>NC_079462.1:631029-10631029 GCF_026250575.1 Diorhabda carinulata | reverse complement strand
TGGTAGCCCCTTAGCTTTCTTACTTTCTTGATTATTTCGTCCATAATGATATTGGAAAGCAAGGGGCTCAAGGAGTTTCCTTGGAGAATCCCTTTATGTACTGCTATTTGCTCCGTTAGCGCTCCGCTCACTTTGGCTTGGATTTTGATGTCCATGTATATATTTTCAATGGTTTTTTCAAGTCATAAGGGATTTGTTTATCATATAGTAGATGTATAACGTTTTTTAGTTGTGCTCGAAGGCTTTTTGTAGATCTATATTTTTCTGTGATCTGTGATGACGAAGATTGCATCTGTGTACGACCTTCCTGATCTTAATCCCTATTAACGTGATGAGACTGTTTATTTTGTTTGTGATGACTTCTGTTGTAAGTTTCAGAGTGCTGCCCAGCAAATTGATTCCTCTACAATTATATGGTATTTTTTATATCCTTTTTTGAACATGAGATTCGTAGTACTCAATCTCCAATCGTCTGGGATTTTTTGATATGTTGTGATCTTCTTAAAGAGAGTTTTTAGTTGTTTGGTAACGCTTTCTCCTCCGTATTTGAGTAGTTCGTTAGTTTTGCCAAGATGAAAATAACCTAATATGCCTGAAATAACTACAGACGGAGATCTACATTTTGAATTGACGGAGGTGCAAGCGGCTATCAAAAAACTCAAAAACAGAATAATATAACTATGATATGAAAGCCCCTTGCAATATTTATGCTTATTCTAATTAATAACGTACCATAGGGTCAATATCCAAATATATTATATATTATATAAATATATATATATATATATATATATATATATATATATATATATATATTATATATAATATATAATATAATAAATATTAATAATCTACATAATTATAACGATGGTTGAGGCTATTTGCTTTAAATTCATTCATAGTGTTACCTGAGATTAATTTCCTATGAACATTGCAATAAAAATATCCACTTAATTGGTAGTATATACAACGATAATAAACGTATAAATATGGTTCCAGCTCCTTATAATAACATCAATCATACTAACATATAGTTTAAAATCGATAAAAACAGAACAAGTTGAAAATTTGGGTCACTATGGTCCATTTTTAAATTTCACAAAGTTATAAATTTTAAACAAAATATTATAAATGTTTGTTCTTAGTTTTATTTTGTAGGTCTATATCAGTACTTTGAACTTTGGAATGGGCAAAAATCTGAAGGATTTCTAAATCCATTTTTGAATTGGGTGGCCAAAGTCAGACAGACTAGTTAGGTTACTTGAACCACACATTGTTTTATTTAAAAAACGTAATGACACGCAGGTGACTTTGCTCATGGTTATAATTACCAAATAGATTTGTGTTATTTTTCAGGCTTTTGGGCTTATGAGCATAGCAATAATTGAAGAAACAAAATGTTTTATAATGATTTTACGTGCAAAAGAAAAGAGCATATTTTGGAAAATTTTTGGTTAAGAAATGAACCTCAATAATATTCCTTGATAAAAAAATCGAGACAGACCAAACTGTAGCTAAGACTAGCTTAGGATGAGTATTTTTCAATTTTCAGCATCTGTAAGAAACCTCTCTTAGATGGACTAGGTTCCTCTATGTCCTACAACGTCATCTGACTTCAGCCATTTCTACTGAAACAATCCACTAGGTGCAAGAGATTTCATTTTATATTGCTTCACATTTTTCTGAATAATTTCTACGATCTTTCCAGGATAAATCTTTTTTTCAAACAAAAACAGAGCAAACTTTACGATTTTGAGTTTACATACAGTTCTTGTATATTCTGTGTGTCTTCGTTTTCACTTTCAAGTTCCCTGAAGTCTTGGTCTCCCTCCGATTGAAGGGAAATATTAACAGAGCTGTCGGAGTCACTGGATATCATTCCAGGTTTTTTGGTGGGGCAAGAAACGGTGTTTATCTGAACACCACTATGCTCCGCAAATAGTTGTTTTTGAATATCGCCGTTTGAAATTCTTCTTCCAGCTATTACAATGACTTTTTTTCCTGAGTGTTTTCTCCTCTGGACCGGCGAATCTACTTTCTTCGAGTAGGTTAATGACGGAGGCGCTGACATTTAATTGCACGTCAAGATCGAGATTTCCATTTGGTGGTATTCGTTCCAATATTTTCACTCTGTTAACAAAGTAACTTTTTGCTCTTTCAAATCCACTTCATAAATTTTCCCTTCCTGATCCTAATAAGGCATCTGTCAATGATTTAAGCAGACGAGGGAAAACTGATTTTGGAATCGTGGTATTTGCTCTGGAGAGCAGATAAAAGTATATTTTCAAGGAGGTAGAACTGCCCAAACCATATCCACAAAACATGAAACTTGTAGATTGTTTGGACAAGTTTAGAATACGTTCAGGATATTTGCAACCCCGTTTTGTGATGACTTTTTTATTACCTGGGTCGACGGGTAGGCTAGATTCGTCGTAATTCCAAATATGTTCTGGTGGAACCCCCTCTGATTCTCTTTTCAAATTGTCAAAGTACGTATTAATGACATCAATTGAAAAAGTAGACCAAATGGATTTTATATTTACGGCAAATCGTTGTGTCAGTGCTGGATGTCTTTTCAAAAACTGTCTTACCCATTCATTACCAGAAATATTATCTCCAGATCTTATTTTGCAATGTTGATCGGGGTATATATATTTTTAAATCTTTCGGAAGCCAGTCTTTGAGTCATTTCACTCGACTTAACAAGTCGAACTGCTTCTTCTAATTGTGCTGGGGTGTAATTGTAGTAATTTCTGCTTCCAATGGCTTTTTAATAACGACACATTATATTTATAATACTGGATAGTCGGATGAGATCGAACAAAAATAACATCCAATGTGATCCAAATCAGTAACATACCTATTACATTTTGAAATCTCACGGAAAAACAAATAAAAAACAATTACCGACTCGGAAATAGGTGAAACATGTTGGGGCTGAAGTCAAACAAATAATAAAGATTTTCTATTGGATTACATTTGCTGCCCTCTAGCGGTACAACCTGCAATCCTAAGTTTGTCAATACCGCTAATAAACTCTCTTCAAGGTTATATGAAGTCGCACATTCACCTAAAAATCTAAGATGTCGTCTAGTTATCCACCCATGAGTAAAGTTTTTGAAGGTAAAAATTGCTCAATATTTATTATTTTGTTTGATTATTTTTTTTTCAGGAACTCTTCAGAAACAAATTGTGTGCTGTAGATACTTTTTTTAGTCAAATATATTCTATAGAAACGTTGAAATGACATTTGGAAAATAATTATTATTAAAACGTAATTGTGCATAAATAAAACAAATATTAAAAAATGGTCAAAGTCACCCAACTTTATGGTAACTCCTAAATTTCATCCAATTTCATAATTTATGGAACAGTGCATATTTGAAATACAAATTTTGATTACTAAGTTGTTAATAATGAATCATTTCCTCCTCCATCTGCAACTACTTAGCTTTGAGGTCATACCTTACCTAGAGGGCGAATTTAAATTTCTCTTATAGATAATATCGCACCCATAGATTATGTTTACATAACCTCAATAATGATATGTTTGAGTTTGGTGCATGTTTAGGAAATCATATGATATAGTGAAGAGACATTCATAACGTAATATTGTTATTTAGTTTATTCTGATACAGTTATGAGTTTAATGTACTGATTGAAGAAATGATAAATGGAATAATTTTGTAGAAATTCAAAAGTCATTTTCTCAGTCTCCATATGACGACTATTAAAACAAATCCTAAACTTCAATTGAATAATTTTTTCCAAATTTAGAAAAACTTGAATGAAAATGTTGAAAGTACTAGAATTTGAGTCTGATAAATGTTTAAAATTATACATAAGTACAGTAACATGATTTGTGGCTTGATTACAGAATACTTAGATATAGTTCCTAATCTATAAAAGAGCAAGGAGCTACTTGAAACTGTACGGATGTTAAAGAGGCTATACTACTCAATTCTTCGTTAAATATTGCTAAACACAGTTAGATGAATGCACTGGCGTATAGTTGTGGCGAAGTAGCACGTCCAAACCTTTTCAATATTTAACGAAGCGTTCTATAGTGATCATGTGACCCTCTCGTAACATAGTCGTCATATACATCACCTCATAATTAAATAGATCAGCCGGAATGTGCTAGCTTTTTCCAAAAATAAATAAAAACTTAAGATACATTAATTCAATTTTCTATAATGAAATGCGACGTACCAAATGAAAACACAGAATCACCCCTTTCACAAACAAACACGGCCAGTCGGTAGTTCGTGAGAGACTCAATGTATTCAGGAAAAGTATTGTTCTTGCAAATGTTCACCAAACAGATGGCATATAGATTCAACAATATTTTGTGAGGGAAAGCCGTCATATTCAGATAGGCAACACTGTATGTTTTCCCATATATGTGACAAACTAGACCAGGGTCGATAATGTTTGAAGCCAAAAAAAATGTTAGTAGAATGAAACCCATTGGAAAGGAAGAAGAATATGATGAAAATGAGAGGAAAAATGATTTACAGGCGATCTTGTTCGGGAAGGGAAAAGGGGTTTTTATTACATATAACTATGCTATTTTACTTTTTTCCATAGGACTTGTAGGTTTGTCGGAATTCGAGATAAACCTTTTCAGACCTCAGATCGCCCGTAAATTACAACTTTATTCTCAAATGATGCCAAAAATTTATATAACAACTCTCAACTCCAACAAAACATTTTAACTAAAATATCACAATACTCATACTCATACAATACGTAACACTCAAGAATAAGAATCGGTCTAACCTGGGTTGATGTTCGTAAAATAGTATTCGAACTTCCTACAATGCAAGCAAGGAGTTGAGGATAGAGGAGGATGTTGCTGTGTCATAGAAAACTGTGACAAAAGTTATAGAGCAACTTAAGACTAATAGATGCTAGCACATCGATATAATTTTTGAAAAAAAAATCTAAAGTGTTTTTAAATTGTTGATGCCTATTTTTCAAATTGGATTGTTTGTTGATAAATAATTTTTGATAAAACTAAATCTACTCAAAGGATTTATCAATATATGCGTTTTTCCGCACCATCATCTCTGAACCAAAAGATAATATTCAATACTTTCAGTGGAAAACTGAAAAACAAGGAATGAAATAGGAACTTGCATCATTCAATCTTTTAATCAGTTTTTATTTCCGTTGTTCTGATACAATTTTGTTTATTAATTGGTACACGATCAGCATATATTCTAACAATCAAATTATTTCAAATAACATCTAGAGTGTGTTCATCTTGCTGGCTTAGTATTTGGTTTATCATTATCTTCCCATACAAAATTTCTTCCTTTTTTGTTGTCCACTCTAGTATTATCGTCTTCGGTTCTCACGATATTAGGATATACATTCAGCTGATCAGAATTTGCTTCATTCGTTGCTCGAAAAAATGTGTCAGCATAGTTTTCATCAGGAAACCTAGAATTCATTAACACTTATAAATATTGAAACAATATGCCATTTTATAGAATCAAAGATCAATTTGTTATTCAAGAAAAAGTAGAAGCATTTTGTCAGAGAAATATAGTTTCAGTGATAAATAATCATATTTTTTTTTAGTTGAACCCTCACGATTATCAGAATTTATGTACTTGATAATTCTTTGGTATTTTTCAGGGAAACCAGTAAATGTAGTTTCAATTTTATTCAAATAAAAGTAAACGTTCCCTGTCATAATATAACACACATAGTAAACGGTTTATAGAAATATCGATAAATAATCGAATAAAAACATTGTCAACAGGTTTTATTTGACATTGCTAATGCCTCAAAATTGAAAGAAAACAGAGGCAACTGACAGCAGTCAATACATCAAACATTTGATATTCTAAAAAAAATTCTGAAGTGAATAGTAAATATAATATATTTTGATATATCATATGCGAACTGTATATCAACAAAAAAAAATATTCTAGATTATTGGCGACTATGGCTCGATTTCTGCATCATTGAGTAGCTGATATCGCAGATCAAAGAATACCAAAGCTTGTCCACATTTAACAATTGTCTTCTTTTGTGAAATTTGAAATCTTATTTTTTGAACAGGCAGGAAATTTTGAAATAGGTCCAAAACTATCCACTTTAGGTTTTAATTATGGAAAAATTTCTAGAAAAATCAATTAAGAAGGGAAAAGTGCGTAGAGTTATCACTTTCTTTTTGATAGAGGTTATTATTACCAAGAGTTGTGGATAGTTGATTAATCATATTTCGCAAAATCACTTAGAAAAAAGAAAAGCTTTTGATTAAACTGTGATTAATAACTGGCAACCCCTTAAGAATGACTAAATATCATTATTTTTTGTTATAGCTTTCTTTTTATGAAAAATATTTTGATCATTGATTTCAGTAATACTTGAATTGAAAATTCTATAAATTTGAATTAAAATACCTATCGTAGGCATGATATCCTCCATGGACCCCATGAGCTCCATGAGGTCTGTGTCCAAAATGACCATGTCCACCATATTGTCCAGTTGTATATTGTTGAGAAGAATGATAACTTTGTCCACTGCTAAATAGAATTGTACCCAAAGCAAAAGCACTCGATACAACAAGTGCGATTTTACTCAAAATGATTGCTTTTTTCGCTATCAAGGCAATTATTCCGAATATTATTGGTATAATACTAATCACATTGAACTTAAAGCCTAATAGAAGTGGCAAGAGAAATTGACGAGCTAAGAGCCTACCTGAAAACAAGTAAAATTATTTAGTATGGAAACAAAATATATTTTATTGGAGAAATTGCGAACAAGTATTTTTCATTCCAATGGAAGTTGATAATACAAAAGACTTCATAAAATGTGAGGAACCTTTTTGTTTACAAGTTTCAATTGCTACTGTTTTGAAAATGAAAGTTTTCAATTCCCTACAAAAATTAGAAAAATATACAGAATGGGTCACAGTAATAGTCAATGACACCTCTCATTTTCTTAATAAGTGCAGCAAACTTGAAAACTGAAACGGTTGTATTAATTTTTCTGTCGCATCAAAGTGAATTAATACTCATTTCGCAAGACATGGCATTTGAGACAGTTAACTCAATTCTCGTATTCTTAAATTAAACCTGTGGACAGAAATTTATCATATAGCTGACACATTTTCATTCACAAAATTTTAACGAAGAATCATATCTCGAGGTATCAATTTATCTGTTTATCCCCTCCTCATACATTCAATAAAAAATGATAATAGGTACTAAGGAGATAAAAAAGTTGAATAGCCTGCAAGATCCTCGATTTAACGCCCCTAGATTATATTTTTTGAAGTTATTTGAAGTGCAGAATTTCCAAAACAAAATCTGTTTGGTTGAAATAACTAAAATAAAGAATAGTAAATTAATACTGTCCAATACTGTAAGTAGCCGTTCTAAATGACTCAATTATAATTATTTCAATTTGTTCTCGTATCTTAGTTCAGTTCACGATATCGGTGAGGGTGATAGCTTTTTGACGATCTTTTGAGGTAGAAGATACAGATCAGAGCATGAAGAAAAGTCTTATTATTTATAATTTACTTCAAGTCCATATTCTGCAATTTATCGCGTTGGAGTGAAAGATGTTATAGATCATACACAAAAACGGAAGTAAGTTAACCGAAAACTGATGAAGGTTGACAATGTAAGCAAAGATGTTATTGAATAGTGCATAATTTTTATAGAGCCAATCCAATACCGACATTGAGCTTGATTCAGGACAATATGCTAACATACCTTGATTACGACTATAAAATACCCTTTGGTGTATTTCAATAGAGTGTGGTTTCAAATAACATAATCATTATTATTGATTCATGTCGTATCATCGAGCTCCAACAAGAATTTCTACGAAGTACTGAGACATAGAGACAAACAGAAATATAGCGTATTTAGACAAGACTTGGTTTAACACACACGACGCAGTTAAATTTGACTGATTTAATGATATTAGAGTGGCATTATTTGGAACAATCTGCACCTACCAAACATTCCACCAGTCGTAGATAACGTATATTATAATTCTCAATTCCAGTATCAGATTAGATATTACCATTAATGAAAATTAAGAACATAAATATGCAAGACGACAATTTGGTTATTGAAACGCACCTCAAACAGTTTAATTGTGAATTCTGGTGGTAGCAGGGTGTTCAGTATCTATTACATGAAATAAATTACCTAGATTAAGAGCAGTAGTAACTGAGAACGTACGTCAAATTAAATCAGAATATGGCAATGATGTATGGTAAAATTATGTTGAACACGCGATTAAGAAAGAAAATGACTATTCTATCACCCGTGAAGCCAATAATATAATTAATTTTGACGTTTCCAATTTCGAAGAGTCTCTCTGATTAAATTAATACGTGGGTAAGTTTCTTTTTCAATATTTACTAGATATGTACATACGAAACTAATGCGTTATAAGTACCTAATATTGAATGTACGCCTGGGACATGGATTTAAGGAAATGATAACCTACATTTGCTTTATTTTTTGTATGTAAGACTTTAAAAAAATGTGAATGCGAGTAATTTTAATATTATATTTCCTCTCTGATAAGGATTTCTGACGGTTTCGATGGCATAACAATATATTCAAATTGAATTTCGAGGCAAGTATACAGCAATAAATCTGAATCATTTCATCTCCTTTTGACAAAAGCAAAGTAATTTTTGAAAACTTTCAATAATTTACATACAACTAATGTGAAAAATTAATAATGCTTCTGGATGTTCTTGATTTTAGGTCCCTTCTGTTAGTTTTTTATCAATCTTTTTAAAAATTGTAGAAAAAACAATTTTGAAACAGAAGAGACCTAAAATCAAGGATACATTTCGATACATTAATATATCAAAAATTCTAAGAGATAAGAAATAAAAAATTATTTTAACAATATTGTCTATTAAAGTGTGAATTATAATATTTTATCAGTGAGATGCCCCTGAAGCTGGCAAATTTATTGATATTTTTCATGTTATACTGTATTTTTTGCTTGTTTAACTGAGGATAGAACCTTCCCCAAGAAAACGAGTCCTACCACCTTATTGCTCAACCGAGCTATGCGGTTATTTGAAAAAAATTCTCTTGTTATCCAAATTTATTTTCCATTTATATTGATATACAGTTTGATAAGAATCCCAAACTTGTTATACTGTACTGTCGTAAAAAATATTTAAACACATGCCTCCCAAACTTCTACAAATAATTACTTCCAGTTTATTCCTTGTGGTAGTTTCTCCGTTAATCTTACAAGAACCTTGAACTTGTTAAGGTCGTCCACCTCATCGTATTACGTCGGATGGTCATTCAAACTATATAGTTTCATACGTGCTAGTATATTGAAAATAATGTTAGGGCATTAGTTAATTTTGAACTACGAGTAAGGTAGTTTCTACACGGGGTGCCAATTAGGAACTTGTTAAGAATCGAATAAATACGTAAATTTTATTTTAAAATGTAGCTTTAGTGTCTTAAATATGAAGACGTATTTTTCGCACACTTCCTGCATATTTTGAATGCGCAATCCAATAGTTAGGACAAAATTTAAAGAAATTGTGCAAAAATTTCAATTAAGCTGAGCTCTTTGTCAGAAAACTGATTTGAACAATGGTATTTTCATTACCAACTTTACCGGTGCTGGTGTTATTTTTTACAAACATTATTTGAATATTTTCTCTTTGAAGTGGAATCTGCATATGAAACCTGAAAACCATTACAAAAGAGAAATAGAACACAAAAGCTCCTTAATTCCCAAAATAGTTTATAAACAACAGCTTCTGTAGTACAGAAATACAAACTACCTTATAATAAGGAGCGAATAGTTTAATATCTATGGTCCACAAAAAAGTGTATTTACTACGGAAATTATGAAACATATATTCCAAAATAACACTGATTACTTTAAAGCAGAGGTTACAGTTCGTGGAATACAACAACAAAATCAATACAAAGATCGAAAGAAATATTTCAAATGACAAAATGATTGAATATGCCTCTAAAGAAAACAAAGAATAAACCTTTTAATCCTTCGTTTGATGTTTCTCCTTCTATTATGAATACGAGTAATGATTTAGCCAATTGCCCCGATTTTTCAAAACGCTCAAAAGCATTATCAGTTTTGATTATAACTTGGACATAGCCTGATTATGAATATGGAGAAGTTGTCGCAAGATATGTTTTGACTAAAACTAGATTGGGGATATTTTGATTTAGAAGACAACGAAATAGAATCATTGACATGTAAACTTGGTCTTATAAACGTTGAAACGGAACATGAAACAGATACGATTCTTTATGGGTAGGATGTTGGGAGAATTAATGAATCTTTTGATGATTCACGTCTATAGCAATAGTTATTCTTAATAGAAGCGGTAATATTTTCAATGATAAAACTGTATACAATACTGCAGGATGATGCTATCAAAGAAAATATTACAAATGGAATGGATTATACCTATGATATTTTTTGTGGATTATGATATCAATGAAAATGTCGAACAAGAAAATTGAGATGAAATATTGTTCCAAGTCTAGATAATGATAGAATGGCAAAAGAATATAGACCAAACTTGAACTCATTGGGCCTCCACCATTAAAAAAAGGATATCTCAATCCGATATTGATTTGGAATCTTCTGATAATTCTACTCCATATATTGATGAATTTGACTGACGTAATACAGTAGCATGCAAGTCAAGAGATAGATGAAAATAAACCTATAGAAAAGTACACCTGTAAAATGAATTTATTTGCCCGGAGCCACTTGTTCGGGGCAAATCTATGCTAGCAATGTCTATTAAAATAGGAGTCATAATAATAATAATGCATCTCAGTACAGTCCAGTTATAAATCTAGAGGGCTATTTTTTTTAAGGAAACTAGAACACTATTCCAAAAAATGATCATGCAGCTTGACTTTTCTTCTAATACGTCTAACGGTAACTTCCACATATCCTAGAAAATCATGGAATGTTTCTAAATTGTTGACTCCTATGTCCAAATAACTTCTCCTTCAATTTGTGAAAGTCCATATATCGAAGAAAAACAGTGAACCAAAACAATGATCAGTGCATGATCATCACGTGAACATCCCGGAAGAAACGGGGCACGGCATCGTTATTGGTCCATATCAGAGGCATCATAATATACTACAAAAAAAAATAATAACAAAACTGTTGATGACGTTATTTCCAAAATGGCAAATATTTCGGTAGTATCTTCTTCAAATGTCTACCGAATCGTTCGTGAGAACAGAGCTAATCATTCAGTGGCCGACCCAAAAAAGTATCCTACAAGAAAAATTATTAACAAATGAATTTATGATTTCGACAGAAGCGCAAACAGAAAAATTGTGAATTTCATTTTTCAAAATTAGTAACCTACAGAGTTCTGAGAGAAGTTAACGATGAAAGAACTTACAGGATTTTTAAAGATTAACATTTTCTAATTTATCAAAAGAAATGGGATTTTGATACAAAAAACGAGGAAGGAAAATCTTATTATTAGAAAAAGCAGAAATAATTTTGTGGGGGGCAAAAGCTGGACATACTAAAGAAAAGGTTTAGGTGTACTCTTCCATACAATGCTTAAGGCATGCTTTGTCGGAGGGACTTATCACCGTAAAAAAACCATCAGGTAGGTAATATTTCAAAAAACTATTCTATGTTTACATTTAGTGTCACTTGTTTGAGTATGTATGTGCGTAATGGAATCTATCTTTATTTAAAGATGATCACTTGTTGTCAAATATCAAGTTGTTTGAGCTTTTTCCATTTTTAAAGCCATATTGCGAGTCCTCTGGAATTTTATTCGAATGAAAGCTTGTTTCTGAAAAGATTTTTTACTTTTATTTATTATTGGGTTGACTTAGTTATTTCCCACAATCATTACAATCCAAGTAAGAACAATTAATAGCACATTTTATATAGTTATAGTATAGTTATAGGCGTACCTGGTTTTATAGGGAAAATTTGATTTTAGGAAAAGCACAGAGGCTAATTATTTGCAAATGTAGTGAAGATGGTTTTCTGCCAGATGTTTTATGGGTATTTGGGTAGGAAAAACTGAAGACTATCACGAAGAAATAGACAGGATCTCTTTCAAAAATTGGTTTTCGTATGTTGCAGCAGAAAATAAAAAATTTAAATTTTTTCTGTTTCTATGGAAACAGCGAAACTGTTACAAGGAATGTCATAAATAGTATTTTATTTCTGTTTAAGTTTGATAAATAGAACTTTTGATAATATGGGTTGTCCTTCATTTCTTATTCTCATATCATATTGATTGGAAAAAGTCGATAATGAAAGTGTAATTCCCGGTACACGTTGGTAAGGAAATATCTCATCAATTTGTTTATAGATATCATTCCCAATTTCATATTATTGGTATATGATTCAATCCCATATTTTTCATTGTGATGTTTTTTACAATTGTCTATTTGTATAAAAAAAAACTACATAAATAGGAATAAATTCGTTAGGAATTTTCATATTTTAGTTTTTTCTATAATATCGCATATATTTTTAGCAAAGTTTTATTTTGTTATGAAATGTTTTTCAGATAAAGTTAAGACAAAAAGAGTTTTTCTACTTGATACCTAGTAGTGGAATTAGTTCTTGCTAATGAATATAATTCACGAGTTCCAAAATTATTATATTTGTATATTTACATTCTATTATGTCGAAAGATATTTAGTTTGAAGTCCAATAATAATTACAAGAGACCTAAAATGATTCAATGAAACTACTTGATCAACATGTGACCAATTATCTCAACATTTCCGATAAATCTCAAATAATATTCTTTGATTGCGTTAATACATTTTATATACAATAATATAATTACTAAAAACAGACACCTGTAATATTTTGCCCCAATCTGCTTGATTATCAAGCACACTAAAGCCTTGAACTTGATTCCTCCTGCCATCTATAATTTTAACCTTGAACTTACATTCTTACCTGTTCCCACTTCTTTCAACTCATGAACATTGATCGCTTCTCGGCGAGGATCGACAAGAAATTCTAGTGTACCACCTGGATGGCCAGATGGCGATACGTGCATCATAAGACCGGGATAAATGAAGCCCATGTTCCATCTCATATTCCGTTTTGAAAAAACATAACTGACCGTGTCCATTATGCTCCTGAAAATATTTTGAAATCATTACTATATGATTTGTATACAATTGATATGAAAATTCTTGATTTAATTGAATCATTCCATTCAAAATATTTAGCGTAATTTAATATTTTTATAGAATATATTTAAAAACATGTTCATTACTAGCTAGATTACCAATAGCACTAATTTTTGTCAATCGTTTACAGCACACCAAATAGAAGTTTTTGTTCTGTTTTAAAGAAATTTTCCAAAAAATTTACTACAAAATGAATTTTTGTAACATGTATTTAAAAGAAAACTCACTCGAATTTTCTTTCTAGAATAAAAACAATATAATACGTTGATAAAGACCTATTTGTTGCTTCTCATTGGTATAGAAAATTTAACTTTTACTCAGTATCCGTCACTTTATTGCTCTACAATGTTAAATATTGATTAACGTTGCTTATATGCGATACAAATAAATATGAATATTCAAGCAAACTTGAAAATTTCCTTGAAATTCAAATAATTCTTTGTGCGTACATCTCTCTAAATAAAAGAAATGTTAAAGAGGTAACTAAATATTTAATTTCCATAAAAATATTAACGTTATATAAAAGGCAATGTAATTTAGTAATATGCTACAAATTTTCAAAGTATTTTTTGGCTATTTCTCTAAAAAATTATATACATAATATAGGTCCTCATCACTCCGCTCTATTTACTCAGTATTGAAAAATAATTACTGTAATACTTTTAAAGGGGCGCCTTAACTGAGGAAGCAAATAAGTTGAGAAGGTAACATCGTCATGTGAAAACTATTTTTGTTCAGATGTTTAAGCTGAATATATTCCAGGTAAAAAGCGTCCTTTATCAGCTACAAACTCAAACTGGAAAGCTATTAAAACTAGAAGTGCTAGGGACTTAAATTATTTTATGCTAAAACAGTTAACTATGCATATTATAAATATGTTATTATTTTGTTTCTGCAACTTGTAAATCTGGCTGTGAGTATTATGCGTGACAGACGGACAAATAAGCATAATCTTCTTCCTATGTAAAAAGTATCGAGATCCCTGTACAATATTATCTTCAGAAAATGGTATTGACTTTTAGTTCAAAAAGTTAATTGCAGTAAAAATAAGGGAGCAATATATGGGAAGCCCCTGTCAAAATACAATTATTAAACAGTTAATTCCATACACTGGCTATTTTCAATATTGTAGCCTAATCTAATGTCCTTGGGCTAATTTTACATTATATTAGAAACATTAGCCCTCAAAAATATATACAATTAAAGAAACAAGTAGAACACCGCATGAGAGAGGCCAAAGAATGAAGGATGAAAGAGAGCTGTCGTGAAATGGAAGAATTGAACAATAAATATGATTATTCCATTCTACATAAAAAACTGGAGAAATTAACTGGAAATATAATAAAAAAGATACCAATCATCACAAGGAACACCGAATGAGAGATCCGTTTGACAGGAGATGACAAAAAACGGACTTGGGAAGATTACATCAAGCGCCTATTTGCAGCAGAGCTAGATGATGCGGGATAAGAATGTGAACAGAATGGAGAGCTATGTATTCTTAAGTCTAAAATTGAGAATGCCATAAAAATCTCGAAAACCAGAAAAGCAGCCGTACCTGACAACATTCCAATAGAATGCTTGAAGGCTTTGGACGATAGGAACTATAAAACAGGGAAATTCCAAAAGACTGGCTTGAATCAGTATTCATTCCATTGCCTAAAAAGAATAACCCTAACACCTGTGACGAATATTTCATTGATTTCCAGAAGACATTCGATAAAGTCCAACACGATGAACTTTTGGAGAATTTAACAACTACTAACTCAGATTCAAACGATATACGATATTAATCAAAAAGATCTATTACAATCAAACTGCAGTAGTATGGTGCGTGTGGAGGACATGGAGTCAGACGAAATCATAATTCAAAAGGGAGTGCGTCAAGGTTGACTCCTTTCTCCACAACTATTAAATCTATATTCATAGATCGTATTTGAGAAAGTGCTGGAGGAGAGACATGACAGAAGAGACACGAGGGGATAAACATCGGAGGAACATTAATCAACAACTCAAGATTTGCCGATGATACTGCTATACTGGCTGAGAGTAAAGAAGATATCCAAATCCTACTAGAGAGAATCAACCGATAATGTGAAAAAGTAGGACTCACTATAAATATTGAAAAAACCAAATTCATGGTTATAAGTAAAAACCAAAATATTAATATAAAACCCTATTCTGCTACTGTATGGAAAACAAATAGAATGAGTGCAAAAATACAAGTATCTTGGTTTAGTCTTAAACGCTCAAATAACCCAGACGAAGAAATCAAGATCAAAATTGAAATGGCTCGAAAGGTATTTGTCAAGTATTCCTCAATGTTTGCAAACAGAAATCTAAACCTCCACGTCAGAATAGGATTCATGGAATGTTATATATGGTCAGTACTGCTGTACGGAGTGGAAACCTGGACTTTGAAAGCTCAAATGATTGAAACACTTGAAGCATTTGAGATATGGCTCTGTAGACGCATCCTGAAGATACCTTGGACTGACAGAATCACCAACGACGAAGTACCAAGATTTATTGGTCGCAAATGAAAGCTGTTCACAATTATTAAGATAAGAAAAACATCTTACATAGGGCACATATTACGCAACGACAAATACCTACTGCTACAGAACATAATGCAGGGCAGAGTAGAGGGAAGGAAAGGCATCGGCAGGAAAAAGAAATCCTGGCTTCGTAACATAAGAGAATGTTCAAATCTCAGCGTCGGAGAATTGTTTCATATTGCGAGGGACAGAGACGCATTTAAAAACGTGGTCGCCAACCTTCAATGAGAAGACGGCATGAGAAGAAGATTGAAAGACACATAGGACTTGAATTTCCACTGTCATAAATAATAAGCAGACAGTGACTATCCAAGTTATTACATAAAAAATTGTTTTAAAATATATTAATGGGAACATACATCACTATTTTTCTTGAAATCGAATTTAGTTATGCGAAAGAACACTTCACAGTCGCCGAAGACTATATAGATGATAATATTAATGAAAAACAGAGGTAGTGAAGAATATTGTGCGTATTCCATTGAATTTTTTAATAGGGGATTATTCCAGTCGTGTTATAAACCTAATACTCCGTCGAGGTTTGGAATGAGAATTAAGGACTGTACACACTCTACTATACATTTAAATTGACATATTAAAACTGGCAGAATCACAATTTTTCAAATAACTGATTCAATTTCCACTTTACAGCAGTCTCTAAATACTACAATAAAGTTAGTTATTCAGAAGTTTAATTTCGTTAAGTGATTATAGAAACAATGTTGCATAAATTCAGAGCACATCGTTACAATATTTCCGTAGCATAACTTAAGCAATAATTATCACTTGTAATAAATGGATAATCGAATGCTTATTTAGACATATATAGTAGGCCATTTTGTATTGCGATAGATTCAAAGAAAGTGATCAATTAAAAAATTATATCATTGAATCTAATTTATATGAATTATTATTGGTTTGATATAATCTTCGTTAGATTCGGCTTCAATTATATTGTTTCTAATTGATTGAATATTTCTCGAGTGAAGCTGCATTTTTTCTACATATCTTTCAAGCCTTTTTCTTTTTTATTTTTCTTTCGAACAACGTTAAATAATTATTTGTATTCTTGAACTTTCCTAAACTTTTCACCATGTTGAAGCTTGTTGAACTTACTTTTTGTTTGTTTTTACACTTGAGTTATCGTTGATTTGAGAAAGATCCTATCTGTCTCCACACATTTTAACGGAAGTTGGTTCTTACATAAATCATTAGCCATATAGAGATGGGAATCAGGTTTATGTCTTGTGAATATCAAGTTCTATGAACTCGATAACTCTATAGATGATTTTTTAGTTTGAAGTTTATTTCGACAAAAATAACAAAAACGGTATGAAAAATTGTGGGTTAAACAGTCCGCTTCTTCGCAAACAATACTGACTTGTTCTAGAACATCTTGTTGTTTCCATTGTAATTTTGTACAGTTTGGAGTACCAACATGTAGATGGAAAAAGGGAAATACGTCCTATACAAAAACGAATATTTGAAATTGGATATGGCTTTATTGTTTTTCAAAATATTCTCTATTGAGATCAATACACTTTTGTATGCGTTTGAACAATTGTCGAACCATTTGCTCTATTCTGATTGAGGTATCTTCAAAACAAGTGATTTGAAAATATCAACCCCTTCTTCAGGCATAGAAATACATTGATCCTGCAATTTATTTTTTATATGAGTGAAAAAGAAGAAATCAGTATGTGCCAAACAAGCACTGACTCATCAATTCGATGTTTTGACTGTTCAAAAAGGTTTTTGTTTGAACTGAGTGTGAGAGCTCGCATTGTCCTCGTGGAGCAAGATTCGTTTACTATGGTTAGTTTTCCAAATTTTTTGAACTGTCAAACAAATGCTGGCGTACCAATCAGAATTGACCGTTTTTCGTTGCTCTAATCGAACGGTAATGTCCAGTTATTTCGAAAACACACGCGACCAATCGCTTCAAAATGTAAACGACTTTTGTTGGATTCAGATCTTGTTGAAAAACCCATACAGTCGATTATTATCTGTCTTGATCTTATTGACGTCTTTTGAAGCACCGCGATTGAATTTGAAGCAAGTATACCTCAATATCATAGTATGGACGATCTTGTAGTATCAGGTTAACCACAGCATCGATGTTTTCTCTCGAAGCGAGTTGAACTGCACATTGATGTTAGTTTAATCCACTTGTAAAGTTATAGGAAATCATCGTACAAAAATGTTGAACATATTTACATCAGTATTGCCATATCTGGAAATTTAAGTAACAGACGTTGTACCGTTATATGGGTTAGTGGGTTGTGACATCCATTTTGCATTTGAAAAAAGTATAAAAAAAGACCATGTTTACATAAAGTATTCCTATAATAATTGAGGATATGGGAAGAATTGGAGCCTACAGAACTTTGTGGTAGCAAAAGCAGATAAACGGAAACGAAAAAAATATAAGGTCACTTGAAACTCGGGGAAAAAGTACAAGTCTTTCAGATAACATAAGTGAACATTGAAAGAATTACGCAAAATATTGTTTATACGCCTGCAGGGATTACCCTAAAAAATTAATATTGTTGTATAATTTCTAGCACTTGTTAATTTCTGAAAAAGCATATTTTGTGGTGAATATAAGTGAGGCTTTTTATTTATTCATCAACAGTGTAAGGAAATAAATAGATGGTAAACCTAGTAACATGTCTTGCGTGTGTAAACACTGTCTTAAATGTTCATGCTACATTTTCGGATTGGTCATACAGTCGGCGATAGAAGATGAAATAAATAATGGATGCAATACATCCATGATATGATATGGTACAAAGACAACTTTAGAATCTTTTTTTTCCTAGTTTTATTTCTTAAATATAATAATATGAAGATCTCCGAGAAAATCCGTCTATTATAAAAACAACGCTAGGCTTAGATGATCTTGCAATAGCTAAGAATTCTAATATTGAAGAGATTTCAAGCGAATGAAAATAATTGTGAAGGGTAGGATGAGGAAAAGTTTCAACAAATTCTAGATTTGATTAGTCAGGAGAGTCAATCTGACCAGAGATTCATATTTATATAATAAGTCATCTCAAATATTAAGTTCAATATTTAAGCATAATCATTATACTGTCTTCATGAATTATTATACAAGTAATGACTCAAATGAGAGTTTTTATACCAACGCTGAAGAGCAGACCTTTGTCGGATCCCTTGAAACTAGTGTAGGAAAATCTGATTAACGTCCAACCGCTAAGAAAATCTTGGAATTAGAAGATATGAAAATTTGGTTTCTTCGATACGATGATAAGAGAAAAGAATTAGGTTATGTATGAGATTTATTTTTTTGCTATTTCGCGTGAATTCAAAAATGTATTTATAAACATTTGTGAACTGTTTCGGCAGCAACTATCCACAAAACATGTGAGAATATCGCGTAGTTCACTCCTAAACACAAATGAATAGTCAAGTACTGTTTCTGATCAATATAGAAACAAACCTTGATTGTTGTGATTCCAAAAATCTAAATAGCATATTCCAATTTATTAGTGATTCTTTATTGACTTGTCTATGTTAAGTTTCAATACTGTTTCACTCCATAATGGGACTAAATTTTCTAATAAGTATCAAAATTGACTGTGGATCTAGAAAAAGTAGGATAACCTCTGGATATTGAATTTGGGCACATTGAAGAGTTTTCGTTTCTGAGCTAAGTCAGACTTAAGAAGATAAGTGAAGAATTAGAAAATCATCAATCCTCGCAATATGTTGGAATTGCAGAACAAATAGATCATCTTATATTCGAATATTTTCAATCAAATTGAGGCTACCTCCCATGATCAAGAGGAGTAACTCAAGATATAGTTATAACGATATCAAAGAAAATGGAACAATGCGATGCTGGAAGGTCACCACAGACTATTATTCACAATCATAGAAATTGAGAAATCAAGTTTTTTCATTTCAAAACAAATTAATTCAACATTTTTTTATGAAAGCTTCATTTTTCTCTCAGAATTATCAGCACTTGGAATGATTTGCGATTTATTTTTCTTCTTCTTGACTAGTGTGAGTATTTATCCCAATCAAAAGAACGTGGTAACGGAAGAATAATTGGAACAGATGCCAGTAGGTACGAATGAACGACGATAATCCTAGAGATTAGCGCTATGAATGAAAGTCTTTAATCAAAATAAATCTTCCAATTGCGGTATATGGAATGAAAACTACTGAAATGTCGAGAATTGAGTATAATACAAGACCTACACAGTAACGTACTGAGAGAAATTTTGTAGTGATAGAGATTTTCGGAGAGGAGATTCCAATTGACTTATATTGTTATCACATTCAACTTCGGATTCTGGCATAACTTTGGTGAAAATACCATCTGTCATCATCATTTTTAAGTAGATAAACCTCATATCTATTGAATGTTTAGCTTGAAATGAGAAGAAGAACAATGGATAATTTTGTTGTTGATTATGTTTCCAAATAATACAAGAAAAACGTATGAATAAAAATATATGGAATTTGTACTAAGGAACGGTTTATTGAAAGCTAATGACTGTTTATTTGAGATTAATTTAACCCAAATAACTCTCGAACTATCTTTAGTTTTACTCAAATGAGAATCATTTGCGTGAATTAAATACGCGAAGACGTGAAAACCTTTTTCATCACAAATACTTTTGGTGAGGAATGAATATGAATAGTTACAATTCCACGAAATATAATAATTGAAGTACTAGCTTCTGTCACAGAAGGAAAGTTGATATCTCAATTTACTAAAACATTTATAAGCGTTATAGGCGTAATTAGAACCGATATTTTAGAATATTCTTTAAATTATACATTTGAACGTCGATGATTAGGTTTGTTCATATAGTGAGTTTGATGAAAAAAATAATTCTACATGACTATATGAAGGCAGGTCCAGCTCATACTCAATGTTAATTTTTACAGAGACAATCTGTACCACCTCAATATAGCACAAATGAGTTTTTCAATTGGTTTTTCAACAAAAAGGTACTTGTTAAACTCGATATAATTTATGAATTGGGAGATACGTTGATTTTTAGATCGTTGTACATGCCAAGAAAACCGTTCGTCATAAAAGGTTTTCTCAGGGAAATTATCATGAATTGTAATTATTTATTGAAAATACTTACAGGAGCTATTAAACATTTCTAATTGAACTGAATATTTTGGAGCACCATATTACTTACATACGGTAATGTGGGAATATTTAGTTGGTTAGCTAACAGCTTATCATATATAAACAAAAAAAAATCTAGTAAATATTTGAAATGGTTACCACGCACTTCTACACACTTGTGGAGTCTACGGAGGATATTTCTTTGAACTTTGAAGGAGCAGTCCAAGATTCTGCCGTATAGCGTCACAATGGAAGTTTATTCTAACAATCATCTCGTTTCTTGTGTATAGTGTTGTATATACCAAGATAGAAACAAAACTAAAACGAAAAATGTTATTTAGATGATTTTTAATCATTTAGAAATTGAGGAGAATCTTGAATTTATTTTGTTTCCCTCTGTGAGAAACTGTGGGCTACCAATCTAAGTTTTTCTATATTTCAATTTTTACCGCAGGTAAGAAACACGATGTTCGACAATATGCAGTTCAATTAGAAATGTTTGATTGCTGTTCAATATACCTCCTGTAATTATTATCAATAAATAATTACGATCTGGAAATTTACATATCTCCTTAACCATAAATTTTATCGAATTAAGTACACAGTACTTTTTTGTTGAAAAATCTATTGAAAAATTCATTTTTGCTTCTTAAGATTGTACAGGTGATCCCTGTAAAAGTTACGGATTGTAAACTATTGGGCATGAGTCACCCCTGTCGTTCATATAGTCATTTAGAATTATTTATTCCGCCAAACACACTACATGGATATACGTAATCATCCATTGAAAATTCATAATATTCGAATGTATAATTTGGAAATATATACTTAAATATAAGTCCCGGACACCCAGTAGATAATCCGACCTGGTAAGGTCCGTAATTCGTGCGAGAGATATTTTTTATACTTTATCAGAAAGTTTGAACTTATATTTTTTTCAGAACAATGGTTTCCAAGGAAACCACGAATTAGTATGGTCCCAGTATGTTTTCTCATAATATCATAATACCTATTTTTATCACAAAGATTGCGGCTCAAATTATTGCCACTGGAAGGTTTGGAAAACATCTTCGAATATTTGGGATTCATGATTAATAAACTACACAAATTATTAAATGACACCCAATATAATATGCAACTATGTGTTCAAAAGTGAAAATAGAATCACATGTATCGTTGCATTTTCCTACTTCTTATTTGATATGCTTAGATCAAAAGGAGAATTGCTTCCTATCACGAATGTCAACAGTTTCTAGACTTTTAGATTTTAGATTAGTTTCCTAGAGAGTCAATTAGTTTCATGACAAGAAACACCGATTTTTTTGAATAAACCTTTCATATTATGCCAAAAGCAGAGTCATCAAAAAACCGAATTCGAAACTTGTGAATACAGCTGAATGATGAATGGCTACCTTGACACAATCATTTTTTCTTCATAACAAGAGAAGGAGAAGGTTCAGAACAGTAATCTCAATGGGGTATTGGAGAGGTAGACATGTTTAAGATGTTTTCTTCAAAATTTATCCTAATACCTAAATACCAATCTTTGTGATTGTGACAAGTTTTAGTCAGACCATTGTACCTAATTAGACACTATAATGATGAGGAGTTTCCTCAAATTCATTAAGAATGATAGCAAGATTCACGGTATTCGGATAGGTTCTAACGTGGTAAGGGGTATTAATTTCTGCGGCAATATTCCAATTTGAAGAGAGTAACCCTAAGTACGTATGTTTCAAGGGATAAAGTTATAACATCACTAAAAAAAGGCGTACTTTCAGTATGAGGACAAAGTCCGATATATTTATACAAGATGTCAGAAGTTAGAAGAATTATCATCGCAGGTACAGACTAATGATATAATACTCAACCTAGCAAGATGGGCGAGGTATGTCCCAAGTCTTCAATGGAATTCCTGAAAAAAATCAGAATTAAATGATTGGGTGTAGTAGATTTTTGCTTGTTATTAGGTCTACTCCATAACTTTGAATTTTTGTTTTGGTGAAAGGGGATGGTAATTTAATCTTTCATTCTTCCAACTTCTGTTAACTTTACTAATAAGTGAATTACTGAATCCGCAATATTATTAAGAACATGGAAGAAATATGAGTGGTTAATTACCAAATAGGTTAGATTGTAAATCATCTGTCATAATAAGAATACAATATAATAACCCGAATATTTACAAAGTTGAGATATCTTACGAAGTACCGATTTATTGCTTTATAAACTAAATAAAATTAAATCGAATGTTTTCAGAGTTTTTGAGCACTGAATTGATTTCGATTATACCTCATTATCCAATTTTTAAATAATAAGCATATTCTTCCCATACTATCATTATACTAAAATTATGGTAATGTACAGAGGTTTTCACAATTAGTCATGGCAGATATAATGCTAATTAAATAACAAATTGAAATCGTTCAAATAATCCTTTTCCATATGTTGACATCCCTTTATGCATTAGTGAAATTCCCCCAGAGGACAGTAATTTGATATATGTATATCTGCCATGGTATATTTAGAAGGAGTGTTCCAATGGAAATACAGCACTTTGTACATTATATTGAAGTTTTATTTCGTCAACAAATTAATTTTGTTTTTTTCAACTCGACTCGAAGTTACAAAATAAGAAGATAAATAAATTGGTGCTCAAACTATTTTAGATGAAAGGAACTGCTAAAGAAGTTAGTGATAAAAGAGGAAACGGGTTAAGTATATCTTTCTTAAAGTGAAATATATCCTTTGAACGTAAAGGCAAGAATCTGGTATATATTCAGATCCTGACTAGTTGGGAAGGAAAAAATATTACAATTACAATTGCAATTGTCGTTTGGGGATATCGATAGGAAAATATGTGTTAAAAGTAGTTTCGAAAAACAAATAAGAATTAAATTATTAAGAGATATGGGGTAATAAAAACATATATATATATATATATATATATATATATATATATATATATATATATATATATATATATATATATATATATATATATGTAGTTTAGTTGCGGAATTACGTAACCATAGTAGTTTGACATTAGTAAATGTTAAATGTATCGGATATTGTTCTTGAATATGAAGTCGTCCCAAGGAAAGGATTACTCATGGAAAAAGTGAGAAAGACAGATTTGTGACGATCTTCAACTCTATAATAATGATGATATACAAAACACTGAGATTCTGAAGAAAATAAGAGTTAGTACCTGTATTCAATTTGTGCATATCGATACATCAAGTTACAAGAAACTGCATTGGGTCGTCTTATACTGATAACCTCTGTCAAAAAATGAGAATGTTATGAAATGATAAACTCTAGGTAGAACACATCTAATTGAGAACTTGGTCAGGAAAAGTTGACGCATACTGGGATATGACTCGCATCCAAGAATACATATTAATCAATATTATTTGATAATTTAAAGATGTTTCTCAAACTTCATCATAACCCTAAATATTACCAATAGATTCATCAAAAACAAGAAGTAATTTGATATGTCATTGGAAACCTTTTTGAGGTTTTTGAGGCATATAATTCAAGATAACACAACACTTTTATTCAAAAAACTACTAATTTAACTACTATTTTTCTTAGGACTGAAATGCTTTTGGTTAGGTTTTGCAATTCACGAATCAATATAGAACATTATTTTTAAATAACCCAAATTTTTTCAAACAAGCATCTTTTAAATGGCAACCAAGATTTGTTGAGGAACAATCAGAATCCTGTATGCTTTGGTCATATTTATCCTCAATTTTTTATACATTGACTTATTACGGACATAAATAGTAAACACCTTCGCAATACAATTATAAAGGTAGTTGAAAGTGCGGATTAGTATTACAGTGAATGTCATGAATTATTTCAAATGATACATACAAACGACAATTATGAGGCTGCGGAACATGAGTTAAATACGTAATGAATGGTTGAAAATATCAATCCTCTCATCCTATTGAGGTATAATCAAAGCTCTCAGTGGCTGTATGCCAAGCCTAGAATACAAAATTACTATTATACTTTCTTGTCGTATACGATCTAATATTTTGGTAGATTTCATTAAGATTTTCATATTCATATTGAATACGACTATCTCACATATCGTTTCAATGAAGCTGTCTTTAAGGAAATCGATAAATACTATTGATGGACATCTATCATTTGTAGTAAAATGGCAAACTTACAAAGGAAAACTTGTTTCAGGACCTCAAATAAGCGTAGAGTATATTTAATAGATTGTGAATCAGTATAAAACAATAATTATATCGCCCAACAAATGATATTAATTTTTAATTCCTTCTATACAAAAAAGTGAAACTGTTACTAGGGAATGGCTAGCGCATTTGAAATCCAGTGATGCTATTTAAGGTTTGTACAGCAGATTTGTCATCAACCAATACAGAAATGAGTCATCATAAATTTTGTAAAAAAATTTTCCGCCGTAAATAATCTCACCCTTAATATTATATTTTCTTTATCAGTGATTGTAGAGGAAAGTTTTATACATTCACATAACGATACATTTTTTCAAAAAAATAATAGTCTAGTCAATATAGGCTTTTGACCTCTTTTTTTCTAGCGTATACGAAATTGTGCACACTCATGTATTTTTAAGTGAGAAACTCGATTCTCAGCTAGGAGCTTCGACATTTTGTTTTTTGCTCTAGTCAGGAATTTTCCCATAATTGGCCAATAAATTTTTTTCCATGGCAAAATTATTTCATATTTTATTTTATGCCATTAGAAAGTTTATGGAATTTACTAATTTTCACGTTTCATACAAAATTTTTGCTCAATGGACCATTCTCGAGATGTAGGATATATATTTATTCAGAAATATTTGGCGCCATTACACAAAAATTTCAATTATTAGAGAGCTGAGATCACTTCTTTAGCTATAACACGCGAAAAAAGATATTGAAAAACCAAAAAATACCCTGTTCAAGAGGACGTATTTTAACATCGATTGTTGGACTACAAAGATGCAATATATTATGGTTTATGTTCAAGTTTCATCGTTTTCACTTTATAACGTTAGTTATTGACATGTTATTCACCATCTTTCCAAATTATAATATAAATCAACTCTCACAACAAAAGTTATTCAAGATTGAAATTTCCATTTCGCCGTCGCCAATTTTTTAGCTCGCGAAGTGAGTGTCAAATCAAAATATTCCATGAGAAAAATATCCATAATCTTTTTAGAACCTATACAAATTGTTAAAAATTTGAAAATAACTAATACGTTTTTCGAGAAAAATGGTCTGGCAACTACAATTTTCACTATTCTAGTGTAATAATCCACCCAGTGTAAATTCATTATATTGTTAACACCACTCAAAAATCTCATTCACGTATGACATGCTTAAGAGGGTAATCTCAAAGTAAAGTAAGTTGTTTGTTGTGCTGGAACATACACGTAAAAGGTGAAAAGCGGTACACGCCATATACGTTCTTGCTTGTGCGCATGAATTATAATACTATATCAATTTTTCAAAGATTTCACGCCCCTCATTATCACTAAATCGATAAAAAGCATGAAATTATGAGAATCTTTTAAGGACTCAAAGAATAAAAATCACTTGGGCGCCTCTGGTGGCACAGTTTTGAAGTTCATGAATAGCAAAATACATATATACAATATACATATATACATATACAATATACAAATTTTTCTTTGTTTCCATTGACGTGCTCTTTCCCTTTTAATTTGCGTTTTTTTACAGAAATGATAATTTTTCCTAATTTGAGCAGTTTATAGAAGATTTTCCTCTCTGATTTCATTGTCAAGAACACATCAAAATACAAAGAAATACATGGCTCACAAGAATTGGAGGTGTCTTTGAAAAAACAGTTAAATTGACTAGACTATAAATGCATTGCAAGCTGATCGAGTGGCTCATTATCTTCGTCATAAGTTCGGAATTGAATTGCTCAACTTAAAGTGGGTAGAAGATATTGTCATCATTTTTGACATATTTGTTTTATTTTCTAAATTAATAAAAACAGAGTTTGAGTGAAGGATTATTTCTTGATAAGAAATGATTCTGATAATGTAATGAAATTTTATAAATACATTAGTGTGTTGGTATGAGTGATTATAAATACAATTATAATCGAAAATAACATAGGTTACCAAAAATAATAGGAGAAATAACTCCCGGATAATTCCATGTATGATTCGTCGGCTTCCCACTTCTATTGAGTTGAATTGTAAAAAGCTCTTCATGCACTTAGTAAAAATCTATGATGCATTATATTGGATACTAAGGTTTCTTGTCTCGGCTTCTCCTGCGATATGAGCCTGTACAATTCCCGTTGGTGAGAAACAGTGCTTACTATTTTTGATTGAAGCCGTCCTCGTATACGCTTATCGAAAAAAGGAAGCCACTTAATATATAGTAATGACTTTTCCTGGATTCATAGTCATCCATCTATCCATTCCCTGGCTATAGGTCGATTTTAGGGAACCGAAAAATCCGACATCGAATGGTTGTAATCTATGACTACAATGAGGTTGCAACTAAGAAGATGAATACCATTTTCCCAGCAAAAAGATATAGCTTCGAGACTTATATGTAGATTATATAGTTTTGAAAGTGCTTCAAGCATTAACGAATAGATCAGAATTTATGACGCTACTTTCAGATAGCATCATGATTGTATTTTCCGATGCCCCATAAAGTAATTCTATTTTCTCCCTTTTCTGGGGTAAATTAACGCAGGAGGTATGTACTACCCTCTGCCGTTTGAACAGCAGACTGCTATAATCAATTGTCTCCTTTCCCCTGATACCACTTTCCCCACACTCGCAATACCAGTTTCATCCATATTAAAAATGGTTTTTACCGTAAACGAGTACTTTTCTATAAGTTATCTCAGGATTCTTGTCTGATAGCTAAGTTATATTTCTGGCAAAATGTTGTTATCCATTTCTTCCCAACAACTTTGGTTGTCTTATTAAAAGGATGATTTAACTTTATTTCCTCTGTTCGTAATACCTTCATTGCCAACCCGTAAAAAAGTTGATGCAACTGTTTTATTTTAGTTACTAAATCAAGCACTTGCTTCAAAACAAAGACGGGCTTGAAACGACTTCAAGATGCGGGACTATCCTGATTTCAACCGTTCCCTAAGTGTTTATTTATTTATACCGTCTTCTCTGGTTAAGGATCTTTTGGACTGTCCATTGTTAATTTCTTATTTCACGTCATCCATAATTTTCTGTCCAAATTTCAATTTTCGGTCACCTTTTTTCTTATGGAAAGGACCCATCCTCGAGAAAATCCAAAAATAGAGAATCGTAAAAAAACATCCTAGAGAACGCACACGTATTCTTGGAGAAGTCGCCGTTGTGGACTCTTGATTTCAATCGATATCGAATTAAAACTAAATTATCGACACTAAATAAGTGTATTGGAGCGTGTAAAGTGCATAAGATCAAACTAAAGATTCACCAGCTCCACGGTTCTGGGTACTGGCGTAAACATAAATACATAAAAAGTTACAATGAAGGTAGCCAAAACATGAAAAGATCAATGATTTACTTTTGGCCGAATAGATGTCAGTGAAATTTAGTAAGTATAACTTACCTTTGACATGAGAAATTGAATAATTTGTATGAAAGTACTTGAACACTACTTTCTTTCAATAAACTCATGATGCGTACTCTTAGATCGCATGTACTCTTAGATAGCACATACTCTTAGGCGAATTCAGTCTATACGATTCTATAGTGGACATACAGGACATTTGAAATATTCGATAAATATATGGTACTAATTTGATGATATGATTATTAACGTTATTGTAAATACGACGCTGTTCTTTCAGAGAGAGTCAGAATGACATTTAAAGTGGAAAGAGTAGGACAGGCCTTAGTTAAAGCTTGAACTAATTTCGCGTTTTAGAAATCAATTAGTAACGCGAAATAATGGTTGAACAAATCGGTCAGCCATAGAAATTCCGGCTCCGATACTGAAAAGGTTTTCTTGTTAATTTTTATTGATACTTTCACAAAATTGGATAAACTTTTAAGTAGTAGCAACACAATCAGAAATCAGACTAAAAGTTTCGGCACTGCAAGTTTGGACATAGATAAAGGAAACATTTACAATGAAATTGAAAGTTCATCGTACATTTTTGCCTGTTGTACTACACTATTGAAAAAATGTTTCGTTATAATTTTTGAATAAATTTAAGTATTTAAGTCAATTCACATCTCATTACCAGTCACTCTGACAATAAGTGAGATATATTTTAAATTATATTCAACCAAATATTACTAGAGGTCGTAATTGTCGAAAATGTTAATATATTTATTTCTGATATCCATGTAGAAATCATGACGTTGTGAAGAGAGCATAATCCATATTATGAAGCACTAGTTTTTGAAACCAAATAATCATTTTTTGACGTTAAACATTCATAATAACGGAATGTATGAATGTATGAAGCATTATTCCTGAAAAAATTTGGAGGACTGTGTAAAAATTTTTACACCCATGTACCTAAAAAGCTAGAGCTCTTTCCCCTTAGAATATTGTAATAATATTTAGGACATGAGAATGGAACAGAAACACATTATAATAAATACAACGATGGATACTAGGTATTATTTTTCTAATCAACAATGAAAATTTTTACATCTAGTTTGACTTCAAGCAACATTGTAAATGTTTACGATCCTACCTACAATCCGATAAGTATTGAGACAACTATAGACGATGTTATTTCTTTGAACTCAATGAATGTTGCCAATTTAAGTACTAAAAGTAATGTAACATCTTCTGCACTTCAAATCAATAATGCTCACAGTTGTACTTTTAATATTACTATTGCAAAATAAAAATTGATAAAAGTACTGTCACATTTTTTGAAGTCTACGGACGTAGAAAAATTTTTGTATGGAACTCGTGAGTAAAGTAACTTAACTCACTTGTTGCATAAATAACTACATATTATAAATAATTCGTACTCTTTTCACATGACAGTATTAAAAATATGGAGCATTCTGCATTAGAATTATCCATGTGTATTGTTCCATACTGTACAAAATTTTTATAATATAAAACAAGTAGGGGTGGGGATAACATCTCCTAACCTAGAATGTGGCTTATCTATGTCCCACCCGTAGATATAGAAGGCTATCTCTGTCGGTCAGGGCTGTTTTTCAAGACGAGAATATGTAATCTCTCTTATTCAATCATTAGAATTGTATTTAATAATGAAATGAAATGAAAACGTGAACAAAGTACATTCCTTATTATTTTAACAAATCGAAAATATCCATAATCTTTTCTTATCATTGAAAACAAATAGAGATAGACAGCTTTAAATATTAACCAGTTGAATGGGTTTAGTATTTAGTTCTAGTTTATTTGATACCTCAATATAATATTTATGTACATTTCTATTTGTATTACAACTTGGCAGAAAAGTTCTCTCTATAGTCAGCAAAAAAACCTTTGGAAATATTCTACGGGTATTTTGAAAGCTTCTAAGTTCATGTATATTTGAAGACTTTCCAGAAAATAGTTTTAACTGAAGTTAGCGGAGAGAAATAGTTTCCACATAACAACGACGTATTTTTCCGTTCCATCAAGAAGCACCGAATAAAATATAGATGTAATTATTTTTCGTATAATTCACTATGAATTTTTCCTAGAATTAAACGAAACACGAATAGAAATTATTAAAAAATATCTGTCAAACATCACTAGATTACAAGAAGGTAAATTTTAGATAACGAGTTTAAAGAATCTACTTAGACGACTTTTGACTGAAAAAATTTTTCTACACGGTTCTATTGAATTTTCAATTTTTTTCATCATTTTTCAACTAGCGTTTTTTCTTTCTGTCTGTCTGCAGCAGCGATATCTCCTCACAGGAAGTATGTTGCGAGCTTGGTTTTTTGCATTTAACTCCTGTATAGCTGTAGGTGAGCCGAAACGGAAAGGAAATTTTTGCGTTATTGAGAAAAAAATTATGATAATAACCCTTAAACCAACGAATTTGAAAATTTTTTGAAAGCAACATATAACATCGATTGAGTATCATGTTATGTTATTTTCATATTCATCTTTCTGGTAATTTATTAATTTATATATGGAAGTTTGCAATGCGGAGTAATATTTTCATAAAGGCATATATATATATATATATATATATATATATATATATATATATATATATATATATATATATATATATATATATATATATATATATATATATATATATATTTATTTTATTAGTAATTGTATCAGTTGTGAAAATTAATAAGGCTTTTTAAGATGAAAATAAGTTTAGTAGTGATTATCGAATTTTCTTTCGCAAGTCATTTTTTATTATATCAATTTCATTCTATATATCGTGTCGATATAATATTCGGCAAATAATATTTATTTTACAAAACTGTTCATTTTAATTCGCTGTAGTAGTTTTTTCCTTAAACTCAGCATTGAAACGAGCCACTTATTCATTTCCAATTTTTCTAATTGTTAATAAAGTTTTGAATACAATCAAGCTTTTCGAAACAAAGGCTAAATATGAAAATATGAACATCTAATATACGGCTTCCGACATGTTAAAGCAATGCAGAAAAATATTACAAGACAATGCAATGTAATTTTTAGACAATAAAACTATTAGAACTTCCATATTGCCTTCTCTGTTCTGCCTATTGCTTTTCAATTTCCTTAAACTGAAGAAAAACTGAAGAAAATGCCTCTTTCTCTTCCACGAAATTAATAAATAGTATCCTCAGGTCCTATGTCCAAATCGTGTTTCGTCTATATGGACGACGTAAACATCTTGTCAAAAAATTGCATGAGCAACCGTATCACTCAAAATAAATGTCACCTTGATTTTCAACTTTTATGGCTTTCAGCCAATGTTTGGAGCGCCATTTACTAGACTTTTTACAAGCTTCTACATCAAATTCATAAACACACATCTTGTCATAATGAAGCATTTGATGAATGTTATATCCTCCTCTACGTTCCTAATCATCTCTTTTGCGATCTTATTACAACGTTTTCTTTTTCAAACATACAGTTCTTGACGTTGACATGCTTGATACTCGAAACATCTACTAAAATATGTTGAGTCGATTGATGTCCAGAGCCTCTACTATCAATCAAATGCCAACATGACGATTTTCGAGAAACGTTTTCTCACTCTTTTTCATGCTATTTCTGTTAACAGAGGTAGATGGGTGACTGACATGAGGCAAGTTTTTGGTGTCTTTATAACCTTTACTAATAGTCTGGTCGAGAAAAAATAAACCTGCCGAAATTAGTTCTCCGTCTCGGAAAAATATGGTTGATGGCTTAATCGATCCGGAATGGCATCCCAAAAAAGACGTCTTTCGTCTTTTTTCCGGGAGAAAAAAATTACAATTGTTATTAACAAAAAACTGGATGAAAAAAAGAGGGGTCCAGTTTATTGAAAATTTCTCAAAAAGTATAAGTCGTAGGTCAAATATTCAAAAAGATTCTGAAAGAGCAGGAAATTTCAGCTGGGAAGTCTCCGACTCCGGAAATCGTACGACCAATATTTATAATTTTCGCTGTTATAAAAGGCGGTGTAAAAGTTTAAATAATTATCCTGAATTTTTTTCCTCTCGTAGATTCCTTTTTATTAATATCCTGAACAAGATGGCATAAAAAAAAATTAAAAAATTTTTTTATTTCATTAATTATTAATTTTTAATCAAGTTAAAAAAAGAAAAATTGATATAATATTATTTAAACTATTTTTTTTTCAATAACTTTAAGCCAGGTATGATTTTATATTCATCCTTGGCACCATATTGGAATTTTAAAAATTTGTTTATGCCATTTGTTTATAAAAAATTTTTAAAAAAATGGACTAATTGAATATTTTTCAAAAATTTTTTTTTACCACATTATAAGCCTGAGAAAATAATGAGTTTTTTAAAAAAAAATTTTTCTTAATAACAATATCTTATTGTTTATAATCGTTTTTTTAATATAACTATCATTTAAATAAATATTTAAGAAATTTTTTTTTCTTAAAAATCATTATTTGCATTTCTCTACATAATTGCAAAAAAAAAATTATTCATTTTTTTATTAAACAAATTGTTATAAAAAAATTTTTTTTCTTGTTTTATTTTTTTTTTCGGTAGATGAAAAAATTAGAAAATCAACGATCTGCAACAATAGGGTAAAAAAAATTTTCTACTATTTTTTATTGAATTTTATAATTTTACTGTATGACTATTTTTTTTATCCTATTGTTGCAGATCGTTATTTTTCTAATTTTTTCATCTACCGAAAAAAAAATAAAACAAGAAAAAAAATTGTTTATAACAATTTGTTTAATAAACAAATGAATAAATTACGAGTAAAAAAATGTTTTTTTTGCAATTATGTAGAGAAATGCAAATAATGATTTTTAAGAAAAAACAAATTTCTTAAATATTTATTTAAATAATAGTTATATTAAAAAAACGATTATAAACAATAAGATATTGTTATTAAGAAAAAATTTTTTTTTAAAAAATCATTATTTTCTCAGGCTTATAATGTGGTAAAAAAAAATTTTTGAAAAATATTCAATTAGTCCATTTGTTTAAAAATTTTTTATAAACAAATGGCATAAACAAATTTTTAAAATTCCAATATGGTGCCAAGGATGAATATAAAATCATACCTGGCTTAAAGTTATTGAAAAAAAAATAGTTTAAATAATATTATATCAATTTTTCTTTTTTTAACTTGATTAAAAATTAATAATTAATGAAATAAAAAAATTTTTTAATTTTTTTTTATGCCATCTTGTTCAGGATATTAATAAAAAGGAATCTACGAGAGGAAAAAAATTCAGGATAATTATTTAAACTTTTACACCGCCTTTTATAACAGCGAAAATCAGCAAAATAACTGTTGATTAACAATAGCCTAACTTTTTGAAAAATGGTTATTAAACTTTCTAAGACACGGGGTCATAATCTTTGAAGTCTCTAGATAATACCTGAATTTTTTGAAATTTTTTTATAAACATTTAGTTGCATAAAAAAATTATTTAAAAGCGAGACTCCGAAATGGCAGCGTCGCGCGCATGCCAAAACTGCCGCGCGGGAGCCTATTTTCAATGTTAAATAAAAATTATAAATATTGGTCGTAAGATTTCGGAAGTCGGAGACTTCCTAGCTGAAATTTCCTGCTCTTTCAGAATCTTTTTGAATATTTGACCTACGACTTATACTTTTTGAGAAATTTTCAAAAAACTGGACCCCTCTTTTTTTCATCCAGTTTTTTGTTAATAACAATTGTAATTTTTTTCTCCCGGAAAAAAGACGAATGACGTCTTTTTCGGGATGCCATTCCGGATCGATTAAGCCATCAACCATATTTTTCCGAGACGGAGAACTAATTTCGGCAGGTTTATTTTTTCTCGACCAGACTATAAATGCCGTTATTCCACGAGAAACAAAAATATTATCACCAAACAAACAACCGATAAACAAATATCAATTGAAGTATATCCCTCAAACTTGTCACGAATATCAAAAAATATTGTAGCGATTTAAAAAATGTTACGCTTTCGGTTAGCGTGCGCAGTTTAAATAAACCATTCTCCATTTGATCCATAAATTGGATCAAACCAGGTATATAAGAAGAGAATTATATTTTTAGTTGTTTACCATTAGGCTCCATTCCGTTGAGTTTGCCGTTTGCAGTTTCATAAATTCTAAAATAAATCCATTAACTATAGCTTTGTTCCGTCATTTTTTATTCATAATTCCTAATTGCACTGCACTAATATAAAGTAGAGAATAAAAAGAAATGAAGCGGCACCAATTTTTTTAAAAACAATTCAGTGTTCATGATAAATAATTTTGCTAATGAACTACTTCATAAATATATCAGGAAAATGGCTTTCATATCTTGTAAGGTAGGCACTAATTGAAATTGGTATCATATTCTATCATTTTATATTGAAAACATTAAAAGAGTAAGCGTCTTTGTGGAATATCCAATCAAAATTTCAGTTATTAGATTATCTGTTTATTTTTCATCAAATTGTATCCCTGGAAAATTTTTTTCCTTTTGGAGTATAAAATTGTATGTTTTTAATTAAAAAACCATCAACCGACTTAACACATAATTTGATATCTTGTTGCGGATATTCTGATAAAATAGTAATTACCTGAAATTCGTTGGATCTTCTTCCTGAAAATTATAACCATCCCTAAACTCCTGACGAGCGTCTCGCGATAAAGTCAATCCATCCACTAAATCGAATTCCGGACTATTATCCAAACTTTGTAGTTTAGTAACCGCTTCCACACCCAGGCAATGGCCTAAATTACCCGGTGTTTGGGATATCAGACACTGTCTGAAACTGTCTACGATATCAGATTCGTTTAACGTTATCGCACCGCCAGCAAATTTTATTAAATAGGATAACTGTACGACCGTCAGACTAAACACTAGCAGCATTTTGGGAAATTTGAACTTGCCATTGTTCCCGACTTTGTTTTATATACTTGATATGTTTCAGTGAATCCGAAGTTTCAGTGAAAGTACTTTGGTAATGATGGTTTTTTTTAGAATTATGTCCATTGTCTCGCGAATAATGCTGTATACCGATGGGAATATTTAACGGCAATTTTTGTATTTAACAAGTAGGTGAAAGTATCTTCACAAATGTAATGTCATTAATGTAATTATACTCTTTATATGAGAGATATTGAATAATTTATTTAAAATATCAAAATTATTAGATAATACAACCGGAAAAAAGAATCTGATTCCTATAATTTATCTAAAATATTATCACATTTACGTCATTTCAAAAACAATTCGTAAGAATTAGCAAAAATATCTAATGAATTGAATTTTTCATCCTACCGGGTTTGTAATATTTTATATGAAAGCTCGAATATATGGAATACAATCTGCAAGGTGGGCGATGAGATTGCTTCATGTCAATTAAGAACTCGTTTGCATAGGAAAAGATGTCTCAGAATGCAATCAAAGTGAATTATTCGTTTTTCGATATGTCACAGTAGACTGGGAACTTCTAAAATATTATCATTCATAATGAAATTCTATTTCAATTTATTTCCAACAGTAAAATTGATTGGTAGTATGTATCTGTAGCTTATTTTTCCAAATATACGCTGATTTGACAAAACTTTATGTTCAAATATATAATAATATCTTTCCACAGTGAAGTAACTTTTCCATAATCCCATAAGGGCTACTGAGACCGGATTTACTTATTCTTAGTTGTGGAAAGCTCTAGCCATATGAGATAGATATCCGCAATTTACGGTTTAAATTAGGTTATATTACTATGGACAACATCAACCTAGATTGGTCGTGGTTCACAAGGAATCCTGATGCCAATTATATTACCATTTATTCCTTACAATTTGGAAACTCAGTTAACTACCTCATCACTTTTTCAATCTATGTTACTTTATATCTCATTTTTAAGATTTAAGGTATTATTCACTTTTTCTGTTTAATACTTTTATGTCCTTGAGGCCTATTTCGACACATAGCATTTGACGTCGTTTTTTCGTCAATGCGGGGCACTGAAAAATTATATACTTAATCGTCTCTTTCCTTCTTTGAAATAGTTGTTCGTTGACATTCTTCAATCCCGGAATATTGTGCAAACAATTATACTGATCACTCAAATATCTTCGGGATTGAGTGGTACGAAAATCGTGCGATCGCTTCTGTCCGATCATATATCTTAATGTTTAGTACTGATTACTCCAGTTAATTGTACTGCCGAACTAGATTCTTTTGAGGAAAGTTTCAATATATAAGTGAACTCGTGAATTCTGTCCAATTCAGTCTAGAAATCTATAGAATTTGATAAAAAATGATCCTAAAGACTTGTTAGAATTACTTTCTCAAATTATTTAGACTGCTTAAGCTCTCTCAGTACTCAAAATTACTACTTCATCATAATTAAACATCAGTACTTCTTGAAACTTAGAATATATTGCAAAGTCAAGTGGACAACATCAACATATTAGACCTATTCATACAAAAAAATATGAGGTCAATGACATTGTATAGATTTCGGCAATTTATTATTTCTTAGACCTTTTGATATGTTTATGTTTCTGAATCTTCTTGATTTTAGGTCTCTTCTGCTTCAAAATTAGTTTCTTCTAATAATTTTTGTAAAGATTGATGAAATTATTCAAAAAAATTTTTGCATTTTTGAAGTTTTCGCTTTTTATTAGGTTGTAAGTCTAGTCGTTACTTACTAGAAATAGTGAGGATATACATTTCTTAGGAATAGTAAGCTTTAAATTAGGTTCAATCTCTTTATAAAGAAGCTACTTTTTCTGGAATATTAACATTGTATAGTGTAATGGCATCTAAACATCATTCCCGCAAAAGATTTGTACAACTATCGAACATACGACAAGAAAAATAAAAACTTTGAAAAGAACAAAAAAAAAATAAATGTGCTCTTAGGCGTTCACTGTTATCATACAGTGTAGAATAGCCAAATGTGACAGTACCCAATAGCAAGTTTCTCATTCTAATTGCAACATTCTGTATAATATTGTTTTTTTTTGGATCCTTCTGTAAATTTTAGAAATAATTCATGTACAATGTTTTACACCTAGTCAGATTATTGTTCTATCGATCAATCCGCGTACCCTATTTACTAATTAAGAAAAATTTCACGCAAAACCGAATATTGATTTGGTAATAGGGTGGTGCTCCATCTTGCTAAATCCATATTATAATCATAGGAATCAAGTCAAAGTTGGCAAGACATACTTTCTAGCAATTCCAAATTTATATCTCCACTCAAGTTGTAAGCAATGAATAAGGAACCTACGATATGTTCTCCAGCCATTTTTACCCAAACATTAATTTCCCCAAGATATCGCTTATGTTCTTCGATGATCCAGTGATGATCCTCATCAACATACAAAAATATGTTTTTGGAGTTTACTCCTTAAGAATCGATTTGCATATATAAGGGGCCCGGTATGAGAAAAATGTGAGGAGTAAAATCTATCGATGAATGACCTCGTTTTTGGTGCGCACCCTATGTTGCGCAACTTTCTAATTTGTCAGTGTCAACATACTTATATTGCTGTCATTGTGAAGTTTTATTATCGTTGTGTTCCCCTAAAGTGAACTGAAAGTATTTTCAAATAACTATGGCAGAAAGAGGTGTAGATGATATTGCCGGAACAATATCTAACAAACACGTGGTTGCAAGGTACGTTATAATTCATGTATTATATGTATGAGCATGTGCAATTTGTATTTATTAAATATTTTAATAATTATCGATGTAGTGATGAAAACAACACATAAAATTAGATAATCAACCCAATATGAATTATCGAGCGCATCCACATAAAATAGAAAATTTCTAACCTAACCAAAAATTAATTTTTTTGTCGATGTCTATAAATTCTTCCACGTTATTATGATTTATTTTATAAATAATTTTTAAATATTAACAACTGTAGTCAATAATTCGATAATATTATCAGAAAAATCGACAATATTTTTTCATTATAATAATGTTTTTATATAATTTTCTTTCGAAAAGTTATTTTTTAGCTTATTTAAATAATTTTCATGTACTATTTATTATTGTATGTAAAAGATTTAGTGACATAATTATCTTTTTATAACCATTTTTGTTAATTATTAAGATATTATATTTTAAATAGAAAATTATTTATAATAATTTAAAAAAAATGTTTATAAAAACCTTTTTTTATTAATTTTCTTAAAGTCGGTTAAAATTTTTATAATTATGCATTTATAAATATTCTATTTTTTTTTATATTTTTTGACTAGGAAAAAATCCAAACCTCCTAACCTAACCTCCAGCCGAGAGACAGCGAGCTTACAGATTAAAAAAAATTAATGAAGGAAGCCCAAAATATTCTGGCAATCAACCAATCTTTTTTAAGTTAAATAAACTCTTTTTGCGTCTGGTTAGACTATCGAACTTAAGGAGTAAACTCCAGTCGTGCGTCGGAGATGACACAAACAATTTTTTTTATCGAAATCTTCTTCCTGGAGTTTCTGATTTGGTATCATTTTATGAAGATGCATTCCATTTCACATAATGATACTCGATAAATTGATGTTTAGCTAATCCCTATTTTTCAAATGTAGCCTACATTTAAGCATCAAAAATGCATGATCACGTATCATCAGACCTTTAAAGGTAAATATAATTTCTGATTAACTGACTTTTCTTCGAAATAAACCTCCTTACCTCGCTTCTTGAACATCGTACATTCTAATTTTGGTTGAAAAAATGTAATAATTAATTTGAAACCCCCTCTGCTTTATCCAGAAGTAAAAGTGTGCTGTATTTCTTTGAATTCCAATATATTTCAAATTGTTAACTGTACATGAATTATGTCTAGAATATTCTAGAGAACTGAAAAATATACAGGAGGTTTCGTTCAAAATAATAAACTTGGTATTAGCCCCTGCACAAGGGTATAATCATTTTTCTATGCGCATCTGAAAACACAAATCGACGTATTCAAGCGTTTGACCCAATACGAACTAATTTACTTATTAATAAATTTATTCCATTTGTCTGTTACGTATAAGTAGCAGTAGAATTTTTGGTTCATATTCAATTATATTAGCATATTAAAATTAATTATCAGAAAACGAGATAAGTATTATAAATCAGAAAATCGAAAATAGAATTAATTTGGCTAATTAATATACTAATTTTTTATCTTGCATAATTAGTGTAGTAGAACAATTATCATCAAATACTTTGAAACCAAAAGCACTAAACAAACGTCCCACAATTGATTATCATATCTGTTTCTCATTTTAAGTACGCATTCGGGAAGTTTCTACTATTTCAATCTGTTAAATAAGGTTCAATTTAGTTAAAACAAGTTTAAATTATAAATAAATTATGCCATCGTGGTTGGAATAATGATTATTTTATCTCAAACTCATGGAATTTCTAATCAACTCTTAGTTCAAATTAAAATGTCCAAAGTTGATGCCACATGGTGAATGCAAACCCAGCTGAAAACTTGGTATCTGGCGTAAAGTGGTCCCTGTGAACTGAGCGGAACTTTTTCAAAGGATGTGATATCGAATACAATAGATTTATGTTGTCTGCTTTCCCTATCATTCTGTTCCACAAGACGGGTATATTGTTCTCATAACATTCGGAAGATTTCAATTTGCAATACAATACAATAAATGATCAACATGATAAACTTCAATTTATATGTCGAATATGCTGTTGAATCGACTTGAATAGTGACGTTATTGCCAATTCAAGTAAACAAGAATGTCTTTTCAGAGACATCATTTAGGATAAAAACTCGCATATTCCAAGCACTACCGATCAAACTATTGTGAATATTTAATTGTACAAATTCCGTTACAGGAAATACAAAGGTGTCTCGGAATCAGTGACGGCGCGTTTTAATACTTTGGAAGTTACTCATATCTCTCCGTACAACCAGTCAGTTTTCTCAAGAGTTGTCCCTACGTTTATATTGATGACTTTTGCAGTTGGTTAATTCGTAATTGATACATTTGGTTTCTGATGCAGTACACTTTTAGATAAAGTTTTTTTCAAAGGATGGAAGAAAGTTTCAATCTTCAAATTCAAACGCGGAGATCCGTTATTTTATCACACTTCCCGTTATGGCACCGATTATTACATACAAAAGCATTGATTTCATGTGCACGAGGACCAGTGTATAGTCCGGTCAAATTGGACCAAAAAATAAAGAGTTAGGCTACATAAACTCCCACCAAGCTGAAAGTCAGTAAAATTGTTCAAAATATAATTGATAATAAAATTTGAAAGTTTCCCATCATTCCCGTGTATGGAACAAATTTTATTCAAGGAGAATGGTGAGTTTTTTTTATAAAAATAGCTCAAATAAATCGAACAACTTTCAGTCAAGAAGCGTCAAACAGTTTCAAGCTATAAAATCAGACCTGTCATTTGTTAAAGTTGTTCGATTTTTTCATTCAAAAACCAAAATAAATATGAAGGTTTTGGTTTTCTTGAAGTTATTTTTAAAAAACGAAAATTTACGCAGTGACTTTATTATTTTACAATTACATTGAATAAAAAGCAAACAATTATAATTATGTACGGTGTATATGTAGTTTAATTGTCGGCTGCGGCGTCAGGGGATTCCGGTTGTCGGCTCATCATATTCAAGGACTTAAGTCTTCCGGCCTTAGTGTTCGTCAAATTGCACTGGAACTGGCTGAATATTTTCAATTTTAGATTTTCCAGAGTCCAAAGCGCCATAAACTGTTTTTAATTCATCTAATTTAATTGAGTCTATTTGAATTGTTGGCAAGTTAATATTATTCAAAGTTTTGAATTCACTGATTGTTTCTAATCGTGGAATTTCGACATTTTTCAATTTATATTGATCTTCGAGTGTCTTTAGTAATATATATTGAATTTGTACTTCACAGTGGTTCCTTAGTTCTAATAAACAGCTAGCTGTTACTTCTAATTGTTCGAGTAGATCATACATTCATTAAAAACTAGTTATAATTTGAGGTACAATAGTTTGAATTGTAAAATAATGATATGTTTCTATTTCATCCAGTGTAAGATTCTTTATCATTTTTGTTATATGGGCGTTAAGAATTAATTGATTATTGGCGAGTACTTGGGTATATTTCTCAAAATTATCGATTGATTTTTGTAGTAAGGTGATTTGTTCTTTAAGTGACGTTTTGAATTTCTCTTGATTAGTTGAAAGAGATAATATCGCATCGTCATATATTTTTGCATCGTTTTGATCGAGGTTTCCAGTTATAAATCTAATAGGAGACCCAATTCCGTCAAAAAGATCTTTTACGTTTGGGTTTCATTAAAGGGTTGAGCTGTATTAATTGTGTATTTATTTTTTCTTCAAGTATATTGATTTGAATTGAATTTTCAAATTCATCGCGGAATCTATAATATTCCGGCTTATTTATAAATTAATTTTTAATGTTTTTGCAGTAATATGAACTAAGTAATATGAACTCGTTAGTTATATTCGTCAAGTCGTAGACTTGCATGAATGTTCAATGGTCGGTTTTAATTTGTGCGTTACCCACGGTAGGATTCCAGGGTTGTTATTTAGGTTGTGGAATTTTGGGAAGTTTGATTGGGTGCTGGCGAACCTGATGAGGAACCTGCAATTACAGGAGGCTTTTTCTAGTTCTTTGATACGTACAATTTCCTTTACGCTTTTATTTGAATGTCTAGCAAAAAATGAAACAATTTCTAGATAAATTTGCGGTTATTTCGTATCGAACTAGGAAAACCTTGTCTTTCTTATATCTTCGTTTAGGGTTTTGTTTATAAACGATTTGGTTTAACCTAAATTCAAGGTTATCGTCACCTTGTTTATTACGTCTCGTATTCACGTTTTTCTTTTTGTCAGTCAGAGCTTCACTTACCTTTTTGTAAAAATGTTTTAGTTTTTCTTTGTGCTTATCAGCGTAGTCATTATAGAACTAATGTGTGTCAAATATTTTCTTAGGGCTTCGTGTTTCAGAATATCCGAAAGTAAGTTCAAATGGCGTGAAGTTTGTTAAGCTGTGTATAGTACTATTATATCCTAGTATAGCGTGAAGTGTACGTTAATTATATGGACGGACAGTATATCTTTTACAGTTTGATTATTAAATTCGCTTCCTTTATCTACAACTAGTGTTTGTGGAACACTGAAAGTCGTTAAATATACATATAAAAATTCGTCAAAAATTAAAAAAACTATCAGCAATTCTTTTTATTTTTTTTTCAATATGTCAGCCAATTCTCGTTACCAGAAATCATCTTTAGTTCCGGAACGCGTTCCTGTTCAAAAAGGATGTTCTGTAACGACATTCCGGAGTGTTCCGGCTCAACAACATCATTGGCTAGAAGCCGATTGAAATTATTTTAGATTTAGTAGACGTCATCTCACGTAATATAATGCTGCTTATTAATAATCATTTGGTAACAAAGTAGTACAACACTCATTATTTGAATAAATGTTTGATGACAACGTGTCTATGTATATTTTATATCCATATAGACAATAGTCAATATAAATAAAGTCGTTTTAATGTAAAAAAGTATATTACTAAAATAAATCTTCGGTGCACATCCAACTATTTGTTTTTGCATGAGGAATGGTTGAGGCATTTTAATTGCATTGAACTTTATGGTTGATGCAGGTTATGTTATGTTAGGTTAGTTATATTAACTATTGATTATATGGATATAAAAGATGTATAAAAACGTTGTCGTTAAACATTTATTCAAATAATGTGTGTTGTAGTACTTTTTTGCCAAATTATTTTAATAAAAAGCAAAATATTACGTGAGCTGACGTCTTCTAAATCTGAAATCATTTCATTGGAGTTCTGGCCATATTAGGAAAGCCACAAATCGTTCTGGCTAACGCAAGGCGCATAGAACCCGTTTTGGCTATTTTAAACGCCCACTGGCCTCTCTAGAGTGGTAATAATGTTAAATATTTTTCTATCTATTTATCTAAAACTTACACTTAAAATATAAAATAAACATGAGTTATAACTATAAAAATATTAGCTAAAATGAAACCTTAATCTTAACATATTCCAATGTAACATAATAATACACGCAATAACTTGCTGAGACATGACATCTACATTTTACAGGATTTAGCTCAATGTGCTGAAGTTTTTGAAAACAATAATTCAACTCGACAAGAAGTTATTAGCATTTGTTTTCTTTTTTCTATGCACGGAACTTCTAAAAAGCTACCTGGTTAGATAAGTATCGATATGCATGTTTCGGTAAAAATAGTAAAATAAAAGTTCAATTGGTTTGTCTTCTTCGAACCTCAGTTGCTGCACATCAACGTCTTTTTCGGGTATATTACTAAGTTTAAATGTGGCTTGGTTATCAGCTACATCCTACAGACTGGATTTGGAAGTTGGTCAACAATACATTAGAACCCGTTCAAACCCCTACCTGCACCGGAAAAACTGCTGAACACAATTTATTGCAACTGCAAAAAGGATTGTAGTGCTGAATGTGTTTGCAAAAAAGTCGGACTGTTTTGTTCTCTGGCATGTATACCTTGTCAAGGTCGGTCGTGCTTTAATATTGAATCAGCAACAGTGAAGGATCCGTTTAATTCTAACGAAGTGACATGCAATACATCGCTATTGACTGAATAAAGATGAAGAAGAACAAGAAGGAGAATTTGAAAGTTACAGCTCAAACTATTAGAATTACACTTTTTAATGTATGTAAATCGCAATATCTGCTAATTATTTTGCCATAGTTTCAAATTAAACATAATCAGAATTGACCCATGGAATATCCCTACTGGAAAAACCACGTTAAAAGAAACATGGTAAGTACACTACCTGATAGATGTCGTGGAAACTAGTACATATTATAACGATTACAACTTTTTTGAATAATTATATCTCAGAAATAGTGACTCGTAGAAAAGTATCGACACTTTTTTTGTAGATAATTTTATGATATACAATTTTCATGATAAATCTCAATTTTTTGCATAAACGGGAATCATAAAGAGTTTCGAAATTTTATTTTTAATTATACTTCGAATGTCTAAATTAACCGGACTAATAAATTTCGAACGTCGCTCTAGACTACTACTATGAGTGAATTGAACAAGGATATCGTGACTGATTCTGAACAATGCGAACTGCTGGATTTCTCAGTTTCTGCATAATCAGGGTATTTTTATAAGGGATATTAGTTTTTTGGGATGTCCTTATTGTTCAAAATACATCATAAATTGTTCACTCTATGTTTTTCCAGAACATATTTAGATAATGATGTTAAATAATATAAAAACACTTTTCCATAGAGGACCTTATATACAGTGATGGATAGTTAACTCTTATAGTAAAGGAACCAAACAAGGTTCAGAAATTCACCACAGTGCGGTACATTAATAACATCGGACTCCGTGAAGAAGTCCTCCCTTGCTGGTGTTCTTTATGTAGTTTGGAACGCCTAGAGTAACCGATTAGATTAGTGAAAAAGTCGATAGTTAGTACATCAGATTGACGCAAGGTAAGTTATTCACTAGCAAAAAAGTGTTTATTTCAATTATCTCACAATTTAATCGTGGCATAAAGAAATAGCAGACTCACAAATTTCACTAAACCTTCACCTGAACACATAAAAGCGCGATAAATATTTTATATTTCAAGAGGAAATTTGTTATGGATCATGAAAATACTATTATTAACAAGAAGAACGAAGGACATCGAGAACGATGTCTTTGGTCCTATCTTCCAGTTTTCCCAGTAACATGTTACCTTTACAACTGATCACTATTTTCCACCTTTTCGAGCAGCCACCACATCAATCTAAACAAGCAGATTAATATTTTCCAACTATCAGAAATGTACATTATTAACACTGGAATCGCTTTAGTATTTTAGAGAAGAGAACACATCATATGTTCTCTTTTCTTCAGGTTTCCATGATGCTCAATTAAATTCATTTCAGCTTGCGCATTTGGTCGTTTAAAACGTAATGGATTGAATCTTTGATTAATATATTTTGTTCTAGCATTTGAGAGGAATGTGAAATTGGATTAAAGACGCATCGATTCAAGCAGCTCTACAATATTTGCCCTGGTAATCACATGAATTTTGTTCAAGCATTTCTTTAAGTTGTTAAAGTTACAAAACAAAATGTTTTGTTTTACATTAAAATTTGTTAGCTCCCTAATTGATTAATAGACTAGTTTGTCCTACCACAGAAATTCAGAAAAGAGTTTGTATGTTAAACTGTAATAAAATTTCACGTAAAATACGAAATTTATTTAGTAAATATGAGAATGAATTACTTTCAAAATAATACAATTTTTAGAGCTAGCGTTGAAATTCATAAAAAAATTAGAATAATAGTAATATTAATAGTATCGAGTTCATCAGAAATAGATGCATAAAATTGATCAGCTGAATTCTATTTCTACTTTGCGTCTAAGATGTGGACGACAATCGACGCTTTGATACTTGTTTGTGAAATAAGTACCTTCAGTTCGTCGTTATTACACTATACTGGTTTTCCTAGGGTTGAGTAGACTATCTTAGTGAAATAAGATAAATCAATCCGACTTCTCTCAAGTTGTTATTGTGATACCTACTTTCCTACGTAGAATAGTTCTAGATGTCCAGCACTCTGATTCCTTTAATAATGTCTTATCTTCTTCTAGGTAACTTCGAAATTATTATCAAAAGATAGATTCATTATCTGAGCTATAACATATCGCTTCTTAGTAGTGTATGTCAGAATTTGTTAGACGGAGCGAACATAATGCGTCCTTCTGTGAGGTCGAGATCATTAAAACAACTCTTCTTAAGGCATGATTGATGTATTTTAATGTGTTTATTCCGTGCAATTTTCAATATTAATATTTCTTAGTGAATTATTGGGATGTGATTCCATGTGTTCCCGATAATCTATCAAATTTAATCCTTCTCCAACCTCACCTCTGATGACAAAACTTTTTTCCTTGTCATTTTTTGAGCGTGGCACTTTTAGAATTAATATTGAACCTATTCTTTCTATGTCTCCAATACTCAATTTTTTGAGCTCATCTCTAGGAAATGCCCCTGCGATCCCAAATATTGCAGCGACCTACAACAAGTAATTTTAAAGAGCTCTGCTTTATAAATGCCATTATTTTTTTGTAATTTTTCATATTAATATCTTCTTTTGTAGGAAGGCAAGCTCTCACCATTAAATACTTAGACCAAAGATATGAAGGTTTAATATCTTTCGATCTTTTTGAAAAATATGCAAGAAGCACATTTTCTGTAAGACATTTTCATTAAATATAGTTCGATAAATTTGTTTTTATTGCATGAAAGTAGTACAAAAAATATGTAAATAAGTTATAAGTGTAAAACCTGTCAAGCTTGAAATAGATGAAGTTTTCAGCAACTGTTAGTATTAGGGAGAACCGTTTACTGGAAAAGATGTCCTTTGTCATCAAAAAGTTATATGAAAAAGAGTAAACCAGTATTTGATATTTCACCAAGAAAATGAGTTGTTATTAGTGAGATGGGCGGATAACAGTATTGCGACCATTGCTTGAGCTAAATAAGAAGATACTCGAAGGCTTATGAATAATTAGTCGTGTAGATGAATCTCGCGTTATTGCCAAATACAATGAGGTTCATTTTTCTAAAGGAATACTGTAGGAACTACTCTATCTAAAATGCGCTATATTGCAAAGTTGGAAGTGAGACATAGTACCAGTATTTCTAGTAGATCATTTTATAGATTATCTGATAATCTACGATTAGACAGAGTACGTCATTTACCTCGAATATTCCAAATGGTGGAAAAAACTCATTGTGCTGGAGTAGAATGTGAAACAGTATGTGTATTAAATATTATGTAGGTTTATGTATAATCTGTAATATCAAATTTCATACACTCTTTTGATTGCTATTTGGCAACAGAATAGATTCAGGATATTTTTCTACTATCATTATTACTAGGAATATCCAATTCCAATTGAAAATCGTATTCTTAATATGTTGAGCATCAACCAAAGTTTTTCCTGGGCCTAAAATTTTTTTGTGTTTTTACACTCCATATGGGATGTGGATCCAGAGAAAATATTTGAAATACAAAGTGTGAAAAAGTGATGTTTTTTGTGTGCGGTCCATAGGCCCCTCTGAGCCCTAGAAAAAGTTCACTGCTAAAGTTTTCCCCAGTGCCTATGGACCGTTCACAAAAGAGATTAAACCTTTTTCTCCTAAATAAATTTTTCACATATTTCTTCGAAGTTACACCCTCCAAACAAAATTGTTCGCTCCTTGGGCCGTGGAGAAGGTTTGAAATAAAATACCTGATTCATTCCATAGGATCGCTCTGGGAGGTAGATGGAGGGTACATGTACTCCCTCTCTTCAAATGTTAGCGGAAGGAAGTAAAAGTCAGTCTTGAGTTTAATACTACATCAAAATTATTTATAAGAAAATTTTTTAAATATGCTAAGCTAGTTTAAAATTATCTTGTTCTTTCAAAGCTTTCAAATTATTCCATTCATTTATTTACGATGGTTTCAAGGAGACAAGGAGGATGAGAGGTTTCAGTAGTGCCGTGGATGTGTTTTTGTGGGATAAAAAAATTCTATTGTTTCTGCAATTTACTGTATATTTACTAACCCATAAAATATACATAAACATAAATAATAAATAAAAACTTCATTACAATATAAAAAATATATAGAAATGGATCAAATTAGTTTATGAGATCAATCACGTTTCCTAATTATTATTTCAACATTTACTACAAAAACTGTAATACCTTTTAATAATCAGAGGAAGATGAAAAGATAAATTCCCTTGTATTCTATCAAATATGCGATTTTTCATCTCAGTTCATTGATAGTTGAGAATTCAATAATTGCTGGCTTTTCAAATTAATTAGAAGTCTCTGTGTTGAAGTGGAGAGTAGTCACTTCATTATATTTTTATCTTTCAATATATAAATCAAAATTAAATACACATCTCAATATTGGATACTATCAAACTTTTATTTTGACAATGATGAAAATGATAAACAGTGAAAATGTTTAGGAATTTAGCTGAGCGTCGTACAACTCAACTACTGATAGTGAAACATATTTCTCGTCATCGGTTGTGTATTAACTATTCTTTGTAATATTAGAATGGGCTCTAAAATATCATGTCGACTATTGACACAAGTGTGTCTTTAGAAAAGGCGATCATATACGACAACCAAAAAGTGACGATTCGTTTTTTGACTACAAATGAAGTCTCATGAACCACTACCAGTAGGGCATAAATTGCTTCATGTTTTCATTTATATATTCAACTTTTAAAAAACAATATTACTTCTACTGCATATTTTCTGTATAAGGAATGGAATTCACAGCTATACGACGCTATAGTACCTATCACGTATCATATAACTTTTCATTTAATGATATATCAGACTTACGTTCGCCGTAGTAATATATTCTCGTCGTTTAATATTGCTTCCTATTTTTTGGCTTATGTGATTTATCTCCTTCATTTTGTGATTTTGGAAGTAACTATAACAAATGACTAGATAATACCAAAGTTTACCATCACCCTCCAGATATAATAATTATAATATAAGATAATATACTTCTTATTACTAATGATAATACATACAAATAAGTACTATAAGTGAGGTTGATCGTAAAAGTAGCATTCCGCACAAGAAGAAATATAGAACATATTGCCGAATGTTGTGAAATTTCCTGCATTTATGCTAATTTTTCCTATTACACAGGTCGACATAGTTTTGTTCATAGAAAGCGAAGGTTTAATTTCGAAGTATTTTTTGTATGGAATCAAAATCTGATATTACATTCGGCTCATTACGTCGATATTTCAATGAAATTTAAAAATATAATAATGCCGCTAACAAAATGATATCGTGAACATTTCAAATAAAGACACAAAAGATATCCAGAAATAGGACTGAAGGAGCAACTGTTCTCGAAGACCTAATGAAAATAGACTGAACAGAATACGATAGAACTTTGTTGAAGCATAGGTAGTGTCCGTATCAGAAAAAAAAATATGGGGATAAAAACACGCATTAAAGGAGGTGGAAAAAGTACTGGTTGGGAAAGAAAATAAGTGAAATAAGCGTTATTAGTATAAGTGACCAATTTCAATTAGAAAAACTTCGTCCTCAAAGAGTTAGAGATAGGAGTGTATGTGTAGAGAATGAGAGGACTCCGTCTCTTCAAATACTAGTGGATTTAACAAAAAAGTATATTTATCTAAAATTAGGGAACTATCAAAAACAATGAAAGTCTTGACTTGCAAACATATGCTAATAAATATGCCAAAATTATTCCTTATTCTTATAAAAACAAATGTTATAATTATAAAAAATGGAATTTTCATTATTCATACAATTGTTAACATGACAAATAACTTACATAAAGATAGTATTCATCATATCATACAAAAAATGTCATATTCTTTTCTTTTCGCTTATATACCCATATCTACGAAATAATATTAGTCCAGATTCCAGAGAAACTTGATTCTACAGGATTTTTTCACCCAAAAATTCGTACTCACGTTTTTAATCCTTAGTACGAATTAGAAGCGAAGTTCTCATTCCTAACTATTTAATAACTCCATAAGAAGTTATAGAGCTATAAGGGTGCTTTAATGAAAATGGTACACACACAAACTTTGCGATGATTGTTATTTGTTTTGATGTACCCTCATTCAAAAAAGAATATTATTTTGTTTCTTTCACAATAAATTTTTTTTGTTACAGCAATATATTCTTTTTTGACCTCATTTAAGCGTTTTTGTTTAAATATTTTAATTTGAGCGACTGTCCAAACACATTGTCCAGTACCCAAACTAGTCTTCGGCCAATTGTGCCGAAGCCTCTAAATCAAGGTGAAAGTCAATATTCTGTTTCTTGCCCGGAATTTGTTCTTGTTCCCGATTAGATATCTCAAGAGAGTGACCCAAGTTATGAACTGTCCACTTCAAGACAACCGCATTTATTGATAGAAAGTGATTTAAACGATTTATTACGTGATTTGAATTTTTCTAAAAAAGCTGAGCTTTTCAGGTCTATAATAAACAGCTGGAATTAATTTTCTCCTGATTCTCCTAGATGATTTAGTCTATTGTAATAAAATTCCCGGAGTGATGAATTTATTGAATTTTGAATTTGACCCAAGTCACAGGCGATTGTTCATTGACTCCTCAAAAACTAGCTTGGAAGCAGTGTTGCCATAGAACGGAAACAAGTGTCTCTCAATGTCGGTTTCCCATTGTTCTGATATAAAAGATATTTACGAGAACATGAAATTTCTTCTTGGCAAGATCAAATACTGTAAACATGTTTGGAACATTTGTGGAGATTTTGAAGTCATTGTTCTTTTGCTTGGGCTACAGCTTGGTTATACAGAATATTGCTATTTCATTTGTGAATGGGACAGCAAAGACAAAAAAAGTAACTACACAAGGAAAGGATTGCCCAAGCGTACAATCGTTGCATATAAACCTCATCCCGATGAAATATTTGGGAAAGCTTTGCCTAATATAGCGGGGCAAAAATTGAAGATGGAATATTAATTGGTACACAAATACTGGAACTAATGAAAAATACCTACTTCGAAGAAAAGCTGAATGATCTAGATAAAGTCGCTTTGAAATATTTTTCAAATGTTGTCCAGAATTTCCTAGGAAACCATACAGCAGAAAATTACGAAGACTTAATCAATGAGCTTTTAATTTCATACAAAGCTTTAGGATGTGAGATGTTTTTAAAACTACATATCCTGCACTTTCATTTGGATTTCTGTTCCAAGTATTTGGGTACTGTTAGTGACAACCAAGGTGACAGATTTCTCATTGGAAAAGCCTAGCAAGTGAATGCTAACAAATTACTGCTGGAGACTTAAAACGGACCAACCAGAGGTCAAACATTCACGAAAATCATAGTTATCTATTGTATATCAAGGAATATTTTTTCTTTTAGTGATTTTTGTATATTTTATAGAAATATACGTCTTGAAGTCACGAAGGAAACCTAATGTGTCAAATTTCTTCCATTGGTAATTTCGTGTGACAACAAAAACTTTGTTCACTAGTGTAATGAAACAGAAGTTCTCTGATACCCATATTCTCAAAATCAACCACTCGGTTTCTTGGAAAACCATATATCAATATTTCACGTAATGGAACGAAAGGATTTGTATACAAAACTGTATTAGATACTGAAACCCACAAATATCTAATCAATTAATTACGAAAATTATGATCGTTTCAGAATTTACTTATAGTGATATGTGGTTTTTTGTTGTGCAAGTACTTTTGTTTTATTCACCATGCTTTATAATTTAATTCATTATTTCTCTTACAAGAAAAAAGTTGATTGTCGCAGAAGAAAAATACGGAGAACTGCATTTAGAATTCTAGATATTATTAAAATCCAAAGCTACGAGAGACAGCACATTTCTAGTTGCAAGAATTTTTGAACTTGAAAAGGCATCAAAATCAATACGTTACAGTTGATGAATACAGACTAGAAGTCGATAATACTCTTATTTAAATGGGTAAAGTGATTGAAGTGAAACGGTCTACAAAATTAAAGGGAAGTATAATTCTTTGCAACTAAAGTGTATACATAAAGGGCGCTTGACATGATGCACTACAAAGTGCAATACAAGGCAAGACGCAATTTTTTTTTATAAACAGCATGCAAGATCTTGACATTATCGGTTTTGTGCCATTTTTATTGCGTGCAAGCTGCAATTCTATGGAGATATGTAGTCACTTTTGGCTTAAAAATAACAAACAATAAAACAAACTTAGCTCTGTTATTTTCATTGTTAAACTAGGCACAAAATCTTAGATAAAATTTGAGGTTAGGAATTTGTCTACTTTTACTTATGGAATTCAAGTTAGTGTCAGCCATGATACAATGGTAAGATACTTGCATGCAATATCTTGCACTTTGTATTGCATTATGTCAAGCGGCCCAAGGAATGTTACACAGAATAGGGAGAGAAAAGTTTTTTGTGCGTAAACCGTAATAAAATCTGGCCCAAAAAATTGTAAAATAGTTAATAATCTATTCTATTTCAAAAAACATTTTTTTGGTAAAATAGCACTCCAATATACTTTTTTCTAGCTCTATTTTGTTGTACTTTATGTCAAATTAGAAACATGTTTCTGGAATCATTTGCTCAATGTTTGTCAAAGTGAGTTGTGGCTTCTATGTGTGGTTGTTTTAAGATTATATGTTTTTTATCAACTCATAAATGATCTCCGTGGCGTCGTTTATCAAGAATATATTGCTGATGCTCTGGGTGATTAATAAAATTCCATTTTTTACTAACCCATTGTTTCATATATTCAATGATTATAATTTTAGAAAAATTGAATCACCCCATTCTTTGAAATTATCCAGTAATGATAATTTGGACTACAACCTTAGCTTAAGTGAAGTCGAAATCAGTTGATTTTGATTTCATATAGTTTTTTGGTTCTTTAAAACAAAATAGTGCCGCCACGTATGAAATCTAGTAGTGTATACGTTGAAATAAAGATTCTCCTACTAAATATCATTAGATTGTGCTCATTGTAAGAAATATAGAAGAGTTCGTATCAAAAATATCACTACTTCACATTTCTACCTCCTTTGTATCCCTTATACGGTAGATCATTATTGAACGACCTATCAAAATGGCTATGATCATCATAATGTGGATGAGCTGCTACTACTTCATAAGTGGATGTGTGATGTTTCGTTTCTACAAGTTTCTTCAAGGCTACAATAGTGGATATTGTAAAAGCTATCTTAGCAAGTAACAAAGCTTTGAATGCTACCAAACCAATGAATTTCAAAATTATGGCTCCAACAACTGCCGCTTTCAATATTAACATCATTATTATTGGTCGAATACGTAGCCCTCCACCGCCTTTCTTTTTTCTTCCTACAAAACAAAAATACAATTAGCTCGTGACACTTTCTCAGATCATATTACTTCTGTCCATTTTCTCATACATTCCTCTTTGTGAAAATTTTACTCTTTGTGCATCTAGTAGTATGAGGAAAAATATTCTGGATTGAACTTGTATTCTTCTCTTTAAAGGTGTTTTGACTTTAAATATGATATTAGAAGGAAAATATATAATTGAATGTTACAGTTCTGTGGAAAGGTCTTTTTGAAGATAAATTTTGTCAAGAAACGAGATCCAACATCTAACCTACTGACAGAATTATAGAAAGTTGAACAAAAACATCTATATAATCAACAGCACACCCTAATTAGAAAGAACTAAAGAATTTCTCTCTGGAAAATCTATTCATAAATAATTATTGTTTAAGAAAATAAGAAGAGGTATATTTTGTGAGTTGATGGAAACTATTTGAGTAATCAAATAGATAAACCAATGAGAACTGATGTAATGCATTTAATAACACATTTCAAGAACTGGACATATCGATATAAGGGTGATTCCGTTCTAACTGTGATATTCAATGTCCTGTATTGTTTTTTTGTACTAGTCATTAATTAATAATCAATTAATAAAAATTTTGTGTTAATTGAATAATTCTTAAGATATTTAAACATTATTTTTATACAATATAACTTGCCACTTAAAGAAAACTTATACTACATCACTTGAATGTCAGTACCGTGTCATGTCCATTCCTAGAATTTACCGATAAATTATTAATTTTTTTTGTCGTAACAAATGATTTAAACTAATTACCTTATAAATTCTAATGTTTATGATCAAACTGAGGAAAATTGATGCAGTTGTTGTTTAATATCTTAAGTTACCATGTCAGTACCGTGGATAAATGAGTCAGTACCGTGGAACTCAAAATCCGACATTTGTGTCTTGCTCGTGATACTTTGAAGTTGTAGTAAATTCCTCTTAGAGTTTTATTTTTACAGTAAAATAGATGAATAATATGCATAAAAAAGTTAGAAAAGTTAAATTTTAAAATCTTGAAATTTTGAATACAAAAAATCACAGTTAGAACGGAATCACCCATAACTCTTGTTTGTCGTATTCGATTGAAATTTAAACAAATCAAAGCGATAAAGAGAACGAGTAGGATACTGCAATATGCAAAAATGTTTTAGTTCTTGGAAATAATATTCAATTACATAGTGTATGATACGAGAATTTTGTCACGAAAATAAACTTGGAGGAATAGATAAGCGATTCGTTAGAAAAACAAAAAAATTGAATTTGATAGCTCTAATGAATTGAGTGATAACTGACGATTGAAGAGAAAATTAAAAAGCAAGTCTTCAAAATTTCTTAGCGAATAAATGAAAACATAAACAAAATAAAAATTTTTAAAACAACCAGTTTCACTGCACAATGTCATTATTAGAACAAAACATATCAGTAAGATATAGAGTATATGTGAGAAATATACATTGATGATTGAACCAAATTCGCAGTATATTCAGTGAAGTCAAATGATTGGTCAGATATAAGGTAAGTAGTGACCAAACAACAGAGAAATTATCGATGTAATTATTTATATAATGAAAATAACTAACGAAACGAAATTAAGGGATGAACAATGAAGATTTCAATGTAATCATTTTTTTTTTCTAACATTCACATATGATTCTCAATTGCAGCAGGACTATATAGGGAACTACAAATTAATCTATTAAACCCGTTTAGCTCAGAAAAATATTTGAATTTTGAAGTTTATCGAGTTGCTTCTAAAATATAAAAATCTTATTCTAAGTGAATCTAGTAATACCAGTGAATGAATAATATCAACTTAAAAGTCAAATTAGATGTAGATTGAATGAAATTATGTCTGATCAAGTTACAAAACTAATATTGTTAAATTATCGACTTTCTCATGTATGACATACTCTTAAATGGATACAAAAAAATATTCGGTCACTATCATTGAATATTTCCTGCTCTTTCTAGTGGCCGAACTACTTCGTTTTAATAAATCACTTTGATCGAAGCTCTTGTAAATTACCTCAAATGTTTCCTCATTCACATATTCGTGATTGTGTGCATTCTCCAATTAAACACTTTCCACTTCATCCATGCAGTTTGTTTCCATATACACATTATACATAACAGGTGATAATATTGTATGTTTGTAACATTATTTTCACACAAAATTGATAAGAGCAAAAATAGATTCCAAAACCAAAAGCTAGTAGTCAGCAGTATAGGAGAAGAAGTTTATATATTGGCGATAAACCTGAAATACCAACTGTTGCTAGTTGTATAAAAATTCCTTGACGGTAGTAATCTTCCCCTTAACTGAAGATCATTTTCCTATACTTTTCATTTAGTTAGGTGTATTTATAATTACTTCGTTTTTCTCCATTCTGATTTCAGTATTGAGTTACGCCTTATTTTTAGGAAATATTTTCGTTCAACAATATTAATCTTATCTTCAAATGATGTTAAACTGAACTTGGAACAAATTTACAAAAGTAGGTAAAACATTTTATGACGTTTAATTCCTTTGTATATCCTTAACTTTTCGTGTCAGATAAATTTGTCTCTGCATCAACTTTCACATCTGATGTATTCTAAATATCAATGGAACAGTCAATTTTTCAACTTTATTATTCTTTGTGATATCGTGTTAATGTTAAGACATAAAAATATGAACAATTCCTAATTGTTGTAGTTGATATGATTTATTCTGATTGGAATCTAGGTTCCCGAGTCTAACCGTGTTTGATTTTGACAATTTTCGAGTTTCAGCTGACTTTGGAGCCATTATCAAAAAAGGGATGAAAAAAGTGATTCAATTCTGTGATCTCAATCTGTCTACTCCACGCAACCAATCACCCATCTTTTGGTTGCTTCTGAAGCCTCAATCTTCCTGGACCTTCATAGACCGAGAAATGGAAATCATTAAGAATACCGTGGACAGTATTATTAATGTTGGTTTTGAAGACTAGTAATTTTGATGTATTTCAATTGAATTCCAGTATATAGTCGGATGTTGAATAAATAACTCTCACCATAGTTTCCTGTGGTATTTGTTTGGTTTGTTTCAAGTGTAAGAACTTCATTTTATCTTATTAACCTCAAATGTCTGTATTGACGTGTTCCAGGACCTCTTCTGATTCTACTAATCTTGTTTTGCGACGGTCTTTGACGTTTTTTCAGTTCAGATCATTGGTTACAAACCCCTTTTCGCAACTGCGAGACATTGGGGATTTAACATCGACAAAAAGATCGATTGACTCGGGGTATTAGCCAGGAGAGTAGTTGTTTCCTCCTTTGAAAAACAGCAGAATATATTTTCGAAATATTAAATTTCCAAATTATTTCAGAGGTGAATAATATCTAGGAATATTCACCATAAGAATATATATATATATATATATATATATATATATATATATATATATATATATATATATATATATATATATATATATATATATCACCTACATTCTCCATATCATCAAATTGAAATTGACGTATTTTTATTCCTCTAAAATTTTCAACCAGAACAAAATTGTGGAAAGTTCTCACATTCTTCTTAGAATCAGAACATAAAAAGTTTCCGCTTCCAAGCCGCCATTCTCAACTCACATATTCGTAGTTTATTGGATAAAGATATTAGTTCACTTAATCTCTTTTTTTATCAAATTTAATAATGGAAGTAGGTCAAACCATACGACAAGATATATATTTGGTTGAAAAATGTTGAAAGTATATTCTGTCGCCAAGCTTGTTTGTTTGAAACGAAGTCCCTAATAAAAAAAAAAGTCTTATAATGTATCCATCACAGGCTCAAAGTTTAAATATTATTTAGAACTGAACCTTTCAATATATTATGAACAAAATATTCCTCTTCGCGCATAGAAAAATGGCTCCATTTATACAATATTTGATTTGATAATAATATTAAAAATCATTATATTGGAAGCCAGATGAAAATGAAGCATCATACCCTGTCGTTGATTACACGAGTTTCTAGTAGGCTTTTTTCGTAATGGTTTTCATCTATGCTGGCGTGATATTCTCAACATTAAGAATGATAACAAAATATTTGTGAAGAGCAGAGATACTGAACTCATCATATAACGTGTTACAGCTTAGTTCAAAACTTGATGTAATGCGGTATATTTGTTCACATAGAAGCAGCGTGATTGCTGCCATAAAAATTCATTCACCAAGTATTTTTCGAGCACACCTAGTGTAAAATGTTTTTTACTAACAACTGAGGAAAAAGGGTCATACTGAGATCTATTGTTTATTTGAACCTATTTTAAGGATATATTATATTCATTAGTTTAGATTTTGGCAAACTTAGCACTATTACCTGAATATATCCAAAAAACATCAGAATTGCATCATGTTTTTCCGGTTAAGCTACAAGCTATACTTTTAAAACGTATATCATACATAATTTTTCAGAAAACTATTGCGAAGAGAACAAAATATTCTACTCTCATCAAAATCTAAATAGTTGAGAGGTTTACCAGTTAGGAATTTGATTCAATACTGCTTCAGGTAACAGAATCGCCTAGTGACCAAATTTGTAGATGCTATTTTTATCTATTTGTTTATTAAGATTAGAGTGTCATGTCATATTGTCATGACAATATTCAAACATTTCTTTAAACTGGTAAAAAGATTGTTTGGTGTGGTTTTATTCATAATTCATCTTGTGCTACAATAACAAAGATTAATAGTGAAGAAATCGGATTTGTGGCGTGTGGCGAGTTCGACGTCGTAGCCGATACTGCTACTTCCATTGGACAACGAACAGGCAGCGAACAAGGCGACATTATTTCTGCTGTCTCAGAAATCAAAATAACAGTATAATATTGTATATAGTAGATTCATGCTCGAGGAAAGCTGAAGAACAGTTTTCGAAGAAAAAGTGAAGGTGCGGAAATCTGAACAATGTTATCCAACCATTCCATTGTAAAATCAGTTTTCTGATTAAGATTAATACGGACATGAGCAAATATCACAAATTACTTGCATGTCGAAAACAGAAAAATGTAGATAACCATCCTAAAAAATGAGAATATTCTCACAAGAGAACAAATCGATACAAGTTCAAATGAAAATCCAGATACCGATTATTTGATATTGAAAGCTGCAGTAATTTTGAATGTGTTTGGTAAGGTCTTCTTGAAAAAAAGCTATGCAGTGTGAAGTTAGAGGGCATGGAAGAACTAGACACTTTGTGGCTAATATATATTTCAGATAAAAAATCAACGTCCAGTGTAATCTTTGTATCACTTTGTCAGTTATTAATGCAAATATGCTGCATTAAGCTCTCTCGACAGTTTTTTCTAAGTACGTTAAGAATAAATTCAATATTCAAACATATTTGATGAGATGCCGGCTGACATTGCTACGTATTCAAAATTATTCGATCCGAAGCTGCTTTCGAAGGTCGTCAATGTCTTTATTGACGAAAACCAAATGACATATATATATATATATATATATATATATATATATATATATACTACACCTTTTTGCACAAATTTTCTAAATTTCACTTTTGTGCTTGAAGCTAAGTAATATATTTGTGATTTCTGATTCTCAAAATTTTTTACCTTCTTCCACTGACTTATCCAGATCGATGATAGCTTCATCAGGTACTTTGAATTCGAATGTATGTGATTTGATGAAATCCTTTATCCTCTCTAGAAGTAAATTATCAAGAACCTCCTCTCTGGCTCGTAATTCGTCTGGTAAAGAAGTTATAGGAGCTCGTCGAACAATTCTTTCTGGATGAACGGATTTTATTTTTAAACCACTTCCAAAATCCAAGTTGTTTGGTAGATTATCGATGTATCTCAAAGCACGTTCCTGCAAATTATAAATTTTAGGATGTAATATGCATTTGAGAATGATTTTATCAGAATATCTATATCAGGAGGAACAGTGATATATAATCTAAAAATCAAATTAGTCCGTTTCATTCACATTTAAGTGCCATGGATAGACGAATAATTAGATGTTATAAACCAAGATTGGTAGGTACTGCTTTGATTACAATTTATGAGTTCTATCGATGTACAAACATTATTAAATTATTATAAACATTGAAGATTTCAATCGAAAAAAGTTTTTGCAATCTTGATGAATATTTGAGAAAAACATTTTTATACAGGCGGAAGCATAGACATTGTTAGTGAAGGGTCAATGTTTGTTCAAATATCTAATATATTCAATCTTTGTCGAGACTATGGAAAACTTGGAAAAACTACAAGATATTCGCTTGTATATCCGATGGGAAAGTGTACGCAGGTCTATGGTCTGTTAGAACGCTTTCAGTTGATTCATCATCATCCTCGTTTAACACAATATCATTCTTAAGATTTTCCTCTAAACAAACGAATATTCCATAAATCACGTGAATGTGAATCAAATATGATCACATTTATATTAGAATATGGATAAAAAAATACGACAATAGTATCTACAGATTCTCTGCAAAACAAGACTTCTCAATGGTCTCTAATAGGTTTCTAGCCCTTACTATCTGAACTATAATCCTCACCAAAGTACTTCTTACTACGGAAACTTATCAAAAGTTATAATCACAAACAAATAGAAAGCAAAAATAAATATTCATGACCAATATTTATTGAACACATATACTGGGTTTTTCATAAAAGGTGATGTCTCAGGGATAGATAGAAAACTGGAAAATATTTGAGGTTCGCTCAGTAAAAAAATTTCGTATCGCCATCCTTATTACACGAATTACACACATTTTTCAAGATTTGCCGTAACTACCGGCAACATTGTATTCGAATGGATTGGTACAGGTGCAGAAGCTCCAATTCATTGGCCTCCTGGGTCAAGCAATATTAATCCCTTGGATTACACAGTTTGGTCGTATTTTCAAGAAAAAGTTTATGCTACAGAGATAAATTCACCTCAAAAATTGAAAGACAGGATTCAAGGTCATTTTAATGACCTGACCTCATAGCTGACTCCCAACATTTTAGAAGATTAATAGATTCTTTAGAAAGAAGGACTTTTGTAGTCGTGAAAGCGGAGAACATTTTGAACAACTACTATAATTGAATTATATTTTATGTTATTAACCTTTTTTTAAATTTTCGTATTGTGATTTTTTGTGTAAATTTACATATTTATTATTACTTATTTAAAAAGAGTACCTTTTTGGTGTGAAATTAATTGATGTTCAATTTCCCTTGAAATTTTGCTTCATAAATCTAATTTTGAAAATTTTTTCCATTACAACTTGGTACGAACCGCATAACAAGCGTCCTCTATGAGAGTTAGACGTAAAAACAAATTGATTGGATGTATTACCTTCAAAAACATATTTGAATAAAATTTCAATACAATGTTGCTAGTAGTTGCGGCAAAATAGTAGAAAATGTGTACATGTTTTTTCTTCAACCCCCTTTATTATGAATGCGGATGGCGTTACGAGAATTTTCTACTGAGAAAACCCCAAATATGTTTAAGTTTTCTATCATAGGAACAGAATCACTTCAATTGAAACAACCTGTATTTTGTGGAATGTTCGGCTCCAACATTGATTGTCTCTATAACAAAATTATGTTATAATAATTTTCACAAATGGCATATTTTAATTGATAATAGATATAATATTTTAGGTTGATAAACCACGGCTAATTATATCTTTGAACAATTACTAATTTTAATTAAATGCATCTAAGTGATAAATGCCAATTAAATCCAAATTAATATCTGGAATTGATTTTCTTAACCAACAGTCAGTTTGACTATTAACGGTCCATGAATGTATAATAATCCTTGTGCATAACCATGATTAGTAGTAATTAGTGAGATACAAGAATCAATTACTGATATAATGCGGTTCTCACTAATGCATTGTTGCATCAGAAGCCTATGAAGATGAGTTCAATAATCATTTACTGCAACAATTACGATACGTGTTGATAAAAAGTTTGTGGCTTAAAACAATTCAACTATATTCCAGCAAAAGTTTAATAGCGGCATTAGTGTATTATTTTGAAAGCAGCTTACTTTCAGTTCCATGAATAACATATTTTCTCTCCAGCGAAGCATAGTATTATTTTAACCCGTTGGCCAATCCAAAGGTTTCTTTTTAATTAGGTGTATTGTGACTATAGGCAGAGTCAGTAGAAGTTTTTTTTTTCTTAACGCATAAGACAGGATGAGGTATTATCCAATAAGCGAGTAATACAAATTTATCAGGTAAAAAAACCAATACACTAATTATTTTTGTTAATATGCTCATTGTACTTTATGCTAATATTTCTACAGTTATCGATAGTTACAGGTAGATTTTCCTTACGACTTCCTCTTCTTCATTCTAACTTGTTATTTTTGTTGTCGTGAATGTAACTGCTGTAACTCTATTTCCACCCTATTAGTTCTTTTACAGCTGTGATGTTACCACCATAAAAAGGAGAAAATGTTTCGAATGGTATTGTTAAGAGCAAATAATAATAATAATGTATATATAACAGAATAAAACTGATTATTATCAATCCACTAGTACAAATTTCATGTATGAACAAATTAAGTCGAAGAATAACGTATGAAATGAACGAAAATATTAGAAACATTTAAAATGTGATGGATTTAAAAATTAGTTTTATGGCATTCTAGCATACAGACAAATATTGTTGAATACGTAGTGGAAGAATATACAAAAAACTCCTGCAAAATAATCGTAATGCCCTCTTTTTGACGGGGTACGTGTTGTACGACTCTATTTGATTGAATCATCAAACTACAGAAGAAAGCTGTCATATATCATTCTAACTTGTTATTTATGTTGTCGTAGATGTAACTGCGTTCTATTTCTACTCTAAGAGTTTTTCACAGCTGTGATGTTACCCCTCCGCGTACACAAATTGAGATCTTCAGTTTTTGCTGTTTGTTTGTCAATAGAACTCAACATTTTCAAGCCAAATTTGTTTATGATTCAGTCACTATTCTAGTAGTTTGAGATTAAAATTTGATGTGTCATGAGGAAGTCGCAGTGGAATATATTATCTTCTCCGAATTTCGTGAAATACACCTAAGATTGTGAACGATATAGACGAATCTGGTGCTTCTTCCCTTAATTTCCTTAATATTTCCATAATTGCTCTGATATAAAAGTATTGTTATTTCTGGGTGTTCAAACTGGTGTTCTAGAAATGCTTGCAGCCTCATGTAATTTTACAGATAATTCTTAGCATCGAGAAGAAATACTATAGTGAGGACATTTTCAGAAAAACAAGTAGTTTTTGGCATTGACTGGGCATGATGCTCCTTCGATTTCGTAGGCAGCAGATGTGCTTGCGCTTACTCTAATATATCACGAAAAGTTGTACTACGCATCAGAAACACTGATACTACTCATAGTATTCATCTTCTAAGACAAATAGAATAGAGAAAGTCACAAAAGATGAAAATTCTCGATTTTCCTGCTATTTCATCTTTCATAGTTTCGTTTCTGCTGCTAATATTCTACTCTGTATCCGTTTGCTCATCACCCAGGTTTCACTTTCATACATTAACGTGGGTTATGTTTTCGAGTACTTTTATTTTTATGTCTTCACCCACTTTTGTCGCTATTTCAATATCTACTTCTTCGTATTCTGTGAAAATGAATCCCAAATATTTAAATGTGGTTACTCTCTCTATTCTTTGTTCTTCCATTATTGAATCTTCCCCATGTTCTCCTTTTTGATTTATTATTGTCCATTCGCATTTCTTGATGTTAACTTCTACTCGCAGATGTTCTATTGTCTTATTGTCCTTATTCATATATTTACTACTTCTTCCATTTTCTTAAATGTATCTGCTATTATTGCTGTATTGTCTACATATACTAATCCATTTTTTACCGGTTTTTGTAGCCTATTATTGTCTCCAATTTATAGTTGTTCTCTTATATTATTTTTATCATCTCATCCGTGACAAGTATGAATAGAAGAGGATAATGACTATTTTCTTGTTCAGCGTCTCCATATTAGAGTCAAACTTCAAATTTTTCTAGGAAATCCTATTTTCCTAATACTATCCCATACCGATAATGAGTGAATCTTTCTCTCGTTCTCTCTTCTTTCATATTGATCTACTTGATATGTAGACGAGGTCTGGTTATTGAATAACGAGACTGATTACGAAAAATGGTTCAATTATAAAAATAATTCTACATTCGAATGCTCCCCTTCAATATACTTCCCTCCCTTCGCCACACACCTTTTCATACGTTTTTTTTATTGATCGAAGCAGTGCTGGAAGTCTTCTTTGGTGAGTGCCTTTAGGAGCTCTGCAGATTTTTTTCACTTTTACTAACCTTTCAAGGAAATCTGAGCAGACCCGTTGCCGCAAGAGCTTTAGGTCAGGAGTCAGATTTTTTGGTACCAACATCGCATAGACTTTGTCGTGTGTAATTCCTCGTGTAAAATCTTTCTAATCGTTTGTTTATCGGCGTTTACAGCCTCGGCAATCATCCGGTTGCTCATCCGACGATTTGCACTCACAATTTGGTTGATTTTGGTCACTGTTTTTGGAGTTAAAACAGTCACAGGGGGACCTGGGCGCTGGTCATGTTCAGTGCTCTCTCGGCTCTCATTAAACCCCTCACTCCATTCGCACGATAGAGAATTGTCCCCATAGGCCTCTTGCAACAATTTATAACACTTAGTCGGAGTTTTTTTCAATTAAAAAAAAATTGAGACTGATAAGTTGCTCCTGTTTTTCGTCACACATAGTTTTCGACACGAGAAAAAAACAAGTTCGTTTCCAACCGCTACTGCACAAATACTATAATAGTGACAGAAACGTGTTTTGGGACGTGCATAGACAAAATATCTAGATACCCAACGCACTACTCGTTTCCTACCACCCGTCTAGGGTGCCCTTTAGATGAGCAATCTCGTTATTTAATATCCAGACCCCGTATGTTTATAATCGTTTGTTTCTTCATGACATATTTCCTTATCTTTGTCTCTATGATTCTCGTACATGTTTTAAGCCAACTATAGGTAAGCATATTGCTTAGTAATTTTCGTATATTAGGTCATCTCCTTTTATATCCAGTGGTTTTAATTCATTTTGATTTTTCTTATCGCTTCTTTTTCCACTTTCTTTTTAATGATTTCATTTCTTGTCCTTCTATCGTCATTTATCTCCCCTTCATCCTCTAGTTCTTCTTCTCATGTCATGTTTTTGTCTATGTGGCTGAATTATTTTTTTTGAAAAATTCCTCCCTTATCTATAATGTCTTCAGTGTTTATTTTAATATCATTTTTCATCTCTTATTCCTTTTATTTCATTTCTCTTTTTACTCATATTGTTCTAATTCTGTTCTGATAGCATCTGTTATTGTCTTCAGAGTTATTCGCTAAATATTCTCAAAATTATTATTCTGCTTCTGAATTTCTTCCTTTACTATGTATGCTTCCTTATTTCTTTTTCTGAATAGTTTCCATGCTTCTTCTGAATATACCTCTAGGTCCTCCTGTCTGTGGTAAGTGTCTATTTCTCTGGTATAGTGACTATCTCCTTGAAGGTAACGAAAACGTTGTCCTGATCAAAAAGTCCCATTCAAAATTATTTACTTAAATGTGAACAACAGAACATTTCTGTAAAATGGATTAAAATGGAATATATGAGAATATAGTGGTATTTGGAATTTCCCACTCTTTATTGAGTGCTCAAGGAAATGTTTCGAATTGTTCTTAAAACATATGATATTTATTTCAAAACTTTCTTTTTTACTATAAGACTAATATAAAGTATAAAACTACATATCCATAAGAATCTTTCCAATCACAATACTGTTCAAGAGTTAGTATTTGTGTTTTATGTAACAGCAAAAATGAAATCAAAACTGTGATATGGTGGTGTAAAACCCTAGATGTCACACATGAGATAAGGAAGTCCAATAATATTGAAATTATGGATAATACAAATTATATTCGAGATCAACTAGTTGTACTAATAATAAACATAAGAGAATGAATATTGAAGACATTCGTCAGCAGTGGTATCAATAACCTCATCAAAAGATCCATCTCGACTCAAGTTGGACGTTATGTCTGAAAGAACTAGCTATCTTAACCTTGGAATAACTAGTTTATACATTTCCTTTTCGAGTGAAAGATATGCAAATATGATCAGAGCAAATAACAATATATGAAACAGAATAAAACAGATAATCAATCCACCAGTACAAATAACGTACGAAATGAAACAGGTTTATCCGAGGCATAACTTTGGTTCTATGAGCGGTAATGTATTTAAGTCTTCAGATTTGGTGCTAACCTGGTCTGAATCCACCGAGCAACCCTGCAGGATACGAACCTGAAGAATGGAAAACAAGTATACTAATTCCACTGTTTAAAAAAGGTGACAGAAAAGAACGGGAAAACTATAGAGGTATCAATCTTTTTAACTCTACTCTAAAAATGACAACCAAAATTTTAATCCAACTAATAAATCAAAGAATATCTTTTGAGGACGAACAACAAGATTTTAGAAGTGGGATGTACAGACGCAGTATTTGTAACTAGACAAATCACAGAGAAAGCTCTAGAATATAATCGACCGTCGTTCATTTGCTTAATTGAATTGACAAAAGCCTTTGACAGAGTTAGATTAAAAGACGTGGTTCACCTTTTATAGACAAATACCGTTAGACATGATCAAAACATCCGAAGACATATATCAGGACAAAAAAATAAACATAGGCAGGTATAAGACAGGGAAATTCCTTGAGCCCCCTACTTTTTAATCTCATGATGGATGAAATAATAAAGGCAATGAAAGAGAGGAAAGGTTATAAGATGAGGAATAGAGAAATAAAAATTCTCTGCTATGCAGATGATGCTATCCTTATAGCAGAAAGTGAAGACGACCAACAAAGTATGGTCCACATGTTCAACATAGTAGCAAAGAAGCTAAGCATGGTAATTTCATACCAAAAACCAAAAACCCTGGTCATTAGCTAAGAACCAATTAGATGTAAGATAGAAATTGACGGTACCAGCATAAAACAGGTTATGGAAACTAACTACTTAAACATCACACTATCAAGCTATGGAGATGCAAAATCAGAAGTAAAAAAACAAATACAGAAAGCCAAAACTAATATTAGAATTTACAAAGTTGTTTTAAGACCAATAATGACATATACAGCAGCAACGCGACCAGAGACATCCAAAACACAAAGAATACTGGAAACAGCTGAGATGAGAATACTGAGGAGAATCACGGGAAACACACTGAGAGATCGAGTGAGTAGCGACTACAGTAGAACAACATGTAATGTGGAGAAGATTAACGAGTGGTTATTGAATAGAAAAACAACAACAACAACCATATAAGTTGACAACAGACAAATCGCCGGTCGGGAGGAGAATTGTTGGTCGACCCCGGAAAAGATGGAGCGATAATATAACTTAAAAGCACAAAAAAAGAAAGAAACAGTCAGAATTACCTAGGGAAAAGATAGAAGAAGAAGAAGAAGAAATGAAACAATTAAAAAATGGGATGGATTTAAAAATAAAGTTCATGGCAACATACAGAGAAATATTGTGAATACGTAGTGAAAGAAGAATATACAAAAAATGACATAAATAAAGACATTGATACAAAAATATACAAAATCTTCAATCATGCTAAGAATCAATTATATGCCCTTTTTGTGACGCATCTCCCTTCTGCGGTATGTATGGTGCGACTATGATTCATTCTTCAAACTACAGAAGAGAACTTTTATATATCTACTCAGACCAAACAGTAGGACTCACTGCCCGGCCTTCAAAATTTAAAATATTGATTCTTCCTCCTTTGATTCTGTTTCCCTAATCCATAAGCACGCTTTCCTATGTTAGAAAGTTTATTGCAGAGCTATCCACTTAGGAACGTGGAACGATCTTTATCTACCTACTTCACGTTCAAAAGTTATGGGTTCTATACTGTACAATGCGAAAAAAATGCACAATCATTTACAAATGGAAATCAAATATATAAGATCTTTTTCTGCGTTTAGCAAGAATTTGACTATATATTTACAGGAAATTGACTTCTATGCTGTAAACTTGTATTCTGATACTAATATTTAATTCTCAGCTTTTCACACACTGAGTTGATGTTTGATACGAATTATTACAAATTTTACGATTGTTGTACATTCAATTCCATTATCTGTTTTGTCACAATGTATACTACATATATGAATTTTCACGTGTACAATCTAAGAGCTAATATCGTTATCCATTGTAATTTTCGTGTATATATTGTATATTCAGATTTTATTTTATTTATGAGTTTGTTTTTCAGTTATTTACAAGCTCTTGTCTATAAATTGTGAACAATTTCAGACAATAGAGCATTTTATTTCTCTCCATTAAAAAATGATATATTTCAATTGAATGTAAAAAAGTATTCTAGTTGTGAGGTATCACATTTCCAAGGGTTGAAAACCCAGAAATATAATTTCTATATCACATCCAATGAAATATGTTATCATTCAAAATACTTAATTTCATTTTTTTGAATATATTCAGAAACGAGTATAACTGGACCAGAACATGCCATCTGATCCACATTAATTAAAGCAACAAGTTCTAGTAATCACAGTTTATAAAATTCCATTATTTTGTAGTGTATGTACCAAATTAATTTAAAATTCAATTTTTAACGGAATTAGATTATTTGAAAACATATTCACTGGCTATTGTTCTTGTTAATGAACCGTATATTTTGTTTATTTATCAATAAAATAAACCCAACATTTATGTAAATTCCATATTCAATCGAATATAATTCAAACAACATTCGTTGGAGTGACGCTTAATTGCATTCAGTAATTTCATTGTACGTCATAATAAAAGGTCATTGTTAATATTACTGTTCTTGAAACGTTTAACGGTCTGATATGTGCAATATGTTACTCTTGATATAAACGTTTCGAATTCCAGTTATAAGTTTTGAAGTCAACAGGTCGCAAACAAATGTCTTGCTACCTCATTGAACACCAAATAAAGAAAAACGAGGAAACAACCTCATTTAACCGTGATAAGTACAATTTGGGGTAGATGGATACAAGGTGAATTATTTTTCATTGGAAAGTAAAATGGACAGATCTTTATGTGTATGTATGTATATGTATATATAATGTAATTTTCAGGTGCAATCCAACTAATATAGTACAGTATTCAACTGATATTCATAAGAATAGTATTTGAATGAGGTTGCATATGTCGAGGGCAATACATTCGTAAAATAATTTAAAACAGTTGTATTTTCAAAGTGACTGAGAAGAATTTCACTATTAATTTTTTGATAAAAATTTCTCAATCAACTTCAACTGATGTTTTGTTTAATCTAATAACGATTGTTCTGCAATAATGCCAAAAATGGAGACTCTTAATAGTTTTTTGTGCATAGAGAATAATCTAATAGACCTTGTCTGAATGGAAAGAGAGTAATATGTTGAAACTCTATCTAGTTGAAAGTGAACGCTACCACCCGCAATACTAGTAATTTGATTTCTGAAACTAATTGTTATTAAGAGGTCTATTATTTCTCAAAGCAAAATTAATTGTAGCTATCCTTTAAAGGATTTTCTTCGCTTTATAAGCGACAGTTTTGCTAGTAAAGATGCTATTTTTCATTTCATATAGGTGAAATTAATTTAACTGTGATGTCTTTGCACCGTTTCGTGAGAAATATCTTCTAAGCGAGAAGTAATGTGGACGGTTCTAATCATGAGCTCTATTTTATACATTATAACCTCTACGAATACATGAAGTTAAGGTAGATTGAATTTTTTGTAATAATAATTTTTATCTAAATTTTGAATATGATTTTTGAGTAGTTAATTGAATTGGGAAGTAACAATTCACTATTAATAGAACTTCAGTTCAATTTATTAAAATCATTTCATACCTAAAATTTCTTAGCAGTTTTTATGACATTTCTCTCGAAATGCTAATGACAGGTGAGCTATGGGAAATTGTCAAGGCAGTCTCAGTATCAGTCCTCCTTTCAATTTCAAATTTCAAATTTTGTGTTGGCTTCCGCTATATATTTTAATTTTCTATGGATTCAAACGATGTTTACGGTGATGTTATTTTGACTTTATGACAAATAATACTCCATTAACTAATTTAACTAATGAGATCATAACTTATCAACGAATTTCATGTCATTTTTGGTCATTTTTGTCAACAATATAAGGCCTACATCTATAAAGAGAAGTTAGAAAGATCATTTTCTGTATTTGAGGTGCAAAATTGGAGATGAAACTGTTGAAAGTTGATCTTACCACTTGTGCTGTGCAGGTTCTAATGTGACTGCCGTTTAATGAAATTGAGTTAAAAATGCAATTGTCCCCATAATACGGCGAAAAACACATTTATATTATTCTCACTCTCTTCTAACGAATACAGGAATGGTGAAGGCTAACTTACATGAAATCTAACATTGAATAAGAAAAATATTAAAATTCAACAATTCAGTAACACCAAAGACGTATCCCAAACTTAGATATCTAAAGACAAGTTTGACCGTAATTTAGATTTGAAGCTTCGAGCGTATCCCATTTTATTGGTTAAAATGAGTGATTATATATGTAGATCTCTCTAAATATAAAGCGAAACTTCTCAGTCATTGACTAGAGGAGTGGAAGTCAGGGAGAACAAGTATTCTATATTATCGAGAAAGAATTCTACAGCACGCAGTGTCTTATGAAACAGAAGGTTCAGTTTGTGTTTGTTTTTGTGTATATGGATTAATGAAGGTAGTAGATATAAAATTGGTGGTTTCTTCCCAATTCAAATTTAACTGAACTTCAAACTATTCTAAATGCAATTACGTATAGACAGAGAGAGAGAAGCTTTATTGTCATAAGAAAATCTATAGATAGAATAAAATAACAATTGGGCTTGATAATAATCATAATACATATAATATCTTACGTCATACTGAATTGATTTATGGCAGTCTATTGAGTCCATGGTAGATTGTAGAATTCTGCCACAGAATAGTACGTCTTTCAAGCAGAAATGCCTTTTTCAATCTCTGGAAATTATCAAATGTATTTGCCATTTTAAATTCTAAATAATTTTTTGGCACTAGATAATGAAATTTTTTATCAGATCAGAAGTGGGTATTGTTTAGTAAATGTTCAAATTTTTTTTCTAGCCAGGTAGTTATGAACGGGTCTCTTCGATGAGTTGTTTGCGAACCAAATAAACGGATTCTAAAATAAAAAGAGCAAGGTGAATGAATATTTTTTATTTTTTTAAATAGAATTCGCAATAAGTTCCACTACTTGACGACAATGTAATGAATAGCTCTTTTTTGTAATTTGAAGATAGATTCAAAGAGGTGTTTAGATACAGATTTATTGGCAAAGCAAGCAGATGATAATTTTCCACCAAGATTTCTACGTGTGTAGACCATTGAATTGAAGGGCGCCATCATTGTGTAGACCAAGAATCTTGATAGAATTGGAGGATCGTATTAAATTATTGTTTGCTCTAAGAGGTTGTAGAAGTCATTTGTAAGATGAAATTGAAGTTTTTTCAGTGTTTAACAAGAGACCGTTTGTGTCAGACCAGGACTCAATCTTAATGAGATCTTTGCTCATGGTAGAATGTGAAGCTTGTATATCTGTACCCCTCCAGCTTACACTGGTGTCATCCCCAAATAAAGTGAATTCACTATTAAATCGTAAGTCTGTGGCATCATTAATGAATACCAAAAAAAAAATTGAACCTAGAACTGGAACCTTAAGTTACACCACTAGTCATATTAAAAAACCTTCAGGTTACCTACAACCTACAATATTGTTGCTTTTTATATTTATGGGATATATTCATTTTATGGCCCATGGCCCATGATGGCCCAAAATAAGCGAACAAGGAATGTTGAGAATAGTTCCTTTCTGAAATCAAGAATAGACCTAGAATCAGAGTAATTTGCAGCTCTGCTTCAGAACGAAAGCAGAAATTATCAAATTGGAAATCATTTGTGAAAGAAATGAAATATTTCTAGGTAAGAAGAAAAACAGAAATTATAAAATCCTGATAAAAAACTTTTAAATTTATACCAAATCAAGCGCTCTCCAAGATACAGTTTCACATTTGGATATTATTAGTGACAAACTTGAGGGAGGATTTCATCAAGAGATTGGGAATTTAGAAAGTCATTGATAAATGGAATCATTTCATGACATTTTATTATATATGTTTATTGGTTTGATTTCTTAGTATCAATTTCAAAAGCATTGTGTCAAGAAATACTGCAATTATACCAATTTTGCCTAATGCTTCTTTAATTATGAATGCTACAGCTTCAATTCTACTATTTTTAAAGTCTATCTTGTAAAATGAGTAATAAATAGTCAATTCCAATCTTGTTATGGGAGAAAATCTCTCCCATAACCATAAATTTTTCTCTTTTTTTAACTTTCCAATGTATAATTCAGAAGCAAAAGAAATTATTTCCACATTATACTGAATTTCCAAATTATATAGGAAAATCGGCAGTATCTCAACTCTCCAAGAAAATTTTAACAACAAAAGCCATAAAAATGTTAGAATAAGGCAAGTGAACTCCTCTGCCATATGTCAACAATAAGGTGTGAATAGTGTGGATAGGGTTAGTTGAGGTAGTGGTAAGCTATTTCTAAGAAAATGATTTTTATTATTATATATTTCGACGCGCTTTCATTTGAGAGAGTATTCATGTAGGTGCACCGAAAATTTGTGTGGTGCACGGACAAAAATCACATTTATTTTTGCTCGAAACACATACAACAACCAAGTCGATACAAACAAATTCAAGAGATATGCGAGATGTTTACAAGTGCCCCTGTTTACGATAACCTTAACTGACCCTACAATTACTAGTTGAAAAGTGCATTTGAACATATACCACATGTAATAAACGAAAGAAAAAAAGAAATAATCTGAAACGTGTAAATCAATGAGGGAAGTGAAATTTCCTAAAATAGTATATTAAGTAAAACTTTTTCAATTGGAATTACAATTCCATTAAATGAGAAAATTGAATGAGAAATATAAGTTTGGTTTAGTTAGTATGAGTACAAAAGCTGATTCGTTACTAACAATATTGTCTTATCAACTTCGCAAACGTGAATCTAATTAAGTCTCTTGTCGGAGTTGTTTCTCAAAGATACAGAATAAACAAAGAAGTTTGTGTCTTTATATGTCTAGAAAACTCTCAACATGTGACCTTACTCTGTTATTAATATTTTATCCATATAAATAAACGACATTTTCTATGCTACCTAATTTCATTAGAAGGAAAAACTTTTGATATAGTCTCTTGTTCTATTTGTAGAAAAATCTCTTTACACCCATTTTTACAAAGTGAGAATTATCCTGTTAAGATCAGCAAACTGATGGTTGATAACAAATGTTCTCATAATCCGGAAACCGGGAAACCGTTTGTGATATTCCTACTGAACACAGTGTTCTTTATCACTATTCCAAGGAACCGTTTGTCTAGTACCAAAGTAAAATGAATTTGAGCAGCACAAGAAGAAATCTATATGAGCATTGATGTTCCTAAGCTCGCAGCGTGAGGAAATTGAGAATATAACTTATATTGTAAGAGGAGTTGAGATGTATGGATGTTGTGATTAGTGTGTCATGTACACTGCGACCTTTTCTTGCTGTGGTATAATCAGTGTTCACAACTAATCTATTATTCTCACTCATTTCAAAAAGTTTAGGATGTGTGATGTTTCTAGCTGTCAAAAATCTTCGTCTTCTTTACACGCTTCCAGGGATCTGCAGTCGTAGTCTCACAATTGTGTGAATGTGTCCTCTACGTGATAAATAAGTACTTTTTGCTAAACTAAACTACTTTTTTTCTAGTATTTTTTCTATTGTTATTTATCCGATTCCATGAAAGGATTCATATAGGGCAGAACGGGGTCACTTTATCCGCATTTTGTTCAAATTGTTTCTTTATTGGAACACATATCGAGATAAAAAACTTCCACTAATCCGTTGATTACTATAAGAAACTCACGTTATAAGGAAAAGAGTCCTATGGATCATGAGACACCATAGGCACCACCCTACGAGATCACTAGAGCCATAGAAACATAAACATAACAACATATTTGAGATTCCTCACAGAAACTGAAACAAAATTATGCAAATATAAAATGTACCTACTGACACTAGAAGTGCATTTATCAAGAACCCAATCTTGGCAACTGATGTTGCATTTACGTTAAAATAGTGTTTCAACGTTTTCATGGGAAATATAAATATTACAGGAACTGAGTTTCCAGTTGCTGATTCTGTAACGTTAGTGCCACGTTCTTCCGACGTAACAGAATCAATAGTATGCTTCTCTTCAGCTGCTATTATTTTACCTGGTTTCAAGTCTTTTGGAACACCAGTTTCATCGATGTTTCATATTCTAATAGCTTGACCATAACTGTACCTAGCTTATCATATATTGCCCTTCCTTGATGGGCGGTTCTGGTTTTCTAATAGAAAGCTCACTATTTCTTTTGAGAAAATTGGCAAATTTATCTTATACCAACTATCAAGTATTTCTCGATTATATTTGCCTTCATTAATGAGCTAGCCCACCTACATCTAACAGACTTAAGCCATAAATTATTGAAGAAACTGTTAGAAGATATTCTTTAAATATTTTTTCTTGTTCAATTGAAAGACCTTCACGCGTGTTTGTGTATTCTGTGAACCCCTTCAGATTCAGAGTAAGCCTTTGATTTATTAACACACCTCGAAAACGTAGGGTTATTAATTGAAAATTCATTTATAAAACTTAAAGAATTAACAGTAATCATGTGTAAGTCAAAATGCACTCACTTGTGGACCGTATGATAATATACGTAGTTTTTAAACAAAATTTCAATGGTCTGATGTTTTTTACTTTTACCATTGAACTTCCAACATCACATGCTGTTACTGTAAACGAACGCCTGTCGGCGACTAGTGCAACATTAGCGCGGGCTCCTCAACCCCCTGCTTCGCCTCATACCACCCCCTCGTTGGTATCGTACACCGTGTACGAGATACTATAGGTGGCGCACTATACCTCTCGACTCAAGACACCCCGTTCTATATGACTATGAATGGTGTATCCAACCATACTTTCGCAAGTCTGTCAGCTATTTTATTTCTCTTCAATTTAGTGTATCCCAGAACCCAGAACTTTATGCTTCTTACCTAGCTCACTTGTCAAGGCATTACCAGAAGAGCTTAGATTTTATGACATTGAAGCTTACAGCTTTAAAGACAGCTTGATTATTGGACAAGATGATGAGATATTATTTGCGATGATAATCCCATTCTAAACTCAGCTGGACAAACTTTTCAATTGTGAATTTTTTTGTTAAATAAACACTTGAGGTATTGCCAAACCTTTGGGAGTGTTTGTTTCTAGGCCCATAAGCTTCTATGCCAATTTTTTCTGCTGTTTTGAAACTATCCGTATACCATTTGGTTACATTTCTGTTCATTTCATTTCTGTTCATTTTCAATGAAGAGAAGAATGAAATATAATATTGGTTAAACTGACCAGCTGAGTTCAAAGTTATGTTTATCTTGGGGTGGTTATAAATTAGGATAGTGACGAGAAAAAATTCTAGAAGCAAGGATGACGAGGGAAAGTCAGCAATTGGGAGCAATTGGGAGCACTGGATGCGATAATAAGTTCAGAAAAATCTCGAGAAAATTGAAGATACATCTATAGATAAATATATGTTAGTCCATAAATACCATATATTTGGTTCCCGCTCTGTGTGAACTATAAATAGTTTTTATGGATTTCAAATATACACTCTTCTTCGCGCTTTAAGCTCTTCAAGCTTTGCCGGTTTGGAGTTACAGCTTTGCCTCCAAATCTCCTCATGACAAATCGTTTGAGATATCGGGATATCACTATTCATTTAATAGACCCTTTTACCCAATTATCTGCATACAAATACAACATTGAGATACACACGAGCAAATTTTCTATTGTTTCTATTCGGGACATTGGTATGCACAGTGCTAGGAAACAAATTATTATTCTATAGCACCAATGTTTCAAGCAATAATTTCTAATACTACACTCCATTGTGATTACAGTAGAAGAATATATTTCTATATTTTAATTTCATACAGTATCTATCGAAATATGGTCAGCCGTTCAATATTGAGAATTTTCTCACCTCTAGTATCACAATAATCTTTTAGTAAGACTCAAAATACTTTGAGTTTGTAAACATAAAAAGTATGTACTCCAATGTCATAAAACAATATAGATATTAGGATTTTCTTAGTAACAGCTATTACATTAATTCTAATATTTTTAATAAGGTTAGATTGTTTTTCTCTGAATAGATGAGTAACATCCATTTGCATTCTTGCTCTATCTCCATACCCTCTTATGTATAATTTATTTCTCCTCCAATTCCATTGAATGAATGTCAGTAGACGATTTTTAAAATAAACTGCATTATTATTCATCATTACTACTAAATCATAGAGTATTTTGAACAACAGCAATATCATCTTTTTACTGATTTTTGATGGAATTATAATCAAACAGTTCATACCAAATTACAGAATCAAGCATATCATTAGTTTCCGCACATAGCGCATTGAATGTTGTTGAATTTCTGAATCCAACTATTATTTATGTGTGATGTTTATCGAATAACAAATAACCATATTTAGATTGGAATAATATTTATAAAGTTATACTAACCTTAATACATAAAGTCAAATCTTCAGTTCCACATGCTCTAACAAACGCAACGGCTTCTTCCAAAAAATCCTCCTCGCACAGGACATTTTTCGAAAATCGTAACATCACTGCTAGAATTATTATTGGTTTCATATTTGCAAAAGCCTTCACGCACGATTCCCAACAAACTGTGTGCAAAAGTCTTGAGCGTCCTGGTTTTATCAACAAGTAAGGACCTTGATTACAAGTATTTCAAAAATCTATGCTGACAAGTTTAACGGTGTAACAGAAATAAAATTGTTGGTATAGTGACCTGGATGATCGCGAATCGTGGTTATTCGTTGATACACTTTTTAAAAGTGCTTATTTAGTATTTCAGTTTATAATTAAGTTACCTTTAATTCAATATTTCCCAAAACATATATTCCTTTATATACTTATCAATAATAACACAGAACGACATACAGTGTTTCGTTTAATTGGACTAATTTCACAAAGTAGTGGATTAATCAATAACGACTTTAATTCTAATCAATGTCATTCAAGCACGATCCGGAATTTGTTGGAAATTCTAAATGTGGTTTACGTTTCGTGCGTTAACTTCTATAAGCAAATGGGACATTGTGAGGAAGTTTACAATATTGGAGAATATGTCGTAATAATTAAACTATGTTTTCGATATTAGTTCAGTGAAGAAATATACTATGAGCGTTCTATTAATCGGAAATTATTACCAGAAACTGACTCAATATACAAAGTGAGTCAATAAATACTATTTGTTTTAAAGTGTTTAGAGCCATTTCACACATAACTACGCTTTTGAACAGAGAAAATAACAATCACAGAAGGGTGATGCTGTCATTTTGATTGCTGTTTTAGTAGGGTATTTGAAGTTATATAAGACTGTTACAAGTCATAATCTACTTTGGCTATTTAACAATATCATTAATGCTATCAAAATTAGTTCTAAACATCTCTAATGACTTTGAATTTGATATGTGGTACTTTCTTATCAATTCTTTATGTTCCTGAATAGCCGTCGTCAAAATTTTGATAAAAATAAGTCAAAAGGATTAAAATCCAAAGATTTCGTTCATCATTCAATGGATTCCCTTCAAGATAGTGGAGAAATGGAAGAGCAGCTACAAGTTAAATAGTATATGTACGATGAGGAAACAAATTGACAATTTCATTAAACAACATTAGTACCACAATTAGAATTTCTAGAATCTATGCTCAACAATGAACTTTTCATGGTTGTTGAGTTCAACCTTCCTTAATCCAGGATAGATTATTATCAGCTCATTATGGATAATTTTACCCTTATAATCATGAACGGGAACGTTATCTAATAGAATGTTTTTCGTATCTAGTACATGATTCCTTAACAAAACTGGAGACTTTTATCGCGATCATTTACCACTAGCTCCTTAACTCCTCAAGAATTGTTATTTTATAAGGTTACAATTTATGGGCTTCAAAAAATCGTGCTACCGACGATTGACTAATTTTAAAATTATTATATATCTGTCTGGTAGAGATATTGAGTATATCGGTTTGATGTCTTCACTAAGAGTGGTTTCTGAGGAGTAACTGTTTCCTCCATTCTGTTCTTCCTTCTCTCAAACTTGTCTTTCAAACTAACTTTAAGTACTTAGTGATTTTATGGGCACGCTGGAAAATATGCCGATCTTCCATTTATCATTATTATTTACATTTAGGTTAGTCCTTAACTGATATAGTCGAGTTATATTTCACCTGGTGCCTCAAATACAAAGTTCGTATTTTAGAGTTTATCGAGAGGTTGTTTCGTGACTTCCCAGCGGGTGTGTGTATCTTTCGACAGACCAGGTTTGAGCTCAAATCAATCACCTTGTTGTGCTTCTTCGGGCCAACGCGAATCCGATGCGGGTCAATAGTGAATACGATTTGGATGATGAATATACGAGGGTGAATCAAATATAAACGAGACTTTTGGACCTGCTCGCGCAATAGTGATGGAAGAACGTTCCGCTGTTATTGGCTGTTAGGTTGGTTTGTCAGGAGTGGGGGAAGCACGTGACTCATTATCATAGACTCGCTCAGTGTCCATCGTTACGATGTCCGAGCAGGAGGTACCTCCCTCTATTGCGCAACGTATTGTTATAAAGTTTTTAGCTGCAGAAGGTGTAAAACCGGCCGAAATCTTGAGAAGATTGACTGCACAGTTCGGGGAAAAGACGCTGTCGCGAGCTAGAGTGTTTGCTTGGCATAAACAGTTCGTGGAGGGCCGTGAACGTGTTGAAAATGAGAGCCATGACCGCAGACCCCGCACCAGCATTACAGCGGGCAACATCGACAGTGTTCGTCAACTTGTTGAAGGTGATAGGCGTCTAACAACTTCGGATATTGCAATTAAGGTTGGAATAAGTTATGGGAGCACTTACTCTATACTCTCAGAGGAGCTAGGGTATCGCAAGGTGTGTGCCAGGTGGGTTCCTCGTCTTCTGACAGTTGACCAGAAACTGAATCGTTTTCAAGTGTGTGAGCGTCTTCTTGCTCGATTTCGGGAAGAAGGAGACCCATTTCTTTCTCACATTGTCACCTGTGATGAAACGTGGGTGCATCACTACACCCCTGAGTCGAAACAAGCGAGTATGGAGTGGAGGAAGAAAGGAGAAACCGGACCAGTGAAAGCCAAGTCACGATTATCGGCTGGCAAGGTTTTGGCTACCGTTTTTTTTGACCAGTGTGGCCTGCTGCACCTTTATTTTTAGCATGAGCGCAGAACAATTAATGCGGCGTACTACTGCAAAATTTTGACTGAGGTCAGACTTGCATATCGCCGCAAAAGACGACACCTTCCAATGAGAAAAGTGATTCTCCTCCATGACAATGCTCGCCCCCATACGGCAGCCCTGACAGTACAAAAATTGAAGCAACTGGGTTGGGAAACACTGGAACACCCTCCATACAGTCCAGACCTGTCTCCCTGCGACTTCCATGTCTTTGGTTCTCTCAAGGAAGCTTTGGGAGGGCAAAAATTCCACAGCGATAATGAGGTTGAAGCATATGTGCGCAATTGGCTACAAACACGACCTGACTCTTTTTACCTGGAAGGAATTAAAAAATTACCTATACGCTGGGAAAAATGTGTTTCTAAATCAGGAGATTATGTAGAAAAATAAACTATGATTGTTTGTGCGTTTAAAATCAAAATAAATATTTTAAAAAATAAGTCTTGTTTATATTTGATTCACCCTCGTATCATTGGTGTTGAGGATTATGGAAATGAAAATATTATAACCAGTATGTCATCAAGTGAACAGAGTGACTTACGCACGTCTAGTTCAACATCAATATGTAGTTCAGAAGAAAATGATACCGTTGATAGATCCTCAAACTATGTCTATGGAAAAAGTGGAGTGTACAAATGAAAAAAATTAGGATATGAGAATAGCAGCATTTGTGATTCATACAGATGAATCAGAATCAGAAAACCTTTTTTTGGATCACTGTATTTGTTAGGTATCAGTTTCAAAATCCAATCATGAAGACAAAAGAACATTTGCCACAGACGGCATTGGATGAGGTATTTTTCGAGATACAATGTTCCTAAAAAGGTTTTTGTTTCTATTGATTGTATTACTATGCAATAGTCATAGTACCAGAGATCATAGAAATAAATTTTCTCCCATACCTCAAGTTTTTGAATCTTCTATCAAATATTGCGAGAGTTACTATATTTCTGAGAATGCTGCACCATAGATAAAATGATCCTTTTTTTTTGAGGACGATACGCATTTTGTGTATGCATCTAACAAGTATCGGCTAAAAATGTATTGTCTCTGCGATGCAAGGAATCATCAACTTTCATATGCTTTCATATATACGGGCAAAACAACGTTACCCACGTGAATTGTCTGTACCTACCCAGACAGTATTATTTCTGACTGGTCCGATCAAAAATATTAATAGAATTACTAGAATTAATAGAATTACCAGCGGAGAAAACTGGTTAACATCCATCTCATTTTCTATGTTTCACGACAATTTAGTTGATCGAATTTCTTAGAAACTTGACATCATATTTATTATAACTTTACTAAAGCCGGCGGAGGTTCAATGAATCAAAAGTATGCCAACTATGACACGGGAAGATAAACAAGGAGATGTTCATATGCTATTTGATTCGGTACTAACTGTGATAAGTCCAGAAGAAATCAATCAATAAAAATGTTCTTGTAATTGAGGATACTCAATAAGCAAAGTGCTGAGAACATCTTAAGATTCCAGGAAAATGCCGTAGATGTTACTTATGTCCTTCAACTTTGGACAACAAACATTGTATTACTTACAGTAATTGTAATATTTATGTCTGTAAGAGTCATGCTCATGATGAAACCAAATTTTTATGCGAACACTTGACAAAATAAACTAGAATGAACCTGAGAAAACAAACGTTTCTATTACAAAAGAATGCATTGTTCATTTTTTCCTTCAAGTTGATTAGGCAATTGCCTTTTGATGTTATTGTGTCAATTAGGTTCGATTAACTTATCAAAATTATTTACGATATTTATGTTCACAAAGGAAAACGTGTATATTTCTTTGTTTGTCTCGAAATTGGAAGTTTTAGAGTATTTTGTGTTATTATTTATATATGTGTTTATTCTATGAGTACTGGGTGCTTTATAAAGGTACCGTATAATTTCTATATCAAAACGTTATTAATAGTTTCGGGTCCTAAATGAACTGATGATACCATATACGTTGCTAAATATGAGGATACCAGTCAAGATATCCAACACCTTGGTCAATAACCTGAATGCGGACGACAGTGATACTTAAATAGTTATATTCGTTTATTATATAACTGTTAAGAATTGTTTTTATCGGATTTTCATATTGTGATCTTCCACTTACATCTTTTCTTTTATTCCACAATAATCCATTACAATTTAAATTCTACATTAAATGCGTCTATCTATTTCTTTATTCGTCATAAAAACGATATATATTCATATTTTAATAAGGACTCTGTCAATGTTGACTTCAATATTTGGAATGTGGGGCTTTCAGAGATAATTATTATCTTCGAACAAAAGATAATAGGAATACCGTATTATGACGGTAATCATACGTTGTGCGCTGATGCGATACTGTACGGACTATTCAATTTGGTAAGATGAAATGAAAGCTCATCAAGTAAATCTGCATATTATTATGAACAATAATTACAGAAAAAAAACCTTTACTTAGTTTTTATTTTATTCATGTATCAATGTCAAGTTCTTACGCTAATCACAAATGAAATGGCCAAACGCAGTTTGCAATAGTTTAAATTGAACTACGCAACAATTTCTACTGCAGACTCGGCCAAGCGATTATAAACAGACGTACTGGTTTACTTTCTGCGAGTCAAGTTCAATAAATGCACAATATTGGTGCAATTTGATGAAAAATATCGCTGAAAGGTTTGGTCTTATTACTTCAAGTCAGATTAATCCGGATATTTTTAAATGGGTCTTCACGACTTAATATAATGTAGATGAGATTTTACTCGTAGTTATGAGGTTAGATTCATGTATAATAGCTTCAATTTATGACTAAAATTTATTCACATCAGATATCTATTATGTTAAAATAGTTTTTTTAAACATTTTAGGCCAATAGTCAATCCGTTATCTAAAGTTAATATGATTTTTCAAATAGTATTTCTGGTATATATACAAAGAATATATATATATTCTTTGTTTATCAGAATCTTTCAAATTATTAATACAACCGTCAAGCCTGCATAATTTCATCTTTATTTATCCTACTCTTATTGAGAAAAAAATGTACAGGAACATTTTTTCACAGAAATAATAGAAGGAAATAATTTATTAATATTATTGAATCAATTAATTAATTGTATTCTCCCTTTCTTTAGAAATACTTAAGTCTATAATAGAAGGTTGATATGAATTAACTCCATTACTGATTTTTTTTGACATAATATTATCAGTATTATTTTTCTCCCTCAATTCCTAATTATCAGGTAGTGTTTTGTAGACAATGTTTCTAAAGATTTACAGAAAAGAAATCAGGATATCTCATACTTTCTCAACAGATATAGACTTTTTGTTTCGATAAAATAGTTTTTTGCCAAGAACGATTTAATAACAGTGATTTTGATAATACATGTTCCAGCAATGCTTTCAGATGCTTAACCTTATCCATCCAGGATAAGTATCGCTCCAAGTGTGGTATCGGTAAAAACTATCTTACTTGTAAAGCGAGATCAGCATCTACCTTTTACTCCATTTTTATTCAATTAACTGGTGATGAATATCCAATAATTCTTATTCGTTACTTTATGATAAAATACAGATTCACGAATAAATGTATAAAGATATTATTCGCATAACTTTCAAAGATTTTCCATCAATAGCTACAGTCTTTGATCTGTCAATTTGAAAGTGAGTTTCACTTAAAACTATTTTTCAACTATTTTCACCATTCTTAAAGCTCTGGTTTTGGCAGTTCAGATGTGATTTGAATATGTATCATTAATATATAAGCTACCTCATCATAAATTCTTTCACAATCACCGTAACCTCTCATTAAAAGAATCAATGACGAATCGTGTTAAAAAAATTTTGGGTGTTCTGCGATGTTTCTAAGAAACTCATCCTGTAGAAGTTTTGTTTTCTTTGTCAAATATCGATTGATTTTATCGGCTTCCATGCTGATACGATGGATTATAGGAATGGTTGCCACTCAAGATAAATATGAATAACCAAGCATTACTTCACGTCTTATGTTTTTACTATAATTCAATATATCACTTTTATTGTTTTCCAGGAAAATGCGCAATGTTCAATTTTTTAAATATGTCATGAATAATCCAAAAAATATGCCACGATTATCGGAAACATCCCATCTCATTATGTTCGAGGAGAGCCAACTTAAATGCCCTGCATAATGTAATACAACCAATAATTATTGACGATATATACGTAATTTTTGACACTTTTTCACCATGCCTCTGTATATTCAACCAATAAGCAGAATATGATTAGCCGTGATATTGGTTGATCGTAAGAACGCATATATTCAATTCAATTATGAATATGGTTTCAGGAGCTTTCATGTCTCTTCAAACTTATGTGCTGTAGATTGCTGACACATATTTCTTTCGAAGCTTTATCGTCATTCAAAAGTTACTTGGGGAAACAATATAATCCATTTTTTTGGTTACAATCTATAATCAAATTATTTTAAAAAATATATAACGGGGTGGCCCATTAGTGTGTGGAAGTACAATAACTAACTTGAAGATGAAATTTTCAAGAAAAAATGTTTAAATGAAAGTTGTTATATTTCTACAGATAAACATTTCCAAAATATATTGAGGAATGAAAGGTGTTCAGCCTAAGCGTGACAACATGAAATAAAGTTTTTTTAAATCCTTGTATATTTATTTACCATCGAATTTAGCGTAAAATTCCGCATATAGCCTCGTCTTCTCATTTTCCATAAATTGTGACGTCACCAAGTTGGAGCGAAAAATATGAAGATTTGATAAAAATTGGTGTACTATGTAGTGAACGTTATTAGTGAGAAGTAACTAAACTTGTTTGGTAAGTACGAAGGTAAACGATGGTTGAAATGTCTAAATAGAGTAGAAGTTTCGTTTGGGGTTCGGTGTGTTTTTTAGATAAGCACTAATTCGGGAGATTTCAAATAGCAAAAACTTTTTTTTAAATGGATCATCCAGTTTATTATATTACCATCTTATAAAACTATTTCATCCCTTCAAATTATGTCTGATAATGTACACTCTAAAATTGATTGTTTTTAAGAAAATTGCAGTTTTAGTTTATGATTTAAAAATAATCACCTTTTCAACAAGTAAACACTGAATGTGAGGTTTAAAATACTTCTAGTTTCCGTGACAAAATCAAACCAGTAATTTTATACCTTCAAAAACTGTAATGAAATAAATAGGGTATGTACAAAACTAAATTAAGTAAACATCACCTTACTAACAAATGGACTGAAAATATCCATAGTTTTGTCAAGTAACCTGTTTGAAATTTTCACAGTTCAAGTCAAAGTGATTAGTTATTATCTAGACGTATTACAAAGAACGAGAAAGCAATTAAGATTATGAATTTTCTGACACAAGAATTGACAGATATGATTTTGTCCTGGGTGCCAGTGATAAGTACTGGTTACTCGCACAAAGGATTTATCAACAGAAACTTCCAGATAGAAGACAGCCAAGAAAACGGACATTGAAAAATTTGCTTCAATGATTTACAAGAATTGGTATTCGCCGATAGGCGGCGAATATGGTACCTACATGACGGTGCACCAATTCACCATACCTACACAACTGATCAATACACATTTAAATAATGAATTTCCTGGACCCCATAAATGGCCACCTTGTTTACCGGACATATAAAAATGGATTTTTTTTTGGCGAGGACTTTAAAGAACAAGGGTCTACTGAGGAAGACATGAAGAATAGAATTAAAGAGGTTTTCCGAACTGCTGATGTCAATATGTTACATCCTTCTAGTAGAGCTTTTGAAGATCGCATACATTATTGTATGGAAGTAAATGGAGGTCATTTTGAACATTTAATAAAATAGTTATCTAAAGTCTTGAGTTCTTTCTTATTTGTTGTTAGTTATTTTTGTTTAATTTTTTTATTTTCAGTTTTGTAGATAACCTATTGATTTTATTACAGTTTTTGAAGGTATAAGATTACTGGTTTGATTTTGTCACAAAAACTAGAAGTATTTTAAACGTCACATTTAGTGATAACTTGTTGAAAAGGTGATTATTTTCAAATCATAAACTAAAACTGCAATTTTCTTAAAAACAGTCAATTTTAGAGTGTACATTATCAAACATAATTTGAAGGGATAAAATCGATTTATGAGATGGTAAAATAAAATACTGGATGTTCCATTTAAAAAATGAGGTATTTCTAATTGAAATCTCCTGAAGTAATGCTTATCTAAAAAACACCCCGAATCCCAATCGAGACCTATTCTATTCAGAGACTTCTCACTAATAACTTTTACTAGGCAGCATTTATAGTGCACCAATTTTCGTCAAGTCTTCATATTTTTCGCTTCAACTTGGCAACGTCTCAATTTCTGAGAAAAGAAATGATAAGACTAGATGCAGAATATTACGCTCAATTCGATGGTAGAGAAATATACTCGTATTCAAAAAAAAAAAAAAACTTTGTATCTGTGAAAATAATAACTTTTATCAGAACATATATTCTCTCTTAAGTAAGTTATTGCTTTTCCACACACTAATGGGCCACTCCTTATAAATGTTCTTTTGTTTTAATCCTATTCGCAATCCGTTTTTCTCTAATATTCTATTCGTTTTTAATAATTTCTCCTCTTTGATGAATTTTTGGGAAATCCCTTGGTATTTATTCAGTTAAAAATAACTCAATACTGCAAAAAATTACACAAATCAAATCATATCAAATTTTTGTTATCATTTAGTTGAAATCGTTCTAAATGACTAGACAGTTAAAAAAGTCGTTAGACTTGATGAAATTAGACAATTTACTCCAATTAAATCAAGTTAGATAGTGTGATTTAGTGGATTATAATTTAGGTCATCCAAAGACCGTTCTGAGCACGTTTGTTTATCCCTAATGAATGAAAATACCGGAACAGCGTTCGCAGTTTTTTCACAAATTGACTACTGTTGGTTGAAATTGAGGCAAGTAAATTTAATTTATAACAAAAACTTACTGTTTTGAATAACAGTCTCTAATATTTTCGAAAACTATAACTTCGGAAGTATGAAATGTACTTGTGAGCGGTATTGGAGGTTGTATTCATAATGTGATTAATTATAAGATACCTGGAACTATATACAGTATGTACTGCTTGAAAGAATATGTTAATCAGTAATTTTGAAATAATGACGGTGCTCGGTAGATTTCTAGTCGGCTTATGAAGATAGCCTGAACTATTTGTTTTTTGTAAACAGATCACGTCACTCTAAGAACATATTTTCATAACAATATGAGTTAGTTATAGTATGGTAGATATTACAATAACTATTCATGGAAGGTCTTTTTGTAAACAAGTCATTATCTACACAGAATTTTCCAAGATTCAAGTAAACATATTTGAATTGTGCGACAACAGTATTCAAGCGTTAGTCTGTGTGAATTGTACGTTATATTTGTTCGCATTTTTCACCAGATGCGACCATTATTCGTTATTTCATGAAACGTTTCATACATAAATAGATGTCACCGAATGGGGTACGAGAAATCAGCGTTATGCATTAACTCTTGTTTATACTGCATGAATTTACATAAAATGTTACTTTGTATCAAACCAGGCTTGCATGAACGTGAACCTACAAGAATAAATTTCCACTACTTCATTATAAGTTATGTTCACTAACGCTATCAGCAAAAATTACTTAAACATTTTTTGAATGAAATTTCCGTTGTTTACTGCTAACTTCTCGGATATTGGGATTGAATTTAAGCTCAAATTTTTGTTTCTCAAACATCTTGTTAAAATTTTGGATATTATTTAGTTACTTTAAAATGATTCATTTCCGTAGAAATCCGAATAACTAGTATAACTTAAAATTTAAATGATATTTGGCATACATATCTAATATTTGATCGATTGAAATTTCACTTCACTTATGTAGGGAGTTTCTGCTTACCATTTTCAATAATGAGTTGAAGCTTTACGATTTATTGCTTATAATCAGTTAATCTCTATCCTCCTCAAATAACTCATTCCAACACGAAAAAATATCATAGTTTAAAGAGGACGTAATCATTTCTCAATCTCCTACCGATTTTATCCGATACAGGTTCAAACTAAAATGAATTCAAGGTTAAATTGAGGCTTTGCTTGGTTTTATCCTCCTGGGCTATCTTAAATTGAAATGTTTGAAAGAGTTTGGGAAGGACGTTATGTATAAATGCATCTTCTACCGATTATGTCCTACATATGCTCAATAAGAGACAAACCCGAGGATATAACAAGCCAAGAATAAAACTCAGTTTCGAGTTTAAGTAGTCAAAGGTTTTCTATCTTACTGAAAATTGTATTGACGTGAACAATTGAAAATAATCTCTTTCGTGTGTCGATATAGATTCTCACTACATTTAATACAGACTACAGGTTATTTTGAGACATAAGCAACAGCATTTTAAGGAATCTATGAAGCTTTCGATACTCAAAGAATAGAAATTTCAATAAAAAGTTTTGAGGATAGATGTATGCTCAATACATCTGTGAAAAACGCATTCAGTTTAACCAATTTTATTTATATAATAATATTTTAAGTATAAAAATTTTCCTATGAATAAGCTAAAGGAGTTTATCTGCCCAAAACTTTTAGATAAACTATATTTTTTATTGGAATGTGATGGCATGTTAGACAAAATATGAAACATTGAAATTTAATATTTTTTGTGAAGACCGTTGAAGTGCGGGCAAATCTAACATTACTTTGAAGTTCATTTCAGTAATTAATATTATTTCAATCAATTATGTAAGATACGCTACTTTCCAGCCGGATTTCAGTGAAATGATTGGATACTATTTGAAAGAAATACCCACGTGATAGTTTAAATGAATTAAGAGTTCCTGAGTGCATTTAGTCCTAGTTGCCTAAATATACCCTATATATTTATGCAGCAACTAAACGTTAGATATCTCTGTTCATTCAATTTTGAAGCGAAAAACGAATTGCTTTCTTTGAATCAAATTGTTATAAGAGATAAAATATGTTGCTGGACGGAAAACCTCTACAATTAACGGACAATACCGAAGCAGCGCAGCTCACGTCAAATACTAGCTTATATGTGTGCTGAGGAAATATATTTTGTCGAATTTCAAAAGAAATCTCAAATGACAACTGTTCTCAATCAACAAACCATTGGAATTTATACTTTACTTGTGGGAAGGCTGAAACTCTGACTTGATCGCATACTGCACGGTAATAAAACTTCTTCATCTAGTTCTCGCACAACGTATATATTCTCAAGATATTTTCCTATGTTTATTTCATTCCTTCCAATTGTTTTTATATCGTTCAATAAATTGTTTTGTTCTATTGAAAAAAGACCAATTCATAATTATATTAGGGAGCAACAATTAATTACAATTTTTTTGACATTGTAAATACGAACATGGTCTCAATTTTTGTAAGTATATTGTGATAATCCATCCGTTGTTAACTCTATTCGACTCATTCGCCCTTATTTTTCTCTTTATTGAAGTTTAGAGAATGGATCATAAAAACTTTTGACTGCTTGCCATAGTGAACCAATCATGATTAAATCTAGTTTTATTAGAATACTATTAACCATCAAACTTTAGCCACAATCAAGATAATTTGTAAGGGTTGTTTGTGAACAACAATGTAACTTTTGTTTTAGTCTTATTCTCGTTTGTACAGTTTAATGCGGTTAGTCGACGCGCAAAATTATCAAACTCTCGCTCAAAACACTCAAAAGACCAATAGATGTTTTTTTTTGTATGATTTATATCACGTTTCAGTATCGTAATATGGAACGATATTAAATTTTTAATAATTAAAACGTGCAAACTATTTGAGCATGTTCAATATTATCGGTAAATAAATATGTGATATTTGCATACAGAAGTTTTTGGGAAAAAATCAGAGCAATGGGATGAAGAGATTGAAATGAAATAAAGAGAATAAGAGATTAAACAAACAATACAGAAATAAACACGGAATACGTATGACATGGAACGAATTTTGCAAGAAAAATTCACCCGCAGAGGTAGAAATTCAACAAAGAGAAGAGAAATCAAGGATGTAGGTACATTATACGACAATAGAAGGACAAGAGAGTAAATCAAGTGGAAGAAGTGATAGAGAAAGTCAAAATAAGTAAGGCGTTCGGAGGAGATAGAAACTGAAATGATATTAAGGACGGAAATGAAAGGGATGGATATTGAAAATTTTCAATTCAGCATGGAAAATAAATAGAACACCCAGAGACTGCGATAGCACTATATGAAACCTGATTTACGAAAATTGCAGAGCAATATGTCTATAGTCAGTTGCTTTTAAACACATACCAGTATCATTAAAACAAAGATGAGGAAATACATTGATGAAGAGAGTGAAGTAATAGATATAGAAGAGGAAAACAAACGATAGATAACATATTAAGGAGCTTAATAGAGAGGAAACTAGTATGGTATAGAACTACGTTAGTTCTTTTATGATTATATTGGATGAGTGCACAGCAAAAATAATCATCTTCGATTGCTCCGTTAATTACACCATATTCCAATCCTACATCATATTGGTAAGTATCGTAAGAGTTGTGTTGTGTAATGCACCTGCTAATTAGCCCAACTGCATTACAAGTTATTTTCTCAAGCGCCATATGCACCTGAGATAGCTTCAACGATTACTTTCTGTTCCCAAACAAAAAAAAATAGCTTGGTGGAGAGCCGATTCAAATAAATGAATACCTGATGACAGAAACAAATTGCGTATTTTGCGAATTATTCCGAAAGATTTGCTACGTGCTGGAAGAAGGGGAATGAATGAATACTGAATAAAAAAACCTTTAAATAAATTCACAGTGGGACAAGAAAAGTAGGAACGGAGTGGAGTGAATTTTATGGAACCAGACAGCTTTTGTCATAGATAGAAAAAAGATTCTGTACTTCTGTACAATATTTATTTCACTGATCAGTGTACGTTTCTTCTTGATTGGTATTTTAACAAGCAATATTCTCTGAAAAACAATGTCTTTTCACGGAAAGGTTTACACAGTATCTCAATAGAATGAAGTATTGGTTAGTAGTCTGGGTCGAATTATTAGATCCAAATTCTTCGAGGGAAGTCTGAGTAGGGAGCTCTACTGATTTCAAGAAATAATAGAGCCATCAATAACAATTTGTTTGGAAAAATCAATTGATGCCACTCGTTACATATTTATTGCAATTCTGTGAGCTTTACCAAATTACTCTAGACAGCATAAATGGAGGATTTCCTGAGAGTTGAGGTGATCGACGAGCAGCATTATAAAGGTCGCTACGATCTGAAATAATGCCTCTACATTTGTATCTATGGTGTCTTCCACCATGTATGCATTGATGATTTCGAGGCAGTGGTTTTCATTGACTGAGAAAAGTTGTGGCACTTACCTAATCAATATTTGGTAAATAAAGGACAAAATTCACTGATACATGAAATGAATTCACGATTTTACCTGATCTCTCCAAAAGTTCTAAGAAAAAGAAGAAGAAGAAAATAAGGTATCATTCAACTGTTCTTCTAATGTGTGATTTGAAGAATTGCGGGAATCCCCGCTGGAAAATCAATATAGTTTAGTAGGTTGGACAGTAGTCTACGAATTGCTGTCTTCAAATAAAAATGTGGCTTCACAGTCCTAAAATTCACATCATATATAACAGTTCATACCCTCTTCACCATTTCCTCAAGTGGTGTTGATTTAAAAATTCAGAAAAAGAATTACAGAAACACATCTTTGAATAAAATGGGAATATTGTATCATACGTGCTAAGAATAAGAGTATCTATTTTTTCAAAACGATCGCAAGATCCAGTTTTTTATTCATAAACGATATTTTCATGGAGCTTGAATACAATGATAGATGCAATAATGAACAAAAAAAAATTATATTGGCCGGGAATATTAAGCGAAAACCATCGAGTAGGCATGCATCGTGACAATTTTTGAAATTCATAAAGCAGACTTATTATCATGCCCTAGATGCACAAAAAGACTACTATCTAGATACAGCTTCGTCTTCAAATCAAAACGAAAGTTTTGTCTTCCTCTCTATGCATGTAATCAATTATGTTTACAATAGACTTAGATGGAGTAATACGATCTTTTACTAAGCTCTGGAATTAAAATATCTAAAACGCTTAAGTGAGCTAAGTCCACTAACCAGGAAAATATAATGAAAAAATTTTAAGTAGTAGGAACATAAAATGTGGTTTTCTAGAACTCCCTGAATGATTTATGGAAATCAAAGAGTTTAGAAGCATAAGGAAATAATGATCTTATAGAAGAGAAACCTATTGGTTTCAATGTGCTACTTTCATGAACAACACTGTTGTTAGATTGGGATAATCTTAAAGTACACACATAGTTTTGATTCAGGGTTTCGTGTTCTAGATATGGGTTATGCGATATTCAACAGAGCCAATTGTTTTACGGTCAAATACTTTCAAATCGATTGAAATTCACTCAAAAATCACCAAGATATGATCTTATAACATCTGGAATTCTTTAGAAGCTATCATGGAAAGAAATAGAAGTAATTCGTATTCGAGTTCGTATATGACTATCAGCCTTATACCAAAACTATTCTTTTGCAAAAAGTACAGTCTAACGGGTTCTTCCAGTTGTCAAGCAGGTAAAAAATGACCAAGGAAATAAAGGTATTACTTGGTAAATATCAGTCAATTTTTCGATAAAGTATGGTACCTTGGTCTGCTGTGTAAGAAGGAGAAAGTATTTCCACATCACTTTATGTAGTCTTACTTGTATAACTTACGGAAAATTCATTGAGAATAAACTAACAACAAATTTATTCCAGATGCTGTACCTCTTGTACACTTCAGACTCACCAACCACAAAGTAAACCTGAGTTCCCATTTTCGCAAGTAACACAATAATACCATCCTCTTTCCACAATCCAGAAACAGCAACCAAAAATAAGATAGTAGAATAAATGAGGAAATGTAGAATCTCAACATAAATCATTTACACAGAAAAGAGACCAGCGCCCTTCAGTCACACTTAATAACTGCCAGCCCAAATAAGTACAGAGCGTAAAATACCTGAGAATACATCTAGTCAAAAAATAAACGTGAAAAATACATATATTCAACAAGAGAATACAACTGGAACTCCCAGAGGTAATATGTTATTGTAATTGTTAGTATATGAGGTTTCCGAACTAAGGGTTTGAAAATCTTAGTAAATACTATAAATGACGTTCTGATTTTCACAATAAAAAAGGACCTACACATCCCTAGTATTGAAAATGGAGTACAATAGTACAGTGAGGAAATAGGGACAGGATTACGTCACATAAAAATGGGTTCGCGAGTGAGGTGCGGGTCAGGTGCGCCGCCTTAAACATTTCAAACCGACAGTCCTTCAGACTAGGTTCAGTTGAATATTTAATGTAATCAAAACATTGAATTAACTTATTTCTCACAAATGCTGAATTATTAAAAGAAATTTATTGTTGATGCTTGCCATACTGAAGCCTATAGATGCTTCAGCCTCATTCTATGTCAAAGCACCAAAATAGGAATAGTATGTATTTGTGGTTTCTTGTAATAATTATGTTGTAGTTTATATAGGTATGTCAGCCAACTCAATATTGAGAATAAATATTGAGATAATATATATACAGACTATGATACATCAAAATAACATACATTCGATTATAATTAATATGGTTTAGAATCTAAAAACCACGCTTTCAAAGCAAGTCAGAGAGTTCTGAATAATTTTTGAAAAAAATTATTCTCAACTAATTAGTTTAATGTGCTTTGAAAGCATGTTTTTTGGTATTTTTAAACTGTATTTTTTTCAATTGATACCACTCTCGTACAATGGCTTTGTTTGCTTATATACCTACATCTCGTCGAAACAGTTAAGACGGTGTAGGTTGTAAAATTATCGAAGTGCTTAATTTCCAACACAGAGATCAGTCCAAACAAACCCACAAACAGGTGAAATGAAAAATGTTAAAAATGCTTGAAACGGAGAAAACTACAAGTTGAGGAGAAAATTTGAAAATGGTTTACATACAGAGAAACAAGAAAGCTATTAATGAAAAAATACCCAATCAGTTGAGTGGAATTCATAGTATTATTATATAAATTTAAATAAAACTTTGGATAATTTGAAATTAACGGTTGCTTTTTTTCTCTATGTTAAAATATAACAGGATAATTATGGTTTTATAGTTGAAACAGATTTTATTTCGATACTCATGTGATAAATGCCCATCTGATATACTTGGTTGTCGAATTCAGATTGTTTTAATAAAAATCGAAACTGTTTGGAAACCTTGAAAATATCGTCCAAAGAATATTCATTACTGATCAAGATACACCATGTGTTAGCTGATAAGCTATTATTTTGACAAAAATCTATTGGATTTATTCGAGTTGACTAAATATTTTTATTTTTGTCCTATGAAAGTGTAGTTATAATTTCTGTATTACTTTCTGTAATAAATTGATTGATTCTAACGTCTGAAGTTATGGAAAATATTCAAACAAAACATAATTGGATTTTTCACAGGCATTCCCGATACAAACTACAAGAATAATGAGAAAATTACTGAATATTACTCATTATTGTCCTCAAATTTCATTATTCATTTGTAATTTCATCTATTATTCAATCAACGAAGATTTCTCAAACTTTTTATTGATTTACAGCAATTTCACTTTATTAATTTCAACTAAGTGATAAAGTTTTTTCACTCACCTTACTACGCTTATTTTCAACTGTTCTTCTCGTTATTTATTATTTTCAATCATCTTCAATCAGCATCTACTTCAAAGTGAAACAGAAATTTTATTGGATTGTTTAAATATTTCCGAGTTGTACAAATTGTGCTATGAGTTTCTGAATTTCACATGAGTAATCGATAGGGAAATTTTAGCCCTATTCTTTTACTTCAAAATTGATTCATCAATTTTCCCTTGTTATTTTTCAAAATTTCAAACGCAACATATTTATTAGAAGTTCTTAGGGACAATATGAATATAATTGACCAATTTTCAATTGAGCAACTTCATCGCAATTAGTAACCAGATCTCGTGTACATTTTTACGGAAACTTTGAGTATAAGATTTGTGAATGAATGGAATAATAAATTTATAACAGAAAAATATAAATAGAAATGTAATTTAAAATTAAATAAGTCTTACAGATTTTTGAGTCAATATAAATAAATTAAAATAAATAATTTAATTCAAAAATTGCCATATTTTATGTCGTTTTCGGTGCGTATGCTTGGTATGCCAAATTTTGAGCCTCTTCTTTATTGTATGATCTCCCCCATCCAGAATGACCAGCACTGTATACTTCAACGTGTCCATTATCACCACTAGTGTTTCCTGAAAGAAGTTTTTTCAATCCGATGATTCCAGCAAGTACTAATGCCAATTTAGATACAATAAGAGCTTTTCCAGCCAAAAGAGCCAATGCACCTAGTGCTAGAGGAACAAGGGCTCCACCTAAAATAAGAGGCAGGAGGAGAAGACCGTAATTTCCCTTTTTCTTCTTACCACGCCCCTCTTCTTGAACTTCGGAGGAACTGGGAAGTTTGATCTAAAAAAGATTGTCGGAATAAAAAGATATGCAATGAATTTTCTGTAAAATATATAATAATAATAATTTCAAAAAAAGTTCATACTGAAAAAATGCAAAATTATTGAAAAACGGTTTAGTAAATGTTAATTATGAAAATAAGATATTTGAATTACAAATATTACCTGTAGTGTGTGAGAGCCCAAGAAATTTGATACTCTATCGCTGATAATATCATCCAGAACATTTTCTTTTTCGTCCAAAGATCTAGGTAGAGTTGCTTCTATTTCAGCTTCCGATTTAACTTCCTGGGATGTACTTGTATCCTGAGGGTCCTTCACAAATTTAATTCCTTCGATTAGGGGTAGTTCTGAATATGATTTTGCGGCCCTATCTAGAGCAGTGATTAACTTTAATTTTAAACAAGACATTATATCAGTGGCGGCACATTCTTGATACACTTTGTACATATACCGAAAATCACTGATGTAAGAATTCCCTTCATGTTTCGTATCGGATTCATGTACGGCGTTTTGCGTGGAAGTACCGGTGGTTCGACCGAGAGCCACATGGGCGACGAGCGCAAGAACGATGATACACTTCGAAATCATGGTGTCGTTTAAAAAACTGTTATGAATTCACTTACACTAGTTTACTTTTATAGGTGAGGTCTGTTCCCACTGAGCCCACGGATTTTGGTACCCCCTCTCGAAGTCTTTTGGTCAACAATGCGTGGACCTTACCAAGGCCGGTACCGGAGGGACTTGAAATATCGTAATGCCCCAGATATTGTTAGTTATTATAATATAAAATAATGAAATTTTGTTCGAAAAATCGTGATAAAAATTGAAAGTGATTGAAAAATAACAAAAATGAATTATCATCTCTATGCAGAATCCCGATTAACTACTAACTTATTTCAAAAAAAAAAAAAAAATGATGAAACACGTGAACTGATTATTAAACTATTACACAAATAGAAATGTATGTATTATGTACTGTAATTGAAAAGCTAATAAAAATAGAATTCCATCACATTTTATTTCTCTTTTATGTGGTTATAAGGATATTACAATAAACTGTGTCTTCTAGATACCCAAGAAACAAGTCTTCTTCGTTGGAGAATATAAAGTGAGATGTATGAGGGATATTTGATATATGATTTGGTTCCATTTGAAAAGGGCCTAACTTTTCTTTGCAGAGATTAGGCTGGTACATTTTTTGAGGTACTATTAACGTGCGTATTCTGCAGAAGGAGAAGGAAGCAAACCGTGATTAAACAAAATAGAATTGAGAGAACAGCAGGTACAACTGTAGCTGCACTCTTTACTATAAGCAGTCATTTGATTGATGAACAAGCTGACCAACTTACAGAAAAACTGCAGACAAATTTGTAAAACCGACGAGGTATGAGGTAGGATTTAGAATGAGTTTTTCACCTTATGGGGATTCGTTGAGGAAGACAATGAAGTTTCGTAGAAGTTGCTGGGCGACTGTTGATAGTAAACTGAAAGTGAAATCAGGAAGTTTCCTCTCGATCTTCGACGGAAGGAGCTGTCTAATAGTCCAGAGGGTATTTAAGTTATATATAGTTTAAGTCTATTATTCTGTGATCCATGACTGAACATATATTTACTTGCTAAGGATGATGCGTATGTAATCAATATTTCAGTATGGACTCCTATACCTATTAACTACCCCAAAATATTGAGAAGTAGCTCTATGAAAAAAAAGTGTATTCAGTGGAAACCCATTCATTCTCATAACTTTCTCACAGAATAACAAGTAATGCCTTATACGGTTGGTATTTTTCAGCTTTTAAATATTCTCCTATCGAGTCAGCATTATTATTGACCAGTAAAACCGTTGAAGAATGAAAATGCTTCCACAAAGATAATGATATATTTTGCATTGAATGAAGCACAAAATTCAATAAGATTCCCTTCCCACATCCCAATTCTATCAATATTAAGATTTCCATACCATGTTTACCTGAAAATACCATTATCTTTCGATAAATTAGAAAAGACCATATGAATGGACAAATCAATAAACCAGACATTTAAATTTAATTTCACTCAGAAGTCAAAATAGTTAGAAAGGTGAAAAAATTCAACAACTTCTTGTTTTTGGAATATACTGTCTAACAATTGTTTACTATTGAATTCTTTTCAAACAGACTAGATACAGGTTTAAAATGGCAACCATTCACTTCTTAACAATCATCTAGGCGATTTTGGTATTCTTGTATCTGTTCTGTTAAACATCAGGAAAAATCTCTGAAAGATACTCCAATATTAATAAGACGGCCAAAAAGACAATTTACTGAAACTACTGAAAGATGTCAATATTTGAGGGAGTATCAAATTTAATTATGGCTCATTTTTCCACTGGCAATGATTTGAGTAAATGATCTATTTTGCATAAAGAAAAATACCACCTTTCTAAGGGTTCAGTTGATTCAAGAGTTAAATGAAGATAATCCTGATAGAAGGCAAAAATTCTATGTATTGATGATTGACAGAATGAGCGCAGATTTGCAGTATATAAACAAAATAGTTTCTTCTGATGAAGCGACATTTAATTTAAGCCAAACTGTTAAAAACCAGAACTGTAGATATTGGAGCAGAAGTAATCCTCACTGGATGTGTGAGGCTCACACCAAATATCCCAAAATAGTGAACGTTTGGGCTGATGTCATTAACAATTAAATTATTGGCCCTTATTTTTTGGAGGACACAGTTAATGGTGAGGTTTATCTAGATTTTTTGGTCAGCTTATCATCAAATTATACACCTATATATGGTATACATCATTTTTAGAAGCATAGAAATACTAGCACTTGGAAAGTCAATGACACGTCGACTAAAGATTATATTCAAAACCAAATCGATGCTTAAAATTCTAATCTATCTTCGTAGAACCATCCTGTAGACAACTTAGAGCATTCCAATACTACTATTCTTTTAATGGGGAACTGTATAATTAACTGGCAGAGATTGAATTTTGTCTAAAGTACTTGTCAATTATAGAGCGATCTTATAATTAATTCTAGAAATTCTAACAAATCACCGCTTAAGCTTCAACATATTCAAATTAATTTAGTCAGAAAACAAAGAGTAGTACTAAATGTAGGTCAAATTTTAGAGGTCCGAGGAGGATAAAGGGACACTCATCAATAATATTAAATGATCCCCGGCAGTGAGCAGAATTAGTAATTTATCCGACAGAACATGATATGGAGTCTGAAAGGACATTGTCGTTCCATTTTACTTGAATTAAATTTGATGTCCAAAATTGGAACATAATTTACAAATTCTCGACTGAATTAGATCGAGTTACCAGGATAAGAGTTACTTCAATTCAATAATTAAATCACTTCTTTTGAATTAGTAGATTATCCTGTATAAACAGCGGAAATTTTTTGATGATTGAAGGGTGACAGTGGAAACAAATATTTGTTAGGTTAAAAATTTCGTTATAATACAAAAACTAAACTGAAATGTGGATCAGGGTAATAAATAGCAGTAAATTATATGATATTTATAAAATATTTCAAAAATTTTAGTTACTTTAAACATATCAGTAAGGCCGTCATAGGTATAAAATTAACACTGAATATATGATTCAAAAATTCTGAAAAGTGTTATTATTGAACTTTGATTGATCTATAGAATAAATCGTGTTTTGTCCAAGGATGTGAAAATAGCACGACTAAACACCTTATAAAGTTTTTTTATGATGCCAAGAAATTAGACTATACAACAAAAATGGTCTGAGAGTGTTGGAGGTTTTGACGATCCGGGAAAATGTAATTATCTTTGTTACCAGGATCATTTCAATGTAAGTAAGATTCATATTCAACTTAATATTTTATAGTATGCACAGATGAAGTTCAGCCAATTGTTACATGCAAGATCTCCCAGTTGCAACATTTTTATTGCGTGTACGTGGCAATTCTAGGAAGAAATGTGTTTATGATCTGCTGATACTACGTCTCTCGTCAATGATTTCTTAGTTATCTCATGTTTTAGTTTCCTTGGGATTTTTCATCCATTTTAAATTATTTTTTGTATACTTTCTAGTCTAATTGTATAGTTAAACTCATGTTTCCCCTTGTTCTACCACTTTTTTTTGTTTAATTCCCCTAGTCTTGTCTTTCATTTTCAAACGGCTCATAAATATTAAATAAATTGAAATATATGAATCGCTCAACCAATTTAAAAACAAAATTTAAAAAAAGGTAGATGGAGGCTTCACACTACAGATATAATAAAACTGAAATGATATATTAATAAACTTCAATAACTAAGTTAATTATTCATCTATTCCAATCGAATATTTTGAAGGTTATAACAATAGTTTTATGGGTGATATAAAACTTCTTATATAACTTTATTAAACAGAAAGCAGTTCTGTGTATCAACGATGCGAACAATGGACCTTTTGAATGAAATGAAATTTTCTCCAAAAAAACAACAACAGCTGTTTTATGAAAGCTTGGGAATCAGATAGAATAAACGTTTGAAAACATACATCGATCACAGAAAGCTATAATAAGCCAATACGTACAAATTACCCTTGAAAACCCATTCTTCACACAGAAGTTGAATAATATTTATAAAACAATGTGTGTTTCTTGGGTAATTATATTATCTGTTCTATTTTCTTTGTTTTTTCGCAGATTTCACAAAACCATACTGATCATACTGAAATAATAGCTTCTGTTGCTCATTCCACATGTACATATTTTATTTTTATGTCAGAGCTTTTATCAGTATTTTTCGACATTTTTTATTGATTTGTTACTAAATTTCTTCAAGTTTCTTCTAGTTTTTATATGATATTCTTTTCTATCCCTAATCTGTAAGCAGAATCTCAATTTCATTTTTTTTATATTCAGTAGATATGTTCAGTATTCAAATATGACGTGAGAATAATGTCTGTTATTTTAACCTATATCCATTCGCAATATCAATTAATTCCGTTTTATCCTTGCATACTCTAGTACGCCACTGCACTGATTCGTATCCTCATCCATTAAAATATCAGGGTACATCCTCAACACTAACCGAAACAAAAACAAGAATTCCTATACTTATGCCGTCACAGATTATTATAGTAAAATAAATGACAGTGCAAATGAAAAGTAATTGTTCAAGTAGAGCAGATCGCCTTCATTTAACGCCAATTGTAATTGTTGTGGTTTGGTTAAATTCACTAGTTGTGCGTGCATTTGCAAAAGTAGATCGAAAAATTAAAATTCTTTGGGTGAAGTTTTCGATGTAGTGTACTGGTGTCGAATAATATGTTAACAAGCTGTGCATTCCGAACACATAGGAAAAAAGAAATCATATACATACATACACATTTTTAAGACCATAAGTACGACGTTCAAAAATCTAACTTTCTAAGTTGTTTGAGTTTCAACTCAAATTAATAATGTATTCTGTTTTCAAGCACACACTAAAAAGTTAGAATAATCTAGAGTAATAATCGCATCAGATCAGAAATTCACGGAAATGATTTTAGAAGGTGAACTACTAAATTTTGAATTATTACAAGAATGCAAAAATATAATATTCATTATACAGTCTTTGAGCTATTTCGAAGAAAGTGCAAGGAATAAAACTGAATGTATATCTACCCCTTTATTTGCTCTCTACTATTGAATGAACAACTGGATGACAACATGAACTATTAAATATGTAACGTTTCTCTTATTTATTCATATTACCCCACACCTGACACCAATATAATATTTTATTACAACTTATTAAACTGGGAGATGGACTCATACACACATATCTCACTTACTCACGTGATTTTTTTATAAAATAACACTAAATACAGTAAACTAGTCACTATTCACTAGACTATGCATTAAGACTTATTACTAAATACTTATAAAAGTCTAGACATATTAAATTATTTGAACACACAGCTTAATTGTTCATCTTAATGTGTTCGGGATGAAATCAAATTATTTACTTTCTCGCTGATAAACAAGCGAGTATTCATACAGAATGCATTTCTTGATTATTCGATTCTATAAAGTAAACAAGCAAATAGAAAGGACTTCCCAGAAATCGATTCTATAAAAACAATATAAACAACTCACCACTGTATGTGAAAAAAATATGTAACCAGCCTTTCAGAGAATCGCCACACCCGCCAAACTCAGGACTTTTCCGTCATAACCAACAGTTATTGGAAGCGGATTCCGGCTTTGTAGATACTATTTTGAAAAAAACTTCATCAAAAATATAATATAAATATAAATAATACATTTATCTTGCAATCTCGCATTGACATCCTCGACTTATCAACCAAAATTGCACTTGCACTAAAATCACTCAGATTTGTTTTGAACAATATCATGGTTTTTGTTTTGTTTCACGTAATTTCATACATGGTACCTGTATGTCAGTATACCTACCAATCGTATTTTTGAATACAGGCAGTTAATTATTAGCTCAATTTCAGTCGTTACATTGTTTCCGTATCCTTGTCAACCTTGTCCCAACTTTATAGTATAAATTGTATGACACAGGGAATTGACATTTTTTTCCAATTCTAGATAAAAAAGTTATACTAAGGATAATTCTCTAATAACCTCATAGACCTTATTTTCAGCCATCTCACCGCTTAAATAAGAAATCATATCACAATATCATCTTCGACGTAAATATTCGAGGGTCCCCTCCACCGTACTTGAATTAAAATACTAAGTCCTTGGTAACTTATATCATCAATCCAGTACCGTCTGTACTTGCCACGAAATAAAAATTGAACGACAACTTCATTCATATACAGAATAGATTCTTGAAGACATTCAGTTAAATTTTCACCGGTTTTGTCTAGTACCAGTTTTGATGATCTCTAATAAACACACACAAACAAGTGTGCATGAGGAAGCCCGTCGCTTTAAGCGTGCACCCCCGTAAAAGTCCGCGGATGGATGCGACGAAGAATATTCCACAACTTAATTTAACCTTGTCTTGTTTTCCTCCGTTTACTTTACCTGTTGGGCGATGAGTGTTGCTATGAGTGTTCTACAGCACACTCAATAGCTAAGATGTTCCTTATCCTAATGGACCAGGCGTTTTTTGGCAGTTAGGACGTAGCCTTCTTTCCGGTTTTGCCTGTTTCTTCTCTTCCTCTCTCCTTACTGTTTCTAGTATTTGATTATTCGCCGTGTATTCTTCTTCTGCGATTCTCTTCTCCAATTTCTTCATTTTTTTCTTTTTGTTAAAATCGGTATATTCTTCTTCCATAGGAAAGTATTCCATACATCTTTCTCCGAATTCTCTGACTTCCATTATTTGGTTTGTAGAGCTCTTCGGTATGTTCTCCTCTCTTTTATCATCTGCCATGTTAGAGTGAACGTCCTTCTCCGTTTGGTTTCTGATGACCTTAATTAAAACGCTCTTTTAATGGATCGATGCCCCCATCTTCACTAATGTCTCTATTGTATTCTTTCTACCTGATTCTTTGTTAGGAAATGTAATCGGTTTTTTATCATTCCATACTATGGGACATTGCTCATGATTGAATGGTCATGTCCATTGTCGTGGTCAACAACGGAATTGAAACATCGAACAATATATCTCACAGAGTGTTATTTCTTATTTGTGAACACTGGTGTTCTAGATTTTCGATTCACACAAATTATTCCAGAAATTGAAATTTGGCGATTTTCAAAAATTCAACAGACAGTTTTCGGAAATTTTTCGTGCACTGCTTCTATAGCCAATTTGAACCACCAAAACATATTCCATTACTGTTGATCACATAAGTAAATGTCAAGTTACAGGGACAAAAACAACGATTTTTCCATATTCCATTTATAACCATTATTTAGATATTGCAGAATATAATCTCTATGAAAATACTATTATTAGGTTACTTAATTATATTGGTGATTATAATATCCTATTATATGTATCTCCTCATCTCATATCCTTTATTTCAACACATTTAAGCCATAGCTCTTCACGATTCTCTCTAATCAATAAAATATTTTATCACTTCCGCTAATGTAGAATAAATAAAGTTGGTATTATGCAATCTTAGCAGTTATATTTGTAGTTTTATAGATCATAATCAAATGGAAATATATACAAGATATATTATTTACCAAATTCAATAGGTTATTTTGGAGTACATATTTCTAATCGTCTAAAGCGGATGGCTTTAATTATATGACAACACTGCATATAACTCTAGGTTGCCTCATTTGATGGTATCTTCAAATTAAAGGTGGTTTTCCATTATTGATTCCATTCTTCTTTCTTATTTCCTATAAATATCCTAAGACTTACTCCCTTCTATTTCGTATCTATTCGATATTTGCTCACGAAATTGTTCTAATGATTTATCGTGCATTTTGATCTTAGATTTTCTTCCATAACGTATTATTTGTCTTATCTTGGACATCATCTACTTTATAATACCTCATCTATCTTAAATTCTATTGATTCACATCCAGAAAGAATATTATCTAATCAATTGAACTCTGTCCAGTCAAACGATGAGAAATATGGACATATATTAGTTAAATTTCCTGTTCTGTGAATTCATTTCCAATTTTAGAGCACAAGTTTGTGACAGAGTAGAGATAAGTTATTTTTTCATTCGATCAATTTTTTCACATCTGTAATAAATTGTCTAATTTTTCCAGGTACTTACGGCCTTTTGGGTTATTCATTCTGGTTATATGTTCCATCAGTTGTATTCTAGAAATAAAATATTCCGTTCAGCTCATATTCTACTATGAGTTTTCAACCCAATTGACTCAAAAGAAATCGTGGTTATCTTCTCGAAAAAACTGATCGCAAATGATAAGAACTCTGATATAAAATTATATCATTTCAATTTCTTTATATTTATTGGTCGATATGTAGAAGAAATATTCAATTTAAATTTTTTGTGTTTATCAAGAAACAATGTTTGGATTTAATTTGCCATATACCAGATTTTTTCAACAAATTACCATTTATTCCCCACATAAAAAATGTTGAAAATTGAAGACGTTACTATGAGGAATATTTTTTATTTCAATTATGGCAGATCAGGACAACATATTATTTGGGTTTGATTATTTACCTTCGTATCCATCATCATAAGATAACTTGTTATTCTAGCTGCAACATCTAAAACATGGAAATGTCGAGAGAAACTAATCTTAAAATCATGATAACCATATACATATATCGTGAAAGAAGCTATTGTTTCTAAAGTATATGATATAAAAAGTATGTACGTCACATATATCATGACAGTATCATGAACACCCATAAATAACCTAACCAGATTCTAGACATTCTCCGGTATCTCAATCAAATCGTCGAATATATTTGACGGTACGTATCACAACTTTACAGAGCAATAGGTGTCTTAGCAAAGTGATGAGACCACATTAATCGATTTTTCAATGGCTGCAGTATATAATGTCAGTCCAAATTGCCTGGTTAGCCCCTTTGATCGCTTTTGCCACAATAAGCTCAAGAGAATTGGAAAGTCCTCCGAGTGTCATTTGCTCTATAGCAAGGCTCTTCCATTAGACCAAATCCAATGATTTCCTCCGTGTATTGGTAAGTTGCGAAATCAGAACTTACATTCAAGTATAATTTCTAAATTCTACATACGAATATTATGCGTTTTCAATTAATGATTAAGTATGTACGTATAGTGTTTTTGATGGTATACAGGTAGATAATTCTAGACTACTATCTGAAGGCCATGAGCACTCAAGTAGTTAACAGTCCGTAACTTTTACATGTACAATTTGAACATATAAAAATTTAAATTTTCAATCGATTTTCCATTAAAAAAGTATACTTTGTTTAACTCGTTGAAATTTATGGTTTAGGAGATATGTAGATTTTCAGATCGTTGTACATGCCAAAGAGAGATACCGTTTGCCATAAAGAGAGATTCTGAAGAAAGTCATCATAAATTGTAATTACCTATTGAAAATAGTTACAGGAGATATCAAAACAGAATCAAATATTGATCTGCATACAGTCGAACATAATGTTACTTACATAAGGAAAAAATTCAATTGTACCGGCCCTATCTCAGGAACGATTTAGATAGTAGCCACAAGCAACACACGAAAAATATTTGAAAGAGGTGAGGAATAGTGGAAACCATGTCAAGCAATATGATTAGCATTGCTGGGGTTGTTACATACATTTTAGATATTGTGATTTCTCTTAGAAAATTTAGATGGAAACATGAAAGTTTGAGGAGGTCTTTTAAAAGTAATCTGCATTAAAATAGTGAGAACCTGATTTTGATATCTTTTTTCTGTATCGAAATATCTTGAGAAATGAGTAAATGGCGAGAAATTTTCTTTGTACGCCTAATAGGCTGATGAAGTAAGTTGTGTTGAATTTTTATTATTATTCAAAAATGTTACATTTGTTGGAAAAAGCAGGAACTATAAGTGAAAATTCACATATGTGTCCATATAACAGCAAGCAAATATGATACACAACCAACCTGAAATACTTTCACGATTTTTGTGACATATGAGGCTACGTTTCGTAATAATGGTCCGAAACAAATCCCTGTTTGATGCACGAGATTCATCAGAGTCATTGGTCTCTGAATGTATAGTGTTGGATCCTAGTCGGACATATGATTGGGTAATTTTTTTGAATTAGACAGTAAATGGATGAGATATTGAGACTTTTGATTTGAAATAAATACCACTTCTTGTATAAGAGATACACTTATCCATTCCTCGGGGTTACCCAGCACATTATTTCACAAATGATTGACATTTCTTAGATAAATTATACCCTAATAGGTGGATATGATGGGAAAGTTCATTTATTTGGCCTCAATACCTCCAAACCTGACACTAATAGACCCACGACAAGAGATGAGTTTATTAGAAGAATATAGCATTCCACGTAAATGGCATCCTTGATGATACTCTACATAATGCTGTTGAAAAAGCACAAGATGCAGGAGCAGTAGGCAGACATCCCATCAAAATAATTATTATCTTGTCAGATAGCCAATCAGCCATTAGAACTCCATGAACAAATGTCATAAGACTCAAGCTAGTTTGAGAATGCCTAGACAAGTTACCACAATTAGTTCGGGACACACTTGTGGAAGGAAATGGTTGACAAAACTGCAAAAATAGGGCCGTATAAACCCTATTGTAGAATCATCTACAGAAGATTGGACAATACACTAGAGAAATTGCTAAATACGGAAAAAAACTTATTGTGATAATCTATACAGGTTCGAACAGAAAAAGATGCTCCTGGAAAACTATAACCAGGGAAGATCTATTGAATGTAGAACCTAGTCAAAAAACATATTCAAATACTAATAGGAATCTTGTCGCAGCACTGCTGCCTCAACCGATACCTGCAGATTCTGTTAAGTAGAGGACGAAATTTCTAATCACATTCTCTCGAAGTGTGAGAGACTACGTATCTCCAGAGTATTATACATGACACATCCTGAACTCTCCAGAATAATAGGAATCAGCTCTAGACGCTAATCATCTCCTCTTCCGCAACAAGAAAAGAGAACAAAATAGATCCTTTGAGTCCCACTGTATTTGACAACTTGAATCACAAAATTCATCTAACTGTAGACGAATTCATATATTAGTTTGGAGTAGTTGATCAACAGACTCGAAACCTCCCAAGAAAAAATTAATACTGGAACTTACGGCATTATTATACAAACAAAGACACATAATATATTTCCATCCATTTTTAATATAATAAATTGAATCCATATATAATTATTGAAGTCCACAATTTCCACAATTTTCATAAGATATTTGTTAGCATATATTGACTGAGCTGTTTTGTTAAACATAACTCTATTTATAACCAACGATATTATTCACATCCACTCTTGTTGGTTCGTTGTAGCGATCAACAACTTTTTAATTCCCATATGCCCTGAACCTTCACCTACTTTCTGTTTGAAGTGTGTGCCTGTGTGCTGAAGAAAACAAATTTAAAGTAAAAAATTGTTGTTGAATGAAATGTGAATGACCGATTTGAGGTATCCACGTGCTTCCTAAATAAAAAATAAAATAATTTCACCCGTCGAAAATTTTTCGAATTAGCTTTCACAATAGAGACTATTTTTATTCTAAATACATGTATTATATACATAAAATGACTTTATATCTGTAATTGATAGATATTTGAATGATCTCAACAATAAGAATCAATTAATAATCAAAAGAGTGAAGTAGAAATACATGAAAAAAAATAAGAACAAAATTGCCCTCGTTAATAATTAGTTTTAACTACAGACACATTTATATTCTTATCATTGAGTTCTTTCACACAAAACGAAGAGTGATTATTTGTTTCTTTAAGGATGATTAGAATTTAAGATAAATTTGGTTTGATCAAAAATTGACTTTCCATTAAAAAAATAGTACAAAAACGCTCTTGTTGCACCAAGTTTTCCATCTTTTTCAAAAAGGAATCTCATATAGCAATGACTTTTTTGGACATTCTTGATTTCCAATTAAGTTATATAGATTGAAGTCGCCTCTATTTAGAATTAATTCTGAACATACGATATATAACAAGTGCCGTAGGTGAAAAGATTCATATTAAACATCAAAATTATCTATAAGTGAAAACAGAAAAACAGGAACAAAAATAATTTCAGGTCTTTTCTGTTTGATAATCAGTTGTTTTTTTAATTTCTTGAGAAAAATGAAAATACATATACTTTTTAATGGAGAGTATAATTAGCACATATTAGCAAACTATGTAATGGATTATTTTTGGGACATTATAATATCTGTTTCACCTTTAAATAATAAAGTAACAGCAAATTATACCCGGATTATCTACCATGAAAGAAAAAATATAAATTATGAATGCCAACACAGAGGAACTACAAAAAACGTCTTTTTTCAGAACGAATATATATTGCCTAGAATCATAAATTCATTGATGAGAAAACTGATTGAAATAACCTTAGTGTAATCTATACATATCTTTATTTAATAATTTTTGAAGGATAGATAAAATTGACGTAAAAATATTATTATTTATATATCTTTAAACAATTATTAAAGGAACTAATTTTGAAACAGACAAGTAGATAGACAAGTATTGTGTATCCTTATTTTCACAGTAGACATTTAATAGCCAATAATCGTAGTACTACTTTTTAGCTCTGATACCATTAATTTTCTGTGAACATGAACGAAGAAACTATGTAATAATCTAATACCACTTAAGCTAGTATTTTTTGTCTTTATTTGGAATAACTTTCAACGTGTGATTACGAACCGGTGAAAGTTATTCCCCTCTATGGCGGATCTACAACTTTTTGTCTGCGATCTTTATGACCAAGATCAATGACCTATAAATATATTCCACGCAATGTAAAAGTTATGCAAAATCCGGGAGTATTTTTATTTTCGCCGTTAATACAATTACTAAAGTCGAAAGTCCGATTGTTAGCTTTCGCTTTCCATAACAATTTCATTTGTTCGGATGAAGCATCAAAAATATATATCTTTTTATCATGTTTGCTTAAAACTTGTTATATCATATGGAACTTGAAACTTTATTGTTATTCCAATAAGACACGTATCATATTTTTGGTATCAATTTATTGGAAAATGTATGTTTACATTCATTATATTAATTATATCACGACAAACGGTTTTAATAACAATTAAAAATGGAATGCATTTAGTGTCTTATCATAAAGAAAAGCTCAAATTAATAATTTCAGAAGATTATTTCAATAATTTATTAAGGGTACAAGTTTAATACAAGATATTAGTTTACTTTACATACCTGCTAAATATATGAATAAAAGTTCTCCATGTATTTGTGCTCATCACAAAATTCCTTAAAATATACCTTGTTGTTGTTTCACTTGACGTATATAATACAATAATGATGATATTTTCGCATATAAAAATAATAACCTGGATGGGACATTTTTTCGGAATCTTAGTCGACATAAATAAAACAGGCATTAATTGATTTATGCTATTGTAAATCTCACTCATTTCATTAGAAGAGACTAATACAAATTTGATAAGTGAGATTGACCAAAAGAATTTTCTCTCTTATGATAAATACAAATATGTCAATGAATACATTGAGATTTACATCTTCATGTATTTCATTTTGGTAGCGTTGACAGCTCATATTTGGCAGTCGTGAAATAGGCAAATTTATTATTGAAAATATTCGGTAAAGCAACATGTTTTAATCGTTAAGACATTTTATCAAAATCATTTATCGATTACCGTAACGATGAGAAAGTTACGTGAAATTTTTGGGAGAAACAACGTGCCAACAAGACACACTATTCATTGTGTAGTGAATGATTTTGAAGAAAGGGAGACTGCGGCTGATAGGCTCAAGCATTGTCCAAAACTTACTGCAAGATCGGCTGAAAATAATACTTCTGTTCAAGAAAGTGTTCAAAACGACCTCTATTAGACGCCGTACTCAAATCTTGGTCTTCAAAGAACAACTTTGGCAACAATTTTGCACAAGGATTTGCATTTGTTTACATTTAAGATTCAGTTGACACAATAGCTAGGATGTTACAGCTCGCCCATAACAACCCCGATTTCCATGAAAAAATCATGATAAGTGACGAGGCAACTTTGTATCCATTGAAAATGACAGTATGGTGTGCAATTTAGTCAGGAGGATTCATTGGACCTTAATTCTTTGAAACTGAAAACGGCGTAACGGTAACTGTCAATGGGGAGCGATATCGTGATATTATTGAAAACTTTTCAATGCTACAACTGCATGCTTTGGGCTTGATTAACATGTGGTATGAACAAGACGGTGCCACATCGCATACAGCCAGAATGACAATAAAATTACTGCTAGACCTCTTTCCACAACAAGATATTTTAAGAAATGGTGATGTTGATTGGCCTACACGGTCGCTTGTTTTGACTGCTCCGGACTTCTTTTTGTGGGGATATCTAAAAAGCAAGGTTTATGCAAACAAACCAGAAACGCTAGAGCAGCTGAAACAAAATTCGCGATGAATTTAATAAAATACCGCGTGAAATATGAGAGAATGTAATGAAAAATGTGCTCAAGAGGGCTCGCATTTGTGAGGTTAACAGAGGTGAACATTTATCGGATATCATTTATATATATAAGATCCGACCTCTTCCATTTAATCAAAAATTATGAACAAACAAAGTAGTATACCTTCCCGTCAACCACCCTAATAACTTCGTTTTTATGTTACTACTATGAAATGATTTGTTCTAAAAAAAATTCATCCAGATATTCCATAGGATATTCGATATACGAATGTAATTAAACAATTTTCAGATACTGAGCAAGCACTATTCGTTATAATTATCTTGAATATTATAGGCATCGAGAAACACAGTTTGATAGTTGATTATTGATAGAAGATATATTCAATACTTTGTATAGTCTACTCAAGTTATTTTGAGTTTGCTTTTCGTAATTTATAATCGCGCATCATACAATCCTTATGACTTCACCTATAAGGCTGCACCTATCATTCTTAAAATATTCAATACTTGAATATAGCTCATCAAGTCGAAAGCCGTTGCGAGATCAAGTAAGACTTAGTTCTTCATTAGATCGTATTCAAAATATCAGTCATGATATAGAACACCCAAATACTCAATGTCGTCGTCCTTTGAAATGTTTGAATTTTTTTACCTTAGGCGGAAGATTCACCACTCCATATATAGTCCATATAGACTATACCTGATGATAACCTGAACTTTTGTTATTTGATTCCTTCTCTGGATAGAAACCTAGAAATAAAGCACTGAAGAATTAAAGGTCGTTTTTCATGTCGTCGATTAGATTAGATACCATGAAGCCAGAAGAAATCTCTTAAGACAACATTTCTGATTATCTGGAGCCTCTCTACATGGGAGTAGGTAGTACTCAAATGGGAATTAAAACCATAATATCTATTAAAAGAGAAGGAAATTTAGCGGAAACAATGGAATAATATCTATCCTGACAATATAATTTAGCGTACACATCAGAAAGTTCATAGTATACTTGCACATGCCCCATCGGTGCATCTTTGTAATCCATAGATTTATGAAAGAGTACTTCTATTCCAGTTGTACCAACACATCGTTCAGAGACAGTTGAATGGTTGCACTTATTGGTACTTATTGCTGATTTATCACGCCACTTTTATAAAAGTCCATATAAACTCGGACTAAACAGCAGGGCTCACTGCAGGGATTTCTTTGTTTGAAATTTTGTTACTGTGGGTTTCTCCTGTATATTTAAATTCTATTCTACCTGTATCTTTATGTAGTTATTTGTTTGTTTTGTAGATTTTAGATGTTTTTGTCTTCAAATTGTAACAAATTTTTGAAAATAAAGCATTTCTCTCTCTATCTCTCAATTATTATTTTTTATGGAAAATGAATGAATCAACTAGTGATAATGCTTAACATACTATGATCGTAGTTGATTTTGAAATGAAGATAGGGTTTAATTATCAAATGCCAAAGAAATTTGGATATCATCGTATATTCAATCATTGTTCTGATGACCCCGCTGACCAGAATAATGATACAATTCATTAATTTGTTAATATAAGATTGGATTATACCACAAACTAGTTTATATTGCTGCAATGGCGTTCGGTAATGTTCGTGATTGAAGGTGATCGTGGTAATTGCCGAGCAGTAAACGAATAGCAAAAAAAAACCCAAAACAAAGGCAGATAATCAAAGCATTTTCTAGTCAGTATGGAATCTCATGAAAGTACAAAAATTGATTTTTCAAATTCTTATTTGCTGTATAGCGATAGAGAACTGAAGTTGCCTATTTAGTGGTGACCTCTGGAAGTATCAGTGGGTTCTAATGCATTACAAATAAGACTATTTATTCCATATATTCAACAATACATAAGTACAAACAACTTTCGAAATGAATTGGTAATTGATAATCATTGAAATGTCAAACGAAATGTCAAAAGCTGATACTAATCTGAGAGCTCTCTTTCAAGATTCGGGGAAAGATATTTCACTCAGAGTGCTCAAAAATTCATATAACCTAACACCAACAAAACAGTGAGATCGGAATAAAGTAGATTGCCAAATGATACCAAACAGTCAGTCAGCAGATGTACATAGCCGAACGCAATAAATCAGTATCCGAACTTGGAAGGTATCAGGAAACGTATCTTGCAACTAGGACTAGGATTATATATACATGAAAACTAGGTCATACATTTAATGTATGAATTGTAGTTGTTTAAATTGAGCTCTTTTGAGCAACATTGTATCCCTATTTGATTATAGTTTATCACATATTTTTGAGGCATCAACCATTGTTCTCTATTTTTCTCTATCCTTCATCTGTTTGTTATAGTCACGTATCCCCAGATCTCGCACAATCTGATCTTCCCATCTATTTTTCTACCAGGCTATCTTTTTGAGTTTGATATCCATTCTGTTATTTTCCTTGTATTCTGTCGTTTTCCCACTATTGTGTGTCCGTACCACTGTATTCTTTTTGCTGTAAATGTATTTATCACATCTTCACTTTTTAATATATTTTGAATTTCAAAGATCATAGGTCCTCTATACTCATTATTACCAACTTTCACTGGTCCATGAATTTTCCTAATTATTCTCCTTTCATATATCCTTAGTTTTTCCTTATCCATATTTGTTAGTCTCATAGTTTCAGCAGCGTATGTAACTACTGGTTTTATCGCAGCCTTGTAGATTCTTTATTTGGTTGCTCGGCATATTCTCTTCCTTTGCATCAATTTTTACTTATCATATACCCTAAATCCCGCATGAATTCTTTGTTTCGTATAATTTTTGTGTGATTTTTGTAGCTTATCATTTTACCTTAGTACTTCGGTGACTACTTCGAAGATGAGGTCATTTATCTGTACTGTTTCTTGTTAATGAATTTCCTTCTTTCTTCCAATTTCCAAATATTCTGTCTTTCTCAGATTTATCTCCAATCCTCCTTCAGTTGCCTCTCTTACAATTTTTCCTAATGTATCTTCATCACTTTTGTGGTCGTTTGTTGTTAAATCATTAGTGTGTGCACATTATCTTATTATGTCTTCCACTTCAATGTTAAACATTACCGCTGAGAGTCCGTGATCACCCTTGAATTCATCATAGTTATTTTCACCAATAGTATCAATTTTCAGGGTACTTATAGTTTTCCCATGTCCTCTAAAATCATCGTCCTTTTCAGAGAGTCGAATACTTGTTTGAGGTCGATGAAAAGAATTTGCAGATTAATGTTGTGTTTAAATCATTTTTGGATCATTTATTTCATAGTACGAGCCCGGATTATATTCAAAAATAGAGTTCATTTTGAAGAGGATGGTATCATCTTCATATATATCTTGATGAGAGCCTGATTCCTGAAAATCTCTTAGTGTTAAAACTACAAGAATCAACGATAATCATGATGCAATAATATGAACAGTTTTAATTGAAAAACATACTAAGAACTAGAACTGTTCATCTGGGAATATCGATATTGAAACATTTTAATGACCAAAACCAAAAAAGTTTATGAACGCAACCGATAAGGACACACGTTTGCGTTATATTCTCACTGAGATATGTATCAATTAGTTTACTTCGAACTCTGTCCTCTCAATTAAGTCGATTGTTTTCTCTTAAACCATAAACGTTTTGCTTTTATACGGTGGACTGTGAAAAAATAAAATAAAAAGTTGGATATAAAAGTCGTAATTGGAGTTAACAATAATGTCAATAGAAAAAAATATCTAAAAAGAAATGTAGACTCTCACTTTCCAAATATTCCAAATGATATGTTACCGATGGTATTACGGTAATTACTCCATTGACCTACAAACATAATCAAAATTATAACATGCATGAATCGATCATAACAGTAATTGAAACTTTCTCTTAAAAATTTGGATCGTACAAAAAACAAGTGTAAATTCCTCACCATCCATCATTTTAAATTGTTGTATTATTGTTAATATTGTTAAAAAACCACGTAATATAGTAAATGAAAAATTTCAGTTATTAGATATCTGATTTTGGAGAATAATATTAACATAATAAGAATATTTTTTGTTATATCATCTGACCAATTTTTTTCGAGATACTTTTGGTACCTCGAAATTATCTCCGTTTATCGAAAGTTTATATGGGCGTCATCACCTATCTCCACCGACCGTCAAAATTTCTCTTCTGGTTCAGGGCCACATCGCTGTGGTTCTTTGCCAGGGCCAAAGCTCTCGAACGAAAGTTCAAGAACACAACCGACTTACTGTCCTGCATGTTTGTACTTATACAGGGTAATCCGACCGATTATAATATATGAAATATTTATCAAATTTATCCAGTTGTAGTGTAAATTAATAAAGTTTCGTGTTTTATCAGTAGTTCGAGTACTGTTGGGTTTACGAAAAAATTGGTGTTTTTTCTAATAATTCAGGCCATCTATTTGAATGGATGAGCAGTATACGGGGAGTAGTTTCACTTCAAACTAATATTTAACTTTTTCATAATTTATCAAAATACAAATACGTCGAAACCACAGAATATCTTCGTTAAAAAGTTCCAACTTTAAGCCGTTTGAAATTAAAATTATCAGAAAAGTATTCATGTTAAGAAAGTAACAAGTTCATCATTTTCAATTGGAATCAAATTTGATGTATTACTTCTCATTATCTTCAGTATAAAGACTTTATTGCTTTTAGGTGATTTTCTATTTTACTCATGCTCCTCTTTAGCCTTTAATCTGGCTCATTAAAGACCGTAACTAATGATGTTAGTGATAATAATTGCTCGGGTTCCGTTGCAGTATTCTTGTCCACCCTCGAACTAGGTCATCGCTCTTTAGTATTCAAGAATCTTCCGAGCGGCACTGATTTAAAACCAAAGGCCCTTCGACAAGGTCTAATTTAGGATTTCTTTCGTCTGCTTGGCCATTGGAGAGGATGGTTATCTTAGTCTTTCTACTATTTCATTGAACCAGTAGTTCTGTTGGGTATTTGTATCTAATGATCTTGAGTATTTTCGTCACCTGAGAGGTGTGTCTTATCTATGCAGATTTTGGCTTGTCTGCAACTAACCGTAACTTCTAATTTTTCTTCTAGAACAGCTTAAGATGTTTTTTTATCTGCTATGTCCTAAAATCCAATAAAGCTCTACCCCCTTATCGTCACCTACTTAAATCATTACCGTTTATTATTCTAGGATCAGCTTTGGTGGTCGTTCTTGCCACTGCACTTTCTGTGCAGATTTGTTTGCTGATTTGGTTGTTATTTCTTCCAAATCTAAGCCGCTCACAGTATGGCCATTAACTCAGTCTACAAAAACTGTGCTACTTAGATAAGAGATATGTCCTTCACTACTCCTGCTACAGATAGCTTTTGGTCCTACTGTTGAGTACATACGTAGGATCTTGGATCCTGGACGCTTTATAAGGTATCCTTCTCCATGACTTCCTTCAACCTGTGCCATATATGCCGTTTCACTTAGCGTACAACTATATTTGAGTAATGCACCTTACAAACCCGAACGTCGATGCTAATCTGCAGAGGTCCGTCCGACATCTAATAGTCCCTAGTTTTTCTAGTGCAGCCACGGCCATTTTTTTGTTACCGTCATCAAGACTAGAAAAATCCTCATATGTCCATTCATGAGACTGCATTACATATTTTTGTGTGGGATCTTTTTGTGATATGAGAATAAGAAATTTCATTCTTATGTGTAATTCTAGCACAGAAATCATCTGAAGATGATCATGACCGCAGAACGGAATTCTGTGAAACCATAATACAAAAGCAAGATGCAGATCTTCATCTTAAAATTGAGGTATTCGTTTCTATTAATATTAAATGGTAAAATTAATTGACATGGTTGTAGACATTGTCTTTTTCTATTTATTCTTTGCTGTTTTCCTCAAATCCAATGACAATGATACATTTTTACATCATTTATTCTATCTATTGTCAATGAATATTCAAAGATTCACAGTCTCTACTTCAGCATTGTTTTCTCACTACGGAGGAGATTATAACTTACTTGTGGACAACCACTTTCATTTCTTCTTCTCTGATCAAATTTGAAATTTGTGATACTAAATTAATGAGTGTCTCCTTTCTCATATTTTTATTCTTGTTCTCTCATCGGATCATAACTAATCTCATCTAATGTCTATTGAATATCACAAAGAATCACGCTTATAAACACAGTAAACTCACCACACAAAACAAACTTTTATCATGCAAACAAATCATTAGACCGATTTAAACCCAAAATTTCCCAGAACCTCGTGGTTACATGATATAGACGACATACCCACTGTTAAAGATTTCGTAACAAAAATTTCAACCATCATTTACAATTATTTTCTGCTAAAATATCTTCAGGAAAAACTCAAAGCCGCAAATCACGCAAGAGATATCTACGACTGTGGGTATAGGTATCTGCATGGTTCACTAATCACATAGCTACGTTGAAAAACTCTTCCAATTCCAATCAATAACAAAAACGTCGTAAATTGAAACTTCCTCATATTATTACGAATTATAATCAACATCAGCCATGTTGCCTTCTCGAAAACCAGAATCCCGATCGATATTTGAAACCCTGTGTTTCAGCAGCTTTCCAGAGATATTTCAGCCGAAATATTCTGGATGTCACAAGTATTTACAAGGGGCAAAGTAATTGTATCAACATCAAACTTGTGGATAATGCTCCATTGCAAGGAACCACAATATTGCATCCAGACGTGCACATATCATCGACGGATCGCCAGAACATCGGCTAACATACTCGTATACATTTGTTAATCTATTAGATGAAATGTAACAAGGGATTAACTGGTGGATATGTACCCTTATATAACGTGCATGTAAGATTTATTGATTTGGTATCATTAACTTCAATCCTCCAAAATAAATTAACATATGACCTCAGCCATGTTTTCTTGACTTTACCGGAAGCCGATTTTGTGGTACATTTTAGGTAAATTCTGCAATTTCAATCAGGTATGAATCAGATTTTACTTCCATGTTTATTCAGTTTAAGCATCAATTCAAATTTGAAAAATATTTTGCGTAATGAAAACGACCTTTCACACTTCTGTATGACAGTACAAAATTATTACAATCACATAATTTTTGACAGAACACACAACACAAAATTATCTAACGTAACTTGATCAATATAAGAATAAAAAGAGTATTTATCTGGTTTAAAAAGTATTGTACTTTTGGGTGTTATAATGAAACTCCTATTTAAAAAGCATTCTTCTTTCTAGCACGCTTTTAGACGTTTGTATAATATGTAATTTCAAGTATTTATATTATTTTTCAGATGCTTAATTCTAATGGAGGTAACAGTTAAATAATATTTACCGGATGAAGAGAAATTGGGAAGATTGACATTTTGAAAATGCTTGGATATGGAGATAGACCAAAGAACATAAGCAGATGTTTTGCATCTATTTGGAAAACTTGCCACATATACTGCAAGAAAAAATGCTTAAGGCTACTTGACATGATGCAATTCAACATGCAATGCAATGCAAGGCGGAATATTTCTTGATCAAAAGCGTAGGCAGATTAAATTCGGCTGATCGTTTCATGTAAAATCTTGCACTTGCAATAATATTGATTTGGTACATTTTTCATTGCGGGTAAGCTGCAGTTCTAGGGAGAAGTCTTGTAGCTTTTCGCGCAACAACCAACCTGTCCATCGGGCTCCAGGATCGAGACAGCGACAGATATCATTATTGCCAGTTATTCACCGACCGCTTTTTCTTGTTCATTTCACTTAACTTTGTTTTTTTCGTTTTTAAACTGCCAACAAAATGTTAAATAAAGTTTGAGGCTAGGAATTTGTTTAATTTACTTATTGAATTTTTGCTAGGGGCAGCTATAATGCAGTAGCATAATTTCAAATGACGTGATATATGAATCTATGAAATTTTGACTTTTGAAAAAATTGCATCCAAAATCTTGCAAGTTTTCTTTCACTAAATCGAGTGGCGTCTATCATGAGACTGGCAATAATGAACATATTTGAATAAATGCACTACATCCATTCAAGAAATCCCAAGATATGTATCAGTCGGACATCTAATGATATTGAAATTAGTCTTTACTCTCTTAAGATGATTCTGTAAGTGAACTGTAGTTTTGAACAAATTATTGACAAACACTAACATCATTCTACAAGAGAATTTCTGATGAATCGATGTTTATATCAAATAGTAAATTAATTTAATCAACAAGATTGTATATGAATAAGAATCTATGCTGAGGAACAAAATGCTAAATAGGAAATCTGGTTTCAATATGAAATGCACCTACCCATTTTGCAGGACATTATAGGTAGAAGGAAATCTATTTAGTGGCTTTAAAGATATCCAGGTACAATTAGCGAAAATTGCTTTCGACTCAAAATGTTTGTTTAGTTTGATCCAATCATTTTATTACTAATTTTTCACGACTTTGTTATATTTTATTCTGGTTTGATAGTTATGCATACATTTACACATCCTATTGAATATGTTGATCGAAATACCGATCACGTCAAAAAAATATCTTTCCAAATTAGTATAAATATTAAAATATATTTCATTTAATCTTGTCGATTAATTCTAAATTGTAGACTCTCTCTGTATATGGGTGATTATCTCAAGACTACATGAATGAAATCTTTTAAAGGAACTGAAACTCGTGCTTCCAGTAACAGATAAAAAAGAGAAAGTTCATGAACATAACATTGAAAAGTAAAATTTTATATTAGGTAATCGCTGTCGGGTCAAGTGTTTTGAATTTAGTTTTGTTTATATTTAGGATTATGTAGTTAAAGAATCTACGAAAGTCACGAATATGTTTAAGTCATATATTATAATTGACTGATCTTTTCATGCAGGTATTGGTCATTTTTATGAAAATCATACATCTTCGGCGCATTTAAAATATAGATAGTGAGTGAATCTTTGAACAAAGACTGATATAGGTGGAAATGGAAATAAAAACAAATCGACATATGGCAGATATGGGACTAGGTTAATATACCTAATTAACCACTTAAAAAATATATAAACTGAACAAGAAATTGTGAGAGGTATTTATGGATTTTCATTCACTATCTGTAACTTTATTAAAATATCAAGATTGTGAGAAATACTCACGTTATTTGAAGCAAAACTATATTTCCTGCTAGAGGTTCAAACCACTCTTTATTGCTCAACATTAACACTACCTCTATTTGCTTTGTCTTATCAAGAATCGCCAGAAGATTGAATTGAGACTTATAGACGTTCAGCTACTTCAGTGAAACATTAAGAAAATATTTAACTATGGATTCCTCAAACGTGGGCTAACATCTCTATCTGGCCATATTTTCAGCATAACTTTTCTCAAAGAATATAAGATGTTAAATTTTGAATTAATTCATTTTGGAATTATGTACTTCAGTTTACTTTCTTCGACTTCTTTGTTTGTGCTCTATTTTAACAAGCGAGCTTCCCTGTTTCTAGAGTCAATAAACGTTCAGCTATTGCTGTAGAAGGTGATTATTGAGAAGCTATAGCCTTGTTGAATTTTTACACAATGTAGCTCCGTGTATAACCAAGCAGATGTAATCTTCAGGATCACATATATATATATATATATATATATATATATATATATATATATATATATATATATGTTAAAAACATTTCCGAGAATCACAGAACAAAAATAGGAAAATAGTATCAGATTTATCCATTTTTAAACTGTATTCGACTCAATAGACAGAAAAATGTTATGAGATAGTTTGAAGAAAATCTGAAATCCGCTCAAAATAATGGAGATAACACATATGGACATATGAAATAGTAAGATTAAATGTTCAAATGGACCAAAGAAGATAGAGGGTGTCAGATGGAAACAAGTGAAACAAAAAACTTAGTCATCTTCTTTGACTACTGAAATCTAGAACAAGTGAAAATAGACGTTTTTGTAGATGTAGAAGATAGAGTAATAGTAGCAACAATAAGGAGAAGCAAAAATAGATATATATTTGAAGATAAAAGAAACCGCGAGAATGGAAGTAGATATCAAAGTAGTCAAAAGTTGTTGAAAATCTAAGAAAGGGAACATAAAATGTCAAAAATAGATAAAGTGTCTACATTTGAATCCATGGTAGTCATTTCCACAGAAGATTGAACAATGGAAACATAAATAGCGAACAGAGAGGAAAGAAAAAGATATAGAAAGATATAGAATAGAATAATAGCAGGAAAATAGAGCAACTGAGAAAAATAATAGGAAAAACCAGGACGGGCCGGATAGGAAATGAAGTAATCATAGAAAAGTTCAAACGAGAACCTATAGGAAACTGGTACGGATATATGAAGAGAAGCACCACAAAGCCGAAATAAAACAGTGGAAAAACTCAGCAGACATAAGAAAAGAATGAAAATGAGGCACAGGAAACTTTGTCAAGAACAAGTAGCATAGGAAGGAGGAAGAAAAGAAACAATACAATAAACTAAGGAAGTAACACGGAACCGAAATAAGTAGAGAAATTGAATCAAGGTATAATGAAAACTGAAACCTCAATACTTATATGCAGGAAAGGTATAAAAAGTTCTAGAGAAAATAACTAAGAAAAAGTTTTGGCAACATAATGTTCATATTTGGAGCAAACTATGATGAAATCGGTATGTAATACTTTTCTTTTGAAGAAACCTCTTCACAGGAGCCGAAGAGTACAGATGTAAGTTATTGCCAGTTAGTTAAGCGTGACAAAAAAACGTCAAGTTCGAGGACGTCAATATTACTACCCTGTTAATTTTTTGACAATTCTGTAATGACTGTCATGCGTGTGTCATAGGTAAGTAGGAGTATATGGGGTATATGAATCCATGAAAAGTCTATCCATGTTTGAGTTAATTTAGATGTTTGGTAGATTTAGACTAAGGATTTTTTTGTTATGTATAGCGTTCATATATGGATGAACGAGGTTCATAACTGTGACTATAGTGTTCCATTATTTTCTCCATGTTAGGCGCTCTTGGCTCCAATAAAGTTGATTTCTTTGATGTTACATACCCAAACATAACACTAATTGAAAAAAGTTCAAATCTTATTATCTTTATACAAACACTCCACTTCCAAGGACCCTTCCATTATTCACGAATTTAAGCAACGATTTTACTCTCTATATACCTGCTATCTTATCCATTACCTCCATCTCTTCTTGTTCGTTGTCATGCTAAATATTATATTATTCTACGTGTCTGCACTATCTTAGAATAAACCACAAACTTGGATACAATCTGTTTTCTGATTTGGTAATTCTTTCCCAGTAGGGTTTTCATGTCATTTGCAAAATTACATTTCATTCTAAGATTATATGTCTTAAGTAAGTTCTTGGTTGAAATTTGTATACAATGATTTGGTACTTGGTACCTATTCTTAGTCTAGTTATTATGACTTGTTTTGCGCAATTACTGCATATTCGCGGCCACTGTTCAACACTTTCCTTTATTTGTTTTAGTTCTGATACATTATTGAGGCTAGCGCTTATACCTTGTTAAAGATATTTAAACTTGTGTCAATGCTCGGATTTTTAATCAGTCATGGGTAAGGTATATGAATATGTAATTGTAGGATGGGAGGAAACTCCATATCTAGTAGTCTGATATATTTAAAAATTCTCTGATAAAAAGAATAGTCAACTCTTTTGGATGTTCATGGCTACTCATTATAGTACTGGCATATGACAATGTTAGGTATTGTCTTCTTTTAGCTAGTGACGGCTCTTCTAGTTCTACTTATGAACGATTGATTATGCTATCTCAACAGTTTAGTATCTGTTTTTTAGCGTAAGCATAGGCAATGAGAGTAAAGTCTCTTGGTTAAATCCCTAGTCTCTGTTTAATAGGTTTGCATATGATTTTCGCTGCAGAGAAGCAAAAACTGAACCATTTTTCAAGTATATTTACGTGTGATTGTAAAATTTTATTGTTGTTCGATTCTAATCTTGTTCTGAAATTTTCACGTAAAATATATTTATAAAAAAAAAGAACTAGATGTTCCCGTTCTACGTTATTGTATATAAGTGGTTAAAGGGTATTGATCAGAAAACAGTTCACTTTCCTACGCACATCTTGAAATCATTTCTAAATGTTAGATAACATGGAATTTATCCAAAGAGATCATTCGTATTATTTTTCTCTCATACATATTTATTTATCATATAATATTGTGCAATAAATGCAACAGACGTTGATAACCGTTTGGGTTGGTGCCAATTCCAACAGAAAGAAGTCTTATTTAGAGTTAAACTTGCATCATATGCGGGTCAAGAAAGTGAACAGTAAACTCATGAAAAATAATTTATTATTCAAAATCTGTTTCTTAAACTCGAATTATCTTTTCTTTTGGGTAATTGGAAATTTAAAATGTTTCTACTAAGCACTAAAATATTCTATAAATGCTGTTAAATTTTTTATTTGATTATAAAGAGGTCATTTTGAGAAATAATATCTAGTATTAGTTTAGAGGATAGTGAAGAGGTAGCACAATAAACAAAGCTCGATAACTTTAACTTACTATATATACACCAACAAAACAATATACATAAAAATATATACAACTAAAAATGAAACGTCGCGCAGATAGATTTTTACTCGACTCCAAACGTCTCTCATGGGTTCGAGTAAGTATGGAACAAGGAGCAGGTGAAGGATACAGATATTTTGGTTTTTCCTAAAAGTTCATCAGGTTTATTCGATTGTATGTTATTAGAATATTAAAAAGATTAGTTGTAATTTCCTGTGTCAGGTATCAGTTTGTCAGGGGTACAAGGACCATTGTTTTGTTGAGAGAGAAATGTGCAAGTGTATTAAATATTTTCAATATAGGAGGTATTTTTTATTATATCAACAAACATTTTTTTCGGAATATAAACCGTTACTGAATAAATGTGTACTACAAATTTGGTCGTTATCTCATTTTATTGACCAACGACCAAAAATATTCTATTCTGCTTCATTTTTTTCTTCTTAGACCTTTTCATATGGTTTTTTGATAGTTTTGATTTTAAGTTTCTTTTGATAAAAAATCAGTTTCAAAAAACAATTGATGCATTTCAGGAATATTTAGCAGCTACCAATTGATTTTTTCGAAGATGTCTTCAAAGTTTTAAGATACAAATACAAATTCCACCCACATTTTGTATGTCTTTTATATCAGACAACTTTCTCGTTCCCTTGTATGTGAAATGTGTCTAAAAATTCTCTTTTTCTTATACTATTTCTGTTTATCCAAACTATTCTCTTCTATACAAATGGACATCCTTGTTACATTTTTGCCAATGTAGCGTGAATGTGATATTTATTATCAAAATATTTTCCTCCTTTGTGTACCATTAAATTGGAAAATATCTATGGACTGAACATAAAAGTTAATGATTTCGATATTAATCAAGAAGTGAAGAGGAAAAGGTTTCCAGAAACCCCAGATGACATAAAATGAAAGCACTTGGAAAGTAATTGGTATAGTCATAAATAAAATACGCTACGTATCGACGCCAATTAGTGCAGCACACAGTAAATAGAAGTTATTGAAGTGAAATTTCAGATTTTTTCTAACAAATATGAATATTGATTGACTTGACTGGAGTTGAGAATAGGTGTAACGAGGTTTTGTAAGAATTTATAAGAGTATCCGTTTCTTGAAGTGATTTGTGAGTTGGTGTTACTGTTTCATTCATTACAAATCACGGTAATTCAAAGTATCGTATCTTGAAGTCAATTGAAAAATAATTTTTCTTTTTAGAAGTGAAGATATAACATATAGAATAAAATAAGTACGTAGGACCTGACCTAGAAAGAACGATCACAATGTTATTTCAAAAAATTGTCTCGATCCACTGATTGCAGAAACAGCATCACAATTTGAATAAAAAAAGAAAATAAGAATTATGCAAAGAATTTTAGAATGATTTCTACTCAACAGTATAAGTAAGCTGCTGACCAAAAAAAAATGAAGAACAAAATAGGAATGAGCGAACAGCAATAAGGCTACAAAGGAAATAGATTGACTAATGATTGAGAAATCTATTGAATATCAAAAAACGTTCAAATAGCTGACTTCATTGATATACTTCTGGGACACTCGTAAAATACGAGAAAGTGATAGAAGAGCTCAATAAAAATGACAAAACACAATAAGGGTTAACCAAACAAGCTCCACTACTAACAGGAACACGACAAGTTGACAGTCACAGCCCTTTCTTGTTTATTTTGGTTATGGATAGAATAATGGAATTATGGATAGTATTGTACACCTAACAAATTTTTCAGCTTGCTCTAAAAATTGAAATTTCCAACTTTAATTTAAGTTTGAAATCACAAATAATGTCAAAATATAATGGAAATTCGACATGAATGATAATAATTAACTCATTTCATTTGGCTTCTCCTCTCTATAGATGATCATAATACAATGAAGAGTGAGAAAACCAAGAAATTAAGTGCAATGAAGTGCTTATTTCTGCGAGTGTGAATTTATGTGTATGTATTTATATATAACATCTACTAGCTGTTGTGACTGGCTTTGTTTATCCAGTTTCGTATAATCTTATTATAATATAACCTATTATATTTATTCAAGGAAGCGAATTTTTCATTATCCTTTCTCAGTTACTCACTAACATTTTGAAAATGGCATGTTTCTTTATCAAATTTCTAATATTCACCACTAAATTACTGAATTTATTCCACTGAGAAAATGGCTACAACGGATCATAAAGCCATCGATACTGTACACAAACAGTAAGGAATGAAGACTCGAATAATCCTAGCACACGTTATCAATCTTCCCAGTTTCTAGTCTAATCACATAATTTCATGATCCTAACTCCAAAATAGATGGACAAACTTTCCATGTCCTTGTTCACACCTTTGAGGGTTGCATTATCAAAAACCGCTGAAATACAATATCTACATGGTTATTATCTTCCAATGTACAGTGTAAATACATCGTTGGAACTTCAAACTGGAAGGAATTTCATACAATTCACATCTTTTATTCAAACCCCTTAGGTACCAATAGGAATATCCCTTCTTAGTGAAAGGAATCTACAGTTCAAATTTCATCATTGTGTTGGATTGATAGTCCGTCAAAAATCTTCGTTCATATAATAGATTACGGACCAAAACTTTGTATTTTGAAATAGAAACAATTCACTTCCCTACCATTCACCTTCAAAGTTTAGTGATCACTACAGCATCCTTCAGATTTCCATCTCACACATCAGTATACTGCATATACTCTGGCTTTCAAATTATCTCAAGTCTCATTTAAAAAATTTCATCATAAATTCCTGTCGCGATGTATGTAGTACATAGGTAGTTTAGATAGAGAAGCAATAAGAACACTATGTATCACCCATACTCAAGTTATTTTCGGTTATCTAATGTCTTCATAGAGTTTGCCATATGTGTTATACTGCTATGGCTGTCAACTACATACTTATCGACTACAGACAATAATCCATCTTATACTAACAATTTCTTCCAGCCTTAACCCTAATTAAAAAGACAACAGCCCTTCGGTTTATAAGAAACTTGACAGTTCATCAGAGCTGTCAACTCAAATAATATATTATAATTATTTATAGTTCTTAATAGTTACTTAATAATCGAATTATTATGTAATTTCCTGTTCAAATTGTACTGGAATGAGAAAAACATTATGCATCACACGCTCTAAAAGGTTTTATTGCTTCCATTTTTGGTAAGCCTCATATAATATTCTCATCTTTCTCACTTGAAATATTTTATTCGCAATACAAAATTTAGACCAATTCTTTGTTCGATCCACCGTGAAAATCAAGAAGCTGCACAATAAAGAACTATGAAAAATGTATGACTTCACAAGCCAACAAATTTTTCTATGTCGTCTAAGGTTCCATACAAACTTAAAAATATATAGAACTGACTTTTATTTCCTGTAAATACTTTTGAATTGAGTTAAATTTCATATCAATACATAGAGAAAATAAGCGTTATTCCAAAGTTTATGTTACACGAATAACTCGAAGAATATATGAAGATCAGGAATAGAAAATCCTTGAAATTATCTAATGAACATCTTTTTCGGTATTTCTGAACGTTTTCGATAAAATAATTTTGAAATTCACTATTCATTCACTTTCTTACTCCGTTGTTTGTTCCTTTGTGAGTGAATTTCTCGACATAATTTTAGTTTTAGTTTTGAGTTTCTCATAAATTTCAAATTCTTCTCAAAAAAATATAGTTTCAGTTTTTGATATTCATTTCATTTAAAAAGCTCACTCTAGGCTCATCAATCAGTCAAATAAGAGCCATGATTTCCACGTAAAAATGAATATTTTTTGTACAAATACAAATTTTTTTGGCTCAATATTGAGGTTTATAAATTTGAAACTCGATGTGATCCTCACTCTTACTTAGAGTATAATGTTATCTGCCTACAAAAATAAACAGCTATTTCATACTATGAAGCTTTTTCATGTTGGGCTATCAAAAATGCTTCTAGTTTTTGCTATTAAACCAAGTATTTTTGGTTCGTTATTTAATTTAGTTTATAGTGAACAATGATTTAAACGTTTCGGTTTCTTTTAAGTTAAATTATTGTGTTTATACGAAAAAGTGTACATCATGTACATCGTATACAGCAGGGGTGGGTAAAAGTCGGCCCTTGGGCCTGATCCGGCCCTTTTGCTTTATTTATTCGGCCCTTCGAGAAATCCTGCCATGCATTGTTTCATTCTCTAATGTTTTCCTGCAAATATAATAATAAATTGAAAAAGTGGATTTTATATCAATATTTTAGTTTATTGACTTTCTTCAAAAATACATATTACACATTGCACAAATTGAAGAATCTGGAATAAATTATATTTCAAATCTTAATTTTAACACCTATGAACAATAGCTACATAATCCGCATACATCTTGATAATTAGAAGGTACAATGAACTTCAAGAGTTTAAGTTCGTCAGCATGATAGTGCAATATTATTTACAAAGTATTTCATTAATTAATTACTTTCGATACATAAACTGAAAAGCAAGAAAGCAAGAAATAATGTTCAATTGAAAAGTACCAATTAATATGAGATTCACAAAATCATTAACAGTTGACAATTATGTGCAAGTGACCAACTTCAAGAGGCCTACTTACTCACAAAGGTGATAAAAACTGAACTTGTGATTGTATTGTAAATTCAATTAATTTATTATGGGTACCGTCCTCTCAGTCGAAGTGAAAAAAAATTAGATAAAAATATCTCTCCGTTAACAGTTTCCAATAGTGTTCAAATGCTTCAATTAAAACTCACATTACTTATTATTACATGATTAATCCCCACAAAAATTTCAAAACTTAAAAGTTTGCGCAGACATTCTGGGCGATCATTAAGTCATGTTATTTGTGAGAAATTTATTGGTGTCTTATTTATCTTTTATTATCATAAATAATGAAAAATAATATGAATATCAGTAGTAGCCTTCATTTTTGACCCTATAATGTACAGAGTGTTTTTGAAAAAGGTGATCCCGTCTCTAGGATAGATAGATAATTGAAAAAAATTTAGGGTCTGCTCCTTAAATAATTTTGATAATTCCATCCGTAATCAAGATAAAGTGCATTGAAGTAAAGAACATTATACACAATTTTTACGATAATACCGTAACTACTAGCGACATTGTATTGAAATATATTTGGAAGCTGATACATCTAATGAGTTTGTTTTATGTCTTCCTCTCATAGAAGGCGCTAGTTACTTGATTCCAGCCAAGTAGTATTGAACAAAACTTTTTCAATATCAAATTTACTAAGCAAAATTTCAAATGAACTCGATGTTATAACCGATGCTGGCGTGAAACTGATAGAGCTAATAACATAAAAAAAATTCAATTAGAATTGGTGTTTAAAATGTCCTATGCTTCAACGAATAGACAAGTCTATCTATCAATCTAAGAATTTATCTCTGTAGCATAAAGTTTTATCCAAGATTCGATCAAACTGCGTACTCCAAATGATTGAAATCGCATGACCAAGGAGGCCAATGAATCGGAGTTTCTGTACCTCTACCAATCCATCGATTTAAAAAATGATTACTCAACCAATTACGACACATTCTATTAAAGTGCGGAGGTGCTCCATCGTGCATAAAAAGTGAAGATCTTCGTTCGTTTAGCGTTAAACCTCCTAATATTTAGTGATTACTTAAAAAATCCAGGTACATATCATCATTTAAATTTCCAGGTAGAATGTGATAAGCTATTTCTTAAAGTTGCTGCCCAAACATTGAATTTAGATGAGTGTTGGTAATATGACACCCTTTTGACATGTGGATTCTCATCATTCTATTAGTTGAATATACCTTGTCCGTAAAAAAATACATTCCAAAATTTTGGATTGATGGCTGTCCCTTCTAACAATGTGATAATGATAAAAATCCACTCTAACCGGTAGATCGTCAGGAAAGAGCTTTTGGACTTGTGTGTAATTATGAGGATGTAGCTGTTGCTGCTTAAGTATCCTCCAAGTACTTGAAGAAGACGTATTTGTTTGTCTTATCACATTCCTTACGCTAACTCTTGGATTTTGATTAACTAAAGTTGGAATAATTTTTTTTAATAATGTTTCTTGTTGTTTTTGGCCTACCAGAATTAATTTTTTCAGGTCTCTCGTTTCCAGTTACTCGACAACGTCGGTCTATGGCTCTGAATGTATTTTTACTTGGTAAGTTTTTTCGAGGGAGCTTTTCTGCATAACGGGTAATAGCTGCACTGGAGTTTCCCAAACACTCGCGTAAGGTTAATAACACTGAATTCAAATTTTGAGTGTATTTTGATTAACAATATCTAATTCAACAGATGACAATGTTTCAGAAATGTAATTATTATTGACTCAACGTCATAACTATTAATGAATATTAATGAAGTTTTTCACGGCAAAATTCAAAGTTAAATAATTGTGGATATTCAGCTTTTGGAGGCATTAGATGAAACAAAAAATAGTTTGAGTCACAGAACTACAATGAATGATCATTAAATTTTTGTTTTATACTAAGACCTCCACTAGCTCAGTGCCAATACTTATTTAACTTTGAAAATCACGATCCTATACTGACAAGACTGGATTTTTTTGAAACGTTATAAAAACGAAAGCCCCCTGTCCCATTTTTTTTTATATCAATCCGTTTTATCGATAGAATCTCATTTACGCGACAAAAAATTTTTAGTTCACATAATGCTTATTAATTAATAATAATAATCAATAACTTTCAAAATATTCCGAAAACGGTACACAATATCGAGTTTTATTAAAAGAATCTTTTTCGTGTAAAATAAAATTATGTTTAACTTCACTTAAAATTTGTTAAATAAATCCAATATTGAAAAAGTTCTTCTTGGTTCGAACCGTGTAACTAGCGCCATCTATTAGAGTCAGATATAAAAACAAATTCATTGGATGTATCAGCTTCCAAAATATATTCGTATGAAATTTCAATTCAATATTGCTAGTAGTTGTGGCAAAATCATGAAAAATATGTATAACTTTTTTTTTCACCAACACCCTTTTTGTTGAATATACTTGACGTTACGGAAATTATTTACTCAACAAACCTCAAATATTTTTCGGTTTTCTATCTATTCTAAAGACGGGATCACCTTTTTTTGAAATACCTTGAGAAGAACCGAACTTTTTACATAGTAGTTTTTCTGGACAAAGCATAGACCATAGACATTCTATTTCATAGCAGTGAGTTCGCTCGATTTTTGCTACGGTTTGAAAAAAGTGGGTTCGCTATGATTTTTCAACAACACTATTCCTCATTTAAGATTTTTCATGGAGTGATTCTGAGAATAGGGTAAAAATTGAAGATGATATAACTGAACCAGCTGTAGGAAAATGACTTGCTACTGCATTTTCTCCAAATAAAAACAGAACCCAGAAATTCTTACACTTACACTATCAAATTTTTTCCATTTTCGTTAAAATTTAACTTATTTTTTGACTATAAAAGCTTATTCGAAACTAGTGAATGGGTGAGTTTAATCCAAACATCCTATATGCAGGGCTTCAAAACGATTGAAGTAGTGAGTCTTCAACAAATGCTTATTTTTTACTGACGCGGTAGTTGTAACATCCTGAAATTATGAGATGAAATTTCTCAAAAAGAATTCGTAATGATATGGCGCTGACCCCATTGAAATTGTCCATCAAAATATTATAATTGATGACCAATAAGTCAAGTATGTGAGCACGATTTTGATGTTAAACATGTACTGGTGAAGAATATAACGTACATATCAATGAGTGTCTCGCTTAACACTGTTGAACGATGTTTATTGAACGTGATGTTGTACAAGGGTTTACAGTTAGTGCTAAATAAAGTAACAATTAATTATATTCCTTACAGAATGGCGACAACACGAATAGTTGGATGTCTTTAGTTAATAACAGTACATTATAATAATTATAAACGTTATATTGATTGCATGAGATGATATGTCTGTCATATCCCGTATATAAACTTTGAATGAGATTCAATAGAGAATATATTGAAGTGGAAATACTGAAGACTGAAGAAGTTATTGTAGTATGCCAAATTGCTAGCATATTTCCATTCCTTCAAATGTTATTGTGGTTAGAGAATGTTTGAATATGCTTTAAAAATTTGATAAAACCACTTCAGAACTTTTGATTCTGTATAATAAAAATTCGCAATGTTCATCTTATGCAACTTTAGCACAAAAATAGAGTTTGCAAGAATACCTATTCTGAAAGTCAAATCTTTGAATTTCCCTATTAATATGTCAAAGTAATAGTTTATTTCGTTAATGTGTTTCATATTGGGAATGTCTTCAAGATTCGCGGTTCTTGTTTATTGAAACTATAAAAACTATAACGTATTCCATTGGTGAACAATCTGACATGTTGTTGGTCCTCGAGTTGTAGAGGAAATTGCCAAAGAAGCAAATCGTCCCATGGCATATCATACTTGCCAGAACTGTGAAACGTATCAGTGAAAATGGAAGATTCGAAACATTCATTCTGAATTGTGCAAACTTTTCTGTAAATTATAATTCTTTGGTAGGAGAGAATATTCTATATAACTTAGAGAAGCAACGTAAAAGAGTTATTCGAACCGATATAAGAGCTACTTCTACTCATTCAAACTGTAAATTAACCTCAAACCATGAATTCTAAATTTTGGCTGATATTACCAGAAATATTAATTGAATTCTTCAGTTTCATTATGAAATTTTTTTCGCTGATTAAGCCTATTTAATCGAAAATTGTATAAGATATTCACACGCATGTGAATTCAGTAGACGATTCTAGTCCATGTTTTCAAGTTGAGATGATACTTGGTTGGTACAAATCTAATAACTAGGGCTTGCTTGTTGCAGGAAAGTCTTTTGAAGCTCTAGTAAAATTACTTTCTATATTGGAATTTTAACATTTGATGATTCGATGTCTAGTTGTCCCCTCGACTTCGACCCCTACCTGGAGTACAATTGTCATGTATCTAATGGAAATACAAAAATTGCAATTTCACTTTCACATAATTTTTGTAGAATATGTAAGAAAAACAATTAAGTATGGAAGAGAATAACAAATTAATGTGTTGAAATTAAAAACAAAACAAAAGCCTCATTGAAATATGCACTAGAAATTGAATGTTAAAACGGGAGTCTAGAGGGTAATAGCATCGAAAATTGATGAAAAATGAGTGAAGAAAAAATTGATACTGTATTGGCACAGTTGACACATAAATTATTCCATAAGTTTTTTGAAGAGATGTCACGAATATCGTAATAAATTTTCATTACTGTTATCGGGGAAATCATTTCACGTTATGTTGAAACGAGTTGATTTCAATCTGGAGATGCCTGAGTTTCTATCATAGTGTTAAGCTCTTGCATTTATTTATCTAGATCCCATAATTACCATTGGAATATCTCTAATTGTAAATAGTTTGGAGTTCCTTCATCCAACTCTAATGCTATTACCACTGGAAATAATCTTGTCATTATCAAAAATCCAAAATGGTTCTACACAAAAAAATGGGTTGAAATAAATTTCCTAAATATCAAATTATGCTATGAAATTGTTTTACATGTTATCATTCATTCAAATTAGACGTAATAATGTTAGAAACTAGTGTGAAAACTTCTGCTTCTTTTTCTTTTTGAGAAATATTCTGTAGTGAAATTATAACGTAACTCTCTATTGAAGAAATATGATTTTCTGATCTGATGCATCAAATACGATTTTTCGACAGATATTCCAGTTTTTGTTAAGGAAAGAAAATCAATTGGGGACAAGTATACAAAGAGAGGTACAGGTACGATGCCGTACTATGAAACTGGTAAAGCTTGAGAGACGTCTTTATGAAAATGCTACATTTAAACTATTCATTGTGAAGTGTGAAATTCCCTGCGTGAATTTAAAAAAAAAAGATAACAATCTAGAAATCTTGGAGGAACATATTGAGAGAAGCGCGAAATAGGTAGTCCATCTGGTTATTAAGGACCAATTCTCACCTTCAAACGACTTAATTTAGAGTTTCCGAGTCAATGCATGTGAAGGATTAATCAGTGAAATAAAGTTCCTGTTATTCTACTAGGTTGAATTATGAAATGTGTTCAAATTTCCACTAGGATTCATTCTACTCCCGTGTATAGACTACAATGTTTTTGCAAACACGCTTGATTGAAATATGTCGATTCTAATTCTTGAAAGAAATTTTGTTATTGATAAAAAGTGGTTGTCTTCTGGCAACTCGGCTTTTTTCTGTAGAATCAAACAATGTTTCTATACTTAACTGTTCATATTTCCAGCTTAAGGTTCCGATATTGGTAGAGAGATTATATTTTTTGTGATCGTTTCAAATGTGGGGGCCTATGATAAGTTGAAGATGTTCACTGAAGCAATGCAATGCTAAAAATATTCACTGGTGTAGATGTAGTAGCTCATTCACTAATTGCTTGAAACCTGCTAGTTATAGAAACACATTTTGGATTGTGGTTTTTGAGCATAGAATATTTTGTGACAGAATAATATTGCGAATAATGCCTCTTTCTACCTGCTCCATCAGTTTCATAATATTATAAAGGGTAATTCGTAAATTTCACTGTGGTAATAAAGCGCTTTTCATCATACACTCGCTATGAGTTTGGACATTGAATTCATAAATGACTTTTCACCGTAATATAAGGTATTATCCTTTTTTTTTTAAATGTTGCCATAGATGAACTGATGTTCAATTCTCAAAATTTCCACAAAAATTGGTTGTGAGGGAGAGAAATAGGGAGAAATACTTTATTGTCAAAAAATTGTTACAATTTGTAGACAAAAATTTGTAAAAACTAAAAAATAAACATAAAAATAACTAAATAAAGATACAAATGAAATGAAATTTCTATATACAGAATGAAATCACAATGAGTAACAAATTTATAGTATATATAATAAATATTAAAGCTCAGGATTTTTGAAGGTTATCATTATTCAAAGATATAGGATAAGATTAAGTGAGATTGTTGATAATTGCTTAAAAACTAACTATGTATACATATATCACAAGCCTCAGGTTGAAATGTGATATTTAATATCTATGAAATATCAATAGAATAATCAGATGTGTATATAAAGATCAACTAAAGTAGTTTTATAGTAGTTCCGTGGAACTGAATATGTCTACGTACTTACCAGCTCCTTCGCCAAATGTTAAAATTTCTTATTTCCGCAGATTAAAAATAAATTGCGGTGTCACCGTTTTACTACACATGAAAAAGCGGTTAATGCATCCAAATCACATATTTTGGAGGTACATTAATCGAAATAGAAAAAAAGCTTTGTCAATTGGTTCAAACGCATGCAAAAATTTAATGATCTCAACGGATAATATTTCGGGAAACAATGAAACCATATCCAATTAAAAATATTTGGTTTTATGTTTCTATCTCAAAACTTAATCAGCAACTCTCGTATGAACATACAACAGCCATTCATGAAGGTTGTAATAGAATAAAATAGAATAATAATGAATATATCAATATAAGTAAATAACCAGATATTGCATGTTAAGTACCTTGATGCTGATTCCATGTGACAGACATCTCAATAATAAGATAATAGATGGAAAATTCATTAATTCGATCAAAAGAATAAAACTGCATTGATAAATCATGAATTATCGTGAAATATATATCGTAATAGGAAAGTAGGAAAGGTTTAGAACTTATTTCCTATTAAAGAAACCTAAAATAACGACCATTTATCTATACAAATACTTATAAGGACATAATAAGATGTCAATATAGAAGAACGAGGGATGTTGTAGTTGAGTTAGTACCAACAGCACACATTTTAAAAAATAATTAGGAAGGAAAAATAGATGGAAATAGATAAAAATATTAAAAACTCATCATATACAGTAGACAACGACAAACATCTTCTTCATCATACGCTAGGATCTAGTCCTGTCTTTGTATTAATGGTCCCCTTACTGCAGCTGGGATGATGGAGCAAGCTTTCATACCATCTTGTGGGTTTTTCTTCTTTTACAGTCTTTGCCAACCGGTCATCTGACATTCTGTCCACGTGGTCTCTCCATTCCCTCCGTCGATTTCCCGCCTATCTCACTACATCCTGGATGACACATATTTCCCCTATTTCATCATTTATCTTGTAGTCAAATAATGCATGTCCCGCTATTGATCTTAGCGTTCGCATTTCAGTAGTTCTTGAAAGCCGCTTATTTATGGCGTTCTCTGCTCTGGTCTCTATCGCGTATGTCATTACTGGTCTCACATAGGTCTTGTATATTCCGCCAAATTACATCACTCAAGTACCCTGATATTAATGACGCCTTTGTTGTTGAAGCTTTCACTTCATTCTTTAGATTTCGAATACTTGTTATGTTCGCTCCTATATATTTGAATGACATCACTTCTTCTACACTCTGATCGTAAATTGCGAGCTTACATCTTCTCGGTTCTCTGGATACTGTAAAAGATTCAGTTTTCTTCAGGGATATTTGCATGCTGAAAGCTTTCGCTATTTCTTCGAACCTATACAGTAACCTTTGTTTAGTTAAGTTATCTTCGTCTCGTGAGTTGATCACTGCGTCATCAGCATAACATACTAGTCTTATTTCTTTATTTTTCATTCGGTATCTTCTTCTAGCTTGCTTTACCTGGTTTATAATCTCATCCATTATGATGCTATATATTCAAGGAGGAAATAATAATGAATATAACCAAAATAATCACTTATTCTTGATTATTATTATTTATATTATTATATATACCTCACTGCTTTGTAGTAATTGAAAGAAAAAAAGTCAAGGTTTCAAGCTTTTAACTTTAGACTGATAAACTTAAGGACAAATAATATCCATTTGTGCATTATTAATGAACAACAAATAGTTTCATGGCGTAAATACAAAATTTAATTCCCAATGCTTCATTTACAGAGTAGAGACAAAATTAATGATCACCTTCCACCGAGGTGGAAATATATAAAGCATTCACCACTAAATTGATTTTATATTATTTTTGAAAGAAGCTCTTGGGAAATTTCAGTATCTGTGGAGTTTCCTTTTGTATTCATATTATATTTCAAACATATCGTCGGCTTAAGTCGCAAACCTCGTAATTCCATTGAATCAAATTTCACATCGGATACAAAAAAATTAACGATGAAGAAATTGAATCAAGACTTGACCCGTTTTTTCTCAATAAAGGATAAAAATAGTGGCCAGACATCCAATTCCGAAAAAAATAATTGAAGAAAACCAGTTCAAGTAAATCGACAAGGATTGCGGTTAACCTCAATCAAAATGGCAGTCTGATGTTAACAGGTGTTTATTTAGTCTTTTGAATTAATGATTTTTTGAGTCTTCATAAATTTTCCAGTTAGATGCGCTCAGAAACTATCTATCATCAAAATGTTGATATAGGTAAAACGGGGTTTCGTGGTTAAAAGCATGAGCCGATGAGATTCACACAATATCAATTAAAAGTATAATAAGAATGCTTATAGAATGACGGATCTTTATTACGATATTAATAAACAAATTTTTTGACACACAATTGGAAATTTACCATGTACAGTGAATACCTATGAGAAGAAAAAATATTCTTTTCAAATCACGTGAATATTCCAAGCTGTAATTGAAAAATTTTAGTGAAACCAATTGAAATTTCTCGTTTAAAATATATTCAACATCAAACAAGTTGGCATTATCGTGGTTAAGAGTGTATATTATGTATGACCGCTTTCACTTGCAAAACCAAAGAAGCCGACAATTTGTCTGCCTTTACTGCTTTCCCTTTAGGAACTTTTTCGAATATGACTTGGCCAACTCTTTATTTGTCTTTTACTTTAATATTTTTTATTAATATTTTGCCTGTCGGCACAAGTAGAAATTTGTGGAATCAAGGTATGTTTATTAATATTATCTCTATCTATTAATAGAAAAATTAATAGGTAAAACTGAATTGAGGGATGGGAGAAAAAAATAAAAACATGATATGTATTAGGAAAAATGATGATTCCAAAACCATCTCAAGATGACTTTGACAGAAGTTGTTTTCATGATGTGGAAAATGTTTATATTGAGAATAGGGGATTCAAGTGGAATAAAAAATATATTATCGGAAAAACTTTGTCATAAATAATAATTGCAACCAAAAATTGGGAACGGAAAGACATGAAAAAGATGATTCTTTAGGAGTAGGTATAAAATATTTAAATCTGAGGAACACTTTGAAGAATAAGATGCATGAAACTATAGAAAATGTATAACAATGGATTATTATTGAAGTGCAGATATGTTGTGTCAAATATTCCAATTTTGAGGAAAAGTATTACACAAAAACTATTATATATTAAGGTGAGTTTGGGAGCCTTTGGCATGCTTCATTATCAGAGACGTTGCAAATCCTTACATGAAATCATCTGAAAACCTCAAATTTGTTAAGATGGATAATGAAAAGTTTGAATTTGACTGGCTGATAATATATTCTGGAATCAGTGAATATATGAAACTGAGAAAATATGTGTGGAAAAAATAGGAGGATACAGAAATTTGATGGAAATATGGATAGAAAATTAATTTTATTCTCTAAAATCGATAAACTTTGAAGTTTGAAGGGGAAAAGTGGAAATGTACTTTGACGTATCGCAAAAATCAGTTATGAATTATAGATCATGACTAATATATAGACTATAAGAATGGAACGGTATACCAGGAATAGGGAAGGAAAATGTTCATAAATTAACCAAAAGTGGAACCTAATGACGAATAAATGTAGGGAAATCATTTCCATTTCGAAAAAAAATTTCACACAACATTATACCAAACGCAAATGCCAAACAAGAATAGAAGAAAGAAGATAAATTTTATATGAATTGTGATTTGTGAAATTCTATTTAGAAAAGTGTTGGGAGCAAGCAATATAAAAAAAACAGTCAAATATATCTGCCCAATATCCCATTAGCTGAATTTAATGAATTTGTAAAATGCTATTTAGAGTTTGTATGGAAGCATTATAAATATACCAGCTCTAATCTCTATGCCTTATAGCCCATTGGGTGAATTTATGAATATATGCACTTTCATGCACTCAAAATTTCATGTGATTTTATGTGAACATAATCATAAAACGCTTTGAAAGCAGAAATTATACATAAGAAAATAATTTAACATAAATGATATTTGATAATTTGCTGTATAATCAAATTGAGTCAAATTTTTTCGGAAATGTCACTACCATGCGACTTTACCAAATTTTTACCTAATCATAGTCACTACAGTTGAAATGAAGAAGCATAGTTATTGAAGGAATCAGTCACCTAGCAATTCATATAGGAGAATAGTGATATTCTGATCTATTTATATTTATTTGTACAATATTTCATGTTACAATATTAATATATTCATTCATCTTCTCAACAACAAAAAGTTTCGTAAATAGAAATGAATACAGCTATTTTTATCAGTACCCCTCCAGGTCCTTTATAATGAATATAAACTGCATCACTGATATTAAAAATAACCTTCTTCAAAAATGGTACATCGAAAGATTATTAAATAAGACTGATTACTTACAGACAGTCTGTTCTCATTTATTTGATTCTACAGTTTGAAACAGTCAAAGCGGAGCAGTATTTTCATTTGCTTGCCCACTCATGAAAAATACTAGGCAAAATGCCGATTTAGGATAGTTCGAAATTATAGGTATAATTTATTGCTATGGGCGATGGGTTGTTGTAATATAAATGTATTTACGAATGATTATAATTCACCATATCCATTATCTGAAACAAATTATATTAATTACACTCCATGGATCATGTCATTAATATATAAAAAAAACTGAATCAATGCCAATAATATGGTTGATGAATATGAGAAAAATATTTGGACCCAGAAATGAACCTGAAGAGCTAAACTAATTATTGGTTGATCCCCCTTTTTCCATTGTCCAACAAATGATGAAGTGACACCATTCAAATTTATTTAGGGTTTTCCTTGCTCTACCCATCTAGTTGGAGATCTGCCTTGGCTGGGCATTTGCCTTCTTTTTTTCCTTCTATGATTACCCATTGTTTCTGATCTTCTAGCTATATGTCCCAGGTACTTCAGATACATGCGGTTTATTCTGGTTAGCAGCCTTATACGTGAACCAATTTCTTGTAATACGGATAAGTCGGTTCGGTGTTCTGTCCATGATACAAAGAGTAGTCTATAAACTCACATTTCGAAAGCCTTTATTCGTTTTTTATCTGCGCTGTTTCCAAGTTTCCACTGCGTACATTGCATTGGGGAAGATGAGAGCATCAACTAGACGGAGTTTCGTTGTTTTTGTGATTTGTCTTTCCATATTTTGTTTAACTTGGTATTTCGCTTCCGCATTTCTGTGTTGGTAATTGAGGAACCAAGATAGTTAAAATTGTTTACCACTTCGTAGCTTACAATTTCTGATATTTGAGAAGAATTTTTGTCTTCTCTAAGCCATATTTTTCGCTAATAACGGACAGTCTGGTCATAATTTCTGTTATTGCTGGTATGGCTGACGCTATGATCAGTGTGTCGTCGGCGATATGATATGATATTCCGTCTCTCGTTAAATAAGGTAGATGAAAGAATGCAATCCTTCCTAGCTCCTGCGGTCGTTCTGAAGGTCCCCGAGTAAACCCCGTCGATCCTGACCTTCGAGTTGTTTTTCTGATAGAGGTTGCGCATTAGTTGAACCAGGTGTTTTGACGTTCCCAATTCCTTAATTATGGTCCAAATATAGCTCCAGTCAATTCTACCGAACGCTTTTTGATAATCTAAAAAACAGATATACAGTGGAATATTAAATTCTCTAGCCTTTTTATTAAGTTGTCTGATATATCATATTTGTTACCTAGTTCCCATTCCTGGCACAAAATCTGCTTGCTCATCTGAAAGCTGTAGCAAAATAAATGGTTTGAGACAGATATTTAAGATTGTGAGATATGCAGGAAGATCTTACTAGCGGAAAAGATAAGCGAATCCGTTCTGGCTCTGGTATATATGGGGAATGATTTTCTAAATATAGAAGCACTACGAATTTTTCACAATTGTGCTTTTTTATCACAATAAAAAGCATTCAAGAAAACACAAAATATTGTTGCGGTGAATAATTTCTTGTTAACTGAGGAACATACTTCATTTAGAGCTTGTTACATTGTGTCTATATATTTATAGTCTCTACTGGGAATAGATTTGAAATTATGAACAATATGACTACATAGATTGGATTTTCTCAATGTATTCTTCACAAACTTCCACAGACCATTCACATTATCTTGAGTTTCGTGGAATATTAGAAAAATGACTTTTTTACATCCAAATTCAATCATTTTTTATTGAACCTGTATAAGTTCCTACTATACTAGAAAACCACGTTATACTTTTATGAACAATCACAGATTTGAATCGAAAAACACTGTTTTGCATTATAGTAATTATTTCTTTCAACTGGTTGGTTGATCACATTCTTGTAACATGCGTTTTGCTCTGTATAATCACACGCACATGATAGTTGTAAAAAACTGTTTTTTAAACAATACAGTACAATTATTATACTAACGTAACGTATTTCAAATAAGGAGTTATTAGTTATTTTCAATATAATAGCTATAGTACTATTTCTCTTTTTTTACAAAATTGGCATGACATCCAAGGGTTTCCATGCACATCAAAAAAATTCATAATATCTCCAATTTTGATTACTTTAGTCCGTCGTTTATAAATCAATACAATAATTTATTATCTGGTCATATTGTAACCTCCTTTGTATATTATCAAGCTAGGAACTGAAAAGACGTAACTTGTTGAAGCCGCCTAGATTAGAAGCCAGAATTCGAGAAAGTCAATATCGGTTGAACTGAATCATGTCGAGCAACGCATAGTGAATACTTACGTTTGCAAAAATTAACGCAAATTTGCAAATATTTAGTTGACACATTACGGAAATCTGCAGTATCACATGCCAAAGTGAGGAAGTCGAACAAAGGAAAACGTTAAATAAGTACAAGATATCGTGTTATGATATCTAAATGTAGTCTCTCACGCCGTACGACTCATAATATACTTACTGCCGAAAAGGGATCGAAAAATCAAAAAACCATTGAACCTTAAGCAGAGAAGTTCATGATACCATGTTTTAGGATGATGACATTACAGGAGCTTCTTATGTTCAGTTCCAAAATTAAGATAAGGCAATAAAAGATAGAAGAGAGAGAAGCTGTGCGAAGGTGTTCTCTCGCATCCGGATAATCCATAAAGTCACAGATTTGCTATAGCATGAGCCGAAATAGCTCAAGTAGACCTCGACTTATATAAGCAACTACGAGTACATACTTATTGTGGTATTTGAAATATTGTTGTTAGAGTTCGGTGAATTGAAAGCAAGTCTTGTATAAAATATATGTATTCGACTATACTCTCGACAAGTTAAGACGTACTGAGATTTATTTTATAAAAACCTACGACAGTTTTCAAGACATCGATGGAAAAATTCAATGACCAAACTTCCAGAATTCATTTTATAGTTCAGTGTAGTTGATTCATATCTTCTATTGATCAAAAACAGATGAGTGGAAGTTGTGGTTCGAATTTTCGCTAATAAACTTCAATTGATTTAAATCCTGATACTAGATATGGATAATGGTAAAGAATCTGTGCTGATCATTTACAAGAAATTTAATTTAAAACACGCCGTCTACATGGTGGCGAATTCTTGGTTCTCCGTAAAAACACCACAGTTGAATAAGCTGTGTCCTAAACCACAATATCTGCAACAAATTGGTGATGTTGATCCAAATGACCTTCAAAAACTACAAAAAAGTGATTTTCCCTCATTTAGAGGGAGCATCTCCCTCCTATGGAAGTAGTATGCCTTTGGCCATTTTCCATTCCTCCGGGAAAATTTTCTCGAAGAAATTGCTTAGGTACTCCAATACCTGTTGTGGTTTGGTTTTTATCGTTATTTTTATTGACTGGTTTGTTAGGCCATCAGGCCCCGGAGCTTTGCCGTTTTTCAATTTGCTGTATCCAGTCCTTTAGTTGTGAACCTTCCCAATTTTTCCGGACGTCTAGGCTCTTGCAAGTATGTCCGTTGCCTTACTGTCGGAAACAAAGTGCGTGTAATTTTTTTTTAGTTATGATTGTAAGTTGACCTTGCATTTGATTATGCTAGGAATGAACGTCTGCCCCAGGATAGGTTTTCGCTGATTTGATTGCGTTTCTATATTGTTTTGGTATCATGATCAAATTAATTTTGTTTCTCACAAGAATATTTTATTTTCTCAGTACTACCTATATCTAGAAGGCGTTCTCGTATCCGCCACAAGAAGATGCGACCAATGAAGAACAAGCCACCCCATACGTTGAATCAATTAGTTGAGATAATCATTGTTCTATTGTTATATTATTAGCTACAAGATTCTACTGAAAAAAATACAATTTCGTGATCAGTTCTTTTACCAATGACATGCGATTGCAGGGGTGGTAGGTTGGATTTAACAATATTTGTGTGAATCACCTGTAAGCTTTACTTCATTTAGTTTGCTGATAATTTTTCCACTAAAATTTTGCTTACATAACTTCAACTATGTTTTGAACTGTGAAATATAATATTAAGAAGTAATGATAAAAATTCCCTTAACAATCTATTGAACAAAAGTAGTCAAGAAAACAGATTTTAAAAATATTATTAGTCCAGAATAAACTCAAAGACACTGTTCTTATAACCTTCATGGTAGGTAACGCTCATGTCGTTCACTTCCATTATAAACGGGAAGTATTATATTACAACAAATCAATTCTGTCACCTGCAGATGTCTAGGGTCAAGTTCAACAACTCGAGAGAGAAACTTGTCTTATTTTTTCTTCATGTTTAGTGACCAACCGGCATACTTTTTGTATAACTTTCTTAAGAAACTTCGAATAAGAAGGTCAATGGAATAAGTATGTACCATCAAAATTCAATGGTTTGGTAATTATTGGATGACTTTTATAGCTTTTTAGATTAAAATAATGCAACACGTTGCTAGATAATGACTTTCTGCGCAATATAATTAACCATATAATGTTTGTTCGCGGAATTATTTCATTTGAATAAGTTAATAGTATCATCAGGTTTATTGACAACTACAAAATCGTAATTTTTACCAATTTATATATTGTGTTTGTATATACTTCTAAGATTAAGGGTAATATATAATGGAATGTATTCTCAGATTTTTTCAATTTCAATTTAAATAGGCACCTAATATTAATCCTATAAAACATATTTGTGATAGATTCAAAGCATATTCCATTTAATTTCCCTTTATTCGAATACCTTTTTTTTGTTTGCTCGTTTTAGCTTTGCAATTGATTTCACTTTTTTCAAGTTATTTGAAAACGATGCGTATAGTTCATATTTGTTCTCAAACTCAGTGGATAGTATCTCGATGAAAAATTGCTGGATATAATATTTGAAAATCAGTTATTCAAATTGCTGTAGTCATCTTCAGAATAATAAAACATTCATATGAAAACCTTTCAGGATAAATGAAGGGGTAGAAAGTGTTTTAAAAATAGTTTATTATCTCATTAATAAATAACAATAAATTAAGTCTAGCCCAGAAAACTGAGCAAATGGTAAGAAGTCTTTGTCTGTCGATGTCCATTAAATTAAATAAATTACATGAGAAAATTGTATCGTTTTAAATGACTAAGTCTAAGTTCGCTGAGTTTTGGCAGGTACTAGAACCATTTTAAGGTTCCTACGCTTTTTGAACTTGTGGATGTCCCCTGTAAGCCAAAGATTGTGCATCTAGAGATCTACCCCATCCTCCGGAGCCTCCGCTGTATCCACCACCGACATCTCCTCCATAACCGCCTCCATGACCAGAACCAGCATAGGCAGTTTCATGAGTGGCAATGTGGGATGATGAATGGGATGCATGTGGTACAACTTCATAAGTAACATGTTTGCCATTACCACCACTGTTTGCTAGGAGTTTCTTCAGACCAATAATAGCTGAGAGAACCAACGCAATTTTTCCGATAATAAGAGCTTTACCAGCGATTAAAGCAATAGCAGCAAGAGCAAGCTTTCCAAGGATAGCGGCTTTAAGGGCAACTAATCCAATTAAGGCTCCTATTTGTCCTTTTCCTTTCTTACCACCACCTTTCTTTTTTCTTGATTCACTAGCACCCTCAATTAAATTCTCTTCTTCCTCCAAAGATTCGGCATATTCGTTGAGAGAACGGGCTGTTGATTGCACTGCATTGACAACTTCACTACCTTTCAAGTCAATTTTCAATGTGTGGGAACCCAAAAATGAAGTTACCCTGTTGAATAAGACAGATTCTATAGTGTCGTCACTGCTGATAGCACGAGGAGCACCATCTTGTTCACCACCGGGAGTTTTGACGAACTGAACACCATCCATCACTGTAATTGTGTCCCTGTTTCCGAGCATCTTGTCCACAAAATTGAAAACTTTATATTTGAAACAGGAAATTGAATCTTTTTTGAGGCAGTCGTTATAAACGGCGTCCAAAAGGTCGTGTTCGGTTTGAACTGAATTACCGCGCGCTTCATCGTGTGTGGGTAACGCACTAGTAAACGCGACGATACACAAAAACAAAGCGGCCAACTTAAAATATGCCATGTTGTTTGAGATGAACAAACTGATCGTGTTATGATGAACCGTAGTCAGTGTATGGATATATATCAGTCGGCCCCTTCCCCTCCGATCGTCGTTTTGGGTCCAGAGGACCCGCGGGGCGCTGTCATGGACCGCTTTCTCAGACTTAGCGTCTAACCTAGTTTTGGACGTCGTCCCCAAAAGGTGAATATGTGTGCGATATGCAGCCGCAAGCCCACGGATGCGTTAACTAGGTATTCGTAAAATCTACGTGGGTGTGCAACATTTACTTCACTTACGTATCGCAATGTCACGGTCTAGGCTACAATACCCGGAGGTTATATTTCAACTGACTTATTTACTCGTTGCATCTAATGAAAGCGAAATTAATTCAATACTCATGTAAATACAGGATGTACACACAAAATATAATGTTATATTATGGGTTGTACTCTGTTTTTACTGATATGCACAGTTGAAAAACTTATGTTATATTCATATTTATTTATTCAATTGCCAAATTAGATACGATATAGAGAAAATAAATCGCAACGAAGAAATCTATTGATAACAAGCCGAGTTACCGAAATGATCTTTATTCAAAAAGGATGTAGTAGGAACACCTAATTATATGATTAATGGAAATGAAGAGGTATATATTTTTAGAATAAGTATATTATCGAGCCACTTTATTGGCAGTTTAATTGCAAAATAGGGTGAACTATATCCAACCATATTTATGTGAACTTGTTGCTTACATTAGAACCTTTAGGAATTCTGAATTATCGTTTTCAAAAGATGCTGAATGATCTAGTTATTGTTTAAGTATACATCCTTTTATTAAAACGATAGAACATAGTGTAAGAAGAAATAATAAAGAGATAACTAATATATATATATATATATATATATATATATATATATATATATATATATACATATATATACAAGGCTAAATGTGCTATTTAGAATTGTAGCTGCTTAGATTTAGCTCTTTTGACCCTGTATGTTTGTGCCCATTCAGCCCATATTTTATCACAAGTTAATTATAGCTTGAAATATATTTTTAGAACATCGACCAATGTTCTCCATTTATTTTTTTTCCTGCATCTATTTGTTCCCGTCACGCACTCCTAGACTTTGCATATCTTGTACAATCTGCTCTTCCCATCTATTTTTTGGCCTTCCTGGCAATCTCTCCTCGTGCTGTCCGTGTATCAGTACCATTCTATTCTTTTTGCTACAAAAGTCTTCTCAGTCATTATTGGCAGCTTTCACTGCTCAATGGAGTTTCCTAATTATTCTCTTCTCATATATCCTTGGTTGTTCTTCATCTATATTTGTTAGCTTCGTAGTTTCCGTGGCGTGGGTAACTACTGGTTTAATCGCAGTCTTGTAGACTCCTAAGTTGGTTGATCTGCTAATTATATCTCTCTACATTATAGTTTTATACTTATTATAAGCATTAAATCTTGAATGAATTCTTGGTCGTCTCTCATTCTTCGTGTCATTTTTACAGCTTATCATTGGACATAAGTACTTGAGCTTGCTCCTGTGTTTGACATCGCATGTTTGAGTGCTGAACATCAATCTCCATATCAGTTTCGCGAGATGTGGCACTTACACTATTTGGCTACAACAAGAAAGAGATATGGGCATCCTCGTAGTTTCGCTAATACCCATCTGGCGATAAAATCAGCTTCGACGCTGCTCGTGCTACTCGAGTGACCTAGCACGTGAATTATTTGAATGTCGCAGCAATCAGTTTATGTAGAACAATACTGGGGCTTGAAACATGGAAGCCTATTTCCTATGCGAGAAAAATTTACCTATTGTAAGGTGACCTTCACAGAAGTCTACTCCAGCCATGTTATTCATCCTCTCATATATGTCTCTTCATTATGCTATTAGGTTGGCAACTAAGTACTGTTGCTTTTTACCGATAGAGAGCCTTGCTTTATTTTTTGAATAACCTATGTTAGTGCTAAACTTCAATGTTTGTCACGTGATACCCTTCACATTGTCGTGAGCATGTAGTGTGTGATTTATTAAAGCTATTAGTTGTGGGTGAATTTTAAATGGAGTGCAAAAACCAAAATTTTCGGCATATTTTACTTTTTTATTTCCGTGTAGGAAAGAGAGCTGCTTCGGCTTACAAATAAATATCTGATGTTTATGGTACTGATTGCTTAATAGAGCGCACGTGTCACAATTTGTATAAAAAATTCCGTTCTGCAGATTTTTCCCTCAAAGATGAGCAACGATCTGGCCGGCGATGTTGATGATGACCAAGTCATAATTGAAGAGGATCCTCATATAACTGTTCGTGAGGTTGCGAAGAGCCTACATTTCTCGCACATAACAATTGAAAGACACTTAAAATATCTTGGGCTAGATAAGAAGCTTGATATCTGTGTACCTTACTAATTTAATGAAATGACTTTAACACAAAGAATCAACATTTGTGATATGTACCTTAAACGAAATGAAGCCCACCCTTTCTTGAATAGAATTATCACTGCTAATGAAAAATGGATACTATACTGTAAAATAGTTTGAAAACGATCATAGAGCAAACATGATGAATCAGCACAAACCACATCAAAAACTGAAAAACAACAAAAAAGCTGTCAATTTGGTAGGATTACAAAGGTTTTTTTTTTGAGATATTTCCAAGGAACTAAACGATCAATTCTGATATTTCTGTCAATAATTAATGAAACTGAATGGAGCAATCGAGGTAAATCGGTCGGAATTATTGAATCGGAAATTGCACCACGATAATTCAAGATCTCCGACATCTTTGACAACTCGTGGGAAACTGTAGATTGGCTGGGAAGTATTACCTCCATACAGCTCTGCTCTGGCAACATGTGATAACAATTTATTTCGAAGTTTTCAGAATTCTTTGAATGGTCAAACTTTCACCAATGACAATGACCTTCAATCGCACTTGCTTCAGTTTTTTGCTAATAAGGACCAGAAATTTTATGAGCGCAGAATGATGAAACTAAAAAAAAGATGGCAAGAGGTCACTGAGCAAAATGGACAATATTTTATTGATTAAAAACTGTAAACTGCTCCATTTTATCCTACAAAATCAAAATTCTACTACATGGTACTACTAAATGGTAATGAGTTGAAGGTATATTTTTTCCAAAGCATTATCGGTCAATACTATACGAGGTGTGACCATTAAATAATGAGACTGCGCGCTTAGAGGGCGCCCTAGACTATCATGTCTATACACGTCCCAAAATACGTTTCCTTCACTATTATAGTATTTGCGCAGTAGCGGTTTGAGATGAACGTGTTTTCGCGTGGTGTATGCTCTTTGGTAAGGACCGAGAGAGCACTGAAAATGATCAACGCCCTGTGACTGTTTCAACTCCGGAAACAGTAACCAAAATGAACAAAATTGTGCGTGCAGATCGTCGAATGTGCATCCGGGTGATTGCTAAGGCTGTAAACGCCGATAAAGAAATGGTTAGAAAGATTTTACGCGAGGAATTACACTTGTAGTTTGTGCGAAGCTGGTGCCAAAAAATATGACTCCTGACCAAAAGCTCTTGCGTCAACGGAAATGCTCAGAATTCCATGAAATATTGAAAAAATATCTACTTTGGAAGGGACCCGATTGGAGTCGATAAAAGCGATAATAATTTTTCTAATAAAGCACTTTTTCGTAACCTGTCTCGTTATTTAATAGCCAGACCTCGCACTGCTGTTTCGCGCATTTCTAAGTTAGTAACATGGAATTCATAAAACTTGGAACAAAATTCATTTTATCATTATGATAACTGAATTAAAGTAATTGAGCGATTATTGAGTATTATACAGATATATTTTCAAAGTACTGAATAATTTGAGCCCAAGAATTCGGTCTCGTATTTCGCTTAAATTGTTTTCGTTGACCTACAAAATGATATTCGCACGGAAAATTGACTTACTAATAAAAGTTTACTTTCACAACTAAAACGTAATCAAATATAAATAACTTAGAGTTCATTGCATATTTATGAGTAATATCCTGATGATATTATCCACACCTTTTATAGTAGTTGAAAATTCCGACATATACTATAATGCTATTTTCTAAATAAAAAAAATCTTACATACCTTCTAGTTATTCATTTTATGGCACTGAAAATAGGAAAGTCTACATGGCGACAATTATTTAAAATAACAGCTTTAAATATTCATTAATCTAAATAAGTATTTGCCTTGTCAGCCGTGTGCTTTTCTGAAGTGGAACTGCGAATTTCCTTATAACATTTTCATTAGCAGCATGACACAGGGAAGTATCAAAGGTTTTCTTAATTAGAAAACCTCTTTTTAAAATTCGTAATTATTTTTATAGGATAATTATCTGAATTTATTCATTTCCATTAGATATACCAGCCGCTGGGCTATGAAGAAAAATATTTCGTATCATGTTGCTTCAATTATATATCTTACTCAAACTAACAATAGGAGAATTGGAATTCCAATATTGATGGGTATTAATTATAGGGTGGGAACAAAATATTCTTTCATGAAAAGCACTGAGATCATTGATAAGCATTATAAGAAAACATATATACATTAGAAATACTGAGTCGACTCTTATTCAATGGATGTAATTTTGTTAACAGTGGACGATTTATTTTTTAGATTGCGGAGTTAACCAAGAGACATGTTTTTTTAAATTCTTCACCAATGAAGCAGAAATTCCATCCATTTAGTACCTCCCTCTTTTCTGTGAGGTAACTGTAATCGCAGTTCCGAATCTTCAGATATTCGTTTTATAACATTTAAAATGAGTACATTAATATCAAACACATAAAACAGGTTAATAACCATATTTTTCATGGAAATTGAAGTTCATCAATATGTATAACAAAAATACTGATTTCAATATGGAAATCTATTTAAATATCTATAATACTAAATAACATCAAATTAAACAACAGAAAGAGAATAATAACTTCATTTGTTAGTTTTGTGGTTGGCAGGATAATATTGAAATTAAAAGAAACCTATTTTGAGCCAACTGAGATAATGAAGCCAAAACTGAAATTTCTACTAACTTTTCACTCGTATGATGATTTATACTTCACTATGGACGAAAAGTATAGATTAATTAGTAATTCGCTTGAATACGAACAACAATTGAAATTTAAAAAACGATGTTTTTAAAAACATGATGGGATATTTTATGAAAATTTTTTTCCATTCAGCAATTTGTATACAGTCTGTAAGGCTAGTGGTGAAAAGTATTTTATTAATATGTATTAATTGATAATTGTTTGACGCAGTACAGCGTGTCATTGTGTCATATTACAAGACATGGAGAAAAGTTGATATATGAGGGAGGTACCTAATAACTGACGTCTATTCCATAGGACATTTTCTGGTTGCTTGAACAGTTGGTAATCTCTTATTGAACAGGTTTTATATTGAAGTCTTTAGAAATGATTTCATGATTTTGCTTGAGACATGATAGGCATTATCCGTTATTATTTTAGATATCTTGGACTGATACGTTCCAGATATTTCTATATTTCATAGGATTGTGAACTCCCTACATATGTTTTCCTCAGCACTTTTTGACTTTCATGTATTTTTTTACTAGTACTGATAGAGGAAACATTTTGTTTTCAAATTTTTAGACTGTATATTATAGATACCATTGCAAAAAACATATTTGACGTGAGTTGTATTATCTCATTAATTGTCACCGATAATCTATAAAGGTTTCTAGAGTGGACCAATAACCTTTTTAATATAAAATAACCTTACAGAATAAAAGGAATTGCTTCGGTACTGAACCTGAATCATATGAAAAAATCCAAGATGATATATATGAAATCGGATCATAAGAAGGACTTATAGAACTTGATAAATTTCTGGCTACATTCACAACGTAGTTATTGAGGTTATCAGATGAAGTAGAGATTATGATCCATGAAGCCTTATTTCTCAGATCATTCACAATGGACCATGTTTCTTCAGAAATATTACGAGAATTGGCGAGAGATGAAGATCACAATCTTCTTCCTTAAGTAAAATTTTAGTGGACCAGGTTTATTTTGCTTATTTTTAATAAGCTTGAGGGAAATAAATTTTCCAATTCCACGACCCACCTACTTCATATTATGAGGGAACTATTATGAGCCTTTCTCATATCAATTCGAATTACAGAAATTACAAGTATTTATAGCCATCGGGATGGACTGCTCCAGATAATTTATTTATACACTTTCAAGTACCCTAATTGAAATTGAAAGACTTATCTCTTCCTTCTAGGTAAAGATGAATGAACAAGAGGAAACGGTTATAGGCATGAAATTGTGGACATTCAATTCTTGATCTGCATGTGCCGCTTTCTTAAGTAAAAAAATTTGACTGATAAATAACGTGGTTTGAAGTTTTGACTCTCTGTGGAAAGGGTTTGGGAAACTTAATTGAGTAGAAGTCATTGTATAGAATATAACAATTTACGTAGTATTTGTAAAAATTTCTCAAAATAATAGTATACAAATAACAAACATGTATGACAATAATCTGTTCTCTTCTGTATTTATATTAGATTAGCATAGGATCCGAGAGCATTCAGGATTGAATTATATAATAATCGCGGTAAGAACTATAACTAGATTACAATTTGGAATTGTGTTCATGCCACATTAAGCATTTGCCCAAATTAAGTTCCAGCTTTCAGTAGAACTGTGAACTGGATGTTTAGCTAATGTCATGAAATAATAATTATCACCCTTGTGGTGCTTGATAGCTGGAGATGGTTACTCCTCGTAATAGACCGGTGATTTTAAGACAACGTTTTGATTATAGAATTGGTGAAAAATCTTGTTAGATTCGAGTTGTTGAATTTTATTAAAAATATCTACGTTGCCTGAGAAAGTATTGTTAATAGACTTTTTATGAAATTAAAAAAACTCAAACTTCAACATATTCCACTTAATATATGATTATATTTATTATACAACTTTTGGGAATATAAAGTTTGGGATTTGCTAACAATTAAAAATCATTTTCATTTTTAATCAGTACATTTCAAAGAAAACTGGAATTTAGTTAGGTATCGAAACCTAATAGTTCATTATATAGAAAACTCAGAGCCATGTCATATTTATCGGAGGACAGCTGTATTTCAGTTAAATTGCATCAGCTCTTTAGCGGAGGTAGACACAACCTCTGAGATGTGAAACAAAAATTATATCTGTCAGTTCAACTAGTTTGTAGAAGATAGCGTATCTTTTCTTCTAATATTTTGGAAAAATCTAGTAAAACTGAGAATAATTTCATTTATCTATTGCCGTGATTTCCAAAATGCTCCAGATGGACCACCAGGGGTCCGCTGGAGACTCGACGGGAGTCGTAAGCGATGGTCCATGAAAATTTATTTGGTTTCGATAGTGAAGAACTAAAATTTTGCGTTGACTTCTTCCATCAATTTAGGCAGATAATATTATAGAAACTCAGCGACTATTTCTTGTAAAAATTTGCAAATTTCAAATTTTGTATAACAGTATAATAGCGTCGAAACCGATCTCGCGCTGGCCGCCGTCCTGTCTGCAACGCTTGTTCATACGTGCAAAATAATACGACTTGTGGTGTTTATGCTTGCAATCTTGCATGAACTTATTCGATTCTTTACCAATATAAATACGAATGTCAAGGATAAACGTTACTCATTTGTTTTAGAAATTTAACAAAGAAAAGTGAATCGATATTAGTGTTGGCCAGTGACGGAAGTGTTTACGACTGAGATAGATCTAATCTTCACTTGTTTTCGAGATTTGGAAATTGGTAGTAATGTAGCTGTAAAATTTTAGTGGTTTATGGGAACCAATGATGTATTGTTTAGCTTATAAACTATTGAAAGCTATTTAAAAGTAACATAATTTATTAAATTTAGGAAATTGTGTGAATTACTTTGTGAAGTTTGATTAATTGTGATGTCAACCTTCTCCTAGCATTTTGATTAACTAGAAATGGATCTCACAAAATCATATTACCAAAATTCTCAATATGGTTTTACGAACAGGTTTTTACTGGGCTTCCATTATTTTAAAGTCACTTATTATAGCGGTTATTGTTGTATAACATAATTCAACCCTTTTGTCGAAATTATCCATAAGACTGAAATGTATTCAACTGTAGAAACTTCCTCGCTAATTTACAAGACATTCTCACAGAGCGCAGCATAAGAATAAATTTAAAGAAATTGTTGAATTATTAGCAATATTTGAAGAAACTAGTGAACGCACAACATTTATCTTTTTATACTTATTTTAGATTCAAGTAATTTAGTAGGTAATCAAATTTGGTGTCTGAAATTATAAATGAGAGATTTCTTAACATAAGTTCCTAGAATGTGTTTAGGTGAATTCTTTTCAATCACGTTATTCAATTGACTATTATGTTTCATGATATGTGTGTTTCTTGAAATGTAAACATTAGGAAACTGAAGACATCCTTAATCAGCAGACGAGATATTATAAATTAAGAGAACACATGTTTCTTCACGACTTTTGTATAGTAAGATCTTTATTGTAACCTTTGTTGTAGTAAAATCTATTTAAGTACTATTCAAATTTCAAATATGTTATAAGTGTATTTTTGAAAATAAAATTATTTTTTACAAAGTCTTGCAAACGACATTTCTATATACAAGTTACAGCCATTGTAATTAAATAACTAAATACATAATGACTGGTTATTATATATAATAACAAAATTGTCTAAACAATCTGATAAATTAATCACTTTATCCAGATAAAGCGGTGCAAATTTAGCCAAAGTAATAAACTCGATTCAACAGAGCAATAGTATTTGTAATATGAGAGATCGTACGGCGTGTGCCGCAATTTCCGCTATATTCTACATTTGTATCGGTGTCTCTGACGATGACAGAGAGAATTTGCTAACACCGTGGTCAAATAAGTCTGTGTGATGTGGCCAGAATTAAAAATCGTATTTGGTATGCCCCGACACTCAAACCACAACCTAGATAATATGCTTTATACATGACTGAAATCTAGCAGAGGATGGAATAATCTGAAGGATTATATTATATTTAATTTATAGAGAACAGATCGTATCACGCATAGATAAATTATAGCCCTTTCGAAGCAATGCTGGGTGTTAATCTACAGACAGATTAAATAGTTTTTCTAGAGACACGCTAGTTGAACTATCTACTAAAAAATAGCTGCAATCTATATTAAATGAAGACGAAAGCGATTATTAATGCAGTGGAAGAAATAGATAGCGATGCTACAATTATTATGAACACTACTTTGCAACAAGAAGTACCAAATAAGCTGACAAGAAAACCTGATAAGAAGATCAAAAACATTAACATAGGAAATATTGTAGGTTCATCAACGTGACAAACAAATAGTAATTTCTCTTGATACAAAGCAACAAGATATTGGAGACCTTGGACACATAAAACTAGAAAATCTTCAAAATAGGAAGCAGATAATATTTCAGCTTTATCTTCGCCTAGAATATCCTGTTGCTAATACAGGTGATAATGTGGTGAAATTTACTCAAGTAGATCGTGGCAAATTCGTTAATAGAAATATCATAGATATTATAATTTCCCAGATGTGAGGAGGAATGTATCTTATACAGTTTACGCAAGAAACGTTCAATACAGTTAATATTGTTCCCTAACACGACGATATCATCGGAGAATGTGCGATAAAACAGTCACATGCTGGTATTTATTCTAGTTTATATGTTAGTGAAAGAACATTTGAGTATTTTATTCTGCAGAAAGTGCTCCTAATTTTTTTAATGATAACAATGTTACAATAGTCATTCCGTAATCAGCAGTTGTTATTTCGTATAATCTTTGGAATCTTTTCACCTGAATCCAGTGTTTTAAACTATTTGGGAGGATTTAAATTTTTTGAATTGGGTAACATATCTAATCATGATTCTCTCCATTTTATCATGCCATTTCAGAATGGCAATGGCGAATTACTGAATAATGAAAATAAACTTGCTATGAAATCCCAATAGTATTCAGCTTAACAACAAAATTCTAGTTAAATGGATCAAAAAAGACCAACAGGAAATGAAGCTAAGAAAATATGATTCGAAACTCTCCTAAAATGTGTTCATTTCTTATTTCTTGACTTTTTTTTAGTTATTGCAATACAAATTTTTTGCTTACTTTTTAATTTTTGCATTTCACGAATACTTTATAATTCCTTTTGATTGATAATATCTTAGTTCTACACATATATATATATATATATATATATATATATATATATATATATATATATATATCCAAAAACTTAAAACCTAAATCCTAAATCAGGGTCAACTTGATTAGAATAAATTCCTCCAGACGACTGCTCAGCATATTCATATCCATAATATTTTTAAGTGGATTCGTTGTCATATTTAGCACATTGCCTATCTATGATAAAAGAATTTCCAAGGCAAACAATGAGCACAAAAAAAATTAGGTTATCATTTTCTTTGGGATGGAATCAAATGCTTTCTCCTACACATTAATGTGCAACGGAATGGCCTGTTTAATTCAGTCGGCTTCCAGCCATAGCAAATTGATATTTGTCAATTTGTCAATTTTTTTTCAATTAAAATTTTAGATGGAGTTGCTATGATGGAGTTGCAGTATGGCTTTTATTATAATGAACCTTTAACTTATGGGAATTTAACGGTAAGTCTCTGAAATGTACGGAAACAACGTAATTAATGAAACTTGACTGATGATGTATATATAGTAGTTTTGGATTACTATCTGCTACTTTGTGATTGAAAAGAGGATTTTCAAAGTTTTGATTGAAGCTTCAGAGCGTAACTCCAAAGAACTAAATGGTGATTTTTCTATTTTTTCTGAGCACCATGTTAACTTCGGCTATCAAAAATTAGTTGAGATTTATGAGAAAACAATACTCTGTTATATAGGCGACATACATTTAAAAAATGGCGATAAAAGCAGTAACAAATCACTCTTAGTTTCTTCATAAAAATATAATGATATGATACAATTACCGCGCTGAAGAAAGTGGCTTTTTGGAGATTTTGTGGGCAGTTTAGGATGAAAGTGTGAGACGCAGGGAAAGTTTCGCATTTCAAAATTATAATTGTAAATTACTAATTATAATCGTTCACGGATGCCTGCAACATACTAAGTAAATATTATTTTTTTGATTTAACCCAAACTCATATTGGATCTATTGACATACAGGATGTTCCAACTTCTAATATATTCAATTGAAATTGATAAGTAGTCTCACAATAAACTCTCTGAAAATCATCACATATACAAGGATAATTCAACTTTCCAATGTAAATAATATTTTATTTTTCAACAAAATTTTGTTGTAACTCTATATACTTAATTTCTTTAGTTTCAAATTCTTACAAACCACATAAAAAAATAATAAACGCTTTCCACTTCCATTTTTCAAATTTGGGAACCGAAAATAATGTAATAGAGAGAGCTAAATCAGAAATAGACAGTTGATTTGAACGAAGTTTCGATAATTGTACTTCAAAAATAGAAACCTGTGGCCATAATCATATTGATCGAAACAACGATTTTCCAAAGCCCATCCTTCGAAGTAATCCGGAATATAACCGTGTACGAAGTTCCAGTTACTGTGATATATCGAAATAAATTTTGATTCGATTATGTTTGAACCAGAATTTAGCAAAATATTGCACATAACTTTATTCATTATCTACCCCAAATGCTTGGATGATCCATAGCTGGAAGGGTAAAGATTGCATCAAAACTTTATGGGGTGCTTACAAACAATGGGACAATTAAAGCAGATGCCCACTCACAATAATAGACAAAATTCTTTAGTTTTCTTAGGTCTCTTCCATTGTTTTTTCATGTGAAAAATATTGTTTTTTATCTCACATTCAAGAAAATAGCTTGCTTCATATAAATATTGACATCAGAAACATGATAGGAGCTGAAAATATAATTACAGTCTCGTCAACCTCTGAAAAGTCACTATTCTGTCAAACCCTACTAGTATGAATCCCAATGTTGGATTATGGTACCGCAAAATATTGATGGAACATCGTGATTCTCACGATTTGTATGTGAGATTATATTATTATAAAATTGTATTGTACTAGGCGGCAAGTTACGGAGGGTCCTTGGTTCTGTCTTGAAAAGTGATTGGAGTGAAGATTTGGGATATACAACAAAATATGGGAATCATAAAAGTTTCTATAATGATTGAAGTATGGTGTAATCGTATTCTTAAGTTACGAATTTGTTGTTTTCGAAATATACTGGACATCGTTTTAAAACTGTTTATCTTGAGGAAAACTATCGGGGTCGTCTCAACATTTTTTAAGATACATGTTGATAAATTAAAATAAGGATTTGTCAAATTCGGCATCGTTAAGAAGTAATTTGTATCATATAACAATACTGGCTTATGCAATTCAATCAATATAGCGTCTTACGGAATCCCTATTAGTAAAAGGAATTTCCTCAAGGAATTAAATGTACCAACATCACTTTAGTGGGATAAAAAAATAATTTTCGCACTGATAAAAAAATACGAAAAATTGAATTTTAAATAATGTATTTATGGTCATATCTTCAGTAAAAATTGAAAAACCACCATCCATTTCCGTTATTATATTTTTCTTGCTTCATAATTTTCCTCCTAGTGATTACATACATTTGATTCATATTGATTGATTCTGTTTCGCAAAATAATTTGTAACAGAATATCTATCTTTATAACCTCAGTAAATTTATTCATTTTGTTTTTGAAGTACGAAGGATTGACCAATCGACAGAGTTTTTTCTCTCCAGCAAGATCAGGGATGATCGTATTTACAAAGGTTAATCCGAATTTTTTGAGTTAGTGGGTTGATTTTGAACACACTGTTCACACAAACACCAAGGTAAACTTTTACCTTCAGTCTCTGAAGACTATAACTTGGTTATAGAAACGTGAGTGTTGGTGTAGTGGTGGTGTACTCACCAACGGTTACAGAAATTCCAAATTAGTAGGATGATTGGTATCTATTTATATTTTATTTTTCCTTGACTTTTTTCTTTCCGAATTATTTGATAATAATAACAAAACTATGGGTAGACATATCATGTGTTGAACAGTTTCAACTAATTTAATTTGTGATTTCATAATAAATCCGAAATGAAAATATCGCTAAAATTTAAATTCAGTTCCATATACTTTTCATAGAAAATTCAACAAAACGATAGTAAAAATACTTACTTCATACGAAAAATGTTGATTATTTCCACTAATTAAAAATTTTCACCATACACGTGTGAATATGATAACAACGTGTCAATCATATTTAGTTTGGAGCTATTTATGATTCATTTTGGTAGCTTTGTTTGTTAGAAAAATGTTTTTTAAGGCTGTATAATTGTTTGATATCATTACTGATTATACAAAAAACGATAAAAATTCAACCATTTTGTTTATAATCTATACGATTGCTTAAGCTGCTATTTCTCTCATTGAACTATTATTGTCTCCTCATTATCCAAAGCAATCTTCAAATTCCGTGCGGAATTAAATCTAATTGAAGGGTATAAATTATTATCATACTTTTGAATGCAATTGGAAATTTGTGAATTGGAAATATTACCATAAAATTATGCGCTGATTGGGTAGAATTTATGCATTCGTTCACACTAGTACAGGCAATTTAATTTGGTAGTAATTTCCAGCAACTATTGAGCTGTAATACTTCTTTAGTTACAACTTTGTTTACCTGTGTAAGATTAACGATATTAACGTATCTATGTGACAACTCTAACACGTGTAGAGAATAACATAAAGATAACAAAGTTATTTTACAAAGCAATTAATTGTGACCATCTCGGAAAAATAATTCGTCAAGAACTGCCAATACTCAAATGAATAAATAGATACATAAATAAATGAAGAGCTCTAGCTATTTTCACCAACAAAATTCTTCAATCTATAAATTCAAACATTATGAAAAAGCAGATAGTTGCTATGGAATTAGATAATTGTAGTGCTGATAGATGAATCACATGAATAGGTGTTGCTACATACGTTGCAGCTTATAAGATCTTCAAAATTTTCTGCTGCTCTTTTTGGTAGGAATTGGAGACGCCTCTATTATAACACTGTCAGACAGATATAATTGATCTACTGTGATTTACTGTGTATCTCTATTATGTGTATTTACAAGTGTGAGTATACATGTGCACTATGAATGGGTATCACGAATGTTAACAAATGTACAGAGCAGATTCGAAAACTTATTTTGGGTAGTCTTTTATATATAGTATTCAAACGAAAGAACAATTTCTTACGAGATTAGTAACTATGCATAACTCATGGATTTATCAGTAGGATAAGAAAAAAAGGTGGTATTAATGAGTGCAAATCTGTCAAAAAAATCAAGATGCATTCTTACTGTATTTTAAGGTGCTGATGCCTTAGTTTTAATGTACCCAAAATTTTAAAGGTTTATTATATAGTTCAGTAACAAAACTACGTAAAGCAATAGAAGAAAGACGAGAGAGAGATATTCGTTGAAAAATTTTTAGGTACAATAAGGGAAATTTGTTACAGGAGTTGGCCCTCATATAGGAGATACTCCTCTGCAGGGCTGAGGTTGTGAAGGTTGCGTGGAGTTGTGTTTGCGGTCGTGGCTGGGAAAGAGGAAAAGCGAACGACCATACGAAATGAAAGCTCTGGTAGGCAAAAACATGTTTTTCTTCATTTTTGAAAAAATTAAATGACGGGTGTGCGGTTACAGCTACGGCTGCATTATTCCCTATCGTAAGCCATTTGTCTGGTGAACCGGAAGAAAGACGATTGGAGAGACTACGGTCAGTCAGAGATCAGCAAATGCAACAGCCGTAATAGTTCAGGTAAGCTTTGAATTAGTAAATTCATAAAATTCTATAGATTGCTTCCATTTGTTTAAGGTTTTCTTCGCAACATCAATACATATTCGCGGAAAATCAGTGATTCCTGGGGGCTGAACTATCCTATAAAATCAAATAAGAAAATATATTAAACTGCAACTACGAGTAGGTTCTTATATTTTGAGAACAGATATTATTTTATATAGTTGATTCCATCCAATTCTCGGAGTGGTCTGTACGTGAGAAAGAATGGAAGTAAATAGTTCAGAATGATTTATTTACTATAACAATGCAATAATTGTACAGACTTATCGATCACGTAGTGACATATAGTCATCAGAAAGTTAAACTGATTCAATATGTGTCAGAAATTTCCTAATTCTAGACTAGTAATACTTTTAATATGAAATGCTTCGCTTCAGTACGACACTGTTAGATTCAATAGACATTCTTTCAATTTACCAAGTAGATACGATGACAAAAAATAATTTGTTGTTAGTATTCATTGAACAGTTACATCCTGAATTCACATAACATTTTTTACTTTGTTTGTTCCTCATTTTACTTTCTCTATGCATACAAAGCGATGCTTAGCAAATCGAGTGCTAAATATCTTAAGCACATATCGTTAGAAGTAACAAAATATGTACCAACTGAGAAATTAACAATTCTAGAGTAAACAATAAAGTTTTTATAGCCTTTTCAAGGATAAGCTTTCCATTTTCCTCACAAACGTTTGTTATAGTTGGCTATATGGAATTGTAGACTGATCTGTTAACTCATTCTATGTATAGAAGAGACATCGTTTGAAGTTTATTATGAATTACCATCATAAAAATGATGAGTATGATAACATATAAGTCAATAAAATGTATGTGGAAACACCATTGCGCATCGTTTTTGTTGCCTTGTTGCCTACATTTAACTTCTACGAGTTTGTTTTTATTGTGAAATTTTTTATTATAATGCCGATAGGGATTGCTTGATATGAATTTACAGATTAGCTCTCTGCGTTTGGCAATTTTTCACTTGAAGCAATTGGAAATATACAAACGCTTTATGGTTTCAATAAATTTTAAATAAAACTTTTCCAATTATGATATGATAAATTCGCACCTAAGAGGATCTTAAAATCTGGAAAAAAACTCATTTGAAACATTGACACTTCCCATAAATTTGAGGAGATAGTGACAAAAATTTTTTCTGGAAATTGTTATATAACGTTTGTTAGGTGGAAATTATGAAAATAAAGTATAGCTCTATTTCTCTTGATCTATCAAGTTTTCTCTGAGTGAGTGTTATTGTATTATTTTATATGTCAAATATGATATATATTATTATTTATGTATCGCCTTCAATGGAAGTTTTAAACATTTTCTAATGCTTATATATTACTTTTCAAATGAAAAGTAATATATGAATTGAGTTGAATTGAGTTAAATGAATTTGTTGTTGCATGTGTCTTCTCGAGTTTTACCGTAATTGTTGTATGTATGATTGGCGAAAACAGCAGGTAGACCTAAAGCTATATTATTTCTTTTTTCGTCAAATTAGAGGAAAACACCGAAAACTCGCGATACCAAGAGGTTATGAAAGAAAATTTGTCCTGCTGGTGCAGAAGAAGAATTTGAGTTGATGGGTGCAGAAGTAGTTTGCTCTTTAGTCGACTATGGTGATGATGAACATTTTATACGTATCAAGTATGGTAAGGGGATGGTGAGTTCGTCGAAATTTCACATCCAGCTCTATTATGTCCTGAGTTATGACCAATTTCGCCATTCAATTAGGAGTATTCGTGAATTGGATTCTTAAATGGAAGGAAATTGTTAAATGAGTTCATCAGTAAGCTAATGTCAGAGGCGAAAGGGGGAGCAGGTATAATAATTTTTAGCTATTGGGTATCTATTGGAATTCACGTGCCTTTTCACTGGATTTATTGGCTGATTGGCAGAAATTTAGGACTAATTTGTTCTACAATAGTATCAGAATGTCACTTTTCGAGGGCAGTATTTCGTGATGTATTCTATAATGTCTTGGATAAATGTCCTGGAATATCAAAATGAATGGAGAAGCTTGTCCATAAGATAGAATTCACCAAGGCTCCCTTTTCCAAATTTTGACACATTGGTAAAAGTGGGACTGTATCTCATATTACAGCCACTTTATATGTATGCTGAATCTTTTCTCTCCTTCCATTGATATTAAAAATTTCCCTTTCCCTTCCAGCAGCGATTATACATAAGTTGGTGAAATTTTTGAACTGCATATTTTATTCATTTTATTACCATGAATAATGTCTTATTTATCATAACGAATGATTAACATTCTTTACATATTAATCATTTATTTGACATTTGAATATACTATTTAGAAACTAATCTTATATTGTAAAGAAACAATGATCATTTGATCAACAATTTCAGAAATTGTTGACTCAGTTGAAAATATGAGTCGCTTGCAATAGTTCCAGTTGAAATTATTGGTCGCAGTGTCTTTTCGAAGTTATCTTCATCTTCGACCACAAGAAGTTAATTTTATTACCCTAACGTCCAATTTACTTTTAGTCTCTGAGGACATTAAATTGGTTATCGAAACGCGCGTACGGCAGCATAATTGTGAATGTTGATGTAGTGTAAACAATATGTTCAGTACCTCAATATCCAGTTTCTAGCTGTTACCAATTTATGTGGAATCCAACCAGAGCTAATAGCTATGGAGTGTCCTTTAAGAAACACTGTATAACGGCTTACCCTACTAATTTACTATACAATCCTAGTATTGAGTTATTTATTCTGGAAACAACTTGCATTATTTTTATACACTATGTCCGATATTACAATGGTATTTGCAGTATTTTCTGATGTTTAATTTCTCTGGAAACTCATTTATTTCAAGTGGATAAACCTGTTTTCCTTTTTCTTGAAATAATTCTTGATATTTCATTTTTCTTTGAGTCATATTTATTAGCTGACAATTTTGGAAAAACTTTTTTCTGTGATTTTGACAAGAATTGGAATATAACATTAATTTAAGAACACACTGTAAAAAAGTTCTACATTTTCAATATTCAATAGATTTATTCCATTGTTCAGTGAGTCTTCTAATATTATTCAAGTTCCAATAACCTAGAATCTGATTTCTTCACAAATTTCACTTGTCAACAGTTTTTCCAAGTGGCAATTATTATAAGCCTACTTATATTCATGATTCAAATGAATTCCCATCCCATTGTTCGTGTATTCGTTCGATATAATGGCACGATGAAGTTGTTTATTTTCAACGTATTCATAGCTGTCGCCGTTCTAATAGTGACATTGTAAGAACGAGTTCCAGTTGTGCCTTCTAGAAGAGTCACTACTAGTCTTTCATTTCATTGCTTTATTCAAATTGATGCATGTATATTTACTTACTAAATAATTCTACTTTCCATCCCATTCTATTCAAGTATATTTATTGTACTTCCACGCCTACCAAATAAAGATATTAGAAGTTGTATGATTTGCACATTTTACAGTGAACACAGTCCAAGTTTCACAATTCTTAATAGTGAATCAAAAATTTGATTTTGGAAAAATATGACGTGAGTGAGCTCGATATCCATAGTATGACTCACTAATGCATGGAATCTATATAATAAATGTTATAGTGATTCCTCTTATATTTGCCAAGTTATATTACCCTGAATCTGTTCTCTGAATCCAAACGACGCCAACAGTTTTAATACTTTATTCGAAGTCCACACCAAGTCAAGTAGTATCACACTAATAGATTTGAATATATGAAACAGCTAAACAGGCCTTGTGTATACAAGACTTCGAGTCGCTCTACTGCCACTCTCTGTTTTTGTGCATGGGTGCTTCCCTCCAATTCTCTATATCTATTTTATCAAGAGCTTCTTTACATGCTTCTATCTATCTTCTAATTTTTTGAAAACGTTCCGCCGGCTGCAAGGCAAAGTATAATAAGAAATTCCAACCTACTGAAAAGTAGAAAGGAACAGAACATTTTTTTGTGTGGTCTGATCAGTGTACACCCTGTTCAACGGCGAAGAACACGACGGGTCATACAAAGTAAGATTTTCGTGCGATGACGAAACAAAGGAAATTCCTGTCTGTTACAAGGCTTTCCTTTCGTTACATGACATTAAAAAGAAGAAGCTGTTGCAAAGCTCGCTTGAAAATGGCTGGTATGGCTCCAGTAGACAGACGTGGGAAACATAGCAACAGGGCAAATAAATTAGACACAAAAATAAAGGACGCAATTATTGAACACATCAAATCATTCAAGGGACGACAAAGCCATTATAGTATTAAAAATTTTCAAAATTGTATTCACCGCTCAACATTAAAAAAATGAACAAGATGTTTATAGAACAAGTGAAGGGATATGTCCTATGAAACCTATCGTCAGACATTTTCGAAACACTTTAACATTTCATTTGGGTATCTCAGATCTGACACTTGCAGTAGCTGCGACAAGTTTTTGGCAAAAATTAAATCTTTGCAAGCACAAACGTTGACTACATCAGGAAATGAACTAAATCAAATTAAAGCTGAAATGAGAAGACTGGAAACCAGCAATAAGTTGCATAAACTGAGCGCTTTACAGTTTTACAAAAGGAAAAAAGCGAAATTTACAAGTAGAACAGATGAAACTCGAGAAGCTATATGCATGAATTTTGCAAAGAACCTGCCAGTTCCTAATATTAATATAAACGATGTTTACTACAAAAGAGAGCTGTCCGTCTTTTCATTCAATATACATGTTCTGTCTACTGCACAAAGTATTTTCTACGTATACCCAGAGACAGTTGGCGGTAAAAGATGTGATGCAGTTTGTTCCATGTTACATCACTTTCTTTACAATTTTCTGGATCACCGCGTAAACAATTTGGAAATCTTCTGCAATTCCTGTGGAGGCCAGAACAAAAACTATACGCTCTTCCGCTACATTAATCACCTAGTTCATTTTCAAGAAAAACTAGATTCAGTAAAAGTTTCTTTTCCAATTCTGGGACATTCTTACATGGAGTGCGACAAAGATTTTGGAATAATAAAACAGAAGACTGTAGTAGAATTGCCTAGTGAATGGATTCAAGTGTTTCGGGTAGCTAGAGTTAAACCGAGTCCATTTGACGTGTTGCAAGTGACACAAAACTACTTCAAAAGTTGGACCACACACATGAAGTCTTTAAACAGGAAACAGTGTCCGTTTAAAACACGTCCAGTTCGTGAGCTTAGAGTTTTCAAAGATCATCCAAGATTTGTGTTGCATCGAGCAACTTGAAATGGCATGAGGGAAAGCAACGTTATTACAGATGGACGCAAATTGCCACTGGACACACATGAATTTGAACTACCCGGGTATTTGTACAAAGGTAGGCTTTTAAAGTTTGTAAAATAACTGTATGACATAATCAGAAACTTTTTAGGCATGCTACCTACAAGTGCCCTACAAATTTAAGGGACCTGCAATGTTTGAAGCGATTCTGTTGCAATCCGGAGGCAGATGAGTTTTATTCTACACTCCCTCATAATCAAGATGGGTTTCTTCATGCAGTGTCGAATATTGTCAATTATCAAGAAAAACAAATTTATTTTTTTGACATTTGCACAGGTACTGTTGTTAAAGATACAGGGTTTGAAACTTTAATTTTGCTCTCCTGAAAATTTACGATTCTGTGGCATTCCCCCTTTTTAACCTGTAGTCTTCATATATCTTCATCTGATAATTTCTAATATTCAAGTATAGGTAATGTTCATTATTTGATATAATAATAAATTTTTGGGCTCATCAAGTCGCTTATTAAGAAAGGTAATTCAATAATGTGTATCCTTACTTACTTACTGTTGATAAGATTTTGGTGTAAGAAGATTTCTTTGAGTCAGCTGATCTCATTGAAAGACACTTACCAATGTCTAAAGAAAGTTTTGTATCAGAGTACCAAATAAGGTTTTTGAAAGTTCTGCTCTCGATGAGCACTGGTAATGTTCAAAATTAACAAAACCATTGAAATGAACGCTGCTTGCGAATTTCTTTCCAAGTACCACACGTGTGAGGACAGTTTTCTGAATATAATAGTGACTGTTAAATAAGCTTCGGTTGCATTATACAGTATGCAGTTACACAGGTTCTACAACCTAGCTGAAGAAAACATTTGGCAAGGAAACTAATGATTGCTAACTTCTGGTATTATTAAGGAATTTATAATGTTGATCAAATTTGACTCCTAGAGCAACAATTGATTAAGAAGTTAATTCTGACAAACTGAAGAAATTGTTGTGCGTAGGAGGGCATTTCGTTAGCAACGAGTAAATCAAGAACGTTCACACAGATTGGTTGAAATCATAGGTGAAAGGGGTTGGTAGGTAATGAGAACTGTACAAATAACCAGGTAGAGTATGTTGGAAATAGAAGAAATTTTTGCCTTCGACGAATAATTGAATTTTCCCCTATGCTTTGATGCGAAGATTTATTTCTGAACTGCTCTCTTATATATGCATTATATTCCATTGATAATCTCTTATACTTTACTAATTGTGATAGTTGAATAATCCAGAAAATGTTCATATTTTTGAATTTTTGATAGTTTGAAGTAGGTGAACATGGTCCAAGGATTTCGTTAAAAGCATCCATGCTGATTCTGGCAAGAATCTGGCAAGAAAATAGAATTCATGTATTCTGTAGGGATATGAACCTTTTTTAATTTTTAACACTAATATATTTTTAACTGTCCTGATACATATGTTCATTAAAATAATTTTTTATCCAGTATTTAGCGTTTTCTTGTTTATAACAATTGTTCGACCTATTTTTCATGTACTACATATATATTATATTCAATGGTATCATATTTGCTTGTCGTATTTTTCATGATGAACTTTTTGTCATCATCAAATAATAGCTGGGACAAATGCGTAGCGACGTAATAATATTTATTTAGTTTTCGACAAAATTTTCAATGGTTGTCAATGAAACCGTGTTAATGTCTATTATTCCTCAGTAATTTTTTGAAAATGGGTGATATAATGATGAGAAGTTATCGAAATATTTTAGATCAAAATAATTATTTAGATTAGTGATCAATAATCTTAGCACACCAAAAAAAATGGAAACTTGAAAATTGAATTAACGTTTCTCGGGGGCATAATCAATTGTTAACACTTGTATGTACTCAAAGTATTAATCAGTTATCAAGCAATAAAAATATCAGTTGGATATCCTCCGCTATATCCAGTAGTTTCAAGTCATCTTCGACCTAAATAACACTTACATATGCAGATTTTGCATGTTTTGTAATTGCGACGATTATAAAAGACACAGAAGTATTTTCTTTGTCGATAGACTAGGAATATTAATAAAGATGAAGTGTTAGGGGGTCAACTGAAGCTATGAACTATGAATACTGTTCGGAAATTGAATTGAATCTAGGTTGAACTTCATAGAAATAAATAGTAGAGAAAATATCTTGTAGTTTTTTTAATTCCCGACAGACTTTATCTGAAGCAAATGGGTTATATTGAAAACTCCCCATTTCCTGTTTTCCTGAAAAAATAAGTTATGGAATATGATTCTATTTAGTCCAAATGATGAAGGTTTTATCGATATAACAATTCAATTGCTCACAACATTTTTAAGACACTTAATTAATTTCAATTTTGTTATTATAAATGCTCCAACTTTTTTATAATTCAGTAAATGACTGTCATGTAGAACTTTTGTTATTATGGTATATAATTTTTTCCGAAATAATGTGATAACAATTACTTCAACAGACCAAATAATTAGAACATGCTTTATTAGTGAGATAACATGACTAAAATAGTTAAATAGTTTTTAACCTATCATGTAAAAACATTTTAATCTATTTCAGCCTTATTACTGGTATCATATACTTAGATACGTTCTATTTGAAAAGTGTTTCGTTAAATTACATACGAGTCATCAATGAAAGTTTAGTGAAATTTTTGTAATGTCATATTATAATAACAATTAGTTTCCTAGTTAAATTGTGTATATTTTGTAGTTTAGTATCAGCTGAGTGGTCGAGAAACGTGATAAAATCAAATTCAAAAGTGGGTCTATAATTTTTTAGTCAATTTTAGTCATTTAGTTTATGTTTCTAAATGATATTGATTTCAAGTCTCTTTTGCTTTATACTTGAATTAGTTTAAAATTTTTTGGTACGGATAAAAATTTGACGTTTTGACTACTTTTAGTCTTTATCAAAATATAATCTGACACTGACAATTTGTTTTTTGTTTGTATTTATATTAATTAATAGATCACTTACATCATAATTATGAAAATAAAAATTAAATCAAAATAGAAATCTATTTTAACAAAAGAAATTAATATTTGCTTAGTTTTTACATTTCGAAAATATGTAGCAGACATCAATAAAATTATTTGTAGTTGTATTAAAACTTAGAATGATTGGAAACACTTCCCTTTTTGTTGAATTTTTTGCGAGAATATCAATATTTCTAATTTTCATCGATGTTTATATCACATCATGACTGGATCTAAACGAATCTTGTAATGTCTTGAGCGAGGAGTATATAATACATATTCAACTCAGCTATGTGTATCAATCCAGATTTCGCGCAAAAAAACTATATTTTTGTTTGAATCTCTGTATGGCTTAATACTGCGCGAATATTCTGGAATATTCTCGTTAAAATTAGTTCGTATGACATTATTTCTAATAATCATGCAGTAGTCAAGTGAATACAGTTGAAAAATAAAGATAAGGTTGCTTACTACAGCATTTCCTCAGCTATATGACCTGTGCCACATGGGCCAAATCTACCATCGATGTACCAGTTAAATCCGAGAATGTCTTCCCAGAAGAATTGAATGATTTGACTAGGGGTTTGCACCTATCGAAAGAGGAAAGTTCTAGGCTCAAAACTGGAATTGAAACTTAGCCCTAGGCTCTTTTTTTTCATGTTATTGCTGTAGGGAACGAAATTCACTACTTTTCTTTGAAGAAATAAATTCATTGGTGTTCTGTTGTGATATTCCTGATCTATTGAAATACTTGAGAATGACTTTCGAAACATCTGAGTGGAAAAATTACTTCAAGTATCTTTAAGAAAAATTTTGATGGAAGATGCGAATTTCGGAATAAGTATAAATCAGAAAGGAAAACTAGCTTAAACGAGTTCTTAAAAAGTTATGCCTTCTAGAAATAATGTAATGCCATTATAAAAATCTTGAATGCAACAAGTGCACCCCCACACTGTCTACATTCCTACCTTGACTATTTCCCTGACAACCTAGTGCATTACAGTGAAGAGTAAGGTGAATGGTTCCACAAAGGCATAAGAGAAATGGAAAAACGGTACTATGGTAGATGGAATAAATATGTTAGCTAGCTATTGCTGGATTCCTAAGAGGGATTGCCAAGATACCCAAGAAATGTCTAGTAAATCTAAAAAACAAACGTTCGGAAACTAAAATTAATCATTCTTACATCATTATCTTCTCATACATCTTTGTACACGTAAATCAATATTGAAAACATAATTTTTATCATTGAGGTATGAGAAAATGTATATCATAATCGAGTGAAATCAGACTATGAAAAATTTTACAAAATCTGCACGTGATAGAGGAAAACTGAACAAAAATATAGAATCGGCATAAAAAAAACTTTCAGAAACAGCCAACTCTAACAGGCCTAGGTGATTCTTTATGTAAAACTGGGAAGCGGTTATTTCAACCGATTCAGGCGGCCAGTCCCTGGTTGTTAGTTAATACACTTTAAACCGCGCGCTGTAGGTTCTGCATTGGTCTCGTGGAACTTTTCGTTATGTCAGACTTGGTGTCTGACGTTTCGATAACAAAACTATCCTCTAAACTAGTTTACCTCCAGTCCCTGTTAATCCAGCGTTTCTGTTACTGGAGTGTAATGTATAATAGTATATATAGTATATAATACATTGATACAGTGATATAGGTCATGAATGAAGACCGCAAACTGACTGTACTTTATCCACGATTGCAATAATATATTGTTGGATATATATATATATATATATATATATATATATATATATATATATATATATATATATATATATATATATATATATATATATATAGAGAGAGAGAGAGAGAGAGAAAGAAAGAAAGAAAGAAAGAAAAAACTTTACTCACAAATTGTTAGTTAAGGTAGTTACCTATAAAAATGCAGAAAAAATTACAGTTATTTTATGTATTAAGAAAATTAACTATGAAATTTGAACAATTAGTAAACCGAATATGAGGAATTGAATCATGAAATTTTGTTGTTACTTCTACTGTTTGTACCATATATATTGTTGATGTACTAAATGGGTTGAGGACACTGTAAATTTTATTCACAAAATCTGACTAATTGTATTAAAGAGAAGCGATAACAACGCCCTGAATATGAATTGTAGTCTGGATATTTTCCATTTCAAAGTTAGGAAACAACATCGTTTACGAAATATGAAGATTTAAGAATTTCCTAAATGAGGTATGGAAAAATTTTCATAACAATGAATTTCCCTCACAATTTTTTTTTTATATTATGTTCACTAACTGAAAAATATATCCGTCACGTTTTGTATTTACAATAAGCACGATAAATATACATATGTAACTGATTAGTTGTTAGAAACGATATTTCTCATTTGGCGCTGTTTATAAAATTATTAAGGTGTTCTGGCAAGACAGATTTGCATTTTTAGCTACATGTTTATCTGTTTGACGTTTGAGAAATGCATGCAATTTATAATTTTGTATATTGATTCTATTATTCATGTTGAGTGTGCTTTTTAGCATTGAGTAGAAAGTTCATGAAGGCGATAAATGCCAAAAGGACACATAGGATGACTCGATGCTCTCACTAATATGGAATCTTGATAAAATTTCAGACTCATTGTGTTTTTAGAGTTTCCAGGCAATAAATTTTATATACTTTAGCTTCTTGGCTTATTTATGGAGTTGTGCATACTAATTCATCTTCATTATCTAGAGTGAAAGTGTAAGTTTTAAGCAGCCACCGTCGTCTATTTCGAAAAAAATTCTTCCAATAGAAGTTATCATCATAGAAGCAATACGAGGGTTGCTACTTAAGTTGTGAAATATGGCAACACTGATAAGAACATGTCAATATGCCATCATGCCATATGCCAAGTTTGAGATTTTTAATTGTGAACGTACTCAGAACCTGTTGTCAAACGAGTGATATTTGAGTTGTTTATAAATATTTCGAACATTCATTTTCGTCAAAAAATGGATTTGAATCGTGAACATTTTCATGCGATGATTTCCTATGAATTGATGTGGATTGACCTAACAGTTCAGAATTGAAACTATCACGCTTCGCTAAAGGATGAATTTCATATAAAATGTTGTTCCAGAAATCATCAATGCTTTGCGTAAACTGATATTGCAAGATCGTCATGTGACATACTTTGAGATTAAGCCAAACATGGGCAGTAATTCCATTGGCACACATTCAATATTGCATCAACATTTGTCTGTCAAAAATATTTTTCCGCGTTGGATACCGCATAATTTACCAATCGCTCAGAAGAGGGCTTGTGTCAATTGGTACAAAGAATGAAAAAATTCAATCGCAATGCTTGAATTGACGTCTATAAGATCTTGATATGCGACGAATTATGGATCTATGCATATCAACCCAAAATTGAAGAGAATCCAAATCCAAGAAAAGAGGTGCGTGCTTGAAGTACTTCGAAGCAAAGGGTCGCCTGTTTTCTCTGAATAACTGAACATGTCACCACCGTTCTATCGGAGCAACGTAGAAGGGTCAATTTTGAATAATAGACCAGCATTTGTATACCAGAATTATTCGAAAAAACCAGGGAAATCAATTGCAGAAGCGAATCAATCGCCACCACAACAGTCCTTGTTTGGCACACAATGATCTTTTCTTATTCTCGTAGATCAAAAATGATTTGCGAGCTCAACGTTTTCCTACACAAGAAGAAGCGGTTGATGCGTTGAAATCACATCTTTTGGAGGTAACAACCCTCGTATAACCCAAGGTTATATTGGTTTATTCCGACTTTCCACGTAACTGTCAATCCACTATAGTTAGGGAGATTCATAATTAAAATGAATTTACTAAAGTAATCGTATGTCACTACGACACAATAGTAAGAAGTTAAGCAGGTTATTTTCACGAACATTTCCGTCGCAAATACGATTATTTTCACAAATAAGAATAAAATTATGAATATAATGATAATAATGATATCATTTTATTTTCCTGTTTTGTTTCATTTTGTTCTACATTCTGTTGATATTAAATAAATTGGTATTTATCTGAAGGTTCAACCACTACTTCCCACGCTCGTGATTTTTCTATACAGTAGAGAGATATGCCCTCATTATACTTGTTAAAAAAGGTCTAACGTAGGTTAAATCGAACATTATATTTGACCAATTCATGTCCATTGTTTCACCAGAATAGCAGATTGAGAAAAAAACAAATATATATATATATATATATATATATATATATATATATATATATATATATTTATATATCCATAACTACTATTATATGAGAAAATAACGAGAACATTTAGATGCATTTATATATATTTATATATATATATATATATATATATATATTTATATAATATAAATATCTATATATATATTTATATATATACATATAGCATGTCTGAAGTCAAAACTTCAATGAAAGTTGATTGAAAGCTAAATGAATTCCTTGTAATATTGATCCTGTTTGTTTTAGCAGGATCTGTATCAAAAACAGTTTTTTGGGAAAAGATTACTAGCATGATTGTGTTAAGGAGGTATTGTTCCATTTTTCAAGATCCTTCTCTAAAGAGAAGATTGTGTGACAGTTTTTGCTGAGCTCTTGCCTAGAAATAGTTTTCCCATAATAGCTACATAAGTTATATTCAATCAAAAATATATCTGCTTTCTCTAATACTACATAATAATGAGTTTTCTCTTAATTTCTCATTCCACTTTTTAACAAAACTCGAGGCAACATTTTTGTCATGATAGAGACATTATCATCAATTTTCATCCAATTATCGCGAAGGGGTATTTGTTATATAAATATATATATATATATATATATATATATATATATATATATATATATATATGTATATATATATATATATATATATATATATATATCATTATCAGCGGAAATGTACGTCCAACGGATAAGAAGAAAATTGTTGTAAATTAAACCTGTGCATCATTAAATTGCTAAGTGAAGTTTTCCTAAAAGATCAATCACTATGATCCTTGTTCTCTTCTTGAATCATCTTGTACAGATTGAATTTATGTTTTTTGGAAATGTAAACTGTAAACTTCTTATTCGGTACAAACCATATTTATAGAATGTTTCTCATTGAGTACCTGTTATCCATTACAAGCTGATGAAAAACGTGATAAACTGACAACTTACTGTTCCACATAGTTTTAGTGTGAAGTTTTGCTAGTATCATTCTACATATTCAACTGTTCGTCACGTAAAACCATGGACCATTCAAAAAATTTCAACAACCTCTTTTTTATTTGAAGATAACTGTAGAGCACATACATACACTACGGCACTAAAATTCTGTTAGCCAAGGCACAAGAAATATACTTCCTCAGCCATAGCTAGGTGGAAGTTGCGATGATTCTCGGAGAAATCAGATACTTCTTTTTTAATTCATCTCATTTGAGGGTCACGAACAGTAATGTTCTTGGATACGCACCATGGAACACATATAACAATTCTGATATTGCTAGAATTGTTGTGTTTGAAGTTAATTCAGTGCTTTATATCCGAATGCCATAAGTCCAGATGGGTTTTAGTATGATTTTGGATTTTGGATTTTGAATTTGGATGATGATGGCATCAGCTTGTTGTTGCTTATTAACTGAAACCATCGACCTATTACCCAATGAAGTTTATTGAGTTTTAGGCCCAATCGTTTTCTCTTTATTAATATGTGTGCCCTCCAGATTAGTCGTTGGTTAAGAATTCCAATGTATTTAGCACTTCCTTTTTGCTGTGGAATATGTTCGTTAAATAGCATAGGTTAAGAGGACCTTCTCTATTGGATTTGGGTAACATAAACAAATTTATTTCAATTCACTACGATTCTCCACGTTTGAAGTTACTTAAGAATATTTTAAAATTTTAATTTAAGCGACTTATTGATCAGGTATAAATAGATTTTTCATAACGTTTGTTTTGAATATACAAGCACAAAACTACAAGAGTGAGTATGGCAAGGTGAAAAAAGAAAATTGTGAAGTGATTGAAGGTTTTATTGAATATAATCAATGTTGACTTAACAATCACTTTATCCTTTTTTTCTATTAAATGGAAAAATATCTCCTCATTCATTCCGAAATAATTATGTCAGTCCACAGGATAAATTCTCAATTTATTTAATAAACTTTTATAAGAGTGTGTTAGTTAAGGTTTTTTTTTCATTGTCTTCAAAGAACTATCACAAAAACAGGTATTTGGCTTTCCTCGTCTGATGATGATATTTTTTTAGATCACTAGCTGAACCAGCAGGCGTAGTGCATCAATCGATGAATGAAAGACCTAAATGAACTCAAAACAATCCAAAGTAATCCCTTTTTATTAAAAAAATGCTCGGTATGAATGAAGTTTTATTATTATTTTCGATTAATTACATATGATGTTGTTTACTCACAAAACAGAGTTTTCCTGGAATACTGGCTATTTATGAGGTTTCAATTTGATATTGACAGACACACACAGTGAAAATACCGTATGGTAATCAATTTAAAACTTGTGTTAATCCAAGCAATTACAGTGAATTTCAAAAACCCGTAGGATAGTTGACTACGTCATCTTGGTTCATAACGGTGTCGACTGATTTGAAGGAAACCAACTGTTTCGAAAGAAAGTTTTGAATGGTCGCATTGAGATCTTCAACATCTTTATTTTTCGCCGCCAATACTGCTCTTTCACCCAGCCACTTATGGTTATTGAACTGTTGTGCTATATCTGAGAAAACACGATGAATGAGTTCCTTCTTTGAGTCTGTGATTTGACAGAAATCTGTGAAAAATGTGATGAATCCGGACGAGGTGTCCACTGCAACTCTATTATTTCCAATGTCTAACAACTGCTTCGCAAACCCATTTCGAGTTTCATCACATCACAAAAGATCAACACAAAAAAGGGCACATAACTTGAAGTTAAGCACTATCACACAGGATCACCGAAGTGAAGAAAGTTCTCACGCACGTAGTGATAATCGTCACTCACAAAGATGAAGGATGCACTCTTTGTCTGAGGTACCGATCAGTATAGAGGATGGATCGACATATTAGTTGCTTTTCAAATGTCAAATATTATGTTTGCGTTCAGAAATTTAATTTGTGAAAAAACAGCAAGGATAAACAAAATTGTAGTTTTCGTTTAATATATTGATGTTAATATTAACATAATATTGTTAACCAACCATAGACTGCAGCAGATTAAATGCATGTGTACGTGTAACGACTATATTTTCTATTACTAAAGTTGAAGTATAATATAAATGCGTGAGTGTACCATTCAAATATGTAGTTATCTGAGTAGCCGAATTAAGATGAAATTTTCTTAAAAATACGTTTTAGGTTTACCAGGGCTTTCTTTGGGAATAATTCCATAATACTAATCTGAATTTCTCTGTAATGCAACTATTGTTCCTCATAACTACCTAGTGTATTAATATGATTACTAATTATCGGAAAATTTTTCATATTCCTCAATTATAAGATGCTAGGAGCGTACTTTCAATACCTTATTGCCATAGAAGAGAGAATGGAAATAAATTGATTCTTATTTTTTTCTTTAATGAATGGCTGTTGAATTCCCCCATACACCGATATATTCACTTCAGATACTTATAATTTTTTTGTCGAAAGAATATGAGTATTAAAAGTAATTAAAATGTGCTATAAACAGATGGTGAGCGTCATTATCACTTAATATACGAAACAACTATTATATTCTTGATCAAATCATATTGCGGGTTAACTGTTTCTATTATATTTTCAAAGCGAGCTTCAGCTTCACTTAAAATTCAATCGTTACTGGTTGTGATCAACTTTCTTCTCAGTTATATACGGAGGGAGTCCCAAATTATAAATTCTCTAGAATATATTAAGAATTATATCAATTTCAACTGTTCCATTCGGGTTTAATAGAAATAATTTTTCGTATTTTTCATATTCATTTTTCATGTAAAAAGCAAGCACAATAGTGTGAAACTTCTTACACTCAAGTGATGCTCACCGTATGGTATAGTAAGTGGTACTGTTGGGTAAAGACGTATTTTGGCAGCTGATTCCACATGTTTGTATTTCTCCAAAGAGAGGAGTCCCCATAAATTTATATTTATTTATACCCTTATTTATATGGACCTTATTTATATGCTCTAAGCTGCCTAACTTTCTGGTCATCTCTGGGTCATCTATAACTCCAATTGCTATTTTTTGTATTGAGTCAAGCATCTTGAGGATATCCTGGGGAGCCGAGCTCCAAAAATGTGATCAATAAGAAGCTGTTGCGGAGTTTGTAGCTTTTTGGTTTTGGAGAGGGCTCTGTGAAGATGCCTTAGCTATTCAGAAATTTGGCCACGTGACTATGCCAAGACATATTGATCCCAACTTCAGCATCCACCAAGCAAATTTGCGGTGATGGTGATATTTTATGTCTAGGATGACCAAATCCTGAGTCGCAGTTCCAGCCTTCTTTGTAAAAAGAGCATTGTGGGTCTTTGCTGAATTAAATTCGATCTGAATGATTATAATTTACTCCAGAATGTTTTCAAGATCGGTATTAATTTGTTGCTGCTCACGGATTTAGCTTTTAGTTGGGGTATCAGGGAGCCTAATTTGAACAACGACACCAGTGTGCTATCTTCGGCGAAGCAATAAATTGGGTTTGCAGATTTAACGAGTAAATTGTTGATGATCAAGAGTAGGTAACAAGATGCAACCCTGGGAAACACCAGCGGTGACCTTAAACTTTTTTGAGGTGTGTACATCGATAGCAACCTAGACGAGTCGGTCTTTGAGATAGCTACAAATCAGTTGATGAGTGAGAAAGACAAATCGTACGATCTCAATTAATTAAGAAGTTTACCATGCGAAACTCTGTCCAAAGCCTTTGATATGTCCAGTGCGATTGCTCTGGATCCCTCATATCTATCAACAGCTTTAGTAAAACGTTTGTAACGTATCCAGGAGATATCCGTTTGATCTTTGTTTACTGAAGCGGTATTGATGGTTACTGATGATGTTAACAGACTCATTATATTCCGAAAATTTCTGGTTAACGACTTTTCCATGAAATTGGCAACGGCTGGGACTAAAGGATTCAGACGATAGTTGTTAGGAAGCATCTTCTTTCCTTTTTTTGATATGGAATGAGCCCCATGGTGGTATTCCATCAACGTTAGTGGCTTTGAAAAGTTTCACCATATCTCGATTTCGAAATTCTATTTCTGTCATGAATGAACCTCTAGACAGGTTTGGTGGTAGTTTTCCCGCGAACCGTTAAATTTGAAGCGAACATGCGACCTAATAAGTCAACCTTTGAATCTTTGAACTCAACCCCCGTTCAACCTAGTTGGGTGACAGACACTAAGTTAAAGCTACATTAAATTTCTTATGGTTCGATCGTGGCCGTATATGAAGTTTTGTAGTTCGAGTTAAAGTTCACCATCAACTATTTTTTCATATTCCACCTGAAATTGGTAATTTCTTTTAAGTGTGTTTTTCGTACAAACTTATTACCAAAATTGGAAATTCAAATTAAATTTCGCCAAAATAGATCTATTAAATTGATACCTTGGAAATATACGCCTACAGGCGAATCGTGCGGATATCTTGGACGGAACATAAGATAAACATAGAGGTTCTACAGCGGATGAATAAACATAAAGAACTTCTTACACAATAATGGAGAGAAAAATGCAGTACCTTGGACATATAATAAGAGGCGAACGATAGGACATATTCCGCCTGATAATAGAAGGGAAAATCAAAGGAAAACGGTCGGTCAGCCGTGGACAAAATTTATGGTTGAAAGATGACTCGGACCGACCTCTACAGAAATTTTCAGAGCTGCGGTTTCTCGTACGACAATAGCCATTTGGATCACAACCTCCGTAGGGAGACAGTGTCGTGAGAAGAAGAAGAAATAACCAGAACTATGTGTCATAGTGGAAAAAAGCGATTTTAGTTTTATATATAATGAATTTAAGCTGACTGAAGTCTCAGTTAGAGCTAAAAAGAAACCTCAAGATTTTAGAATCCTACTGAGAAAAAGCTAAGCAAGAAGTGATTCTCAGCAGAACTAAAATAGTGGTGTTTCGTAAGATTGCTAATATGGGTCGACAACCACAATTTTATCATAGAAGCTGCGCTATTGAGCTGTAATTAAACCTAATAGACCTAAAAGACCGAAAAGACCGAAAAAAAAGCGAGACTATTTCGAAGAGCAGCATTACACTACCTATTATCAATTATGAAAGTGAGAGTTGGGTGGAACAAATAGAAAAAAATAGTTTCTAGCAGAACCTTTGATTCTTCAAAGACGAACAGCAGCTTATGTCATTATTAGCGAAGTATTTGAAAGGGTTACGAGGTAAGAAAATTTACGTAGGTATGCTTAATACCCTTGGTGATCAATGTCCTTCGTATGCGACCGTGAAAAATTGGACTGCAAGCTTCAAAAGAGGTAAATTTTCCATTAAAGATGATGACCGATCAGGAAGGCCCATTTCTGTATCAGTCCCCAAAAATATCGATGCAGTTCATGACATGATTCTATCATATCATCATCAATTTAGCTGAATTGGGCTAAAACGGATATCTGAAGCACTGAATATTTCATAGGAACGCGTTCATCATATAGTTCAAACCAATTTGGACATGATAAAAATTAGTGCAAAATGGATCCCCAAATGTTTGAATGTTGCTTGAAAAGCGTGCAAGGGTAGAAGCATCGCGTTAGGATGAGACTTTGGTACATTTCTACGATCCAGAAACAAAGCAACCACCGATGGAATGGTGACACTTTTTTTTCTCCAATACCAAAGAAGTTTGGTGTCCAAAAATCTGCTGGAAAAGTTCTTGCCTCAGTTTTTTGGGATTGCCATGGAGTAATCATGATTGGTTTTTTGGATAAAGGTAGAACAATAACTGGAGATTACTATTAGACATTACTGAGCACTCTACAGGAAAAAATTGAAGAGAAAGGAAGCGGATAGATATTTGAAGGTGTTTTGTTTTTGCAGGATAACGCTCCTGCACAAAAATCTCATGTTGCAAAAAATTCGTGATTTGGGGTTTGAATTATTAGAACACTTCTCTTATTTACTATATTTGATTCGGTCCGACTATTATCTCTTTCCTCAACTGGGAAAAAGTTTAAAAGGTCGTTAATTTTCTTTCAAAGGGGATGTAATAAAAGATGTGGAGGTCTGCCTTGCAGGGCAAGAAGAAATATTTTTTTTAAAGGTTTTGCAACGTTTCTAGGTTGCAGGTTCGCTGTAATAAATTTATCCAATTAAGAGGAGAAAATGTTGAGTAATAAAGTATTTTGTCACTAAAATTTTGTTTGGTTCTATAGTAGGGTAAGAATTTTTCAATACATCCTCGTAAAATAATCTACTTTATAATAAGGCAGGACTTGGAGTTCCTTCTAAAGATACGGGATCAAAACCCTAAAAGCTACACTAGATGAAAATACTACTGGATTGATCAATAATATCACAGTATAATGACCTATTGTGATTATGATCGAGATGTAATTAATTTCAACACGAGACAAATTTATCAAATTCTATCGAAATACCTCCAGAAAAACTCTTATGAGGATTCAAATAAAATACTTCTAAGTACACGCCACGCATCCTATAAATACAAATGAAACAAGTGATTATCTACATGGAAATATTTCAATATTCCAATCAAATGATTCTATCAAGCGTGAATTTCAATATTGAATTCTGAAATTCCATGAATTCTGTGTTTTCACAAGAAACATTTGAAACCTCCGAATCTTAACTAATTATTTCTCAGACAATGAATACATAACTAATTGAAAGCTTGGAATATATATCATAGCACACTTTGGTGTTTAATTCGGCTACATTCTCAATAGGAAACTGCTCATAATCCAGCTGTCAAAGATAAATGAGTGTATACATACTTAAAAATTACAGCGTACTCTTTCGGCACCGGTTAATTTAATTCAATACCTTATACAGAACCACTGACTCTCTTGCTCATGTACTATAAATGTAGACAAAGGAACAATGAAATTTATAATTATTATCAATTAGAGCTGAATGTTAGTTGTGGAGTTTTCTTGGTTTCTATATCTACAGCTGAATTTCATTAGAATTATTGAGGAATTTTATTAGCGAATGATGAGCTCCATCACTCCCATTTATTAAAAGAAACCTTTGTTAATACAAAGGCAATTTACTACTCTTTAAATATTCAAATTCTCCGTTTCGGGTTTCTGTGATCAAACATTGCTCAATCTTGAATTAATCAGTTTTTCATTAAAAGCCCATTCTAGGAATCTCAATTTCAGAAATGTTATTCCACCTTTTCTTTTGATCTGAAATTCAATTTTGCTTTAATTATTCATTTTACCCCGCTTTTACGCTCCGCTTCTCCTATTATTTTCTTGACCGCGGTTGACAACAAAGCCGAAAAAAAAATATCAAATTTATGGGGAGAGAAATAAATAGATCAACAAATTTTGCGAAAATTTTGGAATCTTTTTTATAAATAGATTATTCTATGGGTTTGAGATCATTTAATGATTTATTTATACTTCAAATCTAACATAAAATTTTTTATTAAATTGTTAAAAATGACCAGTTTACAGGGCACTCTTCAGGGTGCTGCGCAGCGAAACAACTATCGGCGGAAGTCTGGAGTCCGTATTTTTTATCTAGAACAGAAAAATATGAAATTTTTATGAATAGTGATGAAAGAAATATCGATTTTCGAGCCAATATTTTCACTGTATTTTCTCTTACAAAAATTATTTTCTAAAAAAAATTTACCGCTTAATTTCCTATTCTAACTTCATATAAGACTCCCTTAGTCATCTCGAAGAAATAATTTCTGTCTGTTAACTTTTCGATTAGGTCTTTTTTACTTTCTTTTGAAGACGATGAGCATCACCGATTTTCCAGCTTCACCTAATTGTCATCGTACTTGTCGGTGTAATTCTTACATTGTCGGCTAATCATCATTTCAAAATTGTTCAAAATTGATGCGTATCCTTCATTACAAAAGGCTGCTGCCCTTTAGGCCGTAATTTTTAGAATTTTTGTTCCAGAATAGAGATCTTTGGCGCCAAATTCCATTCGCTTCCGTTGAAACTCTCATTCGTAGTAAGGTATTCCGAAAAAACTGCCCTTATCTCTATAGAAATGAAACATCTGGAGTCCGAAAGAGAAAGTGTTTATAAGAGCAGGTAGACGAATCCGACCGCTCACCTATTCTTTCAAATGCTGTAGGATTGACTGAAAAAACATATAGCTGCGATTCATACCAGTATATTAATGACATTAAAATTAATTACAGGTAACTGCGGCTAATTTTTACAAGGCAACCTATCCTTAATCCATTCCATACGTCCTCAAGATTCCTTTAAAATTATTTCATCAAAAAAACAGATACCTACAAGATTAAGCGGTGGGCTCTTAGACTATTATGTTTTTAGAGTAGCCCTGTTACAGAAAAGTACGCATGCTCCAAAGTTTAGCGTTATTAGCTGTTTAGTCTAAAGTCCACTCTTTCGAATGCGATTCCTACTATGAGCGCACAGACAGATACTGTAGCCGTGGCCTTCGGTTATATAGGCGCTATTTTTTTGTTTTGCTGTAAAAATGATCGACGTACAAAAAGTGCAACGGATTGTTATGGAATTTCACATGAAACTGAAATTGAAACTTTTAATTTATTGAAACAAGTATACGGCAATGTTGTTTGTTCTATTGTTTTTTAGTGGCTTGAGCATTTTTGAGATGGGTCAGAAGATGTTCAAGAGGATTTACGTTTGTTCCCCATTCCGCACTTTCCGTTGTGAGGTTTATTACAACACAATTGTGATAACACCCACCTCATTGACCGGATCTTTCACCTGTCAACTTATACCTCATTCTCAATATCAAATCCAAATGAAAAGGAATAAGTTTAGAGTCTGTTGAAACTGTGAAAGAAAAGCAGTGTGCGTTCTGAGGGAACTGACAGAAAAAGACGTTTTGAATGATGGAAGATTCACAAGGAGCTATGTAGGAAAGAAGTGAAGGTGATAATGAAAAATTGAATATATAATATCAATATAAAATGTCATATATAACTAGTCTCGTTATTTGACATAGCCACACCTCGTAGTTCTTTTGTAAAAAACATAAAAAAATGGGAAGTTATAGAAAAGTAGCAAGATATTTATTGTTTTCTGAACAGAGATAAAGTCTGCTATCAAACTGTTTTCCATTATTTTCAAAAACTTGTTCCTGCAATATAGAAGGTGGTACGTTTCCTCATTGGCATCTTCTATATACATAGGAAAGAACTTGAACAATGGGAGAAGGAGACGATATGATCCTATCATTCTCTGATTTTGAATTAGCTTTCAATTAAAATATTTGAAGCACTAATACAGACGATAAGAAGTGGGTATATTGAAGACAGAACAACAAATTGCAAGCCACATTGGAGTTCATTATCGACACAAGAAAATGTCAAGCGTAAACCTACAAGTCCATTACGTTTCTTCTTATTATGGACAAGAAAGTCATTAACAAAAAGCGTTATTGTGTCCAAGTACAACAATAAACGACTAAATCTTAAACGATCAATTGTATGTTAATTTTGTGGAAATGAACAATCCCTGTATCAAATATTCACAATCCTTAAACAAACATCATTCAATTAAACTAAAACTCAAATTCGACAGAATATCTTATGTTAATTTACAAATGGACAAAATATATTTCCAAGATTGAAATAGATTGAAACTATAAACAAATTAATTTGAATGCGGTTAAATGATTTTTCAAAAAGTCGACCCTACTAATAAAAATTTTATATGACGTACTCATATATTTTCTCTCAACATTTTTTAACATCTTGAGGCAATATCTTATTGAATATGGATCATAAAATAAAAATTGCGATCCAATTTATAGACACAATGTTCCATAAATTCGTGAGGTTATCCAGAAAATATCTTCTGAGCATTATTTGATTTTTTGTACGTCTACTATTTTATCTTTTTGCGTGCTAACGGGACGCTATGAGGAGCTTTAAATATTTCTCGAAGAGAATAGGAAGAAAAAAATTGTTTTTGGTTTGTTCAAGTTACTTATGGTAGCTTCATAATTCTCATAATATGAATAAAATAATTTATTATCAATATTTGATAAAATCAAAAGTTTTGCATATCCTCCGTTTATTCTCCGCTCAAGAGAATTAATATTGCCCTCGAACAACTTATTTGTGTGCCAATTCTGTTAAATGCGTTGATTCATTCTATCCTATTAAACACGTTATTCCATTGATTTCGATGAATATTTTGCTCTCCATTTCTGATGATTGTCGAAATTCATCGTCAGAACAATTTATTCTAAAATTTATCCAATATTTGTGTTTTAATCACCAATGTTATGACATTTGCGTGGTGGATACCCAACTCTGATTTGATAAAATTAAACAAATAGTAGGGTCTTGATGTACAGAAGCAAGAAACTTTACTTCATTGGGTAGCAAATAAACTTTTTCACAAATGGGTGTGTTGGAATGGATTACCAGGAAGCTTTTTGCAGTGCTTTTGTGAACTTTTCGTTTACTTCAGTGATCTAGATATCTCTTTTCAGAGGGATATTGATGTTCAGATTCCTCATTACTTTGTTTTTAGAATTGTCCCAGTTTGTGAATTTGTTAAGTGAAGCTGGAGAGGGTTCTTTAACTATTATTTCTGTACTGACATCAACAGGAGGGGATTATAAAATTGAATTCATAGTAAGGTCCTGATACACAGAAGCAACAAATTTTACTTTATTGGGTAGCAAATCAACTTTTTTCAAAGCGGTGTGCTGGAATGTTTCAGCTGGAAGCTTTTTGGAATGTTTTTGTGAACTTTTCGACTACTTCAGTGATCTAGATATATCTTTTCAGAGGGATATAGATATTCAGACTCCTTACTACTTTGTTTCTAGATTTGTGCCAGTTTGTGAATTTGATAAGTAAAACTGGAGAGGGTTCTTTAACTATTATTTCCGTACTAAAACCAACTATTACAGGAGAGGATCAGAAGAGAGATCAAAGCAAGAAATATCTTCGATTGAATGCGGGAAAACCTGGTATTTTATGTTTATCAATTGGTCTATCACTTGGTCAGTATGTTGATTCGTCTATTGATATGTTGTTATTTTTGATTGTTTTGTAAATTGTCTGCCTTTGTGGGCTGTTCATCTTGATCTCCAATAAATGTACTTAGCGTTGTAGTCACCGCCTACAAAAAAGCGATTTCCGAGAGCTTTGTAGAGTTCACTGAACTATTCTTGTTTTATAGCGTGTCTGGGTGGGCACTCACTATTGGACCTATCGAAATGGCTTCCATTATATGCATAGTTTCAACTGCAACAAAAATTTTTTATGTTAATATTCTGACTTATTCAACTTTAAAATACATTTTACCTTTGTAACCTGCTAAAAAATGAAGTCGATATTCTTGATTTTCATTTTCACAACTCGCTGACCATTACTGTTATAATAACGGCAAATGTTAAAGAAAGTTTTTTAAATCAGATCTATTAATACCATGTTAAATTTCTTTTTAAGTCTTATCTTATTGAAGAAAGTGAAATGTTTGCTTGATAAATAGACACTTTAAGTTCGTGACAGCACAAAAATGATATACCTATAAATTCACACTGCCAGAAAGGAGGTTAGTAAAAGTATTTAGTAACCGTGGCAATTACTTAAGATGAATCTTTTTATATTAATTTCGATTTCAGTGCTATTCAGACATAACGAAAATTGTATAACACCTGTAGACTATCATGCTCTGTTTTGTGAGAGGATAATTCTACTTTGAATTATAATCTCAAAATCAAACTACATGAAAAATGAATTTTTATTTGAGATAGTGGTTCTTAAAAATAAATGCGGTATATTGAAATATTTACAGAACACAGTAAATTTTTTTCTTCCCTTCCTACTAACAAACAACCATTTTTAGATATACTAAGATATACCGATATATCGATTTAATTTCAATTGGCAACTGATTCCGCATTTTTTTCATTGTGAAATATTGAGCCCTTAACCAATTCTGAACGTAGAGTAGGTAGGTGAAGGTCTTGCTCTAAGTTCCTAAGAGGATAGCCGTGCAACTAATTGGGCAAACGGATTCAAAGATGAATACGGAATGTAGAGTCAAATTTTTTAATCTATCAAAGAAGTCCCAGATATGTTTGGTAAATATCTCATATGTAGTTTTTATATTCGCTCAAATTGAGTCGCACCAAACGTTTCTCAGAAGAGAAATGCATATTGGAGATGCAATTCAATAGGGGCATAATAAACTGTTAAGGAGCTGGATAAGTTCAGTTCTTTGGAAACTAATCTCAGCGCAAAACGGGAGGAACTTAATTTTTTAAATAAGGCGGTAATTATGATGAATGCAGTTGAAAGACTTGGAAAATTCACAAAAAAAGTGTTACAGTGAAGTTCAGGCCGGAGTAGACATTATTTAGGTGGGTGAATATGGCACTATTTGTACATTTGTTACTTAAAAACCCAAATTGATGGGTAATAAGTATTTTATATTTAAAAGGAAATGATAAAAGCCTCTTCTTAACCAATCTTTCTATGATCTTAGATAGCAGTGCAATTGGACGATAATTCGATGCTTAATTTTATCTCCTTCTTTATGCAGAGGTGTAATTGTAGCCGTCTTTATGCACTTGGGGAAAGTGCCATTTCGAGATGAAACGTTAATTAAAGTGGAAAGGTGATTTAATGTGCAATCGGACAGACTCGAAAATATTTATAATGTTAGTCCATAATTTCTAGATGAGTATTTATTTTTGATCTCATTAATTGTACTGCGAGGCTCTGCTAAAATCACGGGCATAAAGAAGAAACTGTGTAAGTTAGCATTAGCATGAGGGAGATATGAAAGCACATCATGGGAAGTAGTTGTTTGAAGGTTGTCGGGTGAAGTAGAGATTATGCTGGATGAAAAAGCCATATTTCTTAGATCATTTACAATGGTCGAACGATGTAGGGGAACCTACATTAGGCAGCGTCTAGCCAAAGGGTGTTGACATGAATGAACTTTTATAGTCTCTCAATTTATTTCTTCACGCCGGATTATTCTGAGTGAGAGTATATGAATATAACTTTTGATTTATTTCAAGCCTAGTCTTTCTAATTTCTTCACAAAAAGAGGCAGAAGCGACTGGTGATATATCTAGGACTATTGTTCCAAACTGGTGAAATTATTTTTTATATCTGCGTTACTAACACATATATTAATGGGATAAACATATTTAGAAAAAGGGTTGGTGATGTCCGGAGAAAAAATCCGAAATTATTTTTCTTGTTAATTAAATTTCTCATTTCAATTATGCAGAGGTACAGGTATACGGGCATAATAACACAAGGTCGACTACAGGACTACTCTTACAACATATACTTCACGATCGGTTTCCTGCGATTGTGACATGCCTATATATTTTGCAAAAAATTCACTTGGGGAATTCTCATTGTTAATTTATATGTAACAAGACCTAATTAGTTGCTTTTCGTAGCATTTTATAAAATGATGTGCCCCTTATAGACCTAAAAAATGTCCTTACCACACAAGAACGCAGAACTTTATACTAATTCGGAAGTGTCGTGAGGACAATTTTGGATAACAGAATTAATGCAATGTACAAGGAACTAATGAATGAACATTTATATTTCTGTAAATCCTTTGGTCTTTGGCACAAGGCTGCATTGATTAAATTAGGCATATACTGTTAGCATAGAGACAGATAGTCAATGACCTTGAATAATATCCACCATTTTTCAAAAAAAGAAAGTAAATGTTCGCAAACTTATTGTTTGGAGCAAGGTTGTTCATCCCTAGATTTTCTCCTGTTGGATTATATAGAGTGGAAGTTATGTGGATATAGAAAAAATAATGAGAAAAGATAATAAACAGAATTTGAAAATTAGGTGGTTCCTAACACCCAATACTATTTGAGAAAAATCAGTCAAGATATAACCACACTGTTATAGTATAGACGTCAATCTTTTTTCTTGGTATCGCACCTGCCTCCGAAATAATAATCATCTTCCATAATTTAGTCGCTTATTCTAGACAGACTCTGTTAATTAGAATAAATAGTCGACGATACAGTGAATTTTATTACAAAAACCTAAAAATAGAGAACGTATCGTAATGGAATTCTAACAGGCCTTTTTTACTGAGGAAGCTAATGTGTAATTTACCTAAGTGAATTTTTCATTATGACTTTAAGGCGCCTCGCCTGAATTATATTTTAATTAATACTATAATTTAACAGCTTCCAAATAGTAGCTGAATGAGCATTTATATATATTTGCTTGTTTCAGTAGAATATATGATATCAACATACAGCTTAACAGGGAGGATAAACAAACAACTATTTTTCGTCACCTTTATCTATTATGATTACTGCATACAATACGAACAGTTGGTAGGAGACTTCAAAAAATAGGGTCGATAAGGTGCATGCCGTTTCAGCTTCTTAAACAGTAAAGGTCAGATATGAAAATGCCAGCCGATTTCCTCCGACGAAAAAGTGGGCGGAAAAACCTCATGTGGTACGCGCGTCAAGCTTTTTGTAACTTGAAGGTTGAACCTCAAATAACAGCGCTGTAGTAGTGCAAGAAGTTTTGAAGGCCGAAAAACTCTCGCAAGAAGTGATACAAAGGTTCGACAAATTTATGTGGAAAAGTCCATAAGGTACGAGCGTGAAAATGTTTTCCTAGTTTTTCGGGGTCTGAACTAAGAGAGGTTTAAGATTGCAAGAAGATTTGAAGAAAAAAAAACTCGGATAAAATTAAAGAAAATCGACGTATATTTGAAATTAAAATTTTCTGCATTCGGCTCAATGGAAAATTATTTTTGATGGCTCCATTCAAAATGTCTGTTTGTGGAAACTTGCTGAAATCTATTATATTTTATCACGTGCCCAATTTTATAGCGCTCTCATTTTTTATTTATTCGTGCTGCTACTGGCAACGTTTAACGACGCAATAAAAAGAACTTCAGGTTTTTTTTTAATTCATTTACTGTGTCAAATATGTAAATGAGTAAAACCTAAACGCATTTTCATGCTGAGAGATGCGAGCGCAGAGATCATCATCTCGCCTCGATGAGTACCATGGAGTACCATGAATCTGTTATCATCACTGAGCTACTTTATCAAAAAGTACAACTATTCTCAGAAATTTTGAAAAAAAAGTGTGTAAATAACTGTCGCAGTGAATGATTTGAAAAAAAAAGCCTGAAGCTCGTTTTATGCGTCATTTTCGTTGCCAGTGGCGGCTTGTATAGGTGGAAATTAGTAAGCGCTATAAAATCGCTATTTTAAATAGAACCATCAAAAATATATTTGCTCTAGTCGAATGCGACGGTTTTCTGACTTGAAAAACTTCTTGCACTGTTGCAGCACTCTTATTCAAGGTCTGATTTTCACGTTAGAAAAGGTTTCACGCGGGTACCTTATGGGGTTTTTCACACGAATTCTCCAGCACTTTCGAGCACTTTTCGCAAAGGTTTTTCCGCTCATTTTTTCGTCAGAAAAAACCGGCTTATATCCGACCTACGCTGACCTTAAGAGTGATGTACTGAGTTTGTTCTTTTGGTTAACCAGCAGAAACACAGAAAAATATGATGCACCCGCACCCAGTCTGTCATTAATCGTAAGGGGATTCATGTATATATTTAAATTAGATTCCACGCTTGACCATTGCATTGTATTGGAATGATGTCAGCTAAATAAGTTGAACCGGCCTCAAACCTGTCGTCTTCGCTCTTGAAAAGTATGCTAGACATGAAGTTACTCCGTTGTCACAACACGCAAGTACGATGGCAGATATTTGTTATGATTTTATAATCTATCCAGTGACTTTCTAACAAATTTTCCCAGAATTTTCATGGTTCTTTAGTTTTCAGGATGGGAGAGGAAAATACAAAGAGGAATCTACGGAAAAAAGGGCTGGAGGAGAAGAACTAATAAAGAATTGGGGGAACTTTATGCAGAAGCTACAATAAGCTCGTTTATTAAGGACAGAGAATGAGATGGTTGGGCTCTCTTTCGATCATATATGCGTTTCCGGTTTGTTCAAAAACTATGTCTTTTAAGGGATATATTTTCCTCTAAAAATCGTGGAAATATTATTTCATCAGAAGTATTACGATAATATTCCATAATCCAATCCACAATTGTTTATATTAATGTTAATATAAGTGCCAGTAGCTTGCTTCATATATTAAGCCCAGTCATTATGAATACCTGTCAATTATTTGTTCATATTGTCGCTCTCCACATAATGCGAAAAACTGCTTCAAAACACATTTATGCTTTCTCATCGTATTCAAAGAATTTGAAGAATCTATTACCTCGCTTATTGTTGAGGTTGAAGCTATCTTAAAACGTTTTCTTAGAAACTTCAAAAGGTGGTTACTGTCGTAAGACTCATTGTTGGACTCACCGAAGTGATTGAACCATTTAGGCAAGTTTGAAATCGCCTATCTACCTTACAGTCAAATTGTTATTATGATGAATTGAAATAATCCCAGTTTTTTGAAATCTAAAAAAAATTAGATGTGGTATCCTATTAACTTTTTATTTTATTATATGCTCATACAAATTATGCACCAAAATCCTTCAGTAGAGACAAATACAGCAAAAAAAAGTTATTCCACAAGCTTCATATAATGAAAAACCTATCAATGTAAAATAGAAAATGATTTTTTTCAATGTTGCTTCAAATATATGGATAATTGCTTAGTTTTGATATATACTCGTAACACCCTGTTTATAGTTTGTAGCCTCATATCCCCTCGAGGTCTTTCATTTCTACTTTGACCAATCCAACAACTTTGAATATCAAAGGTATATATGCAGCTGAAGGAGTTGAATTCTTATACCAAGTCAAACTGGAATCTCCTTCTAAAGGAGTTGTTATAAAACCTGCTTTAAGGATAGAGTCCAGCGCTTGTCGTGCAGGTATGTATAACTTAAAATAAAAACATGTTTTTTCTTTAAGGTTACGTTGGACAATTTTGTGAATCTTGCGATTCAGGATCCAGACACGAGCCAGCATTTGGAGATTCGTTTTTACCTTAAAACAATCACCATGAATCTCTGAGTCAAAAACGGGCCGATGTATTTGCTCTCAATTTCATCTATCAAAAAAGACTAAAACGGAATGAGAATGTTAAAAATTATCGATATCCGAAAAAACATTCAACTTATCAAGTCAAAATCCAGATAATTCATTTACGAAAGTGAACAAATCTAAAATATATATAAATTAGCGAGTATTGAACTATGATATTAATTTGAGTTGAATCAATATTGTTGATATCATTATTAATGTAGTTATGATACGGAACCTTCAATGCTAACAGTCACGTATCTCAAGAAGATTGCCCAGAAATAACATTGGAATGCGAGAATAATAGCATTAACAAATTCTTTTTCGAACAAACGATACCACACGCCTTTTTATTTATAATATATTCAGACACTCTTTCAAAAAAAGTATATAATTAAAATAATTCTGTTTACAATTAACATGAAAACCTAAAAAATATAGAAGCTTATTCTCTGCTTTCTCATTTTTAAACAATAAGTGATCAGATCCGCAGTAGCCAATAAGAATTTGAATATCGATGAGACTAATAATAATAGTAACGTGATGAAAATAAGACATCCAGCTTCTACAGAAACAGGGTCGTGAATTGTTCCTATTATTGATGTGACATTGTTATAATAAAATATCATTAGAAATATAAGGTAAAAAGGCACCACTAACTCTTTGGATTCAAGAATAAATATTCTATAAAAAACCGTCATCTTCTCTTTTGCTTCTACACTTTTAGGTATCGGAGGAGGATTCCAGTCTCTTTTATAACTACTGTTTCAAATATTGTCTGTCTTACGCCAATATTTTCACGCCAATTTCGGTTTTCATTATTATCTTCTATCTTCATTATCCTATTTATTAGTTTTTATCTCGGTCTAACTCTTCTACTCTTAGTAGTCCTTCCTGTGCTTCACTTTTATTGTGAGTGATTTCATTCTGATGGTTTGGCCACACCATTTTCTTCCTACTTTTATTCTCACTTATTCAGTTACTGGTCTCATTTCTTTATTTGTCCCTTTCCGTTTTATAGCTATTTTTCTTAGGTATTTGATTTCAAATGTAATTATCTTGATTTATTGCTCACAATAAACTCAATGTACAAAATTACTGAATAGATGAAAGCATTAGACGAAAAATGGAAATAGTTCAATAGCATTTCAGGACAGCGGGTAAGTTTCGAAGAGATTCTGTTGCTGAGCATCATTAAGAAGAAGGGAATAGTGTTTTTGTTTCACTCATACTACTACTTTGTGTATTTAACCGACTTCGTATCTAGAATATTCAAAAACACCTTGTATATGCGACATCCCAGAACGAGATCTCAAAGTAGGCATTTGCTCGTAATGGATATTGAAAAACTATAAATAATGCTACAGACATTCTAGCAAAACATTTTATTTAACTGTTTTTTCAAAGGTACCATAGATATTTCTACCATCAGTTCGGTTATCAACGATACTTTTGAATTAAAATGATTGAAATTTAATTCGTATTCAGTGATAGTAGAAAAAAACAATTTACTCTTCTCCGTTTTTTTACTCGTAGAGTTTATAAAGAAGAAAAAGCGACCAGCATTCTGTGCATTACTCATTTATCATTACTCATATCATTTCTTGTCGCCAAGATTACCCCATTGCAAAATTACTAGAGGATTATAGATTTTTTTCAATACTTCAGATTAGCATACACACTTAAGCATAGAATGGAGTAAAATCGAAGGGCAAAAAAGGAAATATGATAAGAATGAAGCAACTCAAATAAGAAGTTTGAAGCATCTTCTTTACAGAATCCTCAACATAACTTCATAGTTTGGCACGAATTTTTCACTCGGTAGTTGAAAGTGTGATATATTTGACTACTTTTCAACCATATAAAATGCAAATTTTTAACATACACCTGACGATTATTTGCTAACACGAACAGGGATATCTAATATCATTGTTAAAAAAAGTTGTTGGCATAATATTTAGTTCATTGATGCATGATTGTGCATAATTTTTTAATGTGCATGCTAACAAGCAAAACCTTCGATACTGCAGCGATCAAACTCCGCAACTTTTTAGAGAAAGTCATACACTCTATCCGAATAAAGTGGATATTTCAACTAGTATTCTTGTGAAAACTATTATTGAGTCTCTATTCATATCTGGTGAGCTCTAATTAAATCAGAAATAATAGACTTTTGGACAAATCAAATTGATGACATTTTATTAAAGTGTAGATGAACACAACAGTGAAATTGGATGGACCTGATTTCTTTGACAGTAGTGTTTTTATATCTGACACAATGTTCAATAACTTGAAAAAAAAGTGAAGTACTAAAAAAGTCACTGCAAACTACGCAGACGCGGTGCCATCTTATTAATGGTCTATTTCACGATGACACTGCTTTCACCATAACAGTCACAACACACTGACAACATGATTTTGCAAAAGATCTCGTGGAATCACTGGCATTGAGATAAAGCTCTATCGGATGGATTTGTTAAAGAGAAGAAAAAAAATTATCACTCCAATAGCTTGACTAAGCCCTAATAATAAAAAGTACTGTCTAGAGATTCGGGAGATTTAACGAGAGCATCTTCATATGGATAGCATTAGGTAGATGTTTTTCGACATAGAAAGAATTTGAAATCATCATTATTTAGAAAAAATTGGAAGAGATCTTTTACTTTTGATTTATGTCTCGCGTTTTATTGAAAAGCAATTGGTAGATGACATATTTTCAAGGTTTGTAAGATTGTAAGGATTTTCGAGGTTATGCTCACACTCACTGGAGGGTTAATATGATTTGATTGGAAACCAGCCTACAAATAGTTTCTGAAAACTGAATGTGACGTTGTTTCAATATATTCGAATTTTCTATAAAGACAAAGAGAAATCGGGCGGTAGCTTTTATAATTGACACTGTTAATAAACGAGGGCAGTTTTTTCAATGGAACATTTTATATTTTCTAGCATTATCATCGAGCTCTACAGATTAGAACAGCAAGTTTTCAATTCTTTTAGACTACTTTGGAACTGATTCAAAATGAATGAATGATAACGCAGTTTGAGTTTGGAGAAAACTAACATCTTTGATAATACGATGAGTATTTGCAAGTTCTCCTCAGTTCTAAATGTTTCCTTTTTCAAGAATCATAGAATATTTTGTTTGTGTTACCAAGAAAATTGTGTCTGCTCACGTGATTCGAATTGTGCTCACTCCTTTTCATTGCCACGAACAGTTTTGTCTATGATAAATCTTCTTTATTTCAAGTATTAGTATTCACTTCATGATACAATATAATGGAGGTTGAAATCACAATCTGAAATGCAATGCGATAATTTTTAGAGAAAGTTTATTAGAGCATTCATAAGCATTTGATTATTATTATTGATAGAAATATTGATTAATTGACAATTAATCAAAATTTGTAAAAGTCAATTTGAATATTGAATTCCATGAGTTTAAAAATTTTTACAATCCTTAATAATACCAAAATCACCGGAAATCTTAATTAACTATTTCTCAGACGATGAATACATAAGTATTCGAAAAAGTTCGGAAAATATGTTGAAGTCCACTTTGGTGTTTCCTTGCCAGGTTCCCAATAAAAAACTACTATATATATATATATATATATATATATATATATATATATAACTCAACTCTGTTCCATGTAGTTTTGTAATTTCATTAAATGTTATATGTTAACTACGGTCCTGCATTGAATGCAAGATTGTCGAGACCCGGTAGGTATGCATCACTTTCTTTTTCTCATACCATTAAATTTCAGTCCTGGTTGTGAGTTCAAGATTCTTAATTATAAAGTATAATGTGTAGGTTAGATCACCAGTTAATTCTGGTACCCACGCTGACTTTATCATCTAACAAGTTTCTCTTGATTTATGAATGAAAATAATATTCATTCTACAGACTTTTCTATAGTATATATACTCGTTCTACAGGGTGACTATGTTTTATATTACCTCGAACATGTATTACTTTCAATTATTCATTTCATGATCTAGCGGTTTTTTGATGTTTGAACATCATAATTTTTATTGGTGCTGTATTAAGTAAGTTATGTAATTGGAAAAGTTTCTAGAAAGAGCGAAACTGGTGGAGCTATTTCACGAAAAGAATAAAATTGATTTTTTACACAGTTTCAAGTTGTTGTCTAGCTGTCCAAGTTCTAAAATAATTTTGATACAATTCAATTGACTGTACGTCTCTTGTCGTAAATTATTTCTAACAATTTAGTTACTTCATTTATTCTTACTATATGAGATTACCCGAAATCACACATTATTTGTTTACTATGTATTCCTGATAATATTCAATAGGCTGAAAGAATACAAACATTTGAATTATTACCTACCAATGTTGCTTAAAAATATGATATTGCATATCTAATGTTCTCTAATGGAGTAAAATGAGAAAGGTTCAAATAAACTTTGTGGGGGTAGTTTACTGTGATAAAATCGAGGTAGCTGATTGTAATTTGGAATGGTATCATCAAATATTTGAAGGTATTAGCATTTTCGAATTCTAAGAGTGGAAAAATGAAGTACCTGAAAAAGCCCTCATGTTTAAACAAGATCAAATGTTTGAAAATTGGGCGCCAGCTGAAAAATATTTATAGTCGAAGCATGCGGAATATATGGATCTTGTCGACGAGAAAACTTGCGCAATTAATTCATAGAACAATTTGAAATTGATATATGTATCATTGATAATTGAAATTGCAAATACTAGAACCAAAATGAGTACAAAATTCTATCAGTGTTAAATGAATATACACTAGCTGTTTCAGAAAGTTTTATAGTGGTAGATTAGAACATAACAGAAAGAAGAGAATAAATATCCTGATCGTAAGCTGGAAAGATACATCTATTTCATTTTATGAATATACCGATAATATTAAGATCAATTGGCAACTTGACTAGTTAAAAACCTACCAGATTTCAATAATCAGCAAGTTTAATTATTCTTTGTAGCTTGATGGAATTAAAAAATTGTATACTATTAGCCATGAAATTTGTGAATTCCATTCGAATGATTATGTTTCGATTACTATTATTTGATTAGTAGTATATCATTCACAAGTGGAGGTTATTATATGTTAGGTGAAGTCTACTGCCGCAAGCGCTAGCGAGTGGCATAAATTTCTGACTGAATATTAATTCATTATTCGCGAATAGAATACTATACAATATTCACGACTACTAAATATTATTGTTCTTTTGTTAAAAAATTTTGGTACATTATTGGAAACACTATTATTTTATTTTAACAAATATTTCCTACAATATATTATTGTTCATTTAAACATAGTATACAGATATAAAAATTATGATAATTGTATAATATCTCTATAATAATCAACAAAAAAATTTTCTAAATTTTTAGTTGGTTTTTGAACATAAATCAAAATAATAAATTGAAACACAGAGAAATCTGAGCACACTAATAATATTGACAGTTTTCATTCAAATTCATTTTGTTTCATAAACAAAGTTACATTTAAAGACAGGTCAAATACATTCATATAACTGAGAGCTCAGTGTTAATGTTCAAAGCCTATAAAGTGGAGGTCTCAGTTTCGAATTAGGCTTAGGAAAATTTACTTTCCGATTTTTTGTTGTAAAACAATATAATATAACTACACAACCGCACTGAACAATCTCGTTAATATTTTCCACTGAAAAATAAGGTTATACTGTTTGTCGTATGAGTATCTAGATTTGGCTTGTTTCATTTTTGATTTTAGACATTGAAACAATGAACGTTTAAATCCTTATAGCTCTGTGATCAAAAACGAAGACAACAATTTTGTCATAGTAATGTCACTGGTTGAATCAAAAATTGGTGAAATTGAATTAAAAATGAATAGCTATTATTCGGAATGCACTAGTATTGCACCATGGGTAGTGTAGGTGTATAGATATATACCATACGATCTCTCGGACCAAAGGCAGTCTATTTTGCAAGTCGCTCTCAGGTCATAATCAACAATTTACTAGAAGTGAAATGGCATTTCTTACGAGTTTGTTTGAGCTCGTTTTTACTGAGGTCTGTTTCTTTGGATATATTCTATACAAAGTAAAAGGGCCCGAGTTTAGCCCTCTTTTAATCCAATTTTCCAATTTTCTGCAGAATATTTTACCGTGGATCATAAATTAAAATTCAAATATATAATCATTTCAGTGTCAAAGTTTCGTGAATCAATGGAAATTCTAGATTTTAGGTTAGTTACTAATTAATTAGATGCCCACGTGCTAGTTACTGTTTGCAATGTTGCAAACAAAGCCTGCTCGGGTCCCACACACTTCCTAAACCTTCCTCTTGCACCAATAATTTAATTAATTGAAACATAGCATACTCGTAGCATCTGAATATAAAGGTGGGGAGAGCCTGATCCTGGTTACAGGGTCTGCAATTAAATATGGGGGCTATGCTGTGGATTTTGGACGTGCCTTGGTAGCTGATTCCATAGGCTTGTACTTCTCCAAAAACAGGAGTCTCGATAAACTAACGTTCTAGGTGTCTTCAGACTAACTCGGCGTTCATGAGCCACGTCTGCTTGTCGTGTATGTCTTGCGAATCCTGCTCCAAAAATCGGTAAACACAGTCAGGTCAGCGACCTTTCTTCTATATTCTAAACTTCCCAAGTTTCTGACCAACTAAGGGTTGTCCCAGTTGTCCCAGAAACGACGTTATTAGATTTGAAAAAAGTTCAATTAGAATTGATTTGTAGCAGTGTTGTAATAGAGATATAATATTACCGTGATAGTATTATTGTTGTCATATCTACAATTCTGCAAATGCGATAAATTTTGTAATGACGAATGGAATAAATATGACATTAACAATGTAGATGTTTCGATGATCTACTGATGTTATGTTAAATTTTACAATGGATAGTTTATTTCAAAACGATCGAACAGATATTATTTTCACTAGGAACATGGAAGATGGGAAAGAAAATCGTTCACTTAAAGAATCGGAATAGTAATTTGAGCAGTAGAATGTACTGAAATAGATAAACAAATTTAGTGGTTCATTAGTCCTTTTACAAACAAAAAAGTAAATAGTCCTCTAAATAAAGCAGCTCGAACAGAAGATTCAGGCACTGTAAATGCTAAACCTTCGGATTATAACAGTTTCAGTAGGATCTTATACGAAAGAGTAAGGAAAAAAAAGTAAGTTGTATCAATTTCACTATTTAAAATGTGGATGACTTCAACTGCATGAATGAATTTATTTTAACAATGACAGCTTCAACACTTAAAAACCAAATTATTGTGCACAATATTCATTCTCTTAATTAATGTGTGTTGAAATCATATCAACAATTTAGACGTTTAGATATACCATTAATTTTCATATCTTTTGAAAGTTCAATGGATGGCTTATTTGAGGATAACGAAAAGATATATCAATCATATTTGGATATAGTGATATGTAGGTAAAACTCGAAAAAAACACATGAGATTTGTGATAATTTATAACCTAACCGAAGTATTTGATTACAAATTATAAATATCACCGATATAAAAACAGTAATGTTATGAGAATTCTGGAAAATCCACTTGACTCCATGTTTTTTTTTTCACTCCTCAGACGGTTATGAATCCAATATCCAAGATTTATTTTCAGTCGTGGCAGATTTTATATTACATGATCCAAAGAAATTTTTCACAGTAGCAGTTTCTGAAACTTTTTTACTAATTTGCTGAGAGTGTACTTAAACTTCAAAAACTAAAAGAACGATTTAACTGATTAGGAATATTACCATATTTTGCTATATTACGAATCAATTTCAAAGTGAATCGATCAAGCTGTTTTCTAGATATACTCAAAATGATTATTATTGAAATACCCATGTTTCTATAGAATAATATCCAACTCATTTATACACAATCAAAAGAGTATAAGAGCATTTCCCAAAAACTCAACAGTTAATGATCATGTGAGCACAGTATGACTAACTAACCTCTCTAATCATATTGAAATATGATTGAGGTATACTATTATGTTTTGTGACTGAGACATTTCATGAAGTTCCAGTACCATATTATATTGCAAGAGGCAACCCTTACTAGCATATAACGAATCTGGTCCTTTCACAAGATAAGGAAACTAAAGATCCATAAAAAATACCATAGTCGTGTAATTTGAAATTCCATGATTGTGAATAGAATGGAATTCTATTGTTTCCTTGCTATTTTCGGTTGAGAAAATTCATCTAGTATCAACAATATTGATTTTTTCCCCACATTCAATAGCTGCAGAAAGAATCTATAACTAATAATTTGTCTAAAAACTTCATAGATAAATGTTAAGTACTAAAATATCATATTCCAATCCTCACAAATAATAATAATAAATGTCGAATGACTGCTTGTTCATAACATTTAAGAAAATATTCGAATTTGAAAGACAAACTGTATATAAGGCTTACTTTCCTCTTACTCAAAGTAGGTATCTAGGACTTAATATTCTCTATAAAAACGGACGAACTGTTAGGCTTGGCAGTGGCCTCTCTCAAGCCCACGAACTTATTCGTTATCAATTTTCAACTTCATTTTCGTATGTAATATTCAAAATAAAAATTATGAATCGTTTTTATTTCTGAAAATGTCGAAGAATTTGTACATTTTATCTGTTTCGGTAATGAATTGAATAATGAATATCTTCGACGTTTTCTTTATGACTTTTAATAAGAGGACATTTTATCGCAAGAAAAAGTCCAACCAATTAGTGTAAAGTTCTCCGAGAAGTATTTTTCAGATATGTTTTAGTATTTAAATGAGATGAGGCTTTATTTTTGAAGGAGGAATCAATGAATTTGACAGGGAAGTCTTAAACATCAGATGTTTTTTACCGTCTCTATGGTAGGTGAAGCGACTTTCCTAGCGACTGAACACCTCATTGATTATTTCGTTGCTTACTAGCATTTATTATATAACTAATTAGAGACATCATTTTTATTTTGTATGAAACTTGAATAAATTCTATATTGCAGTTGATTCCTAATCTGTGAAAATCCTATGATATTATGTGAGTTCTTTAAAATTTCTAGTTTATTGTTTTTTGGGGAGACTCTATATTCACACCTCTATATTCACGACTGAATATCAATAGCAATTCTCCTGCTGCTTCCAAAGTTTATTTTTCAATATGTTGAATTTCAGAAAGCTTTACAAAAAAAAAGAGATAACGTAACTTAGATATAGATAATTTACTGATGAAAAGTTTTCAAAATTCAATATATTGTTTCGTCTTTTTATTTTGTTTAGTAGCGTATTTTTTGTTTGAACGATTCGAGTTAAATATTAATAAAGATCCAACAATCAAGATATAAATTGTTCGTCGACTAAGAGAATTCCCAACAAAGGATATCAAAAGTTTTTATTTAATATCTATAAGGAGTGAATTTGGAGAAAGTTAATTGGAATTTCGCAATATTTTCTCTCGTTGAATGATTTATCTGGATCAAATTATTTAAATATACTAAAACTCAGCAGGCCTTTGTAAAATTGATCTTTTTATGTTGAAATAGGAATTTATTTTAGAAGATTTTTATTGAAAATCAGGTTATTAATTCTCGGGATATCAAATATTTACTTAGTTTTCCTAATGAAAAGTGATTCTCCAGCGGCTTCAGTATATTTGATGACTGTTTTATTGACTATTTTGATAGCTTGAACATGTGTAAGGTCAGGATCCTCGACTACATCAAAAGAAATTACTTCCATAGTACATTTTTTCGCATGTGAAAAATCAAGTATTGAATTGACTGAGCTAAACTAATTATTTCTTAGAAATGAGAAATCCATATTTAGAAATAAATATTTTTATAATTATGGAGAAAGAATTTTCGAAACTTCTGTAGAGTAACCCAAATAATACTTTACTTAGATATGGCTTCAATGTCGTTTAAAGTATTCTCCAATGATATCAATAAGCTTTTATATGCTTTTGAACTAATTATCGAAACATTTTTTCCAATCGGATTATGGCACCTCCCAAATATGTGATTTGAACGCATCAAAGGCTTCTTTGGATAAAGAACAACGTGCAAATCTTGCAATTCATTTTTGATCTGCGAGAATAAAATAAATCATTGGTTGTGAAACCAGAAATGTACGGCGGATAACCCATCTGTTCTAAAACATTTTTGTTTGAACTAATGCTTGAGATCTTGCATTGTCGTGGTGGAGAATAATTCTTTCTCTGCCATTGGTTTCCTTGATTTTTGTGAACACTTCCGGAAAACCAATTCTGGTTTACCATTAAGAATTTATTGTTCTACGTTGGTCTAATGGAACTTTGGTGACATGTGCCAGGATATTTATCTAGTACTCAAGTGTGGATCGTCTTCCAACAGGACACAAACATAAAAAGATTTGTTTTCAGTTGATGCAGTTTATCTGCGCCCCGATTTAGATAAATCTTTCATTAAACCACTTTAGTTAAACTTTTTTACTAATTTACTGACAGATCTTGTTATAGGTTTTTGGTTAGGATATAAATTATTAAAAATATTACACGTTTTTTTGTTGACTTCTACGCCTATCACCATATCCTAATATCATTAAAATATCAATTCGTTCTTTTTAAGATAAGCGATTCATTGCGACTTTCAATAAACTTCAACAAAAATAATTTATTGAAACGTCAAATTTATTATTGTAGCAGTCAAAGCTACCTAAATGTATTATTTTAACTTCGGCTCAGATAACGTAAATGAAGCTATAACTCCGAAATTATGACATTTGATGAAAAATAATAAGTATTTCTCAAGGATTTCGAAAAGCGAAAAATATATAGGGTAATCCATTTGAAATAACAAAGTTTATTATTTTTCTGGAGAAGGGAAAGATCGGACAACAATCTAAATACCACCATAATACCGACCGTACCACAAGTTTTACATTATTATATCTATTCTGTAGTTCTGGTGAATAGTTTATAGTTTATTAATAGGAGTTTTATCGCCATAATAATCCATCAAGACTCTCTTGTTATATTGGATGTCAAAATTTATAACGAATAATTGTAATTTGCAGTATAATGTGTTTTCGATACGTTTAGTATGCTAAAACGACTTTGATTCAGGTTTTTTAATAACAAAAAATAATTTTTATCCCACTTGTTGATTTGTAAATCTGTTCTTGTTATAAAGTGGCATAAATTATGTTATGGGTTAACGATTTTCATAATTTGTAAGTATGGTAATAAAAAACAAGGTGTCTTGTTTTTAGTTTTGTATATATTGAGAATGTTTATAGGGTATAATAGTACATTGATTCCATAGTATAACTTCTAATTGAGAAATTTTTATCATGTTTAGAAACAAATTTTTGGATTCTTTTGGTTGCTTAATTTATTCGTAAATTAGAAAATGTCTAAATCGTGAATGACAACCATGGAAACTGTGATTATGGATTAGGTACATGTGTATTCATGAAAAACTAAGTACGTTCTCGATTGGAATATTATTTTATTTCACTATTTTATTATCAATTCTACACATAAACCTATACCTTTATGACCTGTAGTTCGAAAACCTTTTTTATTTATTTTAGGAAATAACAGAATATATTCTTTGACAAAGTTAAAATGTGTTCTAGAAGTTTTCAAGTTGAAAATTTTATTTCTAAAATCATATTGAAATCGATATTATAATAGTACAGTATCTTAAAAGAGGAGGATTGTTGCATTCAATATTACCACGGTGACTGCTACTTAACAAGACAAACGTTGCTTGGCTCGTTAGGATTTATACTAGAATCCAACTTTACCAAGACGTAAAATTCTGATACAAGTCGTTAACATGTAAGTACCTATATAACAGATATAAAAGTTCAGATTGTAGTGAATTCCAACATACACTTTGCCGAATATTACTCATTGAATTTTAAAAGAAAAGTATAGAAATATATTGATAAATTTTCCCAAAAACTTGAGGTGTTATTAAAAAATACTATTGGTTTCCAGTTCCATTTTCCAGACAAATGTTTTCAACTGCCCTGCAAGATGATATGAGTTCAATTATTATCCAATTAATTAATTTTCTTGAATAAAAATGGCGATATAAGTATAAAAGTCAAAAAGTCAAGAATCGTTGAATAATGCAAAGCTTCATTAGTCTCAATTTCCAGATGCAAAAGAAGTAGAAAAATGGATGCCCAATGTTTTTTACGCAAGCTATAGAATAATTTCATTTAAGTGGTCATCGGTCAAAAGGAAACCTGTAGCTGTACTCACTATTCCTTGAAAAAAAATTATGCAAATGACTATTACTTTTATATTAAAGATAACGTGTATATTTCATATGCCATAACTCATAAAGTCCATTTCCCATTAAAAAGATCTCCCAAGACAAGTAATTTTAGGACGAATATACTAGAACAAAATAATGACAGTGATTTGGACAAGACTCTTGACCAGAAAACACTACACTTTCAATCATCAAAGCAGAACTGAATGTGATTTTAAAGGAGATTCTATATCATCTAAAATTAAAACAGAGTGTCCTCCGCCCACAACATTGGAATATATTAACACGAAGAGTTGTCCAGAATTAAAAGGAAAGTTAACAGTTTTATAAAAGAAGGTGTAAATTTTGTTTGACTGATGTTCCCGGGACTTTTCGAAGCAATGAATGAAAAATAAAATGAGACAATGGAAGCACTTTTTTGCACGCTCTAGAAAATATTTTTAGTATGAAAAACACTCTATACGAAGCATTAGGAAGGCGAACTTAAGTATTGTTTCATTTGAAAAAACATAAAATTGATATTAGTTCGGGAGCTTTTTATTTGTTAATAAAAAATTCACTCAAAACTCATTTGATGTCTATGACCAATTTATTGTAGAATGCCCAACAAATGGCAGAGATTATGTTACTCCTATGACCAATTATGAAAATTATTGATTGCACACTCATTTTTACCTAAGAAAATAGCATATTCCACACATGTACTCAGAAATAACAAAATTTAAATGCTTCTTTTTCTTTCTTATGTTGAATATGGTCTCGAACGATAGAGGGAATAGGCGAATACAATATGAATCTGGCTGGGTACCGAAAGGCAAAAGGCCAAATTTAAGACGACTGAAGAAGTAGAAAATATGATTTTTTGAGGTTATATTGGTATTTACAATAAAAACACAGACCACACCAGACGGGAAAGTAGATCCAAAAAGAAGGCAGTTTTTTTCATCATTGTTCAGTACATTACAAATCGTATTTATCTGTCTTTATCACACTTACTACAAAACGTTTGTAGAGGCGCTTTTGTATTTACAGAAATCTTTCGAAAGTTACATTATTTGCACACAGATGTCACTACCATAATTGACATTAATAAATGGAATGTGAAATGACACATGTAAAACCCCGCCGTTCTGTTTTGTTCATCACGCTACATGCACTTGGATTCTATTTGTGGGTTTGTGTGGTTTCAATAATCATCATTCACCGGAAAATGAGATTTTGTATTGTGTGCGGTAATTCTGAAGACGACGTAAAGCATTTATTTTGCTTTCCCCGTAGCGCAGACAGGTAAACAGAAAATTTATTATCTTGTTGTGTAAGTACCCATACGTTTATGCATGTTAGATGAATGTTTGGTTTTTTATTACTGAGGTTTCCTTACTGCAAAGATTAAAATCGAGCTGTACCAGATGAAACTAAAAAACAGGTTGCTATTTTACAATGTACAATAATTACATGTGTGTTACAGGTCGCAAATATGGCAGGAAGCTATGGGAATGAAATATAGACCACTATGTGGCCATGTTAGAATCTGCAATGAGCATTTCACAAAAGATAGATTTGTGCCGTGTACCTCAGTTTTACGTTTGAAAGCTGATGCAGTGCCCACAATTCTGGAAGTCCAGAAGGACCATGTTATGAAGGTTGTATTCTAATATTAATTAGGTTTGTATTTTACAATGAAAATAATAATTTTAGGGACTGGACCAGATAGCAAATAAAAAAGTAAACATTATATCCCAATATATAATAAAGCCAGAACCACAGGTACTGAATTTTACATATTATTCTAGATGATTTGCTTTTATCTTGCTTTATGCAATAAAACATAACTTAGGTGTTAATTGAAATTCAATTTCTTAGACTCTTTTGGATACCAAATCATTAAGTAATGCAAACAGTGAAGTTACTGAACATGATAAAACAAATTCCTCGCAGTCACCATCCCAACGGGCTGTCACACCAATTTCAAGTACAGTTAGATGTAGAAGGACTCTTTTTAAGGACGTTGAAGGCTTGTGTTCAACACAGATAACACCAAGAAAGCAAAAGTTGATGGTTATTGTGAAGAGAATCCCTATGATCTAATGTTACTAGTTCTCATTCAGTCTGTGTTTGTTATGAAAAGATGTGGCATAGCATTATTATCATTGTGAATCTTTGTTGTACTTATGCAAATACAATTTGACAAAGCTCAATTTTTGTTTCAATTATTTTTCTACATGTTTAAAAACATTTTAAATCAAATTTTAATTCAAAATTAAAAATCCCGCTATTCGTCGGCCAAGAGCACCACCTAGGTACGTTTTATATCGCTATGAGAGAGAAGAACAACAACTGTTTCTCTCGTCTGCCACTTCCAGATTATTGAGTTGCGTGTCTGGTGTGGTCTGTGAATAAACATTTGTTTTGATTTGTGTTTAAATACATACTAGTGTCTACAAGATAATGTAGACGTTAAAATCAAGTGTTATTACCATTACTAGGTAATGGTAAATTCCTAAACAGAACAATATACTGGCCACACCTTTGAGCGTTCTTTTGCAACAATTTTGGTAGATGCAGGAGCAGATCTTGATGAATTAAAACGCCACGGAGGATGAAAATCGTTGGCTGAGCAATACATACGACTAGAAGACTCTGCAACTAATCGATTAATGACTGCTAATAAAATAATGAATACCATTAGCAGCACTAGCACATTAAACAAAGAAGTTCCAAATAGAAACATTGAACATAGTGTTGAACAAAATACTGAACAAATCCACTGTAATTTAGTAATTCTTATAATAACTACTTTACATCTAACTTTTGTAACGTCTCAGAAAAAAATCATTAATAATTATTTAGTTCTTGTTAAGTATTAGGTATAACGTATTAGGTATAATTACCTACTAATAATGTATTGTTCTATTGGCTCTTTTTCTGTTCTTTAGTTATAAAATATCTCATAATCATTCTTCACGTTTTTGTTATCCCTACTATTAAAAATGAAAATGATTTTGTAGGATTTTTCAACTTTTCAGCATATTTATATACTTTTCAACACATGTGTTGAAATACTTTTCAACACATTTGTGATATTGTTTAATTGACTTTCATTTTTAGAAAATACATTTTTCTTAGAATTTTTCACGTGGTGTATCACTTTCCAAACTCTTTATGATTCATTGCTTTTTAAATAGCGATATCAGTTATTTAAAAAAACCAATCAGAATATATAGAGAAAAATGAATACCTAGACTTTAGTGGTTTTTTTTTATTAATACTCTAATATTTATTTGACCAAGCCTGACAGATTTCTTTCTAGATATCTCTATCTAAATAAATAATAGATGAATAAGTTTGAGTTCAATGGTGTTACTTCCAATAAAACGATTAGTATCTTGCTTTAACTTAGCTCTAGATTGTATCATGAAAAATCCATTGATTGGCTGCGGCTTTGAATAGAAAAACCTTGATTACCACAAAAATATCGATTGTTTTTCTGTTTCACTAGTTTCTCTTATCTCAAGATTTCATTAAAGACAAGAATATTGAGGTCTATTCTAAACTCCTTATTATTGATATGACAGGAAGAGGTATATTGTAATGTGGAAGTATATTAGTAACAAATCTTTCAAAAGCTTTATTCAAATATCTCCCTTTAAATGAATGTGAAAAACACAGTTGTAATTGTTGGAAATATTAAGATGTCAGTCGAAAAACTGTTTATATTATCAAATTTCAGAATTAATGAGGTTCTATTGATAATACTCCAAAAATTTTTCTTATCATCAAAATTGTCGTCATAATTTTGTAATAATTTTCGTTGTATTCGATATATGTCGTACGAAGACGCCCAACGACCATATGTTCCATGTAGTTTACAAAATCGTGCCATTCATTTGAACCTCTATATTGGACGAAAATACCAACTACCTGATAGATTTTTCAATGTCATGAAAAAATCTATTGTTCTTGTCATGTAAGCGTAAATTCTATGATTCACTTACTATAGAAGTTAAAGTTACCTTAAAAACATGCATATCTGGTAACTCGAGATAGTCACCTCCATCAATACATGCATTTTCACAAATAATTTTATATGTTTATCCTCAACTTTACCCTCGACGCAATTTCGAATCAATAACTGTCATAGCCTCGACGTTTCCGGAAAGTATGCAAGTACAATTTATTCATCTGTATCTAATAACTGATGCTATTCTGTACATTTGATGAAATCGTCGTATTCTCTTCTAAAAGCGTATTCTGACAAACGGAATTAACCACGATTCTGTTTTATCAAATAATAAAATATTTTTAAGTCAAATAAATTTATATTTACCCGCAAGATATATTAAGTTTATAAGGTATAAAATCAATCACAAAAGATATACTGATATGGAATCACTTTTGAAACTATTTCAAAATATTAGTTCTTATTTTCGTTTTCCATGATATCAATAAAATCATGAATGTAAAGAATTAGTTCTACCCAAAAAATTGCGTATTTGTGTATACTTCTGGTCTTTGAAACACTTACTCTATTTAAACACTCGTGGTCGCATTTGTTTTAAAGACTTCTTCACCTATATTTCAATAAACTGTTTTGCTGTTATCTACATTAACCTATCCAGAATAATCACAGCTTTATTTTTGTCACACCTTGTACGCAATATTAATATTATTATTTCAATAATTTCGGTTTGAATGAATAACGGATTTCGAAAAAATTTCTATTGAGATATAATTTCTATGTCAATCAAATTAGATTCGTTCTACCTTCTTAATAAGTCAATTCAAAATCCAATCATGAATCTGAATTTTATAGTTTAAATAGCCCTGCCATCTGTTGTTTTCGATTCAGACTACAGAAGCGATTTCTCTTGTTTTTATTGGTGATCCGGTGTTCCGCTTTCAGTAAACACTTTCTAATTTCTTCGAGACCCACCCATCACGTGTTCTTGAACCTGTTCGATTAATTTTACCTTCTACCTTGAAATTCACCAGACGGCATAGATGTAACTATCAATTTTTTAAAGAGGAAATCATTTCATGGAAAAAATTATAATTTTATTACTTGTAATAATCACAGAAGTGATTAGGAATAAATGAGAATTCGCGATACATAAGTAACAGTTATTAACAAAATGAGATGTATTTCAAATATTAAAATATTTATCTCTACAATAGGATTATCAAAAATAATGGTCTAAATTCACAATATGACAAAGTTCTCAATAGAAACTAAACAACTGAATGGGAGTCTTTGATATGTTAAAAGATGTCAGAAAAAAATTACAATTTTCGGAATAAAAGAATCTGAACAATAACTTCAGAGATTAGAGTAGTTATATAGCAATGAGCTAGAAATAAACTAGGTATACTGTTGTAATTAAAATTGGATCAATCAACAGCAATTTGATGTATATCTATTAGAAATTCATAAAGTGATTAGTAGTAATATCAGATAGAAATTTTGTTATAAACAATAACACGTTTAACTTTTGCAAATACTAATATGAGAATAATATTGTAATCTAACATACACTGGCTACTCAACTGATTAGTCCCTTTAAAAACATTTTTTTCTTTTCCAATATTTCATTATTTCACTTATTAGTTTCTTCTTGCTTATATATTGGTACCTTTTTGTAGTTTTTGAAACTCTTAATTTTCCTAGTGAATAACACGTATCCATTTATGATTGTTCATGTATTAATAATGTTGATTTCTCACTTGAATTAGCTATTCTATGAACAGAAAAATAACTAATTTTTCTTACACTTTTACTAACTGTCTAATTTTACATTCAGGATACTTGTTTATACGTATGGGTCAAATTTATGATCTAAAGTTGATTTCTTCTATATTTGAATCATCTTACTATAAACATATATTTAGATTCATTATAAGGTAACTACAAAAAAATTGTTTACAAAACATCGGACAACCAATCAATAAATTTTGATTGTGTTGCATTATTATCAATATATATAATGTTGATCCACCAAGAAAAATTCTCTGCTTATATCAAGAACGATTGAAAACTTCTGCTCAGTTAATCACTAATTTTAAATATATTTTCAAATTATAATACATAGAAACTGCTAAACGAGAAAATAACCCGAAATATTTGTATTTCACTACTCGTTTTAAGCCCCTGTAGTACGGCTCTGTCAGACATTCACCTTCTCGACGTGGCCGCTAAACAAATTTCACCTTTATATGCACGATACAACAGTACTTAAGCTTTTCGATTGTACACTTTGATTTAGAGACAAGAACAAGCAGATTGTCTTCATACCAGAAAACCAGTCTGTTGATAATGTAGGCCACTGGGTAATCGACATGCCATGAACTTGAGTCAAACGTAATTGAGAGAAACTTTTAGAATGTAGGCCGGTACTAAGAGACGGATGCAAGAACAAGTTTTTTATTCAGTTCTTTTAATTAATTTGTATACAGGATATTCAGAGATTCACTTGAATTGCGCAGTTTCTTTTTAAATTAATTGAAAATTCAAGATACATATTCAATTTAATGCTTCCGTGGATTTTGTACTAGTGCTTAAGAATTTTATCATCTATGAGCTGAATATTTATGAAATGTTTTGACTGCGTTAAGGTGTTAACCAAGAGAATATATCGAAATCTAAATGAATAAGTGGAATATCATTTTGATTTTCCGTTAACAAATTTTATATATATTATTAGTATGATCATAAGATCATTAGATTTATGTCAAATATTTAATTTTATAAAAGTGAATGATTCATTTTTAAGTAGTGATTTTTTGATAACGTTTCACGACTAATCCAATAAGAATAATATTTTAGGCTCACAATATTTGGAAAACAAAAAATTGATACTTGTGTTCATTTATTATCTCAGTAATCATTACATCCAGTTATCGATATACATAAAATGTGGTTTGTTAATTAGGCATGATTTTCCTAATAATGATGGATGACTAAGCTAGACCACTTAAACAGAAATAAGTGGAGATGTTAAGTAAAGATGATAATGTATGTGACAGTTTTAGTAACTTACAAAAAAGAAGACTAAAATACTGGATTCGATGTAGAAATATCAGATAACGAGAAATAATTATTATTGTGCATAAATTTATAAACGATGATGTAAAAGGTCCTCTGAACAATGATATATAATTAGTAATAACTAGCGATATTTGTTTGAAGTGGTACCTTAAAAAAAATGAGTCAAAAATGAGAAAAACTGTCATTGTCTGGTATCGTATCGTCAAAAAAAGTCGTTCTGTAAAGTCCTTACAGTAAAAGTCAAATGGTGAGTCCTTGGAAACAAAATTATTATATATAACAAAATAAATTAATAATAAATTAACTTAAACTAACACAATGAGTTGTCATTCAAATTCCGTTCTTGAATCGAGTAAAAGAATTTTACGTAACGTAACATTTGATTCCTTTAAAATGACACCAAGAATGGAATCCAAACTAACCTCATAAGTTTGGTATCCAGTCAACTATTGTTGTTTATATTTTTCCCATGCGTGGTAGGCCATTTCATTAGCCTCTCTCTTTTTCCTATACTCATGTCCATGACCACCAGCATGTATGACAGTATGACCCTCATCGTGGTCGGAATGGACAAGTTTTTTGAGACCGATGATGATGGAAAGCATAAGAGCAAGCGCTGATACCATAAGGGCTTTCATGGCTAATAATCCAACTCCACCAATACCCAAGGCGGCCATCATCTTACCCATCATCATACCCAATACGACAATTCCTCCCATTCCGCCACCTCCTTTACCACCACCACCTCCTCCTTTTCCTCTAGCTGAACCTGAAAATGGATGAAAATTTGAGCTCTGTATAATTACATAGATAGCTTATTCAACATGTAGATTGTTATAGAATAAATTGGTAACTGATTGCTTCCATTCATTATTTTTTCATGAATTTCCGCAAAAAGTTCCCTAGACTTATGAATATTCACAGATGTTTTAGTTTAATAGGATAGTTTATTCAAGTGATCCCTTTGACCTGTTCACAGTGAATATTCTGAATTAAATAGTAACAGTAAACTGAAGTAAATAGTAAATAGCTTGTAGGCTAGTATCAAGAAATAGCAAGAATCATAGTACTACTTCCAGAATTGGCGTATGAGGTATGAGGTATAAGAATTTTTCATAGGATATTTTCAAGAGTATGTTGTTTTGTATTCAATTCAAGAACAACTACTTGGCACATATTCATAATACAAGTTTTTCGTGATCCCTTGTCTATTCGTAGTATTTAAAGGATTTTTTCTCTTGAAACTTTCGATATTGCCGATACAATTCAAATAACGCTGGAAATTCAATCTCGGAATTCTCGACATATCTTCGAAGAAGAATGAGTATTGACTGAATATTGACAGAGGTTGTTTGTATAACAAATTTCAAGTTGTTTCTGTAACGTAGAGGTACGTACAATTGCGGTTATAGATAATCGTTTGCAGGAATCATAAATTTTTTTTACGATTGTCGATATGCATGTGCTACCAAAACAATACTTTTTTGTACTTTTATTTGTTGTAGAATTATGTTATTGATGTAATGAGGTGTTTAAATATTGTACTTTGTGGTGAATTAACCACATTATACTACTAAATGGTAATTACAGTCTCCTCGGCTCATATTATAATATACGGCGAATGCGCCGGTATGACAAGCTTTTATATGCACAGAAAATTTATTTTTTCTCAGCATACTGAAAGAGAAGTGCCAAAATTAGTTTATCTGGACAGATACTTACAAAAATAAATAACAAATTTGCATAACCGTAAGAGTTTGTGCAACATCTATGAAAGTTATATTTAATCTCTTGACTTTTTGTTGGTTCTTTTAATAATTTTATAAGATTGACATAACATATGTATATCTCCATTTCCATTTGGTAATTGAGGTTCATAACAAATATCTATGAAGTATAAACTGATATTTCTAGAGACTATCAGGTCAAAAGTAAGCAACACTTGAGTGACCTAAGAATGATCCTGATTTATGATCGATTATTTTTCATCTTTTCACAATACTTCAATGCGTTGAAAAGGTGAGGCTTTGAAGGAATTATGCGATAAATAGATCCTCAATTTGAGCTATGGTTGTGATCTAATATATAAAGCAAAATACTGTTGACACAAGTGGATGTGAGTGGATTTTTTATGGAAAAATCATCTAAAAGAGTATTAGAATATGTATTGATGTAAAAATTTCATGCCATTATGAGTTGACAAATCGACTACAAGGGAGAATCAACATTTCTGTATAAAAATTTATTCATATATTTGATGCCTCAATCAGAAATATTTCTTGATGCTATGATAGAGATTGGGGGATGTATTCAAATGATATATTCATGATTCAATGAAAAAAATTTAGTTGTATAGGAAAGTATGTAGGGAAAATATTTGCACATTGATACATGGTGGCATTTTATAGAAAGTAAATATTTGAATAATACTTTGAGATTTGCAAAACGTCGATTATCTTGGAAAACAACAATCTAATTTCAAACACTGACATGCTATAAACAAGTTTTGAGTAGTCTGGTATTGTTGATCATATCATTCAGATATACAAATTGTGTGTACAGGCTTCAGTTGGCAAATGTATTTGGATATGAAATAAGAGAAAGGCTACCAAGATTAATTCTGAACGAGTCAACGTAGACAATACCAAAAGTTGTTGATGGGTAATCCAGGTAGCTGTGGATATTCCAACTTTCTAATATTCACAATAAAAATATTGACAGTACGAAAGTACTAAATCAATTCAGAGCTTCTGAATATATTATGAGTACATTTTGCAACAAAACGGAACGCAAATTATTTCCTTATATTAGATAATTTGAGTTTCAATTTCATGTAAGAATTATACACTACCACTAAGTGTAATATAAAGAAATATACAGTTATCAAGATAATTTCATTGCTTACAGTTATCAAATTTCGAGGAGCTAATCATTTATTAGTAAAATTCGATTCAATAACAATTGTACTTATGTACAATATTTCATGGTGTAAATGGCTATTGATTAAAGTAACACCACAAATCAAATAAAAAAGAATTAAATCTTGAGACCATGAAAGCCAAGAAAGAAAGAAAAACGATAATAAACTCTTCTTTTCCAAGTATTGACTTAAAACCAATCAGCTGTGATTTTTGAGTAGGGCATTTCATCGTTGAAAAATTGCAAATAACGATACGCATTCTAGTTAAGACAAAGAAATGTCCAATTATCAAATTTCTATTGAATCCGCATTACACGTTTGGTTCTATTGAATATTGGTACTCAATCTAAAACTGATTAGTCATATTCCGAATTCCTCTATTTGTCTAGAGGTATGAATTGGTTGAGTTAGTTATATTTGTGTTATTTCCAGGGCGATGTTATTAATTTTTATCATGTTTAGGTATTATTCACATAATTTTTGGTGTAAATCTTACGAAGCCTTGAATTTATTTCCCAAATCTCTGATAGTGAATATTTTTGACTATATACTGGAAATTGAAAAAGTCTGATATTTCTCCTTAAGTGTCATTATTATCACTCATTATTGCAGCAAGCACAATTTGTGCTCGTATCAGATTACCGAAAATTTTTATAACTTCTCAAAATACTGCGAAGTGTGAATTAACAATATCCAATATCTATTATCAATTCTAAACATTTTCCTCTTATAACTAATTTATATATCTTTAAAAATTGAAGTAGGTACTTAACTCTTCATAAAGAATAACATTTGTGTATAAACCTCTTATATGATTGTTCAATTTTGAATTATGATCGTTGCAGTCCAAGTTTTGATCATGGACAACAGTTTAGAAATAATAACTTCAAAAACTTTGGAAGAAAGGATTCACATATTGCGTAACTTATTTGAGGAGCTGTATTTTCATATATAATATTTTACCAGCTCATGAAAATTTTGTCAAGATAATGAGTTTGTTGAGAATAATTTTCAGGTAAATTCCATGTAGAGAATTTCCCATTGATAAAAAATGTGAAAAGCAGATCACTATAATCTTATAAATTCAACGTAGTTGTGCATTTTTGGTATTCCGTTCTATTTTGTTAGGTTAGGTTACAACTAAGTTTTTAATGCTTAATTCTAATATTGTACTTATATAGATATATATATATATATATATATATATATATATATATATCTATTTTTTGTGAGTGAGTTTATAGAATATCCCTTATATCTAATTTATTTCTAATGTCAATTTGAATCCATTACTGGTCAAAAAATGGTAATCAATTAGTTCCATCTCAATTTTTTCCTCACTCTTTGAAAATATTTCAAAAAATAACCTAATCATGTCCCTCCAACACGTATTCCTGATTCTATCAATATGGGGGACCATTTAAAACATTGTAAATTACAAGATGTGATGACAAATACTGTGAATAAATATTTATGGCAGCTTCATCTATTTCTAAAAACCTCATGAATTTAGATGAGCAGTGATCATTTTGAACTCGTTACGGCTTGTTATTTTTGTCTAGCCTCTGAGTGAAATTGTATTTGTTCTGCTTTGTTTTTATGAAACAAGGATTTTGAACGACGCCCTGCATTATGTTGGAAAAAAAATACGGGGAAGCTCACGGAATGTTTATTGCACAATGCAATATTTAAATGTTTGAAATTGATTTAACAAAATTTAACTTGAGAATGACTCAATTCAAGACTGTTATGTCCTTAGACGTCAATAAATGGGAATACTGAAAACTGGAAAAACCTTAACCATCTCATCTCATGCCTATCTTATTAAAACCTTGTTAAAGTTGATAGAATAGAATAAATAGAAGAAGATTTCGTTCTAATTTGTACTAAATTGAAAGTTCGTTTTCATGCTAATCCAAATATCATTGCCAAAGTTGTACTAAGAGAAGTAAGATAAGTTTTCAATGGCTATGACACTAATATAAAAAGTTATCGAAAGAAAAGCATTAGCTTGACAAAGGTACGTTAATCAAAGTCGCACAAGTCGAGATCGTTGATTTGATATTTCTTGAGGACGTTTTGTGATCTGAAATTAGCAAGGCAAGAATATTCACAAACCGACGTGCGAAAATCGTAAGCCAACTTATTTGTTTTTCATCATACCACAAATCGTTTCTGATTAGGAAATGTGTAGCCGCTAAACGTTTTCGTTTCAAACCACGTCGAATCCAAGCACAATATTTAGCACCAAAATACTTCTTTTTTCCTAAAAATGACACATTTGCTAGAAGAATCATAAGTGCTTCTAGTGATTTGACTGTAGTATTTTGAAGAAGATGGGTTCAATATTTTTGTTGCCTTTTCACTTTGTTTACGATCGCCAATATCAAGTATGAATTAATTGGAATTATTTCGAGAAAATTGATTCCACCAGCAATGTTCTCATATTCGTTGATTACAGTATTAGAGTTAGTCACAATAAGCTCTAGTTGCGGTCATAATAGATGTACACTAACTCAATGTAGGTATTTTACATACAAACAATTAAAAAAATTACAAGAGCACTGAAAAACTGTTGTAAATTTGATATATTGAATAATGAAAATAATGAGGAAAAAGTTTCTTCTGTCAACCAGAAATACATGCAAGAAAGTATTGTGAAATATGGACATCTAAAAGAAAAATGTTAGATAAGAAATAATGAGCTCTATCGGATTGAAAACAAGTGATCGTTAGAGAGTAGCAAAGCGGATGAGCTTATTTGATTAAAGTACTTCAGAAAATGTTGAGATCGGCATGTTTTCTAGATTTTATAATCTCCACAAAGTCAAATCCTTAAATTACCCAATAGAATATTGGTGTGCGCTGATGATAAAGATTTTAATAGGCCAGTGAGGTCAGTTTTTCCAAAATTTGCCTTTTTCATTTCCAGATAAGAAAACTGCAGGATATACTCATCAAAAATTTTGCGTGCTTGAAACTCAGTTCCTACGATTTGCTTCTAAAAACTAGGCTAACAACTAGAAAACAAATGAATTGTTGTTAGTGTTTTCAGTTATGAATATAACATGGATATATATGGTAACAGGCAATAAGAAATGGCTCACATGAGATGATTATCGTGAGTGAAACCTGGAGGAACTTCACAAATAATTGCGTCGCACACATTGACTCGAATGAAGCTGATGTTTGTTAGTGTTTGGTGAGATTGGAATAGTATTGTTCAACATGGGCTGGTCGAATAAGGCCAAACCGTTCAATCGACTAATCCGAGTCTCTTATTAAAACAATTTTAGATAGATCGCGCATAACTTAGAGATTGAAAGAGTTTTTTGAGACGTTTTGAGGAAGCAAACATACAGCACCGTCCTTTCCCCATCGAACTATCAAAATTCTCTCAATGGAAACTAACTTGAAAAGAAGCTTGTGGAACTTTTTGTTGATTAATATAAACATAAATAAATTCACGGCAAAACTTTGATTAGAACCTTCAAACGAGGCCAGATCAGGCAAGTAAGTTGTGTGACGCAGCGTTATTATACCATTTTAAGGCATGATTCTTTTTGTGGTAGTTAGAAACAGAATCTCAAATATTGATTTGTAGTAGTCAAAATTCTGCTCCTTTTTCCACCTACGCAACGAAAATATTTTTGTTTTAATTCTAGAATGAAATCTAGTGTTGCCGCAGAGCCCTTGATTAGCGAAAACACCTCAAGCTTATCATCAATTGATATATTACGGAAAGTTACCCAAAGAAATATGGTGCTCTATTTTTAGACAGCAGATGGCCTAGTTTTTTGATATTCTGCACTCAGTTCATTTGTTTTACTGGAGTAGTGTGGTTATAATATAAACAATAAATCTGGAGTCAACAAAATATTAGAAACTAGACTAGAGAAACCCTTGGAATAGAAAATCTATCTATGCAAATGCAAATGAACCTGCTCCAATATCTGGATGGACATACTACGGGTCTTAGAGGATTATATGGTCCAATATCTTGCTTGCTTCTAACCAGGAGTGCTTCTAACCAGAAGGAAAAGTTGCTCATTCTTGCTAGTTGACTACGGTGAATGGAATTTCACATTCACATGTTTGGTGTGAAACTCCTTCTCGAAATCTTGCCTAATTTGTTATTAAGGTTTGTTGCGGAATGTGGTCCAACATTGAATTGAAACCTCCTAGTTACTCAAACAAGTGTGTTTGTTGTCAACTCAAAGAACATTCTTCTAACAACGGTAACTGACTACAGGAAACTAATGCTTAGAAGGGTTATCGCAGCTTGAGTCCTAATGAAAGTATTAAGAACTTTGAAATACCTCCTCTTGATTCGGATGCACGTGAATACATGAACTAATTGAATTAGAACGAATGCAAATGGTTTGGATGAAGGATGCTTCAGATTTTCCGCTATTTCCCTCTTATTCACAGACGGTGGAGAGATGTGTCAAAATTATCACCAAGCCACACTAGCTGTGTCAGCGGATGTTCTATTGGTAAAATTGAAATCACGACATATTATATGAAAGTTTGACACCAAATGGATTATAAGCCAGTTAATTGGACATATATAACATGTCTGTTTTTTAAAGCGTGGAAGTCGATACGCCTCCTTCTCTTCTTGACTTTTAGATAATATTTCGCGAATCGCAGGAAAGTATGAGCTGATAGGTGGTTTTTTTCGGTTTGGTTATTTTTTTGCTACGTTAACAAATATTGGCACCTTTGCGGAAAAGAAAGACGCACTGTATTTTATTCCATATTCACTGTAGTAGTTTAGACAAAAAAATTAGCATTTATTTCACCATTTCAAATTAAAACAAAAAACTAGTGTAGGTGCATTGAGATAATGAAAAAACCAATCCCCTCACAATATTTTTGACGAACATTTTTGTGAAATCATTCAAGCACTTCCAAATAGAAGGTTTGAAAAATGCTCTGAACTGAGGGAGCAAACTTTGCATGAATTTCGCCCTTGGCATTTTGAGTCAACATTTTTTGACCGATAGCGTTGCACTGATTCTGGGTCATAACGAAGACATTTACTCATCATCAATTTCAAGCTGTTTTTTCACAACCCGACGTATTCCAACATCATCTTCTTTCTGATTGTCAATTAGAAAAACGTGAAAATAATCATATTCTCATGACCCTTAAATATGTTAATAAAATATTCAGCTAGAAAAACTTATACTCATACTTGGAACCCTTGGAACAGCATTTGGCATTGTGTCGAGCAGGAAGAGCAAGGTACTAAATATTGAAAAGCAGATTCTCAAAGTATATTGGATGACGTTTGTTCTTCTCTCGTTTCATGTGTAAAACAGTTTTTCCTATAAATGAATCTGATCGCTATTTCTATTATTTTTTATCAAGTTTCACTTTAAAAAAATAATCTGAAATGTGTTGGAAACAATCAAGTTATACATTATAACAAACGAAAAAGGTGAAATAAATATAAATATTTTAGTACCTATTGTTGAGCAGTAACCTAAAATCTTAGTAACCGCAGCCATGTTAGCGGCTTTTGTTTAGGTAAGCCCTTTGTACCTACATTTGTATTCATTGTATATTCGCTTTATCTACATAACAGGAAGACTTTCGAAAAATTTCGATTATCATAATTCAAGATGTTGTAACATATCATAATAAATACTCTAATGTAGTTGTCGATTTGTTGTAATGCTGGTAATCACTCTCCTCTATCAATTTGAGATTGATTGGAGAACTTTGATATTTTTGACATTCAATAACAGTGAAAGACAGAGCGTTGAAAGAATGATTGTTTTTGTTCCTCTTCCCAAGGAATGTTTGAATTACATTTTCTGATTGTTTTCGAAGGATTTCATTGAGTAAAACAGTACCAATTCAAAAATGTTTTTAAACTGAAAATTGGAGCAAATCGAATTATAATTAAGAAATTAATAAATATAGTTTGAGAAAATTGGACAAAACGCTATTGAAGAGCGTCAGTCTTAAAAGCTCAAAATAATTTTCAAAATGAGCTTAAAACAATGACGAATTAGAAATACAGATTTTATTATGAAAAAGCGTCGGGAGCTTGGTGTACTAGAAATATGGAACAAGCGCCCCACACTGTTTTCACAATAATACTAGTATTTTTGATGTTTTATTGTTTGAAGCTTATTTTTTAAGTTTTTTGAACTGTACTATTTTTCACCTTCCAGTTTCATAAGTTATGAAAATGTGTTTTTTGGTTCTCAATCAAACTTTATATGTTTAATTGATACTATCCTCTTATAATGGTTTCGCTGCTCATATACCTACATCTCGTCGAAACTTATATCGACCCTTAACGGTGTAGATGATAAGTTGTTGAAGTTTTTAATTTCCAACACATTGGTTCAAATCCTCTGTCGAACGAAAGTTTTATTAACTAAGATACTTGCTCTTAGTAAGAAGAGTTACAAACAAACAAACAAAACAAATATAAGGGTGTTGAGAATATTAAGTGAATGAGAATATTATGATGAAATATAAAATAGATTTTTCATAATCATGGACGAGTTTTTTGAGGGTTACTTATCTGGTGAGCTTGTAGAGTAATTCTAGAAATATATTTGGAGATCTAGGAGCAATCGAAATAAAAATAATTAATTTTCAATCACCAATTAATTATTCGAGTTGATACCTAATATTCCGGCTCAAACCTTCAACATTTGAAAATACCGAGATCCAAAATTATAGTATTGTTTATGTTTGTCTGAAAAATCACGTGAGTAATGAATTATGTGTAACTTGTATAGGGAAAGAAGTTTCATCACTGAGCAAAATATTGTGTTTTCCTACGAGCATTGCAAAAGATTTAATTATGCAGAATTTTTTATCCTATGAAATTATGATTTATTGACCTACTAAACTTTAAGCCCTCGCGCAAACTGAAATACTACTTGCAAAAGAATTTGCTATCTCCAGACATGAATTACGCTGATAATACCATATCACACTGGTACTTCTTCTGCAAATTGTTCAATTTAATATCTACAAAACTCGTTAAGAGACGAACATATCATTTTATAGAATATTTAAAGAACGTTTCTTACGCTGCATGTGAAATATGTAGGCTGAATATTTGGAAAGATGCCCAATCAACTGATTTCATAAATAACCAATAATATATTCCTCCATCATCAGTCTACATGTTAGAAAGAGCCAGTGCCGACAAATTCACTATCACAATATCAATCGAATTCTAATGTAATTTTTAGTTAACGGGAAACTACATGAGGAACATGTGAGCAGAAATATATCCGATTACTTTCAAGTATAAGCAACAAAAAATCGAAAATCCTACATGCCTGGTACTTTTCATTCACTCATATGCGTCAGTCTTCTCTCCAGAAACTCAAATATCTAATCCACCACTTTTGCGTGTCATTAGGCTCGTACCAACTCATCAAAAAAACGTCCTTGGTATGGAGACGATTCTGCGCAATAGAGATTACGTGTTCCAACCGGGCGGTTACCGTTATAAGAACGATTCTGTTTGGCGTTCCAACCGACTTAGATATCGTTTGAACCGTTTCCAGGACGTTCTTTTCGGTACTTGGTTGATAGCAATTATCGTTACGAGAACAATTAACCGTTTCAAGAACGGATCAGACTAGCAGGTTGGAAGAAACCTATTATATCCTGTAGAAGAACAGAGGTGATACGATGAATTTAAAATGTCGAAACAAAAAGCGAAAATGTTATCACAGATGTTCTCACTTCGTAATGCCATCAGCTTACAAACGTAGATGAGGAGCCCATCATCAAGAATTGTTAAGAGTTGTAATTAACATAACAAGCTACGATAATTGAATTGAATACACAAATGTATTGGTAACCAAAAATCTGCTGGAAGAGTTTCCACTTCAGTTTTTTGGGATTGCCATGGAGTAATCATGATTGGTTTTTTGGATAAAGGTAGAACAATAACTGGATATTACTATTCGATATTACTGACCACTCTACGGGAAAAAATTAAAGAGAAAAGACGCGGAAAGCTATCTAAAGGTGTTTTGTTTTTGCAGGACAACACCCCTGCACACAAGGTTCAAAAGTTCGTAAATTTTCTTCCAACGAGGAGGTAATAAAAGTTGTGGAGGTCTGGTTTGCAAAGCAAAAAGAAACATTTTTTTTGAAAGGTCTAGAGACGTTGCAGGTTCGCTGTAATAAATGTATCCAATTAAGAGGAGAATATGTTTAGTAATAAAATATTTTAACATTGAAATTTTGTTTGGTTCTATAGTAGGCTAAGAATTTTTCAATTTATCCTCGTATATATCTATGTTCCATATTCAACCATCTTATGAAAACAACGTCAATTATCATCATGTGAGCAATTTTAAAAGGATAAAATTGTAGTAAATCGAAATAACGGTTTATTATGTTGATATGAGGTAATCAATCACGTTGAACTTCTCAACAAAGGCTCTTCATTCATCTACCTCTCCATTCATCCACCTACCTTTGCAAGATCGTTTATCGCTACTGCCATCTAATTTGATGGAGAAAGGCATGTACATAAGACTTTTGGTAATGCCCCGGTAGACATTTGGAGTTTCTGCATGAAGCTGGTGTGAATATTTTGTGAATATACTCGTATGTGAGATCAGTTGAAAACTTTATATGTGGCAGCAACTTCCAAAGAGTGTTGCTTGAGAAGTCACGAAGCTTGAGCTGCTTTGAAAGAGGTGTCATAAAGAGATACTCTGAAGAAAATTGTCATAAATTGCAATTATTTATTCTGATATTGCAAATTCAAATGCCTATAACTCAGAAACGAGAAGTAGTTTGAGAACAAAATTTTTTGACACAGCATTATTCTCACGTCATTTACTCACTCCAGAATTTTTTGCATCAAGACCTTGAACGAGCCTGTATAAGAAGTTTGGAAAGTCATTCCGTCTAGATGTAGCAGCAAAGAATGTCAGTGAATATAGTACGGTTCCTATATTTAAACTTTAAAAGTTGATGATTATGGTGAGCAGAAAAAATTTCTTCTTAGCTAGAAGATATATTTTTGGTCAAAATCTTCTCTTAAAAAAACTATTAATACAATTGGCTGTTTCCTAATATCCCTTCTTTGGCTTTATTATTGTGTGAAGCTCTGAATATTAACAAATGTGATTCTGTCCAATGGAAGAGCATGTTATATTTTTATACTTTCAATAATATATTGCAAATCTCTGTAATCTCTGCAAAATAAATGTAATTCTAAGCAATTATTATTCATTTCAACTTTTTCATTCTCAATTATTACGTATAAAACCCAAATTGAATTTTTTTAACATACATTTCACACTTAAAAAAATGACCAAACGCCATCTATGGAGGAAAAATGGAGTCTGATCTTATTATATACTTTAGAACGGATGGGCGTAAAAGAGTGAACATGGGTGTTTTAGAATCTGCGGTAATGTCTTAAAAATATGATTCTAAAAAAATTATCTGATTATTCTGATCTTGAGAAAAAAATAACATCATATAATTTTTTTATTTTATCATAGTGGAAGCTGGATTGAGATATTTGTCAAATCTGAGATATTTTCACGTGAAGGTCAAGATTTGTTTGAAAACAAAAATTTTTTATCAGTTCAATAATTAGGTGATATTTTTTTTTAATTTCTTCCTTCATGAAAGACATAAACTCTGCCTATTCCATGAAGATTTTTTCTCTTGACATGACTGGTTTTCATTATTGATACATCATAGTTTCTATCAATCGATATTAATTGAAGCATTACTATCTTCTGTTTATTAAAGAAATTATTCGTATTATATCATTATTTCTAAAATATAATTCAAAAATGTATTCCAAACACTATGGGTATTTGAAGATACACGGCTCCGAATCCAATATTTCCCATGAATATTCTCATGTCAAATACGATACGATGTTTATCTCACATAGAACAGTGAATGAGTAAAATTTACGGTATTGGAGCAGACTAACGGCGGATAAAAACCACACACACACACACATTGGATTGACAAGTAAATAGCAAAAAACTGGAGTTTATCTTCTATAATTTTTCAAAAGACTACTCAATTCGGGACAACTTATTTCAGAACCCCCAGACATTGATACCATCATTTGATTCTAAAAAATAAGCAACAGCAATAATTGCTTATCTTGATAAGTTTCCTCACATGGAATAGTTAAATAGTTTTTGACGTATGCCACTACTTTCTACTTAACTAATATTTGGGCAGCATGTAGTAAACTAACTAATATTTCAAATGTTCAAAAATGGAAAAAAATTCCTATAGATGCAACTTTTTTTTATTAATGAATAAGCTATGCAGTTGAACATGTGCATTAATCCCAGATTGATAGGAATATGATCAATTCTTTAAAATACTGGATAATTCTCAATTCATTTTTTTGTTAACAAAGTTAAAAAATTAGAGCTCTACTGATGGATTAATTTTTAAACGTATCAACCTGTCGTCCGTTTTATAGGGGTAGTAATCACTACTCCATGAAAATTTAAGAATAAATTTATTTTGAAAGTGTGATTTCATTTATCGAAACTGACCTATCTGTTGTTTTCACAATTAAAATTAACTCATGTCTCAGTTTAGGATCCCACTGTATGCATTAATAAGAATATTCCTTTTGATTGTGATAATCCATATTTTCTCTAAGTATGTATATTCATATTTAATAGTTATTGCATTTGAACGTTTTCGGAAATTTTGAGAAAAAATGGATGAAATTATAACGAATACAAATTACAATGCACAAAAAAATCTATACCACAGAATGCAGTTTGAAGACATTGAATTCTAAATTAACTGTATAATACCGAGAAAGATTCAATATTCTTTAAAAGAAGTTATCATAAATATTATAAAAAGAATTGTTGTTGTTGGAAACAATGGACCAAAGGAAAAATATATTGTTGTTTATCAGTTTGAATAAATTAACTCACTTTCATCAGTTTTAGGATTTACTTGATCCATGGCCGCTTTAAAAGCTCTTCCAAACCCTTCTCCTGGCATCAGTTCCGGTAATCGAATTCTCAACTCGTGATTCTCTAAGTATTTTTCGACAACTCCAAATATAGTACCATCGTCTGTACTAGCTCTCGCATCGTTTTCGCTTCTTGTACTAACGATATGTACACCATCCCCCAATTTCAGGTCTTCTGGCTGACTTTTCAAATATTGTCGAAATATTTTAGTCAAAATCTCCAGACCGCCATACACGGGTGTTTCAGAACTAACATCTGATAATAAAAAAATTACACTTAACAACACTAAGTACTTCATGTTCCAGCACGTCTAGTAAAATGTGAGAAGTAGCTTTAAGATCTGCTCTTATATTGAAGGCGAATTTAAAAAGGATGTTACTTTTCAAAACTTTTCATTATCGGCACTTAGTGGAGCAGAAAACAACAAAGCAAAAAAGAAATGGACACAAATATGTGTTTGAAGGAATTAGATCAGCGAGATGAATTGACCTGCTTATCGATTAAATTAAAGTGAGATTAACCGATACCGGTGCAAAACGAATTGTTGCATGCTGTGGATACTGTTGAATTATATTCTATTCATAATTGAATAAACGTTAATTCAACTTCTGCATGCAATGTAATGTTCTATTTGTTTCATTGCAGAGATTTTTCAAGTAATTTTGACAAATAAGCTCGCAATTTGTAATTACTCTGCAATAAATGAATAAGGTCGTGTCAGCAGCATTTCAATATAATAAGGAACAACGCTTCATCTATCATTTATCCACATATGTATACCGAATAAACGTTAATACAAATGTTGCTTGAAAGTATTAATATTTATAAATTTCACTATATTTTTGTGAGATTCACAAATTTGAGTTATTTGAAAACCTATTTAACAGCTTATATTAGTGTAATTCAATTTAATATAACTTTACATAGTGGACAAACTTACGTCAGAGCCCACAAATGTGAAAATGTCTATCAATTAAGGGTTGTCTTGATTAAACTTATTGTGAATAATTCGAAAAATTGATCATTTTAGGACTATGTTTACTCTTACAGCATTGGAAAAAGATTCAAACAAATGAATTCGAATACACTTTGGTTGGAAAGCTTTCGAGATCCAGCTTTTGCAGAAATCAAAGCCAAGTGACTACCGTGTGCTCAGCTAATTCGGTTACTTGATTCAAGCACAAATATATTTTGAAATTGATTTCTTAATCAAAATTTTGTTTGGATCATTTCCATTTTTCCACTTTTGAGCTAGGTACATGAATAAGCAGAATCGTCACATTTGGAAAGAGGTCAATAGCACCATTACATCCACAGTAAATTACGCATCATAGGCTGGAGAAGTCATTGGTCTCTATGTCTTAAAAAACAATGATGGTCACAAAATGACTCTCAATGGTGAATGGTCGTAATTTTGCTGACACTTGGTTCCAGAAGAACAAAGCCACATACCACACAGGGCGTGCTAAATATGAGTTACACAAATAAACTTTGGACGAAAGAATAATAACATGTAACTGTCCAATTGATAGTCCACGAATATTATTTCTCTCATTAGGGGCCTCTTGAATGCCCCTAATGTTATAAAGTTTTTAATCCAATGAAGTCCGTTTCACTGATATTTAAAATAAATTTTTTGTAGTTTTATGATTAACAGATGTGTAATTGTACGCGAAAAGGTTTAGCAGTAAATCAGTATATTGAAAATAAGTAACATAGTAGTTACTTCGCAACTTCAGCCTGGAAAATATTGCCTAAAGAAATTGTATGGAAATAGCTAAAGAATCATTGGACTCATTGGACAATACTGGGCACACTGCTTGCCATATGATACACTCAGATTGTTATTTGAATGTTTCTGATAGTATAAAACTAATTGATTTTGGACTATCTTAAAAATATTGATGAGAATGTTACTTATCTGGACATAGTCTGATGTGTACAATTAATCTTTCTTCTTACTTCAACCTGGCCTTCTAACAAGCAACACTTGTCAACAAGTAGCAAGCAACAGTCTTCGGGAAAGTCGCCAGTCTCACAAACCAGTATTGCGATTCAAGTAACATGAGAGGAATTATTTATATTAACGCAACTAAATTGCCTGCAAAATTCAGTACTAGCCGAAACTGAACAATAGTTATTATGTTGGATAAAATAATTCCAGCTCCGACTTATCTCGTTTTGGATCAACTAGTCTTTTTCTATGGGGACTGTACACTAGTGGTTATGGTGAGCGCTTTATCCTCTCGCCGAAATTGAGTGGGAAGTTTATTTATTTTTTCTCCAAAATTGCAATTTCGCTTCCATGTTTTGAAAATATCCAACTTTTTCCTATTATTCCTGAAATTTCGTTGTAGCGTCAATCTTCTAAAAACGTTGAAGATTTCACTAAAAGTTACCCCCTTTGTCAATTTGTTGTGAATCGGCAGCACCAGGTCGTAGCCTGCAAAATTTTGTTGCATGCTTCAATGTCGATACTTAAGGCCGTTTGACATGATACAATGCAATGTGCAAGAAGTTACATGCAATTACTCACAAGAGCGAAATATTGCATAGATTAATATTGCACGTCGCTTGACATTAAGTCCGCTTGACAAGATGCAATATAACGTGCAGTGCGATGCAAGACGCGCAATGTTTTTGGATCAAAAGTATATACAGATGAAGTTTAACAGTCTACTTACTTCTATCTTGTTCATATCACTTAGCTTTGTTATTTTAAAATTAGTTACAACTGGTCATAATTTATCATACAAAAAGTTAGGAATTTGTTTAATTTACTTATGGAAGTTTTGTTAGGAGTAACCATCATGCAGTGGTAAGAGACTTGTCAAAAGACGTCCAATATGGAATATTTTGGCTTTGGAAAAAATAGCATGCAATTTCTTGCACGTTATCTTGCACCATGTTAAGCTGCCTATAGCAGCATGTAGTATGTAATGACGTTGCAAGCTACATGTTTTCAATTGTTGCCTTAGTGTGAAGCAGGATGCAGTCGAATGTGCCACAAACGTGTTGCAAACAATGACGTATGTTCTTTCACAAAAAAAGAACACAAAATTGGTATTCACAAATTCGATATTTGCGTTATGTAAGAAAAATATTAATTTTACTTAGTTTCACAATTAATAATTTTATGAGTTTCTATACAAAATGGAGATTTTCAAGTTTTCTTGACCTTGGGATTTTTCCAGCTTTCAGAAAAAATGGAAATCACGTTATAATACTAATCGACAGAGAAAAATGTATGATATTTATTAAAATGATTTGTTTGAAAAAAGCTTTTCATGCAGCCATGCTTGACTAAGCTAGTCCAATGCTTCAGAAAATAATTAGAGATCCCACAGACATTCATGAAAATATTATTAATGCAAATGCGTACAATACAAAAAATATAAATGATAGGAGATCTGTAATTTTATTCATGTGAAAAGTGGACCTAAGTGAAACAAGATTACGCATAATCTATTTTCTTACATTGATTTTTAAATCGATATGTTGAAATTTCCGCTGACAAATAAAGAATAAGCCCATTGAATTTCACTATAACTTCAAATCAAAAACCAATTTTTGATTTATTTTATAGCTAAGAAGTCCAAATCATTCCGAATAAACTTCAATAATCTTTGTTTGATAGTTTGAAATTGATAGTCCACTGTTTTTATTAGGAAAGTATTTTGGAAAATAGAAGCACATTGAACTCTTTGCAATAGTTGTATTGAAAAATTGGAAGTAAGAATAGATATCAACGCAATATACTACGATATATTTGAAACTTTTCCATTTCCATATTATCCGAAGATTTTTGTTCGTATTATTGAACAGAATATTTATTTAGAAGTTTTCGACGAAATTAATGATAAATTCCATCCAAGGATCTTATTCTTTCCGATTTAATTGATAAATTATCGCGATTAAGCTGAGTTGTAAGACAATCTATGTTCTATCATTAATTTTAAAAATTAGCGGAATTGGCCATAAGCATGTTAATTTTTGAAAATAACATCATATTCTGAATTAAATTACTGATTAATATCCCCATTAGGAGTGTATAATGGAGCTTAAAAAATATTAGTCTAGATTAATTAATGAATATCGAAATATATTTGTTTGGGTTTATGTTCAGTTTCATCATTTCATATGAAAATATACAGAGGATACGTCGAAAATAATCAAAATCAAAGCTTTGTACGTGATTAGCTTACAGAAACATTTAGACGAATTCAAATTGATATGAAAATATACTCAAAAATTAGATGAATATTTAATAAATTCTTCCAAACCTGCATCAATACGTCTCTTATATATAAGATAATAAATCAGCATAAATAAAAGCATAGTACAAAATACTATAAAAAAATAATAAGCATTGAGGGAAGCATTCAATTCAATCAATTAATATTGTAACTATTCTAATTTTTACTACAGCCCTCGTATTTGTTCATCTGTGTACTCTCTTCAAGTTTTTTTCACAATTTGAAATGAATAATGACCGGAATATAATGACGGTGTAGTCTAATTGCCGAAATCTAAGTGAAGTGTTACTGAAGATATTTTCCTTGATTACACTTTTTTTAACGTAACAGTAATTGGATGCAACAGAAGAGAAAGAAAATAACCGTAACAAAAATGAATGTACGAGTATACGAAGATTAATGTAAGTATAAATACAGCAGTATTTGTGTGTCGTACAAGTAGTATTGAAAATTATTTCAATGAATGTTCTTCTTATTGATATGTTGAATAAAAAAATCTAGTGAGATTTGTGATGAATTTGAGTATTCTCAAACCATAGTATCATATTCTTCAATGACATATCTATATTTTTGACTAGGTTTTTGCTTATAAAGAACTTGCAAATATAATTATAATAATTTAAACACTCGATAGACCCAAATCCCTTCATTGGAAACATTTTTTGATGTGAGAACGGTCGATAAACTTATTATAAGGCACTAATACTTTTTATGGACGCGACAATCTTTATGGTTACTCAAGTTTACATTTTTATATAGAAATGCATATGAAAAACTTTTTTTTTCAAATTAACATTCCATTATTTGCTCCCTATCAAGCAATATTCTTAAAATTGCAAAATTAAAATTGAATTCCGTCTATATAAACAAGTTTTTATTGGAGGGACAATAAAAAACGGAACATAACAAAGAAGAGGTAACAGAAGCCATTAAAAAATTATTACGAGAAGCAACAGGAAAATACTGCATAATTATGAATAAAATAATAAGTAGAGCTAGAAGACTTACAGTCTGTCAATATTGTTCCAAATCACTAGAAGGGAAATTAAGAGGCTGAGATGTTTCAGACCAAATCAGAGGCGTGATATATACAAACTTTATAATAAGACGAATATAGGAAAGAACTGTAAGAGGATCAGGAGAGACTTCACTCTTTTCAAGACCTTGAAAAGGATTTAAAGGATTTCAGTAGGATAGACAAGATCGACTTAAGTAAAATGAGAAGAGGACTAATAAAGATAATACTGGATATATATCCACCAAAGTTAATTCAATATTGTACATTTAGATAGCTACGATTAAATAAACTCATTAAATTTGTATGTTCTTCAATGATTTATGTGCTAATACAAATCTTGCAACAAGGTCCAGTGTCAGAAAGTTAGAGAAAAGTTTAACAAAACTGGGGCAGTAATATATTCGTTCAAATCCTGGCGCAATCATTAACTGAAAACAAATCTTCAAAAGTTTGTGTCATTTTAGAAGTAGATCCACATTTGTGAAGTAGAAAAATTACTAATTTTAGGAAACATAGTAAAGGCGATTAATACAACAAACCATGCTATTTTCACAACTTTGCAATATATTTTGCAGCATCCTTGAGTGCTCATTTCTTCTTATCTCTGTGGTAATCCTATCTTTTTATTCCTGAATACTGGCAGGTTTTGTTTTATAAGCGATGTGTTTGAGTAACCCACAGAAAATAGTCTAAAGGACTCATATCGAGTGATCCCGAGGGGCCATTCGATAAAACCACGCCTTCAATCCATCTTCTCGGAAACATATTATTTAGGTATTTCCTCACCACACACGCATTGTGAGGCACCATCTTGTTTTAGCTAAATATTGTCGTTTGGGATAATGTTATTGTCTGAAAATTTCTGATAATGAAGTTGTTTTGAATGTAATTGAAAATACTTACTTGGATTTTTATATATTCGAGCTAACTCAGGTATAATACTATATTCAATAAATTCAAATACGCCGGACAATTGGAGTTACCCTCAATGAAAAAAGGACCAATTATTTTGTCGCCTATTATTCCAGTCCATACATTCAGTTTTTTGGAATATTGGTTGTGGGATTTACGCATCTAACGAGGATTATCACCTGACCAGTATCTACAATTAGTTATGCCGATACTTTTACTGAATCGGTTACGATAATAACCATAATACTGGCTATATAAGAAGACACTTGTACATAAAAAATTATAAAAATCGTACAAGACGTTTCAGAGAAAATTGAGATGATCCATTCATAAAATTCACTCTGTATAAGATGTATTATAGATGTATCCATTCCCCTATTCCCATAAATTTATCCTATACTTACGTCAAATATTTCTCTATTATCGAGAAGTTCCAAAACATATGATCTTTGGAGTAGTTTTCAATTATAATCTACCATTAAATAGAGTTGTGAATATTTATATATATATATATTATATATATAATAAATTTCCAAATGCAGGCAAATACCAATTTTATTGAGAATATTAGCTTCTTTCGGTTGAATTTCAATCCTAACTTAGTTGGACTTCTTAGCTTTAGATTATATTACATTCAGTCTCATGATATTGATATATTATACCCTCCAGAAACGCACTATTTTCATTTAATATAAAAACGTTGGGAAAATATCACATGGACTATGGACGCTAAGAAAATGTTACTTGACGAGATAGACAAAAAACAGAAATCAATATTGTGACTTTCATTGAGAGTATAGCAACATCTTAAGTTCTTTTGTTTATGCTGTAAGAATATTAATCAACCTAGGACACTTGACTAAAACGTGTTTTTATGGAAGTTTCGAGGAATTCAATCACAATTAATGAACCTGTTAACTAATGTATCAGTGGTACAGAGGAAGCGATGCCTTAAAGTCAAAATTTCCTGTTATCGAAATATTCATATTTTTTTTTTGGAAATTTTGGAGCCTAGGTGCAAAGTACTGGAAACAGTATGTAGTAGAAATTGCTGCAGCATTGCAATACTCAGCTGTGTTTAGTTACAGAAGTTTTTTTTTCAAGCTTCTTCAAATATAAATACAAACACGTATATTTGTTCTGTTTCAAATGTTCAAAACTACCTTCAAACTTATTGTTGATAAAACTCCATGATTAAAAGTATTCCCGAACACGTTTTGCGTTACTCATATAGATACACCATATAAAAATTAGAAGAGACCTGGTAATCTCTTTGGCTATTCAATCGGAAAGACCTCGACTAAATAGATTCAAAAATTTGAAGCAAAACTTGATGATTGAGATCTTCTTGAAAATTCGATCATCAGTTAAATGAATTTGAATCAAATTTATTAGAGAATAAAATGTCAAAGTAATAACCAGCTTATAATCTTGAACATATTCAAGCATATTTGTATAATTACAGTGGTAGCGAAGGAAAGAGATACACTAAGCGGTTCTCAATAATTCTTCCTCAAACGTTCCTGTTTTATCAAGATACTGGGATACACGATTCACGCATCCAGTGAAGATTATTGTTATCACAGAAAAGAAACTATAGTAATGAAGTTTAATTGTAAAACAGCAACTTTTCCAAATCAATTCGCCCATCGATAGAAGCTAGAATTCGTACAACTCTTAAACATCCAGGTGAAAACTATTCCTCGAAAAGTAGTATATGGCGTCAGTAGATATACAACTAGTACTAAATTGGGTTAATGATTTATACTTAGTTGGACGCTACTAAATTTTCCTCCTTTCAAAATGATGTATTTAGTGATGACAGTGGGACATATGTATGACGTATCAATCATTTGCTAACCGAACAGGATCTGCCTAGTGCTAGTAGCATGAAATTACTAATCCTTACTAGTCATTCTTGAAAGCACAAAGCAATGCTTGTAGCACTCCGGTAATTGCAGCAGGTCATTCACAATGAAAAGCGTGGAATAGTTACTGTGGGTACTTTGCTCTTCGATTGTAATGCTCATCCACAGAGGGTTCGACTCACAGCAACAGTTTTGAAGGAATGCTGTTGATCATCCATCCTAGAGCCTTTTTTTCACGTGCCTCTTATGCTGTTAATGTGTTATAATAGATAAATAGTTGCTGCACTAGATGTGCCTTGTACGTTCTTCCAAAATAATTAGAAACGCTTGTAATATTATAGGAAGTTCCAGCCGCAAAACATTTTATTGACTAAAAAAATAACAAAAATTCTCTATCATCCGTGTACCGTGCTTTGAACTGTGATCTATCGATTGAAGTGAATTTATTCGTGGCCTGGCAACAGAAATACAGATATAAAACAACTCAGAAGTAGATGGAAAAGATCTGAGTAGAAATGAGCTTATACTCCAACACATATAACAAGTGGATTCATATTTTTAAAGCAATACCAGGCAGATATCTGTTCTGTTCTATTGGTTTTGTCACTGATACGGATAGAAAATACAAATTTTTATGAAACTAGATTTTTATGGAGATTTAAAAAACATAGAAAACGAAAAAATGGAATAACAAAAGCCGGAATACACTTGAAAATTTGAATAATGAGAAGAAAAAATGAAAAAAATTATTACAAAAAATTGGTAGTGGGTGTGAAAAATATCACAATTTTTAACGATTTCATTATTATTTTTTTCTGGTCCTATTAGAAAAGAGAAATTTGAAAAATGAAAATTCGAACTCTAATAATATCCAGTTCGCTACATAAGTGTAGAAAGTTACTGCAGATCAGTGTCTAGGTGCCAAAAAAACACCGTCTATGCGAAATAATCAGGATTTTGAGTACAAGTCTAATGATGTAAGCCATATTAATCAAAGCCGAAGTTTGACGGATGCAATGGATATTTTTTTTTATTCCAGGAAGATTTTTCCCCTGTTCACCTATATTTTGTAACCTGTTCATATTATGTCGTGATCGTTTTTAAAAAGGCAATTTCTGAGAAGGCCTTTCGGAAATTACAAGAATCCAAATTTTCTAGGAAGACGTGACGCTTCTCAACCAGGTTTTTTGCATGCCTTTTTCGGCTACTTTCTTACTTTTGCTTGTGTGTGACTGTGTTTTAAGTATTTTCGAATTTTTATAATCAAATGAATGTTTTTCAATTTATCAGTAGATTTGATTATTATATATTTATATATTTACTTATGAAAATTTTAGAGTTTTCGGAGCACAGTCAGATACAGGAAGAGCTAATTGAAAAACCTTGATGTAGCTAGTCACATGGTTGAAATAATATTGCTCTTTCATTCGTTTTGTAATGTCCTCATGTGTTCACTACGACATTAACTCATTTATTTACTCCCGGTTGTTGGAGACTTACTTCCAGAATTTTCTATTTCCCGGAAATCTCCAATTTGTCACAAATAAATGAAAAAGCTTTCATAGGATTTGTCTCTACAAATACGGCTCCTATATAGAGTAAACAGGTTATAAAAAATTGCGATTTCAAAGCTGGATTTCTTTTACACAGATAACGGAGAAATCTGAAACCACTTTGGCAAACATTCTTGGGCACAAGGAAAAAGAGCTTTCTGAAAATACATAGATTGAGTTGGAATTTCTGGAACCGTTGTGGATATTCATATTGAACACACTGTTCACTCTACACCTACACTCACAATTACACTGTCTGACGTGCGTTTCGATAACCAAGGTACCTTACCTGTTTTATACTGAATTTTTCCACTATAAACCTTCTATCGTGAAAATTAATATCAGCATCAAAACCACCTTGCGGGAATCATCATTTCATTCCTTAACTACTAAACTATCGAGTGGGCTATGAGAATTGCCCCTTGTTCCTATATATGCTACTCTTACTTTTAGCAATTTCAATGCTTCCAAATGCATCCGACAATTTTTTAATAATTTTGTCATAATTATAACTGGCAGCTTGATTGGCAATAGTTGATTTTCCGGCCAGTCTATACTTTAAATGATCTAGGTGTTATTTGAACCGGATAATAACGGATCTTTTAGTCTGCCCAATATACTTACAGTCACAATCATCACAGCTAATTCCATATATACTACTCTTTTCCAAATTTGGTATTTTATCCTCAGGATAAACTTCTTTCAATTGTAAATAAGACTTATTTAAATGAAACACCATGTAATAAAATAATTCTTCTCAAGTAACAATGAAATTGTTAAATGGAAATTTTCATTTATTCAATATATTGAATAATAAACTTGTTATCATGAAGAACAATATGGATAAAATAGATGTATTAAATGAAAAATTGTTACAATTGTCACGTAATGTAAACATAAATATGTCTTCGTTAGGAGGAATTCGCTTACACTTTTTACCAGCAGCAGGCTTGAATTGTATCCGCCTATAAGTAAACTTAGACGCGTTCAGTATATTACCTTCCATAGCTAGAACAGATCTTATTTTGATACTCTTCGCGATCTGTTGAGTGATAAAATTACTTAAGTTGCCAATGCCAAATAATATTCTTATGAAAAGCGAAATTGAGACGAAACGCCAAAAATATCTAAGTAATTATGCGTAGCTCCGTCTTATTCATAGGTTTAGGTATGGGTATAGGAAGCGAAATGTCTTGGAATATTCACATTCCTTCAGGAAAAATTTGTATGGAGGCTGCTAATGATTTTATGATGTAATTTGTATATAAACTACTTCACAACTTCTTCTGGAAGTAACGATCATGAAATGAGAAAACTTGAAAATGGTCGATATTCAGTTTGATTAAATTTGCATTTCATTAAAAAATGATCTATCCATTAACGTTGTGAATGGAATCTTGACGTTATTTAGAAAGAAAGTTTTATCCAATTTATATCGTGTAAGGTAGCAGAAAACATTTCTGCCTAAGTATTTGTTTTGAATGAAACTGAGTATACACGTGTTAAAAATTTTAAACTGTTATTTATTCGAGTATATCAAATTTGAATATTAGATAATCGAAATGGAATTATCATGTCTATATCATGTTTATTTTTCACGGATTATAGAAACCAAAATATAAGCAGTTTTAGATTGGAGCAAATTATTGGATGATTAACCACATAGTATAGTAGAATGAACAATGTACAACATGTAGCTGTCGCATTTTTCTCTCTTTTTGATGTTTGTAGTATCCAAACAATATTGATCTTTTGCTTTTGTGGTTGTAAAATTGCTGTTTTGGTATAGCAAATTTCAATACATATATAACGATGTTATATAATTCATATTTCAAGAAATGATTCTTTCTGATATCGTTACCAAATAGTAAGATTATACTTTTTGACATTAGAAGGGTTTTTACTTTTAAGACTTGATTTTTCGAAATGATCTTATCTATTTCTAGAGCAGGTTGTGATAACAATCGCAACCTATCATCTTTGGTTAGGTTGAAAAAACAAAATTTTCTCAGTTACTCAAATCTTAGTAGCATGTGCACAGGACACACATACGCGCGCTTGAGAAGCCACGTCTCTCTAAGCATCCACCTCCGGATAAATCCGCGGATGCGTGCGAAGAAAAACATTCCACCACACTCTGTCAGTTCGACAGGTTCTCATCCTCATTTGCGTCGCAGTTTCGCGCGTATAATCTCCCCTCAGTTCTATGGGAGATTCTGGGAAATCTTATCTTTTTGTTAAGTGTTAGCCTGTTGGCTATACATTCTTGTCACCTTATTTTTCTTCTTCTTTTTCGTCTTAATGTGTGTGTATGTGTGTTTTCGCTGCTTAGGGTGAACTCTTTCTAGCCTTCTTCGGCAAGAAAAGTTCTAGTCCGAGTGGTACTTCGCCTTCTTCGCAGCTTTCCCCGATGTAAAATTCGGCACTTGCTTATGAAGTGCGGAATTACCGTGTCGGGGCTGTCCTCTTGTGGGCTGCCTCGGCATACCTAGGATCTTGAGAAATATATTTTTTATTTTTCTTGTTTTTCTGTGTTTGTTCAATATTTTTTCACCAACCTAACTCGACCCATGTTTTCCATTACAGTGCAATGCATCAGCAATGTTTTGAAATAAGAGCGGAAGCTTATATAACCGAATTGAACAAAATATTATTATTAACGTTACTGATGACGATAATGGTAAAAGTATTTCAATCCATTGATCATTGATCATTCATTTTTAAGATATGTAGAGATTTTTATAAATTGTTCTGTGAATTTTGGGAAAAACTGTTTGGAACAGATATGTCAAGATCTAACTATTGTGTCTCCATAGACCAAGATATATTCTTTTGTTTGTAAGAGTAATAATCAATAAATCATTTTATATCAGTAAAATCAACAAGAAAGGCGAAGTGAATTGAATTAGATAAGGAAAACCTAATAACAAATCAATCAGTCACAAACAAATCTAAATTTGAATGCCGTATTACGAGTGTATCGTGCTCAGTATTTGATCAATAAATTAGCTCAATTTGGTTTTTTTTTCAATCATCAATACAATCACTATGATTAGCGTTGGAAGTATATGGACAAATAAAAGAGCAAGGCAGAATAGCTTCCTTGTTGTTGCTTCCGTAACTGCTGAGTTGCTGCTGGGAGCCACGTCCAGTGTTCTACTTACTATAGAAGGAGCTGAATTGATAAAGTGAGGGGGATTGTAGTGTTCGCCAGCGTATCTTATAAACCTCAACATCAGAGTGTTAGTTCTGTCACAAATCAAAATGCATAACTTTGGTGTCTACAACATAGGGATATTAGACTATTATTTATTTGTGGCTTGACTCTAGTTTTTTCGGTGTAATGAATTTCCTCTTCCATATTGTATAACATGCTCTCGCCGCCTTTGTTTACTCGCGTTAGGTTCGTAGAATATCTTCAACGGGACACTCAAAACATATTGCAGAAAATTGTTCTGGTTTCGTAGACAATCAAGCTTCGTTTGCTACAACATTTTTCGTTCAATTTATAAAACATAAAACTTGTGTAAATACATTATGTGAGAAGCTATTCAAACGTTCGACTGCTTTTTCGACTTTTCTTTATCAAAAAAAGACAATATTCTTCCATTTTCATTCTGTTCCTAATTGAAATTTATTGTTGTACGAATTGTTTGTACTGTTATTGGAGAATTATGCAGCCATGAAAACAATTTTCAGGTTGTATTCTTGACTATTTTTGACAGCTGCAAGAGGGAAACAAAATCATGAATGGAAGGGTAATATAACAAAATGGAAATTTGGTTGAATATTCATATTTGTTCTAATAGTAGACAACAAAATGATTTTCAAATTTCATTAAATTTGCTTTAAAAAGTCCGATGACATATAGTCGTTGAGGTGGTAAGTGATACTTCATTAGCATGTACTTCTCTCCATTTCATTCATATATTTGATACACTTTCCATGTTATTCGTAAATCCTCTGTAATTATTATTTCTCTAGGGAGACTGATAACGTGTTACTAATACCACGTTTCAAACTTGTTTACCTGTTCTCATACATCAATTATTATATGGCATATAATTCATGGAATTATTGCGTAATGTAAGTTTCACGTTTTCAAACAATTTCTTTGACAAGAAAAGTGAGTTCACAATCTCAAATAACTTTTTGTTCAGTATGTCGTCTCAAAATTACTTCTATCGATACATCGTTATGGTTACTCGAGACATAACTTGCTGATATGAATTTAACATAGATTTATTCTTCAGGTTTTTTCAAAGAAATAAGCAAAAATGTCCTCATCATTGTATTCAGTATGTCACGGAACAGCTGAGAGTAATTGGAAAATCCATATAAAGAATATTCTCGGTAATTGTTTGAGAGATGACATTATTAACAGCAAGGTGGAGCAAACAGATTCAGTAGGCTGAAGATTCCGAGCAGGAACTGAAAAATTGTCATATTTAATGAACAAACAGAGGAATAAAAGCAGAAAAAATTGGATCGATTATATTTTTGTTATAGCCAAAACATAGAGATGATAAAAGTTGAAAACAGATAAGTGCGGGAGAAACCTACACCATACAGTGAATGATACAAAGGCGACAAAGAAAAAATGTGGAAATATTATTTTAAGTTGCCTGCATTCTATTGGAACGATATTAGGAATAATTATTTAAGCATTTTCAAAAGCCACCAATCCATCTCTTGGCAAATAAATCTCACAAAAATCATTATTTGTCTAGTTTTGTAAGATGTGTGAACTCATCAAATTCAATTCTTTGATTCTCATAAGTTTGTCAACAACATTAAATCCTGGTTTTTAGGTTAGTTTGTATATACTATGATAATTTCATTTGGTATTTGGTCTGGTATATAGTAAGTGTCTTTTCACTTATTCAGAGTCTTTACATTCAGTTTAGCCATAAGTCCACTTCTAATAGCTTTAGCCCTGGTAATATGGGTACGATGGAATAGGTACACCTTATTACCTAACCTTTTCTTGCTATCAAAAATGTCATGAATTCAATTGCTTCCATGTAGTTTTATGGTTAACATGGACTCTGGTTCAATTGCTTGAAGTAAGAATACATTTTCTATGATAATTTTGACAGAGAACGTTATCTAATTTTTAGCACTATAGCACGTTTCAAGATGGATATAGAGTGAAGTTTGGAGTTGTCCCCATACATGTTCTCTTGATAATGACCAAATTTCTATAAACAAGGGATATGCTTTTTTCTCATCAGTCACTTACCAATAAAAAAATATGAAGTACTCCTTTTTGCTTAGTATTACTATTTATTATCCGTGTATAATCTAAATAAAGAGATTTTGATGTTGTATCATTTCCTAATTCTCTACCAATACTGATTTCTGATTTAGAAATCACGACTTTGTTTTTGATTGCAACACTTATTTAACATCGAGGTATACCTATGTATCGTTGGTCTAGTAGCTTCATTGTTGTTTTATTTGTACTTCACGCAATTTTCTCAATAGTTGAGAACGACACCTCTCATCTTTCTTGAATTTGAGTTGAAATCCGAATAGCTTGGGACGACATATCCGTGACTTTTGACGCAATTACCTGTACTGGCTTCAAGTTCTTTGTCTCGTGAGAAAGCTCCGAAATATTTGTATTGCCAATGAAATTTTGAAAACATATTCTTCAACTATTTTGGAAGGAAGGTTTTTTTCTTTTGGGTAGTTTGGATATGGTTGCTTATGCCCTGATATAGGAATTTTTTTTTCCTCTGCAGGGCTGGGTTTGTGGCTGTTTTGTTGGGGAGTGCTTGCTCGGTTGCTTCTAGCGGGTTTTTTTTTTTTTTTTAATTTTTTTTTTGATTTTTTTTTGTTTTTTCCTAATCCAATTTGGGGTGGGCGGGTACAGCTGCGGCTGTATTATTCCCTATCGTCGGTCATTTGTCTGGAGAATCGGTTCTCCAGGTTGCAGAAAAACCGCAGAAAACCAGCAACTCCGACGATCGAATAAGAGTGAGGGTGGGTGTTGGGGGTCGGAATTTATCTGATTGATATGGGGGAACTATTATATAGAGATATATAATATATATATATATAATATATATATATATATATATATATATATATATATATATATATATATATATATATATATATATTATATAGATTATATAGAGTAGTGGGGACAGAATTGAGCCTTGTGGAACGCCAGTAAGTGGGGTAAAAGATTCGGAAAGGCAATGACCAACTTTGACTTTGATGGAGCGGTTGGTGAGATATGAATATATCAATTTTATAGTAGAAGGTGGCAGGCGAATAGTCAGAAGCTTTCTAATAAGTCCGGCATGCCAGACCTTATCGAAAGCTTTCTGAACATTCATGAAAATGGCGGAGGCACACTGGTGTTGGTTCATCGCTTTGGTCAAGATGGTTTGAAGATTGGTGATGGCGTTTTGGGTGGAGTGTTTGGGCCTGAATCCGAATTGGAGTTTTGGAATAATATTAAGCTCTGTACAGAAGTCCCAGATTCTGTCTTTAATCAAACGTTCTCATTTGGGAGTTTCCAGCTCGCCTATTATAGATTATTGATAAGAAATGACACTCCTTACTCTTGCAAACCGAATAATATTATGTATTCTATTGGACAGATTTACTCGACCTAGAAGTCGAAAATCGCACCCACATTTGTCCATAATGTAATATTTTGGCACTAGTGGGTGTTGGGTGTCCGCCAAAAAGATGAAATTTGTTCTTGCAAACATTATTTGTTCCATTTTGGGCATTTTGTGAATCTCTGAATTGATTTCTGTTATGATAAAGTCAAAAGTGTAGCAATAATTCTCTTTACACATAGGAATCATCCACAAGCTTCTACTTGCTATTTACAAAATTATTTTTTTGAAAACTTGTTCAGAGTGCATTTTGCTGAAATGGACGAGTAAAATTAGTTGTTCTCACTATAGACTTTCTACTCGATACTAAAAGTACCTTGTACCCCAAATATTCACCATAACATACATCTGGAATATTATATGATGCTAGAGGCGTTGTTAAAACGTAAGTTCGAGTTACATCGTCAAAGAAGCCAAAATTTTGTACCGGAAGAGCTAAATGCATTTCTTGGAGATGCAATAAAAAATCCATTTCGTGTATCGCACGTTTTGTATGTATCATGGATTTAATGAAAGCCAACCCAACGAAACAGAAATATCTAGATAGTTTACCATATTAGATGAATCTCACAAAATGTGTAGATCTGAAACTGGAAAAATTTGCGGTGACATCACAGTTGTGAAATAACTGGGAAGGATAACATCAACGAAAATCTCAATAACTAATTAGTTTTAAGAAAAGACTAATGGAAGTGAACAACATAAATGACAGGACCATACAAAGTGTCAATAATGAAATAAGTAACAACATATTATATTTTCTTCCTAATGGTTATAATTAGGTATTGTATTATATTCGCGAGTAATGGCTGTCATTGACTCATTGTTCAATATACTGTTTTTTAAGGACATGCGGAATCCAAGTAACAGATTTTTCCAGGAGCAGCTACTGGATATGTGCTACTACCATATCCTACCAACTAATCTTTTGTTATCTCCATTCAGCCAGGAGTTATTGTTATATAACTTCTCATTGATGGATCTGTCCTTGTATGTTGTTCAATTCGTTCGTTTTCTATGATATCGTCATATTAGGCATCCATCTCAATATTTTGCCTGAGAATTCTTTCTTTATTGGTGGCAACCAGCTGTCACCATTCTACCTTGTGCTACATCACCGGGACGATATTGTCAGGGCTTAGGCTTCCAATAGTCTTCTCTACTTCCTGTCTCAAACCCCTTCAGTGTTTTTACTCCCTTCATTTTGTGGGAATACCGTCAGAATTAGACGTGTCCTCTCAAAATCTGGGTGATTTAGAAGTTCACAACTCCAAACTTCCTTTCGATTTACAGTCTAAGACCTTTTATGAGTCGTCGCGTTCATTCACCTGATTTTTAGCCACATCCTGTCGTCTCATGTCTCTATATGCTCTCATCTTAGAAATCCAGGAGGTCCATGGAGATTATACCTGCCACCACTAGGACAACACTGCAGAGACCGAATCAATAAATAGTGCAAATTGCTTAGAAAATCAAATTTTTATAGTAGTAGCTCAGAGATTTTATTTTTAATTTGTATGTAATGAAGAATAAAGTATACTTCACTTGTATTTTCCGAGGTAACCTCGTTGAATTGCGTTACTATAATATCAAGTTTTTTGTTTATCCTACCAAACTAGAACAGACTTCGGTCATTAGATCGTATACGTACATGTTCATTTACAATAACTACCAGTTCTGTAAGTACAAACAAGTCTTACAAATAAATTAAAAGTAAATGAATAAATATGCGGTAGGAAACATCGTTATTTTATTAATTGATAATCACGCTTCGTGAAATGATAATATCCGGTACAAGTGTTCCATCTGAGTGGGGTAGAGAAAGGTGATTGCAGTAGTTTCACCTAAGTACGCTTTATTTTATGAAGTTACCGCAAATTAGAATAATTTAGTTTATTGTACGCTTTCGGACGTAGACGGTGACAGAGTGGAAATTTTTCGATGAGAAAGTCGTTACTTGATTATGCTAAATTTATGTCAAGTAGTGGAATAGAACAATTGAAATTAGTCGACATAGAGAATAAAAACTAGAATTAGCTAATTATACAGTTGAAATTACTAAATTACAGACGATTTAATCAATGTTGGAATATTTGCTAATATAAATTTCCAATTAGGTACATAATATTAATTCAATGATATTTCCAATCACTTGATGTGATAATAATCATGTAGCTTTTAATTGGATGCAAGTCCTCCATTGTACTATGATTTAACATGAAGCAAAATAAAATTAATCATAACTTACGTTTCTCAATTGTTGATTATACACTCGGACTTGCTAATATACTTAGAGGGCATTCAATTGACAAAATAAAAAAGAATACCACTAGAGCACATATTTTTTCAATAAAATTTAGTTTCATTTATCAAATTATTGATGGGTTATAGACTAAGATAATAAAACAGATCAACAAATGCATTAATTTGAATTACAACGAACTCCGTCCAATTAATACTGGAAATTATTCTTTGGGTCAAATATACTCACAAACTAAATCAATTTTCTCAATTTATCAAAAGTATTTATGCCTGTCAGATCTATATGGCATTTTGGCAGATGAAAGTTTTGATTTCATTTGTTTTTAACTCCATTTGTTATCAGTTTGCTTGACATGTTTTCCTTTACGTTTCTCTTTTTTGAATTAGGACTTGAATTGTCGCTTCCGTATGATCTTTCCCATATCTCTTACTACATGCTTAAGTAATATATTTAATAGTAATACGGTAAGTCTTCGTTATCATAACGTAGTAATTCATATCCCTCATCATCTTTTTCCTATTGATTGAATTAAATATAATATCGGTTCAACTGTGTGTATTGCATATTCAAATCATACCATCCCATAGGATGGTACAGAGAAACCATCTCAAATGAAGTAGAAATACAACAAAAAAACATAAAACGACATCAAGTGAGAAATCGACATAATGGAAAATTCGCTGGCATATGGACGAGAAGTATGGTATCAAATGTATGACCCTAATATGCCATTATTTCATAGTCTTTACATACATAGATTACCTACGGCTCAAACCATTTAAGACGGTTGAGTCTATGCTATGCCCAAGATATAATACATAGAAATCTGAATAAGTTTGGGGAGCCAGAACAGTTGGTGTATGTGCTTATATAGCTTGCGTTTAGTGGGTTTTGAGTTGGGATAGGCATCAAGATAATGTCAAATATACTTGTAACTGTTTTTTATTTTGTTAAGCGTATATTGTTCACTCATATAGCTGCGAGCTGTTGCTAGATAATTGGATATGACCCGCGCAGTGGTTAGGTTAGGATTACTTGAGGAGGTGAATCCTGCACGATCTGAGTTACAATTTCTATAGGAGTACAAACTGCTCCTGTGTTCATTCGTAGGGGCGAACGTGTTCACGGAAGTAAAGGTTTAACGGCTAATAGATATATCGAGGAGATTTTAGCAATTCATACGATATTTTATGTCGACTAAATTGGAGACGAATTTATCTTTATTCATGGCCGCACACCGCCAAAATCGTGCAAGATTACGTTGCAGAAGTTGGATTTCGGGTTATGGAGTGACTAGCATACAATTCTGACTTAAATCCGATTGAACATTTATGGGATAAGAATTTATGGGCTAGATTTCTTACCCTAAACTTGATTCCTTAGCTTATTGTTGCAGTAGAAGAAGAGTGGCTTCATATCCCACAAGAAACAATAGCTAACGTGGTTAGATTTATACCTAATCGTGTGAGAATGAGGGATGTTATTAGTGCAAGAGGAGGTCATACCCACTAATAAAAAATTAGGTGTCAAGTTTTAAATTGATCTGATGAATAATTTAAAAAAAAATGTAGTTAAAGTCAAAAGTTTACACTGGGCCAAATTCTATGCAAGCAAAATTACATAGTTTTTTGATGTTGCAACTCCAGCAGCTTCTCTAATTTCTGGTTTTGTTGAAAAATAGTCACTTTCATTTCCCATATCCGTTTGAATTGGGTTTCCAACATAATTTGACACGAAATATTAAAACGCTGAAAAATCTAAACATATAGTAATGTTGACAGGTTTGAGTCAAATTTATATTGTTTTCAAAGGAACTTCAATTTAAAATTGTTGCAGAAACTATAGTACGTTGAGAAGAACAGATAGGACAAAGATTTCAAATGTCTCCAATAGCCAAGTGTTAATGTTCCATCCATTAAAACTGCAGATCACTGGTTCGAATCTGGTGTAGTAAAATTGAATTTTAAATTTTTTTATTTCTATTAAATTACAAATATTTAGTAGTGTTTTACATTCTAAAATCATGAAACAGATTCAATGTAGCAAAACAATATAACATAGCTAAATCAAGTTAGCATCTGACAGCAGTGATTGATGATTCAATAATTTCTGCCGTGAATAATGGGTATAATTAATGTCGAGCGAGCAGAGGTATAATGGGTACATTATACAGAAGTCATTTATAAATAAAAGAATTATACCCATTTGATGGTACATTGAATTTATCAGAGAGTTTTATCTAGTAATTCGGAACAACTTGATTAGTAAGATGATATTCATCTGCAACTATGCCAACGAAGAAAACACGCTCAATCGAACTGGCCAAACTATTTCAGAAGCTCTTTGGAATTTTGCTGTAAATAGAGTAAATATTCTCGTAGCTTGTAACTTTCTTACCTCACATTGCAATTTCTGTGTTTCTTGGGTAAGAATTCACAATCAAATCAAAGTTTCTGAAATTTGGCTAATACCGTCGTTGAGAATAATTGGAAATACTTTCAGAAACTTCATACACTATTTGCGGATGTAGTATACATAGTTTGTAGATAAAGGCCAACAATAGAGTTGGAAACTTCTACCATTCACTGATCATTTTAGAAAAGTACAATTTCCTCAATTCAAAATTATTTTGAATTGAAATTTCTGATGGAGCATCAGACAATGAATTAATTAGAAACATAATTAGTGCACAAAATAATTGTCTCCATTCCCATAGAAACGGGATTTTTCTGTACAACAGTCATATTGGGAAGAATAATCCCAATAAGCTAACGTCGAACGAAATTATATCGAGACTAATAGGATAATATTGAACTAATTACACTGGTAAGTCGATTACTTTGAGTATACTCTGGTATTAAAAAATTTGTTGTTGCTAGAAATACTGTATACAAATTATGTCCAGTCTTCTTTATAATATGCTGTTATTTTTACTCCTCTTCATGTTCTGCCTATTTTCTTGAGTGTAGTACTAACTACTTTATGTCATGCTTCTTTACGTTCTCGTTTTTTGCTTTTGCTATGGTTGCTACCCATACTCTCAAGGTCTCAAGTCTTACTTTTTTTGTAAATAGCCCCACTATCAACTATTTTTGCTCAATGAGTTTTATGAGTGACATAATCTTTAGAGAATCTCGTATTTGGTAATTTGATATGTTTTTGTAAAACACCTCTTACACACCGAAAATATTTCATACCTGCAGCGTAAAGTGCAGTTTTTTTCTATAATAACAATCCTTGCTTTACCACCGTAAGTCAATATTGCTGTTGAATGAATATTAGTTTTTTATTCGAACACATGAACATTTTTATTAATTTTTAGATTTTGTTCAGATGGGATTTATTATGTTTTTTAATAAATTTTGTACATTGTGGAGCATTTGGGGAGTCGCTTTGGCTTTTTAGTTACTCTACACCTCTACCTAGAAGATATTTTGTATATATCATTGTTCTGCTACCAAAATCCCTAAACTCTCAATTCCCAAAGTGTTAGTACTATTCATTCGTGGTCTTGAGCCTTTTTATGAAATGGGCAGGACAAACGCAGAATAAAGACTCTGCCCACACTTGCTTACAGAATCTACAGTTGTGTTCCTCCGTCATGCCTATCACCTCCAGGTGGTATCTGATGATGACCTGTCAGATGATAGGTCACAGATCTAATGTCTTTTCTGGACATCACGAGAAGTTCCTCGAACTTCTCAGCTAAAATTTGGTTATGGTTATGAAATTGGAAAAAAATTTCACCAGTAAGATTCTATTTGATTCTCTAGCGTGTTATGAATATAGCTTCCTTGAAGTATTGCCTCTTTTCTGGTAGCCATATTAGGGTTACTCCACTTCTCTTAGCTAGTGCTGCCATAGTTTATTGGCAATTCCATTCTTTACTAGCCATTCTACTTGAAAAACTTCAAACAGGTAGCATTTCAGGTTCCTATTCCTACAGTAGTTGGTATTCGTATATCTAGAAGCACTAGTTCAATTGAGCCCACTAGATGTTTTGTTGGTCACTATTTTTGTTGAAAAATTCAAAATTAATGAAGTTTTCTAATAAATACGTTTGATCATACTTTCACTATAAACAAAGGTTTAAATGGATCTAAGATATATAGGACAAATATGCTTTCACGATGACGATGTCGTAACTGCTAAAGTTTCCTCAATTGAAATTTGGTTGTGAAAGATCGTCTGATACCAAGTAGCGTTTTACAAATTTTGCAGATAGATCGCCATGTAAGCTATTAGAACATCGCTGATGAACTGAGCACGACCGTTAAACAGTTTGGATTCAATCAAAAAGATATAGATACAAAAAACTATATGTTTGGATGCCGTATGAATTGTCCACAAGATATTAAGTTTTATCTCAATATACGACACTATCCAAAACTGAATGGAACGGTTGCAATTTCTTAAAAGATCAATACCAAGTCATGAAAATATGATAAAATATGGGAGCTCTGATAGCCAGCTATCATTATAGGAGCGTGTTCAAGTGACCTTTAAGGTTTGCTAAGTGAATAGAGTAACTGGGTGTTATATTTTATATAATTGTATAACATAATCGAACGGTCAATTGAGTACTACGAGTATACTGTCAGCAATTGATAGATAATAGAGAGGTTTCAATCTACTCATAATTAATGTGTAATTTCAATTTTCCTATATTTTCTGATATATTCAATTCTTTTGTAACACAAGTATTCTCTTTGCTACTAATACCACTTCAAAAAGTAGAATTGATATTTTTATTCCTTGGTTTCAATCGTACATTGCTTGTAAGATGTGTTGCCTATAAAGGAAACTGCCTGATATTTCAACATATGAGAATTATTTTCTTGGCACGTTCATTTGAACTACAGCAAATTTTGACATTCAGATTAATTATCTAGAAAGTTTGTGCGTATTTCTGAATGAAATATAATAAATTTAGCTGATGAATCAAACAAATAATAAGGTAACAGCTAATAAGATATCAAAAAAATCCAACGAAAGCCACTAGCTGTGGAGGTCATCTGGTTGGCTGAAAGAATAATAGTTTTCCATTGTGAGAAATAGAACATAGAACTAACGAGCAGAAACTAAACACAATTTTGAGAAAAAATATGTAGTATTTCCGTCAGTTAATCCAAAAAAATTATTTTTTCATATTTTTTAGAAATGGTTTTGATGTTATACCTTCTTTTTTTCCGCCGGCAACTTCTCTGAGAAAATTGTTAAATTTTCTATTGAATAATCATCCTTACTGAGAACAATAATTTCATTAAGTTATTTTCGCATAAAATGTTTTGTTTTATGATTTTTAAACTTTGCTGTGCAAATTACTAGTCGTAGAAAAAAATATTTTGTAATTATAGAACATGTATGTTCCCTATTTTTTCCAATCTGATTTGCCATTGAAATTATGTATAACTGTATACTAAAATTTTGTTTGTCGTTTTAGAGAATAATTGATGAGTCCATTCAAATTCAATTATCGGCGTTGCCCTGTTGGGAATCTTATTTCTTCTTAGAATCGGATTTATTTATTTCACATGTTCTTTAGGGACTTTTCCCGTGCACTCATGATTCAATCACCACCCGTAGTACGGAAGATCTATCCACCCACTGAGAAAATCTCGTTATCCTTGAAAATATATGAATAGAAGAATAATCTGTTATTGTGCTCTAGATTTCTCATTTCCTTATGGAATTTGGTGAATATTTTTATTCGTATGAAGTTTTCATGCAAACATTACTGTATATATCAGCCAAAGATAAATTTAAGAACGAATTAATGGGAGTTAATTTAGAAAAATACACGAATGAACAATAACAAATATAAATACTCATATAATATATAATTAGCAATTTGAAGGCTTAAGACATTGCTTATCATGTTTATTCAGGATTCTAATGCATTGGTAGCTTATAGATAATAGTTTGATCGTAGTCCTGCACTTAATGACCTTGTGTTTACAATTCTTTTCATGTAAAATTAAAACATCCAATGGTCTGGGCATTTTTGCTATTAAAAATTTGCATTGAAAGAGGAAATTATTATATTTAATAAATTAGCTACAGTACAATAAAAGCTTTATAAGTAACTCTTATTTTATGTTCTAATGTAAATAAAAGCAGAAAAATACTGATGTCATTGTAGTATATGTTAAAAATTCTCGCCGTGCACGTCTCGGTAACATGCTAATCTGGTATAGAAAAGTTTTCTAACGTTACTCAACATCTCAGGTATGACTGATCCAATCGTGAGCGTGATTCGTCTTTTTGAATCATCTAAGCTGAGAGCTGAGTTTTGTATACAATACTTGTAACACATCCTCACAAAAAAAGTATAATGGCATCAGCTAAGGAGATCGTGCTTGCCATTGTATTGATCTGAGTCTTCCTATCCACCAATTTGAAACAATTTGGTAACAGGGATGTACTACATGTTGCTAAAACCATATTATCTTACTGGATTAGGATATAAGTTTGTCAAAGATGGTATGACATTTTTTGGGAGAAGTTCTAAATATTTATTCTCATTCATATTGCCATCAATGAGAGATAGACTTACGATAGACCGCAATTTTGGCAATTAACATAATCGTGAATTATATATGTACTGTGATCAAAAACAAAACATCTTCCAATGGGATCAAAATACTTTCTAACATTGCTACCATTCAATTTGTATTCGTGTGTTATTTCCATAACCAATCATTTCAGGAATGATTTTTCTGTGCACTTCTGTTGAATTAAGCATTTTTCAAGCTCACTTTATGAAATCAAACATCAATAGCACTAACATTGATCCCTACCATCATGCAAGCCAAACAAGTTGTTAGGAGTATGAGAACAAACATAAAAATTATTTTATTCATATCAGTAAAACGGAGGGCTAGAATAGTTCCTGCGTACTCTCTCAATATTAAAAGTTGAATGGAAAATAAATATTGATTCTAATATGGCGAGATAGTTAAATGGAATAATTTGACGATAGGTATAGGATACTTTACACAAATTAGATTAAAAATTTTTTGAAAAATCAGAAAAATAAATAATATACAGGAAGCTACATTTGGAGTAAGAAATTTGTTATTAGCCACAGTTACATGACAATCCGTTTGATTTATAAAATGTATGCAAATTTGAAAATACAAATCGACGTGTCCAAGCCATTTTTCCAATACGCCCTCTTTCCTTATTAATGGATTTGTTTGCTTTGACTTTTCCATAGCGTATGGTGAATTATTGAAAGAGAGAAATAAGCTTTATTGTCATCAAATTTTATAATTTTATCGACAAAGCAACACAATTTTATATTAAATAATATGAAACATCAAATATAATTTGACTTATTATAGTAATTATAATATATATATAGACCATTGCCTATGGTAGAATGTGAAGATTGTATATCTGGACCACTCCAGGCTACATCTGTGAATAAGATGAATTTACTATTAATTTGCAAGTCTGTGACATCATTAATGAATAGCAAAAAAAGAACTGGACTCAAAACTGAACCCTGAGGTACACCACTGCAAGCTGGCAATTTACTTGAAACTTTTTGACATCCAAAATAAGATAGAAACCATTTTAAGGGAACACCTCGGATGCCATAATATTCTAGTTTGTTAATCACAATTTCATGATCAACACAATTTGAAACAATACAACGATTTAATTTGCAGTATGAAATATGTAAAGTTTGTCATCAACAAACCGTATTGTCAATAATTTTTTTACAAGTGATTGTTCCACATATAGCTCAATTTTTAATGGACGTTACCTAAATTGTGCAATAAAGAAAGCTTACAACAAGGGAATATTACGTGATTTTGTCATTATTCCGTTTTTTACTTTATGGTTTTAGACATTAAACGAGACTCCTACGTAAAAAATTTTATATCAGCAATAAATTTAGGAGAGTGAAAATTTACTACTGAACATAGGGAGAAAAGTATTTTGATAAAGATTGATAGTAGACTTTTTTCTCACACTATATGGGAATAACGATACCGTTTTGATGAGTATTTATGAGCAGTCCATTTTAGAAGCCGTGTCATAGTGCGGGCAAATTTGTGGTATTGAAAATGATCTTGTTATGATATAACGCCATCCATGAAACTATCGGCATAAAGAATGATGAATGAAATGGAGAAATCATGCGGCCCTCGCATACGAACAGTTCGTCAAGTTCGGTCATGCAGTTTCCGATCATTATGATACGCCACCATGTTTTACGGTTAGTATCATCCACTCATACACCCACTAAGTGTATAAAAAACATGAGAAAAAATATATTTTCACCTTCAAGTTTGATTCAACTGAAGATAGAAGTTTTCATGAATCTGATGCGGTGTAACTTCAGTGTATTACGAAAAATTAATATAGAGCTTTCTTATCGACAGAAGTTCATAACTTTCTGACTCCACAGCATTTTACACCAGCATCCTATACTCTTCTGTAAGAAATTCTAAAATTCTAGCAGGAATTTTTACTAACAATTCAGTAATAACTCCTGAAGTGTTTTTTTTCAATTTTCAACAATTCGTGAGTTGACTGATGTCCTTGACATCTAAAGAGTTGCGATTGCGTTTGGAAAAATGCTGAATAGCACTAATCGACAGGAACATTCCACATTCCAAGGTTCAACATATATTTACTAAATTTTTAGCACCGACGCTACTCTTTGAGCGGAAAGAAATTCAACAATTTGGCAATATATACAGACTTATCCCGTATTTTTGATTGGATTGGTGGAATTGACGGTGATATCTAATTTATCTGTTCTTTCAATATTTGGAATGAACTGGTTGCTTATCAAACCGTATGTAGACAGACCATTTAATCGGTTCTGTATGCATTCTATCGCAATTTTGAGAACAAATTTTTTGATATCACTCTTTTTTGAATTCAGTATTTTATCCATGAGCTTACCAAAATATTGTTCCATAGCATTACTCGATTCATAAGTTCTCAACTTTCCATTAGTTTCTAGCTGCAAAATATTCCGAAAAGCAAGTCTTCCAAGTGATTAATTCATATTTTTTAAAAAGAATAATTGAAGCAATTAATAGCTAGTCCAAAAATGTTCTAGGATCTATCAAGAGATCTGTTTGCCTGAGGAACATCTATTTTGTTTAAAATGTGACATAAAAGTAGCATATTATCAATAATAAAGAGACAATAACAGAGACAATTAAAGTAGCTGTTAGCAAATAATATTAGAAAAATAAATATCTATAAGTGAGGCCGACCAAATCAATTCAAAATTGTTTTATTCAATGTATCGGAACTCAGACAATTATAAGAATTGAACAATTTGAATTGCTTTAAAATACTAGGTAATCGAAAAAAATAAGTGAGCAGTTTATCGCAATCAGAAATTACCTATTTCGCTATGGTGAATATATTCTATAAAAACTCGGAGAAATTTATTTCAATACTCATATAAATTTTTTTTTTTTGGTTTTGGTGGATATGGAGAAAACACAAATTTGATTCTTTAGGTGAAGAAACAATTACAGAAGCCGACATACCCTATCATGAATATTATCCTGAAAGTGACCCATTCGATTAGTAAGTGGTTCTCCACTCTGAAATCGATCAGATTAAGATGAACAATGCTGCCCATCCACTTACCAATTTTCGAGTAGTACGTGATATAACATATGAATATTTCAAGCGAATGGCTAAATAATTTTGCATAAAATATTGAAGCTATAGGTGCCACGATTGCTTAGTGCTGATGAACAGCTACGTCATATGAAAAATTCAGAAATTTTTCGGATATTTTCAAACGTAATCAAAGTAAATTATTCCGTACAGGTTTTGATGCTAAAATTAACAATAAACGGGCGCATTTGTTTCAGACAAATGTTTTCCGTCTCTCCATGGTCATTGGTCAGTTGATGTTACAGAGCATAAGAGAGCAGTAACTCAGAAATTGACAGTTTCGCTACGGTGATTATATTCGATAAAAACTCAGAGAAATTAATTCCAATAATCTCTTCAATTTTTGTTGTTTTTGGTGAATATAGAGAAAAAAATTGATGAAACTATTGAAAAAAGCGATACACCTTAACGTGGATATTATCCTGGAAGTGACATGTTCCATTAGTAAGTTTTCCAACTTTGAAATCGATCGAAATTGTCTTGGTGCTGATTAATAGCTACGTTTTTCAGATATTCTCAAACGCAATCCAAGTAAATTATATAGTAGAAGTTTTGATGCTAAAATGAACGATAAACTTCCGCTTTTGTTTCATATAAATGGTTTCCTTTTCCCTATGGGCATTGGTCCGTTAATGATACAGAGAAATTAGCCGTACAGTGTCACTATTTACTGTCTTGACCGCCCTATTTAGGTGATATGTCGTTCTCAGATTACATTTTGTTCCCAAACTTGAGAAAATGGCTTTCTGGAAATTGATTTCAAACAAGTTATGGTTGCGAAAATTTTGTGGTAAGTGTTTTAGTTACTGATTAGAAAACAGAAGAAAATTATTTTGGAAAATAAGGTATTCGGTTAATTGTATTTCATTGGAATACACTCTTTCAATAAATCAAAATGTGGTAACGTTATTTTCTTATCATCATGTGAAAATGTCACATACCGTACCGTAATTTACATATATGCATATTTTGCAAATTTGAAGTCAATAATTTCGAAATATACAAACCTAATAAATATCTAAATAGATTGCATACACTTCCTGCAACTCCAAAGATAAGCTGATGGATTTCTTCGTTCTTCGGTGAAATAGACTTTTTCCTGAGTACAAAATCCAGCACGTTTTGGTTATTCATATTTATTTATATTATATCATTTCGAAAACAGGCTTCAAGAAAATCTTTTTCATATATTATTTCGATTATATAGTGTCGTATTCAAAGTCCGTTTGCAATATGATATTGTATTTTTATTCTTCAGATTTTCAAAGAGTTCCTTCATTGGAACAGGAATTTTATACAAGAATTTTTCAAAATGAGTTACAATCGTGCATTCTAAAATTTTTTTGAAAATAAGAAACAGTACGGCACTCATATCAAATCAAGACATGAGAAATAATGTTTACTCCCTGTAGAGAATTCAGTAAATTTCTAACAAACCGTCAGTCCACGTGGACTCTCATGACAGGTATGGATTTAATAATGAAAATTTAGATATTCAAACACATCAAGTTATTTCAAGTCTAAATCAATGTTTAAAAAGGAAATATTCAGCAATCTAATAATGCAATCATAATAAGAATAATTGTTGAATTAACAAAAGTAAATAAATTTTCCATTTGTCGAGTAGTGGAGAAAGAGGTTCCTGTGGATCATTCACAGAACCAAAAAACATGTAAAGAAAAACTGAAATCAGTTGACAAAGCTACTCATGATTTTATACGTAGGAAAATTCGAGTTTATATAAGGAGAAAAGGGTTGCGACCTTAGAAGTAATATAGAAAAAGGTAGCAGATTATTACTTGTCTTTTCACGTTTTACAAGTTGTAGCAAGTTAAAGCGAGGTATAATAATGATTTTTTCAAGTAGAACTGTCTGAATATCGGCGTATAATGCCGTCTAATTTATAATAATTCGATTGCCTTCAAAGGAATACTTCTTTTGATAAGGGAGAGGTAAAGAAAGAGTTATAGATTAGAACAGAAGATAAATTAATGAAATTTTTAGAGTCAGGGAATATAGTGACATAGTTGAAACATAGGTAGGAAAATATTGATGTCATGAATCTTGCGTGGCTGAAGACGTTAAAATTGAATGAAGAAAATATTGAAGAAAAATTTCAAGACAAGAAAAATAGATGAGAATTGTTAGTCGGCAGGCAAAAATTGATGTATGTAATATGTTGAGCAAACGTTGATAAAAATTAAGGTATAGTACAGAGATATAAAAACAGAAATTTCTAATCAGGGGGTTGTACGGCTCATGCCATTCGCTCAATGGTAGAAAAAGGGGTACAAGCTGTACAGAGAATTGTAAACTTGAATATGATGATCCCAGACCAGAGACATACGAGCCATCAGACGATGATTTATTCAATTAAAATAATCAAAAGGGAAATAAAACGAATAACAACTGAAGGCTTAGGAAAAAATCTTCCATATTATTAAACACGAATTGACACGAATTGACGAAGAAAGTATGGAAAATTACTGTATTATATGCCCAATTTACAAAAAAGAGACATTATAAAAAGATATTTTTAGTGGACGTTCCTTTTTACGGTATCATTAATCTGATACAAAATATGGTAATTTAGGCGTTTGAAAAAACTAAGTAAAGTCAACTAATCCTTAAAAGAATATGATCGAATATATTGGTAGATGGGAAGTTGACCCATGGTCACATTCCAGGCAAGGATTTAAACAGGGAAATCCCGTTTCCATGTTTTACTAAAGAAGGTGTGAAAATATCATAGTAAAAAATAAACTTAGTACTAAAGTAATATTATACCGTTTCAAGCATAAAATGATTACTAATACCAATGATGTAACTTTGATGTTGGAGCGATGTTATGATGAATGCAGATAATATAATATTATTGGGGTAAAATAACATACAATGGATGCAATGAAAGAAATCATTTTTATAGACGCCGAAAATGTTTTCATTGTCTAAGGGTAAGTGAAAAACAACGAGCTCAATAAAATTACTGAAAGGCTTCCCGAACGATATTAAATACATGGACTGGACTAAGATGAGTTGAAATATTGAAGAGCAAAATGATTGGATGTAAAAAACTGGGACATGGGTCATGAAAAAAAAAATAATTATGATATCAGTACAGGAAGTTATCGATATTGGATTTCAAATCATTACTGAAAGGTACAAAGAATAAGGTGGATGGTGCTATAAACATAATGGCAATAGAGGGTATGTTAGAAGAATTCTTATATTATAAATGGCTAGAAATGGTAGAGGGAAATGAGGTTATGAGTGAGAGAGGATGGCTGATTAACGACAAAAATGGAGGCTACTATTATTAAAGTTTTTTCAAAGAAACATCAATAGAACTTCTAGTTGTTATTTGTAAATGAGCTTTTGAAGCATATTGTCTTGTTATATACATCGTTAGGAGTGGAAAAAGAGAAATTAACCTTGTTTTTTGTCAAATTCTGGATAATTATGAAGAAACATCTCATCATCTAACAAATATGTTACGTTGTCTTGTCATTCGACATCGTTTGTCTGATAATCTAATTTCAAACGCTGGTATCGTGACAAGTTCATGTACACTTTGTATAGTTTTCCATATAAATAGAAGTTACAAGACATAGATTCAAATTTGTTCAACAGAGGCTTGTTGACACATGTTCATATATCTATTTTTATTGAACTAAGTAAGATGTAACTCGGAATATCGATAGCTGAAATGTTTCAACATTGAGTTGTTATATATCTCTCTACTCTCAATGAATTTGTTATAAATTTCTGAATTTAATCATTTTTCTATTTCATTTGAAAGACGATAATAATCTATTTATCTTATTCTTCAGTCAGTTCACAAATTTTTTTCTTTATATATCGCTGAAGACTCTTTTTTAGCGTTCAGTTATCACCATCACTATTTCCTAATTGTAGGAATATCATTTTATGTAACTTTTCTCCCTGTTTTTTTGTTATCGATATCAAGTTTAATTTAATTTGAGTGAAGTGTCTCATTTGCAAGTGCAACTTTTTCCTTAAATCGATATCCATTTAATATTTTTATGCATAACTTCATTTAATTAGATCAACTGAGACTGACTCTAGATTTTTCTGTAGGTAATATAGTTATAGTTATAAAGATCAACTCAACTTCAAGTCTACCATAATTGAATAGTTGCGATTGAAAATGAAGTACTATCTTAAATTGTTGGTTTCGAAATGACTACACAACAGTCAGTTTTGAATGAGAATAATGATAATTATCTTGATAACTAAACTTGTGGAGGAAAATGTCGTGCTGTATTATGATGTTACATAGCATAATGAAGCAGAATAAACCTAAATCTAAAATTCCAAAATGTACATAAAGAAGCATTAACATACAGATCAGTAACATTCAATGTTTATCTAAAATATCGACAATTTATATCACTGATATCTAACTAACACATAAAAAATGAAAAACACTCATATGTAGCACATTTTATTTTTTTCATCTTCAAAACCTAGTAGTGAAAACCCATCATTGCTAGATACCAAGTACTCTTGTAACCGAAGAAGAAAATGATTTTTAACGAAAATTGGTAGCCAAGCGATTTATGAGATTGTAAAAGTTCATTAATCATATGTTCGTAATTTGCTGCCCAATTATTGCTGAAATATCCTCTCACGACACTCACGAAAGAATTCCTTGGTATGCTATTCTATAAAATTGATATTGGCGTTATTTAAATGGGAAAAGACTTGTTTCACTTGTTTTAAGTATCACCCTCTTAATTCATATGTAATGTATTCATTGGTTCCACTTTAATGTGAAGCGAAAGCAAAGAATAATTTTATGAGTCTACAGGACGAACATACTCAGTTTCAACATTTTGGTTGAAATTTGGACCTTTCCGACCAATTTCGCCTCATAAAGTGTTCATTTAATGCACGACTGTTCCATTTACCGAGCAATATTTCCTAAACTCTTTCTTGTGTTCCACTGAAATTGTGAATCACCTCAAGTTGTCAGACAATTTCGATGATTATCTGGACTAGCACCATTTACAAGAAAAATGATTGATATCTAACTCCTGCATTAAACCATTGATATTAGTTAAGGCATGTAACACATTTTTCCATTTCGTAATTTTTAATCCCTTTAATTAAGTTTCACTTCTTGAATAGACGGAAGCGAGAATGTTCTGACAGTTCTAAATAATTTAGTACTTCTTTAAATAATCAAACGTGACTCTTCGGAATAAGGTGTGAACCTATCCATACACTCAACCTTGGAGCTTCCTGAAGAGCCGTTATTGTCTCTATTTTCAACCAAATCGATAGCTAGTCAATCAATAGTCTGCATTATCAGGGTCTTACGGTAGATTGCAAATATGGATGATCGATCTCACGCTTTTCTTCTTTTAAATACCTTGCAGTGTTTGTCATATGAAGAAAAATAAATAAATCATGAAAATAGTTGGTAGGTTCAATCCATATCATTGAAATTGCAAAGAGCACACTTCATCTCTTATTATACAATTCCCTCCACAGTACTCCACAGCTGACAAAGCACAAATGTTGAGCCCACTGGTTATTTTTATGTCTAATTACCTCACCATAATACCTGGAATAAACGTTTTTTACAAGTTATTTGGCTGTTGACTTCACCATAAATCTTCTAGAAATATATCAAAATTTGTTAGGACAAATTTGGCATCTGAATTACGTCTATCTTGCAATTTTTGTCTTTAGAGAAATCTCTTAACTACGCAGAACCTTACTATGATCTTCAATAAAAAATTAGGAAGGTATGAGCATAATAGAAATGATGATTCTAAATGAGTAGCAAATATCATATCTATGTCAGTGTTATTGCGGAGAAAATACTCTAATCTTGAAAAAATAGTTTGTACAATTAATATGTATGTGACGGAATGTTCTGATTTGATAGAATTTCATGAATGCCATGATTCCATCTTTCAATAATAATGAAATTGTTAATATAATATCAATTAATAATGAGGCGTAGATTCAAAACAGCCAGTAATCAGCAACAGTAATAAGTCAAGGTGGTAGGACCTATTGGAGAAAGCTAGAGAAACTCTCTTAAGGTCAAAGTTATTTATATAACATCTCGACAAGTGGCACTCAGTTGCAAGGACATTTGCTAATTTAATAAAAAGGTTTGATTAAACACGGAGTAAGGCTAATGAGAAAGTAACCAGACAGAAAATTGTATTGCACGAGGAAATCCAATTACCCTTAAGTATGTTTAGCTATGTAAGAAAACCTTGGAACTGATGTCGAGAAAATGAGTGAAAATTGAAACATTTGTTAATTATTAACGGTGTTCGAAAAAACGCGGGCTCATTAGTAAAGTCTGTTGCTTAATTAACAAGAAACTCATTTGGAAAGAGGACAATCCTGTTGTTAACAGACGAAGCACAATTTAACGAAAATAATATTCAAAATATAAAGTACTGTATTGAATTATTCAGACAGTTGTCTATAGTTTGAGTCTTTCGTAATAACACTTGAAGGAAAAATATCATTGCTTCAGTTAGATGATGGTGAAACTGTCGAAATAGCACATGTTTAGGCTAGCAGTATTCCTTAATCGTACATAGGCAGGAAACATTCACTTTTCAGTGTGTCACTATGTATCAAGTACCTGGATACCTTTTATAACATATTCCTACCAGCTTGTTTGTATTTAAAGACTGTTCATTCATGTGAAAATATCAAAATATGCACTATCAATAAACTTAAGATTTGAAAAATCTCATCGACAACCTAACCTAACTATTACAAACCAATATGTAACAATTAAAAATGTTTATGAATTTTTGTGAAATAATGAATAATTTTGGCGTTTCTCTATTTATTATAGATATTCTGATAATAAATAGAACATGATCCGACAGAATTCATAACTAAGCGGAATTTTTTTCAGCTGGACTAGCTTGATATGCTCAATATTATTGATCTGCTTGAAGAATTTATTAACTTTCCATAGATGCACAATGGATGTGTTTTTTATTCTTACCTGTTTTAATGGTCGATGTTATAAAATTTTCTAACCAAACTTATTTTGAAATGGCACCCCTACTTGATAAGAAGCTTACCTTTTTCCAAGTACCCTGTGTACTATTTTTTTCTTCTTATTCATCGCATAAACTGACCGAGGATTGAAGTGAGAAATGGAATTAAGGATTTCAAATGAAAATAAATTTTTAAGGAAATGTCTACCCTTACGAGCAGGTCTTGATAAAAAAAATTAATGCGAATAGCAATAAAATAAGAATAGGAAACCAAAACAGCTGAGGTTGCCAATAAGTTGCCTGCTAAGCTCTCAACATAACAGAGACACAAGACATTTCCATCATAATTATTTCTATTTTTCAAAGCTAAATTCAGTGATGTTTCAAGTTTCTTAAGCTTTCCAAATGTTAAAAGGATGGCTTCTTAAATTTGAGATATGGCAACATTGATGTGAATATATCAAATCTGACACAGCCATCATACAGTTTAATATTATTAATGGTAAACGTGTGAGCTCGCTTCGACTTTTGGTGAAGAAGCACCATCTCGAGCCTCTGTGTTTCGCTGGTTTTTCGAATTTAATCGTGGTCAAGAAGATTTGTTCGCGTTAGATGCCGCATAATTTGACAATTGCTCATAAAAAGCTTTTGTCAATTGGTGCGATGAAATGCTGAAATAATTCAATCTCGAGACTTCGTAAGATATCTTGGAACTATGCATATATACCCAAAACTTGACAACAATAGACTGTGTGGATTTTTCAAGATGAACCAAATCCAATAAGAGCTGATCGCACAAAGCACATCGAAGCAAATAATCGTTTGTTCCTTCGGAATAACTTGACAAGTTCCTAGCAACGAAGAAAATCAATTCGGAATACTACACCAGTTTTTGTTTTTCAGAATTGTTCGAAAAAATCAGGGAAACTAATCGCAGAAGACGAATCATCTGCCGTACAGTTCTTCTTTGGAATCCAATGATTACCTCTTATTTCTGCAGATGAGAATCAATTGCGAGGTCTAAATCTCAATATTTTTTTTTTGTCTATCTCAAAGCTTCAACAGCCACCCACGTAGTTGCCGTCTTTCTCCTCAAAATAAGCGTTCACGTATACCAAAACATTCTTCAAAATAACTCAACTGCATGTGAAAGATCAAGGATAAGAGACCGACAAATGTCGTTGAGCACCAGAGCAATTTCGTCCTTTACCTTATCAAGTGATGATGCGTACCCTTCTAATATTGTTATACCTTTTGGATGCAGAAAATTATCTCCAAATAACAGTCGCTTCCACTTTTCCAGTCGACGGAACAGTATTTGCTATATTTAGAGCAAATTCGTGAAGACAGTGGATAGCCTTGACTGTAATTTCATTTCAAAATTGAGGAGATTTCATCCACTGTCATGAATCGACACAAAAAACTCAACTCATTCCTGTTAAACCATGACAACAAGGCTCAATAATTGTTCATTCAATGCACTTTTGTTTTGAAGTGAGCAAACGCTGAGCATTCTTTTGATATTCCCGTGGCTTCTTCTATTACTATAGCATTAATTCGATCGTTATATAGTACCATTTGGCCCACTTTATCAATGATTTCACTCGTTATTGCAGTTTTTGTCTGTCCAGAGTCCCGAATTTAAGTATGAATCTCTCAACACATAAGCTAATATACCTCTCAACTTACATTGATAAATACTGATATCTTCAGGTTAAGGTAAAAATCTTTTCAGATAACCATCATACTCAACTAGGCCTAGACTCAAAACTCATCAGTTTGCTTCAAATCAGTGGTAAGAGAACGTCAACTATGCTTCCGAAAGTAGACATCCTTTTATTTCCATTATTTTTATTTCAGTAACTTTTCCATGTTCTCTATATAAGTACACGAAGAAGATCTCAAAATAATGGATAAGAGTGGACAAAAGTATTTAAAAATTATTATTTCAATTTTCAACATTCCACAACTTGATTCTTGTAGTATACTAAACTAATTTTTAAGGGGAACGCAAAATACTGCTGTCCGTGCATATCAATGTTTATTGTCAACTCATTGTACACTTTGAAGTTCTGCCAAAGAATAGTTCAAAGTTATTGTGACTTTCAAATAATTAAATATGACCCTGTTTCTGCAATTTGGAGTGAAATGGATAGCTAAGTACGAACATAGCATATTTGTATGCTCTCTTATATTCTGAAGACGAGAAATACCAAAAATAGACAACTACATGCTAAGGACGGAAGTGGAAATACATTTACGTGACAACCGGAAAACTCCCAAACACCTTTAATCAACCTTGTACCATTTTTGTTTTGATATTATTCTAAAATCAATAAATCAATCACATAATCAATTGACTTGTCTAAAACAGCTTTCTCGAGCTTCTCATCAGTGTTCAAATGAAAATATTCCAATTATTGATATTTTGAACGCGTATGATGCATTTGTAAAAAGATCCAATTATCTCAGATCAACAATTGGAAATAATTTGTTCTTTGTAGGAAACATTGCATTTCTGTTTTTTATGAGTCTCTTTGGAAATTAACAAACGTGTATTCCATCATACGGCTTATCCTCATTATTTTTTGAAAACTACTTACGTTGGCGTCGGGTTATGACGTTCATTACCTCCATTCATAATCCATTCGTTTTCAGGAATAAATAAGTGATATTTTGACTTGGCGAATACATACGAATCAAAATTTGAATATTGTTCGATATTCCATAGCAAAAATTAAATCAATATGCAGCATACTCAGAATTAAATATTATTTTTAGAATAGAAGTCGTTTACAGAGTAGAAGACACTTTGCAAATTACAAATTATTTCGGAATGCGAGAAGAGATGATGTCGATTCGATTTCAATTGGAAAGTGATTGTGCATTTTTTTGAATTGTAAAATATTGAGCTTTCAACTAATTCTGAACGTGAAGTAGGTAGTTAACGGTTATGTTCGGCGTTCCGAAATGGATAGTCGTGAAATAGAAGAAGCGTGCTTGAAAATAATGCACACAAAAATACATTGAACAATTATTATAAATTTCAAAACATGGGAAAATTGGAAATCGAAATCTAATTTTATTTGGAATACAAAAAAAGTTCCATTTCTTACCCAAGACGTGTCAATTTCTAGGTTCCTTTCAACTGTTACTCCATTTTTGGGTGTTTCTTCAGGGAGCCTTTTGTTACAATCTTATTTTTTCCAGCTATCTGCTGGTAATCTTAGTAATATGTTAAAAGAATATACTTCTTTTCCAAAGTCTGAAGTTATATTTATTTAACTCTGTAAATCTGAAAATCTAACAAAATATGAGAAAACTACAAACCAAACGAACAATACTTTTATATAAACCATTATATAGTTCAATTACTACTTATATCCTTCCATTCACATCTATCTCTTGCTTTTCATTCCCTCGTATTTCTTTCTTATTTTAAATACCTGCTACCAAGTGATCATGATTTAATAGAATCCCTTTTCATTTATAGCGAAAACTAAAAACACCTACAACTTTACTTTCATCACATCTCACTAATTTGTATTTTTTGACATTAATTTTCACTTCTCTTAGCATATCATCCATTATTATTGCGAATAATTGAAACAAAAAAAAAAACTAAAAGAGTAGTTTCACAGGGAATACTAGGATAGCTTGAAAACCAATTATTCCTCCGAGCAATGTCAAAGTGACAATTGTACTATCAAAAAAAACTGACCTTTTTCTTTGACAACTAAGATGCAAATGAACGTTTTACTGATTCTTACAACATTCTTCGATGGAAAATTGCCAAATTAACCCCACTACCAACAATAAGCATTTTGCTTGATTTATGTCTTCCTCACTCGTATACAAAGTTGCCTATGAGCAGAACACAAAATATGTCTAATGAACTTTGACTCTCGTTCCAAGTAGCCTATACAACGGAAACGCACTTTCCAACACACAAATTTCATTACCTGCTTAAAACACCCAATTCGTAGCCTCAACCTCACACACTCATTACTACAAGCAACAAAAACTGATAAACAATAAAAAACTCCTGTGAGTTAGACTTTATCTCGCAAGTAAATGACCTGTCTTATTATCCCGACTGGTAATTGCAAGTGGTTTCATTCTTATCCCAATCCAGCAGGCAAAAATAAAAAATAGAAAGAGAAGTACGAGCTAGATCTTCTATCTCGTAAATAAAGTAGTCAGTTTGACGGGTTTCTACTGTTTCAACAGGTAATTCTACGAGTAGTCATATTTTAATCCCAAATCACTGGGCAAAAATCTAAATAATGAAGAGACGTGCGAGCTTGACCTTATATCTCGTGATTAAATGGGCCAGTTTGGTGAACCACCTCGATTAGTATTTCCACGAGTGGCTGTAATCTCAGCCCCATGCTACCAGGCAAAAATCAAAATATTGCACTGTCCTGCTGATTGTTTCTTTAAGTTCATTGAAGTAGCCCATTTCCTTCCAAGTTTTCATCTGACTAAGTGAATTATTCCACATTGTTTTCCTATAACTTTGTTTCTGATTTGGTCTCTTACAGTTTTTCGAACTTTATATCCATATATTTGATAAATAAATGAGTAAATTCTCATTATATTCACCAAACAATTCACCTGAAATATCCCGATATGTTTACACCCCATTTACACGGGGTTTCAAACATATTGCAGCCTCCTTATATCTGATACAAAAACTAGGGCAACTTTAAGGACTGTGAAATAAAGGCTTGTAATAATGATTTCTTCCCCCCATAATTTGATAGTTTTTTCACAATTTTTTGGGTAACAACCGGTGAATTGTTTCGTGGCATAATTGATCCTCTAGTATAATGTCAGAAACGTTCAATAAGATTTATATCGTGAAACCTTGCAAGCGAGTCCAATCCTAATACATTCCGTACTATTATAATGATATACGGCCGTTCATTACCTTCTTAAAAAACAAAATGTTCACCTATCCTTTTACACAAGGATGGACTTATGGGGTCTATTACATTTTGGTTATAATGAAGGCCTTACATTGTTTTCTACTATATTTATGAAGCCTGTCTTCTCCGATTTAAAATTTCACCTTATAATAACATTTCAATTTCATCCCAGAAGTTATTGTTCCATAGTCCTCTCAATACTCTCATTTGGTAATAGTCACAGAGCCCACTAAACCAATTCCTGTCAATATATCATAAGCCAGCTCTATTAAACCAGTACCCAATTTTCCCCTGTAGCCGAGAGGTTCTGTACTCTAAAGTGAGTGTTAGAACTCTTAAATCAGAATGATCAATCTACACACACTCACACACATGTGCCCGTCCCTCCAAGCATCAACCATTCGTTAAATCCGCGGATGGGAACGAAGAGGAACATACCCCCTGTCATTTCCACATGTCCTTATCCTCATTTGCGTTACAGTTTCGCGCGTAGACTCCTTCCTCTCTCTTGAGTTCTACGGGAGATTCTAGGAAGTCTTATCTTTTTTTGTTAGGAATTTGCCTGTTGGATATACATTATTGTCTTCTTGGCCTGGATGTCTTAATGTATGTGGATAACTGTGTTTTCGCTGCCTTGGGTAAACCCTTTCCAACCTTCTTCGGCAAGAAAAGATCTAGTCTGAGTGGTTCTTCGCCTTTTTACAGCTATCCCTGATGTATAGTTATACATGCTTATGAAATGCGGAGTATCGGGGGGTGTGGATTGACTCGGAAAACCAAAGAAATATTTTTTTTTTGTTTTCCAATTTTTTTTCTCTGTTTTTTCGGGTTTGTTTTTTGGTGTGTGGTTTTCTGTTTTTTTTTGTATATTAGTCATTTTCATACTAATCTAACTTAACCTACTTAACCTATCGATTCAGTTGTCTTCTGGGCTTTCTGTTTTTCTCATGATCCTCTTTGGTATACCTGATGAGTTCCCTTAGTTCCTCGTTGCCAGCTACTCGCATAGCTTTTTTGCCCGGTCGTCCATGATGTGCAATATTTTTGCGGTCCCGTTGGTCCGTATAGTTCCTCGCTTCTTGTTGTCCATTGGATATTTAGTCCATTTGTGAGCCCATGCAACCAATATTATTATATTCCTAATCCAAAATCTGGGTTGTGTTTCCGTATTTAGCTCCCTTTTTTTACCGATTAATCCGCATAGTCTTGCTCTCACTCTCTTACTTTGTCGACAGAGTTTTTCACGTTCTGGTCGGGTCAGTGAATCTCTTTTTTTGTAGAGAACTTACTTGGCTTTTTTTGACGTAGTTTATTTCTATTTCCATGTTTTGCACAATTCGTCTTTCTAGTTTGCAGCGTTTTGAAGTCTTTTCTTGATGTTTTTCAACTTCACGCACCTCGTTGCTATTGCGCTGTCATGGTATTCTTTGTTTTTGGGATGTACGCTGTGTATATGTTTTACAACACCGGTGATAGTACCCGTCCTCGCACTATCAATCTGCGTACTATAACACTGGATATAACTGCTAGTAACTCCAACTCAGTGTCGAAAAGGTCGTAAATCGATCTCGCTAAGCTTATTGGACAATGCATCAATCTTGTTGATCTGTAAAATGCATTCAATATTTACTATCAAAATTGTATACTTCCATTTGTAATTTAACTAAAAAGCGATACTTTCGAAAGTTGTATTTGATTGGTCAGATCTCTTTTTGGGGTTGTGATAGTAAGTCAGATCAAACTCGAAATATTGGAATTGTCAAATTTACTGGATGATTCCATAATTTATCATTTGTTTGCATCTTATGGGGTTCTACGCAAACATTGCATAGATACTCAGTACTCAGTCTTTTTGCGATGCAAACAAATTAATATTTCCATATCAGCAAATCATAATCTTCTAATGTAAATATTGATGAGATTGGAAAACGATTTTGTTGATAAGAGGGAGAAGTTTATTATAATTTCAACCGTTCAGTATCCTAACTACATTTGTTTATACATATAATTTCTAGTTGATATTGTGTTATATTGGCGAATAATACAGCTTCTGCATTTTCATTTCTTCACTGCTTCTTCAGATTGAATTTTTTCTTCTCAATTCTAGCAGTTACTTATTCAATTCGAAATATATTTGTTCCATCAAGAAATTATACATCAAGACAAACAGTTGGTGATGAAAATAACTTTATTCAATAGAATGATTGATTATAGCTAAAAACTTGGGATTGGGGTCCAAATTAAGTAAATGAACATTTTAAGACAAACACTAATCGAAGATTTATATCGATTATACTTTTATAACTAGCATTGTATTGTTACTTTTCTAAAACTTAGAGGTCTGTATTCAAATTTTATCAAAACTGATAATATCCCTTCAGTTCACGTTCAAGTGGAAGAACAAACAAATACGAAAACGTCGTAGGAATTCATGAGAAACATAGAACTGCGAACTCAATTTTTTTTCTCCACAGTTTTATTTTTTGCCACTTTTCCATGAATATAGTAGATTGTTCTAGTTTGGTAACTGTAAAAGAATGTACTCAAGAAGGAAGAAGATATCAGATGCAGGTTACTTTAGAGAATTGAAGAAAAAAACGGTGTCATCAGTTTCAAACCGTTTGATGGTTGTATAATTGACAATGAAAAATTGAGATGCTTCATAACTCCCTACAAGCGATGGTGTTCACTTTAATACAAAGTTACATTATTGTGTGAATAAAATCCTTCACAAGTTCATTGTTTCATACTCCGGAACGATGTCTCTCGATGTATCGGTATCGGCCTTCATCATCCCAGATGCAGCTGGACAACTAATGATGCAAACACAGGACTAAATCCTAACATACGATAAAGAAGAAGAAGCTCCAGTGTTTGATATAAGATTGGGATAAATGTCAGTTAAGTATGGTGATCAACCAAGTAGTTTCAATTTTATATCGTGCCATAATAGAGGATGTAGACATCATTCTTGAAAAAATTCAGGAGGACACTAGAAGAACAAAACAAGAATTTTCAGATACAAGTCTCGTCATGTCTGACATAAGTGAGAAACAGTTCAGGAAAATGAATGCAACAACTTGGAAGACGACAATGAAATTCATATATGAACAACAACAGATGTTATGAATAGATAATATATCAATTTTATAAGTAGACTCATTTTTATTGGATTTTATTTGAAGTCTGATCAAAAATGAACTTTATTTTTTGAATACTAATTCTTTTTTGATGACTCACATAAAAAATGCTGAAATGATTGAAAATTCATAACAATTATCTTGGCACGAATAAAAGAATGATTTTTGTACTGAAAAAAATCATATATTCCATGCCATTTTTATTAATTCAGGTCAAGCGTTAATTTCCGATGATATATTTTTACGGATCTACTAGAAAGTAGTCACTGCCTAATTTTATATGAAAAATGCTGTACTGGAGCTCATCTAAAATCATTGCTTATAGGAATATCTGTCTGAACATGCGAAGAATATGAAAAAGCTATTATCCTCCTATAATTTATATATCGTTGGTATTGCTGGAACAGCTTTGTCGTTGATTTATTCAAAGATTGTTCTACAAGAGAATCCTTAAAGTACAACGATAGTGAGAGCATTTTTCTGTTTGCCTTAAATCAAATTTCTCGTTACATGATACATTTTGCTACATTATGCTTTATTTCAACTCGATAATATTTTTATCCATGACCATTAGTGAATGTGGTAATTCTGAAATCAATTTCACCAATTGAATGTAATGAGAATGTAAACATTCTCGCTTTAGAGTGAAAATATTAATTCTGATACATTTGGTTTTCACGTATTTTACCTCTATTTCCATTTTGTAACAACTGTTAAAAGGAATATTTCATAACGAAATAAACATGGATTTTAAAACGGTGGTTCTGCATGATTGAGGCAAGTTTGAACGTAAACAAAATGTGTGACGGATACAATGGATCCTAAATAAAAATAGAAAGTATTCCATTATGAATTACCAGTAATGTTAAAGCCACAAACAAAAAACAAAAAAAGCGGATATCGAAACGTTGATATGGAGAGTACAAAGGCTATTCAGAAAGAAAGTCGTTGTCACCTGATGACACTAGGTTTATGCTAATCACGTGTATTTTATTGTTTGCGTGTGCGGCCCCTCAGTCGGCGTCTAGCACATTTCACAGGCGCCAAATTATCTCACTATGTGGCCGCCAGGTCGGCGTTCTGATGTGTTGTGGATGTGATTTGTGTCTGCAATTTGGGTTATATAAGAACAAATAATAATAGTTGTAAAAATGGATAAACATAGAAGATATGTTCAACGCTGGAGTTCAATGATGACGAAGATTTTATAGAGCTACTAGCATTAAAACTGTTCTACCCGGAACTTTAGAAATAGAGATAATCATTTTATTTTATATGGAGTGAGGAGAAATCAGTAGCTCGATTTCGGTTAATTCAAGGAACAGCCTAATTTAGGAGAAGTTATAAAGAAGATGAGAGGTGAGTAAGTGTAGTATATCAATATTTCATCTTTCTGGAAGGTTTCAATCTCTTCTATCTTTGCAAGAATAATGCAATTACTAATGAGGAGAAGATAAGAACTTTAAGATATCAAAACCACAAACAATGGGAGATCTTACATGTAGTTAGATGTAACAATATCTAAAAACTGTTTCAAAGTCTAGAAAACCTCGAAACGTCTGTATTACATTTATGTTGTTATAGGTATCGTTAAATCCACTACAAGCCTAGTCGTAGCGTTTTTCTAGGTATATGGGTGCAGTAGAATGAACTTACCTGAAAATATTTCCTAGGGGAAATAATGAGGAAATTTTTGATATGTGATGGATATGAGTGGAAATCTCTTTATATGAAAATATAGTAGCAATAATCGAAGAACCTAACAACAATATTGATTAAGTAGTACCAGATACTCCTACTATTTAATAGGCACAATTCAGTTAGATATAATTTGATAACAAACAAGGCTTATTGTATTTTGATATAAACTGGAAGATATTCGATTTAAAATTGAAATTTCCATTTCTTATTTCTCTTCTTTATGTTTTAATTCCTGTTCATGTTGGTCTTGGTTGTGTTTCAGCTCAAACTCATGTTTTTCTTTCTTTCAGCCTCCGCCTTAATCCTTTCAAGATTCATTGCTCTAGAACCCATACAAAATCTTTTTTTGATTTTGCCTAGTTTGTCAATTGGGTTTTCAAAGTATAATGTGGAAAATAATAGGTCAATTGAAATAGTATTTTTTCAATAGAATCTCTCTAATTAATTTGTTCACATTCATAATCTGGAATTTGCTTCTCATAAAATCTAATTTTGTCAATACAATTAATGCACCAAGTGATTAGAATGTAGCAAATACTCATAATATAGGTATGAAATGAATTAGTCTGTCTTAAGGAAATTCTATGGAAGTATTTTTCCTAGCTGGTGAGAGATCAGAAGAGGGAAGAGTAACTTCGATAATTTTTCTTGAATAACAAATTTTGTTTCAATTTTTTGTTTTTTGTTTGGCATATTTTCTCATTCACAAACGAATGAAAAATATTATGTCAAAATTGTTATCTCTACCCTACCCACGTCCAAGCCTTGGGCTTGGTTTCAAGACCTGTATGTTAAACCGTGTTGAAGAGAAAACTGGACCGGAATCTTTGTAACTGATGGTCGCTTATGTTGATCGATGAATCAGTTGAAAATACCATTTCACAATAACAGAGATGTCGTTTAGTTTTTCACGTGTCACGCTGTTTGGAATCATTGAACAAAAGATAGACTTCTACAAATTTTCCACCAATATTGTTTACCGGACATCTTAACGGTCATATGATGGGGTACGTTGATATTTTTGGCGTCATCGAATATAGCGACATCAAATATCAGCTAATTAGGTGGTCGTAGATGACACGCGTAATTTGTTAGGGAAAATTATAGTCCATGGAACACAAGTAATATCCCTCTCCCAAAAAAAGGAATGGCTTATTGACATTCTCAAGAGAAATTATGCGAGTATTTTTGGAGTTCTACTTTCTCCAACATGGTGTCACAATCAACCTGACCGATACAGTCAATATTCGAGCAGTACAAAAAAAGCTCCAATGGAAGTAGTGAAATTTTTTTTCAGATATTATTTTCTTGGTCTCCATTTCTTTTTTAATTGAGAACTCTTCGAATGGACACGGTATTATAAAATATTAGGGATCACAACAAATGAAAAATGTATGTTTTGTCGGAAAACTTCAGTTGCATTTTCAGGAAAATATACATAATCCTAAAAGCAATACTTGAAATACAACAAAAAAATTTCCCAAACATCTGTATTTTATTTCATCGTGTGGATTTCCCTTATATATAAAACACATAAATATTTATTTTTCTACCAATCTTATAGGCTTTTTCACAGTTTTTTATTCAATTAAGTTCGGTTATATGTATTCATGCGCCGATATATCCATGATTATTTACGTTCACCAATGAGTTCACTAATTTTCGTTGTAAGCTAATCAATGAAATTTTTCTACATTTCTATTTCACCCGTATGGAAGGGCACCCAAAAAAGCATGGAAGGTTTTGTAGGATGGAAAAGTGAAAGAGACGATTTTTTTAATAGTAGAATGGTGTTCTTTGACTATATTCAAAAAGGTTAAACCATAACAGGAGGCTATCGATCATTATTACTTGATATACGTATATATAGATTTGGGATCTCGTATACACTGTGACCCAAAGGTTCTATTGTGTACTCCTTTCTGATCCATTAATCCCATTCCTTTCAAAAAGTCTAGAACGTGAGCTGGCTATAATTGTCTTATATTCCAAGCGCTCCCAGGTATAGTGCTCCGGAGCTCCTTAGTGTTTCACATTTTGAGAGAATGTGCAATAAAATCAGCACACCGCATTATCTCCTAGGTCTAGCATCTTTAGGTGTTTGTTGAGGCGACAGTGTCCCTATAGAACTCCTGCTAGTATCCGTAGATTGTTCTCACTTAGGTTGATACATTCATCAGATCTACTCTGGTTATGGTTTCCCAGAAGAGTCTTTGCCTGTTTTTCAGTTTCTTTTTCCATTGTTCTGTAGCTGATACCACAGAAGGGTTCTGGTCTTATGAAGGGCTTGTCTGTTCCCGCTGTAGCGAGCTTATCAGCTATTCCATTTCACTTATCTCCGGTGTGTCACGAAATTAATTGTTGGGTTATTTTATTTTTCTTGCCTAGTTCGTTTAATTTCTCTTGATAATCACAAACAAGTTTGAATTTCATGGTATTTGAGCTTAGAGCTCGAATGGCTGCTTAACTATCGGACAGGATGATGATCTTCTGTTTGCGAAAGTTCCTATGTAGATTGAACTGAACACATTTCTCAATTGCATGAATTTCTGCTTGAAAAATACTTGGTGTGCTACACAAGCTTCCAGAGTGTTTGATTCTAGGCCCATACACTCCTATTCCAGTTCCGTCTGCTGTTTTTGGTTCGAATCATTTATTGGTATTTTTATTCATTTCTTACATGAAAGGGTTTTGATCGTGATTCCATCCCTGAGCACTCTAAGAGATGTTTTCCTTACCACGCTTTTCGGTACAATTTGTAGAGGTGGGAAATTTAGAATCACTTATATTACTTTGCCGTAGTTGCACATAAGCAAGCCAGTCTTTGCACTTTTGAAATATTGTTCCCCGTGGTATTTAGACTAGTTCTAGTGGGATTTTTGGGTTCTAACCCCAATTTCTCCCTGCAAAATTTCTGCACACCATCAGGTCTTTTGTGGCTTTGATGATTATCTATTTTTCATGTTTGATTCAGAGAAGTTCACTATCTAGTGTAAGTCCCAAATATTTTCCCTCTATTATTCACTTGTTCGTACTCGCCTTCAATCCCACCGATCGACACCACCTCTTTTTATAGTTGAGTCATCTTAAACTACGTCACATGGTGTATTCTCAAAGCATCCTTTGGCGTAAATGACTAGGTCGTCTGCATATTTTTGACAGGGTATACTGAGTTCAGTCAGCCCGCATAAGAGTTCGTCTACTACTAAGCTCCACATAATTGGGGACGCGACTCCCCCTTGATAAAACAAAGGAGATATTCCAAGGAAACAATCACGTTGAGGAGAACGCAATTTATCATCAGGACAACGAAAATTTTTCTTATTCAGTGAATCGTAAAAATTTACCTCCTACCATATTCACAAGATCTGATTGTGTATATGTGTATCTTACTTCTTTGTTAGTTCGGAAGCTTTTTAGGAAATCCTCGTATATTACCTGTATATTCGGCTATTCTACAGAAGAGCTCAAACCAATTCTTATCACAACTGGATTCTTGGAAATTCAGACATAATGAATCGCTTCAATGGAAAACAATAGGCGTTACGCAATATTAAACAGTGTTCAATTATTAATTCAATCAAATCATGATTGAAAAATTTGTAAGCAAGTGGCACGACTATTGACTTGAATTGTATATTGTAAAAATCGACCTCTTTGGGAAATAACTATTTGTTTCACGGAACATGTCATTTTCTGTATTTTCTGTATTTTCACATTTCCATTTGGATATAAATTACACTTGCTATTAAAACAAAGTATTCTAACTGTTGCACAATTTTGTGTCTATATTTTCACTGCATTTCGGTTCCGGTCATAGACGTGCTCTAAAAGGTTATGAATCATATTAAGTATTTGTGAAATATGTTTTTTTTAGTGAGAAGAAACTTCAATTATTGAGCTCAAGTTCCAGAAAACATCGGGAGGAAAATATTAGGATAGCTGCTATTTCATCATCTAAGTAACGTACCAACTATCTTCTTAAAGTTAGTTGAAATCTGGATCATATTTTCTTTTTTAAACTAATTGTAAGAGTTATGATTTCTATATCTGACTCCTCCATCTAAATTTCTTTGAGATAGTTTGATTCTTAAGCTGTGTATACATCTAAGTTTAATAATTACCGAATAGTTATAATATTCGTATTCAGCTTTGAACGGGGTTATTCATTGAGAACCACAATTTGTGAAACATAAGACCACAGTAACTGAGATATGTTATTTATTGTTAATGAAGAAGCATTAGTTTCAAATAAGAAAAAGACAAACTTTGATAAGAACTAAAATAGATTGTGAGGTAATGAGACGAAAAAAGACATATGGTTATGTAACATACATAATCCTATATATATACCTATAAATCAAAAACTTAGGAGCAATGCTCTCGACTGACGGATAATTTTGTGATCTTCTCAAAATATATTTCGAGTATTTAACTGTTTATTAATGCGTGGAAAAATTCTTCATGTCAATGATACAAATAAAAACGAAATGAAGTTAATAGTAAATTTTCCTATTATTGTAAATAACTGTGTAGCTTTTTACCTTTGTTTTGATCTTTATATTAATACGACCAACGTTCTTTCTCGTAACACCCAATTTCACATCTAGATTTATTATTGAACTACCATTTAACGCTGCTCCAATCAGTAGAATACACATTTTCCAATGATGGCTTTACAAATTCGAAATCGTAATGCGGATGCCGCGATTTGAATATAATGCTTTAAAATCTCGACAGAAGTGGAACAAGGATGTGTTTTATTGCATACCTTCTATTTATTATGCAAAATATACATTATCAAACAGAAGGTGGCACAGGATTTAGCGAAAAAATGTTCAATATTTTCTATGGATGGCGTATACACGGCAGTCAATGTTTCCAAAGACTGATACTATCAATTATTAATATATTCACGTTTCTTGGGAAAAGAATTCAGTAATAAGTTTTAAATGAAGTCCTCACACCTATGCGCAAAATAATTTGCATTGAATTACAGACAAATGCCACAACTATTTACTCCAACATTTTTCTAGTAACTAAGAGTTATTAATAATCAATGTTCCATATTCACTTTCTTGAAAAATAATAGAATTACCATGGAGGATATCGCATAATTATGATTTCTGACCCCTCTGTCCCTCATATATATACAGTAGTATCTACTTCAATTTAACTGCAATAGTTGTTGAACCACAAAACTAATAAGAAAACTGATATCTCTACTTCAACAAACAAAATACACATTTTATATCATAGATCTCTTTAAATTCCTACAGATATAGACAGGTGAAATAGTTTTAAAACTATGATTTTTAGATACCCAGTCAATACGATTTTTTTTTGTTGTATTGAATATGGAGACTTTTCCATTTAAATTCAATTCAGTAAATTATATTGAGCGTGACGAAAGCTTGATTAATTCGATAAACTTCAATTCCAAGTAACTTGTTTTCGATTTTTTCATAATGAATAATGGAGAAAAAGATATATATATATATATATATATATATATATATATATATATATATATATATATATATATATATATATCGAGAGTTAACCAATATAACCGAGAATTTAGTAGCTTAGGGTACAAAGGTTATTGTACGTGATTCGACGTCCTTGGGGGTGGGTATACCTAGAGTATGAACAAAGCTTGACTTAGTAGCTCTTACAATGAATGATAAGAATACGCCCATCTCTATTCATCACGTATAATTATGAAGTGAAAATTTGAGTACAATCTTAATACAATGCAAAATTGAATATTTGGTGCAACGAATTCAAGCATTCCTGTCATCCCCACACCAGTATGACTAAAACATTGCTCGAATTTGTGAGCTTATCGAACTGGAACATTGCTTCACAATACTTTAAGTCTTGGTAAAACTTAGTATCAGTGTTAGTTCAATGAATAACTTACCGTCCCAAACATGCTGCTTTCGAATAATGCTTGCGTTCTGTAGGCCAAGACTTAACCTCAAAAGAAAATACATTCAATTTGTTTATATAAAAATAGTTAAAAGAAGGCAAATTAAACTGTGCTAAGTAACTTAAATTCCAGGAACCCAGTATATCACCAACAAGTACATACAAAAGTACAAAAGTGGTATGAAATATAATATGTAAATATTTCTACTCAAAGATAATATGACAAAATATCTTATAAAGAAAATTATTCTCAAAAAGAAGTTGGTTTATATCGTATAATGTTTATAACAACAAAAGTAACGCAAGCTGTGAGCAGTGAAAACGTTACAAACTTTCTGATATATAATAAAATGTTCAATAGATACTTCGCAGTCTACATGAAACCCCAATATCTACATAGATACATATATAATATATATAGGTTATTAGTGTGACCTGGTACAATTGTTTTGCTTTGGTAAATAAAATACAAACGGACGTGTTTTAATTTTCGTCAGCCTGCGTCTTATAAATAAATGAACTTTAGTATAGTTTATCTCCTCTCACTAGAAAGACAATAAAGAATGAAAAGTTTCGACTTTAAAATTGGGATTAGTCTTAAAGAAGCTTTTATAATACCCCGTCCCACCTCAAAAATAGTGAATTTTACTAGTTCACGTATGCTTCACTAACCCGGTAAATACTACCACAAAGCACGTGCGTTCAGATCAAAAAGCAGGCTCTATTTTCAAATAAACCACTCCATTATTTGCATTGAATTAAAATTTTCATTTATTTATTTATTTATAATTATTTTAACTGTTTTTTGAATTCTAGTTTACTATTTTTTATTTAATTTAATTTTTTTGCGCCTGTTATTATGAACTATTCAAATTTATCGAGAATATTAGCTTTTTGGGACCATTTAAGCTAGATGTATCATCAAATAGTGGAAAACAGTTATATAAGGTTATATAAAAATATACATGTTCTCGGTACCTATGGTGCGACGCAATTTGAACGAATCTTCAAACTACAAAAGAGCTGTTTGATATTTCCTTGGACTAAACAGCAGGGCTCACTGCCAGCTCAAATATTCTGACAATTCATCTTTGAATCCGTTTGCCTAATTCGTAAGCACGGTTCTCCAATTCTCCAGTAAGGTCGTTGCACGGCTGTCCACTTAGAAACGCGGAGCACGATCTTTACCTACCTACTCCAAGCTCAGAATTAGTTTAGGGCTCAATATTTTACAACACAAAAAAAATGCACAATGACTTGCCAATCAAATAGATATTATCTTTTCCGCATTCCACAATAATTTGAGTCTCTTCTATTCTGTAAGCGATTTTCATACTAATAATAATATTTAATTCCAGGAATGCTGCATACTCCTCCAATTTTACTATGGATTTATATACTAATTATTACCTATTACTGTTACCTGTAATTTTGTTACTCATTGTGGTTTTCTTATGTATAATTTTATTTAGTTATTTTTATGTTTGTTTTTTAGTTTTCACAAACTTATGTCTACAAAGTGTAACAATTTTTTGACAATAAAGCATTTCTTTTAAATATGTTTGAGTGTCTAATTAAGCAAAATTTAAATTCTGTATTTGTAATGACGGACAAACGAATAATCTTGTAGAACCTCAAGATACTTAAGGTGAATAGCTTGAGGGAGTACAAACTCGAGTGCACACATCACTGAACAATTCCAGGAATCTTAGGTCAGCAGATTATATACTGTAATCTCCAGAAATAGTGAACTAAAATAAGACAATTATCTAAACTTCTACAAGCAAATAACCAAACCTATAAGTTTCACTTCCTGCAGGTAGTATAAAGTAAATTACTAGGTATGATAATCAAAAAATCTCTCTCCAAAACTATTTGGAAATTTATTTACATACATACGATCAAATATTTCAGAACTGAATTTCTTATAAATTTCTTAAGCTAATATCTAACAAAAGATCTAAATGTAAGGTCCCTAGCCGTTCAATTCTACAAAATGGTATGTGTAGGCCTCTGTATAAATAGCTGATCACTTAACATCATTGTTGATTTCCAATATTCCATCAATTTCAAATTAGCCTCATCCTTCCGACAGATCTGACCTGCCCCTTACAAATGAAATACAATCAATGACAGATATTCTCTTGCAATATTTAAAATAAAGTTAACCATGTGAATTTAAAAATCCTGTCCTCAGCTGCTTTTTAGCAGTGACTCAACTAAAAGATTCTGTTCAAAAGTAGTCAATTTATGAAATTATAAATGTTTGATGGTTCTCATAATGATCATAATTTGTTCTTTTTTCCGACCTACCCCACAGTTCGTTGCATCCAGTGTTTATGAGAGTAAAGGTGGCTCGGAATAGTGTGCTAAGATTATAAATAGAATTTTATGATTAATGAATTTTATAGCTCATCCATAGCTATGACGAGAGCCTCAATTTTTTTCGTGACTGTTTAGAATAGTTGAGTTTCAATCGGTCTTCCAGATGTGTGCAATAAATTGTATTTGTATTTGTATTTTATTTAGTTTTATTTCCATATTTCCATATAACCATAGCGTTAATATTTGAGATCGAGGAAGCGCGGTACGGGATCTTGTTCAAGTAGGCCATACTTGCTGATAGAGAAAGAAATAACATAGGTTTATCACTCTCTCTCTCTTGATTTCCCAAAATTTAACTGAACTTTGTTCAAAAGTATCAATGTACCCACCATATAGTCCAGAAAATCATCGCGTGACTATCATTTTACAAAAATTTTTGATGTTTATAAGTTGAACAATAAAGGTGACGTCGAAAATTATGCCCACCAAGTTTTTTGCTTCTAATCTAAAAAATATGGGTAAAACTATTCGGAAAACAACTAAATTATGATAATTGCACATAATATACATATATAGTAAGCACCATTTTCAGATGACCCTTTACCCGGTGTTCAGGGACTTGATACAAAAAATACGAGAGTGAGTAGATTGAATGATAAGAAAAATATTCTCATACGACTCCTCGTGTCTGACTTATAGGCATTCAAATATGCGAAATCAGAACTTATATTTGAGTATACATTTCTAAATTATACATTTGAACATTATGAGTTTCCAATAGATGATTACGTATGTCCAAGTAGTGTGGTGGACGGAAAGAATAATGCTTCACTTCTATCTGAAGACCAGAGTTTACTCAGGTCCAATGGTCTTCGTAATTTTTACAGAGACAACCTGAACAATTTACACATAGCAAAAATTAATTTTACAATCAATTTGTTAAGAAAAAGGTACTCTTTGTTCAACGCAATTTATTTTATGGTTAAGGAGATATGTAGATCTTAAGCTCGTTGTACATGCCAAGGTTTGCCATAAAATTTTTATCATTTATTGAAAAGACTAACTTACTGTCGAAGACCTATATGAGGAAAAAATTGTAATATAGATAAATTTAATTGCTTAGCCTACAACTTATAAAATGGAAACAAGAAGAAATATAATAAATGTTCGAAGTGGGTACCTTGTACTTCTACACAATTCCGGAGGCTACGAGGAACTTTTCTTTGAACTTGGAAGAACTTTCTAAGACTCTGCCTTATAGCGTCACAATGGAAGTTTATTCACTGAAGGTGATATCTACCATATTGACACTTTGAATACGACGTCATAATTATTGATGACAGGTTTTGAGAAGATTGACAGCAAACTAACATTAACAAATTGAGTCGTTTGCTATCTTGTATAGGCTGCCCCTGTAAAAGTTACGGGTTATTAAACATTGGGGATGAGCCGTCCCTCTAGCCTTCAGATAGTAGTGTGGAATTATTTATTGCGTCAAACACACTGCATCGAAATACATAATCATCCATTAAAAATTCATAATATTCGAATGTATAAGCTAGAAAATATACTTAATCATATTTTCTGATTTCGCAACTAGAGAGACACCTGAGGCCTAGACATTTTTCACGTCATCTACTCACCCCCCGAATTTTTTGGCATGAAGTCTCGGAACACCATGTATATCAACATGCAAAATTCTAATAGAAAATCTTTAAAACATTAATAAGATTTATCGATGGACTCCACATAATATTCATCTTTAAAGCCGTTAGAATTTATTATGAAATTATATATGCAGTGAAATAACTGTGAGGCCTCGTAACATATGCCGTAACAACTCAAATACTGTTCTCCTCAAGTAATAGCAGTTTTTCCAAAATGAAAACACAAAGTTATGTAACAAATGATTTTTTTTTATTGCAACAAACATCAACAAAACAAAATATGAATAAATAATAGAATGAAATAAATTAAAAGATGAAACTTCATAAATAAAATAGAACACCAATATGGTGTGATGACATTTTAAAAATCACAATTTAGTTAGATGGAATATGGGCGCTGTAGGCTAGATTCTGGGCAGCATGTGCATCAAAAGTTCTGCCCCATCCACCACCTCCGTGAGCATCATAACCTCCTCCAGAATGGCTGTGTTCTACATGATGCTCATGATGAGGCTGGGCCACAACTTCGTAAGTTACGTGTTTCTCACCTCCGCTCAACAATTTTTTCAAACCGATGACAACGGCTAATACCAGAGCAAGCTGAAAAGAAATGTGAAAATAAATTCCTGTATCTGTCTTTATTAAATATATATAAACATTTCATGAATCTATGGATAATTATTGAAGGGTACGAAAAATTAGGCTAGGTAACTATGTAGACAGTGTAGATAAGAAAGCAATTCCGAATTTAATTGATTTGTGGGAAAAAAGTTTCACAAAACTCATATTGGTCAACTGGAAAGGAATATAATACTATCACAGAAAAAACGAGTATTCAATATTCTTAAAAGGAAATGTCTTAGGATCAGAATTATAGGATACATTTTGAATAATAAATTTTAGTGATTAACATAGATATTGTAAGTGATGAGTTAGTGTAAGATTCATATCTTCGAATAATAGTTATAGAGTGAAGGTATAAAATTACAAAAGTAACTAGAATCAATTAACTAGGAGTGCCTTGAACCTAAGCAGTTGTTTCTTATCTCGAGGTTACTCATTTCAGATCATCAAATGTCTATTTGTATTATTTGGTTCAGCTTCAGTTGGTTAATTTTTATTTTGTTGGTTTTTCTTGTGTTTTATATGTTTTCTAATCTTATACTTGTATTTTGTTTGAAATAATTAGGGAAGTAGGCTTTTTAACCTTATCAATTATTGAATTCTAAGGTTTCATTATATTATAAGTATGTTTTTAAAACCAAATTAAGAATTACTTCGTTATGAAAAAGACGCAGAAATTTTTTTTATAAGAACGTTAGATATCTAGAATACAGCAAAAGCTAAACGTTCAATGGAGAAAATAAACATGTAATATGTTGAGTGAATATGGAAGGAAAATTTTTTCGGATATTAACCCTTAACCCTTAACCTTAGCAGACTATTTGTGAATTATTTGTAACTAAACACGCCTATGACCCGGTCACGTCATGTAATCCTTAAGTGATTGGACAGCTTTCTCATTCCTTACTTCCCAATTTCTACAGCAATTTGGACGAACAGAAGAAATTAAAACCAGTGTATGTTAGACGCTACTTTTCTATTGGTGTGAGTATTTTCACATTATAATTAATATAATAAAACAGTAGTTTGATGAAGCCGATGATGACGCAAGTGATATGGACGAAATCCTATGAGATGAGTTTTTGCGATCCAAACGTGATAGTGCCTCTGACGTTTCAGGAAACGATGGAGAGGACACTGTTAGTGAAAATAGTGCCTCGAAACATTTGGAAAACGAAAATAGGGAAAGTGAAAATGCCCAATGTCAGAAATAAAGGCAAAAGTCTGGAATTATTGCTTACTATAACTGCGATGGCCATTATTCCTTATTCCTTACATTTCTATCGTGAATTCATTTATTTTGCAACAGATCTTCAAAAGCATTCATACTGTGGAGAAAAATATTCACTTGCGAGAAAATTAGCAAATAAATTATCAGAGGAACATATGAGAAGGCGTTATATAATCCTCGCATAGCACTTAGCGTGAGCTATTTATCGAATGACCAGTTATGTTTGAGTAAAGTACAGGCTCTGTGCTTTTTTATATTATACGTGAGTGGTATATAGGATTTATTTGCATTACAAAACAATTTATGCGTTTCGAGAAGGGGCTTATGAAATTTATGTTAGTTTTTTTTTAAATCAACTTAATTTCTTATGTTATTCTAGTTATGCTACTTTTTTTAAAGAAAATTGATATATTGTCTTGTAATAAGAACAAAATATCAGATTCTATTGTAAATTACATATTTTTCCAAAAATGTAGTTATTTTCCTAGCACTCACATATAGTAGTGATAGGAACCAAGTGATATCATAATCAAGACATCTGAATTGTTTAAACATTAATTAAGCACTAGTTGCTTGATATTCATTAATTATGTACTCACTCTAGCAAATTCAAGTACCACCTAGCGCGAAACAAATTGCCTAACTACTAGTGATGTTCACAAAAGAAACTAATTTGTAAGGAAATGGGTTTTGTATATAGGTAAAATGTCATTTAGCACAATGGTGATTCGAATGTACAAATATACTCACAAATCAATAAGTAATTTCTTAGAATAATAACTAATTGCTGAAATTATTTTAATTAACGTTATATTTTAATATTACTTTATACCTCTGCAGACATTATAAAAATGATAGAATGTGCTTCTGACATTTATTTAATTGATTTTAAATCATTAACTATAAGCTGAATCATTATATACTCCGTTTAAATCCACTTTGTCACAAATTTTATGTCAAGCAAGATGATCAATATGTGATATAATCATAAGAATGTGTATTTATTCATAATTCAACTTACTTTGCTGACGAGAAGAGCTTTTCCTACGAGTAATACTAATGCTTTGAAGGCTAATGCTTTTAATAAACCAATTTTCATTGCTGCAGCAGCCAAAAGAGCGTATATTCCGCTACCACCTTTGGATTTCTTCTTTCTACCTTCTTCGATTCCATTACTATTGGGTTTTAATGAGAGACCAAGGTTTAGACTTCCATCTTTGTCTGAACTTCCAGCCACAACTAGATCAGCACCATCAATCACCTATAAAAATAATCAATCTTCAGAAAAATTTCGTCACGTTGAGATGGATTTTAAATGACAAAGATTCATATAGTGTTGAATCAGTTACATCAGTTACAAACTCTCATGTTGAAAATCCATCCTAGTTTAATTGGTTAGTTATCCTATCATCATAGTCAAGAAGGTATAATATATTCATGTTTTAGTATAGTCTATAACCTACACAGTTGTATATTTACATATAAGCAGTAAATAACGAATTTAGAAGTAGAAGAGACAATTTAGTTCTAGGTTAAAATGCCACTTAACGAGTTGGAATTTCAGATTAACAACATCTGACACACCTTATAACGCTTAACCTTTTTCTTACGATGTATATCTAGATTATTTTAGCTTTCTTTCGATGTATTTTCTCTCAATTTAATTTAAATGTCTTGTGAACAAAATTGAAATGAACAATCTTGTAAATATTTTAAAGGGAAACTAGTATGTTGGTGAAACTCAACTGTACATTATCCAATTTAGTAAATGTGAAAACGTAGTAGTTTGTAGTTAGTTGAAACACGTTTGCAAGGATCCTTTCTCGACAAAATTGAATTAAACAAATTATTTGCTGTAATTATCATTGAATTTTTTTCAGATGATATTTTGAAAATTTGTGGAAAATATTTCAAAACTTCGTTCAATAAATAACGAATTTTCAGAAAATAAGAATCTTTCGCTATTTTCAACGACGTGTGGCCAGTATCCATTTTAAGAACATTATTATGTATATTTTGAGTGTTAATTTGGAACGTACTACTTTCTTTAGATAACGTCAACGTTCTAGAAAGGGATATACTACATACTAAAATGCGTTCGTTGATAACCTCTTCTCATCTTCTAATCCTCACTTCACTTTATCGTTTGGTTTTGCAAAACCCCATAGGAAGAAAGTTATAGGTAATAAGTCGAGTAATAATGATGGGCACCCTGTTGTTTTTTCTCCCGCAAAATCCATCTGCCTTTATATCTATCCTTTAGTCTTTAATCGAAAGTGATTAATGTGGTGGAGATCCATCTCTTTCGGAACGAACAATATCTTTTTGAAAAATCATGTTAACAATCGCAATAATTTGAGCTCTAGAAGTAGTTATTATTAATGCGATCATGATTCAATTGATTTGATTCGAGTAATCACAAGCTAAATTTTCCTCAATGATCAAGGATCAAAGTACTGTTCCCAAAATATCAGCTCAATCTATAGTTTTTTTTTTTGATATCGTGAATGACATTTACAAAATTGTTGAGCTCCAGCTCCAACGTTAATGCTCAGTGGGAGAAAACGAATTATCATTAGTAAACTGATGCCATGAGGAAAAAGAATAAAGAAGTAATCTGACGTTATATGCGTTCTGATGTACATCGGTATATTTTGGAGGGAATATTATTAATAATAATAATTGAAGTGAATGTATGAATATCTCAGCCTGTGAGAATATAAGATTGAGCAAATTATTTTTAGTTAATAAAAATGAACGTTTCTGTTAATGAGATCACTAAGTGGACTAGAGGCAATACTTTGACGATATAAAACATGTTTATATTAATAAATCAGTAATAATTTTTATAATGAAAAGTGAAATAATATTTATTTTTTGCTCCAATCTTATTGATATAATAAGAATGTGAGAAATTATTGCTTAAATAACCATTTTTTATTGTGATAACTATATTCAAAAAGACAATATGAAGAAGATAATATTATACCATTGATTCGCAGAACACAATGACAATATTAGAAAGGATAAAACAGTATTTTTGAAGAAGGATAAAAAGCTGAATTTGTTGAGAGTATTTTCTGGTAACGACAGAATAATTCAACACGACTTTCATCCAAATCTAGTGTGAATATATCAGCATTTGCTGAAAATCGAGATATGAGAGGAGTCAAGTTGATTTAGCAAAGTGTTACAATATCTTTAAGTTAGTGAAACCACAACTACAGAAAAGATAATATAGGCGATGAGATAGAATTGATTTTAGTAAGAAATTCCAACAAAAATGTGCGCAAATGTTATTTTTGAAAAGTTTTGTCTTCATAATTCATGTTTACGTCTCTCGGTGTAATTATAATAGCTCAATGTAAATCGATGTAACGAAACCGTTGAAAATTGTAGTCTTTGAATTAATGAATATTAGATTTTATTCGAATTTAAATTATTACGTAACTTCTACGGTTTGCCCTGAAAAATTGGTAGACACGGCCTTTTGAGCTGAAGCCCTCGATATGGTTGGCTGCTCAAGTTCTCATAATATGAACTTAAAAACCAGTTATATTCTCAGTGTATCAAATCAGTTACTTATGAATTATCTTACTAATTTCATGTTACTATAACATAAACAACAACAACATTATACTTTATAAATAATAACATGTATCAATTATCTCAATCGAAAATAAAAAACGGCTAACATTATCATGGGTAAAAAAATTACAGCTACAAATTGAAATAATATCAAATTACAATCCATTTACCAGTTAAGTAATTCATTTAAAAAGTTTTTCGATAAATTTCTCCAAAGTCATGTTTTTAACGATTTCCCTTTCACCATCTAGTCTTGAACAATGAAGTTCATTACCTCAATCTCATACACTGGAAAGTTATAAGGTCGTTTTATTTAAGTAGAACGTTCTCATGGCTTTTTGTATCACCTACCCAGTTTCTCCTATGGTCGAAGTTCAAGTTGATCGTAACGATTCTCACAGATATGTTTTCATCGGGTGAATTTAATATGAAAAATAAAACCGTTAACAGCCTCAAGCAATCTACTGTTTATCGGTTGTAATTTTTGTTCGAGATGAATATATGGAATATCTATATCTGTTAATTACATATTTCACAAAATAAAAATATCAAGTTTATCTATACAGTGTCTTCTGAATATATTTTTCAATATCTTAAGTATGCCAATATCTACTGCATGAAAATAAGATTAGCATGCAGCAAGTTTCTTATAAAAGATAAAAATGTGACTTAAAGGATCTTCCGAGAGAAAGAAAATATAAGCTCGGATGCTTCCGAGAGGATTTCCGTTTATTAGGAACATTGTTGAATCTGAATCGCTAATTATATGGTATAATGAACCTTAACACAGACTTCTATATTTCAAAAGCCATACATCGCAAAACTTTCGGAAATGGAAATACTGGAAGGAACAGGAATGTTTATGAAGGCAAGGTGCATGAAAACCGAGCTCTTTCAGCATCTACTTGGATGATTTTATTCTCTAGTAGTGTTTTGAGTTTATAAAAAAATATGAAATGAGAATTGGGACATCATATATTTTTATTTTAGTATTAATATTATTTGATTTTGATCGTGTATATAATTATGTGTTTTATGGATACTGGGGAACTACAGATTTAACAACTTTGGAGAGAGAAGAAGTGAAATTTGAACATGTGAAGTTCATAAGTGTTGTGTCCAATCTGTGAAAAGTCAAACTTCCGTCAACCAGCTTTCCTATGGAAACCAAAGTCCCATTCATAAAAATGAATATGTGAAAAACTAAATGATAATTTTTGTTACGCACTTAGGGACATTAAAAAGACATAACAATGAAAACATTATGTCCCTCAACATCACTGTACGTACCCAAACAACAGCTTAATAGAATCCTACTATCGGAGCAGCATTTAACGCCTTTTGAAACTGTTTCTTCTGAGGATCTACATCACAACATAAAGATTTCGAATATAGGACAGAGTATAGCAATATAGAAAAATAAGGGTCTCCAGTCCTCTTTTCAAACGTTTTCGATAATAAGAAAAGCGAAACCAATGTTCAAAGTAGCAGGAGTAATTAAATCAAACAAATATTCATCAACAACCTCTACAGAATGCTCTTCCAAATTTTGCTGTGTCGAAGATAGTTGTTTTACTGGTAGCTAAATAATAGTAATTCTAAACTATCATTCTTAAGTCTCATTACATCCATTATTATTTGATGACTTGATTATATTTATGTGTTTGGGTTGGGTATCTGGCATTAAAATCCAAAACTAATACAAACACTGAAGAAAATTTCTACAATGTAAGGCTGATATTCGAGACTAGCATCAATATAAATCTTTCCTTGCCTTCCGGGCATTTTTTATGGACAAATTCGAATATAATATGAAACAAAAAATACATTTTGACGATATTAGATGAGAAAAGCTAGAAAAGGTAACAGCAATGCTCGAAAACTCCGGAGGTAATTAATTACATCAAACAAATATTTATATGAAAAAATGCAAAATGCTCTTCTTAATTTTGCATCGTGGAAGATTATTATTGTAGTTGAAGAGTTATAATTCCCTCCAGTTACGATTGAATCTGATTATATTCATCATTATTCGATCATATCCGTTGATGCATATGGCAGAAATAAGTGACTGGCATTAAAATAACTAATACCAGAAGAAAGATTATTATATCTTTCTTTGGTAACCAGTGGAACATTATATGAATCTTTTCTCAAGTTTTATTGGTAATTGAGCAAACACATGATACTTACCTTCCATTTTAAAGATCTTGTCTTAACAAAATTGAGAGCTTTATTCATCAATACTTCGTAAAGCTGTTCTTCTTCAGGAATTTTTTCGATCTCGTTCAAGCTTCTCGATGATTCTACATTGACAGTTTCTGTTGAAGTTTGACTTATTTCGATGTCTCCCAATTCAATGTAGGATTTTTTCAAGAGTCTATTGAAATAATTCACCAATTTAAGCATCATGCACGAACTGATATCTTGATTGGAGCATTTCACGTTCAGTTTCTTGAATAATGATTCTTCTATTGTTGACTTCTCCGAATTAACCTGCAAAAAGTACATTTCATGAAATGCCATATCGATATTATATTTGAGGGAGCAAAACTGATCAAATTCCATAATTAACAAGTTGATATAAACATCGAGTCATTTTTCAACGACGAATCTTCGTTTCAAGCAGACAATATTTGACAAAATCATGAGTAATGGTTGTGGAGCAGGAATTTATTCATAATGAAAAATTGAAAATCTAATCCAAAATAAGTAATACTAATTTGTAATTTGAGATTTTCTATGAAAAATTTGTGAGATACAAATAGTCAAGTGAGAATTCCAAAATATCCGATATTTGAGAATCATACATTTCAGGCGAATACACAGTGTAGGGATTTTTCCTATACCACTTGTATACGAGTGAAAAAAGATACTCTTATAGACGATATTGCAATATTATCAGAAGGAACAAGGCAAGAAAAAGAAGTGAAAAAACTACGGGTATCAATAAATGGAATATAATCATTGACAAAAAGAGTGGAGGATGAAATAAATGAAGCTATATCAACACTCGTGGATTTCAGATATAAAGTTCAACAAGATATATTTATAAATAATGATGAAGAACGAATTTCATTAACAAACAGAAGAATAGTAAGTAAAATGCTGTAAAACTCGTATTAAAAAACTGTTTGTACACAACAAGCTTTTGCTTTACGAACCATCTAGTCGTATAATCTTCAGCTATTGGGCTGGTCTGGTCAAAGTAATCTGCAAATCAAACATTTCAGGAGAAGGTAGTGAGGAATTTAGCGAATGCACATCAGTACATTCTAAAAGGTAGCCTTCATAAGGATCTAATACTGGATATAATAACGATAGATACTGTCAATTCTGGATAGGGACATGAACGACGCAAGGCTAATAAAAAATAGATTGGGAATAATTTTTTTCAATAGGGAAGATTTTGGCCTCGGTTGGATATAATCGATAAATTTAGAGGAGGACTAATAAAGCATTAATTGAAAACGCATCCAATTAATTTTACATATTTAACGTGGTCCACTTAATCGACTAATTGCTCCATTCAACCAAATTTAATATGCGTATTTCTACCACGCACTATAAATTTCCTCATATAATGAGTATTTCATGTTAATAATGGTACGATTAAAATTATAATGAAAATTCGTTGTACTACAAAAAAAAATTCATTTTGGGAATTGAGGTTTATTTAATAATAATAACGTATCGCTTATATATGTCAATAGAACGAGTGAAAAAAAGACATAATTGAGACAATTATACTGGAACCAAGTTGTATATGATAGATATGATATTTGTAGATATTTTCTTCAATATTCTAACAATCTTGTACTAGGAACTTCGGCATCTCATATCAATTCAATAGAAGAGTTTATACCATAATATATCAGCAGTATAATTGTTGAAAAATTGGACAAGCCAGAGATATAGATATAGATATAAAATTTTAATTTTAGGGTATGCTTCCTTCACAATCTGAAAATTATGCCGTATTGCAGATAACAAAACTGAAATCTATCGAATAAACGGTGACCATTGACGATACGCTAATTCTGTCGACAGCTAACACATTCAACAACAACATATGAAAAGCGTCATCGTCGCAATTGGGAAAATGTATGTAGTATACTATATAGCGCCTCAGTGGCATAGCGCGATTACAGAACTGAAATACAGCTTGTTGATATATAACAGTGATAACCTTTTTTATCCAGAGTTGTACCCCAGTTCTCTGATTGCAATTATTAAATTCTTTATATTTTATATTTGTTGTATTAACAATCTTGTACACGAAAAATCCATATAACAGGATTCTTTACTTTCAAGAGATCAGCTCAAAAATATTTGGTTCAATGATAATCTATCATTTTATTAAAATGATTAACCATTTTTTATAAATTTTCCATTGATTTATGTGAATGTGGAATCCAAGACTAGAAATCTAGGAGTTTCTAGAATTCCTGGATTGTTAATTCATATCTTGTCATTGCTTTCATTTTCAATATAACAAGCGAATTATTTTTCATGTAAAAACCAAGTTCAAGTGGGTTAATCCTATTACACTCGAGTAGTTCGAGTGGTGCCTTCCATGTTGAAATGCCTGTTGATATTGTTCTTGAGCTTCTGGGCGTCTAGGTGTTCATGAGCCTCGTCTGCCTGTCGAATAGGTTTTGCGAACACTGCTCTATGTGGGATTACGTTTAATATCTTGAAGTAAGAGAATTTGTCGTGGAAATATCGGTATAATAGATTCAGGTAAGCGATATTTCATCTGTACTTTGAACTGTCCTACTTTGGGTTGCCTATAAGTCGAATTGCTCTCTTCTTTATTCAATCCCGTAGTAATGATTTGAAACCGATATTAAAATATGCGAGAAATTCTCCAAAGTTTGACGAATCTGGGCCTTGTAGAAGATTAGAAGCTGTTGCGAATTATAAAGTTGTTTGGTCTTAGAGAGGCCACCAAGTTTTTGTAAAGCTACCTTAGTTAAATGGACCACGTAACTATATCATGACATACTACTCCTAACGTCAAAATCCGATAAGCGAATTAGTGGTGATGGCAATGGATGATGATGATGGATGATAATGACGGTGATCGCCAGACATACCAGAGCTATATATTGGGTTCATAATATTGTCGAGTAGACCGTGGATGTAATGAAGAAAGAGAATACGTAACAAGATGCAACGCTATTGTCCTCAAGCGATAACAATGGTTGACAAAATATCCAACAATAAGGTCCAATCTCCATAGTACCAAATACATACTAAGTAGAATCCTTCAGATTCAGATTCTACTTTTTAATTTTATTTTAATAAAACTTCATATTTACTTTAAATACCACTGTTTATAAATATAGTTTATGGCAACTATAAAAAGTAAATCATAGGATACATTGTATTTTTTGTTTGTATCTGTTGAAAACCGCATCTATCTTTTTTTTACATAAATATGTACTTCTCCTATTTATTTATCGTGATACAGAGAAATCATGCAAAAGACTTGGCTATATTAAAAACAAGGAAATCATCATTTACCAGTTGTGATAGATTTTAGAAAAGTTCCACACTATCGTTGTTTACCTACACTTATCATTTCATAAAATGTGTAATCATATCTTGATTCAATGACATATATTAGCTCAAACAATTGAAATTGTTGATATTCTCTTAATGCCATAATTAATCACAAACCGAATAGATGTTTTATTCTTTCAAGGTAGTTAGTCGATTTGTTATGATCTTTTGGTAAAGTTTCGATAATTCAGATTAGTGAGCATCTTATTTTTAATTCTTCTAAAAATATCTCTAATAACAGTTGAAGAGACATAAGTATGAAGTCAAATGTCAATCAACAAGCTATTCACCGATATCAGAAAGCGAACAAAATTGAAAAGAACTTTTCGCAACCGATTTGGAGAGGTGAAACGTAAAAAATATCTTTAATGGACTCAAGGAGAATAATTTAACAACAGAAATTCTCTAAAAAATTTCACAAAAAAATCTCTATTGAGCCTATAACTCCAACTGAATAATAAACCGTATTCCCAAAAATCAACCGGATACCGACAAACAGACAAATTATTATGGTTTTCATTTTTAAGAAAAACTTATTACGAAATTTGAATTAAATGTTCTGTCCAATGCCTCTTATTAATTATTTTTCGAAGTGGCTTATAAAACATTTCCGAATTATTTTCGGAACATGGGTTTTAATTCGTTATGCCAGAGCTGTGAGGCAAAGGCTGTACGAGCATCATTACATCCAGTCCGTCTAGGTAGTCCCTTGATGGATTCGTCAAGCAAATTTCTAGATCAAATTATTCTGGAGTGCTTTCACTGCAGACTAATCTCACGAAAAGTTCACGCAGACATTACTTTTTTATGCATAAAAAATCGTGTACTATAAATCTCTGTATTGGACTAAGAAAATGTATTTCCTTAGAACTAAAAACTTTTTACACTCCTAATTTGAAGCAGTCACACTGTATATTAGATATAGCTTTTTATTTGTGCTATGAGTGATAATTTTTCAATCTTTACAACAGTTTATATCAATAATTCCATATAATTTATGTATAGAGATTTTGAGGTTTCCGGAAAACTAGATATAAAAAAAATTACTAGAATAAGATAATACATCTCACGTAATCTATTGCTTTTGACGTTTTTTTTTTTTGTAATAATTCTGGATTTTTGTTACAATTCACAATACGATTGAAAACCATACTTACCTCTCTCATTTTTTTAATAATTTGTCTAGAAGCTGATATTTTTCATGAATACATATTTTGAATATTATTTAAGTGTTTGCAAATAACTAATGTGTCTCATATTTGAAATTTCTTTTCTCCTGAGTTGTATATTGAAAATAATAAATATCGTTATAATTGAAAAATTGTTCGAATGCTTAACATTACATATATTTCAAAAAATATCTGTCCTAAATAATAATTTTTCTTACCGAATTAATATGTTGGTCTTTCACATCGTCAACAACAGGACTTGCAAAAGCCGCTTGCAATAAAAGTCCGCTAATCACAACACAGAGCACTTGACAGTTCATTTTTCACAATAATACTTCCAACTGTTAATAAAAATAAAATTAATATTATTCGAATTATTAGTACTAAGGACCAAGCATGTCCAAAGTTACAATCGAAATGGGAACTTCCGAAGAAGAGGAAGTTTTTATATGATCAGAACACGCTAGTAGTATAGCAAGTATGTCATATGGACCAGTTGATGAGTGCCGGCAGCATGGGAAATAGGATCTCCTGCAGAATTGTTGCAAAGAATATTGTTTTATTTGGTCTTCTGTAACATAGGCGGATATGAGAACTTTCAATAAGGCAATAAACATGTTTCGAAAAGACATCAACGACGTTAAAGGAGTTTGTAATTTCAGTGAAAACTTAACAAGAAAGTTACTTTCTGAAGAAAATTGAATAGTTATAGAAAGTGTGATGAGTGAAATATATCGAAGGAAATGAGTGAAATAGAAAAAATCATATTTTGAATTCGATTTAATTTTTCGGATCTCTAAAAAATAGGACGTCTAGGACGATACAATGGTTAAAATTATAATTCTTCTCAAAAAATAAACTGAAATTAACTAAAGAAAATTTGTTTGCGATAGTATGAACGTCTTACTTTTTCCCCAATTCATTCAAAAACATATTCAAGTATTTTTATCTTTTGTGTCACAAAAAGTATATTCAAAATTTCTTACTTTATTCCGGTTACATCCAATTCAACTCGATTTTTCATGTTTATCAAGATTTTTATTTCCATAATAGAAAAACTGAAATCTTGAAAAAAGAAAAATACCGAAAATGGATAGCAATTTCTGTCGGCAGGACATCATTTGACAATTATTTGGAATATTTTCGTTAAAAATATTGAATGAGTTTTCATTGCTGATATACAATTTGAAGACATTATATTTCTATAGGAATTTGAGGTAACTATTCGTCTATTTCTATTTTAAAAGTATGGATTTTTTTGGACATGTGGGAACTACAAAAGAGACAATTTGGAAGTGGATCGTTTCTGAGGAGAAATGTGTGAGATTAGAATTATCATATCAATACTTATAAATTAATCGGTTTTTTCTCAACTAGGGACCGATATGAAATGAATTTCTAGATTTTTTGAGAGGAAAATCTTTTATTTGGTTATAAATATGATGATAAAAGATGATTATTTCGAGTTCGAAATTTGTATTATTGTTGTTTAAAAAGATAGTACTTAAATTCGACACTAACAGCAGATTTGAATTTCTATAAAAGGATTCGGCTACTCCAAACATTTTGAGTTTCGAGATGTAAAATGTGGAGAATAGGTTGTGTAGAGTGGATACATCAAACAAGAGAATTTCATAGTGGATGAATATGAAAAGACTCCAAGCGATATTAGGAGAGAATGATATAATTCATTTACCAGGAACTATAAACTATCCTTTCATCCAGAAGTGGAAGTATTTTTTGCAGGTTCATGCTATAGGAACAATTTTTTATAGGTTGTTTGTTGTTTCACTGTAACAGAATATTGAATTATTGGAAACATTAAGGGGATATAAGAATACATTTATTCCCATATATAAAATTGATTTAGGTGTTATGTTATATATTGATCTGCGGATTTGGAATTACAAATAAAAAAAATTAATTCAAGATAAACTTCCATCAATATTGAACAACTGAGGTCAAATCAACACTGCAATAAGAACATAAGCAGCTCAATCTGGAATTTATATACAGGAATTATTTTGATGTGGTGTAATTGTCAGTTTATTGAGTACTTATTAAAATATGAGAGCTCTGGAATAATAACAAATTTTATATCTTTTGTGTTGATGTATTTCAGTTTTGCTTTCATGAAACTCTGGGTCCTAATACTTAAAGTTTCGCTGTTATTCAATAATAATATGTTTAGAGATGTGATACTAGGTGATTCATAACACTCAATATTGGTTTCCATCGATTGACTCATGATGCAATCAAGTGGCATTATTTGTTAAATATTTTATAACATTTAAAAAACCATTGCAAGGTAATAACTATCATTCTTTCAAATTCAGTTTAACTGTAATGTATATGTATTTCTATGATGTTTCAGCACTTGATTAGAATTCAACAGTGAGATTAGAACAAACCAAGGTTCAATCGAGTCGGATTTTCTTGTAATTGTATGAGAGTAATTTCCTTCCTCCGCAAAATTTCCTTCTATCAACAAGTAACATAATAAAAAAACAAGAAAAGTGCTATTTTATGGTTTAGACATGTTTCCCATTCAACCTCAGACCAACTGCTAAGCAGAAATACAGAAAATTATCTAAGCCTCCAAAACATATACAAAGAAAATAAATTCAGCTTTTATTGTATTTATTATCACATTTTTTCCCAAGATCCTAGGTTTTTCGAGTGAAACCACAAGAGGACATCCTTCGACATGGTAACTCCGCACATTACAAGCAAGAGCCGTGTTATACATCAGGGACAGCTGTGGAGAAGGCGAAGGACTACTTGAGTTAGATTTTTTCTTGCCGAAAAAGTTTGAAAAGGGTTTATCCGAGGCAGCGAAATCACACACACACATTAAGACGTCCAGACTATGAAGACAATAGTGTATAGCTAACAGGTTAACTCTTAACAAAAAGATAAAAATCTTCCATAGAACTCAGGGGAGAAAGAGTAATCTACGCGTGAAACTGTGATGCGAACGAGGATAAGGACCTGTCGGAATGACAGGGGGTGGTGGAATCTTCATCTTCGTATCCATCCGCGGATTTATTCGGGAGTAATTTCTTAGTGGAACGGAAATTCCCATGCGCACGTGTGTGTATATTACATTTTCTTAGATGTAAAAAATATTATTTATAACTCATTAATCAAACGAGGACTTGCTGGCGTAATTGATTCGTCACTAGTATTGAAAAGTTATAATTAAGTCGTTCCATGCAGTATTTCATTTAGTTACGCGCACTACCTATTGAAGATATGATAGGAATTTTTTAAGATATCTACACATACAGATATAAAAAGTCTGAGAAAAATGTCCAACCCATGCTAGTAGAATTTATTGGACTGAACTGAAACATATTGATTTTTAGTTATGTGTATTGTAAAAATGTGTTTCCAATGAAGATACACATTCATTAATTCCACAAAGAATGATGAATACTGTTAACCATCTCATTCTCTGCTCATTTGATAGTGAGCCGCGTCTACCATTTTCGGTTATTTTGAACAAATTGGCTTTCTTATCAATAAACATTGATTTGGAAAATACCTCAATAAATAAAAACGTATTAATGACTGAAATGCAAAAGCACTCCATCACAGATATGGGAGTAACTTATGCAGAAAATTTTATGGGGCTACTTAACTGTAGAATGGGCATATTGAACATAGAGTTGTCATTTGAGTAGAAGAAGAGTCTACGTTATGATGAAGATAGGATATTACAAACAAAATCACCTTTATTTGATATTTGACTGATCTCTTAACATTTACTTTGGAAACAAGTTATCATGGAAACAACAATGATGATCATGAAAGAATAACTAGACTTTTCCTTCAAGTTACTTAATTTGAACTATTCAAATAATATGAACAAACCATTCAGATTACTATATATTTATTGCATAAATAACGCAAAATGAAACTGTAAAGTAACTTAGAAAGGAACGTGATGTTAAGAGTGGAGATATATAATAATGATACTTTAAATTACATCATATATAAAGTAACTAGATTATTTGAATGAATTATTAATTTTCTTACTCGAATCCACCTATCACATTAGTTTTAAATTTACTGTTTATATTCTTTTACAGTTTCCCGATGATAAAGATAATCGAAATAGCCCTACAACATATTTTTCTGTATTATGAACGATGATGAGTACTGAGTTCTGAGTGAACGTCAATAAAAGGCTTGGAAAGGGATATAAAGTAACATAATGAAGATTATGGCAATCGAAGTATTATTAATAAGGAATTTACCCCATAGGAGATAACTGTGAATATTACAGGTTACATGGGAATTTTCGCCTATCAAACGAAACACATTCGTGAGGTACGATGCTAGATTCCCAAAAAGCTTCACATTTTTATGTTCCTCACACTGCTTGCTCACACAAATCCGATTCCATTGAATCATTAGAAACATCTATCATAATTACCAAACATAAAATTCTTCGACTTTTTCTTTGTTGTAAGGTTTCCAGAACTTAACAACTTTAGGTTGCATATATCTTGTACGAAAATAAGGAAAATTGAGAAAAAAATTACATATCAATCCACCAAGATGTTTTAGGCAAATCTACCTTACTTTATGTTTTAAAATTTTATGACCATAAAAAATTTGCATACGTTTCCAAACATTTCAATATCATTATGTACAAAATACAATTGGAGAGTACACATAGTCGTCTTTTTATTGTTTAATCTTTTATGTCTTTCAACTCTGTATGAAACGATAGAATATTGTCCTATCTTCCATCGATGCCAATATTGACAAACAAGTGCTTTCATTCACCACTAATGAAGCTTTACTTATTCAGTCTCTATTAAATGAAATATAGATTATCCCACAGGGATATTCTCATTCCTTTAAGACCCGAGAGAGAACAATGAAATAGCCTTGTTTGTGTATAATTGTGAAGAACAATACATAAATTCATTTTCGTAGCAAACGTTTCTCGATACATTCACAAAAAACAAATTTCAGATGCACGAATGTAGTTATGGTCACGATTTTCCCATAATCAACCCAATTCAATTAAAAGTTCCTAGCGTCTCTCGATCTTAATACTTTTCAAAAGTCATTTCAAATTCCACATTTCCAGCAGTTATTTCGGCTTACACTAATAAATTAATATTCAATAAGCCTCCGGATACAGTCCTCAGCACGCCAATGTTTTTGAATTTCTTGTGAAACAAGGATACTGCAGGCTACCGACAGTGAAATGATACCTACGAAAGATTTTTTCTAGCTCATGAATTTATGAATGAAGACCAACTGGTCGAATTCTAAAAAGTGTGTTAAAATTTTGTATTCATTAATATGTGAAACCATATGCACGTTTAACGTCGATTTTCAGAAGTGCTGTTAATAATTATTTATTTATGAAAGCAGATTATAAATCAATACCAAAGAAACGAATTTTATATTTTCTAATACCGATGAGATTAAGAGAGAGAAATAAATATTAGTATTGTTAATTGACTTCAATATATGCATATATTATATTATTGTTAACTATTCAAAAAAGTTTTCACTTGGTTTCTCATTTTATTAGAAATCAAACAATTCACTGCAAATATAATTCGATTGCGTTTGATAAAACTAGGAAAAGGAAGAATCTTAGATGTAGACGTGAGAAATCGTTCCACAAAATGGCCATTTAGAGAGCCGATCTATAGTCAATATAATGATTGATATATCAATATACAGCTTCAAAAAACGACCAAATAGTAAAAAAGTTTATAGAATCGAGTAATCACCTTACCTCAAATTACTCATCATCTCTTATTTTTCTAGTATTTTTTACATACAGAGTACGGTTTGTACGATTTTTATAAATTTCTGTGTACAAGGGTATTGTGATATGGTTGGTATTATGGTGGTATTAATATTGTTTTCAGATCTTTCTTTTTTCCGGAAAAACAATTGACTTTGTTATTTCAAATGGATCACCCTATATTTATGTTTTGTGTTTTTCCTTAAGAAATACCATAATGTCGAAATTATAGCTACATTCACAGATCTCCACCAAAGTTACAATAAATATTATACATTAAGATTGCTACGACTGAAAAAATTCGTTCAATTCGAATATTCTTCGATAATTTATGTGCTAATACAAATCTCGTAACAAGGTTTAGTGTATAAGTTTGTTAAAAGTGTAACGAAGCTGGTACAGTAAAATATTTAGCCAAATCATGGCGTAGAAATCTTACAACAACTAGAGACTAATCGTTAAATGTTTGTATGTATATGTATATCATGTTAGAAGTAGGAAAATTACGAATTTTAAAAAACATACAGTGAATGTGATTATAGCAGATGCTCAAAATGTTGTCCATTCATTTCAATACAACAAGCCATGCGATTTTTAAAACTTTTCAATACCTTTGCAGCATCGATTGAATGTACCATTTTCACATCATTAGGTCTGCAAACTCTTCACGTCTATCGAAATTGTCAACTGACAACGCTTAACCAACGTTACTTTGTATGGATTATCACGTGAAATTTTTATTATGGATGTTTGTGAAATATCAAGTTCAATTCAAAATACAAATATCTAAAAATTGTTTTCAGTTGATGCAGTTTTTCTGCTCCCTAATTTGGATGAATATTTCTTACTAATTTACTGAGATTTCGGTTAGAATATAATTTATTAAAGATATTACACGTTTTTTGTTGACTTCAGCCCCTATCACCATATCCCAATGTCATCAAAATATCTATTCGTTCAGCCACCTAAATGTATTATTTTAACTTCAGCGGAGAAAATGCAAATGTAGCTATAACTCCGAAATTATCGCATTTAGATACGGGAAACATTAGATGTGAAATAATGAGTATTTCTTAAAGATTTCGAAAAACAGAAAATATATGGGGTGATCTATTTGGAATAACAAAGTTAATTATTTTTCCGGAAAAAGGAAAGATCTAACAACATAATACCCTTGTACACAAAAATTTATAAAAATCGTATTAGCCGTTTCCGATATAGAATCAAATATTTCAAACCTTTGTTGAGTTTTAAACTAGTGGGTAAAACAATCACAGGAATCATTCAGTCGTAGACTAATATATCACATTTAATAGATGCTTCTTCCAAAATAATTTCCGTAAATTTTATACCCTTCAATCATTTCTCTTCACTAATAATCGATACCACGAAGTGAAAGAGAGAAGTATAATGCTTTATATAAGAATAAAAAGATTTTAGCAATGTAAGTAAACATCATCATCAAATTATTCTCTTTACTTCGCTTCGTTGTTTGTTTTTAAGTGAATCCGTATAATCGCGACACAATTTTCATTTGTTTCAGGCACTTTAACACCTAAAATCCTTTTCAAAGACGAAATGTAATGGATGTATCAACTGTTTCTAAAATTATAGATTGATCAAAAAATAAATCTCACTTTATTCGCAATAATTTCTAAGTGAAAATGAATATTTAGAGCACAAATACATACTTTTCAGGCTCTCAAGCCTTCTAGTTTTGACCTTGATATAAAGGGTGTACCCTATGAGATGCGATAAAGAGCAGAGGCGCGTGAGGGATCCCAAAATATGATGATTGGGGGCAATTTAAATTATACCAACTTGCATCCTTGAGGGCATATAAGTAGGCCCAAAATTAAAAAAAAAATAATTTCTTGTCAGCCCTTTAAATTATCAATCCCAAATTTGGTACATTGTAGGAGACTGCTAACGATATTAAGTAATAGTAAGTAGAAGGCGATCGACCCATTCTGGCGGTTAATTAGGAGTGACCTTACCACAAAATTCCATATTTATCTGTTGGTTGATATGAAAAATTTTGTTCTCATACCATGGATGATTTGATTCTTTTAGTTCTATAATTTTTCATGAATCTTTATAATTTTCAAAGAAGTCGAAAAAGTAAAGAATTGTTCATTCCCACATCAAATTTAGCAATTTGCGATTAAGTTCTTCTGGTAAATACAGTTTCATAATGTTTGTAACCAGTGGAAAATTCTCATTTGGTGAATAACTGTTTTTGTGAAGAAAAAAAGTTTTGGATAAGCGCAGAAGACTATCAAAGGAGGTATCCTAATCGCATGGTTCCTCGCAGAGAAACATTAAAAGATAGTGATCACATCTATAGAGATCTAGCGAGCAGAGAGGAAAAATTTTGAGGAAAACCATTTCTTTGTCCAATTCACTGGATATTTGAGGTTTACATTGACACTAAAATGTGTTGGTGCTCCATCAATCCTAAACCAACGTTCTAATTTCGATCATAATGGCATATCGTTGAATAAATTTGGAAGAGTATTTAGGGAAAATTCTCAATAAGTTCCGTCAGTTAGGTAAAATAACTAGTTCAATCAAATAATGATAAACAAAAATCTCAAATACCTGTTGAGATATGGGCGAGATACTTTGTGAGGTGTTTTCATCTGAATACTTAGTTATGCATATTTGTATAACGAGTGAAGCGGGCCTCAATAGTCACAAAATGAAAAATTAATATCCTGACGTAAAGTAAATCTACAGAAATTCACTTGCTGAACCAAGTCCTGAGGTGAAAATCTCGCACTTTTGGACATAATATGGATGCAGTGAATTACACTTAATAATTCGTTGTATAGATAATTTTGATGAGAAACTCTGTTTAGATGAATATCTAAATAGTCAATTGAACAAACCGTTTTCAATTAATCCCAACAAAATTCTGTCTCTCGAGCACGTATTTCAATATTAGAAAATGTGTCTTTATATAGAATCAGGATATAAGGAAACCTCCTTCGATATTTTTCTTCGCTTCTTCCAAACTCCTTTCTTCATAAAACCTTACAACAATATAAAATTCCTTTGTTCGTTAAATGAGAATACTCCACTCGTCACAAAAACTATAGCAATTTAATAATTAAAAGAACTGAATTGCAAATTATCAAAAACGTTGTCTTTTTCTACTCTACTATCAAATATAATCGGATACGTATTGAATTTAGATTCTCTTAAACAACAAACAAAAAATTGCGATCTTTTTAATAATACAAAAATCAAATTTAAAAAATTCAACTGAGTATTGAAAGAGAAGAATATAGTAAAAATTTGTGTTTATACCATATTCTTAATTCTATTTTATTGACTGTAATGTGAAAATTGCTTCTATCCACTATAATAATCCAAATATTTATAAATATAGGGATAGGATCTTTTTATGATTTAAGTCAATTTCTTGTACCATGACCCACGGAACTCTTATCCCACCATATGTAACATTATTAGAAAGGATTTTCAAATAAGAAAATTGAATGATACGTTTTTAAAAGAAATTACTGCGAAATGTTTAACGAAGCAAAGTGAATAAATTTCCTAAATATATAATAAAAAACTGAAATTCAAAGTTGAAATGATTTTTTCTAAATAATTTAATATAATAAACTTGATCCTTAAGTTTGGTCCTTGCCGTACAGAGATTTTATGTTAGGTTCCAATTTGGTTAGCTTCCGTGTGAAGACTCCCCGTTCTGTTATATCCAGACGATTTCTTTTTTTTGTACCACTAAATTAATGAAAGCACTGAATTCACATTTCACTGAATATGAAGAAAGAAAAAATAATAATGGTTTCCTTACACGTTTGGTTAAATTTCGGTATTTGATATCTGTGTCATCTTAAAGCCATGCCATCGCCCTTTTCATATTATAGGTTGGCAACTAAGTACGTGATTTTTATTAAAGCTATTAATTGCGGGTTAATTTCAAATGTAGTGCAGGAAAGAAAATTTCCGGAATATTTTACTTTTTGATTTCCGTAAAGAAAAGAAAGGTGCTACGGCTCCCGAAGAATTGATATGAAAAATTCCGTTCTGGAGATTTTTTCCTTGAAGATGAGCAAAGTTCTGGTCGGCTTACTGATGTAAATGATAAAATCAAAGTCATAATTGAAGAAATCGTCTTCGAGAGGTTGCGAAGAGGCTACATGTATAGCACACAAAAATTGAAAAACACTTAAAATGGACTAGTGTAAGAAGCTTAATATTTGGGTACCTCACGAATTGAAAGAAATTATTTAACACAAAGAATCAACTTCTTGAAAAGATTCATCATTGGTGGTGGAAAATGGTACAGTAACATGGTTCGAAAACGATCATGGAGCAAACGGAAGCTGAGAAACAACAAAAAGCTTAGTTTGGTTTGCTGTCAGTTTGGTTGGACCAAATGATTGATTCTGATGTTTACTTTCAACAATTGATGAAACTAAAAAAAGCAATCAAAGAAAAATGGTGGAAATTTCCAAATCGAAGAGATTCAGTGATTCAATATGATAATGCAAGGCATCACAGATCTTTGGCAACTCGTGAGAAACTATTGGATCTGGGCTAATAAGTGATGTCACATTCCTCATATGGCTCTGATCTCGCACCATCTGATTACCATTTATTTCGAGGTTTAAATGGCCAAACTTCCACAAATGACGAATTGAGTGAAATTGAAAATTTATAATTGATTGAAAACTATTGTTAAGAAAAAAGAGTTTTATTCTATACTACGAAAACGAAATTACTTTGTCGCCAACCCTAATAATAGTTCTTTGATTCAGATGCGAATAACTGCGTTGTTTAGCGAGATGTTAAAGCGTTTGGGAATCAATCGGATCTTGCCTTCTGTTATGCTCCAGAGAAAAATGGTTAAACTCGTTTTGAGTCCATTTTCGAATTGTCCCACTTTACAATTAAATTTCCACCCTGAGGGGCGTGGGCCTCACGTTGGGAAACACGGGTTTAAACAGTGTCTTTTTCTATACATTTGATAATTAATATCATATATTCAGAGTTTACAAGGTAAATATTTCGATAAAAATGAAAATTTTGTCGATACTTCTTTTCCATAAAAAATGCTGTAATGGAATAGAGCGAAATTAAGAATATACATTGCTTTTAATTTCAATACTTCAGTAACATGGTCTACCTCTGTGATTTTTTTCATATATTTAACATACCTCGTTTACCAATGATATTTTATTTCTTCTTATTTTCAATTACATCTTGACTGAATCATATTTCTCAAATGAAAATGAGAGTGACATCTGCTGGTGCTTATTCAATTACACGCACCATTGTTGACTGGTGGTGTCTGCACTTCGAATTACTTTCCAAACAAGAGGGTATCAAACTGCTCGGAATAGATATAATAAGATCAAAACCTTTCAGTCTCTCACTTTCTCTCCCTCGCTATCGACAAAATGATAGATTACTGTCATTTTTTTCAGAGAATATGTATTCCATTTTTTGTTTTGGTAGTGTTGAGGAAAGTAGTTACCTTGTCCTTTTAGGAGTGGCACACTATTTTTTGAATTACTCAAAACAATATAAAAGATGCAGCTAAATTATCAAAAAATTCTTTTTCTCGTAAACTAGTCTCGAAAAAAAAATATATTGTTCGATATTTTCAAACTACTAGTTCACTACACGTATCGTTATCTGCAGAAATTGTTTATTAAGTAATCGTTCCATTAGTTCTGAAAACAGCTGGATATATGATAATTGCTGGAAGTGAGTCTGAAGAATATTGCCGATACTCAATTAATTCGATGCCGGTCTCAGTTGTTATTGTTGTAATGTTGAATGTCCGATTGTGTATATCATTTTGGCGCAAGAGGAAACTTCTACATACCTTCCACTCGCGTATTTCTTCTACCGGCTCTTGCAAATTAGACCAATGAAAACAAATATTTATAAATGGATATGGTTTTATTGTTTTTAAAAATATTTTTCATCAGAATCAATACACTTTTGCAGGCGTTGGTTCAAAAGAGCGTTATCGAAGCATTTCTTCCATTCTGATTAAGGTTTCTCTAAAACATGTCAATGGAACGTATCAACCCCTTCTTTAGAAGTAGAAAAACGTTAACATTATAATTTATTTTTTTATCTGAGGGAATAAGAAGATATCATTGGGTGGTCGAACAAGGATTATATACGGATGACTTATCAATTCGATGTTTTCACTGTTCAAACGTTTTTGTTTGAACTGATGTGTGAGATGATTCGTCTCCTGATATTGGTTCACCTGATTTTTTCGAACACTTCTGGTGAATAAATGCTTGTCTATCTTTCAGAATTGAACATCCTACGTTGATTGAATTGAACGGTGGCCACATGTCCGTATATTGAATATATGCAAGTGGAAATGTTGACCAAGTATGCATCAATATCCCCATGTGTCACGATCCCGTAATATTAGTTTACACACAGCATCGATGTTTTTTGGCACATTAGCCGATTTTGGACGACTTTCACTGAATTCATCCTGTACTGAAGTACGACATGATTGAATTTGGAAAACTAGTGAAACTCGGTGGCTCTAGATGTTTCTTCACAACCAAAAGTCGAAGTGAGTTGATCGGCACACTTCTGTTGGTTTAATCTACGTTAAGAGATCAATGTTTCAAGTATCCAAAGCAGTGATATATAATGTGTATAAATCTGTAAGTAATAGGGTCAACAAAAATATTCGAAAAATCAAAAGAGATCATTGGGAAAAATTTTCGATTGATATGGTGATTGATCTCTACGGGGGATAGAAGAAAATATGGGACCTACTCAGAAACAGAAGAGCAGAGCTCTACGACTCAACAACAACAAGTACATAAACACAGTACTTACATCAAGATAATGAAAAAATTGAGAGATGTACCATATCTTTGAAGAAAATATAAAAATAGTAATTAAACTGAAAAACAGAAAAGCTCAAGTTATTGACGAAATATCTAACGAAATGATCAAGTGTGGAGGTACCACGTTTCACGAAGAACTACCGACTATTTTCAATAAAATACTTAACAACAAAAGTATTCCATCGGAAAGAAAGTATTTTGATTCCCATTTTCAAGAAAGATGAATAGAACGATTAGCTTTTAAAAACAATAAGGGAGATATGTGACATCCTGGATGTAGTCAAATGGGCGAGAAATCGACGAAGTGAATAGAGAGACCACGTGGACAGAATGTCAGATGACAGGTTGGCAAAGATTGCATTACATCATCCCAGTTGCCGCTAAGCAACCATTGATGCGAAAACAGGACTAAGTTCTAGCGCACGACGACGAAGAAGCAGGAGATCTGTAGACAACTGAAATAGCACTCGTATGACAACAGACATAGAAACAATGCCGAGAGAGTAGTCTACCGGATTAATTATAGTTATCAATGATGAGGGAGGGAATCCCAGCAAATGTAGTAATCATAGAGGTATTAGTTTGCTTAATACCGTATATATTGAAAAAGGTAGTGGAACCAGAAATAGTGGAGTATCAAAAAGGTTTGAGACAAGAAAAATCAACAGCAGATGCCAAACATATTATGAAATAACTGATCTAGAAAAGCTGTAAGTACAACATCAGTATGATAATCTTTTTGATTTATTAGGTGAGGGCAAAGCAGAGAAATCATCCTTCGTATATATTTTTAAGGACCTGAACATTCTCTTATACTTTTTTCAATAAAGTGTTTTTCTCAAGAAATCATTTCTTTTTCATAGTAAATTTTTAGTCTATCAAAATGTAACACAACATGAATATTAAAACAATATCTTTTAACCATCCAAAAGTTTTTCAGTCCTAATTGTCACATTTCAAGTTTAATTTACATAAAAAGCAGCCGCCAAATCAAATTATTCACAGTAATATAAAAAATTTGTTATGAAAAATTATTAAGATGTAGATCTTTCAAAATATTTCTATGTAAACAAACCTATATCTCATTATCGAAGGTATATTTTGTTAATATTTCAAGGTTTATAATTACTGAATACTAAATACATTTTGAAATATAGTTCGGATATATACATCAATGACAAAAGTCCTATATTCTTCTGATACTATCAGATTTGTATTTTATCCAAATTATTTCCCAAAGAAACAATCCAAAAGATGACACTACCAATTGGTGAAGCATTTGAAGCAATTTTTTCCATGAATTTTCCAAATTCGATAATGATGAAAATTATGTTTGAGATGAGATAAATAGGCAGCGAAGTCACGAAACTTAATTCTGGTGCCTTAAGGATCAAAATTAATTTATTTGGAAAATACTTGTAATAGTCAAAGAGTGACTGTATATCTTAGATGAAGTTATGCTACAATAGAAACAGTAAGAGGTCAACAACGAGAATGATTTTCAGCAATAATATCTGTTCTGGTTCCGATAATAAATTGTTTCTACTTCTTAATAATTGATTCAACAGCCTTTTAATAATTGTATGAAATGATTTCAGATAATATTTTGATAGTGTGAAGAATAAAAATATAATTGTAACAAGATCTTGACCAAAAATATTTTTCTATATTTAAGGTTCAGATATGTGGTGCGCTTTCTGTCTATAAATCATATCTAACGACCTAACGCATTTATTTGTAGAGCATTACTCATATATGAAATTATTAGTATTGAACTGAATGAAGGGAAATGGTGGGCATAGTTGTTGAAACATTTTCAATTATTTTCATTCTAGTCAATAGTATGGGTCTTTTTATTCAAAATAGCATTATTTCGAATGTTTTTTAGCGCATTTTTCACAAAAAAAATATGTGGGTAGCTTGGGTTTTTTACACTTAACTCCTGTATAGCTGTTCCAAAACGAGAGAAATTTTGGGCAATATTTAAAAAAAGGTAATTAAATCAATCAAAATGCGATCCCATTAGCCAAATGGCCTCAAATGACATGACTTGATGAGAATCGACTCCAATCGACTCCAATTGACATCATAAGACATCGATCAAATGACAATAGACCTCAGTTGGCTTCAATGGACGTCAATTCTTGTCATTTCAGGTCATTTTTCATTGCATAAACTGATTATTATGAGAACTGACACGAAATAATGAGGACAAAATTATTGATGGAATGGAATTATTTTTCTTGTTTTATTCTTGATCACTTCCTTCCATGAATTAATATTTTCGTTGATATTTACTGATTGCGAACTCTAAAAAGATGCGTTTTTCCCGCCGAGAATGCGACTTTTCACTAGTTTTATTCTATAACAAATTTAAAAATATTGATCAGAAAAATTGGAAAGACTTGGGATTAGGATCGAAATCGAGAACATCTTTGGTTGAGGCTTATATAAATTATGAGAAATACAGTTCGAAAAAACAACAAAATTAGCATCCATTCTAGTCTAATAACCCAACGTATCACGTTGTAGATGTAGATCAATTTTTCTTTGATGATGGCAAATGGATAATTGGTTTCTTCAATTAATCAAACAAAATCACTGTTTCGAGAAAAGCAAACTACTCTGTATAGCTCCAAATATAAGTATATGGGTATGATGGCTGGAGTTTGTATTGACCATGAATAGTAGAATCCTAAGGAATGATAATTGTATTTCGATCAGACTAGGTATACTGAGACCGTTGAAGACGGCAGTTGTTAAGATTTCATAGAAAAAAATAAAAAAACAGATATGACATTCTTTAGCATGATAATACTAGTTGTATGTTCAACCTGAAAATTTTTTGTAGTAGTAAGCATCGATTTCCTATTTTTCATGAAAAATTTTTGTTTAGAATGTTATATACTTTTGACCAAAGAGGTTTTGGAGTATATTGTACACCTCAAGCTTTCTTTTACTAGTCTCAGTGAATTGTTTGAAAAAACTGGATTAGTTTGAATTTAAAATAAAGGAAATTACGAATCGCTCAAAGGAGATTTTGACTGAATTCGATTGTCTTCGAAATGTTTTATGTTAGATCCTCTACCAAAGATTCCAAATTTTCCTAATCACAAATTAGGGTGAAGAAGACATGTTAATATTGTGATATTGAGAAAATATGAATTTTTTCATATATATGAATAGCTTACCTCAATGTCAGAATAGGTTTCATGGAATGTAATGTGTGGTGAGTACTGCTGTACGGAGTGGAAACCTGGACCTTGAAAGCTCAAATGATCAAAAAACTTAAGGCATTTGAGGTGTGGCTCTATAAACGCTTCCGAAGATACCTTGGACTGACAGAATCACCAACGATGAAGTACTAAGACGCATTGGTCGTACAAGAAATCTGTTTTATTATTATTAATATAAGAAAAACATCTTACATAGGATACATCTTAAGCAACGACAAATACCTACTGCTACAGAACATAATACAGGGCTAAGATAAAGAAAGACATCGGCAGGAAGAAGAAAAAAAAGGACAAACACGCCTTTAAAAACGTTGTATTAAACATATGACTCTCGCATAATAACAATTTGCGAGAAATTATATTAATATAACTTTCACTCTCATATTTTAGCCAAAGTCCAATTGTTAATATATTAGAGTTTAATGGGCTGTACAGTTATACTTCATATGAAATGGACTAAACACACGTGAACATTTATTCAAATTAGAATAATTTTTCTACACTACTAATTTCATTAATACGTTAATCTAAATTCCTAATTAAATTAATTTTTAAATCACTGGATATGATTCAAATACTTATACAAATAGCTTTCTAACAATGGAATAGTTTCTGTACCTTAATACTTGAACTTTTCAATACATTATAAAAACAATGGGGTCGTGGGAAAAATCATTTTAATCATCTGCATGTAACGAAACTCTCTAATCCATGTTACCTAAATGAATTGAAAGACCGTAATTATGGAGGTCCAACGTTCATGATTCACAAGTATTATTGATGTGCTCATTATTTCTATCCAATTTGGTTTTGCCTAATTTTCAACACCATCTTCCTTCCCTAATTTTACAACAAATTCATTTTCAGCTGAGTTGAATGGAGTTTTCTTAATTATTCTTCTCAATATTTCTATTTTTGAGTGAAGATTAGTACGACATGTATTTTATATTTTCAATATGTTTCAATTTAAAGTTTGAGATAAAGCAACATTGATGTGAATATGTCAAATTTGACATTGCCATCATGAAGTTTGACATTTTTAATGATGAACGTACTCTGAACGTGTTGTCATACAAGTGATATTTGAGTTGAGTTGAGTTCAGACACTTGAAACATTCATCTTGAACAAAAAATGGAATTGAATCGCCAACTTTTTGATACGATGATTTTACATGAGTCGACGTCAGCTAACAGCAGTATGCCGAGCAGCTCGAATTTACTATCTTTAGCCACTGTGTTTCGCTAATTCTCCGAATTCAGTCGTGGTCGCACTTCGCTACAGGATGAATTTTATGAAGGTAGTCCGTAATCAGCCATCGATGCTGTGCGTAAACTGATATTGCAACATCCTCATGTGACATACCGTGAGATTAGAGCCAACTTGGGCATTGGTTACACTCGCATACATTCAATATTGCATGGAAATTTGGTTGTTATAAGAGTTTGTTTGCATTGGATACCAGATAATTCGACAATCGCTCAAATAAAAGCTCGTGTCGATAGGTGCAAAGAAATGCTGGAAAAATTCAATCGCGATGCTTCAAATCGCGTGGCAGGCGAAGAATTATGGATCTATGCAAATGAACCTGGAAGTAAACATTAATTGACTGTATGGATCTTTATGTATCTCTAAGATGAGTCAAATCCAACAAAAGTTATCCGCACATGAAGCACTTCCAAGCACATGATCGCCTGTTTTTTTCGGAATAACGGAATAAGCAACGTAGAACGGTTCTTTCGGGATGTTAAACTAGTATTTTTTTGTTATGAAAATGTAAGTTCTCATATATCAAAAACGTTTTTGAAGTGGCAAAACATCAAATTGATGGGTCATCCGCCAAACAGTCCTTGTTTGGCACCCAATGATTTCTTCTAATTCTCACAGATCAAATATAAATTGCGAGGTCAACGTTTTTCTATACCTCAGAAAGCGTTTGATGCGTTTAAATGCTTCGACAATTGGTTCAAACGGGAGCAGAATTGTATTTATCTTGATGGATATTTTAGAAAACAATTAAGAATAAGTGTTTTTATTTATCTAAGTCAAAACTTGAGGAGCAACCCATGTATCATCAGCACACCGGCATTGTCACCACTAAACAGATCATGGCCCATGTGCCAAGGTAAATTTTTGTTGTGAATATTATTTTATGTATCTAGCAAGAGTGAATTCTCAAGTTTTTAAGAAAATATGGGAAAAAAGTTGATTAAAGAAATTTAACCACTTAATAAGTAACAAACACTACGCGTTTCTAATAAGTTATCTTTGTTTTTAGGACTGTACTATCAGAACAAATAAAATTTGGTGCAATAAACACCGTCGAAACTGAAACGGTGAATAGATTGAAGACAACTACCGTTTTAACAATAGAAATTGTAACAAGAATGAGTAGATTCTTATTTGGATCTGGACGATATTTTCTAGGTTCAGCAGCCTGACTCTCCTGAAATTGATGTCGTATATTTGGCTCAAGTAATTTTGGTAACATAAACGCGAAAGAAAACGTGCTCATGTCGTATTCGCTTCATGGTGCTATCTAGAATAACTAGAATATGGCGAACAGAATAAGCATGAGATAATTACTCCCTACAATTCTTTTAAAAGCGGCAGTGGAATCAAACCTTGTGTGAATCATATCGCCAATAATAAACTAATCATAAAACTTGTCACAGGGGTTGTACAATCAACCTGCACTAAATCAAAATTAAGAATGATCAAGAAATGTGAGTGGTTCTTCAAACCCATGCTATTATCATCAGCGGACAGTTTAGTGCTGTAGTGCTAACCTAGCCAATATCTTTCTTCCGATTCCGAGTAGTTTTCATTATAATATTATATTTTCTCTCTTAGGTTTGTACGTTTTTCAAAGAATTTAAGGTGATTAAAATATCATATTCATTATTATTATCAAAATATTGTCTATAAATTTCTACAAAGTTTAGTCAATAATTTTGTTCACTAATATTATAATTAACGGTTATGAGTTCACCGTTATTTTACTTATGTCTCTGTGACATATTAAATTTAAGCTCGATGGTCAATGTATTCCACCCGACAAAGGTTTAACTGTACCCAATTATTCGTATTCCCTACAATTTGAATAATTTTAATGATTCATTATGAAATTAAACCGTCATGACTGGTCTATGGGCGTTGTTTACTTAGAGTAACTTTCATTAATAAACGGATGTATAAGAATTGATGTAATCAAGATCGCTCTATTTACAATGTCGTTTTCACTAATATAACGTGATAAATAAAGTGAAAAAAGCAAGGGAGAAAGTATCTTTGCATATCTAACCTATCATATCAAAGGCAATTACGTATTATATTTATCTCTGTCAATTGTTGATATAACAGAATAATCTATTAAAGTTTTTTTTAGGAAATACAATTAATTTTTTGGAATCAGTAAATTGCCAATTCTGTTTTATTTGCCTATAATAATATTTGTAAGTATTTTTATAATGAGTGTATATTAGCTCCCACGCTTCGCTTTTCATGATTGAATTCCGTATTCTTTTGAAGAAATGGTGGCCCACTCGCATCGCCCGGTGAGGTACGATCGCATCGGATCTAATTTCTTTCTTGTGCCAATGCCTCCAGTTTCTAGAGTAGAGGAAAAAAGCTTGATGTTATCTTCTAGACCAAAATATCTCGGAGTTTTAATTCCAGTTTGGATCTTCAAGTGGATGCTGGTGTGGAAGGTCTATCAGGGCAAAATATCCTCAAATGCGGATATAAATACTGTACACTAGCGTCTGCAGTCCAAAAAACCTCATATTATGGCTCTATCAAAAGCAAAAGTGAACTCAACATGATCCAAGTTTCGAAGGTTCACCTTTTATATCCTGGATACGGCTTACACACCCGATTCAGATATAATTTTGGTCTCGCGGTCTTCATTAAGGAAGTATCTTCCGTATGTTCCCAGCGTTTGTTTGAGCCTTCAAAATGTTAATAACTGGAAAGTGAAGTGGCGTGGGAGCAATCTGATTGAGTTCAAAGTAGCGAACACCCAGACTGCTATTTTACAAGCTTGACACTGCAGCTGAAGATTTGGACTTGTCTAGACATAAAATATCATCATCATCGCTTGTTGGATGTTGAGGTTGGAATCAATATGCCCTGGTATTGTCACGTAGCCGAATTAGCTAAGGCAGCTTCACAAAAACTTGAAGCCCTCCTTGAGACCAAAATGCTATATGCTCCGCAATAGTTTCTTATCCTCTAAGCCCAGATTCATTCATATTTAGAGTATTGCTTCCACATTTCGGCTCCTAAGCATACTCTTAGGATGCATGGCCCAATACAAAAGAGAGAAATTCTTTTCATAAAATAGAGTATCAGAATTTCCAATTAATCAAAACTAAATACATTCGATGTGATAACTAATCACTTATTTACATTCATTAGCAAATGAGAAAAATTCGAGGTATAGATATTGGTATCGACTTCTGCTTCTTCTTAAATATCGTATAATACTCGCGGAACTTATCATATCCTGAATAATACATGGCCGTTGATGGGAAACATCGGAATTAATGTCACACCGCAAAGAGAAAATGTGAAGTGTGAGTTGAAAGTGAAAATCTTGTGAACAACAATAAAATTAAGTCAATAAAAGGAGCAACATGGGAAAAAAATTAAGCCAATAGTACAATAGGAAACAGAAAGAAAAAAAAATTCAGTGTAATGGAATTAAATGAGGTTTTAGCAGAAAACTTGGAAAAGCGCATGAAACGGTAGCTTATAAGTTCTATACATTTTATCACACGTTAGTTATCATATAATGAATGAATGGTAAATTGGAATATTGGAAGAAAATGATTTTAACGAAATTTTTTAACACTTAGCTTCAGTACTTTTCCAGTTCACGATTTTCAATAATTTCTATCGATATATAACGTATCCTTATGTGCAACTGTGTTAGAGTAATATCATTTTTTTCGTATTCGAAACCAGAATAAACACGTGAAGTATTTTCTTATTTTCATTTATAGTAATGTTGAACTTTCACGTATTCGTTTATAGAAACGTAATTTCTGATCCGGTTTTATTTTTACATTGAAAGCAGTTTTTAAAACATATAATTTAAAGATCTAATAAAATACGTATTATTTCATTGGAAAGTATCAAACACATCTTGTCATATACAAAAATGTAGGTTGAGATTTTAATGAATATATCATTTAAAATATGTTATTAATAATCAACAAAATTTAGAAGAAGGAACATGTAATAACTGTTAATATTTCCATAATTAATTGAAATCTGTATATATTTATTATACGTCGAAAGTGTACCACAGCACAAGGTGCAACAAAATTTAACAGTTATATGAAGAGAAATTTCACACAACACTGAAAAAAGTAGTTGAGAAAATACTCTTTGATGGTACTTTGATCCCATGTGTGGGAGTCTGAACCACTCACTAGTCTCCAATAAAATGAAAAAAACACAATATTCATCGATATTTGTATAAAATCAGAGATTTGATTCCTAAATAAAAAATAGAGCGTAAACTATGAAATATGCCCACAAAGTGAGCTAGTCTTATCCAACTATTATTCAAAATCCTCGATTTTTGTTCCATGTTCAGGTACATATTTGCTTAAAATTTTTCAAAAACTCAACACATTGATGTAATTTTATATGGAAAATATCTCAGTCAATGTCAATGGTTCCAGATGAAGATGTTACTAGATTATCATCATCAAACTTTGTAGATGGAACCGCAAGAGCCAGAAGAAAATGAACTTTTTCTATAAAAATATAAATATTAATGAATTTTGGACTAGGACTTCAAATAATTGTTGAATAAATGAGTATGTTTTAGTTGTTCACAAAATTTTTATTAAGTTATATTTTATTTACTGTTACTAATCGAATTTATCGCCTATTTCATTGGAGCAGTTGTTTGATAAGATTGTGTCAAATTAAGTGATTCTATCAATCTCCGCCGAGCCCTTCTTGTAAGCAGAAATTCAAGGGAAGCGATAGAAACACTTTAAGCTACACATAAATGGGTTCCGGTTCTCAGCCCATTGGTGATATCGCCAATTTCAGTATGATTATTAGAACCATTCCATCGTTGCCCTTGATGCCCGATCAACCATGCAATCAAACGAACTGGATTGCAGCTATCAGATGTAGCCCTAGCTCAGAGTGAAGCACACGGTCGGTCGTTATGGCTTGTATGTCAGCTCTGCTATTCGAGCATAATGCGAGATATATATATATATATATATATATATATATATATATATATTTGAGATATAAATCCACTTAGAGATATAAGGCACTTATGCCTGTCCATTGGGCGTAAGTGATCTTTTTCAGTCTGTCGTCTACGTGTTCGTACCAAAGCAGTTTTGTATCCAGAGTTACTCACATATATTTCACAGCTTTAGTTTACGTGAGAGTGACGTCTCCCAGCGTTACATTTAAATCTCGGTTGTTCTCAGGTTAATCCGTAGCCCTTCCAACTGGCACCACCTGACCACCAGTAGCAAGGCTATGTATACAGGCCTGCCTAATTTGAGTCATCAACGATCAGACAACACAGAGTTAGAGAGAAGACCCTACCCTTTGGGTAGCCCCTGGCCACTACAGTCTCGACGACAAAGCTGTTTAATTTGGCCGACTCTCGGCATAGCAAGAGCACTGTCCTTTTTCAGCTTATAAAACCGCGTTCAGCGCCACTTCTCTCTAGTAGTCGGTAGATAACAAAAGGGTTGTTGTCAGAAGCCCCTTCAATGTCAAGGAATGCCGTGATACCGACTTTCCCATAGCTCAATGCGCTTTCCAACTTTCTCACCGAAGGGTGCAGAGCCAAGTCCGTGGATTTACCAGCCTGGTAGGCATATTTTTGGGCACATGATGGTCTTGCGACCAGCATGTTCTCTTGCAAGTACCGATACTTGTGAGTCTGATGGACCGATACAGTTCGGGAGCTATAAATCCAACTCATTATATGGGAATATAGCCCCTAGCAAGACAAAATCTGAAGATCCTTAACAGGAGAGGAGGCAATATTTCCACTATCTGTTGTAGGAGACATGGATATATGCCATGCCAATCTGTTAAGTATATTCTGTAACCATTGTATCGCCACTTTTATCTTTGAATCAATTCAACATCTATAAGAAAAATAATTATTTTTGGCGTTTATTTTTGATGTATTTCTACGGGATTAGTACAAATTTAATTGAAACTCATTGATAAGCAACTTGATAAGCAATTCAATCCAATAGGCTCGTTTCCATTAACTCCTCTCTATTTGAAAATATATCAAATCACTAGTCCGCTTTGTGTTAATCCAGTAGCCTATTGACAAGAGAACTCTTAACGGAAATTTACAATGAATTTTAACTTGTTATGCGTTCAATAAAATAATTAGCTGTGATCACCTTTTCTATTTAATTCAAGTTATGGGAAAACATACTTCTCACAAATTTCCGAAATTAGGAAGTATTGAATTATAAAAAAAATTTTATATTTTTTCTAGCAATTTTATCATACATATGATACTAGATTTTACTATAATACTTAGTGATAGTGATACCCACCATAAACTATTATTGGAATTATTCAAAAATTTAAGTTATAGAACGATGATTGTCAAGAGAGAATGATCTTGATGGGCAATTTATGAACCTTATCATAAATGCATATAAAAATCAATAATTTTCCATAGAATTTCTTATTTATTTATAACATCAGTTGAAAAAACTAAGCAGCTATTTAGATCTTCTTTGTTCGCCCAAGTAACCAGTAATCGAAAACGACATATTGTTGTTAATTTTTTTAAAGTCAACTGTATTTGGGATTATGTTTTGGAAATGGTGTTCGTTAATAAAGGTTCTTGTTCGACTTATCCCTTTAATCAACGGAAATCATCCTTCTCGGGACACATAGTGGAGTTCTAATCTTTTCCTAAAAAATCCGTAACGTTTTGTTGAACTTTTTCATTTGTGAATTGATTTTTTGTAATGCGCTTTTTTGTAGGTTTCTTGTATGAAAAAAGGGTTTGGGTAAACGCAGCAATTTATGCTTTCTAAGAAAGTACGGTTTCAGAATACCGTCCAATTTCTTCTTCTTCTTCTTACTACGTTCCTTCAAATGAACTTAGCTGTTATTAAGTGATAGTGGAAAAATAAGTACTGATACTTCAGTTTCGGGTGACTATATAACGGTATTAGTCTACCTGCGACATATTCTACGATATTTTCCTTTTTTTATCTTTTCGCATTTTAATTGGTTCGCAAACTTAGTTTTTTGCATATTGTATTGTTCTAATCTACCTTAGTTGCATCTTTCAATAACTCACAAGTATTGTCCTTTAATAATAATTTGCAAAACGATCTTTCCCGCAGATTCAAGGCTAGAAGGTGGATTTTTATTTGACAGTCGGTCGACCCATTTCTGTCTTCATCAAACTATTTTGATAGAGACCGCAGAAGGTTAAAACGTCAAGATTTTTATCTGTTCCAATCAAGGAGACTTAGATTTTTGTAACAATTCAGATGTCGTCACAACTAGCTAGCATCTTCCCATTGATACCAAGCTCAACTATTTAACTGGTCATTCGACATGAACAGAGAAAAAGAAAGTTTGTGACTCATGAGAAGTATTTACTCACTTCTTTTCTGGATTGTATATAATATCCAGCCTAATGCAATTCAAATTAAGCTTATCATCAATCAATTCAATTGATTTTCTCTAGCTTAGATTATTTCAATTGTAAATTTCATTCTATATTACATGTTTGTTACATTGTTTGACTCATATTCTTTGGAAATTTGTAGAAAAATCAAACGTGTATAGTACCTACTTAAAGTGGCACAAACACTTTGCCGTCAATTTGTTGGGTTTCGATGTTTGACATTAAAACTGTAACTCATTTTATAATAGTTGAAAACAATGATAGATATATAATAACTTTGACACTTATATTATTCATTGTTATTTTCATATATCAAATATTTTCGTCTGCCTTATATGTTAAAAAAGCCGGAGGTTGTTTGAAACTAAAGTATCGATGTTTTTCGGTATACATTCTTATCTTTATTTTGGTAGATTGTCAATCTGAACTGCTTGAATCAATCGGCAGAGTTTTATAATTTGTCTGCTATTTTTGTTTTCTGTTGTCATTTTAGTTCACTTATGAAGTGATTTTCTTGGAACTTCTCTAATTTCTAAATATATTTTCAAATATTTATATTTCAATGTTTTATCACTTCGTTTGTGCTACATAGCACATGAAAAACAGTCTCTCTAGTGTCTTTTTTTAGTTACCAGATTTTTTTTCCTCTCGCATACCGCGACTTTTAAATACACTTCACAATTATTAATAAAATTTTAAATAAAATTAATCAATAACTTGATATTCGTTTGTTGGGTAATTTTCAATATTTTTAATACCTTTTTTTCCAATACCAATGTACTCAGGCTGGAAAAGCAAAATATATTATTATTCATGGAAAACAAAGTTTCATAAATAAATAATTCATATAAAAAATAAAATCTAGATCATATATATTCAAACTCGAAGGAGAGCAGCGGTTTGTTCCACTACAAATTGAAAATGCTATCACGTATCTATAGTTTATATTTTCCGATGTTAATAATTTCATTATGATTATGACCTCGCAGGTAAAATCATTATTTTTAGCTTACACTCACATGCAATTCCATGAAAATAATTCGATCAGTCCAGCCCATACAAATTGCTACTATACAACATTTATCACCCTCATATTCTATCTACACAGAAAACCCATAAGAGTTTCAACCAACCTAATAACAATATCAAGTTAAAATATGTCTCTAAATCGAATAAATGAACTTCTTGATACCGTTGTTAAGACAATTTTTTTTGTTTTCCAGTTGAAAAATTTTCCCGTTTATTTCAAATTTGGAACGCTCCAATCAGATTATATAAGATAAGATCGATAGTGTTACAAAAGAAGCACATGAGCCGTTTCCGTATAAAATATTGCTACGAATGCATTGGCTTTTGCTACAGTGAACAAATCAGTATAGCTCTAACCTTCATTAACAACCGAATATACCTAGATGTTCATCGCGTGTACGTGATTTTGAGTGATTTAAACGTCGAGATGGCTCAGACATTGATTCAAATGATTCCTGACCGGGTCTGGTTCAGATGATAATATCATTATCGCTAGTTTGACATGATCTCACAGGCGGTCAAATATTCATGGGAAAGCTGAAACTATATTGATTGATAATCAATATAATTATATCAATTTCTATAACAAGAAGCTCGTAACAATGTTTCTACTGATACTTTGTATGCCATTGAAAATGAACAATACTATAATATCATGCGAACCGTTATTAAGTTTAATACTGAACATAATTTTATTGTGTTTAGCTGAAAAACAGAAGGTGACACGCACCTTCCAGAACTTCACAAAAAAGACTTCCAGCACTGTTTCAAACAATAGACGCTTCGCCAGGATTGTAGGGATGGAACAAGGGTCTATAATAAAGTTGATAACAATTAAAATTATTTTAATAAAAAATCTATTTCAAAGCGCGTATAATCTACAACCTACAACGCAATAGCCACGCCTCGTAATTGCAGTATAATCTTCTTTTTGATGAATATATTTCTTTGTTTATTGTATAGTTCAAAATTTCAAAAAACAAAAAGTTTGTCAATGAATAAGTCACTATCATTAACTGGAATGAAAGTATTTTGATTGTTTACTAACCCCAATTCCCAACGTCGAATAACCGTTGTGCTTAGTCTAAATCCTAGTAATCTTGTCGGCTAATAACTGTACCCACATAAATTATATGAGGAATCTAGTAAATCAGCTTAAGATGTTATTCTTTTTCTTTTTATCAAGTGGTAAATATTCAATAAATTCCTCGAGCAGGGATTATAGTATATCTAAGGTTAATATGAAATATATTATTTCTAATCCCATTAATGGCAAACGCTGTTAAATTGTGGGTATATACCTTTTACATATGAAAAATTATGAAATTATCCCTTTTGTCAAAATTCATTCTATTGAAAACATAAATAGATAAATATATCTGAATAGTGCTCAGCAATAACTAAGTTATGAAGTTTTCTTGCCAGAGGATAGATTTGAGTCCGTATAAAAAGCAGGCACAATAAAGTGAAACATGTATTGGGGAGCATAATGACGACACTAGTGTACTATCGTAGACGAAGTTATGGTTTTTCTGGAAAACCCCAACGTTTAGAAGGTCGGCTTGGCAGACCCCTACAGAAGCCTTCTGTAAGTCTATAGTGATTACCGGAGTTTCCTCATAATTCTCAGCAAATGGTGAGACTGAAACAATAGGATGATATTGTCTTCTTTTTCATTTTTTTTTCTGTGTGGTTTGACCTCAAGCAAATTTTAAATCTGCAAAGAAGATACTTTTTTTTCTATGATATCTATGATGTCCGAGCCGTTGAGAAGTTTTGTCTTGTTGTCGAAATTACAGTTCTTTCATCGATGAAACAACTTTAGATACGATGGGTGCTGATTTACCCTGCGAATAAAGAGATGAGTTTGAAGGAAACATGCCACCCACCCACATCCTCTTTTGTGGTCACTGCAATAAACCTATAGTGTTTAGTAAATTGTGACATTTTGAGTTTGCTTTCAAATCTATCACGATATCTTTCTTTTCAAACCTCAATGGTTTGCTTGTAGGTATTTCTCGAAATAACAAAGTGTAGGATTTCCAGTTCTATAATTTGATCGCCATTTGTGATAAGCAGTATTTTTTATCGTTAATAATATTGTTGATAACTTCCTAAAACTTTTTTTGCACACACTGAACTGTCATTGCAATACATTTTCTATGTTAAAATTTTATGGAAGTCTGTCTTATTTCTATTGATTTTCTTTTGATTTCATTTGATTTTCCTTTATTTATTTCTTTCTATTTTTTGTTCATTATTTGCTTCTGGTAGCAGCTAAAAATGAGTTCGAAACGGAGAACACGTTAAAAATATCTATCCAAAACTGATTTTTATTTTTTTCCATACAGTACCAAATAAAAATAATTACGCAATAGGCTATCCCAAACTGTCGATTCAAATCGTTTTCGAAAAACTGTGCAAATAATAATTGAAAAATAAAATTTTTAAAACTCACCTGTCGTTCAGAAAATGGTGATAAAAATAATGATATTATTTATGCAATAATAATAAAAATAATGTGAAATTATATCTATATGTGAGGAAAAAAAATAGTTATGGAACTACAAAGAATTTCGAAGAAAAGAATGGAGTCAGTTTTTCAACAAATTATTAACGGAAGAAGGCAGTGAATGTGAGGAATTTGATATAATAGATAATGGTAGAATACAGAAAATTGAGAAAAAACGACGGAGTGGAATATAATGAGATAATAACCCAACTGAAACACGATAAAAGATTATAGAATAAGTATGGTAAACAAAAACAATGCAAAACCAGTGGTCTACAATAATAAAGGGAGGAAACGCCAACATATGTCGCAATTATTGAGATATTGATTAGCTCGATATCATATACAAAATACTAACAATAATAAATGAAAGACTGAAAAAGGTAGTGGAAGCAGAAATCAAAAGTCGACGCCATACTACCTATAAAAGAAGTAATCGAAAAAAGCTAGCACAACATTAGTATGCTATTCCAATGCAGCAATGCTAACCATTAAATCTATTTGTATTTTTTCAATATTTCTCAACTATGTTTCTAATATGAGAGTGCACTGGAAGAATGAAAACAGCTGTATACAAAGTATTTTTAGAAAATACATGTGGCAACTCTGTATCCTCTTATTGACTATACTATACCATCTTACCGAAACTAGAAATTTATAAGTTTATATACGTACGTTTTGTCAATTTAATTCAAATTATAAAATGATAATAATGATAATGGCATTTTAAACCAACCTACTTGATTCAGAATATTCTCGATGAATATTTCGAGGTTAATGGTACACGACCATATGGAAAATGTGTTTTGTTTCTATCGGCATCAACACCACATACAGATATCAATATACAAATTTAATACTTATGCGTGACATCAAATATATTCATGGTGATTTTTAGACTGAAAAATTTATTGAGATATTTTAGAAAGGGGAATCTCGAATAGAAGTGCTTCGTGGAGTCTAAGGTCAAAGAAAGTACAAATATGTGCGATATTTTCCCGTAGAGTCATTCATATTGTAAAGAAGTGAAACTGAAGAATGGTTGGTGTGATTTTTTTAAACTAAACTATGATATGATAGATAAATGGCATGACTTTCAGATTGTGTCAAAAAATGCGATTAGAATTAGCTGAAACCATTTGATGAGAAATGAATGAATTAATAAGCTAAAAAAAACTTGAGAAAAACTCTCAATTGATGTACAGGGTGTTCATAAAGATAAAGGTTGGTTGATGTTATGTGTTTTACTTTTAACATAACCATTTTTAAATGGATACAAGAAATAACAATGTAAATTTAAAAATATTGATTGAATTGTCACAAATAATCATTACGTAAGGTTCAATACAATCAAATCTATTAACTAAGTCTTATGAAGTGAATCGATTATGTTCGGATGCCTTTTAAGTCTAGCTTCTACTCAACCTTTTAGTTTCGTTCCAATCCGGTTTATTCGGAATTCCTGAAACCGTGATATCCATATTGAGCCTAATAATCGCTTCTACAATATCACCCATAATCATATTTTGTGACTTGCGTTCTGTAACCAAATTATCGACTTCAGTAACTGAAGAACAGTTTACCGTATCGAAACTTGCGTCAGATAGTATAAATGTAAATGTTGTGCAGTAGTAGCAGTAAACAATGACTCAGATAGCACTATTTGGCTCTAACCAAGAACTCAAAAGTATTTGCTTAAAATATCATGATTACTTCTATATTGGGAACCTTAAAGCTAAAATCCAGATGGCCTGCCTGATTTGGGAATAAATTTTTATATTAAGACTCTACTCTCAAGATATATCCTGGATTTTTTTCTAATAGTCTAGTAGAGTCTATGCAGCATAAAACCAAATTGTTTTTTCTTTGCGAAGATGTATTTTTTCCACGTGAGTTTTTAGTCCAAGTTTATCCGAGATATTTCACATCTTCTCATTGTTATAATCTCTTGCCATTTAGAGTCATGACTGATCAGTATTCTTTATCTAATCGCGGAAGTTCATGAGACAGAGACTGATATGTGCAAAAACTCTTCTGGGAAACTATAACCACAGTAGATCTGATGAATGTATCAACTCAAGTAAGAACAATCTACAAATACTAACAGGAGTTCTATCGGGGCACTGTCGATGTCGCCTCACAAACATCTGAAGACGCTAGACCTAGCAGGTAATGCTGCGTCCACATTTTATTGCACAAAGAACGAAACCTTTATCTACATTCTCTCGAAGTGTGAAACTCCAAAGCACTACACCTGTGAGCACTTGAAAGAGAAGAATCTGGCAATTGAAGCTATCCCACATTCCAGACTTTTCAAAGGGATTGGGATTAATGGATCAATTGTAAACACTGGGTTCTTCAATATGGTGGCAATAAACGGTGACACAATTGATCCTTTGGGTCGCAGAGTATACGAAGTCGCAAATCTATATATACTCGTACATATACTCTGGAGATTTCGATCTAGAACACAACCAATTGCATAGAGATGGAGACATTCAAAAACAAGTCCTATCAAATTGGAAGGCAGTATCTTTTTGATAGAAGATGTCTGTATTCGAGAGATCAGTATTGTATTTTGAGTTTTTGTCACAAAAATCCAAAATTCATACTCAATTGAGTCAAAAGATATTATTCTTATTAGGGTTACTACTCAAGTTTTTAGTTATGGCAATACTGATGTGAATATGTCAAATCTGAAATTGCCACCATGAAATTTGACATTTTAAATGAAGCACATACTTAAAACGTATTGTCATATGAGTGTTATTTGAATTGTTCACAGATACTTGAAACATTAATCTTGATCAAGGAATGGAATTTTCGTGCAATTATTTTTTATGACTTTCGACGTAGATTAAACCAATAGCAGTATGCCGATCAACTTGTTTGGACTTTTGGTTGTAAAGCTCGTGTTGATTGGTGCGAAGAAATGCTGAAAAAATTCAATGTACTTCAAGTTATCTATGGGTCTTTCTAGTCGAGACAAGTACATCAAAAGTTATTCACGCACGAAGCACTCCTTGTTTTTTCTGAATAACTGGACATGTTGTCACCCTTCGAATCATTCTCCACAACGACAATGCGAGCTCTCACACATCAATTCAAACAAAAAAGTTTTCGAACAGTTAAAACATCGAATTCTTGGGTCATCTGCCCTACAGTCCTTTTTTTCGCACCCAATGATTTCTTTCTCAAATATTTTGTCAGATCAGTGATTATCTACTCCTGTAAGATTCTAAAGTACCAAACTGAAGCAGTTCAGATTTTTAAGATGTTTCCATTGAATCTGGAGTCATAATTATTAAAGGTAGATCATATTCAAAGCTTCTTGAATTGATCCGATAATAAGATTCTTAAATTGTTTAAAAATAAACAAAGGGATAACAAGAATCTTTGTATTATAATAAGTAGAATTTGTAATGTGTCCTTCTGATAGAACCAAATATATAACAAGCTGCTGGTTTTTGTAATTTAAAGAAACAATACAACTAACTAGAGGGGTAGGGTGTAAAAAGAAGTATTCTGAAGTTAGACTAGGTTTTATTGAATATAATTGGAAATATATCTAAATTGATTCAAAGGGCGCTCCTGCTGTGAGCAAATATGATGCTTACACTATTTGTTCAATGGGAGATAATATCCAAGCTGATCACTCAATTTTTTTTAGCTGTAACAAAAATTACAAATAAGATGGTAACCTGGAAATACTCCGACATTATAAAGGAGCAAGAAATTTTTCCATATTCATTTTTATTTTTTAGTCTTGCCTTAAATCTCAGTTTATTGATGTTCTAGCCTTTTTCAATCTTATAAATAATAGTTGCTCTTTTTATACTCAAAATAGGCGTTTACGTATGCCATAATGTGCTTATCTGATGAAAATCTATCTCCTGTAAGTGAAACTCCAAGGTAAAGAGACAGGGAAAAGTTATTGTGGGCCATATCTGGTGGATACGATGTGTGGTCAACCAATTCGAAATGCATTCAATATCGTAATGAAAAAGTACTTTCTTTTTCTTGAAATGTTGTCGCTTGTCCCAATTTCTCTTTTCATCCTAAACAATGAAGCGTAGAGCTCTCCTTTTATTGTTTCACCTTTAAGAAGATGTCGATAACGGATAACAGAATCCCGGGCCTATATCAAAAAAATAATCATTATCACTTTACCGGCCCATGAATTAGTTTATAAATTCTTCAGAGCAGGTTGGACCTATGCAATCCTCTGTCTTGACTATTTTTATTTTGTTTCAGGTGTCCAATGGTGGATGTCTGGATGCAGTGACAGTTAAAAAAATTTTTGGCTCTACTTCTGAGGCCTAATAAATGTTCATTAGAATACGCTTACGCAGGAATAATTCTTCAAGCAGTACCTATACGGCCTCACTCCAGTTGACTCAGGAAGGAGACTAGATTTTATTGATGAAATGTCAAGGGCGGATCTTTTTCTCATAAAATATTGTGAAGTGATGAAATCGGTTGACAAAAATGGTATATTTACTAGACATAACATTATTCAATGTGTATAACGTACAAATTCCAATGTTTATATTTCTCAAAATATATATGAACTTTCCTACTTTCTAATTTTTATTTCAAATTTCTACCACTGCTGAGAATTAGTACATATATATATATATATATATATATATATATATATATATATATATATATATATATATATATATATCATCAAATAAACCCTTAGGACCCCAATAATTGCCTTGATATTTTTCTATATTTTTGAACAAATGAAAATAGAAGCCTCGGAATGATGAACCGAATTTGGAAAGGACAATATCAAGAGGAAATATCTCTTAGACCCTAAGGATAATTTCCAGTCAGTCCAGTAATTTTTTCATATGATTGATGTTAGATTAATATAAAAACGTTTTTTATCACATTTCTATAACTTGGGGAAGTATCTCATCACAAAAAATGTAATAGGATGCATCTCAAAGTTAATTGTTTCTACTATAATACACTCTTATGGTTTATTCAAATTAGAATCGAACGAAATTGATATTTTCAGTTATGAAAGAAAAAATATGTAGGAATAGATAAATATTATTAACGGATACAGTAGTCAAAACATGAATTAAAGAATGAATTCCGCGATCCACTGGAAAGAATTTCGTACTTTGCCATAAGAAAAATGTCGGCACGTCCATAAACTAAGCAATACATCTAATTATAGCTAAACAGCGAAACAAAGAGGGAATATCAGCTTGAAATCTGCTTACGTTTCATAGTTATGTCGTGTGTAGTGTCTATGAAAAGCTAGAACTATTACAAAAAGATTCAGTTCACTATTGTAATAATATTTCAATTTGTTATCATTTGAGAATTGGTTGGTGACTCATTATATGTATCAGTAACGAACTTGCCTCAATAATTGATCAAATTTATATATTTTTATATTTTTTATCTAATATATAATACGCGAATCGATATTATGTTCAATAAAACTTTTGCTGTAACTCTTTTTTTGAATGAAAAAAAAATATCTCGTCAGGAGAAAATTTATGAAAAATTGATTCTCATCATACTTTTTCTTCTATTCACGTGGGAAAATGGGAAACAAAATTAACATCAATGTGACCAAATTCTACTCACGGTGGAATTAACGAGGTTGTAGTTACAACAGTTTTCTTGTGTTAAAATTGCTTTACTTTCGTTTAATCATTATATCTTTGTTGATTACCGACAAGGTACGGTTCTATAAAAAATAGTATGGAGTGCAATAGACATGAAATTCGTTTATTGAAATTATCGAAAAAAAATTCAATGCAGTTGTGACAGTAAAAAAAATATTTGAAATTAGACACACCTCATTAGCGATATATACCAGTGTTGGTTTAATCATTTTAATAGAGGAGATTTGACAAGTATATTCGGCATAAAATCAGTTCACGCTTCTGTTTTAAGTCATTGGCTGAAGAGCTATAATTTTATTCTGAACTTTCGCTCAACTCTGTATGTATACTTCACCTAAAAGTGAGAAGGCTTGAAAAAAAGATTAACCTAGTTAATTGGTTAGTCTACACTTTAACTTTGAATGATAACAGTACGGAAATATTTTCACGGCATGTCTAATAAAAATGTAAATTTTGTAGGAGCGGTCAGACAAATGGTTTCCTGATAGAAAATCACTTGTACTAAATTTTTACAAACAGGGTCAATAGATATTCTGAATACCTCGTTCGATGAAATGTACAAATCTATCATGTTCGAAAGCAGTAATTATCACTCATAAAATTGGGGGGAGAATCCTTTACTATTCATTATTAATCGCTTAGGGATTATTAATTAAGTGTGTGGGTAGAACAAAGACAAACAAAATTAGATTACTAGGATCTAAAATTCTATTCTTCAAGAGAATAATCAAATTATTCTGAAAACAACGCTTTGAAACATTCATTTTCTAATTACAAGCTCTACTACTATACTTATTTTTTTTTTCAAGGAACAAAGAAATCGTGAGTCACATGGGTAATTCAAATATTTGTCATAGTAACCGAGTTTCTAAGATGAAGGACATCCAACAAGCACAACAAATAAATATCTTAATATTGATTACCAATATATGTTACATATATCTATCTATCTCACCAATTGTTGAATTACTTCAGTTAATACTGCCAGTCATGAAGGATATCACTCATAGTCAGAATATTTACTTCAATCAAAATCAAAATATCTGTAAAAATGATAGTGAATTGAATGAAAATATTAAACGACATACTGTTCTACTTAAGTTTTGAGACAGAAAAATGAAAACTAATATTTAGATGGCTTTATTGTTTTTCAAAATATTTTCCTTTTACACTTTCGCATATCATTCGAACGCATCAACCGCTTCTTCAGGTATACAAAAACAATGACCTCGCGATTTATATTTGATATGCGAGAATCAAAGAAGATTATGGGGTACCAAACAAGGACTGTACGGCATATAACCCATCAACTCGATGTTTTGAGGATTCAATAATGTGTTTGTTTGAACTGATGTGAGAGCTAGCATTGTCGTGGAGAATGATTCATCTTCTGTGATTAGTTTTCCTGATTTTTTCGAGTCCTTCTAGCCAACAAATGCTGGTGTACTATTGAAAATTAATCATTTTATGTTGCTCTGTTAGTATTGAACAACCCATATAGTCGATTGCTGCTTAGTTTTGGTTCTATATCAGACATCCATAGATGCGCCATTAAATTTGAATTAAATTTTAATAAAATTTCTTTGCACTAATCGACACAGGCTTTATTTTTTGAGCGATTGTCACATTAAGTGGTATCCAGCGAAAAAAAAATCTTCTCGACAACCAAATGTTCTTTCAACTTTAAATGAATTTGAGTAGAACTGATGCTCAAGTATGTTTCAATCTCACGGTATGTTACATGACAATCTTGAAATATCAGTTTATGCGAAACATCGAGCGACCTTCAGGAAATTCATCTTATAGCGAAGTGAATGATTGAATTCAGAATTTCAGCGAACCACGGTGGCTCAAGATGGTGATTAATCACCAAAAGTCGAAGCAAGTTAATCGGCACACTGCTATTGGCTTAATCCACTTCTAAAGTTATTGAAAATCATCGCACGAAAGTGTTCACGATTAAATTCCATTTTTTGACCACGACAAATGTTTCAAGTATCTGTAAACAACTCAAATAGCACTTGCGTGACAATACGTTCTGAGTACGTTCACCATTATAAATGTCAAACTTTATTATGGCAATGTTAGATTTGCCAAATCTCAAACTTTAGGTAGCAGCCTTCGTATATCTAATGAAAATGGAAGGGAAGAAAATTCTTGTAATACACTTTAATTTATCTATCTCCAGTATATTAAAGAAGTTCAAATTATGAAGAATCGAACAAGTTATTGTGCTTTCGGTGCTTTTCAAATAGAAATACTTAAGTGATGTTCATCAATCGAAATTTTTGTAGTTCCATAAGGAAAAAACTTTTTTATAGTTTGAAAAGAATTTTATCGTTTCCAGAAGTGCATCGTTCGACTAATACTATAAATTATAGATTCAATCACTGAATTGAGAATGAGAAATGTCTTTTCGTGGAAGAAAATCGTGTTCTTAACGTGAATTATTGAAAATATGAGAATAGCCAAAATTGCAGAGAAACTGCTAAAAGGTGGGATGTTCTATTAGATTGAACTTCAATTCACTAATTTTCACTATGGTTCTTTCGATGTAAGTGTGAGGGTACGTTATCTTGATGAATAATGTTTTTTTCTTATGCAGCCTCTTTTACTAATTTTCAGAACCACTTCATAGAGTTGATTACAATAATACTATATCACTATTATCCAATTACTTTCAAAGTTTACTAAAAAATGAACCACTTCCAGTAAGCTGATATCAAGCTAATCCAAACTTTTTGAGTTTCAGTCTGTTCACTACGACTATTTATTATAAACACAACTGCGCTAAATAAACTTATTTATTTACCTCAATTAGAATTTTCAGAACTTCTAGAACATAAAGAAACAAAAAAAAATAAATAAATAGACCTTCCTACAAATAATTCAAAAGAAACAATGTCAATAAAACGCTTGCTATCAAAACTTGAGATTAAACGAATTCCTATATTTTTAACAGAAATGCACTGAATTTTAAAATTCCGTTGTAGCTAGTCAAGGTCGACCTAGGGACCCATTTCGCGAACTTGTTCTTAACAATATTGTTCAACTTTAAACTCCGTTAGACGTGGAATGATGTTCTGATGTTATTTTGTTTATTAGACGCTAGTATTTGTGCTACTATTCATATTATGTGTGTCAAGAGATTTGAATGACGATTTACATATTTTCAAGGTTTTTTCATATTTTCTCTCACATTATAATTAATCATTTCCTCGTTGAACTCTGAGTTAAATTTCTCCAATTGATGAATTTTGTCCAGTTCCAATGTATTCCTAGTTGGAAGAATGACAGAGAATTTTTGCTTGATAATACATGTGCATCCTTCATGCATAATATCTAGAATCAGTCGTTATACCTAATAATGTTTGTTTCGCTAATTATAATTATTTACTTTTTCTCTTTTAGTTATGCTATGGATAAATGAGTTGTACAAATTGATTACTCACCATAAAATTACAATTATTGTCGACTCTTCGCATCATTATAATTGTTGCTCGGTCTTCAAGAACAAATTCAGATAAACAACTGAATGTGCAGATATACAGAATACTCCAACCATTATTAGCTCAACTTTAAAATTGGCAATGAATTCCGACCGAAGGAACTTTTTTATTCACAGAATTAATAGTACTTTTAAAATTAGCGTACTTCTTTATATCTTTGGTTTGCAACTTGACTGCACAGTTAATTTTGTATCTATAATAAAGATTTCAAAATTTGTACGAAAAACTAACTGATTCTCAATATTTTCGTAAAATAAGATATGAATAGAATAAATATATTTTTTTAACTATATTTTCTCAACTTTTCGGCCGTTTTCTTCAAAATACAAATGTTTGTCTGTCTCTCTTATGTTTATAACTAGAAAGTTCAGCTCTCGAGTGACAAACTGTAATAAAACAAACTGCATTTGTAATGGTATGATAAACGTTCGACATTCAATAATATTCTTCATCAAACATTAATTCCACAGGTATTGTAAAATTTCGGATATTTCCATGAAACATAATACATTAAAGAAAGCTGCAATAAGGGAAAGTTGCGTTCGGACCTTCCTTCTCTAAAATAAATAACTTTCTAAAAATGATTTTAAAATGTCTGGAGTATGACATGTTCACTCTAAATAGGTTACTCAAAGATTTGTGGGATTCTAGACAAGGCAAGGAAACGGACTCTGCTTATGTTTCTGCCCCATTGCTTATAACCAAATTGTGGCGCATGAATTTCTTAAATAACCTTTAATCTGTTGGAAATTATACTTTTCAAAGTAAGTCAATCTTCTGAAGAAGCTGATTTGTAGGTAGGCGGTGCTCTGACCACAAAATTCAGGAACATTCGATTATCCAATTAGTTCTTAAGGACTAGTTATGGTGCACAGCCATCAAATACTCCAGACTCAACCCCCTATAACACGATTTTTTGGCCTCTCCTGGTATAAATAACATCTTCCTTGATAAATATAAAACTTGTACTTAATATATATGGTTTGGTACACTAATGTGTTGAGGTAAGACCTTTCAGTTTTCAGTGACATTTCAAGGTGTTCTCCACAATCTTCTTTCACATTCCATGAGCAGTGGTGGCTATTTCTTTTTGAGTCTTCTATTATTATTGGCTTCTGATGATGGGTAGAGTACTGAATTCATATTATTTTTTGTAGTTTTAGTTGCTTTTTGCCTTAATGTTCTCAATGTAAAGTATTTTTAGGTCTGTGTGTATCGTCTGGTTTGAAGAAGTTTGAATTGATTTCTCTGAGTTATGGATATATTGGATTTGTTTGCATAACACCACAGCTCTATCCCATAAACGCATATTCAATGTGTGCTTCATATACAAAGAGATTTTCATCTTATCCATAGGTTTTCTGTGGTTCATGACTCATGGTATTTGTATATTATTTATATGTACTGAGGAGTCTTTTTATATACTTTACTTGTAATTGATCTAGGTGGTATTATAGTGAGATATCTCTACTGGATCTTCATGACGTGTTGCGTTGTTTCCGAATGTTCTCTAGTGGTGCTTCTGTTTATTAGATTGATCTGCCGCGTACATTACAGAACTTACGATAGCTGCTATAGGAAAAATGTTAACTTCTCCGTTTACTCGAACCATAAATTGCTTCTCACTAGCAACTTGGAATATAAATTAACATATTGTATAATAGGCCTGGGTGCTAGACCTTTTTAAAATCCTGGCTGCATATTCAACGACTTGCTCGAAATTAGAACCGAGTAGTAGGATCTAATCTTCTGTGCTATGATCTATCTTTATTTTTTGCAAAAGAAGCATTTCGAATGAACTATTTCCCGACTTTTGTATGCATCTATTAAAACTACTATACGTATAGTATCGGATTGCGGGTAAGAAAAAATTAATTTTCCTAATACCTCATAGGCACTCATAAGGGGTTGTATTACGCTAATTTTCCAGTTTAAGAAAAAGTATTTCTATTGGAGGTTATATCAGATCCATAAATTCATGCACATAATTTCAGACTACATCTCGTATTCTTATTTGCTAATCAGAAGTTTCCTGTCTTGATACCATTATTTATGTATTCATTATTACTAGATATGAACTTTTTTGAAATTGGATTGTTTGTTGTAATTAATTAACGTCACATTCAGTACACAATATACAAGAAAACTTGGGGAAAATATTAACAATTCGAGTCTGTTCTAATATTGTTCAGATGTTGTGAACAGGTAGAACAATTCTAAAGATAAGTCCACGGGAGGTATATGTGGAACTTATTATACTTATCAGTAGGTGGTGTAATATAAATCATCGTTGTTATCTTGCTTACTAGTTACGTTGAGATGGCATATCATGGGGTTATCTGGACATAAAGAACGCATGAGATCAAACTGTTTTTAACATTACAATCAATCATGTGAATCATAAATAATGATCAGTGTGAGGTTAATTGGATTGAAATATTGTTTTAATAACGTAATTTTCGATCACTACTCATGCAACAACACAACAATTGACTTAGGAAGTCTAATAAGGGGATATCACAATATAGCAAATACTTTCAACGTTAGATTTGATTGTAGAGGGAAGATAGTTTTAATCATATTAATCAACACAATTATAGTTTACAAAAATTGGATTAAGGTCGTAATTTCCAACTATCGTAATATATAATATAGCTCAATGTCAAAGATATATTTCTATTTGAAATGTATTCTAGCCATTTCTATATTAATACTCCAGAATAAAAAAATATGCAAAATTTTAATTTTTTTTTAGAAATGCTTGGAAAACTGATTTTTTTTAAGGAGGCTAGGTTAGGTCTCGATTGATATAAAATGGGTGACATAAAATTAGATCTAGTATTCATCTAGTATCCAAAGTATCTATATTTAGTATCTATATTTGGTTGGAACTCTAGATGTCATTTATATAATCAATGAATAAGGTGAAGAAGATTGTAAGAATTTTTGATTTACTTAGATATTTATGGAATGTTTATACTTTGATAATAAATGGTTGTGTGAGAATAACCTGCGATCAATATACAAAACAGTTGAACTGTTCACCTCCATTTAAAATGCTTATATTGCTGAATATTTTTATTAAGTCCAATAAACATTTTTGAGTAGTTTTCTTTGACATATCAAGATACCTCCTCCTGTCTGATTAATCATAGAATATGTTGAGGATCAGAATGATATTGTCATTAAAACTTTAGAACACGCGCGATTTTGTAAGCTGGGCTCTGTTTCAAATAGTCAAATATAATGACCGACCACAAAATTAATTTGGAGGACTGAAAACTCTAGCGATGTCAAGATACGTTATTGTCGTGCTTTTTAATTTGTGGTTCTCGTTGAGTTCCTGATGTATTTAGCTCAATGTGGTACTTGAGAAATATATTTCCATTCTATGGGAATTTTCACATTTTCTATTAGACTCAACATAATTTTCATTAACTAGCCGTACAAAGAAAATCAAATCATGTCACATTTCAATAAAAACATCGACTCGTTTACCAGTCGAAGATTTAGAAATCATGAAGACTCTATGTATAGCTCGACCTTTTTACGCTTAGTTAGGTTCCATATTCAAATATCTGCGTCGGTTTTTCATTATACTGCTACTTTCACCCTCATTAAATTTTTTATTTGGAGCATATTGAAACTTTCACTTGCCTTTACTGTACCATGATAGGAAGAATTCATTCAAAAACAACGTTATCGGATTGGACATCAACGTCAGCTTTTATAGTATCTCTGAAACGCCGGCAGTAATTAAATTCTTAACTTCAATCCATCGTGATATATTATGAAACCTAAATTAAACAATACATTCTCCATAAAGAGGGTTATGGGAATAAAGTTACACAATTATAACAAAGGAATACTCCTGAAACATCAAGTAATTTATTTCATGCTTTCGTAAATATAATTAACATACGAAGGCTGATTTTATTTCGACTTTCGATAGGCTATATATAAAAGACAAGTTCATATAAAACAATAATTTTATTATCAAAAGATTGGTACAGTTATAGTTCATTTTCGACATAATCACCAAAGAGATTGAGAAATTTGTCATATTTGTGGACAAGCTTTTTAATACCTCTTCAAAGAAAGTTGCCGCCAACGTAGCCTAATAATTCTCTAAAAATAGAGTACGAAACAAACTTTGAAACTTCTGGAAATTCCGTAGATAATGCAGTAATAATGAAACTGCGGTTTTCTTTAACCATTCTGTCAACTTGTTGAACTGTTGGTCATCTGACACACAAGATTTGTGTCCTTGGCCTTCTTCGTGCACATCATTACAGTCATCCTTAAACTTTCAAGACCATTCTCACACAACATCATCACTCATGAAGTTATCCCCATAGGGTACACACGACTCATTCTCCGATGGATTTATGCAGCAGTATGGCCTTCAGCCTGTAGAAATTGAATCACACTTCGCAATTCACATTTGGCGGGAGTATCAATTATGGCGGACATGTTTACGTCTTTAGAACAATGCCGACTGACGCCTGAGTGTCAATAATAACAGAGTGTGTAATGCGACTGCGAAGCATTCTTCTTCCCCGAAAATAATGGCCCTCGTAGAATTGAGATTAAACGTAATCAGGGAAGAATATGTGGAAATAATATATAAATGAAGAATATGAAAATGAGGAGATAGTAGAGACGTAACTGCCATTGAATAGAGTATTGAGATATATTGAAAGGGTGAAAATCAAAAGGGTCCAAGTGACAGTTTAAAAAAACGAGTTGAGTGCACATTTCAACAGTTATCACAGAAAAATTTTTTGTACAGAGTTTAATTTGAAATTTCACCACTCTGATACATGCCATTCGTGCAACCGTTCAAATACCTCAATAAAAAATTCGACTGATTTGAAAATTAAAACTAAAAGCCAAAGTGAATTAGACCTTAGACAATGAAAAGTTGAAAGTGTTCATAATGCCAAAAAATTTAGACATAGAATATGGAAAACAAAAACCCGGAAAAGTTCGAAAATTATGTTTTGACTTGTGAAAACGCTTCCAACTTCTCTACTTACAATAAATAAAATATGGACGAACATCTTATGTGTCCATGACCTTATCAGTGGAAGATCTTCCATTTATGTATGGAATAAAACCATAGGTCAGCGCAGATCTTAGAAAATTGGTTCATGTCTCATTATTATAGATATAAAAGTTATTATCACCATCTTAGCAAAACTATACTTTGATACCATTAACTAAATCTATTTTGTTTGTTTCAGTTCATAAGAAAAATGGCACCGACTGTCAAAGATTTAATTTGCTACAGTGACCAATGTGGTAGTCAAAACAAAAATAAAGAAATTTTTTTATGTTTTCGGTTCAAACTACTACTCTCAAGATAATAAATACATCACAAGTTCTTTGAGCCAGGAGATTCCTATATGGAGTGCGACCGTTCTTTTACTCGAATAGAAGAGAAAGCTAAAAAACAGGTATTACGCAAGAAAAGTTTGAGGCATATAACATGATTTAACATGTCTTTCTTGACTTTGATTACCTAACCACTAGATCATGTGTAATCCAAAAAAAAAGACAATGAAAAACAACGTGGTGGGACATTGTGTGGTTTTAGTACAAACGTGAACACTTTTTATTCTTTATGTTCCATATAACGAGAAATCCAAATTTTCCTGTTCATATTCTGAAACGTGTTCTTCACTTAAAGCATGCAGACTAAATTTATCTCGGGATAATTTGATTCACGTCTTTATGCAGCCCCCTTGAAAATAGCATATGCAAAGTGGGAGAATCTCATTCAGCTCTTGCCTTTCATTCCACCGATACATCACACCTTTTATCAAAACTTGCCCATCAAAACTAAAAATAATAGAAAAAATACGAGAAAAAAGAAACCATCAGAAACATGGATGGAAGAAATGGATGGAAAGAATAGATGAAGAATTTGAACACTACTCCTATTATAAGGACTACGGATGCTGTATCATTTTTTGTTGTCTATTTAATTTGATATTATATTATAATATATTTAATACACAATTTTATTTTTGTAAGACATATTTTGAATTAAAAGGGTCTAAGTGACATTTTTTTTTAAATATAGCATTTAGCAGTAATTATCGAGGAGTATTAAAAACTTGATTGAACTGTACGTCCGGTAAAAATACTATACGAAATGTTTGCACAGATTTTACAATTATCAACTAACTTTCACTCCTAATATCTAACAATGACACTTAAACCCTTTTGGTTCTTATCCCTTCAATTTATTTGTGTTAAACAAGAATAATTCAAAAATAATAGTCACGTTTCATGAACAAATAACCTTTATAATTAAATAATTAGTTTTAAACAAACATTATTTCAATAAATTCTCAATTTATATGTTATATCTAATGTTTTGGAAAAATCATGCTCTAGTTCTGCAGCACACTCAAAAATTATGAAATACACTTTCGCAGTAATTATAGAATGTGTTTATACTGTTTATGATAAATAAGGATCTTAATGCTGTGGTTGCTATTGTGCAATATTCTTTAATAAGTAACACTGAATCACTAAACACGCTGTTTACAATACCAGTAGGATCTGAAGGTGTTTACCTCCAGTTTCTGAACTAACTCCGTTATCCAAACGTGACTTACATATGTAATTGTGCTTGTTGGTGTTGTGGTAGTGTCAACAGTGCGCTCAGTATGAATAACACAAATGTGTTAATAGCAATACCTATATTAAGAAAACCATAGTACATTCACAACTTCTATTCAATTATTGGATGTGAAGAAGCAGTAATTGGACTTTAAAAATAACTCTAATAAATACCTCCAGCACAATCAAACGTATCAATGGAATACTTCGACATTGTAAAGCAAAAATTATTCTCAACTTCAAATGAGTTGTATATATCATAGCATCAGTTAACCTCCTCAACAATTTTAGAGCAACTAATCTCTGATTCTAAACAAGTGGTATTGATCGATAACTGACCTAGTTTGAGATCAATATATATTAATTTTTGTCAGTAACTCTCATCTTGAATTTGAGTTGAATTTCTACAATTACATACATCAGTTGAATCTCAATTATCGGAATTTAAATACAATTTGAGTTCTTCCTTGAATTAATTTTTCATACCCATTTATAATACTCAGCTCTAATGATGCCATTTTCCCTATCCAATATCAATGCTTCAAAAAACATTAGACCTGAATATGTCTATCCGCAGAGATACTCACCATAATCTTAAGTAACCAAATGCTTTTTTGTAAAATAAAAACGGAAAGAAAGAAAGTTAGTTCTCCTACGAGAAACAGCATTATACAGGTTGTCTTAGAAGTAACGCCTATTCCTTTCCAATATTACTATGAAATATGAGTGGAGCAATCTAATTTATAAGAAAAGAATTTTTTTGTACTAAGATGGTCAAACATCTGCGATAAAATATTTGAGCTTCGTAAAAATTTGACAAGCAATAAATCGATTTAAAAATAAGAAAAATTGGTAGTTCGGTGCCAACTAATTATCATGGAAGCACCATTCGTCTATAGTATATTTTCTAGATTCATCGCAATCGACAGTTGTATTCATTTATTTTTCGACATTTCAGGAGAAGAGTAATAGATGCATTTAGACGTTTCACAAGTTTGTTACACGTTGGAGATAAGTTTGAAAGCGAATCTCAACATCTATCATCTCCGAATGTTGCAGTACGTTGTATACAAGCTGCAACATCTCCCAATCTCTTAGAAGAAAGGTATGTCATCTTAAGAAAAGAATATTCTAAAAATGCTATTTTATAGGTCTACTTCTCCCATACCAGCATGCATACCAGAGAAATGCGTTTTATTAAACCCCCGACTCCTCTACCATAATACATAATAATATTATATGAAAACCAACCAATTGAGTTGTTGAGTAAACTTCATGATAAATTCAGAAGAAATATAGCGGTCCAAGAAATTTGTCAAGAATCATAGAATCATTGGGTAAATTATTTTATGAGACATTTTTCATTTGATGGCATAACTTTAGTGTTTTTGATGTTTATAGTTCCAATATTTCAACAGAAGCTTCTACAGATGGTCTGTGGTTAATAGGCAGAACAATGTAACGCTTATATGAGGGTTGCTCAAGTTTTAAAATAATGAAACAGACATTTTAACAGTGAACGTACTCAGACCGTATTGTCATATTAGTGCTAATTGAAATGTTCACAGATACCTTAAACACTCATCTTGGTTGAAAATGGAATTAAATCACACTGCTGAATCATCACCTCCAGTTAGCCCTGAAGTTGTATTACAGCAATATAGCATTGAGGGTGATGTAAATCAACCACAATTGACAAATATTATGTGGATGACAGCACAGCGAATAGAATAAAAAAGAGGTATTCAGATCTCAGTCGAAATTAAAGAGCATTGTACTATTTGTAATTTCTACAGTTACTGACATATCAATAACGTGCATATTAATTATTTATTACAATTATCTCTCGCAATATTTGATTCAACCTTAAGACAAAAGCTGGTATATTGAGTATTTCAAAAGATTTCAGAAAATGTTATCCAGTAAAATATAATATAATATTGAAATCTATGCTTTGGAAATATCTTTTAACTGCAGAGTGATTTATAACTCCATTTCAAATAAAAAATATGATTTTTCATAAGTATGTATGTATATTATATCAAATTAGCATTGCTTATAGTTTTTTGGAGTTTTTGCTATCTATCACATTTTCCCAGCATTTCCTAGTATTTAATGAAAATAATTTTTAATGAAGTATTTTCTCTAAATAACTAATACATAAAAAGTATAATTCTAACCCTAATATTAAAATAAATGCTGAAGGTATTAGTTTAATTAATGGACTAATATTTTTCAGCATATACATTCTATTAAATCAGAGTGCTAACCAATCAGTTAGGCCCACCATCAGGCAAATACCGTATTTGCTACTAAATATTGAATGAAGCTTTTCCTATTCTAACTCGCAGGTGATTCTGAAAAAAATTTAAATCGCACCGGTTACTATTTTGTCGAAAAAATATGGTCCTATTACACTATCACTCACAGTTCCAAGCATTTGATGACCCCCCTATTGGCCAATACGTGTTGAGACGACATTAAGATTACAAGTTGCATAATAATGAAAATTATGTCGATATACACATATTTTTTATGAAAATTTTATTCATATGGGGAAAGTATCATACTCGATATGATAGGGATACATTTCATATTTTTAGAGGATTCCTTGAAAACCTCATTGTTGTGAAATATTTTTCACACCTGCATGTGGACACTTCGCAGAATTTAACAGTATTTTTACCTTTTTTTTCTCAGTTAAGACTGTTTCTCTAAAACTTTCTAGTTATTTCACTCTACCAGAGCAATTGAAACGATCCATTAACGATAAACTTCAGATCAATGCAAACAATTTTTGTTAACATTCACCCAGTACCTAAATTAGCTATTCATTCTAAATACTTTCCAGTTTATTGAAAAAAAAAAATATAAAATGCAGAACATAATTACTGCTAGTTTCATGTGAACGTGGAAGACTTATGTTTATATCAATTTTTCTAAACGCTCACTATGAAAATGTTATGGATTGATACTTCTCATAGTTTTTAATTAATATTATGTTATAACTCCACTTCAATAAACGTTGGGTATAGGGAAGTTACATACCGAAGATTCTATACATAAAATGCAGGGTGTTCCATTCAAAAAAAGATAGAGTTGGAGTTTCCGTCTAACCTGTACCTATGCTACAAAACTCTGTTAGGTAAGATATTTTGTGCCACTACCGTGTGTAAAGTACGAACTTTAGACACACTTTCGAGTGCGTAAAACATTACTTTACGCATTAGTACGTGAAGAAACATACATTAAGCAGTAGTGCTTATCATTAAGGTCTCCGTATTGTAGTGGCTAGAGTAGGTGACTCACATGCGGTTTATTTTCGACTCATGTGATTGTCGACAATATTCACATTCGTCGAAAAAAGATTGCTTTATACAACTATTTTCCACTGTAAGCTACAATGCGTTGATTTAATTTGAATATGAAGGTGTCTATATCTTTAACAACATATGAGCACTCCGAATTCGGTATAATATACATTTAAAAAATTAGATGTTTGGTTAGTAATACTTTGTATATTTCTAGAATGTGTACTTGAAGAATTCAATTATTTTTTTCAATAACATTCTAATGTCTCCCAAGATAACGTATATACAAGTTTGATTGGTTGATTAAAACACCCTATATGTAGTTGTAGTTGAAATAAAGTAATCAATAATGACTTAATGGCTATTGACCACTCGGATGTGACTACTCTTGCCATAGTAACTACAATTTTACACTTATTGAATAATACATCGATAATTGTCCATAAATTTTTCAATACGGTACAGATTAAATAATATCTTCCAGCAATAAGTATATTTTTATATATGAAATTCTAATAGAGATTTCCTCTTTTGGCTCATTTTATGTCATTATCATATCCAGTACTCGTACAATAATATATACTCCAACAATGGCAGATGAAAATAAAAAATAAAACATCAACAGTAGCCTGAGATGAGTAAGTGGTAGAGCCGCATAAATGAATACTACGACGCAGGTATTGACACGTATTTCAATCAAGAACTTTAATGTATAATATTTCTAGCGTTGCCAAGATGCTTAGGTTGTCATAACATATTTACATGGTTACTAGCATGTTTTTCCACTGTTATACTACGGCCAGCGACGTGGCAAGTAACTAGATTAGATGAGCTAGAGAGTAAGGTTGTGAATTTACCTCTTTAACACTTTGAGCTAGTGTGTACCAATCACTAAGCTACAGATGCAAGTGATTACTACACTCAACTAAATAGAGCTTTGTTAGACTACGGTGGCTAATGGCGTGACAGAAAATGAGCTAATCGGGTTGAAAAAACTACCACAGCACAGCTGGCTACCCGGGCTCTGGCTGTTTTGCGCTGTAGAAGTTCACTGTTTATCATTTGGTTATATGAGAGCCTGTTACACTATGATGGCCAGAGACGCCACTAATCACACACCACAGCGCTTCTGTAAAGTACGTGCTTGATTAGACCTTCAGTGCGTCTCATCAGTGTGTCAAGTGTTGTTTGTAAGTGACAGTGGCCTGTTATTACCTCTATAGTCACTAGTTGAAAGTTTATTTCCTTCTGTAATGGGTGACGTTAGTGATAGTGGAAGGGATAAGGAATCAGCTGAAGATAATGTAAAGACAGTTCACACTGAAAACGTCATGACACCTGTTAAGGTAGGTGATCGACGACGTAACCAGTAACCGTGTCAGTCGCAAGCCACGTCAATAACCACGTCGCCGGGGAGCGTAGTGTAACACGACCCTTAGTCGGTTGACAAAGGACAAAATTTTGCTGTATATTAAATTGTACATTGTTGGCTGCTTCCTAGTAAACCTGTATCTTGATGCGATGTAATGAAAAACAAATGTTAAGTATTATTTGGAATATAACATTATTCTCATGACTAGGATCTCGTATTATGATGTCAAAAAACAGCAACATAAATACTAATATGTGTCTATTTTTAGCCAACCTTCAGCATGCCGATCATTATACACTACCTGAATTATGTGTTATGTGTTTAAATTATATTTTAAATAATCTATAAATTTACTAAAGCTCTATAGTGTGCTTTTATTCATGAATATACTCTTTCCACACAAACAACGGATTGATAAACGATGTTTAAAATGTCACAAACATATGATTTTATAGTTGCGTTTCAGTGCCAAAAATAAAACCGTTGTTGTTGAGTACAATAATGGGATACGTGAACAGATTAAGCTGATAAATAAACAACATTTGATATGTTTTTTTTTTTGAATAAATATGTGAAACGTGATTTTTCTCTTTCACTTTATGGTAATATTATAAATTATGTTTCATCATGCGGAAAACAGAGAGAAATAAAGAATGGAACAATATCGTGAAAGATTTTTGCTACACCGCTAGCTTCGAAGTTTTAAGAAACACCTTTAACAGGATTTCGAATATTCTAAGTTCTTTTGCTCTTAAAGTTCATTGAAACTTTTGTGTTTATTATTATTTATTACAATTTTTATTATTTATTACAAATTCGTTTTCAATTTTGGTAAGAAGAGAAGGTAACAATTTAATTTCTACATAATAACATCTATCATAATATGGCTTACGTATATATGAATATCTTCGTTAGTGAACTATAAATATCAACGAGTGAAAAAATATATATAAATAATATCTTGATTCGATTTTTCTGCTTATATCAACAATCTTTAAAAATATATCATACACATGGTGTGATCAAATTTATCTGGGACTGATTCATTTAAAATACGCGCACAAATCTACTCGGTAACGCGCTGTTCTTCTTCTAAATTAGGACAACCATTTTTGGTATTCTTGTGAAATTTCTCATCGCGCCATGAGGAGTCTGCTTCATTGTGAAAGCAAATATTTTAATGGCACAAAGCTTTCAGTTAAGGTAGTGTAGTCAACGAAAACTTATCTTAATCAAGTCACCCATCAATCCATGTTAACGACGATAATACCAAAAAAGTTCACAAAATGGTGCATCAACGTCTAGTAGAACGTCAGGTTTACCCTATAATCTAAGGTATAGCTCTTCAAATATTAGCCGAACTCTGAAAAATTACATCAAAATCGGTCGAATAAAGTGATGCCCATCATTTTCTTTTATTTTCGGGATGTGGTTCACCATCAATTTACTATAGTCAAACTACAGATAGATTACTTGAGAGCTTAAGTGAAGCAAATCTTTATCAAAGACCAGATTTGTGATCGGAAAATTCATGAATTATCCTCCATGATAAAGCACAGATTGTCACTAATTTTTTGGCGAAACATGAAACATCGTTTAGTCACCCTATTGCTTGGTTTCGTTACATTTCCCTTTTTAAGAATCGTAAAAAACAAGCAATAATAAAGATTTGTATCAAAATACATGGGATTTTTTTTTGTTTGTCCTGGTCAAATTTGATCACATATATAAACTAATATAATAACTATAAACTAAGTTGATAAGATATTGGAATAAAATGAAATTCATATATTACCAAGTTACATTTTATAGAGATTTGGAGTGAACACTGATAAAAGAATCATTTGATTTGCAAATAAAGAGAAAAATATCGAAATCAATGGCGCATATGAGACATATAATCAATTGAGAAATTGTTGAAACTGGTCTAAATTTGAAAAATGGTGAACGAGCATTATTGTCGGTATACAATATTAAACTGTGTATGATAAGAAAATGGAATATTCCATATAACAAACAGCCTGTTTGATGTTTGACATAATCGCTAAGAATAATCCATAACTTGGATGAAATTTATTTGAACACAGTGCAGAATTCTATCTGAAAAAGAAAGATGAATATTTGATGTAACAGGTATAAAAAAGTTTTGAATTTGTCAAGTATCCTAAAAATAACCTATCTAAACATTTTTTGTAGTAATGGGACTAGAATACTAGAATTATAAAGTAACGTCTATGGTAAGGTACATTCCCCTAGGAAGTGGAAAAGATATTGTTTGAGAATGAATATATGAAGAACTAAAAGAGAGAAACAGAAGTTTATTCTTTCATGTAATGGCAGCAGCTTATAAGAAATAATTTGTTGTTCTGTATATACTTCAGTTTTGATGTTACAAACTATGAAGGATTACATTATGAATAAGTAGAATAATATCTGCACTTCTTCCTTGTATAAATCATAAGTTTTCTAGAAGCATCTGATAGGAACCGATATTCTCAGTAAAACTAATGATACGTTCCTATGGAGACAAGAAAAACAGAACAATTCCCATTGAATAACTATACGTGAAATATCTCGCACACCAGATTAGATATTTCAAACTTACGAAACTCTTAACAACCCATTTCAGAAGAAGTAGCTGAACTTTATTAGTAATAATGAGAATATATCTAATAAATTAGTCCATTCTATTTTGACGAAACAGTCTATACAACTCATTAAAACTACTCTCAAATATAATAATTGACTTTCGAATATAAAATACGGATTTGTTCGAATATACATGCAATGGATTTTAAAGATACTACTGATATTATTTACAATATAACGCTGGTTCAAAACTCGCATGAGCCATGTTTAGTACTTTTGATATATCAATAGAAACCTATTATTAACTATCATCTACGAATCTGGTAATATCGATTTTTTTGAAGTAGTTTCTGCTTCGATACCCTTATCTTGATTCCTATATTCACCCCAACCATTGTACGCTAGATGTTGGGCAGAGTCTTCTTCATTTCTAAAATGAACACTTCCATGATGCGGGTAATTGTTGTACTGATGATAGTTTGGGGAATACTGTTGCTGATAAGCTACACCAGCTGGGGAATATGGAGGACCTGCTGGGCCGAAGAATGATGCTGAAAAATTTTATTATATTCAATAAAATAGATTGTTTTCAATATTGCAATGCAAAAATTTTATAATTCACGTCAAAATCAGAGCAAAATGAAGACAATGTTGACAGTTTTTTTTCAAGCCATACACCTCGAGATACCACACAATCTCTAAAGAGTATTCTATTGGAATATTACATTGAAGTGACCACAACAAGTTAGCGTATTCATCAAACGTTGTACATACTAACATAAGACCAAATCATACAGATTCTTCAGTTTCCGTACAGTCTCGACATATTATCTGCAATTTTTGGTTCTTTACGTTAGAGGTTATTCCGAAAAATGACATTTAGAACTACTTGAGAAACTGGAAACACTACTGGAAACATGATATTAAATCAAATTGGAATGAATAAAAACACTAATGTGGATATATGAAAATATTTTACGATAGTTTTGAGACAAACCAAAGTACAATATGATGTTTGCCTTTCAAAAAGGGATAAAAATATTTAAAGGCTTCTATTTGTAAGCTTTACTGGATATACATGTCATCATTGTCTTCTTCAGTCAACCCATTCCTATTGAATTACTGTATAGTACTCCATGCAACTTACCTCCACTAGGTTTCAGCATAGGCTTACAGAAGTTGAAGAACGCAATTGCTCCTGGAATTATCAATGCAAGGAATCCTAAGAATTGTTTAAAAGACGCAAGTCCCAAAATAAGCGGCAAGAACAACAGTAACTTCAGTTTGAACAATTTCAATACCAACAGTAACGGAATAAAGAGTTTCTTCAATTGTTTTCTCTCTGAAAATATCACAAACTTCATTAGTTTCCCATATTCTCTTGGATTATATTTATTTGCTATTAAATAATTGATATTGAAATGAATGAATATGTGGGTCATATAGAAAGTATTATTATTAAATTTGCTATTACATAAGTACATATTATGTTATTATCCTAAAGCTCTTCTCTCAGCTAGTTCAATAATTTCACTGATAAAGACTTTTAATTAGTTTGTAGACAAAAATCTTAGCGTCATTATTGTCAACCTTATCCTTGTAGTACAATTCTTCCATCAAGATAGTTTGAGTTAAGGGTTATAATATTTCATTCAATTTATTGTGTTTTGAAGAAGTATCGCATACTTCAATATTTTAATAAGATTGATAAAATTCTATGAAATCAACTCAAAAGGTATATTTTTGTTTATTGAAATAACATATAAGTCTTGGGAGAGATTTTTATACTTTTTTAGCTGAGTAAATTTCCTTGACATTTGTTTCATATTCACCAATATGAAGTTATCAGGTAAGTAGTCAGAAAAAAATTCCATTATATCATAATTATGAACCCTTCCAGTCCATCCGACTGGAGTAAATCCTCCCCAATCAAACTTATTAGTCCCTTACAATGTATGCTTGAAGATTACAAAGGAGTAGGTATTTTGTTTTGTTCTGAACACTACTGAAGCGCAATAGATCCATCACAGCAATAACAAAAACTCTCTTTTTGTCCTTGTATCTATAATAATAAATACTCTTTTTACTCTATCTTTCTGAATCGACCTAGAAGAGCTTGAGTCCATATCGACCCCTGGTGGAAAACTGCGTTCCTTAGGCGATAAGGTTATTCGATGTTACTACGAAATAGAGCTACAAAAAGAAAACATTATAAAAAATCGTATTGGTTCCTACTAGAACAGAGAATTCGATGGCTTTCCGGTCTAATTTTAGTAAAGATCTTAGCAATCATTTAGATTATTATTATAGATTCGTCTCCTCCACTGGAATGATGATGGCACTGACAAAAATAACAAAACAAATGTTCAAACTAATGGACAATACATAATTGAACAGAAGAACGAATTTGTTAGTAATTAATAAGAGCTCTATTCTACCCAATCACTTTTCTAATCTTGGCATGAGGTGGAATCAATTTCGACATATATTTCCATTTAAATTACGGTTTTCCCATGCCGTTCCAATGGCTTTCCATACCTCTTCTTGACTTCTGTAATTTTTTTAACAACTATCTCTCTCAGTCTCAATATAGCTTTGTCGAGATAATTGTTGAGTTGAGAGCGAGCAGCTGTGTCGACAAAACAATTACCATGTTGGTAAATAAAATCTTTTTTTTTATGGTCTGTAAAGAGTTTGTTGCTTGTTCTATTTACTCTCCCTACGTGTACAATTAATTAGTTTTGTGTCTCTTGTCCTTTACTGTTCGTTATTTACTACCACTTTTATAAGCAACCGATATAGAACGATGATTCGTGCGAAAAATTTCATTGATATTTGTATGAATGAATGTTTGTAGGATATGATGTTCTTGTCTATCCAAATTTCCATTGTTTGCCGTTTGTTTCCCGGCAACCTAGCTTATGGAGACTATCAAGAATTGGAGAATCCTCCATGTGTTAGCTTTAAAACAAAGAACCTAGCCAATAGTTCAGCTTCCGATGAGTTGTATTGTAGTTTCTTCCACTATTTCTAAGAACTGGTAGATCGGATCGGCAGCCCTCTCTGTATATAAGATACTCTCCTTTCGTATGCCCCATGATTGGGTCTACCCTCTACTTAGCTGCGAGATTTCCACCTTGTAGAAAGAGATGAGATTATGGAGTATAAATTTTCAGCAACTTCGCATTAAAGCAATGTGTTAACCAATTCGTAAACAAAAATTCATGCAAGCATCCATTGGCTCCGACAAATGTGCTTCTTAAAATATTCAAAATAACTGCATAATTAACAAAAATCATGAAATTGTTAGTAGAAATATATCTAGTTTTTGAATAACAATATATCTTTTTTATCATGTAATTAGTGAGAAACTATTGAAATTCATTAATATTCCCATACTTCAATTAATGCATTCTAGTTCAATTTTTTTACATATCTTTGAACAAAACTATTGGAAAACGAATATTATGAGGATTAAACTAGTCAGGAATAATGTTATTTTTTTTTAATACGAGTAAAATGACATTTATAGTGATATAGCTATAGTTAACATGAAAATTACTTACTGAATAACGTATCTTTTTTGTCTTCGATTATATCGAGCTCTCCAACAATTTCATCAATGAAGCGTGGGGAGTACCTTCCTCTTTCTGTTACCTCCTCGTCAAAATCTAATTCAAATACTGTTGATTTCATGAACATCTCCAACTAAAAGAAATACATTATTAATGTTATATCAAAAAAAAATTTATGGCCGCGAATTCGTATTCATATTTATCATATAATCACTATTAAATTTGACTAATTTATGTAGAATTCCAGTCCAGTAGCACCTTTGGTTTCGAGTTTTATATCACATTATTTCAAATTAATATAAACGTGAATATTTTGAAACCAAGAATTTGTATTGAAAGTATCTCCACTCTTGAAAATGTTCAAAAATTTAATATCTTAAAAATTAACTTAATATCTGAAGATCATAAATGGAGGAACTTTGTTTTCACTTTTATAGATACATACCGATGGATAACCAATTGAAACATTCGAGTTAGTTAAGTCTGTAGGTAAAAAACTATTGAAACATTCGTTCAAATACACGTACAGACATCGTATAGTTAGATTGATGACCTGCAACAGCACAAAGAAAGTAAGAGGCTGCCTTATCCATCTAATTTGGGCGACTCGAATTATTATCTAATAATTTGACCTGTCTGCTTCCAATATCTACTGATAATTTCTCAACAATTTGTTTTATTTTGATTTTCTAGATGTAAAATAAACTAAAATAGATATTTAATTTTCACAAAAAATCTTCCGAATCGGATTTATGAGAATCAGCTGATCTCGAGCTCGTACTACGTCATTTTTTCTGCCACAAGTTACTTGCATACTGATAAGAGGTCATCATTACATTATTTCACACCTCAAAGTGTTAGGAGAGTGGTGAAGTGTGACAAGACGTATGTAAAGTCATCTGCTTTTTACCTCACATGTGATTATTGAAATACAATCCTATTTACAATGAGAACACAAAAAAGAATTAAAACTGCTGTCTTAATATGATCAGTTCCCGATGTCAAAATCTAAAATTTCTTACATTACGCTAGTTGATGCGATATTACAAACAACCATGAATTAATGTGGCGTGACTTATGAACCAAAGAAAAATCAGTGTATAGCGAAGATATTCATTACCCATGTAGAGCGCTTGCGTATACAACGAAGGGTCGAAAATGGAGCAAACTGTCGGAAGATGATCGACATATTTCCAGGTTTAATTTTCTATATGAATTTCTAGATATGGAAGCGTTATAATATATTTATTCACAGTCTTAGTGGAAAACTAATGGATTTCCGAAGTTTCGTATTAGCGGTATAATTCCATTCCATTCTAAGATCATTGGAAGTTAGGATAACCTAATACACGTACCATTACTCATGTGATTTGTGGAGTGATTTATAAAAGTATTTGAATTGGGCTTTATCACGCTTAAGTTCTATTGACAGGTAGCTCAATTGTTTTGTATTATGAAAAATTTTTTTTATAAAATTGACTGGGGTGTTGAGAATATATCACAAATTATTGCCCAGTAAAGATGTTTGAAAATACAAAACGGATTGTGCAATCAAAGAGTGTTTGATTGTTTGATTGACACTGAAAAATAACCAAATCCTCATACCCATAAAATAGGTTGATAAGGACCTTTTACCATGGAAAATTACATAGATTGAGTTATGAAATTCTAAATGGTTTTCACCGAGCAATGTTTTGAAAATAATTTGAAAACACTACATATTCTATCAGAACCGTATGTAAAAGTTTGGTATTTACGATATATTTTGAATTATAGTTTGTTGAATAGATTCTTCTTTTGGTGCCGTGCCTGTCTACAAGCGTGGGTTATCTCCATGACAATTTAATTGAATTGGTCCCTATCTGTCGCTACTTGGAATAGTTGTTTAATTCCAAGTTTGGTCCAATTTCTAATATTTCCTAGTCACGATAGCTTTTTGCGACCTTTCCATCTTCTGCTCTGAACCTTTCCGTGAATAATCAGGCGAGGGATGGGATATTTGGAACCTCGGATTATATCCCCTAAATAGCTGACCTTTCTTGTTTGTATGATATTTAGGAACTCTCGATCATTATGTAGCTGTCTAAGTACCTCTCCATTAATTGTATGTGTAATCCACGTGGTCTTGAGGACTTTCCAATAGCACCACATCTCGAACGCTTCTATTTTATTCATGATGTCAGCTTCAAGCGTCCATGTCTCACATCCGTATGAAAGATGCTTCATACATAACAGCGGAGTGTTCTTAACCGTGAGGTTTGTATTATTGAGAGTTTTTATTTGCTAAATGCACTACGTGCCATTTGAATCCTCGCTCTCATAGTCATTATGTTATTGTTGATTGAGCTCCCCAAATATTTGAAATGTGATATCAGTGTTATGTAGTGTCAGTTAATTCTAATCTGAATTGGTTCTATTCTTATTATACCTGCAGTCATCTTTTTCATTTTACTATAATTTAAACTATGCCCCATATTCGGCCAGGCTCACGTACTCTATCCAACCGCATTTGCAAGTCTTCCACGTTCTCTGCGATGATGGTGGTACCGCATTTGTACGTTACGTACATACATCAAATACATCCTTCATCTGTCAATAACTGTAGGACATTTCTGGGTTCAGGTAAATCACCTATCAGCTGATTGTGCATTGGGATTTCGATCACAGTCTCCGAACGTCGCGTTCATTTTTCGGAAAAAAATCAAACCTAAAACATGATCTACAAGAACTTTAGATTTTCATCACTTTTATGAGCGTTAATTCTTTAATGGTGTTTATTTGGTTGTATACTAGATTCTAGATGTTTAATAATTAGTATCAAACAATCTACACCCTCACAAAGATTTTGCTTTGAAGTTTGATAATAATGAGCTATTTTTATGCTGAAATGCTGGAAATAATAAATACCTCTAACCCCAATAATCTATTAACGAGGCTGCTATTTAAGGAAATAAATAGTTCAAAAATCTATAAACAAATGGAACAACCTATTAGTTGGTCTGATCGCATTGACCCACCGATGTACCGTGTGCCTACGACCTGAATAATTCGATCAGTTTCCGAACAACAATAAACGTGGTCTGGATTAGTTTCCAAACATTCAGATCATGATGGAGTTGATCCAATCATAGTCCTTGAATGTTGTGATAAGATGAGAAATGGAAAAAGCTTAAGTTTTCTGTATTAACAATGTTATATGAGTTTCTTATGTTCACGTTAGAATCTAATATAAATCTTCAGTATTCAGTAGTTTATCTATGAGTATTCACCAATTTTACAATGTGTGAATAAGTCTTTTTATATTTGCATGCCAACGAGAGGAAATTCATTCCATACAGTAATAACGAATTTTTTTTTTCATTCAATAATTGTCATCATTTATGACTTTATACCATATATGTGGAATTCCTTTTCATTATAATATATATATATATATATATATATATATATATATATATATATATTCACAGAAAGTTCGAAGATAAACTTCAATGATTAGAAGTAATAACAATTGAAACCGCATGCTGAAAAACAAGCCAGTCGAAAGAACATTACTAACAAATTATTTCTCACTTTCATCAGAAAAATAAATCAGTTAGAAGCGATGCTTAAAACAAAACTGGAATGTACTGGGACGAATTATTATTCAATGAGTACATTTAGACTTGCATTGTTACTTTGAGCGATACATTCATTTTCTTCGGCACATAAATCTAGTGAAGGAAAATATATATAGGGTGTTTCTAGATTCATGTGACAAAATTGGGGAGATTATTACTAATATGAAATTAAGATGGATTTTTCCTATAACAAAATTTCCTCAGCCATCACCTTTCATAGATATCACCCTTAAAATGTGATGACCAAAATTGAGTTTCAATTTTTTTCTCTAAAATCTCAGTAACGCTAGAAACCTTAATACTAAACTAAAATACGATTCTTAATAAATGCTGGAAATAACCACCTCTAGCCAAAATACATGAACGTAGTCTACGTGTCATGGATTGACGTACACATTTAGAAAAAATATAATAAAAAGTCAATTATAGTCACCACTTTTTAAGGGAGATATCTAGGAAAGGGGTAAGCTGAGGAAATTGTGTTATAGGAAAGACCCATCTTAATTTCATGAGAGCAATCACCTACTGAATTTTATTGCATTAATTTAGAAGCATCTTGTTTATATAAACTTGCGGGAGTATCTAAAGAAAGAATAAATTATATTTTCTTACAATAGTATATCCACTTAGCTTGAAAGTAATGATATAAAAAGGGAAAAATTGATTACTCACAGATCAAAAATAATTACTTATCAGTTTCTCTAAAAGCCGTCGAAAAGAAAATGGTAGTATAATGTGGTGTCGAGTACCTACGCATAGTAAAAGGATTTCTCTGTGTGACATTAAGAGAATCCGAATAAATTATGAGCTCTATTCTAATGGAGCACATTGTTTCAGAATCTTTGAAACACATTTGTACAATTAATCTATTATTTTCTATACAATTCACAATCAAATACCACATTTTCATTCAAGTGTCTCATTGTATATTCGGGTCTATTATTCTTCATGAAGGCCCGCAGTTGTCATTGATTCAGTTTTTTGTTGAAATAATTCTAAAACCTCTATTTAATTCAGAAACTCATGTATGGATTATCAGTAACCAATTTAACAAATGTACAGCAAAACGTGGTTAATCACGATAAGGATGGGTTCATATTTGGCGACGAAGTTTGCAACAGGGGAAATAATTTTAAATAAATACAAAGATATATTTATGACTCCATATATTGGATTTAAACTCACATAGTGTTTTAATAACATCCGGTATAACGACAGTATTGATAAAAATATGTAGTTATATTTAAATTTAGAAGGAATACCCTACTGATCATGTAGGCTGGGATAACCTTATTCAAAATAACTATCACTCCCAGATTCATTGGATGTTAATTCACCATCACCACACTCTTAATCCGTGATAATTATAATGGACTACCTTCTACTTTGTATGAAGTTTTGTGTCTACGTACCAACAGACTTGCTATTTCGTCGAGTGCATATTTATTGTGAGAACGTTTATGTTATCGCACAATATGAAGTAGATGAATTTCAAGCAGTTATTCGTTTCTCAATTTTAATGTTTAATAGGTTTGATCCAACCTACTAATCTGAACCGTTCTCGGAATGGTTATCGTTTAAATGACATTTCTGCGCAATCTCTGGCTATGCACGGTAACAATACTTGCTATCAACCAAGTATCGAAAAGACCGTCCCGGAAATAGTTCATGAACGACGTCTAAGTCGGTTGAAACACAAAACAGAATCGTTTGCATAACGGTAACCGCCCGATTGGAACACGTACGGTTCTTTGACAGGTTCAAACGAACCTAATAATAAGTCAGCGATTCAAGTTGCTGATGTCTGTATTTCTTAAAACAACGACTTTGGTAGTGAGTATTGATAACAATTACTAATCCCAGTTTTACAAAAATCAATTTCCAAATACATATCAGATCATATGCTTATGATAGTCTCACGTTTCGAGTAAGGAAAATAAATTTAAACCATTTAAATATTTAATGTTATGTGGTTCTCATTCAATTCGGTAGCATAATATGATTTGTTGTCCTAAAAATCCTTAAATTTTCATAAAAACTCCCATGTCCTCACAAGATGTTTTCATTATCAGTTAATAATCTTTTCCTTAAACAATTCAGGGAGTATTTTTGTACTACCCTACTTTACCCTTCTTTACTCGCGTTAATGTATGACTGAACATTTTCTTTGAATGTTTTATAGTCACGTTTACTTATACACAGTTGTCACTTGTATTCAATATATAAAATAATAGAATCGCAAGACATTTCACTAACAGTTCGTAGCTTGGCACTGTACTAAGAAGGACAGATTCAGTTTGTGGTATAAAATTTGGCAACACGGCAATGCCATTCTGCTCACAGATCACATGATAGCTGTACAAATGTTGGTTATAATTAACAAGTTAATTTCTGTCGTTTTTCGAAAAATAAAAAATTGGTTACTGACATTGCTATTGTATTTGCAAAAAAGATTTATTTATATAAAAAAACCTATGACAACCGTTGACAAACGTATAATTAGTAAATTAATTTAAAAAAAGGACGTATTTTTCATTTTTGCATTTGAGCTGGAGCAGTGAGAATTCAATAACATATCAGGTTTTTTACTGACAAAATGTCTATTTAAGTAAACTTTACGCTGCAAACACTTCGCATAATGTTAAAATGAAAAATTCAGTCAAGAACCATGCTTGATTGCAACCTAGCCCAACCTAAGAGAACTAACAAAAATTGGAAACAGAATGAACGGTGACTCTTGCCCATCATTACAATCAATTAAAAATTGGTCTATGTTGTTTTGCTAGGGACGAGAATCATTTGAGGATTACCCACGTGCGGGAGGTCCTGTGACAGTGACTACTCCAGAAAACATTTATTTAGTGGATAAAAATTGTCTGTGAGTGTGATCGGCGCTTACAAGCAAAAGAAATTGCAGCACATACCGGCATTTTCATAAGGTGGGTGCCTCTAATTCTGAGAGCAGTGCAAAAGCAGCGTCGATTAGAATGTTGTGAGCAATTTTAAGATCATTTTCACAAGTACCAAGAAAATGTAAACCAATGAACTGTAACAGGTGGTGAAACTATGGTCTTTTACAATGATCCAATTTCCAAAAGAGATTACATAGAATGGCATCGAAAAGGAGAGACCGTGCCAAGAAAGAAAATATCACGAATAGCACCTCAAAAAAAACTGATAGCTACAATATTCTGAGACTGCGAGGGTATTTTTCTTTTGAGTTCAAAGAATCGAATACACCGTGAATGCAGCGTATTAGGTAATGCAACTTACTAAGGCAGTTGCGTAAAAAAATTCAATATAAAAGGGGCGGAAAAATCAGTTGATGTGTACGCTTGCTTCATGACAATTCTTCAATCCACACTGTTTCGCTTTCCGTGAATGTGTCCTTACAGAAATTGAACACCAACCATATAGCCTAGATCTGGTCCTGTCCGACTATTTTTTGTTTTCAAAGCTGAAGGCCGATGTGCAAAGTACGATTTCAATGATGCATCATATTTTGATAGTGGCATAGAAGTATGAGTCAGACACTCAAAAAGAAATGGAATGCATTACGTAGCGCAATGGAAAAACGAAATGGTATGCTGCTAGAGCGAAGCCCAATATGTAATCTTCAGGGTACTGACACGTTTGGAACAAACCAAAGAATTGAGCTATTCCGACCGTGTAACTTGTTAGCATATGCTGGTTACATTAACATATATTTTCCAAATTTCGAAAATTGTTATACATCACTTTTTGTCTGGAATATCCATTCCAGTCGTGTATTACCAAACTTCCCAAATACTCTACCACCACATGGATATTTCCATATACTTATAGGTTCTCCTGCAAACGTGTCCTTGTGATATTTCCTTTATGTGAACCTCGTTATCATTTTATCATTATAAACTATTCTCGTTCAATAAATCTCTAGTTGTTCCTACGTCTACATTCCTTAGTCTCATGATTTTTGCAGTGTACTCGACATTTTGTTCTCATGCTGTCTTTTAGACGCTTAACTTAAAAAAGATATTAGAAAAACTTACAAGCGAGTATAAAGAATGAAGTCACAACAATTTCACACAAATTCTCTGCCTCTAGTAGACGTTGTAAATAAAAATGACGTTTTAAGGTCAAAACTTGAATTTGATTAAACTTTTTGAATAGAGTTAGATGTTTAATTCATTTATACTGTATCTGATTAGCGAAATTCCTGTTTTTTTATTTCTAAATAATTCTCAGTCATCCTTCCCTTTACACGATTTATTCTAAAGGCTCTTTATTTCCTTTTTATTATAGTCGACTTAGCAGCATATTTGTTTTGATTCATTTGAATCCATAGTTATTTCAAGTTCTCATTATATCCTCTAGTGCAATGTTGAACTGTTGACTACTTATTTGAAGTCAAGTGAGAGCACTTAGACTTGAATATTATATCCATAACATTCTTCAGCTATTAAACTTCTGGTATGTTTGCATCTGTTATTGAGTTTCAGTGTCAAAACCCTTTTTAAGACCACCTGATTTTGGGTTATATCAACTTTTTAACCTTCCGTTAATTCTTGTGGCTGAATTCATACTCTATGTTTCTTCATAATTGCCGCATATATTAGTATCTTCTTCTTTCAATATTGCTTCATAAGTTCCAGACTATTTCGTCGAATTTGGTCCCGATTGACTGAATTCGACATTTGGTACATGGGTCTAGGTGTTGTGTTCTCTTAACTTATTTCGTATTTACCACTCAAAAGACATTGCACTTATAAGAAAACTTGAATTATGGTAGAAACTAGTATTTTATTAGACATAGCTAAATATCAAGAAAAAATCAATCGAGAACTTTCCATTCCTTAAGAGAGTAGTTTCGAGAACACATTGTAGATATAACATTTGATGATGAAAGGTTTCTAATTGTTATTGAGCTACATTTTTCAGAAAAGATTCCAATGCCAAGAAAACGATTATTTATTTTCACCGTCTTAACGCAATGCTGTTGATACGTGTTTAAAAGTTTTTTGTGAATTCATATATGACCTGATATTCTAAAAATTCATCTATTCTGAACACGAAACACATATATTAATGTATGATATACTCACCTTCCGTTTAACAAATTTAACTAGTTGATCCCACTCTGGTTCATTCGCTCTTGGACTCTCTGAATATTCGTAAGGTTCCCGAGATAATTGCCTTAGTTGACTTTCTGGAATCCTTTTAACCCTAGCATTTTCAGTAAGGTAATATTCCGGCTAAAATAAATATTAATATTAAAACACATTAGATTTGGCGAACCACTATGTTTGTTTCCTCTTAGAGTATATGAAATGAAAATATGTAACCGAAACTGCGAAGTTAAGCTATGTAGAAGGCCAAATTAGAACATTGTTGTTTCAGTCCCTACTGGGGATGAGTTCCAAATTCTAGTTGGTAATGTTTAGAAATGAAGTTGACATCTCTAATTGACTGGGTGAATATTGAGATCTTTATATCTTATATCTACGAAAATATGTTATTTTGAAAGTTTTTGATAATATGAATTCATGAGATTCATTGGGTTGGGGACAAAGTAATTTCGGTTTTATAGTAAAAAATAAAACCTTTTTTTCAACGAAGAATAGTTTTTTATCAATTATATATTTTCCATTTTGCTAAATGATCTTCTGCCATTTTTATTTCAGCTCCATGATTCCGTGCTCATAAAATTTCTGGTCCTTATCAGCGAAAAACTGAATCAGGTGCGATTGAAGATCATCGTCATTTGTGAAAGTTTGACCTTTCAAAGAATTTTGCGAACTCTGAAATAAATGGTAAGCAGATGGTGCCAGATCAATGCTGTAGGGAGGATGTGGCATCACTTCCCAGCCAAGCTCCAATAGGTTTCCACGAGTTGTGAGGCCTTGCATTATCATGGTTGAATACCGAACCTTTCCGATTTGACAATTATGGCAGTTTTTCATTGATAGCTCTATCCAGTTTGATCGTTTGGTTCCTTAGAAGCAGCTCAAGACGTTTGTGATCCCACCAACCTGATAAATTTTTCAATAGTATAACAATCGAGAGAGATGCAGTGAAAACTTATCTCATATGATGCAAATGACTGCTTCTAAGAAAGTTATCGCCTACCTTTGCCACATGGTAACGCTTTCAGGTATATTTCAAAATAAATACCAATCCCGCAATGTCTAGGTGGGTGATATATGTCTTATCTAATGCCCAAAGGTACATTCTTGCACGATCTCCTTAATCAGTTTGACCACTTAAAATTGTGAGACTCACGTTTTTGGAAATTGTGTGACGTATGTATCTTGTCGAGTAAGTGAAATTGGTTCTATTTGTCTTGTGAATTTGACATGTTTTCCTCCATAGTATGATTCCTAATTCTTTTATTCATAAGCCTACTAAATATAATTTCAAATAACTATTTTGAGTAGAGAAACTATGTTTTTATATGGCAATATCACTTATTTATACTCAGTGATAACCTTATTTTTGTTTTTTGTATGAGGGTATATATTTATGTCGACCCCCTAGAGCCGAATGTAGACACGGATGAGTTTTGAGCAAAAAAAAGTCGGAGCCTAAGTTCTATTTTATAATTATTTTCGTGTGATTTGAATAATTTCTTATCTTATTAGGTTACTGGACAACCTACCATCCCAACAATTACGATCCAATGCCAAAATATTTCTGCATAAGGACCACGCTGATAGCAACAGTGACAACACTCCGGCTGAACAAATGGATAGCGAATCAAGAAATCAACGATTGAACAGGAAAAAATAGAAAGTCAAACGAGATGTCACAAAGAAGCAGATTTCGTTGAGAGACATTTCCAACAATTCATAGACGATGAGTGATTCAGCATTTCGTGGAAGAAAGTAGCCGATATGCTCTGTTTTTGAATTATCTCGATTCCATCATAGGAATTGGCAATTTCACACTTGAGCAGATACAATAATTTTATTAGAATTGGTATGAGAAATATCGGCGTAACTCAATGAAGTCAAAGGGATAGATTTGTGACAATATATATACACTTTATAGATATACACAGAATTTATAGATAGTACGAGGAATAAGGTATGGAAGATCTATTTATTCATATAAATGATAAAGAAGAGCTGAATTGATCATGAAGAAAAATAATGGACGTTAGTTTATCGGCAGGTAAAAAATATAGAGTGTCAACACAAATTATAGCTAAGTAAGCTTTGAAATCTAACAGGACAAAAGTCAAACATAAGTACAAAGTACGAAAAATGATTCAGAAAATCTGCTAGCCCATGGTTGGTACTAAAAGCTTCAGGTAAAAATGAATTTTCGATAAAATCTATATATGAATATTTTGTTTTCATCTGCAGAGATGGCAAATTTTGAGCTCCAACAGGACAGAGTCAACCATAAATACGGAGTACGAAAAATAATCAAGAAAATCTGCCAGCCCATAGTTGGTACTTAATGAAAAGCTTCAGGTGAAAATAAATTAGCTATGAAATCTGTCTTCTTCAAGTACCATACACTTTGCAGCGTGTAAGTGTTCTCTTGTTCAAAACTTCTAATCTATTATCTGCAGGCACCCTACTTCTGCAGCACGACGAAAAATTGTTGCCACACCCTGAATACCACACCATTGTTTTCTATATCGTAGTCAGGAATATTGTTTACGCCGTGGTCCTCTATATATGAGCAATTTTCTTCAGCAGAGTTATTTTCATTTTTGGAAACGGATGATATCATGATTTAAATATCTTGCAATACCAGAGAATTCACAAACATGAGAAAAAGTTATGGTAAAAGACCTAGAGGTTATTGAAAAATATACTGTGCTTAAGGCCAGAACCGTTTAAATAGATCGGAATATAAGCTATTAACGGATAGTAATTCGTGGTAAGAAATGGTGCTGGTCTCTTAATTCATGGTTACTAGACGTAGCTATGCTGGATTCTGTACAATAGAACAGAAGTAAAAAGGTGTCGCAACTTATATTCATAAAAAAAGGTAGTCAATACCTTTCTGAGAAACTCAAGTGAGCTTGAAGTGAATCTAAATTAACAATGAGAGGAATAAGCTTAAAATGTTGGTCTTTTATTACATTCGATATTGAGTGAGGATTTTATATATTAAAAAATGATATTTAATTTTTTTTTCGTAAAATACTATTGCGTTGAAAATGGAGATAATGGTGATGTTTAATTTGTCCTCTTTCGAAAGCATTTTGAACTAATTGATATAATTCCGGTACTAATTAGTTTAAAAGAAAGGATAACATCAGCTGCTCCTTCCATACTATAATATAGAAAGACCAAAAGATATAAATTTATGAATAGGAAATCTTAAGAGAAATGATTGGTTGCTGCCATTTATTCGTTAAATTTTATGCTTGTATGCCGACTGTTCACTTGAAAAGCTGATGATATATGCTTTCATTGCACTGATTATCACATAATTTGATAGCATACTTACTTTGGTGAAAAAATTCTCAAAAGAAGCTAACGCTCTTGATTTGAAACAATCGGCTAGATCTCCATTAAGACAGGCAGCGTTTGCTGATGCTAAATACGGATCTGTCTCAGGACCTGTTCCAAAACCTATCCAGTCAAGAAGGTTACGTCCTAAAAACATTTTATAAAATAACAATAGTTCAAAAAAACGATCCAAAATAAAGCTATTTGCTACGTTATTCACCATTATTGGCTATTTATTAATTGGGAAAACCCAAGATCATAAAGGGCAAAGTTATTTCCATAACCAATTGTTCGAAAACTTCAGTCAATAGGTTGATATAATTCTAATAATCAAATTTACATTTCCAGGTTTTGCAGTGATTCTCTCACATGTATCTTCTGGAAAACTATAAAATGTTTGATTGTCAGAGTAAATGAGAAGCTGTAGAATAAACACGAAAAGAGAAAACTACTTCATTAAAAGCAAAAAAGTACACTACTTAGAAGTGGATTTATACTATTTCCTCGAAAAGGAACAGCGTTTACTAATTTTAGATTTGCCAAACAATACCAAACGACTTATCATGTCAAAGAGATACATATGTTGAAATTAATTTAGTGAATTCTAGGTCAGCCTTAGTTAGATTTTAGGTTTTATTTATACAGTAGTATTCATGATTCTTGAATAAGATTGTGTTTTCAATAATTTCAGCAAGATAGAATAAAAGATGAAGCAGATAGGAGAAGTTATTTCACAAAAAGCAGCAAACAAATCCACAGTATGAATTTTTGTATAAATAATATTTTCTAATATGGATAAAAAACAAAATCAGTCAGGTTTTATAGTTGGAATAATTGAATTCAATCATAGACCCTTTTTTGACTTTGTCAAACCACCTCCAAATGATTATTCTCGAATATTATTAAACTAAGTAGATAAACTCAATTTAAGAATTCAAGGAATGGATTTATAACTTCTTTCAAAATAACCAAAAGTACAAGATCGAGTATCCAAATTTGCGGTCTGCTATACGACCCATAACGAAGATTTACCAGTACCGATTGCGCCTTTAGATATGCAAAATATTATTTTAGAAGATACTGGAGACAACGTATCATCGAGAAGCTCCGAAGAACAATGCCTCGACCCTATTTTTACTCCAAGAACCAGTTCCAGCGAGCCACATTTGATTGTTCAAAGTGAGTTGAATGATTTAGCACGTGATTTGGGGTTATCAAAGCAACAGTCTGAGCTTCTTGCTTCCCGTCTTAAGGAATGGAACTTGTTAGGTAAAAGACAAAAATTATGACCTTTAGAAAAAGAAATGCTACATTTTCTGCAGTCTACAGTCTAACTTAACCTAATCTAAAGATAAAACTTGATATTGAGCATAATCCCAGTGAGTGGCGCAAATTTATTGACTCGTCTAAATACAGTTTAAAAGCAGTGTGATTACACAATAGAAATTTAAAACCGTCAATACCAGTTCTTCATTCTGTGAAGATGAAAGAAACTTATGAAAATAATCGCTTGCTTTTAGACAAAATTAACTACAACAAGTATAAGTGGCAAATATGTGGGAAGGTAATTGGAATTTTAATGGGACTTCAGGGAGAGTTTTTCCTTGTCTATGTGACAGTGCAGTAGATCATTACTATGTTGGAAAAAAATGGCATACAAGAGGTGAGTTTCAGCCGGGATCTCAAAATGTTGAGTTCATACCCCCTGTAGATCACAAAAATGTCTTTCTCCCCCCCCTACACATTAAACTTGGATTGATGAGAAAAAATTGATAAAAAGGGTGATAGATTCAAATACCTTAGAGAAGTATTTCCCCAATTGAGTGATGCCAAATTGAAGGAAGGTATTTTTATTTGGCCACAAATAAGAAAAATATGGCTATGTAGAAACGTACCACAATCTCTCGAAATAATAAAACCTTCTAGAAGTTGTGAAGGTACATAGGTAATCAAAACCTTAAAATTTTTTAAAATTATCGTGACTCTCTGATACTTTTTTGGCTTTTATAAAAAAATATGCCTTAAACAGTTGAAAATAGTCCAATTTACTTGAAGTAAAGCTTAAAAAAGGTAAGCAAAAGACAGTCACAATATATACTCTACTAGTCTATTAAATATTATCAATTGGCTTGCCTCGATAAAGATGACAATTCACAACTATCACCATTTAACAAAAATAGTTGTCTACATTGAGCAAATGGAAATAGATTCACAAAATCCTGTTACATGTAAACAACGTGCTATCAAATTCAATGAATATAATTCGATGAATATTATGCTACTGTATAAAATAATCATAAAATAACATCATACTTTTGTTAATCAAATATTCAAGACGTTTTTGAGCTCGTTATACCTAAACCCTCACTCGACTGATATTAGAAAATTGTTTTGTGACATATATATACTTTTCAAATTCTAACCACGCCACTGTTCAAGTTCACTCACCTTGGCCGTTATCGTTAGCATCCTCAGGTCGGTAATTATCTTGGCCTCTAGACTGCAGCGCCACTAGTGACACCAATGAAAACAAAAACATCCATTTAGAAAACTCCAACATCACTTTCAATATTAGTATTAACACTAAATAAACAGACAAAAAGTACGTTTATTCTTCAATCACTTTGATATTGAGTGTCTCGAATGAAGAATTCGCGAACGTGTACACCTAACGGTACCACTCTACCATGAAATTCCAAATAGGTACTCCTGGTACTCCTGATAGTTTACTTGATTTAATTTGTGATCTTGTAGCAAAGATCTATATATAGATATTTGGAGGGGTTTTCTTATTGTGTGCAATATTTCAATTTTTAGTTCTCCGATTAAATAACTATTAGGTAAGAGGGGTAATACCCAGAGAAAGTGACACAGCGTCGTGTTGTTCCATTTCGTTCAATAACATTGTTTAATTCTTAGTAATAAACTTGATGGTCTTCTATATCCGTTAAATGTTATGTAATAATTAACAAAATGCTAAAATTCATATTGCAATGTGCGTGAGTATTGTTTAGATTTAGAATACAATGGGAATTCCTTGAATTATCAACAAGTTCAATTGTTCCTTTAGGAGGAAATTTTACACAAATGCGAATATTGTAGTAGTCTGACGAAAGTTGATGAATACAGTGTATATTTTATATAAAATATTTACAATATTCTTAAATAAATAAACTTACCTACAATATTATGAATGAGTTTATAAGGAGTAGCATTCCAATATAGAAGACGGTTTCGAAAACCAATGAAATATAAAATTTGGAAATTGACATTTGATAGTGCTGACACGATACACATTTGACGTCACGTTGGAATCAAAATGTGAAGTATAATGTATGCTGTATACCTGTTATAAAGTTTTATTTTGATTTCAAAAGTAATGTTTTATGCAAAGACATGTCTATATATGTATTATTCATATGGCTATTGAATTTCCTGCTTTTCCGTTAAATAAGACACTATTCTAAACAAAATTACGGAATTATTCAATTTAATAATATTGTTTCTGATTATTTAATTTATTTAAATATTCCATCGAATCATATATAGGTAAATGAATAATGTTCCAAACCTAGACCCTTTGCATTATATGGAACTTCATATGCTAAAATAAATAACACATAAATACTGTTTCTGTTTATAATTCTACAAGTGAATCGGCAACAACATACAATAAGTATAATTTTGAATAAAAATTGAAATTGTGTTCGTGATTTACGACAAAAGTTTTTTTTTGACAAAAAAAGGTCAACTCTATAATAGCCTGTAAACATAAAAAATTATCAAGAACCCATTAAATACATACAACTTCAACCTAATCTTAATAGACAAGAAAACATTCTGATTCTAGCGTGACGTTATGCGCGAGGCGTGTTAAATTTGAGCTGACAAATCGGAATACCAGTGTATGTGTATAGTGACTACCGAATGATACATTATTGCCTGAGAATAATTCGAGCGCAATAATGTTACTTCAAGTTCGTAATACATACATAAACCTTTTTTTCTAGGATCACTTAATTAAATATTCCAAAGTAAGTAACTTGATTGTAAATATTTAAGCCGAACTTAGAGTAAGGAATCACTTTGTGATTCGAAAACTTTCAAACATAATTTGGACTTTCAAAGTGTAGTGTGCACAGTCCACAATCTGTATATTGTGGATGATTAAGATTGGCTTAATTCTTTATTTGTACATTCGATGCCCAGAAAAACATTTCTTCACTAATTGTTTTATCAGTAATTCATAGTATTAATTTAAATATATCTTCAAAAAAACAGTCTTGTGAATTTGAATTTACCTCATTATTTTGGCAATACTTTCCATTCCCACAATGTGATAAAAACATTCTCATTTGGAAAGTATTTTCTAACTCTAACTAATTTTTGATCTATATATTATGACTATGATACTATGAGTTTTCCTCAATTCAGGAATAGTAATTTTTGAAAGAGATTTTTTGTCCTCCAATATCCAATTTATTGTATCAATCGTGAAAATATTGACAATAATCAGCATGCAAAATGGATCTTAAAAAATAATAAAAAATGCTTTGGTCAAGATGCATATTTTGCATCTTTGTATTTGTATATAACAATATTAGTGTTTTGAATTTTTCGAGATAATAGGCAAAATTATTTTTTTCTTCACTACACCAAGTTACGAATAAAATTTCTTCTCATTTATTTCTTTGATTTTTCTGACAATGAAACTCAAGTCATCATTTTCGCAGTAGATTTGATTTCACAAGGTGTACATTCTCGGGATATCACTGTCATAATTTCACGTGTTATTCTTTAGCGTTGTCTTTGTGATACACGCTAATCCTGAAACTAACCCAAACAACCTTCAATGTACATACTCACTAGTTGCTATGATGACGCGCTTCAATCAAACTTCATTGCATTACATCAAATTTCTGTTGCCAATCACAAGTTTTCTCTACGAAGTAATTGTATAAAAAATAGTCTACTCTCAATAATTCCCAAAATAATTCCCAATAGGAGTTGTCGGAAACTATAAACTGCGTTGAGGCATATCACTTATCAGCTGATTATGGATTCTAACCCTTAACGAGATTCAGATCACAAGTCCGAACGTCGCGTGAAAATATAAAATGTGAAATATCATCAACAATAACTAATTTTTAATAGTTTTATGTCTTTTAATTCTTCCATGATATCAACTTAAGTGTATAATAGATTCTAGTTGTTTAAAAATTGTTATTAAGTAGTAATTAACAGTTTATCCCCTCAGACGGAGTTTACACTGAAGTTCAATAGAAATAACCTATTTTTATGTTGAAATGCCAAAAATTATAACAAACCGCGAACCGCAATGTCACTGCTAATAAGAATTTATACTAGACCATCATTGAAGGAGAATACATAATTTTTCAGAAAACTTTAGACAAATGGAACTACCCGTCAGCTGATCACATATAACCACCGGTCTACCAGGATAGAAAGGATCATACCATATATTTACGACCCGATTATCTCGATTAGTTTCCGAACAAAAATGAACGTGATTCGGGTTAGTTTCCGAACTTTCAGATTCATCAAGTTAATCCAATCGTAGTTCCCAAAAATTCCTACTATCTTTGTATAAATAATTCGGTATAACATCTTATAGTATTGCAAAGAATTGTGGGGAGAATGAGGTTTCTAGATAAATGAAAATCCCATCGAATACCCATTTTACAATTCTGTTGAGAAACTGTTGTTTACACGTTTTCAGTTGTAGACACGCATGTAGGGTTGCCAGGTCCCCAAACTTAATAGTTGTACAAACCAGCCATTTAATTATTGAGGATTTTATCTCAGTATTAATAGATAGGATAAGAAAATTGTAAGCTAAATCTTGTTAAATACTTGTGAATTAATAAATAAAATCGAATGCCCAATCAGTCTTAGGTGGGTACTTTATTATTGATTATAATTAATAATATAATTATATAATAAATATATATGTGAAAGGTAGCATTACATAATGAGCTAACAGCAATGCGTTGGTTTGATCGTGGATCGTGGAGATTTGATGCTTGATGATCGTTCGTGCTCAGTTCGTTTACCTGCATGGGATATTGAGGTTATGAGGGAAGCAGTAGAAATCCTACCTTATACAAGCCGATTATGTGACTATTTTGGAACGCCCAATAATAATACCATATATTGCCGGTCAAAATCATTAGATGAGATATATTAAAGTTGTGGATTAGTGTCACACGATTAATCGAGACTCCAGCGAAAAGTCGAGGAGAGGTATATAAACATCTCATTGTCCTGCCGAAAGATGATCGATTTATTATACGGATTGTTACTTGCCATGAAAATTTGATTTATCTCGATAATCAGAACATGGAAAATCAGTGGTTGGGCAAATGATAATTACCAAAACTCGTTACAAAGAGAGGTCGAATTGAGCTGAAAGTTTTATTGTGTGTTTGGTAGAATTATGAAGGTAGTGTACTTCGGAATGATTCTCAACCGATAATTGAGCCATCAATGTAGCTGAGACGAATAAAGGAGGTTTTAATGGAGAAGGATCCATGTTTAGTGAACTGAAAGCGGGTTCCCCCACAACAAGTTGATGGTACACTGCGAAAAATACGCAGAATAAGATCCAAGGACTATTGAACTCCTTCCATATCCAGCATTTACAGCTCACCCTGCATTTATTCAGATTCGTCAATAAATACTTGCGTTCCCAAAGAATGTTCTGACCAAGGTCTCCTCCAGTTTGCTGAACATTAGGCTGAAAACATAGAAACTATTTGAAGCTTTAGGTTGTAGCATTCAGCTGATAGATTTTACTGATACTTGTATCACGTCGTGTTTATATACTTCAAATTTCTGCTACATTTTGTTGGAAAATGAAATGATATGAAAACTAGGATCGGTTCTGAAACTGAAAATATAATTTCAAATCCATAAGGCCTAGTTTGTACACCAAATTATTTTACTTGTCCTATTAGAATTGCTTCTATTAAGTTTCAGGTAATCTTTTGAACTACACTTGAGGGAACTTTTGTTCATTCGAGACTCATTCCATCTTCCCCCCTATTGTGAAATATGAGTACTACAACTGATGGGCCCTGGATATATCGGGGCTTATTTTTATTAATATAGTATAATTATTTTATTGGTTCATTACTCAGAATTCGAAATTTTTACAATTCCTTGCAACAGCTCGCTGTTATTTTGAGAATATTTCCTAGCTGCAGTTCACTTAATTATATAAAAGCAGAACTTCTTCTAACCTAGATTCCACTACAAAAAGTTATCTTCAATATCTTCAGGTTATACTGAAACATCATAAAAAGCACATATATTCTGAAATCGTATAAATGATAACACAAAGAGCTGACGAATTTAACGAGAATTGTTGGATAACGGGTAAGACAAATCGAAAAGCCTCGGGGTGAGTAGGAATACGATATAGTCGGATATACAAAGGCGCTCTTGTGCGTAGTGAAATAAGAAATAAGTTTCGTTGAATAAGAAAGCCACACAACATTGAAAAACTAAGGAATATTCAAGATTCAGTTTTAAAATCAAAGTACAATTAGGAAATGATTATAAACGTAATATATGATGTTAATATAACTTGTTATAGATATGTTTGCATGCAATTAGATGAAAAACAAAGAATTAATTATATGTACATTAAAAACCTTTTCTAAACAGTAAGGTACGACTATGTTGCTCGGTTGATTCGGACTTTCCTTTGAATATGAACCGGATCTTTAAAAGGATTCAGTGAACTTTCTCTCCGTTGGAGGAACAGTCAATTTCTGTTACTCCGGTCAAACTCTTAGTCATCATTTCAAGTTATGCAATGCAAATCAGATTGCATCGATACATATTATGTTGATGCCTCAAAGGTTTATTGTGCAGCTAAGTTACAAAATATTATTTTTATTAAGATCGACAAGCTATTGACCTAACATTAGGATTATGTTATCGTTTTGAATTTAAAATGTACTATAGAGGTCAACTACATTTTTAATCAAAATTTTCCAGAAAAAAAGTATTCCAGTGTTTAAGCTGACGTTATACGATTCTTAAACATAAAATGCAGCTTATTACTACCTTCCTGTTACTTATAACCATAAAGCTCTATTTCTGATATACTTCATTTTCTCTTTCTCAACGTATTTTTCCCTTACATTATCAGTCTATTCCTTTTCTTTCTACCGAGTTGTACTCAAATATTATTTTTGGCGATCAATTGACGTCTGCGCTGATTACACACATTCACTGGATATTAATATGATATTTGGACCAAGTAATCATTTATATTGATCCTTCCAATTATATATGAGAACTTTGATGTTGGTAGCAGGGTATAGTGTTTTTTACATCAAATTCATGAAGCTTTCCGTTTATGAAAATATTAGGTATAAGCAGTTAGAATCATAAAATACTGGAATTATATGAACTATATAAATTCCCATTCATAAACAGAGTACGTATTTGCTAAAATCATTATTGAATTTCAATCAAAAGTTGTTGATAGCTAAATGAGATATTTGTCGAATTAATGTATATTGATATATCGTACTTTGGAGTAGAAGCATATAATATCCAACATTTTAACCAAATATTGAATAGAATTCACTTCATTTTGATTATTGAAATAACCCATTAAGTCATCAATATCCTTTAAACTCTCATTTAAATAAATATTTTGATTGGATAATTTGTTCAACCAGCTTAGAACAACCAAAGAGGTCTATGCCAATTCGATTTTCTAGAATATTTTCTAAAGTAAATTGTATATTGGATTATGGATAATTGCTTGATATAGGCGAAGGAGATATCTTACATTGAATGATGAAAAAACTAAATAAAGGAACCATCAACTCATCTAACCAACAGAATTTCGACCAGCCTCGAATCTTTTGTACTACACAACTGCTACAAAATGTTCCAGACGATCACGATATTTCTCTTCCTTGAAACTGCAAAAATGGTTAAATAATATTTCTTTTCAACCTACTGCAGCTCATTTCACTACCGACGAAGTACTTCACAGTTGTTCGACTGAAGAACCTCTCCAGCTGCATATCTACCATCACAGATATTAATCTCTTAGTTTCTTCCAACGGTTTCATTACAGGAATTGCATACGAACAAAACGTCCCACCACAGTCTCATTCTCCAGCCAAAGAAGGCCTTCATAACTATCTACCTGAGAATACTCACCATGGCTTAATCAATTTTGAATAATTCTCCGCAAAATGATATCATCAATTTGTTCACATCTGCTTCATTATATTTTTTTACTGTGCGCTGGCGAATACCAACTGCTTGAGTAAACCTCTTCTGTATTTTTGCTCACTCCGTTGTGGTTCCAATATAATTAATTCAAATATACTGATTTATGAACAATGTTTCATCTAGCCTGTTGTATTCACGAATGTTAGTTACAAGGGTAGCCGACACTTGGTACCATCGCTCATTGATAGCTCCAAGACAAAATAAGACATGTAGTTTCATTCTATCATTAAATAGATACCACCGGTCCTCCTGATATACCATTTGATTTAATTTGTGAATCTTTAACCTTCAACTCTCACTCTCTCAGCTTCCTTGCGAATTTCAGCTACAACAATTGAATTGATTCATTCAAAATAATCTCGACGACGCTGAACACCCACAATAATGAGTCACTTGTGCAGACCATACTAATAAAAATGGTAATTTTATGCTTAGATCCAGAGACAATTTGTAGTATCCTCATTACTGACTTCCAATGCCTCTTTATATTCAAATATATTCATATTCAATATAAATATTGAATATATAGATAGAGAAACAGTGACAATATAACTGAATTATGTGACTGTGACTTAATTAAATTCTGACCTGTACCCAATATTTACCAAACACAAATTCTCACAATCTATTACGGATGAAATATTTGTCTACAAAACTATTAACTAGGACAAATACAGGACAATAATAAAAGAAAAACCTATATTGCAGTAGGAAAATTTGTGATTGCCATTGAAAACTTCGGAATGTCGGTACTCATTTAAAAAAAAACAAATCGAATTTACTATAGTATTGGAAATTGTTAGGAACTTTGTTATCAATTTGCTCAATTTATGGCAACATAATATTAGATTAAAGTTAACGTTAAAAGTTAACTAGTAGGTATATTAAAAAGCTCACAAATATTACTTTATCTAAAACAACAAATACTTCTTACTCTCATCGGGTACTAAGCAAAACGCATCCATATATTGACATATATATCAAAACCATAACGTGACAACGTTTCAATGAGAAGAGTAACTCAGAATTGATGACATCATGTAAATTTTAGAAAACCTTCCCATATCTAGCTATATATAAACAAAAGAGAAAATTATTCATAGAAGTATTGGAAGGCACAAGCAACTTTCGTCCAGCGGTATGTACTCGTAGCCTTCAAACCATGAAACATAAAAGTATATATGGCAAATCTTCGCATACACAAAGCCCTTAACTTATTATTACTCAAGGACTATTACAAAAATATAATTTCTAGAATTCCAAGGTATTTATTGGGATTGATATGTTTGTACTCAATGGAGAGAAATAAATCATGGAAATGTCACCGACATACCGATATACATTTTGTGTCATCTGCAAGGCCTCCCAATGCTCCGTAAACAAATTTGAATGCTGGAAACTATTTTGACGATTAGTTTGAAATTTCAGCGTAACAACCGTCATATTAATATCCGGGTATTTGGTTAATGCGCATTCTTACGATCCATTTAACGAAAAATTATTAAATACAGTAGATCCTATTATTTGTTATCCAACTTCCACTAAAAAATATTATGAAACATTTCATGAATTATACAAAAATAGTGATATATTAAATTTATTCTTGAAAGCATGTCATATTTTTTTCTTTTAAATGCTCATTGCAAAATGGTTTATTACATTATCCATCTGATTTTTGCGTTGTCTGTCGTTTTTTATAGACATCCTGAAAACAAATATGTCTATGGGTTTTTCATAAATACTTTTGGTCGGTATGCGAAAGGTGAAATGTCTCTTAATTGGAATATTTTGCTATCAAGATTTAGTCGATACCATACATAAATCTTCACCTGCTTATAACAAAAATAATTTGGACCAATTTGACTTTTTATTGTCATTAAAAAAGATATAGCTTGCGAAATTGGTGATATCCAAAATATTTTAAAAATACTAGTAGACTTTGGTAAGACTCCAAGTAGGTTTTGTAAGGTGCAAGCACCCGATCCAAAGTATTTTTTCGTAAAAACCCTACATAATGTCTGGTTTATACTATGTCTTTGCTTCTCATTTCTGCACTGAGTGCATCGTACTTAGTAGCACAACAGCGGGATAATACTTGCAGATACTTTGTCACGGAATAAAAATTGAGTATTTAAATACTTCTCCAAGATCTTCAGATGCTAGCACTCGATTATATTATTCACTTTTTTCCTAAAGTTCTATGTACACAATGAAATAAATTCTTTTGTCAAGGCATAGTAGTGAAAAAGTTATCTAATGGAATATTCTTTTCGGATTACTTATAATATTCACCTAAATCGTCCACTGATCTTTTATGTCGATTTATTTCAAGGTCAATTGTTGATATGCTGATGTGAATTGGACCTTACAATAGATATAAATTTCCTTTCAAATTCACTATATTTCAATCCTATACTATATGGGCTTTGATTATACGTACTGTGTCAATTTAGTTCACTTTCTGAACTATGGATTGAATTGTTCATCGTCTATAAAACACTTTGTTAGTTTTTTAAAAGCTGGTGGTGAATTGTCCATATATCGCAGATCATTATAATGGATAATAAGTTAACTCCCACAGATCTGTTGGATAGTCTGTATTCGAATTATTCGTCCTTATTTCGAGTTTTATGTTGAATTGGTAATGTATAAGACCAAATAGTGTTGCCTGTAACAGTAAATGTTGTACGTGATTGTCATGTTTCATCTCCAGCTACAACGCTTACAATTTACTGATCATCGTCAACTTCTTATATATCACAGAAATCACATTTGTCATCGGATCAAGGACGATTAAGCTGCAATCAGCAGACGTAATCTCCTTATTTCTGAAAATAGCAAATTCAAGATTAACAAAAACTACTCAGATATCAAACTTATCTAGCACTCTCTGCAGATAGCACAAAATATTTGTCTCTGTGTGATAATATTATTATTTCCAGCTGTTAAAAATTTTTATACTTAGCAAAAAAATCCAAAAGATATTATTTTTTCCACGAAACTACGTATAGGTTCCAGGTTGGAAAATGGTTGTTGAAGGCTTCTAATTTCTTAATTTAATTTAGATTTTATCAGTCACACATTCGATCTGAACCATATCATGATAAGATACGAACCATTTGAGCTAGACATGCTCCGAAAATTGACACGCTGCTATGAAGCCTCTAAATATACGCAGTAATGCAGTGTTATTAATATAGAAATGATTTGTAGACATCGATTTTCATCTGCACCATTTCGATATTTGAATCTGTAAACACAATATGAATGTCCGATCTCAGATTATTCGAAAAAATTGTAATTTGAACTTTGCTTCCGAAGAATCTTAATGAAATCGTAAAACTTTAGATATTATTAGCTACCATTAACTTGTGTTATTTATCCTAAACAGCTTGAAAATGATAACGATGTCAACAATTTCAAAATAGATAGTATTGGACACGAGTAATATATTGTTCATTACGTTAACTGTACTGCAATTGTGACTAAACATGTGTAGGAACAAGAAGGTAGAGGAGCACTAAGAAACCAATTGTTTAGCCAAGGTGTACCATTCATTATCAAGACATGCGATTCACGCAAATTGCTGGTGAAAAATTTTGAGCTACCTCAAGTCAAATTGCTGACTAATAGTTTGGAGAGACAAGTAGACCTATTACTTGGCTTACACTCTATCACTCCATTCGGTTCTTTGTTCTCTTTTCACACTGTGAAAGATTAGTGTATCCTCTGACTGTGTATCATTGTTCTGAACGTTTGAACTGGTGCAGATAACTGTGGTACTATGACAGAATTGCGTGATGGCGAAATGTCGTTATTAGTGACGAATTGTAGTTCTGTGTAGGTACTCACATGATGATCAAGTCGCCGTTAAAAGGGTTTGTTTTTGAAAGACATATACATAGGTCTATTACCTAGATTCTTTTGAATGCAAATAAACTTACAATCGGCATAATGCCATACTTCATGAATTAAGTGAATTGATGATATAGAAATAATTTTAGAGAAAATATTTTTGACCTGAATCTGATTGAATTACCGAAGAGTGCTGAATAGAAAGAAGAATATGGTGAGCAAATCATTATAAGTGGTAGTGTTTATTTATTACCTACTTTCATTTGCTACTCACGTTTGGCACTGTCTCTTACAACATACCAACAATGAATTACAATTCCCTTTTTGTATAATGTAACAAAAATTTTTCAAATTACTTATGATTCTATAAAGTGCTTAAAATAATCATATTCGATCCAAAGTACCTTAATAATCTTAAAATAATGCCATCTAGCGAATCAATTTTATGCCTTCTTCCAACTATTCCATTTAACGACTACTCTGTGATTGCATTTTAAATTATTCAGCGGTAATTAACTCAAGGGAATGGAGTAATAAAATAAATTCAACAGGATATATTAGAATACTCGTATTTGGTCGAATCGTAAATATTTCATTCCTTAATCCGGGGAAACTATGAAGTAACTGCTATATTATATTCTGAGTAACCAAAATCATTAGTTTCTGAATCCAATTTCCATCAAAATGATACATCAATGTCTTTATGAATGAATTATATAAATGTAGTTAACTTGAAATATGAGAGATACATAGAAGAAAAGTAGTGAAGATGATAGGAAAAATAAATACAATGGATAAAAGTAGAATGGAAAAATTCATATTGTAACTGAGACAATTTCAAATTATTTATCATTATGAGAAAAGGAGAAATAACTAATAAAACACGAAAATGGTAGTCATATCAATAACCTGCTAGCAACATGAACATAAAACAAGACTGTAAGCAATCCCATTTGAGAAAAAGTGTACCAGTAGAAAGGCGCAGAGAAAGTTAGAAGATAATAATTCGTCAGACACGGATGAAACCAATATAGAACCAATAGACAAAACGAAAGCAAGGTTGAAGAATATTATTTTGAAATTAGTGAAACAAATATAGAGTTAACGAAAAAACAGTAATAAAAATTAATATTCGTAAGGAACGGAAGAAATATAAACCTCCACGTCAGAATATATTATGAATGTTATGTGTGGTCAGTACTGCTGTACGGAGTGAAAACTTGGACCTTGACAGCTCAAATGATCAAAAAACTTGAAGCATTTGAGATGTGGCTCTTTAGATGCATCCTGAAGATACCGACATAAGCACCAACATCGAAGACGCATTGGTCGCTTAAGAAAGATGGTACCAATAATAAAGATAAGAAAAACATCTTACACATAGGACACATCTTACGCAACGACAAGAGAATGGACAAATCTCAGCGTTGTAGAATTGTTTCATATAGCGAGGGACAGAGACGCATTCAAAAACGTGGATGCCAACCTTCAATGAGAAGACGGTATGAGAAGAAGAAGAAAGGAATCCAGCTAAAGAGGAATAACCATTCCAAATTGAGTTCATAAAATGTTACATAATTTTGAATAATAGGCTAGGAGATGAAATACATTGAGAAAGATAAAGTGGAATAGGACCCAATTGACGTTATGACACATTAGTTAAATATAAAATTTATAAACTATATATGGTCCTGGAACAGACATTTAGTGTTATGAGAAGATACTTGGATGAGATTTTAGAAATATTTGGGGGTACTCAGTATAATAAGAATAATAAACATGGTTCTTATATTATTGACAGGGGGATAACAAACAACGCAATTTAAGTTCATCGGCAAAAAGTTGATGATAAAATGTTTAGTTTTAATCAGGAAATTAACATCAAAATGATAGTTCTTATAATATATTTATAGCAGTTGTGTTCGTAATTACTTGAAACAGAAGCATTAATTGAATATGAAGCAACAATTTAGTGGTGATGGTCTGGTCATGTTGTTAGCTTTAGTTAGTATTTTTAAACTTTTGATTTCGAATGTTTGATACTATTATGTTGAGAGTTTTGAGAGTAATAATATTTTTTCCAGAGATATTTCAAAAAATATGGGAATGATCGTGAAAATTGAATAGAATAAAGAGTAATGAAAATAAAAGAACTGAAAAAACATGAACAAATAAACAAATATGTGAAATAATGATAAAACATAGACTATGCGGTTATTAGGTAACCTCAAACTTTCCCCCTAGAGAAGGTTTAGGCAAAAACATCCAGTGAAAAAGTTTCTAATGACTTGATCATATGAAGAAAAATTATACCATATATAAAAAGATTTTAATGGGTTACTCAAACTGAGGCTCTCTCATTTATTGACAAGCCATTTTTACGAAGGGTGTTAATTTTCTGACGGATCCTATTTTCCAATTCCTAAATTTGTTGGCAGATTTATCTTATTACCAGTCAGAATTAAATGGATTCGTTCTGGTAATGTTTCTTGATATTTTGCACTAGAGGAATCGCTGATAACTCTGTTGCCAATAATTCTCGCTCTGATGTTATTCTTTCAAAGATACTGAATATGGGCTCCTAACATCCAGTAAGATTCTATACTTGGTGCTATCAAAAATCTTGTCTATGAACGGTTACACCTTCATATGCTTACAAAAGTCCATAAAACGTTCTGGGTCGTCCACGCTTTGTTCGTGAACAATTTTTTTTCCGTAATTCATCAATCACTGTTGTTTTATATTGTGACTGGATGCTGTAGTCCTGGAAATTTTATGTAGAATGTGTTGTATATTGATTAGCGTGTTGAATTGTTTGTCTCTTGTATGACTCTTTTTTATCTGTTTAGAAAACAATAATGAATTGCTTTTACTTTTTAAATATCTTGAAAATTCCTCATTATGTAAGTGAATCTGTATCTAGATATTTGTTTTTGGTTATTTTGGAAAATATTCCAATAGTGCATTATACCCTCTCAAAGTTAATATTTTCCATTTTTCAGCAGATTTTCGTTCTATTCTAATATCAAATAATTTTAGATTATCACAAAAAAAATTACAATGTGTTAACAGTTACTTACTCCAAATAATAAATTTATTCATGCCCATTTTTACAGTTGATCACACTCCTTTCATTGATACATGCAATTTGGTTATGAATATTCCATACAATTCATATAACAGTTAAGAGATAAATATGACAATTGACAAATGAAACAATCCTCTACCTAAAAATGTATCGTTTCTTCAACGACTAAACTTGGATTCCAGTCTTTTAGATTATATCTCTAACTCATACATAGCTTATTATAATTGTTATCCCTCACAACAGGTCAATTATAGAACAAAAGTTTTCGATCAATTAGTCTCTACTTCTCTTGATATCAACGAAAAGGTTTCTCATATCTGAATCTTTAGTTATAAAGACCCGGATTCATGTTTTCTAATAAATAATCATCTATCGCCAACATCTTGGAAAAGAGCATTGGCTATTTGATTCCAATTGCAGTCGTGGGTACCTAGAGCATCAAAACAAACGTAGGTATTGATAATAATCGTCCTCGATGATTAAGAAATATTCAAAACCTAGTTTAAGAATGTGGGGAAAACAAATGATAATATCCAGCTTTCAAAAGCAATACTGAGAAAATGTAGAGGCTATTGTATTTCATCGTTCACTTGTTTTCATATTCATAATTGCATGTGGCATTTTATTATATTATCCACAAAGATCAAGACACTTATGCATGCGTTTGAACCAATTGTCGTAGTATTTTTAACATTCCGATTGAGGTACCTCCAAATCTGCGGGATTATTGGATTATTAGGTGCACAACAAGAACTGTACGGCGGATGAACCATCAATTCAATGTTATGTCTGTGTAAAAACGTTTTTTTTTTGAAGTGATATGTGAGAGCTTGCATTGTCGAGGTGGTAAATGATCCGTCGCCGCTCACGATCTTCTAGACATTTCTTGAAGCAACGCGATTAAATTATCTCATCATCATCATCATTTTGTCTATCGATTTGAACTTTTTTTGGGTGATTGTCAAATTGCAGTATCGAATGCGAACAAATTTTTTTGATAGCCAAATGTTCATGCAATAATTTATGCAGGTGGAGCTAATACCAAAGTGTCCCCCAATCTCACGGTATGTCATATGACGATTTCGCATAGTACGTTCACCATTGAAAATATCATACTTTATGATGGGATGATGCTTTTGATGCGTTATCATGCAGTATACAGTCTTTATTAATTTAATTATTCGCCTTAGACCTACCTTCTTCCTTAGATAACTCTTACTTGTTATTTTATTCCTAATAACGGAAGTTAATACTTTGTTCCTATGATACTATTACGCCTTCATGTTTGGTTTTCCCAAATATATACCGCAATCAGGGTATCGGCTATTCAAGTGATTTAAGTCTTTTAATTTGATACTAGATGACACTAGACAACAAACAAGTTGTAAATAACTCGATTGCATTATCGAGATTTTATACATATCACAAAATTAAGCCCAATTCATAATAATGATACATTCCCTAGAACTTTTAAATTAAGATTACCGTTATCAATAACGCATATAATTGCAATAAAAAAGTGTGATTAATTATGGTAGTTAAATGGTGGGCAGACAACTAATACAATGCTCAAATTTTTCAGTATATTACATAGTTTTTAATTGGTTTGCATCTGTCAAAGAGTACGTTTATGAATATTCCACAAAACATTAAAAATTTTATCCAGAAATATACTCAAATCTCCACTTGAAGAACGGTAAAATAGTGGAAGTATACTGGTTTTATGATGAATAACACAATTCACAATTTTTTTTAACTCAGATTTGCCTACTGTCCTACCAAAAGGACACTGAATATTACAGGAATCTTTGTTAAATTTTTTGAGATACAGTTATTTGAATCTAGATGTCGCTTGACCAAATGTCACCCCAAACATTATTCTTGAAATTTCTTTTACAAAATCAGTGGAAGTTTATTGTTTTATTGAGCACGTGGTAAAACAATTTGTGATGGACGAACCTTTACCTTTCCGCTTAGTTGGGTAAGTTTTTGAGGACTTTGTTTTATTCTATTTTTAGTTTTCGTTGAACATGCATGTAAATGTATGTATCAGGTTTTAGCTGATGCAGCTTGCTTATAAAAAGAACCGTTTTTAATCAATCAGTATCAGAAAAATCATGTGTACTTCTGGAAGGACAGTAGGCAAACCGATATTCTTTTACAGGGGTCTCACTCTGAATGAACTATTGCAAATCATTGAAGAAGATGATCACAATGAAGTTGATGACGAAATATCGCTTACAATTATGCCGCCCAAAAATTCTTGCGAGGAAGTTACTGATGAAGATTCAGGCGATGAAGATCATTTAGATATTAACAATTTGCCTGGATCGCAACTTCTAGCCGAGGCAGAAATTTTTGAACCTAATGTTGAAGAAAATGTTAATATTTCTTTACCAAGCGATTCAGGTAGTGATGATAATGAAGAAAATCTGCCACTGTCGGATGTAAAACGTCTTCTGAAAAACTCCCAACATATATATGTTAAGAAAAATTATGCTTGGAGAAACCAAGACTTAACACCTAATAATATAGAAGTTCCAAAACCACAAATTGTTCAAAATGAAAATTCGGGTATTGAATTGTTTTCGTTATTTTGGGGTGACGAAGTTATAGATTTATTTGTCTACTATTCTAATATGTACGCTACAAGCAAAAATAGGGTTGGAAACATAACAAAAGAAGAAATGAAAAATTTTTTCGCCATCCTACTACTGTCTGGTTATCAAAAATTACCCAGACGTAGAATGTATTGGGAAAATTCTTCTGACACGCAAAATCAGCTTGTTATAAATTCGTTATCTAGAGATCGTTTTGAGTATATTTTCAGTAATTTACATTGCTGTGATAACACGAATTTAGACAAGACAGACAGATTTGCCAAAGTACGATTATTGATAAATAAAATGAACAGTTTATTCCAACAGTATGCACCAGTAACTGAAAATCACAGTGTGGATGAAGCCATGGTGCCTTATTATGGTCGCCATGGCTGTAAGCAATTCATACGTGGTAAACCTATACGTTATGGGTACAAATTATGGACAGGTTGTACCAGCAAAGGGTATGTTATTTGGGTAGAGCCGTACCAAGGTGCCAAATCAGAAATAAAGCCCTGTTATAAGGAACTGGGTTTAGGACCATCTGTGATTCTGCAATATACCGACATAATCAATTCAATTCAAAGCTTTCCCTATCACATTTTTTGCGACAATTTTTTTACGACTATACCACTTCTGAGTGAAATGACTAGAAGAAATTTGAAGATAACAGGAACCATAAGAGAAAATCGCACGTCAAATTGTCCACTGGCAAATAAATCCCAGTTCAAGAAAAAAAGTAGAGGTTTTATTGAATACAAAACTAACGAAGAAAACACTGTAGTTGTTAAATGGCATGACAATAACGTTGTCACTTTAGCATCCAATGCCTTGCCTGTTCACTCTATTCATTCAGTTAGTCGTTATTCTCTCAAAGAAAAAAAGAAAATTAAGGTAGACCAACCTCATAATATATTTACTTATAACAAATATATGGGAGGCGTTGACAGGGCAGATCAAAATATAAGTCTCTACAGAATAGGTTTGAGAGGAAAGAAGTGGTACATTCCTCTTATATTTCACATGTTAGATCTTGCGGTTCAAAATGCATGGCAACTTCACAGGGAACAAAATGGAAAACTGGATCATCTAGGATTTCGAAGGAGAATAGTCATGACCATTTTAGAAGGAAACCAACGAAAATTTGCGAAGAGATCGAAGTTGTCACAATCACATAACTGTGAGATGAGATATGATCGTATTGATCACTTAATTGTGACACAAGGGAAGCAAACCAGGTGTCGCATGTGCCACAAAAAAGTCTCCACCAAGTGTGAGAAGTGTGATGCTGCATTACATGTTGTATGTTTTAAGCCTTACCATGTGAAAGAAATCTAAAATCTAGAAATCTAAAAACTTTATTTTTTTTCTATACATTTTTTGAATAAATTTATGTTACTTTGTTTTAAATAAAATTTTACTTTTATAGAAAATGAAATTATAGTATTCAAGTGCCTACAGTCCTTCTAAAAGGACAGTCATTTTTGAAAAAACTACAGATGGGAATCGAAAATTTCCAAATGATTATGTTTCAGAGACATAAAAACAACTACTTACAATAAGAAAGAACAAAATAAAAACAAAAAAAAAATTCAGGCATATCTGGGTTAAGAACAGTATTGTTTGGAGTCAATCCATATTTAGGACATCCTTTTATTAAATTGAATGATGCATGCTCTATTTGTTGAAAAAGTACAATCCATAGTCTTTTATTATCAGTATTATTACCTTAAAGCAGGTTTCAGCAACTTGCAGCCAGTGAGTCACATGCCTTTTGCAATTGAATTTGGACTAACAAGCATTTAAAAATGGTTGAACAAAATCAACACGAGACTCTATTTTACTTGTTTATGTAACTTTTATGGAAATTCCTTGTCTATAAATTCTAACGTTTTTCATAATATTGATACATCTCAAATTTATTCAGAAAAAATAACAATTGACAGGCATAGCAAAATTGATTGTGCTAACTCGACTAGAGATTTTTGTAGATGCAACAAAATCAGACATAACGATTCTATTAGGTCCAAGTTGGATCTACCATACAGAGTTTCCCCAATTAGGAATCTAAGACAACCTCATCCGAATGAAGAAAAGTCAGTAGAGATTGCATTTTTCTTAACTGCCATTCAAATATAAAAACCCAAGTTCAACACAAAAAAATGTAGTCACTTTTTTGAAGACCAATTGCAATCATACAAAATGTCTTCAGTAGTATAATTAGTCACGTAATTTGTTGTTATTCAGCTTATTGATAAATTACACGATAAATTTAATGTACATACACCGACGTAAGTGTTCTTATTTATACTTTATATTTGTATTTAATTTCCTTAAGCATATTTCTAATGATATTTCTTAGATGACCTTTTACGGCTGAAATGCAAGTCATGTAAAATTTTGTATGTGTTCAAGTGGAGCAGTTGTTTGGGAAAGAAGGCAAAAGGTCTATCTACATGTGCCAGGTATTTCTATCCACATTTACTAATTTTGCGTTACGAGCAGACTGCTGAGATATGTAATAGCAACACTTTTGGCTACACCTACAATGGGTTCTGGGACCATTGGTAGATTTGCTGATCCTAGTATAGTGTATAGTATTCAAATAAATTAATAATGTAAGGGACAGTGCTTATTAATTAACTCACGAATAGAAATTGTATACATAAATATGAAAATATGAAAACAAAATAATAATTTCAAACTCAGGTTTCAGTTCAGCTATATGGACATCGACTCAAACAAATTTTATCGTACTGTGGAGTGTTGATAGAGATTGATGATAACTTTTCCATAATTTTCACAAACAAATGGTAGGTGTATAGATTCAAATATTATGACTTGTCTTTGATGCTCATGCTGTTGATTTACTTCGCTTTTATTGCCTATTTGTAATTCAAATTACTGACAATTAGAGTAAATGTAACTTTGTTATATGGTGCATAAACAAAGTTAGTTAGGCATAAATTTATAATTAACTGAGTAGAAAAGACTCCAGAAGTGAGTAGATTATTTATTCCAATTAATAATAATGAAAGGAAATTAATATGGGTTTCTATACAAATCGAGAGTTTTTTCCTAATTTTTATATAAATGGCCATTTCATTATTTATAAGTTCACCTTAGATAACAGTATAAAGATCGTTCGACTTAAATCATATGGAAACATGAACAATGTAATATTAATATTCCAATCAGCCTCCAATTACGATGACATTTGCCACTCGAGTAATATACTTATGAGCATTTGCAATATTGTAATCACTTGCTCCATTAATTTTATGAACAAAGTTATTTCATAAGTGAATAAATTTATAAAGACGATGTTATTGAAAAAAATGGATATTTTAATCAATGTATTATTTTCCAGAAAATACTCTGAAAACCAAACTAAACAAGATTTTGTGAGGTTTCAGGAGCACTGTTTCTCAGAAAATTCAAGTATAAATTTGAAACATTAGCGAGAAAAACATGATCTAGAGTTGGGCTCATGTCTATCTCATCATCAAAAATATCTGCATCATTTCTTCAAAGAATGATAGTTTTATGAGAAGCTATGAAGCTTGCTTATATTTAAATTCTGAGTAGTCTTTTCTTAAGGTCAAAATTCGATATAAATCACGGCATTCATTAACGTTAGAATTTTCTTGTGGATATTGTCTTTCTTTGAATCACAATATTACCTCTTTTAAGCCTTCAATCTTCAACTTTATGATTATTCTTATCATGATGCCTGCTTAAAATAAACAAAACTGAGGGAGCTCGGTACTTCATTCGGTTACCTCCATCACAAAAAAAAGACTCAAAGTAAGAGCGTTATTAAGAATCAGAGCAACTATACAAGCTCCAACTTTTAGCTTCAATTAAGTTTCTTAAATTAAAAAGACAATATAAATTACGACATTCACTAAGGTTAAAAATTTCTTTTGTATATTGCCATTGTTTGAATCACAATTTTACCTAGCTTCGTCCTGCAAGAAACAATAGATATTCGTGAGTGTTGGATCGTTGTCCATTTGTCCAAGTGAATCTTTGAGCATTTCCACTTGTCAGGTGACCCTCAAAAAAGTAATGATCCCCGAGACCTTCCGCAGGGATACCTGCCCACACACACAGACTCCAGACAGAAACTTCTTCAATAAACACGTGATGGTGCTGGTCGTTTTAGTATACGTAGTTATGCCGTATTATAAATTAATGACATCATAACCAATTGTATCCATAATTTAGCGAAATTAAAATAAATAATCAACTGGCGGGTTGAATTGAGGTAAAATTCTTTAAAATTCAAACTAGAACGTATATGTTCATAACTTGACTATGACTTGCTTAAAAAAAAATGAAATTCCTAACCAATATTTTTGTTCGATATTGATATGTGATTTGGGATGAATTCAATAGTTGAAATACTATTTTTTCATCTTTGAACCCGTCGAATGTTATTTCCATTTACAATTTTTTGACACATAAAAATAATATAAAAGTCATTGTTGATTTTTTGAATGACAGTATTATAAAATTGTGCATATTGTGCATATTGGACAATTTGTATACATTTTCATTTTGAGGAAAAATTAGACCATATAGGAGTAGATAGTATACTTCTCGTGATTATATAATAGCTTGTCAACGATAGCTAGCAAGTGGATTCAATTACCGAGTGATTAAAAACTTTTCATACGTGAGTAGAATACTATATTTTATCCACGACTACTAATTATTCTTATGGTTTTTTTTGTTGGAAAATTTTCTTACATAACTACAATAACTATTATCTCCGTCCAGTCCAACTAAGGGTCCCGGATTCAAATGTGGTCTAGGAAAAAGTGTTCATGTTTGCAGAACTGAATTGAAAATATTTAATGGTTTATATGATACAATTTTAGAACCAAGTGAAATCGCCTCAAAGTAAAAGTAAATATTTCATATATAGTAAGTGTCAAATGTGAAAGACCTAATATCAAGTCTGAAGAGTATGTATTTGAAATATTGATTTCCAAGTAGAAATTGTATAGCTTATTTCAATGAATCAGTTTGGCTAAAAGAGGTTATTTACATTGGGGTACATAACTTGCATCATTACAATTACGGTATGTAAATTATGGATCAACTAGTTACGCAAACGACATTACGATAAAGGATGCCCGATGAATCTACATTTATGATACATAACGAGGCAAATCAATAAAGCTAAAGATTTTATATGAATGACTATCCACACTGGTTGAAGTAGGGCCTTTTAGAAAAGGCAAATGTGTGGGCAATGATTAAACGAGGATGGCTACTTGAGATTTGGATAGACAAATATAAACAAATATTTATAATAGGATATGGCTTTATTGTTTGTCAAAATATTCTCCATTAATATCAATACACTTTTGACGATGCATTGAGTGTAGATAAACGTTGATCTGGCAAAATATTTCAAGATTAGAAATCATTGGATGCACAAAAAAGGACTATTGTCGTGGTGGAGAATTATTTGCCTTCTGCGATTAGTTTTCCTGATCGTTTCGAGCAGTACTGACAAACAAATGCTGATGTTCCATGTGCTGTGAATTTGGCTCGACTAAATAAACCCATACAGTCGATTGTTGTTGGGTATTCGTCGCGTCGCCTGTTACGATCTCATAGATAACTTGAAGCAACACGATTGAATTTTTCAATCATTTCTTTGCACCAATCTACACAAGCTTAATCATCAAAAATCAAAGTAAGTTGATCGGCAACCTGCCGTTAGTTTGGTCCACGTCAAAAGTTATAGAAATTTCTGACCAAGATGAATACGTTCACCATTGAAAATGTCAAACTTCTTGGTAGCAATTACAGATTTGACATATTCACATCAGTATTGCCATAACTAAAAATTTAAGTAGCCACCCTCATAAGAATCCTTCGATGAAAGTCTGAATTGTGTATTAATTTTGGATTTTTGTAAGAAAAGTAAAGATTTCTCGAATATAGACTTCTTGTTTCAAAACGATACTGCTTTTCAATTGGATGAGATTTGTTCTTGAATGTCTTAATTTCTATGCAATTGGTTGTGATCCAGGAGATCAATTGGACGGCAATCGAAATCTACGGAGTCCTTTGTACACCTCTCATGGGAGCACTCGAAAAATTGAGTCTCTTAATCAAATGATGAAAATCTACAGGCATGAATAAGAACTGGGTGTAGATTTATTTTGCTTCAAAGCATCAGGGAACTAATTCCAGTTACGTTGATAATATTATAAAATAGTCAATGTCAACATTAGGAAGATTTTCTCAACTGCAGTAATTTAATGCAATTATCAAACTAATTTCGAAAAATAAAAATTTGATATTTGGTAGTAATGAACAATAGTTTAACCATTTAACAAAATCAAACACGACATCACATTTCTATATTGAAGCAACCAATATATATCATTACCGTTTGAGCAAAATCGAGATTGGTAATACTAATTAACAAGCTTAACGATTAAAAAGAAACAAATGATGATAAAACTATCACATTTAAGTTAAATTATACGACCCAGTCTACATACAGAAGTATATTTTCTGTTGTAATATGAGTTCAACATTGTTTGGTTATTAGTGGGGTTGAAATTTGAGAAGAATTTTTTGACACATATGTTTTTAATAACTTCATACAAAAATGGTAATAAAACTATTCAAAACACTATGGCAACTAATAAGTCTTTTAATTCCAAAACAAGACAATTTTGAGCTAAATATCGTAGTATATTGTATATATTCTATGCCTCAAACGTTATTGGAATATTCTGATGAAATGTAAGGGTTCAATAAATAAATATATCCATCAGAACATTCTCAATAATATCAAAAGGTTGATTACGACAACTACGAGCTTTTTCCTGGCTAACCCAAATTTCTAGCTGAAACTAACTTATTTATATCATTATATGTAGTGATCATGGCTGGACTAGGTTTATTTGAAGCAAGCGATGGACATCCTCTATAACTTTCACATTCTTCTTTGTCTTGACCATTTTTAGCAGCTTTCATGTAACGGAAAAATCTGAGAATTTCTGGATTGTCAATCGAAGGTTTACGCAGCTCGTTCAGTTCCCTGAAAAAAATATAACTATCAAAATAAAGTCATTCCATCATGATATGACTGTTATTTTATGAGAACTCATTTTGACTGATTAATATGAGTCCCTATTCATCTATAGACTGGTTCAATTAAACTATATGTTAAAAAACGTGATAAGGCCTAAACCCAATAGATGTTATTTGTATACCAATAATGTCTTAGCAAAGATCTCCTTACAGGACAATGGAGTGATTATACATACATCAATGTCTATAAACATCGAATATATAGAAAGCTTCAAATAGTGGAGTGTTTGCTAGTTTTCATCTCGGGCTTTTTTTTCAGTGGAAGATCCGATTTTTTTACAATATCCCAACAAAAAATATTAAAAATCAATATTTGAGAATTTAACTTCTTACAAAATATTTTATTTATGTAACTATACGTTGAATTATACCTACATAGATTGGTAAAAATCTATAAATTTTGGTGTACCAGGGTCATACGGTGGTTATTAGGGTAGTCAGTTATTGTTGTCAGATCTTTCTTTTTTCCGGAAAAAAATAAACTTTGTTATTTCAAATGGATGACGCAGTATATCTTTTGCTTTTCGAAATCCTTAATCCTTAAAAAATACTTATTATCTTTCATCTGTTGCTCCCTATACCCAAATGCCATCATTTCGGAGTTATAGCTACATTTGCGTTAGCTCCGCCGAAGTTAAACTAATGACTATGATTGTTACAATAACAAATTTGACATATCAATAAATTATTATTGTTGAAGTTTATTGAAAGTCACAATGAATCGTTTTTCTGGAAGGGAACGAATTGATATTTTAATGATATTAGGATACGGTGATGGCGAGGTCAACAAGAAACGTGTAATATAATAATTGATATCCTAATCGAAATTCCATAACAAGTCAGTAAATTAGTAAAAAAGTTCAACGAGACTGGTTCAGTAAAAAATTTGTCCAAATCAGGGTGCAAAAAACTGTAGCAACTGAGAACTAATCTTTAGATATTTGTGTCCCGTTAGAAGACGATCCATACTTGAGTACTAGACAAATATCCAGGAAACTTAATATTTCGCAAACATCCGTGATGAAAATTTTACATGATTATAAATTCCATCTATACAAAGTAACGTTGGTTCAATAGTTGTTAGGTGACGATTTTGATAAACGTGAATGTTATGTTTTGCGATTAGACCACTTTTTTATCAATGAAAACGTAAATTGTCATAATTGTAGATACTGGTGAGTCCCACACTTGAATAATTCGGCTTATTGACATTTAGTGGAGAATAGTATTATATCTTAGGTGGCTAGGATATTTCCAAATCCAAGTATTTTAAATTACATTTAAGAGGCAATACCAGCTGATCTGAGCTGATGCATCGATAATGAAAGCGACAACGAGTCCAATGGAAATGAATCCGAAGATGGCGAGTTCTTATATATTCGTATATTATTTTGTTATTTTGTGTGTAATAGCATGATATGTTTCTTTATTTTCATTTTTAGTATATAGTTTTGTAAATAAATACGAAAAAAATTCAAATAATTAATAGTAAAACGTTCAAATAATTAAAATTATTTTTTTTTACTTTTCTAATTTTGATGTTATGTATTGTACGGTTTATTATGTATATTTAAATGTGTAAATATTTACTAATAGCCTTTAAATTCAAAAACTTGTGAGACAGTATATAGAATAATAATAACTACATGGGCGTGCTGTGTTTAATGAGAAAAGTATAGATATCTTATACCACAAGAGCTGAAATTCGGTAATATAATAGTTAAGTAAATAAGTAAATAGAAAAAAATATACAGCTCTCTTTTTAGTGGGGGGAAAGTGTCCATCTGGTGCATTCAAAGATACAACGCGCCAAAGCGTATACCGATGCGCAGAGTCTTTCACTGCATCGGCTGGACACTTTTCCCCCACTAAATATGAATCTGGATGTTTTTTTTTTTCGTTCAAGTTATTAACTATAAATTTACCAAATTCCAGTTTTTGCGGTATTAGTTTTTTTTTAATTATTATTTTACATGTGTGGGAGGCTGCCGCAGCCGTTTAATAGTGATACCAAATAAAGCTTAGGACAAGTTTTCAGATTTTATGGTTTTGGTCATCAAAAACGGTCGCTGGCTCCCGGACTATTATACATGCCCAGTGAAAAGCAATAGTAAACAAATAAATTATTGACAATCAATCAGTTTAAACATAAAAATTTCATAGTCTCGTCAGGTATTGATGTCCTAGTTATATAACGGTATGAGTAAATAAATATCTTGAAATATTTTTTCTAAAACTATTCCGAAGCAAAGTCGAATTGAAAATAGTTTAATCGACATTTTCAGGAAGCTTGTATCGAAATTTGGAGAACATATTTTATTATATACCTTTACAGTTTGTTATACGATTTCCTCAACAAAGGTAAAATTGCGAAAAATCTTGATTCACATGATTTCACAAAAGGATCTAAAAATTTCAACAAAGACTCTCGTATTTTGATTTATAAAGAGCTACAAACATTAGAGATTTGAATCCAGAAAAGTTCAATAAATTGGTAACGGAAAGGACAAAAAATCATCAATATCTATAGTCTCTTTCAGAAATGTATATAGCAATAAAATAAGAAATTCCATCCAGTTCGGCACAATTTCGGTGTCGGCCATAAGTTTAGGTCTTGAAATATTGTATAGGGCTTACTTAGGTAGTAGATTGTACAGTTACGTTTTGCGTTTAACAGGTACCGTTTAACATTCTATTAGTGCCTCTCCTAATTCCAACCCTTATCAGATTCGGCTTAACCATGCGTCGTAAGGGCAATGGTGCCTTACCTAAATTTTTAGACCCTTATAAGTATATCTGTTTAGTTTGAGGCGTCAGCGTCAGCGCTACGAGAAGGTCGCACGTACGGATTCAAGGACTACTGTATAATCGGTCACTGTTTCATTAGAAAACACACCGGTAAACGCAGGGTCGCCTACAGCGATTCAAACTCTCGCTTACAAAGAAAGTATTCAACGTTACAGCGTCGTCATATTTAGCGTGTACAGTTGCAAAAGTGCCTCTTTCGGGGTTTTGTTGCTCCACCTATCTGCCCTTTTCGGGGCTTTTTTTTAGAATGAAATAAACCCTTTTGGGGGCAAGTGTTATCAAGAACCAGCGTGGGTCCTAGGATCAGCCAGTTTCAGGTGAATATTATTTTCATTTTCATAAAACACTAACAGGCAATCAAAAGGGTCAGGAATTCTTTAACCGGGGAGGAAACTCCCTCCGGCAGTGAGTCCGCTGTCGGCTTTGATAGCCAACTCTCTTGTTAGGTACTAACAAAGGAATTCAATTTTCGAAATCCTCATTCCGACCATCTCGATCTCTCTCATTCCCTATTCCAACCTATTCCCCTTTGAAAATGCCCCTATACAAACCCGAAGCAAACCCGTATCCACCGTCGACGAATTCCCACCACGCCCGACCAATCCCAATTCTCTTCCTGAGGAGAAAACCTTCTCAGAAATAGTCGCAGACCTCTCGCGCAAGAACTTAACGTGAAATATATCCATAATCTCCAACGTAAATCTTTTGAGAATAGCTGGAGCTCATCACCAGCACCATCTGCGGATTCCTATGCATCTAGAGTCTCGCAGAAATCAGCCAGCTCTAAATCCTCGCAGGTTGATTATACCCGACGAGGCGCGATCCCCAAAACGAATATTCCTCCCCTACTTTCCAAATCAATCCCAATATGTCAAAAGCCCAAACAAATTACCCAAAATACCCTTAAACCCCAAGCACCAACTCAAACCCAGATCCCCAGAACCCACCAACAATCCCAAACCATCACTCAACAACAATCTCAATCAACAGTAAAGATCCAAATGTACGCGGATGACACCGCACTCATCGCCTACGCCCAAAACATGCGCTCCCTCAGTATCAAATCCCAAAATATTCTGAATCAATTTTCGGATTGGTGCAGAAAATGGAGGGTTACTCTCAATTCTCAAAAAACTCAAGCTATCGCCTTCATACATCCCCAATAAGTGCGCAAACGTCAACCTCAAAACCTCCACTTGAGACTTTGGGGAGAGGGGCTCGAAATCCGCAGAGAAGCCGTCTATCTGGGTGTGAAATTCACTCACACTCTCAATTGGACGGCCAATCTGAATGACACTCTGAACAGAGTACGGAAACGAGTCAGGCTCATCAAAGCTCTTGGTAGAAATTTCGGACGAACCCACCCCCTAACCCTACTTCATACGTATAAAACATACATCCGCCCCATTATCGAATATATAGCAAACGTCTTTAGCACCTTGCCCGAATATCTCATCAAAAGACTCCTGACCTGCGAGCAGTCCATTCTTAGGTACTGCCAATCCAAGTGTAGGTTTAGCCCTAGCAACACCGTTTATGTCAATACTGACATAACCCCTATTCCAAGACGCCTAAATGACCTCCAAGCCCGCTATGTGATTCGAACCATCGAATCAAGTAATTCCGCTGCGAAAGAGACCCTCCTCATCCCCTGGACCAACAATACGCGGCCATTAGGCTCAAAACCCAAAAAAAAATTCCCTTATCCGCCACTTCGACTGCTAGCAACAGCATACGAGGATCTCCCGGAAACCTACCTTAATTCCCTAGATAGTTCCCTCATATCAATCAGATAAATTCTGACCCCCAACACCCACCCTCACTGTTATACGATCGTCGGAGTTGCAGGTTTTCTGCGGTTTCCCTGCAACCTGGAGAACCGATTTTCCAGACAAATGACCGACGATATGGAATAATATAGCCGCAGCTGTATCCGCCCACCCCAAATTAGATTAGGAAAAAACACAAAATAAACAAAAAAAAAATATAAAAAAATCCCCAAGGAAAAAAAATTGATTAAAAAAAATCTTGGATAAAAAATATCAACCCCGCTAGAAGCAGCCGAGCAAGCACTCCCCAACAAAACAGCCACAAACCCAGCCCTGCAGAGGAAAAAAAAATACCTATATCAGGGCCTAAGCAAACATATCCAAATTACCCAAAAAAAAACCTTCCTTCCAAATTCTACCCAACGAATCTCTCTCTCCCTCTCTCTTAAGGCGTCAATATTTGCTGTTAGACCGTGAATAGTGTTCACAGTATTATGAGATTAGTAATAAAATAGCGACATTTACACCAACGGAAAGATGTTCCAATATTTCTCCATTATCAGTGAATGAAAAACTTATTATTTTAAATGTACACGATTGCATAAAATACGATTGCCCGAAATTTACTGTACAATAAACTGTCGACCGATGTTCCCGAATGACTGGAGTTGGAAAGTCCACCGTTTTTAAATTATTGCGGGGGAGAATTATAACAGGCCAAGTGGAACCTCCCAAGAAAAGTCCAGGCAGACCAGTAAAAGTTCTTGATGAAGACACCTAAAGTGTGATTCCAAGAAAAGTTCACTCTTTTTATTTAAAACAAAAATACCCACCCTAGATAAGATTTTAATGGAGCTTGGCCAGGATGACAGTATATAACTTAGAAACTTTTATGGACCACTTTGAGAAATATGGATTTTGCCTGGGAAAAGCACAACCGTAAAGCACTTTTACTGGAAAGCGATGAGATTGTTTGCTGACGACGAAAATAATTAAGAAGTATAAAGCAGTACAGAACAGAGCAGAAGAAAATCTTTTATCTTGCTGAGTCGCGGATTAATGAAGGTTATACAGTACCAAAAATATAAGCAGTGCTCGCCAAGCTTTCATGGAAAGCCTGTCAACGGATATTAAGGTGCCGTCAGGTGAAGAGAAAAGACTAATATTCGTCCATATTGGAAGCGAAGAGGGATTTTTAAAAGAGGGTTTGCTAACCTTTCAGTCGTGTCATACAGGAGATTACCACGAGGACATGGGTTCGGATGTCTTTGAAGACTATTTTGATGAAATGATGAAATATTTTCCGGCTGCTTAAGTAGTAGTTATGGAAAGCGCAAGTTATCATTCTCGACGCATAGAGAAGACTCCAATTTCATCTTGGAGAAAACAAGATATTATTGACTGGTTAACCACTAAAAGTATTGAATTTGAAGATAATTTGATGAAAAAAGAACTATTAGCTATAGCAAATTCACACAAACATCGTTTTATGAAATACGCCGTGGAAGATATGGCAGAAAAACAGTGTAACTGTGCCGCCACCGCCATACCTCCAAATCATTGCGAGCTAAATCCTATAGAATTTATATGGGCGCAAGTGAAAGGATTTTTAGCAAGATACAACACGACATTCAAAAAGAATGCTACTGTTTTATCAAGCCATTAAGGAGGTGACACCAGAGAACTGGTGAAAAGCAGCCCAGCATGCCAATAAAGAGAAGGAGAAAATTTGGGATCTTGACTACTTGATCGAACGGACCGTCGACCCGTTAATTATAACGTCAAGAGGAGATGACAGTTCCTCAGCTGACAAAGAATATTATCATTTTTTATAATTTAATTTCTGTATAATGTATTTTCAGTATTTGTGAATGGATAACAATAGGCTAAACCCATAAATTGACCCTAAACCGGGTGGTTCTACCTGCTCTTGCTAAAAAAAATTTTTTACAATGAAATCAATGCTAAACTATGAAAGTGACTTAAATATTCGTTGGATCACCCTTTGCATACCTAATGAATTTTTATTGCTCCATACATTTCTGAAATAAACTATAGTTTTATTCACTGTAACTGAAATTCAGGACTACCATGTTTTTAACGCACCCCAAGCTCTTCTTATTTACCATTGAATTTTTAGAAAGTGAAATATGTTTTCTTTCACTAATAAAGTGCTAAATTATCATAAGAGTGAGATTCATGATAAACTAAAGTGATAATTGAAGGTGCTCCAATGATTAAATAAAATTGAAATTCATGTTTGGACTTCAAATAACGGTATTTTACACTATTTCGTGAAAGTAATTTCTCGAGAAAGAGAAAGCAAAGCGTTATTTTTATACAGCACTTTTATAGAGTAGCCTAAAGGTCTATTATTTGCTAGAAAATCCACTTTATTCTCACTATTTTTTTAAAGAATAAAAACAAAAAAATATTTTATTGTAATTATATTGTTAGCATTTTAATATAGCCTTATTTATTCTTACTGATTGTATGGTGAAGTGAGAGAATTTCGAATATTATTTATCATTATATCAGTACACCTACACTGAAGTTGCACGTACTCCTATATGCACGGTAAAATGATTTTTGAAGAAACCGAGAGATCAGGATCCGTTTAGGAAGTCATAAAGCAAAGTATATCTACACCTGATGCATATAATATACTCGTGGCCATAAATAACGCACCACCCTTTATTTCAATATAAAAATCTAAAATGTTAATCTTTTGTGTTTCTTTTTTTTTTCTATCACAAAAAGTTAGAGTATCTTAAATGTTAGCGATAAAATGTAGCAAAATTTCTTATAAGCAAATAACTGTTTTTGTGGTTTTTTAAAATTTTAATTTTATGTATATTTTAATGTTTCTTCAATCTCAATCAAGTTGAGACTAGTTAAACAAGAAATGAATAGAGTTAGGCAATTAAGTGAACGCGAAGCTGAAAGAATAGTCGAGTTAGTTGTACAGGAACAAAGTTATCGTGAAGTGGCAAATCTGTTTGGCGTACACCACACAACCATTGGCAGATTGATGCAAAGATTTCGAGAGACCGGTTGACATTCTAGGAGGTCTGGACAAGGACGTCCTTCAGTCCTCGAAATGACCGTTTTTTGTAATTAAATTCATTAAGAATTCGGTTAATGACAAGTGCCGAGCTCAACAGCCTTTTACGAGAAGCCCGAAATGTAAATATTTCTGATAGATCAATAAGACGACACCTTCAGAATACTGGTCTACACAGCAGAAGAGCTCTTCAGGCACCTATGCTAACCAGGCAGCATCGAGTTGCTAGATATTTGCAAAGCAACATTTAGATTGGAATTTAGAAAATTGGTGTTAAGTTTTATTTACTGATGAGACAAGAATTAGATGGACGTAATCAAATTCGACGGCGAGGAAAAAGATTTGTTCAGTCTTATATCATTCCCAGGGAGCCGTTCCAAGGCTATCATGTTTTGGGGAGTAATTTGTTTTGATGCCCGCACAGAATTATTGTCTCTTCCTAGACCCGCCCTTAACACAGTAATATACAAATTGACATTCTTGAAAATCACGTCGTTCCGTTTGGGCCATTTATTGGTGATGATTTTCGTTTAATGCATGATAATGCTAGACAACACGTTATGGCAGATGTTTTGACTTATCTAATCGAAGTAGGAATTCATACCCCGGACTGGACACCAATAAATCCAGATACGAATCCTATCGAGCATGTCTGGGTCATTTCAAAACGCCGCATTCGTCGTCGAAATCCATCGCCTTAAAATTTTTAAAAAGAAAAAGAAAATTTTTGTTTAGAATGCAGGTTTTATTTTTAAGAAAATTTGGTTGTATTGCAATGTCTTTATTTTTATTTTTTCTCATTAAAAATCACGTAAAATCACTACCCATTTCTTATAATTGCGTCGAAATTATTGAAAAGAATTTAAACAATAGCAATATTAATTTAAATTTATTAAACAAAAAATCCGGGGAATGCGTTAGTTTTGATCACGAGTGTATATACATCAGATATTAGTCCAAATTATCGAAATAGTAGAATAGTCCTATAGATAATGCGATTCTACATTTAGCTTTGTGATAGGTGATTCATAAACTGACCTATAAAGTTACAGTTCTGAAAATATCCGTAACCTAGAAGAAATGCAAATTGTAAGCAGAAGCAGTCAACTAGAGTTTTTTGGAAATATAACATTAGTACTCAAATGAAGGAGTTGATAATAAATAAGAATGAAATTAGAATAACTGAAATATTGCTTAAGAGGTGTATGTATGTATCTATTGAGGTATCATATACTGCGGATCTATAGGGACCCCCCTTCGTGCTGCGAATTTAGGGAGCCCAGGCTTACAGTTGATCTGTAAACCAGAGTCCAGAATGTGGGATCGCTGTAGCTGAGACAGATCTTCGTCTTTTATTTCATACGCTTCCAGGTGTAGTGCTCTGGAGTTCCCTAGTCTTTCACACCCACGAGAGAATGTGGGTAGAGGTCTCGTCTTCTATGCAACAAAATCTGTACGCCACATTATCTGCTAAGTTTAGTGTCTTTAGATGCTTATTGAGACGACAGTAGCCAATAAGATTTTTGTTAGTAGTCGTAATTTGATTTTATTTAGGTTGATATTTTCTGGGAATAGTTTTCCAGGAAAGTCTTTGCCTGTCTCAGCACTTGTAGTAGTCCTTTTCCTCTCTACCTACTTTTCCATTGTTTTCTTCTATTGTTCTGTAGCTGATACCACAGAAGTATTGAGAACCCATGGAGAGTAGTCTGCACCCGGTTTAGCGAGCTTAGTAGGTATTTGATTTCCCTTTACTCCGACGGTTATGGGCCCGGGGCCACGTACCATTTAATGGCATGACTTTTTAGGTGCCCTTAGGCATGTCCCAGGTTTATTCATAATTTAGGATTCAGAAATATGGTGTACTACTTAAAAGAATAATTGATGAAATAATACATATGAATGTATCCCGAGTAAGCAGATTGAAATATGAAGAAATTGACGAAAATCAATATGAATTGTACAGAATAACAAATGGAATAAAGAATACTGCTTTAGAAAGGGGGAGATGCCACAGTGAAGTGAAGAGAAATTAAATTGATCATAGGTCACAGTATTAACCTAGGCAAGTAATTATTTTTCCGTTAAGAAACAGTGAATTTTAAACAAGGAAACATCTATTTCCAAAATGAAACATCAGAGGGCAACACCTTTACAAACGCGAGAGCTTCTGGACTCAGTCGCCCGATATCTTTTATCTAATACTCGCGATGCTCACAAACTTTCATTTCATACCATAAAATATGATTCACCATTTTTCACCTGCGACATGTATGTATTTTTATCTTGATGACATAAGTATTTAAATGTTTGATGTGTTAAAGTTGAAAATTGAAGATGGGACAAGGTTTTGAAATGATATTGCGAAAACGGATGAGAAGCAGCGATAAACCGAGATGATGCAGAGAAAGAGAATATTATCAATGTTTGAAGAGGATGTGAGAAAATGTGGAAAACATCAACACACTTGGGGTTCTATGATGATATATCCGTAAAATTGTTCCTTAGCTCTAAGTATTCAATAATAAGGAAGACTTTAATAATTGAAATAAAAATAATATTAATGAGTTTCACAAATTATGTACAAACATCAAAAGGGTACCAACCAAAAAATCTACTGTTGTATTTAGAGGATATCTACTGAAATTTATTCATGAAGCACAAAATAAAAGTAATTGAGATATTCAGGTGGATGTTGAAGGCAAAAACAAAAACTAAATATATCAATTACACAAGTAGATTGAGAATCAGTCTTTATTGTAACGGTGCTAGAAAACAAAAGTGACTAATTTTCATCATTGTTGAGTCTAATATTTCTAGGGTTGTTATGTAAGTTTTGATATGTGGAAATACTCATATTAATTTATAAGATCTAACATACCATCATAAACTTTAACATTTCTAGTGGTGAACGTACTCAGAACGTGTTGTTAAACTTGAGTTATTCACAGATACTTAAAACATTCTTCTTGGTCAAAAAATGGAATTGAATCCCAAATATTTTCGTGCAATTTCATGAAGTTTGTCCAAAATCAGCTACTGTGAGCTAGAAAATATCGATGCTGTGCGTAACCTCATATTGCAAGATCGTCATGTGATATACCGTGAGATTGAGGCATATTTGGGCGTTAGTTCCAATCGTATATATTCAACATTGCATGAGCATTTGCTTGTCAAAAAGATTTGTTCGCGTCGGATACCGCATAATTTGACAATTGCTCAAAAGGAAGCTAGTGTCGATTGGTGCAAAGAAATGCTGAAAAAATTCAATCGCGGGGCTTCAAAAGATGTCTTTAAGATCGTGATAGACGACTAATCACGGGTCTTTGCATATGAACCTGAAACTAAACAATAATCGACTGTATGGGGCACTCAAAACGAGTCAAATTCAACAGAAGGTGTTCGAAGTACTTAGAAGCAAATGTCGTCAACTAGATTTCTTGTAATAACTGGACATGTCGCTACAGTTCTATTAGAGTAACGTAAAACGGTCAAGCATTTGTTTGGTAGAAGTGTTTGTAAAAATCTAGAGAACCAATCGCAGAAGACGGATCATTCTTTACCACGACAATGTGAGCTCTCATACATCAGTTAAATCAAAAACGTTCTTAAACAGTCTAAATAACAAATTCCCATGTCACCCAACGTTTCCATTTTCTTCTCTCCTTAAGATGCGGTTGATGCATTCAAATAACATGTTTTGGGGGTACCTCTATCGGAAAGTGTATTAAACTTAATGTAGAATACTTGAAAGCCATATTCAATAATAAATATTTGTTTTTATTTGCTCATATCAAAACTTATGTAGCAATCTTCGAGGCTACATGGCTGCTCAGATGAAACTCAGATAACCTACAGATAAGGCAGTTGTACAGTACAACCTGTTGGAATAAACACTTTTGGAGATATTCCCTCTATTATTGTAAAATTTATTGCTTGGAATAACTCCGGAAAGTACATTTTTTATTTTTACGTCAAAAGTTTGCAACCCTTTAGCTTTCATCGGAAACTTCCAGGGCGATTTCATTAAATACAATCAAATTATATAGACACGTTGATATATATATATATATATATATATATATATATATATATATATATATATATATATATATATATATATATATTAATCTAAAACTGTCTTCTTAATACCTTACTGGGTTATGAAGTATCCTTATTTCTGCACAGGAATGGATGGTTCCTAAGTTATAAAAACTATAAATACTGATTCGACATATGAACAAAAACCATAAATAAAAAATTTCTGTGTAACCTAATTAAATAAAATAATGATTTATCAAGCCGGACATGAATTTAATTAGAATTAATGCAGAAAGTGACTGACATGATTATATTTCTTCAAATGATCATTATTCAACACTTTCTAAATTACCGTTAAAGAGATATGGAAAGTATTTTGATGATTAGGCGATGGTATCTTGCGCTTGAAAAAAGCTAGTCATTTTTCTAACGGGAAATGATTAATACCATAAAAAGATAACGGAGCTAATACAAATTTGGTAGAAATTTATATGGTTATAGCAACTGTGAATTACGAATATACTATTTTTGAAATTGTCCTGGATTCATAATGGAACGAGCTGTAGTTAATAGAAGAATACATCTAATCAAGTTTTTAATGAATATACGATTATTTATTTCAACGGAATGTACAACAAAGTTAGCATATATTATTTTAATATTTTTTCACAATGATCTCAAGGCAATGCTTCCATATTCTTCATGGATATTATAACAAAATTTAGGAACAAATGGTTCTAGCATTAGTGCAGCTTGTGTTGATTTTGATCTCAGAAAATTGTTACTGTGAATGAATTTTTGTGGTTGAGGTGACACTTCTGTATACTTTAATCTACCAATCAATTCAAAAATTATTAGTGGCTTCGATTTCTTAATTATTCGATCAAAAGCTTATTAAAATCTGATATCTCCGTACAGTAGTCTACTTCAAATAGCACTTTTTTATTGTACGTTAAATTTCACCTACAAAGATATAAGTATATCGAGCGTCTATGTACAGGAGATAGCAGGGGCAGTTACAACACATAAATACGAAGAAGGTTCTAGACTTACTTGCCCTTACCTAGAGATGGCGGTAGTTACTTTAAAAACAACAACTGTATTAGAAAGTGCGCAATCTATATAGCATGTTTTCAGGCAGAAGACGTCACGTTGTTTAGTATTTGTTTGCCCAATAGTCAACGTGGATGTGTTAACATTGAAATAATAGGGCATTGTTATGTGATAAAATAAGTCCTATGTCCTAAGAGTCCTATGCCTAAACAATATAAAAGTTGAACTAAATTGTACTCTGGGTGAAACGTGTCCTATTATCAACAATATAATATTGGGTAGCAAAGTTTAAAGGAGGCCGTTCGACCCGCAAAGACCGGTATCACAGTGGTCGACCAAATTAGCTAACGACTCCAGAAATGCTGAAGAAAATCTGGATGATCATCGACTGAAAGTGTGCGAGCTAGCAGACATAGTAGACATTTCAAAAGGTGCGCTACATCGCATATTAACTCAAAATTTGAACACGAGAGAGCTTTGCGCTAGATGGCTATTGCATTTGCTCGCAATGAAACAAAAACAGCGTCGTAAATATGTTTTCATCGAGTGCTTGGCAATTTTTTCAGAACCATGGATGAATCGTGGGTCCAACATTTTGCACCCGATGGGACAACCGCCTCTAAAGAAGAAGAAAGTTCTATCAAGACAATACACCAGCTCACACATCAGTTATTGCGATGGTTGGTCACTGAATTGCTACCTTTTGCATCCTATTCACCAGATTTACACCCCTTGGATTATTTTCTGCTTCCAGACTGGTAAAAATGAACATATGATGTCAGCACTTAATGGCTATTTTGAGGAGCTTTGATGATTATTATTATAAAAAGGGTATCGAACAAATTGACTATCGCTGGAAAACTATATGGAGCTTCACGTTGTGAATACAAGTTTCTCCAAAATTGTTGTGTTTCAAACATAAAACTCCTTTTCCTAATAGAGATACTATTATGTCGAACACTCTCGTTGTAACTGGAAATGAAAAAAAATATTTTTTTATTGTATTCAAAGTGCATGTTACAGCTATGGCAATTTGTATGTGATTCATCACACAATATAAATAATTTACACTTATAAATAGTTGAAACAATTTGACTAAGGTAGTCATTAGTTGATATACATAAATTAAGGTAATCACTAGATATCATTATATTTTGTAAATAAAATTCTATTCAGCTGATATGCGAAATTGAAAAAATCTTTGATATTGAATATGATATACAAAGCTGACGACGTCTCGTGGCGTATTTAGAATACTTGAAGAAAATATATATTATTATAAGCTTATTGTGACAATGATGGAAGTTTTGAGATAGCAATGTTATAATTATATTCCAATGTCTGTATAGAGTGTGGCCAATTCTTTATCTGCAGATAACAGTCAAATTTAGCCTGGATAAGCATTCAGGCTTGTGAGGTTGAAAATGTATTTCTGGAAAACATGTGATATCAACTTTTTGTATATCCAATAAATAAAATGTATTATTTGTGTTAGAAATTTCTAATTAGCAGCTCCACTGACATAAATTTCTATCATTACATATCATATTTCTGTAAATCAAAATGTTTATTTTTTTATCTTGTGAGAACTCGATAATATAATTTTCAAGACTGTGGATTATTTGATCCTACTGTCATCTATATCCTGACCGTTATTATTTTTATTTGATTGATACTGTTAATTTGTTGAATTTCCCCCTCTTTACTGAGGAATATCTATTAAAGATATTTTCTACGTTGTTGTTTGGTAGGATCCAGAGTGTTAGATCTTATTCATCTATGTCCATGTTGGGATGTTTGTTGAATGGTGGAGAATTTCTTCAGTGCTATTATATAATAAATGGGTATCGATAATTTAGTTGTTTGAATTATAAGTAGAGAGTAAGATTTTTGCGTTGTCATTGCCGTATTGAGTGGAGAAAAACTCAAACCGTTATTATCAAGCAATGTTTGGTTACATATCGAAGATGCGAAACTTGAAGACATGCATATCCAATGAGCAATTGGTATTTATTATTAAATCTTTTATTTGATGCCTAGCGACCAGTTCACATTTTTTTAAATTGTTCACATAATGATTACCTGCATATATCAAACATTTTATTTCTGCACTTGCTCCAACTTTGCTTGCTTCTACATTAACATCTTAAGGCTGGGTCACGTTTATCATTCATACTTCAGAGCTGATTGCCATCACACAGTCGGCCGAGTGTCTGAGGAGTAAATTGTTCTTGAGTTCAAGCAACGTAGTTCGAATTTTTGCCAATACGTCTCGATTGTGCAATCTATTCATTATATCGTGGGATTCGTGTCGCTGAGCATTTTTCTTGTCGATGCGGTATTTAAAAATTAGTAGAAAAATATTGTCTTGTCCTTCAGCAGATGAGATAAAGCGTGGAATAATCACCTTCTATAAATATTGTTTTCCAACCAGAATATCCCCAAAAGCTTTGCGTTTCTGTCCTTCTTCTTCTATTGAACACAGTGTAAGCATTGCCTTATCACAATTACTAAATTTTGCGGTGAATTTAATCGAAAATCGAATTTGACCTGGAAGCTTGTATGCATGATCGGAGTTATGCAGGTGTAGACTTGGACACGTGTCGGAAAAGTGTGAACTAGGCTGTTCTTGTATCATGTACCACTCAGGCGCTCCTCCATGTGTATGATCGTAGTCGGATCAGAAGGATGCATGATAGGTGTGTCCCGACTTTAAGACGACTTGTTGATACACTCATATATTATCTAAATTATTTAATATTATATATTTTGACTGTATTTTAATGACACAACTGTGCTTGTCGGTTTTAATATTGTTTTTCCGTTTGAATTTTCTATTCTGCTGCTCATTCTTTAGATATTCATATTGAGGTACCTCCAAAATATGTGATTTGAATGCCTTCAGGTGTCGAAAGACGTTGACTTTATTTCTGATCTGTGAGAAAAAGAAGAAATCCTTGTTCGCCAAACAAGAACTGTATGGCAAATGACCCGTCAATTCGATATTGTAGCTTTTCAAAAACGTTTTCTGCGATTTCCCTAATATTTCCGAACACTTCTGGCAAACAAATACTGGTGTACCATTTAAAATTGACTATTATTCGTTACCCTAATGGAACGGTGGCGAAATTTTGAAAAAAAATAGGTGACCATTCGCTCCGAAGTGTTTAGTACGCGAACAACTTTTGTTGGATTTGGCTCATCTTGAAAGACCCTTACAGTGGATTGATGTTCAGTTCCAGGTTAGATAGATCCTTGATTCGTCGCCTGTCACGATAGGCACACTGCTGCTGTTAAATCTACGTCGAAAGTCATCTCACGACAATTTCCGCGATTTTATCCTATTTCATGATCAAGATCAATGACAATACGTTCTGAGTGCGTTCACGATCACAAATGTCAAAATTTCTGAGGGCGCTGTCAGATTGGACATATTCACATCAGTTTTCCCATATCTCAAAACTTAAGTAGCAACCTTGGTATTTATTGTTGAATAATAATTTTTTTGTTATTCTTTTTTTTGCTTTCTCAATATCGCTACATGGAGCATTGACATCCATGTTTGAATATAGGCAGTTACTGCTAAGTTATTGAGGTATTATCTGGGAGGCATTATCGAAATCTATAGGTTCGCCCCTACTACATATTTTCAAGGATAAACTCAGTTTATCATTTAATTATTGATACAACTGTGAACTGTTACTTACTCTTACTAACCCACACTACCACTTATCCGTATGGTAGCCGAAGTCTTCATAATAGAAGTTTTGAATTATATAATATTGTCAGTTTCAGGAATTGCTATCATTCTTAAGCACGATATTTGGCTGTTATTTCTTAATAATAATGACTGTACATTTTTATTCAGACGATGGCTCATGTTAAGGTTTAGGTAGACCTTGTTCCATGAGTAACATATGAAAATTAAGCTTCTTAAAAACCTGGATAAAGCATCATTCATATATTAATATGCATATTTCAGTAAATGAATGAGAAATTTGAGGGAATTATAAAATATATTAATATATATCCAAGAAAATGTTCTCCATGATTCAAGACTTTTTATTTCGTCTCTCTGGTTGGTTCAGTGAAATGAGAGACAATTATCTGTTTTCAATGTCCTCAGGATATTTATATAAATTAAGACGGTTCTTATTCCGGCTAAGATTATCAACATTCCATTTTAATTCCTCTTCCACAAACGCTGACTATTAAAATGTGAATATTCTCGTTTCTTATGAAGATTTGCAATTATTCAAAAAATCAGATGGACTGACCAAGTCCGAGCGATTTTAATTTGAGGGAACGTCTGACAATATTTTCGAAATTTGCTTTGATCTTGTTGTAGCCTGAAACTAATGAATTTTGGAATTGGTAGTAGTAGAGTTGATACTATCAAATGCCAGTAGAAATCTCCATGAATTCACTTTTCATTATGGAATCATAACAAATATGAGTTTCCACTTATGTAATATGTAGACGTTCCGAATATTAACAGAATATGTTTGATACATAAATTTTTTGATACTGTAATACATACAATGATCAGATATTGTGGACAATAGAAAATTGAACCGTTGCTTTTTAATCATATTTCATTCTTCAATATTATAACAGATCGATGAGATGATTGATACGTATTACCTCAATTTAACCCTTAAAACGCTTAATACTTCTATCAGATATTATATAGGTTACATATTTGGTACCAGATCTCACTGAGGAGTGAGTAAAGGGGTAGGGTTAATATGTGCCTCAGTCTAACTCTACTTTTCATCGCTCACTGCCTTTCACTGGACCCTATGCAGGTTTTCTTAGATTTGACTGATAGTAATTTTACCTCTTCGTGATATTTTCCTTCATTTTATTATAATTTTAATGATTGAATGCTAGTCCTTTTATTAGGTACTCCTTTGTGACATGTGACATATTTTTATTGTATTATATTATATTATACCTCTTGAGTTTGACTGATAATTAGCAATTATGGAACGTTATATTTGAAGAATAAATTATGATCAATGAGTCACTCTTACGTATGAACTTTCTTATGTGCTAATTAAAAAGTGAGATGGAGTAGATAAATGCACAAACAAGAAGCTAAACTCCCAGATTTGTCTGTGAGAAGGATGCCTCCCATAATAAAAAGAAAACATTTTCTGTCTGAAGGGTTGAACTTGAATTTGTTGTGATCGTTCAATCATAACCCTTAATATTATCGTGTCGATGAATGAGTGACTAATTGAATGGATAATTGAAAACTTGCCCCATTGTTGTACCCGAGCTATTTTAAATAATAATTAAACCAGTGGAAGCATTACATTAATTTAATAAATTAGTCTTGGTCATTGCTACTGAAGTTATGTCGCAGGAGAATTAATCGCTGGGAAAAGACAAAATTTACAACTAAGCTGAAATTTCTGGAACCATTGGTGGTATTTATACTGAATACTTTGTTTACACCACCACTACACCAACACTCACAATCACACTGTCTGACGCGCGTTTTGATAACCAAGTTATCGTCTTCAGAGACTGAAGGTAAACTAAAAAATAAATTGACTTACCTGTGTTATACTAAATTTTCCCACCAATAAACCTTCTTCTGCGAAAATCGATTCCATAGGGAATATTCATATTCATTCTTTTACTACTAAACTATAGAGTGGGCCGTAAAGAATTGGCCCTTTGTCCCTAATTAAGCTACTACTCAACGATTATGATAAAAGTATTGTAAATAGGTTAATCAATCATCATAGGCTTAAGAAATCTCTATGTAAAACCACTTTTTTCCAAACACAAATTGAAAAACAAGAGAAATTTGCTCTTATACCTTTCAATCCTCTCTATACAAAAGGGTTGTAAGGAATATTTTGCAAAGTGGGCTTCAAATTGGTTTATAAATACAACGATACATCAAAACAATTGTTGGGCAATCCTTAGGATAAAATACCAAATTTGGAGAAGAGTGGTAGATACGAAATAATCTGTGGTGATTGTGACGGAGAGTATATTGGGAGACTAAGAGATCCGTTATTGTCCAGTGTAAGGACCACATTTGAAATATGGACGGACTGAAAAATCAGGTATTGCCTTTTGACCCTGCCAGTCACAATCATGACAAAAATATAGATAATGTAAAGTTGTTAAAAAATGTCACCAATAATAAATTTCTGGAAGAATTTGAAAGCATTTACATTGCTAAATGTAATAGTAGCTTAAATAGGGACAAAGGGCCAATTCCTTACAGCCCACTCTATAGTTTAGTAGTCAAATAATGATTATTCCCGCTAAGGAGTTTTTTCCAGCTTGAATTGATTTTCGCGGAAGAAGGTTTATAGGTGGGAAGTTATTAAATTTTAGTTTAGTCTCTGAAGACAATAACGTGGTAATCGAAACATGCGTCAGATAGTGTAATTGTGAGTGTTGGTGTAGTGGTGGTGTAAACAGTGTATTCAGTACAAAATTTGCAATTCACTAAATTTTATAAATAATAATTATTCAATAGATTTTAGCTTAATGATATAATAGCAACTTTTCGACATATATTTAAGTAGTCTGAAAATTTATCAAGAAGTATCAAATTTTGTAATTGGTAAATAAATTGTACGAACGACTAAGTGTACTCCCATACAATTCTTGTACATGAATATGTCAGTTTACGGAGTATACTTTTTCCAAGTCTTCGAATGTGACTGGTAGCTACCATATATGGATGGTTGAAACAACGGTACAATTTACACCACAGTAATACCGAAAACAGCGTGGCCTACGAGAATAATCCACGAAACTTGACAGATGCTAGGAACAATACTGAAGAAAAATTAGGAGTATGACTCGACCACTTCTTCAAAAAGTTTTGAAAATGTACGTAAATGGTTTGAGGAGTGTCATCAACGTGATGGCCATCATTCAAACCATGTCGTGTTTAGAAAATAAAATTTTGTTTCTTTTCTTCTAATTCATACTAATAAATACATATAAAAATTAGTATAATTTATTTTTTTCCTACTAAAGTAGTAGGGTCGTTATGAGAAATCCTGTATATCATTTATACGTCAATATATGACAATACTTGAACAGAAATATATGAAACTAGGAATAAACAAAAGTATGTTGTACCCCTTATGAGCAAGAGCATGGGTCAGAGTAATTATTTGTACTTTGACTGTATTATATAACAACCTCCAGATAATATGAAGAAAGAAAATAAACTAAAAATATTCAAGACTGAACTAAAAAGTTATTTTATAAGGAATAGACCAAGAAATATACATGAATTAATTGACAACTGTTGATCTATAACAAACCTAAAACGTACATTGATTGTCATGCCATATTTATACTATAATGATTTTATGTTATATGGAAACACATTTTGGTTTTGTTTTATTTCTTAGATGTAACAGCTGAGTTAGATGAAGGAATAAGTACTTGATTCCTTTTATATATTTAATGAAATGTGTCACTACGTACATATCATACAGATAGTTTCTGTGGTTATTTATGTGTGTATCGAAGTAAATATTTCAACTCAATGTAATTGATTATACCAGTATTTTTATGTCCATTAACAAATATTATATATATATATATATATATATATATAAAGGAGTCTTTGCCAGCTATATTATGAGTAGTTTTTTAATGGGAACGTGGCAAGGAAACACTAAAGTGAACTAACTAACTTTAATATATTTTCCGAGCTTTCGAATATTTATGTATTCTTAATATTTCCCAGACGATGAATAATTTTTCACAAAAATATATTATGTGAGTATTCAATTAATAATTAACTTTGGAGAAAATTCGTGTTTCCCGTCACCAAAGGATAGATCTTTTGGTAAAATTAGGTTCATTTAAATTTTGCTATGTATTCGAGGCTTTTCGGCATCTCCATACTAAATTCTAATGATTCTAGCCAATATTTACTTTTGTATATAGGACCTTTGCTATCAAAACTGTGCTATCGTCCATTTCAACTATAGTTAAATATATGATATAATATTCAATTGAACGCTATTTGGTTAAAATCAATTTGTGCTCTAATTAACTTCATTATCAACCATAGTGGTCAAAGCGAGCTGAAAATCATTTAATGGAAGTAAATATTTCAGTAGATATAGGACTATTCCTTGAAATCAGTAAATTCACTAATGTTAATCCAAACACTATGTTTTATGAGGTATTGAATGAATTATCCCAACGATTTTCCAAAATCATTTATATAAATTGCTTTCACGTACCCACCAATCTTTAGAGCGATTTGTGAGAAATAAGCGGCTTAAAATTACACGAAAAGATGAGGACGTAGATAATAATTCGAATTAATTAAAAGGACTCATGAATCAGAATAGACTCTTTCCAATTAAAGACAATAGAGTTGTAGTATTCTTTGGGACTGTCAATTTTACATAATTCAATGAAATTCTGAATATTTAGAATACAATTTGTAGGAAGATTAGTTTGATTTCATGCAGAATATGAGGAGAAACGAGGATAATGTCGAATTTAATGTTCGACTAGAATAACAATTGGAACGCCCCACTTTTACAAAAAAATTTGATTTTAGATGAAGTTCTTTCTTACCAAAAGGCCGAAAACCGTTCTGCCAGCAGTAAACCTAAGTTGGGAGCTATTTTTTGGCTGTATTTTAATTATATACCGCAGAAAATGCTATTAATGGAAAGTTGTTGAAAAATAAGAAGCTACAATCTTTTCTAATGAAATCAAGATTTAATTCAATAATTGATAATATCACCCAATTATGACGAAATTGATCTAGCGCGTAGTGTTACTATTCCTTATTCAATTAGATTGCTCGTAGATACAATTTTTTCAATTTTACTTTGACTCAAGTTATGCAAACAAAGAAAGTACTATAAGTAAATGCGATGGTAGAATCGTTGTTCACACTAAGAAAAATCTAATTTCAATACATAGTTCTTAGAACGAGATGGATGAACTTAGATACATTATTTGAGCTTCCTTCTTAAGACATGTACATATACTTTCAATTGTATTTTCAATTTTAAGTATTGTGACCATTTTTTCAAGTTTATAATATGTAAATTCACTCTCACCATATCATCTTAAAATGATATATACTTGGAAGGTAACCACTGTTTCATTTCATCTTCTCAACATGCGGAAGTTTCAAAGTACACATTGTGGTTTGGTACATCATCAATAAAGAGAACACTACGAGATGTTAAGTTAATTTGGGATGAGTATGGTGTTGATTCCTTTTTTCGTATTTGATAGTTCATATAGTCATGCAAATCAACCGGCTTGGTTTTTGACTTTAAAATAAATGGGGTGAATCCATTTTTTCATCCTGCATAAGTTATGTCTAAGCAGTGTACTACTAGTAGGCTATGTTTATTCTGCTTTACTCTGCTTAACATTTATTACGTTTGATATGAAAAGACTAGCCCTAGAAAATATATTCTAGAACTTCTGTGTAACCTCTTTGCTAGAAGGATCAATGTACCAATGTTTTAAAAAACGACGTTTACTCTACAGCGTTCTGTTTACAAATGGTAACTGCTACAATTGCTGGCATACATGATCAAAGTTCAGATCCACATCAAAAATGTTATTTTGGTTAGAAGTAAATGAATAGTGAAATAAAAGACAGCGATGGAAATTATTTGCTTCAAAGTTATAGTTTTCTACAGTAAATTTTAAATCAATACAAATAAAAACTACCTATATGTCACTACCATATTTTTTTTGTATAGAATTACTCTCCACAGAATCATTTTCTCAAGTTTTGGAGCTGACAGTGAAGGAAATCCAATCAGGTTTATATGGAGAATGGGGCGATAAATCAAAAACAACTATCGTTTCCCTTTTTCCTTATAATTAAAAATCATAAATTTGGAAAAATGTGGTCGTGATCTTATTGGCAGAAAAAATGGTTTTCGCATGCTTTGAAAAATTTGAATTCACTCATGCCCGAAGATTTCTAAATATTTGTATGAATTTTTGATGCGAGCAAGCAGCATCAATCAATCGTGGCATCCACCTTTTCACCAATTTTAAAAGCAGCGAACCCTTTGCATGGAAAAAGTGGCATAGTATTTAGGTAACTTGTTCGCGGTTTCTCTAATTGTTTTTTCACATTAAAATATTGTTTAATCAAAACCTTGAAAGTCGCTTTGGCTGATATTGGACCAAAAACGAACATAATTTCTTTTTTTGTACTAAAAAAATAATGTATCTGTTAATTTAAGAAATATGTTTTGACAGATTATATAATCATCGTAACGGAATGTTGCCAGAAAGTGTAAAACCACCCTCATGAATTCGATAGATTTCTTAAAAATAATCAATCAACCCGACATTCTACATACTTTGAGAAATCACGAATATGTTGGATCGAATATTTGAAATGAAAAAAAGTTATTATCGAATGGTGGTAACGGAAACTCGACGAATTTAAGAATGTAAAAGGGGAGGGACTAAGAAAAACTTTAAGATCAGAGATTGTCAACAGATGAATTGCTAAATATACTTTATTTGCAGGAAATTACATTACAAATATCGCGAATTTTGTATACTCAATAATTTTCATTTCCTGTACTTCCAGTGCTTTGTCCAGATGAATTTAATTTTTAGAAATAAAGAAAATTGAATATAATATATTTCTGCTTCAATTTTTTGTAATCAAAAATACTCTTATATGGTTTAAGTACCTACATATTTTGACAATGAGATACATTTTTGAAATAGTTAAATGTGTATAGTATAGTTAAAGTATAATGAAAATTGAATAATAAATTGGATAAAGCACACTTTGCAAGAAACAAATTGACAAAGCTTGTTTTGCACGAAATAGTGACGAATGAAGCTAATTTTGAATAAATATTTTTATTAGGTCACAAATGAGTATAAAATATTGTAAACTGAAATGGATAGTAATGACCTCATTACTATGAGCTCTTATTTCTTTTAAAAATGTGAATCACACCTTTTACATTTTTCTTCAGGAATTTTCACATCGCTTGTAGGCATATTAAAAATTATGATTCTGTGCCATTTAAGGTAGTAAATAGCCCACTTTTCATTGATTATCTTGATAAGAAGTTTGTTCTTTTTTTTCTCTTTATTAATAACATGATCTATTGTTACATTTTCTAGTTGGATTTTGTAAAATTGAATATCACCTGCTCGCCTCAATTAAACAAAATATTCGTTTTCAAATCTGTAGTCCTTCAGACTTTTAACCATAACGAGTTTCTTGCTATTATTGATCATTTTTTTTTCACTTCTTCAAAGTTAATGCTTCTTTCTACTTTTCTTTCAATTGAACTCTCTTGTTTCTTCATTTGTATGTGAATTTGTTTGATATAATCGACATCTTCCTAGAACTGACTAAGGTCTTTGGTATTGAAGAGTTGCCCGTCTTCTTGGAGATACTTACTTTGTCAAATCTTTTTTTATGATTCAAAATATCCCTCTATTATATATATTCTCTTGAACGCTTTTCATACCTCCCAAAAACTATTACCTGGAACTGGGGAACCCAAATCTCTTTAATAGGTTTCTCTCCAGTTTTCAAGAAATGTACAACACTTCTCAAAATAATATTACTTTTAATTTTTTTTCCTTAAAAATTATATGTTGAAAGATGATTTAGTGGAGCGGGAGAAATTTCTAGGCTGCCTTTTTCTGGATATTTAGACCTCAAGTCACTTAAACAGAATTTATACAAATTTATTTACCTAACATAAAATGCCTTTTTATTAGGTTTATAGGAAGCGGCTGAATATCAAAAGTCAAAGAGAGACTTCAAAGTTTATTTTTAATGATAACTATAAAACGCTTGAGCTCTTCTCTTACGAATTCTCAACCATTCATTACTTTTTGACTGCAGATCCAGGTTGCAATCTTTGAAATTTTTTCACTGAGCAAAAATGTACTGCATGCGTCACTGGCTGGCGATTTGAATCCAATATTGAATTCTTATATAAAAATTTTTCTCCCCCTCTTTTATCAGTTTGCTAGCATCAATTTTCGATAAATATTTTTATTTTAGCTACGTACTTGGTAGGTGAATAATATGTAGCAAAAATTTGGTGTTTCCCAATAGGTTTTTTATGACTATTTACTTCAACTCACCTAAGCCTACGATATTTGAGGGATTCCCTTTTAATGTTGAAATAATACTGCCCTGCTCAGCCTTATCGGACTTATCAATGAAAATGTGTTATTTGAAATCTTTTAAGTCTATAGGCCTAATTTTTATAGAGAAAAACCTCTCGTTATTACGTTTGCAAAATCCAAAATATAGTGGTCTTTTGGATGCTTTTTTACCTTTCAGTTTCAGTTACAGCTCTCTTACCTCCAGTTATTTGTTTCTTTCTGGTTTTTACGAACACTTGCATCTGCTGCTTCATCCATTTTCAATAATCAAATTTCTTAATACTGACTTCATAATGATAATTAAATAGTTAGCACAACGAACATTTATAAAGAATTAACACTAAAGTGAGGTTAGTCAGTGAATGAGAAAACAAAGTCATCTGATGAAAACAAGCAATCCTATTGGTCAGTTAGACTAAGCACGGATGAACTAAAAATGGCCCAATAAGAAAACTCTGATTGAACATTACTTTTAACGGGGACACAGCACGTTTTGATTAAATCCAGCTATAGATTTATTGGCAAATAAATATATACAATAAATCAACTTGTAAAATTTGTGGACAACGCAACGTTTGAACGTTAGCCAATTGGCTCAAAAATATCTCCTTTCTTAATGACTTTGAGTGGACGTTATAATTATAAAAACCTTTTGAACAATATAATATAAAACAAAGATTTTTGGTCGATAAGAATAGAGAAGAAATGATAATAATATCACAAATATTCCAGCAAAATATTTTGTCAAATCATTCCAAATAATTAGCAAATTTCATATACCTATGAGTAGCTTAACTTCTTCACATTGCCCGAGAAATGTGGGTGGAGGTCTTCATTGAAGGTTGAAAGAAATATCTACCAGGAATAGACACCTGCCATTTCAAACCACTGTTGTTCCATAGCTATGAACAGTACTCATACGATTTACATCGTTAAAGAATCTCTGTTCAATAATTCAAATTATCCTATTGAACAAACACTTCTCCAACAAACCTCTTACTAGTTTTTTTCTGCTCTGAGAATTTATCATCAACATACCTATTGGATATTATATATAGACATAAGGAAGGCATATCTGGGAGTATTGAAGTTGTGTTTAAAATGCCTTTCGAATGTTTTATAATAAGAATGTGTGTATATTAGAACTTACTTTCCATGTTAATTCAACCGATTCTCAGTTACTTACTGAATAAAGCAGTGACCATGATATATTGAGAAAACAAGAAATACAAACAAACTCTCGTTGCATAATGTAATCCCAGAGCTTACTGTTTACTTTTGATTAACGTGAAGATAAACGATAGAATGACTGGGACAAAATAATCATTGAGGTGTACTTGATATTGATATTCAATGAAATATTTTCCGAATTAACGAAGAGCAAACAAATAAATTTGGTAAATTATTTGGAGCAAAGTAAAATATAGAGATTACACAAAAAATACTTCGGCTATCTTTCGAATTGATTTTGATTATTTTCCAAACCTACAATCAAAATATTTTTCCCTTAATAAAAATTTATCGATTGATACCGCACCTGCTAGAAGCATGTAAATTCCAGACCCCACGCAGATATTCCAGACAATTTTGAATTTAATATCTTTCGTTTTGTTTACAAATTCTATTATCAAAGTAAAGCTGATTATTTGTTGATGTTTTCATGTTTTTCATTGTTCTTTAACTCAATTTCGTCTGCATATTAACAGACAGGAAGCAAAATATTATTATATCCACTCTATTGTTACATAACTCTAAATCAGATCTGTAGAAATCTTATAAAGAGCAATCGTTATTGCTGTGGGGTTATTCATTACAAAAATATTGTTCATTTGTCGCTCTTGATGCAGCCAATAACAAAAGGGTTGAGTAATTCTTAGTAATATTTGAGTTCGGGGAGAAAATAGTGAGTGAAGTTTTGAGATAGTGATGAACATCTTATTCCAAATTATATCTCATCTCCACTCGGGTACACTCCAGATAACCAAATTATTTCTTATTATTACATAATATTCAGATTTATCTTAAAAGGTATAGGATCCTCCGCCTAGGGTGGTTGATGGGTGGATTGAGTAGCCCATTGACTATCACTGCCGGTCCCAAGCCCGGATAAAGGAGGAGGGTTAAGGGGTGAGGCCAGCAACCTGCCCCTCGTAAAAAGAAAAAAACGCTCACAGAACTGTCACATTAGCCTCGGAAACTGGACGGAGCATTGACGACGACACGGCACGAAAACGGAAAAAACGAGTATGGAAAGAAAACATAGTAAGACTCGGAAGTTGGAACATTACATCATGGAGCAACAGAGACTATGAGGTGGTCTTAGAAATAGAGAAAAACAAAATAGATTTCTGCGCACTTTCAGAGACCAAGAAGAAAGGCAATGGCAGTCAAAGGTACCAAAACTACATACTGTTTTATAGTGGAGTCGACAAGAACTTGCGAGCACGGGGAGGAGTAGGGTTACTAGTGAATAAAAAATTTGAAAAAGATATTAAGGAAGTACAGTATATAAGTCATAATATCATACAGATAACAGTAGAGCTGGCCAACGAAAGAACACACCTACTAAGTATATATGCACCGGATGTAAGCAAACCGAAAGAAGAAAGGGAAGCTTTTTTTGATGCCTTGCAAGCTACGTTAGACAAAATACCCAGTAAAGACAAAGTGTTTATTATGGGCGACTTTAACTCAAGAATTGGAAGCACAGTTATCCCAGGAATCATGCATAGTTTCAACGAAGAAGCAGTGAATGATAACGGAGATATATTGATAGATGTATGCGCCCTCAACGAATTACGTATCAACAACACATATTTTGATCATAAGGAACAACAAAAGTACACCTTCGCTAACACGAGAGGCCAAAAATCAACTATTGACTACATAATTACAAACAGGAAAGTCCACCCCTCCCAGATACTTGACGTACGGGTATTAACATCGGCAAATATCGGCACACAACACGGTTTAGTATTGTGTAAATACCGCGTATCCCATATAATAAAGAAAAGAAAAACACCCAACTACGTATCGAAATTTAATATAGAGTCGCTTAAGGATGAAAGCATTAAATACCTCTATCAAAACAGACTCCGCGAAAAAATTGTCCAAAACCCTATAAAAGAAACAGACAACGTAGAAGCCGCCTGGGAGAAACTAAAGAATAACATAAAGAACAGCGCAAAGGAATCCCTAGGAGAAAGAACAATAGACACGAATAGAACACACAATAAACCCTGGTTCACTCTAGAAATTAAGGAACTGGCAAATGAAAAAAAGAAAGCGTACATAAAATACATTACCAATAGAACACAGGAAGAATACGAAGTCTATAAAAGAGTGAGAAATAGAACAACCAACACAATAAAAGAACTGAAAAAAACATACTGGGAAAATTTCTCAGTGGAAATGGAACATGATTTGTACGGAGGCCAGAAAAAAATATGGAACATGATACGAAAAAGGAAGAAACCAATCAACGAGGAGGTAGTGATAAATGTTATAAATCAGGAAACATGGGCAGCACATTTTGAGATCCTATATGATAACAACGGAAGCAGGGACGAAGAAGAAGTCGCAAACCCGCCATCCCCAAACGAACAGGAAGAAACCATCACATTAGAAGAAGTACAAACAACCATAAAGAAACTAAAGAATAGAAAATCACCAGGTACAGACAATATCCCAAATGAACTACTGAAGAACGGGGGCCCAGAAATCGAAAAAGAATTAATAAAACTGTACAATAAAATAGAAAGAACTGGAGTAATACCCGAAGAATGGAGAACTAGTATAACTATACCTATATACAAGAAAGGTGTAAAATCAGATCCGAAGAATTACAGAGGCATAACGCTACTTAGTAGTGTGTTAAAGTTATTTACCAAGATACTTGCAAATAAGATATCTGCTAAGGTAGGCATCTCAGAAGAGCAACAAGGCTTCCGCCCAAACAGATCCACTATAGACGCAATATTTATATTACGCCAATTGATAGAGAAATCCATAGAATACAATAAACCCATGTACACATGTTTCGTAGATCTAAAGCAAGCATTCGATAGAGTAAAACTCAACGATGTAATCCACCGACTAAACCAAAAAGGCGTCAAGAAGCATTATACTAATCTAGTAAGGCAACTTAACATCAACACCAAAACAAGAATAAAAACAGACTGTGGGCTAACAAGAGAACTCTAAGTCTCATCCGGCATAAGACAGGGAGATAGTCTCAGCCCATGCCTTTTCAACGTAATAATGGACCAAATAATTTAGAGCGTAAACGAAGTTAATGCAGGATTCGAAATGAATAACCGTCGCCTGAGAATCCTTTGCTACGCAGATGACGCTATACTTATAGCTGAAAATGAAGACGATCTACAACGCCTCCTTCATAAATTTAACCTGACGGCACAGAGACTTAACATGCAAATCTCATGCAAGAAAACACAAAGCATGGTAATATCCAAAGACCCAATAAGATGCAAGTTGGTAGTAAATGAGCGCATTATAGAGCAAGTAATGAATTTCAACTACTTGGGCGTAGAAACAACGAGCAGCAGAAACATAACGGACGAGGTAGATAAGCAGATCAAGAAAGCAAATAGAATATCGGGATATTTACGGGACATTATATGGAGAAATAAATATATGAGCATAGAAAGTAAGACGCGAATCTACAAGACCTGTATCAGACCCATACTGCCGCAGAAACAAGGGCAGACACAACACAAATAAAGAGAAAAACGAGAACAGCCGAGATGAAGATATTACGAACAATAAAGGGTACCACACTCCACGATAGAATACTTAAGAGAACTGGGAGTACAAGATGTCGTTAGATGGGTAAGAGCAAGACGCCGACAATGGAGAGACCATGTAGAACGAATGGCTCCAGAACGGACTGCCAAATGGGCTAAAACACAGAAACCAGTCACAAGACGCCCAATCGGTAGGCCCCCAAAACGCTGGTACGATAGCTGGACATCGGCGTCACAAGAGGGCAGATGACAGACCTGACAGGACCTCGTCCTACTACAAGAAGAAGAAGAAGAAGAAGTATAGGATCATTGTTAATAAAAATTTGATACAGATCAAATAAATTGAGATATCTGACAAGGGAAGGAAATTCAGGTGACAACTACAGATCAGTATAATCACTAAGAGTGATTCTGATAGTTCAAACCAAAGAAGAAAAAACTGAAACAATCTACTTATGGTAGCTTATATGATAATTAAATAATTATGGATATGTAATGGGATAAAATTAGGAATCTTGAGATACGCATTGAATAAATCCTTTATCGCTTACATTGGTAATGAATGAAGTAACAAAATAGAGAAAGTAGATTTAAATACTTACAAATTAACGACGAATCATTATTAATTTAAATGTCATTCGCAAATAATCTACTCCGCGGAGGGAAGTTCATAAATATTGAATTCATACTTAAAATAATCAACTGTTCAATTCTACCAAACTTTGTATGTATTTTACAATGAATTTCCACTTGCTTATCTGATTAAATTTCTGCTTCCAAATTTATAAGTCATTTAGTTAAAGTTATAATTTGTATTTTCAATATCCTTTCGGCAAATCCAGTTTATTCAGTGAACTGTGATTGAAAATTCCGATTTTAGTTTTGAATAATGGCTAGACGTGAGCTTAATGTGGATAAAGATAATAGAAGCTGAAAAATTAATTGATTCGAGTAGTCTGTGGAAAGTTTCGGACATGTCCAAAGTAGTAAGTTATATTTCCGTGGCTTTTTTCATAGAATTCGAACATTAAAAATACTTTCAAGTATGCAACTCAAAAATATCATGGCTTCACAATAGTAACATATTCGTGTATTGACTATTTTTCGAGTGCCTAGAAATAGGAGAGCAGTACAGGAGCTGATCCGTGTGACGAAGCTGAGGTTGAAGGAGGTATTTTCCACTTCTTACTGGAATCATAGTTGCGTGTAACAAGTTATTGATGATATAATGCTATATTGGACTGCATTTTAAAAGGCAATTCTAAAAGGAAAGCCACTGGCCCCGATAGAATACTACCATTAATATTGAAGAAATGCGCAGCTGAATTGACAAATCCACTACGCAAACTTTTTTCCTTATCATATGAAAGAGGCCTTTCTCCCACAGATTGCAATATTGCACTGTCGTAAATCTTGTCCAAAAAAAAGGAAAAAAAAAACGTTTCCCAACAACTACTGAATGAACTAAAGCTATAGAGAAATATGGGGAATACCCATATCACACTGGACATATCAAAGGCTTTCGACAAAGTATTGCATGTCAACCGTCTAAATAAATTAAGATCGAACAGTTTGTTGTCTCCAATTATCGACTGGCTTAATGGCTTTCTCAAAAATCGATACTTTCAGGTCGCTGTCAATAATGGTGTTCCTCAGGTATGCATCTCTTCATCTACTTTCTTTCTCCTAAACATCCACGATCAACTCGTCAAAACTGCAAATCCAATCTATAGCTTTGCCGATGATAGCACCCTGGTGTTACCCAAATACTGGAGAGGAGTGGGTGCAATCTGATGCAACAGAAACCAGTCTGATGTATTTACAAAAAAGGCTGGCACTACGTTTCAGGATTTGGTCCTGTCTGGACATAAGATATAACCAGCCTCGCTAATTTGCCTGTTGGGTGTTGAAATTCAGTGCAATATGTCCTGATATAGTCACGTGGTCGAATTAGCTGAGGCATCTTATATAACTCTTTGGATCAAAAAGCTGTATATACTCTGCAACAACTTTACTCAAAGTATGCATAGGAATTGTTTGGTTGTGTAGGATGTGATAAGAAAGTATACCAGTTATTAACGTTTCATTAACTTTAATTTCAAATTTAAAATATTACACAAGCTCTAAATGTAGTTATTATTGTTCCCAACTGTGGTTTATTCCGCAAAATGGCCCATTATAAGAAATAAAAAACCTTTAAGTGTATAACATCTGAGTAATTGTTGAGAGAAAGTCTTAATTTGATTTCAGAATTTATGCAGAAATTACTAGAGATATAGAGGAAAGCGTAGAGTGATAATGGATATTAAAAACGTGAGCAGTAACCTACTTCTGGATGGGAAAATTGAATTATATATATCAACAACTCTTTTCATCACCATAAATATCCATTGTCTTTTTCACCTCTAATGATTGAACAGAAAAATAAAGCGGTGATGACACTGAACTTAAATATAGGAATTCACAATTTATCTATCTGATCACAGTTAAATAATCAAATCCACGACGGAAAAATGAATGAATAAATTGAAAATAATGGTAAAAACCAATAAAATTTTTCTGTAATACTGTAACTAGATAAACATGACAGTATACTAGTTAATTAAACTCTGAAATTTGGCCATGAATACTTGAATTACATAAGGCTAGAAACCAGGAGAAACCTGATAGAATATCGACTGCAAAATTGGAGACCCAAAAGCTAAATCAACCATATGTATTTGGTGATAAAGTTCTAAGTTTTTTCGAATATGAGCAAGGATTTCAAAAAATAAAATTGGACTCTGGAAAGTTTCGCAGAAGCTTATGGTCCTATATGTGTAGAAAGCAACTAAGAACAATAAACGGTAGCAATAAAAGCTCTCGGAAAGAATGTATCTTCGGAAAATCGGGATTCTATTGATAGAGCACAAATCATCTGAATCTTGAAAATACACAGAATATTTCAGCTGGTTTAGAAGAACCAACACAAAAAGATAAAGAGTTGTGAAAAGAGGCATGTCTAAATAGTTAGTGAGTAAGTTCCTCGTTACACAATATGTTATATGAGGGTGCGAGAAAGAGTGTCCATTTGGATTGTTTTATTGAGAGAAAAAGGGACTTTCTCATGTGGGATACATTATATTGTAGGAATGACCCTGATGTTAGAAACATTTCCCTCTACAATGCTAGACTTTCGGTGATTTATAGGATGATTTCCTCTTTTTTCGCACTTTTTGAATATATGTGCGTACGTCTGCTATCAGGCATGGAATTTGGCCAGTTGACTAATGAAAGTTACAGGGAATCCCAGAAAACTTGTTACACCGACCAGAGAAAAGGTGAGAATGGGTGGCAATAAGGTAGTTTTCGAGAAAGATTATATAATTTCTTTAATTTCTTCGTAGACCATAGCTATTAGTCGAAAGGGGTTATTTGAGGTATTGCTTGGTTGGGTGGCTTGAATGACGTATCAGACTTGCGCTTTATCAAGATTTATATCTTGTACAAAATTAGGAAAAAATGGTGACCGTGAAAACTAGAGAAGAGTAGACTAAATTACTTAAGCAGATGAAAGGAGTGATTTTTAGTCACAAAGAAAAAATAAAATTGGTCTGGGAATTATAATTTACTATTATTAACAAGTGTAAACTATCCATTTTTGCCAAATCGTGTAACTCGATAATGCACTTACATTGAGTGCTTGAACTCAAACAAATATGTGTACACGTATCAATGATTCTGTTAGACTCCTTGTCGGTCCAAGTAACTAGCTAAAATTGATTTATTTGGGTAGTTGAATACTTATTTTGATCTAATGACATTGGTTCGAAAAGAATATGTATCAGTTCTATATTCTGCTTTTCTGGTTCCATAAACGTGACGCTTTTAAATATATTTACTGTTCAATCAATTCACTAAGCGTTTCTTATGGAGCCCTATATAAGATCGTTTTGACCATTACAATATTTAATTGATTGCATTAATTCCAAACGCTTACATATTGGAGTTTCCGAAGGATAGCGGGAAATTTGCAGCTTTCCCATCTGATTAAGTATTGACTTTTTAACATTTGGAAAACGTGGTATCATTGATAGTGAAAAGTGAATACAACAACTTTCACGGCATTTACCGTGATGAATTTTGAGGAGGAAGAGACGTGATGCAATGTTCCTCATTATAGTTTATTTCTTTTAGTAACGATAATACAAGGATCTCATTACTTCAAAATAAAATGTGATAAAACTGGAAAATATATTTAAACTAGCAGACCTAGCCACGCGTTGCTTTGGCTGAGTGATTTGATTTGAAATAATTCTAATGACAATACAATTGCTCTCTCTTCTGCTTGTTCAATGAAATTATACTGGCATTGAGTTGTTACACGTTCTTCACAATTGCCCATAAAATAGATTTGAAGAAATTTTGGATCTTCATTTGACATTAGCATCAATGATCATTGATTAGTTTGATTAATGATGATTAGTTTGAATAATAACTATCCTATCATTTAAGTTGGACCAAATTACATATATATGCCAACTTTCATGAATATCAGTTGATTTGTTTTTGTGTTCATTCGGAACATACACACGGACACTGATTTTTTATATATTAAGATATGGAATGCACCTCAGATTTCTACTAATTATGTTACATAAATATAAGGTGAGAGATCAGTTGATAAACTACGAGTAGTAAATTGATGAATACTGTCTAGTTTTTAGAGTAATCAAAATAGAAATCATAGACACGGCAGGCAAGGCGCGCTAAAAAGTGACCTTTTTCGGCATTTATTCCATTTTTTTATAGTATTTCTTATATCCTTTCATCCCTAAAAAATATTCCTATATGAATTCACTAGTGTCCTGAATATTATAGAATTTCTTTAAATTGAGTAATGTTCCGTTAATATTGAGAAATATTATTCAATGGTATAAACTATATCAATATTGACGTTGAAAGAGTCTGCCCCCAATAGTTTTGCAAATTTGTATTCCATTTGCAAATGCATTCGCTACATTTCTCGACATCTGTACGTTAATAGGCGTTGTCTAATCAACTGAAGGAAGAAATGATTCTCGATGGAGTTAATATATTCAGCACCTTTCATAAGCCATCCAATTTAATTGTTTTCAATGATAGCACCCATAACATAGGCCACTATGAGTTTTTTCATGTACGTATTGCTTCTTGTGCGATGATGGCAGTTGTGTCTATCACCAATCCATTTCAGTGAAAGATAGCCTCATTTGCTGGAGGCACAGTATAAGAAAGATCTGTGAAAATGCATGTGTTGTTGAGCCCATTTACATAAAGCTGAATGAAAGACAAATGCATTCCCATTTTCGATATTTGACTAATGTCGTGTTGGCGTTCAATCTTCATAAAATGTTGGGATTGTCTAGCAGTACATAATAATTATTTTCTTCGGTGATCATAGTTTTTAATCTTTCGTGTACTTCATACAACAATAATTTAAAACGAATCAAGCTATCTATTGTAACCTCAAAAACTCGTGTATTTGAGTGCGTGCGTTCAGAATACGCCGTTGATATGTTATATATACAAGTCAATTTGTTCCCCTAATATTCAAATTGAGATGGAATTTCTGGAATCGTTGGTGATATTTATACTGAACACACTGTTTGCAATACCACTACACCAAACTATGTCTAACGCGCGTTTTGATAACCAAAATGCCGTATTCAGACACTGTTTGTAAAAACAGGATAATTGTGAATAGTGCATCGATGCGTTCAGTTCATAATACTAAAATTACTTCTGTTTGTAATTTTATGAAAAAATTTGAATGTGTGAGTAGAAATAAAAAAAAACGTTCAATAATATATACTAATATATACTTCAATGGTATATTCTATTCGAATTCTTGCTTAATAATCATTTTACACAATAGTGTGATATAAATTGTATGAGCTAATAATCTCCAATATTATTGTCAATTAATCTTCAATTGAAAGTTATTAACTATCAAATTATATTTAGGATATATGTGTAATATGGAAATTTTCAAATAAACTTTAGTTTTCTATGTATTTCCATATTTCAATTAGTTCGAAACTATTACTAATAATAGAATGATATGAATAATATTACCTGCTAAGTTGTGCTGAAACTAAATTGCTGTAAGGTGCATACTTGGCAGGATTGGCGTACATCAAACAAATGAGTCTTTCCCGACACAATTCGGTGTTAGAAGATTTACTGTTTCCAAAGCCTAATTGTTGAAAGATTGCATCCAGTCGGGACAACAATGGGCTGTAAGAAAAAATATAAGAATCATAGAAACAATTCAATTCAACATGTGATCCTGCCATTGAATTAAAATTTCTGACATTCTGACGCTTCAGTGTAATTGTGAGTATCGATGTAGTGGTAGCGTGGAGAACTGATGCATAAATGAATAAACATTTTTATTACATACTATCGAAAATCATATTACTGGCATAAGAAAAAAGAGATTGATAATTAAAAAATAGAAAATAACATATTTCCTAATAGGTGGATTGGTAGGGAAGGTCCATTTACATGGTCACCACGTTCCCAGGAATTAAATAAAATGTTTGTGTTAGGGGATATCTTAAAAGCTTGGTATATACAACACCGGTAAACAAAAGGAACGAAATGGTCGAGAGCATAAACGTGCATGTTGACGCTATACGGCAGAATTTTGTAATGCCCTTCCAAGTACAAAGAAATATCCTCCGTAGACTCCGGAAGTGTGTTGAAGTGCAAGGTGGCAACTTCAAACATTAATTATAGTTCCTTTTTTGTTTTTATTCAAGAAGTTGTAGGTTTACCAACAAAATTTTTCTACATTCCAATTTTTTCCTTATGTAAGTAACACGATGTTCGATAGTAGGCAGTTCAATTAGAAATATCTGATTATTTTCTCAATGAATGATCACACTTTATGATAATTTTTTTCAAAATGTCTCTTTGTGGCGAACGGTTGGCATGTACAACGATCTAAAAATCTACATATCACCTAAACTTATCGTGTTGAACAAAGAGTCTTTTTTTGTTAAAAATCGATTCAAAAATTCATTTTTACTATCTTTAGTCACACAAATTGACCCTGTGAAAGAACCATATTGTTAACTATTGGGAAAAGCCACACCTGGCCTATAGATATTAGTGTAGAATCATTTTTTTTTCGTCAAACAGACTACATGGGCATATATAATCATCCATTGAAAATTCATAATTTTCGAATGTATAATTTAGAAATTATTCTCAAATAGTTCTGATTTCGCAACTTTAAAGGCCGATAACTCAGAAACTATGGGTCGCATTAGAAAAATTCTGTTACCAAAACATATACACACTTCTGAATTTTTTGCATCAAGTTCGGGAACACCCTGTATATTTCATCAATTATGTATCTCTAACTTTTTTTGTAACAGAAGGCAACAGTAAATAACAGGAATTAATCAGAACTTTAGACATGGGAATTTCAAAATGTTAGATAGAAGTTTGAGAGCAGCTTCTATCACTTCTTAGAAAATGATCAACAATATTTGTGAATTCTTATAAAAGTAACTTTTCAATAATTTTTTAACATACTTGATGTATCTCTACTATTTTACTACATTTCTCAAAAAGTAGAAAACCTCAATGATGATCTTCTTAAACGAACTTCCCAACCAAATATCTTTTTCATTAGTTTGTTCATAGATAAATCCAGCTTAGTTTCAATATACAAGAAGCTGTTAGGATTCTTCGCAAAACGTTCTCATTCTCCTTCCATAATATACTATCCAAATCTAAAAATATCCATGGAATAACTATGAATTACTCCAATGTCAAGCTTTTTTATAAATAGTTCCAAGTAAAATGTAGATAGAATATTTCGAACAATATGCCTTTTTTATAAAAAGAGCCCATAACAAAATGGTAAGAGAGAAGTATAGAACGATTGAATGAAAAAACAGGTGAATAGAAATTCATAATATAGAGCTTGTAAATATCAAAATAACATATCGTGTTTGTTTAGGATAATTATATCGGAAACTGAATTCAATGTTTATAAATATCCTTGGGGTATTGAACATGTTTGCTGTAACTACTTTTAATTGAAAAATGTAATTTGATCACATTTCAACTGAACATGTTATTTGTATGTAAACTAAATCTGAATGAATATCCAACTCCAAATAACCACTGATTTGGGAGCTCTTAAGCAAATACGTTACCACAGATGCTTTAAACTCTACAGGATATTAATAACATGCAAATAGTTATAAAAATAATTATTCAATAAAAATGAACTTATTATTTTTGTCCGTGAGTCTAATAAGATATGTAGGAGCATGTTTGTCATATAAAATGGATTGTATGTTCCTTAAATATTCTTGAGTTTAGTGATATCGACATACTTTTTGATCTCACTTGAGGACCGCCATAATTTTTGGAAGTGGACCATTATCGGTGTGCCACTGTGACGCTATAATTTCTGTATGTCTTCTGTAAGTATGCTCTTCATTGTCATTTTCTGTAGAATTTCGCAGTCAGTGTAATTTTACACAGTTGAAATAGTTGTTAAAGAGCAAGAAAAAAAAAGGAAAAGTCAAACAAGTTCCTACAAAAAATTTATGAACGTCAATGGAAACGACTCCTATACATATGAGTTTATCATATTTATTATTGCTGTCAGTTAACACGCTTTTTTTCTTAGTATATGTCCAAATTTCCGCAATAAGTGTTGATTTTTCACCCAAAAGGACTTGTCTTTCTATTTGTATACCTCTTACAACAATGTCGTCCATACTAGGGAATCATAAGGTGTGTTATAATTCATGCGACAAAATTCAGGGGGCGATTGCTCGTAGGAAATTAAGATGGGTTTTTCCTATAACAGAATCTCCTAAGCCGACCCCTTAACTGCAAAAGATGGTGACTAAAATTTATTTTTTTTTTTCAGAAGAAACACTATTAGCCATCCATACTTTTCTTTATATCATCCAGCACTTATTTCAAGACGAAGTTCTATGAATTGAACTCATAACTTGAAATCCTTGTTTTATTTAAAAATATTTTTCATTTTCAAATCTTTTTTTCGAAACCAATAACTGCAGATAACTTTCAGTGTCGTGTAGACTCATGATTCAAGTTAACCTCATAAACAGAAATCTAAAGAGTTTAATTCTGGAGATCTAGGAGGCCAATGTTGAGGCCCTCCTCGAGCAATCCAACGTTTGGGATATGTTGCATCTAGATGTTGCCTAGTAGTCCGACTGAGCACCATCGGCGTGAACTACATGTTTTGTCTGACATTGAGAGCGATGTCTTCAAGCAGTTCAGGGTGATGATTTTCGAGAAAACTGGTGTAATAAATTCAATTTAATAGCTGAGGCAAAAAAAGTGACCCAATTAAGTTATCACTTACAATACGTTCACTGAAAAAATGTTCCGAAAATGGTGCTCTGAAATCTCATGGGGATTCTTGTCTGCCCATACGTGATTATTGTGAATATTTATGATAAATACTTTTGAAAAATATGCCTCCTCCGTAAAATACATTATTCAATGTTGATGTTAACCATTCACAAAATTGAACTCGTTGAGGGAGTGGTGAGTATATAATTGCTGCTCTTTTGAATCTCGCAACAAAGATTGATAGCTGATATTTAGAGTGTTGGTATTTTTCTAGTTGCTGTTTCCGGATAAACATCAATTTAATCTAAAATTCCTTGTTTGATAATTAGATTTCCAGCTGTTCGGAAAAGACCAAGGTTGGTAGAATTTCTTTTTAACATTCTAGTTTCTGTAAAGAGGTTGTGAATACGTGAAAATATGGAATGCTCAGGCGTCATACGTTGCGGGTATTTCTCATCACAGAGAGATCTAGCTTGTCGAGAATTACAATTTGTCATATCGAACACAAAATGCAAAACAACAGTGCTTGACATCATCGTACTACAATTTGAATAAACATTAAGTAAACACGATAAATAAATTGTCGAAGTGACGACAGCCTACTATTCTATAATTTGGTAAATTTAAACAAGATAGAGGTGGTTATTTCCAGCTTTTATTATGAATAGTAATACATCTTTACTGTTTCCACACAATCCATTTTTTCTTTGCAACTTTGATAATTGTATAGAGATATAACACAACTGTTATTAATGGCATTGAAGCTATCAGTTTCCGTTTTTGAAACTGAATAATCAAGCGTATCCTTCAAAATCTCTCAATATATTTGTCATTGTGAGACATACACATATCCACTAAAACTAAGAAACTACAAAAACGTGTAAATTATTCTTAGGTTAGAATAACTCAATGTACTTATAACAAAATGCTGTATAATAGATGGCGATAAGAGATCAAAGGAATGAATAATAATTTGAGAAACTGAAAAAACATGTTTCAATAGCAAACCTAAGTGATATCTAGAAAAGCAATTAAAATAAGAGTAGAGTTATAAATGAAAACTATTATTTCAATATAAAAAAGCGTGGGCTGGTTGATGTCAATTATTCTAAATATCTGATGTCTATAGATTATATTTGTAAAGTTATTATAAAAACAAGGCAGATGAACAGAACACAAGAAAATAAGAGAAAATAGCAATTGAGGAGATTTTAGATCTGATACAAGATGAACAAAATCCAAACAAAATCTAGGCATCCGAAGGTTTCTGGAAAATCTTAACGCCAACTGAAGTGACAGACCAGTTGCAATGAAAGGTAACTAAAAGGTTTAGTAGAGCCCAACCAAATAATCCTCCAAGTTGAAATGTCAATAACACGTGGTCAAGAAATGATAATGTTAAAGCCTGTAACTGTAAGAACCTGATTACAATGTAGATTTTCAGATTTTTTTCCTATTCTTGTAGTATAAGATGGTATTATTTCAAATTCCAAAGTTCAAAGTATAAAATACCCTATACATCATGTTTCCGTTGAGAGTATCAAAATTTTTTTGTGATAGAAAAGCCGGTATCTTTATTAATGTTGAATTTAGAAATTTTATTCAAGAATCTACAGACTTCATTATGAGGTTCTAGTATCAACTCGAATTTCCGAAATAAAGTGTCTTAAAAAGAGACCGTCGGACGAACAACAAAGGGATCCAATAAAGACTCTGTTAAAGGCAAGGAATCCTTAGACCATTCTAAGTGGCCTTCGGAATGTTTATAGTTACTAAGTGAAACTCAATATAAGATTATTATCAGTTAGGCTTCCGTCATGTTGAGTTTACCAAAATGGCTGTCCTTATCAATACTGAAATGGCTAATATGTACTTTTCATATGAATAATGTTCAGCATTATTCAAGTAATTGTTCTGAAACCTCTTAATTTAAAAAAATCTCAAACTTCCGTGAAATGAACTGATATTATCGAGCGGCAATGATATTGCACATTTTTATAACAACCACATATGGGCAGATATATTTTCCCTTATTCCAAGTTAATTCCCATTTGAACAGAACTTTTAGGAAATAATGGCTTGTCATTAACGATGATAGTTTATTAGGGTCAGTTTTCGTTTCTGTACGATTAAACGATGAGACAAATCTACATTTCCTAAAAAATAATTTCCGATTTTTCTCGAAACTGTCCTCCTCACAATAATTTATGAGGTCCATGCATAATGGTTTTCATCTAAACTTTGCTGTGATTGTATGGAACGATTCTAATAACGTGTTTATAGAGCGTTGAATAGCATGCGGATCTCTACATGCATGTCTCACAAAATCACCTAGATACAATCCTGCAAATTTCTGATGTATGGAGTTTAAGAATCAGTATTATTCATAAATACTTTGTTGAACTTGAATCTTTGAAATCAAACTATATGAGGCTGTAATATTATCCATACAGGCCTTGCCAAACAGATTCTTGTATTGTATTGTAAGTAAATTTCTCTATTGTAAGTAAATTTTTCTTCAAAGTCTAACAACTCATCAACAATATTTAACACAGAAGATTATGAGAAATTTTCTTAAACTTAAAAAGCCAATCGCTCAAAGCAAATCAATATACCACTAAAGGAAAAACCCTGTATGTATTCCAGTGATACAAAAAATATCTATTTATTTTGATTGTATATCCCGACAGAACATCCACGTTAATAAACTTACAAGGAAGTTAGATGAGAGAAATAAAGAATGGGAGACAACAAAAAATTAATCAAGTAATTTATTTCTTACCTATAGAACGGATCGTAGCTGGTGAGTAGTAGTGATGATGACGGAATTTTGTGGAAAACTTTGTAATCGGTTTTTCTATTAGGTCTTCTCAAGTAATAATTATCATTTAAAGGTGTCGCAAATGAAAATCTCTGGTTGGCTGATGTCCCTATTCTATAAATAAAAAATATTTTATAGACACAGTAAAAAATCAGATAATAATAATTGAAGTAACTTATTTTAAATTAAATTTATTTAAATTATGATCAATTAGTGAATTAGCTGAAATAAAAGAACATACAAAATTTTCAAAATCAATAGAAAAATGTGTGATGTGTATAATTTGATTTTGATTTTTGAAACTTGCTATTTGCTACCAGTTCTAATCCTCGCCGAAGGGAAGGTGGTTTGAAAGGTTAACTAGATATTATGGATAGAAGTTTCCGAATTATGAAAATCTTGCAAATGAAAACATGAAAACATGGAAACTATTACTGTAATCTGAAGTATCCTTTCTTTACAGTTTTTCAATTTTGTATCTTTATACTAAAAGATAATTAAAATTAATTGTTGATGATATTAAGCAAGGAAAAATATATTAAAGAAAGAGTATACATAATGAAACAATTAATAATTCGTTATAACAATTTCATATAATTAGTGAGTAAAACATAAATTCCCATCAAGCTGAAAATCAGTAAAATCGTTTAAAATATAATTAAAAATGAAATTTCAGAGTTTTCCATCATTACCTTGTGTGGAAAAAATTTTATTCAAGGTCCAAGTTGAAAAAATGAGTTTATCCTGATTTTCAGTAAAAAGGTAAGTTTTATAAAAAAACTACTTATAACATAAATTGTAGATCATAAAATTATCTACAAAAAACGCAGTAACACTTTTTTTTCTACGAGTCATCGTTTCTGAGATATAATGATTTAAAAAGTTGTAAAAGCATGCCACCTATGAGGTAGTGTAATTATCGCGTTTTGTTAAGGTAGTTTCCCCAGAAGGCCTATTCCACGGATCTGTTGCGATCATGTTTAATTTGAACTTAATGCAAAATAATGGAAATTAGCAGAGATTGGAAAGATAAAAGCGATTTATATTAAAAAAAAGTTGTGAAATTCAATCGTACGAGTCGTGAATTGTTCTTCTTTATATCGCCTCGTTGGAAACATACGGATCCTCCACTGTTGGTAATTCAATATTAGAGTCTTGACAAGGTGTACATACCAGAGAACACAACCGTCAGACTTTTTGCAATCACTTTTAGCACTAAATCCCTTATACAATTACAGAAAATTGTGTACGGTGGAAATAAAGTATGAACGGGCTCTAACGTATTGTTGACCAACTAACCTAACTCCAGTCTGTAGGGTCTAGCAGATAATCAAGCCACACTTGAACTTGTTAATATACCCGAACTTGTTTTTTGTTTTTTTTTACTTTTAGTATTTTTAACTAAACATGCATATCGATACTTATCTAAGCAGGTAGTTTTTTCGCGGCTCAATACATAGAAGGAAAAAAGTGAAAGCTGTTGGTAATAACTTCTTGTCGAGTGGAAACATTGTTTTTAAAAACTTCAGCACATTGAACTAAATCTTGTTTATCAAACATTTTGAAAATTGTTATTTTACCCTTGAGAATGATAGGTAAATTGAAAATTTTATGTCTGATTATATTTCGAACAATTCTACTGATTTTCAGCTTGATCGGAATTTATGTAGCTTCACTATTATTTGTTGGTCTAATTTGACCGGACTAATAGCATAAGTCTTATTAAATGTGTAAGTTGAAAATAGACCAGTTATTTTGAAAACACGGTTCCATTCAGTTCCAACTCATTGGAGGCCCTTCACCTTCAATCAATAAATAAGAAATACAGTTACCTCAATATGGACAAGCGGTACTCAACCGACGCCATAAGTATACAGTAATTTCAATCTCCTTTAAATGTTGATCTATTAAAAAAGCGAAAGAGACTGAAACTTTGTGCTCTTGGCTTGTTCTGGAGTGCACAAAAGTTGTCCAAGTACTGGTGAGTAATAACTCGTCATTTGGCTGTTCAGCAACAAGAACGATGAAGTGGCTGATTTTTTTGCCAGACTTGGGTAAGCATCAGCAAAACCACAAATAAGGACCCATTCTTGTATTAGTCAAAAGTTTAGCTCTTACATCTCTTGGTAGCTTGCTTGAACGACAAACTGAGGAGTAAAACAAGCAAGCACTGAATACGACTGATGACTTTTCTATCTGACGATCATGTCAGACGCCCCACTTTCATAGCTATGAATTATATACTTCTTATTTATCAATTAAATTTCGAGTATATTTTCATTATCTCAGATTTTCTGTTTTTCCACTATATTCAATAATTTATGTAAGTATTCTATTGAAAGCAAATATCCTGGAAATATCTCGTAACATTTTTAAGAGGAAAAATAATTTATTGTTGCTCTTGAAATTTGTTATGGAACGCTTCAATCAAAATATTTCATGTCTTGAATCAAATTCATTCTCTTCTTGGCACACCCACACAAAACATGTGGGTGTGCCAAGTCTTACAATATTGTAAATTTCTAGAATTCATGTTTGAGGTATGATTTAATTAGTGACGAAAATAACGAGCGGAAGAAAGTTTTGGCTGATTTTATTTATATTAAGCATATAGTCCACTGCCAGTTACGAGAGATATTTTTGTTTTGAGTACAAACGATAGAAGAATTGAGAAAGGTCATAAATTATCAAGCTACATCAACAAGTTGAACACTGTTTCGAAATGAATTACATCAACATGCAGACACAATTTCTACGATGTCAAATAAAAGGGAGAAGTAACTTCTACGTTATGTCAGTATTATTCCCGAAAATGACGAATTTCTTTACGGGAGTTTTGTCGATATTTAAACCAAACCGCAAATGAAATGCGATATCTCGATTTCACACTAAATAAGAGGCTTAACTGAATGACTCACATTGATAGGCAGGTTCGGCAAATAATTGCCTTCATATTTGAGATAACTTGAAGAGAAAAATTAATGTCAAAGCCATTGATAAGGTTGATCGACTGATGTACTTCCATCAATAGATGATCTAAGCAGAAAAAGCTAGCGGTGAAAACTGCAACTATACTCTAATTACAAAGACTTTGAAGCGCGGTGAAAGATGAGTATGCGGCTATTTTGAAGAACAAGGAATTTTGAAAAGTTCACTGTAGGATAATATTAGTCGTCCCAGCTTTAAAATTAAATTTCCTTGTTCCTTGAAAGGTAAAATTGGTACGAAGACTGGAGAATCTGGAGAGAATCCTTATATCCTGAATTCAGTGCCCGTTTAGTATACACATGGTTCAAAGATACTATTGAAGATAAGAGCAGCTTTTTGTAGCGTTTGCAGCGACAAGAATGGTGGAGACTCTCAAGCCTGGCTCCGTTGTCACAGTATTTCAATCAGTGAATGTACAATTTAAGCCTGAGAGACTTAATCAACCATAAGCATAGAAACAAACTCATTCTGATCTGCTGTGATAAACGTCAAACACTTGAGACAATCGTGGAGGTGATTATCATCTGTAAGTTTGTACCAAACTTTAACGCGTAGTTTCGAAAGCTGTTAACCGTGAACTATACGTTTGTGTGGGTACCTGTACATTCTGTTGTCAGGGAAAATGCAAGGGCAGACAAGAAAAGTGTTATTGCGAGTAAGCTAACCTGATTCATGTAACCGATAGTGTCATTAAAAGTCTAATATACATAAGAGTTAGAATTAGAAAACAAAAAGGTTCCCGAATAGATGGCTGGGACCCAGTGGTATAAGACACAACAAAACCTTTTAAAGAGGATAATTCAAATTACTGGTAGACAGTAACACTCAGCTAACTCGAATAAAATCATGTATGACTGATAATCGGGTTGACTACTGACCAGCGGTATACAGCAAAAGACCTCAAGATGATGGGCATGATGGTAAATGTCTCAGACAGAAAACCACTGCACTTATTGCTAAAATGCTCTTCCTCTGGGATATTCGAGAATATGGGAAGAAGCGCACCAAATAAGAAGTAGAAGCTGTACTTATATTTGTTTCAAAAAAATAATAGATCCAATGGTGAGAACTAGTAAGAGAAATCGAATTTTTGCGGATAATAATCTGATTTTTTGAGAGAATTTCATAAACTAACAACAAGGTGAACCGTAACTAAATTGATTTTTTCAGGGAAGGAGTGACTGAATGATAGATTATAAAGATCAACAAGCATGTGGAGAGCTTCAGGTAGAAGTCTTTACATACGCTACAGGATAGTTTGAGAGCAGTCTTTACTACTGTTTGCAAAATAATACTAAACATTCCAAAACTTCATTGAAATATGTTACTTTCAACCAAATTTTCATGGTTAATTTAAGATACTCGATACAGATGTTTAAATTTTATTCCTACAAAAGTAATATCAAATATTTGCTGCTTATGAAAACGTAACCAAAAGAGCTGTCATTCAATCCGTATTTTAATTTGATATTTCAGTAATTGTGACCATTCTTGCTACAGGGTTGATGTAATTTGATTGAAAACCAGCTAACTGGGGACGTGGAACGAGAAACGGTATATGGAGAGAGGGCCGTTTCCAAAGAGTGGGAATATCAATACAAATTCCTAAATAACTATGTATCTAGATAGTTATGAAATATTTTCAAATCACCTCACTGACACTGTTACTACCTTCCAGGGGAAATTTCGAAGTGTTATTATGGAGAATTTTTTTTATTACTGAACTCTTCTATGGAGATAGCAGCTTCACATTTTAAGCCGCTCATTATCAATTTCTTATATGGCAGCGAGACCTACGATCGGGAAAAATTTTTTTGGATACTTGGATTGGTATGGTATTACGTTGTTGAAGCCGCTCTGAATTTTGGAAATATTTCGAGATTATTAATTCTTTCCATAACAGGGCATCCTACTCGGTTTCTAACAAAATTTCTTGGAATCCAACTACTATGTTCCAGAAAGAGAATCTATCGTGGCCGAAAATGAACAAAACTTCTTAATAGCTATTTTTTTGACTATGTCAATTCTTACGCCATTAACAACAGGTGTGACTGACAATATAACCTCTTTTAGGTTGCACATTCTTCACGTTGACGACAATACCTATGCAAAATATTTCCAAATAAGTCTGATTATGATCAATATCGAGCAATCAAGCGTCTTGTAGCATTTTTTGTGGATAAAATATTAGGTCTAGAATGAGTGATTGAATATCTTCATTTCTCCTTATAGGTGGAGTATCCAAAAAGGATTTTATTATTGTGCAATTGAGATTTTCATTTCACGATGATACATCATGACACAACATCATAGGCCTTCCTCAAAATAAATTTTAAAAAATGCTGTATATACTGTTGTTGACACGGAACAACTATTATTATATGGGATAATATGTTGTTTATCAACATATTTTGTTATTTAGAGAAGTAACGAACTGTGAAAAGTAATTTTTACGTTTAATATACTACCGTAAACGGAAGAACAGTGTCAGTTCAGGCATAAAACTAATTTTGGCATGTTAGTGGGCTATTTGAAGCTTATACGTTCACACACGACTGATTTTATTGTCAGTTCTTCTCTACATATAGCAAGTAGTTTATAAACTTGAAAATTATATTCCTTTGCTTATTCAAAAGCAAGTGTCTAAGTCTATTATTTCAAAAATATGATCCTGATAAACATCATGTGATAAAATGAAGTTAGACATTCAATCGTATTTTCGCGATACGATAATTTTTTTGAACGTAACTTACCTCATCAGGGATTGGATCTGAAAGTCTAAGTTAGGTATCAAATATCCATTCACCGAACACTTGTTGGTACGGCGACTGTTATAAACATCATTAGCGATATGGATCTAATTGTGAGTCAGTTTGATTAAGCTAAATTAGCGTTTAGGATGATCAGAAATTTCTGAATGTAGAGAAAATGTTAATGGTCAAAATGAATTCAAAGAAAATCTCTAGATATTGTCAGATACAATTTAATTCTGTTTTTCCATATTATTTGAAATCAAAAACATTTTTGGGCGAAAACCGAATGACTTATATGGTGTAGGAAGTTCATGATTAAGAAGACAGAAAATCATTTGTTCGCCATATGAGAACGAAATAATATTGACTTCAAAACAAATGTGAATCAAACAATATGTGAGTAATTTTCATGGAAAAATAGGCAAAAGTTATTATTGTGAAAAAGAGTGTCGAACTGGAATCGTTTCGCTATCACACAATAATTTAATTTCAAGGTAAGTTTAATTGAACAATAACGTTTTGAACTAACAACGGATATTTTGTGTTATAAATCCGTCACGAGAAACTATCTTTCACTGGTATGGGAAATTTATAGGAGGACAGACTTTCTTTGGTGTTGAGGCAGAGTTGTTATGATGCTAAAATATGAATTCAGTTCCACATGATAATCTTAATGTGAGAAAATTGTTAATTATAGGAAGCAACATATGCTTTACAATTTCTAAAAGGCATGGCGAGAAGAATTGCACGAAACTTCAGAAAATTCAAATAATAGTAGACATAGAATGATTTCTAGAATGGTAATAAAACAAACATTCCATTATATGATATTTCTTCCTAAAGAGCTTTATATTGATACAAGAACTGTAAAAAACGATCAACGTGCAGTTATCACAAACTGGTTATTCACAAAATGTTCAACTGCAGTTCGTAGGTCAGTTAATATTCGCAGGTTAATTCTGCATCGCCAAAATACATTGTCACACAGTACACAGTAGATTGTTGAATAATGGAAATTCATAATTTTCTGAGAGTATTTCGAAAGATGACTGAGTTGTGAAAGCTTTGGTAACTACAGCCTATTGATATAGGATATAGGAATCATTCTTCTAAAAACCTTGTAGTTTCTTTGTATCTTAAAATATAGATCGTCACTATGTATTCCAATTAAACAGAAATAGATTAAGTTGTGGTACATATAACAAGGTATATTATAAAGGAACGTTATAAATTTCGAGTCTTTTGACCAAACTCAAACTATATCAAACAATAATAACGATAAACAACAAAAAACAATAACGGGCAACATATATAAAAACTGAAAAATAAATAGTAGAGTAATTGCATCAAAATGAAAATTTGAAGTGGAACCCAAACAGCCTCTACACATTTTGATTGCCGAATTGTTGATAGCCGTATTAATTTACGGATACTCTGGCATCGCTGCGAATAGTATGACAAAACAGTATATTTCTCTGAATTGATTGTTGTCGGTTTTTATTATTTTCTAGGTAAAGTAGTTGCTTCAATCGTCCCCAAATATGTCAAACAATGGAACTGAAATCAGGAAATCTTGAAAGCCATGGAGTAGAACCTCCTGCACTAATTCGTTACCTCTTAAGTAGTTTTTTTCCAAAAATTACAAAATTAGTTAGGTTAACTTATGTCATTGAAGACAGTATTTTGGAACCGTACTCTTCTATATAATAAAAATTCAGTCCTTTTCTGCATTATAATTAATTTATTGAGGACATTTCGGAAGTTATAAGAGTTTTTTACTATTGACCTCGTGAATTTTGTAAACAATACAAATTTAAAAATATATGAGGTAGATATCAATTTAATACAGAAAGGAGACGATATATCTAAAAACAGAAAATGAACTGAGCAACCGTTAATTATAAAGAACATAATATAAAGACGAAGAAATTACGTAAAACAAAGACAGATAGGGAAATTCGTCGGGAAAAAATGAAATAAGGCCAACATCGAAACTACACTACTCACAGAAATTTCGAATAGTTACTAGCATGATTGGCATACAAAATAGAATTGGAGGTGTCCACATAAAAAAGAAATGAAAGAAATAATCCTTAATTGAAGGAATGGAGAAGTTAAGTTGAAAATTAGGGGGAAAACAAAATAAGGAGCAAATTGAGCAAGCTAATATAGAATATATGAAGGTCCGAAATGCGGCACAGTAAAACCACTCATTACTTTAATCAACCGTATGCACAGATCATTGCAAATTTCAAGAAAGGTTGAACAATTTGTATCAAAAGTTGGTTCCAGTATCTGCCTTTGAGAAAATCTTTTCAAAAAAAGTTCCTATTGTCGCTAAGCTAGGAAGAACTGTCTCCTATAGATAAGTAAAGTGGTTGCTCATAAGTTAGTTTCTAGTTCTGGTTCTGGTTAAGAATTTAGTGTACGTTACAAATATTTTACACGAACTATTAATAATGAAAAATTGAGAAATTTCTACTACTCTTTGTATTCATTCAATATTCCCATACATGAATGATTGTCAGATATTGACCAAAAAAATCGTATTCAAGATTATAGACAGCGTGAACAGTATGAGTCTGACAATTCAAGAATCCATAACTCACTATTACCTCCAAACATGTGATTGTCTAAAGCCTATACAAAAACATAATTGACTTCAAAAGTCAAAAAAGACTAGAGAAACATAGAAATTATAAATTATTCCACAATAAATTTGCACAATATGCAACAAATTCAAGGTGCATACAGAAAAATATATTCTCTGTATTATCAGAATATGTTACATATAAAATTGTCGAATGATCGAGATATAGTCAAATTCTCTTACCTAATTCCGTTTCCATTTGTGGTCGATTCCAATTCAGCCAGTTGATTGTTGGTTGCAGCAGCTTTAATATTGTAGGATTGTCCAGCATTAATATCGTTTTCGTATGGATCCATATCTTTAAATTCGAAATCTTCTAATTGGTTTTGGGGTTGTTGGTTGAGTCCAGAAGAAGCTCCTGATATACCCGAGAAAGTCGACAGCCCTTTACCGACGATTTTTCCAAGACCACCCAAAATGGATGGTAGAAGCATTGCAATGATCACGCTCTTAATCAACTGGGCACCTATAAAGAATGGCAGCAGTAGTTTCTTCAGGGCAAAAACAAAAAAACCCACACCGAAGCTGGTTAGTAAAGAATTCTTGGCAGAGTTCTCTTTATTTTGCCCACCTAATAGAAAAATGTCATTATATTGATGACTCACTATGGTGAACAATAAAGTGACTGCGAATAGAAATAGCCGAAATACATGAAAATGATATATTTGTAATTGCCACCACCATAACTGTTTTTACTTTGTGGTTATTAAAATATAAAAATATTAATGAATATTTTAATAAGAACTATACATGTGACTTTGGTATTGACTAGCATATGTGAAGAGTTATATGAACATTCCCAAAACCTTGTTACTAAAGTTATAGTTAGAAGTGAAGCATCACCAAATATGGAGTGTTATTACGTAATCTCTAATAAGGCTAAGAACTGTCACTCTCCAGAAAACGGAGATTGCATCCGGATCAAGAAATTATCTTTTAGATTCTTTGTTAGATAATTTGTAACATGTCATTCGACTGGTTAAGTTTCTCTTCACATTTCGAATATTCCTTTGTTTCTCGTATTCTGGCGCAGTAGTCGCTTCTATTTATTTATTTATTTTAAAATTTCAGTATTTGGAGAATCAATTTGTTTTCGACCTCCCAGTCCATTCGAAGAATTCAATAAAACTCCAATTTCGTTGCTTAAATATCCTTTATCTATCAACACTCTACAAGTGTTATAGTCAAAGTAAATTTAGTGAAAGTTGTGGTGAAGTTATCCTTCATATTCACTAGTAAGTTCTTCTTTTCAACCAATTTAATTATTTTCTATAATTTTCTTTTATTTTAGGAAACTTTTGTGAACTTATTTCGGGGTAATTCGTATTTTCTATTTATTTAGCAAATAGAAGAATTAGAATAGAATAGGTTCCTGTTTGGTTTTATTTTAAAAAATAAAAATTCAGCTCTTTTATATGTTAGAGTAGAGTTTTATTCAAATCCGTTCTACCTACTCGTTCCTTCTTCAGTAATTTCCCGTTACTTTTCTCATTCTATTTTTTTCCCGCAGTTCTACAACAGCCAGGCTGGAGTTCAACTACCCTAAAGGACTCAAGCGGTGCAACAAAATCGAAACAGCAAATTCAACTTCAACAACTGAGAATTCATTTTAGGGCCCAACAATTCCAAATATCCACAGAGAAGTCGCAGTTCTTATCTTTAATATATAGAAATATGATTGGATTTGATAAATTTATTATTTATTAATAAATGTACTTGTTGCTGAAACTTATTTTTCTTTATTATTCACTTCATATAAAAGAGTCTTCAGTCGGGAAAGTAAGGTTACACATTAACAATTCTGTTGAACATATTATCCCATTCATCTAATTATATATTCAAATGATCCAATTGGTTTGTTTTAAGCACTCCAATCATTAGTGGAGTAGCAAATATAATAAACCGTGAAACCCAAAAAAAACGCAAACGTTCATGTAACAGCAGATTTGATCATTGGATTTTAGCTTTGTTAAAAATTGCCCACTGAATAAGATTAAAATTTATTGTAGAATATAGTAAGAACGTATAGATAGAATGAGAAACCAAATGATATTTTTCAACTCAAAATGTTTCTTACAAATTTCCTGACAGAAGATCAGTCAACAGCTCTCTCCATGATATCCATTGAAAAAAAGTCAACTTCCAGAATAGACAATTCTAATGACAGAGTGATCGAAAAATTTGCGAACCCCTAAGAATGAGATATATTCGAAATATGATAAATAGTTTATAACATTGCAACGAAACAAACCTCTTTTTAGTGAACAATCTGTCAATGGTTAGATTGCTGTAGGTACATATTGAATCTGTTCTAGTTGCTCATATGTTCGAAAATAAAATAAATATAACAATAAAAATATGGAGCCGCTAGAGGGAAGTAAAGTGATTGGTGATCCATAATTATTTATCATATCAACACTGTAGGCGGTAGAATCAATGGAACTTTAGCGAAGACGACAAACTTTCTACACGGTGAGTTCTTAAAAACATTGCAGAACATCTGATTTTATTATAACGTCAATGTACACAAGAAGATTCAGAGAACTAAGGAATACGAGCCAATTCTAGATGATCAGTGAACTCGTACCTCATGCTTCACCTTACCGTTAATACGAGAGTTTCCTGAAAAGTTTCCGAAATATTTTTTAATATAGTCTACGCAATAGTCCAGTAATAATTTAATCTTTTTATCCGTTTCGACTCATTGTTGTCGTGTTTCTCGTCAAACTAAATGTTTACATGTGCAATAACGTCCGTACCTGTTTGAAAAAAATCTGTTTTCTTTCAGTGGAACTTTGAGATTAGGAAAACATCACTGGGTGATCAGATCTGGTGAATATAGTCCCAGAGCTGGCTACAAAAAACAGGGTCGATAAGGTGCGCGCCATTTCAGCTAGTAAACTGGCGGCTCCCACTTAATACATCACCGAAGGTCAGCACAGGTCGGATATGAAAATGCCAGCCGATTTTCCCGCACGAAAAAATTGGCTGAAAAACCTCATAACGGGCGCGCGTGAAACCTTTAGTAACGTGGGGTACAAACCTCAAATAAGAGCGGTGTAATAGCGCAAGAAGTTTTGCAGGCCGGAAAACCCTCGTAAGAAGTGATCGAAAGTGTCGGAAAACTCATCTGAAAAACCTCATAACGTGCGCGCGCGAAACCTTTTGTAACGTGCGGTTTAAGCCTCAAATAAGAGCAGTGTAATAGTGCAAGAAGTTTTGCAGGCCGGAAAACCCTTGTAAGAAGTGATCGAACTTTATCAAAAAGTATAACCATTCCCAGAAGTTTTAAAAAAAATTTGATCAAAATCACTTGATAATTGGCGCAGTAAATGAATTAAAAAAAAAAATTAGAAGCCCGTTTTTGCGTTGTTGGCGGCGGCTCGAGTAGGTGGAAAATGAGTAAGCGCTATAAAATCACGCGCGCGATAAAAAATGATTATATTTCAGCGAGTTTTCATCGTATCTTGATGATTTTTTTTTAATTTCGGGTAGCTCAAACAGGTATTTTGAATGGAGACATCAAAAATAATTTTCCATTAAGCCGAATACGAGAAATTTTCATTTCAAATATACGCCGATTTTCTTCAATTTTTTTCGGGGGTTTTCCGGCCCGCAAAACTTCTTGCGCTATCACACCGCTCTTAGTTGAGACCCCAAAAACCTAATGAAAAAGTTTCGCGCGCGCACGTTATGAGGTTTTTCAGATGAGTTTTCCGACACTTTCGATCACTTCTTACGAGGGTTTTCCGGCCTGCAAAACTTCTTGCACTATTACATCGCTCTTATTTGAGGCTTAAACCGCACGTTACAAAAGGTTTCACGCGCGCCCGTTATGAGGTTTTTCAGCCAATTTTTTCGTTCGGGAAAACCGGCTGGCATTTTCATATCCGACCTGTGCTGACCTTAAGAAGTGGCGTTCGGTGATGTATTAAGTGGGAGCCGCCAGTTTACAAGCTGAAATGGCGCGCACCTTATCGACCCTGTTTTTTGTAGCCAGCTCCCCGTCTAATACGGTGAGCGATCAAGTGCAATTCGTGAATTTCAGCCTTGTCGGTAGGAGATATGAGATATAAGGTGTTTTATTTTCAAGAGAAACATTTTTTCTTCCTCAAATTTGATTACGTTTTTGCTATTCCTCCTACACATTATCAAGCAATGATGCACAATACTCTTCTTTTATAGTTTTACCTTATTGAGGATAGTCGATGACGACAATCCCATGATCATCCCAAAAACGGTTGCTATAACTTTTCCGGCCGACGAAATCACCTTGGCCTTTTTCGAATCAGCTTCGCCCTTTACAATCTACTAATTTTTCCAGAATAAAATCATTATGGGATGAAGCCACAGGAAAAATGCGACTTATTTTGCTCAAGCCGCGTCAATAATGTTCATTCGAGTGCACTTTTAGTTCAAAACGAGCAATGGTGGCACCAACGATTCTTCAGTCAGTATAAAGCTCCTGCGTCTTGTTAATATGCCGATATCTTCTTCTATCTCACTCCAATTCTACGATCATCCAGTACAATTTGTTTTTGATCAGTTTTTAGCCTTCACGAATGCTCATTGTCAGTTAAGCTGAAATGGCCACGTTTTAATTCAGCTACTCTTTACATAGTATCTAACTTCCTTTTCTCTTGCGTAGGCCTTTCAAAAACAAATAATTAATCACAGATAGATACTCATTTTACCCATTTTCAGAAAAATCATAATAACGACGGATTTATATGATTGTCAAACAGAAACTAAGCGTTCAACAGATTGTGGTGAAAATGTCATCTCATATTGATAAGTGCTAGCATCTTCAAATTGAGATTGAGACTTTTTCAAACAGCCCTCGTACAAACGGTGTTTTTCATCAAATCTACCGTACATACAAATTCCATAGTATACAAATTGCTATTAAATAAATTATGATGACACAAAAAATTGGAAATCAAGCTTACAAAAATATAAAATAAAATTTCTGTTGTTTTCTGTAAATAGTGTTTTTCCGAAAGCTTATAAAGAAGAATAAAAAACCACCGATTTAAATTCGGTGTATATTAAACATAAGTATTGTATACTTATGAAAATAAATGACAATTTCGTGACCCTGATTACTAGTATACTAGAAGTACTGATGATAAACGTTATTATCTTGTGGTTTTTTATGTACACCTTTCACGATCATGGTCAGCTTTGTTTTTATATACAATACAATATAGACTTCCAATTCCGTTATTGTTTATTCATGATAATAACTTAATTATGCTTTATGTAGACCTATATTTTACTGACTTCACCTTTATTCAAGCGGCTAGTGAAGCTATATAAATGTACATAATAACGGCATGAAAACGATATTATTGTTAATAAATGTACGTCTCCTTGTATATCATTGTGAAGCAATATAGGAATGAATGATAAGATATCTCACATTTATTTTATACCAGATCGTTCAAATATTTCATTAATCTGTGTTCCATTCCATAAAAAATATGAAATTACCCCATTACTCACCTGCACTTAGAATACCTGCTGAAAAGAACCTCGCCGTCTCTGATAAATTCACTGATAAAAGGTGATTTGTAGAGAATTGCTCAATTTTTCTATGAACATAAGCTTCCAGACTTTCCAAACTTCGGCCGGTATCGCAGCTTGTTGTAAATGTTCGATTATTTTCCGGAACATCATTAATTTCTTCGATTTTGACGCCGGGCACTATATTCAGTTCTCTAACACTAAACACTTTATCAACATAGTTTTTGAGCTCTTCGTCTAAGGCGATAACACGGTTTTTACTTTTGTCTATCTCACAACTATTGACTAGAAGGGAACAATAGAGAATCACAAACAGTTTAATTAAATCCGAACTGTTGATTCCGGTCCGTGCTTTGTCCATCTCAGCCGTTGCATTCCGTAATTTTATCTGAAACAATAACATATAGTACAAGAGCGGCCAATCTAAAAAGTCTCCTCATATCATTTTTTTATGAGAATTGATAGTTCAAAATTCTAGGAATTGAAAACGTGAGTTTTGCGGATATTTACAAAGCTGGAGGACAAAATTAATCATTAAAAAAATCATGTTTTTTTCTCATGGCATAAATTAAGCTAGTTTGCTGAATATTTTCGGCCGTTTCTGAGCCCGCAAACAAGATAACAAGTAGACATTGGAACGAACATAATAAACAAAATCATGTTATGTAATGAGGGAGAAATTTCCTCCCTCGTCTCTCACTTTAAAAAAGGCTTGCCTGACTCTCACTGTTAAAAAAATTTATATGCGTGAATTTTTTCTAAAAGAGAATAAAATTTTCTATCGAATACACTCTAGAAAAACCATTTCTTGATGAGATGGATATTTCACGATGAAATAGAAATATTCCTCGATCTTTTTAATAATTCATTTTTTTAAACATTCTGCAAATCGACGCAAACCTCGCGTTTTGAACTATCAACAGCTCCTGGACTATTATGAGGAATAAGAACCAGAATTATGTTCCGCTTAGTTTGTTCAAGAAATATAGTTTGTATCGAATCCAATAAGACGAAACTAATGGTTTCTCATATCGTTATTGTGAGCTTATAAAAACGTGAGAAATGAAAATATATACTATTTCCGCATAAATGAAATAACTCCTGTAAATGGTAACCAAATCTCCATTTAAAATATTTAAAGTCCAGCCCTGCTTGATTAAAAAGTGATTTCTAACATGATTCAAGCTTTAGAACATTAGGTATTGGAAATTATCAAAAAATCTATTTTTAGTTTTATGTATTATGTATTATGTAGTTTTATATATGGAACATCTCAATTATCTTGGAAACGGCTCGTACGATTTTTATAAATTTTTGTGTACGAGAGTCTTATGATACGGCCGGTATTATGGTGGTATCTACATTGTTTTCAGATCTTTCCTTTTTCGGAAAAATAATGAGCTTTTTTATTTCAAATGGATCACCCTATTATTTTTATGTTTTTAGAAATATTGACTATTTTAACGTTTGAACAAACTCGTTTAATTTGAATATTCTTTAATAATTTAAGTTCTAATACAAATCTCGTAACAAGGTCTAGTATCAATAAGTTAAAAAAAATATAACGAAACTGGTGCACTAAAAGATTTATCCAAATCATGGCGCAGAAAACCTACAACAACTGAAGACAAATCTTGACATTTTTGTGTTGTGTTACGAGTAGAAGTAGATCCATATTTGTGAAGTAGAAAAATCATGAATTTTCGGAAACATACAGCAGATTCTTAAAATGTTGTCTATTTACTTCTATACAACGAACTGAGCGATTTTTAAAACTTTGCAATACATTTTACAACATCACTGACTGCTTAATTGTTCTTATATCTGTGGAAATCCTATCTTTCCATTCCCGAATATTGGCAGGTTTTGTTTTATAAACGATGCTTTTCAAGTGACCCCACAGGAAATAGTCTAGAGGATTTATGTCGGGTGATCGAGGTGATCTTATGTGAAGCACATTATTTAGGTATTGCCTCACCACACACGTATGGTGATGTAAGGCATCATCTTGTGGTAGCCAAATATTGTCGTTTGGGATATTGTTTTTGTCTGAAAATTCCTAGTAATGAAGTTTGTATTGAATGTTATTGAAAATACTTACTTGGATTTGAATATATCCGAGCAAACTCACTATTTTTCAATAAATCTAAATACTCTGGACCATTTAAGTAACCATCAATATGAAAGGGACCAATTATTTTCTCTCTCTTTGTATTTGGTCTTTTTATATGAGAGGTTTTTCACCACCACCAGTTCTGTGGCCATTTCTCTTCAAACTTAGTTTTTATAATGATTTTTGCTCAGAATACAGACCAATTCCTACAGTATATCAGTTCCAAACGATATTCTTCTCGTTGATTCTATCGCCTGATTTGTTTTTCATTTGTTTTCCGGATATGATAACCCATGTATTTTATCACAAATGTATTTGGTTACATTTATAGCCTAATCACAGGCAATTTTTATTTTCTCGTTTTTCTGGTGCAAGTGAAACTACTTCAATTTAACGTAATTTCAAGTCCGCATTAAAGAAACTTGTATATTCCCCTGAAGTGTTAAAAATAATAATTGTTTATCGCTTTACTAAAAATATATGTATCGTGTTCCTACTGCGTTGAATCGAATAGTTAATCTAACTTCCAATTGGATGATGTCTTCGATAATCAATCTATATTATTAATTAAATTAGAAATTTATGTCAAGGTAGACCTAAATCGACATAAAGTCAACTGAAACTACCATTATCGTCTTCATAGTAATTTCCTCTTATAGAGTAAGATTATCACATTTCGAGTGAGCTCAAAAGGATTTAAGCTGATTATCAGAATATCTAGGGATAATATCTTCTACAATATGATGAGCCTGCAATGTTAACTTGCGTAAAGTAAAGCGGCTTGAAAAAACTGAAATGATCTTTGTTCTGCAATTTGAATACAAACAGCGATTAAAATAGAGTGAACAATATTATTTTTAACTTACGGTCACACCTGTATCGTTTGACAAGTTTAAGACGAGTAATATTCCAAACTAATTTCTATCATAATACGAACTCCTGAATATATTTTCGTCTTCAAACATTTCTTTGGTGCATCCTATAACTTTTTAGGCATTCCTTTGTGATTCTTCCTCGTTTTTTATCTATTTTCCATTTTTTCAATACTTTTCTATCCTATACGTTTTCCTCCATGTTATAGTCATGAACCGTTATGCACATAGGCTTCCTGATAACCTAACCCAACCAATATCCTATGAGATACCTTGAGTCTAAAATTTTAATGTCACTATGTAAACTGCGGGGAGTGTCCTAGTATTTGAACCTCGCACTAACCAATGACGTGGTCTTCAGTTCCTTCCTTATTGTTTTCTTATATAACGGGGGACCGGAAAATTAAGAAAGAGTGAAGGAAGTGCGGCGGTTAAAATCTATGAAAAAGAGTCATACTATGAAGTCTTTTAATGAGGATGATGACGATGATTGTGTATGCCTCTATTGTAATGAGTTGTATAGCCGATCCAAATCTCAAGAATGCTGGCTACGATACCAAATGTGTCATAAGTGGGCTCATGCAGAGTGTGCAGGAGTATCAATGAGGGCTAAGAACTTCATTTGTGAATTATGTTCTGATAATTGATCATTTTATGCTTAGTTACGTATGTAAGTGAATCCACGTATATGCCATCTTGCCCTGTATGGTAGGGCAAGATGACGTTTTGACTTTTTTTTATTATACATTTATTATTTTAAAATAAGTTCTGGTTTTGTTTTCTACTCAATAAATATTAAAAAAGAATGTTCTATTTATATTATGGAGCTCTTAAAATCATAATACCTTTCATATTTTTCAAAATAAATCGATTTTACCTGCGAGTATGTTGACTTGCCCACCTTTATCACATTGGAATGCTGGAGTTTAGGTGTTCTATGTTTGATATTTGTCAATAAGTTGCCAACTTTGTTTATTGGGTAGATTGCCAGCTCACTATTATTACTTTATAATTGCTCTCATTATAATTTTATTAACCAGCTCTCTTGGGTATCCATTAACTTCTCGAATTTGTCTGATCTCATTATTAATATCAGTCTAGAATTCAGGGATACTTATACGTCGAACCCTCTTCTTCTCCCAATTTATGTTTTCAAGGATGGTTGGAATAAAGTTGAGTAGTTCGCTCGACGCAGAAGGATTGGAAAAGCAATTTGTTAATAATTTACCATTGTATCGCCTAATTATCACTGTGTCCAAAAAATGGATAAGGATGATTCTTTAAATAACTTGTTTCTTGTTTTTCTGTTTTATGCAACAATGTTCTTGTTTGTTTATGTCAAATAGTTTGTCTTAGATGCAGTGTGTCTTATATATACATATAGATATTCATTTTGTAACACTATCTGATTATTATTTTGTTTCTAATCTCACAATTTTTAAATACTTGTTTTCTTAATCAACGTTTGAATTATAATGTACCATAAATTTTTAGCCTTGAAAAATATCAAATATGATAGAAACGTTTGCATTTTAAAAAATTTTGGACTGTTTTATTTTGAGTGCTCAATCCGCAACACCATACGAAATAACATAATAGAAAAGACAAAAATATCAATAATGATATATTCAGTATGAAAATTGCATTGGACTACGCAGCTGAATATGTAGACCACACTGCTAATACTAAACTTCAGAACAATATTCTCATAGCAGCAATGTTTTTAATGAATAACTGAAATATTTTCACAAGTTATCCAATAAAACTCACGCAGTTATCTTGTTTCACAATAAATATTTTGCCAATATTTTTTTTTTACTCGAGAAAATCTTCTCTCCTTTCAAAGATGATTTAAACGGTTTACGATACACAACAAGGCCTTCACAAAAACAATGCAATATACCATCGATTTCGTTGGATACAAACATTAGGAAATTCTCGAGAACTGTTTTTAATAGACTCCCTTTGAAACTTGAGTTCGAGGGTTTTGATAATAGCGTCTCAATTTATGAACAAAAACTTTCCATTAAAAGTTGGGAAGCTGCTTGAAAGCCGTTAAGTTTTTTCTTAGAATAACAATGTAGTTGGATGTTGTCTCTTCTATTATTGACGCAATAGTTTTTTAGACTAACATAAATAATCTAGCTTGTCTTATTTTTTATGACAACATGCCACTAAGTTCAGAAGTATTTAGAGAATTTTAAGCATAAAAATTCCCATATTTTGTTCAATAATGTCCTGATTGATAAGACAGAAGAATGAAGAGAACAAAAACTAGCTTTTATATTCATAATAATTGTGAATGTGTTTTTTGTAAAAACTTCAATAGTCATTTGGATGAGAAGCTGATTTTTACAACATTATAATACTTTCACACAATATTTTTCATCAATTGTCCAGTGATTCCATTAGAAATACCTTGTTGAAATGCTGCGCAATCTCTAGAAGTTGTGAACAAATTCCTTTTAGGTACCAAATTTTTTGGTATGCTCGCCAAAAACTAAAACTAATAATTCTTTCTATAATCCATACATTTTAATTTGGCAGTAATTGGATGAAATACATATCAACAAACAATGGTTACATCACCTGAAATCTTCTAAAATTAGTTGATTTCAAAAACGCATATTACCACGATGGGATTTTACAAAATGCGGACATTTATTGGTAGTCAAAAATAGCAAATTCTGAAATCGACTTGTTGTAAAATGAGGCAAGAGCCAACAAAAAGCTCTTCTAACAAGAATTCGGAAAACTGGAATATCTCGAGAAAGGTGACGCTTGAATGATTTATTGCAAAAGCTAGCGGACAATTTTGTTGATAGGGTCAATTATGTACGAAACCGTACGCTAATGTAACTTATAAAAATAATATACAAAGATTCTCTCAAATCTGTAAAGATGAGATAGTAACGTTTATTTGGCTTCACCTTTTTATGGGAACTTCTCAGTTTCCTTAGGCTTGTATATGCACCATGTTCAGACATTCATTGTACTTAGTTGACGTTACCAGCAGATAACCTACTAACAAAATGAATTGTGGTCCGAAACAGTCCCCATGACAAGAAATTTGGATAAGAAACAGTGTATGAAAAATGAACACAGAAATAAGCAGTGAAGACCTCGTATTCTCTGGACAATCAAGGATTCTCTAAAAAAATGAACCATACTTTTGTGAAATTCTAATCCCCAGCTGTGCTTTATTGCAGTTTGATGGAAAGATTTCAGAGCCTAGCTTGCCATATTTAGACAACTATTTGTGTTAATTATTTCCATGACTTTAAACTCCAGTTTGATAATGTAATGGAGAATAATGGAATCAACAGGTTGGCAGAATTGTTATAAATAGTATAATAAACTTATGGCTATCGTATAAAATTTAGTTCATCCTGATACCTAACGAAACAATTGAAGACATGCAATGTTGTGAGATGTCAGAACTTTAACTCAAATTGGAAAATTTTTCAAAACCTCACGGTTAAATCCATAAATTATGATCAAATTTATCTTTATCCAGTTTTAATGGAATCCAAAGTGAAATTATAAAATGCTTTATTGTATCTCTTTTCTTTTTATTTTATATTTCGGATCTCTTTTCTCTCTTTACAAAATAAATTTATTGCAAATAAAAATCTATCTGGCTTTTCCAATTACTATATCATTAAACAATTTCATTAGTATATAGGATCATTCCTTAATAATGTCTTATCTTCAAATGTATATTCTGTGAATGAACATTATATAACCGACAATATTATTCAACCGATTCGAATCTTGTTAATTTCAAATACACCAGGTGTGTCTCGAATATTTCAAAAACAGACCATTAGGTCTAGGACCATTAGGAACAGGTTATTAATGAAAGATCAAAAGTGGACTATATGATTAGGGAAGGACTCCACTAAGAAATAGGAGAATACGTGAGTATAAACGGTGGAGGTCATCCATCACATATGATTCATCGAATACATATTTTTTACATACTGTCTTCTACTATCAATAGAGATCAAACATAACAACACAAGATCGATTGTCTTTTGCACAAGTTTAAGTACAAGGCATATGTTATAGTTTTTTTAATTGGCAGTAGTGATTGTGAAAAGAGACAACGATATAATTACCGTGACGTGAATAAATGAACATACTGAATTTGACGTAAGCTTTGTTTACTGTGTAGTTTTTAGCATATTTTTAAATTTAACGTGCATTAATTGTTAAGTTCTTTGAACAAGTAATTCGACTTTTCGTTCAATTTTACATAATAATACGGGAAAATTAGAATGCTTATTTCACGCTTTATGAATGGTAATAGTGTTTATAGTTTTGTACAATTTGTGAATCTCTGTAGAATTTTCAAAATTGTGTCAAACAAGTGCCTGTCATATCTACATCGGTACATTAACCATTATTTATCCTCAGAAAATGGCTGGAAAACAACTTAATTCACTAGAACAAAAGTTTCTCATTAATGGAATATTTTCTGATAAAAAACAACATCGGTGGACCTTATTTTCAACCTGTTTCATCTTCCAAACAGATAATATACTGAAGTTGATATCCACTTAATGACATTTTTATTTATATTATATATTCTAGAGAGTATCAAATGTATACTGCGTTTATGAGCAAAGTAAGTGAATGAAAATGTTAAACTATAATATTCACTATATAAAATTAAGGAAAATTAGGATTACACATCATAGTGCATGATAAAGGTTCTGGGTTTTTTCATTTTATTATTTTGCTTCTATGAAGTAATCATTTGTGTCTACACTGATAAACAAATTAATAATGTTGATGTGTTACTTCAGCCGATTAGGTATTGAAAATGAAATATAGAACAGGTGGTTGTACATTTCTTATTTTTCAGAAAAATATGGGAGCAAATATTGCTAGCGTATGTTATATATCTATATTTTATATGGAAACATGGATAGATAACAAAGGAAACAAATTAATTTCTTGGAGGAACAATCAAAGTTGTCATATTATCGCGGTGGAATGAACAGTGAAATAATTACAAAGTGGGTTACAACACAATTATTAGGGTACTTGCCAGATTTGAGAAAAAAATAATTTCGAATAGTTTGTATACAACTTTTATTGATTTTTTTATCAATATTTACAGAGTGACAAATTATTGAGAATTAAAAAATTTTGTAGGTGGTTTAAACATTTCAGTGATGCCGCCATATTGTGTGACGTAAACACTGAACGTATGATACAAAGTAAATACGAGCGTTCTCTCTCTCTTATTCTAAAATAAATGTTATTAAATAGAAAATCAAATATTAAGATATTCAAATATACTACAAGAAAAATGGTTTGAAAGTGTTGGTCGTTTTGACGATCCTGCGAGATGTAATTATTTTTTTGCCAGGATCATTGTAATGTACGTAAGATCCATATTTAACTTATTTCAAGATGTGTTCAACAGGGTGGGTCGGGAGGAGTGCACCAAACTCTAGAAGTGTATTATACACGTGACAATAATGCGAAAAAACTCATATCAAAGATATCCTGATAAAAACGTATTTATTAGAGTTTTTGACAAATTGTGCGAGACTGGTAAGCTTCCCAGTGCTAACATATCATCTGAACGCGCTACTCGACAAAGTTTGGTAGAAGTAAAAAATATTCTGCATCTAGTAGAAGAAGATGCAACTACTAGCTCACGGAGAAATGCCACTCAATTGGTAATTCTACAAAAAAAGGTGAAAAACACACTCCACGAACAAGGCTTATATTCTTATCACGTACAGAGAGTACAGCACCTACAACCAAAGGATTGCGCTAACCGTATGGTGTTTTTTCGGTGGATAAATAATAATCATCGTGTTGTATCGAGTATACTCTTTACGGATGAAGTTAAATTTACCCTTGATGGCATTAATAATACTCGTAACTATCATGTATGGTCGGACGAAAATCCCCACGCAACAGTTGAAAGCAATTTTCACCATCGATTTTCTGTAAACGTGTGGAGTGGTTTGGTTGACAGTTATCAAATTGGCCTTTTTATTTTGGAGAATCGTCTCACAAGGAGACAACTACCTGAATTTTTAAAGAATGAATTACAAGGCCTACTAGAGGATGTTTCTGTAAATATTGGAATGCAGATGTACTATCAGCACTATGGAGCTCCTGCACATCTCACTCGTCAGGTCAAGCAAAATTTTGACGAACGTTTTCTAGGTCGTTGGATTGGTCGTGGAGGTCCCATTAATTGGCCTGCAAGATCTGCAGACCTCACACAACTAGATTTTTGTTTATGGGACTGGATGAGGAAAGAAGTCTACAAAATAAAAGTGGACACACGGGATGCACTAATTAGACGAATTGAGAATACTGCAGCCCATATTAAAGAAGAAAGAAATGAATTAATTGGAAGAGCAGCAAACGCTCTTCGTAGAAGAAGCAGAAAATGTTTATAAATCAATGGCGGTATTTATTGAAAGAACGCTATTATTAAGAAAATTTTTATGTGATGAGAAACGGTGGTGCGCTCCTCTCGACTCACCCGTTTAGTAATTGAGTTTATTATACCTTCGATTTCAAGAATTAATATATAATAATGTAAGAACTTAACCTATGAAAGGTTTATTCACTCTATTCTTATATAAAGAAAAATGTTTTATTTATTCGTAACTGATAAATAGAAACTGCATTATAACAGTACATGCTACGTTGCTGGCAACGATAACGTCGTGATCACCAAGCAGACAAATGTTAGTTGAACTTTTAAAAATTTTACGATTTTCAATCAAATATTTAGATGTTATTTATACACTTTTATTTTAATATTTTACTTTCCGACATTATTTAATATCAAGAACTTATAAAATAAACAAACAAATAAATACTTCTAAGAAAATGCAAGTACCAATTTCTAATTTAGAAGAGCCGTCGTTAATAGTAATGGAAAATGTGTCTTATTATAGTATATTTGCAGATAAGCAACCTTCTACTTCAAAAAAATATGAAATAATGACTTGTTTAAAATCCAACAATGTTAAGTTTAATGAACTATTACAAATCATTCAAATGGACCAAAAAAATGTATGTCATTAATGAATTGTTCCGAAAACAGGGTCATGAAGTCTGAAGGCTATCATTGCGAGTTTAATGCCGTTGAACTTATTTGGGCCCACTGCAAGATATATTATAGTAAGTATATTGGTATAAACGGATACAGTGATGAGAGGAAGAATGTGGGATTAATTGGTATAATTGTGTAAAACATACCGAAAATTGGTTTAGTTGAAAACAAAATTTGGTAGAAATATATATTGAGCCAGTGATAATAAAAACTTGTGAAGACAACTCAGGTTTCGAATCGGATGGGCAGTAATACAAGATTTTCTGCTGCAATTCCACAATCTCAGTCAAATATTCTGCTATCAACGTTGACCGAGTGTGAATCCACTATCACTACTAATATAGTTCAGTTTATTTAAATTAGTTAAGAGGACATCAGTTGATAGACTAAATATCCGGTCACTTTTGTGAACTACGTAAATATGTACCTACTCATATAAAATTCAAATGAGCCTGCGAAAAATCAGCTCTCCAGAAATAATCCAGTATGGCTAATATTAGTTTTGGATTTCTTCTTCTTTTTCTTCACCCAGTATATCGTTATATTTATTAGATTAGCTCCGTTAAATATGTTGATGTTAAAACTATATAAATAGATTATAATCAATTAAAAAAGTAAATTTGGACCTTCGGAATAATAATCATAGCGATTGTTTCTAGTGTGTTGACAGCAATTTTGATTTAATCACGTGATGGAAGACCTCCACCGTTCCTACTGGAACTATAATTTTCTTAATTCAATATTGTAATTAGAGTATTTTGATATAACAAAATTCGTTCATTACAACGTAAAGAGTGAAACACGATTTCAAGTCTATTTCAATGCACACGTAGCATATAAACACTCGATTATTTTTTAATTATAACGAAATGAGGCTCACACTGTGTATGATAGTAGAATCCACTCATTAGGTTAGTAGGTCTCTAGATTTCTACACGAAATTTCCTTTCGTCGTTTATGTTTATATGGAGACAAATCAAAAGTAGAACCAAACGATTATTGAAACTGAATTGAATATTTTTAGTTCTACATATTCGTTTCAGTATAAATTGAATGTAACGAAATACTAAAATTGTAATCCAACTAATCATATTTTAATTGATGATTTTATGGTTTTGGCAACCGACGAGAGACGAAACGGAATACACTATTATAAGAAAATTGAGAGTATAGAGTCCCAAATGATGAGTAAATTTATTTTTCAAATGTTTTATTCGAGTTTTATCGAACAGTTGATGCTGTTGTTAAAAAATTATTACTATAGACAGATTACATAAAGAAAAAGGTTGAATACAAGAAAAAATGTAACATTGACGAAGGAAATAAAATTTCAATATCAAGAACAGTTCGTAGTATGTTTTTAAGACGCAAGGAAAAGGTTAAAATTGGCTGCCCCAGAAGTTTGTGAAGTCTATATATATAAGAAGCGATATAAAAAGCATATATGTATAGGATTGTGCTTCAAAAAAAGCAGGGAATTCCGTTTTATTCTAATTCGAAGTCACCCAATTGTGTACCAACAATAATATAATGAGTCACATATGAATTGCCCGAATGTAACTTTGGTCAAGATTATCTCTGAATACTTTCATTCGGCGTCCCTTTATAAAAATTAATGAATGAATGGATGAAGGAATATAATTTTTTACATAGAACATGATGATACCAAGTTTTATAGAGATTTGAGGTACAGATATATAATGTCGAATATCGAAAATTAACTTATTAGCTGAAATTATGAATTTAAAATTAATTATTTTCCAAATAAAACTCTTGTTAATAGCCATTTTTTTCACCTTTCGTATTATTTGTTCTTTTCTCGGAATAACATATCTGATATTTGATTATAATATTTTTTTCATGAATATCCCGATTATACCATAGTTTGATACATAAAAGAACAAACAAATCAATATTTGGAAAATGGATTTTTCTGTAAACTTATATGTGTAATGTATCAGTTCAAATACTTTCAGTGGTTCAGAGGTTCGGGTTATGAAGAAAGTAGATTACTTATTCTACTTATATAAAACAATTTTTTACTTCATTCACACATGAATTCACAATTCATATGTAACTCATGATATTATTGTTGATACACAATTGAGTGTCTTCCAATTAAAAAAAAACGGAGTTTCCTGCTTTTTTAAGCACAATCATATAAATGCGCTTTATATAACTTCGTAGACTTCACAAACTTATGGGACAGCTAATTTTCACATTTTTCCTTGTGTTCAACCTTTTCCTTCACCTAGTTTTGTCTAGAATACAAATTAACTCATCATTTCAGACTTAATGCTCTCATATTTCTTATAATTCTGCATACTGTTTCGTCTCTCTTCGGTGGCCAAAAGCATAAAATCTTCAATGAATTTATTCACATCGTCAAATTCATTTAGATAGAGAAAGCGGAGCAATCTTACATGGAGTGTTGAGTATAAATAGATAATAAACGTGTACATATAAAACAACTAGAAATTAAACAACTTTAGTAAATAATAGATTTGATTGTACCCTAATTTGAAATATTTATATATTCATCTAAATTCACTCCTCCTACCTTCCTTAAAACTTCTTTTGAGGTTAGTAGCACAGCATGGACAATATTTTTCATGCAACAAAAAACTACTAATAAAGAGTGATATTGAGTAAACGGAGAAGCAATTCACGTGATCTATATTTTCACATTCAACTACTATCATAATGATTGTTTGAAAAGTTGTTCACAGTTGGAATATTACGGAGACTCTGTCGTAATGCCACCGAAACTGATTCCAATGGATTTTTATGAAAAAAAAATACACCTTAAGCACACTGTAATTATCTATGGCAATGAAAACATTGAAAACCAATAACCTATAAGTTGTCTTCTTGAAAATAAGTATCCCTCCACTTTAGTGAGTTATGTATTCAGTATTCCACAGATTTTGTTTCATCCCTTTGAATCATTTTTTGTCAAAAACTTTCTTTAATCTTGATCAATAAATTATAACTAGGTTCATAATTGTTGGCCCTTTATTGCCCAGAATTTTCCGATTACTCGATTGAGTTACTCACAAATATTTTTCTACATCAACTAAAGACTTTTCTGGGTATACTTCTTCTGCGGAAATGCTGTTGCTTCATTCGATCTAAAATCTACAACAGGTTCACTCTTTTCTTTTTACCAAACTGTTCGTGTGTTCTTTCTTTTTATTGATCAGCATCATAGTTTGATTAGTGTGCTATTCAGATGAAGGAGAAGACCTTTTGCAGAAACTTTTTATATCTATGTTAGACCTTTCATTTCTCTTAATCTTCTAAATTTAGAAGCACAATAATATGAAAGATATATTCACATTAGGACTGGAAAGCTTCCTGAAAGAATCAGAATATTTTCTGATTTGGTTCAAGGTAGAATTGATTCAACAAATTTGTTTTCTTCTACTATAAGCTTAGCTTTATCAAGAATATAGAAAATTATGCGAAGAAACGATCTGGAGTTATCTGAAACAATTGTTAAAAATGTCTAATCTTCCAGTTCTTCTGTGTTCTTCCATGAGTGCATCTAAGACAGATATAATAGGTAATTCAAATAATCTTGTGTGAAAATGTGCTTAGTAACTTCCTTTTGATTACTATTTGTTCTTCTGATACTCCAATTAGTTAACCCATTTCTTGATAATTTTCACCACCAGTTTGTCGGTTTTTCCAGTACTCTTTTCAGTATTCGTGGATGTTTACACTTTAGTTTCGAATATTTTATTATCAACGGGTTTTTCTTTTTTCAATTTATTTTTCGCCAATTGTTAGTTTCAATAGCTATATAAATTCAGAAATTTATAATGAAAAATCAAATAAAACTCATTGTTAAGATCCACACTTGACACATATGCATTGATGCCATAGTGTATACTGGTCACTTTGCGTAAACTTAGAAGCAAGTAGTACGTGATTTTTATGAAAGCTTTTAGTTTAGGGTTAATTTTAAATTGAGTGCAGAACCGAACATTTTCGGCATATTCCACTTTTTTATTTCCCTAAAGGAAATAAAGCTGCTATGGCTCACAAAGAAACATGTGAAGTTTATAGTGCTGATATCTCAACAGAGCACATGCGTCAGAATTGGTATGAAATATTCTTTTCTGGAGATTTCTCCCTCAAAGATATTACGTTCTGGTCGACCTACTGAAGTTGATGAGAACCAAATCAAAGTAATAATTGAGAAGGATCATCATATAAATGTTCGAGAGATGGCGAAAAGGCTACATGTGTAGCAAAAAGCAATTTAAAGATACTTAAAATGTCTTGGGTTTAGTAAGAGGCTTGATAATTGGGTAGCTCATGAATGAAAGAAATTCATTTAAAACAAAGTATCAACATTTGCGATATGATAACAGTAACATTCGGAAACGATCATGGAGCAAACACGATGAACCAGCACAAACCACATCGGAATCTGAAAAACAACAAAACAAAGCTTATGCTGTCAGTTTCGTGAAATTACAAAGGTGTTCTTTGAGCTGCTTACAAGGAACCAAACGATCAAATCTGATGTTTACTGTTAACAAATGAATGAGACTGGATGAAGCAATCTGTGAAAAACAACCAGAATTATCAAATAGGAAAGGTTAAGTATTCCTCCATGATAAATCAAGGTCCCACACATTTTTGGCAGCTTGTGGAGCAGAACTATTTTAGCTTGGCTGGATTCAGCAAAATGGAAAATAGATAATTGATTAAAAACTATTCGTTGTTAGAGAAAAGTGTTCTATTTTATTCTATAATACCGAAATTATTTTGTCTTTTCTTCAACCAATAATCTACTTTATGATAACAAAAAGTATTCCGAATAAGCAAAATCAGTATTGTGTGGTAGTTTCCTCTATTCTATACTATTTAGAATAAGTTATTTGAATGTTTAAGTAACTATTAGTTCAAGCTTCCGAATACCTATAGGTCCTACTTCCATGAGAACTGGAATAACTGATATGTAATTTCCTTGTATCTCTGGAAAATGAAATAACTGGATAACAATGAAAGACAAAGTATTCCATTTGAAAAAGAAACAAAGTAGGATTCACTTTCAGCACTACCAGAAAATCTGCACAGCTTTGAACTATTTTATCTAAAACAAACTCCCACAAAGCTTCAATGTAATAATTTTCATAACTGAAAAGTTGCAAATTTGAGACAAAAGGTTTCAATCCACTCAAACAGATTATATTCATTTAGTCGCTATAATATTGGAATATAGAATAAATTTGGAAATGAGAAACAAATTTATATGGAAGCTCGGAAAATATTATTAAGAATAATATGAAACTATCAGTGACACTAAACACACAATTCACTATCACTCACTGTGCAACCACAACATTTGAATTTTCTAACCAAGTTATCGTCTCAAGAAACCCTTTATATCAACCCATTATTTAATCAGGATGTTCCGAATATCGAATAACTTTTCGACAACTCAACTCTAATCGGGTTAAGGTCTGAATCTCTCGTTTGGAAATAACGAAATTATCGGGACATAGCAATAAGAAAGGATTCTCTTCTCTCTCTAGCATACCATAGGTTACTACAATGATCTGTTTATGTTTTTTTTTTGATATTTAAACGTTATTCATGCAATGCAATATAGGGTATATTGCGATTTCTTATAGAGTTAAATAGTTTATTGGTATAAAAATTACTTAGGTATCAAAAATGTGTCTGTTTGTAAACAGCTACCTATCGCTTAAGACAAAACTAGTAAGTAATGAATCTACGCAAAGAACTTGAGTAAAATAATAAGATTTTTGTGGATTGAGCTTCACATTTTAAATTTCCATCGAAAACGTAATGCGACGTTAGGAACCAATGATAAAAATCTCGTTTTGAGTTCGAATCGCAATCATCTCCTAGATGATCCAGGATATAGTGTTGATAAATCCAACAATTCTGTTGCAAATATTGCCTGTTGATAATTTACAGCAGGTTCCGAAATAGTTTGTCATAAATAAACTGAAACGTACGTACGAATTCATTTATTGATTAATAGAGAAACTCTCATTCTTATTATTAATTACTCACGTAATGGTCTACTAGAAGCTTGAATAATTACCGAACAATACGAGAAATTATGTTAACGATATTCATCTTTTTGAAGTTACGGTTTTCCTGTCTAATGAATACAAATGATGTGTTAAACAAATGAAAACATGTATTGCTAGTTGTTATTTTTCCTAATGTTTTAGTCATGAATCAGTAGAGATTATACATTGGAAATGTTTTTATAATTCATACATGAAATTAACTGAAAATTCTCCAGATTTGTAATCTCATGTCTAATCAAACTAATTGAATATGTGGATTCCTAATTATGACCGCGTATCGATTGCACTGCTCTCGAAAAGAGAATAATTATATAGGTCTGGTCTTTGACATTGGAAAAAAAAACCTTAGGTGACTAAAATATGTTTTTCTCGTATAGTTACATATACTCAGTAACGAACTTTTTGGCTCTACAATCCATGTAGACTCTATATCATACAGCTTCTCATCGCTGGATTCCTGACATTGTTTTCACAATTTCAATCTCTTCTATTTATTTAATTTAATGCCTCGTTTTTTTCGATACTTTCTCTAGAGATCTTCTTTGCTACTGTTTCTTCATTAATTCACTCCAGCTGTCCATGCCACTGTATTCGTTTAGTTATTATAACGTATAATATGTTTTTTTTGTGTAAGCTCACTTAACTCTAAATTACTCCCAAATCTTAAAATATCTCCTTCCTTCATTGGTTTATATTCTTTTCTCGGAATTTTTCTCTGATTTCTCCTGATTTAAAGTGGTAGTCACAGACGCTATCCACATGACGAATAAATCGAGACTAAACTTAATAAGGTTGCGTCGTTCAATTAATTACCACAGTTCTTATGGCCATCTTCCACGTGATCAGACCCTGGTTACCATTTAGTAATAAAGTACGCGTCAACAAGAATTAAACGAAAAAAAAATTATGGGTTTGCATTTATTTAATTACAGGGTTCGTATGGTCATCTTTTTTAGCATTAGACTCTGGTTAACATCTAGTACTCGTTAATTTGATGGGGTTCCATCGTTTATTTAATTACGGAGTTCCTATGATAATCAGACCTTGGTTATCATCTAATTACAAAGTACTCGTCAAGATGAATTCAAGCGCGTTTGACTCGAAGAGGTTGAGTCGTTTCGTTAATTACGGAGTTTCTATAGCCATCTTTCTCATCATTAGATCCCAGTTACAAAGTACTGATCAAGCGAAATGAAATGAGCCCAAACTCGATCGGAGATCCGGTGTGAATCATATTTATCATACAATATTTGAGAAAAGATTGTGAAAAAGGGAGAATATATTACTTCCACTCTTCGTAATAAATTGGAAACTCGATGATTGGTTACGTACTATGTAAAGAGACCATTTTTTTTTTCTATGATTTAATTAGAAATATATAAAAAGTTCTCAGTTTTTTCCTATATTCGTAATGTTAGACGGTATCAAATTCCATAACCCTACGTCAATGGAAAATACCTTATAAACTTGGGAATATACATTTTTTGTTACATGAACAGTCGTATCGTTTCTCACGTTAACAAAGAATTTTGTTTTTTTTTGCAGCTACAAAAAATTGTAGACAAAAGTATATAGTTCTAATTTCATCTCAATTTCTCCAACCGTTCCCAAGATAATGGATCTTGACAAATAGATGGACGGACAATTGCATGATTCTTGCTTCCAAATAAAAAGCTGAAATGTAGGATGTATAGAAAAAAAAATGGTAATAATATGTAGAAATTACAGTAAAGAAATAAAATATTTCTGATAGACTCTAACAAGGAGAATTTTATAATATATAATAACAAACTGATCAATTCACGGAGAGGTAAATTAAAAAAAGTAACGAGCAATTTCCTGAAAAAATAAAAAAACACTAGACGCTTGCCATGAGACCGAAATTATTGAAATTTTATCATGTTTTGATAAGAATTGATCACAGGATCTATCGAATTGACTTAGTATTCAATTGAAGCAACCTGTGGATGAATAGAATACTCTTAAATATATTGTCTTGCTTAGAAGGAAACTTACAAATAAATTTGTGAAGTTATAGGTTATTCATCATCCTAATCTCTGAAAGTATATTTGAAACTTATTGGGAAGCGTCATAGAAGATTGTTTAAAAAAGACGAAACGCACATTATCCATCCACCTCTATTATCACACTATCATCGACGTTACATATCATATACATCAAATATTTATCTCAATAATACTTAATTTGTAGTATGTCATCATAACAAACACGAAATCGAGTACAGACTAACCTCTTCATTCTATGTATTTTTGTATTGTCTTGCAAAGTACCCTCGAAACTAAGTATAGTTAAATATTTTTTCTAATATTTTCTTCAAATTATAACATGATACTCGTATTATATTTTCATTATCAACTTTTAATTCGTTCCTTGGATGTCCAAATTTGAAATATGTACGATTGAAAATCTCGCTAGTTGTAATGGCAAAAAACCTGAAAATTGTGGAAATGCTTCTTGGTCGATTAAGCCGTCGTCGATGTGTTTTCGCTAACTCGTGCGGTTAGTATCTTCAGATGTTGCTTATTGCTACGACTAATTCCGACATCAGAAAACAGTCTATATTTTATGAAAATTAGTCATAATTCAAATTTATTATTAGCATATTACTCACTTTTCATAAATCATTGTTACTTTGACGTTGTTGATGAAATATAACATTGGAGGTATTTCTTATGTTCGCAGTTAAAACCGAATATACGGTATTCTTAAGTGAATAAAATACACGTTTTACCTAGTATAAATTATTACCAATTAAGTGTAGTGAGTTTATTTTCAATGCGTCGTCAAGGGCAGTCGATACCTTTTTGGTAAATGTTACTTACGTCTTCCAAAACAGTGTCATAATGAATTGTTTACAATATTGAGAGAAAAAGAATGACATATTTTGTTGGAATGAGTATTATAATGATCTTTTCATAGTATTTTGTACTGATGTGGAAAAAATAAGCAGGAATACTATTACTTTTTAATTACATTTGGCTCGCCTTTCCATTTTTCTCATTATATAACGATTATTGAAAAATATGATACTTCCTTAAGTCATAAAACAAATGAGAAGATATTTCTTCAGAAAATTAGACAGAATAAGCTTTGACACAACATCAAACAATGATTGAAATATCATCGTCAGAATTTGTTCTAATATTATGTACAACCAAATTAATTAAATCAAACTAATCAAAAAAAGTGTTGGAAATATAAGCAGTGAGACACAAAACAACTAGTTTAATCAGTAGAAAGTCCCGTAATATTAGAAAAGGAAGATTTACAAATGCCGAGAGTTGAACAGTGAATTGTAACCAACTGTCGTGTTAATCCCTTTGAATTAAGTGTTCAGTAGAGTTGAAAGACGAATTTCGTGTCATAAATTGGGGAACTACAGAGTAACGTTTAAATAATAAACACAAGGAATATTGGAAAATTGGAAATACAAAAAAAACGAGATTAGAAATTAATAATTAATTAAAGGAACGAAATAATAAAAACTATTGACTACAGTATACGTACAGGTCTTCATTATCACAATATGTGATCGAAATGATATCAAAAAGCTATGTATGTTTGAAAGCTATAATTCAAAGAGCTACATCACGAAGCATTTCTGTAGAAACATTCCGTATTCTTTCCAGCATGTCATTCTTTGTTGTTCGAGGTATGTTGTACACTTCATTCCTTCATTCTCAATGTTATTCCAGGAAAATGAGACCATTTGATTAAATCCATTGATCTTGGTGGCAACTGTACTGGACCATTTCGATTCATAGTCCTTGAGTTCACCATTAATCAATTTATTATCGTGATCATGCAAAAATCATATCTTTTGACGTATACGAAGAAGAAGACCAATAGAAGAGATAATTGGTTTTCTAGAAAATCTAAATACATTGCAGCATTTTGTTTCTCAAAACAAAATGGTCCTAATACATATTTACCAACAATATTCCCCCACACTGTGTGGTATGGATTACTTGATAAATAATAGTGAAAGTTTTGCCTGTTAACACAACTATTATTTAACGTGGCTTCATCTCCAACTTCAGTTAATTCCTGTTTTAAGTAAATATTTTAAGGTTGTTTTTTTTTTTATCAAGGATTCTTTGCACACCGTAGTAGCTCAGTTCTTAATCGCTGGAAATTCTCCTTATACTTGTGTGTGGGTTTTCAGTTCCAGTAAAACATTAATTTCATTTTCATCTCTCACAGAAGTCTCATGATTTTTCAAGTTATAGAAGCTTGATTTTGTAGATCACCGAGTTTAAAGAACATATTCCTGGTAAGGTTTTTTTCATCGCATTCTCCCAATATACAGTATCAATCATTTCATCACTAGTGAAATTCATTTTTTCCTGGTTCAAATTCTTCATAACATAAAAAAATAATGATGTTGGTATATTAGTTTGTGACAAATGGATCAGAGCTAACTCACAGTTAATTTATAAATTATTAGATAAAGGTACATACATAATTTTAGGTGTGTAGAATGCTTGATAAAAAGAGTATTTTGGTAGTACTTGATATTCAGACAATCAGATTCGATGAATATTTACGATATAAATAATTCTAATGCTTAGACTGCAACAGATAGTTATTCTTGAATTTCTCTTACATTGTACAGAGTATTGAACTTGTTCGATTTTTACGGCAATAATTATTTGAATACCCTAAATACATCCAACCCTATATCATTATAGTAGAAAAGTGAAGCTGATACAATTATGCAATAAAATATGTGGTGTTGCATTTAAGATTTAATGTAGCTTTGATATGGCACAGCATTTTGGAGCACCCCGTGAGATTGTGAATAATTTTAGAATGGTAATCCACTTCCTCCATGGTTTTAATATTAATACCCTGTCATCAAAAAAATCCGCTATAATAAAAAGGAATATAACGTTACTGAACGCTCCAATGCTAAATATTCTCAATTCCAAATGTTGATTTAATTGTTTTTCGTTTGATTTTTAATGAAGGTTTGGTTTTCTGAATGTACACATTTCATCCCCATGCTTCGTTGTATTTCCATTTGTTTGTTTGTGAGTTAATCCATAATTCCGCGACACAATTTCAAATCTATTCACAATTTTGAAGTAATTAGAGACCTCAAATCCTTCTCAAACTTAATGTTACGAGGTCTGGCTATTAAATAACGACACTACGCGCTAAGAAGGTGCCCTAGACGGGTGGGGTGAAAAACGAGTAGTCCATTGAGTATCTCGATATCTTGTCTATGCACGTCCCAAAACACGTTTTCGTCACTATTATAGTGTTTGTGTAGTAGCAATTTAAGACGAACGTGTCTTTTTCTCAGGCTGAAAATCATGTGTGACAAAATACACGAGCAACGTATCAATCTCAAATTTCTTGTTAGAATGAAAAATCTCTGAGGGCCGAGAGAGCACTGAAGATAAATAGCGCCCAAATCGTCCTATGACTCGGTAAAAGTGACCAAGATCAACAAAATTGTGCGTGCTGATCGTCGAATCAATCCGATTGATTGCCGAGGCTGTAAACGCCGATAAAGAAACGGTTAAATAAATTTTACACGAGGAGTTATGAGAAAGGTATGTGCGAAGTTGGTGCCAAAAAATCTGACCAAAAGCTCTTGAGTCAACGGGTCTGCTCAGATTTCCTTGAAAGTAGAAAGGTTAGAAAAGATCCGAATGGGGTCGTTGGAAGCGGTAAAGCAAAAAACGACAGAGCTCCTAAAGGCGTTCACCAAAGAAGACTTCCAGGACTGCTTCGATTAATGGAAAAACGTATGGAAAGGTGTGAGGGAGGGTAGTTATTGAAAGAAAGCATTCGGATGTAGAATGCTATGTTTTTCATATTCAATAATATGATTTCTATTCGTGGTGTGAATCAAAAGACACTGTCTCTTACGTTCTTAATTTATAACACTATACACAAACTCAACTAACTTCTTCTTCGATTACTTTGCTAATTCATTTTGTTTACTACGACTATTTATTATAAACTAAACCAAACTACGTTACAGAAACTTATTTATATACCATAAATAAGATTCTACAAAGGGTGAGAACAGAAGAAATGAATAAATAGACTTTTCTAGAAATTATCCGAAAGAAATAATGTGGATAAACCGAGTAAGTAATAAAGTAAGTCAAAACCGCCGCACGCACCTTTGCCGAATTTTAGAATTTCAATTCATCCAAGCAAGACCAGCTATAGGGTGGAGACATGTTCGTAACATTGAGGTTTCGATTGAGAAATCTTGATTTAGCCACAATATTAAATTCTAATGTGATTAAATATTGTCTGCCGAAACAAGTACAAACGTTTGAAGCTCATATTTAATATTCACCTATTATATGTTCAGTATACATTTTAATTAGCACCATTTTTTCCACTGAATTCAATTAATTTCGTTTCCAAATAAATATTTCATGAATAAAAATACTAATATATAATCAAGCTTTCCCATATCTGTCAAAAAGACTAGTTGTATACTTATTACCTGATATTTTGCTTTGGATGAAAGATTAATTCCTTCTGTTTGTACTACGACCAGAAGTATCCTGTTGAATACTGCAGAATCAATAATACCTTTTCTAATAGTGTGAAAGGCGAACTTTATTTATTTAACTGATTTCTTTGAAATAAGATAAAGCTTAAAAATGTGTATTTATATGTATTATTAAATGATTATGAGAAACAAATTTCTCAATGAATTAAGATTGAAGAATTCATGCTTATTTATATTTTCATATTCGAATTTCTTTATCAATATGAATATGTTGGTTAACTAGTGAAGGCTCTTATAAGGCCAATAGATGGAAAATTCATGAACACGATTAAATTCATGAATGAAATTAGATATTACGAGTTTTGCTATTTATGTGATTAATTTCAAAATCAACTTATTATTTTGGTTTGTACATCAACCTTATGTATTTGTTAGAATCGAAATTTCGTTAAAAAAATTGAATGGATGATTAAGTTCACTGATATCAACAGCTCAATAATTTCATAATATTTAATACCTTCTCGCCATTATTTGTTCTCCTATCTATAACTATCCTATCCTATAACTAGTAACTAATAAACTGTGAATTCCTATATATTATGATTTTGAAGAGTTTAATGATATAGAGAAATCGTTTTACCTGAAAGCTGAAAAATACTTCTCTCCTGTGTCAATATGGATAGTCTTTACCAAAAATATTCCATTTGCCACTTATCATTTTAGCATGTTAGAAATTTCGCAAACGAAAGCATTCATAAAAATCATGAATATTCCCGGTATTGAACTAATGTCTCTATTGACTGATAATTTTTCTTCAACTAAATAGAATCTTAAACGATGACCGAGATATATACGATATGCAAGTATCAAATAATGTAATATTCTCTACAACTCGTTACTATCTTGATTCAATAAAAATTTTTTCAAATGTATGCCGATACTGTCGTTGTGAATGTCTCATGTAATGAAGTTTCTCTCCTTTGGGCGAATTCCATTAAATATATCAAGAACAATTCGAATTTTAAAAGAAATACAGGTACCTAGCTTTCACTTACCGCATAAATTGTCAACTATTCATTCACCATATTATCCTAATACGTCTAGCACAATTAGTACAGACACTATTTTTTTCTTATAATATTGTCACGCGCACGACACACTAGGAACTAACGACCACTCTTCGTCATTTGTTAGATTTAACGCTACCCTGTGGTGTTTCAGTCGAGCTGAAGACGTTAACGATAGCAAGGTTGAAGAATTCAGGTCATTGGGTCACTGGTCCGTGACAGAACTGCCCACTGCAAGGTTTATATCAGTAATGTGGTTTGTTTACTTCGAATCGATATCAGTGAAGAATTTCCTGGTACTTTTAAGTGAAACGATTCGAAAACGTTTGGATAAAACGTACATTATTTAACTAACTAACTCAATGTGTGGAATTTTTTGGAATAAATTCAATGTTTTGGATGAAACTTTATTTTCCACAACTAGTCATAGAAGCCACGTTCTTAGCATATCATAGCCAACCGTGGTTGGTAGTGCGCGGTAGTGGTTGATAATTTGTTTATTTTTTGTACTTAACATTTTCAGTGCACTAACTTACTCAATCCAACACAAAGTTTTAATTTGAACTTTTCGTTTGATTTTATTTTCGACTCTTTGCTAATAAGCGTCAATAATGGCAAATTACACTGGTTTTGAGTTTAGGTAAGGTTAGAGAGTTGTAGTAGAAGATGAGGAGGGTACTTTAATCGATGATATAGTCAGCGAAAATTATGTCCTCGCACCATTCTTAAAATAATTAATTGATTTTTCAACATAACCCTTCACTACTGCTGCTGATTTCCAGCCCCCATGTTATGTTAGAACATGAGTATTTTCACCCCAAGCAGCTTAAATAACAGCAGAGGACCTTCTAAAACTAGCCTGTGTAAGATGTGTGTTCTGCTAATTTTAAATAACTAGCAATCTTAAACATGACTACTTCCAAAATTAAAACCAAATTGAAATTAACATTGAACCTATCTTTGTTGGTGGTAACTTTTTAGTTTATACAGTGAATTAAAGATAATCATATTTCACTGGTGAACCAAGGGAAATTCCCTGTATTGATCTTTTTTATTATACCAATGTGGAGAGGTCCTGACATCGTCTATACAGCTCCATCGTCTTAAAGGTCATTGCTGACTTGCAGACATTGCTTTTTCCTATTTTCTTGAGATTAGTTCTAAAAAGGAAACACTACTGAGGAAATTAGCGTGATAACTCAAATAATATCTCCATAATCAAAGAAAAAGAAGATTGTGAACAAAACAGTACTACCAATAAAGACTGACCTGACGTATTCTCTGCTCATAACCTCACAAAACTAAGGAATTAAACTAAGAAGTTAAAAGTTGGCGATCTCTCACTTTTATATCAATTCAAATTTACTGTTAATGGTGTGCATGAACCAATATTTCATTGTCTTCCACCTAGTAATATGATTTGTAAGTTTAATGGTAATTTATAATTTTAGCTGCATAAACCAAGCTTAACTAGATATTTGTTGTGCAATCGTGTTTTGTCTTTTCGCTTCGAATACAAACAAACAGCCTTGGTAAATTCTCATTCGATCTAATTGTTGCATATATTTTAGTTTTTTGCATCCATAGAGGGTCCATAATCATAAATTTCTGTGATGAGATATTTCTGCTCGTTCTAATATTAATAACAATATGTTATATTTTGTTATAACATCAGAAAGCAACAAGATATATAGCTCATCACTACGACAAGCACCGGCTTCTTCTATTGCCAAAAAGCATGAAATGATTGATATATTAGAGTGAGGTTTTTATGAATTAAAAAAAATCACTTAATTGCAATATTCATGAGGTGCTTGTCGTAGTGCTTTATTATTTCCTTTGGCCCCATCAGGTGGATGGCCCTTAAATCTTTCGCATGTAAAACCATTTAGAACTATGTCGTATTATTAGGGTGAAAAAGATTTTGATAATATGAAAAGACGTTTTGTGATAAATTTATAAATTTGCCGGTATGCTGGATCGAGAAAGTTCCTTTCCAATTTTTGTTCTGACGATTTTTCAACTATTTTCAATAAAACATTCGAAAGTATCCATAGAACCCTTGAAGAGTTGCCAGTAGATACAGGTTTTTTTCCTAGATAGTAGTTTGTTTCAAATAGAGCTTCATTTTTTTAAATATACTGGTGCACTGATGGACCGCAAGCACTCCAAGCATTTGATGAAAAAATGTATCTGTCACAAATTATTTTTCACACTGAAACAAGTCCTCGGAGAAGTACTGAATTGAACCAAGATAGGACAACAGTCGTAATATTAATTGTTTACTGAATTAAGGCAAGATTCAGAAATCGTCAAAATCACAAGTGAGGCAAGAATCTGAAGACTCAGCTTATAGGAAGTTTCTACAGTTAAGAAAAAAATTCAATTTATATTAACGAAAACAGTTGCACACAAAAAATACAAATAAAATTAGAAATACTTCGCAAATCGCAGAAATAGAAACAGGTCTAACTCAGCACCAGAACGAAGTATGCGCCTTAGATAAGATACTATCACCATTTAAAATGAAGCAAAAATAACTTTCAGAGTAGGAACCGAATGTTTTTATTCATTGATATTATTTACTGGAAGGGCACTCAATTTCTTCTTAATCCGTTACATCAAAATCCCGATGTTATCTTCGTTGGTCCCCAACTAAGAATATATGGAGTGAAATTTTATAACAGTGTTTTGCTGAGATTGTTGTTTTTTACATTGTATTATCTCACAATTGTATGGTATGTATATATACTAGAATTTTGTTTTCTTTCGTTTTTCGAATTCCCAGAAAGTCATTTGCATTTTTCTCATTTCAATCAGAGACTTTCTTTTCTTCATGTGTGCATTCCATAAGTACCTCTTGAAATGAACAAATCCAAAGGATAGTTTATACAAAGAAATGGGATGAGAGAAATTACTTGATAAAGTGTCGCTATCTACCGAGCTCTGAGAAAATAAATAGGAAAAGAAAGGATTGTTTTCATTTAATGAAGTGGACGAGAACTCTCAGAATAATTTTAGTATTGTCTACTCAGGAGAGTTAGAATTTGTTCATTTATATATTTGAACATCTTCACAACAAACTGATTTTGTAAAGTATTGAACTGAGAAAGAAGATCGCGCAGAAACTGTCCGGTACACAAAAAAATATCTATCATCAGTATCCAAACCAGTGTTTCCCAATCTTTTTCGTGCCAAGCCCTACCCAAGCCCTTCCAAAATCTTATGACCCTTATGTAACATAAACAATGTTTAATATTAAAAAATTGGGTTGTCCAATTAAGAAATTCAAATGATAGGTTTTAGAAAGAAGTCATAGTAAATTGTTAACGAAATAGAATTTTTTTGATTTACATTCGAACGACTGTGTTTAGCAGGATTTTAAACTGTCCGGGCATCCACTCGCAGGGAGATCAACTTAACGTTGACAAAAACCTTGTTGATATTTTAGTCTCGTCACACAAATTTAAAGCATTTATTGGCCGCAATTATTATTGCCCTCCTTTAAAATTAAATTGCCTCCTGTGGGGCGCTAGCTCCACGCTAGTCAACACGAATTAGAATGATGTTGCTTTAACATGCTCACGATATATTCCAGATTGACAACTGACTCTTTTCAAACTCAAACGACAGAGATATCAATCATGTAAGGAAATTTTTGCTGGAATAGAACTAAAGAGGAATCTTTATATAAAAATTGCCAGAAATATTGAACAAACGTTGAACTTGTATCACTCTCGATGTTACCACCTCAACAAGTGAGATGGTACTATCTTGAGAAATTAGACAATCCCACCATTTCCCAATTATTTTCCGTCTTTTTTATATACCAATTACATATTACTTACATATAATACCAAATGGGTACAAGAAGATGTGTATTATACCAACATTCTTTACAAGCGTAACTCATTTAGAATTGTAGTTTTCTTCCAGAAAAGATCTTGATTTATAACCTCTTAATTGGAGTGTGGTAAACAAACTTGTTATAAGAACACACCAAGTTGTATTTATTTATACTGTAGGATACCACGTTGTAGTTTTGCTTTAAAGTTATAATGGGTACAATTCAGTGAAAAATATCGAAAGAATTCTGAAGAGTGTGTCTGAATTCCTAGAGGTGATAGCGTGCACAAAATTATAATGATGTTTCCATATAATATAATGAAATTACTTACCATTACCCTATTTATCATCAATCAATATCTAAATTTCACACAATACTGTTTCATGAATTTAGAAATATTCTGTATCAAATTCTGAATTCGTACTATTGAGTACTCTAACTAAATTTTTACTATTGTAGCAAGCTTTATAACAAACGGTTTCTAATGCATTACACCCAATTTATTGCCCATTACAATTATCGATAATCTTCAAAATACTTTTCCAAGAATATTTTATATAACTGATTTTTTTCACACCATAATGGGTAATCATTAAGAGATAGATATATAGAACAAGAGTGCAGGATAAAGAAGCGGAAGATAACTTTCAAGGACACCGTAAGCTTTTAACAGGGAAGGTATGGAACCATATAAAGACTATTTCTACCAAGCTTGAATCATCTTCTAGCTTAAACACAAAGAGTGCAGGTTTCTCCATAATAGAATGTTTCAGATAGAAATTTCGGGAATTTAAAACGTTTTATTTTAATTTTGGTGGCTTTTTTATATGAGATACAAGTTGTACATTATTAGATAAATCAAGAAGATATTGGTACATATTATTTTGAGTATGCGCATTAGGAAATGTGTTAGAAATCATTGAGCTTTGATTCATTATTAAATTCTATATATGTAGTAATATTATTTGTATCCATTTATCCATTTACATATTACCAGACCCCTTACATGTATGCCAAATTTCACCGGAACAACATATTTTGAGAGAGCTGATTCCTATGTCAATTATATTAAGAGATAATTTAATATTCAACATGTTTTTGATTCTTGTATACCACAATCCTTTGAATGATTTCACTTACACCTACAATCATTTTTCTAACGTAATTGACGTAATTAAAGCCGTGGCAGGTTAATTAGAACGTCGCGGCGTGTTTCGTATTCACAGAATAAAAACAAGAGTAGAAAAATTTCTCTAAGGAGGTCACTTTTGAATCAAGGTCGCGGTCGATATTTACGGAGAAATTTGGTAAGTATCTTTCACGGTAGGCGTTTATCTTTTTCTTGAAAATTTATTCATAAAAACCAGAATGTTGATGAATAATTTTGAGGAGAAATTTGTGCATCAAGTGAACACACAATAACTTTTTAACGATGAAGTATCAATGTAAATGCATCCGGAATTGATATCAACACAGCGTTGGGTTTGAGTGAAATTATTCAAGAAATTAAATGAGAACAATTAAACAAGAGCATTATGCAGGCTCTGTTATTTTATAGTGGGAGTTATTCGTTTCCATCTAATGCTTCGGTATAATATACATCTTGATAATCAATGTTCAGCTCATTCAATAGTAAGAGATTAAGATTAGGATAAATATAAAAATATTATGAAACTTGATAAGTTACCGACTCCAGCGATAAATTTCATTCTATTGACCCCAATTTTATTTTCTACTTAATTCGAATGTTTTGACATCAAAATCGATTTAGATATTCTCAGAAGGGTGGTTACAACAAAGTTTGACATAATCTTACAACTTTCCTATATAGTTTTCAGTCAGAATTCGAGTTTTTTTGAGCCTGTAAGCATTAAAGTTTCGTTTCAAAAAACAAATTTGGTGACTAAACTTACTCGTGTGGCATTATTTCAACTTAAATTTCTTTATAGTCCCCAGAGTTAAAATTTCTGTAATCTGTAATTTTTATTAAATATCTGGCGTAAGCTCTACTATCATCAAAATCTACTTTTTGTTCTATTAGTTTCTTATCAGCCTTGGACGTGCGTATATCGAAATAGTAGGCCATAAGTTCTCTCTTGGAACTATCCATGAACATTGTGAATAAACAAACGACACTTATTTCGCAATATATGATCTGAACTCACATCACTCTCTTGATGAGCCACTCTCAGGGCTCCGATGCTCGTTCAACATCATTCATTAATAAATTAGAATACAAGTAAGTGAATTGAATGTTCAATAACTAACACTTGCAACATAAGATCTCTTTATAAAAACAAGAACTTAAAGTTATGAAGTAGTGCTAAGACCCAGTCAACATCTGAAGGTACCTTTTTTATGTGCAATTTTGCAGTCTTTTTCCGTATTTTTTATTGAAAAAAGACCAAAAAATGAGACTACAAAATATTTCTTCATCGAAATATATTTAAATATATCAGTTCCAATTCAGAAAATGTGTATGAAGTTCAAAATTTCAAGATAAAAATAATTATTTATTCGTAGAAATAATTTTGAAACTGAAACTGCAAGTAGAGAATGGGAGACAGACTTTTCTGAAGCTGATAAGGCTACAATTGTTACGATGGTTTCTGAATACTGTGAAATCTAATTTAGAATAAATTAGCAAACCGTTCAACAAAGCTATTCGCTTAACCTAAATATTGTAGAATGGAGCCCGAATAGCTGTATAAAAAATTATTCAACTTAATTACAAAGAAATTTTGTTTGAATGTACTCGATTTGCTAGCTTTAATTTCTTCAATAGCCCCCTTCTTTAGCCCGAAAGCAAGTTGCATAGAAATATTTCACTCTTTATGTGACCATTCTATACAATTATTTCCTGAATACTTATAGTGATACTCTTAAACACTTTGGATACGAGATTTCGAGAATATAGTAACTTAACTAGTCATTTGTCAGACTTTGTCATGATTGTGATGGGTATTGATATTCACACACTATCATGTCAAGCTCCTGTGCTATAATACTAACAATAATTTTTTACTCTGGCACAGAAATTTTATTAATAGATTGTTGATTTCGAACCGTTATTGTTAATAAAGAAATATAAAGAGCTAATTTTTTATAACATCAAATATAATAGTGAACGTTAAGTTGGAACAATTATTTGACAATATGATGGTATCGTCAAATCAAAACCCAACTAACAACGTAAGTTGAAAGAAGTTATCGTTCCGTGACATTTACTGGGGCGACAAGAAAATTGTACATGTAGACATTGATGATTACTGTTGTAAACACATGTAGAGAATTAATAGTTATATTCAACAATACTTGCCTATTTTCTAGTAATTTTACCATCAACTCAAGTACAAACATTTTCTAAGCCTATAATTGTGCGTGTCAGCCATGCGTCATGAATAAATACAAAGATTTCTAGAAATTAAAAAGAGCATATCTATTTACTATCACATTTTGATCGACATAGATACTTGGAAAATGTACTGCTTCTAATCAATAGGAGAAATATTGACATTGATAAAATTAATACCAAAATTGTTCCACAGCCACATAATAATATGCTCTGGTTTTGTATATGTTTATAAAACAATTATTGTAAGCATTAAGCAAAATTACTCAAAATACGTTACTTATAATAATTGGACTGTCCGATATTTGGCAGTATTCATAACAACTTACACAATTGAAATAAAATCAATTCCTTTTCTAAGAAGGACGCATTTTGACTTTACAGGTATATCTTTGGTCAACCTCCTTCCTCAACTACTCACTCAATTTTGAATAGGGGGAGGTTGAAAAATGATATATTTCTTCATTGCACCACCACTAACTAAAAATTTTGGTTGTGAGTGTTTCCTTGTTTTCCTAACTTAGCTACATGTTGCATCTCATGCTACTATATTGTTTGGAAACACGCGCATATAATTCAGTATGATTAATATATTTTAATGATATGATTAGACTATACTCCTACTGATTATCAATTATTTGTGTAATTTGGAATTCCAGCCTACAACATCAACGGATATCAATGCTATGACAAAATCACAACATTTATATGTTCTGGAAATATTCAAATTATTAATTAAATTCGTCATATGAAAGATATGTCATCGACGGAGGTTTTTTGGTTCAATATTTTTTTTGTAGAGTTACTAATATTTTCTCGAAATGATTTTAATTATCGTTGACAAAATCCTCAAACTAGAGATGCCGCAAAACATCTCTCTAATTGGTTATTCTGATGCCCTTGCAGTGGTGGTCACCTGAGCATCACAAGAATTATTGGTAATAGATATTGCAATACATAGGATATCGGAGGATATGAGAGAAATGAATCTATAATTTGCGGAAGCAAAAAGACTGACGTATTGCAGTTAGGCAGGTGACCTTAGAAGTTGATAATACACTTGTCGCTACTAAACCAGAAATAAGTCTTGGAGGCTGTATGGACCAGGAAACATATCATGAAGACCTGCAAAAAATCTGAGGCATCTGCGATGGCCTTGAGCCGCTTAACGCCAAACCTCGATGTTTCTACTTTTATGAACTTTATTCGAAAAGAACAACAACATACTCAAAATAATTTAAAGAAAACTAGTTATTAGAATCTACAGCGTGTTTCGAACAGTCTCAACGGAAACAGTAGTAATACCTAGATAGATACCTATATACTTAGTGGTAAGGGAAAGAAGCTTGACATATGATGGACAGTATGACCGACAAAAGTAGCATATCAAAAAGATTGATTCCTAGTAAAAAAATGTGACTTAATAGAAAACACGGATATGGATGAACACCAGCTATTCACAGGACATGGATGTTTCATAATTTATTTTTACCAATTTAAAATTACAGACTCGCCAAGTTGTCCTTACTATCCTGAAGTGGGAGACACTGCAAAGCATAACATTTTTGCATGTCGAAGAGTGGCAGGAGGAGCGTAGAACAAATCAGAAGCTTATTGTCACAAGAAAATATTGTCCAATGAATGATAGCTAGTGAAGAAGTCTGGAAAACCCTATCTGATATGGAGACAAAAATAATGATTTGAAAACAAAGAGATTTGGTAAAAAATAAGACTATGCAGTGTGATGATGTAATACCTCATGGTGGTTGCGTTATACTGTCTGTTAAGAAGCGCAGATGAGGGCTTTTAGTGGGTGAAAATCTCACATACCCTGGGAATTCCAGCAACCAAGATGTGTTATGACGAGTTTTCCTTCTACAAAAAAATAGTTATGGCTGATTTCTAGTTTTCTCATTACAACTCGCGATTCGATAAAGCCTAGATCCATAATCAATAATAGATCCAATCTATGCTTTATATCAATTTATACCTGTAAATGAATCGTCTTTCCAGCATATCCGTAGTATTAGATTCAGAAGATTGAATCTTCACTTCATTTTGATTGACTTTTCGAAGAGAGTTTTTGATCTAATGTAATACCAAAATAAACTACCGATATTGGAACTGGGTATAGAATCTCGTTTGTTGTCATATTATCCATGTGAGATTTTGTAGAAAAAATATTCCGATTTATTGAATGTAATCCTAAATGGTTTGGTTTTTGGAAGGTTGTATCATCCGATTTATTGACTTCAAAATTTTCTCCTTATTTAATTAATCAAGAGTTGATTATATACGAGTATTTATAGACTTGCTGTAAACAATTAAATAATAATGGAGTACTCCTCTTTGAGGTAATAATGTTGAAGAATCTCGATGGCTTGGGAGTGAATTAACATTAACTTTTCTACAATTAAATAAGTTACACAGTATATAATACTGATTAACTTTTCGAGAACTACAATTAGGTCAACTGGTTCAAATGTTCTGGTAATGGTTTATTAAAAAGCATATTTCTGTACTCATACAGTTTTGATATAGAATCTTAAATTATAGTGTCCTAAAGAAAGGGTACATTTATGGAAAATTCTAATTTTTATTATAGCAAAGTTATCGATTTATACTAGTCTGTTTAAGGATCTTTAACATTTTTTTGTATCAGTACTTCTATTGATCTCTTACACTCTTTTATGATCTTATGAATGTTGGCAAAGTTGTGTATTTCTACTATAAATTATTTTACCTTAAGAGGTGAATTTCATATTATGTCGTATGTAATATAACCTATTCCAGATGTGTTATTCGTTTTTTAAGGAAGAATGCTATGCTGAATTATGAGATTTATGATTTTTTTGTATCTTTCTTTTTCATGGTTGTTTGTGAAATCTCGAGAAAATGCGAATGAAGCAATTGACTTTCCAAAATCCTTCATACAGTCGAAGTCCTCAGAAGCTATCCTCTCTGAAGTAGAGCCTATTATTGCTTTGCACTCTTTTATCTTGCTACCACCTAAACGCTGTTTTGTATTGATTACTGAAGATTTCTCAGTGTTTTTTTGCTTTAATTTCTAGAAATTTTTGGTTGCTGCCAATTTTCTATTCAAATTTTTGCAGTGCAATTCCACCAAGGTTCTGTTGATGGTTTGTTCTTTTTATATGTTTATGAACCTATAACTACTGAGGTTAAGGCTTCTATATTATACATATTTTCATTCTAGGTCGCTGAAAGTTTCTGGTATTCCATTAAAACTGTTTCTAGAGATACACTTTCTCAGTGAAACTTCTTAGTATTCCATTTTCTAATGCAATATATTTTGCTGAGTAAAGAAAATATATCAGAATAGCGAAACTGTGTGATTCTAAAATGTCTGTCACTCATTTTAATTTTCAACGGTAGATCAATCAGCGACTTATTGGTTCTTCTTGATGTCTTCTTAGTTGAGAATCTATCGTCAAATTGTTGGTCTACTTTAAGATATATGCAATGATAATATTCAATGATTCGATTTTTTAAGATGTCTATCACTTTCAAAATTGAAGTACATTCATTCGCAGATTATACCTTATGTGCTTATTTGCGTAATTGATAATTAAACAAAATCAATGTAATAACGTAGTGTCCGTCAATTTTTTTAAATGCAGAAGCATATGACACGTAGCCAGAGAATTTATAAATTTCATTTGGATTGAACATCGCTTCTGATATCAACGCGATGTTAATTTTCAGATCAGATGTTATAACACCAAACTATTCTCATTCGACACAAAGAAACGTATATTCCAATGAATAATGTTTGAGTTGTTCGCACTCAAGTACATTGACAATCATTATCGTATCGGACACTCATTACTAGAACACGTTATTTTCTCTGTATACTTAACGTCAATAGAAGAAAGTTTCCAAATATGTTTACTGAACTCAAAACCTTTTGAATGACAAGTAAAACTATTTATGCTAGATATTCTCAAATATTAGGATCATTAGGATGGCTCTTTGAGAGGAAGTAATCGGTTTATCAGGTCCAAATCTGAATCGATATGCATAGGAACATCGACTTTAATAGGGGATGACAGCGTTCGTTCCTCGTAGACATTGAAGTCTGATTGTACTTCTAAAGGATTTTTTTTTATAATTTTGTATATCATCGTAATCATATCCTAGTGTTTATATATCTGTAAAAATGGTAAATATCTCTAGAGTTTTCAAACAAGTCCCAGATTATAATTATCGGTGTATTAACCCCATTTATTTCAGAAAATATGTGGAAAACCGATTAATATCCTAGCCTTGGTCATTTATTGTCAACCCAGGCTCCGGCCAAAGTTGGTTGACCCAGCCTTGGCCATACCAATGATTTCCCAAGATAGGGCCAAGCCTGGATATTCCAGCCTTGGCCATTCGTTGGGGACCCAAGCTTCGGCTGTTCGGTCACATAGGGTGTGGTTCGAGTATTTTCGCCCAACACCCGTCGGCAGCCATACTTTTTTTTATTATGGGTCTGATCAATCCGATCTCCAGTTTATTTAGTGTGTGTTTTTCATCACATTTTTTATTATTTATCACTACAAAAGTAAACATGTCTCATTCGTATGTTCGAGTTCAAAGATGGCGTGCTATGAATAAAGAAAAAAAACTCAATTTTGAACGGGCTAAGCTTAAATAATTCAAGTGTGAACATCAGTTATGTTAGTGAGGTAAACGATAGTGGTACATACTTGTGCAATCTACAAGCGTTTAATAATCATAATTCAAGTGGTTGAGTTAGTGAATATTTTTATTTAACTAATTAACTGATATTATTATGTTAATAATTACAGTAAGAATGAGATTGAATATAAAAATTTATGCTTGCTCATTTTTAAAATCAAAACATAGAGAAATCATAGAGAAAGAAATAGAATTAATATGAAAATGAGAAAGTTATGTAATGAATAAGTCTTGCTATTTAACCTTGGCCCTGTTCTGGTAGTTAAGCTTGGTCCAGCCCTGGCATTTAAACTGGGCCCAGCCCTGGTATTTAAGCATAGCCCAGTCTTGGTGACCAAGCTTGGCCTAGAGTTCTACATAGTTGGACCAAGCTTGGGCCCTTGGAACTTTCCTCTATGGGATAGTAAACAAAAATTGACCAGTTTTTTAGTCAGCCTCCTGCAAGTACATCTGGCAAAAATATTTCTATTGATACTGACTCAAATAATGTGGTTACTGCAGTGTTGGTTGAGAAGATTACTGAAGAAGATTCAACAACTATTTGGAGGAACTACAGACCTCTATATTTTCCGAAAATGTATACGACAAATCTTCTTATGAATTTGGAAACTTCACTAACAAAATATTAAGTGATAACGAAAAACGTCAAATTCTTGATATGGGGCCTTCAGGACCTTTTCCTATAGACATCAACCAGAACAATATGGGTTTTCAAAATCGAACTATGTTTGGTGTTCTGAATATGGGCCAGTTAATCGTTTTTGGTTGTGTTATTTCAAAATACTAGACGCTGCCTATTGTTAATCCCGCCGGTCATTTGCTTCACAAAGGAATAATGTTTGGTGTACAGGAATTCGAGATTGGAAGGATTTATCAGAAAGAATTGAACAAAACTGTTGTTCGAGTGGCCATACATGTGTTGTGAAAGAATCTAAAAAAAACGATACCAATTCTATCGACAAGGAACTTGAAAATGAAATTCACGAAGAAGCATCATTTTGGAAAATGGTTCTTCAAAGGTTATTCGATATCATACTTACCCTAGCAAGGATTTTTTTGCTTTGAGAGGACATCAAGAAGTCTTAAGTCAGGAAGGATACCACGGAAATTTTCTGTCCTTTGTCGAAGTTGTCGCCCGATATGATCCCATTTTGCGGTAAGTTTTTAATACGCCCAAAAGTAATAATAATTATTTCTAGTATTTTTATCGTTTTATTTTGTTTATAATCATCAACTGTTTAATATTAGGACGATTTTGAAACTGTTTTTTTTTTGTTCTACAATGTATCTGAGTGCAACAATTCAAAATGAAATAATTGAGAGCTTTGCGAACAAATTCGAAACCCATCTACTAGAACAAATTAGAGCCTCACCGTTTTTTGCCATCATAATGAATACGACACAGGACATATTGAAGGCAGCTAAACATTGTTGTGAGGTATGCAGTAATAACCAAATCGGAAAATGGACATCCAATTGATATAGAATTAAAAGAAGTGTTTCTAGGGTTTTATGCAGCCATCAAACATGGCGCAGTAGATTTAGTCAACCAAGTTACAAAATTATTTATCAACAAAAATATTGTGTGTGGAGCAAGGCTATGATGGATCCAGTGTGATGAGTGGTGTGAATAATGGTGTACAAAAACATATTAAGGATATCCAGCCCAACGCAGAGTATGTACATTATGCCACGCATAATTTAAATTTGGTGATAAATGATGCCGTTAGCAGTTGTGTGGAAATTCAGATTTTTTTCGCAACGTTGAAACTTTTTAGGAAACAGCATCAAACGTAGGGATCCACTGATGGATGAGCGTAGTGAAGCAGAGAGTATAAAAACAAAAATGCTAAATTTTGAGTTCGTATTGCCTTACGAATTCATGCGGAGTGTATTGAAGACATCGATTATTAATCGAAAACTTTACAAAAATACGATATTAATTTGGGCGAGGCGAATAAAGCAGAGACCAAAGCAAAGTTGCAAATTTATAGAAATGATTTCGAATTATTTAGGTGCAAAGCCTGTCAAACTGCAAGAAAATATGGTATTAATACCCATTTAAAAAAAAGGCGAAGAAAATTTGAAAAACTTTTTGATGAATTATCTGCTGATCACTGATTTCCAAACCGAGAAAAAATATTCAAAATTGAGATTTTCTATAATGTATTAGACACAGTAATATCTCAATTAGATACACGTATTATTGGTATGAGTGCAGTATGTCATATATTCGATTTGATAACACCAACATTTTTATTACATGTTGATGAAGCAACTTTATCAATTATAAAATGTGACAAATTCCAAAGAAAATATTCAGATATATGCAGTATTAGAATGCGACTTAACGGAATTATTTACAGTAATGTTATTATTCTTTACAATTCCTGTCACTTCTGCAGCAGCTGAAAGGTCATTTGGCAAATAAAAAATGATGAAAAATCATTTAAGAATTAATATGAGCCAAACTCCAGCTCCGACATTTATCGCTAATATCAATTGAAAACAAAACCGCATCAAGCCTAGATTTAAACAAAGCTAGGAAAAAATTGTGAATTGTTATTTAGTCATTTGGTAGGTCCGACCCTTGAATTTTCTCTATTTCGTTTATTAGCCAAACCTACACCAAGTATTAATTGTAATTTATGTTCTTACTACTTAATATTTTTATTACTTTTCCTGCAAAACCCAAAAAAGAGCTTAGCATTTTTAAAGTTTTTGTATATTTCATATTTCTTTTTTGATATTTTAATTTGCCCCAGGGCCCTTGGTTACCTAGCTACGTCACTGCACCTAATATAATTTTACCATATAAATAGAATACAATCAATTGAAAAAGTGGATTCTCCCTTTTAATCAACAATTCGTGAAAGGTCAACCTTTGGAATATTATTCATAACGATTATTTCTATTGAGTTGACAGAAATTTTGATATGATTCATATGAATACTGATGCTGACTTATTGGTCACATAATGGAAGATCTCCCCCGTTTTCACTTTATTTGATATCAAAAGCTTTTATTAATATATATGAAACACATAATTGTTTCCTGGTTGTTTCCTCCGATGAAGTAGGATAGGTAGTGAAATGAATGTAGTATCAGTATAATCAATTTTATTTTATCTATAAAGAGTAGATTTTACAAATTCCAACAACACTGTAAATTCACTAGCTCACTACAGTTTCAACACTTTATCACAAATAGGAACGGAGTTATGGTCCACATTTTTTAAGCATCATTTAATCCGTTTTGAAACTGAAATGTAATTTGGAAATTCACATTCATGATCGTTGGTCCATATGTGATATACAAGTAATTGCAGATCGTTCTCATGCATTTTCGGGCTTCACGTGTAATTTTGGCTATAATAGATCAGCAAATATGAGAATTCATGTCACGTACATTTTTTATTTTACATGCTTCTAATCCCTATAATTGATGTTACGAAGAGGATAACTTATAATGAATTTGAGATTGTTATCATTCATAAACCATTAGCGTAAGGTTCCGCATGAACAAGAAAGAACAAAATTGTGGTTAATGTCAATTATACATATGAATAAAGGCAACGCAACTAAACATATTTGGTATGATCATTTAAACTTCAAAGTCGTCCGACATATTTGACCACTTTTCAGAGTAATTGATAATTTTACGGGGTAAGTGAATCGTAACTAAACGTTCAGTAGACGGAAATAGAAAGATTTTTATTGGTAACATTTGATTTAATTATACACCTTCGTGGAATACACATTGAATTGAAAATAAACGAAGTAAATTTCTCCGAATATCCTCGATGAATTGTTTGTCACTCATTAGTTCACAGCTCATTCAATTTTTTTATAATTTTTCTATCCTCAATTATCCTCAAAATATGAACCGTTGTTGGGATATTTGAAAGTTTCCTTAATCAACGTAGTCAACGTTTCATTTTAACTGCAATCGTTCAATATTCGAAATTGATAAAGGAAAAATATTAAGAATGTTTCGAAGCAATGAACAACTACTTTGTGTATTTACGTAAGGTTGATATTGGAAATGAAATATGATTTATGGGTTTTAGTGACTAATATACATTCCACTCCAATGGAAATGGTAATCCTAGCATGTCTCGTGAAGAGCAAAATAAATAAACTACATAAAAAATATACCCTGGTCATTCATTCTTGATATTTTAGAATATATTGAGATAAAGTCGATAAATAACAACAATTTGCTGCTCCGTTGTACTATTACGATGCAGCGAGATGGTATATGAATGTGAAATATAGTGTTAGATAAACTACACCACGAGGTTTAAATAGAGGATTTCATCTCGAATTTCTTTTTTAATCATGTGAATACAGGATTGTGCACGGGCGATCCCGGGATAGCTACGGGATTACGACCACGAGCGAAAATGATTGTTCTACATCAAAATCTCTTCCTATATTGGCGTAATAATTGAACAAATATTTGTAAAATATATCAAAATTCGTAAGCATACAGAATATTGAACTTCAACCTCAATCTTAACAACTTTGATCTCTTAATAAACATAACTTCTACCACATTAGATAACAGAATGAAATTAGCTTTGTCTCATTACCATGTTTGCTTCCGAGCTTATTGCACAAATATACAGAAACAGAGTTTTTCTTTTGACGATAAATCATTTCTATTACTCTAAATTGACAAGGAATCAATTTGCATCCCAGTTTCTTTCTCACCTTCTTTTTCAATTTCACAGTTGTTCTTCATTTTTTTAGTTAATATGATAATCTGCTTTTTCATAAGCTGTTTGCTTGGAATTGGAAACATTTCATTGATACTTTTATTCAAATTATCATTCTCAATAATCTGAATATGTGGATTTTGTGAGTAGCTTAATACGCCACTCGCTTCTTTCTACCGAAGCCCTTTTTTATATTCTAGTTTTACATATTTTTATAGAAAAAACCACTTTGGGAATTTCCTTAATAACCTCTTTGATATCACGATCATCTAAATCATCAATACAACTATTTGGTGTGGTATCAAGTAATTTTTTATAAAATGAATCGTAAAAAGCTGAATGAATACCATGCACAAAGCAAATTTGATGCTCGAACCCAAAACCCGGTAAGTTGCCTTTTCGAATTACTAAAATTAATTCCAGATCTTCACCATCATCCAAATCATCAATACAACTATTTGGAGTGGTATCGGGTAATTTTTTATATAGTAAATCGCAAACAGTTGGATGAATATCATGCACAAAGCAACTTGATGTTCTGCATTGAACACTTATAGCATTATATTTGGACTGTCAGTTACTATCAACACAATATCAGTATTCAGTGAATATCCAACCCAAAAAGACGCTCTCATAAGATATGAATACAGGTCTCCGCATTCGAAGATTCATAAATATTAATGAGACCACAATTAGGAAAAATCCATATTGAATGAATGTTTACATTTACATATCTTTAATTACAAGTGGATGTCCGTGATTGCGCACTGTGGATGCAGATTTAAATAAATAACGTAACCTAAAGATAGAGCTTCCTTTTGACATTACAAAAAAGCAAATGGAAACCTATCCACTACAGTCATTTTTGCCAAAACATAATTTTCCATGAAATAGTCCACAACTGAATCAATTTTTAATTTTAGTGGAAGATCTTTAACACTATCCATGATGTGGCTGCTGCTGTTTCTATTTTCAAGGAATATTTTAACAACGAATGAGTGTAATTCTTTTGTAAATCCTCCTGCCTGTTCAGAATAGCTGGAAAAAGCTTGAATTGCACTGATATTGGAGTTGGCAATCCTTTTTTTTATTTTTTACGTATAAACTTTCTTTGGAAAGTGATATCGTAGTAAATATATCATCTAACAAACCAAGTCAGCTGCCAAAATCGTTCGGGATCCTAGGACTCGAGATCCCGCTATCTAGTCCTCTAGGTTCAACGTAATGGTCAATTCGGTCACTGGACCTCATACCTTTTAAGATTCACATTACCAAAATTAACATGATCGATTCCTTAGAAAAACATATTTTTTAAGAATGGGAGGTTACTTCACCAAACAATGGGGACTAAATGGAGCTCAATTCGGATACTGAAAATTCTATTTCGAATCAATATCCAGACTGTCATCAACACAAAATAACATTGATAGAATTGGATAGATTTTTCTGCATTCATATTAAAACAAGTATCACTAGCTATAAGATTTAGTTTCCAATTTTCAGTAGCTTACAAGTTTTGAAGATACTAGGGGGAGGGAGTTTTTCGATATTTTAAATTATGATTGGAAGTAGTTTGGTATCAAAAGATATGTAGTCATTGCAAATGCTCGTTATTCTGTACATTGACTATATAGGTACTATGACTTCTCACAATTTTGTTCTTTGATCTGAACTGAATTTGTTATAATAATTATTCGAAGATTAATCATTGGAAAATGATAGTTGTTTCAATTGCAATCCCCGATAAATTGGAAAATAAATAGGAAAATAGTTCCTCAAATATATGATCTGAAAATAGATTGATGATTTTCTATTAATAGCTGAAAATATGTGTATCCCATGAAGAAACACGCAATAAGAATCACTTTTGTATTCAGTTCGCATTATTTTCAGCTGTAAAGTTTTTTTGGAAACGAAACATAAACATTAACCTCTTCGTATTCTTAATCATTTTGTTGATCGAGATATCTTATAACAAGCATGGAAAAAATAACTGTCTATATAACTTCATAATAACAACGGGGAATTCACAACTGAAAATGACTCTGACTTAATAAGGAACTTTTCGATTTCTGGCAGTTTTATCAATTTCAAATTCCATGGATTGCACATAGACCAGGGTAGGAACCTCTCAAAGTGGTAAAAAGTGAGAGAAAAATGATAGTAGGATGAAACTCATTGGAAAAGGAGGAGACAAAAATGGGAGCAAAAATAAGTAACGGGTGATCTGACGTCAGTAAGAAGTGGAAAACGAATCACCTTACTTTCCGGGAAAACTACAAGTCCTATGGAAAAAATTTACATAGAAAAGTTGTAGATAATAGAGAGATTCACAACTTTTGTATCCACACGTTGTATTCACACAACGTTAAAATTTAAGTGAAAAATTCAAATACCCAAGCTTTTGGGTCTTAATTTTTATCTTCCACAAAAACATTTTTCCATGAAATTTGATGACAACTTACCTTTTTATGTTCCAAACATACTGTAGTTTATTCGATTTGCAATATCTTCGTCATAAATTAAAGAAAACACTTAAAGAAATAGGGGATGCACAATTTGAGGAATACGTGTCTAAATGAACAAGAACAGATAATTCCATTTGGAAGCTCATAAAAAATTCAAAGAAGCCCAGGATAACATCCCCACCTGTACGAAAAAACGAACAGTGGGCTATAAACGACAAAGAAAAAGCAGATTTATTTGCAGGTCATCTCACCACAGACCTCCAGCCACTAAGCCACGAAATAGACCAAGAAGTAGAGCAAAACCTAGAAATTTCATTAAGAACAAGACTCCCCATAAAAGCAATGACTACAAAAGAGGTACACAATGAAATAAAATTGCTAAACACGAAAAAAGCACCGGGCTCCAACCTAATGACCATGAGAATGCTGAAAGAGTTGTCACAAAAAGGGTTAGTGGAGCTAACATACATTTCCAATGCAATTCCAAGACTCGAATTCTGGCCAAAATCATATAAAGCTGCTCAAATCATTGATTGGTGAACCAACCAACGTATCATCTTACCGTTCAATAAGTCTTCTACCTACAATGTCCAAACTCCATGAAAAATTACTACTCATAGAATAACTGAATACCTTTCTCCACAGGAATGGATCCTCTGCCATCAATTTGGATTCCGTCAAACATAATCGACAGTGCAACGTGTCCACCGCCTCACGCAAAAAATAAATAGAGCCCTGGAAAACAAAGAAGCTTTGCTGTTTTCATCAATATCGGACATGCTTTCGATAGAGTATGGCATCAAGGGCTGCTATACAAAATTTGAAAAAAACTTTTCTCTCAAACTACTACCCACTTCTAAAATCAAAGTTAATGAGACCAAATCTATAAATGTAACATTCACGCTACGTAAGGGTATATGTCCATCAGTCAAGGTAAACAGTACAGAAATACCACAAGCCAATCGTACTAAATACTTACATCTACATAGAAAAACTTAACTGGAAACATCGCAATACCAAAAAAATGGTATTGAAAACAAAGTCCTAATATACAAATATGTTATCAAACCTATATGGACATATGGAATAGAGCTGTGGGATTGCGCTTCCAAATCTAATACAAATATTATTCAGAGATCCCATTCTAAAATACTCCGTCAACTAGTGGATGCTCCATTGTATGTAACAAATCACACCATTCATGTGGACCTGGGAGTGTCCTCTAAACAAGAAGTTATCGAAGAGAGTATCATCAAACACTACAAAGCCATAGAAACCCACCCAGATCCACTACTAGAGGAGTTGTTAACGCCAAGAAACGCAAAAAGACTGGAAAGAGACATTATTAATTATCTAACATTCGCGGGCAAATTAAGCCATAGAATGTATAAAATATTGTTAATTAAATCTTAAAAAAAAATTAAAATATTCATTTTTTCGCCTAATTTTGAATCCACCCCAATTTTCGATTCTGAAATTCTCCCAAAAAAATATAATTTTTTTCAAATTTCGGAGAGTTTTATGGTCGTTGAAATCTCTACTTTCTGATTATTATTATCAGCATCACTATTGTAAAGTTTCTCAGATGTATGCAACTCCGAAATTATTGCATTGAGGTATAGAGAATATTTCATGGAGAAAAACCAACTTTATTAAGGATTTCTAGAAACATAAAATATATAGGGTGAACCATTTGAAATAACAAAGCTCATTATTTTTCCTCAAAAAGGAAATATCTGACAACAATGTAAATATCACCATTATACCGGCCTGTAGAATGTAAAATTTGCATAGATAAGACAAAATTGTACATATGTTAAAAAACGAAATTCGGATATGAATTTTCTCGTTTTATCTCCTTTCTTTGGAGAAAATTCAACTGGTGATGGTAATATAGAAAACTCAAAACTCACCTATTTTTCAGAAAAAACTGATATATTGACGGGAGAATTTTCGATTGAAAGTTAAGGAACTTTATGGATATCAAGTCAAAATAAGGTTAAAAAATAAATAGATACAGTGTATTTTCGACAAAAAATGTGTTTTTGTAAAAGGCAAAAATAAAAAACGAAAACTTGGTTATTTGAATTTTTCACATAAATTTTGAGGTTATTTGAACAAATTTGCAACTTCACCATAAACCGTTTTTTACCCCTAGAAACTCGCCCTATCCCGACCTCGGATCACCCGTACATTATTTTCACTTTCATTCTCATCATATTATCCTCCTCTCTCAATGGGTTGCATTTTAGTATTTTTTTGGTTTTAAAAATTATCGACCCTGGTCCAGCATTACCATTTGGAAACTAGAGCAGCGTTGTCAGGGAACTTGACGTTTCATTTGAATTTAATATTTAAAATGAAATTATTTTTTCAGAAAAAAATTGTTAGTTGAATTGTCAGTGGCTTAAGACCACGAAAAATCAATAAGATCCTATTCCGATTGATTCTTCGATAAGATTTCGGAACAATAACATTCACTGGTTTATGAGCGGTAACATTTCTACTAAAATAATATTCCTCTCACGGTTTCCACAATGCCTATTCATAAAGAATCTACTGCACTTAAGTCGTCCATCACATCGTTTTCGTTATTACAATTGAAATTTTTTAACCGCTAGGAGGACTTCGTTAACACTGTCACATCTGTGCTTACGGTATTGCAAAGTTGATAATCAATAGCTCCGGTGACGAGATCGGGCTTCGCTTTACTTTGAGAATTCTGAGAGTTTTTTTTAAAAGAAACTCTCTTGGATTGACCCATCGTTTCAACGCTAGATTCTATGCATAGAATATCTTTGAATTCCTTCCAAAAATTTTCATTCAGACAACCATAAAGTATCGGATTTGAACATGCCGACGACATGCCCATCATATGACACACGGCGTAAACAATCTGAAACAAAAAACATTAATTGTAATGTGGCATTGAGTGAATTAAGAAATTCATTGCTTCGCTTTATTTTCATCCATATGGTATTTCAACTTCTAAATTATTCATTAAATACACCAATGAAATGGAAACATTCGACCACTACCAGGTTTAACGGCAATTTTTATCTCGGACACCGGTTTCAATTTTAATTAATTTTTATGTGCAGGGTCAAACGACATAATAACAGCAACCGTGAATCGAACAAGTTCAGGTGCCATCATTTGAGTTTATACAATATACGAGGACAGTTTGATGGAGGAGTGAGCTATCTGCAAGGTATTACAATTTCTTATTGTTGATCTAGCGAACAATCGCGTAAAAAATTAAAAGGAATGTTTGGATCTTTTCAAATGTATTATTTTGCCGTCGGTATGTAGCAAAGGATGAAATGAAAATTCCATCGAAGCAATAAACTAACAAAGATACGTACTTCTAAGCAAAAGCAGTTTTTTTAGTCAAACACTTTTAAGTCTCTATTGGTTACTATTCCAAAGGTGTAATTTTTTTTGTCTATTTCGAAAAAGAGACAACTGTAATTGGCTAGTATTATGCTGATTTGCTTTTACATTGTGAAGTAAAACGATTTTTTTTTTCGGAGCCACTCACAGATTACATGGTCAGCAATTTCTTCCTCCTCTTTGCACCCGAAGCACCTTAAACCGCCGAGATAGCGTTTAGGTGACCGTGTCCGGTTGAAAATCGAGTCAACACTCAAATCTCGTGCCTATTCAAATGGAACCGTTGTTTGGTATAATAGGTAAATAAATGGCTCATCTATGCGTGCCTTAGCTTATCTCATGTCAGGTATCTCTATCCATCTCCGCAGAGCCTGCCTTACAAGCAGACCGTTGGGAGACGTAACAGCTACTCATTTGGTTGCACCTAGTATGGGTGTAGCTATTTATCCCAGTCCGCTTCGTCGCTTCTCTTGTTGCCTAAGTGACTGGGCACCCAAACGAATTGGATTACGCAGGTATTACTTACTAGTTATTGTGTTATAGTAGGATTTTCTTATACTCCGTCATAAGTTTAGAACTTATAAGTTATCGCTTGTAGAGTAGCTATGCTGTCTGAACAGATTGAAATTACAGTATTTCTAGGGCGTCAATTGAATATCGGGCGCCACATCCATTCATAGCGAATACCTGGGTTTACAGAATAGATGGTTGTTCCATCACAAAAGTGCGCTTGCTCATTAGACTGCTATTGTAGAAGAAAGATTACACATTACAATTGTCCCATCTGCCATATTAACATGATCTAGGTCTGATGACCTAGCAATTCAAGATAAATGTGGAGATGATGACAGAGATAAACGCGTATTTTCAAGATGTACCAAAGATCAAACTTTCTGGACTAATTGTGTAGAGATAGAAGGAGATTATATTCGAAAATAGAATATTTTTTGTCAAAAAATAATGTTCCATTAAAAAGTTACTAACAACAGTGACAAACTATCTATCTAAGTACGAGAAAAAATGCCGAATTTATTTTTCAACTCAAGCCTTGGCTTGGGTAGTCAGATCTAGTTGATGGAAACAATATTGTCCAGATAAAACAAATTGTTTTCAAAATTGTAATAATTCACACTGAATAGTAAACGACAAATTCAAAATATTTTGCTATCGAACTAAAACGTGGTCCAAGATATCAATATTCTCCAAAAATATATATTGTCGAATGCCTAACTTCAAAAAGATGAAAACTATGCAGATAATAAGGGTAGAAATTTTTTTATTCTAATAAATGAATTTCCACATCAGAAAGTAGTCCACGGTAATATTACGATTGTTACTCCTATAAGTTTTTTATTAATATATTAAAAGTAATCATACTGAGAACATCATTCCATCACTCAATAAGTCTTGTGACTGACACACAGATGGCATTGCCATTGTCAAATCCATATGACGTTTATGAAGTACCAGCTTTTAAATGACGCTGCGTAGAATTTCATAACATTTCGATAAGGTAGAAGAAAGTGACAGCCACTTAAGTGAAACTACTTTTGTTATTTTCAAAACAATGGATTGCCTGAGATAGCTGAGGCCCTAAAAATATACTATATACTATATACTGAGGCAGTGTGTTTACAATTATGAGAAACGACCATGAGAAAGCTTTTTTCTAAGTGGGTGCCACGTTTACTCACAATGGATCAAAAACAAACAACGTGTTGATGATTCAGAGCAGTGTTTGACCATGTTTACATGTAATAAATCAGATTTTTTGCGTCGATATATGACCATGGATGAAACGTGGATCCATCACTTCACTCTGAATCAAAACGATTATATCTGCAGCCGGTGAACCACGTCCAAAGCGTCCAAAGGCACAAAAGTCAGCTGAGAAGGTTATGGCATGGAATAGAGTTGTTGGATCGTTTGAATGCAAAAATCAAGTGATAATAGCCTTTTATGTCGAAGAAGAAACCATGGTTTTACCAAGTCAATGCACTCATTCACAAGTCAATGGCAACGATGATTAAATTGAACGAATTACATATCGAATTGCTCCTTATCCATCGTTTAATCCAGATCTGGTGCCCTGTGGCTAGGGACTATTCGCTGATCTCAAACAAATACTCAACGACTATGTGTTTTTCTTAGTCACACGACTTATTAGTTATTAGGAGATTAAATGAGAAAAATATATTTGGCTGAAATCACCCAGGTGTTAAATAAGGTTCTGCCAGCAGGTTAAAACACAAATTTAGATTTCTTGAAACATGTACATAAATCTGTTCATATAATATATCAAATTTCCAATCATTATTCGAAGAATCCGGAATTCGAGAGAACTACATGTCAGTATCAAAATGGATTGTGTCGAGTTAGAATTAAATACTTAACTCCAACTCAAATTCACAAAATTTTGGTGGACACCGAACATGTATAATGTAGTAACTAGTCATGTACAAAGAAACTTGCAGGTGTTTGGAGATTTTGGTCTCTCATCTAGTAAGAATAAGTTACTGCATGATGCACACAAAAAAATTCGAGTTACTTGCGACCGTGGAAGCATACAAAGAACAAAAATAGGTTTTTTCACGGGATTGATGCAAAATGCGGACGAATACCAAGTAAGGAATGGAAACGTATTATCCCAATTCAGTTCTAAAATTATGTGAGGCTATGAAACAATAATGGTTCAGGAAGTAGCGTGAAGGTGTTTTCTCACGCCAGGATAACACATCCAGACATAAATCCACTATAGCAACACCCTCAATGGCTCAGACGAACTACGAATTTATCACTCATTCGCCATATTTTCGAGATTTTGCCACCTACTGTTGTCAAACCTTAAAAAACACTTGCCTGGTAAACGATTTTCTTTCAATAATGATGTCATATGGGCGGTGAATCACTGGTTTGCACAGGCTGAACAATATTTCTTGTGACACGTATTAGAAATTCCAGACCATAGAATAGACAAAAGTGTTAACCTTAATGAAAACATATATTTGCCAATATCTTATCGAGTATTCCAGGGATGGAGCAGCTATAGAAATCAAAATAATACCAAAAATATACAAATAAAGAAAGAATAATTTGAAATTATCTATTTTTCTTACTTCTTGGCCATAAAATATCGAAAAATTATGTACAGTTTTAGACAAACAAAAGAAAATTAAGTCGAAATATTATGTTCAAGAATATGGGCTTCGAATGAGTGAACGTAGATTGGATTGCCAAAAACAATTGTGTGCAAAAATCCCTTTATTGTTTTTCTATAACGAAAGGAAACTAGTAATATTTTAAATAGCCCAGTCAACATGACGTCAAAGACATCGCTATCTAAAAAGTAAAGTTACTTGAAAAGGCTCGTTTGGAAACAGTTATTTTTGAACCGACAACTAAATTACCAAATTTAATGGAAAAATAGAGCACGTTTAATAAGGAACAATTTCAGTTCATATATACCTAACAAAATCGGATGCCAGCAAACTGAAGTTATTATGAGTATTAAGGATTATACGAAGACCAAGCTGCTTAATGATAGATAATCATATGAAAATATACAGAGAAAAAATGAGGCATATTCGATTATGTTACTCCGGCAAAATCCGATGATTATGAAGTATCTACCTCTTAAGAACATAACCTAAAATATAAAGAGGATACAACTCCTAGATTTAAATATAAATATAGAACTTCGACAACAGAAAAGTTGACGCAACGAGGAAAAATGTCGATGTACTTCGTAATAATATTTTATTTAAATACTAACATCAAATTTCGAATGAAAATCCACAGCTTTGAGTCTTCCAAGAATATGTTTTCGGTAATAGGAGAGTTTTTTGCAGTACATCGATATTTAAGCCTAATACGAAAGTTTTCGTATTCGTTTTCAAAACTAAAGTTCATTAAAAAGTTTAGTATTTCTTTATTAGTGAGGGTCTCTCCACTGACGAAGGATGTTGCAATAGGGATATGAAAATCCTACGCTTATTCCAAATTACAATTCCTATTTAGTTGTATATGGAGGTCTGTTATTGGAGAAAATATAGAAAAATAAAAATGTTTCTTGTAGGGTCGGAGAAGTGAAAAAAGGTTCATTTTGTCCATTCTCATGATCATAACATTACTACATTAATAAAAGGGTGAAATGATTAATGAATATTTACACTCAGATGTATCCCTTCCCAGGTCCTCCAAAGTTTCCGTTCATTCCCGTCCCCCACTCTCAGATCTTTGTACCAATTATCGCATGTCCAATATATGTTTCCCGTTTTAGAGTTGTATATTCTCTACGTATTCTCCCTGTAGGCTCTCTCCCTTATATTCGTTCTGGTATTCTTTGGATATAACCATTGCTGTGCTTTCTTTTAAGTTTACTTGTTTTTCTACTTCCATCATTTGTCATATTTCTGGAATTCTTATTTTATCGCCTCCTGTGACTTGTACTCGTAGAATCTTTCTCATACAATCGAATTGTGTTTCATCCTCATTATTTTCTTATTGTTGTTGTCATTGATCTTATTCATGTCCCTTTTATTTTCTATATTATGCTTTAAATATACTCCCTTTAGTCTGTGTGTTGTTCCATAGCTTTACATGGAATTCTTAGAAAATAGGCAGCTATTATCAATTTCCAGAGCTGAATCTACGGTCTACACTCAAATATATAGATACTCTCAGTTTTATTCATATTTATTTTGATAATTTATATTATTCTTTCAGTTTTCTTTCATATCTTCTTTCACCTGCCTAGAAACAACTTGATCATCCGTGAACAGACCTAAATAAAGCACATTCTGCTCATCATACCATTTGTGTAGCGCAATTGGCCGCATTTTTGTTTTAGTGCTGTTGTTTTTACTATTGGTTCCATTAACTTATCGCTTATTTTCATTCGTGCTTTTGAATCTCATAGTTTCATAAATCCATTCTTCTCCAACGTACATTTCTTTCAGAGCGTCCCATAGTTATTTTTTGATTACACTCTCATACGCTTTTGTCCAAACGTCATACACGTTTTGATGTTCGTGGCAATGGCATACTTTTTCGGAATACTGATTGTTCTTTGCTCAAATTGTCCTTTTATGATTTCAGTTCGTTTTTTAATATGGCAATAGAAAGCTTTGCCTTTTAGGGTATATGAATGATTACTCTATAAAATTATTATAATTTTTCACTTTATCAATATGATTTGAACAAACGCATCATTTTACAATAAAACAACACTTTATTACTTTAGGTAGTTAGTTAGTCTGTTAATTTTATACAAAGAGATAGCTGCATAATTCCATTGTCAAAAATATCTTACTGCTGAACATTTTTAATTTTAACTTTACTGAAGTTTTCTGTTTCTTATTAATAATTGCATATTTTCGCTATCGAGCGGGATCAAAAAGAAATACTCCAGTTATAATTTAAATTTATTATAAACATCATGAAAACGTTCCTGGAATGATTGCTTTCAGCGATAGCTCACTTTGAGAATAAAGTTAGAAGAGAAGTATGTACTTATTTGCGCTGCCAAGCCTACACATTGTTTTAACATGAGTTTAGTAATTTTTTTCATTAAAAATTGTTTATTAGGTACTAGTTCATTGTTATTTTCAAGCAAATTTCAAACAAAAGTAGGTTAAAACGGTTATTTTATTTGAGTATTCAATAAATTGCATGTACGATAGATATAGGAATGAAAACGATTAACAGTCTGTGATAATGTATTACAGTTTATTTTCTGTTACAATTAATACATTTGGGTTGTGAGTTACTATCAATCGCATACGACTAGGGAAGTGATGTTAAGAGGACTCAGTAATAACGATTTTTAAATTTATAACGGTTTCCCTGTCTTTCTATTGGCGGAGCTTATTGGTTGATTATTGCTATTCATTGAGCGCTTAATGTTTAATTGTGATTTTGATGTGGGCTTTCAGTGGAATATTCATGCACTCCTTCGCGCAGGTACTACGCGCAGGTGCTTCCCTAGTCAACAAGTCTGCTTCTCAGTTTCCTTTCTCTTTGTTGTGAGAGGGGATCCAACATAAAGACAAGTGAAAAAGTCATTGCAATCTCGGCGCGAGATGCTATAGCGCATTTTTACCATAAGCAATCAGTTAATATTAATAAAAATCTATGGAATTTATGGAATGAATCTCATTAATTTCATTTATTTGATAATTTTTTCTTCATTATATTATGACAATTTTCATAAATATTGATTTATGGAATCGAAGATATGATTCATAAATGAAAATATCAATTTTGTGAGTACTTAATTTTGCAGACTCCATCGATCGTTGTGTTTATGTATATTGTAGCTTCTCTAGAAGATACTAAATCTATATTATATGTTACTTCTAAGAATTTTCAAATTCTGTGGTTGGAGATCTTGATTGAAATCTCCACAGTATGACATTATCGTGAACTAACAAATTTTTGTGTTGATCTATAGCAAGTTTGATAAAAATTTGTATGGGAAAAATCACATTTTGGTTAATTCAATGAATTTTTTCCCAATAATGCCCAGAATTTCCGCACATCTAGAGCTATACAGGAATTGCATGCGAGAAAATCGAGCTCATTATTTGCTGTGGAGAGATATCGCTGCTACAGACGAACGGACAAACCGACGGACGTCAACGCATTTTTTACAAAAAAAAATTCTTTGTCAGTTTGAATAAGTTGTAGTTTATATGGAGCAACCGTTTTCTGTCAAATAGAAGTAGTGTATTAATTTGTTTTCTATTTCAGTTTAAAGTGCCTCAACAGCGCTGGCCATTGGCACACAAAAACAAACATAAGTTAAATAGAGGACTGTTACAAAATCTATTACAATACATAAATTAAATTATATTTTCTTATACAGCTTGGTGGCTTCAAGAAACTCCACGAATTTCCTTATTTCCGTCGGGTAGTTAAGTGTCTCCTTGAGGTTGGTTTTCATATCAAACTGTTGATATGCGGTAGAATATTCTCTGCAGTCGGTGAGGATGTGCTTAACAGTCACAGGAACTTGACAAGTTCGGCAGACAGGACGACTATCTGACGACATCAAATAGCCATGAGTAAGTTCCTTGTGGTTGATGCGAAGTCTTCTTATTGTCACAGCTTCTCTCCTATTCAAAAAGTTTAGGGAAATGTGAGAAGTAGATGGGTGGATGTGATGTAGTGCTGTAGTACTCTTGCTCCATGTATCGCGCCAAGATTTTTTAATTGTAAGCACTATACGTCGAGGGTAAGCGGAAAGAACTTACGAGTTCGTGGTTTGTAGTGACTGCGCAAGCCACATCGGATTCAGTTTTGGAGGCATCCGTATAGAGAATTAGGTCGAAGGATTTTTCATGCAGAATTTCCAAGAATGCTTTCTCTACAAAAACGGTAGAGGATTCGTGTTCATTGTAGATGGTTAGTGAGGTATCTACTATGGGAATTTTTTTTATCAAAGAGGGAGAAAAAGGCAATTAAAGTGGAAAGGTCAACGAGAGGTTGGTATTTTGGAGTAGAGGTGCGAGCAATTGAGGGATTCAATTTACAGTTGTTCGTGATTGATAGGTACGGAAGTAGTGGTAAGTAGCAAATGGACAGGACTAGAAGGATTGGAAGATACTTTAGCAGCATATGACAGGAGAAGAGATTGTCGTCTTAAGGATAGTGGTGGCTCATTAGCTTCAACATTGAAACTAGCGGCGGGGCTTGAGCGAAAGGTACCAAGGCAAAGGCGAAGAGAGGTGTTGTTTACAGAGTTCAATAAGTCAGTCTTAGACTTGGAAACGGACATATGGGTGATTCCGTTCTAACTGTGATATTCAATGTCCTGTATTGTTTTTTTGTACTAGTCATTAATTAATAATCAATTAATAAAAATTTTGTGTTAATTGAATAATTCTTAAGATATTTAAACATTATTTTTATACAATATAACTTGCCACTTAAAGAAAACTTATACTACATCACTTGAATGTCAGTACCGTGTCATGTCCATTCCTAGAATTTACCGATAAATTATTAATTTTTTTTGTCGTAACAAATGATTTAAACTAATTACCTTATAAATTCTAATGTTTATGATCAAACTGAGGAAAATTGATGCACTTGTTGTTTAATATCTTAAGTTACCATGTCAGTACCGTGTCATGTCCATTCCTAGAATTTACCGATAAATTATTAATTTTTTTTGTCGTAACAAATGATTTAAACTAATTACCTTATAAATTCTAATGTTTATGATCAAACTGAGGAAAATTGATGCACTTGTTGTTTAATATCTTAAGTTACCATGTCAGTACCGTGGATAAATGAGTCAGTACCGTGGAACTCAAAATCCGACATTTGTGTCTTGCTCGTGATACTTTGAAGTTGTAGTAAATTCCTCTTAGAGTTTTATTTTTACAGTAAAATAGATGAATAATATGCATAAAAAAGTTAGAAAAGTTAAATTTTAAAATCTTGAAATTTTGAATACAAAAAATCACAGTTAGAACGGAATCACCCATATAGATAATACAACCATAGTCCTGCTTTGAGCGTATGAGAGCTCTGTAAACTCTTAGTATAATTTCTTTGGAGCCCCATGGGTTTTAATTATGTTAAGCTTCTTTCGGCAAATGCCTTTTACATCATGAATATGTTGATTCCAGTTGAGTCGAGAATCAAAAGTCATACAAAGGATTTTGCACTGATTCACAATAGGTAGAGGGGAGTGAATAGATGTTCTTCGAGAGAATTTTATCAGCATGGATTTGTTTCAGTGAAATGATAATCCTAGGTAGGGGGAACTCTCTTGTAGTAGATTTATTGCGTTTTGGAGCAGTTGGCATATAGATGGGACGTATTTACCATGGCAATAAATGAGGTCATCAGCGTATTGGACATATTTTACGGGAGATGGGAAGTTGTCACATAGCTCATTCATTGTGAGGATAAATGAAGCAGAGTTTAATACTGAATCTTGAGGGAAGCCAGTATTTTGTGGAAGAGGAAGGGAGAGCTTGCCGTTTGCGGAAACCCTGAAAATTCTATCAGTTAGGAAATTATGGATGAATGATAATATGTTACCATGTAGATGGTATTGAGTAAGTTTATTCAGTATTTCACTTCTAGATATAGAGTCAAAAGCGCCTTCAATGTCGAGAATAGTTGCAATGACGTCGTGATGGTTATTTAATGCAGATGAGATATTTGTTTGCAAGTTAACAAGGTTGTCGTATGTTGATCGATTACGTTGAAAACCCGATTGTGCATCGGGAATAAGTTTGTATTTTTCAAGGAACCATAGGAGTCTTCTATTGATTATTTTTTCAAGGAGTTTGCACGTAGTACAAGTAAGTGAGTTTGGACGGAAAGACTCATCTATAACAAATAATGTTATAGATGTCAAGGAGCTTGGAGAGGAACGAGTTGGATAGTTTTTTGAGAAATATATACAGAACATCATCAGGACCGGCAGCAGAATTTTTGCAGGATGATAGCGCGCGGTTAGTTCATTTAAATTAATAGCAGCATTGACAGACGCAATATCGAGAGGATTTAGATGGAGTGTGGAGGAGGGCTGAATATGTGAGTTAAGAAAATCGGATGCCGGATTATGAACGCTGAAATTTTCTTCAAAGTGTTGTGCGAGATTTTTTGGCTTTCGGTGATAAGCAGATCGTTAGATAGTAAAGAAGGAATTTTCATATTATTTTTTTTGCCTTGGATTTGTGCAATTTTTATCCAAACTTGACTGGGGTCTGTATTGAGGGTAAGAGATGAAGTATAACTTTGCCAAGCAGATTTCTTTGCTTGACAATAAATTTAGCTTTAGCTTTAAGCATTTGATGTACAATAAGGTTTTCTTATGTTTTGTGACGTCTAAACCTATTAAGAGGATGTTTTGAATCACGTATGGCATTCGCACAATTCGGACTCCACCATGGAACAGCCCTAAATGTCAAGGAAAAGACCGTTTTACCAATATGAGCCTCAGCAGCCGCAAGTATGCTCTTAGTGAACATATCTAGCGTATAGTTTATATTCGTAGAAATGATCAAAGATCATAAGTATGCTTCGGAGAGAGAGGTAAACTCAGGCCAGTTTGCATTTTTTTGCCAGAAGCTTTTGGCAACAGTTTCTTTATTATAGGGATTGGATATGATAATAGGAAAGTGGTTGCTATGTAGGTCATTGGAAACTTACCAAGAAAGAGAAAGTGCAGTTTTAGGGTCACAGAAGCTGAGGTCAATAGCAGAAAAGGAACCTGAGGAGATGTTAAAGTGAGTTTTGGATCCAGTATTTAACAGACAGATACCAGTTGAATTTATGACTTTTTATATTATGTTGCCTATAGTGCGAGTTTGGGTGGCGCCAAATAGTGTGATGTGCATTAAAGTCTCCAACAAGAATGTATGGTTGGCTTACGAATTAGGTCTGTTAACCCTTTTTCATCAAGACTGTGGGGTGGTCCGGTGGAATGTATATAATTCAAATGGTAAGTTTATTGGGGCACCAAGTAGTGACAGCTACTACTTCAAGGTTTGTTGATAATGGGAGATGAGATGAGTTTATGTCGCTGGATACCATTATATACAGTTGGTACGGTTGTAATGATATCTTTCAAAGTATCTCAAATTGCGTTTAAGATCAATTTTGAAGTTAGTTTCTTGGAGACAAAGAAAGTCAGGTTTATGGGAGGAAATGATTTTCTGAATTCTTTGTAGTCAAGGATAAAATCCATCGCAGTTCCACTGTATCAGGGAAAATGTACTTGTTTAGAAAGAAGGGAGAGAGTATTTACTGAGATAATGTCGAGGAGTCAGTGGTATTCCTATTATCAGTAATAGACATTTTGGGAGGACTTTTTGCTCGGGGTGAAGTTTAAAGTTAATTCTATTGATTAGACGTGTAATATGGTTTTTTGAAGACCTTTCTTTTATCTTAGGATAAATCAGGGACAAATCCTCCAGAAGAAGGGTTGTATCCGAAATAAATTTGTTGGCTTCGGGGAGGGGGTCGTTGATGCTTCAGGAGAATCGTTGAATTGTTTATGTATAACGGAGCGTGATTCAGGGCTTATGAAGTGACAATCGTTTTTAGACAGTTTAGACAGATTTTTTGGTCTTCTTTTTCGCAGGGTTTCTGGAGCTGGATGTTGAAAATTCGGGGGGAGGTATTGGATCTGGATGAAGATCAGTAGGAGATATAGACTGTGGTGAGTCGAGGCTGCTGTCATTCAAACGGGGACGTTTTTCGCTAGTTTTTGATAAGGAAATTAGAGAGGGAAAATGAGAAAGGGTGTCATCCGAGGATACTACGGGAATGACTGAAGTATAAGTAGTGGCAGTAGGGTCAGCACAAGAGGAGGGGATGATATTGACCGAATCATTTGATTTGGGAGAGGGATCTTGAGGGATGGAAGTGTTGGGGCATGAATCAGCAGTGTGCCCAGCCTGTTTGCAGAGAAAGCATTCAAGTTTGTCGGTAGAAATGAATATTCTGTGTGTTGTATTTTCATGACTAATGATAGTCGAAGTTTGAAGAGAAAAATCATTATTGGTTGGTAATACGTGAGTTACTCGGCGGAAGCTGAGCACATGTGCGTATTCATAATCAGGTAAGCCACATTTGACATATGATATAGGAGAGGTGAGTGATAACCCTAGGTCTTGCAGTGCTTTCTCGATGACGGAATGGGTAATGGATGGACAAACATTGGAAATGAATATTCTTTTGGTTGGAAATATAAGCCGACGTATACAGATTAAATTGGAATTAACTAGGATGCCTTGGCTGTTTTTTAGAAGTTCATCGACTTGAGTCGTCGATGATAAATAAATGCATATGCGACCGTGTGATATTCTGAATGCGAAAATGACATTTTTAGGAGAGACGATGCTACCTATTGATTTAATGTAGTCCAAGAGTACAGTGTTACATGATAAAGGCGGAGAGTGAATATTTGAATTGGTTTTTGGTAGTGAGGGAAGACTTGACATATTGCTGGAATCTTGTTTGCCAAAATCACAGTCAATATTTGAAAAAAATTAAAGAAATGGATCAAATATATAAAGAAATCTCAGCTCGAAAAAAACCAGTCGGTCTCAGTGATTGGCCTATTGATTTCCGGATACGTAAATAATTTTAAAGTAAATTTACCAAATTTTATTATAAAAAGCTGCTTCAACAATTTGTGGTATCGCATTTTGTTTATAATAAAAAGCGAAGAATTTATTATTGTTGTGATTTAACTTAACGGTCTGAACCTGACAAGGTATAAAGAAAGAATCAGTGTATTCATTTGTTAAGTACTTTTAAGTGAAATTTTCGAAGATACCTGTTATGGTTACTACATTATGTATATAATTGTTTTTTCTTTTTATTCTGATTCTAAATTACAAAAAAACGAACCTAAAGGATTATAAATATTTTTTTTGCAAAGAGGTTATATATGTTTATAACTATTTTTTTGTAATGAAAATATACCTACCTATTTGTTATTTCTTGCTTTTGAAAAACAAAACTTGGTTTCAAACTACCAAGTTAAACAAAATAAAGAAACAAGAAATTTCTAAGGAAATCAGGTAACTAGAGGAATGTCGATTAGCACAGGAGAAGTTGAATGATGGATATCTATTGGAGTCATTAGATTTTTCACTCAGCTCTCTGGACAATAATCTTATTATTAGCAACAGAGTAGACAATCCCAACATCTGTGAATAGTAAGCATCCAAAATGAATTAATTTCCGATGTGAAATATGACAAAAAAGTGACAAAGGTGAAGACCATTACATCGATAGGGCAGACTGCTAGTGAAACAACCCAAGGAAGAGATTTCCTTGGGAGAGAACAAATCTTAGAGAAAGAAGCGCAGATAACCAATGAAAAAAACCACGTAATCGAGCGAATCTGAATGGAATATGTAATAAAAACGTAGTAGTGTAGAAAATGTAGAGTACAGCTATACGAAGACAAGAAAGGAAAAAGGATGAGTTAGTGACCCTGTGGATCGGAAATACAATGAATGAAAAATAATGAAACGAAGGGAGTTAGATCGAAAAGGCACAAAACATTAAGTTTCAACTTCATCATTCCAAGAGGGTTTCCAAAAAAATGCACTTGTTCTTAGAAAGGAATTAAAATGAATTGTTTTGATGTTTTTCAAGGATTTCATGAACGAATTATTGGAAAATTTTGATATCTCGCGTGGGCTGAAAAAAAAAATATATGTTAAACAGTTCCAAACTTGAAGAACAAGAAATAGGAACTGTGTGATTGTGACGTGGAGATCTGTATCATGCCAATACTTCTAAAATATCAGGAGTGAACAAATACGTACCTACAAAACTATGTCTTGCAGCACACTTGGCATTTATGTGAAGCTGATTGGCTAATGAATCATGAATTTTATAAACATATAATGTGATATTCAAATAACTAGAACCATCATTCATTAACATGATATTATAAGAGATACCGTCTTTATACCTCATGATTATACTTTTTAGAATACCGTAAATCACATGAAATGTGAGTATTTGAGGTTATAGTTCATTCCGTTTCTCCATACTTCAAAATAATATTAACCCAACCCCAGAATTCAATAACACGAACTTACCATCATAGGCTGTGACGTGAATGATTGATTCACTGACAAATCTGCCACCAGATTGAACACATTCAAAGGTAGCCAACTAATGCAGAAAATAAAAGCTATCGAACCCAACAGAAGATTTGTTTTATGAAGGCGACGTCCTCGAAGTTCACGTCGATTTCCATGGGAATGTTCTTCACTTGTAAATCCGCTAGCAAAACGGTGTCTCAGTTTATAAGATATTCTAACGTACGCAACCTGCAAAAAAGATTGAATTTGAATTGATATTTGTAATGTTTTTCCGAATAAAATAGCATGGTACAATCTTTTGATATGGCAAAATTGAAGTGAAATCAATATACGATCAACCTTGTGCAATCTTAATTGAATAGTTCATTGCAAGTGTCAAGGAAAGTTGATGTGCAAAATTTTGTTTTTTTATGATATTGGCCGACTTTATACGGAGAAACGTATACAAGAACCCGTTAATTCATTGTAACAGAAAGCTTTTTCCATCCGACCAATAGATAGTACCAAATTATATTTTAGTTAGCTGGATATTGATTCAGAAACTGAATATCTGAATTAAGAAATGGAGAATTTATACAGATAATCAAATGCATTATTGCAAATACTTGATTAGAGGTGTTAATTCATTATAGCGCTTTACTCTTCTAAGAGAACTCATCTCTTAAAGATCCCATTGTATTTGCTAAAAGATAGCTATCAACCAATTCCAACTTCCAAAATAAATCCCAGCACATGTTGAAACAATATTTTTATGATACGATATACATTTTAGACGCACTGCGCTGGAACTAGTGATTTTTAATCCCTTGAGATTTGCCAACTCGGGACGGGGATATTTCAGGTAAACAAGAATAACATTGAGAGAAATTAAGCACCTTATACACTGCGTAAAATGGGAAAATCCAAAAATTTATAAATTCTTTAGGTTATATTATGGTAGGTTAGGTTGGGTTATTCAATGTAAATTCACAATTTATAAATAAAACTGTCCGGGGAGAATAATTGAGATAAATTTAAAATGATTAAAAAACATTTTACATGGATGGCACTTATCTCCGAAGTACTGTTTGTTATGTGTTTGGAATGTGAAATATTTTTTACTGAAATATACTGTAATTATATATTTTATTTTTATTTTTCATTTCATAATTGAAGTGCCGAGATGCATAATCTTCCGTCATGAGTTGTCTAATCTTCATGAAAATTACGATCACGGGTTGACACATTGTAACAGAAATTAAAATTTTATAGTGGGTATTAATATCCCGAGTTAGTGCACGACCTGTAGACGATCTACATTTTTGAATAGAAATACTGTTTATTTGGAACAATCAAGTAGCGAATATACTATAATTCATTAATTTTTCGGATACTAGAGATTCATACAAAAGTGTACGTAACTTTTTTGTAGTTCTTTTTCTCCTATAAACGTGCTCATTTTAAGAGGTCATTGATCAGTTTTTAAGTGGTAAGCTGTGATTACTCAACTACACTCATTGGTGTTTGAATGATAAAAGTTGGATAATATTCCATTCATACATTACACAGAAGTTCAGAAATTTTAAATATTTTCACTCCATTGAAATAATAATAGAAGTGAGGAGAAAAAGATAATTGCATTCCTTTTATCCAGATCGCACATCTTTAGAATATTTATAAACGTGTGTGAGTCTTAAGAGAAAGAAGCATAACATTACAAGTAATGAAAATAAATAACTCGACATTCAGTTTTATTTTGAACAATGCTGAGAGTTCACCTTATTTTGTTTGAGTACGACGCATACCAACATAGAAATTGGTTACAGAACAGACGTATTTAAAAACACATTAGGTGAAATAATTTGTTTAGAATTCATCCATTATTAAAAAAGAACCTGTATATATTATACATACAAATCACTGCCAGCACTTTTCAGATTCTTGCAAAACTAGAAGAAGACCGTAGAATATCAAATGTTATGTTGTATACATATGGATAGATCAAATAGTCCAGACTTAACACCGTTTGGCATGTTTTATAAGGAACATTGAAAATATTGAGAATATTTAAACAAAGAATGCGCATTAATTTATGAACTGAATTTAAATAAAAATGATGCTATACTAAATAGTTTGACTAACTCGAGAAAGCCAGTTAAATACATTGAAGATTGGTCAATATATAAGTGCTTCAAGATAATTCAACATATTCGTGTAGGTTCTCCTTAATTTTCTCCTAAAAATTTGAAACATGTTGTAATTCTCATCTCAAAGTGTGTATAGAAATTCGAAATCAGAGCTGCAAAAAATGTGAAAAGGTCTCTTTGAAAAGAAGTATATAATCTATTCGTATTATATAATAATAATGATAAATAATACATTCTGTATACTCTGTGTACATCTAATTTTATGTAATTATATGGAAAAATTGGAATTGGTGTTGTGTATAAAAAAACATTTGCATTCTTTTTCAAAACGTTAGAATGCTGTTTCTATTCTCATACAAAAAAGCTACAGCTGGATAGATATTAGTTTTAATTTGTCTGCGGAAGAGATATTAAACGCGCTTTAATTCCGCAAGCCAGGATTATGGAATCCCTAACAATGAAGTTGTGTCATTATTTCCAATTTAGGAAGGCTATTCAGATTTCTATGGAGAATTCTGGAATATAGGTATCATCCATTTCATTCTTTGCCTTTAATGTATTTCCAAGTCACTCGTAGAATTTGAAAATAGTTTGTATTGGAAATCTTATCTAAAGATTGTGACTAATATTTCACTTCATAAACAAATATCGTCAACAATTCATCAAAAAATTGTTAAAGCGATTCATATAATAGTTGTTGAAGTTATTTTTGTTGTTGTTCTTAAGCAGCATATATTTTATTTATTGGGAATTTTCTTAAATATAATGAAACTATAATTGGGAATTGGATTGATTTTAATTCATTGAAATGCAATATTTCATATTCGATTGTCACCAAAGTGGATCCTGATATCTCTCGAACTTTCAAGCGATATTCTAACATATTCAAAGTAATTATTTGTAGCTGATAGAAAACCATCAAAGAGATGTTACGGAAGCTAGACCCCAGCTTCTCAGAAATGAGGTCGAGTCATAAATGCAAAATAGGGCCATGCCGTAAATAAAGACAAATTAGAGAAGAGTAACTGTTGGAATAAAATTATTTTTTTCATATCAATATATTTTTATTGTTCGTGCTGCTTGGGATTCCATGTTTATGGGATAGAGTCTGCGAAATCTTTGTATCCACTTTTGCAGTTACGACAACATAAAACTGTAATAACTCTTTTATTTCCTAAGTATTCAACAGAAACGTCGAACTGCCTTTTAATCGTAACAAATAGTAACATAAGTACATATGAACATAGTTTTCTAAGATTGGTGTTTATCATATTTTCTATTCTTATTATGTCTATAATTGAATTCAATTTTTTCTAAGTTTTTTTATATTTGCCCATGCTAGATGTGCCCTAAATATAGTAGGAATTTCAGTTTTGCTGGGTACTTAAAAAACTATGAATATCACGATTCAAATTTTTATTAATTATTCTCACTTTTGCATTCGACAATCGTCCAAATTTTAATTTCGTTCTAAATTCGAAACAATTTTTGTAGCAAGTATTGCCGTCAAATAAGTTTTTGAAAATGACTCGGAGTTTATCGTAAAATAATTTATTTCAGTTTAACGTGCCTCGACAGCTCTGGTCATTGGCACACAAAAACAATCATATGATACATAAGTTGAATAAAAAACTGTTACAAAATCTATTACAATACGTTATATTTATTCTCTCATACAGCTTGGTGGCTTTAAGGAAAAAAGAAGAAAAAATTTCCTTCATTTCCGTCGAGCAGTTAAGTCTAAGGATGGTTCTTATATCTGTAACATCTTCTCCCCTATTCAAAAAGTTAAGGGAAAGGTGAGAAGTAGATGGTTGGATGTTTTGTTGGCAAGCTGAACTGGGATTTCAGAAGGATTCTTTGTGGCTTCTTTAGCATGGCGATCTGCAGATTCGCTTCCAGCAATTCCAGTGTGCGATGGAAGCTAGATGAGAGCAAGAACAATGAGAGTTTGGTGGATGTCGTGAATTTTTTGGACTATTGGATGGTCGGTGTAATAGACTGTATGAATGAAAGAGAGTCAGTACATATGGCGATGTGTTTATGGGAAGGATACTGTATAGTTCACCAGTATAAACACTACACGTCGAGGGTAAGCGGAAAGAACTTATGAGTTCGTGGTTTGTAGTGACTGCGCAACCCACACCGGATTCAGCTTTGGAGGCATCCGTATAAAGAATTAGGTCGAAGGATGTCTTATGCAGAATTTCTAAGAATTCTTTCTCTACAAAGACGCTAGAAGATTCATGTATATTGTACATGGTGAGTGAGGTATCTACTATGGGAATATTTTTGGTCCAAGGGGGAGAAGAAGGCAAAGAGAGTGGAAATGTCAAAGAGAGGTTAGTATTTTGAGGGATAGAAATCACATTTATTCGTCAGTTAGTAGGTACGGACGTAGTGGTAAGTAGCGAATGGACAGAATTAGAGGGATTGGAAGATACTTTATCAGCATATGACAGGAGAAGAGATTATCGTCTTAAGGACAGTGATGGCTCATTAGCTTCAACATTAATACTAGCGGCGGGGCTTGAGCGAAAGGCACCAAGGGCAAACGCGAAGAGCGGTGTTGTGTACAGAGTTCAATAAGTCAGTTCTAGACGGACATATAGATAAGACTACCATAGTCAAACTTTGAGCGTATGAGAGTACTGTAAACTATTAGCAGAACTGTTTCGTTGGAGCCCCAATGAAGGTGGCTGAGGGTTTTAATTATGTTCAGCCTCTTTGGGTAGATACCTTCGTAAAATAAATGTTTCATTTTATTCTGTCTTTTCTTTTGGTCGCACAGACACAGAAGCTAATAGCGAACTGCCTCAAAGTCGCTCAAATATGAATAATGGTCAACCATATGTCGTGATAGAACAAATTCAAGTTTAAATTGTTAATTGGAAATTATTATTTTCTCTAATTAAAAGGCAAGTGTAGCTAGCTTTTATAGTTTTATGTATTAAGAATTTTTTCAACCAAGACTAATTGCGTAGAACCTGATTTCTTACATGAATTATTTTTTTCTTCAAAATTTTCCTTTGCAATCTAGCTGAAGTTGAGGCATAACTCCTTTCCGCGGTTTCCACAATTTACTTGGGATCAAACGACAAAAAGTTAGATGTTCTGATATACGTGATTTAAAGACCGATGTTTCATACCTCGCACACCAGGGTATTTGACCGAGTGCTGTGAAAAGGTCGCAAAAACTATTGTTCTAGTAGCAAAATATAACCAAGACCGATTTCGGGCATGAAATGAATAATTTATCATACAGGGTATTTCGGAATATCACTCTAATATCTCGGAAAACGATTCTATAGGTAAATATAAGAAAAAAAGTTGGTATAACAAAACTCCCAAATACGCTTCGTCATGTTTAGTTTGGTCTATACGTATTTTATCCTGATAAATTGAATAAAATAGGTCTGAATATTTACTTACTGAATATTTTGGATTTAAGAAAAATTCGTCTCTTGTAGTGACATACGAGGTGAAATCATAGCATACTAATGGAAGATCTTATGAGCTACTTTCATATCATTGGCCACAAATTCAAAGCTGAAGAATAAATCGCAAGCGCCTATAGATCACCTCTTATAGTTATTTACTCATTCCCGAAAAGCTAATTCAGTTTTTATTTAACCTGAGAAGAGATGTATAAATTATGATATATAGAGTAAATGTGAGTGGGAATCTCTCGTGCGAGACACGCACATAACTTAGGTAACATTTCGCCAGCCTTCAGCCGGCTCCTAAGATCTTCCAATTACCCTTCGTGTCTTCCACTTCAAGATTACCAAGATAATTGTTTAGAGCACGAATTCTCTCTATATAAGTATTTATTTATTCAAGTAATAAGAAGAAAAATGAATTCATTGTACCTATTATCAAACAAATGTTTAATGAAAACAAGAACAATTCAACTCAAAATTATGAACTAAAAATATAACTGACTCAGTATACTTGGAGATAAAAGACTCTGAGAATGAATTATTTTCAATAGTTGTAAGCTGATGATAAAAATTAGTGGAAACTCTTCATTTTGGACACCAGCCAGTCACTTTTCCAATTTCCACAATACTCACATCTCTTGCACATGCTTTCGATGTCGAGGCATGCCGCGTAGAATGCGCAGTAAATTCTTATACATTTCTAAAGTGACCAACGTCGATGTGATCCAACAACTGATTGTTTCAATTTCAACTGTCTTATGCGGCTTGTTAAATGGAACGTTTCTGCAATAAATAGCTTAGAGTTATCACGAAAAAAGGGATCTTCAATACTGGTTGCGGAGTCCCCGGCCAATAAGTTTCAATTCTGTTAGAAATACGATCTTCAATTTTTCTTTCTGAAGCAATGATATTAGAAAGTTTCTCTAACGAAAATGTTTCAGAGCAATGGGCGGTACCCAAGGATAATAACACAATTATTTCCTTTATTTTTCTAAAGATAACATCTCTAACAGAAACCGTGTTGCCAGCTTAGCTAAAAACTAGATCCACATTTCACGTGGGCTCGTACTTTGGTAAGCTGTGCATTATTTTTGAAGATCCTATCATGTCTTATCTTAATTAATAGTATGTTTTGAATTGTATTAATTCTTGTAGAAATTTTTAAAATCATAGGATTTAAAATTCAATATTCAAAGTGACGTTCATAGAAATATTGATAAATTTCATTCGCCAAACTTTGGACTATTTCATCAAAAGTAAACAGGACCCGCTTCACCGTCCATATAGTCGACGAGAATAATAATTTCACTTGTTCATCTTCACCCAATAGCAGATTAAGTTGCTGTAAAATATATAAGACTAGAGTTAGTTTTAGAGTAAAAATTTACCGTCTTTGATCAATGACTCATATATACGAGAACGATTTAATATGAAACAAATTGTTCTTAAATTGGTAAAATAAAATTAATATTATTGCACCATCATAAAATAACAAAAATTCTAACATTAGCACCCATAAAATGATTGAAATTGTGGAAATTTGTTGGAGAATTCTATATAAATAGATAAACTTTCAAACAAACATAGTAAGTTAAATTGAGTGTAACCTAGAAAACATATTAACTGTGATAGAGGGAAGACATGACACCACAAAAATTGAAAGAAAGATACGACCAAAGTAGGTCTCCGTTTCTGAGAATTAGACGAAATGTATATTTTTCAATCTCCTCACAATTTCCTCTTTCCCACTGAATTGGATATCAATTTCCTAAAGAGAAATTGATTTTCATCATAATGTTCAAAAAATTATTAAGAAGTGATTTAGTTCCACCACCACAGCTGTTTAGTTGTAGTAGAATTCCCCAATTCTGAAAGGCTGATAGTGCTTAAAATTATTCAACTATCTTGATTAGTATCAATAGGAAATGAGGGAAAATTATCAAATTCTATAGCTATATTCTTCGATTCAAGGAAACGGATTTGGAATGTTGTCAGGTATTCATGATAGTATCTAGAACCACTTGCTCAAATCTTCAATAACATGCTAAGACGCGATTGGGAGCATTGAATGACAAACCACGAAAAACTGAAATTAAGGAGAACGGAAATATGTTCCTCATGGTATTTTGTCCAATCCGTTTAAAAATATAGAAACAAATAGACATGGATAATGGAAGTATGTTACGTAAAATAGAACCCGAAGATTTTGGGATGTAGTGCAATGTGAATTGAATGGTTGTCAGTTTTCTAATCACTAGTGAAAATTCAAATATAGGAAAGTGATAGTACTTGATTATCCTCAATCTCTACACCCTTTAATAGGAGAAAGGTGCTAAGATTCGCATAAAAACATTCGATCCCTGAACTTTCTTTGATTAATCACAAATTTTTTGTACAAGTTACATAGATAATCCAAGTTCAGCGTAGGTACGAGGTCCGACAATTAAGTGATGAGACTGATGCTGTGAAATTTCTTCATAATAAAACTATTAGGTGATAGCATAGCTGCCGTAACCATTAAATCCAGATTACACTTATAGCGCAGTGGCAGCACCCAATTGTTCGCGATGTCTGGGCACACTCTGTCTATTCTTTTCTTGGTATATCAAGTACTTTGTGTTTCTGTACTTCTGAAAGGTTCTTTGAAACCACTTTTGCATATAGTAGAATCTGCATGACGGTTTTGCGACTGATATATAGTTTATTTACTATTGTTCGACGTCAAACGGAGAATTTTTTATAGTCGAATCACTGATAATTTGTACAAAACTTGATCGCGATGCATTACTCGATATTTAGCTTATTTATCTATGTGACGAGCACTCCTAACACATATTTATAAAATACACATCTGAAAGAGAACTGACAATCCCACTGGAAAATATATGTGGAGTTTAATGAAGGTAACGTCATTATGTCTCTTTGTTCCAGAGTTACCACAAGCACGGCAAAAAACCTGTTCCATTACTTAATTTTCAGAGCACGTATATGGATACATTTGAGTCAATTAACAAGTCCCGGAGAAAAATATTATACCGACTGATTAAGCTTAATAGTTTTTTTTCTAAATTTAGTAAACAAACAATGAGCATATTGGAAACAAAATGTTCAAACTTTTGTAAATGAAAACTGAAACGCCCACATATCATATAATCAAAAAATTTTGAAAAAATGAAATTATTATTTTTGTTAACTGCGGCGCACAGTGTGGTCTTTAGCCTCTAAAGTTGGACATGAATATTTTTGTTACAGGAACTTATATACACACTTCTTAATTAATTTTACATGAAAATACAATACAACAATCATTCATTTAGATATATATCGATTTATTCATTCATCATCACTAAAATCAGCAAAATTAATATTGGTAAAATCCATTTCGCATAGTAAATTAATGACATCTGGCGATATTTTTTCCTTTCTTCTAGTCGAGTTACCTCTCATACCAGTAATGAAGGGGTCAGCGGTCAATAAAAGTCGGTTTAGGACATCCATGTTGCACTATACTCGCGAGAACTTTCTGGTGAAGTTCAGTCTGAATGACCTAATGTATTTATTGCGAACTTTGGCAGCTTCTTCGGATAGCTGACCAATTGGAAGTACAGCTTCCTTGATGACAGCTGCTACATGACGAAGATTTTTGTGCAAAGTTGGAGACATGGGGTAAAAGCTGTAAAGTGAGACGTAGAGTTCAGTTGTTTCTTGGCAATATTCTTAAAATTTTTTGACATTAATTTTCACACTGGAACACAATGCATCTAGAATCACTTTTAATCTATAAATCAAATGTTTATCCACTTCTGTTATTTCTGCTGAAATTTCATACTCCTCAAAAAATCTTCTACTCGTGTTGCCATCACTCGTATTACCAAAATTGGCTTTGGGCATGTCTACTAAAAGACCAAGTTTTTCTTTGAGCTTATTTTGAATTTCTTTTTTTCTATTTTAGGCAGCCTATATGCCACATATAGGATCGTCTCAATATGCAATAACGACAGTCCAAAGCTGAAATTCTCTTTTTTGCATGGCCTCTCCTTTGATAAATCATTAAATTCCGAAATAGTAGCTTCACAAATGTAGCACCTCATAGTTGATTTATTATGGGTTGCTGCATTGCATACCTTGTCATCCACCATTGTAAATAACATCTTATGCTTTATACAAATCCCATTTATATTTGTGCTAGAGAGCGTTGATATCTGTAACTGTATGTAGTTCACTTCTTCATTTGTAACGTCAGTTGTCTCCTTAACGAAACGTATTCTTATGGGGCGACAATAGCGAGGTGACAATGGCGTTGGGTTTTGCCACAGTATTTTTTTTTTCGGAGCCAAAAGTTAACTGGAGTGGAACTACTAAGCTTTGAAAGATATTTGCATCTGAATCATCTTCACATTCAAATTGCATTTTATATTGAATTTATTGTGAGCCGTCACAACCCCATTTATTTATCAGTATCAATGAAGATTTCTCTTCTTCGTTTAAACCTTCTATAGCTTCTCACAAAACTTGTATCAGTCTTGATGCCGCGTGATCCATTAACTTTTGAACTTGTACTTCAGCCCATGTCTCGGTCACACGATGAATTTCCGGATAGCTATTTTTTTTCGTTTTTTGAAGAATTGAATAACACGGGAAGAAGCTTTGGTCCGTTTCACTCATTCTTTAATACTGAGCTTTAGTTAATTTTGCGTGTGTAACATTGAAAGTGCTTGTAACGGCGATAATTGACGGGGCTGGTCCTGCTTTTCGGTGCTTCCGTTAAAAGTCGTTACATATTTTTTGCTCTTCGAGGACTTCTTCATGGATCTTAATCAACTTTGGAAGCTGCAACTTTACCTTCCCATCGCAATTGCATTTTTGTTGCATATGTTAATTCTGCAAGGTCTTTGAATCTAAGATCATCTGTTTTTCGCCTCTTGCCTCGTTCACATGAGTCTATAAACGACCCACTAATTTCGCCCCTTAATCTGCGGTCAAAACAATTTGCCGACTTAGCATCAACGAATAACGATTTTTCACCCTACGATCTTTAGTGTCCTTCGTTAGTTTCCTTTCTTGTAGATTCCTTAATGAAATTCTTTTTTTCCTTTTTTCCACTACTTTTTCTAAATTTCCAATATCATATCTTCTGAAATTGGCCCGAAGTAAATAAAGGTAAGAGAATTGCGATATTGAAATCAAGTTACGCTAAATAAATAAAGTTTTTCAGTATTATGTCAAATGAAGCAAATCTTACGTTGTTAAGATATCCACAAATAAGTACGTACCTTCTCAAAAAGAGGTCTGAACAACTACTAAATCTGAGCAAACAACTATTAGAAGCCTATCCAGCACGATAGTCAGATGATATATAAGTTTTGTCTCAAGTCATCAAACAGTGTCAAGTTGTGGAATATTACTAAGTGGACATGATAAATAACTAACATAAATGTTGAACTCATGTATAAAAGGTAGTATAAACAAAAACGAGGCAACGCTGTCAACGAGTAGCTCCATTTCTTATATATGTGACGGAATGTAATTGAAGAGTTTAAGATGGAACAACAAAATGTCTATTGGTAAAGATGGATATATCGGGGGCTTAGTAGATTGATTTGAAATATAAATGTTTGTTTCTGTATGTAATCAAAATATGTACATGTTTATTTACTAAATATTCTATGTCTAGAACAGATGGGAAAGTAATCATATCATCTTGGTTTATTTGAAAATGTGAATTGGAACAAAATAACATCATAAATCAAAGACTTATAGTTTTTAAAATTCAACATTATTTCTGCAAAAATAAAATTTTCAGTTCATTCCTATAATTTACCATAAAAATTTTTTGCAACTCACATCATTACAATAAATGAAAAAATATCAGTAGGTGACATGTATGAATTATCTACAATTCAAGATCAATCTAAGTAGGAAATTATAAGCGTACAGGGTGTTCCGGGACTCGATAAAAAATTTGAGAGAGAGTATATGACGTGAAAATAATGTTATGACAATTAGTTATTTGTCGCTTAGGCCGCGAAAGTACCGAAAGCACAGTTATCGCCGAGGCCGCTTACCACCGGCATTGTAATTTTTAGTCATTAAAAAGTTTAGCGGCCATAGCATACACACTATTTTTCATGCGATCGTTGAAATTATTATTGAACTAGATGATTGTAAAAAAATATATTATTGCTTTGGAATTAACAGCAGTTCAATGTATTTAACAATTTCACCGTGAGCTATGGAAATGATATGTTTCAATATATACAAAATATTTTGACACTTCTTGACAAAACTCAAAATATCTAATACGGATAGCGATATTTCAGTACCTTCCATTCCTCCTGAACTCAACTCGAAAAATCTAAACGGCAGTAAGAAAAATGTTACGGCGAATTTAAAGATTGGTGTGACGAACAGAATGTTATTACGATGTCTGAAACAAAACAAGAGATGTAATTCACATTTTTTATAGGTAGTTTTGATAAAGGGAATGTCTGGTGCCTTGCAACGGGATGAATTTAAAAATGGTCATTGAAGATATTCAGGAAAAGAATGTTGCATTAATAGTAACCGTTCCTGATACCAAGACGAATAAGAAGCGTATTTCCATAGTTAATGTTGATTTCATAGAAATTTTATAAATATGTAATAAATATGTTATAAATATGTAGTTCTTCGAACAAAATATATTGTTAACAATCGTTGTATATTCTTGAGATACGTAAACGGAAAGTGCACCGCACAAGTTGTTGGAATGCATACCATTGAGAAAATGCTTAGTATGATTGCCAATTATCTCAGATTACCAATTCCTGAAGCATACTGGGGTCACTGTTTTCGAAGAAGTTATGTCAATTCTTAAACGTCACGGTGGATGTCCACGACAGTAGCTGAATGATATATACAAGACTGTATCGAAAATAAGAAGCAAATTTCCAACTTCATTTCTGGTGATATAGTATCTGGTTTGAATGTAGGCAATAACCATTATACAAAAACACTAGATTTACTTGCTTCAACTTCTGCAGTAAATATAAGTAATAATACAAAATGTACAATTAGTGATAATATTCATCCTAAATCATATGAGTACTTATGTATTTGTTGGTATTCAATAAAAAATAATCATTGTCTTTGTAGTATTTTAAAAATATCAAATTTGGAAGTGACGTTTAATTAAATTTCGCGGACTATGCTGAGAAAGCGAAATACTGATTTGCGTGCAATTGCATGAAAAATATTTTCTCATACGACTCCTCATTTCTGATTTATAGGCCTTCGAAGCTGTGAAGTCAGAACTTATATTTAAGAGCCAGGATGAGGAAGAGTATCGAAGAAAGAATAAGAGTTAGACCTATTATGGAAGAAAAGAGAAGGAGAAGAATATTAGTCGGAGAGCTGGTCGCCACTTCGACTAAGGTACTTTCACAAGGCTGAAACTTTTTCTATATGTTATTTAATATAGTTAAAGCAGAAAAATCAACTTCTGGCAAGGTTAGCGCGGTTGCAACGATATCCACTGTACAGGTAATACATTCTTAGGTAGGGGAGTAGAAAATTTTAAGACAAATTTCCGTTAAGTTTGTCAGTTGCAACGCTGCTTATTTCGGAGCAAGTCAACTTCATAGTTTCGTCTAATTTACTAGCGAAATACACAAAGAATTGCATTTTTATACTATTTTTGGATACTTGATTGTTAAATATCCGTTTCTTTCCATATTTGAGTGTTTTTAGAGTCAGTTTTCGACTCAACTGTATATTTTTTTCATATCACATTATTGTGCGTAATAATTTTTTATAAGTGAAAAAAGAGAAAAGACTACTTGTTTTCATTATGGAAGCGCAAGAGATGATCTGTGTGTTTTGTAAGGAAAAAAATGATAATAAATTGATTAAATTTAAACCTCAGATTTTATCAAAAAGCCATGAGGTATTGAACATTAGAAAATCTCTGAGACATAAATATAGTGATATTGTTTTACCTGATGAAATAAACGATACAGCAGGATACACTTCAGGTGAGGAATTTTTAACATTAATTGAATTAATTTTATGAACATTTATGTGTAATATCACGTATTTATAATAATTTCTTTTCCAGAGAGCGAAGAAAATGTAGAGGACGACGATGTAATTTCGAGAGACGAGATTATTCCTGACGAAGAGGGAGATGAATAATTAGTTATTGGAAAAAAATTTTTTTTAAGTATTGTAATTAAAGTATTAAGCTTTTGTAATTAAAGAAAAATATATATGAAATTACCTGTATCATGATATTTTATTATAAATACCTAACTTCACAAAATAGTTTACAAGATATTTTCTTTAGGAATTAGATTTGGAAGATCGTACCAGCCGTCTTAGCAACTTTCGGTCAATTTTACAGACACTTGCAACCGAGCAAATCATCTGGCAATTTTTTTTTTATATTCAAAATTGTCTAATCAAAAAAATACTCGAAAGCCAGATTTGTGAAGATACATTTTTTTAAATAAAAAATTTGCAATATGCAAAAAACAGTGGATATCGTTGCAACCGCGCTAACCCTGCCAGAAGTTGATTTTTCTACTTTAACTATATTAAATAACATATAGAAAAAGTTTCAGCCTTGTGAAAGTACCTTAATCGAAGTGGCGACCAGCTCTTAGACTATATATATATGTAATTTATAATTCCAAATAACTTATCATCGTGTTATTAAAAATGTGGAATTCTCTTGATTCTTGAATTTAAAGTTCCGGTATCTACCTTAAGTAGATACATAGTATACAATTTAATATAATGAGCAGGTCTATGCAATCTGAAGATATAATTTAATGCACGTAAAAGCAATTAGAACAGAGCGAAACTAACTTCTGCAGGTATGTGTGAACGGAGGGAAGTGCGAATCGCAACCTCAGATATTCAGTATACAATCGCGTGGTAATTAATATGTCCGCATATACTCTCAAAAGTTTCGCTCTAATATAATTGCTTCCATTTGCGTTACATTAAACTGTATAGTGTACATCTATGTTAATTGTGCAATTTATTCAATTTTGTAGGAAAATCTTATTTGCACATTGATGCCTGATCGAAGAAAAAACTTTATCAAATACACTAGTAAAGTACGAACTGCCGTAAGAATACAAGTAAGTTTTTTCAAAGCCAGAATTATTATTGTACTTAATAACTAATCATAAATTATGAATATATGAATGCTCTGCTCCAATGTGAGAGTTTTCATTAAATATTCATTAATTTTTAAAACATGAAAACAAGGATGGATTACAATAAAAAAACGATTAAATGAGATGACAGTTACTTAAATATCCATCATTATTATTGTGAAGATATTGCCATAGCATAGTTTTTATTTTCCCGTTATAGCAATATTATGTTTTCTTTATTCATTCGTTGGATCAAAGGTCATCAATTTCTTCGCAGCTATGCTTTCCTATCAATTATGTCAATCAATTTATTATACATGATGCAATATTTTATCGCCGCAATAGTTGATTGTACGCTCCTAAATTTCATTTATTAGTTTAAGCTTATCACTTCTTCATATGCGTATTCATTGGATACTTGGATAATTATTAGATATCAGTAGACACTTATACAGATATCCTAGATTTCTAGAGAAAACGCTAGAGGTGGACTCTTACTCTGAATAGAATTTGAAAACTTGTAATCAATACTCACAACGACCAAACAAAACTATATTTAGAATAAACGATGTTTCTCATATACAAGGGCGTTTTAAAACAAGTTTAGTTCCGGGAGGTTGAAATATTAGTATATATACGGCTCGAAAGACCATACAGTGTGTACTAGTACTATTAAACAGTGTGTACTAAATTGATCTTTTTATAATGCTCATATTTACTAATAACACTCATAACTACAGTATCAAGAACATTTAGATGCATTAATTTATCAAAAGGTATAAGAAATGAGAAATTGAAGAAATTTAAAACAATTTTTATACTACCTTGTACTAAATGTACAATTAATATTCATTGGATCTTCTTCAAAAGCTGACATTATTCAACAAGTTTATTTTTTGTTCGATTAAAATTGACATGAAAATAGAGAATAAAATTTTGAAAAAATATAAGCTTCCGACATAGTTGAAATGCATTTATCACAAAATGGTAAAAAACTTATTCCTAGCCGACTAGAAGGACCAAACAACAGTAGTTGTAGGTGTTGATTAAAACATGAGGAAACTTTTTCGAAGAATATCAGGCTTGGAGTCAAATTGAATGTGGATAAGGGTGATAAATTTAATGAATACTTAATTTACGTTTATACGAACTGTTTCATAAATTTGTTAGTAAAAATTCGACTCGAAGGACCAAACAGTGTAAATGTGAATTTTGAGTAGAAATTATTGAATGCATTGGAAAATATTGATATTTAGTATAAGAACAGATCAAAGAGGAACAAAGAGATTGTCACTCACAGCCCAATCTACAGTTTAGTACCTAAGAATTGTGTGTAAAATGTCCCGCCGAAGAATTAATTTCAACGAGAGGAAGGTCATTGGGAGAATTAAATATTAAATAGTAGTAGGTTAAGTTAATAGGTCTTATTTCACATTCAGTGTGTTCAATATGAATATCACTAACAGCTCCAGAAATTCCAATTAGACGTCCTACTGTGACCACGAGAGTATTTCCATTTTGCTATATTAGAATACGAGCGTTAATTAGACGAAGATTTATTATACTAAGGTGGATAGGAAGCGTTTATAAGTGGGTATAAATTGGGTGAGAATTCGTGGGAAAATTACGACAAGATAAGAGAAATATAATTCTTTTTGTTAAGATGAATTAAAATGGAGCTATATAAATCAAAAAGCTGTACTTCATCTTTAATTTCTGAAACAGTAAACGTGCTAGTGCTAGGCATTATCTTTATTCAGTAAAAAAGCCAACTCAATTAATCTAATCTTTTTATTCTTCCATATTTAATAAGTTTAAATGTCTGTTCACTTCGAGTAAAGAAAAGACTCTCATGACTGTTATGGTTTGTAAACAGTCCAAGGTGACGACAGTTGTTTTTCTCCGATAATTCAATTGAGTAAAACGTTTTCTAATATCCACAACAGAAAATTTACTTTGTAGTCATTGTTAGGTAACCAAGAGTCTGAATCGGTGTTACGTAATGTTATCAACAATGAAAAAATCGAAATAAATTCAAAACGTTATGTCGACTGAACACTTACACAACACCTACAACGAGAATGTGAGTTACAAAATTAGAGAATATAATTTGTATTTATATTAGTCTACATATTTTTCACTAAATACGGAGGATACCGGAACATTTCCTCATTTATTTATCAAAAATTACGTATATCAGTCTAAGAACATTTGCATACATTGAAAGTCGATACAGCAATTGAAAATCAGTTAGAATTAGTGATTCACCTTATAACAGAGTGTTGTGTCTGTTCTAGCGTTTTACAAAAACATTTATACCTTTTAAGAGTTCGTCGTCTACATCAAACGCATTTCACCTTGATGACATAAATAGTGTAATTTGCTAGATGATTTAGGTAATGAACTCAATAAGTTTGAGAGAAAATAAGCGAAAGTGAAGCCTACAAATGGTAGTAGGACTGAGAGGGGATTTGAAAATATCAAGCAGTTTCTGCAGTGATTCTTGACGACAGTGGATTTAATAGTGACCCTTGTAGGATACGATCAAATAGTGGAAAGAGAAAAACATTATCTAGAGTACTAAGGTAGAAAATCTACCAAAGCTCTGGTCTGCACAGCAGCAGACGGTTCATCTCCCTCCATTCTTTCTGACCATAGGGAGTGCTGTGCAGGTGGAGTACGACTTTTCCGTACCATATTTGAAACCTCCTGCGTTCTATTTCTATGCCAAACAAAATTTTTAATTTCTCCCAAAAATATCATTTTGTTAGAAATAGTTCACAATTACTTCAACTAGACGGTTTTGTAAATAAGCATAACCGCTTCTATGGGGTCCCTGAGAACTATTGAGACTAGTACTCAAAGTAACAATGGGAGCGCTGGTTATATCCTGTTTAAACCCATTGGTTTGAATAGGATAACTCCACCTCTGATGCCGCAAACTTTTCGAGGGAAATAGAAAGATTTTCCAAGGTGATTTATCAACAGAGGAATATCAGCTGGGGATATCAACTAGCTATCCTAAAAACCTCATTGGACCAATTTCAATTTGTTTTTTGGAATTACCCCAATAAAATTGTATACAGTTGTGCCTTAAGAAATATGAATCTGTAGCATGTTCAGAGCTCTGTAAGTAATTGCTCATATCTTGTTGAGTCTTGAGAAAGTACAGCAGTGCTAAGGATAACTTAATAATCTCAAATTTCCCTCACAGTGTTATGATTGGTTTAACATGGTTATTTATTTATTAGCCGAACTTTGGGTTCACATGGGGAAATCTTTAGGGATATCTACATCACGATGATAAGGACGTCTGTTAATTGATGAAGATTGTATTTAGATATTATTTTAGAAGTCCAAATGATAAATTCTACTTATTTATTTATTGATTTTTTCTAGTCACGGTAAATGACCTTATCTCAAGCTGCTGCAGATACTAAAACTACTACTAAAACTAACAGTTGTAACGAAGCTCAGTTGGACATACTTGTAGAACTCTCCAAATATTAATCAATTTCAGGATAATCAAATATATATATTAATATCTGCGAAAGTAATGACTGTTGTATATATCAACTTTAATTTAAAAAACAGCTCTTAAAACATTTGAATTACTATGAATACTGAGTGATGCTTCTCTATATTATATTCACAAGATTCATTGGACGTTTCAAGGATTTTGTATTCAAAAAATTGACGAAGAAATGGAAAAGATCGCTTTTCTTACTATTATTGAAATTACGCCAAATACTTGACGGGTTTTTGAAAAAACTTTTTTTGTTGTCAACGAAGAAACAAGATTTCACGAGGAATGAAGTTTCAGTTAATTAATGAATTGCATTTTTGAAATGGTATCTATCGTTGAGAAAATTGTGGTAACTAATTCTAAAAACGATTGATTTATAGAGGACATACTCAATAATATCCATCCAAATGAAAATGGAAGGTAAGTTACATAATTGATGAATAAATTTATTGAAACGGATTCGATAGAAACAGAGTCATAGTGATGTTGTCAAGGTGACAAATCGAATCACTTGCAGATGAAACACACAACAGGCATTATAACACATAAGACCAAATTGTTCACATTTCTAGAGTGAGCCATCATTAACTCTTCCACTTTCTATGCTAACTATGCTAACAACTGTAGCCACAGTGTAGCCCAATTTATAAACAGTATAAGTTTAAGGAGAGGAATAAAATGAAATTGGAACAATTTAGTATCATTTGCAATTAACTAATAGAAAATAGTGATTTAATTCATTTTAATACCAAATTGGTTAATATTAAAATTACAGTGTTTATAATAAAATTATAATTTCATTTCAGAAATTATTAGTATGAGATTTCTATACTAAGATGAAAAGAAACATGACAATACCGTTCACAATTTTACGCTAAGTGATTGCTGGATACGCGATAATTAATGTATTTATTTCTTGCGCCTTTCCGTTAGAGAAACTGCATGTATAATTTTTTTTATTATTGGGTTATTTTGGATTATATCTGTGATTTATATTAGGAAAAACTTCAATTATCAATCAATTACGGTTCGAGGTTTTGTATTTTGTGGAAAATTGGATAATTTATTTTCAGATTTAACTTTTCACAGGTAAGGGTGGTTATGTTTAATGTCATATTCGTTTTATTACCCCACATTTCTATTTAATTATTAGTACTAGTTTTTGTTTACTGGAAAAAATAATATGTAGTGTGTATATTGTGTATGATTTCTGATCAAGTAATTATCCGTGATTGTTTGAAATAAATCTCGTTAATTTAATATCTTTACTTTTTAGATTAAACCTGCTGACCCGCCAGGCTTCGCACTGTCTCTATCGATAAATAGACCTGAAGTTTTCTATAAAGTATACTTAAAACAAACAAAAGGAATCTTTTTTTATTAGAACAAATGAAAAAGAAATGCTTGCTATGAATGAAGTTTTATTATTATTTCCGATTAATCGCACATGATGTTGCTTACTTACAAACAGAGTCATCCTGAAATACTGGCAAGTTATAAGCTTTCAAATCGATATTGACAGACACACACAGCTATGATACAGTCTGTTAATCAATTTAAAGCTTTCTGATAAACTATATTTCTTGTTTTGTTTTGTGGTGCATAAATAAACAAAGATGACGGTTTTTCAACGCGCAAACACGCGCGGAACAGGGGAACTCACAAACTTCCAACTGGCCTTGCGATTTATTTCTGGTCATCGCAAATGCCAGACGTACCAGAAATTGTAAAAGTTTAAAATCAAATGGTAAATTCGTTGGAATCATCGGTACACGCGGAATCAAGACACCCTCTCTATTGTATTTTAATTTCATGATTTTCGAAATTCTGAGATAGCAATACGACTATTTTCTTGATTTCTTTCTGGTCATCAGTGCGGTTAGCTCGTGAGGTAAGTCTTTGATTGGCTGCGACGACCTATGTCAAACATCTTCTCCTCGGCATCGTAAATTGTGATTAATTAAAGTGGGAAAAGTTCTCGCACACTTAGCAGTGAAGTGTCACTATCACAAAAGATCTCAACAAAAAAGAGCACATAACTTGAAATGTCACTATAACAAGAGATCACCGAAGTAAACAAAGTTCTCGCGCACGTAGCGGTAATCTTCATTTACAAAGATAGAAGGACGCTCTTTTTATCTGAGATATCGATCGACATAAAGGATGGATTGACATATTAGTTGGTTGTCAAATGTTAAATAGAAAATATGTAAATCAAATATTCTTCAAAATATAATTTTTTTGGGATAAAATAGATATCGAAGGATATCATTAACCAAGTTTTCGAATTTACTCAACTAGACTATTTTAGACATAAGATAATTTCCTTAGCTCAATCAAAATATTGAAAGAAACGCAATATTTTATGGAATAATTACAAAATATTTTATTTATGATGAAATCAGTCGATAATCAATACACCCTTAACGGCATAAGAAGGTACGTATTTGGCAGCGTTGTCGGAAAGTAACTCTAAGCTGACAAGGATAACCCTCTCCTTTTTGCACTAATTACTTATTCACAAACAATGGTGGATCGCTTTTAGATGCATTTTATCAATGAAGTATTTTGTCTCTTGTGTTCTAGGTCTATCGAACACACCCAGATGATACGCTAAGTAGTAAACAGTTCTAAAGTACCTCTTGGATTTCTGTTATTCCACAAATTAAATCCATATAAATTACTAGAATTCAGTAAACATTATCATGACGATATGAAAGATATTCATAAAGTTATTACAATTATATAATATATATTTTTAGAGACATATAACATATAACTTATATTAATGTATTAAAGATAGTTAAACTGATGTTCCGGATAAAAGAGGTCAAAGACACAAGTCTGTCGCAACCGGCGACTATGTTCAGCGAGTTGACCAAGCGGTTAGGGAAACTCAAAAAATGACCATAAGGGAATTATCGATACAATTTTTAGCAGTTTCAATATCTGCCTTGTACTCTATCGTTACTGAACAGTTGCCCTACGAAAAAGTTTGTGTGCGCATCATCCTCAAAAGATGAGATGTGCAAGCTAGAAAGGATTGTGAATGACCTAATAGAACCCATCATCATTTCTTTATCTAGTGATCACAATGAGGCAGATTCTTATTGAAAAATTACTCATAACTTTATATAAATTAATTTACTGTTTCTTGAATTAACAAATACTAGACACATTCACTGTCAAAATCGTGTTGCACATATCATAAAACAAGAATATGAGAGTTACATAGGATTGTTGATGATCTTTTAGAACCGATAATCTTTTGTTCCTCTAGTGATGACGGTGATGCAGATTCTCAGTGAATCGTTATTTATTACTGTATATAAATTTATTCACTGTTTTTTTGAGTTAACAAATGAGTGCAGCTTGGATGTTTCTTTAACCTTACAATACTGATGGAGAAACTTTTTTGAAATATATTGTGAGAGATGATGAGACAAGGACTCTCTATGACACGTCCGAAACGATACGACAATTACAACAACAGATGCACATTTATTCTCCAACGAAACCCATTAAATTCAACCGAACCTCCAACAGCCGTAAGATTATGGTAACTATTTTTTGGGGCCAAAAAGTTATATTGCTTGTAGAGTTTATGCAGCCCGAGACAAAAATTAATGCAAATGTTTAATGTGAAACTTTGCGACGCTTACGAAGAGCTGTACAAAACAAACGAAGACAACATTTTTTCAATGGGACATTTTCGATCAACCACTGTACAGACTCGACCTGGCACCGAGTAATTTTCATCTTTTCCAGACCTGAAGTCAAGATGATTTTGTAGAGAACTACTCGTAAGCTGTTCTGTATCTTACTTTTGTTGTTAAAATCTTTTTTGTATATCCACCCGTCTTTTTGCGCAATTACTTTTGGAATTTTCTTCTTTGAGTGAATAAAGACAATCTATTTATTGCACGTTTTAAATATAATGGAAATAAAACTGAACAAACAACACATAGGAGGTGACATTAATGGAATAGAAGCATTGGTTTTTTGGTTTATCATTATTTATCATCTATACTTTGCCATACCATAAAAAATTGATACATCTGTTTCTAACTGAGGTATGTACTTACCGAGACAATTATTATAGGTAGAGTATATTGAAATATTAATGAAAATATCGAATAATAAGCTCTACCATGCTCCACTGGCCAGTTTTCTATACAAAAGTTTATGTTAAGACAATCGTTTCCCATAGGTATGCTGTGGTGTACAAGATGTCTTACAATAAACAGAGGCATTGCCAACAGAAGGGCTACTACCCAAATAAGAAGTAGGATGAGAGTGGCTCCAAATTGTTGCAAACTTTCCTTCGTGGGATAAACAATAACCTGGAAAATAAGATATAATATGAATTACAGAATATATAAGATTTGTCGAGGATTAGGCGGAGAATGGAGCGAACTGTATAAATTTTGATTGAGCATTAAGTAATGAAAAATAGTAAGGTTAGGATGGTAGCTACAAATCATTAATGTTTATTATTATCTATTCTTTGTATTCTCTGTTTGTATCATATTTCATATCCTACAATACTGCTATAATCTAAACTCTCAGTTTGTTGTCAATTTCATGAATCCTTAGATACAGAAATAATGTCATCTCGAAATTAACGGATATTAAGGTGTTCACAGCTGTTTTGTTACTTAGGAATTGAACATAGTTGAGTAATTAACACCACAACTAAATTCACTTTGTATCACGAATGGAATTGAGTAACTCAATAACCTTTGTATTAAATTTCAACTGTGTTCCTTCCTTCCATCCATGAGAATAAATTCAATTCAATATGTGTTTGACGGTGATTTCAATTAAACTAAAAACAATTCATAATGAACGTCATTGAAAAAACACCACTTTCCATTTAGTATCATATAATGAGAAAAGTTGGGAGGGAAATCCTAACGAATAAATAGAAATAGATGATAGAAACAAAAGCAAGTTTCATATCACCACCAATATAAACATGGAATGAAAGGATAAGTATATTCATAGACATATCTGTAGTCAATCCATTGTATGGTTGAGTTAATTATTAGAGTCCAGCAATTACGAGGCATATTTTTAAGTAAGTACCGTTTTGCGATTCCGCCGCCGCAACCCAAAGGTCGGCGCTCCACACATGCGCGCGGGTTACCTACATCTCTTGTCTACACACTGATGCCATTACAGTCTGATTCTTCATTGTGTACGTTGTTTACTGAGTGTTTAAGATGCCTCCGACAATCGTGAGTACCGCCGTTTGTGAAGTACGGGCTGTTATACGATTTCTTAGTACTAAAAGCATAAAACCGGTGAGAGCATTTAAAGATAGCTGCACAAGTGTGCATGATGAAGAACGGAGTGAGCGACCTTCGGTCGTTAATGAAGATTTGGTGCAAAAAGTGGACGAAAAGGTAAGAGAAAACAGACGCTTTACAATTCCATCATTGTGCGACTACTTTCCTCATTATTCTCGTAGTGTTTTGTATCGCATTGTGATCGAGAACTTGAAATACCGGAAATTGTGTTCACGTTGAGAAGAATATGAAGCTAAAAAATGTATACATTTCCTTTTTTTCAATTGTTTCTTTAACCTCCCACTTAGGGGTGACTGTCACACTTCACATAATTGTGAGGTGGACAGCCTATAATTGAAAAATATGATGAGATTTTCGGAATATTCTGATATAGAGGTAGACTAGAAGGATTCCAAATCATTTTCACGTATTATAATTTTTTTTTAAGGATTATTCAAAAAAATCTTGCCAAGAATCCAAATTTCTCATCAAGATCATGGTTCCTTCTAAATTATAAAATTACAATTGTGTTTTAAATGCAATCTTAACTCTGTGGATAGAGGAGACCTTCAAGAAACAATATAGAAATCGTATCGTAATAAGTAATAAACTGTAATCTCACCTGATATCTATCCAATGCTATCGCAGTGATAGAAATGGTTGAAACATAAGTACTGGTGGCCTGAAGTATGCCAATTATTTTACAAACGAACAGATTGTTTCCCAATGGGAAATATTTAGTGAGAATCTCCATCAACGTTAATGGCATAGTTATAGCACAAAGTAGGAGATCAGCTACAGCTAAGTTCACTATGAACATATTCCTAGGTGTTCGCATTGCAGGTTTACGTACTACAGTGACAATCTGAAACAAATATAATTTATATATCAACAAAATCAAGCAATAAACTGAATACATTGGGGTAGAAAATATAGATTACAAATACGTATATGTCCACGTATACATCTATCGTAATACATTAGATAATACAGCAGATCTTTTTACATCGGCGATAGCCATCACTTGTTAATAAAAAGTGTCAATTTGACACACCTGTATAGTTTGTATCTAATACGTCCTATCTATTTTTAAGATTGCGCACCTCATCCGTGAAATCTTAGATGGGCAAATGAGTTGGTTGATACTTCATTTTAAATATTACTTCTTAACAATGCAACGTTAATTTATTTCCGAAAAAATCAAATGTTACTTCATAGAAATAAAATAAATGGAACTCATGTCTGTTTAGCGAAGAAAAATAGTAAACCAAAACATATTTACTAATAGAGCATATGATAAGAGTTGAAAATAGGACCGCACTTAAGAAATAATTTGCGATTTCATACAGCTGATTAATAATATAAATTAAAATTAATTAGAAACAATTATTATTATGAAGATATACAATATAAACCTTAAGTTTGGAATAGATATGAAGTGAATGGATAAAATATGAAACAAATTCATCCGAAAATCAGATATATATAGCATCTTATTGCTAACACCTAATACAGAAATCGAAAGATATTTTGTTTATTGAAACATTTGAATAGAATATTCATTTTCAACCTCAATAAACAAATTTTCTTTGTCTCCATCAGATGACATTGAGCTTCCACTGTCGTCAATATTTATAATAAGGTTTTTTATTTTTAATGTCAGAAAAGAATGTTCTATTTTAAGAAGATACTCCCGAAATATCTGCCGTCTTAGAAATAACGTCATTAACAATCTTGTCATCATTTTCTTGTATTAAATTTTTACTAATACTCACAACCAAAACCAAAACTTTTTAGTTCTTTTTGTAATATGTCATGCGGTCTGTTCCGTTTTTCTTCAATGAATATTCCTTTGTTCACGTATTGTGGTACAGTCGTCACTTTGGATTTATTGATTCTCACATTCCGAGATTGTATTGAATTTCTCGAATGGAGTTGAAGGTCGATACAAATTAATTTTTTCAAAAACTCGAGTGTTAGAATAAATAAACTCGAAGAGACTACTGTACCAGAGTAATTGTAGAAAGGAATATTCGGAATGTTTGAAGAAAAAAACAGGCCGAATGGCATGTTACATCTTCTCAGGTGGAGTATAGCTGATGTTAACAACTTTATCATCCGTTATATAATATAAACAATCTCACTGCAGTACGATAATACGATTTCGCCTGAGATGTTTACGTGCTGATCTTTTTTCGGTAAAGAGACTTTAAATACGTTTCATGTAACGGTACATATGTGAAATACTTTGTCTCCTAATATTCAATAAAATAAAAAAAAATCATAATATTCTGGAAGAATGTAATCGTAATCAAACTAGTATTTTTATAATCGCACAGGTTTTAAAACAGTTATAAAGAACCCAGTTCCAACATTCGGGAAATTTTTGTTATAACATTCTAATTATCATTCCTAACCTCTTTGTATATGTTTATTGTAAATTATCACTTTTCCACATAATCGAGAACTGGAATTATTATAATTCATAGGTAATGCTTAATGAAAAATATCTATACGTAATTTAAAGAATATGTACCTGACTAACAACAGAGAAATAATCGCAATTTTTTGGATTGAATAATGACAATATAAATTTACACACATTTACTGCAGAACCTTCCAAAATAAGCTAAGTAGTTATGTTTTACGAAACACGACTATGGCAAAATTAATTTAATCCCTATAAAATAGAAATCCTTCAATAACTTTTTAGCAACGATTAGTTTTGTGTATTATTGACAGATTTTATATATATTTTATGTAACCATTCATTTAACAATCTGTCCCTCAAATGAGACTATAAGTTATAATTATGATATATGATATACAAGAAAAATTTCTGATGGAAACCTCTATTTTGAAAAGTTTCAAACTGAGTAACGTAGTACAAAAACGTTCAGAATCTGTAAAGTAAGTCCGTCGGTTTAAATCACTCCAATATCTGCACTTAATCACGGGTATTGAACAGTTTGTGTTCACACCTAGTCTATTTTCATATTTATTGTTACATTTGCTGTGTAGTGCATAGTGTAGTGTGAAGTATTTCAATGAATTAAGAACTTAAGAGAAAGTGTTTATTAATTAACCCCACGAATAGAAATCATATAAATAACTAAGAAAAACATCACAGTATTCTATATAAATATGATTTTTACCATTCAACAGAATTAACATTGACGTCAAATCACTAAATTGGGACAATCCTTATACTTTGTTCCTGAATGGAGAACTACGCCAGTAGAAATCCAAGTGTACAGATAGGAACAATCTCATATTGTATGATACTTTTTTGTTCAGTTTCACATGGAGAAAAATTTTGTTCTCATACTGCATGTTATTTTATGCGACTTAAAGAAGAGCTAAACTATGTTCCTAACGTTAGTGACTTTTGGATTCAGATTCAAATTATCAATCTCAGACTCAGTTTATTCCTTTTTAGGTTCTTTGAAATTAAAAAAAAATGAGTCAATAAATTTTTTTGTTTTCCAATGAATATATTGTTCAGTAAAGAGTAAAGGAAAAACAGCAATGAATATCTCTTTTTGTATTATAAGAGAATAAGAAAATTCTCAGAAATGCATTTTATAATACATGTGTTCGGAAGAATGGGTATATTTACACATTACATATTGAGCTCTCAGAAATAAAGCCAAAAATGCGTATCGACTTTCATAATAAGGTTGAAAATGTCTTTCATCTTATTTCATGACACATCCCTATATTAACATCATAAAATTCATTCAATCAAGAGATTTTGAGCTAGACTGTCGAATAATAATAATAATAATGGTTTTCAATAATGGTTTATATGATTTTCAGATTCATTTGAGATTTATCTATTAATTATTTTTTCTAATACGCGAAAATATTCACCTAAAATCAGTCAAAAATAGTGTGGTACATGGTCATCTCTCAAGCCTCTTTGGATTTAGATTTTATATTTAGAAATACATATATTTCTAATGAAAATCAAAATCTTCTGAATCCTCTCTGAATATAATAAAGTTCAGAATCCATCTTAAAAATGGAGCGCCTATGGACAATCATCAAAATACGTTTCAACATAATTCTTTCAACCAATACAAAAACAATACACTACAAATAATTTCGGATGCAGATGCCTATCAACTAAAATATTATTGGACTTTGACACTGTACCGAATTCCTCAGAATTTTTTATACCTGATAATTCTGATCGATAATATTAGTCCCCCAGTCAACAGACGTTAACTATGTCATAGCAATCCTCACAATATCTAATTATATTTAATGACTCAATTCTAAATATTTAGTTTCACGGCCGTTCCAATTCCTTGTTCAAATTCGATAATATGAGAAACCTTAGTGCAATGATTTGAAATGAATTACTTGAATAATATCTACCAAATTTATACAACCTTTTACCTTTTCAGGTATAGAGTGAGAATTCCGGTCATCAATTCATCACTCTCACCTGTTTCCTGTTAATCTTTTGATTGCATCTGGAGTTTCTTTTTCTTTAGCTGTTTTCTACCACGCTCCATGTAAGTACGTATTCTCCATTCTATCAATTTAACTGCATTTCCTCTATTTTCCTCATTATTGGTTCTTGTTTTTTATTATGTATCCACATTTCTCTTTGGAAATAAATGTTCATACCTCGAAGTTTCGACATTTCCATGTATTATTAATTCTTCTCTATAATACAGGTCAATGAAACCAATTTGTAAAACAGACTTTAGTAGAATATGCGCTTGTCGAGTCTAGCAACATTTCCAAGAGTCATAGGACATATTTTGTCTACGGATGCTATAAAATGTTCAAATATTCCCTCTGATAAATAAGTTGTCACTGTTATTAGGATGAACCAAGTCAATCATAAATTGTAACATATCAACACACCCAAGACACTGCACAATTATTATTGCTGTCAACTTTCCAAATGGAAATAATTTTACTGAATATTTACACTGAAACATGGTACAGATATGTCAAATATTGATTATAATGCAATACGACGATTCAGGGATTGAAAATTACACATCCAGATATTCTCTAACCCCAGAATAGTACAGTATGGTAAATTTCACGACGAGTGATTTTATTCCGCTAATTTTCTTATGACACGATGGTTGTGCTTCAGTAATTTATATCGAGTTTGATATATATGTGTTCAATTTTTATCTATTTTGCGTTTTGGCAGAGCATGCGTTGTAAATTTCACGAAGTTTTAGTATTTAAGAAAAATTCTGTTTCAAGGTGGTTCAGATAGAAAAGGTCCAATTGTATGAGGATTTGGAAATGTTGAAAGAATATAACAGTTTCTCATCGGATGAAAATAAACCACTGATCATTTTATGTGATTTGATTTGTAGAAATCGTTATCTTTCAATCCTTAATCAATAAAATTGGAAGAAAAGAATGGTCAAGAAGGCTCTACCAAAATACAACTGTCAAAAAAGACTGTTAAACGACGTATTATCACTATCAAAACCTAAGGGTGACTCTGAAAATGACGCAAATATAATATTGAAAATAGAAATTTTTTTATAAAGGATTATCAATTATTATCCCTGATCTTAAAGACGTTTTTTTAATAAAAATGGAGATGTGAAAAATGAATAAGACTTTTTTAAGTCGTCAAATTTACCACACAATAATACCGTTCAATGAAAATATCAGATTTTCATGTAATCAAAGAATTCCGAAAACCTTTTTCGAGTGGAAGATTTTTTGCAGAGATTCGAAAAATAAAATTTTTGAGAGAGAGAGTATCGGGAAAGGTGTAAAGATTTTTTTGTCAGGAATTTCCGAAGCCGAAGCCTTTCGTTTGACTGTAAAGGGCATTTATCCAAGATCGCCCTCTATCTCCGGCTTATATGTTTCGAGAACCATTTATGTACATCTTTTAATAGGGAACAGCTTTCACGTGATTAATGAATATTGAGTTTAATATAAGAGATATGAGAAGATTAATTACAAATTTTGTACATCGTACAAAGTGTAATGTATAGTATGTAACTCCTCAACTTGACTTCCACTAAGAGTTTATATAATTTCTTGATGAGTTAGGACATCATCTTTTCTGTGATAGTTCATGTAATTTGTAATGCAAACATAAATTTAAAAATTTGAATTGGAATAAATATTTCTACAAAAACAAATTGTTACAAAAAAGAGATAGCCATATTCCAGCCATATTTCTGAGAAACGTATAATCTTTATAGATAGTAGGTTTGAAATCATTTGAAAATGAGACATTAATGATATCTGCGTATTTTTCATGCCATAATGGCTTTATTTAACCTTCAACTGATATGGCTGGGTTCATTTGGACCCCAACAGAAGCTAATTTTTACAATGTGAACAGGGCGATAGACCGAGCTGGTTGTCCGACCGTGTATTCTTCAAGGTTATCATAATATATGTGCCGTTAATCGGTGGTCTGTCTAGGTTGAAGCTCGTGGCTGTGATGTGCTTTTAGCGTCCAATTTGACCCTGCCATACCAGTAGTGTGATTATTTTGGAATTTTCTTGTGTGCAAAAATGGCACCAACCAGCAGAGAAAAAAAAAGCCCTGATAGGTGAATCACAACAACCGGATAACGATATGGGAAAGAGATTGGAGGTTGATACTGACTTTTCTGATATTGAGAGAGAGAGCATAGTGATCACGAAATCGGGGCAAGAAGGCAGTGATAACGAACTGGAAGAGACGGTTTGATATTAGTGAGCAGAGTGAAGGCTCTAGAAAGACAATCAAATTATTAATAATAGTCAAGAAATGCTCCTGTACCCAGTCGCACCCATTTACCTGGGTTGAGAGGAGAATCTTTCGTTAAGCAACCTGCGCAATAGTAGCTTGGAAATGTTTCCTCAATGATTGAATATTGAAGAAGCTACACAATGAAACAAATACTCGTATTACAGATATGGCCGCCAATTATAATCTTTTAAGTCTTTCCTGCCAATTTACAGTCATGCTTATAAATAAGATCTATGTGCAATTTTTGGACTTTTATATTTAGCTGACAGAAAAAACTGATTGTGATATTTTTAGAGCAATAATTTCCTTCTAGTTTCTTCTCACGGCTTTCCCTTTCGAGGATAGATCTAATAGAGAAGAGAGAATCGATAATGGGGACCCTTTGGTACATATTTCTGGTGTTTATAGATTATTCATTGACAATTTCAAATCAAACTACAGTTGTGGATAATACTTAAGTTTGATGAAATTCTCATTGAAATTCGTCGGCGCTGTAAAGTTCGTATGTATCTTAAAAATAAATCAGATGAGTACTTTCGGCGTACTGAGATTAATATGGCCAGTTGCCAATACCAACAGAAATGTTAAAGGGGACAATTTGTTCACTTATCAATTGATAACTGAACTTGAAAGCTAAGTATTAATTTACGTTGGTACTATAAAAAAATAAGAGGAAATTGTCCTCTGAGTTTCTTCCTCATAAAAGCAGGTCTGTTAATTCATCTGTCTTTGGTCTTACCAGTAATGAAACACTTGTCGTATGTGTCTAATAATAATAGGGCGGTTATATTTATGTCCTCAATACATACCATGACTACACTAGAAAAGAAGCCAGATACCAGAGTGATGTTGATGCCTGTATAAACTAGAGATTAAAACAGGAACATAGACACAAGCAATATAGTTCAGTTTAATGGATATAGCAGGTGTAGATGTTAATATTATTTTCAACTGCATGGCAGGAAAGAAAACAATGGATGAAAGAAACTTTTTAACAATGTTAGGAAGGCCATTGATACAAGAAGACTTTTTTTGTGCAGTTCGTTATTATTTCACCCATTACTCTGGTACTTTTTGTTATAATACTTTTTGTTGCAATATTGTTTATTTTTTTATAAACTGTAAAAAATCTGATATATTCTGTTTTTCTTTTTCTATTAAGAATATCAAACATATATTAGTCCATCAACTGTTATCACAGGGTCCAAATGACCCTGCCATACCACGAATGTTACAATTTTCTGCTACACTTGAACTAATAAGTTGACGTTACTCGAAGGGATATGCTTTGCATATGGAATCGTTAGAAATACACATGGTCGCAGTAGAAGGTGAGTCACAAATAATGATACTTTCCATGAGAACGACAACTATATCAATACAAGCACTCCAAAGAGATTGTTATTGCTACATTGTCAAAACAGATATACGACGTGGATTTAAGATGCAGATGAAAAATAAATTGATGAATATCGTCACTAGCCTTCCTTAAGAATTCATTATTTTTTTATCAGAAATTACGAATTTTTATAATGACTCATAGTTATAAATAAAGATTCAATATGAGCTACTTAATTCACGTTTTCATTCGGAGTTACTTTTCGCAGGAGACAGTTTTCTATTTTGGCCACTATCATCTTTGGTACTCAATACTGTTCAGGAGAATACGAATTATATCAAAACCAAAAAATGAACAATGTATACATCATGTTTCATACAGATTTCAACCCGAAGGATCTATTATAACCTCTTTTCAGTTTCAAAGCGCACGTTGCAAAATGAAGAAACAAGTATTGTTCTCAAAATTCACATTGAACAATATGAACCATTTTGAATTCATTTCCAAAAATTATTGATTAATGTCGAAACTCAAGTTGATGGGAAACTTCGAGTATTATGGCGAATAATATCATGCACTTATTGATGAAAAATACTCTATTCCTGTTCTGTTATAGTTATTTAATTTAATTATACGACTGGCGGGTGAAAAATATTTATGTTCATATCAAACAATACAATATAAAGTGGTAATTTGTTGAATATGAATATGAATGTTTTATACTTGAATTCTTGTAATCTTCAAATTCTTTTTCATAATTTTCTGATTTAACCGCTACAATAAGTTTTAAGATTATTCGTTTTGAAGATTATACGTTGAGTTCAAACCACCAAACACAATATTTTCTTATACCATTCATTCAAAAAACGAAAGGAAGATAATGAGATTTTCTCTGTTGAGAAATGAATTTCCTCTCCGTGGAGTTTTCATTATTTTTCGTCAGACAAACGATTTTCATCACGAATAATTTCTAAATTGAAGTTATATGAGGAAAATAGTATTTTTTGTGCGTATACCGCAATTGTTTATTATTTAACATGGAGAGAACTATAAAAAATGTAGACTCGGTTTATCGTACCGGAAACTAATTTGAGTTCAATGCACAAGTTTCAATCTATACAATATTCACACATTGGTAGGTTCTTTTATAGCGATATTGATTGTACTATCCAAATCCAACATATTGCGGATTATACTGACTTTTTGAAGTGCTGATCTTCTCCGCGATCTTTCCCTTATCTATTGTAGAGGAAATTTGAGAGATTTGACCAATATTTTAAAACTTCATTCAAATTTAGAGCCAATAAAATAAAATAAAACGTCGATGTGGTCATTGATCACATGGAGCGACGAATCACCAGTATATAACTGTTCCGTTTGGCACAGAGAATGTTAAACGTGTTTTGTCTTTGCACAGAATTTTTTTCCAATTTAAGTATTTTTGTGAATGTTGTCGTGTTTATTGAGGTATGTATTATTATATTATTGTATTACCAGATTACTTTTTCTCTACGATCAGAGGGTTTTATAAGCCATAAACTCAGTGTGAAATTGATTTGAGTGTGAGAGCTGCGTCAAGGTGGATGCGGGAGATATATTTAGTGATTTTTGCAGTACCTACATACATGATGCCTTTTCGAAACAACTACGCTGAGAAAGAAAATCAAAACAGCAGAAATGTAAGAAGTAATAGATGAAAATGGAAGAAGCAATTCTATTAAAGAAATTCCAAATACCGTACAGACAGAAGAATATTCAGACAAATGGGATACATATAAATTTGTAGAAAAAAAGTATTGCAGTTATTCACAATAAGCTTCTCATTAATTTTCTATTACTATGTAGTATAAGGCCTTTTGGTATGACCTGAAAAGAAGCAATGCCATTTGCATTCTAATCTGAGACAGTTAATTAAAAAAAATTCCGAACAGCTGGAGACCGAATAACTCTGCTCGAAAAGATTGATTTCAGGGTCAGAAGATGCGAAACAAAAAATAACGAAAATCATTAGATCTATGAAGAGAAATTAATAATATATTTGGTAACAGCGTAGTCGTATGCATTCCTATATTCTTATAACCATGGATAAAAATGGTATTCCATATTTCATATTTTAACTTCGTGTATTGTGGATGATGGTGTGAATTGACCATCTTCTCCTTATCTTATTCCACTCATTTTTGATAGAATTTAAATCTACTGATCACATTGAAATATTTACATTCCAGTGTAGACGACGGTAGTCCACAGCCTACGGAAGTTGTCGGTATGAAGAGAGAATAAAAGTCAAATGCGACGATAGGGCTAATATATGATGGATTTCTGTGTCTTAAGCGGTTTAAAAGATCTCTTCCTTTTTGTTAGTGATAGACTATAAATACTATTCATTTAATTTGTCACGAATGAAACCGGAAAATTTTTCTGACCAATATTATATTGTTATTCATTTGATTTTAAATCATTGTGAGGTTGTGTATCATGGAGTACCAGCATGGGAGTATCTAAAGTAAGTTCAAAATTGGGTAAGATAAATTAATGAAACTATGGTTGAAGATGAAAATGATTTCTTCTTTCCCAAAAATAATTGGTGGATGAATTTGACCTGAAAACAGAATTATGCACAAATTTGCCTACTAAATCAAGGTATTGCAAAAATGAATCATCGATTATTTAGTCCCTATGAACTAGAATTTATTATGTATCATATAAAAAGCAGCTTAACTTCTCCAAATTCCCCCTAATATTAAACATTTAAAGTCAAAACCTAGTCAAAATAAATAAACACTATATACAATATTAGTACCATTGGTTTTCTCAGTATCTTTTCAAAGAGGTGTCACTTTCCATTCAAAATTATTTATTTCAATGATCTTGCAAGATTTCCTTTAACGAATTCGTCTCCATTTATTACTAGAAAGAAACTTGAAATCTAATACTTAGTTTTCAAAGTCCTAGTTTATGTATGTATGTATGTATGTATGTATGTATGTATGTATGTATGTAAACCTTTCCGTTCTAAATAAACGAAAATTATTAATAGTGAACGTTTAAAATAAGCAAGTATGTGTAAAAATGAAAATCACCCGTGAGAGCTTGTTTCGTTTGATTTTTTATATTTTAGAAAGAACCACAACGCATAGATTCAGTTCACGTGACAAGTGGTAATGAAGCATTATTCAAGAATACTGTTTATAATTGATTTACATAATTTCGTCATGTTCGTACATTCGTCAGTGATGATTGTCGGCCAAAATTGAGTGTCATTTCGAGGAACATCGATGCTGTACATAATATGATAAAACAAGATCGGCATGTGATCTACAGACATAGAGCATATAGAGGGGTCTCTCAGGATAGAGCAGATGCAATACAAACATTTAGGTGTGAAAAAATATCTGTCACATGGATTCCGCAGGCCAGCTCTCCTAGAGCATGTTAAAATACTTAATATTTGAAGGAGAAAAACATCAAATTAATCTCTCATTGTTTGTACTATCACCTCACGGATTTGAAGACTTCCAAAATCTTCTTTCTACGATATCAGTTTCAGAGTGGAAAAGATATATGTAATTTAAGCTCATGTAAAAACGTATAAACGTCACGGGTGATTATTTTAAAAGCAATAAAACATTTTGTTTCGAACTTGTTCGTATCTGTTTTTTTTTTGTGAAATCTGCAGGTCAAAAATTAACCTATTCATGACAATATATTCTGTCAATTTTTTATTTCTTTTGATACAAGCGATACCATAAGAGACTCATTTTGTGAGCAAAATATGTTATTTTGTCTGTGTGTCAAAGTTTCACGTAATAGTTTTCCATCCATTTTTTGATTTAAACTAGGTCTAGCCTTCATTATTCATTTAGGAATTCCTGCTCTCATAAAAAATTCATGAAAATGTCATATTATCAACAGCGTCTTTTCATGGATATGAAAATATGGTTTGACTCAGTATGCGAAGTTCCAATTCCGTAAATCTTTCCTCCTACCCGACCAGATCACAGGATAATTAAATATTATTGGTCTAGACTCTGTTAGAGGTTTCGCTTACGATAATCCCAAACAATTTGATCGCATTTTACGGTGAAATAAAGTTTTTGAATGAACTTCTATCGGATATCGGATAAGTTCATTTCCAGGACGCATCAAGATATGGAAACTCGCTGGTGCGAAAGGGAAAATGAACCGTAGCGCATTCTTTTCGTTCACTAGCACAACTAATACGCTCATAGATTTGACGGTAGGTAATACTAATGGCTATAATGTCCAGCGAATCACTCAACAGCATTGACATTTGATACAATATAGTGGATGCGTAGTTGATCGAGGCGGATACCTACCCTAACAATTTTTTCTTCTCATTGTAACACGTGTTCAGTCGTAGAGAATTGTTTTTGTTTTATTCACCTACAGAGTTATTACGATACCTATAATGGGTGTAGACGTACTCTTGAGTGCTCCATTAGGCCAGACATCATTGACCCCATCTACCTTTATTCCATTGAATCCCTATTAGAGTATATGGACGAAAGAGACTCAGGTAAGTTTAATGTAAACCTCTAAACTTCCACACATGTATACTGAAATTTATTTATTTTATGTTGCAGAAACTGCACTTGTGCCTTAGCCCTCAACTTCTAAGGCGGTAGATAAAATACCTTCCGGTAGGACGGTAAAAATTGACCATTATACAGAAATATTTCTTCTTCCTTCAACTTTTCATTTCTTAAGCCTCCATATATATTTATCTTGATAAATCGTCCTGATTTTAGATCTGAAGACATTTGACTCAGCAGATAAAGTAGCCTGCAAATTCTACACGAAAAGCACTAAAGTGGCACCTTCTTCAACTAATAAAATAATTAACCCAGATCGCTTTAAGCACCTATTCAAAAACAAACTACTATTTCGTTCTATGAAATAATTCGCCAATACACAAACACCCTAGCCCTTGAATTACCAGATTTCTTTCAACATAAATATCTTCCCTTGGACAATCCATATTTCCATCATCAACGTCAACATGAACTCCTTTGAAAAAGAAGAAACAAACAGTTCTGTAATAACACAATCGTTCCGTACTCTTACGGAAGAAAGCTTCAAAGAATACCATATTCTGTACACGGTCGCATCCAAAACACCTAATGGCCTAGGAGCGGCGGTAGTAGAACACAAAATACACATATTTAAACTATCTTCACATAATAGCGTCCATACTGGAGAGTTCTATACCATATTACAGGCATTAATCATCGCTAGAAGAAATCAATACAATATAACAGCCTCCATGAGCTCAATACAAACCTTTGAACAACTTTTTCTTAAACACCCTATAGGAATCCTTATTAAAACCACCTCATCCACCAGGCAAACGTATCAATCATTTGCAATCATTTGGATACCATTACACACAGGCATCCTAAGAAACGAAAAAGCAAACAAATGTACCAAAGAAGCAGCAAATAAGGAAGCAACAATTTTACGGGAAGTGATTGCAAACGACTATAAAGGGACAATCAAAACAAAAGTTCAGTACAAGTGGCAAAGTGAGTGGAACACATCGCAGTCGATATTAAAATCTCTAAAACCATCTGTCCAACCATGGAAAAAGTCTTAAAAATCGTATGGACCAAATAAAAATCGATCGTTTAAGGCTAAGACACACTAAAGTGATAGATACACTCATATTTATTTAACCGAGAAAACCCACCAATATGTGAAGCTTGTAACGTTAATATAAACTGGAAACTCTTATTGCTGAACTATCAAAAGTACAAAAACGAAAGACTAACTCACAATTTCCAAACACCATAATTTCTCTACCTAATAATAAGTGTAATACCACAAACTCAATCAAATATCTTAAAAATACTCAACTGTATCATAAATTGTGAACAACTGACATATCGCTAATAACCTTTGCAGTTGATGCGACAATAAATATAAAAAAAAATTTCTCGAATTTACCCAATACTATGAACAAATTATCCGCATTTTTACTACGTTCTTCAAATAAGAGGTGGAGAAGAGTGGGAGCCTTGTTAAGAAAAAACACCTGGAAGCTCCTTACTGATTGTCTCATTTTCATAAACTTGATGTTGCTGAAAGAGATTTTGTCCAATAATACAAAATATATGAATTCTAAGTAATTTAATTGGCATTGTGAATGTTACAGAGCGTTGTTTCGTATATGTTACATATTAAGATTTCTCTTGATATATCAACATAGAGAAGCATAAGTATTTCAAAAGTAATCCAAATGGATAGTAGCGAAAGCTTCATGCAAATATCTTTTTTCGGTCTTAAGACATCTTAATAAATGTGTAACCGACCAGAATTTTCTCTAAACGTCTAGAAAGCTTAGTCACAACGGAAATTAAGAATCTATTTACGGTTCAAACGTTCTCATAATAATATTATTATTGTCGTTATCATTAACAATGAGAGCAAATCATCAAATGAACCATGTAACGAAATTAACAATCAACTTATAGATAGATACGTAATTAGTGGCACCCTAGGTGCTCCAAAGGTTGTCCAAATGACCAGAATAGCGAACCTTGAATGGTAGTGGATATCACAAAAAAGCTAATGTTCTCACAGTGTAACGTTTCAGAAGTTTTAAAATAGAATTTCGGAAAAAGCTGGAACAGTTCAACCTAAACCTTCCAAAACTAGATAAAAAAAACTTAAGGATAAGGTCATACAATTGAGAAAAATATATATCACATACTTTTCGTACTTTGAAAATTTGCCTTTAAGATTTAGGCTCACAGAAACCTTAGTTGTAATTTCGGTCAATTTTTGTTGGTGTACAATATTTGTTTGAGGCAGTTAACAACCTGTCTTAAACTGAAGTCATTTGTCTAATAATGCAGATCATTGATCCCGTCGAATGTGATGCCTCCAGAAAGCCCAATAAGCACAATTAGAAATCACTTGATATGAAGTAAAAGAGGAGAATATATAAGCAGATAGGAACAATACTGCGACTGCTAATTTATTTAGCATCGATCTCTCAGGTAAACGATAACGATTCAAGTATTATACCCTCGTTACGAGTAAATGTGACAAGATACTCCAATAGAGGAGATTCAGTTGATGAAGGGTTTGAATTGTGTAGTGATTTATCCCTTCTTACATGATAAGCTCTTTTTCTAAACCCTTCATCGGCTTTATGATTGATTAACACTATCTTATGTTACGACATAATTGAGTGTTAATGCAAATTTGCATATCCTACTAAATATTAATCTACTATGTATTGTATGTATATCAGTTTATATATTTTAATATATGTAATCAATGTAATAAAAGTGTTTCTTTCATCTTGCGAGAAATAACAATATAGTGTAGTTGATTACTCTTTCCGTGTGGAATGATCAATTTAAAATGAAAATGAATCAGTTAAAGTCGAGAGATTCTCTTGTACTTCAAAAAAGGGACCGTTGAAATATGCACTGGTACTGTAACCTTTGTGGAAAGATATATGACCAGAAAAATTATATTAAAAGATTCTTCTTTATCATGACATCAAGCCGTACCACATGTCAATGATAATTCGATTTTTTTGCTTAATTTAAACTGTCTAATTTCTCGTCCAAACCGTCAAATTTGGTTGATACATAAACCCAACAGTTTATTATATCATAAATCTCCTTGAAATATAATCCTATATATAATCCTATTTCCTTATTAATCCAAATATTGAGCACCACATCACCTCAAATCAAACCAGATCTCTAGCACAATTTGATTTCTTTCTCTGCGCATTTAATACGGAGGAAGCCAGTGGTTCACGGTTTTCCTTTCTTGAATTGTTACACGGAAGCCTCAAAGCATGATGACTTGGATGTTGTGTAACACAAAAGACATTAGATCGTATAAAATCTTTTTCTGAAGTTTCTATACTAATGAAATAATCAAAACAACATTACGCATAGCCATATGTATAGATTTCTTATCAGCTCCTAATTCTATCAAACACCAAATATCCTTTAGTCAAGACATATGAACTGCTGAAGATCCAAAAAACTTTTATCATAAAATATATACAGGTATGTCGCTGGATCATTAGTAATAAATATGTCTTATCTAACCTGACAAAATCATTGAATTGAGTTAGTTCGGCTCTGCTTCATATTCAAAGAACAGTTTCATCCAATTTACAAGTTTTGGTTTATACAGGCGGAATAAGATTGTCATTCGGAAATTACGTATTGATCACGTCGATTCGAACATGGTTATCTAATATCATCATATTCTCCGCCAAATTCCCAATAAAACATATTTTTACTGATTGCCCACACTACGCTACGATATGTCGCTAGCTTTGTAACACACACAAGAAAGATATTTTAAATTCTGCATATGAAGTTTCTGGAGGGTAAACAGCTTATTTACAAAATTCAATCATATCTAGTCATCACTGAAATGTGAATTGTGTCTTATGTTTCCCTCAACCAAACTGTTTCTACTATCTTTATGTGGAGAAAACTAATATTAAGTACTAATGGCCGTAACGATCAAGTGCGCGTTAAATAGAGATAGAAAAAAACTTACTGGGACAAATTTAGCACAATTCAAATTCTGTCTTATCATAATATGTTGAAAAGGAAACTTTATACGACACAGCAAAACACAATCCTTCCATACATTTTTTCAGTCATTAATTCATTTGGGGCTCAATGTATTCTTAATCAACGGCGATACTACTATTCTTCATTTTCAATAATCAAATGAATTTTAACATACACCTCGTATATTGACTCCAATCCAGAGTACACTCTAAATATAAATTTGTCTTTAATAATATATAGTTATGAGCGTGTATTTTATGTAATCAGCTTTTACTTACCACGAGAGTGTTTCCCAAAGCTCCCATAATCATCAGAAAACAATACATCACAATGAGCGTCGAATATGCAGGCTCATCGATACCTTTATTCGTAAGGTATCTTTCCATTAATTTAGAATCTATATAATCGCTTTCATTGGATGTGTCGGTTGAAAACGTGTAATTTACATCGGTGACCAAATAGTTTTCCTCCATATTTCTTTGTTCTATAGATCGGTTATTCCTTTTATTTAGCTTGAATCATATCTGAACGTATTGTTTTCTTTCAGTAGTCTTCAAGTTTCATCCATATCTAATCTGGAAAAAAAATTAATTTCAGAAAAATTAGAAATCAATTGAAAACAACAAGCAGTTGAAATTTAAATTATTGTGCCTTATTCATCAATGTTTTAATTTCACACATAGGGTATAATTCTAATTATTCGAACCCAAAACACTGAAAAAGAATGAAACTTGCATTATAACCGGCATTTCGTACGCCCGCTGCCGCTGATATTATTTCTCAGTCTACCTTGTCAGGAGGTAATTATCGTTCTTTATACGAATGTACGAACTAGTTTCCGTACATTTGGAGAGAACTTTTAGATAACTAGTCTGGACGTGAGAATACCTGCTTATTATAATTTCGACGAGCAAAACAACTACCTGTAGTGTCACAGTTCTTCTGGTGAAAATGAAGCGTATTGTATACAACAATATCTAACAAAGAAATGAGTTTATGTGCTTTTAGAGCTAGAACTATAACTAGAATGGTAAGAATTTGTGAGAAATGTGTTTGAATCAAATATTTCATGAGTCACTAGCAATTTAGTACAAAAAATTTAGTGGCAACTGAATTCCAAGTGTCATCAATTCATGCACTGAGCTTGCCCAACAACAGGTTAACGAAGAAACCATTGACGGACTGGTGACAGTTTTTAATAACGACCTTGCAAAATTGTACGAGACAATTATCGAGAACTTTTCGAGATATCTAGTGTTGAAATGAGAGCGAGCAAAAGATAAACAAGCGTTACATGCTTGTTCCTTTGTAGTGGAGTTAGGTTGCAGTTTGGGCAGAACCGTCAATAAATATTTGTATAAAACCTTGAAATTTTCGAAAGCCGTGCTTGATCGAATCGTGATATTGGCAAATACACAATAATTATTTGCGTACTTACCAAGTAAACGAGCTTTGCAAATTTCGATAGAAAACTCGGCGCTCATACGACGTTTACAATGTAGAAGTACGCGAGCACGAACATTTGGCTTAAAATCTTAACAAATAAATGAGTGGTGTGGCAATCAATATGGAAAGTAGTCGTCAGGAAATTTCTTAGTTACTTCAGCGACTTCACCGTTGCGATGAGCTTCGCTCATACACTTAAATTAAAAGAAAACATAAACAAAACGTCTATTCGCTTCTGTAGGTCTTGGGGCCTATGAATGGTTGCTGTATAATCCAATAATTTGTGCATTTGGTCAGAGCGCCTCTACAAGTATAGACAAGTGTGTATTTAACAAGTGTAAGAATAATCATGATGCTTTTGACTCTGGCCAATTTTTACCGGCCACGAAAGAAAAACCAGCGAGTGCGTAATAAGTGTATGGGTAGCCCACTCACATGACATACACAAGTACACGAGTCGTTTGAGCCCAGCTTAAGACAAGGCGCAAATTGGGACACGTATAGCACGAGTTTGGTGACACAGCACAGCACGTAATTTTGTAATCTACAAGATTGAATGCATTGACGCAAATTGACGACGCAGCGCGACCTGACACGACACGCGTGAGCTTACAGACGTGTCCCGTTGTAGTTCAGACACAGTTTGCTGTGCCATACGTCTGGGTCATTAGCAAGTCTTTCCTTAATTTTTTCACGAAAAAATAAAAGAAGTAAAGTTAATAGAAAGCTTCACGATACAAAAAATGGTGATTATATGTAAACGAAACTGAAGAATCGGATTTGGAGTGATGTTGTAAATGATTTACATTTAAAATATGTGTTGACGGATCATCTCTTCTACTTCAACTAGTTTCGATTCATTCGGAAATAATTAACACAATCAGTATCACTCATTTTGGTTGTAATTGTCTCCTGTGTTTTCTCTTCGATAGAATAACTTTATTAGGTGATTTCAATTTTTTTCTCATCAAGGAATAAAACAACATTTCCTCCTCAGCATCATCCAGTTCTGATTTAGAAGTTTAATAACAACAATTGTTTAGTTTGATTCACTCGTGTCTCAATATGCGGATCACCACCCAGCACGTGTAACATGTACGAGTCGCGCCTGTCTTGTCACACTACATCACACATGCTATACGTGTCGCAATTTGCCCATTGCCTAAGCGTTAATGAGTTGATTTTGAAAACGTTTATTCAAAACTAATGGTACTTGTCAGAAGAAATAGCCGTCTTATCAATTTTTTAAAATTGTACTGAATGTGAATATTGCAGGAAACTTCATTTAATCTCCGAAAAAGATATGTCCTGTAAAAAACACCGGAGTGAAAAAAAAAAGGATATGAAACAAATAGGAATTATGAATTAAAATTATTATTAATCCGAAGACACTCATAGATCTCCATGTAATCCATAAAACTCTTCTCAACCGTTAGTAACTCAGTCAAAATTGATGTGAGAATTAATATCAGAATTTATGCCAGAGATGACGTCAGAAATGATGTCAGAAATGATGTCAGAAATGATGTCAGAAATTATGTCAGAAATGATGTCAGAAATGATGTCAGAAATGATGTCAGAAATGATGTCAGAAATGATGTCAGAAATGTTGTCAGAAATGTTGTCAGAAATGATGTCAGAAATGATCAAAACGTGTTAAAAACTCTACAGAACAATTCTCCCAATTGAACAAAGCAAGCAATGTCGATTCGACCTAAATACGTCACATTCTCAGTTGAAACAGAGAAAAAATTTTCAAGAAGAAACTCCCAACGGAGCCAAAAAAGTTGTTTAGGAACCTCGAATAGGGTCGCTCTACGGATCATGAAAGTGAAAAGTGTCTTCGGGCGACACGCGAGTAGATAGTGCCCAGTGATCAGAGAAAAATTTCATTTTGTGTCAGTTGAAATTTATCCAAGTTAGGTTGATTAATTTTTTTGTAATGGTTCCTCATTTTCCAGATTTAACAGTAAAAGCAGGAAGTGACATTTTAATAAGTACTTTCACAAGATTTTTTTAAGAATTTCTAGTTATTAAACAAATAAACAATTTGTCAATACAAAATTTTCACTTTCAAGCCCAAATAATTACGATTTTGTAAATTTTGATTGTATTTCTATTGTTGGTCAAAGTTCATATCTCTGTTTCAATATACTGTTTTATTTTAATTAGCGAGGTTCAGTTGCGATGATAGAGATATAGTTTCACTATTTACTCTCCCGGACTTTCCTTCGGCCTAGCTGCACTTACTTTAGAAGGGAAAGCTGCTCAGTTACAAAGACGGAGAAATCTCACTTGGAGCACAGAGTACCTCGTCCAGACCTTTATAAGCCTAGGCAAACCTTAACGTCTTAGTGGGGTGTGTAGTAAGTAACACTTTAACGATTCTTCTTCCCCTCGGGCCAACGGCACACTTTTCTTCTATTAATTGGTAACAGATAACTGTCTTAGCCTTGTGCTGGTCGGCACTAATGACGCCTTCCACTTTCAGAATAGAATCGATTTGTTTATTACTTATGTTATTACAGTAGTGACAACCATAATAAAAATAGTTGCAAATAATCACCATTTATCACACTCCTATTGAAGAACGGGATGTGTCGCTCTTCATATTATATATTCTCGATTTATTGAAATCTTTGAGTAATTTTGTGGATGTCATAAGCATGTATTTTCTTTATTGAAACTTCACTGCAGTTTTCTTCAATGAATTATATGGATATTTGTGAAAAAGGAATTAAACGTTCATGAATTTTAACAAGTTTCAAGTAAAGCATCACTGAATTACACAGCTGAAAGAGCTATTGAACTAATGCAAGAACTTCACAGCTTTATGACTACAGATAAAAAATAAGGAGAAAAATACCCAAATTTATATACATTCCTGAATTTTTCTTTTTAATAATCATGATTTTGGGCTCAAATTAAAATAAAATTAGTTTTAAAAAACACATACACATATATTTCCTCCTCTTTCCATTATCATTCAAAGGATGAAGTATCACCATTTATATTTCATTCAGCAGTTGTTTCCATGCTTGCCTATCGTGTGCATGATGCATACTCATATTTATTAAGGGTTTTGTTTGGTATACCCATCTAGTTGGAGATCTGCCTCTTGGGCGTTTGCCATCTACTTTCCCTTCTATGACTAACCGTTCTGATCTTCTAGTTATATGTCCCAGGTACTGCAGAGCCATGCGGTTTATTGTGGTTAGCTTTGAACGTGCACCAATTTTTTGTAATACTGATAAGTTGGTTCGGAGTTCTGTTCATGATACAAAGAGTAGTCTATAAACCCACATTTTGAAAGCCTCTATTCGGTTTTCAGCTGCTTTGTTTAAAGTCCATGTTTCCGCTGCATGCGTTGCAATGGGGAAGAGAAGAGCATCAACTAGACGGGTTTTCATTTTTTTTCTTGATAGATTTGTCTTTATATTTTTCTATTTTACTTGGTTGTCGTTGATCTTGTCATAGTCAAACGACGACGTATCTCGCTTTCGAATTTTCAGTGTTGGTAATCAAGGAACCAGGATAGTTAAAATTGTTTACCACTTCGTAGCCTGCAATTTCTGATGTTTGTGGAGAATTTTTGTTTTGTCTATCAACTATCATTATTTTCGTTCTAGATTTATTCATTTTTGTGCCATATTTTTCGCAGATAACAGACTGGTCATAATTTCTATTATTGCTGGGATGTTTGACGCTATGATCAGTCTGTCGTCGGCGTAGCGCAGGTTGTTGATCCTCTTTCCTCTAAGATGTATTCACATTAACTGTCAATAATCTCAGTACCGAATTCAAGCACTGATAATGAAATATATTAAATAGTAACCAGTATACATAATAGGATAATTCAAATAACAGATAAGTATATTCAATTTTTCAGATGTAAATAGTATTTCATTATTAAATTATTTCTATTATTGAATCGTATAAAATAAAAATTAATTTCAAAGTCAAATGTCAATCAACTTAACCTAAAACTGACTTTTTCGATCTTTGCAAGCTATCATAAATTTGCCAGATTTGTTATGGAATAAGGAATTAATTTGTAATTTCAAAGAGTTTCCTTGAGAGAAATTGTGTTTAAAGTAAAAAAATATAAATGAGAAGGGTTACATATGATAAATTTAGAATTTAGGTTATGAAATTATAGTAAAGCTGAGTCAATAAAAATTATAAATTATTATGTATCAAAGGAACAATTAGAATATGGTCTAATTTTGTAATTGCATTTGTGAACTATTGAAATAGATAGTGATTCAAAAATACTCATATTTACATAAAAACACAAAATTTGTGGTTGTGTAAATCTTCATGGTTTTCATGACACATGAGAAAGTAACCAGAGATTGAAAAACAATCTAACTATAAATACGAAATACAAACGGAAAATGCTCTCTTACGCTAGTAGTCTTTGACGCTCTCTTAGTTGTTTGAGCAGTTTGTGTGTTTGTTTTGGTAAAAGGTTAAACGGGGGATAATAAGAAAGAAATTATTGGCGTCTCTATATAGAGCACCCTCATATGAATAAATTGAATAATCACATTAAACAAGAAATAACACCATAAACCAAAGATTTCTACAATTTGTAATTTTTACCAATATTGCGAGCGTATTTTTGAATGTTATTAGCAAATTATTCACGGTGGTTTTACGTAGAAGAGAAAATGCTACACTAGGTATCTTCAAGTCAGTTATCAAAAAGGGTCAAGTTAGTAATCGAAAGAGGCTGCAGTGAACTTGGTGTAACTTGGTATTTGGCTGCAGATGCTGCTGAACAGATCTCCAGATTAGACACCCACGAATATCCTGTTTTGCAGTTGAATGAGATTACATTAAACTTGATACCCAGCAGCATGCCAATGCAAATGAAGCTGGACTGGTGTTCGAGACAGAAAGCTGCGAATGTCTTGTTCGATAGTGAAATTGAGCTGAATTCGAATTGGTTCAGGTTAAACATCTTCAAATTTTGTTTCATAATGGAATCGAACAAAAGGTTGATTAAGACAATTATCGTTTTGTTGGAGGAGGTTAATCCGTAAAATTTGTTGCTACAAGCCTCACTATAAATGGGTACGAAATGAAAATAATGAGTTCAAGAATTAGTCAGATTCCATTACGTAGGGTGAAGCTACAATAATTCCAAGGGGTAGACAATATCTATGAGTATCTATATATTATATCATTATATTTCCTATACCTTCGCATTTGCCCATATTATGACGCTAAAGCGTCTGATTAATTGAAAAATTGGGGCACGAAAAATGGAGTTTTTGAGTTCGTTTTGATGTATTGAAGTGTTGTATTTTGAAAGCTCTATATTTGTCTGAAAATCCATAATTAAAATCGATTATTTTTTCGAACCAAATTAAATTTGGTATACAATTCCAATTTCAGTTGAACTGATCTAATCTTAATACTGATGAAGCTAATCAATCACGATGGCAAATCAATTTCTTGTGGAAATAGTGAAATACTCTTTGGTAATTTACGCTTTTGTTCCAATTTTCTTGTTTGTAGCCATCTGTACTGTGGTCAACTTAATTGACTGGAAAAGTAGTAAATAGATTGAAATTGGAATTAAATGAGAAATATCAATCTTTCAGGAAATGGACACTTTATAAATTGGTGGTCTATGTTAAAAGTTGATAAATCTTGTTCCTGTGTATCGAAGCTCGCAACTCTCACAAATGTCTTTTAGATATATTGACCTTTTTATGCTCGGTAACAAAACTGATTGAAAACGTTTTTTGACAAAATGCTAACCGTATAGTTGAAAGGAGAAACTGCAACTTCATTGACAATTAATTATTAGCACAGAAACAGCTCCTTCGCGTATATTGAATTTAGGAAATTCTTAATTGCACTGTCAATTTCATCAAGCATCTTATTTTGATTGACAAGTCGGAGGAAGTGGAAAGTAACGTTCAAAATTATTTAACTGGAAATAATTTACAAAGTACATAGTCAAACTAAAAACATCAAAGTTAAGACTAGAGCTCAGTACTTACAAAATTTATTTTCGGGAATTTGCAGCCGATGATGCAAGACCTGTCAATGTATATGAGTAAATTTTCAGGTAGAAAGCTCACAGTGGGGGATATCATGAAAATGAGATAAAGGCTAAATGTATTTTTAGAACTAGAATCAAAACCAGACACCAAAAAAATGAAAAAAAAAAATAAAAAAATAGGAAAAAAACACAAAAAATACAAAAAAATAGTTTTCTAAGATCCTAGGTTTTCTGAAAGGAGAAACCCACCAACACGGTAACGCCGCATTTCATGAGCAAGTGCCAAGTTATACATTTTTTCTTGCCGGAGAAGGTAGGAAAGGGTTTACCCGATACAGTGAAAACAGACACGCACATCAAGATTTCCACCCCAAGAAGAAAAGAGTCTATATACAACAAGCTAACTCTTAACAAAAACTGCAACGCGAATGAGGTTGTTAACCTGTCAAAATGACAAGAAGTGGTGGAATGTTCTTCTTCGCATCCATCCGCGGACTTATCCGGGAGTAAATGTTAAGAGGGACGGGACTTCAAAGGTGCAACAACTCTGTTTGTGTATGTGTGAATTGGAATTTAGAATAAATACAATTAATTTGTTGGGTGAAAAATAATCGATAGTGTAGGAAAATATATTTTTATGATAATTTCCCCGTAATGGTTATTGACTATGATGAATTTAATCAACATATTTTGAGAGTCGAGTTGAAAATTATAAGACATGCCATAGATATCCTAACTTTTTATGCTCTATGCTGTGACATAAAATTTTATTTAATATAAGGTGATCATAAGCTAAACTCATTAAATTCGATATTATTTGCGATATTGATAGGTAAGTAAATACTCATATTATTATTGTTTATTTAGTATGATGTTTTTTCATTCAACTTCATGTTTATGTACATCGTTTATCTGTTTAGGTTGTCTATGCAAGGGTTGTTTGCTTCATAAGTCAACCAATAAAAACAGTTTTATTCCTTCCATTTCTATCGACATTGATTCACTCAGACCAGAATTTTGACCATTGATCATGAACAGATGACTGAATTGATATACAGAAAAATTCATTTACAAATGCAAGAACTGACGCTCAAGTTGAAATGACTAGTGCACGGATAGTAGATTTTGAGTACGAATTTTTGAACACAAATGGTTTATTTCGTTGCAATATATCTAATGTATGTTCAGTAAATGAGCGCTTCGGAGTAAACAGTACTACTACTTGTGAATGTAACATATATGGTGTTATAAAAACATTTAGTACAACTTACGACGTAAAAGAGCTTGACATGAATGAAGCTTTGGTGGTTGATACGAATGTTGTTATAAAAAACACCAAAGACATTGTGATAGAGGAGATGATTATAACGGATAAAGAATAACATAAATTAGTGGTTGAAGCTGGTGGAGTTAATCTCAATATTGCTAAAATGTCACAAAATACCTTCGACCCACATACAAATCCGCAATCTACTTGGGTACTGGGTAAAATTTGTAATATGCGAACAACAACGAATACTTTTAATAGTTGAACCTCAAAATTTTTCATCTGAATCAGTTTTATTATAAAAATATTGGTTTTCATTATCAAATCCGTTATTATTATATCTGTCGGATAATTTGTCATGTAATGTTTCTTTATTCTTGAAATCTAGATATTTAACTGTTTCCTCTTTTTTGCAAAACTTCAGGAACTAGGTTCGGCCTAGGGAGACATTTTGCGAACTTTTCCCTAACAATACGTTGAAATTATAAAAAGTTAGACATCAAAAGGTCAAGTCAGTAATCAAAAGAGGCTACGAATACTTGTAGTAGGGTGGAAACCATTTTATGCTCTCCAAGTAGCGGTCAACTGAGTAATTATCCCAAATCATTGCAGCACGTTGTAAAAAATGGATCGAGGGCTGTAGAAAAATTCGAAAAAATATATAATATAGAGATAATTGAATGTGGATTGTTTGTTGATTAGGAATATAAGTTTGGCAGCTTTATCGGACGGTCTAATAGGATAGGACTTAATGAGCTGAAGTATGAAAAATTTCACCATTTTAAGCCCGTATTGAAATCTAATCTTGAGATAGAGTACATGGATAGGACAAACCTTATTTTACGTTCATGTGACGAATTGTCTAGTCTGAATTTTTTCTAAAAGTGATGTGTTTACACCTTCTTCTATGTTCGTTGAAGCCAAAATCCATTAATTGAAAAAATTTGTTTTGTTAGACGATAGATCCATTTCAATAATAAAAACAGCATTAGAGCACCTGTCAATTTTTTACTCGCAAAGTAGAATACATTCCAGTAGAATACATGATTGACGTGTGCTATTTGATGTTATATTAATCATATAATTTTTTTCACAAAAACGGATAACAATGAAATGTTACGATGGAAATATCTATTTGGAACTAAAATAAAGGTCGACCAAAATAGATTTAGAATATCAACTAGTTTATTCTAATATTAAATGAAACAATAAAAATGATTTGTTAACTATATTGAGCTTCGATCAATAGATAATAGCTTTGTTAACGATAAGTTCCCTATATCGATTTACTAGCATCAGCCCTTTCTCATAACTTTTATTAATTTAAATAGCAGCGTATAAAAATCTGTATACAAGCTTATCAATTTCTAATAAATCTGTTCATAATATCAGCAAATCATCCACAAAAATGTATACATACAATTTGTTTGGATCTATACATTTGGAATACAAATAGTAATAATCAAATTTTGTGTTTCAGCATTTAGCGCTATTCTTTCGTCCATAAATCGATTTTTTCAATAAGCAGAGTGTCTCAGAATTATCTTTTGTTTTAACTGGTAAACCCATGAACACTTTTTCCCCTATTTCTACATATAAAAAAGCACTTCCTATACCCATCTCATACATTGGTTGGTACATCTTATTTGTTAACACTAACAATATTCTGAAAGTCGCCAATTTAGCTAGAGAAGCGTGAATATAATATATACTTGCATCACTCTCTTGTTTCAAGCCATGAAACACTAGCCTCGCTTCAAACTCACTATTGATTTTTATCTTGAATACCCATTTACTGTCCATCACCTTTTTATTCTTTAGGCAAGGAACTTCACACTATGTATTATTTTCTTTCAGAACACTGAGCTCTTTTCCAACGCTTTCTGCCACTTAAAATGTTCTTATTTGTCTGTTCATATGTCAGCAGTTCCTCTTCCGCAAAATAAAAACATATATCATCATTGTCAAATATATAGTCTTTCACCCATGAAGGCTGTTTCATTCTTCTTTGTCCTGTTTTAACAAGATCCTCAATATTATCATCATCTGACTCATTTGGAACGTCAAAATTTGTATTTACTTTATTATCAAAATATTAGTTTTCATTATCAAATCTGTTATTATTATCTCTGTCAAATACATTGTCATGTAATGTTCTCCTTGAAATCTAGAGATATATTTTTTTCCTCTTTTTTTGCAAAGCTTAGTATTTTTTGAACTCTCTCTGCAATAAAAATAACGTCTGTATGCATTTCTACCTACTTTCTCTCTCTGAGAAAAAGATTCTAAATTATTTCGTAGTTTCAGAGAATCCCAGAAACATTCTTTTTTATTTTTTGCGTCAAGTTTTGATCGTTTACTTTTAACTATATGAACAGAAACTTCTGGTCCAAACTCCGCCTGCTACTAAAAAAGTTCCGCCATTTATAAAAAATGTGAAAGACGCCGCCTAAAAAGCGCCTCGCGAATTCGCTGAATTCTTAAAATTCCATAGTAGCTGAACAGTGCCAGTCTGGGAAGCCAATTTTCGAATTTGTTCGTAACAATACGTTGAAAGTATAAAAACTGATATCAATGTCACAAAAAAAAGAATTAATACTTGCTTACTTTCATAGAATGTAGGACTAGCACAAGGTATCGACTATCCAAACAAATTGGTTGAGGATAATTAATGACTCGATATAAAACGTTTTTTCAGTGTAAAGATTCCTTAGATAATTAGCGAGAATGAGTAGCCTAGAAAGCATAAGTATTCAAGATAGACGATTTGCAGAAGTTCCTCATTTATGCAAAGGGCATTATGTGTGAAGGTAGTAGACATTTACAGTATCTTCAACACTTGTTGTCAATGTGAAATGTTATTACAATCTGACATCTCAAAACACTACTTAGTTGATGTACTGCATCATGAAAAAAATGAAAACAAATCAAAGATCAAATGAGCTGTGATAACACTTTGGCCAACTATATATGGTAGAAGTATGTTAAGTTTCTCATGACCATCCAGTATATTCTGACTTCATAAACCGTGTAGTGGTATGAATATTTCAATCTATTCTAAATCGACTTTGCATATTCATCTAAATATCAAAGTGAGTTATGTGCTTCTAACACATTAGTCAGCTTTTTATTTCACGCTACAAAAAGGAGAGATCCAGAATTCATGTTTATCCGGTTGTTATGTAGACTTGACTTAAAGACAGGCGCATCCTTGAAAGTTTTATTAGCATTAACGTTATTCCAACAACACAATGAATATTAACAGACTACGTTCTATCAACATCAAAATATCAATTCAGGAAAGCGACAAGACTAAGTGAAAAATACAAAGTGATAACTAGTTCTCACTAAATCAGTGGGTGAAATATAAATACTCGATTTAGTTTTGGATACAAAATATGGAAATCCTGAAAGAAACCTCTAATTATTTCCTACAAACAGCTTTGCTTCCAGAAACTGTCTTCAAATAGCACTTAATAATGATGTCTTTTTGTTTGTTCTCAGTTACTTTAGTGCAAAGTGACAACAACAATTAGATGGTCAGTAGATAAAATATATATATTCTATTCAGTTTTAAACTATGAACAATGGAACTAAAAAGATAACAGTCCAACGAATTCCTAAAAAAAGCTTTTCTTGAACAAACTGTGCTCGAAGTTCGAAGAGTAATAAAGGAACTGCCTATACATTGACATTTTCGTTTATCCTCAGTTACAACCAAATACGAAGTAAAAACAATCATTGAATGAAGCAGAAAAATATCCGATTTGGCTTAGGCTATGAAATCGGAAAATCTAAATTTAACAGTATAACGAATTACTAGAAGAAGATTATGAAATTTAGTTTAAGCCTGTGATTCCCAAAGTGAATCAAGTGCACCCCCCGTGGGAAGCTCTTCAACAGGAGTGTACTTGAATTTCCATAGTTAGATCTGTTTTCTAACGCGTTGATAATATAACGTAAATATATGAACTAAAACTAGTGATAAGTATTTTGGAAAGTAGCTTACGGGAAAAAATAGTTTAGGAATTTCTGAGTTAAGCTATAAAACTACAGACATAATAGTCCAAAAATTCCTAAATGAAATAACTGCCTAAAAAAGATACACATTCTCGTTTTTTCTCAGTTACAAACAAATACTAAATATTTGCAATCATTAGATGATCAGTGTATGAAATAGAAGTATTTCGATTTGGTTTAGGCTATGGATTATGAAAATCCAAACATTACAGTATAACGAATTACTAAAAGAAGCTTTGTATGAACAAGATTCAAAAAACACTAAAGAAACTGCGTAATAAGGATACCGATTGATGAGTCCCGTTGTCCTTAGTTGCACACATTAGATGTTTAAATAATTAAATAAAAATTTTCGATTTCGATTTGATTATGAAATATGAAAGTTAAATTTTAACGAATTCTTAAAACAAGTTTAGCAACAAACTATTGGACAAACTATGTTTATAGAGCAATGAAGACAATGTCTAATAACGACTCCGTTGGTCCTTAGTTACATATGGAGTAATAATTTTAATTGTCAGTGGATGGAAAAGAGATTCAATTTGGTAATTTGGTACTGGCAATGCAATATAAAAATCTGAACCTAACAGATCACGAATTCCGAAACAAACAATCAATAATGAAAATGTCTAATATGGATACCGATTGATGCGCCCAGTGTGTCTTTAATTACAGATGAAGATTAAGTAATTACAATCCTTATGTGGCTAGTTAATGGAATAGAGGTATTTAATTCGATTTCACCTATATAATATGAAAATCTAAACATAACTGTACTAACTGTATTAAAACAATAAAGGAATTGCTTGATAAGTATACTGATTAATGTGTTTCATTTTTACTCAGAAACATATGACTACGAAGCAATGGCAATCATCAGCTAATCAGTATCAGTAATTGAAATATGAAAATATAATAGAATTGAGAACTTTGTTTGAATTTTAGATTCGTACGCATCTGCGAAATGTTTAGGCTACTCTAAAACTGGAAATCTTACAGTTAATGGCTTACACATTTTTTTGTAAATTATTTACAAATCATAATATATAAACTGAATAGTTTTTCCTAGCGAAAACAATATTTGTTCAATTCAATCTCATCACTTCACATCAAACTTATTTTCCGGTAAACTGAAACTGATACATAATTTATAACAAAAATAATTTATGATATATTTTGATAAGAAATCACTTCCTTTCGGAAACTATAAGGGAAATCAGATCTGTGATACCTCACAAATATATTTGGGAAAAGATGTTCGGCCAGATAGAGGAATTCAATAGCTATACTTCAGTGTTTTTGAACTGGAAAAGTTTCTGAAATTGTGATTAGAAAGAGAATATCCTTATTTGAAAAACAGGAGACCTTATAGATTGGGTTTTGTTTGAAAAATAAACAGATAAAATGTTATGATAAAAAAGTTTCTATTTGGTTATATACATATAATTTTCAATTTTTAAACTGAGCATTTACTCAACATTATACTGGTTCAGACTATGCTAGCTCAGCAGGAAATATAATGTCAAGCAATCATGGTAGATTGTACAAAAATGGTTATAATTCATAACCAGCTATTTGGCCACTCTGAAATCACTAAACCACCAATTTTAATTGAGGCTTTCAATCTATAGTTGCAAAATATGTGATTTTAATGAAGAAATGCTATGCCTATAAGGCAGTGTATGAAGAATACGGTACTATTTTTTTCATAAATTTTGATATGCAAAAAACATCAAGGTTACCAAAGTTGTCTACCAGTGTGGCTTTTTAACTGGAACAAATTTGACTATACAATTTGGGCATTCACTGTGTAAATAAACCTGCTAACTTTTTTTTACCTTTGGATAAAAAAGCGCCGAAGTAGTTGGAAGCAGTATTTTATCATGCCCACAAGGCATTGATATTAGAAATGACCATTTAATAGCCTAGGATTATTCTGCAGATGGACAAAATAAGAATATTGATATAGTTCATTTATGGCATTACCTCGTACGCCAAGGAATTTATAAAACTGTTGACCAGAAGTTTACAGTTTTTGGCCACAGTTTTAAGCATATGGATAGAGATTTTATCGCTGTCGAAGAAGTTATACGAAAAACTCAAAACATTTACACAGTTGATCAGTACATAAAGATGATAAGGCAAACTAGAAAAAGAAATTCGTTTGTATTAACCAGAATGGAAGATTATCTATTTAAACGAACTGCTCCGAAAGTTCAATTACTTTTTCAAGATGGATTCGATAAAGTTGGTTTAACGAAGTATAGATATTCACTAGATGAGCAGGAAGAGTGAGAATAAAAAATTTGATAACATTCAGGAGCAACTCTTTTTTATTCCTGAGAATTTAAGAGAATTTTAGGTGATCTTAGCTCGATCTGAAAGTGATCAGTACTACCATTTTTATATTTTTTCTATAAATAAAATTCATCTTTCCTTAATTCGTCATTATTACACATAAACTTATTTTTGAAATCGGTTTTTTGTAAAAAAAATGAAAATTCAGAAAAAATGATAATACCCGAAGCATCATTTTAAAATGAATTTTATTATCTGGGTATTCACTCAATCTAAGTCTGATTTTCGTTTGAATATGAAAAAAATCCAGCAATATAACTTCAACCCTTAACCCTTAATATCCCAAAATGTTTGACTTAATCCCTTCATGCATAAATGGATTCAATTGTTTTTTTTTATACATTCAACAACTCATGTAGTTATTGTTTGGGTTTGGAGGTTTTTGTAGTTTTAGGTAAATAAAAATTTTTGTACATTCAATTTTCTGTGAAAAAGTCTCAACGTTTGAATACTTCAAGAAACGAGGAGTACTTCAGGTGTTGGAGTAGTAGCGATCCATATTGCATTGGACAAAATATTCAAACCTCTCAACAATTTTTAATGAATGATTTCTTGATCGTCCTGTTTCAAAAGCTTATTTGAGGGAGTTTCTTCGTAATTTTGCAACAAAAGGTTGTATTATTGATACAAAACGACGTATCATTCATTTTAAAAGAGGAATATGATGCTGGTATTATGTATTAAGTATTATGTTTCTATTACAACTGAAATTGCACCAGCCTGTAAAGTCAGTCAGTTTTGAAGATAAGAAGTGATTCATGAACTTTCATTACCTGAATTATTACCCTCAACCTTCTGCCGATTCTAGTTAGTTTTTTGATTTCCACGATGCGAAAATTATGTGGTTTAGTAAGTCACTTATTACTCGTGAATTAATAGATTTTTCTCCATTACTCGAGCGTTTTCCATCACGATTATATTCTGGATGGACCGATAATGAAGAATCATTCATTTTGTATAAATATCGAAGGTACAATTATTGTTATTAGTTTGTGAAACAATGTTATCTGTTGCTAAACATGGTAATGGTATGATATTGGTATTGCACAGCAACGTTTTTTTCACTTTTCACATTATTCAACGATGAGAGGATGATATTTAAGCAAGGTTGAAAAGCTCAGTTGACTGAGAAGCCCAGACCAGTAATTAGATAACATATTATAGAATGGTTCAAGATGTCAAACTTTTCACAGCAGAGCAACAATGTCTTTGAATAGGTTATTTTCTATTGTGAATCTTAATAATACTTTCTCTGCAGAAGCTTTGCCGAAATATTTCCAATCTTTTCTCAAAATCTCTTCTTGTAATCCATACCATTAGCAAATTTTTAAAAATACTATGTATTCATTTGAAACTTTCTCAAAAAATTTAAGCTCTTCACAGAATTCCGAAAACTGCTTACAAAAGTGTTGTCAGCATGTTCAAAGCCGTTAAACTTCCAATTATTTTATTTGTATCTGAACTCGAAGCGATTCATGTCGATTTCAATATATTATCTCATTTTCAATATATTTCAATACACATTGTTGGATCCATCGGGAAAGTGACGTGATTAATTATACCGTTACTATGATCAATTCATAATTCCTATTGGGTCAGTTTATGATGTATCATAGCGTTATTGTATCGCACATTTTAATCATATTACTATTGAGAAGCAGGTGATGTGAAACGTATCACATCATCCGAGTTCTTGGTTTCTTGAAGCTCACAAGGTGAAATAAGTTACTTTTTATCCACAAATTAAATCAAGATTTTTTTTTTGAATTATTACTAGAACATATATCAAAAATTCCATAATAAGAGTGCCACTTCATAAATAATAATTTTTCTGTTGATACTTCTTTGTTATAATGAGTTGGTTTCAGCATTAATTATGACTTAGACTCCCTTTTCTGGAAAATTTAGTGGCCACTGCATTATGGTAGGAACTTTAAAGCTAAATGGAATGTCTCCAACCCTAATTGGAAAGAAAATTGTTTTAAAAAGTTGAATTGAGAGAGAATTTTCAGAAGAGTTTTCATGGAAGTAGGAACATTTTTGTTATCCCGACAACGAATTTGTTCTATACAATAAGAGATTGCTATTTAAGCTTTGAAATAGACAAATGAAAACAATTGGGTATATTTGAATATGGCTTTATTGTATCTTAAGAGATTCACCATTGACTTCAATATACTTTTGTATGCGTTTCAACCAGTTGTCGAAGCATTTTCTCCAAGTTACGGTATAAATATGTTATTTGAACAAAACAACCGCTTCACCAGGCGTACAAAAACGTTTACCTCGCAATTTATTTTGATCTGCGGGAATAGTAAGAAATCATTGGGTCCTTAAGAATAACTGGCCGACGGATGATCTATCAATTCGATGCTTTGAAATTTTCCGTTCATTCAGATTGTTGCTCACTTTTGTTTGACAGACCCATACTTCGTCATCTTTCACGATCTTGAAGCGAAGCATTGAATTTCGTTAGCAATTCTTCACTCCAATCAAAACGAGTTTTCTTTCAGTGATTGTGAAATTATGCGGTATCCAATGTGAACAAAACACTTTGACAGACAAATGTTCATGCAATATTTGATATATACGAGTGGAACTAATGCCCAAGAATACCTTAATCTCACGATATGTCACATGACGATTTCCAATATCATTTTACGCACAGTGTCGATGTTATTTGGCACAACAGCCCATTTTGGACCACCCCCTTGAAATTCATCCTTTAGCGAAGTGGGACCACGATTGAATTCTGAAAACCAGCAAAACACAGTGACTTGAGATGGTGCTTCATCACCAAAAGTCGAAGCGAATTAATCGGCACACTATTGTTGATTTTACACACGTCGTAAGTTATAGAATATCATTAATGCGATGTAATTGACCAAGATGAATGTTTCGTATAGCACAGGTTCTAAGTACGTCAACAAAAGAAAAATGTCAAACTTCATGATCGTAGTGTGTCGAATTTGACATATCTACATCAGTGTTGCCATATCTCAAAACTTACGTTGCAGCCCTCGTATACAGGTTAATTTCACTACATTAGAAACAGGATCAATATTTATATATACGAGTATATTATGTATCATTACTTTAAACAGATAGAATGATTCCATATTAACTGTGAATCCTGTTATTTAATACACATATCTAAATATACCCCTAACAAAATATGGAATTGTAATTAGATATGGGAAAGGTTCCACAATTGAGTTTTCAACTTAAAGTAAATCGAACTATGCCAAGTAAAATTCTGAGTAAGATAAATGTTTCATAGGTTTTTATTATTTTCATGGAATGGACATGAAAAATACAGCTTAAAATAAGCATATATCTGATCTGGATCTGGCAAGAAAGTTATATCCTTTGCTTCTATAAATATTATATTTTGTTTGAGTTTTCCGTGTTTCTGTGTCTAGAATATCAATTCGTATTTTATAGGTATTCTATTCTAAATGATTGAGAGAAATTGATATTCTAAAAGAACCGTATTGGAATCTCTTTATTGTTGGAACAGTCAGGGACATGTGTGCTTCATTTATTGCAAAATATCCATAAAATCACATTTACCATTAGTGTACGACCACGTGTTTGAGAGATAACGTGTAGCATAAGAACTTTTTGGAAACTATAATCCTGGTTAAATTAGATCACATATCAATTGCAGATCCTAGCTCATATCGAGATTCAGATAGTTTTCGAACATCGGGTTAAATTTAAAACTAGATTTACTAGAACTTTTATTTATATTAATTGTTTGTGCATTAATTTTTCCGTGATATTTAATTATTTGTTTAATGGATTCTAGATGTTTAAAATTGTTGTTGGGCAGTTATCAAAGATTCACCACTTCTTCATACGGATTTTGCACATTACACAGTTTGATATTAATGAGCTATTTTTATGCAGGAATGCAAAAAAATATAAAAATCGTAAACGACAGTAACCTATCATGAGAAATAATAGTAGAGAGCCATTTAAGGGAAATAAAGTTTAAAAAACCAAAAGTAAGAATCCGTTAGTTGATCGCATTTACCCATCGGTATGTCAGGGTAGAAAGGATCATAACATATGACTACGACCCGATTAATTTGATTAGTTTACAAATAACTATGAACTTGATGCGGGTTACTCTCCGAACATTTATATCATAACTGGGTTAACTCGACCATAGTTTCCGAAAAGTCCTATAATAATAGGTCACCGTAAAATATAAAGTATAAATTGATATGATTTAGGTGTCGAGTCGAAATGTGCTTCTTGGGTTTCCTCAAGAAAGTAGTTGGGAGAGGGTGTAATAGGACAGTGCAACGTGCAACAGAGGCACGTTAGTATATGATGAAGGTAATTGGGAATTCTATGGGTCACGCTTCAGTCAATCGAGTGACTAATGATCAAAAAGTTTGTGAATGGAGGAGTGCCTACAAAATTTATTTTTTCCTTCGCAGTGCATAAGGTGTGGTCGTCACATGTTATCTTGTCCAATAGCTTTTGAACAATTACCATCACAAGTATATGAAGTTGTGTAAGTGAATGATAAGTCAATGTGACAACAAAGATGTGTTCGTACTGAATATGTTTTTTACGATGAAGCTACTATACATTCAAGTGGCATTAATAATTAGAAACAATTCTCGTTTCTGCTATCCAAAAAATATTTCATGGATATACGGAATGAATCGATATATGTGTGTGTGTTGATAGTATCAATAATATGAAAATATTGGGTTCTCAACAAGACTGAACAAAATTAGAGTACTTTGTGCCCAAATGGATTTTTTTATCTCTCTTGTCTTCTAGTCAGAATTACGGAACATCATATTTTTTGTAGAAATCATGTCAGAATATCTATTCCATATCTAAATTCAAGCTATCAGGTTTCACAATTCGAATATTGGATAGAAATGGGTGAAACTAGACAATTCAGTTCGTATCCAACAGATCTTCAATTACTTTGTCTAGAAGTGCGAGGTATATGATGTGAATATACAGCGATCGATCATTTCAAGGGATTTTCATGGTAGATGTGAATTTGAGCAATCTTCATTCACATATAAATAACCCGAAGGATTTTTTCAGAAACTAGATAATTTTAGTCCAGTTGTATAGTGCTTATAGGGCCAATTAATAATTTGGTAGGATTTGCCAGTAGTGGGTACCATACGAAAAAATAGAAACCAATTATCTTCCTTGATATAAGATGTTCAGAATTTACCGATTAAAGTTTCATATTTGTATAAGTTGACAAACAGGAAAATAATGGACAGAAAACAAAACGTCTTCATGTTATCAACGTTATACGACAATGACAATATAGATCTTTCAAAGAAGGACGATCTAAAATCTGAAATCCTATTCTACCATAATAGTAATAAGGGTACTGTGGATGTCGTTGATTGATTAAAATATCCAAGTTTGTACTTAGTATACACAACGTGCAATGCAATGCAAAACGCAATATTTCTTGATCAAAAGTATGCGCACATTAAGTTCAGCTGATTGTTTCATGAAAGATCTAGCACAGGCAATATCATCGGTTCGGTGCCTTTTTTATTGCGTGGAAGCTTAGGGAGAAATCTAGTTACTTTTCGCTTAACAACTGACCTATCCATCGGGCTGCATAATCAAGACAGCAGTAGATATAATTATTGACAATGATCCAATGACCACTTTTTCAATTTGTTACTTACTTACTTAGTTTGGTTATCATCATTATTAAACTATTCAACCCATTTTTCGGGACTTCCGCATCGCTTTGAGAAAAAATGTCAGACTCTGACGATAATAAGTTACGTGAACCCTCGAGCCATAAATTACGCTCGCCGATTTGAATTCACGGGAAGATTTCTAATGGAACAAATTAAGCTTAGTCATTCATTCTCTCTATACTTGAAAAAGTTTATCAAGATAGAATTTTTTTCATTTTCTCGTTGATAAATTTCATAAAGAAAACGTGGATTTTTGCTCTAATGACACTGTCAATAACGTTTCAATAAAAATTCGTAATGAGATTGCTAAAAAAGCTAATATCAGGATTATATGGGATGAAATGAATTAAATTTCATTGGCAAGCAACTTATTTTCAAGAAATTATCAAACTGCTGTTTAAAGGCTATGTCAATACGAAACTTCTATTAAGGATTCTAGAAAATCTCAATCAAAAAAGGTATAGAAAAACGTACCAAATTTTTTCTATATTTTATTCAACGGTTTTTTAGTAGGAAGACAATGGTTAAGCAAAAAAGAAAATAATAACTCATTGCAATAGAATATAAATCTCTTAATAGTATCTTATACAACAAGTGGAAAAAAATTCATATTTTTCCCTAGGGCAGCATTGTACTTTTTCTACCTATTTCTGTTTTTACGTGTTCAAAACAAGGTTTGTAGTTAAAATGCATAATTCATATTAAATAAACTTATTTCTATATTTCAATGAAATTCTCATTGACAGTTATAGTTGAACAATTCTGGAAACACATTTTAGGTAATTGAAATATTATCCGTAGTTGAAATTCATAGAGAAACCTAGGACTGAGCTTCCACGGCATTTTATTGAGATTCTATTTGCGCTGCATACTGGGCCCATTGTAATAAACTTTTTCATATTTTCTTCTTGTTAACCATCGATATGGACAAAGTTGCTAGATTTCCAAACCCCATGGCGTTTTAGAATCGAAACATCTAGTGTTGTATCAAGTTTAATATAATCACAGACTACTTTTGGAAACAATGGTCTGTATGTGATAACTGATCCGGTATTTGCAATAATTTATTCAGTAATAATTCTAAAGGCCAATTTAAACTCTCTGATGTCAATTGTCATTCATATTTTTAGGATGAAATCCTATGAGAAAACACAAGCAAAGCTACAAAAGGTAACAAAACAACAAAAGATTGTTTCGCGTTGATGAAAAGTTGAATGAGAAAGAAGAACCGGATACTGAATAGGATATTTTAGACAACAAGGAAAATGTTACACCAGAAGCTGTTGGTCCATTTTTTGCTGAAAAGTATCAAACTACAAAATGGAGTGAACATTGTCATTCATAAAATGTCAGACAACGATCCGAAAATTTGCTACCCATTTACTCGGACTAAAAGGGTATGTGAAAATTTGAAGGACCCCTCTGGCAGTACTTTTCATCTGAGAACGTTTTTCCAAGAATACGTAAAAACATATTCAGGCAATTTAAGATCAGTATCCACATTAACGAGATCCAAGCAGTGTAGTAATAAGAAGCAATCACATGAATACTGGAGATTTCCTACCAAATTTCAATTTCTATTTTGACATTTAGGGTTTGATGATTTGGACAGTCGAGAAGTAAGAAAGTCTCCAGAGAAATGGGAATATGGATTCACACTTCACTATTATATTGTAGTAAGATAACCGATGGACAAAAAGAATTCTAGATTGGGGACCGAGAACAGACCGACGAAATCCAGGAACACCCCTACGAGATGGACTGACTATATTAAAAGAATACGGACAAATTGGCTAGCAACCGCTCAGAGCAGAGAAAACTGCATTTGGAGGAGGCCTATGTCCAGCAGTGGACGAGATAAGGCTAAATGATGATGATGATGATTATGTTATGGTAGAGAAAAAAATGGAGGAATTTAGGGGTAACATATTTTCCGTCAATACACACCAAGTAAGCCGAATAAATATGGGCTTAAGACTCAAACCCTTTGTGATTCAAATTGTTTAATAATTCCAATATGGCCAACAGCCAATTGGCTACTTCAATTTGAATAATCCTCCAAAGGCTGTTGTTTAACAGAATAATTATCAATATTTGTAAAGTTGGCTATTGCAAAATTTTTGCTAGAAACTCAGCAGTGTAAACCATGCTTTCTGCATCCACCTGCACTGTCACAATCGGTTTGCATCCACAAACTATGTTCGTGATGCTCTGTAGGCCAGGCAATTGTGTAATTTTTATGGGGATTAAATGCTGTACTCTCCTCAATTAGTGGGAATCATGCCGCTTAAATCCCCGTAATGCCATATTTCCACTCTTTTCAAGTTCACTCTATCACTACCTCTCTCGTTAATATAAATGATTGAATTTATATATTTCCTTTTTTTTTCAACCCTATTAAATTAATGGCTATTGCCGTGATCATCTAGAAATATGTACTATAACCAACTTTCCATCTTTTCATAAGATGAATAATGAATCCTTTCTATAGATATAAATGTAAAAAATCTCATACAAAACCATTATTTGTGATTCTGGATTTTCTACTAACCTTGACATCAACATTTTACATTTCAATTTTCCGTATATTCAGCGAGATGATAAACTCAGACGACGAATGTATGATACAAACGTTCAATGTTCTCTAAACGATATATCATTGTCATCTTCAGGAGCCAAGATAAAATTTATTACCGTATGTCACACAGCTACATAAATAAAAATATTGCCTTTTGTCACGATTTTGACTAGTATATCAAGTGATAAATTTCAATCTTGCAAATTATTATTCGCCATCAAATTCACAGTAAAAGCAAAGGAAAGTGTCAGAACGTTTGATTATGAATGATTATAAACAGAGTCGTTACGAGATTTTATGTAATACAATGTCATTGTCGGATGTCGGATAACTATCATTTTTACTAATGACATCTAAAATTTAAGAATTTTGAATGACTAAACTGAAAATAGCGAATTATATGCGTTGGAAAGAAAACAAAAACTGTTTTCAAAGCTGCATCTATAATTACAGAATCAAATTGAAAAGTAGAGAACAATATTTTTAATACAAGAACAAGACAATCATTAATACTTATAGAACCAGTTACAAATCATAATCAGTTAGTTTGAAGTCGATATCAGGCAAAGCAAAATAACTAGTGAATCGAACAAAATAGTTTTTTTTAAATTCACTCAAATCTGCTTTATCAAAAATAGATTTTAGTGTACGAGGCCTGCCACTTAAGTTTTGAGATAGACAAATAGAAACAAATATTTATAATTGGATATAACTTTATTGTTTTCAAAATATTTTCTATCAAGATCAATACACTTTTGCTTGTGTTTGAACCAATTCTAGAAACATTTTTCAATTTTTATTGAGGTATCTTCAAAACATGTAATTTGAACGCATCAACCACTTCTTCAGATATAAAACTTCTTCGTTTTCTGCGGCTAGTTTCCCAGATACTTTCAAAAACTTATGGGAGACAAGTGCTGGTGAACTATTTAGATTTGACCGTTCTACATTGCTCCAATGGAATAGTGGCGATATGTCTAGTTATTCCAAAACAATAGGCGACCATTTGGTACGAAGTGTATTGTGCCCGAGCAGCTTTGTTGAAGCGAGTTAATCGGCACATTTCGAAATCAGAAAACCATCGCACGGAAAATGTTGGCGATTAAATTCCATTTTTAGACCAAGATGAACGTTGGAAGTATCTGTTAACAAATACCACTCGTACGACAACACGTTCTAAGTACTTCCACCATAAGAAATGTCAAGTTTCATGATGGCAATGTCAAATTTGACATGTTTACATCAGTTTTGACATATTTCGAAACTCAATTAGCAACCCTCGTATAATAATAATCATGAGAGCTCGTCAAAAAAATATACAAGTTCATATGTTTTTAGGTTATGTTTGTGTATATATAAATGCAAAATCGCTGTGTCATATTTTGCTACGTATGGGTACAGCTGTGAACTGTTTTAATTCAATCAAATTCGATTTGTGAAAAATAGAAACATCAGAAAGTTTCTAACTTTTTGACTTATGTTTGTGTGATAACAGTCATAAAATGAACAATTTGTTTTATGTTAATTTTGTCATAAAATACAGAATAAATACCCATAAAATTCATATTAGACTACCTCTGAAATATATCTATTGAAAAAATAATCATTAAAGTCGATTCATAATTGGCGGAATAGTCCTCGTTTGAAGTTGGTTGAAAAGGTATATATTCTATAGCTTCAATGAACCCTACTCACCTCAATACAAATGTTTACTTGAATAGGTTTCAGGGTCTCACTTTCTCATAATAAAAATTATGTAGGTTAACGAAGCAATATAAATAAAGATAAAAATACTATTTGAGACAAATGATACCGTGTAATTTGTAAGAAAAAATCCTGGTTCAAAACAGATTTCAAATCTATATTTCACAATAGCCTATCGTTGAATTGAAGATAGTTCAATTTCCCGCTCCTATGAAATAGGAGCCATTTCTAAGGTTATTTGGTAAAGAAATATTTTGGAAGGAGATATAATACGAATTTGGTCATTATTAGTTTCCTTTTTTTGTTAATGTTGAGTTGGCTCATCTCAAACTCCAGTTTTACTGACACTATTTATTGAAAACATCTTCAAATTAATATTATTTGAATTATACATCACTAACACTTCCCACCAGTGTTCCCAAATCTCAATAATTTATTTCCCTAAAGCCCCAATCAAAATCCCTAGAATCTCTACAATTACTAGGGATTCCTCCTAAACATTTCATCATTTGTTCGATAAATAATTGAATATTTTCCAATAAATAACAATAAAAGTAATGAAATGTCATTAAACAAATAATAAATTACAAACCATCAATAAATATTTTCATTCAGAAACATCATATTTTTCTAAATTCTTTATTCATGAATTATGAAAAACTTCAAGTAACAAGTATTTTCCTCAATTTTCTGAATTTCTAAAATCCTACATATTGAGATTGAATAATTTCAACATTTTTTTGGTTGCTTAAAATGTTGTGTATGATCAACCATTCCGTTGCAGTGTGGATCGAACCATAATCATATTTTTTACCATTTTAGTTTATATTCTGTTACGCAACTTATTCTTTTCAATGTTATATATTGATATTTGAAGTTCAAAAAATCCCTAAAAATCTCCCATCCCACATTTCCCCCCCTAAATTCAGGGTGGGAAACACTAGGTTAGGAGCCCAACAACATTTTTACAATATATCAGTTTAGTGTTTGAGTCAAACCATTTTTCACTCAATTTGAATCTATAAATGAATGATTTTATTAATTTATAAAACCATACTGCTTCATAGAAAATAGATTGAGCACAATTAAATGAAATGGAAGTGATATCCAGTAAACAGTTGTTTAAGCTAGAATCAGTTTTGCACTACAAATAGTAAATTCCAACTCTTATTGTCAATTGAGTGTTACGTTGTGAAGAGCTTGAATTTTTTCGTTCTGTCTAGAGCGAGATGAGAAAATTTCCAATAACTCCGTGATTCAATATGGAGTGAGTAGTTTGATTATGCGAGGCTGAGTTGATCTTTGGAGAAATAACGACAATAAAACACAGAAGTGTGAATACAATATTGGGTTGGTGTCAAGTATACAATCAAACAAGTCATAAAGGAACAGCTAGAGGTACAAGACGTATCAGAATAACAACCCTCTTTAAGATGTATGTTGTGTTTTGTACTTATTCCATACCGTTAAATATTTTTCTTACTAATTGCTTGCAAACACCAAAGTGACCGTTTGGTTTGTTAAAGAAAATGTTTGAAATAAATAATATGATGTGAAACTCTGTTTGGTCATGCCTACTGGCCATACATTAGTAGATTGGCGAAATGATAAAATACGAGATTCTCAGATTTTTATGAAAATACATGTACAACACACTGTTGTAAATATATGCAATATGCAACATGAGTTATATAATCAAAGGACTTTATGCATCATTTACAGACGTTGTTTCATTGTTTTTTGAAACTAGAATCATGTTGACTTGAAATAATCAGTTCAATATTTTCCCTTTGCCCCCAAGATCTCCCATCTTCTCACTTATAGAACAAGTCTGGGATATTATGGGTAGAAGTTTACTGCATTTACCCTATTCTACACAGACCCTAGTGGTACTACCTCACCGGACGCATTGCGGACTAAAGTGTCTATCAACTGCTTATATTAAGTTACAGTTGACTTCATCTTCATAAAAATCTAGAATATAGTACGTGGGATGCCAATAACAGATAGAGTCATTCTCCGTATTTTATAGTTTTCATCCATTAAATTAGAGTCATTGGCGTTATATGATGTGCAGTTGTGTATTTGTGACACTACATGACTAACGCCGGCAGATGGCAAGCGGCTGTCCACCCGTCAGAGTATCATGGGATATAATACAAGTACATCATTTCTCTATATTCCAACGGTTAGATTTTTCTCAAATTTTGTTCGATTAGACACTAACCGATATTTGTACAAAAATCCTTACTAATATAATAATCAATACTTTCAATGTGACTTGCATTGATACTTAACTGATTTAATTTGGATAAGATTTTTATGTGTTTTCTCGAATTTGATAGCGTCTTTAGGTGTTTTTAGAGATGACAAAGCCCCGTTAGGACTCCTATTAGTATTCGTAGATGGTTCTTACTTATGTTGATACATTCAGCAGATCTTCTTTGGTTATATTTTCCCGGAGAGTCTTTGTCTGTCTCAACCCCTATTGGTTGTTCCAATAATTGGTTTTGCTCCTATATCCTTTTTTCTAGTGCTTTTTCCATTGTTCCACAGCTAATAACACAGAAAGGTTCAGGTTTCATGAAAGGCTTGCCTGTCCCTGTTTTAGCGAACTTATCAGCTATTTTATTTTCCTTCACTCCAATGTGTCCCGGAATTCATTATATATAACTTTCCGTTTCCTGCCCATCTCGATTAATTCCCAGGCAATCCCAAACGAGTTTGGATTTTATGATATTCGAGTTTTAAGCTCTAATGGCTGCTTGACTATCAGATAGGATGATGATCTTTCTAGATTGAACTGGACATATTTCTCAATTACATTTTGGCTTTAAAAGCATGTTAATAGCATTTGTGTTCATTTCCTGTATGGTGTTACGATCTCACTAATTTCTACAGCTTAATATTGAGGTGAATTTTTTTCAAAGCTTTGGTCATTATAGAGGTAGGAGATTTAAAAACACTTCTAGTGCAGTTGTTGGGCATGATTTCATGGCTCCGATTGCACATAAGCACGCCAGTCTTTGTACCTTCGAGACATACTCTCATTTTACAAAATTAGGATTCGAAAACTTATATTTGTTCCAAAATTGAATTCTTCCAATACAAATTATTCCGACTACTTAACATTATAAAAATGTTTTTCAGTTTTCGTACGAGTTTTTTCCCCAGTACGGAATTATTTATTGTTGAAAGAGACAAAATATAACATCAATAATAAATCCGTGGCTTTTAGTGAATCCTTTAAACGGTGATGGGCAGCGTGAAGTGGAAAATCGAATTAAACTCACGAACAAACAACGTAAAAAGATTTCTGCCAAAGATTCCGAACCGACAATAGTTAATGGACAATTCAATTGTATTTGTGCTTTTTAGATGTTGGTTGTGTAAGTTGAAATTTGCAGGTACGTATTACATTCTTTTGAAAAATTTATTTTGATTTCCATTTATCTACCTACGTAATATTTGATTTGGTTAATCAGATGAACCTCACAATTAGCTTGCATATCTTCCATGTTTTTGAATACAAATATTTGCCTAACTGATGTGAATTAGAGACGATGATTTGAGAACATGATAATTGAACAGAATTTTGAAAGGAACTTTTGGAAACCTAGAAAGAACTTGAAGAACTCGTTTTTTCAAGACTTCTTCAAAGAGGTATGGCCACCAAGCCATGTGCCCTCGCATCCAAAAATACATAATACATTCATGACATCTTTATCATTGGACCCATTCCATCAAAAAACTTCATCAATAATCCTTCGACCCTGAGAATTTCAAGCTGTCTTCTTTTGGGAAAAGTTACCTTCCTATTATAACCTTCTAATGTCCTAATAGCATGCAATTAACTTGATCCTTTCCAATTTACCCGGTAGCATGTTTTAGTAAAGGCCAAGATACTTACACGAACCCAAGCGAGACGTGTCGAATCGAAGAGAAGTTAACCCTGAAGGGACAGCGAAGTGAGCCGATCTCGAACGCCTACATCACAGCGGAGCTACGTAACCTAACCTTATTTTGATTATTGTGCTAACTCTTCACCATCCTTTACCATAAGACAAGCGCCCATAGAGTTTCAATTCAATTCAATTTATTTCTCTCAATATCAAAATAACTATAGAAGTCAATTGATTACTAAAATATGAGTATCCACAGATATTTATATATAGTGATGATTTTACATAAATAAAATGAATTTTCGTTCAACCCTCGTATATTTATTTATAATTTGATTTCAACTACGGCTAGCTCTAAATTTGGACGGAAGTATGGGAGACTCTTTTACCCTTTGAGTTCTGGATTTATGTTATAGATATACATATAATATAAACTAACTATATTTGCCAAATAATTTTGTATTATTCATTGGAAAAATAATTGTAAACTTTTTGAAACATATTAGTTGATATTGATTGAGTCATTAGATATGATGTGTGACATATTTTACGAGTAACTTCACTATAAGATTCTAAAAATAAAAAAAATATTTAAATTTAATAAGGTTTGTATATAATTTAATCTCTTAAGAAATTTTCATGCTCATTTCGGTACACATGTATAATTGTTCTTTCTATTGGTACCAATAAATGAAATCATCGTCTGGGAAATACACTTGACCCGGCAAACGTTGTTCTGTCATATAAATTATATAACCGAAATATTTTTCTAATTCAATGAAAATAACTAACTTACTATAAGTGTATAGTTATGTATTTATAATCGGAAGAGTTATATAGACAATGGAAGTATGCTTTTTTAGATTAATATAGTATTCTTCATTGAAATAAAGAATATATTTCAAATTAAAATTCTTGATGGCTGTCAATTGGGCGAGAATCTGCCACATATAGTTGTCCAATAACCACTTTGAAATGAGCCTAATATTCTACATTATGCTCATACTGGAATGCTAGTCGAAGAAATCTGATGTAAATGCTCGAAGAACATAATGGCATTATTGGTCAATTCATCTACGTCTGTTCACTATGAATCTGCGTGTTTCTCTTCGTTCTAATTGCCTCTGTTGATTTTGTTCATCTCGTACCTCTTGTGACTGTGATTGACATAACTGCGCCGTGCTCACACCCACATCTGCATTGGTTTGTTCGCCTGATATTCGTGCTCTTATATCTTGCAAGACTCTATATTTGATTGTTCGAAGACTCAAATTGGTCCCTTCAGGTCTTGCTGGCATTGCTAACTGTATATGTAACCTATAAATAAATCAAGTTAAAATACTTATTTGTAAAAAACAGTGACCTTATATTGTATTCGTTTGCTTATTATTTAACTTACCTTTCCTAATAATAAAACACATATATTTATTGAACACGTACATGTTTCTGTTTTGAGTTAAAGCTATTTACGGCCGTTTTTGGCAGCAGCTAACAACAAGTGTTTAGTTACATGAGAGTAAAACTGTCTTTCAGTTATTAATAAATAAATAATGCACTTGAACTTAATGATAACGATGAGAGTAAAATTAACATGAGAGTTGCACTGCAAAATCAAAATGATACGTATAATAGTCTCTGCTACGATCGATACAAAAAGGAAATTTAAATCATAAATAAGAATTTATTGTACCAAATTGATATATTCGATTGCCATCTTGCATCCTAATGCAATTTTATCTAAAAAATAAAAAAATAGGAGCGGGCCACCCTTAACATTTAGGGAGATTAAAAATAGATGCTGTCCGATTCTTAGACCTACCCTATATGCACACAAAATTTCATGAAAATGGGTCCAGCCGTTTCGAAGGAGTTTAACTACAAACACCATGACACGAGAATTTTATCTATTAGAAATAAGTATTTTTAATTCACTGTTTATCTCAATAGTTAACATATACAATTTACATGATAAGTGTATATTCCAAATGTTCATTCACTCCACAATTTATAAATGTAACATATGTAACCCTTCTTATTTATATTTTTCAACATTAATCATAACTTCTTCTCAATAAACTAATTTCAATTATTTCATTTGAAATTAGAGATTGATGCTTTATTCTATAATGAATCTGTCAAATTTCTAATAGTTGGTCTTTTGTCTGCGACAAAGTAGGATCATCATGTGAAGAAGAACTACCGTGACTCAACTTATGAAGCTCAAAATGAATGGTATATAATGGAAATAGTTTCTTAGTATGAATAAATAGAAGTTGGAAAAGACAGAAATTTCAAAAGTTATCTAATACTAAAAATTACAGGGGTCATTGCCTTCATCTGATAATACTGAAAATATCATTATTTTAAAGAAATGGTGGCTGGAAGACTGCCAATTTCGCTAAAGGTTATAATGTTATTATACCCGAACAAAATTGAGAAGACTATAAAAAATTATCGCATGTTTCTCATGAATTACCATCATGTTATGACTTCAACAACAAACATTGAAACATTTTAACCAAATTGAATAATTTTCATATTAGCGTTCATTAAGATAAGATTATTTTTTATTATGCTCCACAATTACACATAACAAATATTTGTTTCACTCATTTTTTTCCAAAAAAAGTATTAATTTATTCGTGAACTAACAACTGTGAACGTAACAATTTTCTAAAAAGTAATGAATTGTAATGAAATTGAGTTCCTCGATGTTTTTACCTCTGAAGTAAAAGTAATACCCGTGTCAATCGCAGATTTATAGTGTATCATTCATATTGTTACAAGTCCAAGACATAGGCCGTGAAGCGGTCCTGTCCTCTTATAATGGAAATCTAAAATTTATCTGAGTGGCGGCACATTAGATTTACTTTTTATAAATAGTGACGAGTTTTTATGTTGTTTTTTTAGTGTATTTCTTAGGATTTTTTCTTTGTTATATATATTTTCTAGAATTTTTGTGAGCTCCCTTTTGAGTATAGAAAAGAATTTGCTAATAGAGTTTAGGTAGCTCATAATTACATGTCATAATTGAAAAAGTATGAATTAGGAAATAAGAGACACATTACAATATGACAGCGATATAGATCCCTCTTCGATCAAGTAGCGTGGTAGTTTTACTCCTATCGTCGCCTGCGAGGTTCGATCGTTGTTACTGCGTGCAATGTACACGTACCATTTACCACAAGGAACGAGAAATGCTCATTAGGGGTGTTGTAATCCTCCATAAAAATACTCATCCAACTACGGCTTGACGCATAACAACTGATTTGGCGGAAATTGGATGGGAATTATTTGATTATCCACCCTAAAGCCTGATCTTTTCTTAATAATTCACGTGGTTTCTGGCATCTCAAGAAACTTTTGTCTTCCGGTGAGCGCTTTGGCGAAGACATCTGTCACTTGTTGGTTCTATTCACAGGCTTCAGAGGGGTTATTTTATTATCCACTCCAAAGCCTGATTTGTTCTCATTAATTTTCGTGGTTTTTTGAATCTCAAGAAATTTCTGTCTTCCGTTGACCGCTTTAGCAAAGACGACGAGCTGAAGACATCTGTCACATGTTGGTTCTATTGGAAGGCTGCAGATGGGTGTAGAAGTGGATCTCACAATATGATGAGTATCTTAATTCTGATGACTATGTCTAAAAATAGTTGAAAAATTGCTAAAATTCTTACTGATAAATGTATATCTCAAGTATGAAATCGTAATTTTTAGCAGTGTCTCGTACATGTACCTTCATTTCAAGATAAACATATTCTACAAACAAGAGAGTTATACATATTTTACAGAATATTACAAATGGAAGGAATAAACTCATTATTTCGTAAACCAGCTGTTTAGAGGAAAAATCCCGAAACCCGTCGGATTTTCTTTTAAACAGGCTATTAGTAAAGATCCTCTTTATTTTTGACGTCATCTATGTGAGTGTTTGACATAATAAGATAAAGTACCTTCCCACTATGCTATAGACTCCTCTTGTTTTTTAATGACGATACTCACAAAATAAAGGGCACCAATATAGACCACAAAATATCATTGAACTCAAAGAAATGATACGAAATGAGGTTGCACAAAATAAATCTGAAAGTTATAGACAACGTTCGAGAAGAGTTCGTGTCAGGTCTTCTAATTGTATTCTAGACGACGATGAACAATTTGAGTACTCAATTTAGGTCTCATTGTATTTGGAGAATATCAAAATTTATTTATTTATTTATAACAAATACAGACATCAATTACTTGGAAATATTGATAGGTATTTGAAAGTCTTTTCATTCAAAAATTCTAACGATAACGTAACTACGCTCACATACATGAGGTCAAAAATATAAAGGAATCCTTAGGAATAGCTTGATTGAAATTATGAATTGACGGGTTTCAGGATTTTTCTTTATAGTCGCTGGTTTAAGGAATAACGAATTTATTCCTTTCATTTGCACCATACTTTATAAGCATTATTCAATATTATTTTCTTGACTTGACTATAATGTGTTAATAAATCTTCGAATTCTTTGCGGCTAATTATAAGCTCAATTAGAGTGATTAAACTGTATTTATTTCGAGATCTAGAAATACAGTTTGTGCGGCAAAAACCTTCGATTTCAAATGACTGACGAAGACTGACGACAAAGAAGGTAATTGTCGGTAATTAATCTGAAGAAAATGGGAACGCAGGAAATGGATTATATCTATTTAAAGGATGCCGTGAATTCCAACGAAAGTAGAAATGTTGTCAAATAAAACTCAAGACATTCTATAGCGCGAATCAATAATTAGTTGACGAGTTTTTTCAAATGTTGGAAACACTTATCGATATTGATATTATCAACCTGTCAATTATAGTATCGGAAAAATATGCTAAACCTTTTACTCTAATAGAACTTTGGTCCTATGATCACTAGATAATTTGGTAAGCATGGGTGACAGAAATGTATGGAAGGTTTATCGATTGGAGTTTCGAATTTTGTCGCAAGAAACAATTCAATGCCAATATCAAATGGAGTGCCCAATTGGGCAATTGCCTCTACCAATTCTTGAAAAAATAGCGCGTCGAAACTATGGGAACTAAATTTATATCGACAATTTCTATACTAACATAATCATATTAAGTTCATCAAAACTAAAAGTTTTTGGTGTAATATGAAGATTCAGAGATAACTGAACACACTAGCACTCTATTTCGTAGTGTAAAGGACATGCAAAACCTGCGAAACAAAAGTTATCGTCAAAGAAAAATATGGTGTTTGTTAAGTGGTAAGATCACAGTGCTGTTGCTATAACCTGCACGATATATTGAATATAATTCATGAGACAAGCTCAAAGATCTACTAAAATACAAGTTAATAAAAATAATATTGGCAAATAAAATACCAACATGGACGATACTGATTATCTGGATAAAAATTTATCGAATAGAAGAATTGTAATAAACTTAATGAAGTGGTAGTTGTACGTTTTTATTATCATCATAGTTGCCGGTATTGGTAACAATACTTCTCAATCAGATTTTAAAAGAAATATTGGATAAATGCAGCTTTCTGTCTCTAGAAGAAACGATGTAAATGCAGAATTAAGGACTGGAACTTCACTACCATAATGCGCTGAAAAGACAGAGCAGAAAACTCAATAGTTCGTTTAAAGTGCTAGAATCTGGTGACCAGCCAGGAAACTGTACAGGATTTGTACTTCCAATTTACCTAGCAAAAAATGATTTATCAGAAACACACGAACCAATATCATGATATACCATCTTTTTCTGCTCTAAAAGGTTGTTTGCAAGAATTTGGGTAAAGATTGGATCGATCTAATTTTCCAATAGAACGAAACTGTAGACCTCGAGGTTACCAGATATAGAGAACTATCCGTAAATTATATCCCCTAAAATACCAGTATTAGTATTAAATTCTGGTGCCATTTTGTATGACATTCAATAAAATATGGATCAGTTTCACTATAGTACTTCACTTCAGTATTGTAATAAAAGATACATTCGCTCAAATAACACGTATTGTATTTGCATTTCTTCATATTAGTTCTGTAAAAATCCCATAGAATTCAAGCCGACGTAAATTTGTGTGAATTCTAAATTTGATAAACCTCACTTCGCAGTACACCAAAAACCTACTTCACTGGGAATTATCCGTCGGCGACCGCGACTGCTTCATTCCTGATCGGACGCTGAGGTTACTATCGATTGTTTTCCATAGAACTCATTTCCATGAATCAATCCATCAACTTTGAAATATACGGGCGATGAGTATTTAGCATGTTAATCATAACACCATTTCAACAACTGAATGTAAAAACTGATTGAGCCTAATTTTTTTCGATTTACACACAACGAATTTGGATCACTATGTTGATCAACAATTACAGGGAAAAATATGTATTTTTGTCGAAAGCTTTGCAGCATAATAATGACTTATTGTGCTATGCAGAGTCGTGTATTTAGGTAATTCCATGAATTATCTGCTCCTATTGTTAAAATCCATATGAGACAGAAATAAACTTAAATTAATTTACTTATTATTTTTTACCATTACTCTGAGAAGATTGTTGTATGTATGTTATTAGATTACCACGAACACTACATCTTAAAGGATCTAGTTTGCTCTCTTTTCCATGCTGTGAGACTGGGAAACCTTATCGTTTACAGTTTTTTTTTTTGATTCCACTCCTGAACATATAGAGTTTAGGATATCGGATGGCTAATGGTATTCACAAATTGTTTTTGCCTAGTTGATATATCCAACAGATCTTTTCTGGTTATAGTTTTCCAGGTATATCTTCGTATGTTTTAACCCCTGTAGATTGTTTTACATATTTATTTACACCCATCTCCTTTTTCTCAAGTATTCAAGATTATTCTATAACTGATACTACAAGTTTTCATGAAAAGTTTACCCGCCTCTACTTTGGCAAGTCTATTGGCTATTTCATTTCCCTCACTGCAGTGTATTCTCCGGAATCTATTGGATGGTATCTTGATTTTTTTTACCTAGAACATTCAACTTTAACAGGAATTTCCAAATAAGCTTGGATCGAATGGCATTGTATCTTAGAAATTGGATGATTGCTTGGCTATAGGACGAGAACATGATCCACTGAATGCGATAATTACCTGCTTGCATTAAGAATACTTAATATATTGCTAAAGATTCCATATGCTTTGGTTTTGAGTCAATATACTCCTACTCTAATAATTTTATTCTATTTTGAATTCATCCGTATATCATTTGATGGCATTTTTGTTCATTTCTATCATAGTGTTTTGATTTTATTTACCTCTACAACCAAGCAGAAACGAAAGCCCTCAGTCCCAATTTTTTCATATGTATCCGTTTTATCGATGGGGTCTCATTTAGGCGACAAAAAATTTTCAATTCACATAATGCTTACGGTACACAGTATCGAGTTTTATCAAGAGTATCTTTTAGGTGTAGAATCAAATGATGTTCAAGATCACTTGAAATTTTGCTTAATAAATCTATTCTTGAAAAAGTTATGTTCAATACTACTTGGTACGAACCGTGTAAATTGCACCCTCTATGAGATTCAGATATAAAAACAAATTCATTTGACGTATCAGCTACAAAAACATATTCCTATAAAAGTTCAATACAAATCTGCCAAAATCGTAAAAAATGTGTATACATTTTTTTCAAAGTTCTTTATCTTGAATATGGATGGCTTTACGAAAATTTTTTACTGAGAATGCCCAAATATTTTGTTTGCTATCTATCCTAGAGATGGGATCACCCTTTTTTGAAGCACTCTTTATATTATTTATCCAAATCAATGCGATATGCTATTGACTGACTTTTGCTCTCCTTATGCGGCGAATTAGTGACATTATCATATTTAATTTAATTTTTTTATTTATATAATGTAGAGAGAATTCAGAGATCTGTCCTATCATTCAAATTTTCAAGAGGTTGACTGTTTAGGGTAGAAGGGCGAAGTTTAATTCAATTTAAACTTATTTCATCACTTTTTTCAATTATCACCCACCTATCTAAGATCTATATTTTAGGTAGGATACCTTGTATGAAATTTTTCAATTATTTGATTTGAATCAATATCGAAAATGAATGACTCCGTTTCTAATCGATTTTGAGGGTAAAGTTCATGTTCCGAAAATATTTACCATCGTTAATAATAATTATAGTTTGGGAGTGTGCTTCATCGAATTAAAGAATTTATATATAGCTTCTATTAATTTCATTATAGTAATAAACATGATCAAAGCACATATTTACCCACGCACACATTGCCATTCTGATCATGAAAAAACTATATAACATGCAAATTTGAATGAAACATATGTTCAACTGAATTATTGTGAAATGCTCGTTAGCTTATGAGCATGATATTGACGAGCAGATACATCTAGGGCAGGGGTGCTCAAACGGTCGATCGCGATCGACTAGTCGATCGCGAGTGCTTTTTGAGTAGATCTCGAGAAGAAAAAAATTTTTAATAAGTAGATAGGTAACTAAACTACAAAAATGTATTACGTAATAAAATAACACTGCTTGCCGCAAAAGGCGGCTTTATCAAAGGAACGCGCGGCACTTGTCAAAGAAAAGCCGCGTTGTTTCTAGACTAGACTGTACTGTCTAGTTTCGGGCGGCGCGTTTGACGGGAACATTCGAGACTTTCTTTCACGCCAATATAAAATAAATGTGATATAAATGTTGCATGAATTGGAGTCATTCTGAATTGTAACTTGATAGCGATACTACGTCGATACAAAGTTTATTATTAAATAGTGGAAAATGAGTGCAGTGAAGAAATCTAAAACGTATCATTTTAATAAGGACTGGGAGGAAGAATTTTTCTTTTGTATGGTGAAGGATAAGTGCATTTGTGTTATTTGTCGTGCGTCAGTTGCAATACCTAAGCGTGGTAACTTAGAGAGGCATCATAAAACGGTTCATAAAAACTATCAAAATTCACAGAGTGAATTAAGAAAACGAAAAGTAAATGATTTTATATCTTGTTTCAAAAAAGAACAAACCATGTTCACAAGACCAGCCAAACAATCAAAAGCTGCTACGATCGCGTCATTTAAAATATCTCATATATTGGCGAAACACAAGAAACCATTCGAAGATGGGTCGGTGGTGAAGGAAGCATTTATTGAAGAGGGTGAGACTTTATTTGGAGATTTTAAAAATAAAACAGAAATCATGTCTGCTATTAGAGAACTTCAGTTATCTCGTCCGACTGTCACAAGACGTATTGAAGTCATGAGTCAGGACATCGCAGATAAACTAAAACATGATATCATGGAATGTATATACTTTTCTTTACAGTTCGACGAATCCATCGATATGACAGACACTGCCCAGCTGTGTATTTTTATTCGGATGGTATTCAATGACATGCCGGCTAAGGAAGAATGTTTGACAATCATTCCTCTGAAGGGGAAGACCCTTGGCGAAGATATATATGAAGTTTTCTTTAATTTTGTAAAAAACTACGAGCTACCAATATATAAATTAGTGTTTAAATTACAACCGATGGAGCACCAGCAATGACTGGAAACAAAAACGGTTTTGTGGCATTGTGTCGAGCTAATGAAGAATTCCCTTCATTTTTTTCATTCCATTGCATTATACATCAACAAGTTTTGTGTTCCAAAGTTTTAAACACTGAGGAAATTATGGGCATTGCAACAAAAATTGTGAATTCCATCCGTGCACGTAGCTTGCAACGGCGGCTCTTTCAGTTGCAGTTGGAAGATACGGAGTCAGCTGAACACACTGATTTAGTTCTTCACACAGACGTCAGGTGGTTGAGTCGCGGAAAGTTCCTACAAAGGTTTCAAGAATTATTGCCCGAAACAACAGCTTTTCTAGACGAAAAAGGTGATGACACTCAGATTTTGAAAAACGAAAAATGGCTGAGTGATTAGGCATTTTTGACTGACATCACAATGCACTTAAACATCGTTAACTTGGAGCTTCAAGGTAAAGGAAAAACTATTATTGAGATGATTAGCGCAGTAAACGCATTCAAAAGTAAATTGCAACTTATGATAGATCAACTGAAAAGATAGGATCTGAAACATTTTCCGTCTTTGAAAGCAAGGATTCCTCAGTTTAATTATGATACGTATGAGGCTGAATTATCAAATATTTTGGGAAAATTCGAAATGCGTTTTTATGATTGCAGTAAATTGGAAAATATAGCATCATTTATGAGTTATCCTTTTTCATGTAAAAACATTGAGGAATTAGCTACTGAAATAGCAAGTCAGTTTAATATGAACTCATGTTCTGTTGAAAATGAGTTGGTGCAGATTATATCAGATATACATCTCAAAGCTACAGCATCTGATACAAATTTCTGGTGTTTTATATCTGAAGATAAATATCCGAATCTAAGGCAAATCGCTCTTCGACTGACGGCATTGTTTGGGTCAACTTACTTGTGCGAGTCTGCATTTTCTGAAATGAAGATAATTAAGTCAAAATATCGCAATCGACTAACTGACGATCATATGTCATCATACTTGCGATTAGCACTCAGTGGTTACGTACCATCTTATGAAAAGTATGCTGAGGACATGCAGTGCCACGCTTCAACATCCAAAGCCACTCTTTAGTTAGGTTTAACACCATATGTTACTCTTTTGTTTTGTAACAACCAATAAACTCGCAATTTTGAATAACTATGAGTTTTTTCATTGATATTGTAGAGAAGAACCTAACTAAACCTAACCCAAACCTTGACTAAAATAATGTACCTATATTGTGCAGAAAGCTAATATCTATATATGCTACGGTACACCCTACATAGGTAGGTAGGGTGTATCGTGTATGTACGACAACCCTGCATCACACATACTTGCAGCCTCTCAGAGTCGATCGTAAGTAGTCTAAAAATATTGAGGTAGATCGCCAGCAGTTCAATTTTGAGCACCCCTGATCTAGGGGGTTCATAATAAGACACATTCCAACAAAATATTAATTCAAAAATTGGAATGAATTCTCTTGCATATATCAGTTTCACTAACTTTAGTCTCCTAAAAATATCATTTTAATGTAACAAAGTCCTCGTTTTCTCCTTTTTCAAATGATTTATAAGGATAACACTAACATCTTTGACATTTCGAAGCACTATGGCCAGAATTTTAAGGACATAAAAAACATTTTTTTGCTTTCTTGAGAGCTCGAAAAAGTTCCTTCAGATTATGTTTAAATGACGGTTGTTAATCATCATCGATATTTATATAGCCAATTTCAAAAATAGAAAACAATTTGGAGATCTTCCAAGGAAGGAAAGACTTTTGTTGTTGTTAGTATTAAAATAACCTATTCTGTCGTGGTGAACGTATTTTCAAGCACAGTTATTTCTCATCAAACCATTCTCGTATTTTGGCAACCTTTTCAAACAAGATAATATAATAGACGAAGAAACTGGGTGCTCAGAAGATTATATTGTACAAAACAAAGCAAGTATAATTACAAGAGAATGAATTACATCTCACAATAGCATAGGATGAAAAGCAACAATCTTTGCAACTATTCTGAAGTCATTATGAGAGACCATCAATTCGAGTAAATGAAAGACAGGTCAACAATACGTGCTATGCATAAATTACGACAAATGATGAGTGAAATCTGAGGATAATAATTGAATAAATGAGAATAATCAAATTAACAACTGTGGCAGATTTGAAAGGAACTTGAACAAGTTTATTTGCAAAAGGATGTGACATAAAGTGACGAGATGTTAGCACTGACCTCCATGATATCCTTAAATAGTTGTCAGCACACGTCCTCCGAAATCCCCTCAAATTATAGCATATCCACACGATGTATAAACAATAGCAAGATTGTGAAGAGCACCTACACAATATAATGTAAGAATTAGAAAAAAGATAGAAATAAACTAAGTAAAAACATTTCAATATATACATTACGACGGAGTGTATAGAATTATGACCAATTCAAAAATTGACAAATAAAAACAAATATAGAGATACTGGGAACCTTAAATATTCAGAAGGACCAAAAGAGTGTATATTAAACGTTGGACAAAGTAAGAACGGAACGCTACGTCTGCTTATAAGATAATTCTGAATAACCGCAAACTAAGTACATATGAATACAAGTCTATCAATGATACGTCCGTTTGTGACATCGATGTTTCTAACTTCATGCGACAAAATTCAGGTGATTGCTAGTTTGAAATTAAGATGGGACTTCCTACAAGAGAAGTTTCCCAAATATCACCCCTTAAAAGGTGGGGACTGAAATTGCGTTTTTATTTTTTCTTCTCAAATTTCAGTAAATCCAGAAAATTTGAATTCTGTAATTTCCGTACACTGGCAAAGGACTAACTACGGTTATGTTTTGAATATTCTCATTACATCATACAGAGGTGAATTAGCAGCCCTTACTTTATTTTGTATCAAAACTTTTCTCAAAATAAAACTTAAAATCCCTGTTGTGTATAAAAATACTTTTTATTATCAATTTCTTTTTCCGAAACCAATAGCTCTAAAAAATATGAACTCGTGCGTATTTTGGATAGAGGTGGTTATTTCCAGCATTTATTATGAATCGTATCACATTTTACATCCTTACTGTTTTCCACTTAATTTATAGTGTTTATTTTTTTCTCGGCAACTATTGGTTTTTAGAAAAAAGATTTAAGAATAAAAAATATTTTTAATCAGAACAAGGATTTTAATTTATGATTTATTTAATGAAAGTACTTCTCAAAACGTTTTGCTATGAAATAAAGTAAGGGCTGCTAATTTCACCCCTGTATAATGTATTGGAAATATTGAGAAAATACTCGTAGTTAGTCCTTTGCGAATGTAAGAAAACTACAGAATTCTAAGTTTCAAGCTCCACTGAAATTTAAGAAAAAAAATAAAAACTCAATTTTACTCACTATCGCCTAAGGGTGATATCACGGAAAGGGGTGGGCTGAGGAATTTTTGTATTAGAAAAGACACAACTTAATTTTGGACGAGCAAACACCTATTGAATTTGTTGTATGAATTGAGAAACACCCTGTATGTTGCTTAAATATCATATTCAGTAGAGTACTGAGAAACAAGTTATAGTTTTTGATGGATTATTAGATAAAACCACTGGCGAACAAGAGAATTCACAAGATAATGGAAAGATAGAAAATATAAGAAGATCTAGGAAGGAAGCTGACTTTACGCATAAATAGGAAAAATTCACCTCAATGAAATAACTAATCACTGAATACAAAATCGAGGTGACTTAAGAATGGAAAAGTGTGATAAATAGATAAGGATGCATAAAAGTTAGAATTGCAAAGCATACCAAAACCTATGAGGCAATGTATAGTTTCAATTTTTCCAGAAACGCATAGCTCACAAAAAATATTTATTTAAATTCCTGAAGTTCAGAAATTCACTACACAGAATTGTTTTTGACGTCAGAGAAGCAATTTATGTCTAATCCAGAAGTCGATTTCTAGAAATGCGTCTTGTTGAAATATTTGAATGATGGGTTATTTATTGAGTTTCGAATATTTTTTTTCCGTAGCGTTGGTGTTGATACATACTAGTGATACCAATTTTACGGTAAGTTTGGGTTTATGAGTTTAGAAAGATAATTTCAACATTTAAATTCTAAATATTGGAATTGTTGTAATAATAACTACATTCAAAAATTCTATCAAATTAACTTTTTCAACGGAAAATTCAATATACTATTACAAATTTGGATTGCTCCAAGAACAAAGCTTCATATTGAATCCTCTAAAGAGTGTCCGATGGCAAAATTAAGTTTCAAAATCTATATAACAAAAAAAAATGAAGAACATATACATTTCTAGTTTTAATCATTATAAGGTAGACAAATGCGGGTTTTATTTTTTGAAAATTACATCGTCTAAATGTTAGCCGTAACGTCGGACACATTCTTAGAACCTGGCTTCGGTATTTCTTACCACTCGCTGGAGAAGTGCAGCCGAGATGCCACTGACTTCGCGAACGATATTTTCTTTCATTTCAGAGATTGTCGCCGGACTTTTTTTGTACACTTTTATTTTGATATATCACCACAGAAAAAAGTTCATGGTGGTAAAATCCGGAGACCTGGGCGGCCAAGGGATGTCACCGAAACGGCTTATCAATTTGCTAAAGAAAAAATCACAAAGAAGCGCTATGGTCTCCTTAGCAGTGGTGCCATTCTGCTGATACCATATCTGTGAATTGAAGGTAGGATGTTCTCTTAATGTTGGGAATAAATAAGCGTTAGGCATTCGCCTATAAGCAGCCCCGTCTACGGAAATTGCTTGCCCTTGACGATTTTCAAAAAAATAGGATCCCATTATTCCCCTCCTCAACAACGCACACCAAACCGTGACTTTGGAACTGTGAAGTGGCTGTTGATATTTTAAGCGGCGGTTTTGTCTTTTTTTATGGGACCAATAATAACAATTTTGCTTGATTACACTTCCGTTCAAATGAAAATGGGCTTCATAAATCCAAAAGATAGTTTTTACTGTGCGAAACCAGTCCAACATTGTTTCACGCAAATTTTTTACGCTTATTATGATTATTAGGCCTAAGCGCTTGCACAATTTGAATTTTAAATGGACTGAAGCGCAAACTTGCCGCGACAAGTTCAAAGTTCATTCGTTCTCGACGTCCTACTGGGTAGCGGTCGTGGGTTCTTTTCTTGTTGCTCGGAACCTTGACGCCAATGATCGAATCAAATCTTTACTTGGAATGTCACGTAACCGTCAAATATTGCAACGTGAACAAAATCTTCGACGAGCAAGTGCGCACGAATCATTGACTTTGACATACGCTTCGACTGCAAACGTACGTTTTTCTCCCGTCCACTGCGAAATCGCGAGTAAATAAACCACATGAATGACGATGCCAACGCTGACCCCTCTCCGCTCCTCCACTCAATGGTTACGGAGAAATTCGGAATTCAAATCCTGATTCTGCCACCAGGCACTGTTATGATTAATGTGAATTCTATATAATATGCGGTGGTTCTAATCGAATTATATGTACCTCGGATATATATCTACTATTTTTCTCAATTCATAAAACCAGTAAAAATAATACTCTCTTGATATAGATAGTATTTTTTTTTCGATATACCCTGTACATTATATCATTCTGTTTGTGGACTATGTCATTTTTACCCATCGACGACAACGATTACGAGAGTAATTCATAAAACTAGATGCCTTTTTTTAAATAGACAGAATTTTTCGATGTACCCTGTATGATATGTCCTTGATTTTTTGACTTAATCCTTTTTTCGATACGTCCTGTATAATATGTTACGTACGTCTTGTGTATAGCCCTTGTATGCTACGGGCTCGATTTTGGAAATTTTCACAAACTCAAGTGGTGCCATTCTTACTAACATATTTTGATTTCACTACCAAACTTTGTACACTCTGTATATTGTATGTTTCGATCCGTAAGGTGCACAAATGTAGATGATGATGCAGAAACCTCCCAATTGTTTCTAATTGTGCAGTATATTTTCGGTAAAATACCTTAGTATTTTTTATCCAAATGAATGTAAGATTAATTCCTGAAAGAAAGAGTTTTTCAAACCAATCAAGATAAGCCCAAGTCGAAGTAATACGGTTATACAATTACACTCAAGATCCAAATGCAAATTAAACACCTGTCCCATACAATAGGTAATTTAATCTCAATTTAATTTTTACAACTTTGAAAATTCATCTTTGACATATGCCGGGGAGAGATCCGAAAACTTAAGTTGTTAATAATATTTCCATATTCTTCTTACTTCTTATAAGCTTATAAGTTTCTTATGAATTGAAGACTTCAATGATTCTCTCAAAATCTAGTTGAGCCTAGTGGTTCATATTATTAACCATCAGATGATGTATATGATTCAAGAGTCATTAAAATGGAGTTGGTCTATATAAATACTCATATTAAATTGGTTAGATTAGGTTGGCTTCCGAAAAAATTATATGAAAATCTTTCATTTCAATCAAATCAAATCAAATCTCCCTCAAAAAAGACGAAGATATTTTGTCAATCATGGCAATTAGAAATATTGAACGAAGTAGAACATGTTGGAGTATATAATATAATTGAAGTTTGCAGCAGTGAAAGGCCCAATATAATTAGATTTTTTTCTAAAAAACGGCGAATAGAATAGAAAAGATGTGTACTGAATAATAACGAAGTAATATAGTTCGTTCCTCACAAAACACAGATCATTCATGTGGATTTTTTAGATAAAAAATTGTTTAAGTTCGAGTATGCATATTAGTATTCCAAAATCACATGCAACTCTGAGATTTATTTGCATAAAACTCAATATGAGTTGTTACTGTTATAATGATTGATAACTTAATGATTGATAACCTAATGATGTCGTTAACTTCAAATAGCTATAACATTCATAAAAACTTCAAAATTTACTCTTGTATAATTTGGAAGACGTTGTTGAGATGGCAGAGAAAATTGAGTTGAAAGATTATAGGTGTTTTGGGGAACTATAGATCGAGTTTAGGTAGATCACCCATCAGCTAATTGCGTATACTAACCCAGAACTAGAATCAAATCACAATTTCCAACCGTCGCGTTCAATTTCCAGTAGAAATTTCAAATTTGAAACATGATCTATCAGAACTTTTCATTACTTCCATGATGTAAGTTGTACTCGTATTAGAGATTCTAGATGTTTGATAATTTTTAATTGGCGGTTATCAATGATTAACCTTTTCATACGGAATTTGCACTAAAGTTCAATACTAATAAGCTATTTTTATGCTGGAATGCTGAAAAGTATGAAGACCTCAAACCCCAGAAACCTATTTATGACGCTGCCCATGATAATTAATAGTAGACAGCCATTTAAAGGTAACAAATACTATTTTATGTACTAAATACCATAGACTAATATAGATCCGTCAGCTGATCGCGTTTACCCACCGGTCTATCATATATCATCATTAATTCTACCAGCACTATTTGGAAAAATAAACATCTCACACCAGAAACAAAAAGCAGAATATATTAAAACGACAATTAGACCTATAATGACATACACAGCAGAGATAAGACCCGATACAACTAAGACAAAAAGACTACTAGAGACAACGGAAATGAAAGTACTCAGGAAACTAGCAGGGAAAACACTTTTAGATAGAGAAAGAAGTGAAATCATAAGAAATACGTGCAAGGTAGAAAATGTAATTGACTGGATAATAAAACGAACGATTAGCAGAATGACAAGCGAAAGAAGTATTGGTCGACCGAGAATGAGATGGTGTGACACTATGGATCGATCCAGAAGACTGAAACTGAAGATAACAAAGGTACCATCCAAGAAGGAAGAAGAAGAAGACATCATTAATTCAACCAGTTTCCTAACAACAATGAACGTGATAGTTCGGAACATTCAGATCATGACCAGGTTAACCCGATCATAGAGAGGGAGAAATGCTTTAATGTCAAAAAATTGCTTAAAAAAAGTGAGAAACAAACATACAAATAACTAAATTAGGAAACAAATGAAATAATATCTAAATATAACATATACCGTAGAAAACTACAATAAATAATATTACATGTATATATTGTCAAAATTAAGCCAGATAATATTCCAATAATTCCAAAATAAGAAATAATTCAAATTATAAATTGATAAAAACATTGAACCAGTGCATAGCATGCTCAGAATTGAATATTAGTATTAGAATAGAAGTCGTTTCTAGAGTTGAAGGTACTTTCCAGTAAATATGCCTGGATCTGGCAATTTGCAAATGATTGTGCATTTTTTTACATTACAAAGTATTGAGCCCTTAACTAATTTGGCGTGGAGTACGTGAATAAAGGTCGTGCGTCGCATCCTTAGTGGATAGTTGTGCAATGATTTTTCTAAAATTGGAGAAGCGTGCTTACGAATTAGGCAAACGGATACAAAGATGAATAAGAAAGGAAAAGTGATTGTTTTGAATCTTCTGAACAAATCCCGGCAGTAAGATCTACTTAGTCTGATTAAATATTTGACAGATCTCTTCTGTAGGTCTCTCATCTAGTCGAATTGAGTCCCACCACATGTACCCCAGAAGGAAAGGGCATATGGAAGATGCGACTCAATTCGAGTGAATTTTCAAACTATAAATTTATCATTTAAATAAAAACTTGTTCCAATGATATCCTGTGATCCTAAAAATACTGTAATCACATCATCTTCTCAGAGTTACCTGAGCATTTCTTATCATATACTGATAATTTTGTTAGACGTGATTTCTGATGTCAAGCAAAGATGTATTGATTTCTTCTTCTCAACATTTTGTCGTCTGTTATCCAAAAATCAAAATAAGTTACTTTCATTATTCTCTCACAAGCAACCTATCTCGTTAATATGATGTAGGGCTACAACTTCTCCGTATAACAGGAGCTTCAGATTCATTGGTTAATACTTTTAACAGCTTGTGTTCTCATTCAATCATTATTCAGTAGTAAAAGTATAATCTAAGAAAAGTTTTCACTTGTTTCATACGAAATATTACGGAATTGTTGAGCGAAATAGTTGGTTAATATGAACAGGCAACATTGAAGTCTTGAAAATACCGCTAGAATTCTCCACTTCTGGTTGGTCACATATTTTCTGGAGCACATGGCTCTCCAAGTTTCTTCCTTGATCGCTGTGGATTTCCAAGAGCACACTAGATCGGCTGAAAAATTCTTTCACCAATACTTCCCGCGACAGTTATGGCCTCATGATTAGGCATCGCGTAAAGAACCTTCAAATTTGTAGAATAATCCATCACAACTATAATGTAGTTACCACCACGGTATGTCGTCAGAAATGGTCAAGCGATATCTAAAGTAATTCTTTCGAAAGGGCTTCAAACATCATACTGTTTCGTGGGTGCCTTTCTCTTGCGATGTGGTCCATTAATCGTATCATAAGTCGTACATTTCCTACACATGTCCTTCACATCGTCGGAACTGTTCATCCAATAAAACCTTTCACGAACTCGCTAAACGGTTTTCTTCACTTTCAAATGACCTTTCGATGAAGTGTCATGTAACTTCTTCAGTACCTCGGCTACTATAGTTCTCGTTATGACCAGCTGTCTTGTCTTCTCGGAACCATCATCGTTCTTAAGGATTTTTTCTAGAAGGCCCTCTTCCAAGACAAGGTAGTCAATGAGCTCAATATACCTTTAGTGCCAGTGAAAATCTTGACACTTCTTGTTATGTAGGTTGTCGATTCTCTTCTTTCCATTGCCAAATCACTTTTAGGTGAAAATCATTGATCAATGATCCTTGGGGGTGACCATTCTTTGTTGACCACTGGAGTTCTTGAAACTACGGCTTTCTTAGAATCAGCACAGTATGCTGGATACGGCCATCCAGACAAGGTGTAGGTTTTTCGATGACCACTGTAATAGGAGACAAGGTTACGATTCTGGATCGGTGCTGCCTCCTTGTAGGCAAACCGTTCTAGTTTTCCCTCTGACTGAAGTTTGATGTCTTGTCTTACCACAATTCCGATTTTAACTCTTTCTCGGCTTTTTGTTAACAATACCACTTAACGAGTTGAAGATCTGGTCCAATTTGTCCTCGTCACCTTCTTCTTGTATTGTTCTCTTTTCGTTAAATTGTGAAGCCTTCCTGGCTGCATATTATTCAAGAGCAGCAGTCAGGACAGCTATCAAAGTTTTCGGATGAGCTGAACGAAGCGTCCTCTGTATAGCAGTGTTGCACAGCCCATAAATAACTGCCTGGATACCCAAACATTCCATCATGATCTCTGGTTGTGATGGATAAGCAAATTGGGTAAGTCGGACAATGTCTACTTCGTACTCTTGCAGAGTTCCATCACGCCCTGGTCTTCGACCTCGTCTTTGAATAAATCAGTTTCTGGATCTGAGCCGTCAATTACCAGCGCCACTTTGAGTTTTTCTACTAATTTAGTCTTGCCTTGAGTCTTAGTTTACCAAACGTTTCCAGGTCGTGATTTTCCAGTTCGGCTTCAAGTTTCATCATTTTCAAGTCACTAAGTCTCTTCTGACCCCACTATTCACTGGGCGAATTTATAAACACTGTCTCTAACTCATTCAATTTAATCAAACAGTTTATACTACACTTAACTAACTTATATTAATCAACAATCACTAACACTTATCTAACTAATATAATTAATTTGAATTCTTCTTTTACTTTTCTATTTCATTCAGTTCCGTGGGCTTATTTCAGAGGTAGGCACATGATGACAAGTTTGGTCTATAGGGGGATTTTCTAGTATATCCCACATCAGTTCTCAGTTCTTACATTTTATCGGTATGAAGGCGCGCGTTATACCGGAGAAAAATCGCACTCCGGGCTGAAATGCTCCTCCGATTCGAGCGAAAACGGTAGGGAAGATTCGCGTGAAAACATTTCGATTGAAGCCATTATTTTGTGATTTTAAAAGTGTTCGTGGATGATTGACACTACACCACCAATATTTATGCCGAGCTCAGCCGAATTTTTTAAACATTCATCTTATAGTATTTCAAAACAAGTTGTTCTACGCAGCAAATGGTGTGGTCTGACGCTGGTTCGCACCTGACGATACTCGACTATATTTCAACGCTTTTGTCCATTTAAATACAGCAGACCAGCTCGGGCATTCAATTCTGAATTCATTTCGGATGGCAATACGTTGCGCAACGTCGGTCTTCAAAACACTCGTAGCTTTCTTGTATCTCAAGTTTCCAATACTTGAAATACTTATACCGAAAGATTATAGATATTATTCGATCCCCCTCAATTGTATCATTCATTGTAAGAATTTCTAAGCCTAGACAATTGACCAATCTATTTAACATCTATCACGTACTCACATATATAATTAATAACAGTTATTATGTTACAAGAATCTGATGAAGTTATTCTGTTTTATGCTTCAATGAACATAGTTTATTAGGAGTTATATTGTGATAATAAAAAGTAAAATGAGTTCATGACTCTTTCTTGAAAACATTTCTCCCGAGCATATTTCAAGGACTCATCTAAGACTTAAAAGTTTTTCATAAATTCATTAATATAGAAGCAGATAAGGTACAGAGGAGTTACACTGAAAAATTAATTTTGAATATGATTACATTTCCTTCATTTTATACGAACTCACTTTGAAATTTATTTTCGAAATGAATTTATTGAAATAGTTCTTGTAATTAAAATGAATGATACGAAGATCCAATTTTTACATTCATATTGTTTATAACTTTGGTAAACGTATTCCGTCTTATCATATAGATAGACATACCCTTACTACGTGAAGAAAAACATATACTCTAACCTTTTCTATCTTATGTCAGTTAATGGCACAAGGAATTATGTGAGCTATATTTTCTTATGGCGAATTTCTTGAAAAATAATCTACGAATTCACTACCGTCGAGATCATATGTAGAAACTTTTTGACGTGCCAAATCAACGCCAACCTTATATATTGTAGAATGTGATAAGACTAGGACATGACAATTCTGTCGAAGTACCTCGCCACTTGCAAGCAAATACAAGCAAATACAAACATCCTAAGAACGAATTGTAGATACCAACTTTGGCACTACTTTTTCTCAAGTTGTATCATCTACCTTCCCAAGTATTTTGCCTAAATATATATTCAAATCATATACGTATTTAATTTTTGCAAAGCGACTCTGCCAAAGTTTTCACGCTTTGATTCAAAAACAACAACAAAATACAAATGTTTCCCAACAGCTATGGGGCTTTTCAGGATCTGTGTAATACATTTTTGATAAAATCGAAGTAAATCGGTCTCTTCTAATGGCCTTTTTCATTACTTTGTTGTCTAAAGATAGTAATTATAAAATTCTGGTACTTAGTTACATTTAGATTTAGAATCAGTAATGTGAATAAGCAAGCTTTCAGGAAATATCGTCAAAAATACTTCTAATTCAATTACAATCCAGAAGGAGTGGACCCTCACTCTCAATAGGAATTTGTTTTGTAGGTCTGAAAGTAGGGGAACTTCTCGCACCACATGTTTGGGCTGGCAAAAGAGGGAGTTCTCCTTTTCCTTCTTTTTCTACGACCTTTTCGGATAACGATTCACTTCTATTTGCTACTACATCATCTTCTGCATTCTTCTCATGCCCTGGAAAACAATAATTACTTTTTTCTTCATCAGAACAATGGAATGGATTCATGCTAAATCACTAAAATTGTAAGCAATCTCTTCCAGCTCCTTTTTCCTTATATACGTTTATATACGTTTACATCGACTCATTATGAAAAATGGTACGCATGCATTTCTTTACGTATTCCACCCAATAGAGATTTACGATTATCGTCGGCTCTTGGGATATATAACTCTCCAGAGAAACTACTTGGAACACGGTAGACCGTGGAGACAATTGGGTCGATAGTTTGAGTAAGGCTATTGAAAGAAATTTTCAAAATATAGAGCAATTTACACTCTAAAAAAACACAAAACAACAAAATACCTCCCATCAAAAAAAAAATGATCCTAGGACTCACGAGCGCTTGTGTATGCGTTATTGATATCCCGTAAATATTAACGCCACTTAATGTTACCATAGGAATTATGAGAAAGCCATACCAGGCAAGTAATTTCAAAGAATAGATTATTTACATCATAAATTAATGTTAAGTATTGTAATTAAATCATTGGAACGTGGTAAAAGTTGTTGAAATTAAAATTTCCAGTCCATCAAAACCATCAAGAGAAGATTTATCATTCTTCGCCTCATATATTTTCTTTCAAATCTAATCCCTTTAATAGGAGAGCTCCGAATATTTCAAGGAATCAGAGATTCTAGACTCGTAAATTTTGAGAAGTACTAAACTACCCGAGAGATATTTGTCGATTTTTTTCGATCACGAGCACGCTGCTGTGAAGCTATAAATGAATGTGAATCGTACATCTATATTCCTATGGAATATAGGATATCTTAAGCGAAATACTACTTTCTCATTCATAGAAGTTTCTCATTATAAATTTCTAGTCTAAATATTTGTTGTCAGAACAAAACACAATATATAACCCATGATTTCAAACTTTCTTATGACTACATGAAATATCTTTCCATTCGCATATATCACTAATAAAACTGAGACGTATAAAAGCAACAAGATTGGAAAAATTGTCGCAATATACTCGCGAAACTTTTTATCTAACATGTATACATTCAATAAAGATCAAAGTATGAAAGTTAGAGACTTTAATAGAATTCATTCAAGAGAAGTTTGCTATAGAATGTTTTTTTCCTACAAAATCATAAGAAAGTTGAAACTTCTGAATTTGAAAATCTTAAAGTATAATAAGAAGTAATCTTTTGATGAATAATTATGATGAGAAGCATAACACTAATGGAATTGTTTAAAACCATTGAAATTGAGTGAATTATTCCATTAAAATCAAATCAATATGGTAACATATGAAATAATCTTTTTCAAAGTATTGTCAGTGGCTAGCAGTGAGCTTATCTTAATTTCAAATGGTTGACTGAAATGTTCTGGGAGGCTTCGTTCAAAAGGGCTTCTTTCTTATATAGTACTGGCCTTCTTGATGTGAAAAAGTGTGAGACTATTTTCCTTGTCGCTATTTCCTTATTTTCATACCAGAAGTACATGGTGGTTAAGGAGCCATTATCTAGAATCCCCCTCGCAAACTTGGATTTATCAGTTGTAGTCCAGTCACCAAATATTATTCCGTTATCCCGTGGAATTTTGAGATAAAACACCGATGTTTTTGAAAATTCATAATCTAAAGAACGTTTTTTAGATTCATACTTTCCAAACCATTGAGGGTAGAAATTGCATTATTACCTAATAAAAATCATAAATAATATTTTTTATGACCCTCTAAGTAGTGAGTTTTTGCCCATTGAAAGACTTACTTAAAAAGTATGAAATTTTTGGAAAAAACCTGGAAAAGCTTTCTCTAAAGAATATAAAAAACCCTTCAAAATGATATATTTTTTGAGAAAATATAGCAATACATCGTCGTCATTAACGCCTTGATTGTTATCAATCGTAACCTATGAGAAATAAATTTTATTCAAGTGATATCCACAATCCACATGCTTCATATAATCCGACCCATTTGGATTGCTTATTTGAAAAAAATTTTCAAATTAATTTTATTCCTGTAGTTTTGAGAAAAATGCATTTGCTTAAACTGATTGAAAAAAGATTCATCGGATGAAAAAGCGATTTGAACATTGTTTGTTTTTCTAACTGAACAGTTGGATTATTTTTTGTATTATGAGAATTGGGGCACTGAAACTTAGCATTTGCCTATTATAAGGGGCAGTTTTCACCAAAAATAAATAAAGAGTGAATTTTGAAGAAGAGTGTAAATAGAGCTCCAATCTAAATTTTCATGAAAATTTTATCTCTCAAAATTACAACGTTTCACCGCTAGTGATTGGACTATTGATTCCTTAGAAAAAATGTTGATTGAACAAAGCAATAGAGGAAGTTTGATTATAATCTTGTAATTTGTTTTGTAAACTCTGATTTTTGTCTTAGGATCATGGCTATATACTGACTGAAATCCCAACTACTCGTAATAATTTTGTTTATGGGATATGAATTTATATGACGATACGAGAATTGGAAGGAAAGAAAAATGAAGATATATAAGAAATAGAAGATATGGGAAAACAGGACCTTAAGAAATACTGAATACATGGAACTCAAAGAAATTCAAGGAAACATAAAATCATATATCTTGACAGAAGAGGAATGAAAGGAGAAATACAAATATTTGAGATATCAGCTATGAAAACGTCGAAGAGGCAATACGGAAAATCAAAATCAACAAAGCGAGTGGAACAGATGAGATACCTGTACATTCAATAAAATGTTCAAATATATGAGAGAAGAATGCAAGTCATGGATTTGTTAAATATTGGTAGAAGTATAGAGGTCAGAAACAATATCTCGAGAATGGAAGGGGAATCTGCTAACTCAAATCCAAAAGAAAGGAGAAAAAACAAATTGTGAAAACAACATCATGCCCAATTTCAGAGTTCCACAAGATATACAGCGTGTATTTTTCGCTTTTCGCTTAAGAAATACTCGTTATTTTTTTGCGATATTCTCTTTACCCTAATGCCATAATTTCGGAGTTGTACATTTACATGGATACGATTGAATAAACTCGTTTAATTGGAATATTCTTCAATAATTTATGTGCTAATACAATCTCGTAACAAGGTCTAGTGTCAGTAATCTAGTAAAAGTTTAAAGAAACTAGTGCAGTAAAATATTGATCCAAATCATGGCGCAGAAAACCTACAAAAACTGAAGACTAATCTTTAAATGTTTGTCTTATGTTAAAAGTAGAAACGCATTTATGAAGCGATTACAGCAGATCCAATCCATATTCTGGGAAACAAATTTTTTAGGTATTGACTCACCACAAACGCATAGTGAGGTAGGGAACCATATTTTTTTAGTCAAATATTGTCGTTTAGGATGTTTTTATTGCCTGAAACTTTCTAATAATTAATTTTTTTTCCAAATTTAATTGAAAAATATTTACTTGAATTTGGAAATATTTGAGCCAACTCACATGTAATACTATTTTCCAATAAATCTAAATATGCCAGACCATTTAAGTTACCCTCAATGAAAACGGGACCAATTCTTTTGTCGCCTATTATTCCAGCTCATACACTCAGATTTTCTGGACATTGGGTGTGGGATTCACCCAATCAACGAGGATTGTTACGTGATTAGTATCTACTATTATGCCGATTTACGTTTCCATTAATAAAAAAAGTTGCCCTATTGTAAAACATAACATTACTTAAGAAATTTGGATCGTCTTGATTATAACTTTTTTCCTTTATTAGGTCTGCAAACTATTCACGTCTATCAAAATCATCATCTGACAACTCTGATTGCGAAACATCAAGTTCCCTGTTTTGTCTAGTACTAAAGAGTGGATCCTCTCCAAAAGGACACAAACATCTACTGATTTGTTTTCAGTTGATGCAGTTTTTCTGCGCATTGATTAGGATAAATCTTCTACTGTACCAGTTTCGTTAAACTTTTTAACTCATTTAATGACAGTAGTTCTTGTTAAGGGATTTTAGTTAGGATATGAATTATTGAAGATATTACACGTTTCTTGTTGACTTCACTATTCACTGAAATATCAATTGGTTCTTTTTCAGATAAACTTCAACCATAATAATTCATTGAAACTTCAAATTTGTTATTGTACTTAGCAGTCATAGCCATCTAAAAAGTCAGTATTTCTTAAGGATTCGAAAAGCGAAAATATACTGAGATGCGTTAGGAAATAGGAACTTATTTGACAGATTTTTTCCCCAAATTTAGACAAAACTCTGTCAGTTATAAATCTGTTTACGGTTACATTCAGTGTGACCTATCACATTTTTAACATTTTACATCATATTGAACAAGCCTTATAATTCAATATTTATGCCAGCTTATTGTTCAGAAATGTTGAGTAATCAACTTAGAATTGGGCGAGAAGTTTCATTGTTCCAATTTCAAACTTATGAAATAATTTATTATCATTATGTTACGTTGTTAAGATTCATACAAATTTTATCAATAGTTTGCAATTACCCGTATTTCTCAAAGCATAAACTTTTATGTCCAGATATAATAAAAATAAAATAAAAAAAAATTTTCCACGTTTCAATTTTTCTTTGATGAGGCAGTTGCCAAGTTGCATTTATTTTTATCCAGCAGTTTCATTATTCTCCAAAATTAGATTCTACTAATTCTCAGCTTATTTCAACGGTCAAACAATCAAAAACGCAATTAATAATTCCAACCCCAAACACTCGTGCCGCCAGAACCTCAAACTCTTTATCAGTCAAAAACTTAAGGAATTAAATCACTCGAAAGGTTAAAAGTCAGTATTTTGACAATGTTTCTTTTATCTTTTACTGTTACAACTATATGAAGAAGAAAAATTTCATTCTACCACTTTTTAGTTTTTTAATGTATTCCATCACATTAACATCTTCTCATTTTTCTAATAGTGAAAAAAAAAAATAAAATATATATTTTCACTCGCCCCAGCATAAATACCGAAACACTCTGTTTCTCAATCAATTATCAATCTCAAATAATCCATGAGAGACCCATTCATAGTTTCCTCCGGGAAGAAAAAATTGGACATTTACTTAACAATACCCAACTCTGATCTGATAAATAATTCCATCTTCTTCAATGCCAAAAATTTATTCAATCTACCTTCAGAATTAATAGTAGCAAATACATTTAACAAGTTCCAAAGATTGACAAAGACATCTCTGCTTGAAAAACCTTATTATTCTGTGGAAGAATTCTACAATCTACCATAGACTGGTATAATTCAATATTTATTTAGTATGGTGTAATATATTAATATTGTATTATAAATATTAAAACTCCAAATCGTTATTTCATATTATCTAATCTAATTGTTTCGAATTGTACATAAAATTGTGAAATTTTCTTCTCCATATTTTGATTTTTTTATCACTTTCAAAAATTATCAAGAAAAAAATAATTTCAAAATAGAAGAAGCATGAAATCAAGAAGAAGATATTAAGAAGCATACATAAACATATCAAAAGATCTAAGAAATAAGAGATTAAAGAAATTCATATATACAGGTCTACTTAAGATTTGTCAAAAAATTTGAATTTTGTGCAAGAGTAAAGTATCTTTATTTTTTACAATTCAGAAAAATCTTTAAGTGTAAAGTTGTTTGGAATTAAAAGTGTTGTGAACGCACCTCGTATATATGTATATTTCTTTCTTGTTATTAATCTGTTCGCCGCGTATACTGAATTTTGTTACCGTGGCAACAAGCTGTATTGTGGTTTCTATTTTTAGACCTTTTTTTGCTGTCCCGTCGGCTAACGCTGGGCAAAAGATAAATAGAAAAAGAAATGTAACACTTGCTTTTTGGCCTTGGTAACGTGCGTGTGATTATTAGCGCGCTACTATCTTATAATATATTTATATATTATGTATTTTGGTTGATGTCAATTAGCAAGAGTGGATAAATGTTTTAGTTTCAATGTACAATTTAGTTAAACAATTAATACAGTCCACTACTTTTATAGTTTAATGATGTAGTAAAGGTGAATAAGAAGAAAGTTTAGTGTTTTATTTGCCATTACAAATGAACTAAAAAATAACGTAATCGGGAATCTCCTGCACAAAAAGTTATATTCAAGTATGCAATTACAGCCATTTATTATGAAAATACAGGTTTTTTGTGAATATTTACTAATCATTACGTATTAATTATTCTGGCGGGATAAAATTTAACGCAATCTAGGATAGAGAAGAATAGAACTTGTGCTAATTTGTTGGAGACAATTACAAAACACGTAAAGAGGCCTCAAATATTTTTAAAAATGGACATCCGCTTAGAAACATTAGGCATTCAACAGTTTTAAATAAATTTGAGGCCAGTGGAAGTATTCAAAATAAATTTAAGAATAAACGTCGAAAACGGGTTGCAAATGAAGACACTGAATTTGAAGGGATACCTTATGTGGTAGAAGACCCAAAAATGTCGTTAAGAAAAATGGCATCTGCAATCCAAACTACTTCAGTAAGTGAAGATAAAGTGGCAAATATTTTCAAACGTAATAAATATCATGCATATAAACCGCAATTTGTACACACGTTACTACCAAGGGATCACGATATTCGTTCTTAATTCTGCGCTCTGATCCAAGGAAAGTTGGATAAAAACCCGTTTTGTACAAAAACTATGATAAACTGAACTGTCTCATCACAAAATTGTCGCTGTTGGTCTAGCAGTAATCCAAACTTTATAATAAACCAATATTCTTTTAAAACGAAGGTATGGTATGGTGTGTACAAAAATGAATTAGATTGACCTTTTTGTTTTTTAGACATTCCTTGAATGCCACACAATATTAACAATTATTAGAAAATCAAGTAAGTGATTTTTTGCACGACCTTCCGTTACAAGAACGTATGACAATTTGGTCTCAACAAGATGGTGCTTCCATCCATAGTACAATAAACTTAAGAGTACTCCTTGAAAATATGTTTAATGCGAAGGTGATTCAGAGGTATTCAGATATCTTTTGGCATTCTAGGTCTGCTGATTTGACTCCCTTTGACTTTTTTTATGGGGTTACTTAAAACAGCAGGATTATCAGCAAGGAAAATTTTATGATGTAGACCATTTGGGGAGGATTATTTCTAAAGAATGCCAAAAAATTACTTCAAATATGATACGGAAACTAATACAAGAGTTTGACAGAAGAACAATTAAATGTTTACAAAGAGAAGGTGGGTATGGGGAAGCTGTAGGACATTGAATTAAAATTTAATTATTTCTGCTTCTGTTTAATAAATAATCTTTGTATGGATTTTTCAATTTCTACAATGAATAATTATTATGCATTGATTATGTATGTAAATTGCAAGGTTGTTGAAAAACAGTAATAAATAAAAAGGTTATCATATTTTTAACAGGTAAGAGAGATGAATTGTATCCAGCAAGAATAATTAATACGGAATGATTAGTAAATAATCACAAAACCTGAATTTTCGTAATAAATGGTTGTAATTGATATTTGAATATTACTTCCTATTCAAAACAATTTCACTTCATAATTTTTCTGAATTGTGAAAAATAAAGATATTTTACTATTGCCCAATATTTAAATTATTTGCCAAACCTCATATGCCGCTTTAAAAAATTGATATCTGATTGTTGCATTTCAACTTTTGAACCATGCAGAATTTTTCATGAACATTAACTTTTTTCCATAAAACCACTAATAAAAAGTTTTCCATATGGTTCCAGCTTAAGTATACCCACTGTATATATATACTATATAAAATATAATGCATTTAAATATTAGTCGAAACGTCAAAATTTATCTTTTTTTAAAAACTATCAAAAAAAAGCTAATTTTGAATCAGAAGAGACCTAAAATCAAGAACATTTAGATGCATTAATATATGAAAACGTCTAAAAAATAATATATATATATATATATATATATATATATATATATATATATGTATATATATATATATATATATATATATATGTATATATATATATATATATATATATATATATATATATATATGTATATATATATATATATCTGCCTAAGCAAGTGGGGTAGGATCATTTAATATATATCGCTTGAGGTACATAATTGACAAATATTTTCAAACGTCGGGGTGTGTTATCCATTCAATTTTCAATTAAAATTTTCGATTGTAATCGCTTTTCAAACATGTCTTGTGTAAAGTCAAAATATTGTAAGATGTGCTTGTGTTTGCTTTTGCATCGATTGCAATGAAGACGCTGAGATACTAAAATTCCAGTTAGACATTATTTTTTAAATAACATGAAATATGGAACGAAAGTGTTGGTGTCTGTATACATTACTCATATAATTCACATCATAGTTTGTTATCTTTTCAAAAATGATTGTCTGTTTAGAGTTATAAACAGTATTTTTAGATTCTTAATTCCATTAAATCGATGAATACTTGGGATATATAAACAATTGATGATATACATTCACCAAGGTCAATAACTTCTAACACCTTCAGTTTATTTCTTTCCATGATTAATCACGATTATCATGAATTTCTGATTTTATACTACCAAAAAGAAGCTTTATGAAGAGAAAAATCACTGAATATCAGAAGAATTATACGAAATGACTGTATAAATTATTGCACTTTTCAAGTTAACCCAACTATCAAAGAAGTAACAAGAGAAGATGCCCAGATTTTCCTCCAGAAATTATTATTGTTATCACTTAAAAACGATACATAAATCAGTGGACCGAAAAATTATATAGTTTGAAGAATATTGATAAGTTATTATTGAAAATAGTATGAAGGCTTGTGAAAATATTGTATCTTATCATTCAATCCTCATTGTAATTATTTGAATTAAAAAACAAATCAAAATGTATCCTCAATAACCATATAATCACAATAAATGTCAGTTGATCGAATTATTTTTGTACAGATATTAGAAAATGTTACACAATTATCTCATCGTTCGCTTGGGTTCCTAAAAGTGGAAACTTCTCATGCAGTAAAAAGTATCCGTCACTATAATGAGAAATAAATTCTCATGGTTATGATAATCTGAATCAAACATGAATTGTTACATGTGAAGTTGAAACGGCATATTTTGCATGTTGACGATGCACCGCCGACGATTAGATCTTAATATCTACTAAGGTCGTTGAACACTTGACGGAGGATGTATTGATGTCTAAATAGCCTAGACCAGTTCCATGCATACACAAAGTATTGCGTTACCATAACAACGAACAATAACTTATTAGAAGTGTCAGTGTAAAGTTTGACGTCAAAAAAGTAAACCAGATTTATGCAATAAATTAAAAGAAAAATCATCAAGTACCTATATTTCAAAGGGTTAAAAGGTAAGCAAATTTATGAAGATATGCATAATACCCTTGGCGATCAATGTCCTTCGTAGGCGACCGTGAAAAATTGGGCTGTAAGCTTCAAAAGAGGTAAATTTTCCATTGAAGATGATGACCGATCGGGAAGGCCAGTTTCTGTGTCAGTCCCCCAAAATATCGATGCAGTTCATAACATGATTTCATCAGACTGTCTGATTCGGCTAAAACGAATATCTGAAGTACTGAATATTTCATACGAACGCGTTCATCATATAGTTCACGTCAATTTGGACATAAGGAAAATTGCTGCAAAATGGATCTTCAAATGTTTTAATGTTGACCAAAAGCGTGCAAGGGTAGAAGCATCGCGTTCGATCTGTGCTCAATTTGAAAACGAAGTAGACTTCTTAAACCAAATTGTTACTATGGATGAGACTTGGGTACATTTATACGATCCAGAAACAAAGCAACAATCGATGGAATGGCGACACTCTGGTTCTCCAAGATCTAATCAGATTCGTGTCCAAAAATTTGCTTGAAAAGTTCTTGCTTCAGTTTTCTGGGATTGCCATAGAATAATCATGATTGATTTTTTGGATAAGGGTAGAACAATAACTGAAGATTACTATCCGACATTACTGACCACTCTACGGGACAAAAATTATAAGAAGAGATCCAGAAAGCTATTCAAAGGTGTTTTGTTTCTGCAGGATAACGCCCTTGTACATAAATCTCATGTTGCCGTGCAAAACATTCGTGATTTAGGGTTTGAATTACTAGAACAACCTTATTCACCAGATTTGGCTCCCTCCAACTATCATCCCTTTCCTAAACTGAAAAAAAGTTTAAAAGGTCGTAAATTTTCTTCAAACGAGGAGGTAATAAAAGCTGTGGAGGACTAGTTTGCAGAGCAAAACGAAACATTTTTTTGAAAGGTCTAGAGACGTTGTGGTTTCGCTGTAATAAATGTATCCAATCAAGAGGATAATATGTTGAGTAATAAAATATTTTGACATTGAAATTTTGTTTGGTTCTATAGTAGGCTAAGAATTTTTCGATATATCCTTGTATATATAGTAAAAAAAAACATCCGATGTTGGCAATAAGCTGCTACCAAGCACATCAAGACAAAAATATGAATCTACTATCTTTGAAACTTAGAAACATTCACTCACAAAAAGTAAGATATCTCAGCTTCTGAGGTAAGAATATGTTTAAAAAAGCATTATACATTTCTAAGTTCATTCTCAGTCTGCTTCAGATTAAGGAGATTCAACGGTTTCAATGAAATTACCTGATACTAAAATCAAACTTCCTAGAAATTTCACATTGGAGAATTCTTCCAAACTTACAAAAAATATATAAAGTTTCGATCATGTATGGACTAGAAACGCTTTGTTCCAATTTACACAAATATGAACTGTCCAAAGCAGCTCGTGGAAGTAAATAAATTTGAAATCTGGGATTATATACAAGGCATTGATTCCCAAGCTCATCTGCAACTATGTCAATTTATGCACTAGCAATTCTATCAAAAGCGATGAGGATTGAAAATCCAGCAATGTTGCTTTGATTCAATCTCCACCGCCACTAGAACCTTAATACAAGTGTTTATGCGAAACGAGCTACCAGGAGCTACTACTCAAAATTGTTTGAATAGAATTGTTTATTACTACAGTGAAGGAAAAATATGAAAATAGTTAATGTAAAATGAATTATGTATTTTAATTAAAAACACATCAAAATATCGCATCCGTAGATACGTCACGACAGGTGAGGAAATGACATATTTCTTCCTCACTTGATTTCAGGCACTCCTCATTAGTTTGTACCAGCTATGGAGGGTAAAGGTTGAAAGAAATATCTTATATGGGAGAGAATTTGAATAAGTTTCTGTAAACTATGAATAACAGTTCAAAAACCTTTCAATAAGGCGCTGGTATGAACAGAGTGTATGGTATGGATGCAGATAAATAATTTTTGACTCAAGCAGTTCATTATTAAAATACATGGACACACGGACATGCGTAGCCCACCCACACATGTCGATGGACACTTTTTCATATTCTCAGATGATTTTCACAATCTCCACCCTCCATTGTATCAACGATCGTCGGAGCTCGGGAGAAATATGTTACTTTTTTTACTTGTTTCACAATATACTATTCTCACCTCGTAAGAGTTCAATGTCATATTAATATCAGACTGTACAAAGATTCCGATGTTTCTTCGAAAACTGATTTGAATATTGATTTACCTTTTTTCGAATTTACAGAAATGTCTGGAATAGAGGAAAATAATGTCAATATTTGGTTTGTTAATGTGCGGAATAATATCACACAAATGCAAAAAATGCTTTTTGTGAATATTATGATAAATCTCAATTGGTTTATAATACAAAAAACTGAACGGTTTGAAATCGTTTTCCGTTATCATTTAATACTTCTCGTGAATTGAATTCTGCATTTAGTTGAAGTTAATTGTATCAGTTATTATTTTATTAGGGTTTTTCAAGTATTAATACTTTTCTTCGCGATTTATTCATCTAAAAAATGAAAATCAAGAGTATCAAGAAAAAAATTATAGCAAATCGATTCAAAAATTATGAATGATATATTTACACAATGAAAATTTTTTAGTTGCAAAATTATGATAAAATATCTGCATTTAACATTTTCGCTTGATAGGCTACGAAGAAGTAGAATGGAAAGAGTTTGGGAAAGAGAAATAGAATTCCAAGAGTAACAAAATTTTTGTTCAGTTGAACTGAAGCAAATATAATTCTCTCCCTCCAATAACCTGCATACCCTACCAATTAGAATCACTTCTCTTCTGGTTTCACGAATTATAATTTTGAAGTATGAATTATGACAAAACCTAAATGACTTATCTGTATATTGTACACTACACAGCTCAACAAATAAAATGCATTTTCACAATCCAAATAATGCATTCTGCAAAGAGCTTCCATCTACCCTCCATATCTACCGATGGGGTCGTAAATGTTCTCTGGTGCTACCTTTTCTTCCTACTTTCATGGGCTTAATGGAAGTTACCAGCTTTCCTCTTCTTTTCGATTCTGTGGTTCGCAATGGGTGTATCCCCTCCATAATCTATAAAAGGGGCTTTATTACGACTATAAATAAACTCAAGAGTAATCTAGCTGCTAAAGCTGATCCTTTCGATACTTTGGGTAACTGGATCTGAAATAGGTGATTGGTTTTCTATATTTGTCCTTTTTCCACTATTTGTTTCCACTGCTGTTAGTATTCAAGCTATTTTCTTTGGTATCCTCAGCTCTTAAAATCTTCCTCTAGCGGTTTTCTGCATGTTATCTCCTATTATCTTTTTGTCTAAGTTCAGAGTGTGCCCTATGAATGACAAGGAGCGACCACTACTTGCTTCTTATAATTTGCTTCTTTTGGTGTCTTATAGAAGTGTATTTCCACGATGAAAATGCAAACAGTATAATGAGTATAGGAATGACTTTGCTCAGATTAAGCGTGGTCTTCAGCGCCAGCATGATGGTTATTTTTCCTCCTCTTGATAACTAGGTAGTCAATTAGGTCCTCGAATGCTAGTCCTTGGTCCAGGATGACTCTCAGTTATTTGGATTTGGTGGTCTCCTGTAATGTTCATAGTCTTTTCTGTTATCTTTCCCTCGTTTTTGAAAAATATGTTTTTCGTATAATTGATGTTCTCTTCGCTTGCACTATGTTTCAGTCATTCGCTGATCCTTTCTTTATCTGTTTACTAAATTCGTTTCCAAAAAGATGAACATAACATTTCAAAATTTTCGTTGCAAAAATTATTTTGGAATGTGGAATCAGGTGCTGTTGACATTGAAAAAATTTATAACAAAAATGTCGGCATAATTAGATACCGTGTAGAGACATTGGGATGGGATGAAATTCGGGTTGAGAAACTAAACATTTTTTCAATTGTAAAAAACTACGAAACAATTTTTTTTTCGTTCACCATTCATACACACAGATGCCAATATCAAATCCATTTTACGTTTATGAAGTACTAGCTTTCAAAAGAGTATGTGTAAAATTTCATGATATTTCGATCAGTCAGAAAAAAGTGATAGCCATCTAAGTGAAGCTACTTTTGTCATTTTCAATACAATTGATTGTATTGATTTATCATTACTTCTTGATGAAAAAAATACTGTACAAGCTCAACAATAGCTTCAAAAGTGTTATTCGGAAAAGAACCATTTGTTATTGGTTTGCTGAATTTAAACAGACACATGATGATGAACATTCTGGGCGTCCAATTGAGGTGGATCCTCAAACATCAAAAAAGTCTACAAATTGGTAAATCTTATCGTAAATTGAAATTACATGACATGTCTGAGGCCATAATGATATCAGAAGGCAGTGTGTTTACAATTATGCATGAACATTTGACCATGAGAAAGCTTCTTCAAATTTACTCACAGTCGATCAAAAACAACAACGTGTTGATGATTTAGAGCAGTGATTGACCATGTTAACTCGTAATCGATCAGATTTCTGACAATGGATGGAACATGGATCTATCACTTCACTCTGGAATCAAAACGAAAAACATAAGGATGAACTGCTGCTTAAGGAACCACGACCGAAGCCACCAAAGACACAACAGTAAGCTGAAAAGGTGAGGGCTTCAGTATTTTTGGATGCGTATGAAATATTGTTAATCGAATATATTCAAAAGGAAGGGACAATCAAATTAAATGCGAATACTACATAAAGATATTTGATCGTTCGACTGCAAAAATCATGGAAAAAACCGTCTCTTCCACCAAGACAATGCGCCGAATCACAAATTGTCTAATAAAATTAGACGAATTTCTCCTCATTTACCGTATTGTCCATATCTGGCCCCCAGTGGTACTACTGGCTATTGGCTGGTCCCAAAAAAATGCTCGCCGGTAAAAATTCAGCTCAAATGAGGAAGCAATTGCTTAAACTGAAGCCTATTCTGAGACAAAAGCCAAATTCTTCTACAACTACGACATCGAGAAGTTATAGAAGCGTTGAAATGCTTGTATCGCTTCTGAAGGAGATAAAATTGATGAATAAAATGAATTTTTGGCAAAAAAATATGTGTTTTTCTTCGTTAGTCACTCGACTTCATGAGTAATGTGTTATGTACAAACTTTAAGCACCCTAGTCCAAGCATTTAAAAAATATCATTTAGATATAATACACCGAACAAAATAAAATTAAAATTTCGTATTATTATAATTTCATTTTTTTATTTCATGGTTTATAAATGCTTCTCAATCTCCCGTATACCCACCAGTTGTTGAAATATATGATATAGTAATTAAAGTAATAAAATACAACAGTTAATATGACCACACTCAATAAAAACAGTTTATTTTGAAATTATACTGTTGAATAATTTAGAGTTTTAAATATTAAACATTCCTATCAGTTATAGAGTGAATTTTTATTTAGTCTTTAGATGAGATGAATTTATTTTTATATACTAGAGTTTATATACTAATTTCAAATAAATAATTATGATCAATTTAGGTTTCATTAAAAATTCATGTGTTTAAAAGTGAAGTCGATTGTTACAGGTCCTAAATTTCAATAGAATTATCGTATTATGTGAAAAGTTACACGAAATAATATGTATTTTATCTGTCGTAATAAATATTTATTCATATATTTAAGTTAAAAAGCCAGATGCTTTAGTTGACCTCTCAATCATTCATAATTAAACAATAGCAATGCTTGACTCAAACAATTACTTAATCGTCTTCTAGCATCACTGTTCAATCCAACAGATAGAAAAAGTTTATCATAGCCATATGGAAATGATGCTCAAAAGTTGTTAATTGGATAATCACAAGCTTCTCTTGATCAAACTTCACCCGGTATAATTAATAAATTCACTAGATATTTTGTTACTTTTGAAATATTTGAGAAAAAACTAAATTTGTGCGACGATTTTCCGTTTTTCTTTAAAAATTTTGATAAAATCATATAACATAATAATAAAAAAAATATAAATAATATATCTTGGTCATATTCTGTTGTTTTAGTGCTCCTGTTCCCATCATCGTGTAAGAGAAAGAGTAATATGTTCGACTTGTTGATGCATTTTGTCTGAAAAATCGAATCGAATCGAATCGAATGTATAATTATATTCAAATAGAAAAGGTGGTCGTAAAATTATTATTAGTGTAAAGAATTTGCTACTTAAGATATAATTTCTCAATACTCCTGAAATTTCCTTCTAAAGAATCTTTCATTTTCCATTTAGATTACAGTCCTTACATCTTTCAAACAAAATTGGAAACCCACCCAAAAATCTCGAGAGCTGTGCTGAATGATGATTCAATTTGCTGGGGTTTTTATGGTAATTAAAGGTTTTGTGTATGAAAATATTTAGATGGGGAATGAATGCTCTTGCAATTTTTTCTGCAGAATATTTCTACTCTAAGCATGGGATGTGATTTGATTCTCTCGCTGTTTGGAATAAAGTTGCTTAAATAGTATTATTAGCGTATAAACTATCAATCAGGAATTATAGCAGACTCATTAAAACTATTAATTTAGTTTCTCTATCAAAGTTGAAATCTTCTTACTCATGAATGTGTTTTAATCTCCAGAAATTTTATATTCATTTCAAGATTATAAAGAAAATCTCTTTCCTGGTATCTGAGTTACCGTTATCAACCGTGATCATAAGATGAAATTAATCATTTGAAGATGTTTACCTGATATCTGAATAGTGCTGAAGTGGAATCGATAAATAGCTAAATAGAGTTAGTTGCTTGTTTTCAAAATATATTTTTCCCATTCTCATATTATAACAATGCATTTTGACTTAATCACTCATTACTTAATTATTAGAAATAGTATATCTCGATGAAAGGTGGACATAACATAAAAACTATTCACAAGGTTGCTAAAATGGCAATTTAGAAATATAAAACTAACGAAAATAAAAAGGCACCAGGCGTGATGTATCAACAAAATTCAGTGACACATACTGAAAAAGTCAATACAAAATGGCCTGGTATAATGAGGTTACAATATAAAAGTTATTATTTCATTTCATATTGATTCAGACAAAAATCATGCTTTCAACCATAAGCAGATGTCGACAAGTTATATATCTCGAAAGGGGATTTTGAGCTCATCTATAAAATTGTTATAGTCAAACTCTCCAGCAACTTCAGCATGGAATATCCACACTATAAGTTTTATGAATACTTCAATACCGCAGATTTTCCATCAAAGTAAGACGAAAGCACGGTTTCTGAAACTACCGTAGCAGTTTTTGTATTACACCATTTCTTGAAGTGTTGATACGGTACTTCATACCTTTTCCTATATTTTTATGGTAGCACCAACTGACAAGTAAAATTGGTTGATTCACTTATACTGATTTTATGCAAATAAAAAATTACAATTTCTGATAATAAATAAAAATTCAAAAATAAATTCTGCGGAAAGAAAAACTCATTCAAAAACCTTGAACATTGATTAGCGAAAATTGAGAGTTTGATTTTTGATGAATAACAAATGTATTGCATCCCACCAAAGGAGTGAGAAGTTCTCACACACTCAATATGTCCTGTGACTAATTGAAAAAACACATTTTTTGCCAACAAAATATATATATTGATATATGATTTATGCTCTGGAAAAGTTATCAGTTTTGCCTAGCATATCCATTAAGGCCATTATACTTTGTTTAAATTTTGTGAGAATGAATGAATTTTCAAGATTGGAAGATTTCAAGATTTGGGACCGTTTTTTCAAATGTTCATTCACTTTGTTTTAATATGCTTAGTGTCTCCATTTTCCGTGCCATATCATCGTAAAGTGCATCCATTGTATATTTTGATATCCGTAATTTGGTAATTCATCAATTCAAATTGATGTAATTGAATGGAGAATTAATATTTCCTTGGGAAAAACCTATTTTCTATACAACAGGAACTGTTTATCAACAGAAATATCAATGTATTGCTTATGCGAACGATATACGGGGGCCGTTTTTTCTCCGACCTGCGATAGGCTATAATTAAAAGACAAATTTATTTAAAACAATAATTTTATTACCAAGAGATTGGTTCTAACGGTTCTTTTTCAACTAAACAACGAAGAGATTGAGCCATTTGTAGACATTTGTCATATCTGTGGACAAAGTTTCCAATACCCTCTTCAAAGAAAGTTTCCGCTAATGTAGACTTCTGGAAAATCCGTAGACAAAGCAGTGATGGTGCTGCGATTTTCTCCTCCAACCATTCTGTCAACTTATTGAACCAGGTCATCTAAAACGACAGATTTGCGTCCTTAGCTCTCTTCATCATGCACATCATTACGGCCATCTTTGAACTTTTCACACCATTCACGCACACTACCATCACTCGTCAAGTTTTTCCCATACACACGACTCATTTTCTGATGGATTTGTGCAGCACTATTGCTTTCAATCTGTAGAAAACGAATCACTCTTCGTAATTCACACTTGGCGGGAGCATCAATAATAGCGGACATGTTCAAGTGGTAAAGGCAATTCACAAAAGCCAACAATTTGTCAATAGAAGCTGGCGATGGCATACAACACTGTTTTGAGAAGGTAACCCAATTTGAATATCTGGGGATAACAATTACAATCAAAAATTTGGATATTCAAAAAGTGGAAAAAGAATTGAAAACAAAACAACATCTATCAAAATTAGCGAAAACTAGAATTTATGAAGCAGCTTTTCTTACAATAGTGCTCTAATGCTCCAATCTATGAATATTATGGAGAAAGGCTACAAGTAAACTGGAAGTGTGGGAATGAAAAATTTTGACAAAAATTTCTGGAGAAACTCAATCTGAAAGGAAAAAATAGAGAAATTATGGCTGTTTGCGATCAATTATCAATTATCTAGTTGTTGAAAGCACAGTTAAACAGCTAGGACCCTTCTATCCAATGAATAATTAAGCAATATCGAAATAGATATCAAGAGCAGAAGAAGTGGGAAAGAGAGAAAAAACCTTAAAGGAAAAAGTAGATAGATGAGTTGAAGACAGATATAAGGAAGTTTTGTACACAAAGATGAGAAGAAGACGCACAGAACAAGATTAAATGGAGAATTTTTTTCAAAGAAGTCGAGATAACAATATAGAGAAAACCGACGTGACGGTTGAGTTTTGTTATATATGAATCTACACTGTTATATTTGACGACAAAAACCTACAATTTTGAGTTCGTCGTCATAAAAAAATCCATTTGGTAATGTTCATGAAAGTTTGGAAGAAATCGGCTTACGCAACGATATTCAGAAAGTTTTTGTCCAACGAACAAGTTTTTTTATCAAAATTCTCTTCGTTTATCAAAATAATTTTCGCCGGTTCAGTAATGTACAGTGATACTCACTGTTAATTGTTTCTTCATTTCCCAAACAGTTGGAAAAGAAGATGTATATCCCAACATACAGGCACCATAACCTTGCCTGCCGATTGCTGCATTTCTGTTTGCTCCACTTCCATTGTCCACTCATTTAACTATCGTTTTGATCGAGGTGTATTGTGATAAATTCACGTTTCATACTATGTCTGATAATATTGCTAAGAATCATCTTCATTTGTAAAGCTTTTTTGAGCTCGATAACTCATATGAAATAGTGAAAACACTTTCATATAATATTCACTATCGCTTTCAATTCCATCTCAATTCTCAGAACTTTCCGATATTGTCTGGTGTAACTATATCTTTCGGACTTCCAAATCGTCCAGAAGTAGTATGGATGCGTTTAAACTTAAAATACCTATCAAAGATGATTTTCCTAAGAAAAAGTCACTGTTATATTTTACTATCTAATCCAAGTATCTATCTTGTTACTTTCTTCAGCTGAAACATAATGATTAATCAAGAACCATCTTTTTCATTGTTCAAAAAAACTTGTTAACTTCAAAAAATTAAAAAAACATTGAAATCGGACTGGAAATATATAGATAGATATCAATATTCTCAAGAATATATAATATATTTCCATTAAATTTTTTTCTTGTCGCAAACTCACAAGTCACAAATAGAAAAGCTTCCACAACTAAAACTTTTCGCAAAGTAATCCGAAACATACAAGCTTCTTATACAGCATATCCCTTTGCACGAACTTTCAAATAGATAACTTTCGTTATATGTATGAATATCAATCACGATCGCTAAAAAATTCTCATTAACACAAGCTAGAGTTCTGGCATTCAAGATTATATCCCGTAGTTTTCAAATGTACTAATTTCATGCGTAATAGTAAATTTCACGAAGGTTTGCACAAATAATTTCGAATTGCAACAACAGGACATATACTATAACGTTTGTATTTCATATAAAAAAAAATTTCCCGTCTTCTCCTGATTTATCACTTTTGCAATTATATTTCACAACAATTACATTCAAATAAAACGTGACTTCATTAAACCTATTAAAATGCCGTTTGGTTCGGACAACATCCATTAACGTTCTACAATTTTCAAACTCCATTATGTCCAATATCTGATGAGTTTCCTGACAATTGAGTAGTAGAATAGTTTTAAGTGATACATTTCCATTGATTGTTTATTGGAAAACATTTTTGGAAATAATTTTATTATATTTCTACTGTATAGAGAAATATCATTCAAGTATCATTCACATGTTTGCTCAAAAATATTCGTAATTTCTCTAATGCGAAAAATCACAGGGAATTAGTTAATTATAGTTTCAATTCTTATAGTCACAAAAATTTAGAAGTTTTATCAGAATTATAGGTTCTGACTAATATTATATCTCCTCATCAAATGTTGGTAAAGTACTACCTAGCATGTTAAATGAACTACTCATTTATAGCTGCCCTTCCTAGCTCTGTGGACACATTTTCTGCGATGAATCACTCTGCTTTGAGTTTTTTTTGTTCACTCTCCAGCATAACACAGTCTCTTACTTGCTTCTCACACCTAACGCTCCAGCATCCTGCATAACTTGTTGTTCCTAGGGTGCTCTGGGTTAACCTCTTGGTCGTACCATATCTGGCTTCCACTCTATTACCTTCGAATATGTCCAAGTAATTTGAGTCTTTGGGTTTTTATCACTGTCATTTCACTCTTCTTCACCTCATTCTCGATGTCGTGATTCATTAACTTTATTAAGTATCCTCTTCGCTCTCCTCTGTCGGTCGCTTGGCTTCGGCTACATAAATAATGACTAGTCTAATTCCTGTTGTGTATATGCTCAGCTGATTCTGTTCCCACTTATATGATTTTATTATTTCTCTCGCTGATTGTCACACGTAAATACTTGAAATCCTGAAATACTGTGTATCTAAATTGATACACGCGACTTTCCACATTTGAATGACATAAGACTATTGGAGATGGTTAGAAGTTTCAGATATCTATGGTGTAAAATAAACTGTACGATTATGTACGATTCAATAAAGAAGAAATATAATCTAACTCAGAACTTTTATTCGGAAATACATATTCAAACTATCAAAACCGCCAGAACAAAAACAAAAACATTTCAAATATGAACTGATCAAAAAATTTTCAAAATTGATAAGGTGTGAGGAATAAATTCATAGTTCATGAGGAATAGAAGTGAGACGTTAAGTAGTTTGGTAAAACTCTCATACCATTGTGTGGAACTTCTAAAATTTCAGAATTTTATGTGAATTTGAAACATTTATCTGATCTACAACATTTATAAAAATGGACACTTCGAATAAACCGATGTACAAATGGAAGTAGTCAAATGCTCAAATAATGCTATATGAAAGTAAAGACGAAATGAACTGAACGAAAAACTGTGAAAACACCAAAATTACCTAAACAATAAAAGCCTGGTACTGCAAAAACAACAGGGTCCCTGAAGCTTGAGGGAATGAGAAATCACAATGAAACATACATTCAATTCGTAAACATCGCGATATAAGTTTTCTTGTTATTGTGAAAGTGATGTGAGATATCATAAAATCGGTTTGTTGGTGTCAATTCAATGAAAAATTATATTTTTCTCAAACATTTGTATATATATGGAGTTGTTCTTAAAATAATAAATTATGACGAATAATTATATCTCACAATGTAGAACATACATAAGTTGAAAAGAATAATTAATTTTACACGGCATTTGTAGAATGCTTAATGTCCATGAGGAGGAAACTCTACTATACATATCGTTCTAATGCACTTTCCTCCGCGGTGTTCGAGAAGACATCCTGGAAAGGAGTACGGAAGAACACATCAAGAATATAGATATGTGTAGGCTTCTTCGCTTAATACACGGAGTAGATCCCCATGATATAAACTCCAATCTATAAGTAGGTCTTCATAATGTCGTCGCACAATGGCTGAATTGCTGAGTGCCTATCTTAATCAGAATCCATTTATATCTCGTAAGAAATAAAGTATAAAAACAGTACAGGAGAGAAATATTATTAGATGAGAGTAGAAATTGAATATCCACAGAAGGGAAGAAAAAGAGTTTGGAACGTTTCCGCATTTCGCATCAACTGCTAAGAGTCTTCAGCTTCTGTGTTCACTATAGGCTTCGATACTGGTTCCCCAAAACAGCACTAAGGGTTTCTTTCCTAATTTATATATTTCCTATTAAATTACACTTTACTGAATCAACAGCCTGAAGGGGAAATAAAAATTGGGAAATCATATTATTTTTTATATCTTAAAAAAATTAATACCTATTTCCGAAGCATTTATGTACAATTCGGTTCACATAAAACGATGAATGAAGAAAGATGAGGTTGGAATTCATTCGAGTAGTCAATGTGATACTTATTCCATTAAGTACACTATCTACAGTATAAAATTTAAAATTTCTCTAAGATTATGTAACAAAAGCTACATAATGAAAATTAAACATCTAAACAAACAAGTAAACACGAAGACGAGAGACTTCACAGATACTGTCTTGTTTATGATTACATTGTAAAGAGTGGCAAGCAAGCAAATTCATCTTCGATGACTATCGAAAGTATCAAATTACAGGATCACTTCAAGCACAAATTCTACTTCCTTCGTTTCTTCTTCATAATACTTATAAAATATTACTTCTTCAATCTCTTATTTCTAAGACCCTTTGATATGTTTATGTTTCTAAATGTTCTTGATTTTAGATTGCTTCTGTTTCAAAATTAGTTTTTTTAATAATTTCTAAAAGATAGATAAAATTTGACATTTCGACTTTTCTTGATCTTGACCAAAATATGATATTGACACTGACAATTTGCGTATTTATATTAATCAATACATAATTTTCATCATAAATACCAAAATAAGAATAAAATCAAACTAGAACTTTCTCCTAATAAGAAAAATTTTTCCGTAGCCCTCTCATCTCAAATATTAAATTATTTATAGCTTTATTAGAATTTACAAACTAGACCCATAAATTTCACTTAAATTATTTAGGTCATTTTTTATCATTTATAGCTTTTTCCTTCTTATGAATGTGAACCATTTCTAAGAATTCTCTTTTTCGTGTATTAGATTCCATTTCAAGAATTTTTGAATCTTCTGAATTTTTAAATTTTTTTTATCGTATTTATGACCTCTTAATCTATTTTCTAAATACTGAGATGTCTGCCCCATGTAGACAGCGTCACAATTACTACAGGGTACTTGATATATAATATTACTTCTTCTGTTTTTTGGTGTTTTGGATTTTAATTTGGCGAAATATTTAGATATTGTATTATGTCCTTTATGACTTATACTAATATCATATTTATTGAAATAATTTCATAGCTGAAAAATATTATTAAATACGCTTCTTATGCTAACATGAACTTGTCCATAATGAAATTTTGTAAATCCACATTTCATAAAATCAAATTCAAACACCAATTCATGACACTGGAGTCTAGTTAGTACTTTTAAAACAAACACTTTATATATTTTCATATATTCGAAATCTTTTTGATATTGATTAGAACATAATACAGATTGTAACTGAAAATATTTATAATTTCCTTCAAGAAATCCATGGCTTGGTATGGATGTATCTATATAACTTAACATTTGAAGCGTCAGATCTATTGAGAGCTACACACTTTCCTAGAGGAACCAAAGAAAATAGATTAACAAAAAACCAACTCTGGACTGAAGTGTTTTTTCACACTTGAAACATTCAAATCAATTTACAATTTCGTATACATCACAGGACCCGATGTCTGATTCCAGTTCCAGATAGCGAATATTCACTGACGGGATAGTATGTTAAAACAGTAGATTTTTTCACCGATCAATCGTATGTGGTAGCACATAGCTGCGTACGGTCCTTTGACGGTATGCGAATAGAAAAAGTTATCAAATTCAACGAACCGCATCCTATGTAACTGTGAATCATCAAATTGAAAAATTATTCATACGAAGGCTCGATTTAAGTGTTAACCAAAAGAGCATAATCGGGTGTTATCCATCCTACTGGAACCAAAAATTTTTATTCGGGAGGCTCAGATATATTGTGTTGGAATGTGTGCCAACTCAAACAAAAATTTAACTATAAGATTCTCTTCGACAGATATCCACATTCACACCTATATTGATACTAATTCTACATAAGAAAAATCAGTTCAGTATAATACTTAACACAAATTACAATATTTTTTGTTGCTGTAAATTAGTCTTAAACAATAGTTGAGTTTTTATTCTATGAGCATCAGTTTCGCCTAAGGATGGCTCATATATCACTTCACCGTTATAAAAATGTGAAAGCACCAAAGAATTACACAGCATTTTCTTTATGCCAAAATTATATTTAAATATTGGCATGAAGAAAATGCTCTTTGTTGATAGATTCATTTTAGTGCATAACCTCTACATAGTATTAAAGTTACATGTTTTTTGAAACGTAATGTAGTGTCAACTATCAAACAAAAACATTCACCGTATTCCCTAGAAGCACATTGTTCTCAAACCGCAATTGTATTCGTTTGAGTACCTCTGTTATTTGTTTGCTTTATGACCAAAAATCATTGCACTAGACTTATTTTGCTTGAACTTTAATGAAAGTGATTTCGGATTCTATGGTTTCACAGTTAGTAAAAATATGATAGATAATAGTCATTGTATTGATAGAGATGGCTCAGATATTATTTTTGAGCAGAACACATCAGTAATTGTCAAAAGTTTTAAGTCTTAACACGTTGAGTCCCAACCAAAATTTTCCCTGCACTCAATTTTTTTGTGTTTCTACACTTTCTCCTAGGAAAAATGAAGTGAAAATTTATTTGAAATCAAAAGTATGCAAAAATGATGTTTTCTGTGTGGGGTCCATAGTCCCACTCTGGGCCCGAGGAAAAGTTTACTACTGAAACTTTCCCCAGCGCCTCTAGCAGTCCTGTGGCTCGCACACAAAAAACATCATGTTTTGCAGTTTTTATTCAAAATAAATCTTGTCATTATTTTTCTTCGAAGTTACATCTACTTATGCTTTTTAATTTTTTATTCTCTTTTCTATTATCCTGAGATGAGCAAAAAAAAATATTACTTACCAACAAGATTTCAGTAGAAAAACAAATACAAACTAACCTATGTCAATAAATATCACTAAGAAAAACCTACTCGAAAAACTTTTCAATACCGGAAAACACTCTCGGAGAATTTCATTTACACGCGGAATATTATCAAACGTTTCTGTCGGATGGCTGAATTCGCAACTGTATATCTGAGCGTCGTTTCTTTCTATATAAACATCCAGATAACGTCGGGCGCATTCTCGTTCCTACCCCCCGGCTGTGGTGGAAATTTGTTAATTGAATTTTTCATGGTATACCTTTTCTGGCAAATACTCGGAAATAATTAACTTTCAATACTTTTACGGCAACGTTAAAGTTCCAAATTTAATTAATGGAGTATTGTTTTTTTTTAATTGAACTTATATTGATGTAGAAAATAAACGGTAGCAGATTGAAAATGTCTTTTATGAATATAAACAATAAGTTTCGCCAAAGTCACGGTTGTGATTCAAGGTTTCCATAGCTAATTTCCACGCCTTGTTGAATCGACGAAGAATCATACCTTTAGATTTCCATGTAATCATTTATGTTAAACCAAGATAGTGTAAACAGAGAGAAATATCGCCAATGATGTTTGTAGAATAACTTGCGGTTCATTGTAGTACCTAACCTAACTCTAACACTTCAATCATAATAATAGACCAAAACTTCAATACAATCATTAAAATTGGAAAATTCGTGTATCAAATCATCATTGGGCAATATTCTCTACGGACTCTACGGTTTTCGTTAACCTAACGGGAAACATTGTACTGAAATAAATCACGAATCGTAATTAATTTTTAGGAATATATTTTATGTATTCGAATTCATGCTCAACTTTTAAGATAATGTCAACACACCAAATACACAATCAAAGAAAGTTTTCCAACTAGAATCTCTAAGATTACCGAAGATCCAATTCTATACGAAAACGCGATCTATTGTAGTACCGAAAAGCGATAAAAGCGATTCTACGAATATTGTTCGTATCGCTTCCAAAGCTTTTCTATGAGGAGAATTTTATTCATCAGATTCTGCAGGCAGGTTTACTGTTAAGATTATACCCACCTCTAATTGATATATGTGTGCCATTCTAGCGTGATAGCTTCGAATGTTGTGAGTAAAAACATTTTAAGTTCATTATCTGGATTTGTATATAGATATTTAGAATACTGTCCATGCTAACACTGGAAAAGGATTAAAATCAATTTACTGAAGGAGAGGAAAATAAAATTAAATGTTTGACTTGGCGTAATCCGTCTGCCTTTTCTAATTCTTGTAATAAAGGATGCCAACGAAAACATTATTCTGCAATTTAGGAAATTAACAGCATTTTGTATTTCCTAAGACTAAAGTTGCACAAAAATTTTAAGTTGAATCAGTAAGCTAATATAAAAAATAGATGAATTATTTTTCTTTGGACGTATTTGTTGGTGATAAATCTAAATTATTTCTTCTATTGTCTTAGCTGTCACCTATTTGTATTTGTTTTATGCAGAGGTATACGAGGTTAGCTAGTTAATTTTGAGATATGGCAACCATAAAACAATAATGTGAATATATCAAATCTGACACAACCATCATAAAGTTCGAAATTTCTAATGGTAAACGTACTGACAACATGTTGTCATACGAGTGCTATTTGAACTTATAGTGATAGGCGACGAATCATGGATCTATCCATATATACGGCCAGATCCAACAAAAGTTGTTCGAGCACCAAGCAGTTAGAAGCAAACAGTGGTCTGTTTTTTCAGAATGTTGCTACAATTCCGTTAGAATATCGTAGAACGGTCAATTCTACTGTTTCATCAGCATTTGGTTGCCAGAAGCGTTTGAAACGAGTCGCAGAAGGCGAATCATTTTCAACCACGACAATGCGAGCTCTTATACATCAGTTCAGATAAAAACATCTTTCAACACTCAAAACATCAAATTGGTTCATCTGCCATGCATTTGTTCTTTGGCACTTAATAATTTTTGCTTATTACCGCAGATCAAAAATAAATTACGAGATCAACGTTTTAGAGGAATGGGAAAGGAAAAAATGTTTCTACAATTGATTTGAACGTATGCGAAAAAACACTAATATTAATGGAGAATTGAAAAACAATAAGCCATATCCAATCCTAAATATTTTTTTTATTTGACTATCTCAAAACATAAGTAGCACCCATCGTATTGTAGCACCTAAGACTAGGTTCTTAGTAAAGCTAATTCAAAATGGTTTTTCACTCACTTGTGTTTTTTATATTTCCAAATTAGTAAGTCTATTTTGATGAATCTTTTTTCCCAAAATAAGCAAAAGATGTAATCTGATAGCGGTCTAGAAATCTTGGTGTTCAATGGTACCACGTTGTCCAAGCGAGTATACTGGAAACTTTATATAATATTTCATCAATATTTCTATCAAAGTCATTTTGAATATTGAATTTTGAATCCTATGAATTTAAAAAATTTTTTAAAGAATAAATACAATTGAAAACCTCCGAAAATCTAAATTAATTATTTCCCAGACGATGAATACATAAGTATTCGAAAGCTCGGAAAATATATTAAAGTTAGTCCACTTTGGTGTTTCGTTACCACGTTACCAATAAGAAACCGCCCATAATGTAGCTGGAAAAGGACTTCGTTATAATTTAGATATATATATATATATATATATATATATATATATATATATATATATATATATATATATATATATATATATTCCTCAATTTCAAATTTATACCGTCACGGATGAAATACCTACCGTAACGTTGAACTTACATATGGAACTGAAGCCAAACAGAATCTGAAAAATTTCGAAAATATCCTCCAAAAAATTGCGAAACTGAAAAACCGAAGAATTTTCCTACTCAGATGCAAAAAAGATAAGTTGATACCTACATTTCTAAATTTAAAATTATCCCATATAAAATTTACAAATAGTCGCCTGCAGCATGAATATCAAAATCACGTTTTATCTAGATTCATTAGTAGTAGTAGTAGTCATACAACCATCTATTACCGAATCAACTACTCTAATAAGAAAATTGGAAAATGATTTAAAAAACATAACAGTTAAAATAAATGAAGTAATTCTTATTAATATTTTCCAAGAATTTAAGGAAAAATGTCGAGAAAAAACTGAATCACTTTTTAACAAATGCAAAGAAAAAAATATAAGGAAAATTGCTAAGCTAGTATCAAAACAACAACCAATTCTTGAAAATACAAATGAAATGGATCGAGAATTTAACTACTCTCATACCAGATGAAGTAAAAGAAGTTTCATCTTTAGGTCCCAATTTTGCACAAAATATTTCTAGTGACAAAGAATAACCCGTGACAAATATCTTATGTAATATTAAATGCAACACCAATCATCTAAATAACGGCATTAAAAATTAAATAAGATCTGATACTTGTAATATTATCACTAATTTCAAAAATAAATTGAAAAACAAAAGACAACAAAATAATATCAAACCTCAAAATATAACTAAAACCAAAAAATTCATAAATAAAAATAGAAATCTCAAAATTTTGGAAGCAGATAAATCTAATAAAACTGATCAAATTATTAAACGATAAAACAATTTACAAAAAAATTAAACAAGACCGTACAAATTCTTATCAAAAACAAAATAATGATCTAATCCGCTCTTGGGAAGAATAACTTTTTATTTCGCCATCAGACGCAAAAAAATTAAAAATTCACAATGCCTTACCCCCTAAAATATATGGTTTACCAAAACTCCACAAACCTGACATTCCCCTTCGACCGATTGTATTCAAACTCATCTGACCCCATTATCTAATTATTTGAAAAAAAAATTATATCAAAACAAATACTATGTCAAAAACACATGGGATTTAAAAGAAAAAATTAAAAGTATCAAAATTCTTAATGAATATGTATTTAATTCGTTAGATGTAGTTTCTTTATATACAAATATTTCTATCCCCATTGTGAAAAATATGTTAATGAAAAATTGGGACAAAATTAAAGAATATACAGAAATACCTCAAAATGAATTTATAAAAGCTATATAACTCACACTTACAACAACATATTTCAAATTTGAAAATGAATTATGCAAACAAATTGATGGTTGTGCTATGGGAGCTTTTATTTCAAGTATTGTAGCACAATTGGTAATGGAAGATCTTGAGGAAACGGTTCTAAGCAAACTTGATATAGATATTCTATTCTTTTTCCGATATGTAGATGATTGCATTACTGCTGTATCCAAGAATCAAATTGAAAACATAAGTAAAAAAATTCAATTCTTATCATGAAAAACTTCAATCTACAATCGAGGTTGAGCAAAATAATAGAATCAATTTTCTTGATGTCACATTATATAAAATTAACAATAACATAAGAACAGAATGAATGGTATACGAAACCAACTTGCTCCTCAAGATATTTAAACTTCAATTCGTGTCATTCTCTGTCACATAAAAGATCAGTGATAATAAGTTTGACTGATAGATCTATCCAACTATCAGATCCAGAATTTAGATGTTTAGCTATTCAAAAAGCAAATACTGCATTGAAAGAAAACAATTATCAGGAAAAAATTATAAATAACATATTCCAGAAAACGATAAACAGATCCTACAATCAATTTAGAAACAAAACTGAAACGAAACATCAAAACAATAAACATTTTTCCTTACCATATGTACAAGGACTTTTCCAACAATTATCGAATTATTTCAATAAATATGATATCAGTATAAGTCATAGAGGACATAATACATTATCCAAATATTTCACTAGATTAAAATCTAAAACACCAAAATATATATATTTGAGATATGGAAACCAAGGGAAAATTAATTTTTCTCATTGGAACAAAGTTCTAAGTTGATTTTATCCTTATTTTAATATTCATAATGAAGGTGATCTATAGATCAATATAAATAAGCAAATTGTCAGTGTCGTTATCATATTTTGATAAAGACTTAAAGAAAAGTCGAAACGTCAAAATTTATCTTTCTTTTAAAAAGTATAAAAAAAAAACTAATTTTGAAACAGAAGAGACCTAAAATCAAGAACATTTAGATGCATTGAGGTGGCTGTGACATTAACAAATAATAATGGACACAAGCCTCCATTCTGTTTTTGTTATAATATATATATATATATCCGACTTTTGTTTTTCATTTCATATTTTCAAATTTTATAACGGGTACGAAAATCATGAGGAGATATATAGAAACGTATCAATACTTCAAGAAATGTTACCAACAAAAACTGCTAGTGCAATTTGAAGCCGTGTCCTTGGCAAACTTCCACACAAAATCTACTATTTTTTAATGTCTATCAACTTTATGATGTCAGTATTACATGCTGTGTTAATGAATGTAATGAATGTCAATATCATACCACTCAAGAATGGTAAGTTGACTCAGAGCCCGTCGTCAAGAACAATCAATACATTTCTTATAATTGTTACTTAAGTCCTTCAAAGGACACTCAACCTTGAAAATATCGAAAATATCTTTTGCCCGTCACTTGACAAAATTACAGGTAATGAAACCTAATAGCAGTAGGATAAATGGTCTTTTACAATTACAAGAGAGAAAAATTTCATAGTTGTCTTGCAGCCAGAAAAAAAATTTATTTCATAGTAAAAACTTAGGTAACCATCCGAATCAAGATTACATTTTAGTTCTAGTATATTAATATTCTGAAGTAAGTTCACGGCAAGTGGCAGCTACAATACAAGTCACACAAGTCACGGTCACACGACGAATTATATTCATCCAAACGGTAATTTTAACGAATAGTTGGAAACCTAATAACATTTTTACTCAGGAGACGTATTTTTACTGATGATCGGTACAGAGTTATTTTACTTTTGTGCTTCCGGATTCGCTTATTCAGCTTATAGTTTCCTTGCAAGTGAACATAAATACGTTCATAACTAAGATATCTCTTTTTGATGAGTTACTGAGAAGAATATAAAAGAAATTATTACGACGAAATACTGAGATAATGTAAAGTATGAGTCGTTGCAATCGGCACGAAAGCTGAAAACTGTCTGAACGCTTCCCTTGCGAATAATTGCCTCAAACTATAGATTCTGTTGAATTGACGGATCATGTAATCGGTTTTCGGTGACAAAGCCGAATGTTCATCGAACCAATTGGTTATTTTGTCGCGGACGGTGTACCGTTTGTTCGTTTGAATACGCTCGCTCAAATGTATGCATCTCGATAAATTAACCGAATATTTTTCGTGTGAACAGACACTTTACATTCCACATCTGACAGAAATTGCTTATAGTCGATGTCCCTCGATGATTAAAGTTCTGTTCTTCAAAAAATCTTTTGATGATAGAAACGTTATTGAGAAGATATATATATATATATATATATATATATATATATATATATATATATTATATATATATATATATATATATATATATATATATATATATATATACATATATATATATATATATATATATATATATATATATATATATATATATATAGATCCAGCGGTCAAATTGGCGTCGGTACTTTTACGGTATAGCCAGGAATCCTTCAATATACACCAATGTATATTTGCAAAATATATTCAACGGACAGGTTAGCAGCTTGATAATTTGGCAACGTTGAAATAGATATATTTGAGTTTATTAAATAACTTTCATTCTGCAGATTTGATGGCCGTATATGAATGTTATACTTGTAACGGAGGAAGTGGCATCTTAAAAAATATATTTAGAATCAACGTATTGGTTACGCCAAAGTGTATGGTGATTTAAATGCATTTTGCTTTCTTGGTCTTAATTTACATATATCCATTTCTATGAGTTGTTTGAGCATAATTTGATTATTATTTATTCGAACGTATCGCTACATGTCGCAAGTATGTCGCAGCAAAATTAACCATTTTAGTTTAAAATTGTGATCATATTCAGAGATCCGTATTGAAGCTTATAAGCAAAAGGTGCCAATTCAAATCTAATTTTTTACTGACTATTCGAAGCAACATTCAAAACTCTCCGAACATTTAAGAGCTGATTAAAAAACTAAAAAACTGGACATTATTTCAGAGTCACCAATATGGTAGATCACAGAAACCCTTTTGTTGTCGATGTCTCAGAATAAACGTTAGTTTTATTTTGGTGCTGTTTTTTGGAAATTTCTCTATTCCATTTTTGTGATCTATGATAAGCAACCTGCATCCAGAATTGCTTATTTTTATTTTTTTACTTTATAAAAATAATGAATAGCTGAACAAATTTTTTGGCTGATTTTGATAATACTAAGAAAAAAATAACTATTAAAGAGTCTCCTCGGGCTATTACAAGCGGGCTAAACACAGACAGACGAAAAAGGACCCAAACAAACAATATTGATGATAGTTATCCAACTGCAAATCTTTGTTATGCTTAAAAAATCGTAGGAAGAAGAATTTTCATTGGTTTATTGATCTTAAAGATGAAAGAAGAATCCGTGATGCTAATACAAAGATGGGTAGTTCTTTAATAATGATATGCGAGACCACATCCAGATTGAGTGATTTCAAAAGAGATGGGAATGCCATAGAGCATGCTTGGGATAAAATGGATAAAATACCATTGGCGAGCATGATCCTCGACCTGAATATTAGCTGTTGTTGAAACATTCCTTTTCATTAAATCCCTTGAAGAATTCCTTTGTTTTATTCTTTTATTTCAGCACTTTATCTAATTTTCATTATTCAAAGAGATGAGAAACGATTTTATGATTTTTGGTATTCAACAGTTAACAAATATATTCTTGTACCATAAAATTTTGTTTCAGCTTTTAAAATCTGATTAAATAAATATTCTTAACTCTATCAATATTTTCAACTTTTGGACAGCTGTTCATTTTCAATTTTTTTGAATGTATTTGAATACAAATTCAGCATGTTTTGAAATTGATTACAATTGTTCAATAACGTCTTATTAGAACAAAGTTGAATTTTTCACATGAGACATTTTGTATCTTAGATTTCAATTTGTTGCAATTTGCCATCGTAACAAGAAATATTTTTTCATATTCCATATACGGTATTCCACTAGTTCCTCGTGAAAGTCGTATGCAGGTCACCACCTTCTGTACTTTGAAACGCACAACCCAAATATTCAGTCGTAGATAAAGGTTTTTAGGCCCACTCCAACTTAAAGATTTGATAAAACTCGAACCTCGTTTTGAAAAGTATATACATGTACAGAAGAACAACAAACTCTCTACAACAGTTTCACATTTTTGAGTCATCCTGTATTTCATTCTGCCAAATTTGAACAATGTGGCTCTTCTTTTAGATTGAATTGGTCCATAACTTATACCGAAACCTAAAAACTCTGAACTGTATAGTTTTTGTACTATTTAAATGTTGTTTATGAAACTTCCACCTATGAACCATTTGATTAGGGCCCTTAATGATACTTGCTGTGTCTAGCTGATTTTCATAATATGCTGATATAAATGCATCAAGCTATTCGACGTCATTTAAAGAAGAAAAATGGAGTTTCACTGTCGAAAAAGGATAACTCCTTCTTTGAAATTGATAAGCCTTAAGAAGTAGCGGTAAACGACTTGAAACTCTATCTATTTGCCGATTTTTCAATAAAATAGGGTCCTATTACGAATCCACTTGGAATGCTCCCATCTACGTTTACAGACCACCTAGTCTGACTGCGAAATGAAAATTTGTTGTAGAACAAATAATGTAAATTTGTGACTGTTCGCATATCTACTTTCATGAATTGTCCACTCGTTACCGAGTAACACAGCTGCTATTTTTTGCAAGAAGTTCTCTCCTCAGAATAATTTTATCGTGTCTTTGTAATTGCAATAAGTTGTAACTGATTCTTTGGGACTCTCATATTGGTGGGAATTTTATCCAAGCAAAGGGTAACATCGTAATTTTCAGTCTGGTTTAGGGGTACCAGACGAGAGAGTATTATGCCATCCTGATGAGATCATAACAAGGTCGAAACTAGTCGGTGGCTATACCTCTCTCCTTGCAATTGCGAAACATTGAGATGTCTGTCTCGATTGTCGGTCGATCGGCATCACGCTCTTCGTTGTGGATGTAATTCAATGTTCTGCGTGGTATTAGCCAGGAAAGTGCAAAATGACTTACAGACAAATCTAAATGATTAACGAGTAATGTCAAACTAATAATACATTGTTTTTAAATCTCACGGTATTTCCACACTTGTAATCTCCTTTTTAATAAATAAAAGTTCAGAAATGCATTTTCAATATAAAAACGATTCCTTCTTTTCCATTGATAATTTGAAGTCGTCAATACTATATATTATAAGAGGGATAAGTACTGGAGACGATAGTTGACGTTTCCGTCTCTTGTGACTGAAAACATATTTTCGCTGAATTTTTAGCATTTGTAAAAAATATACTTCGACACTAACTTAGCACGAATGATGCATGTAGAATTTCACTTTTCAAAAACATACCTTGCTGTTGGAAATAATAAAAAATAGTTGCCTACACACACTTGATGAGTACTTTAATGAAACAAATTCAAAACATTCTGAGTAAGATAGAATCACTGGTGGTCGTGGAGCAGTCTGAAAATTAGCATCAATATTCAATTAACAGTTTCGGACTGGAAAATTGACTGTATTTCTAAAAAATTTTGAGAAATTGGCTCAGTACATCAACAATATTATTATTATATCTATCATTACCAATCTTGTTGAAATAACATTTGGTTTTAGTTTCAATATCGGATCCATTTCTTACTTCAGAATCCGAATATGTTCCTTCGTCCACCGTATCAGATATGTCAACGTTTGAGTTCTCGCTGCTACAAGCAGCACCAGTTGAAACAAAATATGAACCACAGGATGCAAACAATATATTAGGAACTCTTGAGATGAATATTTCAAATAATATGAAAATTGATGTTTCAAGTGATGAAATCGCTGATGATTGTCTTGCGGATAGTACTAAATTAATGTCTGAACAATCTTTGAATGCAATTTTGGGCAGTGTTTGTTGACATTCCTTAGCATACTTAAATTACCTGATGTCGAGGTTATCTTTTCAAAAAACATCACAAATTCATATTATTGTTGTAATAAGAAATGAGAGCAGAATTCATAATTAATATAAAACAAAAAGTATTACTTGAAAGCAATAATTTTAATCAAGAAATGAAGTTATCAGACATCCTTCAAACTGTTTTGATAGATATAAGGATTGCCATATACTGGTCTTTATTGTATTAATGATTCACTCATTATTCAAAGCGATTCATATTGAATCATGGAGAGTTTGATGTTATGATATTGAGAATTCACTTTTACCTAACTGAACCGAATCATTGTTTTGTTGATTCATTGAGTATCTAATTATTACATTTTATGTCATAGATAATGTAACACTAACGATAATTATACACGCTCACGGCCACCTGGTCAGGTTACGTTAGCTTTGGTTTGCAAAATAGAATTTTCTCAATTTTTCACATTGACTTGTTCAAAAATGTATAATCAACATTTTTGTTCATTTTATTACTTGAAGAAAAAAGATATTAACAATTATTCGTCAATAAGCGTTTACATGAACATCCAAAACCATTATTTTCTGATATTCTCATATCTTCTATAAACACTTGAGAGATTTTTATTGGAATTAGATGATTTTTAGATTTTTTTACAGACGAAAATTATCGACATATTACTTATAACGTTTTGATACGTTGCCTCAGTTGATGAAAAAACAGAATATTATCAAGAGCAACATTGGTGCGACGGAAAATTTGATTTATACTAGTAACTGATATGATTACAACGATAATATTTCATTTTAAGATGAACCGTTGAATTGGCAACGTTGTGCGGATGCCTGAGTGCAAATAATATAGATATACAGAAGCCAAGAGTGTCCGCTAAATGGTCAATATATACACGGATGCCAATCTGACCGTTCATTTAATCCTACATATACAAATAAGCGATACCAGAGCCATACAACAGAAACTCTGTGAACTTTAATTTAAAATCCATTCAAATATGGTGTAAATTGCACTCCGGCCCATTTTTACCTTATGTGATAGCTGATGAAATTCCAAGTCGAATGCACTATCTTGCAAATTGGCATCTGTATATTGGATTCCACTTTACCGCTGATGCCACCTTAACCGCAATTTTAACATGGGGGGATTCCACTTCACGCCGCTAATGTATATATATATATATATATATATATATATATATATATATATATATATATATATATAATTTTAAACACAAATAAGGTTCCTATTATGTACAAGGTGATACTATTTTGGTCTATTCGAAAACAATGCAGCAAAAAATCGTTGCTTTGTCAGCAAATTGAACGCAAATCCTCCTCGTTTTTATGATAATACTGGTCGGCAAAAAAATTTTTCGTAGTTACACAAGAATGAATAGCATATTGTGATGGACCAATATAAATACAAAAATATAAATAAAATAATTGTAACACGTAAGGTTTTAAAGTTACATTCATAGAACCATATTCAATGGTGAAATATTTAATATTTATCAAAAAATAGTTTCACATTTTTGAAATCGTATATATTGACAATATTAAAAAAAATCACATTAAATATCAATTAGCTCTACGTTTTCCTTTTATGAGGGGTTGCAGTTTCTCTTTTTAAAAACCAACAATAATTATCCATCATAGCCGAATCCCATAACCCTCTTTATCCATAGCCTTTACAAAGTTTTTCATCATGTGAAGGGGGACAGAAGGACATTTTTGGGATCTACAAGGAGTATAAATAACATTTTGAGATCCCGGTTGAAACTCACTTTTCGCTTGCCAATTTTTTTTACATAGTGTTGATCTACTGCCCGACTGTCCCATAGATAAAGAAAGCAGCAATGTTTCGTAAACCCTTGAATGTAGCAAATTGTAATTTGCTACATTCAAGAGTCGATTATATCTCTCACTTCTAAAATGCTTCAGAGCCGACAATTAAGAACTGGTCTTGTTACTTACTTGTAGCTTCTATTCTATTAGAATATTATTTCTTGTGGTAAATGTAAACACTTCTTATGGCCTAAGCAATCTTTCTCCAGGACGAAAAATCAATCTGAAAGCTATTCATTACCGTCTCAGGAGATAGAAATTTGAATTGATGGGTCGAAAGTTTTTCGGAAAAGTCATGAAGACTGGTAAAAATTGTAAAATATTGTCGAAAGTTACATTGAACTGCAAAAGAAATTTGAAGTGAAAATTGTGGATCATTAATTTCTATATCAAAATAAAAAATTAAATCAAAATCAGCATCATTGCCAACAACTACGGGTTGCTGATTCATTTTTCTTCCCGACTTGCAGAGCATATTCAATGTGATACTATCCGTGTTGATGATCATTTCAATATCTTTTTGGTTGAACCAAATTGTTTATCATTTCACACACTTCTATTTGTTAGTAACATTTTCAAGGGACTTTTGTTGAGTCATTTTAATCAAACCATCAAATTGTGTGCCGATGTCAGATGGCAAATGATTTTTTTTCTTTTGATATCTTTGATATTTTATTTAATACTATCTATGGTCTTGCTTAGATACCCAAAAAGACCAACTCTGATATTTGCTCCAAAATTTTTGGTGAGATATTTGTAATATATGCTGCCATGATATTTATGAGTTTTACTGCTAGCCGTGGTATTCTATAGAATAGTCATAATCACCTATTTTGTTAAATAAATAACTAAGATATTTTCTTATAAATTTATCTAGTGAATACGGAGGTTATTTGTAACTGAAAATCTCTGTTACAAGCTGTTCATTTCCAGGAAAAAAACAGCAAATTGTGGAAATAATGATTGGGTGTTGATATTGCGTGCTATTCGTTGTTTGTTTGTTTTTCTTTCCCGAAAGAAGCTTAAGTTTAAACCTTCTATTAAGCTGGCGATAACTTCACGAACGTCATATTTTTTCCTTAAATTGATTTCGTATATACACGTTCTTTTTCATAATCCACGACACAATTGATTGTCTTTGTGACAGCAAAACTCGTAGAAAATGCAATCAATCTACTTCTTTCTTCAAACAAATGATGTTCTATAACGCAACATTTTGATTGTTTCATCAGAATTGTTTATAGTCTTTCAAATACATGTTCTATCAACCACTATTATCGCTATTAGATGTATTAAATCCAATACACGGTTTCAAGCTTCTCATTATTCGAAAAGCATATGGCCGTTCTAATGAATGTGAGTAAAAATATGGAATGTTGTAGCACATTTCGATGTATCTGTAGAAAAGTAGAAAATACTATTTTTTTGCAAAAACTGCAATGGTAGTAGTACCAATAATATAATTAGAATCAAAGTGGATTTCGATGAAAACTTAATCAATTGTAACGAATTTTATAATCGGACCGAAGACGTACATATTGCTAGTATCTACTTTGGATAATGGTGACGACATTGATGTTTATTATTTCGCTGACGATTAATCTGATGATATTATGTCAATACAACTTCTTGGATAATTAATGATGTTTCAGAAATTATCAGTCATTATTTACAATGATTTCTTTTCAATTTTTTTGCTTAAAAATATTGACTATGCACTAATATTGACTTGTTAAATTCCAAATTTCGAAAATTGTTATTAAATTATTACTATTATTATTAATTTCATAACAATCGATATTTTAAATATTTGTTGTGATTACTTTACTCATTTTCATAATATAATTTAGGAGACCATTATAAAAGTTATCTATTTTGATCTCATAACGGAATATTCATAATATACTCAACGGCCGAATTCGGCCATCGACCGAATTTTTTTCCCACAACGCGATGTAAAAAAATCGTTAAACCCATAGCCCCTATGTGGGTATTTCATTAAGCCATAATCCCAAATTAAATACCCACAAAGAGTTATAGATAAACATGTTTTCTCGATTGCCAAATCAATTACTTACTACAAAGACCGAAAAGTATTAAATTTCTATAGATTTTGGGTCTAGGTTAACTAACGAATCCTTCAAATTGAGCTATAGAAATAGCAAAACTAGTCTGCACGCCAAAAGCTGAAACTAATTGTTCTCTGACTCCCATAATTCATAATATGTGAATCTCACATCGTATTATTTTTTATTTCTGTCGCTTTCATGACGGGACGATTCGCAGAACATCATAGATACTCCTAGAAATAACATCTATCAATTTGATGAATAAATTAACCTAATGTTAGTATACAACTCTTGAATCTCTCAGGGAGGTAGTAATCAGTTCTATATTGGTACTAAACTATAGATACTAAACTACTTGACTATCGTCAAGTTATTTTGTCAAGCTAATGTGTGTCCATAAATATATTGCTGCCCATGAGAGGGAAAGATCAGACGGCGTATTGCCGTATGTCAGGGTTTCTTCAAAAGTATAATAAATAGAAGAAATAGCTTTTTGAACAAGTAGCTGAAGACCAATGGGGAACAATCTTATTTATCTCGGAAAAAGTCAGTTAGGGCTTATGAACGGAGTAATGACTGGCCATTAGTTTAGGACAATGTACCTCAAACAATTTGAAAGAAAGGCATCACATAAGTTGCCTCATATCCAAAGATGAAGAGAAAACTCTACTACACATATTCTTCAGCTGCGCCCTCCTCCGGGATGTTCGAGAAGACATTCTGCGTGAGAGAAGATATCGAAATCTGAAAGACAGATATGTACCCTGTAGGTTGAAAATTTTCCCTCACAGTGCTCGGACACAATGGCTAAATTTCTAATCTTCATCAGAATGCAATTCCAGATATTCCAAGGATATTTTCACGAACGTTAGTACCAGAAGAACCTCGGAAAACCTTTCACCACTGCACGTATGTATCTGCGAGTATAAATAAGATGCTATATAAAACACTTATGCTATGAATTAGAATATGATTCAATTGGTGTTCTACATCATTGCCTTGAAAAAATGGAACTTCCATTCACGGCAGTAGTCCAAATGTAATTTTTCTATAACATGTAAAAAATATTATTATTCACATTATTAATATTGATAAAATAATTGATTTATTGGGGAATATTGAATGGAATGATATATACTATTATCCACAATATTTTTATTCATAAAATAACAATATTTTAAAAATATAATGCGCACTAAGACAAACTGTATTTGCTCTTATATGAAATAGAGAAATGTCGCCATGAAAAACAGAAAAACAAACAGATCAAAAATCAAGAATAGACGAGGAAGGAACACGAGGAGAAAGTTTCATCAATTATTTTGTTTTTGCTTCCGTCGAAACTACTAAAATTGATGGTTTCTGTTTCAGTAAATGACCGAATAAATTATGGAAATAACTTTTTCTGGTTACTGCAGAAATATTACAATAAAAATTTGGAATTAGGGTCATTTATAATCTGTTCATGCGGTAAACATATTGATGTGCTTTTACGAATATTATTCATATATGTTTTTCGCTTCATACATAAAAATATTCCAAATGGAGAAATCCGGAACAAAAATTCATTCAGCCTACGTAGTTTCAGATTAATACCTTGTTAATTAAATTGAGTTTCTTGTTCGAGACCTTGGTTCGTAGTAGATTTTGGATTTTTTTATGTATAGTTGTTCTCAAATCTGAATTATAATTTTTGATGTCTCCACAAAATTACCCTAAATCAGTTTAATAACGCTATTGTCACCATTATCAATTGGTTTCTCCTTACCCATGATATTGAGTATAAAAATTGAAAAATTTTATACATCTACTCACTAAAACCTAATAATATTTTTAGCGACTCTGTAGCTCAGTACATTGTTTACTTCTGGGCATTGAAGCATCAAGATGGTGGATGGGTGCTTATGGTATATCGTTACAAGTGACTTTAACTTTGTGTAAAAACTTACAAACTACAGTAGCTCTGTTGACAATCTTTTTCTCATTATAAACCACAATAATTCGGTAAGATTCCATTATGCTCACCTGAGTCTTCACACAAGTTTCTTGAAAAAAGTTCTGTTCCATATATAGGGGTGAGTTGACTTATTGCGAAAGAACTAGTTGATGCTTATCTTGATAAATAAATGTACTGCTTTGTGGGACATCATCAATCAAATTCTCAATTCTTATGAGAAACCTAATAAACTCAAGTGGTGTTTGGTTATTATAATCAATAGCTCTCAAACCACTTCTCCAACAAACCTATGCAGATGCCTCTCAAGAGTGAACCCAGTAAAACGTCGGTTTTTACAATGATGTTTCACCCTTTCACAGCTACGTTTCATTATGCGTACCCAAAGAGAATCGTAGTACTACTGTTGTTTGAATGTTGATGACCATAGTCATAGTCCATAGTCAAAGAAAGCAATATCAGGGACGGGATAAAATGCTGCATGAAGTGAGCATGGTAATTGGTCCATCGTCCTATGCAAACCAATGGTCAGCCAATTGATGCATAAGGGTCAACTGAACTTGGAAAACTCAATTCTGCATTCTTGACTCACGGTGGTACGCATTGATTAGGCAGCTTGTTCGTTTGCCTTCTGCTGCATGTCATCCCATCGACATGGCATATTTATCTAGAGGACAATCTAGAGGACAATAAAAGTATCAAACAGTATCACTACTATCTTTAGAAATTTCATAGAAACACTCTGTCATCAATGAAAATGTCTATTCTTTACGTGTATTCTAGAATGTTTGAATTGTGGAGGTTCAACTAATTGGAAAATTTTAGGTATCGCTAGTGTTAAATTTTATGATTATTTTCATGTTTTCATTTGAATTAATGAAACGTGACGATTTTGGCTCAAAATCAGAATTCTTTTCTCATTGATATTGACAGGAGTGGTATTATTCTTTTATTTGATCTTTGAATTCATATTAAACAGAGGATACTCCTCTCAAATATAGGAAATATTTGGGAGAACCCGATTTTATGTATCAACAAGGTAATTTGTTAGGTTAGGTTAGGGTATCACTATGATTAACCAATGTTCGCCATCATGAAATTCATACAAGTGCATATTTGCCTCTAATCTGATAACTTTCTATTCAATTTTTACAATGTAGAATTCGTATGGAAATTTCAAACGTGTAACACCCGTTCTATGATTTTTGCTAATATTGCGAATCCGCTCAAATAACAAACGTACAAACAGCTGTCCGTGTTGATGGCATGTGTGAACAATTTGCGTATTTGCTGTAGAAAAATAGCATTTCGGCAACATATATCCGCTTCAAGAGCTCCTTGCATTAACGACGTCATGGTTAATGTGACCGACAGACAATAATAAAATCTGGTATAATAAAGTTCGTGATTCTCATTTTATATTGCTGTTTTTATTTATTGAATACCAATAATATTAGAAGATGCCATTTGTTTTAAGGGTTTTTATTCATAAATTCTTTTTTGTTGAGTGAAAATTCAATTTGTAAGTCAAGTCTTTCACAAACCTTACGAGGATAGTTAGTTTGTTAATTCGCAATTTGTTTAATTCTCAATTCAATAGGGTATTTACATGGTTTGAGGAAAAAATAGTTTTCGATAGTTTATATACAACTTTTATTATGATATTTTCAATTCTTTAATCAATATTCATAGAGAGAAAAATTATTGAAAATTCAAAAATTTTCTCGGTCGCTTAAGCAGTAGTGCAGCCATATTGCGTATGTCATATGTATAAAATGAATATTGAACATATAATACAAAGTAAATACGACAGTGATTCTCTCGGTTATTTTAAAAAAAGTTATTACTACTTTGGTCAATCTGAAAAATATAAACGTGTTTTGTGCCAAGATGTGAATTTACCTCAACTAAAACACCTCATAAAGTTCTTTTCACGATGCCTAGAAATTCTAGTATACTACAACAAAAATGGTTTGTAAGCGTTCGTTTTGATGACCCTACGCGATGTAATTATTTTTGTTGCCAGGATAATTTTAATGTAAGTAAGTTTTAATAATTTAGTTTATTATGCTTTTAATTTTTAACGTGATTATATAATAATGTAAATACTTGACCTATTAAAGGTTTATTCACTTTATCCTTATATATAGAAAAATCATTTATTTATACGTAACCAATAAATAAAATCTGTATTATAATAGATCACACTATATTGCCTGCAACGATAACCTCGTGATCATCAAGCAGAAAAATGCTCAATGTTTTCTCGTATATATTCAAAATTTTGGATTTTCAATTAAATATTTAGATATTAATTTTTCACTTTCAATCAAATATTTTACTTCCTGACATTATTTTATATCAAGGCTTATAAAATGAACACAAAATTGAATACTTTTTAGAAAATGCAAATACCCTACCCAATACCAGTCCAACGTCACAAAACTTATTAAGGTGTTTATCACCTGGGTGTTAAATTTGTTCAAATTATTATTCAACAAACCTCTACCGAGAGAATCTTCATTACAAACTACCCGTATAAGTTATGTATTTAGTTTTGAAGCTTGAACTAAACTAAACTAAAACTAAACAAAAGTTTTCGGAAATGAATGAGCCTAAGAACGAAACATGAAAAGAGTAGAAACTAGTAGTACAAACCTCATATAGACATTGAAATTGGATTATCCCAAAAATTGCTCATAAATACAAATTGAGCACGATATAAATCAAACTAAACATCCTATGAACAAACACAAATGTATCAAAGCCATAGTACTAGAGTAAGGGATTCACAGACTTAAACCAGTACTGATAAAGATTTAACAAATTATTTCACCTGAATGTGAGCAGCAAGGAGCTGAAAATCGACAAAAAAGATTAGTAAAGGGTAAAAGAGCATGAGCATTATCATTGTTACCAACTCGTACCCCACATAAGCCGTGTGGCCGGCCCTGTCCGGTTATAATAAGAGTGTAAAATTTGGCGAAAGCGAAATTCGTTTGAAGTCTGTTTCTATATTTATGTTTTATCATAGTGGCGATTTGTTTACATTGTTTTTTTTAAACTTATTTTTGGATAGATATTGATATTTATGCGTTTTTAATTGTTTACTTTCTAGAATTCTAGATCTCATTTCTGCTATATATTCGAGCTTGCTTAGAGGTGAAGTTTGGTTTACATTTAAAAGTCATAATGAAAGGAACGAAGAAATAGAATTTCAATGTACAAAAGAAAACCACAATAAGTAACAAAATTATAGTTAATAGTAATAGGTAATAATTAGTATTCAAGTCGTGTCTAAGTCCATAGCAAAACTTAAACCAGTATGCAGCATGTCCGGAATTAAATATTATTATTAGAATAGATGTCGTTTACAGAGTAGAAGTTGATAGCCGTGCAACGATCTTTCTGAAACTGGAGAAGCGTGCTTACGAATTAGGCAAACGGATTCAAAGATGAATACGGAAGGAATTCTCAATATTTTAAAGATATGCAGTGAGCCTTGCAGTTTAGTCCGAGTAAATATCTAACAGTTCTTTTTTGAAGAATGAAGATTTGCTCAAATTGAGTGGCACTACATGTACCCCATAAGAGAAGGGCATATTGGAGATACGACTCAATAAGTGCATAATAGACTGTTAAGGAGGTGGATACGTTTAGTTCTTTGGAAACTGATCTCAGCGCAAAGCAGGAGGAACTTAATTTTTTAGATAAGGCGGCAATATGTAACTCCCATTTCAAGGAATTATCCACAACGAGTTATAAGAATTTTACGTGAATGGTGGTGTTATTCAATAAAAAAGGCAATGTGTTTTTATACGATATATTTTAGAAACGTTGAGTTAGAGAATATTAGGATATATAGGATATATGTCGTTTATAAACAGAAGAAAAAAGTGGGGCCTAGTACTGAAGCTTGGAGAACTCCACATTCTATTGGCTTGCAAGAAGACATCGTTATATCAACTCTTATAAGCTGATTTCTGTTGGTAAGGTATGACTTAAACCATGCGAGAGGTGATCCCCTGAAACCGTAGTACTGCAATTTGTTGGTTAACATATTATGATTAACCCAATCGAAAGCCTTAGAAAAATCACAGAAAGTTGTTGCAGTGGAGTGATGGTGGCTTAGGCTAGAGTAAATATTATTGAGGAGGGAGAAATGATGTTCATTTGTGCATTTGTTACTTAAAGCCCCAAATTGGTGGATAATGAGTATTTTATATTTAAACAGGAATGATAAAAGCCTCTTCTTGACCAATCTTTATATGATCTTAGATAATGTGGTAAGAAGTGCAATTGGGTGATAATTCGAGGCTTGATTTTTATCTCCTTCTTTATGCAGAGGTTTGATTATAGCCGTCTTAAGACAATTGGAAAAAATAAACGTTAATAAAAGTGCTAAGGTGATTTGATGTGCAATCAGGCAGACTCAAAAACATTTTTAATCCAAGTCCATTAGTTTCAGCTGAGTATTTATTTTTGATATCATTAATTGTACTACAAAGCTCTGCTAAAACTACAGGCATATAGAAAAAACTGTGTGTGTTAGCATTAGCATCAGTGAGATATGAAAGCGGATCATGAGATGAGGTTATAGAATTTGATAAATTTTTGGCTACATTCACAAATAAATTATTGAGATTTATCAGGTAAAGTAGAGATTATGCTCGATGAAGAAGCCTTATTTCTTAGATCATTCACAATAGACTATGTTTCATTAGAAACATTACGAGAATTGGCGAATCTCCTATTATAATGAATATCTTTGGCAGCTTTTATTGTCTTATGATAAATTCTTATGTATAACTTCACGTAGTTTTTGAAAAGACACTATCCGAGAATTTCCCAAGGTGAGATAAAGATTGCATCAGACAATGACACGACAGTCTATAGTACGAGAACTGGTCTTAGTTATTGTGTTTGGTGCCGTTATATGCATGACCATACCAAAAATTGACTGAAGACATTCTTGACCAGGACACACACTGGAATAATCAATATTGATTAGTTTGCTTTTTAGAGGTAAGAACTCCAGTAACGTCAGTGGTTTGTGACAAAAACTATGCACGTCAGCGTCACGTGTTCTGTAAATACAAACAATAAAGAGGTCATAAGACTTGTGGTAGACCATAGAAAATTCGAATACTCAGATTTTATTTCAGTGAACTGTGTTGTTTGTGGACATGATCATAGTAGATTAGATTAATAAGCGTTTGAAATTTTGCGAAGATATTGTGAATCCACCCAATTGAAAATACAACAAATAAATATAATTATCCAACAATATATTATCATTGTAATCAATCTTCCAGTTATGTCGCACTCAAAATAAAATTGGCATCAATCGATGAGCTCACTTTATCAGAAAAGTAACATTTAAAATGACACTTCCATTTTTCCGTTTTATATGATATTTATCACAATATTTTTATCATCAAAGTAACTTATATTGATGAACTTCAAGAAGTTATTTGTTCAATTAAAGCTGTTAGCAACCGTCTAGCATTTAATGAAAATTTTATCTCCATCAGCTTCCATTTAGATATCGATAACTAGCTAATACACCGATTAAGTAATATAAAATATTTTTTTGGGGTACTCTCTACATGTGATACCCAATCTATCTATAATATTAGCTTTACAATTGAAAACGATGATATTAATAAAAATAGCATGTCGCTTAATGATGATGGATGAACTTTTTATGCCAGCATTTTAACTTATTTGAAAAAGCTATATTTATTTTTTGATAAAAGGGTTTTATCGACTTGAATACATGTTGCTTAGTGATGAAACAATGAATAATTTCGTATAATAGGATTCGTGAAAAATACTGAGTTTAAAAATATACGGTTTGAGAAAACTCGGTTATAATCAACTGAAGCCTAACAAGGCCAATTCTTTTGGAAAGAATACTTGGTGTACACCAATTTTGATCAAATACATTTATAACCTACAATCATTTTTTTAAAAAAAAACAATGGACAGACACTCCGACTCTCCAGTTTTATTATGGTTTAAATATAACAAGTTAATGTTTAGGTGCAGTGCATAGTTTTCCTTTGGGAATGAACGGCTATGTAATTTCAGGTCTAATCTAGATAACATATAAAAAGTTCAATAATTTCCTTAAGTAAAAAATTTATAGGTAACATTATTGAGTAATTCCACCCTTGTAGGCTTGCCAACGAAAGTAGATAAGTGGGAAATGGGAAAATTAACAGATACATAACCTTTAATCAGTTTATACAGTGTACACCTCAATAGTATTTATATGCTTTCTTAATAAAAAAAATGTCGGATATCACTTTCTCCCATTCCCATTCACCTTGAAATTATCGTTTTGTTATTAGCGATAAAATAAATTCATAGTTTTTAGTGTACAAGTTAAGAAATTGTGAAAAAATACACGACCTCTATTTGTTTGGAAATAAATATTTCACGAATCACTTTCCAAGATTAGAAATAAATATTTACCGATGATTTAGAATAAAGCAAACTAATATAAAAATTTTAACGTTGTTTACATCTCGATAAATTTAGATAAGTTGTGCATCTAAAATCTGAGGCATAAATTAATCGTTAGCTTAGCATTAGTGTAAAAAATTTTCACGTTCTGTGAATTTTTGATAACCAAAAATATAATAATATACGCAAAAGAAAATGTACACTATGGTTGCCACTAAAACTCTTATACGATCAAAGGAGTTACATAGATATGTTTTGATTATAATACTTGTATATAGTATATCTTACCATATCTTACTCAGAAGGTCGTAATTCAAAAAATATAGAAATTTTAACATCTAAAAAAATCTAGGGTATTCGAAACTATTCCATAATAACAGTATAGAGTATTGTTCTATCGCCCGTCTACAAGAAGTGTGTACTTTACAATTCTCTCTCTCAATTTCTAAAACCAAAATTCTAGAATGTTTTGTAATATTCTGGAACATTGTCAACCATGCCTTTTTTATATGAGTGATTCTATCTATTGGTAGTGGTATATAAAGCTGATTCAAAAAATGGGCATAGGAATAATACAACGGATGTTTGAACGCTACTTTTTTATCAGTGAAGTGCAGCGACAAATGAAAACAAAAAGTGTGAGTGATCAAAGTAATGGAATAACTAAGTTCAAATCGAAAACAGAGTTTTAGAAATATTTTAAGGTTACTAATTGTATTTCTGTATGAAAAATATTTGACTTGTAGATCTTGTCAATTCTAAAGCAAAACAGTAAAACTGAAAAGAATAGGGCAAAAACGGGCACCAAGGACGTTTACATTCTCAGCAAATGAGAATAAGTACTGTGAGAAGCAAAGGAAGCAAACAATAACAAAAAGAAAGAATTGGAGTGGAAAGAATTGTGGCACTCATGTTAGTTCCCTGAGTGAAGCCAAATACTCTAGCTAGCTATTTAAAGTGATGCTAGATTCGAGTAATGACGCTATAACCAGGTTCTTCTGATTCAAAATCTCTTTTCTCTCTCCATTTTCTCGAATAATTCGAGGACTTGTACCAAAATTTTATGGAAACAATTCAGAACTTATACCAAAATACGAATTAGTAGTCTATGAAAATAATTGAAAATTCATTATCATTACAGTAGAGCCTCTTCAATCCGTCGTCTTCGAGACTGGGAGCGGAGTCCGAATGCGAAAAGGATTATCAGAGTACACAGAACATTTTTATTTCCATACAAACATATTATATACTTAGATTATATTAGAAATATATTATATTTTACATTACTTAGAAAAAGTCTGTGATATTCCTCTAAATCTTGATCCACAAAATATCCATCGGTGTTGAGGTTGAATTTTCCTCTATATACTGAAGGGCAATATCAAGCGCGTTCTTTCCATCAGTGAATAAAATTTGGGTAGGGAGCTTATCACTCTCACCATCCGAAACCTTGTTTATAGTTTCTTCACAATTATTTTCCCAAACAGTGGTAATAATATAGTCATCATTAAGCTCCTTACTAGTTCCACAGTCTTTGTCACATTGGGCAATCCACTTCTCAACTTCACTGGCAGGGACATTCGGTTGTATACTTTGTAGGTTTTTAATGATAACTTCCGGCCAAAGCTCACGCCAAGATTTTTACAAAGTATAGGTTTCCAGTTTTTCGCATGGATCACCAATTATATAGATAGCATCTTTCATGTTAAAAGATTTCAATGATTCAAAACCTTCTTCAGAGTTTTCTAATATACGAGTATGTAATATATACGTTATTAAATAATATATATGAAATCTGTACAGAAGAAAAATGACGATACGAGAGAGTTCGGAGTACTAAAGCAATCAGAGAAATATCAAACTACCTATTAATTTTAATTATCCACTATAAATTCGGAAATCGAAATGTATTTTTAAATTATTCATATTGGTAATACTATGGACGGATCAACCGGAGTGGTGGATCAGCCAAGTGCGTCAGGAACGGTTCTACTGTATTTACATCAAACTATTTATAAAAAGGCCAAGAAATCATACGAATACGACACTATTTTTGAAAATATATTTTCATTTGATTGTCATATAGTGTTAAGAATAACTGATTTCTCAAAATATTTTCCATTTTTATATTGTAATAATTTTCTCCCTGCAAAATAGTTGGTGAACACATTTAGTAGTAGCTGTGGGAGAAATAATTGGGGTTCTTAATCGATATTGGAAAGTTTGTGAGTAATATATGAAAAGCAAAGGTTATTGCGGTGCAAATTTTTGAGGTTATCACAAACGATCAACTTTTATATTTCACATATTTATTATCGACGTCCATATTTCATGGAATAAATATTTTGTAGAATCTGTTAACAGTGGGAAAAATTTATATAATACACGTTTTGAAATCTCCTGAATCAACCTAAATGGCGTTGGAATAATGTCCCATAAGTCGAAAAGGCGGTGTTAAAAATATGAGAAATGCCTGAATCCTATTATTTGTTTTTTTTTACCAGTTAACCGTGAAATTACAGTTAAATGGAATTTCAGGATGTGTTTGTTAAGTATGTCCACTATTTATATACTCGTAATTGCTCTTTTTGGTACTTCCAAAGCTCACAGCTTAAATGGTTAATTAAAATATGGTAGGGAGTTTGGTGCTTTCTATAGAGTAATTAACTTAGCTCTGAGAACTGTTATGCATAATTCATACTAAAAAATTCAACTTAAAATCAAGTAATTTTGTTGTTTTTATAATTGATACTCAATTTCACCTCAAGACAAAGGAAACCTTAATGAAAATGAGTTTTTTTGATTATTGGAAGCTCATTAAAACATGTCAGATTATTTCAGAACTGTATCTCAATATATTTCAATCGAAATAATATAGTTCCTTAAGTTTGTCTTTGAATCCAAAAACTATCTATCAGTATAATTTTGTTATTGTTGGTAAACAAAATATGCTTCAACCAAAAAAAAATTGGGGAAAAAGCACGTGGCTACTTGAAAAATTAAAATGTTTTGGAAAAAGGAGATTTATGAATCTGCACTTTAAGCAATATTCTCTTTGATTGTATCAGATTAGACAATCCCAGCACAAGTGAAGTGGCAAATATTCTGAATGATTAGTTTCTCCTCAAAAAGTAACAGAAAAAGTAATGTTACTACTGGAGTAAGACAAAGTGAAGATTAACAAGTAAGGAAATAAATTTTGGAGGAAGCAGGTGGAATAACTTACTGAGACCATGTCAATGGGGCACGGGAAGAAAGGAGAAGTAACAGAAAAAGATTAAAAAAAGAGAGAGCAAAAGAGGATATTATGGATTATAAGTGTAATATAAATATGGTATCCAACTATGGGAATGCTCCAAAGCAAGCAGCAATCATCCAAAAATTCCAAAACAAAGCACTGAAGAACTGAAGAATATAGTGAATGTGCCTTGGTACATTTGTAATAGTGCCCTCAATAGGGACTAGAAAATAAACACTTTTGACCAGATCACTGAGAAATTCGTCAAGATCATGAAGAAAGACTCCATCGTTATGTCGATTTCGAGGCTATCCAGATTCTTCATAATAGTGGGTAACAAAGAAGACTTAGGAGTATCAAGCTTTTTGAGTAAGTTTATTGTTTTAGTGTAGAAGTGAAGCTTGTTTATGCTTGTTAAACTTTAGTGCAATTTGTTCTACAGAACCTTAAAAACGCTGATAAGTATGCCTTAGTTTTAAATTTCAAACTCTACTAGATCAAGTTATCAAGTTAGAATTGAATTGTCCATTGGTCATTGTTGTCCAGGTTTTAATATCCTACATGAATTTGTGGGTATTTACTAAAAAGAAAGCAATATAGATATCATCAACATTTAATAAGTTGTTACAGTAGCTTTTATTTTTATTTTGCAAACGCAACAATGTTATTAAAAACTGAACTGGCAACTTGGATGGATGTCTGATAATGCTCGTGTTTCAGCAAATTTCTTTATCAGCTCTGTGTCCATATGTTTTGTCCTTTAAAAAGCCTAGACATTTGAGACATGAAAATAAGAGATTTTTAAAAATAAACAACTTGGCTGTATATTTGATTTTTAATTAATAATTCAATAGCGGATAAAAGAAATTCACTTTATCGGTGTCCACACGTAATATTCATACGCGCTATCATAGACCACACCCGTTCGCCTTCAAGCCGGAGGTCTTTTGTTTGTAGATTTCCCTGTTGCCAAATGTGTCTCTGAATTTTTGATGAGAAAATTTGATATTATTATGCTGTAGCATATACTTTCTATTATTAATTACTTCCTCACCATTAACATCAATGAGCTCCCAGACAGACTTCTCTTAACAAAGAGTAATGGATTCACACATCAAATCATTTTTTCTTTTAAAAATTCATCTTTTTTTTTAATTTGGAAGTCTACATTCAAAAAAAGTGAAACTACAAAAGCAATAACCTGGTATATTAGTTTTTTTTAGTATAAAAATATTTCGGATAAAAAAAATACTCCTTTTTGATAATTTCATACGTTAATTTCAAGATTATCATTTGTATACTCAATCATAATAATTTCTTTATTATCTTTTCAATGATGTATGAAACACAATCTAATTAATTTCAGATTCAAAGTATTATAGTTGGATTTTATCAAGCTCATAGTTCATAACTCGATAAATAGTGGTTTCTTAATGGACATTCTACTTTCAGCGCTTACTTTTATTCGATTACATGCCTCTTGTTACGGTCTGCGTTCAGAGCAAGAGTCACTTTGAAAGCTTTTAAACTGAAGGAGCAAATTTAATACCTCTAATAGCGCACACATACATGCAGTTAACTTGTTTAGCGTGAGCTCAACAATCCAGTCAGATATTTATTGCGTTATTTCTGTGAAATGAGAATGTTTTTAAATGTTCTTAGTGAAGCTAAATTTATTCTCTTCGTTATTCAACTCCCCCACATAAATGTATTAGACAGTCCTTTCAGCCATAATTGACAAGTTGAGAAGCGTGCGATCAATTTTTGAATCATGATGTGGAGACATGCAATGGAATTGAATTGACTCGTTTCCATAGACATTTTCTCATCATTCCAAGAGACGTTTGTTTAGGTATCGAATATAGAGACGATTTTCAAATAAAAGAAGTGTTTGAAGTGTTATTCAATTCCATTCGAATTGGCATTTCAAACCAGCAATCACAAATTAAAAAATTTAATAAACTCGATTAGGGAATTTAACAAATTGTCAAAAAGAGCTGATGCCCATTTCAAAATGACTTCCGTGGTGTAGGAAAATACTTTTGTGTGAGCTTTTATGTGCAAATTTATTTGTTTTGTGTTATTCGGTGGTTTTTAGACCTCAATATTTTTTTTTGCGAAAGTCCTTCTTGAAGGCTTTATACCTAGAGAGGTGAAAAATTTCTGGAAACATGGCTTTGTTGGCTTTTTGACTTGTAACTTTTAAAATCCACAATAAACTAACACGTTTTCAGTAAGTTCTTATTCGCTTACGTTATCACTAAACATATTAAATCGCATCTTTAAACGAGTTTTGTTTCAATTACTGAAAATTTTATAGCTGGGTTTAAAAAGCGCACAACACATGATGAATCATTATCCACTCTAAATGGGCCTTTCGATTGCTTTCCAGTGTGAATTTCCGAATTTCCATCTGTACGGTATAAGGCAAACGGCTATTCACTAATAAAAATTGTAATACCATATTTACTAGGTTTACTTGGTATGAATTGTCGAAAACTGCATCTACCCGAATACCTCCAATTTTTTTTTCTTTTTCTTACTTCTTAGGTATGACATCGAATCGAAGAGCTCGTAAGTTCAGAATACGTTCTATATGAATATATCTGTCTATAACAAGTCTTCAATCATGCTATCAGTTATTAGCAAATTCCAAGTTTCATAGAATAAGAATAAGCATTCTTTGCGTACAGTTTGACGCCAGGTAACTTGTAAGTTAAGTTGCGGTGCTTTGTGCAACTGGTTTTTACTGTCCAATGAACTTTCCACTGAGTTTTGCCGTCTTTTCTCACGTAATTTGGACTATCTTCAAACCAACAAGTGAAATTCAGCTCACTCAATTCGTCCGTAGACATTTCTGGATCTATTTCATCTTTTAACGCGCTTCAACGCAATCTTCGTCACTCTCTTCATTTTCAAGCACTTTTTACGGAATTTGACTCTATTATTGTACTAATTCTTTTTGTTCTAGATCTTTAAAAAAGTATAAGAACCTTTGTTATACTTCAGGATACATGATTTCTGAAATAATTGTTTGAAAATATATTAAAACAATAAATTTCATAAATTTACTTTTAGAAAAGTCCACTCAAACGCTATCCTCAATCGAGTATCACCGTTGGCTGGATAATATGATTAATTACTAATATATCTTGCAGAGTTTCTTGGTTTCTAATAAATTGTTGCCAGATAAGGTGATGATCGATCATTCAACAATCTCTCTCCCTATAATGTTTATAAGGATCATAACTATTGAAGTGAAATAGTATATTATCAATTCCATCAAATGAAGGGATAAAATCATATCATCTACATACTTGAAGGGCAAAACAGATATGAAAATGTACAAAATTTCATATTTCATTACACAATCTACTAGTATTGGAGATATTGCGGAGGTCATAGGGGTTCTATGAATATGTTATAAAAAATATATATAGTTTTAAAAATCAATGTTACTGATTCTAACAAAGTATGCAATTTTTGTTTACATCTCCCTATTTGTATTGTAGAGCTGTTGAACATATATTTAAGTGAACATTACTGGAAAGTGATATTACATTTAAACCGAAGAGAACCTAATTTTGTGATAATATGATGCCATTGGAATCTTCATTAATTATAAACGAGTCGTCAATATAATATTTTATTTTGATTTCCATTTTAATTAACGTGTCTCAACAACTGAGTCCATTGACACATGGTACAGTTATGATACAATTATTAGCTATATTTTCGACATCTTAACATCAACGTAAACAAACTGTTTGGATTACATACATTTAGAATTTATATTTCACCATAATGTCTTTCAAATATTGGATCAGGTGTGGTAACTGTTTCACGTTATTAAAACTTTCTTGGAGCGAGCTTCCTAACTGGTGGCTACGACGCTGCGTATAACAATTGACTTACCTCCCATGAGTCTCCACGACTCATGGGAGGTAGGTTTCTGAAGTCGATTGACCGTTGAATTTCATGTAGCTTAGTGCTGCAGCTTGCCCAGTGGTTTGCCCATCAGTCGAGTATAGAACGTCTTATGCTAGTTATGACATGATTGTGGATTTGTATCGAGTCGCTGTGGAGGTTAGCCGTTGAAGCTTCTATTTCAGCTTGAATTGTTAAGAGTGTATCAAAATTTCAGTTATTCAAAGAGTAAGAGGTTTATTGGAGTGTTTATTGATGCTACAATTAGTATAGCCAATATTATAGGTATATGAATTTTTTGTTCATAAAAGAATTCAGTATAGATAAGGTTATCTTTAATTTCTCTTTGGTTTTTTCTGTTAATCAGTTTTTCTTCAAAAGTTGTTCATGTAATGTATCAGTGTCAATCAGATATCTAGATACATCTAAACATAGCTATTTAATAGTGTTTTGAATATAAAAGATTGTTTAGGTTCATGATTACGGTTAGTTGAAATATTATTTATTTTAGCTATAACGATATATTGGCTACAATAGTTTTAATTGAAATATTCCTAGTACTTATAGGCTGAACACTATATTCAGGGCCTACTGATATAAACTGTGGAATTTCCTCAAATATTAAAATAATTTTAATGCAATTGTCTAAGGTTTTGAAATAAGAATTATTTTTTTTTTGTTAATAAAATCATTAAATCGATTCGTTCGCTTGTTTTTAACCTCATGGAATGAGGCATTATAAATAGCTTCCTGTCTGCTAGAAAAATTCGAAAATAAATTCATTTGTGGCATCAATTTTGATTTTCAAGTTTGAATATTATTTTTTGATCACAAACAAATTCATTATTTAGAAGTTTATATATTTACCTTTTAAAAATAAAATAACTATTGTTGGTTTCTTTTTGCATATGAGTATTTTTCTATTCCTTTGATGTTACTCTGTAGAAAAATGGGAGGAATGTTGTTCCTTCGACATTGCAATTCTGTCCTTTCACCATGTTATGTTTGGTCAATTATTTCAAATATCTATCTGCTACTATCCTAGAAGTTCTTAAGCTGCTTGGAAGGATCCCATATTTGTATTTAAAATTTGAACAGTCTACCAACAATGTTTAATGAGATTTCTGAGCGATTTGGTAATGAAATACCACTTCTAAATACATATTCCAGGCCTTTGAATACTCATATACTCATCATCGAGGATTGAAATTATGGTCAAAGTATAATGTGAAAATATAGTCCAAGTGCTAGTGAACCCTCTGAGGAAGAACATGCTGAGGGCAATAGCCATGACCTGGCAGGCGTCAGCCCCAGCATAAGACCTTGACATGCGAGGGGACAGGTGCTAAAGGCGTGCAAGTAAGATATAATAGAAAGATAATAATCAACAATGTAAAGAGTTGTGCCAACGATTTCTATTTGTTCAGATGCTACGAACTACTCCGTTTCATATTTTGGAAATCAAACTTCATATTCATATTTATTGTGCAGTTAATTTGTGCATTGTTGTATTTATATCTCACATAATGGATATTACAGGTTTACGAAGAAAAAATGATATATCAGTGGACCTAGAAAAAAATGCCAAGAAAATATATTCAGCACAATTGTGGAAGTTAATGAATACCTTCAAGAAATTTCTAAATCTGTTACTGTTAAATCTTAACAAAGATTGTCTGTATAATATTGGTAATAGAGATAGAAAGAAAATTATATAAATGAATGGAAAAAGATTTGAAGAAAGAATTGCACGAGTGAAAATTATTAATTTTGTCTATGATAAGAAAAAGAAAAAATCAAAGTCGGTGGTAAGGTTCATGAAATCCGTGTACAACAGAATTTCCTTGATCGTCTGTTAGCGCTGTCAATAAAATAAATAGTACATTGTAAATATACACAGAAACATAACTTACATAGATCAATCGAGAATTGTGGTTCTTAATTTCGTATAAAATAATGAATTCTCATAATAGAAAATACAACATTTAAAAATATTGCAGACAATATGTAGAATTTTTTTTGGAATTGGTATATGTCAAATTCTAGATCTTGTTCTAAATAATCAATATTTGCAGATTATATTTCAGGAATCAATTACAACTTCATTGGTCAATAAAAGTCATGCTAGATGATAAAATTGTTGATGCCCCATAGGTACAATCATCAATAAGTAGCATCAGGTCAATTTCTATTGTCCTTAGATTTCTTGTGATGTGTCTATTCGTCTTATTCAGTACTACGGCGATAAGCGTTAACAAGCGGTCGCGAATAAGCAGTCTTTAAATTAATTAAGTCGAATTTTGCAGTGATTTATAAGCTCTTCTGCTGATGTTGTCATTATGCCGAGAAAGTGTAATAACGATCCTGACTCTTTTTGTTATATTTAGCTCATCAAGACTTGGGAGTCCATTTATTTGTTCTATAACCCTTATCAAAAATTTGAATGATTGAATGAAAAGGTTCCGTACTACACCGTTTGCTGTACCCACGATTTGAACCGGACCAACATATCACGATTAGGACTGCTATTTTGACCTAATTGATATAGAAAGTATTGATTTTAACAAAATAATACAAAAAAAATACTTTAATTCACAGTCGATTGAGAGACCAGTACTTAATAGTGATAACTTAACTATACCAGGCCTCGAACAAATCACGGGCCGATGATATTTCGGACAATCCAAACTTGATAATTCAAGAAGATCTGAATTTGTTACTCAACTTAGTCCAAAAGCAGCCAGAACTTCCGTTTTACACAATAATATTTGCTACATCAAACAAAAATATAGATTTTGATTATCAAATTTAATCTCCCTGTTATTGGTGTTTATTTATTGCAGCTTCTGTAACTACCTAAAAAGCATTTCTACAACTAAATGAGAATGTATTTCATTTTCTACCTATGGCCGATTATCCATTCTTCATTATAATTGAAAAGTATAATCTACGCAAATATCTTTAAGTCTTGTATTTGGACTAAAAAATATGTTGAGGCGTTGGATCGCAACGGAAATATTTTTTTTTTTTTTTATAGAAGAAGAATTCCTCAGAATAAGTGATGTTGGATATCAAAGCAGGTATTTCAACAATGATCCATTACTAGAAGAAAAATAAAGCGCTTTATAGAACTAGCATGTATGTTCCTTCAAATATTGTTGTGAATTTATCCATGTAGCCAGTGGAACCCGAAGATGTTGATCGCTGAAATTGAACCATTCAAGAGCTAAATCGAGAAAATCCTTAATCGTAATTTCATAACAGATCTTTTAACTCTTTTTGTTTCTGATGATGATTATTTGCTAAAAGATTCAAATGACATTCCTCAATGAAATTCTTGGCCAATAGTTTTTCTTAGTTTCTCATTTTCATTAACAATCATCGATCGGAGTAAAGTTCGTATGGCACAACAGAGCTCACATTTTTTCCAGTGTTATAAGTTATATAGGTTATCTCAATCCCTGAAAATTTGGAATCTTGTCCTGACTTTGATTTGAGAACTGTTCAAATTATTATTCAATGCATTAAAGGCACATCATTAATGTCAAATTTTCAGAACCGGGCTAAAAACGTTATTTCCATAATAAAGTTAGTCACGTCACATGAGTGACATTACGTACATATAACTACAACAAAACGGCGTAGCTGAAGTGAATTTTATATTTTTTTTTCCAAATTCATGAAATAGAATTTTGTATAAATTGTCTGTATTGCTACCGCGTACAAATTCATCCATATAGTACGACTAAATCATTTGTTTCGTACCGAATTCCATTATAAGCTAGATCATGACTGAAAATGTCGGCGACTCACACTTGCAGGATAAATTAGAACTATCCTTACCAGCCGTACAAAACGGAAGTACATTATGATTTTAAATGTTAATTTGCTGTATCTTTCTCTGTATCAAGAGCATAACTTTTTCAATATCAGATTTATTAAACAAATTTCAAATAAACTTAAACATCATTCAATTTCACACCCAAAAGATACTCTTGATAAAACACGATACAGTGTACAGGAGTCATTATGTGAATTGAAAAATTTTTGTCAGGTAAATGAGACCTCATCGAAAAGACGGATACATTTAAAAAATTGGGATTGAGGACTTTCGTTTCTTATAACGTTACACAGAAATCCAGTCTAATCAATATAAGATCTTGTTTTCCAAAATTATATAAGTATCGACACTGAGCTATTGGAAGCCTTGATATGAAACAAACAACAATTTAATGATTATATTGCCGTTTTGGGACTGCAACTATTGTTTGTCTTATAAGAGTAGGTCCCCAATAACTGAGTACCCATAATTATCTAGCTATGAATTTTACACGGCAATTGCATTTTCTCTGAGTTTGCAATGAAAAACTGTTATTCCTTGATAGTTGAGGCTAAGTAAATAGAAAATAACTTTTCTGAAACCTTGTTATTTGTTAAATTGAATTTTGTTAATCAAAGTACACAAATGTTGAATACAATGACATGTTATTAACCCTAGGCGATTGTTTAGGAGACTCTAGTCTAGCTGTTACGCTTTATGCAGAAAAGTTTCCCTGAAGAAACTTATCAAGTGAAAATACATTTAGAGCCATTGAACGACGTTTACTAGAGACTGGGGATATGAGATCTGGAAAAATAAAATCTGATAGGCCAAGAGCAGCAAAAACCATCAATAAAGAAAATATGATGTTAAATTTAGTTTATCAACATACAACAACAAGCAACAGCTACATCCTCATCATTACAGACAAGTCCAAGATCTCTTGCCAGGCGATCTACCGGGTTAGAGTGGATTTTTGTGAAAAATCAACAGAAAGGACAGCTATCAATCCATGTTTTTTAAAATGTATTATTTTTACTTACGAGGCCACTTATACGCAAAAGGGTATGTTCAACTCCTATAATGCACACAAAAGGGCATTACATTACAAACACTCAAGTTAATGTTTGGGCAGCATTTTTAGATAACAAATTATTAGGTTATCACATTCTATCTAGAAATTTAAATAGTGATATGTACCTGGATTTCCAAGCAATCACTTATTCGAGATGTTAGAAGATTTAATGCCACACGATTTTTTATGTATGGTTCCTCATAGTTGACTCCCTTCCGTTTAGAAGATTAAATGATTCTTTAGAAAAAAATGATAGACTCATGTATTCGTGAAAACGGAACACCTACTATAATTTTTTTGTTTTATTTTTCATATTATTAGCACTTTTTAAAATTTCATCTTGTGATTTTTTGTTTAATTAATACATTTATCAATACTTTATACCAGCATCGGTTATTACTTCATAATTTTCAAATCAAAATATTCCTAAAACGGTACACAGTATCGAGTTTTATCGAGAGTACCTATTTGGAATTCTTTGTAAAACTTAATGTTCAAGTTAACTTGAAATTTTGCTTATGTTCCAAACTACGGTACGAACCGTGTAACTATCGCCCTCTATGAGGTATCAGCTCCGAAAACATATTCGTATACTATTTCAATACAATGTTGCCAGTAGTTGCGGCAAAATCGTAAAAAATGTGTATAATTGTTTTTCTTCAACGCCGTTTATCTTGAATATGGATGACTTTGCGAATATATAAAACCTGAAATATTTTTCAGTTTTATTACTAGCATCATTTCTTACATTTCATTCCAGAGTTTGGAAACGAAATATTCTGCGAATAATTTCTAATATCATATTTCAGAGAATCATCGCAGATATGAAAACATAAACAAAACTTAGTGTTGATTGATAGAAGCAGAGCAAAAAGATATAATGTTTCATTTTCATATTGTATGAAACTTGTACATTAATATATTTCAGTTGGTCATCCCATTGTTGTACCTGCGTTTTATTAGATAAATACAGGAAAATCTCAACTCGTTGCAAAATTTTATCTTCAGTGTTATTGCTACAAGGGCCGTTTTTTTTGCAACCTCCAATCTTAATTATTTAAGCAGAGAAAGTTTTTAATGAGGGAACGACTGACATCAAGTTGTGCTTTTATATTATTTTCTCTCCAAAGCAACGCAACAGCGACACAATTTCAACACGAGACAAGCAGGTAACTTGGAGTACCAAAGAAACGTGTCATTCAAGTGGATGAATTCCATCAAGGTATCAATACATTGGCATTCGAATTATGCTATTAACAGGTTTCTCGAGAATAAAATATAGATATATTAATAACTTCTTGTACCGTGAACTTCTTTGGTTACTGCTACCCATGCTATCTCGTTCACATATTTATATATTTGCTGGAGCGTTGTTGGATATACTCATATATTAAGCACGGAATATATGCTGGGGAGATATATCCCTATTGGCGAAACCATTGCTTAAAATGTTCTACGATCTGTTAAATACTAAAATGTTCTACAGGAATGTAGGCTACTAGACAATATATTGGGAATTTGCACTGCGGACTCTGACGGTCACCAAGTGAACTATCCAATATGGCTGCCACAAGGCTTCGCGTGGCATTGTTTATGTACGTTTACGCGATACTAATTAATTGTGCAACAGATATATTGTTTCTGGTGATAAATAAATGAAATAAATCAAAAGTCTATGAAGGTCAATATATGTTTCAACGTAAAATTCTCTCCAAACCATAGAAAAAGGAACGATTACAATAAAAAATCTTGTTGGAGAAACTATTTTAGTTGAGAAGCGTTCAGAATGGCTTAAAATGCTCAATATTAAAGAATATATTCGGAGGTAATTTGTCTACTTTGATGCAACAGAAAGGCTTTAGAGGTAGAGCTTCATATAATTCCATCACAGGTTGGTTATAAATTCACCATAAACATTTTGTATCCTTTGACGACAGCATTTCTAAGGTATTCAATTCTTTTCTGAAATAATATTATCACAATATATTAGAATCCCAAAAATTATTCTGTCACTAGTTTCACGTACCTATTACAATACAACAATGTAGCAACAATGTGCTTGCAGGAGTGACTCGTGCGAGCTTTGCAAGTGCAATCCATTATATTAATAGATACTTGTTTATGAATTCCACTATTGTTAATATTACTCTAAATCAACAATTTTCCCGTAATAGTAGTGCGTAAACACAATTAAAATAAGTCGATTCTGTTTGTAACTTTGCAAGTCGTTTCACATACAATTATGAAACCAGAATTAATAGCCTTTTCGCCTTCAATCATATTTCGTAGGTTGCATCAGTATAATTACACAATTTATTCAAAGACAGTAACAACATTTTTATCACTTTTAATGAATACTAATCAAATATAAATATTGAAAGCAACGCTAATTATATGGACGTCGAAGCCTTGCCTATTCTCAGTTTTCAGTTGATCTGATGAATGGATATTCTTCAATACTGACCTGCTTATTTAATATCTTCATATATATAGTTCTACAAGTTTATGTGACTGAACTCCTTTTAAGTGGCTGGACCAATTCAAATGAATTTATTTGCATACGTTTGAGTGACACCCTGCAGTCGGTATATAATGCACTAAACTGACTAAACGGTTGGATCGATTTAAATGATTTTTGTGAATGCATTCAAGTGAAGGCCTGGATGATTTAGATTCAAAAACCAGCACAGCAGTTGGCGCTACAGTCTATCTAGGTTATTTATCTATACCACTACCACCAAATGCAGTTGATGTTTTTTACTGTTGTATTCGACGCTCACATCAATAGCTTGGCGTTGTTCTACTATTCCAAGTTTTTGGTGTGTATAGTGAATATATTCCGATTGTTCTTTGACATTCTAATTTTAGTGTAATTGAATTTGTTTCGTTATTATGACATTTCAATTTTTTTGTACACTGGTTTGATATTATACATATCCCATTTACGTAAATATATTGAGATAAAAGTTACGTGCATAGGTTTTCATTTATATTTCGATATTTTAATTTATGTGTTTTATTTTATGTATGTCTGATTACTTTGACATTCTAATTTTTTGTACGGTGTCTTTTGATCTTTCAGGTGTCGCAATATTAAGTGTATTGAATTCACATATAAGTGACGTACATAAAAAATACCACGTCTTCGTGGACGAGAAGGAAATATTGGTCGACGGACTCGGAATTTACAATTAGTCCAGAACTGTTGGTTGAAAAGATCGGAGGAAGATCAATTGACATACAATGAAAATTTAAGAAACCAGGCTGCAATCACACGTGCTAATGAAAGTCAAGAGCAATGCAACGAACGCCATTCAGCAATTGATTGAAAATATTGTTCATCAACTCACAATAAGATAGAAAATTAAACATTATTGATTCGAGCGAATTGTTTTTAGAAAAATTGATGTTATTTCAAAATGAAGAATAATGAAATGATCATATTATTTGTCACTTATCTCATACTTTGTTTAATATCCTAGCTTGAAATATCATGTAGGACAACGTCTGTCAGGTACACTAGTATCTCACTGAAATTATTTTGGTATGGGCATTTTTATAGCAACTATCTAACACTATGGCAACAATTGTCTATGTACTTTGTCGGAAAATTATCAGAAAATGCTGAATTTATAACAAAACACAGGACAATATATCAGGCCTTCACCTGCTCACGATTTTGGAACCGCTCTTGATTAATGTTTCTTAAAAAATTTTTTTGCTTATTGAAGAAAAGGGCACCAAGTCTTGTTGTGGTAAATTGTGAATCTTTTGTTGATTAAAGCACATTTCAATTGTACATTAATAGGTCTCAAAGACATCGATAGTGGTCAATGAGCAAATTTGTCATTTTCAAATTGACATAAATCATCTATTAATGTTCCTCTTATTTCATTCATTTGATACGATGAAGGACATGTTTATAAAATGATATCATAATTTGAGAAAATTTAATGATATGTTGAATTGAGTACGACGAAGGAACGATGGTGAGTAACTGTGAAATTAAAGGAGATGTAGCCGGTATAGGAAGAGATGGTGATGGGTAATTTCAAAAACAACAGAATAGGTGAAAGAAGTGGATTCACATATCATTCGGGTTATACATTATGGTAAATACATCATACATCATTAGTCTATAAAATAAAGCACCAATTACTTTTCTTTTATTAGCCTGGGTCAGTTATGAGGTTGAAACAAAGCTATAGAATACACATAAATTATGCATTTTCAATGGAATAGGAATAAGAGATTTATTAACTAAAATGCATAAGGTTTATTAGCGTTTTATGTAACAATCCTATGATAATATTAGCACATATGTTATCCTAAGCCCCCTCGTTTAAATCGACTTATATGAAATTTTATTGCAGGTTTTTGATATATTACCGAAACACTCAACATTTGTGTACTTTTGTTATCTATAAAGCTAGTGGTGAATCAGTATAAATTATTAACCAAATATCCTAAAATACCAAGGTCTACTATCACAATGACCTTGAATATCTGATAAAACTATAGGAATATAAGCAAATCCAACCAAAAATAATGAATTGATTATTGAAATACTTATTAGAAGAGTCACTGCAGCTTTATAAATGAAGTATAATACCGATAAGATGAAAATTATTAATCCCCAACTCGCTATTTTTATTCCAACTTCTTGAACGTCTTGCAAGGTTGTGTCCATATCTGAAACAAATCATTCAGTGATAGTTTCAACTCTCAATTCATGATAAAATGAATTAAACATAATTTCATCATATTTCGTTTTAGAATTTGGCATTCAAAATTTCATAAGACAACCAGTATTCTCAAAGTGTTGTGGATAGATAGATATATTTGACGAATATGGCTTTGTGACTTTCTTAGATGCACTGGTCTCATAAATTTACATTTTCCAGCCTCATTCTTTTTATAAAGCCAATCAACCCCCAGAGACATATCTTTCATCAAGTTCCTTGCCAGTACCGAGTCTAGTACCGAGAATCGTACGTTTGTAATGACGCTGAATGTTCTCCGAAGTTATACATACAAAAAAATTTATCCCTTTATTGGAAAAATCTTACGTTCACTAATATATATTCAGTCTATCTAATCAATCAAAGGGGAAGAATAGTGGGGAGAAAAAAGTGTGAAAATTCATCGTTTTGAATGCGACTTCCTCCACTAAAGTAAGTCTGTAAGTGCCTACAAAATTTAATGAGTAGCAAGTACCCTATAATTTTAAATTATTTATTTATAATAATTTATTACAGATGAAAAACGAATAATCAAAGCAAAATCAGAGGTTTGCACAAACTATCATATAACAAAGACCTATAACCACATAAAAAATTATTCACGAAAAAATTGGAATAATCAAAAAATTTAGTGTCACGTTTAATATTGTATTTGAGAGACTATTATGATTTTTTTATTAACAACTATCACATAATAAATTATTGATCAGTGATAACAGTTCTTATTCTTATCAATCAATCAAAAAATCCTAAATATTGACTTTATTTATTTTGAAAGTCAAATCTAAATTGGTCTGAATTATATAAATAAACTGCCGACAAAATCACAAAATCAAAGATAAATATAATACTTCATGTGAAAATATTATGTATAGACAGTCAACACAAAAAACTACTTTTTTTGTAAAATGTGATACTGGTGTAATTAGCTGAATTAAAGTACAAATCGTCCTCACTAAGGGCTTTTTACTCGATGCTAAAAAGTACCTTGAATTTTCACTATAACATATATATGGAAAATAATATGGAACGTTCCTCAAAGTCCGAAGGGCATCGATTAGAAGAGGCCACGACTTTTACACCGGAGGTATCAAATAAATCAGGTCATCGTATTTCTTTTAACCAAAGTTAGTCATCAAATATTCCAATATTTCATTTTTGCTTTGCAGGTTCATTTTAAAATGCCGAAACTGCCACAAGAACGAGTTGCATGGCATGAAAATTGATTATATAGAAAATTACTGCGAAACTCCTACAGTAAATATATCTACAATTGAAACAAAAGCATCCAAATTGTTCACCGTGTCAGTTAATCTGTAGAAAATATTTCTCACTGTAACCAGTTTACCCTTGATTTTTAAATTACCAGTAGGATTTATGCAACATACAAAAAATTAGCACAAACAAGTTGGCTGCTAAGGGTAAATAAACTTAGTAGAGCGCCTAGGGTTTCTGACTTTGGAAAATAGTTACAGTGAATGTTTTTTTTTTAGTTGAGGTGACATTTTATTTTTTACACTAAAACCTACAAAGTTTATGGTTACAATTTTTCCATTATTTGATTGAAAAAAGATGAAAAATGAATATTCCAGCATAAAATTCAACTTCAAATGGCATTTTTTAATGTATACGTCGGATTTGACTTGAAAGTGTATATAAAATCAACTTTTAGAGATACCTGTATTTATGAAGAGTCGTAGAGACCTTGGACAGTAGTGAAACGTAAACGGGAAGGAAAGAGGGAAGACTAAAAGGACGTCAGCGACAGATGCAACGTGCAACTAAACGGATGTTTTCTGGATAGCTTTGTGTTTTTTTACGAAAATTTCCTACATGTTACTAACGAAAGTTTTATGGGAGACGATGCTTTGCTGTTGAACTTCTGCCTAAGATTTTTATTTCTTCGTATGATAAGTAAAATTGAATAATTAGTAGACGATTTCAACCGAAAAATTTGAAATGGTTAAAACACGATAATTGCTGTTATTTTTTATTTATTATAGGTATCAAAACATGAATAAACCCTGAACTAGTATCATGGTTGGTGAGTATAGTTGCATACTATGTGAAAAATAAGATTCATCATCGGAATCGGACTCAGCTTAAGGTCAAATCATAAAAATTAGCAGATGAGTAACCACTTTAAGAGCTCCTTCGAGAGAACGACAGGATGGATTATTATCTCACCTGCAAACTGAATTCGTTTATGCTCATGCAAGTCGTCGTCAAAAGTATATTATTAAAAAATATTTTGAAATGATAACAAGCAAAATGAAACCTTATGTTCACCTTCGAGAAAAAAGCTTCGATTGATGTATTTAACTCCTATAGGGGAGAAAATTTTGTATTTTGTGAGCAAGAAGCTGATACAGAAAAAAAGGAAAATTGGATAAAAATCAGCCAAGACATACATCAATACTTCAACTTTGAGTGACTCCATCATAAATTGTATAGCCGTACAGAAAAATGACTATTATCGTGAAACTCAGATGAATTGCTGGCATAACAGATTTACAGACACTCGAAGAAAAATATGTCGATTTTCATCATTCGACTGAAAATTCTATTCACCTGCTTAACGTTGAAAAGAAAATTAGTCCAAGAATTGTGATGATCGATATTACAAAGAAGCAAATATGTAGGTACTTAGAAGAGAATGAAGACTGCCATACAAGAGTTGAAAAATTTCATACCGACCAATTACCAGCACCGGATAATCTGTTTGTTTACGGAAATTGTTTACCTATCAATAAAATAACTGAAGTGGAAAATATTTGATACAGATCAATGATGTAAAATGATTAAATAAACCAAAATTTCATTTTAAATCAAATTTTTCCCGATTTTCCTTGAATTACTCCATTTTTCCACTCAATTTTGATTTAAAAAAAATTTACAGCCTACAATGCCTCATATCATTTGAATTAATATAATTCTCCATTCTTTTTTAAAGTCAACGACAAAATTTCAAAAGGTTTATGACGCGTGGAATGTTTCCAAAACTGAAACATTCAGAACTTTTTATGGTCGTTCATATTGTCAAAGTCAATTGCAATTGCCGGAGGTATTATCGACAACTATAACGAAGCAGCAAAATTGTAGAAACAATTGATAACACTAACTGTACCATAAACATTGTTAACAATATAATAAAGTACCACAACTACAAAAAGTGCCGTTTATCATTTGGTGGACAAAGAAAATCCACCCGTAACTTTAAGTAGTAATTTTACTATTATTTATAATTATCATGCCAACAAAAGCTGATAATTTATTGTGTTTTTTTTTCTGATAGTTGTCGGTAAAATATGTTTTCTACTAGCAAGTTGTGGCTATTACTCGGTCAGTTCATTATAATTGGGATGTAACCAATTACTGGAATTTTATATTAATCAAATTTATAGTATCAAAGTATGAGTTTTATTGATCTCATTGAGTTTCATTGAACTTTTAATGTTATTGACGCGCTTCACCTGTATGTGGGTTTGTTTGTTTGTTTGTAACTCTCCTTTAAACTAAGAGCAAGTGGCTTATTACTGTTAGTATATCCCATCACTTCAATTGCGTTCATTAGCCGAGCTGGCTAATGCGTCAAGCTCGTGATTTGCCGGTTGTGGGCTCAAATCCTGTTTACGCTGTGAAAAAAAATTGTTTTTTGGGCAAATTTTCTTTAGAAATCATGACTGCAAATGTTCTCTTTACAACGAAACAAATTACAGTATTACTTTAGAATTCAACATCTTAAATTTCATTATGTTGTTCGAGAAGAATTTCACATTGTTGCACCCTCTGTTGGAGATTTACAATACTAATGACTTGATCTCAAAGAACAATTTTATTTTTGTCAATAAATCGAACTAAAAATTGGCAAATAAATATAGTTTGAAAAAACTGGAAACCTGACAAGCACATCAAAATAAAAGGTTGAAAATAATTTTCAAAATAAGCTTAATACAATAATGAATAAAATATACCAGTTATATTATGCATTAGATCTACGAGAAATATTTAACAAAATGTTATAGTTATAGCGACAAAATTATAGTTTCAAATTTCTTTTTTAAACGCAATGAAATATTCATTGTATTCGTTTTTTGGTTCAACCCAAACACAAGCTAAGAAGTCTTAATGTACATCTTAAATCATAATATTCTTGTTCATCTGGGAACAAGCGAGTATCTCTTTGGGTGTCATAATCGTTGAGTATCCGTTGAGAGTATACGAAGTAAAAACAAATATTTCACAGCGTTGTTCGAGATGAATTTTACATCTGTGCTCCATCTGTCGGAGATTTATAATACTAGAATTTTATATCGAACTGAAAAGAGTGAAATAAATATAGTTTAGAAAAACCAAAAACACGGTTTCATAGCATTTGAAACTAAATAGTGAAAAATAAATATAGTTTGAAGTAACTAAAAAACACGCTCTTAATGCACATCAGTATTATTGTGAAAAAAGCGTGCAGAGCTTTTTTCACATTTCTCGTATATTGAGCTCCCTACGCTTTTTTCCTAATAAGAATTTTTCAAGCTTATTTCTGATTTGTAAGTGTAATGTGATTTGAAAGCGTGTTTTTCAGTTTTTTTAGATTATATTTATTTTAACATCTTCAAGTGTCATCTAAAATTTGGGTTTTACTCTCCAGTGCTCGCGTTTTTTGTAATAAATGTGGAAAATCACTATCGATAATAAATGCAATATAAATGCCACATTAGTCATGCATAAGCTTATTCAATTAAATCAAAACTCATATTAATTGTACAACTATTTAATAACTACAAGGAGATTGTGATAATGAATGTATGTTTATTACAAAATTATAAGAACCTAATTTGTATTTTCGATAACATCTGCTAGAAATACCAAAATAATCAATATCAAATTAGTCTCTCATAATTAAAGATATAACTCATCTATTTTGAATAGAGAAACTCCCGTTAAACCTACAATACAATTATATCTGTTTCTCAGTAATAGACACACGTGTTGGATAAAATGATTTACACTCAATAGAAAAATTACATTTAAAAATTTGTTATGAGCAATAAATCACAAAAAAAGATCACCCACCTAAATTAAGTTCAATTTATTCAACAAGCCTTCTCTCCTCCGACAAGCCATTCTGATATTACGAATTATTCTGGGTAAGAGAAATGCACCCACAATCAGTACTTTTTTCACCATTATCATTGTTGTAAAAACCATACCCAAGAGAATAACAATTTTCATCATTTTTGTTAACATTAAAATTGGAACGATGTATAAATGTCGCCTTTTGTGGCCTCTCGGTGTATTCAAAGATTTATCTAAAAGTAGAAATATTTTATCTCAATTTTTATCATACTCACTTGTGATCCATTAAAACAGTTTAATAAATATAATATCGAGGAAAAACATTATAGAAATAGTACATTTGATTGATTAACAACTACTAGATTATTCATATTTACTCATACACTGTGTTTCCATAGGAAACTATTCCATCTATAGTTCGAATTCGAGTAATATGGAAATAGATGCAAATCCACAAATTGTACCTTAGTGAAACAGAAACGTATAAACATTAACTAGAATCTCCTGATGTTAAGCTGATTAATCTGACACCCACCTGTACATTAAAGTATTATTCAAATTCCATATGGTAATATATCACACAAATACGTTATATCTCAAGTGTGAAATTTGAAAATTACCCAAATTATATACGCTTTTCTCAATAATTAGGAAATCATTTTCATTGGTACTCACTGCGGTCAAATAAATTAACAATGACATGTACAATTAAGATGAATTTTCATGAAATAAAATTATTACTTGAAATCTTTGTTTTATTTCGAAATTTTTCCCAAAACTAATAGCTATAGGGAAAATAACCACCATAACTAATAATTTTTTCAATTAATTGAGTGGGAAAGAGTAAATATGTGAAGCGAGTCATAATGAACGCTGGAAATAAGCATCTCTATCCAAAATACGTATAATGGATTGCTGTACATGTCCAAATATTTTCTTTTTGTATTTTTTACGATGTCACACGCTATTTGAATATGATTTGAAGAATCAAATTAATCATGATTGTTGTGTAGACTAATGATTTTAGGTTGATGAATTCACTCCCGTATAATGTAATTTAACCTTTGCAAGTACACGAACATTACAGTATTTGAAGCTTCTAGAATTACTGACATTTATTTAAAAAAAATGAAAATCCAATTTTAATCACAACCTTTTGAAGGTTATATTTCGAAAAGTAGTTGGTTGAGAAAACTTTGTTATAAGAAAGACACATCCCAATTTCATATGAGCAATCACCTCCTGAATTTTGCCTTATGAATTTAGAAACAGAGCCCGTATCTATACTACTCTGAAAATATTATAATTTTATTTCCAATTTTTCCATGAAGATTTCCAATACTCTTATTATTTTTTATGGTAAAAGCGACTCTTATCATCGAATATCATCGTTGTTCATACGGCTATGTTTAAACTCCACATAATCCTTTTTACGTGGATGATACACAATATTGCACATGAAAGCAAGTATGAGTGAATTAAAATCGTAACCAAGCATTGGTCGAAACTAGTTTTTCGACTTGAGAAGTATTTTGGCTCTATCCAGTATTTCTGGAAAATCACAGGTCTGAATGTACCACATAATATTAGTAAGATTTCTCATCAACTAAAGAACATTGTACAGTTAAAGTTGTCCAGAAGTTGCTGTCCATACATTTTAAACTGAGATGAGCAGTTGAACATTACTTTTTTACAGGAATATCTACATTTTTCATTTTTCAAAAAGTCGAAAATCTTGTGAGACCTCTCGTTATTTCTCTGTGATTAAATTAATTCCATAGGATTGAGCTTGCAATGATACGGTGGCAGTCGTGGCAGTGCTACACCATGTCTCGGGCTAATTTCATCGATCTCATAAAAATGACTGGCTCCACTTAGCTTTATAGTGGTGATTTTTTAATCACGTGATCATTGTTGCATCTAAGCTTTTCAACTGTTTGGAATAGCAATAATTTCAACAATTATATGTTGTTCTTCAAAATTGATACTTGACATAAATGTCAATTTGCATTCATATCTTGATATTCTTCAAAAGCATCCATATTACTCGAGAAAACTACTCTAATCTTCAGTGAGTTAGTAAGACGCCGCTGCTTTCTGTTTGTGCATATTTGGAAACATTTGCTTGTTTATTAGCTTATAATATTTTTTTCTCATTCTCTCATTTTCCTTAAAGAAAATTTTTGCAATGTGAATATCGAGCATGCTTAATTAGTTACAATCATCAGTCGTAACCTTGTTATTTTTGGCGCTACATTTCTGTTTACCTTATCGTTTACTAATGAATTCAAATTATCGTCTATCAATTTCATATTTAATTGCTAACGCAAAAGTGATCATTAAGAATAAATAGACCATCAGAATAGCTTTCAATTAGTTATTTCTGTTCAAACGTCGGCAAATAAATGAATAGAGGGTTGATTTTCAGATGTTATGAAGAAAAACCATTATATGAATATATGAATAATATATTGGATAGATTCTATAAATAACATAAGAATGACTTAACAGTTATATAATATGGAGAAAATATAAGGTTTTGTCGTATCTCTAAAATTTCAGAAAAGGTTTGATGAGCTAATTATAATTAAAATTTTACTGCTCGTTTCAATATAATCATTACCATTAACAATATTTTGGATTAGTGCTTTCATATGAATAATATAGGTAACTAATTTCTAGTCCAATAACATGCGAGTTAGGCTGTAGTTAGGGATAAGATAAGGTGTATAGATTATTAACATATCCAAGGTTCAATAAGTTTACAAAGTTAGTGTATTGAGTTAGCGAAATCTCTTTAGATCCAATCCGTTGATTGTAAGAGGTTTTTTTGTTTGAGTAGAGGCTTTAATGATGTATGTAATGAAGTTGTATGGACAACTAACTGATATTATTATTAAACCCGTGAATCCGCTAAATTCAGATGTATAAATTGAAATATATGGTTGTACTTGTTCCATAGATACATTGAAGGATTATGAAGAATTTTCATATAAATTGACGTCCGTAGTATTCACTTTGTTAAATCAATGGTAATTATTTTCTATTCTCATCATAAATCCAGGGGTATGTGCGTGAAATGAGAAAATGTGATCCTCCACTTCCAGTGATAGGCTAATACATTTCCAGGAGAATTGCGCTGCTGCTTAGAAGTATTCGATGCTGTCTATTGTAGTATGTCACTCCACTTTATCATCTTTGTTGATTTGTGATTTTTAGTATTCTTTGTTATCATGATCAATTCCCTTATATTGGTGATCTTAGATCTAAGGTCTTGAGTTTTTTTATATCCTCCCTCACATTATCTTACTCTTATCTCGGTCATCACCTTATTATACTTTCCATCGGTTATCAATCTTTCATTTTTATAACAAAATCCAGCTGCCATCTTTCTACGAGTCAATACATTTTTATGACTTTAACTGTTTCTGATCTCTCATCTGTTTTAAATCCTCATTATCTAGCCCTCTATATCCATCTTCGTCTATTTCCTTTAGATCGGATATAGCATTGACTTGGAATTTCTGAATCCATTGGCGATATTCATACTGAATGCACTGTAAACATTACTACTGCACCAACACTCATAATTACACTGTCTGACGCGTTTCGATAAACAAGTCATCGTCTTCATAGACTGACGGTAAACTAAAATCTAATGATTTGACTTACCTGTTTTATATTAAATTTTTTCACCAATACACAATTTTCTGCGAAAATTAGTTCTCGCCAAGGAGTTTTTCCCGCTGGAGTTATCGAAACACGCGTCAGACAGTTAGTGTTGGTTTAAACAGTGTATTCCATATAGCATTTACTTGTCAAAAACTTTCGGGTTTTCTTTGTCTTTCTGCATTAGATATATAGTATTTGCGACATAGATGGCAAAAGGTATGATAGCTGCTTGATTCAGTACATAACTCCTTGCTTCTTATGATCTGATGTATTTGCAGATTGTATACGGTTATTTATCTTTTCTGATCTGTAAAATTTTTCGTTAAAGACTATGGCACCTCTTCATATCTTAAAAGCTGTGCTGTCTTCTTTTAATGTTAGTTCTATCAGTTTCTCGATATGTGTTCATGTTATATCGAACAACACAATAATTCCAACATCAAGATATTTGTAGGAGAGATTTGATAGGGCGTGGCCTTTATTACGTAATAAAGTTAATTTATTACATTACGTTTCAAAAAAAAATGACACTTACCCAAAGATTGCAAAAAAGGGGGGCTTACTATATTGATTAGCACAAGCAGCTTCAAGTCTATAATATAACGTGGGATAGAATATAGCAGCAAAAACCAGAACTTTCGACATTTTCAAAGCTACAAGGAATACCAAAGATAACGTGAATTTTATTTTTAACAATTTGTAGAATATTAACTTTTTCACTTTTTTTAACGCTTCTTTGTCCCCAAGAGATAATTTCCGTCCAAAAACTAAAACAAAAAGTCTAATTCACATGCGCTGATCAAAAAAAAGGACAATGAAAGAATCTCACTATTCTAATATCATGACATTATCCGAAATTCTATTAATAACTCATCTTCATATTACTTCCTAAACTTTTCTCGTGATTAAATGAAAGTTAAGAGTATATTAATGGTATAATGTGGAAACTTGGGTTAAGTATAAAAACTAAAGCTTAGAATCCGATAGAACGAACACAACCAAAAGCTTCTTCTTAATCAAATACCGACCGTACTAACCAACATGATGTTCATTTGATGTCACTATATATTTATTTTTTTTTTTTCGAAAGAGTGACAAGTAACAAGTGAAAAATTTACACTCTTATAGTGATCCAGTCAGCTATCAATCTCACTGAAAAACCGCCACAACCACCGGCGGTACTTTTTCTGTGTTAATCCTATCATAGCACAAAAATACATACGTAAATGCATAGAACGTATATGAGGCAACTCCAGAAAGTAGAAAGTTTCCTTAAAAAATAGCAAGTTAAATAATGCTTCAACTCTTTTTTAGCAAAGCCACGTAGAACCCTACTAGACGTGTGTTGTGATGTATGTAAATAAACTATGGCGTGGAGGAGTTAAATTCCTGCGGTAAGAATTCCACATCTCTTTTTTTAAATAATGTCTTAATTTCTACAGTATTCCACAGTAACTGACGGTATTTACTGTTTCACCACGTAAAACTAAGTCAATGAGCAGAATGCTCTTCCTATTCGTGCACATCACTTTCCATACCAGCAACGTCATCCGAGTCGGTCATAATTATAACGTTTCAGAAATGTCAGTACTGTTCCAGGCTTTCTACATACCCCTGGTATATGCTTTTTAATCAGAAGGTGCTTAATGACAATCTTATGCACAAGCTCAATAAGATAATCAATAATGTGAGTCGGTCGTCACATGCACTTCCGAAAATTGCTTACACCAGCGTCGCTCTGCGAACTCATGAAGATCCTTCCATAGACCTGACAGAGCTAACGATAAATTTCACTGGCGCCATTCTCTATGCATTCCAAACCATTTCCATTTCGGATTACTGTTATAATGCTTTTGGCACAATACAAAACCTGTCCGGCTGTTATATTATTATACTTCATAGATGCGTACACTCTTCAATTAAGGTAATTACGTTTACTTTAAAACGAAAAAAATTGAGAAACTTACTTTGTGGATGTAGAACGCAACGAAGTACGGAATAAAATGTGAGATTGTGAATTAAAATCAATTACAGTTTTTTTTGTAAATTGAACGTACAATTTCCCTCTAGCTTCTTTTTCCAAACATATCTATGACCGTATAATAACTAATTTCATTTTCAAATAATTTCTTTCTATCACTAAGATTGTGAGAGGTTGTAGACACCATTTACTTAATTCTCAGACTACTACGATTATCATGAGGACGAGACATACCACAAATTATGCTTACCGATTTGTTATAAGAAATATTTTTTTTACCAAATAAATGTGAAAAAATAAAACAGAATTCAAATTTTGTTCGCTTTTTCGACTTACATATGTTCCACGTACTTTTATAGTTTTCTTTTGTTGATATATTTTCAATATTTTATCACAAACGAGAGACGAGGAATATAAATTCATCAAAATACTTCAATTAATTATCTTTTTAAATTGTATTCCGATTTGATCAAATCCCTTAAAAAAATGGTTGAACAAATGTCACCAATCATAGTTTCGAATTTTCTTTTGAGAAACACAGTTCTTTAATTTTTCACAGGCCTTCCAGAGTGAGAGAACTAGGATCATATCATTTGAATTCCATAGTTAAATTTGATTGATATCTCTGAGAAATCACTGAGCTCGAAAATTTTCTCAACTTCTCTCAAACTTTACTTCAGGTAAATTCTCTTCTGGAGCCAATAGTTCAAATAGATTTATATCTTTTTGACATGATGATGCAAAATATACATCTACAATTTTTCCTAAGCTCGGTTCGAACACCTTTGTCAGGCATATCGCAAAAATTGCTGTCTGTCCAATATCTAAATTATTAACACTCAGTTTCCATATAATCTGTTAGGAAATGTACTTTTTTGTCATACCAGCTAGATGTGACCAACACGACAACACGACCACACGACAAGTCAAGTCATAAGTGCTCGGATGTATTGTGTGAATCAAAATCGTGACATTGTGATCAAAACAGCACAAAATTCACATACTTATAAGAGCCAGATAAGGGCGTTAAAAAGGTCCTTGGTTGGCATCTACTCAGATCCGGGTTCATTTGATAAGGTTGTATAATTTCGAATCACTAGCTTTTACTCGCGACTGTTTCCATTTTGATTTTAGAAGTTGGACCAGTAATGGGAAAAACATTTAACAAGAAATTAACAGCTCACTCATGTCGCTGTTTTGAAAATTGAATATTGTTTTGATTGCAACAAAATGTTTTGATAGGGCTTTCAACATATTGCGCTAAAAATTAAAAAAGAAACTGTATCACATGAAATATCCAAATACAAAAAATCAAGGATTGAAGAACAAAGATAAAAATGTAACCTAGAATTTCACTCGAATGAGACAAACTCTCTATGTTACAGAGAGATGGAAAGAGAGAAATGCACCATTGTCAAAAAATTGTTTACAATCTGTAAACAAAACTTTGTGAATAACTAAGAAACAAATATACAAATGACTGAAAAGAGGCACAAATAATATAAAATCTAAATGTAAAGTATACACGAGAAAACAATAATGAACAACAATATTACCTTTGAAAATGTACCGGGTGTCTCAATAAGAATGGCTCTCGGCCATATCTCGAGAACCGTTTATAATACAGCTTCGGGAAAAAAAAAATTATAACCAAAGTGACCTCGAGAAAAACCTGGAAATGATTTACAGAGTTGTAAGTCAACCGCTAGGGGGCGTAATTAAATACCAAACATTATAAAATGAATAATTCACAAATTTTGCCTAATTAAGATGCATTTAAACTATGATTATCGTATTCTTCAAGAAATTCAGCGTATATTTGATTTTAGTCCATCTCTTTAAATAAGAGGTGGGGGGAAGCGGGAACTTTATTATGAAAAAACGCCTGTAAGTCCAGTTCTACTTAACCTATCTATGCAAACTTAGGCTTTTTGAAGAGAGCTCCTTTCTACCAATTTAGGAGATATAATTTCGAAGCAACATAATGAGTAACGTATACGCTAGAGGGCGCTCTATTATAACTCTTATATTGGTAGAAAGTTCCCGCTACCCACCTCTTATTTGAAGGGATAGACTAAAACTTGTAGAATCAAATATACGCTGAATTTCTGGAAGAATACGATAATCATAGTTTGAATGCATCTTATTTGGGCTAAATTTGTAAATTTTTCATTTTATAATTTTTGGTACTTAATTACGCCCTCCAGCGGTGGACCTAAAACTCTGTAAATAATTTCCATGTTTTTCTCGAGTTCACTTTTGTTATAAATTTTTTTCCCGTAGCTATACCATAAACGGTTCCCGAGATATGGCCGAGAGTCATTCTTATTGGGACACCCGGTACATGTGTAAATTTTTATATGTAGTATATATTACATTTATACCTTTATTTTCAAAATTCAATCAAATAATGAAACTAACTAAACGGCAACTCTAAAATAGGTAATAATTTATATCGAAAATCAATAACACCATTTAGTACATAGCAAGCGCCGAATGCTGGCAAATGGCAAATTGGCAAATGATTGTGCATTTTTTTGCATTGTGAAGTATTGAGTCGTCAACTAATTCTGAACAAGGAGTGGGTAGATAAAGGTCGTACATTTAGTTAAATTATCTATGAGCTGAATTTCACGGCGTTTTTACGCAATTGAGTAAAACCCAAACATGATATTGTAATATAACAATAAAACTAGATCATCATAACCAAGCTGCAGCATTCCAGCTTTTCTGGGTATCATTGATACATAAATAACGTAAATTCCTTCAATTTCCAATCAATATTTTATCGCCATAATTGTTTTAATGATTTAATCGAATTATTGTGATGTTTTTCATATTCATTAATACTGATTTTAACGGTGGAGCGAATTTATACACATGGTGTTTCTCACTTTCTTATTTTATTTATACACTATGCACTAAGCACTAGAATATTCAATAAATAATCCATCAAAACTTAAATATTCGAACCGTTTTCTGTGATATTCATTTATTTACTTACTTACTTGCTGATCAACAAACGCCTATTTATACAAAACAGATTTCTCGATAATATCCATGATTTAGATCATATTAACAAAACAGAAAAGGACCGACTTCACTATCTTTATCAGTAGACGAGTTCGTAACTTTATATTGATTTGGTAGGTCTTATAAGGAGACAATCATCTCAATATTTTATTAAGTATCATTTGTTGCTCACAGCTTAAACATCATTTTTTAAATTTTTATATATTTTGATTTGGAGCTTCATATTTTCCTTATGCACTTGCCTTTAAAACAACACCTAAACTATTGGTCCACTCGGTATAAAGTATAAAGAGAATATTTTAGCCATATATCTCAAATCATATATATTTCTGTAAACCTATATTGAGATCTGGATTGTTTAGACTCTTTAATACAATTTAATTTTATATGTAGCAAAATACACCAATTGATATTTCAATATCCATATCTTTATATTGGTACATATTCACCTTAATAATATAACAGTGAAATATAATTACTGAGCAACTGAGTTTTTAGAAGACTTGAGCATCAAGTAAAAGTCTATAAGCAATAGAGCAAACTCGTGGCATATTATTTGAAAATATAAATATATGGTCCAAATTCATTTGAAAGTCATTACTCGACTGATCCCTTTAATCCGCCCTGATTCATTTATAAATCACAGCAATGATTTATCGTCATCACACTAGTGGTGCAAAATTGTTCCTTTGCCTCAGGGTAAAGTCACAGTTCCTCAATTGATGCAGCCACAATTATTAGGAGAGGCTTCTGATTAGTTAAGCACGGACTGTTTCTAAAACTTCATGCACAATTGGTAAGAAAAAGAGACCCTTTAGAAATGCCACCATAAGAAAATTTGTCAGCTTTAATGAAAAGTTCAAGTGAAAAATACAGATCAAAATTGTGGAAGAGTCGTCTTTTTATCTCGAATTATCATATTTTGGATGAGTTTTCAAATCCTACATTGATGTTTAATGTATTCGAACAATCCCTTAATAATGTTCACTCCCATCAATGAAAACGTACCTCTTATAGTTAGAAAGTTAAAGTACCAAAAATGTGTGAATTCTTTGCTGTAGAATTCACATTAGATCAGTGCTAGAGGATTATATTTAATGATGATTTTCCTCGTAATAATGAAAGATTAAATGATAAGAGATCTTAAACAAAAAAATCTTGTAGGCTAACTACATGTTCTAAATTAATTTTTTATATGAAGCTAAGACAGAGCTTTGTTCCATCACTTCTCTATAATTTTATCCCATAAAAGTAAATTCAAAATACTAAAGTAAATGGGTGTAGTCGTATATATGTATTTGAAAGCGTTTAATCTATAATCCACTTGATGGCTCCATGTATATGATATTTTAAATATTCCCAGGAATAAAGCTCCACTTCAGTTATTACGAAAATAGGTTAAAATGATAAAAGTTCAAATCTTATTATATATTATACTAGAATGTTTACCTGTATCGTGGTCTGAGTCCAGGAATGAAAACTGCCTGCTATTTCGAAATTTGTTAAAATCTTGAGGCACCAAAGCAACATAATGATTACTTAGAATAGTATCAACTTTTCTTCGCAAAAATCTGTAGAATTTGATATATTCGTTCTCTTCATTATTATCGTATGAAGAAATATTATTATGTTGATAACTTTTCAATTCAGTAGCAGAACTATTTTCTCCAAAATCATAATCAAATGTTAAGTCGTTGATGGAACGAACTATACCAAACTTTGCACAATAATAAACATCTCTGGTATTTTGACACTTTGTTGAAAGTTCATTTACATATTCATCGGCACGTAAAACTATTATTAATTGGAATATAATCAACGCATAACGTCTCTGCATATTCTTTATTGCTGGTCAATACTGAAAACGTACCTTAACTTTTTCTCTTTAAATAGTGCTCCAACTGTATTAGTAGGTTATACTAAGTACACCTATATTTACAAATAATAATTGAATTCTATGATTAACATACTTAATCCAGTAATGAGTTCGCTATCATTAAACAAATTATTCGAAGTAATTTGAGTATATTTGGTCTAGACGACTGAAAGTTACTTAGCGTACATTGATAAAACGATTTGTAATTTCAACCAAGAGCAATATCAGGGAATACATTTGTTAGTAAACTGAATTTGTTACTCTAACTGTCAAAAATTCACACAATAGAATTTAATAAAACTGAGAACGTTTAAAGTTTTATCCATTTTCCATAAATTGAATCATATATTCTGTTTTTGATTCTAATTAAGTTTTTAACAAGAATATGGAAATTTGTTGTCTCTAGTTGCTGACGACGAAAGTAGTGCGATGTTGCCAAATGAATAAGTAGCAGTGAAAAATGAACCTTTATATCCACAAATAAACGAAACTGTCAAAAAACCTGACATTTTATTCAATTATTCATCATAAAACTTTGTTATTTATTGGAATAATAATTTATGATAAGTTTGAATTACATCCAACATAAATTCCCGAAGATGTTCAATGTTGTTACCAAGTGCAGGTATACCGATGGACGGTATACCTGCTGAAATTTTACAAGCAGCTATAAAAAAACGGAAAGATATCGTGCAGCCTTTAATATTTTACGTGGCTAATACCTAGACGAATAGAAAAGCGCAGAAAAGCGAAAGATCGATCTGAAAGAAAAATCAGTATAGAGGCCTCCTCAAGACTGCTAGCAAGTTATCAGAAAATATAATATGAAACAGTTAGGACGGGGATTTAAACGATTTAAAAGACTTACCAGAGCGTCAATATGGCATTTGAACTGAGAGGTCAACCACAGATGCGTTAAAGTCAGTCGTAAACATACTAATAAATGAGATACATAAGAAATCGAATAACCCTTTATATTAAAAATGCATTTAACACAGCACCATATGTTTCGCACGGCTCGGTTCTAGGACTACGATGATCTGCTGAGACTTGTACAGTCAAAAGGTGTCACTCTACTTGATTATACAAACGATATAGCTGTAGTAGTGGTAAGCAAAAATATAGAAGAAATTCAACTAAATATTGGCATCTTCTTCGCAAACAGAAAATAATCGATTAGAACTAACTAGCTGTAGAAAGAACAGAAATGGTAATAATTAATGCAAAGAAGAGACAGACTATAAAGATACCAATAAAAATATTGAAAAATTGCATAATACCTGAAAACTCGTTAACATACACAGGAATATAAATTGACCAGAAGCTAACATTTACGCCAAACATCCAAAAACCTGCCATGCCAGCAAGTCAAATGACTATGAAATTAGCGAGAATGATGATAGCCAACACTTAAGGACCCCAATCAAGCAAAAAGAGAATACAGACAGTAACCACCTCAATATTACAGTATACAGCCCCGGCATGGATCGATGAAATGAAAACAAAAGCAAACTGGAGAGCATATCGAAGACTCCAGAGATAGAATGCTCAAAGGATATGCAGCTCATATATAATCACAAAAACAGAAGCAATCCCACTAATCGTGGAACAGCCACAAACAGAAACGCATATGCTAATAAGCCAAAATACAGACACTACAGATATCGCAAACAACAACACTAATTCCAGATATAACAAGATAGACCAGCTGAGAGCATAGAAACGTCAATTTTTGTATTACACAATTTCTTACAAGCCATGGCATCTATCGATACTTCACACATAAAATTGGGAAAACTAATGAAGAAGAATGCACCCATTGTGAAGAAGTAGATATTGCTCTACACACAATCTATTGCCCTAACTGGTAGCAAGAGAGAGAGAGAGAGAGAGAGAGAGAGAGAGAGGACAATAGACAGAACTGCCACCGAGGTATCATTATCGACTTACGGAGAAAAATATTATAAGACAGGCGATGGAATATGCAGAAAAATGGAAAGCAACAGGCATAATGATAGAAAATGTCATGAAGCAGAAAAGCAAAGGAGAAACTGGAGATCGATATCAAAAGATGAAAAAATTCATATAGATACAACTACTTCTTCTTTTTTCTGATAAATTGGAACGAAATCGATGTACTTATTAAGATCAAAAGAATCTTCTTCAGTTGGTGAGTCAAGGAAATCCTTTAGCTCCATGACTGTTCATTTGCTTTGAACTGCAATCTCTTTATAGAGAGTATTTTCTAGATCTTATTCAATTACAATTTTTCACAACAGGAAATCTCAATACATATTTGAAATAAGTTGATTACCATGGAAGCAGTTCGTTTTATGACGAAAATCTTTATATTTTTCATTCTTTGATATTAAGTTTTAATTTGAATGTGTGAATATTATCTAGTAAAAAATACGTAAGCATTCATGTTACACGTAAAGGTAAAGTTTCGCTAGAATCTCACTCCAAGTATACACATTTTATGAAATTTAGATCAGACAGAGATTAAAAGCCAATACGTAAGTATTTGCGTAGCGATATAATTAAGAGTATTATAGTTAGTACGTAATTTTGATAGGAAGAATATCGTATCGAAATTGCAGATGATTCCAGCTGTGACACTGATGATAGTGTGGTTGAATAGACCGATATTAAGGTAGTTAAATAACCTCAAAAATATATGATCGAAGTCACTTACTAATGGCATTTCTGGAAATTAAAAGTTGTGAATACTTTGATCTCTGGGAAGAATAGTTGAAATTCCGACTAATCTGTTCCAAGACATGAGTGAGGAATTATTATATTCTAAGATCTTATCTGAAAAGAAACTTCTTGACTATGTGTTCAACTCTTTTATTATCATGATTTGCTAGAACGAGTATTCAGATAACGTTATATTAATATACAGTGCATGTAGTTGTATAAAAAATTTTCTTATATTACATATTCTACATTACTTGTCATTTTATTGTTGGCTGCACAACTCATATCTAGAATATCAAACTACTTGTGATTATCAATATTTGACGTAAGAAATCAAATACGAGGTTATAATCTGACAGTTGCTTTCAAATTTCATCAAATATCCATCATTAATATTCGAATCAGCATTTGAAAATGTAGAAACTCATGTTTCATACATGTACTATTTTGACTTGAAACTCAATGAATTTTCAGAAAAAATAAATGACTTGTAACATTCGGAAATTTCCAAAATTTTAATTTCAGAAATGTATGAAAATGTGGACGACACAAATAAGGAAAATGTTAGCAAAACCAAGATTGGCGAGAAAACATGTCCATCTATCCTACGTAGACATAATGCACAAAATGCGGACAACCCGGAATTGAAGCTAAGTAATAATGTTCCAAAAATCAGTACATGCTTACGAAAGAAAATATCAATAAATGATGAAAATGATATTACCAACAAATGTGTGAAATGTATTAGAAATGAAAAAACGGGAGACCAAAGAATATATGGATTCCATAATAAATTAGTTGAAATGGAGACCAGAAAATGCCCTTTCCAAGATATCCAAGTGAACACGAAAACATTGCAGCAAGGAAATCAAGAACAAGAATATGCTGCGAAAGCACTGAGTGACATAAAAATGATAGCGGAACATATGACGGTATTATCTCAAAATATACAGCCAAAACTATTAATGAAAAACAATTCAAAATCAGAAAATAACAACCAGTCCAGTTCAGGGCAGATAGTTTCGTCAAATATTCCTGTATTTCAAACTGCTGATAAAATGGAAGATAGAGGAAAGGAATTCAAAAGAAAAAAATTGTCTGCTACACAACAATCATTGAAAATTGATATCATTCCAAAAGCCATAGACAACAATGGAACAAAAGCAAAAATGTATACAATATCAAAAGAAAAATCAATTAAGAGTGAATGTGTTTGTTCAGAATCAGATCAACGAGCTAAGAAAGGATGCAACGCTGTTAAACAAGCATCACAAGTAAAATATACGCTGAGAAAATCCTTTTTGGATAGTTTGTCATCAGTTATAAATGGGATAGAACAAAAATCCATTGTTCCCGCTTTTAATAAATTACAGCTAAAAAGTATTCCACTTAAAAGTTTACCTTTATCAGTCAACAAACTCGTTTGTCCATATAGCTGTCCATCACCTGTGAAGATACCAACAGATAAACCCCAGAAATTGTTTATAGAAACAAACAAATCCAACACAAAGTTGGATGTAAAAGAGAATCTCAATCTTTGTAAGTCAAGTATATGCAAGAAGCAGACAAATGAAAATGAAATACATGAATCAGATAAATACAGTAGCTCAGAACTGAGCAAAATACAAAGCAAAACAATCAAAGCTGCATGTCCAATTGTGTGCTCGAGACTAAAAGATATAATACCAAAAATATCCAGCATTCCTGAAAAAAAGTCTGAGAATAATAGCAATTATCCATCTTCATCTTGTAAGTCTCGTATCTGCAACAAACGAGTGATCGAAGAGCGAGATTCAAAGCCTCTCTCAAATCAAGACATTAAAAGTGGAGTGAATAAAGTGAGGCTGTCGATTGAACATGGTAGTTTGAGTGCACTCAATAGACAAAATAATATTCCCAAAACTGTATTTCCAGAAAATTTCCCAAAATCTGAAAAAAAGTCAGAACCAATTCTATCGAAAGTAAATGAAGAGCAGAAGACAAAACCTTTCTTGAATCAAGAACTTAATTTCGAAACATTGAAGCTGTCGGACAAATATAGTACCGAGATTCCATGTCCAATTGCGTGCCCGAAAACAGAAGAGAAGCCGAAATATATTGTACCGGAATCATTGATATCACACAATAATCAGATAAAGCCCCATAATAATGACATACTTTCATCTCCATCTTATTCTTGTAAATCCCGTATATGCAACAAACGAGCAAATGAAGAACAGAAGACAAAACCCTTCCCTAACCAAGAACTTAATTTTAACTCTTATAAAGTTAATCTGTCGGACGAATATAGTACCGGAATACCATGTCCAATCGCGTGCCCGAAAACAGAAAAAGTATCAAAGTATATTATACCGGAATCATCGATTTCTCACAACAATGAAAAAAATCCACAGAATAATGAAATACTTCCATCAACATATAATTGTAAATCCCGTATTTGCAACAGACTACCAACTGAAGATCCGGCGCTGGAATTGCTCCCAAAACAAGAAACTAAATTAGATGGAGAGACTATAGAAGTCTCAGATAATATTGTACCAAAAATTGCGTTATCAGATAATAGTGAAGAAAAATACCGAAACAATGATATTGCCCTATCTTCGTATCAATGTAAGTCCCGCGTATGCAACAGAAAAGCAAATGAAGATCGTGACTCCGAGTTACTTTCAGCTCAAGTAACTAAACTGGAACCAAATGAAGTGAAGCAGCCGGATGCGTCCAGAAGACAAGCCAATAAATGTCCAGCTACCTGTCGGATAACTGAGAGAGCATCACAACATACATTACAATTATCCATGTCTGTTATTCGTGAGAAGAAGCTCTCTGATAATATCCTTCCACCATTGTTTTTATGTAAGTCGAAAGTGTGCAACAGACAAGCAAATATTGCGAAGTATTTTCATCCACCTGATACATCGACACCAAAACTCAACTTAATCGCAGCCCGTTCTGTCTGCCCTTCGTCGCAATTGTTAACTCCAGAACTTGGAACCAAGAAGATGAAAGAGGCATGTAGATCAAAGTTATGCCAATTGTCAATAGTCACCGGGTGTAAATCCATCATATGTAACCCAAAACCAAAGGAAACATGCCAATCGAGGATTTGCTCTATAAAATCTAAACTTGATTATGCAGAAAGTATAGGAGCCGAGGGAAAACCGGGGGATTTCGTGAGTGAACCCATTTCAAAAACTGATATTAAAGATGGGTTAACACCAATAGTCGACAGATTACCACCTCAGGATATTACGAAACAAGTTGAACCTGAAGCTGGGTATGGTATATCAACAGATATAGAAATTCTTGGAAAACCAAAAGTAGAAGAAGAGCTGAAAACAAAGTCGGTAGGGGAAGTTGAGCTACCTTTACAATCTGAGTTAATACCAGCAAAATTGGGTTCAGAACCGACAGAAACACCAGGAGTAGAATTTGTAGTAAAACCAGAAATCGAGGGAGTAGCTGAAGTTAGAAAAGGTACAATAGTAGAAGTGGATGAAACCGCCATAATACCAGCACTTAAGCCAATAGAAGCAGCTGCAATAGAGCCTAAAGGCCTTCCAATAGAGACAGAAATAGCACTTAAAAAAATACCAGATGCTGAGACTCCAATTGCAGCAACAGGAGAAGCTACAATGATACCGCAAGTGAAATCGAAAGAACAAGTAACTACAGATAAGTTGAAAGATGAAATGGATTTTGAGAAAACAAAGGAACTTGGTTTCGAGCCAAGAGTACAACAAGAAAAACAAAAGGCTGCTACTTTATCAGAAACAAAACTACAGCCTATAATGAAACCACAAGAAGACAAATCAGTAATTGAATCTATCGAGGAGTCTGTAGTTCCGTCAAGCAGAGAACGTGCAGAAACAAAAAAGACAGATTTGATTAAGCCTAGTAAGGAGCCTATAGGGAAACTTTTATTAAAACCGGAAGAAACATATGAAGTAAAGACTGATGAACTCACAGGGAAGTCAGAATCTCCAATACAACCACTAAAAGCCGATGCAGCAGTAATACCTTCAACAAAAACTGGAGATGTACCTGAAACAAAACCGAAAGAAGAAGATGTAATACAAACGAAAGTAGAATCTTCGATGAAGTTGGAGGACAAAAATAGAGCAATGTTGGCAAAGAAACCGGAAGTAGAACCAAAAGAATTGAAAAGAATGGATGATGATCATGCGAGAACTATAGACGATATGACGAAACTGCCAAAATTGGAATCCGAAGCAAAAGGAGAAATGAAGTCTGAAACAGAAAGGAAAGGATCATTGTTCGAAGAAAAAATAGGAGAGAAAGGTAAAGAAGAACTGAGGAAAAAGGAGAAGGAAATAAGTTCAGCGAAAGAGGATTATAAGGAGGAGTATGGAAAAAAGGGAGAAGAGAAAGCGGAAGAAAAGGGAATTGATAAGCAAGGAGCACAAGAAGAGAGAAAAGCTGGAGAAGAGGGAAAGAGAGAAGCGAAGAGAGAAGGTGAAGGGGATGAGAAGAAACAGAAAGAGAAGGAATCTGTTCCAAAGAAGGAAATGAAAAATTATGAAGAGAAAAAGAAGGAGGAAATAAAATACGACGTAATTCCGAAGAAAGAGAAGGTAGAAATTGTGAAAGAAAGAGGATTAACTGAAGGTGAATATCACTAAATAATACGTTAATAATAAAAATAGTGAAGTTTTCACATTAGTATGAGAACTACGAATTATTCCACTTTTTCATATTATTTTTAGGAAAATCATTAGGTGACGATAAAAGCGCGAAAATGGCAGATGAATCTGGAGATCAAAAAGAAGTTAAAGAAGATCTGAAGTCACAATTAAAAGCAGAAAAAGCAGGGGGGATAGCGGAAGACAGAAAAGGAGAACAGAAAAAAATGAAAATGGAGAAGGAGAAACAGGAAGAAATGCAAACGGAGAAAAATAAGGCGGGTGAAGAGAAATTGATTGAAACAAAAAGGGAACAAGAGGAAGATAAAAGGAAGAAAATGGGACAGGAGAAGAATAAGGAAGATGAGAAAGAAATGAAAATAGAAAAAGAAATGGAAAAAGGAATTGGAGATAAAAAGAAAGAGGAGAGGGAAGATGGAAAGGTGAAGGAACAAAAAATCGAGAAGAAGGTAGAAGAGCAACTGGAGAACCTGGAGAAAGAAAAGGAAAAGGAGAAGAAAGAACAAAAAATCGAGAAGAAGGTAGAAGAGCAACTGGAGAACCTGGAGAAAGAAAAGGAAAAGGAGAAGAAAGAACAAAAAATCGAGAAGAAGGTAGAAGAGCAACTGGAGAACCTGGAGAAAGAAAAGGAAAAGGAGAAGAAAGGGTACCAAGAAGAGAAGAAGGATAAAGTAGACGAGAAGGAGAAAGGGAAGATTGGAGAGGGAGAGAAAAAGGATATAGTGAAGGAAGAAGACGGGCGGAAAAAGGAGAAGGTGGACAGTGAACTGCCGGAGACGATGAAGGAGAAAAGAATAGAAGAGAAAGAGATGATGATGATGAAAGAGAAGGGAAAAGAGAAGGAAAAAGAGGAGACTCTGAAAGGGATGAAGCAGGAGAAGGAGAGAGGGGAGGCACCAGAGAAGCCAGAGAAGGACAGGAAGGAAAAGATGGATAGGAAGATAGAGGAGAAGAAAGAAGAGGAGAAGGTGATGGAAATTAAGAGGGTAGAAGGGGAGAGGCAGGAGATGAAAGTCAAACAAAAAGGGGAAGAAGAGAGTAAAGTAAAAGAAAGCATGGAAGTAAAAGGGAGAGAGAAGGAAAAAGAGAAAGAGCGAGAAAAATATGATGGGTTGAAGGACGAGGGACCGAGGGAGAAGGGACTAGAGAAGAAAATAAAGGGAGAGGAGAAGGAGAGAGGAAAAGAGAAGAGAACAGACGATCAGAAGGTGATTGATGCATTGGGTGAAGAAAAGAAGGAAATCGAACAAAAAAAGAAGAAAAGAGATGAAGAAGAGATACAGAAAGTCAAGAAGGAGGAGAAAGATTGGACTGAGATGGAGAAAAAGGATAGGGAAATGAGGAAGGAAGGGAAAAAGGTAACGGAGAAGGGAGAAGATAGGCATGTTGATGAGAGAAGAGGGAAAGGGATGGATCAAGAAATAATGAAGGCTGAGGAAAAAGAAAAGGAAAAGAAAGAAAAAATTGATGAACATAGAAAGGGTGACAAAGTTACAAAAGAGGCCCAGAAACCAATAGAGAAGCAAAAAGAAGCAAAAGGCGAAGAGAAAAAAACTGTATCAGGAATGAAGAAAAAGGAAGAAGAACTCCCGATACTAGCGAAAGTTTCTGGAAAAACTGAGACAAGCGCCGATAAAGAAATGGAAAAATCAATATTAGAAGCGGACTCTAAAAAATATGATATGAAAGAAAAACAAAAATCAGTGTCAGACGAAGGTAGTGGCCTCCAACCTCAAGAAAAGGTACCTGAAATGGGAGAAATTTCTGAAACTGAGGAAACCCAGCCACAAGGAATCCGTGCATTCGATAGAAAACCTGCTTCTAAGGATCAACTGGGGGAAATTTCAAAGGAGTACGCACAAGAGCCCGATGTGGCTAAAGATTTGTTAAGTAAGAAAGACAAATCAAAAGAAGAAATATATGAACTTCCAAGTAAAGGTGAAGAAGACATACGAACTAAGATGGTTGATAAGTCTAAAGCGGAAAAGGGAGATCAGCTTGATGAAGACAAACTTGGTAGAGAATTGGAAACGGATATTTCAATCAGTTATTCAGACAAAAAATTAAAACCAAAGCCGGAAGTCGATGGGAAAATAGCTGAAATGATACCAGGATATGATGCAGTTGAACCAAAAGTTATTTCTAGCGACAAATCAAAAGAAATGCAAATGGCTGGTGTGGGAAAATCGTCATTAAAAACAATGGATACTCATAAAAAAGATACTAAATGTGCTTGTACACAATTGCGCTCAAGAAAGAAAAAGCGGCCCCCAGAAATACAAAAAAAGTGTCTCTGTGATAAAGGTTTGGTTACTGATTTTGTCGAGGATTACAAGTATCGTAAATTGCGTACATTTTCCAAAGAGAAACAATACAGTTGTGCCCAAACTAATACTTGCAATATTAGGACGTCTCACAAATCAGCCTCATGTTCTACAGTTGAGAACTTTTGGGATTTGATTAAGTTAAATAAAGAACCAGAGCAAACTTTTCGCACGGTTCCCTGTCGCAGTGAATGTTTACCTCCTCCTATCGATCAAGAAAGGACAGGATTAGAAAGGTATTGTTGTTATATAGAGATATTCATGAAAATACTTATTTAGAAATGGTATTGCTACTGATAATATCCAACATTAGTAAGCTATACGCTGATAATAATATTCAATAACACTAATAGTAATATTTTCTATAGAACGATATTCTATTGTATTTCTTTTTATTTGTGACAATTGCACATATAAACCAGACATTCACAAATATCTTTTTTATGGCGATATTCCAGCAAATGTGGGATTTAGTTTTCATTGCAGACAATTCTTTCCTGACGTTTTACCTTTTTTCAGTGTCAAAGAATCTGGAATACATTGTGAATGTGGTAAGGACCCAAATTTCATAGAAATGTTAATTGAAATGATTGAACAAGCTACCGGTGAACAAAAAGAAGTAACCGGTCTGTTGTCTCGATGTATATGTGGCAATAATGGAAAAAATCTTGACTTTGCTGAAGTTTTGTCACAGTTATTGGATGAGCTAGGTTATCGAAAAAAGACCAAGCAAAAATGCAGCTGTAAACCAAAATTCTCAAAACGGAAATTTTCTAGTCAAGGACGTAGAAAATCTAGCCTAATAGGCGGTAAGTTAATTAAGTATAACATTCTCTCAGAATTTTCAGCGCCAGAACTTTGATGCGATCTAACAAAGCAAGAAACATCCCAAGTTATTAGGTAGTAGATATTATGATGCAGTTCTTTTTGAATTGCGTTATTGAAAAAAGTTTCTCCAAATTGAAAAATCCTGTTCATGAACGGAAAACCCAGCGACACTTCCCGAACAAATACGAGCTCGCGCGCGTCTTAATATTAATGTCATTATATTCTTTCAATTTCTTATTTCTTAGACCTTTTATATAATAAAATAAATTGTTATCTGTCTTTCAAAAGTTATGAAAAAACTAACAGAAAAGAATTAAATTCAAGACGATTTAGAAACATAAACTGAGCTTTACATATAGTTTATAATTTTTTTCTACGTTTCTTTAAATTCATCTGTCAAACCTTAAGAGTTACCACAGTTGTTTCTTATCACTGTGATGAATAGTGGAAAAACAACTATTAAAAAAATATTTTAAGCGTACCACATAACTATTGTTATGAATAAGAGACCTAGGCTGAAATTTCCGACAAATTTTTAAGTAGACCAATGTATTTGTAGCTAATACCAATCATAAACCAAGAAGTTAATTACCATACTGCTTTTGGTCAACGATGTTTTATTTAGCCTTATAACTCGCTAAGAAACATAAACATTATTGAAAACAGTTATGCCCTTCTATAATTCTAAGAATATAGCTGGGATCGAAAAAAGACATAAAAAAATAAATCATTTGAGATAGGATATGCAAGTGTTGAAAGCAATAAAATTTTAAGTTCAGTTAAGTTCAGTGTAACCTCATCAGCCATAACCTAAGGAAAAATCCTGAGTATACTTTAGCTTAACATATAAAATGTATCTTTTGATTTAGGTTGTTATATTCTGTCGAAGTTGTAATTCAATGAAATAACCAATACCATATTAGAAAAATTTTTTTAAAACTATTTATCATAAACTTATGAATTGCATGAAAAAGTCGATGACATTTTTTTGAATCCAGTTTTCGAAGCTTCCGATTAGTGATGCTCATATTATTGAAATGAAATGTTTTCTTGTTTCATTTTGAATAAATGTTCAGAGTTCATATATTCTATGCGTTTTGAGTGGGATTGCCATCGCTACTAAGAAGAAACGAACAGCGATATCGATGACTTCTATACAATATAAAAGATATGCGCTAAGACCAAAACCGAAATCTTCAAAATTAATAGGAAGACATATACAACGTGGACAATGCGGGACAAGATATCATTCAAGCCAAATATCTGGGAGTTATTCTGGACCAAAGACTGACCCTGAAGGACTCCGTCGATTATCGAGTGGGCAAAAGAAAGCAAGTAATCTCATGGAGTCATTATTATCTTGATATACGTATAGCATAGGAATCGCAAAAAGCTTAAGCCACAGCAGTCCATAAGCTCAGGGAAAGCAATACTCTTTGTATATCAGCATCTAGTAGATCTACCAAAGTTAGACCAGAAGCATTGAGGACACCATCTGCAAAAGATTCAAAAAGCTGAGTATCCATTCTAGCATTTATCTGATGGAGCTACAAGAAATGATATGCGTGGTGTATAAGAGCAAGAAAACAGCTGGCCCAGCAGTGGAAATAATAACCAATAACCAAATAGAGTTTGCCAGTCTCTACAGATTGGAAGGGTCTGTTGTAGAACTAGTATTAGAGAGTGAATCAACTGCTTAACATGTTTGTAGCCGTGATGAAGCTGAATTCATCACTTTTAAAGGCTGCGAAAAAAGCACACTCCTAAAGGACGTCAAAAAACAAAGAAAGTGTAGGCACTACCTTTAATGATTAACATTCGACGGACAATAAAACCTATAGAATTAAAAAAGGAGGGGACAGCAAATTGTACTAGACTTTCAACGGAATCAGATGAGAAAAAATGAAAGTGAACATATTTCTCTCTAATTTTTTTATAATTTAGTATTCGATGTCTTCGGATTGACATACTTTTACCACGATCAAATTTCACTAAAAACCTATAAGAGATAATTCAAATCTTCTTCACTAAAGTGAATTATCATTTTTAGGTCCATCAAATTCAGTAAAAGACGGTAAAAAAAGTGGTATTGGTAAAACGCGTTGTGTTGATACATGTTCTAGTAAAAAATGCACTTGCATTGACACATTGAAAATGGAAGAACGGAGAAAACGAACAAAGTAGTAGGTATATACGTATTCAAACTTTATATGTATTACTAAAATAATAACTTAATATTTCACGTTCAATACAGAATAATAAATAAGTCAGGAGGTTTCCATTGTCAATTTATTTTTTTGCTGTTATTATCTCTATTATGATTATCACATCTTTTCACTCTGCTTATGAAACTACTTATTCGTTAAATTATCTCTCACTTTTATAACTACTACACTATCGGCAAAAAGTTTGAAACCACATTAAAACAACATAATTTTCTGTCAATCGTCACAGAACCCTATGAAATAAATGTACACCTTCATATTCCATTGTAAATATCGAATATTCAAAGAACTTATCCTTTTATTTACTCCCAAGTTATTGAAGAACAAACATGTATTGTTTTCAAATACTAACAAACGCTGCATTAGAACGAGGTGGTAGATTTGCTTTAGAAATGAATTTATCGAAGACTTGTATTGAACACACTGTTCACACCACTACTTCAACAACACTCACAATTACACTATCTGAAGGTAAACTACAAAAATAATTTATGGCCCAATAACTCGATACAGGGAGACAGGTAGTTTCCAAAATCGTTGACGCTCGGGAAAACCAAGTCTAATACGTTAAGTGCAGATAATTTCATTGTTGTCGCCAGCAAACAAAATAGATGCTTAACAGCACCAGAAATCCGCGTCAAAGTAAACAAAATCCGAGTTGAATCTTTATCATTGATTACAGTAAAACGGCGACTGAGAAATGCGAAGTTGTATGGTTTTGTCGCCATTCGAAGATCTTTGCTAGAGCCACAAAAAAAGAAAAAACGGATGCAGTGGGCCCTTGTCCATCAAGATTGGACTGAAGAAGACTTCAAAAAAAGTTCTTGGGATCGATAAATTGAAGTTTAGTATTCGGTTCATAATTATAAATTTTAGTTTGAGGCAGTGCCCAAGAAAAAATTATGCCAAATATCAAGCATGGTAGTGGGTTAATTATGGTCTGGGACTACTTTACTAGCTATTTACTGACGATTAGATAAAAAATAATGCAAATATCCTAAACAAAATGAGAGTCCGTGGAATAATACCCAGGACAGGTAAAAATCAATCATTTTCCAGCAGGACAACGATCTTAAACATAGTTCGAAATTATGCTAATGATATTTGGAAGAAAAAAAAGTAAAAGTGGCTTTGATAAACATTGTTTGGCTACCTCAGAGCCCGGATCTCGATCCCATTAAACTTTTAAGGGAAGAGCTGGATAGAAACATTCGTAATTGTGGTGATTTCTCGCGAAAAGTAATGTAAAATTTTCAAATGCAAAAGTTGGAACAATATATCACGAGACACTATCAACAAATCGAGAATTGTGAAAAAAGTCATAGAATGTAAAGAAAGATTTTTTTATGTAAAATCGATTTAGCTAACTATAGCATGGACTGTCTATATTCCTTTACGCTTTTCAAGTCTATTGATTCTCAAAGTGTTTTATGGATGAATATACAGTTTATTTAAACACTTTATATTTTATTGAAATTTATTCAATTTTTCTACTTCTGGTTTGGAGCTTTTGGTCTGCAGTGTAATTGTCAAACGTGATTGAATTTTAAATCTTATCATTAGATACTAATATTGTTCCATTTACAGATATAGTCGTCTAGTATCAGAAGAAATTTACCGTTTCGTTTTATGAAGTTCTGTCAGAATAATTATAGGCTCCTCAATACTACAAATTTTGGAATCTTAGATAAATTTTTATTTAGAGTAATACGAAAGAAACTTACAATATTAAATGGGATGATAAATTACAGATTTGTGCTCTGAAGTGGTACAGGATCATTCTAGATCACAAAATATAATTCTCAAGTGGAGTACTGTGAGATTTCTCAACGCCGTTTGCTTCTTTCAAAAGCGATCTTGTATCACACAATTGTATATCATATTTTTTACGATTTTGTATCAAAATTTATATTCATCAGTAAATGAAGTACAAATTATTCTATTCAATTATTAAATACATTACTATTACTATTCAAATCAAAGATTATATACACGGATAGATCTGCCACTCTGTATAAAAATTTGACGACAAAGTTCGATCCTAGCGATATCTCTCAGGCTGGCTCCGTACCAGTTATTCATTTGATCCTTAGACAAGAAAAAAGGATTTCTATATTGAAAGATAAGATCTAAGATTTATATCCATGTTAACGATGCAGATGCGTGACGTTTGAAAATTGGCTTGCGCGAGATATTTGAAATTTCAAATTTTCAAATTTCGCGGGAAATTTGAAAATAACAGTAATTTTAAATGCTCGAGGCTAGTTGTAGCATCAAATTGTGAATTGAACAAAACTATTTTGTAAAATATTTTGATTTCATTTAAAATTTATGTGACAACCAGGTCTAACCATCTAAATTTCACAATTAAATGGTTTATATAAAATATAGGTAGATGGAATATTGAAACACAGGATGATTATTATAATTGTATTTTTGTTTTTGACATTTTATAACTATATCCACAAACAAAAAAATTTCCTAGGTTTGATTTCGATCTAAAAGGATATGACTATATTCACCTGTCACAGTCGAGTATCCTTCAAGTTTATCTGTTTCCATATTAGTCGATAATGATGGTTCATACAGGATACTCAAGGAGCTACCTACAAATTATATAAATTAATGACTTAGGTTCAATTCAAATGTATTATATGGACAGTGTCAATAGTTGTAACTATAACTATTACAATTATATATAAAAATATTGCCATTTGGAATTCATACTTACAAAGTTCTTCAACAAGGGCTTCATTGTGTACACCTTAACAGGTTTTTTGTTCTCTCTATTGGGCTGCTACGAGTAAAAATGCTGATAGAGGATCTTGCAATTGATTCAAAAAATGTCTCAATTAATCTCAATAGAAAAAAGAAATCAGTAAGCAAAAATAAACAATTGGACAACTACATTACAGAAAATATACAATGACATTTATCTTTCACCTAAATTATTATTGAATATTACTGAATAATCCTTTTATTAATATGAAATAAAAACATGAAGCCTGTTCCCCAGATGTTGAACACATCAATCCATTTCTCTTTGTTTTTAAATAACTACCTGCTTACACCGCCATAAATGGTTGAGTCATGCCTTTACCCAACATGTACAATGATTCAAACAATTTAGCATCTTAACTACATGACTAGAAGAATTAACAAGCAGATTTTTGTGGAAATAATATACATATTAGAATTCATACCTACCTATCAGCATTTTTTAATTGAAAATGAAGATGGTTGCCTCTGTACCCATAAAATATCATTTTCAACTTTTCACCATTTTCGTAACATACAAACGAAAAAAGGCAATTCTTTTTCTCTGCATAACCACACAGCTTCTTTCGTATATTGACCTGGTGGGTCTTATAAGGTCTACTGCTCCTTATAATTGACAATTTGACTGATGAACGAGTTGACAGAAAATCTATAACACCGTTGGGTAGTGGACTAGGGCTTAGGAATCCTGTTGCCTCTTCTTAAGTTTCTATTTTAAATCAAAAATGTGATGACCTTCGTTATCAACAACATTTTTTAATCTAATGTGTGAATTTTCAATGTCAGAACAACATAAATCGATTGGTGCTTGAAGAAGATATCTCGAGATACCATTTTGGATATTATCCAAATTTACAAGCTTTTTACCACTAAAAAAATGACATATCGATCGGAGTGCAATATTGAACAAATATTCATTAATTTTTTCCAAGGATCGTTTTGCATAGACTAGTAGGATTATTAAATATCGCCTTTTCTGTTAACAATAATCGGATACGTTTCGACTAAAAGTTGATCAAAAAGATTAAAACAATTGTTCACAATAATGATCTGCATTTACAAATTTTCCAAGTTTCAACGCTTCAAAATGATCAACTCACGGAGGCGCTTTTTTGAGATTAAGCTTAGTTTTGTAATACTTTGTGGGGATTCATTTGAGAAGAGCAGTCATTTTCTGGTTCCACTGATCAAGGTATAAGAAAACAGTTCAATATGGTGCCGTACGAGCAATTTAATGGGTATGTTTGGGATGTTTGAGAGTTTTTCTACTATCTTACAAAGATTAGCTTTTACTTTTGCTTTTAGCATGACGTTGTCTAATTTTGTTGCTCTTCCAATGTTTCCAATACCGGATTCGCTCTTCTTGAATTTGGCTGGCAATTTAAGCCAATAACCTCAAAATGTCGGTGACACGTCTTCGAATTACGCAATGGTAATTGTATAGCGTAGAAATTACTTTACTTTCCGTTTCCTCAATGCATATTAATTTTTAGTTTTAAAATGGTTACAACGATATTTAAACTCTTGCATTGATCTATAGATAACATCAATTTAAACTACCTCTCGTTTAAGTACTATACACTATCTGTATTTATGACTATTGAGCCGAGAAAATCTTATATAAAATTTACAAAGTGTCATTTTCTGACATTGAGTTATTATTTTGTTAAACATAATTGTCAATTTTTTCCTCTCAAATACTGGAGTGGAAAACGATGTTTCTCATAAATCTAAACAGTTCAATGTGAACTGTTTTAGAAGTGATGATATATTATACTTGAGAAGAGAGTTTAAAACTAAATTCGAAGTTTAGTGATAATGAAGCTTACCAAACATGACTTATATTTATTTTAATTCAAGTGAAGGTAAACTACATAAAGAACCAATTTCAGATGTGTGGGAAAACAACTCTATATTGATAAGCCGTACAAAAACTAATTTAAAATGTAAAATCTTAGCATTGAAACAATCTGTCATAAATATTAATAACGAAACCGAAGAGCTGAATTCCATTTTATCTGGTGTTGAGGATCAAACTTCTGGAGTACAAATTATCAAAGACATCGTAAGGAAAAGGGATGAATTATTGAAGCGTTGCAGAAAACAAATCCAAGAAATAAATACAGAAAAGGCAAAACTGAAAAATATTGTTAAAAAAATGAATAATAGTAGAGTGATGATGACAAGTGAAATGGCGTCAAAATCTCTACCAGGGCCAAAAGATAATAGCCTTCCAAATATTGTAATACAAAACTCCAATATGACAAGATGTTTGGAAGGTGAATACAAGCACAATAATACAATTAAAATAGAGAAAGAGATTAGACGTCGGCTAGAGCAACATAAATTTGTGCAAAAGCGCCAACTCGCTGCAAACCTGAGAAACGTCATAGGTGAATTTGAAAAATCCAATGTAAGAATAAACCGAAGTCTTCCACCAAGAGAGAATAAGCAAAATAATTGTAGCAATATACGAAACAAAAACCTTTGGAAAAATAAAGCTTTAGATTTCCTTATACGTAACGTTGGTATCAACTCAATTCAACAAGGTAAACACCCACCACCATTTGATAAAGATCAAAACCTTTATCAAAACTTAGTAGTTCCATGCAGTTCAACAACTACTGAATTGGGTGAATACTTTGTGGATAATGTTTCAACTGAGCTTCAAAATAAAGAAGAAAAGGAAATTGTGAGCGAGCATCCTCCAGAAACATCAGATTCTCTAGACCAGCTCCAGCTTACTTTAGAATATAGTCAGACTAAGTCAAATATTGAAACACAACAGAGTATCAATCCAAATCCGAACGAATTCAGTAACATATTTATATCAAAGTATATTCCTGAATTAAGAGCGAAGATTTCAGATAAACAATTAAGGTTGTGTGATTCCCAGCCTGTGAAATTTGAATCAAAGATTATATGTTCACAAAATACACATTTATTGAGAAATACATTACTAGAATTCTTTCTCAAGGCAAGATCAGAACCAATTTTAACCCTGAAATTAGATTCATTAAACTGTAGTGATATATCAAAGATGAGAATGATTTTTGACCCGATTTCTTCACAGGACTGCAATGGAGGAAATGTTTATAATAACAAAGAAATAAGTGAGTGGGTGAAAAAAGATGAATTAGACGAAATACAATCCTTGAAAGGGATGGTTGAATCCGATTCCTCAAAGGTAGTAGATGTAATTCCATATTATCAAGATAATTCGAAATCCGGAAATGAAGAAATTGACAGTAATAAAAATTTACAGCTACTACCACGAAAAAGAAGAGCACACATTCCAAATTCAGTCTCTAGCTTACAATTAGGAGCTATTGCACAATTCAAATTTCTAGTTATGAACAAATCTGATCCAATTATAAAAATAATAACTCAATATACAGGAGATAAATATAGTGTTGTAACAGATGATAGCAAAATCGAAGATTTTATAGAAAAGGGATGTAATTTGAATTTGCAAATAATTGCTGATAATGTACAACATAAGAAGATTGTACAAAGTTTCCAAATATCGGAGCTGGTAAATGAAAACCGAATTCGTCTACTGAAAAGGAACGAAGATAATTCACAATTGGAGAAAAACATGTTGTTCTTACAGGGGAATACAGAAACAGAATATGGGGAGTGCAAAAGCATAAAAGTATCAAAGGATTTGGTGACGGTATTGGATCCAGCTGAATATCGTGCACCGGTTCAGTTTGAGAATAATGCAAATACCAGCGAAATATTGAGAAACAACTACCATCAAATTTTGAATAAAACAGTACCGATACGAGAAACAATTAGTAATAAAGTAAGAATTAAACTTTCATATATAGTAAGTAAGTTCCAAAATACTTTTTTTTAAATAGGTATCACATAATATGGGAAAATGTATCAAAATAATCACCTACAACTATTTGTAATGAAATTTATTACTTTAGAGTCTCCTCAATTAGTGTAGTTCCAGACACACTATGAGTTGAGGAACATAGTTGATTATTACCCATCTTTAGCTGGTATTGAAATGACGACTAACAAAGATCAGTCAGAGAATTATTTCATACAACTGTTCCAAGCCAAAAGCCTTGTATCCACCAATAGTTGTAAGAATCGTTCAAAATTTCGAGAAAAACGGTTGTGGTAGCGATGAAACTTGTTTAAAAAACGAATCTCGGCAAATAGTGATAGATACTATGGAAACAACATTACTTATTTGTTTGTCTAGGAGCGATATTAATCAATAAGAAAAGCTACTATCCAAGCTGGTTTTTTTCATCAATCGAGATTATCTTAGAAACGAATAATTGCAATTTTGTGAAGTAATGATGACTAGACTCACAATTCATACCTTGCACCTCAAAAAGTGAATGACGGCAACAGAATGTTTAGACATTTTGTGCCAGCAATAACTACGAAGTATAGGACCGCTATAACGTTATATGGAAATAGGAAATATGTTAAAATCCGTTTTTTCTAATCGCTGTATTAGGTAAATAGGCGCCATAGAATAGGCACCTTCTAGATCGTCGGACCTAACTAAACTATATTAATTTTTTTGAAAAGTTGTTTGTGACTAAAGTTGCAAATATAAATAAATTAACGTGGGGATTTATTTGAGAATGTAAATCTATTAATCAAGAAATTACCCAGATCATAACATTTATTATTATTTATTATAATTTATCCCATTAAGAAACTATAATAGCATAATCTTAACAGCATCTAATCAAAGTCAATTTAAAGTTTGTGTTGTGGATTTTACTAATACTACTTCAATAACTGAGTTATTAATTTCTTTACAAAATAAATACAATGCAAAATTTTGATAATATCATTATACTTAGGTACTTATTGTAGAAATACGTATTAGTACCTAACATATTGCAGTTGACGGCAAGCACAATACAGAATCTCACTCCTACTAAATCAAAGGAGAAGTATAATAATATGATAATTTCATAAATTATAGTAGGTAGCCCTTGATCCTGAATGGGGATTTACTCAAGCGTCATAGACACCTATTGCGTTGCAAAGTTCAGATGATAAGAACTAAAAAAATGGTTTATAATGTTTACTTTTTCACCGGCGAAGGGAGCGGCATTAGATTGTCAAATATATGAAAAATACTATAGCGTGAACATAATTATTCAAGTTCATCAGATCTCGATGGTATCAATATCCTTCATGCATGTGTGAATCTGATCTTTTGCATAATACGATTGGTCGTATGTAAAGGTTGAAATTGAGCGAAAAATCGAGCCCTAAAAAATGTTAAGTGAACTTAGAAAAGCTCTATTTCGATTCGTCTTATCTCAATAAAATTCTTTAAAATTATTTTTGCTGAATTAAATAATATGAGATGTGGCTATTAAATTATTAAATAACGAGACTAGTGAAATCAAGCATTTTATTCTAATATTATGTATATTTATTAATTATCATCCCTCCTATATCCACCTACATCGTTCTATGTGAATCTTCCGATGTTCGAAACAATTTGGGCAAGTCTTTTTCTGTCAGTTCCTTGAAGACGCACATTGTTTTTTCTTTCACAGCTTCAATTGACTTACATTTTCTTTCTTTCAATGCAGATTTGACATAAAGAAAGCGGTAAAGTCGCACGGTGCAAGATCTACGATTGAATTGCATTAAAATGTCAATACAAATATTTTTGCGAGCTTCTTTTTGTTCAAATGTCAGAGTTCAAGGCACCAGTTTTGCCATACACATTCTTTGTCAATTCCTATAGATTCAGCAATCGCACAAATACTTAGCCGCCGATTAGATCGAATAGGATTAGCGACTTTTTCGATATTTTAATCCGTTTTTGACGTGGAAGGGCAATCCAAACGTGAATCATCTTCAACATCTTCTCGTTCATCTTAAGAAAAACTCAAAGTTTCATGTGAATTTCAGAACAATTCCTTGCTCTGTTTTTACGACAAAACTAAAAAACAGTCCCTATACAAACGAAGGACACGGTTACATTAGTTTGTCTACAGACATAGTAGGCGCTGTATTCAAAAGAATAGGCTTCAGGTTACATAACTGATAGTCGCTAACCCTTGGCGTTTACGTATTTTATCTGTAGCAGCCCTAGTCTCGTTACTAAATAGTCACACCTTGTTAGTATGAGTCGTCCTCACCATGGGCTTTCCAATTACAGAAACCGAAATTTCAGGATATTTCTTTGATAAGATCTATAAAAGTCGTCGAATAGTGCCACACGATCGAGATTCAAACGAAAAGTCAGGTGAACAGCTCTTTGCTCTCTAAAGATTGAAATATTCTTGTTTTTTTTGCAGGCATCAAAACATTTCAAGCACCACGGCACTGATCCCATCTTCAAGCCATCATTGACCATAGGCGTTAATACTGAGACAAAAAAACAGAATTATATTGTAACGAAAGATCAAACTACTGAAACTATTTTGATTGGAAGGCGTAAGGAAAAAGCAGTACATCGAGCTACTGATCCGCTTGTTGTAGAAACTCAACCTAAAAGTAGAAGTATGAAGATGAAAGGAATACAAACAAAAATGATTTTACTCAATATAAAGAAGAAATCTCAGAAACAGTCCATCGACTCAAAAACTAAGTTGAGTGTATTTCTAAAAAAAAAGAAAAAAAAGTTTGCGGCGGAAAAAGTCGCAGAGAACTTATCATCAACACAAGAGAACGAAGAGCAACCATCACTTTTGAATCACAGTGAGATATTACAAACTCGAGTTGGAATAAATGAACCAATGATAGAACAAAATGAGCTAATGTATAAAAATATGGAGGTACATATAGAAAATAATGTGGAAATTGAATCGAAATATGAGATGGAGACTTCCAATGTAGAAGATAGAAAAGAATTATTAGTGCAAAATATCAATGTAGAGATGAATTCGACTTCAAAAAATCGGACGAAGGCAGAAGAAGTAATGAAAACTTGCTTTAATAGAAAATCATCAGATGTATCAATGAAATCGTACCAAACAATCATGACATCACAACAAAACATTTTAAAAGAAAATATAGATAAGAATTTTGAACGATATCAAATCAGAGAATCATTACCAGAAAATGGAAGTATTAATGATGGAATGATATTTGAAATGATAGAGTCTTTGCAAAATCTACAAACTACTTTGTCTCAATGTCAAATAGATGATGATACAGGATTTCCGAAAAAAAGTCTAGAGGAACTTTTTGTTGTGTTTATTGATTTTGTACGAAAGTTTCCTATAAAATCTAATGAATTCCGCAACTCAAATGACAAAGTAACACAAACAACTGAAGCAAGTACTAGCGGTATTATAAATATTGAGAATCAAGTATCGAAATTATCGCAAATTCATGCAGAATCGCGCAGTAATGCCAATAGAGAAGTGACACAGGACTGTACGCAAACAATAGAAAACACAGATGGACAATCTTCAGAAAATCATCGAATAGAAAGTCGTGACGAATCAATTGAGCGTCTCAAAAAACGGGGAAAAAGAATAATTTCGGGAAAACGATCATCAGTGATATCAAACATGGTTAACAATGGATGTCAGTCGAGTGAAAGTACAAGTGAACTTCATGAAGATAATCACAAACTTCAAAAACATGCAACAGGACAACAAAATAGTTTCTGTAAATTGAGATGTTCGGTATCTGATACGATTGAACAAAATCCAGATGATCATTATCCACTCAAACGTGACTTTGGAGTGAGCTACTCAATGTGCCAGGATAAAGTAGACTTCAATACTTCTAGTATTGACAGATCTAAGGCATGCTCATGTGATTGTATGATGGGTCCAGAAAGATATCAATTTGGAATGATGTGCAAACAATTGAAATCTATGCATGAAGTTGATCATTCTATGGATTGTAGTTACCAAAAAAAGGGTTTTTCCAATCATAGAGAAGTATGCAGAATCATTACAACTCTCATGCGGGGATTAGGAGATGAGGAGAAAGTAATTGGTTCCACATGCAAATCAAAAAATATTATGAATGAAAAAATGCGGTTTAATACTACAAATATGAGGCCTAATGAACTGAAATCAGATTCTAGTGAGGGAAAATGTGATTTTAATCAGCATGAACGATATGAAATATTCACAAAAGGTCAATACAAAAATAAAAATTTACACGAATTTGCCGGAGATATGAAAAAAAATTCAAGTAGAAGATCGACTCCAGAATTAAAGCAGTTCAATAGTAAGTACCGAAATTCATTAATTGTTTTGTTTAGTTACTCAAGTAAGAAGCAGACAGATTGAGGTATTTAAGGTAAATAATCTCTACTCAAAGAACGATTTTCTCGCTTTTCAAAGAAACACTAGAATTTGTTAACATTCACATAAATTGTAAATCGCCGAATCCAAGGTTCACAGTATCTACTTCGTGTATGTTAACATTCACCTATGTATGTCCGATTCAAGTTTAAATTAAGAACAGATTTCGAGTTACACCATCGAAATTGGTGATTGTCGACATACACTGGTGCATTTTAACATTCACTAATATTCAACATTCACAGTAACAAATATATAGATCAGGTAGTTCCTAAGCCATTAGGTGCATCCGAATAGCAGTTTTCGAATAGTTGATGTTGATGCTCCTTCTCTAGAAAATGTTTATTTTCCAGCATAATAGTTATTGATTCTCCCACAGAAAACTGCGTTCATGTATAGATCATACAAGAGATTGTAAGCTTAGATTTTAGTTGGATATGATCTAGTCAAGGAAGTGGATCTATGCTACTTTTTGATCATCTTAAAATATAGATTACTAGCTTGAAATATAGCAGGGTGATTCCGTTCTAACTGTGATTTTTTGTATTCAAAATTTCAAGATTTTAAAATTTAACTTTTCTAACTTTTTTATGCATATTATTCATCTATTTTACTGTAAAAATAAAACTCTAAGAGGAATTTACTACAACTTCAAAGTATCACGAGCAAGACACAAATGTCGGATTTTGAGTTCCACGGTACTGACTCATTTATCCACGGTACTGACATGGTAACTTAAGATATTAAACAACAAGTGCATCAATTTTCCTCAGTTTGATCATAAACATTAGAATTTATAAGGTAATTAGTTTAAATCATTTGTTACGACAAAAAAAAATTAATAATTTATCGGTAAATTCTAGGAATGGACATGACACGGTACTGACATTCAAGTGATGTAGTATAAGTTTTCTTTAAGTGGCAAGTTATATTGTATAAAAATAATGTTTAAATATCTTAAGAATTATTCAATTAACACAAAATTTTTATTAATTGATTATTAATTAATGACTAGTACAAAAAAACAATACAGGACATTGAATATCACAGTTATAATGGAATCACCCAGCAATTCTTTTCATAGAAAACTGTAGAGAGCTGAGAGGACATTTGATAAAACTTCCTGAAAAATTATTACCTTGAGACGCCTGTATGTGATACGTTGTAAAATTTCAATTTTGTATTAATTGGTGGAAGATTTTGGCAAGTGTTATACCATGGTAGTGATAATAGGCAAGTATTAGGTATTATCTGCGTGATATTTGTATTTCATAGTCAGGCAGGATAGGTGACTCGTATTTCTTGTTTATAATTGTCTCAGCTTCGTGACAAAAATTATCAAGAATGCCAAGATCTTCAAGATGTCTCTATGTGGTATTAAATAGCAATATAATCGATCCTCTATCGCTAAATCGCTATTTATTGTTTGAATGCGACATGTCGTAACTAATTCAAACTATTTTCAATTACTTTCAATAGTCAAACATAGTTTACTATCATAATAGCCTCATAAATATATCATCACAATTATAAATTTTGATGGATTTTCACTTTCGTAGTGCTCAAGCTATATTTCCACTGCTTTCTATGGAAAAAATCCACTTTACTTATACGCCTTATACGATATTTGAATAAATCAAAAAATTTGGAGTAGTCAACTCCAACGATTTGGGTGTGCAATCCCAAAGATACATTAATAATCTTAAGATCGGTTTAGCTATAACACAATAAAATAATAATGAACTAATGAAATATGGGGGAGATAACCTGAGGTACAATTATTCAAGATCATAAAAAGCGTATGGGAAACAATGCCGAGAGATTGATTATACAAATAATGAAGGAAGGAAACCTCAACATAAACAATTATAGAGATATTAGTTTACTTAAAACCGTATACAAAATAGTAACAACAATAATAAATCAAAGACTGAAATAGAGAGTTTAACCAGAAATAGGAGAACATCAAAAAGGAAAATCAACAGTAGATGCCATATATACCATAAAACAAGTGATCCAAAAAAGCCATGAGCACAACATTACTATGCATATGCTATTGATCGACAGCAAACAAGCATTCAACAGTCTAAAAAGAAAAGCAAAATTGCAAAAGTTGATAAATTAGGTGAATTTTTCACTATGCTAAATTCTAAGGCGAGAGTAATAACAAAAAACGAATCATCTGAGGATTTTGAGATAAATGCTTGGGTAAGGCAAGGTGATGAACTCTCAGCATATTGTTCAACAAAGCGAATGTAATATCGATGAAAATATCATTAATAAATTTTCTCCATTGTACGTTAAGACTCGATTCTGTGTTTGCATCAATGATTGCGAAGTTATAGCTAGCTAATGAAGACCAGCATTCATACCATCTTGTGTAGGAGGTTGTCCTAGAGGTCAAGATGTATTCGGTTTTTTTTTCCTTTGCGATGTCTGCAAACCTTTCATCTGACATTCTGTCCACGTAGTCTCTCCATTCTCTTCGACGATTTCTCGCCCAACTCATTATATCCTGGATGTATTTCATCATTTCTCTTATGGTCAAATAATGTGTGTGCATTCGGTGGTCTAAGTAGCCCAGTGCTTTCGTAGCCGGTCCCAAGCCCGGATAAAAGAGGAGGGTTCCAAGTGAGGCAGCGACCTGCTTGGGCAAAAATGAAAGTGCTCCTAGAACAAATGGCATTAATAAATCAAAACAAATGATAGCATATGCTGATGATCTAGCTCTAATAGAAAGGGACCGAGAAAGTCTTGAAGACACATTAGAAAAAATTGTAAGGATAGCAGGGAGAAGTAGATTGGAAATAAATCAAAAAAAGACAAAATATATGGGAACTGAAAGAAGGAAAAAAGTTTACATACAAGAAACAGTGAAGGTAAGTGATTCCTTCTTCGTAGTCGACACCTTAACAACTTAAGAACAATAATAATCAACAAAAATTACAAAGACATACAATTTTTACAAAATCATAATGCAGAGCAAGAGAAAAGCCCAGCAACAAAATTAATAGTCTACAATACTGCAATAAAACCAGTAACAAATATGGACAAAAAAACTACAGATATATGAGAGGGGAATTGATAGAAGAACAAATGCAGGACAGAAAAAAATGGAGAACAATATACGATGCGTCAAAAACCTGTAATAAGCTGAATGAAGTCTTTGCCAGCTATATTATGAGCGGTTTCTTATTGGGAACGTAACAATGAAACACCAAAAGGGACTAACAATATATTTCCCGAGCTTTTAAATTCATAGGATTCAAAATTCAATATTCAAATTGAGAGTTGGTAGAAATATTTTTATTTGAATTTTAAATCCTATGAAATGAAAAATGTTTACATTATATATATTATATTATATTATATATATATATATATATATATATATATATATATATATATATATATATATTCCTCATTTTCATCATGAATATCTAAATAAGAATAAAATGATAAAAGAACTTTGTTCTAGTAAGAAAAATATTTTCTTAATAATTGAAAACAGCTAATTTTGATACAAAAAGAAAGAAGACCTATATATAGGTGGGTTCGTACATTATTCCTCCAAAGTGAGAAACTTACTGAACATATTAACTACGAAAATATGAACATCCACAATTACACTTTTCAGTAATTTACTTCTCGCCTACGGAGATTGTAAGTGTAAACGAGAAAGTAATAAAGAAGGTGGATTTTGATTTGGCCTTCAAACACGCTGATGTATAGTCCTTCAGAAGATCTTTTCATATGTTAGCGGGCTTTGATGTGAAACCGTCAGGATTTAACAATTTTTGCATATACATGAATATATTGAAAGGATATAGTATATTTCCCGCTCACGTCACTGCTCAATATCAGTGCTGTGTTTGAAAAACTAACCACATTGCTCTGAAAAGCATACTCTATATTTTTTTGTAATCGCACGTTTACAGTACTAGGAAATAATTGATATTCGAACTCTTCAATTCAGTACTAGTAAATATTTAAAGACATTGTTCGCCAGTGTAACCACTATGTTTGGTATGGAATAGTGTACAATTCCAGAAATCCAAAACTATTCAATGACAAAACGTATATCACACAATATTCACATATAGCTGCTAATCAAGAGCTTGATTGCTATGGAATAACTATATAGATATTTCTCGAGGGATATTTTTAGATAAAAATATCAGTTTATTTGGAAGGATTCCAAGAGAAATTCCTATCGTTTCACTATCTCCTATTATTAAATGTAGCAACAAATACTATCTAACTTAGCTAGCATGATCAATTTCGATCTGCAATGACCCCGATCCCTAAGGATGGTCAGAGATGTGAATATTCCTTTTGAATACCATTCTAATCATATGCTCCACATAATACATTTCCGAATTCAAATTAGTAAGCTGGAAAGGTGAACAACATATGGTTGGAAAATAGTGAGATTTAAAAATTTGTCTCTCTCTTAGAAAAAAAAATCGAAGTATAAGTCAACTCATATGAATACTAGCGAATATTGAGATTATAATAATTTGAGGTACACTCTTAGATGTATTGAATCAATAGTAAATTCATGCTACCAAAGATATTCAGTTATATAAAAGTCGTTTTTATTTGAGGTGAATATTGAGATTTATAAAATACTCTATTGATAAACATATTATTTATATAAAAATACTCAAATTCATTTAACATTTTTATATTTTGCTGCAAATAGAAAAGTTGTCATCTCTAATCCTTGCTTGTTTACTTTTTGCAGGAAAACAACGAACACTATTCGAAGATCTCTTACCATTCGGTAAAAGATTGGTTTTGACTCCCCGACGGTCATAGTTGTTATAGCATTCATCACCAACATTGTGTCTTCTTTAAAATAAATTATAAAATGAAAACAGTTTTTTTCACTTTTCTATCATTGAATATGTTATCGAACTATTATTATTTTTGGAGTTCAGTGCAACAAATAATTCAAAGGACAACAAGAGCGATTTGTTTATACTAGTCGAAAGGAAAAGAAAAACATGAATTCTCTATAATATAAAACTTGTTTCATAGTATACAAGAAGCACCAAAAAATAAGCTAAAACTACTGAGAATGTTTTTCAAACGATGTGTATACTGTAGTTTTTTGAGAAGCTAAAATTTTCTAACTTTTCTGATCATATCGAAGTGAGTCCGAAGTTTGCTTTTGCATAGATTTCATTAGACCAAAACAACTCACTCAAAATAATATTCGAACACAAGTGAGGTTATACATCCCAAGCGGTTTCGTACGTCAAGAAATTTTAGAAAGAAGATATGAAGAAAATTAAAATTGGAACTTGAATCCTCAATAAATGTCAAATCTAACCATCTTGATCTGTGATACCTTTAGGAAAGATTCTTAAATATTTGCGATTCTGGGATACATAATCAATACACTCTTTTGAATTCGTTATCAGTTATAAATTGTAATTATAATAATTCTGTCATAATAACATAGAGCTGACACAACATTACCACTTAAATCGGAATAAATATGTAATGCTTACTAACTATGTTACGTTACATAAATATTTTTATTTCATTATGTATATCATTTCACTGTGAGAGAATGGACTTCATCTTGGTCTATAATTGGAGCACATCGGAACAAAACAGTCATTAACCTCAATTGGATATTATTTTCAAATATGCCCTTCCGCATGAATGTAAAAATTGAAGAATATAAAAAGTCCTCTTCTACCTCAAAAAAAACGTAATCAACCCATGAGAGCCCAAACATGTTACTTAACTAATACAAAAAGTACATTTTTGTTATATGAACGTTTATTTTTTAAAAAAGCACATGTTTTAGTAAAAATAAAAAAACTTAGCATTCTAAGCAAAATCCTACATTGTACTTTTCACACATTGACGTCATCATAGAGCAGCATCCTTAACTTACACATCTTTTTTTATCTGGCACACTTATCAGAATGTGGTCGAGTGTCTATCGTATCTGATCGCTCACCCTGTTAAGTATAATGCTATTTATTGAAGTACTAGGTCTTCCGGCAAGGGAAGTGCCATACCTAGTTAAATATACTTGAACCAATTCATGCTTAAATTCCAGTTAGTCATTCTTCTTTCACTTTTTCTCTAAAGTAAGCAGGCATCTGTCATGAAAACGTCGATTAACCAGGTGAATATGCACCAGTACCATTTTTTTAACGAAAACTCACTCTGTATCGATTGATATTTTCGTCCATCAAATCGGTACCCCCAAACATTCATTATATTCGCCGACGGCATAGGGTCTATCGATATGTATAACATTTTTTTCGACTTTTGAGTTTCATTTTATTGTTAAGGTGGGGTGGATACCAAAACGGGTGCTCGCTATGGTAATAACGTTGTTGTTTAGCCATCCATTTAAGAAAACTTCGTTCGTTAGCTTCAGCGTAGATTCATGCACCTTTTTTTTATATTGTTTACCCATAATCTTTTTGTAAAGCATCGGGCAGTCCTTTGGGATCTTATTATTGCGAATAGTACCTTTTCCTGTACCCTCTTTAGGCTACCCTCTTTAGTCTACCCTCTTTAGGGTAGACTAACAGGCTGAAGTGTGTAAAAAGGTTATCAAAGAGAAGGTTGTATGGCAAGTGTTTCTCCTATACTATTTCTATAAATATCGAATCAAATGGGGCTGTACACTTTTCAAAAAACTGTTAGTCTTCAGAACAGCATTTTTTATTTTTACCCTGGTATATATCACAGCCATAAAAATACCTAGTTGCAGCATTGATGCTTAACATTTTACGAAGCCTTCCTTATCGGTTTTACATGGATGCATTTCATACTTGAATTAAGGCCAAAATATTTAATCATTGATTCATCATAGTTCAGGTTTTACTAGGGGATAATTTTTTTAAGAAACGTTTGATTCAGCATATTCAAAAGTGGCCATAATTTGAAAAGCTTATCGTTTTCATCAATTGTATTGTTATTCGCACAGTGTATAAACTGTGATATTGCGCAAAATTGGTTTTTTCTCATAGCATATCAACTACTTTTTACGGGGAGAATGGTATATTTACTTAGAACAAGAATTCCAATACAGCATTTCAGTTCATCAACAGTGATGTTATAATCTCCAATCCCCGGCAGGAGACTCTTCATCAGGAAGTGGTATTCGGCCTCAGTTAAAGTATATAAAAATTGGTACTCAGATGGGGTGAACAATTAATATTAAACTGGACACCCCCAGTTTTTTAACGAACGACGTTGAAAAATATTTAAAAAAGGCGGAAAAGCTGGAAACACCTTATGAATTAAATTAAAAATGGAAATTAAGAATCCAAAACTATTCCCGGACCCGATTATCCTAATTAATATCCATTGCTAAGAACAATAGCAACAAATAAATTTATTCAAAAGATAATAAATTCGCATTAACAGTGTATCCCAAAGAGCACAAAACAGTTATAAATTGAAAACAACTCTCATACTTATTTATACATTAAAGATAAGGCTGCTCTCAACTGAATTCCCAGATGTTAGAGTTGAGGTTGAGTTTGTAGTCTGGTGGTTGTATCCTTGTAGTGGAAACTTCCAGCCTGGCAGCTGTAGAACTGCGGGAAAATAATATAATGAGGAAGGAAACGGAAACAGAGATGGAAATTACGAAAGAAGGAACGAGTAGAAAGAACAGATTTGAAGAAAAGGAGCTTATTTTTTTTAAATAGAACCAAACAGGAATCTGTTTTATTCTATTCGTTTCGTTTCTCAAATAAATAGAAAATACGATTTCATATGAAAACTATCATACAAAATTTGCTTAAAAGAAAATTCATAAAGATATCTGAAACTTTTGTGAGCACAATAAAAAAAGGCAGAGAAAAACTTACCATCGAATATAAAGAATAAAATCACCACAAATTCATTAAAATTTACTTTCACTAGAAGTGTAGAGGAAGAATTCGAATCGATTTCGTACTTTTATTATTCACTATATATATTCTAAACCTCGGAAGTCAGAATAAATGAATCTGAAGTGACTAGTGTGCTACAATACATAAACAAAGTTATATTCAAAATGTTCGAAGAAAAACGTAACAATCCGAATAGTATGCTACAATGTTTGAATCAGAGTAGTTTTTAAAAAGTGCATAATCTCGTGTCTCTGTTTGCAAATGTTGGAAAAGATCTTCATCGAAAAATAATTCGAACAACTCTGAAGGAGACATATTATGACATTGGTTGTAGTCTGGTTCGAGAAAGGACTTAGACATAGGTTGAAAGTCACCAACAGTGTAATGGTAATTTTTTTCTACAGTAGCTGAAGAACAGTAGAACCAATTCTATGTCTATCTGCTTAGACCAATTCCACGCCAGCTGCTAATTATGGATCAGAAAGCCTATCTATGTTATAACCATTGTAATCTTCATCAGTAAGAGAACTGGGTTCGGGCGTTCATTACATATTGAATCCACTAGTATTTTTGTTTTTTAGTTTTTACAAGCTTTTGTTTATAAATTATAACACTTTCTTGATAATAAAGCATTTCTCTCTCTCTAATAAGTGTTTATAAAATTTAGATATATAGTATATTACACCAAAAGGGCCGAAAGTAAAATTTTCGACCCTGCTCGTCATAATGCCCGAGACGAAGCCGAACAGGACCGAGATTTTTACTTTCGGCCCGTGTAGTGTATACGATTGTTCTTCATAGCCGGTCGAAAGAATGTTATTAATTTCACTTTTTATGACATTAATAATTATTCATTAAGGTTAGAGGTAGCAATACCAATGACAGCAGTTAACAATTTGTCATAGCAGAATAAATAGTCCGTAGTTACAAGTATAAATACGCATGAGAAATTTTTTCCTCCCGTTGTTATGGAGGACGTGCGTATACTTTCTACAGGGAGTAAATGTGGAACTTTCGTCCCTGCTACTAGGGACGAAAGAACGTACTTTCGACCGAGGTATGAAGAAAATAAACAATACTAGTGTTTCATACAGAAGTGTACTATTCCATAGAAGGATTTTCTCCATTCTAAGCGTAGATACTAAAATAAGTGATGAAAAAGTACACTTTTTTGAGCTTCAGCTGGTTTTTCCGCAGTCTATATCTGTAATTATTCGCTGATTCGGATTCAATAATCACTGAGTCATTCTTGCTCTACTTACTATTAAGGCACTCCTTACACAAAACAATCGAAATGATCTAATAGCCAATTACACAATTGATCTACTTTCAGGTATCAAGAAAATCAATATTATTATCATCACAAAAAACAAGATAACTCGCCTTCTATCGCTATGAAAAAGTAAATAAATAGTTTTATTGAGCGTATCTACCAAGAACCATTAAATTTCATTCGATGTTCCTCAATTTAGTTTTTCAACTGATCAAATAAATCTTAAGTGAAACCACAAAAAACAACAAAAGACATTAAGATTCTATTTACATTCTACTATAATTATCTTAAATATACATGATATACTGGGTGTCTCAAATAACTGAAAACTGAACATTGCTAGAATATTCAGCACTCGTTATTATTTTATCATTCTATTTTTTCAGTATTTTTATCTCACAATAATTATTTAACATGGAACTGATAAAGTTTTCTGCTATTTTTAGCGCATTTTTTACAAAAAAATACACTATCACTAACGTTTTGTCCGTCCGTGTGTAGGTCGGACTGTAGCAGCGATATCTCCTCACAGGAAGCAAGTAACAAGCAAGGATTTATTACATTTGATGTACAGTTGCAGAAAAGCCCAAATGAAAGCAATTTTGTGTATTATTAGGAAAAATTGGTTTTTCTCAAATACAGGTGAAAATTTCAACGTTTCAACTTGTTGGGGTCTTTATCAAAATAGTCAAATGTCCACATGTCTTAGAAAAAAGGTCCTAAAAGTACAACAAAAAAAACACAAAAAATTTGGAAAAAAATATATTTATCTCTCAACGTGATCTCCTTGTAGCTTAGTGCATTGTTTTGATAGAATAAAAAAAATTTCTTCTAAGACAAATTCTTAACTCAAACGTTGCAATAAGTTCGCATAATACTCGACGTTGATAGTTTTTCCTTTTTCAAGATAGTCAATGAAAATTATTTCACGCTTATCCCAAAAAACCTAAGCCATGACCTTTCCAGAAGATGAAGCGACTTATGCCTTATGAATCGGCGCAAATATTTGGCTTTATTTCTGTGAAGCATTACCATTCAGTCGAAGGAAACTTCTTCACGACGCTTTTTCTAGATTTTCTCCAACATTTTTGTAGCCGTCACCTCATTTGGTCGACCACTGCGATGCTGGTTTTCGCAGGTCGTTTAAATAACGAAGAAGCAGTCTCACCCAGAGTCGAATATAGTTCACTTTTCATATTGGTTGGGCAAATAAAAGTATTGTATCACATATCGATGAGAAATTTCTCCATATTTACAAATTAAATGGAAACATTCACTATTGAGTGCTGCCAAGAAAATACTAAACAACGTGGCGTGATCGAACTTGAAACATATGCTGTTTATATTGTGTAGTTTCTCTAACACTCTAATACAGAATAGATTGTACAATAATACAATTATTTTGTATAGATGCTGTTGCTAGAGGTATACTGACCATACTTTAAACGGGTATTTCTATTATTGAGTGCATTAATCATATTTTGGAAACTACTATTAATTATTTCGCAAAATTTTCTTTGTCATTTCTTTTAGTTGGTAAACTTTCTACGTGATTAATTTCCAAATTGATCCTTCTTCATTATATATTATATAACAGTATTTTTTGTTTTAAGCCCAGAAATTTAAATATTTTATTACTCATATATACCCCAGGCTCTCACACTCTTGATAAATCTTTCTCATATTTAGAAAAATAATTTTATAATAATAAAAAACCTTTCTTATAATCATTTAATTTGATGCTATTGGCTCCAAATGAATTTAAAACGAAAACATTATGTTACATCGGGTCGGTATTATTTGATTTATGCAAAACCTTCCACAAAACTTTATTGATACCATATGAAAATCTTCAAAATGCACCTAGTATGCATTTCCGATAAGATTTCAGGGAATATCGAACTTCAAATTCCTCTTATAAAACGTATTCCAGCCATTATTATCACCACACAAGCGACTAATTTCACAACTGCAAAGAAACCAAATTAGTATACTATTCATATATTCATACAGTTAAATATCTAAAATATATTTGTAAATGCTTTTCATTCATAAGTCAATACCGTAATAGTATCGATTATATCATTTGATGTACCTCTTCTCATATTTTTTGATATAAATATTGGAATCGGTCCTAAAGAAATCAAACTAAATACGGGTACCAGAGCCATCTTATTACCACTAATTTTCATTATATTATTCTGTAAAATCATCTTCCAAGAGATACAACAGATATAGCAGATAATATTGAATCTTGACTTATGATGTATCAGTTCATTCTTAATAACTTGATGTCTTGGTATGCTATATTCTTGGTATTCTCATCTACACTACCGGTCAACAGCTTTTGCCCACCCTTTAGTTTACGTGATACACAACAAACAAAAACAATATCGATCGATTATGATATTTATATTTTAAAGAATCTGCATAGATAAGAATATAGCAATAATAAAACTAGATTCTGTAGTTATTACATATTTGAAGTTTTAAAGTAGCCCCCTTTTGGTTTCATTATTTTCATGCACAACTTTGGCATTCTCTGTGACAATTTTGCTCCATTCGTTGTTCAGGTTATTTCAAAGATATTAAGTGAAAGTAGGACCTCAATTTGTCCCACAACAACTCAATCAGGTTGAAATCGAGCGACTGTGACGGCCAAATCATTACTGTCAGTACATTTCTCCTTTCCAGTTCTTCCAAATATGCCGATCACGCACGGGCCAGAACATATTACATTTTCTTTAAATATTTTAATAGCCTTCTTTCCGCAAAATCTCATCATCTCATCAATGTTCACACGTCATTAGTCGCCCATCCACCAAAACACCCCTTAACCATCACCAAGTTTCCGCTGAGTTTTACAGTCGAGATTACTCATGGATCTAACATCCGTTCTTCCTTTGACCGGCGCACAACGCTCTTCTCTTAGACCCAAAAACCTCAAATTTTGACTTATAACTCCATAAAACTCTCTTCCACTCTTTATTTTGACGTTTTAAAAGAAGTTTCAGCTGACCCGACCTATCCCAACCTTGACCCTATCCTTACCTCACACTATTTTGTTTTATATAGAGTCAAAGTTGGTAACTTTGATATGTTCACGTAATAGCGAAATTAAATTTCAATTTGTAATATCAAGAATTGTTAAGTATTGAGAAACAATACGACGATTTTATTAAAATTGTTAAACCCACTGAAAATAAAAAACAATTATCCACTACCTGGCAATTCGATAGTAGCTTGCCTTGTATTGTATTTCTCATAAAACACAAGCTAGAAACATAGAATGGGAATAATGGAAGTGAGAAGAAATACTATTCACAAGAATTGTATTGTATAAATTTGGACAGATTTACTTTCAAAACTGAAATGAAGCACTACATAACACATTTCTAAATATTATAATAACCACTACACGAGAAGACATATCAACTGGAATGGAAACCGTTCAATGCAAGATCTCTGACATTCCATATGTGGAAACAAAGTCAACATTCGAAGCTGTTCTGGGATACCTTTCAAGTATCAACTTCGTTGAATATCCTTATACACGAAAGTACTGGTAAACGTCAAATTACTTAACTATTATAATCATTTCTCCATTAATAATAAGCGAAGAAAAATGAGTGTAACATGAATTTTTGTGAGTCTATTTATAAAATATATGTTTGGTGATAAATAAGTATTTTTATTATGATCAAAAATGTGAAGCTATTTAGATTGTCTGTCAACTAATTAAAGACAACTTTTCTCATAAAGCTCTTTCACTCCCTTACCTATTCAAAAATATGTGAAACTACATTCTAGATATTAACTAATCTAATATATGCTTACCACGTACAACCATATTTAGCACAAGTTGAGACACATAAAGGTATGTAAAAATTGTTACAGGAGATTTTTATTATTTCACTTCACGTGTGAATCTGTCAATCAAAACTTGTATGTGCCAGATGCCAGATGTTGAAAGATTGTCAATATATATTGTCAATGTCACGATGTCCACGTTATGCTTCATATGTTAAAAGAAAACTATTCCGGATTTCATTTCAGATTCCACAACAATAAAAACAGAACATTGTTCTATGGAAATTTATTTAGGATGCATTCGAGCACAATGCCTTCAAATTATCTCAATCGAACCGGAACTAAATTCTTTTAGCTAAAATTCAGTTAAAATCTGGTGACATAACAAGACTAATACTCGTAATGGAATGAATTATAGATTGAAAAGCACTGGAAAACATGAATTTTCAGTTAATTAAACTGAAAGGTAGATTATATATATATACTCTGTATTTCGAAATGAACCTAATAAGAAATGACAAAGATTAATATTAAGCACCACACGCTTTTTTGTGGTCGATCATTTCACCCTCATATTAAGAATTATGTTTCACTTTCAACGTTGCGAGATGTTTTTTTCTTTCACAAAGTATAATTTAATTTTAGTGCGATTCACTAAACAAGCGAATGTTTTGGAGCTTTCAACGTTAACATTAAGTCTCCTTATGAGTTATTACGTAGTTTCAGCATTCAGCATCTAATACCTCACCATTAGTAAGTGCCACTACATTGGATTGTCCATTAGCAAATAGCATATATAAACTTCATTATAATCTTCCGCACACCTTTACATTTTGTGGATAGTCGCTGCCCAACTCGAACGATCCTGACAATGATGATAATATAAATACATGTAATGATGATATTGTCATCAGTCTTTGACAAAATTATATTTAATTTGATAAAAGTTAATAAAATATTAAACAATACACGACTATGAAATATTAATGAAACACTCGTTTAAAAATTCTGGACACAGTTTCTTCTTTCGTTCATAAGCATCTTGACGTGTACTTCAATGTACACACACTAACACTCAAACCCAATAACAAGTTATTTATCCTTTTTACCAAAATTTCCAGTTATCTATCCATCCAATCAGCGCTAAAAATCGATTTTATTTCTGTGAAACATTGCCAAACACTCGAAACATCTTCACGAAGCATTTTTTTGTTCAATTGTGGGCACTTTCCAGTAAATATGCCCTCACATTATTGAGGAATGCAGGAAACGATAATATCAATTTGATGTAAATTGGCAAGTGATTGTGAATTTTTTTGCATTGTAAAATATTGAGCCCTTAACTAGTTGTGAACGTAAAGTAGGTAGGTAAAGGTCGTGCTCTGCATTCCTAAGTGGATAACCGCGCAACGATCTTTCTGAAATTGGAGAAGTGTGCTTACGAGCTAGGATTCAAAAATGAATAGGGAAACAAGTTTCAGAATTTTCAATATTTTAAAGAAATCCCTGCATTTCTCTTAATAAACTGTTAAGGAAGTGGATAAGTTCAGTTCTTTGGAAACTGGAGGAACTTAATATTTTAGAACCATGTTTCTTTAGAAAGTTAGAGTCTCGTATTATAATAAATATCTTTGGCAGCTTTTATTGTCTTATAAATTTTTCTGTATAGTTTCACGTAATTTTTGAAAAAGACACTATCAGAGAATTTCTTTAGGTGAGATAGAGATCGCATGTTTTTTGTAGATACATATACGTAAACCCTTAGTGGATCACTGTTTATTTTGTTCATGTTTAATATGCCTAAGGGGAAAAGAAATGGATGCCAAACTAGTAAGTGTTTTTATAAATCTAGAAAATTCGAAATCCACAACACCAGAGAGCATGTTCCAATCAGTTGTTCGACAACGGTGCATAAAGTTTAGAAAACGTTTTTCCGAAAAGGCATAATTTGCGAGAAGCATTCTTAGTATTAGATTTTACTGAAAAGAATGCTAAGAATACAGTCGGTGAATTTCCTTTTTAGATATAAGGACTCCAGTAAGGTCAGTAGTTTGTGACAGTAAGTATGTACGTCAGCGTCAGGGGTTCTGTAAATACAAACAATATAGAAGTCATAAGTATTGTGATAGACGATAGAAAATTCGAATACTTTCTCAGATATCATATCAAGATTGCTAGATATTAAAATCACGTTATTTGAAGTAAATTAAATCAATATTCGTGATAATCAGTGATAATAATATTAACTATCAATAAGCTTATATTTGGTATCTAAGAATATTTGGATAAAATTGAAAATCAAGCTGAAATAATAATAATAATCGGAAAACCGGTTATTTATTGAAATATTAGAAAATCACGGAAATATTTGTTTCCCTAACAATATAATCTGATGATCAGTGCAATAAATGTAAAATTTGTCCTCTCTAAAATTATAATTTTAAAACATAAGATTTCGCACTTCGCTCTGCTTCTCTCATCAATATTCGTCCTCTTGAGACTTTTTTTCCAATTTGCAATTTATTGTTGAAGGAGGAATTTAATTGCCTGAATGTTAACGTGTTTTGAAAATCTCTGTTCATGACTCGGTAGTCGCGATGAAGATCGCTATTTACCTACTTCGGAAGTACCAACGACACTTTATATCGAAATTGGATTATTTAAGTATTGCATTCGCTGCTGAATCCCCATAGTTGAATCTGACAAATCCAAAATCAGCTAGAGGGATTGTTTATGTATGAGTCGTTTATAGTAAATTGACAAACTTCATATCTAGATATTTTTTGTATTAGTTCGTGGTATCTGTTCGTTGTCTATTTTGATTGGCACATATTGCTCTTTTTATTCAAGTAACAAACTTGGAAAAACATATAAAAACAATCAAAAGCGAAACATATTTATGTCTTTGGAGTAGCTCATAGTGATAAAAATGGAATTTCAAGATTTTTTGGGCCACTGCGTAACAGTCTGCAAAATATTATAGGTGTGTTCGATAATGAAATCCAGAGATTACCTACCTACTTCCTAAAAACCATGTGAAATAATTATTTTGTTTAAAAAGTGAACTATTATTAACTAAAAGTATTTACTAAACCAATCAAACAACCGTTAAACTTTATCAGCTTTAGGCTTGGTTCTAAAAAATTTTAATCAGTTATGTACACATATAAGAAGTAATATATAGGGCCACGTGTATTCTTCCAAGACATTGTAGATTAGTTTGTACCTGTGATATAGGACTAATACATTAAGATGCTACGGTTTGTTTGTTTAGCAGTATTTTTTCATTTATCTGTGGGAGAAATTTTTGATTTCGTGGATATTGATGATGAAAATTCTCTGTGGCGACAAAGTGACAGTAAGTTTTGCAGCTCAGCTATTTCTAATATACTTTCATCAGCTTCACTTGTGTGTATCTGTTCATGTATAGTGGTACTATTTTTACATGAAAAGAAAAAAATAGGGTGAAAATAAAAAATAACGAAGTTTCGGTACCTTCTAAGGCATACCTGAATAGAGAATAATGATGTGATAAAATTTTTATAATGGAATCCTTTGTGAATAATTAAAGAGCTCCAAAAATTATTTTGATAATTGGAAGAAATTATCTTTTGCACTCTCTATGATGATAAATAGATGAAATGAATTGAACAAAGGGTTCAATTATATGCAAACTTCCATTTGAAAGGAAATATATATTCGTATAAATACTTGCATTAACATTTTATTATTTTATTAAGCACATCACAATTAAAAAATGAAGCAGTTGTAGATTTTTTCATATCCACCTCGACGTATTAATCTGGAAAGCAAAAATAATTATTATTGGCTCTAGGGGTGGTGAAACAAGATATTCATTTTATTTCTTTATCACTTGTTTTACATAATTTTTCTATACATTACTGTCAATTTAGATATAACTTGACGTATGCTTCCAACCACTACTGTATTATGAAGTAGATAAACAATTATTATATTTGGGCAGTTTTTCAGTTCTGTGGTCGGATACTTATTTAGTATATTCAAGAAAGAATAAATACACTTTATGTAACTTATGGTGTTATTCTGTGTAATTGTTCAGCTGAAAATTCAACATCGATGTAGTTGACATCTTTAATCACCGTTATAAACCGTATTGGAACAGTCAGACGTTTTGGTCGTCGATATTTTGAGTTAAAATTATGTTTGATGTCATTCCTATCGCTAATTTTAGTTATTTAAATGTATTTTGAACTTTTGTCTGTAAAAATTTTCTGATGTGTATGTTGAAGCAATAAAAATACATAAATACTTAAAAAATCAACTTTCTGATTTTTCAGCAAAATTTCTACCTTTGTTCGTCAGAATAAATACCTTTTTTGAAAGATCGATTAACAGACTATTTTTTCAAACTATCACTTTTTAGAAGTATCCAGTTAAATTTTTTCCATTTTTATTCTTAAATTAACTTTTTTGTGATACGCGATTTCCATAATTGCATAATTTACATATATAAATAATTGGAGTACCTACTAAAGATTATACTAAAAAATTTTTATCCAAAAATATTCAATAGTTTCTTGATGGTGATACTTTTCTGACTGAGGTACATATAATCCCGGTCTGACAGTTATGATATACCAAAAAAGTGTGGCTGTTAAGGGTTAACAGCGAAAATGCTATTATCGACGATGTAAGCAGCATTGAAATCATGCAGAAATGCATTTCCATAGATTTTTGGTACAGAATAAGGCCATAAATCATTTAAACAATTCTTACTTTCAAGACCTAGAGTAGTAAGGGTAAATTGAATAGTTTCGTCACATTATCTTTATTAGTAAAATGAGAATAATGGTAACGTAGTAAATATTCATGGCTAATATATGATAATCAATTAAAGGATATTCACCGATTCAAAATTGTCACGCAGTCATTGCACATAAGAGCGAGTTGAAGCTGTCGTTTATTCATATTTTTGAAGGTTTACTTCTTGAGAAGCTTATGTAGTGGCACTTAGTAAAGGTGGAGCATGATAAAATGATTTCATTTTATTTTTATGAATAAAATTATATTAAAATCATGAAGCATTCTTAATCCATTCTTTTATAGTCCAGTAAACAACGGTAAAAATATGGTATCACCTCAGAATTACATCAAGACACAAGAATTTGCGTGAAATTATGGAATCAAGTTCTATTCACCCTTCATTCCACAATCTACCCTATGCCAAATGTGCAAATTATTTCAAGGGTTGAAAACTACCGCTTTTTTTCAAAATTCAATAAAATAGAAAAAAACGCATTTAGAAATTGAAAAAAAAACATTTGTAGAATTGGAATAAGGATAGCATGATGTTTTAGGATACTATTTATGTGTTCAACCCTTAAGCAATTCATAATACATAGCATACATTCTAGAAACTGATATTATCAATTATTATAAATAATATAAAACAAATATCTAGCAATGAGAAATTAATTTAATATGTTGTTTGTATACCACTTAAATATTAAACGTTAATTAATAAACACAAATAAATGTTTAATAAACGAGAGAAAGTTTTTTTCAAATAACAGCCATTTTTTTTTCAAGAAATTGACAAATTCTTCCTACATTGTAACCATAATTTTTTTTCACAATCAAGCTCTCTAAACCATTCAAACTTCTTGATATTGATAATTGTATCCAATTTCCAATTGAATAGATTTGCGAATTTATAACAATTCATTTCAATTGGGGTGGCAATATCTAGGGTAGATATCACGTTTTTTTTTTCATGAAATGAAAGGATTCTATCTTATATTCTCATTTAAACGGTTTTATCGAATCATTTAAAATAGATTTAATACTTTTTTTCGTAACATCGTCCGTTTTCCACTTAATAAATTGTTCAAAATTTTCGGTTTATATCAACAAAATGTTTTTGAGTGCTACATTGCATTACATACATACCTTAAAGTTTTTTTGATGAAATCTGAAGTTTTTGAGTTATTTGTGAAAAATCGATAAGAAATCGTAATTGTAAACAAAAATTTCAATCAAGAATCAGTCGAAAAGTATTGATTTTTCGAAAAAACTACATGATATAATTTGTGCTTTTTTCTATCGATTTCTATAGTTAGTTTTAACAAAAAAATTACCACCCTCTAATTGGGACGGTATTAACCGCCAATCTAAGGTGAAAATCGTTGTTGATTGGACTATTAGTAGACAATTGCAATATTTTGTCCAGTTATATCTTGAGTATTTTTGTGAAACATTTCGGGTCGGGTGTACACTCATGTTCACCTAATTCATCTGCTTATTCAGAACTTCTAAACAGCTAACGTTAAAAAATATTTCTAAAATTTTTCAAAAAGTGTGCATCATATCATCATTTAAGTAGCCCAACCAGTATTGACAATCAGTGCCTCTGTATAATTTCATCAGTAATATTGTAAAACTTCTACATTTTCTCTTCTTTAATCGTATGATGTTATGTTTTTTCCCATTTTCCGGGCTTCATATAATTCACAAACTCCAAAAACAACTATTACTTCTACAACAACTTGCTATTGAGCAATTCCACTCTTACTGTAAAAGATTTGAAACAAAGTTTCTCCATTCTCCGATTTTTCGGCGTTCATGTGGCCCCTTCAAATTTACCATAATCACATTAGTATTGAATATAGATTGCACATTCACTTTGCAAGCTGCAACTAAACGAAGCTGTCAAGACTACACAACTTGGAACTCCTCACTAAATGGAAAAATCCACAATCGTATTATAGGTAATATTTGATGGGAAAAGATTTTTGGAATTAGAACAAAAGCTTCTAACCGTTCTTGACAAATACATATTGGAAAAAAATATTGTGGTACGGCTATTCAATCTTCAATACACACTATTGAATGAAAAAATATTATGATTAAATATTAGGAAATGACTATACGAAATTTGCCAAATGTTGAATCTTCTACTCAAGCAATTAAACATTATCTATATAAGTCTATATTTACTCTAACATGTGAAATTATTGACTCAAATTCACAATTTTAGGAAAAATCCTACAAGTAAATTCCTTGGTGGTTTGTCTGTTGGAATCTTACTTACATTAAAATGATACTGGCAACAAAAATAAATACATCTCGCAGGATCGTCAAAACAACCAACACTTTTTGTTGTATATTTGGATTTCTTGGCAACATAAAAAAAACTCAGGTCTTTTACTCGTGGTATAAAACACGATTTATATAACATTTTTCAGATTAATCAAAGTTTAATAATAACGCTAATTTTAGAATAACCGAGAATACAACTGTCGTATTATTACATGTTCAGTGTTCATTTTATACCTATGAGTCACGCAATATTGCGGCCTTACTAAAATGTTTAAACTACCTACAAAATTTTTGAATTTTCAATATTTTTTTCTATATAAGTATTGATAGAAGAATTGATAAAAATGATAAAAGTTGTATATTAACTATCCTAAACTACTCGTACTTTTTTTTCAAATCATGCAAGTACCTAATTAAGTCAAAGCTTAATGCATGCATGTTTCTAATAGATTATCATAATTATTATTTTGCGAAAAGGACTTCAAAAATATCATGCCTTGTGGCCAACAGTTGTATTAGCGGTTATCTATTTCCATAAACAAACAATTTAAAATAAAAACTGCACAGCTTGTGGCCTTTTTTGGTAACTATTTCTTATGGAATTGTGACCCTGTATGCACGATCACGACGCTTTTCTAAAGTTTTCTACCCACTCATTTAGTTTTTCCCCTATAGTTTTGTATATTGGAAAAGTAATGTATTGAAATTAGCCTAATTACTGAACATAATAAAAATCTTTCACCTTTAAAGATTGCAGACACATATAATCCGGTTTTGTGTCAAGGAGGAAATTTTTCAGCTGATCCGATAGAGTTCATATGAACTTATGGTTATATTCAACTTAATCTTTTATTATTATGGTTTTTATTTAGAATTCAAGAAATGTGCTTACTGTCAAAAATAAATATATTATCAATCAATAAGAAGTTAATTATGATTTATAGTTCACACCGATCGGAATCTATACTATTTTTTAAGAGAATAAATAGTTGAAAGTTGTTTATTGTAAATTGTTTCTCAATTGAAAAATGAATTTCTTGAATATAAACTATTGTTACCTAGAACCAACAAATAATCAATTACCCTTACTTCTGTCAAATAAATAAATAAAATAAATTTTGAAATGAATTTTGAATGAAAAATTTGGTTACCTTATAACAAATTTAACCCGTTGATAGCCAAGACAATTTTCATTATTTTATTTAATCTTATTATATCATAAAAAAATCTAATTTTTTTACAAAGTAATCACCAGAAGATGTGGAAAATGTAGAATATTAATAATTGAATTATGGAATAAAAATCACTTTGGGGAGGTTAATTACAAGTTATTTCCTAGTTGGCGGTCAACGTGTTGATTGTTCATTGCCCATTCATGTGTCAATAGTCATCTTTTTCCCATAGAAATCCAACAAAAGACAACAGAGTGCCAGGTACAAACAAAAAGTGGTTTGAAATATGGTACGTGTGTCCCATACGCCAACTGCTTATTATCACAAGGAAATCCAAGTGGGATATGTGGAATACTCAAAACCTGCTGCGTGTGTAAGTAAGACTAGCTTCAATTGAATTAGTTTAGTATTTTTCAATTAATGATATCAGCTTTACGTTTACTTAGATGAAAACACTTGTGGAAAGTCAAGTAATTCTAAAGTTAGTTATTTCGAAGCGAGTGAAGTTTCAAATGGTGTAACTAATTGTGAATATGTTGTTAAACTTCGAAACAAGAATATATGTCAAGTTAGGTAAGCTAAACTTTGAGATAATACCATAAGTAAGTAGTTTGGCCAATTTGTTTATTTATTGATGCTGCTTTGATCAACACTTTATAGTCTGATGATGATTAAAACTTATTTATGAAATTTCCTTAGATGGTAATGTGATATAAAAGATACAGTATTGGAAGAATATTTCCAAAGCATAGTAATTTCAATATAAATACTTCGATCAATTTAAGCCCAATCTGTTAATGTATATTTCCATAGAATATGGAACGGTCTTTGCCTTCATTGGTGCCAATTATCCTTTTTCAGTCCATCGTTTTGGTTGTTTTCTTGTTTCGGGTGTGATGGACCCACGTTTCATCCATGGTTATGAAACAGTGCTAAAATTAGGCTTTCTTTCTGTGAAACAGCTTCACGACGTTGTTTTTTTCCATTGTGAGCAACTTGTGCACAGCTTTCTCATGTTCAAAATTTTAGTCATTCGACGATCATCCAGTACTGTTTTGGGAATTTCCTTCAACATTTCTGAAGTCGTTACCTCATTTGGTCGACCACTGCGATGCTGGTCTTCGCAGATCGTACGGCCTCGTTCAAACACAATATTTCACTCTTGATTACGGAGGATCACTTTCACCTAGAGTAGAATCTAGCTCAGCTTTTATTTTGGTTGCACTAACACCTTTCAAATAAAAGTATTGTATCACATAACCATTTTTTTCTATGTTTACAAATTAACTGAAAACGTTCTCTATTTATGGCTGTCAAACAAATACTAAACAACGTGGAAAAGTCTCAATTACAATTTTAAATTGAATAACAACTTTTCACATATGCTATGAGTCATTTTTATTATCTTAGATTGAATAGAAATTTATCATCTACTTATAAAAAGATAAAACATGTAGATAGTAAATTGAGTCACAGAAAAAATCTTTACAGCTAGAATCAATTTCTGAGAAGATGTATCACTAGTTCTGATCATTCTATTGTGAAAAAATGATCGACTTTCCATTTCCCTTTGAAAGAAACATCGAAACTAAGTACAGTTCGGAGATCATGAGCCTCAACTCAAACAAGGTTTAGATAATTCTTAGCAGATCGATTAATGATAGTCTAATTTTATTCTGCACTCTTACTAGCTGGCTTACCATTTGAAAACTGTTGAAGTATTTGGTTTCTATGGTATCTTTTTTGGGCATTGGAATTACCAGTTCTCCTCGATTGAGAAATTTTGAGGAAATTTTACGTACATTTCTGAATAATTAGTATCATCTTCAATTCGTAGGTTGGATTTCATTAAATTCAATTTAGCACCAGCAACATTAACTTTACCTCAATATGCCTCTCAGAAAGTATATAAATGCGTAGACGATATACTAAAAATCAAACCAAACGATTTCAACATACCAGATCTATGTGGAAATAACGACAAACAACATGGTAAGTAACATCTTCTATTGAAAAACATCAATGTGGGAAATAAAGAACGGTTGCCTAATTGGAGTCGTACATCTAGAATAAAAAATATTTCAGGATATATGCTAAAATAATGTTTCTAGTCTCAATTCCAATCAATTCAAGATGTAAACTTTCTTGTAATTATTCCCAATAATAAAAAAAGATAAAAATAATGCAATTCTGGTGACAAAAGATGTTGCAATCTATTAATATATTGGATATAAAATTTATATAACTATAAGTCTTCCTTTAATCTATTTAAGCATATTTTGGATTAAGTTTGAGTAGATAAATTAAATAATTTTAGACAAATGAACCATTAAATGGACGGTGTTTTGCAACAACCGTCTAACCCATCTTTCTATTGTTTTGGAATACTTTAAAAAACACGATTTTCAAACATAGCTTTGGTATATTTTATTTATAATTATGTATTTATATAAAGAATATTAAGGCAGGATAGACAATTTTTGAATTTATGAAAATAAGGTTGTTGCAAAAACTGACAATCCCTAGACAATTGCATCAATTCGAATAACGGTCATATGAACAGAATATGTTTAATTGGTATTAATTTCATTTGATCTTGATCAATTTGAAAATTCATTCTAAATCTTCTTCAAAAGTTTCACCTTCGAAATTATCTACAAATCTATAAAACGAAATGGCATCTTAGGGAATGAAACTGTACAAATTTTTAATGTCATTCAGTTTTTCAGAAGATAATGGCTTACTATTTGGCCATAAAAGAGGCAAGTTGACATGTTTCAGAACAGGCTCTCGTCATTTTTCAGCTTTCGCAATGTTTACCATAATATAATCATCATCTGACACATACTTTTCCATATATAAAGTTGTAAGATTCTCTTTTATGATCTCTAACACATGCGTTAACAGAAACGTTTATACGATTTACAATAAACTTATTTTCTAATCGACATGATTTCATCATTTCCATGTAATGCCCAGAGAGCAAATCTTTTATTGAAATTGATTCAAAAGAAGGATGAAGTATATAGATCAACGTTAAAACTAGCTTGATACTTGTGTCCTCCACAGAAGTAAGACCATAAAATGAGATTTTTCACCGGGACCATTATATTTTCAGTAATATATTTACGTAAACATGATCCAATTTCTTGTGATCTCCTGCCAGTTTCTCGTTCAGTCCATACTTTAAAAGCACCTTTTTTGCGCTGTCAACATATATATGTAAATTAAACAAATTACAATGTCTTTTATAATATGCGACTCCATTTGGTATTGAAAGCAAAGAATGAGTTTTCTGAAGATCAAATGTAAAAGTTTCCATTGTTACATCCTCCTGTACACGAATTAGATCAGCCTTCGAATGACTTCATAGCTGTTCAGCTATTTTGAGGTGTTTTACATGATCCAAGTCCTCTTTTTCCAGGACTTGTAACGAACTTATTTGGACTTTGTAATTATCACATATATGACTAGTATCCTTATGGGGTTTTAAACTTGAAATTAAAACACATGTTTGTATTTTGTAAGATTCACGAAGGTGGTAATGTCATTATAGAGTTGCAACATTTTTGCCAAATTTAAATCAAAATCTAAATATTTCTAATCTGTCTGGTTGCGACAGTCACTCGATACATATGATGGAAATGATTCTATATGCTCTTTAATTTTGTTACTTCTCCCTTCATCGATGGCATTTCGTCTCCCACTAATTCTTCCCCTTTTATCAAGAAGAATGTCATTTTTCAGTTGATCCAGCGCCACTCGGATTCTATTGTGGTTTATTTGAATTGTGTTTTTAAAATGTGCATACAGAAATATTTTCTTGACTGACTTTTTCTTCATATTTTTAGTCGAATTTTTCAAGGAAAAATTAGACTATTACGGTAGGCATGACTAGAAGAAAAATGGGGGGCACATCATTGTTTTGAGACCTCCTGAACACGATTATTATGGTTTTTCGAATGTCTGTAGTTTATATATATATATATATATATATATATATATATATATATATATATATATATATATATATATCTGTTTAAGCTACAATTCTTATTTTCGTCTCTCGAGCAATTGCTATGGGTCCGATTTGGTTCAAAATTAGCATACATGGCTTTTTTGGCGGCGGATTGATGTTATTAGAGTTTGGTTGAAAACAAATGAATATTTCGAGGGGTCGCAGTGCAAAAAAAGTGGTTTTTAACCTTTGCTCACCTCTGCAGGTCAAAAGAAAAACGACTGAAAAATGAAATTTCACATGTAGATTCAATTAGTTGCGAGATGATTTCCTGTCTAAGCTCGAAAGTTTCCATCTCCACCCCTCTCCATTTTATGGTCATTTTTGTTATATTTTCTTATTTTTTGGCCAGAAAAAGTTTAAGTAGAGGGTTCGAACTTCGCATGCAAGTAGGGGTGATGTTGAAGAATTGTCTTTCTCAAGTTCAAAGTTTTCTTCTTCATTTCTTCTAGCACAAAACGCCCGAAATCATTTTGATCGTTGTAATTGTTGAACTGGACCGCCTCCTATTTAATGAATAATACAAGTATGATCGTTGCTAGGCTGATTTTTTTCACTTCCCATTTTCGAAATTTCTTGTCATTATGACAATTTTTTCTTTGTTGTCAATTGGAATTGAACAAGAGGGTTCGAGACCACCGGGTCTATTGAAATTACGAATTTTCATTCGAGAGAGGGAGTTAACTTGTGAAATGGAAAGTTATTGAGGAATAGCAAATTTTCCATATAAAGAAATAAGATTGAGAATTGATATCATTTCCAAGAAATTCATTTTATGGAAACATAACATCTTTATGTTTATTAGTTAGTCTAATAGTTGTAAGAATATGATTTGAAGCATACTGCTTTCACCGTTTATTTAGTCAATCCAATATCAACACCACTATGAATTATATATTTTGAAATTAACAAAAACGTGTTTATTCTATTCTTCATATGTGAAATAATATTCTTAGTCCCGTTTCCTATGTTTTTGTAGTCTACGTTCATGTGAACCAAACTGATGGAGTGACTAAAGGTGTCTCTTTACAAATGACGATAGCTAACAGAAATTATAATCCCGCCCTATTTTCTCCATCTTGGAGGATAAAAATTACTCAATTAGAATGTCCTGGTAAGCGAAGCGGAATTAATTTCGGAGATAACCAGGATGTAATCGAAGACTTCCATCTACTTGGTAAGTTCATCTTACTCAAATACTTTTTATTGATGACTATAGTTTATATTGCTGATTTATTTGTTATTCAGCTCCTCAAGGTGCAATACAATATTTCACTGAATCTACTGGTTATTTCAAATCCTTTGGTTTTGATGGATCCGTAACTCGCCAGCAAAGTTATACCTATGGTCAATTATATGCCATTGCATTCAAAAGAGAAGTTGGTGTTTGTGGTATTAAGTGAGTATCTGTGATAAATTTCTCCATATCTTATACAAGAAAATATATAAATTTCTTCAATTTTTTATTTCTTATATCTTTTGATATGTTTATGTTTCCAGATGTTTTTGATTTTAAGTCTGTTTTGTTTCAAAATTAGTTTCTTTTAATAATTTTTAAAAGATAGAAATAAATTGATATTTCGACTCAACTATCAATATTTTGATAAGGACTGAAGTTTAGACGAAATTTTAATTTATTTGTATCTTTTAAAAATTATTAAAAAAACTAATTTTGAAATAGAAGACACCTAAAATTAAGAACATTTAGAAACACAAAGAAATCATATATTAACTTGAAGATACCAAGCAGAACAAAATTCTTGTTTTTTATACACCTTGTCAGAAAAGTGTAAACTCACACTCTTCTTACAATCCTTTCATGTTTGCTTATATTATACGAGGATACATTGAAAAATTCTTAGCCTCCTCTAGAACCAAACGAAATTTCAATGTCAAAATATTTTATTACTCAACATATCTTCCTCTTCATTGGATACATTTATTACACCGAACCTACAACGTCTCTAGACCTTTCAAAAAAAATGTTTCTACCTGCTCTGCAAACCAGACCTCCTCGTAGGAAGAAAATTTACGGCTTTTTAAACTTTTTTTCAATTGAGGAAAGAGATGATTCTCGGACGAAGCCAAATCTGGTGAATAAGGGGAGTATTCTAGTAATTCGAACACTAAATCACGAATTTGCAAAAACAAAACACCTTTGGATAGCTTTCTGGGTCTCTTCTTATAACTTTTGTCTTGTAGAGTGGTCAATAATAGTAATCTCCAGTTATTATTCTACCATTATCCAAAAAATCAATCATCAATCAAACTGGAGCAAGAGCTGGATGGACCCATCTCTCATCCATAGTAACAATTCGGTTTAAGAAATCTACTTCGTTTTCAAATCGAGCACAGATCGAACGCGATACTTCTGCTCTTGCACGCTTTTGGTCAACATTCAAACATTTGGGGATCGATTTTGCAGCAATTTTTCTCATGTCCAAATTGACGTGAACTATATGATGAACGCGTTCATATGAAATGTTCAGTGCTTCAGATATCCGTTTTAGCCCAATTCGACGGTCTGATAAAATCATGTCATGAACTGCTATTTTCGAGGACTAACACAGAAACTGACCTTCCCGATCGGTCATCATTTTCAATGGAAAATTCACCTCTTTCGAAGGTTGCAGTGCAATTTTTCACGGTCGCTTACGAAGGCCATTGATCAACAAGGGTATTAAGCATATCTTCGTAAATCTGCTTACCTCTTAACCCTTTTAAATCCAGGTACTTGATGATGGCTCGATATTCCAATGTTTCGATTTTTACAATTTCGGTGGACATTTTTTTTCTTTTAGTTTATTGCGTAACTCTGGTTTACTCTTTGATGTCAAACTTTACACTGATACTTCTAATAAGTTATTGTTCGTTGTTATGGTAACGCAATATTTTGTTTATCCATGGAACTGGTCTAGGCTAACTAGATATCAATACATCCTATCAATACATATATATATATATATATATATATATATATATATATATATATATATATATATATATATATATATTGATTATTATTCTATTATTATTCTATATTTATTATACTTTTATCAAATTTAGGTTTTCACCTGACTACATATCTATACCTTACGACAACTCCCTAGGAATCCATAAAGATTCAGATTGCTATCACTACTTGTATGTACCAGAATTGTACTTCGATAATCCGTATTCTTTGTTCAGTGGACTTGTAGCCAAAGTATGTTTAGAAACTGCAGAGGATTTTAGATGTAAGTACTGAATCACTGTATATACCATAAACTTCAATCCAATTGTGAAACACATGTTACAATGTACTTCGTGGTAAATATGTATATAGAAAAAAGACTATATTTTAAATTAATCTTGAAGTTGTTGAAAAAATAGAGAGCCTCGTTCCTTAGGCATTACAAATAGAAAATTACTATTTTTTATTTGTATATAAACCTTTCGGAAGTAGCTGTCATTTCATTATCATCTCATATTATATGGAAAAATTAGAATTTTAATACTTAAAACGAATTTCATTAGTTTATGAATTTTCGTGTTTCTATCCATAAAAATAAATAAAATTTATTGGATGAGATACCAAGTATAAGCCTTATTTAATTTTGATTTGTTCCTGAAAATGCTGATTTCAAACTAAACGCAAAGTGCTCCAATAGGTGACTCCCGAGAGTAACGAGTTTATAATTATGGAAGCTATTGAAATGGATTGAAAGAGGTTTTTCCGTCGTTACTTAGGGACCCCCAACGCAAAATGTTACCAGTATCATCCAATCACATCAAAAATTCTGAATAACCTCGCCGTTTGATAAAAAATGTTACTATCTCAGAATAGCACGAATGGATATTGAATGACATCCTCACTTAGATTTTATTGTGTACATTCACATCTAATATTTTTTTGAATAACTATATAAAACATTTTCATTTAAAAGAATGTGATTGCCAATCAAAATGTCTATGTTTAATCCTATCTATCTCCATTGAGTTAAAGTGCTGTAGCCCACAGCAAAATTGTCATGCTCTTCGTTCTAAAATCTATAACTTCATCGTTTTTCTTTAACGATTCTACTTTATATATACGAAGTAGCCTCAATTTGAAGATGCGTTCAAAGGTTCTGAAAATTTTGGGCGCTTAGTTTTGGTTTAATTTGTTTGGCAATCGTATAAGGGAATCTGTGTGAAGATTTTTCATAAAATTGGATATCATTAAATATTTGTGTTGGTATGACAATACGCCCACGCAAATAAAAGAGTTAGACACAATTTGAGGAAAGCGCATTATCGTTTAGGAGCGTAGAATTTTAGGCAGCTGATTTCAAACTTAGGAGTATCAGTTTAATTGACGACGAGTTTTTGAAACTGACAAAAAACTCAGATAAACAGCAATATCATCGAAAAAATTATCAAATGGTACAGATGAACTTAAGATTGAGGTTAGAGAGGTAGAGGAGGTTATTAGCATACCAGAAGCATACATTAGTCTTATACTGACTCAAGAATTATACATGACTAGGCTTTCCGCACGTTGGGTGCCGCGTTTGTTCCCCAAAACCCATTCGAATGAACATTTTTCAAGTCTGACATTATTAAAGCAAAATAAGTCAGATTTTTTGCGTCGATACACAATTAAGGATAAAACTTGATTTCACTACTTCTGAAATGAAACAACAGTCTAGTCTAGACAATGAATTACAAAGAGCGAACCTGCAGCGAAAACGGCATAGACGGTTTCATCGGCCGATTTTTGAGATAGTCATGAGATAGTGAACATGGATTATCTTATAACAGGTCAAAAATAACAGGAAAATATAACGCATCATTTTTTGATAAGGTAAAGGAAGCAACTGCAAAAGAATTACCTTAATCTGATGCAAAATAATATCATTTTCCATAAAGACTTCGCACTTTGTATTGATGGACCACCCAGAGTATTCAACAGACCATCGACTTTTTTCTGTTTCCTCACCTCAATGTTTCACTTGCGGGAGAGAGATTTTCATCAAACGAGGACGCTATCGCATAATTAAACGCATATTTTAAGGAGAAAAAGAACAATGATTGTGAATGTGTTGTTTCTTTGTTAGGTCGGAAACTTTTGGGACAACCCTCGTACGTAAAAAATTATCTAGCGTCTGGCTGCTATCACTATACTTATTATTCTTGTGGTAATGATCGTTCCTTTGTAGTCTGACTCCATAGAAACTCATATGTGCCATATCGAAGTATGATTCAGTTTTATGTTGGAATCATATTAAAATTAAATTTCGGAAATTATCTCATTGAGGATTTTATTTCTACTATGGATAGAATGTCTCTACTATAGTATCATGATTCTCCAATAGCAAGCTCTTGTTTGACATTATTTTCGTCCATGTCTTGCAACCAATGGAACAATTATACAGTTATACAGATGTATAACTGGTTGAAGGTTGGCAGCCAAGTACTTTCGCTTTGTACTTATAGAGAGTCTTGCTTTCTTCTTTTAATAACTTATGTTAGTGCTGTACTTTGTCGTTATTCACTGATACTGGTCACATTGACGTAAATTTATAAGCAAGTAATTAGTGACTTCTATTAAAGCTATTAGTTGTGAGTTAATTTTAAATGGAGTGCAGAACCAACCATTTTTGGCATATTTCACTTTTTTATTTCCATAAAAGGAAGAAAGTTGCTGCTGCTCACAAAAAAATATGTGATATTTATGGTGGTGATTGCTTTATAGAGCGCACGTGACAGAATTGGTATGAAAAATTCCCTCAAAGATGAGCAACGTTCTGGTCGGCCTACTGAAGTTGAAGATGACCAAATCAAAGTCATAATTGAAGAGGATCGTAATATAACTATTCAAGAGGTTGCGAAGAGGCTACATGTATCGAACAAAACAATTGAAAAGCACTTAAAATCTTAAGAAGCTTGATATTTGGGTACCTCACGAGTTGAAAGAAATTCATTTAACACAAGAATCAAAATTTGCGATAAGCACCTTGAACTAAATGAAGCCGACCATTTCTTGTGGAGAATCATCAGTGGTGATAAATAATGGGTCCTGCTGTATAGTAACATAGTTCGAAAACCATCATGAAGCAAACACGATGGAGCAGCACAACTATCGAAAGCTGAAAAACAACAAGCTGTCAGTTTGGTAGGATTACAAAGGTGTTGTGTTTTCTGAGCTACTCTCAAGAAACCAAACAATCAATTCTGATGTTCACTACCAACAATTAATGGAACCGGATGAAGCAATCTAAGAAGAACCACCAGAATTGTCAAATCGGAAAGGTTTAGTGTTCCACCATCTTTGGCAACTCGTGGAAAACTATTGGAGCTCCGCTGGTCAAACTTTCACAAACGACAGTGACCTTCAATCGCACCTGGTTCAGTTTTTTGCTGATAAGGACTACAAATTTTATAAACGCGTAATCATGAAACTGAAAGAAAGACGGCAAAAGGTCATTAAGCAAAATGGAGAATATATAATTGATTAAAAACTATTCTTCGTTTGTTTTATTCCATACTACAAAAATCGAGATTACTTTTCTCCAACTAATAATATTTTAACCAAAAAATCTATGTTATTAAATACTTATTAGGTTGGGATTTAAAGAATCCTGTCAATGAATCTTCTAAGTGGTTTTCTTAAATAAGATTATATCTTTAATTATGAATTAATGGGGTTTTCATTTTTTTACAGCATATGCACCAGGACCATTTTACGTGCATTTCAATTCAAAGAACGCCAACTTCACTACAGTAGAGGAAAAGAAACAAGGATTCAATATCAAATATCAGTTATTGAGTAGATGTCCTTAGAGAGGCCATAACAGATTTCTTAATTTATTTCTAATTTATTTTAATATATTATTGTGTAGTTTTCAACACTGTTATATGGAAATTATATTCATAGGATTAAATAAAACTGAAACATGAAATATTCTATATTTTCTATTAGGTAAAAAATATTACAATTAATGTTCGTGCCATGCTTAAATATTTCATAATATATACAACAATGAGAGTAACAAACTAATAAATTAACAATAACATTAAATAACAAATATCTTATACTAAATGTTCAATACTTCTAGTTATAATACTCATTTAACCTAAATGTATATCTCCAAAAAATAAAAATCACCTTTGAGCCAAAATATACTGAATATATTCAGTATGTTTTTTAATATACATAATTAATTAGACAATAAAGTTCGGTGGGATCGTTAAGATGATAATATTCGACTGATTCATTTTTTCCTAAAATGATTTGCTGGTACACATTGTGACAATATTAGAAGTGTTTTCATTTATTACTATTAAGTAATTATCTTGAAACACATTGAAGTTGGAGGTATCTATTGAACAGTAGTCAAAGATATTATGATAAATATTATAATGGGACACTATACAAAAAGTTATCTGTAAACAGACCAATTCTTGAGATCCCGGACGAAATGAGAATATTTCTTTGTTGTTTTTGTTTTGACGATAATGACAAAATAGTTAATCTAAACCTATCGAAGCGGTAGCATATAGTAATGAAGAACACATTCTTCTCTAGACCATTCTACTCTCACCATTCTTTATTCAACACTAGTTGACTGATGATGAAGACAGAATTTGAGAGTTATTATTGTGCAGCTACTTCGTTCAAGATTTTAATTTAGTATAAATAGTTCAAATACTTCGATAAGGCTTTTTAACTCAATTAACATTGGTTTTTCAAATGGTAACACTGTTATCTTAATGATTCATTCCATAGTATCTATGAAATTGTACGTAATTGCTTCCTGTTCAATCCTGTACGTTTTGTCCTCTTCTTGGATCTTCCTGAGAAGCTGAACTCCAGCTCTCGTACCACCTCTTTGGTAGTCTGCCTACAGGAGTTTTCGCCCATTTTGTTTATCTGTTTTCTGGCATTCTTCCTACGTGATGACTCCAGAATATTTTTCGTATCGTGACCTATCTCAGCACATCCTGTACGCCCAATTCGTCTCTTATATCATCACCCCTTATTCTGTCCCTGATAATTCGTAGTATTTTTATCTCTGTGGGTCTCATTATTCTTTTTGTTGTTGATGTCTCGGCTCTGCTTTCTGAGGTTGTTTTTTTTTTGTTTTGTGATAATAAAAGGAATGGAAGTTACCTTTTTGATCTGTTTCATTGAAACTAATACAACTGGAACTGAGTATTTTCATATTTTTTCTCGTCAAACTGCAAATAAGTTAAAAATTTAGAACAGTTTTTTTGGAGATTAATTTCGACTTGCGTTTAATTTTATCAAAGATGAGTACTTCTGAAGGTTTTTAAGTCATAACCCAATAGCATTTGAAAGGTACAAAAAAATTATAGCTTTAGGTGGAGTTAATTCCTTCTATTAGATGAAAAGAGCTTTAGTTGACATTCTGCCTATTTTTAACGAGTGTCCAATATATTTGCTGTTCAGACTCCATTTACTGCTTACTTACACTAAGCACAATACTGTATAGTTAAAACAACCAACAAAGTCACGTTTCCGGGAGGAAATTTTACACTTCTTCTAATAGCAATCTTTGAGAAGCAATTTCGCGATTAAAATGGAAACAATCCAACAAATAACAACCACACAAAATCTTAAGGTGAAAGCATTTGTTTACCCTACGGCTGCCATTTTTAAATGGGCATTAGCTAATTTTAACAATTCGTTGTTTCGTCAAATTCGTCAATTTCCTTGTAAATTAGAGGAAGAATGCAATTGGAAAATGTCATAATTATTTACATTATCATTCCATGAATCACAAGAAATGTTTAAAGTACAAAAATATCGATTATTAGCCCTAGCCAATATTAGAAATATCGTCGAATATGATGGATTTTACTAAAATGCTAAATTTCACAAATGTTTGGGTGCATAGATAGGACGCAAAGTATTATGAGTAAAATACACAATTTCTGAAAAAAAATATGCCAATGGAATACGACATTTTGTCATAAGTGTAAATATTAGATTTGATGTGCTACTATCAGAAGATGACAAGAAAAAATAATGTACAAGAATACTTCATATCAAATTAAATGGGATTTAGCCCTTGATTTACGTTATTTTTACATTTTAGATACTAAACAGGCCCTTGTTTCCAAATTAATTGTAAATTTATCTAAACTATAGTTGCCTTTGCATGTTTTATGAGTTTTAAAGTGTGAATCTAGTGTTACCATACATAAACTTATTTTTTAACTTTATATTTGTAGTTTACAAAAATTAGCGATTGGTTTAATTGATATGTTCAATATTAATAACTCATAAATAAATTTAAAAATAGAATACATCGAATATTCCTATATGTTTCAAAGATTTCATAATACATCAAGCCTCCAAAAATTTCATCAAAATTATGAATAAATATTGTTCTTGCACATAATCTTCCCTTCGTATTTGTATTATCAATAGATAAATCCAGAAATTATATAATAAAATTTCTATTGTCTGCAAGATACTTTGATAAAAAAAATATACGAGAGAGGAACAACACTTTGTCTCGATGTACTGTACGTAAAATAATCTTGACATTCAAATCCCACTCATTTGTTTCGTTCACTACCATTTAGAAGGTATATTTTCCAATGTTTTTAAAAAATGAATCAGTGATGTGTATATTAATTCCTATAGAAAGGTTGTCTCCCCATACTGTAGGTACTCAGAGGAATTCCACCTGCTTGTTTATATATTTCATTTTGATCATAGTCGACATCATAGTAGATTCCACTTTGGTTCTAAAATGAAAAAAGTGTATTGTAACAAAATAATTGATACATGGTATTTAAATATATATCAGCCAAATTTTCTTTAAAAAAAATACAAACTCAGGAGCGGTGAATTAAAAAAAGGATAAATTAATTGTACCTACAGCAATGGAAGCGTTACTTCGACTTTTTGGTCTCGGTACTTGGAAATTTCTTCCTAACAAATCAGCCTTATCCTCTTCTTCACTAGAACTAGAATTATCCATATGCCTTGTGCTATGGATACTGGCAGCTCTAGCAGCCATCTGAGCTTGCAGAGTAAGACGTGGTAAAGGTATAGGTGGAAGGGTACCGTGACCGTGATGAGACATAGCGCCAGCCATAGGTAGACTGGGATATCCGAATAAAGCTGAAGACGGACGTGTTGGGGCTGTTAAACCCGGTTCAGGCTGTTGATATGAAGGTATAGAATCAATACTACTAAATCACAAAAGTTTCATAGAAGTATAATTAATAACTAAGATTTATTATTTGTAAGTTATATAAATTTATCGATTCAAGTATGCCATATTCAAATATACGAACATGAAACAACTGAATGAATCGAAAACTAACATACTCTCTATCTCCCGTTTGAATACATACTACATTCATTATATTGTAACATGCCATTCGGCATGTTACATTATTCTTCAAGCATTTTAAATATTCGTTTGTTTACGAATGGTGGCACAGTAGCCACTCCTGATTAATTTGTTATCGACCTCTAAATTAATTCGAGAAATTCAATAAAATCTTAAAATTGATTCAAATTCTACCTCTACCTCTGTACACTTCAAGTAAAAGTAAATTGTATTAAATTTGTGGTGATATTATTCTTTATATTCGCTGGTGAGTTTTTCTTCGATTTTTTATTATTGTGCTCACAAAAAGTCCAGTTATCGTTACTAATGTCCGTGTTAATTCGTATTTTCTATTTATTTGTGAAATCGAATGAAAAGAATAGAACAGAAAAGAAACAAAATAAATCAGTTTTCTCATATGTTAGGACAAATCTGTTTTTTCTACTCGTTTTGTCTTCAGTTTACGTTTCCTTCCTAAATTTATTTTTTGCTAAAACTTTTTTATTGTTGTTTAATTTGATCTGCAAGGTGTTTCCAGCTTTTCCGCCTTTTTTATTCACTTTTAACGTCGTTCGTTAAAAAGCTGGTGGAGTCAAATTTAATATTAATTTTTCGTTCCATCTGAGGACCAGTTGTTCATATATTTTAACTGAGGCCGAATATCACTTCGTGAGGAAGAGTCTCCAGCCGAGGAGGTGAGGTTATAATATTCCATACGTTAGATACTAAATATCAAAATAAGAAATGAAGTAGTGGCGGTAAGTTTGTTGATCTTGCTAGCCATATAATGTACTTCTTTTCACTTTTTCTGCCTCCTACTACATAGCTTTCCATCTTCTTCTATTAATTTTTGAATAAAATTTTCAGGCATTGTCTTCTCATTCAATTGATAAACATTTAATCTCAAGATATGACATCCTTTCTCTTCTCCTTGTTATTTATTCTATCCTTTTCAGTTCTTCCTACTATTCTTCCTCAATATTCCATTTCGTATATTGCATATATTTTCGTCTCATCTTACCATCTATCTCTCTGCTGTGTATATTATTATTGATACGTGACTAGATAGTAGCGTGAATGATATTAGAAAGGAAACAAAATAAAATATACAAAAAATGACATTTTTAGACTTCAAACAATTACCAAATTATATAAGTTTTCGTCAGAAAAATTAGATTGCCCACCCCTCCTTTATGCGAAAAAATAGAAATAATTCCGTAGCTGCCAGGTCCGGTGAGTTCGATGGTTGATCGATCAAAGCTACACCACGCTTAGCATGAATATATTCTCGTTGATTGCCGAGAATAAGCAGGCGAGTCATCGTGCGACCGCACCCACTGCCCCGTCCTGTTCAACTGTGACCGAAAATGCCGAATGAGTCTTAGCAACAATTTCAAAACTTCCTCGTAGGGGGTTACACCGTTAACGAATTAGGCAATCAATATTGTCTTGAACTTGAGTTTTTGACAGCGATACTTTTTGGGTCGTCGAATACGGTGAACGTCATTTAGTCGATTGGCGATTGGAGTGCAGATCGAACTGGTAGCACCAGGGTACATATCATTTGGCAATGGTTCGCAGAAAAGATTTATCCCGATCAGTCATAGTATTGAAATCTCTAGCTGCTTCTATCAGTTTTGCTTTCTGGCCGTTTATCAGAATGAGTAGTACAAATCGGGAACAGATCTTCCTTTTCTCCAAATTTTTGCGCCGGTGCTAACCATATCTTTGTTAAAGCACAATTCCTCCGCCATCAATCGTAGATTCAGTCGTCGATCTCCTAAGAGCATGTTCATACTCACTCAATCAGTATTGTTGATCTGCTTGTGGACATGCCGATCCGACTTCTACTCATCCTCAATCGTTCCCTTGCAGTCGCTAAAACGTAATTCGTTGATCATTACCTTTCACACAGACAAATTCAAGTGCGCATAGCGGGTTTTCCCGTGACAGCCACGAGGTTTCCTCTTGGTGGCGCTTCTTGATATGTTTCTGGATTGTCATGTGCAAGCGCCTTAAACCAAACTACATCAATTTAGGTCACTACTTTGCTTATGAACAGCATAGATAAGAGTCGACTTATGAACTCCTCCAATGTTTGTTCTCCAATTTGTACCATCTCTTGCCCTTACTATTCTATTGTACTTCTTTTAGCTTTCTAGTCATTTCGTCTAGTTTTGTCCATTTTCGTCTTTTGTTCTACGAAATCCATTTGATTTCCAACCTTTTATATATATTTCTTTCTTTGGTTTCAATAATATCTGCCCACACATTCACTTTCAAAAGCTTTATATCCCATTTCTAGGCGTCTACTTTGATATTTGTATCACTAAATATTTTCCCTCGCATGAAAACAATGAAAGAAATATAATGTAGCTTCCCAAATAAACTTCTCTAAATTTTTAATATTTAATACTTTTGATAATCAGTTGTGCTGGCGACGGACTAACTTAAATCAGTCTTGTCTTCAAATTCGTTCACATTTCACAATTTTTTAAATTAATCTTTCGTAATTGCTATTAGTTTCTGTTTTGCTGATTATTAGAATTTGAAACTCTTAAAACCGGAGAACATTACTTATTTGGTGAACGGACTAAAACTTAAATTGTTTATAAGCGAATTTGAGCGACAACTGGAATTATTTGGCAATCACTCATTCTTCGAAGCTAAATGCTTTTACTGAAGCATTCTTTTGATGTTTGCGAAGAGACAAGAAACGCCATACAACGCTGGGTGGTCAAACAATTGGAAACATAATTCATTCAATATGACACACGGTTATTATTTATTCATGGAAGGTTGCATTGACTTAGTGAAAGGGAAACTTTTTATTTTGTATTTGGAGAAATTTTCTTCTTCCTTAACCACTTAACTGAATCTATAATGCTTTGTTACATTCATTTTTGAGTTATTTTCCATATAAAGATAATCGTAACTATAATATAGTGCGCGTGTTTTCGGTTACTTTGAACGGCATTCATCATCTGCTGACCATACAACTTACGATCTTTCTGATTAAGAACTTCTGTAATATCTCAACCGTTGTTATTTATCGTCGCAAAACCTCCTACTAATTCCGCGTAAATGGCTCTAAACGAAACTTTGAATCATCTGTGCATCATTATTTTTGGTCAGCGGTGAGTAGACATGGCTCCCAAAGGTTCCTCGTTGACAAATAATCATGTGAAATAATAAATACGCTACTTTTTAAATAATTAATTTCTAATAATAGCCCATGCGATTTGAATTTGCGATAGCTCTATACCATTTTTTCGTTTATGTCCATATTTTTCGCAATAATTTAGGGAACATCATTGCTTATCAAGTCATTGCGTTGCTTGCTCTATATCTCTTCCCATTTAAGAACAGCATTTGAACTATAGTGACAATTAGAGAACAGGAAAATGAACGTGAATCCCACGAGAAGCAAATGTTTAGTACAGATGCACACGTCTTTAATATCCGTATGGAGTAAAATCTTTTCTTCTGTGTAAAACTTTAATGATCCAATTATGTTGCCCTACTTATACGTCCTATTATAATAGCTGTAATTGACTATCATTATATTATAAACAGAGTTATTACAATTATGCACTAGAAAAAATTCACATGCACATTCGACATTCTAGCCTTCCTTCCTTAGTAAAGGATTTGGCATGAAATTCTCATTATTACTTACAGCGTAATGATTAGATTGAGCCATGACATCGGCAATTTGCGCCCATCTGAGTCTATCCTCCAATGTTAATTGGTAAGGAGGAGCACCAACTACAGGAGTTTTAGCTGTGTTGCTAGCTGTGGCCATATAACCAAAAACGGGACTACCAACAGCTGCTTTCTGTTCTCTGCTCCAGCGGCGACTAAATTTTAAAAAATTATAGAAGTTATTTTGAATCTAATAACTATGTATAAAAAATAGATGCAAGAAGAGTTTAACTTTGTTGGGAATCTATTATGAATGTTAGAATGAAGAAAAAAGGCAAAAACGTAATAGACTTTTATCGTAACATGTTCGAGTTTACTAAATATACTGTTTACACTACCACAACATCAACATTAACAATTACACTGTCTAACGCGCATTTCGATAACCAGAGACTGAAGGTAAACTGTTCGAGTTTAACTCAAGACACTCCAATGTATAACTGATGCGCTTAGTATTAATAATATGTTTCGAGGGTGTTCAAAAATGCAGTGAATTATTTTATTTGAAACAAAATGTGTGATAAACAAAAAGTTCAAATTTATCTCCTTGAATGTCCGTTAGCTAACAATATATATTCCAACGTTGAATCCATGATTGGAGGAATTCATGTAGGCTGTAATCTGCTCAATTATGGTCTTCACGATGTCCAACTACATGCTTACTACGTTTCCTATTTGCGAGATGAGACAGAACTTGCATGGTGCTGAATCAGGTAGGTATGGTCGATATAGAAGACAGAAAAACTTTTAGCGACCAACAACTCGCGAAACATATTAGTCTATATTTAATACTTCATATATTGTTATATAGTTTTGGAGATCGAAGAAAGATCCAATACAATTTGTCGTACTATTTGTAAATAATCTTCAAAGTTACTGTTTTATCACCAGATAAGTATCAACATATTTTGAGCGTTTTTGCACTCTTTTTAACTTGATACTGAAATTAACAGACATAACCATATATCACTAAAGAAGATATAAAACAGACAATATGGAACGGGTTCACACTAATTACTGTATGAGAAAGTAGTAGTAAATCAATAAATCAACCTATTACGTTTTTGTTTGTCCACTATAGACACAATTACAACAATTATCGAGTATGAATTGATTTTAAATGTATGTTTGAGAAAATATATGAATTTACCTCCACATTACAAGGCAAACTAATGTTAACCCTATAATTATAACGGCGGCTACACTTGCTCCGATGGCTACTCCTAATACTTCACCATCCAGCTCGCACTGAGTACCATAATAATTTCCTACACATCTGTAAAAAAATTCCCCATTTTATCATTGTGATGTCTATCATAAATACCTCTAATTCCATTAAAAATCGCAATATGTGAATATAACAACGTGTAACAGTCACTTACATCAGGCATAATGAAAATACTCAACATTTATCAGCAAAAAATCAAATTATAAATAAAAGATAGTTGGGAACAAAGTTTGATATTAATATATGTGTTATGCATTTACATCTTGTGTTAAACCAAGTTTAAGTCTTTAAACTATTAATGAATTATACACATCGGGGGCTTAAACTGATTCAATTTTTAGTTACACAGTTTCTAACCTATAATTCAGGTAATTTGGTGTTGAAAACCACAGCAGAAACAATAATTATAGCTATTGGTATTACATAATATTATTGTGTCTGTTCTTATAAGTAAGAAGATTTTTTTGGTTCACTATGTTAAAAAAATTCAAAAGCTGGCAGCAATAAAACTGCTGGAAACGAATCTGCAGATCACTATGGTGAAGAAGCCACGAATAATACTACTGAAATCCCAGTTCAGCTTGCCAATAATCTGAAGACTAACTTCAAAAACCTCATTCAAAAATCTTGGCGCGATATATGGAGCAAGAATACTACAGCATTACATAACATCAACCCAATAAATTTACTCACGACCATTTGATGTCGTAAGAAAGTCGTCCTGTCTACCAAAGTTGTAACGTTCCTGGGTCTGTTAAGCACATCCTCTTCGACTGCAGAGAATATTCTACCGCATTCCAGCAGTTTGATATTTGAACCAACCTCAAGGAGACACTCAACTGCCCGACGGAAATGATGAAAATGAAAGAGTTTTTCAAAACCACCTTAGTTGTATGCGAGAATATAAATAATTCACGTATCGTAATAGATTTTTTAAAAGTCCTTTATTTAAGTTATGCATCATATGATTGTTTTTGTGTGCCAATGACCAGCGCTGTAGAGGCACGTTAAACTGAATTAAAAAAAAAACTGCAGAAGACATATATGAAGATGATGTTGATTTATGGATAATTTCACCTTTTTTCTAAGGTTCAGACCTTAAAAGCAGTTATCAACATTTTAGAGTACATTGAGAATAATCTCATATCGATTTCAGTTCTTTTTCTAGTAGCTATTAATCAACTTTCTTATTATATTTTGATATATGTTTATTATGACTCATTTCAACGGAAATTCCATTAAATTGTATTAAACTTTTTCATGTTAAATTTGAATTTATGACGTTATTCTGGCTTTATTATATTAATTTTCATCGCTAAAGTTTGAAACAGAATGTTCCTAAATCTCATGATTCTCAATTTTTGTTGAGGACTGCCATTGCCTTGTTTTTTAACATAATTTGATATCTCATAATTTCCTATAGAATTTATCCTGGGATTTTGTTTTATTTTGCACTTTTCTGCTTATGTAATCATTTACAATCACCGGATAATAAAAAATGAAAAGGAATTTTTATATGACATGACCATTGAAAAGTGTATGAGTATTTATTTAATTTTTAAGCTAATCAAATAATCGATTGTTAAGTAGTTTCCAGCATTTTCTTTTAATCTATATAAAACTTATTATGTAAATAGTCTACTCTTCGTTAGTGGTTATTTGACTATAAGATTGAAGGGTTTCGTAATGACTTGTGAGTTTTATGTATTGGATAATGCATCGTCAAAAACATGTATTAGGGAGGGTTATTCTGGGTTTATATAGCCAAAAATAGAGCCATTTCCAGTAACCATTTCTTTTGTAGTGGTATCTGTGTCTCTTTGTTTCAAACAGGCGGATTCTTCTTGACCTATGGATATGTATGTGGAGCAATTTGGTCCATCGATTGAAAGAAATAATCGGTAGGTGGTGTTTTTGTTTATTATCACAAAAGATTCTGGAAGTGATTTGTTTTCTATGGAAGAGATGAAAATTTGTCTCCGAAAGCTTAATACGTGGATATAATCTGCTTCGGGCATTCCTACTCCTAGGAATGTCATTTTCTATACTGTTATTATTCCCATCTTTTTGATTACTTCTTCGATTTGTGAATTGGGGTTTGTAGAGCTTACGTTTGATACAACTAGGCGCGGTAATGGAGTTATTAAATGCCTAAATTTGGTACAGATTCCATTTATTTTAATTGATATATGTGGTACGATCAGGTTATCAACTATTGTTTTGGAGGAGAGGTAGTTAAAATTCTGTTGTTTGTGATCCGAGGTGCACATAAAAAATCTTGTGTCTATAAGCTTGAAAATTCAATAGGATGTAGATTATTTATTGTAAAGCTTGAAAAAAAATTGACATGCGATTACATTGAGCAAAAGTATGTGACAGGTGAATTGAAAAAATCACAGTTGCTGAGGTAAAATAAACTTTCTCCTGTATAGTTGAAATTTGGATATGTTTTTAAGTGAACGTTTTAGAATAAATATATACAATGGCAGACGGCTCTCAATAGCATAAGCTGCTAAGGGCGTGCTATAGTCTATTTCAGAAAGGTATAGAGCAATAATATGAAGAAGAAGAAATATTGTGTTGGGATTACTTAGGTAGTAGATTAGACCGTTACGTTTTGCGTTTAACAGGTACCGTTTAACCTTCTATTAGTGCCTCTGCCTAATTCCAACCCTATTTCAGATTCAACATAATCATGCGCCGTAAGGGCAATGGTGCCTTATCCAAAATTTTTAGACCTTTATAAGTATATTTGTTTAGTTTAACGCATCAGTATTTGCTGTTAAGCCGTAAATAGTGTTCACAGTATTATGAGATTAGTAATAAAATGGCGACATTTACATCAACGAAAAGATGTTCCAATAATTCTCCTACACGATTGCATAAAATCCAATTACCCGAAATTTACTGTGCAAGAAACTGTCGACCGATGTTGCCGAATGACTGGAGTTGGAAAGTCCACCATTTTAAAATTATTGCGGGAGAGAAAGATAGCAGGCCAAGTGGAACCTCCCAAGAAAAGTCCAGGCAGGCCAGTAAAAGTCATGCCAAACTATGAAAGTGGCTTAAATATTCGTTGGGTCACTCTTTGATCCCTTTGCATACCTAATGAGGTTTTATTACTCTATACTTTTCTGAAATAAGCTATAGTAAGAGTGAGACTGTTTATCTAAGAAACGTATACCTGGTCTCGATCAACAATGTAAAGATTTTTACTTGTGTAGATAGTAATTTGAAAATCTATATGGAATATGTAACTAATAATTATAAAAAATGGATAAATATTTCTAAAGTGTATAAAATTGGGATCTTCTATATGCCAAAGCTCACCAAGATTTCATGTATAGACCGGTTGCCATTCTAATTGTCAGAAAAGGTAAAAAAACTTTCCAAATATTGCATAAGAAAGAAAACAATTTTCCGATACTCGTGAAATTTGTATGCCAAATCTACGGTTCGAAATGCTCAAAATTAAGTGATCCGTTTTATGAAAAGTTCCTTGCTACATACAACACAATTAATGCTAAATTATTCATGAAAAAAGTAAAAAGTCATCAAATCTACCTCCGTGCTAACGCGAATTGCAACAATTATTTAGAACTGCAAACATTACAAATATATGGCGAAATTGTCATTTAAAGGAACCAACACTTCTTACTCCTGAAAATAACGGTTGGAACTCAATTGATGGTCATTACAAATTCAATTGGTTTGAGGAGAATACGGTTATTTCTGCTTAATATGATGTACTTTTACAAGAGCATACTAATACCACGGAAGCATTAACTGAAACTGGGGAATACATTTGAGATAACATACAATTTTTTTATTCAAGATTTGTTATGAAGTACTATGTAATTGAGCTTGATATTCAAATATTGATGTCCTTATTGATTTATTCAAATATATTCACACTTATTACCACGCTTTTAGCAGCTTTCCCTTCGCCTATCCAGGTTTTATGCTATCCAAAACCGCCTGTCATTTAACAAATTTATTCTGAAACATTTACTTAAAAACATATCCAAATTTCAACTATACAGGAAAAAGTTTATTTCACCTCATTAACTGTGCTCCTTTCAATTCATATCGCATATCAATTTTTTTCAAGATTTACAATAAATAAACTACATCCTATTAAATTTTTAAGCTTACAGTTTTTATACTCTACCGTAAACTGGGGTTACTTTGCAGAAAATGTTTTTTTAATACCTATGGTTCTTCGGGGAATCATAAAGCCCACTTTAACTTTATGAAAATTTGATAAATAGTTTTGTAATTAGATGCGGACTGGCATTTTTGCACGTTTTCAAGCATATAGGTCAAGTTAACAGTCTCAAAGGGTTACATCGCCCTCCTTTAATGTGTTTTAAAAAAATATTTCAATAAACATAATTCATCATTACATCAAAAATGTATATTTCTAGGAAAATATAGGTACATTCACCTTTTCGCAAGTCAACAAACAACTATTATAAATAAATAATAACTTGGTAATATAATAATAACTTTTAGCTAACAAAATGATAAGAACATAATTCTTAACTATTCTGAGTAGCTACAGTTTATTTTAGAAAGGTATAGAGTAATAATACCTCATTAGGTATGCAAAAGGACCACAGAGTGACTCAACGAATAATATGCCAATTTCATAGTTTGGCATTGATTTCATTGTAAAATTTGCAGGTAGTACCACCCGGGTTGGGGTCAATTTATGGGTAGTAGTAGTATTTTGTTACCGACTGCATTAAAGCAGCGTTGCTAGTTTTACAAAAAATAATTTTTTTGTTTTTCAAGCAATGTTGCCTCGTCTGGGAGAGTATCACCACTTTCCAGTATTTATTTTATAATTTAAAAATTAAAAGGACTGATGACGTGGAGGGCTGAGTCCTACCAGGTCATAGCTATTGCGCTTAGCATGCTATAAATCATGAATATACAAATTTTTAACCTTGCAGGAAGTCCGTTACGAGGAGGGTACACTAGCTCTTGGACCATTTGGAGGATTACACATGTTAAAATTTTCACTTGGTATGGAATTAGTCTATCGCCCAGACTTTTAGAGATTGTTAGATTGTCATAGACCTGGCCCATTTTTGTACTAAAAAAAGTCGGAGACGACTACTGCAAAACACTGCATTTCGAAAAAAACTCACACTAAGCATACACGACAAAAGCCAAAAATGCAGAAAGTTCTTGAGATCGAAACTACAAGTAATGTTGTTACTCTCTACATTTAGATTTTACAATACAAACTGAAATATGAATATTTTCTCTCCTCTCATAGACACCATCATTATTACTGTATACATCACATCATCAAATAACACTGCCTCCTAACCGTTAAACCGGACAACATTTTATTTCCACCCATCAATATTTTCCAAGTATAATATCAAAGAGCACAGTCCATTTACTCACCACTCACTCATTATTCATTACACCTTCCCTCAAACCTTTAACAAGCTGTCGGTGAATTTAATCATACAACTAAGACTGGAAGAGGCATGAAACATGATGGTGGCTTAGTTAGAGACTGATAAAAAGTACCTTATTCAAAACTTATTTCAAAAATGATCGTCGTACTATAATTTCAACTTACGTGCAGACTTCTTGCCCATTCTGATACTTGCACTCCCCTCTGTTATTACAATATTGTGGAGAACACTGTTCACAGTGTCTTCCAGCTCGATGTTTATTATCTAACCAAGGGTCTCGATATCCATCAAGGCACTCACATTTAAAACTACCAAAAATATTTACACATTTTGCAAGGGAGTGACAATCATGAAGATCTGGTGAAGAACATTCATCAAGATCTGAAACATTGGAAATGTCATTTAATTGATAAGTATATATAACCCAAGAAATTATAACAGACCTTTAAGATTAGATACAGATCCAGGAGGACTATCAACCCATAATGCACTTTCACCGACATTGTTGCTTCTTCTTTGTATCACACCTAATAGGTGGCGTTGAATGTCTCCTCCAACTGTAGGTCTTGCGGTATCGGCGTTTTCGTCTAGTTGTAAAGTGAGATTCACAAATACTCCCGCTTGCCCTAAGGATCTCTCTCCTTTGTATATTCCGTTCACTTTCGCTGCTAAGAATTCATCACTAAACGGAGTCATCGACATAGCAGATTCGAGCTAAAAGTATTTAAAATATTTTGAACACCAGTTACATGATAAATATCTAAATATATATAAGGTTTACACTGGTAAAATTCATTTAAATCAATTTTTTTTAAACTCTTCGTTTTTAAAATTCATTGTGTCTACGAAATATACCTGCGTACATAGAAAGCGGCCAACTGTAAACTTTTGACTTCAATTATAATTAACAATAATTTTCTTGTGGAATGTTAAACCACTCTTCTTCTACTGCAAAAATAAGCTCTAACTCGAATTCTTTTTTTAAGCTCATCCCATAAATGTTCTATCGGATTTGGGTCAGGATTGTATACTGGCCACTCTATAAACCGATGTTCGATTCTGACGGTGTGCGGCCTTGCATTGTCATACTAAAGGTAAATTCTTATACACAATGTAGTCAACTCAAGGTACTACATGAACTTCTAAAATCTCCTCGATATATCCATTAGCCTTTAGACTCCTTCTTCCGTGAACACGGTCATCCCTACGAATGAATAGGATCGATACGTATTCTTTCAGAAATTGTACCCCATATCATGCTCCATGAGCACTCCGCTCTTTAAAGCAGTTATCTGCTTCAACAGAACAGATCCCCATTGTTCCAATGTCTAGCCAGATGATCCTGTGTAAAACGCAAGCGTGCTTGCCAATGATCTGAAGTAAGTTTTAGACCAATAGCAGGTGTTTTAGAGATCAGATTCTTCTTCTTACTGTCCACTCACGGAGCAGTCGTTGCACTTAAATGGCATAAAGATGACGATTTCTTAATGATGTTGAAACAATAAAGTGGTCATCACGAACGGTTAAAAAACGCGTGCTGTTCCAGGTCGTCTATGAAAGGATCCAATCCCCTCATAATGGAAAATATCCCATTGTCTAGCAACAGCTCGCTGACCAAGTCTATTTTTGATTGAAGTAATAATTTGGACAGCTTTTTGTGGTGTAGTATGCATTAAACTAACACACTGGAACACTATTGAGATTATAAAAAACGAATAATATGCAAATTTCTCTTGCAATATTCACAAACATGTTTCATTTGTTTATCAGTTGTTACGCATATGAACGATGAGCCTTGCTGATAAATTTATACTCACATTACAGCTTATTGAATTGTCTTTAAAACAGCATATTTCTTTTTTAATCTGATGGATATTAGAAAAAATATAGTCAAAAGTTTACATGGGCCTATTTATATTCACGCAAGTTTATACTGTTCAACCAATTATTTACTCTTGTTAATCTTCGATTTTATCTAACGATTCTTATTATTATTATTATAAAATATACTCACAGCTCTTTCCGCTTCAAGTGAGAGCTGCTGATAACTATCACTAGTTCGATCATTGAATTCGTTTGCCCAAATAATTTTTCTATCGTACAATCTATCTACCCTCAAAGAAACTATTATTGACACGATTTTGCGACAAGGATCTCTGTGTTTTCGTCTGGCTGTTCCTGGTCTGCAGTGACAAGCACTTACTCCTGATTCTGTGCGGCAGATTTCGTGTTGAGAAGCATCGCAAGTTGAATCGTCTCCAACAATACAAGTGTCAATCCTTAAACAACGGAAATTAATATTAAAACCAGAACATAGTTTATTCATTTTTAGAAATATAATACAGTCCAGAAATATATCGTTCCAGTTTTTATATTTATTATTATTATACAAATTCGTTTTTTACATGAAATACTCCAAACGAGAAATAATCTATAACTCTGAAATCATATTTTAAGATGAAAAAAGGATATTGCTTGTACATTGCTTCCACAATAGTGAGAAATGAAGTGATATTATTAACTTTTTTATAAAAACAGGTGGTTCACTTTGATAATACACCATCCAACACAGCTAGAAAGCAATAACGAAAATCAGTAACCATACACGGCTGCCTCTGTAATTTCAAAAAATTCGATTTTCATCGAACGAAGAGGTGATAGCAGAGGTGAAAGCGTATGATGTTAATCTTAGAACATAATTCACAGATGTGTGTAGAAGTTCAAAGAGAGATTACGAGGTTTGCTACTTGAGGTTTGAGATATGGCAACACTGATGTGGATGTGTATGACATTGCCATCAAAAAGTTTGACATTTTAAATAGTGAAAGTACTCAGAATGTGTTATCACGCGAGTGTTATTTCAGTTGTTTACAGATTCTTGAAACATTCATCTTGATAAAAGAATAGAATTAAATCGCTGCAGTGTTTCGCTGCTTTTCCGAATTTAATCATTGTCGCCCTTCGCTACATGATGAATTTCGTGAAGATTGTCAAAATTTCTGATGTTGTCCCATAAAACTTCGCTGCTGTGTCTAAATTGATATAGCAAGATCGTCATGTGACACATCGTGAGATTGAGGTATACTTGGGCATTAGTTCCACTCGCATACATTCAATATTTCATGAAAATTTGAACAATCAAAACTTCGAATTGTTGGTCATCCACCGTACAGTTTTTGGTCACTCGTATCTTCTTATTCCCGCAGATCAAAAATAAATTGCGAGGGCAACATTTTTCTTTGGAGGATATTTGATATCTCGAAACTTAAGTAGAAGTTCTCGTATTTAATATCAAACCGAACGACAAAACTTCATATACAGTTATTGTAAAAAGAAATACATGGAAATTTTTCTCTCAAATAATTGAAAAGTACCAATAACTTTTGATAAAATAGATCTTTATGTCTATTTGACAGTATGCGAGACTATTATAAGAAGCTGGTATGGAATTATGCATTTTCCATGGATTTTCCATTTGACATGCAGTTATTAACATTAAGATGAGATGAGATAAATACTACAAAGAAAAACATTTATTACCTAACAGGTGGGTGACTTGGTCGAGGTCTTCCGAAAATTGGTCTACGTTGTGAAGGCTTGACTACAGAACCCTGTCTATGAATTTTTTCGCTTTCAGCTACTGCATATCCAGTGGCGGCAACTTGATTACTTTGTGGGACAATGGACGCTGTTGGTTTGATCGGCGTATCAGCTGTGGTGGAATCTCCGAAAAGATTGAGGTATGTTCTTTTTCCGTCAATACTTACGAATCCTTCAGAACCCGAAGAAGATGTTATAACGTCAGCAGCATGAACATTTTCTATATCAACTGTAAAAAATCAGATTAAGAATTGTTAGGACTAATTATCCTGTAAAATTTTTTGTGAAATTTTCTCTTTTATTTCCATCATTCATTATTTTAGCTTAGTCTAGAACTTAATTCGTGCAGTTTGTTAAGAGATAACTTGTATAATATTACATCGATCCAATATCCCGACCGGCGGTGGAAAGCTACTGTTATTGTATGCCTTTTCAGTATGTCATTCATTTGAAGCGTCAACAACAATAATTTTTTTTCACTCAAATATGTCGAACTTTGTTCCTGAAAAAATGTTATCAGGAATATTCAATATGAAGAAAAATTATGTCGAAAGTCGTATTTTGGTGAAAGTTTATGGTGAACATGCTCTAGTTGAGCGAACGTGCCAAAAGTGGTTTACACGATTTAAAAGTGGTGGTTTTGGCTTGGAAGACGATAAACGACCTGGGCAGCCAAGAAAGTTTGAAGATGAAAAACTGGAAGTACTAGAGCTCGTAGAATCTTTGGGTGTCACTCAAGCAGTCATTTCAAAACGTTTAATAGCAGCTGGTTATATTCAAAAACTAGGAAATTGGGTTCCACATGAACTGAGCCGAGAGACGTCAAAAGGCGGTTTTGCATATCCGAAATGCTTCTGGAAAGCAACAGAAGCAAGTCATTTTTGCATCAGATTGTTACTGGTTATGAACAGTAGATCCCTTACGACAATCTCTAGCGCAAAAAATCATATGTGAAATCCGGCCAATACAATGGCAAAGCCGAATATCTATGGCGCGAAGATAATGCTCTCTATTTGGTCGGATCAGAAGGGTGTGCTGTATTATGAGCTGCTAAATCCGGGTGAAACCATCAATGGAGAACGCTACTGATCACAATTTGAAAAGAGCAGTAGCCGAAAAATGCTCGGAATATGTGACCAGACACGAAGCAATAATTTTCCATCGTGATAAATCTCGGCCCCACGTTGCTATACCGGTTAAGAACTATTTGGAAAACAGTAGATGGGAATTTTTACATCAGTCCAGACCTTGTCCCTTCTTACTACCATTTGTTCCGGTCGATGCAAAACGTCCTCACTGGAAAACGGTTTACATCAGAGTTTCAAGTCCCTAAATTACGAAAATTTTATTAAGAACTGCTAGACTTATTCAGTATCCCAAAACCTACCAGAATCCAGAAAAACAAAACGGCCCAATTTAATTTAGGGTCTTAGCTCAAAATCGCCTAATTTGTCTGTACTAGTATTTTGAAGGGGCATACTTTTAATGGAAAAAAGTTCAAGGATATATCAATGACCTCCACATGCGTTAAAATAGTTAATTTATTAAATCCAATAGAATATGAGATAAAAACGCGTTTCACTCAACACGTCAAAAAAAAAACATTAGGGAATTCATAATCATACTTTTGTTATTAAATGAGTTTATAATTCCAAAATATTGAGTATACCTGATGAAGTTGAGAGAACTGAACTTACCTGGAATAACATATGGTTTCCCTTGTCCCGCAGATGATCCTCCTGGTCCTTGTATTGCTGAGACAGTAATATCAAAAATATCTCCAATCTGTCCAACAGGGGGTCTGGTTATGATCGGTGATCTATTGATACCACCAGGTTTGTATTCAGTATCATCTAATACGATACCAGGTCTAGGTCGGTATGGATAGTGAGGAAAACTAGATGTAGCTGTTTGATTAGTAGCACTAGTTACTGAAAAAATTGATAATTTATATTTTCACATTTTTAGATCTTCACAATTCAGTGAATAATCTTATAAATAATTGCATTTAATTTTACTGTGATGTGGTTAGCTATAAATTATAAATTCGAAATTATAACAATGCGATTTTCTACTGAAACTATATGGAAGAAATTTGGTCAAAATATTTCTAAACTGCCAAAAAAAAGTAAGGGTAGCAAAACATATGAAATTGAAAATAGGTTTTTTTCACTTATAAAGGTACTTGGACAAAACATGTATTAGCGTTGCAAATAATGATACTTTTTGTTGAAACGACATGGAAATTTAACAGTAAAACGTACTAATTTAATCCATTTGTGTATAATATAAGAATGAATAGGAGGTTTTTGTGCAGGATATAAGGAGAGAGTGGAAGTGGCCTGATACTTCCTACTTTGCCTAAAACTTAGTAAAAACTGAATGGGAAAATATTTATTGTTCTTGATATATTTAAATCAAAATATTCTTCATCTCGTTCCAGATTTTTGAAGTAAGAAGAGGTGAAATAATTTTAGCTTAGACAATATAGAGAACATGTACATGTATAAGACACTCTCTCTCTCTCTTCAATTCTTGAACTTATTTCATAGTGTTTCTAAAAGAAAATGGAATCCTTAAATTTTGCAAGATATAAAACTAGTGAATATCTGTAATATATGAAGATTTCAATAACTTTCCAATAGAAAAATCACTTCACTGTAAAAAAAATTCTTTCACATATCAGCATAATATCTTTTCGACAGTATACACTTATTCCATCAAATTGCAAAATTTCTAAGCCATCCAATATATAATATTTTCCACTCAAAATACACGTTTGTCTCTACTATCACCTAGTCAGTCTAAACTTTCTTCACACGAAGTCATTCTTTAAGTTTGAGATAAATATAAAAATAACCGGAGGTAGACAAATCATGTGAATATACGACTGGTGTTTCTTAACCTGGGAAACAAAACATGTCAACAAATCAGCATAATGTTACGAACAAGTTCGCAAAATGGTCCATTTCCTATGAAAATTTCAATATTCGGCGAATTCGCGAGGCGCTTTTTGGGTGGCGTCTGTCACATTTTTTATAAGGTGGAACTCGTTTGATGTTTATTTGTATATATATTTTTTTAGTAGCAGGCGGTTTATTTACATCAATTCTTCTAAATAATTTCTAAGTATGTTTATTTATTTCTTGCGTTTCTTTTTGTTCTAGACATGTGTAGAATTTTATTTAGGTATATGAATTATTTGTGTAAACGCAGTTATTTATTTTCAAATAAATAGTCGTTGTGAAAAGAACGAATTAGTAAAAGTAATAGCAGGAATTGTTTAAGTAATATTTATAAGTAAATTATTATAAGTCAAGTGAATTGTATAGTGAGTTCATAAATACGAAAAACGCTATAATAATATTGTCACGTTATTGGTTGCTCGTTTTTCTAGTTACCTTTTCTTGGTATAATCTTCATCGACTACTTTTGAAGGTTTAGTGTCGAATTTAGTAGATATTACGAGAACAATGCAAGAGTGCATACATGTTCAGTTTCTGTGACAAAAATAGATGAATTAGATAGCACAATTAGGCACAAACTAAGGAGCATCAGTTATTACCCTGACAGTTTTTGCTTGAAACCTTTCTAAATTCGAGTTTGATGCCGAGCCCCAGAGTTGAACTCCATATGACCAAATTGGTTGGAGAATAACTTTGTATATCAGGACCTTGTTCTCAAGAGATAGATTGGAGTTTCGTCCGATAATCCAGTAGATTGTATGCAGCTTGAGGTCAAGTTGTTTCCTTTTAGTGAAGATGTTTTTTTTTATACCTTAGTCTGTGGTCCAAGAGATTTCCTTGCCGTTAAGACTCATGGGTAGGCAATTTCTTCTTCTATTTGTGAATGTTATATGAAGGGGTTTTGTTTAATTGACTTTTATTTTTCACAATATTATCCATACATGTAGACTATTCAGGTGTGATTGTAAAAGTTGAGATGCTATTTGAGGGTCTTTATATGAAAATAAAACGGCAGTATTGTTGAGCAAATGTGGCTGTAGAAGAGGATCAAGTACACTTCGCTGTGGAACTTCAGCTTTTATGGGATGGAACTTCAACTACCAAAAATACCTGGATTGTTCTTCCGATGCAGTTGGAATATTTTTAAAGCACCCAGAAATATTTACATCAAAATATTCCTAATGCGAGTCTTGATAAATTATTGTCCTATAGATATAATAGTATTTTTCAGTCAGATGATAATGCAACGCTGAATCTATTTCTTTCTGAATTACTCTCTTCTGCTTTGTCAACTTTGATTGACGGGCCATTAAAGTTCAAAGTGAATCAGTATCTTTCCTGCTAGTGCTCTGAACTATCTAAGACTCAATTTTTATCTGACGTAAAAATTTTTGCAATGCAGTCCAGATCTATATGAAGATGATATTTCCATTTCCCGTATGAGATTTTAAAGTGTAATGTGGTCCAATAGTCAATCGTGAACAAATTAGTTCACTTGTTCTTCTGTATCTCTTGTATCCTCATTCTTATCTTACTTTAAAGTTACTACTTTACACAATAGATAGATTTTAATATTTCCCGAACTTCTTTGGTACATTTTTCACTTAGAACAAAACTGTTAATGTGGAGTTCGAAATATGAACTGTAAATACCATTTCAATAAACCGGTTGTAATAATAGATCAAAGGAATTCAATGTTTCACTACCTGTCTCAACAAATAAGACTTAGCCTGAGTAATTGCTACATCATTATGTCATATCTTTATCAAGGCTCTTATTCCACAACATATCCAAGAAAACATCCCACAACTATTTAAAGCTAGTAGAGGTGACTCTGTCCGTTCAGATGAAACTGGAGTCAGCTGATAGTTGATAATGTAACAAGTAAATAATATGAAAAGTAGAAGTTTGCGGTGAATGAAATGATATTTTATGCTGAAAACATTGGATAAAATAAAGGCACTCACTTGAAGGTATGGACGGTGTAACAGTTTTAGTACTAAGACTGGTAGCATCTAGTGTAGTTGTACTAATCGACAACTCATTAGTGGCAGTAGCAGAAAGAGTGGTATGTTCTCCAAGTATATCTACTGATGTTTCAGGTAACTCAGACATTGACGATTCTACTAGATCAGACGCATCCGTCATTACAGAAGTATTAGTGGCAGTATTTGATACCACGTCGCTTGAAGTCTGAGTAGAAGTTGGAATTATAATCGAAGCACTAGTGGGTTTCACATCTTCTATTTGGTGATTGGATGTACTAGTAGAAACAATTATTGATGAAGATTCTGAAAAAGAAATGGAAGTTGCTTCTTCAGATTTTTTTTCGGTTGATTCATTCCGTTTTGTAGATGTTTCCGAATTGAATGTTGGGGTAACTATTGTCGTTTTTGTAGTATATTTATCCAGTTTAGTACCCTAGAAAATATTTTAATAATGTATCATTTAAATAACACTGAATATAGAGAAAACAATATTGTTATTGAAATAGAAGTAATAGATTATGGAGTGCTGTAATAACAAAATTAAAATCTCACCTTTTCTTTATTTTTCTCAAAATCGGAAATTTCTTTATCGACCTGCCCATACTCTTGAGGATCATCTTTCTCTGTTTCCGGTAGATCAGTAGAATTTCCCTTGTCATCTACTTCTTCTGGATAATAGTCCCCTTCTTCGACACTCGATGATAAGTGAGAGCCTAAATCCAACGTTAAAATATCTTCAAAAGGTTTTTCAGATGTCAGACTAATCAATTCAGTAGAAAAAGGTGGCATCGGTTTATAGGGTGGAATCGGAGGCCTTCTATGATGATTATTAGGGGGTCTACGCCTTTTCCAGGGCGGTGCCGTTAGAGGTCGATAAAACGATGGTCGTTTATCAACTGTGGGATCTGAAATTGGAATACTGCTTCCACTGGTCGTGAATGGACGAACAGGAGACATATTTGGATTAGGAACATCGAAAGGGTAAGGTGTTGGCAGTCTTGTAGTTGACATTGGTGGTGGTTTTTGACCTGAAATTAGAATAAATATTGTATTGAAGATCAATTTGGACTCTAGTTTAAGTTTATTACCTATAGGGGGAGGTGGTAGTGGAGCTGGAACATCAAAATCAGGTGGTAAAGCTGGCATATCAGTAATCCTTGGTGGTCCTCTATTGTTAATTCTTGTAGAAATGGGACGTACAGGTCTTCCCATACCTGGGCTGGTATTTGCTTGAACATTTACATTACCTAATCAAAATAAAACACTATACTGATTTAGCTAATTTGAAGTTCTTTTTGTTGTCATAAGATAAATCATATTCTCATCAAACCAAAATGCTAATATTCACGTATTATCCAGTGGAAATAATGAATGGAGAAAAATAAGCTGATAGATAGGTCCTCTATATAGCTCCTCAAATAATGAAATGATAATGAAAGGCCAAATTCCAAGCTGGAGAAAATGGCCATGGAAACACAGAGCAATTCGGAGCCATTTGGTACAAATAAAATGAGTAGCTTTGTCTCCCTTGGGGAATACGCTATGGTCTTTCAAGACGAGCTGCTATGATGGAATATAGTCAGACAAAGCGCCATATAAAAAAAGTAAATTTAATTAGCGCGACAACACAGCCGGTATCAAAGCCATAACAACTAATGTAGTCTATTCTAGGATTGTACAGAAGTGCAAAAAAGTTCTACTTGAACTGGTGAGCGTTGGCTGGAAGGTTAACTTATTTAGGTTACATGTTCAAAGAGGAGGCTGATTCACTTGACAAAATCTGTGTATCTATCACTTCGTTGGTCGAGAACAGTCTCTGGAAATACCTACATGAGATGATACAAGCTAATGTACACATATTTGTCTATCTCATTCATCCACTGCTTTTTAAGGCGTTAAATACGACAGGTGAATTGGGTTATTTATGATGTCTTCACCCTGCTGAAAGAAATCGTACGATCTGGTATGTCTCTGGGGTTGTCTTCTGAAGACATCGGCCTTTGGTCGTTTTTAGTTTTTATAAACAGCTATCTGCGAAATCATTCATCACCGCTCACTGTCACTGAACTATAAATAAAAAGACCCCCGAACTAGTAAAATGAATGATTGAGAGTAGGTTCCCTACTTGACGAGATGGAAAATCAAACAGTATGGGAGCCGTTTACTACCAACAGTGGAAAAAATAATGTAAAAACTTACCATTCAGTAGCTTAACAATTCCTGTTATAATATCCTGTATATCAGGGTTGGCTTGTCGGGCTTGATTTGGTAGAGGAGGTGATTGGGTAGCAAAAGCCGTCATCGACATTGAAGCACTGGGGGTGATTTCTTGGGACTCCGGCAGTGGCAACGATCGTGCTTGATGCGGAGTCCCTCTGGATTCCCCCGAAAGATCGGTTTTTTGATAGTTTTCTGCAGTAATGAATTCCTTTTCCTAAAACAGTTCGTTGTCTGATATTGTTAGATGTTGTTAACTGAATATATGTATTTCATGAGTGTTTCAATTTTTATACATAATATTTGAAATTGTATTCATTCAAGTTCTATGTTACTGTAGAGGAAGGAAATGGTATTAGCCTCCTTTTTCATAATATCCTACTTTATTCTAATTTTAGAACAGAAGATGTACCATATTTGTAATTAATATTTGTTTATTCCCTGTACATGCAACTGTTATGATATAAGGCTATACAGCCAGTCCTTTTTGATAACAAAGAATACCTAAAGAAATACCAAGAAACCTCAGTTCTGAATCATTATATAAAATCCGGGTAGTCTCTGCCCTCAGGTCAGGACAAAACTCAGTTCTCAGTTTAATTGAAAGAGTTTTATTCACTGATAACATACAAAATTACTGAGTATTTCGGATTAGTGTTCGCAAATGATTACTGTATGCAGATAATAATGTTTCCAAAATTATATGGATAGAGTTATGATAGAAATTATGATTGTTATCTTCTCAGTTTGAATGAATGAAATTCGAAGTTTTTACCGTGAATTTTTCCATAATGATGGTTTTACCGGGGAAAATGTGTGTAAATGCGCATGTGCTCCAAAATAACCTCGAAAACGTACTGACATCGGACCACTCGAAAATTTATATTCAATTCCGGAAGCTTCAAAAAAAGACATCATAATATGTCATCTGATGCTAAAGAAATAGTGAACAACGTGTACCAAGAATTGCTAAAATAATCAAATCCAATCAAAGCAACAAGTGAGTGAGTTGGTGAAAGTACTATTTTGCAATCTTAACTTTCATAGAAGAAAATGAATCGTCGAAAAATATTGGCAATTCTGAGATTTTGAACCGGATTCACCACGTATTGCGGTGTATGATGAAGAGTTCAGTTTACATATTATTATCTATCTACATCTATTATTATACGAGAGCTGCTACGTAAATTTTGACATAAACAAATAACAAATTAAGATCAATACACTTTTGCGTGCGTTTGAACTAATTGTCGAAGCATTTTTTTTTAATTCCGATTGAAGTACTTCCAAACCATGTGATTTGAACGCATCAATGGCTTCTTCAGGTGACCAACAACGTTGACCTCGTAATTTATTTTTGAAGTGCGAAAATAAGAGGAAATCATTAGGTGCCAAACTGGTGGAGAGTGATCTGCGATTGGTTTCCCTGTCAAACAAATGCTGGTGAACTATTCAGAATTGACCGTTCTACGTTGCTCTATTGGAACGTCGAACTGCTTCGCGCGCGAAAAGCTCTTGTTTGATTTGGCTCGTCTTGAAAGACCCATGTTAATGTTTAGTTTCGGGTTCTAAGCAGAGATTCATGATTCGTCGCTTATCACGTCTTTTGAAGCACCGAGATTGAATTTTTTTCAGCATTTCTTTTCACCAATCGACTCGAGCTTTATTTAAGCGACCGTCAAATTATGCGGTATCCAACGCGAGCAAATCAACTTGACAGCCAAATGTTTATGCAATATTTAATGTATGCGATTGGAAATAATGTCCAAGTATGCCTCATTGACATCACGATCTTGCAATATCAGCTCATGCGCATCATTGATGTTTTCAGGCACAACAGCTGATTTTAGACGACCTTCACGAAATTCATCCTGCAGCGTAGTGAATCCACGGTGGCTCGAGATGGTGCTCCATAACCAAAAGTCGGAGCTTAGTTAATCGGCTCACTGCTGTTGGTTTAATCCACGTCGAAAGTCACAGAAAATCATCGCACGAAAATTTTCGCTATTTAATTCCACTTTTTGACCAAGATTAATGTTTCAAGTAGCTCAAATAACACTCATGTAACAATACGTTTTGTGTACGTTTACCATTAAAAATGTCGAACATCATGATGGCAATGTTAGATTTGAAATATTTATCATAGTGTTGCCATATCTCAAAAGTTAAAGAGAAATCGTCGAAAATACTCTCGGATATATATATATATATATATATATATATATATATATATATATATATATATATATATATATTAGTACAAATTGTTTTTGTTCTATACCTACCTGAGTATTTGTCAATAAGTTTATAAATGACTGTCAATTCAAAATGTGTGAAACTGGTATTTACTTGTGTAAGGTAGTATTTACGCTTATTTTTGGGATCGAGCAAGGATCGGCGTCTGTTTTATTGCAGGGTGGAAAAACCGCAAACAAAATGAGAATGAGAATTTGCAAGTATTTTGATATAATAGTGTGATCCTCTGCAATACCCTCCCAGTAAATACCCATAAATTTACAATTTTGAGGACTTATCAAATTTTAAATAGGTTTCAGTAGCAAAGGTACTTTCTTTGATTGTGAAAAATACTATACCCAGAATGAAGTAGATTTTTTCTATTTGCTATTTATGACTAATTCTCTCAAATGGACTCTAATACATAAATATTATATATCATGTTATAGTTAAGTTAGACATATCTTATTTGAAAAAGCATCGTACAACTGAAACAGGAGTTACTATATATTCATGTACAAAGCTCATAAAACATACTTTGGTCATTTTTAGAAAAGATGCACGTCACATAAGCAAAAACTGAAACTTGATAAAAACCAAAATGGACTTTATTTTGAACTTATGAAAGAAAAATACATAATCAAAGGAATTAAAACTTAAAGTTACCTAGAAAAAACATCTGTTTTTTTTTAATTTTATCAATTATTTCAATTAAACAATTATTTATCAATATCAATCTTAGGATTAGCGTCATACCAATTTTATTATTACAGTTCCTTCACTCGAATGGAAATGATAGAAATCCTACTGATAGTAAGTTATTGCTATAGACTTGAAACTCATGAAGAAGTATGTGCTTTATTTAACAAAACACGTTTCGTAATATCTCCAACTACTAGAAGCACACTAAGCAGAATTGTTGCAAAAAACAATAGAGAAGCTTGAGGAATGCTCCAGAATCTGGACTACCAGGAACAAGTGAGAAGTAAAATTAGATATTTTGCAGTCATCAGAAGACAACCCTCATGCAACAACAACAGAAATTACCTTGCAACAAAATGTTAGTCTGTAATTTGTAACAAAGTTTTTGAAAAGAGATAAACTGCAACCACACAAAGCTCAATTTTTTCATGAACTCTTAAGATATGACAAACGTTTGGAATGTTGTGAAATCTTCATTAGGCATTTTTATGAAAAACCAAATTGCTTCAATAGGGTCGTATTTCCAGGCAACAGTGAATCAGCACAATTGTCGCTATTAGGCTTAGGAAAATTTCCACAATAGGAGATTTATAGGTTCTTATTTCTTTCGCGGAAATTAAATGAGCAATATTTGGACGATCTTTGGATAGCATTGTTTCCGAACCTAATTACGAGTTTTGCGAATCCAAATAATAGATAAACCTGAATCTCAGTATTTGATCTTGCTATTATGGTCTCAATGTTCGAAGGTTTCAGGGTAAACCATTTGAAGGAATGTAGATTGTATAATATGGATTAATGGGATGGCCACCTAGGTCACCTAATGTCACTCTTAGTGATTTTTTAGTAGGAACATTCGAAAAAGTCGAGTCTACTTTAACTAACCAGAAACTTTATAGAGCTTGGAATCAATTAGACATGAAGTGTAACTTCGTAAATGATCGAAAACTCTTTATTTCAGGTCCACTATCATCTTGGCCTATGACAGATAGTAAACGGGACATAGCTTAAATAAGTTCATTAAAAAAAATATTGACGACATTTAACTTTGACAAATGTCAAAAAACGAGGAGCAAAATAAATTGTTTGACGGTTTTTTACATTTTTTCAATATGTATTCATGTTTTATGAATGCATTACTTCATTATAACATCATATATATTCATAAAACTGACTATCGTTTTTGAGTTACTTTGAGTTACTATTTTTAAAATGTGACTTACGGTTTTGGAAGGTTGAATATTTTCAACAATTTTTCCTGATAACTCTACATCGTTACTTTCCAAAGCTTCTTCTATATTCTTGTATAAATTAAATTCATCTGAAATGGCAGTTCTTGATAAAATTGGATCTGCTGACCGGATAACACGTGTAGCCGAAGACAATAAATTTGTTGAATCAGTTCCATCTTGAATCAAGTCAGATAAATGTTCCGATTCTTTTGGAAAACTTTCCAATTCTGACGTTATTATTCTCTTAAAATTTTCTGGCGCTTTCAAATTTGCAGAATTTGGAGAAATGAATGAATTCGAGTATACGTCTTCAAATGCTAAAAAAATAAAAAGGTAAAGTTAAGAATCGAAAAATTACTTATTAAGGTAATCGTTAAAAATTAAATTTTTTTGATTAAAAAACTCTGATATTTTTTCTTTAATTCGAAACCACAAGTGCCTCTACACGATCTAATTGAATTTTTGGGTATAATATTTTTTCTCTGAAAGTATCTTATTAAATTTGAAATAGTTTTTGAGATTTGAAAATAGCTAAACTGGAAACATCTTCAGTGGTATAATTTCAAGTTAAGAATTTTAACGTAAACCTTTGTAAGAATCATTTAAGCTCAAGCTTCAGTTTTTCTTATATTTTAGAGCTTTTTACACGCCTGTGAGCAGTTACGTATGAGTTATTTTCGTGAAAATTCATTAAAAATATACCAGATGCGTTTGCGCTAGACGTCTCCTTTGAAGGACCAAAATAATTTTATGTCGATTAGTTACCAACAAGTTTCATGCCTTCATACATCTATAGTTTCTATAGAATTTACTTTTCAAAGTTTGTCTCAGTGTTACTATGTATAAATTAATAACTAAATAATGAAATAATTAACATTTATACGTATCTTTATTAAAAGTTATTGAGTACATTTTTCCCTATATTGGAAGATAAGAAAGAAAATATATTTTCGATTGGAAAGACACATCATGAAATTGCTGGAAATCAACTGCCATCTAATTTGCAAGTTTTGAAATTTTTGTTAAACTAATGCAAGAATACAACGATATGCTTACAAAAGATGAAGGACAAAAACAAAACCTCATTCAAATCTTAGATGATTATACGAGGATAGATCCATAAGTACCTGGTCTGTCCAAGAGATGGCGGTAAATGCTTGAAAATAACCACTGTATTAGAAAGAACACGATGTAAACAGCTTATGTTTCAATTTTGAAGAGGCCACGTTGTTTAGTATTTGTTTGGCATCCATCAATAGTAGACGTTCTCAGTAAATTTGTAAAAATGGAAAAAATTGGTCAGCGTTATGTGATGCAATATTTTTATTTGAAAAGCCTTAATCCAACCAATATAAAAGCTGAACTAGATTCTACTCTGGGTAAGATTGCACCTTCGTTATCAACAGTAAAAACGAAGCCATACGAACTGCGAAGACCAGCATCGCAGTGGCAGACGAAGGAAGTAACGATTCCAAAAATGTTGAAGAAAACCCACAAAGCTGTACTAGATGATCGTCAATTGAGTGCAAGAGCTAGTAGGCATTTCAAAGAGTGCAGTACATCGCATATTAATTGAAAATTTAGACATGAGAAGGCTGTGCACAAGATGGATGCCGCGTTTGCTCACAATGGAAAATAACAGCAGCGTTAAGATTTTTCTATCGAGTATGGCAATGTTTCCTAGAAATAAAGCTGAATTTTTGCGCCGTTCCACATCCATGGATGAAACGTCACTCCACACCCGAAACAAAACAATAATCAAAACAATCGACTGAAAAGGGAGAACCAGCTCCAAAGAAGGCAAAAATCGTTCTATATGCAGGCGTCTGTTCTTCGGAATGCGAGTGGAATAATTTTCTTGAAAAAGGAAAAACTAACAACGTCGACTATTATCCGAACATATTGCAACGTTTGAGCGAAGAAATCAAGCACAGACGTTTGCATTTAGATAAAAGCTGCTTGACATGATGCAATACAACATGCAATGCAATGCAATACGCAATATTTCTTGATCAAAAGCATGCGCAGATGAAGTTCATCCGATTGTTTCATGCAAGATCTGGACATTATCGGTTTTGTGCCGTTTTTATTGCATGAAAGTTGCAATCTAGTTACTTTTGGCTTAACAGATCAGCCGACTTTCGTAAAACTTAGCTCCGTTATTTTCATTGTTGAACTATTTACAAAATATTGCTACCTCATGAACCCTATTCGCCAAATTCAGCCTTTTCGGATTATTTTCTGGTCCCAGACTTGAAAAAATAGCTCGGTGGTCAGAGATTTTTGCAACAATGAAGAGGTGATGTCGGCAGTTAATGGCTATTTTGAGGAGCTTGACGATATTATGAAAAGGGTATCGAACTTATTGAACATCGCTGGGTGAAGTGTATGGAGCTAGAAAGAGATTACATTGAAAAATGAATATATTTTTCTCTTAATTGAGGGTTTGAGTAAAGAAATCTAAATATCTTCCATGTTTTCATTTAATACACTGAATCAATTAGGAAAATTTTTGAATTCAGATTTTTGTTTATTGTTGTTTTGACCAAAGAATGTTATTTTTATTAATTTGTGTTCGATAATATTTATATTTCGATTAAATTTGTATTTTTTTCGAAAAATTTCCAAAAGAGATAGTTATACCGAAAAATGGGCAAGTGTTGTTTCTAATTTAAAAACAAATTCCCAGTGTTTTTTAATCAAAAAAAGCTTTTCAGGGGGCGTCACAAAAAAATTTTATTGTTGACGACCACCATAATACTCATATTATGATATAAAAATAATTTTACTAAATGTAATACGTTGGCAAGTGATAATTGATGAATAGGTTTCATCTATACGAAAGAAGAACTTATAATTATTGCCATCTTAGCATAAAATTAATAAGCATTCAAAAGTTACGCAATGTTTCTACATAACATGAAGAATGTTAAAAAGAATTTCATCAGACAACTAGGTACTCGCACCTATCAAATTCTATTTTTGGTACCGTTAATACCGTTATAAAACATGCCATAGGTGCGTCTATTGGTTAGTAGGTAGAAGCAACCAAAATGAGTTATTATTCATGAAGACAGGTCCGGATTTTACCCTCAAACAAATTAGGCATACTTTCTAATATGTTTTCATGGAGCATACATCAGCAATTAAATGAGACAATGATAAAGAAGTCATCAATCATCAATTCATTCAAAATAAACTATTATATTGAATTGTGGGTCGTATTTTAACTACAGAATCTATTTAGCTTGAAACACTAATAAGCGATGCCATTATGAATGAATAATTAAAACTGAAGAATATATTTTTTGAACTGAATTGAGTTAAAATGTTCATTAAAGTTATAATAAACTAGTATTTGCTGGTTAACATTTATTTATTATATATTTTCCCCAAATTCAGCTCATCTTTTCATAAATTAAAATTCGTTTAATTCATTTTATCTATAATGTTATTAAAATCTAAGTTATGTGTTTAAAACCTATTTTTTAATTGCGTTTCTAGTTTTTTACGAATATTTACAAGATTACTTTATAATACGGTATTTCCGGTTAACTTAGCAGTAACTATTTTGTATTAAGTCCTTAAATATCTTTTAAATTGCCAATTTAGTAAGCAAAAGTTCAGTTCCTGAATGTTGAATTTATGTAAAATATTCTTCACTTTCTAGTTCACCCAGGTATTGTCTGCACAATATAAAGACTGTTTATAAGTTATCAATTCTTGTTAGCTGTTTTCTAATAATTCTACAGCACATTTTGATGTCGGATAAAGCCAATAGGCTATTGGTATTAGGTAAAGGTAGCTTTCAACATTATTCCGGACATCAGTCAATGAAAGTGTAGTTTCGCGGTTTATCTCTAGATATCGAGCAACTGGAAGTGTGAAGAAAAACTTAAAAGTAAAGTACTTTTCGAACTACGTGCAGAGTTAGATGTTTTGGTGTCATTAAAACAGTCTAAGACTGACTATACAAGGTTACTTTATGTTCTTGACAACTTCTGAGATGAAGCGTTCTATAAATAGAGGTATGGACAGGTAAGTCAAGGTTTGGACGGTATAACTAAAATTTTTTTTTAAAATGCTATGCAACGTCATCTATGACACATATGTGATCCTATACCAATAGTAGGGAGGAAGGAATTTGTAATAGAACCGTATTATGACGTTGCATAAAGCAGTCATGGATATAACAATATGACCTGAAAGATACATCCTGTTAATCGTGTAGAATTATGTATAATTAAACATGTGTTTGGTTCATACAGGTATTGAGAAAAAATTTATTTGCATGTCTATACATCACAAATTACAATGACTCATGGTACTAATAATACGGAGAAGGATGTAGGTGTTTACTTTCTCTTTATATTATTGTTGTTTTGATACACCCGTTTCAACAATAGCGTTATGGAAATACTGAATTTCTAAACATTCTTTCCTTTCAATTGAATAAATTAAATTCAAAGTAAAATTAATTCTAATCACATAATAACTAAAAAATTAGCGTATCAATAGCAAATTGATTGCTTATGTTATTGCTTACAAATGGTCAATTGATAATTAATTTACTTTGCCTTGAAGTTAAAATAAAATTTCTCAGATCCAATGTAGCCAGCGACCAATATCAGACTAGTGCATAGTTCTTCCAATATCAATTGCAGAAGACAGTTATGCGAGGAATCAATATTTCATAAATACGTATGGCGTTCTTTAGACCATGGGCGAATGAAGATAATGAAATTGCACAGTGTGGTGAGAATAAAGGTATGAGTTTAATAACAAAGATTTAGATATACAAACTCAGCGCAAGTTTGTTTTAAATATATTCGAATGTTAAAAAAAGAAAATATGCAGCAATCTGATAATTCAATCATAATAAGAATTGCTGTGGATTACTCAGAGAACCGGAAAACATGTAAAGGAAAACTGAAATCAGTTGAAAAAGCTACTCAAGATTTTATACGTTACAATTTATAGTTTATATAAGGAGAACAGGGTTGCGACTTTAGAAGTAATACAACAAAAGGTAGTAGATTATCCAAAATATTGCGTTTTATCAACATGTGGTATTAAACACAAAAAACTGAATAAATGGAAGGCCAGAACCAAATCGTCAAGGATAATTGACAAAAAGAGTTCAGTTCACATCTGGTACCCTGTTTAAACCAAACTCCCTCACAGTTTAGTACAGTTAACTCTATTCACGTTTTATAATTTAATATTCAGTTATAGCAAGTTAACGAGCTATAATAATGATGGTTTTCTAAGTTCTTAGTAGGAGTACAAATAAATCCACCTGTCTAAATAACGGCGTATAATGCAGTCCAATTCGAACGACTTTTAACGAATACTTTTTTGCATAAGATATACATATTTATAAAAATAATAAATTTATAAAATGAGGTATCTACGCCTATGGTAGATCAAACAAAATTGTCGGCAAGGTTTTCATAATTTGCAATTGATATTGAAAGAACTATGTCAACCCTAGAAACTGAATTTCTCGAAACAATGACTAGATGGAATGGATAGCCAATTATTTTTATTTCGGGCCATACACAGCTTGCACTTAGTTAAATAGTAATTTTACTTCAAACAGTCCTAATCTAACCTAACCAAACCTTATCATTACAATGATTAATTAGTCTGGGGCGGTACAATATGTAGTTATTTTCACGATACACACACACGGTATGCCTATGCTCATACTACCCTCTTCGAAATGAATGGAACAAACATGCGGTAAAATAAATAAAAGATAAATCAGGGGTATCGTATCGAAATATTTCCAACTAGACTCCATTTTACAAGTGAATCAACAATAACATAACATAAGTATAATTATAGGAAAAAAATTGGAATTGTATATGTTATTTTGTGATTTACGACATTCATTTACCATATTTTAAATTAGTTTCAATTTAACCAAAGTATTTAATACCTGTTCCTTTGGTATTTCGATTAGTGTTTTTGCACGTACCGACGGCATTATTATCTGATAATAGAATGTAAAATCTTTTAGAAGAAAGGATTGACAGTTAGGTCAACTCTATAATAGCCGCTAGACACAAAAAATAATCGTGAACACATAAAAACCCAGTTAATACGTACAAATTCAACCTAATCTTAATGGCCAAGAAAACATTCTGATTCCAGCGTGACCTCATGCGCGAGGCTTGTCAAATTTGAGCCGACAAGTCAGCAGACCGGTGTTTGTATATGATGGTCGTTTTCTTATTAGGCAAATTCATAAAAACTAAAGGAATGCAATAGGCAATGTCTAATGTATGAATAGTAATCAACTGTGTGAAGAACCTTGCAGTATAGTAAAAAATTCCGATTTATATCGTGGACTAAGAACTTAAATATGTCATATTATATTTAGAAGAAGAAATAATTATAATATCAAATCGACTTTATTTGTGTCATATCTGACAGGTACACACGCGCACAAAGCATCAATGCTATTATTAAGTTAGTATCGTTTTTTAAAAAAGGAGGTCATTCGGAAATGAAGACATGTACATTTTAGTTCTCTCTCCATTTTTTATTTTAATTTGATGTCCAAATCCAAGAGATTTCATTTTCGCTATGAACGTTATTGTGTTGTTAAAGAAAATCGTTTCTAATAACCATTTATAATTAACTTCCATAACTACCACGACTTTAGAGGAACAACAAAATTTGAGGTTAGAAATACCAGCTATATACCCAATGCGACCATGTTCTGATAACTCTATTTTTAAAGTTGATATCATTCAAAATGAAGTCGGCTTCAATAAAATTCCCTAAAAATTCAATTATAATCAATAAAATTCAATAATTCCCTATTGACTTATAAAAACTGTTACTTTTTTAATTGTATATTCGATTTTTTTCAGAAAAACATGCACTTCTTGTTTTAATAGTGGCAAAGACGTTTTGATTAATAGATTTCCTTATATTTTCACAATTTTTCATGGTCACATCTTAACTAGTTTTCATAGCAAATTCTCAGTTAATAATTTTCATAGGTCATTTGAAATTTTTATAATGATAGAAATATTGATATGGACAAAACTTTTTAGAATCGTGAATGTTGTGACTACCATTATGCTTAAAAATGAGTTTCTGATTTATCCACACAATTGACGCTTTGCAAATTCTTTCTTTTGATGTATCCGTACGTAATGCCACTAACTGTTTCTATACCTTTGCTAAACGTGTGTATAACTTTTTTCACGCGCACTAACATAAATTCCACACACACCAACAACAAATTAGAAATAGTTTTTATTAAGGCAGATAAATGTATCTATTCTTCGTAATTCGATGCCCTGCTAATCTGGGAGAAGTTTCTAACTGTCCTATACCCTTTAACGGTTTGTTAATTGCCCGATTAGCAAAAAATTATCGCCGAGATTACATTATATGATTAACAATACGCTTTTTGATTTCTGGATGTGGATATTCTAATAGAAAGTAATTTTATTTCAAACACACAAGTAGTCCTAAGTCGAATAACATCATAATCTAAAAAACTAAAAAGGAAATTAGTCAGCTGCATTATCGTGATATAAATCCATTCTGAATCGAGCGCTACACAATTATAATTTGAATTATTGGTTGATTTATAAAGCCCCACTCAAACTCAAAGTAGCTCATAAAATAGATTTTGTCCGCTTCTCTAATAAGGTGATTTTATCTATTGCAGTACATGGCACATATACCACGGCAGCCATTTTGAATGTGACATTGTGTTGAACCACGTTACTTAGTTTAAGCACCAATCATTTTTATAGTATTAAATTCGTATCATGTCGGCGAAGTAATGGAAGTAGTTGGCTCGACATAATTCGATAATTGTCATCAACTCTTCTTCAATCACACTTTCATTGTATCCAATCCTCTTTTTACGTAGCCATTGTTGCATTTTAGATTTCTAACTGTTTAAACATTCGCTATTGTGGCTATGAAAGAAAGCGTTATTCATAACAATAAAAAACTAACGCGTTTTATTCGGAAAATATATGAAAATTGATACTTCATGATTTTTCAATAATATTAGTAAATTCGTGAGGAAATGAATTTTTCTGTAAATTCTTGACAATATTGTATAACTTCCTTGACGACAAAATTATAAAATATTCTTAGCAAATTATGAAAAGTATGGTATACCTATTATCTACCGAGCGACAACCCAGGTCATAATTAAGATAGATGAAGTTAGTAACACAAGCCACAGGCGAGTGCAGTAACTCATTAAGTGAGTTATGACCATTGCCGAAAGTTGAATACTTTATCTATTCGTATTAATTCATGCATTAATTATTCCATTGCTTTCGAATAATTAATTGTATCTATAAACAAACAAGAGTTTTCGAAAATAGACATTAATTTGAAGAAATGTAGAAATACGTAGTTATAATTATCACATTATAAGTTATACAGTGTGTGAAAGCCAAAGAGAATAAATCATTATTCCGGCTACTGTACATATTTATGAAAAATTTTGAAATTCGTCAAGCTTAAATTATGAATTGATGTTTATAGAATTTCATTCTATTCTATTTCAATTATTGCGATAAACTTAAGAACAATAAAAATTTTTGATACAGTACTTCCCAATGAAAAATTTTGGTGTTTTAGCTGTCATTCAAATAGGTTTGAAAGTAGGTATCCTATTTTAATGTTGAATAATATATAATTATAATTTAGTGCTGATGTGTTTTTATAAATATAAGTAACCGAAATAATGAATGTATTCCATGTGAGTGTTACACACTGTTCCTTCTAAAAGAATCACTGACAGTCTATTTCTTAGACCTGTAAATGGATTTGAGCTAGAGAGAGCCATAATCAGCATTTAAAACAGGACTTTCTGCGCCATCGATGAGTTATCAGCTAAGTTATTCTCACATTTTTTAGATGTGATGATTAACGTTTTATGTTCTCTAATCAACGAATCGTTTGCAAGGGTGCTTTTCCCCAGTTGTCTAAAAACAACTATAATGTTTTCCTGTACAAGAGTGGCGAGAAAAATAACACAAGTAACTGTCGTCCTATTATTACCAATCTTATTGAATATAATTTAAAGACTAATGAAAACCCGTCTCTTTCCTTTTCTTTTTAGAAAAGTTCAACAATTCTACACTTCGAAAAGAAAAAAATTAGACAGTCACTTAACAATACCAACTTCTGATTTGGTAAAAAAATCCATCATCTTCAGTACAAAAAAATTATTAATCAGCTTTCTTCAGAATTAAAAATTTCAAATACATTCAACTAATTCCGGAGATTGACAAAGGAATTTCTACTTGGAAGACCTTATTATTCTGTTACAAAATTCCACAATCTACCGTAGACTCATTAGATTTGTATAATTAAGTTTCGTATAAAGTAAGATATCATATGTATTATAATAATTATTATTGAGCCAAATTTTTATTTCATTCCAACGAATATAAAATTGTGTCACTTATATATCTCTCTCTTACCACTAGGCGACTACTTTCCTAATATATGCTGGAGAAGATATAGAAGAAACTATCAACTACTGCAGCTGGAGGATACGTTGATAATTTGGAAGATAATAATATAGTTATTGCTAATAACATATACAGCTCCAGAACACCTCAATCAATTAGGCTTCTTCCTACGTGGATGGGATAAAAATCAAAACAAAGTACAAGTATATATCCGTTCTAAATGGGACTTACATAGAACTCGTCCGGTGGTGTTACATCATACTGGACTTTAGATCTGCTTTATTTTAGTGTAATTAATTGTAGATTGTTCTGAGGAATCGTTTTGGCTTTACAGCCACTCTGCATCTTTACCTAGAAGTTATTTTGTAAGAGACTCTACACCTCATTGTTCTGCTTCCAAAATAAATAGACTTCTCCAAAAATAGGCTATTTGGGGGGTTTAGTGTCCCATTTCTCCAAATGTTAGTACTGCTTCCTCAAGGTATTTGAACCTTTTAATGAAATAAATTTGTAAACACATTACCGTCCAGTTTTTGTTCTGTCCTCCACAGTTGTCAGTCAAAATTATTAGTTCTCCTGCTTGAGGGGTAGTATAATTAATATATTCTAAATTAATACTTGCTACTTCGATTCACCCACGGTTTGCTATGTGTGCAATAAGCAAAAAAATTATTAACAAAAAGATCCATTATCATAATATGATCTTCATCCTTCATACTACCACCTGAGACGAAGTCCAATATAGAACTATCGCCGTTTTGGAGCACTTTACGTTTAACACTTGCTGAACTTTTCGACACCATGTTAAAACACACGTGGCTTGTCTCCTTCTTGAGTATTAAAAAGCATTAAAATGGATAAACGCAAGAACGAATCTTTACGCAGCGTTGCCAAATGTTGTGGCTAGTTACCCTCTTCCTCCAAGTCTTTCAATTCATTTCCATATATAGGATGTTCCAAGAATGGGTATTGAACACCACTTTCATTATTTTAATTTCAAAATTGTACTATTTCCAATTGCCTCAGGACGGCTATAATTATACCTCTGCATAAAGGAGGAGATTAGAATCAAGAATTATCGCCCAATCGTACTTCTTCCCACGTTATCTAAGATAAAAAGATTGGTCAAAGAGAGGTTTTATCATTTTTGTTTAAATATAAAATACTTACTACCCACCAAATTGGGTTTTTCAGTAACAAATATTTACACAAATGACGCTATACTCTCCGTCCTTAATAATGAGTACTCTAGCCTAAACAGCCATCACTCCACTGCAGCAACTTTTTGTGATTTTTCTAACGCTTTCGATTGTGTTAATCATAATATTCTAATTAACAAATTACAGTACTTCGGTTTCAGGGGAACACCTCTCGCATGGTTTAAGTCATACCTTACCAGCATAAGTCAGTTTGTAATTGTTGATGAAAGCCAATAGAATGTGGAGTGCCCCTAGGCGCAGTACTAGCCTCTGTTTTGTTTTTCCTGTATATAAACGACTTCGCCTATCTAGAAATCAGTAGTAAAATATGTCTATTTGCACACGATACTAGTTTCTCTTGGAGCAACCCTGATTTCACTATACTTCAGTGTGACCTAATAACCCTTAAATCATGGTGCTATTCTAATCCTCTCTGTCTCAACGTTTTTTAAACCAAAGTTTTATCATATAAAAATACATTGCAGCCTTTTTTATTAAATAACACCACCATTGACGTCGTCGAATCTGTAAATTGAAATTTTATTTCATTTGTATTTTTATCTAGTTATTTTTGTTTGTTTTTCAGTTTTTTCAAGCTTTTGTCTACAAATTGTAACAATTTTTTGATAATAAAGCATTTATCTCACTCTCTCTCTCTATGCGTTAAGGTTCTAACATAGACCTTTTACAATTCCAAAAGGAATGTATTCTTCAGAAATATGGTCATGGACCAGTTCTAGTTTATACAGAAAAAGATGAGCTTAGTTTGGATTGGTTAGAGCATCCAATTGTGAGAAGGAAATCTAAGTATAAATTGTATGTATCATCCAAAAATGTAACACTTTACTTTTGTAAAAAATACCATGCAACTTTTTTGATTCAGAATGTGTATCAATAATTTTGTAATATGTCATTAACCTAATTTAAATCGTGCATTACTTGATAGAAATTACTCTTCAAGTTATCAGAAGCAACTTGGGTTGTTTGTTGATGGCGATGTATTTGTTCAAGACTATTCTGAAACAATATTAATCAAAAAACATTTGAAAAAAAGTTTTTAGTATTATTGGCTTAAAACTGACAATAAAATTCTTATGTATTTGCATCTTGGTATTTGTTGTTATAATTTTATATAAACGTTATTTATTTCATTCTCATATTGAATTCAGAGAAATTATTCATCATTATCGCCACCGTCTTATGTTTCATCAATTTCTTCATAATTCAACTATTTTTCAGTATGAAATTGAGCATTGCAACTGAACGATAGTGAAGTTAATCGAGACCTTCACATGTACATTGTAAGTTAGATATATTTGATTTGAAAAAGTTAACTGAAATATGAGGGTATTGATTGAATAATGCAATTGAAAACAATAGAGGTATGACAACATCGTTAAAATTCATATTGCAGTACCTGGTAGTGACAATATACATAGAAATGTATACCTTCAAAAACTATAATAATTACATATCGTTTCCTTTTTAATTGTTGACTCACTTTTTAACTTTTACTTTTGTTTATAGATTACTCAATTGGTATGTGACGAACCAACATGAAAACTTATCTATTTATTATTATTCCTCTGCTCTAATTGCAAAATTTCCAATTACTTGAAATCAGTGACATTTACAATTAAACGAATTTTTTACTGTTTATCAAATGACTGTATCACATGTTGATCTAATCTATGCCTTTATTTTATATAGCTCTCCAAAAAGTTCTCTACCTATCAATATTGATTTTACTCTTAAAGTTTAGTTTGATTTCACAATACATTTTCGAGCGATGTTCAGCCTATTTTCCACTTTTTAAAATAATGGTATACATATGCAAAATGAGCGTTTCGCGATCCATCAAAATTCTAATCTTGCAAGCCAAATTATTGGGTTTCACATCTAGAGAATGATGTGCAATTTGTGCATCATGATAATATCTAAAGTGAGAGCACTTGAACACTTTTTTCAATATATGGTAATTTTTGTGCTATTTATATTTAAAGCTCACTAAGGTAAAATCCTTCCGTCATTTTTTTACGTTTAGTCAATCTAATACATTTATTCAACTTCTCAAAATTTTATAGTCGACAAAAATTTTAGTGTGCAAAATTCATATTTGATTTTTGTCAACGTATTGCCTTTTAAAAATAAATATTTAGTGACAGCTCAGTACTCAGTTTTTCTAAATTTGTAAGAATCCTTATAACTACATACGTACATAAGTGATTGTGATTGCCATTCAAATTTAGAGATAAACAAATAAAACAATTATTTATATTTGGATATGGCTTCATTGTTTTCCAAAATATTCTATATTAAGAGTAGTACACGTTTACATGCGTTTGCACCAATTGTCGAAGTATTTTTTTCATTGTGATTGAAGTACCTTCAAAACATGTGATTTGAACGCATCCACCGCTTCTTCAGGTGTAGAAAAACGATGACCTCTCAATTTAATTTTGATCTGCGGAAATTACAAGCAATCAGTCAGATGACCAATCAATTCGATGTTTTGACTGTTCAAAAACGTTTTTTTTTAAACTGATATGAGAGCCCGATTTGTCGTGGTAGAGAATGATTCGTCTTCAGCGATTGGTTTTCCTGATTTTTCCGAAAACTATTGCCAAACAAATGCTGATGTACAATTCCGATTTGATTGTTCTACGTTGCTCTTATAGAACGGTGGCGACATGCTCGGTTATTCCCAATACCATTTTCTTCGAAGTGGTTCGACCCCAAACAACTGTTGTTAGATTTGGCTCATCTTGAAAGACCCATACAGTCTATTGTTGTTTAGTTTCTGGTTCTTATGGTTGCTTTACACTAATCGACACGGGCTTTTTTTGAGCGATATCCAACGCAAACAATTCTTTTTGACAGACAAATGTTTAAATGATATTGAATGTATGCAGGTGTATCTAATGCCCAAGTATGTCTCAATCCCACGGTGTGTAGCGAACTGCAAGTACAAGAATTCGGGAAACCAGCGAAACACCGCAGAGATTTAATTACATTTTTGACTGATTACATTCACCATTAAAACTCACCATCATAACTTCATTATGGCAATGTCAGATTTGACATACTCACATCAGTGTCGCTATATCTCAAAATTTTAGTAGCAGCCCTCGTAACAACAAAATGGCTGGATTTTGAATATCAACAAATTTTCCAACTTCAGATTCAAAACAATAGTTGCAGTGTCTTAAGTTATTAAGGACAAAAATTGAACAAAACCATGGAATCAAGATGTTCTTTGAAGATTTGCAATTGCCTCTTTTCAAAAATCTACACATGGCCAATCAACAGTGAGATTTAACAAGTTATTGTAATGCACACAACTTTCACTCTCAAATAATAAGAAATTTTGGTAAATTTCTTCATTTCGATTGGATTGGAAGAAACTCTTACAAACATTATTAATTAATCCACAGAAAAGGTAGGAAATTTCACTAGTGGCTTGAGCTATCATAATTTGCATTTTTTAAACACGTCTGTTCAGATACACAATATTTTACTATCTTTTCAATATTTTTTCCTTCATTCGCCTACTTAACAAATTCGTTTTTTATGTATAGCTTAGAGTATTATATACCCAGCGCATCAAAAAAATTTTGTCTACCTTTCTCTTGCTTTGGCACTGGACATACTCAGTTTTTATATCTGATCTATTAATCCTAGTTCTTTCAGGAAGTATAAGGAAGTATAAGTCTCCTCACTTTTTCTATCCTACACTTTATCTCTACGTCTTTACTTTGATGCCCAATTGTTGATCCTCCAGGCGTTCTTGAAAGATGTTTTATAAATAAAGGTTGAAAAGGGATGTCTGTCTGATACCAATAAGGATTTTCTGGGTCTTTGAAAGTTCGTTGTCAACTATAACTGCAGCTGATTGGTTCCAATACAAGTTCTCAATACAGCGTATATCTTTCTGGTCTATATCAAGTCGCCTCAGTATTTGAACGAGTTTATGGTGTTGCACTTTGCTAAAAAATTTTTCGTAATGTATAAAACACGTAACAACATATTTTCTCTGGTCGTAGCAGTTCTGAAACAGTACTGGGATTACAGCTGGTACCTCTCTGGTATCGAAACCACTTCTAAATCCATTCTTACAAAATCAAAGTCGTTTTTTATTCTTTTTTATTTGTTTTACTTAGATTTATCTATACTTATTAATTAAACTGAACGTGAAACGTAAATACACTGGTATAAAAAATGATGCTTAGTGGACACAATGTTTCAATTCTTCAAAGATAAACATCCACAGTGAAGTATCCACTTATTTCAATATCGTAAAATACGTGATATACAAGATGAAGCACATAATTAAATTTTTTCACTTCCGCAATGTTGTTCACTTTAAGATTCTTCATATTTGAGTTCATTATTTCATGGAATATTTCGTGTCAGCTACAGAATATTTCAAGTTTATTACTTGTCCTCATTCCTATCCATTTTTTATACTAATTTTCATCTCTGATATCCTATTCTTATTCAATGAAAGAATCTCATTCTTAGCAAATCTCAGCTTTATGAATAATATTTAGTTTATTTTCTGTCCTATAGAATCAATCATACTCGTTTTACCAGTTATTCACCTGTAACTCAAGTACGGAATAGCTTCATAGATATTTCAATTCCATAAGTTGGTCATATAGAAGAAGTTATTGAGTTCAAGCTGACACTTAATTATATTTCTACTATTCATACTAATAATATTCATTTGTTATTTTGAAATCAAATTATTCCTTATTTTCATAAAATGTTTCTTGTATATCACATTATGATAACGTGATGAATGATAATGTTACTTAATAGTTGTTTTTATATCAAGGGCGCGAAATACTATTTTAATGATCAGAACTGATTCTAAAAAAGGGCGAGATCATCAAATTATATCGCACACAAGTATTTAATTTCTCTACAAATCAAAAGAGATCTCTTAACCAAGATTTTTGGATAAATTTAATTGAAAGAAGGCTTATCTTTATGGTACCTATTGATCAATTTTTTTGGATAACTGTAACTACACTTCATGCGAATACGGGAAACCATAAGTGTGTTTTGAAACGACGACTTGGAGAATGAAAATCATCGAGCGTAACCGAAAAATACGTGAAAAAGTTTTCATTTATTTTAGACTATTATAAAGTATTATAGTATTCCCTAAAATAATGGAATAAAAGAATTTAAATTTTTGTCTGAAAGTATATGCTTATTATTCAATATTTAAAATAAAATGGTTGAAACTTCCGATTTTACACGTGTGCTTGCAATCTAAACGACTCACATTGTATTTAATAATTGCAACTTTGTTAATTTTTATTACAGTCTCGAAATAACTCTCTCTTGTTTCATTCGAATTGACATCCGTGAACGTGTCTACATTGTAATTGGAAATTCAGCATCGTGATACACTTTCTTATTATATTATTTCTGTTCACCAACTGGAATGGAATTCTTTTATTCGGAGTATACGGGGATGGATTGGTACTAAATGTTGAGTCCAATTACGGATTTCAACAAAGGACCAACCAATATTTCAAGAGTTGCAATAGATCTTGACAGTAGTAAAGGGCACCGACTTTTTCAATTGGCACATCTCTAAAGTTTTCAGTATATAAGTATATTTTAGAAGTAATCACGTTCAAATATATATTAATAAGTTGATTTTTGTTGTAAATTAGTTATTAATTATTTGTAGTTTCATTACAATATAAAACTTTTACTAAAATTGTTTACGTCTTTTCTATTATCAATTGCTTTCTTGTTTCTATGTATGTGAAATATTTCCAAAAATTATATTTTTCTTATATGATTCTGTTTAAAAAATATTTGAATCGTTATGATTGAATGTATGATTTTAAATGTCATGTTTTGTTAACGCAGTTTTATTTTTCATCGTATTGATGACCGTTAAATCTATTTTATAAATAGTGTAAAGTCTGTCCTATGTAAACAGCGTCACATCATTACTTGATGTAGGTATATCACGTTTTGTAGTGTTTTAGATTTGAATTTAGTGAAGTATTCCAATAATTTATTATGTCCTTTATTACATATACTATGTAATATATTTATTGAAATAATTAGATAGTTGTTAAAAGTCCTTGTACATATAGTGATTGAAAATAATTTGTGTTTTGACGTTTAGTTTCTGTTTTATTATTCAATTGATCATAGTATCTGTTTATCTTTTTCTTGAATTTGTTATTAGTAATTTTTCTAGGATAATTCTTTTCTTTTCATGCAGTTTTTGTTTTTTGAATAACTACACATCTAAACTCAAGATCTGATATATGGATAGCTCTATCAGCCAAACCTTTAATGACATGAATTTCAAATGTCTTGAAGAAGGACCAAGCTAGACCAAGAAAATTAAATTTATTATTTTGTTCAATTTTAATTATGAATGGTGATTTTTTTATTACGATTGAATTTTTGTTCAATATTTTCAATTTCATTCTTTGAGATCCTATAAACTAGGAATAATTTTATTAATGGCATTTTGATATTTTTCAAAGTTAAAAATTAAAGGAAAATTATTTTTTGTAGTTAAAACAAGACCGGAATAAGTTCAAACGTCAACTTTCGACTTTTTTTTGATTAATTTTTTACCAAAAGAAACATAAAATTTGAAAAATTTATCAAAAAAAACGATGAATAAAAATATATCAATAAACATCACAAATATTTAATTTAATTTTTACTCTGAAAATTTAAAGGAAATTTCTCATATCGGACTCGACTTCCACTGTGTACAAGATGTAAAATTTGTGTCATTTATAAAACGTCAAGCTGGCAAGAAAAATTTTTTGACGTGGATTCTTTCATCCTGACAAACCGATTAAAAAACTGAAAAAATTAAAATAAAAAACTCATTTGCTTATTAAACATTTAATTAATTCTAATTGTACAACAGTAGGAAACCCGAATCCGTTACTGCATCAAAGGTTAATAACTGTTGATTCTGTAAGGTCATACACTAAACGTGAATTCATTAGTATAAATTAAAATGTGATAAATTTTGAAGTGATAGTTTGCAAATAAAACAATTAAACTTTCAAGTTGATCCCCCCTTTTTGTACTAACCTTGGTAGATATTTTCTAATTCTTTAACAAAAAATATTTTAAAACACGTCGTCAAATTAGGCAAAAGACTATTCGGTATAAACACGACACAATCTTGGATAGATTCAATGAGGATGAGATAGCCAGAAGTGGTCAATACATAGGAAGAGGTTAGTTTCTAACGTCATTCATTTTCTCAATTGTATTGTTAATTTCAGTTTCAGTTATTGTTTATTTCCATAGTTGTTCTTAAGCTTCCTGTTAATATTTTTACTCGAAATATTGCATTCTCCCTTATTCCAAATGATAGTAATGAATAAATTGAAAAATCCACTAATTGTCTAGTCATTTAGTTGTAGTTTCGTACTTAATTACTCGCAACCTTCTCTACCATAATTGTAGAAGTGATATTTCTTCCAGATTTAGTTCTATCTCTTGCTTTTTCTTTGACATGCCTCCAGTTCAGTTCAGGTTCTTTCCTATTTTCGTATTCCATTCCTTCCTGGGTACGTCCCTTCACTTCTTTTTGTTTATTTCCGTTTGCCATGTCACCTTAACTGTTCTAGCCTCCTCCTTCTCACTATGCGTCTATCTCAGCCTTTGGTCGATTTTTGCACCGTATTCGTTACGTTTAATTCACGTCTAATTGTGTAGTTCTTTATTTTCTATTCACCTCGTCTATTGCTCTCAATATCTTCAATGCATACGTTGTAATTTATTGCTTCAATCTTTTGGTCAACTCCCAGCGATCGCTACAATAGATCTTTAGTACTCTCTTAGATTTTCGTTTCTCTCACCGTAATTTCTTCTCTTGTCCTTCTATCGTCGTATAATTCCCCTTTATCCTCGAATTCTTCTTGTCAAGTTTCTATCTCTGCGGCTGAATTTTTCTTCACTTTCCCTTCTTAGTTTACTTTTATATTCTTCCTTTCACCACTTATTCTTCTTATTTCCTGTCTTTTTTCCCTCTCATTGCTCTGATTTTGATCTAAAAGCACCTGTTATGTCTATAATTATTTGCTAATTCTTCAAATTGTTTCCAAGTGTTAATTTGCTTCTTAAATTTCTTTCCTGACTATTTCTCATAGTTTTGTATGTTGTATGTTTTTTATTTACTTTTTTGTATACATTTTTAGTAATGCTTTAAGAACTTTTTTATCAAGATACCAAAGAAAATATCTATGTATACGTAATAGTTCAAATTCGAAAAAATAGCTGTGGTTTCAAATAATTGAATATCATCATCCCATTCAAATTTATTCAAGTGTAAATGCCTTTTTTCCATAATTTACTGATAAAAATAACACATAACGTCACCAGCATAACCCCAAAATACGAAAGTTTTTAACATCGATTGAGCACTTCTTATCCGTTGATTCTCATTGGGAAAATTTAACATAAAAAAATAACGTCACTATAATTAGTATGTTAGAGGAGTGCGGCTGTGCATTTGAAATTTATACCAAACTGTGCCTACCAATGAAATAATTTTCATAATTGACCAGAATAATTTATCAGCAAGAATTTCTTGAATAAATGAGTAACGATGAGAGGCTTGCTTTTTAATTTTATCCAGCTACAGTCAATAAAAAATTACCGTTTCATAAGAATTAGTTTAAATAATTTAACAGCACTTGAAAAAAACTTTGAATTCTCGATGTTAAATAGGTTTAACTTTATATAGTCACGGTAATAAGAATCTAATTTTCAGATAATAACACACTTTAGGTATGTGAATGTGAACAGTTGTTGTATAAGAAACAAATACTCGTCTTATGGAAATATAACAAAACTTATCTCAATTTCAATGTACCTGGTTGTCAGCATTTAGGAAATACTTCAACTGACATTATTGAAATAGTATTAGGCCAGGGAATTTGGGAAACCATTATCCAATTTTCTCTATAAGGATTATTATGTCATCAATCGAAAATATATCGACCCACGATCATTTTCTAAATTCAGCTGGAGTTTGCGACGCAGCTCGCGAATACAGCTTAAAAATCGATCCTCTTATGATGTTCTTGATTGATTCGGTTAGGTTATTGAATCCGTCGCTTCTCCCACCAAGACGCTATATCGCTGCCGCGCTAGTTTCGTTGCTCGCCAAGAATAACAACATAACATATATATCCAGTGGTTTTATGATAATGAAAATTACATCAATTTACAGATTGGATTCAATGATCTAACGGATCAATCACGAACTCAAAATTCTTCAGTATTCTATCAGTAACTAGCGGACTGTGACTTTCGTTATATCTGCTTCTAATGATCGTATTAAAAAATTGTGCGGTTTTTCACGGCCAATCTGTTATATAATTCATAACGGAAGCTAACATCAATTGTTCAAAAGAAAATCTTGAGAAAAATCAAGTTTAAGCTGCAAAAAATATGCAAAATAAATAAAAACTTTATTCCTATTGTTTTATAAACTACCATTCTTACTCTGTCAATTTTTTTAGAAACATTATATGCTATTAATTTCATTTTGTTAGTTTAACTATACTTGCCTCATGAAAAAAGAATTTCTGACATTTTCTAACAATTCCCTTAAAATTAAAGCTTGAACTTTTTTTAAATCTATCTATATATTATTATAGGGCATAAGATTTTCTATAATTTTGATGTCTATAATTTTTTTTGCGAGCAGAAATCAGAGAATTATCAGCGTAAAAGTATCGATTTCCGAATGCGCTAAGCTGTACTTGGAAACTGCAAAGCAAACTCCAGCGGAACATAATATTCCTTTTGGGAAAAAGTTGATGTTTGATTTTTGACTTTACTTCCCCGTCCTATATATTTAAGTTGGCTTAAGACACCTAATCCGTAATATACTTTTTCAACGCCCAGTCATACGTATGTAAAGTTGGTCAGATGCAACAATAATTTGTTAAAAAAATTGACGATAATTCCATAAGATACTAAAAAAGCGCGACTAATTTTATGAAAGATCCAAAATGTATATCATTCATTTTAACGATTTTTATGTTTAAATTTGACTAATTTAATTTATATAGACCAAATTAAGTCGTCAATAAATGAAAATTTCATTTTATTAAACTAAGAATTTTCTTCAAAAGGTTGTCGACTGTGTGATTTTTGAAATTTACTGGTATGGACGTAGAAAAATCATTTTTTCTTATTTGAAGCAAAAATTTTCCATTAAATACAATAAATAATCATACAACAAAAAAAACGTAAATGGTTGAAATTTGGAATAAAGTAGATCTACTTCACTGCAAAGAAAAATGAGTGAAAAAAATTTGAGAAATTACCTTAAAAAATATACGAGGTGATAATTAAATTTTAGTTTATTTCATATTACAGGAATATCCAAAGTGTTCCTAAATTTTATGCGAGACAATCAGGAGGTGATTGCACTTAGGAAATTAAGTTGGGTCTTTCCTATAACAAAATTTCCTGAGCCCACCTCTTTCCGAGATATCGCCCTCAAAAAATGGTGACTAAAATTGAGTTAATCTATTTTCTAGACTTTCAGCAATGGTAGAAACTTGAAATTCTCCTTGTAGTCGCAAAGATGTCGTATTTTTTCAATATTTCTATTACATTATGCGGGGGTGGAATTGACAACTCTTACTTTACTTAAAGTCTAAATTTTTTTTCAAATAAATAACCCACGTGTAAAGGATTGCCGCACAGGTTTAGAAAAAAAAATGGAAACTAAATTATATTCTACACCTTTTAAGGGTGAGACCCCGGAAAGGGGTGAGATCAGGACATTTTGTTATAGGAAAGACCAATCTTGATTTCCAACCAACAATCACCTTTTAAATTTGAAAACACACTGTATATAATAATATATCAATTCGATAACTTCTCACCGTTAATATCTTCCTAGAAGTGAATAGTATGATATATCAGGTATACTTTATTCTTCTATGTTTCTTTTAAAAATGCTGTCATTTATAAAAGATTGTAAAGCAGAGAAAAAGTAATTATTAATTACTTCTTATCCGAAGTTTCATTAAATTTTAGTATGACCACCATAAAAAAATTAATACTACAACATAATATGATGATGAGCAAACCCTTAGGATTAACCAATAATTATATACCCCAGTGGAAAAACAATGTCGAAAATAGTAAATTGCATATAAATATTACCACTTTTTTTTCCAAGAATAATATATTAGATTTTAGATTAAGAAATCACCTTAAAGTATTAGAACTAATATAATAACAACAAAATTTACGAGAATATGTAACATGGAGTACTATTGAAAAAAAATTAGGTTAGATTTCTCATTTTACTAATTGGTCTACTACTTCTTTCATCAACATATCAAAATTTCTCTATTACCGTTTCTCAAATTGCCCCCGGAAATTTCAATATGTCGTCACATAATAGTTAAGACGACATGTGGGAGCTTGATGATCGATTGTTGTGATACCTTATCTACACTACATGTATACATATATAGCGGGGGCTCTACAGCTTCCTTTGTGGCATCCCGCATTTCGTACGCCACACTTTTCTATCTATTCACTTGTTTTTCCTGGATAACTCTGTCTTTCATAGTCTATTCAATTCCTTTCTTCCAAGTCCTTGAGGGTCTTCCTCGTCTTCTTCTATTCTGCGGTTGATATATCAATGCTTGCTTCGGCCACACGTCCTTACCAGATCAGTTACTTAGTCTGTATTCTTTCTGAAGTCGTGTATACTCTACGTCGTATACGAGGTCTGGCTATTAAATAACGAGACTGGTTACGAAAATGGGTCTTCTTTCAAGGAAATCTGAGCAGACCCGTTGTTGTAAGAGCTTTTGGTTAGGAGTCAGATTTTTTGGAACCAACTTCGCACAGACTTTTGTCATGTGTAATTCCTCGTGTAAACCGCTTCTTTATCAGCATTTGGTTATTTAATAGTATCTCGTATCTTCATTTAGTATATGCTCTGTTCTGTATATCCCGCACGATCTTCTCAAGTAGTCCATTTCCATATTATCTACACTGTACATCAAAAATTTTACTGAATTTGGATCACATAGATGCAATAGAAAAATTTCTTTTGCTATTATCTATAACCTGCACTATTTGGAAATTCCAAACCAGTATACAAACTTTCTATAAACGAGAGTTTTTAACTAGTTCAATTAATCATATTTTTTACTCAATATCCCCCATTGATCCATGTTTCATTCAAGTGGAAAATATGTTTCAGTTGTCAAAAACAATTTTCATCTTCCTCTACGAGCATATATTCTCTATCGCTAAACAAAATCTCAATATCAAGTTTTCAAAAATTTATCGTTGCTAATGTTTCGCAAAATTTCATCTCCATCATTTGCACACAAAAATTAACAGAAAATGTAGTTCTGAGGAAATAAAACAAAAAGTTTATTATTCTGTTATCATGACTGTTACTGATTGATTATAATCTTAATGATCTAGTCACCTCGAATTTTTCAAAAATATTATTAACAATCTCATACAATATTAATGTTTGTTAATATATTAATGCTTCTAAATGTTCTTGATTTTAGGTCTATTCTGTTTTAAAATTAGTTTTTGAAAAATTGATAAAAAATTGACGTATCAATATTTCAAAAATTATTACGAAAACTAATTGTAAAACAGAATAGACCTTAAATCAAGAACATTTAGAGGCATTAATATTTCAAAAGGTCTATAAAAAAAATAAAAGGAATTTATAACCATATTTTGAGCAGATTGTGTCAAAGCTAAAACACAATACATTTTCTGTCAAAAATGTTAAAATTGTCCCCATATCAACAATTTTAACTGTGGTAGAATTGTGGGCACTCAAGATATTGCTCTATCTTATCGTGTGTCAAACAAGAAGTATCACAGGGAATAATGATATGCGCTTCAGATAACTAGCTCTGAGAGAAAGTTTGGCGACGATACGTTAATTTTTTTACTATGATTATTTTTTTTGTCTACGTACAATTGGCGTCGCTGTTTAAGCTGGTGCAGAAAACAGTAGCACTAGGAGACAGAATGGTGTAATGTCCTATTCAGTAATAAAATATGTTTCAAATGCACAAGGCAGTCGTAGAAGACTAAGACGACACCGTGAAGAGCGCCTTGATTTGAGATTTGCTTTTGAAACGTTTTGGGCATTAAGTTAATAATGTCCTACAACCCACTTTACTGCATTATCTAAGTGGCAGCCCTAAAATTCTTTTTAAACAATAGAACACAAAAATAATTTACATATTTAGTGTTTTAGACTGGCCAACCCATTAATTAAATTTAAATCACATCGAACATGTTATGCTATGACATAGTCCATGGTTATACCATGATGTGCCACAAGCAGACACTGATCATTTTCTTTTATCGATTCCTAGACAAATATGGGAGTGTATTCATCCACGGGGCATCAATCACGGTATTATTACATTCTTAATGTGAGGCTATCAATATAAAAAAAATCGCTGAATCGATAAATTATTCCTTTTGGGTGTAACACATCTAAGTACATATTACTACACATGCAAATAGTGTATGTTTATATTAGTTATTGGCACGGAATATTAAGTCCATGGAAACCTCCAATTCATCGTGAGTATCTTCTCTACAACTAGATATTTCATTATTTCATTATACAGCATAAATAATAACTTATAGTGGAACGATAACAAAAAAACTCACTATAATGAGATTAAAAGAGCTGTTGCGTTTGTGTGTGTATTATTTTTTTCCCTCGAAATGCGGTTCCCAGAACATTTCTTATTCATAGAAAATTCAGCCAGTGTCGTTTTTTAAGTGTGAGGAATTTCTTTTTCCAATTTAGTTTTATGTGGTATATCGCTACATATTATAAAATAAGCATTCGCTTTGTCTCTCTGTCTGTTTGCGATAAAATCCAAAAATACCAATTTCTTGTATATGTAGATTCCACCAGTAAAATTAATAAATCTTGAAAAATATTTTGAGATGTAAAGAAATAATACATGATTAGATACACTTCATTCATCGATTTATGACAAAATTCGAAAAAGCATCTACTGTTCATCGGAAGTTGGATGGCGTAGCGGAATGGATTGCATACTAGCAAAAGGAGGTGAGTTGTATATACATTTTTACTATTTACACAGTCCCATGTAAGCAGAAATTTAAATTTTAGGGAAACATATTTTTTTAAGGTATCCCCCTTCTACGCAACGCTGTATACTATCCACGCAAGGGTCTTGTGATACGGCCGGTATTCTGATGGTATTTACATTGTTGTCAGATCTTTCCTTTTTCCGAAAAAATAATAAATTTGGTTATTTTAAATGGATCACTCTATATATTTCTCGCTTTTCGGAATCCTTAAGAAATACTTATTATTTTTTATCTTATGTTTCCTATACCTAATTCCATAATTTTGGAATTATAGTTACATTTGCGTTAACTCCGCCGAAATTAAAATAATACATTTAGGAGTAGGTGGCTTTGACTGCTACAATAACAAATTTGACGTTTCAATAAATTATTATAGTTGAAGTTTATTGAAAGTCACAATGGATTGTTTATCTGAAAAATAAGGAACTGATATTTTAACGATATTAGAATATGGTGATAGGCGTAGAAATCAACAAAAAACGTATAATATTTTTAATAATTTATATCCTAACCATAATCAGTGACTTAATAAAAAAGTTAAACGAAACTGGGAAATCAGGGCGCAGAAAAACTGCATCAAAAGAAAATAAATCAAATCAATACAAAGTAACGTTCAATAGTTGACAGAGGAAGATTTGATAGACGTGAGAGATTGTATGTTATTTATTGCGATGAGGACACTTTTCGTATTAATGGAAACCTAAATCGGCATAATTGTAGATACTGGTCTTCGATGGATGCATGAATCCCACACCCAATATTCCGAAAAACTGAATATATGGGCTGGAATACTAGGCAACAAAACAATTGGTCCCTTTTTCATTGAGGGTAACTGAAATGGTCCGGCGTATTTAGATTTATTGGAAAATAGTATTAAACCTGAGTTTGCTCAGATATTTTCAAATCCAAGTAAGTATTTTCAATTACATTCAAAAAAACTTCATTATTAGAATTGTTCAGACAATAGCAATATCCCAAACGTCAATATTTGGCTATAACAAAATGATGCCCCACCTCACTATGCGTTTGTGGTGAGGCAATACCTAAATAATGTGTTTCCAAGAAGATGGATTGGAAGGCGCAGGTTTTCAGCGCCATGATTTCGATAAATATTTTACTGCACCAGTTTCCTTAAACTTTTTACTAACTTACTGACAATAGACTTTGTTTCGAGATTTGTATTAGCACATAAATTATTAAAGAATAATCAAATTACAGGTGTTTATCCAATCGTAGTCATCTAAATGTACATTATTTATCATAACTTTGTTGGAGATACTGTAAATGTAGCTATAACTCCGAAATTACGGTATTTAGAGTATATTACATGAAAAATAACCAGTAATCTAAAAATATATTAGGTGATCTATTTGAAATAATAATGCTCATTATTTGATTTGACAACAATGTGGATACCACCATAATACTGACCGTATCACAAGACCCTTTCGCACAAAAATTTATAAAAATCTTACAAGTCGTTTTCGAGATAATTGAGGCGTTCCATACACAAAAAGCACTCTGTATATTTCAATTTATGCTCTGGATTTCGAAATAAAATACTTTAGTTATAATCGTAGTATATTACTTCTCGGATAAGCACTTTAAACAAATTCCTCTTCAACCAAAAGTTGCGATACTAAAATGGTTTATTTTGACATTTTTCCGTCAATAACTCACAAAAGGTGATACCTTTTCTCCGCCTCTGACCCATTTGCAATAAAACTTGGCAGATATTTAACTTCTATTTTTTAATATTCTGCTTGTTTCAATGTTCCGTTCGGCCGACATGGTATGAGACTTTTTTAAAATCCTTGTGTAGTAGTAGATGATACACCTGTATGTTATACTATACATAACTGAAAACCTCTAACGTGTGAATTTTTGTGAACTTGCATTAAAGTAAAATCAGGTATTTAATCACCACGCATTGCTGGACACGATCCATTCTAATACTGAGTAGCTTTCGGCTTTTCTATTGTAGACATATTTCAACCGGTTTCGAGTTATCAGTATATAAAGTAAATCTATACATAATAGGTTACAATGTGGGTGATGACAAATAATTTACTATTTCATATATTCAAATAAACAGCATACGAAGTAATCAAAAATTGAGGCTTTCAACATTAAAATTGTGGAAAATAACAAAATTCATCTATTGGTAATTTCCTTGACAAATCATTGGAGAGTAATATTTTGAACAGCACAGAGGTTAAGATTTGAATGATTCAAAATATACACATAAAACGAATGACAATGCATTACTAGTATAAGACTGGCAGTTTTCATTAACAGAGTCATCCGGCTGAGTCATTGGTAAGAGTATGGAATCAAATAGCTTTATTCAAAAGTATTGTGAACCCATTTCACAAAGTGAAAGTTAAATCTGTAAACCCCCTCATTTATATTACAATCGATACCAGTATTACTGATCAAGATTGATAGTTTCACAGATCTCAATAACAAAAAAGGGTTAAGAAGATTTTACCAAAATGTTATTTGAATGAACAGGTTTAAAATTAAATATAAAAATAATTAAGGGTATTTATTATAGAATATTCGTTGGTACACTATTCCTAGCACAATGATAATAGAATTTTGATGTAACTCACCAACAATATTTTTACTCAGGAAGACGAGAATTCCGTAAAGTAACACTTTTCGTTTGGTCCAAAATACCGACAATAATGCCATATTGCCACTAGGTCAACGAAACTATCAGTGTCATCATCAAATCACTCACTTATGGATATAGCACACTTGAGATCAATATTTACAAAATCTGCCGCGTTGACCTACCACACTTATGCGAAGATCAGAAAAACTTCGTGGTCAAGAGCGATGTAGCGTGATTAAAAAACAGTAACTAACTGTTGATTACATCAATAATTAAGTTCAGATTATCGACTCGTGAGATTTTTACACACACGTAGTTTTTTTTCAAATTAGGTCACACTAGAATTCACAAATCCGTCTATATAACAATCCCTTTTGTATATTTATTTTTCTAAATCGTTATTCTTGATTCGTATGGAGTTAAATTTAAATTATTAACAGGTCCACCGGAATCTAAACAATTTCACTTTACACATACGTATTATATCTAGGAGATGACGAAGCGTTGGCTTCTTCACTAGACTGGCCAAGTAACGGAACCATGAGGACGTACAAGAAGTACCTACTCGAGTGTGCCGACGATGGGAGTGAGTGGAGTAATTAACTAGAGAAAATTATAGTTATTCCTATATACATAATATTATGATATAACCTTGAAAAAATAGGAAAACCGAAAGAACACAGACTTTTCTTCCAGTTGAATGTAAAAATGTATTAAAATACTGATTATATTAACATTAAATACCAAGAAGTTTTTATTTCCTTTATAAAAACTATAATCAAAAACTGTCAAAATTTCTAAAGAACTAATACCCAGTATATTAAATGTGAGCTTTGCTATACAGTGTGTTTATGAAGTAACGTATCTTACTAATATCTCAATATTTATTTGGTTTACAAAAAAATATTTGTTAAAAGATTTATTAGATAAGTCTGCAAAGTCGATCGAAAATATACACTGTGCACTTTTACTCAAAAATGAGTTATCGAAATATTTTTTAAGTACACAAACTCAAGAGTATACAATCTATCAAATAAGAAATTCAACTGTCAGGATCGTAAAGACTTTATTCATTGTACAGTTAATGAAAAAAATGATTTACGGGAGCTCATTTCTTCCAAAAATGATGTTCAAATTGTTTAAACTTCTATTCGCAGTATTCAAATCTCTTACCAACAGACTATTTCTCAGTTTTGTCTTGTACACAATACTTTTCAAATATTCCCAAAAAAAATATTTAATAAGGGATATGTCAGGAAACCTAGCTGGGTACTTTACTGTACCCCTATTTCATTCTATCTTTCTTTTATAACTTTATTCTTGTAATTTCGACCATTAACACTGAAGTGTGCTACCGCACCATCCTGTTGAAACCAAATATCATTCAAATTCTCACCAATTGCATTGACATCGCATAAACTATTTGATTTCTCAACCAATGTAAATACTTTGGTTAATTCAATTTTCCTTCTACCTAGAATCCATTAACAGTTGTGCTGAAAAGCGTCCTCCTATTAACTTTCAAAGGCATGTGTGTTCTATGTTCCCGAACGGCAATAAACTGAACGCTACGTACTTGCTACCCTTTAATTCCGCCCTCAAATTGGACTCTACAGGAGGAATTAACATCATATACAAATGCGTACACCCAAGTGATGCTGCTATGTAAGATATTGCAAATGGACTGGACATCAAACAAATAAATAAAATGCCGCACCGAATATGCCCGAGAGGCATTTCTGAAACTTTGAAAACTGTTTAACTCTTCCAAGTTTGACCTTAATCTAAGATCAAGATTCATCAAATGGTACGTGTGGTCGATGCTTCTCTACGGTTTGAAAGGTTGGACATTGAAAAACGATGAAATTAATAAACTGGAGGCGTTTGAAATGTAGATATATCGCAGAATCCTCAAAGTATCCTGGACAGCTAAACTAATAAATGAATAAATAGGAAATATCAATTCTTGCAACCGTTAATTGAGTGCAAGATCGATGGTCTAGGAAGGATGGGATGTCTTGGCTGCAAAATATAAGACAATGGACAGGTCTACACGATATACAATATACAATATACCCCGCAAAGAATAGAAGGATAATGAAACATGTTATCGCGAACATCCATGAATGGATTGCATTAGAAGAAGAATAAATTCCATCCATAGAAAGTATGCTGGTTCAAGAATTCTCAGAATACAATAGACATGAAGATATTGCTAACACAATTGTAAGAAAATGCTCAATCATGATCAACAGCGGAATCACCAAAGAAAAACCGTCCCTAAATAATGACCAAACCTGGAACATGCCTCAGGATAATGCATCGAAAAATTCAGCTCTGAGGAAAAATTCACCTCAATACTAAGCTGTAGAAGTAAGTGGGATCATAACACCACACCATAAATGAATAGAAATGCCATTAAATTGTATACTGACGAATCTAAAACGGCAGACATAACTGGAATAGGAGTGTATGGGCCCAGAACCAAACACTAGGTACACCAAGCATTTTTCAAACAGAAATTCATGCAATTGAAAAATGTGTCCAGTTTGATCTAGAGAGGAACTATCGCAAACAGGAGATCATCATTCTTTGTGATAGCCAAGTAGCCATTAGAGCTTTAAGCTCCAACATCATAAAATCCAAACTCGTTCGGGATTGCCTAGAAACATTAAACTAGACGAGAAAAATAATGTCACCCTACAATGGATTTCGGGACACAGCAGAGTGAAGGGAAATTAAATAGCTGATAAGCTTGGGGGCAGATGCGGCCTCCATGGGGTTTGAGCCCTGGGGCTGAGTCAGGCAAAACTCTCCTGAGGAACTATAACCAGAGAAGATCTGCTTAATGTATCAGTCTAGGTAATAATAATCTACGAATACTAACAGTCCTATCGAGGCACTGTTGGCTCAATAAACGCCGGCAGTCGCTAAATCTAGTAAATAATGCGGCTTGCAGACTTTGTTGCACAGAGTATGAAACCTCTTTCCACATTCTCTTGATGTGTGAGACATTACGATACTCCAAAGCACTACACCTGGGAGCGTATGAAATAAAATATGAAGATCTCTGACAGCTACAGCCATCCCACATTCAATACTATTTAAAAGGAGTGAGATTAACAGATCAGCTGTAAACACTGCTTTCCCCATTTTCTCCAGTATTGAAACGAAAAATGGGGATAAAATAGACACCCTGGGTCCCAGTGTATATGATACCCCAATATCCACACACTCACACACAAGAAAATGCCTGACAGATAAGGGAATCCCACATCTAATATCCACTTAAGTTTGACGTATGAGTGAATAATACCTCACAGAAAAATTGATCCTTTTTTTTCATTGAAAAAACTCAAATGGTTGCATATTTGAATGTATATTGGCTAGATTATTTACAAATACAATGAGTGATTTCAATTCATTTTCAATTTAAAAGTTTCCTTATTACACATTTTGTCACAATAACGATATTTAAACAAACTTTAGGTGCAACAAAATGGAGCTTTACATCTGTATGCGCGTGACTTAAGGCAATACCTAATTAATGTATTTCCAGATTGATCAGACGACTTGATTTCATCGAATGGCCTCCGCAATCACTCGATTTGAATCCCTTATACCATTTCGTTTGAGATTGTTTAGAAACATTGTTTATGGAACAAAACCTACCAATATTTAGAAATTCCAAGATTGATACGGAGAAAAAATGTTACAAAATTCATAAATTGTTTGGCTTATTGTATTGAAATGAATATCTTGAGTATCTGCTGTAACCACTTCCAATTTATTTTCTCTAAAGATCTTACTTTGCTTACTACTTACTTACAAATGTGGATTCTCCTTTAACTTGACATAAATATCCAAACGCTGCAGGTTTTCTGATTTGCAGCAAAAGTTTTTCATTGTGAGGAGGCCTTATGAGATTTTTTGAATAAATTATTATATATTTTCCAACTTCGGTGGAAATATTGCTAATTTAACTCCGAAATTATAGGAGTTATAGCAAAAATTACATGAGATAGAAGCAGTATTTCAAAAGGACTTAGAAATACGCAAATACAGGGTAAATAACAATATTTCAATACTACCTTAGAGTCGGAAAAAACCCTTACAAATTGTTTTAATTGGAAAATAATGAATAATTAACTATGCATCACGAATATAAAAAGGTCATATTGTAAATGGCTTGCTATGTAATATCAATCTAACTACATTTTATAAAGAAATTCAGTTATTGTGCCCAATATTTCAATATTATTCTATATTCCACCTAATTGTAAGATCCAAGATTTCTCTATGTAAAGTTGTTTCGTCTCAAAAATACTTCACTCACATGTTTATCATGAGAATCCTGGAAATTAAGATGTGAGCGCTATCAGTTAAATAATCCTGTTTCGGTGATTTGCATAACATGGAATAGTCCTAGAAACGCATAGTGTGTATAGACGATTATAAAGCTTGCACCTCTGTTAATATTACCTCCGCCTCTAAAACATCCAAGTAATTGACTTCAAGAATAGCCATGATGGAATAAGGAATAGAAAACTATTGTCGACAGTGATAGAATGCGCTTCTACATAGATCTGCATAATGATCCGTCAAGAATACGAAGAAGACAAAGTAAACGTGGTAATCATTTTTTTGTTGAGCAGCAAGAGCATCACACTGTTAAAGTTATGTTTTGGGATGCCATTGTTAAGCGTTAAAGGTCATCTTTAGCATTATTCATATGAATGGGGATTCATACATTCACGAAATATTTTAATTTTAATAATTGACATATCACGAAATCACTTATATCTTTTTATCCTGTAAATCTGTCAATTATTACCTATTGGTTAGCCGTAATGTAATGTAGGTAGATTATTAATTATTAATTTCTGATATGTAAGAGCATTCCCACAAAACACTCATGAAAATCGATGTTAATAAAAGATATAGATGACATCTCCAAACGATGATCTTCAGTTTAATAATCACGTTTAAGAGTGTGATATCAAATGGCTCACCTAGTATACATATTTTGCAATATTGATATAACTTTTGTACATTGGAATATTCATCCAGTCTTTTGAATAAGTATATTATCATAGAAATTTAACATAATATAGAGAATCAGAAAATTTTCTGTTGCTTGGCTCATTATTTTTTATGAGATCGTTACGAAAAAGGCGAAAAGGCCAAAGAAGGCGAAGAATATTTCATTTTTTGGGATGCTCGTAACATGATTTCCATTAAATATTTAGAAAAAAAAAGTATAAATGAAGATTGTTGCGTGGACTCCCTGTAATTTTTAAGCAAATACTCAAACAAAAACAGTTGTATTTGTCTAAATAGAAAGAGTACATTAAAATAATCAACCAGCTCATAAATCCGTTATTACAAATGCCAAAATTCCTTACTTATTTCTTACTCCTTATATCTTTCCACCCTTACGGCTGGTTGGTTTCTTTTTAGTTCGAGTCTTTTCTCTAATACTCTTCTCACCATTAGTTTCGATCTTTTGTCTGAAGTAGCACTTTGTATAGATTCTTTCCTCTATTCTAAGTATCTTTGCCAATTTCGTACCTCTAGATTTCTCTTTTCATATACTTCTGATTCTTATCGTCTTGGTTTCGAATATTCTTCTTATTCATGTATTTATGGTTGCTAGAACAAGTTACACACTACTAATATCTAGGAACAATAATAGAAGAAAAACAGGGCATAAGATACAGATATGAATAACAGAATTTCGAAAACCAATAAAATATTACGCAATGAACACTAAATTCATAATAAAAAAGAAATATCTTGGATATTGACAGAACGACAAAAAAGTAAAATTCAGGCGACAGAAATTAAATACCTAAGAAGAGAGGAAGGAGTGACAAAAAATAATAAAATGAAAAACATAGAAGATACAGCTACAATTGTGAGGACACTTACAACGGATGAATGAAGAGTGACGTCTCAAGAGAATATGGAAAGCGAAAATTGAACAAAACAGTAAGAGAGGTAGACCAAGAAAATGTTAATCGTTCCTAACTCATTATCTTCAAATGTTCTATATGATCTTAATTTTCTCCTACTTTTCTGTTGTTGTCCATGTTTTGGAACCTTATGTTAGTATGGGTAAAACTATAGATGTTCTGGATAAACATTTTACCACTGAGGTGTAAAAAGCTTTGATCCACAGTTTTCTCTATTCAATTTGTATTCTCTTTCACAATTAGAAAATGAAGCATAAATTTCTCATTCTCATTATTTATTATAAATGGTAATTTTAAAAAATTAAAATCAATAAATAAAATAGTTTTCTCAAACTTCTTATCCATGTTGCACCGAACCGATGACTATCAAACAAACCCGACGTTGTAGGACGCGATGCAACTTGTGTCATTATCCGACACTGTATGCTGTTTTATGTTGCTCCAATTGAAAAATTGAATGAAACACGCGTCATTGTCCCATGTTACATACTTTGAACCTAAATATATAATTTTACAGTTGTGGGTGTGTTGTTACTAACATAGCGGTGTTCCTTTCAAATATGTAGCTGTCTGAAAATAAACAGAAACTCATTATTGTTATATTACTCATTTGTCGTTAATCCTCTGCTTAATATATTAAATACTTCGTGAATTTCCAGAATATATACTTGATAGTAAATGAAGCACTGATATTTTATGGTGTCAGTATTAATGCGTTATAAAAGAACAATATGCTATTTTAGTCTTTTGTTAAGTATCAATTAAGTAACTAATTGACTGAAGCCGAGTTTACGTATTTCTAACTGAATTACAAACATATGTCATATGTACTCAACCCAATAAAGAAAATACTAAAATCTGAAAAACGTTATATCTATGTTCCAAACCAAACTTCGACAGCAGTTTTATAATAAGATTAACAGCAAATCTTCGATCAAAGGGCCTTTTTCTCAAGTTTGGTAACAAAAAATAATGACAAAGGTAGTCAATAGACATTCAAATTAATGCATAAATTGACCTTGTCTAGAGATGAAATGGTCATCGTTTTCCTTAGTGTCGGATCACCCTTCTCTATAGTATTATTTGATTGTCAACTTTCGTATTTGCAAAAATAAATGTATAAAAGTGAGAACAAACAGACCCTAATAGAAGATGGAATAAAATGGTATCTAGATAAACAAGGAAAATCGGTAAGTAACAAAAATGGAAGCTATATGATGGTGTAGATAGAATTATAAATAAGAAACACACACTTCAAACACATAAAAAATAAAATAACGAGGGGAGTTGAAAGAGGGACGAAAATATTTTAATTGATTCCTAGTAAACAAGAAAATGTGGAATAGAATAAAAGATATTAAAGTTAAAAGTGGAGCCAAGTTAGGCTGCAATCACTATCTGCTGACAATGTTAATCACTAATAAAAGTAAATATAACAAAAGATATAACCAATATAAAAATAATAGATAACAAAATAAAAGGCTTTAAATTACAAAACCTCACAGTCTGTGAACAATTCGAAGAAATAGTAAACAAGAAACTAGGTAACAGAAATAACTTGATTATGAATTGTGGAAGGCATCCCATTAAGCGCTTCAAATTAACCCCCAAAAATGACTTAATTATTAATGAAATCCTCTCTCCAATTCCCAAATTGATATAACGTTTGAACTTTTCTCAATATTTTGATTATTTTTTATCATGGTGATTTTATGGTGACACACCACTTAGAAACTATTTACAAACGACACAGATCACTGACTATTTCATACTAACTTCCGAGTAGCTGGGTCTAGCAATTCTGTTGTTATAATTTAGGTGCCAGCAAGAAAATTTGCACAAATACAAGTGATCATTTTGACCTCTTCTGATGGAGAATTGTCTTTAAAATACCGATATTCCATAATTCAATAATAATTCAATATATAATTTGTGACCAAATTATCAGAAACAGAACCCAAATTTTTGTACTTCCGAAGTAAGCTGAAGAAATGATTGTTTATGGAACTTGGAAAAATTTTTTATTCATGAGGGTTTATTAAAAGGATCATATAAATAACATTCTGCATAAGAAAAGCGTATTTGGGTATAAACAATAAAATAAACCTAATAATATTCTTCTATTTCGTGCTCCATCTTTTACTATATCACAGGTTCTAGACGCCTTGGCCTCCTCTCCATACAAACTTGTATGTTGTTTGAGTTCCATATTATAATTCTATTCTCTAATGACACCTCCAAGTAACGTGACAGTGACCAATTCACTGGCGATAGCTTGTTCGTTAAGCTTCCTTATGTAGTTCATATCAAGTGAAGTTCTTTGGTCAGTGAAACAATAATTTTTTTTGAGATAGGAAAGCAATTAATCTTTTATCTTTTTGGTACGGTATTGAATTGTCCATACAGATGTATTCTGCATCATCAGGGAACCAATCTGCGAATTGTGACAGTAGCCGAGATTCCACGCGTTTGATCCTACATCATGGCCACAATCCAATTTGTAGGATCCCAATGCCTTCAGCTGGGATGATAGACTACTCCAAGTCACTAACCGGATATTTAACTCTATCTATAAAGTTGTCTGGGCATCGTCGAATGAAGTTTTTTGGACCAAAATTTGGAACGTTGATTCGTGGGATGAGCATACATGTAAGTAAAAAGGTGATTTACGCACTTTTTAGTAAGTTGAATTACTCTTGCCGTTATGTTTAGGTCTATTGCTCCCTTTATGGTTTCGATAGAGTGTGGTTTTTAGATAAACCGACGACAGGTTAATTTCCTTTGGGCCAACCGTCTCCGGACTATTATTTGGAAACATCAACTTCTTTATCATTTATCAAACGCGTTACACTCTTTACGGAGAGTAGTAATCCGTTTCCGCTCATTTTCCTACCCGGTCCTTTTCAAAAGATTCGTTTCACTCCATTTTAATTCTAATTTTATTAACAACATGCTTCCAAACACCTGTTACACTTTTTCGTCGGGAATATTTACAATATACTAAATCTTACACATACCAAAAGTTGAAAAAGTAATTTAGCTATGAACATTATATGAATTGAATTGAATTTGAATATTTCCGACAAGAAAAACTATTCACCAATAGTTTAAATAACTCCATTTCCACAGGCAACTGTCAGAAAATATGAGTGATGTCACTTATCAAAAACAATAATGATGACACCAATATCCATATTAAGTAGAATAACCACAAGAAATAATTTAAGAAGAGAAGAATATTGCAAGTAAAAAGAAAAAATGACAGACTATACGAGGTGTGATGAAAAAATATACGGTGAATGAATTTTTATAACAGCAGCTACTCACGCCGAATTTATTTGAATTGGTATGTTTCATATCTCATGGTTTGAGAAAACAGTGACAGGTTTGAGCCCGTTTCGCCTAAAGTTTTTTTATAGTAAAAAAAGTGCAAAATGAGCTCACGAATTGTTAAAATATGTCTATGGTGATAACTAAAGACTCAAAAGATATGAGTCAGTTAAGGATAAGGAACGGTCGAGCCGTTCTTGAGCCTCAATAACAGATCTCATGACTCATCCTATGAATAGAAAAATTCCTGAAAAGAAAAAATTCACCATTCCTTTATTAAGAAGGTAACGGCAGAGCAGATGGAACCGAAGCCTTCCAGAAATACTTCCAGTCATATATTCAACGTTATGATGACTTCAATACTATTCAAGTGTAGTACTTTAAAGAATAGTGGTATATATTTTGTATTACCTTTTTTTGTTTTCCTGTTTACCTATATCACACAAGTGTACTAGCTGAAATATACGTATACACCAGAAACAGTCTATCTGACAATAACATATTTAAGAGAGAAATAATTGTATAGGTAATAGAACCAAATGTGATTGAGAAGAAAATAGTTCACAGATCCACCTTCAGCTAAGAAAATGAATAAGTAGATGTTCTAGGGAGGTTCTAGGACAGAAGTGACGTACACAGGCTTATCCCTACGTCGGAATTTCCTTATCGCCACGTCTAACCGCAGGTGATAACAACAATCTAGAAGTATCGAAATACGGGGTGTGTTAAAAATAGGTGGGGTGAAAAATTGATATACTTAAGTGTTTTGTAAAGTGATAACGACAATATCGACATAGCGATAAGCCCGTAAACATCACTTCCGTCCCAGAATCCCCTAGAGTATCTATTTGAATATGAGCAAATAAAATCAGTAACTGAATGATTACCAATAACCAAGGAAAGATAGAAGGAAAATATGGTGATACGGAATGAGAAGGAATATTCACCTCAGAGTTATGATAGTAGTAGAATTTAAGCATGAATAACAAGAATACAGAAAAATTTTATGAAACTGGTTAAAAAATAATAAGAAAATGTGAACCAATCTCTAAATATTCACAGCTTATAATAACATAAGAATTATAAGATAAAGTTCTAATGGATAAGAATTGTGTTATACTATTTGGTAAGAAACCATTTTAAAACTAAACTTGAGACTACAAAAAATATAAATCACTGGGTGTGTGGCTATCAAATAACGAGACCTGCGATATAAAATATTTTATTTTAATCTTAAGTAGGTATATTTATTTATCATCTTTCATTGTTCAAAAGTCTTTTTCTGTCAGTTCCTTCCGTTTTTTTTCACAGCTTCAGCAAACTCAAAACTTGTTGCTTTTTATTTGTCAAAAGTTATTACGTATTAATCCCATTCAAGATATCAATATAAATATTTTTGCGAGCCTCTACTACAAATTTGAGGATTCTAGCCGTCAGTTTTGCACACACTTTTTGCAACTTAATATTTTCATGTTAAATTTGCTGCACACATTCTTTGTCAATTCCTATAGATTCGGCAATCGCAAGAATACTTAGGTAACTGTCAGATCGAGAACAAAAAAATTGCTATACACTTGTTTAAATAAATTATAAGTTTCGGTTGCAGTTTTTCCATGTTCCATGAAAAGTTTCACAACAATCTGCTGGTTTTTTTTTCGTCAACAACGGCTAAACTGGTTTGTCTACAGACACAGTAGACATTGCATTCGAAAGAGTAGGCTTCAGGCTAAACAGCTGACAGACGCTTACCTTTGGCGTATGCGTACTTTTTCTGTACTAGAGGTAATCTCGTTAGTTAATAGCCCCACCTCTGTTCGATGACAGATCATAGGTAACTCCTATATGTTTGTACTTTCCATTTTCATAATTGATTTTGTCGATTTATTCATGTTTTGAATAATGAACTTAAGCATAACTTTTTTTTAAGAAAAATAACAAAAAGGTGGCGATTGGGTAGTCCTAATGTTACCACTTACACATAAACTGAAAAATATGACTCCTTCTGACATGTATTAGCTAATAATGATACAATTTTCTTTTAATTAAGAGCAACTAACTTCTTTAACGATATAACAACACTAAAGCTACTCCAGCAGATGGCGTTGTTAAGCAACACTAAACTAATGAGTGTTGAGTTTGAGGTTATTCCAAGAAAATCAATTGTTTATTTATATTATTTGTCTCTTTTTAACTCATTTGCTCACTAGAAAATGCCTAACTGACGCTTATAAAAAATCTAGCATCACGAAACCGCAATTCGTCTCAAGAACACCTTGAAGAACATCATCATCAAACTGCTCAGGTTTCTCAAACTTCACACAGTGAAAACTCATTTCGAGAACACCTTCATGAAAATAGTCAGGTTTCTGCTCATCCCACACTTGCTGCTAAATAAGATGCTTGCAATACTTGACTAACATTACACTGACAGAAACGTCTTATGATTTAGATGTTTCACGAGAGCGTAAGGCTCAACGTGTAGATAATGAAAATGACGAACAACGAGAGTACCGATAGAAGAACAAAGACGTCGAGACGGAAGAAGTCTTAGAACTTAATAATTATTTAGCGACTCATAAATTTGCAGTTACTGCAGCTGTGCTATATCACGCTTTAGGACTATTTGAAATTCTGTGTGTCCAATGTGTTGCATTGCATTTCCCCGAGGAATACGTTTCTAATCATATTCGAGTAAATAGAAATTCTTTTGGTGGCAGTTATTATTACGTCGATGAGATCAATATATATTATTCATATTCCATCAGTATATATTTGTGTTCAAATATAATTTCTAAAAAACACAATTTACCAATAAAAAAATACTGAGCAAAGCTTGAATAGTGAAGTTTAAAAATGATTTTGCTATAAGTATTGAAAATCACTTAAAAAATTATCAATAAAACTATTTACTCATCTAATATTATCCTATTATGATACTGAAAGTGTTAATCTACATAAAACTAGGATGAAAAACAATTATTGACGTTAATAATAAGTGGCTTAAACAACAATTGTCAATATTTCACATACACGATTCTTCTTTGATGATATACATTGCTTCTAGTTGTCGCTTTTCATGTCACATGCAACATGTTCGAACAATAGTTTGTCGTCATTTGATTTGTTTCACGCAACTGTCCCTTTTATTTGCATTTACACAATGGTACGATAGCATTCGAGGCACCGATTACTATTTAAACTTGCCATTTCGTTCATAAATTGATCTTTGTGCATCTTCATAATTGAATAAAGTTCCGGTATTAGCGCGACATTAAAGAAGTTTTTGTTTAACTAATAGCACCAGATATTTTCAACAATTTTTCTAGAGCAACGGTTCTCAAACTTTTTTAGTGACGGAACCCTTTTGGAAAGCGAAATACTTGACGGAACCCTACAATAAAACAATAGTCTCTAAAAGTATATTCTTTATTAATAAGCATAATAAACGTAGAATGTAACATATACTTATTACTTACTTACATAACAAGTATAATAATAGAAATAGAAAATATTAAAAAAGAAAAAAAAAATAACTAATGGGAGGTATGAAACTGTTTTTTTATTTTTCATTAATTGGTTGAATCAGGTTTGATAGAAAACAGTTGAAGTCTCATATCAGGTTCGGCGTCCAGTATATTCCGGTATTTTGTTTTCGTGGCTGCATAGGTTGAGAATCCTGTTTCGCACAAATATGTTGTTGGAAATGGAAGAAGTATATTCAGAGCCATTTTGGCAAGCATTGGGTATTCATCACGGATTATGCACCAATAATCGTTGAGAGATGTCGTTTTGAACAATGACTCCATACTTGTGTCTGATGACATTTCTAAAAGAGATTCATATATCTCATTTGACATATTTTGCAAGGTGGATAAAAAAGGATTATGAATCCATGAATTCAGTTTCAATTTTGTATTCTGTTCTTCGGGAAAATACTTCTCAAATGATGCGCGCATCGAAGTGAGATATTCTTCAAATACATCATCTTGAAACATTTCTGAGTCGTTATCACTAACAAACTCACTGAGTAACGTGTTTCTCTCTTACTAACGCAAATAATCCAAAAATCTAATTTTCTTTTAAAGGCAGTTATTTTTTACAGGCCTGGAACACTGTTGTCTGTTTACCTTGCAATGATAAATTTAATTCGTTCAGTTTTTGAAAGATATCCGCCATGAAAAACAGTCGGAACAACCAAGTTTTATCATACAAACGGTCTTTCAAATTAAAAGAAGTATCTGAAAGAAACATTTGTAACTCGGCTTTAAGGTCAAATAGCCTTGTTAAAGTTTTACCCCGAGACAGCCATCGCACTTCTGTATGGAGCAGCAGTGTTTTATGTTTGCTACCATAATCTTTACACAATAATGAGAACAATCGGGATTGTAGTGGTCGTGATTCGATAAAATTAATAATTTTTACCGCTTCATCCATTACTAATTTTAGGTTTGACGGCATTTGCTTTATTGCTAGTGTTTGTCTATGCAGGAGACAATGACTGGAACCACAATTAGGTGCTTTTTTTGTATTCGTGACACGACTTCTGCTGTTTTACCCGTCATCGCCTTGGCCCCATCTGTACAAATGTCAATGCAATCGTTCCAACTGAGATTATTTTCTTCAAAAAATATATTTATTTTAGTAAAAATTTCTTCTCTTCTCCGGTAGTGTTTGTGGGCAACGGTGAACACTTAAGCATGACTTCTTCAAAAGAACTTTCATATGGATATCTCACGATAACCAGCAAGATAGCCAGACCAGCGACATCAGTAGACTCATCCATTTGCAAGACGAATCGTGTTTTTTGTAGACGTGAAACTAGATCTTGTTTGACGTAGCTTGCCAGATCATGAATTCGACGTGAAACAGTATCGTTTGATAGTGGCACAGTAGAAAGATGCTTTGCAGATTTTTCATCGAGCATACATTTTGTTATGTCTAACACACATGGTTTTATTAAAATCTCAGCGATAGTGTGCGCTTCACCTTCTTGTGCAAAGCGATAGCTAACTAAACCTTTTCATTGATAGTTTGAGTTACTTGCATCATAGGTTTTTAACTTTCCAATAACTGTTCTTTTTTACGCACAAAAAATTCTCTATTCTTGTCTTTAGACTCGGGGTGTACAATTTCTAAATGTCGGCGCAACTTGGCAGGTGCCATGGAACTATTAGAAAGGAGTTTACTACATAACATGCAGAGGAGAGCCGTTGGAATCAACAAATCCGAAACTTATATATGATTAATCATACTTCCTTTTTTTCGCCTTTGAAACCGTGGAACTTGACGTCGTTGCATCATTATCATCGATAATTGCTGTACACTCCGCGCGTACTGCTTTTGAACTTTCGGCTTCGTTAAAAGATGTTGTTGCAACACTTTTAACGCCTTTAAGCCAACGTTCCATTCTTCTTTATTAATAATTACTTGTCAGGGTGGTGGGGTCAAATTAACGCACGATCGTTACTGAGTAGAAGAGTTTAGTCCAAAGAAGATATGTACAAAACTGATACAATCAGAATACAGCAGTAGAACAAAAAAAACTTCGTTTCTAGAAAATAGGTACTTATCGCTCCGAACGCTAATCGTCGACTGACTCGAGTGTCGAAGCGCGGTCGTCGCTTTTATAGTCCTAGCCTCGATCTCGAACATTCTTAAAAATACTCGAGTCAGCGCCTTTGATAAATAAAAAGCCGAAATAAAAATAGAAATACAAAAAATGCGGTGTAAACAATCCCGACTTGTTTTGAAGTTATATAGCCGAAAATCGCTTGTTTATAACTATAGCGTCTAATCTCAGCGGCGGATTTTATCAAAGTGACTGCGCGCTCACAAGTAGATATCGGCGGTCGGTTTTCATCAAGACAAAGGCTAAAGCGGCTTGCGGATCTCATCGGGGAGACATGAAGCATAAATAAATCACCTTAAACTTAAGTATTAAGTCTATTCTTTTTATCTAGGCGCGTGCCGTCCTGAATAAATATTTGGGCTACTGTAGAGATATATTTTTTTAATCTTCTGACTCTCATATTTTGTACAGGGATCGGTGTAAGTAAAGAACTTGCAATAGGTTTGCCATAAAGTTTTATTGAAGAGCGGCGTGATGTTAAACTCTCCTCGTAAAATGCACTGTTTCAAGTTAGAATGAAATTACTTTACTGTGCTGGGTGGCGACTGAGTTCTAAATTCGTGCGGAACCCCTACAGGGGTTTCACGGAACCCTAGGGTTCCGCGGAACATACTTTGAGTATGGCGGCTCTAGAGGATACAATATTTCTATAATTTGAATTTGAAATTTCATTCCAAAGTTAATTTTATACTTGATTGATATTAATTACACTTGTGGAATTGAGCGATTTGTTTGATTTATTGCTCTATGTTTTTTGGACAAGAAGATTTTTGTAGTTAGTTGACTTCAAGAATAAATTATTTTGTCATTATATTCTGTTAAGGTGAATACAAAATACAACAGGCATATCTGCAAAATGCATATTTTTCACCTAAGCACTTCAAAGTATTCGCATGTGATATTTTCCAATTAACGTTTGGTTCACCTCAATGACATCTTATTCATGAGTAAATCTTAAACGAATACAGCTTAATTAAGTAATATTAGCAAATGAATCGTAAATTTCTTGAATTAATAGAGATATGCAGATACGTCAATATGACTTTGAAATCAGTGTAATTTTACTTGTTGTGTGTTTCGTTGCCTTCTTCTTTTGGTACCTGTTTTAGGTAGAAAAAAGAAGAATCTTAACATTGAACATATAATTTATTGCTTGTCAATTTTTTTAACATGAATTAATGTTTTGCTGGTAATTTCAAGGTTTCACATTTTTTTTTTTAAACAAAAATAAATTTACGGTGTTATCCCGCCGGTAACTTAAGAAGGTACCTTTTCCTTTCTCTTTAATGTGAAGTTTCTTGAAATAAGCTTACATCAGAGCAGGATTCACACTCTCACTGCCCTATTTATTTCTTTCCTTCGCCTCCTCCCATGCACGTGATCCGTGGGATATTTTGTCCTTATCTTTGATTACTTTAAATATACGAATATCAAACATTTGTGGGTGAAATCATTTAGAAGCTCTTCAGAGCTTTTACATCAAAAGAGTCCTCACCCAACTCATGAACCAGATAAGGATTACCACTTTTCGTTGTCGTTTTCATGGTATCGGTATATTGAGAAAATGTCTTAACGGTCTACTTCGGAATGTCTTTTTCAATGGTTGAATGAGCCGAATCCCTCTCGTTTACTAAGAATGTTTTTAATATTGTAACAGTATACGAGGTTTGGCTATTAAATAACAAGAATGGATACGAAAAAGGGTTTTATTATAAAAATTATCTCCCCTTCAACATACTCTCCTTCTCTTGCCACACCTTTCCATACTTTTTTTCAATTGATCGAAGCAGTGCTGGAAGTCTTCTTTGGTGATAGAAAAAGTCGCATGGCGCCAAATCTGGTGAGTACGGCGGGCTCGATATAACAATAGATAGTGTAAAAAATACTTTTTTCATACCATCAACTCAATAACTTAATGTTTGCACATATGCCGATTTGATTAAATAACGACGAAATGAAAAAATCTTTTCGGTGGTATACAATAAGTAGATATAAAATTAATGTTTTGGAAGGAATGTAAATAAAATGTTTACATTGTTCGAATATTGTAGTAATAAAATTATTCTAGGATAAAATAAACAAAAAAGAAAAACAATCCAACGGGAACGATACGTAGCTGTACGATCACGAATAAATGAAAATATAAATTTTTACATCAAAACCAAACCGCTGTTAGGTCCTCCCATGAAAATAAACATTGAGTGTCGAATATTGTTATGAAAAAAGAAGAAAATTTATTAGTAAATTCAAACATTCCAAACACGTCTAAATAAAGATTCTCACGAAATGGTACTATTCGAAATTGAAATTGTTCTCTAAACATAAAGGACAAGAAAACTCCAGAAGAAGAAAGAATGTCGAACCGTTCTGAAAGAAACACACCATAGAAATTGACGTAATTCTGCTATGAAGATGGTACACCGTGAATAAAAAAAATGTAGACCCACCAACCTGCATTTATAGTCCCGATTAAAAGTTAGTTGCCGACTAACGTACAGAACAGGTACGATTCCGTAAATGATTTAACACTAACAAACTATCCGAATAATAGTTGAACACCACCTCAATGCATACCGTTATAACCAGCATGTTTGGATTATTGGAATCGTTATTCATTCTGAACACACTGTTGGCGGTAGCAGTACACCAGCACTCACAATTACATTGTCTGACGCGTGCTTCGATAATCAAGTGAGTCTGTCAAGGTTCATAAATTAAATTAAATACTATTTGGCCAACTAAATTCTATTTTCAGACTTTAAATCGACAGTATTTAAGCAAACGGCAGGACCGGAATGGCCTACAAGTGATCATGCAGAGTACTATTTCCAAAAACTAAAGAAACAAACACGCAGTGGAATACCTAGAAAAAGATTATTATTACTGTGGCCGCAAAAGAATTAATAAAGCTAAAAACATATATGTATGTTGTTTCATGAGTAGATGTATCAGCTATTTCATTACCGTCGATTTCTAAATGAGTGGGACATAGGTATTCTATAGATACTGATGTATGAGGTTAAGAACTTACTTCACTACTCTATCATTATTTAAAAGAACACTCAAGTCATTGGGCTTCATTTTCTCCTTTGTCCTTTGTAAAAAACACAGGGAACGTAAACAAATGGGGTAAATTTTAACAATATTTGAAATTATCGTATCGAAATTATCTACTATTGAAAGAAAAGGTTGAGGTATTGATTAATATTAATACGCAAATTGTCAGTATCAATATCATATTTTGAAATTTTGATAAAGACTTAAAGAAAATTCGAAACGTCAATTTTTCATGAAACTTTCAAAAATTATTAAAAAAAACTGATTTTAAAACAGAAGAGACCTAAAATCAAGAACATTTAGAGGTATTAGTTATTTGGTAGGAGAGCAAGAACGAACCATTTTTGTTATTATGTTATATCAAAATAAATAATTTTGTAATATGTATCAATAACTAAAAAACACCAACTAAAAGCCGCAACGCAGTTTAGAAACCTGAAGCATATCAAATTTTTCCTAACATACGAGATCTGGCTATTAAATAACGAGACTGGTTGCGAGAAAGGGTTTTATTATAAAAATTATTCTACATTCGAATGCTCTCCTTCAATATATTCCCCTCCCCTCGCCATACACCTTTCCATACGTTTTCTCCATTGATCGTAGCAGTGCTGGAAGTCTTCTTTGGTGAGTGCCTTTAGGAGCTCTGCCGTTTTTGCTTAACAGCTCCCATCGACTCCAATTGGCTCCAATTGGGTCCCTTTCAAAGCAGATTTTTTTCTAGCCATTCAAGGAAATCTGAGCAGACCGCTTGACGCAAGACCTTTTGGTCAGGAGTCAGGTTTTTTGGCAACAACTTCGCACAGACTTTTGTTATTTGGAATTCCTCGCATAAAGTATTTCTAACCGTTTCTTTATCGGCGTTTACAGCCTCGCAATCATCCGGTGGCGAACAACCAAAGCAAATTTTAAGAATATCGATTTTTTTATGTAAAACTTGATTTTGATCCTTAATTACATATTAAGTTTATAAAATATCGGTAAATTAAAATAAAGTTAGTTAATTTATTCATTAATTCAAAACGTAATTGAAAACTTCACTTATTTTTATTAGTATTACTTGAATATCGCGCCTTGAAACACTTGAAGATCGGTTTTTTAATAGCATATCACTCGGGAGTCGGGACATAATGTTCTGCTTCTCTATCGCTCGAGGAATCCCCGAGTTTAATTTCATTAGTCAACTCTCATCACCTAGGAATTATTTTTTTGCAGTATGAATTGCAAAATCGTTAATGAAATGTAAATAATTTTATTGAATATTACGTTCTCAAGATATTGAATAAACTCAAAAAGTACAAAAAAAATTGTGTGATACTAAAAATTGGGTAGTTCAAAAAGGAAGCGAACTATCAAAAGAAAGCAGGTAAAAGAAAATTTATGAATATCTTTATATAAATATATAAAAAGTAATAATCACGGAACCTTTACAAAACATTTATCGACTGAAAGTGACTCGAATCCTGATCCAGCTGAAAACATTTCTTCCACAACATTATGGGTGTCACCAGCGTCATTAAGTAAAAACAGTGAGGATGATGATGAATTGACTACATCTTGTCTCTTAGGTTACGGTGCCACCATCATCGCTATCCAGTCAAGAACACGATTCTGAGTCTATGTCTACATATATGACTGCTGGAATGGAAAATCTCAATACGCATAATGACCCCGGTTTATGACCCACAACAATTGCTGATGTAGACCGACCTGAGATTGTATTAAAAGATTAAAGTTGATTTATTTCCCCTTAAATGGTAATGGACGGTGATTCGGCGTATATTATGATATATTAGTTAACGAAGAGAAGCTTGACAGGTGCTAGATGACTTATTCACAAACAAAGGTTACCGCTTAGTATTTTCCGAGTCGAATATTCGTGCTAGAAAATACAATGAGTGAATCAAGTGGAGAAGTGTATGCTTGTTAATACTTGGGTGATTACCTAATATCTCACGAAGCTAATCGATAGCACAAAGATTGTATGTTGAAATGAATTAGTAGAATTATGTAAAAAGCTGATCCACTGTTGACTTCTTGACCCAGTCACAAATGAACAAGAGGGACAACTTTGGAAAGATATTTTAGAACAATTGCTCGCAATTGTAGTTTTTTTAGTATCTCACAATTTGGCTTTCAGGGGTTCATAGAGTAGTTAACATCTGACTTGATTCGAGTGAGACAAGCGCCAACTTTATATATTTAGTAAAGTTAATAGCTTCATTTGATTCCATGCTGAGACTTCGCCTAAAACAAGTAAAGAATAAATCGATTAATGACCACTATATCGGAAAAAATGAGCTCATGGAATTAATAGCAAGTCACGTGAAGACTCAAAGTGTTGAGAAAATGAAAAATCTTCCTCGATTGTTATTGATTGTACTCGCGACGTTACTAGAGTTGAACAACTTTCAATTATTATAAGATTTATTGATCCTAAACAGCTGAAACTGCCGGTTCGATCAAAGGTGTGCTATTTTAAATGCTCATGTAAAATCGTTATTACTAAAACCACTTTCTGCAACTAGATGGAAGTGCAGGATAGCATCGCTGAAGGTCTTTATATGTTTTAGTGGATTTAGCAGAAAATACAACAGATTGTCACTTGGAAAGTCATTATACAGAAAAGGAAATAGCTACCCACGAATTTGCAGTTTCACTTTTCATATGGTATGACATTTTTCCAAGAATAAATGTTATAAGTAAAATGTGGCAAAGCGAAAACATGCACCCAGAGGATACAACATCTAGACACATTCACAAATAGAGAAAATGGTTTTCATTCATCCCTTGTAACAGCGAGAAAGATCAATGAAGTCAGAAGACGAAGTTAAAAAAGGCATTTTGATAATGAAGGGAAAGATAAAGCTCATGAATTGGATACGAAATAAATTTTCAAAATATTTTTATGTAATTGTCGACAATGTGCCCGTAAGCTGCCATCCTAAGTTTGAGACCCTAACATCACGAGAGCATAATTGGTTTCATTATGATATAAAGAAATTAAAGGAAATTATTGATAGTGAACTTTTGAAGCAATGCAGTACTTGCAAAGATCGATGACAGTAGGAGAATCATGTGATATTGATCGACATGAATTGTACGAAGAGCTGAATAAGTTCATCCGTGTGTATGAATGAAACGACTACATTAGCTCGGTGCTAAAATACACAATAGAAAATAAAATAACCGAAATTTACCCCACCATCGAAATATTCCTGTAAATTATTGGTACCACACCTGTTACAGTTGCGTCTGCTGAAAGAAATTTTTTCGAGGCTTAAAATTATTAAAATACCTTTGAGGAATTAGATGACATGTATTTTAGTCTTAGGAAAATCCGCAAACATCATTTTTAAAATTCATCATCTCTGTATTTGTTAATTTTGTAAATCTTTCAAAGTAAAATATTTTAAAACTCAATTTGATTTATTGGTATAACTTAAAAATTTCTCTTCAAACATTACAAATACCTAAACCAAACAACTAGACCTATTTTTGAATCGCATACTTTTCATGAAGGACAAAGGACCTCGTAAAGGCCTGCCGCCCGGAGCCTAGCAATTGGTAAGACCGCCTCTGAATTTAAGTGTATATGTAGTTAATAAATAATCAATCTATCGATAAAAAACATAGATAAATAGAAAAATTATTCGTGTCGTAATAAAATGAGATTTTTTCGCTATATGAGAGACCTAATGATTATTGAATATTTGGTGCAGATGTATTTCACTTCGCAGCTTTCCCCTATGAGAAGCTTCCATCTAAACAGGTGGGGTTCTTCATTTAACAACTCGCAAGAACTATGGACGAACGCATCGACTGTTGGCTGACAATAATTGTACCTGTTTGAAAGATGTTAGTGGCTTAGAGATAATCTTGTATTATTTTTAAATTCCATAAATTTATAACGCCAAGTGATGCTTGAAGTTTTCCTACCAAGGTCAGTCACTTCAAAAATATGGAGCATTATATTTTCAAATTATTGAATAGTGATTTTGAAATATGCAATTAATTTTCAATTGTATATACAGGGTCTACTTGTCGTTTGATACTTGGTTAGAATAGTATCAGATCTGTCTCTGTATCTATGATCAGATCTATGTAATGAATTTCTTCTTCATCCTGACAACGCGCCATATCGTAATACGCGAGTTTTTGGTCGCTAAATGTCATCTTATTTGCTTATATCCCTCTTATTCACCAAACTTACCACCACACAACTTCTGAATTTTCTAGCTGTGCCAGGAAAGTAAAAATTCGACAGAATTCCTAGCATTTAGAAAGCCACAACAAAGAAGTTCATTCCGAAAGAAGCAAGGATACTTGGAGTTGTGGAATCAACGTTGAGAAAAGTTTATTGTTAGCCAGGAATAGTAATTTGAAGGAACTCAATTCAAATTTTATGTAAACTTTTCATTTTGTTTTCACTAAGATTCACGTCGTAAGTGTACAAGTCCATAATTTCCAGACTAGTACTTCAATGACATTTAACTACCTTGTATCGTATAATGTTTATTTTACACTGTTCATGTTTTGCTCAATTTAAAAAATTTTGTAATAAGTTGACCGGAGTATAGATAAAAAATACCTAGCACGAATGTCTTAGAATAAAAACTATAGATATGTTTTTAATCATTTGTTATTTTTCACAAAAAACAAAAAACGAAAATTGTGACGTTTATATGAATACCTTTCATGAAAACCTTCAATGAACAAAAATCATTATCTCTCACATTTTATATTTCATAAATGAACTTTTACCCAGAACATGACAAATTTAGATTTAGCTTTCTCTATGATTATAGATAGAGAAGTGAGATACATAATAGGATTTCAAATAAATAATACATTAATTCTTGGAAAAGAAACTTCACATCGGTAGGTACCTAAATAAACTGCAGATATTTTATAATAGGAATTGTATAAATTGCGAAATTGTATTACTCGTATAACATTTTTTCAATAAAACAGTTGAGTAAATTCTCTTATCGTATTTGCACTGAAAGTTTTCAAACAATATATATAATTCTGTAGTTTATTGCGACATAAACAGTCTTGTTTTATAAATATGAATGAAAACTTTATGTTATTTTACTGTATGTAATGATTGTTACTAATATAAATTTAAAATAAACTTAATTTCACTTAGGAAGAATCCGTATTAATTGATGCATCCAGAGATTTTAGTTTATGAATTTATAAATTCTCAAACCAACATTATTTGTAGTATTTTCAAGAATGAATACAAATTTGAAGCTCGCGCTTTTACGGACAAAATTATTGACGTCTATTATTAAATGATGGCGCCACATTGGCTAAAGATAGGAAATTGTCATGAAATGTTTCTAAATTACTTTTCTAATTATGTGGCGTATTTGCTTGTAGTCCTAGCTTTTTTGCCATATATGTGATTAATGTTTAATCCAATTATGAACACGTGTTCTAAAATAACTGTAAATCCAATTTAGTAGATGTTATTATGTATAAGACAAGACCATAAGAACTCAATAGAGTTAGGGAAAAGAAGTAGTTATTTTATTTATGTATCGTTGTTTGGACTGTCAAATTTTCTCATCAAAATTGAATTTACTAAAATCAAGAGCTAACTATAGTAGTCTTAAAAATATGGATGTTACACCAGAAATTAAAGAAGAACTCAGAAACGATATAGATATATCAAATTTATGTCGAGTTTGCTTAAGTACAAAAAATTTAGTGCAAAGTTTAGAACCTCAATTGTCCAACATATATGAAAAACTAACAGAATTAAAGGTAAGCTATATATTTCAAAACAAAACATGCGTATTTAAAAAAGAAATTTTAGATTGAGTCTGAAGGCATATTTCCTCGTTTAATATGTGACGAATGTTTGACAAAACTACAAGATATATCAAATTTTATACAAAAATGCAAAAATACTTATAACTATCTAGAAAAAATATTAAAAAATAGGGAACAAGATAATAATGAAACAGTCATAGACGATACATTCGTAGACAATGATGATGATTCAGAGGATACCTTTGAAATTGAGTGAGTAGAGATATCGATAATAAAATTCGAAAATTATAAAATAACTTTAATCAGAGAATATTTAGAAGATAGGTGAGTTTTATGATTTCTATTTGGTTTTATGTCAAGATCACCCAGAAAAAAGAATAGACTTAAAAAATCCTCATGTGAAACTTGTGGCAAAACATTTTCAAGATGTGGAGCATTGGCAAGGCATATGAAAATACATCTAAAAATTAAACCATTTCAGTGCAAAGGATGTGACAAAAGCTTCACGCAAAAGTCCACTCTTGATAGGCATTTTTTAACCCATACAGGTATTAATATAATGTCTAATTTCAGTTTTCAGTTAGCAAATAAATATTCTATTGCAGGTGACAAACCTTTTCAATGTAATTTATGTGACAAACACTGTGCCAGAAAAAGTCAGATAATCCAACATATTAAAAAGCAGCATTCAAAAGTTAATGCAAAAGATTATAGTACTTCATATAGTGAGAGAGATAAAATGGTGTATTTTGATGACAACCAATCTTCCAAACAAACTAGTACACCAGGTATAGATACGGAAGTTATAAAGGAAGAGGATGTGAATGCAAAAAGTGAACCAATATTAGAACAAATCATAGATATAGAAGTACCCAAAATGAAAAAGAAAAGGTATAAAAATCAGAAAACTGTTGCTATGTATATTGTACTCAATTGGCAAATTCAGACAATGACAAAGACTTCAGTTGGATTTATAAACTCTAACGTTTGTGCCTGCATTAACTCTATTTTTAAACTTACCACAATTTGACATGAGTAGTTTTAAACCAGATGTTTGGTATAATTCTATGATAGAAAAGGTCTCACATAAACCTGTTCCATGCCCCACATTTTAAGGTTGACAATAATATTTTGTACAAACATATTTTCTCGTCTAATTGAATTTTTAGTAACTTATTTAATTGGAAGATTGTTGTTTCTACCTTGTACAGAAGTGACATATTAAAGTTATTTCATGACAATTAATTAGGAGCTCATTTGGGTATATTTAAAACTACTTCTCGTATCTCTGAATTTTACTATTGGTCAAAACTCAGAAGTTCTATATATTGCTACATGAGTGCTTGTGTTTTTAGTAAAACCCCAAATTTACATAAGGTTGGTGCTATGCTTCATTATAAGGATATTAATTTTCACTGATTTGCTAGGTTCCTATCCAAAATGAAAATCTGGTAACAGATTTATTCTAGTAATTACTGATATATTCACTAAATTTTGTCTTGTCCATTCAATGCCTCAAGCAACAGCTCAAGGTATTGTGAAGTTTTTTAGAAAATCAGGTTTTTCTTATTTTTGGTAGTCCACAGGTTTTTGACAATGGTACTGTTTTCACTTCATCTATTTTCAAGACTTTAATGTCGCAGTATAGAGTGCAAAAAAGTCTTTATAACTCTCATTATCATCCTCAACAAATCATACAGAAAGATCAAATAAGACAATTGTTATTGCTCTAAGGTGTTATATTCATGAAAATTCGTCTCATAATAATTGGGATGCTTTTTTACATATAGTTGCACAAGAAATTAGAACCGTGAAACATGATGTTATGGATTATTAGCCAGCTTTTCTAAATTTTGCTCACAACGTTAAGTGGAGATTTTTATAGTGCAATTTCAGAAAATTCAAATAACACAATTAACACTAGTGATAAATTGCAATTGATCAATGATGTTCAAACCCTTTCTAAACCTTCTGTAGAAATTCAAAAGAAGTTGAAAACTGCATATGAAAAAAATGCAAAACATTATAATTTACCGAAGAGAGATTTGCAATTTCATGTTAGTGACAGGTTATGGACAAAGAATTAAAAGACTGAAGTTGAACTTTACCTTCAGCCTCTGAAGACCATAACTTGGTTATCGAAACGCGTGTCAGACAGCGTAATTATAAGTGTTGGTGTAGTGGCAGTGTGCTCATTATGAATGTCACCAACAGTTCCAGAAATTAGTTAAGTAAGGTTGTTGTGTGGGGTCTATAAAGCCCTGTTTTATTTTTTAAGACAGTGTTTTCAAAAGCCATTTTTTATTTCATTAATTTATAGGTAAGTACTAAATATGAAAATATATTTTTAACTCATATATTAAGTAAATAATATGTCCTTATAACCCAATAAAATTTTTATTTGAAGATACATATTTTTCACTTATTCATATTCACTTTTATTCAGGAGCTGCTACATTTTTTTTGTATGAAGAAATTTTGTGGAAAAGGTGATTAATATCTAAGTTTCAATTTTTTAGATACATATCAGGTCCTGAGGTGTTTAGATATGGTGAATATTTGATTTATGAGAAGTTATACAAATTAAATAAATAAGCCAACTAAAAATTGTCATGAAAGAAGAGAATTTATTAATGGAACCTCTGAATTATGATGTTACAATAATTTCATGTTTCCGATCTTGATAATATCACACATCCACTGATTGCAGACGAGGAGAGTGTCTTAAAAAAATTGAAGATATATAAATGGAAGAAAGTCAGTTTAGTGGAGATTAAGAGAGCCATAATAATGCTTTAGAAAAAAATCTGAAACTGATAAGAAGAATGACGTTAATGAAGGAGTTGTGTTCAATTTGGATATAACTGTGACAACAAATCTATGGTGATAAACGATATGGGAACATAAAGAAGAGAAACTTCAGTTGTGTTAGAACAAATGATTCCTAGGCAGAAAATAGAAAACAAAAAGAACTGGAATTATCTTGTGTAAGCAAAAAAACAGATGGAAATTGGGACTATCTGGTAAGAATATAAGAAAAAATTAGTGTAGAGTGAATAACAAAGACTTACTATATTTTAAATAATTACAAAAAAAGTGTTAGTGGTCTTCCCAAACTACATCCGGTTAAACGTCGAAGATGTAGAGGTCCAAATTCAAGACACTATTATTCCACAAATTATCATTTGGAATATAAGTATCAGAAGTAGCAAGTTTGTAAAATCATATTCCATACTCCTGGGTTTAAGCATAATTGTACTTTATTATGACTTGAAAATATTGTATCTGAAGGAGACAGTGAAAAAAAGAATAGTGATTCCAAGTACATCAGGAAATAATTTTCATGTTCCTAAGTTATCATCTTTTCTATTTTTTCACAGAAAAAATTTTCATTTGTATAAACAATAAAATAACATAGTTGTTGTTTTGTTATATGTAAAGGTGTATTTATGAAAAAAAGAATTAAATACGTTAGCAATTGGAAGATTATTTTATTTTTATTAGAGTTTTGGAGGTATGCCCTAACAATGTTAAGGATCGGAGAGAACTAACTACCTAAACTTAATATATTTTGGGTTTGTATTATCATTCTATATTTAAACTTATACCAGGTTTTATGGCCTGTAGTACTTTTTAGGAAGTACCAAAATATATAGATAAAAATAAAATATATAAATAATGCAAATGTAGCTATAACTCCAAAATTATGGCATTCAGGTATAGGGAACACTAGATGAAAAATAATAAAGATTTCGAAAAGCGAAAAATATACAGGGTGATCCATTTGAAATACCAAAGTTCATTATTTTCCAGAAAAAGGAAAGATCTAACAACAATGTAAATATCACCATAACACCGGCCGTATCACAAGACTCACTCTGTAACACCGGAAACTATTGTTTTGGTAAGCATAGTAAACAGACTTTCGCTTGATCCACAGTTACAGTACTCAAATTGTTTGTGAGTCACAAAAATGATTCAAAACGTAATTATCAAATAAAAGCGAGAGGAGTTGAGTCTTGAATCACTTAGATAGAAGGATACCTGTATGATACCTTCAAAGAAATTGTGAACGTAAACAAAAATTGGTTAAATTCCCTTCTAAACCATTTGAGTGCTACAGATTTAGCCTGACATTGATATAGATGATTTATTGTATGCATATAAATTGCAGCACTAATTTATAGTGTATAGTTTTCACTAATAGAATCATCTGTCAGACTCATTGAAAATATCATGCTTTGTATATTATTTTACAGCGGGGTTTCAGCAATTTTATAAAGTATTTTTACATACTATTAACAACTTTCTATTCTAGTCATATGTTCTTGATAAATGTTGTTGAAAAAGTCATTCATTTTAACGGATAGTCTATATTTGTTTATAAGTGTTCGCTTACAGGATGGAATTGTGTTTATGTAATCTCTGTGGTAAAGAATTTAAGAGAAGAGAATATTTACGTAACCATATGGCGATACATAACAACATCAAACCATACACATGTCAAATTTGTGGTTCTGGATTCACTCAAAGGCAGGCTTTAAGTAGACATAAGCTGGTGCACACCAAAGAAAGACCTTACCAAGTAAGTGTACTTATATAACTATTATATTAGTTAAATTGGAGAGAAGGTAAGTAACCCTTTAAAAAAGTATCGAACACATTTGAGAATGTTTTTTATTATTCTATTAGTTAATCATCTGCCCATATATAATCCTGTCTATATGTATGGAATAAATTCAATTTTAACGTTATTATGTACTACTATGTGAAAAAAAAGCGGAAACAAAACGACTTTTATTCTTAAATTGACAACTTATAGTGTGAGAATATTATCCCCCTCCAGCACCTTCTCTGAATTATTAGCACCCCCTTGATAAAATTAAATTGTTGGAAAGGGGTTGTAGTTCTCTATTAGAAAATTAATTTCTAAGATGTAAAATTTTGATAATGTCTCTATTACAAAACATTATGTAGAATGAAGATAATAATATCGCATAATATTTAGAATATATTTTTCAATGTACTGAACAATTAAATTAAATGCTCAAAATTACCACAATTCACTTCTTGACAACAACTGAGGCGATTTTGGAATTCTCATACAGCAATATTGTCTGGTCTATTGAAATATGTTTTTGATTTTAAATAACCCCATATGAAGTAATCGAGAGGAGTCAAATCGAGGTTATTCGATCGTTCCACGTCTTCTAATCCACCTATTGGGAAAAACCTCGTTTAAATAATTTCTAACTGTATATACAATATGCGGTGGAGCTCCGTCTTGTTGGTAGTTAATAGATCGATCTCATTTCGATGATTAACATCATGAAAAGTCTTTGTGATGTAGGCATTAACAAATTAACCAAAAAAATAAGGGCCAATTATTTTTTTAGTTAATGATACCAGCCCGAACGTTAAATTTTTTAGGATATTGAGTGTGAACTTCACATATTCAGATAAAACAAGTTTAAATGAAACGTCGTTCAACTGAACTTTGTAAGGATGGTGTTCTTCTTTATGCAAAACTCTCTAAATAGATTATTCACTTACATCATTGACCTAAATGACACAGCAGCCTTCTAGATTTATATCAATAGCTCATATGGCTTTTTGACTAATATTTCAGTCAAAGATTTTTTCCTGAAGTTTAGCAGAACAGATACCAAAATACCTGAATTATTTCTAAAGTATGTTTTAATAGTCCAGACAATATTGATGATTTAAAGGTATTTAAAGTTACTAAATGTCGGTATAATATTTATGCGCGTATTAAATTTAATTATGGATCATTTGTCCAAGGCTCAAAGAATAAATATTTTATTATGTTTGGTTGTGGTAATAAAACAAGAACTCAATAAAATCCTAAATCAATAAATACCCTAGAAAACGTTTCGCAGTCTACATCTAGCAAAATTGAAACAAAAGTTTATTGGAACTGGACATGTGAAGAATATTTAAAAACCAGGTAGAAATGTTCGGAACGATTAACAAACAAAACTGTAGATATTGGAGCAGAGAAAATCCTCACTGAATGTGTGATTCTCACACTCAATATCCTAAAAAATTTATCGTTCGGGCTGGTATCATTAACTAAAAAAATAATTGGCCCTTATTTTTTTGATTATTTTGTTAGTGCTCACATTACAAAGACTTTTCCTGATGTTAATCATCGAAATGAGATCGATCTATTTACTACCAACAAGACGGAGCTTCACCGCATTTTGCACGTACAGCTAGAAATTATTTAAACTAGGTTTTTCCCAATAGGTAGATTGGAAGACGTGGAACGATCGAATGGCCGGCTAGACCCCTCGATTTGACTCCTCTCGATTACTTCTTATGGGGTAATTTAAAATCTATTTCAATAGACCATTCAATATTGGTGATTCAAGTTAGGATAATGGAAAAAATAGAAATTGATTCTATAGAGAGGGCCATAACATACTGTACATAATAATTCAATGATTTGCCATTTTATAACCATTGATTTCTTAAATATTTTTCTATAGTGTGAACGATTTTTGCCATTAATTTTTTCACTCATATCTTTTAGATTTTGCTTTATCTTTTATATTATTACAAAATTTATTTATATAGATTTTTTTATTTTTGAATTCAAGCATATATTGAAGAGTAGTGAATAGATGCATCTATCATGTGTTGCAGTGTAATATTTGTGGAAAGACTTTTACTCGCAAAGAAAAACTAACAGATCACATAAGATGTCACGAAGAAGGTGTTGATCCACATCTTTGTCAGCACTGCGGACGAAGATTCAAAGACAGAGAATATCTTAGAAAACATTTGAGGTACTACCTTATGGGTGATAAAGGACGATGGAAGAAAGAAGCTAAAAAGTAAGGGACAATTTGAATATACAAATTTTGAATTCTAGTTCTAATACCTTATCAACTCGATTTCTATCAAGGTCTTGTTGGTCTTGTTGTTAGTTTATTTTTCCACACTTATATATTTCAGTCACTATAGTTTTTTGGTAGTAATACAATATAAAAATATTATTGCGTTAAACACTTTGAAAATGAGGTTAAATGAATAATTTTGGGGAAAATGAACTACTCTGTTTGGTTTTAAATGTGTTAAGTTTCTCTAGAACTATACAAATCAATGATATCAAAAGTAATACTTTTAATGACATCAAACAGTATTAAAAGTGATTGTTTACGTGAAAGTATCTAAAAGAAAATTTAACACATTTTCTCACGATGAATACTCAATAATACACTGTGTACACCAGCACTACACTACACAGAGACTGAAGGTAAAGTGTTTACCTTACTTAGAAGGCACAGAACATACCCTAAGGAGAAATGCAACGGAGAATATATTGGTTGCGCCAATACCTTTCAAATAAAAGTATTATATCACATAACGATAACCATTTTTTTCCATATTTACCAATTCACTGGAAACGTTCACTATTGATGGCTGCCAAACAAATACTAATCAATCTTCATACTTGAAACAAGTGCTGTATAGATTGTATACTTTCTAATACGGTAATATTTTTCAAGCAACTACAGTCATCTCTAGGTCTGATTAGGTACTTCTGCTACCATCCTCGTAGGTTTTTCTGGAGAAGTTAATCCCAAACATCATTATTTTTACAGATTTTTAAATATTTGTAGTTTCAAATATACTATTCTATTTATCTAGTTTGGCGCCTTTTGCTGATTGAATGTTAATATTTTTCAAATTTTTGTCACAGTAGCCACAGAGCTACTCACAAAACAGTTCATATGCTACAAATTTTATAATAACAATAACAGTAGATTTCTCGAAAAAATATATTCAGGAAAGTCAATTTTTCAACCATATTAGATGATATGCAATTGTGTCATAGTAATTGTTTTTATTTTTTCATTTTCCTATTAGATGTTTATGTCCAGAATGTGGGAAAGAAGTTCATTCGGAAGCATACCTCAAAATACATCTCTTAAGTCACAAAGGCGAAAAACCATTCAAATGCGATCAATGCGATAAGAAATTTACAGTTAATGCAACTCTTCAGCATCATCTCAACATACACAAGTAAGTTATGTTATCACTTTTTATAAATAGTGATTATGAGTTTCCTGCCTATTACTATTGGAATATGACATATCGTAGAATATTTATTTTATTAAAAATATCTTGTTAACTAAACTTAAGAAATTATCTATTGGAGTACTATATTGGGGGCCATCAAAAGAATCATCATTTAGTTATTCTTGGATGGTTTTGTAATATTGATTGCAAACTATTTCTTATTAAATCAACATCTGTTGACCAATTATCATAAAAATTCTAGATAAATAATTGACTTGTTTTTAATACATCAAATTGTTATTTTCTAATTACAAATAATAGAGCACCGATCCAAATATAATCTTGCTGTTTGAAGGAAGCCTTATAAGATCCATCATAGATTATCAGTCAGTATTTCACGCTACTGCCAGAGATACATACTTGAAAAAATTGATCCATTGGAGAACAAATGTTGTAATCTAGCATTCCGATTAATTTCTTAGTATTATTGACAAAATCAGTGTGTTGTAGCAGATGTGGGTGCTCCACATCTGCTTTTTTTAAGTATGTACTCATGTTATACTGGCTATTCTCCAAATAAATTTGTAATTTCATTTTAAATGAATTCAATTTTCAATAATTTTCCATATTGACCAACTTATACTGTAATTAGCTTATATGAAGTTATCAATTATTTAGTTCATAACAATAGTATGATGATTATATTTTACTATACTAGTAGCTATCTAAAAATTATATCTATCCATTTAATCACATTATTTATTTTTGTTTTAGGGGAGTGAAACCTTTTGCATGTCCACAATGCACCAAAGCATTCAGAACCAATCATTCTCTAAAAATCCATCAAATGATGCATTCAGGAGTGCGTCCTTATAAGTGCAATACCTGTGATAAAGGTTTTGTTAGAAGTAGTCATCTAAAGAGACATATTCGACTTCACTAATAAATATATCATGGAAATAATTTATTGTATATTTTAATTAACTAAAGTAACATGGTGAATTTTTCAACTATTGATCTCATCTCAGTATTATCAAGAATAGAGTATATTAAGCCAAAAACCATAATATTACTATCACCAGATTAACCCTTCAGACGGAACATCAATCTCACATATGGATATGAGAATTTAGCTTCTTTTTTGTGAACTCAGTCAATATTTTAAGGAATTTATTTACCCCATCTTACTTTTTTTAATTAGCTCACAAGACAGTGGTCTGACATGATAATTTCCTATTTGAAATAGGGCAACATTGCAGGAATGTAACCCAGACAGAGAAACAACCTCTTGTGTAAATTATCTCCCACTCCTGATAGGAATCACTAGGACCTGTTAATCATATAGTTAAGTAATACAAAGTGACCCTCATTTTACCCTCCATTAACGTATCGTCTCGGATTTCCTAATGTTTGTCTTATAATAATGTGACTGTGAAGGACCATAAATTCCCCTTCCTAATTTCTAGTTATTATTGTATTCGTTAAGATTAATACGCCAAGTTGTACACTGACCGCTCCTAATGCTAACCAACGTCATAGTTAAGTGATTCCAAGTGTCCCTTAGACACTTAGTTACTTTTATTTTAAATTGATGTGACTTTAACGATCATAAATATCTCGCATGTTTCTAGTCGTGGAAAAAAGGCTGTCATTTTCATTTGCGGTCAGAAATACCGTTTGGTGGTGATGCTGATCGATGCTGTTTTATGTATCTCTGCATACAATAATAATATCAATCTCAATAGCGAAATAGACTGATTTAGTTATGTTAGAAAACTGACTAATAAAACAGGACCCTCATTGTATTGTATAGAGTCACTGTAGTCCAACCAGAATCGCAACATAAAAATACAGAGTGTATCGAGGTAGCATTTTCATTATATTACATAATTACCAGCATATCACGCTACAGAATTATTGGTATTAGGATGTTATTCTTTATAAATTTCGATAGAACGCGAAAAGTAAAAAACTAGAATTTGTATTAGTCAAAATATGACAATGGTTAATTGTTCATTCTGATTGGAGGATGAACAGAAATCAAATCCACAAAAATAACTTACTTATATTTGAGCCGCTCAGTACATCGATTAACGCTTGACGATTGAAAAATCTCAAATGTCAAAGCACTTGATATAGACATAACTTTCTATATTTATAATAACTTTCCTAAATAATAAAGATTCGCACCACTAAACGGCAAATTTTTTTGACCATTGAATAATAAGTAATTTATTTTTTGCCATTTTGATTTAATCCATACTCTAATGTAAATTGTTTCAGTAACGCTGTATCTGCTCTGGCCGTACATCAACGCTTTTTTTTAAACAGACGAAGATGCTTTCTCCCTTCCAATAATAGACGTAATAAAATCGCATCAGTAAACAGATGAAAAGAAGTGCAATGCAAACGTTAGTTAGTATAGCAGTGATCTCGGACCCTGAATATACTACACAAATATTATATGGACTACATATTTTCTTGGTCTTTTCAACAATTCTCCCAGAATGTTTTTCAAGAAATAAATATTATACTGTTATAATCAAGATGAGTGAGACTAATAACAATGTGGGTGAGGCAAACAGTGAAAATTCTTCAATATGTTTTATCAACACACAGTCTGGTTCAAGAAGACATTTATCATTTTCCTCGGATTCATCTGATTGCAAAGTACAAACCCAACAAACACATTGATTGGAAGGGAAAGAAGTCGTTATCCTGATAAATGGATACGAAATTTACAAAAGCATAACAGATAAAAAGTTTTGGCAGGAATATTAGGGGAAAGAAATTTAATACCTGCAAAAACATTTGTCGATTTACAATGCAGATGCCGTCAAAAGTGCAACCAAAAAATTATTTCGGATGAGAGAGAAGCTGTCATGAAGGCATTTTATAGTTTTCATAGTTAACCAGATTAAAATATTTTCTTAAGAGGTTGTATCAAATTTAATGACATAAAAAGAAAGCGCCCCACAAATGAAACTAAAGAACGAAGATCACATTCGTTTATATATTACTTTTGAACAGAGAGAATTGATATTTGTAAAAAATATTTTAGAGACACTTATCATGGGAGTGACGGGCGGATATACGATTGTGGTTCTAAAGAACAAGTTACATATTTGGTTGATCAGCGCAAAGGCCACGTTGCAAGCTATAAAATAGATAATACAAATGTAATAAACATATGAAGTCACTTCCAACCTACAATGGTCACTACACTAGATCTCATAATCCAAGAAAATGTATGAACTATACGACACACAATGTGAAAAGAAAAATGTAGCACCTGTCAAAATTGTGATGCTTTTCAATGAAAATTCAATCTTCAGGCGATGAGGGAATTAAGATGACAAAAATTGAAAAGGAAACTCTTTTAGAAGATTCAAATAGCTGCCGATCGAATGGCAACATCAGAAAAAAATTGTGTATTTGACTTTGACAAATCTATAGCTGTTACCAAGTTTACCACATCCGTAGCTTATTATAAGCGAAATTTATATGTTTATAATTTTGGATGTCAAACTCAGTAACAATATAAGCCACATGTTTGTTTGGCCAGAAACTGGAGGATCTCGTGGGTCTCAAGAAATTTCATTTGTCCAATAAAGTACATAGAGACTTACGCTACAAACTTCAAAAAAATAATAGCATATTCGTGTTAAGTGTGTGTCTTAAGTTTATTGAAACTTGTTCAAAGTAGAAAAATCAGAGCTAAATCAATTGAAATGAAATTTTTCGTAAATGGACACAGCTATTTGTCCAATGACTCAGACTTTGCCATTATTGAGTCACGTGCGAAAAAATTCAAAACCTTTTTTCACCAGATGATTGGTATAATATTATCAAAACATGTAAAAAGAAAGCCAGATTCTATCTAATCCAAATGACCCACCAAGATTTTCTGTCAACAAAATCTTTAGACCATCAATTATTAAGAGAAAAGTAACCGTCACAGAGTTCCCAGTAGACGTTGGATAAAGTTAGGAAGCTCCAAACTCTATCTCATACAATTCAAATGTGACTCTAATGAAGATACAGAATTTAAAGCCATGATTATAAGAAAATCTGTAGTGGGAAACCGCAAAGTTTGAATATAGATCAGTATAGAACTGTGACAAGGGAAAAATAGAGAGTTATGATTAACCTGCTAAAATTCATTCCTCATATTAAACATGATTACTATAAAAACTTGACAACAAATCGAAATGACGGATACAGCTGATGAAGAAGACATTATTTATAATATTCCTGAATGATCCCATAATATAATGACCTAACATAAAGCTGCTATGAAATAATCACAAAAATTATATTATAACAGAACTGCCAACATTCTTTTTTGTATAAACTAATAAAAATATGTAATAATTAACTTTTTCTCAAATTAAAAATTTAAAAGTGTAAAGAATAAATTTAATTTTATTACTTTTTTCATATGCCATATCGATTAACTCCACCAGTTACATAAAAACTGTAACATTATTGACGATTATTTGTTGGATATTCTTTATTATCAATTTTATAAACCCTTAGATAAAAGCTATATCTGTATTTATGTATTCTACATTATATATTTGAAATTATATTATAAAAGGAATTTTAAAAAACAATATACTTTACTTCATCGGGTTTTTCAACTTTTTGTTTTATGGAGTTAATCGATGTTTGTACTGAGCGGCTCAAATATAAGTAAGTTATTTTTGTAGTTTCATCCGAATAAAATACTAGCTAGATTTAAAACTATAGTAAAATGTATTTGCATGACAATTTGTTAATAATGTAAAAAATGTCGTTTTTGTATCATTCCACATTTTTATAGTCTCGACAGTTTATTCAAAATGTAAATAAGTAATTGTATCATTGATTTTGTATAAACACAATAAAAACTTGAAATTTGTATTGAATTTAATTCATAACACACACTGCACTTTATTCAATGAAACCATGATGTAAGATTTAGTAGCTCAGTCTATGAAATGTTCTATGGTTAGAATTTATTTATTTACCAGAGTAACAGTACATCACAATCCAAAGTAATACAAATCACAAAGTAATCCGACAGAGAAAAATGAGTTTCCTCTTTGTCAGTCTGGAGACGCGAGACTCCTTTAGCCATGCTTGTTCACCTTTAAAACTAATATAAACAGTTATGTTTAATGTAACAGTATATAAAATATTTTAATACAATAATACTTATTTTAATATACGTCGGTATAATCTCTTTGTCCACACTTTCTTCGATAATCTCATCAAGTGGCTTAGAGGAAAAGCAAAATTCTTCTAGAAATGCGACATCGAATGATTTGTCCTCAGTACTATTTGTAAGATCTGTCTCAATTGTAACGTTATTGCAGGACCTTTCACATTTGATGCAAATATTGGTGCATTTGAGCCTCGCTTTTTTGTTGCTACATGCCTTTACACAGATCTCAGGCATCTGCATGCCACTAGATGCACCAATTCGGCCTTCTTATAATTAATCTATCTCAGTCGGTTTATCGATGGTTCAATCCTGGGTACTCGTAAATGGTGATCAGGAATTTCTGCCTAGTGCTGCAAAATTTTCTAGACTTACCTCAGGGTTTTTGATGATATTTACAACATCGGAAAGGTAGGGGCTTTCTGATAATAAAATTCAATTTCTTTTGGTTGTATTGTGTCGATATCGTGTCTTATTCACTCGTTTTGTGAAGAAAATTTATGTCTTCTTTATTGGTTTCCAGAGCGTGGATAAAAGAGAAAGTGGTTGGTGGAACGTCTACTCGTCCCAGTTACTTTTTGTTGATTGGTAAAGACCCGTAAGGTCAATATCTCCTTCAACCACCACCACAGTAAATTTATTTTAGGAAATGTATAATACCTACATATTTTCTTAGAACTACTTGAGTCAAGATCCAGTTACATATTGTATCAGATACATTTCACGTCAAGCCTTTATCATATAGTAAATTCCACTAGATATGGAAAGATGGCCTTTTTGTGTGCGTTCTAGCAGCGAGACAATTAGTTTCTTAAAAAAAATGTTAGGAATGAGAAACGTAGAAAATTCTGTCTATTTTAATTTTACATAGAATGGGCTTGTCGAAAAAAAAGCTTTCCTTCTGAAATATAGGCCAAAAAGTGACAGAATTTTGTCAAAAAGTGCTCTAAAAATAATATACCATACTACACAGAAGCGTATATAAAACATATCGTAACATCTTCATTCGGAGGTCTACTTTATCATCTTGGTACCCATCGTTTTGAATAATAAATAATTAGAAATTTATTCAAATATTAACAGAAAATTTGCTAACAGAATTGTTTATTATTTTTTATACTCAAGTCAAAGTATATTTATTCTCACAGATGGCGTTCTAGTTTTTTTTTATATAGCACTGAGTTTTAAGAGCAACTCTCCTGAATTTTTATCATGATCAAACACAACATTCAAATAAATGATAAAAAAACTGAACATCTACCATTCCTATCATATTCCACTACCACAATCAGCTAGCATATAGTATATATAATACGTATCTGTATTTTCATGTACACATGGAATAATGTAAAGCAGGAATTTTTAAACTGCTATTGCAAGCTTCGTTGAAACACAATTCGGGCATAAAATTTAATATTATATGCTTCTACGGAATATATTGAAAGTATGGTAAAATGACATTTTAATTTATTCTTGCATATAATATGAGTATGCTTGTTTCCAATCTCTCTACAATTCTATTAAATTTCAATTATTATATATTGATATTCTGAAATATCTAGACGACATGGTATGCATTAAATATTTTGAATTATTCTAATAGGTTACGAATGAAAATAATTGTAAGTTACAATTAATATCATGCTAGGAAATGTTTACACATAAAAATGGAATAATTTTAAGGTGGTTACAACAAAAAGTAGGATACATAACATTTGTGGGGATATGGGCAACAAATTCTGCTGTAAAATCTGACAGATCTCTCCAGCACCCATGAATCAAACAATTTTTGGTTGTTGTTCATCTGTATACGTAACTAACCTATTTTTCTTAGCGAAATGTAATATTGATACGAGAAGTGATACCTAAGCTTTGAGATATGGCAACACTGATGTGATTATGTCAAATTTGACGTTGCGTTCGATAAAGTTTGACACTTTTAGTGGCTGCGACTTTTGATGATAAAGCACCCTGTCGATCCACCGTGTTTCGCTGGTTTTCCGAATTCAATCGTGGTCTCACTTAACTAGAGGATGAATTTCATAAAGATTTGTGCAAGGAAACATCGATGCTGTGTATAAACTGATATTGCAAGATTGTTATGTGACTAAGCGTGAGATTTAGGCATACTTGGGCATAAGTTCCACTCGCATACATTCAATATTGCATGAACATTTGGCTGTCAAAAACATTTGTGTGCTTCGGATACCGTATAATTTGAAAATCGCTCAAAAAAAGCTCGTTTCATGCAAAGAAATGCTGAAAAATTCAATCGCAGTGCTTCAGAAGATGTCTACAAGAACTAAATAACGTAAAAACGTTTTTGAACAGTCAAAACATCGAATTGATGGATCATCAGCCGTAAAGTCCTTGTTTGACACCCAGTGATTTCTTCTTATTTCCAAAATTCTCTTTGGTCTATAGCAAAAGCCAAGGCTTTTGTAAATGGAACATTCTACCGTTGACTGGAGAAGATGGGTCAATCGCAGGGACTGCAACTCTTGAGTTGCGGGGAAAACTGCCTGCCTAAAGCTGGAACCTCAATGCCAGTAATTTAATTTCGACACCTAGATTTGGTTAAACTTCCCTAAGGCCTGAGATCAATGGCTTTTAACCGAGTTTGGCATGCCAACCTTTTATATAAATTAAGGTCGTACGGTTTGTCGTCCTCACTTCGCTGGCTTAATAACTTTCTCAAAGACCGATCCATTCATGTCCATATCGATGAACACACCTCAGAAAGGTTTGGGTCAACTCTGGTGTTCTCCAGGGTCGCATCTCGTCCCCTACTCTCTTTCGCCTGGACATCAACGATTTTCTTTATTTACTACGATTTATAAAAAATTGCGAACCCGATCTTCGCCACTGGTGTCATTGTTTAAATCAAATCAATCGCTCGAATAAACTCGACTAACTCCCAAATCCATAGGCAGTAACAGATCACCACCATCGATCTTAACAATATTCTATAGTGGGGTGGAAGCAATCTGTTTTAATGTAACAAAGACCCAGGCTGTTGTTTTTACAAAGAAGGCCTGGCACTACTGCTCAGGATTTGGTCTTGTCTGGATACAAAGTATTACCATTACCGCAATTCCGCATGTGCTTAAGCTGAGCATGCTTTTTACACAAGAAAAGGCAGTATAAAACATTAAGTCACACTGCATTAAGGATCCTACCTGGGCCATCATAAAATATATTTATGAAAAATTTAACATTTCCGCCTATTCTCTGATTTACTCAAGAATATGTATCCATAGTCAACTGATAACACAATTATAACAATCACCATCAACATTATAAGTGTCCAATAATCAAACAAAAAACTTAACCATTGAAATCAATAGTTTAAAATCATTTAAGCTACTTTGCCCCGAGTAATTCAGTTTTAATCATTAATGATATGAAATATATATATACGAGGTATGCTGAAAAAATAGAACGATGAATTTTTATAGCAAAAATTACTTACGCCCGTTCCGGCTTGTCAAATTGCTAATATAGTTTTTGTAAGATCTTGTTGCGGTCTCTTTCGTGAAACATGGATCTTGAAAAAGACAAGTTGAAAAAAGTAGCTCACGAAATGTGAAATTTTGTTTAAGCTGATAATATAGTAACTTTGAGAACTGTTGAAAAATAATGGAAATGTGGGATGATCGAGACGACTCCAAATTGATGATAAAGTGAAAAAAGTGAACAAACTCGTTCACTCAAATAGGAGAGAGTTCAGAGAAAGCTCTAAACAGGAGTCAAATACTTCAACAGATAATTTGCAACAATACAAGTGAGTAACTAGATTGTTCCAGGAATTATGAACAAATAAGGAACCATGTTTCTATTTAAGCGGAATAAAAATATTCCTTTATGCAGATCCGAATTCCAATATCAAAATTGATAATGATAAATGGAAAATGTGGCTCACCTCACCCAAAAAAGTCGATCAAGTCTATCAAGGTTATGCTCTTTGCTCTCTTCGTGCATAGTGCGATCAGAATGGACAACATTTTGAGCATATGCTCCAATCGCCTTTATGTTTTCTAAAATTGTTTTTTTTTACGCACTGTTCGTTTTGTTTACATCTCATACTAATCTTGGTATCAATTTATTTCGAAAGGAGTGGAATGCCTCGAAAACATAAGTTTCTAACAATAATTTTTAAATTAAATTAAGAAAAATGATACAACGGTTTTATTAGGATACATATTGAATGTTCAAATTGGCTAGAACTGTAATCAAAAGTTTATAGTGGCGTCATTAGATACTCTAATGAAAACAGGGAATTCGATTTTTGTTGCTGGCGTCATCTATACAGAAGTAATTGGATAAACAGATAAATATTCGTTAGCCAGTTTTCAACAGCAACCCATTCAAAATTGCATATTTATCACTATTGTTTGCAAAACGATTTATAAAACAGAAGTGTACTGCCTAGGGTGTCTTTTATGAAAACATGTATGTGTATTTTTTTCAAATTATTTATCAAATATACAGAACCGTAACTGACGTTTTTGCAAAGTAAGATGAATCTCAATGAATATTTTCAAATATACTGATTATTGGAATATAGTTTGGTTTTGGTTATTAAATTAAACACTCTACTTTTTGATTTTTTCATATATTAGAATCAACTTAACTCGAAAAGAAATTTTAATTTCTGGAATAAATTATCAAATAGTTCATACCAAAATATAGATGCCTGTTTAAAATCATATAGAAATTTTAATAATTTACCTAATCTACCCGTTTCACTTTTTGTAACTCCTGGTACTTTCAAATAAAGTTCTTTTTTTAACGCACCATTAAAGGAAACCGTAGTTTTGTGCAAAATGTGAAGCTAATCGTACAGTCTGGTCGTTAGACGGACAAAAATTACAAATACTTTTGGAAAAATGTCAAGGATAACGGTGGACTTATTAAGTGAAAGGAGAAACTGAATTAGACGTATCAAAAATACACTGTTTTGGACCTTATGATGATGTGTCAAAGAGAACAACAAGCGAAAATTGAAGAATTAGAGTAAAATCAAGAAAGAAAACGACTGGGTTTACCGACTTCTGAAGAATTAAAATTTCATGACAGTCTGAAGAAATCTTGGAGTGCCAGTGGTTCACCATTTAATAGACATTTCGATCTAAATATTATTAAATTAAACTGAAAAATTTTAAGTTTGTGATAGATATTATTTTTATTTTTGTAAAGCTTGTAAAAATTCTTCATGTATCAAAGACCCTTATGTATAATAGCTTGATGAAAATTTATAAATTTGGAAAAGTTTCAGACTAGAGTAAAGTTTAATGGTTTTTCTTCAATTTATCAGTCACTACATGGTTTTATTTATATTGTAGTAATGTATTTTCTTGAATTTGTTCAATGAAAAACCTGTTTTTTTTAAAAAAAAAAAGTGTTTGAAAAATTCCATTTCATCCATTTGTGTTTACAAATTAGTTTTTTTATTTCTTTTGAGTTACAGATTCATTTATTGTTGATTCTCACTATATATGTAAGTGTAGAAAATCCGAACGGAATAAATTTATTGTTTTTTTGGGTAGTGTACATAATTATAAAAAATTGTGAAATTTGTCACATTCAAAATGAGTTTTTTCAGTGTATGTAGAATTTGGTAAACCAACTTTATTGTATAATATAACATTTTAGTTATTTCCATTTATCGAATTTATACAAATTCGTATACCTGACTGTTGTGTATTAATCATCTTATTATTACTTTTATCTTTTAAAACATATCTACTCATTTGTATTATAATACATGCTTTGATACGAACTAGAAACTAATCCATTTATAATTTCCATTTTTATCTTTATACATTTTTCTACAAAATTAAATTTATCTTTCTATTCTTCATACTTATGAGTATTTTAAATCATTCTTGATATTATTGTCCTTCCTAGTATGAAATTTCGAATGGTGTTGTTAGTTGAGGAATCAGAATAAAACTGTCTAATCTAAGAGTTTTTTAAAATGCCAACGTTTCGATCCTTTATTTGATCTTAATAAAGGATTCAACATTCGAGTTAGATATCTCTTTGCCATACGTGTTGTCGATAGTTTTGAAAAACCCATGTGATGATGTCATGAATACAAAAAAAATTAAAAATGATGGAAATTTGTTGGAGGGCCTTGAATATTAATTATAAAAGGAAGTCGGGATTTTGGAACATCATCTTTTTTATCATTTTATTACATTTCTCTTTGAATTTCTCAAGGTATATTTTACGCATATATGTATAAATTTCAGCCACAAATTTCATCACTTCCAGTAATTCTCGAAAGAAGTGATCGAATTCTGATACGATATATCCTTTTTTTAACGAACGTCACTCATATTTAAATGATCAGCCCCTGATAATTTTCCTAATAGTAGGATATTAGAACAAACAAGTTTGTGTTCATATCCATATAGAATATTACAAATTAGAATTTATGTATATACTCATGAGTTGAAAATGTAATTCTGAAAGACAATTTTACAGAAAATAAGTTATTGATTTTTTTTCTTTAAGTGAAAAGTTTCAATTTATTCGTACAAGACTTCTCATTCAACCGTGGCAAACTAGAATTTTCATTCGATATTAAAGTGTTTTCCCAAAGAGCACATTCATTTTATTAACAGTTTTCCCGAGTTTTAAAGCTGATTTCCTCAGACAGATTCGTCTGAGGTTATTAATCTGAAATCAATAAAATTAAAAACAATATTTGTAGAATTTCATCCGGATTTGAGTTCTATAATGGATCAATTTTAGAAGTATAATTTATCAATGGCACTGTCAGTGCTCATCCGATGCGATGGCGTATTTTGAAAGTAATGGAGAGCTTGAATATAACTAAACCATTTCAATACTGAATAATTTTCTTTAACTCATTTATGTCTAAAAAACGTTTTTTATGCAAATCAATTATTTTAACTTATGAGGTAATATTATTTATTTTAGTATAGTTTATCTAATGTCGATGTAAGAAAAATTATTTATATATCTATATTGCTAAATACCGCCCAATGATTTCCAAATAGTTTTTATCTTCGAAAACTATAAAATAAGTTTTCCGTTGAGAGTACTTACAAAATTTATAGTATAATTTTTTTTGCTAGTCAATGAAAAAAATGCTAACCTCGGTAATATTTGACTATCGTATCTAATATTTAAACAATTTGGAGTTTGTTTTATCCCAATAACTTATCGAATTGTACTGGATTTGATAGAGATAAATGATTTTGGTTTTATCGAAATTGACTGTGTGCCCGGTATGAGCAATATGTTGTCATAAGGTGGATTCATCCTGATAAAAATACGTGTTTTGGATTCTGTTTCAAGATATAATAGAAAACTTATTTGGAACATCAAATTTATGTGGTTAGTAATATATTTTGCTAGATCTTATACACTTCCAGCAAAATGGAGCTAAACCACATTAATTTCGTCCAATTAGGAAGTGATAATAGATTTCGTCGCAGAAGCGGTCAAAGAGAAATATAGAATAGCCACCACGACTGCCTGACTTAACGCGTCTTGACCTCTTTTTTATAAAACACAACCACTATATTTGAAATATTGAAAGAGAGTAATAATAACACATGTAAATAACTTCAGGTAGAAGTTCTGTAAATGTGAAAGGGAAGTTTGGGAAAAGTATTCATTATAATAATGGACAAAAATTCGAAAAACGGTTTTTAATTAATTTTGTCATGTTTTACCTCAAAACAATAATATATAAAATATGTTTAAGTTTTATTTGATTTCTAGAAAAGCTTTCTTGAAACAATATCAAATAGTCACCATTTTTAAAGGACTCTTCAATCAAGAAATCACGCAATACCCAATTTCTATTTAAAATTTTAGTTGTGTCCGCTGTTATAAAAAATTTTATTGGAAATGAACCTACACAATACACCCTTAAAAATTTGTGTGGTTTAGCTTCGTATTCTTTAAATTTTTTCTAGAAATAAAAGTTCTTAAATTGTCATTTTGTATAGATCACGTGCCTAAAGTCTCACAGAGTCTAATAACGACAACTAAATTACGAGAGTTGTCAGAAAAGTTTTTGACCTATTATTTTTAATTATGGACTATAGTTTACTTTTATGTAAGAAAGAATAATAAAACTTACTAATCCAAAACTTCAGTCATTTTAAATATTATTACAGAATAATCTAAATATTTCCTATAATGTTCATGAAAGTACCTGAGCTAATATAAGTTGTCGGGCTTTTATTGGTTTTTTATAACCATAAGCTGTACAGAACAATAGAAAAAGGTTAGGTCAAAAGCCCTTTGTATTGAAGATTACATAGGCGTATCATAAGATCTAGAAGAACCTATTTGCCAATAAAAGCTAGAAATTTTCTTTTATTTTAATTACAAGAATCTCTCCCCGAAAATATGATTTAAGCTTTTCTACATTGTAAGGAGGTCCAAGCTCAGTATTCTTAACTTGCAAGTGTGCAATATATTGTGAAGGAGTGTAATTATGGGAAATTTGAAAGAAATACTTTCTAAGGAAAGTACATACGTTCTTTTTTAGAAAAGAATTTGTGACAGTAGACAAAGTTCTTGTTTCGGTTCAAGATGATAAGGATTACCCTGAACTGAGTCGTTACACACTATGGAAAGTTTTGAAACAAATAGTTTTTCCCTGAAAAACTCATTTCAGAAAATTTATTTTAATAGGAAGAAATGATATTGTAATATAGAGAAGAAGTCATCTGAGTATGAGTTTTATAAATAAAATGAGCAATCAAAGAAGAGATATATTTTATTTAGATGAAACATGGATCAATGAGGGACCAAGACCAAATAAATGGAGTAGAATAGAATAAGTCTATTTAAGCATTCCAAATAGCCGTGTTTTCCACAAATTATGTGTTCATATATACGATAACGTCTTTGTCTGATAGAAATCTCACTCTTGAAATTGAAACTTCAAGGATAGGAAACTGTTCAGAGAAATATGTTACCAGGTTATCTTGTTGTAACAGTAGAATCATTATTTTGCTATGTACATAGCCTTGAATTATTTAAAAAAATTTCATTTACTTCATGAATACTGTTTATTGAAAACTATGTATGCTGGTATCATGTTGCAACTTTAATTTCATTTTCTATATTATTATTTTTAATTGTAGTTAGTATCTTCGCTCTCGCTTGCAGGGGATACTTTAAAGGAAGCAGGAAAAAGTCGCTGTGGACCATATCTGGTGAATACGGTGGGTGGTTAACCAATTTGAAAAGCAATTCCACTTTTTCCTCTTTAAATATCATCGCTTTTATGTTATTTCCTTATTTGCCTTATCCAGCAATGATGCGTGATGCTCTCCTGTTATTTTTCACATATTATATGGTATTTGATGAACACAATCCCTTCACTGTCCCAAGAAACAGTCGCCATTACTATCCCGACCGATGAAACTGTTTGCCGTTTTCAGAGCTGGTTCGCTTTTTGTAATCTATTGTCTTGTTGTTGTTCCATTTCAGAAGTGAAGTGGTGGATCTAGGTTTCTTCTACTGTTATGAAACCCCAATACAACCTGTGAAACCGGTGCTGGTTTAAAGTATACAAACGCGGCACCAACACCAACACGTGGATAACTTAGGCATGCATAATTCCTTACTCAGTACATGGTATTCTTTTGTTATGCTAATATTTCATTATACCTTAATCAAATGGTCTTCCAGTACCATTTTGATTGTATTGCTGGTTGCTGTAGTTTTTGGCCGTCCCGAACGCTTGTCCTCAGTCAATCTGATACGACCAGTTTTGAATTCAGCTGTCCAAAATTTTATCGTAAATGATGTCTTCGTACACAGTGTGAAACTCGTCTTTGTTTTGCATAGGCCTATCATAAAAAAATTTATTTACAGCTCTCAATTTTTTTTATTTTCCACGACGATCTATTTTGTTATTGTAAAAAATTAAACGAATTACAAACTTTAACATTTTGATAAAAAATACACATAAATGTTTTAAAGAATCCAATCTAATCTATTAATCTAATCTTACGAACCATTTTACTTAATTAAATACACTCAACTTTCAAAATTGTTATCTTTGTTTGAGTGCGAAATTCCTGGGAGTCCTTATTACGGCAGACATTTCACATTTAAGTCAGGTTACATTAGTGAAAAAGTTTACTAAATTTGCAGGGAAAATACTCTACAAATGTATTTAAAAATATTTGATAAAAGAAGAACGATGAAAATAGAGTAAATTTTTAATTTAAAAAGCTTGTTATTTATCTTGTGACAAAAGAGGGTGATTTCAATAAAATTTGCTAAAAAGGTTTATCTGGAGCCGCGACGTTTTTCCCTTGTACGTGTCAATTTTGATTAAAGAGCGATATTGGAATATTCGATTACAGTATTTTTCCGTATTTTGGATCCTTACATACGAAAAAACTATAAATAAGTGGTGGAGATTCACATGTTCTGAGCTGATGACTTCTAAAATTCTAGGATATTTATGTACATTGGTACATTGGTCTATTATACAGTAAATACTGAAATAACTATCGATACTTTTCTAAAAATTGTGTGCATTTTTTGTGGGACGATGATGATCATTTCGTTTTTATTAACATGGATACCAATCAAACACAAAACGGTTTTCCAAGATCGAGATATAACCATCAACACATCTGTACATATTAAAGATGGGTTGGAAATAATAAATTGTATAAAAAAGGAAATAATAAAATACAGTTTAAAAACACTAACAAATACGCTACTTATTAGAGTTAGTTATACTAAAAAGTAAAAAACGCTTTTAGTAATTCAAACTAAATAAAATACATTTTGAAAACACTGAGTAGCACGCTTTAAGACTAACTAGAATAAAATTACTGCTGGAAATTAACTTTTTTATAAGCGTGGGGTGCATTCTATGACATTGTCAATTTTCATTAATCGAAAAAGTCATTCGGATAGTCTCCGGAATGGGTTGGTAGGTAACTAAATTTTCCTGTCCCTTCCTTTTTCTATATTTCAATAATTTATTTCTGCTTTCTATTGGTATTCTATTGCTATTCTACACTCTGAAGATAATATCTGGAAGAAAAAATCAATTTAAAATAAATCATAAAGTGACAATTGTATTGACTAAGTCAAAATGTTGGTTCTCTATTATAATTATATATGCAAAACATATGACGAGACAAAAGTACTTATACTTTTGTAAGTATTTTAGAAATTCATTTTCACCTGTTTGTTCTAAACGTTTGGATTAATTATCCCTAGGCGAATATATCCACGTCTTCTGAAATGAGCTTGGGGTGTAAAGGACTGTGATACCTTGATTGGTCCGGCCCGGTATAGTTTAAAATTAATGTAATTTTGTTGCTGTGCTATAAAATTCTGCTTCAAACTTAAGCATATAGCAACAGAAACGAAAGTTCGACAGGCCTACGGAAAAGTGTTTGGTTAAGAGCCCAGGCTTTCACCTGCAAGAACGGATTTGATCACAATTTCTGTTTACTTATGTTTAGAATAGTTTGAACTTTCTAAGAAAAAATATGTGACATTATTTTCCCAGATAATATTGACTGTTGTTTGCATTATCTTCATTTACAGGTTCTAAAGTTTCCTTGACGTTGTTTTCTGGTAACCCACTATTACTGTCATTTTCAGATTCTATGTATTTCTTATCCAGAAATACTATCTACTCGTATATCACTTACATCTTATCCTGCTTCATACATCCATTGTAAAACAGTGTAATAAAATTTTCCATCACAATGACATATGGGCTAAGATGGATCAATTTCATCGATATTACAATATTTTATATCGTAGCTTGAGTCAAGTCACAGCGTTACAATTTGTAGATAAAAGCTTGTAAAAACTAAAAAACAAACATAAAAATAACTAAATAAAGGGACACAAACAATAAAATTTCTATACACAGAAAGAAACCACAACGATCAACAAAATTATAGGTAATAGTAATAGGTCGTAATTAGTATATAAGTCCATAGCAAAATTAAACCAGTATGCAGCATGCCCGGATTTAAATATTATCATTAGAATAAAAGAGTAGAAGGCACTTTCCAGTAAATATGCCCTCAAATTATTGCGGACTGCGGGAAAAGATGATATCGATTTGATTTCAATTGGCAAGTGATTGTGCATTTTTTTTATTGTAAAATATTGAGCCCTTAACTAGTTCTGAAAGTGGAGTAGGTAGGTGAAGGTCGTGCTACGTGTTCCTAAGTGGATAGTCGTGCAACGACCTTTTTGAAATTAGAGAAGTGTGCTTACGAATGAGGTACACGGATTCAAAGATGAATAAGGATGGAAGAGTCAAAAGTTGGGAATAAAGTGAAACAATTAAACTGAAAGTTCTCTGTCATTTGTGTTTAAATGTCATGAATTATTTCTCATTGTTCATTATAATAAAATACTATAAATTTAACCACGTATAGCAATTAGAAGAGAATGACAATTTTTATGTTGAGAGTTTATGGGGATTGTACAAGAAGAAAATGATAATATTTTATCTCTTATATTTAAGTTTCATTTTCACCTTTTGCTTAAATTATCATTTTAAATGAAGGATCAGCATATTTCTTCCAAAACCCGAGTTTTCTAAATTTCACTTGAGTAGGAGAAAAGTGCTCTTACAATAACTTTAATATTTTTCACTCAACACGATCACAACTAATAAATTTCTAGCTCTATTATTTTTTTCATAATAGTTTTCAAAATTTCATCTTTTGTGTTAATTTATTTTGAAATTATGTCATTTGAGAAATATTATAAACAAAAACATAAATGAACTTAAATCACGCGTTATTAATAGAATTCAAATTTGCCAATATTTTATTAACGACGTAATATTAGTAGAATAGTTCAGACCCCAAAAATAACATTGTCATGATTCGTCTAAATAAAGTTTATCTGTGGTCTCCACAACGTATTTATTGAATAGTACAGTTAATCGCCACAATGATAATTTAGCAAAATAGCTAAGCATTATATAGGAATTTACCGTTAAGTTGATCTTCTGGTTAGTAGATGTCACCGCTTACGTCGTTGACATTTAATTTCTACAAGTGATTATAGATACTAGAGTTTTTGTATACTTAGTTAAGATCATACTTCACAGGATCATTTCTGTAGTAGATCTTCGCATAATCTCTACTCAAATGTAGAGTTATCGCAACCATGATGACGAGACTTAGTTTCGGACTCTGAGCGTGAGACAGACACATTGATAATATTTTATATTACCGATGTTGTCATTCGATGATCGTTCGCTTGAGTGCTAGCCATTCAAGTCATGGGTTCGAAACAATCCGAGTGGTTTCATTTTGAATAAATTAAACATAATGTTTTGAATTAAATGAGTTCACAGAACATTAGAACTGAACTGTTAAAATATATATTGAACAAAATTATTAATGTTTTCACGAACAATGAAAATATTGAAATATAAGTAAAATTTTATTGGAAGTACGCGATTTGGATCTATGAGTACATAATAAGAGATGAGATGTTTAACTACCCGTCTGAATTAATACTTAAGTCTAGAACATTCAACTTTCTCTTATTTTTAATTAAAAATAGTACTGCCTACTTTAAAAAATTTATTTCTTGAATATTTATATTTATTGAAATAAAGGACACTATGGGGAAAACCACAAAAATGAATATCTTTTATTTTTATGTTCTATACTCCAATCTCATCAGTAAAAATTAATGTGTCACATATTTCAAAACAATAAAAATATTAAAGTTACCAAATAAATTCAAGTATATTGTTGAGAAGATTTAATGGAATACAATAAAATCATTATTATTAATCAAAATCTAGTAGATTTTAATTTGGTGAAACATAAATAAACTTGGATAATAAAAATACTAAAAATGTAAAAACAATTCCAAAACAATATTGAATATTTTTGTGAAACAGTTTAATATCAAATAAAATTGATGAGTATGTCGAAATTAATGTCGCTTATTTCTAAAACACAGTACAAACTACAGTTTAACAAAAACAATGACTGCGCACGAACTACTGACCCGATCGAGTTCAAACCCATGCTAAACGTACTCTTATTATTATTAAAAATGTCTTTATTTTCTGTTTTAATTCCCTAGTTACATTTCATCTCATAGATTACATATATATGTTCAGGCGATCCGTAGATGTCAAAAGTACGTCTGGATGCAATGTTGTGGCTCCTTGCAGCGAGGCATTATCCACAAGTTTGATGTAGGTATATAGCTATGACTCCCATAAATCTTTCGGCTGAAATATTCCTGAAAAGCAGATGAAAAACAGAGTTATTTACTTTTGTTATAGCTCCAAATCGCGTTCTTTCAATGTGGCTATATAAAATTTTACGTTTTGAGTATCATCACTCCATTTCCACATTTCGATTGTGCGTAAAAATATTGAGAAAAATATACTTTCACAAATAATTTTTTATATTGAGAATAATCTATTGACTAATACCATTTCAAAAAATCATGTTTGGTTTATTCAAAATGAAACCACTCAGAATGTTTCGAACCCATGATTTGAATGGTTAGCACTCAAGCGAACGATCATCGTTTGACAACATCGCTAATATAAAATATTATCAATGTGTCTGCCTAACGCTCAGAGTACGAAACTTTGGCTCGTAATGGTCCTGTGAAGTATGATCTTAACTAATTATCTAAAAACTCTAATCAGTTGTAAAAACTAGTTGTAAATTTCTATATAATATTTCGCTACATTACTAATTTAAAATTGTAGGGTTTCACTCTACTATTCAACAAAAACTGCTTATCTGAATTCGACGTAGTTAAGCAGAAAACGTCTAACCCACAAATTATAAAAAAATTGCTTTAACAAACTTTAAAAATGTCGTTTTAATAAATTGCAGAAATCGTCCATGTCAAATCAAATGTTTTTGTAACGATATTCTGTAAAATCCTAACCCACATAATTACAAAATGAGACTTTCATGTTCACAATAAGTCCAAGTGGTTTGGATGTATTCTGTCAGAAATAATTTGGTTTTGATTTTCTACCACAATAAATTGTCGAAACATCTTAAGTGGGTTGGATTCATTTTACCAAATAAATTACGTAAAAAATTATACTGATATTTTTTCGTTGAAACCGTCCAAGAGGGTTGGACGTTTTATTCCACAAAATTTTACGCATAACTTTTATGTTTAATTTTTCGGAAAGAATCCAAACCTCTTGGATGAATTCGATGTTTTCACATTGAAAGCTACTTGCATCTTATACCAGACGATGCAAAACCCTTTTATACGAATTTTACGAGCTCTCCAAGAATCATAGAAGACATTGATGGATTCAATAATGAGTTAGACTTCGATATAGAGTCAGATGGGCTTTAAATTGTTGTTTCTTTTATCATAATAATTAATTTTTTTGTATCTTAAAAGATATTTTCTTGGATTTTTGTTTCGATTTAGTACAATAAAATATTTCAAAAATTCACTTTTTTTATTTACCTGAAACGTGCCAACCCATATAACCATCTTTTGTCAAAATGTTTACTTACTTAATATTTTTCTCTAAAACCATCTAACCCACAAATTTGTAAATTATTCCAAAATTTTTGAATTTAAAGTAAATTATCATGTTATAATACCATTACAGCTGCAGCTACATAAGAAAATCAATGTGACATTTAATTTAATTATTTTAGGTTTAAAGGGCACATCAATAAACTTTAAGTTCAAATTATCAAAATTTATCATTTGTGGGTTGAACGTTTTCCGCTTAACTACGTCCAATTGTAAACATGAGTTACAAAATTCCATTCTTAGGTTATGATCATGTTCAGATATATAATCAATGAGGAAGTAGCCTCTATATAAATAAATGCATGAAAAATTATGTATATTATATGTTGAGAAGATGTAAATAACTGAAATAATATGCTTTCTATTTACATGTCTAGTATATACTAGGAATATTTATGTGGGTATCAAAATTTTATGTATACAGGTGTTCCGGGACTCGCAAATGCAAAAGATTCGACAGTGAGTAGATGATGTGAAAATAATGCTGTTACATAAAAGAAATTCATATACATAAATATACATTCTGAAGAAAATTATTATAAATTATAATTATTTATTGAAAATACTTACAGGAGATATTAAAACACATAAAATATTTCTTGGAGAACTAATGAATAAACATTTGAACTACATACTGTCCAAGATCATATTACTGGCATATGGAAAAATTGAAAGAGGTTAATAATTAAAATATAAAAAATAACATTATTATTATCAAAAAAATATGGACCTATTAAATTATTACCCACTATTCCCGATATTGATTCTTTGTTTGAATTGTACCGTGAGGATTTTGATCTGCCCATAAATATAAGTTATGGCAATTAATAAAATCGTCTCGTATGAAACCCGCTTTATCAGTAAACAGTAATTTTCCAACAAATGTATCTTTAAAGCCTGATATATGCAACACTGGTAAACACAAGGAACTAAATGATCAATAGAGTAACTTCCATTGTGACGCTAAAAGGTAGAATCTTGGAATTTTCTTCCAAGTTCAAAGAAATGTTCTCCCTAGTCTCCGGCAGAGTGTAGAAGTGCAAGGTGACTACTTTAAACATGTATCATAGATTTTTTTTTGTTTTTATTTAATAAGTTGTAGGCTAATCAACTAAATTTTTCTACATTTCAATTTATTCTTATGCAAGCAACAAGATGTTCGACAGTACGCAGTTCAATTAGAAATGTTTGATTGTGTTTCAATACCTCCTGTAAGTGTTTTCAATAAATAATTACTTTTGATCATTTTATTCAGAATGTTTCTTTATGACAAACGGTTTCCTTGGAACATACCCATATCTCCCAAGCCAAACATTTTATCGAGTTAAACAAAGAGTACCTTTCTGTTAAAAAATCGCTAGAAAAATTCCTTTCTGCTATCTTTAGATAGAAAAGTTACGGACTGTGTTTTGCAACTTTGAGCGCTATAACTCAGAAATGAGGGGTCGTATGAAAAAAGAACACTTTGTTATACGTATAGACAGACGTGATTATATCTGGAAAGCTTAAATAAGACTTAAGATATATTCTTTCCATATTGGGAGTGCTATTGGTATATACGTTTTATATCCTTTGTTAGTAAGTTGTGAATATGGATCTCTACAAAAGCAAATAATACGAATATATCTGCTTTTGTACCTGACTGACCGGCGCGGCGTATTCTAAAATCAACGAATGTTCAAGCTGTAGTTGGTCGGAATTAATGACATTGATTTTTAGAATGCACTTTATACTGTTTCCATAAAAACAATAACTACACACAACATACTTACTCAAACAAGTTGAAACTAGTAGAAATATCTATCAATGTTATCTTGTCACCCCTTAAATCGCAGAATTCTAATGCAGTATCAAATTTTCTGTTCCGAGCCTCACAAATCAATTTCCATAGTTCTTTACTGTTTTGGTTAATAAAAATGTTCAAAATATATTTTCACAATTAAATTCAGTTTTTTATTGAGAATTATCTATTTACTAATACATTTACAAAAAATTATGTTTATTTAAATTGAAACCACTCAGACTGTTTCGAACCCACAACTTGAATGATTAACACTCAAGCGAACGATCATCGTTTGACAACATCGATAATCTAAAATATTATCAAAGTGTCTGCCTCACGCTCAGAGTCCGAAACTATATCTCGTCATCATGGTTGCGATAACTCTACATTTGAGTAGAGAGTATGCGAAGATCTACTACAGAAATGATCCTGTGAAGTATGATCTTAACTAAGTATACAAAAACTCTAGTATCTATAATCACTTGTAGAAACTAAATGTCAACGACGTAAGCGGTGACATCTACTAACCAGAAGATTAACTTGAAGTTAAATTTCTGTTTAACGCTTCGCTAATTTTCAATGAGCTTGGAAATGACATTTGGATTATTATGTTATAGATAGTGACACTGTATAAATGAAATCTAGTAATTTATTTGATTTCTCTAGCATTTATATTCACTTCAAAATTAATTATCAAAATTCGAATAAATACGTCAATGCACCTATTTTCGTTATAGCGGATCGGCTGGTAAGTTACGTCATTAGCGCCGATCGCTTGACTAGAATATTAGTTTCACGTAGAAAGTGTTACGCCTTTGCTGTTTATGTATTTTATGAAATGTCTGTTCTAAACTTCGATATAAATATTATACCAAAATGTACAAATACGATAATAATTACACCAAATAAAGTATTCATTACTTGTTTCGAGTATATCGGTTTTGTTGTGAAGATCATTTCGAGATAAGTTAATTTTTAATTGATTTAGTTACCTCATTCAGTGGCATTTTGAGTTATATCATATCAGCACACGTGCTAAAGGGTCTGCAACTGCTAAAGGTTACTTTTCAGATTATTAAAAATATATATACAGAGTAATGGACTAAATACTTTATTTTGTGTGAATATTGAAGCACATACGAATTTTCAAAATTTAATGTATTTTCTCACTATTATAAAGTAATATAAAATGAATAATAAAAAATTGTTAACAATGGAAAGGTGATAAAAGTAAATATTTAACTGAACTTTTAGATATCTTCGTTTAGATTTTCCTATTACTGTCTTTAAAAATTCACCATTGGTATCTTCAGTAGAAGTTGAACTTTTCGCGATATCTTTGGTTTTCAAAAACTCAATTGAAGACAATGTTGATTTCGACCGATAACACTTTACAGGAGTCGGAGCTGGCTCTCCTCTTCCTCGATGCATCAAAGATAAGAAAGCAATAGAATATTTGCAGCTCTAGCACTTGCATCATAATCATGACATTGGGCTCTTTGAATAGATATGTTTTCGTTACAAATTGAAGTAATGTGACATGATACGGTGCCTTACGAACCTTACGTTCCAGTATCGCCTCAATTATCTTGGAAACGGCTTGTAAGATTTTTATAAATTTTTGTGTAAGAGAGTCTTGGGATACGGCTAGTAGTATGGTGGTATTTACATTGTTGTGAGATCTTTCCTTTTTCCTGAAAAATAATGAATTTTGTTATTTTAAATGGATCACTCTGTATATTTCTCGATTTTCGAAATCCTTAAGAAATACTTATTATTTTTTATCTTATGTTTCCTATACCTAATTCCATAATTTTGGTTATAGTTACATTTGCGTTAACTCCGCCGAAGTTAAAATAATACATTTACGAGTAGGTGGCTTTGACTGCTACAATAACAAATTTGACGTTTCAATAAATTATTATTCTTCTTCTGGCTTCTTTGAAATATTTCGCTGATACAAGAGATGAATGAAAACCATTTTCTCTATAATTGTCGAGCCAATTTCTGGATGCGTCTAAGTGTTGTTGTCAAGGTGCTTTGCCACATTTTACTTATAAAATTTATCTTTGTATGACCGTATGACAAGTGAAACTAGAAATTCGTAGGTAGTTATTTCCTTTTTTATAGAATGGTATTCACTGATCAATTGACAATCTGTTGTATTTTCTGTTATATCGTTTAATATATATCGCTTAGTTGGTATTTAATAGCCTTCACCGATGCTATCCTGCACTCCTATCTAGTTGCAGAAAGCGTTTCAGCGATAACAACCTTTGTAGCAAACCAAAAAAAAGATTTTGTTTGGACACAAAACAATGCTAAATCTCCTAGGATGAGGTTACAGCTATGAATCCCACGAGGTAAAAAATAAGCAAGTGGATTTATTTCACGAATACTTTCTCACCACGCATTTTTGCAATGATATACCTAACTCTTCTAATTCTGTGGTTATATAATTAGTCAAACTCTCAGCTGTGGCTAAGAAACCAACAAAATCTTCTTCAATTTCAGCTGAGCTGTATTTGTATAAAGCAATCTTATAATTATTTACTGAAAGTTACAAAACTCCAGAAACGTCACAAGTACAAATAATCGAGTAATATTTATAATTTTTTCAACAATTTGAGTTCTCACGCGACTTGCCATTAATTATATGAGTTCATTTTGAATATTTTTCCCAATATAGTGGTCATCAGTCGTCTTATCATTTACTTGTTTTAGGGGAAGTCTCAGCATGGAATCAAATCGGGCTATTAACTTTACTAAATATATATAGTTGTCGCTTGTCTCACTCGAATCTAAGTCAGATGTTAACTACTTTCTATAACCCCTGAAGGCCAAATTGTGAGATGCTAAAAAAATTACAATTGCAAGCAATCGTTCTAAAATATCTCTTCAACGTTGTCTTTCCTGTTCAATTCGTGAATGGGCCAAGAAGTCAATAGTGTAACAGCTTTTTAAACCATTCTCTAAATCAACCCATTTCAACATACAATCTTTGTGCTGTCGACTAGATTAGTGAAACTCTAGGTAATCACCCAAGTGTTTCCGATAACACAATTCTTCACTTGATTCAATTTTTGCATTTTCTAGCCCAAAAATTCGACACGGAAAGCAGTAAACGGTATCCTTTGTTCGGGAATAAATCATCCAACGTCTGTCAAACTATTCACCGTTAACTAATATCTTTTTACAATGATATTCGCTGAATCACTGTCCAATATCATTTACGGGAAATAAGTCAAGTTTAATCTGGACTAGACCTTTTAATTCAATCTCAGGTCGGTCTATACATCAGCGATTGTTATGGGCCACAAACTGGGCTCATTTTGACTGAATAGCGTTGACAGAGGCACCGGTAATCTGGGAGACAATAATATAGTTAAATCATCCTCACTGTTTTTAATCAATGACAGCAGTGACACCCATGATGATGTGGAAGGAATGTTTTCAGCTGTATCAGGATTCGAGTCACTTTCAGGCAATAAATGTTTTGTAGAGGTTTTGTTGATCATCAGTATTTATATATTTCTATAAAGATGTATGTAGATTTTTTTACCTGCTTTTTTACACTTTTTCAACTTACTCAATAATTTAAATACTATAATTTACACTTTTCCAGCTCAATACTTTTAATACCATAAGATCGTGATATTCATTAAAATTGAAATATATTTTGTAGCTCATAATGCAAGCCAAATAAAATAATTTCAAGGTGACAAAAGTTAATAAATGAAATGAATTACTTTATTTTAATTTGCCGTTATGTTATAACGTTAAAAATTAATTAATAATCAAAATCAAGTTCTAAATAGAATAATATAGTTAAGAAAATCAGTATTTTCCAATATATAAATTAGTTTTTGCGCGAGGCCCCTGCAAGAGCGAGGCCCCAGGCGATTGCCGTGTTCGCCATCTCCTAAGGCCGCCGCTGCAAAGATTATGTTATATGGGAAGAGTGGTAGTGCAGAAATATGTTGTTAAAGAGTTGTTAACTCTACCAAACAACCCTCACCTGTACAAGGTATTAAGTTTGAGATAGTAGGTATCTACAGACATTATCTTCTCAGTTTCACGCTAGACCTATATACGTCTTTTTTAACTTTCACCTTCTATGATATATAAATTCAATGACATTAAAATACTATAACTATATAAAATTTTCTGGATTTCCCTAAGTAGTCGTAAAATCGACATCTTTTCCTAATTAACTGAATGATTTTTAATAATATAAATACCGAAATTGCACATAATTACTCAGTTCGTGTTCCATAACGAAACAATTACTAACGTTCAATAATAAAAACCTGCAAAGATAAATTTTTTTATTGCTGTGCATTTTATTTTTAGTGGTCGTTTCATTTCCTGAAAATGCGGTCCAAGCCTATCCAGAAATATTAGGTAGCCGGTCGATTTGCGAGGCTAGGTGTATTGGATGGGGTTACAGTGATGGATATTTTGGTCATAGAAAATGCCAGTGCTCCAAATAACTCTAATCGCTGAATTCGAGATCTTACTTCAGAAATAAACGTTTCTTTTTTAGTTCAGAGTATTCATAACTACTAATACTATCCGAAACAATGTTTCTAAATGAACATTTTACTTTGTATTACTCATTAATAATATAACGTCTTAATATTTTATTGTTTCATTATATTTGTATTTATTTCAATTTACGCTGGTGTCTACTTTATTTTTTCATATATATTCTACAATATTGGACGTTATATGATGAATGCGCGAAGTCTGATCATCAGTTTTGTGTCAGATTTGACAACTTGATATTAACTTACGCTGGTACATCCATCTACGGCTATGAAGTTCAATTAGGAAACTGCCTTGGGTCATATGTGTGAAACCTCTATAACATAGGTTTGTAGGTATAGTTCCTCCAATATTAATTGGAGAAGACAGTTATGCGAGGAATAATCAACATTTCATAAATACGCACCGCACTCAGACCAAATTAAGAAATAAAAATAATGTTTACTCCCAGTATAAAATTCGGTAAACATATAAGAAACCGTCAGTCCACGTGGACTCATTATCTCCACTGCTTACCTTATGAAAACATCGAAGCGTAAACATAAATGCATTTCTATTGTCCGAAATCATATGTATACAATTTCTTCGAAACATTTCTGCCAGAAAATCTGCAATAAGCAGTGGTGTTGTTTGGTGAGATTAATTTAATTCATAAATTTCTTCAAATGAATAGAAATATGGCGTTCATTAGACCATGGGCGAATGAAGTGATAATAGTGCATACCGATTTCTGAAAATATTTGTTTGTTCAATAAATTTAAATCAATATTGCTATTGTTTAACTTATTTTCAATCATTTTGAGCAATAATAAGAAATGTGTAGTAATTTTGAGTGATTTTTAATAAGTAAAAAAAAATAAAAATAAAAACATTGCAATAAAACCAAATTTTCTTAAAAATAAAACTTGCTTTCTAAACAATAATGTTTCTTTTTTTAAAACGCTAGTAACGTGTATTTCCGTCTCTGGATGTAATTGTTGCTAACATACTCCTAGGAATGCTTTCAATTAGTTGATGTATCACTTCCTGAGGTATGTTTTCCCATTCCTCTAATGCCGCATGCTCAAGCTCATTTAAATTTTGGGTTTTAAAATGTTCCAGACATGCTCGATAGGATTCATATCTGAACTTCTTGGTGGCCAGTCCAGGGTATGAATTCTTATTCCATTTAGGTAATTCAGAACATCTAACGCAACGTGTGGTCTTGCGCATTAAACGAAAATCATCACCAATAAATAGACCCAAATAGAACGACGTGATTTTCAAGACTGTCAGTTATGTATCTTGCTGTGTTAAGGGTGGACCTAGGAAGAGACACTATAAACATCAAAACAAATTTCTTTTCAAAACACGATAGACCCTCCTTGGAACGGCTCCCTGGGAATAATACAAGACTGCGCAAATTTTTCTTCTCGCCGTCTTCGAATTTGATTACGTCAATCTGGACCTCTTAGACTGATTCTTGTCTTATCAATAAATAAAACTTGCCTTGCAAATCTTAGTCTAGCAACACGATGCTGCTTGGTTAGCAAAGGTGCCTGGAGAGCTCTTCTGCTATGTAGACCAGCATTCTGAAGGTGTCCTCTTCGGTGTCATTTCGGACTTCTCGTAAAAGGCTGTTGAGCTCGACTTTTATCATTGACCAATTTCTTAATAAATTTAATTGCAAAAAACGGTCATCTCGAGGAGTTAAAGCTGAAGGACGTCCTTGTCCAGGCCTCCTAGAATGTGAACCGTTCTATCGCAATCTTTTTAATCTGCCAATGGTTGTGTGGTGTACGCGAAACAGAGTTGCCACTTCACAACAACTTTGTCCCTGTTCAACTAACTCGGCTATTCTTTCAGCTTCGCGTTCACTTAACTGCCTAACTCTATTTTTTGTTTAACTAGTCTCGACTTTAACACACCTTGATTGACTTAAATTACTGCTATCCACAAGTTGGTACAACAATAGAATGAAAGAAACATTAAAATATGCATGAAATTAAAATTAAAAAAAAAAACAAAAAACTGTTATTTGCTGATAAGAAATTTTGCTACATTTTATCGCTAACATTTAAGATACTTTAACCGTTGGTGATAGAAAAAAAAACCATTGTCCAGAATCGATTGCATTCAAAGAATATGAATACCATGCGGTTATATGAGAACAGAAGTGTATTATTTGCCTTCCCTTCATAGAGAGATATTGAAAAAAATTGTAATTGAAGAAAATCGTGACATGATGGTGGCTACATAGTTCTCCATCATATCATTGCGAATTGAATCCTTTTGAACTCGTAAAGAGGAAAGTTTCAAGAAAAAATAATTCTTTTGAAATGATTGATGTTGAGAACTTGTTTTCACAATTCAAATTTCAAGTGATTTTTCATGAATATATACAGTAACCGAAATAATGTATTCATTCCATTTTGTTTTTACATACTATATATGTACGATTTTATATCTTCCATGTTTAAATTTAAAACGAATCTTAGGTAAAATCAAATTTTTAGTTAAACAAAGAATCTTGGTTACCTGATAATTTGCATGTAATGAAGTACAGCGCTACTAGAAACCGTATATATTATCGACCTTGAGTGTAATTAAAATTTCAGTTGAAACAAAAATATGACAATCATTTAATTCTTTGTATGAATGTCTTATTTGTGACTTAGGCAGATAGCCAATATAAGAAATCTAGTGTCTGGTTTCTGTTTCTTACAAATAAAAAACAAATAAAAGAAAAAGGTAATACGCATACAACACAAATGTCGGCAGTCCTAATATAGGTACGAATGTAACACCTGGTGAACAACATTCGGGTGTAAACGTATCGATCTTTAAAGTACATAGAACCGCGGTTGGCCAAGTCGGCTTCGGATTCGGTATTAGATGCTTATGCACAAGCATCCATGTAAAAAACAAATGTAAATAGCACAGCGGCAGACTTAGATTGCTCGCTTTTCTCGATATTAGTTTGGAATGTTTTTGAATATGAAATGGGATAGTTTCACGTTGAACAGAAAACTAATAATTCAGGTTGGGTAGTCGAAAATGGAATATTTTCACCTTTAACTGTACCGGAAAATAATTTAAGTCTGTTCGAAATACTCAGAGGAAAAAGCTCATTCACTTTTAGAGAATACTTATAATGAGGATTATTTAACATATTCAACTCATTATTCTAGAAGTTATCATTTCAATTTTCTGCCATTTTCCATTTTCGTAAATCTAAATTGAATTTAATTCAATGGTGTCACAGACACATTATAATGAAATCATATATCTATACGATTTCGATGTTCGACTTAAGATATGATACTTTTATTGAACCACAACTTCTCCTTCAGAGTAACACATTGAAACTACGTTCAAAAATTGGTATTAATTGAATAAAAAAAAATTTACAAATAAGTGCTTAATTAAATCCTGTCCAGATATCTTGACACAAACAACCTTGTTTTTTTATGGTACAAAATAAAAATCAAATTAAAGTTCAAATATTTATGTAAACGAAACAATATTCCTGCTTCGTTTATACCTGGCACTGGGCGTTCTACATCCCCAAATCTCATATTTCTTCTATTAACAGTCAAGGAATTATTCATCCCAAGTATGTTACACATAAGTTGGTTTGCGGGAATGACCGTTGGTATTGTCATAGGGTCCCCTGGATTTTTCTATGCTTGATCCATGCTAATGTATCAAATAATTTTTGGAGTAGTCTTCTCCACTTTTTAATTATCAAAAAGTATTATAAAAAAATTAAAAATGTTATTGTGTGGTCGTAGTAGTGGAGTGACAGAATTTGATGCAGAAACATCACGATCTTGATTTTACTACAAACATTAATGATGCTGAATAACATTCTGATTGTTATGGGAAATTTGTTATACTAAAAGCGATGTATAAATAAGATTTTGAAAAGATATTACGTTCAGAAGGTGTAAGTGTAATTTTATTTATAATTCTATAGAATACCATAGTCTCTCGTTTCATATTCCTACTCAAAGAAGCTTCGCATGCTCCGTAATAATAATCATTATAATGACGATATTGATAAAAATGATGAAGATAAAAATTACAATGAAACGTATAATAGTGATCATGAGAGAGAGAGAGAGATTCGTTGGATACAATTTGGTAGGATAAGAAAAATTTTAATAGGAGAAAAGTTTGTTGGAGTGACCCCTGATATAGGACTTGCTCCTCTGCAGAGCTGGGGTTGTGTTGGTTGCGTGAGGTTGTGTTTGCTAACTTCACTGGAGGAGGAAAAGCGAATATTTAGGATTTTTGGCTAGAAAAAAACGAAAAGAGAACTTGTGAGTAAAACAGCTCTTCTTGGCTTGGGGATATTTTTGATTTTTTGGAAAACATTTTTTATTTTTTTTTTTGAGAATTTGCAGAAAACCTGCAACACCGACGATCATGAATACGATGATCATAACGAAAGTGAGGACAGTGATTGGCACAAATGATTAATATGTAAGGTCGAAGGTATGTTTACAAATAAGTAAAATTTAATTCAATGTAATATGAGATATATGTAACAGTATTATGTCTATATTCACTGAAATGTTTAAATAAATTGATACATCTTATGAATAAATTGCTATTGTCCATTCAATAATGATTTATCCCTAAATTTGAATGTAATTTTTTATATCAATCATAGCATGATATTTAGGAAAGTAAAACGCTCCGTGCCAGATATTAAAAACAGACAGGAATATTTTTTTGCATATATAAATATTTTAACTGCAATTTGGTTTCAATTTTATGCTGTTGGGTGTGATCTGTAAGAAATCTAAAAAGATTATGCCAAGATATCCGGACAGGATATAATTAAGCACTTATTTAAATCACTTGAAACTAAATTTTAGGCATAGTTCCAAGGTGTTACTCTAACGAGAAAGTCAATGGTAAGTACTAACATTCTACGTTTTATTCTGTTGACTGATCGTCGGGTTATTTTGCTGCGGGCTCTTGGACTATAATTATTACTAAAAAATTGTTAATTTTAAAAAAGGCTTTTCGTAAATTATGATGTGAAAAGCAGTAAAGTAAACGTCGAAAAATCGGTCCCTTAACAGTTAATGAAAAAATATAAACATGGAAATTTTCATAATATTACTGATTCTGATTTGGATTTGTAAGGAGTATGTGGAATGATAAAATCAAACTCAAAATCAAAAAAATTATTTTTTCATGCTAGCCTACCGAATTTTTCAGCCCACCTGAAAATATTTTAACGAGGCCTCACTAATTAAAATGTAACGACTGATTTTTAGTTTTATTTTTACTTTTATTGATTGCCCTAGTCACTAATATGGCGTTTGACTTTTCTATTTCAACTAATGAATGAAGATAATCTAGTCTTTATCCAAAGTTGAGAAATACAAACACATATATTCAGGTAAAGTCCCTATTGACCAACTTTTCTGTGTTATATTCCCAACTTTCGGCAGTTCTTTATAAACTTGAACTTCAATTTATTAGAAAAAACTTTAATGCGACCGCCATGCAGTCGTTCTCGTTGATATACCCGACTACATTATTTTTATAAATCCTCAGACGAAAGTTTCGAGTAGTTCAAATTGTATTTAGAGTTTTGGGACAGAGAGCACTTGAAATGTGTATTCAAGTGTACTTTCAGTTAGTCCAGTAAGAGTTTTTTAAACTGGAGTATTTCATGTTTGGAATTATTGCCGTTATGAATAGAATGTGTAGAAAGTCAGATGAGAAAGATTGAAATGATAAATTGAAATTGATAACCACCCCTATAAACATTTTATATCAGTAGGGTTGGTGTATGATATCGCGTTTAAAAGGGTTTTAAAACATATAATCTAGCAAAATTGTTCGTTTTGAATTTTGTACGTTGGTATCTAACAAGAAAAATTCGTTTTCAATTTTTTATTTATACAATAGTTAGGATAGGTTACGTTGTGAAAGTATAATCAATTATCATCATATGATAAACCTGTTATTTTCTTGACCAAGACTAGATGTTGCGATTTGATTAATTTTTTCCTTTCAATCATCAAGAAGATCTGATCGATGCGGAAAACTTGATAAGGAATAAGCTCATACTGATGTTATATAGAGAGATGTTATCCATATGTGTCAATTACACTAACGGAATAAACATTATAAGAAAATAATTTTCTTGAATCAATTATTGAAACATTACGCGAAAGTCCCAAAATTAATTATAACAGGATATTGACATACTTTCCTCGCCCAGAGCAGATTTTCCATACCCTGAATGTGACTAATACATATTATAAATATTACCCCATCGGAAAAAATAATATTTTTGGGAAACATTAGAAAATATATCTAATTTTGATTATCATGTCCTGCTGGCGACAATCTTACGGATCCGAGAGCCTCTGACCCGAGGGTTGATGAGTCATCTAAGGATATATGTGTTAATGCCCCTGGTGCGTTTATTATCAGACCAGTTGGTTCTTATAAATAAATATACCTTTAAAGGAAAGTAAACAGGAAGATAGATTATTAAAAATTAATGTGTATTCATACAAATGTTTTATACGAGGATGGTCCCAGAAGAATTGGATTGACCTAGAGATGGCGCTAGTTGCTTGAAAAATACCACTTTATCAGAAAGTACACAATCTATACAGCATATGTTTCAAGGTTGAAGACACCACGTTGTTTAGTATTTGTTTGGCAGCCATCAATAGTGAACGTTTCCAGTAAACTTGTAAACATGGAAAAAATTGATCATCGTCATGTGATACAATACTTTCATTTGAAAGGCGTTAGCCAAACCAAAATAAAAGTTGAACTAGATCTTATTCTGGGTGAGGCTGCTCCTTCCTTATCAACAGTAAAATTTTTGGTAGTAGAGTTTAAACGAGGTCTTAGGACCTGCGAAAATCGAAGATGGTATGAGGTGACAACTTCAGAAGTGTTGAAGAAAATCCACAAATCGGTACTGGATGATCGTCGACAGCATATTTCAAAAAGTGCTGTATATTGCATATTAACTGAAAATTCGGATATGAGAAAGCTGTGCGTAATATGGGTGCCACGCTTGCTCACATTGGAACAAAAACAGCATCGTGAAGATGTTTCCATCATGTATTTGGCAATGTTTCCCAGAAATAAAGACGAATTTTTGCGCCCTTTCATAATAATGGATGAAACGTGGGTCCATCACTTCACAACCCAAATAAAAGAAAATCAAAACAATGGACTGAAAAGGGATAACCAATTTCAAAAAAGGCAAAGACCGTTCCATCTGTAGGCAAGGTCATGGCGACCGTTTTCTGAGATACGCGAGGGATTTTGACTATCTTGAAAAAGGAAAAACTTTCAACGGCGAGTATTATGCGAACTTATTGCAACGTTTCAGCGAAGAAAACAAGAAAATACTGAGAAGAAAGTGCTGTTTCATCAAGACAATGCACCAGCTCACATATCCGTTAGTGCAATGGTCAAAATTAGTAATTAAAGTTTGAATTGTTACCTCATGCCACCTATCCGCTAGTTTCAGCACCTTCGGATTATTTTCTGTTCCCAGACTTGAGAATTGGCTCCGTGGTCAAGATCTTCCAGCAATAAAGAGGTGATGTCGGCAGTTAATGGCTATTTTGAAGAGCTTGACGATTCTTATTTTGAAAAGGATATCGCACTTATTGAACAACGCTGGGAAAAGGGTATGGAGCTAAAAAGAGATTACCTTGAATAATAAATACCATCCTCGTAAGTTTAAGTTCTCTTTAAAATCATATATTAATTTCTGTTAGAATATATGGAACGCAACCAATTTTTATTTAACTGTCTAATGTTGGTAATGTAAGTCGATCTTATCAATCTTGCTCTTTTATGTGTAAGACTAAAATTACAATAAATTGTTTGTACTGAAAATCATATCAGTTATTATTTTCAAACCACGTAATTTTCCTTTAATTTCATATTTGCTTGGACGAATTGCATATGTCTTATGTAAGAATAAAAGGTGTATTGTAAAAGTGGGTCTAATCTATATAATCGAATTTTAAATGATTAATTTTTTTCGTGATTTCGAACGAACTCATTTTGAATAGAAACGATTCACGATTCGCTTGTTTTCTAGGCGCTTTTTTTCTTCCTAATAAAAATTTTTAGTATATAAACAAATGACAGTTTTTTCTATAGGTTTTAATGTAGTTTATTATATTCATCGAGAATTTTTATAATTCGCCGTATATTAAAGCTATTTCAATTATGAATTGATTCTGAATTGACTGATACCCAATTCTTCTTTTGTTTATCACCGCCAGCAGACTTCCAGAGCTTCCACCGCCGCCAAATTCCTCTCCTAGAAAAAAGTGCATTTGTCCGGCAATCAAAAGTGAGATAATGAAAGTTTAAAGGTATATAGGAAATGCTTTCATTCCTGCCATTCTATATCGACTGGCATTCATCTAACGCTGCGTTGTCATGACGACCAGTAGCACTCACGTTCGGGTACAGTCGACCGCAAAAGGTTTACTAAAATAAAATTGTAACCGCACTAACTTACTTTAACTTTTGAGACGAAATTTAAAAAAGTGGGCTTTAGAGATTATCGAGTTTGACGATATCACAATTTACTCAATTATATATCATATAATCCCATTATTTCCTTCTCCCTTGTTGTATATTCAATTATATTATTTTATTATAAAATAATCTTCCAGCGCAGCGTCCTGGGCTGAGAGAGGAAAATTTTATCACAGTTAATTGAAAAATCTTTCACGTTGACTGAGTAGTATTTCATTTTTAGAAATGCACTTCTCTTATGAGCAATAGATGTTTTTACTAAAAGCAAAAATTTTAAAATATAGCAGAAGTTGTCGCTGTCCATCAAAATTATGAAAAACTATTGTACTCTATTCTAGTAACTCCATTATCAATAATCCCATAGTTACTCTCAAAAAAGCCTACAGACGAATTCTTATGACAATATCTGATGTTGATTTCTATATTTTGTATTGTACTGCAGGAGTACATTAAAGAAACGTGTATATATATTGTGTTATCAAAAATGTTTTTGTAGTAGCAAGCTTACGTTCCTCTAAAAACAGCTATGAGCATTTAGTGGAAATGGAAAAATAATAAGCTTTCTTTATTAATACGTAATTAACCACAAACCAATTTCAAATGTGCAGATAGCTGTGACAACAGGAGAATTTTGATGAGGAAACATGGAAAAAGTCATTTCTGGTAAAGTTATGACATCAGTAATATGGAATACTTACTGTGTTTGATCGACTAAATTATAAATGACGATGCATTCGATGGTGTTCGTTATATGATACCGTATATATATACTAGACCGTTCGAATTAGGGAAATTCGAACAATAGCCTCAATGCTAATACAAAATACATCACGTTTTAGCTGGAATTTCTGGAACCGTTCGTGATATTCATTTAGAATACTCTTCGATACCACTGCACTAACACTGGCCATTGTACTGTCTGATGGGCGATTCGATAACCAAGTTATCATCTTTAGAGACTGAAATCAATCCAAATTGGGTACTCGTTGTGCTCATATTTACCCTTAAAGATACTTTGGTTGAATAATTCAGAAGTAATTTCCAAAATATGCTTATTTTGAGGCCAAAGTTAAAACGTGTCTGAAAAACTATTACTTATCAGAGTAAAGCCGAAATTATAGTATTGCCCTCCCAGGGTTGTGAATTTTAGGATGGTAATAAATCTTTGTTGGGTTACTTACAGATAACTTATACCTAGCTGTCCCGATCAGAAATCACAATTTTTTAGTGTTTCTTTTATACTTTTGATCATTAGAGATTTCGAAGTTTGGTCCTGTTTTCATCAAGATGTTAACTCTTCCGAAATAGTCCTTTTTGTCCATTATAACAACGTTGTTTCCTTCATCTGCTTTATAGTAAAAACAACTCCTTATAACGTTTAAATCTTTTTTGTTAACTGATAGATTTCATCCTGAATAGACATGTTTTTCGAGATTGGATTCCTGGACACCTCCGGGACGAAATTTCCAACGACATGAGTGACTGAATGGAAGTTTGAATATATCCAATAAATTCGCCAATATCGCCATCGCCAGAAACAGCAAAACCCAAAAACCTGTTTCATTTCTGTTCTGTCAAAAGCCGTAATTAAAAAAATTCTTGGATAATACTAAGGATAAAATACCAAATATGAAATTATCTGTAATGATTGTAACGGGAAGTATGTAGGACAGACTAACAGATCTGTTAATGTCAAGTTTAAAAGCACATACTCGTAGCTGATTCAAAATATGGACGAACCGAAAAATTGCCGATCACGCAACCAATTATAATCATTAAATAAATATAAACAATGTAAAATTGTTGAAAATGTATCCAATAATACATTGATTGATGTATTTGAAGATTCAGATTGTTAACTATAAGAATAGTTTGAATAGGGACAAAGGGCCTATTCCTTACAGCGTACACTATACATTATTAGTCAAAGAATAAATGTGTAATTTCCCGCCGAAGAGCTGGGGCGGTTTGTAACACATTAGGTTAACTTTGTGTCACTTAGATGGTGGTAGCAGTAGTTGTAAGTCGCGGAAAAATTTCGGCGTTTGATTCGATTTAATCAGCATAGACATTTACGAATAGAATACAAATACCACTATAATTTAGAATAATTTTCAATTGTCCATTATTCTTTCATTTTTCCTGGTTATGATTTTTCAAATTTTCTATATTTTCCCTCGAAATGTAGAAGAAATACGCCGGGATAAAGACCAGAAGACGGAAGATTAAATAAGATTCAATAAAACCCAGGAACTACTCAGAAACGCAGAAAAGCAAATATTATTGACGTGCTTTGGTGTTTCCGCAGCACAAAGTGGATCAGCAAGCGGAAAATGTCATTGACACACTTTAGAAATTTAGTGTACATATGTAATTTTCAAAAAATGCGAACGAGTCGATTTTGCAAAATTGGAAAACTTTCAGAAATACAGTATACTGCCAAACATTCAAGTGATGATTTTTTAAAAAAGGGGTTTTGATTCTAGTTTAATACCCCTATGCTCCAGATCATTGGAACACAAAGTGTAGACGGCACATGGCAAAACGCTATCTTGTCAATATGCTCTACATTGAGTACTCGTTGGCTTCTTTTGTTATTGTCAAATGAAGAGAGAGATTATAAAAATATAAAAAAAAGACGAATAAAACAACGGAATTATGGGAAAAAGTCGCTAAAAAAAGCAGTTTTATCTGTTTGAATAAACAATGACACGTGAAATTTATTGTAAATTATAGTAGGTACACTTATTTAATCGGCTATAATCCAATGCCATTCAAACCGAAATGGAGGGCGAAATTTTGCTTACTCTGTAGATAAGACTTATAAAAAATACTTAGCGATTTTATACACATAATTCGATATATGAGATATATCGTTATATTTCGAATAAATTCATAATTATGAAAGAATTTTCCCCATAACCTTCATAAAGCTCCAATACAATCGTTATCCCGAGGGTGTTATTTAGACACGTCAACCTAACAATAACCACCGTCTTATTGAATTACGCGCCTGAATGGACTTTCTGGGACAGTCGATAAGGTAGAAATCATGCTTGTCAGAGATAACAGTTTTACCCTGATGAGCTTTGTGTACTGATGTCAGTTTGTCCGTCCATCAGTTTGTCAGTTATACTCTGTTGTTCGACGTTTCCTTTGATTTTCTTGTTAAATATTACTCAGTTCATGTCTCTATTGTATACATATATATAAATTGTAACGACTTTACCAGCTATATTATGAGCGTTTTCTTATTGGGAACGTGGCAATGAAACACCAAAGTATACAAATAAACACAAATTTTAATATTTTACAAACTTTCGATTACTATAAGAATTGATGCAACTCAAAATCACTAAAAAACTCAATTAGTTATTTCCCAGATGATGAATACATAAGTATTCGAAAGCTCGGAATATATATTAAAATTAGTCTACTTCCTAATCTACTTCTAATTCCAAAAATTCTGAATCTCAAAAATTAACCACACTTTTATTTCTTTGATCACTTCACTTGAAATGGAGTAATCAAAAATATTTTTATTTCATATTAAAGAATTTAATTTATAGTATATATTTTCTATAGATGAAATTATTCAAAGGATAAGCGCTGAGACAAACCATGATAAAAGATTGTAGGATGTAGATATTGAAGATCTATGTGGGGTGCACATAACGAATAAAATAACGTGCATGAAACACCACCGCATCGTTATACCATACCACCGCAACATAATCAAAGACTTGTCACTACTACAAAAGAAGAAGGATCTCAGCAGGCTAATAACAAAGCAGCATCGCTGACGTTCAGGATATTAAAAAACGCGTCCTCATCATTTCGAACTCGCTTCAGGTTACGACAGGAAAACTGCGGAGGGAGTTGCGACGTTGGCATACATTCTACATGCGTCTCAGAAATTACGTACGAAACACTAGAAAAGTCCTGAATGAGAATCAATGTGGAAAATTATGATATAGGGGAGGTCGGTTAATCACTTGATTAATTGTTTACCACATATTCCAATTGCTGCTTCATTTCAGTATTGTTTTATTATATTAAAATACCCCATAGTTTTTAAATTGTACATCTGTAATCTCGGGACACATTTTTTATTTAAATTTTGAGGTAGTTACACGAATACCTCAAATCCTTTTTAAACTTTGAACACTCACTTAAATGAATGTGTTTATTGTTCCTGATATTCTATTTTGACTAAAAAAGCTCCATTTAGCTCCAATAATTAATTAAAATACGGAGTTTTCTCATGCCTCACTGTCCAAAATTATTCTCGACTAATTATTCAATATATATTCAGTTTTTTAGTGAATAATAATAAAAAAATTACAAGTTTTTCTAAAAGTTCAATATATTTGAATGAAAAATTTAAGTTGGCTCTGTTAGATATTATGTACGTAAATATTCATTTTATATTTTATTCAACGAGAAGACGTGTATATGAAATTGAATTAATGAAATTTACTAAGAGGAAAGAGCAGCAGTTATTCCATCCAATTTAGACAGTAACTATTCAAAAATATGAGATTTTATGAATGTTTGTTAAAGAGTGTTGTAAATATAGAGTAATCGGGAAGTTCTAATGTCTGCCTTAAGTCTTGACCGAATTAATAATCTGAAATTTGTTTCTACATTTTTACTTACCTAATTGTAAATTTAACTAGCCATCTATATTCATTCTCAACTATTTGCCATAGCAATACTCTTCTTAGCATTTTCCTTTTTAGTATTATAAGGTTTTCTTCTTTCCACGAGAGACAGCTAGTTTTTGTAGCGCATGTGACAAAAGGTCCAATGGCTACTTTGCAAAATAAAACTTTTTGGTACTTGAATTCCTGTATATTTTAAATCTATTATTTCTTTCTATTAGTGTTGTCATTTGAATATGCCACTAAGTATATAGAAGTTTGAACAAGGGCTCTTTGGTTAGTACTTTCCATTTTGATCTTCCGTTTATCATTGTTGTTAATTTGATAAATATGTTAGCACTTCCATGTCTTTACATGTTCTTCATAAAATTTTTACTCTTCACAATATAGAGAGACGATAAATAAAATTAGAATATACAGAATAAAATCACAATGTGTAACAAAATTATAGGTAATGGTAATAATTAGTATATAAATCGTATATAAGTCCATAGCAAAAATTAAACTAGTATGCAGCATGTTCGGAATTAAATATTATTATTAGAATAGATGTCGTTTACAAAGTAGAAGGCACTTTCCAGTAAATATGCCCTTAAATTATTGCGGAATGCGGGAAAATAATATATCGATTTGATTTCAATTGGCAAGTGATCGTCCTTTTTTTGCATTGTAAAATATTGAGCCCTTAAATAATTCTGAACGTGGACTATGTAGGTGAAGGTCGTGCTTCGCATTCCTAGGTGGGTAGCCGTGCAACGAGCAACAAGCTCTAAGAACTTTACAGGTTCAACGACGCGACGTAAATCGTGATGTTTTTAATAAAAAAGAGTACAATGTATTCTCATATGATAAAACTTTGGTTTTAGAAACATTGAGACAAAGATGATTAGAACCGCACCATGATTTGAAGGAGATTAGGTCTTTAGATATGGTCCTATGAAGTGCCGTGAGATCGTGGTTGCTCCAAGAAAAGCTAGTGTGGACTACAAATAGACATATTTTAACACTGATGTCTAGATAGGCGATGTCGTTTATAAACCGAAGAAATCAAATAAGGCCTAGTACTGAGCCTTGGGCCACTCCACATTCTATTGGCTTGCAAGATGACATCGTTGTATCAACCTTCACAATAGCATGAATAGCTCTATGTCGTATTATTAGCACTTATAAATAATGCTAAACAAAACACAAACATAGCTAGGGCAACGTAATATATTGATGCTGTAGTAGCACAACTGCTTCATACTGACTGACCACTTTTATCCGCAGTGAATTTGCAGCATGCGACAAGTTGGCGTCTGCAGATGCGTCCTCTGTGATCAACACCAACAACTATATATGGATGAGATAATTGAATAGAATTATGTGATTTTGGGCTTTGGGCATTCATTAATACCCACAGACACGAAATTTCACGCGTGTCTTCAATCTTAATCGTGATTTCGTGAGTATCGTGTTTTAAATTAAATTTTAGAACAGTTTACGTTTTCAGCAAACAGAAAATATGTTGTCTCCGATAATTCCAATCCATACATTTCAAAAACCGTTGCTTTACCATATTATAATAGCTTTCTTCTGCCCGAAAACAATATGTTACCTGGAAATTAAAAGTTTCGTCTGTAAATTCACGAAATGCTATTCGCTGAGATCAATCTTGACAAAAAAGAGCTAAAGCTCGTGAAATGTGGTGAAGTTATAATTGCAGCTTTGTTAAAACACGCTACTGGGATATATTGCTGATAGCAGTACTTCTTTCTGGTTGTTGATCAATTTGATTCAGAATACCTTGTTCTATCCTTCTAATTGTACAGACAAATTTTGTTAAAATTGGTAAATAAATACTAGTTCAATATGATGAAGCGTCACTCATTGCTTTTTTTACCAACATGAAGACGTTTAACTATTGGATACTTTTTGTCAGACCATACACAAAATGCTTAACTTATGTATCCATGTTGTAACTATTAGGAAGAGTTTGATGTCTGTATTATAATTTAAGTAAAAATTGAAAGGAACAGATGAATTGTGATTAAAATAAGTTATCATAAAAGAGTAAAAAATGTTTTTAAATGAACAGGCATTTTAAGTAACCTTTTTATTTTATCAAACTGAATCTCTAAAAAAGATTGATGATGTTAAATAAAGTTAAATACCGATAATTAGGCTAATTCGAATAAAAACCTTTCACAAAACTTCTAGTTTCTATTTGTATTTGACTTTGATAACAAAAAAGTAAGTTTTACGCAAGGTTTACGTACCACCCAATAAGAGTTATATCCCCAAAGAGGAAATAGAATCATTCAAACTGTCAGTTATGAGATAATAACATAATTTCCATTTTTTTATATTACTATTAGAAAACTAATGTGGCAAATAAATGATATCAATTAACGTACTAAATCACAAATGACGTTCTCTATATACTTTCTGCTTTCGATTGATATCAAATTTATTGATACTGACATTTAACTCATACGATTTAGTCCTTTTCTTCTTCTCACAATCATCATTCATTCACTGATTTCTTTTCCATATACGTTCACAATTCATTCCTTTGGAAAGTCTAAACTTCTACAAACTTCTACATATTCATCGAGCAACTTGTAGAATGCACGAGCTACGATAAATGGAAACCCCATGATAACCCTCACCTTAGATTACGCTCCGGTTTGTAGCACGCCAGACAGGATTAGAAATACTGGTATCCAAGATAAATTATTAGTTACCACCCATCGACGTAGTCTATTTTATATACAGATCACGATTCACACTGTTTTTGATCAAACCAAAACGTGTGTTAAGATACGTGGAATTTAATTTCCAGATGAGTATATATTTGAAGTTTGTTGTATTAAAAAAGTTGGATCAATTTATTTCGATTTCATTTAACTTCCATTGACGAGATAATAATAGTACACACGTTTCCCATTTACTCTGTTAATGGTATTAAGCAGTAATTTATTATGTGTACGTGTATTTAGTTGGAGTGTTTTACGGAACTACATTCAGTGACATAGTATCCTAACCACCCAGTAAATATTGAATTGATCAAAAAGTCATAACTTAAGTGCTGCATTTCAACATTTCCCGGTTTAACTCGATTGTTTTTTGGCTTTACTGGATGAATCCGGAATCAATAACAGAATAAAAAAGTGGGCGAGTATCAGGGGGACTTTAAAAAGAGGAAGTAAACTAGTGATCAAATTTTCTTACTGATGGCTATCCAGAACAATTTCTATGACCAAGGATTGAACCTGAAACTCCTCTATGTGGATTTCAAGCAAGCGTATGATTTAATAAGTAGAAAACATTTGTTCTAGGCGCTAGTAGCACTCTGAATATCTAAGAAAATATAACATTTGGTAAAAATGATACTGAATAACACCTAGAATGAAGTAACTGTCTATCGGAAAAGTTTGAAACAAAAAGGGTGTTATAGCAAGGAGATCCGCTATCAAAAGTGCTGTTTAATCTTGTATTAGAAATGATCCTGGGAAGTAGTGGCATCCGAACCCAGGGGATGATTTACAATAACGAAACACAAATCCTTTCCTACGCAAATGATGTGGTACTTGTAAGTAGAACGAAAAAGGATCTAAAAAAATTGTTCCTACTCTTTGAAAAGAAAGCAATAGAATATGGACTGCGCATAAATAAACAAAAGGCCAAATATATGGAAATGGGAAGGGATCTGAATAGCTGCAACCAATTGAAAGTGATAACAGAGCAAAACAAGGAATATAGATTTGATACAGTCCAGAAGTTCGAATACCTATGACAGTGACAAACGAAGAAGGTAAAACCAGGGAAATCGATAAAATACTGGCGAGAGGGTACAAAACGTTTGGAGCCCTAGGACGACTATTAAGATCAAAAGACATTTCAAGAGCCGCTAAGTAACGCATTTATAAGACAGTTGTACAACTAACGGTGAGTATGGCAGTGAGTGTTGGATCATGAACAAAAAAGAAGAAAACAAAATAAACATATTGGAGAGAAAGGTACGAAGGAGGATTTTCGGAGGAGTGCGTGAACAAAACGAATGGAAAAGAAGAACAAACGCAGAGGTCAAAGTACTGTATGGTCAAGCTGAGATGGGATATGTGGTCAGAGCAAAAAGACTACTTTAGATGGGCCATATAGCCAAAATGGACGAGGACATTTGGGTGAAAAGGGAGAAGGAGCGAATAGGAAAAGAGGGCGTCCAAAAAAGATAGAAGCATGTAGAGAACATTTAGAAATTATAGGAATAGAGAACTGGCATGAAGCAGCCATGAACAAAAATATATGGAGGAAAGCAACAGAGCTATTCCTAGACTTGCGCCTATAAGGCCTGTTGAGATGTTTATGTATATATGTTACTTGACTTAAGAAAGCTCTAGCCAAGAACTACATGAAACTTGAGGATGTAATACAGTTTTAGAGGGGTACAATAGGTCTTCAAAGTTTGCAGTGTACATAAACCACATGAGTAAAATACATCTAACTGTCTACCATTTTCAGTGTTATTTTCCCGGGTCTCCCTAGATATGGATGTTGGTCGTTCTAGGAAAAGAAAGAGACATATATTTGCACTGTCGGAGTTATTGTATGGGGTCCATTGCCTATGATCTCTTCATCAGTGATAATGTGAAATTACATGAACATACTCAAGGAATAAACATAAAAGTGGCGTGGAATGGAATACCCAGGAGGATATTGATCTTCTGATTATGAGCTTCAGCGCATTAGGGAGTGTGTAGAAAATCTGAAACTTCAACTTATTATTTAGAGTTGGATTACCTTCATCTTAAAATAGTAAAATTTTAATCATTTGCACATTACATACTTCTTGATGTGTATGCAGATGTTCGAAAAATAATTTTTACTGTGTGTTCGAGTATCTTCGTCACGGAATATTTATTAAAAACTCAATAAAATCTTTATGCCTTACCCCTCGTATTCAGTTTAACCGGTAGAGAAGACAATAGAAAATATTTCTATTGAATTCCATTATCATTTGCTGGATTCCTTAGATTGTGTACAATATGTTGAGTTAAATAAGAGTGAGCTCGGTTATTGTGGTGTTTCGGAATAAGATTCTTTTCCATAAGTATGACCTTCATCAGATGTGCTGTAAATAGAGAGGGAAGAATATTGAGGATGAACAAACATATTTATTTTATAAAAGAAAACATTTTCCACTATAAAATCAAATTATATAAAAAGGTAAAAAGAAAGAGAATATAGGAGAATTATTTTTTTTATAAAATATCGTAAATCGTTCTATGATTTACTACGAAATGAGTTAGCATTGAAATATGTAAGTTTTGTATGCGGGTCAAATTCCGAATCAGTTCAGACACCAAAGTGTACTTTCAAAATGATCGATTACTTCATCCCCCTGCGATTTTTATCATGCGATTGATCCTTAAACTGATTCGGAATTTCATCCGTGAAAAAAGCTATATCAATGATCAGCTGCGATTCGGCTGATTCGAAGTCGTTTCAACGACATTTTAAGGTTATTGGAACTTGATAACTTTAATATAATTTAATATATAAATTCTGACTGGACTGAACTGTTAATTCAGATATTTGTTGTAATCAACCGAATCAAATAAACCACTCAAAACTATCCGTCGATTTTCAACAGAAAAATTGTTATTCTGCACCACGAAAATCCAACACCTCAATGTGCAAGACGAACCTTTGCCTGGAGATACTGTCTAACCCACTATACTCAGCCGATACGTTACCTTCGAATTTATATTTATTCTTCTCGGTACTTTTTCTTAGTGGTAAGGATTTGAAGATTTGGATGATGTATAAAATACCATCTCGAAATATATTTCTTAAAAACTAATAAACAAAGGTGCCATTTTTGATAAACATTTTAAAAACTTGGTTTTTAGAGTAATGCTTTGATTTTAATTTAGTCAAATGTCTTTAATTAAACATTCTTCTTATTATTAAAAATGGAAATTTTGGAAAAGAAGTTTATTTAATACTTTTCTAACCCACCTCCGTCTGTTTTCTATTCATTCATCTAAAATATGTGAACAATCTCTTAACATTTTGGCTATTATTTGCCGCATTATCGCTTTACCCATGCTCCTCCTGTTGAGATTAAACTATTTTGTAACTTGACAAAACACATAGAATGGCGTTAGAGACGAGAAAGAGTCCAGAAATGTTACCCACAGACCAACAATTAAATAGTAACACAGACGTACGGAACGGTTTATACAGGGATAACTGCCTTTAAATTTTATTATACTAATTTAGAGAAATCTACTCTTTCCTTTAGTTTATAGCATCAACTTTTCATTGGACTTTTCCGCATCACACGTCTAGTCTCACTTGCAGGTAGGTTGTTTTTTTTCTGTGTTTTCTGATTTAATATTTATTTATAATAAGTTATATAATAAGAAAAGACAAATGATGTATGCAGAATATAGGGCATGGAACTTTTCATTGAATGTTTTGTATCACACGTCTAGTTTCAGAAGGAGAGAAAGAAGAACAAAAATATTCTCTATTCTTGCAGGTAGGTTGTTTTTATCTGCGTTTTCTCATTTATTATTTATTTATATTAAGTTATATAATAAAAATAAAACAATTCTGTGAAACTAGGAGATATAGAAAGTATTAAAACATTATCCACAGTATGTAAATAAGTTGAGCTACAAAATTAAGAGTCTACAATGCGCCGATAAAACTAGTAACTACATACGTAGCAAAAACTAGAAGATTGAGGATATTTGAAAGGAGAGAGCTTTGACACATTAGTTCAAACAAAAAGTTTTTGAACATCAATATTATCAAATTTATGGGTCATCCGCCTTATTTGGCATCCAGTAATTTCTTATTATTCCCGCAAATCACAAATAAATTACGCGGTCAATGTTTTTCTACACCTAAAGAAGCAGTGGATGTGTGCCTCAATCGGAATGGAAAGAATGCTTCAACAATTGGTTCAAACGTATGCAAAAGTGTATTGACTTTAATGGAAAATATTTGGAAAACAATAAAGGTATATCCTATCATAAATATTAGTTTTGATTTCATAGAAATATAACAACAAGTAGCTTGATGACAATAGCCGAATTACATGCTTAATTAGCAAATGTAATATTTAAAATTTAGTCAACACATGTTTTTTATAACTTTTTATAGTTATATCTTTATTATAACCGTCAATTGCTACTTAAATTCCAAGTAAGTTTATGATCAGTATTTCTTTTGAAAATATTTTTTAAAAGTGACTATGTTGATACTCTATTTATGTATTAAAATAATAACTTCTTACTGTTTGTAGTATTTTAAAACTTTAACAAGAAGCTGATATTTTATTTTTCAAAATTTATCCGATTATTTTTTTCAATACTGTACTTAATATATTAATTATAATTATTAAGATTTCAATTATTAGAGTATATTATTGTAGCACATTTAATATGTTTTTTAGTTAATTAAAAATTTTTTTCTTAAATTATCATAAAAACAACGATAATCATTATTATTCGAAGAATTAATTTGGAAATTTTTAATTCTTTTATCAATTAACGCTTTGTCTTCAAAAGGGTGCACACGTAAGCTAGAGCCTCTGCACCCTGTATCTCTACCTGTATCTTTACCTCCTCACCCTTACAATTGATTACCTTCTGTTCTCAAACTTAAAATGGCCTAGTGCAAAGCGATTCCAGATTTCTGAAAGATTATTTTTTGCTGGTTTGTAATGATTCGAAACTCGCTGGGCTATGTGTGTAGAGATAAAAAGAGTTTATTGAAGAGTTACATATTTATTTAAAGTAAAGTATATTTTTCATTGAAAACTCTAGCCACTCTGGTACAAGAGATGTGAATTCTGCGCGTGTCAGGCGCTGTTGTAAATGATGTCTTGTATACGTCTAACTCCAACGCTTTAACTTTTTTTCTCACTGTAACTAACCCATTTTAATTACACATTTTCTGTTCACCACGTTTTTAAATGTGTAACACAATTCTCATTTCAGTTTATATTATAAATGTTGGCTATATCTATTTTGGAATATCAACTAAAGTTGAAGAAAAATTATTTTATTCCAACAAATATACGCGATGTGAAGGACGGGGATTCAGAATTTTATAATTCTCTTTGAATCGTGAAATTAATGAGTCTCCATCCTGACACTTTTCGATTTCGAAAATTAATGCAATTAGTGAAAACTCTGATAAAATTTGGAATATCTGGATAACACGTTCCGCGAAAATGTTTTCTTCCGCTACTCATTGATTTCTGGGCTTTTCAATTTACATCAAGGCTGATGTAAATGCAGGGAGATTAACTTTTTCAGAATTTGTCTTTGCTCTTAACTTTTCTCTCTCGTGGGAAATATGAGTTCAATATAAAGTGGAGTATAAAGTTTTCATATATTTTTTTTAGAGAAGGGTCAATGATCGTTGTATTGATCACATTGGAGATATGCGGATGATAATGGTATCAAAGTACTTGTTGCCTTAATCATATATTATAATAAAAGTCTTTTTATTGCTACTATTTAAATTCTCCTCATTATTTCAGAAGTAAAACATACGAGTCAATGCAATGAAATAAATTTCAGTATGATCATTAAATTATTAATAAAATTAATTTCTTAACGTCATTTGAGATATAAAAATAATTTTATTTATTGTAGAATTAACATTTGCAGCATTTTCTTTTATTTTTTAGCAAAGGTCACTTAGAACAATTCCTCTCAAATTAATGTTTTCTGGAGTGGTCATCGTCACAGGACCTCTCCCGCGTGAGTCATCTCTAAGATTTATTTTTCCAGCGGAATAACCCAGACCAATTTTTAATTGTTGAAAATGATGGACAGAAGCCACCGTAAACAGCATTCATTCTGTTTTTGATTTTTGTTAATCTTTATTAAAAAATTTATAACCGCCCAAAACTCAATTTGAAACATTTTTCAAAACAACTTGAGTTAGTGGTCGTTTGGGCTCTACTATAATAAAATGGATCGAAGCAGCAATTTGTGACTTTGTGTAAAGCATGTTGAGACTTGTCACTGACACATTTATGAAGATTTTTGCGAGCGCACTCTATTTAATATACACTTTATAGAACGCACTATGTATATTTGTATTCGGTAGATTTTGTTAACCAGCTCGATTTCCTATATTGTACCTTTTGATTTTGATATTGACTCTAGTTATTTTTCATGCCAGGGCCACAGATTTGTGTGCCCAGTAGATTAGATCAATATTTAATTCATTCATGAAATGGTCTAAATGGAGTATTACGAATTGCAAGTCCTGACTCACTCTGAGTCAAGACGTGAAGAATTTTTTTTCCTGTTAAGAAAAAGAAATATACGATGCAGATAGTATGATTTAGATCTTATTCTCTAATACCCGTCCACATTGGCTCCGCGATCTTAATACTCCATGTGTGGAATTTCGATTGACCGATTATACCAAAATGAACTTAGATATGTACTACTATCAAATATTCAATAGTGAACAATGATATAAGATATGTTTGTAAAATACGAGGAAATCTAAGGGCATGCATGTGATTTGGGAGATGATAATTAAAAAGCATTTATAATTTTAAGTAAAAAACAATTTTTTAAATTAAAAATGTTTTATGTACTTAACAAATAACCATGAAAATCAATTTCTAAAATACATTTTAAGTTTTTCAACTCTAAGTGTGCGTTCACATTGGCAACGCTCAAGCGGTGAGCGTCGAGTGATGCCGTTCCAGTTTGTCGTTCTGGCTATAGACTTTAAATGAATGTGTTCACCTTGCAAAAGACCACCGCTCAACGTTGCATCGCGTCGCTCGAGCTTCGATCTAGTTCGTTTTTTTGAGCGGCATCGCTTATTTTTATTCAGTATGGAGTATCATAAACATGCAAATAAAAATGTATAACTCTTACCTTAGTGTAAAATACAACTTTTCTGACGGAGAAATAGGCTTTTTAAAATTAGTTGTTTTCTTTTGGAGCCGATGCTTGATTTTTTCTAGAATGTAATCAAACGTTTCCACTGACATTCTTAAAAACTGAAAAAATCTAATGGATCACTGCGAAGTTCGTGATAAAGGTGATGGAATTCGCCATAAGCAAGTCTATTTCTATTAAGTTCATGAACGCCTTGTATTTTTTGCTTTTCTTTAAAATTAGCCTTTCTGAAAGTAATCATCGTTTGGATACCAAATTCATTACGTTCTTCTGCTTCGAAAGCTAGAAAATAACTAAAACGACGCTTAACCAATTTGAACAGGACAACGCGCGCGATGACATCGCAAAAGCGGCATCGCATGTGAACGCACACTAACTTATGTTAAGCTTATACTCCAATATATTCTATTAAAGAATATTCTCACCAGTCCGTCTGGTTCATAGTCAAGACCTGGGGGTAAGTCTTTACTGCCCTAATATAATGAGCCGGCCCAAAGCATGCGCGTTACGACAATACAACTTATTGAATTTTTTGCTTCTCAATTGCGAATGAAATTATTTAATGACATTCAAAAACTTACCTAACTTAATAACTAACCCTTAATAAAAAAATTTCTATCACTGACCAATTAATAAAACCAACTGACCTTCTATGGTCAATTTCTGACCTTACAGAAGGTATAATTCGCCAATCGAAATTGCACATATGTGGTGCTAAAATCGCTGAGTCGTACACATTTACAGAATTACATGCCATAACTTGATAAGGAATAATAAATGTTTAAAAGTAGATGTTTCTGATTTTAAATAATATATTTAAAAATATTTGTTCAGCATCACGTTTATCTATCTAATATTGACGGTATACTCTAAATGAAAATTATGAAGGAGTAAAACGGACTTATTTAATTAATATTATTATTTAACTAACGAATATACAAATTGAATATCCCCTCAAAATATTTGCTGTTGAAGCAATAGCGTTTTGTGATAATTATAAAAATGTAAATATTTTTCTACATCGTCGAAATTTTTACCCCGCATTAGCGATACCCTTTTGTCCATAATGTTGGGGAATTAGTCGAAAATGAAGGGAACTAGAATATGTTTAAATATATCAAGCGAATGTGAGGCAGCGGATGTTGTAGATGTGAATGTACGTTCTATTATCTTGAAAATTAATACCCGCTCAAAATTCATATGCACGGAGCCAACACAACAGTAGCACATATTCATTTGATCTTTTCGTGTACCGGGCACGTACAACAGAAAGAGGGTAGAAACGTTTAAATTAGACGAATACGACCATGAGTATTTAAATAAAAATAGAGTTCGTTTTTTTGCATTATTGATTTTCGAATAAATATGAGGGTTGCTATTTAAGTTTTGAGATATCAACACTGATGTGAATATGTCAAATCTGCCATTACCATCAAGATTGAGATTTTTAATGGTGATCGAACTCAGAACGTGTTATCATACGAGTGCTATTTAGATTGTTTACATTCATCTTAGTCAAAAAATGTAAATTAAATTCTATGACTATCTATGTAGATTAAACCAACAGCAGTGTGTCGATCAACATCTCGAGCCACTATGTTTTGCTGGTTTTCCTAATTCAATCGTGGTCGCACTTCGCTACATGATGAATTTCGTGAAAGGTTGTCCAGAATCTGCTGTCGTGCTATTAAACTTCGCTGCTGTGCGTAAATTGATATTGCAAGATCGTCATGTGACATACCGTGGGATTAAGGTTTACTTGGGCATCAGTTCCATTCCCATACATTCAATATTGCATGTCAATGGCTGTCAAAAAGATTTGTTCATGGTATATACCGCATAATTTGACAATCGCTCAGATCGCAGAAATCCTGAAAAAATTTCAATCGTGGTGCTTCAAAAGGCGTGTATCATATCGTGACAGGCAATGAATCGACTGTATGATCATTTCATGACGAATCTAACAAAAGTTGTTCGCGCACGAAGCACTTCGAAGCAAATGGTCCGCCTGAAGAAGTGGTTGTTTTGGAGGTACCACTATCGGAATGGAAAAAATGAAATTGACAATTGGTTCAAACGCATACATCAATACAGTGTATTGATCTTAATGGAGAATATTTTGAAAAATTATGATCCATATATAATTTTTTTTCTATTTGCCTGTCTCAAAATTTAAGTAGAAACCACCGTATTTAATACCATTATACCAATACACACAGAGACTGAGATGGGCCAGATTGAGTGCAAAAGTTAGAAATTTGATAATATGTAGTTTATGTACATGCAACAACAAAACAACGAAACGAATGAAGAATTCTACGAACAAATATCTATAATACAAATAAGAGAGAACATACAAGAGGGATATAAAAATTATAATGGGAGACTGGAATACAAAGTGGGGAAAAATAATTACGAAAAAGAAGAGGTGATGAGCTGCTACTTAAGATCGGAGAAAGAAATGACAATGGTTCCAGATTGATCGCCTTATGTCCAGAAAATGAACTAGTTATAGATAGAACACTATTTCATCATAGTTGTACATAAAACTAAATGCATTTTCCAGGCACCAGGATGAGAAACAAAAAACAAATACACCACATACTCTTAGCAAAAAAATGATAGAACTCTGTAATAGATGTAAGATCAATAAGGGTAGCAGAATGCATGTCCAGAGTCATCTACAAACCGAATATGAGAATGAAAAAAATAAATACAAAGGAATTGAATAAATCGAATAAACTGAACAATTACAAGAAAAATTCGGGAAGACGTTCTCAAATCCATGTAGGCGATATAGGGAAATCCTACAGTCATACTTAGTCATACTCAGAAATAATGGGTTATAAAAAAAAAGAAATACCAACCGTGGATAACTGCGGAAACGAAGGTCAAAATATCAGAAAAAAATATTTAAAAAATCAATTAAAAACATTTGTTAACGAGATTTGTCCAAAATAAAAGATTTGGTAGAGAAATATAATATAGAAAAAGAAGTAAGAGACAATGAGAGACAAGCGACTATTCACGAACAAATTAGCTCAAAACGCAGGAGAAGCAGTGAATGCTCACATCATAAAAACTAATAGACAAATCGAGTCAAATATATATAAATAAGCTAATGTCGATCCAGTTGACTTCTCTGAAATAACGAAAAGCAAAATACAATAACTGTATTCCAGCAGAGCTAATACACATACATCTTTCTCAACAGAAATGTTTCATTCACTACTCAATAAAATCTAGAATGATGAGAGAATCCCAAAAGATTGGAACGAAGGAACAATGATCAAACTACAAAAAAAAACGTGGAACAATGGAACAATTAAATGGCACCCTACATAGAAACCAAGGTAGATTCCGAAGTCGTAACTATTGCATTAACCATATCGAATCACTGTGAATAATACTGGGGCAACCAGACAACAAAATTTGGTTAAATTTTATAGATTTTGAAAAAGTGATATACAGAAAAGTAATGTGGAAAATCCTATTAGATAACTACACCAAAATAATACAACCATTATACACCTTGGATGATGAGGAAACCAGAGGAATAAGAGGTCAGGAATCAACTGGAACCTATTCGAAAAACTGGTAGACCTTGAAATCGCGGATCATATTTGTCTATTAACAACAAAGAAAAATTACTTGCAAGAGAAAACAAACAGGCTAAATAATAACTCAACATCAGTTGGATTAAACATTAACAGCAAAAAACAGAGATATTACGACACAGCAAAACCGATACCGAAAGCGCCAAATACTTAGGTGAAAAAGAAATGGATCAAGACGAACAATTTTGCTATTGGGGTAGCAAACAAGGAGGTACCAAAAATGATATCGAAAGAAGAATATCCCGGGCGCAAAACGCTTTTAAGTCATTGTATAAAATATGGTCTTCAACAAGTATCTGAAAAACTAAGACTGTTTTATACCAATGTGGAATATGGGGCTGAAACTTGGACGTATAACAGACATTTGTTCCAGAAAATTCTGCATAAATTTTGCTCCAAATAGAATAAGTGATGAACACTTTTGGAATATAACGGAGGTAGAGAAAATATACTTGACGATTACGAAGCGAAAATGAAGATAACAGGTGATACACTACGGAAACCAATAACAAACATAACCAGACAAGCACTAGACTAAAATACAGCAAACAAAAGGAAAAGAAGCGGACCTGTACGAACATGGTGTAGAACTATCGAGAAAGAACTGCAACATATGTCAACAAAATTGGACGAAACCACAAAACGACGTATAATGCTAGTGACACTGAACTTCAAACTAGTTAATCACCCTGTAAATGAAGTATATATTTTATCAATTATTTTCCTGGTGCTAATTAGACTTCTTTGGATATATTAGAATATCGTCCCAAAAGTGAATAAAGTCATCAGAGCTTTCATAGTTTTACTAGTAATTTTAACATAAAGAACTGTTTTCATGCACATGAAAAAAATTTGTGTTGTAATATTTGTTATTAAAAACGTGTGAAATTTTACTTTGCGAAAAATAGATTTTGATTGTGCGTCCCGTTTCACAAATTCAGTTATTCAGAATGAAGACAGAAACAAATAATGTGTTTCCAAAGTTTGATACTGACGAACTACAGGTCCATATGAACTGAGTTTAACCCGTATTGACGCTTCGTAAAAATTCATCGTGCACACCGGACACAACATTAATTAAATAACAAGCGGACTAGGAAGAGAGAAAACTCGAGAGATCAATACAATGTTTGCATTTCGCATTTGCCGTTCGATTTTTGCCCTATCAAACATTTACTATACTCGCACCTGCCACAATTTTTCGATGGCGATATATTTCGCCATTTGCTCAATTTTCGAAGAGAAAATATGTGATTAATCATCATGTCGCGAAAAATTAGATAAATTAATCGTGGTTTTCATGCACATCCCTGAAACATTGCAAATTGTTTCAATATGATTTAACAAATTTCTTTTTCGACGTTTATTTTATTCACAACTACGAATTGGTTACTATCGCTTCATCTATTTAACATTAATAATAATCACTGAATAATCCTCAGAGCGAATTGCCAGTTAATACGAAATTTTTTCAATTACCAACGCCAATACGGCATTTCTTATTTATAAGTACAAATGTTTGCTACTATTTAAAATGCATCCGCTGAGGAGCCTGCCACTGCAATTGTATTTAAGGGCCTTATCATACAACTGGATTGCGAGCGTCTTCAAAGCGGAGCGATCGCGCAACGATCATGCCCCGCAAGCGCAATGAGATCGCTGCGAATAGCAGTGTGAATGCCATTTTATACTGTCGCGTACAAACGCCAACCCCGCCTCATTTCAGTCCGTAAAAGACACGAATGTGAAGGACGTAAGTGCTCACTTCTATCATCATGTTACGTAATATGGAACCAAAAAAGAAGAGAATTTAGTGATCCTAATTTGAAAAAAGACATGGGAAGAGGAAAAAATGATTACAAAGTTAATGCACAGGATGGGCGAGAGGATAAGTGAATGCAGAAAAAGTGGTAAAAGTGAATCCGAATACAACTTTGCGCTGTCTCTGGTTGATGATTTAAAATCAATTCATCCAGACTATAAAATGAATTCCAAAATGGAGATCATGGAAATTTTGAGAACATACGAGCATATGTCTAATATCTATGCACCGCGGAATAATTCATTTCAACCAATTAAATCCATTTTGTTAATAAGTGTACGGGACGAGACGAAAACGCTGCATTTCTGCCACGCGTGAGCGAAGTACTAGCGGCGCAGCCGCTGTATGTTCGCGTTGCATTCGTTGAGCGCCCACTCAGCCCCGAAGCCGCTCGCAAACCGCTAGTTTGATAAGACTGAAATGCATTAAAGCAATTGATGTCTATCCTGAATTTTGTGTAGTGTACAAATAAAACATGTGAAAATGTTTGGAAAGTATGAAGCGATATATTTATGAAAGTTGTTTAAAAATTACCGCATCAACGTCTATTATTAGGTACATTACTGACGATTTAGTGAAAGAGGTTCATCAACAATTTCAAGAAAACAGAAGCCTAACGATTTTGTTATCATATGGACAGTATTTCAAGTTTCTCGAATTATTGTAGTCGAGATTGGATTCCTGATGTTGCTACAGGACTTCAAGGAGATGATTTATTTCTCTTTAAAAAGAAACACAATTAGTGCATATTGATCAATATTAATTCTGAGAGCAAGTTTATAATCAAGACTTACATTACTATTTTTATTAAAAACACCTTTTTTCAAGTTTTTTGAGCTACATTTGGTTGCCGCGTTGCCTTCAACTAACCGTATGTTTCATTTCGCAACGCTTTAAGTGGAAATTGATTATTCAGACTAAGTTGGTATTTCTTTTACTTATATATTTAGATGGCATCTTTGTAAAATTGAATGATGTTCAAGTCGAAATTTTGATTAATAAATCTAATACTGAAAAAATTATGTTCAATACTACTTTCTACGAACCGTGTAGATAGCGCCCTCTATGAGAGACAGATATAATAACTCATTAGATGTATCAGCTACTAAAAGATATTCGTATAAAATTTAAATACATTGTTGCCAGTGGTTGCGGCAAAATAGTAAAAAACATGTATTTTCTTTTCTTCAACGCCCTTTACCTTGAATACGGTTGGCGTTACGGAAATTTTTTACTGAGCAAACCCTAAATATTTTCTTTCTATCCTAGAGACGGGATCATCTTTTTTTGAAACACCCTGTATATATGATTCAAGATGTACAGAATGGACTGTATTTTTCTGACAACTTGTACAATCAAACAACTCAAATAGCATTCGTATGACAACACGTTCTGAATTCGTTCACCATTAAAAATGTCAATCTTGATGGCAATGACAGATTTGACATATTCACATCAATGTTGCCATATCTCAAAACTTAAGTAGCAACTCTCTTATCGACGACTTATTATGTTGGATTTTTCATACATTCTGTTCGATTCCGCAACAAGAAATATTTTTGAAATTTTGGGACGGCTATGATTTATCTCTATAAATAGAGTATGCCAATGTAAATAAAATCAATGGATGTTAGTATTAAGGGATCGATATAAAATATCCTATGAGTTTATTACCAATGAACAACCCCTCACGTTATATTGTCACTTCGTTCTCACCCTTAACTTGTACCAATCGACTACCCCGCCCTTATTTGAAGCCGAAAACGCTTCCCGCCGATCACTTCACCTAAATAACAGCAATATCTGTAATGATACCCATTAGAGGAAGAGGCCAAAATGGCTTTTTACTAATAGGAAGACAGCCACGAGTAGATCGCTTTCCGACACTAACATTTCCTGGATACTGGATGTCCTTAATTGTGGCGATTTACGAATAATCCGAGAAAAAAGAAGAGATAACTCAATTAAGGTGAAACGTAGTATTGAGTTTCCGTTATTCCAGGACAATACATTAATCAATGAATTATATAATATGCTAATGTAACTACTGATTAAATTCATATCTAACTCCAAGAGAATCAATAGAAAGTTTGGCTACTTTAACACATCTGCTCTGGTTTTTAATTTCTTTTATTCAGACACCTCCTCGTTTTCACTTTTCCTGACTCTATTCACTTTTTTTCATTATTTTCTTTATTAATAATCTATTTTCTTATTGGTAAAATTGGCGAGTGTCTTTTTATTTAAGTACATATTAACATAAAAGTAATAAAATATTTTCTCTATATAAATTAGTAAAGGTATTCACACAAATATCAATCACACTCTCCTTGTCACCAAATTATAGTTTATATTCGAATGAATGCTGCTAAATTTTGTGAATTAAACGAGGCATTTGAAATATACTGACTAACTGTCTACTAATTTTAAGGATTTAGTAAAATAAATAAAAGGATAAACAGGATCAGTTCAAGACTTGGGTAATTGGATATTTTTCTTTCCATTCTCATAGAGTTTCCTTCTTTTTGTTTGGAATTTTCTTTGGAAAATCTGCCTCGGCGGCAGAAAGAACAGGCAATCGCTGTCGCATCTTATTGGATTTACTTTGTATCAATAAGAAGTAGACATTCAAGGCATTTATTTCCAATAGGCTTCCCCTGACATCGTTATTGTGTGTGAAATAAATGCTGTCAATATTTTTTTGCTTTTTCTGGTGTGACTTGCTCTCGTGTTTTCTTATTATCGAACGGACAGGATATCTTAGGGTTTGAGTTTCAGTTAAGAGAAATGATAATACCGCGGGTATATATGAAATGAATTATAGTAGAATATACAATTTATAAATTTCTTCATACAGAATACCTCTTTATTTTTGACGTCATCGATGTGAGCGTGAAGACGTTATCGCTAAATTTTTTTAATGGAAATATGTGTATTATAATACATTATTTGAAATGTCTTTTGAATACCTATTCAATTATATTAATATGTCCGAATAATTGATGTTTGTATTTGTTTGAATAATTTATTAATGAAATTAGTATTACAATAAATTTTATTATCATTAAATTAAGTGCGCAAATAATTTACCTTAAGCTAAAAAACAATGAGAAAGACTTGACCCGCAAACTTTCCTCAATACGTATCCTTTCTTTCTTTGAGTTCAATGACATTTTGTGGTCTATTTTGGTACACTTTACTTTTCAAGTATCCCCTTTAAAAGAAATCAAGACAATACAGGTGACCTCGGCAACCATTCAGTTGTCCTCTTCGACCTATCCACCGATATGGAAAGAAGTTGTTCAAGTAGTTGCGCACTAAGACAGCATAGTGTGGAGGCGCATCCTCTTGCTGCAACCATGAATCATTTATGTTTGGAAACAACCTGTTCAATTCGAGAAGCAAGTTTCAAAGAAATTCTAAATTTCGAGGATCTGTTAAGATATTTTCGAAAAAGTATGGTTCAATATTCTTACTATCTATTACTCCCACCGAAATATCAGTTTTCTATGAATATTGAGTACGGTAGCCTTGCGTGAATTTTCCATAGCTCAGTATCGATAAGTTTTACCATTCACATGACCGTTTATTAAAAATGTAGCTTTATCTGAGATTGAAAACATCGTGTGACGATGGTTATTTTGTTCCATTATAATTTCACAAAATTCAATTAGTCTATAAAAATCATCTTCTATAAGTTCTTGTACTAAACTTATTTTGTAGGATGCCATTTTTCCGAAAAGAACTGTTGAATAGTCCATGCCATTATCTAATGTTACTTGCCGTGAACTGATATGAGGATTATCTTGCAAGGCTAAGAGAACATCTAATTGTTTGTTTTCAGATATTTGCCTCCTACTACATTTAGAAAGGTTTTTGACATGATCCGTTTCTCTGAATTTCTTATCAATTTTTTCTCACGCTGGATTGTGAAATTGGTTCTCTGTCTTATTATTATTAACTAACGTATATATTCCTTCTTTACGTTACAGTCCGCAGTTTCATGTTGATGGATACAAAGACTTTTTGGAAACGTCTACTACTATAATATCATAATAAAAGTTGATTACGTTTAAATGTCCAAGTGTCAATGTTGATGTTGATAAGGTAATTAGATTTTTAATTAACACGCTTTTATTAGCTTTACCTGTATGTGTGTTTGTGAGTTTGTGAGTTTGTCTATAACAACTCTCTTTTGAACTAATAGCAAGTGGATTATTTTAAAAAAATTTACTTCGACATGATTCGATCCACCGATCTCCGTGTTGGAAATCAAACACTTGGACATCCTTCCCAACTACACTGCTACTACTCGATATACGTTTCGACGAGAGGTATATAAGTAGCGAAGCAATTATACAAAGATAGTATCAATTAAAAAAACGTGAGGTGTAAATATGCTTAAACAAGCCGTAGAAAAAATATGATTATGCGGCGGCGCGGCATGAGATAATATTTTAAAGGCATATTTAAAGGCAAAGACATATCAAAAAGGCACACAGGGACATAGAAAAAACCACTAAATATCATCCAGTGGTCAATTTCTGGTGAAGAAGAATAATCGTAGCAACAAGAAGTAGCTTCTGGATATTTTTACAAGAAATTAAAAAACCGTATTTGTCCACATGTCAATCACCCCGCTCAACAATTTTAAAGCACATCAAACTATAAAGTAGAAAATAAGTTTTAAAATATGCTTAAAACAATAATGAATATTCTAGTATATTAATCTACCCACCCTTTTTTAACAATAATACTAGTATTCATATTGTTTTAAGCTTATTTTAAAAATTATTTTTTACTTTTTAAATTGATGTCATTTAAAAGCGTTTTTTTTAAATTTTTTTAAACTGTATTTATTGAAAAAGGTAAAAAGTAGATAGATAGGACATTTTCAGTACCGGTCATTACAAAATCTATTTTTGGGTGTCAATAAATACATCATACAAATATATTTAATGAATTTTATTGAGTAATCCGTTGAAATTTTATCAATAATATTTGTGACAATAATCAATAACTGCACATATTGATATTGATGAATAGGTATTTAGAAAACTTTTATATATTGCAACACCTATATTCCCATTAAAATACTTACGCTTATGTCATTTCCATCACATAGATGCCGTCAAAATTAAAAAGGTATCCTTACGAGTGGCCTGTTGAAAAATGAAAATCGACGGGTTTCTGGATTTTTCCTTAAAGTTGCCGGCTTACGAAATAACGAATTCATTCGTTTCATTTGTACCGTACTGTATACTAAATTCCGATGTTTGTATAAGAAAAATGGGTCTTAGAAAGATACATAAACATACATAAATTCTATAATCTTTCTACTTGATTAGAAAGATTTCCATTTATCTAATTGTTCATCAGATGACGAGAGCAGTACGATAAGTACTTAGCCCGCCCGATGTTATCAATATCGCTAGAATAATCTACTACCGCGTAGTACTCTTTAGTAGAAATCTTCAGCCGGATTGAACTTGTAGTTTTGTTTTTATCGTGAAAAAACATTTCGATGTATAGTGACTATTCCCTTCAATGATTTTGTTAACGAGTTTCGACGAGGTCGGTCGTCGGTTTTTGATAACGCATGTCTAGGTGTTCTGAACACGGTTGCCGCGGAGGATAAAGTGATAAAAATTTCGTATGGACAGACCACTGATTGAAGATATGAGATAGCTGAGACCATAGGAATGTACAAGATCGCGTGGATAATATTTGCATCGGCACGATGTGTAGCAAGTTTGTTTACTCCGAACAATAAACAGAACCGCGAGATCACTTCTGAGCACCGAGGAACCGTTGAAACAGTGGATTCCAACGTAGCAAATGTGTTCAAAAAAAACGAAGACTGTACAGAAAGGTGATAGCCGCTTTTTTCGGGCACATGTCTAAAGGCGAATCGGTCCCACGATTGTACTATGGAGAATTTTTGGAGAATTAAACGTATTAAAGAAGTTGTAGCATTGCTGGGTCAAGTGATTCGAACTAAACGGAAACATACAAAATATTTTTCACAATTTTCGATGGCTAAGTACTTATCGGTGCACCTTCATATTTTCACTTCAATTAACAATGAGTGCGATGTGAAGCTTAAAAAGTATTTCATAATAAAGCAACAAAAATATTTGGAACTGTCAGATCACCTTCCCAACATTGTTATTCCAAACCTATTAAAATAAATGAAGAAAAAGAAATCCAATACACAGAAAAATATACTTGTCTAGTTATTTTGTTATTTATTAACGAGAAACTATTAAATTTCTGTATATAACAAATTACTAGTTGAAATACGAGGGCGGATTGATGTACTATTATCTATCTGTAATTTCACTCAATGATCACAAAAATATTGATTTGATTAAGTATTATTTACAGTAAATGAAGGTATTGGGCATTCAGGTTCATCCGTGTTCATATAACCACTTTAAAAATCAGAAAACAACCTATAATTTGAATGGGAAATAGATATTTGTTACTCGATTAATTTAATTGTTTTACCACGTGAAAATAATGTTCAATTAACACTCCAAATTCTCTTTTCTCCATTTATCCAACAATGAAAACTTTATCTGACGGATTTTGTAAAATTTAAAAACTAATCAAAATAAAAAGTTTTTCTATAACATAATTAGGAAACAACGGAAAAAGAAAAATATAACCCTGAAGTGTATAAAAGACAAGAGAAGCACAGTAATAACAAAGGAAGACCAGATTATGGAGAGGTGGCAGTAATACTTCAAGAAGCTCCTAAATCGTCATTACAAAAATAAAGAAAAAAGGGAAGTTAAGAACACACAAAGTAATAAATCTGGAAGAGGAAATAATATTACAAAGGTTAAAAATTGCATTAAGTAAAGTAAAAAAGACAAGGCAACAGGACACAATAATGTGACACATGAAATAATAAAAGCCCCACCGGAAAGGACTGTGAGGAATTCATATGAACAACCGAAACCGGAACAGCTTCTAAAGACTGGTAAACAGGATTCATATTACCAGTGTTTGCCAGATTCAAAGAAAAAAGATTAACGGAAAACTAGAAACAAATCTAGAAGAAACTGTGGATTCCAATCCAACAAATGGACGTAAGACGCGATATTCATATTGAGACAAACAGCAGAGAAAACAAGAAAACAATAGGAGAAAAGCGGAATTTACATCTGTTTCATCTGCTTCGATGCAATAAATACAAAAGACCTATGAAATATATTAGAAAAGAACTAGAAATTTGTATAGCAAAGGCATAAATTACATCAGATAGCAAAATAAAAAAATAAGAATGTTCTAAACAAACAATGGAGGAAGACAAGTTCAAATAATAAGTCCACCCCTATACACAATAATCCTCTATGAGGCTATAAAAGAAAAAAACAGTCTAAAAAGCTATAATGTAGGAAATGAGAAAATGTACGAATATACTACGCTTATGACATGGTAATATTGGCAGAGGTCAAAGAAACAATAAACCCAAATCTCGAATTGATCTACCAAACAATCAAAGGATACAGTATGAACATAAACATATATAAAACGAAGACGTTAATCATAAGCACAGAAATAAGGATACACGACATCTAAATAGAAAATAGACAAATATAAAAAATATAACACTTCAAATAACTCGGCTCAAAGACAGCAGGAGATGGAGGTTAGAGAAAGATGTAATAGAAAGAACAACAACAAAATTATTTAACATGACAAAATCGTATTTTTCGGGAGCAATGAAATATGAGTCGAAATTTATAAAAGAGTACCCACACTAACATATGGCTCCAAAACATGGACAACGATCAAAAGACACAGGCAAAGATTTGACCAATTTAAAAACGAAACATAAGCAAATATTGAATACAAAATCTGCAGAGCTATACATAGAAGGAAATAAACTGAGATGGTTCGAATGTGTGAAAAAGGTTATAAGAAGCCTTAAGAGCGAGAAACAGAGGAAGATCAAGGAAGACTTGGATGGACGATATCAACAAAGCGATTGAGAACAGACGCAATAAACTACATGAAGTACTACTACGAACAAAATATTGAATAAAATGAAAAATATTTTGGAAAAAGACTCCATGATAAAAGGAACTCAACTCCACTTCTTACACCCTTGAGGGTAGATAGACATAAGGATTAAGTAATTAAGTAGGTGAATATTGTTAACCCCTAGAAAGCTGCTTATCCGTCTAATCCCCACGTAAATACTATCAAGACAAAAACACGACATCGACTTTTTTAATAACAAAAAGAACTGCATCGATGAACAGTGTTAATAATAAAAGAAAGGACAATTTCAAAACGTGAAAAAACCTTATTTCACATGAAGCTATAAAAAGGTCAGAAGCAAACACATTACTAACTGGGAACAGAATATTTTATGCACTCCAATTTAAAAGGTAGAATTCGAAAAAGGAAAATCATTATTGACTTAGCAATTAATAGAAATCAACGTATGAGAAACTTCAATGACTTTCTATCATACCAAAACATTCTTCTGCTTTCATACCTCAAATACCGTCTACATTTACTGCAGTTTCTCTAATGTTGTCACAGCATTTTTTGACATCCACATCAAAAATTGGTCATATTCGTTGTCGTATGAGTCTCTGGACTTTCTTGGTAACAGGTTCTGCGTTGCTTTTCATTTATAGAGTAATTAAAATCTGGCATTGGTGAAAAATAAGGCATGAAAATTTGAGGACATGGAAGTTCGAAGAAACCGCATTCAAACCTTAGTGCGGAAAATTTTCAATAAATAGTGAAAACTGGTCGATAATTGTAGATATATTGTACGTGTTCATAAAAACATGAAAACATCATTTATTATCATAGGTGGCAAATAATAATTGTAAAAAATTAATTTTGGACCAGAATAAATTAATAAATAAATAAATTAAATAACTTTTTGACCTTTTGCTTTGTTTGTGAAATCTTCCAACAACGTAACTAATTTGGAATTTCTGGAACCGTTATTGATATTCATTCTGACTCAAATACTGAAGATAAATTACATTCAGTCTCCGAAGACAATAACTTGGTTATCTATACGCGCGTCAAACAGTATAATTTTGTGAGTTGGAGTAGTGTTAGTGTAAACAGTGTGTTCAGTGTCTAATAACATATCACTCTTCATTAAATATGTTTCATGACGAAACTGACAACGTCATGTATTTGAAGAGCTGAAATTCGTTACTAAATAAGTTGATAGATTTATTGATGATTATGAATATTATATTACTATTGAAAATAAATAAATCATACTTCAATTCAAAAACAACGTTGAGGGCGATTTCGCGATCGACAAAATGAAATATTTTTCACTAATGCAATTATTTTGTCTCCAGACTAGCTTAAAAAACGTTATGTTTTCATTAAAAATTCCTATTCCGAAGTTTTCCTACAAGATAGTTTAATTATATAGAACCTCCTTAGATTTATCGATGCTGTAATTAATTGTTGGATAGAAAATACTTCTTTTCTATTGCCAAATTGATCTCATTATTCCAGTATTCCATCTTTTTGTTCCTATATCGGAAGTTGGGTTAATGGTCAGGGCTGGTTGAGCCGATCTTTCGCCTTCCTTTTGATCCTTACATTGTTTTGTTATAATTTATTTTGATACTAAAATTTGAGAATAAATTTCAATAGCTTTTATTTGAACATTGTTTCGCATCTACATGATGAATTTATAAAATAATTACATTATTTGACCGAAAATTAAGTATTGGAAGGAATATTTAGCTCGACATATTATGAGTGTTTCCGTTATTGGATTGTATATGATATACTTGACATACTGTTTATATTATCACTACACCAACACTCACAGTTGCACTGCCTGACACTGTTTCCGTAGTAGGTAAATTCTACCTTAAGGCTCTGAAGGTGGTAACCTCTCTAAATATTGTGTTCAGTATGAATATCACCTAGGGTATTAGAAATTCCAATTTAGATGACTTTGATATTAGAATTTACTTAAAAAATTGTAACTCGAAAATAAGAGTGTGCACGTTTTTGCTATTGCAATTATTTGTATGTACTAAAAATGTTACTGCCGGATGTATACTACTTTAACTTATTAGAGAAAGAAAAAGAGAAAAGTTAGATATTTTATGATATTTTTTGTACATATGAAGAAAGTTCCTGTTTTGTTAGTCTTTTACTTAATTCAACATGTCTCGTCATTGACACAGGAACAACAAATACGAAAACTATATAATAGATTAATTACATGCTAATCTTACAAAAAATGTGTAGGAAGTTTTAACGCACAACAATTTAGTTAATTTACTGAACAAAATAATTCAATTCAAATCAAAAAAATTACAAAACATTTTATAAAATTAACTTAGCGATACTAGAAAATTTGATTAGCAACTTTACTATGGAATTTTGTAATTTCAATCAAGATTTATCATAAGGATACTCAATAAATTTACTATGCAGTGTCGTAGCTTCAACACTCAATTAATTTGAGCTCAGTTTGAAAAACAGAATTTATTTCTTTATTCACTATATAACAAACTATCTGTTTCTGACAAGCTTTTATGATATAGTTGTGATTTATTCCAGGTTTTATTTCAGCATAAAATCCCCGTCTTCTTCTAAATCAGAAACTTAACACATTTGTTTGAAAATAAAAGGCTTAAGTGTTTTAGACTCAAGGATGAATGCAAACGGCGTAACTAGCGCACAATAAAACATATTAAATCAAAATCTAGAATTTTGTTATAATCTTCAAACATTGTTATTGAAAATGATTAAATAGTTGAGTATAATTACTCCAAGTGAGATTTGTAGTGAAAAATGGTGAAATATCATCATATGTTTCGCAAAACAACGGTAAAAAAAATTTACAGTGTAACTATCACTATACATAAATTATAAGATTATATTTTGAGCTACAGTTTGGTACATTTTAGGAGCTTCATTCTTAAATATCTGTGGGAAGGTAGGTAGAGTACAATATTGCAATTGGTGAGGAGCTGTATGACGGATACATGACAGTGACAATTTTAAGACATATAACGAATCACTGTAGACATCAAATAATTGTAAATAAGTCTTGTCTGATTTACACGAAAACTTATTATCACAGTATCTCTTCTATTCAAAAAATTTAGAGAATTGTATAGTGCTGTCGTACTGTCGCCCGAGAGATCAAGGCTACAATTTTTGATGTTAAGCTTAATATTAATCTTAAGCTGAACTAGAATTTACAAAAGTTTTCAGTTATTTTAGCGTGTGACGAGGGAGACCGTTATATCATGAGCAATGAGAGTTTGGTAGATATCTGGACTATTGAATGGTCCGTGGAGATAGTTCAAAGTGAAAGAAACTTGATCTTTTTTTCTAAATATATCTAATTCCAACCAATTTTTATTCCTAATTTTTAAGAATGCGAAATGTCTATGCTTTCGTTAGCTTGGTATGTGTATATGGTTCTTTGAGTTTTATCTCGATATAATAGAATTATTTTTACCGATGACCGGCGCCTAAAAACAAAATAATTCAGCACAGACACGCTTTTCCAAAACTAGTGTTCTACATGGGCATAGGAATATGACATACACTTAATACTAATTCTCAACGCAGTGATGTGTCAGTCCACACTACTTCGCTTTCCAAGGCTATGTACATGGATTTAGCTCCGCAGAGATAGAACATCCACCATATAACCGTGATGGAGCCCCGTCCAACTATTTATTTGTGCGCAAAGCTGAAGGCCGATTTAAGAACTGAAAGATTTTACAGCGACAATGAAATTTAAAAAACGGTATACGAAAATTTTGACTCTAATGATGTATCATATTTTTATAGCGGCATAGAAGCTTTAGTCAGACGTTCTGAAAATTATGTGGAAATAAAGGGTTCGTTAATCTAGGTTCTCAGCTAATTGCTACCGGACGAGCTTATGCACTAGCACTTAGTCGCATACGGTGTGAAGACAGAGAAGAAAAGCTTGGTTGCAAAAATTAACGGACGGAGTTTCACGTTAATATGAAGTATAAGATTAACTGATTAGATAAAAACAGTGGAATAGACGTTTTTATTGATCTGACGTAAAATAATTCAAATAAAAAAGAATAAAAACATGCTCAGTATTAATCAATATTATAATAACTTACCTACTAGATTTATTGTCAATCAAATGTTAAAAAAAATAACAAGGCAACCTACTCTTTCAGAACAGATCATTTTTTTGTCATTTTATTCTTATGTTAAGAATAGTTTTCCACTTTTCAGTTTAATAAATAGCATATAAAATATAGTATAATTCATTTATTCCTAATTAAATTAAATATTGTGTAATTTCAGATAAAATTTCCACTCAACTGTATTTCGGAAACTCCTGACTAATTTATTTCCTGGAAAAATTCATCAAGAAACGCCTAAGCCAAGGAATACAAAAAAAATCTTTTACTTTGACATTGAATCCTGGAAACAGTAACACAGGAAAAAACAGTGGAAGTTAACTAAGAAGTTTGCCATCGTTCTTGGAAGTACATAAATATTAAATTTAGGTACAATGATCTGAATGTTTCCTCAAATGGGGTATCCGTATCCAATTTCTTTCATCTTAAGAAACTTCAATTAATATTCTCGTTTTCCAACAAACATAATTTTGTACTTGTTCTGTAAGAAAAAACATTTCTTTGTTTCCATGTAGCGTGATGTGGTGGACATTTTAATGTGCTATCAAAAGAAGAATTGTGTTAAAACGTTGTTATTTTGAGAGCACGTGATGTGATCAAAATTGTATATATTCTTAAACAAAGGATAGGATGTTATTAGAAATGAAATAATCTTCCATCATCTTCATGTCTCTTTTAATGATCTGTTTCAATTTCAGTGTTCTTCTGTTGTTGATGTTGATTCTGATGGTAGCTGTTGTTCAGTGTTGAGCCTCCGTGTCATTTACCGAAGAGTTTTCTCTTTATTATTATTCCCTCCATTTGGTCAATCCATTATTTTCATGGTCTTCCTCTTTGCTTTTTGCTTGATTTATCGGCTCCCGCTAGTTTTTGGATCATTATTTATTGGATCATTCTCATTATATATCTGTTTGCTCTGTTATTTTCCCTATGTTTTCGTTTAGATTTTGTCCCATTGCGTTTCTCGATTACTTCAGTCTTAGCATAGTAGTTCAACTCAAATTTTATTTTTTGAAATCGCAAATGAGGATTTAAAATAATGTACTAAGTATCATTTATACTTGTAAAACTTTCATAAAGTGTCACAACCAACATATATAAAGCGCTAAGTGCCACGGCTGTTAAATCGTGATATAACCTTGTTTTCTGTGCTACAGGCGCTAATTTGGCCGCTGAAAGATTTTCAAAATAACACATAAATATACACTGTTACTGGTACTAATAAATAGCAGAATAAAAGAAGTGCTGGAGAAGATTATTTTACCATGAGAACTAAGAAAATTCCTACTAAGTAGTTTTCTGAGAACAAGTTCAGTTGAACATTGATTTTAATTTTCAATAATGATTTTAAATTTTTATTTAATTTGCTTCAGGTATTGTGCAAATGTGAAGAGATGTCACTTAATTAAAAATTGAAACTTTTTCATAGCAAAAAAAACACCATTTATTGTTAGAGTTATGAACCATTTCTTCTGAACGTTCAATCAATACATCCAAGCCTCAAATTTCGAAAGCACAATTAATCAATATTAACAGGGAAAATCCAGAATTCGTTAACAATCGAGAAACGTTAAACGAAATACAGTCTTGAAAAATAAAGAAGATTTTGAAGTAAAATGTCACTAGTATAGCAGTCATAGAAATGACAATTGCAAATTTCTCTTACCAGAGGAGGTTTGGAAACAAAATCTGCTAAGCAATAAATCTTTACTTAAAGAAAGATTTATATTTTTGTTATGGCATATTCTATTAATTTGGAACTGTTGCCATTTTTCTGCTATTTTCTGTAGATACTCAGTATACTGAAAAATATTTACTTGAATAAACCTATGTTTGATTTTTAAGAAGTTTATCTTTACACATTTATTGTAGAACAAAAAACAGTGTTTATCTCGAAATAATGATTTGGGCACATTATTTATTTCAAGTATTCAAATGCTATTTCATTTAAATAAAACCTTTTTTTTATTCTACTATTGTATCAACTGCAAAATTAAATACGTGAATTGGAGGATTGGAATTTAGTGCTACATAAATGTATCAACGAAAACAAATTGCAATCAAAGCAACTATTCATTACATTGACAAACTTTAAACAGAACTTTACTGAAAGTTTCAAATGTTCCAAAATACTGACAAATTTTTAATATTCGTATTCGTACGACTGAGCGAATATTCAAAAAACCGGCTCTGTAACGTAGGATCTAATTTGATTCAACAGGGAGATGGAAAACAAAAGAACGTCCATGTTTTTCCAAGATAAGGCGAATAGAAGGAATGTTCGAAGGAGGTATTTTAGTAATTAAATATGAGAGATGAACGAGCGTATTTTTTTTATTGAAGGGCATTTGAATTTGATATCGATAACAGGTTTTATCAATGATGCAAAATTTTCCGATAAACCAAATCATTTTATAAACGAAATATTCGAAGAAACATCTACTTAATGAGCTTAGTAATCATATTAACAATAGTAATTTATAGGGTGTAATTGAGTTACAAAAAAATCCATATACAAAACGAAGAATAGGAAAAGGAGATTATTAAATACGACTCAATCAGAAAGAAAGAAGAAATAGTATAAATAATCGTTTATCAATAAATATGCTTGAAACAATGTTAATTTACGTCCCTGACTGATATTCAGGTAAAAAGATCATTTAATTTTTAATTGAGAACCGGCAGAAATCAAATTAACCAATAATGAAAAAGTTCGAAAAGTTTGAAACCCCTAATACAGAGTTAACGTTAATGAATTGAAAAATACTCCAAATGAATACAAATTACTGAAGTCAATGATACAAGAATCAGTTTCGTCAAGAGTATATTTGTTGCAAACAAAGCAGATATATAGGAAAAACTCCAATTATATAAATATGGGTAATTATATATAAAAATGGATTGTCGCAACTATTAGCGGTTGGTTGTCTACCCGTAATCTGTTGATTGATATCGGTGGTCTAGCGTGGACATCTAATCAAGGCCGATCAGTCGCAAAACCAAATAATTTAACGGTTCTATGTTTCCTACAGGTGGTAGTAGGGAAAAATAATATTGTAATGGAATTTCGTGCTCAAAATAGACGCTATTTGATGAGGGAAATTGACAAGTCAGTTTCTTGAAAATAGCTCATCAGAAGTAACTACTGAGACTCAACAATTAACGAAACAGGTAGAATGAAGTAAAGAGGATGTTACAAGAATAGTAGAGTGACCAAGAAGAATGAACAAAAAGATTTAAAGGCAAACATATTACTGAATACAAAGAGATGAAAAAACTGCCTACACCATCAATAAATACAAATAGAAACCGAGGGAGGGTTTATCTCAAAATAAAGCTGAAATACTGCCATTGTTAGTCAAAATCGAATCTATTGCAACGTTAATTACATTTGACAACATAACCATAAGCCATCGGTTATCATCAGTGTCAAGTGGAAGTTTTACTGCCATCTTCAAACAAATTCATCTTGTTTTTCAACTCTACTTAAAATTCAAACCATTTATCATATGAAATTTCGAAATAATTTTATCTCTTTATATCTCTTTATGACCAAAGCAAGTTTTGGGCAAAAGAATTTTTTCTTGCAAAGTAATTTTTGAGAAGCTGAATTTAATTTATTGACATAGAACTACAAAATAGAAATTATAACATTATTGCTCAAAAAGTCGACTGGTAAAAACAGCAAGGAGTAAGTCTCTAAATGGAACACGAGTATAGGTCAACCACGGAAGAGGTGGAGAGACAATCTAGAGCCAGAGTTAGGAAAGATATCGAAGAAGGAATAGAAAAAAGGAAAACAAGAAGAAATCACTACAATATCTCATTTGCCTACGACACATACCTTGTCAAAGAAATATATAGATCTCATAGACAAAATATGAGAAGCAGTTCGGATTCTGCATCATAGAATTCAACAAGAGTAGACAGAATGCATTATATTTTTAAAAATTATTTAGATCCATAAAATAAAAAGCGCAATATAGTAAGTTATCAAACAAATGTCTGCTAAGATAATCCATCATATAGAAGATCTGCGACTGACAAACACCATGATTATTAAATCGATTATAACAATGTATCATTACTCTCAGATGAGATCTCCGGGCCCTGTACTTGCTATGCCTCGATTTCACCAGCGCGAAGATATCGGTGGAGTGGACAAATTCATTATTGACCGACCGATAATATAGCAGTCAGCCATAATTAGTATACGTGCACTGCAATTCGTTATGCGTTTCGATACGCGTAACTAATTACGGGTTAATAAGCCTTTTGGTTAATGTAGTGACAAATGTTGATATCATCTAATAATGTACATACGGATAAAGATACACCGTAAAAGTTTTATTCTTCAAACTGGAAAAGAAGAAAGATGGCAAAGGTAATTTTGATCATTTCCATATTATCCATATCTTTTAGAAAACTTGATAAGAATAGAGAAAAATTGTTAAAAGAAATGAATCTTGAGAAAAAGAATAATGGCCGTCTACGATCAACCATGTATTGAAGGAAACAAAGAGTTAGGTGGCTGGAACACGTATCTCCACTAACTACACTATCTACACTACTATAACCACACTACACTACACCAACTGCACTATACTAACAACACTTTACTAACAACACTACACCAACTAACTACAATAACTAACTACACTACTATAACTACACTACACTAACTGCATTACACTTTACCAACCTATACTATCCTAACATCTGATTGAATGGTAGTTTTCAGAATGGGTGTGCAAAAATTTCTACAAAATTTTGTATAAAGTCTAATAATTTTAAGTCTTCGTTTTTTGGCCTGTTAAAAGGCGATTTTCAATGAAATCAACATCAAAAGTTTCACAATTCTACTATATGAATAGATTGTATTTAAAATTTAATAGATTAGAAAAAATATATACTGGATGCACTATTGGGAAAAAATGTTATGGTTTCTTTATATTTATAATCAAATTGGACGATGACCTACTAACTTCATTTTTTATTCCTTAGACCTAAAATCAAGAACATTTAGATGACCTACTATATATTCAAAGCATTTCGGAAATTTTTGGTATGCTCAAAGTTTTATCACTGTCATTTGTAAAAAAGTTATTTGATTCCACCAAAGACAGAATCTCACAAATAGTGACTATTTTGAAGGCCACGACAAAAATTTATGAAACTGGAAAAAATTGGGTGAACCTTGGACACATTGGGACTTTACTGAAGAGCGATTTTTTAGTGAAGTTAACTCCTTTTACCCTATACATTTAGTCAAGCGAATTTCCAATTCTTTCAAACCATCAAAAAATAATCAACTCTTCTTTTGTTTCCACCTAACTAGTCTTCTAAGTTCGGGTAAAGTAAGTGATTGGTGGGATCTGGGTTAAGTGAATATGGTGGATAAAGGAATCAATTGTAATGCAAGCCGATCAATTTTTTTTATTAATAAGGAAAAAAAATGTTTTATTGTCGTGATTGAACAAATCCCTTTTCTTTAACCAATCAGACCTTTTCTTATAAGTTCGGTATCAAAAAGCATCAGCTAATCATCAAAATATTTTTCTCCTGTTTTAACGAACTTATTGAACGAAAAAATATTTTTTTTCTTTTTTGGGAGCCGTTCTTCCACTGTATTTTAGTTTCTGGGAAATAATAACTTTTACTTTTATTTGTGAAGAAGGAAAATAACTGTATAATCGGTTGATACGGCATACTTCTTATATTTTATATGTAATTGAATATCTGAAACAATCGAGTGGTTATATCCGTATCCGTTATAACGTATCCACGGCACTGCCGTTGAATTTACTTATACTCGTTCTAAAACTTGTGCTGTGAGTTGTAGCATCTTATCCTTTCTGTCTCTTCGTAATTTTCGTATTAGGAAAGGAAAAGAGAACTTAGTTGATACGCCAGATTCTAAAGGCAAAAGCTATAAACGTCGCTGTCTCAACTGTAAAACTACGATTTAAATAAGGTTTTTTTATCTTGAGACGTTCATACTTCCAGACAAGCAAAAACAGTGTTGGATGCTAAATACCTAAATATACGTCAAATGTGAGTACTTGCAAATAGCTTTCGGAATATATTTTGCTAAGTTGTAAATCGCATTATGGAGTGCGAACAAGTTTCAAGTTCGCTTAAGAACGAAGCATCCTATTATAAATTACGAAAAATGCTGATTCAAAAATGGTTAGTTAATTTTTGCTGAAGAAAAAACTTATTAAGAATATAGAATGTAGTGAGTGATAATAAGGAAAAAGTGAGAAGAAATATATATAAAAGCGAAAAATGGAATTGATATGATAGATGGATATGGAGATGATATAACTGATAATATATTTTGGTTTCAAATAATCCACATTGATGAAATGAATTTTAAACATTAAAATGCAAATTTTCCAAAAAATATTTGATGGATTTCTTTAAATCCCAAATGTGTTTAATCAGCTGAGGAAGCTAAAATATATGAATTTCAATGCATCTAACTAAAAAGTATGACTGGATATTACGAACAGTGGGTTTATAAACAATATTTGACCAAACAGGGAATTAGAAATTATTTCTGAAAAAAGTTTGATTAACTGACTGATGTAGAGTTAATAGCAAGTTACATAATATACTTGGGTGGTACAAATATAATAAAAATCCTAAAATTAGAATATAGTAATAAAATATGAATGCGAAAAAGTTATTCAAACAATTCAAACAAAATTATTCGATTCCATTATTGAAGGAATCTTAAGAGAATTATTATAAAAATAAAATAAAACAAATTCAAATAACGACATGTGAAATATTATAAATTCTTTAGTAATTAAAAATATTAATTATAGGATAGCTCTATATTACAAACACATTCAACAAATGTTCACTATGGTTGGTAATGTTCAAAATGGTCCCATACAAACATTTTAAAATCAACAAGGAAAGATGGTGTAATAAACATGGACCTATAAAAGATTAAATTAAAAACAAGAGATCTAAGTATTCAATTTTACAACGACATGTAATTGTAAAAAACTATAAAACACTATTGTGAACAGCTGATTCAGCAAATTTTGTAATAGTTTGGTATTTGTTAAACAATTCTAGGCATACAGACCCGAATATAAAGAATTATATGTAACGATATGATATTTATGTATTTCGCATTCCTCCAAAAAAAAAAATAACAAATTGCCCTCCATCCCAAAAGGAGTTTTCTTCGTGGTTGCCAAAAAAATTGCCCGAAGTATGTGTTTCAGTGAATTTGACGGCCAATTAAGCGAAAACTTCGATAATAGTTTTTTTTTCGGGCGAACGTGAGCATAGTGCATATCCTATAGGAGAAATTTGATTTTTATCAGTTAAACCGATTTAATCTTGATTGGAGGATGGTTCCTGTCATTTGATAGATTAAACATTTTCACAGGCGAATACACAAAGTCTGACTGCCTTTGTTTATTAGTCTCTGTTTCTATTATTTCAAATTATTAAGTTAATTTGTTTATTATTATTTTTTTATCGTTGCAATATAATTGTTACCGTTAGATCTATTGTTCCGATTTTCACCCTCCCGAATTCCTCTCCTATCTAGGAGCATTTTTCTTTTAAAGGAAAATTGCGCAGCTACCAAGTAGGTGCCGGAAATCAGGAAACCTTATCAAGGAATCCAGGAGCACCTCGACCAGGCGTTTGTGAGCCCTGGATCCGTTCCAAAACTGGTGATAGCAGTTGCCGTCCTAAACAAAAAGAAATCGATTTGATTGCTCTATGGGGTCAAATCCACAATTATTATACTAGTGGCAAAATAGTTACATTGGTGATAGTGACAGTTTTCTCCTGCTAGTACAACTAGTGACAGCAATATTTACAGATATAGCGAATTTATATTAGAACATGTGAGAATGGTATATCCGCAGGAATCTTCCATTCTTTCTGTCCCAGTACGCTACGTAATTAATAATTTTCCCATACTTGAGACCAGCTTGGAGTACTACATGCTCATGTCACTAGTTTAAAAGTAGAAAACAGTCGAAAAGTCGAGTAACCCATATAGGATTTTACGGGCCCAATATGTACAACTCTGGCCCTAGCTTGGAAGCTGTTGTTGGCCTAGACTTGGTGGGACTCTGGGATGATCACAATGTCCCTCGCTTGGTTTGCAAGCCTATAACAGGCCTGGTTGCCTAGATAAACCCAAGACTGGTCTGCATCCCTGGAACAGGCTGGATGCTTTTTAATACATTGTTGATAAAATTATAGTTTTATGACAAATTTCTATTAATGCGCTCTACCAATTAATGTACATAAAAATATTAGCTAGATAATTGAACATATAAAGAAGTAAACTGGCTGAATATAAAATTTACGAGGTCGGGTTACCCCGAATTCAACCAGGCTTGCGCCATTATTGGTTTCGGTTTCGGGTTTTCCAGTGTTGGCCCCGTCGTTCAAGTCTGGTGGATCCTACATGGGAAAGTCGGATGAACATGAAAATTAATAATTATCATAAACTAAACTAGACTTCAATTCGATCATATAATAATATATTTTCATGATAAGAATGAGCAACAGGGCTACTCCAACAAATAAAAACAGTATAATGTAATAGAAAAATTTTCTGGAAAATTTCTATTTGTATTTTCGGAAATATTTATTCGGGTTTTCTGGAGTATTCTAACTTAATCGGCCATGATTATACAGTATATGTAATTATGTAGGCTTTCGATACCAAGTATATTTCATGATATAGATTGCAAGTTAGTGACAAAAGGTCTGTCCTGATAATGTGGTCATGTAGTTGATAATATTAAGTGTCGTAATAAAGGTTAAGTTAACTGTTGTAATATCGGCAACTACATTTTGATTGTGGGAAAAATTGCAACCTGTTTTACTATCTATAGATATTCCTCCACCTTGTGAGAGATGTATCGACCTGTAACTCAAGCTTATGTCAAAATACGTTTTGGAAAATTTGCTTTACAGCAATTGCGATTTCTTTATCGCTTACAGATCTCACGATCTCACGATCTCACTTGCCATTTACTTACTTGTAGTAGAAATGTAGGGTATACTCTGTAAACCTTATCCAGACATGAAATGATATTAAAATCCTCTTTAATGAGCTAGTCAATGCAGTGATCATATAGCCTATTGAAATAATGTTGAATGTGGAAAGTATCGTTGGGTAGAGATGATATCCGTTATAAAATTCTTAAGCCAGGAACCAGCGGTAAAAAACGTTATAACTGTGGAATTTCAATAATCAACGTCGATTTATGAAAAAATTTGGATTTAAGCTATATTCACCCCTTATTCACAATCTATCCTGTACCAAACGGTTATTTTTTAGGGGTACAAACTACCCCTTACCGAAAAAATATATAAATCTTCGATTTTATCATGTATTTGAGTTTTGGTTGGTTTTTCGACAATAACTCGTTCAATTTTCAAGCTAAAAACTTTTTTAAAGAAGCATTTTGCAGGGGATTTCAAGTATTTCAACATCATATCAATTAAAACCCCTGAATATATAATCCAAGTTTGGAGCACAAATGCAAACTATAATGTATATCATTCAATTCAAATTTTTGGCAAGAAAAACCCTACAATTATTATTTGAAACATTTTCTCATAACATGAATAGTTTTTGGTTTATTCAAGAAAAATTTTTTTTTCAAGATTACGGAAATGCAGTGCTCATTTTAATCAATTATCTTTTCTATAATAAGCATTCAAATCTCATGGATCATATGAATGATACATAAATAAAGATAATTGCAAGTGAATTACGATTAATTTTAATTAGGGTGGTAATGGCGAGGGTATAATTATTACATCAAAAAAAATATAAAGTAAGATATGTAAATTAGTCAACTTTTATGCAAAACACTTTTGACAGTGCTCTTTTTAAAGGTTTTTCTGTGTGCTTTGGAAAAGATCTCTTGAATTTTTCCAAAAATTTCATCAATTATTTGAGGTTAAAGGTTCCCCAAAAATAGCCATTATTCATAAAGCTATAACACAGTTCTTAAGAAACGAATATTTTTGTTTTGTATTAGTTACATTTTTGTTCTTATTAATTTTGCTGATAAAATGAAAAAAGTTATTCATGAAAAAAGGCAAAAAATTTCAATGAAAAATGAGCAGTTTAAATCTTTAATAACTCTAAACTCTCTAAAAGTACCAACTTTAGAAAAAAGATTTGTAGAGTAAAACTTTTTTAGAATTAGTTAATCTATCGACCTACGACCTTCATACCAGTTTTCATGAGAAACGGCCTTGATTATCAAAATTCCACTGGAAATCGGCTGGTATCTGGTCTAATCTTATTATGTTAGAATTTTATTACTACTGTTCTGTTAAAAACTGAAGTTAGTTGTGTAGGTGAAAATATAATTGATAAATTGATATTTTCTTATCAAAATAATACTCGAAACCACATTTACAACTCTACTACGCTACAAAACAATTTATAAATTATGGGTATTGAAGTGTTGAAGTTCGAGATGCACTTAGAAATATAACATCTGCTTTTGGTGATTAGTGAAAGAAAGACAAGTACCAACAGTGGCTGTGCGCAATGCGATAAGACCCTACAATCCCTGAAGTTCACTGACAACTTGGCATTCGTATCCGGATAACGTACAGAACAGTAGGGAGTATGCCCTGGAAGTTTAATACCATTCAAATTGGTTATTTTGACCCCGATCGTATTTAAATTAGTTGAAGAAGTTTCTACTCTGATGGAAACATTTATAGAAAGGTTCTTAATAAAAGAAAAAAAGTTTGGGTCATTATTTTTCTCATTTTTATTATATCTGGTATTATATCACGCTTATAGTACAGTTTCGGAAATTTCTAATTAGAATACTATATGGATGATTATCAAACAGCTGGGTGATGTTCTATATCTAGTGTTTTATTTATTATTCCCATGTCATTTTGTTTGAAAAATTATAAATATGATAAATTGAATAATATTCTACCGTTGACATTGAATATTGAATTATCAGTAGTTATAGATCTTTTATATGGAAATATACTCAAAACATCAGTACCGTGGCATGTCCAATTTTGGTTTTTCAAACTAAATATATTTACCCTCTGAAGGTGGCAAGATTACTCATGGGAAACTTCAAGTGTTTATGTCGCCAATACATTACTTCATCTCGCAATATTTTCGAAAATTTTTCAAGTCGAAAATTATGCTAGCTTACCGAAGCAGAAAATAGAGATCTTAACCATCATAATGAATTTTGATTTTTTGAAAACGAAGTAGTTTTCCAAGAGTTATAGTCTATTTCAGAAAGGTATAAAGCAATAAAATGGGGAATTCCGATCAGTTCGGCTCAATTTCGGTGTCGGCCATAGGTGTAGGTCTTGAATATTGTGTAGGGATTACTTAAGTAGTAGATTATACAGTTACGTTTTGCGTTTAACAGGTAACCTTCTATTAGTGCCTCTGACTAATTCCAACCCTATTTCAGATTCGGCTTAATCATGCGCCGTAAGGGTAATGGTGCCTTACCCAAAATTTTTAGACCTTTATAAGTATATTTGTTTAGTTTAACGCATCAGTATTTGCTGTTAAACCGTAAATAGTGTTCACAGTATTATAAGATTAGTAATAAAATGGCGAAATTTACACCGACGAAAAGATGTTCCACGATTCTCCTACACGATTGCATAAAATACAATTACCCGAAATTTACTGTGCAAGAAACTATCGACCGATGTTCCCGGTTGGAAAGTCCACCGCTTTTAAATTATTGCGGGGGAGAAAGCAAAAGCAGGTCAAGTGGAACCTCCTAAGAAAAGTCCAGGTAGACCAGTAAAATCCTTGATGAAGACACCAAAAGTGAAATTCGAAGAAAAGTTCACTCTTTTTTTGATTTTAAAAAAGAAATACCCACCCTAGATAAGATTTTAATGGTGCTCGGCCAGGATGACAGTATTCCGTTGATAACTAAAAAACTTTTATGGACCACTTTAAGAAATATAGATTTTGCCTGGGAATAGCATAACCGTAAAGCACTTTTACTAGAAAACGATGAAATTGTTTGTAGGCGATGAAAATACTTAGGAACTATAAAGCAGTACAGAACAGAGCAGCATCTTGATGAGACGTGGATTAATGAAGGTTATACAGTACTAAAAATGTGGCAAGACAAAAATATAACCAATGGTCGCCAAACTTTCATGGAAGCTCTGTCAACGGGTATTAAGGTGCCTTCAGGAAGCGAAGAGGGATTTTTAAAAGGTTTGCTAACCTTTCAGTCGTTCCATATGGGAGATTACCACGAGGATATGGGTTCGGATATTTTTGAAGACTATTTTGGTGAAATGATAAAATATCTTCCGGCTGATTCAGTAGTAGTTATGGATAACGCAAGTTATCATTTTAGACGCGGAGAGAAGACTCCAACCTCATATTGAAGGAAACAAGAACCGTTAATTATAACGTCAAGAAGAGATGACAGTTCCTCAGATAATGAAGAATATTATGATATAATATAATGTATTTTTTGTATAATGTTCAATAAAAAATAAGTGTACCCAATACTATGTACAAAATGCCTAATTTTTCTTCTGTTAAAAATTTTACAATGAAATCAATGTAAACTATTAAAGTGACTTAAATATTCGTTGGGTCACTCTGTGGTCCCTTTGCATACCTAATGAGGGTTTTATTACTCTATACCTTTCTGAAATAAACTATAGAGCAGTTTCCACTGGCGGTAATTCACGAGCATATGCTCCGGCTTTCGGCGTTGAGGGAGATTTACTCAGAAATGGTGGCTATAACGAAAAAATGACTAGAAACCTTTTATCAACCCTTACAAGCTGGCTTCTGTTGGTGAGATGTTTCCCTGAAGCCGTAGTGCTGTTGATTGAAATATTATGATTAACACAATCGAAAGCCTTAGAAAAATCACGAAAAGTGATGGCTGTTTAGGCTAGAGTAGACGTTATTTAGGAGGGACCCAAATTGATATGTAGTAAGTATTTTATATTTAACAGAAATGATAAAAGCCTCTTTTTCACCAATCTTTCAATGATCTTAGATAACGTGGGAAGGAGTATAATTGGGCGATAATTCGATGCTTGATTTTTACTTCCTCCTTTATGCAGAGGTATAATTATAGCCGTCTTAAGACAATTGGGATAATGGAAAAAGTGCCATTTTGAAATGAAACGCTAGGCTTAGTGAATAACCGAAATATTGATGGATCCTCGCATAACTGTCTTCTGCAATTGATATTGGAAAAACTATACTAATTTTAGGTTTTTTATATCTAAGGGGTAACGCTACTACCGTCCCACCAAACACAATGATGTGTACAGTATGGTTTAGGTTAAAAATTCATCCTCATTTATATGTATCATAACTGTATTTTGTAAATTTTTTTCAACTTGTCATTTTGAGTTGTGGTCAACCTTGATTTCTGTATATCATTTTGGTACCAAATCCAAGCCTCGATCAACTGTTTTTAATGACTTACTTGTTCGTACCTTAACCACCTGTCACTTTTCATTTATAGATTTTTTTTAGTTGATGAATAAATTTTTTAGTCAATATCTTCGCTAGGGACAAGTATGTACAATTCTTTTAGCCGAAGCTCATTTAATGATATTTTGTAGTACTAACTTCCTCTCCTAGACTAAACGATCCCAAAGCCGGAAAAGTTATCCTTGAGTACATCTAGACTTACAAAGGGTCAATATTAGTTGTAGCTAATGAATAATCTGCAAAATTACATAACGCTTCAGAGGAAGAGGTTTGGGAGATAAAATGTTTGATTAGAGTGGAAACTATTGTCTCATTATTATAAGCACTAGCATATAGATGGAAGAACGCAACGTGATGTAGATATATATTTCCAGGAATTAAACAGTGTCGAACAATAAATCAAACAGAAATATTTATCAAATATAATCAACCCAGAAACATCCAATTGCCGATATTTTTAAATATACGGTAGTTTGCTAATAAATAAGTTTTCGCTGTGTCTATTGTTTTGATTGTTGTTGTTTTCTAAAACTTTTATTATATATACAAATGAATAAAGTTGTTTCAATGTAATGAATCATAAGTTAGTGATTAGTATTGCTATTATTGAATTTAGATTACCTATAATTATAATCGAAAATAATATCCATGGTGTTTTTCTAGATAACATAGAGTTATACATAAACGAGATTACATGAATGAACAAAAAAATGTTAAAAAGTCGGTATTACAAAGCAAAGCGTAAATTTCGTTGGGGAAAAAGGAATAAAGCTCAACGAAAAGCTGGTAGAGCTTTTAATTCAGGTGGAATGTTTTAATTAAATTTTTAGACCTGGTGTGTACCCATAATTACACACTTGGTTGTATATTAGTGCACATAGTAGAAGCATCACAAAATAGATAGAATGTCGAAACAGTTTAAAGGCTCAAATAGATCAGTCAATAAATATTTTCCACATTTTTTGTTAACGTATAGATGACATAACAGTATTCATTCAATAATTCTAAAACTATCGAGTATAATCTATATATCAACGCTTAACTCAATTAAGAATGAACCGAGAAAAGTTTTGAAACAATAATTATAGAATTATAGCATATGCGGCAATATATACCTTTTACCGTTAGTCCTGCGCTCTCCAAAATCATGCTAACACCATTTCTTGACAACTATATACAACAAAACACAAATTTTACCCTTAGTTGCTTAGTTCCCCAAAATTAAATAAATATATTTAATATAATAATACAATAATCCTTCGACCCCTGATTGACAAGTACCTGGCCAGGAAATTACAGCTTACCTTTTTTGGGGATACCAAGTCAACTTTTTTTTATAACCACTTCAATGTCCTAATAGCATGCAATTAACTTAATCCTCTTCCATATACCTGGAACTTAAGCGAGACGTATTGACTCTAAGAGAGGTTCACTCTTCCACGGAACAGCGAAGCCAGCAAATTTCGATCGCTTAGATCTCAGTGGAGCTACGCACCTCCTGGAGATTAGCTACGCGTGACCTTGTTTAGTTTTACAGTTTGTAAATATTTTTGTGTATAATGGATTGTTTCATATTTATGTATGAATGGTAAGTTTAAGTAGTTATCGAACTTTGATTATTGTGCTACCCCTTCGCCATCCTCGTAAATAAGACTAGAGTCTGTTACTTATGACCCGGACGTGATAAGTAAAACACGTGAGAACAGTCAACTTTTTTTTTGCGAGCGTAAAGATAAAGTGCACAGAGTACTGCGATAGGTTTAGTGAAGTGCAGTAGTCTCTAGGTCCGTTTCTCGTGAAAGAAAAACCTCTTATATCCTACGTATTATAGGGTATGTTATTAAAAAACATACCTAAGGTAGAAGAATTTTCTTCGTGTTTCGTTGGTGGCTTGTTTTTGTTGAATCTTCTAGAGAATAAGACCTAGATTGAGAACTGTTTCCTATAAACAAAGAAATAAATAGTTTCTTCCAAATGTCAAAATAAAGTCAAATTTAATTACGAAAGGCAGGAAACTATCATACAAAGTTCATATACAAACATGCAATCGCTTGTGATCGAGACACATATTCCATAGATTTCTCTACAAAACATAAAATTTCTAGTTTGTGAAATAATTTGAAGATATTTTGGATTTAACTGATTTATTTGAGGAATATTTGTTTAATATTAGTAATAATACTAAAAAATTAAAAATTCAGTGAATAACGCCATATAAATAGTATTTTCAAAACATTTTTTCTTCAATATATTATTTGGGTGAAATGAATTCGCTTTTTACATTGTTTGAAAATTAATTAATGATCCTGTTTCATTAAACAAAATAATTCTTATTATAGTACAACCAGAATTACTGTTCAATGAATGAATTTCCCATACAAATAAAATATCAGGTAATAAGTATGGAATTACTTACAAGTTAATTATGCTTTCTAGATCAAAATTATCATTCTGCTTCATTATTGATGTCTGTCGAAGCATCAACGATTGAGTTACTAATAAAATTGTGTTGCGAGATTGTGGATTCACTCACAAAGTATTAAAAAACGAAGCAAGATGAAGAAAAGAATGTAATTAATAAATCAAAAATTCGAAATTACCTCCGGTGGAAAAGTCCAACATGAAATGAAGAGGTATAAGGGTTTAAATTTGGTCAATAATTTCATGTATCAACATCTAGTGTTAATCGAATTCTAAAATGAGTATAATGTGAAGATTGTCGTTTTAGAAATGAGAGTAAATCATTAAATCATAGAGACACCTTCATAACCACCACCGAAGTCAAATGTACGGGTAGGTATTTTATGGAATGAAATTGGACAAAGACACTACTGATTTAAATTTTTTGAAGACAATAAACAAATATAAGAAAGATAACTGTAGGAAAGTTAATTTTGACACCATAAGGATTATAAATTGAAAGAGAAAGAAGTAACAGGGACACTCGCAGAAAATGTAGAACATAAATTACTTAAAAACTCTTCAGCAAACCAGGAAGACACGTAGAATGCTTTCGAAGTAACGATAAGTGAGGCAGCAAAAGAGGTATGATAAATGTGCAGAATAACTACAGAAAAAATTAACACTATTGACTATTGGCAAATGGGAGCGATATCTGGCATAGAAAACAATAAGAAAGCTAGTGAACATACGAGGAACAGTAACCGATTGGAACGTGACAACAAAAGAAACCAGTTTTACAAACTAAATCTTCAAGGAAGAGTAAAAACATAAGGAAATATACATAGAGGACGAAAATTTCAACAGAGGAGGTAGAAATATGGGAAAAATGAAAGTCGTATATTGAGCAACTACTGATGGGATCAGATAAAGAAAAAGAAAAGAAAGAAGTTAATAATATAAGTAATAAAGAGGACAAGAATGAAGACGAAGAAAATATTCCGGGAGAAAAAGTTACAGTTGCAGAGAATCTCCGGAATCTACAGAAAAACTTAGACATCTGGAATATACACTAAAACAGTTAGGTATGAGAATAAATGTAGGAAAAACTGCACTTAAGGCACTCAAACAACGAAATAGGACTAAGGATTGAAACAGTGAACTGTGACTGATGCCAATTCCGGAAGTATTTGTAAATGTATGACTTTGACACGCACAGTGTTATTACTGATATTTAACAAATCTACTAGTTAAATCCAAAATATCGTCAAAGTTATTTCAAAAGTTGAAAAAAAAATACAATGTTGATTAGAGAAATACATTACGTTTCAAATAATGTGTCACTCTACCACACATGTTATTGCGGAAGTGCAGGGGTTTTCATTTCTCTGTATGAACAGGAATTCGTTACCAATTCTAATAAACTTTGAAGGATTTTTTTAAACAAAAAAAATTTTTGGTTTCCGAGACGAAACATGTGCGATAATTTGATATTTCATTATATTCCTAATCCGATTGCAAGATGATAGGTTGGATCCATGTAGCCTATTGAATATAAAGGAATTTCGAGAGCCACCTGAGATCAAGCTGTCATCATAAAAAAAACTTTTTTTGAATAATACTTTTTTCGCGTTATACACTTTATAACTTTCACCTTTTGTGCCATTAACAGGTTTTTTATGTGGCCACTGGGAGCCATTTTTTTTTCTTGTCATTATGACACTGATCATGTTAAAGAATCTATAGAAAAAAACTTCCAATTATTGAGTTGACGATTAATCTGTATGCAGTGCTAAATTGTTTTTTAAAAAAGTAAAAGAAATTCAATTCATCTTCATTTTTATAATAGACAAAGTTGAGTATATACATATGATTAATCTATAAAACAAAATAAACAATTAATATTATTTTGAAACAGTCAATCTTAAGGAAACATGCATATCTTTAAATATTTTCAGAAAATTACTATAAATACTTAAAAAATGACATACCAAGGAAACCTGTATTGAAAAACTAAATAGAAACTTGAAATATGCATGCAATCCATGCCCAAAGAAACTTGAATACTATAAGTTCTCAGTTTTCATTACTTTTGAATATTCCTTATAGCCCTGATAAGTAAGCGAGCTTTTGTATGTGGCGATGAGTTACCTAAAATAAAAGGTATAGCGAACACTAATTTTCATTGTTTCACTCTCTCTATTTGCAAAAAATATGATGATAAAAGTAGTATATGATTACTATTAGTGATTTACCTTTTTCGAACTCCCAAATTTAAATATTAGCTTTACTACTAAAAATTATTTTTTCAAAAAATTGTTAATGAAAAGCAATCCATTCAATCATCGCTCTTCCTCAAAATAGCAATAGTGTATGTATGGGGAAAGTAATGAGATTTGTCATTTGCTTAAGTTGTTTATTTTTTCAATCAACAATGTAGACATAATACACACTGGCGAAGTAGTTGTTTCGATTATGAAGTCTTCATGTCACTTTAATTAGTCTGTTTCTAACAGTTCCAGAACGACGTTCTTTTTTAAGACACTTTTCCGTTTTAATAAAAAGAAAAAGTAGCAATTACATAAATAGGATTATTGTTCATTGATTACCCTCTTAACCAGATAAACCATTTTTTCTAAGTTCCAGGTGTTTTAGCACTATTTCGGTATGTATCTTTCACTTGTCTGTCTGTCTAAATTTGATCTTGTCAAGAAACTTTTGAAAGTTTCCCGCTGCGAGGTTGATCTTCATCTTGTCAGTCTCACAAAAATTATTTGTGGCAGCGGAAAATTTTTCCCATAGATCCGTTTCTACATTTGGATTAAGATGCTCCGTTTTTCTAAGAAACAATTTAAAACACTGATTGAACTATCTGAAACAATGTGAAGCCGTACGTAGTTAGAATACGGACTGAGACAGTGGAGGACATGAAAAAATGCCAGAACGTTTGCAGTGATGCCAGAATCATTACTTTTCTTACAAATGTGATACGCTTTTAATGAGGAAGATATATCGGACAAATGCCCATTATTTAGGTAAACTTGTTCAAAAAATGAAGAAATTGTAGGGAGTAAATAGAAAAATAACAGTGTATTAGAGTATTTAAATTAACTAATTCCTAAAAATTGAATTGGTTCAGTGACTAGGTTTCTGTTATTATATCAATATTATATCAATTCTTATATCAATCTTTCAATACTGTAAGAATATATTGTCCTGGAGAATTTTTAATAATTACTAAAATTATTCAAATGCTTACAAAATCATTGGTATCTGGGATTTTAGTACTGTACGTCATAGGCTCGTAAGCAAGTCCAAACCTGTCTGCTTTTCTTCTATTCTATAAAATTTTGTCAGTCTAGATGTTGCCATCAAACAGTAGACACGTTTTTTTTATTTCTAAAAATACAATTAGGACTTATTTGTTCCAATATTGGTAACAATTGAGATATTTTTTCCTATCAGTATTGAATAACCTATATAATAAAAATTTTCGTTTTAGAATGTATAAACCTTTGTCAGACAAAAAACTATATACAATATGATTATTCTTCAAGTGAAGTTGAAGAAACTGCATCGACACAAATTTTGGAAGATGAAGAATTCAACGGCGAAAATGAAAAGGAAAGCACTTCGAATAGTAATTTGGGAGTTGCGTTTCACTGGACTAGAAAAACTGAACATTTTATATCGATACATAATATTTCACAAGAAAAACAAACAAAAAAGTTTTCAGAAACGGATGCTGTGTTCAAATTATTTCCTATAAGGTGTGTATGGATTGCCCAATGCACCAATCAATGATTAGAAATTGTAGAGCACATCTAAAAGAAAAATTTAAAAGACATCGAGTGCAGAAATAATGATCGAGCTTGGTTGTTTTCTCATAATGAGTTACAATCTTTTACCGGCATATCACATGTATTGGCCCAACAGAAAATCTTTAGGTAATGATGAAATAAAAAGTGCAATATTTAGGAATAGATGTCAGTTTTCTTTATCAAAACTGTAGTTCAATAACCCCAAAAAACCAAAAGTTGCGTCCAAATAGCGTTACATAGAGAAGTATTATTGTCTGCCGGAAGTGATAGTATGTAACAATCAATTAACGAGACGATGACAAAATTCAAAGGAAGATCATCAATGAAACAATAAGTTCCTCTAAAACTAATCAAACCAGGTATAAAACAAGATGTGATTCCAAAACTGGGTATGAATACGATATAAATATTTACTCCGGAAAAGAAAATTCCACATAAAAAGGCAAACTTGGTGAAAGAGTTGTGGAGAAATTTATCAGATCAATTCGAAATACTAACATAGTTTTATGTTTTGACTGATTATTCACCTCAATCCATCTTTCACATCCACTACCATATGCTGTCTTTGGAACATGCATAAAGACTAGAAAAAATGTTCCTAAATCTAAAGGTATACTGTAGAGAGGAGCCAGTGGAATGATGGCTTCTAAGAAAGGTATAATATATGTGTCACAGTGTCAGTATCGGTACTGTGGAAAGAGAAGCAAAAGATGGCAGTTATAAAGAAATTGCTAATCCCGATTCAATTGTGTTTTGTAATGAATTTATGGGAGGCGTCAATCACTCAGATCAAATGATATCATAGTATGATTCAGATAGAAAAAGCTCCAAAAGGTAGTAAAAGGTTTTCTATAAGCTATTTATGACTGTAATATATAATGCATATATAATATACAATGAAACAAGATGTTTAAAACTCCCGTTTATAAACTTTATTATACCAGAAAATATATTAGTCATTGGCAAATGCCAGCTGAGCCAGAAAAAAATAATGAAAAGAGCACGTCCCTCAAATGGAACCATGGATAATGCTGGGATCATCTGCCTATACTGGGAAATTCAAGAAAACGATGTGTACAATGTGCTGGTTTCAAAACAGAAAAAAGAACAAAAATCACTTGCCTGTGCATAGTAACGCTCTGCAACAGAAATGTTGAGCTACAATGTTTTTCTTTTATTTGTATTTTGTTTTCAGTGTAACACATTTACTATGTTACTATCATAAAATAATGTTGGAACACATACGACCCACTCATCAATACTACAATAAGTAATAATAATAATAATAATAAAAATAGTATTGAGAGGATTAAAGTGTTAAGTACCGATTTCAAGCTCAACAACTAATCTCGTTGCTTCAATTTAACATTAGGTTTCAAATTTTCAACGGAACGATTATTTTTTTAATCTAAAACCCTGTATCGCTTCAAAAATTAATCAAGAAGTAAATATTCCACTAGCAAAACCAACGTCGTATAGAGGTTTATGAAATTTTCTGCTATGAGCGATTAACACCACCTTCCTTAAATTAAAAATCATATTTTAGCGGACTGTATACACATAATTAAATTCAAGTACGAAATTGGATTAACCAGGAAAGAAATGTATCAAGTTTTTACCTCGGGAATTTCACCGCTAGAAAATACAGATATAAACGCTCTAGTAACAATTTAGATCAACCAAACTTCCTTGTCGGGAATTTATTAGATGGTTCAATCTCCCATAGGATTAAACAAGTTTCGAATTAAGTATTTGAAAAAAGTTTTAAATTTGTAAAAAAAGTAAAAAATAAAACGGAGAAAATATTCAAGATGGCTTCATGTTTTGAAATTAAGATTTTAGGAAGAGAAGTTACATATAATATTAGATTTTTGAAATTTTTCTTCGGGGGACCTTACAATTGTTTACAGTTTAAATTAGCAGTAGTAAATTACTTTTTACTGCCTTAGGATCTCTCCTACATGAAAAGTTCACGGAAAGGTGAGAAGTAGATGGATGGATCTTGTACGGTGCTATTATACTGTTGCTTCATAAATTTCAATAGGTTTTTGGATTATATTTTTCAAATTCAGCTCATGATCATGCACAATCTGGACTGTCATTTTTGGGGGCTTTTTTGTTATAATGATTTGCAGTTTTTAATGATTCCAATGGAAGATATGAGAGACTGTTACATCATAAGCCAAAATAGATATCCTCTATGTTGTCTAGTGTTTGGTTAATGGTAAAAATTGTGTTGATTGCGTGAATATAGAAGTATATATGACGATAAATCTATGGAAATAGGAGATATATTTTTGCCTAAAGTTACTGCTTCACCAAAACAGGTATCAATTTTGGAGATATCATTTTGTAGAATTTCGAGAAATGGTTTTTTAATAAATGATGAATGGAGGTGTCGATTCATAGAAAGATATTTAATCCAAGGAGAAAGAGAAGGTAGTATAAGGTGAATCAAAACTAATATATTTGAGAAAAGGTATGAAAGAAAGAATAGGATTTATAGTTATTTATGAATTGATAGAGAGCTTAATCAATTTGGTAAGAAGCGGATGAACAGGATTGGAACGATAAGAGGATACTAAGACAGCATATAAAAGTAGAATGGATTGTTTTCTCATTTTCCTTTTTCATTGAAGCTCATGAATATGTAATATATTATAATTTTGTTTTATTGATATTATTAAATGTACACTTTTGGTAATCACAGTTCGGTTCCTTGAAGTGTCATAGTTAATCCGGCAACGATATGGATAGAATTCTATATGAAATCAATAAAAAGCCTTCTTAATACTACCGTATGATACAGTTTGTTGCGAAGCTGTGTTGCATTTGATAAAAAAACATATATTCTTCTATTAATTCTTTCCATCAACCATGAGTAATACCCAAATTTTCCTCAGAAAATCGAATAATGTTTTGACATAATGTGCACAGTTTCCCAGCGACTCTAACTGGTATAAATTTCAATTCGCGCCTTATTATTAGTATGGATGACAGCAAGAATTACAGGACTCCAGCGGGATACGATGGGACTCCCGTGTTGACATCGGATTAATTAAGAACCAAGTTTGACGCCCTCTCTCGATTTAATATTCAATTAATTTCATAGCCTACTTTAATTAATCATATTTTCACCCGAGTCGCGGCTCTAACATAAAAAGTAAATTTTTAATGGAATTGAAAGTTTTTTGGACAATTCTAGCCTACCAGTGACTTTTAACGCGAGGCTTTATTCTTATGATATGTCATTTACATTTAGCAGTTTGTTTGAAAGTGCAGTAATACGTAAAATTACATAAATTATTGGAAGAAATAATAATTTTCTATTTTGTATCCCCCAAAACTTCATTTAACCAAAATTATGTATCAAAAGCCTATTTAAAAAAGCAAATTTTCAGCATTCTTTCCTAGATCTGGAGAGGCATTGTTCAAGTATGGTAGTTTGACGTTTCTGTACAAATTCCCTTATATTTTCTCAGATTATTTAATTCCTCTTAAAATTAGCTATGAACTAATTACATCATTTCAAATTCAATTCCAATATCAATATTGATAAGGTTTGGGAAAGTTACTCTGAAATTCTAATTATTTTTCCCCAGTTTTTAGAAATACGTAAGTAGTTTTTATTTTTGTCCATCTTTGGATTAGTACCAACCTATTCACTTGGGAATGCTCCTACTTATACCTTTAGAAATCACCTACTCAAATGAAAAATTTCAACTTGCGTAAACTCTATCTAACTGAAATAGGAAGGTTTAATATTACCTCCCCAAAACTCTTTTCAATCAATTATTAAACTAGAGTGTTTATCCTGGGAACCCTTATAACGCTGAAGGGTATTTTGAGATTCCGATTACAGCTCTCTATGAGAGCCAATCAAAAACAGTAGAAATGTCTCGATGGTCACGATCGATGGTACTTAGTAGTAGTATCAAGAAAAAGTGAAGAATAGATAACCACTTCAAAAACTTTAAAGCTGGCTCGATACACTTCACTTTCACGTCAGGCCAGATGTTCTCACTGAGAAGGGTAGGGTTAGGGTGGTTTAGGTTTGGTTTGGTTAGGTTAGGTTAGGCTCGATCAGGTAAGAATAAGTTAGATTAGATTATGTCAGGTAAATGCGTTCTCCATCATGTACTTAGACTAAATTCACTGTGTTGCCCCGTTGCGTATCTCGTTTCCATACTCTCAGTCTGAAAACCCTATTACAAACTCAGTCCAGACTACCGGAATTCATTTTTCTCATATCTTCACTAGAGAGTGTTTTCCCAGTCCAGAATTTTTTTAGCACTTGGAAATTAATTCCAGTGTTATTAATAATACGGTTTGGAAAATTTAATCTAAAATTCAAATCCAATTTGAGAACATACGCAGCTACTTTCATTTACATGTATCCATCCTAAATGTTTAAGTATATGTATAAGTACTACCCTAGGATAATTAGTAATACGAGTATATAGTGTAGCCCCACGTTATTCCTAGACTTTTGTCATTTCTTTTTTTTTCAGATTTCGTATGCACATTAGCAAAAATGGTATGGTTTGAAGAATGGTGGAGACAAACCAGAAGAGACCAGAAATTCTCGTTTATTGCATTTTATTATAAAAGTATTTTACATAACAAATTTGACAAATTTTCTCTAAAGTGCGATACTAAAAATTGGTTAGGGAGCAGAGACATTTGGATTCTTTATCTAAGTCAACACAAAAAACTCTCAAGATTTATCTTCCACAAATAAAAAAATGGTAATATGCCATTCGGCTTGTTCCGTTTTCCATTAAACATTTTGAATATTCCTTTGTTCACAAATTGTGGCACAGTGGTCACTTCGGATTTATTTATTCTAACATTCGAATTTTTGCTTGTTTTTTTTTTCATCATTATGCTCAGAACAATTCCGGTTATCTTTAGGATGTTTCTTTGTGTTTTAATCAAATTTTGTATGGTAGTTTCATATAAATTCGTATTCTCTATTTGTTTGGGGAACAAAACGAATAGAATAGAACAGATTCCTGTTTGGTTATATTTTGAAGAATATAAATTCGGCTTTTTATACGCTAGAGCATACGCTCCTGTTCAAATCTGTTCTTAGGTTAGGTTAGGTTAACAGGGCGATCTCCACTTTTCAGCCAAGATCCACTCGGAGGCCTTAGGCCCATTGTGATGCCCTTGCTGACTTTTCAGTCAGAACCATTTCACTCCCCTTCCCTATCTCTTCTGTTGCCCGGTCCTTGCCCCCTTCCCAAGCTTTTCCAGTTTGCAATGAAGTGATTCAGGTCCTTAACACCCAGCTCCGCTGCTTCTTCCAGACATTCCAATGTTTCACTCTCCATACATTGTAGACGTTTCGAATAATGAATGGCCACCTATGACCGATGATACGCTCCCGGGACCCCCTTTGTCTCCCACAAGAGTCAGTTCTAGGTCACTTGTAGCTGTAGGTACCGGTGGTACCAGGGATGATAGTGTAACTGGGATCCCCCAGAATCCGATCGGGGCCCGGCCACTTACGTGGGAGGATTAGCCTCATCAAGAGACGTACCTCCCGGGGAAATATTTTTTGTACCACTATCCATTGAAGTGAAATGAAAAGATTCCCTTGTCCGCTGTTGTTATTCGATCCGCGTGAATGAGAATTCAAGCCCAGTTAGGTTTGTTTCCCCCACTGTTCTTTCTACTCGTTCATTCTTCTGTAATTTCCATAAGTGCTCCCGTTTTCTTCCTCATTTTATTTTTTTCCCACAGTTCTACAGCTGCCAGACTGGAAGTTTCAACCACAAAGCATCCAACCACCAGACTACAAATTCAACTCACTCTAATATCTGGGAATCAGGTTGAGGGCTGCAACCATCCCGAATTTCCATAGATAAGTCTCAGTCTTATCTTTAATATATAAATAAATCTGAGTAGTATTTAATTTATGACTGCTTTTGTTCGTTGTCCTCTTTTGGATACGCAGTTTATGCGAACTTATTATTTTTCCTATAAATTTATTTATTGCTGAAACTTTTTTTATTGTTCTTAGCAATAAATATTAATTTGGATAATCGTGTCCGGGGATAGTCAATTCATAAGGTGTTTCTTTTTTTGCGTTTTTTTATTAATTGTTAACGTCGTTCGTTAAAAAGCTGGTGACATTCAATTTAATATTAATTGTTCACCCCACCTGAGTACCATTTATTCATATACTTATATAACTGAGGCCGAATATCACTTCCTGAAAGTCTCCTGCCGGGAGTTTAAAATTTTAGAGTTTAGTACTTAGTACGATAGCGAATTGTCAGCCAGTTGACCACAGCTGCTGTATTAGCAAATCTTTTTGTCCGGCCGTGGAAACTACTTTAAATATTCTGAAAAAAACATTATGTTCATGTTATTTGTGGGGTCGGAGAGATCACCAATAGCGAAGCATTGACTCATTATGTGGACTCTAAATGTATCACTTCCACAAACTAGCGCATACTGAAGACTACTAATAAGGTATTTCCATATTAAAAAAGTCTATTTGAAACTATAAGAAATACGAAAATATACAGAATCCCGTACCGAAGTTAAACTTTACGCTATACTGGATACAATCACAGGAGGTATAATTGAAATTATGAAAAAATACATTGGTTAGTAACTCACATTAATAAGTAAATAGGGATGTGAAGTAAGCTCTGGTCACAGAATTTACAAGCAATTGTTTGCGATGTTACTGACGAATTTCTATTTTAGTTTTTTCGTTGAAGTTGAATAAGGGAAGAAATATAATTTTTGCCTCTGCGCTCGTCGCATGTGCGCTACTCACCCCACACCATTATTAATCCTCTATACCCGACTAATAAAATTCTTTTTTCGAGTGAATCAAATTAAGTAATTATTAAAAAAGTATTTCCTAAGTTCCTGAATTGTCAGTTGTTAGATAATTGTTCAAGGAAACAACAAAATAATTATTTATAAAACAAATCTGTAAAGTAGCCCTTTTTCAACGAGAATATTGTCACATGTCAATGACAATAGTCGAAAAAATGACCGACTATCTGCTGATTACCTCTTTGTATCCTAGCAACTCGAACCGTTGGGTGGGTTTGACTACTCATTAAAAAAATAGGAAATATGGTGAATTATTTTATTAAGAACAAGATAAGAAGGTAACATAAAATTTGAAATAGTCTCTTCCAGAACGCTGACCTTTAATAACCATGCACTTATCTCAACGTCAAGAGGTCTATCTAGAGACACATCGTTCGTCTTTTTCAGTGACATGATATTCTCGGAAAGTGGCTTATTGCAAATCTGGCGAATGTGGGCAGACAGACTTATAACGTATTTGCCTATGTTCAGTTTTGGCATCAACTTTCGCATATATTTCACATGTTTAACTCTGTGTAAAAACTTACAGATGGTTTCTTTGTTGATACATCAAATTATGCATTCGTGCGTCTTTTTGGCAATTACCAACGAAAAATTTTCCACTAAACATGGAATCATATATTGTTTTCGATATAAATCAATCAGATTCAGACCAATTAAACAGTTTTTTTACTGCACCAAACACAAACTAAATTCGCTTTTACTAGGTAAATGTGGTCGAAGTAATTCCGTGTTTCCAGTTTCCTAATTATGATTTAACTTGCTACAAGTATTTACTCGAAATAAACAGAGACGATAATGTTGAAATTGAAGATCAAACACTACCATTTACTATATAAAATTCTGATTCTAGCACTAATTCAGAAATATTTCAAGAAATTCAGTAACATTAATAAAAGCGAAATTATTGTGAGAATTATATATTTCAAAGTGCTATTCAATTTGAGTAAAAATTCTATCGAGCTTCAACTAAAGTACGCAGGTTTCGATCTTTTGTTCACTGGGATGTCTAGTTCTTGAAGTGGTTCAAATTAAGATATTTACTATCTTTTCGGGTGTCTCTACAACTAAATAATATCGTGTGAGATAAAAAATACATTCGCGTATTGAAATTTCTGCGAGTTAAGCTTGTCAGGGAAATTGTGAGTATATAACGTCAAAACGTTATTCGATTTTCTCCGGGAAATAGCGTTCTTGATGACAGATGAAAAGAAAAATCTTGTCGGTACACATACCCAATGCAAATTTGCGCATTTTACGTCTATTTCTGGCTTTAGTATACATGAATATAGATGTAATTTATTTATACCAAATTCAATCCTTCACGAACAAGAATATTTTAGGTTAGTTAAAATATTGAAAACGGTGGAAATATTATCATGTTTTCTCAAATTTTTATCCACGTAGTTCTTGAATTTGTAGTTGAAGTTTAAATTAAGTTTCAAATTATTATTCGAAAGGCAAACCAAATAAAATTATTGGTATGTAATGGAATATTGTCTGCAGTCGGCGAAAATGTTCTTGGTCACAGTTGTATAACTATTATGACTATCTGTAGAAGGTTCAAAATTAAGGTCGTTAATATTATCAGAAAAACGGAATCATTAGTATATACTTACTAACTGAACAGCTGATATATTGAATCAATTTTCTTTTGATACAATTTTCTAAAAAAATTAAAAATAGATTCATTCATATATGAAAATAAAACGTTCTGCCAAAATTTGAAAGTAATGAGTAATGTATCTAAATGTTGAAATTAGGCAAAAACCAATATATAGTTTTTTTATTCATCTTATCTTAAATTATAGTTTGTAATTAGTGACTTACTTATAAAATATATAAATTGAAAACATATATAAAAATTGTTATACATGGAACTTATTTGTTCAATTTTAAATTATTAAAACTAAACACTATCTAAGTACTACTTTGTGTATAGCATTCCTGGTTAAGCTGTTTTTCGTTAACACGAAGAGATTTGATGGTTTTCCTACACGTAAGCAGGCAACATATTGCTGTCTATATAAGAAACTTGTGTTTTTCAAATCCAAACCGCGAATACACAGACAAACAACATTTTTACTATACTTATTATTAAGGTTAAATTTTTTCCGCGACATTATACTGAAATTAAAAAAAAGTTTTTATCATTTGAATTAAAAAATTAGACCAAAATTCACAACTGAATAAATTAATAATTATCAAATCACAAAATCAAACATAATCAAGAAATATTTATACATGTATTCGAGTTGGTATGAAAATTAATAGACAAAAACAGTAGTCAATAAAAGTTCATGTTATTATCTACAATATTAAATATATTTAAACTGAACACTGCACAATAATAACAAAGTACAATTATAAAAATCATTCACGAAAAATTGTAATAATATGTCGTATGATTATGTTAGAACATAAACGAAAATGACGTGAAATCAAACAAACACTATAATTCAGATGAAAAATATGTGAAGCCAAACTGGTGAAATATCTTAGGTTTGTTCCAGGCATCAAAAAACCGTTCTTGGTATGTAGACGATTCTGCGCAATAGAGGTTACGTGTTCCAACCGGGCAGTTACCGTTACGAACGATTCTGTTTTGTGTTCCAACCGACTAAGGTATCGTTTGTGAGCCATTTCCGGGACGGTCTTTTCGATACTTGGTTGATACCAAGTAATTTTACCACATCCATGCATAGCCGGAGATTGCGCAGAAAATATCATTTATACGCTTCCAATCACCGTTCCAAGAACGATCCATATTAGCAGGTTGAACAAACCTATTATAAGCATGAAAATATAAGTAAATTCTATATTCAAAAGCACCATGTATAATCTAGAAATAGAAATACGGCGCCATCCACCGGATATCTGTGCAGCTTAGACGCTATGCCGCCATCTATTAAGATTTTATAGAACTAACCGATAAATACACACTAAAGTCGTATAATAAACATTTAATTTGCAACAACAAATATTGAGATCAATAATAATAAAAACTACCCTCTCCCAATTTGGGCCAAATTACTGATGATCTCAAAATTTGATAAAAAGATTGGTTCAGTAGTTATTGAGTTTGTCGCGAAAATACATCGGGACACAAAATTTTCATATAATATATTATTTACGTATAAATTTTTTGTAATAAAACGTTCACAGTACAAATTGTTTTTAGGTATCCTACAGGTGCCAGTTGTCCTGATTTATTTCTGATTACATCAACGGAATGATTATGGATACAAAAAGGTCATTAATAACAAAATTTCGCAGGGGAACTACTGATTCACTTAAAAACCTAAAATATGTACATAATACAACGTCTTATAACATAGCAATTTATATATTTTTATTGAGAAGTATATTCACAATCTGCTTTAAATATTTTTTCTAGGAACGGTTCATAACAATAAATTCGCTCCAAAAAATTACATACATATTTGGCCCACGGCTTCATAGCTAATGCATAAGCTAGAAAAACTTGTACTTCGCGAATTTGATAGAATGTATACACCACCCTTATCTATTAATGTTATCTTTAAAAATAGAAGTAAGGACCTTTTTGTTAAATGAGCGAATCGATAGAAGACGTTCTATGCAAAAGTGGAAAATGTTTCAAAACTTTCAATTTAGAATTACAATGTTTCTATTCACTATAGATCCAGAATAGTCTTTTGTCCGTGGTGTGCTGTGGTGTTCCAAGTAGAGATCTTTCATTTTTAAAATACCTTTATCTAAATCACCTAATAGTACAATAAATTAAGTCACAGCTTTTAAAAACGGTAAGACAAGGAATCGGTTCATCAATCTAGATTTCTCTATACTTGGTACCAAAGTTGCAATTCAAATAGACAGTGAAGTTGGGGAAAAATTTAATCACAGGAATTTGTATTGGATTCAAGTTCAGGAGAAACTTTGTTGTATGTCAAAGTACGCATCCAAAACTCCAGATTTTTAGATTCAGTTTCTGGTATGATATCCGTTAATGATACATGATTTTGTTATGTTAAACACTCTGAAAGTCTGGGCAATACACAAGCATTTTTCAAGCAGAAATTTATGCAATTGGAATCTAGAGAAGAACTATTGTAATCAGGTGATTATTATCATGTACGATTGCCAAGTACGAGCAATCTACAGGGACTGAGACAGGCAAAGACTCTCTTGGGAAAATATTACCAGAGAAGATCAACTGAATACTAACAGGAGTCCTGTCGGAGTACTGTCACTTGAATAGACACCTGAAGACGAGAGACTTAGCAGATAATGCGGCGTGCAGATTTTATTGCACAGAGAACGAAGAACAGCCATCCTACTCTTTGGAATTTATAAAAGAGTAACAGATCAGCTGTGAACACTGGGTTCCTCATTATCGCAGAAAGAAAGGGGAACACAATAGATCCTTTGGGTCGTAGTGTATATGATACCCCAATAATAGTTAGTTTTGTTGATACGGAACTGCAGGAAGCTATTGAGAAACTGAATAAATTTCACATAACAAAAAAATTCACTAGAAACTACCTACAGGACAGTTATTACATTTAGGCAAGTATTTTTTAAATATTATGTAATATTTTACGTATTCGTTATATAAAATAAATTCTCAATATAAATGTTTCTTTGGAGCAAATCGATAGTTTCCATGGTGTTGCTGACCAACTAGTGATGTGTACATGGTTGAAAAGATCTGGATGCTAAAAACAACACAGATTGTGTTCATGATAAGGGTAGTCTGGTCAAAAATGGATTGCTTATGATCGAATAGATTGATCGAATGTGTCGTTGACTAACCAGTGATGTCTTGTATGCTATAAAAAATTTTAGGAAATTCCAGTTTCCAGTAAATCCTTTAGGTTATAGTGGTAGTCCAGAATCGTTTACTCAAATTTCGTCAATGACATCATTCACTTTTCAACGAAATTTTAATTTATTCCAAGTTCGGCAGTAACTCAATAGAAGAAACCGTTTTGCATTTTGGGGTTGTTACTTGATTTTTTCTTTGTTTTAATGCAATGTAGCACTTGTACGTCACTACTATAGTCTTGGTGATGTTATTATACGCACTCTATGTCCCCCGACTTAAGTCCTTTATCTCTTTGCATAGAATCCACGATTAGTGCCTGCTAAGACTGAGAACAATCGAGAAAGAGATTCAACGACGTCAATGGTGTTATTTAATAGAAAAGACAGCAGTGTATTTTTATAAGACAAATCTTTAGTTCTAGAAACGTTGAGACAGAAAAGATTAAAATCGCACCATGATTTAAGGGTAATTAGGTCACTAGACATGGTCCTATGAAGTGCCATGAGATCAGAAACAAAATAGGGCCTTGTACTGAGCCTCTCCACATTATATTAGCTTGCCAGAAGACATCGTTGTATCGAGCCTTACAAGCTGACTTCTGGTGGTAAGGTATAACTTAAACCATGCGAGACGTGTTCCCCTGAAACCGCAGTACTGCAATTTGTTAATTAAAATATTATGATTAACACAATCGAAAGCCTTAAAAAAATCACGAAAAACAGTGGAGTGATGGCTGTTTAGTTTAGAGTAGACATTATCATCACCTTTCGAGCTGGTGCAGAAAATCGCAGCACTGGGAGGCACACTGTCGCATTCATTGAGTAGATTTGTACATAAAAAAAATCCTGGCCCAAAAGAAAATTAATACGTCACAATGAATAGAATACAAATGAATTTGTATTAGACAAAAATGTATTTTCACACTTTGTAACGCGGTAATAATGGATACATGACGTCTGATATAGATTATGAATGCTTATGAAGAGGAAAAACCCAGTGTCTTGTTCATGATTACGGTTTTTTATTCTTATTTATAATTAATCTCAATGTATTTTCATTTTACAATTTTTGTACTTGAAGTAGATCACATTTTAAGAGTCGTAATTTTAAATACGTTTGCTTAATGTACACGAAAACACTTCATTCCTCCTAAAAATTACATTAGGCAAACTTTGAAATTATCTTTCTAATATGAGACATTACGTTAGGACCTGACATTGCCATATCATCTCCACCACGTCGGTCGTTGAGCGCCATCTGTAAACGAAATTGATGTGCCGCTTAATGATCACCATAAGTAACACTTAATTAACAACCCGGGGAACTTTGTATTATCGGGGTAACACGGGCGGGGGTGGTATACAATATATCAGTGACGGTATAAGAATTGGATGGACCAGGTGGAGCAATAATTAATTTATGTCGTGACACATTGACGGCATGTGGGAATAATTTATATTCACAAAATTAAATCGTCTAAACAAATAGATATAATGGGTGTTTTCAGAAGATAAGGGTTAACACATTCATGTTCAGTATACTCTCATAATTCTTCATGAAGAATTTGATGCTTGAAAATAGCGACTAAATTATACAGATACTGAAGAGTGTCATCGATGCAAACGAAAATGTAGAAGAACCTAATTTATCCATTCGTTGTCAGTTGCAGACACTCGGGCTCAGTGCATCTACTATATAGAAAATATTATACACAAAGATCTTGGTATATATTCATACAAGATCCAGCTGGTGCAGGAATTAAAGCCATGATAAGCTAAGATCATTGGCTAACGATGAGAATAAATATATCAGTCCTTCGCTATAAATCAGTGTGTTCATCAAATTGACTCATTTTTTTGGCTTATTTGTACTGAAATTTCACAAGAAAATGAGGTCTGTTAACTAACCTATTCTTAAGTCATAAACGAGAAAACGCCTTTCAGTTTGAAAGTTCAGTTTGAAATTGATCATTCACAATGAACAACTGTAGCAGTGCTCATAAGCCTGAAATTATTCTATGGGGCTAAAGAAACACACGGATAATTTCAACTTTATCGTCATTTCAGAAATAAGGGAAAATACACTCGAAACTAAATAAACAAATTATAAACTTAGTCCAGCAAATTTATAATTTTCTAGGAACAATCTTTCTTAAAATAAACGTGTGTCTTTACTATCACTCATCCATTCGCCTGAAATATTTCTCCAGTAAGAAATTTTTTAAGTTGGGGTATTAAACAACGAGAACCAGATTATGGTGCATGAGGCAACGGGTGAATGAACAGACGTCCTGAAGTAACAACACCATTTTCTTCAACAAATGTGGCCGTTTTCTGTTAATTTTTTTCATCAAATCAAATCAAAGTGTGTTGATAATCAGAATACTATTAGCAAGTTATCGTTTCCTCCTTATTAAATTAATTGAAACCCTTGGAATTTCAAAACACTGTAGCCATAACCTTATAGAACGAAAAATGTGACTTTATTGGTGCCTTGTTTTGACGGTATCTTTATTTCTGGGGTATTATAGCGTTCTCAAGTTTCATCTTTTGATCAACATTAATCAGTTCACACACCCATCTTGCAGATAGTTTTTTCATAATAAAAGTGTTTAGGTTTCACATCTGACTGGACAATTTAATGAAAGAGATTTAAAAAATTGAAATGAAATATGTCATACGTTTTAAGCATCTCTAATACATGTTTCTATTATTGAAAATAATGAGAACTACTTTGAATTGACTATAACACTCTCATGCAAACAAAACATGAAAATGAAAAATACTTTAAGCTGTTTCAATCCCAAAATTATACAAAAAAGCAATATTTAAAGTGAATGTTTTAGATGAAATGGCAACTTTACGTGCCATATCGGTGCTTCGGCTGGTTCCGTATCATTATGAACTTAATCCCATTGAATTAATCTGGTTGCAAATAAAAGGGATAGTTACATCGTTTTAATTAAATGACGGAAAACTGGTGTTTGAACGTACCGAAAGTTGTCTGAAAAAGAATGTCTGCAAAAGGACGAAATTATAGAGCATATAATCAAAGAATCTTTGTAGTACATTACCAATAGTTTTGATAAACTGGTTATTATCATTAATAATTATTACTCCTTCATGTATAATGTAGATGATTAATCCTTCCAGCACCATAATAATATTTTAGTTCAATTAATTTTTTTTTCCAACATTATTTGTACTTTTATATCAAATTAGTGCCTACTACAAATTGTTTTTTGTTTGAAATATTAGTTGAAATAAACCAATAATCAATATATATCAATAAATCAATAATTTTCAAATTATAAAAAATTCGCCTTTATTCAAAACATTTACTCCATTCTAAGCAAACTGTACTACCTTCAGAATAGAAGAACGTCTCCTCTATAATTTTTATATGTTATGAAGATGTTTTACATAGCCTAGTTTAAGAAAAACATTTGTTTCAATAAATATAATATTGTATGTTTGTAACAGAATACTTGGCAACGGCTGACAACAATGCAATAATTCGATCAAAATATATGAATATCGTAATTAGATTCGCCAGGATTCATACATTTCTTTTTGTATCCTTGGCATGAGAGAAAGAAAGATACAGCTAGACCGCGTAGACCCAGACTTACAAAAGCTAGATGTAACTATCAACACATTTGTACATATTAGGACGAGTTAAAAATAGCAAATTGAACTAAAAAGAAAAAGTTGGAATACAGTTTGAAATCACACTATAAGAATCTAGTGGTAATAATCAATCAAGCATTGTAGAAACACGGTATATTTTATTCAATTTGAATTAGTATAACTAGTCAAGTTTCTTAATTTTGTCACTTATTGACTGACCAATCATCGAGAATTCTAGTGGACACAGAATCTTCAAATTTTGGTGTTTAGTGTATAAATCACGGAAAAACTAACATATTTTGCAATTTCAGGATAATAAAATCAATGAGTACGAAAGAAACAGACAGCGAAATTAATGAGTGAAGATAAAAATAAGAATTGGACAATCATTTTATATATGACATTACGCTGTCGATTGTTGAATCTTCGCCACAAAAAGCACATTATTTCTAATAATAGTGATACACTGAAAAAAATGCATCTAGAGATGTATATGAGTGAGTTTTATGAATGGAACGCCTCAATTACATCCCTGACTGCTCAATTCTCCTTATCTCTGTGGTAATCCTACCTTTCAATTCCTGAATATTGGGAAATTTCTAATAATGAGGTTTTTTTCAAATGTTATTGAAAATACTTACTTGGATTTAGAAAGATTAGAGCCAACTCAGTTTTTCGGAATATTGGGTGTGTGATTCGTGCATCCAACGAGGATTGTTACGTGAACAGTATTTACAATAATGCTGATTTACGTTCTATTAATACAAAAACATAAACATAACATTACTTAAGAAATTTGCAGCATTTTGATTGCAACATTTTTCCATCATTATGTCTGCAAACTCTTCACGTCTATCAAAATCGTCATCTGACGACTCTTGAAATAACTTTTCTTTGTATAGATGGAATTTATTATTTATTCGGATGTTTGTAAAATATCAAGTTCCCTGGATATTTGTGTAGTACTCAAGTGTGGATCGTCTTCTCAAAGGACACAAACATCCAAATAATTTTCAGTTGATGCAGTTTTTCTGCACTCTGATTTGGATAAATCAGTTTCATTGAACTTTTTTACTAATCTACTGACAGTAGATCTTGTTATGGGATTTCGGTTAGGATATAAATTATTGAAGATATTACACTTTCTTGTTGACTTCCACGTCTATCACCATATCCTAATATGATTAAAAGATCAATTCGTTCTTTTTCAGATAAAAGATCCATTGTGACTTTCAATAAATTTCAACAATAATAATTTATTGAAACGTCGAATTTATTATTGTAGCAGACATAGCCACCTAAATGTATTATTTTAACTTTGGCGAAGATAACGCAAATGTAGCTAAAACTCCTAAATTATGGCATTTGGGTATATACCTATTTCTTATGGATTTCGGAAAGCGAAAAATATACATTCATGTGATCCATTTGTATTAACAAAGTTACTTATTTTTATAGAAAAATGAAAGATCTAACAACAATGTAAATACTACCATAATACCGGCCGAATCATAAACCTTTGTACACAAAAATTTATAAAAATCCCACAAGTCATTTCCGAGATAATTGAAGCGTTCTATACATAAAACTCACTCTGTATATCATATTTATTAATATATTTTTTCTAATTATTTAAATATTTTCTGGAATACAACGCCAATGCGATTCTAATTTTCAGCGATGTTACATCAAAAATTTATCTCTCTATAGTCAAATGGTTTCAGATTTCAAAGATCGAAGCCCTATTAATAAATCCATAGTTATTTGGTAGCATCTGTATTTGCTCTGCAATAAGTTATAATTATATGGTATAAAATATCTTTTGAAAATGTCCCACTACGCCACTGGAAGCGAGTGCTGTTGGAGTAGTCACGTGATTATCCTCACATACCGGTAAGCGAATTAATAGCGTGAAGTTTTCAGCGGCTTCAATTTATTTGGAGAGTTTTTAGAGGGATAATGAACAACCTTTTTTTGTTTTATTACTATCGATCAAAGCGATGAAATTGAACTCCGAGATATATTTTAAACGAAATGGTTGAATACTTTGTATATTTGGTTAAAGAAAAGAAGGTTTAAGTGCCAAATATGTCCATGTTATACTCAATTAGGGTTAAAATTGAAACTTGAAAGGGGGTACTTTAAGATGAACCAATATTTTCAGCTCCGTAGTTTATGATGATGTCAAATAATTGGGACCAAAACAAAATTTGTATTGGCATTTTCCTTTAATAGAAAAATTATGACGAGGAAATTTTATAGAAAAACGTTATCACACATTTTTTTGTACTTTTTTTTAATGGAAATTGATGTTAAAAATGAAACTTATCTTATACGCGAGGGTCCACATACGTACTGTATGTGGACCCTTTCAAAAACAAGTCTTCGCCTGGTAAAAATTATTTATTTTTACTATTTAACTTTCCGAAAAGAAAACGATATAAAAGCGGATTCTTGATAATTAGGAAAGAAATTAATAAAGAAAATTGTATATTATTTTGGTAAAACGGCGACAAACGGAATTAAGTTAAAGAGTTTTCGACAAAAAATTAAAAAAAAATATTATTAGATCATTACTGGCATTAGTTGGGGGCCTTATTATAAAAATTCAAATATTTGGATGCATCAAAATGAGCAAAATTTTTCAACTCCGAAAATTGAAAAAAAAAATAAAATCACATCCTACAAATTAAATACATGAAGAACTTACTAAAATTTATAGTACGATATTGATTCGTGGCTTATTTTTTGCTAATTTTATCTACTTTAAGGGGTATAAATATTTTTTTTTTTAATTTTTCTGTTATTAGCAAATAATTGCGCAAGGATTCGTAAAAAACTCGTTTGTGAGAGCATGATTTTCTAATATTTTTTGAACGGGGTTCATTAAAGAAAGAAAGTTCTTCTTATTCTTGTGGTTGAAATTCATATATGGGTGATTCCGTTCTAACTGTGATTTTTTGTATTCAAAATTTCAAGATTTTAAAATTTAACTTTTCTAACTTTTTTATGCATATTATTCATCTATTTTACTGTAAAAATAAAACTCTAAGAGGAATTTACTACAACTTCAAAGTATCACGAGCAAGACACAAATGTCGGATTTTGAGTTCCACGGTACTGACTCATTTATCCACGGTACTGACATGGTAACTTAAGATATTAAACAACAAGTGCATCAATTTTCCTCAGTTTGATCATAAACATTAGAATTTATAAGGTAATTAGTTTAAATCATTTGTTACGACAAAAAAAATTAATAATTTATCGGTAAATTCTAGGAATGGATATGACACGGTACTGACATTCAAGTGATGTAGTATAAGTTTTCTTTAAGTGGCAAGTTATATTGTATAAAAATAATGTTTAAATATCTTAAGAATTATTCAATTAACACAAAATTTTTATTAATTGATTATTAATTAATGACTAGTACAAAAAAACAATACAGGACATTGAATATCACAGTTATAATGGAATCACCCATATTCATTACTCGCCTAAAAATAAACACTATTTTATTCACGCACGATTCCACGCTCTGGTTTCAGATTAAGAATGTATATAATATGTAATAGTCTAGCAACCATCTGTCTACATATATTTTACATATTTAAGAAAAAATTAAGAGTTCAATTATTATAATATAAATTAGTATATATTATTATAATATAAACCGGCAAGTTAGACACAAAAAATTTTTCGCCGTAAGCATTTAAAAGTACGCTAACAGCTATGCATATTTAGATTTTGAATGTAGGATCAATGTTTTTTGTTCAAATGTATCCAGTATATCTATGTATAAGTTGATCCCCTCTAAAAGATTTATTTTTTGAGATATCGACATATAATATTATGGAAATATAATATTAATTCATATTTTTATTTTCCTATTGAACAACCCTCAAAAAAATATGGATTTTTATGCGATTTGCTTCATTTATAAAGAAAAGCTTACGGAAAATATTGGCACAATTCTAGTAATTTTGTTAAGATTCATTTGGAATGCCGATAAAATATACTATTACAAGAAATGGCTAAAAGTTCCTGAGAAGACTCTTCCTCAGGAGAGGAAGAGTCTTCTCTGTTATTCAGCATAAGTTAAAGTATAGAAACAACTGGTACTCAGATGGGGTGAACAATTGACATTAAATTGGACGCCACCAGCTTTTTAACGAACGACGATAAATAAAAAAGTCGGAAAAGCTAGAAACATCTTATAAATTAAATTAAAAATAAAAATTAAACAATCTAAAACTATCGCCAGACACGATTGTCCAACTAATATTTATTTCTAAGAGCAATAAACAAAGTTTCATCAATAAATAAATTTATTGAATAAATATAAATTAAAAACAACTCAGATTTATTTATATATTAAAGATGAGGCCTCAACTGAATTCCCTGATATTGGAGTGAGTTGAATTTGTAGTCTGGTGGTTGTATCCTTGGTGGGTGAAACTCTCAATCCCGCAGCTGTAGAACAGCAAATAGAAAGTATATAATTACCACAAATTTACTTAAAGTTACTTTGATATGTGTAGTGTAGATGGGTAGAGGAAGAATTCGATTCAATTTCGAAGTTTTATTGAATTTCTCGAAGGGAGTGGGAGGTAGATGAAGAATTAATTTCTTCAAAAACTCGAATATTAGAATAAATAAATCAGAAGTGCCACAATACGTGAATAAAGTAATATTCAAAATATTTCAAGAAAATCGTAACAAACCCAATGCTACAAAGTTAGGAAGATCAAACGAAAATTTTTATTTAGAAAAAAAATGTTTTATTTGCATTAAAGAGATGAAATTATTTTTCGAAAGTATGGTTTTTAGCGCTAATTTCTTTTTATTTTCCTTGGAAAATATTTTTCCAACGAAAAAATGTGTTTTTTCGTAAAAATTTCTCGCCATCATTTTTCTACTGAGATAAATTATTTCCCACCGTTAACAAGATATTTTGGAAAAACTGGAAAAACGTTGTTTTTGCCCTAATTATTCACTTTTTCGTGATTCTGTAAGTGCTCCTTTTCAGGTTTTATTTTTAGCCGTAATTGGAATATCATGGAAATACTTGTCAATTTAAGGTAATTTTTTACTCCCTTCCTCGAACTAATTGTAGAATAAGTTTTTCACTATAGCAACAGAGAAATAATAGTATAAACATTGAAAACAAATACAAATCAGTGTGGAATAATTGAATAAACATAAATTTAACCATTTAACCAAGTATTTTAAAGTAATTTTTTAGAAAAAAATTATTTATATTAAATAATTCTATAGTCCAAAGAAATACAAATGCAAATTTTCAGTATATTATTTTAATGTATCCGTAATAAATTTATAGTGAATTTTATGGAATCATGGTCACTTTAAACTATACTAAATTTTTAAGCCCCCTGCGATAATATGTTTCCATATTTCTAGTATATATAGGTATAGAGATATTTGTACCATATTATAAAATCCCTTGCCGACAATTTTGTTTGATATACCATAGGCGTAGATCCCTCTTTTTTATAAATTTATTCAGATCCACTTAATTGTAGTTCTACTTGGAACTCTGCAAGTGCGTTTGGTTTAAGCAAGGTACCAGACGTGAACTGAGCCCGTTTTGTAGCTCATTCATTTTTTTTTTTTGAAAACGAAATTTCAAAGCAAAAGTCATAAAGGAAAATATATTCTTTGCAAATAAAACAAAAGAAAAAAAAACATTTCAATTCCAGAGTATCTTTATAAATAATCGTGGTAGTCAGAATCGTCTGAACTGAGGTCATCATTTGATGGAATTATGACGGGTTGTACACCACGCACTCATCTTCTTCCTTGACAACACAGTTTTTCCAAAGCTCTTGGCGGGTTGCTGCTAGAACTTTCTTTACGAGTTCTACAACCTCTTTATTCAATTCTGGAGACATTATTACAATTTCGAAGAAATTGTGTACATACGGATTTTGCCAATAGAAATGCATTTATGTAGATGATGAGTACATGTGGACTGCCGTTTCGTTAGATGTTCACCAAATTTTATACGGGGAGTAAACATTATTTTTCATTCCTTAATTTGGTATGAGTGCCGTGCGTATTTATGAAATATTGATTGTTCCTCGCATAACTGTCTTCTGCAATTGATATTGGAAAAACTATAAAGCGAATTTTGGTTCCTTTTTTGAAATAATAAATAAATAGGGCAAATTATATAAAAACTATTTACTGGGATTCTAGGAAAATCAATTAAAAAACATAATGTCTTTACTATATAACAAAGTTTATTGTATTTACAGAAAAATGCAAGGTCTGACAACAACTCAAGCTTCGTTATAATATCAGCTATATATAAATCCCTCTCTTATCAAAACGAACTCTTCATGTATAATTTGATAAATCGTTGACATATGTTATCATACGTTTTGTATGATGTATTCAATAATCAAAAATAAAAGTAATCTTGAGTGATACACTTTATTAGTGATAACCTATCAAAAGGCAGCACATAATATTTTCCGGTAGCTTATATATAAAAGTTTCCCTGTTGTATTTTCCAGAAGACGGCATATCTGTAACAAATGGCAGCATAAAATATGAACTCTTCAAAAACAAATCCACATTATTCTGTTACCACTCTTACAGATCGTTAAACTTTGTTTGAAACTTCCGTTTAATGCAGAATGGGAAATATTACAACTTCGGTAAACCCAAAATTCATCGGAAAACTATCATCCATCAGCTTAAAAATGTTTCGAGTCTCTCATGGGACTCATTATGAAATATTTTCGGTATAAATTTGTGATAAGTAACAACTAAAACCAATTAACACCTAGAATTATACATTGATTTGAACAAAAATATTTACATAAAAACTATACATTTGAAAAAAATTGAGTACATTACGCGTTTTATTATTTCGGTTTGCACTATTTAAGTACAATACAGTACATTATTCTGAAAATAATAATAGCTATGAACAATGACTGCTACTACTACTACCTCATCTCTAGAGATTTCCGAAATAATTTTTGAAATTTGTGTATTACCACATTTTTCCGTGTACCTACACTTGCAATGTAGTAAGGAATGCTGTCGAAATTTTATCATATTATGGAGTATGTTTCAAATGTTTTTTCTGTAGATGAACTCAAAATAAGTTATTTTCCGAACTGAATGAATTCCCTAGACTCTAGAGGAATAGCAGCGGATGTCACATTTCTATGAAATATAGGAGTTATATTTTTCAATATAAAACATATTACGTTGACATTAAGACTTCTACTGCAATTAAAAATATGTAACAATGTAACTTCAGATTTACATTTACTTCCTGTTTAGCTCGTCTCCCCTTTTTTTCCAGGTATTTTGCTATTTCTCCATACCATTCCCGTTTGGGTCTGCCTCTTATCTCCTTTTTTTGTTTCGGTTTCCCATATCCACTCTAAATTTTCTTTCCTCCTTCATTCTTACTGTCTCCATACCATCTCAACTGTTGTTCGATTTTTTACACTGAACTCATTCTGTTTAATTCGCGTCTAATTATGTCGTTCCTTATTTTATCGAGTCTTCACTCCCGCTTTGTTTCTCAGTATCTTCATTCCACCACATTTTGTTATTTTTTGCTTCAATTAGTTGGTTAGCACCCAGGATTCGCAACCATAAATCAGCATTAGTATTAGTCCTGATTCGTAGATTCTCATTTTTGTACGTTTTTAAATTTTTTTGTTGTTGGAAAATACTCTCTACAGGGCTTCATAAATAGATTTTGTCTTATTCGCCCTATTGGCTACCTCTTCGTCAATTCTTCTATCTGGTCTTATAATTGTTCCTAGATACTTCATTTTGTTAAAGCTCTTCTATTCTAGTACTAGTATTTGCAGTTATTTCTCCTGGTTTGTTTGATATTTTCATTATTTCTCTCTTTTGAATATTTATCTGCATTGTTTCATTTCATTGCTCCACATCGGTATTCTATTTGGTAGCTCATCTTTTGTGTTAGCGAATAATAGTAGGTCTTCATACATTAGTTCGTTTATGTAGATTCGACTCAATCTCTTGTATCCTCTTTCCTTCTTTGTTCACTTCTTTAGCTAATTCGTCCATGATTAGAAGAAACGATAATGGGTCTAAAACGTCTCCTTGTCTGATTGATCTGTAAGTTACAAAACTACTTGTCGTCTTCTCGCTAACTCGTACCACATTCTCTGTTTTTTATATACGAGGATGGCTCCAAAAGTACTAGAAAATACACAATCTATACAGCCTATGTTTTAAGTTTCAAGACGTCACGTTTAGTATTTGGCAACCATCAATAGCGATAGTTTTCAATGAATTTGTAAACAGAGAAAAATTGCTGATTGTTATGAGATACAATACTTTTATTTCAAATGCCTTAGCCTAACCAATATAAGAGCTGAACTAGATTCTACTCTGGGTGAATCTGCTTTGATATCAATAGTAAAATAATGGATAGTAGAGTTTAAACGAGGCCGTACGACCATAATCGCAGTGGTCAACCAATTAAGGTGACGACTCCAGAAATGTTTAAGAAAAGCTACAAGCAGTACTTGATAATAGTCGACTGAAAGCCTGCGAGCTCTCAGAAATAGTATGGACATGAGAAAGTTGTGATGGGTATCACGTTTACTGACAATGGAAGAAAAACAGCGCCGTGAAGATGTTTCCATCTAGTGTTTGACAATATTTCACAGAAATAAATCCGAATTTTGCTCCGTTCCATAACCATGGATGAAACGTGTGGAATCATTTTCATTGACTATATTGAAAAAGGAAAAACTGTCAAAGGCGTGTAAGAAATCAAGCAAAAACACATTTGGCTAAGAAGAAATTGTTGTTTCATGAAGACAATACACTAGTTCACACATCCGTTATAGCAATAGCCAAAATTAATGAACCGAAGTTTGAATTGATATATCATGCACTTTTTTGCCAATCATAAAAAAACTAGTTAATAGACTTTTGCTGGGATATTTTGGGTCTTAACAGCCAAAAGAATAAATTAACGTAAAAAATGTATATAACTTTTTTTACAGAACTTTTCATACACTATATTTTTTGTTAGAAACTTTTTTCACTAAAATCAATTTTTTTTGAGATATCTAGTGAAAATGTTATAACTGAAGGGAGTTCGGAGGCTGTAATACCTAATCCTTTTAGAAATTATCTTCTCTAATCAAGTACAAACTTTGGCAAAAACTTCAGCAAAATCAGGGGGTTCATTTTTTCGAACCCTTTTTCTTAGTATGTCAAACTAATATACACTACCAATTCCAATCCATTTCATAAATAAGAGGTCGACTCCTTCTATTTTGTATTTGGGAAATTTGATTCGAGCGTTTAATTTATGAAACGAAAAAAATCAGCCCTGATATCTCTGACGTAACCGATGATTTTCAGTCACCATTTCCTTTAATTCGCTTTACTTTAGCGATATTAACTTCAGTTGTAGACATTATCCGCTCTTCAGTTTCATTTGCAATTCAAAAGACAGCTTCTTTGTTCGATAAATTGTGAGAAGTCGCAAAACACACTTGAAACGAATTGATAAAATGGTGCTAAATGATAGATGTCGCTCGAATTCTTCGTGATTATATATATCAGAGATTAATATCATGTAGTCTTAATCTCATGTGAGCTGATAAGAGTTCAATTTCATAAATGGAATCAGTCGCATATCTGATTTTTAGATTATCTATTGTTTTAATCAGTTTTGTATATTCTGTTTCCTATAATTCTAGTGTGGATACCCTCTGGATATATATTTCTTTGGAGATATAAAAATTGCAACAAAGTGATATAAATACGAAAATAACGGACAGAAAAATCCGTTACATACTTTTTTCATAAAAGATAAACATGATATATTCCAGCAAGTTATAAAATGTATCGCTTGTCGGAAAAGTAATATAACGAAAAGTGAAAAATGTCGACACTCTAATAGGTACAGCGAAGCAACTGGAGTTTATATAACTTTAAAATCCTGTTGTACTAACCTTTTATAACTTATCGGCTAGTTTTTTTTTTTGAGAAATGTCGCAAGCACTGGAGACGTACGTTTAAGTTTTGTCAATAGAAAAAATTTAATCTTTCATGTGATACAATATTAATTTTAATAGTTAATAAGATCATATGAATAATTGGTAGAATTATTATATACAGAGTATTCCGGGGCTTAATGTAAAAGATTCGGGAGTGAGTAGATGACGTGAAAATAATACTGCACTGCTCCCCGGCTGTAACTAGTAAACCACTTCGAATAAAGGAAAACATATTTTCTACACAGCTAGATCTGATTAATAAATAAAATCGATTTTTTCGACCCACAAAACCACAGGACCCCCTTAAGGTCGAGTATTTCAAGACTGTAGCTCATGAGAAAAATCACTGAGCCTAAATTTTATTTATATTTAAAATTTGGAAATAAGTGAATGATATATCTTTGTCTATAATATCCAATATTTCAATCGGATTTTTCTGATGTACCTCTAACTTAATATTCAGTCCAAAAAGTGCCTATATCAATATTCTTTAATTTTCCCACAATTATAAATCTGCGTGCCGTCATGAATAAGTTGACGCCAATAACCCTGATTAGCAGAAAAGCTTTCAACTATTCTCACCTCTGTCACAAATTAGAAATGTGTGGAGAGAGTAGAAAATAAAAAACCACCACATTTTGCACTACAGTCTATATTTCTATGCTGTTGGAAAAATGAAACTTGCATATTTTGATTTTCCTATTGAAAATCCAACATATTTATTTTAACTAAGAGGAAATTTATTATATTGATGTTATCAGAGAAGAAGATGAGTGCGTGGTACCACCCTCTTTACAACTTATCATAATTTAATCAACTCTGACTCTGACTACCATGATTATTTATAAAGATACTTTTGAATTGAAATGTTTTGTTTTATATGCAAAGAATTTATTTTCCTTCATAGCTTTTGCTTTGAAATTTCAGTTTCAGAAAACAAACTAATGGAGTGCAAAAAAAGCAGTTCACGTCTGGTACCCTGTTTAGACCAAACGCCCTTACAGGTAGGTACATTTTACTCGACTATTTACGTTTTATAATTTAATATTCAGTTGTAGCAAGTTAACGAAGAATAATAATGATTTTTTTCCAAGCTCCAAATAGAATTACAATTAAGTGCATTTGTCTAAATAAGGGCGTATAATGCCGTCCAATTTATATTGATTCGATTGCCTTTTAATTATTATGTTTTTATAATCTGCAATTGATATTGGAAGAACTATACACCCTGTAGAATAAATTAATTTCAATTCACGTGTCATGATAACATGGCTTTTAAAGTATAGTAAACGTATTATTTTCAACATAACACATCGGTCTACTCTATACTTATGAGAAAGCAATTTTTCAGTCAAATTTCTTATTATTCACAAAAAGATAGTTTCAATCGAGAATGATACTATCGTCTAATGTGTTTTAATGATGGCTTGCTCATAACATTGACATTTTTTTCCTAGAAACAATTTTTTCATGTCAAAAGACAGCTTGTAGTCGCCGGATATCATACCTAGACAATATGGTGGGTACGAAACCAAATTCATCAAAAGGTATAGTTTCCACACGAGATGCATCATTATTGTTTTGAAAATAAAGAGAAGATTTGTACATACATTCCATTCAAAATATAACAATCTGAATAACTTTAAATGTTATAACAATAAAAAATGGTAGTAGAAGTTAACATAACGTACTTTGCTTTTTAATGATTAAATTGTAGTAAGAGTGAAGTGATTTTACGCCCAATTTAATGTTAAACTACATTTGGCTTCTTTCTCATGGATACTTGAACAGCATAGATACTTTAGCATCAAATGAAAATTAAAAGATATCATTTTACAATAGCAGCTATATCTGTTAGATACTTATCAAAAAATTCTTAATTTATTCCAATGATTTTTGAGTATTTTCTCTTGCACAACTTCATAAGTTTACGTCATGCATACCGAACATGATCTTTGCATAACGCCAATCTAAGACCCGTATTTTCTTAGTCATCTTTTTGTAGTAAAGTTTCTGATATCACGATTTCTAATTTAACAATTCCTTGAGATTGAAAAACTAAGAAAAAACATCTAATCTTATATTCTACCAGCTCAGCAGTTATTTAAATTCCTTACAAACATTCTAAATACGACGTGATAAACCCAATTCACAGAACTAGAGTTACGTATTACAGAAAATGAAACGTAAAGGGAAAGAATATGGATAATCGAGTGTATATTGAGTTTAACAAAACTCAAACTGCTAATATGAACTGCGGGAAAGAATATATTTCAGTAGTTCTATAGAAGATCGGAAAATTGTCATAAAATATACGATTGCGATAACGTAGGACCAGTGCTGGCAATGGACCACTATATTGAACGTTAGAATGTAATAACTTGTATCAATCGATCTGCTTTTTTGCTTTCGTTTTTCACTTCCGTAGTTATAATTTCATGTTTTGAATATACAGTGTATACAACCCAAATGTAATATCATTTAGTTGCATTATAATACAAATTTGACTGAGTGATTGACTCACCAACTTTCAATAGGTGATCAGCATAACAGAATTGGTGAATATTGAAGTGATTGTCAATATAAACGACATCATAACATTAGAAGCGGGTTGAAGCTATGAAGACATTGAAGTATGGAGATAAGTATCAAATTTAGCTAAGAAACATGGTATTGAAGCGAGGAGAATAATAAAAACCGTTGAAATGTAAGAATTACGTAATACAATATGGCTGACACACACAAATGTCCGATACCAATCCAACCATAAATAAGGAATTTACAGGCTAATGCCCATATAACTTTACTTCCAGGGTGTGTTAGACCATTTTCCGGGAGCTACTAGGTACGTTTACAAATGATATAAAGTTTATGAGGGAATTTCCCTCATGAAGGAAATGAGTACATTCAAGATAGCCAACAAATTTTTCAACACTAGGAATTACTTCCAAAGGTACTGTGGTACTATACTTTCAATATCATTCAAAATACGACTAGCTCCTTCGAGACGTGATATTCCTGATATAGATTCGCATCAATACCAATTTAAATTTATTAAAATCAGCTAGAACTAAGACGTTTTTTAACGGCAAAAGCTTTTCAACTTCAGAATCTTTTATAAATCGAAGTTTCCAGCTAATAAGACTCATGTGACATTTTATCTTAGTAGTTTTTTTGGAACGAGATAATTAGTAGACACTATAGTTCACAAAACATATCAATTAAAGAGATTCGCGACAAAATTAGTGTTGCCCGAGTTATATTCGCTTTCAAGACAACACTCTAAATTTTCCCTTCGAGGAAAAAGGAAACTTAAAAATATACCACGAGAATCACGCGAAAGTTCAATAGATATTAAGTAATTATTATTATTATTACCGCGTAGGTTATTGAAACATATTTTTTCTACGACCGTGCGTTTTAACCCACTTTCCCGCACGCATTTTAGTTTTGAAAGTGCGGATTCGTAGATTTCATTTTGCAACTAAGGGGATTTCAAAAATAAATTCCCTTGATTGCAAAATTCAATTTTTTTTTAAATGAACGTCGACTTCCTACATAAAATAATGAAATCTACTCATAAAAAAATCAGCACAACCACATTCAACGCACAGACCAAGTTATTTGTTATTGCTGTTAATTTGTTTATAAGGCCATAACTCATGAACCATTAAACGTCCAATCTCCAGCTTTTGCACACGTCATTTATTGATAGTTCAGAGTATTTTTGCACAATTACAAGAACCAATGACAATTATTAAGCTACTTTATCATTGTTTATATAAAAATAATAATTATTATTGTTTTACTGTATCTCTTTAACAAATTAATATTTTTCAACGCGTGACGTCTACTTTTGTAGGTCTTTTAATGACAAAAAAAAAAGAATTTAACTTTTTTTTGGTAAAGCCACTATCAATGAAGTTATAAGCAAAAAATGAGAAATTTCCTTAAAATTCGACATATATCGGTGCTTTTGACAATGACAAAAAAATTTTTCAGACCACGGATAAAGATATATAATTGTACACATTTTCCACCATCTAAATACAAAGTTTCATACTGATCGTGGAAAACTAAGCGATTTTTCCTAAATTGCCTGGACTAATATTGTCACATGAACTATTACGCTAGAATTACTACTTCAGACAATCGGACAAAACATGATCATTCATTTAATTAGATCAACCAAATACATATATATATATATATATATATATATATATATATATGTGTATGTATATGTCTGAATATTCTTGACTTTAGGTCTCTGTTTTTTTTATACTTTTTAAAAGAAAGATAAATTTTGACGTTTCGACTTTTCTTTAAATCTTCATCAAAATATGATGTTGACAACGACATAATTTCAGACCCAGACAATGAATATAAAATGAGTATTCGAAAGCTTGGAAAATGTATTATAGTTAGTCTACTTTGGTGTTTCTTTGCCACATTTTCAATAATAAAACGCTTACATATTATATATTATTGTATCTATATTATGATAAAGAATTAAAATTAGTCGAAACGTCAATTCCTCAAAAATTATTATTTTAGGTCTCTTCTGTTTTGGAATTAGATATTTTTAATAATTTTTGAAAGAACGATAAAATGTTCTTGATTTTAGGTCTCGTCTGTTTCAAAAATAGTTTTTTTCGAAGTTTTGAAAAGAAAAATAAATTTTGACTTTTCTATTTTTCTATTTTGATAAATATAAATAAAATTTATCTTTCTTTTAAAAACTATCAAAAGAAACTAATTTTGAACCTAAAATCAAAAACATTGAGTTGCATTAATATATCAAAAGGTCTAAGAAATAATAGCGTGGTAATAATTCACTTCTATTCTTCCTATTCCTCCTGCCTGTTCATATCAGTCATTCTCTTTCTTGATTCCGACATTCTTTCATTATACAGGTTCTTTATTTCTTTGTTTGTTCTTCTTCTCCATATGTCCCCCTCGTTTTTTCCTTCTAATATCCTCCTAGGTAATTTCCTCTCCAATATGTCTCTCTATTCTCCTTCGTTTTATTTAATATATATTCTTGTTTATGATTCCTGCCTGTTTGCTTCCTCGAGTTAAGCTTGCTTATATGTTTTCTCCATCATCGCCATTATCTTTGATAAGTGTTGCAATATAGATGTAACTGTTGACTTAATCCAATTCAATCATCAATTAATTTTTTTGTGTGTGTACCTCCACTAAGTGTTGTTTTATTTTCAAGCATACTTCTCAATCCCTTCTTACTTCTTGATAAAATAACCACAATCTACATAAGCTAGTAACTCTGTTGTTTTTGTTTTTAGTATTCCAGTGGTGTTGATTCCCCTTCTTCGTACTATCCATTTCAGTATTATGTTTAATAACGTAGTAGATAGAGGATCTCCCTGTTTTAGTCTTATATTTGATGATTTCTGTTTTATTTCAATTTTTGTTTGAGTATTCTTGAGTGTCATTTTCGAGAGTATTATCAGTTTTGTTAGTACTTTTAGGTCTTTCATTATTTCATAAAGATGTTGTCTTCTAACTGTGTCATATATCTTATGGAAGTCGATGAAAATTGTAAATATCGGCAAAGGTATTCATATCCTGTTCTATTCACTGTTTCTACTGAACAGAGGATATATCGTCTGTTACGCATCTTCCAGTTCGAAATCCGCAGGACACTTTGTCATTATTTTGTACACTGTGTCCAAGGGTGAAATTTCTCAGTCGTCCTTTTCTGTCAACCAAATATTTCCAATATGAATCAATTACTTGTGTCAAATTACAGATCTACAAAAACTCGCAGTTTTTGAACGATTGATAGAATGTTTAAAAAAAAACTTGTTGGATGAGATATTGAAGCCAATTGAAATAAAGTAGATGAACAGCTTATTATGGGCTTTCAGGCAGACAGCCCGAGACACTGACAAAAAATAGATTGGATTGAAAAATTTATTCTTCAAAATTTTAAAGTTAAAAATCAAAACCCACAGAGTCAGAATCTGATTATGACAAAGTATATTTAAACTTAAATTTTGAAATTGATTTTAATGCTCTATATCAAAAGCTTCTTAGTCGAAGAAACAAATCTATAGCCATGTTAAAATGAGACTAGCCCGTTTTATGGACGAAACCCTAAGGAATTCAAAAATTTCTTCGCCATGTACAGCAAAAGCTGTTTGCGACTTTTATGGGATACGATTATATAAATGTCATTTCGGCCATCAGAAATGATTTTGAGATTCAATATCCCGTCTACTTCTTTACCAATAAATTTTTGCAAGACCGGAGGCAAGGTGTATCGACATTTCACAATGACTTTGTATTGCTAGTATTGATCACATACTCTACGAAATTAGTTTCATCTAGTCGATCTGAAATGCGCAAACAAATTGATTTCATTTAGATGTTGCAAGTGGCTATAAAGTCGAAGTATCTACCGCGGCAAACTAATTAATTAACTAAAACTATTTCATGAAAAACGTAACAGGCCTCAAGTAGATCACATGTTAGGGGCCTCAAAAGTAGACAATTAAAAAAACTAATAGGAAAAGTTTATGAAGGAAACTGGTGTCACGTCAACGACATTTCAACAGTAATAAAAAGGATAAACGATATCACTTTATTCGCTCTGAGGGAATGCATGGTAGGGGAAATTAAATTGACTGAAGCGTTCGCAGTGTTCACTTTGAGCATTACGGGAGGCTATTATAACCGAAATTATAAACAAATACACGTTAAACTTTTTGTTTTTTTTTTTAATTATGATAAATTAAATAAAAATGGGTCACCAGAGTTGTTGTGTATTGAATTGTAAAAATATTAGCAGAAAAAGTGCAAATTTTATAAATTTCCAACCGCTACATGGAAAATAAATCGACGGAATCGGTGGATAGCTGCAGTTAAAAGGTTCAAGTGAGTAGTACCAAAATCTTATTGTTATCAAAAATAATAATTCGGAGTATTGTAAATCTTTATCTTTGATATAATTTTCCATTTTTAAACCGTATCTATTTGAGCTGCTGTCAATTTTACTAGGATTTAGCATGTCTGAAACCAAACTTTCAACTGGTTTCCTGCATAAAACTTTTATATTATGAACGTTAGAACTTGCAGAAATTCTTAAGCGTCTATCTTGAAACTAGTTGTCACAAGAAGACTACTTAACAGTTTCACAAGATAAATTAATTATTTCATGTGCAGATAATTGCACGTTTTTCAAATAAAACTCTCGGACGTTTGTATCCAGGTCGTACTCACTTTCATAAATAAAATACTCGCAAAAAATTTAAAAATAATTTACCCACGCAGTACATACTTCTTTTTCTAAATTCAATTCTATTTGGGTCAACGGAGAATTGACTTCAAATTCAGTTACTGAAACGTTCTGAGGTTCATGTAATCCAATGTACTTTGGTGGCATCATGTTCTTATATACGTTTACTGCATTCTGTTATAAATTTTATCATTATACTTACTTATTTTTTGGCTTGTTCAAGATAATTCTAAAATTGTAGTAAGTATTAAATTATCACATTATATTTGACGACTAATTTATTACTATTTATTATACATTTTTCCAATATTTTTCCGTTTACTATTGAAAAACGTAATAAAACATGCTCTGACAGCCTCCCGTAGTTCATATTTACTGTGGCGCTGCAGTCAACTCGGAGCGAATACCGGACATGGAAAAAGACAACAACCTACACAGTAAAAAGTATATAACATTTGAGAAAGAAGAAAATATGTTTCATTTATTTAAAAAACATTACGAGAACCAAGATCACAAAACCGAAGTGAATTTGACAAGAATATATTGTAAAAAATAGTTCTCCAAATGATTATGAAACAGCGTACAAAAAATATTGAAAAAAAAGCCAGGAATCAACTTTACAGAACTTCTAATCATTATCTCTCTATTGTACAAGAAAGTTAGGTGCAATAAATACTGTACACGTCTACATTTTGACCTGAATAAGTACTATCTTCATTGAAATGTGCGAGTCAGTTAGATGGCCAAAACAGCTGGACATTGGATAAGCATGTTTATTTGGTAGAAATATTTTATTATTTCTACTTTATTCAACTACTATTTATCCTGACATCTAGGATAAATTTAATTGCACTTTTTGTGCATTTATGTACACACAAAAATTCAGCAGCTATCCAATTAATACACTATTCAGTATACTAATTTATATTCACAAGTTCGCGATTCGAGTTATAGTCTCTAGAACAACTTGCATATCAATAATGAACGACTGCTCATCGTCGAGCTATTCTATGATAAAGTTCAAGCAAGAAAGTATTTCTAATAGACACCCGCGCCTTCACAAGAATTTGAACAATCGAAATTGATAAAAGCGTCAGATTTCAGTGTAATGACATAACGTTCTCTGAGGTTTTTGGTATTTATTCTTTGTATAGATGAAACAATTACTTATATCTTCAACTATCACATGTTTTATGGATTACTAGGAGACTATTGACGAGTAATGACAGTTCTTATTTTATATATTGTGGCAGTCAACGCAAAGAAACTCTCCGTTTTTCAAAAATGTAGCACTCTTTTATTTTGCTAAATCTATCTGTAAAATTATATGAAATTGCAAGCATTCCTAAAACATTATTACATTATTTTATTTATTATTATTACATTAGAATGTATAATAGTATACCTGTCACCGAAACAAATTTGAAGAAAATCCATTTATCTGCGATCAACTTTTTGCCACATAAAACTTTTTTTTTAACTTAGATTGGTGAATGTAACATACAAAGAGTTGGCATAGTAAGTTTGCTTCTATATGTGGACAAATCGGTGTATTCTAAAAAATTATTTTTCCATCATAACAATTTTTTATAACCAAATGAACATTTACCCTTAGTGGATTCTTAACAATATCTCTTGGAACTGTTAATAAAGGTGACAGATTTTCTTAGGCTTCAGAAGAAAATATTGTATTTGACGTATTTTTTTTTAAAATTATGTAATCCTTTATAATATTCCATTATTCTTTTTTATCTTCAAATCCAAATCTATTTTATTATTTACTGAAGTAATATATTTCATTCCACCGTCAGTTTCCTTCAATAAAGGTATACCTTATTTAAAATGGAAAAATTCGTTTAATTAGTCCCGAGGTTCATTTGTCTGAGTGGACGAATTATTAAGTAGCTATGTCACTGTAATTAATTCCTTTTGAAAAGAAATTTTCAATTACTTCCCGAAAATCGGTAAAATTAATCATTAAAACACTTTCTTTTTAAAATGAATGTAATCACAATCACTTTTTTGAAATAAATCAAATTAGTATTGCGTTATATTTTGTAATGATTACTAATCAAGCTCTGATTTTTCGTTAAGGTATCTCACATTTTCCTTTATTTCACTACCTTCTAAGCAATGCATTGAATTTTTCATACTCTCCCGATTTTAGATGAAATTATATGAATCAATAAAAAATTTGACAAATATTTAATAATATCACGTGAATCAATGAAGTGAATTTTCATATCAAACAGAATATTCTATTCTGTTTGGGTACCTAAACGTTGATTTAGTATTCTAGATATGCCTGGATAAAGTTAACTATAACCAGACAAAAGATTTCACAAGGTTCTGGAATTAATGTTAGTTTTTAAACTAGTAGTGTTGTAATTAGTGCGTTAAGTGTGGTGTAAGTTTCAAGTTTATACAATTTTATCCACGAGACGTGGCAATATTTTCAATTATTTAAATTTGACTTTTTAATTCTATAAAGATATTTGTCAAATAAATAATCTATATAAACTTTGGTTCAAAGTTTCAATTATAAAATAGCATAGATAGCTCCAGAATGGTTTATGAATGCGTCTCACATTTGTATGTAAGACAAAAGGCAGGCAAAAAATGAAAAATGGTCAGATACAATGATGATTTCTTGGAAAAATTACAACATAAATGACATAACGATTATTTCCATAACATGCTAAAGGCCGCTTGACATGAAGCGATACAACGTGCAACGCAATGCAAGACGCAATATTTCTTCATCAAAGGTATGCGCATATTGTCAGCTGATTGTTTCATGCAAGAACACACTTTTGCAATTAAGACCGCTTGACATGATGCGAGGCACCATGCTATAAATTCCATGCAATTCTGCGAGTCTCTTGCCATTACATCATGGTTGCCACTATTCAAAATTCCATAAGTAAAAGTAATTTCCCAGCCTCACATTTTATTTCGTATTTGTGTGCGGTTAAGAAATGAAAATAACACTACTAGATGAAGTAAACAAGAAAAAAAGGAGGGAGTGCATCACTAGCAATAATTATATCGTCTCTACCTTGCTTCTGGAGTCTGATGGACATAAAAGAGCACCTAGCCATGCCCTGGATGGATAGAACAAACATGAGTTTAATTATAGACTAAAATGAGAAACATACAAAAATTGTGTGAGATGGATGAAGAAACAATTAAAAAGCTCCTGAGAAAACTAAAACATAAGATAACTAAGAAATTCTTGACGATAGACGTACTATCAGAAGATCAGAAACTCATTTCTCCCTAGAATTGCAACGTGCACGCAATAAAAATGACATCAAACCGTTAATATTGTAAGTGCGAGATCTTGCATGTAACATTTCATCTGTGCATGCTTTTGATCAAGAAATATTGCGCCATGAATTGCATTACGCGTTGTCTTGCACCTATCATGCTTCAATGAAAGTCTCGATAAACAGATATCAGTAAGTGTAGTAGAGGAACACTTACGAAAAGCTGAGAAGATAGAAAGAAAGAGAAAGAAGAGAAAAAAGAAACCACACGACGCGGAAACAGAAAAAAAGACTAGAATGGGCCCTTGCACATAAAAATTAGACAGTAGAAAACTGGAAACAAGTCCTGTCGACTGATGAGTCCAAATTCGAAATGTTTGAGGAAAAGAATTTATGTTCGTCGCAGATTTTCAGAAAATAGATGAAGTTGGGGATCTCTACATAATTAAAGGAACCCTAGACATAAATGGTTACCATTAAATATTAAAAACGCATGCTAACCCTTCTGGGTGCGCCTAATTGGCCGTGGGTATGTGTTTCAGCAAGATAATGACCCAAAGCACACTGAGCTTTGTCTCAACTATTTAAAAAATAATGACCTCCACAATCTCCGGGTCTAAATCTAATAGAATTATTATGGGATGAACTGGATAGGAAAGATAGAAAATTGAATCCCACTTCTTTGGATGATCTTTGGAAGGCTCTTCAAACGTATTGGAATAATATACCAAAAAGTGTGTTAGAAAAACTTTTTATTGGAAGTGGTTTCTTTGATGGAAAAAAGTGTAGCAGTATAAAATGAAAGAGACAAAATATGTTCATAGTTTTAATCACAGAATCCTACCTTTTAATATTTTTGAAATAAAACTTGTTTTGACTTGATTTATTTTACTTTTAATTATTGTTTTAATAAATTTCCATCTGGTCCAGAAACTTTCTGTCTTCAGTGTATACTATTATAAATATTTGTTTATTTGTAAAACATACTGTAATGTAATTACATGTATTCAACCGTAGTAATCGAAGCGAATATAATACCTCTATGGTTCGAGATTTTACCCCATACTTATATTATTTCATACTAACGATGACAATATAACTATGAATAATAAAATTACACGCTATTGCACTTATATCTTCACGTCCAGGAGGTATTAGACCATAATTCAGAGGGCTTCCAGCTAGGGTGACGCATTAGGTAACATTTGCGAGCGAAGGTTACCTCTGAAATGTGAAATGACTTCAAAATATCAATTCTGTTAACTGTAGAAACAACAATTTTCCAACTAGATACGTTATTGAAAAGTGCTTAATAATTTTAATTAGATTATAGGAGTAGAAGTAAATAAAAAATGCGTAATAAGTAATAACAAATTAGTTTCCAGGAATTTTTATGGCTACAGAATAAAGCTAACCTCAACCCAAGGTGATAACTATGTTCACAAGAACCATAGCTGCCATTATAATAAGGTAAATTGATTTTACAACGACGTATGTATTCCTGGAACAAAATTGTTTGGGGGTTTTACTAGTTTTACTACTATGTGCCCACTGTGGTCCCCTTGGTAAGTTGCTGAGCGGGCCTATGTTCCCTCTATGGTCGTTGAAGTATTTACTTAAAGTTAGTAGAGGAACGAGGCGTCGAAAAATATTTTCCATTAAAAGAGACTTCAGCTTTAACGAGCAAATCTGAAAGTACAAAAGAATAGACAAAAAGCAAGTCACAACGTTCGAAAAAACTCAGAAAATAGAATAGTTCGAAAAAATAAATCCAACTAGATTGGGAAACTTAACGATAATCTAACCAAGTGAGACTTGGTACGACTCCAATGATATATAAATAAAATAAAATTTCTATATACAGAAGAACAACAAAATGAATAACAAAATTATAGGTAATCTAATAGGTAATACTTAGTATATAAGCCCATAACAAAAATTAAACCAGTATGCATGCATTAAATATTATTATTAGAATAGAAGTCGTTTACAGAGTAGAAGGCGGGAAAAGATTATATCGATTTAATTTGAATTGGCAAGTGATTGTCTATTTTTGAATTGTAAAATATTGAGCCCTTAACTAATTCTGAACGTGGAGTAGATAGGTAAAGGTTGTGCTGCGCGTTGTAAAGTGGATAGCCGTGCAACGACCTTCCTGAGATTGGAGAATAGTGCTTACGAATTAGGCAAACGGATTCAAAGATGAATAAGCAAGGAAGAGTCAGAATTTTTATTCCTTTAAAGAATTCCTTTCAGTGAGACCTACTATTTAGTTCGAGTAAATTTCTAAAATCTCTCTTTTGTAGTTTGAAGATTCGCTCAAATTGTGTCGCACCACACGTACCCTATAAAAGAAGGGCATATCGGAGATGTGACTCAATAAGAGCAAGGAGATGGATAAGTTCAGTTCATTGGAAACTGATCTCAGCTAAAACTAACAAGCGCTAAAAATTTTACTGATTCATCGACGTCAATGGTGGTGTTACTTAATAAAAAAGGCTGCAATGAATTTTTATATGATAAAATTTTGGTTTTAGCAACGTTGAGATAGAGATTACAATCGCATCATGATTTAAGTGTTATTAGGGTCACTAGATATAGTCCTATGAAGTATAGTGAGATCAAGGTTGCTGTCCTTTATAAACAGAAGAAACAAAATAGGGCCTAGTACTGAGCCTCTTCTCTAATGGCTTCCAAGAAGACATCGTTGTATCAACCCTTACAAGCTGACTTCTGTTGGTAAGGTATGACTTGAACAATGCGAGAGGTATTCCCCTGAAATAGTAATACTGCAATTTGTTAATTATAATATTATGATTTACACAATCAAATCGAAAAAGAGCTGTTTGAAAAACTAAAGTAATTATGGGAATTTGCATATCAAAGTTCCCATTTTCCCCATCCCTTATCAAAGTAAATGGACTGAAACTTGTAATATCAAATATTATAGAAGAAGGCTATAATTACTTCTGTTATACCCTTAAATCACGTTGGTTTTGTAAATTTTTTTCATTTTTTCAAGTTTTTCAAAATTCCATAACACTTTTTAGCGGTGAACTTACAAACTTATAATATAATTTCCAAGTTTTTTTAGAGGCTGTTTTACCCGCGGCTGTACCATAAACGATTTCCGATACATTGTCGAGAGCTATTCTCATTAGGACACGCAGAACATAAGATTAAAAGCAAAAATGTGACCTAAACCCTGAATTATACTTTTATAGTACACCGGTATGTGACGTGCAGATGAGATTAGAATGTTGCCTTATTTTTTATATTGTTCTGGGTAACTTATAAATGAAAATATTACAACTACAATTCTGTATATCGATAAAAGGAGCCCCTAAGAATAAGAAAATAAAATTGAAGAAAAGAAGCACTTTGCACCACTTCAGTTGTGCGTTGAGAGCGTCTTTTCAATACTCCTGGCAAACCGTGAACACAAATTGAGTGCTAGATAAAAAATCGAACTCATTTCTATCTTGGGTAGTGTCTATCCTTGTTATACAGAGTGGAGCGAGAGCCAAGAAAGCTTTTAGTATCTCTTAACAAAATTATAAAAGGTTTCCAAGCTCACCAAATTTTTGATGTTACTGTACTTGTATGTATATATGTATGGATTTGGGGTCTCGTATACACTGCGACCCAGAAGATTTATTATGTCCCCCTTTCTTGATGCGATACTGAAGGCCCCAGTGTTTACAGCCGATCCATTAATCCCACTCCTTTTAAAGTCTAGAATGTGGGATGGCTTTAATTGCCAGAGATCTTCGTCTTCTATTTCATACGCTCCCGGGTGCTGTGCTCTGGAGTTCCTTAGTGTTTCACACTTCGAGAGAATGTGGACAGAGGCTTCGTCCTTTGTGCAATAAAACCTACACGTCGCGTTATCTGTTGGGCCTAGCGTCTTCAGGTGTTTTTTGAGGCGACAGTGCCTTGATAGAGCTAATATTAGTATTCGTAGATTTTTCTTACTTAGGTTGATACATTCTGCAGATCTACTCTGGTTATAGTTTCCCAGAAGAGTCTTTGCCTGTCTCAGCCCTTGTAAGTTGGTTTTGCTCCTATCTCCCTTCCTGTCCATTGCTCTGTAGCACAGAAGGGCTCAAGTCCGATGAAAGTCTGTCCCCTCTTTAGCGAGCTTATCAGCTATTTCATTTCCCTTCGCAGTTTGTATTTTATTATATTGAAGCTTAAAGCTCTAATGACTGCTTTACTATCGGACATAATGATATTCTGTTTCCGATAGTTCTCTAGATTGAACCGAACACATTTTTCAATTACATAAACTTCTGCTTAAAAAATGCTTGGTGCGCTGCCAAGACTTTCAGGGTGTTTGGTTCTGGGCCTGTACTATCTTTTCCAATTCCATCTACTGTTTGTGATCCATCCGTATACCATTCATTGACATTTCTGTTCATTTCTTGTATAGTGTTTTGATCCCACTTGCTTTTACAGTTTATTATTAAGGTGAAGTTTTTTTCAAAGCTAAACTTTTCTGATCTGACGTCCTGAGAAATGTAACAGGGTTGGTCATTATCTAGGTACGGGTTTTGATGATTCCGTCTTTGAACATTCTCTTTTTTCTCTGCTACGCTTTCCAGAACTGTACTTTCTTAATTATTAGGTAATTTTTTATTGTTTGTACAGGATCTATAAAAGCTCCTAAGTTTTCGATATAAGAAGAGAAAAAAGATATGGAATTTTTTTTAAAATCAGACTTTATTTTAAATGCACCAAGAAATAGAATTATTGGCTTATATACCGATAAGTCATTTACTATTCATTAAATATGATTTACATAATAGATACTGATAATGACAAAAATTTATATTGTGAACATACTAGTACAGAAATACAAACATGTGAAGTGGTCGTTCTATTCTTACTTGAGGAAGCAATAAATTGTAGTTATATTACAATATAATCGACAAAATGTTATAATGAATATATTATTATTCTATGAATATAGATTATTGAAGAATTACTTTGCAAATTTGAGAAGAAATATACGAGAATTGGCTGGAATTTTAATTTAAATATTTTTTATACAACAATAATGCAAGAAATGTTTATTTTTGCATTTTTTCGAAATATTCACCCGCAAAGTCTAAAGAAGTGATATCTAGAAATAAAATTTAGTACTTAGAAATTTGTCACAACGATTTTACCAGTCCAGAACCAAAAATTTTTAATGCGTCAGACTTAAAACTACCAAATAGTTTTGAGGGAAGTTTCGGTTGCTTAAAACAGTCAAACCTCTCCAATTGGAAGAAATGCTAATATTTAGTCCGTATTTTAGTGTTCTAATCTTATATTTTGAAATTTTGCTAATATTATCAACAAACGTATCATAAAAATGTACAGAAATAGTTTTAATCACGATTTCTTCTATTTTCGTCTCTGCAATATCTTGGAATTTCTAAATTGCAGAATTAGCTAGATGCTAATCAAGAAATTATTCTGAAGAAATATATATTTATAGTCGACAATTGATCAACTCCGGGCAGGACAATTCGTGATTAGTGTGAGACTATTTTCGTAAATAATGATTTTAGATTTGGTTAATCGCTGTTTGTCAACACATCGGGCACATCCGACTCCGAATATGCTGCCACATCAGAGCGTTCACTAGATCGGGTCTTAATGTTTCATTATTTTCTGCTTTCTAGACGCAGTAAGCATGAAGTGAAAAAAGGACGTATTGTTATTTTTGACATTTATATAAATGGTGTAACATAAAATATGTTTATGGGATAAAACTTTAGAAGAATACAAAAATAACACATTTCAATTGGTAGAATGCACAACCTCATATTCGTGTCTTGACGTCTAATTGTATCTACTAAGCGACACAGCAAAAAATCAAAACTACTTGTGGTCATACAAAAGTAGATAATTGGAGAAAATTTCATGGACCTATCGCAATTTATCATACAATCCATAAAATGCCCCAGAGAATGTATCCACTACTGTTTTGTTCTTCTTCGCATTTGTATATATAACAAAAATGCTAGCAAGTGTCGCTTTTTTCCTTGGAGAGACATGATAATATTTTAGCTGCATCTTGGTTCGAAAACACGAGGGTAATGTACAGACATTTTCCGTTCCGCATTTCCGATATCGGACGTACCTGTCCGTAATCCGAGTTCGGATCCGATCGGATTTTGGACAAAACTTGTACCTTCTAATCTCAACACAATATAAGATATACTATATAGTTGAAGTAGATGCAGCGGAAGAAATTGCAGTTTTTTATTACACATTTTAAAGTTCTGGAATCATTATTGTAGAATGACCTTCAGGATGGAGTATCGGGAACAAGCGCAGAAGAACTGTTCTGTGTTATCAGATAACATTTTTGCTCTCAATGAAACATTTTGTATATCATAAAATATGCAATACGGAACCGTATAATACAAATTTAATATACTCATACACGTATAATAAATAGTCTGTCTCTCTTGATATTATCGCATGGTTTGTTGTAGTTCGGTTTCCCACAAGCCCTTATCAGTTCTCCGTCCAGTTGTCGAAATACACCGGGCGTGAGAATGACAAGGGTCTGGAAGAAATCGCCTTTCCGGACACTCGGCTCTATCCATCTCTTCTACTCCCCTGATATATTTTTGGACAACAGGATATTTCACTTAGTAAAGGGGAAGGGTTGAAGAAGGATTAAAGACGACAGCTTCGGTGTGAGTCGTTCCATTTCTACTTACGTTATCAAGTATCTCCTTGACTTCGAAGTTATGTTTGGAAGATTTGATAAAGTGCTTTTTACGGAATATTTACTGCATGTTGGATAACGTAACGACCATTCTCTAATCCCATTCAATATGTTCGTCATTCTATCCATCTGAAAAAAAATATTGTTATTAGATTTTATTTGAAAAAGAGATCGGGTTTATGAAAAATAATGGAAACGATATATTCAAGAAGTTCACACTACAATTTTGACATTAAGTTTTGATTGTTTTTTATACAATAAAATAACTGCTTTTTGTGATGATGAATTTTCATATTCAATTTGGAATAAATGAAAAAATGACTTACCGAGAATTGAAAGTTTATATATTGAGAGATTATACCAATTTTTGTAATTGTTTTTAAGTGTATTTTGTAATTTTCTGAAAAATCCTGAGAATCAATAAGAGCTTGAACATGTCTCGAGTTTTGATATCTTTTAAATAAAATACCAAATTAATTAAAAATACAATTAAATAACAGCCTACAAACATAATTATTTAAAATACATGTTTCTATTTCATCAATTCAATAAAGTAAATTTGCCTTGTAGATTGTTACATTCTGACTTATTTATCAGTCAAAATACAAATATATTTACTGTTCAAGGAATTAATCTACTTCCCAACCTGTAATTCTGTATAAAAATGATCAGTCTGCTTCGTTATTGACACTTACCGAAGCATCTTGTCGAAGTACTTAGAACGGATCAGTTCCTTCAATGTTGGTTATACAAGCGTTCGTCGCTTACATGGAAAACATCTTGGATGTTTTGATTGTTATTTACTATAAACTAAATTTAATTAGGACTCCAGCATATTAGAATTAACGACAAAACAGGCAGGTATGAAAAATTGTATGCTATTATTGTGGAATATTGTTTTGTAGCCAAATGAAAGTTAATCAAATTTAGTGGAATCGATCATAAATATTTTATATGTGTAAAAAGCTTTATATAAAATCACAAAGTAGGTATTTGTACAAAAATATTGATTTTTATCTGAAAATCATACGTGATTTTGTTTAAAATGAATTTTTTTTATGGAAATGAGTATTAGGAAAAAAATATATCCATTTTAAGTCAATTCTAAGTTTGCGACAGGATTTGACGTTTAAATACCTCTTAATTCCAACCAATTGTGTCCCGAGATTGGGGTTTCACTAACAAACAAACAAATACGAAGTAAAACGAAGGAAAGAATGTAAAATATGAAATTCAAAATCGATCATATATTTAGTCATCAGAATTCAAAAATCCTTGAAACATAGTCAAATACCACGGAAGAGAAATTTTTCAGAATTGATTCAAATATATATAAACGAGTACTTAATAACGAAGGAAACACGTAAACAATTTGGTTTACGTTGAATAATTTGAGTTAAGCTTCTGTATCATAACGTGATAGACGATCTATACTTGATATAAAATCAAGTCAATGCCAGATTTGATAAAGACCAAAAGTAGGTCGAAACATCAAAAATATTATCAACAAAAAAGCCATTAATAATTAAAACAGACCATTTATCAGAATACTCATGTCAAAAGGTCTAAGAAATAAAAAAAATTAGATATATATGTACAATAGCATGAATTTGAGTGATTTAGCGATTTATTTTTCGGAACATACAAAGTAATGAAGCTGAACAATTTTCTTCTTCAAAAATATATTTTTGAAGAAGTTTTTTGAAATCCGTATATTTCCAATAAAATGGAACCCTATTTCTTATTTCCATTTCAGTTAAGCAGATAGATTTCCTGGCTGAATAGAACGAAGAGGAACAATAGAATGATCATTCGTTCGCCCAAGTTAGCTCCTAGATGTCTGACTATGGAGGCATCTTAAATGGATTCTTTATATAGTACTGCCTCGAGATTTGGATCATTCTAAGAGAATTAAAAGTAATAAGAGCTATTTATGAAGAACTACAGGCGAATATTTCTCGAAATGTTAGAGATCAGACTCTGAAACTGATTGAAAAAGAATCAACAACGTTTTGAATAAATAATAAAATATTATAAAACTTTTTCGTATGTTTTATTGCAAAACACTTGATACATGAAATATATTTCGGTTTCGCCTGATTAATCCAAAGTATTTGCTAGTTTTGCGATCGTAGTTAAAAGATTTGAGAGTTTAGTGATTGTATTCGTCTTCGCTAGAGGGTTGCTGTAATTTAATTGAAACCATCCCAAAGACTTACCCCTTTAAAAACAAGGGTGACTAGACATTATATATCTTTGAATTTTCCATAAAGGTCGAAAGTCAAATGAAATTGACATTCTATTCACTACACGTCATACTAATGTAAATACCGCTTCATATCTGATATATCCTGCGGTGCATTATTTACTTTACACCAATCTCTGTCGTAACAAAATCCTTACAATACTGAAATATTCTAAAAGTGAAAACTTCAAGGTAACCCTTTATATTAGATAGATAAAATAACAAAAACTGCTAAGTATGTTAAGTAATTTAGATAAGAGTTTTTTTGTTTCACACGCTTATAAAAATACAAATTATCGTTTATTCAAGCAACAATTCATCAAAATATGTTATAGCAACAACAAACAAAAAAGGCATGTATTTTTAGTATATAGTCAACTGGTTGGGATTAAAAGTAGTCTTTTATAATAATGTGCTTTATAATTTTTTCTACGTCCGTTTTGTTTTCATTCATTTGCATTCATAAAGAATTTTATTTCTGAATCGGTCTAAAAGAGTGAAAAAAGTACCGTAGCGGTGCATTTTTTCACCGTTTTGCGTTAAAAAAATTGCCGTAACGTGTCATTTTTTTACGCAATTATAAGATTGTTTTATCAAAATAATGAGCTTTCTCATGTCAATTCGTTTCTCCGATAAACTGTTACATTTTTATTTCTTGATATTCCTTCAAGAAAATCCGTTTTGTGTCTAATAAATGGAGTGTAGTATTATTATTAGTGATGGAGAGTAATAGTAAACAAAGTTTAAACTGTACACCAGAAGATGTTGTTGAATCGGCAACTGCAGCGACTATGAATCTTCTCCCGGACAAGTATTTGAAAGAATATAATTCTTTTATGGTACTAAAAAAGACATGTGGAAGTCTTCAACACTTTATAATTTAAACTGTAATACCAATAGATATTTATTTGTGGTTAAACTATGAGTGTAATGAAAGTGTGTGTCGCATTACTTGTTGCGGAAGCTTTATTCATAATATATGTGTGTTGATTTGTTTTAAAACATAACTAAATGGTAAGTTACATATTTTATGCTATTTTACGTCTCAATTGCTGGCCAAAACTGCTGAAACCTACAAATGATTCCAAAACAGGGCAAAAAATCAAACACTGTCTCTTCATATTGTCCAATAAGCTTACTGCTAACCCTGTGGAAGGTGCTTGAAATATTACTACTACAATGAATAAACTTAGACCCAAACACTGAGGACATTCCTAAGTGTTTGGATTAGGATCAGGATAGCACTAGTTTGGATTCAGGAAGAAATCTCAACTACACAACAAATCCACAGAATAAGCCACACAATAGATCAAGCACTAGAGGAAAAAAAATACTGCATATCGGTGTTTTTAGACGTTAGCCAGGCATTCTATAAGGTTTGGCACAAAATCCTGTTATATAAACTCAAAAAGTGTCTTCCAATTATATACTACAAACTGTTAAATGCATTTTTGATAATAATCCAATAATTGCAGATGTACCACAGAGGAGCGTCTTGGAGCCATTATTATATGTAATAAACACGGTAGATCTACCAGCAAATAATGAAACACCTTCGTCGACGTTACAGTCATATTAGCTAACAAAGAACGTCAAATTGCAACTTCCACGATTCTGCGGACACCATTATATGATATCCAGACGTAGCTGAGCAAATGGAAATTCAGAAAAACGAAACAAAATCCGCCCAAGTGACCTTCACTCTAAAAAAAACCGTGCTCTTCTGTTTATATGAACAGTGTGATAATGCTACAAGCTACTAACACGAAAAACGCAAACAAATCGACCTGAAAGTAGACGAGTTATATATACTACCTATTGGTAGCAAATCCAAATTAAAATAATGTCTTTTAACAACTCTTCGCTATTATCTTAAATGAAACCTGTCTCTTAAAATTATGAAATAGAAACTTAATTTAAAAAAAAAAATGTGATTTAAATAATTGTGATATACTCGTAAGGTATCGAATTTCAAAGGTCAGTATAGGCGGCTGTCGAAGAGTTTTTAAAAATTTTCAGCTAATAGCAGTGAATATGACACAGCAAATTCATTTTCTACACTCGAATTTTTTCTCTGGCAATTGAGGAAGTATGAGTGATGATGGGAGGGTTTTCATCAACATTTAAAGATTTTTTAAAGGTTGAAAATGTGTTAGGGAATTTTGTTAATTTATAATAGAAAAACAAACAAATCAAAGCCAAAGTTTTCAATGATTTTGTTATAGATATCTTATAAACTAATTTACTTATAAAACATTTAGAATTATTGAGAAAATAACTGTGTTTTCAGATTTCTAGTTTGATTAAAATTATATCATTGTGACAGGAAATAAAATCTAACCAAAGAGATTATTGTATCAATGAAAACTTCACAAAACAAAATGTTATTTCAGCTTTTATCTTATTTTTTATCATACACCACAAATAAACAAAGAATGCGTGGAAAAAGTTGAAAGACAAGACCATTCATAAAGTACAAATATGTAGAGATATCGAATTCGTAATAAATTGATATTTTTATGAATTCACAAAAGTGCATTCTCACAGAAACCGAAATAAAGTTGAATTCTAGTTAACACGAGAATTGATGTCAGTTTTAATATTATAATTGCTGTCGAATACAAGGGTTGGTTAATATGTTAATGAAAAGATCTGAGGAATGTTTTGTTGAAGAAAATGAATAGCATTAGAGGATAAACGGAAATGGATACATAATTTGAGAAAAAATACACTGCAAGCATAAAATTAGGGTCACCCGTAGTTTGAAGTTATTTTAGAAATTTCAAATTTTTTGGTTTGGTTGTACCATAGTTTCTCAACTGATTTAGCCCCAGGCCCCACTACTTCTTAATCCAACGCTGCCTTCATTTAAATTCCTAAAAACTATTAATAGCATATTTTTTGTTTCTGTCGTTATTTGTCTATCACAAAAGTTTTTGATTTGTTTTTGTATCGATACTGTCGGTGTATTGCAATGAGAATAAATTCTGTTATTGTGGCAAAAAATTGTGGCGGCTTTCAAGGATGGGCGCGATCACACCAATTTGTTCACGCGAAGTCCTGGTTCAGGACGAGGCAGTTAGATATGACCGCTTTCTCGTTTCTAGTACTTTGAGAGCCCGAGTGGTAACTACAGTTTCCCTTTGAATTTTCACGAGAACACCCTGCTTGAAGAATTGCGGATTGGAGTCGCGATTAATAGTGATTCTGTCTCACAGGATCTGATAGGCACGTATGAGTGTAGTGACAATAAGGCGAGATAAATGCTGAATCGTGTATTGCCGAGCTCGCACGCAGTTAGTATTTATCGAGAATGGGAAGTTGAATATGCACAGCTGCCTGACCGAGGTTCAAGAAGAACATGCTGTAACATTCATGGTTATTCTTGCACGGGCTCATACTGCTCGGATGGTTGCCGATTATTTTGACGACGTTCAAATCACGCAATTTGTTTGGCCTACTCACAGTCTAGACTAAAATTCCATTAAACACATTTGAGATGAGATGGGGTGACGTTAACGGAGACATGTGCCGAACGTCAGAAATTCTAGAGGGCTCCACTACATACTTGTATACGAATCAGACAATCTTTTGCAGTAAGTGATCCAAAATCTGATCCACAGCATGCCTCGTCGTTTGCAAGCTATAAGCACTGCCAGAAGAGGGGATACTCGCTTCTGAATGCATTAAAATTTCTTTTGTGCGACGAAAATCACCAACAAAGTAAAATTGTTCATTTTTATTACTTAGCATGAATTAAAATTGCTCATTTCCATTACTGTCAATAAACTACAAACAACATAACCTTCTTATTCAAGCATACGGTCAGGAAACTATGCTATATCCGAAAAAATCAGAAAAACAAGAAAATTTCTCAAATAATTTCAAAGCGACCTTAATTTTATACCCGGCAGTGTATGATAATTAATAGGTGAAAATTATAGATTATCTATCTATAAATGCATCCAACTTTTACCGAAAACGTTGATGGTTGAGAACAAGTATCTAACTGCAGGATTCAAATTGCACACTTTCGTTTTTTTCTCGTAGTTTGTTAAAACATGGTCTAATGCGAAAAAAACTTTAGTAAATACTCTCATTTATTTATTCTGACCATTTCTACTTCATTTTCCAAATCATTTATTCATTTTTGATTTATATTTACAGCACCCTACAGCCATAGGGCTAATTAATATAAAAAAACTGAACAAATGAACTAAGCTGATTAATATTTTCTTTTTGTTAAAGATAATGCTTCAAAAATTTTGCAGAGTTTTGTATATGACTGATAATGGTTTATTTTATATAAATGTGAAACTTGAGTATACACTAGCAACTGGGAAATAAAATGGAGAATTTACACCGAGTGGCAACTTAAGGAGCGGGTATTTTTAAAAGCTCTAGTTATTCTGGGCATACGTCACAATTTTGTAAATAATATGAATTTAGTAGCTAGAGCGTACTAGAAGTGTGTTTTAAGATGTTGCTTGGAGTAGGTAAATATTGTCACCTTTGAACCACATATTCAACATAACTTCTGTGAATATTATTTACTTAACTGATATGAGTTTGATAGCTAGAATCCCTTATAAGAAAAGCTACTCTAGTTTTAGAAGAACGAATGTAATAAAAAGTAAAGATGCGGTTTTAACTTCGGTAAACTATATACAGTTTCTCAGTGCGAAGTCAAAGTTTCTAAAGCATCCATCAAGGATAATATTGATAGTTCATTCTTTTGGCAAATTTAACACAAAGATCTTTGACTGTTGCAGACCTTTTAGGAATAATTAAAATGAACGGGGTAAAATTTCCTAGTATTAATAGAAAATACATTCTAGTCAGCCCATTTTTCCCGACATCTTTTCATATATTTTCTCTACCGATGGTTATAAAGGCAATCATGTTCTCGATGAAGTACCAAAACTTTGAAGATAATCTTTGACATCACTACTGCTCATTTTTTTGCATATTGAATAACAAAACGAACGTAGAAGTTTCAGGATTATATCCAATGGCCCAATTAGTGGAATAAAGTTGGATTGAAAGAAACTGTAGTTGATTATTCAAATTCCTAGTCAGACACAGGTTTTGATAAAGTTAGCAACTTATTTATTTAGCAACTTATGGATTTAGCAGCTTATCTATCTAGATCAGAAAAAGACAGTTGAAACAAGTAAATTTTGAAAAATTGTTTAGCAGAATAAATAGGTTGAGTAAAAGCCAAGAAATAGAAATAAAAAATAGAATTGATCAATGAAAACAGAAATAGGGTAATAGAAATTCTGTATAAAAGGGTAATGGAATTGAAGAAACAATCGTTTATCTAGTGAATAAACTGTCTTTTTATTCAGTGTTCTTGAAGCGCTGCAGTCGTGACCAAATTACAAACATTTCTTTTTGTTTTCAATATAATTGAAAATGAGATATTGATGACGTTTTTTTTTATCTTCTTATTTCATTGGGAATAAAGTATCATATACTACGTTGAATTGAAAAATTTGTTTCATAACCAAATAGTCATTATCAAGCTCCTATTATGATTATTATTGTTGTCATTGAGGTCCTGTAATTTTTTAATAATAATTTTATTTTTATTATGATTATAACATCTGATGGATGTGTCTAGTCTTGTTTATTTTTAGCTTGCCACTTAGCCTACTGGCAATTCAATGCAACTTATTTCAAGATTTCCGATACTACATTATATCAGGTTTTTTTAGTCTCTCCATTGGTCCTTTCAACAGATTTTTATTTGCGATATCATTTTTGCTCGTTATTCATGCGTTCATCTATGCATACTATCTCAACTGACACCTTTATATGCTTCTTCCTAGTGGTTCTACTTGTAGCTGTTTTCTGGTATAATCAATTAAAATTTTGCTTCTTCTGTGATCCCTAATACTGATTCATGGTACTTCAAGCAAATTGTTTCTTCTTTCGTTTTTGTCTCTCTAAGGAACTAACTTTCATTCCAATATGTTATTAGTATATACAAGTTAATACTTCTTGCAATTTACAGATTGAGATTATTATCATCCTTATTTTTCCTTTTTCTGTAAGTCTTTCCCCAAACATTAATATTTATACACTTATATTTGACCTAAATTAAACTGGTTTCGAGTTTTTTCTTCCTATTATATTACTATTTGTTGATATATATTTTCAGATGTCTGCTTTGACAAGCCTACTTACCTCTTTTATTTTGTCGATTAATACCACATTGGACAATGATGATCTTGAACTGTCTCAAATCTACTTCTGTTTTAAATTATTCACATTTATTAAAAACACAGAAAACACAGAAACTGGCAACAATGTCCACTTTTACCTAGAAACGAGTTTTACTTCAAGATTAATATCGATTGTCCAGTTGATTTGTGCTTTGTGAGAATTTTTCTAAAGAAACTCTTTTAGTACTGTTTTAGTTGTGTTATGAAAATAAGTGTATGTCGTGATGCAAAGTTTAATGAAATTTGGTGAAAGTCTATCCTAAATTATAAGCAAATGGCGGTATTCAAACATACGAAATTGTGGTGCATTTAAAGCGACAGCAGAAGCTGAATCAGCTTGGTGATCAGTGGAGATGAGACTTAAAAAGTCAGCAGTAGGTAGAAATGGATTGAGAACGTTCAACAAAAGCGAAAATGTCCTCTGAATTTCAACGACATCGTTTATCCTGCCAGCCAAACGATGACATTACAGTCCTAGCATTTTGCACTCATCGTAGTGACGTTAAGAAGGTCAAAGAAACTGTAACCGTAGTTTAAAAACGGGTTAACTCCAAAAAATTAGTCAAAATGCGTTGAATTGGGGCGAAGTTGGAACCATTATGTAGAGTTTAATGCAAAGTCAATTTGTTTATTAATTATAATATTCTCGAAACTTTATTGCTGCGACCCGTATAAATTTTATATAATTTTTGTGTTTCTCATTCCTCTCATAAACTCCAAACATCGTACTAGATATCGTAATATTCTTGTAGTTTGAAAACTCTGTTTTCTCTTTACAAGTGAATAAAATATATAAAAAAATTTCTTCAATACTTTTCCAAAATAAGAGATAGAAACATAACATAATATTAAAGCCAATAGAAAATGAGAGGTAAGAATTTCCAATGTTTCGATTTCCCTTAAATGGCAATACCAATAAAACAGGTTTCTCAAAAAGAAGGTAAAATCTTATAGAAGATCCGAAAGAAAATTTATATTTATATTTTTTTTATTATAATTTTGAAAATATTAAAGCTCAAATTTGTATATTTTTATTCGACGAAGTATTGTCGCTAAATAACCAGTGAACTTGTAAATGGGCTTAAGGGAACCCAATTTCAGTGAATTATTGGTTAGTTTGAAACTGTCTAATCGAAATTACAATGTCTTAAAGTGCTTGTGTAGGAAGTTTAGCTAAGTACATAACAGTCATAATTGTGATACCGTATGATACACTCCAAAATTTAAATCCCTTGTACCACACGAGTAACGGGTCGAAAGTGAATTTTCACTCTACAAACTTAGTCAAGCGAGTTTCCAGTTTTTAAAAACCATCAAAAGAATAATATTTCAGAAAATTCGACATACGTATTTGTCTTTATCTTCATTTGTCTTAATTTGGTCCAACAACCCATATTTAATCTAGAAGCAGGCTAATTGTCGTGATGGAACAAAACTTTTTCTCAACAGATAAGCATTCTTAATTCAGATCTATCTTCTTCAATGAAATGGCTATCTACAGTGGATAGTAAATTTCACAAATGCTCCGCATTATCCATCATACTTGATCGATTCATGTTGAAGTGTTTTTCTATTTAATCTTCATACAGTGTTAAAAACTAATAAAAATGATAAATAAAAATAATTTAAAGGTAATCTTAGACGCGTGCAAAAAGTAGTGAATCTAATTATAGTTCAATAATTTATCGTGTGAAGTAATTTTTCCTTTTCGCAATTATAAAAACAATCATCGGTAAACTACAACTATATCTTTTGATGAATCCGAATCCAGTCATCATCGTGATAATGATTATAGAATATTATCATTATTGGTAAAAGTTATCGAGTGATACTTATGACTTAGTTGTACACTCTGATAGGCATTCTCAGTCATATGATAATGGTTATCCTTCACTCAAAATTTTATCTATAGTTTATGTAAAGTATATTTACCCAAGTGAAAGCGATAAAATAAGTATAACGGTCCCTTTTAACAATATAGAATAATTCATTTCAATTTGCAGCTCTGAATAATATTGTGAATAATACCTAATTCCTGCAAAGTAGTATGGTTAATATTTGGTTGGGTCAGTAGGTAAATCTAATCAACATTATAGCCTACAAAATGAACAGAAATTCAAGGACTACAATATATCCATCTTCCTCTGTTTTGTGGATTCAAACAAGGCCGCTGAGAGAGTCCGACTACGATATGTGATACCATCTTCTAGACTGCTAATATACCTAAGAAATATTTTCAGAACTTATCAACTTCATTAACTTATCCCTGGTGCAGCGTCTACGAACAAGTCTTAGCTCACAATCATTGACGACATGATGAAAATTGTGAAAGAATCTGGATCATTGATTGACAAAATATAAAATTAGTATACTATGCTTTGTCGACAATGCATAACAGACCTCAAAACTAAACATGGTTCCACCAAAAAGACATGTTCCGATATCTCGAGTGTAAAATTCAGAATTTCTGGAATTTGCAGAAAAGTTTCAAGTCAAAAAAGCACTCGCAATTTCAGAACATATAAATTATACTATCTGGAAAAAACAAGACGTAAGTATAGTATGAGAGTAGAGAACGTACAAAATATGTGAAGGAAAGGCACACCTCTAACAACGAGGGTACAACTGATATAATACAAAAACTTTAAAAATGTCGAGACAGTTTGCAATCTATATAATAGAGAACGAAGACATAGATCGGAACTAATGAAACGTTACACCTTTTTAAAAAAGTAAATAGGTATAGAATTAGATTTATTAGTATACTTTGTCTTTGATCTAACGCCCGTTTTTCCTTTAACTTGCGCACAAAGACTCTTCTTCTCTGTGTTTAACTTTGACTCATCACTCTATAAAACTCTCTCCCACTTTTCATGCATCCAATTATTATGTTTAGCTCACTGCAACGTTTTAATTTTATTTTGAAGACTTCATTGCCACCATTCCTAAAAAGCTAGCTTCTCTCAATCTCCTTTTCATTGTATAAGTACTCAAAGGCAGATCCTTAGATTCATTGATCTGAGCTGCTACACGGCTATTCTGACAAATACAATAAGTTTATCTTCAGTTACTGTGGTTCGGGCTCTCCTGAACGTTTTGTATCACCAAAGCTCTTAGTGGATGCATTTTTTTCACGTTGTAGTTAGTACGTCGAGGTATTTAGATATTTTCAATTCCGCGGTCATGTATAGTAACTTTTGGCAAGACTATGAAGACTTGCGATTAATGCACGAGTTTCAACCGATAGTTTGACCTTTTTCTATCTCCTCCGAATTTGCGAAAACAAATACAATTTAAATATGAACTTCACAAAAAAAGTATAAATCGTAACACGTGATTTCGTCTAGTTAACTGGGACTAAACTACAATCATAAACACAGAAGAAATAATCAAACACAAAATGGAGAAAGAGGAAGCAATAAACAAGAAAAAAAGAAAAAATGTAGGAGCTGCATGGAAACTTAAAATAAGCAGGTAAACCAGAAGTTTATAAATAGGAGATTAGAATACTTCATTTCGTAACGGTCTGGTACGTTTTTCATTAACTATTTTTCATAGCTTCGTTAATAGATTATTGTTGCACAGTAGTAGATTCTAAATTATTTGTTCAATTTATTCTCATTCTATTATTTTAAAGTTCAATTCGATTACAAAAGATTATCTTCATCTACAACTTCCAGTAAATTTGTGGTGAAATTATTTTTCTTTATACTCGATGGAAATGTTTTCTAATATATTTCTAACTTCACATTTTAAATACAAAATTGTGTTTTCATATTCTTTACTGATATTTTATAGTTTTTTCTTCCTCGTATTTTAATACCCTTCATAAAATTTCAACCACCAACATCTACATCATACATAACTAACTTAACAACTTAGACAACAAAGAGGACTGCAAACATCAAATTTTTTTCAAAGCAATTATTGAAATACAAGACCACTTTTTTAATAGGTTTTGTATTATATTTTGTAAACACACAAGTTTTTACTAAATGTTAGGGAATCATAAGTTCTTTACGATATTTTCAGTGTACTAGATACTTAACCACACATACCACACTTTGTTGCAGATGTGGAACAATGATAGATGTTTAAATGTTTAGTGTTTAATTATTTTTTACTCAACATATTTTATATTTTATTAAAGTGTTTAGTATCTCATATTTTCATATATTTCCTCAAATTATTATACTTTATATTTATAAACTTATTATTGGTACTGATATTTTTTGGGCCACTATTTGATTAATATTTGATGTTTGGTAATGGGAATACGCCTTCATCATAAATTATTACCGCATTTTTTCTGTAGTCTGTAATATTTAGAATAAATGTGTTTTATTTGTAGCTTAGATTTATAAAAAAGCAGCTTTTAATTTACATTGTTTTTAAAACAACTTTTTTTTCTTATACAGTTGAAAGAAAAGTTTAAAATATCAATAAATAGCGTAACTTGTGATTATAATACCCGCCATAAAATTTTAACTTCTGTTACAATGTGCCAACTCGTGATCGTGGTTGTCATGAAGATTAGACAACACGTGACGGAAGATTATGCAGCGGGGATTCTAATTACGAAACAATAAGCATCTATAAAATATATATTCACAGTGTATTTCAGGAAAAAATATTTTCCATTCTAAACACATAACAAAAAGTGCTGTGCCATCCATGTAAAATGCTGAGTTTTTTAAGCAATTTAAATTTATTTCCAAATGTACTTAATTATGTTACTGGTTAAATCATTGTCCAATAGAAAATATTCTCCATGGTCAGTTTTTAAAAGATCTTTATTATTTATAAAATTGTGAATTGAATTTTTGAATTTTCCAACTTTACAAAGTGGATTAGGTACTGAATTACAGGTAATACTCTTAATGAATCCGTTACAAGTTTTATTATGTACTCAGATTTCCTTTTCGTGAAATATCCCCCCGTGTTGGCACATTCTTATCACAACGGACTAAAAATCCTTTCAAGTTGTAGCGCACACCAGCCAATATAAAGGCTAATAAAGTTATGCTTATGGTTGATAATGATTTTTGCTCAACAACACCAAAAGTAATTAGGATATAAAGGTAAAAGACCTAAACGAATATCTTAACTACCTCAACCCGCCAAAAAGTCCTATCGGTCCATCCATCAAACACCTTAAATGAGTGATATAATCAAATTCGTATCATATCAGTTGTTTCAATTTTTCTCAAATGATATATCCCATATGTATTATTTAAAAGCGTGTTATTCTATTTGTTTAATTATGATATACTTAAAATTTAGTATCGATAAGCTCGCTTAAAATACTCCAATATACAAACGATGATTCATCTCATTCATCAAAGTTCGTATTGGCAAGAGCAGATAAATCCTTTATTGTCAATATATATAAATAGCATGAATTATACCAGTGAAAAGTACACATGTTATTAAATGAACAAAATAATATAAATCTTCATCATATTCACCTAGCCAATTAAGGTATTTGATGCAGATAGGATTACCGAAGTTACTGAATCGGCACGAAAAAATTGGAACCAAAAGTTGTGTTATTAGTAAAGTTAGTATAAAAATTAATGTAGTGGTCAGAATATAACATTATCTAATTACCTGCTTAAATTAGATGAAGACGTAAACAATAAAAAATCAACATAATAGTTTCTTCTATATTCGATAAACTTCTCCAGCTTGTCTTTAAACTAGGTATTTAAAATTGTCTTATTTCTGTTTCACACTTTTATTTTTTTGGTTATTTCTCACTTAATTGTATGTATGCATTAGAAAAGTTTATTTATTTTAGCACAATTTATAATGGTTGACTGTCGTTCTATCTAAACTCACTTTTTACTTGTATCATGCATCCCACAACCGTACCCAGCCGAAGCGCTACGAGAACTGAAAAAAAATGTAAACTCACTTTAAGACATAAACCATACTGACGCAGCATAAAGTTTCAAAATCTTGATTTGAGTTGCGCTGATTTTGTAGTGGGAGTAGTGGTGAGTACAATTATCACTGTCGCTCGGATGCAAATATTTTTACGTGATATATTAGGTTTTTGGATGTACTTTAATGGAAGTTGAGGCTTGGAAATATTATGACAAAAGCTAGAAGTATGAACTGTGTAATTACGATTCCAGCAAGGACGTATTTGAGTATGCAAATGTGCAAGTAAAATAGTCAATTCCTGTAAGCGGTATTTAGATCCAATTCCATCTACTTCATTTTCTATTATTGGTATCTTTTTTACTTCTAAAGGACCACCCAATTATTGGTTATAGATTTAAACATTAGAAAGGTTACACACATATAGATAGAAAATAATTGTTTATTACTAATTGTTGACAAGTCCGATATTTAGGGGGGATAATAAGCTTTAGACGAGTACGCATCAACATGTCTAGGTACGCCGTGGATTCTCCTTTCTGAGCATTGCATGAGTTGCAACGATATCAAGTGTCTGTCATTAAATTATGGTGCAGGTGTGTCAAACTGAGCAGATTTTCACAAAAATTACCTTAAACAAATATTTCACTGCTGCCGAAGGAATTGTTTTCATAAAGCACTGCTAGAATAAGTAATACCGATATTTAATGTTTATAATTTTAGATTGTAATAATGATTTTTTGCTTTATCACTTATCTACAACATTAACTACTTTTTTCCTAAGTCTCTCTTCACTTTGATTTTGAGTGAATCTGCAATCACCTGACACAATTTCCATTTGATTTCCAGGTATTTAAACAGCTCATCTTCAAACTTAAATACTCATTTGAAGTGAATGTATTCCTTATATTCCATTTTGATTACAAAATCTGAGAATAATTTATTGAAGTCAGTACTATAATTTGCATATAAAAATGTCTTTTTTTGCACAAATACGTACTTCTAACACTTGACATTAACCCTTTCACAATTGACAATATATTTCATATGTTTTGGATTAATTTTAATTAGACAAACAGTTTTACCTAGAAATTTATAAGTTTTCAATGTGAGCACACACCAAATCTGTAGCAGAGTTCTTCCCAGGGTTTCTTCGGTACAACCAACTGAAGAAACGGGTGTAGTGTAGCAAAGAATTAAGTACCAGCTACAGTTGTCTCATCGAAAATATCACTGAAGACAACATGGCCAATAAAATCTTTATACTTTTCACCTATGAACGGAAGAACGTATTTGTAAGCGTTTCCTTAAAACATTTCACAAGTCTATAGAGGAATCACTATGTCGCCACTAGCCTTTTTAACTGATGATTAAACGAATCTCTTACTCGTTCAACAGACTCTTCACCAAGACTTGGTCTCCCGTGCTCTTCACAAAGGAAGTCGTTATTTTCAAAGTGATGATACCATCTACGCATGTTATTATCACTTGGAGGATAACAACCAAACTCTATACGGCAACGCACGTCCCAGATAAGTACAGATTGGATCTTTACAAACTATAAAACTATTATCGTTATCTAGCGGATTGCGGCAGAAAGATTACGTACATTGCATAATTTTTGTTAGTTTAATGTATTAAATATTACATAGCGTTAAAATCTCTACATTCATCTATAAACAGCCTTATGGAGTTGTTGTTAGGAAATCAGAGAAAAAATAGTTAAGATGAAAAGTAACAACTACTTATTTTGTGTTTTCTACGGGCGAATTAACGTACCAGATAAATGACTCTAATTGACTAATTGAAAGGCTTTCAGATGATGATACAACCTAATTTCGATAGGCTATCGCAAGACGAGCAAGCCTGACTAGCCAGATCAAGAAATATTATTGATTTGCCATGTTTAAATAGGAAAACGCAATAAATGTTGAACGCATCTGAGAATCATCAAAGTCGAGTGTCAGGTTAAAAATGGTCGAATTATAACTTCGATTCTCACTAAAATTTAATGGTATCGTAACAACTCATAGCATTTGTAAAATAGTTACACATTTATTATATACTAAAATTGTGAAATAGGGACCAATATTAAATAATAGAATATTTATTTTATTTTTATTAGATAAAATATGAACTTTTAAAAGAGTTATCTTATATTTACTTGATAATTAATAACTGATAGTATAAAAAACTAAAAATCAGGCATCTCTAGCGAACCAAAACTAAAAATTGGAGAACACTTCAAAGAAGGATAAATGGATTAATAAAACAAGTAAAACGGAGAAAAGTTTTTTTACATTGCGGACGTTTTGAATAGACAAATACATGAGGCAATTAGACTGATAACAAGACTTCTAGTTATGGAAAAAATACAAACAATTAGGGCTTAAACCGTGATATAATAAACAGTGCAGGAATGCTAAAAAATCTTAAAGGTAGCAACGAACAATTGAGTAACAATAGATTTTAAAAAAGACAGTAATAACATACAAGCAAAGTGAAAAAGATATATTCATATTATCAAGAGTGAAAAACGAGCCCATGAAAAGAAGTATTAAAAAAATCTTACAAATATAAGAAACCCTAACGAATTGTGGAAATATATCAATTCTCACATTTACCAACTCTAACAAAATCGTCAGGGTTTACAAGAATCAAATGATTACTTATTATAAAGATTACAAATTTGACCGTTTGTATGTAGATGTTTAGCAAAAGAGGATAAAATGTATAAATCAAGCAACCCCAGCCACCTAATGAAATATAAAAATTATAATATTGCACTAGATAAATCACATATTCAAGCTCTACGCAACTCATAAGCACTAATCTCACATATTATACTGAAAAATCTGAATTACCAACCTACTACAAAATATCTACGCCGTTCTTTCATTTTAAAAAAATATTTGACTCTGTGGAACACGCAATATTATAGGAGAATCTATTCGATGTTAGAATGTGTATACAAACTATTAGGATATTAAAACTTATCTACGATTCGGCTTGTAAGTTCGTTCAGACCGATGGTGTTCTACAAGGAAATACCTTGAGCCACATTTTCTCTCTTCATCTCAAACTTGGAAGCCTACTTTCAAATCATAGTCCTAAATGAATAACTCTTGACGAAAATATTGACATACTTACAGAGCTTCACATAGATCTATAAAGAAACCTCAAGATTTTAGAAGCTTACTGTAAAAAATTTATACTGGAACTAAATCCCATTGAAATTTGAATAGTATTTTTCGGTAGGATTGCTGATAGCCACAATTTCATTATAAAGAAATCATTATCTATTGGATACTTATGAATATTTTCGAACTGACTTCACATTCAATGGAATATTCTCATATAATCTAAGACAGCGAGAATTAAAAAAGAGGTTCTTCCAAGGAGAGGTTCTTCAAAATATAAATTCAGCTTATATAGGTATCAAGTTATTGAAGACCTTGTGTAACAAATCTGTTCTACCAATTTGCGCAAATGTAAACGGTGTTTGGTCTTCGAGAACAAAATAAAAAACAAAATAGCTGCAGATATTCTATTACTTCAAACGCGAACAGCAGATTATATATTCCGAATTAGATGTGTCTGTACAACGAGCTACATTATAATATAGCAGGACTTAGAGCTACTTCAAAAGATAAAAGATCGAAAATCGAAGGTATACTCTTAGAGCACTTCTTCATTTGATTCACTTGAAGAATTCTTTCAACACTTTATGTCAAAAATATAACTGGATTGACCAACTACCGCGCAGTTTAATGACATACGGTGATCATGGGCTAGATATGAAAAATTATTTTCTGTCTTTTAGTTTAATAAGCTTATTTGTTTTAATATCTTAATAAGTATGAGAAATTTCTAATAAAAATCCTCAAAAATAGACTTCAATCATTGGTTTACATACATGTAGGGTTCTAATTTAGTTCTTGTTGTATATTATTTAAAATGAAAAGTTCATATCATTAAAAACGGTAATGATGTAATGTTCAAATTAAAAGAATTAACAATGGAAATATAAACGTAACTTAATAAAATAATTGTTCATCCACGTTTAAGTCTGAGATTTGAGCAATTCGTCGTCTTTACGTTTTTCAAGTCTTAAAAACAATATAACGTCTTTTTTGGAAACCGTATATCTTTCGGGTTCACAGAAAATCTTAAAAACGATAGTGCTCACGACTTCTAGGCAACTGACTAACTTTTTTTTCTCTTTAAACCACACATCTTTCGAATTCACAGAATATCTTATAACAGCGAATACTCACATCTTCTGAGTAACTCCTTAACTAACATTCGCGCGTTTTTCGTCCAAATATTATTATATTAGATGAATAAATAAGTGAAAAATTCCATACATACATACAAAAACTAATACAAGCGTGTCAATAAAACGTCAACCTGCGTTATTAAGAATTTAATTTAAATGTTTCAAATAAATGTACGTGCAGTAGTCTCAATTCATTATCATCCGATTTTCTACCTTACAATTTTCTACTAAGTTGGAATTTCTAAAACCGTTGGGGAAATTGATACTGAACACACTATTCATTACTAAAACTAAACCAACACTCACAAATCAAACTATCTGACTCGCTTTTCGATAACAAAGTTATCCACTTCAGAGATCTTTTGTTCCTTAAGACAATAAATTGGTTACCGATTCGCGCACAGACAGTAACATTGTGAATTTTGGTATAGTGGTAATAGTGAATAGTAAAAACAATATTTGATAGTGTTCAAAATAAAAAACTTTTCTATTGATAAAATTTTATATATTCTAATCTCATATGGAACAATTCAATGATTGCACGTTAGGTTCCAAGTAAACTTTTTATACAGTTTTCGATATTTTTCCAAGTTTCCCAATTTTTGTAATCCATAAAATACGGATTGAAATGTATTGGAAATGTATCCAGATAAAATTGAATCGTAAAAGTGAGTACGTCACCAACTAATTACAACAAGTATCGGCTGCAAAATTTGATATGTATCACGTATGTTTGTGGATGGATTGACTTTAATGAATCTAAAATACGTGCCAATGGGATTTACCGACAAAACTCGTTTTCGGTATAACAGTTTCACGGAAATTTGGCGATGTTAACATCAATAAAAAAAGTTTTTTGATTCAACCAAACTTTAATTTCTCCGGCAAACTCGCTCATCTTCTCGAGAGTTCATTTTGGGAATCGATCGACTAGAGTCGCAAGACCTCACGCTGCAAATTTATTACTTGCTGGCAACTCACTAACTCCCTTAATCTCACATGCCACGGAGATTTTCAACTTTCTTCCGTCATTATAGCAGAACCGAACTGAACTAGTGCATACATGGGTGATGCTCCGTTCGTGCACCATGTTATTAAAAAAAACTTTATTAAAACTATTAGATTCCTGAATCATTATATATGAGACTACTGCATCAATAATATATGTATGCAATAATAACCTAAGTATACTTCAATGCGAGCCAAAGAAAATAGTTTGTTTAATAACAAGTCGACTATATATTTGATTATCATTTTTCCCGGTTGATAAATAATCAAATTACAGCTTAGGAATCCCAAGAAAAAGTGATCATGATCGAATTACAAGAAAAAAATAGTTGGGAGCTCGCTACTCGAATTATTGTGACCGTAACATTGTGTTGGATTATGTTTGAAGCTAACCAAACATTCTATTGAATTTTTATTACGAGCGAGCTTTTGATCAGTATCAAGCAATCACAGCACGTTTTCATTTGTCTACTTTTAAAGGAAAAAACCACTTACAAATTAATCTATGGGACAAAGCACTTCGATGATAATGTTTTGCTCAGTTTATTCTTTGTTTTCCAATGTTTTTCTATCCATATTGATATGAGATGAGACGCGAGAGCGCTGTCACTCTTCTGTCAAAACGACCTCGTAAATAGTGATTTGAACAAGTTAAGCGTGAGGTACTTAAACATTGTTAATTTTATCATAAAAAATCACTCCATTATACGTGCAACTATTCTTGCATTCGGCACGTGAGCATATTTTTTTAAGTATGCTAAATGGCTCCTCTAGTGACAAGTTTCTCATTCAAGAAAATGTATTTTAACAAAAGTGAAATAACTGATTTAAAAACGTTTATCGTTTTTGCACTATTTTCTAAGTAAAAATATTGTTATTTTGAATTTTTTTCTTCTATATTTATTATAATAATTCACATCATCAATGTTGAAATTAAACATTTTCTTGGCAAATGATAATAGTAACTTTTGGATTATGATGTTGACTCATTGAAAAAGAAAATGAATAAGCCGAAAATTTTGGTTGTCGTATAAATACTGTTGATTATCATTTAGACTTTTCACTTATCAGCTACATCGCTACAAAAATCTTTTATTTCTATTACGTTCTATAGTTTAGTTTTCAATGATTGTTTATGTTAATTTCATCATAGTTTTTCTATGTTTTTCATATGCTGTTCCCAATTATCCATAATAAGGGCTATGATCAGTTCACATCGTTCAGTTCTGGACGTAAAAGCTTCAATATTCATTTTTATTATCCTTTTAAGCTGAATTTGTTCAATTTTGATGTAGCGAACAAAATAAATGGAATTTAACCTCAAATAGAGCCACTTTATATCTCAGAATGGATTGACCTCATTTTAGAAAAAGTATGCCTATTTTTGGCGTTGCCATCTTTTATCTAAATAGGTTTCGAAATAAAAACAATATTAAAGGTTAAATTTTGTATTCAGAAAACTCGCTTTTCTTACTAATTTTAAATATATCACATTATTAGAATAGAAGCTTAACTCGTTTGTAATAACTCTTCATCACATTTCATGCTAGAACTCATGTTTTTTCTGTTACAAATAACTAGATAAAATTAATATTTTAATTACAGTTCCTAGGCGTCACATGTATCTCAATTACAACAAATCATTTTGTTTTTGAGTTATGAAATTGTCTCAGTCAAAACAGTTATATAAATCTACAACACACAAATATCTTGGCAAACCGACTACTTTGAGCGTTATTTTCCTTTCACACAAAATGCTTCCGCGTAAGTAGGAAATGGTAACACGTGATTCTTTCAATTTTTCTAGAACTTCAAGAGGATTGAAACGAAAGAGAAGAATTTTGTTTATATAGAGTACACATTAGAAATAAATTGAAATTTTTAGAATATTTTACTATTACATAGAACGAATAAGCAAAGGTTGTGATATTATAAAACATGATTATGGGCACAATATTACGTTTAGTTTAGTATTATAAAAAATGAAACATTTCAAAAATGATGAAATGGCATTGTACATACCTCACATTTAATTCATCGAAATCGATTAGGACGATTCTGAAGATTGCAAAACCAAAAAAAGAATATAATTAACAACATGTGAAATATGTAGTTATATGTAGCATTTCGATGAAATTTTATTTAGCTTTAAATTTGTCAATCGATTTTACCACGATGTTTTCGACTTTTAAACAAGTAAATTCATCTAAGATCGTCTATATCTTGTTCTCGTTTCTATGGTAGCTAAATGTTATAAAATGTATTTTTTATGGTATCGAATGTTCATACGACATTTCTAATTTACTTATGTAGTCCAATTCGGTCTAGTTCGATGAACAATGTTTTCATATAAACACATGGAATTAAGTTAGGGACATTGAAATAACTGTTAAAACTTAATTATTCACCAAAGAGAATTAATAATCGAAAACTTACCGATATAGTACGGCAATGTGTAATTTGACACACTAAACAACATAATGATTTGAATTAGATAGAAAACACTATTTTTAGTCTTTTGATTGTAATTTTTTATTGAATCATAAAGAACATAGGATAGATTATAAAATAACACATAGGACAAATGGCCTTCACGGCTTTGCATACACAAAAGCCTTAATGTATCGAAATTTTCCTCCTTTAATGCAAGCGTGGTTGTAGGTTTGTTGACGTAGACCTTTGAATTTAAATAGCCCCATAACAAGAAATATAACGGTGTTAAATCACATGATCTAGAGGGCCAATTCTGATCACAGAAACGAAAGAGTACAAGACCTGGAAATATCTCATGCAGTAATTGAAGTTTTTCATGAGCTGGCAACGTCTTGTTGAAACCACATATTGGTCACATCAAATAATCCAATTTAGGGAAAAGACCTGTGTCTCATTTTAATAAAAGTATGGTCCAATTAAGCCTCCAGCCCAAAATACACACCAAACAGGGACACGTTGTGGATGCATCTGAGTTCTCAGAGCCCCAAAAGCGGCAATTTTGGAAATTAAAAAACCTATAAAGGTGAAAATGTGCTTCGTCGCTTGGGATAATTTAGATCGAAGAATCAGCATTCTTTTGTTAATGGTTAATAATCCATTCAACAAACCATCTTCGCTGTGCATGGTCATTATGCTTCAGTTGTTGTGTTGATTGAATTTTGTAATCATAAAGACGCAGATCTTTAGTGAATATACGTTGTAGAGAGTTTTTTGAATTCTTGTCTACGTTACTTAACAGAGGTTTCTGGATTGTCACTGATACTTTCACGTATTGCTTCGATATTGACATTTGAACGACTTGGTTTTAGATGACCAGTGTGTTTGGCATCTCCAACAGATCCTGTTAACTTAAAACACTATGCAGGTAATATTTTGTATGAACGTTGTTCTATCTTTTAACGCTTCATTTTCACTAAACTTAAATTGTCAGCTGTCGATTTGTTTTTTTAGGGTTTTACTGCATAAATGGCGGAAAATTTTGGTACACTTATTTATTAATCAGATTTGTTGTTGAATGAGATGTATTTTTATCGTATACTGTTATATTCTTCAAAATGCAGTTATTATTAATTCTGATGTTGGGTTAAAGTTTCAATACGTTTTAATTGGGAAAACAGACTTGACGAACAGAATACAAGACCGCTTCATTATTACGATACAAAGAAATGTAACCAGAACAGCCTCTGTGATAGTTGCTGCTTTACTAAGAACTATTGGAGTTCGTATCTCATACGAAACGGTTATTAATAGACAACATAGTGTTAACTTGAAGGAAAGAAAGTTGTAATCTTGAACACCGCCGAAATCATGTCAATATGCTTCGTACAGATGACTAAAGAATGTGCTTCCTTAGCGATTAATAAGTGAGAAGGGAACTTAAACGAGTTTAACCGAGTACAGTTCAAGTTTCTTCTTATAGAGGGGGCTGTATTATAATTGAGCTGCATGTATATAACGCCACTATGAAGTGAAATCGTGAGTGACATTATTGGAGACAACAGAGACAATTTGGAATCCTAAATAATGATTTTCGATGGCAATTCATGAATGTAATTCATCAAGTAAGATTACTAGCCAAATCACCATATCTAGTTCCCATAGGACGTTGGTTGTTTATTATGATCCTCCACTTTTTTGGAACCTTGATGAGTTACGAACCAGTTTTTTTTCGATATTAAAACACTAATATGAATTTGACTCACAATTACACTCTCTGGTAAAGTATGTATATTTTAATATTCAAATTAATAGAAAATTCCGTAATAAGTTCAATCGATACAAATCGTAGGTGCGACGAAAATATGAAATGGTTTGTTATTTACTTTTTTTTAAACTTTCCAATTTAAAATAACACGAAATAAACTCCTTCGTCAAATACTTTTTTATACTTTTTCTAGTAAATCAGCAAACTGAAATAACATTCCATCTGCCAAATTCTGGAGTTTATGCAAACTCGTAACTGGATATAGTATATAAAACTGGCTTCGACCCTGTCTTAAATTCTGTCTTTTACATTACTGGAGTCATGACGCGCACGAATACCAGCCAACTTTGATACGATTGTTCGGCGTATTTATATGACACTTATAGCTGTAATAATTTCGATAGCGGGCCCTGATGAATTATGAAATTTGAGAGAGTAGCGACTGCACAAGCAGCTACGAAGAGTTTTGATAGTTTAGCACGTTATTAAGATGTTGATAACGGCCACTTTGTTTTCCGGACAATGTTCCAATTTAAACTTAGATGCCAGTTTGGCAGTCGGTGTGCTTGAAGGGAGCATGTTTCGACATTCAAACAAGCTGCGGCTTCAGGATTTGATTGTAGGGTTCCTATTTCAAATAATCTACGTTTATGGTTTAGTTTTGAACTAAACATGTTTGCCTAAAATATAAATGTTAAGTAGGAGAAACTGAATTAAAAAAAATAAATGTACTTTTCTAATTGAATAGAATATGTAATAAAACGTTAGCAAGTACCCACCGATTATGAAACATAATTACAAATCTAAGCAAGTAAATATATTTGAAATGGACTGGTAATTGGAGAATAAGAATTTGTTTCTTTCCGTTATTGGGAATAAAAGTAGATTCAGTATCGGTAAATATAAAGTCTCCAATAAGATTATTTGGTATTTGTTAGTTCAATAAAACAAAATCTACTTGTGATCAATTATTGTTGATTATCAGAGTAAAAAATGGAAAATTATCTAGAAAGTATGTTATTCGAATGACGACTAATACGCTTCTGGCATTCTTCTAATTAGGAACGAGCAATGGTGATAACACGTTGACAAGTGGCTCTATTGTTGTCACTTGTGACTTGAGGTTTTGTTTCATGTGCCTCATGTTAATTCTTCGCGAAACTCCTGTGACTTTGGATTCAAAACTTTTCGTATTATATCTCAATAACGGTCACTATTGCTATGTCGATCTTCATGAAAATACAGACGGATTATACCTTAAGCAGACATAGCGGCTCGTGCCACGATCTTTCGACTATTAAACTCTACAGGGGTCGTTCATGCTTTCGTCTAGGATTAAGCTCTGCCCAGCATCAACAGTTCTGCTTATCAACATGACCATTGACATGAAAGTTAGCCTCGGGACTGAATAGTATATGGGTGATTCCGTTCTAACTGTGATTTTTTGTATTCAAAATTTCAAGATTTTAAAATTTAACTTTTCTAACTTTTTTATGCATATTATTCATCTATTTTACTGTAAAAATAAAACTCTAAGAGGAATTTACTACAACTTCAAAGTATCACGAGCAAGACACAAATGTCGGATTTTGAGTTCCACGGTACTGACTCATTTATCCACGGTACTGACATGGTAACTTAAGATATTAAACAACAAGTGCATCAATTTTCCTCAGTTTGATCATAAACATTAGAATTTATAAGGTAATTAGTTTAAATCATTTGTTACGACAAAAAAAATTAATAATTTATCGGTAAATTCTAGGAATGGACATGACACGGTACTGACATGGTAACTTAAGATATTAAACAACAAGTGCATCAATTTTCCTCAGTTTGATCATAAACATTAGAATTTATAAGGTAATTAGTTTAAATCATTTGTTACGACAAAAAAAATTAATAATTTATCGGTAAATTCTAGGAATGGACATGACACGGTACTGACATTCAAGTGATGTAGTATAAGTTTTCTTTAAGTGGCAAGTTATATTGTATAAAAATAATGTTTAAATATCTTAAGAATTATTCAATTAACACAAAATTTTTATTAATTGATTATTAATTAATGACTAGTACAAAAAAACAATACAGGACATTGAATATCACAGTTAGAACGGAATCACCCATATATTAGCAATTACTGAATCGCTGTAGTCGTTCGTCATATTCATTAGTGTAGTCCGCATTCTTCAATTATTGCTTCGAATGAATTTTATGTGTTTTTAAACGCAAATCTCTTTTCGCTTTTGAATAGATGAAGATGAGTTCAGGCAACTGACGCCTTTATTTCTTTAATTGCTTCCTTATCGGAATTGCACGAGAGTGATCTGAGTTATGAATTTTTACCATCGCAATGGCAGACTCCACGACACCCTCCTAGCGCACCTCCAAATTAAAAATTGTAAAACAAATACCCGTTACTCTTTTTGGATAGATTATACATAGATTGAACATCGATCATTAAACAGCATCGGATACTATTTGTCAAATAGATACGAAAATAAAAAATATAGTAACTCATACAAATTAGATTATACTTTCACTCAATCCCACATATATACAGTTTGGTAAAATATAGGTACTTGCCGACACTTTGAAACTTTCCCTAAACGTCACATCGACATTTCCAAATGTCCGCGTTCCAAATAAAACAAGCATCGTTTGAATTTTAATTTGCTAAAGGCGAATGTATCTATTTTCGTTCTAATTTTGAAAAATTGGTATATATCAGATTATCGTTCGAAATAAACTATCAATCTTGTAGACTATTTATTAAAATTGATTTGTTTGGAATCCAGACACTGACCTACACGTTTCCACGTCACACGAATGCGTCGTAATATATTTATTATGTGATAATATCAGCTCAAAGTTGATACCAATTAATTGACTTGGATGAGTAATGAGAATTTATTATCTGAACAGTATACAGTGTGAAATCAGAGGTTATTTAAGGAATTCATAAATTTTTTGATTTTAAGGGATAAAACATCTACTTCGAGATGAAATCTTGAAGATGAACGAGGGTTTTCTGAAAATTTTCCGACCTCAACTTGAAGATATCAGTAATTATCGTTGAGAGATATTCATTAAAATTTCAGATATATCGGACGCTTAGCGCGACAATCGTTCAAGTGACTCATTATGAAGATTTTAGTGGAAATCGAGTAATTGAGTTTCGAGCTGTCCTTTGATATTTGCTTCGTGAAATCAATATGTCTACGCATATAGAAGAGGAAGTAGACAGTGTGTGCAGAGATTCCGCACTATCATTTACAACCATAAAATATTATGCAGACTTATTAGCTTGACTGACAACGATAATTTGGGAACGCCAAAAACTGTGACAACCAGTGATATCATCCATAAAGGTCACCAAATTACCTACACTTTTTCCAGGTTAGTCAGTTGATTGGAAAGGGCGAATCTGCTTCTGAAAAGGCAAAGACTATTTCATCGACCGACTTATTGATGACCATGTTATGGTATAGAGTATTACGCATCATTGGTGGGTAAGGTAAAGAAAGGAACTGCAAATAGCTACCGCATTTGGGGAAGAAGAAAGTGCTTTTCCAACAGGGCAATGAAATTTTCGACACTTTGGTGATCGCCAAGACTAAAAAACACGAACTGCACTTCGAATTGGTTGACCACCCATCATATTCACTAGATCTGTCACCCAACGGCCTTAATTTCCTACCCTTAAAATGAATGAACTTGCAGAAAAAAAATTTTCATCAGACAAGCACGTTCTTGTATACGTCAATACCTAATTTGATGACGAAAATAGCAACTATTTTTTTGAAGAGTTCAAAAGGTTAGAAGCAAAAAAATATTTTGTTTCATTGTTGGCTGTCAACGCATACAACGATATGTTTTGGAATAAAAATAATAATATCAACAAAAATTGAACAGGAGTTCCTAAAGAACACCCTGTGTCCATAGATCAATATACAAATTATTTTTTAATAGTGTTTATAATTAACTATCAATTATAATGCATAAGGAATCATAGGACACGAACCGAAGGTTGACTGCGTTATAATAATTATGTATAAGTTACATATTATGATCAGTAGAACATACTTTGATTACAAATTTGAGGATTTTTGAGGTTATTGAACATATGAATACATAAAGCATAAAAGATACTGTTTAATTCGGATTTGGATTGAGCTGCCAATTGCTCAATAAAACTGTATCTATGTTATTACTATAGTTATAACCCTGTATGACTTTTTGGTTAAATTTTTGTCGTATTAGTAACAATTATTCAATTGTGGCATTGGAGACAAAGAAAATATGAAGGAACAAAATCGAATCTGAAATATGGAAATGTGAAATGGCAATATAGATTCTGATATTCTCCATGTGAATTAAAACATAGTCTTTCACGTGACAAAGCAATTCAAAAAATAGTATATACGTAAATAGTATTTTGAAAATACTTTGTCCCATTGAATGGTTTGAAACTTGCCATATTAACAATGAATATACTGAACGTCCGGGCCAGTCATTCAATGTAACTACTTTTGGAATGGTTAATAACAACTGTACATATGAAAAAGCTGTCGCAACTATTTAATATTAATCCAAAGCTTGTTCGAATTGAAAATATAAACGTTTAGACATCTTCAAATATCATCCAAGTAAATGTGACGTCGATATTATATTATATCCCTGGAGCAATATAGTCGAAATGAGGTACGTGCTCTCAAGAGTACAAAACTGTTTGTTCGTCAATAAGGTTATGTTCACATTGTTTTGTGATTAGAAATGTGTTGATAATTTAAAAAGAGCTGATTCACCGACGGTTTGATGACAAAGAAAAAACTAGCGCATTGAAGAAAATAGTTTTGTTCCGTCACAATAAGCCTGCCCGTTCGTCCGATACAAATGAAGATGTAGTGAGAAAGATAAAAGGGAGATAATGTTGATAAATGAATTATTTTTTTTCCACAATAAACTAACTTTTTCACTCGAATCGCATCACATCTCCATTAGTCCATTGATATGTTACAATTTTAGGACCGAATATTGCATTTTTTTAGAGGAAGCCATTTTATTTTTGGGACATGTGTGGAAGTCAATAGAAGCTTAAAAAATTTAAATTCGTACTTTACTTATTCATTCCTAATTGTTTTCTTTATCATAGAACTCACCAAATTTAACTTACCGAATGTTAAACAGGTAGAAAAGGTCTCAGTTACCGTTTGGGGACAAATGAACAGCTGCCTACTACGACTATTATTATACGTAGGTTATTCCTGAGTGAGAAAGTCGATCCACCTTTGCTCACTCTTGCTGGCGAACGTTTTTTCATAGCTTTATACGGCGGTAATAAAAACGACTCACTAGATGGCTTGCGATACAAACAATTTGCCAAAGCAGTGACTAAAAATTCATTTAATTTATCATCGCTGCCTCCAACACAAGTTGCAGCTCGTTTTCTTAGTCTCCGAGTATATCACCAGGTCCAGTCGGGGCTCGGACGATATCAAAATCCTGAAGATTGGGGCTGGAAAAAGCATGCAAACATTTGGATCCAATACAAGTTTCCAAGTCTCCAGCACCCCCCGATCTCATGAATTTAATTTTCTGCAGATGCCAAGAAAACGGTGGAAGCATATGTTAATGGAAGAAAATGACTTCGAAGATGAGCTTCCAGCTATGACTACAATTTTAACTCCTGTCAATACTCAAACTTACAAATTTGACGTTGATTTAGCCACAGCCTGGACCATCGAAGAAAACTAGATTAGAGTAGCTAGCTAATAAATAATTGAAAACATTATGATGTCGAGGATTACCTTATGAGAAAGATGTCTGAGGTCTGGTGATACCATGTAAAAAACCCGCCTACAGACTAACCTCATGGGTGGCGGAGAAGAGAGTTAGCAATGAATAAGTGAAAATGTACAAATGTAACAAAAATTTTTCAAGAATATATTTACAATAAAAAAATCATAAATAAGATAAACATTTAGTTTTAACCAGATTCTCATGAGCATTGACGAACCCCCTCAACTTTGGAGCGCGGTAGCAGCGTTTTCAATGAATGAAATTAAAAAAAAATTACAGAGAAAAATTTTCCTCAAGAGATTATCTACAAAATTGGTCTGAGGTAATTTTTTGCAAAATGTATAAAAAACAGTTATAGAGCAAAAAAGAAAAGTTTTATAAAATTTTTTTCACTTTTTTGTTTATAACTTCTTTAGTTTTAAATTTAGGGCAAAAAGTTTTATAAACATATTTGTAGGCATAATAATTTGCAACAAATTAGGTCTTTACGAATTTGTAAGACGCATAGTTTCCGAGATATCGTGAAAAAGGTGCTTGCACCCCTTTTCCCAAGATGGCGGCCGGGGACAAGGGTGGCGACTCCACAAACTTGAAGTTAAGCTTCTATTGACCCCCACACATGTCCCAAAAAAAAATTGGGTCTAAAAAATGCAAAGCACATGTAACATTTCAATGGACTACATTGTATCTATATGTTTGTACACATATACTTCATTTGCTATTGAGTTAGTATCTAATTACTTTTGTTGTAGCGAATCAGGAAACATTCATTTAATAACAAACAATCAATATGTTTTATTATTGAGTTACGTAATTGCGTAACTGAGTGATTAACATAAAATCCTGTGTTTTCGATTTCCTTTACCTTTTTAATCGCATAAAATAATCTATAGTGTGTCTCGTAGTATCTCAAACTCTCTTCACAATAGACGTGGCTGTATGTCATAATAAGTAACATCGAAATTATTTGAAAAAATGAACAAAAATATGTTCAAAACTGGTGGCGAAGGAGAGCGTATCTGTAATTATCTCTAATTACAACTACAAAGTGCACTCTACTGAGAATCATGATATGTCAAAGGAAAAAAGTTCAAACGACCTGTTTGCTTTATGCTTGACATCTTCGTCAGTGTAATTAAAAATTAGATTTCTAATTCTTCATACACTCACGTCACACCAACCAGTTGGAGAAGAGAGAAGTGACTAGGTATTATAAGTTTAATAATTAATAGATAGACACGCATTACGTTAATTGATTGAATATACTACTCCAAGAACAATTATAAAGAGTATAGTCAATTATTCTTATAGTTTATTTGAACCATTTTTATAAAGTTTTAAGAAATTCTACTTACTATATGCAGATGATATTCCAAATTGTCGTAAATCTGAAACAATAAATATGTGTTCAGGAATATCGATTGAACTAATCATGAAAAAAATATTGAAATATAAAAGTAAAAAAATTAGATTGTATAGTAGTCAATCAAGTAAAGTAACATTTGAAGTAATGAATTGACTGCTAGTTTGGGAATTTTGAAGGAACTTGCATAGAAATAATAAGGTACTGTACTAGTTATCGGACTCTCCATTTCGTTTGGTTTACCTACCGATATTCAGGAAATTCACTTCTAAATATTAGAAATATGAATACTGTATGAAGTTCCTAATTTTTACTTGTTGAAAAATCAGTTTGAATATATTTCATAACAACAAATACATTATGATATTCATTTAACAAAAAAATAGAAAATTTCTTTGATCTCTTATTTCTCAGACCTTTTGATATTGTTTATGTTTCTAGATGTTCTTGATTATAGGTCTCTCCTGTTTCAAAATTAGTTTTTTCTAATAATTTTTAAAAGATAGAAATAAATTGACGAGTCGATTTAACTTCAGTATTTATCAAAATATGATATTGACACTGACAATTTGCTTATTTATATTGACCTCTAGATCACCTTCATTATGAATATCAAAATAAGAATTAAAAAAGAATTTTCTTCTAGAAAGAAAAATTAATTTTTCCTCAGTCCCTTTATATCAAATATGTAGCATTAATCAATTAAATTATTTGTAGTTTTATTTGGATTTACAAAATAGAACTATAAATTTTGGTTAAATTATTTTTTATCATTTATATCTTTTTCATTCCTATAAATGTGAACCATTTCTAAAAATTCTCTTTTTCGTGTATTAGATTCCGTTTCAAGGATTTAATTGATTGATGCTACTTATTTGAGATAAAGGGACTAAGAAAAAATTAATTTTTTAATTAATTTCTATTTTTTAAAAATTATTAAAGAAAACTAATTTTGAAACAGAAGAGACCTAAAATAAAAAATAGAAAATATATCAATTCAAATGGTAATCAATTTTAAAGTTGTGCAATATGGTATTAATCCAGCCTCGGCCGAACTCTGTAAACAAATCCCATATACTCTCTTCTTTTATTTGCTTTCATGAAATGCATTTTTCATATGGTTTTCAATGACATGCTGTATTCTGCTCAAGACCATAATACTCATTTTTGCTACAAAAACATCCTTTTTTGTACTCTTATTCGATTTTATTTCCTGATTCGCCATTGGTAGTGGTTTTTCTTTAATAATATTACCAATTTTTAGCAGAAATTTTTAATTATTTCAAGTTTTTCAATCCATGTTTATCATTGTAAACAGTTTTCGCTTCGCTATTATACATAGATCTCTACATTCGTCTTCCAATAATACCTTTTCACTGAGCCACAAAAGCTCTGATGGTTTGCAGAAACTTTTCAAGACGGAATTGCGGTTGTAACCTAAAGATTCTAAGGTGGATATGCATGGCAATTGTGAGACTAACATATGGGATAACTGGGGCCATGAAATCTTGCCCAACAGCTGCACTAGAAGTGATTCTAAATCTCCCAGCTGTCCACATGATACTTGAAAGCCTGGTAGGAAAAACGTTACTTAGAATGTTCAGAGACGGAATCAACAAAGAAAATCCGTTGCCTCAAAAAAGTTAAGCTTTGAGAAATTGGGAGTTTTCCAAGTAACAGTGCTGATCCCTGGTTCATGGTAATTTATAGCCATGAAATAGTAAAATTATTTTAACCCTGGAAGAAATACTATACACATATAGATTCAGTCAGAAAGGTGAAGAAAATACATAAGAAAATAGAAAAAGTTCAATCAATTGACAGAAAAGTAATAAGGCGAATAGTTTATTAGGTTTAGAGACAACAGAAGGAATAGCACGGGTCAACATGAAATTTGACTTTGATTGCAAAGCATTAAATTTCGGTAGTTTAGGTCGTAATAAGACGGAAAAAAAATATATGGCATGAAAAACTTTGCTTTTGTGCTTAGAAGACTGATTGAACGAAATTTTTAAAAATCTCGGATTTTAATTTTTGATCGAAAATAAAACTATTGAAATAAAAATTTTTATTATTTTTATTAAGTTTTACTATCAAATTAGATTACAGAAAAGTGGAAAATAACTTAAAAGTGCACACTTTTACTTTTTCTTTTATGTTCATAGCTACTTTCTCTCAATAAACCCCAAATATAGTCGCCTATCATGTTTTCATTGTATTGGCCTTGATAGCGTTGTTCAAAATTCATGATGTCCTGATGGAAACGTTCTCCTTGCTCTTCGGAATAGGCTCCCATATTGTTTTTAAATTTATCCAAATGAGCATGCAGCATATGTACTTTTAATGACATCCTGCAGCCCATGGCCTTAAAATTTGTAAGCATATCCTCAACCAATTTTTCGTAGTTTTCAGCTTTATTATTTCCTAAAAATCCAGAAACTACTGCTTTAAAACTGTTCCAACTTGCTTTTTGAGTACGATTCAGCAACGTTGGAAATTTTTCATCGGCGAAAATCTGTCTTATTTGCGGACCAACAAAAACCCCAGCTTTAACCTTTGCTTCCGATAACTTCGGAAAAAAATTTTTTAAGTATCCAAAAGCTTCTGAAGTTTCATCCAGTTTTTTAACAAATTGTTTCATCAACCCTAACTTAATGTGCAAAGGCGGCATTAACACCTTTTCCGCTTCAACAATCGGCTCAAATTTGACGTTCTGTTTTCCAACACACAATTCTGTTCTTACAGGCCATGACCGTTGAATATAGTGTTTAGAATCCGCTCTGCTATCCCACAAGCACAAATAACACGGATACTTTGTATATCCACCCTGTAGCCCCATTAAAAATCCCACTATTTTAAAATCTCCAATCAGCTCCCAGTTATACTCACGATAGTTTACAGATTCAAGCAAAATTTTGACACTTTCATAATTTTCTTTAAGATGTACTGAGTGAGCAATTGGAAGAGACGGAAATTTATTTCCGTTGTGCAATAGAACTGCTTTTAAACTTTTTGTAGAGCTGTCAATGAATAAACGCCATTCGCTAGGGACACAGGGTATGCCAATTGCTTCAAACATACCTTTAATGTCATTACAAAAACAAAGTCCATCTTCCTTCGTTAAAAACGTTGCAAACATTTCATGCCTAGTCCGCTGATCCGTGATCTTAACATCATCAAGCAAATTCCACTGTTTTAACCGAGAGCCTAGAAGCTCTGCTTTATTTTTTGGCAAATTTAAATCTCTAATTAGATCGTTAAAATCTTCTGAAGTAATGAGATAGTGTTTTGGTTGTTCAGGTGTAGGCAAAAACTCCTTATCGGAATTACTTTTATAAGAACTAAAAGATGAGCTACTTTTCTGCGATAATTTTTTTGATGGCTCAGGTACTGGTCGTGTCAGGTCGTGAACAATTGGAGCAGAAGAAGATTCGAGGTCAGGATATTCAATAGGTTTTGCATTTTTACCTCTACGTCTTTTACTCGGATTCACCATACAAAAGTAGCAGTCAGTAATATGGTCTTTTGGTTCTCGCCAAATCCTTGGTATTGCAAATTTCATAGACCTTTTCTCACCTCGATACCAACCTAAAAATATAAAAATAAAAATTAATATGTCTATTATTTTGGATTCATCGCTTAATTAAATAAAAATTGCTTACCTTCCAAACACCTTTTACAATAACTACAAGCAACATGTGGAGCCCATGGCTTATCTTGATTCCGTACAGGACAGTCAAAATATGCTTCATAGGCTTCACAGAGAACGTGAGATGTCTTTAGTTCATATTTCACGTCTCGAACTTTAATAAATTGACCACATATAAAACAAAATGCATCAGCATCGTATTTGCACTTTCGTGACGACATTTTAAGTTATTCTGGGCTTGTAAATAACACCCGATGGTTGTTTATCACTCGGGTGCCATCTAGCGGCACAGTGTAAACGTTAATACCCCACTCTCACCGTCTTTTTAAAAATATTAAAATCAATTAAAATTTATGAAAAAATTGAAAAATGAGTATTATTATTATAACTATCACAAAAGCAAACTTTATACCGAAAAAAGGTATTTTCTTTTCGTTTTTGTGCATAACTAACTGGAAAATAATAGTATAAACTTTAGGACAAAGAACGAAAATTTTTTTGTAGAGTCGTGTAGTTGATGAATGAACATTCGCTGTACTTCAAACACATACTTTCCATTGTTGCAACAACTATTCTTGAAGAATCTGATGAAGAATGTTACTGGCTGAATAAACAATGACGAGACTGTACCTAAAGTATTATATTTCAAAAGTTTTTATATTGAATTTTCGATGTTTAAATTACATCTTTAGTTTATGCTTCGTCCAGGTATAATTTATTCTAAAAATGCTCTGTGCAGATCTGTTTGACATTACCACCAATTCTTTTGTATAAATGTTTCATTTTTCATACACTTTGAATTTCTAAAGAAGTATTCAAATCAAATAACGTTCAATTACCATTTAATCATAGTAACATTACCTTGCGAAGAAATTAATAGGTCTATTTCTTAATGTTCATTTCCTGACATGCTAAGATTATGTTGAAACTTTTAGAGACTATCAAATGATTTTAAATATACCAGTATTCAGTGATATTACATTTTTTTTTTGAAAAAGTGAGAACTTTACATCAAGAATTCAGGAATTACAAGAAATTTTATTGACATGTACTCAGAAAAAGAAATTCATTATATGTTTTGTGGCTTCGTAGCTCAACACATTCCTGTACATGTCTTGGAATCGACAAAATGTAGTATAAGACGAGTGCTTTTGGCATCGCGTTCCAAGCAACTTCAACTTAAAAAATTAACTGCGCCCAAATGTGAGCAGAGTATAGTGAAAATTATATAGTATTTTGCTCATTACATCCCGAACATGTTCAATGGGGTTTAGATCTGTTAACACAAATGGCCACGGCAAAACATTGACTCCACATTCTTAGAGAAACTCCATAGTTCGTCCAGCTAAAAAATATATTTGAAAGCCCATTTAAATATGGCGATAATATGGTTTGAGATAGATCATCAACATCATGCTTGTCATACTGACTCCAATAAACAGAAGTCTCAACATCATCACTCCAACGCTTTACAGCAGCAAACCAAATGTCTCGTTTCTCAAAACGGAGCATCCTACACTGCCACGACCGTCATGTGTGACCTGAACAGTATCGCAATTCGTCGCTGAATACGATATTACGCTATTTTATCTCTTATTGCTGTTGTTGTTTGCATCAGCTCATATGGTGTCATATGTCAGTTGTCCTCTATCAACGGAAGCACTTATCGTGAATATTACGTAAAGAGAAAGGGTCGATTGCAGCATTATAACCACTGGTCATAGAGACTAATATTTCTATCACATGTCATTTTGAATATTGAATTTTGAATCTAAAGTTTTTACAAGAATTAATACAATTTAAAGCCACCGCAAATCATAATTAATTATTTCCCAGACGATGAATATATAAGTATTCGAAAGTGCCGAAAATATATTAAAGTTAGTCTACTTTGATGTTTCATTGCCACGTTCCCAAAAGAAAACACGTCAGTCAATGTATTTTTGGAAAGGTTTCCGCGGTCAGGATTATGAACAAATGAACTAGGTTCATGAGTTGAACCTAGTTCATTTTGAAAATTCTCGACGTTTTGGCTCCCTCTTTGGAGCCATTATCAAGAGAAGGGTGAGTATAGAATAGTTATTCATTCATTGGTAAGAAGTGATCCGATTCCGTGGTCTCAATCTGCCTACTACACAACACTATAACAAATATTGAATTTGTAGCGTGTCTTATTTGAAAAAAGTATTTAATATGATGTCATTTCATAAATTCGATTATTTGACGTAATGTTCAAAAAAAAATTGTAAACCCTACTAGGTTTATATCTCTATTAAATACAAAATTGACGGAGAGGAATTACTTGCGACATAATTTTGATGCTGAACATCAAATTTAAGAGAAGCCAGATATAGTTAGCCGGTGACTATATTTTAGAAGATTTTTATAGCAAAATATGAACGATTTTGTTTCTGTACAATTTTTAAATTTTGGTTGTTATAAATTGAATACCTGATGAAGTATGAAACGATTCACTAACCCTCGTTATAAACTACAATATCATATAGAAACACTACGTAAATCCACGATATCTTTCCTTTCCTCCTTTCAATATTTTACAATATATAATTTTAAAATATTTTTCGTAGTAAATGAAGTGTGAATCAATTTTTAAATCATTATAATTTATAACCTCTTTTTTTATTTTGGTAAATTGTACACAACATCTAAAGCATTTACTCAAGTGTTAATAAATTTTAGTGGCACGAATATTATATCAAAAGATTACACCTCCCATTCGTTTATGCTCCGTTGAGTGGAATAACGCAAATTTATTTCTCAAAGTCTCATTGTTGCCGAAAATTCCCGACTATCACTGCACCAGCTAGGAAAAATATGGTCGGGTAACTATCGCAGAAGGATAGCACGAAGATATTCGCAATCGCATGACGCGTGAGCTGAATGCGATTGGAAAATATAAAATGTGTTGTAAAAATTGAGTAGTAAATTTTTTATGGAAAATAGAGATCGAAAAGTGAATATTGAAATCAGATTTGTGCGATTTATGAGGTTATTGCATATACGAAGCATTATTTTAAAAAAAAGTATCATTTTGAAACCACTCGCCTGCATAGTAACGGTCGACGAAGATTACATTACGAAATGGAGTCATTTAGCATCGATCACAAGAGCAAAATTAAACGAATTAACATTATCAGCCCGAAAATTAATGTGTATCTAACATGTTTTATCAAAGCTTAGAAACACTCCGTCATGCTAAACAAAATAAAATACGTGACATTGTGAGTAAAGACTTTTGCTATACGATAATGCCCATCCACATGCGGCTTGTCGACCCAAATAACTTGAAATGTTTGGAAACATTTGTGATAATTATTCTGTTCACACTGTTTACTACTATCACTACACGCAAAATTACACTGTTTGCCGCGCATTTTGGTAACAAAATTATCGTCTCCAGAGACCAAAAGTAATTAGTGTGTACAATCGAATCAAAAATCTGATCAGAGCATTTCGTTGGGAACAACTTGATTATCCTTCCTACCGTGCAGATTGAGTAAACGAAGACTACATGACATGTTCCTTGATTTGAAGAAACACCTGATTCGTGAGCGCCACGGCAACGACAACGAGTGTGTGGCGAATTGAGAAGTCAAGCTAATTGGGTGATATATGAGACGAGCCTTTTTTGGTGAAAGAAATATTGATAAATAAATTCAAGTTCAATTCAAATGCTTCCTTACGGAAACACCTACTTTTATTTATACAAAAGCCTGTTTTTTGTTGTTGATTGTTTGTGTCCACATATTATCTTCTTCTTTATTTTCGGAGAAATTAAAAAAAAAAACATAAAATGATGCTTTTGTATAGAATCATAATGATATTTCGAATTTTCACAACGCATCAAATTTTAGATGTCTTAGTCTTTTATCAGTTGTTGTTTCTTTGTGTATGAGATTGTTGTTCTATTGTCAGAAAGTTTCATGACGATACTCGCTCACTGAAGTCTTCTAGATTTTCACCAAATTGATATTCCCTAAAATTTTTTCTTGGGCTCTCCATCGCCAATAATTATTTCCAACAATGTTTTCAAATCGTACATAGGTGCTGCTTTTATAAGTTTTATATTCTGTTATTTTTGTTGTATGTGTTGATTTCACTAGATCTTGTAGGATGAAGAGTTATTTTCAATTTGTATGCTATTGTTTACTTTGGTTGCATACGAGTTGCGCCCCGCAGTCAAATGTTAATCCGGGTTAGTGTAAGGGTCGTATATGAATTGCATTCCGAAGACCTTACAATTAATGTAGTACTTAAATATTTCTGTTATTTAATTATACTTCCCAGGATTTTCGTTATCTAGGTATTGAATTCTGGCTAACCATTCTCTCACCTGGAGCTCAATTGAAATACATATTACCAACTTATTAATTATGGGCGGTAGTCCTAGTGTCGGAGGTAACGGAGAGGTAGCACAATAAACAAAGTTCAAAGGCTTAAACTTACTATAATATATCAACTAAACTAAGTACAAAAGAAGACATACATCGACAGATAAAATTACGGAGCAGCTCCTCTGACATCTCCAAGTTAAAGATCTGATTGCTTCGCGGTCTTCACTATTCCAAACGTCTCGCCTAGGTTCGTGTAAATTTGGAACAAAAATCAAGTAGAAGGTTATTGGTTTTTTTCCAAAGTCAGGTATATTGGGGAAGATTCATTCAATTGTATGCTATTTGGACATTAAGGAGGTTACTTTGAATTTCCTAAGTCAGGTATGGATGAATTATCATTCTATTGAGGAAATTTGTTGGGAAAAACGTTTACCTGTAATAAGTATTTTTGAATGCATGATCGCCACATAATCATAAAACCCCCTCTCAAGTTGGAATAAGTGCCACGGAAAGTAATTGGTCGAAATTTTATCACCTCACTTAATCTAACTTTATCATGTAGTATAGACCTTCACAAGTCCGGTTTACCATGGGACGCAAGTAGTATACAGCGTTTATTTTCTTGTAATACATTATCTTCACTTGAAGTTCATAGATAAACGAATTCTCCGAAAAAATGAATTGTATTCTATGACTCATCAAATTTGAAAAAACTTTCCCTTAGTTTTCTATTGCCATTTTTGCCATATTACTCATAATGTTAAATATACAAGCAATCATTTCCTTCGACGTGCATCTTCCGCGACCAACTATTGTGAGATTCGACTGGTCTTGACAAACCGTCACAGTTGATTGTGAAGATATATGTTTCATCACCTATGGAAATATGTTATGCACCCTTACCAAATTTCAATCAACGGTTTCCCTGCAACCTAGTGACCCGGTTCTCCAGCCAAATGGCCGACTATAGGGACTAATACAGCAGCAGCTGTACTCGTCCACCTCAAATTAAATTTAAAATAAACAAAAAACACAAAATTCCCAAAAACCCAAAAATAAAAAAACAAACCGAGAACAGCCGTTTTTACTTGCAAGGTCCACTATGTTTTCTTCGGCCAAAATCCCCCGTTAGCAATAGTTAGGCATTAGGCAAACACAACCCAACGAAACCACCACAACCCCAGCCCTGCAGAGGAGCTATTCCTATATCAGGGTCTACTCAAACAAACCACATTTCTTACAACAATCCTCCTTATTCCTACCAAACTTTAACAACTAGTTGGGACGAGTCTTCTTTTGAGCATCGATCAGTTTACACCGGATCCAACGGAAAAACATTTTTTAACCGGAAATTACCATATGGTATCTTGTTGATGCCCGTTATTTCAGTTGCTGAATATGCTTCAATACCACGGTACGTCACGTGATACGTAATCTGTTCATGCACAGCATCGATACTTTCAGACAAAATAATTTCAAATTGATGAATGAAAACTTGTTTAAATTCATTTTATACCGGAAATATCAGTGATAGTTAGAAACAGTTAGTGTTGTCAACAATATGAACAGCAATCCGTATAACATAGAATATCACAAAATAAAAATACCTGTAACATTCTTGAATGTATCACCTGTATTTTGAAATTTTATTCGTAAATTCATGTTAACAAACAAATCCTAAAGCAGTTGCGATTCCTTTGTCTCTGTGTATATATTCCTATTTAATTTTGGTTTATTTTCCAAGACATTTCACTAACCGCCGTCAATGCTAACGGTAATAGATAAAGTTACTGCAGTTACATAGAAACTGCAGGCGGAATTTGATAAATCGAATTCTCCAAATCACACTACTGCTGTCTTAGATACCGGATATACAGCAACAACTATTCGTATCGGATTCGTAAATTCAATCAAATAATGATGTATGTAAATTGTTAGAAAGTTAAAAAATGCATAGAGCGTAGATAAGAGATTGGAAGAGAAGGTTTCACAAGTAAAAAATAAATTAAACGTATTTCTATCAAACTAAATACAACGTAAGTAACTGAAAGTTACGAAATTGAGGTATTAATATATAGTACTTTAAAATAAATCTTGATACTTGACAGCCATCTGTCACAGGTAAATGAATTTCTGTAGAAGTAATAAACGGCATATTAATAAGTAGAAGTCGATTAACTTGTCTAAAAATAAACCCAAATAATTTATGACATTGCAAGCAGATATTGGTAAAATACAGTAAATTGCCTATGTTTATAGGACCCTAGATTGTAGGTATTATTTCAAATTTTAAGGTATCGGGAAAACTTTCTATTTTTCATTGTTCAAAAGATCATGCTCATAGATAAAATACAATTATCAGTAACCGATTTAACAAAAGTTGGGCGAAGTTGACAACGAATAACTTGGGGGTTTGGTAAATTTTACATGAATGGAAATAATTTTAATTTATGGAATGGGTACTTCTGTGACATTAAAACTTATTCTATATAATATGATAGCTAACGATTCAGAAATTAGAATGATGCTTAAAAATAATTTACTACCATTCTAATATGCCGATTCAAACAAAATAAAAGAATTAATAACGAAACGAAGAAAGGATAACGAAAGTAGTAAATTGGAAAGTACGTTGAAGAAGTTCGGTGTGAGAATTAATGTAGCAAAAACTATCTGGAAGATAAGAATATGAACTGAACTGAACGCGAGGACAAGGTTGAGAGAAACCAAAATTAGTCCCGTAATCGATTTAAGCAATTAAGAATCAGTTATTGTAAATTAGAAATATACATAAACAGAACAAGGTGTATAATCAATCAAAGCTCGAATTGTTTACTATTAGATTAATATAAATGAGTGAAGAATGGTCGTATTGAATTTGAAAGTATATTATTTTACGGTCAAAATATTAGGATAGATGATAAGTTATTTAGTCTATAAATAAAAATAAGATATAGTTCATTTTCTACCCTGTATTCCCGATTGGGGTAAATCTGTATTTACATTAACTGCCAGAGTTCACGTACAAGTAGCGCGTAACATTATGTAACCTTACACCACAACTGCAGTTCTAGCACTCAAGCAATAAACAATATATAAATAGAAAGACATAGGATTAAAATGATGAGCACATATAATAAATACTTCTGAACATAAATAGAATATATAGGCAAAGAAGATGCGGAGATTACTAAGAGAATTAAAAACACCTTAAATAGATATAACAGCATAAACAACTGCTTGATCAATAGAAAAGAAGTCTCAAGAAAGACAAAGCTGAAAGAATTTATAAACGAAAAATGACTTACATATGTGAAACATGGGCCTCTCACTAATAGACAACAAAGTGCATTACAATATGAAGAGGATATATTAGGCGTATATGAGGTCTTACAAAAAAGGATAGGTTCGTAAATGTCCAAACATGACAATATCTGGAGATTATATCAATGATGGAATTAATTGACCAGTTTAGATGGTGGGATGATTCAGAAATAATGGAAGATTTAAAACCAGTGAAGAGAATGTGGGATGCAAGAATAAATAAAATTAAGAAAAAAATGAAGACTAGAAAACCCTTAAAAAATGCTAACTATCAGTATTGAGACCTACTATTTTTCAGTGTTTCTATTCCACCATGATTTATTTGTTGAATTATAGAATACTAAAATATTAGGTTATTTTATGAATATTTTCATTTTATGTTACACTTCACCATTAAATAGGAATTCGGCCAACATTCCTATGTTATTTTCTAAATGGTTCTTGTATTCTTGTACTGTCTAAGGACCGTACCTAAGCTACCTAAGCTTGTCCAACAACAAATTGTCGAGAGCCTTGATAATCGACGACTTCGCATCTAGTGAGAAATCCATATATCCAAACCAGAATAAAAATTTTCAATTACTGATGTTCCTATTAATCTACCACCATCTTGAGGCATTGGTTATTGATTCATATAATAATTTATTGTGCCACCGCTATAGCAGACTATATTAATAAATTAGTGTATCATTCTTTAACAAGTGTACTACTGTACCAAATTCGATTTTATCTGGTCTCTTACAGATGGTGAAAAATTGAGTTCAAAGATTATGTAAACCTAGCAAGAAGGATGGTACAGGTTTATGAAACTATTATATTTCCATCGATCTTTTATGAGTGTAAACAATTTAAAACAATCCGAAATTTTGAAGTAGGGGAAAGTCGAATTCAAAAATTCCATCAAACATATAAACAAAGGGGAAGTTAACGAAAGCGTGTTAAAAAAGTTAATTTTCTTAGTCTTTCGCTTTCACGTTGATATCCCTTGCTATGCCGGTGTAAAGGTGAACAAGTGATAACTATCTTCTGGTAGTATCTATTCGATCCGAATGTCGACAACTAGCATTTCTTTCCCAACTTTATTAGCTTCTGCCCGAAATAATTCTGTTGTAGTTAAGGAAGGTTTTGGAGCCTATAACCGTAACTTTTACCTTAAAAAATTAACTGCAGCATAATAAAATATTTATAATAATATTTTCTTATAACACCACATCTCAAAATCTTTCAGTTTCTTCATCAACGCTTCAGTCAATACTCATGATTCGACTCCATATAATAACACCGAGAATAAAACACAGTGAACGATTTTTCGTGGCTATCGGTAGATCAAGACTTATAAAAATTATTCAAGGTTTGCTCTGGCATTGACGCAAGATTGTATTGCCACAGAGTGATCCCAATGCTGTTTACTCTTTCTATTTTTTGTTGCTTTGTTTTAAGCTGATTGCAAGGGATATTAGTTTTACTAATTATTATGTACATCGTCTTGTTTAAATTAAAACCATACTGCTAGCTAAATCTTCTAGAGTGTTTACAACTATGACTGTGTCATTTGCATATTTTATATCGGTTAATCTGTCGTCGTTCATAGAAATGATGTTACTATTTTCTAAAGCCGTTTTTACAACTTGTTCTGAGAGAAGTTATGATATTAAGGTACTAATTCAACCTAACTTAGGAGCAGTTTGAGTGGAGCTGTTCATACTTAGTTTTTTTCTTTTTCCTCCAGAGTTCTGAAAGAGTAAGTTTTCGTGATGGTTAATCTATCATTGTGATAATGAAACCACTATCTATTATTATTATTATTAAAAACTAATCATAAATACAGCGTATAATTATACATAGCAAATGTACAAATTGTTTGGGATGCTGCGGTTTTGGGAATATACTATTTCATGAATTAATAAACAGAATGACTGGAAATTCGGATGGAATAAACACGCATTGTTTAAATGTTACCTACAAATATCGAAATTATTGCGGAAATACCGAGAGTTGACTTGAATGCTCATATATTTCTATTCTCTGTTCCATTGTTTCATGATGTAATGTTAAATTCGAAAACTTGTTAATAACCATTGAGATTATTCGATTACCAATCTTTTTATTTTGTTTTTAATATTGGATGTATTATTTCCATATTGAACAATTTAGATAATCCATTTGGCTTGGTAGTTTTCGAATAATATTTTTAGAGGTGCCAATAATAATTCCTTTATGAAATCCTTCAAATATTGGTCAAATCATAGGAGAACATTGTTAGATTACTTTTTAAAGTAGAATCCAATAACACACCAGCTGAAACTATTAGGAATTCTATAGACGGATTTTAATATCGTTTAGAAAGTATCTTGGAATTGACATAACCAGTTATGGAGATGTAGAAGACGAGGTAAGTAGCTATAGCAAATAAGGTCACGGAATGTCTTTAGAACGTATGTCGGAACAAACACCCAAGACAGCTCGATGTCCTTTTTTTCAATAAAAATCTTATTCTTCGCTCTCTCCAAATATTTGAAATACATTGTATCTAATGTATTGTCAATTATTACAACGTCGCATCTATGCTGTATAAAATCCATATTGGAGCGTATATGAAACTGCTTTGGCGATAATATCCAAGGAAGCGATCAATTAATCTGGGGTTGTTGCCAATAAAGTCGTTACCATTACATAAATATCCAAACTAAAAGCATGCATGTTTCATAATCGAATTAGACTCTTAATCACTTTGATGACGTATGAACAGCCTGAAAATAGACACGTCAAATTATTGAAAATAGGAGTAGACATTTTTCGGGAATTTATAAGAATTTAGATTTTGGAACAACTTCCTGAAATCATTACTGAATATTTCTCGTTTGACCGCCAATCAAAATATCTACATAAATAAAATCTTTTTACAGCATGAGTCACTTTCTACAATCGTCATATCATAGTTGTAAATGTTGGTAAAGAACTTTTTGTTAATAATACTGTTTGATTCAAATCAGATCTACGATTACTGATGGAAATATTCTTTCTATCTTTTCAGTTTCATGTAATATAATCTAATGAATGATTATCGACAAACTTCCTGTATAAAACTGATTTAACTTTCATAAGAATGAGATTGATTCAATATCCATACATTTCGGTGACTTGTTGATGCATCAAAACAACGTAAACGCATATATTATAACCTCATAAATATCTACATTGTCACGAAGAGACATCTAATGCCTATGCATTTATGATAATATCTGACCATCTATAGTTGTATTTACAGTTTCGATATATCAAAGTCAAATTAAGCATAAAGGACACCAAAGCAATGGTGAAGTGAGAATCGATAGGTTTTATTGATTTTTGATATATTAGAATCAACGGCGTAGGGAGAAGGCGACATAGGATGAATAGCGCAAAAAACAGTTAATTAATTCAAGGAATATCGAAAAATATAGGTTACAACTATACTCTGTCCATCCTAGAATCGGAGTGTTCGCTTTATATTATCATGGATAGTTCCCGTGATCTCTAAAACGAGGCTGCTTGTATAAAGTCACACTAAGCGAAGATGCAACATTTTTTTAAAAATGGGGATATTTTAGAGATAATTCAGCAGGACAATTCCAATAAAATTCTAGAGGGATAAAGAAGACTTCAGCTGAAGAGAAAATACCAAAACATTTGAAACTAGAAGTAATTACGCAATTATTTGAAAACGATAATCGCTGCAAAACCTTATTGAGTCTATAAGAGAATTTTAAAAAAGCGACAACGTCAATAGATCACCAAGTGGCTTCAGAAAAGGAGCGCCCATGACCACATTTTCACAGTCACTATGGGTTTCCAGAAAATAATCCAAGATGTTCAGTATGGAGAACAGCAGTAGCAACCTTTTTTGTCACCAACGCCTTGTGGGCATTTGAGTCGAAGAAAACGGGCGACTATCATGAGGAGATGGACGGCACGTCATTTGAGTATTGGTTTAGTAACGTAGGACGAACCTAGAAAAGAATTTCATAATTATTTTAGATAATTCCCCATACCATTGTATAAAAATCCTACTACAGACACTAAGAAGTATACTACTCGAGGAAAATATAGTAGGGGCCAAATTTTTGGCCAAAGCACATAATAGAATAGTTTTACGTCTTCTCCTTAGCACTATGAGTTCAACGCAATATTATATTTGGGCGAGAATAAAAATTATTTTTATGATGCTGTTTTGTATATTGTCGCTAAAAAATTGCGGAATAATTGCGTGGGGCATGTAAAAGATAAGGTAAAATTGAAATTGTTGAAATTAGATCATCTAATGGATGAATTACTTCTTCAGATTGTGAGTAGCCGTGATAATGATATTCTTCTAGCAGTTCTTTAGATTCTGAGTGAGCGGACTAAGACAAGAAGTATCTATTATTATTATTATTTTTGTTTATTACTAGTATTAGCGCTTTCTCCTCACCGACGGTCTTTCTGTAGCAGCGATATCTCCTCACAGAAATCTTGTAGCGAGCTTGGATTTTTTGCACTTGATTCCTGTATAGCTGTAAATGTGCTTATATTAAAATATTACATTTTTGTCAATAGTAGTAAGTAATATTTTGATAAAGATCTCAACAGGTCGCAACGTCAAATTTTTACCTGTCTAAAGAAAACTAATTTTTTCCTAATATTGCCTAAAATTTCTTTCATTTCGGCACATCTACAGCAATACAGGAATTAAGTGCAGAAAAACCTGAGCTCGGTACATGATTCCTTTGAGGAGATATCACTGCTACAGACAGATGGATGAAAGAAAAATAATAATAAATACTTCTTGTCTTAGTCCGCTTACTCAGAATTTAGAGAACAGCAAGAAGAATCATCATTATCACCGGATTTCTATTAACTAATTCATCCATTAGATGGTCTAATTTCAACATTTTCACTTCTGGGGAGTTATAAACAATTACAAAATTTTTTCCTTAGTTTGGAACTAGTTACTGAACCAATTCTTAAACGACTCCATTCCCCACAAGGCAACCTTTCTCCTTTTCCTAAAAGAAGATCTTGGATTACTTTCTGAAAACCCATAGTTTTCAATGTTGTGAATTGTGAATATGTGGTCATGAGCACTCCTTTTATGAAGCCACTTTGTGATCTATTGACGTAGTCGCTTCTACAGAATTCTCTTATAGACTCGTTTATCGTGACTACTTCTAGTTTCAAATGATTAGGGATTATCTCTTCAGCTGAAGTGTTTTTTATCCCTGTAGACATTTGTTATATATTCATTGTACGTACTGTATTATCTTCTATTTGGTTAGTTTTTCTTCGTCATACAATATTTTATACAACATTTGGTTTGTTCTTGATAAACCTCGTATTCTATTAGAGGATCTAGAGCTAGCTGCAGCAAAGAATGCAGCTGCATTTTGGTGATGGAAATCGTTCACGAGCAACTATGTTTCGCTAGTATAGCGAATTAAAAAGAGGACAGATAACGTTTAGTGATTAGGCACGTCTTAGTACACCCTGTTCTATAGGAAACATAAGAGTGAGTACTGCAATCAATGAAGATACTAGAGACACCTATCAAGAGATTAAGACTACTGGTGTTGGATCCGCAAGAGAAGATTTAATTTTGCCCTATTTTTTTAATACTAGTAACAGGTGATGAAACATACATACCACTTTATGAATCACGAATATTCGCCAACACCAACAATGATGAAAAAGGAAAGGTTTGTCAAGAAAGTAATTCGCGCAGTTTTTTTAAGGTACAGGATAAGTGAAAGCAATTAAGGTTAAAGATCAAAGTACAGTTACAGCGTAATGGTACATTACATAATGATCAATTAAAATATACTTGAGTCCGTAAATGATCACGTATTTACGTAGAAATAATGTAATAGTCAGATTTGGCCATGTGTGATTTCTGTTTGAACACGCAGTCAACGTTTCACAAAGGAGAATGAGAAAATAAAAGAAAGACAATCTTTTAAGAGCAACCCCAAAGATGGCAAAACTGTAGGTATTAATATAAGTAGTTCAACAAAAGTAAAATCATATTCATAAAAAGGTTTGAACTTTTCTTGTATCTCAAAATAGTATAGCTTTACCTAGGTATAAATATTATCCTCATTTGAACGACCTACTTAAATTTCTGGTCATGAAAAATGGAAAAATTCTAGTAATGTGTATGTGAAGACATTTTTTCTTCATCATCCATACAACATTTCCTGAAAACATTCCTTAATGTATGCAGTACATTGTTACAATGTCAAATTTATATGAAACCAATAATATAAAATTTTCCTTGCCTTAGGGGTTAAGCACGGTAATAAAGATAAGGGACGCATCATAGTTGACATCATCAATAATCTAGTGTAGTATCATTTTCCAGAACGCTACACTAAAAAATACTAAACAAACCCCAACAACCATTTACCGAAACTTCATTATATCGTCTAGATCAAATTCTCCATACAAATCGAGTTGCCATCATTACTCACATAAAAGAATGTCGTTGGCGGGTAACCCTAAGCCCTAAGGGCGTGTAAGAAAAAAGGGAAGAACGTAGAGGACGGAGGTCGTGTAATGCAAAGACATCAAATAGTCAAAACGAGTTGCAAATTGGTTTTGTTTCTGCAAAAAGAACTTTTCGAATTCTGGACTTTATAGACGTTGTCTCATTTCTCTATTTGTTCCATCAAATGAGGTTATTTGACGGAATGTGCAGTTTCAAATAACGAGCGTGAATATTCACTTTGAACTGTTCCTTTATTTAAGGAAAAGTTATTTTTTGATAAAAGATATTTAATAAGATAGTACTGGTATTGAACACGTTAGTTTGATGCCAGCAGCTATTGCTGTAATCAGATGCAAAGAAACTTATTGAGACATCGAATACAGTCATTATATCAAAAAGGGATAAATACATAATATGTTCTGTTAATTGAGTAGTAGATAGAGAGACAGAGAATTATAGTAAAAGTTAAATACAGTCATGCAATTTTCAATATGTATCATCTTCTGCATAGTGAATTTTCTAACTTGTTATCAGCACACCAATTGAAATTTAGAATCAAAAGGATGAAATATCGCTAGACAACGAAGGCAGACTATATTAATAGTCAACATAAGTTGATTTTAGCATAGAGTTGAAAGAGTTATAGTTAATAAATGTTGAATATAATCTAAGGGGTACCTAATATTATAAGATTAACCCAAAAGCATAAAGCGATATGAGCCCGAAAAAAATAGAAAAAGAAGTATCGGAAACAATGAACGCGCCAGCGGAGAAACTATTCGAAAACCTAAAAACAAACGCCAACACAGAACTAAATGAATTAATAAACTACACTAAAAACTAGTATAAAAAATACAGAGGACCGCGAAGGAGAAATAAGTTTAAGGAATTTAACAAAAAAAAGTTTTTTTAGCTATACTGACTATGGGAAAAAAAGTTTGGCAACAAGTTCGCTTGTTATTTTGTGTTTCCATTTACGGCTACGAATTCGTAGGAAATGTAGAAGGGGTCCAATTTATCACGAAGGCAAATATTTGAATGAACAAAGTATTCAATTAATACTTGCTTCATGCGAGTCGCCCATCGACTTCAGGTAACGACAATAACATTCCAAGAAGTTGAGGAAATGGTGTTCTCAACATTTTTTATGGATCGATTCAATATATTTTAGTATTTTTGGATATAAAGCATCTTACCAAAAGAACTGAATTTTTTGCAAACACAATTTCAAATAGAAGTAGAGAAAAAGTTGCTCAATAACGTAGCTGAGGATACCTCATTAATCAAACGTATCAAATTTGGATTTAGGGCCTATTCTGGCGAATAGTGATGCTAATAGTTCGATTACGATAGTAAACTGACAGGTTTTCTCTTACAGGTTTACAACAAGTGTATGGTAAATTGGATTGAGCGTAAGCATACTTGTATTGGCTCGAAACGAGTCGAAAGGAGTTTGAATGCGGTTTGTGTTAAAATGTGTGAAAATGTTTTGATCAAAAGAATCATCCTTGTATACAAAAAAAATAACAAGAGGAAGATTTGGTTATTCTTTACTTTCGTAAGCAAGCGGCGAGAAATCCATGTTGATAGCTCTAGAGAAGATCTTCTTCTCGAATAAGAATAGAATCTTTAGATTGAGTATTGTGTAAATTAGACCTACTGGAATCATCCACAGAATTAGGAGAATAGGAAGGAGAAAAATCGCGACACACCGAACGCGGTTTGCGACGATGTCTCGAAACAACAGGAAGCGGAAGGATAATACATTCTGCACCCACTTGTGGAGGAGTGGGTGTCTAACTAAACCACGTGCGTGGTGGGAGTGTTTGTAAATCACATATCGTTGAAATACATGATTAGATCTCATTATTATGAAATAATTCGTTAAATGAGTGAGGTCTGTTCCATTTAAAACAAAGTATATCAGTAGAACAAACTTCCCAGCATCGAAAAATTAATTAATTAATTACTTCCTTTGATAAATTCAATCAGCATTGTTATAAAAATTATGAAAAAATGTCCTTTGAACAAATTGTTAAAAGAAATAATACAACTGTAATACTTTAAACTTGGTTATGGAATATGGTCACTTAGTTTCGCTAACGTATTCTGTTCATAGTCACGTAACTGTAGATACCATAATTATTATTATCTAATTTATGATGTATAATTGAATTTTCAAAACGTTGAAATAGGTTTTTAAGAACAATTTTCAATGTATGGAACATAACTCATACATATAAATTTGTAGCTTACGTCAACATTCCTATACCCATCCGTATTGCGTAATGACATGTGTTGTCTACACAAACATTCTATAATTCGTCCTGAATTTAGCCTGACCAAACAAAGTTTGGCGTTCGTATTGAAATTATCAAACCATGTCTGGATATTCATTTATATTCAAATTAACGACATAATGACTTAGTTTGATTTATTATGGCGGCCTTTCCATACACCGTTTGCCAATTTTATGTCGGTCCATCCTAAAATTTAGTTTAAGAGGATTTCACGCCTTTCCGTTAGCAACCCTGAAAGGGTTCGGGTCTGTTTGAATAGGTGCATAAATAATTGTAAATGAAAAGCGGTTTATGCATAGGAAACGCTGTAAAATATTGATCTTTTATATATTCGTATAATTTATTCAATATGAATTATAATGGAGCAATGGAAATAAACAATCTTATATTGAAAATTTTTTATGGACAGACGCTGAACTCGTGATAATGGGGACATTCAGTTTCATTAGAAAATTTTCCAATATCAAATTAAAATCCAAATAAACAGTTAACAATGAAATTATCAAATCCATATCTTCTATTCAATATTTATCTTTCTTTTTTATTTGGTCAGTTAATCAAAATTTTACACATATATATCAAAACAATCGTTTCGAACACTATACCATCATTTAATAGGAGCAGTTGTTTAAATAAAGAATATAAATAATTAAAGAGGGCCAAAAGAATGTGGCAATGATTGTTGAAGGAAAACTGCCAATGAGCAAAGCCGTTTTATAGAATAGTAATGACGAGTCGTCATTACTATTCTATATTAAGTAGACCAAGGAATTCCTTGTTGAGCGTTGATTGGTTTGATACTTTATTTCAACATGTTTCGTTTCGTGGAACAGAAATAGTTGTAGGAATAAATCGACCAGTAATTTCGCATACTGTTAACATTGTTAGAACTATTTTGAGTCCCCACCGCTTTCCTATAAGGCCCTGTTTCCCTATAAGGCCCACGCCCCACAGGGGGTAATTTGTAAAAGGAAGCAATTCAAAAATGAACTCGATCCCTTTGCTTTGGGCCATTTAAAAGCAAAGCTAGATTTAGGTGCCAAAATTGAAAGACAAAAACAAATTCTGAAATAATTGCGCCCATTAAATATTGTAAACTCGTTTGACACGACCTAAATATAAACTGAGTTTTTGACGTCGTCAAATTAACCACTCTGAGGCTAACCGCAAGCTCCGCGTGGACACCTGGATGCTTTAAAATCTCGCTAAACAACGCAGTTGTACACATTTGGACTAAAGTACATCAATTTATGAGGAAGGTAAGCTGAGGCGTAAAGAATATGAGATCCAATGATTCCTAGCAGAAAAAGAAACTCTTCTATTATTTCCTGATATAACAACCGAATGGGAGTTCTGGTGTTGATTTGTGTTGGAATAAATATATACGTTGTTAAACATCTCCTATTAACTCATTGGTCAGCGTTCACAAGTACCTGTCTCACCTACAAAATAGTAACTAAAAAAATCTGACTGAACTTTACGTGATCTAATTTGAGACATGTGGGATAAGAATTAGATACATTTTAAATCTTTAACGGTTATTGTAATTTTAAAATGATACCTTAGTGGTTGATGACTAAGCTGCTTTTTGCACATCGACTAAATTATAAGAGTACTAAAGTTGAGTAATGATCATGTCTCGAAACGATACCACTGGTATAGTGTGGGTATTTTAAAGATGATACAAATAACTAAAACGAAACTAACATATATTGGTGAGAAGCTTGAATGTATTCTCAGGATATAATGATACATATTGAAACTGAAGAAAATGAAGGATTAAGATTATTCAAATGCACGTGTACAACAGCCAGTTTCTTATTGAGAATGTGGCAATGAGACACCAAAGTGGGCTAACTTTAATATATTTTCCGAGGTTTCGAATACTTATGTATTCATCATCTGGGAAATAAATAATTAAGATTTGTGGTGGCTTTCAATTTGTATAAATTTTATAAATTGCATAAATGCACGAAAAATGTAATGTCGTAAAAATGGATACACTGGAGGTTGGACAGATCTGTTACGAAGAGAAGGGGACAGCCGGGACCACGGAACTTCGCTTTATAGTGTATTTATAACCAACCGTGTAAAAGTGTAAAATCTGCGGAAATTTATGATAAATTACTCGGAACAATTTGGTCGTGAGAGTCTCTCCAAGACTCAACTGTATGAATGATGTTCCACTTTCCGAAAAGACAGAGAAGTGTTAACAAACCTGCCACATGCGCGGCACCCCAGAAAAGTAACCGATGACAACGTCAGAGCTGTACTGTATACGATATGGCTGAAGAATTGGGCATCTGATTAGGTAGTATTGAATATTATAAACGGCTCGGTTACCGCAAAATTTCAGTCCCATGGATGCCAAGACTTCTGAATTTTCAGCTGAAATGCATATGCGTCTCCTGCAGCGGTAAATAGAAATTTTTTTGCACCGATGAGATTTGAATACACCACTATATTCCGGAGAGTAAAAGCCCATACGTTGCAAGATAACGCCAAACCGGAACATCTCGAGTTGAACGAATTGGGTTGGGAAGCACTGGAACATCTTTTTTATTATACCGATTTGTCGATATGGGACTTTTATTTATTTAATCCATTGAAAGGGGCACATGGGAGGATTACAATTGGATACATGACAAGCCGAGAGATTTTTACGAAAAAGGAAAAATCACGGTTTACATTTGAAGCATCCTCGTATTACAAAATTGGCCCGCAGTAAGTATCCAATCAACTGGATTTTGGCAAGTGATATTAATTGGAACATTTATATCTACATTTTTACAGAAAGATTTTCTGATACATGATTATACAAGGTGCAATGAATTTTTGTTCCTAATGCTTCAGACATCTTAGAATTTATTTATGGGGATAACTGAAAAATATCATATATTTCCAAAAATTGATGATATTCCTCTAGGATGTCTTTTTCCTAACAGAACCAAATTTCAAAATTAAAAATATAGCGTCCAGCTAATGTTTGAAAAATTACCAATGAGCATGTAGAGAAGAGAAATTACTAGATGGAAAAATAATGAATTCACTTCACAGACATAAATTAATATACCTACAAGAGATACCAAGAGATAAATGTCTAACTCCAATGCATTTGATATCATATGTGAAGATTAAAGTTTCACAAAAGTGTGTTTCACTAAAAAATATTTATATATTGTTGTCAGACTTTCATTAAATGTACCGTTTTAATTTTCAAAAGACCTTAAATATTCATAATGAATAAGAGGTCATAAGTAAATTTTCATACGTCCTGATTCTGATTATATACATATTCAAATATACAGAACAGTCTGTTCAAAATCATTATCATATAACCTACGAACCCTACACTATTTCTATTCATTGAAAACGTTCTAAATAAATATTCATTTAGCGGAAAACAAATATTTTTTAAACTGAAATTGACAGACGTCACGGAATTCTATTTGGAATATTTGATCGGACAGTAGATTAGAAAAGAAATTATATAAATTATGTATATCGAGCCTCTTTGTTAAACGTATTGTAATAAATAATAATGTGTAATTTGATTTTTTTCTTCTTAGTTTAAAACGGCCAGAATTTTTTGATCTAGACGTCGATTTTCAACTTTACATGCCTCAAAGTTATTCTTTTTACCTAACACAATGTCAAACCCAACTCAAGCTCTAAGTATTGAAAGTAAGTTTATCTTTATAACTGATATTCTATAAAGAGAAAGGTAGAGGATCAACTATATTCAGACAAGGAAACAAAGATGTCTACATATGCCAAATAAATATGTGAAAAATTGAGTCTAACTGTTCTAATTGTTCATAGCAGAATTAAACCAGTATGCAGTATTCCTGGAATTAAATATTACTATTAGAACAGAAGTCGTTTACAGAGTAGAAGGCACTTTCCAGTAAATATGCCCTCAAATTATTGCGGAATGCGGGAAAAGATTATATCGGTTTTGATTTCAATCGGCATTTTTTATACATGGTAAAATATTGAGCGTGGAGTAGCTAGGAAAGGTCGTGATCAGCGTTTCTAAGTGGATATCCATGCAACGTCCTTTTTAAAATTGGAGAAGCGTGCTTACGAATTACGCAAACGGATTCAAAGATGAATAAGGAAGGAAAAGTCAGAATTTTTAATTTTTTAAAGAAGTCCAGTGAGTCTTGTTGTTTAGTTCGAGTAAATAACTAAAATCTCTCTTTTGTAGTTTGAAGATTCGCTCAAATTGAGTCGCACCACACGATCCTCAGAAGGGAAGGGCAATTCGGTGAGTCAATAAGAGTATAATAAAATGTTAAGGAAATGGATAACTTCTGTTCTTTGAAAACTGATCTCAGCGCAAAACAGGAGGAGCTTAATTTTTAGATAAGGCGATAATAAGTAACTTCCATTTTGAGGAATTGTCCACATCCACAGCAAGCCCTAAGAATTTTATACATTCAACGACGTCAGTGTTGGTGTTATTTAATAAAAAAGCAGCAATGTATTTTTATATGTTTAGTTTTAGAAACGTTGATAGATAGAAGATTAGAATCGCGCCATTATTTCAGGATAATTAGGTCACTAGATATGGTCTTATGAAGTACAGTGAGATCAAGGTTGCTCCAAGAGAAACTAATGTCGTCTGCAAATCGAAATATTGTATCACTGATATCTAGATAGGCGGTGTCGTTTATAAACAGAAGTAACCAAATAGGGCCTAGTAGTGAACCTTGAGGCACTCCACATTCTATTGGATTGCAAGAAGACATCGTTGTATCAACCCTTAAAAGCTGACTTTATTATTATTTATCAAGGTATGACCTAAGCCATGTGAGGGCTATTCTCCGGAAATCATAGTAGTGCAATATTTTGACTACAATATGATTAACACAATCGAAAGCCTTAGAAAAATCACAAAAAGTGTTGCAGTGGAGTGATGGTTGTTTAGGTTATAGTAGACATTATTAAGGAGGGAGACTATAGCATCATTTGTGCATTTGTTAGACAATTAAGAAAAGTGTCATTTTGAAATGAAACATTAATTAAAGTAATAAGGTGCAATGGGGCAGACTCGAAAACATTTCAGTTCCAGATGAGTATTTATTTTTGATTAATTGTTTAGCGAAGCTTTGCTAAAACTTCGGACATAAAGAAGAAACTGTGCAAGTTAGCATTAGCATGTCAAACTGGGTGAATCTTTTAAGTTTACATCAGATAACAAGTTCTAACACCAGGTTTTTGGCCAATTGAATGGGATGCTACTAAAGCAATGATGTTATTGGGCACATACCATGTTGTTTTCATCCTCATAGCTTTTGACTCAAATCTGTCGATAATATTTATTTGATATAGACGCTGAACTCCACAGCTGGATTCTTATTCTCAATAGATAGTTATGATCTTCAGCTAATTATACAATATATTTGTCCAAGTTTGATCCCAAGCTGTTTTCTTTTAGTGAATAGGTGTTTTCTCCTATCCAAATGGATTCCAAGATATTTGACTTTCTTGTGGAATTTCATGGAATTCATGTTTATTGTAACGAAAGGATAGTTTCTCGTCTGTTCGTGGAGGTCTAGTGGATGCATTTAGTGTAAAAATAACTGGAACTCAATTAATTGTCTACTTACCTTTTTCAGAGCTGTCCATTTTTAAATTTCTTACGTTATATTCATTACGTGAACTACAAAAAATTTAAAAGGAAGGAGAAACAACACAGCTGATAGATAAATTACTTGCCCTTCCTAAATAGCTCCTGGTAAACCAGCATATTGAACAGGTTCGGAATAAAGCATGCACATGCATAATATATTTATGATATGTCAGCATTTTGACAACGCCGCTTTTATCCTTTACTGATAAGCAATAATCTAAAGATTGATAATTATACAATTTTCAGTTTTTTGAAACCCATTTCATTGTTTGTTCAACAGAGTTCTTATTCTGAGTTTAACAATGAAAAAACTAAAATATCTTTTCACTCCTTTAGTAGTAACTTTTATTCTAATCCCAACGGTTCGATATAAAAAGTTAAACTTATATTGAGATAATGATAAACTGAAATATTTGCAAATGGTAATTATATAACAAACGAAATTGTACGAATTTCGTAGATATCGATTTAGTAAATATGAAGATTGTTTGAAGCTGTGTAAAGTTCAAAAATGATTTTATTGAGGCAAATAATATCTTGGATTTGAAAGTATTAATCTCCACCATGCTGGAAGTATGTTATTTACATTAATAACAACTGGTCTAGACTAGAGGATCTAATATTTTGAGAATAACAAGCTATTTTAAATGTTATCTCGGCGCGCCGTAACTTAAAATAAATAAATATGGAGAACATATTTTACATCGGAACGATCCATTTTTGAGCTCTTATGGAATTTGTCCAATTCATTGATTTATGTCTCCGTCGAATTTTTAAATAAACTACAGTTATACCAGTTAAACTCAAATATTTGGAATGCTCTCAGAAGTTCACGTATTGCTTTATTTATCACAACATCCTTCGTATTGTAATGTCGATCACGTGATGGTTCATTTAAGTTGGAGAATAACCAGAACCAACATTACTAAATCAGGCGAATAGGGTAGATGAAAATTTAACTGTTTGGTGTGCCGTATGTAACTATGTATTATGGCGATGCAAAATTAACCCGCGAATAACTAACTCAAGAGCTATAGTACAACATTTTGTGATGTACCAGTTTCCTGTGAGTGTACGTTGATCTTAAGCTCAGTTGCATTCATTAATCCTGTACAACAAAAGAGAACTGCGCAAATAATTATCTTTGGTGTTGGTGTAACTTCGTAAATCCACACACGGTTCTTCTGTTGGCGGGAAGGAGTATCATATAATGGATGAATGTTTTATTAATTGGTACAATTTGAAGCAGAATATAATAGTCACCATTATTAAACATTTCCAACGTTTCACACACGATTCCTACTCGCCCTGCCTTTTGGAAGTCGTTTATGTGGCACCCAACTCGAAGACGATTATGTAAAATTGAATATACTGTTGCAGGTCTAACATCATAAGTTATCTCAATCGTTTGATAGGTGCTTCTTGGATATCCTTCAATCATACGAGTCCCTTTTTCAATATTTCTAACAGTAGCTGAGGAACGGAGCCTATCAGCACCCAAGTTATATCCGACTTCTTTGAGTTTCACTATATCAGCATAACAGAGTGGCACGTGAAATATTTCCATCACCAAATGCGCGTTGCAACCGTCCAAGATTCACGTATACACTTATTTTATCTCTCACAAACAAGCTGACTCATTATCAACTCTCGAAATGGGCAAAAGAGATTGCTGTTCGAATCGCATTTTCGCTATGGTTTGCCTTTGAAGAGGTGCAAGACCATCAGAAAGGCAAACCATAGCAAAGATCTGATTCGAGGAACCAATAGTAATTTGTTAAAGCAGTACCAGAATCGAGCTGTATAGATACAGGTTTGATGGCAAAACAAGCAGAGGACAATTTGATCGCTAAGGTCTCTACATGTACAGACCATTGAAGGGCAATATGTAGACCAAGAAACTTTTCGCGTCACACCAGGATTTAATAGTGATGAGATCTTTCCCCATGGTAGCATGTAAAGCTTGTATATCTAGATCAGTCCAGGTTACACTGATGTCATCCGCAAATAAAGTAAATATGCCATCAATTCGTAAGTCTGTGACATCAATAATGAATACCAAAAAAATAATTGGACCTAAACTTGAACCCTGCCAACTGGCAAATTACTCAAACTCTACCATTAGATTGTACCTGTTGTTTTCTACATTCAAGGTAATATATAAACTATTTTAAAGGAACACTTCGGATGTCATAATACTGTAGTTTGTTTCATCAGAATTTCATGATTAACAAAATCGAAGGCTTGAGCGAAATCACAAAAAACTGAAGCCGTATAAAATTAATTGTTAAGTATGGTATATATTTAGTTAAGAACAGAAAACATAGCGTCATTAGTGCATTTATTACTACTATAATTACTAATGTTACTAATGTTATTTTTCTCGCCACCCTTGTGCAGGGGAACAATTATAGCTGTTCTAAGACAGCTAGAAAAAAGCACTTTTTCAAAGAGAACAAAAAATGTTAATCATGACTTCTGGAAACTTGAAAAATAACTTAGCTGATAACTCATTGATGCCACAGGAAGTCTTGTTTTGAATGCTGAGTATCGTTTGCTCTAGCTCAAATCTATTTACAAGTCTAAGGAAAAAACTGTAGTGATTCTTTTAGAAGGAACGAGAAAAGAAAGAGCATCATGAATTGGAGATATTTTAGAGCTAATATTCTTATTAACGTTCCCGAAATAATTGTTAAGCTCGTCTAGGTCGAGGTCAATAGTGTTTGATGAACGCGTTTTGTTTCTCAAATCATTAATAACAGACCAAGTTTCTTTAGAATTTTTACCTCTAGAGATGCGATTGTTAGAATAGTTTCGATAGTTTTCCGATACAATAATCTACGGTTATTGATATAATTGAGTATGTGAGGATTGTCCGTGAACTTTTTAAAATACAAGATTGATATCATAATCTTGGATAAAGTACGTGTTCCTTTCGTAGTCCATGATAAATTTTACGACAGCAAAGAAGAAATGCTCTATTGAAGCACCTGATAGTTTTATCAAAGGATCCGTACACTATTGAATAAAGACGTTTTTGAATGATAAAGTAACTTCTGGTATTAGAGATCAAAATTCAGACGAAAAGAGAGATTGTAGTAAAATCAATAAATATAATATATGTATAGAAATTTTGAATATAAAAAAATTGTGGAAGGAATTGAACGTCATAGGATTGCAGTTATACATTAAAAATAGCTAGAGGGCTTTTAATTGAATTTACGGTTAAGCAAATAAGAAAAAATAATAAGGAATATTTAGTATTAAATACTAGATTTAAAGCAAGAAAAGAATAATCCATTCGTTTAGCGTGCGAAGCAATTTTTCCTCGGTGAAAATAAGGTTAACCATAATAAACCATAACCGTCCCTTTTAGTAATATAGAATAATTTATTTCTGTAGTATGAAATTGAGGTTTGCCCATAACACTCATTTCCTGGAAAACAGTATGGTTAATATTTGATTAGGAGGGTAGCTAAATAATTTATTAGTAAATAGCTGTGTAGACTCCTAGGAGTAGAGCAGCAGAAACAGTGGACTAAATTTGGGAAATTTGAATTTTTGATGACGGGATATTTATAAGTAAATATTCTGGCAAAAAAAAAAGAAGAACCGATAGAATCTCAACGAACTTTGTTGTTAAATTTTTCATGATTTACTCATAAATGATTTAAAAGTAGATGTTAAGAAATGATGAGGAAACTGAAAGTAAACCACAGATTATTAGCGCTTCGAGTTGTATATCTAGAATGCGAATCTCATCATCCTTAGTGGTGAATCAATAGAAGGGTGACAATAATTAATAAAATATTTGCGGAATAAATGGATCGAGAGGTGAATCAAATATTACTGAACACTAAAAAACCTAACCTAAGCAAACTTATATTTATAAAAGGAATACAAAGGATGCAGTTCTTTTCAGAAGCGAGATGGAACTTAATATTCTTTGAATTTAGCCACTTGGTTGTGGAAAATTTTTTAAAAGTGCACTATTCATAACTAATATTACATTATTTGTAACATTTTAATGCCAAAACTTATTTGGTATAATTATTTAATGCTTTTCCAACCAAAAACTATTTCTTTTAAACTTTCCATAGTGTGTTTCGAGTTTAGGGTAATCCTTATCATTTCATACCATGATAAGAGCTTTGTCTTTTCTCGGAAATTCTTTTCTAAAGAGGAGCGCATGTAATTCCTTCGAAACCTTTATTCCAAATGATTTGCTATTTGAAATTTTGGTTTGCTTGTAGCTGTTTGAAAATCGCCACATTTCTCTTTTTTACTAATTCTGTTAATCGCAGACATCCCAGCACCAAGCGTACTACTAACTAATTCAACTCTGTCATCAACACGTTTACATCAATGTTTGTCTGTACATGATTTAAAACACTCAAAAATTAATGTTCTGACGTTTCGACGGTCTTTTCAAATGTTCGATTATCCCATTAGAATTCAAAATAGATTGCACACTACACCTTACAAGTTGCAACTAAACTAAACTGTTAAGAATAAACAACTCGGACCTTGTTACTATATCGAAAAACATAAAATCGTATTTTAATAAAATAAAAAAAGATTCCCAACCTTTTTTTTTCAAATAGGCACTTATAGATCTTATGATACGGCTGATAAACCTTTTTTTTTTCAAAGCTTAAGATTTATTCCAGTTATATAGCCATTCAGTCTTTATGTTTGGAGATTTAATAGAGAAAAATTTACTGTTTCTCTATGCTTTTTCAGGATGTGACACAACATCAGACGCCTATAGTATGGGCAAACTAAAATTCATAAAAATTCTGGAAAAGCATCCTGAGTTAGCTGGTGATACAGCGCTATTCCTGTATGAGGAATTAGATCCACCATTGCTCCGTCTCGTTGGCGAACGTTTTTTCATTGTTTTATGGTGGCATCAAGGACGATTCTCTAGACACTATGAGATACAAACGATTCTCCAAGACAGTCCAATCATGGCTTGGAAAATACTATAATCCTGGAGATTGAGGCTGGAAAAAGTATGGAAACATTTGGATGCCAAAACTGTGTAAGCATGTGTGGTTGTAGGAAAACAGGCATCAAATGCTCTGCAGTGTGCCTCCATTGTTCTGGAGAAACCTGTACCGACATTATGAAAATAAAGAATCCGACAACGATGAGTCTTTAACTCCTGTCATTCCTCAAACCTCTACATACCTTTACATACACAGCCTTGACCAACGAAGAAGAGTGGAATAGAACAGCTAGCTAATAACTGATTGATAATATAATTATGTCGAAGATTACTTCATGAGTTGTCTGTGGAATTGGCCTACTGGGGATACCAAGAAAAAAAACGCGCCTCATAGGTGGTTGAGTTAGGTTTTCGACAATAGGTTTACAATAAAAAAAGCATAGAAATAAGGTAAACATGTTGTTTTGACCGGGTTATCATGAGCATTGACGAAACCGAACAACTTTGGAGCGTTTTAAATGAATGAAATTTGAAAAAATTATAGAGGTTATAGAGGAAAATATTCTTGATAAGATCCTCTACAAAATTGTACTGACAATTTTTTGGAAAATCAATAGAAAAAAAAGTTATTACGCGAAAAAAGAAATTTTTTCAACAAGTAATTTACTTCGCCCACGAATAGACTAGTACACAATATGGAATTATTTCCTCGCACAACCAATAAGCGTTTCCGATGTTTTTGGTGATTATTAATCGGTATCGGTAACATCCAAGATACCTACAAATATGTACACTTGGCCAATGTTTTGTCTCAAGGACCATTCAACCTTCAAACTTTGAAGAATGGCATCAATGTTCTAGTTAGACATGAAAGTAATATTAGTGAAGTTAACATATTTGACCGATTATTTATTAAATAATCAAAAAAGTTGTACAAAAAAGTTTCCCTTGTTTTAAAGCGTAACAATGGGTAGAAACTGTTTTCTTTCTAAAAAATAATTTTGATGTTAACTCACCAATTTCCTTCGTCAAGATCAGTCACAATATTCTGAAACAAAATGTACAGTTGTGAACGTGTTACATACGATAAAAAAAACTAATTATTAAGTTTGTTAAGTTTAGTGATTTATTATAAACGTAACCAAGCATTAGGAAAGATTTAACCCAAAAGATTTATGAAGAAATAAATTACAGATTATTTATCTTCAACTGAACAAAGTTAAAGTATCATAAATAAAAAAAATTTCCACAAAACACTACAATAAAATTATATACAAGTAACAACCACACTTTTATAAAAGTGGCAATAAAATTAGAAATCAACTTATATAGGCGCCAGATGAATGGTTATAAGGGATAACAGAAGAACATGAAAGAAAGGGTAAAAGCTATGTGTGAAATTAAGTAAATTTCTACAAAACGAGTCTGTAACTTTGAAAACATCTCCTATCAAATACTTCATTTAGATATAATGGCATCATAATTTAGTTAGATGGTGATACCTTCATTTTGGTGGTTATATTTATAGTTATACAGGTACAAATACTAAATAGTAATGAAGTCAACTAATCCAATAAATCCATATAATTCATATTTTCTTTTCCTAATACTTCCTAAAAATAAGTCCAAAGGATAGAGATCTTGAAGACTATTCAATAGATCCACTTCTACCTAACTGTTTATTCGGAAAAACAGTATCTTGATAGTCGTAAACATCTTCAACATATATAGGATTATGAAACAGAGCAGCCAATTAATTACAGTATTTTTGCAAAAATATCGTTATCCTTTCAGAGAATTTTCAAAATATATATAAATAATTAAATATATTCAAAATATATTGGTCCTGCTACCTACTTGATTACTGTATTCTCTGTCTAAAGTTTCCCTCATTTTGAGATTGGGTATCACCTTATCGCCTTACCTCCCCTAGAGTGGATTCTTAAGGCAGATTCATAGACTTGACTTTCCGTTTGCCGTTGCCGTTGATTTTTGCTTTTACATAATTAAAAACATTGAAATGCACAAGACCATTCATAATTTTATCTTTTCCCCTCGGCCGTTCGTAGCAACTTTTGTAGCAATAGAAAAAAGCCAATCACCTTGGTTTGCGTTTGATTTTGCCTGATGCTCCCGTTATTCTCCACAATATAGTCCATAAATACTGGATTACGAAAACAAAAATCAGTACACAAGTCAAAAAGGATAATAAAATTAAAATTTTAAGGTTAACAGCAGCAACGTCAAATTTATTAATATAGTGTAGAATTTGCTACTAGCGTCAAACGTCACCTGCAAACGGCAATGGCAAACGAAGAATCATGGTTATAAACCCGCCTTCAACCGTCCAAATTCGATTGTCACATACAGGGTAGAGCAAAATAGGCGAAGCACCGAATTCGTGAGTTAATTGAGATCTATGAAAAATTGTACCAAATAAACTTTATTCTATATTTGATTTACTCTGTATTGGTGTTTGCAGGCTGGGCTGGGGGTTACGATTTAACAAATTCAAATATTTATTTAATATAGAATGAACAATAATTGAAAATTCACAATTTATTTAAGACAGTTGTAGTGAAATTCTTCGGCTGCCTGACAGTATCCTAATTTGTCAATAAATGACCTTAGACAATTTCAGACTCTGATTCGATCTTCTAGTTCTTGGAGAGTTTAACGTAAATCCTTATAAATTATAAACTTTAGGCAATGAAGATCATTGTGGTGACCTTACCAGCTACTTAATATAACCTCTTCGGCCTACTTAACTCTATGGAAATAGAATATTCAGGTATTGTCTAACCCTAGCGGCATTATAAGGCGGAGCAACCATACGTAAATACAAAAGTTGTGAATATCTATCACCATTTAATGTGTTTAACGTTCTTCCATCCAATGCAGATTATTATCCGACCAATACCAACAATAATTGTCATTCACAAATCCCTCTAAAGTCTAAATGTTGCTTCTTAGGAAAACATTATTATTAACAAATGTATTATTCGTATCAATTTCATTCATAATAGCTTCGCAAAATTGAAATCATTCAACAGGAACCTCTTCATTTAATGCTTGGTGTTATTGCACTTCATGAGGATGAAACTTATTGCTTAAGTTACTTCTTACATTTATCTCACTAATATCTGTATTTGTTGTAAAATACTTCTACGCTCGTTTAGTTCCGCTCATCAATGAGGTATTAATTTTAAAATATCTTGAGCACACAAAAGTGATAAAACAACTAAAGAAACTGCAATTTCAAACTTAACTGAGTCATTCCAAAGTACGTTTTTATAATAAAAAATTGGTAATAAATATGATTTGGTAGCTAGGTCAATTTTTTTTCCAAGGTAGATAGCAATGGAATGAGTTAAAAAGCGTCAAAATTGATAAATATTTTTCAGAATACTGAGATAATTACTCAGGATATTAATTCATAAGTCATATTTGAGCTATAAATTCAGAATTGGTTAATTTCATCATAAGATATTTGTCAGATAGAGGTATTAAGATAAACAACTTCATATATCCCATAAAAATATCCAATAAAAAGAGAAAAAAACTCTACAACAAAATCAATGATGTGATTACTGTTTTTGATAAATTATTTCAACTGATTTGTAGTGATTTAAATTTTTAAAATAACTAGTTGTATCTGCCAAGTTGCAACAAATTCTGTAAGGGATTCAAGCACAGTATTTCTGTTGCTTGAGAAAAACCTTTCAGACAACCCAAAACATCGAATGTCAACTGATGATATTTTGGAGTATTTTGGAACAATGGTGGACTAAAATGAAATCGTTTCACCTTTATCGACCGTTAATCAAGTATTCGATCGTCAAGTCTTTGATAAAGAGTACAGGCATCGTGAACAAATTGCTGCATCACGTCAATGATTCTTTCCACTAAGAATCAAGTTTGAGGTAGTTTTAAACTTACCAAAAAGGTACCACAGCCACCTAAATTATCGAATTAATAGCTCTGCGACTTCTTTATCTTCATCAAAATCAAAAAACGGTGTAGGACATCCAAACAACTGAGACGAGGGAGGGAGCTAAAAGACTTCCAGAATTGCTACAATGGATGCAATGGAAAAATAGCTGTATTAGTACAGAAGGGAGTTACTTTGAGGGGGATTATGTTCTACCGGATAATAACAAAATAAACATGAATCAAGCTTCCATCAAATTTGAGAATCAATGAGCAATAGGATAAAAATTAGAAAAAGATGACTAGATCATGCAAGGTAACAATAATGAAAAACTATCAATCTATATGCGAGGGATTGAGATGGAATGGGAAAATTTTTAATTGAGCCGATGCTAAAGTAGACAGGATACTATAAAATGAAGATAAAGATTCAGAAGGATTATTAAGTTATAGAGTACAATAAACATTTTAACGACAGAACACTGGGGAGAAGATCACTTGAAGAACCACAACGTCGCTAGCTACACAATATAGCAATACCATATCCTAAAGCTGTAGATATCAAAAATTACTTGTAATATAGAAGAGATTGCACAAGTGATTCATTTGGCAGTCCTTTATAACAATTTGGTGTGGCAGGTGTATATCAGACTTACGTGAAGATAGATGAAAGAATTGACTGAGTGATTTTCCTCTCTTCTACGTTTATTTAATAAGTACATGATTGAATGAATAAATCAATGAATGTAAAAAGTATATAATTTCGTTTGAATTGGATTAAAATTGTTCCTACAAACATCATTTACTTCATAATTAGTAGATTATTTCGTATATTTCGATTGGTCGCTATCTATAAAATTGAAAAAAGTACTATTTCTTTCCTTAATTATCAATAGCGACCGGTCTAAAACAGAAAAAGGAAAACGGGAACATTCGAGACTCGGTAGAAACCAATTTATTCAGTGGTCCTTCGCTGCGATACCATTTCCGTTGAAAAATTGAATGGACGCAAAGGCTGAGAAGCGCAGCCCATAAAATTCCTAAAAATAAATTAGAAAAACGAGCAAGGTAACATTTAAAGGCGCTATCGTTTGGTGTGGGGTGTTAGAATCAAGAAATTAAGAGTATCGAACAAGATATATAGAGGTGAAATACCTTGGAGAGTAGAAAAAGCGTACCGGGAATATAAATGTACCTACTTGAGTTTTACCTAAAGTCGATATTTATAATCTTTAAACATACAGATCTCTAAATCTCTAGAATACAAAAAAACTGCATATATGTGTTTTGTCGATATGACCAAGGCTTTTGACAGCAAAGTGGAATAAGGACAAAGAAACGTGGGTGGTATAGTGACGAAAATTCTGGGTCAAACTTATAAAAAGAATGGAAAACAGTAAACTGGAAGAAAGCAAAATGATCAACTCAAAAGGTCACAGGAAAGACCACTTAAACGATGGCGAGAATGTTGAAAACATGATCACAGTTCGTTTCGAATGATAGAAAAGTAAGGTTATATTACGAATTAAAGGTATTGTAACATCCTGGAATAAAAATAATCTTAATTAAATTTTAATCACTAACAGTTAAACAGAATGCTAATTTTTTTATATGATTTCTCGAATACTGTAGAAGATTGTTGGCATTTGAAACAACAATAACAAGTATAAAGAGTACAAATGATATTAGACTTGTATGCGTCAGTGAATTTCGAAGTGCTTACAGGCATCATCAGCAAACTGTCAACTGATCAGGAAACGTTGTGAAAGGCGTGAAGGACGAGTATAATCAACAATGATTCTTGTAAAGAGCTTGTACTGATTAAGATATATATTTTGTTGGAATAGTTGATGCCTCAGTAATTTAATAAACACGAAATTCAATAATCTTAAATTCACTATTTTAGATAGTGAAAAATCTAGTAGCTATAACAAATCATAATTAATTATATATGATAAATTCTTGCTGATTCAAAAAAATCGCTTTCATTTGGATTCTATATATCACTCATTAATAACAATCAAGAAACCATTGCAAATACTATTTCTATACGAAAGAATAAGCAGCATTTGAGTAATAAGAAGATAATACGAATAATATCTTACAATGCAATTAATGTGAAGCACAAAAATTAAAGGAAACATTTATAAGAACATATCAGCAGTATGACAAAAAGTAGTAGAGATATCAGCAAAACAGGAAAGAAAGAGTAGTATGTATAACAGAAGAACTCATATATCGATTCCTTCTGTATCTTCTCTGTCATTTTCTTTTAATTCGCGAGTTCTCGAGTTTATAGTTCTGGTTCTCCATCGCTCTCTTTCATTCTAGTCCGGTACTCCCAGGCTTCTATCTATTATATCGTATGTTCATATATGTTTCCCTTCTTAGAGTTATAGATCCTCTACTTCTTATTCTGGGAATCTCCAAATCAAGTAATAGTTTTGTGTACCATTGTTTTCTTGATTTTGAGTAGTCTTATTCCATTCGTTGTCTTTGTTTTTTGCTGTGAATTACGTTGTAATCATTGTACACAGTCGAATGAAATCTATTGTAAAAGTCAATAATGAAATTTTGTTTTTTTGTTAGTTTTTTTTTATTGATAAATTCTTGGAATTTAATTATCATCATCGTACAATAAGACAATCTCAACCCTACACACTCTCTATAGTTACTGAAGCGATAAAAAATCAACTAAATAGTACACAAATAAAGTTTTAAAGCGATACCACGAGATACGTAGCTGTCAATGAGGTGGATCAGTCATTGGTGAATAATGATTATCTAAATAGCAATTTCAAGAACAAAAGTGAAAAAATGACCAGAATAAGACTGAAGGAAAAAAATCGAGGTTTTCGTAAGATTGTTGAGATGTACTGCTTTGTGTTCAGGTCTTTGATTATTAAATAAGGAAATAAAAAATAACATAAACTAAATTAATTTTCGAAACCTGATAGACTGAATTGTAAATCCCCAGTAATAGAGTAGGAATGGTCACCTCAAAATGAAATTACGTTATGTAATCTCGTAAAAATACCAGAGACCATACATTCATAATAATTATTTCTCGTGGTAGCTGAAACTACTATAACGTAATCGATATTATAATCGAAACTCAAATGGCCATCACCGAGCTCTACAAATTTCACGCAAAACTGTCTCCGCTGAATATTAAACAGTACATGAACTGTTTATCTGAATGTGCGTTCCTACTTTAATTCACGCTTACCAGCCATTGAAAAATTAATTACATTCGGTTGATTTCACATGTTAAATCAACTTTAAACTAGTTTATCATTCAGTTTTTGAATTTATAAGGATTTAAGTTTCATTTTCTCTCAGTTTATATCCAAATTGTTTAATTTGAAATTATTTATAATGATTTTTTAAAAATTTAAATTTTTGTGTGCCATGAAAATTCTATTTTATGCGAAATGTGAATCGAGAGTATCATGACAAAAAAGTTATCACGATATGAAATATTCATTTCTGAAGATCTCCTCTTGAATATGCTCCAGCATACATAAAAAATCGATAAGCCGAGCAGATTTAAAGGCAAATGAGTTGTAGTTAAATCCCGACTGTAAAGTTCTTCGCGAATATTCCACTCCATCAGCCATGTACAATCCGTAACTAAGCATTAAAAGTGGAAAGGTTTTGCAAATTTAAACAGTTCTCGGCTCCTTCGAGTGGAGGCGGATAGCAACAGTTCAAAGCAATTCGACAAATGGACGACAAATGTAAGGCAGTCGGCAGTATCCGCAAATGTAACGATCGAATACTTAAATCGAAAGGCAGTCGGAGGCGGTTTGAAAAATATAGGACAGTGATATATGATGGTTCAGGAAAAAGAGGATTAAGGATAAGTTTTACTATCGGTAATGTACGCACGGTCAATTGAGATTGGGACATATGTTTGAAAATATAGAAATATGAATGAATAATTTCAGAATTTCACAAGCTATATTATTGAATGAATATTACTCTTCATAAATAATTATCAATAAAATTGAAATAATCATTTTTAAAACCCTATATATTATGAATATGTGATTTTACATGAATTCAACAATTCAAATACTTTTTTAAATTCAATTATAATGTATACAGACTCTCATAACACATGGCATTACCGTTAATGTGAGATTTGGTTTACTAATATGTATATGTATATATAGATTTCGGGTCCTGTATACACTGCGACCCGAAGGATCTATTGTGTCTCCCCTTCTTGCTGCGATACTGGAGAACCCAGTGTTTACAGTTGATCCATTAAACCCACTCGTTTTGAAAAGTCTAGAATGTGGGATGGCTTTTATTGCCAGAGATCTTCGTCTTCTATTTCAAGCGCTTCCAGGTGTAGTGCTCTAGAGTTTGTTAGAGAGAAAGTGGATAGAAGTTTCGTCCTCTGCGCATTATCTGCTTGGTCAAGAGTCTTAAGGTGTTTGTTGAGGCGACAGTGCCCCTTTAGAACTTATTTGTCTTGTCTAGTTTGTTTAATTTTTCTAGGTTTGGATTTTATGATATTGGAGCTTAGAGGTCTAATAGCTGCTTTACTATCGGACAGGATTATGATTCCTGCTTGAAAAATGCTTGGTGCACTGTCCAGACTTTTAGAGTTTTTTTTCCTGGACTGAAGTTTTTCTCAAAGCTAACGTTCTGAGGCATGTCCCAGGGTTATTATTTAGGAGCGAGTTTTCTTTGATGGTTCCGTCTCTGAAAATTCTTAGAGATTAGAGTGCAGCTGTTGGGCAAGATTGATTTTATGGCCCCCGTTATACATAATCAAGCCAGTCTTTGTATATTTGAGAGATTGTTTCTTGTGGTATTCTGACTAGTTCTAGTACCCCAAACCCATGAGCCATATGTGATGACTAGTCTCACAATTGCCATGTACGTACACCATAGGATCTTTGGGTAACAACCCCAATTTCTTCCTGCAAAGTTTCTACACACCATCAGAGCTTCTGTGGCTTTGGTATGGTTTACTACTGTACATCATAGTTTCATGAAAAAACTTTAGTTGTGAATATCAAACAAAATGGTGGAATTATTGTGTTTTTAATAAGCGCAATTATCAGTTTTTTGAAAATAAAAAAAAAGGAATTTTAAAAAATGGGGGATAATGAGATAAAATAAGAAGGCAAACAAAAGATAGGCAGAGATGTTAAAATTATTCAGTAGCACGAATTCTTAAAACACATCCAATCAAACTTTCACCAGGAAAACTGAAAGATGTTGCTGATAGAAGACTGCAGTTTTGTAATCAAATTATGAATCAATAAAACACACAAAATTCCAGTATATAACATTCTGTTTTGTTATGAATCTACGTTTATATTGAATGGTGATTTATATCGACAAAATTTCTTTATCTCGAGCGGATGAGAATCCACACTGAATAGGGAAGACCATACCCAACGCTTAGAAAATATCAATTTTTTCGAAAAACTGTTAGTGTACGATGCTGTATTTCCAAGCAGGATAAGGATAAGACCTATGGAATGGCCACAATGATCTCAATCCTTTCATAGGATGATGAGCAATACTTTGAAGACCAAATTGACAAATGTTGAGTTGTTGAAGCACGAATAAGAAATGACTGTAGATTAATACCCCCTTAAGTCATTAGAAATAAGTTATTCTAATCTAAAATAGATCTTAACCACAAGGGTTTTGCGGCGAACCTTGTTATTTTTAATGGATTCAGATTACGAGCTAATCCGTAGTTAGAACATAACTGGAAACAGTTACTGTAGCCAATATGAGTATTATTATGATTCACAATAGGTTTGTTCCAGCAGACTGTTTGTAACTACTTAATCATGCGCGATATAATATTGCGATCCTACAGTATCAAATTCAGTATTGCACAAAAAGTAGTGGAGATGAAAGTAAAATTATATAAAAACAAAAATGATGATTTTTTTCTTTTACCTACCGATGTTAGATTTGATATTCCAGCAGCAATTGTTAAGTACGTGAATAAATAAGTTATGCTTAATGTACTAAAGTTCAAAATATTATCAGAGTATACTGCTGGAACAAATCTAATATAACCAAATAATTAAATAACATCCATGAAAAGGACATAGGCCAACTCAGTGATGCCGATCAACATGTTTTTGAATTGGATATCGATCTAAATAATGTCCACACAAATTTGCCGAATAGTGAAGCTAGAAGAGGAGAAAAGAATTGAAGAATGTTATTTACCAACTACAGTTATGTATTTATTGTAATTATGTATTTATTGTAATTATGTAATTACATTTTAGTATACTCGTAAAATACCTTGGCATAATTAACATCTACAACATAATAAATTATTGGAGAATTGGGATAATTTCTTCACTTTCTGTCTGTCATATGCCGAAATAAAAACTAAGTTTGCGGCAAAATGATCAAAACCTTATAATCAATTGCCCAAAAATAGATTCTATTTCGAAATCTGTTTAATCTGACAAAATGAGGTGTTGGTCAAATGCTCTTATATATTTCGGTCAACAAATTATTATGTTTAGTTCAGTATTTCTGCAATTTAGAAATGTACAATTGCCGCTATCTTTGCAAGTTTCAGCTATTTGAAGTGAAACGAAGAAAGAAATAACGTGCTTATGTGTCTTGCGTGTGTTTAGCAGTAAATTATCGGTTCCCTGCTCATTTTGCTTTTAAAAAGTTATTGCCCAGACAGCATTAATCGAGAAAAAGAAAACTGCCACTGCACTTGGTTTAAAAAGACGGGCGAACACGATGCACAGTGTAAAAAAGTTTCTTTTGGTTACTATTTGACAAAGTGTGATTATGAGAAAGGAGATAGAGGACGCTCGGCACCTAGAAATATTATTACTACGATCATTTCTGAAAAAATAGATAGTTGGTGTCGTTTTGAAGAAACTGTACATTAGAAATAAATTTAAGGTCGTAATATGTATGGTACGTGTGTGTATTCTGCTTTAAAATGTATTTCACAGTTGTCTTGAAGTGATGTTGCTGCTATGGAAAGTAGATCCAATCAAAGATTTATAAGATGTGATTGCAAGAATTACTGGCAAAATAAAAAATAAATGTGTTGAAAGCAACATCAAATGTAACCGTAAAAGTGACGTGGAAGTTCTTGTACTATTAAAAACTTGATGAAGTAGTAAGAAACTGAAGTTGTCATGATTCAACTAGTAATTTCCAGTTTATGAGTTTCAGTGAGTATAGGTTGAATCATTTTGCTTGAAGACGAAGGCAGTACTATAAGTAGCTAGCCTCGCTGTCCGGCCGGATAGGAATCGTAGTTTTATTTTAACTACATGTGAAAGCGTGTCCGTGCATTTCAGAAAAGTGGAAAAGGAGTAATATCAATTAGTGAATCCATTTTTGTTTTTGGAAGGAAAATCTCAGAGTGAAATCAAAGAGCGTTTCGATTCTGAGAATAGTGACTCTTTTTCTTCGATGGTGACTGTCAAATATCAGTTTAACAAGTTCAAAGTGGTCGCACTTCTTTTTTATAATTAACATTGTCCAGGAAAACCAAAAGCAGCGTGAATTATCGGAGATATTAGGCATTTTAATAATTGATTGGGTCTGATCTTCATGAAATTTTGGGTATTAGAATGATATGGGTGCGATGGGCGTGTTCTTTTTCTTCCGTGCAACAAGTTCAACCATGAGACCACTTTAGATCAGATCACAGTTTGATGCCGTTAAGCGTAATCCTAAAAAGTTTCTGCATTGATGAAACATAGATCGTCTGGTATACACCAGAAATCAAGAAATAGTTAAAACAGTAGACTTCAGCTGGCAAACATGCTCCAAAGAAAGCGAAGACTAACGGGAAAAGTGATATCAACCGTTTTTGGTATTCACAAGGTGTGATTTACATTGATTACCTGGGAAAAGACAAAACAATCAGCACCTATTGAAAAAATCCTCCCCACAAATGATTTTCCATCATTTTCACACACCGTCTCACAGTGCCGCCGTCGCCATGATTAAATAGGTAGAATTGGGCTACCACATTTACCGTTTTTTTCAGTTTTTGGTCACATGCGACTCATTTTTTTCTCAAAACTTAAAAAAGTCACTCGCCGAGCTGTAATTTGAGTCAAAAATATATAGGATTGAAAACTAAATCGCCACTTTTGCAAAATATGTAAGATGTAAGAGCTTCAACGCGAAAAATAGTTTCTATCGTAGAATATCAGAAAATATATAAAAAAATTGAAAGGCAAATTAAACTTGGAATTTTTGTAACCGTTGGTGATAGACAATGGCCACGAATCGAGGACAATAACTGAAAAATATTGCAAGAGATATAAATAAAAGAGATGTAAAGAAAATATTGACACACAAGAGCTTTCTATAATATAAATGCGTTCTATAAAATAACTGAATTTGAAAGAGATAAACAAAGAAAATATCTATAAAAAATAGTTTAGGTAAAAGAGAATCTCAATTAGCGAAATGCTTGGACAGAAATTCCTTGGGATTATATTAATATCATATTTTTGGTTGCATTTCAAGTTTAAGTTTGTTCATCTCTTTACAGTTGGGAAAAATTCTCACACTCTTTTGGTACTTTATGTATTTCTTGTTCAAAATTCTCTTTATATTATCACATTGTATTTCCCGTTTGAAGTTTCTACTACAGCTGATTTTATTATTAGTTATGATTGAATTGACTTAATTGAAGAGATCACTGACCCTACAATTATTTAGCGTAACAATATATTTAATACACAAAAACGAATGGATCGAAACAATTGGTATAGTTAATGACAAATTTAGAACTTTCAACACAATAGGAACAGAATCAAATGAACAATTTGTCTGCACATATTAAGTATTTTTGCATGTGTGTGATTATTGTTTATGGTTTTCTTGAAGCACAACTAGATAATTCCAGCATGGAATTGAATTAGTTATTTTATCGATAAAGAAATATACACAGGGTCGGCATTTCAAAACACAACTCAATTGAAATTAATAATATTCTACATAGATATGGTTATTTGAAAATATATCGTCGCCTCAGAAGAATATTAACGTAAATGATGAAACTTCAATTATACAAAAGAGTAGAAAAATGCTTGTATTTGTAAAAAACGTATTGAAGGAGTGTAAGTGATAGACAATAATATATTGAGAGCATGAAGAATATATACTATATAAATACCATATATGAAAGATATTGTTTCAAAATCATACATTTAAGTGATGCGCGGTAAGAGATATAAGAAGTGAAGGAAACAATAGCTGGAAAATACGGAATAGAAATGGACAAAGAATGCTGGAGTTTTTTCAAAGAAACTAATAACTGGCCCCAAACATTAGACGAGAGATTCACAGTTGTAGCTGAAGTTAGGGTGGGCAAAAAGTATAATAAACTATATTTTACAAAAGTACACAAAATAGAAACCCCATAGAAGCGGGAATAGGAACGCAACACAGGCTAGTCTCAACAAAAATGGATAAAGGAATAGTAGACCAAATATAAGAAATACAGTACTAGAAGATACCAATATATAAACTGAAAGAGGAAGACATAAAAAAATATCAGAGAGTAACAAATAGAACTTTTAGAGATTTCCAAAAAAAACCCGAAAGTTGTATCTGGAAGAAAGATAGAAAAAAAGGAGATTTTACATCAGACAGAAGGAATAAATGCAAAGATATTTTATATCAGACATAAGAAAAGATATGTGGAACAAAGATAGTAGGAAAACAACCCAAGAAGAAAAGATGGTGGACAAAAGAAATACAGGAAGTAATAAATAAGAAAAACAAGCATTTAGAAAATATACACAACCCTAAGAAGATCAGCACAGACAACAGTACATATAACAGAGTGAAGGAATAAAGCTTTTATTACATTCTCGTTTGAAGAAAATTTACGTCCTTTTAAACTTTTTTTCAGTTGAAGAGAGAGATGATAGTCGGACGTAGCCAAATCTGGTGAATAAGGGGGGTGTTACTAATTCAAACCCTAAATCACGAGTTTTTTTGATGGCAACATGAGATTTGTGTGCAGGGGCGTTGTCCTGCAAAAACAAAACAACTTTGGGTAGCTTTCCGCGTCTTTTCTCTTTAATTTCTTCCCGTAGAGTGGTCAATAATGTCGAATAGTAATCACCAGTTATTCTACCCTTATTCAAAAAATCAATCACGATTACTCCATGACAATCCCAGAAAATTGAAGCAAGAACTTTTCCAGCAGATTTTAGACACAGAAACTGGCCTTCCCATCATCTTCAATAGAAAATTTACCTCTTTTGAACCTTGCAGTCCAATTTTTTATGGTCGCATACGAAGGACATTGATCACCAAGGGTATTAAGCATATCTTCGTAAATCTGCTTACCTATTAACCCTTTTAAATACAGGTACTTGATGACATCTATTTTCTTTTAATTTATTGCGTAACTCTGGTTCACTTTTTTGACGCCAAACTTTACACAGACACTTCTAATAAGTTATTGTTCGTTGCTATGGTAACACAATATTTTGTTTATGCATGGAACTGGTCTAGGCTAACTAGATATCAATACATCCTCGTATCAAACTTTTATCTTAATTCCAAGTGCTATAGTGTCGATTGAAAATAAAAACCGTATCCACAACTTACCAAAATGAGTTTAATCTTGAGTAACTTTTCTTATCATCGTCTAAAATTATATTTTATGACTGGATAGTTTTATTTAATGATATATCTCAATCTTAAAATCGATTGCGATGATTATTGCATACATTTTATAGACACATTACAACGTGGCCAGATTTTTTGACCCAGTATAACCTAATTTATAAACTTATGTTTTAAAATTTCCTAGATGCTGGAGTTTACAAATGAAAGGTTGGTTAACAATATTCGTAGCAATTTCCGGAACAAACAGTCTATAAAGGTTTCTCGCTCTAAAAGCATTATGAATCATCTTGTAGTAAGAAAGAACGGTCTATTTATTCAGGAAAATCGTTTTACTGATTCTGAGCAGATATTTATTCAGTTAAAAAATTTTGCGAAGATTTCCTTAAAGATAATTTCAATATTTATTCCTTAAAACTCCTGTAAAATAGGATGAATAATTCATTGAGAATCTACGCAATAAATTCAAGATTGTAATACAAAATAATAACATTATGTTTTCAACGGTACCTCAAAACCGTTCATAAAGCAAACATTTGGTTATGGTAATTTCTTTTTCTGCGGTAAGCTGTGTTTCGAAATTACCCTAAGCAACGGATACTTACAAGCAGAGAAAGAAATCTATAGCCTTTTATCAAGATATATAAATTGAGTAAAAACAACAATAAGACCTAACGACCCAAGGGACTGTCACCTAAACCAACCAGTTGTAGCGGCACTCATTTTTAAACGTTAAATATGAATCCAGTTTTGATGTATTGAATGTATAACTATTATTTTTTTCAGTATAATTTTGGAAGTGTATTGACCACAGATGGCACTTACAAATCAGATCAAAAAGAACCCAGTTTGTAAGTATTTTTAATTTTAGCCTAGGCTCATGGAACCGTTGGCCACCTAGATTAATAATATACAATTCTTTATAATTACCTATTACTGTACTAAAATAAATATGAAAACTTGATGAAACTTTGTTTGTTAAGAAATTATCACATTCGAATTACCAGTTATTTTTAATAGGGATATAAAAGGAAAGTTACACAGCAATCTGATGCAATTACAGTCAGAATTGCAGTATATATGAAGCTATAACGAAATTGGAAGAACATGCGAGTAACAATTATAAAAAGTAGATAAAACTATGCTTTATTAGATCCACTTCTAGTCGAAATATGGTTAGATACTCTTGGTGTAGTAATTTACGGTTGGATAGAAAATAGTAAAAAAGACAGTGTTGGTGTATTGGTAGCAGTAAATATTTTTTCAGTATGAAAAATCTCCATAAATTCCAACTTAATTCCGTAGGATGCCAAATAGTATCGAACGGACTACAAAATATTCACGTCTGTCTGGTAACCTGTTGAAACATAACACCCTAGCCTAGTGAGTTGGTAATGTTTTTCTGAATGTTTTTATTTAATATTTAATTATATAATGAAAGAAAACATAACAGGATGTTGTTAAGTAGATAGCGTAGAGTTTGAGATAGTATATCTTCAAATTCTTACAAATACTAAAATTAATAATCTCCATATATGTGGCTTCAACGATGTCAACCATGTTCTTCAATTATAAATGGTTTTTATACAAGTTCATAGAACAAAAGGTAATGGGAAGAAATAAACTAGGCAAAGGAAGCAACACAGAAAACATGTTGTATGCAAGTTATCCGAACAAACTTATTTATTTTTACATTTGCACTTTTTGTATACATGACTATCAAAATGTTTATGGTCGTTAGAATTGAGTTCCAAAAGTAGTATATTTTTCTCAATAAACTAAAACAAAGGGCAAGGATGCTACTAATTGAAAAAGGAAAATACGAGGGTAGATCAAATACCAATCGAAATTTTTGTTACGAAATGTTACGAAACGTTGAGAACAACCCGGACCGCGTAATCTCGCTTTTTAGTGTATCAAATATGAGCGATAAAATAGTACCAGTCACAGTTGTGCATCATCATTCGTTTTTTGGTTAAAGACAATTTAAAAGCATCTAAAATTTATTGAAGATTACTCCAGAAATTTGGGGGTGAGTGCCTCTTAAAGACTCAAGTGTATAAATAATGTTCCGCTTTCGGAAAAGGCAGAGAACTGTTAGCAAACTTGTCACATGCGTGGCGCCCCAAAAAAAGCGATATGTCGGAAGAATTGGTCATCAATGTAGGTAGTATTGAGCAAATAATTCATGAACGTCCCTTACCATTCAACCAGATGGGAACCAACACTTCTGAATTTTGACCAGAATTTCTGATGCTAAGTTAAGCGTCTCCTGCTGTAGTATGAATAGAAAGGAAAAAAATTATTGCACCGAATATTCACCACAGACGAGACTCAGGTACACCATTATATTCCGGAGTGTGAACGCGCATCTATGGAGTAGAGGAAGAAAGACGGAAATGAAAACGTTGAATGAATTGGGTTGGGAAACACTAAAACACCTTCCTTCTAGTCCTGATTTGTCGCCATGCGACTATCATTTCTTTGGTCCATTGAAAGAGGCATTTGGTGGGATGCGATTAGAAAGCAATGCAGAGGTATAATCGTTCGTGCGCGAATGGTTACGTAACAAGTCGTAATATTTTTACGGAAAAGGCATCCGAGATTTGCCAAAAAGGTGTAAAGTATTACGGAGACTATCTAGAAAAACTATAAATAATTTCAGCTTTGTAACTTCAAAATTCCGGTTCACATTTGAACTATCCTGGTGTAACACAAGATATTGCGATTATAATATACCATAATATGTATTTACCAATATTTATCTATCACGCATCTTACCAGATTCAACAAAAATTGAAAATATTTTTGTTTCTTTGTATCGTATTAAATAAAATATTCACCCTTCAAACCTCAAATGTGTATTTCAGTACAAACCTGTTATTAGGTCAACTTTTTATATAAGAAGGAAGTAGGAAGCGCGCTTTAAGAACAGCTGTGTCCTGACCCATGGTCTACGTATATGAAAAGTTCACTGACTATTGTCTAGAGTTTTCTCGACAAATGATGGTTAGTTTTGGATTTTAGCATTTATTCAAAGCTTCTATGTACGTGTTTAATTTGAATTTCTATTCGAATTTATGTAAATTCGTAGATAAAATTTTGTTAACAATAGGATTACTTGATAAATCTGCATGATAAATGAGAAGATTGTGAAATATTAGCGTCATGTACAAATTGAAATAAACATTGATTGGGTCAGATTATTTATAATTAAAGTGGAAAATATTTAAATTTTAACTGAGAATTGGCTGAAAAACTTGATATTGGACACAAACAGATGGATGTTATATATTTTTTGTCCGTTTATATTAAACAATATGTACAATTTGTGAAATTATGAGTATGTATAAATCAGTTCCTTCAATAAAAAAAAATTAATATCCTTATGCTGCAAGAGGAAAGCTGGGCTTATACTTGCAAATATTAAATTTTGAAATTATAATATATAATTAACCAAATTTATAGATTACATTCTCATCTTTTTAATGTAGAATAAAATAAACTTCCATAAATGTACCTTTAAAGGAAAAATAAAGTACCTATATATCCCGATTTTGATCTTAACCTACGACTGAAGTTCGTGCTACGTTCGGTCGGCGCTTCTCTACGGCATGGAAGACTGGATATTGAAGAAGACTGCTATAAACAAGTTGAAGGATTTCGAAATGTGGCTGCACCGCAGAATCCTTAAGTGCTTTGGACGGTTAGATTGAAAAACGAAAAAATTAATTGAGAACAGAAAAACGGCGTACCTAGGGCACATTAAACGAAACAACAAATATCAATTTTTATACCTACTGATCGAAGGTGAAATTGAAAGAAAGAGAAAGATCGGAAGAAAGAAAATATCTTAGCTGCGAAACATCAGGCAGTGGACAGGACTACACGATATACAATCCTTAACACACATCGCAAGAAATAGTGATGCGATGGAAAATATTATCGCGAACATCCATTAGTGGATATGCATTGAAAGAAGAAGAAAGTACATTTTAAGATTAGAAATTTCATTTTCATTTAACCTCGTCTATCTTTATAAGTCCTAAACAAAGCTCATAATCGGACATCTGTAGGTAAAAGTATAAACCAACGAAAATTCTTTAACTTAAACCCATAGTAAGTACAAACCTCTATAACTCAAATTATATAACGTTTCACTTGATATTTATATTATCTATGTTCTACTGTATTAGATTATATATTAGTCGTTAACAAAACGAAAACGTGAAAATATCATCCATGATGATAAAAAAATTATCGTAAAAGATTCAGTCTTTAATAATAATATTAAGAAATGTATCGTTATGACTATTGATAGTAATCGCCTTTTTTTACTCAAAACTATTTGAATATGAGAAAATACATTTCCTAGAAAAAAGCTTTCTTATGGAATTAATGTAAAATAGTTTCCACGTAATCGTGCCTTAAACATTGATTTACTTTGTTTGTTTTGCTTTTCGATATTGGATTTTTGTATCTACCAGAAATATCAATATTTTTACGGTTCAAAATACTTATATTCGAAGGAAATTCAAATATAATTCATCGTTTTTTTTTTCAAAAAGTTATCAATCAAATAATTGAATTGAAAATACCCTTTTTTTGTTGGACTACTAAATATTCTTTTAAAACATAATAGGTTACTTGCGTGGTTCCGTGGTTCGAGAAAAATTAGTTTTGGATAGTTTATATACAACTGTTATTATAATTTTTTTTTTAATTCTTCCATCAATATTTATAAAGAAAAAAATTATTGAAAATTTAAAAATTTGGTAAGTAGTTTCAACATTTTAGTATGGCCAAATATATATTATATTTTGATAAAGACGTAAAGTAGTCAAAACGTCTAATTTTTAACTGTCTTTCAAAAACTAAAAAAAAAAAACAATTTCATAGCAGAAAAGACCTAAAATCAAGACGATTTATAAAAATAATTCCTTTCCCGGCTAGTGCCTCGACGAATATTGAATGACATGTCCTCTGAAGAGCGTGAAGTCAATAGACCTTTTTGTCGATATTAACGTCCCCAACGGCTCGAAGTTGCAAAGAGGGATTTGTAACCACTGACAAGACTGCTAGTATCTATTAGTAGAAAAATTATATCTATTGTTTCAAAACGAGTATTTGTGCCACGTTTCAAAAGATTTATAAAAAATTATCCGAAAACTGCTTCCAAACTAGCTTTCAACAACAGCAATCTATCTATTTTTACATATTCACTTGCACGTGACAACAACAGAATTGAACCCACAAAGCGTTTCCATCACAAATAAAATTTTAAAAATTTTATATCATTTATAAAGAATATACATAAGACCACAACAAAATCCTTTTTTCATCCAATTATTGAATAATAATAAGTTTAAAAACTTATTACAATGAAGTAATTGGCCACTGGGCCGAATGTTACCAATCTAAATGAATCAAGTACAAAGAAAAGTCACGAGATTTTTCTCATTCAAATTAAAGAATTTAATAAATGAAACAACCATGAATATATGTATTTATATTATCACATGTTAACAAACATATATATCTACTTACCGTTCACTATTGTCAACTAATATATTCAGGGAGCAAAGTTTATAATTTAAATATAAACTGTGACAACCGCGTGCTTCAAATTCACTAAAATCCTAATGGCACCACTTCCGTTCACCACATAAAATTCGTTTTTAAACTTTAGTACAACGGCCAAACATTACAGAGAGCAGAATGCTTTTGACGGAATAGATGAAAAGATGCTAGTCGGTCGTCACGACAGAAAGCGATCCATTGCTATTCAGAGTTTGATAGTGGTGGGAACGGCGTTTTGCCAAAGTTACGCGACGGAAAAATACCAGTTCCACAATCTGTTAATTACGTGTACCAATTATATCAATATCATTATTTCCGTTATTAATTTAATGTGTCCTTATTACATTCTACATACTTTTCTTCGTTGTTTGTTTGGTTTGTGAATGAATGTGCAATTTCCACGAACATTTTTTATTCAAAGTTTGAGGTCTTCAAACATCTCAAATTATTTTAATGCTCGAAACACTTTTTGAAAATGGATGTATTTTTTGTTCTTAACATTTTATGTTCGAAAAACTCTTTAGCCACAATAATTTATTAAAATAAACACCACAATGAAGTTTTTTTATGTTTGACTCTCAAAAATGCTGTCAGTTTTTGGTATCAATTCAAATATTCCTTCTTTAATTCATATTTAGTTCCTAGTAAACATTGAACTTCAAACATTGCAGGTACTTTTGCTGAATGCTTCGGCAGGTGTCAAAAACGAAGCAGACTGTTCATTTGTATGACCAGAATTATTATGGTCAATGATATAGTAACATTAATAAATTTTTTAACGAAGAGTCGTGTTAGTTTCAATGTTTATAAATCAAAACGGCCAGATCGATTTGGCTGGAAATTGGCTTCGGACCAGGAGAACCGCATGATACTTCTTATATATAAAAGAAAGTCGAGAAAGAAAGAAAGAGATTCGTTGGGTATATTTTGAAGAAATTGGACTGAAGAAATTTTTTATGGTGAGGAAGGTTCATTGAAATTGGCCCTGATATAGAAGTAGCTCCACTGGAGAGCTGGGGTTGTGGTTATTTGTTTGTGATTGCACTGTTTCAGACTGAAAAAAGCAAAAGCGGACGACCAAACGGGATTTGAAGAAAGAAGAGAAAAAGAAAGCTCTAGCCTAAGAAAAAAGAAAAACGGTTCTTTCTATGTTTGGGAATATATTTTGTGATTCTCTTATATCATTTTTTTTCTTCTATTTTGTTTTTTTATTATATTTTTCATTTTTTTTTGGTTTTCTTGTAAATTATTTAATAGGAAGCAGATAAATTGTGGGGCGGCTTCAGCTGCGGCTGTATTATTCCCTATCGTCGACTATTTGGCTGGTGAACCGGTTCAGCAGGTTCCAAGAAAACCGCAGCAACACCGACGATAAAAGAAAGTCGTTTTAGTTGCCAATATTTATAATTTAAAAACGGCTGAAAGCATTTGGCTAAAAAATGGTGGAAAGGTAGCTTAAAACTAAGAGAATGGCAGTCAAAACTTCAATCTAGCCGTTCATTTGTTAAAAATGCGCAACTGACACGGATTAAAAAATCACAACTGACAACTAAAAATAATGTTTTTTATGGTTAGGTAAGTAAGTAAATTAAGTAAGTTAAGTAAATGTGACAATTAGAAGTTTTGAAGTTAACCAACCGGTTGATTTGTTTGTTACGAGTTTCTATTAGATCATTGTGCCGAATCTTTCCCTACAAAGCCGTAAAGCAACTAGGATTCGAAACATTGCGAATAAAAGGACTCAAAAAGAACAAGAAATTGCACGTGAAGAGCGCCGCGTTAGTATGGTTGTAGTTGACCATTTATTCCATGAAAACAAGGGACCATATGCCTCGAAGTGCGAACAACTTTCGTTGGATTTGGGTCGTCATGAAAGACTCATACAGTAGATTGTTGTTTAGGTACTGAAGAAAGAGAGATGCAGACCATATACCTAAATCATGTAGTATGATGATGCAAACAGGTTCACACAAAATAGACAAACAAAACAAAAAAATTTGCAACATAGGTTAGTTGGTGCAAAAAATACTGTAAATTGGTGGTGCATTAGCCACTTCTGTTGTATATCCACTTTCAATATCAAAAAGAAATGAATATCTTAGTTCCCCACTAAGATTTCAAGTAGGAGAATACAATTTTCAAAAGCTCTCTTTCCGACCATAGGCAACAACAATAAAGTGAGTTTGAACTTACGTTGTTATCAATTTTTTGTTTTTTTTTTCAGTCTCCTTATTTACTTTTTTTAAACATAAAATATATTATACTATCAACTAGTTACTACTAATATATGGTTGTTCCCATATATATTTTCGTTCTAATTTTTTTTCTGCAGCTGCCCAGTAGGGCACGCAAAGATCATTGCCAGGTCAAAAATCTATTTGTTAAAATTGCAAGCACAAAGTTGAAAAGATGAACTCATCAGCAGGTATAAACATACGTAAAACCACAAATTTATTAAAAAATAAATTGTTGCCTCTAGTAAATGATGAAGTGTAAAGCGCTTTTCAAAACTAGATCCTGCTACTGTTGATTATTTTGAACAGGGAGTTCACTTATTAATTTCTCTTAGATACAGGGTGGCTATACAATAGTTGTGATCACTGCGTCACTATAATTAAGTTTAACGACGAAAAATTATTTGATGAAATAACTAACAGCCCTTTTGACATGCTACAAAACAAAAGTGACGTTCAAAAAAAGGTAACAAAAAATGTAGGATATCAGATAAATAAAACACTACAAATGTTGAAAAGCATGAAAGAGAGAAGTTGGATGAAACCGATAACTACTGACGGAGTTCTTAGTTTCATTATCCGGTAAAAACAGTAATTAAATGATAAATTAGATATTAGAAAATAATTGAGTGTGAAATTGAGAAAATATTAGCAGCAAATTTAATTTTTTCAATTACCATAAGTAATGAATTACAAGTAATAATAATTCAAAATGAAAATGAAAAATTTTCGTTGAATAGAAAAACCTCCAGAGGATTCGGAATTTTGATAAGATTAGCAGTGGGGTATAAATATGGTGAACAAGCACTTTGAAGTTAATTTTTTTCCAGCATGGTAAATTAGTTATAATAAGAACCCCTTTAACATAGAAAATGTATAGCTGGTAAACAATTTATGGTAGTTGGGACTCCATAATTTTTACGTTACAAGAAGCCTTCATATTTTCTATACATATCTACACGTACGCCAGGGAGTTTAATTCGATCATTTAGAAGGGGTTTTATCTCCCAGAATTTATAATTGAATTTACATTTTGGTAAAATATGATAATAATCGTTTAGAGTTCTATTTTAAATTGCTTTTGAGTTCACTATTCTAATTCTCACTTGTTCGCTAACATCAAGTTCCACACGTATTTGAACACGGTTCCGAAAAATACCAACCCCAAAACAACGTTCCACCCTTACTATACAATATCTATCTAGTCTGAAAGGTCTTGGCCAGCTGGGACCGCAAAGTATAGGAAAGCAAGAGAAAAGAAGAAATCACAGCAGAGGGACGAAAAGTGTTTTGTTCACCGTAACTCATATAACGGGTCGAACATTTGCACATCTGGAGTATCGCCCAGCGCCGACTAACTCCTTTATTATTAGGAATCTCGGTTAAATTAAACAGAGACGTAGTAAGGAGGATTAAATTTTTCATTTGTTTTCGAAAAAAGTTTGATTTTGTTAGACTCAAAAATATGAGTTGCCGTTTATTGCAATTACGGAATATTTAATAAAAGGTAATGACACGGAAATGAATTGGTTTTAGTAATTGCCAAAAAGAACATGAATAAGAGGATTTTGAACATTGTATGAAAATAATATAGGCCGGTCAAAAAAAAGAAACATTGGAATAGACCATTACTGCCCTGTATAATTGTATAAATTCCAAGAATTGGTGTAAAAAAATATATAGACTAACAAAAAACGGTAAATACCTATATTTTATCATTCACTTATAATTATTTTTGATACATATTGAGTGCTTCTTACAGTTTGCAGAGGATGCTGCAAATTCGAAGGCATGCGATCAATCAATATCCATAAATAGACAGATTCTATTAGATAAAAAACGGGCAATCTTGGTGACCAAGGTAAATAGAGAAAGTGTTGTTGATTCTTGAGCATTCTCTGAGTGTACTTAATCTAATTTTATTTAATTGAAAATTATGTATTGAATGACATATGAACTTTCTAAACGTAGCAACGGGCCCTCATGTTGCTTATATTGAAAATCAAGGGTGATCTACAATCAAAATCACCTGATACATTACGCTTCGTATCAAATTGTGGAAATTTACTGGGGGGGTCCATCCCTAAAAATTACCTGACTCCATTGTTGGTCTCACTTAAGTTGTTGAAAAACATTAATTGATCGATTTCAAAAATTCAAAATTGAATATTCAAATTGACGCTTTATAAAAATAACTTCCAGATCTGAGCCAACATTGGTAGTCTATGAAGAAGTTTTCCCCATATTCTTTCATCCTTGTTTCTATAGATGAATGCAGAAACTATACTGCATTCATCTTTTTTCCTTCGGTACTATTATTGCCATTTCACACGCTTCATGTGTGTATAAAAATATTTAAATTACCGCAATGAGCCAATATTGAAAAATCATAATTGAACAGCAAGACAAATTTCGGGAACTATTTGAGAGTTGTCCACTCAGTAGAAAGCGCCAACAATGGAGTACAAAAAGTGTTCTTTCCAACGGGATTGGCATCCAACAGCTCTAAATGGAAGCAAGGCACATCAATTCTAATAACTTTACCGAAACTCGCAATCTGCTATAAGAAATATACTAGAATGGATTATAGAACCATAGACTGAAGGAAACATTTTCGTTGTAGTGATGAATCGGTATTTCAGATTTGAACATCAACCAAAAAAAGGGTCATGTTAATGTTTGATGAAAACGTTTTTATTTTGGTTGAAACATTATCTCATCAATTTCTAGTTTCATATCAGTAGAAATAAATTAATACGATTTTATTTTATTTTTATAGGGTCCTGCAAAAAACAAACTTTATGCTACTGTATTTAGTGGAAGAACTAGTTCTTTCTTACTTAGTGCAATAGTCCAATAAAATTTTTATGGCGCTCATCTGTTACTTTACTACAGCATTTTGAAATCTTGTCAAAAATTAACATTCGAATCGACGTCAAATATTTAGACCGTTTTCTATGAGATAATTGATGCTGATAATTATACAAGTCTTAAAATGTGAAATTCGTTGGTATTCCACTAAAACTGAGAGTTATCTAATTATCATCTAATAAATCAAAAAAACAGATTGAATTATATAAGTGAATCATTTTTTAAAAATTTTTATGGTGTTTCTATAAAAAATTGTTTATTTCACAGAAAATTTTCTTGTATATTTTGAAAAAGATATAATAAAGTTAAGTTATTCAAAACAACCCTCTTACTTATTTATTATTATGAACTCTAACCTCATTAAGTTATCTTGCTATGAATTTTGAATATGTTTAGTCTGTCTGTAAGTTTTATAACTTTCACTTCAGCCCCATCTTCAATTAATTATTATCAATGTGACAATAATGAACCATAAATATATTTATCTAATTTTATAATTATTATGGTATAAGATAAGAACTAATATATTAAGAAGCCTGCAAAACTAATATTTTGTTCATTCAACTGATATTCGTCTAGTCCGCCAGTCAGATTGGTGTAACTATTTGTAACTTTAAATTATTAAATTCTCAGTTTGCTAAATAATTTTTTTTTAAAAAGCAAGTTGGTGAATTGAGTTATATAATTATAATATCTAATTCTCATTACTTTAGTCTTATTAATTACTTGCCAGATATTGCCCTTTTTCGAATAGATAAAAAGTGAAAATTTCTTAACATATAATCTTCTGAAAAACGTATTGTATGAAAAAAGTACATTTCAGAAAGATCGTTGCACGGCTATCTAGTTACGCAGTGCACGACCTTTACCTATCTACTCAACGTTCAGAAATAGTTAAGGGCTCAATATTTTACCATGTAAAAAAATGCACCATCACTTGCCGATTGAAATCAAATCCATATCATCTGTTCATCATTCCGCAATAATTTGAGGGCATATTTACTGGAAAGTGCCTTCGACTCTGTAAACGACTTCTATTCTAATAATAATATTTAATTCCGGGTATGCATACTGGTTTAATTTTTGCTATAGACCTATATACTAATTATTTCCTATTACTATTACCTATAATTTTGTTACTCATTTGTTTTTTAGTTTTTACAAGCTTTTATCTACAAATTGTAACAATAAAGCATTTCTCTCTCTCTCTCATAGGTGAGGTGAAATGAAGGATTAAATTTGAGCGATATTTATCGTAAATACATAAAGTACGTCCCAATCACATTTCACCTAAAATAAAAAGTGCACTACTATAGATGTAAGCACGTTTCCTAAATTCCACAGCAAAGTTTATGCCTTAAGAGAATCTTGAACTTCAGGCATCAGGAGAGTTTGCGCAACAGTCACCACCTTAGCGCTACCACCAGAAGTGAGTTGGAACCAATACAGTTTTCGTGTTATTTTCATCAACAACTTCATTATTCAGATGGTATCTCTCGGAAATACTCGTTCTTAGCTGATTACAATCAATTTCATTAACTTGACTCCCATAATTTGGTTCGAAATTTTCCGCTTTTTCGCAAAAGATTGCTGCTGTCTTTAAGAACATCCTTTAGCGATATTCTTAAAGTTCCAACCTCCGTGTTGCTTTAAAGCAAGAATGTGTTCCAGAATTTGCAAGTAAACTTGCCGAGGTTCTTCTGAAACTATAACCAGTATTTTCCAATCACAAATGAGTGTTTGATTTGTTTTAGAGCGTAAATGTCAATATAATTGGAGCCATTCCATAAAGAGAGGAAAAGTATGACCGTGTACCCTACAATGAGACCAGGAAATATATAATTTGAATAGATTTAGAGTGAAATAGATATTGACATACCAAGGAAGGAACACGATACAAATCCTCCCGTACATACTTTGATACCCGACGAGAAGCCAAGAAGAGAAACGCATTTTCTTTCTGCAATACCTTGAAAAGGATGTGAATCTTATGGTCATACCAACTTTTGGTATCATTAATGACGCTTTAACTATTTTTGGTTATATTAATTATATAACAAAATATCAAGGAATGATTGTATCGATTGTCCGTCATCTGACAAAACATGATCCGAAATCTCTCACGTAGTTTAGCGTTTAACAAGGAAAATTTTGATTAAGTACAAGCTTAGTCTAAGATGACGAAGTGGCAAAATTTCTGGCACTGAATTTCTAATATATCATTGAAAGAGAAAGTCAAAAAGTTTTTCTCCCTTAAAAAAACATTTTCGTCCCTGGGAGGACATTTTCCACTCTGAATTAAACGTCGAAAGGTAGTTTCTTAACTTAGTAAAAGATTGAAATACACGGAAACCATGTTTTATAAATAATATTTTAAGAAAAAAATATTACAAGGAAATGTTTGACAGTCAACCATGGAAGTTTATGGAGTTACAATCGTTCCTTATCGTATCATTTCTTCAGACTTCAACGGAAACGTATTAAATACATTTGATTATTATGGGTAAAAACTAATAAATGATTAATTCTTTTGAAGAATAAAATCATCTAAACACCACTAATAATTATCCTGCACTATCTAAAAAAGACTATCTGCTAGATAAAACCTTATTAGCCTTTATTTTTCATCTGAACCAGCGCTTTTGCGGTCAGATGCCTCTAAAAACGACTTCTATCCCGTTTACATGTCAACGTTTAATGCTGTTTTGGTCATTTAGGGTTTGTTTTGATTGTGTTATGAGGCCGGGATGTTATACGTGTTTACATTTATTCTATTGTTTCTGTTTGTGCTGAAGGGGATAACAAAATTGGTCAAACGAGGGAACAACATGTCAACTTTGGAGTCAGAATTCTGGTGGGTGGTTTCGTACTAAATGACGGCATAATTTCATATCATCTCGTTATTTAAAATGAGTAGCACTACATAAATGGAATTTGTGCTGAAATATGTCTGCTTAATTAAGCTATGAAGGAATATGAGTTTGAATTTTCACTGAAATGATGAAAATGTGTCTATTATTATATAACATACATTCTGGAAATATCCGTAACGTGGAATAACAAAAAATGACACAACGACACAAAATTTTTGTTTAAATATTGTTCAAGTCGAAACTGTACAGGACGAATGAATATGTTTTTGAAAACAATAAATGGGACTTCTCTACACTTTTTTTTTCAAATTTCATTATGGATTCAATTGTGGAGAAACATTGGAAAAAAATTATTTCAAAAAATAGTGGAAACCTATTTCAATGCCGTTTGTAGCACTAAATATTTATTGGTTTTAATATTGAGTATAGGTAAGCTTAAGTCTGCTAGTCACAGGATAAATATTTTTTTGACGTAACACTCTTCTTAAAACTCTGCTCTGCTTTTTACAGAAATTACTGTACTGAATTGTGGAGTTTAATTCTTTCCTATGATGTTGGTTATTCAGCAGTCTCCACGTTTTCATGGATGTGAATTCTGTCTTCGTGTTCCTTCGTTTTCTATGCGTGGAATTCCCAATTATATGTATACTTCTATTTCTTATGTACCTCAGAGCATTTACAATCACTCGTAACATTTTGTTTTGGATGGTTTGCATAATTTTGATATTACTCTATTTGGTGCATTCGTATAATTATCTCGTATACTTGTTGGTCAATTAGAAATCTATTGCGTGGAGACACCTAGGTATTTTTAAGAAGCATTTTATCAAGTAATTGGTTGCTAACTTTTATTGAATTTTTGTGTAAAATCCAGAAATAGAGCTGAGCAAACTTGTTTTTGTTCCAATGCTTTTCCAATAACTTCTCTAATTCGGTAGTCATCGTAAATTTTAGAGTGTTTCCGCGATTAATTTGTTTATTTGTATAATTATAATATATATTTCATATTCATTTGAGCAATTTATACAATTATTAAATTTTCATTCTCTGGATTTCTTTTTAATACGGCCACGCTAAACATGAAAACACTTTTGTATTCTAAGAAACAAACGGACAATTTTACATTTGTGCAAAATAACGCTTTATATTTGAGTGCGAGTGTTTTCAGGTACTTCGAGATCTGTTAGAGGTTTTGTGTATGATCAAAAGAATAATGGTGACTGAGTCTCACTACTAAATTCTTTTTAGTTGAATAGCGACGGGGATGTAGTTATTTCGAATATTTGTTTGCGATTCGTAGGGGTGTAAACTCTTATATAATTTTTGTTTTTTGTCAGTAAATTTAGTGCCAGGCCTGTTGCACGTTAATATTTTGCCTAATTGTAGTTTTGGGTCAAAGTATTTTTCATTCTAACATGGTTGTGTTCTAACTTTCTGCATACCGGTTAAGATATTCTGGCATTGACTAATATGTCGATTTGTTCACCTATAAAAACGGTATTTGTTTTCCGTATCTGAGGGTTCTTGTAATGTTTATGTACTGTATGTTTTCATTCCTTTAGCTTGAAAAGAAAATATGAAAAATTGCTTGGTCATGTTTCTATTTTCTGTTTGTATGTGGTTTGTTTGTCATTCAGCGGTTAATTAGTGTTGTTTAAATGTGAAGGAGTGAGTTTAGATTAACATCGGATTATTCCTCATATGAGTATGTAAACACTAAATTTGAGATTTTGGATTTCGTGTAATTGATAACTATACTGTAATGCTTATGACGTACGTTCTTTAGATGTTTAGTGTACTGAACAGCACTAAAACAGCCACCCGGAGGCTCGATTTTGTGCATCCCGGCTGGGATGCTGAAATGCGAGCAGCCGGTCGCATTTTGCATTGGTTCAAATGCGGCGCATTATACTACGTTGCTAGCATCCGGCGGGTGTAATTTGGGCGCTAACCATCCTTCTTTACCTGTCTGACCAAGAAGGGTAGATAATCCGACATGTATTTTCGGCGCTAAGAAGTGCAGGTAGGTCTAGTCATAAAATAGGCCAATAGAGGGAAAGTTGATAGATTTTTAAGTAGGTTAGGTTAGGCTAGGTTAGGTTAGGTTATGTTATGTAAATCTCTTATTTTATATGTAATATGTACTTACGTACTAAATAAAAATATAAAGAAATATAAAATTTACTTTATTCTGTAGAGTGTTGCAAAAATGTTGTGAGGAAACTTTATTAAGGGCAGATTTTTCATTTAAAAAAAGTGCACAGTAGTCCCCTCTAATGGTAAATTTTTTCAGACCTTAAGTGATAATAGGTCATTTCTCTTATAGGAAAATCTAAAAATACAAAAATATATCTTATTATAAATGGGTGATTCCGTTCTAACTGTGATATTCAATGTCCTGTATTGTTTTTTTGTACTAGTCATTAATTAATAATCAATTAATAAAAATTTTGTGTTAATTGAATAATTCTTAAGATATTTAAACATTATTTTTATACAATATAACTTGCCACTTAAAGAAAACTTATACTACATCACTTGAATGTCAGTACCGTGTCATGTCCATTCCTAGAATTTACCGATAAATTATTAATTTTTTTTGTCGTAACAAATGATTTAAACTAATTACCTTATAAATTCTAATGTTTATGATCAAACTGAGGAAAATTGATGCACTTGTTGTTTAATATCTTAAGTTACCATGTCAGTACCGTGGATAAATGAGTCAGTACCGTGGAACTCAAAATCCGACATTTGTGTCTTGCTCGTGATACTTTGAAGTTGTAGTAAATTCCTCTTAGAGTTTTATTTTTACAGTAAAATAGATGAATAATATGCATAAAAAAGTTAGAAAAGTTAAATTTTAAAATCTTGAAATTTTGAATACAAAAAATCACAGTTAAAACGGAATCACCCAAATGTCGGTGATTTAATAAATAACTGTATTTCATAAATCATGTACTTCAGTCGGTTAGCGCCCAAAATACACATAGGATTAAAATGACCCTTCGGTCTTGGCACCTAGTTTACATGTTGTAAAAAGTACATTAATCCTTTAGCGCCCAAATTACATCCGCCCGCTAGCATCCGAGCAGGCGCTCTATTTGACATATGCGCGAGCACGCAGTTTGATCAGAGTTATGACTAGTTTCTGGTCTGAGGAATCTTGTATCTTGTTTAGATGTCGCTTTGGATGTAGCCTAGAAGCTCTTTGAAAGAAGGAAGTGACATTCTAAAGTAATTAATAAATCTTATTTCACTATTGCACAGTTCATTAAACAATGTAAAATACAGGCTTTCAACACGACGGACAACTGAAAAACACTAAACTTCCTTTCTGCACGATGCCTTCTTTTCTTAATTAGTAACATCAGCAACAACATCTCTTCATTCGTTGGGACCATAGCCCATATTGACGACTGGCAAAAAATTAAAATAAAATAGCAGTCCGGGATGCTAGCATTCCAACATAAATTCGACTCAAAGTGGGATGCTAGCATCCTGGATGCTCCTAGTATAAGTGGTAGATTAAAGCACTCGATTATATTGTCTGACACGCGTTTCAATAACCAAGTTATGGTTTTCACAGACTAGAGGTGAGTTGATAACCTTTAGGTTCTGAAGACTATAACTTTTTGCCGAAGCACATTACAGGCCGTGTAATTATGAGTGTTGATGAGTTTAAATAATAACACAACAATTACATACAACATATTGATTTGGTAAAGTAGGAAGCTTGCTTTTTCGATTGAGCGCTTTAACAAAGTTTTTAATAGGTTCAAGTTTATTATGAGAAGATGGCAATGATGAAACATCCTAAGGGTTCACAAGTGGTATAGAAGACCCATTTTCTTGTCCTGACCTTTCTCACAAGGATACCAAAACCAAAAGACCAATATCTTTATTGAACATTTGAATCAATTAATATATATTTCCGAAACAAGAAAATTTTATTTCTCAACCTTTCCATCACCAAAAATTTCCCATTCATGTTCATTGTATTTGTTATTGGTAAAAATTTAATGTATACTTTGAACTACTTGGTTAAAATATTTTTATGCAGTTGAATGCGTCCAATGGTGTGACACGGTAGAAATTTAGTACGCATTTCGATGGTGGTCCTGCTGACGGCCATGATTTGTATCTTAAAATGTTTATTGAATCTTTAAACCTCCACAGGTTTGTTGGCCTTAGAAAATTTCTAAGTAAATTTATAAAAAACGGCTCTGCAAACTGAAAATAATCAAACAATTTGCGCTAGTTAAAAGATTCGTAGTTTATATGTTTTTACTCCCTATAGAAGTCTCTTTAAAATTACGACTTTTTACCTTTTTATCATCTGCAGTGCGATTTAAACCAGTTTACAAAAAAGATTTTCTGCGAATAGTTTTGCCCATGAATAATTCAGTCATCTCCGCCTACGTTCAAGGACACTTGGCCCTGTCAAAGGCAATTACAGTTCAGGAAATGTATTCATAGTCATGAACGAACTTCTGTTGAGCTTAATGATGTAGGGTGGTTTCAAGACGAATAAAAACCAGAGATTATTTGTAGATTACATGTCCACAAACTTAGGAGTAAATTTAGAATAAATTATAGTTTTAGGAAAGTTGAAAAACATGCTTTTATAGTTAATCAACTTAACAAGTAAGGAATTTTTGATACAAAAACAAAACATCCTTAGCTTCTAGAACAAACATTAATTTTTTTGTCAGTTATTTTATTTATGAATTGAGAAAGGTTCCCACTTTTTAGATCTATTTAGTATAAATGCGCATTTTTCAGTTTTTTTGACTATATTGGATTAGTTAAAGCATATACTACGACTAAAATATCAAGTCGCCATATAAATTATTTCGCAATTTAATTATTTCATTAAATACTTTGCTGTTACATGTTATATTACGAGGCTAGGTGCTAGTACATAAGTTTGTCGAGTTACATTACACGCTATCTTGGCAAAGAATTTATAAAATTATTGTAATGTTATGGTATTCTTTATAAGTGGAAAGTTTCCAAAGAAATCCGACATTTTGGAGTAGAAAACATCGCGAAAATATCCCGTTATATAGACAGATACATATATACAAGGGAATCTAAGAAAAGCTTATTGAAAAAGTTTCGCTTTATTCAAAACTGTCGAAAGTAGATATTTCAGCGTATAGAAGTGATAGAATCGAAGAATTCTTTGGGAATACTACGACAATAGCAATATAAAACTTGCTTATATTTGTTAACAAGTTTTAAATTCACAGAAATACATAATGAAACAAGTGAAATAGGTAGAATCACTATAATGGCAAATTAATTTTTCAAACCTTCGCGAACAAGTTAAGTTATTGTTAATTTGAATAATAATAATAATAATAATAATAATAATATATATATATATATATATATATATATATATATATATATATATATATATATATATATATATATTCATATATATATTTCTGATAATAATATTGTTAAGCAATAAATGAAATTTAATATATTGGTCTAGAACTGGTTGAGTATTTTATTAGAAAAAACTCTGGGTTGTTTGCTAAACAGATTAAAGTACCTGAATTTTTACCTGAGTTTCTGATTAGAGCTTTTAAGAAATGTTAAAGTACAGTTAGGAAGTGAATACAGTAATCACAATATAATTTTACTATTTGTTGATTATACTATATATTATATAAAGAAAATTATTGCCAGTGGCGTTTAGTATCATATTTTATTGCAGTACCTTCTCGAAAGTAAGTATTTATTTTTATCAGTGTCGCTAACAAGTGACAATTGTCAAAATCCCCTATTATGCGGTATTTAATATTATGTACAAGAGAAGAAACTTGCTGACCAATTTTCTACGTATCTGGATTTATTATTATTATTTCATGTGTTAACAGGGCCGTGTTATATAAAGTACAAGTAGGTATTCAGAAAGATATTTTTAAAGTGTAATTTGGGAAACGTGAGATATGAGAATGATATGAGAAAAAGATTCAAACAAAAATGCAAAGACTAAAATTCTCTATAAAATTGTTTGCAACAATCAATCAAAATTTATTGCTAAGCCGTACGGTATTTAAAATTTCCAAAAAAAAACTTTTTTTTAATTACATTTACAAATAAGTGAGATGTAATAACAGGTTATAACATTTTAAATTTACGTATTTCTAGCATATATAAAGAAAACTCGACATTTGCATCTTTTCAAAGTAAATATTATCACATTTTATAAAAATGAATGTTTTTAGTTTTTGAATAATTAAAAAACATACATCACTGAGATCATTTGTTAGACTTTGGATGTGATTTTAAAAACATTCGCATTTTTTTATTCTCTGCCGATTTTTGAATACACAAAGCAATAAATTTTGCACTTATTGCAAATGAGTCAGAAGTTATCAAAACTGTTTTATAGAACATTTTAGTGCCCACAGTTTTTATCAAGATTATTATTTTATATCATTTTTTAACTATAAATCCTTGAAATGTATGTTAAAATAAACAAACAACAAAAAAGAATTGCTTTTTGGATGGAAATTACATTCCTCATTTTCTTGGTGTATGGTAAAATGTTTCTTGAAACAAAAAAAATGTAGAAGATTAGGATATTATATTGGCCCCATTGTGATGTAATCGAAACTATTCATTAGGTAAATCAATTTCAGTAATATGTTGATCCGCTATATCACATTTTATATCATTTTATTTCTTACTAGCTTTTTGCCCTTTGCTTTGTTCGGGCAGCAGAGCAAATTGAAAAGATATACCTTTCCGCTATTATGAAATTGACCAAAGATTTATTTTTTATATAGCCTGACAAGTATGACAATTTACTATAAATTATTCACTGACACGCCTCTGTCTTGTAATAAGTAGAAGCCGTCGTGAATGAAACTGGAGAATAAACTACTACCATTGGTGATACCGACGATTCTCATGAATGTTGAATGAATGAATTTTAATAGTTGTTTGAAAACCAAGTTTTTATTCGCGAAATGGTCGCCAAATCGCTGACGAGGTGATGTTGAGTTGGGGTTACCGACTAATTGAAAGCAAAGTTCATTTATATGAATTTGTTTGAGCTGCACTATGAAATGAAGAAGTTATGGAGATTATTCAAGTTATATTTCACAAGATATATAATTTTTGAATAAATATAAACTAATGTAATTTCATACAGAAAATCCTGAACTTGAACTATGATGATCTGAACCGAAACACAAATTATTTCTCTTTTTGAGATGTAGAGTTAAAATGCAAAAAAATACTTTCGTTTCTTCTTCTTAAACATAAACAAATACACATATAGATATATCTGCTAATCACCTAAAGCAGAGCTGTCCAGGATATGAGAAGAAATGCAAATATTAACCAGGACTGTTAAAAATGCATGTGCAACTTTTCCACAATGTACCATATAAGGAATAGTTAAAACTACTATGCTGCTGAGGTTAGATCTTTACCATTACGGTACAGACATCTGTAGAGATTGTCTTTCGCAGCTGCATTATACTGCGTAAATATTTCTGAAAGTTTTTAGACTTCTCACAGCTTCATATCATAAATTCCAAACTTGTTTGAGATTACCTAGAAAAATAAAATCACCCTACAATGGATTCCGGGACACACCGGAGCGAACGGAAATAAAATAGCTGATAAGCTCGCTAAAGCGGGGACAGACATGCCCTTCATAGGACCCGAACCCTTCTGTGATATCAGCTATAGATAAATGGTAAAAGCAGTTGAAAAAAGGTAGATAGGAGCAAAACCCATAATTGGGACAACATACAGAGGCTGAGACAGGCAAAGACCCTTATGGGAAACTGTCACCAGAGTAGATGTATCAGAATGTATCAACCTAAGTAAAAACAATCTACGAATACCAACACCGACAAGGAGTCCTATTGGGGCACTGCCGCCTCAACAAACACCCGAAGACGCTAGACTTAGCAGATAATGCGACGTGCAGATTTTATTGCACAGAGAACTAAGCCCCTATCCACGTTCTCTCGAAGTGTGAAACACTAAGGAACATCAGAGCACTACATATCGGAGCTAATGAAATAGAGGACGAAGATTTATGGCAATTAAAGCCATCCCACATTCTGGACTTTAAAAGGAGTGGGATTAATGGATCAACTGTAAACACTGGGTTCTCCAGTATCGTAACAAGAAAGGGGGACACAATAGATTCTTTGGGTCGCAGTTTATACGAGACCCCAAATCTATATATACATACATATAAATGCCATTAGTCATTAGCTTTATGATAGTAACTCTCCAAAAATCCAGATAATATTGACTTCAGTATAGCTCACCAGTGACAGATTGTGTTTCTTACTTAACTTTGATAAACGAAATTACTCACTAATGACAATAGTGTTTCAGTTACGTTGAAGGATTTGAGAACAATAATAATCCTAATATTTTTAGAGAAATTGATAAGTTTTTAATAAGTTATCAGAAGAAATTGTTTAATAATGATGAATTAGATGTAGGTACAAGTGATAGGAATCGTAAAGATTCGAAAATAGCACTAACATTTCGGATTTACACAGTCATATGTATTAGAGACAAGCAGTTCGAACAATTCCGACTTTTTAGTCTGCTTTAGTGATATGGTGATTGTTGTAAGTTGAAAAAAATCTATGTTATGGACCTGGGTTAGAAATTCATGGGTCTCGTTGGAAAACCAGTGACTCATGTCGCCCTAAAAACACATGTCAATCAAAAAGAAACATCAAGGTCATAGTCATTGTTTCCTCGATAGTGAAAGCAATTGTAGAAGCATTGTGTGAACCGTTCGTTCAAAGAGGAACAATTGCGAATTTAGAATTTTACCTAAGGATACTGAAACGATGTGAGAAGAACCAAACTTAAAAAATGTTTTCTATCATGACAACGCGCCTTGCTGTAAGTTGGAAGTCGCTTTTTATTCACGAGTTTTTAGCTTCTATAAGCCTTCCTGTCTGTCTATATCCGCCATACTTACAAGACCTCAAAAGGGAAACTTTTAAGGCTATTTCTTGTAAATATGCATACAGTCATAGTTTGGACGTTGGGATCAGAGCAATAGTTCAAAGGGGATTATAAATTTGATCTTACTTCTTTACGTTGTTTTTACGGGTTTTACACCAGCGGTGTTAGGTAATGTCTAAAAGAATAGGCCAACCGCTCTTCTCACGTCTCATCTACGGCGGAACTGTAGAAATAATTTGATACCGTTTTTTATTTAACTTAGCGACGCATACTAGAGCCAAACACCAAATGATTGGACATAGTAGTTTTATGGCCAGACTGTTGGGCGTACAAAAAAAGTTAAACGTAAACCCCCATTATGTTTTAACGAGGAATCGGTTTCTGTATTGGATGAGGATGCGCCAAGCGGGACGGGGATATTTCAGGTAGTTTGGGTACAAATCGTAACAGATTCATCAAGAGTATACCTGGAATTTAGTATCTAATTCACTTTGTTGGTCAATCCAAAAACTAAAACCTAGAATTGCTAAATCCTTTAAATTGCATTTCAACATTAGTTGAAAGTCCATAATAATGTACCCTTGCAATTGGTTAGATAAGGTTAGTCAAATAAAATAACAAACAAAGAAACTGGAATTTATAGGGACAAGATTTGAAAAAAAGCAAGAGCTGAGAGGAAAAAAATTGAAAAATATATTTTTTTTCTCGTAAACACGCGGCACGCACGCAGATAATTATTGATAGAAAGTAAACTATAAACCTTCTAGTTAATTTCTGTCGAGGTAGATTTCTGAGCAATTTTTAGCGATTTTCGTTATGAATGTTTCAATTGGTTTTTATATTATTAACAAAGTCTATAAAAGATCGAACTGCAAAAACTTAAATTATCATAAGAAAGTTAAAATATCGTGATGAAGATAATTCTGATACTTTTTTGAAAAATGGATATTTTCCATGGACGGTCGTTTTAATAAGATACCTTAGGTGGAAACTTTTAATTAACAAAAAAGGTGTATAGATTCTTGTAAGTGTATTTAGAAATCAGGGTGGTTTGATGAAAGAGTTGTTAACACTTTCGCTACGATGTAATCATTTGTTAAAATTTTATATAAACCGAAAGTTAGATTAGTTTTAATACTTTCAAATTTTTGTACATGTTGTTTACAATAACTGCAATAGTTCTCTTTTCTGATTTTATTGGTTATTAACCAATCGGAGAGTTTTAGTTTCGTTAGTTTTGATGGTTACTGTCAGAACTGTTACAGAATTGGTCGGTGATAAATTTTGTAATTGCCTGAAATAATCCTTAATAATATCACTAATCATTTATAAATCCGAGCATTTTCAACCGTTTTATCTTGCCAAACTTTTTTCACAAAATGTCTTTCATTTCTCCATGTTCCATACAGTGTCTTTTTTTCTCAATTCTCTATTTTTTCTTGAATATTGCCTCCTCCTACAAATAATATCATCTCTACTCATAAAGTATGTGAACAAATAAAAGAAGAAATTAAGGAACAGCAAGCGCAGAACATTTCCTATTGTTCTGTTATCTAATTAAGAGAAACACGAGGTAAAACTGAAATCACTAAGTTCGTTAATGTGCTCCTAGCCTAGTGATTATTAAAGTTCTGTCCAGTTGGGTACATTGTTTAATGTATTTTGTATATGTTAACATGAAAAGGATGAAAAATTGTGAATCCCTTTACGTAAAAGAATTAATGGTCATTTTTTTTCTTAGAAATATAGGCAGTTCTAAATGATATAAAAACTTCAAAAATCAAAGATAAAACGAAACCGAATGTGAAAAATCTGTTACTAAGGATATATGTAAATTGATCGCCAAGGTAATTCCTTTACATGCATTTCGAAAAAGGTCGCTCCTAATAACATGTAAATTCGTGACGTTTTCTGGACTATCTATTCGCTATCTGTAAATACGGAACAATATATGTCTCCCACGAAAATTTGAAAAATGTTAAATTGAAACGTATGTAAAAATACAAAGTTTTGATGTAAGTACCAACAACCAAACCCAACTATTTACGTACTATTATATAAATTTTGCTTTTGAATAATAAGCTAGTCAAATTGAAGTGCACCATTCATTTTCCTTTTGGTTGCGGTATGAAAACCCGGCGACCAATTTAGGGATTGAATGATTAAATTATGTTTTGTTACATTATTGAATATGTGAATCATATTTTTTCTTTGTAGGAACTTTAGTTATCAAGTATATTGAATATTAACATAAATTAAAGATTATTTAGTTCACCTAAAGAGATTTCTGGTCGCAAACAGATTTTTTGAAAGAAGTAAAAACACATTACCAAGAGGACATCTTTGTATTGGTAGGTAAAGGAATTAAATTTCAGGTATCAAATACTTATCCTTGAAAAGCGGATAAATGCTCAAATTGTAATTTTTATATTGGATAGCAGAAAATGAAAGAAGTGATATCATAGCTTGACGATCTAAATATCTGCGTGAAATTAAGAAGAGAAGAAATGGCAACCAGAAGATTTATTATTGAGATGAGACCTGGATTAACGCAGACCATACTGTTTTAAATTATGAGTAGCCTACTTCCACTGGACTAAAACATCCTTTCGGTGTAGGTGGAAGTTTTATCATCCAACGTATAGGTTCAAAAGACGGTATATCGATGATGGCTTGTTGCTTTTCGAATTGAAACAGGTTGCCTATTACCATCAGGACATGAATGCTTCCAGAAACGTACTAAGCAGGTTGGATGAAATTTCAACGACGGCTGATGAAAAATATGGGATTCAAGAATGGCTTACTATGAATTTGATTACGAAATAAAGAACACTTTGTGAATGAAATGGCTTCATTACACAACGCAAATAATTACGTTTGTCATTTTAACATACCAAATTAAATCCAGTAGAATTTGGACTCAAATTGAAGAAGAGGACCAAAGCATAATTCAATATTTAAAATGAAAGTTGTTATATATGGAAGCCATATAATGTGTTACTAATGAGCATGTAAAATAAGGTGGAAAATAATATTAGAAAATTAGTTGGAACTAGTTATCACTAATATTTGAACAAATAAGTCACACGATTTAATAGACACCGAATTTTTATTTACTATTGAATATTCTTAAAAATCAATCTAAACCTTTAATTTAGTTGAATAGTTGAATAAGATTCTAAATTTTATAATTAGTTGCTGGTTCTATTATGAAATTACATTAGGGGATCAAAATTGGGAACTACCTACATAATCCTTATTATTGGCATAACCAAAATGATACCATCAACTGGGCGAATAAAAGAAAATCGCGATAATTGGTAATATTTCTCATTAATCTTCTTCACAGTAAACTAAAACTAAACTATTTATAAAACCTTATTTTAATACCTAAAGTCAACTACGCTTCTGGTTATAGAGTGCTAAGTTGTTTTGGATATTTCAGTTCTCACAAAAATTTCTACATTTTTCAATTGCCCTGATTACTATAACTCCTTATGCTCTTTCTTTCCTCCCTACTTTTTCGTCCAAGTAAGACATTTTGTCAGTTTCCTGTACATTTACACACAAAGATGGTTTCCGTTACAGTGATACCGCAAATACTTCAGCTCTTTATCGAGCCCTCGAAAACGAACAATGAGAAGCCGTTTTGTCGATAGTTCAAGGGTTACTCGACCTAAAAATGTCTGATATCTTCGAGGGTAAATCTTGTCAGATTTCTTCTACTTTGAAAAAAAAAACTATATCAGAAGCTTACTCCCTTAATATTTCATATAATAATTATTTAAAAATGTTAAAAAACATGGTTTACCTAAATCATGTTGGAAAGGATTAATTCTAACAATAATTTTATGCTTACCATTTTTATAATGTATAATTGTGAGTTTTTGGAAAATTATAACATTTAATAAAGGTATTGTATTAATCGAATAACTGCATACCACGCATGTACAATTGGTGCAGAGCATTTTCTATTACATCACCCGCAAACTAGGATGAGATAAACGCGGGAATTTGTCACTGTATTGGGCCATTTTAAAAAATTATTGGCGATGACTTAAATTGAGTAATAAATTATTTATATATTTATGATAAAAATAATAATGAATTTTTTATCAAAAGACTTAAGCTCACTGTTGTCCTAATCGTTTTATAAACTAATAAAAGCTGGATTATTTCAATAAGCGTCTGTCTGTACTTCTCGTTGGAAATATTTATCTTCAATAACATCTTTTTGTCTACTCTTCTAATCACATCCTTCTATGTACATATCAGCAAATTTTGATCTTAATAGTACCTCATATAATTTTTATCCGATTTGAATTCAGATGATACGGGGGTAAACGCAACAGTGTGACCGTGTTCTCGTATGAGTGAGTCAAATAGATACTTTTTATGTAATTTTTTTTGACATTCTATTAATATGGTGCAATTTTTCCTATTACCCATTTAATCAGTTTATCTCTGCACTGAATGTTAATGATGCGTTGGCACAAACTTTTATGGATTTAGTAGGTAGATTTTGTATGAGTTTCTCTTCAAGTCATTTGTCTTGATTCTTAATTATCAGGTAAGCAGTAAAAATAAATTTTGCTTCACTGATACTGAAGAAGTGTATACCTTTGTCCCTATTATTTTTGAAATAATTAAGCACGTTGAATTTATGTCTCTTGGTTATTCTTCAATAACCGCACGTTTTTTCTAACTAATAAAATTCTAAACACTTGATGTTAAAAATATAAATATGGGCGGAGTGCAACGAATTTCGGGATCTTCGCAACTTGTTTTTAGTTGGTGTGTCTTATTTACAAATTAAAGACGAGGCGTTTGGAGAATCATCAATATAAAATTATATTATTTTTTTCGCGGTTTTCACCTTCGTAGATGACAGAGCAATAATAGCGTCTCACCACAACCCAAAAACAGCAAAAAGAAATGAACAAAATAATCTAAACACGCAAATACCTTGGCGTATATCTTGAGAAGAGACTTATGTGGTAAAAACACACATAATCAATATGAGAAAGCAACTGGGACTTAGATTTTATAAGGTAATTATTATAAAATAAAATTCTGGTAGATAGAACAATTTAAAACTCATTTGGACTTACGTAATACAGCTGTAGGGATCTGCTTCCCAATCAAATCTACAAATATTCCAAAATAAGGTTCTGAGAATTCTAGTTAACGTTTAATAATAGTATGTGCCTAATTCCGTTATAGAAAGTGACCTACATATCCCCCAAAAGTGAAGTACAACGCTGCAGTGATATAGATATATGATTAAATCCCATACAAATATGATAAGGAGTAAATTATTTAACAAGACTGGTGAATTGTGCCGTCTAAAACGTTTCACAACGACAGACCTTTTGGTTTGGTTTAATTAATTACTTATTCATTTATTTATTTATTTATCCATGTAGTCATAACAGTCATTGCTTAAGAGAGGAGATATTTCAATGAAAATTTGTCAAATTTGAATTATTTACTTATTGTTTACAAATATTAAACATATTGTAACTTCCATGGAGTTTAAAAACATATAAATTTAACTAGGTTTCAAGTATAACTTTGTTACTGTTTATTACACTATTTGCATTCTATCAAATTGGATCCAGAATAAAGAAAATATAACTATTAAAATGTGAATTTGTACATTTTACTTTTACTAGAAAGATATGATTGTATTATTACATAGTCATACCGGCAAATATAATCAATTGCAATCTTATCTTCTAAATTTCGCAACTATACAAACATTCCGAGTAAAAAGATTATTTCATTCAACAACTTTGTTGGCAGATAATTTGCCACAACGTGTTATTTTTACTTAGTTTGCTGTTTATCTTGTGAATGGTGATACTGTTTCTGTGAACTGTCAGCGGCTTTCCCATGAATGAATTTACGACAAAAAATAAAAATAACTACTTCCATACCGACAATGTTTAAGCGACTTAACCCACAATACCCACAATAGAATATCCATAGTTTAATTTTACTTATTGCCACAATAATAAATTTTATATAGTTTTTAAACTAAATTTAGCAATGTACCTCTAGTACGGATGAATTTTTTGTATTTTAGAAGAAATATAAGGAAGATCAGTCTCGTAACAAAAAGAATATGACAGAGAGACTTTTTAAGTTCGTTGCTGTTTATGTAACGCATGATGAAGATATTAAAAAAATTCTAAGTAAGACAACTAAAGTCAAGAACACGATGAAACAATTTGAATCCTTTTGAACTTGGCAATATGCAAAATGCAAAGTATTGTTTAGTAATTCAAAAAATAAGATGCAGAAACTACTGGATAAATAAAATAAAGTACAGATTAAAATAATGGACAAAGGAGTAAATATTAACAAAAATAGTAGAGATATCAAATTCAATGAAATCATTTTACAATCAGGAAAATAGACGCGGAATTGACAAAAAAGGCGCTAATGAATCATATAGAGAGAAAAAGAAATTTTTTGTCAAAAAATCGTTCCAATTTGAAAACAAAAGCTTGTAAAAGCTAAAAAACAAACATAAAACGTACTAAATAAAGATCCAAATAAAATAAAAGTGTCTTCTGAAAATAGACATTTTTACCACTGATGTCTAGATAGGCGTTTATAAACAAAAGGAACAAAATAGGGCCTAGTACTGAGCCAGATTCTATTAGCTTGCAAGAAGACATCATTATATCAACTCTCACAAGCTGACTTATGTTGGTAAGGTAAGACTTAAACCATGCGAGAGGTGTTCCCCTGAAACAGTAGTACTGCAATTTGTTAATTAAAATATTATGATTAACACAATAAAAAATCACAAAAAGTTGTTGCAGTGGAGTAATGGCTGTTTAGGCTAGAGTAGACAGATTATATTTTTAAATAAATTATAGGATACTAGATAGGAATTAGATAATTAGAAAATAAAATAAAAAGGGATACATATTTACCAATACACATGCAGCAGAGAATTGAATAAAAGAAAACAACAATTGGATTGAATAAAATTGAACATTTGAGAAAAACCGTAGTTAGAATGGTACAGTATCCGAATCACATACTTTAAGCCTCCTCATGTTTGATGAATCCATCAGGAAAAACGGCACAATAGAAAAAAAAGAGTACAACAAATCTATAAAGTATAAAAAACTGTTAACTTTGTATAGAAGTATGCGAATGACAACAACATTTGCCAGGAAAATATGGGAGGTTGATAAACAAAGAGAAAATCCATAGAAGAAGAACGAGAAGACGATTAACGATTAAGATAACAGAAAATAAGACGAAATAACTCCGAAGAAAAAACTAATGTTTCAATATTCACTTACCTTAAACTGATATGTTGAAATTAGCGTTGCATACTATCTGTAATAAAGAAAAAACATTGTTAGTCGAAATTTAGAACAGATTTGATAATTTGTACTCCAAGAACATGATGATTTATTAAAAACTACACACCTCGAAAATAATTTTTAATGTTTATAAAATGAAAAAGACTTCAATAAACATTGTACAGTTATGAGTAAATTTGTTGTTTTGGAAAATACACAAATCAAAAACAGAATGGAGGCTGTTCAACGTGACTTTTGTCCATCATTTTCAACAATTATCTAAGTTGTTAGAAGCGTTCAAAGAAGATGACCCACGTGCGTGGGTCTTGTGACGCTGACTACTCCAGAAAACATTTAATTACTGGAACAAATTGTTCTGAAAGACCAGCGCCTAAAAAAAAAAAAAAAGATTGTACCGCAGACTGGCATGTTCCAAACAAGTATTCTAAGAGCATGAGCATTTAAATATGACAAAAATTAGAGCAAGGTGCAAAAATAGGTCGATTATTAAATTGAAATGTTAATTCCTTTAATAGTTGGCGAAAATCAGCTTTCAGACAGTTATTATTTTTCTGTGAGTTTTTTTTTCAAAACATAAGGACAAATAATTCAATATATTATAATTATATAAGTTTTACGTTTTCTGATGCCTTCAGACGTTTAACATTCTGAATTTAATTAACACTATATTCACCCTCGCATAATGGCTTTGCTGTTTATATACCTACACATCGTTGAAGCTAGTATCGAGCTATAATGATATATATGAGGTTGTTGAAGTGCTTAATTTCCAACTTGGAGATCGGAGGTTCGAATCCGCAGTCGAACGAAATTTGTATTAAATAAACCATTTATTCTTAGTCCAAAGGACCTAACCAAACAAGCTGACAAACAAACAAACAAATCCATAAACAGGTGAAGCTAATATAAGGAAAGAAAAATGCAGAGAAATGGGCATGGGGAATGACGACGATACTTGCTTTTACACTCTTCAATTCGCCGAGGGTTATATGTGCAAAGGAGAAAGAAGATCTTAAATAAATGGCGAGAAAAAAAGTACGAAAAATGTGGTCTTCAAATAAATATAACAGAAATACAATGTCTGTGCATTGATTAAAGGACCACGGATCTTATTTTGGAAAATAATGAAATAATGTGATAGCTGTAGATATTCAAGAGTAAATTTCATTAAAGAAGGAACGAATACCGTCCAAATAAAAGCAATTAATAAACAAGGGAGAAAAGATAATAAGAGCACTTAATGGAATTCTATGGAGTACAGAGGCAAACAAAGGAAAATGAGAATATACGATACGTGGCAACTAAAAAAACAAATAAAAAGGAAAATAGAAGATACAGACATGGACGCAATAAGACAAGCATCTAGGATATTAAGAACAAATTAAGAATTAAGGAACAAATTGGTGTAGAAGAGACAGAACCTAACCTCAAAAATTGTTTCTTCTATTCTTTGAGTTTTTACCGAAAGTTAATTATAATTGTATATTTTATATACATTTTTCGGATTTTGTGTGCTGACAATACTCACTTATTACGAATTTTCGTATTAACTGGTTTGATAAGCTCAGATGACATTACAATGGTCAAAAAATCATATTGGCATAGCTCCGCCTTCGGTTGTTTCCTCTATTTTATATTTTATATTTTGAGTCCCCATTCCTACTTCCCTACATACTAACCTCACCTATATCCGTCACCAGCATGATACGAAAGTCTAACCATTATGGTTAATGAGAGCTTTTTCAAATAAAATAGAACATTAGAAACAAAAAATACATCAATTTCAAGTACCTCAAAATTTCGGATGAATTTAAAAACAAACAAAGAAGCGAAGTGAAGAAACAAATACGAGGCATATTTTTTAAGTAAGTACCGTTTTGCGATTCCGGCGCCGCAACCCCAAGGTCGGCATTCCGCACATACGCGCTGGTTACCTACATCTCTTGTCTACGCACTGACGCCATTATAGTCTCATACTTCATTGTGTACGTTGTATATTGAGTGTTTTAGATGCCTCTGACAATCGTGAGTCCAGCCGATTGTAAAGTACGGGCTGTTATACGATTTCTTAGTGCTAAAGTCGTAAAACCGATCGATATTCATCGTGAGAACTGTGAAGTTTACAAACAAAACATTATGAGTGATGAAATGGTAAGGAAATGGGTGAGAGCATTTAAAGATGGCCGCACAAAAGTGCATGATGAAGAACGGAGTGGGCGTCCTTCGGTAGTTAATGAAGATTTGGTGCAGAAAGTGGACGAAAAGGTGAGAGAAAACAGACGCTTTACAATTTCATCATTATGCGACTACTTTCCTCTATATACTCGTAGTGTTTTGTATTGCATTGTGATCGAGAACTTGAAATACCGGAAATTGTGTTCACGTTCGGTTCCAAAATTGTTTGCACAAAACACAACGTTAGGCAGTGCATTGACTTTCCTTGAGCGGTACCACAATAAAGGTGAAGATTTTTTAGATCAAATTGTTACTGGTGACGAAACATGGGTGGCCTAAGTCACATAAGAATCGAAACAACAATCCATGGAATGACGTCATTCATCATCACTAAAAAAAGTGAAGTTTAAGCAAACAATTTCTGCCCGGAAAATCATGTGCACAGTTTTTTGGGACAGAAAAGGAGTATTGCTAGTAGAGTTTCGGCCTCGTAATGAGACAATCAATGCAGCGTCTTATTGTAAGACATTGAACAATCTGCGTCGTGTAATCCAGAACAAAAGACGTGGCAACTTGAGTAAGGGTATCGTTTTGCTGCATGACAATGCCCGTCCACATGTGGCTAATCGGACCAAAGATCTCATCAAATCTTTTCAATGGGAAACTCTAGATCATCCTCCCTACAGCCCTGATTTGGCGCCCAGCGACTACCATTTGCTCCTGCACTTGAAGAAACACCTGGGCGATCAGCGTCTTAAAGACGATGACGAAATCAAAACAGTTGTGATACAGTGGTTAATAAGCCAGCCGGCAGAATTTTATGAGCAGGGTATTCAAAAACTGTTGCCACGTTATTACAAGTGCCTCAATATTTAAGGAAATTATATAGAAAAGTTGATTAAGGTACAGGCTTTCATGTAAAAATAAGATTATTGCGATATCTTTGCACTTCTTTTTCTAGTTCCAAAACGGTACTTACTTAAAAAATATGCCTCGTATATTGATTTTTTTTCATTTCGTAGAAATAATAATTGACTGACTATGCCATTAGTGAATAGAGTATTAAACAGACCTCTCAACGACGTATTACAATATTTCTATTAACAAAATTCAACAATTACGTCACTATGTCAAAACTATTGATGTCGACCTATTTTATGATTTCTGAAGAAACTAAATTGTTGCAATGTAAGGAATTTGTTCCATAATTTAGCCGCGCTCTGTATATGTATAACGTTAGGGGTAACAAATCTGGAAGACCGTTTCTTTCAACAATTTGGAAATATTTGCGGTATCACAGTAATTTTTTGGTACCTACCGTAATTTATAATAAACTACATACATCAAGTCATTTCCAAACAAATTACAATAACAAAAATTATTCAGTGTTTACCGTATGTCGCTTAAATACCTAACTTGGTAACAAGAAAATATCTCTCAGTTACAAATAACACAGACAGCTATGTCATGTTTAAATTTTATTACATTCGATAAATGAGAACGTTATAAAAATGGGTAACAACTTGGAAAAATGCCTCGCTCCTGACTCACGCACTAACATTCCACAAGTGTTTATGTTATCGTCTCCAGATTTTTTTTTCGGTTTTTTGTTAGTATTTAGAACTGTATTCGTCATAAAACAAACACCAGCTGTAGAATATTTTTTCTGGCTTGCATATGGGTTGATCATTATAAAACGAATAATTTTAAATGATCATAAATTAAATAAATATGGTTTATATCTTGAAAAAGTAATGGATACCATCGATGGGGTTCGTTCTTGATTAATTATTACAAATTACTAAATTGCCCATATAAAACTTCTTATTTTATTCAGTACAACTGTTCCATGAAAATACCGTGTCTCAGATTCACTCTTCCAAAGAAATAATCACCATTGGAATTCAAATTCAATGTATGTAATAAGTTGTCTATCAAATTATTGGAACCTTTATCATAACGTCACCATTGAAACTTGTATATTGATGTTCCAATGGAAACAAATAATTCCCCGCGTCGTTTGAATGTACAGCAACACACGCCTGTGTATTTGAGGGCTACAGAAAGTTTACTATCAATCAGGTTTTGCGTAAAGCTACTTACTCAATCGAAATGTATACTGGTAAAACCAAGAGTGATACAACAAAAAAGACAAAGAATATTAAGTAGAACGATTTTTCTTTTCTCAACTTCATCCGCATCACAATCAATGTTGCAAGTATCTGAACAAACAAAAGAATTATTGTTTCTTCCCAACAAGGCCGGTAACGCTTTCTTATTATTGTTTCCCTACCAGCGGAGTTCCGGCTAGAGGGCTAAGATGAAAGAAGAGAAACGGAGGGGATGAAGTGCTCGCTAGCGTCCCTATCATGTCTTGGAAAACACATCCCAAGTATCTGTCAGTAAGGTGGTATTATAGTATTAAGAGATATCAATTTCACTGGCCACCATAAGGATTATAATACAGATTAAAGTTTTGAAATCTTGAAATTATGAATAAATCCTACTATAGACGAGCGAAGTGACCCTATAAATTTTCAATCATGGTTTATGCAGGGTGGGTCATAAATTTGTACACTTTTGAAATTGCCATGGAATAATTGGTAGGCATTTCGCTGGTGGCATTCCTGAAACCTGACCCTTAAGTTTTCGAAAACTCATCGCCATAACTTTTACTAAAAATTCATGAAAACTCAAATCAACTGGAAATAGGTTTGGGCTGTAGAATATCTCTTTTGAGCAAAATCAATTTGTTTGGAAACATTACTTCAACTACAGGTAAATTCTTGTTGGATAAGGTTCTGCTATTATGATGCATCCATGTTTATTGTTATAATCCTGTGGTTGGTAAAAATCACGTAGTATTTTCATATATTTTGCAGTTAAAAGTTATAGTAGCGCTGCGTGCATTTTGAACATATTGTCCCCAAAACCGTCACTTTTGGGGTAAAGGTTTCTGATCAGTTTTACTCATTATCTTCCAATTTTTGCACTGTTTTTTGAAGAGATAGAAATTCAAGTCCGGTTCAATATCTGATGCAATGTCATTTATCAGGAGTGTAGAATAAAATCATTACCTACACTTTTCTACTACAGGGTGTTTCTATATTCGACCGACAACGCTCTACCACAGAGAGATCTCAATAAATGATTCTTTTTGATATAGGAATACGAACCCTCATGGTGCCTAGTCGCTGAGATATTGGTTGTACAAAAATTTTGAATCAAAAGCAAAAATATCAAGAACGCCTTTAATTTTTTTTTTCAAATTTTAATAAAGTAATATTTTGACATAAACAAACTTTGGAAAAATTTAACCAGGGGCCCATTTTAGCTTCATAAAAGGCTATTAGTTTTTCAACTAAAAATAATCAGGCAATTTATAACAAAATTGAAAAAGAAATGCTCCAGTGGCGTAAAAAATAGGGGGACAAAAGTAACAACTAATCCTGACAGCGGCCCACTGGTTCAATTTTGGTCAGCAAATTTGAAAAAAAAATTAAAGGCGATCTTGATTTATGACAAATTTTTAATTTTGAACACCTATATCTCAGCGACTGGGTCTTGTATTCTTATATCAAAATAAAACATTTATTGAGGTCTCTCTGTGGTAGAGCGTTGTCGGTCGAATATAAAAACACCGCGTATAATGAGTTTATTCAAATTTAGCAGAAAATGTGACGCTATTAAAAATTGATTGAGTGAAATGGATGTTGATTTTATGAAAGTTCTGCATATTTTACCAAAAAACTTGCTAGACGAGGTGCGGGATATTCAATAAAAATACTGACAGTCCGCTTCTTAAAGAGCCATTGACTGTCATGATACTCTCTTAACTTGACAAGGATGAAATTAAATGTCGCACAAACATTTTAAAAGCTTCTTACTACGTTCACGGTTTGTCGACTTTTAGCCTTTTTGATATATACCGACTTCTAATAAACCTTTTTTAACAGTTTTATTGATATTTTCATATATTGTCTTTTTATGAAACAAAGTAATGATTTGACAGTTTTTTTCTTCGAACTTTGAAGAATTATAAATCAATGTATAGTTAACAATTTTTAATGAATATTATCATAAATACGGGTACTAATAAGTATTTAAAGTAGTATCTACGGTATATACTCATAAAATACAATAAATTCGAGATTTTTTATAAAATGATATTATCTCATGTAAAAATCGGCATTTTTCGAGTTTCTATAACTTAAATATGAATATCCACGCATTACAACGTTTTGTAGACTTTATTGATTCTATTAATTTGTTTCTTTTTTGATATTCCAACATCTGCATACTACACGATGTTTGTTTTGAACTGAGTCTTCGGGAAAATGAATCAGAAGCACACCTTGCCGACCTGAACTCACAATCGCTGTAATATCACATGTCTTGCAATTAACATATCTCACCAGTAACTACTCAATTGATTAACCGTCACATCAGTTTAAGGCGAGTGTAGGGAATGATCACCAATTTTGTAGCTGCCCAACTTTTCTTTTACTATTTAAATCAATTATTGCAGAACAGCGGTTTCCGTTTTTCTTCATGCACAATTTCCAGAGGCAACCATTACTTGTAGCGTTGTTTCCGCTAAATTTCCTTTGTTTTTAGATTTTTTGTGATTAAAAACCGTATTACAAGCCGCACTTCGCATCTGGTGGGATTTTTATTTGGAGCTCCATCCAGGATGGATGGAAATTTTTCATTTGTGATTACTGACGGCCGACTGATATGTTACGAACGCAGAAAGAAACGTTTCTTATGTTCTGAATAGCTTTCGTATCGGATATTAATTCTTATCAAGATTAGGAATAGAAAAGCCGGTATGTTTTATTTGGAATTATTGATCATATTATTATCTTACGTTACAGCATTATAATGTGAACTGTAATTAACTGGCCTAATGGGGTATTGATTAAAGACAAAAATAGAATAACGGGATGGGGAGGCAGGCGTAGGTCATGTCAGATGGATATTGTCCGTTTTGTTAGTGAATTTCAATTTTAGAAGAATGAAAGTATTTTCGAAAGGAAAAAACAGTGAAAATAAATATATTATGTCAAGTATTCAAATGCAATTTATAATTTATAAAACAGCTATGAAAGTTAAAATATAAAAAGGTGTGATGTGCTACGTAAATGTTTTTCCCAAAATTTTTTATTCAGTTAAGTTAGCCAAACGCTGCACGGTCTCTATCGCAAAAAGGTTATAGTACAAAAAAAAGTTGCAGATAGAAGTTGTATAAAATTTAATTTCCTATAATATTTATAATGAATGTAAATAGAAATACAGCAATGTTAAAATATTTGTAAAAACCTTTTTTTGTTAGTCTTTGACCTCGAATATATTAAACGCGGATAAGAGGTGTTGACAACATTGAGAAAGCCAAATTTTATGTGTATATGATCATTTTGCTAGTCCTTCGTTTTTCTGAATGTACTCTATGAAGTTCACAAATAAGATGTTAAAGCAAAATTGACAACCATCAACTCAAATCAAAGGATTTTTTATTGGAACCAGAAAATGTGGGCACGTAAAAATCTATAGCTAACAGCTTTGCTGTATAATTCATCAATTTAAAAAGAATCAGCACAGTCAGTCTTGCTGTTTGGTTATGTATATTCAATTTAAGTTAGTTTAAGAAAATTTTTTTCTTCTCTATTCATGGTAGTGTCTCTGAAGTCTCTAAAAAATTGTTTCCATAGGGCTCTAGTGATGAATATAGACTCCATGTAGTTAAGACTCAAGTAGTGAGGATACGAATAATTCACTAGTCCCTTGTAGGCAGAATGATACCCCAACTATTAATGAAAATGACACGGAAATCATAAATTAAACCAAAAAATGTTACATCGAAAGATGGGCACTCCTTGTAAAGATGTCTTCTATCTTGATCAAAGAAATGGTCAGAAATAATAAAAAAAAAACATTTTGAAGAAATTTCGATCTAATTAATTAATAATTTAAAATTAGGGTTATTATTGTTTAATTCCAAGTTAATATAAACGTAAAGCAGAGATGCTAACAATTGACATTTATAGTTCCAATCATTTGATTTATTTTCACAGCAAGTATAATATTGTTATATGGTTTCTTATGAAATTTTAGATTTTTTGTTCTTTTAGATCTGTAACCTACAATTTTTACATTTGTGTGGGTAAATTGCTAAGAAAACTATTAAATACCTCGAAACGATACTACTGAATAAACGTCTATAAACAGAAAAAAATAATAGAGATATATAAACAGGAAATATGGAAAAATAAACGTTCGAAACTAAAGTAGTGAAAAGGGTTTAGTGGGTTGAGTTTTAAATTTGAAATTTCCTACGAAAACCGAACGCGGAAAGTCTGATAAGAATTTCGTTCTAGGTTAGGATTCACAATCAGCTGATAAATGATGGGTCGGCAATCTCTGGCACGAGAGCCATATGCGGCTCTTTGGATGTGAAGTTGTCTCTCTTCCGTGGCAGATTTTATGGATTTTATCAAAAAATATTTAAAAATCGTTCTAAATCTATTAGCGAGGATCAGGCATGGGTTCTATCTCAGTGACTTACACTTGCTTTGTTTCGCCTCCTCCCTCGTGACACACATCAAGCATGGCTTCATACATTCATCTGAAGAAATCTTGAGAAAGATCAAATATTTTCCAGTATCTGCTAAAACAGTTTAAGGAAGAATAGCTGGAGTGTCTTCAAATGTAACATATTTGCAGGTGGAAGATATTCAACTTTCTTCTGCATTATCACTTGTTACCGATGACTCATGCAACATAAAAGGTACAATTTGGTCTTTTTGACAGATATATGTCTTCCTAATATCCAAAAGAAGAACTTCTAAGATTGCTACCACATTTGGGACCAACTAGAGGAAAATATATAGCGAAAGTCATGCAAAATGCCTTGAAGACAAAGGAATCAATTTAAATAAAATCATTTTAATAGCAACTGCTGGAGCCAGAAACATGACAGGGAAAAATAAAGGAGAGACAACGATTCTTTGGAACAAATAAACCATGAAATTCTGCACCCACCAACGCTTTGTTGAGGTTATAAATATGGTACCTAAATTGTTAATAGCATCTTGTCAAAAGCACTCTACTATCACCAGTTACTTCTAATGGTTAAACGAAATGAAGACTCAGTATTACGACCTCCGTCTTCAAAGATAAGGTGTTGAAATGCATTAATCACCCTGAATGGAAGAACGACAAATCAGAGCGAAATTAAATGAAATAAATATAAAATTGCAAAGAAAGGAAAATCCAGCCCTTGTTCTGGTATGATTGCTTGGTTTTGAAGATAAGAGAAGATTAATTCTATTTGCAGAAGATATTCAGAGGGGTAAATTACTTAATTTTCAATTTTTAAAGCATAATCGCCATAAAACCAGTGCAACTTTTAACACAAATTATCTCAGCACACTAAAACATTAAAGATGAATTTGCTGCCAGATTTGAGCAATTCAAGACAACAAAACCACTCTAAAATTCATAGTAAATCAAGTTTGAACAGTTGGAAATATAGGAATGTATGTACGTAGCGCAACAAAAGTGGACAGCTCTGAAAGAAATGCCGCGACAAACTAGAGGCTCTTATATTCAACGCATGAAATAGTCTTCCAAATTCCTACACTGAAGAAGTTCGCTTTTTCAGTGCAGACTATTTATGTATGTATGTATGTATGTATGTATGGATGTTGGAGAATCGTGACTATCTCCGGATCAACATATTCGTACGAGCAAGCTTTCTCTTGCATGAATATAATTAAAAGTAAAGTGAGAAGCCAGCTAACGAAAGAAAATTTGAAGTTATGTTTGAAAGTTATGAGCCAAATTTTCTAAAACCATGCAAAGTCATCCCCCCATTGAATTCGTTTGCTCAATTGTTTGTTATTACAGTACAATTTGTTGTTTGTGTGTGGTTGTGAGTAAATGTTTAATTGTTTTAATTCAAATAATTGGTTATTTTCCCATAATTTCATATAAATATGTTTGTATATTATGTAATTTGTTGAGAAAAACACTACAAATGTTGGAATAGATAGATATTTTTTCATGTGAATAAAAATTAGTTTTTTCTACCAAAAAAAGTTTATTTACCATTTTTTAATGGCAACAAAAAATTCTGTGGCTCTGTAAAAAATTCGAAATTGAGTAAATTGTAATTTTTGACTCTCCTGACTCAAAAGGTAGCCGATCTCTGATCTAACTTAACCAATATAATAGTTTCTGTGATGCCCTGTAGATTGCTGCGCCTAAACTACTAATCTAATAAACGTATGGTTTTTATTGAAATTTGTTATATTTATAGATTTATCTCTAAAAGTGAAACAATCTCAAAAATAGTCAACATTTCTATTCCAGATAGTAACAGTCTAAATTTTAGTGGGCATAAACTATATCTAGTATTAAAAATACTACTGCAGATTCATATAGATTCAAATTAACCGATACATGGAACCTATTTCAACTAAAATTTGTCATTTAAGCAATTAAAAGAAATGAAAATACATCGTTAAATACAATTTATATAATTTTATAATGTGATTTTCGTAAATTAAAAGCATTAAAAGCAACGTAAGGAATTTTCCTATAAAACTGAATTGTGACTAAAATGCTTTTACTACATTAAAATGCGTTCTAATAATGGGGAGTTAGTTCTTGGAAAGTTATTTACAGGTTTTTTCCTTTTGTTCGGTGTACTGCATCTCGTTTGAAATTCTTCATTTATTAAAATTGTGGAGAACAAAAATGCGGATTTTACATTCTTTTCCGCAATGGACTTATTCTTTAAAATGTCGGTATGATAAAAATTAAGAGTTTTAATTTGGTTTTGTTAATAAATTTTAAATTACATTTTACAAAAAAATATTTATCAATTAAACAATTTAACGAAGAAGAATGGCAAAAATGTAAAATGAAACAGATTGGAGTTGTTCATTACAAAGCTTGAAATTATTTTAAGAAAAAGAGTTCTTAATGCTCCGGTAATTATTCAAATTCGAATAATTCAAACTACATTTTCATATATTTCAATACAAATATTTTGTACATTCACAAAATAAATATAAATATAATAAGACGAACATGCGGGATAGATAATATCAATGACTGGGTACTGGATAGAAAGATAAAATGGAATGAGCACGTTGACCGCATGACGGAAGAACGAATTGTGAAAATATCAAGGAACAAATCACCAGCAGGACAAAGAAGCCTTGGAAGACCTAGGAAAAGATGGAGTGATAACATCCCAGGTGACTGAGCAGAGGCAATGACGTGAAGAAAAACAGGCAATGATACCTATACACAGCAGGAAGAAGAAGACAAAATAAATATTAAATTTAGAGTAGAACATAACATATAAGAGTATACTCGCTGGCAAGCTGCACTATGAGGTTACACACTTTTTTTATCCTCACTGTATTCAATCATTTATTTCTTTCTTCACTTTCCATTCAGCTATTGGAAATATATAAAATTTACACTTACTGTTTCTGCCTGTATTTTTGCACTAAAAAACTATTAAGAACCAACAAAAGTGTACGGAAACTCATCTTGGAGAATGTCAATATGGAATTAGGCCCAAATTATAGAAAAATGAAATTCATATTCTATTTATAGACTTCAATTAAGCTTTCGACAGTCTGATAAGAGACATACTATTAAAAAAATTGCAGGTCCCAACAACATTGATAGAGCTCACCAGAATGATGATGACTAAATCAAATATAATTAGGAGGGTCGGAAAAACTAAAGAATTCGATATAAATCGTAGAGACGTCCAAATATTGGCATACGCAGATAATCTGGCCGATAATTACGTGAAGTGTAAAGAGCCTAAAGGAAACATTCTTGAAGATCGAACAGGAACTAGAATCAAATAAAGGGAAGAATAAGTATAGGGAGTTGGAAAGAAAACAAAATGGCGCTTGACCTAAGAAAAAGAAATATATATTCGAGGGAGTTAACAATTTTAAATACTTAGGAGTGACAACTAACAACCAAAATGAACGAGGAGAAGAAATCACTTAAAGGTTTCACACAGGCCACCGATCATACCATAAATTCCGGTCTCTTATGCATAAAAATCAGTAGATGTACTGAAAGAAAAATATACAGTACAGCAATAAGGCCAACAGTAATCTATAGAGGAGAAACAATGAAACTTACTCAACACCTTTGAAATGAAATGATACGAAGAATATATGGTCCAAAAAAAGTTAGACGAAGAATATAAAATCCTTGTATGAAATTAGAGACATTTTCAATAAAGAAACTATCACCAAATTTATTAAACCGAAGCGAATACGATGACTAGGATACATAAAAAGAATGAAAAATTACAGAAAAATTAAAAAAATAACAGAACGGTAGCCCTTAGGAAACCGGAGACCAAAAAACCAATGGGAAAATCAAATAACAAATGATCTGAACAAAACTGGAGTTCGTGAAAGATGGAGACAATAGTGGAAGAAGCCAAAACTTTAGTTTATTACAAAAATAAAATAGAACCTGGGTAGGCTCACCAAAGAAACGAGTCAAAAAGCACTTGATTGAGCGGTTACTACTTCTATTTGAATGTACAACTGATTATATAATATTCATATTAAGAACATGATTTGACAATAATTTGGCGACATCGAACGCTACGATAGATTTAGTTGTCCCCAATACAATACATATGAGTATTTTTGAACAATGAACCTTATATTTCAGCCAAATATCTTCTGACTGTCAAAAAATATCACTCTATCGACATAAAGAGATAAGTAGGTGTGCAATGTTGTCGGTGATACATCTTCTTGTTGTAACTCTTGTTATTGTTCCCGATTCAGACTCTCCACGATGCTACATGCGGGAACTCTAGTGAGAATTATCCGATCCTGTTTTCTCATCTTCCCTCGCCATGCCTCTCTGACTCTCCGTTCCTGTGTGGTTTTTTCGGACGCAAATCAAAGGGAATATAGAATAGATTTCTCGTGTCAAGAGCCTCTAGAAAGTCAGGATCGGGCAATATATACATTTTTAAAGCCCAATCCCGACTTCACATGAGGCTACACAAGGTAATGTGTTCCCTCGTTTTTTCTCGCCTCGTCTCTCTGACGCTCATCTCGGTGTCGAGCTTTCGGGTGCGAGTCAAAGAACGTGAGTATGAAAATGAAGTGAATGACGCGTGGGATCGGGAAAGTAGAGAATCAAATATAGATTAAATCGAGAGTGTGGATGGCTAGCGTTTGTGCCGCCTCCGCAAACCATGCCTCGAGTCGAAAGCCTCTCGGGAGTCGGAATCGGATGGGCCAATCTGGGACAATAATCGTCTACGATGTGAACCAAATGTGAGTGAGATAAATTCTATCCAAAGAAAAATTGTGAATTCTATGCAACATTTTTTGTTAGGTGTCTACAACAATTTTAGCAATGTGAAATGATGCACATAATCATGAAAGAAATTACTATAAGCTGTTGTTTTTGAAAATTTTTGCCATAATATATGGAAAAATGGAATTAGTATATAATTTATTGAATAAATCAGTGGTTTACTACAGGGACAATTTTTCGATTCTCCAGCAGTTTTATAAAAATAATGTATTTTTTGTATATCTTTAACTATGTTTCCATTCCACTTTTCTTTATTCAAATACTTGATGTCACCAGTAGTAAACACAGTATAGTTCTTCCAATATCAATTATAGAAGACAGTTAAGAATTAAGAAAAGAAAAATAATGTTTACTCCCCGTATAAAATTCGGTAAACATCTAGCATACCGTCAGTCCACGTAGACTCATCATCTCCACTGTGTACCAATGAAAACATCGAAACGTAAACATAAATGCATTTCTATTGGCCGAAATCGTCTGTATACAATTTATTCGAATTATTCCTGCCAGAATGTCTCGATAAGCACTGCAAGTAATACAACAAAAGGTAGCAGATTATTCAAAATACAATTATACCAGTTTAGAAACATTACGTCAAGTTTTGTTAGCATGTGGTGTTTAATACAAAAAACCGAATAAACGGATTGCAACAACCGAATGGTCAAGGATTATTCGATGGCGACAAGATTATTGGCGTCAAATAAAAGACTACCGAAGTTCTTATAATTTATATAGATGAAACATGGTTTGACAGACACGATGTAGTAAATTTAGGTTGGGTTGACAATAGTAAAAATGGCTGTTTTAATGGGCCATGTTCTAAATGGAAACGTATTATAATAGTTCACGCTGGAAGCAAAGACGGTTTCGCGCCTAATGCTTTATTAATATGTGCTAAAAAATGTGCAACTGATTATCGTGAAGATATGATAAGATAATTTTTTGAAAAGTGGTTTAATGAACAGCTTTTACCTAACATTCCGGTACAATCAGTAATCGTTAGGGACAACGAATCCTACTACTCGCGGCAAATCTTTAAGATAGCAAATTTTGTCTGGAAAAAATATTCCTATTCCTATTCCTATTCCTGTCAGCGATAGTGTCCGACAAACAAAGAATTGCTTATTGTTATTAGAGGTCTAAAGCTAGAGACAACCTCCTTACTATTGCATATTTAACCCTATAGTGTTAATATGGGCAAAGATAAAATCAGAACTAGAAAATGTAATCAGTCTCCAGAACTGAGTAAAGAGGTTGTGGAACTTGTAAAGAATGTTCTACCTGCCGATCGCCAAGAGCTTTGGAAAAACTGTGTTGGACATGTTATTATTATAGTATTTATAAAAATAATAAATTTATGAAATTAGGTATCTACGCCTATGGTAGATCAATCAAAATTCTCAGCAAGTGTTTTTATATAAGTTTTTATAACCTGCAATTGATATTGGAAAAACTATAATAAGCATTTTTTTTTAAAATGTTCCAAAATATTTTTCGACACATTTTTTCCCATATTTTTTTCTTGATTATTCCAAACGCAATCAATTTCCCATCATATGTTCTCATTAAATCACTAGAAGCACATGACTTCAATACAAATAACTCCTAATTAATCGAGGCGATATAGCAAAATTAATATTTTACACAATTCGAATGGACAGCAATCGATTCAAATTTCTGAACGATTATGTTGATGCACTGAAGAGTTGACCAATTGCGTGGAATTTAACGAACATTTTGAACCAATTTAGTTGAAAAACTTTATTAAGTCAAAAATATTCGATCTGGTCTTTAAGAACGTTTTAGTTCTACTGGTAGACATTATTTTTACAATTTTAACTCCAATTTTGTCAAATAGGAAATAGTGATGAGTAATTGAGTACAACAAGCAACATCCGCCATCATTCCCTGTTAGGAAAGAGCGGGGAAATCGTAAATGAACTACAAAAGTTTTAGATTTGATTAAGTCATATTTTCTGTATCAAATTGGATAATTATTACTCAGTATAGTAGTACTAAAAATTGATATCACTTATGTATCATATTTCCTGTTTTTATACAATCAGTGTAGTTTAATATATTTAATTTAATGTCTGATACGAATTCTCCCTTTTTTATGCCCCATTAGTTCAGATAATCTATACGCACAATAGTGCAAAACTGTTAATATTATCTCTACTATGCGATGCTTACGATTTGGGCTCGATATGATGATATACTCTGGAACTTGATCATTGGTCTGTGTCACATAAGTAGTAACAATATATTTCGTGAAAGTAGAATGCGATGAACTTCTCCTACCTTACGTAATGGAGTTCTAACAAATGTATCAATTCCTTCGTTTCATGTCCAAACAATCGGCAAGAGCTGATCCGTGAGACAGGCAGCAGCTATTCAAACGATCTTTTCAAATTACTTATCTTAATTAAAAAATCAACGATATTAACCAGTAATTTTTAATACGAGAATTGCTGCTCAAGTTTTCAAATATGGCAACACTGATGTTAATATGACAAATCTTACATTGTCATCATAAAGTTTGCCATTTTTAATGGTGAACGTAGTCAAAACGTGTTGTCAAACGAGTGCTATTTGAGGATACTTGAAAAATTCATCTTGGTCAAAATATGGAACTGAATCGAGAATATTTTTCGTGCGATGATTTTCTATGACTTTCGACGTGAATTTAACCAACAACAGTGTGACCATCAACTCGCTTCTACCTTTGGTGATGTACTATTTCGAGCCATCGTGTTTTGCATTTCATCTTTTCAATCGTGGTCACACTTCGTTAAATGATAAATTTCGTGAAGGTCATCTAAAATCGGCTGTTGTGTCAGAAAACATCGATACTACGCGTAAACTGACATTACAAAAAAGAATTGTTCGCGTTGGATACCGCATAATTTGATAAGCGCTCATAAAAGAAGTTCCTGTCGATTGGATCTGAAATGCTGAGAAAATTCAATTGCGATGCTTCGAAAAACGTCATTAATATCTTGACAGGTGACGAATCATGGATCTATGCATATGAACTCCAAACAAAACAACAATTGACTGTATGGGTCTTTTAAGACGAGCCGAATTCAAAGCAAAAGTTGTTCGCCTACGAAGCACATCGAAGCAAATGGTCGTCTGTTAATTCCAAATAACTGGACATGTCACCATCACGATACGATCTCTCACACATCAGTTCAAACTATAACGTTTTTGAAGAGTACCTTAATCGGAATAGAAAATATGCTTCGACAATTGTTGGCATGTAAAAGTGTATTGATTTTAATAGAGAATATTTTCTTCTTCTTCTTCTCCTTCTCATTTTAAGACTATGACTTGTGTTTTCAAAGAGGCAGCCTAAGTTGTGACTCCGAGGACCAGCTCTCATACCAGCGCTTTGGTGGTCTTTCAGGCGGTCTACTTGTATTGGGTCTCTCTTCCTTTGCGATTTTCGCCAGTCGATCGTCGTCCATTCTATTGACATGATCTCTTCATGCTCTTCTTCTAGTTCTGGCCCATCTCACTATATCCGGAACGTCACACATTCTTCTAATTTCATTGCTCCTTATTCTGTCTCTTAGTGTTTTCCTTGTGATTCAGCGTAATGTCTTCATCTCGGTCGTTCTAAGAGTTCGCTTAGTAGTTGCAGTCTCCGCCCTCGTTTCTATGGCGTATGTCATTACTGGTCTGACACAAGTTTTATGTATCCGTGTTTTGCTTTCGATACTTAAAAATTTATTCCTCCATATCACGGTTCGAAGGAATCCCGATATCCTAGATGCTGCTGTTGTTTGCGTTTTGACTTCTTGTTTCAAGTTCCTATTGCTCGTGATGTTAACCCCTAAATATTTAAAAGACATAACCTGCTCTACACTTTTATTATAAATTGCCAGTTTGCATCTTCTTGGTTCTCTCGCTATGTCAAGGATTGAGAATATTTTGGAAAACAATAAAGTTATATCAATATTATAAATATTTGTTTTTGTTTGTCTATCTCAAGTATCCTAAGTAGCAACTCTCGTAGAAGACTATTAAAAGCTAAAGACGACGAATTATAAACTTAAATCATTTTTTGAAAGCGCTAATATAGATGATTTATATTTCTTAAAGAAATGTTGTCACATAAGAATTCCAATCTTGGCTGACGTAAAGGAAAATGTCGTTCAATTCAGTTTTAACAAGTTATGAAGCACTAGACTCAAGTGACGACGGAGAAACCATTAAATTAAAATTATATTCTGAAGTCTTACAAGCGGTTCATAAAAGTCTAGATCTAACCACTTAATACGCTCAAAAGCACCTATTTCAAATACCATCGGAAAAAATTTTAATTACTTTGGGTTTTAAACCTCACTAATGATTTTTTCGCGATTGCTTGTTAGGCCTCTATACGCCTTCAATAGAAAAAAACTGCGGCATCCCAAAAACTTTTTTGACGGCAACCAGTATATCAAGATAGTTCTATCTATACCCATTTGCTTTCAGTTCTTTTTCATAAATATACGTGAACCTAATTTATGTATTCATAGTTTATAAAAAAATAAAGGTAATTTTTGGTGAACATTGTATACTGCGTAATGTAGGTCCTCATTGTACCTCGCAGTGAAAAATTAGTATGTGTATATAACAAAGATTCATACAGCCCTCATTTTTCACAGTTAGAGGTTGGATTTTCAAAAACGTTTCTTATAAAGCACTAAATTTTTTCAAGGAACGTTAGTGCAAATTTTGTACTTATTTAAAATTTTCTATTTGAAATGGAAAGAATAACTTTTCACACACAGTTATTCCCTTTTCATTCATTAGGAGATGCCTATATTAAAAAAAATTGTCAAAACAAAATTGGCAGATCCTAACTGACGGACTATCATATGAACTGTTTTATCTCTATTCACTCTTTTTTTAATTTTTATCTATTCAATTCCCAACGTGGTGAACAATCCCAAAATACTTTCTCAGCGAGAGGTTACGTTTTAAAATGAATTAACAATCCAAATTTCATAATTGTAACTTTAGTAGTTTCTTCTGTGCAATGGTAAACAGTCTGTTTGTCATGCTCCTTTTCTATTTTTAGATGGATAAAATTCCGTCAACTGTTTATTTCAAAAAGTATCAGTGATAATTGCCTATTAGACATGTTGGTCTTACTGTTACGAACAGGCCCACTGATATAGACCGTGAGGTCTTGTTATCCTTCAATGTTAAGTTGAATGCACGCCAGGTATTTTTTATTCGTAATGTCTTTTTACTTTTATTGTGACTTTTTATATAGATATATTCTACGAAGAACTTTTTGTTTGTTCATGGTAATCTAGAGATTTCAAGAATTTGGAGGTTGCAGAAGATGGTTTTAATATATCGGGACAGTATCAAGTGAATACAAAAGTGAACTAAAAGGGTGCATCTAAAATAAATTGTACATAAATTAAATATTAGTGAATAGTTGAACGTGTAAATGTTAGTGAATAGTGTAAAAAGAAATGAATCACGTGAGTAAGATATGTGTATAAATTTATCCCACCTGTTTTGTGAATAAATACTGGGATTGCAGAAACAAATTATATTTTTTCCAACCAGTTTTCATTTGTTTCGTGAAATAATGGGGACAAGGATAATATAAATTTAATCCCTTCTTTTCAACTCACTAGCTGTTATTGCCGCAATAGCTGACAGTCCATTGCCTGTAAGTCCTTTTCATCCAAAGCAATAAGATGTTTTCATTTTCATTTAGAAAAGTTTTCCTCTGATGTCATTTATTAAATGATTTGAATTTAAAGAGAGGGTGAAAAGATTAATGAGATACCATCGTTATTACCCTCACCCTTACAATTAACAAAAGGTTTCTCGCTGGAGACAGCACAATATATTTGTTAAGTTTATAGATTGTTGTAATGAAGAAAATAACTTAGAAACGAGCTATTTTTTTTTTAATTTCGTTTAAAACTTTCCAGTCATATGGAAATGAACTAATTAATTTTTCAAGTATATATTCAATACTATATAATTCGAAATTGTTAAAGTAGTACAGAGTGAAGCCAAAAAAGTTTGAACGTCATTTTTATCTTCCTTATAGTGTCTATCAACTTATTTTCACATTAATTTTCAATGTATGTATATGAATAATTTTGATTCTTATTTAATTGTATTGTTCTATTTATTTTAATAGTGAAGTAATATTCCTTTTGGTGTATACTTTATAAAAGAATAATATTTAGACACCTAGTTGAGCGTGAAAAACTCTCGACATTTCTGCCTGTTTTGTTTACCTCAATCGGACGGTTGCGTTGTTCGTTGGAACTTTTGTATTGTCCAGATAATGAATGATTTATTTCATTATTTTATCATATTCGTATTTATAATAATGTTACAAACACCAGAGACCATTCAACCTATAACATCTGCTTGTAGTGTGTTAGGTAATACTGACTATCTGCACCGATATAACCAATTATGCAATATAATAGTTATATACCGTATCATAAGTAAAAGCAGCAGTAGTTGCTCAAAAATGACAATTCAAGGCTCTACTACCATGAATCCATTACTACCGATAGACATACGGCGAATAACAGACCGGGCATCGTAGTGGTTAATAGAAAAGAGTCAATTCTGTCCTTGTCGATGTAGTCATACCGACCCCTCACAACGTTCTCAACAAATTTCAGGAAAAACTGGACAAATATGCGGATTCGCAATAGCGATTAAACAGATGTGGCACATCGAAAATGTAGACATAGTTCCAATTATTATGTCAACAGCCGGCATCGTGCCAAAGACCTCACACGATAGCATGGCGAAACTGGCATTATCGAAAAACAGCTTCACCGGTATCCAGCAGTCTGTAATATTGAATACTTGTCATACAGTGCGCAAGTTTATTTTGTGAACTGAGCCTAATTCTTATGATACTTTGTATGCGGGATAGGTCTCTGGGCTGAGTAGTGCATAAGACTAATAATAATAAAATGATTCGAAGGAATACAGATGTGTAAGAAAAATTATTTATGGGATTTAGATGATTCGAACTGGAGGAATGGTAGACAAAAACGACGAAACCGTTGAGTGCAGCAGTTCATGTTCCTAAGTATGTTCCTTTATATCAGAAACTTTGTCACTAAAATTCATGCAACATTTCAATTTTGAGTTTATGCAATCTAGGTAGTAGTTCCCTGGGGTGTATTGGGAGCAAATTAAAAAATTTTGGATTGTAAAACGCATATGATCTTTGACTAACCATTTTTTTTTAATTAGTTGTAAATTTGCATAATAGTGATTGATAGAGTTAATTTTTTCTTTTGAATATCTTCTATTTCTTCTCGTGATTATATATTCGTATTATACATTGGTAAGCAAAGGGTAGTTTTATGTTAAGAATATTTTATTCAATATATAATTCTTCAGTTGAAAATAGCCTCTCTTTTTCGAGTATTATTTTTAAAAAGATAGTTTGTTTTGTTCCTGGAATTTTAATGGAAATAATTAATACTCCTACATATGCTACTACTCAATATCTTAATAAAGATATTAATTATAACAAATTATTGAGTATTAGTAGATTTTTTGTGAAAGAATATTCCTTACTACATTTAATAGTACAATTAGTGTTTAAATTGATACACTTGTGTGTTTTTTTCATGGTTTTCCTTGTAATATTTTACTCAAGCGGATATACATTCGAAACTTATTTATTCATTCATATAATTTCCTAATGTTCAAGGCTTTACACTATTTATTGCGATTTTGCACTTAAATTATTGGATTTGATATTTATTTCTTCTCAATATCTCCTAATAATTTTGTTTTTTGTATTCTGCATATGTTGAATATCAAACAAGATATATTATGATTTGAATATTTACTCGATAATAAAAATTATTTGAGTCAAGTTTTCTGTAATTGTAATTCTGCCTACTATTATTGAGCTATTATTAACCAAGATGGAATGTAATGACGGACATAAAAAAAATAATATAAATGAAATTGAGCTATAAAAAAACGGTTCCAAAAAATCACTCCAACAAAAGCGACTTACATCACTAATACAAACGAAGATAACAACAATACCAACGACCGCCACGCCGCTGATAAGAACATACAAACAATAAATTGATAAGAGGCAAATACGAAAACGGTCGTTAGACCACCTCCTGTTATCGGAACATAACCATCGACGCAAATTCCGGAATAGCCGAACGGAAATTGGTTGTGATAAGTGCCGAGCAGTTTCAGTTTCTTATTATTGTTTTTAAGACTTGTGCCGGCCTACGCGAAATGTCGTAATCATCAAATGACTCATCGAAAGTATTTTTACTCGAAATTTTATAATAGAGTTGTTAAATTTGCGTTTAATGAGATATTCAAGTACTAATTTTGTTATAAATCTTTATAATAATCAGTTCGTTGTTCTTTCTCATCAGTAATTATTAAATATTGCTGCCTTTTATATAATATATTCAATTTTAGTTTTTTGATTTTTTTTTGACCCATTCGAGAAGTTTTTTGTAACACAAGAGATATGTGATACCTATTTAAATAGTGTGGTATAATTTCTCTGCTATCACGATAAACAAAAGAATTACAATTAAAAAAATCTTATAGTTGATTATTGAAATAATCTATCAAAAGACTGGACGTGATTGAAAAATAACAGTCGTCAGGTCAGGTATAATACCATTTTCCAATAAAACTAAATACGCCGGACCATTTAAGTTACTTTCAATGAAAAAGGGTCCAATTATTTTGTCGCCTATTATTCCAGCCAATACATTCAGATTAATACAAAAAGTGGCCTCATCGCAAAAAATAACATTACATAAAAAATGTTGATCGTTTTGATTGTCATCTGACAACTCTTGAACCACGTTACTTTGTATGGATGGAATTTATTATCACGTAAAATTTTCATTACGGATGTTTGCGAAACATCAAGTTCCCTAGATATTTGTCTAGTACTCAAGTGTGGATCGTCTTCTCACAGGACACAAACATCCAAATAATTTTCAGTTGATGCAGTTTTTCTGCGACCTGTTTTGGATAAATCTTTTACTGAACCAGTTTCGTTGAACTTTTTCACTGACAGTAGATCTTGTTAGGGGATTTCGGTTAGGATATAAATTATTAAAGATATTGTAACGTTTTCACTGCTCACAGTTTGCGTTACTTTTGTTATAAACATTATACGATATAAACCTACCAACTTTTTTTGTAAATAATTTACTTTATAAGATATTTTGCCATATTATCTTTGAGTAGAAATATTTACATGCTATATTTCATACCACTTTTGTAGTTTTGTATGTACTTGTTGGTGACATATTGGGTTCCTGGAATTCAAGTTATTTAGCACAGTTTAATTTGTCCTTTTGTTGAACTATTTTTATATAAACAAATTGAATGTTTGGTTTATTTTCTTTTGAGGTTAAGTCTTGGCCTACAGGCAAGCATTATTCAAAATTTGCCAGACGTGGTATAACTGGTTGCAGAATTATGTTGCTTTTATGAACACAGTTGCTTCGCCACCTGGCTAAGATTCTTTCTTAAGGATTTCCAAAAGCGAAAAATATACAGGGTAATCCATTTGAAATAACAATGTTCATTATTTATCCAGAAAAAGGAAAGATCTGACAACAATATATACCACCATAATATTGGGCAATTTATAAAAATCGTACAGCCGTTTCCGAGATAATTGACGCGTTCCATATATAAAACTCACTAAATCTGACTCTGTATAATAATAGTGGTAGTTATAAGCCATTTGAGATCGAAATACAGATATAAAAAGATTGAGGGTACCAGAAAGTAATGTGGTTTCTGCGCATGTCTATAGTTATTGTTGTGTCGAAGATATTTTGAGTTTCTTGTGACTTGTTACCAGGAATATACGACATTGGATGCTTTATGAGTTTCGAAAGGATAGTATCGCAACAGTTGCAACCAAAAACATTTGCGATATTGATCCAATTATTACACAGTAGTAAATACATGATTTCTACGTTCAGATCGAATAATTTTGATGTCTTTCTCAATTAGGAAGACTAACAACTGAACAACATTGGTCCACCATCCAATATAATCAGATTAAGAAAATAAGCAAAGCATGTATATAAGTTTCCCATAATCTATCCGAACAGAGCCAAGTCAACCAATCCATCTGTGAACTTTATTGTGAATGAACTAATCGTATGTCTATAATGAAAATTAAAAAACTAATTGATATTTATCGGTTAGGCATCGAAATTTTGTCCACTAGAAAATATTGTTGATAACGAAGGTGATTACATTATTGGTTAAATACAAGAATATATTAAAAATTTATTCATTTGAATTTAATTTAAGATGGTGGCATAACATTATGATGGTGATAAGTAAAATATATCATCAATAAAATCAATTGATTTTGCTAGTTTAATCTTTATTTGTAACTTTCTTCAAAAATTATTAAAATATAAATTTTTTCTTTGAACTTTTTCATAATTTGAGCAGTCATTGATGTTAACATTTTTAGAACATGAATACGAATGAAAATTTTTGTTCAATATGGATTTTAGTTCCCTATATTCCAGTCCATTTTGCCACTGTATATTACGTACAAAATCTAGTAATGGCGCTACATATAAAGAGTAATAAAGCATCGGGGGTTATTTTGTAATCCAATTCGATAGTCTAATAAAATTCTCAATAAAAGCTTGGAAGAAATAAAGAATAAGTGACATTTAAAACACGAGGATGAATAAAATGACACCATAAAAATCGGCTGAGTAATGGTATAATGATATAAGGATCTACATCAAAAATAAATATGGCGAAAACGTGACACTTTCATTATTATTATGCAATGATCAATTTGTTATCATACAATCAAAATCTTCGAAACCTTTCAAAGTATTAGAGAGATAATTGAGGACAATGTAAGTGCCAAAACTTAATATATCAAAACTAGAAACACTTCTTAGAAATACGTACAGTTTCCAATATTAATCTAATAGATGTTTGGTAGCCTCACAATCTTCGAAGTCTTTGAAGGTATCAGAGGAAACATTGAGGATAATGTAGAGGTCATCAAAATCAAAACTAAATTCATTAATATTCTAGTGGATTTTTTTAGCCCAACACAACTTAAGAAAGCCCTAACTTTGATGTTAATGATAATGAAAAATCATCATTTATAAGTCGAACAAAGCTACCAAAACTATCCATTTATACTTAAATCAGTCATCAATTCCACCTTTTAATTTATACTGATAAATCAGTAATTCAATTGACGCCTTATAGGCTAGCTTTGTGTCATCCGAAACAACCAGCAGAAATAGTCAAAATTTGGATGTTAAGCATGCGTCTCATCAGCCGGCGGTGGCTACATGCCTGCTATCTTTCTCACATGACATTTTTATATTCAAATTCATTTTTTTTATAATTATAGTTCTAAGGAGTTATTTTGTGAGAGTAAAATACTTTCATCGAGATTTCACGTAGGATCAGAGGACTTGTATAGGAAAATATACAACTTGCCAGACTATCGGCGAGTACTGATATGTGAATTTTCCACAACACGAATTGAAATTCAATCTTATTATTCGAGACTGATAGGTTTTGCAGCTCTAGGACTTTTAGGACGTAGTTTATGGGTTCTAGCAGTAAATAAGAAAAAGGGAATACTGTGATAAACATAGGATAATGTAATTCGTAATACACTATACGTCAAGGATGAACATGGAGATTACTTCATAGTTATTTATGATACAAGTGCCTTTTGGACTCATGCAATATTTTATCTACGACCACATTAAAAAATATTTTAGTTGAAAACCGAATTATAATTGAAATTCATGGTAATTTTCAACAATGAATAATGGAACCATAACATTGATGATTGCCATTGACATTATCTTGACTTTTCCGTGTAATTTTTCCATGTAATTTTTTTAGTGTTAAACCTTTCGCCATATTGACTTCATGTAGATTTTTCCAGAAGCAGGTTTTCAATTAGATTGCACTCTGTTTCAGGAGGGATGTAATCAGATTCTTCTTCCATGTTTATTTAGCTCAACATCAGTGTTTTATCAATCAAAATTTGAAAAACATTTTGCAAAATGACGATAACGTTTCAGATTTCTTAGTGACAATACAAAATGATTAGAATAACAGAACCTTTGATAGAACAAACAACACATACTTATCTAAGGTAACTCGCATGCTTTCAGACTTATGTATAATATATAATTTCACGTATTTGTTTTAGAATGCCTAATTTTAATGGTGGTCGTAGATAAAAATAATGGCACTATTCAAAATGTATACTTCGAATCTATTAGTACAAATCATCCAATGGCAATTTCCCTTCCCTTATCTGTCAGGCAGGTCACACAAAAGATGTCTTCTAAGCCTTCGCTGGGTGGGAAGTCTCATTAGAGGTTGAGCCAATATGTTGGGATGGGTTTCCATGCGGTAAAAATATTTTCGGGAGAAGTGTAATATTTCTTCTTTAACTGCCTTAATTTAGAGGTCATAAGCGATAACGCTGTTGTGTACTGAGTCCTTTTGATTGAAACTTTCTAGAATTGCTAAACTTAAGTTGGATGCAGTGCCACATAGCTGAATACCATAACTCCAGATGTATTATCAGCTTGTTGTCGATTGTTAGTTGAGATTTTCGACCTATTAACCAGTACAGTTTGCTGAGTTTTAGACCCAATTGTTTTTTATTGGTTAGTATGTGTGTGCCCCAGGTTAATCGTTGGTTCAGTTGAATTCCAAGGTTGGGTGTATATAACATGCTTAGATTTATTTTCATTTACTTTTATTCTCCAAGTTTTTAGCCACAATAAAATGGCGTTCAAGTTTTTCTGCAATATATGAGAGGCCATAGCTGGGTCCTGGTGAGATGCTAGCGCAGCAGTGTCATCTTCATATGTTCATATGTAGTTACATTGTTGTGTGTAGGAATATCAGCTGTGCACATAAGATAGAGGATTGGGCCAAGTGCACTTCTCTGTGGAGCTCCTGACATAATTAGATGTATGGTGGTGATGTAATCTTGGATTTTCACTAGAAAGTGTCTGTTCTGCAGGTAGGATTTGAGGGTGTATGAAGTAATTTCTTAATTAATCAGGCAGTAAATGTTTTAATGTTTTTAATTTTGCCATTTTCAATTCTCTATATCTTTTTCTATTTTGTAGCCAGGGTCAAATTTTTCAGTAGAATCTTGGGGAATGATAAGTAAAAAATTGTTATTGTTGTTTAACAAAAATTTGCGTTACATTAGGAAAATTAGGGTTATCGGAGACTTGACTGAAGATTTTCTAACGATTTGTCATTTCTTCCGATATCTGTTTCTGGAGGTTTTTGACGTTATTGGACCATTCCGAAAAAATTCTACGTATGTATGAAAAAGATATGTGGAAAGGAGAGAAATTTTATATAAACATTAAGCCAGGATTTTTCAATTACCTAAACAGGTAAGAAATTACTTCATGTGTTTGAGATTTCAACGATATATATTCTGTATACTAAGTAGTTCAAATGCTATTGATAAATAATTTGTTCAATATATTTCCCATTATACAAAAATATTTAATGGGTGAAAAATTGTTACAAATATTTACGAAAATATTTAAGCAAACATTAGTAGCCCAATTTACCTTGAATATAATCCTTTCTATTATATCAACATGAATAAATATTTTACGAATTTACATTAACTTCTGAGATATAAAATTGAGATAACGATGTGATCTAAAAATAAACGAACTTTTTAGTTATAAAACATAAATAGGATAAAATAATTATACCTCTTCCTTTATATTTATATGCCTAGAATATTATCGTGAAAGATAATTTCCAATGCAATTTTTAGTATTATAACGAGAAAATAGTGGCACTGTAATATATCAAGAATATGCGGATGGAAGTCGAGGACAGATATCTAATTATTTCTTTGAAATTTGTTTGCTTAAATGGTATTGCTGGCATTTGAATAATGAGAATTGTCTGAATATTGTCCCGATCTCAATTTTATCAATACAAGTTTAAAAATAGATTTGCACATACGTTGAGACATGTTCACTAAAATTTCAACCAATTTAGACACTTAGTTTCTATTTAACAATAGTTTATGTGAACCCTTGCTAAAATTTTTCTGAAAACGGAAAAATTGAGTTTCGAGCCCGAATTAAGAAGTTGTTTTTGAAAGATAATACGCAAATGAAGATGGACAATGTGTACATAGACTCCCCCCTCATTTACGACTGTAAAATTTTGGGTAGCTGAATTAAAGTGTGACAATATCAGATAACTGACGTCAAACATTCGGACGGCCAAAATCTGCTTTGGGTGTCCGTTTATTCACTTTGGACCAAAAGCGCATTCAAATTAACATATTCAAAATCAAGATCAAAATAATTAAATAGACAGGAAAAGTGATGGCAGACGTTTTTTGGGGTAGTCATAACATTCTCTTTAGCGACTACCTTCAAAAAAATAGAATGATGATAGGATAGTATTACGCTTCATTACTTGACAAAGTAAAAGCAGAAATCGCAGAGTGACCGCATTTGAAGTAAAATAAATTGATTTTCCATTAAGACAACGCACACTTCGATGATCACCACGGCTAAAATACACGAACTGCACTTCGAATTGGTTGACCACCAACCATATTCATCAGAATTAATTCCCAGCGAATTTTTCCTCTTGGAATTATTGCGTAATCGCCCATTTTAAGGAGAAAGATGGCAACTAAGAAGTTAGAGCAGCACTTGAACTAAGTGTAAGATTGAAAGGAAATATGTTGAAACATAAAAATGATTATGGGATAAAGGTCTTGTTTCTGTGTTAGGTCTAAGTTGTGATATTAATATTGAACATTGTTTAACACTATATCAACAATGATCACATTTCCCTTCAGTCTCTGAAGATGATAACACGCGTCAGACATTATAATTGTGAGGGTTAGTGTAGTGGTAGTGTAAACGGTGTGTTCATTTCGTGCTAGTTTGTGAGTATTCGGACAATCCTCTTACTAGGCAATGGAAACACCTACTTTGTTTCATGAAATTCGGGTATCAATGTGTAGATTCTATATCAAGATATATGCAATTCTTAAGCTATTATTATTGCAACTTACTATGAGTTGCTGCTTCTTGTGGATCCTATCTCGATTTATTTTTTGAGTTACTTTCAAGTACAACAGATGAAACTTTGAGAAAACGTAGTAACCTAGTTTTTTCCAACAATCATTGAGTTTCCAGAAATTTTTTGCAAATTACAAAAAAATTACATATTTGATTATATTTTTAATACATAACTATGAAAATTGTAAATTGATAGTTTCATTATATAAAAGGGAAATGTCTTTCTCTTAAGAACCCCTTTCAGTATAGCGGGCCTTATACGATCATTTGGAATGACAATCATTGAGATGATTGACATTTATATTAAAGACTGATAGAATGAGAAATAGACCGTCGGATTTACAAATATTGAGTATCCAATTTTAAAATGAAGCGCCCACATTTCCGCATCAGACTAATTGATTGCCGACTCCACTTCATTCGGAAATATGTTCATGACATAATAGCAAAAACAAAGGAAAGGGAAAATGTAAAAACATCTAAAAAAAAAGGAACATAGTATCCAAACACGTGATATATTCAAAAAAAATATCGCAATACGGAAGAATTTCCCACACTTTTTACACACGGGGCGCGTCCACCTGCTCGGTGTTCCGTATAACGTCATGGACATGCATCGCAAAATTTCCTTTAAGAGCATCGAACATTGCCGATAAGCAGCTATCCCATCGGTGTGGCTGAATATACTTTCTAATATACAAAGAAAATCACGATCCGTTTGATGCGATAAATGCGGTTTCAACATAAAGTCAACATGTTAAAATGGTTTTAAATCACATATCATGAGCGTTTCCAGCTGATATTACTCATAGAAATGTTAAACGACTGTAAAATGGTCAGATTTTTAACTAAATCCTGTTTCACTGTTTTTCTAATGCCAATTACAAAGATATTGGCTAAACAAGCTTTATCTTCACTCGTAGATATTTAAATCCTCAATCCTGTTCAATATTTCACTATAAACTGAATTAAAATTATTTCAATCCGACTATCAGTTTGTTATGTGCAGGTGGTCCAAGATTGAAATCAGGACTGGCAGTCTGATTCTAAGGACTAACTCAACTTGATGAGTACACATTGCTATCATTTGTAGCTCCATTCGTTTAATAGGAAAGGTAAATCGACATCATTTCTTTAAATCCTTAAATTAAACAGGTCAGTTCAAAGCGGAAGGCTAAATATACCATACACTATAAGTTTGTCGTAATGTTTTCAATTCGAGAACATCCAAAACTGATGATTATTTTCACGCAGACTGAACGAAATTCTGTCGAACTACTTTTCTAACCAACGGATCGAAAATAACATTAATGAAGTAGCAAATTATAGTAAGTATCCTACTAAATAGTTGGGATAAAACTTTAGTTATTTCAACAAATTAATGTGTCTATACTGCGATCTTGTCATTAACTACGTTTTTCTCTCTCTATAGTTTTTTTCATTTTTGGCAATTGCTAATGATGCCGCACATAGCACATTAATTCTAGTCCAATGTAAGTGAGCCAAGGATTGACGGTAAAACTAGGAACTGAAGCTGTTCACTCGACAAACCAACATTTTAATTAGTATCGTCTCATGATTTAAATAAAATCTCATGTATAGCATAACATTTTAACGAACCAACTAGGATTGAACAGTAATTTTAACCATTTGTACTTATTTTTAAGAATCCTATGAAGGAACTAGTATTTTCCACAAATGATACTATTCATCGCAAGTTTTATTTTGAAGCTTTCAAATAATTGTATAAACTTGTTTCTCTTATGCCTCATTCTCTTCTACATCAAAAGCACTTTGTGTCTAATAGCCGATGGCTTTTTGGTTAACTTCATCTTTATAAGCTAATTTGGAGCTAAGGACAACAAACAAAATATGAAATGGAGCTATATGTATAGCATTCGTGTGCCTTTAACTTTGAAACAGAATAACATACGTGATGGAAGTAGTTACTTATAGAATTACAGATTAATATTAACTACAATGAATAAATTCATTCCTTATACTATTATTCATAAAGTAAAACAAGCAGAAACAATAAGGAAAAAGACTGGAAAGAAAGATTAAAAATAAGAATAGGACTGAGCAAGACACCAGAAAATGAAAAAAAAACTGGAAAAGACCAAGAAACAAAGATTTGTGAATGTTAAAACATATAATAACATATAATACGAGAGTTGCTACATATACACAAATAAATATTGGGTGTCAAACAAGGACTGTACGGCGAATGACCCATCAATTCGATGTTTTGACCGCTCTACGTTGCTCTAATGGAACGGTAGCGACATGTCCAGTTATTTCAAAAAAACCGACCATTTGCTTTGAAGTGATTCGTCCGCAAACAACTTTCGTTGGATTTGGCTCGTTTTGAAAGACCCATACAGTCGATTGTTGTTTAGTATCAGGCTCATATGCATATATCCATGATTCCTCGACTTTCATGATTTATAGACGTCTTATAAAGCACTGCGATTGAATTTTTTCAGCATTTTCTTGTACCAATCGACAAATAATGTTTTTGACCTATTGTCAAATTATGCGGTATCCAACGCGAACAAATTTTTTGACAACCAAATGTTCATGCAATATTGAATATATGCGAGTGGAGCTAATGCCAAAGTATGCCTCAATGTCTTATGACGATCGATGTTTTTTGGCACAACAGCTGATTTTGAGCTAGCGACCACAATTGAATTCGGAAAACTAGCGAAGCACGCTTCATTACCAAGTTGATTGGCACTCTGCTGTTGGATTCATCCACGTGGAAAGCCATAGAAAATGATCACTTAAAAAGTTTCGCAAACAACTCAGATAGCACTCGTATGACTTGTATAACACCATTAAAAATGTCAAACTTTGTGATGGCAATGTCAGATTTGACATCTTCACGTCAGTGTTTCCATATATTAAAATTTGAATAGTAACTGTCGTAAGATAAACAAATATAATTAGAGGAATACCATCTATTCTGTAATATCTAAGAAGGTATAGACCTGGAAAAATGATAACCTTCTGGAACCAACAAAACACTATAGCAAAGAATAAGGTGAAACAGAAGATAACGAGTGATTCATCTGAAAAAAGTTATCTCAAAACACCTCAAATCGTTATCATTCTAGATTGCACTCTATATTTTGGTTTTTGTGTAAATACAACAAGATCCAATTTGTTCCAAAAAATTGGAATGAAAATTTTTGTGCTACAACATTAAATGGTTTGTGGTGGATAGTCATCTTATAGTTTCTTTCAAGAACACCAATAAATCTTTTAAGACCTTCTTAAATATTCTAAATCTAATCTATATGAAAATTTTCGTAATATGCAACTTTACACACAACAATCAAATTGAAAATATCTAAGAAACGTGTAACTTCTATGAAATGAACAATTAATACTCTTAAAGGTCATGAATGTCAAAATGATTCCCGTCTAACACTTTTTTTTATTTTCGGGTAAAAGCAGAAGCTAAATCTAGTAGTAAGTAAAGGGGATGTATTTACATACATTTACAAAAAGACATTGGCACATTTTTGAATTGCTTTTTGCATCCTTCGATCTGTTCTAGAAGTCTACAGATGTAGTGACCATTCCACGTCCTTCACTGACTCATTGTCACGTTTGAATCATAAACATTCTTCAGACTTACTACACCGTCACTTTAAACATGTGAGCTTTTTCCAAATTGAAACAAAATTTAATGTTGATGCGTTGTTGAAAATCCATGTTTTATACAATTCAAACGCTGAGTAAAGTGACTATAGTAGCAGACTGACAAGTTGGAACGAGTTCAAATTTGTCACCGCATGTTACGAAAATTCATACTCCGTATTCTTTGCTCACACCCTGTACAAGAATAACTCTCAACACTAATCCAAATATATCAAATTTCCAAATAGAGGGCGTAATAAGATCCAGTGGACTAAAATCTCATAATACCCCACATAAAATAATGTTTACTTTTTCATGAGCGCAAACATTGAAGAATTCGAGATCTATTACTTATTTTACCAAAAATGTGCTTGTTTTTAAAATACATATATTTCCTATCCTATTTTTGTTTCGTTAATTGTTGGTGCACATGAGTCACTTTTGCATAGTCACTACCAATATGTATAAGAAGTCAACTCCCAACAATCATTTAATAATTCAAATAAATTTGTATTGATATTTATTAATACTCGCTGGTATTAGAACATATTAAAGTTATTCCATGACACTTTAGGTAGACATTTGGCATATTCAAAACCATTTCTCGTTCTCTGAACTTGACTGTTGGTTAAACTTGGAAGTTCTGAATCTGGCTCCGTTAATTAATGTACAGTTTGTAGTTCTTGTGAAACTCAAAACTTACCTAAGTCTGGTGTAATGGATAAGTAAAGATATAGAAAAAAATTACATGCCAGTAAAAAACATCACAACAAATTTATTTGAATGATTATTGTCTCTGGTAATGGATTTAATGGGATATAATATATAAACTGAATCCTAATTCAAATGGAATTATTTCTTATAAATGATTATTTATTTGGTTTAATTTACAGTGATTCTGCAGTTGCATACCTCATAGAAATACTTCAGATTGTTCATTCCACAGATTTGACAATTTTAGTTTCTCATAGTTCGATAACTTAACAATTCCACTATGCACTAGAGATGTGTGTTATAAAAATTTCTGTTATATTATAATATAAAAAATGGGAAATTATATTCCTTTACGTTTCTTTTTCTCTCAAAGAATTTGACACTATAATTAATTTTTACCTAGAATTAATTCAGCTGATAATAATTGTTTCGATACGCCATGAGGTTTTTTATTTAGTTGATCTGAATAACACACCCTCCTTTAAATCAATATTTTTTAAAGAGGATATCGATAAGTTTCACATAGAGAAATATTTTCTATCGAAATAATAGATATGAGAAAAAATGGAATGAAGGAAATTGAACAAAAAATACTATAAGCATCATTAAAATTAACTGAAAGTTTTTGGGATTTCTAAAAATTTTGTCCAAATTTCTTCGAGTTCTTAGACCTTTTCATATATTAATGCATCTAAATTTTGATAAAGACTTAAAGAAAAGTCGAAACGTCAAAATTTTAAAACAGAAGAGACCTAAAATCAATATATATATATATATATATATATATATATATATATATATATATATATATATTCTCCAAAGGAGAAAACAGCTACTTTCCTGACTAATGACCCGACGATTATTACATTACAACTCCTCTGAAGAGCTTAATGTCATCATTAACATCCCCAATGGCTCGCAATTGCGAGAAGAGATTGTAACTACAGAGTAGTTTCGACGTTCAGGCTTGAGACCCGAACTTAAGACAACGTTAAAGAGCGTCGCACACTCACATACCTTCATTAATATACATAGATATAGATTTCTACATCTTGAATAAAATCAACTAATGACTCAAAATATAGAAGTTTTCAATTTAGATGTGCTTTTTCCTTGGTACTTTTATCTTTATCAGAGATAAAGGAATGTAAGTCTAATTTTCATCAGATTGTTTGCTTTTTGCTGACTTTTCTTTACTTTTTCGAAATATATCAAGCCATAAAAACATGAGTCCTCAAAAAACTAATTTTTTATTTTGTAGTGACATAAAAACTAACTCCACTGAGTTCCTATATTCGAAAGCGTTGGACATCAAACAACACCATCCATGCCAACACCAGCGATCAAACTTGGTTCATGTGACGAAGTGACAGTAGGTTAAGGAGGGAATGAAATAACATCTTTAATTATATACAGACTATGAGTTAATGGAAAGAAAATCCAATAAGCTAACTGTATGGCAAGATAATAGTAGTGGCCAAAACCAGAACATGAAAGATGGTGTTCATGGACACTTGTATTCTAAAAACAGTTCCCACCACACAGAAATATATCAGAGATATCTTGTAGCTGCTCATACACATATGGAAGTTGTAACACAGCATCATATAAATGGCAAAGAAGAAGTAGATGACTCACTCAGTTTTTACAGGCAGCAATTGGGTTAATTTTACAGAAGAACGCATTCATCGTACGAAGAATGTTTTGTCTTTAGAAGATATTTTATTTTGCAATGCTGATTTAGCTGAATATTCCTTTTTTCTGGCTTCCTTACAACAGCTGGCCGATTTGTCTATATAAATGTAACAACTAAATCAAGAAATCCATCTGCTCTTATTATAATTCTCCAGTCAATGTTGCCTCCTTTGAAGCTCTATTCCTCTTCAGATCGTTCCGGTTCAACTTAAAAAAGTTGAATTAGCATGTAGTTACCAGTGTATTTCTATCAGTTTCATTTAAAGAGCAAATATGAAATCCTCTCCAAAAAAACATTAAATATAGCGACTAGTTGTAATATTTATTAGACAATATGTTTCAAGGATAACCTATATGGGCAAACAAATCAAGAAAATCCGCAAAAAATGTGAGAATCACATTGAAAATGTCCTTTTTATGGAAAGTTTATACACTTATCTAACCACTATTTTTATAATAAACTTCTTCTATCTGTATATTTCAATTATAAATTATCTTTATACTTACCACTGGAATAACAAAGTACCACGGAAAAAGATAATTGTAACAAATATACGGAGCAATAACAGGCGAATATCAATTACACGACAAAAATTCTAATCACTGTGTAAACATTTGCACTGTACATATGGATAGATTAAAACACGATAACGCCATATATACAAACAAGTTTTAGGAACAATATTTAGGTTATGAATAACAACCGTTCATGGCTAAGTGAGTCGCAAGAATGAGAGATGAAAGTAGAATGAAAAAACTTCCTGATTCCCTCATATCGCACAGAGCGGCAGAGCCCGGTCCAGATGTGTGCAATGTGAAGTATCGCGCGCGGTTGCCAAATACGCAATTGATTTTGAAGATACTTTCCTAGTAATAATTCTAAGGTTACGATTAAACAATAATAATTGAGTGATAAGTTAAATGAAAAAATATGAACGTTTTCTAATACTTGTTTAATTCACATTATTAATAATAATTTATTGATAAGAAAATATTACGTGGTGGTGTAAACAGACCATATGCTACTAACAAGGTTTTAGCATCATATTTCTTTCAGTTGTGCAGGTTACTTGATTTCGTTTTATCATATTTTTCATCTTTTCCTGTTTTTTTTTTCGGTTTTCACTTTTGTTTCCCAATTTTCTTAAGTCTAATTATACCTTATAAGCTATTTTGAAGTAAGCAGCAGTTGCAACCAAAAATGTTTCACATTGTTCATTCAAACGCAGCATCTATTCGTTCACTCGCACTAATAAGAAAAACCGATGATATCAGACATTATTATGTTAAGATAATAGGGGACATGTTGAGTGATGGTAAGCTGAACCTCTTAGTTGACTATCCATAAACATTTGCAATACGTTGACACAGTAAGCAGTGCAGTTTTGTATAAAATTTTTGATGAAAACAAAGTGCCCCTGTACGAAGATCACTCATGATCTTTTGTGTGTTTTGCGCACTCATTTCGATCATTACAACAAATAATGACACATGGATAGCAAACATTTACATTATTGACTGAACTTATAGATATGACAGTGGTTTAAATGTTTGGATTCGATAAAGAGTTGCAATACATTTCACATGTGCGGCATCTTTACTACTCTGAAAAAAAAAATGGTGACTATATATTTATACTAGCTATATAATTATTGAAAATGAAACAAGGTTGATTTAGTCACTACAAATGTTAATGATCATAAAGAAAGATCAATCTGCTTATTGTTGAATACTATTAATAATAATGAACACTTTGCGATTGACTCGCCTTAATTTAAACAAATATTTTCGTACCGTTTTGTTCATCTTTATTTATAACTTCGAAATACGCTTAAAACGTATTTTAGTATCACACTTCTAATTAATTTCTAGCATATGTATAAACATTGCCAATATTTGATAACAATTAATTTTTTTAAAGTCAAGCAGGTTTCCTATAGTGCCGAGTCCGTTATTGGACGTTGCCGATCATGTTGACAACGATAATTTTGTTCACTGCAGCTCGGAAGAGTGAACTCCGAATCACTGACATAAATTTTCCAACCATAATGCTCTTCTTCTTCCAGGACTTCGTTTTTTTTCTATTTTTTTCCTGAATGATAAGACGCAATATACTATACGTGTCAGGATTGCGCATTACATATGCGAAGTAAGATAATTTTTTGGTCTTAACAGATCTTACAATCTCTTTCTCCTTTCTCATTTGCACCATAACGTCGTTATGCCAGATGATTCGGAGCATACGCCTAGCTTTTTAAGAGTTGCTTTCGTCAGTGCCCATGCTTCCACACCATAGAATAGAAAACACGTCTTAATACCCTGACGCGAAGCTGTAAATTTAGATCGGGAATACACAAGATGTTTTTTCGTCTAATGAATGCTGCTATATGCGACATTTTATTTCTGTTGAGTGATCTTATTTGTCATTTGTCATTAAGGTTTCCTCACGTTTTATAATAGCTTTGTTAGTGGTAGATATTCTGAACATGTTCTGTAACCAGATTCATGCACTGTTTGAAATTGTGCATTCGCGATGCTAATAAAACATGATTTCAAATCCTGTGCTCGTGGAGCACAGATTTTTAATTCCGATCGTATACTGAAGACATCCAAAGTCCTTCTCGGACAATGGTAAGGATTCTTAATCTGGCGCATGTGCATTCATCCTGTTTGTGATATTTACCACGAGATAACCACTAACCTATGTAGTTTTCTACGTGATTGTATTTAAAAAACTTAGTAGTTGACTTTATAGGTACTTACAAATATCAAGAATAAATCTTTGGTCAGTTAATTATATACATTTCATTTTCCTAACTAGTTTTGAATTCAAATTATACTTGTATAAATGTATGTTCAGAACATATTCTGAACAAAGCATTCGCATTTGACACGTCCAGAAGATATTCAGAATACATTCGGAATTTGTCCAAATTATCTATCTCGAACAAAGCTAATATCATTGAAGCAATGAGAGGATAATTGAAATCCAATTACATCACACACACTTTAATAAAGATTACAACATCTTTAGGTCTCTAATAAATTTTCAGTAAAACTAATTTTATTTATTAAAAAACGTTGAAGTAGTAAAGTGTAATATTCAATCATTTGGCTGTTTTATAGAATTTCCGATTTGCAAAAAAAGCGGCAGCATCGCATTCACCATTAAATAATCTCGCATTCCCGACGTAACCCGAAATCGAAAGGCTGTAAAATGACAACTAAATAGTGTGTTATGTTCCAATTCTCTCCCTTAATCAATCTTCCTATAACGATTATTTTCGTCTTCCGAATACTACCGAATTGTTCCGTTCTAAGCCGGATGCACAATAGCAGAAGTCAGTGGGATTCTCATTTTTGTTTGCGTAGTTCTGGTGATAATTTATTTTCTCCCTATTGTCAATTCGTGCATTATGAATTTATAAATATAATTGTGTTTCGTCACATGTTTTGTCTGTGAGCATAATTATTTATAAGTAGATTTGTCGACAGAGAAAAGCAAGACACCTCCTACAAGACAAAGTTTATCTTAATGTATTTATCCAATATCAGACAAATTTTGGAGTGATGACTGACAATTTAATAGAGAAATGGTTAATGCATTCAAAACTTGTAGACGCCTTTTGCTATTATTCATCAAATTGATTTAAAAATTGCTCTTTATAACATACGAGGGTTGTCTGAAAAGTTTTCTCATACGACCCCACGTTTCTGAGGCCCTTAAAGTTGTGAAAGCAAGAATATTTTTCAAATTATACCTTCGAACGCGACAACCTATTCAATTTGAAAATAGGAAAAATGAACTTTTCAATTTATTTTTTAACATAAAGGTACTCTATATTTAACTCGATAAAATTTATCGTTCAGAAGATACGTAGATTTTTATATCGTTGTACATGCCAAGAAAACCAATCGCCATAAAGAGACATTCTGAAGACAATTATAATAAAGTAATTATTTATTGAAAATACTTACAGGAGGTCTTAAAACACAATCAAACATTTCTTGGAGAACTAATTTGTTAATGTCAGTTTGCGGGCAATCTTTTCAAAACTTGTCCTCAATAATTATCACACCGTATTTAAAGTTTCAATATGGTAGAATTCATCTTCGGTGAATATACCGACATGCATTTTCAATAAATAATTTCAATTTATGATAATTTTGTTCAGAATGTCTTTTTGTTGCGAACAATTTCGTTGGCATATGTCACAGCATTATTTTCACCTCATCTACTCACTTCCTAAATCCCGGAACACTCTGTATATTTACTTAGGACTGGAACTTGTTGTGCCTATTGCCCTGTATGCGTGTCATGTGTGTAACAAATTTTTTCTACAAAGGTTTCTTCCCGTTAACTAGATAATTGATGCCATATCTGTTTCCATAATGGTCCTTCAACTGGACCTGGTCCAGTGAGTAACTAGTATTGAAGTATCAGTCTTGATCAAGTCTTCATTGATGTAAGGAGTTTTATCGAGGTATAGGAATTTGCCTTTCATATAGCACTTCTTGTTGTCCTCTTTTGCAAGTTTCAAGTGTGACTTCAGTATGTTATACATCCAGAGTTAGCGATAGTTCAAATGGATTTAATAATAAATTATAATTAAAACTATGAATCGTAAGATTGAATGCAGTGTGTTGTTCATTTTCTTATAGTTGACAACATCTAGGGCTGCGACTAGTGGAAGTTCAGTTGGAAATGAAATAATACAAGGAAGTTGAAATATTATCACATATGTCTATAAAGACTTGGAAAATATGCTCCAAACGAAGGAGTATTAGTCAAACAAGGAAGTAATCTCTCGAGCACAGGCTTATTTTAAGGAAAAATCATTCTAGGAAAATGGCATGGAAATGTAGAAACTGCGTTAGACTAATTGCATCATTCTACAAGGAAACTGTATCAGTAAAATAGGCTTATCTAGAAAATCTTGAATAACTGCATAAAAATGAAATTTAAAAAAAATTATAATGCTCGTTTTCAGGAATTGCTTAGAGTTTTAAAACTTTATCGGAAGAGACATGCGCAGCATTAAAAGGTGTACAACTGACAATTCACAGTTCGCCAATATATAGGAATATATAGAAATTATGCTGACGCAACCAATGATGATAGGTTTGTGACTTCCTTGAACGATTTCACCAAAATTCGTAATGCTACACAGTTGAACAAAGTTATCAACTCTCATCATCATACTCTTGATTTAGTTTTCTGTCGTAATCAACTTTCTGTAAGTAGGTACGATGATCTGTTAACTTATGAGGATGGATTCCACCAATCCTTTGAAATTATTATCATGCTAAAAATACAAATGAGTCATTTCCATCACCAGTGAATCCGAGGTACAATTTTCGAAAGGCTAATTTCCCCAACTCTACAGCGATTTGCTCAACATCGATTGGAATCAATTATTGGTTCAAAACAACGTTGACACAGCTTGCGATTATTTTTACAGTCAAATTCAAGAAACAGTCTCTGGTAGCGCTCCCAAAATAATTTGCAGATCTTTCAAGAAATACAACGACATAACATTGTATGTTACAAAAATTTAAGAGTACAAATATTAATGATGACTTCATTAAATTGAGTAATCTGCGAGAGTCATTATAACTATATGAGAAATGTGGAGCAACAGGTAACAAATGATTCTAATAAATTTTGGTTCTACTCAAATACCAATAGGAAACCACTAGCATACCTAATAACACGTTCTATAAAAACGCACCTCTTAACCAATCAGATAAAATTGTAAATGCTTCTACTGATTATTTTCAGTCAGCATATATTACCTCAACTACACCTTATTTTGACCATAGTGATCCAAGTATAAATTGTTTGTCTTGTGCTACTCCCTATTCTACTTAATGTGAAGTTCTACTTAGCCTCAAAAATTAAAACCAAAGTTTTTATCCCGGTGGGTTACCAGCCTTTCTAGTAAGAGATTGTCCGTCTGTTCTTGCAAAACTATCATGTTAATTCTCTAATCTCGTAAATTTCGATTGATATGAACAATTGGACGAATTTGTCAAAATTTCAAAAAAAAAAAAGATAAGATAATAAGGTTGTTATTGAAAACTATCGACCCATCACAATTATTTCTAACTTTTCTAAGATGTTTTAAACTCTGCTTTACGAAGTTCTTTTCCACCAAGTGAAACTATCCATATGTAATGGATAGCATGGTTTTTATCCTGGTAGATCTACGGTCTCAAATTCAATGTGCTTATTGCAATTTACGGCAGCCCACTTGGATAGCGGTGGTCAGGTTGATGTCATCTCTACAGATTTTCCAAAGCTTCTGATCGCATGGATCATGGCATTCTTCTGACTGAGCTATCCAACATTTCTTCAACTGAACCATTTACCAACTTTTTTATGTCATACTTCATAGACATAAAACTGCTTTTTCTGAAGTGCCCAAGGGGTTAGTACTTGGCCCACTGTTATTTTCAATATTTATAAATGACATTGTCTCAGGATTAAATTCTAATGTTCTCCTATGTGCTGATGATCTGAAGCTGTATCATTCCATATCGAACATTGATGACTGTCACTTATCTCAATCTGATATAGATGAAATTTTTGATTGGTGCGAAATGCACTTCCTCTCAATATTTCAAAGTGTAATACCTTATCTTTCACTAGAAAACTTGACCTCCTTTATTTCAATTATCGCATTTCTAATAATGTGCTTACAACGTCTGCAACATTAAAAGATCTTGTTGTTACATTTCATTGTAAATTAAACTTTGTTAAGAATATTGACATTTTTCTTATTGGAGCCTTTAGGTACCTCGGTATCGTACTGAGAAACTCTAAGCAGTTTATCGAAGTTAAACCGTATCTTTAGTTTTTAATGCTTTCGTTCTTCTTTAACTGCCTCTCTTATATGGAACCCAAACTCATATAAAAAAATAAATAACATTTACAGAGAGTATGTTAAATATGTATATGTGGTTCAGGTATGACAATATTTATCCACCACAAGGAATACCTCAAAACACACTGTTAGAACCCTTTACCTTGAACGACCTAGTGACTAAACGTATGTGTTCCTCCTTGATATACCTTCACAAAATTGTGCCGAATGAAATTGACATGAAATACATACTCATCGAGTTGCCACCCGACCCACTCTTCATTCTACTTTCCAGTTGCTAGGACTAATGTTTAATATTTTCTCTTTTATAGCGAATGAATCAATATAACTATCAAATGCAGAAATCTCTGGATAAATAAGAAAATTTTATTTACTTGTACATTACAACTTTAATTGTTCAATTGTTAACTTTTATGCATGTCTTTCTCACCTTTTAATTGACCCTTGCGCTGTAGGGTGGTCTAGATAAAATGAAAAAAATATAAAAAATAAACTGCAGAATGAAAAATGAAAATAATGTCGGTAGACAAATCACACACAGCAGTATACATTTTATATATTTTCTTGCCAATTTGAACAAAGCAGTAATCAGCTGTAGTATTTCAATAACATTTTAGAACTTCTAGAGAAATCGAGCATAGATTTAGTAACATGAACAGATATTTTCATGAACAGTATTATCTGGAACTTCCGATTTCTATCAATAACTGAACAATAGTTCTAAAATCGAACTTGAATTTTTCGCACATGTTTAAAAATTGCGTAAAGTCTGAACCTTCGCAAAAAAATGACATTTGGAACAGTCTCTAAATCTTTTCGATATTCTCAAAATTGCCGATTGAAACAAACTGTATGTAAATACAAACCAGTAGCAAGAAATATATTGTATTAAATAATCATTATTCAATAATATATAATCCGTGACATTAGAAATGAATCCAGTAGGAATAATATTTCTCAGATGACGTCTTGAAGAAAGTCCATTATTTAACGTTGTAGTGCTGGAACAATTGTGGACGCCCAACGCTCAACTGTCATACTGCCTCGAATGAAAATATTCGGCCACCGAAAGAAATAGCTATCCAAACATTATTATAACAGTCCTTGTCCCTACATTTCACCAGTAATCGCGATTATTCGCCTGTCAGTACTCCTGTTCACTTCACCAACTCAAACGTTGATGACAATGGTTTACAGTACTAATCCAGGCATGCATAGAAAAATTAAGTCTACAGGACTACCTTCCTTTTCAATACACCTATGTACGCCGATTTTGTTATCAAAGCTTGCTCTTAATATGGTCATGATGTGCAAAAATATAAGGTTGTTTCCCAAAAAGGAAAGTGATGATGTTTTTTTTTTCTAAATCACCGTAATACCATCATCGTTAAATTTCGTGAAAATACTTTTCTAAATTGTGAGTTAAATACGGACAAAAAACTCTTGAAACCGTGTTTAAAATGTGTTCGTTTATGGCCTCTCTTCAAAGTACGAATTAAAACAAATACCGTAATTACTGCATAGTCTTTATCAGTTGATAGTCAGAGATAAGCTCTTTACCGAATTGGGATTTAGACTAGCTGTCAAACGTGAGTGATTACAGGAACATTTTCACAGAAAAAGTTGTGCCATATAAAGTGGGTCACAAATTCGCTCGGACGCGGACGTTTTGAAATTGTATTTCTTTTAGAGCGCTAATATTGGACATAATCGGTGTATAAGTGGAAATGGGAGATTAAACGACGAAACGTTGACACGAAAAACGTTTTAGAGGATCGATTGAAAACGATAGAGATTAATTAGCTGAGTGATTTGAAAAAAATATGAGTTTTTGTTTACTTCCTAATATTGTACAAAAATTGTTTATAAATATAGTTTGGAGAACATTTTCTTTATTCAAATTAAAAAAATATCAATTCAATATGAAAATACAACATACAGAATATTCATTTTTACCGACAAACTTGAATGCTTTTTCTTATCAAAAACTAGCGAAAAACGTCCCCGTTCGAATGACATTAGCCTCGACTCACCACAGTCTATATCTCCTACTTATCTTCATCCAGATCCAATGCCTCTCCCCAAATTTTCAACATCCAGCTCCAGAAACCCTGCGAAAAAGAGGACCAAAAAATCTAAACTGACTAAAAAGGATTGTCACTTCATAAGCCCCGAATCACGCTCCGTTATACATAAACAATTCGACGATTCTCCTGAATCATTTTCTCTTACAGGCACCCAATTTATTGCGTTTCTTGAAAACACGTATGGCATCATACGAAGCCAACAAATTTATTTCCGACACAACCCTTCTTCTGAAGGATTTGTCCATAATTTATCGTAATTTAAAAGAAAGATCTTTAAAAAACCGTATTACACGTCTATTCAATAGAATTAACTTTAAACTTCACCCCGAGCAAAAAACTCCTCCCCAAATGTCTATTATTGATGATGGGAATATCACTGATTCCTCGACATTATCTCAGTAAATACTCTCTCCCTTCTTCCTAAACAAGTACATTCTCCCTGATATAGTAAAACTGCGATGGATTTTATCCCCGATTAGAAGGAATTCAGAAAATCATTTCCTCCCATAAACCTGACTTCCTTTGTCTCCAAGAAGCCAACTTCAAAATTTCAAAACGCAATTTGAGAAACTTTGAAGGATATCATTACATCCGTACCAACTGCATAAGAGCCAGTGGCGGTACTTCAATATTCAGCGACATAAACTCATCCCACCTCCCATTATCAACAAACTTTGAAGTAGTAGCTGTCACTACTTAGTGCCCCAATAAACTTACCATTTGCAGTATACACATTCCACCGGACCACCCCCTTGATGAAAAAGAGTTAACAGACCTAATTCGTCAGCTTCCCCAATCATACATTCTTGTTAGAGACTAATGTACATCACAACAAAAGTCATAAATTCAACTGGTATCTGTCTGTTAAATACTGGATCCAAAACTCACTTGAACATCTCCTCAGATTCCTTTTCTGCTATTGACCTCAGCTTCTGTGACCCTAAAACTGCACTTTCTCTTTCTTGGCAAGTTTCCATTGACCTATATGATAGCAACCACTTTCCTATTATTATATCCAATCCCAATCCCCAATAAAGAAACTGTTTGGACGTCATAAAACACAAGAAAACCTTATTGTACATAAAAGGCTTAAAGCTAAAGCTAAATTGATTGTCAAGCAAAGTAAGAAATCTGATTGGCAAAGTTATACTTCATCCCTTACCCACAATACAAACCCCAGTCAAGTTTGGAAAAAATTGCACAAATCCAAGGCATAAAAACTAATATCAAAATTCCTTCTTCATTATCTAATGATCTGCTTATCACCGACAGCCAAAAAATCTCTGACACATTCAAACAACATTTTGAAGAAAATTTCAGCATCCGATTTTCAAAACACATATTCAGCCATCTTCCGCACTCTCTCGATATTGCGTCTGTCAATGCTCCTATTAATTTAAATGAACTAAAATTCGCGCTATCATCCTGCAAAAATTCTGCTGCCGGTCCTGATGATGTCCTGTATATATTTCTCAAAAAACTATCCGACTCGTCCCTCTCCAAGCTCCTTGACATCTATAATATTATTTGGAATATTCACCAGTTTCCTGATGCATGGCGCAACTCTATAATCATTCCAATTAAAAAGCAGGTAAATCCACATCATCCCCTAAGTCTTTCTGTCCAATCTCACTCACTGGCACTACTTGCAAACTCCTTGAAAAAATAATCAATAGAAGACTTCAATGGTTCCTTGAAAAATACAAACTTATTCCCGACGCACAATCGGGTTTTCGACGTAATCGATCGACATACGACAACCTTGTTCTCTTGTAAACAAATATCTCCTCTGCATTAAATAACCATCAGGACGTCATTGCAACTATTCTTGACATTGAAGGCGCTTATGACTCTATATATCCAGAAGTGCAATACTAAATAAACTTACTCAATACTATCTACATGGTAACATATTATCATTCATCCATAATTTCCTAACTGATAGAATTTTCAAGGTTTCCGCAAACGGTAAGCTCTCCCTTCCTCATTCACAAAATACTGGCATCCCTCAAGGTTCAGTATTAAACTCTACTTTATTTATCCTCACAATAAACGAGCTATGTGTCAACTTCCTATCTCCCGTAAAATATGTCCAATACGCTGATGACCTAATCATTTATTGCCACGGTAAATACGTCCCCTCTACAAGCCAACTGCTCCAAAACGCAATAAATCTGCTACAAGAGAGATCCCCTACCTAAGATTATCATTTTCCCGAAAGAAATCCATGCTGATAAAATTTTCTCGAAGAACATCTATTCATTCATCTAAAATTTTCTTTGATAACTCCCCTCTACCTATTGTAAATCAGTGCAAAATCCTTGGTATGACTTTTGATTCTCGACTTAACTGGAATCACCATATTCATGATGTAAAAGGCATTTGCTGTCGCTGAAGTCGCAAGTCGCTGAACATAATTAAAACCCTTAACCACCTTCAATGGGGCTCCAACGAAACTATACTATTTACAGTTTACAGAGCTCTCATACACTCAAAGATTGACTATGGTTGTTTTATCTATATGTCCGCTTCCAAGTCTAAAACTGACTTATTGAATTCTGTACACAACATCGCTCTTGGCCTTTGTCTTGGTGCCTTTCGCTCAAGCCCCGCCGCTAGTGTCAATGTTGAAGCTAATGAGCCACCACTATCCTTAAGACGACAATCTCGTATCCTGTCATATGCTGCTAAAGTATCTTCCAATCCTTCTAATCCTGTCCATTCGCTAATTACCACCACTTCCGTACCTGTCAACTCACCAACAACTGTAAATTCAATCCCTCAATTGCTCGCACCTCATATTCCTATAGTAGATACCTCACTAACTATCTACAATAAACACGAATCCCCTAGCGTTCTTGTAGAGAAAGCATTCTTGGAAATTCTGCATAAAAATCCTTCGAACTAATTCTCTATACGGATGCCTCCAAAGCTGAAGCCGGTGTGGGTTGCGCAGTCACTACAAATCACGAACTCATAAGTTCTTTCCGCTTACCCTCGTGTAGTGTAGTGTAGTGTTTACAATGGTGAACTATACAGTATCCTTCAAGCTTTCAAATATATTTCTCCTCCCCATAAACATATCGCCTTTTGTACTGACTCACCGACCATCCAATAGTCCAAAACATTCATGATATCTACCAAACTCTCATTGCTCTTGATATAACAGTCTCTCTCATCTAGCTTCCATCGCTCACTGAAAATGCTGGAAACGAATGTGCCGATCGCCATGCCAAACGAAGAATCATCCTGAAATCCCAGTTCAGCTGGCCAATGATATGAAGATTAACTTCAAATACCTAATTAAAAAATCTAAAACTAGAGTACTACAACACTACATCACATCCAGCCATCTATTTCTCACATTTCCCTAAACTTTTCGAATAGGAGAGAAGCTGTGACAATAAGAAGACTTCGCATCAACCACAAGGAACTTACTCACGGCTATTTGATGTCGTCAGAAAGTCGTCCTGTCTGCCGAACTTGTCAATTTCCTGTGACTGTTAAGCACATCCTCACCGACTGCAGAGAATATTCTACAGCATATCAACAGTTTGATATGAAAACCAACCTCAAGGAGACACTTAACTGCCCGACGGAAATGAGGAAAATCGTGGAGTTTCTTAAAGCCACCAAGCTGTATAAGAAAATATAATTTAATTTATGTATTGTGATAGATTTTGTAACAATCCTCTATTTGACTTATGATTGTTTTTGTGTGCCAATGACCAGTGCAGTCGAGGCACGTTAAACTGAAATAAAAAAAGTTTTTTAGATAATAGCATAATAAACAACTTTATTCTAACATATCAGCGTGTGACTGAAAAACACGAAAAATCAATATCTGTTAACTTTGACCGTGAATGAAATTTATTGTATTGTATACGATACCAAAAAACCCGTATTTGCTAATTTTTATTAAATTTTGTGCACATACTGGATCGATGGGGACTTCTCACATTCCATTTAAAATAGTGCTCCGAGCATTTGTACTAATTTTCATTTTTATACGAATTTTTATAACCTTGACCGGGTTATTTGGCAAGAGCGATATATTTTCATTTCGTTCAGTTCTGAATTATTTGAAGTTAATTATTGGTTTTTAAAGTCATCACTTTAAAGATTTAAATACAAATATATCACGTAGTTGTGAGTCAGTTGTTTCTTAAAAAGTGCCCAAATCGTTCACGGTACGATCATTTATTCAAATAAAACAAATTAGACGAACTTTTAAATATTTCGATTTGCGCCTTCCAAAAAGATTAGCGAATTTCTCATTATTATTAAGTTACCTAAATACTTAGTTTTAACATTAGAGAAGTAACAAGGAAACGAGCGAGTCATTTCAGTTCTGTACGGCGCATTTAAACGTACTGATGTAGACGCCATAGCGTCAAATATTTTCGAAGGACGTCTGGATGCGTATTACCAACTTTATTGACGTCTTTTGTAATTGACCATTTGGACGTCGCATTTTTATTTCTATCATTATATTCATACGCATTTAGTCTACGTACTATTATTTATTCTTAGATATGTAAGGAAATCGAAACAAAGAGAGCTGGAGCAATTCCAATGTTCTATATTATGAATTTTAATTTTATAATTTTCATATGTTGCCATTACAATAATAAACACGACGTTTATCAAGTTGTTTTAAAGAGGACTATTCAGAAAGTAACAAACGTGTAGTTTATTATTATCTAAATTTGAAACAACGACGAAAATTCTAATTTTTTACCTAGTCAACATCAAATTTAGTGGTAGACCAATTTTTAAATTCAATCGTCTAGTTTGTCGCCTGTGACCTCAGTGAGAGAATGCCTAGTACCCGTCGCGATGAAAATGTTCGTACTCAGAACTTAATTTTCAATATTAAGTGAAAATCACTAGATGCTATATAGATACTAGATAGGATGAAAGCAAGAAACTTATTTGAATTTTTTAAGGTCATCTTCAATTCCAACCAAAACCAAACACATCTATAGCGAAGTCTCAAGGATTATTGAGATATATTTCATACAATTTAATATAAAGATCCAGGCCAAGTCCAACTAGCAAAATTGCTGACCGTTTTGGTGAGAAAAAAAAAGATAGAAAGCTGCTACTTGGTAGTGCTCCAGGTCATATTGAATCACATTTGTCTTATACTTATAGAAAATGAAAAGAACCGTGACAAAGTATACACATATTAGAAAGAACGATGCCGACGTCGATTCTTTGTTTGAACGTATAAGAATCTAGCTACAAATGTGAATTACACACATCTCCAAAAGTCTTGGCCCCCCTTATAAACTTTTAAGTTTGCGTAGTTTTTGCTCAGTTTTTGTTTTTAAATTTTGTGGCACCTTATCATAAAAATAAAAACAATATCGTAACAAAAAATTATTTATGTTTGAATGAGTTTTTGTAAAAGAAATCAGATTAAACGATTTAACTTGACAGCGAGTTCATTTAGATTTTGTTTATCTAATCACCACATTGCCCTTCGTCTGAATATGTCACGGACTTCGGTGAGGCGGATAGTAGCCCTTTTTCAGGAAACTGATAGCGTTGCGCGAAGACAGACAACGGGTCGCCCTAAAGTTACATCAGTGAGAGAAGACCGTTAAATAGCTAATTTCATTCGAAGAAACCGATTTATAACGGTAACGGTTGTTCGAAGTCACTTTTTGCTAACATACGGAAGAGCAGTTTTAAGAAGTACCATCAGAAGATTACATTCATCGAATCTAATGACAAGAAGAAGTTTAAAGGTGCCTAGACTTTAACGACGACACGTAGCTACCGTCTCCAATAGGCTCAAGTGGATTGGTTTTTGGGATTATGTTGACAGAGCAATATCCAATAGAGAAAACCCACCTGCAACCATCTAGACGTGACTGCTGTCGTTCAAGAAGAATCGGACAATGTTTGACTATGTTATCGATCACTTGATTCGCGGAATGCCGAGACGCGTTGGTCATTTGATTGCAAGAAGAGGCGGTCATATCAACTATTAATTTGTTTTTTATTATTAAATTCTGTTTTTTCTCCAAATAAAAATTTGGTTTACTTTATATTCTTGGTTACGTGAATTTTAATTCTTTTTCTTCACATATATTGTTATTACATTAAAGAATAAGAGTGAGCTTATTTTATAAATTTAAAAATATTTTTTTATACAAATAACCATATTATATAATAATTATTTTTGGCCAATATTTTCCTAACTAAGAAATTTCAATAGTTATTCTCTCAAACAATTAACCAGTTGACAAGGTTGATAAAAAAAGGACACAAGAAGAAAAAGATTATCTAAAGAGTATTTCCTGTGGATTGCGATACACACGGAGGTTAGTGACTATAGAAGGTGGTGTCAAAAATCTAATAAGATTATAAAAGTCTATTTTTTTCTCATATCTGTAAGATGTCTACTCCGCAGAGACTTTTACCGAATAGGTTCAATTGAAAAAAAATTCACCTAATCTTAAACGAAAGTAGCTTGCGTCATAGGCATAGACTTGCCGACATTTTTAGATATTATATATTAATATTTGAATTTATAATTTATTGATTGACAAATTGTTTTTCTGCCAACAGATTTCCAAAAGGAGACAATCTTTATTAAGAAAGTTTCGGTCTCTAATGTCGATATACATGTAGTTTCTTGAAAAATAATACAAGTTTTATCATGAAAAACAGCTGTGAACTTGGTAAGCTTTACTTTTATCGTATTTTTATCCAGAGACTGACAATATTTTAATGGTTCAATTAGGGAATAATCTGGATTTTTTTTATTTCTATAAAGTTCCCAATGTTAGTAACTACCAGGTGTCCAAGTAAAAGAAAAATAGTATCGCAAACTGATCTTCCTATGCTTCTCTTTTTTTGTTTGTGGAGATATTAGAAATTAGATTGAAAGCGATGGCGATGTCTCGTGTGAAAATTTCGAATCCAATTTTTCAAATTTATTATTCATTTGGTTATGAAAGTTTTATTGCAACAATATTTTATTCCCCAACATAAAATGTAATCTCCATCATTTAATCTGAGTTCATAAGCGATGGCCTGCTTGATTATAGATGTCTTCATTTTCAATAGCTTCCAGTTCTTTTCTATATTCATCAAAATAATAAACTCCTCTCGAATGAAAATTGCATCAAGTCTGTGAATCTAAGTTGTTTGAAAAAATTCTTGACGATTTATTGGCTGTTGATGCTGCAAACATTATCAAATTAACTTGACTTGATAGTTTCACATGATAAAATGGTCAAAACTATTTTTCGTTAGAAAAAAAGTATTTTAGGAAAATGGTTGAGCCATAGCAGGGCGGCACTTATTGATAAGTTGCTATTGGCGGTACATCGAGAATCACTAGTGTAATTTAGTTTATTTTATACAAGCTTTACAGGTGGCATTTGAGGTTGAGTTCTTGTGTCGAAATTTCCTATAGTAATGATATAATTCATGAAAAATTAGTGCTGCTTAAGATATTGATCTGAACGTTGTCGTGATGGAAGTTTGTTAGTGCAGTTTAAATTTGATTGTAAGTTAAGATATTATACGACATTTGTAAATTGTAGATTATCTACTGATTTCTACTGTTTTGTCTTCAATCTTGTATTGACATACCATTTTCATGGTATGTCATATTTCCAACAAGAAGGTTATATGTCCCCTCGAAAATCAACAATCTCTTATATATCGATATGAAGGTTAAAAATAATGATTTGTTTATATTCAAAGATTGCAAGCTTGATGGTTCAAGCTTTGCTCTTTTTGAACTGATGTAAAAGCTATTAATTTATGAGTGGAGAATTCATGGAAAATCGAATTAATAAGGATAACTATTCGTGAATTACAAATTTAAAAAGTTTTAGATACCTCATACCATCAATGATAGCACTCATCTAATATTGTCAACGAAAAGTTATTGTAGTTATTGTATATTTTCCTCAACTATATAAATTCATAGTTTAGTCGGCTATCTGAGTATCCATGTAATAGTATCCTCATATTAAAACAAAACCAACGTATTTACCTTGAACTCGATTCTATGTAAATCGTTCGATTATCATTTAATAACATTTGAATAATCATAAACCTTAGCTTTCCATATTAATGGTCTACATGAACATAGTATTACCCGTAATTTATTCGAAATGTTTACAGTATTTATAAATATTTAGCTTGAATTTAATAGGTTTACAAGAGGACGAAATTATTTGTAACACGTATCAAGAATAAGTAAATAAATAAAAGGAAATGAGATCATCATTAAACATTTATCGATTACAAGTAATATTGATTGAATGCTCTTTAACCTTAGACGAAAAATTAATTATATATTGTAAGGAATATTTTTGAAAAATCTCATGTTTAGTTCATCACCAGGTTCCTTGTAATTATTTACACATGTCAATTTATTGTAACGAATTTATCGCAACGTATCTGAATTCAATTGTCCATAATTATGCACACTAAATACACTATAAATATATAAATACATTACTGTCACGAACAAGTCCAAGACATAGGTTGTGAAGCCGGTCATGTCCGGTTATAATTGAGTTCTAGAATTTGTCGCGGCACGTTTGATATACTTTTTATAAACAGTAGAAGTCGTTTATCATAGCAAGGGAATTCTTTACATTGTTTTTTTTGCTAATTTCTAGGAAGGTCTAGTTATTTATTTGTTTTTGTATGTTTACTACCTATAATTTGTCATTTTTGTTATGTATATCGAGCATGTTTTACGGAGTTTAGTTAGTTTATAATAAATAGTCATAGTCATAGTCATAGAACAGAAAGAATGAAATAGAAATGAAACCAGTGAATTTAAATAAATCAGAAAAGTGATTATGAAAATAGTGGTAAGTTGATTATTATATAAGTTAGTTAAATCTAGTGTTGGTGTTTAAATGAATTAAATAAATAAAAGATTTATAATATATATAAAATATTTATAAATTACCTCACTTTACAAGTATAAATAAATAAGTAAACCATTACATCACTTATTATTTGAACTATTAATGACACACGACTATTTACTGACTTTTAGTGAGTGTGGAAATTTTCATTTTTTAAGGACAGAGAATGAGTACTTACTCCACTTGGATGATTCTAATTAGTCTACCAATATTGGTGTAGTATGTTTTTCTTCTTTTTGTCTATTTATCTACGCATTTAAGATATGTTTCTCTTTGGTTAGTGAGGTTCACTATTTTATTTTTCTTCTATTGAGAATCGTTGCTTACTGCATCCTAGGCTAGATTATTTTTTATGGTTCATTAGGAAGCGCTTGCCATTCTCACATTTTCTGATTCTTCATTCAATCCATTTATAATAGCCCTTCATCTTTTGGACATATTTCATTCCAAATGCTTGTATTTTGCTTATTTGGTTCTCATAATCCAAAGATCGCATTCATATTTTGATATAGATCTGTGTATTGATTTGAAAATGTTCGTTTTCTTTTTTTCTTCTCTATTAAAAAAAAAATTCTCTCAAGATATGACAGCATTCAGTTGTGTACTGGATTTTATTTCTGCATCTTTTATTATTTCTCTTCTTGACTTGATTTTTCAGCCTCTATTATCGTTGATTACATTGTTTTTACTATTTTTGTCAAATTGTTTCTTACTGAGGCTATTCTTAAATATTTTCTAATCCTTTTCTGTAAATGTCAACGACATACTTTTTGCTCTTGTTAAGTGATTAATATGATTAATATATTTTGAGCATAGTGCCATTAAGCATGATTTCACGATAGTGTTCGCAGATTTTTCTCATTTCATAAAGTTTGTGATTAAATAATTTTCCCTATTATTCTCTACTTTACTCTGAAACCCTTCCCGTGGTTCCATATTACCATAAAAATTAGTCTCCTTTATATAAAAAGCAAGTATAGGAGAGTAAACCCTATTATACTTGAGTAGTTTGAGTGGAGCCTGTGAATATTCATACCAAACTTCTGTGCCTTGGTAGCTGGTTCCACAGGTTTACACTTCATCAAAGAAAGGAGCCACGATAAATTGACGTTCTGCACGCGAATTCAGTGTTTATGAGCCATATTTGCATGTCGAGTAGGTCTGCTGTAGGTGGTATTATGCTGGGCAGCTCGGAAGAGCCTCAACCGTGGTAGTATCTCGCCTCGGCGACCTTCTAAGCTCTAAACTGTGGACTTTCTGGTCAACTCTGGATCGCTTATAAATCGAACGGCTCTATTCTGTATTGATTTGAGCTCCAAATGCTAGCAATATTCCATCTAAACGTGGTTTTGGTGAAGCTGTGAAGTGTTTTAATAATAATTTATTGTTAATAATTTGTATATATTTCATACAATTTAATCATTTAGACAAATCTTGTTATTTCTTAAGCGAAAAAATTGAGTATTGCTTGTAAACTAAATCACAACTAAGGTTCAAAATATATGTTAGGACAAATAAAAAAAAAACAAATAATGATTTCTAAATAAATTTAAACATAAGAATCACCATCTTCAACAATGCCGAAGTCTATGTTTATATTGCTATTTAAAATAGTTGAAATATTTATTCATGGTTGATCAATGCTTGATATACAGTTGGTATGATCATAAAGTTGAGTGAATTATAATATCACAAGAGCTTCCAAAATAATTGATTAAATCGAAATACGAGTGAACAATAATCGATTACATCGAAATACAAGTGAAAAATAATCGATTATTTTCGATTGCTTGAGTAAATTTGTTACGATTATATATAGAATAATGAAACATTAATTTTTTATTAATGATGTACGTACTCACTGTGAATACTTTGTAAAACGTTGCTAACATAGATGAACTTGAGCTCTAGCTATATTGATTGTAAACGGCAAATTCTTGTCTTATTTTTAACGATGTTAAGATGATGCTTAGCTTGAGTTATGATTTGAGTAACTCCTGATTTTGTCATATTGCAGAGGACGAGCGATTGGAATCATTGCTTATGTTCACCTTCTAGATATAAATCCCAATGGTCTACGTGTCTAGACTTGTGCTTTTATTGTCCTGTTTTATATCTTTTGGACAATTTTCGTTCAGAATTCCTGTTTTCTTCCAGTCCCTCGTCGAAATTAGGAACGATAGATTCTTTTTGCCATTGAATGTTATTTTGCTTGTCACCTCTCATCTACGCACTGTACGCTTGTCTCGACATATTAACTATTTAAATGAGAAGGTAGGGTTTTTTTTTACTCTGTATAGTTTTGGAGAATATGTGTTTTATTCATCCTAGATTCTTAAAAACTTCTATAAATCATAAAGTTGCTTCGATACCACCTCACGCAAGCTCGACAGCATATAATATTTGGTAGAACTTTTCTGTAAGACATCCGGTGAGTTTTCGTCACAGTTTTCCATCATTTTGCTGACAAATTCTGACTGTCAGACCTGTAGAACTGGTTATTTCTTTCTCTGGAAACGCTTGTAGCTCTTTTCATTTCGCCTTACCTGGTTTCTGGTAACTTCAAAAATTATGTCCTTAAATAGTTCTGTTTTAGAATGCAGAAGATTCCCGATAAATCCCAAATCGTTTTTATAATTCTTTTTTATAATAGATGCTACTTCAACTTCCTTCATTTTGAAAACTCAGTCATTGAGAATACTTGTCAAGTCTCCTCAATAAATTCACATTCTCCCTCTTTATAAAAAAATGGAAATCTTTCTGTGGTCTCAGCGTGATCAAAGCCGAAGAAGTTCCTATTTTTTTGTTTAATTTTTAACTTGAAGCTATCCCGCAGTCAATCATTGCGATTTTAAGACAATTTCTTACTTTTTGAAAAAACTTTAAAAGGTGGTTAATATCGCAGCACATATTGTAGGACCTATCTAAGAATTAAAAAATTATTCATCTAGTACATAATGAACAAAAAACTCGCCCAACGTGGGGCTCGAACCCACGACCCTGAGATTAAGAGTCTCATGCTCTACCGACTGAGCTAGCCGGGCTTCGTAAAATTTCTGAAAATTTGTATTTAGTATTTGCTGATATTATTTTTCTTTTCAGAAGTTGCTACTATAATTTTATTGAGTAGCTAGGTTATAAGAAATTAAATCAAATAAACAGTAGTTCCCTTTTTCAATCTAATGAAAGTTCGAAGGAGTCCCTGAGAACAGAAGAAATCTCTTAATATCCTATCTATCTAATCAAAATTGGGTAATCAGTTGAATAAGTTCATACATTTTTGCATTAATTTCACTTGTTATATACTTTAAAGAGATCTTATTTACCATATTGAGTGATAATATGCTGGATGCAAATAATTTGGTATAAAAATTAAGGGAGCAATGAAAAACTTGTGTAATTTTTTGCCGTTAAATAAAAAGCATGAAAATCAAAAGAAAATTTCAACTCGCTCGATTAGGTTCATTAGAGAAATAATCAGTTTGCTTTTAGAAACGGAAAATATTTCTCAATTCTAGTGAATGTATACAATATACATATTCAAACAATATATTTAAAAAAGTTTTTGAATCAAAATAGAATATAAGTTTGAAAAGGATTTAAGCTGTTTAAGTACATTAAAATGAAAATCAAAAGTGTTTCATTCACAAACGAATAACGAAGCGAAGTGAAGAGAAAAATGTGAAAAAATGAAAAAATTAGATAAATTACTTGTTGATCTTTTGAAACGATGACGTGGAACATATTTAACTGAGGCAGAATATATTCGAAAACGCATTATTTACCCCTCCCCCCAAATAACAAATATCAATAATGATGTACTTCTTGTTTGTTCAATCATATACTTACAATTCAAAATTTTACCATTTTACCAAATCGAATACAATTAGTTACTTTTGGGAAAAAATTCATTACAAAGGTTGATAATATTTTGTGCATCTATATAAAAAACTGAGATGATACCTAAGTGGACTTATAACATTGGACGAGAGAGAAAAATATAAATTACATGTTTCAGAAACATGACTTATTTTGTGGAGTTGTTAAGTGATCAATTTCTCTCGACAAAACTCGTAATTTTCACTGGTGAGTTGTCAAAATGTTTTGTTTACATGTAATTGAAATTTAAATTCGGAAGGTCAGGAAGGGTCCTTGAGAAGACCCCACAAAAAGAAATCACCTGGTGTCAGGTCACATGACCGTAGGGGCCACTTAAAGAATCCTCATCTGCCTATCTAAAAAATTAAACTAACAAGTTCAAATGGTGATGTATGGTCTAAACGAGTCCGATAATCGGCGAATGCTGGTACTCGGTTTGCTATTCTACTGCTTCTCTAATAAAATATATTATTCGTACATTCCCTTAACTTAGCGGCATCAGTTAATATTAACTCTACTAGCGGCACACACAATGCCATTTGAATGTTGCCGCCCGATGGACATGATGATTAATTAATAAGAAAGAGGTATGACCTGAGTTCTTTTAACATTTTTCCTGTGTGTTTGAATCATTTCTCATAACTCGAAACATCGAGGTTAAGGCGATCCAATCAGAATAGAGCAGAGAGAACGGTGCATCAATATTGTTTCTTTCTCTAACAACAGTTCAGGTCCCTTGAACAAGTTCTCATACCTCGCTTTCTCTTGCTTTAATTCTACCTCTATGACAAAAACCCGGCTTGAATACATGAGGTCGTCAATAATATTGTCGCGACATGTTGAGTTAAAAGTTGACAAATTCACAAACAATGTTAATAAGAAACTAGCATGATTAAGGGTGATAACTGATGATTGTTTATCATTAATGATTATATAAATGGAAAAATAAAATGAAGCCGTAGCAGTTTCATTGAAATTAATTTGTTTCAATAAAATATCAACCACGTGATATTTTTATATAAGTAATTAATTCGAATTTAAATGTTGGGTAATCTCTTATGAAACCGAATTTATCAAAAAGACTCTATATATAATCTGAAACACAGTTATTCAAAGCTATGATCCTGCACAAAGCATAATTTCATTCAGTCAAAACCGCACAATCCTTTGTAATGCCTTTATCCTTGTTATCCTTCCGAGTTCGCCTCGCTTTATTTCTAGAAATTTTAAACGTGAATACCTGCATTTTTTGGGAGCCACACAATTTTTTTGTCCCGGGAAGTTATATATAATTATAACCGTATATTAAGAGATATATTCCCAAGGTACATCCTTATGAATAACCTTTTTTTTCACGGAATTTATTCAGGAATAATTTTTCTTTCTCCCAATTACTCATTTCAAAGAAACTATTTTGTTTCACTTTTATTATATTGGTTGGTAGTTGGTAGATTATTCATGTAATGTGAGATAGTCATTTACAGAATATTTTTAACAATAAACTCTCCTTTAAGAAGAGGGTCTGAGTTTAGAAAAACAGTCACGAATCAGATTATATAAACGATTTATTTGCGTATATTCGTATAGCTAAGTGGTAAACGTTGTCGCAAGAGGTGGGAATAGTATTAAGTTTAAGGAGGCTTATCTGAGAGAATCCGGGATTTTAAATTGCAAGTCATCCATCTATATGCAATGACTATAGATTTATCAAAAAACTGGCCTACTCCTAGTTGTATTCGTGTATGAATTATTGACTAAATTTAGGATCGTCATTTTTAAAGTAATAATCGATTGCATATCGTGTCCGCGCATCGAAGTGACATTAGTTAAATCGTGCCAAAATTCACTGACATCATGATAAATTTTATGGTGAATCATGGAAATGTGTATAAATCTCGTAGGCTTTTTAATGTCAACAGTACAAATGTTCATGACCAAGAACGACTTGAATCAGCTAGTTTCAAAAATGAAGTCTTAATCAAAAATATTATGAGAAAATTCACATGCAATTCTGACTCTCATCTATGAGGGTCGTTTTTTTTCAACCTTCGATAGGCTATAAATAAAAGGCAAGTTTATATACAACAATAATTTTATTACCAAAACATTGGCACACTTACGGTTACTTTTCGACATAATCACCAAGAGATTGAGACAACTGTCATATCTGTGGATAAGCTTTTCAATACCCTCTTTAAAGAAAATTGCCGCCAATGAATTCAAGTGGAGTACAAAACAGACATTGAAACTTTTGGAAATTTCGTAGACAAAACATTAATGGTGAATCTGCGGTTTTCTTTAACTATTCTGTCTCTAACTCGTTGAACCAAGTCATCTGAAACGACAGATTTGCGTTCTTGGTCCCCTTTATCATGCACGTCATTACGGCCATCTTTAAATAATGACTGACATGTTTACGTGGCTGTAGCACAACGCCGACTGACGCCTGAATATCAACAATGGCTGAGTGTGTAGTGCGAGAGCTTCGCAGTCGCCTACAGCGTATGCCTGCGTAGCGTCTGCAAGGAGCGATCGGAGTTGAAAAAAAACGGACCTCGTATGTCGAGACCAGTAAAAAAGTTTTGATAAATTGAAAGAATATGGTGTAACCTTCAGACGATAAAGATCTTCGACGATATAGGTATCAAAAGATGGTGCCAAAACTTGACAAATGTTTGAATTGTCATAGTGAGTGTAATTTTTATATTGAAATTTGTTATCCAATTTATATTGAAAATTAAATTTTCATATACTAGATTAGAAAACGGTTCTATGATTAACAATGACCTTCGTAACAATTCTGTGTTCTAAATCGATTCGATTATTTGCTGTTTCAAGATATGCAAACATTCGTCTTGGTAGACAAATAAACGTTTAGGATTTTCTTTGGTGTTTCTATTTAGAGATGGGACTGAATTTATATAAATTATCTTTCTTATTCACAATATACCTATCGATATGCCAATTTCTCTTTGTTGGAATAATAAAAAATGCATGACGGCAGATACAGTGAACTTTCAGTAGAAGTTATTTTGAATATATGAAAATGTTGGGCATTCAGTAATTTATATGAGGTTTCAAGAAATATTTTTTACAAATATTGCAGGTTATGTAGGTAAAGGTAAACCAAAGAATATCAAAATGTTTATATACCAACACAGGACTAAAACAAGTGGATAACAAGTGATAAAAGTCCTAGATTTGATTAAAATTTATTTTTGTCAATACTTATCCTGGTTTATGCTTTTTTGTTCATATTTGTCGATAAAAGGAACCTTTAATTGCGAAACAATTGTCAACACGTCTTCAGCTAGAAGTTCTTCTTCAACTTTCTCATGAAATGAGGTTTTCAAGCAGTTTATCTTCATTTTTAGATAAATTAATCATCACTATCTAGGAACTCAGCTAGAACTTGAAACTTTTTATTAGTGAGTTGTGGTCGATGGAACCTTTTTGAATCAACATTCAAGACTGAATCTTTATTACAATCTGTTATTGTTACAATTTCTTTATATTTAAATAGATATAATTGACTTCTATAGTTATATGGCCTTTTAGTACTTCAAAGAAGAATTAATTGAATGAATAATACATATAGACATAAATATTATTGTTAAGTTGAAACAAGTTCGCGAAATGGGTACCTAGACCGGCCCTGTCCACCTACAATGGAAGTTTTTCTATTCTACATTTCGGTGGACGTGCTCCATTGATATTTGTGTCTAAACAATTTGTTATAGCAAGGGGTTTATTTACATTGTTTCTTTTGAATTTCTTGGATGGTCTATTTATTTATTTGCTTTATTTCTTCATTTTTCTAGATCTAGAGAATTATTTTGGGATAGATATATAAATAAGCTTATGTAGCGCAGTTAGTTCAGTCTATTATAAATAGTTGTAGTGGACAGACAATTAGCGAAGTAAGCGAAGAATTTAAATAAATTATTTAAGTGATAGTTATAAGTGTAGCGGATAGTGTGTAAATAAATTAAGAACGTAAGAGACAGGGTTTATTAATTCACCCCACGAATAGAATTCGTACAAATAAATTAGAAAAGCATTACATTGGTGTCAGGTATGGGGTATTTTAAATAAATAGTGACATAAACATGGCGAAGAGACTAAGTGACCTGAAAGCCGAACTGAAAAATCGCGAGTTAGAAACGTCCGGTAAGAAATAGTGTACGATACGAAACCCTTTACATTATATTATTAGTTCTTCGCTAACTAAATATCAGTTTGAAGAATTGAATAGCTTGGCAAGATATATAAATATAAATGGGGTTAGGGAGATTATTTTGTATTATTACCTTCGCTTTTTTATTTTTCAGAGGGGCTTGGAAAATTGGGAGAATGCTATGAAGCGACTTTATAGGGAAGCCCTTTTTGATTTCAAGCCTCATTGTCTATTTTAAGTAAGAACTGCTGACCAAGAACGCTCCACTGTTGTGCGGTCTATTGAGAAAACTGAAAAGAAAAGAGAGGAATGATGATTGTTGCATCGACGTCGAGGCTAGGATCAGTAGTAAAGACTGTCTGAAAGTTCAGAAAGTTCGTTATAATGACGACTGCAAAAGGAAGTTTTAGTAAAAACTCATCGTCCTGCACGCTACGACGATGACTGACAAAAGTGTTGCATTTGAAACACTGCTGTGTACTCGGAAGCGACGAGGAATATTAATTTTAGTTGAAAGCTCTTGTGGAGCGATTAAATGAGACTGGAAGTGAGGAAAAGTTATTGTATTTGTATGTTCCGTCATAACAATATTTAATGTTTTTCACGAAAATGTTGACAGCATTATTCATTAATATCCATGCGATGTACTCTCATTTTGTTAGAAGTTACATACGACTTTCACTGCAGGAGACCAGAGAGAAAAGTGTGCCCGTTTGGCCCGCAAACTCGAAAGAGCAAAATTGTGAAAAATTTTGACAGCATCATACACTTGTCACGTTCCGGGTCCGGAAGGTAATCACCTGAAAATTTTGACAGCTCCTGAAAAAAATACTATGGTGTGGTATTCCTAATTTTTGTGATTTTCTGAATTCTGATGTTCGTGATTACATGATTTTTTCCACGTTAAATTTCCAGTACTAATAGTGAAGTTATAATAAATCTGAATGTATTATGAGTGCAGTTGGCAGTGGGAGACATTGAGCACTCTGATTGGTCAAGGTTAAGTTAGGTTAGGTGATGATTGCAAAATTGACATTTGAATAGATAGCATCTCGTAATCTAACGATTAGTGGAATTGTCAAAATATTTAATAACATTACAATTCTACTATAGTTTCCCCGTTATATTCCAATGACACTAAAGCGAAGATGTTAAATTGTAAGAGATGAAGTCGATTGACAATCTTCCCTTTGATCATAAAACCACTAGTGAAATTGTAATATTGCAGCTTTGACAATACCTGAGATACATATGCATTTGCAAACTCAAGTTTCATTATCTCATTTTTGCTATTTTAATAAGAAACGAGTGAAGTTTGTCTAACCAGATTATTTCAACTGCCTTATGGCAGATTTTGAGACTGTTTCTGTCCATTCGTTTATAACTACTTCCATATTACTACTTGAAAGTACTGTTTGATTCACATCTAAAGTCTTCTCTTGGATGGCTGTTGTTTCTGCTGACAGTTTTTAACAATTTTGTAAATTTTTGATATCTGCCAGTATCTTCATGAGCTGTCAATTTCAATACAATTTTATTAAAAAAAGTGAGTGTTCCAACGCATTCACCATTATTTGAACTAATTTCCAAATCATGGTGAATTCGCCGTATTTCGCAGTTTACTCAATCTACGGCTAGAGTTAGTTCAGTGGCAACGATACTGTTTTCCTATAGCGATTCATATTAATAACGAGCTACTCACTTGCAGAAACAACACGATAAATGTTAATTCCATCCCACACCGGAATGGAGGGAAATGAAAGACTGGATGAATTAGCACAAAATGCATACAACAGCGAGCAATCAGTAATAACTATATAGAACATTCCGATTTCAAATCATTTTTTGAAAAGGAAATCCAAGAAAAATGGCAAGAAATAACAAATAAGAACCAACACCAACCTTGGCAAACCATTAAACATTATCACGACTATAACTCCAACAATATAAGTAGAAGTGAATGAGTAATCATCTCCCGTCTAAGAATCGGACATACACACATGATTACCTACTAGCGGGAAATCAAAAACCAATGTGCGGAATGTGATAGTGAATAAAACAAGGAACGAAAAACGAATCAATTAACATATTCATTGAAAGATTTAGTACAAGAAGACTCAGAGAAATTTATAAACCATCTGAATGTCTGCAAACTAAGTAATAGAATTTAGATTGTAATCAGTTAATCATAACCCTGAGTGGTCGATGCGAAAAAAAAACGACACGGTTTGGATAACGCCTAAAATGGTCGATTTTTGTAGAAGATTTGCGAATCTATATTAATTCAAAGTTAAAAAATCACTTACAGTTTCCTGTTTGGACAGATTTATTCAAAAAGCAAAAATGATTTATTAAAAAAGAATTAGACCAAGCATGTCATAATTGTGAATTCTAGCTTCAATTCGGATTTGATCGTCATACTTTACATTTCAAAGAGCTGCTTTAATTTTTTTATACCTCCGATGGTGATGAAAGTTTTCAATAGTTTATGAGGCTGTTTCACGCCTATGAGCTTTTATTGCAAGATTAGTAACAATAGATGAGTCATGTAGAGACTAAAATTTAGAATAAAGAGTAGAAACATCAAGGTTCACCAGCACCAACCGTATTCTGGGATGCTGAAGGCCTATTCTTAGTCGATTACATGATTGGATTAATATAATGATTCTTCCAGTAATTGACAGCATTTTTGTCATTTTGAGATATGATTTGCAGAAAATGTATATACTTATTCCTGTATATTATTAAATATTTCCACTTTTTTAAAACAAACATATCAATTTAGTTTAGAATTCGTACCTATCCAAACAATCAAAACCAATTGTCAAAAACAGAACACTACCTTTTGTAATGAACAGCTCGAGTTTCAAAGCACTTCGAAACCTTTTGATGTTACCGCTTCTAAGAGGGGTTCAGAATATGAAGCTCTAGCTGTCGCAAAGTATATTAGTCGTAAAAGATTTTACGAAAAATTGCATTTTTCTTCTATGCAACATTTATTTTAATAGTGATGGTAAAATTTTGGAAAAAATCTTCCTTTCTCTTTTCGAATGTTGTTTTTTCTCTAATAAGATTACATTTGAAAACTCGTTTCCCGAACTCAATTACCTCAGAGTAACCACAATATGTAAAGTGTAGCGAAATTCGCTGACTTGTATCATTTGCCATATGAAATTTATAAATTGATGCCACGATCTTACTCTGAGTTTTACTTCTCAAGAAAGTTTGACAAAAACCGGGAAGATAAAGTCATCATTTCATTCATAGATTAAAAATTGCTTAGCTAGTAGCAGATCCTTCCTAAACTTAAAAATGAGCTTCAAATAAGTGGAATTTCTGTGATTAGCTCATTTACTATGAATTAGATATAATATTTTGTTACGCTATAAAGAGAATATGTTCTGTTCAATATTTATCGACTCTAGACAAGATTTTGATTGCCCAATCTGCATCATCTGAAGGTACGGCTCTAGGTCATAAATATTTTATCCCATCCCATATCTAAAACAGTCAACATTACCCAAAATGTTGACTCCCTGAGTGGTCCAATATTTTATTCATTCATCTAATGTATCTGAGAAACAGAAGCCACAGCCCTGTTAATATTAACCACATAACCAATATACTTCAATATATAAATGAATTATTTGAGTTACTTATAATGTGATTGATCAGAAGTAACGATTCAAAATCTGTAGAAATAGATACTTGTGAGAGAATGATTCTGGTATAGTAAATTCGAATAAATGGCGATTCTGAATTACCAGAATTGCATTTAAACGCTCCAGAAATGCCTTTAAATCAGTCTATTTCTCCAATTACAAGGTGGGTAGGCATTGCACATTAAGTTGACTTATTAGCAAAGTCATTTTAGACAGCAGTAAACAACACAATAGAGAAGTTCAGGGATCATAAATTCTTTTCTGAGTAGTTGAAGCGATTCTGGACTCGAAGTTCAGCGCGAATTATATTAACTGCTTTAGTAGTGGTGTATTTTATGGTTTCAGCTTGAGGATTTGGAAATAACATCTTATGGCTTCGAGCATAATTATTTAGAAAGTACAGATGAGTGTAAAAACTATCATTTATTATTATTATTAATTTATTTCAAATTTATTAACTGTAGTTTCTGAAAATCATTTATTATGTTATGTTGATTGATATATGGTGCTAAATTAACAAATAACTTAGGAACCAATATAGCAGGTAGAAAAGAAGTTATTTATCTACAGTTATCATGGATACAATTGGCGAATAAGCGAGTAAAGTAGATAAGAAAGAAAAGATAATATACAGTAGACTGAAATCAATTTGTATGAATGAATTTTTGTATACTGATGATAGAATATAGACTTGAAGTGATGGGATGAGAAAATTTATATCAGAGATAAACATACGAAATACCGAAATGATGAAAACATCAAACAAACCAGAATAAATAACCGTACAAATACAAGAAAAAGAGCGTTACGATAATAGAATAGGTACCTAAGTACCTAAGTACTTGAGGATAATGTTAAAATTTGATGGGAGAATTGATAAAGAGATATCTTGAAGGATGAATGATTAAACTTTGTATGAGTTATTCATAATAAAAATCGATATGAAACAACGCGTAGAAGTTCAAATTTGGGAGTGTATAATTACTAATTTTGACCTACCAATGCCTTGTAAATTAATGAACGAATTGAAATGGATAATATATATTTGTTAGATGAAGGTACAACGAAAAATATCAGTATAGGATGATGCTGCATAAAATAAAGAATGATACCATTCTGAATCAGTTGAAAGTAGCTAGTGTGGCACAAAAATTACAATATTTGAGATGGTTCGGACCAAATAAAGAAAAAACGGATAGCATCAAGAAACAGGACTTAAATGAAGCCAACAAGCAAAATGCAATAGAGAGAATAGAATTGAAATATATGATATCTACTGCAAATATAAAAATGTTTGTTTTCTTAGTGAAACATTTTATTTTCAATAGATTGAATTATAGTATTGTATGAAATCTTAAACAAAATTTAGCTGTTCCTGTTTTGAATATAAATATAAAAATCTAAAACTCAAATGTCATTTTGTTTTATGTAAAATTGAAGTCATTTATTATAAGAGTAGCATTATACTTTGTTCATAATAATCTTTATATGAATACGACCAAAATATAAAAATGTATTATGGAATTTCATACGAAAAATACTTCTTACTGATTATGTTAAATTTTAATATCGATGCTATTTCTATTTTTAGCAGCAGTTTTAGGTTGATTTGATTCTACTTCAAAATGTTGAAATGGTCTTTACTGACAAATATGTACGAATCAGCAGTAAAAATGAAATCAATGTACTATTTAAGTCTGAATATATATTTGACTATTATTATATGTATATACAAAAATATTGAAAAATTGATGATAAGTAAGCAAATGTTACTGTAATTTCCAATTAAATGAATATAAACTGAATTCTAGTATAAAATATTTTACCTGGTTTTGAGATAAAAGATGGCATTCATCTACTCATGACAATTTAAAGTTTACTACAAGCTTTTAGGTTTCATGCGACACATACAGACATACCTTCGTAAAACAGTTGGTGATCACTATCCATATATTTGTTTTTGATCCATTCCCAATGTTCCACTTTGCTCTCTTCTGTTTATAAACGACATCGCCTATGTAGACATCAGTTGTAAGATATGTTTATTTGCAGATTACACTAGTTTCTCTTGAAGCAATCCTGATCTCATGGCACTTCATAGGACCATATCTACTGACCTAATCACCCTTATCATATAAAAATACATTGCTGTGTTTTTTATTAAATAACACCACCATTGAGGTCGTTTATTATCAGCACTATTAGATTACATTGTGTAACGAGGGGGTTCCTAATATTTCGTGGGTTTATAACGAAAAAATACAAAGTCAAAAATTAAAATTTCCGACAAGTTGGATAATATGCCTCTACCATAAGCTCATAGAATATTATATACAGCATCAGTATAATTGTATTTGAAGAGGATACTTCCAAGTTTAGTTTTGTCATAACGTATTATTCAAATTTTCAGCCACGGCAGTTTATTAGTAATTTGTTCAAATTAAATTAGAACAGTTAATTTTCGATCATAAGCCAACAATCTGTCCTTTACCACCTTAAAATAATTCTTGTAGTTCCTCTATTTGATTTCAAAATGCCGTGACTAAGTCCTTCCTCTCAATTTGACTCTATACTTCTCTCTATATATTACTAACCCAATTTTAGATACCGTTTTTGAGTATTCTTAATCTATAATGCTAGACCTTTCCTAGTGCTTTACAATGGCACCTCACTGCTTCTTCCGTTTCTTGATAGAACCTTCAAACGCTATTTCCCGCCTAGTTCATTCCATCCAAGTGCTTATTGAACTTTAAATTCCTTGTAAATTGATATTTATCATTAATTTCATAAGGTATTTACCAAATTCATTCATCAAATTGATCTATCCAGTTTTTAATAGTATTTATAGAAAATTTGCGGCTATATCACAAAATTCTTCTGAGCCCCCTCATGGTTTTTGCTGATCCCTCTTTTGACGAGCTCTGCACCTCCCACGTGGCTTTCGTGGCCTGACATTCAGACGTTGGTAATTATCTATTCTGTGTGTTCTAGAACATCTGTACAGACTAGATCTTCTAGGAACTTATTCTCTTAAGAGTCTCTTGATTTACCCAGTCAATAACATTTTATATAATTACAATATAGTGCATAGGAGCTGCGATTACTATTGAAAATATAAGGGTATATTAAATCATTATTACGATCAATTTCCATTAAAGATACAAGTTTCCATAGAATAATGATTTAATTATCTTCACTCCCTTATAAACATCAACAAAACCGAGTTGCATCATAAATACTAATATATTATACAGCAGGACTTCTCACCTCAATGCTGTATTGCTAACAGTAGGGTGTCTGGATCTAACCAGGATCATTATTCTCTATTTTCAGGTATTTACATTAGGCCGATAAATGTATAATGCCGTAGGTGTTTACTCCCGTAACTGTCCTTTGAGAGAACCTATGAGTAGGGAACCTATAGATCTAGAACGTATACGTTTAAAGTTTAGCCAGAACAAAAGGATGTTTGTGTGATAAATTAAGGTGTTAGCAAGGAAGTATGTATAAAATAAAGGTAATTTATATATCCTGTTGGGGAATAAAACTAAATATAACACGTACAATAGAAAGCAATACCACGTTTTGTATAAAAAGTTGTAATACAACTGTCAAATTGAAATAGTTTGTTTTTTGATTGAGGTCGTTCAAAAATGAGCGGATAAAAAGTTTTATGTGAAAGGGTATAGATAAAAATTAATGTGGCTATTTGTTTTTCATATTTTAGCCAATGTATTGTAGTACTTATTTTCCATTTATTTCTGAGTAAGGACCTACAAGAATACGGGGGCTGTTCTTTTGCTCCGCAACTGGCCCACTTACAATCGAAAATTGTACATTCGCGCAACTTCTTCTGATAAGGAGAGGATATAAACACACGCCATATTTTCCAATTTTATTTACACACTCCTTTCATAAACCACTAATTTATATTTCAAATGCACTATTCACTATTCACTAAACTCAAAATTCACTAAACACTAAAATTCACTAATTTTTACTAAGAGCTGGCCGCTCAATCGACTCGTATGTGAATATTGTATATGGTAATATCTCTTTTGCGAAACATCGATTCAACAAAATTCGCCAATGAGTTCTTATTGTTACATGACATTGTGAAAATTATATTTTGGGATTTTGAAAGGAATCGGCTTAATAACATTTACAAGGTATATTCTATTTAAATATGTTCAGAGACGTTAATAAATTTATAACTTTTGGAGCACGGGCAATGATTGAATACTCTTTGATAAACAATGTTCATAAATTATACTGTTATGATCTCTCTTTAAATCATTGGTTCCCAAACTTCTTTGTTTTATAGACCACTTTCAAAATTTTGCTGGATTCGGTTGAACCCTGCAGCTACAATACTACTGATTTCCAAGTCTCCAAAAAAGTGAAAATAAGATCTATCTATGGAAACTTGCGTTGTGGCTGAATTTCAGTTTTTGAAAAAGAAAAGATTAGAATTGATTGCTTGATAGAGTTAATTATTTGATAATGAAATCAAATGAAAAAATTTTATTTTGGTAAAAGGAATTATAGTTTATTTTCTTGTATAGTAGTTATTTATTACAAGATATTAATTGTTAGACTATCAGTGATAATTATTATAACAATTATAATATAATTACAATTAAAGACTTGTAATGTAACTTCTACAAAAAAATATAATTTTAATGAGAGGGATGTACTTGATGGATTGACATCAAATTATAGATATTTGGTTCTGTGACATTAAATCTGCTCCTTTTTTTGTTAATAAATTTGTAATGGCACTTTTTCGACAAAATAAAAATAAAAGCTTTTGCACAATTCCTCAAATCTGTCGGGTATTTCTACTTGCAGTCAAAATTTCTGATACCCTCTTTTAAATGTCACTTTCAGCTCTTATAATATCACATTCTCCACTTCCGTTTCATCTAATGGATTTATGATGATATTTCCATCGACAGAATATCTTTACCTCTGAATATCTTCATCAGGGCATTCTACCTGCGACAAGTTTAGAAACTGTGAAAACTCACGCCGACCAATATTGTCCTTCGTAAAATTTTAATTTACCAAGTAAAGCTGTAATTACACTCTTTGCTTTCGTTCAATTGAAGCTGTATCCTTCTAAATGTGAGTCATTAAATGTTTTGGACAAATCTGTCAATCACACAATATCTGCTTGAGCAGATCTCAGGACTTCTACTTTCCAAAAACTCTAAAACTGAGTCAAAAGTGAATAAAATCTTGATATACAGACACCTTTCGTCAACCAGCGTACTTGTTGGAAGTCTTCATCATTTTCATCGCATAATTGGTTTCTATTTTGTTGTTCTTCTTCTTCTATCTTTTCTATAGGCAATTATGCCTATTTATTTCTTTTGTTGTGCTTTTAAGTTATATTATCGCTCCATCTTTTCCGAGGCCGACCAACACTTCTCCTCCCGGCCGGCGATTTGTCTTTTGCGATCTTTACTACCCTATCATCTGTCGTTCTACTTATATGATTGTTCCATATATTTTTTCTATTCAATAACCACTCGTTAATCTTCTCCACATTACATGTTGTTCTAATGTAGTCGCCATTTACTCGATCTCTCAGTGTGTTCTCCGTGATTCTCCTCAGTATTCTCATATCAGCTGTTTCCAGCATTCTTTGTGTTTTGGACGTGTCCGGTCGCGTTTCTGCGATGTCATTTTTGTTCTTATAACATCTTTGTGAATTCTACTCTTAGTTTACCTTCTTATATGTTTGTTTCTCCATATTGTATTATTGAGGCATCCCGCTGCTATATTGGCTTTCTGTATTTGTTCTTTTACTTCTGAATCTACATCTCCATAGCTTGATATTGTGTGATGCCTAAGTAGTTAGTTTCCATAATCTGTTCAATGCTGGTACCGTCAATTTCTATCTTACATCCAATCTGTTCAGTGCTAATGACCAATGTTTTTGTTTTTTGGGATGAAATTACCATGTTTAGCTTCATTGCTACTATGTTAAACTTGTGGACCAATCTTTGTAGGTCGTCTTCACACTCTGCTATGAGGATAGAATCATCTGCATAGCAGAGAATTTTTATTTCTCTATTTCCCATCTTATAGCCTTTCCTCCTTTTCACTGCTTTTATTATTTCATCCATTATGAGATTAAAAAGTAGGGGGCTTAGGGAATCTCCCTGTCTTATACCCTTATGTTTATTTTCTCTGTAAGTTGTCCGTCTATTCTAACCTGGATTTTGTTGCCTTTATATATGTCTTCGATTGTTTTGATGATGAACGCCGGTCGATTATAATCTAGATTCTAGAGCTTTCTCTGTGATTTGTTTAGTTACAAATACTGCGTCTCTACATGATCTCCCACTTCTAAAACCTTGTTGTTCGTCGTCAAAAGATATTCTTTGATTTATTAGTTGGATTAAAATTTCGTTAACCGCATTAATCAAAAATTCAAGCGATTGATACAATCTATCACTCAAATTTTTCACTAGTAGATGTTGTCGGTGGATAACAAAGTGAATTTAAGTTACCTCTGGTATAATTCTTTTACAATCGCTTATAAACCCACCATATCGCCCGACTATGGCAGGAACTCCATTGAATGGAATCGATTTTTCCATAAAAAAATCACTGAATGCCTTGTATTGAATATGGAATATGCAAGTAATAGTCGCTGAGCTTCTCAAAATATCATCTGCTATATTCTCGCTTCCGATTGTGGACCTCGTTTTTTATCGTAATCAACATATACCCCCGTCGAGTCTGCCGTGGACCTCCGGTGGTCCATCTGATCCACTATGAGAAACACGGGTTCAAATAAATAAGAACATTACAACGTATGGGATACTTTAACAGGGGTCGTTTTATTGACAGTTATATTTGACTTTTGTACTATGACGGGTAGAATTACTCGACGTTTAATATGTTTAATATATCGTATATTGAGGGAATCGTCTCCTTATTGTGGTTGTTTTTATGCCAATAGCTTTGTCACAATTGTGTGTAGTGAAGTATAGAGAACTAGAGACTAAATTAAAAATTTGATGAAATAAGTTTTTATGCGTCATTATCCTATACCAATAACTAGAATAAATTTTTATGTGGTTGTCTTTTCAAATTAAGGCGAAAGCATCTAGTATTCTAAAGGTATTCAATCTACTTGATCTAAAAAAGTCATCAGTATAATATTTTTTCGAAATTGGCAGTAAAGCAAATCATCAATGCCATTTTGTCGATTGAAATCGGCAGTGAAATCGCTTTTCAAGTATTAAATAACTTATGCAATTCATATATACTGAAAATATCACTAAAAAATTTTCTTAAAATATTGTGAAAACGATGAAAACTTCCATCAAGAGGAAAAAATAGTGATGCTTCATCGGGTCTTAATCAATATTTCAATAAGGAATATGACGATGAACTCTGCTTTTAGTTATTATTTGACTTACTCTACTATAATAGTATCATCGTGCTAGAATAGAAATAATATTAGTGGATGGTTTTAATTTCCATCAAGAATGAATAACTTACAAACTTATTTAAAATTTAAATAATATAAATAAGAAAATGAATTGGTAATATACTTCACGAAATACGAAACTATAACCAATTGCCGATTAGCTGTTTCAACCTGCCACCCACTGTCCTCAATTTCTCTAATATCGTTATTCGTTAGCAACTTACCCACGTCGGCGTCTCTGTGTTTTTCGACGGCGGTCGTAGCGATGCCCTTAGAATCGCCTTGACTCCACATTTTACCCCTTCCATGTTCAAACCACACCCTATTTCAAACCGGCTATCTCAAGGACTAATACACTAGATATTATAGTCTAGACACTTAAAAAATGTCGCTTAATGCAACATACAAATTCTTGATGGGGATAAAAGATGTCCTGAGGATTAGCAAATTATCTTTGTAATTTGATTAATGTTATCAAAATCTAGTAGCTGCTTAGAATTAAATCATCTTATGATTGATTGTATTTTTCTGATATTATAAACCAGAGAAGGTTTGGTAGTATTCACATTTGAAATTCTTTTTCTATTCGATGAAATTCCATCTAAAAAATATTGGGTATTTCATATAGACTTTTGATTTAATATTTCTACTAATTGTAAACTAATTGTAAATATAGGAAGTATTAGAGGCTATCCACCATATGACGATAAGTCTACACGAATGATTCGGCAGTACAACTAATTAATATGTAGCGGATTAAAGGTGTATCTGACTGACTATCAAAAACGCCAATAGTAGAATAGATAATTTACTATACAGTTATTGTTCATAATTAACAAACGAATTAAGTCAGTAACCATTAATAAACAGGAATAATAGCGAAATTGAAATATTTTAAGAAAATGCAGATAGTAGTATATTAATACACCATGAAACCTATCAGGCATTATTTGTAGAACATTTTTGTTTCCTTCTGGTTACTTAAAGCCGATATGTCACGTTCAGTTTTTTTTCCAATTCATGGAGTTTTCTAGTGCTGCCCCTGATAATTCGTTTATTGTTATTTTGGATAGTTTTTTCAGCACCTGTTTCAGAATTAATTTTCTCTGTTTCACTATTACGAGTATGGTCTCAGAAGTAGCTGGCTCAACAAAGGAAACACAAAAATTTTTGAAAAAAATATATTTATTTTATAACGTAACCTTTTTTTAGCTCCATACATTTTTTCCAGCGATTATCAATAAGTTCGATACTCTTTTTATAATAAGAATGGTCAAACTCCTCAAAATAGTCATTAAATGCCGACATCACCTCTTGTTGGAAAATATTTAACCAACGAGCCATTTTTTCAAATTTGAGAACAGAAAATAACTTTAATTAATTAATTTTGGACATTGAAAGAACGGGTGTGAGCGGTTTTTGGTTGATATCTTCGCTCAAACGTTGCAATAAGTTCGCATAATATTTGCCATTGATAGATTTTCCTTTTTCAAGAATGTTAATGAAAATTATCTCACGCATTCCAAAAAACCGACGCCATGACTTTGCCTTTAGATGGAAAGGTATTTGCCTTCTTTGGAACTGGCTCTTCCTTTTCAATCTATTTTTTTGATTGTTCTTTTGTTTCAAGTGTGAAATGATGGACCCACGTTTCATACATAGCTATGAAACAGTGTGAAAATTAGGCTTTATTGCCGTGAATCATTGCCAAACACTCGATGGAAATATTTTTGTTTCATTGTGAGCAAACGCTGCAACCTTCTAGCGCAGAGCTTTTTATGTCTAAATTTTTAGTTAATATGCAAAGTACGGCATTTTTGGAATGCCTACTAAGTCTGCTAGCTCGTGTACTTTCAGTCGACGATCATCCAGTACCACTTTGTGGATTTTCTTCAACATTTCTGGAGTCGTCACTTCATTTGATCGTCTACTGCGATGCTGGTCTTCGCAGGTCGTATGGCCTTGTTTAAACTCTGCTATCCAATATTTTACTGTTGATAACAAAAGAGCATTCTAACCTAGAGTATAATCTAGCTCATATTTTATATTGGTTGGGCTAACGCCTTTCAAATGAAAGTATTGTTTCACATAACGATGATCAATTTTTTCCAATTTCACTGAAAACGTTCACTACTGATGGCTACCAAACAAATACTAACCAACGTGGAGTCTCGAAACTTGAAAAATATGCTGTATAGATTGTTTACTTTCCAATACAGTTTATTTTTCAAGCAACTAGCTCCATCTCTCGGTCAGACCATACTCGTAGGACAAGGTTATTCTCGTACATATTTTAGTGTAAGACTGTTTCCATTCTTAAATGATTTTTGATCATTTTCTGAGGTGAGTTGGTGCCCCTGAATTACAGCTTCATTTTGATAGCTGACTGGATGATGTTACAAGCTATGCATTCAATGCATTCAATGTAGTTCAAATAATTTAAGTTCGAACGGCGAACATAGCTTTGAAATAGATTAGAACGAACCAAGAATTTATTTCAAGTATTATTCTTTCAAATTTGCGTGACTATATGCTCATGGGAAATTTAAGAATCAATTCAGTGAATTGATTGAATCGCGTTATTTGTATAACGGTATGATTGGATAGGACATTTGGAGTACTAGGCAGAAAACGAGTATTTTAATTTAACATATTGTTAGGTTTCATTATTAAAGATATTGCCTAATTATTTTTCTAGCATAGGGTCTAATATTGATTTGATATCTAATCGATTCGACCATAACTAGTGTGTTCTACATCAAGATATAGTTCGGAAGAATTCCGTTGATTCAATTCAATGATATTAATTTAAAAAGTTGTAATAATCATTTTAACCAGTGTTTCCCAAATTTTTTGTACTATCCCCTACCCGAGCCTTTAAAATTGTAGTTCCTATATGTAACATATGAATAATTTTTAATATTAAAAAATTGAACTAATAAATCAAGAAAATTAAATGATAGTTCACAAGGAAAATGTTAACGAAACACAGTAAATGAATTTTCGAAACATATAATTAAAAAATAATATTCAAATTCAAAATAGTTTTAATAAAATTTAATATTTTAAATTTACTGAGATCTTTGCACTTGACGCTTGGTGCAGAGAGATTCTTCGTATATTGGAATCGCCGGCAATGAGTTATCAGATGTACATAGTTTCATATTAAGCAACATCGCTGGATATAGAAATGTCTCAAATATGCATCCACAATGATAGTGAAATTTATCTGAAAGCTATCCAGGGAAATGATCCAAATAGAACAGAATAGCGAAGAATATATACTCAAAAACCTTTAGCCATACACTGATTATCGATGGTTATAGATTATCCAAAGAAGACCCTTACAAATGTAACAAGTGCCATGTGAGACTGACCTTTGAATATATTCTCGTGGACTGTCCGAAAATCCAAGAAAATCCAAAAAAGAACAAAATCTTGAATGTGGTAAATAAAAATCTAATACCTCTAAAATAAATACAAAGAACAATACAATAAAAGACATAAAACTCTATAATAATATGTAGTGAATGTTTAGATACGTAGCTTATAGCAGAATAACGGAAAGTTGAGAGCTAATAACCATTAGCGGTTGAAGTACACAAAAAAAGGGAGGGAAAGAATGTAAAATATTGAACGGTCATAAGCAAGCTTCTCAGATTTAACTAGATAGATAATGAAGTACATAGAACAAAGAAACATGAAAGTATATCAGACAAATTTATCAGTGAGTATAAGAAGGATATAATTTTTTGCCTATTAAATTATTGTTTACTAACAATACAAAAAAAATTACGAACTACATCCTACCGGTGGAGAAACTCCAAATCAATTTATTTTAGAACTTTGCAAGAGCGGCTATACAATAGTGACCACAACTCTAATAATTCGATAATAACTTATCGAAACTCAAAAAATATTAAACGTAATAGACCTATAGGCGTATTACACAGTCACATGAAAAATCTTGAAAAATTTCAGCAGCTTAATATCAAAATTTACTTCATAGATGAAATATTAGTGTATGCAGGACCTACGGTTCAGATTGCAAGATTGATATGTATTTACGAGACATGCCTGTATAGATAGTTTGCCAATTGGGCCTTAGCAATCATTTGGAAAAGATAGCGATATTGATTTTTTACTAAACAGTCAATTGATATTTCTAATTATAAAACCAGAGTTACCATTAAGAGAAGAAATTTATAGGTGTTGAAAAAACTCTTTGAATCATCGCTAGCGCTTAAAAGAAAAGCAGAAAATCTAGTTTAAGTTTAGCAATAAAATTATCACCTTCAATATAGACAGTTTGGAGATGAGGGAACGAAGAAACTTGATATTTGAAAACTACTTCCTTACAAATATTCGTGTAATTATAGTTTTAAGATTACCATCTTACCAATATAAGTTGAACCCTATAGAGTATGGATTATGGACGTTGGTACGAGAGAATAGAACATTTATATGTACAATATTATAAACATGTCGCCATTCAAATAATTACTACTGAAGACTGGTGAAAACGCATCAATAAAAATATTTTTTATTTGGACAATCTAACCATTCAATAGCAACGTTATAGATAACGATATTAGTAATGGAAGTACATTGGGGAGATATTTGAGAATGAAAAGTAGATAGACATTATAACTATTTAGAGGAGAAATTAATATTAAAGAAATCAACAAACCGCGAATAAGAAAGAAAGATTTCAAGAAATAGAAAATTTCCCGAGCAGAATATACTCTATAATGAACTACTAAAGTGTTTTAAAAAGAAGATAAAAAAACAGTTGGTTAACTGGCGAAAAACTGCTAGATACAACAATAAAACTTGTTGCCAAAATTATTACCAACGAAATTAAGTAAAACAAAACACTAGAAATCGACCAGCAGGGATTCAGATCAAGAGGATCCTTCGTAGATGCAGTATTTATTAATATAACCAATTAAGAAATCCAACCTCATAAAAGAGTTTATCCTTACTGAAATGGAATCTGTTATGCACCTATTGTAAACATATACTTAGTCAATGAAGATCATATGAATGATGGATGAAAACATAGAAAAGGTGCGGCTAGGAAAACGTTATGAAATGGATAACAGAGAAATCAAAATTCTGTGCTATGTCGATGACGCCATGATATGTGCCGAAAATGAAGATGATCCTTAAAAAATATTCAATATCTTTATTCCTGAAGAAAAAACGTTTGAAATGACTATTTCGATTGAAAAAACTATAAACATAACAACATCAAAGAGCCTATTAGATGAAGATTAAAACTAGAAGGTCAAATAATAAAACAGACAATAAATACCTTGGAACTGACACCAGTTATGGAGATGTAGAAGACAAATTAAGAGGACGAGTAGCCAGAGCTTAAGTGTGAAATAATATCGCGGGATATCTTCAACCTGAGACAAGAAACAGAGCAAAAATTTACAGTGCAATATCAATCAGACCTATAATGACCCATACATCAGAAACAAGGCCAGAAACATCAACAACGAAACAACTTCTGGAGACCACAGAAATGAAAATTTTCGGGTGGGTCTCGAGAAAACACTAATAGACCGAGAAAGAAGCTAAAAAATCATACACTATGTGACGTAGATAACATTGACGAATGGGTATCACAACGTAAGAAAAAATGGAACCAACATATAAGTCAAATGACAGACGATAAACTGGTACAAATAACAAGGGATGAGTCTCCAATTGGAACACGGAGTAAAGGTCGACCACGAAGAGGTGGAGTGACAACCTAGAGCCAGGATTAGGAAAGGTAGACCTATTATGGAATAAAAAAGAAGAAAAGGATGAAACAGATGTGAAAAACTATAAGTAAAGTTAGAGTTTAAAGAACACGTGATAGTACTAGTTGAAGTTATTGATAAAATCATGATAGACAATGGTTCTATATTGGTTTGGTTAGTCTGGAATGATGAATTGTTTTCACCATAAGTTTCTGATAAAGTATTTTATGTTGAATTTGAGATATTTTGAGATTTGAATGTTGTTTCAAGAATATGTAGAGGCGATCGTTACCAGTGATTCACATAGGAAGAAGAAAAATAATAATATTCTCATATATTGACTTTGAAGTTTGACAGTTTGAATGTAATTTCTTTATCATAATATTTGTACATTTTTTGGAGCATGCTGTATAAAGGCTTTTTATGTAAATTCACACATAGTTGCTTGCTTTTTGATATCAAATAAATGATTATTATGACCTGGTTTTGAATATTTGTTATTTTCTCTGTATATGAACCGTTATTTTCAAACTTTCTTGTTCGTTAATTATTCTCATTCTATCTTCATCTATATTGAATGTTTTGGAAAACACAAAAAAAATCTTTCGAATACTCAAAATACTTTTACTATGCTTAATCCAAAATCCGCAAAAGTGTAACGGAAAATTTTAGAAAATTATTTATTTTGATTATTTTCCAGTCCTCTCACTACTACGGGCGACTTTTGTAACGGCATGTTGAACGTTATTGTGGTAATGAATTCCCATCATTTATTGTTTGACTAAAGCGATACTATTTCCATGAGGAAATTATACTATAGATCGTAAACAACGATAAGTATCTGAGGAATTTCGTTTATCATTTTATTTTCATTATTATCCCTATAACAATAGTTACAAGCTCATTATTCATGATGCAGTTCACTTATGAAATCTCTACATCAAATACAAAATATTCGCAAGCACTATTCATGAAATTTAATTTTTATGGTGAATATATTCCATACATTTTAACATTAAGTTAGCAACTACTATTTAGTTACCAAATTTTTGCTTTGTAATTGTGAAAATGAATTTTAAATATATTTGCAGTGCATCGCAATAAAAATATGTGAAATTTCCAATTACTATTCCACGACTATAGAATCCCGATTCCAACGAAAATACCCAATATGTCTGCATACCTGATGTTATAGGTCTATTTCCTTCATTTCCCGACCGGTTTCTTCCAATTTCTGCTTATTATTTCGTTCTGGTTACTCGCCTTTCGATTGTGGATGGTATTTGAGTCTGGAACAAAGGAGAAAATATAATTGAAATTTTCATACCCTATGAGATAGACAGTCACTAATGTGATATGTATGTTCAGGCCAGAATGAACATTTAAACTTTCTATAGTAATAATAAGACATTTTTAGCACGTTCCTCTCATTTTTCGAATACCTCAATTAATAAAAAGATCATTGATGAGAATTGGTATGTAGTAAATAATTTGGAAATTTTCACTCGAAATATTACTTTCAAAAGCCAACATTTTTTTTACTATTAAAATTGAGACAACAGTATCATCTAGTTTGAAACCTAAAGTTTTGTGTACTGATTGGTTTTTACCCATTTTACAGTTCTTTGAAACAACTGCAGCAACGTTGGTGTCCGCTGCCTGTGTGTTTCATCTTCTTCTCAAAACCTGCAGTCGATGGTATTTTCTATTATTATTCTCACAAGGTGTGACAAGACATACATACCATAGCCCCAACATGATAATCAACAAAAAAATCTAAGCAGGATTCAACAGTAGAGACAATGAGAAACGGTTCCGTAGAACGTGTAACCTTAAATGACGATCTTCATATCCTGTTTAATCATCTTGTGCTTCCGGTTTGTCTTGTGCGGTATTTTAAGACCATGCCTGATAAATTGTGATGACAGTATCCGCACCCCTTTTTATTTTACTAGTATTTTCTCGGAACGACAGCTGAAAAATTTAATGTCTTTCCATTAACTGCAGATAATTTGCATTTTTATTCATTCTAAGTATAGTGAACATGATTTTTAATCGTATGATCGAACTTATTACAGTTCAGCAGTATATTTTATAAAAAAAACACGAATATATTAGGGTGATTCCATTATAACTGTGATATTCAATGTCCTGTATTGTTTTTTTGTACTAGTCATTAATTAATAATCAATTAATAAAAATTTTGTGTTAATTGAATAATTCTTAAGATATTTAAACATTATTTTTATACAATATAACTTGCCACTTAAAGAAAACTTATACTACATCACTTGAATGTCAGTACCGTGTCATGTCCATTCCTAGAATTTACCGATAAATTATTAATTTTTTTTGTCGTAACAAATGATTTAAACTAATTACCTTATAAATTCTAATGTTTATGATCAAACTGAGGAAAATTGATGCACTTGTTGTTTAATATCTTAAGTTACCATGTCAGTACCGTGGATAAATGAGTCAGTACCGTGGAACTCAAAATCCGACATTTGTGTCTTGCTCGTGATACTTTGAAGTTGTAGTAAATTCCTCTTAGAGTTTTATTTTTACAGTAAAATAGATGAATAATATGCATAAAAAAGTTAGAAAAGTTAAATTTTAAAATCTTGAAATTTTGAATACAAAAAATCACAGTTAGAACGGAATCACCCATTAACTTTCCTCGTATTAAGATTAAAATCTACTTTTCTATTAGTGAACAAATTTGAAAAATAATTTTTATTCTCAATCTTACTTGTTGAAGTGAGTATTGTATTTTCATACAACATAACATCGTTATGATAATTTTTATAAATATGTTTTATAATTTTTTTTTGGGGGGGAAAATCTCCAGCATCCATTTCTTCATTTATAACTTTCACAAGCAAATCTGGAAATCCCACATACGCATCAGATAGCCATTACCCAATAAATTATTCGGGTAAAATAAACCTGATCGTATTTACACTATGAACCTTCCCGAAAACAACCACCCCTCAAAAACCCATCAATCACTCACACACCCCCAACTACTTTCTCATTCCACCCAACCCAAACGATTCGAGGTGGTCAACAAGCGGCGGTAAAATCAATTGTTTAGTTTCCTTAATACACGTCGGTTATTGAAAGTTTACGGGATATTATACACTGAAAAAAATATTGAACTTTCATTATGTAACGATAATACATCTTTATACAAAAAAAAATATATAAACTTCACTTTTAAGTCATACAGTTGTAGGAAATATTTATTAGGCGAGGTAAAGTCAACTTTTGTTAATCTTCATGACAGTCTACAAGGTAACGTTCTACTAACTAATAAGAGAATAGAACGAGATAATTCATTTATATACACAATGACTTCCACAGTTCAGTCAATATATTGAGTTAAGAAAGTACACAGTAATAAACAAATAGGGCCGGTATATTCGAAACAAATATGTACATGCATAGTTGCATTAGGGAAGCAGTTTCGTTGTACCAACGATTAATTAATTATAGCAGTCAGAGTTAACTGTTTGTAGAAAAAATTGATCTGCTCATTTTTTTATCATCAATTAATTTGACTGATACTTCTAAATCCACTTGATTCTTCCTAGGCCGAGTCAACCCTAGTTGAAACATTCAACCAAAAAAATGAAATTAAATCGCTAATATTTTGGTGGAATGATTTTCTACGACGTGGATTGAACCAACAACAATATGCTGTACAACTTGCTGCTTCGACTTTCGATAAAGGGTTTCGTGAGCGATCTTCGCTATACGATGAATTTCGCGAACGCCGTCCAAAATCAACTCTTGTGTCAGAAAACATCGATACTCTACGTAAACTGATATTGCAAAATCGTCATGTGACATACCGTCGGATTAATGCATTAACTCTACTTTTACACTCAATTTACATTCAATATTGCATGGAATATTTGCTGCTACAAAGATTTTTTCGCATTTGATACCATAGAATTCAATCGCTCAAAGAAAGCTCGTGTCTATTGATGCGAAGCAAAACTGAAGAAATTTAATCGCAGTGCTTCAAAAGACGTCTATGAGAGCGTGACTTCAAAACGAACCAAATTCACCTGTTTTTTAGGAATAACTGGACATTTAGACACCGTTCCATTAGAGCAACGTAGAACGGCCAATTCTGAATGGTACGCAAGTATTTGTTTGCTAGAATTGTTCGAAGAAATCAGGGACATCAATCGCAGTTAACGAATCATCCTTTGCCAAGACAGTGGGAGCTTTCACACATCAGTTAAAACAAAGATGATTTTCAACTGTAAAAATATCTAATTGATGGGTCATGCACCTTGTTTGGCTCTTCCAATGATATCTTTTGAATTTTGCAGATCAAAAATAAATAGCGTTTTTTTACTCCTGGAAAAGCGGTTAATGTGTTCAAACCAGAACAACAAAACATTTCCGAACGAAATGTTGGGAAAGTAATAGAATGAATTAATACTTAATAATCTTGAAATAGTGATACTAAATTTAGTAATTTGGTATTATTTAACAAATGTTTAGAAAGACAATAGTAAATATTACAGTAATAAAGAGTTCATTATTTTCAATAAGTTGAAATATAATATAATTGTTCTTTATTTTTCTTGGTGTACTTTAGTTGTTATCCTGAGGCTATCTAGGATTTAAGGACCCTTTCACAGATATACTTTGGAGATTTAGATTCTTATTCTAGAACAACAGAAAACCGTTATTGGATTTGTTTAGGACCGAATCGTAGATTGCTGCGTTCAGCACGACTGATTGCTTTTGATTTCTATTTCCTAGTAATCAGAAGTGAGGTGAATGTTCATGTAACGTTGAAACCGATATATTTGAGGATTTTTTCCTTCTGCAAATAAGTATTGCTTACGGAACCATTAGAAGAACAAACAGAGAATGTAGTAAAAAAATGATAATTGAAAATTAATTATTTAATTAATCCTGCTAATTAATAATTATAACAATAATTGATTATGGTTCCATCTACGTGCAACCATACAGATTTTGGTTCATGAAGTCTGAAATTCATATAAATATTCTATACTAGGGTATATATTATCTAACTGAAACATAAAACGGCTGTTTTGAAAAAAAAATGCAGTATTAAGAGATGCAAATTGTATACAACTAGTTGGTATGGTATGCCAAATAAAAGGCGATATTTGTAATATTACCTCAAATTATTTAAGAAATATCGAATATTCTTTATAAGCGCAATAATTGAATTCTGCATTCAAACTTTGACTTCATAAATAAGGTACAAAACGCTCTTTGCTTTTGTTTCTTAAAATTGTGCCTATTTTAAACCAGCGTTTCGCAAGTTTTCTGTTTCTAATTTCAAATCACACATTCTAGTATTAGCTCTTTAACAACAACAGTTACTTTATCTGTGGTATCTTCAGAAAAAATATCAAAAGTGATGTTCAAATAATTGAGAAAACAACTACATTCAAGACGATCAAGGATCGACGACAATCGATTCCACACAGCATGTTTATATCACCGACTGACTAAGATACTATTCAGAGTTTCAAAAGTTGTTCCAACGATAATGAGCTCTACTATGATAAAATAGGTGTTTGCAATTGTAGTTTTGTGTTGTAGGACGAATGATAAGGGTACGTGGCGCAATCAAATGAAACACAAAAACTAACGCTCACATTACCAAAAGAGTGTGGAAATATGGACTGCTGTGGGTAGATTCTATCCCCTCATCTAGAGACACAGCAATCTCTCACATCTCTCACAAAATTCCTTGGTGCTGAAAAACTTTGCAGTTACTGAGATCACATCGGTATTAACTAGTTTGATAATTTGATTCTCAATTATACGTCATTATTGAGAACTTTCCACCATGTACCAGAGGCTAGACGTGGTCAGCACATAAAACTTGTGAGACTGCGGTAACTGGGTCACGTTGTGCGAATATCTGAAGAGTATATCCATAAAATGGTCTTTAATACCAAATCAGCCAGAAAAAGGAAAGTCGAAGCTGAGATGATTGAACTGCGTTAAAAAAGAAACTCAGATTCTTGACATAGAGAATTGGTGAGCAGCTGCGTACGAGGAAGATTCCTACAAGGAATTAATAGAGTTAGTTTAGATCCAGTACTGGATTTTGGTGCTTCGGATGATGAAGATTTTTCTCGTCTTTCATGTAGATTTTCAGTTTTACCAGTTTTGCGACAATAACAAAGCAAGAAAAGTAATAAGAACCGGCCATTATTAAGAGTAAAAAGAAACCAGAATAAATAGTTGCAGTCAGTGGCAAAATTTAGCCATAATTTAAGCAGATATGTCGATTTATATTAGATCATTTAATAATTTTGACATTTCATCATAGGTATAATCTAATACGCTTCCAATTATTTACCAAAATATATTTGTCCCAAGGGAATATAATAATCAAATCAAAGTTAACTCAATATAAAATCTATAATCTGGTTAGATGGAATACGCCATTATTTTTTCAAATATGATTATAGGGAGGAAATTTGAATCCGATGAACTTGGTAGTAGAACTAAGATTAAATACAGAATACAATTTTTTATCCACTTGGATGTGATATACATACATTAATGTTTATATTTCATCAAACGGATTGAAGAGAATTGAAATCTGTCAATTGTTTGGTCTGAATCTATCTAGACTGTAATTTTATTAATTTCAACTACAGCTGCTATTGGCACCCTCTATGGAAATTTCCGTGGCTCTTAAAAACGGACCAGAATGAAACTTCTTCCATATCTCTAAGTCTTACCGCGTGATCCGAAATCACCACCCTTCACGGAAAAATCCGTGGTAATCATTTTAACCTTATAGACCAGGAAATTTTTATAGAAACGGATCAGAATGAAACTCTTTTCCGTGTCACTAAATCTTACCATATGATCCAAAACCCCCACCCTCCACGGAACATAACCGTGGTCCAATTTTAATCTCAGAAACACGGAAATTTTAAAATGAAACTAACCTAACCTAATTTAACCTAACCTAATCATCCGTATCCAATTGCCACGGATATTAGCCACTCGTGTAACGTTGTGCACTACCTGGAAGCTTAGAATAAGAGTCAGGGAATAAATTACGAGAATTCATTATTACTAAGGTAATTCTTAGAATTAAATTATTTATTAATAAATTTTTTGTATAATTCGTTCTAAATGAATGAAAAAATATATTGGGATTAGAAATGGCATATATGTCAGAATTCATCTGTAGGTAATATTTATCCGTGGATGATATTAGTCCGTGTATGGTATTTATCCGTGGATTATATTTGTCCGTGGACAGTATTCATCCGTGAGTTAAAGCTTATTATTATAACGTTCACGGCTGAAATTAGAGACACGGATAAAGCTCCATTCGAATCATTTTCTTAAAAATGTCCGTGTCTCTATGGTTGAAATTAAAGGCTCGGATTTTTCCGTGGAGGGTGCCAATGGACACTTCGGCAGGATATAATTCTAAATTGTAATACATGAAACAATAAGCCTCCGCGACGAAGCGAATTCTGGAACTCTAGTTGTTCACTATGGTGCACGAAACAATAAAGTTTGTCTGATTTATCTGAGAATGAAAGTTTAGAAAGTGAGTAGAATATATTGAAAAGAAAGTGAAAACAAAATATGATAAACTATTAAGTGTCTAGTGATTTTAGTTCTCTTCGGTAAAAGTTGACGTTTCGACCTATTCCAGTATATTTTGAAATATGACATAATACCAACATCACAACCTAAAACACTTTTTATTACCATATATACAAGGACTTTCCCAACTATTATCAATTTATTTCAATGAATATATTAGTATTATTAGTATATATTAAATAAATTCTATCGAGTATGTGTTTGAATAGAATAGATTGTGAAACAAATAAAAACAAAAGAAGTAAAATTATACATCAAGTATCTTGTAATGATTGCGACGCTTTTTACATAGGACAGACATCACAGTATTTAGAAAATAGATTAAAAGCTAGATCATTAATATTATATAGAAAAATAGAACTGAATAGAAAAACCATGAAATATCAAAAATCTACATCCAATTATAAAAATTTAAATACTCTTGAAACAGAATAAAGTACAAAAAAAATGGTTCACATACATAGAAACGAGTAGGCTTTCATTGATAAAAAAGACAATTTGAGTAAAATTTTTAGTTCTATTTTACAAATTTAAATGCAACTACAAATAATTTATTCAATAACTGATACTTATTTTTGAGCTATAATAACCGAAGAAAAATAATTAATTATGGTTAAAACATTTTTTTATTTCAATAAATATATTTTGACAATATAATTTTGCAGCTAGCCAATGTTGAGTAAAATTTTGATAACTGTGATAAAAATTAATTTCCAATTCCAAGAAACCCAAAATAAATAAAATGATACTTTCTAAAATAATAAATTTGAACAAGATCAATCACTGTGCGATTGACTTTGGTTTGACACTCTTGATATTTTATGTCTGAATGTCTGACAAAATAATTTTGGCGTCCCACGGTAGCTTACTTTTTGGTAAATGGAGGCTGTAGACTCTGTTGTGGATTGGTTTTACTTCATATACACAAGTTTGGTGATACTACATACTACATCAGCTGGACCTTATAGAGCATGTGCCACGCAAAATTTTCCTATTAGTAGATGAACATAGTCACAATGATCGATGACGAGTCTACAAATCAGTACCATTTGAAAAAGGGAATGGGGTATGATATGACAATCAACTCTTTGCCCTATGAAGGATAAAAAAATCGGTTATTATGAAATAGCCTTGTGAATAACCAAATTGATAACTAGATATTAGGTCATAACTTATTATTTATATATAAAATGTACAGGCGGCTTCTCAGATATTTCTCGTAGTATTAATAAAGACCAGTAACATGTTTCAGCTTAAATCTATTTGGCGGATATATATTTTTCAGGAAAATATTCAATATTTTTAGAAAATATTATAACTAACCATAATATGAACATTTTTTGGTATATTGTATATACTCGTACAACACATCACACATTATGATGCTGGTTTATGGTTTTACATTGTTGCAGTTTACCTCATGCAGAAACAATAATAGTTATCATTGTATATTACCAAGTGAATTAAACGAGAGAATAGAGTAGATCTGTTTATATGAGCCCGTTGATTATGAATTTAACGCGGACTCCAATTCAATGTAATTAGAGGACAATGTATGGACGGTTATATTGGTGCCACAGGCGAACCCGTTTGTGGGAAACGTCTTTCTTCGACGCGTTATCAATATTCCCAACTATATTCGAAACTTCATGTTTCTGTGTATAATTTGTTGAATAATTGGACTAATGAAGTAATTCTGAAACATTTAAATTTGGTCTTATGACAAAAAATAACTAAGTAAGGAATTTTTTAATCCAAATACATTTACAATGACTTATTCACACAATAAATTACTAAACTATTATATTGGTAATTTTTATATAACGCAAGTTTGAAAATTTGTTTAGACTTGAGCGAATGACAGTAGTTCTTCCCGTTATTTAGATCTCCAATCACTGTGTCAAGATGTGTTATAGTTTTCTAAATTCGCTCATGATGTTAGTGAAATATTCTTATAATGGTTTTGGCATGATAAAGTTGCAGTAAGTATCATTTTGAATTTTATTTTGGGCTGTTGTTGTTTTTTGCAGCGCTTGAAAATACGAAATGTGGATGTTACCTGTTCAGAAAAAGTCAAAAAATTGTGAGAAATATACACAATGCTGCGTATTTGCAGCACTTCGAAATTGTTTTTTTATAGAATGCAAAACACAGTTGCACGAATTGTAATAAAAATATATATTTCTCATTATCTGTGTCCACGTAAAAGAGAGACACAAAAAAAATAAAGAGAGACAAAAGAAATTATGTAGATGCAAAAAACATATCGTACAGTGAAAAAGTGATCATCATTAGCGGGGTATAAATACTGCATATTGAACAGAGTTATTGGATTATCGGTTTGACTTTATGGAAAACCAGGTTATCAGAAAGGAAACAAACAGATCCCGTAATATGAGTCACTATGTACAGAAACAGAAACCTTACCTATTTTCACAAAATAATGTTACGAACGTGTTTCCGCCCTAGAGCCGGCTCTGCCAAGATTCCTTGAAATTCTAAAATTCGGCTAAAGCTCGCGCGGCGCCTTTGACTCAGTTTTTATTAACCACGGAGTCCGTTTGATAATTGTTTTCTATTCCGTTTTTGTAGCAAGCGGTTTATTTATATTGTTTCTTTTAGATAATTTCTAGAAAGGTCTATTTATCTATTTGTTTTGTTTCATATGTTCTAGAAGAGTGGAGAATTCTATTTGTGGTATATAAATGAGTTTACAGAACACAGTTGAGTTCATAATAAATAGTCCTAGTGAATAGAACGAGTTATTATTATAATGAATTATTATGAGTTAGTGTAGTGTAAGGTATTCAAATAAATTAAGAACGTAAGAGACAGTGTCTATTAATTCACCCCACGAATATAAATCGTATAAATAAATAAGAAAAGCATTTCAATAAAATGAAGCATTAACCTCAAAGGCTTATGTAATGTAATGAATATACTACATGGTCTATATGTATATAAGTTTGTTTAACGATGGTTCTACACATTGGGAGTTAGGAACAATTAATCTTGATTGTTCACTCATCAAACTAGGAAATACTATGAGACATTGCATACATATTTAGCAAAAATCTAATGCAATGAACATTAATGGGGAATTTTGGCTATCTAGATAGGATAACTAGGAAAAAAAAACTTTTATTTGTATCAATCGTGAACACTTAGGAGGTTGTACTGCTAAATTATCACATTGAATTTGACGTTATCAAAGCGTTAAATTGTTTTGAAAACTATGATACGTAAAAATCAAAGAAGAAATAATGAACTTATGACCGTTGCTGAATTTACAAAATGTTTAACGGCGCAGAAGGTTGGATATCATTTCAATATGTTTTCAAAGCTGTCTTGGTAACCACACATCACAGCAACGAGTACAAAACATTCAAAATTTGGGAATTTGGGGCTCCACAAGATAAGATAAGACTTATATTCTTCATTTTGGTCTCGAAAGATTTTTATGATGTTTTTATTAGAAAAACATAAAATATGAAATCTGATTTACTACGAAACATTTCATTTCAAATGAAAACTCAATAACCGAGTATCATTTGTTCACATTATTACATCAACTTTTCAATGCTTTATAAAGTGACGTATCCATATTATCATAAGTTTCTTATTTTATAGACCTATTGATATATTTATTTCTACTTATTGTTCTTGATTTTAGGTCTCTTCTGATTTTAAATTAGTTTATTTTATAATCAAGAACATTTAGAAGCATATTATCATAAATATTTATTCTTCCAGATCTTTCTATTTCAAGTTTTAATGATTAAACTAGAATACTACCAGACAGACTCGAAATTTTCTACCTCCAAGATCCTCATTTACTATAGATATACAGTAAACTTTTCTTAAATACGATCCAATTCATTTAAATATAAAGGGTATGAAATCTTTATAAAATTAAACGCTAGCTGCAATTTTGATCATGAGGTTATTGAAACAAACCTTACCAAATCAAATTAGACTCCCTAGGATTGACAAAAATACTTCAATAAGAGTCCGTCATAGTTTATAGTTAGATTTTGTACTTTTTTTTTCACTTAAAACTACTAAAGACCAATGTCCTCGAAAAGCTAAACAAGAACTTTAGCTTGAACTCACTGGAAACGTGGTCTGCAGTCTTCTTCCTTTATACACAAGCGGCATTCCTGGTGTTTAGTGTAATGCTAATGCTAATAATGTCTACTGTAATGCTATTATTGTGTTTCTAAGGTGTCGACGGAATATTTCAGGTTCACATTCACATCACAGTGAATAATTCAGACGCAGACATCATTAAGTCACTCCACTTAAACATTATTTGGTATCTATCCGCAGCCTGCGTCTAGATTTTAGTAGGACAGTTTATCCTGCAATCCTTTGAGGACGTTCAGCTTGAGTAATGTTTTTATAGCTTTGAATTATATCGTTATGTTTGAATGTGGAAAATCCAGTAGAATTATGTCATTTTTTGGCTTTGAATTAGACTCCAAGTCAGACTTGAACAATGACTAGTAAAACCTCAAGAAACTATAACATTCAAAATAAAATAATGTGTATTAGTGATATATTTTTGTTTTCTATTCAGTTTTATTCATCACCTACTCTATCAAATATTGATGTTCAAGAGTAGTTTGTTCTGATACTAATTGAAAAATGAAGCATAATTTTCAAAGATTTTCATTGATAGAGGGTTATTTGGAACTGTTAGCCTGAAAAATTTTCGAATAGCGATAACTTTGTCATAAATAAATATTATTTTCTTGAAATTCTAGTAAAAACTAGTTGGATGTTTTACTAATCTAGTGGTGTCCACATTTATTATGAAGGAATTGCTAATAGAATCGTCTATTTTTGTTAAAAATCGGTATGTTCAATATAAATCGATCACTATGTACATATTGCTTTCTATTTCTAAATTTTAGTATTATCAACAACGTACGAAAAACAGTAACTATAGAATAATGTATGTAACAAACATTTCCGGAAATTCAATTCTGAAAAACTTAGAATATACTTGTCATAGAAAATGCAGATTCTATAATTTTCATATGTCATTCATTTAGTTATAACATACAAATTAGATATTCGAAACAGTGTATATAGTTTAGTTGGACAGTTGTCAAAAACTGACGTGAATACATTTAGAGATCAGAATGCGCTTTCATTCATTTATAAAACAATGAATGAATGTGAACAAGTAATACCATGTTTAAACCTTGCATAAGGTGGGCGCACTAATCCTGAAACCGCAGATTGGGGCCAGTGTTGGCGCCAACTTTGGGCTATGATGGCGGTATTATTTTCAAAAGCATCCACACATTGACGACTACGAATCTAATAAGTATTGAATGAAATATGTTAAGTAGTAAAGCGTCAGCTGTTAAGTAACTTGATATAAGAACCCTCTAGACAATTCGAGAACTTATGTCGTATGTCCTTGACAGATTTTGAGTACCTACAAGTAATTGAACACAGAATTAAAATAGAGATACTCATTATATAGTGACCCTAGGAAGCTGTCCATAAATTCATAAGCAAACCAAGTTGGTTTAAAGACCTCCTCTGAGAATGCTCCTGAACGACTACTATCTTTAAGTTTGTTTGTATAGAGCCTGCTCATTAAAGACTAGCCACAGCATATTTGAGGCCTGAACTGACCTGTTGCCATGCATGCATCGGCAACAGCGTTTCTATTTTTGTGGTCTTTTACTGTTGGATTCCATGAAACTGGCTCCGCTCGATAAAGCTCCAAAAACAGTAAAACGTTTTCATTTGACCATATTTCCTGGGATGACATTATTTACTTTAAATAATAATGACGCTCACTGTCACTTCGCAGACCAAACAAGTAAGGACGATTTATTACGCGATAATATGTGGCCGATTACAAACATTGGGACAAATTCCCTTTGATTCCTCGTCAAAAAACCTAGACAACTCGGCCAACTCCCAGCGTTCGAGCCAACGTTGGCGCTAACAGGCACCAACACCACAAATCTCGATACACACATTGGACGAGCGTAGTTGGCGCCAACATTGGCCCCAATGTGTAGTGCCTGCATAAAGCTTCAACTACGTCCAATCAAAGAAATTGGAGGAACCTGCAAAGATAAATTAGAAACATCAGCTCGGAGGTTGACTCACCGATTTCGGGTTTCACACATGACCATTAGTCGATAAATGAAGAGAAAGGGAGTTGAACATCGGAAAATAAATGTCCAAAAAAAACTGATGATTAGTTGCGCAGAATTCCGATATCCTGCCGTGCATTAGACTTCACAGAGTTGTGATCATGGATGATGAGAAATATTTCACCTAACCACAATCAGAAATAGAAAACGATGATGGATTTCATACGAATGATATAGAAAATTGTTTTGTTGCACAGAGGACTAAGCCTCCATCCACATTTCCTCGAAGTGGAAACACTAAGGAACTCCAGAGCAGTACACCTGGGTGCGAAAGAAATAGGAAACGAAAATTTCTGGCAATTAAAGCCATGTCATTTTCTAGACTTTTAAGAAGGAGTGGAATAGATAGATTAGATGTTAACACAGGGTTCTCTATCTACCCTGATTGGTTAATTATATTAATACACATAATCTCAGTGATGAAAAAAATTTTGACTGGATCTAGCCAGAATAACCAGAGATTGGTTAGAGGCTCACAACATTTATACCGAAAGGAGATCATCCCCTAAATACTCCCTAGGCTCGCCCTATTGAAGAGTTTTGAGTGATATTAAATAGAAATGTGTATGATAAGGGTTAGGGAGCAACAGTTTCGACATAGGATATTTCAAAAAATTATCAACTTCACCGTTCAGCTTATGACGCAACGTTTCAATTTAAAAGTACGCGCAATGGAAGAAAATGATCCTTTATGATTTGAATTGTGTTTCTTATGAAATATATGCTGAGATGAAAGAGCTGAATAAATGAATTGTTAAAATTATTCCGTTGTTTAAAAATTGCACAAATTTTTTTTTTCTGAAAACTTTTGTTACGTAGGTTGCTACTGATCAAGAACATAAGAACATAATTGTTAAGTAAGTTCACAAGAATTTAGTTCATATCTATTTTTAACGTGAGTTACATTCCGCACTTCTAAATTCAAAATGTGATTTTCAATTTAATTTAATTTTTTTTATTAGATATTTCCAGATAATAAATTGAAAAGAAGACAGACCAATATAACTAATGTGACAATAAATATTTAACGATCGTTGTTACAAACTAACGTATATGTTTACGACCTTTCCTCAAGTTTACGTTGTCTACTTTTCCATTCAATTTTCCTCTGTTTAAAGCACTTTTATGACGTTATTCCATCCTATTTCAAAACCGAAATATTACAATGTAATCAACTGTTAAATGGAATATCTGCTGTATAAGTGTTCTATGTAGCATTAGAATGTTCCAGAATCCATCTTTAGATTGCGCTGTGAAATGAATAGAATGTAGTGTTTCCTGGAGCAGTAGATCTTAATTGTATGATTGTTTAAGTGAGATTAAACCCGTATCTGTTAAACCTCAGATTAAAGAGAGAACAGTTCAAAAAAAAAATAAAAGTTATGAAATTTTGAAAGGCCTCTTCACAGATTCTTAACAGGTTGATAAATTCATCAATAAATAGAAAATGAATAAGGTAGCAACGAAATTATATTTCAAGTTGCAGTTGGCATTTATTCAATGTCGTACATTAACAGGCACAAGGTTTTAAACTATCAGTGATTTGATACAATTCAGTTCAGTGGAATTGTATCAATCGATTCGTAAATCCAACGAGAGAAACGTTGGGCATTGTCATCCTAGGGTTCTTGTGAGAAATGGAGAGATGGAAGTCTCAAAAAAATATAGTTCAAGAAGCATCATGAAAAACCTTGGAAATCTGAACTAATATTTAGACCGAGAAGACGTGAATAGAAAAACCGATCAGGGAACAGAAGTATAGAACGGGAATAATCGAAGAACGACTGCAAATTATGAAAGAAGACAGCAATATGAAGATTCTGGTAGGTGGGACATAAAGGCAGAGCCGCAAGGAAGTTAAGAGCGTCAAATAATCAGTAGTGAAGTAAACTTCTGTGAGCAAATCGGATTGTGAGTACTGTATAAGAAACAAAATATTAGAGCAAATAGATCTAATAAAATTATAAAAGAATCAGTATAGTGAATGATCCATTTCGTGATTCATAAATACCGAAAATTTATGTCATATATTATTTTTTCATGTAATTAAATACGAATGAAGTTTTATATCGAATTACAATCGGCTGAAAAACTGTTAACTCTTCAATTGTTTTGTATGTATCCCCACAGGTTCGCATATATTTGTCATTTACTCACTATTTTCCTATCTGTCTGTAATTGATTATGAAGTTTTTATTTCTTTAACAACAAAATGACCAATGTTAGTGCCTTCAGTTTTAATCCAAAAAATCTTAAAAATGTTGCTGAAGTTTATTTAATTTTTATATTTCTCGAGTGAAATTAATTCGACTGAAAGAGGTCAGTGGAGGTGAGTATTATCAATTCGAGAGTTTGCACAAACTGCTACTGAATTACGCTTCATATGATTGGAAAAAGACCACGCTTTTTTAGTAATCTGTAAATATACGAATCTTTATGGTGCGGATGAAATACCCCACCATCCTGATTATAATAGAATGAATTCACCATAGTGCTAATTAAGCTAATAATGGTATGCTCATATTCCAATAAATGTCTTCTTTTTACAATTTTCCCTATACGCTCAAGAACATCGTATTTGAATAGTTAAGGTTTAACCTAAAAGGTCAAATTTTGGGCTCCGGCTAAGCTCATCATGCAAATGTGTGTTGTCAGGATTCGTTGCAAGATTTTGTAGTGTTTATGATGTTAAAAAATTTTAATATGTTTTCAAATTCTTAAATTGGAAGCCATTCAATTTATTAACTTAAACGGAGAAAGGTAAAGAAATAGGAGGAGATTCTTTAGGAATAAAACTAATCGTTAAGACAAAGCTCAATGATTTGTATTGTAAAATGAAATTTAAAGATTACAAGCAATCTGAACCAAGAAATTAATAATATATAATTATTATTTTGATTTCATTAGATTAGAATTGATTATTAAAAAAAGGAAATTTTGAGTAGTAAGTTCTTATTATGATTAAAATAGTAAGGTAACAATATGTATGCGTTGATACATATTTTGACATATAACAGAAATGTTCCAATTTATTAATAAGAATACACTAGTTGTATTTGAAATTTGAATTTATAAAAAAACCAAAATTGAAAAAAACTACCCGCAAAACTCATGAGTTTGTTGGTTTACAGTAATGTGAAAATTTTAAGTGTGGACCATAAAAATTTAAATTAGTTTAATGCATTTACAACATGGATTATTATTTATTTTATTTTACACACGTCATGACGACAATTTAGCGAGGTGCAACTATAGCTACAAAACTACTTCACGAATAACTTAATTCGTGAACAGTTAACTAGATGTTGCTCGAACCTTCCAAGGGGAGAAACTTTGCTCTTAGAAGGAACATAATTCTGCGACCAATTATACCAAACAAGTTTTTCTTCCAAATAAATGAAATTTTATATCAAATTCAATATGAAAATCCTGCATTACCAGGGGAAAACTTTTTTTTCTAATCAATGTTGTTGCATGTATGTTGTTGCAACTTCATGCTACATGTGTATGGATACAAATGTCTGGAGATCTAAGGTATTTCATATTTTTGAAAGATTTTTTTCTATTGAGGTCGTTCATTCTCATTTAAATGGGGTGACTTCTTAATAACCCGGTCGTCAAAGAAGCTGACTGATTATTTCAAAGAAATTGTTCTGTTATTTGCACTAGATAAAATATTTAACAAATGATTCACTGTTATCAGGGACGTGTACCCGGAAAATGGAAATGAAAAAAACGTGGAAAGGAAAACGAGGACTGCGAAATGAAGATAAAAGTAATTGAAACCACCAGCATGCAGAGAAAACATAGAAAAATATCAAATCACCCGGATCGTAGCAAATAGCGATAACTAGTGACTTCAAACAGGATGATGTATACATTACTAATATTATTCAATATAACAATGGCATACATCATAATAAAAATAACATTCGAATCCCGAAACATCCTTATTTATAGATGATCACAAATAGCAGCATGCGCAGATGACACAACTATGAGATCACTACCAACGGTTAACGACATAGATGTAAATAAAGCTGCATGATAAAGCTAATGAGGAACGACAAATAGTCAACAAAAATGTAGTAACAAGTATCAATCACATGTCCATCCGAATAGAATGTTCCAGAAAGTTACAATAGAAAATCATAAATTGGAAAAAGTAAGAGATTTCACATACCTGAATGTACAGCTTACCAAGGATGAAGACGAAAACACAGAGATCAGAAAAAAAAGAACCATTTATAGATGGCGTACTATGATCTACGCATATTTGTATGTAGAGACATAAATATTAACAATAAAGTCAAAATATACATGAGCATTATAAGACTTACAATAAAGTACGGTTGTGAAACGTGGATCTTTACACAAAAAATTACAGATTATATGAATAACTTTGAAAGAAAGATCTTAAGATCTTAAGGAAAATGTGAGAATGGAGCATGGAGATCCAGATATTATCATGAGTTATATCAAAAATTCAATGAGCTAAAGTGGAATGAATGAATAATTAATTCAATTGTTAGAAGGTGGTCGAAATAAGATGTAATTACTTTTCTACACATACGCAATTGGAAGACGATAGTTCTTGTCAGAAATAACTGGGGAAGAAAACTAAAAACGATTAAGACCCACAGCGGGCTGTACACTATAGAAAAAAAAAAGATTTATTTTTACCAAACATTTTGACAAATTCAGTCATTGTTATGGACAATAAACCACATTGTTACAAACTCGCTCATAGATATAGACCGTAGAGTTAATTAAATCTAAAGTTTGGCAAATGCGCCTATATTTCTTGTATTTAATTATAGTTTTTATGTATTGTTTTCCAAAACTGATCACATTATGTTCTGACTGTTTAATGATGACAATTTCTAAGAAGTCCTCTTTTATGTTTGCGGCAAACTAGGAATTTCCAGTGTACGAAATTTCTGGAATGAGATAATACTATTTAAATGAAGTAGTAGCAGTTAGAAAATGATGTGATGTCATAGTTAATACATCGCGAAATTGTGAAAAGTAAACGATGCATTTAAATAAATTAGCTCTGTACTTAGTGGATAGTTTAGTGTATTTAGTGTTAGTGTATAAATGTATAGCTTAGTAGGATATACCGGTGGTTTTAATTCATCCCACTGTTAAAAATATGTTTGATTAAATAAGAATAACATTGCGTTATCATTTTTCCAGGCCAATTTTAACAATATGAGATAATAAATAAAATTAAAATTGAAAACATTGAAATTCATAAAAAGATGTGCACCAAATAGGGTATGAGTAAGACTCGTGGACATACATTATTAAGACTGCCCCCGTATGTGAAGCACATTGATAACAAAACAAATATCTTGCGTTTAACTACTTTGATTGTCGTGTCATATTGTTAGTAATTATTAATCTCCACAATTCCAGTTTCGAGGAGTCTAGATATTCATATTGATACGTTGATAAGTTTTTTTTTTATATTCGATAGAGCTTTATGCAATAAATTATATTGTGGATATATGTGTAATAAGTAATGTTCCATGAACTCCTGGAAGTTGGATTTGAAGCAATGTAATGTGATGTGAATAATTTGAAAACATTGTGAACGCGAAAAGATATTTAAATTGAAATCGGAGCCCGTTATTCTATAAAACAATTAATTATTCATCTTATGGACAAAACGAATTATGAACAAAAAAGCAAATTCTTCATGATCTCTAAACTAATTTTTAGAAACCACTTAAAAATCTACATAGAATTTTTATATGAAAAATTTTTTATAATATACCTTAATATTAATTTAACAATGGAACGCCCGCTAAAAACGACAGAGTCTTTTGTTTATTTTACACTAACTGTTTTCTTTTCTTCTCCAAACAAGAATGGAATGACATATATAATTTTCATTGTGGTAGGACGAATAATATATTTATAACTCATCAAATACACTATAGATATTGGTTTCTTTCTCAGTAAAATTTCGGAAATAGTTTTGTAAACACCCCGAAATAATATAATGTTATACTCAACGGACGTATCGAAGGCAATTTCCAGAAAATGACATTATTCTCTTTTTCCTCCTCTTTTCGAATTCTTTTCATCAAATAGAAAACAACCCAATCACACGCACACATCTACCAACCAATTTCGAGATTATCAACTGTAGCAAAGTGTCTTCCACAAACAAAAAAGAAAAGACAACAAAACGACGAAAAAAAAAAACGAAATGAACTGTATCGCAACTAGACGTGGCCTTTATTCAATTAAGCATCAATCAGAATTAGAAGCGATTAACGTAGCGGGTAATGGAGGTTGAAAGTAGTAGGGCGCCATCTAACGACTAACGACGATGACGTTTAACAACGTCAGGGAGCGCAGGTGGCCTGTTTTTTGCGTGATTATTTTCAAGGTAATGCGATTTTGTAGAGTGTTAGAGACAGTTTGAATCGTGGTTTAAGAGTGTTCAGGAATTAGATTGGAGTGAGCAAAAATAAGAGGACTGAACTCCAACGAGGAAGTATATTTTTATATAAAATTAGTCCTGACACTGCAACGACCTGGAGGCGTTCATGGATATAAGATGAGGCAAGATTTCAAAAGCTTTGTCCAATTTAAACCGATTGAATTTTGAAAGACAATTATTTGATTATCTCAGTAGAAAGCTCAACCATTCCTTTTTAACGTGTATTTTTAATTCTTACTCACAAAACTGTGCGTGTTCCCTTCATAACGAGAAATTCAAGAAATACGAAATTGTGGAAATTGCTGAATATGGTGCAGTGACGGTGGTTAGACCTCCACCATATCATTGCGAACTAAGCCAGATTGAACGGGTATTGGCACAGATAAAGTGAGAAATTCCAAGAAAAATTATTCTTTTAAACTGAGTTGTAGTTTGGAACTTGGACAGTGTATGTTGGTTACAACAATTCATCTTCTGATTCCGATTCTGATTTGGATTCGTAAGAAGTAAAAGTATACTGGTTATTTTATATTAAAATTATTCGAGGTACAACTTGAAACTGTCTACTTAAAAAAGTTATACTCCTATGTTTTATGAAGATATAATCATTTTATTACACTTTGATCAATAAAAATAGGCTATAATTCAGTTTGTAAACTTGATGAAATTTTCCTTCATTTGTGAGTTTTGGCACATTCTAGTGATGTTATATCCTTCGTGGTCAAATTTATATTATCCTTTTTTTCTATTTTGGGTATTTTCATATTTATTTTGCAACATTTCTCGATTCTGAACTTCATTTCAATATCCTGGCTGGAAATGTTCACTATTTATTATTGAGGTGAGCTATTCTTTATTCTTTGCAGCTGATTATTATTAACTAATGAAAGGGTGTGGAATAAACATTGAAGTTACCATGTTTTTCGCATTAGCATTTGTACGTTGCTTGCTCAAGAGTCGGCAAACAATCAACCCTATATGTTTTTCCTCCAAAAGGAAAAAACCAATGATATTTATTTACCATAATTGAGTAAATAAGTATGTGAAATTATTCAACAAATTTCTTGAGAAATGAAAATATATTCCAATGTTAGTCAATAAACAAATTAATGTGATAAATATATACAGTCGTATTATTTTCTTCTTATTCATTTTTAAGATCTCATGATGTTAGTTTTGCAGGTTCCTTTGCATCAGTTCCCCGGGAGGTGGACTGCCAGCTGTCCATCCATCTCTTAGGTGGTCATCCGGGTTGTCTTTTTCTTATTGGTTTCCCTTTAAGTATGATGCGTGGCAGTCTACTCCCTTCCATTCTTTTTAATTGGCCATAGCAGTATCTTTCCCTTTGACTGACCCATTTTACGATGTCTTGCACCCCCAATTGTTCCCTAATGTCAGAGCTCCTGATTCGATCTACTCTTGTTTTTCCCACTATAGTTCTGAGCGTTTTCATTTCGGCTACGCGAAGCATGCTTTTCGTTTGCCGGTTTTAGTTAGTTTCTCATAAGTCATTATTAGGCCACAAATTTGGTATTCCGAACATTTAGCCCGACTCTGTGTAATATTACTTCTTATATTTTTCTAAAATTGATTTTTGGAAGAATAATGTACACAAGTCATTGGGGTAGGGAGCATGATGTTTCGGCAAATTGTACACAATAGATCCTTAGGGTCGCAATGCATATAATACTCCAATATAAGCAAATTGTAAAGTTTATGAATCTCTACAAATCACTAGTCATTGTCTCAGTCGTAGTCATAACGTAAGTTAATGCAGGGGCGGCTATTACATTTGAGAGGCATGGAAGCTGCTTGACTTCTAAAGCATATTCATCATTTCAATTACTTCTTACACGTTTACAATATAATCTTCGATTTACCACGTTCCTTCAATTTTAATTAACTATTATTAATATTTATGGATACAATGTATAGCAAATATTCCGAAAATTAACTTGATTTACTAAGATTCTATTTTTTTAATCTTAGGTAATAGAAAAAACTTAGTCTGTTACTCGGTTATATCAAAAAATCAACATTTTCTTATACTTTTTTCTCATTCTAAACTAATATCCATTCAAAATAAAATATTTTATAACTACATATTTGCATTGTGTGAGAAATCTTTACCTCTTACGTATATCTCACTTTTATATCATCAAAGCATACTCAAAATAATGCGAAGAAAGAAAGCTAAAAACAGAATGCCTTATCATCCTCGTATTATCTAGCTTTTGTTATAAATATCACAAAGCCCCATGCACGGCTCGTAGCAGGACAGCTTAGTGTCGTCATCTTTTGTTTCTGACACTTGCGTTTCTGATGCCTTTGAGTTAGTGCTAAACGGTAAGAACGCCCTTGTAATTTTCTTCAGGCGGATCATAGATGTACTAATCTTGAAAGTTGCTTTATTCGATATTATCTCATGCAAGATGGATTCTTGTTTTATTTTCCAGATTCAATCAAGAAGAAATAATTAGAAATAATAAGAAGAGCCCAAAAAGTACAAATTTGTGAAATGTTTTGAATATCTTAACATTTTTAAAATATTCTGTTTTTAAATTGTCACGTAAGAACTTTATCAATTCATACAAAATGGATGAGTTATCATTTATGGGAAAAGCATACAATAAATGAAATCATCATTTGAGGTAAAACAACTTTCGAAAAACACATATTTTGATCAGATAGTATCAGAGATAGATCAGTTTTTGTAGCAACTATTTTCTAATGAAAAACTGGAGCAAATAATTTATGACCAGAGCAAACTGTTCCCACATAGAGACCTAGAAGCTGGATAATGGAGTGGCACATTTGATCTTTCGGATTAGTTATAGTGTTATGGCAATCGAATGGTCCAGATTTCACATTGTTATACACATAAACGTTCCTGAAGAAGAATCTTCCATAAGAAGCAGAGATTAGAACTGAATTGAGACGTCAAATTATGATAAAGCAGAACCCTAATTATGTTATTCCATCTAGTGATACAGAGAAAATGATATTAAATAATAGAGGGAATTTCCAGATTTTTTTAAGTGTTGGTGTTTTATATTAATGTGCTCACTTCTAATTTGTTGCTTTTATTTTTATTGGTTATTGTTAGATCATATACATATATTGAAAATATCTTAATATAGATATTCTTATTTAAAAACTCAGCATAACTCAAAATAAAAAGAGACAGATTAGCATAAGCGTATATTGTAATCGCATATACGATAGTATACTAAAAACAAAAGAATTTTTCATATAAATGAAACACTGTTTCAGCGAAATTAATGAAAATTGATACTTTATAATAATGTTGAAAAACTATGATGTACGAGTATGTATATAAGATTAATTATAGCAAAGAAGGAATCAGTATTAATTTTTGAAATAACATAATCGTATATAATCTATAAGTTTATGTTAAACGTAATATTATCAAATTTGTAACCTCATAATTACATAAAAGAAGAAGAAAGTACGAGAGTACTCCCAGTGTATTGGAGAAAACAGACATCGTTGAAGAATACGATTAAAAAATGACAATCGTTAAAAAAAAGACTATAAAAGGCGGAAAAAAGAAAGGTTGTTAGATAGTCACCAAAAATCCTGAATTACACGTACCGAGAAATCTAAAGGAAGAGTTACGGAAAGTGAATAAAGAAAAATGTTTATAGTGATTGGATTGATTCTAAACGTTGAGTTAAGAAAATAAAATTGAGAAAAAATTGTGCAAAAGACCCAAAGATGAAGATCCAGTATGAGTTATCAAAAGTCAAACAGATTCCTGAGCGTATAGTAAAAAAAATGTGTGTGTCAGCTCCGACGCACGACTGGAGTTCGATAGTCAAACCAGACGCAAAAAGATTTTATTTAACTTAAAAAAGATTGGTTGATTGCCAGAATATTTTGGGCTTCCTTCATTAATTTTTTTTTAATCTGTAAGCTCGCTGTCTCTCGGCTGGAGTTTTTGGAGGTTAGAGTTTTTCCTAGTCAAAAAATATAAAAAAAAAATAGAAAATTTATAAATGCATAATTATAAAAATTATTTTAACCGACTTTAAGAAAATTGATAAAAAAAGTTTTTATAAACATTTTTTTTAAATTATTATAATTAATTTTCTATTTAAAATATAATATCTTAATAATTATCAAAAATGGTTATAAAAAGATAATTATGTCACTAAATCTTTTACATACAATAATAAATAGTACATGAAAATTATTTAAATAAGCTAAAAAATAACTTTTCGAAAGAAAATTATATAAAAACATTATAATGAAAAAATATTGTCGATTTTTCTGATAATATTATCGAATTATTGACTACAGTTGTTAATATTTAAAAATTATTTATGAAATAAATCATAATACCGTGGAAGAATTTATAGACATCGACAAAAAAATTAATTTTTGGTTAGGTTAGAAATTTTCTATTTTATGTGGATGCGCTCGATAATTCATATTGGGTTGATTATCTAATTTTATGTGTTGTTTTCATCACTACATCGATAATTATTAAAATATTTAATAAATACAAATTGCACATGCTCATACATATAATACATGAATTATAACGTACCTTGCAACCACGTGTTTGTTAGATGTTCCGGCAATATCACTACACCTCTTTCTGCCATAGTTATTTAAAAATACTTTCAGTTCACTTAAGCGGAACACAATGATAATAAAACTTCACAATGACAGCAATATAAGTATGTTGACACTGACAAATTAGAAAGTTGCGCATCATAGGGTGCGCACCAAAAACGTAACGAGGTCATTCATCGATAGATTTTACTCCTCATATTTTTCTCATACCGGGCCCCTTATATATGCAAATCGATTCTTAAGGAGTAAACTCCAAAAATTGGAGTGAGCTGTCAACCGTAAATATAAACATTTATTACTTTAGATTGTCATAACAATTGGAATAGTGTAATAAGACAGATGGAATATAATTTTTTTAGTATTCAGTTTTACAAAATATCGTCATTCAGTGTAAACTAATTTCCAATGTCAGATCCCGAATGATGACAATTTATAATAAGTTTTATTGATATTTGATCTAAATGAATATCTTCGAATCAATACAACAACCCGCGGAGAGAAAGAGTGTTCTTCATCTAATGTTTTAAGTATCGCTACTTTGTTGACAGATAGTAGGTAAATCAATTAAAACACAGGGCAAATCAAAATTTTGGAACAATAAAGATATTTTAACTACTTTGATTAAATTTGCTTTTTTTTTGAAATTTTTGAAGGTGTTGATCACAGAGGAAAATACAGTACATCTAAATACTCAGCGCTAGAAAATAACGATGAAATTTACATATATAAAATGGAAAATAGCCGTGATGTTTGGCGACATCAGTTGAATTTTGGAAACAAATTGAAGCACTAGGACTTTGTGCTAAGGGGGATATACACAATACAAATATCTGTCATTTATTAATCCTCCGCCGTCAACTTCTCCAAGACCTCTCTTTGAGATAGGGATTAGATACTACTTGTAGCACATCATTAGAATGTCACATATGTCGAATTTGAACATTATAATATTAAATATTTATAATTTAAAACAAATTTTTCGAAAATATTATTATAGTTAATTGGTTAGTATGTGGAATGAAATAAAAGTTAATTAAATTAGAAGTAATTATATATAAAACATGAATATTGAATCAATTAATTGGGTATTGAAAATGGTGTTTTTACTGCAATAATGCAGAAATATTCGTCATCTTAGTTCTAAAATTCCAATAGAAACTATTCTACTACTACTCTACCTTTGCGAATCAAAGTAAATATGGGCCAAAGAATATTTGTTCTCTAAGTAAACATTGTTTATATTGGTTTGATCTTGAGTAGGTATTGCCTTGAATGTCTTAACACATAACTTATTTCACATGAATAGCTCAATATATTATTTGTGTAAGTTCACTTTGAAAGAATTAGTAAGATCCTCGTGTTGATTTTCTTTTAATTAATTGATTTTATAAGCATATTTTCATACAATTGTAGTTGAACTGGGCTCCGTGTTAACAAGAAAAACTTTAAGTATAGTTTACCTCTATTATCATAACTACTAAAATACAGTTTTGTTAACAAAGAAATAGGACATTTTGAGTACCGCTGAACACACTTCATTTTACTAATGCAAGTTCCCAAGAGACACCGTCACGGTATCTAAAAGACTCTTTTAAGTTTGCTTTGTCTACAGTAAAAAGCAAAACGGTAATTAGAACAGTACGGGGAAAAATTGCCTTACGGAAAGTTAAGTTACTTCAACTTTATATATTCTTAAAGTAAAAAAGCAAAGCATGTGAAGGGAAGAAATTTTTTGAGTTGCAACATATTATCACAAATAAATTATAAATAACCAAATAAGTAGAGGAGGAATAACAAAACAGGAAAACTGAAAGTGAATGAATAAAAACTTGATAAAAATAATTAAAAAGGAAATTTCAAAAAAAGTAATAAACTTTTGAGTCTAAAAAATATTGAAAGGAAAAGAGAGCACATTACGCTGATTATGAAGAGAAACGTATTATTACAGATATTATTCTGTGAAGGTTATATAAAAATGAGTTATTAATAGCATTATTGGATTATGAAAACTGCCATGAATTGAATAACATAAAGAAATACGCTTAGTGAGATTAATGGCAATTGCTCACTAAAGAAATTGAGTGTCACAAATATAAGATTTATTAAGAAAAATACAGAATAAAATTCTTTATATATCTGTTAGTATAAGATAGATTTTATTAAGATAAATTGAATAATTGTCTTCTTTTTATTCTCTATTGGTTGAGATAGTTATTGGGAAACAGTTGCTTTCAGAGCAAATATACTTGAAAAATTTGAACGGTTGGAGGACAAGGGAATTATTCAAAATTCAATAATGTATAGTATGAAAATATGATGTTTTCATATATGTACACTTCTGTTCACTGGAAAATTCACAACATTTTGCCTACGTAAATTAGTCAGGCAGTAATAATGTCACTGTGATTGTCAGATACAGATAATTCAATAATTTGAGTTCAGTTGAAGTAAAAATGTACTTAATTCCATCTTAGTTAACCGAATTAAAAAATTTGCCATTATTGTCAAATTGGAACTGGTCAATCTGGCTTAAAGCCAGAATGAAGAAGCGATGAAGAAGATGGAATCTTGCACCGAAGGGTTGTAAAAGGAAAATTTTAGGTGATGCACAAGATGTTGCACTGATTATTATTTTAAGAGAACATCCCTTTGAATCGGCTACTATAGCTGCATATGCAAAAAAATTTGCAGGATCCCGTCCCACGGCATAAAGACGAATTAAAGCTTCGAATTTGAGAAACTGTGCGAGTGTTAGGCAAGCATTACTTTGAAATTAGTGCAAGCAATTCAGAGTTGTAGTTGTACTCAATTATGTGTCTCGTGATCTGGACTTTTAGGAATAAAATGTCATCACAGATAAAAAAACATTCAAGTCGTGTAATGACCGACGTATTTGCGTTTACAGACCACCAAATCCAAGATTTGAAGAGTAATATGTTGGAGGAAGTAATAAGTTTTCAGTAAATGTTTGGGCTCGAATAAATATCAATAGGACTGGCGTTTGTTAAGGAATTGGTGCAAGTTCCAGCATTAAAGTTAACCTCAATATTTTCACCATCCACATAATTCAACAACGGTTTCTACAAAACAATATTGAGACTTTACTTGGCTGACAAATAATCTTGATATAAGTCCTATTGAAAATTAGTGGGCCTGGTTGCTAAAAAAATTCTCAAAGGGGATTTGAGTCCCATAAACCAAGAAGAGCTACGAGAAGCCATTAAAATAGCGCAGTGAGACCTTAAGTGGAATGGAAATATTTGTCGAAATTCATTTCACACCATGCCAAGAAGGTTCGAAAAAGTGATTGGAAGTAATGGAGCTATAATTAATTATTAAAATTTGTTCTATTCAATTATTCATTGTCAAATTTTCAAACATTTCTGTTATCTAGTGTTTTATCATCATTATAAGTATTACTTCCATTTGGATTTCCAGCTTTATTATGGTGTCTTTTAAAAGTGACTCATTTATGACGCAAACTCTAATATAACAGGCCATGAGAGGCTATCTCAATCCTTCCAGTACAGGAGACGGATCTAGAAGCCAAATCATTGTCTGGGTTTTACTGAAATCAGACCGGAAAGCCATAGAATTCGCTGTTCTAGTATGAACCAATACGATTTGATTCAATGTTTCCATCCTGTGGCTCTATTTGGTTATAACATCGGAAGACCTCATCGTTTTACCTGCCACTATGAGCATTTTTCCTAATGCAAAAGGAACACAAAACAGAGTACACAAAGGCATTGATATTAGTGAGTGATGGACTCATTGCGCTTTAGTAATAGAAAAAAAATATATCCCAATCTAATTCTCAAGCGTACTGTGTAACGAACAAATGGGTTTGAATGATAAGGATTTAGTCGAGTTGGATGAACTGAGGTGGTTAATAATTATAGTATAATGAAAATGGTAAATCTTGCAAAAATATTTTTCGATACTTGTATGATGAGTACTTTTTATTGAATTATCAGCATTTTGGAAATTAGAGACAAATATAAAAATCTCAAAATACAACCTATTTCTATCTCAAAGGGCAGGGCTGAATAATTGTTCTTTATTCTCCTCTTTTTGGAAACTTTTTTCTTTATCTTATTTCATTTTCTTTTTGATCCAATTAGTGTCATTTGTAGTTGGCCATTATTCTGAATTTTTGTTTTTCCAATTTTGCCTTGATTCAGCGTCATGTTGTTTCCCAATCAGAATTCAGTACAGCAACATACTGGCTTTTAGAAAACTTTCTACTTGTACAAATTTTCGCTGTCTCACAAGATGTGTTATATCTAGCCCACTTTATTTATTTAGTTCTTCTTCCACGTTAATTCTGTTCCATACCATTGTTTCTATATTTGATATGGTGCCAATATTATAAGTTAGGGTTGTCTGTGAGTCCAATTATTATAGTTTATAATCTTAATTTTGTTTTCCTTGAAACAATTTTAACTGAATTTTCTATTGTCCTCCACTTGCCTATCCTGGATTTCATATTTTAGTAGTTTTTGCCGTCCATTATTACTCCAAAATATATAATTTCTTTGACACTTTTTAATGCTATTGCCAATATTTATCACTTTTGTGAGTTATTTTTGTTCCTAATTATATTTGTTTTATAATAATATAGTTTTACTTTCATCGTATATTTTCCAAACTTTACAACATCCTTTTCTAATTTTCTTGTTATAGCTCTTCTCTAATTTATCAATTTAGAGTATATTTAAATTTTAAATGGTAAAGTCCTTAAGTCGTAAATTATCAATATCTTTTGGTATAATTCAAATCATTTATTTATTCATAGTAGCAAACAGAACAATGAAAATAATATAAAAATGATTAAGAACTTTGTACAGTTTCATGGAATGATATTTTATACATATTTGCTCTATAAACATCTATTTTAATACTTCTTTAACAATCATCTAGGCCTAGGATCTAGGATTTGTTATGATTCAATTCTCTACAAACGTATATGGCAATTATCAAAGACATAAAGAATAAGAAAATTTAAAAATAATCTCAAGACAAATACATTGAAGCTATAGAACTGACACTATTATTGAATATATAAACAAATTAATGTTTGCGCTACGGGTGTATCTGTATCAGTGATAGGAAATTTTCCGTAAACGGTCTTAAAATCACTTGAGATAGATATTACATTTCCCTCTTTCTATTATGTGTAACTTGAGTCTTAAGATATTTTAACTTAAAATCATGTCATTTTGTCTGAACCACCTATTAGATCCTGATACGCATCTATTGAGTAAGCAAATACTACTTTGAAAGACAATAATTATCCTAAAAAAGGATAAATAATGATTGAATTGTATTGTAACATATTATAATCGACTAGCTAATGAAAGGTGACATTTATTACCATATATTCAAGATTAGGTTAGATTTTTAATTTATTTTATTAAATCTGAAATTCGAATTTTTCCTATAGGATATGAAATATAGAACTTTTGAATAATCCAGAATTCCAGAAAATATAAGAGGAATATACACAATAATTGTAATACTTTCTATATAAGTCATACATATCAATATTAGAAAATAGATCAAGAAATCATCAATACGATAAAAAATAAGATAAAAGCCGTGAAATAGCAGAAAAATATGTAACATAATATTGTAGATAGCCATCAATCAACAATCTCCCAAAATGTCCATTATCATTTTATTCAACTAGACTCAATTGGTTTTCATTAATCTACTAAAGGCAAATTGGCTAAGTGTATTAGAACACACGCGTTGTATGAGGAGAAGGAAAATTAAGGCCCATCTGAAGTAATGGGATGGGAAAATAAAGTGAAAAGGATGATTTTGGTGAACGAGAAAGTCTGAAAAGCGTGTTCTTTTCAATCAATCATGATGGAAACCGGAGATAGAGTCGAAAACATACAGGTTGGATTTCAAAAAGCACTCGATAGATATTTATGACTCTAGAGGAAATGTATATATGTACGTTGTTTTGCTATTAGATAGTCTTTGTTGAAGGGTGTCACTACTAATGCACCTTTTATTTTTTTTTCACCATCCTTGATATTGGTACTGAATATTTCATATATTTTGAATGAAAGTGTAGGCTAGAAGAATTTATCATTTATTGAGATTTTCGAATCCAGTTTCGATGCAATATAACTCTACTTAAAATTCCTATTAGAAATTGAATAGAATTCATTCTAAAAATCTGGGGCATTTAACGTTGAATATTGAATAATCAATATACTATTATATAAAATCATCAAAATCATTTAATGGCGAAAATTACTATAATGTAATTTATGTACCGCGTCCGTGCTATATTTTCTTTTGGCTGAAAAAGTTGCTTAAAAGTCATAATCTATATATTAAGAAAGAGAAATTGTTCACATACAGAATCACATTAGCAGAAATTTTTCTTCCTTAACCAAGAAGAGAAGCTCCGCTGTGGATAATTCATCTTAAAAACTCAGTAAAGCAAGAAAACTTTCACCAGCACTATACATTCTGAAACCAATGACAACTATAAGTTTGATATTTCTGAAAACAAAATGAAATAATTTGGAAAAACGAATGGAACATTGATAGTGATATCAGTGATTTAATATTGTATTTTCCATTATTTCACTAGTAAATGAACTTGTACGTTAAATCATTCATAAATTTGGATGAAACTATAAAAGATGATATGATGATATCTATTTAAAATAACATAATATTTTAATCATATTTGTAACATTATATTTGTTGCTGATAATCTCAATAAAAGGCAAAATATCGAGCAGTAGGGACGAAATATAAATATAGAACCTTTTCCTTTTTTTGAAAGAGAACTTCTGGTATATTTTGATTAGATACTTCTAAGATTCACAATATTTAGTGTTGCAAAATATGAAAAAGAACATTAATATATATCTACATGTCATAAAATTTTTAGAATTAAAATAACTTTTTGTATTATGTGGAATTTTTACGATATATGAAGAATTGAATATTTATTAAAACTTCTATTTCAAGTTATGCTAAATCCACACATTTACTATTAAACAAAACGAAATAAAGTTAAATGGTGCTCTGGATCGTGTAACCTATTACCGCATAGGCCTGGTAGGACTGTATTTTCAAATCCAATTCTAATTTTATTTTCTGATATTTGTAATCAAAAGTTGCAGCGCTTATTAGCGTATTTGCCTCGTTTTGATCGGTATTTCATTGTAAAAGCTGATGAAATGTTGCAACTGATCAGGATATATGTAAGCTGTCAAGGCTTCGCTTTTCCTTGTGCATCAATCGTTATATGATTTGGAATCATTTGAAAAATTATAGTTACACAAAAAATGTTGTTGGACATGAATTGACCACACAAAATTTAATTAACCTTATCGAAATACTTTGACAAAATGTAGTGGCAGAGAAGACTTCCCGTGATGTCATACTGATTATAGTATTTCTATTATACTGTCAACCACTGACCAGATTACAGAAGAAAATTATGAAGAGGTGCCTGGAATTGGTTAAAACGTAAAGTGTTGTTTTCCAAATCGCGAAAGTTAATCCACACGCATCTTTGATGGCAAAAATTGAACAATAAAAGACACGTCGAAAAACATGTCGCCAAGTTTTTTGTCTTTAAGCCACTGAAGCTGCACATTGATGAAATTATGAAGCAGCTTGAAAAATGACAAAAGGGACCAAGAATGATAATGACACATCAAATAAAATCGATTTTTTTTTATCAATAAAATTGAGTAACAATACGTTTCACATGAGCCTATATGAAATATGTGCTTTCATAGAAACAGTATGTACAACATAAAGGGCGTGAGTGAGCTTTCCTCACTAAATGGACATAATAAAGATGTGAAGCAGTATAATTTCACTCCAGCTAATATAATGCAATCGAATAATTATTTTCCACTAGCAATTTACCCATTAAATTATTTCCTCCTACGAAAGGCAAAAAAAAAACACAGACTAAGCTTTATCATTTAAAAGCCGTTCCGCCAGCCGCAGAACGTGACACGCTGTTTAAACTGTTATAGCAATCAATTTGAATGTATGGCCAAAGAGCCGAATTGTTTGAGGGCATGTCATTGATCTGGAGTTCCAAGACGATGGACGCCCGAACGACAATGTAGAGGGAGGAAAATGATTCAAGAGAAACACAGGATCGCACTTTATTTTTCAGAACATGCATTAAGAATTGGACAACCTTTTATATAAGAAAAAAATTGGAATTTTATTTTTTGATATATCTATCAAATTACTCAAAATTACCATAGCGATAACCTTCTAATCACATTATATAGCTGAACAAATAGATGAAGACTATGTTTCTTGCAGTAATTGATATTTACAAATTTTTCTTCAGGACATGTTACCCTCTAAAAGATTTGTTCGCTGTATCCCATTGTGATTATATCTTCTGAGTATGTGTCTCATTACCGTCCACAATTTCCATACTATGTTTAACTGGATGAAAGTAGCCATAACTAGAAAGAACTGTGTATATATTCCCGTTAATCTGTATGAATAGTAGATCTAACAAGATGTTTAACAATTTCTTCAAAGGTAGTGGCTTTCATTTTGCAGATAATCAAGTATTCTCAAATGTTAAGTTTTGAGCGATCAACCCTCAAATCCAATACCCCTCAAAAATGTATCGTCCACCATTATAGTTTCTTTTGTCAAATTTAGATTCGTCAATAAAAATAACATATGACATAAATTTTCAAGAGCTAATATAGAGTTAAACAAATAAATTTTTTTCAGATGAATGTATCTCTTATTTGTACCTAAATAGAGGCAATTGCAGGTATTGGTGCGGAACAAATTGAAAGTCATATTCAAAAACGTCAGGAATGAAATGTTTGGCCTGTTATTTTGGAAGAGCACATTGTAGTAATGTGTTGGGAGTCTGACAGTCACATTCTTACTATAAAATGCTATTTTGGATTTTATGATCATGACAATATTCTTATTATTAGAGATTCTAAAATTCAGACTTCAATGATTGTGAATTAAAGTATTATAATCACTGATTCCGACTCTGCAATGTTTCCATGACGACGTACATGCCACAGGCGTCATCTATTCCTGTGTATACGGAGCACGTAAAGGACGCATCACTTTACCTACCTGTGGCCAGGGTTTGCTTAAATAACAGTCCATGTTCGCGCGAAAAAATGTGGGAAATGAAAGTGGAAGACATTTTTTCATTGCCAAATTTCGCCATTGAAAAAGAAATGTGAAACAAGTGGGGACACATTAATATGGTCCTCTACAATATCTCTCATAGGGATCTAAAATTGCCGTGGATAGGTAAAACAAGTTTTCAATTCAAATTTTCATTTTTAGAGTCTAGCATAATATAACATAATTTTAGTTCTTGAAAAGTTCCACAAAACTTCTTTTTCATTCAGTGAAATGCTTTTTATGAGAAGAATTCAACAATATTATATATAATACCCAATTATTAACATTAGAAGACAAATTTTATGTAATTCAGTGTTGTGAAACCAGCAAAAAATTGATAAATGTGTTCAGTATGAATATGTCTATGGAAGGTATCCAGAGAATTAACAAAAGAAATTTGCTTGGCGTATGATCAAGAAATTCCTTACAACAGAAAACGTCGGATTTAGGGAGGTGCTAGAACCACAGACCCCGAGCTGTAGGGGCCCCGTAATTTATTCTAAAAGGAATATTGGATCCATAGCAAAATTTGTATTTTTTCCGCAATTTTAATTTATTTTTACTTATAATTTATACTTAATTTGAAACTTATATATTACATTTAAAAAAGTTTGAGCTGATTTTGATTTGTTTTTTCTGGGAAACATTTACGAATATTATAAGAAGGAAGATACAAAAAGTTTAAAATTCGAAAGAAGCAGTTCTCGAAATGTCATCAGAAAGGAAAGCGTCATAAAAAACAAGTAGAATACATTTACAGAAAGTTTATAAAGCAAACAGAACTTATCGGTGCAAAGTCGAAATTTCTCACATTTTAGAAGGTAACTAATCAAGGGGATTGTACTGTTATTTGTCTCTAAGGAAACTTATTTTATGTAACAAGAAATTTTTGTAAGTTAATAATTTTTTCCGATAACAGTACTTTTAATACAGAAGGTCTTCAGTCTTTTCAAAACTGTGGATATTGGAGATATTACGTAATTGAAGAAGGAAGGCAGTATTTCACAAAAGTGGATGTTTGGTATGCGGTGTCATACGAGATAGGAATTAACCTTTTCTATTGGAAGGACGTTGAATCAGCATGCTCACACATATATTCTGCAGACGTTTATTAACGATTTACTTTCAAATATTCGACAGGCTCAATTCCTTCATTATAACGGTTAAACTACTTATTCTACACAAAAGCTTAATAATCAGTTTGGTGAAAGATTGCATCGATACTCTCCAAATGATTGTGAAGTATTTAAAAATTTGGTATATAGATTTATAGAGATTCTTAACAACTTTCCAATAACTTTTGTCACATAAACAAAACTCAAGATACAGAAAAATCAGGTGAAGAAACGAATCTTCTACGAGATTAGTTTCTTCACCTATCCGGGAACACAAAATGCTTTCTTAATTTGTACACACATTAAAGTCACAACCATTACTAACACCAAATGATTGTTTTTTCCAAAGTTATATTTGATTATTATGTTACTCATGTTCAAATTGAGATTCGTGAAGTTTGCTTAGTTAATTCGCTATAGCGGCGTTAAGATTGTGCGCGAAGGTACAAACCTTTAGGGCGCTTCATATAAAGGAGAAAGGGTCACTCGTAACTTCCCAAATATTACCTTAATCAAAACAATTGAATGGGTACTGGGAATCTTGTTTCTTTTATACAATATAAAACAGTCTCCAGGAAAACCTTAACGATGGAGTCGATGGTAGTGCTAAACCAGTACTATTATCCAGTATTAATAAGGATAAAAAGTATTCCTTCAACGTTTGCAAATAAAAAACTACAGTTAAGTATAGTGAAGTTTCGTTAAATTTTCCAATTTGCAGCGCTTTGGTTCCATGAGAAGTATTAAAATAGATCAAGCCATTGGAAATATGACACTTAACATTTTGTAAGAAGCATTGATAATAATTATGGATATAAAAAGTGTGCTAGCATATTCATGGAAAATTAATAGATGTATTGAAGACTGGCCATTCAACATCAAACGTGCAATGGAGCAGAGTATATAGAATGTATAATGAAAATTACAAATATTTACTGAATTCTCACAGAACCAATTTTGCGAAGAGTTTAATAAAGAACTGATTCAATTTGTAAATATTATTTTTTGAAGTGTATAAAGGGGCAGGCAGCTAAAAGAAGTTACAAACAATTCCCGTGTATAGGAAAATGAGTTTAGACTCAAAAGAGAACCGAGGAGAAATATATTCACAAAATTGTACTAATTTTTGACAAAAATACAACAATTTTTTCCCAAATTTGTATTTTCAAAACGACCACAGTATATGGTAATACGAAGGTTGTTACTCAAGTTTTGATCAAGACAAATGAATACAAAGATTTATAATTAGATATGGTCTTATTGTTTTCCAAAATATTCTTTATTGAGATCAATAGACTTTGAATCAACAGTCGAAGTATTTTCTCAATTCCGTTTGAGGTACTGCGAATACATGAGATTTGAATGCATCAACTGCTTCTTCAATTACAGAAAAACGTTGACCTCGCAATTTATTTTTGATCTGCTGGCATTCGGTGCCAAAGCAGGAATGTACGGCGGATGACCCATCACGTTATCGAAATGGGGAATGATTGGACTTCTGCGGTTGGTTTTCCTGAATTTTCTTCTGGCAAACAAAGACTAGTGTATCATTCATAATTGATCATTCTACTTTATTCTAATGAAACAGTCATAACATGACAGTCTAGTTATTCCGAGAAAACAAGCGACCATTTGCAATGAAGTGCTTCGTGCGTGAATGAATTGTTGAATTTGGTACATTTTGAAAGATCCATACGATTGGTGTTTCGGCTTCATAATCATAGATCCATGATTCGTCGCCTTTCAAGTTCTTACAGATGTTTTTTGAAGCACCACGATTGAATTTTTCAGTTTTTATTTACACAAATCAACAAATTATGTTTTTGAGCGACAGCCAAATTATGCGGTAAGTAACGCAAATAAATCTTTTTGACACCCAGACGTTCATGCAATATTAAATGTACTAATATGCAGGTGGATTTTATTTCCTAAGTATGCCTCAATCGTCAATTCGCCGAATACGGTTTAATTCGGCGAAACACTCATTCGCCAAAAGTTGAAGTGAGGCATACTGTTGTTGATTTAATCCATGTTAAAAGTCATTCTTTAAGACAATTGTGTATACACCACAAATTTTTTAGTGCATCATAAATAATGTGTAATTTTTCTTTTTTTCTGAGGCTTGCTAGGAAACATAATGAAAAGTTTCTTCACAAAAATTTTTTTATTATCACTTTATTCATAAACTATAAAACTGACTTACTAATTCCGTTTTGATTATTTTAACCTCAACAAACTTGTAAATCAACCCTTTATATTTTTTCTATATGCAATATTCCATATAAATATCCAATAAATCAAACTGTGCCGAAGTTAGCTTTACACCTCTAGGGTAAATTCAACCCAACCAAACTCAACTATTCAGCACAAAATTTACGTGAAAATCAGATTACTCATAGGGAGTGAGGGAGAATTTCCTAGCGAGACAGATACTTACCGAAAACTTCTCACAAAGTATTCGACGTCATTCGTTAATGTAAGCCAAACAATGTTTAGTTTAAATAGATTTTTGCAAAGTTAATTTGACGCAGCTAACAATCTTTTGATAGACGGTAACGACGTTTTGCAATTTTTGTTTTACATAAAAAAGCGTTAGATGGCATAGTTTGATGAAGTTTTCTTAAACAAAAGATGATTAATATTAAGAAGTTTAATCAGGAATGTGTTTATATTGTGCATCATCATTGAATGTGGAATGATGACACTTAAATAAGAAATTTCATTCTCCCATCTATATTTGTTATTCTCTTGTCTCTATAATACCCCATTTGATGGGGTGACATTCACAAACGTTTCACAACAGACATTCATGCAATAACGGTCATGATAACGGTTATTATGGTAGTTGCTATGAATATTATCAAGTTTAGAGCATATTTGTTTCACAAAAATACCCTGAGCAACCGATTATACAATTATGGAAGAGATGATGAGTGGGAGTCTCTGTTCTGGAATCCTTTTTTTAGCTCAATATTATTAGTTAATATTAACATATTGCAAAAACGTGATTTTTTGCTCAAAATTTAAGCATTGTACAAGATAAAGTTTAAATCAAATAATTAGTTCTCGACAAAATAAAGAGAAACCGGGAATTTAGTCTTTTATTTATATGTTTCATTTTTATGCAGTGAAGCGCTAACATTTTGAGAAAATTAAGTATTCTAATATTCTTTATATGTGGTATACTAAAGAGTAGCTCCAATATCGCACATTGTGAAAATATGTTATGAACTCGTCTACGATATGGACCGTGAAGCAAACTGTTTTCTATATGTTTTTATATACAGCGACGGTTTGTTTAATTTTTTTTTCAACCAATTTCTAGGAAGACCTTTTTATTCATTTATCTCCTTGTTTACTTTCTAGAATTATTCGAGAAATTCTTTTTGGTATTAATGCTAGTTTGTTTATGAGCTAATAAGTCAGTAAATCTGATGTCATCCCGAACACATCGGACAGCCAAGTGAACAGTGTGTATAAATAAATTAATATGTGAATAGTGACTAGTTTAAAATAATTGGTGTTAGCTTATAAATAAATTGGAAAAGTAAGTTAGAAACGTGTGTATAGTTCACCCCACCGTAAGAAATACTTTGAACAAATTCAGTTTCAGTTTTTTAACTATTTATCTAAAACTTTCTCAGATTCATGATCATTGGTAGTCGGGTATTTGTTTTCAACATATTTTTTTTCTCAAATTAGATTAATGAGAAATTTTACCATGGTAATTTAATAAATAAGGTCATCAACTTGTTTTTAAATCCATTATGTATCAGGAAATAATCTGATTTAATTCCCTGTAACTCGGGTACAAATTTTATCTCTGAGATACAATTCCCCACATCTTAGAAAATTATCTAATTAACAATCTACCGCCGCTCGACCCCAATTCTAAGGACAAAATTTAAGAGTGATTTTAATTTGAGAAAGCAAACAGACGGCACCATGGTACCTGGCGAAGGGATAAGGTCGCCTTAGGTCCTCTTACTGAATAGAAATGTAAATTAATTACCTAGTAATCAGTTAACTGGAGATTAAGCGTAACTGGAGATTAAACGTAACTGGCGATTTACTAGTATTATAGCCCTGTTGCATGAGATTCGCCATCTTTCGAGTATATACGAAACATTCAGATAAGACTAATTTAATGTTAACTGATTATTGTAATTAATTTCCTCCAATTATTTTTTTATGATGAAAACGAATCCAAATTTAGTATTCACATATTAATAATACGATATAAATTGATACTAGTATAATACAAACTTAGTTGAGATATTTACAGCAATTATGCAAGAAAAAATTGATTGGTAGCAATAGTATTAGTACTAAAAACTTCAATATCTCATATATTATAGGTTTGAATATCATTTTTATGGAGCTGGTAATTAACAATTTTATATATGAGTTAAACATCATTTATTTGTCGGTTATCTATGATTTTGACTATAAAGCTAATTGTGTCCTATATATTCCGTTTTTAACGAGTAAGATCGTAATGTTTCATGTTAACATTAACAGATCGACTGCATAAAAAATTCCATTTTAAAATTCTAGGGATTAATTTTATTTTAATTATAAATGAATATTTTCCATCGTAGCGCATTAATTTGTATAACATAACGTCCGCATTCATTTCCGCTTCACATTTTAATTAATTCGATTCTCAATGTAGCAAAAAATATGGCGCAGTCAGTAGAATAATTTACCTTTGACCTCTCTGGCTGGTAACTCAATTTCCAATTTCAGCTTCTGGAACCCTATCGGGAGCATAGATGGGTCATATTTCACTTTAACGGTTCATACAGGAAATGTTAAAAAGATTAATGACTTTTAGGGTATATAGACGTACTTAAAAGTTAACGTTTACGGCAGTTTTATGATTTCGTTTAGGAATTTTAAATGTCATTTAATGACAGAGTTAGACAACTTAAAGTATCTTCAGTTTAAAGCTACAGGTTGAGAAATAATTCTATTGCCTACTCAGTAGCTCGATATAATCAATTTGCCAAATAAATAAGTAATTCCAACCGCTTGAATTCAATTTTTAGTTATGAATTCCAAAGATAAGGAATTTAATATTATTGGATGGAAATTTGAATGTATTTGACTTTTTAGATATTATCCGAAGCAACTACAGTCATGTGGAAAGACGAGATTAGTCACACTGCTCAAATATTGGGTTTTCCATCTTAGCCAACCCACTGTTTCAAATTTACTATTACATACTGATTTCGCTCTAGTTTATATGAAGTATTGAAAAACAAATTTCCAAATTCGCCCTATTTACGAAAAATTGTACATTGTACTAGGTTTGAATAGGTTTGAAGCTTCCATGAAAAATTCACTTTATTAAAAAAAATCTTCTGATTATAAACTTCTTCTAACTCTGCACACTTATCCAGCGAGTTTTTGTTTTATCTTTTAAGCGTAGGAAAAAATAATTTACATTAGTTACAGTAAATGAAGGATTGGGACATCATCCGTGTTCGTATGGCCACTTTTAAAGCAAATAACAACTAAAAAATCATGTGGCGGAGAACTTTCAGAATAATATTGGCATTATCGTCGGTTTCCTTAATTCTTGTTCCACATAGAAAAATAATTATAAACGAAATTTTGTTTTCTATATTTATTCGACTCGACAATGAATACAGTTATTTTTATAAAAGAATTAAATCTGATATATCTAACTTCATGTAAACTATTCAAATCTCCCTAGGTCTTTTGAATTATTAGCTTCATAATGTAGTTTTAATTTTGATGGGTGAAGGAAATTGGGCAAGTGCGTACATATTGCTGTATTACACTAGTAGCAGAGGGCAAATGGAAGAAAACTCTAATTGAAACAAGCTAGATTTATTCATATATCTCAGGAAGAATAGAAGAGATTTGAAGGAAGTTCCGTTGCTATTATAGCTGTAGTAGTTGTTGTATAGTATAAATGAAAAATCATGTCTACTTACCTTATAAAATGCGGTAAGTATCTAAAAATCCGCCAGTCCACGTGGACTTTGTGAATGAGTATCAAAATTCATCATCTCCACTGTTTACTAATGAAAACATCGAATCGTAAACATAAATGCATTTCTATTGGCTGAAGCTGTCGGAAGGCGTATGTAAACAATTTCTTTTAAATATTACTGCCAGACAGTCTGCGATAAGCAGTGGCGTCTTTTGGTGATATTCATTTAATTCATAAATTTCTTTAAATTAATTTCATTTATCGAGTAGTCAGGAAAGAGGATGCTGTATGTAGATCATTCACAGAACCGATAAACATGTAAAAAAAAACTGAAATCAGTTGACAAAGCTACTCAAGATTTTATACGTAGGGCAAATTATAGTTTGTATAAGGAGAACAGGGCTGAAACATTAGAAAGAAATACAGCAAAAGGTAGCAGATTATCCAGAATACAATTATACCAAACATTGCGTCAAGTTTTGTCGGCATGTGGTTTTAAACACAAAAACGAATACCCAAGTTCTAACTGAGAGGTTGTAGAAATGTTTTTTTTCTTTTGTTTCATATGCATAGAATTTATTTTCCTTTATGGTTTTTGCTTCGAAATTTCGTTTCCCCCAAAAAAAAAAACGAATGGGGTACCCATTTCACGTCTGATACCCTGTTTAAACCAAATTCCCTCACAGAAAGGTACATTTTACTCGTCTATTTACATTTTATAATTTAATAATCAGTTGTAGCAAGTTATCGAGGTATAATAATGATTTTTTGTAAGTAGGACTAAAGTAGGACTACAATTATGTGCATTTGTCTAAATAACTGCGTATAATGTATAATTCGATTGCCTTTTAATTATCGAACTATTGATCATCGATGGGAAAATAGAATAGTGCTCAATGGATCTTACGTTGGAAAATGAAATATTTTTGGTCCTAGGTACATCTGGAACCACCCACGTACACCACAGCACTGCATAGTCGAAAAAAAATCACTAAAGCCACGTTTCTAAGGGAAAATTTGATACTTCTCCATGTTGCAATTCTTTAGAAAGCCATTTTGAAATAAAACTGAGGTAAGGTCTGAAATCCATCAAATATCTTTAGAAACCACACAGAAACTTACAGCAAAAGCATTTGACTACCCAATAGCAGCCATTTTTATATTGACAGCTGATTTTGATAACTCGTTAGATTGCTCATTTGATTTATATAATTACCCAAGTTGCCAATTTCATTTTATACACTGGCGAGCAAAAAATTGAGGTCACCTTAAAATTTTCATGTTCTATGAAATTTTACATTTTCAGATAGTAGTCGCAAACATCATTGCATGTGCTTTTGTTAGCTGAATATGATACTCTATTCAAATTCAACATTTTGTTATTAAGGAAGTTATGGAACGAACAAAATAAAAAAAATTGACACTAATAACTTGTATTCCATCCTCTTGCATTGATGACTGCTTGAAGTCGGCACGGCATACTTTGAATTAAGTTGCGGATCAGTCGTCCCAACTCGTCCCAGTCATGTTCTATGGAATTCATGTCTGGGCTGCGAGCTAGCCGGTCAAACTGCCTAATTTCTACCTCATCCAGATACTTCCTGACAATTCTGACTGTATGTGGTTTCGCATTATCTTGCATAAAAATGCCACGTTCCCCCATAGTCACCATGAAAGGCATAACATGGTCTTCTAGCACCTCCGTAATGTACCTGTAAGAGGTTAGGGAGCCATTTTCTATGAAGACCAACTCTGTACGAGCTTGTGCAGTGATTCCCGCCCAAACAATAACTGACCCACCCCCAAATGGAAGACGCTCGTCAATGCAAACTTCGGCATATCTTCCCCAGGTCTTCTTCACTCTCGTCGACGTCCATCTGACCCAATGAGGCAAAAACGCAAAAACAATACCCAGCTCCAGTCATCATCATTCCAACGAACGTGATATCTGGCAAATGTCAATCTGGCGTTGCAACGGGGGACCTGTTGTTCGTCTGCATGACAGACCAGCAGCATGAAGTCTTGTTTTAACGGTCCATTCACTAACGTTGACATTTTTCACTTCTTCCAACTTATTTCGAAGTGAAACCGCAGTAACTGTCCTAATCCGCAAACTTGGGGAGACCAAAAAACGGTTTAGTGATAACTCTTTTTTGCCCAGATCCTGGTCTTCTAGTGATCAGGCCAATCTCCAGAAAGCGCTGGTACACCCTTTGCACACCACAAAGACTAGCACCAACAATTCTTGCAGTTTCACGTTGCCCCCGACCATTTTCTAACAGCGCAACAATTCTTGCCACAACAATCGGACGTAAAGGCATTAAAGGGCCTGTTAAATCACTACACTTTGCAATCGTTAGGTCAAAGTCGTACTCAACTGTCGAATGACAGCTAATGACAGCTGTCAAGTCGCGGAAAAAATTTGCTTTAACGCCTACTAATCCTTATCAATATTGATGCTAAAATTATTCGCAATTTCTGAAGTGACCTCAATTTTTTGCTCGCTAACGCCAGTGTATTTTAGCTTTCAGTTTAAAATGGACAATTTTGGAGAATGGGGGAAAGTTTAAATTTTCAGTTGAAATTGTAGACTACACTCCACTTTCCTTTTATCAAAAGATATTATTACTAACCTTGTGAAGGGTATTTCCAAACAAGAAAGAAAAAAAGATGGCGTCGAAATTATTCGCATAAACACTCATCATCGCAAGAAACAATTTGGAGGTGATTCAGAGTCTCCTTTGAACTATAAAATTTGACCTTTTCAAAATAATAACTGTGAAATGTCAGCACCCTGACATTTTGTATATTAGGCTTACAACGGCGCGACTTTTAGTCCTCACAAAAGAGAATTCTAGTTAAAAGCCTGGATATAATGGGAATAAAAAGATAAATACGGAAATTACATCTAAATTGGATGAATTTTTTTTTCAAATTTCAAATTATTTTTTTTTATTTGCTCAAGAATTTGTGGTTTGAAAGCTCAATTATATAATGTACAATTCATAAAGTATAAAAATTGTTGGCAGACTTTAAGGATAGTAGGGTTATTTGGTCCAATAAGGTTGTGTTGATCATTTAGTATAGAAATATTTTGCAATGACTTTTTCTCAATAAATGCACCACATCAATTATCTAACGTTCTTATCAATAACCAAATAATCGTCTTCGGGACATTGATGTTTCGATCTAATTTCGATCTTGATCTAACACAACTCTTCATTTTCCATCGTGTTCTTAATCTATCTCCATCTTAATTATTTGTCAAATTTCAATCTTCAACAACGTGATTTTAGAAAACTAGAAGGAAATCCGTCTTTTATACAGTTAACAGAATTTCGCAGTTTAAATTGTATACCTGAGCATCAAACGTGTAGTGTGAAATGATGTATGAAAATACAACAATACGGGGTGGGGTGATCAACAAAATACTCCCAGAAAGAGGAAGCTAAGGAGCTCTATGTGGTTTGGACTAGGTAGCAGTAGCACGCTCCTGTCAACGCCTAGCTCAGTAGTTGTCAAAATGGTATTCACACATCAGACAGCGTTTTGTGTTGTTTCCGTGCAACGTGAGTTTTGTACCACATATGGAGTTGATCCTAGTGAAAAATTGATCGAACGGCTTCTCGAAACTTTGCTGATAATAAAAATACCACTGAAAAACTATCATTTTTCTAACATCCGGATAGTTGATTTTTCATAGAGTTATAAATGGTCCAAATAATTGGTAAAGAATGAAAATTCAACAAAATCATACATATTAAAATTTTTACTCTAACTAAAATTAATCAATTAGTCGCAACAATAATATTTTCATCATTTCTTGAGAATGGTAGAAAGATTGGAATATTTGAGATATAAATGAGCAGATCGATCTACATAGCAATATATACGCTAATAAGAATTTGATTGAAAGACAAAGAACTGTATTCAGAATCAATTTGTTCTTTGATACCGCTGATAAGAGAGAAGGAATACGATACATTGTAGGTTCTAAAAATATTGAAGAAAAATAATTGCTTTGCTTAGATCAGAAGACTTTATTATGGTAGGAAAATGGAAAGAATTCGAATTATTTGAAATTTCTTAGATCATATTGTAATGTTTTTCTCATTTATTTATACGGTTTCAATTCGTGAGGTAAATGTCTCGTACGTTCTTAATTTATTTGAATACCTTACACTAAACTTAACTAATTCATATAATCCACTTATCACTATCGCTTAACTAACTTAAATAATTTTTGTAAATTCTTCGATTACTTTCTATTTCGATCTTATCACTACTAATATTTATTATAAACTCAACTGGGCTACAGAAACTAAAAGTGGAGTGAAAATATGAATGAAATAATAGATATGAAAACAAATATTTTTCAGAACGAAAGCTTTGACAAAGATGTTGGGTAACGGGTATACTATCAGACAAAGACTATAATAGAAAAATTGGACGAAATAATGGGACTGGATGAAACATTTTTTGTTATAACTTCTGGATTAATATAGTAACGTCAGTGGATAATACATTTATCGAAACATTTTATTTAAAATTGACTCGCCAAATTTTTTATATTATGTTCACTGACAAAAAGGGGTGCCTCGTAGTGATTATGTAAGTATTTGGAAGACAAGTCAGGAAAATAGGTCGATTAAGATTTCTCGACTGTTAAAAATACATTGAAAACGTTAGTTTATTATAGCTTTGTACAATCAACGAGTCGTCTATCTAAAAATCTATTGATTTTTAGGTGTATTTTTTCAAATGGTACACGTTTCGCGTTTGTGATTTAAGTGATTTAAGTTTGAAATGACTTTCTTCTGCTTTTTCCATATCAAGTGAAACTTATAATATTGAACGAATAGTTTTCTTAGGCACGCCTATCATTTGAAATCGTCAAATGACTAGACCATTTTGAATATGAAAACGAAACTGACATAATTTTCTCAATGTCAAAGGGATCGATCAAATTGATATAAAAACTGATTATTGAAACAAAATTTTTAGCTGTTTCTTCTTTCACGAGTATAGCAAAATGATGATTTCCAGTCACGTGTCCTTCTATTTGAACGAATTTAAATTCAAACCGCAAATTGGCGAATAGAACAGAAGAAAACTGTTACCACATCTCGACCGCCTTTCTAAGCATTTTTTACATATTTTATATAATTTTGTGAATTCAAATACAATTCTACATACAATGAGTTGGTTTTTGAAGAATATTTATTGTTAACGTACGATGCATCTTTTTGGCAAAGAATGGTTCAATACTTTTCGGGAAATCTGTACTTCAGACCTTCAGACCTAGAAAAAAGTTTAATTTTCTCTTCAAATTTGGTTTTTCACTGATTCATGATTATTTTTACAAAAAATTTAAACATGTATACTAGGAAAAATTATTCTTATAACATAGCAATTATTATTAAAACTCTTTTTATTCTGTAGAGTCACTTAAAACGTGACTTTACTTATTTCTTTTGGGCTCAATCGCTGTGAAGTCCAGCTGTAGTGTTAAGTTTCTTCAGTTTAAGGCTTAAGAGAGCCGTAATTCTATTATTCTAGGTTAAAACATCATAAACTGATCTGACTCTGTATTTCTACAGTAGTGGTACATATTAACTTCTTGTAATTTCAAAGATATCGTGAGATATAACTATAATCTTAACTAAAGTTCATAGCAAGCAAATGTAACGAAACTAATTATTGGCGTTTTTTAAAAAATTAGGATAGCTTTTCATAAATGTAGCTGATTAAGAATATTACAAAGATGATTGTGGAAGCTCTGAAAACATAAAATCGAATTTTTCATCCACTACTTCGTCTTTAACAGATTTTAAGGTGAGAAGTATATGAAGTATTTTATTTATTAATAATAAGAAGACTGAGTCATCTAGGAACTATAGTCAAATATATAATATTGGCGAACTGAAAATAACACTGATGTATATGACAAGAACTCAACTGACTCAAAAAACTAACACTTAGCTGAAGAATTAGATTAAATCAATACAAAATATTGACACTTTCTTTAGTTAAAAATTGACAAAAGATGCAAAAAACTCTAAAAAAGGCAGCAGAAGTGAAGTAATTAAGGATGAATCAGAAAAGTGTCTTCCAACTTCCAAGCTGTCAAATTGACAAAGCTTATATCTTTGAAAAACATAATTCACAACAATACTCACAGTGGGACGAGGTGACAGCAACGAGAAGTGGAAAGGAAATGGCATATTGCCTTTACTGATAGACAGTGCAGATGTTAATGGGAATCGCAACCGATAAGCTAACTGCATGTTTGTATAGCTGAACATGAATATAGTGTTTTTGCACTTCGTTAATAAAAATATTTCCCAACCTCAACAAAATCACTTAAAAATATCTTCTGGCTAGCGATACATATAAGGAAGCTGACGGAGAACTCCATATTTCCCAATTATGGAAGGGAACCATATATGTGATAATTGTGATGTATTGTAACACACTACTCTTCATATTGTTGTTTGTTGGTGTTATGAGTTCTGAAAAGAAAGTGAGCTTTGAGGGATTTGGGAGTTCCTATTCAAATGGTTATTTGTGACTCCTCTATTAAGAATATTTCAACTATGTGGTGATTTTTTATGTTACTTACCATATTCCGAATTTGAAGAAATTATAGTAAGAAACAAATTTACTCCAAAACTTTTACTAACAAATATGTATCAAAATTCTTCGATTTTATCCTTCTAAGACCTTTTTTATATATTTTTGTTGATATATTGTCTTAAATTTGATAAGAACTTTGTTTTTAAACAGATAAAAATCTTGACACTTTGTGTATTTCGATTTTTATCAAATTATTGAATATCATTGAAATTTTACATGATTATATTAATCAAGACAACGTGAATATCGAAATATTCATTATAAGTTGTAATAATCAAAGGATTTTGATAATAGAGAAAATACAGACCTAAAACAATTCACTTAAAGGTGCATTTAACAAAACAACAATTAGAAAAGTTAAGATCCAGATGGGTTAGTTTATATAACTAATTGAGATGTATTTCAAATACGCATGGTGTTAATAATATGATTATATTTTTTTCGGAAATATTCAAGTGGGGTTTTATTGGGTTGGCGTTGTTAAGACCCATAATTTTTATACGCATTTGCTCTTGTGCACCACTTTTGGCCAATCGACTAAACGCAGTAGATTTATTGGATCGAATCCTCAAAAATCAACGCCAATTCTTCTGCTGTCCGATTTTCATCTAATTGATACATTCTATCATACAATTTTTTAATTCGAACGGTATTTTTTAGTATATTTGATTCTATATTATTCTATAAACAAATCGAAACATTTTGAAATATTATATTTGAAACGTCAAAATCGAAATACATCAATATGTACCCATGGGAACGTGATGATGTGAGAACAACCCATGGGATCAAAAAATTTTTAATTAAACAGAATAATTCTCTTATCCTTAGATATTATATCTCAAAAATAAGTAGCAACCTCCAATTAAATTATCATAGTTGCATTGAAATTCATGAAATATAATTATAAATTTAACCTAAATTATTCTGGTCGTTTTTATTAGATATTATTAATATAATTATGCAAAATGTGAATGTTGAATTATATTTCGATTAAGAACAAAATAAGTCAAAACGTCTTAATTTTTGATATTTTTAAATATCAGTTCTCGATTGAAAGAAACTTAAAATCGAGACGATTTATCAATAAAACATTTAAATTCTTATAGGTCATAAGGACTTCTGTTGTTTAAATCTGCTATTCTAAAATTCTGGTCAAATATGCAATAAACTTGTTTTCGTATCATACATTTTTGTAATTTATAACAGAATTCTAATGTGAAAAATCAAAGCGACTAAAGTGAAAATATATTTCAAACTCACATCTCTGTAACTAGAAAATGCTTTTAACAAACTCCCAAACGGAGTAACGCCACTTAGGTCTGGGGACCTTAGTTGAAAACGACCATAACGATCCAGAATATTTGACGTTACTTATTTTTTTACTTGTTTCCAAACTCTCGAATAGTTTTTCCTCCTTGAAGCTTTTAAAGATACTTTTCAGATGATACCAAGTATTAATTGAAGTTTTTGGTTTTCTTTGATTATGCATTATTCACTTTTCGGTCACTCTACTACTCATAAAAGTGAATTTAATGCAAAATTTGTACAGTGTTGGGAAATTTTGAGTCAGCTTACAAATTTAAAAGTTAAGAGTGCTTCTCAAACTCGTTGGTCTGCTAGAAATGATGCCTTTTGCGCCTCAAGGCCGCTTAATATGATGCAAGACAACTTGCAATGCAAGATCTCACACTTGCAACATTATCGGTTTGGTGTCATTTTTATTGCGTGCAAGCTGCAATTCTAGTAACAAATCTATTTACTTTTGGTTTAACAACTAACTTGACCATCAGGATCCAAAAGTAAGACAGCAGCAGATATAATTATTGACAGCGGTTCACTGACCATTTATGCTTTTCATTACCTACTTATTTTTGTTATTCTCATTTTCAAACCGGCCACAAAATATTGAACAAAAATTGACGTTATGAATTTGTTTGATTTTACCGATAGAATTTTTGTTAGTAGCATCCATAATGCATTGGAAAGAGTTTTGCATAATATCAAGGACGTGCAATATTCAACTACGCAAAATTTTTACCCTGTATTTGATTGCATGCAATTTCTTGCACCATGTCAACAGGTCTTTAGCAATAATTGATGCAGCATTTAGAAACAACATTTCTAGTCTTTGTTTGGAATGTAATTTTAGATCGATTCAATGCTGCTAGTAAGAGGCTACAAGAATTCAAGCTTATTTATCAGCCGTTGTGAAGATCTATAGTTCTTTGGATCTATTCCTTCGGGACATGAGAGACAGATAGTTTTCTGAACATGAAGAAAAAGCTAAAACACTATCTGTAGTCCAAGATTATTATCATTATGATACTCGTCGTAAAATATCTATACAAATTCAGCCAGGTAAATGAGAGAATACCTTTTTTTGGACAAAAAAATTTATGCATAAATGTTTAGTATCCTATTTTAAATAATCCGAGTGTACAATTGGCATAGCGTTGAAGTGCATATGAAAAGACAAGAATCTTCGCGGGTTAGTAGCGACATTAGGAAATGAATGTATTCATTTACATTTACTCACAGATGCTTCAGGAAAGACAGATGTTATTATGTTATTGCTTTACGTATTTTTTTGAGTATTCCGGCTACAAATTGATTACAGAACAAAAATTAATACGGCAACGTAGAGTCGTAATTAACGTCTAGTTAAGTCAACCAAAGTTTTTTAATCATCATTTTGGTGAGAGCGAAATGTTTAAAATAATTTCTATCGTAATATGTTTAGTTTTTCATAATAGGTCTAGAACCAAGAACGTATTCAAAATGTCTAATAAATAAAAATTTGAAAAAGGTTTAATATATACATTTACATTTGAGAAACGCTTACCATTGCTTCTTTATTATATTTTTCCAGTTTATCAATCAGTTCTTTTTTCCCTAATGACCTCTAATCTATTTGGCAACCTTCACATTGCTGTCTAATAGTCTGAGACTCGAGAGCAGATGTTTTTGGATTTAAAGCCTCATTTACTAATGTCGAGTGAATAATTGTAAGGGGATAAAAATAGACAGAAAGAAAGAAGTCGCGTGTACACTTAATTGAGAACATCACTGCCGGTTTAAGAGGAAGTGCGAGACGAAATGGAGACAACGGCGATGTTTTAAATGGTGAACGCTGCATTTTAAAGGAAGGAAACGAGAATAAGAGAGGAAGGAAGCAAGAGAAATGTTCTCAGGGTATTTGTAATTTGAGAAGTATTTAGCGTTGTAAAAATTGTATAGAAATAGTCAAAAAATTCATACAGACAAGAAAAGGCATACTCGATTAACAAAACTCAAATAACGATAAAAATTGGTCTTATGTTGAGCAGGAATAAACCCGAAATTTAGAGCCCATTATAACAACAATAAATCTCGTGGTATATCACAGCGTCGATGTGGCATACCAGCCGATTTCGAAAGACCCTCACGAATTTCATCCTATAGCGAAGGGCTCGAGATGGTGCCTTGTCACAAAAAGTCAAAACGAGTTGATTTTTTTCACCAACATAAATGTTCCAAGTATCTGTAAACTACTCAAGTAACACTCGTATAACAACATGTACGGAGTACCTTCACTATTAAACTTTATGTTGGCAGCGCTTGGGTGATACTAGCCGAAACTAAAAAACACAGTCCTTGATCTATAACTTTCACTTTTACCTTCGTCCTTTTTAATTCAACATATTTCCATGAGTAATTTTGCTCGAAATAACATTTAATAAAATCAATTTCGGTTTCGTAATTTTACAATGTCTTTTTTTCCTTTAAAAATTCTTAAAATTATTTCGTTACCAAGAGATATTTTTCCGATAAAAACATCTCCTGTGCTTTAACTGTTGGCAAATATATCTCGAATTGGTGCATTGATATACCTTCTAATTTTTTCAATTTAAAAAGTATACAGAAGTTTTACACTCAAGTAGTTCGGGTGGTGCTATCGTGTGGATATTGTATTTGAACTGTAGATTGTAGTGTTTGAGAAAGATGTGTTTTGGTAGCTAATTCCACAAGTTTGCAATTCTGGGCATCTGCAGGTGAATTCGGGGTTCATAATCTCCGTCTGCATGTTAAGTAGGTCTTAAAATAGTGCTAGGTGAGGTAGTAACGTTAATAGTCAGGTTAGGGCCCTTTCTTCAATTCTCTAAGCTGTACAAGTTTCTGGTCAGACAAATTGCTCTCTTCCGTATTGAGTCGAGCGTCCTAAGGATGTGCTTGGGAGCCGGGCTCCAAAAGTGCGAGTACTCTAAATATAGACGAATCTGGGCCTTGTAGAGGATTAGTTAGTAGAGACAGGACCAAATCCTGGGTATTTGCTGCATTAAACTTAATTAGATTGCTTCCACCCCACTCCTGTTTTCAAGATCGGTATTGATGATGATGATCTATTGCTTACCAAGTTATATAATGGGATTGAAGAAATAATATAAAAATCCAAATCATATTCACTAGAATACCATGAAAATTTGAGAAAATCCTATTAAAATTTGTACAAATCATGGAATTCTGTGAAAATTCTGCATTAAGCCCACCATTATGAAGAACAGAGTAACCGAACACCAAAGATTAAATTATCATAGAAAACCAAAAACTTCAATTAATGTTTGTCATCATATTATATATTTTATATATAAATATTATTAACTATGTGTTTGAAATCAATACCAAATGTCACGAAGTTTACGTCCAAATTTAGTATTATTAAAGGTTGAATTTTACAAAAAACTTTCTTAAAGTACTTACGTCATTCAAGGAACAAAAATTATACTTGTTTTCCAAGTTTATGACCTTTTCTATTATTACAAAGGAAAAGTACTGCCAAAATAAGCATAAGCATTTTTTAGAAGTCTCGTAAGGGATACTGGAGCAAAATGAAAAAATATCATTTTTATAATTTTTTGTTTTGAGTGATTTTTGAATTTAAATTGCGACTTTCTTATACAAAACTTCAACACTTTCCACTTCTTTAAGAGTCGAATTGAGAATCTCTGGTTGGATTATCAAAAGCACTGTATCCCGTGGTAATTTTCCAATCTTCAGTATGAATGAGAAATTGGAAAATTCTATCTCCAAACATGACATACCAGCGCTCTGATGAGACTCAATTCCGTCAGGACCGGTCAGCAGTTTCGAACCATTAAGGATATCAAGATCGTTAGTAATTTTTAGAAATTCTGCAGTTTGATATATTTTTTAGAGGTAGAAACTGGAAATTATGTCCAATAATTATTTTTATCGAATATAATCCTTCTTTATCATTCTAGGGAACATTGGATGTAATATCCATTCATATTTTCTCATAAAAGTAATTGATTGTTTTTGATACTTTGAATTCACTACCACTACCAATCTTTAAAAGATTTGTGAAAATATGCTAGAAAAGGTCAAATATATGGTATTGTTAGAAATGTAGTTGAAAGAGAGCTATCAGTCAACCATCATTTTGGATTATTCTGAAGACGGGTAGTAAGTTTATATAAAAATTTAGAATTAATTGCGTGGCTTCCAAAGTTTCAATGTTTTATTTAAGTAAATAGTTTGCCGTTAAAAAACTGAAAGATACCTTATTTGAATGCAATTTAATTCTTTGGGATGAATCATTTATATTTTTTATTTCGTTAACAACCTATCGACAAATTTTTTCAGTATTTCCAAACCGATTTAAGCGGCAACTGTTTTATTGATCTGACACATAATAACATAAAATATAGAAATATTATTTCTCTTTTCTACCCCTATATTTTATTGAATTATTGAAAAATCTATTAATACCACTTTAATGATATTCATGAAAATACAGATTGTTCAATAAGGTTTATAGTTCATAACCAAAAGAAATGCAGCTTTGGTTAACATTTAGACAACATCAAATATTGTCATAACCACCTGACGTATCTGAAATTTATAAATCTTGGAAAATTGTAGCAAATGTTAACAGATTTGAATTCAATTGCTGTTTTTAAAGACAAATCTCCAAAAATGTCCAATAATGAAAAAATTACCTATAGACCAGTCACAAGAGTCGCAAATGATTTTTTCCACTAAAATTAGCAAACGCATACGAAAAATTTTCTTGTCAATTTAAGAACTCATAGGATAAAAACACGGCTGGTAGCTTTTCAGAAAACCTGGCAGTTGTTAATTTGATGAGTTTCCTAAAAAATTCAAGCCCCCAAGTCTATGGATACATTATTCACTTTTAAAATTCTATCCCATCTATCAAGCATAATGTGGATATATCCAAAAATCCTAAATTTCCAACCATAATTTGAAAAAATCTGAAGAATTTGACCCAAAAAAGCTGAAACGTTCTCTACAAATGAGATGATTTCCAAAGTGATTAAATTCCTAGTTTTCAATGTAATGTGAACGTGAATATAATAAAAATAGAAATTAATTTTCATAGGTAGGTATTATGACAGCTTGCAGAAGCCATAATCTGCACAAGTTGGTGGTGTAGATGATTTTACAACTCTATTAGTAACAATTAAAAATACAAAAACCAAAACAACATGAAAATTCACTGAAAATATTATGAAATTTCCAAGAAGTATATAAATCTTCACCAACAAAATTTTATATATTTTTTTATTAATTACGTAAGCGGAAAATACATCTAATAAAACGTAGGAATAAACAAATTTGGAAATATAGAAAAAGGAATTGATGCTCACTTGAATCTTCCAGATCCCAATTTATACACCGAATACTGATGCAGGTAATTAGATCACTTCACTTAAGCGTAACAGTTTATGGAAATCCACTACAGTGGTCGAAAGCTATTTTGATGAGAATCATTCCAAAATAAAATCAACGTAGCCAATCGAGTACAGCAAAACTAATAATGCAATAATCATTACCCCTTCATCATCGACAAAATCATCCACCAATACTGTCACAAATTTGGCCAAAGTGTCGCCATTGACTTGTTTACATAAATAATTCTTCAATTATAACTCACAATTTCATTCTAAGTTTCAAAAATATTGAAAATAATGTGTTTGTTAGCTATTAAGATACTTGTATCCTTTCTAACTTTTAAATATCATATCAAAAACATGTCAAAAGTGTACAAGAAAAAAGTATTCAGCTATGTAGTTTAGCACTAAATTGTAATCATTCACATTCACATCTCCCGTAAAGATATAACTGATTACATGATATTCAATTCAAAATCCAAATCACCGTATTTAAAACCGTATTATAAACTTCATACAAATAAACTTCCCCATTAAATATCTAATGTAAACAACAGGTGAGAAAAAACCCTAATGGAATATGCAGAACTTTTTAATGCACGAATTTTTATAGCAGTTATAGGATGTTACAGAATTTGTTATCGTCTCATAACCTCACAAAAAGCTTTTTCCAACAAAAATTTAACCCCGATAACAATCTCCGAGACCCGAAACACACTTGTTACGTCAAAAACAGCGAGTAAACTTTTAGCATTTCGCAGATAAGGGCCTCTATGGTCATAAATTGATGTAGCACAAGTGAAAAGTGGCTGGAAAATGGCAGAGAACACATAATAAAGCCCCAAAGTCGTTTTGGGTAGTCATTACAGTCATTATCACCTGGCCGCAGGATCTGATAAAATGGCGGCACTTCCGGAAGAAGCACTGTGGCTAACAAAACAACGATATACATGCCAAAGCGCAGGGGCGTCTCCATATCCGTTACGTAGACTTAGATTTAGGGAGACCGTGTAGTTACACAGATTAAATTGAACCGATACTCATAGATACAATCAGTTTGACTGTAGAACATGACCTTTCATGTACTTTATCATAATAGTATATTATTCAACAAGCAGTATTGTAGTACAGACGATCGCTAAAATGCACCATGTTAGAGCTATAACCATTACCGCAAATTGTGTCTAATACTTCATCCACGACGAAAAATCAGTAACAGTACTTCGCAAATTTTGTTTGTTACAAGTATCCTATATAAATTTTAGTCGCAATAAATAATTTTGTTTATTAACACAATAAACTGTGAAGTTTGAGCAAACGAAATATGTGGAACTGAATTATGCAAAATTAGTGTTACTTTTCTGTTTGTGACGTGTATATTGTGGATATACTATTGTAAGTTTTATAGAATTGTATATTCCAAATGCAGAATCTTTCTAATTCTTTTCGGAATCAAGAACATATCCCTTAGCCACAGTTGATCACCAACCACCATGGCATTTCAGTGCAGTTACTTCCGCTCCAATTATATTCTCTTTCAATAAAGTAGTGAAAACAAAACCCTGTATATAAATTACAGAATTGTTACAAAACTTTAGCAATATTAGTCAATTCTTGGTGAGTGGGTGTATGTGAAAGAAAATGGCTTGAGTCCATCAGCCACAGAATTTTCCAATGATACTACTTAGGTATTAATTTTAATATCCTTGATAAAATGTACTAAAAGATCTGAGGTTTTTCGGTTATCTAACTGCAACAAATTGTTTATCTTATGAATGTGATTGCTGCATACGAAAAAAATGTGATTGAGCACAAAAATTATCATCGCAGGTACAGACTCATGATTATATAATACCCAGCCTGGCAAGATGGGCGGGATATCTCCCATGACCAGTCTTCATTCTAAGTATAATTGCTGAGTCAATTTTCGAAGTTGTATATTTGAAAATATAATTGCGGGGTGAGGGTAAAGAAGGATAAATTTGAAAATAGGTGTTATTTGAGGATCGTGAGGCAGTATCTCAGTGTTTATGCCAGGATACGTACATTTTATCTTTTATTGAATTGATCGCATCTTTTCCTGTATATACGTAACAAAAAACTCCATTTAGTACTGAATCTTTGGCTAATCGATCAGCTGTTTCATTATCATGTCCTTTAACCCAAATGATTGTCATACTCAAATTTAATAATATAGTTTTGATGTCACATAAAATAGGACATTTCATTCTTTCGAGATGAGTTTCTTTTATAGCACATAGTGCTGATCTAGAGTCAAATAAAATCCCACCCCCATTTTTTTTTATTTGACTACAACAATTCTTGGAGAGTGATTTTTTTTTTAGATATTTTTGGAAGGATGAAGATTTAATAGTTTATTACAACACAAGGGCGGAAATTTGAGCCACTTCTAGTGTAATGCGCGCGTGTTCTTCTCACAAGGAGTAAATCTTAAACTCTCGTCCTTGCTATTAGGGACGAAAGCGCACTTTCGTCTAAGGTATGAAGAGAATATGTTTCAACTATTGTATTGTATGAAATTTTACTGTGAATAATAACAGTGAATTCTTAAACTATTTTTGTTTTGTATTCATAACATGACCATAACAATAAACCAATGATCTTCTAAATTTCTAAATCTGTTATTTGTCGACTAGTTCTGTACTACAAGGACCTGTAATGCTCATTATTATAGTAACCTAAAGTAAATTATGTCCCTGACTAGATTATAAAAATGATTGAATTATTTTGAGATCTACTACTTTGTCGCCAGATATTTCTCATGAGCTTCCTTCATGAAATTCTGGCGTAAAAATGTTTTCCTTATTAGCTACATGTTTCTCTAATTGACATTCAGAGAACACACGTATTTTTGGATAGTTCTCTATATTGATTTCATTATTAGTAGGTATACTTTTTAACATAGAATAGAAAGTACATGGCGACGATGCTCTGATTGTAATTGTGAGTTCATTAAGATACGAATACAAAAAGTACATTCCGCTACACCATTTAAAAAAAATATTTACATCCTTATATTTGTTTTCGAATTTTTCAGAAATACATTTTATATGTCAACGTCTATTTGCGAAATTAAGTATCTTATTGTGGAAGTGTGCACGATAATTTACCTTCATTATCTGAATGAATATTTTTCGACTCAAAATTTACTGAAGTTATGCATGCATTTCCGTATAGAATCAATTAATAAGCTCGATGGAATCAAAGTTTATCTATCACTATCAGTTTTTTTTTCAGAAAAAAAATTAGTGGAAATGAATAGAGAAATTCTTGTGAATTATACTCATGACATGATGTCGTTTTGAACGCAATCATGATGTCTTTTGGTTCTCATAACTACGTAGCGTAACTGATTGTTATTAATTAATATTCAATTGTATTCCCTCATTTGAATTGCTCTTATTTTTTATTAGTTTCTTTGAAAAACGTTCATCTTGCATCATGCATCATGCATCATTAAATTCAGAAACTGACCTAGCGACCAGAAAATGTTAATTTCAAAAAGTTTATCGATAAATAATCTAATACTGGGGGTATTGGATTATTAATCATTAACAGATTCGTCAAGGGTAGGTATTTCCAAGTGCACCATCATGCGGTTTAGACTTTTTTCCACCTTAGAAAAAGGGAGGACAAACCACATCTTGAAAAACCGTTGCTTGTGAATATGTTACCTTGTGAATGAAAAGGTGGTCCCGAACATCCATTGATGGATAAGCATTAAAAGAAGAAGAAGAATGAAAAGGTTTTTTGTGCGTGTGTTTTTTGACTACAAAGCTCAAAGTTGTTTAATACACCCATTGAGGTGAAAGAATCCATGCCTCAGGACTCATCCATAAATTATGTATCAACTCTATCTCTTCCTGTTGATCAACAATAATCAACATCTAGTGTAGAAAGCAGGTTTGAAAGCTTGAATTATTTGAAGTTCAAATACAGGATATTAAGGATCTTTTTTAGGATTTTTTTTGTGGATAAGTCACTAAGACCATTGTATTGTATATTGTATATTTTCATGGACTTCTTTATAACACTAATAGATCCTTCACGTAAAAGTTGATGGCGGTCACTAGTATTGGTTCACATAGAACAATTTGAATTCCTACAATACTGCTCGTCTATCAAACATAATAATTTGATATATCGGCTCTATATATACCGAAGTTCGACTATCATTGAACCGTCTGATGCCCATCACGGAATATCTATGAATCTTCTTCTTTCACTGCTGATACCTGTATATTAATCATTTAGATATTAGAATAGATTATTACATTAGCATCACAGAATGTCATTTATTTCGCAAATGAAAATGTGCTTCCAGTTTTAGAGTACATATTAAAATTGAAAAGCGCTTTTAGAAAACATGCTTAGTACATCATGAGTATCAAAGTAATGCCACTTAAATAATTTCCTCACTTTATTGAGTTATATACGAGATGGAAAATGAGTTGAGGTTTGATGTAGTTTCCTTTAATCTAAATTAATTCTTATCATTAATGAAACTAACTATATATGTATAATAAACTTCATATACGTACAATTCATTTAAAAACTAGCGTACTTCTCATAGAAAAGTTACAGTTTCCAAGACTTCTAGAAGTATAAATCAAAGCTTCATACAAATTTACTCATGCCTCGGCACAATTTCTCATATCTTCGAAAACAGAATTCAGTTCTGACGGAAGGTAAATCAAATTTATGAACTTTCAGAACTCCTCTTAAACTTTCTTTTGTCCATTATCATTTTTTTTATTCACATCATCATGGAAGGAAAGAGCTAGACCTCGATCTATAGTTTCACAAAAATGACAAATTGCCAGAGATGCCATATGACAGTAACAATTTGCGAAATAAACCTATAGAGGGTGAATACATGAATGAAACTGTCTGTAATGCAGGGATACGCGACCCAAGGATTATTTCTAAGCCTTGCTATGGCGAAAATTCTCAGAATAAACTGTTGGGAAAATAGAACGAGCAGAATCGTTTAAAAAAGTGTTATAGCATGTTAGTTTCATGACGTTCAATCGAGTTTTATTTTATGAAATGATTATATGAAGATGATATCGCGCGACCTTTGGATTTTGTAGGTATTTTTGATGAAAATATGTATCCCAGACTGAATGTTATATTATCTTGTCAGCAGATCAATGAAATATATTATTACTATCGTAATTTGCTTAATAGTGATTATAGTACGAGATATTTTTCAGACCTGCATACAATGAAAAATCAACAAAAACATTTCAGTTTTTCAATGTATTAAAATTTAATTGTTTTTCTCTTCAATCTCTACAAATCACCGATTTATCGTAAATATAATATCAATTAATTAATATATTTAATGTAATATACTGTAACGTAACTTTTTGCTATACCCAATTAGAACGACTACTAGTGATAGTTGTATAAACTCATACATTTTTACCCTAAGTCTACCATTTATCCATATATATTCTAAAATAATATGTACTTTTACAAAATGTGATTTCAATCTATTTTATATAGTTCACTAATTGTGTCTTAATTATATTTAAAAAGATCTGTTCAAAAATAACGATAAGCAATTATATATTATATTAAGTGGTCGTGAATTAATTCATTCACAATCTCATGATTATCAAAGTTGGGCGAGCAATTTCCTCAATAAAATGGGATCGGTATGTTAAGCTGCGTTTCGAGGTGAAACTCGAATATTAAATTTTCTTCTTCATTAAATATATTATGTATCAAATATATAACATAATTGCTTTTTATGCTTATATATTGTTTGCTAACCAACTGTATTCTCAATCATTTCCTTTCATTGCCCGAATATTAAATTTGAATTCTATTAACTGAAAAACATACACATAACTAAGAAACAGAAGTCAAATGGCTTTAAATACTTTATTATAGAAAGAAAAATAGCCAACTCGATAGAATACCTAACCTTCCATTGATTATATGTATCAGTTCAGTACAGCTATCAATAGTTTTAAGAAGCCTCCAAATTTGATTTTATTTGACGTTTATTTTGTAAAAACCAAGCACAAGAAGGTAAACCCCTTTTTACACAAAAGTAACTCGGGTGGTGCTTGCAGTATGGAAAATGGATATTGGTCTAGTACTTCTGTAGTTTATAGTATTCGGAAAAGACGTGCCTTGATAGCTGAGTCCACGGGTTGTATTTTTCCAAAAAAAGGTAAAACAAATATTCTTTCTCAGTCCGTGTATATGACTCACATCTAACTGTCAAGAAATACTGCTCTAGATTGGATTTTGTTGGACTACTCAGATCATCAGCTGCCATGGTAATGTCGTTATGTACTGAATTTTAAAACTTAAAATGTTATATTAGATAAGCGTGGCTTTTAGGCTTACACATATTATAACAATAATAAACGAATAAATTGAGATTAACGTCAAACGGTATGGAATCGTGTGTGACTAAGAGTTGGGAGAAAACTACTTTTTAACATCATCAGTGTACTACGAAGTTGATCCTGCTTATTTTCATTTAATGTTAATGTAAGTTGAAGTTACATTATATACAGTTTTCATTCCTTTTCAACTTTTTCCACATATCTCGTACTATCTCCCAAATCTGTTCTGCTTGTTGGTCATCCCGATCAGCACTGGATGTGAAGTTTGCATAACAAATATATTTTGTTTTTGCCTCTTTGTTATATGATTAGTGAGATAAGGGAGGCTTTTTCATATTATAAGAACAATTCACTATCAATTTCTGTGGAATAAAAATTTGTTACAAATGTGGAAAACTCATAGTCGTTTGGGGAAATGGAATACAGTTATCGGTTCAAAAAGATATCATATTAGTCCTAGTGAATTTCTCTTTCAATAGGAGAAAGCAGAAATATATATTACTGATGAGAATTTCTGTTCATACATTAACGAGTTTAATATGTTTACGATATACGAACTGAAAAGTGACAAATTTTCTGATTTAGTATTTTCGCTTTCATGAATAATAAGGTTTACAGTTCATTTTTAAATTATGAAGATTCATTGATTCAATAGAGCTTTTTTAAATTATCATTAATGAAGGTATCAAAATTAATTAACTACTCCTGGTTCAAGATAACCCTGGTTTCTGTACCAGGCACATATTCAGCACATTAACTGGATTCTTACGAATACAATGCTGCAGGAATTTATTGTCTGATGTTCCTAATATAACATTGCAATTAGGTATACAAATGCATGAATTTTGAAATAAATCTACCAAATTGTCGATGTGGGACAAATAAAAAACCTCGTTGAATTAGGTATGGGCATAGTCTGTGCCTAAACAAGTAAATACATGAACAAAAATCGAGTTATAGATTATATTCTTTAACAAATCTCTCAATGTAATACGATATATTGAGTTCTACCAACAAAATTAGTTTCGTAATGAAGCTAAAAATCAGTGAGGACCAAATGTGTAACATGATGGACACACACATCCTATTTGGAGTGGTAATCGATAATAGCCAAGCTAAAAATGTTCTCTATGATATACAGATGGTTTGGAGCTAGCGGAAGAAGTTGGATTAATATATGTGCTCAGGAATGTTTAGATAAAAAAATTTTCTAGAAAATATATTTATATTTTCTCCGATAGCCATGTGGCCTTGTAAGCTTTGTCGATTATTGAGGGCACGTCCCAGCTAGAATAGGAGTGTAAACAAAATCTAGAAGCACTAGCTAACAGGAATAACACTAATGTGGCTACAACGCCACCAATGTATACCAAACAATGAGAAAGTAGATGTCCTCAAAAAATCAGGAACACTACAAGCCTAATATAATCGTGAAGATTGATATCTATATAAGTTAAGAAGTCGCATGAACTTTTCGAAACGTTCAGAAACGGCAATAGACTGGTAAAGGTATACAGATCCCACGAGCAATGTATAGGTGAGGTAGAGCATCTATTCTGCAAATGTCCCCATGATAGCGACAAAAGCATTAGTACTAACACTTAAATAATAAAATAAAAAAATAACCTCCTTTGGAAAGAGTCCACGTGCATAAAATATCACTCAGATATAGATGTATAGTGGCCAAAAGGCCAAATTGTCTCTTATACTACAATTATTAGTACTGTCTATGTTAATGTCTCGAATAGAGAGTACACCCCCATTTCGCAAGACATGTTCGTGAGTCTCTTGATGCTGTATCTCCAAGCAGATAGATAGATAAAAGAAGACTCATGGATCGGCCACTGAGATCTCAAGATTTCAGTCTTTTCTGTGAATGAACATTAGAAGCATGATTTATAGAAATTAATCCAATGTTTTTTCATAGCATCCTATTATTTTGTAATTGTTGAAATAATGAAAATTGCCATAAAAGAAGATGAACGAAGTATATTATTGTTGCGAGTTGCAATGTGAAAATATTATTTTTGAGGTTTAAAAATTTTTACATCAGTCCAGGAAATTCGCTCTCCTTCTAGCTATATCTATTGTAACATTTATAGCCGAGAGCAATGATCAAGATTGTTTTAAAAGAATGTTCCTGATGAGTCAGTCAGTCAATCTTGATGCAATAGCAATACAACGATAGTAAAGAAAACATGCCAGTATGTACTAGATAGTGTGGGTCGAAGCATTTTTTGAAAAACATAATTTTAAATTTTGAAATTACTACACTTTCAAATTTCTGTGTGTATACAATATATGCATAATGCTCATATGGAATGGAATGTAAGTTAATCTTTCATTGCAATTTCATCTCCTTATATATTATTAAAATAATTGTATAATATTGAAATAAACGTATGTTTCACCATAATGAAAACATAAACTATTTATTATTTAATTTGGTGGGTGTAACATCAACATCTTGCCATCGTTTTAATTAAGTATCAACGTGAAATAAGCCCTCCCCATGTTTGCGGTATAAATAACAGTGCACGATGGTCTTGTTCAACATCATCAGACCACTTTTAATTAATTTCAACGTCAACTAAGCTCGAGCAGTCAATAAGAACCAGTTTGGTACAAAAAGAGACATTCCTTGCATCTCTAATGAGTCGCTTTCAATTCACGTTTTAGTTTTGTAGGGTATTATGCTTTTGACAACATGAACATAATAACTGTCTATTTCTAAATAATTTGTTGGTGTAAATAAAATTAGAGGAAAATGAACGCAATTGGTTTTTGTTTCATGAAATATATCGGAAATAGAACTTAATTTGAAATAATATGTTTCTGACGCGTATTCTTCACGTTGATAAGAATCTTGGCTTATAACAAGGACATATTGGACAGAAACTCACCTGGATGTTGTATTGCGTATGGCACCTGAAAACGAAAATAAGTTTGAGAAAATGGAGTATCACAAGTATTATCAAGCTATAATTATAGCCTCCTATACTAAAGCTTCCTATACTAAAATTACTCAATGCTATCTGTATACAAAATTTCAATTCATAAACTCCTAATATTTCGTTCAATCATAGGAAAGTCAAATATATAAAGTCGCGTTTATGTGAAAGGAAGACGTACATCACTCAATAAGTCGTAAGACTAACTAAGAAAAATTTTCACCCTAAATCGATTTTATACATCGATGTAATCTCCTCCAAGAGCAATACAATCATTCATTGCAGCAATTACTTCTTCATTTGAGATGAATTTCTTACCGGCGACCACTTTTTTGAGATTAGCGAATAGCCATTAGTTACTGGAGAGCGAGATCTGGACTATACGGTGGTTCAGGGAACAATTCGAAGTGTAATTCGTTCAATTTAACTATGGTAGTCATCGACTTTTTCTTGATTCTGGCATTCAAATGATCCAACAAATCTAAGTACTATTCGCTGTTGATTGTCACTGCCTTTTGGAGATAGTCGAAGAGCAATATTCCATGTGTATCTCCAAACACTAAAGTCATAACCTTCCCAGCTGACTGTTGTGCCTTTGTACATTTCGAACGAGGTTCAGCGGCTGCAGCCCATTCAGATGATGATCGTTTTCATTCCGGAACGAAGTTATAGATCCATGTTCCATCCAATAACCCATATCGATGCAAAATAAGTTTTTGTTTTTGATCGACTGTGAGTAACAGCGGCACCCATTTTGAAAAAAGCTCCGTCATGATCAAATCTTCATGCATATTTGTAAATACACTGCCTTCTGATATATTTACGGCCTTAGCTATCTCACGCAATGCCAACTGACGATTAGATATAACCAATTTGTGGACTTCTCTAATGTTTTTCGAGTAACCACCCTCATATCGGTGTACGTACGACCACGTTTAAATTTATCAAACCAATAACAAATGGTTCTTTTCGATGAAGTAGAGTCCGGATAATACCTTTTAAGCTATTGTTAATTTATCATTGCTTTGTTCATCAAAAAGCAATGATAAATTAACACACGAAATTGTTTTGAAAATAATAAAAGTAGCTTCACTTAAATGGTTGTCGCTTTTTTCTTACTTATCGAAATGTCATGAAAGTTCACACATATTTTTTTGAAATGGGGTACTTCATAAACGTCATATAGATTTGATAATGGCAGCGCCATCTGTGTGTCAGTCACACGACTTTTTGAGTGATGATATACTTGTTCACAAGAAATCTGTTGAAAATTTTAGTCAAATGAAAACTGAAGTAAGTCGTATAACATTACGGAAATTTATTGAAGTATTTTAACTTCTTATTTAGAATGATGATGATATCATAGAAAATATTTGGATGTTCTAAGAGGATACAATATAAACGAGGCAGATAATGAAGTGACTAAGGGATAGCAGGAGTAAAAACCCAAACAATAATCGTTCTAAAAAAATTATTGGCACTTTTAGTGGTATAACAGACTATTATATCAATTTAGGCATCTTAAAGAAAAGCAAAAGCTTTGATTAAGACATTTTCAACAATTCCTATTTAATATGAATAGAAAAAAATACATTTTTAGATAGTTTTTCACATTACAAAAAAAAACATTTTCTATTTATAGTCCCATTTCCCAGTTTTTGGCAGTATACTCTAGTTATTGGCATAGAAAATTACCCAATTATTGGCTGTAGATAAGTAGTTATTGGCATGCATACAATGTTAATGATCATAATAGTATTGATTAAATCAATTATCGAACCACAAACCTTACATTTGTAAAATCCTTCCATAATTTTTCAAGTACTTTACGTGGAATGCCCTCAAACAATTTTGACATTTAATACCATAATTCAATGAAGAAAATTACTGAATGTAAACAGTAAGATATATACGACAACAATAGAAAATACAATGAGAGACGAATTAGAAAAAAACAAAGATATTTAGATAATTTAGAGCAAACAGAGGAACAACAGTTGCAAACTTTGTTATTAGACAAACATTTGAAAAAGTAGTAAGAGAAAACGGACACTGGAAAATGTAAGACATTGGAATATCAAGGAAACTATATGCCGATGACATAACAATAATGGCACAAAATATAAGGAATCTTTCTAAAATTGAAAAATATACAATGACAGTCTACAAATAATGGAAATAAAAGTAAACGAGCACAAAAGAAAAACTAAAATAATTAAAAATAGAATAAATCAAAAGTTCTAGATTTCTTGATAAGCTTTGTACAAGAAGTAGATTAGAGGACTGGAGTAACTGAAACATTTATTATTCAGTGCAAGTGACAGATTTTAACCAGAATAACTATACTCATATTCTATATAATTAAAGAATTAAATAAATAAGACAAAATAAGAAATAATTGTGAGAGGAAATTTGAACTTGAAACGTATTCAAAGCAAAATCAAGAAAGGATTACTGAGATGGTTTGGCCATTTTATGAGGGGGAGGGACAAGAATGATTAATATGGAAGATGAATAGAACAAGAACTCACTTAATCAGAAAGGAGGGGCGGGCGGAAAAAATTAGGAAATAGCTCTTTATTTCAAAACGTCATTAGAAAGTATACTTGTTAGAATATGAACAAAGAAAACTGCCTAACGAAACTAAGCAAACGCAAACATGAAGAATGTTTCAGTGTGTTATAGGTACTTAGCAAATTTGTCAAAAATTGACCAAATTTGGCCAAATTGACGTTCAATATTACAACCCATTTTAAAAGAATGGAACAACAAATGTAAGTATTGAGGATTTGAGGTATATGGAATCATTGTTGTGAAATTCACTTGTCTAACTAAGTTGGAATAACTGGAATAGTTGAAGATATTCATACTGAACACACTGTTCCCACTACCAATACATTAACACTCTATTTATATTGCATGGTGCGCGTTTTATTTAAGTTATAGTCTTCAGAGACTGAAAGTGGATGGTACAGATTATCATATACATTATACCTACAACAACTTGCATAAAATGATGAAATTGAGTATTGAGTTTTGGTACACACTGCTGAGTCTAGTCTCTTTAAGTTTGTAAATGGGCTTGGTGAATTGAGCTTTGTCCATTTTATATCGTTGTGTCTTAACATAGAAAGAAAGATTTTATATCTGTTAAATGAATAACATTCCTCTTTTATAGAAACAAATTACACATTTACTTTCTCATACTAAAAACATGGATTAGTGATAAGTGAATCCGATATAACCTTTCCATCAACTAATTTATTTCTAATGAATGATGAACAGAACTATAAGAATGGATCATTTTAACTAAGAAGCATGTGATTGTAAGGGATATATATAATTTTAATCATGATAAACTAGTTATTAATAAGTATACCGAAACTTCTAGTCAAACTTTAGCAATATATCCGCATTTGGTGCATTTATTCCTCCTAAACTTCTCGAGCAATACCTCTTTACAACGTTGTGGTAGACTTGTTTTCAGCGCTGCAAATCAAAATTTCTAAATTAATTGAGGAAAAACAAAATACAACGTTTCCGAGTGCAATTAAAATTTAGATACAAAGTTTCAAGAGTATTTGAAAATGAATGGTTACGAGAAAATATATATGGAATACGATCAAGAATCAACAATACTTCATGCATAAATAGGACTTTAATAAGCAAAAAACTTCATTAAAACTGTTTACCAGAGAAACAATAATCAGAGGGTTCACTGGACCTCAAAGGATTAATTCTAAGACCGGCAACGGAGAAATCATTCTTTTTTTATTTTTTCACCAGTGAGTTTGCAATATTAAGATACATGTTAAATAACTGGTAATTGATTTTGTACCCAACTATTAACGTGTGGATCTCCAAGTATTTGGAAATATATTGATATTATATAAAATAAGTTTAACGTATAGTGTAACGCTTATTTTATTATAAACTATAATCTGGGTGAAATAAAATTTATGCAAAAATTTGGATAATATATCTGTAGGTTGAGAATTTCTTTTCCCAAAGATTCGGACTTCTTAAAATTTGCCTACACAGGAGTGTAGAGAATTAAATTAGGAAAAGTTATGACTAGACACGGACAAAATTTTATTACAAAGAAAACGTTAATTAATATTAGCAATAATAGCTTACACTATTGTTCAAAAACAAAAAAAATAGCAGAAGAAAATAAAACTGAAGTGATATAGGTATTTACATATAAATATAACAAATGAAACAGTTCAATGCTTGTAAAATAAATACTACTTCGAAAAGTGACATATTTCTTATAGTTTACTAACATTTATATGATCTAATACCAAACTAAAGAAGTTTTCATTCGTGATTTCATAATAATTCCAACGCTTCTCTAATTTCGCGATGCCGTGCTTATAGAAGGATTTGTCTTTCGCCTCAAAAAAAGCTTTTTTGTAATTGCAGCAATTACTTCTTCATTTTGAGATAAATTTCTTACCGGCGACCTTTGATGTTTGTGTATAAACAATTTTTTTATAGTAAGCGGTTTATTTATATTGTTTCTTTTGAATAATGTCTAGTAAGGTCTATACATTTATTTGTTTTGTTTCTTTATTTTTCCAGATCTAGAAAATTCTCTTGGGATAGGTATGTAAATAAGTTTATGTAGCGCAGTGAGTTCTCTATAATAATTAGCCGTAGAGAACAGGGACTTAGCAAAGTAATTAAAGAATTTGAATAAATTATTTGAGTTATATTTAAATGATAGTTATCATAAGTTCAGTGTTGTGTATAGTATTTAAATAAATTAGAGAACGTGTTTTTTAAGTCACCCACGAATAGAAATTGTATAAATAAATCATAAAAACATTACAATACTTGATTTGTTATTTGATGGACCGTTAAAAAGAATCTAGTAAATAGATACTCCTAGGCCAAAAAATTGGAAGATATTGCTCTCTACTTTATTCGGTTTTACAACAACAATAAAAACTTCCGCATACCAAGAATAATAATACTTGCCCAAACATTGATTTCATAGCTCTTCTGAATATTTCATTTTGCGCTCCTACAGATCTTACACTAAGGTGTTGAAATGTAGGGTTCCGAATGGAATTACTTACGGTGTTAGGTTAGCCAGGTTTAGATTGGAACCACTTTTTTAATAATTCGGTTGCTATTTGAATAAGTGAGTTGTGAAATTACTTTCATTCAACAATTCACAATACATTTGAGTAAGGAAATTGGAGTCTTGCTACGAACTAACCAACTTAAACATTATATTAAGGAAGTATATATCTCTTGGGAATATCAGTTAGATTGCTGCTCGTATTGTGAACTTGATTTTCGTGAATAAAAGCTCAATAAATGATATACTATTTATCCACTATCTACTATGGCCACCGATGCGTTTTAATCTAAAGGCGACAGCAATTGAATGTCATTTGTTTAATTTCAAAGCAGTTATTGATTTGAATAGAATATGTCATTTAGTATCATAGACAAAAGATAACATCAACAAATAGTTTACGGTTGTATTTCCATGAATCACTCACGAAACAACAAACAGTGATTAAACTTTGTTTTGATCATATGTGAACAGATTTTTTGACTGGTTGTATTAATTTGCTACTATTTAATTTTTATAAATATCACATTATTTGTCAACGTTTTTGGTAATTATATCCACATTTCACTTAAAACGATCCTAAAATGTAGAGAACAAAACTGTAACACTATATGTTGTATTTGACTTAAGTTACCACAAGTACCTTGAATTATAAATCAATAAAGTCTTCTGTTTAAAAAAATTTACTCAACTTTTTGTGTCATTGTGCCTGTGGTCTTTGGGGATGTGAAAATTGGCTTTGAAACATTTAATTGTAATCTAATTCAGTGACAACTTTACGATGTATTGTTATGAAAATATGATTAACGATAATGGCAGTATTGAGAAAATGACACGTTAGACATTTTCCAAGGAGATTAGGCTGACCATGAGTGGCCAATTTCAACTCTCTCTATGCCCTTCGTCTCTTGTTGAATTAGTGAGACTTGACCGACTAAGAATGGGTTGGATTCCGTGCTGTCATTTCAATGAAATTCTTGCTCTCAACTAATAGTTGACGAGGAGAAAGCTTTTTTGACGTGCTAATGAACAGTTCCATTCCAAGCTTGGCCAATGAAGATAAATGGAAATTTTATACCTCGTAGCTCATAAAATACTAATTACGCCTCCCGAACTTGATTATAGATTATAATTGATATCAAATTGAAAGCGTATAATTCAATATATTCCAAGAATTAAATTAAAAATATGTCACCCTATTTTTAAGAAATACCTTTTGTAGGCGAACGTAAACACCTTGAATATTAAATGGCAGTAAATTTGAGTAATGACTAATTTTGATCGTCCTTTAATCATCTATTCGAAAATAAATCGGGCGATAGTGATGGCCATTCTATTCATCCTCTGAATCATTTGTCTAAAAAATCATTTAACGACTGCATACCTTTTAGAAATTAATGTAATGGAGGTCTATTTTGCTATTATTTCTCAAAGCAGCTTTAGGTAGAACTCTGCAGAGATTTTTCTCAGTAAATATCCCATTACACAATTTTTGAGAAAACCAGCTCATAAGTTCACTTTCTACTGATACTATCTATGAGCTTTTCCGTAAATTCTTGGGTGTTTATCGTTTAAGTAGCGACAAATTCACTTGTTTACTTGCCCTTTATGAACATAGAATCACTTTCAGTATAAGGAATATTGTCCTGGTTTTATATTACGAGAGCTGGTATTGTTCTACAAAATTCAATCATTTCATCCTATCGTTAAGAATATGCATTTGCATTTTAAACAAAGAAATTCCATTTTACTGTGGTTTTTTTCATGAACATATTAGACAAAAAATGCTGCAAACGGGTGCAGATGAAGAAAAGAGACAGAATAACACAAAAAAGATATGTGGAGCAAAAAAGAGACAGGAAATGGAAGACAGAATAAAATTCTTTGAAGATGAATTTGAAGATAAAGAAATGGAGAAGTTTTATCAAGAATTCAAAAAGAATAGAGGAACGGAACAACACAAACAATTTTCATTACAAGTACAAAAGAAACAACGTAATAAAAGTTGAAGATAAAGCTTTGGTAAGGTGGAAGGAATACTTCCAAGCAATATCAAATACAGGAAATGATAAAAAGGAAATATATGAAATGGAAAGCGGTAAGTATACAACCTTTTGGTTTCTAACGTATTGCCAGAAGCCCGTACTTCAATAACATGCACTACCTGACGTGAAAGGAGTAAGGAAGTTGTTCCTGTTGAATCCTGGTGTTTAAATACCTGTAAGTATTTTCAATACATAATTATGATGTTTTCTTCATAATGTCACTTTATCGAGAACAAATTCTTTGGCATGTACAAAGATCTAAAAATCTACATATCTCCTAAACCATAAATTTCACCGAGCAAACCAAAGAGGACCTTTTTATTAAAAAAGCGATTGAAAAATTCATATTTGCTATTTGCTTTACATTGTACAGGCGAATTGTTAACCATTTAACATGAGCCGCATGTCAAACTCACTATATGTAATCATCCATTAGAAATTCATAAGGTTCGAATGTATAATTTAAAAAATATACTCAAATATAAATCATGATTTCGCAACTTTAAAGAAATAAAACTCAGAAATGAGGGCTCACATATAAAATTTTCTTTATGTCACAGCATTATATTCACATCCCAACGCAACATTCTGTATAAAGTATGGTACTATAATCACGAGAAATGTCTATTACTTATTTGAGTCATTGGACTCGTGATGCAAAAGTGTTTTTATTCTTCCTGTTTATTAGATGATTCTTAATGATAATAATTTGGATTGTAATACAATACATGCTTAATATGTCAATTTAATCTTCTGTTCGTGTATTTACAGTGAATGGAATTATGTCATTTGCATCATAGTGGCAAGACAATCAACTTTGATTGCTCTTGAAACTCAATGCAAAATTATTATGTTATGTAAAGTAAATTTACCTGTTGCTTGAAAGTCAAGTGTTATAGCAGAGTTGAGAGAAATTGATATTTATTTGGGGGGATTCGGAATAAAAATTCAATATTCTATTTTTTTAATAATTTATATAATATACTTTGATTTTCAATAGATTAATGAAGTGCTCTGTTTTCTGGATTCTGTCCTGTGAAAATCGTTCAATAATACTTTGCCTTGCTATTTATAACTCTTTAGCTGCTCTTAATGAAATTGAACACAAGCTTGAAATTCAAAGTGCCGAGATATGATTCATTGGAATATAGAAGTTCTTTAACGTTCAAACAAATTTCCAAAATTAATGGAATACTTTGATATTTATTTGGAAATTATGAGAGAAGAGTGAATGGCGGTGTTTATTGACGGCTTTTTCAACCGTTATCCTAAAAATTTCTAATTAAATTTTTGATACAAGATGTCTCGGAAAATAATGTGAAAATACTTAATCTTCTTAGCAAAACACATAAAGAAAATTAATATAATGTATTTAATTAGGATATAATTTGCAATATCTTAGATTCTAAAATCAACTAATATATACCTATATTGATGGAATAGAATTTTGTTGAATGTGGTCAGGAGTATGAATAATGTAGTGAACGTATTCACAATAAGAACAACAAGTGAAAACTATTCAAAGTAAATCCGTTGATAACACCATTGCCAGAATAACTTAGGATGTGTCAATTCTTACGAATTTTTTACTTGGATGTTATTGGACTTTGGATATTAAAGTGACGACATTATTTTTAAATTTATTTCAAATTAGATTTTCATTGATTCCGACTCCATTAGCCTTAACGCTGATCAAACTTACAAATAATGTTATAAATCAAATTGACTACTGTATGAATTATTGAAATCTCACTATAGCACTGAACGCTAGTGATTTTATTCATTCTTTTCATTTTTAACAATTTTTAAATTCTGAAAAAGTATGCATCAGAAACTTTCCAAGAAAACATTTCTCCTGTTGAATAAAGTGTATTTCCATGTGACAAATATGAAAAAAAAACTGCGTATCTGATTTAATCATTTTACTGAACCAGACACGGTCATCTAAAACACCATCTCCATCTTACGGGTATCACGAACGACCTGGAGCGCCACTAGTGCATGTACAGGGAAGAAACTGCAAACCCCGTCATCTGTGAGTGCCTAATAACACGTTCGCAGTCCAAACATCTGTAGAAGCCTCACAGCTTGCCTAGTGACGTCAAAAGGTTAAATTCGAAAGGCCTGATTGGCTTTTCAACCGACATCGACCTTTGGTAACTTCAAGTGGAGCACGACGAGTCTATCAGAAGGACTGTGTGTTTAACGGTACTAGGCCGCCCACTAGCTATTGTGTGATCTCTTTACTGAAGAGAAAAATAGGTTTTTTTGAAAATTTCCTGATAGTTGTTTTTTCAAATCTGAAATTATTACTAGATATTCGTCTTAAACCAAGCGAGCATGGACTCTAAAAAATGGAATTTAAAACTAGTAATCATAATAATTAGATATAATATAATAATAAGAAATTTTGCGAATATATTGGGAGAATCTACAGAATTATATGTCATATGGGAACAGTGGGATCTGGATTTACATTGAAGCACGACATCTTCCAATTGCGAACGTTTGTGATCGTTTTGCGAAAAAATACGACATCATCAGATCATTTGGCGACGCCGTCGTGGCTGCGTTTTTCACGATAATGTAACCTAACCTAATATAATCTAGGCTAGATTAGGTAGAGTGGGTTAGGTTAGGTTGTGCTAGATGAGTTTATATTGGACCACATCATTGTCCTAAATAACGCTGCAACGGCGACATTGCAAAATGATCTAATGACTACTTTTCTGTTAAGTCAGCACAGACGACGAAGTATTTTAACAAGTAACGGAAATCAACGAACGTCATTAATTCTTGTTACGAACTAACTATTTGATATAGATCCTAAAGACGGTTCCGTTCAATGATGTTTATCGCCCCAAAATTGGTAAAAATGCACATATTTACGTTATGATTGTTTTAAAGAGATAATTTCTTAGAAGACCTTTTTATTTGTTCACAGCAAATTAGAGATTTAGGATGCTGGAAAGTTAGGTAGTATATAACAGCCGGGGGAAAGTCAGTAAACAATTGGATGTCATAGAGAACACATCAGTATAGTGAAAAGTTAATCAAACTGCATATTTAAATAAATTAGCACATCAATTATTAGTAAATAGTAAATAGTTGAATATATTTAGTTTTGATTTATAAATCGTTTACGTGAGTAAGACATACCGTTTAAAACTTGGATGGAAAAGTTACATTACAAGAATACAAAATTATATTCTACAAATTAATAATCCTTTGGAAGTTCCTCAGGATATTCGTAGGTTTAGGGAGAGAAAGTGATCAAGAGCATACCGATTAGGTGACTATGGCGGACTAAGCTCAAAATATAACATGATAATGGAAAAAAGGACCTTTCTTCAACAAATGTGTTTTCTCTCCTTCTGAATAATGAATAAATTTCGCACATTGAGACTCAAAAAACCCTTTATACTTTCTTGCGAATACATTCCATTGATGAGGTCCTTTATTTCGCAGAATAATTCTATACTAACCAAGCTTCTCAGCATCTACTGAGACATATTGACAAAAAATATTCCCTGTATCACGATATCCAAAAATTCGTCAAAAAATCCAACTATCATTATTAAGCAACCATGAGACCCACTTCGTAGATTCTTTTCCATGAATTCTAAAATTCGGCGGGCGCACCAGCTTTGATGTTTATATTTTTATATTATTTTCTATTATAGCAGGTGGTTTATTTACTTTGTTCCATTTGAATAATTTCTAGCAAGGTCTATTTATTTATTTTTTTTTGTTTCTTCATTCTCTAGAACTTCTAGAATTATTTTGGGATATAAATTAAGAGTTTCTGTAGTGTAATTGAAGAATTTAAATAAATTATTCAACTTAGTTAAGTGATTGTGATAATTGCATTATTATAAGTTAGTGTAGTGTATAGTGTTTAAATAAATTAAGTACGTAAGAGACAGTATCCATTAATCATTCCACGAATAAAAATCTTATGAATAAATAAGAAAAGCATCACAATATGTAACTTTACATGTAAAAATCACATACTCGTTCGATTGAAATGTTCATTTCAACTATCATATATACTTCTATCTGCATATGAACAAAAACAGGGATTGACCCACAAATAATTTCATGGGACTTATTTCTTTCTATATAATAGCTTTGTTCGAGGATAATGATATATAAGTTGTTGGTTCATCAACTGGCAAAACCACGTAGAATTAAATGAGTCTAATAATACTCGTGAAATTCATAACAGTAACATATTGTTACGAGCTCGTTCACGACATGGACCGTGAATCCGTTCCTGTTCGGTTATCTTGGTGCCGGTTTGTTTTTCTGTTTGTTTTTGTAAGAAAAAAATATGCTGGAGATTATTCCTTAAAATTTCATTCCTGAATTCTCGGCAAAGTAAAAGATACAAATTAAATTCACGTCTTCTTTCCATTATTCTGATTTCATCTCCAAAAAATTTGGGTATGTCAGAAGTAAATATGACCGACCTCGATTTATTCTATTATATACGTCCACTTAGCTGAGAGATGAATTTATTAGGGTAAAGTTGGCAGCTCTTTCGCGTCGTTCCATATCTCAACATGTTTTTTCAATTTTGTTATTACACATATTCTTAATGTGTTGGCAGAATTATTTTGACCGTATTTTTTGTGGGTTGATGAATCAGTTATTCATTTTGTCATATTGTTTTATAAAAATATTACTCGGAAGCCTATTCTTATCAATTATTACAATATTATGTTTAAATCTAATAATAATATCACTTGTTTCATTGCAAACTATATTATTGAATAATTGTGATGTGACCCACAAAACATAATTATAGATCATAACAAATTTATACTGTCTACACTTTATAAAATTACCATTGTTTTGCTGTACACATCTAACATCAGTGTGTACGCATTCAAATTATGCAATTCGAGTGGGAGAGTTTACAGTTACGAACAAGCTAGTGAAATGGGTCCTCAGGTCGGTTCTGTTCAGCTACAATGAAATTTTAAAATTCGGAAAATTCACGCCGTTCCTTTCATCTGTATTTTACAAATAGCGGTGACGCATTTGTATTTGCCTTTTATGTCCTTTGCATTCAAATGCTTCCCTTCCACTCGTTCTCCAATCCTGATTCCTCTCTCTGTTAGGTCTTTCATCACCTCTGAATAGCATGTTTTCCTCTGTGTTCCTGTTTTCATGTTCCTCCTTGTTCTATGTTTATCATTTTTTTCGTTGATCTAAAATCTGGTTTTCTCTGTATGTGACCCATCCACTTATTATTTTGCTTAGTTCTGCTTTCGTTTCTCAGTCAAAATTCTTCCTTCTTTTGATCCTTAGTTTCCTTTTGAATATTTTCCTCTCCCATATATCTAACTTCTCCTCCTCTGCTTTATTAAAAATTCATGTTTCGCTTTCGTATCACACTGTTAGTTTTATTGTTGGTTTGTATAGATGTACCTTTACAAATAATGTCTGTCCACAGTATCGTAAGCTTTTTGAAAATCTATGAAAACTGAGTAAATTGGTAGATCATATCAGTAACTTTTGTAGATAATCCATATTAAACAGAATTTTCATCTCTTCGTCATTTAATTTGAAAAAATAGTAGTATACTAATTCGAGAGAATAACTTTTATTAATTAACATTAATTTGCGGGATATGCGATTATAATAATTAAAATAATATTTGATCGAATTTTCGAAATAACATACTAAACCTTAATTAAAACATTATCGATATTTGTTTAATTAACATAACATTAAATAGCTAAAATGGAATCTATTTTCATCAAATTATGTTATATACGATATTATGAAATTCCATTGTTCAGTTTCTGATATAATGCATAGCTGTATTTTTTGACATAAACTAAGCCTTCGATACCGCATGCAGGCCAAACATAGTAAAAACCTTGAAAGAATGGAACATGTATGGTTATATGCTGGCTTTCATTCACAATTTTCTGAATAATAGAAGTTTTCAAGTAAGGATAAATGGCTCCAAATCTCACCTCAATACACAACATGAACACCGCAGCGTTCAGTAATCAGTCCCACTGTATTCCTGATAGCTATCAACAATATCACCACTAATTTACAGAAACCAATAAAAGTCAGAATGTGATTTGATAATGTACATAAAAACTAAAAATCTCACAACAATGAAACCAATTTTACAATCACACATAAATATTCTTGAAAAATGGTCCAGAGACTCCTGTTTTGGTTTCTCTGCACCAAAAACCAAATGCATAATGTTCTCTAGAAGAGAAGTAGACCAAAAACCACTAATCGAACTAAATGGTATTCCTCTCGGTTATGTATCAAAAATCAAACATCTGGGAATGGTCTTCGACTCGCAATTAAATTGGAATGAAATGTCAGACTGAGCCTATTAAAAGAATTCTCTCAAATAGAGAGTGTGGATCTGACCAAGGGACATTACTCTCAATCTATAGGTATGTCATAAGATCCAGGAAGGATTATGGGTCCCCTTATACCGCCGCTAAAAAACAGATACTAAAATGCTTAGATACCATAGACAATCAAGTGTTACGCTTGATTACTGGAGCTTACAGAACATCTTCCATCGAACGTTTACTTCAATAGTTCAGGTGGAAACAGATATCAAAGCACGTCCGAATTCACGAAAAGAATCGAATATCCCTTTTATCAGAGAGTTTCTAAATATATCAGACAATTAGATTTGCAGTTTCCTCCCATTCTATAATTAAATATTGATACACCTTCCCCGTGGCTGATTTAAACTTCGAGTATTGATACAAGTTTGAATATCTTTAACAAGGCAGAAACACCAGCCTCCATAATATATCAGAACTTTCACTCGAAACTCTCCATATATCGTAACTTCCATGAAATATACACCATGAAGTCCCCAATGGACTTAGGGCTGCTGTTATCACTTCTCATAATCCTCCCTTGAAATATAAATTACCTCACGTAAGCTCAGTATATTCAGCAGAAATATATGCTATCCTACAAGCTTTGGTCGAAATCCAATCATCAAACCTACCTATCTTTAACTACAAGTCAAGAAACAATTGAATCTAATAACAACAACTTAGATATCAGATTTTTGTGGGTGCTCTCTCACCAAGGATTACAAGGAAAAGAAGATGCTGACAAACACTCAAAAGACGTTGCGGTATGCAGCGGTGTACATATAGTGAATAGTGGGGTATATAGTGACGTGAAAGCATATATCAAAATGAAACTTGATCTTCAGTGGCAATCTGAGTTGCAAGTAACCGAGAACTTTTTGTAAGACATATACTTTTAGAATGTACATTAACGCGTCGCCAAGACAAAAATGGAATTTTCCAAATGACATGAAAACCCTACTAGGAAAAAATTGCGACGTGGATAATATCTATAAGTATCTATTAATTACGTCTTTAATTAACAAGTTGTGATTATATTACCAAATCCATCGCTAATAACCAACATGGAAAAAAAATTCTGATATTCATATTATTGTGAAAAACTATATCTCTACTTCTTTGTCATTTACTGTACAACTCTCCGTATTTGCGTATTTTTAAGTTATATCATGTGTAGTTTCAAAATTCAAATAAATATTGTTAAAAGTATGATTAAAATATCTCAAAAGAAGAAAACTGGATTTTACCTCACAAATTCTAGTGCTCAACTGAGATTTTCTATTTTTTTCAGTTTTGCTTTGAGTTGATTGCGAAAGAAGAAACATGTTTGAGTCCTGTGGAACAGCTAGTCCCCTCTCTTTTTTTTATATACATATACACTATAAAGGCACTCAGAGTGGTAGAGCTTTAATTTTCGCCTAATAGCTCATTTTAAATTGATTAGGCATTAGGTTGTTCACCCTAACTATCACTGCTTTAACTATTTCTTTGAGGAATTTGGAACCATCGGTATATCATATTTTGGTATGTTTTATTATTGACGAAAACGTGTTGTTTCCTCAATTCTTAGCGCAGCAGAAGTGAGAAGTTCTTTTCGAAATCAATTCTGTTAATTAACAAACAAAATTATTCCTTTTACAAACCAGGCAGATCTTTTTGTAACAACTCTACAGTCCTTGTAACATACATTCTAGTCTCTGCACCTTTCTTTCCATATTATTCCTGCCTCCATGTTTTCATATATTGGTGGATGAGAAATCTTGTATAACTTTTGTCAAAATTATTATCATCGAAAACATCTACATGTTCACAAGTCATTTCAAAACACTAATTTCGAGAATTCGGTTAAGAATGTAGTATGGATTACTAATTGGGCTTTTTATATAAATTAAGCTCACACCGGCTATCTGATATTTCACAATATATTTTGAAATATCACCGTAATTTATTTATTTCATCAGGGACTCCATACTGTCCTTGAGATTTTTTGATTTTTTAAGGTCACCATGGTTTGGTCGACTAATTGAATGGTGACCACGTTATTCTTTATATGCGGTATGCTGGTTTTCTTAGTATTACCTCCTCCTTCAAATAGCTCTGTTAGGTAACCTATCCATTTGTACTTTGAAAATCACTTCATTCGCAAAGTATTAATACTTGAAAGCGATAATTCAAATAATTACTAACGTTACGAAGCAATTCTGTAGAAATATTTCAAAATTAATTCCGTATTTTTTCATCATGTCATTCTTTATTGTTGGAAGCATTTTGTACACTCTATTCATAATGTGAGCACAGAAAACTGAGTATTTTATTTAAATATAGTGACTTTGGTGGCCATTGAACTGATCCATTTCTTCCGCTCCATCCTCCAGAAAATAATTCATTTAGTTCACCATTAATTGACTGATTAGCGTCAGCAGGCGCACCATCACGCAAAAGCCATATCCTTTGACTTGCACGAAGTTGTAGAAGTAATTGGCTCACCAAGAAGTTTAAATACAACATTTGACTTGTTCTCAAGCAAATATGGTCCTGCTACATATTCACCAACAGTACCTTCCTTAACGAGCATCTAATGAAAGTTTTGCTTCTTAATACAACCATTTCTATTGAACTTGGCTTCATCTCCAAATAGAACATAGTCGAAAAAGTCTCTCTCTTAATTAACTTTTCATAAAGTCCACCAACAGAATTCTTGTCTTTTTTTCAAAATTAACAGTTAATTCTCGTTGCAAGTAAATGTGGTAAGGGTGCATTTTGTTTTTGACAAGAATTATTTGCCCAGCGTTGTAGTTCAGTTTTTATTGGATGGAAATGATCCTCATACTTGTGTGCGGGTTTTCAGTAACTGGTTGCTTGGTTTTGTAGGTTGCCACCTTTTGGGAAAACGTTCATAGTGTACTCTTGTTGATAGTAAGCCGTTTTTATTGCATTCTGCCAATATTTAGATCGTACCATCACTAATGAAATTCATTTTTGTCCTAATTCAACTTCCTCAAAACACCCAAAAATGTACCAAACCACTGAATCACAAAACAATGATGTATCTATAGCCAAGTCATGTCATTATCAAATATCAGTTGTTGACTAAAGAATCATAGCGAACTCACAATTAATTATTAGTTGAATGATTAGATACATAGTGTATTTCTAGATTCATGCTACAAAATTCACCACCGTTTTCCGAGATATTACTCTTAAAAGGTGGTGACTAAACTTGAGCTTTCATTTTTTTTAAAATGTGTACAGCAATCCATAACTCGTAGGCTACGATCATGTATTTTGGTGGTTGTTTCAAGCATTTATTATTAATCGTATTACATTATACTTTACTTAATTTATTAAAAAAATCACAAATTTCTTTATTTTTTTCCCTGCGCTGTTGGTTTAGGGAAAAATTTAGGAATAAAAAGTACGAGGATATATTGAAAAATTCTTAGTCTACTATAGAACCAAACAAAATTTCAATGTCAAAATATTTTATTACTCAACATATTCTCCTCTTAATTGGATACATTTATTACAGCGAACTTGCAACGTCTCTAAATCTTTCAAAAAAAAATGTTTCTTCTAGCTCTGCAAACTAGACCTCCACACCTTTTATTACCTCCTCGTTGGAAGAAAATTTACGACCTTTTAAACTTTTTTTCAATTGAGGAGAGAGATGATAGTCGGACAGAGCCAAATCTGGTGAATAAGGGAGGTTTTCTAGTTATTCAAACCCTAAATCACGAATTTTTTGCATGGCAACATGAGATTTGTTTGCAGTAGCGTTGTCCTGCAAAAACAAAACACCTTTGGATGGCTTTCTGCGTCTTTTCTATTCAATTTTTTCCGTACAGTGGTCAGTAATGTCGAATAGTAATCTCCAGTTATTGTTCTACCGTTATCCAAAACAACAATCACGATTACTCCATGGCAATCCCAAAAAACTGAAGCAAGAACTTTTCCAGCAGATTTTTGGACACGAAACTTCTTAGGTATTGGAGAAGCCAGCAATAGTTGCTTTATTTATGGATCGTAGAAATGTACCCAAGTTAGTCCTTTGAGAGTGCGAGAAAATTACAGTTTATAACTCATTTATTGAAACTTTCCTGCAATGAAACTAAAGAATATTATGATTCCTAATCACGTCTTGCTAGAAGTATTTTTATTATCCACTTTAAATTTAGTGTTCAATGTGAGTAAACTTTTCGGAAGTTTTAATTTGAAGCAACTTAGTCACACACTATGCGAAGTGTTGATGATTTTCTCCACGTTCTTTGTCAGACTATTTTAAAATTGAATGAAAAATACGTTAATTAATTTTACTATGTATTACAACGTCCGGTAGTATTTCAATTTTAAATTGAGAATTATTATCAGACGAGGCTAGACCTTCATCTCAACAACTGAAACGTCTGGAATTTCGAATTAAGCGTGATACATTTTGTAGAGGATTTTCAATTCCTCAAACAACAAAAAATTCAAATAATTTTTATCTAGAGCAAGTGCAAATTGGGAACAATATGATAATTTTGAAGGTTTCTTGGGCTTGACTAATTGGTATAAAGAAGTCGTATCTAGGAAAGACATCTATGAAAATATGATAAACTATCATATAAATAGCAACTTCTCCTCAAGCTGTGTGAAGTAACTTGTAAAGGAAATCGAATATTACATAAATTAAAAATTTAAAATAAGATTTTGGAGTCAAACATTTTTCCAATCAATAAACTAGTATATTATTTTATTCAGCAATCAATAAAAACACATCTTCACTTTTCAAGACGATGAAAGTTTTGAATTAAAGAGTCATGTCATTAGCATCTTCTCTGTGTAATTGTAGCTATTCGATTAGTTTTATTTAGCTTAAATTTAAAAAAAGGTGAACTATTTCGCATCAAATATTCGTAATTTGATTTAAAATCAACACTTCCAAAAATTATATTCGTTTCTGTTTCTTCTAGTTTTTTCAGCAATATGAAAAATAATAATATGGAACATCTACATTGTTCGATGTAATTTGAAGCAGCAATTAGCGATGAAAATAATCGCTTAAGATATAAAACACAGCGTTGACAATAATTGAGAAAATTTTTTTGTATTCAGTAGCAATCCTTTTCAATCTGAGCCTTCAACAACCGTAGAAAGAGAAATATATAATATTATGTACTCGTATATTATACAATATATATAAAGTATTATTTTAATTTTATAAAATAAACAAATCGAATTATGTGAGGTGAATATGTCTCTCAATTTTTATAATATCCACATGATGTTTTTCAATTAACTGTGTGAAAAATATAATTTTGTTTACATGAAATAGACAAATCAGAATATGTGAGATGAATATTTTCTACATCTTTTATTATATTAACTTGATGTTCGTCAGTTTTCTGTGTGAATTCGATGGAAAAGACACATAAGATCATGTGAAGTGATTTTTTTTCTAATTTTTATAATACGCAGATAATCTTTGTCAAATTTATAAAATTAAGATTGTAGTTTTCTCACTTTTTACTTACTTATTACTTAATTCGCATCAAAGAAATTCTTTCTTCAACGTGGATATGTTTTCTATGACGGCGTTTTTCATAATTTGGAATGTTGAGAAACAGATTTCACAAGAAAGGGCTTAGAGTACTCATGTGAGATATATTGTAGGTACAAAGATATCCAGAGATATATCAACATAGACAAAGACATGAAAAAACACAGGACGCTAAGAAGAGAAGCTCAAGTTGTCAAGATCCTAGACTGGCTTGTTTGATGTTTAATAAAAATACTATTTTCCATTATGCTTTATTCACAATGAAGAAATTTTGAGAAAAGAAATCGCACAAAGAATATTTATTATTTAATATTTTTTTCAGTTGATTCATTGAAAAAGCGTACTCAAGATGTTTATATTTGCCTTTTTGAATTTGTGATGCCATTGAATGGAAATATTTGGAATTTTCAATGTTTTTAATTTACAAATTTTGACAAAAAAAATAATTGTATCATGATGAGAATTGATGAGACAGTAATTTTATAAGTAGTAGAAGCGGGGAGAATTAGAAGATTTTATAAATTTTAAATATTATTTGACATCCCTTTCTCCAAATAATACGTTTAAGGAACATTAAATTACGGAACTTTTGAAATCCTCGTACTCACATAAGTACCTATTGTCTATTGAGAATATATAAAAGAAATAATCATATTTTCGTGATATATTGTATTTCATCTGATGAAAACATAATTTTGTCTTCAGTAAAAACAATGAGAACAAAATCAATTCATCAATATATGTCTCAAAACTCACCATATGTCTTCCAACACCACCAACACAGAGCATATTTTTTGATAAATAGTCCACCAAGTAAAATAAAACCCTTATTTTCGTCCAAAGTCCCAAACGCACGGAAAACAAACCCAAAACAAAAAGACTCACAAAAACTCCTAATTTACACAAAACCATCAAGCAGACTCATGCTGATACAGATGAAACAGTCGTGAAGCACGGTTAGCGTGAAACGCCAACTACAACAAGCGCTGTATCATGCCGCCCCCGCTTTTTATAGTAAGTAGGGGGGATGAAAACTGACGGAAACTGCGCGTCTCTAGGCAACCTAGGATCATAATCATATCGTACCTTTGCCGGCGTTCCGCACCCCGTCTCTTTCTACCCTACCGTCCCCGGACGAGGGCTGGGGCGGACGACGGGGTGGTGAGGAGGATTGCTCTTTTACTAGTGCCTTTCTGATAATCAGAATGACCTGATATTGATAACTACTGAATGACTTTGATGGGACGGCATGAGATGTGGTAGTGGTGGATTAATTGAAAACTTTTGGATGTGTACCTAAATCATTAAAGTACAAGGTGATTTTGGATATAAAGTTTGACCTACATAATCAACTTTTATTAAAAAGCAGTTGAATTGATAGATTAATGAAACTACAAGAGGATGATATATAATTACGTTCCAGCCAATGTTTTTTATTCACTTCTTACATTGTAATGTCTTAAGGCGTTATTTAAAATGAAATTTATTTTTTACGTATAAAACTTTCCTAAGTTAGTTTTGATCCAGATGAATTTATTGATTGTATTGTAATTTTCAATACTAAATCTTTCGATTCTCTTATTCAACATGGTTTTATCATTATCATTTATTTCTATGACCATTATTATTGAAATCTGACGACTACAGCCATATAAACCCAATGATAGAGTTTATGAAAAGCCACAATGGATCGTTTACCTGAAAAAGAGCGAATTGATATTTTAATGATATACCGTGTAATATATTTAATAATTTATATCCTAACCGAAAACCTATAACAAGATCTACTGTCAGAAAATTAGTAAAAAAGTTTAACAAAACTAGTTCAGTAAAAGTTTTATCCAAATCAGGGCGAAAAAACATTGCATCAATTGAAAACAAATCTTTAGATGTTTGTGTCCCGTTAGAAGACGATCCATACTTGATAGTACTAGACAAATATCCAAGAAACTTGATATTTCGCAAACATCCGTAATGAAAATTTTACGTGATAATAAATTCTGTCCATATAAAGTGACGTTATCTCAAGAGTTGTCAGATGACGATTTTTATAAACGTGCAGAGTTTGAAGACTTAATGATGGAAAAATGTTAAAATCAAAACAAGCAATGTTATGTTTAGCGATGAGGCAACATTTTGTATCAATGGAAACGTAAATCAGCAAAACTGTAGATACTGGTCAAGTAACAATCTTCCTGAATGTATGAACTCTGGTGGAGATACTGTAAATGTAGCTATAACGAAATTATGGCATTTTAGTATAGAGATAATTACATGGAAAATAATCAGTATTTCTTGAGAATTTCTAAAAAACAATACATACGAAACAACAAAGTTCATTATTTTTCCGTTAAAAAGAAAGATCTGACAACAACGTAGATACCGGCGTATCACAAGACCCTTGCGCACAAAAGTTTATAAAAATCATACAGATAATTGAGGCGTTCCATACATATAACTCACTCAATATATTCTAACATTATTATGCCAGCAGATACCTTTTTTAAGTTGATTATAATATTACTTCACGCGATAGTTAACATTGAAAAGAAAATAAACTACTGGAATATTATATCTATCAATATGAAATAGAATTTTTCAAAATATTATCTAAAATATATGTTTGTATAAAACAGGAACGCCCAAAACTATCAATAGACCTCTGGAACTGAATAATTCAAGGAGACGTTCCGGACTCATAAGAAATTACGGAATTAAGGCAGAAAACATTTGGCTAAGAATGGATGCTCAATTTTTTAATCCAAGGAGGATAGATAAAAGACATAAAAATTGTAATCGCTAGGAAAGAGCTGAAGAAGAAAAATACCAGTTCGTTGATTGCAAACTCAATTGAATATGGAAATAGAAGAGAATAGCTGAACTAATGGTATAAGGCTCTGGTGGAATTTAAAAATTTTGTATGATCTGATCAACTTTGAGTTGAATTGGATCATTTAAACTGCGGCATATAAATTGAACATATTTTCCTTTCATCAATTAGTACAACCTTAATTCGTATGAAGTATAAGCACCATATTTCAAGTAGTGTGTATCTGTCAGATGTTTGTTCTTGATGCGAAAAGATGATATTGACTATGGAAAAAAAGTTGAGCAACGAGTTTTCTTGGAATTTTATGCTTCCAATGATATTACGGCTACGGAATTGTTTGAAATGTTGCTGAAGTGGGAAGTAATCTACTAAGTGTTTGAGTGGCACAAAGCAATCACTGAAGGTCGTGAAGTCGTTGACAGCTTGCCTCATGCGAATTGGTCATCCAACTCTGTTAATTATCGTGCTGGCATCCAAAAGATATCAGAGGCTCTCAACATCTCTTATGGATTAACTAAATATATTCTGGTTAACGTTTCGACTATGGAGCGTGACAATGCTAGGCCTGAATCTTTTGCAAAAACAACGTAGCTGAGGATACCACATTCATTAAACTCATTATTGCTGATAAAAAGATGCAGGTTTATGAATATGATTTAGAAATTGCATTTGCCTAGCTTATGGCGTTCCAAAAATTAGACGTTACCGAAATGAGTGTTTTTGAACGAAAACATACTTTTTAAGCTTAATATTGAGCCTTTCACAATCAATTTCTATAAATACAAAATAAATTCATTCAATTTTCTTTCAAATATGATGAAAATATTCCATAATTAACAATAATAATAGACAACTGAACTCTTTTATGTATGTTTGTTAGGAATATCGTCAGTTTTTGCTGTTAATTCAATAATTATCGTATTTTTATGGAAGAGGATGTCATGGTTGCGGAACGTGAGGCAGTGGACAGGTATACAAGATATTCAGACATTGATCCATACCGCTAGAGATAGAGAAGCCATGAAAAATGTGGTCGCGAACATCCATTAATGGATAAGCATTGAAAGAAGAAGAATTAAATTAATATTTGGTTTTTGTAAACAACAATCTTGGAGTTATAGTCTTATAACCAAAATTGAAGTACTGTGGTTAGATTCTTTTTAAGGCGTTGATAACGAAGCAGACTGTTGAATATGATAAAGAATTACTAATGGACTTATATATAATTACAAATTATATATACAACAATTATCTTCTGATATTTAATTGCGGATAGGATACCTGAACAGAAATTTAATTTATACGATCAGAATCATTCTATTCAATAATACATTGTCATTAATAATTTTTTGTAAACGTAAAAGGCAAATTTAATGTATTCAACTGACGTATTGAAAAGAAGAGAAGAGATTCCTTCGATCTTTAGAGTTTCTGTAACAAATATATATGAATGTCAAATTTTTGCCTCCAATTTCTTAAAAATTCAGAATGCTTGTCAGCTATTGGTTTAATTTGAAATTTTGTTTCTATTTTTTTTTAACTCAAGCCTGATTTCAGCAGAGGTTTTTTTTTTGTTTTGCAAGAGAGTTTGGAAATGCTTTCACACATAGTTGAAACTGAATTGATGCAAATTTTATGGAATCATCATTTTCGAACTTAGTAGTAGGAAATAGTATATAAAGCCACTGTGGAGAAAAGGATACTTCACTCTCATAAGACAAAGTTATCAACCATTCACTATTTTGTATAGTCATTGCAAAAGAAGCTTTATGCACGTGAACGTTAGAAAATTTTATCTCCCATCTTTCAAATAAAATCATTCTTCCTCAAGATGAGCTTTCGTAATAAGGATCAATTGAATGAAATGTTTCGATACAATTTCGTGAAAGCTTGATATTTTTGTGCTAATCTAATACAACAAAACACTGGTGTTCCATACACTACTTCTTACACGATCATAGATAATAAGCTTAATCAACTAAAATGATACTATACAAAAATTTTTTAACAGTTTCCGTGGAGTTACAAATGGAGGAAAACTACAGTTGAATCGGTGAAAGCAATCTAAAGCGACTCAAATTCCAGTTGATGAAAAGCAACTATACAATGGAATTTCATTATTGTTTTATTTTTTCACTTTATTCCGGTATAAAGTATATTTTGATATATAGGCCAATACAGTGGCGCATCTTTCACTAATTACAATTGGAATTTTATTTTTGAAATTATATTCATTGCCTGTACAAAAAAATGGATTACGCACTATCTAAAGTAAGTAATAAAATATAAAAAAAATCTTATAAGTTCACAAAGAGAAATTCTAAAAAAGGGTGATAGTTAGATGTAAATATAAAGAACCATAAATATAAATTTCGTGAGTTTTTCTATAGTAGATATAAAATAAAATGGACCGAATGCTGCTAAAGTGTATTTTTGATTATATATTCTTATTTTTAAATCAAATAAGTTCTTGTACTTGCAATAGGATATTTTCTTATATTTCATACTCAACCAACATCCTCCGCTCTCTGATTAAGGCAATTTTCTTCTGTTGTAGGTCCTTCACTCGTAATTATTTACAATCGATCAGAAACGACTCAGATCTTATCATTGTATCAATAAATATAAAATTTTTCAAAACTTCATGTGTCACCAAATCTGGCTGTAATTAACCTCGGTGCGCTTCAGGTAAACAAAAAGGTAGTCCGACGTGACGAATATACATTAGAGAAATGAATTTTTAAAATTTGTGAAAGCTCTAATTTGTAAAGTCTCCCATAACATAATAATGCACACTTTCAATCGGTTAGGTTAGGTTATGATAGGTTAGGTTAGTTTAGTCAAATAAAATAGCAGAATATGAATTTGTGAAACAGGAATACAAGATGTAATCTTATTTTATTACTTTTTTATGTGGTATATGTTTAAAATGTGTACCAAAATTTTTTACTGTTTATACTGTATATATATATATATATATATTTTAGTTTTGTTTTTTTTCTCATAATTAAAATCCTAAGCTGCATAATATTCCGTCACGAGTAGTCTAATCTTCATGACAACCACGATCATGTGTTGGCATATTGTAACAGAAGTTAAAATTTTATGGCGGTATTTAATTGACGAGTTGGGTCATGCCCTTCTTACAAAACTTTGAAATTCTTTATAGAATCTATTTCACAATTCGTTGAATTTTTTTCCCTTTTTCAATAATAGGCATTCGCTCTTTCTCTCTTTCTATTGGGTTAATTATTATTTTGTGCGTGGTTCATAATATCTAGGTATAGCTGGAGATCCCCTTACTCATCAGCCCATGGAAAGACTGGAGAGATATGATCTACTGAAGCTATACCACAGAGATTAGTGTTGTGTTAGTGCTGGTGTATATTACAAATCAATGCAAATTGTTAACAATATGTAAAATATTATCGACGTAATATTTATAAACGGCATCAGTAGATACCATTATTTTAAGACATATCAAATTTTTATTGACTCGAAAAAGACAAAGTTTATTTATTATGGATGGTTGAAAAAATATAGGAAAGCTTACTAGCGGGAACCAGAGATTCTAGTATCATCTAGCGCCCTATTCAATAAGTTTGCGGCTATTCAATTCTGTGTCTCAACATGACGTAACTACCGTGTGCACTGTAAATTTTGATACTCTATATCTATATATAGTAATTTTTTTAGAAATAAAATCGTTAGTATCAAAAATCTATTTGTTTATTTCTGTCATTCTGTTTCAACTAACCTTTCAAAATAGATTATAAAATTTCAGAGGAAATAATAATATTTAAAAGAAGTTTAACTGAAAAACTAAGGATATTTTTCCATATGCATTTTTCTGATATTCTTGGCTAATACAGGTATTTCAAAGGAAATGATCACATTTAGAAATATTTTAATGGTGCATTATAACGCTCATTATTTTGTGTGCCTTAGTCTATTACATTTGATGGTAACCCTCCAAATCGACCCGTTTTAGAACTATTATTCAAAAATGTCGTCAAAATTTGACGGTCCGATTAGTTTGTGTACTCTTGTTTATTTATGGCAATGTGGTCTCTACGGAAATGAAATGATATTAAAATTTTAGATTTGTGAATTCGCTGTATGTATAATCAGGTACTACCAGTTGTAATATGAAAAGAGCTCCGGAAATAACACATTATTTTACGAGTAACGAGATGTTATCTTCGAAAAATCAAAAGGAACGTAGTTGGATTACAAGTGAAAAATAGTAATCAATTAATTTTTATTACTTAAGTGGAACTCGACACTCTTATATAATGAATGGACTGATAATAATGAATCATTTATTTTATATTAAGTCTGAACGTAGAGTGGACCTGCGGTAATCCGGCATCCCCTGTAATCCTATGTGGTTCATTAATTATTAGTACATATTGACTAATTTTTTGATAATCTTTGCTAATGCATGAATAAACAAGTTGAAACTTGTATGCACCATCAATTTGCTCAGGGTTTGATGACTTAGTTTGATTTTGAGAAAAAGAAGATGGCAATGGTGCAATCTAGCATGTGCTCATTGTTAACTGTTTAACAATTGTGTATAACGTGCTTGAATGACAAAAGATTTCTTCAGAAAATGATTTAGTGAATAATTCGTATCAGAAGCTGGATAATTAATGAAATATCATAACAATTCTCAAAAACGTTATTGCTTCTTGTTAACGCTTCTGGTCATCCTTCTGAATAAGAACTGTCAACTGAAGATAAATGCACCGCTGCGATATTTCTTTCGCCAAACTAAACTGCACCGCACTGAATCAACCCATGGATCAGCATATTATACAGTCTATAAACCAGGATTATGAGAAAAACCTTCCTCAAAAAGACGTATCAAAAGACCAGTCAATAGAAAAAACGAATTTAATGTGGAAAACTTGGTGTTTGTTTTTTTCAATCGTTGAATGCATTACCTTTATCAACTATTAGATACATCGTCTTGGAAAAGGTTATGGCCAGATATAGTCGCCACTTCTACCAACGATCCTCAAATCAGTGTACCTTCGGAAGTAATAGAGCAAATTTCTGCCGAATCACAAACATTAGATGAAATGTTTGATAAAGAAATTATAAAAGAGACTTCTATTTATGGATTTCCAAAGAGATGAAGAGAATACTAAAAAACTTTAATCTCACGTTTTTAAAAAGTGTAAAACAAAGAAATTGATAAATATTTTCATGCTTGATTGTCTTTGTCTCTTACGTTCCAAATTTATGTACACACGCTACAATAAACTTAACTGCTTGCTACTAAAAAAATTATATGAAAATAAACATCAAACGAGTTCCACCATTTATAAAAAATGTGAAAGATGCTGCCCAAAAAGCGCCACGCAAATTCGCAAATTTTGAATATTCTATAGTAGCTGGACAGGGCCGGCCCAGGGAACAATTTTGCGAACTTGTTCGTAACAATATGTACATCTGTTTATCCACAAATATTTCCCATTGTAACTAAAAAATTCTGAACTATACATGAGCATGAGCATAGAGATTGACCAGTAATTAGAATCTACGAAAGCTAAGAGTCTCAAGAAATTATTATAGAGTATATTAGTTAATAGAAGTGTATTTCTTCAAAGCATAGCAATCATAATTATTTGAAAGTCACATCAGAAATCATCACAACTTCTAACATTTTGTAGGAGAACAAACAGACAATATATCAATGTCAAATTACTTGTTCAGGAAAGTTTGCAGGTCGTACAGATTGTCACTTTCAATCTAATTCAAAATTATTATCTTTATTAGTATGGTCTACCGACACCAGGCATAGGGGGAGAATTGCTATATTACAAAAATGAACAAACATATTTAATCTCTCTAATCTCATGAACTAAGTATTTATGAGTCGAAAAACACAATTCCAGACGATGTTATTTTGTTCACAGCTTCTTTTCCAATTCTATATCTTATTATAATTAAGGACTTCCATAACTTAACCGTACTTTTCTTTTTACTCCTTTCAGCTATCAGATTTTGTCTACTGACATGATGATATATGATACTTTATCCTCTTATGAGATTTGTTACAAAATCGTTCACTGATATAGACCGTGAGGCTGGACCTGTTACATGTTGGTGGACATATATTTATGGTTTCATTATGATTTTCTGTGACCTATTGTTTCCATAATTGTTTATATACAGATCTATCTAACCTGTTGAACTATTTTCTACTAGAGATAGTAATGGTGTTTGATTGAGAGAAAGCAAAAATTAAGAAGAGGATTAATTGGGCAACGCCGATTATAATGGAACCAACTTTTCAAAATTACCAAGGTAGTCGCTTCAAAAACAAACTTGTTAGTCTCGTTTGATTGGTGAGTGTATGGAAGAGCAACCAATTATATCAAATTGAAATTCGTCGGAAGATACTATGGTATATAAGAACAAATTAAAAAAATTTAAGGGATTGTATGAAATAATATGGGATACAATTACATGCTTTCTACTAACAACCTTTTACATAATTCCTTCCAAGTATGATAATTTTTCTAAAACTGCTACTAATCTTTAACTTTACCAATATCTGTTGAGTGAACATCAAACCCCAGTGGATGAAGCTTCTGATGGAATCCTCTTCTTAAAATTCATGAAAAAGCTCCTTTTCTAACCCTTTAGGTTGTCGTTAATTTTGTAACCCACGCTACTGCAACATAATTATTGCCGAAAGAAATAAATGCACGGCTTCCCAATTAAAATGGACCCATCGGTTCAAAGCTTAAAATATATGAATTTCCTACATTAAATCACAAATTCGATATTTTACGGCACTATTTATTCAGTCATATAAAACAGATTGTGGTAATGTAATAATAAAGATTTGTATTCAATTTATTGAACTTACACAGATTAAATCTGATTTATTACATGAACATTATTCAATTCCATAAAAATTGTTATCCTTCACACTATCACGCAAAATATATATTTTCTTCAATTCATCGGTTTCAATTTCAATGATATGAATATTTTATCAACTTATTTATGATATTCAAAACTAGGATTTGCTTTGTTTTCATGACGTTTAAATGATAACGATACACAATTGAGAACTGAAATGTTTTACAACTCTAAAATTATTCTCATAAATGTTTCCACAATGAAAAATTTTTAATATCGTTATATCACGTCACACTATCAACTATTACTATACTCTTATATAGATTACCGCCAGAAAATGACAAGAATGAATATGTTTAAGCTTGTCTACATTAGAAACCATAATTCGATCAAATTTAAGCATCAAACTAGATCGTGTTAAATTGTAGATTGACTGAAATAATAAATTACTAGCTTTTACCCGCGGCTTCGCTCGCATCGAATCCATTAAATAAGTATCAGAAATCATTATAATAGAAAAGAACAAACTCTGTAGCTATATTAGAACCTGAGATATAGATCTTTGAATGTAGAAAAATTGCCAAAAACCTACAAAAATCCATAACTCCACATTGAATGTATGCGCCTAGCTGCTCTCCAACTCAACCGATTTAAGTGTTCAAAAACTCAAAAGAAAGAAGGTGTTTCAGCGAGTGTTCTTAAGCTAAAACGAAGTCTCTATCTTGAATAGAACCTGAGATATTGAGGATAGAACGTGTATATGTGAAAAACTCCCATAAGTAATGTACACGGGGAAATCGCATTTGAGTATAACTTAAGAATGGTGAAAATTAGATGACATCCGATGGTTGATAGCTGATCTGTGCATCAATACCTTTCATTGAAAAAAAAAATTAAGCAAATCGGTTGGGTAGAACGCCTGAACGGACTCGGAATGGAAATCATCAATTTTTTTAATATATAAGATAATCCATTCAGTCTCCCCACACTGTATGATTTGTAATGTTTATAATTTGTAAATTATGTTATAAATATTGAGAAAATAAAATTTACTATAAAAATTTAGTTTTCGAAAGAGACAATAATAAATGTGATATATTTTCTTCCCGTCCCGATAAGATGCAATCTTCAGCGGCGATTTTCATGCTAACTGTATTATGAGATGCTGAATTGAAGCATTCGTTTTTAATTTTCAATGCAACCACTTTTGGGGTGCTTACAATAAATGACGGTCCCGAAATTAAGCATCATAGGTCACAGAACATAGTAATTTGGTGGTTGTGAGTCTTTGCGCGCATAGACCTCCTCTTAGATATACGTGCTCGATTTGAAAGTTAGTGAGCAGTTCAATTTCGTATCTATTTGGGTGGAGTAGTTGATTAGTCAGAGAGGCAGAAGGCCTATCTTTGAGTGCCTTCACTTATGCCAAAGATTTCTATTCATCCTAGTAGAATTTGTCAAATCAGACAATTCAGAAACAAATAGCAAACTTTTACATGTATATATCAAGAATGAATTCTAGTAGCGAATTAGCCTCGTGGTTGTCCAAATGACCAGGTATCCAAACCAGCTAAACATTCAAACACTCACTAGTTCCTGTAGACCTTTTTTTCACTACTCTAATAGTTGAGAAGATACCAGTTCAGCTATTTTGACTTTTATGGCCGCTCTGCTGTTCGAGCAGATTAAGATTCTTGTGTTTCTATGTCGTCCATTAAATATTGAAGAAGTCTGCTCTGGCCAAACCATTAATCTTAGAGCCATCCATGTACCAAGTGTGCATAGAATCATCAGTGCACTATTTTCTGTCAGTTTTGTGAGCCGTAAATATTAACGATTAACGATATTAACTCGACACTGAGAAAAAATTTCTCCTATACATCCCATCAGACCCAGTATCGTGTCACAATAGAGTACTTCGAATGAGTATTGTTGAATGCTCTTTTAATATCAAAAATTCCGCTAAACCCATCTCACTTAATGTACTCTACACGTTGTTTCCGCACATGTTGCAGTGCCAGGTCCATGGAATTGCCAGTCTAGTAAGCACAAGACGTTCAGCAACGTCGAGTTTTTATGGTCACTTTTTAAACGAGATAATGCAAATCATGCCATGGGACGTAGAATTTTCAATATGCACTAACCCCTAGGTTTTTTAATTTGTTTTCCTGAGAAGAAAAGTTTCAATAAATAAGTTTGTTTTTCATCTTTACCCAAACAGTGGAAACAGTTTACTTTATTTGAGTATCAAAAGTAACTTATATATCAAATTCATGTATAATTTGAAAGATGATATCAGAAACATAGCAAAAGTCGTAGCAAAACTTCTGAAATGATACGTATACTGGAAAATAAGATGCAAGCAGAAGTAAATTGCGAACTGAACTTTCAGGAAGAGTGCTTACTGTACCTACTTCATTTTAATATTGCGTTTAACATTCCGGTGAAAAACTCAACTTTTGAAATTTTGTATTTTCAAGATGCGTTTTGTCTCATCTTTTTTAACAATGGTCAATGATATATTCACAGAGCTGCGTAATGTATTTTATGAATAATAACCATTTCCTACTCTCATCCTAGGCAAAAAGCAAAAAAACACAATGAAATTAGGTTCATTATACATAATTATGTATATTATCAAAATAATGATATAATATGGAAAACACCTGTTTAAAAAAAGGAAAAGTTGGAGAATTTTGCCAAAAACGCCAGAGCTCACAAAAATACACCACGATAACATTGAATTAACATTATTCCATTTAATTTCATTCAAATACACTTCTATAAATTATGTTTGATACGCTAATGAATACTTTACTGACAAAATCTCGCTGAAGAGTTGTGAAACGGATGTACGAGCGGCGAAGTTTCTCCTAGCTCCGGCGGAGTCTGTAGTATCACTCTCTCTGTTGGTATTTCCCGAAACTAAACTTTAACGAAAAAGGGTCCTGCATATACATCAGAATTGACGAAGATGCAGGAAGTGGAGACCACGTGTGCATGTGTTGAGCGTCGTTCTGTAGAGGGGGAAGTTATACGTGAATCGATTATGTGTGGTTATTTTGGGTTTTATTTGTTTTAGTTTGATTGCTCAATTATTTTGTAAACGCTCACAAGTTTAATGGAAGCAAGATGTCTTTGTCAATAAAGTTGACGTTCTACGAGGAATACTAAAGATTTTCTTTTTTTATTCTTATGGAAGCATTATGTTCATTTTTACGAATATTTCGTTTTAATATAATTTTATAAAAAAAAATCTGACTGACTATCAGGAAAGTACAAACGATTTTTGAAGATTTTCTAAGTGATATTTATAATTTTTTTAATGTCAGATTTTATTATGAAGAAACTTGGTTTATTCCATATAGAGTTGTTATCAAACTAATTTCCCCTGTCGTCGTTACCAATATCAATTATTCCTTTATTTTAGGTCTAATTTGAAGAGAAATGTAATACTTCATGAAACCAGAAATGCATAAAGATATTAGAAGTAACGTCAACTTTGAACTTCTTTCATCCATCCTATCCATCAAAATTACTCATCATTTTCTTCAATTTTCTATCCATTTCGATGAAAAATTATCTCGTATATAGAGCTGTTCCTTTTTAAAGAATTGTGTTAGAGGTAACTTTGACCTTAAGGTAGCGAAAGTTTCATTATCTACTTTTTCTTGACGCTACTTAAGGCACACTGCATTTATTTTAAGACGCTCTTCAATAGATTTTTATAAAAATTCGACAGGTTCCCGGTTTATCCCCTTCGACCGCGCCATATGTCAACATTATTAGTGCCCCGTGGGGTTTTCAATAAATCTGCTCTACTATATTTTACTGTTAGTCTTAATGGGTTCAGTATTTTACTATTTTCTCAAACGAAAATTTCTGATCGAGTGGGTTTGGTTAGGGGGACTTGGAATACGTTTCAAGACAAATAGACTTTGAGTAAAATCGGAATCATTATAACAAATATGTTTGAAAGAACTTCACGTTAAGAATTGATAGAGGAAAGATAATGACTTTTATTTAAAAATATTTTTAAGTGGAATGAATGAGATATATTTCTTCATTCGTTTTCCAAACTTCAATCACACACAATCAAGTCTAGCTTAGCACAATCGGTTTGGGAAACATATTTCAGATTTTACGTAAGTTGGGTTTTGATTTAGACTGATACATTATTAAAGTCCTTTAAGGCCTCTTGGCAAGATGGAACACAACATGCAATGCAATGCAAGACGCAATATTTTTTTATCAAAAGCATGCGCAGATAAAGTTCAGCTGATTGTTCCATGCAAAAACTAGCATCTACAGCATTGTAGATTTTATTGCCTGCAAGTTGCAATTCTAGGTAAAAGTTCATTTTTCATTGACCACTTTTTTCTTATTTATTTCATTAAGCTTTGTTATTTTAATTTTTATACCGGTCAAAAAATATTAAATAAAATTTGACATTAGAAATTTATTTAATTTACTTGTCAAGCGATGTGTCATATTAATTTATGAAATATTTTTACTTTGGAAAAAAATTGCATGCAATTTCTTACAGATTGTTTTGCACAATGTCAAGCTGCCTTTAACAGTCTTATTGCCAGTCTCAATACTACTACCACCTTCGGTTTAATTTCTACCCACAAAACTGCTATTCAAACTTTTATGAGAATACAAAGCATACGATGAAATGACCATTAATTGAAACGACTATTGAAATTTGACTTTACTCCACATTAAAAAATGGGATCGTATTTATGGCAAGTTCTATTAGCTTGAGCTTACAAAAACGTAACTTAAAAGTCGTTGCGATATTGCCAGTAATATTTGCTATGACATCCATACGTTTATATCGTAATTTTAGACTCACGAGCTCATCACATCAACATACAAATCTCTATAGACAATGAATTCACAGTTAATTTTAATTGGAGAGGAGCTGGTTTTTCTGTTTGAGGTCTGGTTTTTCTCAATTTCTTCTGTATTACACAGAAAGACCGAGAATCCAAATATCATTCACTTATTTGAATTATTCATTGACTCAAACTTTTTCCTTGATAATATTTTATTTACGACACTTTCAACGGTCTGTACTCAACAGCACATGGACCAATATATATCTCCAAGCACAGGTTTACAGACAGTTAAAATTGCACTTTAAAAGCCTGTATTTCTATAATGTTTTAAGAATGTCCAGAAATAGAATTACAAAGTTGAAATTTTTAACTGTTCGTCTAGAGTAGTAGCCTCATGAAAGACTCAAACACCAGTTTTCTGTGTTTCAAAAATCGAAGTAATGGAAGCATAATGTATGGCAAGTACTCTTTTATATCCAACGCTCTTGGCAGTCGCATCATCACGCATCTACCAAACGCTGCCACTGATCAGTCTTTTTCTATATTGTAATATTGTCTGTTGATTGAGTGCAGCACGCATTCGACAATATGCAACACTAAGAAAAGCAATCTATTTTTTTTTTCGTTACTAAGAAAATAGCTGTGTTCAGCAGTGGCATCTGCTTCAGTATTTTGGGGGCGCACAACGTAAGGTAAGAAAACGGACACGCGCTATCAAACAGTCAGTGTGGGTTATCAGTTTGGAGGTTCTCATTAAAACATCAATAATTCATCCTGCTGAGAAGTATTGGTACCTCTAAATAGATTGTGGATGCAGGAATTATAGTTTTTATACATTTTTATTTAGATATCAACACTCTTTTTCCAGTTGAATTTATCAATGACTTATTAATTAATACATCGTAGCTTCCAAATAATAAACACGGGAAGCAGTAAAGTCTATTGCTCACATCACTCTTCTATAATGAGTCAGTTTTTTTATGAGTTTTGCATTTCATTTCATTAGTGGTTCATAAGTTTCGAATGCCCAAGAGTTTTGAGTTTTCATTTTTATTTTTTCTCCTAAAGATATTGAACGGAAATGTCGGCCATTTTATCAAAATTTAGGTTTAGATACTGATTATGACAATCGAGAGCTACAAGTGCACTGCTTTCACGGGAACACCGACCAACATAAACTTTAAATGTTGCTATACAGTGGTGAGAATGGCAGTGGATTGATTGATCAAATCTTACGCTTAGACAAACCCAACCGCTGGATTAACACAATTAGCGATTTGGAATTTTGTTTACGAAATAATTGATCTCTTTTTTTTAAATAATGATAAGATAAAGATTAATATAGTTATTTGTATGCTTAGGCCGCGAAATACTTTTTTAACGTACCGAATGAACAGTTATCGCCGAGGCCGCTTGTGGCCGAGGCAAGATAATCTTGAGGTCGTTAAAAAGTTTCGTATACACACAATTTTTCGTGAAATTGATAAAATTATTATTGTTTATTAAATAAATATTTTTTTCGGGCAATTGCAGTATTTCGCGCTCTCAACACAGTCCGCGAAATTTAATTTCGTGATCGTTACCCATAGCAACAGCCGTGAAACCAAAAGTCACTTCCAAATTTGACACATGTAAAATACTACAAAGACAACGATTTTTTATTGAATATCGACGGAAATTAAGTTGGAAATTTGCTTCTTATTTTCGATAGAGTCTTCCATATATACTTCCGCTACTGTCGTGGACTTCCATCCACCCTGACGTTTAAGAATTGACATATCAGCCCCAGTATTGGCAAACAGCGTGGCAGAACTTCTCCCAAAACAGTGACCCGTGTATGTTTCAGGATTTGGTAATCTGAGATACTTGTCATTCATACTAGGCATTTTCCCAATGGTATGCACTCCAGCAACTTGTGTGGCGCACATTTCGTTTACGTATCTCAAGAATATACGACAGTATGTTTTGGTCGAAGAGCTGCATATTTACCATAAATTTCTATGAAATCAATATTAGTAACAGTGAAAATACGCTTCTTATCCCTCTTGGTATTAGGAACGGTTACTATTAATACAACATTCTCTTCCTGAATATCTTCAATGACCATTTTTACTAACTTTACTAACCGTCGCAAGTCACCAAATATTCCCATTATCAAAACTACTAACAAAAATCAGTACAATAAATAACAAAATTGTAAATGACATCTCTTAACGCATACCTTCAACAATAAGTATTTTTCATCATTAGCTTCTTTCAAGAATGTATCAATTTGCTTACACGTAAAAACTTTCGACTGTTTTGCTTGATAACCTACAGCTTTTCTTTTCAGAAATAGTACTAATTTTGAAAACTGCTTGATGTCTAGCATGTTCAGCATGCACTTCAGCATGGAATAAATGCTCCATGAAGTTGAACTTTTTACATTTGATTTCTGCTATTAACATTCTATTTGTCACACCAATATTTAAGCTCGCCGTAACATTTTTCGTACTACTACTAATTCACAACGCTTTTGAGTTCAGGAGGAGTGGAAGGTACTGAATTTTGCGTTTTATCAAGAACTGTCAAAATATTTTGTATGTATATGTATGAAACATATCATTTCCATAGCACACGGTTGCATTGTTAAATAAATTGAACTGCTGTTAATTTTAGAGCAATAAAATATTTTAATGCTTTATACTGTCGCAATCCGGTTGCAAATATGGAATTTCAAATGATAGCTACCAAGAATATCATGCGGGCAAACGTTGATTTACAATTTTAAAACTTGGAGTTCTGAAGTGTGGAAAGATATCAACGAAGTGGCTGCATAGCGTTTTTGATACAGTTGCATATGAAATTTCATATTTGTAAACGAATTTAGGCAGTACAAATCATTGATGTTCTCTGTAAATTGACAAAGACTATTTTCCACTTTTTAGAGGTTATTAATAGATGGTTTCCATTTTTTTTTTTTATTTTTTCATTTTCCTCTTTTGAAACGTCATGAAAGTATTTGGTTTTTGGGTAGTGGAAGGCTGTATAATATTTCAGCTCAATCCGACTATCGGAATTGTTTCAAAATACAATCTCAAAGTTCAAACGAAACAAACATTTTTCACGATAATCTTCACCGTAACGTGTATCCAAAGAGCTTTCAACAGATATTTATTTACTTATTTTCAAGCTCAATACAACCTTTAGCAGTTTCAAAAATAACGAACTATCCCTAGCTAATATAAAACGACCTTCCTCCAGATTATTGGACCTTATAAATATCACCAATTTTTATATAATGATGCATTCTAAAAGTATACATACATAGAATACGAGTATTAACATTTCAATGGTGTACAGTGACATTCAGAAAATATAAGTCTCATAAACTCAACCATATCAATTAGAATACTTATTAGATAAACACATCCAACTCATAACAATGGGAGTTTCTTTATAGGTGTACATGTGCATGTTCACTTCTAAATTAATAACCTCTTCCTAAAAGAAATACTTTGATGTCTTCAGTCAAAATTTAAAGAACTATTCATTTATTTTATATCCCTGAAATGACAACTGTCTCTTCTAGTCTTACAAATTTTTATAAAAATCTTCATTTCCTTTGTTAGCAATACCTCATTCTGTACGTTTCAATTCCCTTAGAAACTAGACGAATGTAATATTATTATTACCATTATTCCATTCCCAAACACGAAAAAGTATTTGGGCAGAATACGGAAACATATAACTTGATAGAAGTGTGGAAGCTGTTGGAGTGATTCTAAAAAAATAACCAGTGTGGTTGAGAGATAGCCGCTCGTTTATCATTATCTTATATAGATGGTGTTTAACCAACATATTTCATCAAAATTGATCAAGTTTAAAATGATTGCTCATTACGATTATAATAGATTCAACGATTGGAGATACTGAACATTCTAATTTCTAATAAATGAGACAAAAGTCATTTGACTGAATTGAGAAAACTCAAAATTTCATAAAAGAGATTTATTTGTAATAATTTTGATTGGTATGTCGAACTGACATTTTGTATCGCGGATTTAATGAACGAGATAAACATATATTTCTAAAAATAAGTGGATCTACATCGGCTATAACCGACGACAGAAAAGTAATATGCTGTTAAATTCCACTCAAGCTAATAAAACCATTGGACGATAGGATAATTATATCGATAATAGACAATATAACTATGATATTAGAAGTATTATAGTGTGTCGAAACTAAAAATTTATTTCAGTTAGTTCACATGATTATATAGAGTCCTAAAACACATGAGTTTAAATTATAAATTGACATTCTTCAATATGAAATATTTACCTAAGGCAAGTATCGGTACAAATTCCAATTTTTTTATTCCTCTTTCTGTAGTTGGTGAGTTCATATCATGAAAACCTTCTGTTTAAATTCTCTAGAAAAGTTAGGAAACCAAATTTTATACTGAATTTTAGTACGTATTTCGAAAAATTTTAAATACCTATTCGGTTTGAATTATTTTCTTCATTAGCTTTAGGAATTTCTGTAAATAACGAGCACAGACGTTCATCATCATCCAACAACCATACAAATAATTCTACGGGATAGTACGCTTTCAAGATATATAACTATGTTTAGCTTTTTTCGGTTTCATTGAATGTTGTTTCAGATAAAACAAAATGATTCAACAACAATTATTTTGATTCTCCACACTATTTACCTAACAACAAAAATATTTACAGATGACACTTGAAGCATGCCCAAACTAACGATACAATCACCGTAGTCAAATTTTTGTCAACCTACTTTACCGTATATTTCTTCTTCTTGCCACTTTATTTAATTCATGAAAAAAAATGTTTTTTTTCCTACAGAATAATAAGCAGTCCATCAAATTGATGAGATCTTGATTTTTTATATGTTTTGTCCCTTATTGTTTCTCATTTTCATTGCTTCATACATACTGTACATCACTTTTCTAATGAAAAAGACTATCAAAACCAAGTAGAGAATTCAAAACATCTGAATATGGATGAATATTTTAGGCTTTTAATTGTGTTAGCTAAGAGAAATTTGATCAAGGTACTACATATATGAAATATTCTCAAAATTATTCCTAGTTGTGAGAAAATTTTATTCAGACTCAGTGATCATAATTTCAGATATTGGTCATTCGTCTTGTGTTTCTTTTATTTCCACTGTTCTATGTAATTAATTGCTGATGTTCTCATGAAAAAAATTGATTCTATTGAGAGAACTTGTTACAAGAATATTTAAATGGATTATTTTGAGAAAATTCTTCACAATGCATTTATAATATTTGATTAACGTTATAATTCCAAAGTCCCTTTATTTCTCTGGCGTTGTTGTGATTCTTTGACTGGCAATTTTAATTTAGGGCTACAGGCTATGAAACTACACTCGAGTATGCGATTGTATTGTCACCGTTATTTTGAAGCCCACTGATCGATATACCTTTTCATTCTTTAGTAATCCTATCATCGACTGCGCCACAAAACTCCATTTTACTAGAGCTGCGGCACTCCAAGTTTTTCACTAATGAGCGAAGCATTTGAGAGTCGGTTAACGGAAAGAAAATTTATTTATTCTTTTCAACCCCTTTTTTCATAGAATAGAGATTTTTTTCCTCATTATCGTGTAACCTCATCTTGGTTCGTCGCGTTTCTAATCAATTACATTTCATAAGAATTGACTATTTTGATTCAGATAATTGATACGTGTTGTATTAGGATCAATATAACGATATAATTGAAACGGGCACAATCATTCTATTAGAAAACAAAAATCTAGTAAGAAATCACAAAGAATAGAGAATAGGCGTATATAATCTCTACATAAAAGAGGCAAAATATACTCGAAAATATACTATACCTAAATAAATTAAATTGGATTAAGATTATCACGTCTAGAAGAAGGAACGATATTATTACAATAGATTGTACAATTTTCAACCATGTCCAATATTCAGTAATTCTTGGTTATTGTGAGTTATTTACTCATATTCATCATAAATTTCATTTTTTTCAAAATTTTGACATTGTGAGCGATATTTACTAGGCACTAACTGTACTGCAATCAGAGCCATGCGCGTGTATCGTTTATGGGCAGAAGAAAGTGGAAAACATAACAACAATTACTTATTTATACAAAATGGATCTTTATGATTGTAACATTTGTCCATCATTAGGTCTGCAAACTCTTCACGTCTATCAAAATCGCTGGATATTTGTCTAGGACTCAAGTGTGCATCGTCTTCTTACTGGACACAAACATCCAAAGATTTGTTTTCAGTTGATGCAGTTTTTCTGCACTCTGATTTGGATAAACCTTTTATTGAACAAGTTCCGTTGCATTTTGTTACTAATTTACTGACAGTAGATCTTGATATGGGATTTTGGTTAGGATATAAGATAACACACATAACTTGTTGACTTTTACGATTAACACCATATCCTAATATTATTGAAATATCAATTTGTTCTTTTTCAGATAAACGATCCATTGTGACTTTCCATAAAGTTCAACAAAAATAATTTATTGTAAAGTCAAGTTTGTTATTGTAATAGTCATCTAAATAAATGATTTTAACTTCGTCGGAGATAACGCAAATGTAGCTATAACTCCGAAATTATGGCATTTAGGTATAGAGAAAGAGAATAGCTAGTTCATTATTTTTCCGGAAATATCTGACAACAATGTAAATACCACTATAATACCTGCCATATCACAAGACCCTTGTACACAAAAAATCATTGCCGTTTCCGAGATAATTGAGACGTTCCATACATAAAAATCATTTTGTATGTTAAACTATGGAATTTTCTCCGGCATTAAGGATTTGCACACAATTCAAACATTATAGAAACTGACGCACATCTTATATTAACGACTATGATTGTTTGAACAGCATTGCCAAGCGTCAGAAATAATATTGAGTTTCAAGAAATATGATACAATGAGTTTGTATTGATCATTCATAGACCAAGCCAAAATGTCTGACGCGCGTTTTTATAAACAAATGATCGTCCTCAGAAACTGAAGGAAAACTATTGACTTGTTGACTGTAAAACGATGAGTATTGGTGTAGTGAAATGATAAAACAGTATGTTCAGTATGAATCGAGGATCGAGATGTAATATGTCTGCGTATGTTGATATTTTTCGTAATTTGTTTATTGTGATTTGTTCACTCCTAGATAGATAAGTTTGGATTTTTTTGCGATTTCGGGTGAAACGTTAAGCAAACTTCCTAAACTAAAAATTGGATGTTTATATATGTCCATTGGCCGTTGAAAAATTCCAGGATGGTTGCTCAAATTCTGTAATTTGGATCTCTCCGACTTAGCGACCAGGAAGACCAACAACATTAGATGAAAGCATACTAAGAGCAGAATTTGAAGTAAATTCATATCATACAATCGTGAAGATCGTTAGTAAACCTTCGTTGAACTTCCAAAAACCGTTACAGAAGATTGAAAAATAAGTAGAGTAGTTATAGAGTCATCACATACAACGTATTGCTTCAACTGCAATATACAGACAATAAATAGTTGCTATATAATAATCCAAAACCCCAAATGCAGTGATTCCCAAAAATGCACTTTTATGTGTCCAGCTAAACCTAAACAAACAGTTGAAGCAGGACAATCGGACCGAGCGAACCAATCTTCATTCATATGGTACTGGGCGAATAACAGAAAAGGCGTTATTCTGCCATACAAGATCGCACTGTGCAGGATCAACCTTGGAAAAAATTAATAAATTGGGATTGGAGGAACTGCCTGACTCACCGGATCGACCTATATCACTCCCTCGGATTTCTTTTTACTCCGAGATTTTTTAGTGACAAGAAATTTGTAAATATGGATGATTTCTATCGATCTAGCGATGAAAATTTGTACCTTGTACAACAAAATGTGTATTTATATTAATGACTACATTTTTAATTCAAAATAGAATCTTGTAAAAAGTTTCGTAGTTTGAACTTAATTTCAGAAAGCCACATCAATTTGCGGTCTCCCATTTTTATTTTTATCTAAGTACATGCCAGTATAACTTTCCCAATATAAATAAACGAATAAGGTACAAAAAGGGGTCAGTTCACGTTTGGTACCCTATTTAAACTAAACTCTCTTACAGGTAGGTACGTTTCACTCGTCTATTCACGTTTTATAATCTTATATTCAGTTGAATCAAGTTAACGAGGTATAATAATGATTTTTTCTAAGTAGGACTACAATTAAGTGAATCTGTCTAAATAACGACGTATAATAACGTCCAATTTATAATGATTCAATTGCCTTTTAACGTATACTTTCTCGCATAAGATATACATTTTTTTCAAAAGTATTTATATATATTTCAAAATAATAAATTTATAAAATGAGGTATCTACGCCTATGTTAGATCAAACAAAATTGTCGACGAGGGTTTTTATAATCTACAGAACTATACAATTTAGTGTAAATTTGTTTGGTCTATTCTAGATGTGAAGCTATCATATCACTTAAAAATCGATAAATGTTCCTATGTCACTGAGTATATTCAATAATGATTATCCACCAAAGTTAAGAATGACAAAAAGCTTACAGGCGATAGATATGTTGAAACTACTTTCTCTGTTGTGGATAAATAACTAAATCAATGTCGAGAAGTTGATTAGCTCGAGACACAGCTAATGGAGTTTTCATTGCTTCCATTTATAATAGTTATAGATTGATGAAATCAAAACTTCACGAAGAAATAAATATTTATTATTTATAAGTTTATTCTAATATACACAATAAAATATAATCTGAATTCTGGAAGTACTTTACAAAAAATGTAAAGTGAGTGTATTTTAATATACTGTTTCATTATAATTTTAACGTGTTGGATCACAAGTTTAAAAGTGCGCATAGTTCAAACTTCTCCAGTATTTAAAATTCTGATAATCGGAATAGTAAGATTTAGGGTTGAGTTGATCAAGAAAATTGTCTACACTTTGAAACTTATTTAAAACTTCTCATCTCTACCACTATTTACTCTATTCGTAAAATTTGTGGAATGAGAAGAAATTTTTCTTTATTTGACAACTTATGCAAATATCTTGTCTTGGTCGTCGGACTCCTAGAAGTTCATATTCAAATAATATCACGCGCTGTCAACAAGGATTAACTGTTTTGTATTCCCTTGAGGATTGAAATAAATAAATAAAGAAGCGTGTTCGACTGAAATTTGTCGATAAACACGAAATTATCGTTAAACTTGTAGGGTTGTATTTATAAATTGATAAGAAATAAATCAAATATGTTGCAAAAGCGATGCAATGGAGAGATTCTAACTAATCAAGATGTGTTTGATTATCTTCATTACATAGATATTTTGCAAGGTGATGGAATATCAAGATATGAAATAGAGATCACATCATGAAAATATGTTAAGTCTTAAGTAGATATAGCTGGATTGATCGGAGAGGTCCATTTGCATGGCTAGCACGTTCCCAGATTGGGATGGATTCATTTTTTGGGGATATCTAGCTTGGCATATGCAATATTGGTAAACACAAGGAACGAAATGATCGATACAATGAACTTCCATTGTGCCGTTAATATCCTCCGTAGACTCCGGAAGGTTATAGAAGTGCACATTTTGATTTTTCTATATATAAGTAACACGATGTTCGACAGTCAGTTCAATTAGATATTTTTGATTGTGTGTTAATACCTCCTATAAGCACTGAACACACTGTTTACACTACCACTACACCACTACACCAACACTCACAATTACGAAGCGCGCGTCAGAAAGTGTAATTGTGAGTGAAAGTGTAGAGGTTGTGTAAACAGTGTATTTAGTGTGAATATCACCAACGGTTCCAGAATTTCCAACGATAAATTCTATCGAGTTAAACAAAGTATCTTTAGAATCTACAGTAAAAGTTACGAATTATTAATTATTGCGTATGCGTCGCCTATGGCCTTCAGATATTAGTGTAGAATTATTTATTCCGTTCAATATACTAAATGGACATACGTCATCATCTATTGAAAATTCAAAATGTTCGAATGTATAATTTGGAAAATATACTTAAATATAAGTTTTGATTTCGCAACGTTAAAGGCAACTCGTATGAGAGTTTTTTTATGTCACAGCATTCAGTTCCACTCGTTATCTCTATGTACAACCAGATGAATGAATAGTAATTACAATATATACCATGTCTGTTTTCTTATGAATTCCTCTCACTCTTTCTATTTTTCTTGCATTTTTTATTCGTAATAATTGTCTCCAATCCTCTAGCAGTATTTATTCTACAATTTGGGTCTGTACTTTGAAATAAATTGATTTCATTATTATCATTTCCAACTACACATAATGTCCCGAAAGTAGTTAAATAAATCAAAAAACGATTTTTCAACATTTTCATCAAAGCTCTTGATTTTAGTTCTTGACAGATTAACTGAATGCAGCAAACAAAAACGATCTTTATGTCTTAACCAGTCATTTTAGTTTATGGTTTAGCTAGATAATTCCAGTTTTTATTTTAACAATTTTTGACAATTTTGTAATGATATCTTAAAAAATGATGAAATAGTAATCTCATCAAGAAATAATTGATATGATTTTAAATATAGGCGAATGCCATGAAAAAATACTTCAGGAATCAATGGTATATGCAAAAAATATGCTAAGCAAGTCTATCCCCAAAATATAAGTTTTGATAGGATGATGTCAAGATTTCGTCCTACTACAGATATTAGTCGAGTACATAAAGCACAAAACTTAGGAATGAGCAGTAAGATGGATCAAGATGCAATAAAGTGCATTCGATTCGGAAGAGCCTCTTCAAATTTTGTAAGCAAACATTATGAATGAGGAATTAAAATTAATACAAAACATCATATTCGTGAGACAATTGTGTCACTTTAATGGGAACTAAATACTGGTCTTTCAATTTCCATCCCCAAGCAGTGGGAATCATACTAAATTTGCACTTGTAAACAAACTCTTTTCAAGCTTATTGAAAAAGTATTGGTACCCCGTTGTGATATACCTGTGCAGTCACCTGAAAAACCCCAAGAATGTATAGATTCGGTCAATTTTAAAATTAATTTTCACGGGACTCCAGTAAATGTCGTAGATGTTGCCCACTTTGGACACCAGGAATTTTTATGTCGTGATATTCGTGATCAGCGACCTCGAAAATATCCAAGTAGTGAAAAATATTCCTAGCAATATTTTCCGAGCTACAAATTTTTCAGTTTTCATCCATTCAAGATGCACTCTTAAAAATGCGTTTTTTCCTTCACAAATGAGGTTTTCATTTTATATTAATAATTTTTGTTCACAAAGTTTCCTGAGGCTCTCCCAAATCAAATGCACTTTGTTGTGTCTTGATGTGTCTTTCTTCTCAGAAAGTCTTTGAATTTGCCTTCATTTGTGCTTTATTTATCTGACTAAATTGTTGCTTACACCAAGCCAAAGCATAACCAGAAAAGTGCCGGACAGACAGGTATAAGCAAATCCGGTGTGTCTAAAATTCTTGGAGAAGACAAATACTGAACACACTCTTTATGCTACCACCTGCTATTTAGAAAATTTGTGAAAAGATTAATAGGAGAGGTTCAAGCAGTTGGGGGCATAGAACCTGAGTTTGATCAATATCTCTTTATGGAGACACATGAAAAATTTTGTGTATAATACTCCACCGACTACTCCCGATCAAAGAATTAGAGTCTTTACTGCAGTTACACCAGACATTTCAAAAGATGTTAGACTATCTTTTTAGCGTAAGAACGCACTCAATCACAGAAAATGATACTCAGTTCTAGCGACTGTTGTAATTTTTTATTATTTGCTAAACTGTTCTAGTATTTAATAAACGAGCTGCAATATTTTTGTTATCTCTAACTAATAAATGTACTTCCTAATATTTTATATTTTGATTAATTATTGATTCAAGGATATCTCAATCGATATTGGCTCTACTTAATGAAACTTACTAATGAAAACAATATTTTATTTTTGCTATTCATAACTATAACAAAACAATTTGAGATGAGAATAGGCAAACTTGAGTTCAATAGAAAACTAGGTGTGCTATTTAAGGCATTGAAAATATATAGGATGTTCTATTTGGAGTAATAAAGTAATTGATGTTTGAACTTGTACAAAGTGACCTTCAATATTTGAACATTCCATTATAAAATAATGGAACAATAAATTTAATGATCCATAGTTCAATGTATACTGAATCACTACTGAATTTTACTTGTCTAGATAAAATTGATTCATCGGGACCAAACTTCTATGCTAACACAAATAATAAGGTACACAAACCTTATTCAGAGTTAACTTAACTTTCTATGTAGTATTCATATGTTTAATTTGTTTTAGGACATCATCTATATCAGCAAATGATGTTAGATTGTAGATTTAATTACTGGTTCCATATTACTTTAATTTTTTTGATACAGTATGGTCCCCGTAACTTATTTGAGTGTGATATATTTATTAAAATCACTTATATATGTATATATGGTATGGTATTTTACATTTTATTATTTAGGATCCATTTTTTTCTGTTCTATTGTACAGTAATATCATAATAAAATGCACCTTTCCAGTATATCATCAAAGTCCGTTATATTACCATGTTGGCGCTATTTCTGCTATACAAACCCGTGTATATTGTGAGAAATCCCTTCCTGTGGCTTCCAGCAGGATTATTATCCTGCAATAGAAGGGAGCAAGTATCTCCATATGAGCTCCACAGGAATTCTGATGACGTAAGTTGGGTCAGTAACGCGGATTATCTCGCATTCCATTCGTATTCAGAGGGACGTGAAAGGGAGGCGCTACTCAACGGCAACATGTATATTACGGTGAATAGATTCCTGACGTACGGGAATATTCGGTTAATATTTTATTATTAATAGCTAGTTTGAAGCTTATATAATTAAATAACAGTACGGTATTATGTCTGAATATGTTGAAACTTCAGGGAAATTCAAGAATATACAGATACTCAGATTAATACATTTTCAGTATCTTGAATCTGGATTAACAAACACTGAATTGTGATTGAAATTTTCGAACTAATCGTTGCGAGTATGACTAAATAGTTTTAAAATTGACTATTAATCGAATTTGAAAGCGTCAGACTGAGTTAGACTATTTTACTATTTTCATTCAATATAAACGAGGAATTATAATGTGTAAGTACTCGATTTGGTGTTGCCATTATTAACAGAACTACAACCTTGCACTACTACACACTTCCGGGGTCTAATGAGGATATTTCTCTGAGCTTGGAAGATCATTCCAAGATTTTGCCATATAGCATCACAATGGAAGTTTATCCTATCGCTAATTACGTTCCTGGTGTTTACAGGTGTAAACACCAGGCTTTCCTCAAAAAAATGAATCCATTGTATTTAATCCAGCGAAACGTGGTGGCCGTTCAAATGGACCCCTTCGACCTATCCACCTATTAAGAAACATGTTATTAAAATAATGTTTCACATTTTTAAAGAAAGTAGGGGGCTCCATCGTACATGAACCACATGACTTTGCGGAATATCACATAACATGGATGGAAAATCATTTTGAAGAAATTCTAAGTATCGCTTATGGACTCACTAAATTATTACTTACTATTCCTGCCCACACATTAACACAAAATCGATTCTTCGTTTAAATTGTATCGGGAGGATTTTCATCTGCCCATATTATGTAAATTATGGGAAATAATTAAACGGTCACGTGTAAAACCAGCTTCATCAATAGACAGTACTTTTCCAACAAATGTATTATCACCCCGTTGTTTATGTAGAAAGCACCGAGCGTAGGTCAGTCTTTCTGGATAATTTTCTACATTTCAAAAACTTATAGCCTCGATAACGAGGGGTTGTTTGAAAAAAACTTTTTTATGTCACAGCAAAATTTTCACGTTATCTACTCACTCCCGAATTTTTTTCAAGTCCTGTATATATTAAAATTCCATACTTATGAATTTTATTTCCTCAAAAAATACGTTATAGGTTTAAAAATTTCTCTGTGAACGCATCTTTTTCCAAAATTGAAATGATAACTTTCTTGGGTACCTTTCAATCCAGTTTATACAACAGGATTGGGAGGAATTTCTGACAGAGTTTTTTTTAATCCTATTGCAAATTTACAATTTAATCAAAAAAATACAGAGTAATAAGTAAATGATATGGTTTCTTGCTAAATGACTTGGGGCGGGCACAATCCACTGATCTATGAGGTCTTTTCAATCCTCTCTGTTTAATTGGATCAGTGTAAAACTTGGATATAAGTGGATGTTGGTGGTTTTCGTTGCGGTTTTTGTTTCTTATCGCCGATGTCTGAATAACTTCATTGATGGTTGGAATACAGAGGTTTGTGTGTAATGTGTGGTTGCTTATAAACCATGAAGCATTAGCTATTATGCGAAGTATTTTAGATTGAAAAGTTTGCAGTTTGCAGTTCGTATTTTGTTTTAGTAGCTTTGGTGTAGCTTTAGTTGTGTTTTTTTAGATTGTATGTGTTTCTTCCAAGTTAATTTTTGGTCCAAGTGTAGTCTGTTTTCACTGGAATCGGCATATCGTTAATGGTCACTTGTGGACAGACACCTCGTTTTGTGGTGAACGTGATTTGTGTGGATTGGTCAGTATTGTCTTTCATTCTCCACTGATGTAGCCATTCTTGTGAAACATTTAGGTGGTATTGTAGCTTTTCTGATGCTCTTGTAGGGTCTATATCTAAAGACATTATTGCAGTATAATCTGCGAAGGTAGCAATTAGAGCATCGTCGGTAGCTAGAATATCAGCAGTATTCATAAGGTACATATAAGGACCAAGGACACTTCCTTGGGGAACGCCTGATAGTTTGATAGTTAGATAGTTGTGGTAGTAAACTAATTGGCCGGTATGAGTTGGGTTCTTGGTGAGGTTTTCCTGGCTTCGCTGACATGATTATCTGTGCATAATTCCATTGTATTGGATAATGATTAATTTATATTATTCTATTGAATATAGTGGTGGTTAGTACGATGACTTTCCTTGGAAGATGTTTCAATACTTTCCCATGATGAGATCATATCCTGGAGCTTTACGTAGGCTTAACAACTGAATTTCTCTGTACACTTCTGATGGGGTGATTGCTCTAAGGGGATTTGATAGTTGGTTGGCAGATTCTAAGTAGGTTCCTATGTCGACACCTATTATTGCATTAATTGATAGAAGTGGGATCAAAACTTTAGTAAAGTGTTCTGCAAACGTGTTGCTTTTTTCCTCATTTGTGCAATCCCAGTGTGGATCGGGTTTTCTTAAAGGGGGGATTGACACAGTGGGCCTCTGGAATACTCTCACAGGGTGCGTTCCAAATTGATTTATAGACCAGCAATACATTAAAAAAATTATTGGTTGATCCCAAGGGTAGATACTAGATTGTGATAAGAGATATATTGGGCAGACTAAGAAGTCTATTAATGTCTGGCTTAGAGCACATAGCTCATATGGACGGACCGAAAAATTGTGTATATCAATCAAAATAAAATTTGTTAAAAAATTTACCAACAATAAATTCTTGGATATATGGATGCGTGACTTATTTTTCTTAAAATAAAACAATAGCTTGAGGTGGAGTGCTTAACTATTACAACTAATAACCAAACATTCGAACAAAGTGTATTTTAAAAACCTTCCATTGTACAATACTCCCGAGAATAGATTATTTTTCATATAATAATCCATCTCTTAAAAAGAGCCCTCGTAATTCATGCTGCTATTAATACATTATCGCTGTGTTTATCTTTTCGTTCATTGAATAAAAATCGATAATATACCACAAATTTAACTTCGCTTTGTGAATATCGGTTAATTCTTGGTGAACGTATTCTAGTTATAGGCCGTGGAAGTGATTATTTTTACTGATACAAAAGCTCTTCTGCACACCATAATAATCACCCAAATATGCACATTAGTGAGCTAGAGAATTGCTCTATACAATTCGAGTTCGGAGATTTTGTGGTCTATTTTGGAGTATTTTATGTTTAACTGTTCAGCAATTTCATTGTTTTTTTCCATTTACCGAACCTCAACAGTATTGAATGTTCGAATTAGGGGATGGAAGATAGGTATTAAATAGGTGGTATTACATATTTACCCTTCTCTGGAAATATGTGCTCTATTGTCTCATATTTGCTGTTTTCATTATCTATTGCATAAATCAATTCTCTTATAATAGTTGTAACTATTTTTTGAGGTCAATGATAATTATATCTAACTATTTGACTCTATGAATCGCTGCTAAAGTACCTGTGTACTTCATGAAAAACTAACAATTGATGCTTCTCAATATATGAGGAATACTCGAAAACCTACAAAATATATTTGAAATTCATAATTACAACAATTTATTTTGTTTGTAAACAGCAAATATCTATTAATTTTTAATTAATTTTCATGCACTAAAAATTGTTTTCGCTACGGTTATTATATTGTTAGACATATTTTAGATATAACATGTGAAAGTTTCACATAAATCTGAGAGAAGAAGGAAATTGTTTTCTTACAATGTTAATTAAATATTATTTTCCACTAATTCAATCAGCAGTAAATAATCTAATCAAAAATATAATCCAATTAGGATTAACTATCCGTAGCAAAATATAAAAAACCAAAATCCAAAATTCGGCATACAACCCTCGACAATATCCCCCTGTGTCTTTATCATAGCACCCGCCTCCAGTTGTGGATTACTGTAAAATTTAGTGTCTAACATTCGACTCTCAATTCACTTGAAAACAACATATCCTAGAAATCCAAGGCAAATGCTTCAAATTATTGAACATTATCAAAATCCTCTCACATTACTACTGGGGAACTAATGAAAATTTCCTCCTAAAAATAAACAGAGCCTCCATATCAGACCTCGACCTTCTAAACTCGAATCATAATACAGGTTTACGTCTTTTCTAGGTGCTTCTCGATCAAACCCCATAGAAAGCCATAACTATAAATCTAATGAGCCCCCACTTTGGAAAGACGACAACAACTACCCATTTATTTGATCACTGCTTGTAGACGGCATAGACTTTTCACAAACAAGCCTTTTCCTTTTTCCATCACCCCACCATGGACTAATGTCCTTTCTAAATTCTAAATTCAATACATCCCTTAAGACATATGACAAACAGTCAACACTAAAACAAGAAATCGAAGATGCTTTGAAAGAGTCAGACAAAGTCAGAAAATCCAATCAAACCATCCCTAGTTCCAACAATTCCGCCGAATTCCATCAACAGGTAAATTAATCAGCAATGTACAAACCATCAATTTCATCATCCCTCTTCATAAATATGCCATATGTACACAATCACCCGCTTCAATTTCATTTATTAAAAATATATTTATTTACTGATCACCCTATTGTTCAATCTATACATGACTCCTACCAACCTCTCGCGTCCCAAAAAATAACAGTTACTAAGATCTACCTTGCCATATTAGCGTCGTATGTAACGAACTAGCAGACCAACAGGCAAAAAGTGCTTTAACTCATACCATCATCGACAATATAACTATCCATAAGTATTTAAAAGCTTACTCAAAAAGAAAAAACAGAATAACGTGGCAGCCAAACTATACCGTCAAACAAGTAACTTCGCAACCTCACCACACAAGACTTAACCTCACTCACCCATTGATATCTAATATCTTTTACCTCCAGACCCATTTGTGGTTCCAATTTAATGATCTAGCACATTTTGAGTGAATGTAGAGGTACACAATTAATAGAAGAAACTTATATCTTATAACTTTACACTGTAATTGATTAAACGAAACTGATATACTTTATTGGACTAAAACACTTTATTTTTGAACATAAAATAAAATTCTACGGTGCAAAACCCTAATTCATTGATCATTTGTGATAAACGGAACTTTTATTTTTAAGCGCTGTTGTCGCTTTTACAAACAATGTTTTATATACACCAACATACCGACAGCATTGAAAAAGTGAGTATATTAAAAGCCAATTAAGAATGAGTTAGTTCTGAGTCGAATATCACAAATGAAAGTTTTTATTTTAGTCATTTTTCTCTTACACTTTCTACCTGTAGCACGCAAATCTTGGTAACGAGACGTCGAATTTCACCACTTTGGGTCTTCAAATCCACAACTCGGACAATACCATCGTACACTGGATGAAGCTGAGAAATACGAGGAGCTTACAGCTTGATACAAATGTATTATTGTCACCCTGTACTAGGGACTAGGGACAATTGAAGTTTCTTAAATCGATCTAGGCGATCACTGGGCGCATCTTGTGACAATGGCTCAGACAGGGAATTGAAACACCTTCCGATTAGGAAATGTCCTGGGATTAACAGCATTAAATCTTCGGTGTCTGCGATCACTGGGTGCATCTTGTGACAATGGCTCAGGCAGGGAATTGAAACTCCTTTCGATTAGGAAATGTCCTGGGATTAACAGCATTCAATCTTCGGTGTCTGCGGCTAAAGGAGCGAGAGGACGGGATTTAAGGATTCCTTTTATTTGGATAATCAGGGTTTAAAAAACACATTATATAGGTATTGTCTCACCACAAAGGCATAGTGAGGTAGGGCAATGGTGAGGCACCAAGTTTTTTTGAATGTAGATGAAAATACTTAGTTGGATTTGGAAATATTCGAGCCATCTCAGGTATAATACTATTTTCCAATAAATCTAAATACGCCGGACCATTTAAGTTACTCTCAATGATAAAGGGACCAATTATTTTGTCGCCTATTATTTCAGCCCATACATTCAGTTTTTCGGGATATTGGGTGTGGGATTCACGCATTCATCGAGGTTTGTTACGTGACCAGTATCTACAATTATGCCGATTTACGTTTCCATTAGTACAAAAAGTGGCCTCATAGCAAAACATAACATTACTTGAAAAATCTGTTTTGATTGGAAAATTTTTCCATCAGTATCTCTGCAAACTCTTCTCTCAAAATCACAACTCTTGAGCCATGGTTACTTTGTATAAATGGAATTTATTATCACGTAGTTTTCAAGTTTTCATTACCGATGTTTGCGAAATATTAAGTTTCCTGGATATTTGTCTAGGACTCAAGTATGGATCATCTCCTAACTGGACACAAACATCTAAAGATTTGTTATGGGATTTCGGTTAGGATATAAATTATTAAAGATATTACACGTTTTTTGTTGACTTAATTAAAATATTAATAGGTTGTTTTTAAATAAACGATCCATTGTGACTTAATATTCAACAATAATAATTTATTCAAACGCACTCATAGCCTCCTATGTACTTCTTAAGGGTTTCATAAGGCAAAAAATATAAAGGGGATCCTTTTGAAATAACAAAGTTCATTATTTTTCTGGAAAAAGGAAAGAACTAACAACAATGTAAATACCAACATAATGCTGGCCGTATCCTAAGACCCTAGTACAAAAAAATTTATAAAAATCGTATATGAGGAAGTATTGACAAAAAAAATTTGAATTTAACATTTGTTTCCAAACAGTGACGTTTATCTCGTTTCTAATTTGATTTTGGTGCTTATTTTTCCATAGTTAATAACTATTTTGCATTTCGTAAAGAAAAAGGTTTACCGAATATTCAGGATAGATATATGTGACATGTACATTGTAGAGGTGTTAGTGTCCTAACTACCAAAATTGACCTGATGATGACATCAAGTATTCCTGGAGCGATTTATGTGCCATCTGTGGGTGATTCGGCCCGCCCCGGTCGCTTTCAATGAAACAGTGGAATAGCATTGGTGTATAGTTTATTCTTAATTATGTATAAAAGAAATTAAAGGTCAACAGGAATAGCCGACAAAGAGTTCTTTATAAAAGACCAGTGAAAGATTCCTCTGGAAATGATCTTTTCCTATTTACTCGTTCTAAAACATACAGGGTAAAACAGAATGGTGATATATCCGAACCTAATTTAGAGTATTTTCAACAATTCTTTGAAATGAAATTCAGGTATGGGTAAAAGATAAATGTGATAATTGTTATGTGCGAAGTTAGCATTCTGTCACTTGTGAAGAATGGATTTACATCTGAAAAGTATCAGGGACTGTACATATTCAGGTTTCTCCTACGTCCTACTGTATTTTCAATAAATAATTACAATTTATGATAATTTTCTTTGAAAGGTCTCTTTATGACAAACAGTTTCCTTGGCATGTACAACGATTTGAAAAACTATTTCTAACCAATAAATTCCATTGAGTTGAACAAAGAGCTGTCAAAAAAATTCATATTTGCTTTATTCAGATTGTACAGGTTGTCCCTGTAAAAGTTACGGATTGATAATCATTGGGTATGAGCCACCCCTGGCCTTCAGATATTAGTGTAGAATTATTTCTTCCGTCAATCTCACTACATGGACATACGTAGTCATCCATTAGAAAGTCATAATATTCGAATGTATAATTTAGAAAATATAAGTTCTAACTTCGCTTTATGTGTCTTTGGATTTTATATAGAAATGAAATCCGTATTTAGAAGAATGGTTTGTATTATTTATAAGTGTAATCAATATTTATGTTTCATATAGGTTTCACAGGTCTCAATATTCACTCTTGATGATACCTACTTATAAAAATATATGCTCACTAATTCACATAAATATACTTTCTTTACTCTTGATTACAAAACCTTTCGTCACATCAATAGTGAAGCATAGTCTGTGGCCTGAAACTCATCCACTATCAAGTTTATCGCCTGCATCTACTCCACGCACTACCTCTTGGATAATGTCGATCGCCGATTGGAATTTTGCGAGTGGTACCTGGATGCAGTCAGAATGATCCGCAGTTCTACCTTTCCATTTTTTAATCGGATGAATCAACCTTCAATCTGAACCGAACAATCAATCGACATGACTGCGTATATTGAAACTTATGTGGAATTCTTGTAACACAATTGAAACCATAAATTTCGCAATGGTACGGAATCTCGTTAGAAAAGAGGAAATGTGAGAATGAGATCATCTAGTGGATACGATTACTAAACCAGTCGTTAATCATTTCTGGACAGTTGTAAGGATATAATTTCTTGTTTTTTACCATTTAATAATGGTTGTTAAGACTGAAGATCGAAAATAGTGTGATTTTTCATAGAATGTTACTAGCTTTCTCGACATGTTCCACATCTACGATATCTAAGTTAATCTCTCTCCTCGTTCCATTATCCTCCAAAGGATGAAGTGACACCATTTATATTTGAATCAGGAGTTTTTTTCATGCTTGCCTGTCCAGTACAATCTTTACGGCATGATGCAGTCTCATATTTATTAAGGGTTTTCTTAACCGTTCCATTGTTCTTGATCTTCCAGCTATATGTCCCAGGTACTGCAGATATATGCGGTTTATTCTGGTTATAAGCCTTGTACGTGTACTAATTTCTTTTAATATTACTGGTATGGTTGACGGTATGATCAGTGTGTCGTCGGCGTAGCGCAGGTTTTTGAACCTCTTTCCGCCAACTGATATTCCGCCTTGCTACTCATCTAGAACCTTTCTCATGACATATTCGCTGTAAACATTCAACAATGTAGGTGAAAGAATGCAATCCTGTCTAACTCCTGCGGCCGTTCTGAAGATCTAAGTTAATAATGTATAATTTGTTATTGGCAGGATGGTTATAATATATACTTCTCAAAAAATAGGAACTTAAACTGATGAATTTTACTAAAATTATTGTAATTATGGCTCCTCTATCGAATTGTTAAACCAAAAATTGAATTTGCATCGCATTGTCTAGTGCGAATATCCAATATTAGTCAATTTTAATTTTGGAAAATATGCGAAATTAGCTCGTCATGTTGTGAAATTGTTCCATTTCGTGGTGTAGAGAGCACCATACACATGCTATCAATTATTCACCACTTCATTATAATTTCCACCTCCTAGTTAATAGGGTTTTAATAAGTTATGACAGTTTCGCACTTTGGTCACTGTATTGGGATGTATATGCTTTGTGTGGAGTTACACATCTAAATAAAGTTAGTAGGACTTAGTGCTCGACAATGTAAAGTTTTCGGTCTTAATCTTGTGACGTTAGTTAAGCAGTCTAGAATGTTTAACTATAAGATTATCAATTTAATCTGATATTGGTTAATATATACGAGAATAGCCCTTATAAACTCTAGTATCAGTAATTGGATATGAATATCCACAATTACTGTAATTATTGACACTAATATGTAAGCAGATGTTTTCACAATTTTTTGTTAAAATTTTTTCATTGAACAGTACTATTAGTATTAACTTTTTATATACTATAAATAGAAGAATGCTAAAATTATGTAGTATTTATAATTTCATGCATTGTGAAATATTGATAATATATACAGGAAGTACTATTTAAAAATTTAAATAGGTTATATAGTAGTAACTTATACATCCTGTATACTTCTAGGTGACTTATGTGTATGAATGAATGAATTATTGAAAAAATTGTTTGCATAAATGCACCTAGTAAATGATGACATCCTTATGAACTCATCGAATCATCGATAACTTAATTTATATTACATTTATAGAGATATTCTTTGAATACCACATCATGGTGCTGCTTCTACCCACTTCACATTCAAACCGTACAGATATGTAGACTGCTATATTTCTTATAGCATAAGAACAGTGCCTAAATTATAAGACCAGTGGTTATATTTAATCGGCTCTCCCAATCAATGTATCCTCATTATTTGTTTAGAATGGAATAGAAACATTACGTTCTGTTCCTCTTTCAGAAATTATATCTGATCACGCTCCACTGAAAAGAATATAAATCATGAGAGGGGATGCTTTACTTCTCTCCCGTGGAACATATACTATTATTTCATGAACCAAGGTAAAATGTGCTTGAATAGATGTTATAATAAATTTTCACTGAAAGAGGTTGAAAAGGTTCACAAGTTTTTCCATATTAAAATATCTAATCAAATTTATAACAAACTCTCATGCTCGTCAATTGAACTGTTTTCCAGCCATTTTCTTTGGATAACTATTTGAATATACTGTTACAAGTATAAAAAAGCACTTGGTGCAATTTTGGAAATTGTTCAGGAATTTACAAATTGTACAAGATCATAAACACTATTCACCACTAATAAGTTTTGTAATGTTTACAAGTTGCTGATGTATTACACTCTTCTTTAGAGATTTAAAATTAAATAGAAAGTCAAATTGATTCTAGAAAGAACTGATTTTAACAATAAATATACGTTCGCTAAAAAACACAGTAAACAAAGCTCACCTCAAATTCAATTCAATTTACGTGACGTCAATTATATCTATACATTTTCTTACGATTACTATTGTCAATTTAAAGAAAGTATGTCTTGTAGTTGGTCTTGTTAAGAAGACAATCGATCCTATGTTGTTATGTTTGATAGTATGTAGAAAAAATGTGTTCGATAAATCGTAGATTGAGTCACGTGATGGAAGACCTTCACCGATTCTACTATAGTTAGTTACAAATAACTAATGTCACTCGGAGTAATGAAAGAATTCTTGCTCCCGATGTAGAAGAAGGCGGTTATGCTGCTTTACCAATGCACTGATCTTTAACTGTTTGCCTAGAAATAGATGCAAGGGTTCGTACTTTCGACGTAGATATAAATAAAAAGTTACTTTTCAAATCACTATTAATCCTTTATACGCTAAAAAACAAAATGTTATGTGAAGCAAACTGTCGTTGAAAATAAATAGGTCACTAAACAAGTAATTGCTATTATACCGGAAATAGAATGAAGTTCTTACCAGAAAATTATAACGCACTTTTGTCCCACATAAGGCACAAAAGCTAATAGAAATTAAAAAGTAACCATTTCACAATCATAGAATAGCATAATGTGCTTTCACATTTTTTGCCACTTTCTCGGCGAAAGTAGCAGTCTGTATTACTATATGGTCAAAAACATCACTTGAATTGGTGTCAAACTATTAACATTCTTTTGTATTTAAAAGAAGTATGTAGTAAAGATAATGAATGTACTTGGTGTCAAAATTGTGTTTGTCTATTATGATTTACTAAAATATTCTCAGCATATTATATCAACTAACATTTTTTTGTGGATGCTTGCTTGTGTTAATTTGAGATGCTGATAATCCAAATATAAAACATCGACCATTATTGACTTAATTTTGGAAATTGCTATTTAATTTTCTACCAAGTGAAAGTTAGTAGTCTTTCGAACAAAAAATGTTGAAGCTTTTTCCTTAGTGTGTGATTTTCGAGTAATGATTTATTTTATATAAAAAAAAATAGTAATGAAGCCTTTGAGCACAACAGCTGGAAACAATCATTACCTGCTTGTTTATTAGAAAGAGGTTTACTTTTTTCCCAAAGTTTCAGTTTCTAATTTTCATTCAGCGATATCGGCTGATCGTATTGAATCTGTTCCAAATTATTATTATGGAAAATGGCGTAGATAGAGTGAGAATTCTTTTGTAAAGATCTCAAAATAACCAAATGTTTTTTAGATTAGACTCATTCACAGATAAGAATATAATAATTATAATGTTTGATTGAAAATATTGATCAGCGACGGAAAAGTTTAATTTTAATTAATCAATGTAAATTTTTATATTGTTGAAATGGTGTAACATGGAGATATTTTTTCTGTAGAGAATGTTGAGAGAAAAATGAATTTACAATGAAAAAAACTTTCTCATATCCTATATATTTTACGATAATTATATTTGAAGTTTCTGAAAGAAGTCAAAAAAGTATTTTAATCAGTTTGTAGCTGCTATGGAAGTGAAAATAGTATCTATATAACCCGTTCGTTGTGGTGAGAAACGTGAGGCGCCCGGTCATTTGAATAAAATAATGTTCACAAACATTACCAGTCGAGTGGCAACGAGGCAATAAGCCTACGTAGATTATGCCTGTGTAAACAATTCATTTGCAACCGAAGTATATTTTGGTGTCAGAGGGCCATATGTATAAGTGATATCAGTGTCATTTTGAAAAATTGCGAACGGTCATTATTTGTTTGCTTTTAACACGCCGGTTACATAAACTCATGACGTGAAATATTAGTCACAGTATATAATTTTTCTTTTAGATCGCAGTATTAATTTTTTTTAATTTGTTTACTAAATTACAAAAGCGTTTGCAAAAAATATTATGGATTAAAAATTATTGTGTACATCAATTGCTTTCATTATAATTTCCCTTTTATCATATCGAGTATGACAAAAAGCGCGTATTCAACTAAATTCGCTCGTTAAGCATTTTTATATCAAGAATTTTCAGAAAAATCATTAATTTATAGTATAAATATGATCAAATTACTTACTTGCATTTTCTCTTAAGCTTTGTATTATAACTTTTCTTAATAATGTTAACTCAATCAAATTGTACGTTAGTATGCATGACAGTTAATTCAATCTTTATAGCTGATTTTTCAATTATGATTATTAGTGGATAGTTCCCATAAGAAAAACTTTCCTCGCCATTTCTCTACCTATATAATTTACGTTTTCAACTGAGTCATCATCAGTAAGTATATAAATCATTTTTAAAGAACAATAGGAGTAGTTGAGTAATTTGAAAACTTAGTTGATTATATTCTTTTCCATTTATTTTAGAAGTATCTCGACAGACCAAGAGATAGCAGTAGTTTCTTGAAAAATATTACTGTAATAGAAAATATACAATCTAAACAGTTATGTTTCAAGTTTTAATACGGTACGTTGTTTAGTATTTGTTTGGCAACCGTCAATAGAGAATTGGTAAACATAGAAAATATTGGTCATCGTTATGTGATACAATAGTTTTATTTAAAATGCCTTATCACAACCAATATAGAAGCTGAACTAGATTCTAGTTTTAGTGCGACGGTTCCTTCGTTATCAACAGTAATATATTGGGTAGCAGAGCTTAAGCGAGGCCATACGGCCTGCGAAAGTTTCTAGCATCTTTTTGATTATGTAGTTTGTTTTGATGTATTATATGATCATGTCATCATTTCCATTTGAGTTTTATCCATTCGAATCCAAAATAGCGTTACCTGAAGGATTGAATAATTTTCTGCTGAAAATCACTTGAAATAAAGTTATGCAGTCTAGTGGATTGAGATATTTCATGTCCATTAATTTTGTTCTAAACATCTATACTAACTCATATGCAGCAAGTGATTCCACAACTGCAATAGTAAAATGTATGAGAGTATAATTTCTCATTTATCACCAATAAAATTTATTTGGGATTGCTCATATCACTTTTCTCATATTTTCTGGAGATGAGTTACTGTATGGAAATAATGAATTTGGACACATACCATTTTTATCAATTCTATTGTATTTATTACAAGTCTTGTTTTCCTATATACTATACTGAAATTTTTTCTTTCTTTTCTGCTGGAACAATTCGGTAACGTGCAGATGATGAATGATTAATGAGAATTCCAAGCTTCCTCTTTGTCTCAATTCATTATTTGTGTTCAAGTTTTCTGACATCCTTCCAATTCTCATTAACGCTTATTTCATTAGATTCTAGATGCATCTCTAATTATTCTACTATAAGTAAATGACAAATAATTTTTTAAATCGTTTTTTTGTCGATGTTTCATATATACATTTTCCCTAATATAAAATAAGTTTTTCGAGATATTTTTACATTTAATTGATGTCATATCTAGTGATCTAATTCTCCATTTAAATTATATAGATCTTTGATGGTTTCTAAAAATTACTTATGCTCAATAATTTTATCATTTTTCATGAAATCATGATTGTTCAACATTTTTCTTATCTATTGATGTTATTCAAAGTGAGTTCTATGTATGGAAAGCTTCAATTATTAGGGTGGTATCTACATTATTGTCAGATCTTTCCTTTTAACGGAACTATTCCATACATAAAATTCGTAACTTTAACATAAGAAATACTAATTCAATATAACAAATACGGGGAAACCGAAGGGAAACATATCTTTAGTCTAGGTATGAGAAATGTATGAATAAAAATATCGCACACCGCCAATATATGATTTTTTTGAGTCTTTGTAAACCAAATTTCAATATTTGAATTCATTACAGTTATTTCTTGATTGCTAATTCGACTTCATATAGAATGAAACTAAACTATTTTTCATCAAACTTGAAATATATTGTTTTTTTGAATTTATACGTTAGAAAATTTCAGCATAAAAAGTTCACTAGTTTCTTCTTGAAATTCACTGAGATAGATGGTTTGAAATTATAACTTTCTACTCAGAGATTTATCTTATAACTGACCTAGGTATTTTGTTTACTTTCTGAGGGACCCTACCTTGATCCATTACAGGAAAATGTTTAATTCAATCCTTCTAGAAAATGGCGCTATGAGTGAAAAACAAAAAAACCTACAGGTGAATAGGAAGGCGGTGGCGATATCGAGTATTGGCGGTGTCACAGCCAATGCCGTAGAGAAGACTAGCCTCCACGTGATCTATTTTACAAGTCGGGGCCGGATTCAGTTTTTAAAATAACTTGTTTCAGTTTTACAACTAATTAAATATGTTCCTTATAAACATCGGTTAATATTTTTAACTAATTATTACGTAATTTGATACTATTTTTTCTTATTGTAATACAAGGAAAATTTTGATCCACAACAAGTTTTTTTAGTTGATTAATTTTGTGTCTAATCTTATTATTTCAATTTAAAGGGGTGTTCTAAGTACATATCTATATTTGATTCTTTATCCGACAGAAAGTGTTCTGTAAATAATCAATTTTGATCTAGACTTATTTCTTTTGCTTCAAAAGTTATCTAACTTGACATTTTTCAACTTATTTGTTAATACAATTCTTGCTACTAAAGTTGTTAGGCGTGTTACAGAGAGCGCCATTAGACGTTGGTCTAATATTTACATAAATCAATTTTAATACAAGTAAAACGGGCCTGTATTTTCAGTAAAGCATTATAAGACATTAAAAAAATATTTCTATGGAAAATTAAATGAGAGAACATTTATAGACGAAGTGGGAAAATGGAATGTACCCCAAAACATAAAATCATTGGTGAACATGACCATGTTAAATTCTAGGGAGAAGCGAAAGGGTCATCTTGGCAATTTGAAATGAATGCAATATTGCAAAGTGATGGATTGTCATCGGTATTGTTTAATATTGTAATAAAGGCATTTAATATCGATGAAAATATTATTAATAAATCGGAAAAATAGTAGTATACGCTGATGACTTAAATCTAATAGCAAAGAACCAAAAAAATCTTGGCAACAGATTAAAAACAAAAAATTCAAGGTGAAAGAGATTTGAAAATAAATTAGAAAAAAGAATAAATATATGGAAATTCAAAGAGGGAAGGAAATTAACAAACTAGAAACAGTTAAGATGAATGACTGTAGCTACGAAGTAGTTATTATTCATTCTCGGTGGCTTAAAAATTAAGTGCTACTTCAAATTCCACTTCTCAATCAATTGCATCTCTCATTATAGTAGTTTCAATTTGAACTTCACCTTTAATCCAGTTTTTAAGTTGTTTTAATATCTTTTTTAAGACGACATTTAAATTCCAGGTTCTGTAGGATTTTATATAATTTTAAGGCATTTTTTTCTATTCATTTACCCGATTCTACGGGAAACTAACCGAACAACACCAATACAGCTGCTGCATTACTAAAGTTTACTGTCCTCACTACTGGATTTAATCAAAAATAGTGTAAAATAGTCTCAAAAAGTTACCTATAATTTATTTTTCTTTTTCACTATCACAAAATAGTTTGCACATTGTGCAATTTATTATTATCATTATTAACTAGCTAAAGTAATCAATGAAATTTAGTGAAATCAACTTCTTGTTCAGTTGATTTGCATTTTCTACTCTATTAGCTCAAGGTTTCTCAATTTAATTCGAAATTTGGCATTATAGTTAATAAATCGAAATTTGAAATAATTATCTTACAATATTCAATTCAACCCCCTCGCCAAAAATGAACTAACTTTAACTAAGTTGGAATGTCATAACAAACCTCATTCTAAACGACTTTGTGGAATGTGGTCACCATGTGTTTACGGTTTAAGTAAGAGTTGAGCGTCACGGGTCCATAGAAATTATAATTTTTGTTTGCTCCACGAAATTTATCCCTGGGTCAAAATAAAATGAATAATAAGTGTTTATTATCAATAGTTGGTGAATACAAATAGGGACAATTAAAACTGAAGCAAAGTATATTTTTATGTAATAACTTGAAACAATCCAGGCACTTTGGTGGTTCTCCTACACACCCGACATAGAACGGTTGTAACTTTTTTGTTTTATTCAGAGCTACCTTTCTTTCATCTCTTTGGGATATCATAACAGTTAAAATAAAAACTCCTTAATATCACTTGATCCGTTTATTTTTTACTAAATTATGTTCCAAATTTGGTGTAGTTCATAGGGCATCTTTAAGATTACAAGTCAATTGCTCTACCAGATTTTTTTTAATCAGTTATGAACAGATCTCATTTTTTGTTGTTCTGAATTAATGTGCCAACGATCCAATGATGGCATTTGTATCGTACCGGGATCACATTGGATCCATATGGCACTTCAAAAAATGTACTCAAATATCTTCGGTAATTTCAAGGATCTTGGAAAATCTTTCAAATTGCACTTAAACGTCATCAATACATATAAAAGAAATTAAATCGGTCCGTTTACGATATTTTAGAAATTGGACATGGTGTTTAACGTTTAAACGATTATTAGTTCTGCAGAGCCTCTATTTATTTTCTTACTCTGAAGAAGCTCATAATATTTATTATTTTTTCATTATATACTCATTCAAGCTACTAATGGTTCAAAAGCATTTTATTTTTCTTAGATATGGAAATACTAGTCATGCAACTGTAGTGACAGTTCCAGAAAAATATGGTGATATAATAACTTGGTGATGTACCTACATTTTCTCGACTTTATTATGAAATATTATAAAGAGAAAAGGTACATGACTGCGTTATGATATCGGTGATTATGTCACGAACAGTGTAATTAATGGAGGTGAAGAAAAATTGGATCGCTAGTCGCCATCTTGACTAGATCCGAAGATTCTTTTCAATCTGGAATACAAAGTTTTGATTGTTTTCGAATTCAACATGTTTAAGTTGGGTTATTCAATGGAGATAGTTGCCACAACGGTAAGTCGATTCAAGCAGAGCAAGCTGCCAGAGAGGATGCATGGAGTGGAAAAGTAGAGGGCATAGCTCCTATCAAATAGCTGAAAGCTAAGAAAAATATCCAACATTCATGAGTAAATACTGGAAAACTGATGCGAAAATAGAAGATGTAAGCTTAGAGCTGGAAAATTTTGCAATAAAATTACCTTAATAACTAACGCAAGCAAAGCATATCGGCAGATTGATGTGGTTTGAGTCCGTATTTCTTCAAGCTATCGGTTAATTGATTTTCGTGGAATTTCACTCAAAAATACTACGGATTTGTGGTACTAAAATACCTACCAATTAACTGTTCTAATTAAATATTTCTACGAGTCATACTCTCGCGTGATGCGCTAAAGCATGATAGAGAATCTCCAGCTTTCGTTTTAATTTACACTCTTCTCCAAGAGATACTACTTTGATCTACAGTATGTTCCAATTACTGAAAACAAAATTTAACAAATTAATACGAATATCAATATGTTCTTGTTTCCAATTGAATCCTCATAGATCAACAAAATCTTTTATATCATTGGTGTAATAGGAAGCAATAGATATATTTGTGTTTTTTGTCCTCTCCAATGGCAATTGGAATATATTATCAATGATTCGCCATATCAAGTGAAAATGAAGGCGGAATAACTTTGGAATGAATGTTGTTCACGATCCGATAGGGTGAAATTATCGTGGTAAATCAATAGTTGCTAAGATACCAAAATAACAAACATTTCGTGATTGACCGAGAAGTTTATTTGTGAAATAGATTGATGTGGGATCCTAACCAATAAGATTTATCCATATTAGTAACATAACTAATGATACAAGCTTTCGATGCGTGATTATAGTAAGAAATGAAATGGGCCGTACATAAGGTTGCCACCTCTTAGCTGGAAATATCCGGTATGGGGAGAAGAAAACTATTCCACTTCCACAATTTTATTCTCAATTTTGATATTATATACGCCATTCCATTCTACAGATAATAAAATATATTCTATATTTCGAAAAATTGCCAGTTCATTTATAAATTAAAGAGCTTTTTTTATTCAGTGCATATTTTGAATACGATACTAAAATATGCTCACAGACAGCGTTTGTTATATAAAAAATACATGAAACTTTATTTTTGAACGCATTTCCACGTCTATTCACGACTGGTGGTTTACGAAAATCTCCTTACCTTTGGTCACAGCACTCCTCACAAGTAATCCATATGTTGAGTGATTAGATAAGCACATAGATTTCTTACACTGATTATATTTAGAATTCATATAACAATCTCGCAGATTTGTGAATACGTTGTTAATATGTAAATATCATCTTTGTCTGTCTAGTGTTCTTCCTTACTATTTGTTTTCAGTTTCTGTATAATCAATTTTGTTCTTTTACTGTCTGCATTTGTGATTGAACCAGTTTCATAAATCTTATTCGGGTTTTTTTATCGTGAACAGGTGTCTTTATAAAACACCACAGTGTTAGGTTTAATATAAATTATATTGGTCCCAGAACTTTTGAAAAGTTTCCATGGAGTTCTTCTAGTGTATCAAGTAGTAAAGTATGGTTTACGGTATCGAATGTCTTCGATAGGTCTACTAATTTGCAAGGAGGGCTTTCCCTCCTCCATCGCATTGTGAAATTTTCATGTTAAGCTGGCAATTGCATTTTTAGTGGATATTCTTTTGCGGTATCCAAATTTTTTATCGGAAAACGTTTTTGAAAAAACTATTAGAGATATTGATGACATTGGAGCATATGCCCGAGATTTTTTAAGTTTTCAATCTTTTAGGGTTTCTATAGTACTTTACTTATTACTTCTGTAGGTATGGTAAGTCTGATGAAAAAGATATGATGTGTTGCTTTCTTTTTGGATGTGGCCTGTTTGGTATGTTCATTTTTCCTTCTAATTTCATCCCAATATCCGAGATATAATTGATGATAAACTCTGCTTTTTATCGATCATCTCTCATCAATAGTTCCTTAATGTCATCTCTTGGTTTTCCCGGTTTTGAAAGATTTTTATGAAGCTCTAGAAGAGATCATTTCCACCACTTTTTTGTTTATGTAATAATTCCGTTTTGTTTCTTGTATTAATCAGATTAAGAGTTTTTTGTAGTTTGTGTATTCTTGATGATGTAATTCGGTTTTATTGTATTGAATGTAGAGGTTCTTTTTGTGTTTCTTGATTTTACTACCCATTCTGTCATTTAGCATTTTCTGTTTACTGCTCCCGTTCGATTTTTGCGTTCTTCGTATGTTTCTTGAGATCTAGAAAAATATGAAGCATGTTTGCGGAGTGATCGGTTACGCATAAATCAAGTATTATACCAGCACAAAGATAAAGAATTTCAAAAATATGGTCAGGAGAGCTGCCGTGTCTTCCTTCGATAAGCGTACATTTGTTTATTATTGAAACAGAACCGTGCTCACTACGAACGTCTGTATAGTAATTGACATAGTCATGCTCATTTTGTAATACATTGATATTTATATACCCTGCAAAAATTCTTAAAAGGTATTAAGCGATGTTTAAATTCCAAATTAATTTTATTTCATGTAATAAATGTTACTCCATCATTCCTATTTATTGTACCCTCGAATAGTACCGTTCTAATTTGAAAAACTCTGGATCTGTTGTTGAAAAAGTTTCAGTTACAATTATGCATTCGAAGTTTATATATATTTGCTTAATTAGAATGCTAATTAAAGTTTTTTAAGCTTCTAATGTTCTGTTTTAGAGTTTTGAAGCAGCCATTTCTCTGTTTTCTGAATTTATTAATTCAATGAGTTGATTTATGATGTGCAGGCTAGAATGATCGAGACATCAGGTATTAGGCGTTGAGCGTGGTAAGACCGGTCGAGATATTTTTATTTATTATAATAGTGAAAATGAATGTGCATGCCACTATTAACGTTTTTCATTTTCCAGTCTTTGAAAACTTTTCCTCAATTATACGATCCATAATTATCTCTTACAGCGGAATATGGACATTAGTGCATTTTGAAAAGATGTTGAAAATTGGAATGTACTACGCGAAATACATATTGGATAAAAGTAGATAACAACGAAATATTTAAGCTGCTAAAATCATCAATAAAAGAACGGTGATTGAAACCATACTTTTTGTTACTATACCCTGATTCATAATAATTTCCACACCACTATCTTCTAATTACTAAATAAATTATAGTGATACTCATTTGTTATCAAAACTTTAATCTAATTATTGATGGTCCAATGACTATTTAACTAATAAATACAATGGTACGATTAAGTCTCTACTTCATATTCGTATTCAATTTCAAAGTCAAATATGATTAAAAATTATATATTATACGATGTAATAAGCTACAAGGATTAGAATGTTAACAAAGATGTATTGTAGATGGTCTCAGTGGAAATAAATGACAAACGAGGTGTCTTTTGAATTAACTTTTATGAAAATTGGAAATAAATCCGAACTCATTTATTCCATTTAATGGTAAATATAAGTTCTTATTTTCAAAAAAATTTTATGATGTAATTATTATATTATCGAACGATTCAAATCAATATATTTCTAATAAATATCCTCATATTTCTAGACGGAATTCAAATTTTGAAATGAATCCGTCTCTGCAAATCTCTATCTACAAACGTAAAGAAATTTAACTTAGAAGGTTGGGGGCGGCCGCATGTGCGGACTTTTCGACCAATGCTACCAGCTAGAAAGCACTTTTCCGCGGCATTTGTCCGCATTTTGTTGTTTTTTCGTCTGGGGAAAACCCTTTCGACTTTTTGGATCAGGTGGAGCACATTTCAACCCAGTCATTTCATAGGATGTATTTCAAATACCGTTTTACTGATGTTTGTATAGAAATGCACAAAAAGCGAATACTGATGTCGCATACTGATTGGAAGTAGTTTTCCACTCCTTTATAGTTACAGATATTAAGCTACAACGGTATTGACAGTTTCTTTCGCTATTTACCGCATATTAACTTTTCTGGAACTAAAAACCGTATTTTAAAGGAAACGGTAATTGATTTCCTTTGTGATTTTATCACTCTCTAATGTTTTCTCTGTTTTTTGAAACTATCAAGTCTACCCAAAACAAAAAATTGAAAGTAGATAATAAATTGATTCAAGATGAATTAATGTATCGAAATAATATTGGTAGATATAGACTTTTTATGATTGCAGAGGTTCTGTGTATACTACATTTGAATAGTGAGATCAACTTTAACTCAGGTTTTCATTCTCATTACGCAAATCTGTCAATCAGTCAACATGAAGTGCAATCATTTATAGAGCGAAGAAACATTGGGCATAACTACATTCTGGCGCTAAAAATTATTCGACCGATGTAATATTTCTATATCAGGTAACTCTCGAACATTTCCAAATAAGCAATTGAGATACGGAACACATTGGTCACACTACACTAATACTCACAATATACTGTCTGTTACGATAAATTGCTTATGGAAAAGCACTTCTAACAGTGTAATTTTGAGTCTTTTTGTTGTGGTAGTTAGCAATGTATTCAGTATGAATATTATCAAGTTAGATATGATGAAAATATTGAGTTTGTGAATAGTAAGGAAATTCATTTCTACTTCAGTTTTTTGAGCACTATGAAATATGAGTCGTATTGAAAATCATTCAATAGGGGCTCACGAATATTTGAGGAATTTAAAGTCATAGCTTGGTTATTAGCGTCCAGCTTTGGACGGACTTGGTCTTTGTTTTGCGAGAAGCCTTTTTCACTTTTTTGAAATCCAATTAATATTTAAAAATACAGAATACAGTGTTGTTGTTGAATATTAAGAAAGTTTCTAGAGATACAAAATACCCAAAATAAATACAGATTAAGATAAACTGTCTTATATAGGGTTATTTTGCGAGTTGTTTTAAATCTGTTAAAATATCATTTTTCATGGATATTGACCCAAATTTATAATTTATTGGTGCTTGCATGTTTGTTAGGTTCCAAGTCAACTTCTCAGATTATATGAAGTTTCAACAGAACTCTTAAAAGAAAAGAAAGCTACTCTTAGAATACACAATTTTACAATTTGTTGAAAAGTCCAAGACAAAATCTTTTTTATGTACTAATTAACCTATTAAACAATTCAGGTGTGTAGGATAAGAAAAGAACGAGTGTTGTACTCTAGTATATTTTATAGGTAGCTACAAACAAAAATTCAATAAATATGTTAAAACAACATTTTTTTGGTTCTATTATTATCAAATATGGGAGAAGATAAATTCATAATGAATTATACATTTTTTGCCGATTCGAATAAAAGGTTTACCAGTCAACCATTTTTTTCAACATACAAATACCTACATTCTTCTTCTTCTTGAACATCTTCTGTGTGAATAACCCAGCGAGAAAGCTGCAATAATCTTGCATGCTCGGCCTTGATCTTGCATGCTCGGCCTTGATCTTGCAATACTAGTTCTACAGAGTTATTTATAAGAAAAAGACGTTACTGAAGTTCATTTTAATGCAACTAATTACTGACATCAATTGAACGCTTTAAATCATAACTAGAACCGTAAGAGCGATCAAACTAATACCACCACAACTACAAAAAACACCATACGGGACAAGAACAGAATTTTACATAATTTTACTATATACTGCTTCTTACAGATCTGAAATAAAATGTGTATTTTTTAATTTTACAGGTCAGAATTTCAATATGTAATCAATCATAAAAAAAACATATATTAATAAACTAGGAATCGTCTTCACATTCGTATTGTTTTTATTTTGATCCCTTATTACATATACACTACCTAATATCTTAGATGTTATGCATTGAATTGACATATTATTCTCAGTATAATACTGAAAATCGCAGATACAGCATTAAATGTCATTAGTTTCCTCAGTAATGTATAGTTTCTTCCAAATTTATTCTCATTACTCCTGCTCCAAATCCCACTCTCCTTTATTCGCTTAAAAGTTTTGGGAGCATTGCTTTTAATAGATCTCATTATAATATCTTAAAAAGTAATTTCTATTTCTGGCGAAATAAATTTAGCAAGTCGTCGAAAGAAGACTCTCCTGTTTGTAAAGCATCAGTGGAAAAAAAGGCAAGTAGAATAGGAGTGTGTCAGTCAGCTTCTAAAATTTTTAAAGTAGTTGGTTCTTCATCTATTTCTGTATTATCTGTTTTCCTTCGTTTTCCTTCGGTTTGCTTCCATTGTTTTGGGGATAATACATCAAACATTAAATCCCGATTTACATCTGATTAAACTGGGTGAATTTCGACACATTAAGCACTTATAATTTCCTCCTTATTTAGACCAGGCCAAATTTCTCCAATCATAATGTGAAAATTTTTTTTAGGAAGCCATGTTCCAATATGTCACCTTTGCTATTTGACCAATGTCTCTACGCAGGAAGTGTTTAATGGCTTCAAAACACTAAAAGCTGCGGGAAATGGCTAGTATGCAGGGCTAATTGAAATATCACTTTATCTCGAGATACCAATTCTTTCAAGTTGATAGTAAAGTGAGTGGAATTATTCTCGTAGATTAATTATATAAGACGATCAATGCCCATTTTCTTCAAGAATTCTTTTTTGAAATAATTCTCAATAAATGGCACCATAAATAAATGGTGCCAGGATAGACTTGTGCATGCCATTAGTGCCACATATTTTTACCTTCAATTAATATTAAGATGTCATATTTTCCTGTCCTAATGTATTCACTGTTCACGTGCATGACAAATTTTTACCGCCAACTATTTTGGTTTTTAATAGATTAATGCAGAAACTAGTCTCGTCTAAGTTCTATATATTTTCAGGTTTGTTTGGTTTCTAGCTTCCTTACAGTTTTTCCAACAGTGTGTAATATTCATGAATAGTGAATGGATGGCAATTTTTTTACGGTTTTTTCAAAAACAAATTGTGGCATTTACAAAACCATGAGAACCAATCTTCACCAGGGATAACAGTCTTTGAAATGAATTTGTATGTTATTACTCTCTACAAACTACCCAAGAAATTCTAGATAATTCAAATCCATACTCCTCCATTTTCAAAAGACCTTCGACAGGACGTTTTCCATAGTCATTTGAAATGGCAATACTTCTGCCAAACGATTTTGATTTCAACCCACGTTTTCATTTTAAATGGTCGATTATGATATTTAACAGTATATCATATATTTTGCTAGCATTGTAAGCAGTTTTACTTTCTGCTTTAATCTCTTCTTTTGCTTTCTCTAACGCTTCCTTTGGATAAATATCTTTGGTTGTTTTTTTTTATCTTTGTTTACATTTATGAACCATATTACCCTTTAACAAAATAATCAAGACCTAGTCCTTATTGAGAAATATATTGCTACATGAGACATGAGTAAAGTAAAGGGTACTTACCCCACATGAAAGTCTACACTTGCCCCTTGGAAGAATATGTATAAGGCGTGAGATAAAAATACTGTTTTTACTCATAAATTTACAAATGTTGAGATAAAAATATATTATAACTAAAATTTAATCAATATTTTATCTACAAACCAAAAATCAGAACCTCAAAATAAAAATTTTATTTTAAATATTTGTAAGTAAATTTTCCCAACTGTTACTCAAAAAATTCCCAACTAGCATGTTACTTTCATAAAGATGATTAAATTCTTGTATGAATATGAGGTATTAAAACAAAACGGGTAATTCACATAGCCTTCAATTAAAAGTGTCTGATAAAACTTAATTTTAGAAATATTAAAATACAAAACTAGGTCAGTTGTTTAAGGCTTTCGCGGCCATCGTCTTATGAAAATTGGATTCTCGGGTTTTTAGGCCGCCGTCGTTGGTTTACTTAGTACTCGACGTTTTGCCTGGCATTTTAAAGAGAGACTGTTGCTCGTTTTACAGTCGAGTACTAAAGTAAACCAACGACGACGGCCTAAAAACCCGAGAATCCAATTTTCATAAGACTAGGTCAATTAAAATTAAACTTTAATGTAAAGTCGTCTCTCTTTTAATTTGGCCCATCTTGCAGCCATTTTCTTTAGAATCATCTTGTCGACCAAGTCATTCTCGCTTTTCATCAGCATCAAAAAATTTAGCCTTTCTTCGGCCATTATCGTCCTGTAGGCAATTTTTACGAACTTGATTTGGCTAAATTTTCTCTCATTGGTTGCTGTTGAACAGCCAGTAGTGAATACTAGTTTGCAAATAGTCGTGGTAGATTTTAGAACAGTTTTAAATTTAAGTGCTATATTTAAAACTGCTCGCATGGACTTTACACCGTCCGAATAAGAATACCGTATTCCACGTTATCATATAAGGTGTTTTTAGCTTTAACATTAGACATTAGAGAGCGAAAAATATGTATAAAAACATAAATCTGGCTTGTATCACAATGGACAATGGGTTCATCCGTTCAGCAAGCAATTCAGAGAAGATATTTAAGATAGTACCTATCTGAAGCAATCTCGCAAAAATCTGTTAAAATATAAAAGGCAGATTTTACTTATTTTTATAAAGGACATGGTTTACTTCTTATGGATTTCTTACACCGTATTTAGAAAAAATCAGTATGCTATTGAGGAAGTTAAAATAAGCATTGAATTTATCAAAAAACTAGACATGACACAATGTAATTTTCTTTTAGCATCTTTTATTAGTATTGACGAAAATAGTAAACCTAGGACATAGTGGATGTGTATCGTTACACGATTACACGAGTAATTTTTTACCTATCCTAAATTTCCCATTTCGCCTAAAAATTTCCAACTTTCCCAACTGCCCACTGAACTGCCCACGGCGAGTGGGGGATCGCGACGCCGGTGGTTACTGCACGTTTATTATACTCAGTTGATTTCAGCAGGTTGATATAATTTGGGGGAAACGCACACGACGTAGGTGACATCTACGTGAAATGGTTCATACTGGTATAAATTAGATAACTAAGTTTTTTCCATAAATTTTATTATCATGTTTGCCAGAAAACCAACCGTTCACCCTTCACACACTTTCCACGTTTACGCACGTACTTCACTTCACCTCTATTAAAATATGTAACTGCTGTAATATTTCTATAGATCAAAATATCCTGCAACAGAAGACTTCTGTGAGGAAGTTATATAGGTATATAGGTAGTGAGTTCGTCAAAACATTTATGATATATGAAATTGGAAAATGATTATTTTCTAATCTTAAACTAAGGTAGACTGTTTGTTTTACCACGTTTTTGTAAAGCATATTAAATATGATCCTAGTTAAAGGGATTGTGAGTTGGAGCTTGTTTCGATTATTTTATTACATGAAAAATTAATCATGATGCAATTATTCATATAGGCTTATACCGTTTAATCACCTTAAATATCCGAACAAATTTGATATCTATCATGCTTAAAGTGACAAAATAGAATGATTGACAAGGGATTGAAGAAGTGAACGAACAATGCTAACAGAGAAAATTTGAATTAGTGACGCATTGCTTACAATAAATAACTTTTAATCAGTGGTAAGTTTGTTCTATACATGATGAATTTGTTTATAGGATTTTTATTAACATCTGGAAGTTTGTAATCGTGGATAGAATTATAAGTCTTTATATAAATGGATGAATGCAATAAATTACTGATTGAAAACAATATATGGATGTTATCATTTATATGAAGTTCAGCTAATATCGAAAAATATACATGTTGTGAAAGGCTCTGCAACTAATTTTATATTATTCATATTATTCATGTTTAGTAGTTAGTAGTAGTAAGAAGTTAATTCGAAATTTGACTATATCATCAGTTGTCTGATGGAGCGTTGAAATATAACATTTTTGTCAACCGTGAGACAACACTGAAAACATGGAAAGAGGAAAACTTGAAACTTGAAGGTACTGAGAATTAGTTTTACGAATATTAATAATGAGATTCATAAAATACTGAGTATACACAGAAAGTAATCGAAATCCATAATTAAATGACGATGAATGAGGTTATGCATACACTATGTTACTAGTGAAGTGGAAAGTGCTGATGAAATACAAAGACAAAATTATAAATAGAGAGATTGAGTCAACCAGTGGAGGAGAATTTTAAGACTGACTGGAATTTTAGAGACAGTTTATTAAAATTACACTAAGACGATGAATTTCTTTATATGATTCAAGCAACTATACACTTAATAGTAAAGCTAGTGACTTAGCAGAAAGTTATCCCTTCATAAGTATCTAAATTACCCAAAAGTAATTGAGAATATGAAAAGTAGATTTGGAAATATAATAATGCTTATAGAAGTCTATGTACAAGGACTAATGAATTTGATATTTAACAAGACAAAAATAAGTTAGATTAGGTTAGGTTAGTATGGCAAAAAAATTCTTTACATAATGATCAAACATTGAAGAATTGATTGGAGTTTTGTTTTAACATTAAATTCAGTAATGAGTACTAAAAAAGAGGAAGACGATATGAAAACAATCCAAGGAATGTTCTCACAGATAATGGAAATTCCTAGAAACAGAAATGCTTATATTATAGAAGGATTTAAACAAGGAAATCAAAAGCTGAATCAAATAATAGCCAAACAAGGAGAAAGACTGGAATATGTACAAAAAGAGTTTGGACGCAAAAATATGATAATTCAAGGAATCGAAGATGAGGAGAATAAGAGAAAGAAATAAAGGAAAATGTCCGATTGATAATGATAAATAGAGGTAAGATAGACCTGGAAGAAGATTTAGTAGATTACAACAGAAAGAAAAAAACCTTTGATAATCTCAAATGGAACAAAAAATTAGGAATTATGAAACAAGTTAAATAACTGGAAACTACCAATATATGAATGAAAGAAGACTACTCGGAAAAAGTGCAAAAATATAAAAGTGAAATTAAGCAAAGTATGTACAATAAAAATGAAAGAGAAAAAAGAATGAAGCTACAGACTATGAAACTAATCACTAGTGTTATATATCTCTAATTTGATTCATACACGAGTTATATAAAATAATGCAAAAAGTATCCTTGACATTGATTGTTAGAAATTCATTGTAACAGTTGACAATATTGTAAAATATTTGTTGTGTGTTATCTTAAGTTTTGGTTTTGATTTGGGATCTATAAACTGATACATTACGACTTACACAAGACTGATTAGTATATATTGTTGAGACTTGAGTTACCAACAGGAAAGTTTTGCTATTGTTCCATGGAATCAACAAGTAGTTGGCGAAATACCGATAGACTTCATGGAGTGGGTAAAGAATTTGCCATTTTTGATTAATCCAAATTTGTCTAAATTGTATAAGACATCTCAAGAAAAAATTGATCTTTATACGTTTTCTGTGATGTCACACATAACGCTTATGCTTTTTGTACTTTCTCATACCTTGAAGAAAATTTTGATGTGAATGTTTTCTTTATACCATCTGCTGCTGTTGTTCAAAAAGCTTTTGTGAATCAATACCGTGAACGGTAGCTTTATGGCTCAAGAAACGAATTGACCAATTAAAATAATAGAACATATATTTCTCTTGGTGAAGATGCTATAAACTCAAACAAATTAATTTAAAAAAAAATTTACTTCCGTAAAAAAATTGCCAATACAAGAATACATGAATATGGTTTAGTCAGAGACTTTAGAGATTAAGATATCAGAGAGAGAAGACATTGAGATATTTTTATACTCTTATGGGTTATCTTGAGTAGTAAAAGTAGTAAAAACTTAATTAATGAAACTCACTGTAAGAATAATCATACAGGTGTGTTGATATAAATGAGATTTTTAAGATAATGGTCCAAGATTTTGAAATGTAGAGGGACAGTTGAATCGCTTATATTGGAATATGGAATATGTCAACGTTTCAATGCAAAAAATATAGAAGCCAAAGTCTTTCAGTAGTGGGGTAAGATTTTGTCGGTATTTTTTTCTTAGAGAAAAAGGAAAAACCATGGACTGTGGTATTCATTTGTGCCATCTGTAGACCAATTCATTTGGAGCTAGTTTCTTCATTGTCAACCGAAGCATTTACTCAATCATAACGAAGATTTATTGCAATAAGACGTTCGGGAAGTGTCATTTACAGTCCTAATGCAATGATGTATCAGCTAATGCTTCCCGAGGAAGTTGGTATTATACAGAGTTCGATATTTATTCCTGCAGCAACAATTTGGTGGGGTGGAATAGTCAACCAAAATCCATCATTGCTTTTAAAAGAGTCATGTCAGAATATTAGATTGAGATCAAATTAAAGGCACCAATCTGAGAAAACATATCAGAAATAGATAAAAAATCAAACAAGGCATTACAAGAAGATTCAGTATTGGATAATTCGGAAACTTGAGGATGTTTAGGAATGAAAAATTCTAAGGTATACGAATAAAAGAAAGATATGTTATTCTGATCGGATAAAACGAAGATAAGCGTTTAAATTGGCTATTAGCAAAAAGAGAAAGCCTTTTTTGCGAAATTTGTCAAATAAAATAGTATCCAATTCAAAAGCTATACCCTTTAGAGATGTTTGATAACATTCCTGAATAAATTGCGAAAAGAAATGCTGAGCATTTCATGTCGAAATAATCAAACAATCTTGTTAATATTCTGAAATCTGGAAGAGAAATATTGAAACATTGTGAATATCATAAGTGTTGCAAGGCGGGATTGATGAGAAAAATTCTGTTACTAATTTTATATTAGGAGACGACCGGGCAAAGGGAACTTGCCAGGTAAAACGAATACGGTATAATAAATAGGAAAAGGAAACCAATTGAGCCTCGTGGGATCCAATTGTGATGCAAACGGCTATTAGTTTATGCAAGACAGGAATCAATAAAGAGCATGACCAAAAAGCGGTAGTGTTGCTCCAAAACTCGGTCGAATCTGCCCTGTTTTTACTGAAGACCAAGATGTAGAGTTAACAACTTATCTTAAGTGTTCTCTTACGACTACGGCGAGCGAAGCTCAAAAATTTAGCGCAGAAAAATAGTTTAAAATATTCATCTTTCGAGTAAAGTGCAGTTACAAAGTCTCAAAATTCTCAGTGACTACTCAAATAGTTATTAGACCTATATTAAGCTATCAGAACTCTCCTGACTCAGGATCTGGTTGTTCAACTTCCCACTGCAGCACTAATGTTGTGTTATGTTGTGTGTCAACTAACCCAAACCTAACCTAACCTACATTACAAAAATCACAAATTTTAACTAGTACACCAATAAAGGAAGACCAGAAGCAAAAATTGGAGAAAAATAAAGTGAAGACTGTTAATAAAAGACTAGATGAAAAACCTAAAATAACTTGTAAAGACTGTAAATATAACCGAGATTGGGAAAAAATATAAAAGCTAAAAAATCTAAGCTACCAAAGAATTTCAGGAGATTGAAGATGATAATTCAATTGAAAATTGGATTCGATGTGACATTTGTCACCAATGGTATCACGAAAATATTTTTTGGTTTTGGAGGCACTGCAGAGTATATTTGTGATAATTAATTTTCTTTTTTTTCTTTCAAAAGCTTTCTCGTTTTCAATTCACATTATGTTTTTATAATAAATTACTCCCCGACTGCATTGCAAGGAAATTTTTCGGTAATATTGAATCATCAACCTTTCGACTATCTTGAGTTATTCTGTCTCCTTTTTTACCCTCTATCGTATTCGGTAAGTTTCCATTCCCAACTCCGAAGTATCGGAAATTTTATGGCAAGGCATGCTACATGAAGTATTTCTTGTTTTATTATAGGTAGTACAAGAATTATGGTCTACCTGTAAAAATAAAAAAACCTACATCCCTCCATCCATAAAGTTGAAGTAGTAAACATATATATCTACAGTGAGATCAAGTATAAATTTAAGGTTGAACATCGTATTTCCTGAAATTTTAGTGATCACTCCCAAATATTTCATAATCAACTTCACCACTACATTTCTTGATAGTGAAGAAAAAAAATAATTGGATATAGAGTTTGAATAACATTCTTATTCTAGCGTGCTTGTGTAATAATGTTGTCATTCGAAGTTTCAGTTACATGATTCAATTCATTCAGCAATCCTTAAGACTTCTTGCTATGTGTGATGTCCTGAAACAGTAAGAATAATCTTTTGTAAGTGTTAAACATCCGAAAATAACAATGGTTAACCAAGAACTTAGGCATTAGGGTTAAATCCATAGGTTTTTATTCTTGCCGACAATTTACCAAAGTACAAGTATGCTATTTGGTGTATTAAGCATAAATTTTGGTATTGAGAGAATTGTTCGACATTAAGATCTAATTCGAGTTTTATTAAAAGCACAATTACCCAATTAAGATTGCAACTGCTATTTCAATCGCTTAGCTACCTTTACTTAAGTCATTCAAGAACAACAATGCTTAGTTTTAAAGATTGATCGCATGTTAACCCAAGTTTAAGGCTTCCGCGCGCCCATATTCATTGAGATACAATGTGATTATGAATTTTTTTGTTAGTTAGAAGCTAAGAGTAAGCTAAGTTTTGGATCTATTCCAATATAAAATATAAAAAGGAATCAGAGTTAAACCAAAATTTTATAGAAAGGGATATTGCATGTGTTCAAAACCCAAATATTTCAAGAAAAGTAATGATCACTTATTAGTCTTGAAAACATGTTACTTGATGGATTTTTATATTCCATATGAGAAAGTTGAAAGGAATTTCAGTGCTTTCTGCTATTTTGGAACCGGAAATGTATGTGTTATTTGTTTTTTTATGCATATAAAATATGATAAAAAACCAAAGTTGAGGAATATATAAGCAAGTGCCTGTGATCAGTAGAGTATAGGTCAAATCCCAAATATTTTATTCTATACAGAATAGGAATATTCTAATGATACAATGCAAATTTTATTCTCAAATAGAATCTTGCACATTTATTGAGACACCCTTTAGAAACGACCAACTGTCAAACGAATACTAATTTCATATTTAGTCTTAGATATTTTAAGCGAATCAGAGATCATCTCCACTGTGAAACTCTAACCAAAACTATCCCTATTTAACTCTACTCAAGAATATGATCCCATGTGAACCGAAATTCAACTTTACTGAATACTAAAAGTTATTATTAATTTACTCAACTCATATTCATATCACTGAAGAAGTTGGGAGTATAAATTCAGATGCTTATGAATAAGTTTTGAGGTGTATTCTAGGAACTATTCAAAAATCTTAATAGTGCACGGAGAATTAAAATTCTTTGTTTTATTGAAAACAACTGTCATAAAATGTTGAGGTGGTGTAAAATATTATCTAGATAAAAAACCAAAACTCGCTTTTCAATCACTTGCAATCTATAGTAACTATGTGATTCTACCCCCGTATACGAGCGAACTTTTCAACGTTGTAAGTTACCTGAAACAAAAATTTGTTGAGGCATAGAGTTAATTAAAAATAGATTGATTTCCTACCAAATAGGTCACTAAACAAAAGAGAACACAACAAAAGCCACATCAAAAAAATAAATACAAATAAATGATACCCTAAACATACAAAAGCATTCACAATGTGAACAATCCCGAAGATCCGAGAATATCCAATTCCAAACCGATCGCTGATATTTCCGCAATGTTAAATATTTGAATTATTGTTGTACATCATAGATAAGCGGGTAATTGGTTTGGCCAGATGTATTTGTGGGCAGTAGTGAGTCTATTGACCTGCCACGTCCAATCGGTTTTTACTGATATATGTTACAGTCAGAGAAGGCCATATTAAAAATCATCTGAGCGTAAGAAAGATAAAGTGTTTCTCAATTTTTCGCTCAAATCTGAAAAATTCCGTCTCTAATGATGCGTAAAACCTCCAAGAAGGGCGGGGAGAATGTCGATCCGGCCCTTCATTGGGATTTTTCATATGTCAACGAGATCGCATGAGTTGGATGATTTATATTGTAAAAAGTCCTTGTTATTATTGAGAATTTATTCGAAAGCCTTAGCAATAAAGTGGTTTATACTCACTTAGGTTTATTATGCTCATTTTATGATATTTTTATAGAAAAACTAACAACCGGATATTAGAACATGTGACGTCGTTTTAGTTGATTGGGAATGGGGGAAATGAAATTGGAGATTGATAGAGAAGTTTCGATAGGCATCGGATTGGAACCGAAAAGTCGAGTTGTTTATTATCTATCGAAGGTTGTTAAGTTTTTCGTTTTAATTTACTAAGCTTTCCTTTCTAAGTTTACAAATTGATTGATGCTGACTAATCGTTTGAATATTTGTCGTCGACAATCAATAAAATTAAATTTGTCGGTATAGTCTTCAACACAACTAATCATTGAAGTACACGGTACCAAAACTAAAGATTGGCAGTACACCAACAATTTTTCAAGTGGAAATATTATGTGATTGAAAAATTAGAAAAATAGAATCAAGTCACCCCCCGAGACACATTGAAGTTAAATGAAAAGAAGGAACAGAGAAAATTGCTGAAGTAGGGGTAGATAAACCATTTGTAGGATCTCAACCCTTCTGTGGAATCATCTGGAAGACATACGAATCGCTAGAAAAGAAGCAGGAGTTGAGGTGAAAGTTGAACCTATAATGAAAGATTTATTTACACTAGAACTCCCGATGGAAGGCAATTGACCCCGTCCCATTTTTGAGGCGTTGTGCGCGTTATTCAATCTAGATTAATCGGCTGAACTTCTATCGATTTGGACAAATGTAAGATTCTTATAAGTTTCACTCGAAAACAAAATATTTCGTGTCAAAATCGCGAATTCAAGCGTAGCTCTTGCCGAGTGTCAAATGAGCCGTAAGAGCTTTTGAAATGGAAATGTTTAAAGTCTCAGGATTACCCTTTCACCATGCCATATTTAAGTTAGATTATGGCGTTAACTTCATTCACATGTATGCTTCGCGCATAGTCGGCAATCCAAAGAGGCCTAGATCATATTAATTTGACAAAGTAAAAGAGTAAGAACTGTGTAGGAATTTAAAAGATTCGCTTCATTCGACTGTTATTTATAAAAACAGGATACCGATCTTGTATCTTACCAAGAAAAAGTAGCGAAAAACGTGCTAGTATAGCCGTTCCCTAGAAAGGAAAAAAACTTCCCGAAACTGTCGAGTACTACAACCAGACTAAGGCTGACATTACTGTTCATGTGTTTTATAAGCTTTTAGATTTGGTTACGATAAAAGCACACTATTTGTATAAACTGGTCATAGGAGAAAAGATGTCGCCTGCTGGACCAAACATTACAGGTAGCTACGAATACGCACCATCAGTTCCTTACGTATTGTATTTATAGGAAATATTCTTTAATTTCTTATTCCTTAGATATTTTCATATGTTTATGTTTCTAAATGGTCTTAGTTTTAGGTCACTTCTGATTTGAATTTAGGTTTTTCTTAGTATTTGATGATTTGTTATTGCAGGTTTATTTTTTATCGCATTTGTGATGACCTCTCAGTCTATTTTATAAACACTGAGATATCTGCCCTATGTAGACGGCGTCGTAAAGTATTTGATATATGATAGTACTTCTTTTATTTATTGGGAGTTTTAGATTTTAGTTTAGTGAAATATTTGGATAATATATTATGATCAAAAAGACTTCAATAAGTTAAGGAAAATTTGCAGCTCTAGTTTATGAATTTTAAAACAACTAAGAATAATTTGACTGGTATCTGTCAGTGTCAAATCATATTTTGATTAGGATCCCAACAGATCGAAACAAACGTCAAATTTTAATTTGTCTTCAAAAAATTATATAAAAAAAATAATTTAAAATCAGAAGAGACCCAGGATCAAACCGATTTTGAAACAGAAAAATCCTTTCATAACTATACTGAGTCTTGTAAAGAAAACAAAGAAGTCTGTTAATCTGATAATGATGAGTAGAATAATATATAGTTGAAAGCAGTCGAAGAAAAGTATATCATGTTATGCGAAAAGAAAGTTCTATATTACATAAACTACCTAAGAGCTATGTAATATGACTGTTATTCAAATAATTTAACCTTTCTCAATAGTAGGAGAGCTGGTGGTCCCTCCGAGTAACGGTGTGTTTGTAAGGCTAGAAATTCTTATGGTGATGAGTAATAGTTTGACTTATCAAAATGACCATCACCTGGCACGCTTCGGCCCTGCACGTCATCAACCCCTATATTTTTGAAAGTGTAAGATACATTTGAAAAAAAACTTGTTCCTGTAAGTTTTTTAAATTATTGCTGCAGAGATTATCCTTGTTTCCAAGCATTACTATTAAAAAGTCTGTGTCGTATGTATTATTAAAACATTGGATATATCGTTGTCCATTTGGTATATGTGATGTACTATTTTCGTATCAGCTTCTTCGTGATGCTGGCACGATAGATAAACTGTCTCATTCGCATCACTGCGTTTACGTTTCGCCTCTTACTCGCACTCCCATAGCATCTTTCCCCTCGCCTGTCAAAGATTTTTGCTAGCCAGAACCGCCTGTCATTGTACCAACTTACTTAAAATCGTTTAAAGAAACATGTCTATAAATTTCAACTTCACAAAATAAAGTTTATTTTAATTTATACATAATACATCTTTAGGCTCACCTGTCAGGTACTTGTGCTTATCGAAAATGCCTGTCAATTTTTTTTCGAACTTTATAACGAATAAACAAAATAGTATAAAACAAGCTTACAGGAACAAGTTTTTTTTCAAATGTATCTTACACTTTCAAAAATATAGGGGTAGATAACGTGCAGAGCTGAGGCGTGCCAGGTGATGGTTATTGTACTTAGCAAACTATGACTCATCACCATAAGAATTTCTAGCCTTACAGACACAACGTTACTCTGAGGGTCCACTAGCTCTTGGTCTACAAGAAAGATTCGTGAATAAACCTGTACACATTAATTTCACACAAAAAAAAAATTTCACACAATTATTCCACCAATCACTACATTTTAGTAACCAACACTACTGTAAATGTCACTTCCTCACCGCTCGGATTGATTATAGCGTTCGTTGCGAATCTTCAATATTAAACTAAATGCTCTACTGTGAGCTTCTATCTTATTTTTGCTTTATTTTAGAACTTTTTGAGTTCAATTACAGCTAATTTCCTTTCGGAAAACCATCTAGAACAATAAATCAGTGGTTGCCCAATAATGGATTGAGCTACCCAGCGGCTTATAGCGTGTGGCTGTTTACCCGGCACAATAGTACTCACATTTTTGTTGGATTATCTGAAATTCCAACGAATTTGTTTTCGTTTAAACAATCGCTTCAATCGTTAAGGTTATTAGTGAGAAAAGTTATAATATGCCAGTGTTCTGAAGTAAACGAATTATATTGTTTACGTTCACTTTATCATCAAGAAACTGCTACATTTGCTGAAAAGTTGTACTTTTTACTCGTAGCTCAATATTACTTACACAGAAGGAATATATGTTTCAAACTACGATTTTATCGCAGACTACGCATATTGGTAATTCAGTTCGTGTGATGAGATTTTGATGGCCTCAGTTACTATGACCCAGTGGTAATCGCAATATTCTTATTTTAGGTGGTTTGTCTGTTTTGGATGAAGCCAAGATTTACTCATTGTTTGAATTTTTCCAAATTATTTTGTGTTACATTCCATGTGTTTTGCCAAGCACTCGTATAATGTCAGATTTCATGTTATGAAAAGATACTTTTCCTTTTTGGATAAAGCCCTGATAGTTTGATGCTCATCTGGTTCACTTTCTCATTTCCTTCCATGCTGTGATCAGTAAGGTTATTAGATTTTTGGGATATTGGATAGTTTAGATTGAGCTGAGTGAGGTTGTTGTTATTAGAGATTGGAACTCTTTTGATTTTTTGATATGAATGAGAACTTGCATCATTGCATATAATTCTGCGGTCTATAGAGACGTGATCGCTTAGAAACTATATTTTGAGGGTGTAATTTGGGTAAGGATGAGTGCTTCTACATCTTCTGATAATTTGGATCCGTCATTATTTCCTATTTCAGTAATCCAAAGAAAATGCTGAGTAATTTCAAATTAAAATAATTCACTTACAATTATGCAAGCCGTTTTTAACATCATTGAACTTAAAATTTATAATGTATTAGAACTAAAGTTCTGTTATGTATTCCTGTCTCACTTTTCCTGTCAATACATTCATACTGGTCAACTCAAAGATAGCAGAATGATTATCATTCAATAAACTTCTTTTATGTCACTGTATCGACATAAATTTATCAATAAAAATCACCCCATATCATCACTATAACTACATGTACCTTTATTAATAAGAAATCCCAATTACTAGTCGAGAAATATTTACTGTTCTCCGGTCAATAAAATGATATTGTCAGAAATTACAAACGTAAAAGCAGCTATACTTCGTCAACGATTGCGATAGTGAGCTAAATGGAATCAAGTGGAGTTGTCAACGTAGTTACAATAAAATAATGAAAAATATTATATACGAGGGCGAACTGGTGACATTTCGGAACTGTTGTTGAGGTAGAAAAATACCGAGCTTGCTTGACTAAAACTAAATAACAATCCATTTAACAAAATTTGAGGTGAAATGATGCGAATACTAAATTAATGGTTATATCCACCAGTCTATTGCTAAATTAGAATCAATTGACTTATCCATGTAGCTTTTGGACGATTTTCATAAAACAATGTTTATTACCAAATCAAACCAAAAATTAAAGAATGGGTTGTTGATTGCTTAGCCGTGCACACGGTCACTTCATGTGAAAATTTCAAATTTTATGAAACTTTTTATTTTTCGCATCAGTTGTTTTTAACGCATAACTTGAAAATCAGTGAACAAATAATAAAGATGGGCTTAAAATATTAGGACACTTATTTATAATCACTATTTATTGTTCAGTTCAGTTATTGTATGTAATATTCGCGTCAGTGAATTGGAGTACTACTCGTATGATTTGTAAGTTGAAATTATTTTCCATAATGAAACTGTTGCCGATTACATTGCTAATTCGTTCTTTTCACTATGACTATTTATTATAAACTAACTGCGCTCCACAAACTTATATATATATAGTTAGCTCAAGACCAGCAGCGAGATTGTTAGATTGTTGTTGACACTGTCAACAGTGTTCTTGATGGTAAGCTTATTATTTTCTATTTTAATCATGGACGTATGGCATACAGTAATTGAACTGCGAGCAATTCCGATATCAGTATTTTACAACGCTTCCAAAAAAAAAATTTTTACGATCCATAGTCAACGCCCCATGATACGTTACAACATCATCAATAGGAAAAACCTACAAATTTATTTAAACAAAGGAGAAAAAACACGTTACAGTGAAAAATATAGCGACCGAATAAGTGAACATCCTAATAATCTAGCAAACCAGTTATTTAATAACGCATACGACTAAAACGCTTCAAACCTAATGATCTGATAAACAGATTCACACTTTAAGTGATAATAATTTCGATCCCTAATTTTTAATTAAATCAAGCTTTATGTTTTATACCACTGTGTCAAGTTAACTTTTATGTATTATACCACCCGTGTCATGTTGAATTCTATATTTTATATCACTGCGTCATATTAACTTTGTTACTGGTTTATACTATTTATACTTAGGTTGATATAGAGTAGCAGTTATATTGATAAATACATAAAAGAGTTTCTTCACTGGAAGATATCCCTACGCGTCTGTTTTTTATTATTCAAATTACTTATTATCCTCATTCTAGTGGATAGATTATAATTATTTGGGAAAAATAAAAATTATCATTTTGTATTTTTGTTTCAGCTATTCATTTCCTCGGTGCAATCCTAAGGAGTAGGCAGAAGTAGGCCTTGGAACGAACCAAGAAAAAAGGGAAATTCGTTGCGAGGATTAGGCAGATTGAGTCCACGGAATCGGAACACTTCTTAGCAATGAACGAATAACTACCTTATATCCACCTTTATTTTGATAATGGCTCCAAAGCAAAACAAAACAAATAAATAGACCTTCCTAGAAATTATCCAAAAGAAACAATGTAAATGAGCTGCCTGCTATACTAAAGAGTTATATGAAAAACGCGTTCCGGGTATTTCAATCGTACATACAATTTGGAATTCCAAAGTCCATAATCGGCTGTTGTGACAGAAAACATCGATGCTGTTCGTAAACGTGATATTGCAAGATCGCCATGTGACATATGGTGAGATTGAGGCATACTTAGGTATTAGTTCCAATTGCATAAATTGAATAGGGCATAAAAATTTTACAAAATTCAATGGCGGTACTTCAAAAAACGTCCATTAGAGCAACCGCAGAAGACAAATCATTTTCCACCACTATAATGCGAGCTCAGTTCTAACAAAAACTTTCTTGATGCAAAAATCACTTGCAAGGTCAAAGTTTCTCTGCACCTGAAGAAGCGATTTATGCGTTCAAATAATTTATTTATAAGGTACCTTAATCGAAATGGGAATATTTCTTCGATAATTGGTTCAAACGCATGCAAAAGTGTCTTGATCTGAATGAAGAATATATTGCAAATCAATTAGGCAATATCGAATTATAAATATTTATTTTTATATCTCAAAACTCTTTATATTACATCTGCAATTCTTCTTCATGCTATAGATGTCCATTGACGGACCATATTACTATTCTAACATCTTAAGTATCCAGTGATGTAGTTTTTTTACCGCACATTCCTATTTTTGATAACTTTTGATTTTGACTTTGATTACATCTCTTTTGAATGTCTCTTGGTTTGTTTTTGTTTTTGAAATCTAGGCATCATATTTACTAACAAGTTATTTATGCTATCAGTGCTATCGTTGTTCTTCTCTGGAGTTGTATTTCTTCCTTTAACTCTATTACTCTAGGTATAATATACTCAGATCTTGTCGGTTATCCATCCTGTTGAGATAGTTTATCATCTTCTATTTGTGGTTGTTGTTTAATGCTTTAAGCCTGTAGAGTAGATTTATTTTTCTTTTTTGTAGTTTCTTCTTTATATTTTTGTAGTACTTTACCTACTTTGCATCCCTCTATAACTAGCATTGAATTTTTGGTTATACATTTTCTATATTAGCGCAATTAATAAAAAATCTAAAGGAGTTTACTGACTGTTGAACAGATAATTGTTGGGAAGGAATTCTGTGTTATGAATTAATATCGAATAACATGTGTGTAAAATATGTAACATCATGTCAAAAGTTTGAATTTTGAACCGTTGAATTAGTAACAACTTCACCGCAAATGGTATTTTCTGACTGGCATTTAATTAATATTTATCATCATAAAACCCATAGAGAAGTTGTTTCTCATTGAGAGAGAAAAAGGTAATATATGCTTTATATGAGTTAACATGGATTTAGAAGGTGTGTGACCGTAGGTTTTGGAATATTTAATCAGCATTTGTTCCTTCACATGGCAATTGTAGTGCTTTTCTCATTTATTTATATGATTTGTATTCGTGGAGTAAATAAATAATAATAAATAATTTGACAAATTAGCACTGTCTTTTACGTTCTTAATTTATTTAAATACTATGCACTACACTTAACTAACTCATAATTTCACTCATCACTATCACTTAACTAACTTGAAAAGTTTAACAAAATTCTTCGATTACTTTGCTAATTCGTTCTGTTGACTATAACTACTTATTATGAACTGAACTAAACTGCGCTACACTAGAAATAATTCAAAAGAAACAATGTAAATAAACCGCTTGCCATAAAAACTGATAAAAAAAAACAAAGATAAAATGAATTCCGGGTATTTCATCAACGGCGGGGCTGATTTTAGAATTATACTTTATCCAAGCAGCACCCGCTTGAATATATGTATACATAATTGGGAAATTTGGTTCGAGTAAAAATATATAAGATACAATGACCATCGAATATTCTTTGGATTGTTCAAATAAGAAACGATCCCAATCATTATACCCCCGTCTAGATTTGAATATGCACTAATATAACTAATGATGATGATGATATTTTTCGAAGTTCTTATTTCTTTAACTTCGTCATCAGCACTAACAACTGCGATTTTTAACATATTATACCGAGTCATCTCCATAAAACAATGTACCCTGATATTTAGCAGTATATGATAAATGGAAGGAAACACTGGAATTTGTAGTTTATATTTCTAAGAAAGACACATTGGCAACCTCATTTCTCCCACTTAATCAACCCGATAATTTCGAATTGTGAACTTTCCATATATAGTACATCATTAGACATATAGATGGAGTATTCAGATATAATTCCTGTCAACGATTTTCTCTTATACTTTTAACGTCTTTTTAAAAACAGTCTCAATTAATGTGAAGATCGAGACCTTTTACAAATGAAATACAATGCCTTTGGTGTGCTGATTCGTTTTTTTATCACAATTCAAAGAAAAACGCTTAACTACCACATATTTAACTCTGCTTCTTGATTTTCATCGCTCTGTATGCTCAAGCCTCAATATTTAAAACACTTAGCATGTTCAAGTGTCTTTCATCTACTTTTGAAGTCTCTTTTTTTCTCCCACTACCATTATTCTTCTCAATATTTGATAAATTGTTATCCAATTCCTCTTTATTTTTAATGAACAATACTCAATCATCGGCAAAATACTTCTTTCAATACATCATCCATTATCCCCTTAAGTTGAATGTTTTGAATGTTCATGAAATAGAGGTATACTTTTGGATTTATCATTTCATTATACGTCTCTATGTACAAAACGTGTCAATAACTAATAAAAATAAAGTATGAAAATAAATGTTGAGATTGAAGGCATACATACCAATTCACGTTAATATTTATCTACAAAGAATACAAGAAAATTGACCAGAGAATTTAATTTTTCATGCACTTCATTCCGTAGAGTGTCAAATCATCATAAATTTCATCCACACATATACATTTGATAATGTAAATAAATGAGGATGATTCAAAAAGAAGATACGGTTTTATGATATTATGGTAATATAACATATAAATAATATTTTTTATTCCATAATCAATACAATTGATTTCACATACTCAACCATCCTTTGAAATCAAACATGTCGACAGCAGTTTGTGTAGATCGTATTTGAACAGAACTTATCCCGCTCTCAAAGATTTTATCAGAAGAATTCATATTATAGTAGAGCCGTGAAGAGATCTCAAAGAATTTTTTTTTGAAATGGTTTTGGAGGACAGACATTGCATGTAATGTAAGATCCCATGATTTAACTCCATGGATTTTTTTTTAGTTACTCAAAGAGAAAGTTTATCAAATTGAACACTCTTCTTTGGAAGAAACGAATGGACGAATGGAAAATAAAACTAGTCCAACATCAGCTGGATTCCTACGAAATATTCGACGTAATTTTGAACAGCGACTTATCAATTGTATCGTAGTCGATGGACATCTTTTTGTATATCCAATTCACCATCAATTGAAGATATTTCAAGTGTCGTATTTTCTGATGGACGAATAATTCCAAGAGTGATGAAGTAGCTTAGGGAAAAAGTACACAAGAACATATATTTACATTGAGACATATATTGGTAAGAAAAATTAGAACATATCAAAAAATATATCTTGGTTTTATAAACAGAAATCAAACAAGGAAATGTTATCAACCTTAAATGTATATTTGGAAAAACAAGAAACAATGAGGAAAAATAATCACCCATCCGAGGATTTCACGTCACAGGAAATATTAAGACAAGGTTAGTATTGAGCCGGGCGCCGTTAATAATAATAATAATTATGGATGATTGCAAGAAGTGAAAATGGATACAAATAGTATACAGAGATATGGAAATAGCTCAAGTTTGTGAAAGTGATTTGTCGCTGAACTGAATATGAAGAGTAATTGAATTATAATTTATTGATATGGAAGCTAGTTAAGGATTATGGATATCAATATCAAGAAAACAAAAATAATTGTAGTGAGAACAGAAGAAGAATAAGACACAGAAATCGAAAAATATGAAATACAAATAGAGCAAGTGAAGAACTTCAAATATTTAGGTGTGTGTATAAAGCATTGGACACCAACAAGCATTAGGAAAAGAAAGAAATAATAAGAAAAACCAAAACAAACTCACCCCAAAAACAAAATTCAAGCATCAGAAATGAAGTACTTATGCAGAGTCGGAAGTATCACTTGAGTATATAGCCTGTGATTTAAAAAATAAATAGTTAAGCTGGAGTGATGAACAATAGGACCTTCCGAGTATATTTTTTCTTGAGCTTGTAAGTTGATATTTTTGTTTGATTTCATTAACGTTAAGTACCACACTAGAAGCATAGCACGAAAAATTATAATCAATATCAATCAAAACTATGGTTAAAAGCAAACAAAATATCTGTAAAAATTATCTACAAAATGTCACTGATATGAATGTCGATAAAATGTATCTATAAACATATTTATAAATTCTGATTTGTTTCTTTTATTCACAATATAATAATCATTTTTTCTTGCTAAAATTAGTAGTTCAATTTCTATACTATACCACTAAATTAAGGCAAAGACCTTGTTTAAGATTCAAAACACTCTCTGGTAATATACCACATATGGTATTTATATATTTGAAAATAAGAGATTGCGAAAGTGGAACGCAGGAAGTTGAAAAATGGTTGATCTGTATCGTAAAAATCCGTCTTCCTGAGAACCAACACCAATGTGTACATTGATCAGTGTGAACGATGTTTGGTATGATTAGAATAAGTACTTAACAATAAATCTGTGAGTGCCAAGTTGTAGAGTGTTATTTTTTGAAGATACTATTGTAAAGATAATTACAAAAGTCACATTCCGAAAAGATAAAAATTGAGCTCCGCTTCGATTTTCAACTACTTTTGTGCAAATTTCATATTATTTTACCGTGGGACCAAGTCTGCTTCGTATATTGGTTATTTAAATAAACGAGAAAGTATAAGATAAGAATTTTCCATTCTAGCATAGGATCATTCCAATTCGTAGATCTGCGAATTAATATTATGTTTTTGTTTCTAAAAATGACGTTTTTGTTTGTTTGTATATTATCCAAATTAAATAAATAACAATTCTATTCCATTGTAGTACTGCTCAGTTGTCATATTTTTAGAATATCAAAAAGTAAGTAAGCATTTTCGACATTATCTCAAAACTTGGTATTTGACAACGTCGCTGAATTAAACACCGTATGCTGTAACTAATCTATTCCAGAATTGGAGTCGTAAAAGTTGCTCTTCTGATCCCCGTCCATACTTTGAGGCTCGTAAAAATGGTTACGAGTTGAAAATTAGTACCGGCATGTCATAAATTAATACAACAGATTTAATTAATACGTCTATGACAGTTTATCGTCAGAGTGAGGTTAATGTGTTAGGGAAAGGAGTTTACGTTGGAAAATTGATTTGTGTTTCATTGGCGGGGTATAAAATATAATCCATGTAGCTATAATCTTGGAAACGGGATAAATCAAATCACTAAGTTATTGGACTCTCTAAAGTGACGACGCACTTGCGAAGTAACAATATTGTATTCATAGCATAGCATTAAGGTAGATATAAAATCGGTCCCTATAATTACAACATATGGTGATTTATGGTTACAACCTAATATCGAAGTTCTTAGATTGAAACGTAATTTTTTTCACATGAATTATTGAGAATTTGATCTGATATATTTCAGTACCAAATTGAGATAATAGTATTTTTCTTAAAACAGAATCTAACAATGATTTAAGTATTTAAAAAATCGGAATTTAAGTGAAATTCAATATCATATCTAATACGTACTTTGTGATGAAGTTAAAATTAAAAAAAATATTTGTAATGTGTGAAAAAATGGTTGAACACTAAATCAACATAGTGTTTGACGTTTGAGGTAACAGTTATTTCGGATACAGTGGGATAAAATTTGAAACTCGACACACTTTATAGTATAACAATGTTAATTCACAATTTAGATTAAACAAATAAATCTCCGAGTGATATAATATCTCATAATAATTTACACAAATATCTATGTTATTCAGCTCAACAAATAGTAAGTAAATAATCTTGAAGCATAATGGTATTCATTAATATTTATTAATTCCTTTTGCTAGTTCAGTAGTTCAAAAAAGATTTCTAGGACAAAATATATATTTTCCTGGACTAAATTTAATGAGGTAAATTCAGCTTCTTTCTCCATTTCTGGAACTATTGAAGAAATCATTTTCATTTTCTATATTTCTATTTTTCGTTGGTTGTTTTAAATTTTAAGCTAATTCAGAAATCAAAACACTGAGAAATCTTTGCACAAAAACAACAATGTTTATAGGTGTCGAATTTAATTTGGCTTATAAGATTTATAAATTGATTCGACAAACATGGTATGTCAAAAAAATAGAAACACGATATGCACATTGATGACTCAATGTATATGAACCTTGCCTTCTGAGTGTAGGCCCCAGGTTCGAATCTGGTCTAGGAAAATTCACTTTTTTTTTTCAAGGTGTACGGAACTGAATGGAAAATATTCGAAGGTTCATATGATATAACTTTAAAAACCACTTTTTTGTATAAAGAAATAAAATAAAGCTGAATAGAAGAAGCATCTGACAACAGTGATTAATGGATTCAAAATCACTGGATTGTTGGGAGTTTGAGAAAACAGAAGTATAATGGGTACATTATACAATAGGGGATAATTCTAACTCCACTTATTTGTACTTTATTATCGATAACAATGAGTTACAACAATTCATTTTTCAACGTAAAAATATAATTATGTAATGTAATTCTTCAAAGTATAACGAGAAAAATAGCCCAGTTTAAAATATAATATATATTTCTCCCCCGACACTACTATTTACCCCGCGCTCAGAAACTGAAGGAACCGTAGCCAAGGCGAACCCACCTTCCTCACCGCTAGACAAATGGAATCGCTAACAGCAATAAAAGAGATGGTACCTAGTTGAGAAGGCAAGTCGGCCTCATAGAAGCAAAAAGCCAACCAAGGAATACGTAAGTAGGGTTAGAGTTCCAACCGGAACCCTCGCAGGCCCAGTCCAGAAGGGGTATACCGAAAGCACCTTCAATTTCTGGAAGAACATAGGCAGTTCTCGAAGATCCTCAGCCGACCACAACGAAGACAACATCCCGAGCAGAGTAAGAGTCAGTCCGTTATTAAGTAGGAGAAGCCCAGATTAACCATTCTAGGTCATTAAGTTGTAAGATGTGAGTCAGTAGCAGCAACCAAAGAAGACAGCACCGGACCGTTCAGGTTAGAATCCGAGATTAGTCTGTGTTTATCATATTTATGGAATTGCTGTTCTTAACTGACGAGCTTTAGATTTTGTGGATTAAGGAAACTGCCATATAGGGAACTGAGTATTTACATCTCAGTGGTGGTCGTATTAGGGCCTTCATCAATCCTATTATACCGAGGATAAGAAAACTGCTACTGGAGGAGATAAGTATTCACATTCCAGTGGGAGTCGTGAAACTGCCATTGAGGAAGCTGACTACGGATAGCCACCGTTTGTGCCTTAGCTTTTAGGTAGTATCCATAGAGTTGAACACTTCAGATATCGTTGCTTTTCTCAGCTATTTCAAGTGGTTTTGGTGAGTCTTCATGTATAGTTTATTTACAGTTTCCGTACGTACGATCCCGTACCTCAAAAAGCTTCGTAAGGAGTACCAGCAGTAAATGCCAATAAGGGTATGTAAAATATGTTCAACTGCCTTAGAGTAATGGTCATTACCATATTGAAATTGACGCTGTCCGTATTAAGTGGAGCATACCATGGTTAAAACCGGACGCTCGAGGCGACACTCAAGGCGATACATGAACTTTGATGTCAAATCGACATGTAGCGACAAAAGAACGTTAAACTAGTTATCATTCGCATCTATTATTCACTATTATTCTTAAAGAGCACTTGAACCAAGAATTATATTCAGAAGTTTTTGAGCATTTTAAATCAAGCTGTTTTTTAGTTTCATACGATTACAAATAGGTTGAGAGTGAAATTTACCAGTCTTCTAAGAGCAACGTTGACTTTTCCACAATGGGTGGTTAGATCAATTCATTAGTAATATTCTCCAACTTTCACATTTTCTTTTCCTGTTTAATCGTATGATTAACTACTTGTTCCCAATTTTTAGGGTTCATATTTTGCACAGCTTCCAAAAACAACTTTTCAACATTTTCAATTCATTTTAAAAGAATTATTTTTTCTTAAAACTTCTCCCTTTATTTGTGTCCACCAGTACAATCCGATTTAATTCGCAATAATATATTGCACATCTAGCCATCGTCAATCAGTTTCACATTTTTTTAAATTTCTTTTTATAAAGGGAATACAAAGAATACAGTTGTTTTCACAGCAGCAAATAAACCAGATGCAAAACTGCAAAATAGCAAAAGAATAAAAAATCACATATAACAGAAATTTCTATTAATGGAAATAAACCATGAATTAGTTCAAAATTATCGATGTTTTTAAACACAAACTGATCGTGATAAGGCAACCATTATGTACATTTTCATATCTTTTGATTCATCCTGAAGAAAATACTATACTTAATTTTCTGGAAATAAAGCATCCTTCCCATTTCCCGAATCTCTCATATCGACACCACTTGGAAAATTCACGTGATGTGTCGTAATCCTATTCAATTTTATTAGATGAGGTAATATCCTTAGGTAGGGTAAACAACGCAGGAGAGATGGTGAGAGCCTGAAACATGCCTAAGGCACGATATTGTCACATAACTGCCACGAAGATAGTATTCACCTCCTCTGAAACGTGTGATATCGCGTACTCCCGTTGTCTCTAATGAACGGTTATTGAGATTCGAATTTGCTTTTGCCTATGTGTTCAGAGAATGAGAATCGTATCACGAGTGAGATTCGGTAAGTAAGAAAAATGAACTAAAATGACTTTCCCCAAGATTTCATAATGATTATTAAAAATAGATTAAAACAATTATGTTTGGTATACCAAGAAATCCTAAAATTCCTAAAACCGTATACAGCAGTTTGAATGACCGACGAGTGGTTCCGAATAATTAATAGAATAAAAATTAAGATCGGTTCCTCACTTTCGAGGAACTTAAAAATCACAAGAGCGTTAAATCAGCATTATATACAACAAATCTTACAGCAGAAGAATTTGATAAAGTTAGAACAAAAAAATGAATCCCATTGACGAATCTATTCTCATCATCACATCGCAAACTGTAAATGAAACTGACATAATGCGTAACTACTTGATTTTTGGAAATATTCATTTTTGCTCTCTTTAAATTGTACAGGTTGTACAGGTTGTATTAACCATTGAGAATGAGCCGCACCTGGAGTTCAGATAGTGGTGTAGAATTTTTTCCGTTAAGCACTCTACATGGTCATACTGTATCATATATTAAAAGTTCTTAATGTTCGAATGTATAATTTAGAAAATATACTTAAATATAAGTTCCGATTTCGTAGCTTTGAAGGCTCACAAACAAGGGGTCGTATTAGGAAATTTTTTCATGTCCCAGCATTATTTTCACGTTATCTACTCACTCCCGAATTTTTTGCATCAAGCCCCGGAACACTCTATATAGAGCAGGGACGTAGAAAAGCAAGAAAGGAAAACCGAAGAGGAGACAGAAGATATAGAAATGTTCTTTGAGACACTTTTAACTTTTTTAAAAAGTACTTTTATTTAAAATAAACGACTTATAATTTCTACAGAAAATAACTTTACAGACAAATCAATCTTTGAATATTTTAACAATGAACAGTAACAAAACAATGAATAAACTCTAATTTTTAATGCATTGAACTTATATTTATTTGATACGTGTTTTGGAATCCGCTGACTATGTGAATATTGTTTATTGCACTTTGGAATCCGCTGGTCGTGTGGCAGTGTCGGGGACCTTTCACATTTCTCCTCCCTCCTTTGGTGTTGACTTCGTCCTCGAAGTCTCTGAGAACAAATCTTGGAGAATCTGGATTTTAGTGGGTTGTAGTTTGGGACCATATAAGAATCTGGAAATTCTTTTTCGTTTCTTTACAGAGACTGTTATTAAAATGGCTAAAATAATAAAAATTGTAATTAAAGAAACCATACTGAGTCCTGCGGAGAATTGCGGCAGGAGTGGGATTGGTTCAATGGGTTGAACTTGTCCGTGCGTCTCTGGAATTTGGAGTTTTTCTAGCATAATTTCGTGCTTCGGATGCAGCTTGATTGGGACTACTTGCGGCACTGTAATTTCTTGCACAATTTTCTTATTGTATCGTATTCCTTCTATAGTAATTGGCTCGTTTGTCATTAAGATGCTACTTCTCTTAATTTCTTGGTTTTGAATTATGGTTGGATGAACTATTCCTAATAGAATTACTTTGCTGGTTTCTTGTGAAAAGTTCTCTGTTGTGATTGACTTGGTGCAATTCTCTATATTCGGGATTTTGCATTGCGATCTTATAGGTTTCGTACAGATGATGTGTTCAGCTAAGCTGGTGCAGATTTCGTACCATTTATTATTTGCGTAGTAATGCGCGGGTGGCAAGATCATAATGTGATCATTATTGGGAATTGGGTAGATTCTAGATGTAGGGTAAGAATGAGGATAAAGGATGGGTATTTTCAGTATTATGAGCATGGTCTTGGTGGTAACGCAAACTAATGATTTAGAAGCTTCAATTAATTGATAGGGATGTTCGTCACTGATTAAAAGGGCATTCCGAGAATATGTTTCTAATAATTCTCGTTTTAAAGTTTCCAGTTCATCTAAAGTAAAGAGCTCAATATTCGAAAGGTCTTGTTGGGATAAAGTTATAGTTCGAATCAGTTTCAAAAGGAATTCGTTTATAGTTTGAAGGTTTATAATTTCATTATGAAGTGCAACGTATCCATTGAAATCGGATGATAACTTGTTTACTGCAGCCACAATTATTTTACTATTGTTATTTATCAAATTTAGAAGATTATTAAATCTCGTATCAATAGAGTGTCCAAAAGATATCTCTTTATTAAGGTTGTTAATGATTTCATTTTCTTTAACCTCTACAGCAGTAATTCGTGATTTCAATAATTCCAAGTCATGATCATCAGGGTTTCCAGATATATATTTAATAGTTGTTCCGAGGAAATTGAACAACCCTCTTTTATGTTTACGGGTGATTTTATGAAGATTATCTTTTGCTTCGTTTAAAAGGTAATTATATTGAAATTTCAAAGGGGCTAAAGGTCCATTTTCTAAAGGTGAATCGAAAAGGTCATTAGGGTTCGTTTCTAAAGTATCAGTTAATTTTTCTAAATTGATTTGTAAAATATGTCTATGATAATGATTTATCTCGTTTGATTTGCCTATGTCTTCTGCATAATAGCCGTTATTGGGGATTTCTTGTATCTTGAGCGGATGTTCCAGGGATAGGGTCGTCCTGTAAAGAAGGTCTATCTGAGATATTCTTTTTCTTTACGTTACGAAGTCGTTTTGCGAATTTTAAGTGAGTACTTGTGGTGTTTTGTTTGTCGGTCTTACCAACAATTTTAGTTTTGAGTTGTTTTTTTGGATGTAATTTAGAATATGGAGAGCTTAGTTTAGGTCGATGTTTTTTCTTAGTTACGTATACAGAACTAGTTGGATCGATTACAGGAATTGGTTCAGTATTTTCATTTTGTTTGTCTAGAATTTTCTGTCGTTTTTCTTTTTGTTTATTATATAAGTCTATTATGAATGGTTGGAGTTCGTCTTTATGTCTTTGGTTGTATGTTTCGTATAGCGGAAGATCAAAATCGAAATGTATTTCTTCGGCATAGGGGCCATAAAGAATTGAAAAAGGTGAGAAGTTAGTGGAACTGTGGATTGATTGATTGATTGATGTATTTCAATTTTGTGGAGTTTCATGAATTCCTTAATTACAGCAGAATTAAATTCAGTGCCATTATCGCAAACAATTTTTTTCGGGTAATTGTGGTGAGAAAAATAATGTCGTAGCTTGCTAAGGATTGATACGGAAGTTTTATCAGAGATTTTATAGCATTGAGCATATTTGCTAAATGAATCTACAATCGTTAGATAATAATTTTTGTTACAATGGAACAAGTCAATGTGAATTATGTCGAAAGGTTTTTGTCCTAATAATGGGCCTAACTGAGGTAATTTATAAGGGTGTCGTTCATATTTGTTTTTTAAGCAAATCTCGCATTGATTTATTAAATTAGAAATAGTAGTTTGCATGGCTGGCCAATAAAATTGATTTTTCAAATGTTTGTAAGTTTCGAGTATGCCGTTGTGATTTTCGGTATGATATTGTTTTACACAGTCTATTTGTCTTTGTTCTTCTTCTACGTCTTGTAGTAACTTATTACAAAAAATAGCCTTAACGGTCGAGTCAAAAGTTTCCTTAAAGTAATCACAGATAAAGGGTCGAAATTTATGGGGTACATGTATCGCGAATTTTTCATTTGGTCTAAGTATTTTTTTGAGAGCATCAGGTATTTCTGTTATCCAATTGTCAGTGAGGTTTACGGTATATCTATGTTTTTTGAAAGGTTTCTTATAAATAATGTCATATTCTCTAGATTGTAATACGAAATGGGATAGTTGTTTTGTGATAATACAGAGCCTATGGCAATATTGGAGGCGTCGGTTGTCAAAACAAAAGGTTTCGAAAAATCTGGATACTGCAGAACTGGGGCATTGCATAAGAGTTGTTTGCACTTCTCAAAACATTCTTTGTAATTGACATTCGTTGGGTCTATGATAGCTCCTTTACGAGTGCATCGAGAAAAGGGTGATGTTATTCTTGCAAAATTTGGGATGAATCTTCTGTAATATCCAATGAGTCCTAAGAATGATCTCACTTCTTTCACAGTCTTTGGAATAGGGAAGTTTTTAATGGCCTCTATTTTACTAGGATTGGGCTTAGTGCCTTCAGTAGTCACAATGTGACCAAGGAAAGCGACTTCTTTTGTCAGAAATTCAGATTTGTCTAATTGAATTTTCAAATTTGCCTTTCGAAATGTTTCAAAGATTGCAGCAATGTGAATCAGGTGTTCTTGAAGGGACTTAGAGAAAATTATGACGTCGTCCATATAGACGAAACAACATTTGTAGAGAAAAGGTCGGAGAATGTTATCCATCAATTTTTCGAGAGTGGAAGGTCCGTTTTTAAGACCAAATGGCATTCGTAAAAACTCGTAGTGACCGTGTGGTACGGAAAAAGCTGTTTTTTCGATTGAATTTGGGTGGACTTCAATTTGATGGAAGCCTTGGGCTAGATCAAGGGTAGTAAAATATGTAGCTTTTCCTAGATTATCTAAAATGTCTTCTATATTGGGAAGATTATATTTATCTTCAACGGTGTTTTCGTTTAGTTTGCGGTAGTCAATAACCATACGGAATTTTTTCTTGCCGGAAGCATCGGTTTTTTTTGGTACAACCCAAACAGGGGCGGAGTAAGGAGACATTGATGGTCTAATAATTTTTTTATCGAGTAATTGATTAATCTGTCTGGAAATTTCTTCTTGCATTGCTTTCGGATGTCGGAAGCCTTTGACGTAAATTGGGTTTTCGTCTTTTGTTCTTATTTCGTGCTTAATGACCGAAGTAAAAGTTAAATCAGAATTATCGTCATAGAAAATATCCTTATATTTGTTACAAAGCTTCAAAATTTTTTCCTTTTCTTCTTGGTTCAGATGCTGAGTACGAATTAATGAAGGATCGAATTTACTTGGACCGTTACATATTTCGTATTTATCTAAATGCTCGACATGTATAGGTTCTAAGGGCAAAGGGGTTGGTAAATAGATATCGTTAATGTAACCGTTGGCAACAGTATGGATAGATTCAGGAATTTTAATGTTATTTATTATAGTTTCGGGTAGGAGAATGTCGCCATTGAAGATGTCTACAGGAATTTTATTATGCAAGGTGTCAAAAGGAATAGTAATATTAAGACGTTTTAATGTAAGTAATTTACTTTGATAATCTATCAAAGCATGCAAGCGTTCTAGGTCGTAATTTCCTAATAGTATGTCGAAGTCTTTACTCCAATCGGCAATTCTAGCGTCGATGGGTTCTAAAATGTTAAGTTCTTCGAGCAAGGGTGTTTTAATATTGGAGTTATACTTCCGTGTTATTTTCATGGAAGTCAACGTGAAGGGCTTATTATAAATGTGATTTGAGTTGAAAAAGGTAGAAGCTTTAGGAGATATGATTGTATCTGAGCCTCCTGTATCAATTAAGACTTTTAGTTTTGATTTTGGCATAATGAAGTATGGTAGTTGGGGGTTGTTACGGATATTATTAAGATTTATTGAATTGGTGCTTTGTGAGTGGCTTCGTAAAAATTTTCGACCTGGGCGTCTGGATGAGAATTTTCGTTTTCAAAATTGTCATTTATATCGTCAAAGTCTAAAGTATCGTTAGGGTTGAAGTGTTCATTTTGATGGGAATCAACATTAAAATTAAAAGTTTTTCTCGTGGAAGTACTCATTGGTTGATTTCTAGTAGAAATAGTTTGTACACCACTCATTGGTTGTGGGACATTTCGAGAAGTTAGAGAATTTCTTTGGTGTTGTGGAGCAAGGGGGTTTGGCTTATTTCCAAAAGAATTGCTGGTAGATGGATTATTAAATGTATTGTTATTACCAAAAGTATTATTAGGCTGAGATCTAGTAAAACTTTGGTTATTTCTAAGAGGGTGGTTATATTGGATTCTATTTATAGGAGAAATAGGGATATTTGAAAAAGAGTTATTTCGTGGGGGACTTGGGTTAATAATAGGGTTTCGCGTGAAAGTTTGATTAAATCTATTGTGGTTTGAAGGAATGGAATTTTGTTTTGATTTTTGGATAGAGGGTAGTCTTCTATTTTGTTGACTCCTCAAAAAGTTCATATATAATTGTTGATTTTTATGATTATCGTAGGAGATACATTTTTGCAGGGCTTCATCGAGAGAATTTATTTGAAAATGTGATAAATATTCACAATATGGCTCGTTAATGCCAGTGCAAAACGTTTTGAGAGCAATATTTTTAAAGTATGGGGTTTTGAAATTTACAGTTTCTATATTATCATTAAGGGCTATGTGTTGAAGCAAATCATTTAAATTATTAGAGATTCTTTGGTGATATTGGTCATACGTCTCATTATCGTACTGAACTGTTGTAGATAATTGAGTTAGTAAAATATCTTCGGAGCGTCGATCTCCGTATTTAGATAGTAATGCTGGACGTGCATCAGTCCAAAGTGTTAAATTTGAGTAGTTTAAAAAATCTCTAGGTTCACCTTTTATACGAGAAATAATATTGGCATTTAATATGAATTCTTGAGGTTGAGTGAGATTCTGTGACCGAAGGAACGTAATTAAGTTATCTACCGATTTTATAAATGTTGAAAGATTATCTTTCGAACTAAATTCAGGTAGAGTGGCACAGAGGCTGGAGATATCATTGTTTTGAAGAGACATATTCAGGCTATCAGTGTTTCGAACTTTTAAAATTTGATTTTTAGAAAATCGAGAACTATTAGCTGAAGTAGAACTGTCCAAAGGGTTTATAGAGAGATTTGACAATAATAAATGTAAGTTACTTTCAGAAATATCGCTAAAAGTGCTCATAAATAAGGTGAAAAGGAACGTTGTACTTACAAGAGGATGATCACTGGTGATGTCTTCTGCATACTACGTTTTTCTCGCCTTGGTTCGATGGATCGTCTCGTTCAACAACTAAAGTCGACCAGGAAAACTTGTGTTTCTGTACGAATTTGATCCTGTCCGCAGCGCCAGAAATGTTCTTTGAGACACTTTTAACTTTTTTAAAAAGTACTTTTATTTAAAATAAACGACTTATAATTTCTACAGAAAATAACTTTACAGACAAATCAATCTTTGAATATTTTAACAATGAACAGTAACAAAACAATGAATGAACTCTAATTTTTAATGCATTGAACTTATATTTATTTGATACGTGTTTTGGAATCCGCTGACTATGTGAATATTGTTTATTGCACTTTGGAATCCGCTGGTCGTGTGGCAGTGTCGGGGACCTTTCACATTTCTCCTCCCTCCTTTGGTGTTGACTTCGTCCTCGAAGTCTCTGAGAACAAATCTTGGAGAAGTCTTTTCCCAGTTGAGTGATGCCAAATTAAAGGAAGGTATTTTTATTGGGCCCCAGATAAGAAAATTGCTGGACGATGAAAATTTTGAAAAAAAACTCACCAGACAGGAACTTAGAGCATGGAAGGCATTTGTTAGTGTAGTGAGGGGATTTTTTGGTAACAGTATAGATCCAAACTACCAACATTTAGTTAATGAACTTTTAAACGCCTTGGTGTTCGAATGTCATTGAAAATTCATTTCCTCCATTCCTATCTGACATTTTTTCTCGAAAATTTGCGAGCTGTCAATGATGAGCAGGGTGAAAGTTTCCATCAAGATATTAGAACAATGGAAATTCGGTATCAAGGACGATGAGATTCGATGTGTGATTAATGTTGGTTTTTAATAGAAAAAAGTGCAGCCCCTTATAAAAGGAAAAAGTAGAGTTAATTGATATCTAAATCAATTTTTTTCTAAGTATTTGTTTCTAATAGAATTGAAGCATGTTTATTAGATATAAACTATAATTATTCTCAATATATATGATATAAAAAACGTGAAATTATTAAGTGAGGTAACAAATATTTTGCCAATGAATATGGTTCTGTAAATGTAACATAAAAATCTTAAGTATTACAATTATTTGTTTCATAATTTCGTATTTGTGTAGGTCCATTTTATCATAATATGCTAATCATTCTTGAGTTACTACAAAAAGTTTTTTTTGTCAACCACTGAATCTATATATCGAAGTATGTCGTAAGATTGGTACGTCCTGTATATTTCACTCAATAATAATAAAATAGTTTGGTTCATATAGATAAGAACATATTATATAATCCTCGAGGAGATTTCCTTGTATCGAAACCACAATAAGTTTCACAAATAAAGAAATCTATTTTCATTCACATAACTGTCATTATCAATGAAAATGTTCTTTCCGAATAAGATACAAACTCCATATATCTTGATCTTATTAAGAATCCATTTACTAATGTATATATACATCCTTAGATAACGATACCCTTGCCACTTCGCATGTTAGTATCAAACTAATAACAATACGCTTGTATACTCTCTTCCCTATTGTAGAATGGCAGTAATAAAAGGTGGTTGAAGAGCAGCGTAAGTCCGGGCCAGATCCTGGCGTAATCTCGCGTGGTATGTCCCTCGTAAATAGTGACACCTCAATACTTTTTCCACCTTATCCTTGCTGTTTTATTGTTTTCCAAGGATTTCTTATCTGATTGAATTTTCAAGGATCAAGAGGGCTCTCGTAAAAACGTCATGTTTCGACTTCACAAAACACACAGGAGTTGCTTGTTTTTCCTTTTTGTTTTTGGAGAGTTTCCTTTGACGTGTCGTTAGTAATAAGGAAAAAACTTCTGGTTTTTGTTTCAAGCACAAACACTTATTAGTAAATTCGAAAAAAAATTACGAATATGGAACTGAATATGCCCTCATTCTCCCATATTAATTAGGTTAGGATTTGTTTAGTTTGAAAATGTTAAATTTTATTTTGCGGTTACCAATCAATTGGACACTACCACAAGAATCATGATTATTCTTAAAAAAAAATAGCTAATCAAAAAAAATCGTTCTTATTTGGCTAATAATGTAGTTGAGCTCACTGTAAAACTCAATATAATAGTAACCAATGCAAACATACAATGATATGAAAATTATCAATTTCCATTTCTAAACATTTGGCAGAGAAACTAGACCAAGAAACATTTCATACACATTCCAAAACCTCCTCGTTGCGAATATTACTACACCGTTAGTAAACCGCATTTCGAGTATGGGCCTTTGGTAATTACTTTCATGGATTTCTATTCCTGTTAGCGAGAAGTCGGTCTGAAAGTGGTTTTTGGGTAGCGGGGAGACGGGATGACGAACTTTGGAAGTTTCCAATGCCCAAGGAAAGTTTTAAGAGGGTCAATATATATGGAAACATAGTGTTTACTGTGTTTATGGGGAGAGTCGAAATGTTTCTAACATTCTTAAAATGTTTGACATTCTTTAGATAATGATAAGAATTAGGCTCGTTTTAACAAATAGCGAAATTCGATCACACTATATAAGTCATGACAGCGAGATAATGGCATACTCTATAGTGTATAGTAAATTTTATAATATGCGATTTGAGTAGCTGAAGAAACTTTAGATACAGGGTGCTTCTATATTCGACCGACAACGCTCTACCACAGAGAGATCTCAATAAATAATTAAATGATTCATTTTGATATAGAAATACGAAGCCTTCCGCGGCCTAGTTGCTGAGATATAGTTCAAAATTTTAAATCAAAATCAAAAATTTCTTATAAATCAAGAACGCGTTTAAATTATTATTTCAAATTTGGTGACTAATATGCTCCTTAATAAAGTAATTTTTTGACGTTTACAAACTTTGGAAAAATTTAACCATTGGCGCGCTGTCGGGGTTAGTTGTCACGTCTATCCCCTTATTTTTTACGCCAATGGAGCAAATTTCTTTTTAGTTTTGTTTTAAATTACCTGATTATTTTTAGTAGAGAAACTTATAACCTTTTTTGGGGCTAAAATGAGCAGTGTTGAAGAAATTCGCATCCTAACCAAAGTCTGCAAGCGCGTAAGTAATTTACAATTTAATTAATTATTCATTTAATTTCAAATAATGATTAAGTAGTTCAAAACAAATAATAATTAATCATAATCTCAATTTCAAACAAAAATGTATTACAATTATAACAAAATTGGCAATGAAAATAAAAATAGTAATAGCACAAATTAAATTTAAACAACACTATATTACAACAATAACAAAATTGAAAAAGTTACAGTTGTTGTTCAAACTGTTGGCAGCTTACTTTAGTTATTACACCGTTTTGTCATTGAAAAACTTGTTTTTGAGCATAAATCTGGATGGGATTTAATGATTTCTGCAGCTTGATTTCTAGCTATTAGATCTTGTTCAGATTCGATGATTATTTTAAATACTAAGGTCTTCATACAGCCCCATATAAAAAAATCGATAGGATTTAAGTCAGGTGATCTTGGAGGTCAACAATTGGGTCCACCCCGACCAATCCATTTTTCTCTAAAAGGTCTGTTTAAGTAATTTCTTGCCACTGCAGCAAAGTGAATAAGTGCCCCCATACATTCTTCCACAATTTAATTAGTGCTATTATTATTCTAACTTTCATTGCCAATTTTGTTATTAATGTAATAAATTTTTGTTTGAAATTGAGATTGAGACTACTGACGCTTAATCATTGTTCGAAATTAAATGAATAATTAATTAACTTGTAAATTACTTACGTGCTTGCAGACTTTTGCTTAGAGGTTATTAGTTTTTTAACTAAAAATAATCAGGCAATTTTAAACGGAATTAAAAAAAGAATTTACTCCAGTGGCGTAAAAATAGGGGGATAAAAGTGACAACTAACCCTGACAGTGCGCCACTGGTTAAATTTTTTCAAACTTTGTTTATTGGAGCATTTTGCTCTGCTCCATTGCTCATTTATCAGTGTTCTATTTCTCAGATAATCCCGATTATCAGGTTTGATTTACAGGATGTTACTCTAGTGAGCCCCTTCTTTCAATCCAAATGATATCCAGTTACATGCAGGTTTAGTTATTTGATTACGATTTGTATCATCAAGTTTTGCATAAAGTTCTTGTATAATTATTACTATAACCTCTCATTATGGGAATTGTTATTTCTTATTGTTCGGTAAACATAGTTGAATTAAGAAAGTATCTTATGATTATAAACTATTTCTACTAATGAAAATGAGACATAATTAATGACAAATGAATAACGAGACTTTCCTAAAAATTAGTTCAAAATAACGTGAAAAAATCGCCAGATATGATATAAACATATACAAAAAAAACATCAAACCGCTCACATAAAACTTTTATTTTATTATAACAAGGTCGACTTCATGTCTGGGACGAGTTCGTAATGTGAGTAAAATACTTTGTTTTATCTACGACTACCAAATATTTTTGTTGAAGTTGTTTTGTTGGGAAAAAAGTTTGTTACATTATTATAAACAATATCACTATTTGTGCCCAATATGACACGTAATTGGGCAATAGCTGACGGTTCTTACCTAGAGTTTTAGTGAAATATTTGAAGATGTTCCGTTACAAATACAGCCATTGGCTGTTGACCATTAGACGCATGTAACCTACTCTCAAGCCACTATAAATCTCATCGCTTCTGATTAGCCTGCGATTATTTCGCCATTTGGTTTTGCAGCTCCTTACCTTCTACTTCAATTTATAAATTGTTTCAAAAGCCATAAAACGTTAAGAAACAGATATACGACAGACACTAAATGTCTCAATGTTAATATTCTGTGCATTATAACTGCAGGTCAAGGGTTCGAGTCTGGTCTAGAGTAACACATAAAATTTAGAAATGATAGTGAAATAACATTTACGGTTCCATAATACATTTAAAGGAAGCTTTAAATTTACAGTTCCGATTAAATTAAGTCGCGCATTTCATAATTTACACTTAGCCTAATTTTTTTTCTAATTTAAACTTCAAGTTGAAGTCCGTAGCGCGTGCCGAATCTCTAGAAGCTGCAGAGCTCTGCTGAGATCTAGGCGTCCGAGTTCTAATCGATTCTCTGCCCGGAGAGAGAATGAGCTTCTCTTCAAATCGAAACGTCTAGTCTGAGTGAGCAAACCTGGGTCAAACCGTACCCAAAGAAAGCTTGTAATTTGTTAATAACTGATAGCATTATTGAAGACATTATTACATACACGAATATTTATACAGAAAACATCCGCTCACTCTCTCGAAATGTTTGTGAAGGTTGATGAAATCCAAGCCAGTTTGGGCCTTGTGTATATGGCAGGTGTACTCAAGGCAAATCATACCAATTTAGCCGATTTATGGAAGTTTGATGGGACTGCTACAGAATTGTTCAGAATAGTTAAGTCTAAAAACCTGTTCTATGTACTTTTACGATCCCTTCGATTCAATGACGTAAGAAGTAGGGAGGAGAGGGAAAAATTGAATAAGGCAAATATTCAAATTGTTCCAATATAATTGTCAGGTGAAAAAGAAAAATCAACAGACAAAACGGTTGATTTTTTTCACAAGTACTTCAAAGTATACAAATTGATGTAAGAAAAACTTCATCGGTCTATCAATTTGGCAAAGTCAAAAAAATTTCGAAAATCATTTTGATTTTCACAATTTTCCATTATTTGAGGGTGTAATGAAAATAGATGAAAATTAAAAATATCAAGTTGTAGGATGATTTTTTCTCAATAAAAAAGGTTCCCTACACTTTTTCTGTAAAAGCTATGATTGTCTCGGAAAAAATTCATAAATATTTCAAGTCGTTTTTCTAATACAATCATGCTTTTAAATACATCCTATAAACGCCAAAAATTATCAGTTTTCATTCATTCAATTAGTTTAGTAGAAATTAATATTTTTGGTTTTTATGCAAAGAATTGAAAATTTTGGGAATTGGAATTTTCTGAAAAATTTTCAAATAAATCTTTTTTTTTTAATTTTTCTAATTAATTGTAGGAAATATGGAAAAATCAATAAATATTGAAATTTCTTCTTTTTATATAATATTTTATTGAAAATATAGAAAAATCATCTAGAATCTACATATTTATCATTATCGATATCGGAATCTGAATTTTCACTCTCATATTCATCATCACTTGACTCATTTGAGAGCTGGGGAAAATGTTCACAATTATCAGGGTCACAAGTTTTATAAGCTGACGAACATAGCAGCTGCCGCGCCGGCCGCCCGTCCCCACCGAATTCTATATTAACATTCGGGCTCATTGTATTTTGTACCTGGATATTTTCTTACCTGTACGATACTTTCCAGCCTCAAAATTCCATTATACGTAATAATGCAACTGTACAATGCGGAATTCATAGTTTACGCTGCCTGCGCGTCTCGTGTCTGTGGAATGCATTAATACTTTCTAGAATTTTTTCCGAGAAAACTATAGTTTGTACAAAAAAAGTAAAAGGAATCTTTTTTATCGAGAAAATCTAGCCTTATAATGCACTGTTTTCTATTTTCTTCTATCTCTATCACAAACTGAAATAATGGGAAATTTTGAAAATAAAAATCATTCTTGAAATTTTTTCTGAATTTCTGAAATTGATACACCTCTGCATTTTTTCTTATATCGATTATCCTACTTTAAAGTATCTGTGAAAACATTTCAGTCTTTTGTTTATAACTTATACCTGTGGCCTCCAGCAACTGGGTTATACTGCGTTCAATTTGTTCTATCAGATTTGGACTGAGTTTCTTTTTAGTATGTATTAGTTTGTTTGTAATTTTGTTTATGTAATTTTAGAATAACATTTTGTTTTATTTTTACAGAATCACAAACGTTTTATGAAAATATTCAATTCCCTATAACGTTCTTTGCATTCTTTTTAAACTAATTCATTTATATGTTAAAAGTGAAGGTAAGCATTGGGCTCACCCGCTGTTAACTCGGGGTTGATATTTTACGTATATGAAATAAATATGTACACTAAACGAAATAAATAATATTCAATTGAATTTTTAGCTTTGTCCACAGGAAAAATCAAAAATTCGTTTAAATTGCTCAAAGTTAAAAGTGTTGTGATCCGGTCATCTCAAGCTGAAAAATATCTTGCTTATAAAATATGTTTATATACAATAATAACAACATTGTGAAACGACGTAGCTCTTTGTCAAATAGCTTTATTATTTATTTCCAAAATAATTTCTGCAATGATATAACCAGATAAAATGTTGATGTAGCTTCAACCTTTTCGTATCAAATATCAAAGAGTTTTGTATTATACGCTTCACAGAAATATGTCAAGATATAGAATTATTTGAATTGTATACAGTAATGAAACAAGCTGTAAATTCTGTGATTACCGTCAAAAACTAAACCCTAAACTAAACCTAACGAGCCCTTCTGTCTTAATCCTGCTGCTTCTTATTTATGGATTCTTTTATGAATAATTCAGAATGAGAATCCTTGAAATCTTGAGAATTTTTTGCTTTTTATTAGTAGAAATTTCATACAAAATTATAGGTTCTAAGTTGAATCTTCAAATTAAAATAATGAACACTAAGTGATTCACTCAAAACTTCAAATACCTTCGAGTATCTCCGCCTCTGTATTGGCCATTCAAGATGAGATGGGATGATGCGGACGGAAAAGTCGGAGAAAATAGTTTTTCCCAACGGAAAAGCTGCGTGCGAGAAGCTCGCGTAATGTTAAGATATGGCCAATAGAAGGGAGTTTTATAACTCGTACCGATGTTGCATATATAACACAAGACATCAATATTTTAGTACCTGTAGTTCTGGCTAGCTTCAACGAACCCCAAACGATCACGAATTCTGCGGTAATGTGAAAACAGGACTGGTTTCAGAAATAATGTAATGATTGTTTCTTTAGAACAAAACAATGAATTAGTGAAATAATTTGGAATTATATTGATGAATTTATGACTGAAAATAGGATTTTCTCAATATTATGATAAGAATCCTTTATATTTATGGAATAAATACAGTTGACCGATTAGTATTAATAAATACTAATCAATACAATACATCTTTTTATTTCGTACAGAAGTCAAAGAAAATTATCCTAAATGGAGAACTAAAAGCTTTAAGATAACGTGTAAAAATAAACATTATGAAGTCTTAGATCTTCGGTGTAATTTGAGCCTCATGGAATTTACAAAGCAAAGGTTTCATCTTGCTCACAAAATGTTCAAACTGTGTTTGAAAGTCGAAAATGAACGAGTATTAAGGAAAAATTTTTCAGAGGTCGATAGTGAATCAAAAGTTTATTTTGAAGGTAGGTACGGACAACATATCTACATTCAAGCCTCATAGATTGCAAAATAGATTTTGAATAAACATACAAGGCCAGGTTTTGGTATATCGTATAAGAGTGTTAGACGGGAATTTCCTTCTTTCTAGATGAAGTAGATGTCCAACGAAACTATAGAAGTCCTCATACTAGATAACCAGATAGTGAGAATAAGCAAGAAAAATATCGAAGTTGGAATGCAGAATCAGGCCCTTTAAAAAGCAATTCGAATTATGGAGAATGGAGAAGTCGCCTGTTTAATTTTGATTCCCGTATAATTGGGAGAGGGTTACAGTTGAATTATATAGAGATTGGAATTTTTTTCCCACCTTTGGATTTAATATACAGTATGGTGCAAATGAAAAGAATAAATTCGTTATTTCGTAAGCCGGATACTTGAAGGAAAAATCCCGAAACCCGTCGATTTTTATTTTTAAAACGCCATCATTCATTATTTATGAAATTTCAACAGATTTCTTAATAAAATGTATTAAGTATTGGTATGATGTATTTATTGACACACAAAAATAAATCCGTCACTGGTAATGAAATGTCTTACCTAACTACTTTTTACCTTTTTTAAAAATCTAGTTACCTTATCAACATCAACATTAATACTTGGACATAATTAGCTTTCTGTCAAATGATTAATAGTATTATTGTATTAGACGAATTCAAAAAGTCTTCGTATCTATCAACATGAAGCTGACTGAAACGCAAAGAATTGAAATTCTAATAATGATTGGTTGTGGAGGTAAAGCACGTACGCAGAAAGAAGCATGTACGTTATTTGACAATGAATACCCCAACCGAGAACCAATTTCACAATCCACTTTAAGCAAAATTGAGAAGAAATTCATAGAAACGGGTCATGTCAAAGACCTCCTAAAGGTAGTAGAAAACCAAACCTTAACAGGTCTTCGATATTTAGAATTTCTTCAAAACTTCTTGCTACCTGAATTGAACCGGCTGTTTCTAAACAGAATTGATTTATGGCTGCAGCAAGATGGTGCGCCTCCACACTTGGTGCCCAACTATTTGAAAAACGTGTTTCCAAATCGGTGGATAGGTCGAAGAGGAACAATAGAATGGCCGCCTGGGTCACCTGATTTGACTCCTCTTGATTTCTTTTTATGAGGATACTTGAAAAGTAAAGTGTACCAAAATAGACGAGAGTAATCAGTACGATGTCCAATCTTAGCTGATTTCTTACTAGTTTGCATTTACCTTGCATGACCGTCTGAAGCGGGTTATGATGTGTTGCTTGCCAGTGATTTCCAGCTCTCTGTTGAAAAATCTGCCTCCAGTTCTATTTATTAAAATTTCAATGAAACCATCTTGTATGAAAATTGGAAATACGTCCGGTACAGTACTGGTGACAGCATTTTTCGCCAGCCCTTTTGCACTTGAGTGTCCAAGAGCCCACACAAGCTTCGAAGACCCCTCAATATAGTCTTTTGTCACCTAACCTAACCTAACCACCACTCTGATTGATTCGAAATCCAGTAAACTACCGCAGCAGATTAAAATATGTTTTTTCTTGTGTTTTTGGTTTATTTTGCGATTTGATTCCATATTTGTACCAAACGGATCCTTTTAGGGTCAGAAAACTTACAGAGTCAAGTTCCGGAAAAGATTTCTTAAAATTTGGTTTTAAAGATGTAGCAGTTGAGATGACCGTCACCTCCTAAGGTAAGAACCTTCTCGATGCCGCTATCTTTGTATTTGTTCTACATAGTCTTTTTGATGGTAGCCAAATATCAGTTCTTAACGCTAAATTTCCTGCAAAAAAATTCATAGATTCGGGTTGTTTGAATTTTCTATTATACCTTAATTTTATATGAGAGGAAATACTACGATAGAACAGTCGATTGTTCTGTTTGTTGGAATATTAAGAAATAATGAATATTCAAAGAAAATAGAGGCTCCTTAAGCTGTGCATTTATCGTCATCCTTTATTATATCTGTTATTCAACTAGTGAACATCTAAAAAACTGCAGTGTTTTGAGCTAGGTGAAGTGTTTATGTTTGATAAAGTATAGTTCACAGCTGAAATCGAAGTATCTGAGATTACGTAAAAATTAGTTACGCTTGCTCATAGTTTTTGTATGCATATTACTAGAGTTTTTTTATAAGCTACATATTTTCATTATATACTGATTTTAAGTAGTAATATGACATAATTATGTACAGTCTACAAAGAAATATATCAGACATTGATGATACTAGGACGTTAACAATACGACTCCTTATTATATAATAAATACCAATAATATCAAGTTATCTAAAATTAAAATATAGATAAGAAAATTTCAAATCGTATAATATATTTCCAAAATTTAGGAGCTTGACTGTAAATATACTTGTCAAATTATTAAAGTCTATCCTGGTTCGGAGAGATAGTTGGAAAGGAAGATATAAAGAAAGACAGATGAACTGCTCATAACATAAATTGATTACAACTCATGTTACTGCTACAGAAACAACTACACATATTTCATTGGACTAGAACTTGAATTGATCTGACTTACTGAATTATATGGATTTCTATTAACGTGAAGATGTACAATCATAGTCGGTATATATCCTTAATGGTTTTGAATGATGATTGAATGCATTCGATATATCTTGAATCACACTTCTTTTCATTAGTATCTTTCGTATATAAACATCTCTATAAATTGTTGGAATTTGTTTAATTGTGATTCAATTGAACATTTAATGGCAATACAATCCTTTTAAATTGTTTAATATAATTTGAAATCTTCTGATCAACATATAACCATTAAAAATTTAATCTGAAAATAATGATAACTTAGTTGAATGGATTTGTACTGAATTTAGAATGTAAGTGGATTGGGATTGATCAAATAAATCAATTTTATTAATTACTTTCTACGGAAATTTAACTTTTCTATAGAGTAAAGCCTTGTAAATAATATAAAAAAAAACAATACTTGATAAATTATTCTGTGAGATTGACCCCGTTTCCCCAAAATTACATACAAATCCTTGGTTCGCATTAATTACTTTGTTGTGCATCAAACATTTACAAACGATACCGTCCTAAATATTCCATCATTCAAATTTCTTAATCCACTTTGCTTGAGCCCTAACACCCGGGTTTTTCTTATCCAAAAAATTTCATAACAAATTACCTCAAGCAGTAACTGTATGAGCAAAACATTCTCCCTCGTTTATGAAATTCAAAACTAATTACAGTCCAACACAAATTCCCTTAATTTAAGATTAAGCAATAATGGTTTGGGGCATAAATTTATAAAATTTACTCTTGTTTCGGGGCAATTATTGAAGTGGAACCATAAGCCACCGTTTGCGACTCATTTAGGCGGCCATGGCACACTCTAATTAAGAACCCGTTTCATTTAGATCGATTTATGTACAGCCATTGTTTCTCGAATGTACTTTATGCACCTGCCTACTGGGATTTCAGAGACGTGGCCTTTTTTATTTCTCAATAAAATTTTATCAGAATTTAATTTTTTTCCGTAAATGACGTAATATAATTTAATTTGATATATACATGATACTGATATACTCCTCATTCCAAATTTCAAAATTTACCGATCAATAATTGAGTTCAAGATTATATTCGATCGATTTTACCTTGAAACCTCATTATTACAATAACTTCAGTCTATAAGCTATAAAATAAGACAATCGAGGAAGGAAATATAACTAACAATAATATAGATTGTGCGACTTAAACCCTTACAGCGGTATTCGACATTCCTGTCACAATGATTTAGTGCAGCACAAACAATGTGGATAATTATAGTGCCTGGTGACAGCTTTTGTTTATCGACCAGGGTATAAACTATCTACCTCATATTTACAAAAAAATAAAAATCTGTGAATAATAGTAGGAAGCGATATGTAACGTTTCCAGAATATACAATTACATTGTTTTTATTTATTTAAATGCCTTCGATGAGTTTGATCGTTTGGCTTGTTTGTACCAGAAATTGTCATACTGCCTAAAATAAGTTTCAGAAAGGGCTTAATTATTTCCTTAGAATCACTTTATGACGTCTTCGGGCTGGCAAAATGCCAAAGTATTGATTGAAATAAACGAAGGCTGTGGAGATAATATAGAAGATGACGATGACAGGATGACAGTTTTCCGGCGTTGGGAATGAAGATGAAGTAAACCTTTAAAGGGTAATTCATAGTTCATAATCCATACAACATAACGGGATTCCAGATTGCAAATTAGCTCCAAAAAAGTGTTCAGTATGTTGCTGACGCCAACGGTATATATGTAGCAACCGTAGCCTGGAAAGATAACAAAGTAGAAAATTTAGCGTCCACTTTTGTCAGAAACATTCCAAAGGAAGACAAGGAGGAGGTATGACAAGAAGTATGACAAGAAGAATATAATATAAAAGAATTCATAAAGCTAGGGCATTGGAGGAAAAAAATTGGCTTGAAGCTGCTACATCTTTGAAAGCTCACACACACACAAGATCAGACAAGATACTGGAATATTTGGTCAGAAAAGAGAAAACGCTGCAAACTTCCTATATGCCAAATGTACTAGATGTCACACTCCTTTTGAATTTGATTGTCACATAAATTGAAAAATGATTTAAAAACATGTTTTTTTATTTCTTTCAATTCAATTTCTTCCAATACTCATTTTCAAAATCGGAGATCTTACCCTACAGAGGGTTTAATGAGAGTTTTGAAAGTAGAACGGACAATCTGGAACACAAGTTAGTATATGATTTGAATAACGCATCGTTACTTTTATTTATTTTTATGCCTTCTGGCTGTTAATAGCCGCCAAAAAATGGTTACATCCTGACCTAACAATTTTGATAAATGGGTGGAAAGTTACAAAGGTGAACAGCATAATCGGTAAACTTGGCGAGTCTATTTTTTCTGATACGGAGATGTTGAGGATTGATACAAAAAAGACATTTTCGTAGTATATCTAAGAAACAGAGTTAAAAAAAAAGAAAAATAATCGAATATAACAAATAAACTGAAAGATGAAAAATAAATATTGATGGGTAAAATATTTTTCATGGTGTGAGTATTTACTTAGTTGTGTTTATTCATATTCATATTCATGAGTTGGGGTTTTCCTTGTGAATATTTGATAATCTGCCACAAAAGTTATTAGTGATTCGTATCTTCCTAAAGTAAATTATCCAGATATGATTTTAGCTCTTAATTGAGTATTCTTTCCACTGTCTTATTTGCTATTAGATTGATACCCCATGTTTTCCACGCTTTACCATCCCTTGAATGTACTCTCATTTCCTACAGAGTTTTTCCTTGGTTTCGTTTAATAGCCTTTATCTAGTTAATCGATTGTCTTCTTGGTTTTGTTCCTCAATTTTTTCTCCGTTCATCAATATCCATCATTTTTTGTTGGATATTTCATATTAGATATTTATATCATTCATTTCTTCCTGCATTTCATTTCAATGTATATTTATAGTACATATATTTCCTGGACTCCTCTTATTTCTATCTTATTATAAACGTTCATGTCTTTTATTGTATACCATTTCGTTCTTATTCTCTCGTTCATTAGAACATATTTAATTTTTTATTTGAGCATACATATATTTTTTATGTTCTCTTCTCTTTTATCAATTGTCGTACTTCCATCAATCTTTTTTTCTGTGGTCATTACATGTTGTTTCTCCATGTTCTTCTTCTTTAAAATAGCCCCATGCCTCTTAAATTATGTAAAAAATTCGCAATCTCGTTATTTATTCCTCCAATGAAAAGCTGTTTAAATTGATTTCTATTTATATTATAAGTTTGTGATCAACATTTCTTTATTAAATATCGTATACGTCTAATCAATACCTTCTTTAAGTGAACTGGTAAACCCGCCAATGTCAGCGACATTATGATAATATAAGACTCTCTACTCAGTTCTTACTTAACTGTCTAGATTTCTCCGCTTGTGTTTCCATGCAATTTATTAAGAATTCATTAGTTTCTGAGCAATTAGTAAAGCTTGAATATGTGTCTCGTATCTCACGCAAACAAACTAAAGCATACAAATAACGACACTAGTTTATTCTTTATACCCGAATTCGATTTTGACACAAATGCGTTCAATTAAGTAATGCAGCATTGGCAATGCTTCTTCTTGTTGCTATATGATCAGTCTCATTTATTGTAATATATGAAATTGAAATGAGACTGATATTGGGCTTCCATGTTACGTTTTAATTAAAATTATGAATTTGTGATTTCTATGGGTTACCGAAAACGAGCGAGAGAGAGCAGTAATAAAATTTGGAAGTTTAATAGTGCAGACATATTTGAATTGAATATATTGTTAAAGCGCCATTTTAGATTATAATGCGAGCGAAAACAATTAGAGGGATCTAGAATTGATAGTTGTGCATTACGTTTATTGATATTAAAGGTCTTTTTGATTAATTACTATTCATTTTACTTCAACTACTCATACAAAGACTAAATTTAATAAATCTTTTGAAATTCATTGCACTATTATTATTATTATATTTTTTTGTCCTTTATAATAGGTTATAATAGGTTTTTTTCCATTAATTTGAAAAAAGTAGCGTAGCGGTTCATTTTTTCACACTTTTGCGTTAAAATAAGTGCCGTAACATGTCAATTGAAAAATTGTTTTATCGATACTTTTTTTTCTTGATATTCCGTTTTGTGTCTAATTAAAAGGAATGTAGTATTATCATTACTGATGGAGAGTTATAGTGAAGAAAGTTTAAATTGCACATCAGAAGATGTTGTTGAATCGGCAACTCCAGCGACAATTGGCTATAGACCCAAAAAATCTGAAACATTTACCCGTGAAGTGATTAATAAGTTTCTGTTGCAAGCTCCAGACGATCATTATCTCATGCATAAGTTATGACAGAAAAAAATTAATGTAATACCGGAAATGTTTGGTTATCACAGCACCTGATACGAAAACTCATGTTCAACATCAATTTACTGTTATTGGTGAAATATCTGACAATAGATTAAACATTTATAAAAAATATAGAAACCAACGACCCACAAATGTCAAAACAGATGATTTATTTTTACAGTATAGAAATGGAAAATGCAAAAAACCCAAGTTGTAGGTATCAATACCTTTCCAAAAATTCCCTGGCTTATTAAAACATATTTGAATTTACCTAACACAAAAAACTACCCTGGGTATACATTTCGACGCTCTGCGGCGTCTCCATTAGTGGATTACGGAAGTGATATAATTCAACTAAAGAAGCACGATGGGTAGAAATCCAACATAGTTGCGGAGGGTTACGTAGACGACTCAATAAAAAACAAAACGGATAACGGATTCCGTAATGAAAATTTTTACGGGAACAACTAGTTCGACTTCAAGCAACATTGTAAATATTCACGATCCTACCAACAATCCAATAAGTACTAATACAACTATAGACCATGTTATTTCTTTGAACTCGTTAAATGTTGCCAATTCAAGTACCAATAGTAATGTAACTTCTTTTTCACCTCAAATTAATAATACTTACATTTGTAATTGATAAAATTTTTGTCGAATTTTTTTAAGTCTAAGGCCTTTGGAATAACTATTCCAAAGCTTGAAGTTCAATTGGGAATATAATTTCAAAAACAACAATTAGCTTTGGGAAACTGTTTATCCATATTAAATCTATTAAAATATAATGAATGTTTCAAAAATTCGATAATGTATAGTGTTCTTTTGCAAGACAAAAAAATGATAAAGAAATAAATATAGCGGTCTCTCTCGGCGATTTCAATCTATGATCCGTGTGTTATTTTCTCCTCATTTTTCTTTTGATCATCGACTTCTTAGGAGTGTTTTATCTTCGTTCAATAGTCCCTTGAAGTAATTTTCCTATTCTTGTAAGGATGATGTGGTCACGATATCCTTCGTTCTTGTGTTCATCCATCTTCTTCCAATATTTTTAGTTGTCTGTAGCGTCTCCTCAATTTTTGTGATATAGCATATTGACATAAGGGAAAATTTTAAAAATAACCGGACACAAATCACACGTTGGATGAATGGTTCTCCTAAATGAAACAATAAAATAAAAAAATATCCTTACATCCCCTTACTTCGTTTCGCTCATTCTCCGGAGGATTTGTAGAAGCTGTATTACTTTCCAAAGTTGTATTTTTTACTAAGAGTGCAGCTAGCATGGGAACATACAATTATAGTGGGTATTTGAATAAGAGCGGTACGCGATTATATTCACGAAATTATTCATCGTACAACATTCTGAGTAAAATGTGTTGGATAAAGCCCAAGAGAAACATCTGGATATAATAGTCGGGCTGTTAACTCTATTCAATAGTGGACCGTAACATGTCTCAGTAATGCATTGCTAAAATTTACTTATTTTGGTGAATTTCTGAGTAATTTCCATTTGATACTTCTTATTGAATTGTCAAATAAAAAAGCTAGAGAAGAATCATTTTATAAATGGGAAAAGTTTAAACAGCTGGGTCAAATGAGAATGCATTATTCGAAAGTTATTTGTTTTATCGACCTGATAATTAACCTAGAACTTAAATATGAGGTTTCTATTATTATTAATAATTTTCTGGAACTTCTCACTTCTTTGATCTTCGGGATTTTTTCGGGATGATTTGACCTAATTTTAAGTCTCTTTCGACAGAAAATAAGTTGAAAATACCAAGTGGAAATTCGACGTTTTGATCTATTTCGATCAAAATATAAATACTAAGGAATGAAATACTTGAATTGTAATGAATTTGACTCAAGTCGTCTATATGTTTGTCGTGATGGAATTGACGTTTCGACCTACGGTCTTTACCAAAATTTGACTTGACATTGAAAATTTACGTAATTATATTAATCAATAGATCACCTACATCAACAGTATCAAATAAAAAATAAAATCAAAATAGAAATCTGTTTTAACAAGAAAATTAATTTTTTCTCAGTTTTCATATCTCAGATATATGTAAAATTCATTATTTAAATTAATTTTAGTTGTATTGGAATTTAGAAAATAGAAGTATGAATTTTACTCAAATTATTTAAGTATTTTTTATCATTGATATAGTTCTCGTTCCTATATATGTGGATCATTTCCAAAAATTCTCTTTCTCATCTATTCAATTTCGTTTCAAAAATGTTTGAATCTTTATAATTGAACATATTTTTTTTTAAATTCGTGGTTCGTTAAGGTAATTTTATTTGTTTATCTTATTGATAACCTCCTAATCTATTTTCAAAAAACTGAGATGTCTGCCCTATATAGACAGAGTCACAATCATTACAAGGTAGTAGACATTCCTTATTTCAATATTTAGATAATGAATTATGACCTTTATGATATGCTATTAATCATATTTATTGAAATAATTGTTGAGAAAGTTCTTGTATATATGGTAAATGAAAGTGTTTTGATGATTAGTTTCTGTTTTGTGCCTTAATAGATTATTATCTATTAATTTTTTCTATGAATATGTTATTTATTATTTTTTCCGCATAATTATTTCCTTTCAATGCAGTTTGTGCTCTTTGAATTCAGGATCTCATAGTTGAATAGCTCTAATAGCCAATCACTGATCTTTTTTGTGACACAGGATGACACGAACTGAATATCTAATATCTTGAGGTTAAAGTTAATTTTTTAAACCATTCTCTTTTTGTGTAATTGTTGATTTTATATAATGTGACAGGAAAAAAATTAATTTTATTATTTTGTTTGTTTTAGATTGTGAATTAAAGTTTTTCGTGATAACAATTGAACACTCAATTATGTTTTGAATAATGTAATCATCTACATTAATAATAATGAAAAAAATGGAATATTTGAATTAAGTTCAAGCTCAAGACAGTTTCTTCAATATTTTCGTTACTAATTGTATTTTGTACCAAACAAATACTATATCAAAAACACATAGAAATTAAAAATCTTGACAAATAGATTCTATGATTTGGGGTAGGTAATAAAAGTAGCTTATTTGTGCGACATATTTGCTACAAGCAATGAATTGAATTCAAATTGGCCAGGCTTTGGTTTAAATATTTTCAATGTATCGGTAAAAATCGCTGAAATTATTAAAAACAGTACTTTCAAAAGGAAATTTTAAATCTGTTATCGATGAAGAAGATTCACATTTTGAAATACTATCAATATCATATCAAGAATCCTTCAACTAATATGCGAATTGAAGTGGATAATTAATTTAATAAAAATAAAAGAATAAGCGAAAAAGTCATACAATTTTTAATGCTATTTGTCACCATTTACGTCTAAGACTTTCTCAGCCTTGGTATACTTAAAAAATGAGTAATGAAACAGATTTGATGTCAAAACTAATTTGGGAATGAGATTAACATTATTAAGTCGTAATTTGAAATATGTTCTCGCACTAACATCAAATATGAAAAACAAATTCTTTTTTTATTTACTATAAAGTTTAAATGAAGACAACAAAATGTCATTAATTTTTATTTTGCAATTTTTGTGTGCGAAATAAATGAAAAAATAACTAGCATTTCGATTTTTATTGGAAAGTAAAATTTGTTTTGTAAATTAATGTTTTTTATGAGGTGAGCAGCAAGAAAATTTTTAATCTCGTACTGGACCGCGTTCAAAAAAGTATGAGAAATGCACTATAGAAAAATAGTATTGGTTATTAATTGAATTGGTATTTTTTAAATGAGCGTCCATTTTTTTCTATTTTCAGGGTTTGGTGGTTTTGTACTCTAAACATCAGAAAACATCGATTTTTGTTGAAAAGGCGAAGTGGAAATGGGTTAAATCGGCATTTCAATTTTCGGTTTATTATAAAAGGGCGCAAGTCCAAAAGAGTTTTTATATAAAGGCGAAAGTCCACTTCCTGTTATCTGCAGTCAGCTGTTACTGCTCATTTTTGTTTATCATAACCTCCAAAATATTGTAGTGAATGTTACTAAACATGACCGCATGTTCATGAATTAACCAACATAATTTTGCAAAACTCATCACGGTTTAATAAGTTCACTGTTCGTAAGGTTACATCATTTGACATAATTTTAGATTTGAAGAAATGGCAAAAAAGGTTTTATAAAAAATCCTGTATATCACAAGAAACAAAAGAAAAAAACACAGATTAGAAGGATAATAGATACTACCAGATTAGTACTCTCTTTAAGTTAAAAGGATATGTTAAAGCCTACCCTAAAATAAATGGTTTTATTCCATCACACCTTTTACAGCTAACCAGATACTCTCTTCCCACCATTGTTTAAAGCTTACCAAGATCGAGTGCCAGTAAAAACTGTAAAGATGGAAGATATTAAAAAACTGAGAGCATACATTCCACACGAGCATCGGAGATTTTTCCGAGGAATTTTTGACTGTTGAACTGATGTAAGATCTCAAGGGATTACCAGCGATTTCGAAGTTAAAGAAACCAACGATGACCTATATATCAGAAATATGGCCTCAAATCTAAATATTTGAATTCTTTTCCCTCTCTTAGACTCATTCAAGTAATTTTACTATCTTTTAATAAATTGTAAACATTGTCTTACAATTAGAATAATAGTTTTTACTTGAAATGGATTTTTATCTCCTCGTATTTTTTTTAAAAGGGCGATAGTTTACAAGTGTAAAATTATGAATCCTGTTGTAAATTGAATTTCTTTACATATTGACATTTTTTTAAAAATACTTTAAGTTAAATATTTTGATTTAAACAATCTTTTTAGTTTTCCGAAAGCTTACTTTATTGGACCTAAGCCTGCTTAAAAAAAACCGATTCAATTGATTATCCAATAAACAGGGTGTTCTGGGCAAAAAATTCGAGAGTGATCGGACGACGTGAAAATAATGCAGTGATATTTTCCCATGCGACCCTTAGTTCTGAGTTATAGGCTTTCAAAGTTGCGAAATCAGAACTTAAATTGAAGTATATTTTCTAAATTATAAATTACAATATTACGAATTTTTAATCCATAATTACGTATGTCCATATAGTGTTTTGACGGAATAACTTTTACAGGGACAACTTGTACAATCTGAATATGGCAAAAATGAATTTTTCAATTGAATTTTGAACAAAAAGCTAGTATTTGTTTAACTCGATGATTTAGGAGATATGCAGATTTTTAGATCGTTGTACATGCCAAGGAAACCGTTTGTCATAAAGAGACATTCTGAAGAAAATTATTATAAATTGTAATTATTTATTGCAAATACGGGATTTATTAAAAATACTTGCCTAAACTATGAATTTTATCTAGTTAAACAAAGAGTACCTTTTTGTTTAAAAAACGATTTAAAAATTCATTTTTGCTATCTTCAGATTGTATAAGTTGGTATGAGCCGCCCCTAGCCCTCAGGTAGTAGTGTAGAATTATTTATTCCGTCAAATACTACATAACATACGTAATCATCCATTAAAAACTCATAATGTTCGAATGTATAATTTAGAAAATATACTTAAATATAATTTCTGATTTCGTAGTCTATAACTCAGAAACGAGAGGTCGTATGGGAATTTTTATATGTCGCTGTATTATTTTCACGTCATCTACTCACTTCCAAATTATTTGCATCGAGTCCCGGAACACTCTGTATTTGTAGAAAGTATAACAAAAGATAATTTCATCTTTTTCATGAACGCATCAACGAGAAATTTTATTACAACTTAAATTCGGTTCTTTACAGATATCAGATAACTGTTAGCGGATATTCTTCCTTCGAAATTCCTATTTCACGTTCGACAGGTGAACACAATATAAATGTATTCTTAACAGTTATTCCATTTCGTTGACCATGACAATACCAGAAATCGGTCCAAGAACGTAAACCGAGAATATGAAATTTGTGTCTGAACATGATAACTAAGTGGGCGGCTTGGGAGATTTTTGGGGACACAGTCAGGGTTTTAAGAGCGTCCGTGCACAAGCGGCGTGTCAAACACACCACTTACTGTTGCATACGCCAACGATGCATTAGTCAAATGTACCGAATACGTGACCGGGATTCTAAAGAGCGGGTGTAGAATGTTTTGCTTACGCCTAATCTTTTCAATGTTGTTCATGTAATATCGCACGATATTTTATCTTGGTAATTAAAATTTACATTTATCCGTATTTTCCTCTTACTTTTATGTCGAGCTCATTGGTTATATGAGTATAAAAACAAGAGGAAGAGATTAAAAATAAATAAAGTATTATAGAAAAAATTATCCAAGTATATTTAACTACAAGGAATTATAACGAATAGTAGCACTAAAATGGAAAGAAAGAACCATTTTCAAGATTTTTGTCACATGTTTTCATACGTTTCGTTTTCTTTTATATTCATCATAATCACATATCATAATTTTAACATTTTTCATTTATTTTTGTGAGCTTTCATTCTTGTCTCCATATGTTCAATTTTTTCCATAGGAATATACGAAGTGTCCGCCGGGAAGGTATACTACTTTGTTTTGCCACCATTTTGGTAAACATTTGGCAGTCGTGAAGTAGAGACATGGCAAATTTATTATGGAAAAATATTCGATAAACCAACATGTTTTAATCGTTAAAATATTTTATCAAAATATATCATCGATTACTGTGACGATGAGAAAGTTACGTGGAATTTTTGGGAGAAACAGCGTGCCAACAAGGCGCACTATTTATCGTGTAAAGAATGATTTCGAAGAAAAAGGGACTGTGGGTGGTATGTCCAAGCATGGACCACAAATTACGGCAAGATCGGTTGAAAACATTACTGCTGTTCAAAAAAGTGTTCAACACTATCTATTCATCAACCTCAATTCGAAGCAGTGCTCAGGAGCTGGGTCTTCAAAGAACAACTTTGGCTACAATTTTGCACAAGGATTTGCAATTAAGATTCATTCTTGACAACCACGATTTTCATGAAAAAATCATAGTGAGTGACGAGGCACATTTTCATTTGAATGGATATGTGAATAAACAAAATAGTCGGTTCTGGGCAATGGAAAACCCTCAAATTATTCATCAGTCACCTTTGCATCTATTAAAAGTGAAAGTCTAGTGTGTAATTTGGTAACGTGATATTATTGAAAACTTTTTGACGCATGCTATGGGCTTCATTAGCATGTGGTATCAACAAGACGATGCCACATCGCATATAGTCAGGTTTACAATAGAATTGCTGCGAGACCTCTTTCCACAACAAGTTATTTCAATAAATGGTGTTGTTGATTGGCCTTCACAGTCACCTGATTTACTGCTCAAGCAAGGTTTATGCAAACAAACGCTGGAGAAACTCAAACAAAATATTCGTGATGAAATTAATGAAATACTGTGAGAAAGTAATGAAAAATCAAAAATTCATTTAGATGTGTCAACAGTACAATAACGATTTTATTCTAGCCACACCTATTTTTCTCTATTTTAAACATTGAATCTACTTAATTAACAAGGAGATTGTTTACTGCTTCATAACTTTCTGTAATTCAAAATAATCTCTGAAAGAAGGAACTAAATCTAGTTTTTTAGCGCACATCAAGCTAAATTTTGAAATGCACTTGAACTTTCTAAGTTTCAAGTAGAGTTTTCATGTAATTTGGAAAATTACATTGTTGCCTTTGCGATGTGTATAATGTACATTATAAAAGTAAATGTTTTAGAGTGAGTTCTCGGTTACAAGTTGTTCATTGGTTTTTTATTTCTAGAGCCCGTTTATTAAAGGCCGCTTGACATGATGCAATGCAATGCAAGACGCAATATTTCTTGATCAAAATCATGCGCAGATGAAGTGCATCTGATTGTTTCATGCAAGATCCTGACATTATTGGTTTTGTGCCATTTTTATTGCGTGCAAGTTGCAGTCACTGTTAGCTTAACAAATCAGCTGACTTTAGTAAAACTTAGATTTGTTATTTTCTTAGTTAAACTAGGTACAAAAAATTAAATAAAATTTGAAGTTGGGAATAAATGGGCCACGTCAAGCACAGAAGATGCGCGGCGTATCACTGCAATTTAATATAAATGAATACGTTAATTAGTTTTCAATATATTTAAAAATGTTTGTCTGTATGTCCTTTATAGAATCGTAAACTATGCATTTGATCATGTGATGATATTTAACAAAATTGTCGAGCATAAACCAACGAGGGTTTTCTGAATGGTGCATTTATGTTTCGACGAAGAATGATGGGTACGCAAATTTTAAAGTGAATTCGTTAGCTGTTTTCCTTTCAATTCAAATAATTGTCACGGCATTATATGAAATTTATTACAATGACAATGGTGCCATGTATCCAAAATTAGTGTCCCTGCCTTTCTTTTTAGAAACATGAATCCACCACGACTTTGCAACGGAACAGACTCTCGGTCAAGAAAATGATTAACAATGTTATCGAAGTAATAACTTTGACTGGATAATTCAAAGGTGAAGACGAACTTTTGCTATCAGCATAAACTGATGATCAGTAATTAGAAAAAGACGTAATGTGAAGTCAAATATACTATTAGACCAAATCAGAGATGCATAACATCATAACAATGTATTTTTTTACAAAGGCCTTGGAAAGAACTACGATGCTTCTACTTTTGATAGCTAAATCGCTCTCGGTACATAAAAGATAATTTGGAAGATTGCAATGTGACAAGGGTGGCATTGGTTAACTTATAAGAAACATATTATACTATGAATCATCAGCAACTATTATTAAGCTTATTAATCTAACCCACAACCTTAGACTAATCAAATTTATTTCTGCTCTCCTGCATAATGCCAGGCACTATATCGATTTTCCAGGACAACGCAGTAGATTGAGACCACAGAAAAAGCTTTCTCAGAAGAAACTGTATTGGCTCAAATACTGTTTAACATATACACAAATGACCAGCCTAAAGCTTCAAACTACAGGAGTTTTGTATGCGCTTATGTATGACCTTATTTGGATCATTGGAAACCTAACTTGAATAATGACCTTGAAATACTCCTACTCTACTACAAACCATCTTAAAACTGCAAAGAAATTAATTTTTCGTCAAAATTCCGGACTCTTCTTTGAGCCCCTATGACCCCTCAAGGATGTAACTTTGTGTAGGCATCCAATCGTCATATTTAGGGCTCCCTAACGTATCTGCTCTTTGTCGGCTCTTATGAGGGACATCCTGTATATGTTTAGATATTTCCCTGTATAATTCTAATAAATAGTATTTAGAGAAAGCTTCTTTAATTTAGTTACTCATGTATATATTGGTAAATGGTGGAATTTCAAGTTCACATCTGTATTCAACTAAAATATATATGCTTTAAATTTTAGATGTTCTGAGAAATATGTTGCACTTGTCTAGATTGGATTCTCGAATTCTCTCTTTCAAGTACTCTTTTATTAATGAGTAACTTACGATCTAGATTTGTTTATGACAGTTAATTGGTGAGCTATTCCAGTTAATGGATAAAACAAAATCAAATTTGTGCTTATGAGATAAATTTAATATACAGCGATAAATGATAAAATAATAAAAATCTGCATCGGAAGCTCAATCTAAGTAAGAAAAGTTGTAATGCAAATGAAACTACTGAAAAGTGATTAATTAACTTAACAAATTCTGTACCACAACCGCATTTTTCTATATTTAGAGAATTCCACATAAGAATCAGAACAATCACCACGATGCTAAGTGACGATAAAAACAGCAAAGGAATTAACAGCATAAACTGTCAGAAGACATACTATTGAATTGTATAGGAATTATTCAAAACTACCACAGCAGCTGGTGATGTAGTAATTGGAGATGTTACTCAATACTCATCATCGCTAGGATCATATCTGTGAAACTTTCATATATAATTCATATATATATAATTCAACCTCAGCTTCCATGACGTGGACCCAAAGCTTTCATAGGAGTATCAAAAAACTTGATGATACAGAGATTGAAAGAAATAAGGAGAACGATACATTTGACAGGAAAAAAATATGATATCACTACCCATCCAAAAAGCAATTGTATATCAGTAAAAATAAGGTACGTCTTTTCACTAACTTTCTCACAAGCTACTCCTTCCACTTCAACTATTGCGAATTGGTTAAGAAAAAACTGATGAGTGGAAGAAGGAAGAAGAAACATGAGAATATTTCGCTAATAGAATCATATGCAAGTGATATTTTCAACAAGAAACCTGTATGAGCAAAGATCTAGTTTCCTTGGCGCCAACGTATGTAAGAAGTTCATTAAACCTCTGGAACTGGGTGGAAATCAATTTTGCAAACATAGAAATTGAATTGAAGTATTACCTTAAAACTGCATCTGCAAGAGAAATGAGATGTCCTCAATTGTCACTTGTGACCTTTTATCGTAATTTAAATTTGTTTAAGATATTCAGTTAATTTCAACAAAACTAAGGAGAAACTGCATTTTCAAATTGGATAGATTTGTAAAGCTGCTTATATTGCTTTAATTTTATTATCCAACTGTAAAATTTGCTCGTCCTAACAAAAATAAAAGCCTACTCAATTTGTCATTCTATTCTAGAAAATTTTCAGCTTCAACTTGGGAAATCAAGGTATCTCTCAAAAAATCGTATTGAATTACCTTTTTGCCTCATTCTCCATCGTAAAAGCGTTCACTGCACATACCCCCGTATCATTTTACGATTGCCCAACGTGGCCAACTACCGTTGGCCAATGCCTAAATAATTTTTCATCGTATATCCATAAAACTAATTAGAAGTGAATTATCATAAAAATTCCTGCAAACATAAATAAGACATGTAACATTATTTCCCGAGAAAGCCATTTTGACCTATGCCGAATTGTTTTTTTTATTGATACTGCGGCGAAATGGCCACGTGTGTGACATCTCTTCGGTTGTGGAAATAAAATAGCCGTAAAATGGGTGGCGGCAGTTCATTTTCATATTGGATATCGCTCTTCTGAGATGTGATGAATTTTTAAAATTCAATTTTTGGATAGTCATTCTGTTGAAAAAACTCATTAACAAACGAAGGAATGTAACGAGTTATTGATTTCAGCAACTATTGTTCAAAAGTATAGCGATTTATAAAGAATATACTGCATTTAAAAATATTTACATACTTTTATCACTTGACAAAGAAAATAGTAAGGATTTCATGATGTTACTAAAGTACTAATGACTTTTGCTGGTTGCTAATACATGAAATGATCGATAAGTATTCTAATATCAGACTATAAGCACCTATAAAAGCAAAAGAAGAGAAATTTTTTAATGCCATCTTTCTTTACAATTTGTACAAATATAGATTATCACCCCATTCCTTCAAAATCTCCAACATTAATTATTACAAATTAGTCGTATTTATAATGCCGGTTATCATTAAGAATTTTACAGATTTGACTATCTGTAACAAGCGAAGATAATTTCAGTACAATTAAATGAAACAATGAATTTGCTGCACCAAAGTTTCATTTACTTGGAAACTAAGGTAAAGTTACTGATAGAGCTTAATCTGCAAATCAGTTTGTTGATGATTGATATTGAAGCCAGATATTGTTCACAAAACTATTATTTAAGAATAATTTGATCTAAATGTACCGCACACTTGCATAGCTCACAACTAACTACTGAATGTGAGCTAGAAACCCCACTAAAAGTAGGAATAATATTTAGAATTATGTGTAATACCCTATTGACGTTGATGATTCTATCAACTATTCGATTTACTAACCGATTCTATTTAAGAATTTCAAGGGATTAATTTTTTGTGTGATGTTGTTGTTTATCTATATTTTAAAATGATTCGATGATTCTAGAAATAAAATATTGTAATGCGGACCTGGACAAGTTGTTTACTATCCAGTTCGCAGTGGAGCGTCTCTTTAAAGTTAAAGTTAATTGTTCAATACGTTTAATTTCAACATAATCTACATATTCTCTACTTAAGGCTGGAACATGTTCAAAATAATTCTTTGACAATTAAATTTTCATGCTTAAATTCTCAACTAAGTTCTGAACTAACACTTTTTTCACTATACGACACGAATTGTCTACCTCAAATGGTCGACAAAAAGTCATAACCGTCAATGGATTCAAATTTTCAATAGTGAATAAAAAATTATTGAAATCATATATAAAAATTATAATAAGCATAGAATATAACATTGTGAACAGCTACTACCAACAGCATACGTTAAATGGCACACATTCCACACCAATAAGGAAAGAGATCTTACCGAACTGATTCCAACTTCACCCGTTCATTGTGAACGACAACGACGAAATTGGAAGCATTTAGTTTTTCTTTCGATTGTGATTTTTGCCTTATTTCAGCAATTTGGGACTATCGAACAGGCTATTGTAATGTAGCGACAAGAAAAATTTACCCTTGAAAGTTGATTTTAAACAACCACTATATTCTGCTGATCTGTTTAAATTTGCCGGGCTCTGTCTACAATTGGTACGACTTTCTGATCAGCCTGGAATGTGTGCTATTTAGCATACCTATGCTACTGTCATCAGTGGAAACCAAATTTTCTCAACGCTTCTAAGGGTTACTAATAATACGTGAACTGATAAAATCCACTACAGTTTACAGGCGAGAATGTTTTTAAAGTTGGCCCAATATATTAGTTTTGCGTTTGGAACCTTTCGATACTTTCTATAGTCCTCTAAGTAAGAATAAATACACTATGATACTAAAGCCAAATTGCGCCTAATATTATTTGTTCGTAAAATCTTATAATAAGTAAATTACTTCAGTGTCATATCTTCGTTTCTTTGCATTTTCTTGTGCGCATTCCAGTCCACCAATTGCCTCTTTCAATGAACCAAATGAATAATAGTCGCAAGTCGGTGCATCCAGACTATAAGGAGGGTGTTCCAGTGTTTCCCAACCCAATTTGGTCAAAGCTTCCGTCATAAGCCGAGCTGTATGCTTTTTGACGTTTTCTTGCAGCAATATCACACTACGGATTGAAATATCGCGTCGTTTTGACCAATGGATAGTTTTCACCATGTTTTTTAGGAAGCCACTATAGTATTTTGCGTCAAAAGTTCGTTGTTTAGTGAGAAAATCAAACGCTATTATTCCTCACATGTCCCAAAACACCTTACTCTTAGACTCCCTAGAGGCGCATTTATTATCCAAAATTTAGTAATGTATCCAAGTTTCGTCTTTGATAAATATTCGGTGCAATGAATTCTCTTCTTCCTCTACGTAGCGTGTGAATTTCTGTTTCAAATTCAGAAGTCTTGGCACCCATCTGGCTGAAATTTTGTAGAAACCAATCCATTCATGAATTATTTGCTAAATACATCTGCGCTGATGCCCAATTCTTCAATTATATCGTGTTCAGTACTGCAACGGTCTTCCACAAAGAATTTTTTTTCGATAAATTTCCAGGAATTTCACATTGCTTCTACCAAAAAATGAATAATGATGCATTGCGCAATAAACGTTGGTACATCCTTCTCCCTTATATTATTGCGATAAGTACACTAAAAAGCAAGATTACGCGATCTCGTTTTTTCTGTACGCTCCCTACAAGACCAGTGAAACATCCAGTGCAGCCATTTTCACGACACTAAATTTTTTGCGCGTTTATTCCAAAATTTCGATTCATATTTGAACTACCCTTATATTTTAGAAAAGATACAAAATTATTTTGAATTCGAAAGATCTTTCATATCCAATTTGTTTCTGACTATATAAGTGATCTTGAAGTTGAACCTATTTCTATTGACAATTCATCTCATTACACACTTATATATATCAAGATCTGAAACAGAACTTGTTGGATCTTGTTGGAGCTTAACACTAGATATTGTTAACACAAGTTACCTTGTCTAGAATTAGTAGTAAGGTTCAGTCGGATACAAAGAAAATAAGAAACTGTCTATACCGATGGACACGCAGTTAACTGTGAAGAGAGCTGTGAATAAATGTGAAATTAATAGAGTATGAAGAATATCAATCGTAAATGTGAATAGATCTTGAAGTCATCGGTTTATTACTGGGTTCATGAGGCGGATTTATCTAATAGCTACTCTTGTTGTGTTTGTATGTAGGCGACAAGACAAGACAAGACAAGACAACGAGTATATTCCAGGCAACATGAACATCACATCTAAGTGGTTGGTAGATTTCAAAAAATATTATTCTATCCCTTTACACATTTAACTGAGACTTATGAAGAACTTTATGAAAATGTAGAATAAAAATAATGATGAATTTCGGTATTAGCATATTTGCAACCATATTTCCGAATTTTACAGAAGAAAAACTGAAAGAGGGAAAAATTTGTTGACAAACAGCTTGAAATTATAAAAGATCCTTAGTTTAAAAGTCTGTCAGCTGTTAATAAAAAGACGCTTGGAAAACCTCCAAAAAGGTTGTCGAAGAGCTTTTGGGAAATGAAACATTATGAAGATGTTCAACAGATCGAAGTGAATATGTTGCCCCGACAACTTAGGGAAGTATAAATTTGAAACTTTTGTAAGAGCGTCATCATGGGATTTGGAGATTACTATTGGTCCTTAATAGAGAAACTGATCTAAAGAACTATACAAAAAAGGACAAAATCTATGATTTTTATTCATTTTTCACACTAAGTTAACCAATAAGAAGTAACGTATTTCTTAAACAACAAACAAGTAAATACAGACGAAAAAATCATCGTTATTTACCTGTTTCAAAATTTGGACCCTGTATACTATTAAATAATCAAATTGGCTATTTTATAGATATGTCATTCTGTTAACTAATCGTTGATGACACTTCTGAGAGAATTTGAAAGAAATAAAAAGTATACCCATTAAATTTTTCATTTTTCTTCTGTGGCACATTGACTAAGTTTTACTTGAAAAACAATTTATTCTATGTCTGCACGATTTTTCGAGCTGGTCGATAACCAATCTGGCCACTGAATAACAATCACCGTGTTTGTCGTATAGCTGGCAAAAAATAAATCTGTCAATCTGAAAAGTTTTAATTGGCCAAGAAAAACACAGCCCAATCTCCGGAAACTCTTCTGAGAAGTCTGACAGATTCGGAGGGATCTAAGAAAAGAAGGACACAGGTGGCAAGACATGATAAATGGGCGGTAGCTCCCTTTGGTGGGATAAGGACTGCCTTATTGATATTTATTACCTGAATAAATAACAATAAGTGTATTCTTATTCGGTTCATACTAAAATTTGGTTTATGGATTTTTAAGAAGACGAAAAGCACCCTTGACGAAACAAGTTCCACGCGCTAAGAAATGGAAATTTTCAGTGTGTTCGGGGTTGTTCTTGAGATTTATCTTCATAGTTTGACTGAGATTTGTATGATGGGGATTAGGAGTTCGCTTAATATACGAAACTCAGTTAAAAACTAACTAAGCTAGTTTTAATTGGCTTTTGAAGTAATTTCATCATTCGAAATCTAATTCGAAAACTTTTTTCAATTAGAAGATCTGCCATTTTATTTTATAACCGTAACTGAATGTATTATCACAATTATAATCCTCAGATTATACCATCTAACCTAACCCAATGATCATATTACTGTTTGATTGATCCTATAATATCTGCAATGCGTGAAAACCTTTCAGTCATGAGTTTCTCTGAATATAACCAGGTAATTAAGAGATCCGCAATAATGAATCTAGAACTTTTGAATAGATCATAAGAGCGAGGCTTATGAATCTTTTTTCGATAATCTGTAGTTTCTAGCCGAATTATTTTTAATTCAGCCCAATGTAGAGCAGCAGAAATAGTAGGGACGAAGCTTATTGTGTTTATCTCTTTCAAATTGTACAGAACGTTCTAGTAGTTTGAGAGCCAGTGGTAAAGTGTCCCAAAAGAAAGTTTACATTTAAAAAAGAATATTAAGAAAAGTAATGAGTTCATTGTTACATATAACAATACATTGGTTAGAAAATTTATTCATTAAAAATAAAGTTGCGCTCACGGCATTTATTTAATCTTGCAGTAAAATTGCCACGAAGAATACCTGACGGCTCGTCAAGTAATATCTAAGCCTTTTCGGTTAACGTAAGCTTTAGATTCGACATAACTCTAGAAGAAAAATTTGCCCAGACAAATTTCAGAAACTCGTGGCAGCGATCTAATCAATCTGTGCGAAGTTACTCTGTCCTGCTGGAGCCATGGTCTTCGGGTATAACCAGTTCAGCACTCGTGCTGACATCGCAGCCTTTTCGGTCACTTTAGGAGAATGTAGGAGTTTCTGATGTTTGTGTTTTGGATTGGCTGTACTTCAGTAGTTACACTTTTGCTTGTTTTCGTATCCATTAAGATGAAAATGATCTTCTGGTTCACGCAATCAAGGCATTGACCATCCTAGTGCTTCAATTCTTGCACCGACTGAATTTTGTGAGGGTGCACCCAGTATTTGCGTAAATGCGAAATAATGATGATCTGTTCACGTTTAAAGAAACAGTATGCTTCCGAATAGACAAGTCAGGCTCGTCACGAACAAACCGAGTCTGTCTACGTTTTCGAGCGTTCTAGGAAACAGACGCCCGGAGATTGATTTATCCAGTATTAATTCGGTTACTTCAAACTTCTCGACACATTTTCCTATCAGTCGAGCACCTGTCGCATCATTTAAGTGACGAATATTGCATAAATTTCTACTCGCTACAGTCGCCGATTTACCGTTTGAAAAACGTTCTGCACACCATACGATCAGTATCCCAGAAACGCTCCAAATCGCCAGAATTACCTAGAGCAGGCTACCGATTGACATACCGCCCGTGCCCCTCCAAATAGCCGCATTCACGTAATAAGCAATACAAAAGTTGAGGTACCTTGTATATACCAATCCAGCGAAGGAGGCCTTTGAGTTACTCAGTTTGAGTTTGATAATTTCAAAATATTCAATCAATTAATTACGAGAATAATATTTGAAAACGATTAACGGTTTCGAAGTCATGGCAGAAAATTTTTTGACTAACAAAAATGATGAAATTTCGAAAGTATTTGACGCATTCTGATTCTCATATAAGTTTTTTATTAAAGAATTACGAGCCTACCTTAGACGACGTAATATATTGTTCGAACATACGTCTTTTAGTCGAATTAGACCAAAAAATAAGGAACTACAAAAATTCCCACCAAGCTGAAAATTGGTAGAATTGTTCAAAATAAAATAAAAACAAAAACTGGAAGTTCCTCATCATTCCCGTGGATGGAAAAAAATATTTAAGGGCAACTTTTTTTCCTAAGAGCCACCGTTTATGAGATATAACGATTCAAAAAGTTTTAAAAGTTGTAATCATTATAATATAATTCTAAACAACCAAAATAACAACATAAATATGTGAATTGAATGTGTTCTCTTGGATTGGCTCTTCCTTTAGTTAAATGCATTAATACGTGTATTAATCATGGCGATAGTAACATGACGTATTAAATAGGGAGGATTGTTTCATCCAATATTTAAAGGAGAATGGCGTATATTCGACACAAATAAAATAAAAGACACTTTGACAAGATCTATTTTATTTCAGTATTCAATTCCACCGACGCCGAAAAAAAAGTTTCGTTCAAATTTCAACAACGAAGACATTGGAACCAACAAAAAAAGATGGAAACAAATTGCATTCTGAGAGCATTGGATTCAAGCGTGTTCTGTCCAGCACTTATATTATGTCCGGCATCGTCCTGAATTTTTAAAGGATACTGTGTCCTGTTCGCGAAAGGCGCGACATTATTGCGCCCTTTGGGGATTGTTTCTCACATTTTCTACCGGTTTTGTTTTCCCTGTTACAAAGAGACGGGTTGACGAATTCAAAATAGGATAAACCTTGTACCGCGTGCTTTCGCATACTGAATTTTTATCCTTCTAGAAAATTATTTTATATTAAAGAATTATTAAGTGAAAATAGTTTTTATGTGTATACCTACAGAATTTATGATCACTACGAAAACTATTCAATGATTAGTTAAGCAAAGAGCAAATATTCAAGAATTAAATCATCGATGATGAAAAATTTTGAAAAGACTGATTCTAACGTAAAACGTTCCGTTAGTTACTGATAAACCAATAAAAATTGCCGTAATTCATTTATATAGGAGTAATTTTTTTGTTTTACTGGAAAAATGAACATAGAATAAAGCAACGAATATATTGGCAACTTCCTTATTTCTCTTTCTGGGTCATCCACTTTTTTCTTTCCTGTTTGTATTTTTTATGATCTTGATATTTCTTGATTTCTTCGGATCTAAGCTTTCAAAATGGTCGAATCATGTATACAAAATTGAACTAGATAATAAAACTAACTATACGGCAATCCTAAAATGTGAAATAATTTATATAAAAAATCATTAAAATTAAAACAGTGCGCAGCATGCTCCGCATTAAATATTATTATCAGAGTAGTTTATAGAGTAGCAGGCACTTTGCAGTAAGTATGTCTTCAAATTATTCCGAAATGCGGGTAAAGAGGTTATAGATTTGATTTGAATTAGTAAACGATTGTGCATTTTTTGCATTGGTAAAGTATTGAGCTCTTAACAAATTCTAAACGTGGATTAGGTAGATAAAGGTCATGCTTTGCGTTCCTAAGTGGATAGCTGTGCAATGATCTTTCTGAAGTTGTAGAAGCGTGATAAAGAATATTTTAAAACTTTTAAAGAAGTCTTGGCAGTGCGCTCTGCTGTTTAGTTGGAGTGAATATCTAACAGCTCTCTTTTGTAGTTTGAAGATTCGCTCAAATTGAGTCGCACCACACGTACCCCAGAATGGAAAGCCATATGCGATAAACTGTTATAGAGGTGGATAAATTTAGTTTTCTTGATTTCTTCGGATCTAAGCTTTCAAGATGGCTTAACCAAATTACACTCTTTCTGACTACATCGGTTACTGTTGGCTCAATATTCTTAATAAGAATCCTAGTTTGGACTATATAGAATAATAAAAGTTTTCTTAATGTTTTATAGAGTCTATCAGATCTTGACCTTTTAAACTTAATGCATAATACTACCTAACCTAACCTACCTTAATAAGTCCTTTTCCAATTTAATCCAACAGAGAAACTACTGTGAGGCTAATGAGCTGGCACTTTGGATCAGAACAGCAATTTCTTCTTTCTTATGTTGCCGATGTACTATTCAATTTCTTTAATACTATTTTTTTGAATTAACTTGTAACAATTCATTCTCTAACTCCTCTACAATCACAATAACAGAAGCAATTCTGATAATTTCATCAGAACTTTCTGACATATTAACCCTTTTCCTTTTCTACCGTAAGCCATTGTTCTTAATTGAATATATCCCTCAACAAACAAGCAAGATACAATGAACTAAATAATAATATAATTAATTGTTGTATGCTCGAATGCATTCAAGGATGGAGCGGCGCAATTATAACGACACGAACTACTTTCACAAAATCATTTCCATTTCCAGTTACCTGCAGTGGTCACACAGGCAAACTATTTAGCATATACCAGGTTACTATTCTCCCTATACACCAAATAATTTAGTTGCACCTTTCAATTTTTGTTAAAGAAAGGGTTAGTAATTAAATTTTTTCAAATAGTTTTGTATAAAAACGATAGAGCACTGTGTATACATTTTATTTGAAATAATACTAATTATTTCTTTGAAGCAATAAAAACAAAAGAATAACTTTTTGTTATTTTCAAAATTGGTCTCCTAATATGAGATAGTGTGGGCTACTAATAAAAGACTGTCTCATATTAAGAAACCAAAAAAGAATCAAAATAAAATTATGGTTCTTATACCGCTAAAAATAACAAATATAAGGGTTAAAACTGTTACAAACTAAAATCTAATCGAAAAGAGCTTCTCTTTTCCTTGATTTTTCTGGAACCTTCCACAAACAAATTGTGTGCCTTCAACTTCGGCGTATTCCTCGTGGTACCACATAAAATGAGCATTACATCTAGCCCACTTTTCACCTTGAGTGTAATTGCGAAATTTTCCGTGACAAAACAATCCAGCATCATTGTTATCCTCTTCATCAGTCCAGTCGTCATAATGCACGGAACCTTCTGAATTTGAGCTGCTTGATATCATTTCAGTATTTTTGGTATTTTTAATCTTAGATTTTTGATCTGCTGTTCTTGAAGATTTGTGTTTTCCATTTTTGTTTTTTTTTTAGTTTCTTTGTGATTGATTGTTCCAAGATTTTCTTTTATTGAATAGATGTTATTGAACTAGTTTTGCATTTCCTTTTATTATAATTTGCACTATAATTTAAAGAGGTTGATGGTAATGTAAAAGCCTCTATTAAAGAGACAAGAAAATAAGACTTAATCTTGGTAGAAACTGATAATGCTGCGGGAATTGCTATAGATTTCTAACGCTTAGGAAGATCCAGAGCCAATTCTAAAGTACGCTAATTTTCATTATTAGTTCTTTTCTCTTAAGGCGGGCTTCGTTCTTCTTCTAAAAAGTCTTATATAAACCCCTTAATTAGTTTCACGTAAAACAAATAAGTATTCCACCTGCTCATTACCTCTTAAAACAAAACCTCACTTTCTCACTAAACTGAGAAAAAGATAACACAATATTCTAGTATTAAAATAAATCTTGTTTAATTTGAAAAAAAAAAATGTTGCAACCCTAAAACCACCATACAAAACGGTCTCCAAAAAAGGCCGATACACAGTGTATTTGATTACAATAAGTGGTGTTACGAGTTATGGCAGTCTACAGGTACATAATGTATGATGGGGCCATAATCCGAACGTGGGGCACCCCAGAGGGCTTCTAAATTATGATACTCCGGAGCGAAGAGGCAGAACGAGGTAAAACGGAGACGAAGAACCGCAATGGCTCATGTTTGACGATCAGGATAGCGTTATATCAATTTGAAATCGACACATTGCACGAGTCATAGACGGTAAAAGATGCGTAAGTTTTTTGTAACATAATTTCTTAATGTCTTAGTCAAGTAATTTCAAAAAATAACATCCTCCACCTTTCGACATAGAAATTCAACCAAATTTGTATTATATGAATATGTCTATTAAGAGGTTATCAAAATTATACGTTTTTCTTTTTAATAACATATTGATTAGTGTGATAAAATTCAGTGTTTCGTTTGTCCTCTGAGATATCAATTTGAAAATTTGATGTTTTATTGTATTCTTCCAAAATCCAGATCATATCAATCATTTCATTAAGATGAAATTCATTTTTGCTTTAGTTGAAATTCTTCAAACCATCAAGTACCAGTACCGATTGCGTCTTTAGATCATTAAAATATTGTTTTAGAAGATACTGGAGACAACGTATAATCATGAAACTCCGAAGAACAATGTACCGACCCTATTTTTACTACAAGTACCAGTTCCAGCGAGCCATATTTGTTTGTTCAAAGAGAGTTGAATGATTTAGCACGTGATTTGGGGTTATGGAACTTGTTAGCCAAAGAGACAAAAATTACGACCTTTAGTGTGTGCGTGTAATTTAAAACCGTCTAAACCAGTTCCTCATTCTGTGAAGACCTTATGACCTTATGAAAATATTCGCTTGCTTTTAGACGAAATTAACTACAACAAGTATAAGCGGTAGATATCTGGGGACCTGAGGGTGATTGGAAATTTAATGGGCTTACGAAACATTGCTGTTTTCTATGTCTATGGGACAGTCGGGCAGTAGATCAACACTATGTAGAAAAAATGTCCTTCCGCCTCCTCCCTCACATTAAACTTGGATTGATGAAAAGCTTTGTGAAGGCTATGGATAAAGAGAGTGATGGATTCAAATACCTTGGAGAAGTCTTTTCCCAGTTCAGTGATGCTAAATTAAAAGAAGGTATTTTTATTGGGTCCCAGATAAGAAAATTGCTGGACGATGAAAATTTTGCAAAAAAGCTCACCAGACAGGAACTTAGAGCATGGAAAGCATTTGTTAGTGTAGTGAGGGTATTTTTGGGCAACAATATGGATCCAAACTACCAATAGTTCAATGATGAACTTCTAGACGCCTACAAATCCTTTGGTGCTCGAACCACATTGAAAATTCATTTCCCTCCATTCCCATCTGACATCTTTTCCCGAAAATTTGCGAGCTCTCTGTGATGAGCAGGATGAAAGGTTCCAAGACATGTTTATTAGATGTAAACTATAAATGTTGTCAATATACACGATTCTATAAATGTAACATAAAAACCTTACGTGTTACAATGTTTTTTTTTCATATTTTCCCATTTGTATAGGTCCATTTTATCACAATATGCTATTAATTTTTGTGTAACTACAAAAAAATTTTGTCAACCAGTGTAAGTTTAGGTATATGGAATGCTTGATAAAAAAAAAACTATGCTCTATAACCGAGAAAATTATGTCTTATTATTCTGATTCACCCAGGATCAGATTCAGTGAATATCAACGAAACAAATAATATTCCGATGTTTATTACTAGGCGAATGTGGATACTAATAATCTCAAATTTTCAAACTAATATCTCGAAGTACAGAGGAAGCACTGAACTTTATCACACTAATCAGTCACCCTGTATATATGATTGAATTTGTTTTAAGTTAAATAAGTTTCAACATAATATCTAGTATGTAAACTGGAAAAATGTACTGAACATAATTCATCAACTCAGAACGGGAGGGTCGAAATCGTTTGTCTTCAATACTAATCTATTTGAAAGTAATTTGAAATAGGGCAGAGCTGGTTCTGTTGAGCCGCGGAGTCTACTGCTCACCTATAGTATCTTCTCCTATCGTTGAAAATTGGTTTAAAAACCATGAATATTATCATACGGTTATCAAGTAAGTGTATTTCGATTCCAACTTTATTACTGTTGATGTTTTAAGCTCCATAAATAAATTATTGCACATGAGTTTTTAATTATTCAAAATATTAAATGAAATTTGGAAAAACGGTCATTTAAGACAAAACATTTAAGGTCAAATGACCTTTACTATTCAGTCGCTTGAACGTTTCTACATTGATGTTTTTTTAATTTAAGGATGCAAAAAAAAACTGAACGTGCTAATATTAGTGAGGAAATAATAGAATAAGCTATAGATGAAGTCCTTAAAAGATAACAAAATAGACTAGTTTGTTTTATGACAAGTTGGGTACATTGTTTTGAAACCAGTTGCAGCTAGAGAAAGCATACTGCTGGTTCTGTTACGTCAAAAGAACGTGGAACTAATGTAACGGTAAATGCGGCCGTATCAGCAGCTGGAAACTCAGTTCCTGTGATGTTTATATTTCTTCCGAATAAGTTTAGAGACTACTTTAGCGCAAATGGATCACCTGGATGTATAAGACGCGGTAATGGAAGTGGTAGGCTAACTGAATACAAGTTTTATTATTTTATGTAGCACTTTATAAACTGAGTAAAATTGACACCACAGTACTTCTGTCAGTGAATTTTTTGTTTTCATGAGCTGTGAGAGTAACTAAACTATTTATGCAATTTTTTTTTAATAGGAAACTCATTTATTTTTGTTCCTGTTTTTATAAAGAATCTGACATATTTTATTATGTTTTTGCTTCCATGTTCCATACGTTTTAATGTAACAAAGTTTGTATAATAACCCAGAGTCTGTAGTGTCCCCGTTGAGTGGTTCAAAAGACTTCGCCTGTGGGGTGTCATGAGCCTCATGACTGTTTTCGTTATAAGATAAATTTAGTATAGTAAACAACGGATTCTTTGAAGTTTTTTTCATCCCAAAATGTGGTTCAATAAATAAACGACTAATTTAAAATTAATGTTTGTCAAATTATTCCTCTGGAAGCACCATACACTGATTTGAACGAAATACGAATCAACTGACCCCGGTCTGCCCTACTGTGACAAATCGCCCAAAGACAAACTAAAATCGGTGAAGCAACAGGTAGTTTGTATAGCAGCGATATCTTATATCATATAACGTTTAAGGAAGCTAAGAATTATTATATCAAATTTTGGCGGATTTTTAGATTGAGAAAAATACAATTCTCGTTTTACATTCAACGCAAATATTTCCTGTCTACCTGGAAGGCTTATACATGGATATTCTCATAATACTTGCTGTCTGAGATGCCAAAGAACGCATTTATAAGTATGGAAGTGAGTGTTGGATCATGAACAAAAAAGAAAAAAACAAAATAAACATATTGGAGAGAAAGGTACGAAGGAGGATTTTTGGAGGAGAGCTTGAACAAAACGAATGGAGAAGAAGAACGAAGGCAGAGGTCAAAGTACTGTATGGTCAAATTGAGATGGGATATGTGGTCAGAACAAATAGACTCAGTTGGATAGGGCATATAGCCAGACGAAGATAGTTGGGTGAAAAGATCCATGTTAAGGGGAGAAGGAGCGAAAAGAAGGCGTCCACGAAAATAATGGATAGAAGCATGTAGAGAAGATTGTTTTTTACTTAATTGATTAGGTGTGGTAATAGTTCCAGTTCAACTGTTAAAAATTTCTAATAGTGAACTTATTAGCTGGTGGCTACGGCGTTTATTAGAGTATTGTAGACAACTTGTACAACGTATGTACTTAAATCTGGAGTGGGAGAGAGACAGAGAGAGAGAGAGAGAGAGAGAGAGATTCGTTGGAAAATTTTTAATATGAGGAAGGTTTGTTAGAGTTGTCTCTGATATATGAGTTGCTTCTCTGCTGGGCTGGGGTTGTGTTGGTTGCGTGGGATTCTGGTATCCTAGCTGAAAGGAGGGAAACTACGACCATTGGGCAGAAGAGAACCTAAAGAGGGCTGCAGTAAGTAAAAACGGTGCATCTCTGTTTGGAGATTTTTCTGTAACCTTCCTTGTGAGTTATTTTGTTTGTTTTTAAAAATTTTATATTGTTTTTTTCTTTTTTTTTTAATTTTAATGGGGAGGCGGGTACAGCTGCCGCTGCATTATTCCCTATCGTCGGCCATTTGCTGGTGAACCGGTTCACCAGGTCACAGGAAAACCACAGAAAACCTACAACAGCGACGATCGCCGAAGTGTGTGTGATAGGGTTTTATCTGATGGATATGGGACTGTCTAGGAAGTTAAGGTAGATATCAGGGAGGTCTTCGTATACTGATGCTAGCAGCCGGAGGAGCATATAGGGGAATTTTCTCTTGCGCCTTGAGCTCAGCGGTCGCATTTTGGGGATCCAGAGGATAAGAAAGGTTTCTTTGGTAGCGGAGTTGTTTGATTCGATTATGCGAATCACCCAGCGGGCCTGGAGGTCATTTATACGGCTTGAGATGAGGATTATGTCTATATTGACATAAACGGTAATATTGGGGCTGAATCTGTGTGTAGTGTAGACGTTTGCTCTATATTCGATTATAGGGCGAATGTATGTTTTGTATATATGAAGTGAGGTAAGGGTAGGTTCGTCCAAATTTTTCTCCGAGCGCCTTGATAAGACAGACTCACCTCCGGACTCAGTTTAGAGTATCGTTCAAATCGGCCGCCCAACTGAGAGTGTAAGTGAATGTCACTCCGAGATTGACGGCTTCTCTACGAATGTCGAGCCTTTCTCCCCAAAGTATCAAAAGACAGTTTCATGGTTGAAGATGTTTGCGCAGGTAATTCGGATGTTTGAAGACGTTGGCTTGTGTCTTTTGGAAATTGAGCGTAACCCTCCATTTCATGCACCAATCCGAAAATTCGAAAGTTTTTGGGATTTTTTGTTAAAAAATGACCTTTAAATATCCATACGTCAGTCGAATATGTTTTATAAGTAAGTAAATATAAGGTAGTAGTTAGCGGACCTGTGAATTTTATCGCAACTTGCCCAGTGATGGTATCGACTCGTAGATAACTTCTCATCTTATTTATCAGTTCATTGTTAATTTTTAATGCACCACTGTAGAAGATAGCTGTTGAATCTTTTTTTGCAGATAAATCCTTAAGTTATTTATTAGATTCCAGAGCATTCGAAATAATAAATAGAGTAAAAAAAATCCTGGATAATTGGACGTAGAGGACATATTTCTCTTATAGAGATTATTGTTAGAGAGTTTGTGCAGCTGATTGTGTTGAATTAATTTAATGAACGCAACTGTAATGGTCCTCACAATTTTTGTTTGATTTTACAATATTCGATTTACATCGTAAATTGACTGAGAAAATGGGCTTTCCATTAAATTGAATTTGAATGTCATAAGTAGGTTCAAGTTAATGCGTTATCTTCTAAATAGTCTATTTTTGGTTTAAGGTGAAATAATTCTGGAACTTTTCGAGATAAATGAATGTAAGAGTATAGGCTTCATTCCGATTATCATTATATGTTTAAGTAAAATAGAATTTATTTCCAGTGCTCACGTTAGTATTTTCTGAGAGATTTTTGTTGATCCCCATCTGGTGAATGCCTCGTCTCAAATTATGTAAATTCTCAGAAACGATTCATCAAAATTATTACTAAAAATACAAATCCACATAAGTCGATAAAAAATTCAGAAAGTCGCCAGAAAAAAACGATATTATTTTCCTTAAAACCAGAAAAAGCTTCCATTCCTCCACCACTAAGCAGGTAGTGTGTATCTAGAGTTTATAAAAAGGATAAGGGAAGGCGAAGTTAAAAATGAGGCCGATTACGGACTCTTGGGTGAACTTATACACCCTCGCACACATATATTTTCCCTTCTTTCTTTTTTCTTACATCCCACTCCGGATACTTTATTTTTCAATTTTCGAATATCGGCAATGTTTAAGGGTTGCTAGGGTATCCTTAATATTGTATTTGGGGTATAGTTTTTTCCTAAATTGTTGAAATTCGATTTCAGAATGTAAAGATATCTAATAAGAATTAAAAATTGTAGACGTAGACGTTTTACAAAAACTGTTGGTATGTTTATTGCATATGGCACATTCAAAATAGAAACACTTTTATATTCTCTTTACTTGAAGCAATTATTCATACAATCATTGGTGTCTACATTTACGAAATTATACCTTTTTATTTGAAATTCAATTCACTTTGAGTTCTTTATAATGTTAACTATTGACATTTCAATAATTTTCACAAGAATCTTAGTAGAACCAAAGAGAATTAAGTAATAATGAGTATTTAATCATATTTGGAAATTCCATATGTCTAGGTTATATTAGTTACGTCACTTGGTGTCCCAATTGGTTTGTTTTTGGAAAATTTTCGATAGAAAAATATATCTCCGATGCTAGTGATTCTTCTAAATGTAGACAGTGATATATGAAGTGTAAAAATCAAGTGATGATACTGATTAGGTTTATTAGAGTAGACACATAATTGAATGTTGTCTTCTTCAAAGTGTTGGAAATGACTCTTCCATTTCTGATAGCAATACTAGATCTTCAAAACTGGTATTAACACCAACTGATCAGTAACAACCTTACAATGTTTACTTATGTCCCAAAACTACATCCTTATATAAATTTGTTTATTGAGATTGCACAGATCTTTCTCAACCCCAACTCAAAATGAAATAAAAGATGACTTGAATTTGATTGTTTTTCGATGTCAACTTACAATTTCTGTTGATATTTTCATCTATTCTTAAAGACCTTCTCAGAAATACTGCTACCTACATCTCTTTAAGTATACTGAAGTTTATGTCCCACCAAACCACTCGTGGTCACACTTAGCTAGAGGATGAATTTCATTCAATATTGCATTAACATTTGGCTGTCAAAGAAATTTGGATACCACATAATTTGACAATCGATCAGTTCATTAATAGTCGCTCAAATGTTGGACTATTATGCCCAGTTTGGACTGTAATTCACTATCATGAATTTTTTGATGAATATGACAATGTCTTCTGGGTGTTGAGGTTATTCTCTCAATGCTTTTATTTGAAAATTTGATAACGATAAGCCTTCATACTTCGATTAAAACTTGCGTGAAAGAAATCCTCTACAAATTTTAAAATAAAAAAGTATAAAAGAGATATCGAACTATTAAGATCAGCCTTATCTATCCTTTACCGCTGAAAACTTGGAATTGGTTGGCTATTTATCAGGTGAAATCAATTTTTATGAAGGAATCTGAAATTTAAATGATTCTCCTAGATGAAATTATAACCTATTTTTTTATTCTCACAACAAAAAGTTTGTAGTAACCGCACAATAAAAAATAATCATAAAATTTAATTATCTTCAATTCTAATGCAAATGCAAGGACTTCATTGTTCACAGATAATTTCTTTGTGTGATTAATTCAGCCTTTGATATGATACGACGGCTACTCATCACCAGGGAAATGCATTAACAATAAAAAGGCACTACTAACTTTTCCATCCAACCCCAAATTTCTCATAGTCATCATCATCATTGTTTGAACGAAATGAGCTACCGAATGTAATTGGAGTCTTTCTATGAACTGAAAACTGGAAATACTCCAAGTTCACAACAATTCCAGCTAATTCAGACCAGATTTACTCGGCTGAAAAAAAGGGAAGCGATCGGTGAGAGGAGAGGTTTCTCATTAATACAAGTTATAACTGCTTATAGTTCATAAGTACCCCGTTCATAGGTGGAACAAATGATTTTTTAATAGGTGATTATTATCTCATAAAAAACCACTTATAGGAAATAAAACTGAAATGAAATGACCTCTATCAATATTCATTATTAGTATGACATGATGATAAGGTGTAAGTTGTCCCCATCAAGCAATAGAGAACATTCCAAGGTCTATCTTCGACAAATTGTGAACCACAAAAGGAAACGTTCCAATGTACTTTGCTTGATGAACCATTATAGCAAATGGACCTACTTATTAAACGATATTCAAATATATCTATTTGTTCGAGCGCTTGAAATAATTAATAACAAAATTGATTACAAGATTCTCATTTGAAGTCTTTTGAATAACCTGAAAATTAATATCCACTATGATCTTAGTATATTTAAAATATTTAATTATAAATATATCGCGAAAGAATATTATTGTCAATATTGCTGTTCTTATCCAAGGTAAAAAGTACAGCTTAAATAATAACATTTATTGATGGAGAAGCATATAAAAACTTTTTCACAGATAAATCAATAAAAATGTTTTTATGTTGATTCTTCATCGGCTTTCCGTTTTTCTTTATCACGTCTAGATTTTGTACAATTTTGTAATATGTACCTTATGAAGAAAAACACGTTTTTTCACACATCAACAATAGACATTTTGTTTTAAATATATATATATATAAAGGATGAATTTTTAATTTATTTCAGAAAAATCATGAAGACATTATGAAGTATTTAAAATTAAATATGATAGTAACGTAAAAGTATTTTATTTAACATTCGAACTGTCGTTTTTTTTATTTCCTGCACATCTCTTGGGTGTCGTGGCAATCTCTCTTAAGATTCTTGCAGCCAAAATATATTTCAAATTCGCCTACCTTGGTACCATTCCATTTCTTTTATGTCTTGATTGAATCGTGAATTGCTCTTCACAATCTCAGCAAAATAGTCAAGGTGGGACTGTAGGAACTGCACTTTCACGCTCATGTTCCATCTAAAATTTTTACAATGGCCGTAACATTGTTTCCCTGAAAACCGCGCACATTTTTTCCAAAGCTCATCTAAGTTACTTTTACTTTCTAATTCATACTTTTTTCAAAATTTGCGTCTTCCATCAAAATTAGGATTTGTAAACCCACGGAAATTCCCGCTTAGATTTTATCTAAGGTAATGCGGAGAAATTTTTCTGAAAGATACTTCTTAGGATCAGTTCATTCAGGATGTTTTTCATCCCAAATTCAAAATTTTGTCATTTAGGCCATAATTTTTGTTCTACAGCTCTACTGCCCCGTCGACATAAGAAGCACGGCATTTTTGCAAAACCCAGTTGTTGACTTAGCATATCATTTTGAAATCACCTCACACAAGCCTTTGGTGTTCCACAAATTAAATGTTGCTCAGTAGGATTTTACGCTATCTAAATAAGAACGCCTTGTTTTCTTTTCAATAGTTCCTATTTAGATTAAATTATGCACACCTTGCGAGGTGTTACCTCTACTTTTTTATTGATCAGGAATATAGGAAGATCTAGTTGAAATTTGTACAAATAGTTTTTTTTTAGAGTTAGAGTACACTACCTTTTAGAGTTTTTAAATACTTCTTTCGATTGAATTTTGTTTCATAATTTTTCATCGAATTGACAATATTTTCGAACCGAGTCGAATGTGGAAATGTATTTCGTAATGAATTTCAGCTGTAACTGACATATCAGTATATATTATTCGCCAATAATAGAATTTGTTGTTGTTGGAAATGAATGAACGAGTTGCTACTGATGAAATCTACACTTTTCATACAAGGAAAGAGATGGATACATAGATAACATTGCATGGTTTTATAATTTTTTGTATACATTTTTTCATCATCAGGTTTTGATAAAATGCTGAGAAATCATTCATGCGACGACCTTAGCAAATATTAAAATTTTGCAACGGATTTTCCACTCGTGCATGTGAATATCTCTGGCATTGTTTCCATTAAAGAAATTTCATTTTGTAGGATCGTTTAAAGGATTCTGGAATAATGAAAACTGCATTTTTTCAAACGGTTTCCAGATGCGTAGTCATGATGTACTTTTATTTTATAATTTTTTCATTTTTACTAGTTTCACTCGTGAACTTATACATTAGACTATTAGTACTGTATATAGTGGAGGGCATAGTGGTGCATTCGTTTGCAAAATTGTCTAAATTCGTATTTTTTCTCAAAAGTCCGGGAGGTGTTCCCGATTATAAAAGTATAAGATGACACTTGATTAATTTCGAATAAAAATGTCCTCTCACTTACTATCGTATCTTCTATCCATTAACTGCTATGAATTTTTTAAAATTGAAGATCGGCAAAAATCCAAATTATCTTGAATTAAATAATATACCTAAAAAATCGAATTGCTATAATTTTGAATGTTTTATAGAATATTCCAACTATATTAAGCAGAATAATCGAAATAGATTTGAGAAATTTTGTTTTTTATATGTTTTATTCACATTATAACTTGTGCGCATACACTTTTTGCAAATATTGTGATGTTAGTCCTATGTAGACAGTGTCGATTTAATTTTTTTTAGTATCAAGTTTTTTCGAAACTCTCCAATTTAAACTGAATTCTCCATTCCTAACCATATTTTCATTTTCACGAAAATAATTTGATAACTGACAGAATATATTTTTGAGAGTAGGTGTTCCGTATATTGATGTTTGGAATCTGGTTAACTTTTTCTATTCGTCAATTTTTTTTCCAGAATAATTATTTTCACTCAGCTTAATTTATTCTTTTTAAATAAACATGCTTTAAAATTCAGGTTCTGACTACTAGATAGCAGTACCACCCAAACGAACTATTGAGAATTTTTAAAAGATATCAGTTATGTCGTAATTTTATTCATACTACCCATATTCAATAATAAAATTCCAAATATGAATCATATAAATGACGAAGAATGCGACACTTAATCACAATACATAACATCAAAGTCGCTCTAGATTTTTTACATTAACAATTATTCTGTTATTTTATACATTTAAACTAGGGAAAATATAAAGAAAACGGTGTTGTTTATTGATCCATTCTCAGTCTAATATCAATCTACATAATATCTTCAGATATCCATCCAAGCATCAAATTATCGTATCAATCAACTCTGTAAAAGTTGTGCCAATATTTCAACGAAAAAATATTATATATTCCACGTATCGTGTGTACAAGAAGACCAGGCAAAGCAGACGTACCCACATATAATTCACTACCCACTTGCAATGCAGACACCGGTCCATACATTACCAAACCAAATTGTAAATCCATCTCTGGAAGAAGAAGCACTCAGTGCCGTGTAGTTGTTCATTATATCCTATGTTTGAAAGTCAATATATCACTAGGTGCAAATTTGTGTTTTATCAAATATTTTACAATGAAACTGTTAAAAGTTTATTATGTATTACGTCATAGTAAGGAGAATTAATTTGTCTAATTACTAAAGTGGTCCTTTAGAGATTGTGTGATATTCCGTTTTTTCAATTAACTTCTGAAAATTATCACCATTTTCATATAAAACCTACAGAAAGTCTGTAACGCGGAAAATACATACATTTTGAATTTCAAAAGTCTCAAGTTTAATATTTATTTAAGCTGTAAGGACCAGGCTCTTCATGTTTTGAATGATGATGCTTTCTGGACTCTCGTAATCGTGCTTATAATATATTATTGAACTCATTGAAACACGCATCGCTTCGACTCTTAACTACAAGTAGAGTACAAGAGAGTAGTTAAAGTATTTAATACAACAGCTTCGAAAAGTCCTCCAGAAAATCAAGATCAAGTTCATGGACAAAGCTCCCGTTGTATCCATTCCCCTTTTTTGGATGAATTTTCTTGTTGAAAGAAAAGTCAAATATTGATTATTTGGAGTCTTCTTTGATTACGTATATGAAGAAAAAACGATACGTTAATTGGAATCAAACGGTCAAAGATCTTTCCACACTGAATATTTTTCGTTGCCGAATACATGTGTAACGAGAGCAAGTGGTCTTGAATATGAGGAGCAGAAAATCCACACTATGGATCCATAAGTATTGTATTCCTTGTGAAAATCACCATGTAATCGCACAGATACAAGTGAAGATAACTGAGAAAAGGAGACTGAGGAATATATGACAACAAAAATCAATTAAACAAAGCAATATGAAAATTGTTAGAGGATTGTTATTAGAAATTGAGAAAATCAATCAATGCAAAGACACCTAGAGAAGCTGACACCAACAGATATGTTGAGATACGAGAAGGCTGAAAAATGAAAGTAATACCACCTATAAAAGACAAGACAGAGTAAATAGATAAAAAGTGGTAAAGATAAAGAACAAGCCTTAGCAGATCACTCGATACAATCTATAGAATTAACAATAGGAAAAAAATTAATAAATATCCTCAGAAAACTCTATATTTTAAGTAAAAAAGCCTTCAAGCCTTCCATAAGGTAAAACACGAAAGCCTGTAGTTTAAATTAAAGAAACTGGTACCTTACCAATTTTTATTACATTATTGTAAAATCATACTCAAGGGACAGATTCCTTCTAGTATCTAGTAAATATTTATTGGAATGCAGAGAACTATGCCCTATACCTTCACGAGGTAGTGTTCTTGGTCTTCGATTTTATTCAGTCTACACAGCAGATTTACCTAAGTTGATGTACACTATCCTCGTAACATTCACATAAAAATCCAAACACAGCATCTAGACATTATTAACGGTACCTAAATAAATTAACGAAATGCAATATATCTTTTACCATTAAGAAAGATTCATTTCCAGAGGTCTTGCTTAACAATCAATCCTCTGTACATAAGATTGATTTCAGCCTAGGAATCCAAGATATTTGGAAGTTAACATGAAGAGCCCACATAGTTACGCAAAGCAAACTGAACAGTACTATTAGTTAATTGGTGAACAATCCTAAATAGATTTGGGCAATAAGCTGTTGACTTATTTAAAATCATTATGGGTTTATGGAGTGCAGCTATGGGGTACAGTAACACGACGATTCCAGACATTAAGAACAGCATTACCAGTGTTCCTTGGGAATAAATCTACTAATCGAACGAGAGTTCCAAATTATTACAGTGAAAACCGAAGTCTGCCATTAGAGTGAAAGTTATTATAATAGAAATAGCTTTTGTTCGAATTGCTTAGCACAGAAAACGAAGTACGACGTTTGAACCATTTAACACCGAAGGACCTAACAAGGAGGTACAACTAAAATGACTTGTGACTGATATAATCATTTGGTATTTTGTATCATCTTAAACAAATTGTTTTATAGATAGAGAATTAACCAAAGGAGAAAATTCCTACAGGTCATAATACAAAAACAGGCATTCAACTTATTGATTTACAGATGAACAAATTATAAAAAGAAGGAAAATTAGCAAGATATTTTCCGTAATAATTTGGAATAGTTATTTAGTGGTTATTAACGAATTTGTCTAATATTTGGCGAATGACCTTTCTATACATAGCCAATGATGGCGTATGATAAACATAATATTTGGCCAATGATAACATTCAAAAATAGGGTATGTAGGGTTCCATTAAAATTATCCCACCAATTCGTTCGTTGCGACATGAATTGAAATATACCCTTTCAGATGATTACACAAACCACACCACTGATCGCGCCAAAACGAAGGAGAAGGAGAAAAGTGTACTTGAAACTGGAGACTGTATTATTGATAAAAATGAGCGCCACAAATTGTTTTATACGAGTGCTCTGTGACAATGGCGGGAAAACTCAGGACTGTCTCATCGTAAATAATGCATACGGGTTGACTATTCTTTCTGTGGTTCGAGGAAAATATGTGACTACAATTTTTCGGGGTTTCTTGGGTTTTCGTTTGTTTTTTCGGATAACAGAGTATATAGAAAAGAATTATTGAACACGTTTCGAAAGTAGGCACGATGTATATATACATTTTCTCACCAACTGGAAAATAATCTTAAGATAATAATATATTATTTAAATTATTATTATATTAGATTATCAAGAAAAGAATTTGTGAAACAACAAAATATGAATTATCTTTCGAAGAATTTTGTGGGCAATAAACGATGTGAAAATAATTACTAACATACCATTACTATACACTATTAATAGTATTATGACTTGCTACAAAATTTTCATTATACGTCTCTCAGACGGGTCGTGTTTTCAAGCAACTCAGTTTCGTTTGGAAATGAAAGACATACCTATAATATAAATTTGAGTACTGGTAGTATTTTATTACCTTTTTCATGGACTGCGTCCAGGGCCAAAAACTGTTTGAAAGAATCAGTGGAATATATTTGATTATATTAATATGAGAGAGAAAGAGAAATGTTTTATTTTCAAAAAATTGTTACAATTTGTAAACAAAAGCTTGTAAAAACTGAAAAACAAATATAACAATAACTAAATAAAGGTATAAATAAAATAAAATTTCATTATACAGAATAAAACCACAATGAGTAAGAAAATTATAGGTAATAGTAATAGGTAATAATTATAATATAAGTCGTATACAAGTCCATAGCAAAAATTAAATTTTTCCAGTAAATATGCCCTCAAATTAATGCGGAATGCTGGAAAAGATGATATCGATTTGATTTCAATGGGCAAGTGATTATATATTTTTTTGCATTGTAAAATATTGAGCCCTTAACTAATGGAGTAGGTAGGTAAATGTCGTCCTCCGCGTTCCTAAGTGAGCAATCTTTCTTTCCGAAATTGGAGAAGTGTGCTTACGAGTTAGGTAAACGAATTTAAAGAAGGGTAAGGAAAAAAGAGTCACAATTTTTAATCTTTTAGAAAAGTCCCTGCTACTTAGTCCAAATGAATATCTAACAGCTTTCTTTTGTAGTTTGAAGATTCGCTCAAACGTACTCCAAAAGGGAAGGGTATATCGACTCAATAAGGACATAATAGACTGTTAAGAAAGTGGATAAGTTCAGCTCTTTAGAAACTAATCGCATCGCAAAACAGAAGGAACTTGATTTTTTAGATAAGGGATTTAAGGAATTCTCCACAACAAGCCCAAAGAATTTTAGAGAATCAACTACGTCAACGGTGATGTTGTTTAATAAAAAAGGGTGCAATGATTTTTTATGTGATAAAACTCTAGATAGGCGATGTCGTTTATAAACAAAATAGGGCCTAGTACTGAGCCTTGGGGCACTTCATTTTCTACTGGCTTGCAAGGAAACATCGATGTATCGATTGATGGCTGCTTAGGCTAGAGTATACATTATTAAGGAACGAGAAAATAGCATCATTTGTGCATTTGTTACTTAAAAACCCAAATTGATGGGTAGTAAGTATTTTAAATTTAAACAAAAATGATTAAAGCCTTATTTTGGCCAATCTTTCTATGATCATAGATAACGTGGCAAGGAGTGCAATTGGGCGATAATTCGATGCTTTATGTCAATGATGTCATTAATTTTATTGCTATAATTATTTTATAGGTAGATCCTTTTGGAAAAGTATGTTCAGGAATTTCTTAATTTCATTTTCATCTTATCATTTAGAGAGAAGTATTTAGCGTCCGTGGTGTCCCTTAGCGAAGGTATTTGTTGTACGGAAATAATCCGTTACTTCTATGGGTGTCAGTTTTTCGAGGACCTCTTGTATGTTTTGGTTCCTGATAGTTTGTTGAAGTTTTTTCAATTCAGTTGACATAGAAACTAGAGCATTACTAGTGAAAAATGTAATAGAGGAACTTAGTTGCTCCAAATGTCAAAAATACAAGAAAAATGTGGATATTGATCGAAAAGAAAATCAAAATGCTTTTACACTTCTAGTGAAAACTGGTGCTCCACACCAACTTATTCCTTTTTACTCACTTTCCGTCAATCGCTCTTTCATTTTCACCGTTTTACTTTCTGCCAATCTTTAAATCGACATATGACAACCATACGTATCATCTTACTGAAAGGACCTCTTTTTGTTTCTGTCATTGTTGTATTTCCGATTCCTACTTATCTCATATTGTCTTTCTTTATTCTCTATTTATCCTTGGAGCCTCATATTTATAACATTCATTCTAAATTGCTTTTTTGATGTTTCTTTAAACTCCTCATTGTCAAGAAATATGTTTATATAACTATATATTCCTCGTGATTAATGGTCTAAATTTACTGTCTCTTTTGACAGAAAATCAGTTTAAAACAACAGATAAAAATTAACGTTTCGTCTTATTTGGTTCTTTATCAAAATATAACCTAACACTGACATTTTGCGTAATTATATTAATCCATAGATCACTTACAACTTGAATATCAGAATAAAATTGATACAAAATCTTTTTTAAACAGAGTAATCAATTTTTTTTAATTGTTACATTTCAAAAATATGGAACAACCATCAGTTAAATTATTCTTAGTGGCATTAAAAGTTATAATATGTTTTACTTGAATCGGTGGTGTCTTTTTTATCGTTAACAGCTTTCTCGGTCCTATGTTTTTTTATCCCGTTTTAAAAATTTCTACATTTTTATAATTGATTATATGTTTTGTTTCTTAATGCACTTCAATTTTGATCTATTTTTAAATATTGAGATGTCTGTCCTATGTAACGGCGTCACAATAATTAGAATCTACACTTCTGTTCACTAAAGTATGAACTTACATTTTGCCTATGAAATTTCTCACTTAATGTCACTGTAGTAATTGTCAGTGACAGATAATTCAATAATAATTTGAATGCAATTGAAGTAAAAGTGTACTTGATGTCTCCTCAGTTAACTGGAATTTATAAAGCTGTCATTGTTGCCAAATTGGAAGATGGCTGGACTGAAATGTTCAATAATTATAGTAAAATGAAAAGGTTTTTGTGAATACCTACTTGATAACCTAATGTTCGTAAACATGGCAACAAATGTTGCCATGAAACATTGTAAAAATCTGTCCTCAAACTTGTATGTCAATGAAGAGAAGTGTACTTGATATATAATATTACCTCTTTCACTCATCCATTAATTTATTTATCTATTTTCCACTTGCTTATATTATCGTTTTGAATCATTATCAAATTGTTTGTCTCTTACCTCAAATCATTCACTTTACATGGAAGCCCGTTATACTTCCTTGTTTCACATTTATTTTCGTGTTTTCAATATTTTAGATTTTTTAATAAACTTCCATCATCAATTATACTATTAATTCATTTTCCTACTGCAGATTAATTAGATGCAGCAGATATTCACTCCTACCACAATAATATTAAAATATGCCCAATTTTTTATTCTTCCTCTGAATCATTCCCTCAATATCTTGATGAATTTATCAATTCTTTCTCATTATATTTCAATTATACTGGGTTCCAGAAGTCTTTTTTTGATCCTTTCTTGTTTCTTTCTCAATTTAGAGTTGCATGAAATAGTTTTTGTTTCTCTTCACCATTGTGATTCTTATGTAATGCATATGCCGACACCATTTTAATTGTAATATACTGAGAACATACTCCAATAATTCTCCATGTATTGTAGTTTACTAGAGAAGTGAGTCGTTCTTTTTCGACATTATAAATTTTCTTTGTCTTCAATTCCATATTTGGTCGTTTTTCGTTTTATTTTAAAATTGTTATCAACTGTAATCGGTTATAATATTCATAATAATATAATCAATAGGGAGCAGTTGCCATTATTTACCATCAAAACTTCAACGCGAAACATAAGATGACTCTCTAAGGTTGTCGTTTTCGTTACCTATAATACAACCATGTTAATTAATACTCATCAAAATTCCCTTCCACAACTTTGTATGTGACAAAACTTTTATCAGATGATAAGCAATTCAACCACCTGTTTTATTCCGATCCCCTTTTCCTCCACCCCAAGACAAAAGACCTCATCACAGTAGGCTTTCTGTTGCTACGTTGATATTCACTCACATACGTCGAATGTTTCGTGGTTGTTGGTACAGAGACCGGAAGTATCATCGGAGGTAACTGTAACAGAGATAATGTAGTTGGCTGGAGAATTGTCGGATGTTATCTTTTAGGCCCCTACGAACACGAACAAGTTTATAAAGGGTCGAAGTTATAAAAAACCAGATTTCAGTCGATAGAATGTAAAGTTCCATTCTCTCAATTTCCAATATATTCTTAAAAGATTTATAACTATTTATACCAAAATTTTTTTGTTAACCACATATTGACCATCGATAATCGTGAAATCGTAAGAAACCAGGAATAATTTAGTCTGTTTAGTTCGGAAAATTTAGGGTTAAATATTGAGAAATGGAATTGGACCAACTTTCTTTTAGCTGTAATTCCGGATTCTAGAATAGCTGTAATCAGTTGTTTGTTTGGCGTTTTTAATCTCTTTTTGTACATTTATAACAAACTTTATCAGACTTCAAATTTACTGAAACATCCTTTTAAACATTTTTTTTGGAATATGAAAACGCAATTTTTGTTCGGAAAGACCTTATTTTCATTTGCGCTGAATCCCTACAAAAAAATAACTGGAATCTTGCTACACATTTTAGATATGTACTGAATACACAAAAAACTTCATACAATAATATCTATCCATGTATTGATAAATTGAAGTTTTGAAGTTCGATGGGCACACTAAAAAGTTGAAAAGGCTTTAATTTGTTATTGTTAAAATAGCAACTATAGAAGACATAATGAAATGTCTTGACTAGTCTTGACTAGTAATAGAATAATTGTGTCTTATTGTATTATTATTATTGTATTGTATTATTATCTCAGCAGAATCTCTCTAAAAGTAGGCGTAACTTTCCTATTATTATTATTGAAAATGTCTTTATTTTCTGTTTCAATTCCCTAATTACATTGCATCTAATAGATTAACAACTATAAATGTTGTCCGATGATCTGTAGATGTCATGTGTATGTCTGGATACAATGCTGTGGTTCCTTGCAACGGGGCGTTATCCTCAAGTTTGATTTAGGTATAATTACTCTGTCCCTGGTATATAGTTGTGACTTCCAGAATATTTCGGCTGAAATATCCCTAAAAAGCAGTTGAAAAACAGGGTTTCAAATATCGATCAAGGTTTTAGTTTTCGAGAAGGCAATATGGCTGACGTTTATTATAATTCCTATTGATATGTGGAAGTTTTAATTCACGATAATTTTGATATTAATTAAATTTGGAAGAATTTTTCAACCAAACTATGTGATTAGTGAACCATGCAGAAGCCTACACACACTGTCGTGGATATCTCCTGCGCGATTTGCGGTTTCGAGTTTTTCTCGAAAGTCTTTTGGCAGACAATTGTAAAAGTTGAAATTTTGGTTACGAAATCTTTGAGAGTAGGTATGTCGGCTTTGTCATGTAATCAAGAGGAAGTTTTGGGTACTATGAATATTTAATAGCCATACGGAGGCACTTGCTTTGTACCACCGGAAATTTTGTTTGGTACCTTAACGTTCCTATTTGAAAGACATTAGAGTAATAAGATATATTTTCACATATATACTTTTTTGAGACAGATTTGGACATTTATGATTTTTCAAGAAAAAAAGGCTCACTTATTTTTGGAGAAGAAGCATGGTTTGAAAATTATGCTTTCCTATCAATGATAAAGAGTTAAGGTGGAATAACGTGAATCACACAATAGGTGATCGAATTTAGTATTAAATACTTTTATTCCAAAGTAGGCATATTTTTTGAATACTGGAAGGCAACGAATCATAGTAGTTTTGGTGTTCATTTCCGTTTTTTACTAAGCTGAAGCAATATCTAGTTAATAAGAATAGATATTAATAATAGTAGATCTATGTCGGTTATACAGAACTTTAATCAAAACTTCATTTTTATATTGTTAACAATATGTATTCCCGCACGAAGTTTACAGTATATAACAGTATGTAACAGAAAACTAATCACAGCTAGTTTGGAAATTTATAATAAAAAATTTTGATGCGAAATTTTTATGAAAAAAAGTTTCATGTTCGTGTTCAGAAAATATCTCAATATGTAGAAATATGTTTCGATTATTCTCAAATTAGTTCTTAGATTTGTATTATTTCTCAATTGAGGATGCGACGATAAAAGTCGATTTTGCCTAGGTTATACCGGTTATAACTGACATGTTCAGTAAAAATTGCTTAAACATCAAAAGTGATCAATGTAGGTAAATATTTACTATTGAATTCGATTGACCTATAGGAAAGTATACTCCTTCTATCTTAAGTATTACTACTAATAACTTAACTGTATTTAATCTTATGCTTTTTTTAGTCTCGTAATACCGTTCATTACAATAACAAAATTATACAAAAAACCTGAGATTATTGATTTCTTTTTAGATTCTTTTTGTTACGTTGCTTCGTTGTTTGTTTGAATTTTGATGTACTAAAACAGCTCAAATCCTCTTGAAACTTAGAATACTTAAAATACCAAAATTATTTAAAATGAACACATTGCATTTCTAAGTTAAAATGATTATGTTTGCACGAAAACGTACTTTTAAGGCTTAATATTGAGCCTCTCACTCTCGGCTTACAGTTACACAATCATTTCCCTTTAGGTGGATGGTTATGAGGCGCAGTTGCTGATGGAATTCCTCCACAGTCAATCGTATTTTGCTGACGAATTTACAAAACGACGGATGTCACTTGGTGATAAGGCACATATTGGTAGGTCCTGTTCTTCTGTTGAAAACATTGAGAGAGTGTGACAATTCATCGAAGAAGAGCCAAGATACACGTAGCAAGCAATGGACGATCCTCAACAATAATTTTAATTTTACGTGATCATCTCCATGTGAAAAAATTGTTGCCTATTTTTCTTTTAAAGCAGATTTGATTAATCACACATTTATGTGTATTGTGGTGCTCGGTAGTTACTGTTAATATTTGTTAATATTCGGTGATAATAGCTGCTTTCTAATTATATTTGAGTGAACTGAGATACTCAATTATTGGAGTATCTGATACTCAAATAATTATGTCACTACTCAATGAATAAAAAGAACGCTTAAAGTGTTAATATGCTCAATAACTACATAAAATTCACCATTATCATTGGTGAATCAACTTTCTGTTACTCACAGTAAAAGAAATGACATAACTAAAATAATATTATTGACAAGATCTGACAACGCAATGTCCTTAACCTCACTTTCAATCCCAACTCACAAAACTCACTAAAACACATGATACTGAAAAGGAACGTGCATTGACTTAGTTGTATTTTCATAAGTGAGAATAATCTTGGTTTTGGTGTAAATGGAAAGCAGCTAATATTTGATGAATTATGCTGACATAGTGTATGTAAAAACTTCTAATTCACTATAAAGATAAGACAATCTCGACAAAAGCTGAGCTGATAATTCTAACTCTATCAATTTTCTCTAGTCCGAAACTAACATCGTTGGAAGAACTCAGACGAATAGAAATCGTGAATGGAGCTCAATTATCACTTAAATAAATTGAAACGTTCACCAAAGTTTCAAATTAAAAATCTATGATTTTCTAGACAGTTTTCGATAACAAAATTAATAATTGATTTTACTTAAAAATGACACATTATCTTGACAGGAACATTGTCAGTTATAATTTGAATGAGTTGTGACTATTTTTGCAAATATAGTGTAAATTTTCACACACTTCCTTAAATATTTTATCTGAATGCTTTCCTAATGATGTCCCACATATTCCCTATTCCATATACCAATTAGTTGGGCGAGAGAAAAGTGGTTGACAAATGACACGTGGTCTGTTTTATGTTTTCAATGTTATCCAGACACATGTTATCTCATCTCATTGGAATGATAGTTGGTAGCAGATCTATAAGTTCCAATGCCAGGATAAAATGTCAGTGAGACAAACATGGACGTAGTGTGTGGTTTGTGCGTGAGTTCTTTTGGATATTTCTGATTCGAAATATGAACCACTGAAGTAAGTAAACTGTTTTCCTTCAGTTTTATCCTAATTTAAAACAATACATTTTGTATACGAAGCAAGAGAAATAACGAAATTTGTACACGTCAACTTTTATTAATTAAAAAAAATGGAAATATGAGAATAGAAGTTATTAATAACAATTATGGAAAATATTGCTTCTATCCATATTTAACTGAGATATCGAATTTTGAAATTTTTAAAATGAGACATTTTTTTATTAAAATGAAATTTTTATTTTCATCTGTACGATTTCATTATATAAAAATAATGTTTTGATTCATTGGAATAATATCTTTCACAACTATACACATTATTTTCCAATTCTCCAAGCTTAATTATACAGAAGTAATCGTGTAGGTCCGTATTTGAAAGATCTAATAATGTAATCGACAATATCACTTTCAACTGACTAATACTGATACAAGAGGAATGGAAAGTATTTTGATTTATCCAGACAATAATTTCACAATAAGCGAACTGCAATATTCGAATCATTGATAAATAACACTTTTCAGTTGAATTAATGATCAAAATGCCATCTACCGGTATCGGTATCGCTAACAAGAGAAATCGAAAAAAATATATTCTTATCGTACATTAAGAATGTCTTCCGGACTATTTTATCTCTAATTTTGTTTTGTAACTATAGATTTTGCGGTTCATCTATGTGCACCTTAGATCTAAATAATCCTATAGAAAAAAATCTAGACGCGTAGAACTGTGAATCCTAGAGGTCACGCTATTAGTTACCGTCTATCAAACTTTGCTTCCGAAAACACTGGTTTAATAACTCGCAAACATCACGTTAATAATACAGGGTTACATTATCTTATCGCAACCAGATATTATTATCAGCTAGAAATTTTGGTATTTCGAAGCATATTGGTAAGGTTTGGCGAATCTTCAATTCACGCGTATTGTAGATTGTAATCAGAATCAAAAATTGTATCATTTATTATCCCCAGCCCAACATTGATTGTTTGCTAGTGTTGAGTATGATGTTAAGTCACCCATTGAGGATTAGGTATCCTCACTCTAGTATCTGCAATTATTACAAATTGACTGAACAATTTAGACAAAACGCGGATTGCCGTAACATAAAACCTTAAAAAAGTCACAAAACTGCATTCGGCGATCCAGATCATTAACGCAGATCCCTTGATGCTACTCAATTTTGTAAGGATAGTACTAGATTTTTAGAATACATAATTGTTACGAAATAGTTCACGATATGGGCAGTGAAGCCGATCTCATCTGGTTATAATGGAACTCTATAATTAGGCGGAGTCGCGGCTCTTTTTATATACATTGGAATTCGTTTTATTTTTGTTTTTATATATCTATGTTTTATCATAGCAAGAGATTTCTTCACATTGTTATTTTTGAACTAATTTCTAGGAAGGTCTTTTCATTTATTTATTTAGTTTATTTACTTTCTAGAATTATAGGAATGTCATTTCTGCTATATAAATCGAGCATGATTAGCGGAGTTTAGTTAGTTTATAATAAATAGCCATAATGATCGGAATGACGAAAACTGAACGGTGAATTTAACCAAATTTCACAAGTGATAAGTTAATTATTATATAAGTTAGTTAAGTCTAGTGTTAGGAAGTACATAAATCAAATAAGTGAAAGACATTGTATATAGATTCACCACACCTATAGAAATAGTATAAATAAATAAGAAAAACATGACATTATTATAGCAACCGCTAAGTATAGCAATTTCTGGTTGTCTTCAACATCTAACCCAATAACAAGTTTCACGATTTAGGTTAGTTTAGTACGTCCAGCATTTCAAATATTTTAATCAGTTCATCTAAAAATGTTATTATATACCTGTTGTCCAGTGAAACAAAACTCAAACTAATTATTCAATCGGCATTAGGCAGAGTACTTGATCGGTTAAGCCGTGTTTAGAATAAAGTTAAAATCACTGTTAAGCACCGCGTATTCGACGAGATGCGCTGTTGGATGTATTCAGTCGAGCGCAGTTTATTGCTATGTCGCGCCGATTTAAAACAATATCTCGGTTTTCTAAATTTTCACCCACGATGACAATAGCGACTTCGTCAATTGTTGGCGCATTAAAATGTGTCCTGCTGGTGTCCTATCAGCTTTGATGATTATCAAACGGTTTGCGGTCTAAAGCGGTCGTAAATAATGCAACCAATTCGTTATGTTGGTGAAAAAACGTTTGGAGTTGTTCCACAATTGGTCTTTCCAGCGAATTATTGTGTGCACAACGCTGATATATATATTTGACCCTGAATCTTGAAAGTTGGCATAAAATCTGGCCTATTTCCGGAAACCAATGAATATAATAGTTCTGGTGGCGGTACCAATCGCGTCAATTTGATGTGACCGTTCGCGCAACACAATCTATGAGCTTCATTTTTAAATTTTAATGGCTTGCAATATTGGCATACAACGTTCATTGGTCCAATACTCGATTTCTACATTATAAGCAACTCGATAAGGGTTAAATGCAACATTTCTATGTTGTTGATTTTGATTCCATCGATTACGTTTAATGTCATTCCGCGCTTCGCGTTGCTCGTTAGTTTGACTTGCTCTTGTATATCTTTGACTCGCAGCATTTAGAGTTCTGCGACCTAATTTTGTACTCTAGCATTTTCAAAAACGAAAATTCAACTGTAAATTAAAGAAAACTATTGTATTCTTCTTTATAACCGAGTATATCATTTTTGTCATGTTAGTAATTTTCATGTTAGTCTATCCAAAACATATTGAATTGATTCTTTAATACTAGGCGTAATTGCTCTGAATTAACCGTGATGTACACTTAGAAATTCAGTTTTGTCACATCCTTTTTGTGGGAAATAATAAATTAATTATATTACAAATATTTTTTATCAATAAAATAACTCCAATCGAAGCATTTGTTTTAAATGAGTTTGATTACATCCTCTTTGATGATATTTGCAGCACGCATTCTGTCAATTCTATGTAAAGCGTCATATTGTTTCATTAATAGTATATTTCGTAGCAAAAGTTATAATATACTCGTGAAATTTCTCTGCGCGGCTTCGTGCATAAAATTTTTCATTTCGTTCGTAATGGGCTTACAACTCGTGTAACATACTATACTCCCATTCATGCATGCTACTTAAGAAAACGTGTCCTATTTTTGAAGAAATTGCATAATGTGCTGCCTACATTTAGAGGCACCACTCTTTCAATCTTAAATATATCTCGCTAATGCTAAAAGTTTTTATGTTTTTTAATTTACTAAATTTATGTAAATAGACCAAATAAAGTCTTACATAAATAAAAATTAAATTAAACCAAGAAGTTTAAGTTTTCTTCTCAAAACGCACTTGTATGTTATTGTTAAATGTCATTTACAAAGAATGTTCACATTGTGATTTTTACAGACATGGGCGTAGAAAAAAGTTTATATTGTCCAAAGCGCTAAGGTTAGATTAGAACTTAGTTTTCCCAAAAAAGTATTCTTAAATTTTTTATTTTTCTTCACCATTTTTCAAATTTTTTCTTTGATAATGACAACAACCAACACAACAGAAGAAAAAAGTGGAATCGGTCCAGTTGTTCAGGCGTGATGGTGTGACCAAGGGACTTAGGGATTCATTGATTGGTTTTTAACGATTAGTTTCTGTTGTTCTTTGTATTGATTTAACTTTTCATTTTTTATTGAAAAAATTATATTGAGTACCGAAATATTGAATATTGAACTGAAACAGTTTATGGCTCATAATTTCCAATAATAGATAATACCAAATATGGCATTACTGAACACAGTATTGAAAGGCCTTTATAATATATTACAATACAGACATTTCAATTTAAAAGAGTTACATCACCACTTTAAAACTGTTCACGTCAACAGTAAATTATGTGAATTTGTTCCATAATCTAGCAATGTTCCCATTTGTTTCAGCTTAAAAATTCCAAACATTACTCCCAGACCCCTGACACTCGATTAGTGTCTTTTTATTCAGTGTGAATAGGATATATAATTCTTTTTCAATAACTATTATATGATAAATTGGTTCTGAAAACTGATTATTGAATTTATGTTACATAAGAAAATCACTAAATATTTTGAGGCGTAAATAATAATGGAAGCAAATATTATAATGGGAAGAGAAATAAACATACAGCAACACTAAAAATGGAATAATTGTAGTTCTTTCAATGAATCCTTGACGGTTTCAATGTATTTTGGAAAAAAATTGGAATTTCCAACTGTTATATATACTCAAACCTAACAAATATCACTTCACTTAGAGTGTGCAGATACCTATCTCGAGAATATTGATCCATACTTTAATGGATATTCCTACAATTCGATTGATCTCACCCTGGTAAAAAAATCAGAATAGTTGTTGGTATCATGGTTGTTTTTTCCATTTTCAATGTGAGTGATATAAGTTTATCACAATTATACTCCCTTTATTACAATGACTGAAATGTTTTGCTGGGAATCATAATTTTCGGATCGGGTTAAACTAAAATTCAGACACTGAGTGCAAAACAGCACAATAAACACTCCTTAGAAATACTACTACTAAGTCGAAAATATCTTTGTTACTTGATACAGAGGTGAATTCTAAGCAAAAAATTTTTAGAAAATAATTATTTATGATACAAAACGCTTTTTCATAGATAGAAAACTTTTTCTCAAACAAAGCGTAAAATCAAGACGCCGAAACCAAAATTCCAAATGGAGAACGTGGAAAAAAATTTGTTTCGTCTATATACAGGGTGTTTCTATATTTGATCGACAACGCTCTACCATAGAGAGATCTCAATAAATGATTCATTTTAATATAGGAATACGAACCCTTACAGAGACTAGTTGCTGAGATATGAGGTGTTAAAAATTACAAATCAAAATAAAAAATTTGCCATAATATGCTTAATAAAATAAGATATTGACATAAACAAAGTTTGGAAAAATTGAACCAGTGTCTCGCTGTCAGGGTTAGTTGTCACTTTTATCCCCCTATTTTCAAGCCACTGGAGCAAATTCTTTTTTTATTTTCTTTAAATTACCTGAAGAAACTAATTACCTTTTATGGAGCTATACACTTAAGTAATTATTAATAATCTCTATTTCAAACAAAAATGTATTACAACAATAACAACATTGACAAAGTTACAGTAGTTGTTCAAACTGTTGGCCACCTACCTCAATACACTTATTACACCGTTTTGTCATTGAAATTCACGTGAATTTCAATCATTATTCGAAATTAAATGAACAATTAATTGATTTATAAATTACTTAAGTGCTTGCAGACTTTTGTTCAGAAGCAAATTTTTACAACACCGTTCATTTGGAACATTTTTTAACGCCCTATATCTCAGCAGCTAGACCCCGTAAGGGTCCGTATCAAAATGAATCATTTATTGAGATCTCTCTGTCATAGAGCGTTGTTGGTTGAATCTAGAAACACCCTGTATGTACCATAGATATTTTTTCAAAACTATGATCATATTTCATTATTTAAACAAATTTTCACTTGCACTTTTTTGGAGTAAATCATTTGCTATTTGAAACAAATTGATCTACAAATTTTTGGTCAGGATAATAAGAAACAAACTGGGAGCAAATCATTACCAAGAAGTCGGTGAATATCAAGGTGGCTTTAGGGAGGGGCAAAGCACAACGTACAATATCTTTACTTTAAAAACAATTCAGAGCAATAATCAAGACCAAATTCTAGAACTACGTCTACTGTTCATAGAGAGAACAAAAACTCACTTTGAAAAGAACTTAGATCAAAGTATTATCTGAAAGAGAACTATCCGAAAGTTTTCTAGGAAAAAGAGAGTACAAACAGGGAGACTTCATATCGACTTCCCTTTTTAACCTTACATTAGAGGTAATTATAAGGAAAGTGCAAATACGGCACAAGTCAGATCCCGGGAGGAATTGGAAAAAGCCTATATAGTAGACTAGAAAAGGAATCAATCGATATACATATAATGTTTTCAATTTTTATGACATATATACTATAATATATTATGACATAAATATCATTCATTGGATCTCCAATGTAAATAATTAGAATAGAACAATTAGGATCAACTTTTTTATGTCGATACTTGTTCAGCATTACTTGCTTCTACATCAAATCAAGGTCATTACTTTTTCCTTAGAGTAAGTTCGGATGATGTCTATATGTTACCTATTCTACTGTATGTAAAACTTGCGATATAAAATGTTCCACATTATCACTGGCACAAAAGCCGAAAGAATATGGTTTTAGCGCTTCTTTTGAATCCTTTCTGCAACTGTTCCGGTAGATTAAAGAATGCACAGTAGGAACAATGGAAAAAGGAAATTAGAAAGACAATTGTCCGCTAGAAAGAGTTGTAATGGAGAAAGCGAGACTCTTAATGGAAACAAATATACACCCGCCAGGATAACTCACTCTCTCCACTCATTATAGAACGGATAATATTGGGAAAACAGGACAGTATAAAAATTTTTCAGGTGTAGTTTCAGATAAAAATAAATATGTTGAAGTCAATTTTATACTTTCACATTACTCAAATCTACTGTGTCGAAAACTACTAAACTAAACTAAGAGTTTTGAAATATTCGTTTGTTTCTTTATTAATACAACGTCTCATAACTCGACCTCTTTCCATAGCATACAAACATAACTTTATCCAGCACACAAACCATTTTAACCGTTTATCAGGTAAAATTCGTCAATATTATTGTTCAAATTAAATCATTAACACTTTATTGAACTATAAGATAACTATAAATTAGAAATGAATATGTGTGTGTGAGGTGTTCCAGAATATAGTAGAACCTTCTGTATCAAGTAACAGATACATTCTCAAAATACACCTTAAACATATTTCAAGGGTGAGTCAATAGATAGAGAGACTCTGCATTTTTACTACATTAACTAACGGCTGGTGCCGTCAGATAGTGTGAGGTTGTGTATCCGTCCTTATTATCTAGATTACATAATAACAACATTCTCACTGGTATCAATTATAATTTCCTCAAAAGCATTTTCTCAATGTACTTTAATAAGCAAAAACAATATTTGCAACTAGCCATCAACAGGCTTAATGCTCATTGGAGAATTTTTTACGACGTCAACAATTTCAACCTACTATTGTTTACACTTTTATGAGAACCTTTGTAGGTACTCATACTACTGTAAAATTTCGAGCTCGATACTTTCATTATACAGCGTTTTTTGTCGGGCTAACTAATCATTAATAAGTAAAAGTCGTCGCTTATTCTGAAGGCCGATGACAGATTTCCGAATTAATAGTGCTAGAATGAATTTCATTGTTAAAGGTATTTTTCGTTGCTTACAACTAATGACTCTATCAGTAATAACTGCCCGTCACAAACTATAGTAGATATGTGACTTCATGAGCATTTAATGAATCATTTTAGTCTGTGATGGATTGAATATACAGTTAAATAGTTTTATAGGAACTTTCTAAATATATACATTTCCATTAACATTGACAATAATTAACAACACTCTACCTTTATGAGATTAATTAATTTCAGAGGACCCAGCAATTCGTTTAAATATTGCAGTTATTGACTGAAGGAAAATCTTTTAAGAATGCATACCCACACAAGGTATAATTACTAGTACTGCAGTAGTCAGTGTTTAATTGTTATTAGGATATATTATATGCAATCACTAATATGAGAATCAATATTCTTCTCATTTATTTAAACAGTTTAAACAGCAGGTTGAATTTGTACACTCGGTGTATCTCACTTATGCATTTCAATTATACACTAAATACACTGAACTATGCACTTACACTCATTACTAAACACTTATCTAATCTATTTGAATACACCGCTTGGTTTACTTTTTCACTATCCCGATGTGTTCATCATAACATCAAATTATTTATTGACTTTTGCTGCTAAACCACCGTTTATTTATTTCCAACTGCTTTCTAGATAATTTGGATTGTAAGCTAGAGGAAATGACTTTGAAATTGTTCATGAAAACAGTCACAACATAATGTAAACAGCTTATAAAAACAATACGAGGAATTGCCGTATAAACATAATAGAATAGCAGCGGCTTCACGGTCTCTATCAGTGGACGAGTTCGTGGCAATATATTCCATTGAGAATTCCAGCAATCAACGTAACGGAACTGTTATACTATATCCAGGCCAATGTAGCTACACCCTCGAGGGAGTTTTGAAATAGTAAACAGTGTCATATTATTTACTGAGTCATTCAATTATTAGAATTTAATATATAGGATTCGGAGAAGATAACTGAACATAGAAATGTCAATGTGAAATTATTAAATCATCTAATTACAGTCGAACAGTGCAAGCTTCAATCGAGCATCACTATGAATTATAACTAATTATTTCACTTCACAAATACCAAGTTTTTGATAATTTGTTTGATATTTTTTCACATCTTTATTTATTAGAATATACTATAATCTACTTCACGTGACTATTTAAAACTTATATTTTGACTTATTTTTGTAGTTTCTTATTTTTCCCCTGATTTTTGTGGACACGACGCGACGTTTCGCTCTTCTTTCGATACTCAGTGATTTCAATACCTAAAAAATTACAGAAAAGAAGGATATTTAGAAATTCAATGAAACAGTTATGATCACCGTTCATTTCTACATTATGCAAACCATTTGATTATTTTGGAAAAAGCATTCGAGTAGACTAAAAGTTTTTAGGGTAAAATATAAACTCCAAACTAATCTATCAACATTTTTTTGAAAATATACATATTCTACTAAAATATGGGCACAACTGTCAAAATCGCGTAATTTTGATATTATATATTCCACAGTTGATGGAAAAAACATCACTGACACCTTTGCATTACAAAAATTATTAAAAATTACAAATAATTCAATATTTTCATATCTTTTGTTTGGATGAAAAGCGTTAGATAATTCATGTACTAACGTTTCAAACTTAAGGGTGAAATGAATTTTGCTTCATAATGCTGCAGGCTGCACATTCTAGTCTAACATCATGTTGAAGTTTCTCGAATGGATGTAGGATTTTCTACAAAACATTACAGAACACTCAAGGATTTTCCATCATAAATTACGGCCTTCAATCAGTCAGTTTTGGGGCGACTCTTAAAAGATTTACAAACCTCCAAATTATATTATGCAATAACTTGATAAAGATGGTAGTGATAATGAGAGTAATTCATGTTGTTTGAATTCAATGATAATTTTTTGACATAATTTTTTTTCCAATAGATTTTATTTCACTAAAACTTTGGAATTAATAAATGTAGAATTGTGCGATCATAATGATTTTATTTGTTATTATAAATACTAATAAAAGCTAGAAATATATACTATTTAACAAAATTTATTATTGAATTAAGCTCATTCCATATATCTTTCCATATTTACATATATATTATAATCACACTATAGGGAGAGTGGTAGTTTTCAATTTAAGAATAATATTCAGTAGAAACTAAAATAAAAGATACTCTCAAGTTTCCAATATACTTTTAGTTTGTACCTTGGAGGCCTAGAAGCCACATTAGGATTGTTTTTTTGCTAGAGCATTTAGAACTTGTTCATCCACTAGTTTGGATGTGTAAACAAAAGCTTTCGGAGCCGCTTGGCTATATGAGATAATGTAGATGAGGTTTTTAGAGAGGTTTCCAAACACTCCTGAGCACATTTGTTTATTGCTAGTAACTCTAATTGAATAATGGTAAGTGATGTTCCTAGAGATATGGAGAGCTTGTCCAGTCGTCGAAGTGCTTGCGCTAGCTTCGAACCGTCTGTGTACTTCTTGGGTGACCTATCAGATTTCCTGGCTTCAGTTTTACTGTCTGTGAGCGTCGCTAAATGCCTCTTTCTTCACTATGATGGGAAGAGGAGGCAGGTCAGTAATGACTTTAAGGCTATAGTAGAGCAGGTTGATATTGCACCTGTAATACGTAGAAAAGTCACCCTATGATCCTTGTTTAGTATTTTTTGAGCTGTTGTTTCTCAATTTTCGACCACCAAACAAGCTCTGCATCTGCAATAATGGGTTTGATGATTGTTTGGTATATCCAGAATATCATTTTAGGATTTAGTCCCCTTTAGTAGTTACAGTAAATAAAGTTTCCGGATATTCAACGTCATCTGTGTTTACATGACCCTTTTAAAAGAGAGATCTACTAACAAACTATTTCATCAACTATCAAAAGCGTTCTCGTAATAATTGATAAATTGTTGAGTGAATAACAAAGGTGCTATGGACCCAGCAACGAAGCCATTGTTGTATGTGGGGTAGAGTTAATTGAAACTTATTGGATTATATACCTACTTTCAAAATACAAATAGTTTCTAATACAAAATATTTACAATTTATCTATGTTCACAATATTCCTTCGGCCATCCCTGATATATACACTCAGAATTGTCATCCTGATGATGGACTTTTAAGACTCGAGGCCTTTTCTAATTATTCTCAAAGACAACTATTATTCAACGTTCATATCCTCAGGCATTTTCGCGCTTATGGTGTTCATGCATGGAGACAGATAAGACAAGATGGGGTTACATTAATTAATATATCAAACTCCATGTTGGGGCCATAGAGATAGCAATTAAGCAATTACTAATTAATATTTTTTTGAACATTTTTATCGTTTTAGAATAGATTTTTACAATTCATCGGAAATATTTTAATACGAGTGCTGCTACTTAAGATGTAGAAATTAAAAAAAATATTTATAATTGGATGTGGCTTTATTGTTTTTTAAAATATTCTCCATCAAGATCAATACACATTTGACAAACAAATGCTGATATACATTCTCGTTAAATTGAAAAAAACTTCAACTGAGTACTATAAATTGTTGCAAGGGGCCTATGGGGTCAAATCTCTTGCGCGTGTTTTTGAGTGGTGTAAGCGCTTTAGTGACGGCCGAGAGAGCACTGAAGATTACCAGGGCTCAGGACGCCTTGTGACTGTTTCAACTCCGGAAACAGTGACCAAAATCAACCAAATTGTGCGTGCAGATCGACTAATGAGCATCAGGATAATTGTCAAGGCTCTAACCGCTGATAAAGAAACGGTTAGAAAAGTTTTACACGATGAATTACACATGACAAAAGTCTATGCGAAGTTGGTGCCAAAAAATCTGACTCCTGACCAAGGGCTCTTGCGTCAACGGGTTTGTTCAGATTTCCTTGAAAGGTTAGAAAAAGATCTACTTTGAAAGGGTTCTGATTCGAGTCGATGAAAGCGGTAAAGCAAAAAACGGCTCTTAATGACCCTCACCAAAGAATATTACCAGCACTGCTTCGATCAATGGAAAATACCTATGGAAAGATGTGTGGCGAGAGGAGGGGAGAATATTGAAGGAATAAAACCCTTTTTCATAACCATTCTCGTTATTTAATAGCCACACTTCATAGATCAGAGTTGCAAATAATTTATTACCAGTACAATCAGCTAGAGTATACGAAAAATTATACTTCCATTGTATGGACTGAAAGTACAAAAATAAAGATAGCAGCTTTTCAGAAAACGTGGTAATTGTTTATTTTAATGAGTTATCTAGAAAATTGAATTCCAAAGTCTATGGACACATTATTCAATTATGAAATCTACTATCTATAAAACATAAAGTAGACATATCTCAGTAACGATTGAAGATACAAAAATAAAACGAAAAATGACCGTTACGGGACAATATTATGAAATCTGCAAGAAGTAAATTAATCTTTGTGCAAGAATTGCGTAGCTCCCTCTTTATAAGAAAATTATGTAATCGCAAAACGGAAAACAAAACGTAGGAATAAACATATTGGGGAATATAGGTAAAGAAATTGTTACTTATTTGAATATTTCAAATCTCAATTGACCTACTGGACACTACTTTCGTCGCAGTTCTGCTACAATATTAATTGTTGTAACAGATGGTAACATCACTTCAATTAAGCGTCAGGGTGGATGAAAATCCACGACAGTGGCCAGTAGCTACATTGAGGAATCATTCCAAAATCAACGTAGCCAATCAAAACTGTGAATTCGATTGAGTACAGCCAAACTAATAATGCTGTAAACATTATTCCATAAACATCAACAATATCATGCACCAATACTGTGATACAATTATGTATATAAATCAACCTAAATAATTATAAAAAAATAACTTCTCTGAAATGAAATGAATAATTCTCTAATTATAATCCACTAAATTCACTAAATTTTCAAAAAAAAATTGTTTGTTTTTCGTTATGATTGGTCGTAGAAAAAATAATTAATGCTTCTCGTATTCTATGGCTATTAATTACGACACCTGCCGAGGCTCTTGTAGTAATTTTCTCATTGCATAATATTCTATTTTAGTGTAATTTTAATAAATTGTGGCTCTCATGAAAAAAACATTTTTTTTATTTTTTCATCAACTGTATAAGATAATTTAATGCCACAAGAGCCTTGAGGAGAGATTGATAAAACATTTCAAATAAGGTACCATAAGCCCCTAATTTTAGTTGAATACATACTTAAAAATTAATGCACCATTATGTATAAATATAGTAATATGAAGTGTATACTTTTTTCTCAGAATCTAATTTTCTCAGACTATCAAAGAAAAATTTCCATTACATAAAAGAACATCCTCAGCCAACAATTCACATTGGGCACGGAACAGTTTTCATAATTGTTTTCCACGAAACCGCAGTGGCCATCTTTTTAATTTGAACAACGCTTTCCAATGATGCACAGCCTACTTCAATTCACTTCTGCCATTGTCATGCATATCGTGCTCGTGGGTATTGTTCTTCATTAATTGTTTTCTTTTTCCCTCGTTTTTTCTTTTTTTATTTTTCAATTTTTGGTAAGGCGGATTCGACTGCTAAGCGATATAATAGATAACTGAAGGTAGGGTATATTGCTTTGATGGAACTGTTACTGAACAAGAATTTGTTGTATTATTGTTCTTTGATGAACTAGCCAGTTAACAATCTGCAATCAGATCCATTGCTAGTGTATATCGACAACATATATCTACAAGAACAAGTACAGCATGCTTCCTAGAGACAAAAATAAGGAGCTAAATATATGTAATACATCGTAGTAGAAATATCAAGAAATATTTCTACAGTTTCGAAACATTTTACTGATAATCATAAACGTAATTATTCTGAAAGGGGTTGACCATATCTTCTATATCATCATTCACCCCTCTGCAACAACTTTTTGCGATTTTTCTAAGGCTTTTGATTGTGTTAATCATAATATTTTAATTAACAAATTGCAGTACTACGGTTTCAGGGGAACACCTCTCATATGGTTTAAGTCATAACTTACCAACAGCAGGGTTGATACAACAATGTCCTCTTGAATGCCAATAGAATGTGATTTGCCCCAAGGCTCATTACTAGGCCCTTCTGTTTATAAACGTCATCGCCTATTTAGATATCAGTGGTAAAACATGTCTATTTGCAGACAACATTAGTTTCTTCTAAAACTAAAGTTTTATCATACCATTTAAAGTTCCTCCTGTTTTGCACTAAGATCAGTTTCAAAAGAACTGAACTTATCCACCTCATCAACAGTTTATTATGCCCTTATTTAGTCGCATCTTCAATATGCCCTTCCCTTCTGGGGTACGAGTGATGCGAATCAATTTGAGCGAATCTTCAAACTACAAAAGAGAGCTCTTAGATAATCACTCGGACTAAACAGCAGGGCTCACTGCAGGGGCTTCTTTAAAAGATTAAAAAATTTTGATTCTTCCTTTCTTATTCATCTTTGAATCCATTTGCCTAATTCGTAAGCACGCAATTTCAGAAAGGTCGTTGCACGGCTATCTACTTAAGAACGCGCGACACAACCTTTACCAACCTACTCCACGTTCAGAATTAGTTAAGGGATTAATATTTTGCATTGAAAAATAAATGGATAATCACTTGGCACGCCAATTAAAATCAAATCAATATCATCTTTTCTCGCGTTCCGCAATAATTTGAGGGCAAATTTACTGGAAAGTGCCTTCTATTCTAACACTAATATTCAATTCCGGGCATACTGCATACTGGTTTAATTTTTGCTATGGACTTATATACTAATTATTACCTATTACTATTACCTATAATGTTGTAACTCATTGTGATTTTCTCCTGTATATTGAAATTAAATTTTATTTGTGTCTTCATTTAGTTATTTTCATGTTTTTTTAGTTTTTACAAGCTTTTGCATACAAATTGTAACAAATTTTTGACAATAAAACATTTCTCTCTCTCTCTCTCTCTCTCTTATTTCAAAAATCTCGTAAGCTCAAACGAAATGTGAGCGTTATTCCGCTTATTTTAGTTGCTCTATTGTGTCAACTCATGGGTTATTTGCTATTTTTCATACAATGACAACATCAAGTAAAGAAGTTGTCTTCAGTTTTCCATAGCCTACGGAGTAATCGCTCTGAAATCGGTCAGAAATATTACTAAAAATAAAGCACTTTAAGTGATTTTCAATCTGGTCCATTCGATGGTTTATCACTGAAGAATTCTGTATTGTATATCTAATTGTTGAACATAACTTTGCCGAGATTTTATTGCTAGAGAAAATTAACGTAATTATAAATTATCGGAGAAAACATTGTCAAAACAATCTATTTAGAAATTTTATCAAAACAAACCTGGAGGAATTGTTTATTGGAAGACGCATCCATAAAATAATATAAACAAATTAGTTAAACTCTATATGAATATTGATATGATTATACAGTTATTTGATGTACACAGAGATCAACGTGACGGCATTTCTCTTCGGTGCTATTGGCACAAATATAGCAGTTCATACAGTATGTAACATTAATCCAGTAAAATAAGTAGGATATATTTTGAGTGTATTTGTTCGTGTGAGAAATCCCAGTGCTAATCATTCGTCTTCGACTTTTCCAGAGGACCAATTATGAATATAAAAAAAATATCCACATATTAGATGCATCGCGATCCTCCAAGTGTTATTTCAACTGTTATTTCTATTTCCGTGAAGTTTTATTTCGCCTTGTATGTTTCCAGGTGTCTATGAGAGATATTTCACGTCTTTAGTCTAATCTCCATAAATGAGTATTGAACCACTATTCTCAATAATTAATTAACTCTAAAAATCCTTTCTACTGCTCTAGCTTTTTTCCATACCCAATTATTATCAACATGTAGTTGAAACAATTTACTTGTAGTAAATAGTTGTTGTAAAACTCGTAGTTTTGTTTCGTTTCTATTACAAATTGCGTTTTTGCTACTTACCAACATCATCTTTCTTTCTTTCCATCACATCACAATTATTAAGTACTATATACTTTGGTTGTATTTATGTCATGTAATTATGCAATGTTTGGAAAATTAGCCTCCTCCAAATTGCTTTTTTCCACTCCATAAATCGTAGGTCATTTATTTCCAACAAATTTTAGTTTTCTTCAAAAAACTGACAATAATGTTTTCTCTTTCACATCCAAAACAGTTTTCATGCTATATTCCGTGGGGGTATTGTCTCATAACCACTAAAGTTTGCTTATATGACTAATTTTACTCACCTCAATAAATGTACTAATCTTCTTTCATTTCAATTGAAAGAAGCTATATCCTACAATATTCTGGGCAACTCAATCTACAATAATTTTCAGAAGCTACCTAATCTTAATACCACTAATCACTATGGTATGAAAATTAAAAAGCTCAACGGAACATATGGTTTTCATTTAGGTTGTACTTCTAAACATTTCCCTATATCAAGTCCTCAGGATAACTTCTAAAATAATATTATTCATGATATGAAGCGGTCAGAGCCACATTATATAATAACAAAATGACAATCCCATCTCTATAATCTCAACCAACTTCGGTTTGCGTCGTGTCCCCATGAATTATGATATTGCTCTTTAAAAGAGGGGTGTTTTAATAGCTCGCGGATAGTGGGTGTCTATTTGTTTTCTCTGGAATGAAGAAATATGCAGAGGACAATGTGTAATTGAAATTATAATTTGAAATAGCGAGAGAAATGGTGGGAACAGTTATTAATTCTTTTGAAAGCATCGTCGTATCTCGACGAACAAAAGTGTGGTAGCGCACGTTCAGAAACGTAATTCTAGAAATCGCGACATCGAAAAGAAAACTTCGCTTGGCTTCAGGGGTATATACCAAAGGGGAACACAGAGAGGAATCAGTAGTAAACATAAACAAAATATTCTTAATGTGAAAAAAATGTTATTGAACTGATTTTCTCTTAACAAAAATATCCTACATCACAAAGCCTGTTGATAGGCAATTAATTTTTAAATTCTCATTGCTTTTATTGTACAATTGAAGTAGATAGGCATTGATTCTCACAGGGCGTATATTTATAAATTTCTCAAATAGATAAAATAATACATTTCAATGGAACTTTTTTAATATTAACATAGTGAGATTGTCTTTGGGAAAGATAAATATGGAAATATCAAGAAAAAGCAAAATATCTTCCAAATTAATATTAAGGAATCCACCCTGTAAATTTTTACGATTTTGTTTTATGAATTTGTTTTTATATAAGATTCACAAAAAGGGTGTTGATTACACGGTTTGTACAAAGCAGAATTAATCATAACTTTTTTTGAGGATAGATCTGAAGGCGAAGATCTCTGGCAGCTACAGCCATCCCACATTCTGAACTTTCTAAGAGGAATGGAATTAACAGATCAGCTGTAAACATTGGGTTTCCTAGTTTCGCATCAGCTATGAGGTCATTCAAGTGATATTGTTTTCTCTCTTCCAATCCTCTACCTTTGGCTGTTCCCTTAAGATACGTAAAAAGTGTAGACCAAACGACCTAAATCGCAAGAACGAGGAGATCAATGAATCGGAGATTCTGCACCTCTACCAATCCATCGATTGGAAAACTGGTCACTTAACCAATTACGACACCCTTTATAAAAGTGCAGTGGAGCTCCATCGTGCATAAAATATTAGAAATCGTCACTCGTTTAGTGTTAAATTTTCTGATAACAAATCTAGATACGAGGATATATTGAAAAATTCTTATCCTACTATAGAACCAAACAAAATTTCAATGTCAAAATATTTTATTACTCAACATATTCTCCTCTTAATTGGATACATTTATTACAGCAAACCTGCAACGTCTCTAGACCTTCTAAAAAAATGTTTCATCTTGCTCTGCAAACCAGACCTCCACAGCTTTTATTACCTCCTCGCTGGAAGAAAATTTAATACCTTTTAAACTTCTTTCAGTTGAGGAAAGAGATGATAGTCGGATGGAGCCAAATCTGGTGAATAAGGAGGGTGTTCTTGTAATTTTCAAAATTACTAGAACACGAATTTTTTGCATAGAAACATGAGATTTGTGTGCAGGGGTGTTGTCCTGCAAAAACAAAACACCTTTCTGCTTTTCTCTCTAATTTTCTCCCGTAGCGTGGTCAGTAATGTTGATTAGTAATCTCCAGTTATTATTCCACCCTTATCCAAAAAAATTATGATTACTCCATGTCAATCCCAAAGAACTTTTCCAGCAGATTTTTGGTCACGAAACTTCTTAGGTCTTGGAGAACCAAAGTGTCGCCATTCCATCGATTGTTGTTTGTTTCTGGATCGTTGAAATGTACCCAAGTCTCATCCATAGTAACAATTCGATTTAAGAAGTCCACATCGTTTTCAAATCGAGCACTGATCGAACGCGATGCTTCTACCCTTGCACGTTTTTGGTCCGCATTCAAACATTTGGGGATCCATTTTGCAGCAATTTTTGTCATGTCCAAATTGACGTGAACTATATGATGAATGCGTTATGATGAAATATTCAGTGCTTCAGATATCCGTTTTAGCCCAATTCGACGGTCTGATAAAATCATGTCATGAACTGCATCGATATTTTCGAGGACTGACACAGAAACTGGCCTTCCCGATCGGTCATCATCTTCAATGGAAAATTTACCTCTTTTGAAGCTTGTAGTCTAATTTATTACGGTTGCATACAATGGACATTGATCACCAAGGGTATTAATATCTTCGTAAATCTGCTTACCTTTTTACCCTTCTGAATACAGCTACTTAATTATAGCTCGATACTCCAATTTTTCGATTTTCACAATTTTTGGTGGACATCTTTTTTCTTTTAATTTATTACGTGACTCTGGTTTACTTTTTTGACGTCAAACTTTACACTGACACTTCTAATAAGTTATCGTTCGTTGCTATGGTAACGCAATATTTTGTTTATGCATGGAACTGCATAAAGCATATTGATATCTAGGTTAACTAGATATCAATACATCCTCGTATATATATATATATATATATATATATATATATATATATATATATATCACGCGATTTTTTGTTACCTAATGTGGCTGCTAAAATATTAACTTTGAACTAGTCCTAATGATGTGAGACCCTTTTAACTTGAGGATTCTCATCAGACCAGTCGTATGGATTATAGGTGTTTAGCATACCTTGTCGCGTAAAGGTGCCTTTGTCTGTGAAAAAATACATTTAAAAAAATTTGTATTTGGCGGTTTTTTCTTGTAATGTAAAAAATCCACTCTCACCAGTAGATAGTCTGGCAAGAGCGGTTGGACTTGTCTGTGATGATAAAGAGGCTACCGCACTTTAGTATCCTCAAGTACTTGATGAAGTTTTTCTTGTCATATTCCTTACGCTAATTGCAGGACCATGATCAAAATTCAGTGTCTGAAGACGATAACTGTGTTATCGAATCAACAGTGTTTTCAGTACAAAGAGAAAGTAACATGATATTCGAAATTAATGCGTCTGTTTACATTTAGATGGCAACTACCTTCTCAATGTTAGGTATCGTGATAAAACGTTTTCATGGAGCACATTCACCTTTTTCGGAAATATGCGGATGTGGAGAGGTAGGGAGAGAAAAAAGTTGTTGACAAGCCAAAATGAGATGAAATTTGTCACTGCTTGTCTCAAATAATTATTAGATATGTGTAGGGAATATGCCTAAGTTAAGAAGATCCTTCCATAAAACACAGTTAAAATCGACTTTTTGTTTCTGCTTGATACAAGAAATTGCTTTTATGACAAAACAATTTTATCATTTTTAGATTTTAGATTAAGCAAACTATGCACAGCCTAATATTTTTTGTTCATCTTAATCAGTATTTGTTCTTCCGCGTTTGTATGGCCCGTACTAATTTTTTCTATGATGGTTCTTTTTTGTTTCTCTATTTTTTTGCTTTTATATTTTTTCCTTGAAGGAAACCACCAATGATTTACTATTGATGGCCTTTTTGCTATTTCTTTTTTCACTTGCTTTTTTCAAGTAAGTTTTGTTCTACATTTTCTCTGCTACCACCACTCAATTTCTCATTCTCATATTGTTGTTCTGTCATATTCCATATTTTGTTTGTTTTACGATCTCGTTCTAAAATTCCTTGTTGAACTCCATCTTCTTCTCGAGTTATTTCTTCGTTATTTTTCATAGTTCCCCTTTTACCTTTCATCTCCCTTTCTTCCCCTGATGTAAAAATTTCAGATAACTGTGTCATTAGACAAAGATACGCTATCGCTTGCACTGTCACTATCACTATCACTATCAATTAAGACCACATTTTCTTATGTTTTGGTTTTCGTTGTTTTGGTGGTTTTCGAAGTATATTTTCTTCAAAACTTTGTTAGTAGCTCCTTCGCTGATATGATCTTGAGACCCTGGCAGTAGTGAAATATATTTAAAGTTATCGACTATTCTCTTGCCATTAATTTTCGAAAACCCTGTTTGTTCCAAATTTCCAAAACTGTTTAACTTCAGGAAAAAATTTCTTCAATTGGTAATTCTGTTAAAATACTTAGAGCAAAAGCGAGATGGGGAATCGCCTCGGGATTAAATGGATATATCCCCGTAGCAGAAAAACCAGATGCTATATTTTTTTGGAGTTATGTCTAAGTCCCAAATAAGCGAAAATATCTCACCAAATCTCTAGTTATACTTCTTTCATTGTGACGTGTTCAGTATGAAAATACTTGCTTATCCCAATATTTAAAAGCTTCGGAAACTACTTTGTCCATGGGTCGTATTACTCGGAAGGCAAAACAGTGTAATGTCATATGAGTCATCGATAATTAGGTCTCAATCGTCATGTTTCCTTTTTGCGTAATGAGAATAAGGATTCCCGGTGGTAAATGGTCGCACCGCTATAGTCTTATCCTTTGCTCTTCGAATAAATAGCTGGAGGAATTATTTGTCCACTAATGTTGACGTAGGAAACCACTGTGATATTTTCTCCGTGCTCTGTGGCCGTAAAGTGCACTTGATTTGCTCCTTTTTCAGCCAGAGCAATTTGTTCTTGATGCAAAGTTAACTTACATCCCTTCTCATCTACGTTGTATATCGTTTCGGGCTTATCCATTCAATCAGGCTCCCTTAAAAATTTACCAAGTTTGTCGATGTTATTTTTTCAAGACGGAGTTTTATGACTATGGCTATTTTGAATGGTCAACAAAGCTTGTTGAAGATATTTCTTGATCCGCTGTAATCGAAGTTATCCTACAATATACCTATTCAACGTTTCAGTTCTAGCCGGATCAAGATTTTGCACCCTGCTAATAGTGATTTCCAGATGACGATTTTAGAACGCATTCAGTTAATACCGACCAGCTGATTGTTTTTGTGAAAAGATATGAGGTATGAGGTTTTTCTCGCAGTAGTTGAGAATACATTTTCGTAGAATCCGGTTGGTTGAAGAATAACCTACTTCAGCTAGTCGTATGATTGGGCTTCATTTCCGGTACTCAACACCGTTTTCTATCGAAGTGGCTGCTTTTTATTCAAATGTTTACGCATGAAAGACTTAAAGTTTTTCTAGATATGTTAAATCTTTTCGAGACGGAGTTTGTTGACTTTGAATGGCCCATAAGATTTGTTGAAGATTTTTCTCGGTCCACGGTAATCACAAACCCTTGCTGTTTGCGACATATGCAAAAAGCTTTATTTCAAAAATGTTAATTTTATTTATTCATGGACATATTAACAACCATGTAGTAAAGTAATATTTCCTCTTATTTTTAAACAAATTTTCAAGTAATGTTATGAAAAAATACGCTCAAATAATCACAAGGGAACACACTTTAAAAAGCTGTTCTTACCATCACATAAACACTTCATTACCAACTATGGAACTGTGGCAAAAAAAAAAATTTTTATAATACACGCTTAGGAAGTGAGCCTAGGCCATCTTCCATGACTCCCAGTCTCAAAATAAATTAAGACCAGGGTTAAAATGCCGCAAATGTTGTCGATTAACAATTGCTATGCCATCTGTAGCACAAGCAAGTAGAAAATTACGAGGTGTTAGCATATAACTAACATGGGCATATATACTTAACTTATGTCATACTAGTTGAAATAGCTGCATCGTATGTAACTTCAGTTGATGTAAATTTTGCAATGTGACATTAAGAATAAAACGGAATTGAAAGATATAATAGATGAAGTTGGAACTCTTAATGAGTATAGAAGAAACTATCATTTCGAATCCACTCTGTAGAATTGAAAATTCTCCATAAAAAACGATGCAACCCAGTTATATAACCATTTTTCTTCAATAAAACTACATGTACGTGAAATACGTATAACATTCCTTTCAAAAATATTCTTTTGCCAATCAATTGAGTTTTCTACCACACATTGTATGATTTATATCATAATTATATTTGCTACTTTATTAAAATTTGCTATGAAATAGCTCTTCCCACTAGTCTTTCTTACGTTTTCATCTTTGTAAAAACGAAATTCCCAATTCCACTATACATAGCAGCATTTTTTTCCTTTTCAACAATGCATTTCAAGAATATTTTGTATGAAAGTTAATAAGAGAGTATCCATTACAATCAAAAAGAAATGCATCACAATGGCGCTGAAAGGCGCCAAAGAAAAAGAATACGAAAAAATAAAAAGACCAAAATGATTCAGTAAGGCAAAACTTTCATATTAATTCAGCCGATGGCTATCTGATTTCTTGTTGGAGATTTATAGATATATTCTTTTCCTTATACTTTTTTAAGTTCCTTTTTTTGTCTGTCAGGAGCGATTTTTGATTAAAAATCACGAATGCATACATAAAAGGACATTATGACTGATATTCAATCCGTACCCATAGCCTTTTGAGTTTTCGCTACGACAAACAAGGTGCGTATTAATTCTTTGAGGTTTGTTGAATAATTCCGTCAGATAACAGAAAAATATTTGATTAAAGTATGGATACCGACTGTGGTTCAATTGTAGTTGTTTATTTTGCTTTAATTTAGTCACTCACAAAATATATGCTATAATAATTTATGTTTATACATGGTCTCCATTAGTTTTGACATGGACTGGCGCATAGAAACTGCACACACAAATTGGATCACTAACATTTTTTTCCTAACTACTACCTTTTTGATGTTTGTCTGAAATATGAGGTAGTATGTTCAATGGAATTATGATTACGGAATCATTGAGAATGTTGTTTTGGGGAATCTATTTTATCAATCTATTTCATCGCGAATGCCAGTATTTGTGTGACCCAAAGCATTCAGTGAAGGTCGTGAAGTCAACCATCCACCTCCATAAACAATAATACCAAAATTGAGGAAATCGTGTCGGTATCTCAGGGAAGCTTTAAAGATCTCTCATGAATCAATCTTTTCTTTTTGGTATGAAGCGTATAAATGCTAGACTCGTACCAAAAAACAACTTAGCTGAGGACCCTACAATGCATCATAACTGATGACAAGCCTTGGTTTTATAAGTATGATAAGTCGATATTGTTAGGGAATACCACTCGAAAGTCGGTCGAAAATCGAACTGATGCTCATCGTTCTCTTCGATTAACGTGATTGGTTCACAGTGGGTCGAACGTTTACATAAAGAATACTACTTGGTCGTCTACATGTACCAATTCATCGTAAACAACCAAATTTGTGGGCAGACAATTCATAAATTGTTCACCGCTTTACATTCCAGTAAGATTTTGACTATTTTTTTTTGTCCAAACACGAACCGAGAGTCCCTGACCTCCAGAACCCTAAGAAAAGCAGAAAAACTTTTTTAAATTTTGAGAATAAGGGACTATAAATCAATATTAATAAGACAAAGTTCATGGCTGAGATCATAGAGCGCAGGGCTAGACATGTGAATGAAAATATTACAATTGGCTAGTATACCTCGGAGCCTCGATAAACCTCGATGAAAGGGCGTATAATGCTTGCCTATCGATGTTATTTAGGACTGTCAAAATACTTACACAAAACGAGTCTCTCAAGAAGTGCAAAGATCAAAGTCTATGGAACGTTAGTTGTACCAATTTTATTGACCGGAAAACTGGACTCTAAAGAATAACGGGAAAGAAGTTTCTATCGACTTTACAGAAAAAGATACTGAAAAAAGATTACGGGGCTATCCAAAAAATTTATATCTGGAGGCGTAGATATATCTTTGAGCTCTACAACTTACAGATTAGGATTAGGAAACAGACTACTACAAGACCCTAATTCAATAAATTTTATAATGTGGAACAATGAATCACAGTTTATCATGTCAGTCATTCAAATTGACAAATCCGGAAGAAAATTTGTTTGTAGAAGAGTTGTTTATAGTGAAATTGTGAAGCTTATATTTTAGAGTACATATTAATATGATAATAGCTTTCAGGGAATGAGACTTCTGCTTAGGATTTGGAGCAGAAAATTGACAATAGGTTAAGCTCCGCCACATATATTTTCGGAAGTATCTTAACACCGAACTTGACTCCTGATTTATGGTGCACCCACTATCAAATTTGAAACTGATGAATACGTTTTTTGACCCTTTCTGGATGAAAACAGTGACTTCAAATATAATAAAAATATTGAGGCTATTTTAACTAATTCAGTTGTTTATGTTGTCATTTTTGTTAATTGTTGTGGACAATTAGGTGCTTTGGAAAATTTCACGTATTCATTTAGCAAAATGTGAAACTCTGTAGTTCTTAAACAAAAAGAAACAAATCAAAATATGAATTCAAAAGTGTCTAATTCAAGAAAATGCAGTTGCATTTCATTAGTTGTATAGCCTGTGTCTATATTTCATTCTTATCAATCTCTATTCACAACAAAATAAATTAGGAATCAATTTATGGAAGAGCCAAGTACATAGTTAGACGAAAAAATAATTACTGATTATGGTAGAAGAATTCTTAAAGTGTCGGTCAATTTGTTTTAAACACTTTCCATATTTGGTAATAGTATTGTACATGCTAAAAAGTTATAAGCCCCTCTTTGACATTGAGCTATACTTTTCCCGAATGAGTACTAGATAACAATTAACAATTTGATTTCTCTTATCTATAAATAAAACCCATGTTTAGTGGAAGTACTGTATTTTCATCACCACGCTTCATGATTGGCCGAGTTTTTTATCTTGAATTTAATGGAACTTCTCCATAAAAACTCATCTTTAAACTTTCACTAAATACATTAACGAAAAGACGACAATATTAGCAAACTTTTTCCACCCATTCACAACTCCATTCCCATTTCCTAGTTTTGATTCCTACGTAATCTTCTTCGCAACCATTATCGTCGGTTGGGGTTTTCTCTTTACCGCATCTACCATTTCTCAGTATTTCCACCAAATCTCAAAATTACGATTATTATAGTTTGTAAAGTGAAATATTTGCAATATACTAAATATTCTCAATATTCTATGTTTTTGTAAATCAAATCGCATTTTCTGTAGGTTGTTTATAAAAAGAAGTACGTGTTGCACTATTACCCTAAACAAATCTATCAACATATCTTTCAAACTGTACATGTCTGCATATATTTTCAGAATATCATCATTCAACCGTGATTACAACTAACAAAAATACTTAATACAGTACTGAATCGATTTTTGGAAATTGAGAATAATACAAAATCATTTGTATGGAATATTTTTTATAGGTTCACAAATAAGAGTTGAAAAAACTGCCTCATTTTGTAGCCTATTCGAAAACTGATAGTTGCTTTTTGTTAAATTTGGTTCGTGTACTTCGGCTATTTTACACTTATAAGTGAGTCCAGTGAGACTTCCAACAAAGCCTTATGAAGAAGCTGGAGGCACTGTACAAGGAAGCACTGAAGAAGATTCAAATGCATTTATTCGTCGCCATTCTTTCACTTTATGAAAGAATTCAAGGAAATATCTTGACCTAAAAGTTTTCAAGCATAATTCGTTCAGGGCCATGGGCTGAAGATCATATTGATACTGATATAAAAGTTCAAAATTTTAATTCCATTTTTGGTTGAATGAGTGAATGAATAAGCAAAATATTTGCATATGGAAGGAGGCGTATTCTCCAGCTTTTTTCGAACATCCCCATAAAATTCTTGCTTGATGCACGTTATAGGCTGGCGGAGTTGATCTCTCATTCTATAACTCATTCATAAGTGAAAACAATTATTATTTCAATTATTTGGTACAATTATACGCTTGAAATTGATAAGTCTGAATCTGTTGGATCGTGACTAATGTAGATACCCGAATTCGAGAGAGCCACGTCCCGATATCAAAATGGATTGAGTATAGCAACGCTTGGTGATTAAAAATTTGCGTTTAAAACAACGCAAATTCACTGAGATTTAGACTTCATGATAAATTACTTGCATAAGTGAGCTACAGTTACAGGTGCTTATTATATGAATTAAGTTCCAAATTTGCCCGAGAAGAATTATGTAAAAGAATTTTCTAAAATCAGAATAACGCTTCCTGTCACAGCTTCGTCATGTTATTTCGATTTCGCCACCGTGATTATCGACCGTTACTAAAACTTGATGAAAAATCGCGTGGTAACGAATTTCTTCGAATAGTATAATATGTATGGTAAATCAGAGCATGAAAAAACTACTTTGTGCATCGCATTAAAAATGCTGAAATGTCGATGTGTTATGTGGGTCAGGGACGTGGCAAAGGGATTACCCTTCCTATGTGTTGTTGTATCATTGTTTTATATCTCTTCTTCTTGATTCTGATAATTTTCTAATTATAAACGCTGTAAAATGGAAGATTCGACTTGAAATTTTTGAGTCAATACTTTATATAGATAGTTAATTATTATTGCAATTTGGAAAAGGTGAAACACCATTACAAGGCTTCAATAGAATCAAAACAGTAATACTCCAATTTACTTTACTTGTACATGCTTAATGGTGGAAAATAAAACAAATATTCACTATATTGTTGAAATATTAGACAAACACGATATGAAACTGTACATAAGACGAAAATATGTTCTGGAGTTTTTTGTCAAGCACCTATCTATAGATCTCTATCCACGCTACTGCCTAAGAGGCGTTGTCATTGCCGGAAATCGCGACATGGTGTAAATTATTTTCGCGCCATTCGCCTCGAAAGCTTTTCGCAGCTTTCGCTCTATAATCTTCGATTAAGAATCGAGCTTTACAACTCGCGAATGAGTAAGTCCTTACTTAAAGCAGGTATATTGTCATCGACGTCTTTGAAAATCAGATTGTTAACGAATTGGATTAAAATATTATAGTCGAATTGAGAAAATTCTGAGAACACGCAGATGCGTTGCTTCAAGTAACAATAAAAATATACAAACGAGAATACAATTATAATACAATTTTTGAAATTACCAATAAATAGTACTTCTATTTGACAAAACCATGAAAATGGGTGTTTATACAGGGTATTCCGGGACGTAATGCAAAAAATTTGGGAGTGAGTAGGTGACATTAAAATGATGTTGTGACATGAAAAAAAATTTTTCCTACAACCACTAGTTATAGGCATTCAAAATTGCCAAATCAGTACTTATATTTAAGTATATTTTCTAGGTTATACATTCGAACATTATGAATTTTTTGAGGATGATTACGTATGTCTATGTAGTGTGTATTTGACAGAAAATAATTCTACACTACTATCTGGAAGCCAGGGGCAGCTCATTCGCAATGATTAACCTGTACAATCTAAAAATATCGAGAATGAATTTGAATTGAATAGTTTAGGAGATAGATATTTAGACATTCTGAATAAATTTATGATAAATATCAATCGTATCATATTCCTCTAGATATTCTATTCGCAGAGTCATGTTGTTCATTCACGATGGAGCCCCCCCACCTAAATGATAACAAAAATTTATCTTAATAACATTTTTCCTTATATGTAAATTGGTCGGGAGGTCCATTTGCATGCCCACCCTGTTCTTCTAAATTGAATATAATGAAATCATTTTTTTGGGGATATCTTGGTATTTGTAGCACCGGTAAACATAAGGGATGAAATGATCGATGAAATAAACGTCCGTTTTGACGCTGTAATGCAGAATCTTGGAGTTCTCTTCCAAGTTCAAACAAATATCCTTCGTAGACTCCGGACTTGTATAGAAGTGCAATGTGCCTACTTCGAACATTTATTATAGTTTTTTTTCTTCTTTGATAAGTTGTAGGCTAACCAACGAAATTTTTCTATATTTCAATTTTTTCCTTATGTAAGTAACACGATGTTCGACAGAATGAAGTTTAATTAAACATGTTTCATTGTGTTTTGATACCTCCTGTAAGTATTTTCAATAAATAATTACAATTTATAATAATTTTCTTTAGAATGTCTCTTTATCGGTAACGGTTTTCTTGGCATATACAACGATCTAAATCTACTTAAGTAAATCTACTAAAAGTTTCTTTATGTTGAAAAATTCTATTGGAAAATTCATTTCTGCTATCTTTAGATTGTACAGATTGTATCTGTAAAAGTTACGGATTGTCAACCATTGGGCATGAGCCGCCCATGGCCTTCAGATAGTATTGAAGAATTATTTATTCTATCAAAGACACTACATTGACATACGTAATCCATTGAAAGTTAATAATGTTTGAATATATAATTTAGAAAATATTCTTAAGTATAATTTCGGAAACGAGGGGTCGTATCTTTTAAGTTCGCGTTGATTAGTGCAAAGAATTACTGAAAAAATTCAGTCACGGTGCTTCATACATATAAACCCCAGAAAAACCATTACAAGTCGTTAGTGCCAGAAGTACTTTAAAGCAAATAGTCAACTGTTTTATTCGAATAACAGTTCCATTAGAAGGTAGAACGGTCAATTGTGAATGGTAGACCAGCGTTTGTTTGGAATGAAACAAATGCTTCGACAATTGATTCAAACGCATTCAAAAGTGTATTGGTCTCAATGGAGGGTATATTATAATTGTATTATATATAGTGAAATGTTACTAATTAAGTTGGAATTTCTGGAACCGTTGGTGATTCATACTGAATACACTCCCTACATCACCACTACACCAACACTCACAATTACACTGACTCGCGTTTCGGTAACCAAGTTATCGTCTTCAGAGACTGAAGGTAAGTTATTCAGTGGTGGTATAAACAGTGTATTCAGTATGCAGATTGGATTCAAACAACATTATTTTTCACTTATGTAAAAAGGTCGGAGTTTGTTAATATTACTTCACCATATGACCTGGATCGTTTTTATCATTTTTTATCATTCATTTTGTCTTTAATTCACTTTTTTTTAATTCTAGGTATATGACTGTTCTACTCCTAAGAAAATCAGCAATTGTCATATTTTTTTGTAATATTATTCTCACACATCAAGATTTTTTAGAGGTAAGTCCATAATTTATCAATATACAAATAAGATTAAATAGCTAACTACAAAGGAATTTCTTGATATCTTTGTAGTAAAAAGTCAATATAATATCCAATTTTGGGATTTTATTCTAAGAAATTTTCTCCAGTTTCTAATAACAACTTATATATTTGACCTCCCTCGCAGTAAAATGAAAAAAACAGTGTTTATAATTCACAGAAACGGGAAAGTAGCTGTTTAGTATATTCAACATTTAGAAATAAACTCCGTCGCTGTAGGTGGCTAGCGGCAAGCAGCGCAATGGCAGCTCTAGCGAGGCCCCTGGAGAAACCTTATCAATTATTAAACAGCCTCAGAGTCTTAAGTAAAACAATAATTTAGACGGTGGTGTAATAGGAAAATAAAAAGCCGTGGGCCCTATATCGGCGGCCGGCGTTGCTCGCCAACCGTCCTTTCGAATCTATATACATAGAAATTAATATGCCGGAGCATTTGTAGCACCAGATGTTCCTCTCTCGCCTTCTAATTTTTGCATAAACATTCTGACACTCGCTATGGAATAAGAAGGTGATTAAATCTATAGGGTAGACAAGTAAAAAAAATTATGCGTTCAACATGAGAAATTGATATTAAAATGCTACATAATGTGAATTAATTTTCCAATTGCTCATTCGCACAGTAGGATATCTTTGTCAATAGAGATATTTTAATGGCATTGTAGGCAAACGCCGCTCAATTGAGTACATATATTTATTATCTAGTTTTATTCATCAAAGCTAGGAGTTTACTTCTTTTGCACATTTTTAATTTCACGTATGTAATGAAAAGTTTACAAATTGCAATTATTACAGCCGTGAAAATGTTTTTATTATATCTTTATCCATCATATAACATGTCCTAAAGTCTGAATAGAAATTGAAATTATCAAGAAATGATCATGAAGAAAATATCCAAATATTACAGAAATACTCGTAAAGTATTGCACTCATCTTCTAAACGTAATGTATTTATTCAAAAATAATTCAGTGTCTCGTCCTTACTCTAAAACTACATCAATAATATCAATATTTTATACTAGTCATCGTTATTACACCAATTTCTGAATTTTTTGGCTTGGAGATTAAAGGTCGCATTTCGAGCGAGTATAAAGTTTTGTCAGTCCAAAGGGTTTTTAGATATGCCTCACTATAACAAACATTGTAGTAAAACTTTCCTAGTACGTCCTGTAAGTTGAAATATGCTCATGTTATTGTTTGTTTTATTGGATTTTTAGATAATCAGTTCATCAAATAATTTCTAGACTTATCTACAGTAAATATTAGGAAATAAGTTACTAGCGGTTGGCTTTGATTAGAAAATATATTAATAAGAAAATAGTATTAAATTTCTGCAGTTGAATGAACTTTGAAGTAGCTTATTGCTTTAAACCAACTTCCTAAAACATTTTTGTGTTCTTATAAACTCTGAGAATAATTTTTTTCTGGTGGTTTTAATGCAACCCCAAAAGATCTGGCAAGACACTACTGTAGCAGTCAATAATGATTGGTATGATTAGAGTCCTTATTAACAATGAAGTAATACAATGTATTTGTAGTGTGAGCATAAATAGACCTTAGTGTGGTAAACCATTCTACCAGGATTCATATGAACCTAACGGAAGAAAGCATCAAAAATCTTCCATATGCATCTTATCCCTTATATAATTAAATAAATTGTTTCAATGCAACACCATATATTAAGTTAAGTCATTGTACATACGTTTTGTCACTCTTGAAATATTCCATTTTTTGTAAAAATGAAGAATTGGTTTTGAATTTTTGTAGCTCCATTATTTTATGATGGAATAGTCAAATATTAAAGTTCTCCTTGGCCAAATTTAAACACAAATTACTTTATAACTTCCTAACAGTCGGTGCAGTATCATACTCAATATTTTTCCCGTGGCTAACTGCTTAGACCTCCCATTCCTGTATCTATTTGAAAATTTTTTAAGCCTAGGTACATAAAACTTCGATTAAATTTGACCTAATTTTCCTAGTTCAAAAATGATATCAAATATATGAAGTTCCGTTTCTAGAATCTAATTTTGAGACTTTATTGAGAAAAAATTATTACCGCTTGCACACCATAAATAGTATAAATGTTAGTGACCCCTTGTATAATATCAATTCAGTATTGCATACTTCCCCAGTCTTTGTTTAAATAAACGTAATATTTGTTATATCGGTTAAATGAAATCTATCTAAATATTTGACCTTGTAGATGGTATTTGAATAGTAAGCAATCAGCTTATATTTCCAATTTCAATTTTTTGTAAAGAGAACAAAAACTATCAAGCAATACCAGATAATTTTTGCAATTAATCACCGATCATACAAACTTCTTCTTTCAACTACTTGAGGAAACGAAACTTTTAAGAAATTATCTTAATCATACTATAAGGCTTTTAGCATAAATTTGAAAGTTATTTTACTGATGTTGAATATTTAATAAGAAGTTAATGAACCTTTTACATCGTCTAAAGAGTTGAGCATGAAAAGATCTAATTTGAAATGATGCGGTTATTTCTCGTACAACTCACGATTTTGTTGTATTTAAAATAATTGTAATTTTTTTTCACCTCAGAAAATGGTTATAGAGAATGAAATTTTTGAGGAGGCATTCTCTAAATTGCAGGGTCTACCAAAAATTTTCTGTGCTTTCAGCTTTTCATTATAATTTATTAATAGAAAAAAAGATGAAAAATTAATATTCTAGCAAATTATTACAAATTCAAATAACATTTTCTATGTATACGTCGAATTTGACTCGAATAGGTATAGAAAATCAACTTTCCAAAATATCTATGTTTATGAAGGAGATCTGGAACTGGTAGTAAAACGTGAACGGGTTGAGAGAGGAAAGGTTGAAGGGGTGGCAGCGGCAGCTGCAACGTGCAATTAAACTAGTGATTCTCAAAAGTGGTCTAGGTACACCCCCAGGGATTCTCGGAAAGCTTTACAACAGGAGTGTACTTGAATTTCCATAGTTAGATCTGATTTTTTGACAAGTTGGTAATTTGGTGTGAATGTATCAACTATAACTAGTAATAAGTATTTTGAAAGCGTCCTTTATATGTTGTCTATTTAAACGTGAAGTGGGATTTCACGAATATTTGCTAAATGTACCTAACAGATATTTTATGCTATTAAACTTCTGCTCAACATTTTTTATTCCTTCTTGTAGTTAAAAGGTAATTTGATTGGGAGACTGCAATCATTATCAAGGAATTGAATAATTGGTAGATGTTGAGAAATAGTTGAACCATGTACCAGTAGACATATTATGTGAAAAATTAGGTTAATCATCCAAAACGAAGATTTGGGTGAAACTATAAAAATAAGCAGAGGAGTAACCACTATATGCCCATGAAAGTTGTTGTCAAAAATATATTAATAAGTTATTGAATTTTATAAGAAGAACCAAAATGAAACTTTATGTTCACCTTCGAAAAAAAACTTCGCTAAAATATGAAATTTCCATTAGGAAAAAAATTGCGTCTTTTGAGGACAAGAATCTGATAAAGCAAAAGAAGCAGCGAAGTGTCTATTGGCACCCTCCACGGAAAAATCCGTGACTCTAATTTCACCCATAGAGACACGGACATTTTTAAAGAAATCAGCCGAATGAAGCTTTATCCGTGTCTCTAATTTCAGCCGTTAATGTTACAATAATAAACTCATGGATGAATTCTATCCACGGATAAATACCATCCAAGGGCAAATATCATCCTCGGATAAATACCAGATGAAATCTCGGCGGGTGTAATTTGGGCGCTAACCATCCTTCTTTACCTGTCTGACCAAGAAGGGTAGATAATCCGACATGTATTTTCGGCGCAGGTAGGTCGAGTCATAAAATAACCCAATAGAGGGAAAGTTGATAGATTTTTAAGTAGGTTAGGTTAGTTTAGGTTAGGTTAGGTTAGGTTATGTTAGGTTAGGTTATGTAAATCTCGTATTTTATATGTAATATGTACTTAAATACTAAATAAAAATATAAAATTTACTTTATTCAAGTTAGTGTTACAATAATGTTGTGAGGAAACTTTATTAAGGGCAGATTTTTCATTAAAAAAAAGTGCAAAATAGCCCCCTCTAACGGTAAATTTTTTCAGACCTTAAGTGATAATAGGTCATTTTTCTTATAGGAAAATCTAAAAATACAAAAATATATCTTATTATAAATGTCGATGATTTATTAATTATTGTATTTCATAAATCATGTACTTCAGTCGGTTAGCGCCCAAAATACACATAGGATTAAAAATGACCCTTCGGTCTTGGCGCCTAGTTTACATGTTGTAAAAAGTACATTAATTCTTTAGCGCCCAAATTACATCCGCCCATGAAATCTTACATACTCGTATATGCCATTTCTAATCCCAATATATTTTTTCATTCATTTAGAATGAATTATACAAAAAATTTATTAATAAATAATTAATTATTAAAATAACCTTAGTAATAATGAATTGATGATAGTGTTATGTATATCTCGTAATTTATTCTCTGACTCTTATTCTAAGCTTGCCGATAGTGCACAACTTTACACGAGTGACTAATGTCCGTGGCAATTGGATACGGATGATTAGGTTAGGTTAATTGAGTTTCAAAATTTCCGTGTTTCTAAGATTAAAATTAGACCACGGTTATGTTCCGTGGAGGGTGGTAAAAATGACTGTAGCTGCGAAACTCATAAACAAATTGCTGACATAACAAATTTACAAACAGTAAGAAAAATATCATTCAGTTGTTATAATTCAATTTAAAATTCTATTCACCTGATAAACGTTAAAAAAAATTGGTCCAAGAATTGTAATTATCGATACTACAATAGGGCAAATATATAAATACATAGAAGAAAATGTCGACTGCTAATTCACCATGCAAGAGTTGAAAGATTTCATAACCACAGAGAATATTTCAGATGAAAAGACTAGTAGAAAACGACTCGTTGACCGCTATCACGACACTACTTCCGCATTTTGTAATAAAGGGAAAATTAAGTTTGCCAAAAACGTCATGAATTTCATGAATCAGCAGAAATATTTAAAAACATCAATGATGACTCCAATTATATAATCCTAGCAGGTGTAGCATGTATTCTGGATTTATATGCAAAAATTAAAGACTTGAATATATTGAGATACAATTTACAAAGTGTTAATTTGTCATCATTACTACCTACAATTGATACCTCATTTGTATACCTGAAAATACTGTAGCGTCAAACCCAGATGTGGTTAGGAAAAGACATAAATATTTGAGATTGGTTGTGGAAGTAGCTCAATAACATTTTCATCCCAATAATGATAAACTGATTAACAGTACCGTATAATCTACTGCAAATGTTATTTTGTAATTGCAAGAAAGGGTGTGGATTGTGGATATCCGAGGAGTGGTAGTATGTTTGCAGTGCAACGAAAATAGTTTCCTTAATACTTTACCTACTATTAAAATAACTGAAATGAAAAAGAATATTTGATGTAGATCAATTATATAATATGCAATGCGAGGTTTGTATGATTTTGACGCTCCAGGCGCTCCAAATTGCGTCTCATATTGTTCAAAACATAGTACATTTCCGATAATAAATGTACAACTGAATTCTAATTTCGGGAACTTTTGGTGATATTGAACTGACACACTGCTTAAATTACCACTACACCATCACTCACAATTACACTGGCTGACAATAAACTTATATTCAGTCTCTGAAGACAATAACTTGGTTATCAAAACGCGCGTCAGACAGAGTAGTGGTAGTGTAAATAGTGTAACAAGCTGAATGTATAGTAATAAGACAAACTACACACACTATTTACTACCAAACTCAAAATCACAATGTCTGACGCTCGCTCCGATTACCAAGTCATCGATTACGGATTGTGAACAACCTACGGCTCTTCGCGAGTAAGACATTGTAATTGTAGGAATGGTGTTCTACTGATAGTCAATAATAATCCATAAATAAATACATTTCAAATTCGCAAATTGGATTGTGTGTAAAGTTTTCCATATTTTTTAATATTATAGGCGCTCGTAAAATGTTAATCCTCTATTTATAATTCGAGTATGAATGTAAAATCTATTTTTAGAACTATAAACCAAGACCTGGTCTACCAAAACCACTCAACGATTGGTTAACGTACGTACAAGAGCATAAAACCGATTTCAACTTCATTAATAACATAGTTAAGAGACGTGGAGAGGAACTAGATTACTACGATGAAACAGAAGAAGTAAGCAATAATAAGGTAAGTGAGCAGTCTATTGACAATAAAGTTTAGGTTCTGTTATTAATATAAGCTCATTCTGCTCGACATCTTCAAATTAACAATTTTTTTTTTCAATAGGATTGTCAGTAGTAATAAAAAAATTTATTTTTGTCTTTGAGATAGATAATTGTTGATAATTGATTAGAATTCGATTCCATCAATATATTTTGCAATTGTTTTAAGTTTATTTTTAGTTGCAGTATTAAGAGTATTGAGATTTACTGATTCTACAGTCAAAATCTGTCTGAGGTGCGTTTTGATAACCAATTTATCGTTTCCAGAATATAAGCGCATCAGATAGTGTAATTATGGTGTTTGTTTACTATGGAAAAGACTATTTTCATAAACTAGGAGGAGACTGGTTGAATAATTGGTTAATAAAGACAAAATTGCTATTGGAAAGTTATCGATTAAATAATGTCTCAAATAAAAAAGAAGGTACTAGATGAGACCTAATCTTTGAGCTTATCGAACACCTAAAATCCTACGATGTATTACCTAATTGTGGCAGTGCGAAATTAAATTATTAGTTGTAATCTGGCTTGACGAAACCAAAATATCAAATGGATGTTTGACGTCGTCAAGTAATCGTCCCTGCGACAGACAAAGGCTCCGCGAGTAAACCCAGACTTTTCGCTGTAGTATTTCACAGCTTTTAGTTGGTGTTAATTTGAAATAAGTGTCCTTGAAAATTGTTATAAAATCTTCTTTATTCAATAAATATCTATTGTATAGATATAATTAGTATGTACTTCATTTTGTTTCTCTATCTTAGAAAAACTAAATATTTTCTGTTCGACAAATATTTTACTACATGTATTGTGGATCAGTTCTTTGATTATGAATATTTCGGCTTTTAGTATACAATTTACTATCTATCTACTACACCCTATCAAACGTTTAGTCTAACAACTTTTGGACCCCATTATCAAAGAACTATGCCTCTTGACCGTTAAACCAAATAATTCTTTTAAATTTAATTTTGTCACTTTTAACAATATCACTAAATAACTTCGTCACCGTCCTTGTGATAACGCTCTGAAAAGCACTAGATATGTGCTATTCGCTTTCCTCAGTGATCTAATGTCAAAACTTTTAGCTGCCATCTCGTACACATTTTTTTTGTAATTTTTTGTAATAAAGTATTTCAATCATAATTTAATAAACTACATATCTTGAAAACTGTGGTAACTCAATCGTCAAAAGTGAAGCACCTGGTCCAGTGAATGTCCTCATTAACTTTTTGGGTCGATACTTTTTGATAAACCTTTGTCCTTGATTCATTGACAAGGATAAACATGAACTCTCACAGACACCATATTAGTCGATTACAGATTGACGTGGTATAATGGCGATCTGGTGAGAGACTAACAAAGAGTAGCCGAATAGCAAAACGTGTCCAGCTTAGGGTTTGGCCTCTCTAGTTCTTCCCAGTCTTCTTCTAAGTTTAGTTATAGTTTAAATTTTCCTGCGATCCCGATAATAAATGTCCTAACAATACTTCCAATAAAACACTTCTATAAATTCTTCAGAAATCTTAAAAATCTCTATGTATGAAAACAATAGTTGCTATGTGTAGAATAATATAAAAGTACAATAATTGAAAACTCGCTTATAGTTGTGAAAGTTCTATTTTCTTCAATCAAATTGATGCTATCCATATCTCATAATATAATATATTGTTTATTTTTGTAGCTATTGGGAAGTAATGATGACGAATATATAGATGATCCCCCTAAGAATGATATATATCCACATAACAGCCGAGAAATAAAAGAAAATGCATCCAAAAAATTTGCACAAACTCTTAGTAGAAATAACAATAACAGAAAACAGTTTAAAGAACAAAATAAATCCAACATTTCCAACAGAATGAGAAGAGAATCATCTAAAAACTCATTTTTCCAAAAAAGTAACAAATTAGAAATAGAATCCAATGGAAAACTTGGAGAAATTGATCGAGTTGGTGACAAATATCCTAATCAGTTCAGAAACAAAGATCAAGAAGAGAAACGAGAAATACAAATAGACATTCTAAATAACGGGAAGTTAATAAAATCTGTTAAAGAATCTGACAAAGATTCAAAATCCATTGTACTAGATATCGATGCGTTACGAAATCCTCAAAATGAATTACTTGAAACTGGGATTTCCACCAAAAAACGCAATAATGCAGTCATAGACATGCACGTTAAACCACTTCAAAAAAGTTTAATTTCAGATAACTCACAGCAAGATATAATAGATCGCGAAGGAGCTATAAATTATAATAACTTATTTACTGTTAATAAAGATCTTAATACTGACAGAAGCGTACCTAAGAATACTCTCGTCTATCATGTAACTCTATCAAACATCAACGAGGCTGTAAAAGATGCAGCTGCTGCTTCATCTCATAACTTCTACCAGAATAATTTTAGAGATATGTCCAAATACTGGACTGATTCAGAGAAGAATCAGCTACGGAATGGCATTCAATTTGCCCATAACACCATTGATCTAAAAAACATGATACAAACTATTCCAAAAACTGATTCAAAAATTAATGATGGTTTTGAACCTGTTAAAAGCATTGTAGTAGATCACAATCGAGATAAAGAGGTCCCCAAGCAAATACAGCTACATCAATCATATGTGAAGAGAAACTCGCAAACAGTCACTGCTCAATATAAAGAAAATACGGGAATATCAGAAAGTAGTATGACGACCTTAGAACTTACTGATATGAATCAAGAGAAAGAAGAACTAACTACAGAAGCAGAGATGAAATTACTTTTGAGCCAACATCAAATGCAACCTCATGAACATATCAATAGAGATACTGATGAAATAAGAGTGGAAACAAAAGAAGCAGAAGAAGATGATCATGCTATGGTCATTGAACCAGTGAGCGAAGAGAGTAATCATGAATTATTTCATCATCATAAACAACCTGAAACTGAAAATGTTCATCATGGCGATGAAAATATCAATAACCACATTGATATTAATATAATCCAACCACAGCAAGAAGAAGATAAACTTATAAATCGACCAGAACATACACATGGAAATGACCTACAAGATCAAAAAGATACTAGTATAGAGGAGAGAATGGAGCTTGAAAAAGAAATTCCACTCGAAGAAGAAATTAAGAACGAAAAAGAACTTGAAGGGGAAATTACCAATGGAGATATTGAGACGGATGAAGAAAATCTCAATGGAAAAAGACTGGAGGAAGAAGTTATTAGGAAACATAAGATAAAAGATGAAGAGAGTCGTACAGGCAACGGCCAAGATAAAGCTATAAGTAAAGAGGAAACGATTGAAGAAATAAAACAAGAAGTTTTAAATAATGAATGCAGTGAGGAAGGTAACACAGATGATCTCCATTTTGAACAAGATCATATTCAAAACGCCAATGAAGGGGAGCTTATTGAGAAATATGGCCATAAGCAAAATAAAGGTAATAAGGGACCTAAAGTGAAAGTACAGGTGGATGTTAGCAAATATGCAAACAATGGAAATGAAGCTAAAAAAAGGAATGTGAATAATCATTTTCCTCACCATAATACACATCACAAATATCAAAATAAATGGCCCAACGATTGCGAAGGTAAAAATTGTTATATGCATTCCAGTAAACTGAATGAAAACAAACAAATGGAAAATGATAACAACAATAAACAACTCCCATTCAAAAGTGTGCGTTCAAATAAGAAAAAAATCAAGTCTCATTATTCTAGAAAACTTAAATCGTTTAATTATATTTACGATACGGATATAGAAGCTCCTAGCGATGAAGAATATGTAGAAGATGAGGTTTCTTCAGAACAAAGTCGGTTAGCAAATATCGATAAAAAAGATGCAGTAGAAGGTGATTACGGAGATGAGGAAGATTCGTTTATCACGAGAAGAAATGATACGAACAAAATTGTAAAACTGACCAAAAATTCATTTGCCAATCCAAGAATTATATCTTCACATGAAGATGATTATGATAGTGACTATTACGATGAAGAAGCCCCAACAACTAAAAATAAGAGTAACATCAGAGATAACTCTCATGAAAGCACTGCAAAATATCGATCAAGAGAACAAACGGCGGATTTCGGAAGGCGAAGGCAGCACAAACTAAAATTGATACCGAAAACAAAAAAAGGCGACGCCAAGCATCATGATGCGTACAACGATAAAGAATACTATGTCCGAGAACCAAGGTCTGAAGCTGGCTTCGAGGATTTTCAGCAGTTACCAAAATTCGTAATGAATGACCGATTAACAGAAGAAAATTTGAGAAAACGATCTCTAAACTCCAAACAAGAAGTTACACCTAACAAATTTCCCTTGTCATCAAAAGGTTTTTTCACGGGAAGCTCCAAACAAAACGAGTTCAAGAGGAGTGATCTGAACAATGGAGATATTTCAAATAAAATTTCTGTTGCTCCTGGTATAGATAAAGCTAGTACCGATAATTTAGCTACTGTTACAACTATTGAAAATAATAGTAATAACGGAACGGACAGTGCCTTGACACTTTTCGATTTCCATGATTTACCAGGAGTAAGTGTAACATCAACTACTGTTTCTACTACTACAATTACAGACTGTGAAGACAGTAAAATTGCCGTTGGTGGTATTTGTGAAACGGAAAAATTCAATAGAAGTAATTTAGATATAACTACGATGTTGTCCATTATACCTGAAGTCCAAATGGAATTGGTGAGTTGAACAGTGATTTACTAATTTTATATTGAAGTATGTGTAAGAATATTGAGGGCAACAGAATTGCGAGATGTTTTTTTCTCAAACACAATGAAAGTCAAAGTTTCACAACCTACATTTGAATATTTATTTTTAAAAAGACATAATTAACATTCGATAGTTTTTCAGAATAAATTACTACCCCTTGTAAGCAAAAAAATGAGAATACAGCACACGGGGTAGTTTTACTACAAAAATTCAGGGATAATATAAATTGAGGTGAATAAATTTTAACATTTTGTCCATGTAATAATATCAAATTTCATTCAGAAGCATATACCAATATTTTATTATTGCTTTACAATGTTTTCTATCGATTGGGAGTATCAAAATTTAGCATACATTTTGAGTTTTTTTGAATCTTAGTATGTAATATGGCTGATATTTTGATAGTATTTACATTATTGTCAGATCTTTCTTTATTTGCTCTTGACTGTTTGAAGAAATCCAAATGTTACTGCACCTGAGCTTCTATCTAGACTTATTCACTAAAAAAATTAATAGAAACTTTACCCTTTAAAAGTCACTTTTCTAATGGTAGAAAATAGAGCATCTCTCTAAGAGTGGGCAACTAAAGACAGTATATGGACAAACCCCAATGGTCTAACGTGTTATTAAGTGCTCAATATCGTTTTGGACTTTATCAAAGCGAGTATTTGGACAAAAACTAGTAAGTTTCAATCGTTTAACGGTAACGATTCAGTCGTTACCAAGGAAAGAAGTCATACGATTTGAGAATGTGTGAGCGTTGGCGAAACAATGACCTTATTTTACTAGAAAGTTTCATAGAGATATTTCGTAAAGTAATACTATCCAACAACCAATCGTCATTTCGTATGCCACAGCTAAAGGTCCTGGGTTGTTTCTGCGCTATAATTATCGTTCGCAGATTCGTTTTTGACTTCTTAGATTAGCACGGCATTGATATTTTGTAAGAGCAGCAAGTGCAATCCCCGGCTCTTAATTCTATAGGACATATATAGGATATTTAGGAGTTCCTATTCTAAGAGTAAAAAATAGAGCATCTCTCTAAGGGTGGATTAACGTGTTAGGGCTCAGAATAATCTTTTGAAATGTAAATTCCGTCAGAAATTTCTTAACCATATTCACTTTCGTAGTGGAAGAGTTTAACAAGACTACTATGGTGGTATTATTTTTCAAATAATGCGCAGAAACCAGCAACAGTTGAAAAAAAATTTTCAGATGTGCATGTCAAATTCAAAGAAGATATAAAATTGGTTATTAGTGAACATATTGGGCACTTCGAAAACATAACATAGCAATGAAATCAGATACGATAAATGATCCTTTTGTTCATGACAACAAGCTATAAGATTTTCCAAATATATTTTGAAGCATCCCCAATTGCTCAGTTCCTCCAACCTGATAGACAATTTAAAATACTGACTTAATGAACTCACATTTAACACCAATAAATTTAAATACGCCGAATCATTAAAGTTTCCTGCTATAGAAGAAAGACCAATTATTTTGTCATCTACTATTCCATTCAATAGATTAATCTTTTTTGGATATTGGATGTGGAATTCTCTCATCCAACGGGGATTGTTTTCTGAGAGGAATCTACAGTTATGCCGATTCACGTTTCCATCAATAAAAATAGGGGAGCGTATAGTAAAACATAACCTTATTTCAGAAAATTTGGATCGTCACGATGGTAAAATTTTAGAACCAACATTACTATAAATGAATAGATGTCATTCTCATTACTGGTGCTTGCGAAACATCCATTTCTATGGACATTTGTTTATCAAACATTTGTTATTCTTACAATTTCTAATTTGGATTAATCTATCAAGGTAGCAGCTTAGTTAAACAAGTCATTGTTGATCTCTTTATGGGATTTCGGTTAGGATATAAACGTTTTTGTTGACTATCATTAAAATCTCAATTTGTTCTTTCTTGAATAAACAACAATATTCGTGGTTATTCAAAACTTTCATATTGTTACACTGTCGATCTATTATTTCAACTTCGGCGAAGACATTTTTAAGATAGCTATAATTCCAAAAATATGTCAAATAGTTGTAGGAAACATCATACCAAATATTCAGTATTTTTGAAGATTTTGTAAGTGATTGAATACATGCCGATCTCTTCATTAAAATCTTGCAAACTTTTTCCGAGGTAATTGAGGTGTTTTATACTTAAAACAAAATAAATAAAAAATGTTGAACTACGTTGTATAGTATAGTGTAATGCTGTAAACAGATTAACTTCCTATATTGCACCTTGTTCTTTATCAATATTTTTATATCATTATAGATAATTTCAATTATTTCCACTTTTCATTTGTATGATTATCTAGTATGGAATAAAGACAATGCAATTGTTTAATGTTCAAGGTATTTTTCTGTACTATTTTTACTATTTAACAGATCTCGAATATGTTAGCGGTAACAGCGCTGTTAATTTTAAAAATCGATATGTATATGTTACGAAAATGCTATTCTGTATGGTTTCAATACTGCTTACGTCGATGTATAACATATTCGCAAAATAGTGAACATTAGGAGTGTTATGCCATTGTAGATAAAATTTGTCATTTTTGGAAGATTAAGTGAAAATGCATATCATCCTATGTTTAGCATACCGGTTTACATGAGGCAGACTACAGTTCAATACTAAAATGGAATATTGGAATTTCATAGAGTAGTTAAAACGAATTATACAAACTCTTTATTTTGATTTTAGAATGTATTTGGGTGATTCCATTATAACTGTGATATTCAATGTCCTGTATTGTTTTTTTGTACTAGTCATTAATTAATAATCAATTAATAAAAATTTTGTGTTAATTGAATAATTCTTAAGATATTTAAACATTATTTTTATACAATATAACTTGCCACTTAAAGAAAACTTATACTACATCACTTGAATGTCAGTACCGTGTCATGTCCATTCCTAGAATTTACCGATAAATTATTAATTTTTTTTGTCGTAACAAATGATTTAAACTAATTACCTTATAAATTCTAATGTTTATGATCAAACTGAGGAAAATTGATGCACTTGTTGTTTAATATCTTAAGTTACTATGTCAGTACCGTGTCATGTCCATTCCTAGAATTTACCGATAAATTATTAATTTTTTTTTGTCGTAACAAATGATTTAAACTAATTACCTTATAAATTCTAATGTTTATGATCAAACTGAGGAAAATTGATGCACTTGTTGTTTAATATCTTAAGTTACCATGTCAGTACCGTGGATAAATGAGTCAGTACCGTGGAACTCAAAATCCGACATTTGTGTCTTGCTCGTGATACTTTGAAGTTGTAGTAAATTCCTCTTAGAGTTTTATTTTTACAGTAAAATAGATGAATAATATGCATAAAAAAGTTAGAAAAGTTAAATTTTAAAATCTTGAAATTTTGAATACAAAAAATCACAGTTAGAACGGAATCACCCATTTTATCTATATTAAAGTTCAGATGTTCAAATTTATATTATGGAATTTCGAAATTCAATTTATTTCTTCCAATTTCTCACTCAATGTCTTTATAATTTTCGGCCAATTTTTTATTTGAAACAGCAATATCTTCCTTTGGCTTTATGTCTTTTCAATTGTCTCCAATATATTATTTGCTATGTCACTTAAAAGAGGTAGTTATTTTGGTTTTTTCCTTCCTCAAACAAATCCATCCCTATCTTCTAACTTTATTATCGAGTAGAGTTTAACATTTATTTAATTTCTGTAATCATACATTTCCCAACAAAAGTATCCTCCTCCATTCTTCCCCATTCTTCCACAGTCAATTTTGGTCCATTATCAGTGACTTCAATGTATTTGTAGTGATTTCCATTTATTTTCCAATTAATTTTCGCCCAAAATTTGATTGATTGCTCCAAATCTAAATACATAATTACTTTCCATTTCTTTCAAATATAGTTCATGTTGTTCATCAGGCATTTTTTTTGTAGTCGATTTTTTATTATACATTTAATATTCGGTACTTATCATTTGATTGAGGCATTACCAAATTCATCCATTCTTTATAATAAATAAAAATATTATATAAACAAACCAATGAAATATATTTGAAATAAAGAACCTAAATTGATAATATTTTACTATCTACTAATTTTCTTAATATAAGTGAAACTGTTGACACCTCTTTCTTATCCCATTATTCATAATACAGTTTTTAACTAGTTATTACGAATAGTTATACAGAATAACCCCATAAGGTTGTTTTTGTCTCGTAAACTGATGATACAGGTTTTTTTGTTAAACATGATCTGCTCAAATTCAACGAGGTAATATTTTTTTCTGTTTTAGATAAATAATGCTACAAATACATCTGAGCCAAAAGAAAAATTTGAGAAATTAGATGAATCGCTTTCTGGAGAGTTACCATATTTTTTAGTTAACAGTATATATGATCATATAAAAAATGATGAAACTTTCAAGACACGCTTGTATAAAGGAATGAAGCGACGTTATGAAAAAGTAAGAGTGAATTTGTTTCAAATGTCTTCAAGATTCTGGCTTATTTCTGGAGCACTCGCGCCTCGAACATTTCTGGCATATTTTCCAGAAATTTTTGAAACTATTATTGCGTTCCCTTTAGCTGACTTTATGCGCTCTAAAAAAAGTAGGTTAATGTGCCATTAGTTGCTGAATTACGAAAGTGCACCTGTAGAATGAGTAAAACTCTCATTGGGTGAGTTCTTTCAATCCGACTTAGTTGTTTTGACGGTGATGAACTTATCTTTTTTTTGCAGTAGGTCTTCTTTTTTATTGCGTGTTTTTTATAAAGAAAAATGATTCGCGGTCATAAAACTGTTAAGTAAGCTAGATTTGGAATTTCTATAGGAAATGATTGCATATTAAACCCGCAGTGGATAGACCAAAAATAAGAACAACGTATAAAAAATATGAACGAATATTTTAGATCCTCGAAGTGACGCACCTAGGGAACATAGCTTCCGGCTATGCGAAGATTTCGAATATTTGGTATGCTTATTCTTCCGTACTTTGGTGCAATTTACGTACACAAAGTTTCAATATCTTGAAACGTATACCTGGTATCAAACTAATTCTAAAAAATGCGAAAGACCCAGGGAACACTGAGAAATATTACTCGATTACGGAAGAGAACAGGACTGTTGGCCAACTGATTTAGCAGAGATATATACCCTTATTGAGATTTTGTATTTGGTAGGGGTTAAAAAGCAAAATATCTAAATACCACAGAATTGTGTAAATGTGATGGTTTCGCTCCAAGTTATTTATGTTGTAAGTCCGGGAAGTGATTTAGTACGGTACAAGATGTTTATGGACGAAGGCTTTATATTTTAAATTAAAAGCAAAATTATATTAAAATATGAAATGTCATATATGACCATTTTACTGAAAAATAGCTCCTTTGATAATACTCTTGTTATTTAGAAAAATTGAAATCAACACAACTCACTAAAGTAATATTGTAAACAAAGGTAGATAGATATATCAAAATTTTTGAAATATTGAGATTGGAGAATTCAAGAGTACTGTAAAGTACAAGGATACCGTAAAGTGCCATTTTCCGCACTCAAATTAGTACTGTAAAGTCGAGTTTACAGTACAGTATAAAAAAAAATTATTTACCTCACATCAATTCGTCAAAGTTTTGAAGAGTTTGTGACAAAATGGAAGTATTATAATTAAGTTGGCGAATATTACACAGTGTACTGAATGCTAGAAAGATTTAAAGGACTATGTTAGTTCCGTTAGTATCTACATAACTAATAATCCAGTAATGTATCAAATTAGATTGTAGAGAATGATTGACTCAAGAATATTTTACAATAGCAACTTAGAAATTTACGCTGAAAAAAACCAGAGCTCTTTATAACTTGGCTAATACTATATTCAAGTAAATTTCATACATAACAGGGTTTGAAACACCAGACAATGAAAAACCCACCTCACCGGTTTTTGTGTATTTTGTATAAACAGGAAAAATCCACGTTTTGTAATTCCTATGATACGCAACAAAATAAACAGAATAAAATTTTTTTCATAATGAAATCTAGTAAAGAATACTGGGTGCGCATTCATATTGGCTTGAGTTAGGAACATATTTACTACATGTCATTTTAGTGAAATGGTCTAACGCGAGTTCTGATGCGACAATAACAGGCGCGATTGCTCCAGGGTTAAGACTCACAATTAAATATTCTTAATCCTCCGTATTTTTAAATCAACTATTTGTTAGATGAAGGGAAGTTCGTATTCTCGACATTGCTAAATGTATATTTTTAAATAAGTATGTTTGTTCAAATACAGTCAATTTTTGAAAATTGCTCGGACACGTCATTATGAATTTCCATGGACTTTTTTTAATGAGATAAGTTGCCTAAGCTTCCGACATTGTTTATAGTGTATGAAGTACATAAATGCCAAATATCCAATTTTTATTTCTTACCAATTACAATAAATAAATATGTTGTAGTTTTTAATGAGTCAACAAGAATCATATCAATTGTCTTCATTTAACTAGAATGCGCAAAATTATTTTTTTTTTCAAATTACTAAAAAAAGAAATGAAACAAGACCATATATATGGCACTGATATATGAGATATAAAAGTATTATTAGGAAAACGTGCATGTAAGAAACAAATTACTCATCAACTAACTATCCTTAGTGGAGATATTGAAATGAATGTAATAATATCTGTGCAATAAAATCCCTTTATTCAGATGTCCCTCTAATAATTTCGTCTGAAACATGTATTCTGGAATCAATAACATCTCAATTCATTAGCAAAAATTGGATATGATCCCAGATAATTGCGGTTTTGTGAAGAAATTATTGATCAACTAGGTTCGAAAATTCTAATGCAAAATTTTATTTTATGATGAGAATACGTTCACATCAAATCATGTGGTGAATTTAAAAAATTGTGAATATTTAAATGATAAGAATTTACATCGAATTATCGATATCGAATGACCACGGAAACCTTTAGATATCAATTTTTCAACTTCTTCATATGGGTACTTGTGAAGCAAGGTTTATAAGAGTAACTTCGCATATGAGTGTAAATTGATTCCGCCATAAGTCAGTAGAAATGTTCGCGTTTAGGATTGTCAAACACGCAATGAACAACATTAATATTTGCCTCCTCATAACTTCCTTATTTTTAATTATTTTGGCATTGAAAAAAAATTATATTTGGCAATTATGTACAACTTCAAACACCCTATAAAATAACCAACAAAGTACGGAGACCCTGGAAAATATTATATGTAAAAAGTAATGATTGGAATAATTTTTCTAAGCGTCCTAACATGTTCGAAAAATTCTCAGAAATATTTATTTCAAGTTACAGTTTACTGGATTGAATGGAAATCTAATAATTTGCCCATGATTCATCATTTATAATTGAAATTCTTGTTGACAGTTACCACCACTTAGGTCAGATGATATACAAGTTGTTACGCAAGAGCAAAACAGAAAAATGCTTAATATCATGGAAAATATCATTAATAAGCTCGAATGGAACTCAAATTGTCAAACAATACCAAAAAGATACAAACAGTATTTGAAATCCATTACTAAAGTTCAAACTTACGATGCTCTTACCAAAACGAAGCAAATGGAAGAAATAGATTTTGATGATACTCAGAATGCTAGGAACTTCCTGTTTCCCCACGATGGCGACGGTATTTTCCACATATGTTAAATAAATATATGGGTGATTCCATTATAACTGTGATATTCAATGTCCTGTATTGTTTTTTTGTACTAGTCATTAATTAATAATCAATTAATAAAAATTTTGTGTTAATTGAATAATTCTTAAGATATTTAAACATTATTTTTATACAATATAACTTGCCACTTAAAGAAAACTTATACTACATCACTTGAATGTCAGTACCGTGTCATGTCCATTCCTAGAATTTACCGATAAATTATTAATTTTTTTTTGTCGTAACAAATGATTTAAACTAATTACCTTATAAATTCTAATGTTTATGATCAAACTGAGGAAAATTGATGCACTTGTTGTTTAATATCTTAAGTTACCATGTCAGTACCGTGGATAAATGAGTCAGTACCGTGGAACTCAAAATCCGACATTTGTGTCTTGCTCGTGATACTTTGAAGTTGTAGTAAATTCCTCTTAGAGTTTTATTTTTACAGTAAAATAGATGAATAATATGCATAAAAAAGTTAGAAAAGTTAAATTTTAAAATCTTGAAATTTTGAATACAAAAAATCACAGTTAGAACGGAATCACCCATATACAGATAGGTGAAGCGAAGCTTGTAAAAAACAGAAAAATATCGATTTAAATTTATTTTTTAAAGGGTTCAGCCCTCTTGATTAAAAAATAATCTCCAACATATTATTTGTTGTGAAAAATTAAGTATTTGGAAATGATAAAATAACTTACTTGCTTTTATACAGTAAAGTTATGACAATAAGCTGTTCATAATCAATATTTATACTATAAAAAACTTAAAATATCAATTTTCAAATGATTACATGATTACAAATGAAGCATTGATATTTGTAATAAAATGGAAAGTTAAATCCATAATAATAATAATCTGTGAGAATAAACAATCAAATACTACTTTATTAGGCTTGTAAATACTACAATTTAACATTAGAGGAGAAAGTTTTTGTTATTCAGTTATTACAGTTATTTGGTATTTGTATTCGAAGAAAATTATTAATGCTTTGTTTATTGAAATGTATCCAAATACTACAATTAACAGAACTGCTTGCCGTTCGGTTAAGGGATTTCTTAAAACAGGAAGCATTTATGATAAGAAAGATAAAAAGCTTATGATGAAACTTATATGAATACTTAAAATGTTTCAAATTCATATGATGCAGATCCAGAAATGTAAATTAGAATTTTTGGATAATTGATTAAGAAAACGGATGCCCAGCTCACTTTACACAAAAGATCACTGGTCCGCTTAATTAATAATCAATATGGTGAAATATGTATTCCAATAATGTATATTTTTATATGAGGAAAAGCAGAATAGTTTATCAAGACATTCAGAACGATACTGAAATAATAAAAAATAGAATAACTCGCGCAGTTCAATAAATTACACTTAGAATAAGTACAGGCAGTTTCTGGACATTTTCTTACATTAAATCTGAAATTTTTCATTCACTTCCATTCTATCATCACGAATTTGTGCCAAGGCAATAATAATAAACACACTTGAATTTTTTATATATTGAAAATTTCAAATTATCATATTCAAGTCAAATTTTGGCAAAAATATGGGCCTGGATACTGCTACTAAACATTTTTCCAATAAATTTTCCTCAAATTTGTCACATAAAAGACACTTTACAGCAAAATAGGTATTTTGGAACATTTGTGAGACATACTTGATTTTTCAAAACTCAAATTATTGGAATTAGTCGTTTCACCTAACTGGGAATATTATATATGTTTTTATACTCCATTGGTAGCAAATACTACAGTTCAAATCAGAAGCTCATCTCACTTTTTGTCTATTATTATAAAGGTATAATCAGTGTAATCTTTATTTTACGTAGATTTCAACGAAAACCCCTTATTCTTCATGTGTCCATGAGTCGCTTGACTTTTTTGTGCTTTTTTAAAATTTATAACAGTCATTAGTTTTCACTGATATTTTTATTCATGTATATTTACATCAAGATTCATTTCTTTCAGGAACTTCAAGCAGCGCTCTAGCACAGAAAGCCAAAATACTTAAAGATATGTTGGATAAATTTGAACAACTACCTCCTGATTGCAAAGCTCGAGCAGAACCTGTAAAAAAATATGTGGAGGAACATTTAATAATGTTGGATCACGTTAATAATCTTATTAGATCACAAAAAGTGAAAACTGAAAAAGGTAAAATTTTTCATTTTTATATTTCACTGGTGGCGTTTATTACTACCGCGTATTGCACATAAATCAAAGTATAATAATGTTTTCATGATATATTGAAAGGTTTTGCTACAAAGTACCTAATCCACATTGGGGATATCATTCACCCCAATTATTCCAATTTATTTCTACCGCATTCACGTTACCATTGCCTGTCGAAAATCAGAAGAAAAAACAAAGACAAAAACGAATTTGAACATGTTAAGATTAGTAGGAAACGCAATCAAGAACTTTTAATTTTTTTAAATGTTTTAATTCTATGACTTTCCTGCGATTTGCTCAGAAAGGCATCTGCCTCCGATATATAATAACTAGAAGGATTTATAGAGTTTTCAGAAAAAGAACTTGGAATAAACCATCTAGCACCATAGGTCAACTTGATGGAATAAATATTTATTCATTCCTAGAAATTTCAATTTAATGTAGCATGTGTAAAAACTTTCGTATTGTCTGGGACGTTAGTAACGAAAATTCATGGTTATATTCGAGTAGCGACTAAACCAACTTCATTCGAAGACTAGTTTTCCCAATTATAAATCAAAATAATTTGAACAAAACTTTTGCGGAAGAGTATTTTCTCTTATAATATAGAATATTCAGAAATGGGCACATGACCGTATTAAATAATTAAGACTCAAATTCACGTGAAAAAGGAGAATTTTGCTTCTTATTCTCGTGAAAATTTAAATTAAATGAATTCGAGCATATCTAAATAAATGGCATCGAATCCTTAAAATGTGCAAAAGAACAGAATGTACTAGTATCAACAGGAGACTTTGATGTCGAAACTATTGGATCGGAAATCCAGTTTTATAGAAAAAGTCGTAACACCAAGTGGGTACACTAATAAACAATGATTTAAAATTGTTAAAGAAGAGTTGGAGAAGGCTATGAGGCACTACTGCAGATAATAAAATGAAGCCAACTTATTAAGACAATTAGATTTTAAATAGTATTTGATATATTTATAAATGGTATCAACGCAATAAAAATAAAAATAATATTTTTTTCTCATTTCCCATAAATAGATTTCATCTTACTAAGATTTTTGTGATGATTCACATTTCTCTTAAACGCTTCATATCATTTTGTTCAGATTGGTTATTTTAAGCTATGGCCTTTCTATGGTGTTTTAAAATAATTGCACGTTAAAATTCTTATTTCTATAAATAACTATATATGTTGATGTCTAAAAAAATTTATTAAATATCAGTTCAACGGATAACATCATAAAATTACAACTACAATTTCTTCAATCAAGCCCTTTTTCTGCAATACAGAGTGTAACTCCAGCGACTCTTAAAATGTCAGGTTTACCTGCAGGAAACACGTTCTCGATTTGTATTTTCACATCCTCTGAAGTAATATATCAAGTACTATACACAATATGTTTCACATACCCACATAAAATGAAATAAAAGTCAAATCTGACGATACTCGTAGTATGGAGCCCTCCTCACATCCATCTTCTTGGAAATTTTATATTTAGATAATTTCTTACAGCTAATTGGAAATATCCAGTTACATTCAACTGCAGTCACATAATTGCTCTGATATTTGAAGGTATATTATCGAACAGATCCAAAAACAGAACATAAGGATCTAATACATGACTTTCCACAATCCCACCAAATATATTTGTGCTCCATCGATTTTGACGCTCCACATTATTTAAACCTTACCTATTTTCATTCTCATAATACTGAAAGTTGAGACTATTCACTAGACCATTATTGTGGGAAATATAATAAATTTATGCTTTCTAAAAATCACTTGACTATATCTGTATGTCTTGACATTTGTCTTGTGCAAATGCTCGGATTTTCAGCAACTGATCGGTGATCCTAGGAACACTACCTGCAGCACTAAATCTTCCCAGCATTGTTTCAAAACTTATCTTTTAGGCATGTTCTTGTTCAGGATATTTTTGGAAATATATTTGATGCTAGAAAGTTGTATTCTATTGTTCTAATTCTTTTTTGAAGGGAACAGTGTTTCATCTTTTCAAATTTCACTGCAATAATGTACTTGCATTTTCTGAAAAGTATATTTTTTGTTTATTTGATAAGCTCTTGATATGAAATATCAAAAAGTGAAATATTTAATCAAAAGTGAAAAAATAATATATAAATAATTGATTAAAAATAGCAAAAATTTCGAATTTTTAACTACATAAGAAAACGATTATCACTGGTTTTTAGTTTAGACGTCATAGGTTTAATAAAAACATTGAAAGTGAATATATCTTTTATAGGTTAAGTTCTCTCATTATAAAAGATTAAGATCCTGGCAAAAAAATATTTACATCTCGCATACTTTCGAACCATTTTTGTTGTGGTATAGTCGAAATTCTCGGCATCATAAAAAAAAACTTTATCAGGTTTTTCAGTCGTGATATTTTCACATCCTGGTACGGAACACGATTAATTTACCATTTTTCAGATTGATCAACGCTTATTTTAGAATAACTGTCGTATTTACTTTGTATCATATGTTCAGTGTTTATTTTATACCTATGATCTCACGCAATATGGCGGCAGTACTGAAATGTTTAAACTACCTACAAAGTCTTGAATTTTCAATAAATTTATGATAAAAGGTATATATAAACTATGCAAAAAATTCTTTCCTCAAACCATGCAAGTACCCTATTGTATTATCGTTAGAATGAATGAAACGATCCCGAAAAACAGAACTTTGTTCAAATTTTGCAAGTAGAATTTGAAAGTATGGTCAAACATACGGTGCTTCATTCATTTGAAAATCGTCTATGTCAATTACCTTTTATCAATTACGTATATAATATCGATATTTCACCAAAATTTTCACTGATAGTTACTGAAACCATCGGAGAAGTTACTCTTCAGAGCCATCAAAAACCAATTAGGAGAAATGGAATAATGCCAAAAGACGATTTAGTTGAAGAACAACTTGAAAGTTTGGGCCTTGGTAAAAATCATAATTTCAAGCCAAAGTTCGATCTGGATGAAATGATACAAAAGTCAAAAGATAATATAAAGCGGCAACATCAGGAAGGTAAGGTAAATACATTATTTAATATATATTCACTCTACTAGACAGAGTGGTACAAAAAAATATTTAAAAATATAAATATTTAAAAATATAAATATTTAAAAATATAAATATTTAAAAATATAAAAATATACAATATAACAAAAACTTCACTTAGGAGAAACTTTAGTAATTTTCTATATTATTTAAACATTTGAAACATGGTAGTTATCAGAACTGAGAAATATTACCCAAATCAAATCCGTTAGAGATCTAAACCCACTCAAACTTATTTCCGATGTCTTAGATCTACTTGAATCTAATATTTGATAAATGTGTTAATCATAATATACAAATGTAGGTGACGTCAACAAAACAGAAAAAAAGTCGAAGAGAGAATTAATCAAACAAGGTTCTGAACGGTACCAAAAACTTATTGAAGCAGTGAAACGAGAACGAAATAAAAGAGAAGAAAAAAGAAGATTAGCTGAATCATTCGGTAAACTTGACTTAGAAGATTATAAAGATGAAAGTCCCAATAATGTTATTAAAGGAATTTTTGACTCGCCTGTAGTTTATACTATATAATTTTTATTTATTCATACTTTGTCTATATTTAAGGTTTTATTTAATATTTAATTGTAAATATATTTTTTTGAAAGCACAATGGTTGTTTATTCAACAAATAATCGAATAGGAAATAATTATAAATTAACAAATCGCGATCTTCATTTGTATTTTTTAATTATCTCCACAGATTGAATATTTATTTCCCTAAATATCAGCTACTTTGGAAAGTTGGTAGAAGCATTAAAAAGTTGCAGAAAACAATTCAAAAGTGAGTAAAGTGCAAGTAATATTTCTTGTATACTTGAAACTCTGGATACGGATAAAACGGGATGTATACATAAAGTAAGGACTAAAATAATACGACTATAACCAAATAATCTCCGGGAACGCTTTTAACTCGCCTGGAAATTTTCCAGAAATGGGAAACCAAGCAAAACTTGGATTTATCCACTTTAGTTCATTTTCTAAAAATAATACCAGAGTCTCTGGAAACACCTGGGCCCCGTTCATCCTTATTCCATAAGGATATTCCGAAGGAACGCTTTCAAAAATATTCTTTTCGTTATTTCTTGGTTTTCATTACAACTTTGTAGAAAGTTTTCGATAAACATTTTAATTTATTCACACAATTTGTGGCTGTATTATGAAATTTATAGTGACCCAAAAAAAATTATATTCCAATTTGAAAATTGAAACTTCATATAAATTCTAATTGCTTAATATATTCATTTAAGTAATCAAAAGCTATCCTATTTGTTAAGTTCGAAGTCTTCGATATTAAAAGTTTTGTATATGTGGCAATATTGTTGTATAGTTCTAGCGGTAGCGGTGGGGAAGCCAGTCTTCCATCAGCTCTGCACGTGGTAGCACGTAGTTATTAATAAATGAGAAAAATACAGTCCACGATTTTTATTATAAAAAATTAAAGTGCCCACGAAAACCAGCCCAAATAAAACACCATTGAAATGAATTCATGAAAAAAAATCAATCCTAAGCTCAATTATAAGAATAACGGAAGCTGGTCAGCGAAAGTGTAAAAATTTGCATCAACTAAATACAATCGACATTTTTTTATCAGTTTCTTCTTCTTATATAGAACTCTTCATTCTCTTTCGAACGTCAGAGCATTGGGAATTTAGTTTTCATACTCCTTTAATCCATTGTTTCCACTTTTTACATTCTTCCAATACTTAATTCATTTTATATCGTTTATATTTATTCTAACCAAGTTTCCTTTTCCTTCTTTCCATATCTTTCTGCTTCCATCACATTTCTTAATCCCTAATATTGTTTCATTGAGAGCATAGTATATTTGGTTCCCTGTTATTGTTCAATTTTCAAATCTTTCCCATGTTCTCTTTTTTGATTTACTATCACCTTTTGCTTTTCATGATATTTACTTCCATTCTTAGGTCTTCTAATGTCTTTTGCATATGTATACTTTTTCTTCAATTATCTTAAAAGTGTCTGCATAAACAAATCCGTCATTTTTGTTGGTTCTAGATTTATTGTCTCCAGTTTAAAGATCTTCTCTTCCATAATTTTTATCATTCTATGGCAAGTATAAATAGAGGAGGGCTAAGACTATTTCCTTGTTTTACTCCGTCTATCTTCGCCCATCTATTTGAACTTTCCATGTCACGTTCCCATATGTTCCTTTCATTATCTCTGTTATTTTTCTAATGATTCTATTCTCTCTATTAAGCTCCCTAATATGTATATGCAATCTAGTTTGTTTCCCTTTTCTGGGTGCACTCTGCTCCTCCTCCATTTCCTCATCAACGTATTGTCTCATATTTGTCTCGATGATTCCCGTAAATGTTTTTAATCCAACTAATGATGAGCATATTGCTTTGTAGTTTTCGCACATTAGATCATCTCCTATATTTTCTAGTACTTAAGTTAAAAAGTGGGGTGCTCTAAACTAATCCTTATCTAAAACCCAATCACCGGAAAATATCATCTTATGGGTTTTGTCGGCCACTATACACAGTAAATAAAGTACTTAATCCCCTGCAAAAATCGAATTGATTTGTCTATGTAGATGTAAAATGTTTCAGTTTCAATTTGGAAAGAAAAGAAAGGTAACCGCATATTACATTTAAAACTATACTTTGGTATCATAACCTGCACTCAATTGGAAACAAATTGTCAGGTTAGTGATGCGTGCACGTACCTGGTACTTTTATTGTAAAACTGGGAAAAGAGTTATGCCCAATAAAGTAATTGACGATATCAGTTACATCCAGTACACATACATACCATCTCATTAATTTCCCGATCTGTTAGCTGTATGGGACTCATCCACTTCCTTTTCGCATTTTTCATTTCAAGAATACAAAACACGTATTCAATGGATACCGACTGGTTTAATGGGTAGCAACTTATGTTGTACGTACCTCACCGATTCAGCGGCCACTCCGCCTAAATAATAGATCCAGCATATAAAGAAATTTGGAAGGAATCGTACTGCTTCCCAAACTTTATCTTCTACAACTTCCAAATCTATCGAATCTAATTGAAAATCTAATTGAAAAGCAATCAAACTATAAACTGATCGTAAGTATATTGAATATTGATCATGTTCGCTATCTCTTAAGCGCAGTCTTGTGCAGTGACAAATTTTATTTATGCGATTACATAAATGAACGAAACTATAAGTTCTTCGATAATTCAGGAATTACCCTTGTGAATTATTAAATATTATTCCTATGCAAACTATTCCGTGCTATTGCTTGTATATGTTGATGTTCTAATATTCTACACCCAAAGCCATTCGTAATTTTTTTATTCATATAATTTTGCGCTGACTCAGTTCCTCATTGAATGCCAGAAAAAATATATATATATATATATATATATATATATATATATATAATAGCTTTTCTACAGCTTTCAACTTCAGATCATCTCTCCAAGGACTAAACAGGCCGTGATACAATTATATGGAGTTAAAAGATTTAGACGTAATACCTGGCATCGATCCCTATGAGAAATCCATCTGTGATACAAAAATAAATGAAACATAGGTTCTAACATATATCATTTTGTTTTCCACTAAGTATGACTTGTGAGAAAAATTGAATTTTAATAATAAGGATATGAAATTTTTATCGTTGCTCCAGAAAAACTTTTGTATGCTGCGGACGCAATATTTTATTATTAATTCACTGTCATATCAATTGTTAATAGTATAATTAAAGTAATATCAGTACATATTATTAATACATAAACAAAACAAATTGGATTAAAATATGTGTGTTGTACTGATAAATTATTTGGTTGAATTTTTGTCTAGTACTGTTTTCCAAATGTCACTGGTTTTGATGGTGCTATGTTGATTTTTCATGATTGATACGATCTTAGTAATAAATAAAAACTACCTGAATTTTTATTCTGGTTTTTATTTTTCTTTAATTGACAATTGTGCAAAAATGTCTTTCCCGCACTTGACCGCTTGCCCGAACTCCGCTCCGCGTCGTTCGGGACAACTGCAGTCGCGTGCGGGAAAGTATCACTTTCCGCAGTTGTTAGGAAAATAACTATTTCCTACGACCATTTATGAAAATGATAGATTGCACACTCATTTTTACCTGAGAAAGTAGCTTATTTCAAACATGTTCTAAAAAATAGCAAAACGTACATGTATTGAACCCCCTTTCCCCTTGAAACGTCCAAGAATGATTCAGTTGTTGGATGTTTTTTATTCGGATAAATGTTAAGTTACAATAGTTAACTGTTGCTTTTATCAAAAAATAGTTTGGTTTTCGTTAGACTTGCCTATTAGGAAGAATGATTTTTTGTGGATCTATTGATGGATATATCTCAGATCTGAAGATTCAATTATTCCAATGTAAGTTTGATATATCAAGTGAAAATTAACTATCACTACTTTATACAAAGACAAAATTTTAGGTTAGAAATACCGGCTATATGTCGAATGTGACAATATTCCCATAACTCCATAAAAACTATTCATTCGGCTTTAATGCAATCGCCATAATTTTCTTCTTGAACTCCTTTATCACTGTAGTCTGATTCATAAAGGCCGCTTCATTTGATGCAAGACAATATGCAATGCAATGCAAGACGCAATATGTCTTGATCAAAAGCATATGCAGATGAAGTTCAACTAATTGTTTCATGCAAGATATCGCACTTGCAATTTTGTCAATTTGATGCTATTTTTATTACGTGTAAGTTGCAATTTTAGAGAGAAATGAGTTTCTAATCTGACGATATTAAGTTTTATCTTTCTGAGGAGTTTTCCAAATGTTTTTCCATCTATTCTTAACTAATTTTTTCATGTTTTCTCATCCAACTCATCCAATTCTTTAGCCAAACTGTCCATCAGACTCCAAAAGCGAGACAAAGGCAGATATAATTATTGCCAGTGATGTACCGATCACTTTTATCTTGTTTACTTAGCTTTGTTATTTTTCTTTTTAAAATGTCTACAAAAAATCAAACGAAGTTTGAGATCAGGAAATTGTTTATTTTTACTTTACAATGGTGATACGACTTGCATAATGTCAAACGACGTGCAATTTTCGTCTATGCAATATTTATTCAAGACAACATGCAAGAAATTGCATGCAATTCCTTGCATATTGTCTCGCATCATGTCAAGCGACTTTAAGAAAAACTGAACAATATAATTGTTCAAGAACAGAGACTGTATTACACCCAGTCGTGTATACCTAGGTATCCAAAGATTTAGTCTATGGGCGTTGCTTGAAATTTTTTATAGAATTATTTAATTATCCACAAAATAGATGTCGTGTGTGTAATATATTCAGTCTTCTGTTTTTAGTGAAGCTAGAAGATCGTTCGCTAGTTTATTGAGATGATCTGATAAGTGGGCAGTGAAGTGATGGCATCTTTTATCGTTCTTATATGGAGGTCTCTAGGTAATATATTGTTAGAAACGTACCGAGGAACATTGTAGATTTGTTTGTCCTAACACTATTGACGGTAAAAGCTTTGCTTTATTTGCATATTTTATTCGCTTGCGGTTCCCACATTTGAACTCAGTATGTCCAGACAGGTTTCATCACACACTTATAAATTAGCAGTTTATTGTCTAGTTAGAGATGGGAGTTGCGGTTCATAAGCTTTCTGTATTTTGTGATAAGTTGTAATATTTTTCTCTATATATATTCGTCATCTCGTATAGGACTACTCCATACTTGCAGTCGGCACAATTCCCTTCCCGTCATAGCTTAAACCATGCTTGAAGTCTGAGTAGATGGTATTGCAACAAGAACTTGGTTACAAGCCACGATGACGGTATCATCGACATAGTTTGCGTTAGTGGATTAGCCTAATATTGGCATTTCTGCTATATAAAGGAGGTATATTGTTAATCCGAGAGCACTTCCTTGAGATATACCAGATTATATATGACTTATAAAGGTGTATGCTTCCCATGATCTAACCTAGAAGAATGTCTCGGTAGGAGTATGCTGATTAAATGTGGCATTTGTTTCTTAAGTATTGCTGTTAGCACTTTGTGCCATACCTTGACACAAAGGGTTGGAAGGCATCGATAAAAACCACTGTGCAACACTTTTGAGCTTCCAGCACTTTTTTGCGATGTTAACTATTCTGTGGCCTTTTTAGTTTGTGCCGTATTGTCGTAGAAAGCCAAACTGATGATTGGGTATCAAATAAAAAACTCTTTGAATGTATTTAAAGTTATTAGATCGCATCCCGGTGATTTTTTATTCTTTTATATTCTTATTGGATCTTTGTAATCTTAAACTTAGTAATAAAAAGACACTTCTAATATGACTCATGCAGTGTGTATGTTTTTCTTCTTGAGCCGAAATCAACCGAAGCTAACTTCCAACTAAAAACTATTGTTATTCTTGTTGTGTGAGGTATCATTGTTGTGTAAAGTTGAATTAAAACATTACACTTAATCAAATAAATCAAATAAAGTATTTCGTTATTCAAGTTTTTCTAATGAAATTTTTGAGTGATTTTTATTTAGACACAAAAATTAATAAGATCTGAGATTTTTTGTATATTGGTGGCCCAATATGTCGGCTGGTAAGTGGATACAGTTGGCAGATTATTCGTTTGGATATTTTTTAGTATTTCTTTGCCTCGAGATGTTATTCTGGATAATTATTCTGGACCCCCATTGAAGGTGCATCGCATTATTAGCGATGCCTCCGTGTACACGTCCAAGATGCTGTGTTATGTGAATGGAGTATTTTGATAACTTAAAGTAGCTTTCCTTTATCATTTGTGTTTGAAGTAACAAAGTCATATTGTTGATTAAACAGACTAACTAACTAAAAGTTGCTTTTGCAATGTTCCACACATGTGTACACATCCTCATTTTAAATATCCCAATAGTATTCACTAACATTTGTATTCCTTGATCCTTTGACTTTGTACTGTCATTTTCAAAGATTAAAAAGATTCATAAGAACTTGATTAATTAGTTTCAGTAGATTTTAATTATTAGTTTTTATTTGTTGGAATTTTTGGAAAGCTCTTAAAATACTGAATACAGATCCAAAAAGTTCAAATGCTTGAAGATAAATGTGCTTTGTGTCCTAATACACCCCAATCTTCACCATTCGTCATGAAGAAATCAGCGTGAGAGAGATTGCTAACAAGCAACTTAATATCAATGTCAATGCTAAGTTGCATTGTAATATTTGAATAAGACTCAAATTGTCCGGATAGTGAACAGACTTAATCTCACAAAGTGAATTGCAGAAGGGACAATCTTGTACAGACCTGTTCAAGTCAAAAAATTAAGGAATAGTGAGGTAGGCTCATAATAAAATGAGAATCTTAATTATTTCATCAGTACTTTGGTACATTATTACTTTGCGAAATGTCAAAGAGGAGTGTCTAAAATACTTTACCACTGTTTACAATAATCAACATTCCCACTGGGGATTCGGGCACTGTCAGTGGGTGAGTGGCACTATGCTTGCTTAATTCGGGGCTAATATCATTGCTTTTGGATGCTTTTATCCAGGGAACTAGTGCAGATCTACCACCCTCTAGCTAACCAGCTCACAAAGTGCCTTATTCATTCATTATAATACCATTTTTATCTCCACGCTGTCTGTGCAGATATCCAAACTAATTTCCATTAGTAACAAGTTGAGCCGCCATCAACCTCTTTGCTCTTTCATATTCCTGATGTAGCCAGCGTATTAACCATATTTTACTCTCATTCTTCTCTGCTAAGGAACTTCACTGTTGCAAATCTGTCAAGTAGTTACGTCCATTGGATCCTGTCAGGGATATTAGAATATATTACATTTTATCAATATTTCGAGTTTCATGGAAAATTGCCTAATACATAAATTATCTTCAGTGCTCAGTAGGTACTAAAAAATGCATATTTCCTATTTTTGAAAAAGTTTGTTCAATGACAAAATAAAGTATCAGACAACTTCCATTTGATATTTCAGGGTTTGTATCCGCCACCGCTAGGGGGTTGATGTAATTTACTTAAAAACCAGCCTCCAATTTGTCTTTCTTAGACATAAGTAAGTCTGGCTTTCCCTTATTTTCAATTTTCTGTAGAAACCTCTAGATAGAGAGCGGTATACTTTCAAACTGACACTCTGTACATACGTTTCGATTCAAACTTTAAACATAATGAATATTAGTCATAAGCAATATTAATCAAACACATCTTCATCTCAAATATTATTTTACCATTGAAAATATATTCATATTTGTGATATTACTTCGAGAGAAATGTATATTTTATTTCTTGAATACATAATACAAAAGCAATGCTACAAACACAAACTGAATAGGTGTGGATGGTAGGTGAGTTCGAATTTTTGTAAACAAAGCAAATACAGCCCGAGGACCGCATAACCTAACCTCACAAAGGTAAGCAAACAAAAAAGTAGAAAGGATCGCGATGCGGCTCGGTATGGTGGTTGCAGCGTCGATTCTCAAGTAAGACAAAGAGAAAGGAAATGAACGTCGTCTCCTATCTGACAGGATGACAGGAAACGCTTTGTAATGGCGGCAAAACCAACACTCCGCTTCTCTCGCCATCTGCGTTCCGTTTTGTGAAGTAAACAATAACTTCGAAGTTTCGATTGTGTCGAACGCGGCTATTTTTAGGGGAAACACAGAGTCGGAATTGAAGTTGATGGAAATTTTGTATGTATTCAGTATTTTTGAGTTGAAAATGGAGATAGCATTATTTCCACTACAATCAAAATAGAATGAAACTGGAATAAATTGATAAAATAGAACTCAAACAAAAAGTTTGAGATGCCAAACGGATTTTCAAAATACTCTCAAGTGTGTGTTTAATCCTGATTGATGTATTTTGAAAGCGAATTATTTTGGTCCAATAAAATGTAGATTATACAGTGTAGAAACCAATAACCTAAGAAATTTCTTGATTGCTTAAGAATTATAAGAAATTGTGAAACACATCAAATTTCTATTATGAAAGTGCTCTTTTCCACAATAATTTTATCATACAGGGCAAATTACGCAAGTGATCATAATTGATTTTTCGTATTTTCATTTAACAACCTATGTATTTCTATATTTTTAAGCCTGTTTTACCAATTATATTTTAAATAATAGAAAATGAAGTTATTTCTCATTTCCTTCAAGAAATTAAATTTGTGAAATACCTGTAGCAGTTCAATAGTCATCAATACTACCAGTTTTTTCGAACTTCCGAAGCAGTTTCATCGAATAAGTAGGCGAAAATTTCACTAGTTTATGTTTGATTGGACAAAAAGTGGTGAAAAGAAATATTAGTATAATAAAGCAGTCAGTATATAGTTTTATATATGGAGCGCCTCAATTATCCCTAAAACGGCTTATACGATTTTTATGATTTTTTTTGTACGGGCAATATTATACTGGTATTTATATTGTTTTCAGATTTTTCCTTTTTTCGGAAAAATAAAGAACTTTTTTATTTCAAAGGATCACCTTGTATAATTTTCGCTTTTGAAAATGTTCCATATACCTAAATGCCATAATTTTGAAATTATAGCTACATTTGCGTTATCTACGCCGAAGTTAAAATCATAATTTAGGTGGATATAACAGTAACAAATTTGATATTGTTGAAGTTTATTGAAATTCACAATGGATCGTTCAACTGAAAAAGAACGAATGATATTAGGATAATGTGATAGGCGTAGAAGTCAACAAGAAACGAGTAATCTAATGATGGAAAAATATAACAAGCAAAACTATCCAAATTTTCTAGTAAAATGTTATGTTTTGCGATGAGCCTACTTTTTGTTTAAATGAAAACGTAAATTGGCATAATTGTAGAAACTGGTCACGTAACAATCCTCGTTGGATGCGTAAATCTCACACCCAAGATCTCGAAAACATGAATGTATGGGCTGGAACAATAGGCGACAGATTAAATGGTCCCTTTTTCATTGAAGGTAATTTAAATGGTACAGTGTATTTAGATTTATTGAAAAATAGTATTATACCTGAATTGGTTAGGATATTTCCAAATCCAAGTAAGTATTTTCAATTACATTTAAGAAAAAATCCTTATTAGAAATTTTCAGACAATAACGAAATCCCAAACCACAATATTTGGCTACAACAAGATGGTGCCCCACATCACCATGCGTGTGTGGACTAGACTATTTCCTGTGGGGTCAAATCATTTATAAAACACAGCCTGCAAATATTCAGGAATTAGAAGATAGGATTACTACAGAGATAAGATGAATTGAGCAGTCAGGGATGTTGCAAAATGTACGAGTATTGCAAAGTTTAAAATCGCTTGGTTTGTTGTAATGAATTAAATAGACAACATTTTGAGCATCTGCTGTAATCGCTGAAATCGCCTTCATGTTTTCCAAATTTCGTAATTTTTCTACTTCACAAATGTGGATCGAATTCTAACATGGCAGAAACATTTAAAAATTTGTCTTCAGTTGTTGTAGATTTTATGCGCCATGATTTGGATAAATATTTTATTGCACCAGTTTCGTTAAAGTTTTACTTACTGACAGTAAGTACCTTGTTACGAGATTTGTATTAGGACATAAATTATTAAAGAATACTCAAATTAAACGATTTATTCAATCGTAGCCATCTAAATGTACCTACAATACTTATTGTGAAGATACTGTAAATGTAGCTATAACTCCATACATAAAACTCACTCTATATAATTTGTATAATTTAGAAGTGATATAACAGTATATAAGAAATATATAATATATGCGGTTGACGGAAGTTGAGTTTTTACAAAGAGCTTTAAGTAAAAAATTTGAATGTGTTAGATGATCAAAGGACTGGATACTAAAAAGAAGGTAACTTTTTCGGGCAAATGAAAATGTTGACAATGAAGTATTCAGTGCTGATATTAGAAAAAGAGCAGTCGACATTTTTCTTTATTTCAACAATGTTAAACTCCAACATCTACTAGCTATATTAATGTTCCAATCAAAATATTAATATTTCAGTGGTGTCGTTCCTAAAAGGCTGGGCCTACTTTTTTGATGCGCAATAACTATTTATAGCAATGACCATATCCATTGATAAATATCAGTCAAAATGGAATAGATGCCTCGAGAGCTAATTTAATTGAGTAAATTTTTCTCATATCTGCATTACTTACGACGGCGAACGCCCCTGTTGTTCCTGATGAGCGACATTTTCACCATCAAAATCCACAAAATACCGCGAAATATACGCTATCAGTAGTTTTCGTTTCCCGCTGTTTTACCGAAAAGTGTAAACTTTGTATTATATTGGCAAAACAAGCAGTATCAGAGCAGCACATCAGTTATTTTGCAGTTTAAGCAAAAAAACAGCTTTTGATATGCGCTGCCATATTTTAAACTAAAGCGTAGTAGGGGGAAAATGGAAAATTTGTTTGGGAAACACAATGATGATTGTTCCGCTTCTGATGAGTTTTATACATTTTCATTGAAAATTTACAGAATATTTTGAGAGAAGCTTGATAACAAATTGAATGTATACTTCACTTTTGAGTCTATGCTTGATGCTCGTACCATACTTGTAACAAGGAAAATGATAAATTGTCATAAATAGTATTCGTGTGATGGATAAACATTTAATATATTACGAAGGATAAATGGAAATATATTTTGAAAGTAAATATTCTTTTGAAATCTATGAATGGAAATACGATTACAGGATCATGGATACAAATAATGAGAAGGACAACCTGTTTAGATTAAGGTTACAGCTTCCTTGATGTCCTCTACCGAACAATGATGAAGTATGCTTCAATTTAGAAAATAAAAAAATCATAGAGGACTAGATTTTGCGAAAACTCTTACATAATCAGTAAAAAATAAACCAATATGTTTTAGTGGTTCAAGATCCAGTCTGTATTGGCGACTTCGGGTTGTATATAGAAGAGGTATGTGGCGCGTATGGCCAAAACAATGGGTGTCTTCAGGCCACATCTAATTTCATCAATGGTCCAATGTTTCCACTTAAGTGATTACAGAGAAACTCCATTCTCTTAACAATACATTCAACTACATTTTCAACATCTTTGGCATTAAAATTTCCTCGTATACTTAGCGGCAAATCCTAATTCTTCCTCGATACGAAGGATCTGGTTGTAGTTAGCTGAACGTTCCGAACTTCAAGTTTCACCGGATCTATGGGAAACCATGGTACCCCAACTGTTAGCTTTGGCGAGATTATGGGCTTGGATATATTCCGTCACTATTTCAATTTGGTTCACCTTCAGGAGTAAGCAATTACAGGCCTTCTTTTCAATTGGATACGTTTGGATTGGTGGCGGTTAAATCATCACCGGCTATTTGAATCCCAGTGACTCCGATTATTTTCGTCCAAGCTGGCCAATCGTCTTGATCGAAGAGATTCTCAATGAAAACAATTGGATAATCTTTAATAAACTCTTGGTAAAGCTCAAGAAGTTGATCGGGTACGATCCATTTGCTCTTATAGAAAATGGGGTTTTTAAAGTCCAAGTCATATTTGCCTTCTTTGAAAAATTCATAGGCTGTTACCTGCATACCAATTTCAAAATTTCCTGTGTATCCATCTTTTTCAATGGTAACCTTGATTAGTTCAAGCTATCAATTGAGCAAAACATTTTATATATTCCTTAAATTACTTAGGACGAATAAATAGTCATTGAAAAATCAAAATACTCAAGTACCATTTATCCGACATCATAGTTCATTATTGACTACTCTCTACACACATTCTTAAATTCAAGCAATACCTTATTGCTGTGGGCAGTGATAAAACAGTTGCAGATTCCTTCCAGCAGTTTTTGACTGCTTTCTAATTTGCGATTCTTGATCATGCAGTTTCCTGGAATAATTAATTCATTATATGAGTGTTATTCAATATTCTGCTTCCTGTACAAGTTTCATAACATTTCTAAGGATAATCTAAAGAGAGCCTATATGGGCATAGATATTAAGTTACAAATACAGGAGGAAATACCTTACAAGGTAAAGACGGGATAGAACTTTTTAATGAAATAACTTCAAAGATATTTTTCCTGGAAAACTATCAACTGAAATAATGGCTATTATAGTCAAGAATGATCTCATTTACAATTTTTCTCTCACATTAGGAATTCTCTCAACTTTTCCTCTGACTATGGCATCAGGCTAAAAAAGTCCCGTTAATTTGATAATTTGAAAAATTACGTAAGAATTAATATGATAAAATAAAGGCTTATAGATTTCGCCACCATCCTATACCCCTTATACTTCGAAATTCTAAACCTAAATAACTTAATACTCACAACCATACTGAATTATTTCGGAAACAATTTAACTAAATTATTTACAGATGGGTCCAAATAATAAAACAATGCTCATTATGATCCAACTAAATCCAGTTAAAACTGTTACTTTAATGATACTGACTCAAAATCAGTTTTAGAAGCTATCTAAATGTCCCCAATAAATATTTATTATCATGAACTGATTTTCGAAATAAAAAACTCATTGTATCAATTGAAAATTAATGATGAGTGAATTATTCTCATTTGAGTAAAAGGAGAAGCTTGCAAATTAGGAGAGTACTCAAGTTGTTTCTGCAATCCAGACAATCCAAAAGATTCTTAACCATATCAGCTAAGAACTTCTCGTAATGACTACAAACGACATGAAAGCGGTGGTTGGTCTTCTGATCAGTCCCATCTCCTTCAAATTCCACCTTAAGTCTATGGACAGGGCAGAAGACGACAATTGCAGATTCTGCGAGCAAGCTGTGGAAATGGCAGAGTATCTACTCTCGAATGTACTGCATAAAAGGCTTAAATACCTTGAAGCGGTAATACTAATACCTAGGGACGTGGAAAACTCTAAAACAATATCTTCCTTTGGGAGGAGTATTTGTATTTAGAAAGCACAACAATAAGATGTAGAGTCTTGTGCAAAATATTTTCTAGGTATTGGTTCATTGTGGCTGTAAAGCTAAATTAAAATATGAAAGATCCAAAAATAAAAAAACTAATATTATGTATCTAGTGCCCTGTTTATACAGTACAGACATTTCAATATTTATGAAATAGATTAAAAAGTCATCAATTCTATACAGAAAATAAATCTTGTCATGAAACAATTTGTGTGAAATTTATAATTCTATTTTATAACTTTCATTGCATTTGTTACTGATTATAATTAATGGCTGCTACTTATTTTTGAGATATTATAAATTAGGATATTGATATTTATGTTGAATTGGAATTGTCTTTGTCAAATTTATATTTGGATAAAAATCGAAATAAGTCGAAATGTCAATATTTTTTCATGTCTTAAATACTAATTTTCCCACAGAAAAGAACCAAAATTAAGAAAACTTATCAACATACGCATATGCATATATTTACATATTATATGTGTTTGTCACGCTTTGACGCGTTATCAACCATGCGGGATATAGTTATTCATAAATATAGCCCATATGTATGATAACGGAAATATATGTGATTTTTCTTTTCAGTACAAAAATCTCGAAAAAGAAATTTGTTGTACACTTTTATTAGAAGGATAGCGGACAATTATAAAAATTGTAAAAAAATTTAATTTTAAATTAATAATCCCTGATTAATAAACAAATTCCAATGATTTTCCAACTCTGGAACAGGCAGCATTTAATTGAGAAAATCACAGAGTTTATAAATCAAAACCATAAATTTTCATTGTTTGACCTGTGAATAAAAGTCATGACAAATTTTAATAACGTACTATTAAATCAATTAGCTACACAAATAGATTAAAATATCTCATTAACGAACGCACGTGTGAATTCAATAGAAAATCAAATAAAATACTGACTTCTATTGAAATGTATAGTCAAAAAAATTTATTATGTAACGACACATGAATTCTATAGCATTTATTACATTCCATAGTAGTATTTACTCTTTTTCTATTAGCGTCTGTCGCATTAGTTTTTCTAGAAAGTCAGAGAACGATTGTTTTTGGGATTACTCAACTTTAATATTATAGTTAGTTTGAGATTCTAGTTTTCTTGTTGTTCCACTTGACGTAAAGGTAAAAAGGAGTTTTTATTATGTGAAATTTCATCTCATTCTCATCATCAAAACAAGTATAAAAAATTTCGCCTAGCAGCTTAGTATTTTTCTCTCATATGGGTAGTAGATTTTATTTTGTAGATCTACATTTGACATGACATGCTTCATCACAACGTTACTGCGTTGTTAGTATCTTCCTGCATTCGCAAATTGTCTTAAATAAAATTTCTTTCGTCCTTCCATTTTTCTACATGAATTCCGTAATGCAGTTAACGTTTCTTGAAAATCATATGCGATTGATTATCGTTGAGTTCATTGTTTAATGTATTAATAAGGCAAGTATTTCAATTTGGTAGCAACAAGTTCAACTTCAAGTTCTCACGAGTATGGAAGTTTGTGGAACGAGCCCGAAGAGCGAATGTCACAAATACACGAGTGAGAGAAAAGTACTTTTCCAACCTGTTGCACACTATACTTTTTCCACAACTTCACAAATTTAAAGAATAAAAGTAATGGAACTTAATTTTTATTTTATGATTAGTAAAACCAAAATAATACTTAAGTATCCTCTTAGCAGTTAAATAATATTCAATTATTAGCAACGTTAATTTTATTTTTAACAGACTCTTCGACGTATCCTTCTGCCACGGTACTCCATGGCGCTTTAAAGTTAATATGACTCCTCCTGGATTTACTAAAATTGTTGCCGAAGAACATCTCAAGCAATAACCTGAGTATAGATGGAGGTTTTCTAATTTTCAAAAAATTGCAATTATCTTAGCCATAGATACGAATTTGTTTATGCCAACTTCCTTTCTAGTACATTTTCCGTGTTGGTAATTTAAAAAGAAATGTTTTTCTGGCAAATCAATCGGTCGAAGAGCAGCATATTTTTTATATATTTCGTAAAATTCTTTCGTTACAGTGAACGTTCTTGGCTTCTTTGTTTTCGTGTTATCGAATTTCATAAGTAAAGCTGAATTTAAATCCTCAAAATTATCTAAACATTAAAATTTCACAAAAAAATTCTTGCCATCCGAGAATTTTGAACTCGGGACTACTTAGTTCCAAGCGGACACACTATTATCCACTGCACCATTAACCATTGATTTGAATGTATTGGTTAAAAGGACAAATATCTATCTATCATAATTTGAAATAGTATTTGTAATGATTATTAGATTAGAAGAAATAAAATTGATTTTTAAAAATAGTTCCTTCTAAATAAATTTTCTTTTATTAGTAGATATTCCTTGTCTCGAGCTTCGTTTAAAAATCTCTGCAATTGGTTTCTGTAATTATAGGACTTTCTTTTCAAAAATAAACGTAATTTCTGATACGTGGATATATCAATGTTATTTTATACACTGATCATTCTTCGCAACATTGAATATTGTGGCCAAAGTGTAGACCTTAAGTTTTCGACAACTCTTCAAAGTACACCAAAAATAAAGTTTCCGAAAAAGATCTTTTTAAAAAACTTATATAATCTGACAGTTGTGTTATTCATTTGAAGCCCACACCACATATAAATGTATGTGGTGTGGGCAAAGTGCCGTAAGAAATAATATTTCTCACAGTGTGAGCAATATGTGGTTTTGAAATTAATTAGCTATGAGAAATACGCCACTTTTCATAGCAGTTGTAAAAAAAATTATTTTGCAATAACTTTCCTACAATTTTCTCTGTGTCTTTTGTCAGCAGTTTCTTTCATTGTGCTGGCAAAAACGTGAAACCTAATCTTATTTCAGATTACGAAAGCATGACAGATAAATCATAACCTCTCTTATCACATTTATTCTCAATATTGGTGTTTTGGCAATGGAATAACAAAAAGTATTTTGTAATTTCTTTAAATACAGGAAGCTAGTCAGTTAAAAATTTGTATGATCGATTTTATCATAAGATATGATGTATGAAGTTCTAATCACTTATGGGCTCAAAATTATACAGAGAACAGCATCGCAGACATGAAATTGATTGTTGACAGATAGACCATCGAGCAAACTTCTGATATGAACACCCTCTATGGCGTTTACCTTTTTAAATATTTCAATAATCCATCAAGCTAAGCGTTGGTCAACCCTTCACCGTTAACGTCAAAAGCAGAAACGACAAACGTCTATCCATATGCATCTGGCCACATGTAAATACATATTAATAACAGCACCAGATTAATGAGCGAATAGAGCGAATAGCTAAATATCGAGCGCACGGTCTCTCTCTACTAATAGGGCCTTAATTGAGCCCTATCTGGTTATCGCTAGACTATCTACTAGTTATATGTCGGGTGACGGTAACTGCACTGAATGAATGTAAAGTTCTAATCAATCCATGATGAGTGTGCTCATTAAAATAAAAAAAATATGCATATTTTTTGAGATTATATATAAAATGAAATTTAGAATGAATATGGAACTGATACATGACATAATAATTCGAGATTCCACTGCTTGATTCAGCAGCTATCTGCTTTTTTTATGAAATTTATTTTAAATGAATTTCGAGTGAATATGCAATGAATTTAGTTCGGGAGTGGTCAATGCTGCCGTGTGCAATCATAGGGCTAAAGATAAAACAGTGGTATTCTTATATATTTTGAGTCGCTGAATCCAAATATACCCGGCGTTTTTGCGAAAAACTGGTACGTTCTGTTTAAATCGCAATTGCTTAAACAAATAGTTTTTTCGGTTCGAACAATTTTTTTTTATAGAAATATGGCCCATTTTGAGAAGATAAAGTCTCTTGTCATTTTTCTGCTTAAAACATATTTAAAGATTTATAAATCGAAAAATCGACAATTTTTACTAACATTCGATGTTAATAACTTTTGACCAACTGAACATTTTTTAAAATTGAAAAATCTTACTTGCTCTTCGAACCTTACTCTACAAATGAGTATACCTCGATATTAGTGTAGGTCCGGCGTTTGGCCCTTATCGCCATTGACAATTAAGCGCTTTCTTAACTTTGCAGCACGTCGTGATAAGCCTGTCGTTAATTTACTATCTGCCTTAAGAAAAGATCATAGAAAATACCACTCTGTTACATAATATCTCTAATTACAAAACAAATGAATTACAACCTGAATTATTGTAACCCAACACATTTGAAGGAAATGTAATAGCTTTCTTCATAAAATGAAGTATTAGTGTCATTTTAGGTATCTCAGAGGAATTTATAAATCGTAGTATAGAATTATCTGAACAGTACCTCACTAAACTTTATAAAAAAAATACCGTATGTATTTTTGACTAGATTTGTTTTTGGGATTATCACGACCAAAAATGTGATGAATTACCTCCTACTTCAGCATCTACCAAGTTACATATGCTTAGAGCTTTCTACGTAACATATCAACAAGTTATTTGTTTAAATAACAGCATACGATCCCAATTTACAATCATTATAAATACTAGTCTTGACCATCTTTCGACAGTATTTTGTCGATAGCTAATCAGATTGAGTCACATGTTATACGTACTCATAATAGAAACTTTGCTTTTTGTTTGATGCTAAATTTGTTGCTAATAAGATTGGCTCTCTGCCTATATTATTGACGCTATTTTGTGTACTAGTATCAATTTGCAAAATATCTCATTTGATATTACATGGATATTAAACCACATCGTACTGTTTCTCCTTTGTCCATGAATTCTAGACTAAATGCTATTGGAATGAAAATTGTAAGTTTTTTCTTTAGAAAATGAAAGTATTAAGCAACATTTTGCTACCAACTTGTCACTTGTCCGAGACAGATTAAAATCCCACTCATTTGCTCAGTTGATTTATGCCGTGGGGAACTGTAATTTAATTTTAATATGCGTGACAATTATCAATTTTACCTTTAACCGTATTAGAGGATATCCACTGGAACATTAACTGTTATTTTTGAAGCGCTTGTGCAACAGCATCCAAGCAGATTTTCACGTCGAGCTCTAGCTAAATTAAATTTTCCACTCAAATTACCACACACTTCTGTCAATGATTGTTACACTTGCTGTTTGATTATCTATGTGGGATTAATTTAATAAAATTTAACTTTATTTTCTTCATAAACGAACATAGCAAACATGCTGTTTTAATTTTGTTGTGTGAAACATTAAATAATAATAAAATACTTGACACCAAAAGTATACCATCAGAATGGAAAGAAAGTATTTTGATTCCATTTTTCAAAAAAGGTGAAAAGAACTATCCACAAAATTATATAAAAGAAGAGATGTTATCTGGTATCTCTGAGGAACAGCACGGAGTCAGAAAGAACAGGTCTGCTATAGATGCTATTTTTGTGATCCGCCAAATTACGCAAAAGGCTATAGGCTATCGATCTCACCTAAGCATTTGATTGGGTACGATTGAGGGATATAACAGCTCTATTGAAGAGAAGAAAAATTCTCTCCAGCATAATAAAAGTAATCAAAGACCTGAACACCGATAATTACACATATATCAGAATGGAAAATAAACTAAGCAGTAGAATGGATGAGACTATAAACGAAGTAAAGCAAGCTAGAAAGGGATACCAGATGGGAAACAAAGAAATGAAAATAGTATATTATATTGATGATTATACTGATCATCTCAGAAAACGAAGAGAGCTTACGAAGGCTACAGTATAGGTTTGAACAGTATGCAGAGAACGGAGAAGATGTAAGCTCGCAACATACGACCAGAGTGTAAAACAAATGAGATCATTTAAATAACTAGGAGCCAACATTATGAATAATAGAAATCTAACGAATGAAGTGAAGGCTCAAACAACAAAAGCGTCTTAACATCAGGGTACCTGAGAGATTTAATTTGGCGGAATAAAAATATGACTATGAGCAAAGTCAGAATGTACAAGACCTGTGTGAGACCAGTAGTGACATACTTGATAAAAACCAGAGCAGAGACACCATAACTAACAAGGATATATGACATCCAGGATGTAGTAGAAGAGAATGGAGAGACCACGTGGACAGAATGTCAGATGACAGGTTGGCAAAGATTGCAAAGGAAAAATAGAGAATAGAATTGTAAACCGAATACATCCCGACTAACCACCTACAAGTTGGTGTAAAAGCTGGTCTTCATTATCCCAGTTGCAGCTAGGCAAACGTAGATGCAAACACAAGTCGATGGAGAAGAAGAAGAAGATTAAATAATAAAACGTAAGAATTGTTACATAAAAGTATCACTAAAAAAATATGTCGGAAATTAGGTTTGTATCAATTAACTGTAAAAATAATTTTCAATTATTGTCGAATATAATCTTAATGCAAAATTTCGAAGTGAACGAAAAATGTTTTTAAACCGTGCTGCCAATGTCATACGATCTTTATCAATATTTGCCAGATTCCGTCTTGGCGAACCTTTGTTGTTTGGTGATTATCTATTATATTGAAAATAATTGACTGATCGTTAGAACGCCCAAAATACTTAAAAAATACAAGTTATACAATATTCGTGAGTCCTATTCAATTATACTACGAGGATGGTCTGAAACATTTCCGATCTACCATAAAAACATAATCTCTATCATTTTCCTTTTAAGTATACACACTTTTTTAGCGACACTCTAACCTTCCTATAATTAGGCGGTCACGTATGCGATAAAGTCTCGTCTGATGAAAATCTGTCTGTTTTGAACAGTTTAAATCAATGTTTCCCAACCTTTTTTATACCATATCCCACTAAATCCCTTTCAAAATTCTTTTGTAATTCCCTATGTAACATTTGCATAATTTATAATATTAACGAATTGAATTTTCCATTTAAGCAAATCAAATGAAAGGTTTTGAGAAGATATCACAGGAAAACTGTTAACGAAATACTGTACGTAAAAAAAAATATATAATGAAAAACTTAAATCCATTTTTTCTATAATAATTTAATATTTTAAACTTAGTAAGATCCTTGCGTTTGGTCCTTGCTGCACAGATATTTTATGTTGTTTCAATTTAGTTAGCTTAAGTCTCAAGTCTCCTCATTCCATTATATCCAGACGATTATTTATCGGTAAATCATTTACAGCACTGGATCCATAATCAGCTAAATATAAAGATGGAAACGGTAACAATAATTTTCATCTACGTTTGGTCAAATTTGGGTATTTGATATCTGTTTCCTCACAAAACCATGAAATCGCTCCATTCATATTAAATAAAGTTCAAATGGATTCATCATTCATCAATCCACTAACATTGATTGCATGATTAATTTTGGAAAATCAATTTGTTTGAAAGCATAAAATGTTTCTTTTGAATGAATGACAAGTAGAAAAAACGGAAAGATTTTTACGAATAAAATATTCAGACGTAAATGAATTTGGCTCAAAGAGTCAACGATAACAAAATATAACTGACTCAACTGGTTCCGAGCGGAGGTGCCCCTGCGAGCTCTTTTTTTGGAAGGCGTCATCGGTAAACAGACACTTTACGAGTCGCCTCAGCTTACTATCTTCATTAATTGAAGTTCTTGGATTTAGATGTGAACAACTGCGTTGTTTAGCAAGATTTTAAAGCGTTCGTGGGTCCACACGGAGCCTGCCGTATGCCGCAGGGAGATTAATTTGACGAAGCCAAAAACCCCTATTTTGGTAACGTCAAACGAATTATAATATTTACTGTCCGCAAATATTTGAAAATTTACTTTTATCTTTCAATTTTAGCCCCATAATCTAGTATTGCATTTGATGGCCCAGAGCAATAGGGTTAAGCTTATGCTCAGTGCATTTTCGAATTGCCCTCCTATGTAGCATGAGCACCACGTTAAGAAACACAGGAACGATTCACTTAGAATACTTATATAGTGTACGCGTTCAATTTATTGTCGTTAATAATCACAATTCATTCTTCACATTCTAATTGTTATGATTAGTTAACACGTTCTAATTGGCGAAATTACACTATGAAATATCGATATACAATACAAAAGAACAAAGGATTTTGGTTAACATGGTTCTTACACATAAACCTTCATAATTTGTTTTCAGAATTGCGTTAAGAAGAGGGTTAATATAGCACATAAAATTTCCATTAAACGTTGTTAGAATATTCTATTGTTTTATATTTATATATTGATTAATTTCTAACAGCTTTACCTACTAGGTATTTATTATTGCAAATTAGTTACATAGTTCGGACCGGGTTAAGTCACACGACCATAAGGTTAGGGTGCTAATATTAATAGAAGTGAACCGTTAATCAATGTACACAATGGAATACCCAAAATTTAATCAAATATGGGTCAATAATTTAATATATAGGATGTGAATATTTGAAGGACGCTCTGTTGTGATTTTACGTCAAAATATGAAAATTGGATTTGTTGGTTCATTATATGATATTGAATAATTGATGATGGATTTAACACGTTGAGCCCAACCAAAATTGATAAACTTTTCCCTGGTTCCAAAATTTTTTTGTGTGTTTTCCAAGGAAAAATAGAAAAAAAATTTATTTGGAATAAAAAGGGCGAAAAAATGATGTTTCATAGGCCCTGTAGTACGATAATACAATGCTGTCCCTATACTACCTGATTTAAAGGCTTCTTCGGCGATGCAGCACTCGCCCCTGCCACGCAGCTTTCTATTTGTAGTATATTATGGTGCCAATGATTTGGACCAATAACGATGCCTCGCCGCGGTTACGCCCGGGATGTTCATATGCTAATCACGCACTGATCATTGGTTTGGTGTGCTAATTATCTTCGATAAATAGACTTAAGCTTGTGATGTTCAATAACCATTTCGTAATTAATAATTAAATATGTGAAATTTGTTATATCGATGGTTCCGATAACAGTTTTTGATTAAAAAAAGTCAAAGTTATACTAGCACGTATAGCTTTTTGTAATTGACGAAATGACAAATTTTATTCATAGGAAATTCTGACTCGTGTTCCCACAATACCTAATCATATTTATTACATTTATATATCATTGAAAAATGTTTATTGCACACACATCTTCGTATAAATAAGGTAAGCTTTTGAGAAGCGGTTATAATTAGTTTTGTAATCAGGGCATGCCGCAAAGCACCTGAGTTCCATTATATTGTCTCTGTCCCTTTAGATGTAGATCGTTCGGTGTCTCCAGGAATGCAAAAGGTCTTTGTGTACTTATTTCGAAATATGTTGTGTAAATACCACCCAATTTGATGAAGTTGGCTCAAGGATATTATAAAATTCTCTAAAATTTAGATATTAACAAGTGTAAATTACCTAATATTAATTAAAATACTTTTCGTGACTATTTATATTAGAAGGAGTAGAGGAAAGTCATTGTTAAATATTTATTCTTTGTTTATAGAAAATAAAATTATAACAGAAATCATACCATAAACACTTACGATGATGATATCGTAGTTTCCGCGACGTTTCTGATGTTATCTGTCAAATTTTTGTTCTTATACTCATATAAATAGAATTTTGTCACGTTTAGAACAGCTCATAAGAAACCGAAAACTTACGGATGATTTCAAATATTCGAGACCCTAATTTACTGAAACTTTCATGCAACGGTTTGCATTAAAATTTCACATTTGAGAAGCTATCCGCTATAGAAATTTAGATGAATGTTTGGACATCTTCAAACATAACTCAAGTGAAGTTTTCCGTCGATGTGTCACAGTTGGAACAATAGATTTCATCTGAAGAACTTGTTTCCAGAAAAAGACTGATATACCGATTTGTTAACACGTTTCAGTGCTACGTGGTTGGAATAAGCTGTGCCATTATAATTTGGTTGCAGCAGTTAAATATTGCATGCATGAAACATTCGTCTGGACCTACTAAAGTGGGGCATAGCACGTCGGGAAAGTATTACTGTCCCGACTATTGGCGGACGTATTCACTGGAGAACAGATTTTGTTACATGAAGACAATGCACCTGTCCATTCATCCACCATTGTTGCAGAAAAATTACCCGAACTACGTTACGACATATCCCGTCCACCAGATTAATTTGATCTGGCTCTCTTCCATTACATTTTGTTCCCAAAACAAACAATAATGACTTGGTTAAATCTACAACTATAGATAACGGTTTCTTTGATGATATTGGAAGTAAAAATCTACCAAATCCCCAAGTTTTAATGTAAAGCTGTATACATAATAAAACTCGTACCTTGCATTTAAAATTGCATGATTTGTTGAAGAAAACATTTAGAATAGTTCTGATATCAATGTTAAAGATATTTTCGATAGTAATGTGAAAATTTAATAATCAACTTGGTAAAAATCAGCTCTTAACACTCTTGTGATATCACTTTCCAAAATCTATTATAATATAAATGTTAAAACACGAACTTAAAACTCTATGAAATCTGGAAACAACTGTATATGTGTAAAGATACCACTTGTTTTGTCAACCACTCGCTCTATTAGTATTACGCATCGACCGCCTGCCTAGGCGCTCTTTGATAAACTATATTTTGCATCATACAAATCCACTAATCAACACAAGCAATTACATAAGAGGCAACAAGAATTTTTAACTATTGCAAAGTTCGTCCTCAAAAATTGATGATAGACGTACCAGAAAACTTCTTTGTGGATGTAGATGATGACGATTATGCTGTAAGATTGGATGAAAAAGATTGAATTAATGTTCCTGAGATTAACAACCCAAACGAAAGTTATAAATAATTTAAAGAAGTTGATTCAAAGTTCATGGGATCAAGATTATTAAGTTTATATCTTCAATTATTATAATTCTACTAATATGTTTTTGTTTTGTTGATTTCTTTAATATAATTAATCGTATTTTGTTTTGGTAATTTTGTGATTCCATGTTAATTTTATTAAAAAATAATAGAAATGGAAATAGAACTCATTTTGGAACCGCTGCTGTCATTCAATAATTTCTAAATGTAATTTGCTAAGCATGAGAAGGCATAAAAAAATCATGAAATTCGTGTGACGTAATTTATGGATGACCCCTTAGCAGTCTTTAAAAGTTTGAAGGAAGGTGTTCTTTCAATCTTTGCATACGCTTAAACCAATTCTTCAAACATCTTGTCCACTGTGTGATGAAAATCACTGTCCACACATCTTTAGTTTGGCAGTGAGGCACGAGAAGAAGTTATTAGGGGATAAATAGGGTGAATATGGACAATGAGGCATCAACTCGATGTTTTTCTCTTTAAAATATTCATTTCTACTACTCTATTGGAGATGGCATGCGGGATTCATTTGGAACATATATTTCCCACACCTAAATGTTCATGCAAAAACGATTGAACTGCGATATTTTAAGAAACGCATATATCTGTCTGTAAGTCACACAGACTTCTTTAATCATGCCGAGCCCAGCTTCGATGTTTCTCGGAATATAGAAACAATTTTGAACGAACTTCTCGAAATTTGTCACTGACGGACGCACGACCACGACAAAATTTTGCATTTTACATAATTGTAAGCAGTCTTCTATGGTGCTTTATTACCATAAGTTGCACGAAATTTTATGGATTGTTGTTGAGTAAGATTTTTTGAATCATAAGAATTATCCAAGGTAAGCCTTTACCGGTGATTTCCAATTCTAACAAACTTGCTTCTTTCTAACGTTTACGTCTGACACCCGTTTCGACAACTAAATTATCGTCTTCAGAGACTGAAGGTAAACTGTTTACTTACTGTCTCTGAAGACTATAACTTGGTTATAGAAACGTGCGTCAGATAGTGTAATTGTGAGTGGTAGTGTAAACAGTGTGTTTACAAAAATTCCAACTTTAACTCCACCTATTGTTCGATTGTAAAAACTGGAACCCCAGTAATGCAGTTAAAACAGTGATATATGGTGAAATACCCACCGAAAAACGTATTCATAAATATTGTTACAAATATCTAGACGTAGACAAAAGTAAACGTGAAATAATTCCGAAAATGTAAGGCGATACATTTTAGAATGAAATTCTGTGATTATTTTTAAAAGTTTCTATGAATTGGAATCATGAAATTTCACTCGCAGAAATAAATAAAATTAGTGAGTTGTCAGTCAAAATACTAAATACTTGAATCGTCTCAATCGAACTTAAACTTCGTCTGAATTCAAAATTATACAAAGAAACAAAGCTTATTGCAATCTTTACTGAAAGCTCTATTTAATGAGACAGTTCTAATTAATACAATGTCTACAATAACTTAAGAGCTGTGGAGCTCGTCGTTATTTTCAGTTATTGATCGGTACATAATATTTCAGTCTAAAAGTAAATAAGATTTGATATAAAAATCAAATACTTCAGTTTTCCTTACGTAACTTTTTTAAAAAACTTTCTCTACTTGCTCGCTTTCACAAAAGTATTTAATTTCATGAACATTTTCATTTAAAATTTCGTTAAAACGCACCTTTGTCCTTTTTATAAAAATGGTTCTGTCAATGTTATTTAGAGACTTTTCTAGTACGAGGTGTGTTAGGTGAATGGTACGGTAAGGTAAGACGGGGTACGTAACTTTTAGAGGTGGATAAAATAGTAAAAAACTCATTCATGATTCATGAAATATCCATTGAGATGTAATCGTACATGAGGAGTGAAAAAATTTCACTTTAAAAATACACTTTCTTAAAGGTATTATCAAAAATATTTCTCCGTTTACAGAACAAAAATTTATCTTAACCTACCTGGACGGGCAAAATGGGGTTTCCAGTGGAGTAAAATGTAGTAAATGAAGTATATTTTTCCCCAGCTTCTCCGCCCATTGAAATGCAAATATTCTCAGATCATAAGAGGTAAGCCAGAACAGACTTTCTTCCATTGTAAATAAATAATCGATGAATAGATTTTCTTCCTCTGCGCCTAAAAATTGGTGCGATTAGGTCAAGGTTCTTAACTAAAATAGAACTACTATTTTGTGAATAAATTATACCAGCTGTGCCTACTTTCAATACATCATCAATTTATTCGTCTTTTTGTGTAGTCTGGTTTACACGACGTTCTAAAGTAGATTGCGGCACTTGAGAAGAGTCTGCTGCTCTTTTAAAGCCCAGTAGTTTACCGTTCATAACAACATCCACAGAATTTTTTATCGGCTCAGGGCTCCATTCCCTTTCATATGTCCAAACGATCTCTTATAGGTAGTCTCACCCTAAAAAAATAAAATACTAGAGTAAAGAATGAAATGATGAAATGGTAAACATTCGGCACAAAAATACATATACAGGACAAACTTTTCACTAAAACTGGACCCACCTATTGAAAGCTTTTTTCACTATACCCTACAACTAATAGTAGGGTAGTAATTTCACGCTAAGCTACTGCAGTTACAAGGTGTTGTCGTGCAACAGAACCCACATCCTAGTCTTAGCAACCGTTTGGAACTTTCTCGTATAATGCGGCATTCACTGTACGACCCTGAATTCCTGATTTGATTCCATCGTTGCGGAATGCGGAACAATCTGGTAGCACCAAGTCTCTTTCCCTGCTCAAAGAAAAGATGGATCTTGATCAAATATACTAATGAAGTTTCCAACTGTTTGCTATCTCTATATCTATTTTTTGTTGTTCCTATTATCCTATTCATAACAATTGTAAATAGAAATGGACCAAGACTATCTCCCTGCTTTAATCCCATCTTCATCGTAAACTCCTTCGATCTTCTTCCGTCTATTAGAACTTCCCTCCTACGTTTTTATATATTTCTTTTGTTATCTCTTTTATTTTTCTAGGGATTCCTATTTTTCTCATACTATCCCATACGATTTTCTATCTAATGAATTAACTGCAGCTTCCAAATCGATGAATGTAATATGTAATTATTCTCCCTAATCTAATTTCCTTTCTATTAAACTCCTTACTATGTATTTGTTATCTAACATTTGTTTCCCACATTTTAGTCCTTATCCATTTCATCATCAACGTATTTACTTATATTTATCTCAATGATTCTCGTATGTTCTCAAAACAACTGACGATAAGCACTTTTCTTTGAAGTTTTCGTATAATAGGTCATGCACTGGTATCAGTTGATTTTCTTCTCAGTTTCTGAGTATTCTATTTGTGTTCCATGGTAAATTGAATATCTCTAATATACATCCCTCTCCTGTTTGTCCTAAATATTTTATCATATCCACTTCTATATTTTCTCCTCCACACGCTTTTCCTATTTTTGTTTTCCCTAACGCTTCTTCCACTTCCTTTTCCGTGATTTCCTCCCTTGTCAAGTTTCTACCTAGAACTCAATTTTCATTGTTTTCTATCCGGGAATTCCAATCTCTCATTATAATCATTCTTTCGATAAATGTATACCAAGAACTTTCATTATAACTCTCCAAAAGTATCAACAAATTCATATTCATTCTCTGCTATTCATTCTTCATATCATAACTCTTTTCTCGCAATCACCGTACATGAGCCGATAGATCAGGCTGGTTCTCAGGTGTTCGTTGTTCTGCTCTTAATAACGAAGCGTATCGCGTATCTTAATTGCCGTCACTATTTCTGATTAAAAAGAACCAACCACTTAGCAATTACTTGCCATTTTGATTTACACGAAAATACCGAAGATTTGTTAGTCTATTAACGCCATCTAGGTGCACATTTGGGCCATTAGCGTTGGTAGGGTTGTGAGGAGAAAATATTAGAAGGAATTTAATCTAAAACGAGAATAATTTAGTGCATTTTAAAAGGTTGTTTCCAACTTCTATATACTTGTTATTATTTATTTTCGTTTGTTGATCAACAAATAGAGGGAAATTAAATATTATTTGGTATACAATCTCCCAAATGTCATGTAAATAACGAATTAATGAAAGTAACTTCCCAGCTTCGAGTTGCTTTTGTGTTTAAATTCGTTAAATAAGGAAAGTTGTTAGTGGTATTTTATGGTTTTTCTACGACTATTTACGGCAGTAATCATGAATAAAATGATGCTGTTTTCAATGAATAAAATGATCAGTTTGTGAGACATATTGGGGAATTTCGGAGCGTAAAAAATATTTGAAAAATTCCATGTCCAAATTTCACATTTTTATTGTGAGAAATTATTATTTACTTTAAATTTTTAAGCTCCAAATCCAATTATATATGTCCATATCTTTCCATTATTTCCAGATAAATATTATTATAATTAAGTGAAAGGGAGGATAAAGAATTTCTGATGTGCAGACGGTTGCATTTATTGTCGAGTCTAAACGGGTTAGAAAGAACAGTACGATTGAATATATCGCACCTTCGGTGCAAAAAGGCACAAATATCTGAAACTGCAAAATTGAATTAAGTATGCCAGATTATCTCTGAACCATGCTTATATTTGGGGTAACAAAGACATCCGCGTTAGTTCTGGGCGTAGTTATGCCTGTAAGTGTTTGACGTGAGTTGGAGCTACCTACAGCCACACAAAGGTATTTATGACCATTTTCAGTTTCACTTTTTGTAGCGATAAAAACATATTTATTTTCAAGACCTCAATTATTTTTGATAATTCACAAAAATGTTGGCAAGAAAAGCGTTTTTGTTGATCCAACATTATTGTATTTAACTACATTAATTGGAACTACAAAGTCACTAACTAAAAAGTGTTTTTTTAGGTCCATTAACATTATTTTTTGAACTATGATATTGGAACTATAAAGCCGTAAACAACAATAATGTATAGGTCCAATATTATTATTTATTACGTGATAATAAAAACACTTTTGACTATTTAATTCCATTTTTTGTATCATAAGTACTGACTGTTAAGTTTAACAAAAAATTTAGAGTTTGTTGCTCCTTAATCATTTATTCAATATTTCATTTTTTTGACAAAGTCGACCCAAAAGTAGTATAAACTACATTGTTTTGAGCAGCAATAACACTAAAAAAGTAACTTCGGTCGTAAGTAAATTTTGATAAGTACTTCAAATGCTACTTTGATGATGATAACGATGATCAGTGTGAGTATTAGTATCGTAACTCAAGACTTCAGCCACTTTGACTCAACAAAGTGTGAGAAATTTAATTTGTCATTTGTTATAATTCGTAATTATTCATAGGGTGTCCGGTTAATTTAATTAATCAACCTTTTATAATTTTCTGGATGTCAAAAGAGTAGTGGCAGACCTACTGTTGTTTCTCACTTCAGTCAAGTGCGTGCCTTTGCACTATTAAAAAAAAACATTAATTTGATTTATAAATATCTTTAACAATCAATTTTATTTCAGAGAGCAATGGGCTCCCGAAGTAAAAAAATTATTTTTCTACGACCGTGCGTTTTAACCCACTTTCCCGCACGCATTTTAGTTTTGAAAGTGTCACTTTCCCGCACTAGTGCGGGAAAGTGACATTCTTCAAAGGAGAAACAACTATTAAACCACCCGGGTTTGATATCAGTTGCTATGACAGACCTAAGTAAGGTTTTGAAATCTAATACATTATGGTCCCGCTATTCGATGGTAAAAAGCTTCTCTGTACTACAAATGACTTAAAACCGTTGCCGTCACCGTCATCGTCATCTTTATGCGACCTGCAACCGATGCCATCTTCACCGACGTCATCTACCTTCCAGTTGAAACCAAATAACTCCACTGGGCCGGCAATTCTTACTAGTCTACAGAATACAACAAATTGTGTTTTCAATATAAATATTTATGATAATTAGTAGTTTTTAGTTAAAGTTTTATATATTATTATGTTTGTTGGAATAAAATAATTTTAGAAAAATGGGTTGCTATACTTTTTTGTATATACGGTCGTAGAAAAAATAATGTTCCTAACATATGCGTAAAGTGTCTTTCCCGCACTTGACCGCTTGCCGCTTTCCTGCACTGCAGTCGCGTGCGGGAAAGTATCACTTTCCGCACTTGTTAGGAAAATAACTATTCCATGGTTCCGATTGAAGAAAATAATTTATTGGAAAACAAAGTGTCAGTTGAAACATGGTTATCGGACTTCCATCCTGAAGATCAAGATAATGATCATGAATACAATGTAGAATCTTCTCGTACTTCAGATGGTAAAAAAAATGATCTTTCAGTAACTGAAGAGAGCACAAAATGTTATAATGGACACAGTTTTATTACAAGGGCAAGACACCATCTCGAATGCCAATGAAATGAAACCAGTAACGAAGATTTTTCCGCGAGTGATAGATCTGAATATGAACCACCGCAAAAAAGCGATAAAGGAAGGTAGTTTTTCAGTCAGTCCGTAGTACATCCAGCTCTAGCAGTGACTCATCCAGCTCAAGTAGTGGATCGTCCAGATCAAGTAGTAGTTCATCTAGCTCTGGCAATCGTTCTCAGTACTCCAGATCTACATCTCGCTCTAAACGTGTTTCTAATGTGTCAATTGTACATCATAATGCAGCTTCTGAAACTATTCAAGCAAGTACTGAACAAGCGAGTATTGTAACAACAAAGTCTAAAAAAAGACCAAAAACCCAAATCAATGGAAAAAACACTAAAGAAAGCATTTAAAAAACAGTGGTGAAACATATACCTCAATTAGAGGTAAAGCCATGTCGGAAAAAACTATTCGTCCACCTTGTACGAGTACCTGCCAATTGTCTTGTCTTGTGCAAATGAATTTTCCTCAGATGATAGGAATATAATATTTAAGACATACTGGGGCCTTAGGGTTTGTAAGACGTTCCTATTGAATACATTGGCCATAAGTAATAAACCACTACGCACTGTAATTGAAAATAAATTTGCAAGCATAAGTGTAATTCCAACAGATAAACGCGGTAAGGATGGAAAACAGTCAAAGATAGATTCTGAAATAATCTGTACGAGACCACATAAATTCGATCCCTAGGATGGGAGCCATCACATCAGGGCCAATTCATCGTGAAAATACATAGATGGTGGTTTGACTGTAGCCCAAGAACACCGTACTTATCGTCAAAAACGTATATCTGACAACAAGGAACCAGCAAATTACGACGCATACCATCGAATTTTCAATACACAATTTAATATCAGCTTTTTTATTCCTTGTAAAGACCAATGCGACGTATGCGAGGCCTATAAAAATGCTGTAGATAAAGAACCGTTAAGGTCCAGCTATAATCTACACCAGGAAGAAAAGAGTCTGAGTAGAATAGAAAAGAAACAAGATGTAGAAGAGTGCAAAAAGCCTGATAGGAGCAACATTGTGGCTATATACGATCTTCAAGCAGTATTGCCTTGTCCTATAGGTCAATCGTCGGCATTTTTTTATAAAAGTAAATCAAAGTGTTATAACTTCATAGTCTTGAATATCAAGAATGAGAAAACATCCTGTTTTTTTTTGGCATGAGGGTCTGGGTAAGCGAGGAGCCAATGAAATACGTTCTTGTGTGTACAATTTTCTAAAAGAATGTTCTTTGACTAAACCAAATTCAGAGATATTTTTTTCTCGGATAACTGTTGTGGTCAACAAAAAAACAAGTTCGGTCTAAGTTTTTATTATTACGCCGTTTCAATCTTGCCAATTAGATCTCTAACACACAAGTATCTAATTCTGGACCCATTTACACCCATTATACCCCAGGTCAATATGTGGCTATAATCCGTAATGCCAAAAAGACTGGTAATAGTTTCACTGTTAATGAAATGAACTTTGATAGTTTCTTCGATTTAAAGTTAAAGTTCTAACGATGTTGACTTGAACACTGGCTAAAATATTGATGGCGAAACAATCAGAATTTCTGATATTAAAGTCGTGAAATTCGTGAAAACTGAACAATGGAACGAAGCTAACTTTAAAATTAGTCGTGCAGGCAAAAAAATATAGCAGATATTAATTTAAGTGTAGCTTATAGCTCCAAGTTTCCAATTGCAAACAATAAAAAGCAAGATATTCGTGAATCAATTTCAGCTAATATAGTTCCAAACTATTATGAAAACATGTTTAACAGTTTACTTGACTAATTATTTACAAAAGCTTGAGTTTAGTTAAGGTGAAAAGTTTGATTTGAATTAATCCTAAGATAAACTATAAAATTTGACAAAAGTTTTTTAATGGTTCTTTAAAATTTTTTTGGTATCTTTTTGAGTAAAAACCTTACATTAATCATAGGGTATTAAAAACATTGTTATATTTTTTGCCACTTATTGTTTCTTAATATCGTTTGCTGTCTGATATAAATTTTAAGTACAGCATATTAACTGATAAACATGACAATAAATTGGAAACATTTTCAACAAAAAGTTAACATCAGATTACTTTGTCAATTTTTTTAGAAAAATATTTTCAATTTATTTTTATAGATTGGTTTTTCTAAGAATGTTATTGTTAAGTTTTATGAAACCATTTATAAGACTTATTATAAGACTGCTCATAGATTTATTAGACTGAGTATTGGATAAATCTGCCCTAGAACTTAATTACAACTCCAAATTATTTTGTAGTTTATAGTTAGTAGTTGATTATTTGAGAAGAAAATATACGATATATTGATCGATTGATTGATTGATAAACTTTTCATTTAATTTAAAACCTTATCTTGAAGAATAATGAATACGTTAAATTAAATAACTCCTGGTGCAACAAAGTCACAATTCAGGACACTTTTGTTGTCATGTCTTTTATTAACATTTTTTTAGTAATTCAAAATAAGCCTTTTGCGTGAAACTATATCAAATATAACAAATAATTAATTGTATAAATATTTAAAACCTACTAGAAATAGTAATCCAGTAATAAGGCAATAAATGCGAAAAAAACTCCTTTAAAATTAAAAAGGGAACTGTTGTGACTTTGTTGCTCCGAAGGTGGGATATTTCAAACAATACTGGGCTCTTGTTTTCATAAATGTGTTATGGCTCATAGAGAGATTTCTGTTATATTTGTTGTGAAGGTTTATTTTGCTTACTTCAAATTAATACTTGGTGATCATAAGGTCTGCAGAAGAAGTGAGAAACATCTGCGCTTGTGTTAGAGGGTTAGAAACCTGCATTTCATTTTGTCATTTCTATGATATAGTGTGAACAGAAGCACCACACAACCGACTGTTATTTCTGTTCGGTAGACATGAAATGATTTAATACGAGAAATAAAAAGAAAATATCTCACCCTAACTTTGATTCAGCTATTCGTCCAGTATCCCATAGCTCTAAAATACCAGTTTCCAGCTCCGCACCTACCTCTTAATGTAGATGACATCCTGAGTGATGCAGAAGACTCAGAAACGATCGATGGCTGCGTCCGGAAGTTTTGGGCCTATTCCTCACAGTCGTCCTCATATTTTTTTCAATAAAAATCAAATGTGAAAATGGGTAGGCTCTTCCGCTGAAATTATTTTTCGCAGGCGAAGGTTCATTGTCAAGAACATTTAGTATATATCGCTAGGTAAACTTAGTAAATTTTAGTTAACCTCCAACCTCTTAAAACAATAACTTGATTATCGAAGCGTATGTCACACATTTTAATTTTAAGTTTTTATATAGTGGTGGTAGTCCATCGTATGTTCAGTATAAATATCTACAGAAAGACCAGTTTAGTAACCATTGAGCTTCATGGGTCTCATTTGTGAGCATAAATGTTACAGATTTAGAAGGATGGTGCCACACGACGATTGAAACAGTCAACTTCATTTTACCAACAATTAATTTCATGAAATAGGTCTGTTAACTGAGAAAGTTGGAAAAACCTTTCTACTTTTTAGACATAGTTTTTATGTATGTAACTATTCACTGATTACTTCTGCCGAGACCCAAATTTCAAATTAGTTTCTGTAGCGGGCGGGGAGATGAATCTTCATATTATTCACCAATCACTTATAAATTAAATTTGTTTGTTCGAATAGTATTCGTACAAGGCATTAATGTGAGTCTAACTTCACTCACTTTATCGTGTACTTTTTTCCTTAGACGATACGATTGTTTTATTGCCCAATATTTTCCAGAATAGGCCACTCTCTGCACTCTATTTTGTTATTGAAATACTGGATAAATTACTGCACTGAAGATTCGGTGATTGAGAATTTCTCTCCCGATATGGCTATAGCCTACCCTACCAACGAATATTAAACTGCTTTCCAAATTGAAACAACCATCAACAACTGGCAGGAAAATAATTCTTTGATATTTTCCCCTAAAAAGTTATTCAGATACGAGAATATGTTTAGAATTATGTTGAATAAACTACATGTAAGGAGCATTTTTATCCTGTATGAAATCAAAACTTTTTAATAGTAGAACGACCAACTCCATATTCTTTTGATAATTTGCATGTTTAACTCAGCTTCTTTAATATGTACATTTTATTTAATAAAGCTGGAGTGTTGGGTTTTAGTTTGTTCAAAATTTTGATCTACAATTTTCACACTTGATAACGGGAAGAAAATCCGTACAATTTTGAGGTTATATTGGAGATATCGGAGTTTGGCGTGGGAGAAAGTTCGAATAAAGGATTATTTATACCTAGTTAAGTATATCCATATTTTAATCATTATTGCAAAACGGAAAGTTAAATGTGAGTGGTCATTGACTAAATAATATATTTATATAATATTTTTTTACCAACAAACTTCTACCGCATTCTCACAGAACGTCACTAGTTAATAGCTATAGCGGAATATAGAGAATGTATTAACTGTAATGTATGCCATATCTCTTCTGACACATATTTGACGCCTTTGCAAGAGCAATGTATCTTCCTGAATTCCAATAACCGATAGCCTCGGTCCAAGACGGGACCGGTCATGACCGATTGACAGATGAGCTCGCTTACATCTCCGTAAGCCCTTTGTAAAGTTCGCTAAAGGGTTTCATAGGCGTAGAGAGAATAGAGAATTATATTGATTACAAAGAGGAAATATCAACATAATACATTAGCCTACATATATTGCTTTATATAAAATTGGCTGTAATATTCTACCCTATTTATATATATATATATAAGAGTAGCAGAAGATGATTCAATTGAAATATGTTAAAATCGAAGATCATCTAATCAGGAATTTATAACGAAAATTAACTTGTAGGAATGATAGTTGCTGTTGAAAGTTCGTTCTGTTTGTTGATAAATTTACAAATATTTCATGTACATATTTTTTCATAAATTAAGAATCCAATCAAATAGATCAATATCTTTCTTATTTGCTACACAAAAATAGCAAAATTACACTTCTCTATCTATTACCTTTCAATAGACTGTAGATTTACCTCTAGAACATATCATGATTATGCTCTATACTCTATAGCATTGATTCCTAAAGTAATCCCAGTGAAGTACCAAGAGTCCTTAGAAGACTCGACAGGGATCTACGTCAACTTCCATCGTAAGATCTGATATTCACATATTTTGACAACTTTTATGAATATAATAGAGCTGTATTATATCCATTAAAACCAGTAATTTTGTAATTGGTCCGCGAGGAAAAAGGTTTGAATACCTCTGCTCTACACTATCTTTTAATAAAGTTGCTGGTAACGGATGTGGTTTTTCTACTGTTGAATCATTTAGATTAACAAAATATCAAGAACAAACATAAGAGGTTTTATTGTTTCAGATGTTAAATTAGTTAAAATCAACTCTAAATATTTTTCTTGTAATTTAAAGTGCAGAAATTTCACTCTATCTTGCTTGTAACGATGAAATACATCTAGTAAACTTAACAATCTATTTTGGATGTTTTTTTCTTGGTTTATTTATTTATTCCATTCAATTACATGATAAGACACGTAACTCTGGAAAGATAAACAAAATGTATCTTTCCCTCTTCTAATGAATTTTCTTAAATCTTCAGAAGAAGCAGGCAAATGGAATGGAACAATTACATTGAGGAATTGCATATTATTTTGCAGGTTGTCACCTTACTGAATGCTTTTTATTTCTATATAGATGACTATCAAAATTGAATAAAAATTCAGGAAATATGAAATGCCCTTCCATTTTTTTTCATATTATTCGAAATCAGAAACCTCATGAAGTATAGATGAAATTATTTATATTTTTCAAAAAATATCTATAATATTACAATAGGAAGTACATTATTTTTTTAACAATTTATTCTGTGTGCAGCTCCTTTTTGAAAATAATTTATTTGATATTTTAGAAGATTCTAATCAAATATTTTCTTAGGCATGATGAAATTTTTGATTAAATTCATATAATTGAAAAATATTCTCATCATCCAATTACTTTTCGACATTGCCTTCAATTCGCCAATTCAACGCCCTAATGTCCTGCGTTACTTTCCGTATTTCTAAATGCTTTAGCATTTGTTCCTGGAACATATGATATTTTAAAAAATTATACGCGTATTGATATGTTTTGTTTTACTTAATACACACCTAGGAGGAGCTCACCTTAATATTGTTTATTTGTTACTGGATAATACCAATTCTTTTATTTCACTTAATACTTTATTGCTAGTTGGTTTTTATTGTACGGTTCCGTTGAACTGATTAACTAGTTTTCGATAGTTTCGTCTTTAGTTGAAACTTGAAAACCTCACTTCTGTTTAACTTTGGTACGTTTCTTAAACGTTCTATTGAGCTACTTAAACTCCGAAAAAATGTCTATAAACTAAATGTACTCTCATGTATACGCTTCTAATATATGCTTAAAGCCTACACTTAAACTTTTTTAACATTGTAATATACGAGTACTTCACAATTTTTGTGAATTTCTTCTTTTCGTCTGATAGGTAACCGCTTCTCTTTATTATTGAATTTATTCTTTTACTTTTGATGCTTTTTTTCGGTTTAAATGCGGTTCAAAAATCATAATTTTCAACAGGTTTCTCCATTATTTGTTTTGAGAAACCACTCAACAAATATTATGACTTCATAAAAATAGATAGTAGACTACATTTTATCGATTCCATATTAAAGCCAAAAGCTTATACATAAGAACATTATATTTTCAAACGCCTGTACAGAAAAAAAAACACTCCGTCAATTTAATATAAGGAAATTGGTTGAATAACTAATATTTGAAATCATTGGTGTAGAACCTCCAATTCATTAGAATCCACATTCACACGATTCCAATTCTTTGAACTACACAGTTTTATGGTATGTTACAAAGATGAAAACATGTTATTGGGTGCAAGATAGAACATCACAACATGAAATCATCTTATGTATTCCAGAAATAAACATTGTTAACACTCTAATTGAATTTTCATTCATGTCAATTTCATTTGCCTTTTACTCAATTTATAATATTATTAGCATTATAATAATGTTTTTGTTTTCAATAAAATCATATTTGTTTTTATAAATGGAATAGATGGCATCAGCTATTACGTGATCAAATTTGATGTGGATATTCGAAAAGCGCGCGTAAATTGAATCGATAAAATTATTTTTTCCTGAATTGGTACAACTTTATTTGATGCTCGTGAGACAATTGGGCGCAATATCCCCCAATTAGACTATGTTCATCAATATATTGACTAAGGAAAAAGAAATTAAACAACGATTTTGCTTGAATTTTTGTGTTTCCAATGAAATTGCGGATCAGAAAGTCAGATCAGTAGTCTTTTTATCACGAACGCAAGTATTTGGGTGGCACAAAGCATTCAGAGAAGATTCTATCCTATGAGTCATCCATCCACCTCTGTTAACGACAATTACATGGAACAATTTGATTAAATGATGCTTTCAATATCTCTTCTGGATCAACTCAACTACAACAACAAAGATGTGAATCTTTTGCAAAAACAACGTCGAGTATATGTCGCAAAAAAAGCTTAGTAAAGTAACTGAGGATCTTGCATTCACTAAACGCATCATTATTGACAACGTGACGACGTTTTATGAATATGACATTAAAAAGGTTCATCAATCTAGACAATGGCGCTACAAAAATAAGACGAAATGAAAAAACCATGTCAAAATCTGTCAAAAATCAAAGTGATACTCAACGTTTCCTTCAATTACCGATTTTTCGTTCACAATGAATTCATTCCAGAGGGTCAAGAGTAATAATACAGATAATTCATAGACTTTCCTCGTCGATAATGCGCCATCACATTCTAATATAATTGTGACTGGCTTTTCACAAACGATAGTCATTGCTCAACCACTATGTACACTAGATTTGGCCCCCTGTGACTTTCTCTTTTTGAAATTCAAAAAAGGATTCTCTCAAAGTACTGAAGGCTATCTCAGTCGTGACTTACAATAAGTGTATGGCTCAAAAGGAGTCTAGTTAGAAGGCGTCAATAAAGATTGTATTGAAATACTGAAAAATGATTGTTTGTCAGTCCAGTTCAAATTTGATACAATTTTACATCATTTTTAAATCAAAATATTCCAATAAAATTATACATTATCAAATTTTATTAAGACTATTTCATTCTCTATTTTTAAAACCGATTCTATTATGATACTTACTGAACTTGTATTCTACCCATCGCAGTAATAATGCCATCTTTTTTGAATAACTTGTATATACGTATAAAACATACATGAATTATAGTAAAAAGAAGAATGTCAATTATTGCTTGCATGCTCGAAGAATTTCATTTTGTTGTTGTTACTGATCCCTAGACGAAAATAGATGCACGCACTCATGAACACTCACAATTGTAATTAATCTTATAGCAAATCGATTTCGTTCGGGACTTTTTCCCAGAAAATTCATTCGTTAACTTGTTGCAAAATTTGTTTTTTGTCGACGAGCACTTTTTCGCAGTTTTCAACAGTTTTCCACTCATTGACGAAGGGATGTGAGAGCTATTTGAAATATATCCGAAAGGTCCTTTGTCTTCGGTTTCGAAAAATGTCTGTTCATCGTACGAAATTCGAAAGTTCCCGTCATTCTGGTCAAGTTGAGTTCCATCATTTATACATATCAGCATTTCTAAGTAACTTTATTTTCATTAATGGATAAATACGAGTATTTGGATCACATTTAAATTAATTTTTTTATATTGGTATTATTACGTTCGTTTATAGTACTGTCTTTTAATACAATATATTTCTCATTATTTCTACTGCTCCCTCATTCTTTAGCGACTTATTTTTCTTACCTTCTCAGCTGAAACCAATAAGGTTGCCACTAGATATAAATTTTTAAAGTTAAATCTCTCAAAAATTATTTGTTTTATCTAACTAATAGAAAAAAATATGTAGTTATGGGAGACAGAAATCCCAGATTTTTCCTGTATTGTGTGTGTTGGAGGTTGAGATGTGTTTCTCCACAAACTTTTTTCTATTCGTTAAGTGATTTAATATCTTTTGTGGGAAATCTATGGAATCTAATATCTGTACCTCTACAATTCGTATTGTTATTTGTGCATAAATGTACAGAACAAGAAGGCGTTTAATTTCAATAACTACTCTATACACTCAATGAAAATAAATATAAATCAGCTGGTGACAGCCAATATGGCGGAAAGTAGGACTACTACACACCTTGTAGTCTTTACATCATGGTTTCAGTTAATAATTTCTCTCTTAATCTTATTCATAGATGATACCGTAACCTCACCACATGGTATACAAGTGATTAATAATACTTTTTAAAATCAGTGGTTCGTGGCCAATTAATTCAAACTCAATAAGAATAAAACGAAACATCTTCTCTTCAGTATAGACAAATGGACCATGAAATCGTAGCCAGTGAAACTACTGGACATTTACTAGGATACTAATTTAAGTTGGTCATCTCATACTGATCACCTTTGCTCAAAATTAGCGAACCATTCGACAGCTAAGATTTTGTGTACCTACTAATTTATTGGAAACTGAATATAGCTCACGGATGAATATACATTTTAGAAATCTTAAAAAATGACTAATTTTCAATTCAAAAAGTCTTTACATTTGAAATGTTGCTGAATTTTTGAAGGATCTGAAAACCTAATCTTGATGTGAATAAACATTCTATTAGTGATAACTGTCCATTATTTATAAATTATATATTCTAATTATATCATAATATTTATATATATATATATATATATATATATATATATATATATATATATATATATATATATATATGTTTATGTTTGGGATCAACAAACTTTCTGTCTATGTATAGTATCCTTAGTACATGGTGAACATACTTGATTTCAACATTCTTTATGTTTCTTTTTATGTTTAATGGCAGTTCTACATCATAGATTGTATATGTTGTCGGATACTCATTGTAAGTGGTTATAACTGATAACCTGATTGTCTTTTATCCTGTATTTAACATGTTACAGCAATTTTTGAATACAATAATTTAAAGAAAAAGTTCGAATATGATCCATCGATTTATACACTTCCAAAAAACTTTAACCAACCAAACAAGCTTCATAATTTTCGCAAAAGTGTGGTGTGGTGAATCCAACAACTAAATTGTTGAAACAAGTTCAATCATCGTTGCTGCAGACTGTTAATATTATCTCATATTTGCTTGGAGGGACTATTGCTACTTTTTTTTTTAACAAATTTCAACTTTTAACATAACAATTTATCAAATGTGACTAATTTCTTAATTGAAACTGTCTCAATCACCTTTTGACTACTACTACGTTTACTTAATATAGACTTGAATCTATAAATAACTGAATTGGAACGAGTTCATCTTAATAATGAATGATACCGAAGTCCGCAATTCTTCTGCTTGTTTTATTTTACGAACTTTATTACTTATTTTTTATTTAGTTTCACGGTCCCGTGTACTTTATTAACTTGTAATTTTCTAAAGTCCCTTTCTTGAATGTTCTGTTAAACTAGTTAAACCTTGACGACTCCGATTAAATAAACTTACTTTTGTGAATACGCCCCAAATCTTCATGTGAAATGACCCTAAAATTGTTGGTAACTAACTTCTTTGAACATTGTAATGTTCTCCACGTTATAGTTTTCGTGAATTCCTTTTTTTAGTTTGATACGTTATTGCTATTTTATTCTATTTATCGTGAGAATTTCGCAGCACTTATAGCTCTTTTACTTTCATTAATTAATAAATAAGAATATTTGTATAGCCTCAAACTGTTTATTACCATGTTTTACTGAGCAGACAAATTTTCATTTCCTATGATTTGATGTAATATACTCCAAGAATCAAATCTAGGACGTCTAAATGCACTTTTTCGTGGGTGTACTCTGAAGACGATATTTTTTATGTTTGGATCATACTATATTACTTTTAGCAAGTTACTTTAGAACTTCAATATGAGAGCTTCTATAGTCCATGATTGTTGATAAGCATCTAATAGTCTAAATAATAATTCGTATCTATCTACTCATCACTTATATGTAATCCGATAGCAGACAATTTGCTGTGATTATCCTGTTTACGAATACATGTTCTTTAACCGAATTACAGCATTGCAGATTTGTTGTTTTGAAAATATGTGAAAAACCTACACGCTACCTATAGCTGTAGGAATTTGACATGACACTAAAGCCAAAAGAAATAACTTTTGGTATTCGAGCAGTTTTTGAATACTACTTCAACAAACAAATTATTCTGCACGCAATCGGCTATGGAAACTTGGAAAAACTCTCGGAGAACCCAGGATAATTGGTATTATCAATGTGGAACGTGGAAGGGGCTGTAAATTTTGAGACAATATATGGGTGATTCCGTTCTAACTGTGATTTTTTGTATTCAAAATTTCAAGATTTTAAAATTTAACTTTTCTAACTTTTTTATGCATATTATTCATCTATTTTACTGTAAAAATAAAACTCTAAGAGGAATTTACTACAACTTCAAAGTATCACGAGCAAGACACAAATGTCGGATTTTGAGTTCCACGGTACTGACTCATTTATCCACGGTACTGACATGGTAACTTAAGATATTAAACAACAAGTGCATCAATTTTCCTCAGTTTGATCATAAACATTAGAATTTATAAGGTAATTAGTTTAAATCATTTGTTACGACAAAAAAAATTAATAATTTATCGGTAAATTCTAGGAATGGACATGACACGGTACTGACATGGTAACTTAAGATATTAAACAACAAGTGCATCAATTTTCCTCAGTTTGATCATAAACATTAGAATTTATAAGGTAATTAGTTTAAATCATTTGTTACGACAAAAAAAATTAATAATTTATCGGTAAATTCTAGGAATGGACATGACACGGTACTGACATTCAAGTGATGTAGTATAAGTTTTCTTTAAGTGGCAAGTTATATTGTATAAAAATAATGTTTAAATATCTTAAGAATTATTCAATTAACACAAAATTTTTATTAATTGATTATTAATTAATGACTAGTACAAAAAAACAATACAGGACATTGAATATCACAGTTAGAACGGAATCACCCATATATGAGAAAACTTGTAAAACATGAAAATCTGCACAAGAAAGTTCTCCACATATTTTTTCGAAAAATGCTTGCTTTACGAGATAAAGAGCTACAATTGGTAATATCTGAACAAAATCTCTATAGCTCCCTTATTTTTGAGTAAAAAGGCCCAAAGTAAACAGGATTTGAAAAAAAATGCAATCACATGTTTCTAAACACGTTGTTTTTTAGTTTGCACATTTTTTCTTATCAATATTTTTGCCATCGACTTTACGATTCCTGAGGCTTAGACCATTTATCATTCTAGTCCCAAGATCGTGCTCTTGGGACTAGATATAGGATATACATCTAAAAATATGTAATGAGAAATTTTTCATTCATTTTTTTCACACATTCCGGAAATTTTCTAAAACACATGGGAATATTCAGAACCTGTTCTTTCTTGCAGTGACCTTCAATTTTTTCTTGGATATCTAAGGCCAGTTTTATTTTGAAATATCAAGCAACGATTTCTTACACGGTGAACGAGTCTACAGGGAAGTCTGCGAGGGCCGCTTTGAATAATTAAATAAAGATGATATACTTCGGTTGATTACTTACCATTATTTAATAAATTAACACATCTTCAGTCATTCTAGTTTGTACTAGTAATTTTTTCCAGCTTTTTCACTGATTCCAGTTCGAAAATTTCAATAATCTTTACTCGGTCTACATGATTTCATCCTTTATTTCTTTTGTGGAACTATCGATAATAAAAGATTACATTGCAATTTTTTGGAATACTTTTTAGTCATAAGTAAATAATTCGAACTGCTGTCAAATCTGTTTTCGGGATCGGGGAGCGAATTCAGAAATATCAATTGTGGATAGCCGGCAAATCAACTTTATAACAATTATTTTGAGAATCTGCTGCCAGGGGTCCATTTCTGAAAAAATAACAGTTTAGGGCTATTGGACTACTTTTCAAAAAAATGAATAAACATCCAGATAATTTTTTATGAGATTTTTCATGCTCTAAATACTTCTTTCTATATATTCGAAATTTTCAATCCCTCAAACATTATTGACGAAATACCAATTTTTAGAGTTTTCCCAGTGGTTTTCACCATTGTTTATGGCCCTTCACGCGCAAAATAATTTTTTCTCAGAGTACTCTCAAAAACTACTTAGTTTTAATTTCAAGTTTCAATAAAATGTTGGCTGCAGCGACTGTATTACTGTTTGTATTGAGAGACATCAATATAGTCTAGAATCAATTATATTTTTTCTTTTTTTTTTAACAGTTTACTGGAAATTAAAGCTGTTTATACCTGCGTAAGTCTATAGAATTTAACATTTTGATGTCGATAAAAAGAATAACTTAATCTATCAAAAGCAGTATGCGTCATTACTATAACATTTACAAGGTTAAACAAAATCAGATTTAAAAAATATAGAATTAGAGTATAAACTTATTTTGAAAATTAACTGTAATGTGAAGAATATGTCGGCGATGAATAAGTAAAGTGTTTTATTCCGACAAAGGTTTTTTTATTTATTTTACTGAGAAATTTCACTTTTGTCTTTCATAGCATTAACACAACAATTCCAATAATATATATTCAATATTTGCTAAACTATGAAGCAGAGAAAGTTGTGTTTCCTCTCGAGAAAATAGCAAATATATCTATTTTTGTACAAATATTTGTTACCAGTTGGAATCCACAACCCAAATCCGAATCTTTTCCACTAAATAGAAAAATAACAACCGTAAAAAATTTATACATTATTTTAGGTTTTAAATTACTATCTTACCTTGTCGGTGTTGATTGTCTGGGTAATATCTTTGCAGTGTTCCTAATCTCCCTTATCTTATGCTCTGAAGAAGCCTCTTCCACTAAACAGAATCTTAGGATATACCTTAGTAAGACCTTGACAGTTGCTGAGCACGCAGATCATAGTTTCTGCCTCTACTCCACGTAAGCCGCTGCTCAGATCAAGTGACTTTTACGTATCCAGCAATTAACCCTTCCAGAATCTTTTTCGGTCTTCTACTTAACTGCCCCCAAGTCTGAGAGATTTTATTATTCATCTATAGCCATGCCTCGGTTTTCCTTCTTATACAGCTTTAGGTCGCCTCAATCCACGAGTAAGGGATTTATACTGCAGGTTTGGTTGGGTTGAATGATTGCAAGCTTGACCAGGTTGTTGGCAATTTCATTGCTCGTGAAAAGATTATGTCTACGGATCCAAGATAGCTAAGTCGCCTCTTTAAAATCGAGCTCCGACACTAGATACTCATGTCACTGGATCAAGATCATTATTTTTTTTTCTCAGATAGGAATCAACATTTGAGCAGGTGATGGCAAGATGTCAAAGATCACTAGATATTTTGAATGTAGTTTTTCAAAATCACTCATCACTGATTATGCTCGTAAGTCTTTCATGTTCTTTCCAAGTTCCTGGTTCTTTTTCATCATTTTCAATTCTCCAAATTCTCTTGTAATAGCTCCAACAGTGTTAACAGCAGCGGTCTTCAAATATTTCTTATTTCTACCAAATAATTCCAAACAACAACCAAACACCTCTCGAATGGGGGTCCAAGCTCTAACACATTGCCCCTAACAACTAAAATTGGCCTGGCTAAAGCGTGATTGAATTTAAAAACCTCTGAAATCTTCCTTACATATATTAGGTAGGAAACCATACCATAGTAAGGGAAAATGATTACACTTCGAACACTTTTTAGATTTTATTTTTTTAATATGTAATTGATTGTCGAATTTATCTAGTTCTTGTACTTAAGTGTAACAAATATATTGTGGTTTGTTACAAAAAATCCGAAACAATTATGCCAAAAGGCTAAAAGGTTATATCTATTTTTCTACGATAAGATATTTGTACGAATGTACCCCACATACAGTAGGAGGGTTACTTTAATACGTTATGGGGTGGAATCATACAGGGTTATTGAAAAACCAATTAGAGTCATTGGATTTTTATTAATTATCACAATAATATTTATTAATTGGAATGAAGTTTTAAAATTCGGCGAACTCGCGCAGCACATTTAATCTGTTGATGGATGCGCCTTTGATGAACTTTTTATTATAGAAAGGGTTCTATTACAGTATTTCTTTTAAATAATTCCTAGGAAATGCTATTTACTGATTTCATGTGTTTCTTTTTGTTCTAGAACTTTGTAGAATTCTAGTTAGGGTATATAAATAAATTTATGTATCGCAGTAAGTTCACTTTTAAAAAAATAGTCGTAAGGAAAAGAAAAAATTGCAGAAATTATTTATGTGATATTTATAAGTAAATTATTTTATGTGTGTATTGTATAGTGTGTAAATAAATCAATAACGTAAGAGACAGTGTTAATTAATTCACCCCACGAATAGAAAGAGTGTAAATAAATACGAAAATCGTTACAATATGTGACTTGACTCTTACTTACTAGTGAGATGTTTACAATCATTTTGTATGTTGCACAGTCTTTGACAATTCAAACTTAAAGTAGGTAATTATACATTTGGTTGTTACTTTGGAAATTATTGCACATTATCATAAATTATATAAACTGAAAAGTGAGTCTTGTCTTTCTACCTGTGGTCGATGATTAGGGAAAATCATGGCGACTTTGCTGATCTACAGTGTCTATATCTTCTATATCAGGGAAAAAGAATGATCATGATAATCCTGTTTTCTTCTGAAGACAAGATAATTTCATCTCTGTACCCGAATAATGACTGAGAACTTTTCCCACGTAATAAACAATAGTCTTTTTTTAAAACTTCACTAAAACATAACAATTACCTTTAATATTCTCTTGTATCACACTTAAATTATTTTGGTCCATACCTGAAGATATTGAACTCGAACGCGAGATAAATTGCGATCCTTCAAATTCCTCTGAATCTTCATCAATTTCTATTTTCTTATCTTTATTTCTTTTTTGTCTTGAATTAAATTACTTCAAACTATGTTCCACTGCTTTATCTTTCGTTTCATGTTTTTTTTTCAATTCTTTCTGTCTCTGTTTCTCTTTCAGTTCAATTTTTCCAGGTGTATCTGTATATTACGAGATTCGCCCAGCTTTCTTCCTTTATTTATTTTTCTATTTCTTCCACAACTATAGGATAAAGTTTGATGATTTCTGGTATTATGGGAAGGTAAAAACTCGATTCAGATCATGGATCAGCCGCAAAGGTGGATGGTTCTCCAGTTCTGGCAAAAATTTCTTGAGAATTTTGGAGCAAAGAAGGTGACTGCTCCCAATATCTGACTCATTCTTATCAGTCGATGGCACGCTGGTGGAAGGTTGTGGTTCTAGAGCTACAGTAATTGTTTTCAGATCTGGTGGCATGTTTACCGAATGATTTGAAGCTCACGCATTAATAGGAGCAGAATCTGCATCGCTGAAGGCCATTTTATTGAACAGCTCTATACCTGGCTTTGAAATTTACTTGTAATATTTTTTGCGGTGAAAGATTCGAAATATGCAAATTTTACCAGTAATACAGCCATTTAAACGTAATCTTCCAAGGAGAATACTTGTAGACTCGTGAAGTGAGAATGAAAAGTTCTTGAGGATCCGTATGCGCTAGAACTATCTTTAAAACTTTTGACTCTTTTTTTTATAGCTCTGATGTTTTGATGTTGTATTACGCCGTGGGGTTTCTATACGATAACTGTCTTGTATTGTATCATCAATTGATAAACTCTTTTTTCAGATTTTCACACCATGATTCTGTGATAAAATATTAATTATCAAGTTAACTGAATAAAAATATTTCATTTAATAGGAGTAGAATACGTTATAAGAGAAAAAACATGTTATTGTACATTTTATTCCATAAGAAAATAATTTTTATATACTGGTGGTTGATAAAATTTAAGGGGGAACATTCGTACGCGTACGAATGTGCCCCCTGTCTAACTGTTCGAACGCACCCCATAGTTTTGCATAAAATTAAAATTAAAATTCTGAATTATTTTCAGAAATATAACAACTAAAGTTCAAAATAAAATATGTTGAAATTAATCAGTAATCACTATTTTGTCAAAAACAAAAAAAAAATCTACTTACAATTACGAATTAAACTTGAGTAAAAAATTTACTCAACGTGCTCGAAAACATGTTATGTCTTGTCAGCTGATATACTGTAGTGCAACTGGCGCAACACTCCACTAGCAACATGGTAGCCGTATACAAGCAAAGGCGTGTTTGTGTGCTGTTAGTTTTTCGTGTTATACTAACTGTACGAATGTGTCTCGCATACGAATGTTGACCTCTTTCTCCTTTGTTCTACCCCCTCGTAACTAATTACAACCTCTTTTAGATTGAAAAATAAAACGCCTAACTCTATAAATTGTTCTCAGTGCCTTCATGACACTCAACATTTGAAGATTGAATCATCTAAGATGATCATCATTTGTTCAAAAACAAATTCAATCAACTTAAACTTGCGATTTTTCTTTTATTTCAACGCTCTGTCCAAGATGCGTAACTAAATAAATTTTTTAACATACCCTTTTTTGATCCCTTTAACAAAATAAATTTCGAATATTTTCTGTCTGTGGTACTAGATTATAGAATAAATATTGACCAAGTTGGCTTGCTGAATAAAAAAAGAAAGTATTCCCAGATAAATACGACATAATGTAATTTGTCTGTGTAAATAAAATCTCTAAATAAATATATGCACACATTACCATGTTACTCACATTTGGGGAAACCCACTCCGTTTTCAGATAGGTGCAGTACCAGCGTCTTGGCTTACTTTAATTATAATTGTAAATGCATAACATACTTTGATATAATAAATGAGTAACGTCATTTGTTTAGCAATTATGTAATTAATTGTTCTTCAGACCCGCATTGTAAGGTAGATAGTAAACACCGGGAATTCCAAAAGAGAACGAATATGGTGTCAACGTTCTTTGCATGAAAAATAAAATACAGTAAAACAATTAAGTCTTACGGTTAAAAATTTCGGTATTTCGATCAATCATCAGCAGATAAAAGTCACATACCGTGTTTTTCAGCCTATTACTACTTAGTACTCTTACTAAAACAAAAAAAAAAATAAAAAAATTGTGTGTGTCAGCTCCGACGCACGACTGGAGTTTACTCCTTAAGTTCGATAGTCTAACCAGACGCAAAAAGAGTTTATTTAACTTAAAAAAGATTGATACTGTATAAATGGGTAAATTTGTTAATTAATGAAAATAATATACATATATGAATATATATTTATTCAATTTATTCATTTCATATACATTACAAATTGCACATGCTCATACATATAATACATGAATTATAACGTACCTTGCAACCACGTGTTTGTTAGATGTTCCGGCAATATCATCTACACCTCTTTCTGCCATAGTTATTTGAAAATACTTTCAGTTCACTTTAGCGGAACACAATGATAATAAAACTTCACAATGACAGCAATATAAGTATGTTGACACTGACAAATTAGAAAGTTGCGCATCATAGGGTGCGCACCAAAAACGTAACGAGGTCATTCCTCGATAGATTTTACTCCTCACATTTTTCTCATACCGGGCCCCTTATATATGCAAATCGATTCTTAAGGAGTAAACTCCAAAAACCATTGTGAGTCTTATACCTATGATCAAGAAATGCGATGATTGTTATATATTCAGCTCATTTTACTAATAATATCTAAAATAATAAGCTTACTATTTATAGTCTTGTTATTTGCAATATAATTATTTTTTCATATTATTTCCTTTTTTTACACTGAAATGATATCCATAAAAAATTTTAATAAAATAATATCTTTCATCTACGTCCATTAAAATATTCACGTTTTTTTCATTCATTTGCATTCATAAAGAATGTAATTCCTGAATCGGTCAAAAAGCGTGAAAAAAAATACTGTACCAGCTCATTTTTTCACGCTTCTGGGTTAAAAAAAGTGCCGTAACGTGTCATAACAGTATTTAAAGATATATAATTCTTTTATGGAGTGGCATAAACAGCTTCATAAAAAAAGCGTAGCTAGCTTACTTTGAAACTAAATCCAAAATTTGGAAGTCTTCAATACTTCGGTTGACTTATTGAAAACTGAAAGGCACCCTAATGGTAAATAACGACGTAGACTTAAGTAAATACTCGAAATTCATTGCATATGGCTACTCATGAAAAAAAGTAGTACTTTACTCACTTGTTGCATAAATAACTGTTTCATGTCAGATAATATATCACCATATTCGCAAGGTTGAAACAATCTTGATTGTATCAAGCTTCCATATCGACCAGTTCACGCTCGTAAATAATTTTTTTGGTAGAGTTCCGCGATACTTGGTAAATCTCTTTCTTGTCTTCATTCGCTTTTCCACCGTTTAATTAAAACGGATTTCACTGTGAGGTGAATTAGTAGATGGCAACGTGATCTTATTATCTCGATACCATTGTGCTAGATTTTATCTCATATTCCTCACAGCACTGTACTACAAAACTAGTGTGTCGTAAATATAGTTTTACTCTGTTGTCCCAATATATTTAGCCAAGTTCTACAATAATTGTTTCAGCAGAGATTTTTACGGATACAAAAAACGGTTTTCATGTTTCGACAATTTATTTGATTTAATCTTAAAAAATCAAATGAGTACGATAGTTCATCGAATACTGACATTGATACCTATAAATTGGAGGTATAAAATATTTTAACTTTACACTTAATAAAAGAAGGGTATGCAGAAGTACATCAAAGTCGTATTATGATTTAAATTTGAAGTATACATTTCATTGTCTAGCCGATTATGAAGAGTATTCTTTCAAATTTTAATAAAATTAGAAAGCATGATTCATAATAACAAAAAAGAACTTTTACCCATTCCTTCGATTTCTCTAAGCCGAACTGAAAATAAAACAGTCAGCGTTGTTATTTGGTCGGTATAAGTTAAGCACTTTCCTGCAAATTCCTTCTGACGCAAATCTTACTTCCAATTGCGAACCAACAGTCAAATATCGAAGCACATTTTCTTCGAAGATAATGACATCCATCGACTTTTCATCCCTATCGACATATCCTCTAAATAAAACTAACTTTTAACGAGATATTTGCAAAAAAAACTATTTACTATTTACTGTATATATAATCTTCAAATTCTCTTCTTCGAGCATGTAATCAAAAAGCCCCTTTCATCACAAACATTCAAATTACTTCACGTAAATACTTGTGAATGATGAAAGAATCTACTTCATCCATATACTAATATTACCTATTATTGTCAAAGATTTGATTGGATTTTTTCTTGAAAGGAAATAAGCTGGTAACTATATAATATTGAAGGATTTTCAACAAAAATGGATTCTTCAGTATCGCAGCAATAAAGAAGGACACAATAGATCCTTTGGGTCGCAGTGAATACGAGACCCCAAATCCATACATACAGTCGCTTAGATAACTTTCCAGAAAACTTTAGGACATTCAAGGTATAGATTAACGATACAAGAACGACTATTTTTGGAATCATCAAGGAGACTACCCTACTAAAAGAAAATTTCTAAGTGATAAGTGACCAATGTGAGGAAGTTTGGAGATAAATACTGGAATCCATTAGCTTCTGATGATAAATGTTTAGTTCCCTATGTTTTTTCCTCTAGCAGAACGAATGGTTGTAAAGAACAATGGATCCAAAATTAAAAACAAAAAAATTATGCTGGATATAGCATAACTCAAAAGATAGATCTGATGGACAAAATCTGAGGAAGTATTCTACTCTATATTGAACAATTGAGGAATAGTCGGTACGAAAAATGTGTGTTATCAATATTGTTAGCAATTAATCAAAATAAATATTTCTGATTAATAAAAGTTTGAAATATAACACTCCATTTGAGTATTCACGTCGTTTTCATGAAATGGTTGACATTTTGAATTTTTTGTATCTTCCCATGCACATATTACCAATATATGTTTATTGTTATAGTTACTGACTGAGTAATTGATGGATAATTTCTTTATTCCAACAGTATTACAATACAATTTAAATGAATCCATCATATTTTTGTTATATAAGGTGGTTTGTTACTTACGTCATTGAACTTGATTCATTATCGCTAAGAGTTTTCTCCGCTGCAATATACCTGCAACATTTTCCAAAGACGTAAGCGATGGCACAATTCCATCAATATTGTGCCATAATCGATGACGTGTATGGTGAACAGATCAGTACTCAGTATGAGAAGTAGCTAATACATACGAAATTCCACCTTTTAAGAAAAACATTGAAATGTCTCAAATATATTTTCTACTTGCACTGACAGATGTATATCACTGACTAGAAATAAAAAGGTGAAACTGTTAGTAACGGAAAGGTCTTAATGCTATTTTCCGTTATCGCCTTTCCTTCCTTTCAATTAAAAATTTCTCAACCGCTATCAGTAATTCGTGTTTCAACCTTCAGGAAATTTATGATTATTTGAACATTTTCCCCAGGATGGAACAATGAGGCAAACATCTTTATAACACTAGTAACAAACTGTGGATTATTGGAAATATTATTTTCCTGCTCAATTTTCAATACATCTTGACAGTAATAATATCTTAGACGTTTCCAGGATGCCACGAAATTTTATATTATTTCTCAAATTGAATTTGCTAGATACTGTAACGCTTTTCACTCTTACTTTTCGTGGGGTTAATTGATAAACACTGTCTCTTACATTCTTAATTTTTACACAATATATGCTACACTTATAATGATTCACTTATAACTAACACTTAAATAATTTATGCAAATTATTCGATCATTTTGCTAATTCTCTGTTGACTACGACTATTTATTACATACTAACTAAATGCGTTTAGATAAATCATTTATAAACATAAATAAAATTCTATAAAGTTACAGAACAAAAAGAAACAAAAGAAATAGACGTTCCTAGAAATCTTTAGAAGAAATACTGCAAAGAAACCACCTGCTACTAAAAAAACTATATAAAAATAAACAAAATTCCATAGTACCTGGACAGGGCTGACCTAAGGAACTATTTTGTGAACTTATTCGTAACAATACCATATTATTTTCACCGACCATTGGTATTTGAAAGAGTATAACAAAAAAGTTCTTATACAAATCTCTGTTTATCAGTTAAAAACAAAATACAAAAGAATATATTCAATATTTTCACTTTTGCAGAAAATGGAAAATATGCATTGGTGCAAGTTTGATTCAAACAATAGATAGTCATTCTTGTCATTTATCTGAAAACAAAAAATATTACAAGAAGTTACTTAAACAACTACGGTAGATTCTGACAGTTGAACCTGTATAATGGTGTAATTGCACATTTGTACCTCAATAATAATATAACCTCAAAAAAGTACGATTGTTTTAAAGTCCGTTAGGTGTATATTAGTGGAGCAAAAGTGCTGTTCAACAAACAAATCCAACAATTTTACAGCTAAAAAAAGAAGAACGATTCAATCCAGAAATCTTAGACTGCTGATCGATTTAACGAAGTGATCGAAAAAATTAACAGCGGTAAATTAGTTGAATGAAAAGGCATGGGAAGAAGTTAGAAACTATATCATTCCATGAAAAAAAGAGATGTACTATCTGTTGGTAACATGAATTTATAGTGCTAAGACGGAACACAGTTGATCAGCAACGGAAGAGTATTTTGACGTATTAGTTTCAATCTACGTAATTTATTAATGAACAAAAATATAAACCTATGAAGTTCAAAACGGTTTATTGGAGTCCCAGATATTATCTCAAGATAATTAATTGAGATACATTAAATTCAATGAAACAACTTCATTCTGAGATTGGAATTACATATAGCAAGCTCATTGACTATCTGTGTAAACATGGAAAAAATTGGTCACCATTATGTGATACAATACTTTTATTTAAAATGCCTTATCTCAACCAATATAAAAGCTGAACTAGATTGTATTTTGGTTGAGACTGCTTCTTAGTTATCAACAGTAAAATATTGGGTAGCAAAGTTTAAATGAAGCCATACGACCTGCGAAGACCAACATCGCATTGGTCGACCAAGTGGGTTGACGCCTCCGGAAATATTGAAGAAAATCCAAAAAGTGATAATGGTGGATAGTTGACTGAAAATGTGTGAGCTAGCAGACATAGTAGGCATTTCAAAAAGTATGATATATCGCGTATTAACTAAAAATTTCTCCAACTTGATCTTCCGGTCTTATTTTTGGCCATTTTCTTGGTCTACCTCCATCGGTCTTCAATTTTTTTATTATGGTATACGGCTGCTACCTTTCTACGCGTTAATACGTCACTTCAAACTTTGTAATTTTATGAAGTTAATTATGTTTTCTCCTCTTATCTGATTCATCTTTTTCCTTTTGCCTGACTATTCTTTGTAGTCTAATGACTGCTATGTAGAACCTTAACTTAGTTTTTGTACTAATGCTCTTGTCTCTTATAAATCTATCGTAGTATTCTTCTTATTTACTTAAACAGTTTGTAAACGATATTTGTCACTTTGACATCAAATAGTCCCTATAAAAACGGCACAACATAATGTAAACAACTTACAAAAGAATTAGCCAACATATTATAAGTATATAACACTGCTGACACAAATTGTTTTACGACAAAATAGCTGAACTTTAATAAACTTTCAGTTTTGTACCGAATCTGCAAACTTATTTATGTCAAATGTTTTTATAGCGGATCTACCATTCTGGTTGTTTAAAAATAGTTTGATGTGGCATGGGGTGGTCACAGTGAAAAATATGTTCTACAATTTTCGTAAACTTCACCTGCTAAACGATCTAAATGTCTTTGTGTTCGTGACAAGTAGATTGACTAAAACACAGTAGAGAATTTAGCAGCTGGCTGTAGCCTAGTGCGGCAGATTACAAGGAGCGGCAAAGTTTGTCCCGCAATGTTTTATTTCAGTTTACGAGATTGGATATAATTATTATTCACACTGAAAAGATGAGTTTTCATGATCAGCATAAGAGAATTTTAAGTATTTGAAGAAAAGGGGATGAAATTAAACGTATAGAAAATATATACTAGATGAAAAAAAAATTTAATGGAACACTTAAGCAAGATATTAGAATGACTGCTAGTGATTACTTCAGAGTTAATACGTTTCTCATTGTCTCCTATCAGAATTACCAAGGGACCCATAAAGAAATTTTTATTTCTTATAAAATTCGAGTTTTTTCCATACTAACTATTCTAACCAAAAAGATAGTTTCCTGAAAAAACTATTCACCAATTATTTAAAATCGAAATTAGTTCAGAAACGCGTACTCTTTCAAAGCTATTAACTTTTTCTTTGTATTGTTCTGTGTACGTCAGCATAGAATTATTCAGATGATAGACGCTTTTCTTGAATTTTCGTGAATCGTATGTATCAACGTTACTTGTTGTGTAAGTTTTATTCTTATTAGTGTTGAGTATAGTTTCAAAACATACCTTACCTTACTTTGAAAGTACATGAATTAACTTTGATTAAAATAATGTCTTTCAAAAATTCTTTGCAGCGAAAAAAGAAAAAAATTTGGTTTAAATAATTGTGATCTGAGGTATCAAATTTCAGCAGAAGATGAATAGCCTACAGGCGGCCAATCTGTAAATCCGCCACTGCTAAAAGAGCTCAGTTATCTTCTATATCTACAATTTTCATAGAATGTAACTGGCTCGTGAGACAGACTATCATCAAAATCATGAATTATACAACCTGTACAAAATATTTTCAAATATCGTTTTCAATTACTTACTTTAGTCTCACTTCAAAAAATTCATTGAGTTCCTTAGAGCACTCGTACTAGTCTTAGTATTTATATAGTACGCAAAGCAAACAGAACTCAAGAAAGAGTAATAACAATCATACATTTTTAATATTCTCTTAGTAAAAATACCTATGTGATGGTTGTATATGAACGATGTCCCAAAATTGATGCAAAATTTAAATTTGCCGCTATTTATGTAATGGAATAAGTGTTGACAACCCTAAAAAAATAAATTAACAGCTTACAGTTTCGGATTAGTAAAAATGAAGCATTACACCATAGAATAACGTGTCTTTATTATTGAACAATCTTTCAAAAATAAGGCAAGCTTAGCGGTTGGCAGTTCAAAAATTTCGTACTAAATATGATTGGAATAGTATCAAATTCCGGAAGACAGGATGTGTTGAAGATACCAAGTACACTGGTCGTACAAAAACAAGTCATTCAAATGTTAATATCTAAGCAGTGCGGAGTCGTGGACATGAATTGCAAATTTCAAAAAGCTCTCTACAGCGTATACTCACCAAAGATCTGCGTCTCCAAACTAACAAAATTAAAAAAGACAACAATATTGAATCAATCACTGAGCACAAAGTTTCACTGTATGGGCTGGAGACATAATTGGACCATACTTTTTTAAAAATTTTAATATCAAGTAATGACTGTTACTGTTGCTGGATATCGTGATAATTGATAATGATATTGATAATACAGGATGATATTGATGTGGCCAAAATGTGTTTTAAACATGAAAGACTTTAATCAATGCATGATACATTTCCAGGTCATGTACTTTCTCGTTTCGATAATCAGAATTGGCCCCTTGCATCGTCATGTGATTCAACATTATTGAATTTGTTTCTATGGGGTTATTTAAAATAAAAGATCTACATTAAAAACATGCATGCGTTGAAGGAGGAAATTCTACGTTGGATCAACGAAATTCGACCACATTTATACAGATTTGCTATGCAAAAATTTGGACAATAAAAAAATTACAATCAAAAGACTAGGAACTGTATTCTTAATTCTATAAATACAAACAAATCATGCTAAAGCACAAAATTAAAGTAAGAAATGTTTATGTTGGTTAAATTTTAAATTTGAAATTTTCACCGAAAAAGGAATGCGACGTTCGGTAACTTTCTGGGCTCCAATCAAAACCTTTACGTTTGATGTGGAATCGACAATTAATAAATCAAATCCGACATTATCAGTTTATTTAATAATACTAATTCACTATTAATGCCATGAAAAATATGAATAACTAAACCATTGAAACAGGAACTTTACCATTATCTTCCAATTTTTTACTTTTTGTTATTTAATGGTGTGTTATAATCTGTACAACCTCTGAACTTTTTAATGTTTAATCATCATTTGTCTTGAGAAGTAGCATTTTTCAAAGTGAAATTGAGAGATGTAGTAGACATCTAAAGATGTCTTCTGGGTGTATTTATACAAAAATTAGAAACTATACCACACTTCTAGTCCAGTCCTGTTAAGAATATATCTTCTAGAATATACCACCTGTATGTAAACTTTCACCTTGACAAAGTATACCTTATCTAAATGCGACATACGTATGTTTGTACCCATATCTATAGAACCGAGTGATTCCCTTTATACCTCCGAAGCATTTTTGTATATATATATATATATCGGATGAAACTTAATTTGTTCCAACAGATTTATACAGTAATCGTTGTGTTTTCGTCGAGAATATCCTGTGCAAAATGTTTGTCAAATTTATAGTTTTTGTGATATTGTTCATAGTCACTATACAATCCGTCATTTGTAAACCTTATATAAAAGGTAAGAATCATTTTTAGATAAAACAAAAAAATTTGCTTAGACGTTTAATAGTAAATAAAATTTTTCAAATAAAAAGCAAAAAGAAATTATCCGTGTTGAAGCAAAAATCGTAGGTATTAGAATCCTATTGTATATTAATAAAAACGTCGAAAAGATCAATATTTTCTAAATATTGTTTTATATAATTTTAATATTCTATAAGAAGTAAAAGTACTTTTCTGAAGAATCTGTCAGAAGAAAGGTGCACCTGAATATTTTTTTCACAATTGTACGTTTTTAAAATTTACCTAACAGTGTTTCTTTTGAAATTTTTGCTTTTTTAACAAAATATGTGTTACATGTTCCCGATCTACCTTTTGCAGCTATTCTTTGTCGAATCTATTTCTTTATTTTATTTAAAATGTTAATTTCAAAGCCTAAAAAAGGAAGTTTAAGCACAATAATTTTTTTATCATACTATTTATAACCCAATTCCTATTTTGATTAGTTTTTTCTTAGATCTACCATGATAATAGTAATTTTTTGAACAAAATGTTTCTCGTCGCGTATAAAGTTCGATCTGTGAACCATAGGATTGTAAACGTCGTTCACAAACCATTGAGCTATCGAAGCTATTATACATTTGAAACCTCATTTGGTTAAAGGTTCTTCAAAGTCACAAGGTAGATACATTTTTTCATAGATGCACTACAATTGGTCATATTATATCAGTTAGATCCTTCACCCATTTCATAAAACAAAAAACTGATCAGTTTGGTACCAATTCTATATCTTACATCCAAGTAATATACGACATCAGTTCATATACTTTGTTCCTCAACTTGAATATCCTTATTATTCTTACAAGTAACTTAACAAGTAAATCAATGGTTTTTATCTCGTTTCTACCTTTTATGGATATTTTCATTATACTCTACGTACAATTAATATTTTATTTAATGGAAGTTTATAAAATAATTAGAGTGTTCAGTCTTCAGTATTACCCAGTGAGTATACAACTTATATAATGCATTTGTTGTCGGTCAACTTCATTTCAATATTCTTGCTCTATCAATTCCATCATATCATTCAATTTTCTATCTTACCTAGAATATTTTTATCATGACCATGAATATAAACATTCCCTTGCCGAGTATATCTATTTTAGCACATTTACCTCTTTTGCTTTTTGTTTGTATTTTCAAACTAAAATAATTATTGGAATAGTATAATGTAAAATAAGTGAATAATATGTCATTCTCTCTTTATTTTTTCAAAGCGAGGTTTAGAATTGAAATGTATAATAAATTACAATAATCAATTTTTATGTTTTACTTTAACTTCTAATTAACAGTTATATTTGAGGAATTTTCTAAGTAGTTCTGTTCCAACACATTTTTGTTAATTTAAATATTAGCAAAAGTCGAAGTTGAGGTTCATGTAGAAACGGGTTGAGCTTCCACAGCTTTGTTGTATTTATGTACCCCATGGCATTTCAAAGTTGTAAGATCGGCTCCTAGAATGAATAAAATTGTTGTAGATGACCTCTGGAAACATTGCTCTATATATAATTCCGAACTCGGTAATTGCAAGATTGTCGCGACAGGTTAATTTATTCCTACGAGCTTTTTTGTACATTTGCCATTTGAGTAATTTCAAAAAGGATATCTCCTCCGTACATCATAGAAGCTTAGCATATTTTTTGTCAATTTGCTAGAAACTTCTTGATACTGTAAAAATTTTAGGCACATCATAACGGTGTTCCAGTATAATCACAATCACAGAGCTTGAAATTAAACCCAAAAATGCAAAATTTTATCATTCTTTATCAGTACTTCATATCAGGTGTACCTTTCATAAATTATTGAATTTTTCCAAGAGTTAACGTTTTTGGCTGTATTATATCTCCGATTTTCGATCAAGCATGCACGTAGTTTTTATATATTAACGCAATTTTCAATATTATGGTACTATTCTATTATTGAGATCATGAAGTTGATGCTCTCAATATCGTCGAGAATTTTCCTTGGCTTGCATTCTCTAGACTTTAAGTGATTCCATATTTTGTCTTGATGTGCTTGGCAACAAATTATCACAAACATTGTATACTCTTTTAACAATACCTCGAATTCGAAATCTTCGTATTCCATTATTACCAATAATCAACAAATTTGAATTGTTTAAATATAAAAATCAACGATAAAGCTATTTCCTATAATTGATAGCAATAATAATTGTGCTTTGTTTTGATCAAGTTGTTAAGGCTCAACTAGATATTGTGCACTAATCGTTGGCGTTGGTCATCATGAAGATCGTACCTTATCAATTTGCAATCTAACAATTCGTAATTGCCTTGAGTTATCATAATAAGAGTGAGAAATTTTTTATCGCTATAACGATATTTTCCACCGCGTGAAAAAGTCTCCGTTTGGAAATAGCTTCATTGTTTCTCAAAATATTCTCCATTAAGATCAATACACTTCTGCATGCGTTTGAATCAATTTTCGAAGCATTCTTTCCATTCCGATCGAGGTACCTCCAAAACATATTATTTGAACGCATCAACGCTTCATCAGGTGTAGAAAAACGTTAACCTCGCAATTTATTTTTGATCTGCTGTAATAATAAAATGTGTGCCAAATAAGGACTGTACGGCGGAAAGACTCATACAGTCCATTGTTGTTTAGTTTCGGATTTATATACATAGATGCGCGATTTACATGATGAATATTTCAAGTAAAGAACTCAAATAGCATTCGTATGATAACACTTCCTTGGTAACTTTATTATGGCAAAGTCAGATTTGACATATTCTTATCAGTATTGCCATACCTCAAAACTTAGTAGCAACCCTCGTATGACATCAACAAAACATCAGTCATTCATATAATTTATATTCAAACTTAATGAGTGGAAAACCAGTCGATCCGATATGGAAAATACTTTTGAAATCTGAAATTATGAATAATTCGAATACAATAAACGAAAGGCAAAAATCAGGACGTGATTAGGGAAAGTAATAGGTTTTGTTGAGGGATTAATATCAAAAAAAGGAAAATATATTATAGAAAATTCCCGACACAATTGACTAAATACAAGCAGTGAATTTAAAAACGTTTCACCCGAATATTCAAAAATATCTAGCACATCACAGTTATTTTTTAAGGGAGATACTTCGATTATTTTCAACCAATTTACTTAACCTTATATCAGGAGTCGCCAAAATCTTAAAACATTAAATGGAAACGTTAGTGAACTGATACCTTATATTGAAGGTCGTATTACTTTTTAAAAATACCGATTTGTCTTTTTTTATAATTCACTAGGAATCTGATGAAAACTGTAAACTAATAGTCTTGTCCTTATCATACCTCTTCATACCCTTATATTTGTTATCTTCTTTAGTGTGCTTGTTTCAACTAGGCAGAGGTCGATAATCGATTAATGAATAAATTTATGATGCTACGTATGAAGAGGTAGATACTTAACACTCACATATTTTTTCGTGTAACATTTCACACCATTCTCATTTGCAGTTAAATATTAGAAAATATTTTTCGCAGTAATAAATACTTTCAGAAATAAATAATCCAAATAATTTCAGACAATTTGCCCATTATGTGTCACCTTCCTGAAGACAAAGGACGTTGTAGGGCGTTAATCCCAAGGTGGCGTTACGATCCCGATTCGAAACAGTGCAAACTATTCAACTACGGTGGATGTGCTGGAAATGTTAACAATTTTGTATCTAAAGAAGTCTGCATAGAAAAATGCAAAGGTATTTATGTTCAAAATAGTCTAATTAACAAAAATGAATATGTATAAATTAGAGCTAATAATATATTTGAAGTAGATCATATTGTTTTTATAGAATGTCACAAAATCATTTTAACAAATATTCATAGCCTTTCCTCTCTCATTATTCTAGCTATTTTTGGGGTTTTACTTCTGATACCATTCAACTTTTTCTGAAAACTTATTTTCAGATTAATAATTGTATTCAATAATGTTTTTTAAGTTATTGAATTTATGGTAATTTTGTACTTTCGCGGTTCCCTCGTTTTTTGGCTCTAGAAAATCGAAAAATCATCCGATTTCGATGAATTTTCTTAAAATCTTCGTTTTTACGTCGGATATGCGAAAAAAATTATGGGAATAAAAAAAATTTATATTGGTTTCAGGGCTTTAAATGTTCATGAAAATGTACTCATTCACATATAATTGTTGATAACTTTTTTCCATATAATCAAATGAAGTTGTTATATATTTTTTTCATAATCCACATAAAAAAACGAACAAATTGAAAAAAAATTATTAAAAAAATGTTGATTTATCATGTTTTTACAATTAAAAATAATAACAATTTCTCTTGAAATTGACCTTTTCTTACAATCGTTTATACCTTTTTTATTAAGTAGTCATTAAATTTATATGAACAAAAACATTCTTAAAATCATTTACTGTAATGAAGGGTACAATATTAAAAGTTAACTTTGAAAACTTGAAAATTTTCACCATCAAAAATTGTTAGAGATAAAAAAATGAATAAAAATCATTTCTCAATTTTTTGTTCCAAAATGTTCGTTTTTTTGTGTAGATTAACAAAAAAAATATATGAACTGCTTTTGATGCTTTGTAAAAAAGTTATGAACGATTATATGCGAAGAAGTACGTTTATGATCACATTTAAAGTCATAAAACTATATGAAATCTCCAGGTGAGATATTTCCCATATTTTTTTCATAAATCCGTCGTAACAACGAAAATTTGAAAAAAAAAATAATTGAAATCGGATGATGTTGCGATTTTCTAGAGCCAAAAAAGGGGACCGCGAAAGTATAAAATTGCCGAACTTATAGATTATTCTAGTCAAAGATCTTTCACGACAATGAGAATTTATATTGTAATATTTTTGAATGAAACACAAATGCTTAGCCGAAAGAAATATATAACGATTCTAATATTACAGTAGTTAGAGCCCAAAGGTGGTTGATGTATATGTAGAGAATTATCAAAAGTGCTCTATATATTTGAATTTTTTAGAAAGAAACTCGTTTTCAAACTAATTAAGTACTCTTCATAACGAGTTATTCATTGGTTCTGCATTATTGTGACTTTCCTAGAACTGATCAAAAATGCAAGTTAATTCACAAGAACTTTGTAATTGGATAATTTAATTATTATGTTAGCCTGGATAGAGCTACCTTGAATTTCACTGCAGCAATAAGAAGGGAAAATAGTTTATCTAAATTAGTCAACTGATTGAAGAGATAAATTTTTATTCAGTAAAGAGTTGTGGAAAATGATCCCAATTTTGTTCAGTTACAGTTGTAGAGATGTTACATATTCATATTTACGTAAATGTTTTTATAATTGATGATTTAATACACGGAATTTTTGATTATACCTGAAGTCTCACAACCATAGCTGTTAAAACCAAGTGCTATTATCTTTTCTACTCAGTTACCTTTTTCTCGTTTTGGTTTCACGAGTCGAGACATTTTTAAAAAAGTTTGGGCGTGACCGACACCAAAGGATCTTGTTACCAGTCTTGTTAAACTCAAAGTAAACTAACTCAAATTTGAGGAAAGAGTAAGATATAATATTTTAAATCCTATTGAACTATTTTCTTTCTTAATCATTTTCCGTCAATATTTTTAGACTTCTGTTTCTTTAAAATTCCTGGTTCAATCATCAGGACAACCAGTTTAAAAATTTCATTCCTCATTTTACTTTATTATTTACATATTTCATAGTTTTCTAAATGCCGTAGCAACGTGAATTAATATAATGATTCTAAATCTTGAGATGCATTATTCTAATATTTGGTAACGATACTTGTCGAGACGAAGAAATAATTTGGGTACGGATCGAGTCTTAAATACATCTTGTTTCAGTCTATTCTCGTGGCCATTTTTTCTAATTAAACGTGTCGAATTATTGGAAATCTTGCCATATCCCGTCTCGTGTAAAGCTCTAGTTGTTGCAATTGGCATGGAATTATCCCTTTTTTATCATAGAAATCTACCACTCATATATATTGAATGTATATTTAAAAAAAATTAAAATAATTGTTTTTTTTTATTTCAGGTACCTAAAGTTACTAGTTTTGTAATACCTACTTAAAACCAAAGTGATAACTTACATGATTTGATGTACAAATTTTATTTATTTTTTTGTATAAATATATGAATTTTATTTCAATTCAGTTGTTTTATTCAGTTTCATCCCAATATTATACGGTCGTAAATGATGAGTCTTTTTCTTTCCTCTTTGCGTAGGCATATTGCCTTTCAAAAATGAATGTTTAATGATAGCTCGATACTCAATTGAGGACTGAAACTTTTGAGACAACTCTTATATTATCTATATGCACAACAATCTCCATCAACTCACACACCAATTCCAACGTTGCTCCCAGCATCAAAATACCATTATAGTTCTTCCAAGACACTTAAAAAAGGCTAAACTATCAAAGAATTACTTACTCTTCTTAAAGGTCTAAGCTTAGAGCAAATGTATTATTCTGACAAGCTGTGCAAAGAACAGGGCTCTTCTCAGACTACCTCCTTACTATTGCATATTTAACCCTATAGAGTTAATATGGGCAAACTTAAAATCAGAATTACGAAAATGTAATCAGTCTCCAGAACTGAGTAAAGAGGTTGTAGAAATCGTGAAGAAAGCTCTTGCAACAGACCGCCTTTAGAAAAACGGTATTGATTATGTTATCAAACAAGAAGGTGAGTATGAGGTGTCACCCTCTTTGCAACTCATCATAATTCAATCAAATGTTGGAATTGAAATGATTTTTTTCTTTTGTTTTATTTACAACAAATTTATTTCCTTTATTGTTTTTACTTTGAAATTTCGTTTTCCAAAAAACGAACGAATGAGGTTCAAAAGGGGCTTAGTTCACGTCTGGTACCCTGTTTAAGCCAAACGCCCTTACAAGTAGGTACATGTTACTCATCTATTTCCGTTTTGTAATTTAATATTCAGTTGTAACAAGTTAACGAGGTATAATAATCATTTTTTCTAGGTTACAAGTAGGACTTCAATTTATAATGTTTCGATTGCCTTTTAACGAATACTTTCTCGCATAAGATATATACATTTTTTTAAAAGTTTTATAAAAATAATAAATATTTAAAATCAGGTATCTACGTGTATGGTAGACCAAACAAAATTGTCGGCAGGTGTTTTTATATCTGCAATTGATATTGGAAGACCCATGCTAATACTGTGTAGTTAACAAGTTAAAAACTGTGGGATCTTGGGAAATAAAAAAGGTGCGGGCAGTAATATGGATACTATAGCGTGGGTGCTATATCAATGATAAGATGGAGCTTGATAATGTACCATCGATCAAATAGGATAGGGGATAGGATAGGATAGTGGACACCATAAATCGTGCTTTTGAAAACTACAGCTAAAGCCTTCATAGAAGGTGTGACACCAAGATTCAGTTCTTAAATTAAAGAAGCATACAAAATATACCGCATATTAGAGTCATATTTGCAATAAAGGATATATGCAGGAGCATATATACAACAATATTCAAACAAAATATATGGGAAGTCAAAATTAATAATGCAAAATAACATTCACAAAATATAAAGGAGTTACACCTCTAGTAACGGATAATCCCTACCACAAAAAAATACGTAGGTATCCATCTTTAGTCAAAGAATTCACGTGGAAAACACATATCCTTACAAGAAGGAGACAGTAAGGAATTAAATTCTGCAAACACTACTGATTACTAGGCTGTAAATCCAAATGATCGTTGCAAAATAAAGCTTTCAAGCCGCCTTCAAGCCAATATGAACGTATGGGATACGTGTTATGGGGGATAGCAATCTAAAGTATTACAGACAATCACCGACGCACCGTGGTTCATACCCAACAGTGAAATCAGGAAGGATCTTAAAGTGAATTTTGTCAAAGAAGAAATAAGTTAACGCTCTTTACATAGACTTAACAATTACCCGATCGAGCTAGCAGTAAATCTACTTGTGACAAAAGTGAACAAACTCAAAGATTAAAAATACCAAAACCATTGCAGTTTCCGCATCTTTTTAAATGTATATTTATATAAATTAAGTTACATCAGTTCCTAAATACATATACAAATTATCAAAGAAAACAGTGAGGAATGATGTCACTGGACATCAGTCAATATATAATATAACAAAATGATAGTGTAAATCTACCTTAACGCGTTCACTATTACTTGCTTAATTTCTCTCTGTGAGATACTCAAACAAAGAATATCAAGTTTAATATTTTCAAACAAAAATAATATAGATAAATATGCTTATTTTTCTAGCTATATCATATTTGTAATAATTAATAGGTTGGAATGTTTTAATGGCTTTTCGGAAACTAAAGCTTGTGGATCCTAAACCAGAACCAAATTTCAATCACAGATTCCGAACGTCGCGTTCAATTTTCGGTGGAAATTTCAAATGTTAAACAAGGTCTAGAAGCGGTTTGGATTTTCATTACTTTTTGTGCGTTAATTCTTCCATGATATTTATATAGTTGTATAATAGATGTTTAATAATAATTATTGAACAGTTATAAACAATTTACCCATACACTGCTATTACACTAAAGTTTAATACTAAAAAGCTATTTTTAAGCTGAAATGTTTAAAAACATGAAAACTACAAACAGTTCCTTTCATCATGATCGGGTTAAGCCGATCATAGTTTCCGAAAAGTCTTTTAGTCTAGACTTCCTCTTAAAGCAAACTTTTTGTCTGCACTGAGAATACTGATTTACAAATATTCATAATTTTTTAAAAAGTAGTCGACATTTGTAGCTAAGATATGAAAAGATATTAAGTCTTTTCACCACGTTAAGTTACATGCATTGAAATGGTAAAAAAAAACAAAGCTTAAATATACCTTGCCAAAATAATATTAACCTGGTAAATTTTTGGAAAACTTTATTCCTCGCTAGATAAAAAAAGGAGTTTCTTTGAACCGCTTAATTATCATTATATAATCATTTCGATTATAATGAACTACCGCATATAATGCACATTCGATTTCTATAAACCAGTATCATCGATTATACTCTTAGAAATCATTCAAATTTTATATGAATATTTGGTATGAAGCTGTCAAATGCCAATTACTCCTTAAAACTTTGGTGTTAACGTTGCACAGTTTATTCTTTCTCATATCTACTTCTTTGACTCTTAACATTTATGGTGTTTGTTCTTCACCACCACCATTTCAATATTTTTGCCTCGCTTGATAATATTTTCCACTTTTTCAATTGATACCAATTCCTTATGCAAACTCCTGTATTTTTTTCAAAAAGAATGTGTATAATATATTTACACCGAATAATCAATAGTCAATAGTCAATGCATGGTTTGAAAAATGTTAAATATAATGTCTTGCATTGGTAGGTAAAACGTTAAAAATACAATTCACTGCAGTGAAATATTCAACAAACAATCAATTAATTCCGTTTAATTAAAACTGAAATATTTTGTTTGTATTCCAGCATCGTCCATTTAACACTTGATCAAATATTACCTTTGAACGATCGCAAAAACATCCAGAATCGAGCAAAACCGTTAAAAACCGAACGTCAAATTTGAATTGATGGGATGGTTTGTGTATTCTATTCCATTAGAAACATAAAACTTATATTGAGAATACCAAAATGGCTGCTGCATGTGATGAATTATCTCAAAATACGTCATCTTTGAGAGAAAATAGAAATATTCAAAAAATATCTATTCTCCTAATTCTATACCTACTTATAGCAGTTTGAATCTTATCTAGTGCCATAACTTACTCCTGAAGATGTGAAATATTTTCAGATGAAATATGATTATACGGGATCTAACAAAAAGATAGATTACCAATTGAGCCATATATTCTGGGCTCTAGAATCAGTCGCGAAATCCCATGTCCTAGGACAATATTCATCTAGGATATTTTGATCGATTGTTAAGTGATAAGGAATGGAGCTTCTGCTCCTTCAATCTCTTCAACATGTAACTAACATCTAATTCTTTACTTGTCTTGGACCATTTAAAAATCAAAACAATCATTTATCATCACCTTATGTATGGACTGTTGAAACGTGTCAACAGTATTAGACTGGATTCGAAAAAGTTATATTTTAGTATTGATCATGTTAAACAAGGTGTGGTTATTAAACACTTGCGTTTAAAAGAGTTAACTTCAACCAACATTCACAAAGATTTCGTGGATAAATTAGAGATATCTACATTGTCTATATGTGTTTTCGTTTGTGTTTGAATATTTTATTAACAATAATAATATATAATTAATTATTATAAAATAATTTCATCACTCGTACTAAATTTTCTGGCATCTCTAATGTCTTTACAATTTACAACTCGTGGTAAACCTCATGTTAGGTCTATCCGCCACTCTTTCTTTAGTCGTTTGCTGTGACTTGATACTAACACTTCTTAGTTAATAGTTTTGGTGTTGGGATGATTTTTTATTCTTTCTTTCATAACTTTTTGAATATTTGGTACATTTTGATCTACTTGTGTGGCTCGATGTAAACACTAAGACATCTATTATTATTTGACGTAATTTATAAATTGGAACTTTTTTTCTAAGATTTCTCCTCCATCAGCCAGTGTTGCTAGTTTGCTTTTAAACCCAATTGTTTTCTCTTTCCGCCGATGTGTTGTTTCGAATTGAGTCTTTCATCCAAGTTGATGCCTAGGTTTTTGATACTATTTTCTTTTGGTATTTCTACATTGCTTAATGAGACTATAGAGCATCGATCCTTGCGAAACTTGAATGTTATATGTGTTGATTTGATTTTATTAAGTTCGTTACTCAATATTTGTAACTATTGCCGTACCTCGTTTAAATGAACTTGAACATTTGTTGATGTTATTTGTGAGTTTTGATGAGCCAAATGGATGGCTGCGTCGCCAGCGAATATTCTTGTTGTTTTGTTTGTGTTTCCAGTACGTCTAAGAAGTATATAAAATAATGGACCAAGTACTTTTCCATTTGGTACCCTTGATGTAATTGGAAGAAGATCAGATCAACATTCATTGACTTTTGTTTGGAAGGTTCTATTAATTAGATAGAATTTCAGGAGCTATATATAATGTGTATAAAAATTTTTGGTGTTCTACTGTAAGTCACATACATTAAATAGTATAAGTACTTCAACTCAATATTATTCTTTGGTTTATTGTTTTCAGTGATGTTTATGTTAGTAATGTTTTTTAGTTACGTGACCAGAGATTTTGTTATTTTTTCTTTTTAATTGGAATTCTGTACAGTGTCCACGAAAATATATTCGAAAGTCAGTCATACCTTACACTTGCTACATTTGAAAAGGTCTTCGATAACCATGTAATTCCAGTATGGCCTTGTCTTCTAATTCATTACATCAGATTGGATTTTACTGCTACTCAAACCATGAATTGCAGTTTGAGATTTTTGAAACTATTTTATTCTTTATTTGACCTAGCCCAATCTAACCACATGTCAGATTTCTGTAAAGCTAGAAATCAGTGGCAAACTGAGCCAAATGTATAGCTTGATGGCCACAGGCATCCTATTTGAAATGTGTAACCACCAATCATGGGTCAATGAAGACCTTCCGCAAGCTCGAACTGCATCTCAATGATATACAGATGATTCGTAGCTAATGCAAGGAGTTGACTAGGGCATTTTTGGACCAAAATACAACCTCTCCGCACTACTAGCTCCTCATGATCCGCTTTTGTATTTCCCTGATGCTAATGTGAATCTACTCAGTTTTTTCTTTATGTACGTAGCTTTAGTCCAGCTTCGCAGTACAAACAATGGCATCCAAAATAAATACTCATCTGGTACCGATTGGTTTATATTAAATGTGTTTTCGATTCTGCCGGAATGCACAATTACCACTCCTATAAACATTTCGTTTCGAAAGATCATAGAAAAAATGATCACAAAAGGGCTCTTATCTTAGCATTTCTGTTTTAATATTAAACGCCAGCTACCTATTAATTTGGATTTTTAAGTAACAAATATACAAATGATACTATATTCTCTCTCCTAAATAATTTTTAATCCAGCCCAATCAACAATCACTCCACTGTAACGATTTTTATTATTGTTCGATTGTGTAAATCAAAATATTTTAATTAACAAATTGTAGTACTGCTATTTTAGGGGAATACCTCTCGTATGGTTAAGTCATACCTTACCAACAGAAGTCAGTTTGTGAAGGTTGATACAACGATGTATTTTTGTAAGCCAAATAGAATGTGGAGTGCCTGAAGGCTCACTACTAGGTCTTATTCTGCCGGAAGCGGTAAAATATGTCTTTTTGCGGACGACACTAGTTTCTCTTGGAGCAAGCCTGATATCACGGCATTTCACAGAACCATATCTAGTGAGCTAATTAGTAATTGGGTGATTCCGTTCTAACTGTGATTTTTTGTATTCAAAATTTCAAGATTTTAAAATTTAACTTTTCTAACTTTTTTATGCATATTATTCATCTATTTTACTGTAAAAATAAAACTCTAAGAGGAATTTACTACAACTTCAAAGTATCACGAGCAAGACACAAATGTCGGATTTTGAGTTCCACGGTACTGACTCATTTATCCACGGTACTGACATGGTAACTTAAGATATTAAACAACAAGTGCATCAATTTTCCTCAGTTTGATCATAAACATTAGAATTTATAAGGTAATTAGTTTAAATCATTTGTTACGACAAAAAAAATTAATAATTTATCGGTAAATTCTAGGAATGGACATGACACGGTACTGACATTCAAGTGATGTAGTATAAGTTTTCTTTAAGTGGCAAGTTATATTGTATAAAAATAATGTTTAAATATCTTAAGAATTATTCAATTAACACAAAATTTTTATTAATTGATTATTAATTAATGACTAGTACAAAAAAACAATACAGGACATTGAATATCACAGTTAGAACGGAATCACCCAATTACCCTTAAGACATGGTGCCTGTTTTCTAAAACTAAAGTTTTGTCGTATCAAGATACGTTGCAGTTTTGTACTAAATAAGACCACCATTGACGTCGCTAAATCTGTAAAATTTTTAGGGCTAATTATATACAAGTCTTTGAAATGAAAGTTACCTATCGCCACTTTATCTAAAAGATTGAATTCTGCCTGTTATGCGCTAAGATCAATTTCCAAGGAACTAAATTTATTAACCTCTATGACAGTTTATTATGCCTTTTTTGAGTCACATCTCCGATATGTGCAATTTGCGCGAATCTTCAAACTGTAAAAAGAGAGATACTTACTCAGACTTTATAAGATTCGAAATATTGACTCTTCCTTTCTTATTCATATTTTAATTCGTTGGCATTGCTATCTACTTAGGAACACGGAGCACGATCTTTATCTACTTGCTCCACGTTCAAAATTAGTTAAAGGCTCAATACTGTACAATGCGAAAAAAAATGCACCATCATTTGCCAATTGAAATCAAATTTATTAAATCTTTTTTCGCATTTCGCAAGGCGTATTTAATGGAAAGTGCCTTCTACATTGTGAACGACTTGAATTCTTATACTATTCAATTCTGAATATTCTGCACTCTAGTTTAATATTAATATTGATTTGTTAAATATTTTTACATATTTTAGGAATGTCGTATATTTAATTTTATTATTTGCTTCTTCACATCATAGAATTTGTTTTCTTTTGGCAATATATACATGTGAATATTACACAAACAATTTTGACATTGTACGTTTTTAAAGATAATATCGTTATTTATTGTATTTTTCGTATGTATACTTTATATTTAGATTTCATTTCATTTGTGTATTCATTTAGTTACTTGTGTGTTTGTTTTGTAGTTATTCATAAGCTCTTGTCTACAAATGGTGAACATTTTTTTGACATTAAAGCATTCTTCTCTACTCTCTAGTTCGGTTTTAGATTACTACCTTAAGGCTTGTTTCATGCAGCGAAACTGTAGAAAAAATGGAAGATGGCGAACACTCGCCATTAGTTGGATTTGTTCAACTAACAGCTAGTAATCACTAAAAACTTTGTGTTTGTTGTCGAAATATTGAGTTCAAAAATCCTACTCTTTCAATATTTTATACTTTTCATATTTTAAGTTTATTATAATTCAAAAGTGAACGTTGTCCATTTGAATAACATTTGATGAATGTGTATTATAACAGATTTTTCATCATATAAACTGTATTAAACTGTATTTACGAAGAAATTAGTAAAAAAGTTCAATGCTTTGAATTAATATGCTTTTATCTGTCACAATCCTATGTAAATTTATACCTCCTGTTTTTGAATTGGATTAAAACCCTAAATTTTTAGCTTAAACTTAGGAAAAAAATTATATATTAGATAAGTAAATTTTATTTTCAATTCATGACACATGTACACTATAATTTACAGATATTATTGATCTTTCCAATCTAAAGTACCTTTTCAAAATAAGTTCTAAATGATTCATTTATTTTTATTGCTTCTTTTGTACTTGTATTGTTTCCAACTCTAGATACATCATTAAATGCATTGTTTTTGCTCGACTTAGCTCTCCAAGAGCATGTTAAAAATCCATCACTTCACAATCAAACATTGAAGGTGTGATTTATTGTATGTTATTTTCATCTTTTATATCTGCTAACTTTGTAAACGCACTGATGCTTAAGTAACGGAACATAGTATTTTTAACAGATGTATTAATTGGTTTTCTGAAAATCCTCCACTTAAAAACTTCCTAATCTAAAATTAAATACTCGTTTCTGATATAAGAGAAGGCAAAATATAGCAACAATTCCACTAGTTTTTCTTTATCAAAAAATTATGCATATCTTTTTTCAAAGTAATTTTTTTTCTTCTTATAACATAAAGATTGCTGCCAATTTTCTTTTTTTACATAATTCTTAATAATCAGGAACAATCGGTTGAACTAATACATTTGTTGATTATCCATTTTGCTTCACGAAATTATGTCCGCCACATCAACAATCACTAACCTATTAAAAGAGAATGACCATATATGACCGCGGTTATAGCTGGTCTTGTCCTTATGACATCATGATATAATGACAAACAATTACCGAAAGCTTTTGAATATACTTGGTTTTTATTGGTAATTACCAATAATGACCAGGTTATTCGCTTGGAATCGGTTACTATTTTCTAGCCTGTCAACAAATATTCGATGACAGCTGACATTAGTGATATATTCACAGCGAATTATTCGCTGCATGAAGACACGCCTTTATTGCACTTATTTTTAAGTATACAAGCCTATGTATGATTCAATTACTCACCATTATTGTCTGATTTTCTCATTAAAATCTATTCACAGTATACGAGGTCTGGCTATTAAATAACGAGACTGCGTGCCTAGAGGACGCACTACACAATGGGGTAAAAAATGAATAGTGCGTTGGGTATATATTATCTATACACGTCTCAAAATACGTTTACGTCACTATTATAGTATTTGTGCAGTAGCGGTTTGAAACGAACGTGTTTTTTTCTCATGCCGAAAACCATGTGTGACGAAAAACAGGAGCAACTTATCAATCTCTAATTTCTCGTTGAATTGAAAAAAGCTCCGACTGAGTGGTATAAATTGTTGCAAGAGGCCTATGGGGACAATTATCTATCTCGTGCGCGTGTTTTTGAGTGGTATAAACTCTTTAGTGAGGGCCAAGAGAGCACTGAAGATGATCAGCGCCCAGGTCGCCCTGTGACTGCTTTAACTCCGTAAGCAGTGACCAAAATCAACCAAATTGTGCATGGAGATCGTCGATTGAGCATCCAGATGATTGCCGAGGCTGTAAACGCCGATAAAGGCGTTAGGTCACGAGGAATTACACATGACAAAGTTAATGCGAAGTTGGTGCAAAGCTGGTGCCAAAAAATCTGACTCCTGACCAAAAGCTCTTGCGTCATCGGGTCTGCTCATATTTCCTTAAAAGGTTAGAAAAAGATCTGCTTTGAAAGGGACCTGATTTCAGTCAATGGAAGATTCTAAAGGCGCTCACCAAAGAAGACTTCCAGCACTGCTTCTATCAATGGAAAAAACGTATGGAAAGGTGTGTGGAGAAGGAAGGGGAGTATATTGAAAGGGAGCATAAAACTGTTTTCCATAATCAGTTCGTTATTTAATAGCCAGGCCTCGTACTGACCAAATGAATTACGTGTTTTTTGTGAAAATAACCAAATGTTATAACTGCCAAATAAATCTATGAATGATTTTCAATTTAAAAATTTAGTAGCTATGTAATAAATAAATTAGCTTTTGTTTCGCTTTTATTTTATTTGTATTTCAATTTTCAAATTATAAACTTTTTGTCTTTCTCATTATATACCAATTAATAGAAATTGAAATTTGGCACGAATATTGAAACAAATATACGCATATTGTTGAGTATGTTTTTGTCGAATATCCAAACGGTCGAACATCGGTCATAATCCTAGATTAATATCGAAATACCACATGCTAAAACATCAGAGTCGTATTTACGTTTCAAAATATAATAAATCATAGAAATACAATACAATTGACGCCTTTTGTACAGGGTGCCCAATGTATCAGATTACCCCGGCGCTGTACAACAGGCATAAGTTGCTATGTATGTTATTAAACGCCCATTCTCAGAGCAAAGCTGTTGATACTACCAAAGCATCTAATAAAATGCACTAAAAGTCCCATAATAAAATGATGAACTTCATATCAAAAAATCTGCTCGATAGGACATTATACTATATATGCTCCTATACATTGTATGATTTAAACAACCAAAAGCAATATTCTCACTAAATTATTGTTTCGTTTTAAGATTATTTCAACAGACCCAATAACCTCTAATAAATGTGTCCACCTATTCCGTCCCTGAGAATTGGGATAAGTGGGGAGGTTCGATAATTTTTTTCTCAATTGCAACAACGAACGACCAGCAACAGCACGCGGCAAACGTAGAGAGCGCGGGGGGAAGTCGAAAGGGGCACATCTGATCCTGACATAGCGACCGCTCGTTAATCACATTTCATTTCAGCGCCGATGGTTTTATGTTGGTAACAGATCCCCTAAACTCCAGGCCAGAATAACTTCATGTAATCAGAAAAATTCCTTCTGAGATGCAGGCCATTTAAAAAATAGTAACCATATCGCATAACTAGAGCATTGAATTATAAGAAAAATACAAATTATTTCAAACGAATTGCTAGTATAGACCATGAATAAAATGGACTTTGAGCAGGAGCGGCTAGCGCATAAGCGCTGCAGTACTGCAATGCTTTAGCAAAAATTAAAAAATTATGATTACGTATTTGAAATAATAATCCATTTCTTCAAACTATCTGAAAGACATTTTTAACACTTGGAAGAAACCTTGTAACACATTGATAAAACAACTGCAGCGAAATTCTGGCGAATGAAGTTTAGTAAAGTTGACCAGATGAAGTTTAGTGCATTCAGTCCAAAGCAATGCTTAATGCAGTGGTTAGGTGCGGACTAATTAGCTTTGTTTTCGTGACTTTCCGAACTGTCTAGTTCTTTAGAACGATTTGAGCTGAATCAATATACTATAATAGAGTGTAATTTTGTAATTATTCATACTGTAACGTTTTTCCTATTTATTTACACTAGACAATACACTTAACTTATAATAATTTACTTGTAAATATCACACAATTTCTGCGATTACTTTTACTAATTCGTTCTATTAACTACAACTATTTATTTAAAACTAACTTACTGCCCTGTATAAACTTATTTATATACCACAAACAGAATTCTACAAAGTTCTAGAGCAAAAAGAAATAAGAGAAATAAACAAATACTTTCCTAGAAATTATTTAGAAGAAATACTATAAATAACCCGCCAACTATAATAAAAAGTTCTATAAGGACACATCAAAGGCCCTTCCGCCATTTATAAAAACTGTTAGAGGCGCCGCGCGAATTCACCAAATTTTAAAATTCCATTGTAGATGAGCAGAGCTGGACCAAGGATCCATTTTGCGAGCTTGTTCGTAATAATACGAAGAAATATAGAATTAAAAACGGAAAGTAGGTCTTTACGAAATATTATTATAGAAAAACTGTTCTGAGTAGGGGAAAAATTTACTCAGGATATTTAAATGATCAAATTTGTGGTTCTTACTGAAAAATTGTTTGCTCCACTCACTTTTTAGTTGCGAAAAAGCATGCACGTCAACAGGGATCACCAATCTAAAGCATTTAAGTTTTAAAATAAAAAGACACGAAAACTCCAAAGGTCGTCTTTATAATTGTATGAAATTCACGTTATTAGGATGAACTCAAGCTATGGTTCTATTGTATCGTGTTAATTGATTAAATATACAAGGACATTATGAAGAATAGGCATATATTGTCGAAAATATTGTGGGTCATTGGCTCCCTGTCCAGCAGATGGAAACGTTACTTCTGAAAACCGTAACATATTTCTTAGATTCATAAATATTTCGGCTGAATTAGATTAGATCTAAGTTAGCACCTAAAAAATTCGTCGATACTCATAGGAACTTCCCAAGAAATACAAAGCTATCTGTTTCGATACATGCTCGAAGTCTGTCATGAACAATTAATTGAGGAAATGAATAATTTTCTATTTGGACATTCATGTATTGAAGTTGTAACACACTTCTATTTTGGAGGGCAACAAAAACAATTTCAATCCTCAAGTCTTTAAACATTATAATCTTTATTTATTTTGATTGCATTACTATACCTGAAAGGAAGAAAATACTTTGATATTCACTCAAATAGAGGGATATAATGTAAGATAGAGGAAGGGATATATGAATAGGGCTGTTATTGTAAAAATATACGAGATCAAAAAAATTTGGTGAATAAATTATTAGCAGTAGCAAGCAGCATTAGTAGCTGCATTTATTTCAACTAGTACGTATATCCAATACCCATTTGTGTTAAAACAAACAGGACCAGTTTGAACCTATTCCAGCGTGACTGTTTATTATCATAGCTGCTTTGGTGACATTATCTTTGCAGTATCTGTCGTGAAATATTGAACTTAGACATTGCAATTGGTAACTAGAAGTGAAAGCATGAAAAACAAGTGATCCACTAAAAACACTCCTATCTATACGCATTCGCTTCGCTCATGAAATTTAGCACCATGAAGCTTCTGGCTCCCACCAAAAATAAAAAAAGGAAAACGTTTTAAAAATTTTACTCTCTATATCTAAACATATTCCAACTACACCACAAGCATTTGCAGCAATTGGTACTCAATTACATTCTATCAGAGAATACGAGTAAACTTGTATTTAAGAGATTCAACAGAAATAGAAGGAAAACTGAAGACTCATAAATAGCTACACAAGGACCGAAAAGTATTCATTGCAAAACAAGAAAACTATTGCTCTAAAAAGATTAAGGCGACCAGAATAAAGAATAGAAATAAATCAATATTAGTTTCCCATTAACAGTTTCTTGGTGGCACTGAAAAGTTGTAACAAAACCTGCAGTAAGGTCGCCTAAGAGTACGCGCGATCCAAGAGTACGCATCATGAGTTTATTGGAAGTAAGTGCTTACATACGTTTTTCAATTTCTCATGTCAAAGGTACGTTATATTGAAATGTTTTTATGTTTTGACTACCTTCATTGTAACTTTTTATGCATTTAATTCATAAGTTGAAGTTCGATAAAAGGTTATGTTTACGCCAGTATCCAGAACCGTGGAGCTGGCGTATCTTTAGTTTGACCTTATGCTCTCCACACGCTCCATTAGACTTATTTAGTGTCGATAATTCAGCTTTAATTCGAGATGGATTGAAATCCAAGAGTTCGCAACGACGACTTCTCCTAGAGTACGCGTGCGTTCTCATGGAAAAGTTTCTTTTTTACGGCTTACTATTTTTGAAAATTGAAATTTACACAGAAAATTTTGAATGAAGTAAAAGGAAAAATTAACAATGGACAGTCATAAAGATCCTTATCCAGGGAATACGGTATAAATGAAGCAACACTTAGGAAACGGTTGAAATTAGGACATATTCCCACATCTTTAGGTCGTTTAAGGTCCGTCTTTGTTTAAAAGCAAGAACTTGATTTAGTAAAAAAGATAAACAGTTGGATCAACATTTTTACCAGTTGACAATCAAGGAATTACGAACAGAGGAAATAAAGTTAAATCATCCTTTTTATAAGACAACGACAGTTGTTGGGAAGAAATGGATAACAACTTTTTGCCAAAAATAGAACTTAGCTATCAGACAACTGGAAAAATAAAGTTTAGCGCGTACCATTGTATTTAATCAAGTTCAAGTATCAAGATTTTTTGAGAATTTTTAACAACTTATAGAAAAGTGCTCGTTTACGGGAAAACATTTTTTTATGGATAAAGCTAGGAGGCTCACAGTTCCTAATAAAACTCAAAAATGATGAGTGTTAAAGGGAAAAAAGTTGTGAGGAAAGTGCTATCAAGGGAAAGAAGACAATTGATTATAGCAGAAGATATTATATACCTCATGCGTTAATTTACCCTAGAAAGAGGGCGAAAAAAGAATTACTTTATGGGGCACCAGAAGATACCATCATGCTGCCTGAAAGTGGATTTATAAATTTGGAACTATTCGTTAGATGGTTGGAGCACGTTCAATACAATGTACGGTCGAATATCGAAAATCCAGTGCTTTTAGTTCTGGTCAACCATTCTCTACATATAAGTCTCGAAACCATATCATTCATCTTCTTAGTTTGCCGCCTCATTGTAGTCATAGATTCCAACCACTCGATGTCGGATTTTTCGATCCTCTAAAATCGGAATACACCAGGAAAGTGAGAGATGGATGACTATGAATCCAGGAAAAGACATTACTATATATCAAGTGGCTTCACTTTTTGGAAAAGCGTATACGAGGATGGCTTCAACCAAAAATAGTAATTACTATTTCTCAACATATCTTCAACGACATTAATTTTGCTCCTCCCAGCATAACCGATAGATTCTTACAAAATGTACAAGATATTGAAATAATGATAGAAGATGAAGAAGTGGAACAAGAGCTTTAAAAATGCACCAAACGTCCTGACAGTTTTAACATCCGCAAACGTTGTCTCTAAAAAACCAAATACCTTAATGCAAAATACAAGTTAGTTAATAAGCCAGTATTTTCTAAGTATTGCACATATTTTTTCCTTTCAGACCATTCGCTGACGACAAGTGAAACTAACATATCCACTCCAGAAAAAAGAAACGAATCACCACAACCTGGGCCAAGTGGGAAGTGTACTCATAGTAATGATAATGAGTTAAGTCCGTATTACATTCCCACGGGAACACATGATTCTACCAAAATATTCAGAGACGTGACAAACAAACTCAAAACAGAAAAATCACAATCTAAATTAACTATAACTGGAAATCACCACTACATCTCATCTGAAGTAGATGGATGAAAATTTTTAAGTTAATTATTATTGGTTTCGGTGGTTATTTTATTTTAGATCAACATAGCGGAATTCTTTATCGTTTGTGTCCATTGCCAAAAGCAACTAAAAAAAAGCAGTCAAAGAAAGGCTACGAACAAGAAGTCAGAAGTTTTAACAAGCACACCCTACAAGGCAGTACTTGATCAGAATTTGGAGGAGAAAAATAGACAAACTGTTAAAAGAGACTTGAACAGCTTGAACAAAAAACCAAAAAGGAAAAGCAGATCCATCCGAAGGTTCTAAAAAAAATGCAAATGGTACTCCATCAAGAGAAATTAGTGGAACATACTCTCGTAAAATTGAGTGTACTATGAGCCCCCAGAAACAGACCTGATACAGTGCAAAACCTGTAAACCTGTATCATTATTTTTGCGATTTGTGTCCGAAAAGGGATTGACTGCGTACTCTTAGATAACACACTGCGAACTCTTGGGGGGAAGTGAGATTCAAGAGGACTTATTTTGAAAATTTTGTTCTTATTTTATTTTTTGTTAACCATAACAGGAAATCAGTAAATTTTGATGCGTTTTTGTATTATTATATATTTCTCACTTGAATAAATATTTATTTTCGAAAATTGATTGGGTATAACTAATTTATATAATTTTGCCGTTGCACTACTTGCAACATTTCAAAAATAGTATGACTGCTGCCATCTACTGCTGAAATATGAATATAAGAGGTTCCAACGAAGAAACCACCTTATGTTTTATATCTGACTTGACGTAAGATGTGCGGGTATTCAAAATCCATTGTTAATCCATTTAAAACCACGTGTTACAATATATGATATTTTGCTGCACCCAAAGATTTACTTATTTTAATAAATAGATATTCGTTATGAGTGTCTATCATGATGAAGTAGAAATAGAGGACTTCGAATTCGACGAAGAGGAAGGAGTTTATCATTATCCATGTCCTTGCGGGGATAGATTTGAAATAACTAAAGTAAGTTGAAAAGTTAGGTTAGCTTCGTCTGAATAATGTAAAATTATTTAGTTCATGTGTTTTAGGAAGAATTGCTTGCTGGTGAAGAAGAAGCTACATGTCCGAGTTGTTCCTTGATTATCAAAGTTATTTACGATTTAGTAAGTGTTACACTGTTTTCATTATTACCCTTTCTAATATAAACTAAAATTGCCCTAGTACCAGAATGTGTATTAATCATCATACTTTCCAAAATGTAATGATTGCACCCTTCTTTTTTCAGAAATAATCATTAATAACAAATTATTATTACCTTCTAATTAATTTCTAGGAAACGTTCAAAAAAGAACTCGAAGAAGTAAAAACTTTATCAGAAGACAAAAAAGAATTAGAAATTGCTAAATAATATAAATATGAGTGGAAGAGGTAGAGGAGGTCGAGGCAGAGGAGGAGTATCAAAAACTTTTAATAGGGAACAGTTAACATCTCTGGGAGTTGGATCTAAAGATCTTATTCCTGGACCTGTTTTACAGCCACCTCCATTATATCCAATTTTAGAAAGAAGACCAGTGCCTCTTACTGTAAGTAACTATTTTGTCGATAATCTAATGAAGAAAGTCCATATTAGTAGTTTAAAATGTTGAAGAGTTAACTTCACTAACTTCTACTTATGATTGAGTTGAAACCTCTGTTGGTGTAAGTTTCATAATCTAATAACAACAAGAGGTTGTTTCATATAGTCCCTGGCCAAATTATTAGAGGCACTGTATTTTTATAATAATTTTCTTGAGAAATTTTATGCTATAATTGTAAGTTTAAACTATAATATTTCTTTTAAAAAATTTGGTCTAGACTAACTATTTGTATTTATTTTTAATATATGGAACAATGTGTTGACAAAGTAATACATGAACGTAAACAAATAGATTTATTTTAAAATCTCGCCAGGTACCGACGTTTTGCTGTGGCTTTATGGACTCTGATTGTTTGTTTAACAGTGCCATACTGCTTAGTTTATAATTAATTTTGTATACAGTATCCACAAAAAAATAATTGGACTATATTTATTATGGGTAGAAAAGACGTAAAAAAGCTGAAGTTGAGGTCCATGTGAATGCGAAAACATTTACAAACCTGAATATATTATGAAGATTGAAGTAGCAGACATAGAAAGCATTTCAAAAAGTGCGGTGCATTGCATATTAACTGAAAATTTGGACATGAGCGGAAGATTGGTGATATGTTTGCTCACAATGGAATAAAAACAGCGTCGTGATGATGCTTCCATCGAGTATTTGGCAAAGTTTCAAAGAAATGAAGCCAAATCTTTGCACAGTTTCATAAGCATGGATGAAACGTGAATCCATCACTGCACACCCTAAACAAAACAACAATTAAAGCAATGGTCTGAAAAGGGAAAACCTGTTCCAAAGAAGGCAAAGACAGTTCCATCTGCAGGTCTTGGCGTCGGTTTTTTGAGTTGTGAGTGGGATAATTCTCATTGACTATCTTGAAAAAAGAAAAACTATTAACGGGGAGTATTATATGAACAACTTTTTCAACATTTGAGCGAAGAAATTAAGCAAAAATGCCCGCATTTGGCTAAGAAGAAAGTGTTGTTTCATCAAGACAATGCACCAGCTCACATATCCGTTATTGCAATTTGCCAAAATTGATGAATTGAAGTTTGAATTTCTGTCTCATGCAACCTATTCGCCAAATTTTGTCCCTTGAAAAATGGTTCAGTGGTCAAATATTTTCCAACAATGAAGATGATTTCAGCAGCTATTGACTATTTTGAGGAGCTTGACGGTTCTTATTATAAAAAGGGTATTGAATTTATTGAACATTACCGGGAAACATGTATGAAGCTAAAAGGAGATTACCTTGAAAAATTTGTTATATATTTTTTTAAATTTTTGTGTTTTCAATGTTGGGCCAGGTACTTATGGGACTGTCCTCGTGGTTCTGAGATAAAGCTGGCAACTTTTTAATACTCTTTAACATATGTATGTTTTAGCAATCTTTAGAAATGGATTATCTTTTGATATTGAGGCAAGATTTTATAGATCATTTGCAACTATCTGGTTCTTATGTAAAAATGATTGAGAGTAAAACTCAAACAGAACAAGCAATTGACAAATTGGTAGCTCAAATGCCTAATACCAAAGAAAAATATGATTGGAGATTGTTTCCTTCAGAATTGCGGCCAAAAATATTAGGAAAAAGATTAGCAAAACAAGATAAAGCCAAAGAAGTTAACATAGAACAAAGGTTAGCTCTTGTTTTGTTCAAATTGTTCTAACCCATATTATTTTTCTATGATGAAAGCATCAATTTGATAATTTAGGAAGATATTAATTTCATTGCAAAAAATTGGTAGTTGATATTTGAATGATTTTAAAGTCTTCTCAAATAGATAAGTTATTTAATTAAGTGAAAAAAGTTTCTATTTAAAATTTTGACGTTTTTCTAAATTCATATTCTAAATTCACAAACAAACAAACCTACATACAGGTGAAGCTAATACAAGCGCGTTGAAAATTTATCGGTGAACTATAAAAATAGAAGTTATCATCCAAATAGACTGACTTCTAAGATTATGGTACAACCAGCAGCACAAGGTAGACTTAAGCAACATTATCCATAAGGCCTAATTAATAGGTTTTAACGAGTATTAATGTATTCCCAATAGATAAAACTAATTAATCTAGTTATTAATTACAACTGTAAGAGATAATAATCACTGGATTCTTTTTAAGCACACCTACTGAATTGTATATAATCACACAATGTGCCTGTTATAATAATTATTATAGCTTGCAAATAGGAAAATAAAAAAGCGTAGATCTTAAGAGTAGGAGTACTGGTTTCATGAGTTGATATTTTGAAGTTTTCCATTCATTGTTGTAAGCAGGAAGACAAATACCAGACTGTTGAACGCTTTATTAAGTCAAACAAAACTTTCTTTCATATGCTTGTTGTTAACATCTTGTTTTAATTGTTATTTGGTTGTGGAATTTTACAGTGGTGCGGATTAGGTTCTGATGCTCTCTTGTTCGGGGTATTTTTTTGTACGTTTTTTTATGTGGGTTGGTTGTTAATTATACAAATATTTTGGCCTAGTGTGAGATTTAATAGTGAAAATACTTTCATGTTTAATGTATTTTCAGATTGAATGTCTTGGAAAAGCTAGAGACAAAAACTGAAGCGGTACCTGTAAAAACCGAAACAGTTGATGAGGATGAAGAAGATAAAGACGATATTGAAGGAATGGAGGAAGATGAAGATGAGGAAATGGATGACGGTACTGACTATGCTAATAACTATTTTGATAATGGAGAAGGATATGAGGATGAAGATGATAATTTAGAAGATGGGCCCATTTATTAATATTTTGGTTGTATTTTAGATATTTATTTTTATTAAAATAATTATGAATAGAGATGAATTTTATTCAAATAATTCAAATATAGGAATTAGTTTTAGCAATACACTTACTCATCATATTTTTTTCATTGAGTTGGTTCCATGGCAGATTAAACCGATATCATAACAAATTTATTTTTGATGCAACCAAAGTATCGGGTTATAAAATGGAGGTAATTGATTAAAAAACGTATCACATGTTGTCAATAGGGTATATTTTCAATAAAATATTTCTAAATATATGATATAGTACATACACATTGAATAAATTACATTCACAAAATTCATAATATATAAAAATATAGTTACTTTTTCAGGACTTCATTATTAGGAAGGCACAAATATTCAATTTACTGAACTCGGTTGCCAGACGAATTCTAAACACTTCAACTATCAAGCAAAAATACGACCCTTTTCTAAATATTTTAGTAGCAATGGCAAATGGGTAAAATGTAATTGATTAAGAGTTTTCAATTAAATAATTTTTGTATAATCTGATATTTTTTCATTATACACCCCTTCAGAGAAATTTTTCATCACATGCTTATGGAAACCAGGGGAGAAATTTACACCTGGTTAATGAAATCAAGAGTTTTAACATTTAGTCATGTAAATGAATAATAATTATCTATGGGATCCGAACAAATGCATTTTTTCTAAATTGGCTTCAAGTATAGTTTGCTTCAAAATATTTCTTCTTGAGTTCCAAATAGTAAACAATAACTGTGGGATAAGATGGAGAAATTCCAAAAACATTCTGCTATTGCTACTAATGTTGCCATCTAGTATAGGACCGTGTAAACTTATTTACCAAGCGACGCCATTTTGCATCGCGAATAGTGAGTTTTTTGTTATAAAATAAAAAATTTAGTTACAGGTAAGCTTAAAAAGTGGTTTATACCATTGAATATATTTTTCAAAGTTGATTATTATACATCGTATATGATTGTTAGATTTTATCCTTAGGCAAACAAAAGAAACTGTTTTCGTATTTTGGGGTTATGGGAATCATGGGAAATACCAGTAAGGGGCCGGTATTACCCCGTATGGAATTATAAGACATGTTATTATTAGTTTGTAAAGTAATGTATCCTTATCCACTTATTTTCAACTTGGTAGATGCCGCGTTACAGGAAAGAACCACAATGAAAAGAAAATGAACAAAAGAGGAGGTACAAAAAACTCTTGAAGATCAACAGCCAAGAAGTTCGGCATACCCTTCAGTAAGCTACAAGATCGGAGAAAGAAGAATGTGTTTGGTTAATCATTCCGTGAAAACTATAGACTTTACAAAAAAAGTGTAATAGACCTTTTTTATCGAGGAAAACTTACCCTACAAAGTGGTACTTTTTCTATCTTCATCACAGACTGAAATAATGGGGAAATCGATGGACCTCTGAAGTTTCTCTCAAATCAATTAGTATACTTTGTAATATCAACCTTTTTACATATAATATATTTTTTTGGTATAAAATTGCCTCCACCGACTGGGCTATTAACCAATTTGCCAGCTTTTATGGGAGGATAATTCGGTGTTCGATGCTGCTCTAAAAGATAAATTTTGCTGTAGTCTTTGTCAAAATAAACGTAAAGACAGTGTCTTTTTTATTATTTGGCATATTTAGTACTCTATATACTGTGACAACGTGTATTATCCAGTTCAAAAGCAAATAATTTCGAATCTTGATGTTAGTCCAAACTTGAATCTTCATGGTTTTTACTGACAACGGCGCATTTGGAATCCAACCGTCTTTAAGTCCAGCACGAGTTATTTTAATGCATTGCGTTCTTTTTGTCGGAAATATTTAAACAGTCTAAAATTTTTTTTAGTATCATGCGTACCACATCAGCTCTCATCATTAAAGATATTGAATCGATTTTTGTTTCCATATTTTGTTATGTCCCACAAATTCACCGCATTCCTAAGCAGTATGACTCCACTGTTGCACATCTTGTATCAATCTCACGGTATTTAGACCTCCATATGTTAAAGAATTTTCTATGGTCACATTGAATATCAGTACTAGTTGATTGGGATTACCAACTACTTAGGGAGGATTTTTACAGGTAAATATTCGATGGTTGTTGAGCAACAGATGAAATATCTTGGAACAAATATATCTGTATAGCAGAAATTAATTACAGTCAGTAAAATATATTTTTGAGTCTTTTTTTAACGAATTGCTTATCAAAATCAAGATAAATGATGAAAGTAACTACTGATTAAATAGTTAAGTTTAGTTCTTCCAACATCAATTGCAGAAGACAATTATGCGAGGAACAATCAATATTTCATAAATACGCACGGCACTCATATCAAATTAAAAACTGAAAAATTATGTTTACTTCCCGTATAAAATTCTGTAAATGTCTAACAAACCCTCAGTCCACGTGGGCTCAACACCTCCACTGTTTACCAATGAAAACATCGAATCGTTAACATAAATGCATTTCTATTGGTCTAACCTGTCGGAAGTCTACGATAAGCAGTGGCGCGATCAATTTAATACATAAATTTCTTTAAATAAATAAAAATATGGCGTTCTTTAGACCATGGGCGAATGACGACAATTAAATTGCACAGTGTAGTGAGAATAAAGACAGGTATGAATTTGATAATGAAGATTTAGATATACAAACACAGCAAGTTATTTTAATATATTCGAATGTTGAAAAAAGGAAAATATTCAGCAATCTGATACCGAAAAACATGTAAAGAAAAACTGAAATCAGTTGACAAAGCTACTCAAGATTCTATATGTAGGACAATTTGTAGTTTATATAAGGAGAACAGGGTGGCGACATTAGAAGTAATTATCCAGGATACAATTATACCGGTTTCGAAACTTTGCGTCAAAATTGTCAGCATGTGGTTTTAAACACAAAAAACGGATGGCAATAACCGAATCGTCAAGGATAGTTCGATAGCAACAAAATTATTTGCGTCAGATAAAAAACTACCGAAATTCTAATAGACGAATGGAGTACAAAAGAGCACAGTTCACGTCTGGTACCCTGTTTAAACCAAACTCCTTTACAGGCAGGTTCATTTTACTCGTCTAATTAGGTTTTATAATTTAATTTTCAGTTGTTGCAAGTTAACGAGGTATAATGATTTTTTACTAAGTTCCAAATAAGACTACAATTAAGTGCATCTATATAAACAATGGCGTATATAGCCGTTCAATTTATAATGATTCCAAAGCTTTTTAACGAATACTTTCTCGCATAACACATACATTTTTTAAAAGTATTTATAAAATGAATAATATCTACGTCTATGTTAGATGAAACAAAAATGTCGGCAAGGGTTATTATAATCTGCAATTGATATTGGAAGAAATATAATTGTAGAGGTAGGTAAATTCAAAAATCAGAGGAATGGTCAAAGGAATTAGAAAAGTATGTCTCATTTAGTTTATACTGAAAATCTAAATTTCTACTTATATATAATAGATATTTTAAACATTAAAGAAAATGAGATTCTTCCTCGACTATACCTTTTAATTTGTACTATTATCAAAATCAGACTTCAAATAATAAAATCTAGTGAAATTCTTGAAACTATGAGATTTTACAGTTCTATAATATCGCAGTTTTGCTTGAAAGTTGACTGAGCTGAAATTGTATAAAATAAAAAATTACTCTTATGGTGGTGATTCTGTTTAGTCTGGTTACCAGATGTAAATGTTTCTACAGTGTCAAATAAAAAACCTCATGTGCACCAAAGAGGATTGGTAAGTACATGATAATAAAAATCAATATCATAGTTATCAGATCATCTAATTTTGATTCATTCTATTATGGATAGATGTTATTTAAAAAATCAATAATTATCTTTAAAGAGGTGGAAATTAATAATTAATTCTTCTCAAAATCGATTTTGTGTAAATAAAATTGTCAAATTAGGGACGTGAACCACTGATTTATTTAGAATTTAGATAATTCATTTTATAAATTAAAAGGGTTCAATCGTATTGATATTAATGTTTTATTATTTAGACACCACCAATCCTTTATATATTTAAATTGATGTAATTGAATCAAATTTAAATTATATTAATATAATTGAATAATATATCAAATTATATGCATTCCAACTTTTATTAAAGTAGATATCACAGAATTTCTCAAACACATAATTGTTTTTTTCTTTGTTAAAAAGCATCAAATTTAAAGTACCAAAAGAATATTGCAGAATCAGTTCTTATTTTTATTTTTTTGTTTTCAAACCTAGAACTGGTTTGATGCAAGTTTCATCTTCCGAATTGTACCATTGTAGCAATCTGAATTCTCTTCAATCTAAGTTGGAATTTTTGTAACCTTTGATAAAGTTAATACTAAACACACTGTTTACTACAGCCACAAAGATGGAATTTACATTTACAATGAAATTGCGCATTCTCCCCAAGCAGTGAGGTTTTCAATGACTTAAAAGTTTCCAAGAAATGTTAAAGAGGGCGAGATGTTAAAGCCACATTGCCGCTTGTCACTACTTCTTAACAATGCCACGTGTAATGAGCACGTTTTATTGTTTATTTTTCATATATCTTTATTATATAGAGGATTTGTACAATTACAGTTTATTTCATTTTGAGTATTACTACGTCATCAAAGTTATTTTCATCATAAATTAGTGACCTATCACAACAATAACCACGTTTCTTCTTCAGGGTAAACAGTGTGTTCAATTCTAGATTTTAGTTTCAATTCATTTGTCTAGTAAAATAATAACAAACACGTGACATTCTAAATAATTACTTAGTTCTCTCTACAAGATAAATAAATATTTTTGCACACTTCAAACAAAAGCCAAACGTTTACCTTAAGGTACTAATTACAAATATATAAATAGAAAGTAAATATCACAAGGGTTTTACTAACCTAATTACAAAAATTAAATACACAATAGCATATAAGTTCACTTTTATATCTTAAAAGCATATAGGTATAATATTATTTTATTTTAATTATTCATTATTTCAGTTTGCAGCGACTTCACAATTTAGTTATTTCATTGTTCATCACTTTAGGGATTTTGCAGAATATTGAACAAGTTAATGAAAATACTGTAAATAATTAGTCCAGAAGGAATCGGCGCATGAGTACCGAAAACTGTTCCACCTCGATTTTTTCATACGATCTTCTTCAAATTGCCCTACCGATAATACAAATGCATGTTGCAATGGGCAACCCCGTGCCATATTGTATAAACAATGGCAAAGAATTGTTATTTTTCCATCGGGCAAATTTGTTTTAAATTCTCTATTGAAATACAAATAAAAAAATTCCTACAACTTTTCGTGGTAAACTTAATATTTTTCGAGATTAGTTTTTAGAGGTTCGAAAAATTTGGGTAGAGTTGAACATCGTAAATCCGGACTGATTCGTTCGTATCGTAATTTTTAGCTTCTGAATGTGACACTAGATGGCAAAACCATACATAATGATAGCATGAAGAATATGTTTTTATAAAGTATTTAATCTTTTTATTATTATTTTGTAGATGGCGCCACCATAATGCATTAAAATGTTCGAATGATCTAAAATACGGAAAAATCTAAAATCGATGTTATGCTGTACTTTTGACCCATAAAAAATAAAAATATTTTTTTTCAATTCTTCATACAATGGTTGATATTCCTAATAGAGATTTTAAAAAATTCATTGTATATACCTATTTTTTAATTGTTAATTACGCGCGCTCACAACACATCGGTCTTTCTGTGTCCTGAATCACTTTTTATCATTTATCTCAAAAACTATTGAATTTATAAAATTGTTAAAGGAAGCAATGTTATTGATAAAGGAATTACCTACAATTTGCAAAGCTGTTCAAGTTGCAAGTAGTTCACAAACCTTAGTCATTCAACAGCAAAGTAATTTATCGACCAAAGAGATAACTGTTGGAGACGTCATTGCTGGTAATAGCCTAAATATTTCTATAAACGCTTATAATAATTCAAATTTAACCATTAATTTCAATAAGTAGTTTGTTGTATTTTAGTTCAATTTTGATTTCAATTGTTTTCCATTAAACAGGTATTATAATATTATTTGTCATATGTGTTATATTTTTAAATATAAAAAATATTCATCTAGATTAGATGAGAAAAATTTTAACGATCACAATATTTTAGAGGGCGGGAAGGTGTGTAATATGACACTTTCTAACCTTCAGTGACTTTAGTGATGACAGCATTGCATATATAATTGCAAATAAATATATTTTTCATGGCTCAAAATTAATCAAATTCGAGATTTGTCGAACCTTTAAAAATATTAACTTTACCGTGCAAAGTCGTAGGACCTTTTTTTTCGTATTTCAATAAAGAATATAAAAAAAATTGTCCGGTTGAAATACAACAATTCCTTGCAATTGTTAAAATAATATGGCACATGGTTGCCCCATGGCCACATGCATTTATATCATCAGTAGTGCAATTTGAAGAGGATCACATAAAAAAATTGAGGCAGAATAGTTTCCGGTACTAATGCACCAATTAGTCCTGGACTAAATATCAAATTTGGTTGTCACAGAATTTCAACAAGACTATAAAGTAGCGTCGGATTTTAGATGGGTCTTAGGGGAATGAAGTCCCGGGCCCCGAGCGGGTAGAGGTCTCGCAAAATTACTAATTTGATCATTCATTTTAAAAGAAATGTTGGATGCGTAACAAAATTTGCAATTTTTTCCACAAATTGTTCGAAAATATTACTTTAAAACAATTTCGAGTTGATTTTGATATTCTTAAGTGGAACCTGAGTCGATTTTAGGCCAACTACTAATTAATCCGACGCTGCTATAAAGGATAGTATTGAAAATAAAAATTCATCATCTATTCAAATATATAGTTTAAATCAGGGATTCCTAAAAAGGTATAAGTCAGTTTCCTGGGAAGTGGAGGTAGTGTAAAAAACACAAACTCAGATTTGTAACTTTCAAGATACTCTATAAGTTGTGTTACTTTAACAAAGTTAAAAGAATGACTAATATTTAAATGGGATGTATCATTGTACTTTAAAATACACTAGTACGAGATTAATAATATAAAATCCATAAGCAACATTCGAAGTATTTCTTTGAATTCACGGTTATTTTTTTACAAAACGTTGAAATCTTTACTCGAGTACTTCTGCAGAATGAAGTTTGCGGACTATCAAGAGGATCTTGCTAAGAAGTTATTTTTGAATCTGTGTTGGTTTTTATAAAAAAAGAATCGAATTTGAAAGAAAATATTAATATTTGTAAAAATTATATTTATTACTTGGTCGATAGCTTCGGTATGTTTAACATCCATACATTGGTCTTTGTGAGAAAACTCCTTTATAAAAAAATTCCATAGCATCACAACAATAAAAGAAGCCAATTGATAGTGCAAAAAGAATTTATCTTCATAGCACAATCAAAAAGAAGTTTGACAAGGTCTATAAGACGCTCGGATTGCAGTGCAACATTACCGAAAAATATCTTATTTATCGCATTTCCAAATATATTTTGGAAAAAGGTTCAGTGTAGTTCCAAACGAATGAGGAGATTTAGTGCTGCTAGTTACAAGTATTGAATCAAGGTAAGATAGATTGGTATATAGTCACGAAAATCATCCATCCTTTCTTATTATTTAATTTTTCTTTGCGATTTTGATAGTTTTTATAAAAATTTATGCCAAGCAATTTTTTGTAATTACTACTAAGAATTATTAATTTCACTCGACATTTACTGAAATTTATAACTATTTTATTCAATTTTTTAACGAGAAATAATGTCAAGTTTACTTGAATAATGGACCACTAAGGTTTTAAAAAAATTGAAAAAAATGATTATGAAAGTATTTGGCTATGGGGTTTAAGACATCATATTATTTTAAAATGGGGATGTCTTCTTCAAAATGGTTTGGAATCTCTGATTTAGAATATATATTGTAGCACTATAAAAAGTTTACTAATCGGTTAAGCACACTTCAAATTTGAGGGTCATTTTCAAAGTATGGTTAAACTATTTAGTTTCTCGCCATTTCAAAAAGCAATCCACGGTTAGTTCACTCAGTTATTTGGTTTTTAAGTTTCATCCTGCTGAAACGCCGGAGGCTTATTGAATTTGATGGTGAGGGTGTAATAAATGGTGTAGAGTTTTTAATGAATAAAAGACAAAGGTTTACGATGAAGAACGATTTGGACGGCTAAATGTCATGAAGACTCGACACAAACATTTGATTGGAAAATCCGTATACAGCCCTAACTTAACACCATCAAACATTCAACTGTTTTCAAAAGGTAACGACTTTATCAGTGAAAAGCACTTAGAACATGATAAGTTCAAAGTTTTTAATAACTGGTTTAACTAAGCTGGAATTTCTGGAACCGTTGGTGATATTCATAGTGAATACACGCGTTTCGATAACCAAGTTATCGTCTTCAGAGACTGAAGGTAAACTGTTTACCATAGCATCAGACAGTGTAATCGTGAGTGTAGTAGTGGTGGTGTAAACAGTGTATTCAACAGGTTTAACTGATGGGATCCAAAAGCTAGTGCGATTACTTCACAAATGTTAATAGTGACTAGGTTGGAAATTATAAAAAAAATATTTATTTTTTACTATGTGATACTATTTACGTTCATATTTCAAATTCTTATTACTCCACTACAAAACAATTTTTATTTAAAAAGTGACCCTAGTAGAAGTTTTGACTTTAAAGTTTTAGTGAACTATAATCCAGAAATTGGAGTACTTGTGACTAAAATTGCTTACAACTATTCGCTGCCGATTTTTTTTATTGAGATCCTGAAACACTATAATTAAAATAGATTCAATTTGTTGATAAATTACATACAATTAGTTTACAATTTACAATGTACACCAACGAAAACGTACTGAAACTATATAGAAAATATTTTGGAGAGATCTTAAACAATTCAAATTTGTGAGAGAACACTTAGACCCTTCTAAATAGGCAGTACCGAACCGAAACTACATATTTTGGCGCCTCCAATTTTTTATTAAATAATTGTATTAAAAAATTTTCCATGCTTAGTCATAACCGCCCAATTTCTTCCATCCAGTTAGCTTATCTAGGAATGGTAGATGTTTCAAGGTTAATATATTATACAATATGTGTCTTCGAAGATGAAAAAGGAATTTACTAAGTTTGAATTTCTGGAATCTTTAGTGATATTCACGCAGTTTATGCTACCACTATACCTACACTCACAATTATACTGTCTGTTTTAATCGCTAAGTTATCGTCTTCAGAGACTTACCAATACCCACAATTACATTGGTTATTGTCTTGGTCATCAAAATGCGCGTCAGAGTCATTATGACTGTTGATGTAATGATAATGTAAACACTGTATTCAGTACTAATGTATCAACACCACCATCAATACCGTTCTTGAAAACATTCTGAAGTGAAGTGGAAGCAATCTGATTATTGCAGCAGAGACCCAGACTGCTGTTTTTACAAAAAAGGGTAGCACTGCGACTCGAGATTTGGTCCTGTCTGGTAATAAAATATCACCAGCATCGAAAATTCGCTTGTTGGAAGTTCGGGTTAGAAACTGTGTCCTGGCTTAGTCACGTGACCGATTTAGTCAAGGCAATTTCACAAAAGCTTGGAGCTATATACTCCGCACAACTTCTAATCCTCTGCAAGGCTTAGATTCGTCCATCTTTGGAATATTGCTCGCTCATTTGGAACTCGGCTCGCACTTATAACCTGAGGATCCTCGACTCTATACAAAAGGGAGCAATTCTACTTATAGGCGATCCAGAATTGGCCAGAAACTTAAAACAGCTTAGAACATAGAAGAAAGATTACTAGCCTGACTGTTTTAACGATACTACCATGGTAAATGCTCTTACGAGCTGTCCAACATAATCCCACCTAGAGCAGTTTTTGCAAAAGTTACTCGATAAGCAGACGTGGCTCATGCTCAGTTCACCTACTGAAATAACGATTTTGACCGTAGCCATTTCATATTCATCATCTCCAGAAAATTTGACTTAAACGCTCTTTAGTGATTTATTTGTTGGTACTTTTTTTTCTTGATGGCATGTATCTCAAATTTCTTGTCACTACCATTGATCCAGCTAATAGAGGACAATATTGCATACGCTGAAATCATATTAATTTGTGATTTTCATTTTTCGAATTTTTCAATCATATCCGGATACTCTCAACATTTCTTGGCCGCTAGATATAATGAAGAGACATAATCAAATGGTCTCTAAATTTATACTCTGGTAGACCTATACTAACGAATCATTGGAAAAAAATTGGAATACGCCCCCGCACGGATAAATTTGAACTATACTTTAAAAAATTGTTCTATCGCAAATGAAGTGGATTTTTTCCGGTTTTTCTCATTAAATCCTAATAGTTATACTTTCAAATAAGTTTTCATTGGGTCATCTTGTATTTGGAATAACCATCATCAGTAAGTGCATCATTATTTTGTCAATTTTAATCATTCAACAAAGTTCAGAATTATTTGAAATAGAATAGAGTTCAACAAAAAAATTGAACGATTTTTATTATTCTAAAAAAGAGGAACTGAATTTCAACATTTTCAACTTATTTTAAAATACTGGCAAGATACTACTTTTGAGCGTCCTACTCTGTCTATTTCCAAGATAATTCCATTCAGGTTGAATTCAACGAAATTATAGGTGTAAATACTAATAATGATTATTTAATTTCACAGAAAATATTTCAAGTTTGACATAAAAAGAATAGTACCAAAAATTCTACATGAAACAATTGAAACGCAAATGCTTTCAATTGTACTACACTACTTTCTTCAATAAATGTGAATTTTAGTAAAGTATTTTGTATCTGTTTTCAAATGTGGGGAAAGTAAATCATAATTAGATTTGATGAATTCTCTATTTACCTTTTGCAAATTTTTCAATCATATCCCTTTCATTGTTTTATTCTCATTAAAAATTACAAAGCCAATAAAGTTTCACATGAGTATCTAAGATCGGGCATGATCGTAACTAAAATATTTAACAATAAGGTACAAACAGGGTGTCCCTAAATTTGACTTCTTTGGATCAAATTAAGCCTATCGGGATAGGGAACTATTCGCAAACGCATCCTTTCCAAGATAGAGGGTTTAACAATAAAACGATTGTTTTGTCAAATAATTTCAAATGGATTGATCGATTGTTATTGAAAATTTTTGACGATTATCAGGTTGATAAAATATTTTTTTCCAGAGGTGTGAAGCGGGGGTCAAGTACTCTTTTTCCACCCCCGAATTCCTCGCCACTGGATAAAATGTTTTTTTTTCTTTCAATTTTTGAATCCTACCATCATTCCTTAATAAAACAGTAATAACATTTGACTACGCTAAAATCAACCGTTTTCGATTAAAACATCATTTTGTGACCGCTCTTATGATTCTTCCGAATCAACTTACATGAATAGGTTAATGGTGTCCTACAAAATGATATTAGTTCGTTAAACTACACGTTTTCTTCGAAAAAAATGTTATCTTCTACTACGCTAAAACGGTTTCCATAAATTTTTTTATTAACATTAATGCCATGGAGATGATAATTTCACAAATAAGTCATGCAGAATAAAAGTGTAATATTTCGATTAACCCTTAAACGGGCATGGTATCATGTTCAATATTTTTTTTAAATCGGCGGTTAACCTTTGGACCTGGATCCTTTTCTCAGGGCACAAGGAAATTTCATTGTGAATGTGTTGGTCACACTGTGTAACGTCCAACGTAAGTTACATTTATCAACAAAAAGCTGGCAAGGTATCATATATGATACTTTATTGAAAGATTTGTTTCAAAAATTTAACAGTTTACTTGAGGTCTAAATGATAGGAAGTCGTGAAAAGAAGAAATCTTAAACACAATAAATTCACTCTTCACTCTCTTCACAGCATTGATAAGCGCACATTGCAGAAAACATTAGGCGTATTAGAAATTTCTTCTATTGCTACTTGTATACGGCCAACAAGATTTTCCTCATTTTCTACCGGACTCTGAAAGACGAGAGACTTCATATGATCTGACATAAAATAATCAAGGGAAGTAAATTCGGAGCCCTAGTTAGCCAATCAATTGGCCTACCTCGACCTATCTAGTTCTGTTCATAAGTGGCATTTAAATGGAGTCGTACTGAGAAAAATGTACAGAAACTCCATCATACTGAAGTTCTGGTAATATGTCCCTTCAGAATATCAAATACATTTCTCGGTTTAATTTTTGAGGAAACATGTATTAATAACATTTTTTTCGATGATAACAATTTGTATTGTTTTCTTTGATTTATTTCTCTAACTACACTTTTAAAAGCAGAGTGGTTTTTCACTTGTAACTTCAGCGATTCACTATTGTATAGAGATAGTAAGAGAGCTTTTAAATTTTGTATAACTTATCAAATAGTTGCATTTGATGTTTGTCAATTGTTGTTAGCGGTTACAAGGATGAACATGTGAACACTGATAAAAAAATTTTGCAATGTATTGAGGTTTTCAAGTTACACAGATGATAAGTTTTAAAATGAGCTCACTATATTGACTTTTTATTATAAACCAGAACAAGGACCCTGATACAAGAGAGCATATTCTTAACGAAGTGCAATGTTGCGGCAGTCAACAATATTGTATCCTAATAAGTTGGAGCGAACAACTCCGAACTTAAATTACTAAATCATGAAAAGTTTTAAAAACTATTATTGCAAGTTTACAATACAACCTTCAAGTTGTTCACCTTGTATAATTAATACTGTCTTTACAAATTCACAGAGAAAAGAACAGATTAAAGTCTAGTTTACATTAGGCCATCGCTGGCTGTCAGTCCGGTTTTTTCCTGTGTGTGTCTTTGTTGCTAAGAACAATAACGTTGCTTCTAATTTTATTTTTGTTGGTAATACATTTCTCATCAGAGTGTCTAATCTGAATAGAGCTCTGTATAAGTGAAAATAACTCATCAAAGTTTTCAGCAGTAACCTAACCCTAACAAAGCGGAAGTTCCAGTTATAGGTTTATCCCTTAACCGTTTGCTTATCCAAAGTCGTTTCGCTTGTTTTTTCTAATATATCAATAAAATTTTCTCTTAATAGTTCAGAGATGTTCTTTGAATTTATTATTTTTCAACTTAAAAAGTGTGCACATCCGAAGAAAAATCCGCCAATGAATGGCAGGAAACAGGCCAACGCTGGTTTATCTGTAGGACTGACGCAAGCATTACTGGCTTCGTATAAACATTGCTTAATGTTATTGTATATACCAATATATTTTAAGTATATTTTTGTCACTTTGCAAAATTTTTATTTTATATAAATATGATCACAGTTTTAAACATGTTAACAAATAGAGTACTAAATTCATATTTATCACATACCCTACAAATTGTTTATCAACAATAGCTTCGTTTCAGATTGCATGTAGAATTATTTCTGAATAACTTAACTGTAAAATAAATAATATATTTTTCATGGTATAAGTTAAAATTATTTTTCTGGTTTAGTTACATCAAAAAATCAGTTAACTTTCTAGTTTGATATCACTGGCAATGTTACATTATAGTCAAAAAACTATAACATATAATTAGAAAAAATTACAATTCAATTATTTATGCATTCAAACCAAATAAATATTTCAACAGAAATTTACAACAATATTTAAAATATTTCAACCCAGATAAAAGTAAATTATTGGTTTTAATGAATTGGCGTTGCTCGAAAAATTTGTAAGCATAAAGGCCGCTTGACACGATGCAATGCAATGCAAGACGTGATATTTCTTGATCAAAAGAATGCGCAGTTGAAGTTCATCCGATTGTTCCATGCAAGAACTTGCACTTGCAAGATTAAGGCCACGTCTTTTTGTTTCATTTACTCATGGAGTTTTTGTTATGGACAGCCATGATGCAATAACTAAGAGACTTGCTTAATGTCAAAAGACGTGCAATATTAATCTATGAAATATTTTGACTTTGGAAAAAATTGCATGCAATTTCTTTCACGTTGACTTGCACCATGTCAAGCTACCTTTATCGATTTGATACCATTTTCATTCCGTGCAAGTTGCAATTCTAGGGAGAAGTCCAGTTACTTTTGGCGTCGAAACCAACCTGTCATCAGGCCCCAGAAGCAAGGCAGCAGCAGATATAATTGTTCATTATACTCAAGGTCTCTTGACAAGATGCAAGACAAAGAACAAGAAATTGCATGCAATTTTTCGCAAGATCGATATATTGCACAGACGAATATTGTACGTCGCTTTGCATTATGCAAGTCTCTTGCCATTGCATCATGGTTGCCTCTTATCAAAATTCCATTAGTAAAAAAGTAAACAATTTCTTAACCTCAAATTCTATTTAATATTTTGTGACCGATTTTTAATGAAAATAACAAAGCTAAGTAAACAAGAAAGAGGCCATTGTATCACTGATGGACAGAAAAGAGCACTAAATAGAACAGGAGGAAACATGAGTAAAGCTATAGAATTAGGTGAAAAAAACATACAATAATTAGTTTCACTTATTTTCAACTAATTATGAGTGAAGAAACATTTGAATAACTCCTAAGGAAAATAAAACGTTATATCAGCATATTAGAAACTAATTTTTCTCTAGAATTGCAACTTGCACGCAATAAAAATGACATCAAACCGATAAAGTTGCCAGTGCGGTATCCTGCATGAAATAATAAGCAGAACTTCATCTGCGTATGTTTGTGATCGAAAAATATTGCGTCTTACATGGCATTGCCGCTTGACATGATGCAAGGCAATTTCTTGCAAGATAAATAATTATAGTTCATAGACAAACATTGTATGTCGCGAGTAAAAGTAAACAATTTCCTAGCCTCATATTTAATATTTTGTGGGCGGTTTAAAAATGACAATATCAACGCTAGGTGAAGTAAACAAAAAAAAAGTGGTTAGTGCATCACTGGCAATAAAACTGCTGCTGCCTTGTTTCTGGAGTCTGATGAAAAGAAAAGAGCACTCTGGTGACGGTTGGTCAGGCCCTGGCTAGATAGAACAAGAAAAAACATGAGTTTAGCTATAGAATTAGAATAAAAAACAAAAATTACTTCAGAATGGACGAAGAAACATTTAAAAACTCCAAAGAAAACAAAGCTTAATATAATTAAGGAATCCTTGGCGAGAGACCTAATAAAAGTAAAATAGTGCCAGTGCGGGATCTTGCATCAAACAATCTGCTGCACTTCATCTGGGCATGCTTTTAATCGAGAAATAATGAGTCTTGCATCAAGTCAAGAGGCTTTTCGAAAACGATAATGAAAACCAGTAGTGAATATAAGGTATTACTATATTGAAAAACTTGTTTGGCCCCTTTATTTTCAGACTGCGTAGATGTTAGAAAATAGAAATCTGTATAAATATAAAATATAAAGTAACAATTGTGAAACATGATTAATAGAAGGTGGCACAGACTCCAAATTTAAGAAAAGTTTAATATTTTTTTGGATTGGTGTAAGGGCTTAGCTTAAGATACATTAGGAGTACATTTTTGAGGAATATGTTTCAAGTTAATGGTAATATACCATTCTCTATTATCATTAATTGATATTGAATTTATTCATTGAAAGTAGTAGTTTCTGTTTACATGTGCTGGTAATCTTCGAAGACCTACCCTTAATTGACAGCGTTTTTTAAATTATTTTTTATTTTGAAAACAGAATAAATGGAAATGCGGCTCCGCCAAGCCATAAACCACAATTTCATAGACATTTCATACAGATAACGCAAGGTTGAATTAATTTTCTAATAAAAGTTCACAGAGATAAATCTGCTAGCATGAGATATCAAGTTGGCGCAGTTGACACAAATCTGCATTCTGTTGATATTTCGTTACTTTTGTGTTGTACTCGTGTTTTTATTTTTCTGATTATAATTTTAATCTCTAAGTCTTTAAAATGTTTTTCAATAAATGTTGTATATTATATTGCAAAATTATAATTTTAATATATTTGTTCCCAAATCCTCATAAACACATAGAACGTTTTAATAGATGACGAATAGCTGAAAACCATATTGAATAAACCGCAAGGGATTTACTATGAACTTCAAGCTATGAAATTTGTTTAAATTAGATCTAATTATTTATTTTGTAGCATTTTAATTGGATATTTTTGTTAAAAATAGATATTTCCATCATATTAATAAATAGTAACACGTATTGTTCAGGTTTTTATTATAATTAAATAATTGTCATTACTTCAAAGACCCGATTTGTCTACGTTTCGCTTGAGTGAGGAAATAAAACATCACTCAATAAGCCATGTGAATGACACACAGATGGTGCTGTCAGTGTCAAATCCATATGACGTTTACAATGAACCAACTTTGTGATAGCCATTTAATCATTGCTTCTTGATATAGAAAATACTATAAGTTCAGCAATAGCTTCAAAAGTATTTTCCGGACTCCATCGAAAAGAACCATTTGTTAAGGGATTGCTGAATTTAAACGTGATCGTACCGACACCGATGATGATGGACGTTCTTGTCATTCAATTGAGGTGGTTAATTCAGAAAAGAGCAATGGGCCTATAATCATTCATTGAACATGGTTAGCTGTCTTCTATTTTCAGTACACTCCTACTATCTGGTTTTGTTATACACATAAAGTTTTCTTTTGAAAAAAGTACTCTCCTGGCAAAAAACCGAAATATCTATCAAGATATTCTATTATGCCCCTAATTCCAATACATTTGAGCAAAGTTAAAATGCTGCGAGGTACCGTCAGGTATTAAAGAAAAATTTCACTGCAGTTTTCTTTTCGTTTCTTGGCCGCAAATGGGTTAATATATCCCCAATCTTCTGAGTTGATATATTGCTCCTCTTTGAATTTTGTGACCACTTCTCATGTTGTGGATCAAACTTGAAAAGATACATTTCATTCACCTTATAAAGTGAGGTTAGGTTAGGTAGTAGTAACCATCTAAATATAGGTGATCTGAGGGCTACGCCTCTGATGAAAAAAATTTTAAACACGCTGGAATATGGATAATTACAACGGGTACTGTAATGTTTTTATTTGATAATACGATTTCGTGTTACTAATTACATTTTTATTTTAAAATCAGTTTTCTATTACTAGAAAACGCAAATAAATTAAAATTAATTTTTAGATGTTTATGCTACAAATATATGCCACCCGCTATTAATTTCTAAAAATATCAGTCTGGTTATTTTCATAGTAGAGAGTGAAACATGCAGTGAAATTCAATACCATTCATTACAATTTTGTGAAACCAGTAAGGGTTATTGAAATTTTAAACATTTCATTATAAATTTCTGCATTCAGTGTAACCCAATTTCATAGCGAAAAAAAAATTCCAAATACTCTGCGATTTATAAATGAAATTTTCCTTTCCAATAGTGCTTTGGGTTGATTTGTGGCCCCGAATGGATTCCTCAGTTTCGTATAAATTTCAATCATTGATTTAATTGACGTTTTTCGAAATAAAAATAAATTTAATTAGGTAGTTGCTGCTACGGCCACAGCAGCTTGTTGCCTGTTATATCCTGTACTTAAACTGGGATGAAATACTTTATAGTACAACACCATAAAAACAATTCCCAAGAAAAAGGGGATAACATTCAATAAAATGATAGGTAAATAATATACTTTTTCTCTCACAGCTTCGTCTGCAGATATTATCCATACCACGTTGGCTATTGTGTTTTCAGCGAATAGTACACAATAGAAAATTACGTACTTAAGGAAAGTTCGACCTTCAACCTGTTTTAACAAACATAATTATTACATTAAATATTCACTAAATACATTAAAAACTAATGGCTAAAAAAATTTGAACGATAGAAAATTCGACCTTCGAAAGTATTTTTCAATTAAAGATAGACTCCGACTTGTATAAACGTTAAAATTTTTAAATAAAATATCGTCTGTCGGTTTCAAATGGTTTTATTAGATTTGTTAACGTTTTTTTTGGGGCAAATTTTGTAATTTAAACCCCCTCCTGTTGTCAGATTGATTTGAAATATTCGAATAGTCATAAGGACATTTCGGAAACTATGACCCTGGAATAGATATATCACGTATCATGTGGATCTTAACCCAGAATGACATTTTTATCACAACTTCCGAACGTCCCGTTCAATTTTCAGTTGTAATTTGATACAAAAAACCTATGTTTTGAATTACTTTTTCATGTGTTTATATGGTATTCATTAAGTTTTAGTGTTACAAACTCGTCCACTGATGTAGAACGTTAAGCTGGTCCTGTTCCAATATGTTGTCGAAGCTAAAGTTTGGTGGACATGCGAGCTATTTCTGTTTACATTATGGTTTTTCGTGATCTATTTACATCATATTCGTGAGTGTCAACTTCTTAGAAAGGAAATTAAGAGATTTCCAGGAAACGAAGATTCTAGAATGTGATGAGACTATATAAAACGAGACTCTAGTAGAAAAAATAGTGACAAGTAATTTAAGCGGTTTTTTTAAATAAATTGAATGTTGAGTGTTGTGAATAAATAATTAGTGTGTAAATGTTAGTGAATAGTTAAACGTATAAGTCAGTGAATCATTTACTGTATCGATAAATTATGTAAGATATACCGTGTGTATGAATTCATCCCACCTGTTTAAATAAATAAGATTACAATAGATTCTAAATGTTTAACAATTGTTATGGAGCAGTTATATAATAGAAACAATTATTAACTTACTCCTCCTAACAAAGGAAACATCCTAAAAATCAAAATATACAATACTTTTTATCAAAGTATATCAAGAAACAGGAACCAATGATTATACTAAATTTGGGATTAAATAAGGTAACTAAGGACTTAACATATTATTGCAATAGCTCAAAAAAACAAACATTATATATGAAGTTCCGCGTAATAATTGTGATGCTATTTACGTAGGATTAACAGCACATTATTTGGAAAACAGATTAAAAAATCATCAATAAGATGCAATAACAAACCAGGAAATGATAAATAAATACAATTAATTACGAAATAATATCGAATATACCGAAAATAAAATTTTTAGAAATGGTTTATATGATTAAAAAGGAGAATCTTTATAAATCCATTTTTTAAAAAATCATAATTCATAATATAACTAAAGCAAATAGTATTTTGAAATTAATGTATTAAGTGAAATAATTTTATGAGGTTTGTAAATATCAAATCATAGTTTAAAAATCGACTCATCTCCAGTATACCACCCACCTGAAATCCTGATAAAATTTCGTATATATAATACATAACAGGTGTGTGAATTATTGATCAAATTTTATCCTGCGGAAACTGTAAATAGCGAACACATAAATGAAAGTTTTATGAGCCGTGGTCCCAATTTGCATCCATTCCGATACAAGCTAGGTAGATACGAAGAACGCCCAAAGGGCCGTGGTCAACCCTCTCAATCTGCATTCATTTCGATCCCAGCTAGGTAGATGTGAGAAACTTCCGGAGGGCCGTGGTAAACTCTTCAAAATAGTCTAGGATATTATCGGGTTAATTCTGGTTTGGTTTGATTATTAGATCAAGTTAGGTTAAGTTTGTCGTCTTTTCCGTTGCCTCCTATCGGTGTTTTATCGCTCCATGAAGTACATCAGGTCGCTCGTATCGACATCAGCAAAACCTCTTTTCTATGTCGAGCTCTCCAGAAATCTGAGCCTATCATCCCTTTCCTCCAATAAAACTTCAAATTTGAATTAATGTGACGATTCCCGTCAAGGATGTTTTCCCGCCGGAATTAATTTTCGCGAAGGTTTTTGGTGGGAAACTTAGGCATAAAACTCTCCCAGCCCCTCGTCACACAATGTCACATTTAGTCGACAACCTCCCACCCCAAAGAGTAGTGTTGGCAAGGATAAATATTGAGTATAGAATCATTACTGACAATAATAGATTGGAATAGAAGCATAATTACAAAAGAGCCTTAGCAATAGAATAAAAGAGTGAGAAGCACAGCAGAAAGAGAAAAGTGATATACCAAATTACACTTAGATAGTATGAACACATCCGCTATTTTTATCTGAGTCTGGGATATACCACATACCACATTTATGTATTTACTTGTAATTGAGAATCTTATCTAGAATTGTAAAAAATTGTTTACTGTTACTTATTTATGTTTATTTCGGGGTCAATGATCTGAATAAAAACATTTAAAACAAAAACTCTTCCAGATTTATATTTGGTTAGTAATTAAAACTGCTCTGACGCGAAAATAACGCGAAATTATTTTCTCATACATAAGCAAATCAAGATTTAAAATTGTACTGAGGGAACTACATGGGTATTCAAGTTATTCAACAATTCTAACCCAAATTTTTTTGATTTTGATTATTTTTTAGAGTAAGATTGAATATATACGAGGGTTGCTACTAAGTTTCGAGATATTAGTCGTGATCATTGCCAAACTCGAAGTTGAAAACACTTAAAAATCGTGAATTATGCTAAAATATTATTTTGGAATATCCTGTTTATTTACAAAATAAATAAAATTTGAAATAAATCCACAATAATGCTCAGATGATGCCAATGTATTATGAGGGCTGATCTCTATGCTGCCCCTTAGACCCACTTACAATAAAAAATTGACAGACACTGTTTCCAGTTTGAGAGATAGGACAACACTGATGTGAATATGTCAAATCTGACATTGCCATCACAAAGTTTAACATTTTTAATGATGAACGTACTCATACGTGAGCTATTCGAGTTGTTTCGTTTCGTGCGATGATTTTTGACGCGGATTAAGCCAACAGCAGTATGCTGATCATCTCGAGCCACCGTGTTTTGCTGGTTTTCCGAATTCAATCATAGTCACACTTCACTACAGGATGAATTTCGTGAAGGTCGTCTAAAATCGCTTGTTGTGCCAGAAATCATACATTCAATATTGCATTAACATTTAGCTATCAAAAAGATTTGTTCGCATTGTATACTGCATCATATGACAATTGCTCTCAAAAAAAAGTTCGCGTTGATTAGTGCAAAGAAATAGTGAAAAAATTCAATCGCGATGCTTCAAGACATCTCTAAGATCGTGACTGGCGAATAATCATACATCTATGTATATGAACCCGAAGCCAAAGAAGAATCGACTGTATGGGTTTTTCAAGACAAGTCAAATTCAACAAAACTTGTTCGTGCACGAAGCACTTCTAAGCAAATGGTCTCCTATTTTTTCGGTATAGCTGGACATGTCACCACCGTTCCTTTAAAGCAACGTAGATTGGTCAATTCTGAATGAACCACCAGCATTTGTTTTCCAGAAGTGTACGAAAAAATCAGGGAAACCGATTGTAGAGAACGAATCTTTCTCAGTTCTAACAAAAACGTTTTGACCCTCAAAACATCGAATTCAATGGTCATTCGCCGTACAGTCTTTAGCACCCAATGTCTTCTTCTTATTCCCGCAGATAAAAAATAAATTGCGAGGTCAACGTTGTTCTACACCTGAAGAAGCGATTGAAGCGTTCAAATCACATGTTTTTGAGGTACCTCAATCGGAATGGAAAAACTTCTTCGATAATTGGTTTAAACGCATGTATTGACCTTGATAAAGAATATTTTGAAAAATAATAAAGCCATATACAATTATAAACATTTGTATTTCATCTATCTTAAAACTTGAGTAGTAGCCCTCGTAATTATATTATCTGTTCATACATATCAGGATATGAAAGCTTAGAGTCTAAAAGTATTGAGTGCAATATGTGAATTAGTGGACAACTTTTCAAATATTTTTGAGGAATACAAGAGATTCCTTCGAAACCGAATATTTTTTTCTAAACTTCTCGAAGGTATCGAAGCAATTTTGTTAAGAACCAGTAAAATTGAAGCTAAGTTAGAAAAATAACATTATGATTTAGATTTTTCCAAAAATTATTAATATCTTCCTTAAAAATTTCTTTATCAATAGTTTGTGTTTTACTTGTTCAATTATATTTAGAAATTGGTGGTGTACATAATTATATTGTGTAATTAAAAAAAATGAGATTTTGTTATTTACAAAATTCGAAACTCATACAGTAATAAAATACACCTAGTATGGTGTCGATACTGAAAAATTGGGACACTGTATTCTCAAAATGTCAATAATCTAAACATTCCTTTATATTGAAAGAACTTTTGAATTGAAATTTTTTGATATCTCTTTCAGGTTTTGAGAAAAGTATATAGGTTACCTTATGTTTGACACCACAAAATTTTGTACCTGGTATGAAAAACATTTTGCATGAACCGTTGATTGATCCTAAGAAGATTTTGCTACCATCGCTTCATTTAAATCTCGGATTGATGAAACCGGGCGCCTGCTTCAGGTATCTTTCATAAAAATTTCTGCACAGGAATTTTCGTTTTTCCACTAATCCGAGTTTTGATGGAAAACGCAATTTTCAAGAAATGAAAAATCAGAAAGAAAAACTAGCTTGGATGAGCTTTAAAAAAGTTGTGCACAGTTTTCTAGTCAACATTAAAGATCCCGAGTACAAAAACCTAATAGAAACAATGAGACGTCATTATAAAAATCTTGGATTCAACATAAGCTGCACTTCCTACATTCCCCTTAACTATTTTCCCAAAAATCTAGGAGATTACAGTGAAGAGCAAGGTGAACGGTACCAAGGTAGGTGGAATTAAAATATGATGGCTGACTACTACTGGAATCTCAAGAGGGATTGCCAAAACACCAAGAGATGTGCACGAAATAAAAAAATCGAAAGTTCGAAAGCTGAAATACTTTACTATTTATTTTCATTCATACATCCCTGTACACGTGAACTAATATTGAAAACGAAATTTGTATCGTTGATGTATGAAAAAAACGTGTTTTTCTTTATAAAATACATATCATACTCGAGTGAAATTAGATTATGAAATTGTACAAAATGTAGAAGTGTTAGAGAAAAACCTTAGGCAGAGCTTAAAAAAATATTTCAGAAACAGCTATTTTCATTGATTATTGTACGAAAGTTAGAGGTAATTAAATTAAAAAATCAAATTCGAATTTTAGTTCTTTGAAGATATAAGTTACCATTCAAAATTAAATGACATCATAACACTTATATAAACCCCTTAATTTACTATTTATGCAATGTAACTTACCAGCACAACGTGGGTGAAGATATAAACTGCTCCTAAAATACAATAGAATAGGAAATCGTAGAGAGAATTATGATCACAGAAATTATTTTTTGCACTTGTACAGGCTAGCCATAACGTCATAACGAACCAATGACCAATAATAACAACAATTGTTTCTGTTGGATATATGGAGGCTATCACACTAATGCAAAGAATTCTCGAAACTGAAAATTAAAAAAAAATGTTAAATAACTAATAGAAATCATTGTTTTAACAGTTCACATTAGTACGGCAGCTAAGGGGGGTCCCGTAGCCTCAGTTTTTAGAGGGTTTTCCTGTATTTTTCTTTAAATTACTGTAAGAAGTAATAGCGGGCGCGCACTTCAGCCTCTGATCGCGCATAACTTTACAACTAAGGGTCGAAAACATGATTGGAAGTGGTCAAAATGTTCGTATTGATTAGTACTTTAATCTATTTATAAGATTTTGAATAATCTTTTGTTCACGTATTGTGGCACAGTAGGTACTTCGGATTTATTTATTCTAACTTTTGAGTTTTTAAAGAAATTAATTTTTTATCGACCTCCCACTCCATTCGAGAAGTTCAATAAAACCTCGAAATTGATTCGAATTCTTCCTCTACCTATCTACACTCCAAGTAAAAGTAAATTTTAGTAAATTTGTTGTGATTTTATTGCTTTTCTTCGCTAGTAAGTTTTTATTTGCTTTTTTTATTGCGCCACAAAAAATTTCAATCATCTTTACGGATTTCCTTTTATTTCTCGTTTCTGCTCCCCTCTGTCTTCCCGTTTCCTTCTTCATTGTATTTTTTTCCCGCAGTTCTACAGCTGCCATGCTGGGAATTTGCTTTATTTAACTGAAAATGATAATAATCTCCACAAGTCCACATATTTGTTTGGCCATTGTTAGGCCCACTTCATGCACTTTGCTTTCTTTGCAACTGCAACTTGTGTTTCCTGATGGGGCGACAAGCCTTTAAAATATAATTCTTTCAATTTTCTTCGAACAGTGCGTTCAGAATCGTTTACGCTAGCACCCTGAAGCTATGATTTTATTATGTTTGTGATAGTAAATCTATTTTGTAGAAAAATTTTCTTCAAACATCTTTCTGAGTGACATTTGGTTTTCTTAACTCTTCCCTTGACAGAATTTTCTTTTTTAATTCGTCGTGCAATAGCTTCAGAAAGCTTCAATCATAATATTTTCCGGTTTGTAAATGTTTTCGCATTCACAAGGGACTCCACATTAGCTTTTTTACTCAATGAAAGATCGCCTTTTCCACTCTAAATGAAAATAGTGCAATTATATTTTTGAATTGAATTGAACTTTTTTTATTGTACTTAGCAATAAATATTAATTTATATAATCGGGTCCGGGAATAGTTTTGGATTTATACACTTTAACTGAAACCGAATACCACTTCCTGAGGAAAAGTTGTACATTCAAACTTTTGAACAGATAATATTTAAGAGGCCTATCACATCTCATTTTGAAGTTCTAACTTTAATGTTTAAAATGAGCTGCTCAAAATATTTCTACGTCATGTAGGAACCAAGTAATGATCAATAAAGTCAATTTTGCAATAATTTTGCTTTATATTGATGATAACTTTTTAAATATTGATTTTTTGCAAAAAACCGTTTTTGTATATTTGTTTAAAACAAATATTTTTTATTTGAAACTTTTTTTCATATCTCTCTTTGTTTAACAAATTACTCGACCAGATTTGGATTCGGTATTCTCGAAAAATCGATTCTACGCATAAAAAAAAACAAAAGAAAACGCTCTAAAACTGAGGGCAGTATGAACGGCTACGGGACCCCCTTAGCTATACCGTACTAATATTAAGAATCTGATTTTACAACTTTTGTTCAGTTAATATTTTATATTGTGTTTTGTGTTAATAAAGTTTGTTATTTGTTTTTAAAAATAGTGTTTCAACGCGGAAACACGTAATTTCTTTATTACTATAATATTTCTTTACGAATAGAATATAATTTTTTTTACCTCTACGAAAACAATTTTTTTTTATTCTTATGCAAATATTTTTTACCTTTGCAAATAAAATATCTACTTTTGAATTCATAATGAGGCTTTAAAAAAATAAAATAACGTTTTTCAATTCATAGTCGCGGATCCATAGTTTTGTGCGATATTTACAATTTTTAACACGACAAGAACGTGCATTAAAAGTTTTTTAGCACGTATATAAATAGATAACAATAGTATAATGATAGTCGCACTATTCTTTTGTTATTTTAGATTGTTTCAGTCAAAATAATTAACAAATTTAATATAGATACTTGACACTAGACTGCTACACAACAATAAGACTTATACTGGCCTCTTCTCTATCTGTAAAATGGCGGATGAGGATACCTACATACGAACTTTTGAATAATTAATATCATTAAGACAAACCGAAAAACCATTAGCAACATCTAAGATTTTCAAAAATCAGCAAATGTTCAATATTATATGAAATATTGAATAAAAATTGATTGAAAAAATCATATTTTCTAAAAATGAGTGCATTTTTGGTATTTGATTCAAAATAATTAAAAAATTGCTTATCTTGAATTTTCCTTTTAATTGAAAAATGGTTAGGTTAGGTTAGGAGACTATGACTATAATCGCATTTATGAGAAAGTATTAAATCTTTGTAACTCTAATGTTAACTCTTTTATAATTTTTCTTCTATTACGGTAATAAACGTCTTCTTCTTCCTATTTCTTCCTTTTTCGTGGCCTTTCCATACTTCTTCTCCCCAGTGGTGAGTTGTCTCTATCCTTACTATTGTAAGCGAATGAGCGAGGAAAGAATACCTCGCTCATTCTGCTTATGTTTTCGTTCCATTCACGCTTTCTGCTCAGTACCCATTCGTTAATATTTTCCACTCTGCCTTTTCGCCTTATGTCGTCGCTACGTTCCCTGTTTCTCCAGTAATTTTTCGTAGGACTTTTATTTCGCTTATTTCCAGGAGCCTTTTTGTTTTTGCTGTATCAGGCCGAGTTTCTGCTGTGTACGTCATTATGGGTCTGATTACTGTTTTGTAGGTTCTTGACTTGGCCTCAATACTTATGTATTTGTTTTTCCATATAGTGTCTTTCAGACATCCGGCTGTTCTTGCTGCTTTTATTGTTAGCTGTCTCAATATCACCATATCCAGATAGTTCTGTACCCATATATTTGAATTTCATTTCTTGCTGGATTATTTTGTCGTCTGCAACCAGCTTACATCTAAGAGGTATACTCCGCCTGCATGGTTGTTGGGTGGAATGAGAAGCTCAGAAGTCATGCTGCCGGTTCCAAGCCCGGACAAAGGAGGAGGGTTCCCAGGTTAGGTTAGCACCCTGCCTGAGGTCAAAAAAACTCATATGCTCATAGAACCGACAGCATGCCTCGGAACCGGACTGAATAAAAGATGACGACACACGCTAGAAAAAGGACAGAGAGATGGAAAAAGAAAAATGTACTACGATTTGCAACATGGAACACCAGATACCTCAGCACTAGAAAACAAAAAATAACAAAGGATTTAAATTATCACAACATCGACATTTGCGCCCTACGGGAAACTAAAAAGGAAGGTAAAGGCCAAAAACAATACGAAGAATACCTAACGATCTACAGTGGGGTCGAAAAACGGGAAAGGACCAAGGAAGGAGTATCAGTATATGCACCGGAAAACAATAAATCCAGGCATGAGGGGAAGTTGTTTTACGACCAACTTCAAGACACGATCGAAGCATTACCAACGAAGGAAATGTTGATTATTCTAGGGAACTCCAAATGCACGAATTGACAAGAAAGGCGTACCAGGAGTCAAACAGCGCCTTAACGAAGATGCAATGAATGATAATGGAGAGATTATGAACAACTTTTCTATGCTAAATGAGCTAAGAATAAATAATACATTCTTCGACCATAAACCTCATTTATGAGAAATGAATTACAAAAGCTTCATACATTTATGATGACAGTTAACATTAAATTAATATAACTAAATTCAATGTTTCACCAGAATTTTATTTATAAAAAGACATTGTAATAACTATCAAATTTACTATATTGAGTAGGTACTCCTCAATCCAAAATCTTATTCCTAGATTAGATAAGTAAAAAAAATACATTTGATTACTTACCAGTAACTAAAAAATGCCACATAAATTGCACAATGGTACCTGACCACGAGATATTATTTTTTGTTCTTAGTGAAACACGTAGAAGTCTTTGGTAAGAGGCCATTGACCATGCCATACTAACAAACGAACTGCCAATGGATAACAATTGATGAATTACTAAAATAAATGTTGAGGATAATTAAGAAAATAATGAAACCCTTCTTAAATTGTTTTTATTTTTATGAGATACAATTTAAGATGATAAATAAATTTGCAACACTATTTTCATTCATAATGAAATTATCTACTCAGAAATATGACAAGTAAAAGTGCTAAAAGATTTTTCGAAATAAGAAAATAAAACCACAACAATATAAAAAATATGTAGCAGATATATAGAAGGTTAAGAGCCAGTTTTTCAATAAGTGAATTAATTAATTACAATTGGTCAAAGTTTATAATATGATAAAATTATTCAAACAGAGTAGATCAACAAATAATTTTGAAGTAGAAACAAATCTTTAAAAATTTATTAATGGGTTTTTTATGGAAAACTTGAAAAATATTGTATAAAATCATGAATACTATCAGTTGTTATTAAAATGTTTTATTACAAATTGAAAGAAGTATTATTGGATCCTTCAATCTTAAATTCAATTTGCTAATGATAATTTAAAACATGAGAAGAAAATTTGAATACTTTTACATTTGGTTTTATAATTCATATATTGCCATACTTTCATATACAATTGCGGATTTGTAACATTTTTTAAATGACCAATACAAAAACATCTAAATGAGGTAAACATATTAGAGGTTTATTCCAATATCTGATTTGTTAATAAAAAATATACACTTCTGAATTTATTAATTAGTTATGAGAGCTTAAAGTTAGAGCTATGAGTATGAGTATAAAGTATGAGAGCTAAAATTTTTCTAAGCTAACAGTTGAAAAAGAACACCCTGTACCAATAGATGAATGGCAATGTCAATTTTTTATTAATGCCTACAACAACTACCAGGTGAGAAAAATATTCAATATATCATAAAAGTATTAATCAAATAAAAGAACCAATTAAATTTGATATATACATCTGACAAATAAAAATAAATGACTAAAGTAATAATTGGATAATCACAAAAAATCATAGCTTTTCTCAAAAACAGCAGAAAAGGGAGTTTTCCTAACTAAAACTCTATTTTATATTTTGGAAAATTTCATTTGAAATTTTATTTTAGATATATTACGATTCTTCAAAAAAATTTGTTTAAAAATTTAAGAGAAAATACTTTTTGTATTTCATTGAATAATTTACTACTACCCTGTATCAATAGTGTTTTTCTGTCACATCATTGCTATTAACAAGATAGTGAATAAATTACACTTTGATTTTAATTTACTTTCATCAGATTTATGAAAAAACTAAAAGTTTTTAATCAATTTTTGACTTACTTGTAAAGGTATCACCTTCCATCTCCTTTCCTTTGCTGTGGAATATAATTGCTAACTGAAGAATAAGCTGAGGTGCAGCTTCTAAAAAACATTCCAGTACTCTTAACAATGCTACATCTGAATCTTCTTTAGCCATCATTTCATAATATTTCCTTTGGTTTTCTACATCTTTGTTTTTTTCAGCCTTCTGAGATTTTAAAGCATATTTTAAGGCATCAAAATATCTTAGAATCGGTGCTAATTGAAAAATCAAAATAAAAATGATACACAGCCTTTTCCTGGTAAATTTCTTTGTTAGATTACTTCCTCTGTTGACATTTTCATGATCTAGTACATACATTCGAACACTGAATGCAGTATTTATTATTGCTGGTATTATGATAAAAGATAATGTAGCAAAGAAATATGATAAATGTTTACTAGCATAATACCTATATGCTACATTGCAATCGAAAAATACATCAGCTATGTGACTGAATATGGAAAAAACAAAACCTGCAACATCCCAATTCGTAGCTCTATCTCTTGATGGTATCCTATCTATTTCATCTCTATCAGAACTGCACATCTTAGTTTGATATAAGATGGTCATATTCTTTTTCAGATTGAATACCACTTGTGTACGTTAATGTTTCTTTTTCATTACTTCAAACCTTCACTTTTATTTTAGACAAACATTATTTGTACAAACAAAAATTACTAAGATTTAAACGTGCAGAATAATATTCGAGCTAACAATAAATCTGTACCGATGAATCATCGCAAATCTCTACTACGATTTCGAGAAAAGTGCAAGAAAAACTGAATTGAATTTGAAGAAAAAAACGTAAAACTAGTGAACAAGAAGTCAAATATGACAATTATGGAAATAAAAATAACTTGTGTCAGTCTTTTCAGCTTCTGACATCAGTTGAAATCTTCACACATTATTTTTCTCCATTATGCACTACGAAGAAAATATGCTTTATTAACTTTTAATCTTACATAAACTTTTATTTCTTTGTCACAGGAACTACTAAAATACCAGCTTATTAAAGCAGGTTTGAAGCTACTAGTCTTATCTGTCTAATTTTCCGATTCTACACGATCGTTGCGTCAGCGGCGTACATAAAACTGAATCCTTGAAAATATATAGTTGTTTGCAGAAACATTTAGATCTCGTGTTTCCTTTTTCAAAAGTACTAGCCTACTCATCTATTAAACAGCGACAGTTTTCAAAATTAGAAAAATAAAATGTTTATACTATTTTATAAAAAAAATTCTATGACTACTATAAAACATTCGTTATAGTATAGTGCTTTCACTTGTATAATAATACCTATTATTTACTAGTGCAGAATTTTCTATTATACACTGCGTGTTTTTAAGCTTGAGAATATCTTTTAAATTGTTCAATTTCAGGTTTTATGTAACTTAAATAATTTTAGTTTCAAGTCTTATGCTAATATGTGAAATAATGCCCAATTTAATTATTACTTATATAGTAAGAAAAAAATGAAATGGTTTTATAAAGATATTTGAATAAAACCTATATCCTTGGAAATAATTTCCATATATAACTTAAAAACTACTTATATTTAGGATCCACATCATCTCCATTTATAAATTTGGAGTTTATTTTGTTGTGTAGAAAAAATACATGAGTGATATTTTTGATAAACTCAATGGTAGAATTTTTTGAAAAGAAAATATCATGGAAAACCACTTTTCCTAGAAAATTTGATAAATAATTTGCCTTATAAGAGTGAGTAAATAAAAGATGAGTTGATAAAAAATCAAGTTATGCTGTTTTTGTGTTTCTAGAGGGTGTTTTTCTATATTATAAGATCCAGGGAGGTTTTTAATAGAAACCTGAAAGACATGCAAATCGAAGGTGTATCTAAAAGAATGCTGATTCATCAGCAGAGCCTTCAAATTGTCCAGAACACACTAGAATACTGAATATTGCATCTTCTGATACGATAAATGAGATTTTTATACATTTCTGAAATGTTAGAATCATAGATACTGTTGATTTGGGCGCCATATCAAGGAATCACAAATTCAACATATCGCCGTTCCGGAGAAACGAATACACATGTAATTGTTTTCCAAATATAACTTAAAATGGCTTATGCGGAAAATTTCTTGCGTGAATTCTTTGAGTTGTACAAGGAACAAGAGTGTCTATGGATAGTTAGAAGTGATTATATCACGATAGAACTTCACGAAGAAGGGCTATGTTCCGGGACCCCATGCAAAAAAATTGGGAGTGAGTAGATGACGTGAAAATATTGCTGTGACATAAAAAAAATTTCACATACGACCCCTCTTTTCTGAGTTATATGGACAACCTGTATATATTAATATAAAGATAGCAAAAATGAATTTTTCAATCGATTTTTTAACTAGGTACCTACTCTTACGCTTAACTTAATAAAATTTATTAAGTTTAGAAAAGTATTTAAATAGATAAACATTTGTACTTCATATCGATCGATCGATAGAATAAACTTCCATTGTGACGTTATAAAGCAAAACCTTGAAAGCTCTTCAAGTTGAAGAAATATCCTCCGTAGACTGCGGAAATGTTGAGAAACTCAAGGACATTTTTTACAGTCTTTTTTGTTTTTTTTGATAAGTTGTAGGCTAGCCAACGAATTTATTTTCAATTTCAATTTTTTCCTTGTGTAACTAACACGATAATCGATAGTATGCAGTTCAATTAGAAATGTTTGATCGTGTTTTAATACCTCCTGTAAGTATTTTCGATAAATAATTACAATTTATGATAATTCTCTTTAGAATGTCTGTTTATGGCGAACGGTTTGTTTTTTTTACATGTACAACGATCTAAAAATTTACGTATCTCCTAAACCATAAATTTCATCGAGTTGAACGAAGAATACCTTTTTGAAAAATCATTTTTGCTATCTTTATATTGTACTGGTTGTCCTTGTAAAAGTTGCATATTGTTCACCATTGAGCATGAGCCGCCCTTGGCCTTCAGATAGTAAAGTAGAATTATTTATTCCGTCAAACACACTACATATATGATTATCCATTGAAAATTTATATTTCTCGAATGTAAAATTTAGAAAATATACTTTGATACGAGTTCAAGTTTCGCAACTTCAGAGGCCCATAACTCAGAAACGTATCGATTTTTTTGTCTCAGCATTATTTTCACGTCATCTACTCACAATTTTTTGCATGAACACCCTGTGTGATATCAATACAATTCATTTTATTATTTTATTCAATCTCCAACGTAAATTTTTCTATGATTTGAATTGAATGAATGAATGAATTGAATACTTGACTTAAATGTTTAAATTCATTTTTTGGTAATGCAGTAGTACTATCATCATTCACATAATATTCATGTTAAGTTGACTTAGGTCAGCTTCCTCAATATCTTTAATTACTAATTCTGCTATAATACTTTATACAGATTTTCCCATAGGATAACCATCAATTTGCTTATATATCATCGTAAATTTAGAATGATTGCTAGGATCTTGAGCTTTAACAAATTCGACTACCTGTTTCGAATACATTTTCATCAGGATTTATTATCTTTTTGATTTTGATATAGTGTTTAACGACCTCCTTATATAAATATATTTCATTTCATACGAAGGATTGTTGAAGGTAAATTACCGATCTGCTTATTGCAGAAGCTATCCTATAACGTTTTCGGAGGAAACTAAATTTTAATACCGATAAGCTATTTTATTGTTGAAAATCCAAAAAGTACAAACATGCAAGTTTGAGTACCCCGTCAATCACCCTGCTCATTTCTAATGCAAATTCGTGGGCGAAGTGCGGAGTCGCACGCACTTCGACGTAAAATTGGCAAACAGTGATTGCACATGCGCCTCTGCACCAGTTTTTTGAGATTGTTTAATGTCTTTTGGTTTAATAGGGATACCAAAATAAAGGATTCGTTTCTTCCAATCACAAACCCATCTACGATAAATCAGAGAAAAAGAAAATTGTTGGGCTTTTGTTTGTACAGGTAAATTATTTTATTATTAGTTTATACGGCAAAATGAAAATGGTGCGCATGTGTCATGCACGGCACGAAATACAATATCTTGGAGCTTACAACCTCTGTGGACCGTGTCAGTATGGTTTTTAGCCTTGAATTGGTTTAGAAATGTTGACATTGTTTATCGTATGCCAAGCATGTGGGCTGTGCTTCCACGAATTTTATTAGAAATATACCCTTAAAGATAACGAATATTAACCCAGTTGTATACTAAGGTAGAAAGGATTCTATCATATGCTTATGACCTGATTACTTCGATCAGTTTCGGAACAACACGTAAAGTGGTCCGAATTATTTTCCAAACATTCAAATCATGATCGGGTTAACCTGAACATCGTTTCCGAAAAGCCCTATCAACCAATTTGAATTTATATTCGTGTTACTAGCAAATAAAAGGCTGTTTTGTTAAAGTTATAAATTAATAATGTCAGAAAAAGGAATACTACAATTAATATTAAAAAATTACTATCTATATAGTAAAAATGGTTATACGTTATTTATAAATGCTGCTAATATTTTAATCTTGGTAAATAATTGTTATTAGGTGTTAAATTAAAAACCCTTTCAAATATTTTTAGTACTCCAATGGATTAAGTGGTCGGATCATAACGTAAATGTTGGTAGCATAGAACAGTCATTTGCAGACTGCTACTGCTATGATTATTTTCAATTTAATTAGTAAAGAGAAGTACTTGTTCTATGTTACTAATGTTATTCCATTGTGAATTTGTCATTTGTCATTTGTTAAAGATGCACGTGTTAAATGTATGAATTAAAAATATAGGTTAAATCAAATATTTTTAATAGTTATTAATAAATACTTAGTTAAGATGGTTAAATCAAAGCAAACAGTATCAAATGAACAGAAAGCCACGAAGGTTGATTTTAGTGAACAAAAGTAAGTGCTTTACATCTTTATAAACATAAACGCTTTATATAAAACTATACATTACACTTACATCTCGAATTAAACAGACTTTATTTTAGGAAGTTAATAAAAGAATCACATTCCACAGTACCAAGAGGAAAACCAAAATCCGGTAGAATTTGGAAGTCTGAACGAAAGAAATTCTCGTCTGTAATAAAAACAAGAGGTATCAAAAGCTCATTTGAGAAAAAACAGGAATTGAGGCAAAAGTTGAAACAAATAAAAGAATTGTCAAATGCTATAAAAGCAGAAAAACAGGAAGAGAAAGAAAAGAAAAAAGAAAGAAGGAGAGCTAATTTGAAACGTCAAGAAGAAAACAGATTGAAATCTGAAGTTGTACAAGTAATTACTAATACAAAGAAATTGAAGAAGGCCAAAAAGAAACACTTGAGAAATATTGAAAAGAGGGATACCACAGTTGTATCAAAGTAAACAGGTTCAAATTTGATTTAAATTTTGTACTTTTTTGTGATTAAATTTAATGCCATTAAAAGTAAAAATTTATAAAATAGAATGGTACTAAATTTTTCCTACTCTTGGAACTTATGTGATTAGGAAATCTTGTATAACCAATAAATATTTCAAACAATAGCTTTCTAAAAAGATTACATTTCAAATCAATTCACTAATTTTCTAAATTGTTATCAATAGCTTCAGAATTGTTAGGAATTTATTCAATGTTTGAGTGTCACATTGAATCAATTTTTCATCCATTCCCAAGTTTTATCATATTCTTGCTAGGATTGAAATTAAACACAAATTTAATTAACTGTTTATTTTCTTCAACTTTTTTACTTCTCGGACGTTTTTATAAGAGATCTAGAATCAAGACAATTCACCACAAAAACATTCAAGTTGGAATTTCTGTTACTGTAGTTTCAACATACAAATGACAAAAATATTCAACTTTAGTTAAACATATAGTTGTTTGTGACAAATAAAGCTGGTCTATGATAAAACATGCCTTCACATTAATTTTGAATTGATTACAAAGTGATATAGAGCTAGTTCTCATTGTGACCTGTAAAGTAATATATTAGCTTCATTCACTATTACAATCAAAACCACTTTAATATCGTTGTAATAGACATGTTCGATTATGAAATTGTTCATTGTTGCAGACAAAATTTACCTCTCACTAATCAAAACTGTTGAATATTTTTATTATTTGTGTGTTAAATATGAAATTTGACAAACACTTCATCAATAAATAGCTGATACCAGTTTACCATTTTGATGAAGAGTTTCATAGATTTTATGTGACTCACCAACATGAAACTTACTAAAAAGTCAGAAGTAAAAGAACCAAGTACAACAATTTTGATATTGCACTTGTACTGTCTCTGATCTGGTGCAGAATCAAACCCACAAATAAAACTAATTACTAATTGGAAAGTTTCACCAATTCATATGCATGTTGGAATATTTGGAAGCAATTTATCTTTATTTGTATTCAATCATTTTTGTTGATTAATTTGTCCTTTTCATGTTAAAAATTGTTTTGGTAATCACATCTTTTGGGGTACAACTCTTCTATGACCTTCACATATGTCATTTCTAGGGTCATTCTGAACATGTCCATGTATATTTATATAGGGCGCTCATGCCATATTTTTTGTTTTCGTTAAAAACTTCGTATTTTCAAATGTTTCATAATGTCTGATCCTATATCCCACTGTTCCCATCATTCTAGTGAGTAGAAAACTAACCTAACCTAAGATAGAATTCTATCTTAATTTAGGTTAGAACTTTTGACCTTGACATACACGTATTCCGACCTATTGACGGCCTTTTTTACTGAAGTTGCTTGTCCATATTCTTTATCCAACAAAACGCTCCACCTAAACATTTTTTTATCTTTTGTTATATCTACCCTGCGGTGCCTCGTCGGGAGCCTCCATTTCGTATATTTGTTATCAACATTTCACTCCCTACCACATTTGCCAAGGTCATAGGAAAGTTGTATCCTAAAAGATAAAATTTCCATTGTTTTTTATCATAAGTTATTCAATCAAACCAAAAAGCAGTTGCAAGAAAACAAAAGGAGTATTTGAGTTGAATTGAATATTTGATATAATTTTTTTTTGTTCAAGATATAGTTGATAGAAAAAGGCACAAGTGTTTGCTTATCTTGAAATTTTGGGATAGCTCGTGATAATGGAAAGTTTTTGCTCTGACTATAACAGAGAAGCTTATCGATTAGAACACTTGAGGAACTGAGATAACTAAAGAACAATATTTGAACTAGTTTGGTTTAAAAATATATTGTTTTGCATCTAAAAAAAATTTACATTCTAAAAATACCAAATTTAGTATCTGGAATATCTTTATTTAAAGTAGCTGCTAGACTTAAACCCAAAATTTTTCTTGTATCCTTTGGATCTATGATTCCATCATCCCAAAGCCTAAAATATAAAAGAATCAAATGAACACATATATAAACAATTGAATAAACTAGTAAGAAAAGTTAATTCCAAATATTTTTTTCACTGAGTATGTGAAAAAGGAGAAAAGCCTTATCCTAAAGTTCGAGAGTGAATAACGTACCTTGCAGTGCTAAAATAAGGTGAAGCTTCATTTTCAAATTTTTCTAAAATGGGCTTTTCAAAAGTTTTTTTTTGTTCTTCAGTCCAATCTTTTCCATAACTGGCAATTTGAGATAGTACTCCAGCAGCTTGTTCACCTCCCATCACTCCTATCTTTGCATTGGGCCACATGTAAAGGAATCGAGGAGAATATGCCCTTCCACACATACCATAATTACCAGCTCCATAGGATCCCCCGATTATTACTGTGATTTTTGGAACTTTAGCACAAGAAACTGCTGTTACTAGTTTGGCTCCATTTTTGGCTATACCACCCATTTCTGCTTGTCGACCCACCATAAAACCTATTGGACAAATGACAACATTTTATACGAGGTGTGATTATTAAGTAACGAAACTAGCGCTGCTACAGAAAAAGAATTAAGCATGCGCCTAAGGTTAACGTCTGCCAGCTGTTTAGCCTAAAGCCTACTCTTTTGAACTCAATGTCTACCGTGTCTATAGATAAATCAGTGTAGCCGTCGCCTTCGTTTGTTTATTTGATTCGCCTTAAAAATGATCGTGGTAACAATAGGGAAACGGATTGTTGTGAAATTTCACATTAAACTTGGTAAAATTGAAAATCATAATTCATTGAAACAATTGAATGGAAATGAATGTTTTTTGCGTTCACGTGTTTTTAAGTAGTTGTAGTGTTTTCAAGATGGCAGATTTAAACAACAAGAAGCTCGCAAAAATATTTGTATTTACATTTTGAATGCATTTGAAAATGACTCAAACTTATTTGAGAACATAATAATCAAATGTGAATTAAAAGGAAAGATTTGAGTCTGTTGAAAAAAAAACTTCCTGCACTGTTTAGAACAATGGAAGATTCCCATGAAGCGATGTAGGAATAGAGGAGATGTATGTATCGAAAGTGATAATAAATAAATGTAGGAGGAAGCAGCCTTAAGTTCGATTCACACATATCCCTGAAAAAGAGTTTGCTCGAGTCACTTTTCTCCTTTTAGTTTACTAAGAATTTCGCCAGCAGATATTTTTTTCCACTGAAGGTCACGGTACGGTACATCACGTCATGGCACGGCACGGATATATATGAATCGACCTTAAGGCCAGCAATAGCAGTCGGGAATAAAACGCAGACGGCAAGGGTTACGCAATTAAGACGATTTCCCGCTCATTTAACGTATCAACCACATATACCAACAAAACCCTAGACAACCAAAAAATCCCCAAATAAAATGCTTTATATCACCTGTCTCATTTAAGCTACACCTCATATATGAATAATTAATATTTCTAATGTCTTTATCATTGAATGATATCACCAGTTAGTTTAACAGTTTCTTGTATAAAGAAACTGATTTATAGAAAATGTTGTACTACACCAAGGGTTGTACATTACAGTAGAACCCCTCACGTCCGCCCTCGACTGGTCTGCCACTCCGGTTAATACGAATAGTATTATCGATATGAATAATTTGAAAGTACATTCTGATTTTCCAATTCATAGTAGATATATGAAATTAATTGCTGGTTTAATATTCCCCTTATAGCTTGTCCGTTTAAGTACTCCTACGTTACTTTTTCATTGAGTGAAAAATTACAAAGACTCAACAAAGAGGTATCATTCGAAAAAATTGCTAAGGAACTCAATATAAGCTTTACGACGATTAAAGATTGGAGAAGTGATCGAAAAGACATATACAGTGACAATAGATGGTGAAAACGCTTTTAAAAATCGCAAAACATTGACAATGCATTGTAGATGTGATTTTGCCAAGAAAAAAGGAAAGGAACTTTGATATCTGGGCGCATAAGAAAAGAAAAGGCAATAGCTTTGCACAAAAAACTAGAAGCCGGAAGCCCGTCTTGGCGTCCGGTTTATCTCAATTTCTGGAAAAAAACTATCCGCTGATGCTGAGGCGACCAAGAAGTTTTCTGTGAAGAATTTGTCGAACGATATGAACTGTTACCTTGCCAAGTCCAACATTAACGAGACAGGCTTAAACTATAAAATGAATTCAAACAAAACTTATAAAAGATAGGCTAACCATTGTTCTTTGCAGCAATATTGATGGAACAGGCAATCTTCCATGGTTCGTTATTGGTAAATCTAATAAACCTAAGGCATTCCAAAACATAAATTTATTTTCCTTACCAGTTCATTATCGTAATAAAAAATTTGCTTGGATTGATTGCAGCCTTTTCAAAACTTGGTTTACCGACGAGTTGGTTCCATCTGATGAAAAGGAGTTGAATCAAAAAAAGCTCCCTGTTCGTGCTATATTGCTGTTGTATAACGCACCATCACATCTATCTGAGGAGGAATTAGGGTAAAAGGACATAAAAGCTATCTTCTTACCACCAAATATCACATCACTTATCACACCAGTGGATCAGGCACTTATAGAATAGTTAAAGAGGCGGTATCGCAGAAGTACATCAGTTCAATTTTAGAAAAATCCGAAGCTTTTAATATATTCGAAACAATGAAATCCTTTAACATCAAAGATGCTATCTATACAATTGCTGATTTATTGGAGGAACCGAAACCTTACCCTTTGTGAAAATATTTGTGTAAGCTTTTGCCAGTAGTTATGACTGTGACCAGATCGTAGATGAGCCAAATAACCTTGACACACAAGAAATCATTAAAAACCTACAAAGCGTACAACCGAATGACCCTACCAGTGAAATGCAGTGGATTGCCCAATATGACAAAAATTATGAAACTAGAAAGGAGGTCAATGACGACCAGATTATTATCGCTGTTATGGAAAATAATGGTGAAGAAACTGAACGAGGATTCGAATAGTGATAGTGACAAACCCCCTACCCGAATTCCACACACTGGCGCTAAAAACGCGTTTGATATTGCCTATTGCAGCTAAGTCTAGAATGTCATTTGATACCCAAAAATCTAACTGACTTTTGTTCTAGGTAATGTAAAATATATTTCTAATATAGTCCAAGTATGTGATATATAAATAAAAATGTTATATTCTGATAATCCGACCTTTTTAGCGTTCCGACCATACCCCAGTAATTGTACTTACCTGTAATATTCTGTAAAAATATAATGGGAATTTTCCTTTGGGTACACAATTGAACAAAATGTGCTCCCTTCATAGCACTTTCAGAAAATAACACTCCATTATTTCCTATTACTCCCACTGTTTTTCCATACAATCCTGCGAATCCACACACCAAAGTATCACCATATTTTTTCTTAAATTCATCAAATTTCGATCCATCAAACACTCGTAAAATAATTTCTCTTATATCGAAGGGTTTTTTCAAATCCGTATCTATGATACCGTAAAGATCTTCAGGATTGTACAAAGGATCTTGAAACGATTCGTCAAAAGTAACGGGAGGTTTATAAGATAGATTATTTACTATTTTTCTTGCTATATCAATGGCGTGTTCATCGTTAAGAGCATAGTGATCAGTAACTCCAGAAGTTGTACAGTGTAGATCTGCACCTCCCAAATCCTCAGCAGAAACCTACAAAACAAGAAAAGGTTAATTCTTTTGCAGCAGTGATGTATAGGGGAGCCCAAAATATGACGATACCAAGTTGCATACCTGTGGAGTTGGGGACAATACTTTGAAAAAAATCAATTTCTTTACAACCTTTAACTTCAAATTACCAAATTTGGTAAGTAGAAGGTGATCAAACCGTTTAAGGAAGTTAATCAGGGGTTATCTAACCTCAAAATTTCAAAGAAGTTGATTTAAAAAATTCGATTTTTCTTGAAAATGTTGATAATTAAATTCTGAAACATTTCTAGGCGTGAAAACTGTCATTTTCAAGGAAAATACGAATAACCAAAGACTTATTTTCAATAATGTTATTTAAAAAGTTAGGCATGAATTTATACATCAAATTTTATAATTCTCAAAATTAACTTGTCATAATTTTTTCTCTTAGACACAAAATTAGAAATTTCGTCAGTTAACCGGTTTGGTGAAATAACTAGTCCAATCAAACAATGATGGATAATTCTGACCCACACATTCATCTTAAGCTCACGTTGGAAATGTGAAAAGAGTTATTATACGAGGGTTTTCAACTGAATACTTATGATACGAGGGCTGCTACTTAATTTTTGAGATGAACAAATACTCGCAATTGGAGATGGCTTTATTTTTTTTTTTTCAAAATATTCTCCACTAAGATCAATAGACTTGGCGAAGTATTTTTTCCTTTCCGATTGAGGTATCTCAAAACATGTGATTTGAACACATCTACCGCTTCTTCAGGTGTAGGGAGACGTTGACCTTGCAATTTATTTTTGATCTGCGGGAATAAGAAAAAATTATTGGATACCAAACTTGACTGTTGAAAAACGTTTTAGTTTGAACTGATGTATGAGAGTTCGCACTGTAGTGGAGGAGAATGAATCGTCTTCTGCGGTTGGTTTCCCTAATTTTTTTCGAACACTTCTGGTGCTGCTGTACCATTCAGAATCAACCGTTCTTCGTTACTTTAATGGAACGGTGGCAACATGTTCAGTTATTCCGAAAAAATAGGTGACCATTGGATTCGAAGTGCTTTTTGCGCGAACAACTTTTGTTAAATTTGGCTCCTCTTGAAGACCCATACAGTTGTTTAGTTTAGAGTTCATAAGCATAGATTCATAATTCGTCGCCAGTCACTATCTTATAGACGCCTTTTGAAGTACCGCGATTGAATTTTTTCAGCATTTTTTTGTACCAATCGACACGAGCTTTTTTTTTGAGCGATTTTCAAATTATGCGGTATCCAACGCAAAAAAATCTGTTTGACAGCCAAATGTTCATGAAATCTGGAATGTATGCGAGTGGAATTAATAGTATGCCTCAATCTCACAGTATGTCACATGACGAGGTTTACGTACAGCATCGATGTTTTCTACCACAACAGCCGATTTTGGATAACGAAATTCATTCTGTAGCGAAGTGCAACCATGATTGAATTCGGAAAAATAGCGAAACGCGGTGGATTGAGTCAAAGCGATTTGATCGGCACACTGCTGTTGTTTTAATGCACGTCGAAGATAGAAAATCATCGCGATTTAATTCCATTTTTGACCAAGATGAAAGTTTCAAGTATCTGTAAACAACTCAAATACCACTCTTATGACAATTATGACACTCTTATGACGTTCACCATTACAAAAATCAAACTTTGTGATGACAATGTCAGATTTAACATATTCATTTCAGTGTTGCCATATCTCAAACCTTAAGTAGCAACCCTCGTAGTAATAGTGCATATTTGTAATACCCCTACGAGTTACGCAATCCTCGTCATTAAAGAGAATTTCTCTTTTGAAAGTGAATATTGTCTCGTAAAATAAATCGACAGAAATTCAATTGCTCATATAAGTCTTGAGGTAAAACTTCTTGTGAGCATGATATCGATGGTGTAATTTACGTCTAATGGTTTGCTGTATAGATGATCTTGATAGGTCATTCTAGCTGGATAAAGCTATAGTGCTAATATGCCGTTGATCGTCAATGGTATCCACAATAAGTTCTTCATCTCGCACACTTATTTCAAAGAGATGTTCTCAATTGACACCAAAAAACTTTCCTGTTTGTCGAGCCCGCTTTAAATATTAGAAAATTAGTTTCTGTGAGGAAACTCGCGACTAAGATGCCTCAATGTAACCCAAAATTTACTAATTATGTTTCAATTTGTACTGTCTGTGTATATATTGTATAGTGATGAATAAAGAAACTTAATATTTTTGTGATTGTTCGTAAAAGTCCTTACCCTAAATGTGATTGTGACCCGTGAAAACAAATTTGATTGGTTCTTATTTTGCTACGAGGTCTCTAAGAACAGCTGATGGCTAAACATGAAATTCATTCATGTAAAACTTTAGCTTCAACAGTTAACGTTGTATGTATGTAAGAAGCTTTTTTCCATGACATTCCAAAAACCATAGTGAAAAATCAAATACATCATTAGGTTTTTCTAACAATGTTTCCATTCCATTTTAAAACATTTTCCATTTTTAGTTTAGGATCCCAGTGCTTCATTCGGCAATTGTCTGTTTTAACGAAACTAAGTTTTAAGGAATATTTAGGGAGTATCAGATTCATTGGAGATGGATTGCTTATTAATCTAACTCAATGATTTACATGCGATGAGAAAGTGAAAGTGAAATGCTACGTTTACATGTGTGGCAAGCATAGACAAATGTCCACAAACCAAATTGGCTTGTGTGAGCTTGTCGCCGATCAGGGCTAGGGTCGGTCTTTGGTCACAGAACAAAGAAAGCTTGCATATTGGCGTTCGTTTAGTGTCGTTCACGAGCTCGTGCCGAAATAGATGTGTTTTCTAGAGGAAAATGAGAATCCAAGTGAATTTCAACGTTCTTGGTCTTCGGGCGACCGTTATGAATCCGCCGTAATATTTATATTAAAAACTGAAATTCCAATTCATACAAAAGTGAAGCACATAAAATATATAATTATTTTTTTTAAATTACCTCCTCTCCAGTTGCTGCTTTTACTAAAGGAGGTCCAGCCAAAAAGATAGTCCCTTGTTGTTTAACTATCACCGATTCATCTGCCATTGCTGGTACATAAGCCCCACCTGCTGTACAGGAACCCATTACTACTGCTATCTTCAACAAATCATGGTCAATTAAAAAAATAGAGTACATACAATTGAATTTGTATTTAGATCAGTTTACAGTTTGTTTCTACTCATTGAGTTGTGCCCAAGACTTTCGATAGAAATTTGTGAAGTGAAAAAAGTGAAAGATGATAATTTTAATCCTAAACAAATTCTAGTTCAAAAAGGAACTTCAAAATTATTACTCTGTTACAGAACACCCTCGAACAAGTGCTTATAAAGTGTAATATCAGGTGTAGAAGTAAGGTTTTTTTGAAGTTTTTCTACATATAATAATAAAACAATAACAATTTGGACAAAAGACGATATTAAAACTTTGTAGGAATACATAGGCTGTTCATTTGAAAACGTATGACCTCTATACACAATTCTGACATTTCAAAAACGTTCTGCCTGACGTTCTTTACACGCAGCTGTTCTATCTTCCATAGGGCTGTGTTTTATGAAAAATCGATTTTAGTAGAAAAAAATCTTAAAGTGCTAGGTCGGGAAATCTCAGTGCTACTCTTCGACCAACCAATATGCCAGGGAACTTATCATTTAGTCACTGTTTAACTGGACAAAAGTAACATAATGGAAATCCATCATATTGGAAATTAGTAATACATTTTGAATACTTCGTATAACCTGTCTAACTTCTCTTTGTCCGTGAGAGGCACAAACAAACAACTGATGCCGCACTTAAAGTAGATAATCAATTATATTTGAGTATTTTTTTCTTGATGTATTCCAAAGAATTTCTATTAAGATTAAACACAATATAATACGTCAATAAGCCAATAATAGCATTTGACTGATTTCCAAGCTCTCGTCTCAAGCCCTCTAAAATATTTGAAATAACTTTTTGACTTTGGACATGTAAATCTTTATGTCGGAACCCATAACATTGTATGATCTTCTCCGATTGGTCGTAAAAAACCATCTTAACCAAAATAATTCGATCCTAAAACTTTTCGGAAAATAATTTGTCTTTCGCTAGATAAAAAAGGATTTTTCCAATTATTTAAAATTACTTATAAATTAGGACTAAATCCTAAAACATTTCGATTATAATATGTTCATATAAATCGCTATAATCGAGTTTTCACTCAGGATTTATTAAATCATCATTGCCAGTCATCTTAATCAAGATTATTAATAATTTGTTGTATTGCTACTATAGCTTCCAAATACAAAAATCCTTTTTCAAATTTGAAAGAAAATTGGCAGCAACTTTGCCATTCTATGTCTTGGAGATCCAATCAGAATAGAGAAGGAAGAGATAGAGAGTAGTATATCGATGTTCGTTTTCTCTCTATCAGCAGTTCGGGCCCACTTGAACAAGTTCCCAAATCTCTCTCTCTACCTTTAATATTAACTCTATGGCATAAATGGTGTTGGATTTTTAATAAAAGAAGGACAAAAATTGACGATAAAGAACGATCTGGACGATATAGTGTCATAAATGAAGACTTGACGCAAAAAGTTGATGAAGAAATCCCTATACAACCTTTATTTGTTGCCCAAACTTAAGGAGTTTCTGGATGAAAAGGGTTTGAAAAATGATAACGAGTTGAAAGATTCTTTGCTGCGTTAGCGGGGAATGTAATTATGAGTAAAAAATATATTTATTTTAGGTTGTAATACAATTCAAGCTCGTAAATAAATCTTCTGCATTTAAAAACGTTCCTTACTTAAAAAATGACACTCGCATAATTTATCTTCACCAATAAGAAAGAATCACATTGTTTTGCGTATTGATAAAAAAAACTGATGTAATTAATCTCATCGCTGTGAAATCAAATAGTGCAAAATGTGTATTTTTCACCTGAGTGCTTTAAAGTATTCGCATATGACATTTTCCATTTAACGGCCGTTTGGTTCACTTCAATCCTACCTTATGCATGAATAAAATTCAGATGAATACTGCTTATTGAAGTAGTAGTAGCAAATGAATCAGAAATTACTTAAATTAGGAGAAATATGTTGATATGACTTTGAAATCAATGTCATTTTACTTTTGTGTTTCAAGGCCTTCTTCTTTTGGTACCTGTTCTCGGTAGAAAAAAGGAGAATGTCATGAATTGGTAAAATCATTTAGAAGTTCTTTAGAGCTTCTATGTCAAAGTCCTTATTTAACTCATGAACCAGGTAATGCTTGCCGTTTTCATAGTCTTGGCGTATTGAGAAGATAAGCATATCGGTCCACTTCGGAATACTCTTAATTTGTTTTCCATGGTTGTGGGAGCCGAATTCCTTTCGTTTTGAGAGTGGTACTTCACTCAAAATGTGTGGGTGAGCAATTTTATAGTGTTTAATGTTGTAACAGCATATTAGAACATTACCACCATGTTGTTCACAACAATTATCGCTGTAAAAGATGACATCTATTGGACAGTCAGCATTGTCATTCAAATCTTACAGATCTTTTAACACATAACTCCCAATCTCAGCGTCTGGAGAATCTAACAATAGATCTGTCTTCTTATAAACGAAATGACTATTTCCACGTAAATGTATACCACACCTGTCCAACGACATAGGGTTCGATATAAAAATATATAGTGAAAAAAATATTTTTTTGATACCAACAACTCAAAATCTCAATTTTTGCACATATGCCTGTTTGATTTAACAGCCACGATATATAATATGTAATAAATGAATTGAATGTTTTATGGCTTACAAAACACTAGTTTTATAGATCATATTGAAGTGCCCCAAGCGTTGAATTATGGCCCAATATTACAGTGTAATTGTATAAAAATTTGTTTTGGATCTACTACAAATGTAAACTATAAAATTTACCTGTGCTATCTGTTTGGAAGACATGTTAGCCTGATTAAAGAATATTCTACCAAAATGATTTTTATCGGGAAATACATCTGATTGATGGGGTAAATTAGCTCCACCACTGTCGACCAAATATAAACATGGTAAATTATTTTCTTCTGCAATTTCCTGTGCTCTTAGATGCTTTTTTACAGTTATCGGATAGTAAGTTCCGCCTTTAACTGTTGCGTCGTTTGCTACGATCATGCAGTCTCTCCTGAAACAAAAGTAATAACATACATATCCAAATTTCACATTCGAGACAGCAACCTTATAACCACACCAAGTTGATACATATGCCTCAATATACTACTTAAGCTTAGCATTAAATTAATTGAGTCATTACCCACTAACTTTTCCAATTCCAGTAACTATTCCTGCAGAGTTAATATTATCGCCATACATATTATTTGCAGCAAGCGCGGATAGTTCCAAAAAAGCACTGGTTTTATCTAAAAGCAATTTAATTCTATCTCTAACGAATAGTTTACCTTTAGAAACGTGCTTTTTAACATATTTATCACCGCCACCTTTCAAAACTTTTTCAGTTTTGGATCTGAGAGTATTCACAAGCTCGATCATACGTTCTCTATTTTCCTGCAACATGAAAAAAATTATTCAAATATATTTCATATCGCACCTTCAATCAAATAGTGTCGTAACACAAAAAATTATATTTATTGTACTTAAAAAATCTCATCTCAAATAATGTCTAGTAAATAGTTGCCATTGTAGTAACTTCGCCATTTTTTAAGTTATCATCCGAAAAGTTAAAATTAATTTCGAACGCTGATTACTCGGTAGTTTGGCACTTTTGACTTATGACATATTTGAGCAGAGTTGCATTCCAATTTTTAAAGTACTTTGTGCGCGAAACCCACGGGCTCGACGCTCATGAGCTTGGCACAAAAGGATCAATTGCAAGACACTTGGTAGGTTTTGTGTCAAGAGTCAAATTTGAAAATATTTCACAAATTATTTGTTCATTTATTGTCGTGTTCGAAACACAAGATACTTGATTAATTGAATGAAAAATACGAATACTATGAAAGGACTTGTTTAAAACTATACTTTTCACTATATATACCTTCACAAGTAATAATGCATATTCGCAATTGGTCTCGGAATTCAATAATATAAGAAAATTTTGTTTCAAGCATACACAACTGTAAATCTAAATAAATAGAAATGAATTTGAAATAAATGCCCACATAACGTTCTAATTCTACAATTTGGGTTTAAAGCACAAATTTGAAGCTCATGGAGCCCAAACATTTATCTGGTGTATTTCCTTTTTCCAATGACTTGATTGGATTTTCGTTTCAGGAGTGTAGAGGTAGATCCAGGTTTCATATACAATCACAAATCGACGCGAAAAATCTGACTCGTTTTGCTTAAACTGCGTCAATACCACAAAATGTTCATTCGAATGCGCTTTTTGGTCCAAAGTGAGCAAACACGGCACCCAACGCGCGTATTTGTTACACATGCATAATTCTTCAGTCAGAATATTACAAAATCATTCTTTTTATGTGCCGATGTCCTTTTCCATCTATCTAATCTTATTCCGAGGGTCGTCCGGTACTATCTGGTGAACTTTTCGATGTTATCATTGGTTGTCGCAGATTTTGGCCATCCCAAACGCTAGGCGTCATTCACCGTCACGTTTGAATTTATCAACTCCACATTTTACGATCGTAATTGATGGTTCTGAGTCTCCGGCCAGAGCACAGGGCCTAACTTCTCTTTCATTTGCGTAGGCGTATATATTGCGTTCAAAAATAAATATTTAATGACAACTTCCATTTTCAGAAAAATCTGCACAACGACTCACTTCTACGATCGTCAAACAGAGACTAAGCATCCAAAATGGCTGAAATTTTAGTGAGAATCTCTTAACGCATGTACAAATATATTTCTCAACTGATATTAATGAGTGCTGATATCTTCAGGTTGAAGTCGGAAAGTTTTTAGATAACTCTCATAAGGGTTCAGTTCACGTCTGATACCCCGTTTAAACAAAACTTCCTTACAGGCAGGTACATTTTACTCGTCTATTTACGTTTTATAATTTAATATTCAGTTGTAGCAAGTTAACGAGCTATAATAATGATGGTTTTCTAAGTTCTTAGTAGGATTACAATGAAGTGAATCTGTCTAAATAACGGCGTATAATTCCGTCCAATTTATAATGATTCGATTGCCTTTTAACGAATACTTTCTCGGATAAGATATATACATTTTTTTAAAAGTATTTATAAAAATAATAAATATATAAAATGAGGTATCTACGCCTATGGTAGATAAAAAAAATTGTCGGTAAGGGTTTCTATATAAGTTTTCATAATCTGCAACTGATATTGGAAGAACTATACTAACGTTCGGTTGACCTTGTTCTGAAGTTCTAGATGGTAGTATAATAGTTGGCAAACCTAGTGAATCAAGTCAGTCCAAAGATTATGTCAGTCAAAGGAAAGCCAGTCACTAAAATGTGCCAGGCTGTAAAACTTGTTAAATAAATTACATATATCCAGTTTTATTTTCTATAGTAAATGAAATAGTTGATAAGAATCAGTTGAGAATTATGTAAGTTTATTTCCAATAAACTAAATCACAACTTTAAATCAATTAAAAACATTTCGCTACGTAGAATTTCTAATGTCTTAGGTATTACCTATGTATACATATTCCATTCTAGGTATCTAATTTAAAGCAATATCAAAATATCTACAATTAAAATGTAGTTTACTGATAAAACGGTTCAAAATACTAAATATTATATCAGCAATTCATAGAGTGCGATAAATCCAGATTCAACTTGATAAAAACATCTACTAGCTATTATTGTATTAGTAAAAAATGAAACTCACCATAAACTGTGTTGAATGTACATCTATATTTGACTTAAGGGTATTGGTTGACAATTTGCATAATTGATTTGTTAATAAAAATTGTTTTAAAACTATTGTTGGTTTAGAAAACATTTTCAGTGTCGTGTTCGAGTCTTGCAGTTAAAATAAAAAACGATAAAATGGTATAATAGCATGTGGATAAAGTTGAATTATCATTTTGACCTCACACATAGGCGTAACGTCTTACTTAAAAAGGATATTTCTCGATCAATAGTTTCAGCTATCTTAGATAAAAATTTAGATTGATATAATATATAGCTTTGTAAATATACTTAATAATCCAATCAAAATAATAATTTCTATATTTTTTTATTTACATATTACAGGTTTTAATTGGTGTGCTTTTACCAAAAACGTGATATAAATAGTTCTCAACGATACATCTATACCTACATATCATGATGCATATTTACTATACGGGGTGATTGATTAGTGTGATAAAAGTTTAGTGCCTCCATTGTCCTTTGAAATACCAATTTGAAAATTTGAGGGATTATAGATTCATATCAAGTTACATTTTTTAAAATGATACACTTTATATTTTATTGCATATTTCGAATTAGCTTGACTTCCCCATTACAATAATATGTGTTCTACGAGATATTTAAAAAGCTATCAAAAATTTTCCTTAAAAATCGTAACAAATTTAATACCCTGTACAATGTAAGAGAAATTCAAGAATGAAGAAGCATTTGGCTATTAGTAAAAATTCTGGAAAATTATTTATTTCGTTAATATTCATTGAATCTGATTCAGGGTGAATCAAAATACTAATGCATTATTTTGTCGGTTTTTTCAAATGAATCACCTTGCATTTCATGTGAGAATCGAGAAGTACCACCAAAGGACAAAGGTGGCATAGAAGTTACTAATCAATCCAATGTCATGTCATGTCCAATTACATATTCATTCATAGGATTTAATGAATGTTATCTAAGGTAGTTATATTTCATTACAAATTTTACAAAATTTTAATTGAACAAACTGAAAATAATGCTGTTATCATCATAAATGGAACCACAAGTCAACTAAACAACTAGACATTTCCAATTTTTATCTTTTAAAAAGCTGAAGAAATAACAATATTCATCATCTGCATCAACAAAATTCTAACCTCATATTTTAACTGTTATAATACTACATAATCCACAATTTCAAAAGAAGTAGAATATTAGTTTTTCCACAGATGAGTAGGTATTCATATTTAAGGTTTATGAAATAATAACTACCAATCCTTTCTGTACTGAGCATGGTGTCCAGTGTTGCCAGAGCTAGTACAATTGTACAATTCTAGTACATTTTAGTGTATTTTATTCGCTGGTACATTTTTCCTTTTTTCCAATACATTTTCCCTGCGTTCGTTTTCTCCCAATTTCTCCCACTGGGAGCATGTTCTATACCAGAGGCGGGATTTTTTTTATTCAGATAGAAATTATTATTATTAATAATAATAAATATTATTATTATTTATAATAATTATTATTACTTTATGATTATTATTAATTATTATATTACTTACCTTTTATCTTTATCGTTGATTTCTGCAAATATAAAGTTATTTTATATTTTCGTTTAATAAAATAAACTAGAAATTGTAACAATAATTAGAAAACAGAGCCAAGTTGATTTATATTTAAATCGTGAGATTTTTGTACTGCATTGCTAATTTTATCGGTAAACTTTATATAAATTTTTCATTCTTAAAATAATATATAACATTTTTGGAAAAAAAATTTAATTTAAACTTATGTTTATACATCTTTCTATAATTTTATTAAATTTGTTTGAAGTTGGTACAATCTAGTACATTTTCTAGTTCAATTTTTACATTCAGCTTTTAAATTGTGGCAACACTGATGGTGCCTCCAACGTCAAACCCCTCCAGATCCTCCATGCACCGTTCTCGCAAACATGGCCAAAAATCTTTCGCGGTATCTTACGTTCCCAGCAGTTCAAAATTTCTCTAAACTTGAGCGCTCTCTAAACTGCCCAGAAGCATCTGTTCCCCGCAGCAACTCTTGTCTTAATCTCCGTTGCCACGTTATTATCTGAGAAGTATCAATAAAGAACAAATATCTTCTATATTTTTCATATAATCAAAATCAAGTGTGACTATGTAATTAATTAACTACGAACACTGGGAGGCTGAACACGATTTGGAGTTGATTAAAACTTCCAAATATTTCTTATTACTATCACGAAAATGCTTGTAAGAAAAATTTAAAACAGGGTAGTTACTCTAGTGAAATAAAACATAATAATGACTATGTTTAGAATAAAGGTATAAAGAGATAAGAGATGTATTTTTTCTTTTTCATCATTACCATTTTTTCAAATGAAATAAAATTAGATCAAACCTGATAAAAAAGTGACAAATCCTTAGGAAAAAAATATTGCAATTTCTTTTTTATTGTTTCATTTAAGACATACCAATTTTCATTGATAAGTGGATGTAAATTTTTACTTTCAATGGCTAAAAAAATGATTTTAAATTATGTTTTATTGTGACTAAATTGTGAAATATTTCACAATATAACTGTATCTAATCTATTGCTGTAAATAGTTTATATATGAATTAGAGGTACTACAACAAGTTTGTTATGTGAAATTAATGAGAAATCCAAGATGAAAGAATTTTTCTGAACCATCAAACACCACACATGACATATTTCATTTTATGCGGTACAGTATATTCCAACATTGTATTAAAGAGAAGAAACATTTTAAACTGAGTTTTTGAATTCATTTTAAAACGCTTATAAACATTTACAAATTTTGAAAACCAATTAACGGTTTTTCATTTTTCAATGGAAGCTTAGTTGCTTATTATTACAATAATAATATTTTAGAGAGTTTTGTATTTTAAAAAATTATTGTTAAATGTACGCCAGTGATACGCAGTATTAATATTGAATAGATTCTTATTTCTAAAGCAATTATCAAAAACGAAGTATGTTGTGAAATTGACAGTAACTGACAATTTGAAGGTTCTAACAAATCTATCAAAATGCACAGGATTAAATTATTCACCAGATCGCCATTATCAAAACATTTTATAGTTCCCTCTAGAAAGGTTTATTTACGTAAGCCTACAGAGGGAGGAGATCCACATGATGTAAGTTATAATATAAGCTGAATTCAATTTTAAAAATGTTTGACAATTTATAGGCCATTCCAGGTGGGAAAGCTATCGGAAATCCTATGAAAATGACGATCATGTTCAGTACTTTCTTTGGTCTTGCTTTTTGGGCGCCCCAAATTCTTTTTATTTATATAATGCATAGATAAGATAATAATTATGTAATAAGTATTGCCTATCAGCCAGGTAAAAAACCAACATCCCATTAAATACAGAAATCATACTGAGGTGGTATTATTTGTTACTTTCGTTGAACTACTTATAAAATATTATTTGAAAGAAATTAGAATTGTACGAAAAAGTTGTAATGAAATCTTTATTTCATGTACACCCATATAGACAACCAATTTTACAATTATTTCAGAGTATCTAAACTTCCGTAAAAAATTATTTTTTAAATTTTCTTTTATATTGATAAATATGAAAATGTGGAAACTTGTGTCGTTTAAAAAACTATTTAATATTTGTAATTTTTTATGAAGTGGTCATATTGCATAGAATTATTATTACGCTTGCGCACTTAATATCTTCTACTCCAAGTACATCATTTTATAATTCCCACTTTTGAGGTTAATAATTGAAGGGTTAATTAACACTAAAAGTATTTTAACAACTAAAAATGATTGGAAAGAGTAGTCTGCTTGTAAGACAAATAGTTAGAAATGCTTTTGTCAGGGCTGCTCACGATCACGGTGGTGTACCCGGAGCAGTAAGTATTGATCATGTTACATAATTGGATATAGGTCTTAACATTGCAGATAATACAAATTTTCAAATCGTTTCACTATTTAGAAATTATGAATAATACTCTACTAAAATTTCATATGTTCATTCTTTTTTTCAGAATTTGCCTTTTGATATCAATAATCGTTTCAAATTGACTGCCATTATGATTGCATTCTTTGGTTCAGCATTTGGAGCTCCCTTCCTTATTGTAAGATACCAACTTACAAAGTAATAAATTTAACTGTGTAAGTGAACATGTATTTATCTTATATTTAAATTTTAATTTTCGTTCTCTCTTGCAGGTTATTGTAGGTAACATATTAGTAAGGTTTATTAAATATTTTTTTTTGTAAATATGTGAGAACCCATTAAATTTTGATTGTGAATCATTTTGTTACTTATTTCTCTTAATAGTAAATCTATCAGCATTTTTGGCCAATGTACTTACTTAAATGAAACTTGAAATTACTCTTTTTTTGAATTCAAATCCTTATTTAGTATCCCCCTTATAACAAGGTACTTTTATAATGCATTTTATGCATGCATATTATAATACATCCTCACCCAATGCGGGAATATTGCGAAATTTATAATGATTTGTACAGTTCATAATTAGTTTTGTACTTGTGTAAATTGTGTTGTTATATAATTAAAAAAAAATATTTTACTGAAGTTTATGTGTATAAAAAGGTGTAAAAATTCTAATTTAAATATAATATTTAGTTTGAAAGCCAAGACAAGTGAAAAAAAACCACGTTAGAAAAGAAATTTATTTTTCTACAACAAAAAATTGTACAACAGTATAAACAATTTTACAAAATGAACGTAAAATCAGGAGTGCAGATCTTAAGTAAATCTTCATGTGTAAAAGATTCGGGATGATTTGGAGAGAAGATTGTAATCAAAATAATATTCCTATAAATAGTTGTTTAATAAGAGCAAAGGCCAAAAAAATGTTGAATCATCTAAAGGTATTGGAAACCATTTCTTCGGACAAGCAATTAAATATGGATAACTTATAAGCAACGTGTTATAAGGGGTCATAAGAACGTGTTATACAGGGTCGTTTTCCTACAAGGTGTAACCAATATATCTGGTTATAGGAGGGATTACTGTACATGCAAATGAAATTAATATAAAAAATTCAGTTCAGTTATCTGATATGGCGGTTATGATTGTAGTTCTGAATCAAAACAAATATGTAATAAGATTGGGATTACTTTTCATAATAATTCACTAGAAAGAAATTCACTGATTATAAAATGTATATAAAATAATTGAGCTGAAAAGTTATTTCTATAAATATACAAAGTGATACAGATTCATGTACCTTAATTTTTAGAGCTGATAGTATGTATATTGTTTATAACTAAGTTGGCAAAGTTGAAACTATTGGTGATATTTATCCCGAATACACTATTTACTACCTATACACTCACAATTACATTATCTAGCATTATCGTTATCGACTCTAGGGTCGGGAGGTACACTATTTTACAAGTCATGAATGTTGATGTAGAGGTAGCCAATAGTATATTCAATACTTTTTCATATATATCTGAATTATAAATTACAACCATCAAGAGAACTATTTTTCAAAATATCTACCAAGGGTTCGTATTACGGAGTTAGTTTCAAAATTAGTGTTACCACCCAAAGTATCTTATATGATTTTGGAGGGTAAGTGAGGATTATTATGGCATATTTAAAAAACAACATTCTAAAGCAATTATTTCCAAAATAATCTAAGAATCTACTACACAAAAAAGTGTATAAAAAGTATGTGAGAAAAGTAATGAAACTTATTTCGCACTTCCAAAGGTTTTATTTTTTTCCTTTTCAAATTACAATGTTATCCCCTTCTAAGTGGTTCCCCTTGTGAAGCCTATATCAAGGGAGTCTTTATGAATACTATTGGCCGCAGCATTGGATATTTGTCAATTGATATGTTTGGACATCTCAATTTCAAGAAATGTCACAAGGACTCAAATCAGGATTCTCAGTTATTGGCAATCTTCTTAACAGGAAGTGATAGTATTTCTAAGTTGAAATTTCTGGAACAATTGGTGATATTAATACTGAATACACTGTTTACACCAACACTGACAATTACATTGTCTGATGCGCGTTTCGATAACTAAGTTATCGTATTCAGAGACTGAAGACTGAAGGTTTACTTCTCTGATAACGGTAACTTGGTTATCAAAACGCACGTCAGACAGTGTGGTGGTGGTGTAAACAGTGTATTCAGAATGATAGTGTGTCTGGTATTCATAACTAAGTTTTAGTTTTGGGAATTGGTGGTAATATTCACACCGAATATACTGTTTACTAACACTTACCTCATAATTACATTGTCTAGTGAGTGTTATCTTTAGAGACGGAAAGTAAACTGGTTTTCAGACAGTGTATATCATGAGTGTTGATACAGTAATAGCAATAATTATTCTCGTCACTTTTTTATGTGTACCCAAATAATAAATTATAACTGTGATAGATTAATTTGCGAATCTAATTTTTTAAAATATATGCCAATAATATCATTTTGGAGTTTAAGTGATTATTATGGCGTATTTTAATAAAATCAACATATATGTAATACTTCTATATGGACAGTTCTTATAAGTGGAAGGTGTTCTGACTAAGTTAAACAATTAGTGTATCATTCTCTCTCCTCCGGGCGCTTTAGTAAGTTCTGCGCATCTTTTGTGCGCATGCAGCATGCGCAGAATAGATAAAGTGTCTCGAATGATAGAGAAAATGAATATTGTCGGCACCGTAACGTAGGGACGTTTTTTTCCTTTCATATAGTATTACATATATGAAAATCAACAACCTGAAGCAATTATTTACAAAATAATGTAAGACTTTCCTACAAAAAGAAGTTTCTCTTATGATAATTCAATAAAAACTGTTTTACTGTAGTATATACAAAGTATGTGCGAAAAATGATAATAGTCATTTTGCATTTAGCAAAGGTTTTATTTTTTCCAAAGTAATACCCTTGAGTAGTTATACACCAGCAAAATTGTGCCAACTCTTGGCAATAGTGCTGGAAGTCTTCACATTCCAATTTCAGGAAAAGTAAGAAGAACTCAAGTCAATATTCTTAGTCATTGACTATGAAGTATATAAATGAAGAGATGGCATAATTAAACATATGAATTGAACTTTATTCATTAGAAATTAAATTTATGAGAATTTTTTTCACATGCGACGAAAATTACGTTTTTGCTGAAGGTATTTTACTACGAAATCATCTTTTTGTAATAATAGAAAAAATATCATTAATCATTAAAAAGTGGAATAGAAAAATTTCTTCTTTTGTAGTTAAAATGATAAATTTCAAGTCAAACATTTAATTGCGGTATAAAAAATTACATAGAGTTCTATTCGTAATCAATACTATACAATATATTAAATTTATTTTCTTTCTTGTTCGCTAGACGATGACTTTTGGCAAATGATTAATTCTAGATTATATTTATAGGAGTTAAAATTTTTGAAAACTCATGAAATATGATTCCAACCATTTATGATCGCAGATATCCATAACATATTAAAAACTGACTGTGAAATTGTCATGGAAATTATAACTTTTGACATTTCAAATTATAATTTTTGAAGTGTGAGTAGACAAAGTAGCCATATTATTAAATATGCGTCATCATTCATCAGTTACTCATCACCCTAGTAGCGGAAATAATATAGGAGGGAGTCACGGTGTTCAGCAGCTCTTGGTGGCAGAGAAAAGAGCTGCTGAGAAAGTTGCAGAGGCAAGAAAACGTGAGTAATATACACACAAAAAAATTTTTAACGGTTCTAGAGGTTTCTAATATTGCCTAATTTACAGTGGATAATTTATATTATTATTTACATTCATCTTAAAACATTTCGAGCAATTGTGAGGATATCTACAAGAAAGACATATCATTCAATTCCGTGTCCTACAAAAGTGTTCAAGAAAATAAAACTTTTAGGTAGTTATTATATAAATTGTGATTTTTGCACCCAATGTACACACATTTGTCTGCGAAATTTCCAAATGTTGACATTTGCAGTTCTTAAAATTAACACCAATTTAAGTATTGATCCTTCGCTTTCCTGAAGTTATTACTTGAGGCTTAAATGAACAAATATTCAGAACATGTTAAAATATATTTCAAGAAGGTATGTGATATTTCAAAAAACAAGATAAGTAAATTTTTCGCATACATACCTAATTAAATTGAAGTGGAACAGACATAGAAACAGGGAACACAAATTTATCGGGATAGTCCCTGTAATATCTGAGCTTAGGCAGTTTGTATTGTACGTTGCTGACCGATAGGAGGTGATTCCCGTTACCCCAAGGCTCAAAAACCATCCTCAGTTTGTTACAGGGAAGAAGTGGCTAGATTACTTTAGCATTATCTCCAGAATCGATTTTGACAACCAGGCAAACGCATTCCGTTTTAGGCTTCTTGTTAGGCAACACAGCCACAACCATATCTCTTTCTTTAATTCGTCCAACTTCAACCTCATCAGTGTACAATTTCCTACCTCTTCCACGGTGGTGGTTTTCTCAGCAACACGTGTTGTAGATTCTGTTTTGCCTGATTGAATACACTGTTTGAAGGTACGCTTTGTTCGCTGGTCCCTGCTGGTAATAATATCGGCTCATCTTCTTTTAGCGATTCCTCCACCGACTGGCTCCGCTTCATTTGACACTTCTTTCCTTTCTTCAGTTACGGTATTCTGTTGGGCAACATACCTGTCTTCATGCATGGTACTGAAAGTATAAAATAACTGTACATCGTCCTCGGTGTCAATCGATGGGGCCCACTCCTCTGATTCACTTTAACTCTCTGATGGTGATGAGTAACCTACGCTCTTTCTACTTTTAGCTCTCCTTTCTCTTTCTTCATTTCTTCTTTTTTGGCATTCATCTCTTCTTTTCTTTTTCTTGTATCGTCTCTTTTTTTCAAGCGTCTTGATACACTACGAAATTATTCAAATCCAACTATCAGTTTAGCAAACAAATCAACTGTTTCCCCTAATGTTGGCACAGGTGTCAATATTAGGACACTAAACTATTTCGTGAGACCTTATGATGACACCGAACTCAATTAACCATGGTTTTCTATTGAAATTAAACCTCGCTAAGATGCAGGACAAGCATCTGCTACAGCTGTCATCGGCTTCAATATCAGCCAGATGATTTATATCGGATGTTATAACTAGTGGAGGCGGCTGACCTCAATAAATACATTCTTATCAGTAGAATGACGCCAATTTAAAGTACCTACAGTGGTCCAATACCTCATTTTTTCATTTTGAAATTGTAAGTGTCAACATTTGGATTAGTGTCAACAATTGGTGCTTTTACCCTAAGCATGGATAAACTTTTCCAACAATATTTTGTGATACACCTTAAAGAAGAGCATTTCTATAGAATTTCACACCCAGAGGACTATTTCGAACGTTTGCAAAACACTGTTCCAAGGAGATATCCAATAGCTTTTAGTGAAATGTAGACCAACTAACATTTGGCTAATTATGACGCATATTTTACTCAAGTTTTGATCAATGTGTAGTATACAGTCTCTGAACTGCTGTACACTCCATTTACAATCCAAAACCCAACCAAATTTTTGCTTATATGAAACGAATTTTATTAATTTTCGGTTTAGATGTACTGAAAGACGTTATTTGGTAAATATGCTAGAAGCAATCTATAGGTTAATCATTCCTTCAAAACTAAACTGAATTACTTAATTATAAACACAATAAAACTAAAATAAAATGTTTATATCAATAAACTTAGGAAAGGCTCGGAGAATAAAGCAAGCTAGAGAAGAAGCGGAAGCAGAAATAGAAATTTTTAAATCGCAGAAAGAAAAACAGTTTTTAGAATATGAAATTAAATACATGGGAAATAGTGAAGATATAGCTGCTAGTATTCAACAGGAAGCTGATAAACAAATAGCCGAACATGATCACAGAGTTCGAGAAAATAAAGAGGCAGTAAGAACAATAATTTCTCATTTAGATATTTTAACAACAGTAACATTAAATATTCGTATTTCACTATCATTTCAATTCAAAGATTATAAAGCAAAATTACAAAAAATTGATCTTTTCTAAATTTTTTTTGACACTTTCAGTACTAGGTAATTTTCTATTTAATAAAGAAATGAAAATATCTAGGCGCATTTGATATTTTATTTGATTACAAAAACAAACATTTCGTGGTGGTAGAAATAATTAGATCTGATCCACATATTTTAGAATATAAACTTGTTCACAATGAAAAATTAACTATAGAAGCAAAATGTAAGCAAATTACGAATATAAAATTACGAATATAACCTAGACAGGGTTACCAGATGTCCGGATTAATCCGGACATGTTCGGGTTTTTACTACGGATTTTTCATAAAGGTCCCGATTTACATAATTCGTGCAAAAAAATAATAAATTTAAATGTTCTATAAAAATTGTTGCAATGTAATTTCTCCTTTAGCAGAATAATACGGCGCGGCATCAGTGTGTCAATCGCTTGCCTAATTTTGCATGCTCGGATGCAGCAGAATTTCGAGGAATCACCGATACATTTATTTGCCATTTGTCCAGAGCCGGTATTTTTGCAAAATTCCGGGAGTTGCAGTGATCCTTTCCATTTTCCATTTCAAAATGCCAATGTGTAGAGAAGATTTTCGCTTATTGCTGCCCAGTGGACCAAAAAAAGAAATAGGCTACTTTTATCTTCTGTAAAAGTAATACTTATGACCACTTACTACTACTATTGTGGTCACTCAAAACCAAGTTGGTTTTTGGCCTCGTCAACAAGTTGTCTCCATAATTTTTAATCCTCAGCCATGACTACTTCTCCACCAAGTCTCCTTACATCTTCACCCACTTCATTTCATCTTGCTCTTGGCTTCGCGGTGGGCTCCACCCTTCTGGTTGAACACCCCAAACTCTTCTTATTGTTGTCTCTTCATACCTTCTTCTTACATGACCCAACCACCTAATTCTTCTACATCTTGTCACAGCCACAATATCTGGTCGTATGTACCGGTCCCTGAGTTCTCAGTTCTCCAAACTCCTCCTTCGAAAACTGGCCCATATATTCTCCTTAATATTTTCAAATGTTATCAACTTCTTCTGAGTGTGTTTTTCTAGCACACCTCAGCTCCATACAATAAAACTGCCTGTATTATGACTGTGTATATTCTTATTTTTGTATTTTTTAAGTAATCTCGATAGGCTCCAAAAACATCTACTGGCTGCGTTTAACCTTATCTGTATTTCTTCTTCTATTCTGTTGTTGCTGTTCATAGAAAATCCTAGGTACTTAAATTCTTCAGTAATTTTAAAGCTGTATCCCATAACGTCCAGCGTTGAATCATTGGGCTCTGCAACTCTTCCCACCTTCATATATTCAGTCTTATCTTCATTTACCTCCAATCCTATTTTTCGTGCTTCTTCTAAGAATACTTGAGCCAGTATATTCAGTTCACTCTTACTGTCCGCTTTTAAGGCTATATCAGCAGAATAAGCTAAGATATTTATTTTTCCTCCAATATTTGCTACTCTTGGATTAGCCTCAGTTGCTTTCAAAGCTTTTTCTAGAGCAAGGTTTAACAGAAGGAGGGTCAATCCGTTTCCTTGTCTTACTCCTGTAGTGATATCGAAGGTACCTGTATATTCCTTTTCTAGTCTGACCTTTCATTTTGAGCCTTCAACACACATTTTTACAAGTCTTATTATTTGGTCAGTAGTTGATTTCCCACTCATAAATCCTGCTTGGTGCTCACCAATTATTTCGTCTCCATATTGTCTTAATCTATTTAATATTACTTTAGACAAAATTTTATAAGTGCAGTTCAGTAGAGATATTCCCCTGTAGTTTGAGTATTCTAGTTTATCTCCTTTTTTATGAATCAGGACTATTACTGCTTCCTTCCATTCTTTGGGCATAATTTCTAAGTTCCAGACCTTAACTATTTTTTTATGGAGCTGCTTCATCATTAGTCTCCCATCGTACTTTAGTAATTTATGACTACTTATAATTTAAAAAATATGAGTTGCTCTGGGTTTTTGTTCTCTGCCAGAAAATTCTCTTTTAAATAAGTTTTTTCAGTTAAAAGTTTTGTAACTTGTAACTGAATAAAATGTTGATTCTTTTCTACTCGTTTTATTAAGAAAATGTGAACATTGCTGCTGTGCTAAAAAAATTGTACGACCGGATGTTGTCTGGATTTTCTTAAAGGCTTGTCCCGAGTGAACAAGTTTTCATCTGGTAACCCTAAACCTAGATATACGAAATTTTTCGACAATGTATTAAAATATTTTTCCCTTTTCCAGATTATAGAAGATCTTATAAGTTACGTAATTGATATTGAACCAGTTGTACCTCGAAATTTTTTTAATTTGAAAAAATTCAATAAAATATGAATTTGAGTATGTTTTGTTCATTTTATTCAAAAATTTTTAAATAAGTCTAGTGGTACGTTTGTGTTGATAGATGTATATTCATCATTCCAAGCTGATATTTTTTTGCTTTCTTATTGAACTTGTCCCTAAAATAAATACATTGCCACTAGTCAGCATGTCGTAGAGCTAAAGGTTGGCGCAGCCAAGGCTTTTCCACAGAGAATAGGACGTTCTACCAATCGATCAAGGTCAATAAAATGTGAAAAACAATATGAGGAACAATTTCCAAATTATAAAAACAATATATCATTTCAAAAGACTGATGAAATTTTAACTGGACTAGACTTAAGGAACATGATGGATACGATCCCAATTTTGCCAAGGGAACAACTCAAGATGGGCTTGAAACTTTGCAATCGGTCCTGCAAAACTTATTGTAAAGCGACCAATAAAAAATTTGTCATATAACTTAATGTTCACTGCAAAGTTCTACATCCAATACGACATGAAATCCTGAACCAACAAATATTGAATTAGATCTTCTCTGAAGAGCGCGATGTCAATCGACCTTTTTGTCGATTTTATCATCCTCATTGGCTCGCAGTTGCTAGAAGGGGTTTGTAACCACTTAGTTTCGACGTTATTATGTCTCATCAGAGTGGTTTAACAACCCTCATTCGGGCTTGAGACCTGAACTGATGACAACGTCAAAGAGCATCGCTATTTGGTTCATGTAGTTGAACCTTCCCTAGCGAACGCTAGCTGGCGCCAACCTCACTTCCAACTGCGATCCAATCCAGTTATATTTTTGACAAAGGTTGTTAAAAGTGTCCTTCAAATGGATCAGACGAAGATGTGCTTTATGAGTGTACATTTGGGGTTTTGATCCATTTTCCTTAGAAGGAGCTCCAAGGCTTACTTTAATATCTCCGTATAATAAGCTATTTTAAAATAAAGCAGGCCTTTGTAGTACATATTGTGTTACAACCTCTCACACTTTTGGTATTGTTATAATAAATTTATTATCCAAAAATTTTAGTTTGGAGGTATTGCTACATCATCGTCGATATATAGAATTTATTGCAAGAATGTGTGTATTGAATAAAAACTCGAAAATAATTTAAACTTAGTATATTTCAATATATAAAAAGGGAGTACAAAAATTACATGAAAATCTTCTTCATTAGCAGATACATATGTTGATCTACTTCAAAACTGTGCAAATTATTCGCATCGCCTTGTAACCGCATCAGGAGACCTCCAAAAGATACATAAGCAGCTCTGAAATTGAAAAAATTGAATTAAAATTTATTGAAAACTTCCTCGTCTTCACTTAAAACTAGATACGTTTTATATAAAAAAAGACACCGCTGATATATAAGATTTACGCAACAATGTAAAATTTATTCTGCAACTTTTTATGTTTCGCTACTAAATAATAGGCAATATGACTAAACTTCCACAAGTTTTTAAAATGCAAATATTGTACACGCCCTTTGGCAAAATTTGAGGTGAGTGTCCTCTATGGATTTAGAACTATAGAGCAAAAAAAGTAATTTACGAAGTGGTTATAGTATTAATGCTTTTTCGATCTTTATAATACATAATTATTATTAATAATAGTTAGATTATATAACAACAAAATTTTGTCTTGAGCTCAGTTTTAACAAAATGTCATCAATTTTTTGGATGGATTTATATAGTTTTAGATCCTTAATATTTTTAAAAGGTAGTTTGTTTTTTTGAATTTGATAGCGTTTGGATAGCTTTGATAAATGATTTGTTGCCTCTACAGAATTTGGATGTTTTTAATGGGGTTTTTTCATTCGACGGCGACGGGTAATAATAGGCAGGTACAACTGCACGGCTACATCATCCCCTGTCATCGGCCATGAAAGTTGAAAATAAAAGATTGTCTTCTTGTGTTTTGTGATTTTATGGTACGAATCATGTTTAAACGGATTATATTGATAATTGTCTATAGGATGTTGCTGGGGGAGAAGCGGGACTTGTATTGGCGGTATCTAAAGATTGAGCATTTATTGAAGAAGGCTATAGATTGTATTCAGATTATTGCGGTTATACATAAAGAAATAAATAAATTAATAGGAAATTTTGATTGTATATGTAATCATTCTCTCTTTGTGAATTGACGTTTTTATAATGAATAATATGGAGTGCGATAGATATGGAATTCGTTTTTTTTAGATTTGAAACAAAAGTTCAAAGCAGCTGTGGTTATGTGAAAATGAAGGGAGGTCACAGTTAATTAGCAAACGGCAGAGCGTTGTTTCAACAGATTTGATAGTGGAGATTCGACGCTTGAAGATCCAAGCGCTCAGGTCGTCCACCTACGTTGGATACTAAGGTTACAAGGGAAGAATTAGAAAACCAACCTAGTACCAGCACTCGCCGATTATTTATCGGTATTCCTTGGACCTCCTAAAGATACCATACATCACCAATTAAAATAATTGGATAGGGTCTATAAAAGTTATCGAATTATGCCACCCGAATTAACCGAAACTCGAGCAAAACATCGGATAGAGGTATATAAATATATTTATTTTTCAACGTAATTTCCTTTTAGTTCCATACACTTTTCCTCTCGATGTTCATAAGTTCGTTACCCTTTTTATAATAAGAATCGTCAAGCTATAGTTGAATAACTTGATTCACAACTTCGAAAAACTATTTACTAACTTAAAATGTAAATAAATAAAGTGGTTTCAATAATTTGCTGTTCTCGTTGGATGTTAAGATTACATATGACCATCTATGCAAGTTTTGGCTCTCTTAAATACTATTTCAATTTTATACAAAAGCTATAATTTATTATATTTATGGTTTTCACGTCACGAACTTCAAGTGTCTAAGAGACATGTGGAACCGCTTATGAAGACATTGAGGACGGTCAATCTACAATAAATCTTACAAATCAGAACGATCAAAATAATTAGTAGGTAGATTTATGATTCTAGATCAGGAGTGGCGAAATAATTAGCTACTCAAAATAATCATGCCGACATCACCTCTCCATTATTGGAAAATCTTTGACCACCGAGATATTTTTTTAAGTGAAATGGGAACAGAGAATAATACGAGGGAGCTGAATCTCGCTAGTAGGGTGCATGAGGTAGCAATTCAAACTTTAATTCATTGATTTAGGCCATTGCAATAACGGATGTATGTGCTGGTGCATTCTCATGTCCAAATTTTCAGTTTATATGCAATGTACCTCATTTTTATGTCTGTAAGCTACCGCACTTTCAGTCGACGACTAGTAGCATTACGCTATGAATATCCAGAGTGAAGCATTAATTAAAAAGCATTGAAAATTCTTTCAAAACATGAGTTCCTTGAATCATGTAATAACGATCCAAGTAGCAAGTTTTATAAACGAAAAATAACCGTTCACAAAAGAACAACTATAGTTACTGTAACTTAATTCGAATTATTGCTAATAAAATACTTAATACCTCACAGAGGTTGATTCTATGTAATACTTTATATAAATACGGAAATTTAAACTAAGAAGTAAATGTTTCTTCATTTTTTCTTGCCTACACTCTGCGTTGCATCAACGATATTCACGAAGGAAGTATGGATAGTGGTCGTGGTTCTAAAATCACAACCAGCTAACCACACTGCCACCGTGTACACCGTTATTTCCATGCAAAATCATTAGATTTGACTCAGCTCTCCATTTCTCTTCTATCTTCTGATGGAAAGTAGTTCATTTCTATAAATGGTAAATTAAACTTCCATTATTAAAAAGGTCTTATGTAAATCAATTTATAGTATTGAGCAAATGATTTGTGTTAGTTCTTCAACATTTTTTTAATGAAACAGAATATTCCTAGTTTTAGTAAGGATATTAAGTAGAAGAAAACACAGAATTATAATAAATTTTTCATATTAGTGCGTAACGTTAATAAAAATGTAAAAATTAAATGTATAGTGAGAAAAATCTAAATTAATATACTAGATGTAATAAACAAGTCGTGCCTGTCACCTTCCGTTTGATTGCTACTGTCAAATACAGACACATTCTTTGATCAAAATCACGGCTTGTACTTCCACGCGAAACCAATTTTCTTGCCATTTGAATAGTTTTGATTCGTCTACCCACACACCAAGAGTTTACTAAGTACCGTCCGTCTCCATTTTAACTTAATCTTTTTTTATCATCCCTCGTACAAGTACACATTTAGGTTTTTCCGAAGAAAATAACAAATAAAATAATTAAGAACCGTATAAGCTCTTATTTTTATGTAATTTGTAATCACGTTACTAATACAATTAAAGAGTGGAATCTAGTTTATTAGACTAGCTATTCTTAGTCTGACTGGGATTGATGCAAATAGCAAAGATATGCCAGATTCCGCTTTTGGCGTCTCAATCTTTACGTCACGTCGTGCCTTATTACATCTAACGACTTCTAGACAAAATGTTGCATTCATGTTAATTGGCGCAGGAAACAACTTTGTAAAAATAACAATATTTTATTGGAAGAGCAAGTAGACGAGATTAATGTTCAATATTTATCATCATAATGAACATTTTCTATGTTCTATATGAGTTATAATACATATAATTTGGAAACTCATCCACCTATCCTGTTAGGAATCCAACAATCCGTTCAAGTATGACAACGCTGTATTGGCATAGTTAGCCTTTCGCCTCTTAATCGTTTCCTTAGAGAGTTCTGTTAGTTTGGAGTTTTCTGACGAGCTTTGGCATTATATTCTTATGAAACCCACCGCTAATCGTTAATAATAACAATTTTCCCTCCTCAGAAGAATCTGGTCCGGAATGCTGAGTACATTAAATTCGTTTAAATGTACAGATTCGTGTTCACATGTTAACTGAAATGAGAACATAAGGGACTTTTCATGGTTATTGTCATTGATTGGTTCTTATCATTAACTCAAATACTCTCTAAATTCGTCAAGCAAATCGTCAATGTAAAATAATATTTTGACAGCATTCCCACAATTTTTCATTTTTAATTGAATCACCTAATATCTTTTTTTCTTTAAAAGTAACATGTACTTCCAAGTCATCATCATATAGCTCATAGTGGAGCAAAAGGAATCTGTCGATGTTTCAGCAGCTATTGTAAAAAGATGAGGTCGCTATCATCATACGTGGTTATGTGGGTTTCCTCCAATTTTTTGTTTTTGATTATTTGTGTCTCCTCTTTCCATGTTAATGTTATTTGTTCTGCCTCTTATCCTTCTGCCTATTATACTTAACTCGCACCAAATCTCGCAGTAGATCCGCAGCAATTCGAAAGCATTAAAAGGTTTTATCCATGCTTCCACCTAATAAGCAAGAAACATTAGTAGCATTTGACAAATGTTGACCGTTCTACATCGCATATTATTTTGTATCCAAGTTTGACTTCCCAAATATTTGAATTTATATTATTGATAAACAAGTTAAAGTTGTTTATAAGTTTCGTGATTTCGTCAAATACCTCTTCAGGGTACTGTCAAATAGCAGAGCGGATAGAAGAGACCTTTGGGAAACTGTAGATTGTTTGTCAATTTCTTCTATTGTACCTTTCACTTTGACGACAGCATTTCTATATAATACGTACATTTATATTGGAAATATTTGTATTTTGTTAGGATTCAAATCACTTTTTTGACGTTATATTCGTTTCAATCTATGAGGAGAATATCTCTTACAGGGGTTGCATTTCTCTGAATTCCTCGTATCCAATCGAATTCAGAATCCACAAATGTTATGTTTTCGAATTGTTTTACTATTTTCATCAATAATTGTTATTCGATATTTCATTGCCGATTAACCGAGTAAGGATTAGGTATAATTGTGAACCAAATAACGTTATCGACATTGGAATTGGTGATTAAGATAAAATTCTCATATTCCAACAACAACGTGTCTTCACAAACAGAATCAAAGTGAAATATATTTTTATTCGAATATTACATGGTTTTCAATGATATATGAGGTTTATCATCAAAAATAAATAAATTTTCATGCATTTTATTGTTATCGTGAGGAATGTAGACATAAGCTAATCTAGATCTGTTCGAGTTGATTTATAGGGTGTCATCTCACCGAGTATTGTAGATCTTACATCCAATTCCAACCATGGTAAAAAACACAGATGACAATATTTTTTCAGAGCGCACATTTATTAATTTCCAGTTCTTCCAAGAGACGCATCTTACATTTTCTAACAAAATTATATATTTCACATCCAGAGGTCGTTAAGGGGACTAACTCAAAGGCTATGTAGACCACGGTGTAGATAGGAACAGGTCTCTTTGGTTGAGTAGACGAAACTAACTAGATTATAGTTTTAACTTGCAATCTCTGATGAATTCTGATATAATGTTGATGAAAGTCGCCTTAATTAATATCAGTAATCTCATCAAGTTGAATAGAGGTAAAACATCGATTTTTATTATGCTGCATATACCTATTACATTCAAAGAAAATGTGTTCCAAGTCGTATATACAGTTACAACTTACTTATCGCACAATTTAGAATCTACTATATATTTTTTTATAAAGGTGTGCTGGTTAGCATGCTTGTCCAAACTAAATCTACTTATAGTGACCAAGCTAGTTCGAAATAACTCATAATTCCTATGCCAGTATTGACTGGGAATTTCTGGAAGTAATGGTGTATATCTTGTTAGTTTATTATGCAATATTCGTACCAAAAGTGTTTCCAATCTTTTAAATTTATTTTTGTTTGATTAATACCTTCTTACACAGTTATTTTGCTATTTATGGTTCTTATTTATATTTTTCGCCTTGGCAACACTGTCACTTAAAGTGTTTGCTATTAAATGAAAAGCACAGTCCAAAGTAAAAAATTAAATTTATCCGTAAACACTTTCGAAAAATGAACATAATTTAGTGCAGTTACTAAATTGTTTCCGTTGTATTCAGCAGAACTTGACAAATGCTCAAAGGAAGGCTCGCATCGACTGATGTAATGAAAAAATGTGCGAAAGGTGCATCTGTACATACAACGGATAATAGATCTACACGAAATAGTAATGAATTGAAAAGTTGTTGGATCGCATGGAAGCAAATGGTTGGCTATTTCTTTGTCATTACCGCCAACAGAGACGTTACAGCAGCACAAGACATTTATATCTCACTTCATCTGAATTGGTCCGCAAATAATCTTTGAGTAACTGACATCAAAAAGACGTTGATAAAGTTTTCCGACATTGTAGAGAGTTCAGAGCCAGAAAAATTGACAAATGAGGAAATCCTTTTTGGATAGTTGTATCCACTTAGACTTCAACACTTAGACCAAACCGTTCTTTTAAAAATTCCATTTCCAAGAAACTATTCCCAGAAACAAAATTTTCATTTGTTGAAGTAACTTGCCCGAAGAAAATTATTGTGCTGATGGCGAAGATTATTTTTTGATGTGTGAATTGCCCGAATTGTTGGATGGAATACTAGGCAGTGTAATTAAAGATGGTTTTTATTTAACTGAAAGTAACCAAAGGGAGACAACACATAAAAATACAAAGAAGATAATGAAAACAATGATAAGTTTATTCTAACAATTGAATTTTGCTTTTCATTACGAAATATATACGAGTCGCTACTGAATTTGATGCCAAACATGTGTCCGCCTATTCTATTACATTTTTTCTAACTAGTATAATATCAAGAAATTCGATACGGGTTTGGCATTCATAAAAAAAGTAGGTTGGGCTAATGAGTGTTGGAAGATAACTACTAATTATTGTGGCTGGATGATTTTTTTTAATTTGCTTGTAATTTGATAGGTGTGATATGGTTTAAAGTCAATATTTAACGAGCAATAATTTTAACGATACATTTATTTACTAGTAACCGAGAAAAATTGAAGAGTTAATTTTTAAGTTTTCAGACGAAATGATTGATTTAATGACTAGATATTGTGTGAAGTCTATCCAGTATTATTACTATCAAGTTATCAAAAATTTTTTTTGGTCAATTGGTCTTAAGTTTCTCTTTTTCATTTCCATATTCATATTTGAGATTAATCAACAGATGTGGTGAAGTAACAGTCATCCTACAAGGCTACATGGCCCCTGTAAAACTGTTTACCGCGAAGAATAATCATTTAGTTTGCGGTTTCCACAATGCAATAAACCATTTGTTTGATCCTAAACATCATTGCAAATCAATTTAAAGAACGCTCGACTGTCTGAAGTGTTTATTTTAGGCAAAATAAGCAAACACCAGGTTTACACATGATTTAGCAAACTTATTTATCAAATTGTTAATCAAATACACAGATAAGTAGATATACGAGAATGGTTTCAGAAGTACCTGGCCTGACCTAGAGACATCGAGTGTTTGGCAACGTTTCACAGAAATAGAGCTGAATTTTTGCGCCGTTTTATGCTTATTGATGAAACGTGGATCCATCACTTTATACAGAAACAAAAGAACAATCAAAACAATGGACGAGGGAGAACAGGCAAAGACCGTTCCAACTGCAAGCAAAGTCAGCGTCGGTTTTTGGGGATGCGCGTGCGATAATTTTATTGACTATCTTGAAAAAGAAAATACCATCAACGGCAAGTATTTTGTGAAATTATTGCAACGTTTGAGCGAAGAAATCAAGAAAAAACAGCCGCATTTGGTTCAGAAGAAAGTGTTGTTTCATGAAGACAATGCATCACACATCCATTATTGAAATGGCCAAATTTAATGAGTTAAAATTTGTGTTGCTACCTCATGCATTCTATTCGCCAGATTTAGCCCTCTCGGAATATTTCATGTTCCCCAACTGGCTCGGTGGCCAGATTTTCCAGCAATGAAGAAGTGACGATTTTTATTTTAGAAAGGGTATCGTATTTATTGGAATCTCTGAGCTAAAAAGAGATTACGTTGAAAATTAAATACATTTTTTTTTCAAAATTTTTACGTTTTCTTTGTTGGGCCAGGTGGGACCATCCTCGTACAACAAAAACTCTATGTAAGTATATAGATTGGAGGATATACCTATTATTATAACAGATTATGTAATAAAACATCTGAAACTGGTTTCAACACCTCATAGACCAACCAGAATAATTTATTTTTTTGATTGATGAGAGCCATCATTATTTTATATCTATATTTATATGTGTAAAGTTTGAATTATGGATAAGCTAGATGTGTCCAACGTTTTGTTTTGAAACTCAAAATCATTAATTTCGGGTTTTATCCGTCTAAACCTAGCATTATCAAAATCGGGAATAAGCTGCATTAATAATTAAATAAAAGTAAGCAAAATATGTTATGTTGCAAATATATTTTTTATATGCAGATACATGAACCAATATTTATTTGTTGACTTTTGTGATTGAAAAGAACGCATGCCAAGTTACACTTGTACATTTTTGTATTGCAGGCATGTTCGCAATTCCTTCTCGTATATCCTTGATCTCCTGTACGTGAATGAATATTAGATAGTTAGATAGAAGTTCTCCTGATATATCTGATAAATCGACAAGTTCTGCGTTACATGATGTAAATTGAATCCTAGTTAATTTCATGTCTAATACATCATCAGCATTGTGTCTAATTTGTAGAAATCTCCATCATCTACATCAACAATCACAATTAATATATTCCTAAAATCTTCTCGACCTTTAGCAACGTCAGGTATCGGTACTTCGACAGACTTGTGCTGAAACATTCGCAACATTGACAAGCTGAACTTTATCCAACGGTGCTCGGCAAATGCAAGTGTTAGCCGGCTTAAACCAGATATTCGTCATTCTTATTAATTCAATCCAATTTTTTTAAAAAAATATATATATCTAGATCTAGCCAATACTGGGCTTCACTCGTAACATATTACATACACACACTACGTATGTTCATATGAAAAAGTATGAGCAATAATATTATGTTTGCATTAAAATAACAACAGAAATTTACATTCCATCTTCACTAGCAACATTGAAAAAATAATCTCTGCCATTTTCGGCTAATTGTAATTACAGGGTTGGCAACAAAGTAATTTCGGTTTTGTAGTATAAAATAAAACACCTTTTTTAAGAAAGGATAGTTTTTGTTTCAATTATATATTTTCTATTTTGCTCAATGACCTTTTGCCATCTTTCTTTCAACTTGATGATTCCGCGCTCATAAAATTTCTGGTCCTTATCAGCAAAAAACTGAATCATGTGCAATTGAAGGTCATGTCACTTGTAAAAGTTTGACCATTCAAAGAATTTCGCAAACTTCGAAATAAATAGTAATCAGATGGTGCCAGATCAGGGCTATATGGGGGATGAGCCTTCATTTCCCAGCCAAGCTCCAATAGTTTCCCACGAGTTTCCAAAGATGTGTGAGGCCTTGCATGATCACGGTGGAACCTTTTCGATTTGACAATTCTGGCCGTTTTTCTTTAATAGGTTCATCCAGTTTCATTAATTGTTGACAGTAAACATCAGAATTGATCGTTTGGTTCCTTGGAAGCAGCTCAAAACACACAGCACCTGTGTGATCCAACCAAACTGACAGCATGAGCTTTTTGTTGATTCTAAGCTTTCGATGTGGTTTGTCCTGGCTCATCGTGTTTGGATCGTTTTCGAACTATGATACTGTAGCATTTTTCACCACCAATAATGATTGCTGATTTTTTGTGTTGAATGAATTTCTTTCAATTCGTAAGGTATCCAAATATGGAGCTTCTTACCTAGCCCAATACATTTTAAGTTTTTTTTTAATTGTTGTGTGCGCAACCTCTCGAACAGTTATATGACAAACCTGTTCAATTATGACATTGATTTGGTCATCATCAACCTCAGTAGGCCGGCCAGACCGTTACTCAGCTTAGAGAGAAAAATATCTGAAAAAAAGAAATTTTGGCGACACTTGAGCATCATAAACGAAAGCATATTTCTTTGTGAGCCGCAACAGCTTTCTTCCCTTTACGGAAATTTAAAATATGCCGAAAATGTTGATACATACATAAAGAGTGGATATTCTACTGTATGATGACTGCATTTTATCAGTAATTATAACAGAGAAGATTTTACATTTTGTTTGTCGGTGGTACGTATTTATTGAAATCTTTAATTCCATCACTGAAACTTTTTAGCAAAATATTTCAAGCTTAACCTGAGATTATTCTTAAAGGGTTCGAGTTGCTGTTACAATTACCTGCGTAATACCTTCCAGAATTTGTGAAAGTGAATGAAAGTTTATTTGCAATCTTAAAAAAATATTCTAGTTATCAATAGTAATTCATTAGTTGGAGTTATTGTGAAGCCTTATAGTTATATTCAACTAATCTGGATTAAGTTTATTTCGGAAGGTCGTCCAGGACAACATTAAACTGAGCAGTGCCGTAAATAGCCTTTTCTGCGCCCTGTGACAGCTTCTAAAATTGCGCCTTTGTTTTTTTTTAGATATTATAGGTACTATAGCTGGACCAATGCTAAGAACAGGTCCAATTATCTAATATTTTGGAAAAAAATCTATTTTTTTAAGAACTAGAGCTAATGTGAGCAAACAAGCGGGCAAGCTATTTAAGTGAACCCTTCGCCTCTTATACCACGCACTGTGTCTCACTCAATAAAACTCAAACGCCCATCCTGATGGTTAAGATTTAATTTTTGGGCCACTTTGGTCTTCGAACATCTGCACTACTTGTTATGGTAGTTTTGAAAAAGGAAGGTAGCATAATATAAATTGCGTTTAAGCATGAATTCGTGTGAAAACGAAAATTCGAAAATATTTGACTAGATTATTCACAACTACACAATACACAAGTGAATTATTAACATTAGAAGGGTCGACCAACATGCTATAACTTCAGAGACAGCGACCGTCGAATTGACGGCGTATATATAATGTGATCAAAATATTAGAGGTTTGTGATTAAAACTAAATTATGAATTTTAATTATTGTTTTAAGTCAAATGTACTTCAATTACGTAGAACATTTAAGACAGTAACATTTTTAAAAAACTTGTCTTACGCATCAACAGCAAGCAGCATTGTGGAAAATAGTATATATTTCATAGGTGCAGTTTTTACATTTCGAATTAACTTCCGTTGACGTCTTTTTTATGTAGAAGGCTGTTCTTAAGTAAAAAATATAATACTATCTGAACATATAATGGTGAATTAACCCTATAACTAAGGCGCTCACTGTGCGGATCATTGTCCGCGGGTGGGTGTATCCGCATAAACTCGCACCCCTTGAATTTGATAAACAATATGCTCGTCCGCTGCCAAAAAAATAAGCGCGATGTTTGGTATAATTTAAGAGACGTTTTTGATTTTTTGATTATGATGATACTGGACATGTAGGTACCTATGTGTTGGAATCGAGCACTAGGGGCGCAGCGGGAAGTCTTTCCTGGTCTGGCCATTCTTGCGCCCCCCCCCCCCCAGATTCTACGCTCTGTGCTTGGGCACAGGTTGCACCGCCCTATTTACGGCACTTGAACTGTGTGATTATTTTTACAAAGATAACTTCAGGAAATTTGTTAATTTAACCCAGAATATGTTAATTTAGTATTAGTCTCTATGATAAAGGTGATTCTGGATTGCTATCAATCTATTCCCATGAGATATTAGACATTTGTAAAATAGAGATCAATTTCTAGAGAAACTTCTCTCACGAACTTTTCATTAAAATCACCTATAAATACAAGGTGTTTCTATATTCGACCGACAACGCTCTACCACAGAGAGATCTCAATAAATGATTCATTTTGATTTAGGAATACGAACCCTTCGGGGCCTAGTTGCTGAGATATAGGGCGTTCAAAATTTGTTGTTTGCCACTTACTTCAATACACCCTGTATATTCAAGAATTCAGCAATCTTAAGCCAGAAGCCGTTTTTTGTCAACAAAAAAATCAATCTATATTGGATTTGGTCGTTATTGAGATCAGCTGTGTAATTAAAATTGATAATAAGCTAATAAGAGAGATTTATATATCTTAATAGAAACACGTGATTAATTTTTCTAAATTACCATTGGAGGAAAATGAAACGAATATCAAATTAAATCCATGTATTTGTATGCAAACAATGAATACAGTCATAAATGATAAAAATAATCACAATGCATACTCATTAACAAAAAATTCATCAATCCATCTTCGATGTCGATCTGTCGATAGTTTACAAAAAATTTTTCAGTACATTGTTATATGTTACATGTTTCTATTTAAAGCAACAAATATCAAAAATGAGTGGTCCTGAAGGCGGATTATCAATAAAAAACATGCCATAATATAAAGTGTCTTTAGAAGCCAAAAGTGCAGAACAAACATACTGCTTTTGCATTCGAAATTTAAAATTATACTCTAGGTACGATAGTATGGAAAATATTACATAGCTCTACAAAAAGTGTTGTAGCCTCTTATATATCAACGAAAGAAAAAACGTGTTCTTATTTTTATGATTTTTATATTGATATCCTATATTTTGAACAGTTATGGGTCTAATAGTAAGAAAATTTCTTTTTCCGTTCATTATTACGCTTCAGCACACTTTTTTTCGCACATGTTCTTAACTTTCAGCCGCTCAGTTATTTGACAAAGTATTTACACGTGAATCTGGATAGGTTGCCACGTATTAATACTTTTGTCATTCGCCGAATGTTCATTTTAATATATTTATGTCTTTTAAAGCATGATTTCGGTGCGGAGAAATGTAAATTTAGTAATAATTTATTATGTTATATATTTGTATTTATATTACAAAATAGAAATATCACAGATTTTGTGAAAGAAACTGAATATTTTTAAAACAGAAAAACTAGATTTACCATGGGTTCTTCATAATGTTCTTAAGTTGTGCGTTAAGTCCTTACGGTTTTGGAAAAAAGAATTGGATTTCGGTATTCCTGTAATCTGGAAGAACTTAAGAATTTTGACGTTTGTAACGTTTTCGTAATGGATAATGTTGCCAAATAACAGAGATCGGTAAAGTCTACAGGTCAAATTGAATTTGAAGGTGATACATCTAGTCCAGAGTTATTTTCTAAACATAAACTCAATAATCTCAACTTATCAAAACAAAGAGCAAACCTCTTAGCCTCAATATTGAAGAAAACGATTTTTCGGCACCAATTCCAGTTGTCCGTTCAATTAAAATAAATCTACATTAATTCCAATTGCGCATTCACTAAACTCAAAAGGATTATTCGAATTTTGAATTAGTTTTAGAAAAAATTAATTACCTGGAGCATCAACGACCGATCTGTGTGGATTTTTAAAATGTTTAATTTTCTACTTGGTAACGGAGTTGATACACGAAATACATTTGCTTCTCTAGTATTGGTTAAAGCTTTATCGGTAAGCAGATACAAAATTATAATTTCACCATTAAGGCCGGGATACACTTGTTATACACCACTCCGATCCGACTCCGGTCCGATTTTGCTATTGTCCTATACGCTTCCGAGTTCTTTCCGATTTCCAGCTCGATACATTCGGCATTCTTCAATTGAAATCGCGTAAATTGTTGAAAAATTTCATTACCTGCAATTTAGCCATGGTGGCGCTTTGTTAAGATGAAAATAAAGAAAACCAGAGATATTTCATGGAGAATAGAGGAAATCGCAGAATTTGGGTACAATCTTAATTTCTTTTTATCGTCCTAATTTATTACAGATATACACTGCACTTCCTAACAAACTTTCAGTTAAAAGCAAATATAAGTTTTGAGGTACACTAACTCTGCAATAATAAAGATAAATTTCTTCCAGATAATTTGGGAAATTATAGTAAGGAATAAGGGAAGCGCTTCCGCCAAGAGTTAAGAGTGATAGAGGAAATATGATAGGGTCGATGGGGACGTCACATGATGGCAGATTACTGCTGGTCTTCGAAAAGAGATTGTTTCCTGAAAAATTATAATAACAGAAAAGCTAATAAAATGATTGAAATACAACTTATGTTTACGACATTTTCCTCTCTTCGAAGGATCCTTAATTTTCAAAAGAAAAATGATGAAAATAAAGAGTTAGAACAAAAGGAGAGCAAATCTTGGGGACTTTTAATATATCCTAAATCAATCTTATATCAAGGAAAAAACCACTATGGACCAGTGATGTTTATTGTATAATTTATAGAATCTTATAAATGCAAGTATGTTTAACTAAAATGATGAATTAACACCAACAGGCGTTGAATTGGTTTCTATGCAGTTCCAGTAGGAAGCCATTTAAAAAAACTGATAGAAATGTTACAGCAGATAGTTAATTTCATAGATCTAGTGAATATTTTAAAGTATATGGGTCAAACTTTCAAAAAAGAAAAGATAGAGAAATTATTAATAATGTTCTATTCAAGTTTCTCAGTCATTCTAGTTGTTTGTTTTATATTCCAAAGAAAGAAAGGAAGGAAGAAAGGCGGTGAAAAGAGAGGAATTCTTCCTTATTCTAACAAGACAAAAGGTAGAAGAAGGACTTGGAGTTGTACAATGGCGATTTATTTTATATTACTTGATATTAATGCTGCTAACGTATTTCGATTAATTCAAGAAACTACTTTACATTACATCATCAACAATATTTTTTATTCATTATATAGGAACAGGAAAATGTATTGCAACATACTTGTAAAATTGGGAGAATCGATATGAATACGATTTTATGTTGATAAAACATGATGCCCTGACTTATTATTTTTGTATTTTACTAAAAATATCCTACGAAATTTAATTTTATTGACTTTCTTTTTGAAAGAAGTTTCTGTTAAGTAGAATAGTTTTACTTGTCGTGTGGTTTAATAGCTTAATGATAATTTGAACGACTGTATAATATATGAGAATGATTTGCAACTTATAAGAACAAAGAGAAATAAGTTGGGGACGTTTTAAAATGTGTAATGAGGAAATAAGAATACCACTACTAAAATAACCCCAATAAGTACGAAATGAAGTTTGGTAACAAAGCGAATTAGAATGTTACATAAGAGTAAAAAATTTATTGGAAATGCATAAAATGCAGATTCAGCAAGAGCTCAATTCTCGATGATTCGATGTCATCCTCAATGTTTTATTAGCGGTGAATGTTCATTTTTATTAATGACAATGTTAATAAACAAATTTTACACTGTAAGAGTGGTGAAAGGCCGCATATTTTTTGACAGATATATACAAAACAACCACGAAACGTTAATGTTAGTGGTGGTACCCTGATGGTCTTATGATGGATCTTCATGATCTATAACCGATCTATAACCGATACTAAATAATAAACTAACGCATTTTGAAGAGGATGCTGCTCCATCTCTTTATTTTCTTACTAATTAAACAAGATATTAGTTTCCTTGGTGATGGAATTCAACTTAAGATTTTTGTTTATGAACATTTCTTAGAAAGAATGGATCCCACATATAGATTCGCTTTATTTCTGTTAGTTGAGCAATGCAATGGTACCATTTACTTTTCTAACGATTTATATTAAAAAAAGAATCAATGCAAAAATTCATCTAATAAAGCGTCATTTTTTAGAAATCTCAGTGATGTACCACTCAATCCTCTTCTTATTTAAATCTCAGGCGAGAGCTACAAATATTTATATAAAGTATTTATATTATTTATTGGAAGGATGATACTGAAGTTACTTGAAAGACCTTTTGTAACATTTTAACTTATGGTAAATATCAACTCCCTAATCACATTAAATGGACTTAGTTCTAGGTGTTTACCGATTCAAATATATAACTACCAAATACCGACATACCTCAATCGATTTAAAGCAGTAAAAAATGAAATAAGAGAAACTAAATAGTTGCTAATCGTGCACACAACAGAGATGCTTGCGCATGCCTGATTGTCGTACCAGATAGTGCATTTACAGAATTCAATAAAAATTATATACGATGTAAACGCACTTCTGGCACGATGTCAGTCACGATAAAATGAATTTCCGCGATGTTGGTTGCATAGTCATTGCCAGTTTACAACGAAGGCGTGCTCGTAGCTACAGCTAGTTCTTTCCCATAACCAAAATTTAAAGCTACACCTAAAAACTAACAGGACAAGTTAGATATGCGCATCAGAAATAAATTTGGGTGTAAAATGTAATTATGTATTTAGTGCTAACTATTTTTGAATTATTTTTAATAGAATGCCCAAAAAGTATATTAAATTTCAATATTATATCTAAATTAAACACCCAATTTTTTGAAATAAATGTAATACCAACAGTCCAGGTATTTTAGCATAAAAAAACTTTGAAATTAGAAAGATATCTCAAAAGTCTTGTGTTTGTGAGTTATTGAAGAATCAAGGTAGAAAATAGTTTTTTTGCAATTACCTTGGTGTCTATTGCCCTTGTGAGTACAGCGATCAGACAGCGCTTAGCCGTACATATTTTAGTGTGAGGTAAATCATGAATATCTGTCAATATTTCTTTGAAAATTATATAATTTCAATTATTTATCAGTTAATAGATTATATTTAAGAGTATTTTCTACAATATTTAATAATCAGTTCAAGTATTCTCAGCTAGGTACTAGATAATATATATATATATATATATATATATATATATATATATATATATATATATATATATATATATATATATATATATATATATATATATATATATATCTCAAAATTAGATATATTAATATAGTCTTGAAATATTAGATTTGTTCGCCTGTCTGATTTTGAATTAGTTTATCGCATGCAAACATCGATTCCGCTAATTATTGATTAAGAATCATTTATAGCGGTCTTCAAATTTTTCTTAGAAGATTCGGTTGCTCATCGTTAGCCGTGAATCAATATCCTGAATAGGTTCGCGGGACTAAATTGGTTACCATTTGGTTCGGAGTCGATTCTAAATTTGACCAGCGAACGAAGCTACTATTTACTATAAGTTTCAAAAAATTTAGGGAAAATGCACTCTCTTCAACACAATTACTTTATGAAAAAACAAACAATATCAAGGCAAGCTTGTCTATTAGACTAGTAAGCTAAAGTGCATTGAGAGACTAACTATCTATACCTGCACCATATTCAGGTGGTAGCACTGTTGTTAGTTGCTCTAGAAATTAATTGATGTTCTAGAAACATCATAATCAATTCTGAACTTGATACTACACACAGTTTAAATGTTGGTGGGCCGTTGCATCTGCCGATGGAAGATTATTCAACTGGATGGGTTTATCAAGTTTTGTTGATTTGAAGAAATGAGTTGGTACTGAAATTAGATTGTAACGAGTGATTTTTTTGCTGGCATCTTTTTGGCAACACTGTTTGATCACGCGTGAATCGTGTCTTGTGTCATTGTCAAACTTATTCAGTTTGGTCTATAATTTAATCATGAATCGACCTACGAACGAACAACGCTTGCAAATTATTGAATTTAACTATCAAAATTCATGCTCGGTTAAGAGGGCAGTTTGGTCGGCCTACTGAGGGAAGTACTGTGACTAAATTTCGAAACCAGTTTACACTATTGGACATTAATCCACTAACACGCAAGCGTACAATGAGGACCGAAAAAAATATTGCGGTTGTATCCGCCAGTGTTATTCATGACCGTGAAAAGTTGATTCGCCGCCGTTCGGGCTACTCTGTTAATTTTGCGAAAGGATTTGGATGTAAAACCTTATAAGATACGGCTGGTGCAAGAATTGAAGCCACACGATTTCCCACAACGTCTAAGATTTGGTGAATGGGCGCTGGCAAAGTTTATTTATGGAAAAATTGTGTTCAGCGACGAAGCTCATTTCTGGTTGAATGGATACGTCAACAAGCGAAATTGCCGCATCTGGAGTGAAGACCAGCTACAAATATTGCTACCAATGCATCCCGAAAAAGTCACTGTTTGGTGTGGATGCGCCGGTGGCATTATCGGACCGTACTCCTTCAAAAGCGACGATTGCCGGAACGTTACTGTGTATGGTGAGCGCTACGGTGTGATGATTGACTATTTTTTGCCCCAAATGGAAAAATTGGAGAAACCTTACATGTGGTTTCAACAAGACGGTGCCACATGCCACACGGCACACGGCATTCGGTGAACAGTTCATCTCACGTTTGGGGCCCGTCAATTTTCCGCCTAGATCGTGTAATTTAAAGTCTTTGGGCTATTTCTTGTGGGGCCATATTAAGGCTAATGCCTACAGGAATAAACGATTGACACACTAGAAGCTAATATTGAAGCATTTATTCGTGAAATAGCGGCCGATATGTTGGAGAGAGTGTGCCAAAATTGGACTTTGCGCATGGGCTATCTAAACGGAGCCGCGACCAACATTTGCATGAAATCATCTTTAAACATTAAATTATACTGTTCGTTCTATCAATTCCAATGAAGATTTCATCAATTTTTTAAAATTCTTTGTGTTTTTTTTTCAAAATAAAATCTTATACCTCTTAAAAAATCGCTGATTATATGGGAAGTAAAATCCAAATCCCATTATTGTATATTTGTTGGAATGGGATAGTATTCTTGAGCTAATTTGATCTTTTTCCATGTTTAAAAAAGCGCTGAAGTTGTATCATGTCTACTGAATACATGTAAAAATATGTTTTTTTAAAAGGAGTATTTGAAGAATATATTTCTGTAATTTATGTAATTTTGTACGTCAAATTGAAATTATTAGTATAACTATAATAATAGCACTCTTTTCGATGTTTGGATGCTTTGATAGCTGTTTCAATGGTAAGAATATCATCATTAATCTCGTTTGTTTGTTTTTGTGAACTCTTATATTATAAATAAAAACTAATAGAAAAATATATTTCAGGGATTTGTCTTCCCAGTTATATAATATGTATGACTAAGCGCTTTGCATTTACCGTTCTTTATTTTCAGAGCTAATAAGAACATAAAAAATGTTTCGGGTAAGAATTTTTGTAAATTTTATGATCTATAATTTTTATAATAGGTGTTAACTTTATTAGGGCAATAGAAACCGATATAATGACGAAAAAATGTTTGTATTTGATATCCTATGAAACTTTTAACACAAATATTAAAACACCAAAAGAAAGGTGTATACCAAAAATCAGCTTTATAATTCTTATTCCGACGTTAAAATAACTGGACTACAAAGAAGGAACAAATGAAGAAACCAAAATATTAACTACCTACACTAACAATTATTCAAAATCATTCGTTTTTTCTAATCTCGAGGAATTCTAAATGGTAAAAAGTAGGCATTCAAGCATTTTGGTTTCAATTTTTCGACTATCTTCAGACTAAAGCTAATCCCTTAAATAACAAATTGAAAATGAAATTAATCAGCTACATTATAAGAATTAAAATTATTTGTTTTCTTGATTTGAATGATGAGCATTTTTCAGGTAAAGTAATCATTCAAAGTACCTCATTAAGACGATTTAATCCGATTTTGTTGATATGTAACTAGAAAATATTATAAAATCTAATTCCTATTAGCGATTTTCCTCTTTTTGCAGTGAATTACAGCGTTCTGAAAGCTAATCGAGGAACTTCATCTGTACAATACTGTAATATCTATCAGACATTTAATTGAAACGAATTCAACGTCATTAGATCTATGTAGTTGGAAATTTAGCATATCATAATTGCATTATCATCGGGTTCAATTCTTTTATCACGCAACCACTGTTATATTCCAGATTTTCGAATTTTAGAACGTGGAAATACGTTCGATCCAGAAGTATGCATAACAATAGTTCCATTAATCTTGTCGTTAAATTTGTCGATTTGTTTGGAAACCTCGGCTTCTGCCATACTTTCACAACAAATTAGGACTTCTGTTTGTTAGAATGCTATTTTTCCATACATATCTGTTTGAATTTAAATTTAAATTATTTGCAACCACGTTTAATTTTTTCATAGTCTTCTGTACTGGGTAGCGAATCCATTTTTATTGAATAAGCACTGAAAAATATGTGTGTTCACTATAACTAACTGTCCATGTGTAATATTACTGCCTTTATTTTTGCAATATTTAAACAAATTTGGAACTATCTATAACATAACTAATAGTAATAGTTGTGATGGATTTGTATATTTCTTTTGTAGCTGACTAATTTCATTTCTAGTTTGTTAGACTTTAATAACATGCACAAAGCTTCCAATACAAAACATGCATATAAAGGAAAACAAGCTGTAGCACAAAAGCAGCACTACATGCAAATGATAAAAGAATAATCGTTACTATCACATCGCGAGTTAAGTCCTCAATTCATATTAATTCCAAAAAAAGTGAATCTGTTTTTATTTAAATCAATCCATTTACTAAGTAAAAGGATCATAAATTAAGTTGAAAAAGAATTGCTCATTAGAAAATATTATATCAAGTTTAATATATCTTTCTGAGACTGATAGACTAATTCAATTTTGCGATAATTATTCGCCCAAAATAAAGTTTTGCCGATCAAAACCGGAAAATGTACATCACGGATCAGCAACAGTTTTTTGCGGTCTCTGTCAAGTTTCCAATCGCTATTAATTTCGTTAATTCAACTTAATGTCATTTGACGTAAGTCCGCGAATTTGAAAATATTAATTGATGTTTTCAGATATCTGATGAAATCGAATAAGAAATTTTGTGATAAATATTTAAAAATTGGCGAAGGAGCTTTTCAGAACTATCTTTCATTTAGATATTTATCACTCACCTTGAAGATATATATCTAAAAATAACATATTTTTTCTTGTTTATTCATTTACGAGGGTTGTCTGAAAAGTTTTCTACCTTACCAGAAGACGTCAGCAGTGTGTACGGAGACTGCCCCGTTATTTGGGAGATTCAAACTGAATTGAAACGTGTCAGTATTAGCTTGACCGACGAGGAGCGTTCGGAACGGCCAAAAACTGCTTTATCATCGAAAAAGTTCACTAATTGGGACTGGATGACCGTTCTATTAAAGTTAGAGAAATAAGAGATACTATCGGCATATTAAAAATACACCTTTGCCTTATACTGACTGAAGAATTATTAGGTGTAAGCCATCTGCGCATTTGCTCACTTTGAACCAAAAGCGAATGAACATTTCCTAGGTGTTGTTGACGCGGTTTAAGCAAAATGACTCGAATTTCATGCGTCGATTAATAACTGTAGATAAAACTCAAATCTACTATCACTACATTCCTGAAAAGAAAAAGCAGTTATGACAATGGATTGCAAAAGGGTGAACCTGCCCCGAAGAAGGTAAAAAGTTAAATTGTTATCACCAAATCCAACAGTGTAGTACATCTCCGAATAGTGTGCTCCCAAAACAAACTCTGTGGAGATGGATGGAAACATCTGGTCTTTTACCTGCCTTCCTCTTTTACCACCCAACTGCTCGTCATTTAATGCGCGTAGTTCGACTGATGACTAGTCTTTTAACGAGTCAAGGTCATGTCTACACTAAAGGCATTACAAAACATCAGGAATGTCATTGGTGCTTGGAGATGGAAGAAACTGTATACCTTGGGATCGGTGAGTGCCTTGCACTTCGATGGATCAAACAGTTTGCCTAGTGACGTTTGCAGGTTCGAGTCAAGAGTAGCTTTCCAAAAGACATCGGCCTTTGGTAGTTTAAAGTCGGACACGACGGGCTTATTAGAAGGCTTAAGTGCATAATGAAATTTATTTTAGAAGCTCCAAATGAATTCTGTAAATTGGAATAAATTTCAATAAAAGCATGTTTAAAATAAGTAGTGAAGTAAATATTTTGTATAATATCTGTAATTTTATATATCGTTTAAAATAATATGGAAAATATCAAGACGTTGATTTGAATAATGTTGCTAACAGACTGTTTCAGATTACACAAAATGAACGGTTCACTGTTGGTACAATATTTGAAAATAAAAACACCGTTGATTGATTTTGTGAATCAATTTCTATGTTTTTATGAGCTATACGTATGATGTTGAAGAAATATCTCCGAAAATTAGTATTCATACCATAATTTTTATTATATGTATATTCAGCATTCGATCATTGGATTTCCATATGTTCCAATTTCCTTCAGTTAATATTTGTCTACAAATGACAAATGTCCAAATTAGCGATCTTGGCATAAAACATCGGCAAATTAAATGCAAATATTCGGTTGGTTAGCACAAGCAAAATTTTGTTAATGCTCCTAGACGGTGGTTGCGAAAATATCTCTAAAGTAAAACCGATCTGAGGAAAACAATGAGATACATTTCCAAATCAAAAATATAAGCAAATTATACTTTATACAATTATTTAATACTGATTTGCATTCGACCGGTTTATCTTATTAATGTATGGTAATTTCGTGGACGAGCTTTTTCCGGTAATATATTACGCAATATCGAGTTCTGTAAAATAATTAAATTGATTGGTGGCATGATAACGATTCCATCATGAAAAAAACTGGTTCTAGTATCGATATTGTTTACAGTGAAATGGGTAAATATATGCGAATACGAAATATTTTTGGGATGTTGAAGAGCGATTCGTTAAAATTAGAAAGAAGAAAAAATAGAAATTGAAAATGTTCACTTATCCTGTTTGGTATTGATGTTTTACAAATTACTGATTTTCTTTCCCTAACCGCTTTTCAATCCGTTTTTATAGCTAATTTCATTACCTAGAATATTTTCGTAAATATTCGACAGCTGCATAGTCATATAGGTAAAAGACAAGTTACGGAAAAGGAAGAATAATTTATCTAAACTTCGATATCTGTTTTATCACATCCGTTAAAGAAGAATAATCTAACCACCTTGTTAATATATCTTACTCCCTTACACTATCTCCTCCTTTGAATCCATGTTCCTGGAACATCATTGACTGGATTTTATTGACTGATTTGAATCATTATATCTACTCCATTGTACTCGGTCGATTCTAGTATGATCACAGAAAATCATGATGTGTTACGATGGGTTTTTCCCTTGGAATTCTAACAATACGATAATTGACTTTGTTCATTTTTGTTTCAATAATGTATGGAGTTTTTTTGTCTCCATCTTGATAGTCGGTCTCATTAACTTCCTCTCTTTTAGGTCGCAGTTGTAATATTGATCCTTTGGATATCTTCGACCTATTCTTCTCTTGTCGTATCTTCACTGCCAACATGTATTCACACGACAGTCTGATATCTTTACCAGAAGATTGCAGATGTTTGACATGAAGCCTTGTCTTACGGATCTTACAAGCTGCCTTCAAAATTCCTCTCGTCATCCGAATATATCTCAAAAGATAATCAAAACGCGTATTTCTTCATTCTCCAGAACATTGGCTGAAGTAGCACCTTCTCGATTGGGAACAACACAGGCCACAACTCATTTCACAACAAAGATTTACAGTCCCAACAAATTTCGAACAATTTGTTCGAACAAACAAATCTGCTTTTGTTGTAATACACCCATTTGTAATGATTACTTCTAGAATAACCATCATGAAATTGTCTTCCTTGGAACTATGGGCCGCTTACTTATTTCAGTATCCTCGGTAATTTCAACCATCTTCATGGAGAAACCTTTGTCTAGGATTAATAATTCGCTAAATACCTCTTCAAGGAGAATATGTGGGCACTTCGAGCCCCGTGGGCCCACTAAGTTCCATGAGCATATATTTTTTTTATGGCAGGCTCATTTTATCTTTGGTTCTCCAATTTCTAGGCCCAGTTGTTTGAGGTAACTTCGATATGTGCCAGGATCCCTATAACTGCTCTAGGCAGTTATAATGGTTGGTATGGCCTTCGAGAAAGGAAATGAACATGACTATGATTTTTCTAGGTCTATGCTCAATTTTGAAATCATATTCTTGGAATCCTCTAGTCGCCTTTATACCTGGCTGATGAAGTTTCTAGGATGGGATCTTACATCAGTAAGAATTTCAGCAATAACCTGATTCTCTTTTTTAATATAAAGTTGAAATTTTGAAACATTTTTGAATTGAGAATGCAGTACAATTCCCTACTTCTTGGGTTGATGTGTCAGTAACCAAAATAATTCATATCCATTTGATTTTCCACACTTGATGTACCGTCTCTTGCCATTCATTTATTTTATGTTGTTTTGTTACTACTGTGATACTAAGGCGAGTTATAATCCGGAAAAGATAATTTAGTTTGCCACACACCTCAAAAAACTCTTATCAAAATGAACGAGTAGAATTACGAACTGCTGCAACATACATCCTATTCGGCAGAATTGGACGCAGGAGCACCAGATTGTAAGGTCATAGAATCCACAGGTTGGAACATCACTCGAATAAGTGTTGGAAGTTCAAGAGCTGAATAACAAAATTTGTTTCAAACCATATAATTGTGTTTTTTTGTATAGAACGACAAAACTTATAATCAGTAGCTACATTTTCTTCCCTTGAATCTACCAAACATTTAAGGATATTAATGATTGGTCATTGAATTTATTTGATACACCAAGTAATATCTTAAGATTTTTGAGAGGAGTGAGACAGTTTGTGCAAAGATTAACCTTGATAAAAGTAGTTTCAGTTATCCAAATATAAAGCGATATGTCAAGACCGTTTGGCACCGAAAGAGAGATAAACGTTCAGGCATGTTAGTTATGTAACATATCGAAGCACCTGAAAGGTCGAGTTGCAGAAAATGATACAATGTTGGCATGTGCAAGCGAAACTACTGACACCAATGGTTATCGAAAGCTTGGCAATCGCACTGGAAAATTTGTGTAACATCCACTTAAGCTAAAACATATCGAAGAATTTCTGTATAAATGTGCGACCAGAACGATTTCTTTGTAATGCAAATCGATGGTGATAAATACAGGTAAGGGTCTAGTCCTAAGGATTTCATAAACAAAATCCAGGATTACTTTAGCTAATGAAGATCTGTTCGAATTCATGCAATGCAAAATATTCACCATTTCAAACTTGACAAATAAATTCCGTAGTTATTATTTCGTAAACTGGCTATCTATTTCTATTAACAAATAAGAGTTTTGGCAATAAAAAAATTATTTGAAAGTTGGCGTGATGTAACTAATGTGACTACCTAAATTGTTGGAGAGATGACCTGCGTTGTAAGAGATATTGATTACATTTTTAGAAAACTTTCTTCTTATAACAAACAAAATGAACGCGTAAATGAACTATTATCTAACCTAACCTAACCTAATCATAAATTATTGATTAAAAGGATGTATAAAATCACATTTTGGCGAATGTATGTAATGTATGTAATTTTTTTTAGTTCTCTAGGTTCATACTTCATAATATGTTGAGCTGTTGCATTATTTTGTTTATGTATGAATTTTGAAAAAGTTTGCGTAATCAGTTCAAATTTTCAACTAGTTATGATGAGGTGATGTGTAATCTAACGAACGAATCGCGTGTAGTATAACTAGAATAATTGTTTTGTATTTTTTTATCTATTCGAGCGAATTTTAACGTGTTCTTCTGAACGACAGTGCGTCAGAACACGCACACACTATAACTGTAGTCTCACACGGAAAGAGTAAGGAATTGGAGAAAAGGCACAAATTACAGATGATTATAATGCTTTTACTGATCATATCTATAATAATAAAAAGTAAAAATTTAAACGAATCAAAAAAACACTATTATTATTGTAATTAATAGTAAAAAATTGACGTAATGCATAGTCGTGATTAGAATAACATAACTAATGACATATTGGAATATTTTTAAATAATAATTTTGTTTGCTATAACACGTGCTTACATATACGTTTTTTTTGGAAATGTAGTTACTCAATGTTTGTCTAATATCTGTCCCCCAAACTATTTTTAAATGGAAAAAATGACCCAATTTGCGACACCAAAATCATTCCAACAGTAACTACTGTTAAATCATCGAATTTCTAAATTTAAGACCGGCAAAAAATTGAACATGTTCCAATAGAGCTCACAACCACACTAGAGACGAAAAACAAATTAAAAAAAAAACACTTTTTGCACACTTTTTAGTTAAACTTCAACACTATATTAAAATTATCACTCTAAGCAAAAATTTAAAAAGAAATCAAAAAAAGCTGTTATTGTAGCATCACCAGGAAGAAATCGCACTCAAGTAGAAATCTGGATGCCAGCTATCGCGGTTATGCGACATGTCGAAACAGCTGAGTCTCATATAGCGGGTACACCGCAAATCTAGGAGACTACTCCCGAAATAAAACGCTAACCTTCCCATACGAACGAACGTTAAGCGAGAAATTTGTGCCTGCATGTGCAACGCGGCCTTCAGGACAGGCCAGAATGTAGCAGTCGGTAGTGCCAAGCTATTTTTTTTGTGACGCCATAATGGAAAACTCGGTCAAGATAAACGTCTTTTGTTCAAAGGTAACATTTTCAACATTTCAATGATAATTTTGGATCATTTAAGTGCGAAAATGCTTGAAAAAATCTAGAAAACGACTAAAAAGTCTATTTACATGTTCGATAACCGTGACTTTCAATAGTATCAATTTTAACTTGGATATTAATATAAAAAATTCAATTTGTAATATTCTTAGTGAAAATATTCGCAATTCGACACTTGCCTTATCAAAATGAAAAGGATTAGAATGAAAATTTTGTCATGTATCTATGGTATACGAGGCGTGACAATGCAATAACGATAATTTGGTTATTAACTACGTATTTACAGAAAGTGGTACATTTTAAATAGTCGTCCCACCATCATTAACAATCTGAAGTACCATACACTGCTTCACCGCTCCTCTTAACGTCATTAAAATTGCTTGCTGGTGAATGGACTAAACCGATTCCCTTCAACTGACTCTTTCATTTTATGGAATAGCCACAGGTCTTTCAAAGCCAAATCTAGGCTCTAAGCAGGGCGTGGGAGCAATATAATGTGTCTCTACTAATTTAAAATGATGAAGTCTCAACACACGCTCAATATTTTAGTTTTGTGCACTGTGCTCGATATACTAAGCCTCTCGTCATCTTCCTCCGTCTTACAACCTTCTTTAAACCGCGTTGTCCATTTATGCACACGAAGAGTCGGTAAATATTCCTCTCTATACATTTCTTTTAAATTTTCCACAATTACTGACGGTTTTAAGCAAAAATCTTCGTTCATTTTACTGTCCCACAATCTAATCACATACTCAACGCACGGAATACCTGTAGCAGAAACAAGTTCAAACTTGTGCAGTGCGTTGAATCACTTTAGTAGCTACCCTCGATTGCATAGATGCTACCCGTACAGCAATAGGAAGCAATTTTTGTTATTGAATCAGGTCCAAATCCATGGTGGCTCTTCTGAAACAAAGCACTTCCAATTGGTCAAATTCTAGGATTTTTTCCGTGTGTTGATAAGAGGCAAGCAATATTTCAGTTTGGTTTGGTGATGACCCTGCTAGTGTTGTATTTGTGAACCGCCTGCGGATTCAAAGATAGCGAATGACTCAGATGAGGGGCGATTTGATTCTGAAGCATAACAGCGCTCAGAGTCAAGGGTTAGTTGTGGTCTATTGCTAGTTTATAAGGCAGTAACATCTGTTTGTAGATATCCGTATCAAGTGAAGCCCTTGTAGTCTATCTGAATTTATTTTTTCCCAAAAAGATTTTTGTAGATTTTTGACATGTTCTTAAAGTATAATTCTATGAGCACATGAAATTACTTTTTCGATTGTTTTGAAAACAGAGTATTGATTTCACTTAAACTTATGAACCTTAAAATATTACTATTACCTATTTGAAAATCAGTACATTTGGTGTGTAATTGTAAACAAAAAACTATTAAAAACGAATTCGCTACACATACTGGGGTAACAGAATACAAATTTACAAATGTTTCTGATTCATGGGGGCAAAGTCATGTAAATCTAGGTGATTCTTCTTAATATCATATAGAAAGTGTTTTTGGCATTTGTAAGACCCCAATGTATATTAGTTTATTATTATATAACTTATTTATTTATATTATCTCTAGATATTAGATTTATTTGTTTTCGTGTGGTATGTGATAATAATATCCGACATAGAAACGCGCAAAGTGCTGTTATCAAAGAGCTCGAAGTAAAAATAAACCGTTTGGAACGGAGAGTTAGTGACAATAATCTGGTTTTCATGAACCAACGTCAGAGGATGATGATATATGTACAAGAATCAGACTGTTCTAATATAGAGCGAAATGGAGAAGAAAAAACGACAGAACCAAAAAGCGTAAATTTCAGAAAAAAAAAATGTATGAATCATGTTGGATATTAGAAATATCCTTTTTATATAACAGTACATTTTTATTAATTTCAAGTTCCTTTTGGTATAAAATTATTCTTCTGATATTATATCGCTTATGAAATTAAGTTCTTTGATATTAAAACCTAATAGGTAGTTATAATATAGTCTTTTACAGCCCGGTTTATATCCCATATATGATTTTACTATGGGCCCAGTATAAGCCCTATAAGCTCTAGCTTGAAAGCCATTATTGGCCTAGACTTGGTGAGACTCGGGGATGATAACAATATCCGTTGCTTGGTTTGCAAGCCTAGACCAGGCCTGGTTGCCTAGATAAGCCCAAGATTGATCTGCAACTCTGGGCCAGGCTGGTTGCTTGTAAAAATAGATTTTTAATATATTGTTAATAAAATAATATATGACAAATTTCTATTAATACACTTTACTAATTAATGTACATAAAAATATTAGTTAAATAATTACACATAGGTATAAAGAAATGATACTATTTTTAATTATATTTTATACATAAAAGAATTTTATTCATAAAATTATTACTTTCAATGATGAGATATCTATTATGGATAAGATATTAGCACAAAATTTTATATAGTTATTGAGAGTTCTGCCCAGCTCGGCAGACTATAGCATGGCCGAGGTCGCGTTACCCAGAGTTCAATCAGGCTTGGATGAATATGAAATGGCCGTGGCTAAGTTACCCAGACTTCAACCAGGCCATTATTAATTTGCCATAGCCGGGCCAAGCTAAGCCTTGCCGTTAAAGTCAGGGGACTCCTACATGGGTTTTGTTGAATTATTTATGATTTATCTTTGACAGATGTTAATAAAGAACTTATTACATAACCTGTATTTGTTACAAAGTTGTATATAAATAGAATATTGTAAGGCCCGATACCTAACACCAATACAAAAAAATATTTCCTCAACAACTTGCACTAAGAGAAACTTCGAAGAATTATTATCAATCCATATTACGAGAGTTTATTAAGAGCAGAACTAAATTGTTATCTAGACACAGAAACAGTTTCTTAGGAGAAAAATTAAGAAACTTTGCGAATTATAGTGTTGTCAGAAGTATTTATTTTAGAGCCCCAAACTATCATGACACCTTGATATATATTATAACTTTTTCAATGAGATTCTCAAGTTAGGACGAAAGTCCAGGTTCAATTTATTTCCTCATCTTGTCTTACGTGGCACTTTATTTAGCAATAATTTATGAATGTCGAGTTATATAAAAAATATATTGAAATTTAGTAAAATAGTTTTGTGACAAAATTGTATTTAAGAAAGTTCCTAAAAAGTAGGAGTCGAGGATTACACAAATTCACGATTTGTCTCTGAACTGCTTTATGTTATATTTTAAAAAAAGGATATATTTGAATTGATAATAAATGGAAGGAAGTTGCGTAAAGAAAATATTAACAGGAACTGCTTTATATATGTATAAATAATGAATTAGCAATGGTTTATGCATCGACGCAATCAGAAATTGGACATTGATCAGATTTTTTAATCCTGCTACCGATAACAGAAAAAACAAATAATGGAGTATAATAATAGGATATAAGAGGTTTTTAAAAAAATTCTGTGAATTATTTTAATGAAAACAAAAGCAAAACGTTAACAAGGTAATAGTGATAAATCTATAGATATTAATTGGCATTTATGGACTATTCCTTTCGGCAGCATTTTATCTTGCATATGAAAAGCGATTTATGACGGGGCGTGTTATAGTCATAAGTCTTTTTCATGTCGTTCTTTTCACACATCTTTTGACAAATGTTTCAGTACACAAATCGCTTTTTTAAACGAACATGTCTACTTTTTGTACATTTTTGTTCTTAAAGACTCATTTCTACTTTCGCAATAACCCATACTACATGTAAATGTTCTTCGAAGATATGACACGGGCGTGTTTGGTACTTTTTTAAACTTGAAACTTAATGTTTAACGACATACATTACAAATATGATATCATTCAAGTGGCCTCAATAGCAGATTGATGACAGGTTGAAACGTGTCATTGCTTTAATCTTGAGGGTAGAAAACATATCAGTTGTATGGATGTAGCGAATTATGGTTTTTTCATGATAAAAGCTGTTTTTAAGAACATAAACACAAATTTATTTTCACAAAAATACAGAACCGAAAAATTTAGATGGAATACTAATTATGAAGCTGAAGAATAATGTGGAAACAAGCAATATATATGTATTATGAAATAAATGGTGAATTTAATTCTTATCACATGAAATCGTTGCGTTTTCCTCCCTTCTTAAAAATGAAAAATAATGGAATTATTTTCGGGTTCTGAACTTTTTTCTTCTAATACAATTTCTATCTCTATAACTTCGTATTAATAAAGTAATAACGTAAAAAAGGGGATAATAATTATTGTTGCCAAAAGTGTATCAATTATGGTCTTCGTAACTTCAGATTCTCTAATTGGTTTGATGTTTCTTATAACTCTATTACTATCGTTCAGTCTTTTCAAATCAATTTCGTTTGAATTTGGGAATGTTATGTCGTAAGTTTCGAAAAATGTTCGGTAGAAGACGGCACTAAAAGAAGAAGGAGCTAAAACGAGATTATATTGAAAACTTAATATATTTTTTCCAAAATTTCTGTGTTTTCTTTGTTGGGCCAAGTACTTCTCCTTGTAATTATTCGTTATTATATCTCTATGACTTAATTGTATTTGGTTTCACAACCCAGTAATACGATATGTCCTTTTCTGTAGATCAAAAAGATTAATAAAAGTTTCCATTATGGAACAAAAGTGATAGAATGTAAATTGTCAGCACTAGAATTAAAATATAAATAATGCCCGACACACCATCACGAATATTGCGTAATCGCAACATCAATCTGAGATTAATAGTTAGGAAATAATAGCTACTAGAATAATATCGTTAAGCATTTTTATTTAAGTAGCAGACGTGTACGGAAAAGTTGACGAGAGTTAATTGAAATAGGTTAATCCTAGTTTAAATATGATTATTCAGTGAAACCTGGTTAATTGGGTTCTCAAGGGACCAAGACATATGTATCAATTATTGAGGGTTTCCCATAATCCAGTTTTTCAAAAAAGCTGGTTTAAAATTATAGTTGTCTCATTTACAGAGGTCGAAATGTGCCGTTTTGAAGGTAGAAATGTTGATAAAAATGCGAATTTTTGGTGTTATGAATTCGAAAAAAAAAAAAATATTTGTTTGTACTTGATTGCTAGTTGCTGAAACCTGTTTCTCGATAGAATAAATTTGATCAAAAATATTAGAATTATTAATATTTCGAAATACTTGTGTAAAGTTTCTAAAGCTTACATAGCCTCACACTTTGAAATTTTCATTGGAGTCTCTTCACAGTCTTCTACTTTTTCTGTGTCTAAAGAAGAATACATAGCAACTATGTCATCATCATCGCGCGACTTTCCACAATCATAATCTGATAAAAGTTATAAGTTTTCAGATACTGATAAAGTTTTATATTTACGTTTGGACATTTTGGACTTTTATTTCCTTGTTCTTAGGTCAAAGCCTGAGATAGTACTGACAAACAAAGCATACGCGAAAGACGACGCGAAATATGTACAGGGTGCGGCAGCATAACTTCCTTTTTTCAAAAGTTAATAAAACTTATTGTATGAATCAGAAAATTTTTATTCGTTTTTTATAATACAGGCACATACATAAAGTTTTGTTTTACTGAGTTTTGAAGATCAAATCAGTTAGGTGACGTCCCCCATTCTCCATACACTGAGTAAACCGATTTCTGGCGTTTGTCATGACTCTTGCCAGCATAGCAGGCGTTATGTTGGCAATTTCTTCCTGGATGTTCGTCTTCAAATCTTGTAGGGTCCTTGGACGGTTCACATACACACGGGATTTCAAAAAACCCCATAGGAAATAATCACAAGGGGTCAAATCGGGAGAGCGGGCTGGCCACTCCAAATCGCCCCTAATTGAGATAAGGCGCTCTGGGAAGTGTTCCCTCAAAACAGCCATCGATGTTCTTGAAGTGTGTGCCGTTGCTCCGTCTTGTTGGAACCAAGTGTCCCCTAAGTCCAACTCATCTAGCCGTGGGAAAAAAAATTCCTGTAACATGTTTACATACCGGTGCGAATTCACTGTCACTGTGACTTCATTTTCCTCAAAGAACCAGGGACCAATAATTCCACGTGAGTAAATTGCACACCACACTGTGACTTTAGGTGAATGCAAAGGCCGTTGATGCAATTGTCGAGGATTGGTATCAGCCCAGTAGCGCATGTTTTGTTTGTTTACGGATCCACACAAATGAAAATGGGCTTCATCACTAAAAAAAACAATAGCGTCCTCAGGAACGACTTCCAGAAAAACCTCACACGCGTTCCTCCGAGAATTGAAGTCACGTTCAGAAAGTTCCTGCACAATTGCCATCTTGTATGGATGAAAATGAAGATCATCATGAAGTATTCTCCTCACAGAACGATCGGAAAGTCCAAGGGCAGACGCATGTTTGCGCGCAGAACGCCGTGGTGATCGCAACACTGAAGTTCTAACTAACTCAATGTTCTCCGGTGATCTAATGGGCCGAGGGACTCCAGTTCTTCGTCTTGTCACACTTGCAGTTTGTCTGAACGTAGTGACCCACGTAACAATTGATTTCCGGTCCGGGACAGGGGCCAAGGGGGCTAAATTAAAGCGATTCCGAAAGGCGCGCTGGGTTGCGATCACAGAACATCCGCTCGAAAAGTAAACCTCAACGGCAAACGCACGCTCCTCACTGTTCCAACGCATGATGGCGACTGAACTGAGAGAGAGAGAGAGAGATTCGTTGTGAAAATTTAGGAAGGAGGGTTTTTTTTTTTGGAAATTTGATATGTTTTGCTTAGGCCCTGATATAGGAATTTTTTCCTCTGCAGGGCTGGGTGTGGGGATATTTAGTTGGGAAGTGTTTGCAGGCTGCTTCTAGCGGTGCAGTTATATTTTTTTAGTTCAAGATTTTTTTTTTCTTTTTATATATTTTTTTTTGGTTTTTTTTTTATATATTTTTTTTGTTTATTTTTTGTTTTTTCTTAATCTAATTGGGGGTGGGCGGGTACAGCTGCGGCTGTATTATTCCCTATCGTCGGACATTTGTCTGGAGAATCGGTTCTCCAGGTTGCAGGGAAACCGCAGAAAACCTGCAACTCCGACGATCGATGACAGTGGGAAGGGTGTTGGGGTTCGGAATTTATCTCACTGATATAGGGGAACTATCGAGGAAATTAAGGTAGATTTCCGGGAGATCCTCGTATGCTGTTGCAAGCAGTCGAAGAGGCGGATAAGGGAGCTTTTTATTGGGTTTTGAGCCTAGTGGCCGCATATTGTTGGTCCAGGGGATGAGGAGGGTCTCTTTGGCAGCGGAATTATCTGATTCGATGGTTCGAATCACATATCGGGCTTGGAGGTCATTTAGGCGGCTTGGAATGGGGGTTATGTCAGTATTGACATAAACGGTGTATACGACTGAACTGTGCCGGGACAAAACTTTATAGTCCCCCCTCTCGAACGAGACCACTAGCACTCCGTTACGACATCTACCGACTAAATGGCGAACTTTTTAAAAAAGGAAGTTATGCTGCCGCACCCTGTATATGTAAACAAACATTTCAAAATGTGTTAAAACCTGATTAATTTGTCTCACTTATACAGGTAATTGATCTAAAGAGTCTTAATTATAGATTTTAACATCAAAACAGTCTTAGAATTCAGATCTCATTTAACAAGGTTCAAAAAGTCCCATTAACAGAGGTAATTTAATGAAAAAGAACCGGGACCTCATTGCAACTCTCAATAATAGAGGTTTCTCACTTATCCAGGTCCCACTAAACCAGGTTTCACTGTATACATATTCTACGTCTCAAAGTTAACAATACATCGACTTTTTAATTTTAAGTATGTTTTTCACGAAGAATTTAAATTACAAACTACTATTTCCTATTTTACAAATTTTCCGTATGATTCTACAGATAATTTTTTGCTTCAGTAGTAATCCAATTTAATCAATTAATTTGAAGTCATCCCATAGAAGACAACAAATTAGTAGAACTACTGAAAACAGATCCCATGGGCTGTTTTCACTTTATCACTTTGCCATGTATATATATATTGATTTATTTCGATTTCGATATTGACATTGAAGAGAATATTAATGAAATTATACCAAAAAATACCGTTTACAATTAAAAATTTCTATGGAAAACATTTATGAACTTTTGCAATTATAGAAAATACCAATTAGATGAAAATCGGACGGCGCACACTGGGGCAGAAAGGTCCTATACCTGGCAATAAATCGAGAAAGTAATTAGCAAAGAAAGCCTACTTTTCATAATTTTTGTAAAAACTAATATCCCCTTCATTATAACACAAGTAAATGTTATTATTAATCCCAAGCATTTACTACCCATCCCTGAACTAAAGTCAATTTTCTACGGATAGTGTACGTGTACTTTCGTAGATTTGAATTTTGAATTTTTTTTTGGTGTGGATTTAAAGCTATATTTTCATAGTTTCTGTTCGAATTTCAACATGGAACCTTCGACTCAGGTATGTAACAACATTTTAATAAAATTATATCCGGTGAAAAGTTTATGTATTTAGTTAATATTATTCAAAACAAAAAACAAAATAAAACAATATTATTTTAACATTTTCCAAAATATATATAAGCTTTTAGTTGAGTTCCAAGATAGCTCATGTTTTCAAATAATTTTTTTTATAATTGGTATTATTTTAGCTTTTCAAAATTTTTTAGTTTTCTAGCACTAATTTTTTGTATATGCACTGATGAAATGAGATAGTATAATGTTTTAATTTTATCATTATTTTATTTCAGGAACGAAATCAAAAACCATGTTTATTTCAAGGAGAGAGCTTTTCAATATTCTCAGAATTTCAGATAAAAATGAAATTGATGAACAATTTAATTATTTAAAAAATGAAATAATGAAGCGAACGAAACGTGAAAGTGAAGAGCTTTTAAATCGCTTAAATAAAACTTTATCATATTTCAAATCACAGTTTAAATCGCGTTGGATGAAAGCGTTTAGGATAGAAAAAAGGTTTCTCAAAAATAATGCTGAGTGGCTTGATATATCAATTTCATTTACAATAAGAGAAAATGTAGAGACTCCTAAAAGGGAAAAAGGTCGCCCAGAAATTCCATTTGAATCTTATTCCGAGCAAACGAAACACAAAACAGTTGAGAGAGTCTACATCAATAAATGTATTAAATTATGCCACTCAAATGAGTTTAAGAGCTACTGGACAAACGCAAGCTTCAAAAGTGTTAGATGATATTACCAGCACATCTCCGAAACGTGCGAGTCGATACAGACAAGCATTTGAGGAGTCGCTTGAGAAACAAATTATGTCAGGTGAAGATACTCTAGTGTGTAGTCGTGAACAAACAACCAAAGATATTTTTAATTCATTTTTACTGAGTTATGACCCCGTAATAACCAGTGAAAGAAAATTTCAAAAGATCAAAATTAAGTGTCTTCCTAAAGAAGCAAGGGATTTATTAAAACCGGGACTTCTGTAACACTGTGGTTTTGACAACATTAATGGAATGTAATATTTGTATATTTTTTGTATGGATATGTAATCACGTAAATAAATAACTACAAGAAAATATTCACACCTTACGACAATGTCTTTTTGAATTAAAATAAAACTCAAAATGTTAACCATGTGTTTTATTTATAGTAAGAACATATCCTATTAATAATAATCAACTAACTGGCATATATTGTAGAGTTCCTGATTTATTGCCTTTTTGCCCCAGTATGCGGCGGAAGAATTGGGCTGTCAACATCAGAAGACAAGATGGTTTAAAGAAACTACAGTCAAATCCATGTGGAACCTAATAAGTAAGCTGATAAACTGATTCTATACGGCAAAAACTGCAATCAAATACCTGTAAAAGGAAGCATAGTCCGACGGCATCATGTCCCGTAGAAATAACAAAAATAAATTTATGGAATGTGAATACCCATGAAAGGCTGCATTAGAAATTTTATCACATAGTCGTGGTAGAATTAGATTGGCGAGCTGGTGAAGCTGCTGCTTGCTTGACTGATTTCTTTTTCAACGAATCAAGTAACGATGGTTCTGTAATAAATCGAGTTGAATATAATCCTGTATACAGCAAGACTTGCCAAGGTGGTTCAAAAATTAGTACTGAAAGCAAATGTTTTGTAGAGAACATCGACATTAACAAGGTAGGATAATATGCCCATTGGAAGAAATACGATTCAAAATTGGGAAAAATATTCTGCCGAAGCTATTAGCTTGAATACCAAGGAATAAAAAAATAACTAATCCCTCCAAAAGATAGACCGCGGTTAGTCGATTGGCTAATAGTGGTATATAAGCAACAGCTTATAAAAATTACGGGTCACAAGAATGCCAACTCAATAAAATTCTACTTGAATATTGACGAAGAACATCGTAATCAAATTATTAACAGCATGCATATTGGAAGTTATAGAAATTAACACAACTGGATCTACACTTTTCTAATTGTTCTATTGTTAATTACACATTTATATAAATTATTTTTGCTCTGTATTTTTTCTATAATTAGCAAAAAACTTTCTGAAGCTTGTTGCTTATAGGCAACAACAACAAACTTTATGAATCTGTTATTAAATTTTTTCGAACAATTATCATTGTCCTTGGGTAGTTTAACAAATATTTTTTTCAAATTGTTATCAATTATTGTATATTATATGAAATAGAAACCAAATCCAAAGAAAAAAACGTTTATTTTCGTAAACATTGTACAAATTCAAATAATCACACTGGAAATTTTTCATGTTTTGTTTTTCCCGAAATTTTTGGAAATAGTTTAATTTTGTTATATCTAAACTAAAAACGGTTACTACAACCATACAGTAACATGAACTAACTTTGGTCGAGACGTTGACTAAACATCTAAAAGGACTACAAGGATGTTACAAAACTATGCACGATTCCATATTGCATTAAAATTTTTCAATGACTGTATGGTTCGAAGATAGTTTTCGGTTCTTCTACAAGAACTAAAGACAATTTTCACGAAAGCTTATCCTACATGTTTTGCTAGTTTCCTTTTGCTGGTGAGAGTAGAGAGAAATGGTAATATAGTCTAAGAGTTCGATTCATTTAGCGAATCGTAAAATATGTGAGTTTCATTCACGCACAATGTTCGTTTCCGTCCCTTGTTAAATATCTCGAGATCTAAGTTTCCAATTTATTTGTAATACCGTATAGTACCGTAGATTATCCACGGGTTTGTTCAACGATTGTTTCAAAGCTATTGCTTAATAACATGAACACTCCCAAAATCGTTTAAGAATTACAAAAAGTTATATTAGTGGTTTGCAAGATTTCGTTCGATGATTTTTTGGGAATATTGATTTTTGCTCGGTAGATTGTACACCCTTTATAGTAAATTTATGTTGATTAAATATTTACCTCGATGTAAATCTTCAACAAATAATCTTTATTTTCGACTACAAAGGAATCCTAACATGGACAAACTAGAATCGACATTCAAGTTTTTTGCGAGTAGGTATTTTATTATTTGATATTATCAAAATCTGTTTAAATTCAGATTTTATTTGTATGTATGTGTGTTATAGATCTAAATGACTCACACTATAGCAATGCTGTTATTACTGAAATTATTACAAAAAAATCTAGAAATATCAAATTGGTTTCTAACATGAAACAAACGTCGTAAACAGAATTTTTTTTGACAGCAAAATAACAATAGTTGCATACCTATAAAACTCGATTAATAACAAGGTCGTGCATTATTGAGGTAAATATTGTGTTTAATAGTTAGTAATAAATTATTTTGAAATTTGAATAGTGTAAGTGTTCCAATAAATGAGGTAATAAATTAGTTAATATCTTAAAGCCTTTCTAATAATATCTATAACGTTATTGTTAAAAATTCCATTAACTAACAGTAACTTGATAACTCATCTAGACCAAAATGACGAACAGTCTAATGAAAAATTCATATTTATAATCACTGAACACACTATTTTCACTAATACTAAGGCTCTGGCTAATCTCCTGCTCGTTTTCTCAGTCATGAGGATCGTGACTTCTTTGAAATGTCCATTCCCTATTCTAATCTTTCCTTCTACGAGTATATTTCTCAATCTTTAGCCTGGTATAATGATACGTGAAGGGGATGGTCAGGAACTTATTTATTTTGATCAGACCATTTCATAGTCGATCAGCCTGTACTTAATTTTTCCTATCTCCCATCACTATAAGCCTAATTATATAGTCTTCTACCTACGTGTCAAAAATATCAGAACATTTTCTTCGTGCATAATGATGATAGTCTGGTGGTAACATATCACTCTTCCAGTATCGACTGATTAGAACTCTTCGTAATCCAGGGAATTCTAAACAAAGCCGTATGAGAAGATTGGGAAGACCAATGTTCGGTTATGGTTAGATACCATTAATTGCGAATTCCAAATGCTGCTAAAATGTGTACTGACGAATTGGCTAACCACCTACCGTATTCACCAGATCTGGCTCCCGGCGATTTTATATTGTAAACGCCTATTTTGAGAAGAAAAACGGTGACTATTATTTTAAAAGGGTTGAATAGGTTAGAGCATCGCTGGATTATATAGACTTGTTGAAAAATAAAAAAAGATTATGGAACGGAATGTCTGGTTTATTTGTTAGGCAGGAAACTTTTGGACAACCCTGGTAAGTAACGATATAAAATGTGGTTCGTAGTGTATCATGGGCGGTATTTTGACATTTTGTTGATACTTATATTCAATTTCCAATATTTGTTTCCTAAGTAGTAGCCAAAGTATCTGTATTCCTAATAGAAATATATAATAGTAGAACGAGGGTTGCCACTTAAGTTTTGAGATATGGCTACACTGATTTGAATATGTCAAATCTTACATTGTCATCATGGAGTTTCACATTTTCAATGGTGAACGTACTCAGAACGTGTTGTCATACGAATACTATTTGAATTGTTTAGAGTTACTTAAATATTCATATTGGTCAAAAAATGGAATTAAATCCAGACTTTTGACGTGGATTAAGCCAACAGCAGTGTGCCGATCAAGTCGCTTTGACTTTGGTTATGAAGTACCATCTCTAGCCACCGTTTTGCGCTCGTTTGCAGAATTCAATCGTGATCGCACTTCGCTACAGGATGAATTTTGGGAAGGTCGTCCAAAATCAGCTATTGTGCCAGAAAATATCCATGCTGTGCGTAAAATGATATATAAGATCGTCATGTGACATATCGTGAGATTGAAGCATACTAGGGCATTAGTTCCATTCCCATACATTAGATATTACATGAACATTTGGCTGTCAAAAAGATTTGTTCGCATTGAATACCGAATAAATTGACAATCGTTCAAAATCAGCTCGTGTCGATTGGTGCAAAGAAATGCTGTAAAAATTCAGTCGCGGTGATTCAAAAGATGTCTATAAGATCGTAACAGGCGACGAACCATGAATCAATACATATGAACTCGGAAACTAAACAACAATCGATTGTATGGGATTTTCAACGTGAGCCAAATCCTACTAAAGTTCACGCACAAAGTATTTCGAAGCAAATAGTCGCCTGCTGTTTCGCAATAACTGGACATGTCGCGACTGTTTCATGCTTGGAATAACTGGTCATATTGCCAACATAGAACTGTCAAATATCAAATAAAAGAAACAAACAAAACATTTTTGAATAGTTGAAACATCGAATCGATGGGTTATCTGCCGTACAGTCCTTGTTTTGCACCCAATGATTTTTTCTTATTACCGCAGACCAAAAATAAATTGCGAGGTCAACGTTTTTCTACCTCTAAAGAAGCGGTTGATGAGTTCAAATCACATATTTAAGAAGTACCTCAATCGGAATGGAAAAAATGCTTCAAACAATAAAGCCATATTAACTTATAAATATTTTTTTTATTTGTCTATTTCATAACTTAAGTAGTAACCCTCGTATATTATTACATAATCTAAAAATTATAGAACCAATTTGTGTCACACATGATTTATTTTATAAAGTGTTATACAATATCTTGGTTATACAAACAATACTGCCGGTATTATACGTATAGTCGCGGTCGCTTTGTTTTAATTTATTGTAATATATACTAATAGAACCTGATCCCATTGTAGTTAATGTGTATTGAAATGTAACGAGAATGATTGATGTTCTCAAAGACATAACGTCATTTGTTTTGATATTTGATATAAGGTGACTCAAGTTTTCTTAATTGTTTTGCAAAAACAACAATCTAATTAATTTGTAATGAATCAGACACTGCATATTTGCATATTAAAGGTGATCAATCACCGTTTAACCTGAAGTATAGAATAATATTTTTCTTCCTTTCCACAATTGAAGCGTTGAAATATCAAAGAGGTCAAATGCCAATTTTGATAATTTTCAGTTGTAATCATAGAAAGGAGCCAAAAGTCATTGGGCACAACCTAAGAAAGGAGCGATCTGACAACGGTGTATTTAGTACTTTTACTTTTCATTGCCAAATGGCGTTCGTGCCAAGTACCACGTCGGTATTTGGGTGCCAAGTGCCACGACGTGACTAGATGTATTGCAAACAAGCAGCACAAGTAATTTAATTAACAACATTGGCTGTGTTTTTGCTATTATTTTATTACGTTAGTGAAAATAAGCTGAAATATGGAAACTGGCCGACGTCAGTCAGTGGCAGAGGCTCAAAAATAGTTAAAAATTGTCTGAAAAGCATATCAAACCCGCAAAAATACGAAAATTCCAGCAAAATCCCAACCAAGTTTAGAGGTAAGTGAATTCCGTATTATCTTAATTAACGGGATGAAGTAAAATATGCAACTTTTGTAGATTCACAAGTTTTACTCAACGCCGCACAATATTCAAGGAACCTTTTTGATAGGACTTATCCAAGTGGAACCAGTGAACAAACGTAGACATGGGACATACAATGCTGCTCGTGATAATTATAGACAGGCTACCATGCACTATACTGTTCCCAATGGTACTGGAAATCTCGTGGAAGTTTGTAAGAACAACTTCATGAACTTCAAGAAAAAGACTTTTTACCATTATTAATAAAAAGAAACAACCTTTGTCGACAAGATAACTCGTACTTGTGGTATAAGTTCACTGATGATATTTTATTTATAAGCCAACATGTAAATTATATTCCGCGGGATGAGTCTCACTATTCTCGGGCCAAATTTGCTAGAGAATTTTTAAGCCAGGATTTAAATATTTTTCGTTTACATAAAGCATATAAAGATCGGCACCCAGAAAGTCTTGTAACGTATCGGTTTTACCGTCGCATGTTTTTAAAATATTTTCCAAATCTTTCATTTAAGCCGCCACGTACAGATACGTGCAAATCTTGTGACCGATTAAAGTGTGAAATTCAGGATAAAAATGAAGGTAGTTGCACCACAGAAAAGTTGACACTTCCACTTCTGCTATGAAAGCAAACATTTTACAGTCTCAAGAACCTGAGAGTACGCGCCTAATACTATTTCCATAGATATGGAGCAAGTTTTGTTTGTTTCTAGGCTAACACACTCTGAAATGTTTTATTTAAGCCAGTTATCATGTTACAACTTCTGTGTAAATTTTGCTGATACTAAAAAATCTTATATGTGCCTTTGGCATGAGGGATTTGCCGGACGGGGTGGTCATGAGATATCCTCATGTTTATTAAGGGTGTTAAATATGGGCATTGCGAATAAAAACCATTCAATAATTTGGAGTGATAACTGTGCTCCTCAGAACAAAAACCGTATAAGCTGTGGACTATTTGAAACAATAGAGCACAAGTTTTTATTTAGTGGTCACAGTTTTCTACAATGTGACCGCGACTTTACTTTAATAAAAAAGCGCAAAAGGTAAGTCAAGGCAATGGTACCTGGTGACCTGAACGATGTTATAATGAGGTTTGAGGTACTTGAAATGTGTAACCGATTCTTTAATATTCAGTCTGCTGCAGACACCATCATTCATATAAAAAACGTAAACATTAGTAAGATTGTCCATCTCAAGATAGATCAAAATCACCCTGGTGTCCTTTTTACCAAACAAATTTCTAGCATTGTGGACACAGACTGTAATATTCAAAAATGGCAAACAACCTACTGATTTTATTCACGTTGTTTTATGTAAACTCCCAGATGACAATAAAGTATCAGATAATAAAACAACCATTTATTATCAATGATTAGTTAGAAAAAGGGGAACACAAAGCTTTTTATAAAAATCTGCTTAATGTAGTATAAGGCACTTGACCCCTTTCTCATTTCGTTTTTTTGTAATTTGTCATTTTAGACTGAGGTAATTATTATTAGTTATAGTTGTAAAAACCTATGTAGCAGATATCCATAAGTTATAATAATGTATGTTCTTTTATGTTTTTAGATGTGAAAATACGAATAAACATTTTCCGTCAATAAATTTTATTTCCATTTTTGTTCCCTTTGATATTTCAACGCTTCAATTAATATTTCTAGCAGGAATAGATATTTTAGTAATAGTTTTTCCTAAGTTTAAGTAGATATTGAAGTCTAAAGCAAATGCAACTATTCGAGCACGACGTGGTAGCCAGAGTGCTTAAAATCAGATCCGGATTAGCCATGAGATCAACTTGGTCATGGCCTGGGGCAAAAGCTTGAGCGGAGCGTAGGTCGGGAGTAAAATCGACAAATTTTGTATATCCAGTCGTGACATAATAAAACTTTCAGACTTTACGACAAGTAGATTTAAAGATGAGGTTAAAAACCTTCTTACCGTACTTAAACCGGACAAGCCGTTCTTTTAGAATATATTAAACGTAGATAAACAAAAATTAACCAAATCTTACTTTGATGAATCACAGTTTTTCTATAGGCAAGAGAGTTTCCATTACTCACTGTAACTCAACGTACTTAATCCTTTATTAGTGTACAGTCTCTGCATATACTACCTTTTTATTTGTGTATTAGCGTTTTCCATACAAATGATACATTAAAGGCTGTTTGAGAGATTCATACTTTCCGCCATGTTACTGATGTCAAGATGTCAAAATTTTACATAAATCTGACAATTATGTAATACTCGTAGAAAAGTTTTTACGCTTTTAGTAAATATGAAACCATATTTAAACATTAATTTTTAAGCGAAAAGGCAATGACAAAAAACGAGGAAAAGTTTTATTTCAACTAAACCGAGTATGCAATATTTTGCGTGAAAGGTTAAATACGAAAAAGTTACCTGCAAGGTAGCTGCCGCGATTTCTTTATATTGATCAAAAGCTCACAGAAAGTTTGGATATCTTGAAACGTAATTCCAAATGAAGTTTTTTAAATCGATATGTCACAGTAAATTTTGGGTACATCATTATAGTCCAGAAACAAAAATACATTGATAGAAAATAACCGCATTTATTGAACAAAAATTTCTTCTATCATCCGTATATTCAATCATTCGCTATTATTGCCTCATCCGCCATATTCACCTGATTTTGTTCCCTCCGTTTACTTTCTGCTCACAAATTTTAAAAAATGGAGAGTGATGTCAAAAAATGCACAGGTAATGGTAGAAACGAACATTAGAAATATTATATTTCGGATGGTTTGAAAAAGCTGGCTGCTAATATAAACGTATATAAGTTTGTTTTTTTTCTTCTATATTTAATGATCGGAGTTAAAGCCCTTCATACATAGAAAATGTTTTATTTTTACATTTTTTAGCGAATAGCCAATATTTGTAACAAATTGCAACTATTTGCATTTCCTATAATTTGAAATGTCATTCGCTGTTGTAGCATGATTGGTATACGTTGTTTTCTTCATAATCATTATTTTTCAAAAAGTATAAACACTTGAGACTTGAACGAGTTTCAATATATTTAACATTTAATATATTGAACGTTTCAAACTAATTTTGTATTATTGATTGTTAGTTTCACTGATAAGAGTTATGCAATTATCAGGTTCTGTATTTGGATGAAGTAGAAATTACTTAGACAAATAATAATATCACGAAAAAAACGATAAATATCACATAACAAACAACACACAATCTGATCAGCAATATATATACAGCACCTTTCTTTGTCATATGTGCAAGGACTTAACAGCCATCAAATTATTTTAATAAATATAATTATTCGGATTATAACAATACCTGAGAATTGAACCTACTGTGTATGCCACCATTCATACCTTCAAACTGCCATATTAGCTAAACAGATCTCGCCCTCCTTATAACTATCAAAAATATTCCTATGCCTCACCCGTACATATTATTTTTATAACCACTGTCCTATAAACGCTTAATTTTCCTCCTTCAATTATGATTACAAACCATTCCTCATCAAATTATGAAAGCTCTTAGTTAAATTGCAATTAAGTGTCGATTATTAGTTAACTATTATATTGAGAAGAACAAGAAGCATCTCATTATTCTTTACTTGACGATTAAAAAAAACTCAACAGCAGTTGAATAAGACATAAAAGACATAGCACATCATGAAAATATTTCAGTAGAATTAACTATAAAAAAACAAAAACTGTAAATCTCAATACTACTAATAACATATCATATCATTAATAGCTTCGTTCGCGGTAGATAACTTTGACACGTTCCGAATATATTCTGCATATTTTCTGGATGTGCAAGCTTCTTTCAGAATATGTTCTGAACATACATTTCTCCATGAACGATATATGAACATTTGAATTCAAAACTACCTATGAGAATAAAACGTATCTAATTAACTGACCAAAGGTTTATTCTTGATATTTTTAAGTATAAAGTCAACTACCACGTTTTTTAAATACAATTACGTAGAAAACCACAAAGGTTAGAGGTTATTTCGTGGTAAATATCACGAAAAGGATACGCCAGATTGAAAATTCTTACCCATGTGCGAGGGTACATTGGACGAATTCGGAATTAGAAATTTGTCTTTCACAAACACATTGCATCAACAAACCACAAAATAGCAGAAAAACCATTCGATTGTAGATCCTTGATGCAGAAATGATCATATACATGAAACAGGCAAATATTGAAAACGATCCAAACATAAGTGAACGTAATTGATAATTTCTGGATAGATTTCAATGTAAATATAAATAATTTTATTACAATTTCAAATATGATAATTAAGGATAGAAAATCTTTCACAATATATAATGTCAGATTGTATATTGTTAAAGGTAAAAATTAGCTCGAGAATATTTTCTATTGAAAAATATCTACAATGGTTTAAAAGTGAATGTGATTAAAAAAACTGATATTGATATAGGAATATGAAACCTTACGGGGCCTAGTTGCTGAGATATATGGTGTTCAAAATTTGCCATAAATCAAGAACGGCTTTAAATTTTTTTTTCAAATTTGGTGTCAAATATACTCTTTAATAAAGTAATATTTTGACTTATACTAACTTTGGAAAAATTTACCCAGTGGCGCGCTGTCAAGGTTAGTTCTAGTCACTTCTATCCCCCTATTTTTTACGCCACTGCAGCAAATTCTTTTTTTAATTTTGTTTTAAATTACCTGTTTATTTTAGTTAAGCAACTAATAGCCTTTTATATAGCTAAAATGAACGGTATTTTAGAAATTTGCTTCTAAATAAAAGTCTTCAAGCACGTAAGTTATTTACAAATCAATTAATTATTCATAATCTCAAATGTTCAAACAGTTGGCAGCTTACTTTAATATACTTATAACACCGTTTTGTCATTGAAAAACGTGTCTGAGAATAAATCTGGATGGGATTGAATGATTTCTGCAGCAGCTTGATTTCTAGCTATTAGATTCGATGATTGTTACTTACACTAAGGACTTTATATAGCCCCATATAAAATAATCGATAGGATTTAAGTCAGGTGATCTTGGAGGCAAACAATTGGGTCCTCCTCGACCAATCATTTTTCTCTAAAACGCCTATTTACGTAATTTCTTGCTGCTATAGCAAAATGAACAGATGCCCCATCGTGTTGATAACATATGTGTTATTATCCAACCCACATTAACTGAATTTTTATGCCGAAATCCCCTTTCACGAACAAAGTGTGGATTTTCTTCATCCCAAACATGACTATTTCTAGAGTTGAAACATGTAACACTTGTTATTTTAAAACTTTCCATACAGTAGAATGGTCCACTCTTAAAGCGCGACCTACAGTTCGAGTACTTAAAGATTGCCTTTCAAAAATATTATTTAATATTTCCTCTTCAACACGATGGGGCATCTGTTCATTTTGCTGACTTAAATCCTATAGATTTTTTATCTGGGGTTATAGGAAGTCCTTAGTGTACGAAACAATCACCGAATCTGAAAAAGATCTAATAGCTGTGGCAGAAATAATTCAATCCCATCCTGATTTATTCTCAAAGACACGTTTTTCAATGACAAAACAGTGTAATAAGTGTATTAAAATAAGCGACAGTTTGAACATTTGAGATTATGAATAATTTATTTGTTTTGAACTACTTATGCTTAATCATTATTCGAAATAATAATTAATTTGTAAATTACTTACGTGCTTGCAGACTTTTGTTTAGAGGCAAATTTCCACAACAACGTTTATTTTAGCTCTATAAAAGGCTTTTAGTTTCTTAACTAAAATAAACAGGTAATTTAAAACAAAATTAAAAAAAGAATTTGCTGCAGTGGCGTAAAAAATAGGGGGATAGAAGTGACTAGAACTAACCTTGACAGCGCGCCACTGGGTAAATTTTTCCAAAGTTAGTATAAGTCAAAATATTACTTTATTAAAGAGTATATTTGACACCAAATTTGAAAAAATTTTTGATTTAAAATTTTGAACACCCTACATTTCAGCAACTAGGTCCCGTGAGGGTTCGTATTCCTATATCAAAATGAATCATTTATTGAGATCTCTCTGTGGTAGAGCGTTGTCGGTCGAATATAGAAGCACCCTGTATAGAAACACGTACTTTTTTATTGTAATTTAAATTTAAAGACATTTAGGGCTGATCCATCCTTAAAATTACTATAAAAATGTATTTAGAATTTTAAACAACTATATATATAAATTCAATAAATATTTTTTTGTTGTAAACAATTTGAAATGGCACATCCGAAAAGCAAACTTTGAACCTGTATGTACATAATATCAGAACCTACATCTCCAGTGATAATTAGTACAAGATTGTACAAGATTTTCGTTAAGAGAAATATCAATTAATTTTTTAAAAAACAATGAAAGTCAAATATTATAACTAAAATAACCCAATTAAAACGTTATAACACAATAATTCTTTTATTCTATTTTGGGTAGTGCTCTAAATACGGTGGACCTTTCTCAACCCCGGAAATTACATCCCTTGGACTCAGCTGTTCCAATCAGTTGCACAATAAAAAAACGACTCGACCATCACCACACAAGCGTTAATTTCACAAAATCCATGCAACAAATTTAATTATAAATTAGATAATAGTATGAACTCACAGATATATTATTATTCTCGAGATAGCGAAGAGTCAAATAGCACAGGTGGAATCTGTAGTCGAACGTTCGTTCTCAATTTGCGTTATGTAAGTGTCGATTTGAGAGTGCGCAAACGAGAATAACAGGGATCCCTCGATAGGAAAAGAAAACAGGAACTGGGTAACAGATTTTCTAAAATAGAATTGGCACAAATACGGGAAAATACTGATAGATGGCATACGTTTAGCATTTTATGTCAATAAAAATATAACGAACCAGAAACAATATTATTTAGTCAAAATAAAAATATGCATATAAAATGATTTTAGCTAATATTCTATTTGATGTTATACACGATGTCCAAGGTAATGAGGTAATAAAAGTTATTAGAGAAGAAAACACCTGGAAAATGTGTAAAAGGCACGACGAGAGAAAAAACCAGATGAATGCGTAAGTTGACAAATTGTTACAATACACAAAAAGAGATCTACAACAGTGCCGAAACTACATACAGAGATTTAGCGAGTAAAGCAAAACATTTTACGCTTAGCGCAAGGTACATCCAAAATAGATGCAATACAAACAATTAAATATAAAGTGGAAAAAATACATGAATACCAGATAGATATACAAATGTTGTTTGTTGATTTTCAATAAGAGTTTAACTGAATCAAGGGTAAAAATATGTTGATGATCTGAAAGACCTATGGGCTGGAAAAAGACTTACGCAATGACTACGAGACAAGTATACTGACTAATTAAAGAGAAATTGAAGAATTCCCAATTAATAAAAGAGTAAGACAAGGTGACCCACCATTCGACTATCAGTAGAGCCCGTACTAAGAAATATTAGTGCAGGAATCTTAAGAAACAGCGGAACTCAAATAATCGAAATAATAAATGGAAATGTAGCATAAGAGAATAATAAAAAAAAATTACAAAACTTTAAATATCTAGAAATAGAGCGTATCATGCAATTAAGAAGAGTTTAAAGAGCAATATACTAAATAAGAACACCAAAATTTATATTTTCAGATCACCAAAGCAAAAAACAGAAGCCAAACGTTCAGGTTTGAAATTAAATTGAATGAAAGGCAAATGTGGACGAAATGTTGTCAGATCTCGAGACTCAACTTATATATGGTTTTGGATATTAATTTGAACCCTTTGTGAATAAAATTCTTAATATGTATGGTAAATTGTGACAAAATTGATCTAGATAATTGCCGTCCTTATTGCGACGCACGGTACAACGTACCAGAACGATACTGGTATAAAGAAAAAACCATTTTCAAGGATATAACGCTAGGATTTGTTTCGTTCACTATACAAAGTAATATAATGATGTTTATTTACAGCAACTTAATTTGTATGCTTCAAACGTTTCTGAATGTAAACTATTGTTGTGAGGTACTTCATTATATAAGTAAACGACAATAATGATTGGCAAATGGTGGTACTCGTATATATATCTACCCAACGGGATCTATATATCTTATATTCAGAACTAGTACAGTCAGTGAAGCTGGAAACCAGATGGAACCTCCGAATTTTTTGAAATTGAATGGATTTGGATGAACATTTAGAATAAGTTTCGTCTTAGGCTCAATATCAAAAGTCCGATTGTCGATTTTTATTTTTTATGGGTAAGTGAAGGTAAGTGAAAAAAATTGAAAAAGTTAAGTCTCAATCATTTTACTTGTAAAAATTTTGTTCAAGCACAAAGATTAAATAGTGTTTCATGTTTTCGAATGTATTTTATTGTATATTTGATGTTTACAACCCCTTATGTAACCCTTAAAAACCCACATGCAAAAAATAATGACAAAAAATTACTTTTTGAAGATTAGATATAACGTAGAACATTTTATAAAAAATGATTTTCTTTGTTATTTCATAAGCTATCATTTTGTTTGTTACACTTTTTTTAATATTATATTATTCACGAAAAATACTTTGAAAATGTGTTTTTTTTTCACTCAAAATTTTCAATCAGTTTCCAATTGTGAATAACTAAAAAACTATTGATTTCTCGAGAACATTCCTCAAACATTTTTTGTTCAGAATTTGATTCTCTATCGATTTTTGGCGTTATTTTTTATAAATATTTTTCACCCTGAAGAATCAATCGGCGCTGTGTAACTAATTTCAAGTAATTCGATTCTGTTTCAAAAAATTCGAGGGTGAAAAACTTTACTGACTGCATTAAACATGCATGTTGGGAATTTTGACGATCCGACCGTGAGAACAGTAACAAAAACCTTGAAATAAGAAATCTTTCTCATTTTTTTTATTTTTTATATAACTTTTTGCTTTTACATTCATTATTTAGGCAAATATGGTGGACATTATCAAGTTTAACATAAGTATAAGAGAAGAAATACGAGAAGTTGATAAGTTAACACGTATTAAAGGTACTACAACGTCTTCTGTCAATAATTAGTAATCAGAAATTATTATCCAACAGTAGCCGAACAACTGGTTCCACTTCTTTCAAGCAAATATTACTTCAGAGTTTATATAATAATTATTGAGAAGACCATGGATAGTGGAACCCTAAAAATACGGGCCATGTTAAACTGGGACACCAGAAACAAAACTATAAAAAATAAGATGAGCGTGATGGTTACACTAAAAAAGCAAGGGCGGATCCAGGGTCTTGACAAAGGGGGGATCATTAGTATTAGGACGGGTCTTCCCCCAAAGACATGGCATTTTAAGCCTTTTGCCCACAAAATATAAGTTAATTATGTTGTTTTTGACATTTATATTAAGTAGTCTATGTCAGATTCTTCTACTTCTTAGTCTTGAATTTCCTGAGCATTTTATTTTCGTTTTATTAGGTATTGATTCAATATTCGAAATATTTGGAGGTATTCGCTCCCCTATCCACGGTGTAAAATAATTCGTACTTTTACATATTCCTACGCCCTTTTATAAGAAACAAAAAACCAAGTTAATTAATCAGGGTTTAGGGGGAGATCATAGCCCCCATGGATCCGCGCTTGTAAAAAACAGGATTCATTGTACCAGATTTCATAAATACACGATCCAGAGTAACATATTTACATTCTATGTTCGTGGGTCGTTTTACGAACTGTACGCCTAAGGTTAGTTTTTAACATAGTACCAAAAAATTTATCATATGGACAAGATTTCCGATGCACTCAATAAAAATTTTACCGCAAATGATTTCAAATGGGTATTTACGTTGTTTTGTGGATCTTCGTTGTACTACAGCCACGTTTTCTGTTCTATAGAAAACCGAAAGTCGCCGAGTGCTAATTCAGGACTGTACAGCGAATTATCAAAAGTTCAAATAGTTCGGGGAACCGTTTGTTAACGAGCGTCGTCTTGGATTAGGTTTCGTCCCCTGTGTAACAAAATCTGCACGTCGTATTATCTGCTAGGTCCAGCGTCTTCAGGTTTTTGGTGAGGCGACGATGAAACTCCTGTTAGTATTTATAAATTGTTCTTACTTAGCAGATCTACTCTGGTTATACTTTCCCAGAAGAGTCTTTGCCTGTCTCAACCCCTGTAGGTTGTCCAAATAATTGGTTTTTCTCTTATATACCTTCTTTTCCCGTGCTTTTTCCATTGTTCTGTAGGTGATACCACAGAAGGGTTCAGGTCCCATAAAGAGCTTATCTGTCCCCGGTTTAGCAAGCTTTCAGCTATTTATTTCCCTTCGCTCCGGTGTGTCGCGGAATCCATTGAAAGGTAATTTTATTTTTATAGGTGAGTTTGGATTTCATGATATTGGAGCTTAGAGTTCTAATCGCTGCTTCACTATCGGACAGGATAATGATCTCCTGTTTGCGATAGTTCCACTCTAGATTGAACTGAACACATTTTTTCAATTGCTGATACTCCAGACTTTGAATTTATTCCATGATTGTTCAATTTGTACTTTGCCTTTCTATCATTACTGTTTAAATTGTAGATTTTTTTGACAATTAGTACTTTTTTCGCCTCTGTCTCTATTTCTTTCAATCTTTTTATTTATAATCTGTCTCAAATATGGTATTTTTCTATTTATGCGAACAACGAGATAACTAACGTAATCTGCGCAGGCGTCCCAAGTACACGCACAATAAACCGTCTGTGTCGCTCGAAAGAATTAGGTTAATCAACGAATATCCACTTTTCTTCTATTGATAATGATTTCAAGTTGTGGAGTACATACATATTCATTTAAGTTATTATTAATTTAATTATTGTTAATCCGTTTAAAATACGAGATCTAATAGCTATTAACTGAATCCTATTATACAACATCAAAATGAACCGTGAACTTGGAAAATCTGAATGACATTGAATTATGTTCATGTGTGTGTGTGTTGTGTATATTTTATCAAATCGTTTCTAGGAATCGCGTGTTATGTGCGGTTTTTTTATGACGACAATATACACACTCAATTTTATTGGTAATTTGAATGTATAATATTTCTGACGTTTTCTATGTAACTATTTGTTATCTGAGCTGAACTGAATTGTTTTTACAGGTGAGATTCTTCAACAAACTAATTTTTATAGGTATTTACAACTATAATCATCTTCCAATATAACGCTGAAAATTTAAAAAAATGTCATACTATGAGCCCATATTTCCAAACCATCGTGTCGAGTTTTTATATTAAGATGGTTATTATTTACGACAATAGATAAGAAACAACAACAAACAGCTGAATGGTCTGTTTATCGGCTTCAATATAGTAAAAATGAGCTTGTAAAAGAAATGATATTTGAAGTTACCATACCACAAATAATCAGCGACATCATGAGAAGACTAGAAGTCAAATCCTACTAAGACCGAAGTAATTATGTTCACCAAAAAATGTAAGTTCACGAAACCATAATGAGAATCGACTATCAAAAGAAGATAAATACTTACGAATTATATAAGTTCCATGGAAAAGGAATACTGTGGAAAGAATAAAAAAAGGAATCAACGCTTTTTGTACTTGTAGGAAGATATTTGGTAAAAAATGGGGACTACAACGAAGCAGTCATAAGATCTATTATAATCTATGGCTCAGTAGTGTGGAATCTCATGAAAGTACAGAGGACAGCAGTACTGGAAATCACCAGAACTATGGAATTGTTTATAAAAGTTGTAGGCTTTAAAGGCGTTCACTGATTGAGAGAGAATAACCTTTGCAAGCAAACAAATCATGAACAAACTATTCTGCAAGTAATGGCTAAAATAGGACGAAAAAGAATAAAGGATCTATTTGCTCAGAACACCAACTTTATGATCACAGAAAACAAACTTAACGGAAAGGGTAAAAATAAACATTACTATAAATGAATGTCTTCACAGATGGTTCGGTAAAAAAAATATTGACCAGGCGCCAGAGTGTTTTCAAAAGAACTGAACATCAAAAAGTCGTATATACTAATAAAAACTAAATTTAATATCCTTCAAACGAAAATCTACAGAAATACAAAAATCTATCCAGACATCTATAAAAAAATAGCATCAAAAACAACAAAATCAAAAGTGGATAGAGCTATCACGAGGTACTTTACACTGAAATAAGCCTCTGCTGAGTACCTGGAACTATGAGGTGACAGGGAACTCTAAAGCAGAATTCTTTCTAAACATGTAACGAGAAGAGAAATTGCCAAAGAGACAGACAATAACACTGCTACTATCGATAGAATTATTGAAATATGAACAGAAACAGAAGTGATTGCACGATATCCAGAGCAATTTAGACAAGAATTAATGAAGAAAATAACGGTAATAAGTTCACGTAACAATCAATCCAGAAAATCATTGGAGTCATCAATGGACATTCTACTGTTGGGACCAGGTTCCATAAATGGGGGGTGACTATTGTGTAAAGGAGGAGAAGAGTCAATCTAACATATCATCTGCCGATGTCCCTCCTTGCCGGATAAACCAAGTCAAATGATGAGGACGATACAATAGAATGCCTCGAAAAAATTGAAAAAGTGAAAAACACGACCAATTGAAACCAAAGTTGTCCGTACTAACCTAACTCAACCTTGACGTTACTAAAAAGCTCACTCGTTTTAAAAATGGCACGTGGTATAAAATTGTTTCTGAAGAATCAAGAAAAGTGATTATTAATTTCCATTTAAAAGGTCAACAGCATTAATTAGTCAATGTATACCGTTCATAACAATGTTAAATTAAACAAAATAACGAGATCTGTGGGTCAAAAATCAAGAAATGGAAATCAACCGCAACTTAAGAACGTCAAGTCGATTATTCTGCAAAATCAGTGTGGTAATTGCAACTAATTAAGAATATTATGCAATCATAAAAAATTTTTTTTCATAAGTAACTGGTCACACAGCGATAAAGGTAAATTTATTTTCTTTTTATGTTCGTCTATTAAATCAGAGGCTTTTACTGACAAAAATTCCGAACAAAAATGGACTAGCGTTGACAAAACAACAGACATTATTGTCCCCGAAACTAAAACAATGATTAGTGCATGATCATCACGTGAGCATCCCGAGGGCAATGGGGCGCGGCATCGTATTGGTCCAAATCAGAGGCACCATTATATACCACAAGCTAGAAATAAGCTAAAAAGCTTCATATCAACGCTAGCGAAAAACAAATGATTGTGAATATTTACAAAAGAGAAATGCAAGGAAATGATGACAAAACTGTTGATGACGTTATTTCCAAAAGGGCGAATTTTTCGGAAATACCTTCTGCAAGTATCATCAAGAAAAAAATTAATAATTCAATTGCTGGTTTCGATAGGAGTGCCATCAGTAGAATTGTGCACAATTTTTTGTTTTTTCAAAATAAGATATCTACAGTGAATAAAGTTCTGAGAGTAGTTAGCGAAGATAAGGACTTGCTGGAAGTTGGAAGATCAAAATTTTAGAATTTATTAAAAGAAATGGGATTCCAATGCAAAAAACGAGGAAGGAACAGTTTATTATTGGAAAAACCAGAAATAATTGTGTGAAGACGAAAATACCTTAGAAAAATTGAGAAATTTCGTGAAAAAAAAAGAAAAATTTACTACCTGCATGAATCATGGGTAAACGCTGGACATACTAAGGATAAGATTTGGGTGGACACTTACATACAATCCTCAAGCCAAGCATTCTTGGATGGACTTTCTACCATATTATAAAATCCACCAGGTAGGTGATATTTCAAAAAACTATTTTACAAGCTTTTATTTAGTGTCACGTGTTTGTGAATGTATGTGTGTAGTTAAATCTAAGAAGTTCATTTTAATTGATATCTCTTCTTATTTGATCAAAGACTATCTCCATAACTATAAAACCAAATCAATTTACTCATCTTTATAATTTCCCACTTAATTGTCTAATTCTGAATATCAACTTATTTGAGCTTCTTCCATTTTTAAAGTGAGATGTTTTGATTTACCATTTCTCTTCGATAGAGTATAGTGGAGAAACTTACACTTCGTGGAAGTTAATACAATATTAAACGCAGCGGCTAAAAAAGTGGAAAATCAGATATCATATAAAAATTTTCCAGTTTTTGAATAGTCATCCAATAGTCTAGAATTCTCCCGATCGAAGCGTTGTCGCTCAAAAGCTTTAACGGAATCCCGAAGATCAGTTCAAGAATTGAGAACCCATTAAGAAACTAACTAAACGTTAGTTCAAAGTATACCAAGATCAATATGAAAAGTATTTAATCGAAATTCGATGCGACATAGCAGTGATTTAATTTTAGTTAATTTTTAAAATTCGACAATGGTTTTAATTCATAAATTGAATGAGTGTATTAAATGATATAGTTTTGAATTAATTTTCGTTAATAATTAAATTGTTTGTCGGACAGTATCAGACTATCGAAAAAATGTAGATCCTTTAACAAAGTTTCCTCAGTCCACTCCTTCTTGAGATATCACCCGTAACAAGTGATGACTAAGAGTTTTTTTCTAAAATTTCAGTAAAGCTAGAAACTTGGAACTCTGTAGTTTTCGTGCATTAGCAAAGGACAACCATGGGTCATTTCCAGCATTTATTATGAACAGTATTTCATTTATTTCTTTACTGTTCTCCACTCAATTTATTAAAAAAATTACAAATTATGGTGTTTATTTTTTTTTCTCTGCAGCTGTTGGTTTTGAGAGAAAAATTCCAAGAATAAAAAATATTTTGGAATAACACAACGTTTTAATTCCACCCTCGTATAACGTAACAGGAATATTTGAAAGATACCAGTAATTAGTCTTTTGTGAGTGCACGAAAATTACAAAATTTCAAGTTTCTTTAATTTACAACTTTAGTAACTGCCTTTCCAGAGAGATATATCAGAAAGGAGTAGGATGAAAATTTTGTTATAGGGAAGACACGTCTTAATTTCATACCACCTGAATTTTGTCGCATGAATTTAGAAACATCTTGTATATGTTATTTGTTTTGATGATAGAATGCAATATTGCGATTCTTTCTGATAGTTCAACTCATTATGAGGTATCAATAGATAGAAGAATTTAAAAAATACAGTCTATTCAAAAATTAGAGTGACCTAACCTTATTATTAACGTTCCACGATAAAGTTAAATGAATCAGTAGTTCTTCCCTTCACATTATTACATTTCAATATGGAAGAGTGGCGTTTCAATATTTGTCCTACTGTAGTCGGTTACAATTGATCAATACAATCAATACGTTTATCCACCATAGAATTTAGAGAAAAGTGCGCCACGTTGATGTTTGACGCGGGTGAGAAAAGGCCCGAGCCTTGAGCATAGAGAAGATATTAAATATAGAGAGAGTGGCATTTTAGTAGAATTGTACCATTGGACGAGAGAGAAAGAGCATCGGATTACCACCCTTTGTTTCCTTCAATTCGCCTATAATTTAAAAACTTCTTATTCTCCTCTTTTGGTATTCCTACCACTCGAAACTTCGACGTCATTTAGATTAAATCGGAATAAAGTATAGAGAAACAGAGAGTGGTATACCGATGTCCTTTTTCTCTCTGCCAGCCGGTCGGGTTCAATTGAGCAAACCTCCATACCTCACTCGCTCTATCTTTAATATTTTCTCTAACAGGAGAAGAAAAAATAACACTAACCTAACCTATTTTCATTTATCATTAAGATAATGCTGTAAGTATTAGTTGTTAATTATGCTAGTTAATATCGATAGTAAGTTTGATGCTAACAGTAAGAATTATGCTTTCTCGGCCAATCACATTCCGCTGCCTTAAGGGCCAAACCTTGTTTCATTCTTGTCAAACATCAACATGTTCTCCAATGTTTTATAATCAACTTTATAATCAATTTATATAGTTATCAACGATTTAACAACTCACATGAATTTTGCACTAAAGTTTAGTCTGTTGTAAAGCCAAAACGTATAAAAGCCGCATTCACCCACTGGTCTACTAGCTTACAAAGGATTCTATCCTATGAATAAGACCCGATTAACTCGATCAATTTCCGAACAACGGTGAAAGTGATCCGGGTTAGTTTCCGAACAGTCAAATCATACTCGAGTTAACTCTATTATAGTCTATCTTATAATAATCTATTTCCATATAAATGTCTGCTTATATATTATCAAAATCTATTACTAGAGCTCCATATAACTTTCTTTCAGTGATATCTCACTGATATTTCTACGGTGTGGTAGCAAGAATAATTAAAGTTAATGACAAAACATTATCATGAAAGTGTGATGAATTACTAAACTGTTTAATTTTCTGTGAGATCGAAACGGGCAGTTTTTTTAAATTTGATCAAACATCAATGTCTCAAGAGAGGAACAGAAATTAGGAAAGATTTTGGAATAGATGGAATTGTCAAGGCGATGCACAAATAAAATAATATCAAAAGAAAATATATGCGAATAACGATTTCTATTACAAACTCATGTTATTAAATCACTCAACCGTGTGTACCGAAAAATATTGATGTGTTACGAATATCCATAACAAATGAAGATTGAACAAAAAGGAACTGAGATACCACCAGCTGTGTTCACTGGTCCAAAATTTCAGAAAACACAGTGTGGATCCCAATACCTTATTGTCATATTTCGTAGAACACCAATCTGAAAGTCCTCTCGGAATAATCTTACCATTAACATTTCATTTTAATCTTTCTATTTTTAGCGTTCTAAAACTGCACAACTTCAGACATCTTCATGTGATGCACGAAGAAAATAACATTTTCAGTTAACTAATAAGAAAATTAATTCCAAAATTTAACTTATCCTAAATGCGACATAGATAAGTTTGAATTTATTAAGATGTGTAAGGTATGCCTACAGTAGAAGCCCTAATTCGAAAATCACATCTCTCCCAGACCCAAACGCAAATAAGCAGATTTTTTTCACATTGGGAAAATCGGCATCAACACATGACTTAAGGAAAATGTGTTGTGAGTATTGATTTAATGGTAGCGTAAACAGTGTGTTCACTATGTAATAGATAGTCGTGCCCAGACCAACGTGCAGGCAGAGGACCTACAACTGCTACTACACAAGAAAATGTTCATGATCTCCTGTTGAGAGGTCGAAGAATAATTACACAAACAAGAAAAATTTGTCTGCACTAATTTTTATAGATGGATACAACCAAACACGTCAAGATATTTTAACGAAGTATAGACAAAACAGATTCTCGCAAGACTATCATTAGGAGTCAGAGATCACTATGATGCATAGTCGAGAAATTAATCTTGCCGCCGAAAATCTGTGAAAGGTTTTCATGGCCATTGTCCATTATGTACTGTTTCTGGGCTGTTCGGCCGTCATTGATTGTGTCTTGTTCTTGACGTTTTGCCAACACGAAAGTTTGGCATCTTCAGAAGCTGTGATCGGTTCACTGCTAGCGAACTTCTAGAATTTGATCTGTATCATTATCACATATCGTATGTGTAAGAGTCAGCGATTGGGAAATCCACAGTATTCTAGCAAACTTATTGATGCTACTTATACAATTTAAGCCTGCCATAAGGATGGTTCCTGTACGGAAGTCAAATTTTAATTTGTAAAATTTGATCGGATTTTGTCTGCGGTTTTAATATCTTGAAGTATCCAATCGTCCCGGTTCCTATTCTGGTTTATGAAATGTCAAATCGTCGTTGTTCGATAAAAGTCACAAGCCCAATTTTCAGCAATTTCATATAATCACACAATTCGTTTTAAAATGAGCCTATAGACTGACAAAACTCAATAAGTCCTACATTTATGGATCCAGACGAAGAAATCAAGATCAGAATTAAAATGGCTTTTGTCAAGTACTCCTCAATGTTTGCAAACAGAAATCTAAACCTCCACGTCAGAATAGGTTACATGGAATGTTATGTGTGGTCAGTACTACATAACGGAGTGGAAACCTGGACCTTGAAACCTCAAATGATCAAAAAACTTGAAGCATTTGAGATGTGGCTCTATAGATGCATCCTGAAGATATCCTGGAATGACAGAAAATCCTGGCTCCGTAACATAAGAGAATGGACAAATCTCAGCCTCGGAGAATTGTTTCATGTTGCGAGTGACAGAGACGCATTTAAAAACGTTGCCGCCAACCTTCAATGAGAAGACGGCATGAGAAGAAGAAGAAGTGTCTAATAATTCATCTACAGCGCTGCCTAATTTACTCTACACCTTCAAACTGTTTTACTGCAAAAGTGTCTTCTTCTAGAACAACGACGAAAGAAATGGTTAATTATTTTTTTGTAAATCACTCTGGTCCGACGATTACTATTTTCAATTGCGATTGTTTACTTAGTGCTACAATAATAATGGTTAACCACCCACCCTATTAACCAAATCTGGCTCCAAGAGACTATTTCTTCCTAACCTTAATTTACCTACAAAAGAGTCGAGAACGTGATCGCATACCTAATTTTTTTTAAGAAAAAGAAGACAGTTTTTATTTGTAAGAGTTAAAAAGGTGAGATAAATATCTATTTATGTATATTCACTTGATGATGATATGATGATGTCTTGCAAAAGCATGCTCGAAGTACTCTATTTTTTGTGTCCAGCACCGTGGAGCGAACTACGACAACCACTGTTTTTATGGATACTTTCGATAGTTTAGATGACGATGAACTGTTGGTACATGCTGTTAGCTCCCTAGAAATCGAACAGATCTATAATATAAACTAGGAAACTATCTTGAAAGTAGCCCTTTTTCCTGTTACTTTCATATTTCCTATTTATTCTAATAATTATTTCCATTAAGAGTCCTTAAAGGTAGATTCAAATTAAACTAACAACTTTATATTCGGAAACAAGAATTAGGATAACTATTATGGACTTGAATTTAAGATATTTAGTGGTAATACTTGATCTAATAAAAAATATATAATTCAGTGTCAAATTCGACCGAACGTTTTTTTCTGTGGGGCTACAACCAGTTGCTGGCTTTGAGTTTTCTTTCCCAACTGTTCCTATCCAGAGGTGCCCTCTTCAAATTGCGTCTTCTGCTACCTTTTGCGAGATCCTCTAAAGAAATTGGTCACCCATTTGTTCAAAAAAAAAAACGGAAAACTGACTACCTATATTTATCGAATTGGACAAATGTTGATTCTGGTTGATAATGTCGTCTGTCCAAACATATTTACAGCCAACCCAGAAACAATAATCAAATACAGTAGGAGAAGATATGGGTCGAGAAATAAATATGTGGAAATAAAAATATAACAACAGAATCGCAAAGGAAAATAGCCAGGTAGCACAGTTAATTGTAGAAAAAATAGAGGAGGAAAATTAATAAATAAATCAAAAAGCTATTGATTAGCATTAACGACAATCCTCGAGTACTTGAATAATTTAATGAATGTAAATAATAAAAGTAACTTCAACTATGAGTACAGGTAAAGTTGCAAGGAATACGTATTTTCGACCACAACAACTAGATTTTTAATAACTGCAGTCAAGTAGAATAACAATCATTCTATTTTTTAAATCAACTTTTCCATGAAGAGGAATGAATTTAGTATATTTTTAAGTGATATGCCCAATAACTACTTTCAGAAAACAAAAAGTAAATATAGGTATTGGAATAAACATATCTGATGTAACCTTCGAAAATATGTTTCTCGAATTTTGTCTATTTCTTAGAGATTGACCTATTTGTATGTGTTCAAATTTCGGCCCGGAAGAAAAGCTTTCACTATTTCTACTGTTTATTATATTTTTATGCTGTGCCATCCTGTTATTAAGATGAAAATGAAATTTTAAATGGAAAATATCAGATAAATAGTGAAGCAATATTTTTTATCAATGAAATATTTGGAAAAACGTATCAATTATTAAAAAACATCTTACCTTAACGCTTTAACAAGACTCAAAGATACCTCTATTGAGTACAGATTATATGGAGGGAAAGCCTCTTTTTCTTTGCACAAAAATTCGTTACGAACATACCGATTTTCTTTGATAAACTGAATATTTATTACAAAAAAATTGATCTACATAATGAAGTACATGCCAAGAAGATGTATGCCAAGTTCTAAAGATAGCTCACGTTGAAAATCATATTTAATTAGGTACTAATATTCGATTTTGAAAAGACACATTTTTTCGTACTTTTTTAAGCTTTCAATAAATTTATAGTGTGGTATAATTGGCATCATGTGTTACAATAAATTTAACTAAAAATTAGTACAGAGTTGAGAAGCAGGAGAAACAGAACTAGCAGAGATCAATTTTAACGTAATTTTATCAATATTTTCTATATTAAAGAATATCGACCAACCCAAACGATTTTAAATCGATGCTTACGCAGTGACAACTTAAAAGAATGGAGCTAAAGAGAACAAAATAAATGGAGTTTATATCTGAAGCATGGATTTTATTTCGTTTGTCTATGGTTAATTACGATCTTGATCCTAAGGGCACTTCAAGTGCCCTTTGTTCATTAGTTCTTATCAACTGCCACTCATTCTATTTTGGGATATAACGTTTTGAGTGATTTTTTAAGAAATATTTTGTTTTTCAAATTCAAGTTTGTGGTTTAAGGATGCTCCAATCTTGTTGTGCCATAAACGGCTGGAAAGAAAAAATGCAGAACAAAAATAAAAAAAGTAAGAATGTGACATCAGTATCAATTCTTTTCCTCCCAATACAAATTAATACTTTTTCTAAACATTGAAATTAAAGATGATACTTTAAATTACGAAAAGACTCCGACCTTAGGAATAAATGGCTAGTTGCCATAAGAAGAGACAATTTTAAGCCAAGTGATTTGTGAAACACACTTCAGCAAGGAAGACTTTGAAGTTAATGGACAAGGGAATAGGATTTCAACAGCAGTACAAGTTCTGTTGTTGATTTCAGTATCAGATGTTGATTTTGACGCCATTTCGAATCGATTTTATTCATCGGTTACGGCGTTGATAAAACCATAGAGAACTGACTTAAAATTGCTCCCAAATCATTATTTATTTCCAGAATATTCATTTCCGTGAAGTTTTTCAACGATTGAATTGAAAAACTCCAGTATTTAATCAAACTTATACTTTCCGAATAGGATCATACATAAATTACCTTGTATATAGTCCAATGAACAACCGTAAAAATATGGTATCACCTCAGAATTTTATCAAGACGCATGGATTTGTGTGAAATATTGAAATTATGATCTATTTATCCTTTACTTCAAAATCTACCCTATGCCAAAGTGTACAAATTAGTGTAAGGAGTGAAAACTAAACCCTTATTGTTAAAATTCAATAAAATAAAAGTCAAACCAACCTTTCTTGTGATAAAATTGAAAAAAAAAATAATTATAGTACGTTACCTTACTTTAATTGTTAGAAGTGTTCTTTTTATTGTATTCAAATCAACTGTTTCTTTGAAACAAAAAAGTTGAAAAAAAATTTATGATTTTATTTGTAGAATTAAAAATATTACTCATGTTTAATTGATATTTTTGTACTAATTGATTATTTTGCATAATATCATCCCTCAAAAACCACCCCTCATAAAGAAAAAAATTTAATCTTCAAAAATTGTGAAGATAGACGTTTGAAAAAAATATTTTAATATAATTGTTCACGTATTTAATGTAGTGTATTTCAATTTCGTTTACATATCAATATTAAAAAATTAATAAATCAATATACAAAAGAAATAAAAGTTAACAATCATCATTATCAGTATTTGTATTTTCGTCTTCTTCATCACTTATTGGTGCACTGTTCAGACAATTTTCACCAGAAAATTCATTGCAAGTTGAGTTACAAAAAAGTCCCATGCACCGTTTTTTGCAATTACAAAATATTATTTGCTAGAGATCTTGTGGCGCAGGACTTTTTTTCATTTAAATGGGTTGCACTGAACCCAGTCACCAGTATGATTAATATTTTCTTTCTAAGCATCTTTTAATGTACTCATCCATTGCATCAACTGTTGTAACAAGGGGTGACAATTTAACAGAAGTGTCTTTAGTAGTTGCCTTAATAAAGGACCCATATCTCAATCGATCAAGAAATACTACAAAATCTTCAATGTTCTGCATTTTCTTTGCGTTCGTATTTTTAGCAGTATCTTATAATATTATTAAATTGTAGTACCTATTACCTATTATGTTCTCTTGAATCTAGCCTTTTTCCATTAATTCAGAAAACTTTTTACTGCATGTGGAAAAGCAATAAATTCGGCACTGTTGGGTTAGGTTAGGATATTCCATTTCAAAACTGTTACTTCAATACACCAGTGAGGGAGAATTTTGTTTACCTAATTTAAAAAAAATAAATTTCTTGCTGGAATTTAGCTTTGCTGTCAAAACTACTAATATGTCTATATTTTCCACGGTTATTTCAACTATAAATTCGTCGGCTTCTCTTTTTCCTTGGTGACACTTGATCGATTTTTTCTCCATAAAGAATTTTCATTAAAAAAACTTTTTGTCTCTAGCAGTTTTAACGTATCTTTCTTTTTTTATTATTTTTATAAGACAATTTTAAAAAAAATATATAGAACGCTCCATTGTAACCATAATTGTTTTCAGAATCAAACTTTCTAAACCATGCAATATCCTATTAAAGAGATTTGCAAATTCATAACATTATATTTCAATTAGGGTAGCAATATCAAGGGTAAAAATGACGTTTTTTGCTGTGAAATGAAGGAATATCTCATTTTCATATCAAGTTTTATTTGAATGGTGTTTTGATGTTCTTAGAAAAAGACTCTATACATTTTTTCCGTAAAATTTACCGTTTTCCACTTATTAAATTTTCAATTTTTCAACATGTTCGGTTCACTAAATCCACCTTTAATAAATCATAATTCGATTTGTATTAGGTTTATAACAAAAAAAACGTTCTTTTTATTTTTTTAAAAGCTACTTTTAACCTCTTTACAGTTTTTCGATAAAATCTAAAGTTTATGACTTGTAAAAAATCAATTCAAAATATGCATTTTTATAAGAATAATTCAAAATTTTAATAACGAATAAGTCACAAAGTATTGATTTCTCGAAAAAACTCCATAGATTAATTTGTGCTTAGAATGATTTTTTCTATAGATTTCTACGGTTAGTTTCAACAATGAAAATTTCCACCCCCCTAGTTGGGATGCTATAGGACGAATAGTGTACGACTCTTTTAGAGCAAAACAACAGATTATAGAATCATGTATCGTCAAAATTCGATAAAAATATTTACGAAGTTCATGAAATACCGAGACACAAATAGAAATCTAGAGTATAGCGACATTTTTTTTTTAATAAATTTCAATAAATAAGTGGACTATGAACACTATCGTATTAAATGGTGTCACTCTGTACCAGTAATTTTGATTGTCAGTAAACGATGGAATTATAATTAAATCGAGATTCAAGGTTACATTCGTTTTATTAGGTATAATGTACGCACAAAAATATGAAATGACCTTTAACGTGTTTATTAACATTCTAGTTCTTACTAAATTTGGTACCAAGTTTTTAAGAAGCAAAACGATGAGGTTATGTTGATATTTTATAATAAAAATGTATATGTTTTAATTATAATTTTGTACATATCAGAAAATAGGGTCTCTCGAAGTGTATAAAGCATAAATGAATTTCCTTATCTTCATTAATTTCTTAATCAATTGTCTAATTATAAATATAAAGTCGTTTGTGCTTCTTCTATCTCTAAAGTCAAATTGAGAGTCCTCTAAAGGAACTCCAACCTAATTTCTTATTCTCATTTCCATTATTCCAGATATTACTTTATGCTTGTTAGTATTATACCCAGTTTTTACAATTTCTTTTGCTTCCACTTTTTTATACGTAGTACGATTCCTAAAATTAGTAAGTCTGTTTGTTTATTCCGTTTTTGTCGATATTTATCATCATTTCAGTAGTTATATTGTCTCTTCGTGTCGTTTTTCTTTATATTACATAATTTTTCAGCTGAAGTATTAAGAACACGTCATTTTTTGAGTTGGTACCCAGCTCATCAAAGCCATAAACATATAAAACTACCCCAAGAATTTGGATGAATTTCTCTGTCATACTTTTATTTCTTGATATTCCTTCAGGAAAATCCGTTTTGTGTCTAATTAAAAGGCGTGTAGAATTATTGTTTAAAGTTTAAACTAAACACCAGAAGATGTTGTTGAATCGGCTGCAACGGCTATGAATCTTCTCCCTGAGAAATCCAGGGAACAGTATTTAAAGGAATATAATTCTTTTATGGAGTGGCGTACTAAAAAAGGCATACACAGCTTCACAGAAAGAGTGTTACTAGCTTATTTTGAAACTGAATCTAAAATGTGGAAGTCTTCAACACTCTGGTCAACTTATTCAAAACTGAAAGGCACTCTAATTGTAAATAACGACGTAGACATCAGTAAATACTCGAAGCTCATTGCATATTTGAAAAATAAATCAGTTGGCTATAGACCCAAAAAATCTAAAACATTTGCCCCTGAACAAATTAATAAGTTTCTTTAGAAAGCTCCATATGATCATTATCTCATGCATAAGATATTGAACCAAAAAATTTTAATGTAAGCTTAGATATTATTTATAACATCTTTCTGAGGGAGGAATTATATAAAATGAAGTGTAACGATATTAACAATACCGGAAATGTTTTAATTATCACAATACCTGATGCGAAAACTCATGTTCAACGTCGATTTACTGTTATTGGTGAAATATCTGATAATAGATTGAACTTGGTAAACATTTATAAAAAATACTAAAACCAACAAACCACAAATGTCAAAATAGATCATTTCTTTTTGCAGTTTAGAAATGGAAAATGCAAAACCCAAGTTGTAGTTATCAATACCTTTTCAAAAATCCCTCGCTTATCGCAACGTATTTGTGAATTTACCTAATCCAAAAAACTACACTGGGCATACATTTCGACGCTCTTCGGCGTTTCTATTAGTGGATTCCGGTGGTGATATAATTCAACTAAAGAAGCATGGCGGGTGGAAATCCAACACAGTTTCGGAGGGTTATGTAGACGCCTCAATCAAAAACAAAATGAATTCCGCAGTAAAAATTCTAGTGGGAACAACTAGTTCGACTTCAAGCAACATTGTGAATGTTCACGATCCTACCAATAATCCATTAAGTACTAATACAACTATAGACGATGTTATTTCTTTGAATTCGTTAAATGTTGCCAATTCAAGTACCAATTGTAATGTAACTTCTTCACTTTAAATTAATAATGCTCACAGTTGTAATTGATAAAAGTTTTGTCGAACTTTTTCAAGTCTACGGACGTAGAAAAATTTTTGTATGAAACTCGTGAGTGAAGTAACATTTTTTCAATCGTAGGAAATGCCGGTCAAACCGTCCTACTCGTATTACTTTACACATTTATGGATATGTATTTTTGATATTGCTCAAAATAAAATATGAATATATTGATTTAAAAACATGCATGCAAATATTACGAATATATCAGGTACGAGTACAAAACTCGGATGTCCACTCTTCTTTTCGTCTCGAACATTTTTCCTTTTGCACAATTTTTGAACGGAATTTTCGTTCAATACGTTGTTTCCGCTTCACTTCTCAATAAATTTTGGTTGGTTTTAGGTTCAGGGGAGTTTTCACGCTTGATGAGTGGCGAATCTAAGGACGAATGGGCCTTAGGGCAAAAGATATTTGTGGGCCCCTACTCTATCTCTTGTATATTTTAAAAGTAGGTGGAGACATTTCTCATTGGTACATTGAGTATAAAGCATAAAAACTTATAACATTCTGAGTTCTAGAGCTAGAACTTCCTTTTTCTGAATTTAGATTTAGCAAATTACGCCAACCTTGTTCATAAATTGTGGACCTCTTGCAGTTTTCCATTATTCTCAGTTTACTAAAAGATGTTTCCAATTGCGCAACAGTTACAAACAAGGCAAAAACTGTTAGTAAATATTTGTATGTTTCTTCTATTTTTTAGACTAATTAATATTTGTTGCAACAATACCATTTATAGTTAACCATCCAGCAAACAGAGCGACCCAAACAACAATCGATGAGGGATCGAACCACGATCACCACGCGATTTTGTACCTATTACCAATCGGCCCGGATATTAAAATTATTTTTGGTAGATCGCTAAAGGGTCGGAAGGGTCAGTTACGGTTTAAGTGGTAACTTTTAATAGGTCTTTTTAAAATGTCAGATACTGATACAGCTGAAGAAACTATTTAAAAAATACAGCTAAATAAAGACCAAAAAACTGTATTTTAATATTAATGTGAAAAATGTAATTTGAATATTTACAGAAATGAAATTGAAGCAAATCCTTTATTGTCATTTAAAAACGTGAATAAAGTAGGAACCGTGGGTGGAGTGGCTCCAGTAAACTTTTTCAGTTCCAAATACATACCCCTCACGAAAAAAAAAACTATTGATTTTGTAGAAGATTTTGATTTAAACGCTGTTAGATATCAATGTTTCCCGAAATGAAATGACAACAATACATTCAGTTTCAAAAAATGTAAATAATGATGCTGACCTATCAAATGTCAAAAAGTCAACATTACACAAATTGTTGAAGTTTTGAATGTAAAAAAAAAGGGAAGACGGAGAAGAAATAGTTTGTTGCTCGAGAAACCAGAAATAGTATTGTGGAGATGACAGTATTTAATGAAAATTACCGCCTACATAGAAGAGAATAGGAAAAAACATTTCTTGAAGGAAACATGGATAAACACAGGCCACGCTAAATCCAAAATTCCATAAAATCTTCAAAGCAAGCCTTTCAATTGTATTACCTCTTGGTAAAAATCACCTTATTATACCCCCAACAAACTGTGTGTGTGTCTGTTAATAAGGTAAATTGGGAACAGATTCAAATATTGATGTGAAATGTACCAAAGCTTAAATAAGATGTAAATTCTTCTTCTTTAACTGAAACAACATTAATCTTCTTTAAGGAAAGGAAAAAGGTTTATAGTATGCCACAGAGGAAGAGAAACCCGTTTTGTCCCCAACGCCTTGTGGGCGTATGAGTCGAAGAAAACGGACTACTATCATAAGGAGATGGACGGCAATTCGTTTGGATTAGTTCAGTAACGTAGTTTCGAAATTGTATAATTCTTTTAGCCGTTCTAGGAAGATGAAGAAGAAGCGATAATTCAAAACTGGTTGCGTTTGAAAAGTATACAATTCGTGGAAAATATGGTGAACACAGAACTTTTGGGGATAGAATAGAGCTAGGGTGAATAGAGCTTATTCGCGCGGACATACAAAACTGTGTTGCCAATAAAATACTACTTTTAAATTTGGCAATCTTAAAAATATTTTGAGTGATGCTGTTTTTTCATATTCTGAGTAACGACAAGGAGGATTTATTATTATTTTATTATGTTCTCATTTTTTGTAACTCATTTAATGTTAAATAGGAATGGTTTTTCTTTTTTGACATTAGTTAAACCTTGAGTAATTTTTACGTATTTTATTTTACGTCTTAGAGATCACGTGAACTATGCTTGATAATATTTCCGAGCACTCCGTTTTTTAGATGAACAGACTATGGAAATGGTATTTTTGCATCAAATATTTTTTTATTTTATTTTTCTAACTTTTTATTAGGTTCTAAAAAGTCAAAATATTTTTATAGAAAACGTCTGTTCAATTGATTGGTAATAATATTGATTCAGTAGCTCATAAATTGTTTTGATATTTTTCGTTGCCTTTTGAATGAAATGTTCCATTTGAAAGACGTGCCTTGGTAACTGATTCCACTTACAGTTTGGCAAATACAGGAGTGAATGATGTAGTGCTCTTCACTATCTAACAGACACAATAGAAATGACAATAATAATTAAGTATATCTGCTTGAGGGACCGCACTAATCCCTACTACCATTATCTAGTAACGCACATTAACGTGCGTGGCTATTTCACATTTATTCCTGTATTTGACAAAGTGTTCACTTCTCCAAAGAAAAGATACCCGTTTAATTAACGTCTACAGGCGAACTCGGTGGTCATGAGCCACGTCTGCCTGTCGAGTAGGTTGTTGTGTAGATGCTGTTCTAGGTGGTATTATGCTGGACAGCATAGCTCGAAAGAGTATCGGCCATAGTAGTATCGGTAAGCAGTTTAACGACCTTCTTCTAAGCTATATCTATATTCTTTTACTGCAAGAGTGATTGCTTGAAATTGTATATCACTATAGGCATCTTGTTCTTTTAAAGCAGAACTATAGAACTATTTCTTAAGACTGATTTGGCGTCGTCAAAATCGCTATGAATCTTTGTGAAATTTTTGATGTATGGTTAACTAAATATAAAATTTTATAGCATAATTTATATTTCATTTGTATATTTGAATTTTTTTCACTCATTCCGAATTACAAATACTTCACTTCAATAAAATTCACAGCATCGTGAGTCCCTTTGGAGACCCTACGTCCAAAGGCAGGGCATCAAACTGTACGCGTTTAGCGGTGTCTGAGGAAGTGGTCTATACTTTCTAAATCGTCCACGTTATCCAAATTTTCTAAAAATGCCTTGTGAAAATAGAATACTTTTTGTAAAAACGACTTTCGAACATATAAAGCAATGTTTAAAAATTATAGAAAATGTCTATCAGACAAAGGCAAAAAGAATCTTTTGTTTTTTTCCATTACTACCAATTATCTTTATTGAGTTCAAGATAATCAAGTGAGAAATTGTTTAACCGAGATAACATGAATGTGTATTGTTTCTTTCTGTAGATTCGAAATATAACAAATATAAATTGTCAGTATAAATCTGTCATTTTGTTTGTATCAGAATAGACAGCTAAATTTCCGCAGTAAATTATATTTCACTTAAATTCGATTATAATGATGAAATTATTTTGAATGATACCATTAGTGACTTGCTTTCCACGATAAGTCCGTCGACTTGATCATATCGAAACATTGAAAACACCATGAGTCCGAAGTTGTGTGATGTTTATTTGAAGCAATTCAAATGAAAAAAAAAATTTAGGCTATTTCACTAACGAAAGTGGAAGTATATTTGACAAGATAAGCGGGAAACATTTGATGTTAAATATAATCAAGAAAGGTAGTTTTAATAACAATTCTCCTTTTCTCTTTCCACCTTTTCATATGTCAACGAAGGATTCCGTTTCCTCTTGTACATGTACACTGTTTCTGCCAATGTTTTTGTTTCAATTATGATTTTTCCTTTCGTATACATCATCCCCCTTATTTAGTCAGTTTTCCTAATGCATTATGTATAATCACCGAATATTAACAAGACATGAAGAGTCACTTTTAACACCTCTTCTTGTTATGCCTATTTCACATTACAACAACCGCAAACCCTCAAATATATCTATCTATCTTTATGATTTAAGACATTTTTAAAATAAATCTTTGATAAATTTAAACGCGAGAAAAAAAACTAATAATTGAAAAAAAAAATTACTTACAATCTGCTTGATGGTTCGTTAGCTGCTTCATCACCTTCTATCCTATACACTTTGCCAGCCATTACGTATTCGAAACTGTCTGCCCTTGATCCTTCATTTTCCAATCCTTGAGGATTCCAGTCACCAGCGTCAGCATAACCATCTTCTCTTAAGGTAGTTGCCAGTACCAATCGGAATTTGTCACCTGAAATAGAAGAATAAAATATAATTAATAATAAAAATTCATTAATGAATACCGTTAAAATTATTTTTTCTTTCAACGGCTAAATATATGGTTTACAATAAGATTCATAATTGTGGGCGGCCAGGGGGCACATAAGCCTTGAAATAGACCCGTCGTTCTTTGCGAAGCCGATCAGGCGCTTTGGCTTGAACCTTTTGATGTCATTAGGCATTTGTGAGGTTGGCACAGGTGTTCAAACCGCGCTCGTATGAGTGCAGGGCACTCTCAGATAACGTGGTCTGCGGTTCCATCCTCCTCAATGCAACAACAGCACCCCGGATCGTCTGTGATGCTCATGGTGTGGAGATAACGACTTTAATGAGAGTGTCTGGTCACTAGACGGATTTCGCTCCTTTTAAATTGGAGTAGTGAGACACACGGTCCCATATTTAGGGGCCGTCTTTCGTGTCAGGTGTCTCTATCCATCTCTACCGAGCCCGCCTTGCAAGTAGACCATTGAGAGACGCAATAGGTTCTGGACCCATTGGTGGGTTCGCCGATCCCAATCTGGTGAGTGAGTCCGCTTCGTCATTGCCTTTGTTTTCCGAGTTATCAAGCTCCCAAACGAGTTGGATCTTGCAGCCATCATTTTTTAGCCGTTATAGCTTGTATGGCAGCTCTACTTTCAGAGCAGACTGAGATTACTGGCGTCGTTTAAGTATCGCGCGTCTGCATTCCATCGCAGTAGATACCTCGGCTTGGTCGGTGACATGTTCCTCTAGCGAATCTTTTTCGCTTATTTTGGGATGTCCTCCTTAGAAGCCTGCCCCTGCCAAGCCATTCCTCCTGGAGCCATCTGTTTACCAGTTGCGAATAGACCGTTAAGAGACGCGATGGCAACGCTTTTGGCCACACCAAGGATGGGTTCTGGGCCCATCGGTGGGTTAGCCGATCCCAGGCCGACGAGTAAGTTCATTTCTTCGTTGCCTTCGTTGTTCGAGTGACCGGAAACCCAAACGAGCTGGATCTTTACCAGCCATCACTCACCAGATTCAGCAGGATTTTCTTGCATAAGAGCCTAGAGCACATCTTTATATAATAAGGTATCAAATTTAAAATTATTTACAAAACAAAACATATACGGCAGAGTTACATAATAAAGAATATTATCAGTGACATGAATCGTATTTTACAACTTAAATTATATTGGAAATAAATAGTGACCGTTAAATTCCAGTGATAACATTAACACAGTGGTAATAAATTTTCTATTGTAATAACATAAAAGTTCAAATTTTCTCTCGAATAAGAAAAGTACTTTCTCCACACGTTGTACACCATACTTTTTCTACGACTTGTAACATGAAAATATGTAGCAGCTATCAGTCAAATTATTCGTAATTGTATAAAAATTCACAAAATTGATAGCTTTCTCGTTCTTATGAACCATTTCTAAAAACTCCGTTTTTCTTTCCAGTTTAAAAAATTTTTGAATCTTTGAATAATTGAATTTGTGTTGTCTTTATGCTATTTCCTGGTTCGTTAATGCAGTTTTTTTATCGTATTGATGACTTTTTAGTCTATATTCTAAATACTGAGATGTCTGCCCTATATTATATAATTTTGCTAGTAAAGCTGAATATGAATGCTTTGAATTATTAATTCTTAAATCCCACTACTCTTCCCGACAACATGCCTCCTTAATCTACTAACATTTTATCGATTTTAGTTGATTCTTCATATAAATCTTATAATGTTTTTTATTTCGGTTGAATAGATTCTAGCTATTAATGTTATTAATAGAAATCAAGTGAATGAATATTTATATGTATAAACAATATCCTAGGAACTCATTTACTTGTAAACTTATCAAAATTTCAATTGAATAACCTGTTCTTTGACGTACATGTATCAGGAATATATAGTGCGACCAACAAAAACCTGTATGTTTCATGGAGAGTTAAAAATCATTTATAATCATGGTACTTGAATTATATGCGTAAATTTTTTCGGGGAGCGAAGCCTTGGCCTGTAAAAAAATCGTAACGACAAATAATTTACGGATATTAATTTCAACTCATGGGAGATTCTGTACCAAGATTTTGTACTATAAATAATAAATAAGAAATGGAATTTTTAGTTCGATGTTTGGTTACTCAATAAATTGAGGTGGCTGTGAACTGACTTTTTCTTTTGACGCTTTCTTGACAAATTTTGAAAGCGTATTAGAATAATACCGTAATTTATTTTATAAAGTCTATAGATGAAGTCAAGAAAACTCAGGACTCCTTACTGGAAGTAGAAATCGAATTTCAACATCAGTTGTAAATTTTGATTGATGTTAATGTGTAAAATGTACTTATCGCCATATCCCAAAAAAAAAATTTAAACTGACATTTTCTGTCCAATGTATACTTTCAGATGATGTTTACAGAATTTAATAGAGCCACAGTACCGTAAACCAGTACGTCATCCCATATCGTCGAGATGTGTCAAAAATCAAAACCACGCTGATTTTTATAATATAAAGAATCTTCAGATGCCTATCAGCAACAACTTTGACAGAGCCATAAATGGTTCTGTTTTATCTTCAAATATAAAAGTCGTGAGATACGAGAACGAAGTGAATGCCTCATATGAGAGTGAGGATTTCTAAGAGGTGTTTATAAGAAAGAAGATTCTAATTTGATTCTGATCCCGGCCTACAAAACTAAGTGAAATATTGACGTAACCAAAAAGAAACACTTATGATCTTCGGAGCCATTTATCATGCTATGCTAGATTGAAGAAATTAGTTTTAATTCAAAATCATCGTTTCATGTTTGCTCGATATTATTTTATTTTTTTGATGTTGTTCTTTCTTTCATTAAGCGGAGATTTACTTAAGTGTGAACAGAACTTTTGTGGGACAGTTATAGTTTAAACATTTTTGGGTTTGATATTTTCGTGTTATTTTCTTAAATTGAACTCAACCAGTCTAAATAAAATCAGAGCCATATCATTAGAAAAAAGTTTTTGTAGATCTTACATTACATTTTCCATCACTAATCAGTGAAGATATCCTCAAATATTATGTGCATCGAATTTGGTAAATACCGAATTAACTGATCCAGAACACATTTCATTTAACAGGTGGCGCAAAAAGAACGTATGAATTTCAAACCAGTATAATTTACTTCATTTTGATTACATACACATGAATACAATGTTAAGATTATCCAATTTATCACTTTGTTCATTTGAATATCGATATCCAATGTTTGTAGTGAACTTTTAGAAGTCTTTCCTCGAAGTTTTCCATTACTTTTGACAATGTGCTTCGAACCAGATAGGAATAACAGATTAATTACTTTTGAAGAAATGTTCAACAGCGAAAACGCGATGCGCAACAGTCCACTGCGCCATTGCTACTAAACTGGACGTCCTAACCTACAAAATGCGCCACTCTTTACAATGTTTTTTTTGTTTTGGTATTACTCTAAAATTAACATTAGCACGGCACTATTGAAATAAATATTGAAAATACAGTAGAACCTCGATAAGATAAAGACCAAGGGAAACGTCTAATAATTTGAAATTTAGAGGTTTTTACTTACGAAAGGTTTGAATTAAGAGTTTTTATTAGTTTATATTTTTACTTAGATAGGTTTGGTTCCGGCCCTCGGAACGAAGGCTATAAGCTTTTGATACAATACAAATAAGTTACTGTACTTTAATTTTGGTCTACTGTTTAGATTTGAAACCATTTGGTAAAAACATTTAAGCAATAACAGGGTTCTGAAGTGAACCTTTTTTGTTTCCACATTCATTAGTGACTCATTTGTACAAAGGTCGTCTTTATTGCGACGTGTGGAACCCACATTATTCGTATTTTACGTAAAAGAAGTTTTGGACTACGAGGGAAAGGGAATACAACATTTTATGAATTTATAGGGGTTATTACTTTATCAATTAAATTATCACTGTAATTTATGCCTCTGCTATCAAAACTTTAGCACATGACATCTGTCAAGTCAGATATTATCACTTATTAATTTTGCAGTTTGGCCACGCGACCGAAAAATTTGTGGAAAATCCAGGTTATTGTTATAGCATCATTTCAAAGTTAAGGCGTATCAGTCATTTTATGAAAACTATTTTAAATGTTATTATTAGAAATCTCATATTTCAAATGGACCCAAAGCTATAATAAACAAATTAAACAAAGTTCCACCTTGTACAACTGATAAATAATTTGAGCCAAACCCACATTATTAGGAAATTCCCTCCTCACACAATTACTTCATCAACATCAAAGCTCGACAGTATTTTTATTTGTTGTAGAGATCCTCCAGATAGGCAGAGAGAAAATAAACAAAACCAATTGTGATATGAAGACCTTGACTAGTGTTTTTTTTCCACAATATATTCATGTTTTATAATCACTTTAAAATCTGGTAATGCCGGAGATACCGATATCGAAGTTAATAAATAATTAATTCGTAAATTGGGTATGTTCAAACCTTGTTGCGTTGTTGCCATATACACTTAGGCGGATCAGTTATGTAATACCACCACACGTGTTTTTTAACAAGACTTTTAAAACAATAAAAAATATTTGAGAATTTTTGATAACATGCGTGTAAATACAAGATAAATCCATGTACTACCATCCAGAATTATATTTTTTTTTTCATTGAATAAATTGAACGTTGCTTGACTTATTAATATAATAAAAATGATCTGATTTATTTTCAAGATAACTAAATTCCGTTTCTATATCTAGTACAAGGGAGGCTCTATATATTTTAACATATAATACATCTAATACATCAACACATACAAGGTGGTCCCAGAAGTACCTGTCTTGACCTAGAGATGGCGGTAGTGGCTCGAAAAATACCACTGTATTAGAAAATCCACATCCTACACAGTATATGTTTCAAGTTTGAAGACGCCACAATGTAAATGAGAAAATTGGTCATCGTTATTTAACACAATACTTTATTTGAAAGGCCATAGCCCAACCAATATAAAAGCTGAACTAGTTTCTTCTCTGGGTGAGACTACTTCTTCTTTATCAACAGTAAAATATTAGGTAGCAGTTTAAACGAGGCCGTACGACCTCCGAAGACCAGTTTCGCAGTGGTCGACCAAATGAGGTGGCGACTGCAGAAATGTTAAAGAAAATCCACAAAGCGGCGGTTCTGGATGATCGTCGACTGGAAGTAAGCGAGATAGCAGACATAGTAGGCATTTCAAAAAGTGCGTTATAACGCATATTAACTGAAAATTTGGACATGAGAGAGCTGTGCGTAAGATGGGTGCCGCGTTTGATGACTATGGATTAAAAACAGCGAGAAGATGTTCCCATCAAGTGTTTGGTAATGTTTCACAGAAATAAAGTCCAATTTTCGCGCCGTTTCATAACCATGGTGAAATGTGAGTCCATCACTTCAGACCCGAAGCAAAAAACAATGAAAACAATGCACTGAACCGGCTCCAAAGAAGGCAAAGACCGTTCCATCTGCAGGTAAGGTGATGACGTCGGTTTTTTGGAATGCGCGGGGGATAATTTCCATTCACTATCAACGGGGAGAATTATGCGAACTTATTCCAACGTTTGAGCGAAGAAATCAAGCGAAAACGCAAAAACGGCCGCATTTAACTAAGAAGAAAGTGTTGTCTTATCAATATAATGCACCAGCTCACACATCGGTTACTGCAATGGCCAAAATTAGTGAAATAAAGTTTAAATAGTTACCTTATGCACCCTACACGCGTAAGTCAGCTCTATCGAATTATTTTCTGTTCCCAGTTTTGAAAAAATGGCTTGGTAGTCAAAGATTTTCTAACAATGAAGAGGTAATGTCGGCAGTTATTGACTATTTTGAGAAGTTTCAAAGCTTCAAAGCTTCTAAGATCGGCTTTTTTCCACTTTACTCCTAAAATAAATCCATGGAAAATAATCAAACGAAGTTAATCCAGCGCGTCAGCTTTGGAATGTCATTATGTCAAGAGATCAATCGCAGGAGAAGCAGTCAATTCAAAACACCTTCATATTATATAGCATTATGGGCTCAAAGAAATAGGGCTCAATTATGTCTCAACTGCTATTTGCACACCAAACTATCACTTTATTATTATGTAAAGGCCTCTCGTCAACTCCCTAGAGTTTACAGCATTCTAGAATCGCGTATTTTGTTTATTTACAACTTTGGAAATTTATAAACGCACGTCACTGAATAAAACCCGTGAAAAAATAGTCAAAGCAACAATGAGAGTTCCACATGCTTGTATTTGTTTCTGCCAGTCCTTTTGTGTGAGTTCTTGAACGATTTGCAAGTTGTATGGATGGAGTTGAAAGTTTTTCGTGAATATAATACAATGCATAATACTATAGAACAATGCCAGGTCGGATTCATGTTAACGGGCAGGATGGATCATTTGACACGGTCAATGTTTTCTGGAATTCGGACGATCCTTCGAACTCCAACTCTCTTTTAGTACAAGAGGTTCTCCATCCATATCAAAATGGAATTGGAGTTAGAACTGCAACAATATGGCCGATGCGTCATTAAAGCTTACCCCTACAACACTCAATGTCATCTCAATAGTAGTACACTTCTCTCTCTCACCCTGTATTATACAGTTCTCATATCTCTAAGTGAGAATAACCATTTAGCTACAACCTAATCTATTCAAAGTTAATATTTTGATTTTATGAAAATGTCTAGTATTTATTTCCAATAATTTTATATTAATCCAAATCATAAATAATATTATGTATTATCGTTTTCTATTAGATTTTTCATCATGTTTTTATAGAAGTTTATGTTGTTCGCGTGAAATATTTCTGAGTTAGTATTTACGAAACATTGAAAATATTCCAAGCAGTTTTCGACATACACTTGTAGACTCTAGTTTTTATACTGATCGATTTGGATTCTAATAAATAGAATACTCAGAGTAGAGCGAAAATCCAGTGTGAAGCTTTGAAAGTTTACTATAATTTTCTTCAACTTTTCGTTTCTTAAGCGTTTTTCTATTTTTCGTGAAGAATCGCTTTGTTTTTGATAAAGACCAGATCGAAACGTTATGTTATTTTAAACTGATCAAATACCTAAAATCAAGACAATTCGTCACGAAAAAGTTATGTCGCTAGATATATCGACATTTGCAGTGGTAGATTGAAAGTTGTAGAAGTCATTACATTTAATTTCCCATTTTCTGTAAATTTTTTTCTACACTGTATACAAATAAACGTACCTATATCGTCGTATGTTTCTGTTCCTATTCGATAAAACTTTCAGTTGAGATTGACTTATCGTCTATTACGTGGAAAAACTTCTTACCGGAATTTAGTTCCAAAGTTATGATTGATAAATGGCAAAATAAATTTGCAACCGAGCTCTTTGACGTGATAGGTAATGAATTGCCCTTGAAATTGTGGGAGAATATTGACAAAGTTAAAAACAAACTTTAAGTAAAGTGTACTCTATATAAACATTATATTATCAAACACCGATAAATTGCTGACGTTGTAATGCAACTTTCTCAATGTTCTGGAAATATCCCAAGCCTGAAAAATCGATGATAAACATGCTCTGTAAACGACGAATAAAATAATCGACAATGAAAATTTTCCGACCTTGGCAAAGAGCAAGGTCGATTGGAGTTGACAACGGCGTAGAGATGAGTTGGTATAAGTTGGATAAAGGTGATAACTGATAACTATTAAAGGCAAAGCCGACTCGATTTTTACACCTTGATTTAAAAGACACCTTATTTGATATTTGAGTCGAATATATATGATACAGTAAATGTCTTAATATTAATAAGTTATTTTTAATTCAATTTTTCAAATTCAGATTTTGAATCTGAAATATTTCAAGAAAGAAAAACGTTAAAGACGGCAACCAAAATAATATTTGTCGCTAATTTGGTTACCTCTATCCTCACGTATAATTTTAGCGACATTCGACATTTGAATTGTTAACTTTGCCAGTTCATCTGATTGAGCTTTTATGGAATATTTGGTTCACGTTGTTCCAGCTGGAAGCAAGTACCTCAAAATGGTAATTCGAGTTTTGGGTAACATATCGGGTAACACGGTGATTTTGTTGAGATTTTGGTAAGAAATTTGTTCAAAATAAGAATAATTGAAACGATTACTTTAACCATCTTAATTTAAGTAATATTTAGGCAAATTCTTATTCCCATCATTCAGACAGCTTTAAAACAAACCGTACTAAATAAATCTAATCTTTTAGCGCTTCTACACAACTAGTTAGGTAAATTTAAACTTAAAGACCGATTTAAGGACACCTCTGCTCATGTTATTAGACTTCTATAAACATTTGAGCTACGTCATTTAGATTGTGTTTGTTGGACATTGATAGAAGACTACTTAATGTATAGAGAAGATTAGAAATTATTTTTCATATGGCTCAGCTAGATAAATACTATGGGAACTTTTCACCATCAATTTCAATGATTAAAAAGGCTATTTACTGAATTTCGTTGTGACCGTACAAGCACTGAAGGTACGGAACAATGTGGAGGTCCAGTTAAAAGAATTGATGTTAGGCGATATTGACTGAAATTGCAAGAGATTGTGGAAGCCATAACCATCTCTCATGGCTCAGATTTTGAATGATAATAAACCAGTGCTTTGTGTTGTTCAACCACAAGATAGACGACAAAAAGCAAACAAAACAGTGGATTTACGCGAGTGAATCGGCGTCAATAGGTGAAATCGATCAAATATAAAGGGGACAATGCATAAATGTGGAGTTTCCATGGAAAATATACACAAATTAGGCTACTAATCACTTCCTAGTCCACCTTAAAGACAGGACAGAAAGAAATCGACTTTAACAATTGAATAATCTCACCAACAAATGTATTCTAATGAACTAGAAAAATTTATTATTGCTTAATGATAACAAATTGCAGTAGTTTTGGACAAGGTTGTATAGATCTCAAAAGAAACTACGAAAATTAAAATCATTATTCATTCAAAAATTCAGTGTTGGATTGAAAAATATACTCACTGATCTCTACCCAATCTCTACTTATCAGGAGTCCCTCAAGGAAGCGTCTTAGGATTGGTTCTGTATTTAATCTATACAGCTGACCTACCAGTAACTAGCAAAACAACACTGGCGACATTCTCTGATGATACTGCCATATTATCGTCCCACAGATGCCTCAAGGAACTTGCATCTAAATCTAAACAAGAGCCAGATATGACTCAAACAATGGCGTATTAAAGCAAATGAATCCAAGTCCGTCCATGTTAGGTATACATTTCGAAAGTAATGTAAAAATGAATGAAGTAGAACTCCAACAACCAAGAGCGTTAAATACTTGGGACTTCACTTAGGCCGAAGGCTGACTTGGCAGAAATACATATTCACTAAGCGGAAGCAGTTAAGACTAAAACTAAACCAAATGTATTGGCTCATGGGCAGGAAATCCCAACTATCAACTGAAAACAAAGTGTCACTCGATAAAAGCATCATCAAGTCGGTATGGACTTCGGAATTCAGCTCTGGGTGACAGCCAGCAATTACAACAAAGAAATTCTGCAGAGATTCCCAAACAAGTTGTTGAGCATCGTTGTCAACGCTCCCAGGTATGTACCCAATAGTGTTATAGTGCGAAACATCCAAATTAAATCAGTTAAAGAAGTGATTGTACAGTGACAAATACAGCTACAGAGTGTCAATACATCCAAGCCAAACGGTTATTTAATCGGAGTAGTGAAGGGCGGCGTCTTAAAAGAACGAAACCTTCTGATTTAACCAATAGACTCATGTAGTTATAAGTAATTTCTATTAACCCTATACAATCATATATTGCAAAAGTATGTAGGATAATACATTGGTACTATCCCTACACATAAAAACAGTTTATTGCCTCAGGGCAGATTGCTGAATAAATGGAGTTAAAAAAAAGTGAAGGACTTGTTGACCCGCCCTCGTAATCTATTCTGACCAAAGGTCAACTTTATTACTGAAGGTAATAGTCGATTAGGAAATAGAAAACGCGCATGTGTATATCAAATACATGATGAAAAAAAATGTGATTGACAAACACTCCCCGGTAATTTTTTTATTGTGCACATCTCACCACCAAAGTAAATCAAGCGAACATGGTGATACTTTGTTGAAACACATTCATAACAAGCTATATAAAATGAGTAAAATTCAATATACAAACATGAAAAGCAAATATTGAAAGTAGTTGTGATGAGTTTACTCAACATAAAAGGTGCAAGGAACGTTTACTTTGAATGTTCTGGTTGCACTACGTAAATAATGCAGTCATTTATATTTTAGTATCCATGCAACTAACTACGCAATTCACCTTTTAGGAAATGAACATTTTGATAAAATTTATCGATTAAAATTTCATAAGAAATATAATTTTCATTTTATCCGTGTTCATGTGCAAAAATTCAATCATCACATTAACCACTAATATAAATGAACAATATTTAAAAATGTGAATAAAGTATTTTGATTTAATCGGTCACTAGTACGCCGCGTTACCTGCGTAATGTCGAACACAAATCAAGAAACTTGACATTTGGAAACTCTCTCACGTCCTGCGATCATTTTCTTCCGTTTGTCCATGCAGTTGTTCTTCCACTTTCAACCGCACGGCCAAAAACCGTATCCTACGTACGTATAACAGCAGAGTGGGCAAGACTGGAGATTTCGCGAACAAGGCGACGGACTCATTCATGACGCACTTGGCCATGCCCTTGCGCAAGGAGAAGCAACGTTGCCAGATACATAATAAAATAATGAGAATAGGATTGATTTTCTTGAGTCGTATACGTAAAATATTTAAAAGATATATGAAAGGACAAACATAAATGAGAATTTATACTAAATATATGTATGATATATGTTCCTGTTTTTGGTACGTATATCTAAATTACTTGTTCATCCAATTTTATTTATTCATATTTTTCTTTTTCTGTCTCTTATTGTATGTACCATTATTTTACAGTTGTGTAAGTCTGCCGTCATGTCATAATTTTTGTTTGTTTATATAAATGTATTCAACAACCATACTGGTGAGATAACGAGATAACGAGAACAGAAAATCATGAAAAAAACGAAATAGATACCATAGATATTTTTAACAACAATTAGTGAGTGCAATAAAACAGAGTACGAAGAAACACAAGCAAAAGTAAGATAAAAAATAAACCAAAAGAAACATAAACTATGAGAGAAAAACTGTCAGAAACTATATACCTACTTGGGAGAGAAAAAAGCTCAAAAAGCTGGAAATTTTTGAAAAGAATGAGATCAAACAAGACAAAAGTAACCATATTTCTTGAAAAGAGACCAGAATTCAACATAGATGAGAATACCGTAATAAACATAGTTTCGTCTTCTCTAAGGATTAGTCATAAAGAAATCCATGAAATATGTAGGTCCGGGAAAAACGGAAAATCCTCTGGACCAAGCGATATTACTGCCGAACTAATTAAAGCAGGAGCAAAGACACTATACGAACATATAAGACAACTGTTCCAAAATTGTATAAACGGCGGGGACGTACCAAAAAAACGGAAAATATCCATAATGTCCACAATCCACACCAATGCGAGAACTACAGAGGCATTTTAGTGACTAGTACAATTAGCAAAATGTAAAGAAAAACATTCGAAAAACCTCAGATCCACAGTTGACCACCTGTACTGTATTAAACAGATAACCAGAAAATACTGAAAGATATATGATTGTATACTTCTTAGCAAACTGTGGAAAACGCCAAAACAAACAAACATCTTGCCAACGCTATTCAAGATCTACTTGGAGCAGGCACTCAAGATGTGGAAGCCAAAATGCAGGGAAATGGAAATACCTCTCGGTAACAACACTATGCCATACACACTTTGCTTCGCAAACGGTCAAATAAGATCTTAATTATTTAAGCTACATGACTAGAAAACTAGAAAAGTACAAGAAATGGGGTTTCGAAGTAGATGTAAAAAAACTGAGTGTATGTGCATCAGAGCAACAGCACAACAGACATCGACCTGGAGGACGGAGCAGAAATAAAACACTGGGAAGAATACAAATACTTGGTATGACACACAAGATGAAACACTCGACCAGTAATCAAAGAGGGAAATTTATACGGTAGAACAGCTATAGAATGGAATATTATGGAACCAAACAATATAACATATGGCAGCGAACTGTGGCAGATAAGACAATCAACGGAAAAAATGTTAATGAAGACCGAAATGGACCTCTGAAGAAGAGCAGTGGGCAAATCAGGGAGAGACAGGATAAGAGATGTCAGAATGAGGAAGACAATGGTAGTCATTAATCGATGACATCAAAACCAAACAACTAATATGGTATGATCAAGAACAAAGAATATTAGAAAACAGAATATATACACACAGGTCCTGGACACCTGGACATTACAAAGGAAAAGGAGAAAAGTAAGACCACGTAGAAGCTGGAGAAAGAGAGAGAAGACGTGATAAGGCAATTATGTAAGTTAAATCTAATAGTTTATTCTTTTGTTGGTTACAGTTTCAACGGAAGCAATGAATAATAACTGAAATTTTCCTGAATAGGTAATTTGATATTGTTTATTTCTACATAGAAAACTAGTCGATTAACTTAATCTTTGACAGTTTTCATAATGAATATACTGACACTTCATCACTAGATAAAGCTGAAGAATAAATATATTTCGTTAGTGTGGATAGAAGGTAGACTTGTAAGCAAATCTATAGAAGATATACAGAAAATAGAAGACTTTTGAAACCCATAGAGATATACGATAGTTGTCTGAAAAGTTTCCGACCTATCGAAAAACAAGACATTTGTTCCATAATCATTTTTCAACCACTTAAACACCTTTTCACTTTTCGAGTGATGCTTCAACCTACCTCCACCTTTGACGTCAAAATAGGCGTATGCGATAACGCCCTCTTCTGATGAAAATCTGACTTCTGCAGCTTTAACGCTGGGTAAACAAAAAAGTCACTAGCGGCCAGATCTGGTGAATATGGGGATGGTCAACGAAATCAAGTGCAATTTGTGAATTCGTTGACCGAAGTGTGAGAAGTTGGGTGCGTGGTTCTGCTAGAAAAGCACTCCTAATCTTCAAATGCAATCGCTTTTTACAATTTCTTTCTTTACCTTATCAAGAAATAATGCCATAACTCTCATGTTTGAAGATTTTGAAGATAGTCGATTAAAATAATCCCATGACTATCTCAAAAAATGGCCATCTTCAATTTTTCAACCGAAGGAACCCTCTGTAGCGGTGAATCTAACTTCCATCTACAGTTATGAATGGTTCAAAGTGAGCCAACTGGACAGCCAACGCGTGTATTGGTTACACATGCATAATTCTTCAGTCAATATATGGCAAATACATGTTTTTATATACCGATAGCCTCATCAATCTATAACGCTCGATCATCAATGTTTTCAATTGTCAGAAAAATCTTCACAATCACAACAGAAACTAATCGATCAAAATGGCTAAAATTTTATATATACGAGGTTTGTCTATAAAATAAGGTTCCCAACGGATTTTCACAATGAAAAACATATTTATTTTCATTCAATAAGACATCTGTGGAAAGCTTGCAATTCTCTCTCTTTTTTGACATAATTGCCGTTTAGATCAATGCATCAATGTAGAAGTCTGCAGCAGCACCGCGAATATAGCTTAAAACTTCTTCTTTTCAGCCATTATCGTTTGTATAATGCATCTATCCAAACTATTTCTTCAATTCGGGGAAGAGATGTTAATCACTAGTTGCACAGTCATACACTTAACCAGGAGAACGTTTGTTGTATACAAAAAACGGATCACAGGATGTAATTTGCACTTGACGTGAGAATCCATTGGGAACTCCATTTCTCTCGGCTACCAGGACAAGAATGAATATCGTAGACAGCTGGCCGGCGCTTGAACTGGAAAAAATGGGGCTAAGCTACACACCAGTCTTGTCAAATTCTTCCTTAACAGCGTTCACTGCGTCTGCAGCTCCTTGGGAACTTCATTTTATGGACAACCCTCGTATTCCCCAACTTATGTTAATATGATGATCCTTATAAAAACATATCCTTTTGTTGGTGCTGGGTATGTGTTTCATGATTTGATTGACAAAGATATCAGTCATTCGCTAAACTCCATCCATCGATAGAACGCTGACCAATACTATGATTTAGTGTCAAGTTTGTGGTAGATGTTTTAAGTGATTTTTCTAAATCAATTGCCATGTCTTATCTAATATCTCTGTTTTTGCGATCTGTGTTTTATAGATTTTTGACCATCTGAGTTACACCCAAAACGTTAGAGGATAAAAATCGATCACCTACCATATTAAGACGATTGGCATGGCAGATTACGACTACTGCTATAGAGACTGTGAATGTTCTACCCATTTCAGCAAGTGGATTAGGAGCCTCGAAGGAATCGTGTTAACACCTTGGAAAATCGGACAAAAAACCACCAAAAAATAGTTTACGTTTTTGGAAGGCATAACTTCGAGTTGTAGAGTCGCGCAAAAATATCTTATTAGGTTCAAATGCAGAGCAGCTGGAAATCCCAAGGACTCTCCAAGCAATTTATTTGCAAATATCCATAAATGTTATTCTTTTACTTTTGAAGATATTTATTTGGAACCATATTTCATTCTAACCCCCTATAGACTGAAAAGTAGTATTTTCAGGAAAAGGCCGAACCAGAAGAAATCGTTATCAGCAAAATTGGTTAACAACTATACAACTACAATTATGTATTATCGTAATGTTACGAACAAGCTCGCGAAATGGATCCTTCAGCCGGCGCTGTTCAGCTACAGTGAAATTGTAAAATTCGGAGAGTTTGCGCGGTTTATTTACAGTATTTCTTCTAAATAATTTCTAGGAAAGTCTATTTATATATTTCTTGTGTTTCTTTTTGTTCTAGAACTTTGTAGAATTCTATTTGTGGTTTATATAGTTACTTCTAAATAAATAGTCGTAGTGAAAAGAACGAATTAGTAAAAGTGACCGAAGAAATTATTCAAGTGATATTTATAAGTAAATTATTATGAGTTAAGTGTATTGTATAGTGTGTAAATAAATTAAGAAGTGTTCATTAATTCACCTCACGAATAAAAAGCGTGTAAAGAAAAAAGGTTACAGTAGTATATGTACTATTCTAAGAAAAATAAAATATTTTTATTGCTACCTCAATGCGGAGAAACATACATCAATCGAAAAACACCTTTCGAACATAATATGGTTGGATTTAAAATCAAGAATGATTCTTTTCTGTTTCCTGGTGACCACGAAAACACAGTCGCATTAACGTCAGTTGAACATATTTTTGATAAGAAATTTATTATTTATTCACCGCTTCCAACCAGTTCATTACACATTACTATTTTGTCATCATTTATTAACAAACAATGTTATAATGATATATTGACCAAAAAGTACGCTTCCAACTAAAACTTTATTGTGGTAGGACCACGACGCATGGAATATACTGGCGAATGCGAAGAGGACACGATCGATTTATGAGGCTACGTTGCCAAACCTATACCAGAATGGCTTTACCGAAAATTAATGAGAATTAGACAAAAATATTTTCAGTTTAAACTTATGTAGATTATTACGTATATCGTATATCATAGAAAAATACAAACTATATTCTCAAATCACATCTTATTAAATGCACTTTTTTACTTATTGAATTTAATAGTTGTAAATATGAAACGGTGCAAACTTGGTTATATATAGATAGAGGAGGGTCGTGTTATTGATCGAGTATATGGACTCAATTAGTATTTGTTGAGAAGTTTTGGGTTAGTGTAAGCCGAATAATGAATTAATTGTAAATATATACCGCCAAAGTAAATTTCACTTAGTTTTATTTTTCTCAATTCATCTAAGATTATTATCCATTATCATTCAAAAACAGAAATATCGTATTAGACAAAATATAAATCTTCAAAGCAGTTTTTTAAGATGCAAGTATTAAAAATGAGATTTTAAATTTATTTAATTTTTCATTTCTTAGACCTTTTATATGTTTATGTTTTTAAATCGTCCTGATTCCAAATCTCTTCTGTTATGAAAAACTAACAAAGTTAATTCATTTTTAATAAGTGTATTATTATACATAATTTTTCATAGAACTCTCTCGAAGAAAACAAAATTTTTTACTCGTATCAAAATCTAGTCGAGAGGTTTATTTGTTGGGAGTTGTGGATGTACGATATTTAACTGTAATTTACTAAATTTAATCAAGTGAGAAAATTCGATTTTGGCTTTTGTTAAAAAAATTACCTAATAACGAAATTTGTAGATGTTATTTTAATTTTTATCCATTTTTGTTTATAATGTCAGAGTATCATGACAAAAGTTAGCAATTTAATTAAATATGTAAAAAGTCAAGATTGTTTGGTGTGTATTGATAATTTGTAAAGGGTGGCGCAAAAAGAGTTCATGAATTTGAGTTGAGTAGCCAGAGTGGTGGGAGCGGAGGAGGTTGTTTTGTAGGTTATGGCGTCCAGTTTTAGTAGCAATGGCGCAGTGGACTGTTGCTCATCGCGTTTTCGCTGTTGAACATTTCTTCAAAAGTAATTAATCTGTTATTACTGCTCAACAGCCTTTCCGCACAATGTTCCTCGAAATGGTTCGATACCTGATCGCAACACAATATTTCTTGTGGGTTGCCTCTTTTCGCACAACTGGATCAGTTATGAAGCAGAAGTCGTCTGGTCGTCCTTGCACAGCGCGAAATGCACAAAATGTCGACATAGTTGGTGCGTCGGTTCTTCAAAGTCCTCGCCGCTCCACTCTGAACTTGTCTCGACGCTCGCTGCAGCGCATCCTGAACGATGATTGTCAAAAGTAATGGAAAACTTCGAGGAAAGACTTTTGATGTTTATCGACGATGATTGTCAAAAGTAATGGAAAACTTCGAGGAAAGACTTTTGATGTTTATCGACGCGGAAGGACGCCGCCATTTGATTGAAGTAATCTTCTAAAAGTGATCAGTTCACTACAAACAGTGCATAGCGATATTCCAATGAAAAAAGTCATAAATTGCATAATCTAAACATTGTTTTCATGTGAGTCCATTTTGTATGTACCTAATCAAAATAAAGCAAATTATACTAGTTTGAAATTCATGCGTTCTTTTTGCGCCACCTTGTATTTCACTGCAATAACAAATATGAATAGTGAAGAAATCGTAACTGAAACTGACTGAGTTCGACGTCGAAGCCGACACCACAATACGCATACACCAATATGCTTAAGCGCAGGCTCGCGCCATTTCTCTCGCACAATGTGACGTCACGTTGGAATCAAAATGTGAAGTATAATGTATGCTGTATACCTGTTATAAAGTTTTATTTTGATGCAATAACCTGTCTATATATGTATTATTTATATGGTTATCAAATTTACTAGTCAAATTTCACGTTCTTAGGGCCGCATGCGGTTTCCTGCCTTTTCCGTAAAATTTAAGACTATTTAAAATAGCAAAATTATAAAATTATTCAATTCAATAATATTGTTTCTGATATATTATGGATATATTTGTGTATCAACCCAAGTAGGAACAATCTAACGTATGCTAACAGGAGTTCTATCGGGACACTGTCGTCAACAAACACCTGAATACGCTGGACCTGCAGATAATATGGCGTGCAGATTTTATTTCATATAGGACGAAACCTCTAAACACATTCTTTCGATGTATGAAACACTACGGAACTCCAGAGCACTACACCTGGTAGCGTATGAAATTGAAGACGAAGATCTCTGGCAATTGAATCACATTTTAGACTTTTTAAAAGGTGTGGGATTAATGGATGAGCTGTAAACACTAGATTCTCCAGTATCGCAGCAAGAAAGGGTATATCTGTATATACACATACAAATAAACCAAATAAACGTTGTTTTAAATCTAGACACTTTGTATTATATGGAACTATCTTCTTCGAAATTAATGGAACAAACACTCGCCAAAATAAATAACACATAAATAAGGGGTGTCCTTTTTAAATATTTCCAATCAGACTGAAACTGTTTTTGTTAATGATTCTACTTAGTGAATCGGCAACGACATAAAATAAGTATAATTATTGGAAAAAATGGGAATTGTGTGGGTCATTTTGTGATTCACGACATTCATTTACAATATTCTAAATTAATTTGATGCTCTCGACCACAGGGTCCTTCGCCAAGTCTTTATTTATTGGAAACAAAGTATTTAATACCTGTTTCTTTGGCATTTTGTTTATTGTTTTTGCATGTAGCGACGGCATATGAAGTAATTATAGAAAGTACAATATTTTAAAAGAAAATAATAACAGTTAGGTCTACGTAATCTATTTTAAAACAAAAAAATAACAAACAAACACACAAAAACTCAGTAAATACATACAACTCCAACTTAATCTTAATGGCCAAGAAAACATTCTGATTCCAGCTTGACGTCATGCGTGAGGCGTTTCAAATTTGAGCCGACAAGTCAGCATACCAGTGTATGTGTATAGTGGCCGACCTCCGGCACTGCTGTTCCGTTGGACATCGAACAGGAAGTGAACAGAGCTACATTGGATCTGCTGTCTCAGAAATCGCAACAACAGTATGAAATTGCATACAGTAGTTTTTTGCAATGGTCGAAATCGAAGAAAATTGAAGGAGAATTGAAGTGAAACTGTATTTGTGGCATCTTTCGAGGAAAAATCGAAGGTGTGGCATTTTTCAATAAAGTGTCCAATCATTCCATGATATAGGTAGATCAAATACCTCATGAATATCAAAATAAAAATCTGTTTTAATAAGAAAACATAGTTTTTTCTTAGTTTTTAAAAAATATGTAGCAGCCATCTATCAAATTATTCGTGGTTGTATTAAAATTCATAAAATAGAACTATACCAAATTATTTAGGTCTTTTTTATCATTTATAGATTTAAACCAATTCTAAAAATTCTCTTTTCCGTGTATTTGAGACTGTTTCAAAAATTTTTTAAACTTTATAAACTCAAACTTTGTTTTTTTGATATTTCATTGTTATATATAATAAAGTTTTAAATATTTTTTATCTATTTTCTAAATACTGAGTTGTCTGCCCTATGTAGACAGCGTCACAATCGAACAAAACAATAAAATTAATTTTCTTGATGACATATTATATAGAATTAACAATAACATAAGAACAGATTGGTGTACGAAACCAACTTGGTCCTCAAAATACTAGAACTTTAGTTCATGTCATCCCTTGTCACAAAAAAGATCAATGATAATATTGTAGATATATCCAACTATCAGATCCTGAATTAAGATACTTAGCTATTAAAAAAGCAAAAACTGTATTGAAATAAAATAATTATCGGAAATAACGTAATCAAAAAAATGATAAATAGACACTATCTTCAAATGAGAAACGGAGCACAATGTAAACATCCAAACATAAAACATTTTTCCTTATCATATGTACAAGGACTTTTCCAAAAACTATCGAATTAGTTCAATAAATATGATATTAGTATAAGTCATAAAGGACATAATACATTATCCAAATATTTCACTAAATTGAAATCTAAAACACCAAAAAACAAAAGAAGTAATATTATATATATCAAGCGCCTTGTACTTATTGTGACGCTGTTTATATGGGGCAGATATCTCAGAATTCAGAAAATAGACTAGAAGGTCATCAATACGATAAAAAAAAATAAAACTGTATACATCCAATCATGAAGATTCAAAAATTCTTGAAACTTAATCAAATACACGTAAAACAGAATTTCTAGAAATTGTTCACCACATACATGAAAAAGAGAAAGCTTTCAATCAAATAATTTAAGTAAAATCTATAGTTCTTTATTATAAATTTTGATACAACTACGAATAATTTGATGGATGGCTGTTACATATTTTTGAGATGTTAAAACTAAGGAAAACTTAATTTTTCTTATTTCAAAAAAGATTTCTATCTTGATTTTATTTTTATTTTCATATTTACGATGTAAGTCATCTATTTATCAATATAAATACGCAAATTCTCATTGTCAAAACATATTTTAATAAAAAATGAAAGTAGTTGAAACATCAATATTATATGCTTATAAACGAAATTCGAATTGATATGGACTTAAAAACAAAATAATTTATCAACAAAACTATAAATTTATATAATACAAATATGAATTAAACATTATTTTCCCTCAATACGTCAGTTAAATAAATTGAATTCGTCTCAGTAAATGAAATTAATTCTAAACCTATGATATATGTTGTGTTTTAAATGTAGAAGGATTAATATCATATCAATGATTGTGTCTAAAATGATTTTGGTGTTTCTCAATTTGATTGTTAAACTTTTCCATATTCGATTTCTTCGGACGCTGTCAAATGCTTTTTGAATATGTATAAAACCAAAGTATACTTTTCTATTTGCTCAATGTAAATAAATGTGTATACTTGTATACTTTTTTCTTTCATAAAACCTTATACTCGTACCTGTTACGCTGCTTTTCAACATCTTCTGCTTGTATTAGATGTTTATTTGTGCTTTATTTTTTCTAGTTTTAGATGCCCTTCATATAGGATTTCTAGTGGTTCCTCGTCTTCCACATTAAGTACATTTCTTGTTGTCTCAATGCAACACGATTTTTATTTTCTATTTATTTCATATTGTTCGATTTCCTTAGTATTACTAGTGAATAATTTACTATTATTTGAAACTTCCTTTGAATATCCCAGTACAGAAATATATTATAACCATCAATTTATGACCATATGATGTAAGCCCACGATTTCCACTACCAATTAGACAAAATATAATTGCAAAAATGATTACAGTGACCGGATGTTTTTTTAAAATCAATTTGATAACAATGTACATCGATATTTGCATTTACAGAAATGTTTTTTTTTAATCAAATGGAAATTCACTATTATTTGCGTTTATCTTATCTTGTCCAAATTGCATAATTTGCGAAATTTATAGTTACACGTGATTATGCAATATTTTACGTACAATTGAAATCCTACAAATCTGTTTTTTACAGTAATCAAGATGGACGATAAAATGCAAAGTTGTTCTTATCAAGAACACAGTTTCAAATGAACTGATAATTTAAACAGATTATTCGAAAGCAGATGCATTGGTATAAAATTCGGTTTATTGTTTGTAGGTTAAGATGGAGATTCGTTATTTACCAGCAGAATGATGAAGAGCAACTTTCACATTAATCTAATACGAAGGCGGTTTGATGAAATAGCCAAGAAAAGTTAAGTAAATATTATCCTGAAGGTGTTTAATCCCATGGAAGAATTTTTAACCGATTCTTCGCTTCTAAATATGAACATGGATGATGCTGAACGTCTTGGATCATCAATAACAACTATTACTAAAGAAATTCTTGATAAAATCAGTACTCCGTAACAGAAATACAGTCTTCTGAGAAACGTGCTCTCAAGAAAGCAAAAATCGATCATGGCCATAGTGTTTTCGTATTCCATTCCATCCCATTTACTTTTTATAAATTATATAGGAAAATGGAAAATGATAAATGCCAATACTAGGCAATTCGCTCACATGTCTTGATAAAAAAGAGCATTATTCAATCACGACAATACGTCTGCCCTTTCTTCCGCTATTGTAGCAGAAAAATTAGCAGAACTGCGTTACGATTCATTGGTCATCCGCCAAACTTGATCTGACATATTTTAAACGGATTTAGCGAAACATTGTTTTGTGAATGGTTAGAAGAATCGGAAACTTGCTAGAATAAATGCGTAAAGTTGAAATGAGATTATGGTTTTTCATTGTAAAATATCTCTTACCAAAACCGCCTAAATATTTATCCCTACAATCTAATCATAGATTACTAGTTTGAATCTTCATTACATACTATAAACCGTTTTCTTTACGAATATTTGTACATCAACTTATTTTCTTTAAAGTATTAGTCATTTATTGAGTAATATTCGCCTAATGCTTTAGAGAGAACGTCTCGAAATTTACAGAGTACCTGTTTACTTGGGAGTGCGACTCACTCATACTCTCAATTGGACAGTCGATATAAACTATACTCTGGACACAGTACCTTATCTCATACGAACTCGTCCATGAAATGGACCGAGAAGTTGGTCCAGTCCGGTTATATTGGAAGAGTCTAAAGTTTGACGAAAGCGTGGATTCTTGGAAATGCTGTTTACATTTTTTTGTTTTTTATATATTTATTTGTTTACGTTGTAGAATTATTCGAGAGCTTTCATTCCCTGGTAAATTCGAGCTTGTTTAGCAGCGGAAGTCAGTATATAATTGAATGTCATAGTGAACGGAACAAAATAGTGAGTAGTTATTATGAATAGTATCTAGTATAAACGAGTAAATAAATTAAAAATAGAAATATAAGAAACATTCTATAAATTCACCATCCCATTAGAAATAGTTTAAATAGGTAAGGAAAAACATTATAAGACGTACAAAGTACTACACCCCACCATCTATTAACTAAAGGCTTTTTCCTTGCGAGAAGTCATTTCTCAAGAACTGTCAATACAAATGCGAACTCAGTTTATGTCAATATAGACATAAACCTTCCATATTCCACCGTTTGGTTACTAGCGACGGTCTGCGAAGAACTCCCTAAAAATTATGTTGCTCTCTCTCATCGCCATCAGGTGAAGCTCACTACTAAATCTCACCTGACAGCTCGTCGATGGTACAGGTTTTCTGCAGATTCCCTGTAACCTAATGAAGTCGTTCATCAGCCAAATGGCCGACGATAGGGAATAATACAATATGCAAATGATTCGCACGTAAAAAAACTATTAGATTCGTCGAGTAATTTGGTTTTATTACCTTTTTTCATTTGTTTAATCCCTCACACGGTAATGGTGGACGCACACGCTTCTTCGAAACAGAAGAAAATATTTCCTATATCAGGGTCATTCCTAAAATTCCATTCCATACCCTACATGAAAATGTTCTTATTCCACCCAAAAAACAAACCGAGTCAATCTTTTTTTCTCGAAATTATTAGAGTTTGTATTTAGAAATATTTTATTTAAACTATTCTAAATGGACAAGTTGGCATATAAAACAAAATGAAAGGGTAGGTGAGCTCTAGTGCTAATGATATCCTTCTTGTTCTGGTGATTTGGTCAAAATGAACTTGAGGATGAAAATGAAAATCATTTTCAAGTTAAATTGAATTCGAGTAATTCTCGACTTTCTCTGTTCAAGGGAACATTCTTGTGATGAACCAGTTCGATTGAAATGATCTTATAAGAGATTTACAACTATCGCCAGATAAAGAGGAACTTTTTGAATTTCGCCTATAATATTTTTATTACCAGACTCGAAAATTCGATTACAGAAACGTCTACTCAACAATGATTTGAAATAATACTTCAAGACATTAAAGCATTCTCATCAACTCAGTAGTCATTTCAATTTATGTGTTTTTTATGTGAAATTTATATAATTTGTGATTAGAAAACTCTAAATTTTGTTTTCTCAATTATTTAGCACCTACAGCAGTTTGCATCAATGGGTTATATAATAAATGGAAAAAATAGAGGCAGATAACGGATTTCGACCATTGTTTGATGATTTGCCGACAGATTTATGATTCACTTAAACCAAATAAATTCCAACATAAAAGACAATTTTCAGAAAATTTTAATTGACTTTTAGTTCAAGTATAGAAAAACACATAATCTTAAGATTTAATGGAATGGGCAAGGGTGATGCGAAACGAACAATATTATTTAACGCCTGATTAAGGAATTTCGTGATTCAAAAGACAAATTATAGTTTATCTCGATAAGATAAAATAAAAATTCGTGAGAAAGTTAATTAAGTTATTATTTCAACTAAATGGGTAGATACATATATAATACATATATACAGAATCGATGGAGGTCTTCCATCACGTGACACGATTTATCGAATACATATTTAGTATCTTCTATTAAGATAAATTAAACTTAACAACATAAGATCGATTGTAGTCTTTACAAGACCAACTACAAGACATATTATTGAATACCAAGGCTGCTAAATAAGTTTTGAGATTTGGCAACAATGATGGGAATATGTCTAATCTGACTTTGCTATTATAAAGTTTGACATTTTTAATAGTGAACGTACTCTTAACGTGTTGTCATCCGGGTACTATTTGAGTTGGGTACTTATACTTGAAGCATTCATCGTCTTTTGGTGATGAAGCACCATCTCGAGCTACCATGTTTTGTTGGTTTTCCCAATTCAATCGTGGTCACACTTCGGTACAGGATGAATTATATGGAAGTCGTCAAAAATCGGTTGTTGTGCCAGTAAACATCGATGATGGGCTTAAACTGATATAGTTGTATAGTATAGTATAGTCCTTGGCCATTAGTACCACATACATTTAATATTATATGAAAGTTTGGCTGTCAAAGTTATTTGTTCGCGTTGGATCGCACATAAGTTCACAATCGCTCAAAAAAAGCTTGTGTTGATTGGTGGCAAGATATGGTGGAAAAATTTCTATCGCGGTGCTTCAGAGGACGTCTATAAGATCATAACAGGTGATGAATCATGGATCTATGCATATGAACCCAAAACTGTATGGAGCCAGATCGAACAAAGGTTGTTTGCGCATGAAGCACTTCGAGGCAAATGATCATGTGGCCACCGTTCCATTAGAGCAACGTAGAACTGTCAATTCTGACTAGTACACCAGCATTTGTTAGCCAGAAATGTTCGAAAAATCAGGAATACTAATCGCAGAAGACGAATCATTCCCGACCACGACAATGCGAGTTCTTATAAATTGTGAGGTCAACGTTCTTCTACACTTGAAGAAGCGGTTGATGCGTTTAAATCACATATTTTGGAAGTACCTCAACCGGAATGAAAATTAAGTCGTATCCAATCATAAATATTTGTTTTTATTTGTATAACTCAAAACTGAATAAGTAACCCTCTTTACAGTTTCTTTAAATTTACAGCATTAATCGTGAAAAGAGACAACGATATAATTGACGTTTCGTTAATAACTGATCACCGTACTGAAGGTTGAATTCGACGTGACCTTTGTTTACTGTGTTTTTTTAGTGAATTTTTGGATTGAACATGTATTTATCGTTAAAATCAGTTGTTTTAAGAACTTGTAACATGCCCATTCGGCTTCTTACGTTTTTCTTCAAACATTTTGAATATTCCTTTGTTCACATATTGTGGCACAGTAGTCACTTCTGATTTATTTATTCTAACATTCGAATTTTTGAAGAAATTAATTTGTTATTGACCTCCTACTTCATTCGAGAAATTCAATAAAACCTCGAAATTGAATCGAATTCTTCCTCTTCCTGGCTAAACTTTAAATCAACGTAAATTTTAGTCAATTTGTGATTTTATTCTTTTTATAAGCTGGTAATTTTTTCTTTACTTTTTTTGTTGTGCTCACAAAAAATCCAGTTATCTTTATGGATTTCCTTTTGTTTTAAGCAAATTTTGTTTTCATATGAACTCATATTTTCGCGAACGTGCATGTACATTATTATGTACACAGAGTGATTTTCAACCAGTTGCTTATAGTGTTGTATCTGATATACTTTAAAAAAAACTAGTAATTTAATGTAAGTTTGATCATAGAGGTTGAGTCTTGTCAGTTCATGATTGGTAATTAGTAATAAAGTGTTTGGTACTGAAAATAGAATATATTTAGGTATACAAATTAGGTAGTTTCAAATTGTTTTATTTTTTAATCATCTTACTGTCAAAACCATAAAAGACGATCTGAAAAATAAGAAAATTCTTTCTATTGGAAGTACCTCTTTAATGGTGTTAATGAAATATTTAGAATTAAAAATTAAACAAAAACAACAGAAGGGCATATATAGGACGACCTGGTTTGCTAACCAAAGAGCATGTTTTCTTCGAAAATATAGAAAAAATCGTGGTAGTGTTATTTTCAAGACATATATTTGTAGATGAAATATAAATATACGCCTAAGGAAACAAATAAGTTCTTGGTAGGACAATAATATTAATTTTGGATTTTGTAACTTACTCACCCAATATATCGATAGTTTTATCAAGAGTTTCGCCGAATATCTTGATGTTAACCATTTAAATAAAATACAAAAAGTAAAAGTTCTTTTTTAATTACCAATTCGTAAAAGACCGACCATTGGAATATAAGTCATAACGATTATTTGTAATGAGTTGACAAAAGTTTTGATTCTGACGTATCTACAAGATGGGCACCGTGATTGCTTAATGTTGACCAAAAGCTCATTGGCATTAGAAATAAAAAAACAAATGTTTGGATAGCTTAACATGTAATTCAAGTTAATTTTTTCGTCAAATTATCATAGTGAATAAGACCCATGTACACAATTATATCCCAGGATTAAAAAATACATTCGAAACAATAGACTTCATCCGGAGAAGTGCTTCCAGGAAGGCAATAACCAATAAGATCATAGCCACAGTGTTTTGGAATTTTGAAGTTGTAAAATTTATTATTTGAAATAGGTAAAACGATTTGGCCCATATTATATTGATTAGGTGATACCAAATTAATAAGAAAACAACCGCATCTGTTGAAGAAATATCAAGTCAATACGTCTGCCTATTCCTCGGATATTGTTAAGTTAGCGGAACTGCCTTACGATTTATGAACTCATCCGTCATAATCACCTGATCTAGTTCTATCCAATTAAATTCTGTTTCTAAATAGCAAACACAAAAACAATCGACAACTATGTTGATAAGTGAATGAAATATTTATTTTTTTTAGTCATTATTATTTTCTTATATATTTGTATAGTATTAACAATCTCTGTAATACCAAAAAAGATGCTTCATTTTCTGCAAACTCAAACACTCCTAAAAATTTTAGTTCCAGTAGTTAATTAATTGAAAAAACAATTGCCGTCCTTGACAATACAAACACAGCATTAGTCATTCATTATTTTGTAAATAAACACCGTGATGTTGGAAAAATATTAAAAGGTTCAATTTAGTTACCTGCAGCATAGATACTTTACATGGAAAATTTGCACACACGTAAAATACTTTGAATCTAATGAATATCCAACACAACCGATTATAAAACTCGCGCCATATTGCAAAAAAAATTACGTGTATCTATGGCGCATCAGATATAATTTAAAACATCTACAAAACACAGGTCTACACATACACACACGTATTAACTTCTGTTGCCAAGCAATAACTATATTATAGAACGAGGTGGGGTGCGGTTTTCGCAACCGTTCTCGTGGAACTGGTTGCAAACTTCACAACATTATGTATTATTTTTTCTAATCCTCCTCCTGGCAGGGAGAATTAACAAAAATGAATAATGAATACATGACGTTGTTTAAAGCGGTAAACATGAGGAATACATACAAAGCAATTTGTGTAGCTATTTACCAGATATCTGCATATTATGACTTAGTAATTTTACTTAAAATAATACCAATAAATGAAACGAGCTAAAAAGTAAACGGCGAATTCGAGATTATGGTTATATAAATGAAAAATATTTGCAAATACTTGTATAAATACACCGATTTTGTGGAATTTAAATATAGCTAAAGTCAATAGAAAGGCATAAAATAAAAATTATATTCAAAGGAATGTATCTATTAAGAAGTCTAACAGATGATGTATATTTGTCCGCTATTTTGAATAATGGAGCCGCCTGGTACACAGATAGCTCCAGGAGAAATGGCTAGGTCGAAGCAGGCTTCTAAGGAGGACACTCCAAAATAAGCAAATCTTTTTCGCTTATTTTGGGGTGTCATATTCCAATTAAAGAGGAGTGAAATCCAACTAGTGACCGGACTTTTAATCGGACACTGCCATCTAACACGCCATTTCCACACCATGGGCATCACGGACAATCCGGAGTGCTGTTGTTGCATTGAGGAGGATGGAACCGCAAACCACGTTATTTACGAGTGACCTGCACTCACTCGAGCACGGTTTAAACACCTGGGCAAATCTCACAAGTTGCCAAATGACATTAAAGGGTTCAAGACGAAGCGCCTGATAAGCTTCTCAAAGGACATCGGCCTCTGGTAATTTCTAGTGGGGCGCGACGGGCCAATCTGAAGACCTATGTGCTCAACGGCTCCCTGGCCCCTTACAACTATGAACTAGGATATGTAAATATAGAAAAACATCGTTGGGTAAATCTATAATTTCTCTTTATTTATTAGAACTCCCATTGGCGTTCTTCATTCATGTGCTTTACACATTATTCATTATATTCTCTGATCATGGCTGAAAGAAGGTCGATTTGTATAGGTACAAATATGCTGAAGAAACATTACTGAAGTGGCTCAGAAAAAGTGATAAAACTGTCTATGGAGATATTAGTAAAGATCACTAAGAGCACCCAGGCAACAATTCCGAGAATTATTCAGGGGATTTAGAAGCAATGATACAAATTTTGTCACAAAAATCCGTTTGAAGTGCTTACTTAGAACCAAAATGCTTCCAAATACCAAAATAAGGAGTTTTTAACCACTGGAATTGGAATTGGATTGGAAAGGTTGAACGCCCTCCGAATAAAGCGAATGACGGTTTCATCGGCCAGAAAAGCAACGCACACTTTTTTGGGATATTCAAGGAATTCTGTTCGTCAACTATCTTCAAAAAGGTAAAACATTAACAAGAAAGTATTACGCATCATCGCTTGATAAGGTAGTGAAAGAAATATTGTAAAAACGAGATCTAATTTGTAGAAGAAAAAAGTGCTTACCTGTTTCTTAAAATGATAAAAAAATTGTTAGGTCGAAACAGCTCGTAGTTAATCGAAGCGAAGCCTAAGAACTTTTTTAGTTACTTTAAAAGGTACTTAAGACAATCTAGAATATTGAATGTTTATTTTGTATTGCATCCTTGGATTAAATTTTCATAGTTTTTACATCTTATTAAAATAAAATTTGTGCTGATTGATTTAATTATAAATAAACAATTATTTCTTAATTCAGTTTTTTGTTATCTATATCTAAATGATCTAAGACCATTCAGATCCAAATCTGACAAATATATTTCCAATTATTTTTTGATTTATTTTATTTCAACGTTTCAAGTTTCATTGAGACTTATTCAATTCTCCTGAGAGAAGATGGTGAAAGTTTCAGCAGTAACGTGCAAAAGAGCTCAAACTCATATAATTCTCACTTATGTGATGTTTCAAACCACTCCAGTCCTACAACAGATTACAATTCACTAAAAACGGGAAGAAAAGACCACAAAAGAAGTGAAATAAACAAAAAAAACGATCATCTATTGAGGTGAGAGGTTTTAACCTTACCATTTTCGACAATTCAACATTTATTTACTTTCCAATACAGTTACTTCCGTACAGATTATACATAATATATAACTTGAAATTCATCACAATATATAGATATTAAACGACATTCTACAACACTATAAAAATTGACCAATGTTCATTCTAGGACGTAATCCGTAAACAACGTCGTCCAAAATCTTTTGTTGCATTGATGTGGTATTTGATCTGATCAAACAAGATCGTCATGTAACGCACTTTAAAGTACTTTGAGTCAGTAGGCGTAGCATCAGCCAGATGCTACGTTGGATCCCGATTAACCTGACCAGTGCTCAAAACAATGTTTCAAATGTTGAGCATAACATCTGCACAAGTATTGGAACATGGATTTACGCATTTGACCTCTAAACAAACAAGAACCAATTATGTCTTTTAAGACAAAAATCCAACAAAAGTTTTTTAAAGAAACACATGAAAGATAGTGATTACCTATTTCTTTGGCATTAACGATCATATGTTAACTGTGGCGTTACAGAACGTTAAACGGCCACTTCGGAATAGTACACAACTATTTGTTCACCAGAAGTTATTGTTGAAATTCAGAGAACTTGAGTTTTTACACCGCTTCTCAAATAATTAAATGTTTAACCAACTAGAAGGTAGAGTTGAATAGTTTGATAGAAGTAACATAAAATCCGTCAAGAGAAAATGAATGAAATGTATTTTCGAAGGACAAGTTTTAACAACAGTCGTGTTAAAACCCAGAAATAAAAGACTGAATTGAATATATTTACAAACCATATTCAGCTCTTTATTACCATTCGCAAAAAATAGAATTTAAACACCAAGTCGACCAATTCTACAACAACAGAATAACAAATTCAGAATGATATTGCCTTCTAAATAGAAAGCATTTATTGGAGGTTTTATAGATATTATGACAACATTGCAATCAAAACTACTAAAACTATTTGGTTTGTGAATAAATCTAACATAAAAAGTTTTTGTGATTCCATAGAATTGTAATAATCATTATTTAGAAATTGAGAACAGTTTTTGTGAAGTGAGAACTGTTTTTAGTTGAATTTCTCACGTGTGTGCTAAGTGTTTATTTACCATCAAAGGGTAGGTTGTACGTTTCAAATAAGTTACATCGTTCAAAGTCTCCATTGTGCTAGAGAACTCTTAACAACTTTGGTGCAAATGTCTATATACCTTCTGCATATAAAAACGAAACATATTTTTCTCACAAAAAAAATAATTTTTTGATAGACTCGATAAATAGTAAGCTTTCGGCTTGGACAGAGAAACCAAATCTCATTAACCGCTCATTCGTAAAAAACACAATTAAAAATAGTATAATAGGAATTATTAGGTGTATTCAGAGGCTTCTTTATATTTAATTCTAAAAAATGTAACACTATTCTTTGGATAGAAATAAAAATACCATCTCACATTCATCATCCAATCAATCAAGTTCTTGTTCTCTGGCTCAAACTAAGAATTATTTATAAATTGGTGTTTTAGTCGCTACTTGGAAAATTTTCAGTCTTGCGCCATGGTTTAAGGACTTCAATGCTGAAGAATTTATTCTTCAATAGAATAATGATTCCAAGCTTTTATCTAAAGCAGCGATTACAAAAGTGGTCGATGTCGACCTCTTAAGGTCTTAATTTTAGACCCCTATTTATTTGAAAATTTAAATACACTGTATAAGTAGTGTGCCAACTCTTCTAATAGGAAGCATAATGGTTGCCTCGAGTTTGAAAAAGAACAAAAGAGCTGAGACAGACTTGACTGATATCTTTGGTATGTTTAAGAAAGTTTTGCAGTTGTAGGCTCACTTTTAACTTGATTGAAAAAAAATCTATAACACCATTCTTCTTTGTAACTAAATTTAAACGGAACAAAATATTCACAGCATTTAAAATGCTCAAAGACGAAGTTATTTTATCTTGTCAGTCATTTACATATTCCACAATAGATAAAATAAATATCACAGCTATGAAAGAAACTGATGTTATGAAGCTAGGAGGGTTATCATAATGAGTAAAGACTAGGAGCTGAAGCAAAGAACAATGACTATCTGGTTGCAGTGCAACATTGAAAGATATTATCTTGAATTGTGAGAGATTTTGTAAAAATTACTTATCGTTTTTCCATTATTACGTCTAGTAAAAAGAGAATTCAGTGTGGTTACTGGAAATAAATTGAATATCAATGATCATGAGGTGCAACTCACTAATATTGAACTAGGTTTATCTAGATTAGTGAAATTCATTAGGTTAATCGATAATACGAGATTTTTATCTTTGCTTCTTTAATGTTTTTTCAAAAATTGATAAGTATTTTTATCCACAAATATTTGTTAGATATGCGATATTTATCAAGTAATACCATGGAATTTATGGAACATGCATGGATTATACTATTGAATAAACTAGAAATAACTATTACTAGCGCATAAAATACTGTATTAAATATATAACTATTAAGAAAAACTACAATATATTATTAATTTTTGTCAACAACATAATTATAATTAAAAGTATTATCACAATAGTTATGAAAATATGGATTTTATTTACTCTTCATATTATTACTAGTACTTCCTGTAGTAATTGTACTTATTATACGAGAGCCGTTTTTTTTCAACCTCCGATCGCTCCGTGCAGACGCTACTCGGGCAAAAGAAAGCGGACATGCGCAGTTCTTGGCATAAGCCCTGCTCTCTTTTGTAGTTCGGAGATGCAAGAGCATAATAGACTGTCAAGGAATATCCTAGATATTCTAGAATGCTAAGCACATTGTTTAAATTGGTTTCAAATCACTCGAAGAAAAAAAGCCAGAACAGAACATAAAAAAGTTTTAAACGATAGAAGGTAAAGTTCCACACTTAGGGATTTTATGCCAGCTCTGCCGATAACCAAATGATTTCTATGGCACAAAACTATATTGAGTTGATATATTCGTTCCATTGAAAACTTAAATGTTGATTAATTTAATTGTTATTAGTGTCAAATCATATAAACTGTAATGGTAAACAAAAGATGAGTAGTTGATGAAATTATTTTAATTAACAGATGATCCTGTTTATTCATATACTGTTTAAAGGTAAGCTCTAAGGTTAATAGTACATTTTACAGAAACTTTGTTAAACACAAAATAAATTAAACCCGTTACAAGACGAAGATCTCTGACAGCTGTAGATATCCCACATTCAGGATTTTCTAAAAACAGTGGGATTAACAGATCAGCTGTAAACACTGGGTTTTCCAGTATAGCAGCAAGAAAAGGGGACACAATAGATCCTTGTCTGGTTTGCAGTGTATATGATACCCCATATCTACGAGGTATATTTTTTAAGTAAGTACCGTTTTGGAATTGAAAAAAGAAATGCAAAGATATAGCAATAATTTTATTTTTACATGAAAGCTTGTACCTTAATCTATTTTTCTACATAATTTCCGTGAATATTGAAGCACTTGTCATAACGTGGCACCAGTTTTTGAATACCTTCCTCATAAAATTCTGCCGCCTGACTTGTTAACCACTGTATCACAACTGTTTTGACTTCGGTATCGTCCTGAAGACGCTGACCGCCCAGGTGTTTCTTCAAGTGCAGGAACAAATGGTAGTCGCTGGGCGCCAGATCAGGGCTGCAGGGAGGATGATCTAGAGTTTTCCATTGAAAAGATTTGATGAGATCTTTGGTTCGATTAGCCACATGTGGACGGGCATTGTCATGAAGCAAAACGATACCCTTACTTAACTTACCACGTTTTTGTTCTGGATTGCACGACGCAGATTGTTCAATGTCTCACAATAAGACGCTGCAATGATTGTCTCATTACGAAGCCGAAACTCCACTAGCAATATTCCTTTTCTGTCCCAAAAAACTGTGCATATGATTTTCCGGGCTGAAATTGTTTGCTTAAACTTCACTTTTTTTTGGGTGATGATGAATATCGCCATTCCATGGATTGTTGTTTCGATTCTGATGTGACGTAGGCCACGATGAATATCGATCGGTTTTACGCCTTCAGTACTAAGAAACCGTACTTCACAATCGGCGGGTCACAGATTGTCGGAGGCATCTTAAGCACTTAGTAAACAACGTACACAATGAAGAATCAGACTGTAATGGCGTCAGTGCGTAGACAAGAGATGTATGTAACCAACGCGCATGTGCGGAACGCCGACCTTGGGGTTGCGGCGGCGGAATCGCAAAACGGTACTTACTTAAAAAATATGCCTCGTATATACATACAGCTTGTTATTTATGTTTTCGTCGGTGTGATATTCGGCAATTGTAGTAAAATCCTACTCGTCAAGTTTTCTCACATCTGTCATGAAACCACACAAATTATTGAGTATGAGCGACAAAATGAGTGACCAGTGTAAAGAACAGGATCTTTCAGTTCTGCCAAAGCAGCCTACTTGTATGTTTTACAAAATATCAAAGACTATCAAAATCAATAACTTTATATTCTATTATAATCAACCTTTGTAATCAGAATTTCAATACTAACTAACCTAAACTTTACAGAAACAATAAATTTGTAACTCCGGTTTAAATTATATTCAATACGTGACGATTAGTCATAAAGAAAAATTCGTGAATGAAGGGGAAACTCCCTTATTCATGTGTTCCTATGCAGTTTCTCTGGCCTTCGGTATCATAGCAACCCTGTTGCAATTACCGAAACTCCACCCCTTGCGAAAAGCCGCACCCATCTCTACAACGTCAAGTCCGCGACCTTGAACATCCGAAAGCGTCATCACATGTTTCATCTATTTATTTTCTAGGAGTCACCTTGCACTTTGCTAATCGCGCTACCCTTTTTTAAATGCGCTGGATTAACCCAATTTGAAAAATATTGAAATTACCTATTGAATAAATAGATTGCATAAAATCCAAATACTGTTGCGATTCAATTAATTTCCAGATCTGAACGAAGTTTATTCAGTTCAAAAATAATAATATTACGAATATTACGTTTTAACGGGAAATTTTTTAGATGTTAAATGGTAACAGAAATGAAACTCAAACAATATAATAAATATAGATGATAAAGTTGTAGATGATTTCAATCGATCTGATATATTTGATTATCTAATCAATATTGTTTGGAAGTAAGTTATTAATTATATCGCAAATATATTATTCTGTGTCAAAAATGTTCTATTTTCAGGAATAGTTGAATTTTCAAAGGTTTGGCAACTCAGCTCGTATGGGGCCCCAGCAGGCCGCAATGCGCTTGCGCATGCGCTAGATCGGTAGAGGCCCAGCCTTGGCAGTGAACTTGAAATGTTGGCGAGGTCGCGTTCGATATTTTCTATCATTGCTTCACGCTCCGTTTTGCTATACAATTTGTATTATTACGATATTATGTATGAATCGACGCAATACTGCGACGTTGTCAAATGTAAAAAGTCATATTGTTTTGTATGTCTATTTTTAAAACAATAACAGCAAATATTTACTTTATTTTAATCGTAATAAATAGGTAGACGACTCAAATATTGATAATGTATGAAACATTATTTTCGATCTGACATTACATATATTTTTTTACGTATTTTTAAAATATCATTTAACATGGGTGTGTTTTTGGGATGACAACAGTCCATTAATACAGAAATTATCCAAAAACGGAAAATATACCGATATCTACAGGGTGGTTCATAGGTGTAGGACGGAAAAACACAGATTTTTCCAAATTCTATACTTTATATTATATTCTTATTAGATTGCTCCTATAAACCTCGTCCCTATAGTAGACAGTTTTAATATAGGGTATTCGAGAGTATATGATCATTTTTATATCGAAATTGCTTCGAAATAACTAGTAATTATTTATTTTGCGAATTGATAAAAGGGTCGATAAAGTGCGCGCCATTTCAGCTTGTAAACCGGAAGAACAAACTTAGTACATCAACAAACGGCAATTCTTAAGGTGAGAGTAGGTCGGAGGAAAATTACAGCCGAATTTCTCGGAAGAAAAAATGGGCGGAAAAACCTCATGTGGCACGCGCGCCAAAGGTTTTCTAACTTTGAACCTATAATAGCATAAGAAGTTTTGCAGGCCGGAAAACCCTCGCAAAAAGTGATCGGAAGTGCCGGAGTATTCATATGAAACCCCATAAGCGCGAGAAAATTTTTTCTTACATTTTTGAGGTCTGTACTAAGAGTGTTGTTATAGTGCAAGTTTTGCAGGCTGGAAAACCTCCGAAATAAAGAAAATCGATGTATATTTGAAATGAAAATTTTCTGCTTTCGGCTCAATGGAAAATTATTCTTGATGGCTCCATAAAGAATGTCTTTTTGAGGAAACTTGCTGAAAAATAATTATTTTTTATAACGCTCTGGGTCTATAAGTTGGCGAATATTGTATACTTTTTAAATTAAACTATTTTTTCATTAATTCACACCACCTCACAGTTCAATAACCGATTAATGAGTGGGAAAGCATACTACTAACACTCTTGATGAAATGTTAACAGGAGCGTATAGTTCTTCCAATATCAATTGCAGAAGACAGTTATACGAGGAACAATCAATATTTCACAAATACGCACGGCACTCATACCAAATTAAGAAATGGAAAATAACGTTTACTCCCCGTATAAAATTCGGTGAACATCTTATAAACTGTCAGTTCACGTGGACTTGCTGAATGTGAGTCAAAATTCCTCATCTACACTGTTTACCAATGAAAACATCGAATCGGAAACATGAATGCATTTCTATTGGCCGAAGTTGTCCGAAGGCGTATTTCTTCGAAATATTCCTGCGAGATAGTCTGCGATAAGCAGTGGCGTCGCTTAGTGAGATTCATTTAATTCATAAATTTCTTTAAATAAATAGAAATATGGCGTGTTTTAGACCATGGGCGAATGAAGACAATGAAATTGCACAGTGTAGTGAGAATAAAGACTGGTATGAATTTAATAATAATTATTTAGATATACAAACACAGCAAGTTGTTTTAAATATATTCAAATGGAGAAAAGGAAAATATTTAGCAATCTGATAATGTAATCATAATAAGAATTGCTGAATTAACTAGAGTAAATAAAGTTTATATTTATCAAGAAGTCACAAAAGGGGTAGCTGTGGATCAATCACAGAACCCAAAAACATGTAAAGAAAAACTGAAATCAGTTGACAAAGCTACTCAAGATTTTATACGTAGGACAAAATATCGTTTATATAAGGAGAACATGGTTGCAACATTAGAAGTAATACAGCAAAAGGTAGCAGATTATTCAGAATACAATTATACCAGTTTAGAAACATTGTGTCAAGTTTTGTCTGCATGTGGTTTTAAACATAAAAAACTGAATAAACGGATGGCAATAGTAGAATCGACAATGATCGTTGGATGGCAACAAGATTATTTGCGTCGGATAAAAGACTACCGAAGTTCTAAAAGACACATAATTTATCTAGATGAAACATGGTTTGACAATCACGATGTAGTAAATTTTGGTTGGGCTGACAATAGCAAAAATTGCTGCTTGAATGGGCCAAGTTCTAAAGGGTAACACATTATTATAGTACACCCTGGAAGCAAAGACGGTTTCGTACTTATTGTGTTATTAATATCTGCTAAAAAAATTAAAAACTGTGCAACTGATTATCATGAAGATATGACAAAATAGGACCGGGTAGCAACTTGAGGAGCTTGTATTCTCAAAAGCAATTCTGGATAGCGAATGAGTATTAAGGAAGAACATACTAGTACGTCTAGTCACTAGATCGTTTAAGTTAAAGCACTTGTGGTGGAAAAATATTGTCAGACGTGAACTACATACACAAGGATTGTCTTAAAAGTTTCCGACCTGACAAAGAAATACGACATTTTTCCCATAATCATGTCTCAACACAGTCTCAGATATACGTTTGCTTATGCGATAACAATATTTCTTCTACAAACGAAGTTTAAGAAACGGGAAAAAGACGCTGGGAGCTAGATCTGATGAATACGGTGGGTGATTCATCATTCGAGGCGATCATCGAAAAATGAAAAGATAGATTGTCCTGATGGAAGAGTACTTAATTTTCCTTCATATGCTGTCAATTTTTTATCTCCTGTTATTCCTTCACTTTTTTAAAAATAGTCGATTATCATCGTCTTCGCATTTTGCAATCTTGCAATATTATCTGTTTTTAGCTTCAAGTATGTAATGGTGGATCCAGGTTTCATCTACAGTTATGTATTGATACACAAAATCCGACTCATATCGTTTGAACCAGATCAATAAGGCCTGGGAAATGTTCATCCGAATTTAAAATGATCCAAAATGCAAACGCAAACTCTCTTACGTTAATCCGATGGTCGTTGGTGAACTGTTTCGAAGATATCGCTTGTCAACGTTCGTCGTCAGTCAATCTGATACGACATCTTTTATTTGCGTAAGCATATTGCCTTTCAAAAACAAATACTTTTAAGACAGCTCGATAATCAATTTTCTCCATTTTCAGAAATAGAGGGTGTTTCATAAGTAATGTCGGTTTTCATATACGAAAATTTCTACGTCTCAATTAAAATATGTCTCTAATTCTATGAGAAATAAAATCGCTTTATTTTGTTTTAATCGTTCTCTCTTTGGTCATTGATGATGCAGAACATTTTTAAAATAAATATGGAGTGTAATAAATATGAAAGTCGTGTATTGTTAAAGAATGCGTGCATCGAGCGCATAGATTATATGGGAGGGTGCATCGAGCGCATAGATTATATAGGAGGGTGCATCGAGCGCACATTTGCAGGTATAAAGACGTATTTCGCTTGAAATGTTTGTTACCGTAAAAAAAAGAAGAATAATTATAAATAGTTAACAGCAGAGTAACAAAGAGTTAATATTTTCTCATAAATGCGATTATAGTCATAGTCAAACAAATTATGACGGGGATTTTATATTATACTCTTAACTAGTACTCCTCTCGATATACTCTACAGTTAGCTCTAGGGATTTTCAACTGCTGGGATAATTCGTAGAAATCATCTGGTTTTGTGAAAAACATGAAGGGATGTATTGTTTAGCATCCAGAGAACAACAGTAGAATCGTAAACATATTATTGGTGCGCCGATATATCAATCAATGTTCTTGCGTCTTCGATATGGTTGTTTTGTGACCTAACTTAACCAAACCTAATTTTCTTGTGCGCTCGTCGAACGATCTTTCGGATTCGACATGGGTAGTATGCGCTAGATGCACGAAATGTTTTCTAAATGTGTCTATGCGCTCGATGCACGTGCGCTCCACGCACCCCGACTATTTTTAAGACGAGAAACAAATGTTTGAAGCAGTGATGACAGCAAGGGATATTGGATGGACCATATTCAGCCTGTAGTGCGGATATTGCATGTTCATATTACTATTTATTTATATGAGATTATGTTGAAAATTACGTACGATAATTTTTTTGGATCTAAATTCTTCACGGACAGCTTGACAAGCTTCGCCGGACCTGCCTCTTCGTTGAGAAACGTTGCCGTAAATGCATTGTTCAAGATGGGCATCAATTTGAACACTTACAGTAACTCTTCTTCGAATATCTTTTGTAATTTTTTCTAATAAATTCATTTCGATGCTGCATTTTTTTCTCTTAGTGTAAATTTGTTGCTTGGCTTATGCCGACCCATGTACTAATTTTACTGAATTTCATTGTCTATTATATAAAAATATAAAAAAATTTTGAATTCGAAGTGTAATTCGTTCAATTTAACCAAAGTTGACATCGACTTGTGAATCGGTGCATTGTCTTTGTGAAACATTAGAATTTTCTTCGACAAATGAGGGCGTTTTCCTTGATTTTTGCATTCAACAGCTCTATGCAGTATTCGCTATTGTCTCTCCCTTTTGGAGATAGTCGATGAACATCATTTCATGGGCACCCCAAAATACTGAAGCCATAACCTTCCCTGCTGACTGTTGGACCTTTGGACGCTTCGTACGTAGTTCACCGCCTGCAGTCCACTCAGATGATGATCGTTTTGATTCCGAAGTGAAGTGATGGATCCCTGTTTCATCCATTGTCATATATCGACGAAAAAAATCTGATTTATTATGTATAAACATAGCCAAACACTGCTCTAAATCATCAGCACGTTGTCGTTTTTAATACACTGCGAATAAACGCGACACCCACTTTGAAAAAAACTTTCTCATGGTCAAATGTTCATGCATAATTGTAAACACACTCCTTCTGTTATCTTTACAGCATCAGCTGAAGCGGTACATACTGAGAAAACTAGGCAGAATAAGATCGAAGAATTTGATGGTATTGAACTCCTACCATATTCATCCTGTAGTGCGGATCTTGCATAGTTAGATTACTACTTATTTATATAAAGTGATGTTGAAAATTAAATGCTGTAATTTTTTTGGATCTAAATTCTTCACGGACAGCTTGACAAGTTTCGCTTGACCTTCCTCTCCGTTGAGAAACGTTGCGGTAAATGCATTTTTCAAGATGGGCATCCATTTGAACACTTACTCTTTTGTAATTTTTTCTAATAAATTCATTTTGAAGCTGCAAATGCAAATTTGTTGTCTGGCTTATGCCGACCCATGTATTAATTTTAGCGAATTTCATTGTCTGTTATATAAAAATATGAAAAACATTTTGAATTTCAAAATTACCTGTTGTGTTTATACATAATGGATATAAATAAACCCCTCCTGTATAGATATCGTTATCACAAAAGAGCACAAAATACAATTCTAAAAAACTGAATTTTGACGAGGTCCTCGTCTGATTCTGTTCGCACGAACAACTGGGAAAACTCTCGCATTGGAAAATTGGATCGTTACAACACCCACACGTCATCCTGTGTGCTCTGAAAAAGCTGCTCTATATGGACCGTTAAGGTCAAAGGTAGAGCGTTCGCTTAAAAGAAATTCATGATTAAATTCAACCAGGGCGATAGGTTTAATGCCAACCGTTTTCATTAATTTAGTTAAAATACGAGGGTTGTCATTTATGTTTTAGCGTAGATTCCAAGTTTAATTTCAACATTAGCTTATTCAGGAACATTTTGTTATTCGAGTGCTATTATCAACTTGAAACAATAACTTTTTCGTTAAATTATTTTCCAAAAGTTTCGAAGAGTCACCTTAATCAATGCCTTGAGAAGAATGGCGATGTGGGTGGCACAAGTAGCTTGGCAAAATAGATACAGAATATCATCTCCGAAACATCGAAAACAAGAAGAAAATTCACGATTGTTAGACGATATTATCGTTGTTGGAACAGCAACAACAGAATAGGAGGAGCTAGAAGAGCCTCATATTAATCACCGGATGAAGAAGGCCGAAGACTTTCAAAGAGATGAATAAATCGATGAACTAATTTTTCATTTAGTTGTGGATTACGCTAAAAACTAGTATGATGAATTCAATCGAGATCCGCTTTGAGGTAAACTTGATAAAGGTCATACAAAATCATTAGAAAAATGAAATAAAGGTAAATATGCTTATGGTAATGAACGGCATCCAATGTTTTTATAAAATAAAATAAATATCAATTTATTGAAACCTTTTAAAGTTCCCCAATAACACAATTGAATGGGGATTGATCAGCTACATTGGACATTGATAATATTTAAGATAAGATTAGGTTTATATGATGGGGAAGAAAAAATAGATTAGATCAAGAAAAATATACATCAACTTAAGGGACTCAAAAATCCGAGTCAAATACAATTTTTTTTGGAAATGGTTCATATCTACTGTGTATTCGGATACTTCAAATAATTCTTGTTGAAGATAAAATATTCTGGATTTAAATTCTGATTTTTTAGAGACCCAGTTCTGATTGCTTGAAGACTAATTTATGATAAAATTTTAGTTTTGTACATTAAAAAAGAAATTTTGATAAAATCCATTATTTTTAACAGTAAAGTGCCTTTTATGTGGAAATTGAGAGAAAAAGATTTTGAGATGAGTTGCTTAGAATCAACATTTACATATTTTTTTATATTTATTTCACAAATTAAAGTCTGACGTTTGTCAGAAATACTGTCATGTACAAACTAAGTTGTATCCATAACGTTATCAATCTGATAAAATGAAGTGTCAACACTACGCTTTGTTCAGTGAAAGATGTTCAAATACTGTGATGAACACAAGTAATGCTCGGCGTTTAACCATGAAATATACAAAAACTGATGCAGCTTCTTCACTAAATCAATAAATGAAATGAAAGGTAATTCCAAACATAAGTTAAACATATTTACAGAAAATTTATAGAGCCAAAACAATTTATCCGTACTTCTTCTTCTTCTTCTTCTTCTCATGCATTCTTCTTATTGAAGGTTGGCCATCACGTTTTTAAATGCGCCTCTGTCCTTCGCAACATGAAACAATTCTCAGACGCTGAGATTTGTTCATTCTCTTATGTTACGGAGCCAGGGTTTCTTTTTCCTACCGATGCCTTTCTTTACCTCAACCTTTACCTCAGAGTAGGTATTTGTCGTTACGTAAGATATATCCTATGTTAGATGTTTTTTTATCTTAATAATTGTCAACAGCTTTCTTTTGCGACCAATGCGTCTTAGTACTTCGTCGTTGGTGATTCTGTCAGTCCAGGGTATCTTCAGGACCCGTCCACATCTCAAATGCTTCAAATTTTTTGATCATTTGAGCTTTCAAGGTCCAGGTTTCCACTCCGTACAGCAGTACTCACCACACATAACATTCCATGTAACCTATTCTGACGTGGAGGTTTGGAATTCTGTTTGCAAACATTGAGGAGCACTTGACAAATGCCTTTCGAGCCATTTCAGTTTTGATTTTGATCTCTTCGTCTGGATCCATTTAAGCGTTTATTACTGAACCAAGACACTTATATTTTTGCACCCATTCTATTTGTTTTGAATTTGAATTTAGTTTTTTCAATATTTATAGTCCTACATTTTACATTCTCTGTTGATTCTCTCTAATAGGACGTGAAGATCTTCGCTTTCAGCCATTTTAGGCGAATCTTAAGTTGTCGATGTTTTTCTCCTCGTGTCTCTCCTCCAGCACTTTTTGAAATACAAACTGAGAATATAGATTAAATAGTTGTGGAGAAAGAACGCAGCTTTGGCGAACTTCCTTTTGAATTTCGATTTCGTCCGTCTCCATGTCCTCAACACGCAATTTTGCCGTTTGATTGTTTGATTGATATTTTTGATTAATCGTATATCGCTTGGATCTAAGTTAATAGTTGTTAAATTTTCTATAAGTTTATCGTGTTGGACTTTATCAAAGATCTTCTGGAAATTAATGAAACAAACATATACATTTTTGTTGTACTCTCTGCACTTCTATACTAGTACTGTGATAGCAAATAATGCTTCTCTAGTTCCTAATCCTTTTCTAAAGTGTGTGGCTCATCAAACTGATCATCTGATATTCATCATAGGACTTAGGGTTGTTCTTTTTAGGTAATAGAATGTATACTGATTTAAGCCAGTTTTTTGGAATTTTCCCTATTTTATAGATTTTGTTGAACAATTTTGTAAGATGGGCCAAGTTCCTATCGTCCAAAGCCTTCAAGCATTCTATTGGAATGTTGAAAGGTCCGGTTGCTTTTTTGGTTTTCGAGATTTTTATGGCATGCTCCAGTTCGGACTTGAGAATACACAGCACTTCCGTCTGTCCACTTTTTTCTCCCGTGTCATCTCACTCTGCTGCAAACAGGCGGTTGATGTAATCTTCCCAAGTCCGTTTTTTGTTATCTTCTGTCAACTGGATCTCTCTTTCGGTGTTCCTTGTGATCATTGGTATCATTTTCATTGAATTTCCAATAAATTCCTTCAGTTTTTTATGTAGATTGAAATATCATGTTTATTCTTTAATTCTTCCATTTCTCGACAGCTCTCTTCCATCCATCTTTCTTTGGCCTCTCTTATGCGGTGTTCTTTATCCGTACTAAGTCAACATTTTTCACACTTTAGTAGAAATTGTCCAAACTAGGTGACTGCAATATTCCAATATAGAAATTTTCATAAATTAATAATTTTCTCTGTCTGTTCCATCTTTCCAAAACTATCGATATTGTAGCGGAGGCAATCCCAATTTCGTAATTATAGGAAGAAGGAGATATTTTTAAAAAATGAATGTTTGGTATGCCTTACTTCATGAGCTAGGCCTCATATGCATTTTATTATTGGAGTAATGTTAAATCAGCTTGCTTATTTACCGATATTATTATTAATCGACAGACTTATTTCTTTCAATATGTTGACCTGTTAGATCCCCAGACCTTACAATACCTTACAAATTTGTATGAGAATGGGTAGAACAAATAGTTTGTTCACAACAAATTTCGAGATCCATTAGTAAAGAATAAATATATGCACAGCTTTTGGACAATTCCGAAAACGCATTAAAAAATGCGCAGGTTTAGGATGAGAATTCGTAGAGTCTGAAATGATTACTAATTAGTGTTAAGTTAGTATGGTCAATTTTTTGTTATAATTAGATACAAAAATGTAATTAACAATTGATCTCGAAATTTGGTATATAGTTCTAGATGTTGAGACATGAGATGTTTGGTTTTAACAAATTTAAATTATGATAAAAATTAAAACTTTGTCAAACAGGGCTAAACCTAAGAAATAAAAATTGGAATTGGTAATTTTTTAAGTCGCACAAAAGTCGTTGCACCTATTCGGGGTCGCATTTTATATAAAAAAGAGAAATCTTGATAAGGAAAACCCCAATAATGTGATTAAAATTTATAATTCATAACGCATTCATCATTTAGAGATAAGCCAGCTCTGTACATTTGGCATTCCTAGTAAGGAATGTAACAGAAAGAAGTCATTGAATCACCAGATTGATATTAACGACAATCATAATTCAGTCTTTAAAATTTCATTAGTTGTTAAATATGCAGTTGTTGTAGTAAAGAAATTCTTTACGTATATAACTTTACTCTGCCCTTGACCTTTTTAAAACATATAATGAAAACTGATTAGTCTGAAATTGGAAAAGCGTATCTATGGGTTCGAGAGTCAATTCTTTGTATTAAAATGGATAGGGTCGAGTAAAGCGCGGTGAATAAACACTTGCATTTAAAGAGTTGACCGTAACAAGAATTCATAAAGACGTTAGGAAAATTTTGCAGTAACATATGACGTAGTGGAAAGTTGCTATGTGGAGTTAAAATATCGCGTACAGACTAAAATCGAGTACATAATATGCGTACTGGTGAACCAAAGATAAAAAAATTGTCTGCATGATGCATACAACATATGCGCATAAGCATAAAATAATTTGCAATCATCTTTCAATGTAGTATGAAAAGGACTATGATGTAGAGAGGTAGAGACCAAAAGAAGAATGAAGGGTGGAAACACTACCATCGCAAAAGTCAAAGATACGGTATTTTTTCATGCTTCACTTGGTCAACGCACGCAAGTCACTGGTCCACCGTCGTAGGAATGTTTCTTATTAGCTGAGGGTCCGACTTATTCTAAAGATTTGACCTTTGGCAATTACCGGCTGTTACTTTAACTCAAAGAACCCTAGCGCAGTAAACATTTTTTTGTAGATAATTTACGGCAGTAGTTTGTAGAGATTGCACAATCTTTCTTTTGAGATGTATTAGAAAATTTGAACCATGGATGGAAAAAAGTGATGACCTAAATTGAGAATGTATTAAAAAGAAAAGTAATACATGTATCAATGTTTCATTATACGTTGGTCAGGGGTAGAACAAAGGAATCAACCCTGGTATGTTGATTGAGTCAAATCTCCGTCCCGAGGGATAAAAGCTGACATACATTTGAATAGATATTTGCTCGTGGTTCGGATACCGAAATTTGAATTTCCACAATTCAGGATAGAACATCCTTTTATATTTGAAGTAAATTATATTTTAATATTCATGTGGTGCGTGATCTGTGGTTCTTCATATAACTGGTTTGTGGAATGAAGACCGAATGAAGACAAATAATATATTGTTGTATTTGTGTCACTCCAGATGAGAGCGATTTTTTGGAAGAAGTAGATTTTTAACCAAAAGATTTTTTATTAGTTATAGTACGCCCTTGATGGAAAAGGTTCGGCACGTTGTTCTGCCTATAATACGCAGTGGTGGTTAAGTGTCAATATTATTTCATTAAGAATCATTTAGTGTGTATGTGCTTGGCACCCAAGAAAGTTGAAATGATGAACGCTCTAAATAGCCACACAAAGAAAATCGTCGATTTGATCATATTCATAGATAATGAAACTGATGAAAGAGTACAAATACAATTAAATAATTATAGAATCACATATTTTTTATAATTAATCATCTTATACCAACGGCGCGCAACCTCCGACCAGCGGGCCAACCTATAGCCCACTTTAGAGACTATTCTGAACCGCGAGAGCTTAATTCAAATTAGAAATTTCCAACCAACGCAATAATTATAATTTCTCTTGTTTAAATAGAATGAATATTAGAAAATGTATTCATAATTTAGTATATAAATCATAATACATCCACCATAATCACTTAATTTGGCACACGGCGATCGATTAAATTGAAAATCGATGCATTGACATATAGAATCGGAAACGATTGAAGCAGTTGATTAATGGATTGACGACGATTGAAGAAAATTTGTTTGAAGCACATTGAGGGGTCTGATTCACGTTCGTAATTGATATAATCTAGCGATTGACAATAGATACCTCGTTAAGCCTCGAGGACTTTGAAAACATAAAAAGATAAAGACTTTGTGATGCTCTCAATGGCGCTGTATCGAAATCACCCAGAGTTGTGGAAAATAAAATCTAAGATAAAGATTATATGAATAGTAAAAATCTACTGCTTTACAAAATTATGAAATGTTGTAGAATTTTTTTAAGTGGATCAGGTGAAGTAAATAATAAACTCGTGAAAACTGAATACTTTAATTAAAACTCGTAACTCGAACGTTTACAAGAAAAGCAAATAACCGACTGACCCTAGTAAAAATACGATACACTTTTTAGACCTCTTTAAACAAGAACAGAGCGTCATTCTTATCGTTAGCAAAACATACACATAAACGAAAAACTAAACCAGTAGATATAAAAACGGCCAACAAACGTATCGATTACAAAAAACTCGTATTTCAGCCTAAATGCCGACACGGCTAGTCAGTGATGCTTTTAAACACTTCAAAATGAAACAGATTTTTCAGAGGATAAGTAAGAGAAGAAAATTAATTTACTACTAACAAATTCTAAACGTTACAGAAATTCTGGCAAGCAGGAATTGGAAGACTTATTTCAATGTCTCTCTTTTTGAAGTCTGGTCAAATATATGCTTATAATGTATCAAAACTGTTTTGATCCATATAAAGAAAATTTTTGTAATCATTTGGTTAGTACCTCGGAGAACTTGTACTAAACAGTCATGAGTGAATTGGCTTCACAGTACTAACCACTCTTCGAACAGCATCTCCTCCTCTTATCTTTTGCGTTAGCTTTTTTTGGTCGTATGCTGCTAAAGTTAAGACCAAGTCTAAAGTGACATTGGAAACCTCACTATTCACAAACAATAAACGACTCGAGAGAATCACTCAGCAACTGACGATTGTTCATTGAAGTTCCATCAATTGCGATTGTCAATATAATTGATTGTTTCAGGGGCACTTCAAAGTTTTATTTGCAGCAGAGAGATTTCCAAAGAAAGACGTTATCGCATGCGAAAACGCCTCTAACAGCAATCAATAAGTTGTGTGATTAAAGGCCGCTTGACATGATGCAAGAAATTTCATACAATTCCTTGCAAGATCAAAATATTACATAGACAAATATTGCATGTCGCTTGCCATTGCATCATGATTGCCACTAATTCCTTAAGTAGAAGTAAAAAATTTCTTAACCTCAAACTTTATTTAATATTTTGAGGGCAATTTGAGAATGATAATAACAAAACTAGGTGAAATAAACAAGAAAAGTGGTTAGTGCATCACTGGCAATAATTATATCTGCCACTACCTTTTTTTTGGAGTCCGTGGACAGTGTAGCTGGAGAATTGGATGAGAAAACAGAAAACTTAGTAGAAACATATAAAAAACCATAGGCGAAATAAAACGTAAAATCAGCAGATTATAAACTTATTTCTCTCTAAAATTGCAGCTTGTACGCAATAAAAATGGCACCAAACCGATATAAAGTGCGAGATCTTGCATGAAAAAATGAGCTGAACTTTTTCTGCGCATGCTCTTGATCAAGAAATATTGCGTCTTGTGTTGCATTGCACGTTGTATGGCATCATGTCAAGCGGCATTAAGAAAAACACATTTTTTTGCCAGAAATCGATTTCATATCGACGCAAAAAATCTGATTTATTATGTATAAACATAGCCAAACACTGCTCTGAATCATCAACACGTTGTTGTTTTTAATCCACTGCGAATAAACGCGACACCCACTTTGAAAAATGCTTTCTCGTGGTCAAATGTTCATGCATAATTGTAAACACATTCTTCCTCATATCTTTCAGCTTCAGCTATCTCACGCAATTTCAATTTACGATTAGATATAACCAATTTGTGTACTTTTTTTATGTTTGTCTGGAGTAATTGGAGGATCAGAACGTTCATCATCATCGGTGTCGGTACGACCACGTTCAAATTCAACAAACCAAGAACAAAAGGTTATTTTCGATGGTGCAGAATTCGGATAATACTTTTGAAGCCATTACTGAGCTTGTATAGTATTTTTTTTATCAAAAGCAATGATAAACTATCACAAGAAATTGTTTTTAATCCATTGTTTTGAAACAACAAAAGTAGCTTCACCTAAATAACTGTTACTAGTCGAAATGTAATGAAATTTCACACATTATCCATCGAAAGTTGGTACTTTATAAATGTAATATGGATTTGACAATGGCAGCGCCATCTGTGCGTCAGTCACACGACTTATTGAGTGATGTAATAATGGATTAGTTACATAATTTTGCCACCCTCTATATATAATTATTCGCGGTATCATCAATGTTTTAACGTATGAATTTTGTTTAGAAACTGTTCTTAATTTTGATATTGTAACTGATATATGCCATTGGTGATATTTCAAAATTCCTGGATAAAAGTATATTGTCTTTTTGTACCTAAAACGTAATTAAATGACGAATTTATTAATGTTGGAGGTCCAAATAATTAAAAGCGATTATTGAATTCCGATGTTCGTTAAAAAAGATAATTGAAAAACAATTAGTCACAGCATGACAGTACGGTGTTAGACATGAATGAGGAATTCGATTGCTAATGTAATTTGAATACAACGCAATTTGGCTATTATACTCTATTGAAATTTAAATTTATGACTGAGATTTGCAATATACAGGGTTACTACGAAAATATCACTCATTTTGAAAACCCCAGTTATTTATATCTACTTGAAACCATGATAAATATCTAAGTGAGATAATTGATGAGGAATATTTCACGTTAATTGATACTGGTATAAGTACAGTCATTATAAAATTACCTTAGGAAGCACCCCAGGCTTCATTACATTAAAATTATATCTTTTATTTGTCTCTTTACTCTTGAAATGTTAAAAATTATTTTCTAATTTTCAGTTTGATTTGCTATAAAAGCATGTGTTTTATTTAGTTTTTATTACTTATCCAGGAAAAGCGATATCTTCACGATAGCTGTTACAGTCAAAAATAGGGATTTACCCATTTTATAACTATACGAGGGTTACTACTTAAGGTTTGAAAAATGGCAACACTGATATGAATATCTGACAGTGCTATTATAAAATTTGACATTTTTAACTCAGAACGAGATGTCATACGAATGATATTTGAGTTGTTTACAGATACTTGAAACATTCATCTTAGTCAAAAAATGATACTGATTAGACAAAATTCTCGTGCGATGATTTCTATGTCTTTCATTGTGCCTATCAACTCGCTTCGACTATTTGGGATGAAGCATCATCTCGAGCCACTTGCTACAACATGAATTTAGTTACACTCGCATACATTTAATATTACATGAGAAGTTGGCAGTCAAAAATATCTATTTGCGTTGGATACCGCATAATTTAAAAATCGCTCGAAAAAATCTCGTGTCGATTGATGCAAAGAAATGCTGAAAACATGCAAATGCTGTCAAAAGACGTCTATAAGATCGTGACAGGCACATAATCAGGGATTTATGCATATAAACTCGAAACTAGATAACAATCTACTATATGGGTCTTTCAAGACTTCGAAGCAAATAGTCGCCTCCTTTTTTATTTTAAATAACTGGATATGTCGCCACCGTTCCATTAGAACTAGGTAGAAAGGTCATTTCTGAGTGGTACATCAGCATTTGTATGCCAGGAGTATTTGAAAAAATACAGGAGGTGACGAATCATTCTCCATTACGACAAATCGAGCTCTTACACATCAGTTTAACCAAAAATATTTTTGAATAGATCAGCTGATTGGTTATCCGCCGTTTGGCACCCGATTATTTCTTCTTATTTCCACACTTGAAAATTAATTTGCAAGGTAATACTTTATCTACATCCTAAGAAGCGATTGATAAGTTCAAATCACATGTTTTGGAAAATGGAAAAAATGCTTGTACAATTGGTTCAAACGCTTGCAAATGTGTACTGATTTTAATGGAGAATATTGGAAAACAATAAAGTCATATCCAATCATAAATTTGTTGTTTTTGTTTGTAGCAACCCTCGTAAGTGCAACATACATACACATTTAGATAGAATAAAATAATTATGTTGAAATGAGTCGAAACCAAAAAATACAATCGAAATTATTGAGTGAATTGAGGTTGAGATGTCAGGCAGTTCAATTTAATAAATAAAATTATAATTTAAGTTATCAAAGTTGCAAAATGGACATGGAGTTGATGATAAAATCAACTCAAAGCTATCTAGTTTTATGATCGCAATAGAAAATAGTATGTGCGACTCGTAAGGTCAACTTCGCTTCCGTAGGCAACTATTTTTAAATTATTTTCTAATTTTTTCTTCAGTTTGTTATTAAAATGTATTTTTCCAGTTTTCTAAACTATTATTTATTTTTCTTTAAAGGCGGCAACTTATGCAAAAAGTAGGTAAATTGTGGCGACTAGTGAACTGATCAGGATCGTGTCACGAATTTATGAAATTATTGCTATTATCATCGGTCCTCAATAAGTGTACCACATATGAAATAAATCCGACATTTGGAGGTGCTCGAAAATCGATTTCTGTTAGCTATATGCATGTAGGAAACGGGATCTTGGAAGTACTCTTGATATAAATGTAAGCCTATATTATTCCTTCAAGGGCTTTGCAGACAACGATCTATGGTTTGATTAAAACTTCACTAAAACAGTCAACAACATAAATGTTGCTTATCGAAAATGGTGCTCAATTCCTAGTGCTGGAAATCGTTGACTTATTGACCAGAAATTTTGACTTCTGAGTTGTCCAGCATGATCCCACCCTGAGCAGTCCTACTCGACAGACAGACGTCGCTCATGAACACTGAGTGCTTGCTTTCTACATAAAATTAGGAGTATAGATTTTCCTAAAATTATACTAACTCACGGCAAGTTGATTGATTAATTTTCGTAATTTTTAGTCAAACCAGACCACGAAATGTGATCCAATTACTTTTTTATTGAGAGAAATTTGCTGTTCATTACATAACCACGATCTATATACTATTTAGTACATTTCAATTAAGGTCAAAATAAAAAATTTATAAGATACGAACTACTTACCTAACTCCATTGGGTACAGCCATGAATTGATGTCTAAAATTAAATCCATTTTGAAAGATTCGCTCTCGCAATGTAGTCGACTCACTGAAAGAATATATTTTTGAATTAGTTTCTTCTGTAATATTTGTTTATATGAATATATCCGTGAAATAAAATTATTATAAATCGAGATTATTTTTTCGTTTGTAACTTGATTCATTTCATTATAATCATGTTGTTCTATCAGATAATTGGATACCGACAGTTTGAATGGTCCTATTAGTCCGGAAGACAGTTGACATTTTGTGTGAATCATGTTAAATAAGCTAAAATTTCGTTCCGTGTAGCTGTTAACTATTTAACTTTCGTATAAATCTGATCTCAACTTATTAGAATTGCAATCATTATGTTTCTATTAGCCAGTTAATCATTTTATCTCTGCACACAAACGATTATGGAGTGAGCAGGTAGATTTTGTTGTTGTTTTCTGAATTCAATTCAGAATGTTAATGATAATCTCCTGTTTTGCTATCTGATTTGAAAATCAAATAGAAATAAATCCCATTCGACCTCTAGAATAAACTACTAGCAATCATTGTCCTTTTTAAATGTTTATAAACAAACCTTCCGTTGAAATGTCAGACAGTTTTCGAAGATGTATGACTAACGTGACCATTTATTTTTTGACTCAAAACAGGATATTGGTTTAATTAGGTTAATTAACAGGTAGTCAGTGAAAAAAACACTTTTTTAAAGTAATTTATTCAGAAAAAGTCAGTTAACTTAAAAGTTATAAATTAAAAAATATATAAACCCGAAACGTTTAGTTATATTTATGTTTATAAGAGAAAAAAATTAGCTTTAATATAGCTGGTGAAGATTTTAAATAAGAATAAAACCCTTTGCATGTTTTTTTTTATATTCACCTTAATTATCAACATCGTTTTTAGAACTGAAATTTGTAACTGGGTTTTCTCAGATGGTCACAATTTGTTCATCATAGAAAATACTCTTTCTAATGGAGCATTTGTAGCAGGCAGACATAAAATATATTCAATTAAAATAGAAAAGTTTTCATGCTGAAGATTGTTGGCTTGAAAGTGTCTGAATACTTCCACCCAACGAGTTTCCTTGGAAACATTTAGATTATTCCAATCAGTTACTTTCTGCGATGTGACGTAGTTACAAATAAACGAAAATTCGTCAAAAACTTCTGCATCTTTATTACAGTCAACATATTCCTTTTCAATTAATACATCCAGAGATTTTTGAACGTCTTCCATTCGGGGACCTTTTGTAAATCTGCCCAATAAAATATCTCCATTTCTTTGGTAAGAAAGCAAGTCCATTCTTTGTTCCATAAAATTCTGTAGCCGTTTTTTCACAAACTCTTCATCTATGTCAGTAGCATTATCTTTCGATTTCACTATTAATTGACGGAACATAAATGGAAGAAACTGATTGGTCTGTTTCTGAGTCAAATTGTCTTTTAATTGATTGATTTCTTTTGCAGCTTCAGTTGCTGATACCGTCTGACCTTCCAGTTTCAATATAGCTTGCTGACTGACCGTGTGATCTTCAAAAAAATGTCTGTTGATATTCCGTTTCAGTTTCGGCACAAAACTCCTTTAGAGCTTCAACTCAAATCGTGTAAATATAAAAAAAAATGAATATTTCTTCACAATAATGCTTTCGTATTCTAAGGGTAGCTTGTCTGCAGCTGATTTTATTGCATTGTGAATTACATGGGCTCCACATCCAATACCTATCCATGGTTTTTTCAGAGATGATTTTAATTTCGTTAACACATTGTTTGTTCCTCGCCTAGACGCACCTCCGAAATTAACGTTGGCATTGTCTCCGCAAAATGCCACGATTTTTGCTGTTCAATTATTATCTGTCAACACTTGGTTTAAATAATTGACAATGATGTAAGAAGTCTCACCTGGTTGGTCTTGGAGATCTAAAATTTTTACTTGCACACCTACGTAAGGTTGAAAAAAGCGCACTAGAATAGGGTATATTTTTTTGTTTCCGTGGTTTGAAGCATCGTTTAGTATTGTAATCCAATTGTACTTATCAAGATCAAAAGATGATTGAATTAATTTCGACGCACAATCATTAGAGCGAAAACTGTGGTTTTCTTGTATCGTGTGATAAGTCCAGACACCTTCTGCTACGGCGATATCCAGATCCTTTAAAGTTGGTGTGTCCGATTTCTTGAAAAAGGTTAACATCGAAGAACTCGAAAGCAGCGGCGCGATCGGTATTTTTATGTTTTTCAGACTTCAAAGGCTGTTTCAATATCACTGGCACTACTGTGGAAAACGCTAAATTCTGTACGAAACTTTTCACATCTGACATCTGAAGGAGTATTTGTTTGCTTGATAAACGGATATTTTGAATGTAAGTTAACATTGAAAGTACACTTGAGTTTCGGCATTTTAGCATATGGTTCCAAAACAAAAGAAGTTCAAATTATTTACAGGGTCCAGCCGGCTCGACTACCTAAATTTTCGCGCGGTTTCAGAAAATGGGACAATTTGGCGTCCTATGGGACACGTAACTATAAAAAGGGACAGTCCCGTCCAAAACGGGACGTCTGGTCAAGTTATATATGACCTATTTTGGTCTATTGATGATACCTAAAACTTTTCGGTTGCTTTACGTTCTTCTTCACTGAAAAATTCGTGTTAGAAGGTTCTTGACACGAAAAGATTCATATCATGTTCAAGTTTTGGATTCATTTTTATGAAAATTGTGTACTATTCTATATCGAGATAGAGATGTAACAGGGTTTTCAGTATTCTTTACATTCAAGTTTATTTCTTTGTAATTATACGTGTGTGGGTAGCTGTCGTGGTTACGTCCACCGCAATTCACGAGCTGATGGTCACTTCGTTTAGTAGCAATACTAAATGAGCTATATGACGAATACTTGCTTTCTTCATTTACTAACCAGCTTCCGGACTAAAGATAATCCAGAAAATGAGACAGAAGGAGGGAATCTATGCCTCTAATTGAAAATATTTCAACCTCCAATCGTTTATAGGACACCAGAAAATACGTATTTTGAGTCTATGTTCTTGTAGACATCAAAATTGTGGACAAACAATTTTTCGGCCCACAATTTTTCAAAAATTCCAAAAATTTGTTTATTGATGTAGCAATTATAGTAAAAATAATTATGAAAGTGCGGCAATGGAATGCCAAAGTGTACTATTTTTAATATATAGCTTCGAATACTTATCGAAGAATTATTAAATCAAAAAGTGTGGTCCCTAATTTCTCATAGAATAATAAACTTATATGATTTAAAATAAAACATTCAAAATAATAGTAGACATTAATATTAAGTTTGTTGGATAAAAATTTGGAGATATGGTTTGCTATAATCGACTATTTTATTGGCCTACTTTTTTTAACTCGTAAACTAAATAACATTTGGAATTATAAAAGATGAAACCCTCAAAAACCACACATTTTAAACAAAATCTACTAGCTACTGAATGGATACTGTCTATAAGGAATTTTCAGTTTGAGAATTATTTGATAGGTTGAAGAAATTCTGTTGTGATATAAGGGACTGTTATATGTTTTTCCATTTATTAACGTAATTATCAAGCGTTCCAAATATTAACCTAGTTCTTAATCGTTTACTTTGAACTACGTAGTAATGTGATGTCAGCTATATTTCATTACAGTAATACAATTGTTGTAACTAATCAATTACTGAAACAATGACAAGATGATATATAGGTGCTTCACGGAGGCCTCCATAGCATGGAATTGATTCCCTTCCACTCTTTCCAGTTATTTTGTTTCATTTTCCAGTCCTGAATTCCTCTCTCTCGTAAGTCTTCCATCACCTCTGCGTATCATCATTTTTTTGGTCTTTCTATTTTACTTGTCCTCCTTGTTCTATATCCATCATTTTTTTGTTGCTCTAAGATCTGGTATTCTCTGTATGTGGCCCAGCCACTCTATTATTTTGGATCTTATTATTCTGTTTAATTATGCTTCTCCAAATAGATTCCTTATTTCTTTACTTGTTTTCCTCAGCCATAAATATCCATCCTTTTTACCGACTAGTATCCTTCTAAATATTTTTCTTTCCTATATATCTAACTTCTCTTCCTCTGCTTTGTTAAGAATCCACGTTTCGCCTCCGTAGCTCTCTGTTGCTTTTTCTTCGTTCCGTTGTATTGACAAACTTCTTATTGCTCTTTTCTTTTATGGTGTTGTTACGATCATGACCTTCGATTTATTTTCGTTGACTCGTAGATTCAATGTCTGTCATATCTATGAAGGCTCTGCAGGTTTCCTTAAGTTCGTTTTCCGATGTTGAAAGGATTACTACATCGTCTGCGTATGCCAGTAGTTGCGTTCATCTTGTTTTTCCTGACCCTATTCTGTTCAAATAGATTTCACTTATTATCCATTCTAATACTCTGGTGAACAGTGTAGTGGATAAAGGAAATGCCCGTTTTAGTCCTGTGTTGGTCTGGAAACATTTTGATATTCGTTTATTTGCCTTTACCTTTGTTTTTGTATGTTCGAGTGTCATTTTCGTAAGACTTATCAAGATTTTTTGTAATACTAACATCGTTCATAATGCTGTACAAATGGTTCCTGTTCACAGTATCGTAAGCTTTTTGGAAATCTTTGAAGACTGAGTGAATTCACACCCGATTCTTTGCGTTTAACTCAGAGTGAAAATTCGGTCTGTGACGGATCTTCCAGATCTAAACCCGCGTTGGTAGTCTCTGAACAAGTTTTCTCCATATACTCTCAAACTTTTATCTATGGCCTTAGTCGAAATTTTGTTCCACCGTACTCTATTTCGACCTCTCCCACGGGAACCGTTTTTTAGCACCTGAATTATTTCTAATATTTCCTCTTTTATTGGTGGCAATATATTTTTGATATTAAACCAATTTCGGATTGAAAACTCCTCCTATTGTTCACCTTCGTTTTCTGCGTTTAATGTTTTTTTGAAATGCTCTTCCCATTTTTAGATCACTACGGTTTCATATATTATTATTTCTCCTTTCTTATTTTTTTATATAAATAGTATTCTGCTCAACTTGCCTTTTATTTCTTTATAGAAATTCTTCATTTCTTTGTTTAGAAAACTTTCTTCAATGCGTCTAATTCTGCTCTCCATTCCTTTGCGTTTCTTTGCTCTTCATACAGTTTTTTATCTTTATCTGTTACATTTTCTGTTTGGCTTGTTTCATCTTCTTAATTTCTGCTTTTTTCTTGGCATCGAACCATTCGTCTCTTTTTCCCTGCCTCATTTTCTGTGGTATTATTTTAATTTCCGCCTTCTTTAAGGTTTAAGGTGTTCTATAAATGTTTCCATTTTTCATTAATATTATAGCTGTTGTTCTGTTCTCCAGTTCTTTTTCAAGATGATAGTAACAATTTATAATCGTTTCGACACACAGAGGCAAGACAGATTCAATTGAGACGTGTTTGATTATCTCTTCCTGAATCACACAAAAGCTAGAAGTATGGCAACTTCAACGGTTTAGCAATCCTGTCTTGTGGTAGGATATCAAAAAGAGAGTAAGAAAGATTTAACATGACACTGTAAGTTAATTCGTTTTTCATCTTCATTGGCACACTGGATATTTTCTAGAAAATGATTGAGGGATCCAATTAAGGACATGATATCCCGTTCCCTAAAAAAATTATGTGTCCTCCGAAAAATTGAGCGGAAAACACTAAATATGTAAAATGTAATAAGATTCATAATAAATGCTTAAAAATAAGGGTTGCTTATTTCACTCCCGTATGATGTAACAGGAATCGTGAAAAAATACTCGTAGTTACCTAGTCCTTCACAGATGCACGGAAATAACAGAATTTTAATTTTCTAGCATTACTGACATTTTAGAAAAACAAAACTCAATTTTAGTCACCACCTTTTAACGGTGATATCCCAGAAAGAGGTAGGCCAAGGAAATTTTTCTATATGAAACACCCATCTTAATTTCCTTTCGGCCCATCACCTGAATTTTTTGCTTACAATACAACTTGTACAAGTGTTAAATGGAAAATATTATGTTTCAAGTTTTCTTTTTAAAATCGATGTGAACAAAAAAAAATTTCCATCGGAACACATTGTACACATCGTTAATCAATGAGTTATGGAAGTTTGGCATGTTCTTTACGAATAAATTAAATTTTATGATAAAATCCAAAATAACAGAATTAAAAATAATCAACAATAATGAAATAATGATTAAAATCTGTATAAATCACACACATCGGAAAAAATTTCACAAAAACAGAAATTCGATGGGTAAATTTCAATAAATTATAATGAACTGTTACATTGGATTTTCATTACTCTTTTAGGACCCTATTTGCTAAAATAAAATTCGGTCAATATCAAACCAAAAGCAGGATAGAACTGCTCGCAATACTTTGAAACGAAATATCTCTTAGTAAAAACATGCGAGGACAACAAATGGATGAAATATATTGTTTACAAGTTAATACAATTCCTATGTTGTGTAATTTTTTCCACAATAAGAAATTTATTTACAAGTGAATATTTTTAATTGAAAAGATAAAATACCTTACATACAATATACTTTGTTTCGAAGCCCCATCTGTATATTTAAGCCGACATCATATTGAAACCCCTAGAATATTGACCAAAAAGACTGCGTGCAATTATCGATCCCGCCCACGCTTCATTTTAGATTAGAATAGCTCCAACAATGTTTCCACCTCTGTCTACTTTCTTTGGTGTAGGTCGCGGTCGAAGAGGGAATATTTTATTTTTCGTAGTCATGGAAAATACCCGGATCATTATTTTCCGCTTTGACTCATTCGAAATTGTGGAGGAAATGATGAATGGAAATGAAATATGGAGTTAGTGATTCAACAGAAAATTTTGAGGAGTTATCTCCTCTAAGTATATTTATACAGTCATTTAAACAGTAAACAAAAAAATTGGAGAAACAGACATAATCACGATTATTCCTTTATTTTTATAAGCGTATTTGTACGAGTTACTGGTTTCTTCTTAATGTGGAAAGATAAAATATGAACAAATGAAATTGAGTGAAAAAATTGTTTTGCGTAAATCTCGGTTAAATTGGACAGAAATGGTACAAATACAAATAGACATAATCATATGAAAAGTATTTCCGACTACAATGAAATCAGTTTTCAACGTTTTCATGTCTTCAAGAGATTTTTTTGTAGAAAACTATAAAAGTTTGCGAAAGTCATCATATATTATTGTAGGTTGAACTTTAACTGTGTTAATTTTGTTTCTTCAGTTTATAAACGACTTCTCTTGGAGCAACTCTGATCTCACGGCACTTCATAGGACCATATCTAGAGACCTAATCACCATTATATCATGGTGCGATTCTAATCTTCTCAGTCTCAACGTTTCTAAAACCAAAGTTTAATAAAAATACCATTATGGCGTCGTTGATACTATTAAATTTGTAGGGTTTGTTGTGAACAATTCCTTGATATGAGATTTATATATTGCCGCCTTATCTAAAAAATTAAGGTCCTCCTGCTTTGCGCTGAGATCAGTTTCCAAAGAACTGAACTTATCCACCTCCTTAACAGTATATGAGCCCTTATAGAGTCGCATCTCCGATATGCCCTTCCCTTCTGGGATACGTGTGGTGCGACTCAATTTGAGCAAATCTTCAAATTACAAAAGAGAGATGTTGAATACTTACTCCGACTCCGACTGCTCACTGCAGGGACTTCTTTAAAAGATTGAAAATTCCGACTCTTCCTTACTTATTTATTTATGAATCCGTTTAGCTAGTTCGTAAGCACGCTTCTTCAATTTCAGAAAGATCGTTGCACGGCTATTAACTTTACTGACCTACTCCACGTTCAAAATTAGTTGAGGGCTCAATATTTTACAATGCAAAAAACGCACAATCACTTGCAAATTGAAATCAAATCGATATCATCTTTTCCCGCATTCCGCAATAATTTGAGGGCATATTTACTGGAAAGTGTCTTCTACCATGTAAACGACTTCTAATAGTAATATTTAATTCCGGACATGCTGCATTCTGGTATAATTTTTGCTATGGACTTTATTCTGTATATTGAAATTTTATTTTATTTGTATCTTTATTTAGTTATTTTTATGTTTGTTTTTTAGTTTTTACAAGTTTTTGTTTACAAACTGTAACAATTTTTTGACAATAAAGCATCCCTCTCTCTAACTTTTAACGTTTAACAAAAAATTATTTCAGACCTTTTTCGTAGGTCGTTTAATTTTACACAAAAATATCTATTTTTTTACTTAACAATAATTCGTTGAAATACAGTAAAATTCTAAAAAAATAAAATAAAATAGTAAATTAGAAGAGAAATCAAAAATCACGATGCGGCACCTCTAAATATTGATATCAAGAGCTCAAACTCAAACTTTTTTCTTGAATATGTTGTTTATAATTTTTTCTGGGTAATTATTTTCTTTTAATGCAGTTTTTGCTTTTTGAATTGCTATGCATTTGAATTCAGGATCTGATAGTTGGATAGATTTATCAGCCAAACTTATCATCTCTGATGATGTTATTGTTGATTTTATATAATGTGAAATCAAGAAAATGAATTCTCTTATTTTGTTCGATTATGAATTGGTTATTTATGATAATAAATGAATTTTTTATTTCAATTGTATATTTCATTTCCATATTTGATGTATGTTGTTGTATCAATAAGGCCCGCGGGCCGCTTCCGGTCTCTGGGCCGTATCAATAAGGCCCGCGATAGCAATTTGTCACAGAAAGAAGAATCATGTTTTTTAGAGCTTTTAGACTTCATTCGATTCCTCTACGGATGTTTCAAATACTCGTACTATCAAGTCTACGGATGGTTATAAGTAATTTCAACGGCAGCGCGTAGACAAGCGAGAGAGAAACTTTGAAACAACTGAAGAACTATTAAAGTGCGTTCTATTGACAGGTACTATAACAGCAAATGATTTTTATTCTGCAATTGAGCATTTGATAGCAGAATATGAACTCGACTGGAATATACTTAGCAGCACAACTACGGATGGCACTCCTGCCATGGCTGGAAAACATTCGGGCGTTGTAACTAAAGTAAAACAGAACATCAGGGAATTTTATGGGATTTCACTGTATAATTCATCAGGAATCATTGGCATCCAGACATTCAAAATAGTAAATTTTATAAGGAGCAGAGGACTAAATCACCGACAGTTCAGGCAATTTCAAGCTTTCATGTTAGATAAAGATGAACCAATTGATTATGACAATGTCTGGTGAATTTATTGTGCTTTTTTGGTAGATATGAATAAACACTTGACTGATCTGAATATGAAGTTACAGGGTAAAAATCCGATTGTCACTGAAGTGTATTCATATATTCAAGCCTTTGAAACAAAGTTGAGGCTGTCGGCTGTCGATCAGTAAAAAATCAAACTTTGGACCATTTCCCTCATTTAAAATCATTTGGCACAGGAAACCAAAAAAAAAATTGGACGAATATACTCAACTTCTGCAAAATTTGATTACGGAATTCAACTTTCACAAAATAAATGAAATGGAATTCCCAATTTTCAACAATCCATTTAATTTTGAAGCTTCACAGGCACCAATTAATTTGCAAACGGAGTTGATAGATCCTCAATCGGACAGTATTTTGATAGAGAAATTCAACGAGATTAACGCTCTTACTTTATATAGACAATATTTCAAGGGTTTGGATAATTACTCGGAATTAAAAAAGCATGCAGCACGCATTCTCTAAATGTTTGGTAGCACCGATTTATGTGAGCAGATGTTTTCTGTCACGAAAATAAATAAGAACAAATATCGCACAAGACTTTCGTATGAACATCTCCAATCAATTCTTAAAATAACTACAACGAATATGATTCCAGACATCAATGAGCTTGACAAAAACAAGAAAAGTCAGGTATCTGGATCCTCGAGGTCAACATAATTACCTACCATCTTTTATAACTTTCATATGATTTTTAACAACCGTATAATATATACTTATATAATTTAACAAATAAAATGCATAATAATTCAGTTCATATTTTTTTATTTTCAATTTGGGACACCTATGAATTCAAAATTTAATTTATGGCACATTCGTCCTGAAGTATTTCGGTATATTCTTTAATTTTGTCTTATTCTTTCATTAATATATCTTTCACAATAGTAATAAGAATATTTGTATATAAAAAAACTTCATCTAACGAAATAAATACATATTAGAAATTTTTAAATATTCAGTAAAATCCCCTGTGTTTTTGTTTTGGTATAAAAGTTTTTCCAAAATATTTCTCAACTAATTAAATAATGATAATAATAGATAACTTTATACTTCTTAGGCCGTTTTATATGTTTTTCGAGATTATTTATCTTAATCTTAGATCTTTTTTCATATAATCAGTTTAGAATAACTTCGGTCTTTGATCTTTTCACTAATATAATAATTACGCAAATTGTAGTATACAATTTATGTATAATCATGAGAATATTTTCAAAAACAATGAAACTAATATCATAAATACTCATTCTGTAATTGAAAATCAACCTTTTTATGTGCTTTTTTGTGTTTATTCGAACTTTTTGGCCCGACACAATTTAAAAAATAACTTTCCCGGCCCAGTTATTTATTTTTTTCTTATGTATAGTACCTAGTACGATGTGTTTGTCTCAGTATACAGTAAGCAATATTCAAATTAAATATAACACAAGAGTGTGAAAAATTAATTCATAAAATGTAGTTGAACACACTTTGGAATTTATAAATCCGAGAGCTTAATGGTCCCTATTAATAATTGAACAAACTGGATAAACGTCCATTTATTTTCGCATACCATGAAAGTCATTCAGGAAAAAGTGAACAGCTACAACTTAATGAGTAGGTATACTATAATGGTATCTCATAAGGATGCGATTATTTCCAATGAGAAAAAACTTCCACCGGAAATTGTAATTGACTTTACAACAGTGTTGGCTTAGTTTTCGTAATTTGCACTATAATTTTCAAATGCGCTATTAACTCTCAATATTATCTCAAAATAATATTATAATACCATAATAATAGTGAAAAACTATGAATAATTAACTGGTTAAAAGACTTGTCTCGGGCTCACAGCTGTTAATATAAAAACTGATTTTATATATGTTGTATGAAAATATCAACTTCATAAGACAAGCATATATCTAAAATAAACTATGTGATTAATTTTGGAAATTGCTTCAAATCATTACATGATAAGAAAATTGATATTTCAATAATCTACAGGGTGTTTGGCATACAAACCGAGGCAGAGAAGAGACGTATGTGGAAGCCCAAAATATGACGTTTGGAAGCATTTTATTCCATATCCGTGATTCCCCAAATGGTCCAGGGGATTACCAGGGGTCCACGGAAGAATCGACGTAAGCGGGTATCCATGAAAATTTATTTGATATCGATAGTGAAGAACTAAAAGTTGGCTTGACTTCTAAAAATATTTTAAGAAGCTCAGCGAATTGTAAAAACTTGCATATTCCCCATATAGTCAACTTACCGTTGAAACTTGCTTGCAAACTTGCATGAACTTGTTTGACTCTTCACCAATATAAATACGAATGTTAAGGATAAACGTTAGTCATTTGTTTTCGAATTTTATAAAGACAAGTGAATCGATATTAATGTTGGCCAGTGACGGAATTTGTTTATAGAATTTGTTGGAGAATACAAGTAAACTGAATAGATATTATTAATTGCCAGGAGAACTAGTTGCTCAGGCTAAATTAGTTCTCCGTATACGCGATAGGATTAACTAGAATAACCTAGTCCAAACTAATATGTCCTAAGCCGGTTTAGCCTATGCCGAACTAGTTGATCCTGATATAAATACGCACACTCTAGAATAAACTAGTCTAAACATTATAGAAAGTCAAAATAAAGATATAAACTGAATAAAATACTTCGTAATAGGGTAAATAATCATTTTTATTAAAACAATAATGATTCGTCGTTAAAAGCTATGGATAATTGGTAATACAAATGATCATACTATAACAAATAATAAATGTTTTTCTAATAAAAGCAATAGTCATATCTCAATATTTAAAAGTGTTATTTATTTTTATATGGTGTATTTTGGAGGCACTCGGAGTTGCGGAGTATCATTCTCTAGCCTAACCTCATTGATAACATATTACAGGGTGGGTCAAAAAAGCGTACGATTTTACAAACTATTTTGCACGTTTGAACGTTACGAGAGGGAGCTGCGCGGGTGGTGGGGAAGAGTAGCTCGGTTCTTGGAAATTTAGTAGCGATGGATCACTTCACCGGAGCGCAACATGCATTCTGCATTAAAAATTGTTACAAAAATGACGATTCGTGCTCTATTATTCGGCGTTTGTTTCGACCTTAGTTTGGATTACATGACATAAATCAGTGTCCGAGGGAAAGTTTGATTCGATCGTGGGTCAGAAAGTGGGAGGCTACTGGTTCGACTCTCAATCAGAAGCCTACGGGACGCCCAAGAACAAATCCTGGTCTATCGACTCGCAAGCGATCCGCCGAACTTGTGGTTTCCAGAACATCTTTGCGTAGTATTTTATCGAAAGATATACCTGTATAAAATTCAGCTTGTGCAGAAATTACAGCCAAATGATTTAATTTTAAGACGAGCTTTTGTTGAAATAATGTTGAAACGCTTTCATAGTTTCAACAATATTCTGTTCTCCGACGAAGCCCATTTTCATTTAAATGGGTATGTTAATAGACAGAATTGCCGTTACTGGGCTGCAGAGAACCCACGTGCCAAACATCAAAAGCGTCTGCATTCGCCGAAAGCAGCCGTTTGGGCGAACATATCAGCGCACGGAATTATCGGAACTTATTTCTTTCAAAATCAACAGGGGCAATCTGTCACTGTAAATTGTGAACGATACATAGCCATGCTAGGGGATTTTTTCTTTCTGCAATTGCAACAATTTCATGCCTATAATCGTACGACATGGTTTCAACAAGATGGCGCGACATGTTATACTTCTAATGCTTCTTTGGCGGTCGTAAACCAGATGTTTGCTGAGAAAATGATATCTCAACGAGGTGACAATGCATGGCCGCCTAGAAGTCCGGACCTAACACCACCGGATTTTTTATGTGAGGATACCTAAAAAGTAGAGTCTACTCCATTAACTCAGCCACGCTTAATCAGTTGAAGACCAAGATCCGAGAAGAAATAGCAGCTATTCACTTCGCAATGGTGCACGCCTGGATGATATTCTTTTTAAGAAATGAATTTCCCAGATGTATATTTCAAATAAAATAAAAAAAGAGAAAAGGGAAGACTTTTTACTTCCACTATGTAAAATTTCTGACATAAACTTTTCCCTCCATTGTGTTTGATCTTCTGGTCAACTTAACGTAGGTTCATCCATATTGAACAAGAAGAAAACTTTGTAATGAAGTGTAATACATAAACTTTTCACTTTAAACTACAGTCAGTAACTAAATACGTTACGCAATTACAGTGAAATTAAGCAATAGATAATAGATAGTGAGGCATCGACTAGATGTGTATGATGGTTTCAATTTTAGAGCATCACTATTCTATTCGGAAAACTTTGGAAAGTATTGTAACTTTTGCATCTCACGCTTGATAAAGAACGATTACGAAATAAACTTCTGTTGTATGTACAAGAAATGAATGGTTTCTAAATTTTTTTGATAAAAAACTGATTAAAAAATAATTAGAAATTGTCGTAATAACTTGACAACATCAAAGGCTGAACGGTAGTATTTTTTAACGTAAAATAGAATCAAAAAGTTTGTTAGAAAATCAAAGATTAAACACCGTTTAACAACTCTTGCTAACTAATAAAAGTTTATACTCGCAACAAGTGATTAAAAAATTTATAAACGGAAAAAAATGTTGGATAGACTCAATAAATATTAAATAGATCCTAACATCACAACGAAGATTCTGTTAAGTCCCATACTTTCGTTTATTGAACAATCTCCCAACATGGTTAAGTTGCTGAATCATTGGCAATCATTTTAACATTGTTTCAACATAGATGCCGATAAAATCAAAGTAAATTTGAAAAGTTAAAACTTCAAAAAGGTAGGATTTTATGGAAACGTATTAGAAATAATATAAAATTGATGAGTGTTGACCTTAGTATAGACAATGAAGGTTGCTACTTAAGTTCAGATATGGCAACACTGATGTGACATGTTGTCATACGAGTGCTATTTGAGTTATTTACATATACTTGAAACATCCATCTTGTTTTTAAAATGGAAATAAATCCCGAGCATTTCGTGTGCTGATTTTCTATGACTTTAAACGTGGATTAAACCAACAGCAGTGTGCCGATGCGCTGGTGTTGCGAATTCAATCATGCTCGCACTTCGCTACAAGATGAGTTTCGTGAAGGTCGTCCAAAATCGACTGTTGTACCAGAAAACACTGATCATAGATGCCTAAACTGATATTGCAAGATCTTCATGAGACATAACGTGAGATTGAGGCATACATGGCATTAGTATGCCACGCAAAAGATCGTGACGGGCGGCGAATCATAGATCTATGCATATGAACCCGAAATGAAACAACAATCGATTGTATGGGTCTTCTTTTACAGCATGCCGAAAGGTATCAGTCCAAATTCATTTACTGGTCTCCTATTTTTCTGGATTAACTGGGTATGTCGCCTCCGTTTCATTACATCAACGTAGAACGGTCAATTCTGAATAGTACACCAGCATTTGTTAGCCAGGAGTGAGAGAGAGAGAAAATCGAGGACACCAATCGCAGAAGACGAATCATTCTTCACCACCACAATGCAAACATCAGTTCAAATAAAAACGTTTTCAAACAGTCAAAACACCGAATCCGCCATACAGTCTTTGTTTGGCAGACCTCATTAACGCAAATCAAAATAAATTGCGTGGTCAACGTTTCCCTACATATAAAGAAGCGGTTGAAGCGTTTAATTCACATATTTTGGAGGTACCTCAAACGCAAGCAAAAATATATTGATATTAATAATAAAGCGATATTCAATTATAAATATTTGTTTTTATTTATCTGCCTCGAAACTTAAGTAAAAACCCTCGTATTACTGAAAACTGGAAATAGTGCCTTTTTTATTGAACTAGTTCTCATAACATATTGGCATAATTTGATAATACTGTGGATTTATTTTAAATTTTGAATTTTGTAAATAAACAGGAGATTCCAAGAAAAAAGTTAAACATAAGCCGAGTTTACACGTATCAAGTAGCTAAAGTAAGCTACTAAAGCCAGTAACTAAAATTTAGTTAAAAGTTAGTTACCGGTTTTTTAGCGAGTATCTACATTTTGATAAGTAATCCGGTTTAATTGTCATTTAGTACTGTGGAATTAAACATGCTGAAAAATACGTGCAGCAATACGGCATTGTATCTTGGACATATGTGGTGAATTATCAGAAACACTTTCAGAAGAAATGAAGAAAAATAAGCGTTGTTGGGTACGAAAATTTTAATGTTGACGCTTCACTCCAACGAGACATTTTAACACGATACCAAATCAAATGAAAATAATTTCCTCACTCTGTAGAATACCAATCAACTAGATAAACCAACCTGTCTACACTCGTTTAGTCGGCGTTTTAGTTGCCGAAAGCAGTGGTGGGAGAAACTACTTGCTCAAGTAAATAGAAATTGTTTCTATTCAATTGACTAAACAGTTTACTAAATTAGGTACTTGCGCAAGTACTAAATCAAGTTGTTTTCACCATACAACTAACTAAATTTAACAACTTGATTTAGTAACTTGCTTTAGCTACTTGACACGTGTAAACTCGGTTATATTTCAGGATTTTTTACTGTTGTCAACTTCAAGTTTGACAATGATCGCGACTATTATGACGAATCTTATCACACGATATGTTTTCAAATAAAGAAACTATAAATAAGAGCTTGACATTAATTATATACGTTTAAATTGTGCAAAATAATTGCTCGTTGTGTCTAATAGATTCTACTTCCAGCCTTTAGTTCGATTTATAATGATCATTGTAAAATTAATAGCGTATGTAAATAAAACAGGATAAAGCTTGGATAAATATACTATTAGAGAAATTGAAAAATGTAAATAAAAGGAGCCATTATTAGTAAACACATAAATACTAAGACACGCATATTCATAACTTTCTACAATACGAAAAATTTAAGGAGTAGTTTGTATTTTCTTCTAAGAAGCTGCGGGTGATTAAAACTAAATAGAAAAAAATTGATTAGAAATGGATATGAAACCTGATATATCTGAAGAAATTGGAAAGAAACGTCTGTTTTTAGATATAAAGACACTGTTAAATTGTTAAATTCTAGAGGGTATACCACCGAAACATAAAAAAGAACTAAAAAAGTAGGAGAAACGATAAAATGGAGACGATGATTGCTATGGATTTGAATAAAGGTACGTTATAAGAAATTCGAAGCTTAAGAAGCGGCAAAAAGAAACAGAACAACCGATATACATGCAGATATAGGAAATTAGTAGTAATAAAGACTGTTTTCATCACTTGATTTACATCTAAACTAATCACGACAACCTCAAAACAATATCGGTAAAATCCTCTGCTTATGTTATATTAGATATACTAAATTATAGATTTTGAATCACTGTAAAATGCATTGAAATAAATAAATTTTCAACGGAACTTCTGAAACTTAAAGGATAAAATGTGAGAGAATAAGAACAGTAATACCGCGTGATTTACAAAATAATATATGTGGTAGATTACACTCTTATGAAACTCTATACTCTACTAGTTTACTAAACTGAGGATCTAAATTAGAGCGACTGCATTGTTCAATATATTTGATTTTACTTTAAAATTAAAGCATTTAATATCAAAAATTTTATTCGAAGAACCACTTATTTGGAGACTTAAAACATTTATTTTTCCAAAGACGAACAGTTTCTGTAAAATCTTAGATAAACAAATACTCCACCTTCAGAATCCTGAGTTATAGTAAGTAGCTTCAAGGGCACTGTAGCCGGTCTCGAGCCTGGAGAACGGAGAAGAGTTGGTGGACAAGGCTAGCAGCCTAACCACTGTTTTGCGTCCTTAACACTGTGTGGTATGTACTAGCAACTCTCAGGACGCTCGACCGATATGCTGAAGCGACCCTTCTTCCTGGTTCCTGCCTCTGTAATGCATTGGCCTAGATGGCAATTTCGTATGTGATCACTGATGTGAACAGAACTCTCCTTTTTCTGTTTTGGACCTCATACGCCGAGATAAGATGTTCTTCACTCCAAAGGACTTTTCGCTCACGAACTCTGCATGCTTTTTGAAACTCAGTCTGGCACAAATCATCATTTCCAGGTACCACTTTTTTTTCTGCTGGTAATCAACACGGTATATGTTATGTGCTCTGCTGGTTACAAGCCTACTGAGTCCATCCATCTGTAGATCTTTTCGAGGACCGTAGTTGCTGTTTTAGCATTCAATATAATATATTTATTTTAATTTGATTTTCGAATCTGGGAAAAGCATAACCGTAAAGCACTTTTACTGGAAAGCGATGAAATTGTTGCCTAATTTTTATTCTGTTAAAATAAAATTCTTTCCTTTTTACCAGTATCCTACCGGCACGCCTTTGGCACACTATTTTCAGTGTTTGTGAATGGATAACACTAGACTAAGCCCATAAATTGGCCCCTGCCCGGGTGGAACTACCTGCGCTTGATAAAAAGAAAAAGAATTTTACAATGAAATCAATGCCAAACTATGAAAGTGGCTTAAATATTCGTTGAGTCACTCTGTGGTCCCTTTGCATACCTAATGAGATTTTATTGCTCTATACCTATCTGAAATAAACTATAGGTAATTAACTGTATTTCCATATTTTATCACCTATGGCTTTGTATAAGTGGAGAGATGTTTTAAATCAAATACTCAAATGGAAGAACGTTAGACGAAAACTGTTAAAGATGACGATGCAAAAAAGATGTTATTGGACGAATAGTGTATGACTTTTATAATAACAATTTAGTTCCAATATTAGATATCATTCAGAATAAACGATGGTTTTATGCATGCAAATGCATTATTCTAACCGCTAAAAACTATTCCCAATCCTGTGCTGATTAGCACGAAGACATGACTGCGAACATTCCGCGAAGATCAGTCAGCGTTATGGATTTTATCATGCTCGAATATTAAACAAAATTTCCAATCAAAGTTGTAATGTTTTCCTTCTAATTTATTTAAACTGTTTCTAACGGTGGGGTGACGGTATTTCTCACTTTCTTATATGTACAGTTACACTAAAACCAATTAACTATGCACTAAACACTATACTACTCGCTACTCATAATAATTATCCACTTAGATTTGAGTATTCATTTATTTATATAATTTATTTAAGTCTATCAGTTATTTTTCACTATTCGATCCTATGTCAACCAATTGTTTATCGACTTCCTTGCTTATAAACGAGCGCATATTGATATACAAAGGAATTTCCCGATAATTCGATTCTAGAATGAAAAGAAATAAGACCTTTTCTAGAAATTGATGCCACAAAAACTGCCATGAAGTAACCGGCGCATTCACCACACTTTAGATACTATAAATATCATAGAACGGGGCCGGCTTTATGATCAAACGGGTTGTGAGCAATTTTTGCAACATTTGTTATAACAATAATAACATTTTTGAAAGACAGCCTATATAGACTTTTGTTATTTTTTATGCATACCGTATTTGCCGCTCTTTTATGTAGAAGTACCATAAGATGATTGAATGGAACTCTCGCAAACAGGAAAACATCCTCCTTTCCGTTAGCCAAGCAGCGATTACAACTCACAGATAAGAAAAATTAAGTGATCCGACAATGGATTCAGGAGCACACCGGAGTGAAGGGATATGAAAAAGCTGATAAGCTCGCTAAAGCGAGGCAGACAAACCCTCTTCATGGAACCTGAACCCTTCTGTGGTATCAGCTATAGAACAATAGAAATAGCATTGGAAAATAAGGTAGAGCAAAACCAATTTCTGGGACAACATATTGATATGATACTAAAAGAACAGAAAAAAATACATAAAAAACTTTATTGGCATCCCTAATGATATTCGATCTACCAATCATAGGATAGTAAGCCGCGTTCACGAATCATTGAGTAGTCGAATATATTTTACTGAAGCCGCACATAAATGGTTCATTGTAAAATGTAATAGATTGTAAAATTAAGTTAATTCAATTAAAAGAACTATCATAGAATATCAAAAATGCAAATATAAGCATTATATTAGCAATTAATTCACGCCATGTTACTGAATATTTGATAATTCTTTTATTAAAACAAGTATCGTTATCGAGAGCCAGAGAGTGTGTGAAATTTGATTCGAAAATTCCTTTTAAACAAACAGACAAACTAAGTAAATTAAATAAAGTGTGAGTAAAAAAAGGGAGTTTTTGCCTTTTGAAAGAAAATTTGAATTATCATTTTATTGTACTATACAGAATATAAAATAATTTTAAGTATTGTGAGGGATCATGTATGATAAGCTTTGTACTAAGAACGTAGAGTGTTGACTTTTTAATAAAAGAACACTGGCTGGACATAAAATTTATGTCAGTCGTAATTTTTCCTTAGTGAGTTTCCTCGTTTATGAACTAATGAAAAATACCAAGTTTACTCCACTTAGTCTCTAGCATGTTTACAATTACCATCTAATAAGTCGGCTTAGAATTACCTCAACTAAAAAACGAAGTATAATAAAAAAAGCGAAAATCATATACAATAATATATAGAGGAAAGTTTAGACTTAGTCAAAAGAACTTTCTATACAAGAAAGGATTTGAAAAGAAAATGATACTCAATAACCGAAGAAACCGAAAGGAACCACATGTGAAAAACAAAAACAGTGGAGTACATGGTAGTATCCTGGAGAGAAAGAGAGGATAGCTGGACACCAAGATGAGTACAGAACTAAGAAATCTGTACAATTTGATGAAGTGATAGATATTTATCCCGGAACACATCGTTATTATGAGAATGCAATTTGATTATCACAAGGAAATGAGTGCAGTCCTACGACTTGCCTACGATCAGTGTATTCTTGCCTTGGATAAATACTTGACGACAGAAAAATTTAGACGTATCAGAAAGAAAAAAAAATACCTTAAAAAAGCTTATAAAAACTAAAAAACGAACATAAAAATAACAAAATAAAGATACAAATAAAATGCAATTTCAATATACATAAGAAAACTCCAATGAATAACAAAATTATAAGTAATACTATTATTATTATAATAGAAGTCGTTTACAGAGTAAAAGGAAATTTGCAGTAAATAAGCCCTCAAATTATTGCGAAATTGGCAATTTCAATTGGCAAATAATTGTGCATTGTTTTGCATTGTAAAATATTGAGCCCTTAACAAATTCTGAACGTGGAGTAGGTAGGTGAAGTTGATATCCGTGCAACGATCTTTCTGAAATTGGAGAAGCGTGCTTAAAAATTAGATAAACGGATTTAAAGATGAATAAGGAAGGAAGAGTCAGAATTTTTAATCTTTTAAAGAAGTCCCTGTAGTGAGCCCTGCTGTTTAGTCCGAGTAAATATCGAACAGCTCTCTTTTGTAGTTTGAAGATTCGCTCAAATTGAGTCGCATCACACGTATCCCAGAAGGGAAGGGCATATCGGAGATGAGATTCAATAAGGGCATAATAGACTGTTAAGGAGGTGGATAAGTTCAGTTCTTTGGAAACTGATCACAGCGCAAAACATGAGAAAATTAATTTTTTAGATAAGGCGGCAATATGTAACTCCGATTTCAAGGAATTGTTGATAAAACTTTAGTTTTAGTTGAGACACAGAAGATTAGAATCGCACCATGATTTAATGGTGATTAGATCACTGGATATGGTCCTATGAAGTGCTGTGTGATCAGGGTTGCTCCAAGAGAAATAAAATAAAATATCAACCCTTACAAGCTGATTTCTGTTGGTAAGGTATGACTAAAATATTATGATTAACACAATCATCGAAAGCCTTAGAAAAATCACAAAATATTGTTGCAGTAAAGTGATGGCTATTTAATATGTATTTCAAATGATAATTTTTGCAGGCCTCTAGGAAGAATTTAGAAATTATGGCGGTTTAGTTTAATATTAGTCGATGAAAAATACACCGAAACGATTGTTCTATTTCTAAAAAACTGTTAAGTAACATTTCGTTAGATTTAGAAAGAAAATTCAATGCGCAGTCTATTGCACATGTTCAATGCATTTTTGCAACTCCACAAGGTCATTCAAGTCACGCCTAAAGTTATTCCTGAACACCGAATTTAACGCCAAATTAACGTTAAATCATTTTTATTAGACGAACGAATCACAAAATCGAACTTTTTGAATAATCACTGAGTTGTCTCATGTTTACAGTTAAGCTGTTCGATAGATTTAAGCACGGAAAATCAGGGCATTGATAATTGGGTATCAAGGACGATGAAATCCAATGGAATTTTACTGTTAGTTTTAGGAGTAATAGAAAAAAAATTAAACCAATATTTTTTGAATTTGTACTAAATATAGTATGTTTACAAAGTTAAAAGAAGTATTTGAATTTGACAAAAAAAGGAAAATCTAATATTTTTGTATTTTAACAGTTTCAGTTTATGTCAATATGCTATTCAGCTTTATGGAAGGATTATATATAATAATCACTAAATTCTAAAATACGTTTGAAAGAAACACCTCGACGATTAGCGTTTCTGATAATGTGAAAAAGATGCTCTGATATATTATATTCTTTGCTATTATGAAAATAATTTCGGAAATTTTTCAAATTTTAGTTATATTCCAAATAACAACACAACATTGAATCGTGTTTCAAGAAAAACTGCGCCTTAATGCTCTAATTTACAGATGTTGGCACCGCCTATCAATATTTACGTTTTGAAATGTCAAACAAAAATCATCTGATTTATTTCATTTAAAAACAACAACCCATTTAAATAAAAATGGGAAGTAAAGTCCATATCAACAACAACAAACTCTTTCAAGCGGACATTCGCGTGATTTATCTAAATAAAACAAAAATTCCGTGATGTAAGCACAGCATGCTAGTACTCACCTTGTCAAGTTCATGGACGCTGCACATAAAACAACATAACGATGAAACCTTATCGGCGGCATTATTTCGAAAAAAAAAGCAAAACAACCGTATGTTATTTTGTGAGATACGAAGAAAATTTTTTTTGGAAAATGTCGATATGTTTCTCTCTTGAGCCAAACACAGATGAAATGTTTGTTAAAGGCATATTACCGTCAATCCGTGGTGAATCAAGGGCAAGGGGAGAAGTCAATTCGAATGCGCAATTTCCCCACCACGACATTTCGAACACGGTGGAGATTCCACCGGCTGACGAAAATTTATCGCGCTGTTGCCGCAATGACGGAACTTTCCTTAAAAGTACTATAAAAATTCGTATATATGTTTTTAGATTAATCTCGTCCAGATATACGGAATTCTTTGACAAAGCAAATGTAAAAATACTGTACGAGGTGCGATCAGAAAATACGGTAAATTACTTTATTAAAAACGTAACAAACAATTTGATTAGATCTTCTCAACCTACTACAGGTACTTATCCCTATGTTGAAACAAAACTTCTTTCAGAATGGCCTCCAAATGGTCGTGGCTTTATCAATATCAGGAATGGTATTGAGGAGATTTTATTTTAGCTCATATTTCATGTTCGAAAATTATAATATAATTTGAATCTTTGAACCATTTTCGAATATATTGTTTGGTTAATAAACTTCTAGCTTCCCAAAAAGAGAGCTCTTTGTGACTTTTTGAAAAAGATCTGTAACTTTTTCACCAGGTCTTCCATGATTGTTTCTACATCTATAGTAAGTCTTGTACTAGTCCTATTAAATGATGTGGTTTTTGGAACCCCAAATCTTTTGGCGGCTTCCCCAACAGAAATGTTTTCTTCTCTAATTGCCTTGAGTGCATTTGATAACGATTTCTCTGAGTATTGATGTATTGGTCTTCTGCACTGGCGCATTTTCAGTTTAGTTTTAAAAAATATTTGGAAATTAGCAAAGTAGTGAATAACTATTTATGAGGTCGAGCACTGGCACCAGACCCGCCAGATACTTTACATGTGGTCGACTACTGGATTTTATTATTGTTGGAATTTTTGAATATATGGATGCATCATATATTCTGAACTCTATATGGAATGATAAATAGAGACTAAAATAAGAAGCCTGTTTTCGTCCGGATGGTCGACTATAGGATTTTATATTTTTTAGTGCGCCAGAGGTCGATCACCACAAAATAATACTTCAGGAATGGAATTATTGGGCTTTTTTCAATAAATATGTAAGTAGTGACACGAAATCTAAAATATTTTAGGTTATACAATTATTATCTAATCTGGTAATGAACATTTCAAGACAAAACTTTTAGGTTATGTTATCTTTAAGATGTGTAAAACTGATATTGTCAGCTACCAAAACTTTGCGAATAATAACCAACTTGTGGCACAACGCGTCATAATAAGGACGGAAGTTGATTTTTCTGTAAATCCTGTTAAACTCGATGGTGCCAGATGCCTGTGGTTATTTATCTTGAACTTCAGTACGTTGTAGTGTACGGGAAAGACTTGTCTTAATAGATGATTCCACGGACTTGCATTCTCCAAAGAAAGGAGTCGTATGCAGGCTAACTCAGTGTTCATGAGCCACGTCTGCCTGTCGAGTAAGTCTTGCAAATACTGCTCTGAATAGGATTTGTTGCATCTACTCAGCGACCTTTCTTGCTCTATGCTCTAAGCTATATAAGTTTCTGGTTAACTCTGGATCACCTATAAGCCGAATTGTTCTTTTCTGTATAGAGTCGAGCGTCCTCAGAATATGCTTGTGAGCTGAGCTCCAAATGTGCCAGCAATATTCCGAAGACGAATCTGAATCTTGTAGAGGATTAGAAGCTGCTGTGGAGTATTTAACTGGTTGGTCTAATAGAAGGCTCCAAGTTTTTCTAAAGCTGTTTTAGATTATTCGGCCAAGAAACTATGCCAGTACATATTACTTCCAACTTCAACACCCAAAGGGCGAATTTGCGGTGCTGGTGATATTTTATGTCCAGATAGGACCAAATCCTGAGCCGCAGTGCTAGCCTTCTTTGTAAAAACTGCAGCTTGTGTCTTTGCTACATTAAACACAATCAGATTGTCTCATTAATCAGATATCTTTCTTCACATATCGTTTCGCAGTAAGTAAGTATAAAATTTGGAATTTAGTTGGAAGGAACATTCAAAGTAAGCCGTAAGGAGCCATCTATAAACCACATAACATTTCTCACGTAGAGAGGGTATACTGTCTTGTTATAGATAGTAATTTTATTCTCACTTGAATATGATGAATGAAAAAAATTACAAAAACTATTGGTTGCATAGTCAACTTTTTTCAGTTTCAAGTTTTCGTTTTAGTGTGTGATCTATATCTTCTCTTCTACAACGCGATAAATATACATCCCACAAAAATTATCGTATCACTAGTATATTAGGATATTTTTAATACTTAATTCTAGTTTTTTGTGACAATCTGTATATGTATCAACTTAATAGATATTTCTGATTTCTTATCATGGACAAAAAAATATCACAATTTCTTACAAATTTTTTTGGAAGCAAAAATGCTCGAGTAAATCATTTCTGTCTTGGAGAATGCATTGAGATCGAGAACTTTCTAAGCAAATCGTGTTATTGTATAGTGAAAATTTAAATTTAATTTATTTGTTGAGGAATTTCTTTCGAGGGTCGCACGGAGTTAGTACCAGTAAGTGATAGAAGACTAAATGCTGACAGGTACATAACCAATATCCTAGAACCCCATGTGGTGCCCTATATGTCTCATATCGATGACAACTCTGTGCTAATGCACGATTATGCTCGACCACACGCTGCTAGAGTGGTTCAGCAGTACTTAGAAGAGGTCGAGATACCCATCCAGAATTGGCCAGCACGTAGCCCGGACCTTAACTCAATAGAGCATGTCTGGGACCATCTAGGATGGCAAATTCAGCAACATTCGGCACCAATAAGAACACTAGATGATCTTCAAAATGTTCTTTTTAACTTCTGGGAAAACATGCCGCAAGGATACGTCCAGAACCTGTTTAGAAGCCTTCCAAGATGAATGGAAGCTGTAATTAGAGCGAGGGGCGGCAACATACGCTATTAGAAATTCATTGGCTGGTTTTAGTATAAGCACCGTTCATTTTTTTGTATAGATGTTTTGTACAATTTTTTTGATATATGTTTTGTAAAATTTTTTTGATATTTTCTATGTTTTGGTAAATCAAACTTTTTGTCCTCTGTAGATTAAACTGTTATGAAATAAATGTTGCAAAAGGCGTATCTATTGGTGTTTTAATTCGTAATAATAATGAAATTCGAAAAACAGGCAAAACATTTAAAATATTTAAAAAATAATGAGTGATGCGATAATTTTTGTGGATAGTTTAGTAGAATATCGAATTAAAGTTAACCCTCGTGAGGCTAAGCTGAAAAACTTTGAATTTGACCCTCTATGTCTACCCATTTCTGCTATTATAGTGGAGGATAATTTCAGGTTTATGTGATGTTTCTTCTCTATTTACTTTATCATTACTATGTTTAATGCAAAGTAATATTACTGCAGCATTTTTTCCGGTATATAATAAACAAATGTTCGATTTTTTCTAGAAGCAAACATTGACAAACTTATTGGCTTAGATACCAACGGCAAGTTTTTTGGGAGAGGTTTTATTTTTTCATAGTGTACTACAGTTTGTATGCCAATTGGAGAATGGTAAAAAAAATTTCGGTGGTAATACCGTATCCACCTGATAGATGATCTTTCATATCCACTCTTTCGCCTTGATTTTTTCCAGGTTGGTTATTCTATTTTACAGAAAAAATGTTAAGAATTTTCTCCAGAAAAGATCTACAAAACTGCATGTAAAAAAATATCGGTTAGGTCCGAAGTTATGAGCACAAAAACTATTATTTACAACATTATTGGTTTTTTGGGTATAACTTCGAACTTAACCGAAATTATTTTTCATGTAAAGTCTATTTTGTAGATTGTTTGAGGAGAAAAACGATTTAAACTGTAAAATTGTAAGATTCTTACTTCGTTAAATACTGTTCCGCAACGACTTACCCCGGTATCGGGGTAAGTGCATTCAAAGATTAATTTTGCCCTCTTGTAAAGCAGGATGGGAACAATGCTCATAACTACGAGGATCTTTTTTTTTACTAAAAGATTGGTACACTTAACAGTTATTTTTCGACATAATCACCGAAGAGATTGGGACATTTGTTATATCTGTGAATAACCTTTTCAATACCGTCTTCAAATAAAGTTGCCGCCAATATAGCCTAACCGTTCAGTAATACTAAAGTACAAAACAGACCTTGGAACTTCTGGACATTCATAGACAAAGCGGTAATGGTGAATCTACGGTTTTCTATTCTGTCTATTTGCGTAATTTGGCCCCCTTAATCATGCACATCATTACGGCTATCTTTAAAATTTCAACACCATCACTCATGAAGTTTTCCCCAAACACATGACTCATTCTCCGATGGATTTCTGCAGCACTATTGCCTTTAGTATGTAGAAAACGAATTACATTTCGCAATTCTCACTTGGAGGGTGCATCAATAATTGCGGACATGTTTACGTGGCAGTGTAGCGCAACGCCGACTGACGCCTGAGTGTGTAGTGCGAGAGCTTCACAGTCGCCTACAGCGCATGCCCGCTTTCTTAGTTAAAAGAAACGGACCTCGTATGTAATGCATGGACTAGATTGTGTTATTTTTATTTCAATTCTCGTTTAATAAATTATTAATTGATCAAATATTGGAATATGAAAGAAGACATTGTTTTGTTTAAAGAACAATAAAAACTTCTTTATGGAGTATGATATTGTCAATAAATAAATATGAACAATATATAACCATTTATTGACAAAATAATTAACGATAATATAGAATAATCGTGACCTACTTTTCCACAAATAAAATTTATTTTACTGACAAGCCGAATGGAGAATTTATCAATAATTTGGGGTGGTAACCGTTATCGTCACAGATAGTGGAAACATTACAAAAGTGTTGCCAAGTTTTAATATAAAGTTAATCCAATATTTCCTCTCGGTTATAAGAGCATTTTAGTTTTACTATGTATCATCAAAAAGTATATAAGAGTTATGACTATTAAATAACAAAACCGACGCTTTCAGACATTTTATTTTGAATTAATACTTTCACTTATTACTTTTTCAACTGCCAAAAAATGATCTTGGCGAATTTTGAATCCTGATTCGATCTAGTAAATCCTTATAAATAGACTTCAAATAGCCCCAAAGAAAAAAATTCAATGGATATAAATTCGGTGCCCTTGCCCGTCATTCAATAACCTCTTCGATTCTCTGATCTCTGGAGAAATGCAGTGTTCACATATTTTTATACCATAGCAGCACAATCTTACTAACGTCTATTTATCGAAGAGAAATAGTGAACCAAAACAATGATCAGTGCATGATCATCACGTGAACACCCCGGACGAAGCAGTGCGCCGCATCGTAATTTGGCCACATCAGAGGCACCATAATATACCACAAATAAAAAACTGCGTGGGAAGTGCTGCAAAAATCGCTAGATCAGGTGTAGTTCAGGGACAGCATTCTGCATAGTATTATCGCACTGCAGTGAGATCGTTTATTTTTATCTGTTGCGTAATTTTCTCAAACATGTCTGACACGGATACAGCTGATGAAGTTGTTGAAAAGTAAGAAAAGAGTTTAAAAGCTTCATTTTAACGCTAGAGAAAAACAAATGATTGTGAATATAAATAAAAATGAAATACAAGAAAATTATGACAAGACTGTTAATGACGTTATTTCCAAAACGGCAAATATTTCGGAAGTATCTTCTTCAATTGTCTACCGAATGGTTCGTGAGTACAGAGATAATCATTCAGTGGCCGACCCAAAAAAGTATTCATCTAGAAAAAAAATTAACAATTCAATTGATGATTTCGATACTTTTTTCTTTTTTCTTTCAAAATGAATTACCTACAGTGAATAAAGTTCTGAAAGTAGTTAACATTTTATAATTTATTAAAAGAAAGGGGATTCCAATACAAAAAACAAGGAAGGAACAGTTTATTATTAGAAAAAGCAGAAATAATTGTGTGAAGGCGAGAATACCTTAGGAAAATTTACCACCTGGATGAAACATGGGTAAACGCTGGACAGTGAACATACTAATGATAAGGTTTTGGTGGACTCTTACATACAATCCTCAAGGCAAGCATTCTTGGATGGACTTTCTACCGTGTATAAAAACCCATCAAATAGGTAATATTTCAACAGATACGTAAAATTTCAAAAAAATTTTTTACAAACTTTTATTTAGTGTTCATTTCGACTGACATCTACTTATAGTACTATATCTTTTCTTCTTATTTGATCAAAGGCTACCTCCAAAACTAGAAAAGATAAATGAATGTCCTCATCTTTATTTATAATTTCTAACTCACTTGTCTAATTCTATATATCTAAAATTGTAAGTTATTTGAGCTTCTTCAATTTTTAAGTCCATATTGTGAATCCTCTAAAATTTCATTCAAATAAAAGCTTATTTGTAAAGAGATTTTTTAAATTATTTAAATTTTAAATTAATAGCACATTTTATGTTTGGTTGTATAAGTGCCTGGTTTTAAAGAGAAAATTGAATTTTAGGAAAAAGAGACTAATAATTTGTCACATCAGTAGTGAAGATGTTTTTCTGCCAGATACTTTATGGGTATTTGAATCGAAAAAAAACCGGAGATTATCACGAAATTCGAAAAATTGGTTTTCGAAAACTCTACCGAAACTTGAAGAGAATTGTGTTATCATATTAGACAATGCTTCGTATCACACAGAGAAAATTGAGAAAATTCCAACAATGGCAACAAGGAAAGCAGCTATTCCAGATTGGCTTACTTCTAAAAATACTTATTTTGATGAAACTATGGTTAATGCATAGTTTTTAGAAATTGTCAAAGAGTATAAAAATAAGTATTTCACTCAAACATTATTGATAAAACGGCCAAAAAACAAAATGACAAATGACGTTAAAAATATTTTTCACGAAGCTATTCAGAGAATTAAACCTGATAAGTGGAAAAAGTGTATTCAACATGTCCAGGAAAAGTTGAAACCAAAATGTGGAATATAGACATTGTCATTGATTTGCCAGTTGAGCACCTTATTATAAATGTTGACGATAGTGGAAGCCCAATGTCATCTGACATCTGATCTTTTCTCCTCTCGTCGAAATAAAGCGAAATGAGTATCTTTTGTCTCGGCGGCAACACTGCTAATAACTACACGAAAATTCTAGTTTACTTTGATTGATTGATTAATTTTACAATCTAGGGTAAAATTGGACATTAAGCTATGGTTTGAACACTATTTTGAACTAATAATGAACAAGATTGCTCTATATTTTACAGGTACACTAGCGCGGACGTAGCTAATTTTTTTCTGATAACTGTTTTCATGTTGAATTGATTAAGAAAGTTGTATAAAGAAAAATGAACAAAGAACAATTTGCAATTTCTAATCTAGTGAAAAAAAAGAAATGTTTTCGACAGAAGCAAAACAAATTTAAAAAATAACCACTTGCTTGCTCCAGGAGAAACAACTTTGTTTGCTTAGCGCGTCGACATTATTGATAATTTCTTCATCATCATCGTCGAGTTCCTCCGTTTCACGAAAGAGAGAGAAAGAGAAAGAAAAATGCTTTATTACAAAAAAATTGATACAATTTGTAGACAAAAACTTGTAAAAACTAAAAAAAACAAAAAATAACTAAATATACAAATAAAATAAAATTTCAATATACAGAAAAAAACCACAATGAATAAGAAAATTATATGTAATAATGACAGTCGGTAACGTTTAAATTGAAGTTTGTCGGGAAACGCCATCCATAAAACGCGAAAAGAACGGTATCTGTGGTTTAAAGCAGGGGTCTCCAAACTACGGCCCGAGGGCCACATCCGGCCCGCGGACAGATTTTGTCCGGCCCGCGGAGAGCTAGCATACTTGAAAACTCCTTTTAGAGAACATATTTTTTAAAGCAAATTAAATTTAGTTTACTGAAGTTTTCTAATTTTATGTTGAATAATTATTAATATGACATCTACATTGATATGGTCATGGGCTAACTACTCATAACATTATTGTAGGCTTATTGTTTTTGTGATAAGTTGGATAAAGAAACACAGAATTGTAGTATGTAGTAAAGACTTGTATAATATGCAGAAAATTTAACTTCAGTATATAATAACTAACAAATTATTGAAATGAGTCCAACTAACATTTTATACATTTTAAATAAAAACATAACTTATAACAAGCATAATGACATATGAAATACTTATGAGATTTATGTAATTGAGATTTTCCACTGACAATAGTTTGTAGTTGTGGACTAATTTTACTTGTACCAATTATTAAAAGAGATTTAAGATGCTCATCAGTTAATTCTCTCACACAAATAAGTACTACCAAAAACAGAAAACGAGAAATTTATGCAAATTATCAAATTGTGTCAGTGGAAGACTTTTATAAAATTCCAACAAAGATGAGTTTTGATATTTGTTGTTAATTATATCACTGCACTGTAGATCAATCATTTCCATTTGAAGTTCTGGGGCTAGAGTTTCAATGTCAGTATCAAAAGGATTCTGAAAAATCTTAATTTGATTCGCAATGGCATCAAAGTCCGAGAAACGAGTATCAAAATTTATTTTCAAAGCACTCAAAGTTTCGATTGCAAAATCGATAGGAAACTCAGTCTCAGTGGTGTGGCTGAATATTTCACATGTTTTAAAATGTGAAAAACATTTACTCCGTAGTTGTGATTGAAACAGTATCAATTTCTTCCGGAATGATTTGATATTAGTGTATAAATCAGGAAGATGCTGGTTTTCTCTTTGCGATCTCAAATTCAGTTCGTTCACATGTTTTGTCAAATCAACATAGAATGCTAACTGCCACAGCCATGCGTTGTTTTGTAATTCAGTAAGAGGGCGATGCTTTTCATTCAAAAAAATTTCGATCACTGCTCGAAGTTCAAAAAAGCGCTGAAGGACTTTCCCACAACTAAGCCAACGTACGGCAGTATGATAAGGTAAGTCATTTTCTCCAATCTCTTCAATAAATTGTTGGAATTGTCGGTGATTCTGCCCAAAAGATCTGATAAAATTTAAAGTTGATATGACTGGTTTCAGAACTTTAGACATATCCAAACATTTTCCGCACAAAGACTGTTGATGAATGATACAATGTAAGACTAATGGTTTTGAACCACCATCATTTTCTACAGCCTTTGACACAAGAGCGACCCATCCTTTATCTCTCCCACTCATGTTTTTGCCTCCATCAGTTGTAATACATTTCAAGTTTTTCCATTGAAGGTTCTTTTGATTAATGGCCATTTCAACGCCTTTAAAAATATCTGTACCAGTAGTTGTACCATGAATACTATACATATCAAGAATTTCTTAATGCACTTCATAACTTTTATCTACTCCTCAAATATAAATCAACACCTGAGCAGTATCTGACACATCCGTTGACTCATCCAAGGCCAAATCACTCAACATGTCCATTTTTGTCGAACAGTTGAGAGGATATATTTTCAGCGATGTTTTCTACCCTTCGAGCCACAGTGTTTGCTGACTTAATGACAGTTTTTAATAAATTTACCTTTTCAGGGCACATTTCTTCGGCTATTGCAATGATAATATGGTTTTGGCCCTCGGAACTTACTGGAGTTTGGAGACCCCTGGTTTAAAGTAACATTTGAGGTTTGAACTTCACTTGTAAAATTATGCATAAGTCTACAAGAACCATTTTATTCAAGTATAAGGTTGTAAGTATGAACATCTTCTCTTTTTTGGGCGTAAAATCCCCTGGTGTTGCTGTTAGAAATAATGAGTTACACAAATTTTGACAAACAACTAATTATTGTTGACCTTCACATTTGGGTTCATCCTCCGATTTATTGAAAGGTGAATTGGCAGCTGCAGTCAGTATAAGGAACGTCCATGCAAATTGTATGTAAATCATATTTAAATGTGAAAAACTGTTTTGTAGCTATATGAAGTTTAATTTGATTAGTAATGGTTAACATAATATTATTTTTAAACTACAAACTATTTTTAGCTCTTGATGTAACATCGTATTTTTGGATTTTGAATGTTTTATTCCATTTTGGACTTGGCAACTAATATAACATACACGAGTATTTATAGTTTTCTTAATTATAGTTTGTATATATCGGCCAAAATTACAACGGTTAGAATCCACTATTTCTGCCAAAGGAGCGAGATATTTAATTCTTGGCCAGAAAAATATTATAAAAATTAGTTGAAATAATGTAATTAAATATAATTGAAAACTACTGTTTATAATTTTGCTATTCATGTTGAGATACATTAAACGTTGAATTCAAACAATATTTATCATTAATTACTAAACAAACAATAAAACATACATACACAAACAAGACTTTAGTATTATAAACAAGTTTATGTAAAATAGGTGCAGTTTCAGTTTAATCAGTCCTTTTCTACTCTTATCCCCTTTCGCGTCGTTTTTCATCCAATTATTCATTATTCTTTGTGAAGTACTTTTATTTTCTTCTTATTTCGTCCTATCCTATATCATATCGGTTTCTAATGTTCATTTTCTGGATGTCTTTCTCCCAATTTACAAGTATAATAAAACAAAAAGGATTTTTCTCTTTATTGTTTTCAACCAAAATCTCCTTATTAACAGAAAGTCCTCTCTCTGCTGTCGCATTAGCTTGAGAAATTATTAGACTACCTTGTTTAAACTACTGTTTCCGATCATTTCTATCCAAAAACCATCTTATTTAAAGTGATCTGATTCGTCAGAATATCACTAAAAGCCCTGTCTGCTTCTTCCAATGAAGTGGCGTCGCATCTTTTCGCAATCAACAAAATGTCAAATGCTTCAGACATCAGTAGTGGCACGGATTATTCTGGATCGTTGCCTGTCTAATTGGGAAAAAGTAAATTTATTGCTTCAGTTAATTTGAATGCTAAGGGGCATTTTTCCAAAAGTTTGGAAACCGCATATAACAAAGTGTTTCTACAATCCTTGTTTCTGCAGTCGTCATCTTTCACCCCAATGCATTTTTTTCAAAGCTGCTCCATTGACATCTTTTTTGGAAATGTCTATTCATAAATAGAAGTGTTTTGAAAAATTTCGCTTGCAACGACTGCCTCATTAAGTTATTCAGAACCGAAATCAGGTAATAATAAAGAAATAGAGTTAGATGCCACTCACTTTAAATTTTTTCAAGGAATGGCTCTAGTTCTTCGGATAAGGACAGAAAGAATGCTAGTTCATCCTATGATAGTTTCCACGGTTAAAACTTTCACATGATGACTTCTGATTCGTGTTTAGATATGATTTTTTCGAATATAGTGACTAAATGTCTCGAGAAACGGGTATGTTTTCTAGTCATAATACTGAAAATAATTTCGGAGGCAGCTCGGAGCAACCAGTAATGGAAAAGAATATTCCTAGTCTGGAAGGAATGTCTTTGAACAAATTGGAACATGCTCCAAGCTAGGCAACCATAGATACGATAAGAGTGCAGTTACGAGGGACGTTCAACATCTTGTTTTGATGGGCTGATGCGATTTTCGAGATCAGTCGGAAGGTTTTTAAGATATACCAACACCAACTTGCTTTTCCTGGTGGCTCACTCAAAATTACCGGAAATTACCGGCTCTGCGAAATTCCCGTCTTTTTCCCTGTTTTCAGGACTCCTAGACTTTATTTATCAAATATTCATATAAAAAGAAAGCCGCAATCTTCGCCGATCGTTTTCAAATCAAAGTTTAACAAGCTTTTTGAGACATTGGTAAAACATTTTTCCTGGTTGCATGGGAAAAAATTGTCGCGCTGCATTTTCTCTTTTAATTTCAAATTTTTTCCTACGCAAGAATTTCGTCATGATCTGAATAAGAATCAGAAATAAAGACAGTCCCCGTATCATATGGACTGATCGTGTTCACGAAGACTTATAAACAATGGATATGAGAGGATGTGGAACGTTGGAACAGACCAGTTTGGAGATGAATTGTAGAGGAGGCCAAGGCTCACACCGGGTTATAGTGCCAATTGGTAAGGTAACGTATCTGACGGTGCAAGGTGGTCGCCTACTATATATATTTTCTACTAATTGCGTAAAATTCACTTGACATGATAAACCATCCAAATGTTCTTTTTGTAGTGATAAGAATGACTGTAAGAGCTTTGTTGTCAATTTCTATATTTTCAATTTTCATAGAATTTACCTTGTTCGTGAGGTAAGTTCTCATGTGACTATTGTTTAATTCAACCTGTGTGAGCGACTAATGAAACGCACATTTAAAAATGTCGTTTTTGATGACTTATTTTCATCAGAACAAATAGATTGTTTGGTGCTACTATGAGAAATTCATTCATTTCCTCAAGTGTAACAGTTTTGGCTTTTCTGGTCAATGGCCTCCGGACTTGCGGTTTAGAAAACCTTGCAATGTGCAATGCTCATTTAAAAACGGCCGTCGAGGGAAATGCTTGTGACGTAAATTTCTGTGTAGTTTGTGAAGTTATTTGTTGAATTTAAGGCCTTATTATTACAATTTTATTGGGAAATGGCTTGTTAAAGAGTTGTTACTTGAAGAAATACGGAATTTCCTCCCGGAAACGTAGCTTTATATGTGCTTAGTGTAGTTAAGCGGTAAATGTAGTCTGAAAAGTGTATTGGAAACTTGTGGGAAATGAGCGGAATTTTATCTAAAGCTCTTTTCATCTAATGAAAAATGGTTTAACTCCACCTAAAGCTTTATATTTGTCCTTGTACTTTTCAGCTGCCACTGGATCATCACTTTGCAACCTCAAAAAGTACTAACTCATGTTTGATAAACGCAGGAGTGAAACTGATGTCCAGAAAACTCCCGTGATTTAAGCACAAAAAAAATGTTCTGTATTTTGTAAATTGCTTCAAATAGACTTTAAAAAACTGCAAAATACTTAGTTTTAGTTGAATTAGTTCCATTGAAACAAATCTAAAAAGTATCTATGGAATCCTCTCAGCCCCATTAAATCAAAAAACAATACAAAACAATTCTCACTAATGGATAAGACCTAAGAAGCACGGATACATACGAGAAAATCGATTGTTTACCCACATCCGCCATTTTGTCGTAGATTAGTTGTTTTTTTAAATTCATTATTCAATTATCGAATTTATCAAATGTCCTTGTACTAGTCTTTGTATCCATTTTGAACGATATAAGTCAAGATATAAATTCCCAAAATGGCACAATTAATGTTTTTAAAAATAAACATCATCGCTATAGCAGCCTGGAACAAACTACTTATACCAAAATAATGCACTATAACTTAACTTTTGATATGACGATTGAATAATGTTACTCCACCGAATTGTCAATATTATTCAATTGACAAAAGTAAGAACTGTCATTATTTGTCAATATTCTCTTAGTAAGCCGTAGATTATGTGATAGTTATAAATAAAATTATATACATTTTACTAGTTTACTTATAATAATTTCCTAATCCATAATACATATACTGAGATTTGTCAAATTCTTTATAAGGTTTTTGATCTTTTAATGACAGTTGAAATTGGAAAATACTAGGTTCGGATTATTTCAAAAAATTAAATTTTTGCCTCAGTAAAATAATATTGCTACTACATAGGATAATTTGCCGAATATAGGAATTTTTATTTGATTGAAGAGTTGTAGTTTCTTGGCCTCATGAATTATATTCAACTTTTACTACAAATTGTCATATTAAAATAAATATATGATTTATAGTGCACATTTATAAAACATCCTGTTAAATTTATTATGCTAGTAATGATTTGTTTTAATTTACAATACACTCTCTATCATATCTACATTATAAAATTCAGCACAGCTGGTTGGGTAATATATTAGTCCCACAATGGTTCTGAATATTTATAAATGCAGGCAACACCGCGCCCTGCCCTAGGTCCTAGGAAGCGCAGAGGAAACGTCATGCGACCTAGACCTGATGACCTTGACCGTCGCCATCACATCCAGCTGGATCGATCGACGAAACTTACAGAGAAGGAGAAGAAAAGAGATGAAAAATAGGGAACGGAACATGCGCATCGAGTGTCGCTATTATTATGCTTTAGCCAATGAATACTGTTAATTGGATCCCATAGGATTGATGTGAGACGGAATTTAATGACTCCAGTTAATTTCTTATAAAAAAAATTCAGGGAACTATTTGTTTAAAACGAAGGGATAGAAATAAGTTATGTTAAATTGTTCAATAATTATATATCAAACAAGGCATTCTTCAAACTAATATGAGGAAGCAAGTAGTACAGTAGGAAGTGAAACATTTATATGTTGATTACAATTTCATTTGACCTGCATCATTTAATTAACTCTTAGACACTTATAATCTTATAAAATAGCAAGTTAATGTTTTGCTTCAATTACGTATAAACATAACTTAGGGTATGGTAAATTAACACTGGATATAGCAAATGTTATATAACATAAGTACCACTGACAAGGTAGTTTATAGTATTATAATTTATGAACATAATTAATCATTAACCCTAAGGTATCCTGGTGTAATATTTAAAATGTATACAACAATTAAGTCAAATTACATGTATATCTATATGCTTGAGGGGGTGAAGAGCCACTAAAATCTAGCAGATCTACTGTTTATAAGCTACATACATATATGCAAATTTATTATATCAGATATTTAATAACATTTACTTGAATATGGTGAATAGACAGTACAATAAATTTGAGTTTAAACACAACATATATGTAGATTTTTGGTAAAAACTCATATCTCTACTGAAATAATTCAAGGGAGTTACTGCATAGTTGGTGAAATCAACTTATTTCACTACTCTATTGTTGAATAATTAGTTGTAGGAAATACAATTGAAATTTTTCATAAATAGATTGAATATCTAGTAAATTATGTTGATTTGTCATAAAGTATGAGGAAAAGGAATCTGCTATAGTCTATATGGACCATGAGGAACTTAAAAATTAGTATTTCTAACCCCAAATATTGTTGTAGTTAGAAAAACCCACAATTTCAAGTATAATGATAAAAAACGTAATAGTAGGTTTTTTGAAATTTAAGTCTGAAGCTAATTGGATGAAATACTTCATTTGGTTAAGTTTAATTTTATATATTTATAACAAGAAAATCATAGTTATGTTTCATGTGCAAATAAAGCCATTCCTAAGAATAAATACTCAATTTTTGTGGAGTTATTGATAAACGTGTGATTTGAACGAGTTTTGGAATGTTAGGAGTTTAACCTACTACTTCATTTTTATTTTAATATGTAGAACTTGAAAAATATTCACTTTTAACATATTTTAAATAGCCTTCCTTAATAACATAACCTCAAAATTTTTAAATAAAATATATCATATTCATAACCACTTACCTCTGTCAAATTTCTTTCCCTCTGGATCAATATCTTTGACATTGAATATATCTTCAAATAAAACTCCGGCCATTGTCACTTATTTTTACACAAGATTGTTTAAATTATGAATGTTATTGTAAACTACACTATTGAAAAATATTTGAAAATGGTTTCTTCTTCTTTACTATATTAAAAGATGGCCTCTATCGACAAGGATTTCTCATATATTTTATTTCTTTAATATTCACAAGATGTTCCTTTATTATTTAATTTAAAAATTGTATTGTCACTTATTTTTAATCAAGTTTGTCTAAATTATAAATATTAATGCAAGCTACACAATTGAATAATATTTGAGAATGGTTTCTTCTTTACTATATTAAAAGATGGCCTCTATTTACAATGAACTTTATTGCATATTGCTTTTATGGACACACATTTTGTTGGTTTTTTCTAAATATATTTTAGTGTTTTAGAAACTTTTCATTAACTATACTGACCAAGTAATACATTATATTGGATTGATAACTGACTCGACTACGCAGAAAATGAATTCCAGCCGATTTTTCAATATAAATAAAAAAATTCAAAACTTGATTTGCAAAATTTCTGCAAACTAAGTAATAAAATCTAGATTGTAACGATCGAATGTATTAAACCTCAATTACTCGCTAATAATCCTGGTGGTTGATGCATAAAAAATGTTGTCCAGTAAAAACTGAGTAATACAAAAAAAGTAAAACAAGATTTTTTTTATTTTGAAATTAATTATTCTGTTTCAATAAAAATAGATTGCACTTTTGATTATTCAAGATAAAAAGTGGGAAAATTGTATGGAGCTTATGATTTAATGGAGAAATTAAGCACATGTTGCTACTATTAAATATAATAATAAAAAAATTTTGTTATATCATAAACTACAAAAATATTTGTACATCAATAAAGTCTATAAAAATTAATGTATATATATGAAATAATTAATACATCAAAACTCTGAATTAGAACACTGTCACTAATAAAATTCAATTCAATTGATTTGTGTCTGATTCTTCAAATTACAGTTCAAATACAACTTTTATTGGATGAAATTTGTTAAAGCTTGACAAATAGATTTTTCTTGAACAATGTTTAATACTGAATACACTCGCATTCACAATTACAGCCTGACGTATGTTTTAATAAACTCCTGGACAAAATTAAGGAATCACTCATGATATTCTTTATTTATATAACTTACTGTACGACAAGTAAATGGACCTTGTTTGACAGTGAAAGCTGTTTTTTAAGTTATCAAATAATATTGTTTTAACAGTACCTCGTATTAAACCTCGTTTTAGACTACAACTGTGCTAATATTTTCTTAAAAATTGAAGCAAAGTTTCTGTTGATTGAATTGTGTTTATAACATGCATGATTGGAAATTCATTTGGGATTATATCAAATAAAAAAATGAACCGCCAAAGAAATTTGTTAATGGAGAAGACAGTGTGAGCGACCTCTCCTGAATGAAGGATATTCAATGCGATATGTTCAATCATCAGAATTGAGATTTTTTGCATTGATAATCTCAAATCTAGAAAATTAGTAAATTGAAATTTGTTTCAAAATAATTTGGGTAAAATCATATGTCATTCTTAATAATTTAGGGGTCTAAGTGCAAATGCGCCTCTGTCCAAAATAATTAAAAAAATAGATTTTTTAATCAGTCAACACTTGGATGTTTTATTTATGGTTCTTTATTTATAGTATGTGTAAAAACCGCTCCTATCCCTGACAAAAAAGCTTTTTATGATTAAAGTATAATTTCAAATTTTCAATTTGCAAACATTTCGGGAACGTTTGGATAAATGATTATGGTAATTGGCTCCTTGCTCATTATAAAAATGTATTGGAGAACAATAGTAATAATAATGGAGTTGAAGAAAATGTTGAAGCATCCGAGTACCTAGAAGAAGTAGGACTATCCATTTAGTTTTTTATTTTATGATACTTTGTTAATCTACATTATAAAACTAACTGACAAAATGTTTTTTTTTTATTATTTTACTTCTGTAATTAAAGGCTAAAAGTAAAAGTAATTGTTTAATTTTTGATCTCATGTTATTTGACACTAATTATAATAAAATAAATAATTCACTTCAAACTATAAACTTGCCATACATGTATTGCACATGTCTTGGATAAACCCAACCATGTTGACAGTGGTGGATAAAAACGCCTTTATCCTAATAAATGAGGTACAGTTCCGCCTCTATCCAGAGCTTGAATGCAAAACTGCTTCTATGCATATTTTAGTTATAAATAAATCTTGAAATATTTGACATAATTTAATTTCGTTTAAAGTGAAGACAGTGTGTGCTGTCACATTTTTTAAATTGCCATTTATTACGAAGATTGGATTTCCCAAAATCAGTTCTGAGGATTTTTTTTAGAGTACTTGTTAAGAAATTGGTACTAGATTTGGTCACTTTTTAAAAATGTAACTCCATTTTTCTCAATCTAGTGAAATGGAAATGAGTGGGATTTTGAACGTACTATAAATAAAGCAAATAGTTTTTGTGATAAACCAAAACTAACTTTCGTGGCCAAAGTTTAGAGCACATATACATTTCTTTATGTACTTCAGTATAAAAATTTATAGTAGGGGATATTCGTCTCTTTAAAGAGCGAATTGAAAACTTCATTTGTTCAAATATCCCAAAACGATTTTGATTAATGACTTCAAATTTTGCGGACTACAAGACATTAGGATAAATAGCTGCATGCCCCATCCCATAAGAATATAGAGTAATTTGTATCTTGCAGAATTGTAACTATTACATATGAGCTCTAGAAATTTATATACATAATTTTGAACCATCTCATGTAGATATAGAAGTTGTATATATAGCTGCATAGAAAGAGTTAAGACAGATTTGATAAAATGAAAAACAAATCATATATACAACTATCATCTACATTGTATCAATTATAAAAAGTAATGGATGAAAACACTGCAGATTTTATTAATTAACCAGAGTCTAATTGCCAAATGCCATACATTTTAAAATACTATTACCAACATTCGTATAAAGCCTTTAATACTGTGAAATATATCTTTTGTTAGTTTAGATCAGTCCGGCCTTTCTTGTCAATATGTTAAGCCTATCTCTGGTTTATTTAGCTAAACTTTACCCAGACATGTGACTTATTTGAGATACAAGTATCTGAAATACAGATACAAGATATTTCCATCTTGTATCTAAAATACTTTTTAAAAATTCATTTTATATCTTGCATTTAAATATATGGTATTTGGTACCTTAGTATTTCATAAATACTTTTCCTGATAAAATACTTTTAGTAGTATTTTAAATTTCTAAAATAAATTTGTAAAACTGTATGTGTCATTATTAGTTCAACATAACATCCATAAATGACGACTCTAGATGGTGGCTGAATACGAGATAATGAATGAATTTATTCATTGCGGCGTTGCCTTTCAGAAACTGTGCAACTATAATTATTTTTTTAATTACTTGGCTATTTTGTTATGTATCTATTTCACTATCTTACCAAGATTATGAAAAAATTAAAAATACATCACTTAAAAAAAAGAAAACTTAATCAGACTAATAGTGACAGTAATTCAGAACCAACAGTTCTATCTATTCTTACAAATATTACAGTTACAATAAAACAAATTTCCAAATATAACACCTGTTTGCCGAGTTCTGCCCCTTTTCTTTTGGGGACATAATTCTAAGGCCTCATCGAAGAAAAATGAGCAATTAAATATTTGAAGAACTAGTTTTACTTAAAAATATAATATTTCGTCTTGTCATATTTCAGCGATTCACATGATTTATTCACAAATAACATTAATGTCAATTTTCAAAAATAAGCTTAAATTCATTAAAATAATACCTTGTTATCTTACAATAGTATTTTCATCTTAAGAAATATTTTCTAAATACTCATTTTGTATCTAGTATTTCAGATACTATTCTCGAAAGTATTTTAAATCTGGTACCTGAAATATGCATTTTGAAATCCAGATTCTTTTGTACATTTCTAGAGTTTACTACCAAATAACTTGCTAACATCATTTGAATATACGCCTTCTATATGAAATCATACCTACATTGACTATATGTACTTGGTTCTAGACAGCTTATTCAAAAGAAGTTTTGGTTCTATGACATCGATTATACATCTACATTAAAGTGGAAAACGTTTGGATATTCCTCATTTATTATATATATGACCCTTAGATCAAATCAAATAAGTATATTTATAGATCAATATTAGGGTGGCGCAAAAAAACCGACTATTTTTTTTGAGTCTCGGATGAAAAAATGTTATTTTTTGATATTTTAAGAGCCCTCTCCAAAGGACAGCTCAAAAAAAATTTTTAAGAGGTGGCTCCAAATTTTTTTATATTTCGAAAATCGTCGAAAAACGAATTTTTTTTTAATTTTTTTTCTTGTTACGGTATAATTTTATAGACAAAAAAAATAAGTTTCTGGAAGTTTCAGTTAAAAATTTTAATTTTGAAAGGTCGCTCATAATTTTTTTTAATTTATTAGTAAATGACTTTAGATTTTTTCGAGCGACCTTTTAATATTAAAATTCCGGCCATTTTTTTTCCTTTATTTAGTACAATAATCTATAAAAATACACCACGAGATGAACTAAAAATCAAGGATAACAAAAAAAAACACACAATTTTTTTCTAATTTTATAATTTTACAAGTAAAACGTATCATTACATTTAATTGTTTTTTCTTAATATTTCGTTTAATTATGATTAGTTTTGTAGTAAATAATTTAAAATTACCGCTGTTTCATTTCATTGAGACAGAAATTTTAATTACCGACGCAGCGAAATTATTATTTCACTATTTTGACACCATATTAGGCCAGAGCTTTTTCCACTTTACTTTTGAATATAGAACTTATTTGTAAACAATTACTTCATGACTTTCGGTTTACTTCTTACTCCGAATAAAGAATCTCAAAATAAATAACAGTTAATTATAGAATACTAATTCGTCAGTTCGTGATTTTTCAATGTTTGATATATTCGATCAACAAACAGGTATGTTCCTTTGTTATTTATGTCGTTTCTGTCATTCTTTTGTCCTAACCTCAATAAAGTTCAATGTATCTAATTGTTTCATAAACATTTAATGTTTTATTTAGAATTTTTATCTGAAATATTTCTATATTTTGGTTATTGACTATGATCTTCATGTATTTTTTTTGTAGACGAAAAATGTGCTCTAAACGACAATTGAGATCAACAAAACCATCTAACCCTGGTGAATGGTTAATTGGCGAATACCATAAAGAATTGAAAATTGCTAGAGCTCCTTCTCGTCGAGAAGTACTCAGTTTTATCTTATTTCATCACTACGAAAATAAATTGACAATTGCAGACAGTTTGAAATTAACTGCTCAAAATATTCAACAATGTTTGGAATCCAAGATTTATCTTGGTGAGCCTGCTAATTTTTCAATAAATAAGCCAGGGGCATATCATCGAGCTAGGTGGATGTCCAAAATAATTTATTGTTTGAAAATATATCTTTTCCGGAGTCAATTTAAAGTTTCTAAAGTAGTCTTGGAAGAACTTGAAGAGTTTAACGAATTTGTAATTAAAATTTATCTGAAAGCCTGGTTCCTATGCCAAATTCCGACTATAGCCCCAAGAATTGATTTACAATTACTGAAAGATCTGGTCCAATTTAAAAGAAAATCAAAAGTTAGGTTCAGCAGCGCTTAAAAGTTTTTCACGACATTTATGGTACATTAGTGACTAATTGGATTGGAATTTTTTAATTTCAATTAAAATCAAGATTAAAATGGTTTCAGCCTTAAAAACACAATCTGAACAGCAGCCATTGAATCGTATCCAAATAAAAGAGAGTGAATCAAAATACACGGTATTTCTTCGAAGCCTTAAACTTGAGTGACCAGTTCTAAGAAACACATCCTGCAACCTGGAATTCGAATCAGTCCTACTTAAGGAGTTTAAATATAGTTCGTACATTACATATAGTTAATGACACAGCTGAGCGTGGTATTTCATTAATGCAGGAGTATCTACAATTTGTAAAAAATGACGATGAACTGCAGAAAGTATTACAAGTTGTCGAAGAAAATCGTAAGTTATATTCCAATGCAAATAAAATGAATTTAATACGGACTTTGAATAAATAATATATAAATAATATATGATATCGATCTAAATAAAGTTAAAATCGGTTATAATTTAAAATTTAGTTTCAGAATTAATAACAAAGTTCATTGAAATACTGTTAAAATGTTGTAGTTGATTAAATAAAATTATAAAATTAGAAAAAAATTGTGTTTTTTTGTTATCCTTGATTTTTAGTTCATCTCGTGGTGTATTTTTATAGATTATTGTACTAAATAAAGGAAAAAAATGGCCGGAATTTTAATATTAAAAGGTCGCTCGAAAAAATCTAGTCATTTACTAATAAATTAAAAAAAATTATGAGCGACCTTTCAAAATTAAAATTTTTAACTGAAACTTTCAGAAACTTATTTTTTTTGTCTATAAAATTATACCGTAACTAGAAAAAAAAATAAAAAAAAATTCGATTTTCGAAATTTAAAAAAATTTGGAGCGACCTCTTAAAAATTTTTTTGAGCTGTCCTTTGGAGAGGGGGTTCTTAAAATATCAAAAACTAACATTTTTTCATCAGAGACTCAAAAAAAATAGTCGGTTTTTTGCGCCACACTAAGCAATATGCATTAATACAATAATGAGGGAGTGGGAAAATGATGTAATGGTAATTATACATAAAAAATAGTGAAACCTATCAACACATATAAATTTCTTTGAATGAACTAAATAAATATTTATGAAAATGTCAATGGCAGTGAATTGGTAGCTAGTTAAACATTGTGTTCATATTTCTTATGCTTTTAGATCACAAATCAATAGATTGAATAGTCATGTTACATTAAAATAACTATAAAAGATTGGGAAGTTTTCATAAATAATGTTAAATACTGATTAATAATTTTAAAACTAATAAAATATATATTTTGAAACAAACAAAACAAATTAAAATACATTACATGGAATTTATTATTATCTGTGGATGTCACATTTGTCAAATTGATAAACAACAATAGGAATAGAAAAAGCTCACAGCTTCTTACCACCACACTCACAATCACACTGGTTGGTCTTTCGATCTGGATATGAGCTATCGAACTGGAAGGACCAGAAGGTGTAAATGTGAGTGTTGTTGTAGTGGTAGTGTGTTCAATATGAATATCATCAATTGTTCCAGAAATTCCGACTACCCAGTTTTTGGCATTAATCTTTAAAATTCAAAAATATTATTTAGACAATTGATCCACTGCTTTTATATAAATCTAGCCTTTGCGGGCTGAAGAATTATTGATATTAATAATTGTTAATGATAATTATTGAAATTTCTTAAATTACTAATAACTAAAATACAATTGAACATTACACTCAACAATAGTATTTAAATTAGGACCAAAAAGGTTCTTAGTTATGAACTAATATAGTGCTTAATGTAAAATAAAATAACGATTGAATTATTTGAAAATTCCCAATCTTTTTAAAATGAAATATACTATAATCTATATTCTAAAATAATGGTTACACGATGGGAGATATTTATTCTAAGATCAATTTAAAATCGAACCGTTGATTATTAGAATGAGTTACTGGCAAGCTTGGCGGTTCTACTATTTGCCATTCACCGCTGATGTTAGTTACTTCGATAAATGCGCAGTATGGTATTTTTTGTATCAGTTTAATCATATCATTTTTAGATTTCGGTTTTCTACCAATCAATTCATAGGAGCAGGTTTCTAATGTAGCTGAGTGACCAACAAGGAGAATGTTGCCGCTTGGATGAGCTGATAAAGCACCTAAAAAATATATTTGTGAGAATATAAACAATATTGTAATTTGTAATATTAATAATAAATAAACCAAGAATAAAAAAGTCAGAATGTGAAGACAATTTGATTGTTTTCTTTGAATTGGGGCATTGTTTACAAATTGTCCCTTCCGGCCTGAGAGTGAATGAAAAATTTTACGTTCAAGTTTTGAGCCCGTGTGGTTCGAGTTCGAACGGATTTGGCACAAGGAAGCAAGTCACACGTCGCTCGTCGAAACTCAATCAACGTGACAGATCACCCGCATAATTCGCCAGATTCAGTCCCTTATCTCTTTTCCTTGTTGCCGAAATGCAAAATAGTGCTTCAGAGGCGGTACTCTGGAGATGTGGAGCCATCAAGGTAGAAACGACATGGCAGCTGAACAGCATCACAACTGAAAACTTTTAGTAATTATATCAAATGGAAACGGCGTTGGCAGAAGTGCATCTTGTTTTAGGGAGAGTTCTTTGAAATAAGAATATTGCAATTCCCGAATAATTGTAGAAATAAAGTTATTGTTCAATTCTTATACATATTTTTCGGATAAACTTCATATTTTTGAAAAATTACTAGCATAACTAATGTTATGAAGTTAAAGATCTCACCCTGGAGCTTTTCTTGGGTCGATTCCGATGAAAATAGTTTCAGTGCTTTGAGTGTAAAATTTTGGATAGGAAATACCATTTTAAGGGATTGTTTGAAGATATTTCTTATTTCTTCATTTATGGTTGATTCCATATGAAATGGCAGGTTTACTCTTTATTGAATGATCTGCTTTTCTTTTACTGCTTTTGCCTATTTACTTATTTCGTCTGTTATATGTGGTATTACTCTCTGGTGTTAATATACGAATGTACAGTAGGAAAATATTTTGTCTAGCTCTTTCTTTTTTTATTAGTTTTCCATTGATTTTATCAGCTCTCACTGCTTCATTTTTCTTTTAATTATCATTTGTAGATAAAGAAAAATCTGTCTTAATTGTATTCACTAATTAATTTCCAAATATTTGTTGTTACCTCATTTTAAAAATATTCTTGAATACTCTAAACTTGTCACTAATATATATTCATTTTCTTATTTTTCATTGTATCTAGGTATATTCTGTTTCTATATAAAAATATTGCTTTCAGTTTCCTTTTTATAAAATTTTCTCTCAGCTTTTATATTTCTTCGTTATATCTGTATATCCTAGAATTTGTATCAGTTTTGGTCTTATGCACCTCTAATTCTAATAATTCTATGTATACTATTGAGAACCTGTCTACAACATTAAGGATATTCGAGATAAAATTATAAGAGAAATATATGGAAAGAAAGAAATTAGCTAAGAACAATAATGTAGACAGACACATCTATAAAAAAGTAATGAAAATATACTAAGAGCAAGGGAAAGAAGTGAAACAAAATGAAAAATTCAAGTAAACACTGATTTTAATGTCATGAATATTAAGGAAGCGAAGAGGAAAGTGAGAGACAAGGAGTTGTAACAAAAACAGTAAAAAGAAAAGTCACATTATCTGTCTGACTGTTTTTATGACTTACTTCGTGTAATAAAAGCATTCCTCAAATAGAACTGTTCACAATTTTCTTTCGATTCCTTTAGCTCCTTTTCGCTAACAAAAGGTGTATAATTTTCGTCAATATTAAAACCGCCTTGCAACAATTCCTCTTTTGATAACCAGGCAGGAACTCCTTCATTATACCAAATAGTCCATTCGAAAAGTCCAGGTTCGATTTTTATTTTAAGCTGGTCTCTTTTCCCCAGTCCTCTTAAAAAACCATCACAAGTTTGAATACATCGGAACGATGGAGAGCAGTAAACATGTTCTATATCAATATTTTTATCTCTAAGAGATTCTCCAGTCTAAAAATAAAAGTATTTATAAGTAGTATATCGTGATAAAAAAACTAGTCAAAAACATAAATACAGATTTTAAATATGATAATTTAAGACCCTATAATATTCTCGTAGGTCCTTTTTTATACCATATTTCCCGTTTTGTACCTTTTTATTTATCCACTCTACTGAAACATGCCATTGAATAATTTCAGGACATGTTGCCAGAAAATTTGCGTTAGTTTACTAGAAGCTTTTCCTAAAGTAGAAACATCTATAATTTTTTTCTGCATCCTCTTATACAAGAAGGTTAATAACCTGGACCTGGAAAACCATCGTCTAAAGCGGTTTTAAAAAGTCTTTTATTTCCGTTATATAAGAAGTTTGATTGAAATGAAATACCCAGTGAAATTCAAAAACCCAGTAATTCATAAATATAGTATGATGTAAAAATCATGTACTAAAATTAAAAAAGGTGGCAACTTAAGTGATCACATCTGGTACTATATTTAATGAATCGACACTGATTTGTGCGTATACAAATAATATCGCAGTAGTAGACAGAAATAAAGAGAGACTCAGAAGATTGAAGGCTAGTGGAAGATTTAATGCTGCCTTACAAAAGAGAATAGAAAGTGGTGATAGAGATTCTTTTGTGAACCTGAAGCTCCTGAAAAACAAACTAATAACAATAAGAACGAAAAATCTACAGGACTCTAATAAGACCAATCAAAACTTACAGCAGTGAATGTTGGGCCATAACACAAAAATATCAAGAAAGATTGAGAATAAATGAGAGTAATATTATTAGGAGAATATATGGAGGTATTACAATGAATGAAGCACACTGGAGAATCCGAAATATAAGAGAAATCGATTAAATACTAAGTAATGAAAACATCATCCGATTCATTGAAGCCCGAGATGTTGAGATGGTTTGGACACATTCGCAGAATGGAGGACAACCGGACGAACAGTTACACATTGTATTGCTGAGCTCCTGTAAAATATCCCATATCATATGGGAAGTAATTTTTAGGATGTCCAAAAGGAGACATCATTTTAAAATTTTCGATAAAAAAATTGTGCCTAAATTTGTGACTGTTTGTCATTTTTTCTCAAAAGGTTTCAAATGGACTGATCAAGTTCACGACTTACAAGACTTACAAACAATGAATCTGAAAGGATAGGGAACGTTGGTGAAGAACAGACTAATTTGGAGGCGAGGCGAGCTGTAGCGCCAATTGATAAGGTATATAGGAAGTTTCTTTTAATAAATTATAACTGATATTAAAAATGTTATCCTGGATCATCAATTCAATTTAGTGAGTACCATATGAAACAAAGTCGACTCAAATAGTGTGAAGAATAAATATCCCAGTAAAATTTGGGGAACTTTTTGATTATTGGCGACCAACGTAGTGTCTTTTACTTATTCCTAAGCTTATCTAAAGAAGTGATGAAGAAAAAGTGAAGTAAAAAGATTATTTCATATAACATAAAATGAGTATTTAAATATAGCATTACAATCAAAGTACATTTTCAGTTCCTTTTAGATCAAGAACGGCCAACTAATTCATGTATACATTTCCTTTTATAACTTTTTAGGTCAGTCTTGAAGCTTTTTAGTGTATTTTATTTTTCTATATCATACAGTAGGTTGTTAATATTATACAATCCTAAAGTACAAATAACTTCTCTGTCCTATGTTCTTATTCATAAGAGGTATAACATACTTTTGTTTATTCCTAGTTTCATAGCCATGTAATTTCAAAAATTTATTTTGCAAAACTTGTAGTGCATTATAGTGTGTTTTTGAAACACTCGAAGCAGAAGATCCATTATGTCTTTGGCCCAGTTTGCACAGACTTGGCTAACGCCTCGGCAGTGCAAGAATTTGGGCACAACAATAATGATAGCCTTCTACTCCTAGTAATATAATGTACTATTTTCATATTATTGTTAGGATCTTTTTTCAATTCTATTTGTAATTTATTTTTTCTGTTTTTCATCAGTGAGGGAGTAATCCATGCTTTTCGTTTTTTTTTCAATTATATGCTATTTTTAACTAAATAATAGATTGTTGTACTGCTTTCTGTATAATATTTATCAATTTGATTGTTCTGGAATCAAGATCTGGTTCCAGATGGATGTTGTTGAATGGAGCGTACTGTATATTTTTTAATAATTTTTTGTTATCAAGGTATTTCTTATATTCAATATTAAAGTTGGTCTAATGTCTTTTTATTTTTTCTGTTAGACCAATATTAATTGACAAAATGTCACAATCCACTATTTATGTTAAAAGTTCCAAATGTATTGCAACCAATTAGGTAAGTACAAATAAAATGCAATATTGTTCATTTAATAAATACTACAAGTGACGACATAAAAACGTAGGATGATATAAATCCTTAAAGTTTAATCAATAGTGATATAGTTAAACATATATACAGTTGAGATGATAATGAATAGAATATAAATAATGATAAAAGATTTTTTATGAACTCTATTTTAGTTTTAATGTTATTGTCTCGAGTGTTTCACAGTAATACTTACCAAAGTTGCCTGTATAATTCCAATATTCGTAATAGGAGAATCTCTCAAATACCCAATACTTCCGTCACTTCTTATTGGCAAGGTTTTTGGCATGTTCAAATCTTTTTGCGTATATTTACCTGTTTCGTCAAAACAATAAGGGGTCCAACTACCGAAGGTGAAGTCAACTCGTTCTCCATGTCGCATTACGAAGACACTTCGAGGTTTAGACTAAACATAATATAATGTTAATACCACATTATTGAAATTTGTTATGAGGTGTCAAAAATATTAAATTGGCAGTTGAACAAGAATTATTGTAATAATCGCAAAATAGCACAATAGAACAAAATTAAAATACTATCTAGACTTGTCTCATTCTATGTATGTATTGGGGTGTCATAAACACTGCGACCCAAAGGATCTATTGTCCCCCCCACTGGAGAATCCAGTGTTTACAGCTGATCTATTAATCCCACTTCTTTTATAAAGTTTAGAATGTGGGATGGCTGCAGCTGCCATAGATCTTCGTCTTCTATTCCATTTCAGGTGTAGTGCTCTGGAGTTTCACACTTTGAGAAAATGTGGATAGAGGTTTCGTCCTCTGTGCAACAAAATCTGCACGTCCAGCGTCTTCAGGTGATAGGACTCCTGTTAGATACAGTGTTTGCTACATAATTTTCTTTTATAAAATATGTGAATTTAAAGCAATTAAACAAAAAGATAAACACAGTCACATTTTAAATTTATTTGTGTTGTAATCTAAAGCCATCTATGAGCAATATGAGAGAACTTCAGGACATTTGAGTCTATAACTTCTATATAACCTCTCGGTGAAATGTTTATTTAGTAAACTTTATTATTGTTAACTCATTCAGCAAAAATTCTGATATAATTTTCCAAAAAAAAAAAAATGAATACTTCTATGAGTTTAAGAAATCCAATGTTTCTTTTGGGAGAACCGACCGAAACAATCAGTGGCAGTAAATTTGCAACTAACAAACAAGTACTATAAATGTTATTTTATCAAACAAGAGAAACAAAGAACACTTTCAGCAAGTTGTCAATTTGTTGTAGTTACTAAATTCTAGTAAAGAGTTAGAATTGAAATACAAATTGTTTCAAGATGTGTGAAAAAAGTCAAAAAACTGTATAATAAGTATAAACATTCCAACTAACATTTTTTGTTTTATGATGGTAACGGTTACATATCGATTACCTATTTTATAAAACGTCAGAACCTATCAATTGTTCGTTGCTCTTATAAAACCCCTATAGCACTTAAATGGAGAATCTCATAAAGGTAACAGGGACCAAATTTTAGTTCCGTATTAAACCGGCAAGTGATACATTTTCGTTACTGCTTTCAACATTATCTCTTTCTTTATCATTTGTTTGCAATATATTTTATATGTAGTCCTTTGTCATTATTATATATTATATATTAAAAACATAAAGGCCAGATCTGATCTATATGGTGGATGAGGAACCATTCGAAGTGTATTTTGTTCAATTTAATCATCCTTGCCATCGACTTGTGAATCGGTGCATTGTATTGGCGAAACATTGGTTTTTTCATCGACACATGAGGCCATTTTACCTTGATTTTTGCATTCAAACGATCCAACAACTCTATGTGGTATTAGCTATTGATTGTCTCCCCCCTTTGGAAATAGTCGATGAACAATATTCCCTGCACAACCCAAAATACTGAAGCCTGGCTTTTGTGTTTTGGACGCTTCGGACGTGGTTCACCGGCTGTAGCCCACTCGGATGATGATCGTTTTTATTTCGGAGTGAAGTGATGGGTCTGTGCTTCATCTAATGTCAGATATCGATACAAAAAATTTTATTTGTAACGTGTAAACGTGGCCAAACTGCTCTGAATCATTAGCATTACTCTTAAGTTGACAGCAATGGAATTCGCTTTGATATTATTATGAAAATGTCTCATTAAATATTATAACAACTCAAAAGCTATGAAATGTTCCTGTGACGACTTAATTCTATTTGACACAAAAAATTTATCGATTAATTTTATATTTTACTCTGTCTAGAACTAGAGCACCCTCGTTTTGAGCACATTAAAACTTAATTTTGATAAAAACCTGAAAATTAAAATTATGTCTCACGAACTTTTTTTGCAATTAAAATGTAGAACTTTCCTTAACCGGATATTGTTGAAGAAATATGACCATGCTCTGGTAACTTTAATGAGCGTGAAAGTTCACTACATATTCTTATTTCCTAAACTCATCAGAGGGCGCAACACAGCTCCGCGATTGCGCATGGTATACAATTATTTATCGATCTATCAGCTGAGAGGTACAGCAACAAGTTTATTATTTCGTTATTACTATTGTGGTTATTATTGGTGTTTAGTAAATTGGATAGTTTGATTTGTGCGTTTATAGTTTTGTGTTATTCTCTCATTATTCGGATTCCGCCATTTTTTTGTGATTTTAAGCTTATTGATTAAGAACTTTTTCAACATGGTTTTTAACTGTTGCGTTAATGGCTGTAACAATTATAACAAGGATGCCCAAATGCATATTTTTCCAAAAGATCAAATAGTAAGTAAAAAAATATGCCATTAACTTTATCCTAACGTGCATGTCATACATTCTTGCCCATGCCAGGGTTTATATTTTGGAGAAATTTTATGTGGCCTGAAGTTAACAATAACAATGGTTAACAAAAACGGCATAACATCTGGCATGTCTATTTTTGCTTATATTTAAAGGTGTGAAAAATTAAGTCAACAAAATGTTATATAGGTATATATAGTAATAATAGTTCACAGAAGACAGGAAAACTAACAAATAAAATTTTGTTGTAGCTGTATGATATTTGGATTAATGCAATTCCTTCTCTATTTCTTAATGCTTCTAACAGGAAAGAAGGTGAGTTTAATCAATTTCCAAATCTATTAATTATAAATTTTTCTCTTTTCTTTTCTCTTTCTCATGGATATCAGTGAAGCAGTAATACTAATAATAACTATAAGTATTTACGATAAATGAAAGAAATATGTCTTTTTACAGTTTCTTCTGCCAAAATGGTTAAACTACGCTCAGAGCAAATAGGTTCACCTGAAGTAGAAACAGTTAACATCTCCATACCATCAACTTCAAAATTGATTTGTGAAGAAGTTTTACCATATATGCTGCACAAAAATTTGAAAAGCAATTAAAATATTCAAAAAAAATTAAAAATCTCAAATGTTTGAATATAATTTAAGTACCTATCTAGTTATATACTTAGTGTTAATAAAAATATATTGTAGGGAAAGTATTTTATTTTTGCTTTTCGTAATCCAAATAACCTGAACATTGATTTGAACTGAAAATTTTAAACATTCCGCCAAATCTTTAGTCGTTGCTGTTTCCTAAACCCGCAAGGTGGCGCTAGTCGCAATGTTCAAATATAATGTGAACAGTTTCCTATCTATCCCACTATCCTTTATCTATGAATATGACTTCTTGTTTGCTTAAAATGCAATATTCTTCCTTTTTTATATTTATGTCAATTCGAAAAAACATAAAAATGGGCGCCATTTAAAGGACTCCATGTTTGCCGGCTCATCCACACAAAACCTATAGTAATTTTGTAATACTTATAGTGTTAATAAGTTACCAAAAAGGTATTTATAAAAATCTTAGTAACGGTATAAAACTAAAGGTAACCGGAAAACCAACTGAAAACTATTAGTGCGCAAATGTCAAACATTTAATTAATAATAAGACCACTTTGTCGTTGTTGTTTTTGAAAGAAGTGACCCATAATATTTTTCTATTAAATGTCAGTTTTTATATATATATATATATATATAGATAAAGTAAAGCCTACAATCCTAACCCAAAATGCCTTTTAAAATTGTTCAAACCAAAGAAACTGGGAAAACGATAAATGGGTTTAAAATATTTCAACGCTTGATGGTTGGCTTTTACCTTGGAAAATTCCAATAACCATCGGCTTTATTTCTGGATAGTTATAAATGTTAAATAATATTGGCCAAAATTCATCCTTGCTACTTTTGTAAATCGGGATCCCATCCATATTTGTATTAATCCAAATGGTTCTTTCATTATTGTTTTTAAAATTACAGTAGAATTGTTCATCAGCTATGTCTACCATATTTTGTTTTATTTGGAGTTTCTAACAGTGTTCTAGTATCTTTCGGAAGATTATCTGGCCAATATTTATTTACAATTAAAAAAAATGTCATTTAATGAGCTTTGGCATATATTTGAGGAAACAAACAATTACCTAAAATCCGCAAGTAACATTGTTATAATTAGTTATTATCTCATTAAAATTTTGGTCATTGAATAACTCACTTAGCCAATTTTCCATTGTGTCAATATATTCTTCTAAATATCCTTTTTTCGTATTTTCATCAGTGGTAGTTATATTAGTAGTAGTTAGTAGTATTTGCCAATGTAATATTGTCTTGATGAAAGTATAAATTTTGCTCTATTTCTTCTGGATTTTCTGCAGTTTTTGATGATTTATCATCAATTCGCAAAATATTATCACGGGTTTTACAACACTTTCTACAAAAAACTTCTAATATATTTAAATTTATGCCAATTTTCGTTAGTTTGTAACATCTTTAGGAAAGCAATTCTTAAAACCCTAACCTCAAAAACAAAGCGGCTTCCTTCTACATGAAAAGTTGTTACTGAGCCTTTAAGTGTTATAACTTCCTTTAGGTTTTAAAGTAGCTGTGGAATATTACGTACCTTATTATTTATAAGGGTTTTACCAGTTATAATATCCCAAGAGTAAAAGTTGGCTTAGTTTTTAAGAACGCTATAAAACCTTTTCAAAAAACCTGACAGTACTTACATCAAAGGTTTTATAGATAAAGTAACCCAAAACGTTTTGGATGCAATATTATAAAACTTTTTTGATATTTATTAGATGTCTTATAAAACTTAAATCGCCAATGGTTTTGTTATAAAGCTATAAACACTATTATAAAAGTTAAGGTTTCTTATAAACTCCTTGCTACCTTGTAATAAAACCTTGAGCTGCGAAAAATGTTAGTTGGGAGTGTTTATACTTATTATACACCGAGAGGTTATAGACTGAAATGACATGAAGTTCTCTCAGGTTGCTCTCAGATGGCGTGTTTAGTTTTTTGTTTAATTGCTTTAGATTCACAAATTTTAAGAAAGAAAATTATGTAGAAGTACTTAGATATACGGAGATATTGGAGTTACTGAATAATTTTATTGCAAAAAAGCGATAGTAACTAAAAAAGTAGGAAAATGATGAATTTAAATATGAATACAACTTTATCGTTGAATAACTTTTAAACGGTAAATTTTATCGAAAAAAAGCATTCAGATCTTTTTAGTTAGTTTATTTCTTAAATAATAAGGGTTAGGGTCTGATGTTTTTTTAAGTCAACCTAAAAATTTAAAGGGCGTTTGCAGAGCAAAATCCAATTTGGAAAATAACAACCCCTAATAATTACCGAAAAGTCGCAAGATATTTCTGCTTTTAACTTTTTGACAAAATATGAGTATAAAGTTCTGCACTTAAGCCATCAATATTAAAATTAAATTTTACCTCGGTGTTATTAGCTGCCCTTTTTTTCAATTCCAACAAATTTTCGTAAACATTTCCTTCGTCGCCATTACTGTCGTCGATTGTTGGAGGTACAGGCGGTTTGATTGCGTCCGAAAATAAGGCAGATGTTTCTTCTATCATATTGTCTTTTTTATAAGAACTTCTTCTTTCACCAGTCCCGATTTGATTGAGAGCAATCTGTACAGGAATAAATTCAAATTAATTCTATTCAATTCTTAAAATATATACCAATTACCGAAATATTTTAATTCTGTTGTTTTCTATATTACTCTTTATTTGTAACGGAAGTGTTGATAAAATATCTTATTCAAATAATACCTAATTTCGGGTAAACGATAAACATATTATCATGATACCTTTTAGATAAACAAAATTTTTAATACTTGGTTGCTATATACAGAGTTTTCAGTTTACATTATTATGGAAACTATCTAAAAAAGCTATTAACAAAAATTGTAAGCAACGACATGTTCCTTATGGGGAAATCCATTAATTACGAGGGCCATTTTTCGATCTGTTCAGAATCCTCCCTCCCCTTAGGTAAGATTTAGTGAGATTTGCCAGGACACCCTCATCCCCTTACTTTAAACTAATTTTTTCTCATTATTTGGAAAAATAATAAACTGTTCAGGTATACTATAGTAAATTTATTTAAATTGAATGAAATCAAAGTATAAACACATAAAAACGAAACTTTTTTAAAATTTTTAATCAATCTATAGAGATTAGTGTACTTTTTTTATTGAAATAATTGGATACACATCATCTGGGATTTCTGGTAGTGCTGGAAGACAGTCACCTTCGCCTATCCATTCCAAACTTCTTGTTGGCACGATTTTTTTTAGATTGTCAGTATGCCGCTTAACGTATGCATCATAAAAATTCTGATATAAATTTGTCTTTCAAACTGAATGATTTATTTTTTGAAAATTTTCCATTTTTTGTAGTTTACGTAAGATTTTCGATTATCCTCCCTCAGTTTAGATGGGATTTGGTGTGATTTCATCGAGCTTCTGGAATTAATCATTCATGCATACAAAGTTTCTATCATACATTCGATTTCAGTATTTTTTGTTTTTTGCTAAAGAATATTATAAGTAGTAAGCAAATCACCTTTTTATGTAGTGTCCAAGCGTCTGATTCAGCAGTCCTTTCAGTATACGATTCTGGTAGAAGTCCAGTCTGACCAGTCAACCATGATGTACCTTCTACCCAACCATCAGCTGAGTTTGCAATAGCATCAGCACTTATGTAAATGAAATCTCCAATCCGTAGATCTAATTCATCTGATTCTACAGGTGTATAAGCATGTACTACCTATAATGAAAAATAAAATTGAGGTGGAATATTCAAGTAAGATTCATTATTGATTTAACAATATGAAGTGTAGAGGTAAGGAAAACCATTTCAGTTTATCTACAAGGGTATACGTTGAAAGGGAAGATGGCGCCTTAAAACTTGGCAAAAAGGAAACTATCCAATCCAGATTTCGAATTATTTCGAGCGAATCGAGGTGTTTTTTATCTTCCCACGTTCTGCCCTATTGGGATTGTGTCCTTAATTCGTTTCTGATAGAGGAACTTGGTTTCCAAATAACGATTCTAGTTACTTATGTAGTCATAAAATCATTAATTTTGTACTTCTTAGATTTTAACTCGTTGGCAAATTTGCTTGTTGGGTGTTGAGGTTGGATGCAATATGTCTTTGTTTAGCCACGTAACCGAATTAGCTAAGGCAGCTTCACAAAAGCTTGGAAAGCTTAAGAACAAAAAGCTATATACCCGCAACAGCTTCTAATCCTCTACAAGGCCCAAATTAGTCCATCGTTGGAGTATTGCTCGCACATTTGGAGTTTGGCTTCTACGCATACCCTGAAGATGCTCGACTCTATACAGAAGAGAGCAATTAGACTTATAGGCGACTCAGTGTGCAATAGAGTTCACCCTCTTGTGCTTGCTTTTTACATAATTAAAAAATCTCTATTGAAATGTTGTAAATTTAAAATTATAATTGAAGTAAATAATATAAAACGACCAAAATCACAAACCAGCAAGAATAAATTTATCAAAAAAGACAAAATAATTATTTTACAAAAGTGTTCCAATCGATCAGCTGGTCTGAATGACATTAGATTGGTTTTTATGACAGTAGTAACTAGATTTCTCCCTAGAATTTCAGCTTGCATGTAATTGAATCAATAGAGTTGCAAGTATAAGACCTTTTGACAAAAATATATTGTGTATTGCACGTTGTCTTGTTCCATGTTAATTTGACTTAAGATTAAAAGATAAAGACTGAAGAGTTTTAGTAGAGGCTTCGATTGTAAGTATATTGGGTGAAGTTGAGATCGGATGCTTCGAAAAATATTTTTAGGATCATCTTATATCTGATACTGAAAATATTTTCCTGTATTTTGATGACACGAACAATTTTTTGTCACAATTTGACGCTGATAAGTATTATTATATAAAAATTAATATCTCTATTATATATCTCTAATATTGTACTAACCCTATTAATTTGCTTGCTATTAATCCTAGGATCTCTGGAATATAATCTAAGTTCCCAGCCCTCAGAAGCACCGGGATCAAGTTCATCGACGAGCGATTTCAAACTTGAATATTGGGAACTTGGAAATTGATAGGCTAACGTCAAATGGAGGGATTTTACATGAGGTTCTAGACTTATAGCTGTAAAATCGCAATTGTCTTCTTAATAAATAATTACAAGTAGAATAAATAATTCCATATACTAAATAACAAAAATTACCATAGATTTTAGCAAAATCACAAAAAGCTGAACAAAAGGAAACTCGTGAAAAAAAAAACGATAATAAGCCAACGTAATAAAATTAGCATTAAAATAGATATAACGTTTTTATTCAGAATGTATTTCAAGTGATTACGTAATTCGATTATTTTTAGAGAGGAAAAATGTTTTGATGATTCAAAAATATAATTGCATCAATACAATGTGGAAATAAAATTTTCAAAAAACATATACTTAAAAGTATACATTCTGTATATAAAGAAAATTAATCATTAGCTCCAAGTACAGATTGTTGAAGCATATAATTGAAATATATTTATCAAAGCGGCTAAGACCTCCATTAAATAAAAGTTGGTTAACATGTTTTTAAGGGCTACTGTTGAGAGGTACGTTTTCAAAATTATTTTTGAAAAGATGTCGATAATTTTATTTAAATATATTTTTAGAATTACAAATCTTATTTTGAGGCATATGAGATTAATCTGAGACTATATATTAAACATATTAACAGTTGGTATATCTCACAAAGTTTTACCAGCAGATTATTTACTCATTATCTACTGATTCAGGAAGTAGACACTGAATGAAAAGCGATAGCACCATATTTATAAGATCAATTAGTTCGAAGTCAGTCGTCAACGAGAGTCACAGCTATTCATACACATTAAAATCTGTTAATATTAGTATACCCTTCAGAGGATACAATCCTGAGACGATATAACAATTTTGAATTGGACTTAGTGGCTCTAGATACGTAGTTCTTGGCCTTATACAGTAATAGAGTAAATAGAGTGCATTCGCAAAAATCTTGCACGCGCCTTGACAAATTTATACAAAATTTTAGGTAATTATCTAGATTAGGTTACACTTCTCCGATTTCGTTGAAATTTTAGATATAATTATAGAGAAAATTATGCTGAAAAATTTAATATTTATATGTAGGACACGGAAACCATCCCTTCACATAGTTTTACAACTTTGAAGTTCTAAAAAAAGGAAAATAATTTATACATCATAGTTTAGCTTCGCATGTCTTCATTACCTAATGATGACAATGACGTATCATAAAATTTGCAGAGAATTTAATCTAGTTTGTTTACATACGACTATCGTTAGTAAATCTAATCAAATTTTTCAGCATAATTTTCTCTACAACATACTAAAATTTTAACGAAATCAGAGGGGTGTAAGCTAATCTAGATAATTACCAAATTTTAACTTTCTGCTTCGATCCAACTTATTATAGTAGACTACGAACGACCACTTTGTCAAGTTATTTTGAAAAATGTCTCGAATAGAGTTTGACTAAAGAATTAACCCCAACACAAATTAAAAACAGAATAAGAGGCTGTTTACGGTGACTTTTGTTCAATATTTTCAACAATTCAAAATTGGTGTAAGTTGTTTCACTGGGTAGGAGAATCATTAGAAGATAACCGTCGTATGGAAGGTCCTGTGACGGTGACCGGCACCAAAAAATGAAAGAAATTGCTGCACACACCAGCATTTCCAAAACAAGTGATCTAAGAATTGGACATGGCGATGTGAAATTGATTAATCAAATCCTCGGAATCAAATAAATCGGTTTTTAAATCGACACGTTGTTCTGAACCGATCACTGAATCGATATTCACCCTTGAAAATCGATTTTTTGTTTTGGTAACGAGCATAAAATGATTTGCAATTAGCTGAATGCACTAGTAATATTACGGTGTTGCCGACTATAAGATTAATTACTTAAAAGCTCGCTAGGTCACTGGATGCTTAGTTTGTTTAGTTTCCGTCGCCGCTCTTTAATAAAAAAAGTTATGTTTGTAATCTTTGAATTTGTTAATTATGATTGAAGAATATGCTGCATGGTGCAACAAAAAACAGTAAAAATAATAACAAAAAATGAGTTTGTTATCAGCGATTAGAATTTATAAAAGATCTTATAAATATATTGCTTGTAAACAAGTATCTCTCTACTTGCACTGGAAAATCAGGGCTTAAATGAAAGAATTTAAACATTATTCATCCCGGGTAGTTGTGCACCTAAAGTATGATCCTATTCTTTACTGGAAAGAATAAAAAAATCTCTATTCATCACCATGTTCACTCGTGGGATCAACTGTTTCTTGTGAGCGCCTTTTCTCAATTGTCGGCAACATTGCTAATGACGAACCACTTGGATCCAGTAGACTTTACTTTCAATATAACAATTATAGAAAATAAATGTCTTCTTTTTTACTTGATCGGATATTTCAATATGGTAATTGCTATTATCAAATTCCCTGAATGAAAATTATCAAGAATTTTACTGATAAGAGACATATTTTTAAATTATGGTTTCTTTTTCGTTTTTCATAAAATGGATTTATATTTACATCGTAAATACGAATTTGAAAAGATTTTTTCAGAAATCAATCTTTTAGACCTCGATTTATTAATTAATCGATTCATCAGATTACGATTCCGGCAACATCGCGAATGATTTTATGAATCGATTCATCAGGTTACGATTCGAATCGATTGAAAAATCGATCTTTTTTGGAAAAAATCGTCATCTACATCCTACATAAGCGTTTATGACAACGATTAGTGCAAGATGGATGCCTCGAATTCTTAACTCAGTGCAAAAACAGCGTCAAGTAGAACGTTGTTAGTAATTTTTAGAGCTTTGCCGCAAGGAACAAGAAACTGTAATCCGATCAATTGTAACGAATGATGAAGCTATGATCCGACATCCAAATCTATAGAGAGGAATCAGGATTCCAGTCGATTGACTTTAAGACAGCATTACTAAGACAGTGCTCATATAGCACTGATCTGACCCAGTCCAACTATTTTTTTTTTCACAAAGCTGGGGTGGTTTACGAACATTTTGACTCATGTAATGTGTTTCTTTTATATATGATCTTTCTTTCTATGTTAGGCTAAGAACCCATGTACTTTTATACTCAATTATTTAAATTTATCAAAGGAAATGATAATTTTATGCTTCAAAAATATGTATCAAGGTTATTAGCTTACGAAAATAATTTACAGAAAAAAATATAATACTGGAATAAAGTATTATGTACGTATTTGGCTTACATCGGCTTCCTCTGGGTATGCACCTTGCAGTTGTTGTAGTGCACCAAGGAAAACAAGCCGTCAGTGCATCGAAGTGTTCGTAAGTATCACTAATAACTACAATATCAAAATTTTAAAAATTACTAACTGTAAAAATAATTGATATTTTTTGAATAAATGTTTGATCGCTTCGTCCAACTACAGCGATTTTAATAAAACCCAGGTATTTGATAAAAATCTAAGCGTTTCAACTTAGTGCATATAATAGTATATAATGTTTAGTTTGACAGAAGAGTGACTTTTTAGAAGTTGTCAAAGCTTGAGTTATAGTGATTATATAATTAGTTTTTGCCATGCTTCTGATGTCATCTGTCAAAATGTTAGATAAAGTAGAAAGAAAAGAAGGTAGAATAAACTAAAATACTCATACACTCAACAGCAAAAAAACCGCACAGATCATATTTTTCTTTTTAAAAGCGAATTTTCAGTAATGTGTTTGTTTTTGTGGATATTCTAGTTATTACAGAGAATGTAGGCTCTAAGTCCATTGAACTAATCCCTTCAGGATTCGTAAACAACTAGATAAAACTCAGATTTGATTAATTAGTCTTGAAATTGATTTACCTATCGGACCTATTCTAAACTGTAAGTAGTTTTTGGCACATTTAAACATCTTTAATTTATTAACCAAGCTTTTTCTGTGATTAATAGACAGGTTTTTTTATTTTGGTCCAGAATAATGGTTCTTTTGAATGCTGACATAGCGCGAGTTGATGCCTTGGCCAGAGACTGGTAGCTACGATAGGAGGGTCGGCAGTGTGCGGTTAAGGGCAACAACGGCAGTAGACGATCGATTTATCGGTATTGAGAGACCGTCATTTAACGGCTCCTGACTTTCGGGAAAAACTTGAAGTGGCTAAAAATACACGTGTAAGTGCAGACGCAGTGCGGCGGAGACCCGCGACAGGGCCCCAACTCCAGGGAATGCATCGAAGAGAAAGACGATTATTTGCCGGTCAGTATTCTCATTGGACTCTGGAGCAATGGGGAACTGTTTTATTCGCGATCGAGACTGAATGTGGAGACGATCTGGGGAGCGATTTGCTCAAGGTACCACTCGTGAATCACGGCATTTCGAAAGAAGATCAGTTATGGTTTGGGGTAGAATCAATTTCCACGTCCGGACTGAACTGATTCCTCCTAGAGGCTGTGATCCCATTTGCTCCATTTATTGGTGTGCAATTCATTTTAATGCAAGATAATGCTCGTCCACATACCGTCAGAATTGTTATTGAATACTTGGAGCAAGTGGGAATCACATTTCTGGACTGGCCTACACGATCTTCCGATATGAATCCCATAGAGCATTTTTGGGATAATTTAGGGAGGCGTGTTAGACGTCGTCATTCTCCTCCTAGTGACTCAAATCCGTTTCATATTGCTCTTCGAGAAGAATAGGATGTTATGCAGGTGGAGTAGGTCCAGAATTTCAATTTCTCCGATGCCCGACAGTGTTAAAGCCTTTCGCCGTTGCAGAGGAAGTAATACCCGCTATTAGAATTACATAAATTGTTAGAAAACCTAATAAAGATAAAGAATAATTTTATTTTAAAAAGTGTTATATCATCATTTTTTCTTTATTTGGTATTTTTTTGTAAAAAATCAATAAAAACTATTCACTTTTGGCAGATTTTGTTTAAATAATCTATAAATTAACCAATTCTTACTATAAATTAGAAAGATTAATATATTTAACAAAATTCTAAGACCTAATCTAAGTGTCCGATTCTTTTGCTGTTGAGTTTATAAAGAAAAACTATTTTCAACGTTAGAATTTTAGTTAATTTGAACTTTTTTTACGTAGAAAAACAATTACAGAAACCGAAGAAAAGTTGTAAATATTATCCTCAAAGTGCTCCGTCCCATGGAATGATTTGTAAATGGACATATGACACATGGACGTCATTTACTGTAACACCTTCAGAAATGGTTAATTTGCTGGACCAAATATGTAGAGTTGAAGGGAGGTTATGTTGAAAAATAAAATATTTTTTCACAGTAAAGTAACTTTTTCTTGTTTTTAAAATACATGCAGTGGAGGAACAACCAGGACATAATCCTGCCTACTTTAAAAGGTTAGCAAAATTATTTTAACCGTCAAGTTGGTACAGCTGTGGCAACTATATTTTATTTCATTTGTATACATTGCTTCATTTTGTGTATTTGAAATTCTATGCTTTGCTCTGATTGGCTGTCAATGTTTTCAACATTAGCTAGAAGAAATGGTTATTGAGCATCGTTGATTAACTTTTCGTGTTTTATGTGAGAATCAAAGATAAAGGACTCAATAGAAAACGAAGAAAACCGATTGCAAAATTAGAATGGTATAATGCGCATTCAGATCAGATTGGCAAAAGACCAAGTGGATCTGAAGAAAGATCTCGAAGAAGTAAGTGGGGTCAAACTTGATTGCCCCATACGGAAAATAGAAAAAGTGGCGATGCTCCTTTGAGGAATTGCCATCTGTCCAGTCTGAGACAGAATTTAATAGAGCAAAGTCTATATGAAGCTGGCACAACTAGACTGGGAAACTCACTACCTTCAACAAATTAATTAGAAAGGAAGTTTAGCTAAGATATTAACAGCGAAGAGTAAAATTAATACAACAATAACTCTGAAAAGCCAGACGCCAGCTTTACAGAAGGTGAGAAGAACATAGCGATACTCTTGTTGAACACTCACTGAAAGCTATAAACACTTTTCAACTGTTGAAGCCATCAGGTATGAAAGGAATATAGCAATCCCTGCTTTAAAAGAGGCAAGAAGAAATCCTGCCACATTTGATCCGCCTTAGAAGGAGCAGCTAAGTGATGGGTCTGGATAAGGGCCAAAGTAATCTTCATACTAAAAATAGGAAAGGACACTACACATCCTAAGTCCTTAAAACTAATCAGCCTCACATTGTTTACTCAAGACAATGGAAAAAGCTGCTGATAACTACATTTGTTCAAAAAAATATTTTCAGGAGTCTAGTACAGTATTTATGGTCAGTTCTTTTTAATCTCTTCTATCAACTGGTAATATATCCTTCAAAATGGTAATTTGTTCATTTGATAGAGTGAAATTCCAACTTCATCTAAGCAATAGTTTATTTTGAAATTTCAAGTTTTTGTATCAATAAAGGAAAGTAGTACAAACGATAATAACCTAAAAGAATACATGTCAGACTTTAATTTATCTTGCATCTATCTAGTGCTTTTTTGCTAAATTCTTGATTCAGATGACCGTTTAATAGATATAAAGTACAATCTATCATCTGTCATTTGACTTACAGTGTATCTGTGTTCATTGTTATTCAAAAATAATCGAGTTAATCAGGTCATAGCCATATGATATGATCCTATCTATCCCGGTAGTGGATAATGGCTGTCTACTATTAATTCGTGTTAGGGGGTTAATCGTTGATAACTGCTCAATATAAAACATTTAGAACTTATTACACAACTAAATAATTATCATGGATAAATTAACAACACAAAAAAGTGATATAAATCAAAATTTCTTATAGATCATTGTAACTTCTGAAAAGTCCTAAAGAAAAAACGTAAACTAATGAATATTGTTAAAAATATTCTGGTTTTAAATTATAAAAACCATTATTGTTTCACTTTATTCAACTGTTCTGTAATCATCATGAAACTCTTTGAATCCAAATCGTCGGGTATGTTTAGCCCTGGATTATGTAAGTAGTGCTAGGAATATGTACACAAGTACACTCTATCCTCGTCAATATACCGTATCAAGCAGGCAAATCTACAGGGTCCACATTGGTACAATTGTCAAAAGAAATACAGAATGTTTTGACAAATAATGAAAACTTAGTTTTTGAATATAGAAAACGCCTTTGGAAATACTCCACATGAGGCTGTCTAAAATGCAAATAGATGGGACAACCTCCTGATGGATCTTGTAATCTCCAAACACTAGAACAGCAAAAATGGAAAGAGGACAAGACACAATTTATATCACCATGGAGGAGTTGTATTTCCACTCATGTGGGGTATATATCTGGGACTCCTAGATAGTGAACTTCTCTGGAAAAAACACAAAAAATAGGTAAGTCTTCTCAATGGACACCTGAAGACGCTAGGTTTAGCAGAGGATGCAACATACGGATTCTGCTATGTAGAGAACTATATCAACAATCTTATGAAATGGGGGGACTACAGAACTCCAGAGTATTACACCTGGGAGCATGTGAACTAGAAGATTAAGATCTTTGGCATTCAGGACCATACCACATCCTGAGCTTTCTGAAAAGAATGGGATTGATAAATCAGCGGGAACACAATATATCCTTTGGATCTACTACCAAATTACTTACATGTCTTTGATAATGTAATTTCTCGAGCTACATTAGGTTTTGAAGTGAAAATAAAAAAGATTTAGAGATTTTTGTTTTGTTTAAGTTCATCAAACCCCATGTGGTTCTCAGAATGTTAATTATCTAATTCATAATAAACTTGAAGAAAATTGAATAAAAAATTAAAATTACTTTTGATTGAGGTATCACATGACACCCTGTTCTGTTTAAAAAATTAAGCACTATGTTATCACACCTTCAACGGCAGCATAAATCCTACATATTGTAACTTAGAAAAAAAAGTATTCTAAAACATTTATATTTGAAAATGTTTGAGCTGATTTTGCTTTCCTCAAGTGGGGTTTGGGGTTAAAATCAACCCTGTTAATGTTTAATGTTAAACAAAAAAGCTCTAGATGCCATGCAAAATGTAGGTATGTAAACCGGAGTACTTTTTACTTGGGTTACATTAAATTATACTGCGCCCAGCCTGCCATCAAACACGCCTCTGTATACAAGTAAATATATGAGGTGACTAATCACTTTCTTGTCCTCAGTACTTCTACAATTACTTATTTTAACTATTCTCATTGAATTAGTACCTCTCTTGCAAACTGTTACAAGCAACTAATCTGTTTAATATACACTGTAAACGCTGCTTTAAGGTGGATAGTTACTAGAAAATTCTCTTACTTGCATTGGATACTTCTTTAACATATTGCATTGCTATCCGCTTTAAATAATCGGCATGTTCCTCAGTCACAAAAAATCCCATAAAATTTGGAGATGTATAGGTCTCCAATTTTAGAGGTTCATTCAAAACTGCTCCTTGTCTTTCCATCACAGATTTCAATCCTTGAGACAATGTCAACGCATCTTCATCAGGTGCCTACATAAAATATATTTTAATACCAACTAGAATTTTGTCCTAGTCTTGCAATAATTAATTGTTTTATTACCTTGAAAAACGAAACCAGAGTTATGTGAGGAGTAAAATTATGAGCACCATTCCAACCACAAAGTGAAAGAGATTTTTCCCAAAATGTTTGAAGCTGTTGTGAAAAATCACCAGTAGGGCAAGCATACAAAATATATTCTCTAGGAGAGTTATCATCAAGTAAAGGATCATTTACGTGTGCTAGTAACCAGTCTGATGCCAACTGCACTCCTCTATGCCCTGTAGCCGCCAATGCTTTTTCCCTATAACAAACGTTTTAGTGCGACAATATGAGTGGATACTGAAATGAATATACTAAAATACTGAAAAAAAAACGTTATTAGAAAATGATTTAAGAAACTTACGCTCTATGTTTTGGAAACCCCATTTGCAATAAAGTTTGTAATGGAGTTAAATTTTGTTTAGATATTTTTGTCGGAGTGGGATTTCGTCTTGGTGGTAATACAGCTGCCATTTCTATAGAATTAGTTCTTTTGTTGAAGAAAAAATCGCTGCTCAAAAATATTAACCTTCATTAATTGTTTACAAATAATAACCCTTGACCTTTCAAATAAATATGACGTAATATAATTCAACGCAATTCTTATTGGATGATTTGAACTTAATGAATTTTCGATTGCTCGGTACTGGAATAAAAATGACAAGTATACTCTGAGTTTTAGACAAGAAAAGAAGTCTTATGGTGCATTACATTAAGCGTTCAAGGCGCCTCTTTAGGACGTTCCAAATAGCGACTACAATCGATGTGGTCTTTATCTACAAATTAATATAAAGGGCCATTTTCACAACCTAGCTCAAACTATGGTTTAAACTCTAGAATAAAGTAAATAACTTTATTTTACAGGTCACAGTTAAGCAGATATTTTTCAGTTGTGGCTAGCGCGCAAATATAACAAAATTTTCTTCGAATATTGGTATTTCAGTTGAATTGCTTAAGGAAGTAAACAAAACTGTACAAAGAACAATTTGCAATTGCAATTTCTCTGACAATTAGCTAATGCTTCTGGTGAACGTTTTTGATAGAAGCACAAAAAATTTAAAAAATAAGTGGAACAATTTTAAGATTTGCTCTAAAGCCACTGGTGAAATTTAAAGCGTAGTTTGTCGATAAACGCCATCTATAAAACGTGATAAAGTAGATATCTGTAGCTTAAACTTCACATGTAAAATTTGGCACAACGAACGACAAAACAAAAAAAAATAAAGCGAAAGCATCAAAAGTTTATGTTATAATTTGTGATGTTAATCACTAAAAAATTCAATAACTTACAAATTAAGTAAAACAAAATATTTTCTGCGGCGATTCTAAAATATGTACATATATATATATATATATATATATATATATATATATATATATATATATATATATATATATATATATATATATATATATATATATTTGGTGGTGCGTCACAAGAAAGCTTCAGAAGTACTTATATATCCCATACTAAACTAAATAAGGAGATAAATTCTCATGGTTGCAATCTGCGTTGCTTTAGTTATGAAAATTCTGCTAATTCTTTCATACTCACTTCGTCTCACCTCTTAACAAGGGTGATGACATAACGTCATAAGTGACATCCTTGCCGCAACAATAACAGTAGTAGTCGCTATATGGAACGCCCAAGAAGAGTATTTTAGGCGCTGCGACGCTTATTGGAAAGCACCCTTAGACTATGTTCTAAGAATAATCAATATTTTCTATTTTTTCAGAATAAATCTCACTAACATATTGTGGTACAACTGGTAAAAGTTATCCTGATATGTACAAGGCTAATCTCATGATTACTGTCAAGACTTATCTAACCTGGGATAAATTGTAATTGATAACCCACAAAACATAGGCATGTTCTGTGTGATAACTTGTCAGTAGAATCATTGTATATAGAATATACAATGGTAGAACTGAAAATTTTTGACATTACTGTTTGTCACTGTCAATTGCCATTTATGAATTTAAAAAAATAAAACGGTTATTTCCGTTTCAATGTTATAAGAGTCATACTTTTTCTGTAATTTTGTAGTGATTTTAAGGTGTTGTAGAATTTATATAATGGAACAACCACTTTTAAAGAAGAAATCGAGAAGAATTAGATGCACTGAAGAACTAAATAAGTTACTTGAAAACAGTTTAGATAGTTCTTCATCAAAAAGCGAAAGTGGGAAAAATAAAGTAACAAAAAAGAAAAAACTTTTATACTCAGCTGAAATAAATTTAAATATTGATCCAGTCAAAGAAAATTGTTCACCAAATGTTGAACAAAAACAATCGACGAAGAAATCCAAAAAGACGTTAAGAAATTTTATCGAACATGTAAGTAAATATTCAATTTTGGATAATTTCATGACGTAACTTATTGTTCTTAAGAAAGAATATAGTTCATTACCATATTGCAAAAATAGTCATAGTCTAAACCCGTCGGCATAATTAGAGAAACACAAAAAAGAATTTTTCGGGTATTTTGATAGATAATACTTGTCATTTATTATACAAATTTTATTTAGGTATAAATTGTTTATTGTACAATTTGAACAATTTATTTTGGGGACTTATTTTGATCAGATGTTAGTTGAATTGGAGGGCAGGTTAATGTTTGTTTCATTCCTATTTTCAGTTCAATTGAAAATTATCAGGTTCTTCTTCTAAAAACCACATAATTTCAACTGGTAAAAATATTTTTGATATGTTAGACATAAAGAGCATATCACTAAGATATTTTGATGTGTTAACATTATGCTCTATCTTTAAAACTGATTTTATAATTGAATAATGTGTTCTCAATGGTGTTATTTTCTTTTCTTTCGAATTAAACCATTTTGAAATTCTCAGAAAACGTATTATAATTTTCCATAATTTGTTTGACAAATAAGTTTTCTGGAATTTTCTTCACTTTCTAAAATTTCTGCATTAGAGAAAATTGTTCATTATCATAAAATATATATATATATATATATATATATATATATATATATATATATATATACATTTTTATTTTTCAGAAAATAGAAAGTGGAGACACAAGAGTATGTTCTATGAAAAATGAAACATCAGCAGAAGAAGATCACAGAGATTCAGAATTTGAATTTAAAATAAAGAAAAAGAGGAAGAAGCATAAAAAACAAACAAAATCATCCTCAGATGTTATATCTGAAAATGAGACTACAATCGAGATAAATAAAAAATCAGTATTAAAAAAGGAAAAAAAAAGTCTAAACTCAGTAACTAGTTATTCTAAATCTATAAATTTGGATGATAATGCAACAAGACAATCTAGAAATTCAATTTCCAAAGATCCTAAATCTTTTAAGGATCAGTCTACTGAATCATCAGAATCAACATCTCGGGGTATGAGGTGTAAAAGGAAGACCAAAAATTCAGTTTTAAAGGACCATGAAAACTTGAATAATCATACATCAGAATCATTGTCACCAAAACCTGTTAGTTCTGAGTCCGATGACGTATTTGAACAAAATATTGAATCACATGAAACTATGAATAGTTTTCCAAATGAAATATGTAAAGATAACCAAAAAAATTCGAATACAGAAATGCTTGTGTCTGAATTACAAGAAAATAACATTTCTGAATTCTTTAGTGAAAATGAGTCACTTTATAAAATGAATACCAATGAAAAGGGATCAGTTAGATTTACTACTCAACCTACTATGAGAAGATCAAAGTCTTTAAATGAATCTTTCAACAAATCAAGTAAAAAATCTATAAGTTTTATGACACCAGGGAGAAATAATTATATACAAACAGGAAGTCCAATGACAAATCAAATCAAACAATCAAAATCACTGAATACAACTAAGAAATCATCTGTTTCATTTGCTTCAGTAGATTCTACACAATCAAAATCATTTGGAAAAAAAAATTCAAAAATATTTCCAAAATCCCCTCATGTTTCTAGACTTACAAGAAACAACTCGGTCTCTTTCAACGAAATAGAATTTCTTCAAGATGAAGGTCCACCAGAAATGTTACAAAAATATTCAAATTTGAGAAAACCAACAACCAATTACATTGAAATGTCTGGTAAAAAATCTGTTTCTTTCTTCACTCCTGCCAATGACAACAAGAAAAAACCAAAAACAAGTTTTAAGAAATCTCCATATATTTGTAGATCGACTATTGATCTGTCTAGCAGTGATAAGTCACTGAATGAAACTTTCCAGTTAACATCACCTACAATAGAATTGGAAACTTTGAAAAACAAGAGTGTCGTCTTATCACCTACAGCATCAACACTTTCAGAAGGAAGCAATATAATTTTTTCATCAAAAAAATCCATACTAAACCTCGTGACGCCATCCCCTCAAACTGGTAGTTCTTCTTACATTTTAAGCACATGTGACGTTAGCGACAAAACTAAGGGTAGTTCTGAAGTTAGTAAATCTGATGCAGAAACAAATGTAACTAGGAGAAAACATTGGAACAGATCCCTAGGAGTGTCAATTATGGATAGTGATGGTATGTTACACAATATTTCATCTCCATGGAGAAACGAAGATTTCAATAAAGTTCAAAATACCCATGAACAACATAACTATACCACAGATAGTTTTATAAGTCCAATTGAGAAAATTGATAGTACATCTAAGGGATATATTTCCTCAAAAACAGTCAGTCCAATAAAAATTCAACAGAATGTAGAGCATTCATTGAATACAGTAAAATCTGAAACTGTAATTTCTGAACATTTGAATACAACTTTTAGTCCTTTGGAAAAAGATAAGTCTTTGAAAAAATTAGGCCAAAGTAAACCATCTAAACAAGAAAATAAAGTTTTAGTGAAGAGAACAAAACTTCCAAATTTTGCACTTATTCACCAAAGAGCTTATGATAAATTGGAGAATGTAAGAGAAATGAGCCAGCGAAAAGCTGCTAGGGCGCAGCAATTATTGTCGGGAAAGAAACCAGGTCCTGATTTGAATATGAAAATTCCAACATCAAATTTGAAGATCAAGTCTCCTAATTCAAAATTAAAGTCCCCTAAAAGCCGAAAATTGTTGAGGTAAGTAGATTAAATTTACAACACATGTTACTTTTTTGAATACACTCCTCAACAAAAATAACACATAATTTGTTAGTTGAATAAAACTTTCAATCAGATAACTTTAGGTTTCTGCAACTTGCTTCATTGCCGCTCAAAATTTTAACTTAAAATGATATTGTATTGATAAGGACTTATCATTAATTTTTTGCTACAGTACAAACAATCCAAGTGAGACGCCTTGCTCTGTAATCTAACTTTGAAATAAACCATAATTCTTGGAGAATACTCCTAATAAGAATGTAGTGACATAAAGATTCCATGTGATACAATCGTCGATTTCTGGATCAATAAGAAGAATTTTCAAGTGCAAAGATAAAGTTATTTTACTGTTTATTTGCTTCTTTAAGACTTCATGATGCTTTATCAACAAGAAATAAGTAATTGAATAATAATATGGCTTAAAGGGTTTGATTAACCTCACCATATGGAAAAACAAGGCTACTGCTTGCAAGAAATCGTTTGAACTAGGAAGACTACTAATGGAAGATATTTCTCCAAAAGTATCCCAAACTTAAAATTTAACCATAAAAAATGCTTGTTCCAATATCGTACTTAAAATTGATTCTGTTTTTATTTTGTTCCTTAATTCATAATTTGGTTAGGTTAGGTTAGGTTAGGTTAGGTTGGTATCCCAACTTTTGATATTTCACCGAGCACACTCATATCTAATGTCTCAGCAATAATCCATCCAAATAGGATTTAAGTGCAAGATATTCCTGCTAAGAATTTTATATTCAACATTTAATCATCAAAAATTTCTTGAATCTTACTAGAAGTGGTGAATCTTATTTAAAATCGATTTGATATTGGTACAAGCACCCATCTTATCAAGATCCACTATTTCTAGTGAGGTCATTGAAATGAAAGTCATTCAAGGAGCTTTTGATGCTTAAGTGTTGAATATGAAATATTCTTTTAGTCTAGAAGCCTAAATTTTAGGCGTTTTTGAAACTAACGTAAAAAATGAGAAACATTTTTACTGGGTATCCATTTTTTTATGTATTTTTTAACTTTCTAAGAATTTAAAAAAAATCAGAATTTCTGTTGCTATCGCATTGCCCTTAGCCAAAAGAAAAATTACAAAATGGTGTCGACATGAAATTTTTTTTTCCATTTTTTAACCTTTTAGAATGTTTTAAAAATACTCCAAATTGAAAAATTTTAGAATCCAATCGCAGACGCGATATATAAAAAAGATTTACACCAAATTTCAAAGGAATTGGTCGAGTAGAACTTGAGATATGTCAACCACTTCAAAAAACGTAGAGAAATAAGCATTTAAAGTTTGACAATTTCAGTAGAATAACTCGTTCCACTCGGCCGACATAGACGCTACGTCACTGTACCTCCGAAAATAATACGAATTTTTGAAAATCCCTTTTAGGACATTTTCTTAAGGGTCTAAGCTTTGAAAATATGCAAAAAAATCGATTTTTTTAAAATTTCTCGGTCAGAATACCCCTTTATTTCTTACGCGAAACAAATTATTTTTATTTAAATAGGGATTGATAAAAATATGGCTGACCTTTTTCTAGATTTCTTCAAAAATTATAAACGAACTTAATACTTGATTTGCGTACCTAAATAGCATCTAAATAGTTCTAAATAGTCCCCTTGTTATGAAAAATTTGTAGTTCCTTTTTTTGACAGCCAATTTTATAGGGGTAATCTCACTAGGTGTTTTCTAACACGGCAATATTAAATAAACTAGTGCTGTAAAGTTCCAAAAATATTATTTGGAGTGATCCAGCCCTAGAAGGAACCAGAGTGTTTCTCTTCCATTTTTTTTCTTTTGAAATTCTTTCTCATTAGGACATTTTTCTACACCATAGAAAGGTTCAGGACCAATACAAAATGTTATTGTTGTGGCAAGTGTATTGGCTTCTCCATTTTCTTTGTCTCCTGTATAAAGAGGAACCAAAACAAAGATCGTCTATTATTCTTGTCTATTTCATCAAGTATTCTTTGGTTGATAACATGGAAGGACAGTGCTTTGAAAACTACCTATCAAATTATGTAAAATTTTTTATATTTCAGATTAGAGGTGAACACATACTAAATATGGTTATTTTTCTAGGTATACTCCCAAAAAATCACACCCCCTTGAGAACTTACCAGAACCTTGTACATCCAGTATTGTAGTGGTTAAAACAAGTACTAAAATTACACCATCAAAATCCAATCCTAAGAAGATTGTAAAACCCGTTATAAAGAAAACAGCAAAATCAAATATTCCAAAAATTATAGACAAGAAACCTTTGTCAAAATTAGGTTTTAAAATAGAAACAACAGGCAAAGACAATAAAGTTATAAGACAAGATCAATTGAAAGCGGCAGCAAATAAAACGAAACCAAGCAGAAATTCGTTAGAAGCTCGTCGAACTGTTATACAAAATGTGAGAACAAATCGAAGATTTGATCTGCTTATGAAGATGAGGAAAAAGGATTAATTATTATTTTATTAATTATGAGCTTATAAAGTTTTATATATTCTTTTAAATAGGTTATATTCTCCCTTTTAAAAATATTTTAATGTAAGATGTACTAAATATACTATAATAAACTTATGTATACAATTATTGGTTGGCGATGAAGTAATTTCGGTTTCGTAGTATAAAATATAACTAATTTAACAAATAATTTTTAATCAATTATATGTTTTCCATTTTGCTTAATGACCTTTTGTCTGGTCTGGTCCTTATCAGCAAAAAACTGTACTAGGTACGATTAGAGGTCATCGTCATTTGTGAAAATTTTAGAAACTTCGAAATAAATGGTAATCAGATGGTGTCAGATCTGAGCTGTATGGGGGATGTGGCATAACCTCCTAGCCAAGTTCTAATAGTTTACCACGATATGCAAGGCATACCTTTCTGATTTGACAATTCTGGCTGTTTTTCTTTGATTGCTTCATCCAGTTTTATCAATTGTCGACAGAAACTTCAGAATTGATCGTTTGGTTCCTTAGAAGCAGCCCAAAAAACAACACTTGTAATCCCACTAAACTGTCAGTTTGAGTTTTTTTTTGTTGTTTTTTAGCTCTTGTGTGGTTTGTGCTTGTTCATCGTGTTTACTCCATTATCGTTTTTGAACTGTGTTATTGTACAGGACCCATTTTTCATCACAAGTATTCTTTCGAAAAAATGGTCATTTTCATTTTGTTTAAGGTGCATATCGCAAATGTTGATTCTTTGTGTTAAATAAATTTCTTTCAATTCGTGAGGTACCCAAATATCAAGCTTCTTAACTAGCACAAGACATTTTGAGTAAGCGAAAGTACTTAATTGCCAACCTTATAGAATTATTTCTAAATGACAATTATTCAGATATCAGCTAACCATAACTAAAAAATAAGGATTCAATAATAACTTATGTTGTATCAATTAAATTTTAAGGTAGTTCCTTATTGAAAAATTAATACCTATAGTGAGTAAGTATATTTGTGAAATATATAATAGCTGTATTATAATGGGATTACCCCCATCATTTTAGATTCCGAGAAGGCCACTAAAGTATTTAAGAAATACACAGAATAATTCTTGTTATCAATAAGGCAATTGAACAGAAACCATATTGTACTTCAGTATTATGTGAAAGGAGCACATGTTGGAAAACTACAAAACTAACATCAAATCAATATGGCTATAAGGAGTAGAAATATGGTTATCCCAGCAAATTATGTAAAGCTATAATACAGAAAATCAAAGTACAAAACACCAGGAGAGACTAGTAGAATTTGCTGACAATAATATATACTGATGGATCTAAGAACAGGAGTTGTATGTGCAGTTTACATTCAAAATACAAAGCAATCAAATCGCTCAATATATCTATAAGTTGATATCGGTCCTGGTTACTATCGGGGGTGTTGTAAAAGAAATAACATAGATCTACTGCTGATCACTGATCTGGACTAAGTTATTCTGATATCTGATATCACTAATGCAGAGAAAAATTTGAAAGCAGACACAACACAAAAGTAAAAAAAAATATAAAGCTGATCATGAAACTTAGAAAAGAGATTCAAGTAAGGATTTCATTTTAGGAAACACTGTATGGGGTTTTGAAAAGTACCTTTAAAAAGGGAAAAAGCCCAAAAGGATTACAGGTATTAAATGCATTCAACTTTTTGTGTTATAAACAGGTAAATATACAAAAATCCAGGAAACTACAAAATTCCCAAAAACCTGAAAGGCTTGAAATTTTGCCTAAGTATAAACATTATTCAGAACACTATTTTTCACTATTATATTCACTAGTAAAGACTATTATTTAAGATTGCTGTGAAAGTAGACTAGAATTACTAGACTACTAAGATTCACTAAAGTATATTTATTCCAATTCAGTCCAGGGAAACTCGTGCAAGGTCTCAAGAGTGACTATTATTTGGCTATATTTTTACCAAGAAACATGTTTTATTTAATTTAACACTAGTTTCTCACAATTTTACTCTGTTTTTTGTAATGGTGTATTTATGAACAATAAATAAAGACATTACTAATTGGAAGAGTGTGTTAGATTTAAATTAGGAGTTGCAGAAGTATGTCTTTACAATGTTAAGGATTAGAAAGGACTATCTACTTAGAATAATTTTACTGTCCCTTAACTTAATATATCTGGATTGTATGATCTATTCTATATTAAAAAATATTCCTTTATTCCTGGTTTTATGAATTGCAGCTGGAAATGCCAAAATAAATTCTTTTACAAGGTTGACAATGTGTTCACTGAATCTTATTCTAATAGAAAACTTTCACTTCCAAATTATATCAAATTACAAAGACATTACTAATTGGAAGATTGTGTTTTATTTAAATTAAGAGTTGCAGAAGTATGTCTTTGCAATGTCAAGGATCAGAGAGGACTAACTACTTAGAATAATTTTATTATGGCTGTCCCTTAACTTGATATATCTGGCTTGTATGATCTATTCTATATTAAAAATTATTCCTGGTTTTATGATTTGTAGCTGGAAATACTTCTAGGAAATAAAAAAATAAATTCTTTTACAAGGTTGACAATGTGTTCACTGAATTTTATTCAAATAGAAAACTTTCACTTCCAAATTATATTAAATTAAAAACATAAAAGTATAATATCTTGAAAGAGAAGAATTTTTGCATTCAATATTTCCACAAGTTGCACTTACACTAACTAAAACAAATGCGCTAAACAACTTACATGATAATTATTGAAGAATTATACCAAAATTAAAAAAATTGAACTGTTTTTCCTAAAAATTGAGTCCATTATATTTAGAAAAAAACACACCAAACAATAGATTTAATATTGCCGCCATAAACTCTAATTATTGTTTGTACACGATTTCTTATCCTTTGAATTAAGTTGTGAATAAGTTCTTTTGGTAAATTTTCCAATTCTTCAGCAAACGCCAATTTAAGCCTTTCGACATTATTAGAGGCTGGATTTCTTTATTGAAACGTGCTTCCCAGGTAGTCCCCGACATATTCTATTGGATTCATACCTGGCGTTCAAGTTGGCCAGTTCATTTGAGTGATGCCTACTTCAGTAAGGTAGTCTCTCAATATGTGTGCAGTGTGAGTGTGAAAATGAAATTTACACATATGATTGGGGCAAAAGGCATAACATGGTTTCTAAAATTTCTGTCACAGAACAATGTGCAGTTTGATCCATTAGTGATGATCATTAGCTTCATGGAAGCTTTCATATATATGCCACTCCATGCTATCCCTAACCCACCATCACTGCAAAATCAGCTCTCGTCACCCAACAAAGCATGATTTCTCTCATTTGGACAATATCGGTGATCCCAAACTTTTTTTGTTACATTAACCTAACTACATTCAAACCTATTCTTACTGTGCTTTCACTTATGCTCATGTTACGGACATCTAAGCGATTTTAGGTCTGAATCAGCACAACTTTTTTTTATACCTTAACTACTTTTAGTATATCGTTCTTAATCACACACTATTTTTAATTTTTTTTTAAAAGGTATATTAGTTTATAAAAAAAATAAATTTAAATACCTAAATTACGCGCCAAAACGCATTTGTTGTTACATGACTGAGTGTGACGTTATGTGACGTAGAAAGTAAGTAAACAGACTTAAGTGAGGTTAGAAGTAAATACAGTTTGAACGGAGTTGTTGGGATTCTTTTAAAAAAACACTCGCACGGCTGTGAGTATTCAACTTTGTAGAATACAAGATGACGTATCGTATGTACAAACACTAGTATAAAAACACCTAATAAAGTTTTCGTAAGTCTCTCGAGAGGAAAAACGACGAAAATAATAATTTCAAGCTATAAGAAGAGATTATGCGAGGGTCAAACCTGGCAGCCCAGTATATGTTCGTGAAGAACATTTCAATGTAAGTTTTATCTATTGGTATTTAAAAAATGTTAACTTATTGTTAATTTTACTGTAGCTTGAAACAGATTTGGAAAATTATATGATGTAGAAACTAATACAATGCAAAAAAATTGTAGTAAAAACTGCCCAGACTCACTTTTTTGTAGTCGTGGTTGATTACTTTTGAATAGAAGGTGGTTCATAACTGTGTAGATGAATACTGCAAAACTATTTATTTATCCTCATCTATCTCCTTAGTTAAACAGATTATTTCAAAAAGGTATGTTTGACAAGCATTTCAAAGAAAAGTTTTTGCATCTAGAAACGCTCACATGGAGTGAGCTCTTCAATTTGCACAACGGATAAAAATAATTTGCTCAACCTGGCTTGATGACAATTTCTTCCTGTGAACATTGGAAAAAATAATTTCTTTGAAAGTGCTTGATATAGAAAAGTAAAAAATATGGGTGAATGAATATTCTGTTACTTTGGATTAGGGATGTTACGTAGATACGACACCAATTCCGAAAGGTCTGAACTTCCGATTGATATTAAATCTCCGATACTTTTAAATCGGATGGCGAAATACGCATCGCGTTGTGTATGAACAGGTTTATACTCGTCACCGCCCTTTCCGTTTATTACCTATGTCAAGTTCGTATTGTTTCTCGTACGATTGAGTTTCTGATGAGCGTTTTGTGTTTTTATTCAATGTGTTACATTTTATTATAGTTCTAATAATGAAACCAAAAACAAGAGTTATATGGAATTTATTTAATGGGGTGTTCGCGAATACGACAAAATGTAAATTTTGTAATAAGATATATTCACGAAAGGAGGGCACGCTAGGATAGATAGGTCATTTAAAGTGTGGTGCATCCTTCTTAATAAAAAAAATTAAATAAACTAGAAACTGTGTGTGTAGTGTAGTACAGCCTTCGACTTCAACGCATCTCCAAGAAGCCAAAAAACAAATTACTCTCAAAGATACTTTAATGAGGAATCAAAAATGGTGTAGTTCTTATCCTCAATCAATGGAAATAGATAGATTCATTTCTGAAATGGTTTGTTTGCAAGATCTTCCCTTCCAATTTCGTAAAAGGCATTAGATTTAGACGTTCGTGGTGCTGAAATATCAGTTAACGAGAAAACAGTTTTTAACAGAATATATTTATGAACAGTTGTAAGCAAAATTAGCAAAAAAATGATTTGTTGAAACAATATGGCAAAATTTCATTAACAGACATTTGTAATGAATCAAGTTCATATGTATCGTTATTGAGTCTAACAGCGCACGGTATAAATGAAGAATTTAACAGAGTTAAAATTATTTTGAAATGTCACACATTTAATGGAAGAAATACAGGAGACGTTCCAATAAAAATAATGGAATGTTAATAGAATTGGAAATCACCAATGACAAAATTCACTGTTTTGTTTGTTATAATCTATGTATCGAAGAAAAAAATAGTGAATCGAAACATATCCACGCATAGTGCACGTAATCAGAGTTTAAAACTTTCAAATGAATGACAATGTTTATACTTCACATTTTGGTTTCAACCTTGAACACTTGAAGAAGATAGTCCCGAAATTTTTGCCGTTTTGGAAATAACGCCATCAACATTCTTGTCATAATTTTCTTGCACTCCATTTTTATAAATATTCACAATCATTTGTTTTTCGCTAGCGTTAGGATGAAGCTTATTAGCTCTTTTCTTGGACGGAGTATAGCTAATGTCAATAACTTCATCATATGTCTCCGTGTCAGACATATTTAAAAAAATTACGCAGCAGACAAATATAAACAATCTCACTGCAGTACGATAATACCATGCCGTCCCTGTAATACAATTGATCCAACGGCTTTTTCAGCGATGCGGCGACGCGTTTCTCTCGGGATGTTCACGCACTGATCATTGTTTTGGTTTACTATTTTTCTTTATTAAACAGACTTTAGCAACCAATAAAATTCTCTAATTGTAAGGTCTATTTGTATGCGTTACTTTTTAATGTGTTCTCTTCAGCTTAATTTGGCATCTAGGTGGATTCCGAAATATTTAATGCATGTTGATTGTGGAGCTTCTAAGTTGTTAATGCATCTTGAAGGACATTTTTGTTTTCTGTAAAAGTTATGTGTTGCGATTTGCTTTCATTAATGTTTATTCTCCAACTTATGAGCCATTCTTCTTTTACGAATATATAACGTATCTAGGTACTTGAAATAAAATAATATTTACTCTTTCTACTTTGAGTTACTAAATTTTATTTTCCGCAATAATTAATAACGAAAGTCTTCACAGAGAATTGTCTCATTTCTATGAGTTCGCCTCATTTATTTTTTTCTTGTGAATATGCACAGGAGAGTTTAGGACTTCTAATAAAACACATTTTGACACAAAGAAATATATTTTAATACTGTGTATTTTGTATATTTTTATAATAAATTAAGTATGTAATATTAATATTTACAAAAATCATTTCCTATATTAATTTAACCACTACACCATCAAAGAATGATTATAAAAAATGTTAGATCAAGAATAATTGCAACATGATTATTAATACCAATACATTGGTTTGTCAATTAGCAAATTCACGTTCATACTGGTACGAGTATTCCCCAAAATAAAATTTAGCTAGGCCGTAACATTACATTTTGTAAATTTACATGGGATAAAGGATACAGTAAGGTCCTTGCATACTATTTTTTATACCTTAACTACGTTTAGTATATCGTTCTTAATCACACACTATTTTTTAATTTTTTTTTAACGGTATATTAGTTCATGAAAAAAATAAATAAATTTAAATCCCTAAATGACGCGCCAAAACGCATTTGTTGTCACATGACTGAGTGTGACGTTGTGTGACGTAGAAAGTAAGTAAACAGACTTAAGTGAGGTTAGAAGTAAATACAGTTTGAACGGAGTTGTTGGGATTCTTTTAAAAAAACACTCGCACGGCTGTGAGTATTCAACTTTGTAGAATACAAGATGACGTATCGTATGTACAAACACTAGTATAAAAACACCAAATAAAGTTTTCGTGCAAGTCACTCGAGAGGAAAAACGATGATTTCAAGCTATGAGAAGAGATTATACGAGGGTCAAACTGGCAGCCCAGTGCCCAGTATATGTTCGTGAAGAACATTTCAATGTGAGTTTTTTCTATTGGTATTTAAAAAATGTTAACTTATTGGTATTTTTACTGTAGCTTGAAACATATTTGGTAAATTATATGATGTAGAAACTAATACAATGCAAAAAAATTGTAACAAAAACTGCTTTATGACTACATTTTAATACAGTTCAAGCAAACACATATGATAATGACGTTACTATAAGAAAGTCCAATTAGTAGTATTTGCGTATCTGCTTTCACTCAATGTAATTCAGCCGAAGTAAATGATTGATTATTAACAAAGAACGTAGTAACCATGAATGCATCTAACCATGTAGATTGTCCGATCTTGTTTCGACAAATCCTATTTAGGCCATCATTTCAATTAGAATAGTTTTTAAAACCCTCTCAAAAACACAAATTGCACTAATCAACCAATTATCTCCACTCACAACTACAGAATGGTGTTTGAAAGGCGACACGCGGTGACCACGTTTCAGTATTTACTTACTTTCTACGTCACAACCGCAGTAACCAATAGAAACATGTTTTCTGTCACGTGTTATTTTTCAAATTATCCACAATTTATATTTGCGATTTATAATAATTTATGTTATAATATAATACGGTTCAACCTAAATTCATAAATAATAAGTGATATATAAATTTTTAAAGATGTTAAACACCAAAATTACCGACCACAGCAAGGACCCTGTTAGGACGATAATTTCTAGAAAATATTATTAATGAAACATTTCAATTAGAGGTACATTGGATAAAAATACTATCAAAAGTATCTTTATTAATAGTACAGGAAGCAAAAGGAAAATATAGCCAGAAGTGTAAAAATAAAGGACACACTGAAAATTAATACACACATTCTTGCTAAGATGCATTTTCTTATTTTCTAACTCAAAATTATTTCGCCTTCCGCTACCTATTTTCTGATAAACAATTTTTTCTGCAAATCCTTATTATTATGGAAATGCCAATTTTAGTGTTTTTCACGCTAAAATCATATCATACTTTACTGGAGATATTAGATTGTTTCTTCCATTTTGAATATTTTATTCTTGTAAAATTTACTCACGACTCTAGCACTATAATAAATATTTTGAAAGGATCTCTTTTTTTGTTCAATTAATAAATAGACAGAGAATATTAATTAAACTTGAGAAAATGTACCTTTTAGAACGTTTTCTTTGACAAATGTTTGTTGGATGAATTAATAGCTCTGTGTATCTACATACATTTTCCGCTTCTTTCATACAATGGGATTTTTACAGGTAAATAGAGTTCATGTATACAACCAAAAATTATAATTTTTGCGCAAGCCAATTAATGCGTGGAGCAAAAGTGATAACCCTATTGGGAAACCCTATAACTTTCGCTAATAGCAGCAATTGTCAATTCGGTTATGACATTTGTGGAATAAACAAACGCAGAATACGAATCGACAAGCCATGAATCTGTTTACTCTTTGAAAATGCGGAGTAATGGTTTCCATTTCTTTTTGGAATTTCGTCGCAGATTTCCTGACCATCCGACACCAACAAGGACAACACGAAACCTTTCCAAGACTCGCCGGCCCCAGAGCAGCCATTCTGCTGGGAATATCGCTACTGGTGTCTAACGAAACGACGTACCACAGAATTGACCATTAGGCGGCGGTAATTATTTGTACTGGCAAAACTAACGTGATTAGTACGTCTATTAAAGATGCTAATAGGACGTTGAAAATGAGGTCGCTAGGCTGTGACATATTACGCCTCCAAGACGTGATTTTTTCGTCGTATGTCGTTAAAAATAACTAAATATCGACTAGAAAAAGACGACAACTACCTGGAAAACAAAGTGCACAAGTAGAACCAAAGTTTTCCTTGTAGGAGACGCCAGTTACCATTTGAAAATTTTCAAAATTGTTTACTATCTTAATGCATATCTAATGCATGTGGATGTAGAAGGCTTGTGACATGTGAAATTAGACGATTGATATCTGTATATAAAGGTTATATATTGTAGTTGTAAGATACGCAGTTTTCAATTCAATTCAAAAGTTAAAAATTAATAATCTTTTCGACGATTATTTTTATATGGTCTGTATAAACTTGTGTCCATAAAATCGACTACTTTCTTTTTATCCACCTGTATAAATCCACTTTGAATTTGTGGTTAATTGATCTTTGATTGTATTAAAATTTACACAAAATAACATTATAAATAAATTTTCTGACTCTGAGCTGCACAAACAGTTTTAATTTATCCATCTTAGTTTGTGTTTAAAATCATAACTTTTTTCACGTGGATATTAAGAATGAACGTTATTGGAGTAAAACTATTGGAGAACAAAATTGTAATAACTGAAACCGTTGATAGTATTCATTCTATACACACACTGTTTACTACCAATACACCGATTTCAATATTTGAAAGTGATAACTTTAACGAAACGTGCAGTTGACAGTATAGTTTGGAGTACATATTGTTGTGGTAATTAACAGTCCGTTTAGTAAAGATGTGATAATATTGGGGTACCAGAGGAAGTTACTGGTATGTGAAAATCATTCTTTAATGAACAACTAAACATTGTGATAACTTAAAATAAAAATCTTCTCGAAAATTTTATGTATTGTTGATATCAAAGGTATTCCAGTTTGATCCTTGGTTTTTAACTAGAGTTTGGCTAATTTAAATTCAATCTACTACTATGTCTTATTAGTAGTACACTTAGCCAGTGTCCTATACTTTCGATTTCCGATGGCAGGATTCCTAAATTTTTCATTGATAAATTATTTTATGCTCCTAGTACTTTTCGGTTTTTAAAAATATTTCTTTCCCAAAATCTACGTAGATTTTGTATTCTAGCTCTTTCCAACTAGGTAGTTACCATTATACGAACCATTCTGTTTTGTGCTTCAATCGACTCTCGGGGTGGTCTCTTCAGTACTCGGTTGATAGCTAGTACTGTTACCAGAATCGAACAAGTATCGGTGCAATCTTGAGCTGATTTTTGTATTCATAACATTTGGACTTGGTAAATGCAATGGGATACGCTTCTGCAGTTGAAGAGAGACTATGGACACTGAGATATCTTGCATAACACGAGTTAATATAAGAGCAAGTACAGGTAAAGGCTGATAGCCTTGAATTGCATAGGTATTCCACGTCTGGCAGGTCTACAGACTCTTGTTTTTATCACAGAATGGCTATTATATTTATACCATTCTTAGATTGATTTATCCTACATCTAGAATCTCGTTTTATTAAACACAAAGGCATTTGAAAATCTTTTCAATACCAATTACCAACAAAAGAGGAATTGATATTACTTGAAGATGATCAAAAGAAACAACTTCTTGCCAAATATGTTACAGATGTCGATTGCAGTGAGGATGCTGTGTTAGGTAAAATTTCGGTATGGTACATGTACATCAATCAACATCAAATCTGAGATGTGCTGTAAGTTTGTATGACAAAATTACTTTATCCACTTTTCACAATTTACTCAAAATATATTCAACGTTGCCAGCAACGACTGTTGCAAGTCAAAGGTATTTTTCGACGTTAAAAAGATCAGAAAAACAAAAAAGTGAGACGTTTAAATAGTCTGGTTTTGCTCAATATCCATATTCTTTGTAGAAGAGTTTTGATTGGTGTATACTTTAAGCCATGCTACACAATTTTTGATTGTTGGAACGAACCTATTATTTAATCCTCAAAATGATTCGAAGCTGTTTTTTAACTGGGGATGTTATGCAACACAGAATACACGTTGAAAGAAATTTTTCGACGTTAAAAAGATCGGAATCCTACATCAGAAATACAAAATGTGAGACGTTTAAATAGTCTGGTTTTGCTCAATATCCATATTCTTTATAGAAGAGTCTTTCGTTACAATTGTTATCCGAATTTGATAAGTGATAGCCATGTTACACTATTTTTGGTTGTTGTTGGAACGAACCTATTATTTAATTCTCAAAATGTTTCGACGCTGTTTTTAACTGTGGGTGTTATGCAACACAGAATATACTTCATAAAGAATATAAATATGAATTTTCTGATTTAGCTACAGTATTTAATATAAAAGGTACAGCACGAAAATAGACATATAACAACTATTTAATGTCAAGTATAAATACATACATACGTACTTAATTTTATAAGCGTCAATTTACAAACTTAAATCTATATCCACATAATTTTTATACATTTTAAAGAGACTTACATGGTTTTGAGAAAAAGTATTTTTATGTACACTAAAATTGTTAATAGTAATCGTCAAAAATGATTTGAACAATAATTCAGTTTTTAAAAAATTACACATATTTTACCAACAATAGCACAATATCAAATTTGTTTTCAATGTTTGCACTACATTGTAATTGATAATTTTTTCACTATCTTGTATAGAACTAAGATTTATATTTTTTGATAATAATTGAGACATAAAACAGCTTTATCGTGGCCTTGTTCATTGGTTCAACTGATTTTTGTCATCTGCATAATAATAATAGAGTCAGTAGCACAAACCACCTATTTTATAGACATTCCATATAGGTGGACCAAGGTTGAATCATTTTTGTAATTCAAGTTCTGGGCCCTAGATGGATCTGCTAGCTTAATTATATATCAAGTTGGCTAACTTGAGACACAATTGGATAATTTAATATTGGTAGACATTGTGCAGTTTTTCTTGATGACTCATTATTGTTGTGTTTTGCTTGTACTTTTGTGTTCTTTTGATTATGTGGTTAGCTGAGGTTAATTTTTCAAAATGACTTCCAATAAAAGTTTTGTATAACATTTAGAATCTATTAATGTGATGTATTTGTTACTAAATCCTCATAAGGACTTAAAATGTTTTAATAAATGGCTGCCGACTATAAACAATACTAAATCAACTACAAGGGATGTATTATGAAGTTAAATTGCTGAATTTTAATAGAATTGGGTATAATTATATAAGATGTAACATTTTTGTATGCAATATTTTATTTCAAAATAAATAGTTTCTTTTAAGTTTTATTTTTAACATTGTCCTAATTCATGTAAATATAGGTGATCTGTTTGTTGTTAGTCGCCAGTATCCTCAGCTCGCTATTGGGCTATTGCTTCACGTAGTACATGTAAAATCAAATTTTTATAGGTGCTAATATGTATATTAAGAGTATCAAAGTGCGGAGTTTACATTGCCATTTTGAGTACCTAAGCAAGATACATATATCATACATAGGCAAGAAAAATACACATACACACTACAAATATCCACATTATAATTGGCAATATACTTTGGCACATATCTGTACAGAAACATTTAACCGCTATTAACATTATTTTCATACATTACATAAACAAAAAGAAGAATATTTTGAAAAATGAAGGTAAACAAAATTTTCAGAAAAGAGAATTTTTAAGAAACGAATGGGTGATAGAATTCTAAAATTTTAAGGAAATGTCCTGCAGTAATAACAGAATTTTAATGGTGCAAGAATATTATGAAGTAGGATAGAGCGGGGTCACTCGATTCGAATTTTCTTCATATCAGTTAAGGTGTTTTCGAAGAAATAATAAAAAAAATTAATTTTAAATCAGTCGTTCATTTATTGGACCATATGTTGAAATAAAAAAACTCAACAAATTCCTGGTGTACCATAATAAATTTACTTTATAAGGAACCACAAGCGAGGTCTTTTGAACAACCCTACGGGATCACAAGAACCATTGGATTATTATACAAACTTTTATCACATTAAAACATATGAAATATAGAAACAAAAACATAACAAAATATCTGAGATTCCTCATAGTAACAAAAACATAACTAAACTTAGTATCGAAAAAAATATACTTAAATTGTTTAGTTACTGTCACAGTTCATGCAAACATAAAATGCACTGAAATCAGAAGTGCGCTTATCATGAGTACAATCTTGGCAACTAGTGTTCTATTTGTATTAAAATAGTGTTCAAACTTCTTCCAAGGAAATATCAGCATCACGGGAACTGAGATTCGGCCGCAATTACTGTTACATTAGTGTTACGTCCTTCTGGCGTAACGGAACTAACAGTATGCTTTTCTTTTAACCGCTACTATTTTACTAGGTTTCAAGACTGTTGGAACACCAGTTTCGTGGATGTTTCATATTCTGGAAGCTTGATACTTGCTCATAACTGTATCCAGCTTGTCATAAAACAAACCAAGTCCATGCACATCTGACGGACTTAAACCATAAAATATAAAATGGACTTTTCATATTTTTTCTTGTTCAATTGAAAAAACTTGGCGTGTGTTTGTGTACTCCTTGAACACATGAGATTCAGGATCAACTTATAAACATACCTTGATAGCGTAGTTCTATCTATTTTGTTATCTTTAGAAGTTTTGCGGATGCTTGAACAGTTAAGGATTTCATCTGCAACTTGTTTTATCGATTCTTTAGATTACCACATTCCATTGGAAATACTTTATTTATGAAACTAGCAACTAGTCAAAATGCACTTCCTTGATGACCGTATATTATTCGATGTTTTTAAACCAAATTTAAATGTCACGATGTTTTCATACTTTTACCAATAAACTTCCGATATAACGTGCTTTGACCCAAAACGAAGGCGACTAATGCAACATTAGCGTAGGCCTCACAACCCCCTGTTTTGTCTTAAACCACCGCTCGTAGGTATCATACACCGTGTGTGAGATACTATAGGTGGAGCACCAGACTTTGCCGCTCAACAGACCCCGCTCTTCCTTACCCATACGTATAAAATTTGAAATTATCACTACCTGGATTCTCGAATTTTATAATCTTAATATTTATAAATATGCCATCAGAAACTACTATATATACATATTTTGGGAAAAAACTTTCTTATATATTACTTTTGATGATAATATGTAAGTTCATTCTTTTATTTCAGTGAGATGAATGTTCAAACAATTGATATACTTTTCGATTACATATTTTAAACATTTTTCAGTCAGAATACTTTATACAGCTATTAACTATAATCTAGTTGCAAACATGTTCTTCTTTTTTCGATCTACATACATCACACACTACATTACAGCACCAGATAAATCTACAATTGCATTTTTCTTCGACTTCTCTTACTCGAGTTTGATAGCCTCTGCCACAACAAAGGAGTCTACACCCGTCCATGCCGTGACTTGTTTTGTTGCATATTCTTCCGTGAGTACCCAAAATATTTAATCTAAAAAATAATTTGCTAACTTAATTTTTGATCTGTTTATTAAACTTTAAATGTCTTACGTTTCATTTTTCTCACAATAATCTGGCGAGTCGTCTAAAAAGACCAAATCGGTCCTGATGGGTTTCTTCAAATCCGGACTTACTGCTTTCAACTTTTTCCGTCGCCTTTCGACAAACTTCACATGAGAAGCACCTTCATATCTTTGGAAAAGACCTTCTGCTACTGCTTTAAATGGAGGAAGTCGTCTCCAGCAAATCTGCATGCTGCAGGAGCCTGAAACTCCATGACATTTGCAAGTACGCTGCATTCGTGATCGAACGCTCTGTAAAAGTAAAATGATAATTATAATAATATAATCAAATGGACAAAAATTTTGTTCCCTAATGTTTTTCTTAATTTAAAAAAAATTTTATATCCAAGACTCTAAAACTATTTGACTTATTCTCGGCATACTTGGTGGGAAGTGGAGATTCTATACAAATGTACGATTGAGGCAAGTAGTTGTGGTGTAGTATTTGGCAAGTGATAACCAGTCATTGGTCGTTGGATAGTTCCAAAAACGTTTAATCAATTTAATTTAGTAGTAACGTCGATAGTAGTAATGTAATGTGAACTTCTCACAATATGAATCCCTAAACAAAAACAAAAAAAAAGTATTCTCTCTATTCAAGGATATCTCGCCTCTATAATGTGAACAAAAGAAATATTTTGTATATATTCGCTGTTTATCCGTCGATATCTACCAACAAAATAAGTTATATAACTTTGAACAAAACCCAACTATTTACCAATAGAGGTTCCAGAGGTTCCTGACCTAGAGATAGCGATAGTTGCTTGAAAAATACCACACAAATGATTAATCAAAACAATGAATTGAAAAGGGAGAACCGGCTCCAAAAAGGACAAAGATCGTTGCACCTGCAGACAAGATCATGGCGTCGGTTTTTTTTGGTTGAGCGTGGGATAATTTTCATTGACTATCTTGAGAAAGTAATAGTAATTTTAGAAAGTCAAAAATTAACAACAAAATTTTCACTCAAACCCGGGAAGAAGCTTATTTTATGAAATATAAATTTAAAAACAAAAATAAACGTTTATACACAAAACTAGCAAGTGAATTCCTCACACTCACTGGCCTACACAAGGTTCATGGGCCCTACCGTTATAATACTGGCCTCAGATTTTGAATTTGAGTATGATTTTTGACAAAATAGGCAGGTTACATCTACGCATTCGTCAGAAAGTTTTCTAATATTGACCAATTAATAAATTTAAATGACATTTTTGGCCAATTTATCATCTTTTAATGGTATAATTGGTCAATTGGAATTCCCCACTTGAGGTGCTAAGATTGCGAAGCTCTCAGATTCATAATACAATTTTTTTTATAATCAGCAGGAAATAATCGGACTGTTAACTGTTAATAATTTGATTAGGATGTTCTTCGTCATTATTCAAGTAGAATTTTTTGAGTTGGCATTGTTGCGAGCCGTAATTTTTATAGGCTCTTGATATTGTACACCACTATTAGTACTATTAGTCAATCGACTAACCGGGGTCGATATATTGGAGTCATTAGTATTTTTTTTGGTATTCAAACCAATCGCTTTGACAGGAGATTTTGTCCAATTTTGAACCGTATTTCTTCCAATGTGATTATCATATCGGTGATCATTTTCGAATTTTTAGTGACGATAGATTCTTTGGAATAATCTGTTAATTTTAATGTTTGTCTCTTTTTTTGACATCAATTTTCTAAATAATCTGACCAGACAAACGTTGCTGCCGTTGTTTTCTATTGAAAATTTGCTTTAGTACACATTCTTGAACAACTTTAGCAAGTCTTACTGAATACAGCCCTTCAGGAGTATTATCATTCCATAAATTTATCATTTTCGTTATATCTACGGAACTTAATGCTGTTAAAGTTTTACAGGAATGTGATTGCAGTTTTCGTCGTATAGAATAGCGGGCAGCTCGCGCTTGTTGGAATACACTAATAACTTCCATTTCTTTATAATATTTTTCTTGTAACAGCTTACTTGTTAGGTTCCACATGGTTTTGATCGTAGTTTCTTTAAACTCTGAACCATCTCATGTTCACAGCCCAATCCTTTAAAATTAACGATAATTCTTTCGCCTCCCGATTTCCATCTAATTGATACTTTCTATCATTGTCCATAAATGCTTTCCACACATTTTTTTACTGTGAACGGTATATTTTTATGTTTGATTCTATAATATTCTATAACTAAAATCGTGTCATTTTGAAACATTAGGTAAATATTTTAAACGTGAAAATCGAAAAGAATCAATATGTATACATGGCAAATTGATAAAGTTGAAACAGCCCATGAGATCTGTTATCAGTATAATATTTTACTGATTGGTTGTCTTCAATCAGATGACTTCAAATTAATTGAATTCATTGGATTTTTACTGCAGCAAAAAATTTCCACATTAATGTGTTGTTTGTTGCCCACCTCCCCTTCCAATATAAATGGCATTATCGATTTTAATTAACAATATTCCATTATCGATTATGAAGTGTATCAAAAAGTGTTTATTGAGGATAGTAAATAGTTATTTAGACTCTTAATAGAAATGCACTATTCACATTCTTTGAAGGATTTTTAAGGTTATGATTACCAAATTATTTTTGACCACGTAAGTAGTTCAGATTTGAAATATTGTATGTTTCTCAACTAACCAAGTAAAGTTGATTATTAAATTTTTTAACCCAGCATACTTTTTTATTTTGCTAAATTCATACCATCTCCACTTGATATACGAGGGCTAAACAATAAGTAGTTTTCTGTTTACAGATGGAGGGTACTCCTTACCTCTACACTCCATATTAACGATATTATTTAATGTTGTTTGACATCGATGTTGAAAAATCGATGATAATCGAACATTCTTGGATTATATTAATGTTTTCACTCGACATTAAAGCTGCATCTTTTGATGTTTTGCAAAATACCTCTTGTAATACGTAAGTAGAATCGAATATTATTTATGCTATTGTGAACAATTGAAAATATATATCTAACGAATAACAGATATTTTATGATTCTATACTTATTTGATCTCCTTACTGCATATTTTTGATGAAACAATGTATTTGTCTCGTTTTCCTCATAACTCGGAATTACAATTATAGAATTCCGGCAATCAAAAACGGAACTAAGTTCACGGTCAATAATTTGAATACTTTTACTTATACTGACCCGTCTGCCTGCCTCATTATTATGGAGATTCATAAGTCCTAAAGCGGTATTTGGATCTTCTCGGACATCCAGAAATTGTTTACTAAAGTTTTCGCCGTATCTTATATCGTCTGAACATCCGCCCCATTTGAACTTTTGTGTTTTTCTCTTCTTTATTTTAGTATCACAAGAACAGTATTCAGCTAATTCACCTTTCGAACAAGCTCGGGTGACTGCGTATGCGACACTAGCTGCTGATATTGCTGATAAATATGCTGCCTCTCTACTTCCTGAAAACATCAATTTATTTTTAAAGATTATGAAAAATATGAGTTTAGTTCGCGGATCAAATTCCGAATTGTTTTAGGGACCAATCGCATGCGCACTTTCAAATTTCAATTATCGTTTGCGGGTCGATGACTCCCTCTCCCGAAGGACAATTTTGAAAGTGCGTATGCGATCAGTCCCTAAACTGATTCGGAATTTGACCCGCGAACAAAACTATTGTTTTAATAGTGATATTATTATTGAGTGAGCTGGGATATGGATATAGGATATATGGTTTCAAATTTAATCAAAATGTATAGTGGAAATTGCAAAGGATCCTTTTGGTTATGTGATACTATATAAATAAGCTTGCCGAAAATTTTGTTTGATCTATCATAGGCGTAGATCCCTCATTTTATAAATTTATTATTTTTAAAAATATGTATATCTTATGCAAGAAAATATTCGTTAAAAGGCAATCGAATAATTAGAAATTGGACGGCATTATACAAGTACGCCCTTATTTAGACAGATGCAACTTGGAAAAAATCATTATTATACTGAATATTGAATTATAAAACGTATAAAATGAACCTGTTTGTAGAGGTATATCAAGAACGTTAAAACTCAGGTATGTGAAACATTATTCAAAGTTGACCTAATTTTATATGTAGAGTTAAATAATATGATCAAATATAGAAACATGGTTTCGAGAAGATGGTTCCATCATTTTGAATTTAAGTCTGATAGAATTCCGAACGAGAAAAACTCACAGATGAGTAAATAACGACAGAGATATACTCAAGTATCTTCTTATTATGAGCATGTCGGTAAGTCAAAAACTTCAGGTTATAGTGCAGCAGAATTACCTCGGATTTCAAAATAGAATCTCTACGAGAATGCAAGTGAAAATATCAATCTAATGTATCACAAGTAACATGCCATGGGTGAGTTTTTATAAATTTCACATAAAATACCTAATCAGCGACACCGAAAACCAAGTGAGAGATTTTACATCGATAACTTGAATTTTTTAGCTTTGGTCAGGTTTTTGAGATTTGGCCCCAGTAATAACTGTGTTAACAATTATTATTTCTTAACACTGCCAAGTTTTAGACACTCAAAATACTAAAATTTCTTTCAATGGAACAATAAAAGCACGAAGGGGGAAAAGTACTTTATGATATTAATTAAAATTTTCAAATCATTAAATACAGTCATACAACCATCAGATAGAAAAGTTTAATATATACCCATGAGAGTTAATTAAATTAATTCTAATAATACTTACTGATTGTGACAACATTTCCAAAGGTGTTGTTCTTTTCAAGAAATGTAGTACAGTTCCATCGACTGAACAAAAATATATTTTGACATTCTTCTACAGCTAAGCGAGCACCATTTCCTAATATCTAGAAAATAATTTATATTAATATTACGTACATATTTGAATAGTGATTGATAAAATGAATCGTATGGGTTCCGGAATTGATTCTCAATGTCAAAATTATTTGATTTTTATGTGATAATTCATTCAATTAGCATAATTTACAAATTAGAATTCCGAACCAATTGATAGCTTTTGAATGCCTCACCGAAATCATAAAATTTCTATAAAGATCAATGAAGTTGACATTTGTTGGGTTCAACGTACCTAATATATAACTTTATGCGTAGTTTCTATATATGGTATAAATCCACTCAATCAAATTTTGTGTAAATAATATTAGAATGGATAGAAGAAGGTTACAGATTTGAGCAAATGGTTGCAAAAAATTTATTAACTTTCTTAATTTCATACGAATTATTTCCATGTGAAGACATCTTTTAGATTCTTTAAAATACTAGACAAGATTATGAGGCTCTGATAACTTAATCAAGAAGTAATTATAATGAAAGAACACAGCAAATTATTGTATTAGAAATAAAGTAAAAATCTAACAGAAGATTTGCGTTAATTCCCTTGAAAGTACTGCTTTTGATTGCAAAACCTTTATCCTAACGTTGAATCCACTGAAAGTATTTCTGGTAAGGCTTCGTCTGCTCTGTTGTGGCTATCTCCCTTATAAGGCCCTTTTTATTTTCGAGAAAAGAATAACCAGTAATTGGATGGTGCTAAATCTGCTACATATGGTGTGCAAAAAAAATCTTCGCTGTCAATGCAAAGCAAAAGTCACTTAGAGTAATGAACTCCTTTGTGATTATTTATAAAGGGTCAAAAGTGCATTTTGTGGGATACAAGATTTTCTAGATCACGAAATGTTTTTTTCAGTACAAGATATATCGGGTGTTCCTCTGACCAGCATCGCATACCAAAATTCCTATCTATTTAACTCAATTAAAAAATGGATAATATTAAAAAAATGGATGGCCTGTTTTCTCTGGCGAGTACTTTTTATTGAAGTCTGTCGCCGGTGTTTTGAGACACTAACATTTTTACTCCATGACCATTCATCCTACGAAAATTGTATGCCGAAATAAAACTCACTTGCATAACAAATAAATTAATCCTCTTAACAGACGGCTGTCACATAAAAAATGCGCTTTCTGTGATCTTAGATTTCACATGTTGATAATTTCGTGCTTACATTTTTAATTTCCTTTTGCCGTTTTCGTTTCCGATTATAAACCATTACTTTTAAAAATTTTGATTCAGTATTATATGTATTAAATGCATTTATAAACTTACAGTAATTTACATTTTACGACCGTGAATTATTAGTCTATTAAAGTACAAGTCTAGATGCTGAACCCATAATTTCCAGATGAATACTTCAATGATATTTCACGGCCGTATATTGTAAAATAGAAGGAATTTTTTGACAAGAGTTTTTGACCTAACAAATCAATAAGACATTTATTTTCCATAATAATTTTTATTTTTCCACATATCGGCATCTTTTTTCTCTAAATAGGTTTAGTGAAAATCTTTCTTTTGCTAGTCAAAGTTCGTTAGGAAACAGTAAAAAATTGTTGGGGATCAGATTTAATGTATTCGATTAGTGGTCAACCAGTTTGAAGTGCAATCCCAATAAACGGTCGGCATCACTTGTCTTTGTCTTTGACGGTGAAGATTCGCCCTTTGCAATTCACTTATTTCACTGTTTTTTCTATCAGAAAGTGTTTATTAGTATATAATTTTGGCCCAAATTGATCAGACCCGGCACCCAACGCGCGGATAGATTACACATGCATAATTCTTCAATCAGTACATGGCAAATGCATTGTTTTGATATGCCGACTACCTCTTCTATTCTTTAACCTTAATCCAACGGTCATTCAGGACCATTTGGTGAATTTTTTCGATGATATCTCTTGTCGCAGTTTTGGGCGTCTCGAAGTAATTCTGAGACGGTCAGGCATATCTTAACTATCTTTTCCAAAAAAAAATCATACAGTTTGAGCGACTATGTTGGATTCATTTTGTTATACTGGAATTGGCTATTTAGTCTAATCCCTAACGTGTACATTGTAATTGTCGAGATATTTTTCAAGGTGATACAAGGTCACACATTTTTACAGTCCAGCAAGCGGCCTAGCTGAACAACCGCGAGGGGGAGGGGTAGTGGTTATAGATACTCGGGCGCGGTTTCTCTTTTCTTGGGAATTTGGTGTTAATCGAGTCCTTCACGAGAGGACAACGCGCGTTTTATATTAAAATGGTGTACGTCTGCCTGTGGCCTACGATTTTTTTAATTTGCAGGTTTACTCTATTTTTAACTAAAACTGCTGTATCTGGACTTATAGTTGTCCGATTATTCATAATACACTTGCCGATTCAAGATAACATTGACATAAATATTTTCCTGCCGTTGACTAGGCAATAACAGATTATTACATTGGTTGCGCAACACACTTAATAATAATCAGTAATGCTGCTTAAACAAGTGTTAATGTATTCGGTGGCTTAGCGTTGGCGGGAATACTGTTGTGAATGATATTACGTAGTTATTTTGATGTTCACTGGCTTTTTCTTTATTATTTTCCCAATTTGTGTTTCAAGAGGATTCCAAAGACACCTAAAGAGTGTTAAGTGACGCAAATCCAGCTCCCAAAGTACCTACTGAAATCAATTTTTATGACGCTTGTTGTGCATCCTCAGATGGCACTAGGTAGTTATACATGTAGCCTAACAAAAATTAATATTAGTACTTTTGGAACTGGACCTGTGTCACTCAACACCATTTGGTTGTTTTTGTTATGATACTGTTGGGAGCCAGAGATTCTAGTGCCATCTTTGTCTGGTTATTGAAAACGTAGGCGGACATTCGATTCAGTATGTTCACATGTATGTGTGCAATCTAAATTTCATGTTTGTTTCGTATCTGTTTTTTTGTTTCCGGCTTTGAACCAATTAGTTAATTTGATTGTGAAATCTCACAATTTGACGACTGTGACAGGACATTGTGTATAAGTCAGCAAGTATCAGTTAATCGTTTCGGATCTATTGTTTGTGGTTTCTAGTCCTTGTGTGGGAAGAAAACGATCGCTTTCGTGTTTGTGGAAACTGTACGTATTCGTCAAGGATCATGTATTCAAACACAGTGAAACGCGTTCTTCACGAAAGTTTACTATGGACTGCTACCGCTTTTTTCGGAGGTAAACGTCGAACTGATTAAGATAAAGACTCAAATTTCTTGAAGGTAAATACGTTGAGCTAATGCAGAACAATGAAAAAATCCATGTTGAGCTGTTTGAAACGACTTCAGCTGAGTTTGGCAAGGCTTTCACAAATGACATTGGGACCTGTCATGAATATGAGTTGAAATATCATCAAATGTCGAGTTGAATACTTGATGTAATCTGTTCCGACTTTTATCTCTAATGAAGGTTTAGACGAAAGAAAGAATCAAGTTGTCTAAGCTCCAGTTAAGTCCATATAATGGTGATATTTTTCATTTGTTTGCATTTTGGTCACAGGTTTTCAGTAAGACCAAGATAAAGGCGTCGCTGACGAAAACATATTTCAAAACTTGTTTCAAGTGATAGCCGTAGGATCCAGAACAAGTGCACTCATTGATAGTTTTTTCCCATTAGGTAAAAATAATCTTAAGGCTTTAGCTGCCTTTAAGGATCGTTTTGGTTGCTAAGAGTTTTTGATTGAATACTGCATTCGAGCTCTCTTACAGCTAGTAGTAAACAAACGAGGTATGAAGCTGTGTGCGTTTTATGAACATCTACAGGGTATCTAGAAGCCTTGAAAACCGAGAAAAAGACGGGAGACGCAGAGCTGGGAAAAATCGGGTATTCGATGGGAATTATCTAATAAACCAGGAATTTTCAGTTATCTAATCGAAACAATATATTGAACCTCCCTCGTAACTGCACTCCTATTTATAAAATTAATATTCTCAAAAGAGATGCCAATAGTTTCTTCTGCAAACTCAAAAAACTCCAAGATATCGATATAGGGTATGCCGCAAGAGCGACTTTGAAAAAATGCATTGGAGTTAAAATAAGGGCATGTTGATCTTTACATGTAAATTAAATAAAGGAATAGATTTCCTTAATCACAATAAGACTGACAACGATCCATAACAATCCGTTCAACTGATGTCTGAGAATTTAACATTTTGTTGACTGCAGACAGATGCGACGCTACTACACAGCAGTGCTTTTTGAGATATTCTAAAGAATCAGATATCTCTAAATGAAATGAAAAACTATTCAAGATGTGATAGAGTAGATGATTTTTGGATTGAAATTATCGAAAACAGTAGTCTAAAAAAGGTGGTGCAACTTCTTCTAATAATTTCTCACGAAAATGCGACAGCAGAGAGAGATTTTTCTGTTAATAAAGATATTTTGGTTGAAAATTTAAAACAAGAATCACTTATAGGACAGATTAATGTACGATTTTCCACAAAACATTGAAGGACTAAAGAATGTAGATATTTGAAAATCTATGATAATCACTAGGGGCCATCCATAAATTACGTCACACAAATTTCAGGACTTTTTAACCCCTCCCCCCTCCTTGTCACAGGTTGTCACAATTTCAAAACCCCCTCCCCCCTGATGTGACGTCGCACATTTTTCAAATTTATATATTTATTCAAAAATAATCAAAAGAAAACAGTTATTTTTATTTTTATTTTACTTTTATTATATAATCTTTGATAAAATTAACATAAAGAATTCAAATATTTTAGACAACAGAAAAACAAACGACTAGTTAGGAAGCAACAAACGACTAATTAAATTTTGCGTGATGAATTTTGAATTTTAACATGTAATGTCACAAAGTTTTTGATCCCCCTGCCCCTTGTCACACTATGTCACATTCCGATGATACCCTCCCCCCCATTAACATGTGACGTAATTTATGGATGACCCCTTATGAGGAATGCCTGCTTAAGATATGGCGCAACTCAAAAAGACAAAAAAGCACAAGATTTGCTGAGAACTGCAAAAAAACTCGAAAAACAGAGAGAAAAACTGAAAAGAAACAAAAAGACTTTAAGACTCTCAAAAACAGTTTGCAGCAATAGATCAAAAATTAGTTAAATTAAAAAAAAAATAAATTGTTTTATTGTTGTTTTATTATAGTTGTATTTTCTAAAATAAATGTTCATTATGAATGTTTAGTTAATTTATGAAATTTCAACTGGAAAAATGAAATGAAATGAAATCCAACCTGAGAAAACCTGAAGAAAGACGGAAATTTGATTTTCAATTTTTACTAGACACCCTAAGAAACACAAGTCGCGTTATTTAAATGCTTCCTATATCCACTTTTTATAGTAAATATGTCTCTGTCATATCAATTTTTCTGGATTATTTTTCTCCCACCATATTGGTGTTTTTTAAATTCTTTTTTACTTCTTTTAGTTAATTAGATCTGTACTTTTTTGCCTTCTTCTACCTCCTCTTTTCCATCAACATAGTTTATATTTGATTAATTAGATGTACGCTTTTGTCATTAAGTGACTGCAAATAAATGTTTATTGTTGGACTTACCGGTAATATTTTGTCATATCTTGCACATAATTGTTTCTGTGGTTCTATAAAATAATCCAGTTTCATACAACGATCTGCGTGCTCCGTTGGCGTTAGGTCCACGGAATTTGACATGATATTTGGTAATCCCAATTGCCTGTAACAAATGGAAAAATAGTTAAGTGACAAAATAATGGTATATTATTCAATGAATGAGAGTATTACTCTTACTCCATGCACCAATCCCTTTGGGTACACCGATGTTCTGGATTCACTGGTGGTTTTGCAAATCCTAGTTTTTCGAACGAATCATCCTCGTTGTTAACCGAATGATAGGGCAACCTAGCGAACTGAACCTTACAGCCTTCACTCACCAATTCATACTTTTTAGTCTATAGTACTCCACATCGGTCATCATGAATTTCATAGCAGCTCTTCTTTACGAACAATTTGGAAGGACTGGGTTGGTTTTATAATTACAGAAAATAGAATTACAATTTTATTGGTACACTGTTCAGATATGAATATTATCTAGATTTTGCTTCTTTTTTATGTAAAACCTTTTATATATTGTATGAAAATTTTTTAATATGATCGTTCATTGTGGCTAAGATTATTTGTTTTAAGTACATTCATATATCAACAAAAATAAATCTCTTTATACATATTTATCGAAAATCATGAAAAATATATAATATTTATATACTTCATTTGCTCAATGATGGATGAATTCGGATCAGATAATGATAAAATTGTATCATTATTCTGTTTTAGAAGGATAATACTCAATTATGTTCAAGTTATATCAACAGCAGACAAATACAAACCGATGAATGTTGGAGGATTTGTTTGTCTTGTAAATCGCTGAATTATTCGCTTCAGTAAGTCGAGTCGAAGTGGCAGTGATGGGAGCAATAGGAATTTTATAAGAAGGGCTCGAAAACAGATGGGGTTTGTCGCCTGGGGACGAGTTTAGTTCCGATCATCCACCTGGGACCTCACTAACAAACCAATATCTTTCACCATCGTTTGCAGAAGATTCTGTTTTATTATTATCGTTTATTTATGAAGTATATATACATGAGAATATTATTTTAAATAAATAAGATGAATGGACATTCTACTAATATTCTATTAATAAATCGATTAACATTATAAGTAGCGATTGAAAATGTAGAGCGACCGTGAATTAATTTATTTCGTAAAAACTATTCTAAGGTAAGGTTGGGGTCGGATACAACCCTAGCGTCAGTTTTTTGAGAATAGCAATCGCGTGAAAGCTTTGAAAGTTACTGCACGTTAGATATCCTATGAGTCATTCTTATTTCTCATTTTACCTGAGCGGGTTTTCCAATTAGTCACTTCCCAGTAACAATTATCTTACTCTTAGCTCGTTCTCTCCCCTAATTTACTCAGTAACTATTTTTGAACGGTTTGATCTTATTTTATTTGAGGTACTATCGAGAAGAAAATATATTTTGTAACTCCAGAAGAGGCTTTAGAAGAAATGCGGCCTCATTATGTGGAATCCGACTATGAAGCCTTTCTATCTGATGAGTCGACTTCTGAAGAGGAAGAATACGTTATAATAAATGATGATAAGATAGCTTCGAGTTGGAAAGAGATCAAGAAACAATTAGGGCGGATAAACCTTTAGGTTCAAAATTTTATAGGACTCCCTCAAGAAATATAGTCTTTCATTTACCAGGACCGAAAGAAAAAACATCAGAAATTAGAAGTGAGTCAGAACTTTTTTCAATATTTCTAAGCAAAGAAATTATTGATAAAATTGTTGATAATTCAAATGAAGAAAGTGATAAATCAAAAAAAAAATATAATTCTCCTCAATATTTCTTAGCCCGTACAGATGTTTTGGAGATGAAAGCAATGATTGGATTATTGTATGTGAGTGCAGTGCTAAAGGATTCAGGGTTGAACACTGAAGACATGTCCTCCAATAGTCAGAAGTACCATGATGAAAAAGCTTTTTCGTTTGAGCAACCTTCGTTTTGACTGTGAAATTACAAGAATATCATCCCTTGAGTTAGCAACTTTTCGCGAATTACGGGTCATTTTCGTTCCAAATGGTACACGCCATCGGAATACACAAAAACATCACATCTAACAATTGGTTCGCATTTTATGAGCTTACAGAAAAATTACTCGAGAAAAAACTTACTTTTGTTGGAACCATGAGGAAATACAAGCCACAGATTCCACCATCGATGCTAATACGTGGTCCAGAGATATCTTTAATTGTCAAGACTACAAAATATTGGTAACCTAAACTGCTGCAAAACAATAAAAGGTTCTTGCTTCCTCAATTATTTCGATAAGAGATATCGACTGCCTTTCGAGATTACCAGATGTTTTATACTTTTATACCATCATCGAAGGAGGAATGGATGTGCTCGACTAACTTTATCACAATGGCCTATACGTTATTTTGATGAAATTTTAGCTGTGAATAGTTTATTGCTATAGAAATGAAACTGTGACTTTGAGTCTTACTCAAATAAGGCAAGATCGACATTTTTGCAAAAGTTATCCTATTCTTTGGCATCAAATGATGAAAAAAGTGACAAATTTGAACAAGCGGATATTTCAAGTTTTATAAATCATGACTATTTTTTTGCAAATTGTAAATAGAAGTTCTTTATAGTTAGCTTCACACAAATAGATATGTTTGATAATTCACTTATTCGTTCTGTTATTAACTATTATTATGGTTAACTATATGAAATAATATGCAATAATATTAAAATTAACCCTTAAAAAATATTTAAACATATTTTTGGAAGTAGCCAGTCGGATCCGACCCCTCCTTACCATGTACGAGTCTGAATTTCACCTTACCCACGAATGGTTAAACTGAAGTAATTCTAAAAGTCAGTTTTAGAAAGTTCCTCTTAGTCATAAAATCTCGAGCGGTATGGCTAAAAGTCGCAGGTAAGTAGGAGGGGACTGTACGTGAACTAGCGTAGGTTTTCAACTTTGTTGAACACTGCAATCACATTATAATGCTCTCGGGCAATATTTTAAGTACTTTAATGCAGTATTATTTAGTGATTTCGTTACCTCTAGGATATGCAATTAAATAAAACAGTTAATATTGTTTCTACTTCTGGTAATATTCATATTGAACACACTATTTACACTTCCACCACTACCAATAATTATCCATCTAGTTGATCTTGTTTCCGTCAAATTCAAAACAAAATAAGACGAAAATGAACGCATGCTAGTCACGAATGAACAGAATCAGTTGACAATTACACACAAACGAATTCGTGGAGATTTATTGATGACGTCCATATCCCACAGAGGTCATTCGGTAGATTTGGGTATAACCTCCACAGAAACAAGACAAAAGTGCAGATTTTATTGTAATCATTATTCATTATAGGTTCTTAAGAGAAATAGATTTGATTTTTGCATTTTCTGAGGATGCATTGATGAAATTTCAAATATCCATTTCGTTGCAACGAGTAGAAGTAAAATATAAAGTGTTATAGAAAATTTTTCCCAACAAGAATTACTTGATTCCTATTTGGAGAATATCATCTTTGCTTAGGAGGGTGAGGTTTGGGCTATGTGTCAAAAGTTGACTCTCCTCACAATCAAATTAGAGGTTTTTTCGTCACTCTTTTTTGTTGGCAAATGTAGCTATTCATTTATATAAATGATTTTCTTGCATCCGTCTGGAAAATAAAATTCCAAGTACAAAAAATATCTCGTTTCAGGACGATTACTCCCTAGACGAGCCGATTTAGTATATCTAATGTTAATCACCTATATCACAAACACAAAGATCGGTACAGAAAATTCGATTTTTCTGTCGCTAAAGCTTTTTCAAAGCAAACCTATAAAACATACATCTTCAAATTATTTCACTAATAATCATTTATTTCTATTTTTTTACATCCACGTATACATTATTGTATTTAGTCCTCAAATGATAATCACTCACAACTCTGTTATTTGTTTAGTATCTTTCACAGAATAAATTGGGTTTTAAAATTGGATTTCATCATTTCCTACCACCATTTCCCACTGCCACTTCATCAAAAAAGTGCATGAGCAAACTGCTTATTCAACAATACAAACTTTTTGTGCAATATAGGTAAATGCCTAACAGTATGCAACATGTAATATCAATGAACAGAGACAAAAGACATTAATTTGGATAAAAATTTACTCTTGTTAAATGACCATCAAGGCGTGGCTAAGGAAGAAAAAGGAGAAATACCACTATTAGAACATTTTGTAGTATCGGTCAAATAAAATCTATCGAATAATCTACAAAATAGGGCATTATGAAATAATACACGTACACCAATTAATAATCCTTCTACAATATATTTTTTAAAAGGAATACCAGTTATTTACTGCAGAGCTCGATATGAATATAGTCAATCATCAACTGGGTACTTACATCGATGTAGTAGTGTTGGTTGTGAAAAACAAAAAATCTTTTTGTTTAATTTTTGTTTAGAAATTCGTTAATAATGATTATGTACGTGAAAATGGTAGTTTATTTAAATATTATTTGAAATTTGTATGTAGATGCGCGGTTTGACTTTTCAGTTGACAACAAGGTTGACAAAACTTTCGCCTCGGTGATTGTATTGTTAGTTTCTATCATGTTTCGGATGTTATCAATCTGACAGATTAGTTTTAATAACCATAAAAAAAGAAAAGGTCTTGTTGATACTAGTATATTACACTACTGATACAGAAAGATCCAGATTTATGCACTACACTCCATGATGCCCGAGGTACGCCCGGGTGGTGTATACTATTTTTCGTTAGAGCAAGTCAAAAGTTCGACTGAAGGCTGACTTTTTTGGCAATGTATCTGATTGTATAATAAGTTTTGCTTCGATATCGAAATTTCTAATTATCTCCTCTTCGTTTGCAGATTCGTCAGTTGAGATAATTTTTTAAAATGACTCTTCAATTAAATAAAGTGATCTATTCTACACACGTCATTATCAAACTGTATCTTAGTACCATAAATTGTAAACAAAGTCTTACATACAGGTCTCGAAACCAATTCCAATTTTTATATAGCTGGTTGTCCGGATTCCAAGTGTTCTAGAGATGGATGTGTGTAGAGCGCGGTTACATGTGAGACTGTGAGGTAGGGCAGAAATGAAGATTTTGACAATATTTTTACAACTATTAGTATATGTCCTCATTTAACTTTTTTTGTATAATTACGTTATATATTAACTAGTTTTATTTACAACAATTCATTGCTTATAGAAATAATAACTATTATTATTAGGTTTGATTAACATCATCTCTTGATCACAAAACCGACATGACAGCCACAGAGTGAGGTAATTTAGCGCCTGTAAATGAACTCACCCCGTTACTCTCACTTCCAGACCTGTATGTAAGAGCCTGATCGTAAATAACCAGCGTAAACAAAATATAGTTAGTAACAAATGACATAAATCAGTCATTTTTGCTCCGAACGGCGAAAGTACAGTACAGAACCAATACACGAAACTTTCTGCCACGAAAAAGGTGCAATGTACTATGAACCGAGGTGTAAAAAAACATTATCCTTTCTTCCACCGGGATGAAAAGTTAGCTTTCGTTTTGTCTCAACAACAGTTTGTTTTACATGACATTTAGTTTTTATTGTAGCGTTAAAAAACGTGATGAAAAAATGACGTTAATCGGCACAATTTAAATAACAAAACTCAGAAACATCATATACTGGTCATTTACCTTCTTTGCTAGCTGATTCAGGAAATAATATAATAGTTAAACAGCTTTGAGGACGTCGTTTCAATAAGCTTGAGGAAGGATTTATCTCTCCAACTCATTAGCAAATATAACAAAATTATAAGAGAATAATGACTCCTGCAGAAGACGTCTACTTACATTCAGTTTCAATTTATTTAGAAAAAATTCAAGTATTTATTATTGATGAGCACAGCCCCCCTAAACCCGATTCCTGTTCGTTATGAAATTTGGAGGATGATCTTTTCATTACGACAGAAAAAACTAGTGTACCCTCCACGAGATAAAAGTAGGGCTACAATACCTAACATAACTCCCTAGGGGCGTAATGTATTATTTAACGTGGAGCAATAATTGAAGAAACCGATAATAAGTTACGAAAATTTCCTGAAATATTTGTAAGCGGTTCGCAGTTTTTGAAATTTGCCGAATAAACACGGGTAATGCTGAACTATCATTTAATGTTATCTATTTAAAAACTAGTTGATGAAATCCGTGTCCCTGTACTTCGTGATCTTCAATTCAAAGTACGTGATATAGCTTAAGTAAGCATTTCAACTGAGCATGAAAGGTTACAGATGGAAAGTTATTAGTAATGTGAGTGGCATGATGGCGTAATACTGATCGGCAAACGTAACGCAAGTGAGTTTTGCCGACGTTATGTCATTGTAGATGAAACTTGGATACACCCTTATTCACCAGAAATAGAAAACAGTCAAAATGAAAACTGGTCTACATCATCCTAATTATGCTCTATAGTTGGAGAAAAAACAAGCTATACGACAAATTTACCTGATTAGGATCTCTCTAATAAGTTCTTTCTCCCAGAATTAAATAAAAAAAAGGCTTTTTAGTAAGTAATTTTAGATTAATGAAGAGACAAACTTTTTCATTGTAAAGTCACTTTTCCGTTGAAGCGTCCTTGTATACACATAAATCTTACGTTATCTCTAGGTAATGAAAGAAGTAGTTCAGGGTTGAATGAATTAAATATAGTAAATATAAAATAACACAGAATGATGCATATTTCTGTTTGTGTAATAAAAATACAATTATAATTTCCATTCGGTTTATTATAAAATGCAATAGGTTACCCTACAGAAACGCGTTACAGAGAATAAAAAATGCGAAAGAACACAAGATCAAATTACGGAGCACTACAAAAACATGCACTAATTAATTCAACATATACCTAACATGGGGTTGTGCCTAAGGCTTCCAATAGTAGAACATTTTCAAGGGTTACTTCATGCCCCATTGGCTCGGAATACAGCCATTGTTGAATCTTTGTCGACTAACAATGAAGTCATTATATGAGAATTTGCATTCAACAACTAATCATGCGAATTGCTCTTTATATAATGACCAATCTAGAGATCTTGTTTCGCTAACATGGCGATTTTTCCATAATTAGTCGAGTATCTAGAGAGTATCTTCGAAAGAGTATGGAATATTAAAAAAATGAGTTACTTGTATTATAGTAATGTGTAAGATATAACATTTTCAGGCCTGGAAATTGATGACAATTGATTATTAGAAAATCATCTGAGAAAATAGAGGAGAATTGGGGGATAGCGATCACTTAACTTGGAATGTTTATAGTTCGAAAACAGATTAGAAAAATTAGATGTTATTAATTTGAGTCGAAAGCTGTATATGTAGATTTCGGAACATAACAACTGCAGCTCCTTCATTCAGATATTGTGATAATTATGAAGATGCATACAAAAAAATTCTTTGATCGGTATTTCCTTGCACTGCGGCATTCCACCATCTTCCATGCCGGTAAGTTCGTCTTCATGCTTAAGGCTTTTTTATCGATGTAATAATTTTCTGTCACTATCAAACACCTTTTTTTTCACTGTACTTTTAGCGGTTTTTTGCCTATCAGGTTTTGATTTTTTTTGTTTCTAACATTCAAGCTGATTTGCTTTCTCTTTTCTGCTCTCTCTTCCAACATTTGCTTCAAAGGGGTCTTTGTGAGTATTGCTGAGTGCTGTTGGGCTCTACCTCCAGTTTTTTGCTTGACAGAAATATGTGCAATTGTATTGAGTTTATCTAATGTTTTTCCATTGGTTGCATTCCTCGAACCTGCTGAAGAAGTTGAGCTATATTACCTAGGACGGTTTCAGAAGTACCTGACCCAACAAAGAAACCACAAAATTTTTGGAAAAAAATATATTCATTTTTCATAAATATATTTATTTTTTATCGTAATATTCTAATCAAGCTCTTCAAAATAGCCATTAACTGCCGACATCATCTCTTCATTGTTGGAAAACCTTCAACCACCGAACATTCTGGGAAGAGAAAATAATCCGGGCGAGCTAAATTTGACGAACAGGGTGCTGGAGGTAGCAGTTCAAACTTAAATTCAATAATTTCGGCCATTGCAATAACGGATGTGTGGGCTGGTGTATTGTATTGATGAAAATACATTTTCTTCTTAGCCAAATGCGGCTGTTTTTGCTTGATTACTTCGTTCAAACGTTGCAATAACTTCGCATAATACTAGCCGCTGATAGTTTCTCCTTTTTCAAGATAGTTAATGGAAATTATCCCACGGGTATCCCAAAAAACCAACGCTATGACCTTGCCTGCAGATGGAACGGTCTTTGCCTTCTTTGAAGCAGGCTCTTCCCTTTCAGTTCATTGTTTTGATTCTTATTTTCTTTCGCGTGTGGAGTGGACCCACGTTTATGGAAAAATCGGCTTTATTTTTGTGAAACATTGCCAAATACTCGATGGAAACATCATCCAGGCGCTGTTTCTGTTCCAATGTGAGCAAATGCGGCACCCACCTTGCGCAAAAATTTCTCATGTTCAAATTTTCGGTTAATATGCGATGTACCGCACTTTTTGAAATGCCCAATACCGCTTTGTGGATTTTCTTCATCATTAATGGCTGCCAAACAAATATTAAATAATGTGACATCTTCCAACGTGAAACATATGCTGTATAGATTGTGTACTTTCTAATACAGTGGTATTTTTCTAGCAGCTATCGCCATCTCTAGGCCAGCTAAGTATTTCTGGGACCAACCTAACGTAATATTCTTTCGACTTTCTAAATAACGAGAGTTAAATATTTTGTATAGATGTGTAGATGTACTTATAGACAGTTTAATTGACCATGTAATAATTGTAATTTCAATTTTAAATATCTAATGTATTCATTACAAATTGCAGTAATATTTCAAACACAACGTATCAATTATAATCATAAAATATGGTAATATCTCAATATCATTTTAAAACTATAAATTAAAGTGTTCATAAAGCAATGTAATCTATATTGGTTAATCAAGTAGTAATGTTATGGTAATATACAAAGGACACATTAGTATCTGCACACACCCAGTCATTTATTCAATAAAATGCACCCACATATTTCAAATACGAAGTATAAGATATAACAATGTATACAGGTTTGAAGACACGGGGGGAAAAAGGTGTTCTCTTCAAAATAAATGGATAAATAATTTGAAAAATCAAAATAGTCTCTTGGATAAAATAGTACATTTTTGCACAAAACCATACCGCATTTTTTCGGATGGGGTAATTGCTATTATTCAGTTTGATTACCTCTAATTATGATAAAAGGATAACTTAATTTGATTGTAAGCGTAAAAAATAAATAAAAAGGTGGTTTGAAAAATTTACTAACACATCCGTGTTCTGAGCTCTAAAACCGGAGTTTTTAACGCGTCCTCTCGGATAGCCAAATTTTAAAGTTTGCAACCCTAACTGTTACGATAACATACATCATAAAAAACGTTCAGCACCCTATATAAAATCTTTTTCTTAAAAACTAACAAGAATATCATTCATCTGAAACTTCACTTTCCCGTTCCAACCATAAAAATAATTCATAATTCAAACAAGACGAAAAATATTATACTGTAGTGGTGCCATAATAATTTGTTAATGAGGCGCCAATGACACCTATGATGGCAAAGAACTTTTTGTTTTTCTTTCATCGTTCTCTCCCAAGCAGTCTTTCGACAGAAAAACAAAACACATCCATAGATTTCTAGCAACGTCAATTACCATATTTTCTAATTTTACATTAAAGCGCATTACCGACAAATTCACTCAGCTGTGCTTTTGTTTTGTACTTGGATAAAACACATTTAGTGTCGTATGTGTTCCGTTTTACTTATTAATAAATAATAAGCAGTATGTTTATTAATATCACGTGTTGTGATTTATATTTAGGTTATTATTAATATCTTTATATTAATGAGTAAAGTAGGTGTTCGGTATTTGTTATAATTTCAACACTTCAATCAGCTGCGCTCGGGTAGAAAATAATGAAAGGTACATATAAGATATCTCTATCTAAATACAGTGAAGTTGTAAATAAATTGCAGTTTTTTCGTAATAGGCATGTTAGTAAGCGAAACTGAACTGCAAACAACTGAATGAAAAACTGAGATTTTTGGTGAAGTATCAGACGAATAATATTATGGGATCCTCATTTAGTGAGAAAAGTATAGATCCTTAAAATTTAAGTTAGAAATATGGGTATTTTACATTCCGTATCCAAGTAATAAGATCATATAGTCCAGGAGCTGTCAACCTAAAAAGTTCCTTCATAAGGTGTATGAAAATCGATAATTTAAAACTGTAGAAATTGAAAACGCGGATTTTGCGTGGATTTGCAAAGCCGGTCAACATGTTTAAAACACTTAATTAATCAAAAAATTGGTAAATTTTTCTCTCTCATTATATGGAATTGTTTGACTAAGGTATAGTAGAGAGTCAGACAAGCCTTTTTTTAACATGTGTGATGAGGGAGGAAATCTACTTTAAGATTATCTTGGTTTGCAGGCTCTGAAACGGCCGGAAATATCCAGCAAACCAGCTTAAAATCCTTTTATTCCGAACTCATTTTTGATAAATGAAATTATATTCAATGTATATTCATCTAGAATAAATTTTTCTATGTGAAAGTACTATTGTTCCATCATGATTATAATTTTATATATTTTATAAATACTTTTTTTTATAAATAAAAAAAAAGTAGTAAACAAAAATAAAAATGAATAAGAATAAAACAAATAAAAGAAAATTTGATTACACAGAAGAAAACCACAATGAATAACAAAATTATAGGTAATAGTAATGCACTTTCCAGTAAATATGCCCTCAAATTATTGTGGAACGCGGGAAAAGATGATTTAATTTCAATTGACAAGTGATTGTGCATTTTTTTGCATTATAAAATATTGAGCACTTAACTAATTCTGAACGTGGACTAGGTAAATATAAAACGTGCTCTGCTTTTTTAAGTGGATAGCCGTGCAACGTCCTTTCTGAAATTAGAGAAACGTGTTTACGAATTAGGCAAACGGATTCAAAGATGAATAAGGAAGAGTCAAAAATTTTAATCTTTTAAAGAAGTCCCTGCAGTGACCCCTGCCGTTTATTCCGAGTAAATATCTAACTGCTCTCTTTGATAGTTTGAAGATTCACTCAAATAAAGTCGCACCAAACGTACCCCAGAATAGAAGGGCGTATCAGAGATGCGTTTAATTAGGGCATAATAGACAGACTGTTCAGGAGATGGATAAGTTTAGTTCTTTGGAAACTGATCTAAGCGGAAAACAAGATTAAAGCCCATTTCAAGGAATTGATAAAAGCCTTTTTTTGGACTAACCTTTCTATGATCCTAGATAGCGTGAGAAGGAGACCAAAGAAGTGTTTTATGTGTGATGAAACCTTTAAGGAGAAGATTACTCCGTTTTCTTCAAAAAAAGAAACTTTACGAAATGTCAAACCATTTTCTTGGTCAATGGATTTTAAGCTAGTTTGCTGGATATTTTCTGCCGTTTCAGAGCCCGCAAACCAAGATAATCTTAAAGTAGGCATTAAAAGAAACAAAATAAGGAAAATCTTGTTACGTAATAAGGGAGAAATTTCCTCCCTCATTACACACTAGGCTGGCGAAAATATTGGTTTGGTTAAAGTTTTTCTGAATGAGAATGAAATTTTCTATCGAATACATATTTTATTTCATACCATGAGAAAGAAACATTTATCGATTTTTTTAATTAATTTTTCTAAACATTTTTCTGGTTTTGCAAATTCACATAAACCTCGCGTTTTCAAATCCTATAGTTTTGAACTATCAATTTTTATAAAAAAATTACATGCAAGACGGTGAAAACACGCTAAATATGAAAGGAAATTTTTTGACTGGCAACAACTCGCAAATCAACAGCATCACTTCATATGTTGAGTCGCTAGTCCGTTTTCAAATATCTTCCTTCGCTAATGTCTCGAAAAAGTCAATCGCCGTTTTGAACAAAGAACTCCCGGTCGTTTCTTAGCTTAAGATGAGTTAAATCGTTCAAAGTTACTATATAACTCTCAGACAGATTTTAACATTTCGTGAGCTTCTTTGGAACCTTTTTCTATCGTGAAGATAATACCTTGTTCAAGATTCATATTTCTCGACACACTGCAAAAACACAATCTTACTGAAGCAGTAATGGTACCAAATTGACAAGCCGGAACAAGTTGAAACTTGACACTTCTCTCTCAAAACATGAGCATACGTTAAACGATTAACTAAGCTTGTTTTGAAACTTCGTTAGAAGTTACTAAACCCAAATTTGAAAGATTACAAAAATTTCGAATACAAGAAAAGTTTTCATTGACCTTCAAAACACATGTAGCCAAACATAGACATTTCTGGTAGTCTTCTTATTTTTTTTTTTTGGTAACAAAATGTACATCTGCTTTTGCTACAGGAGAATTGTACGTCAAGAATGGACTGAATGTCATTTATGAGAACTTCGGAGGTTCTCTGAATATATATCATTTGTTTCATGAATAGTTTAGAGACTTTCATTGCCATAATTTCCAAGAAATCGGATTGGATATACATTTGCCTTCTATTGAAGGTCCTCATTAAGTGTAAAACGTACTCAGCCACATCTACTATACCAAAAACTTTCCACAAGATTTTCTCTTGGCTGCGTAGGCATGACTTAACTCTATTTATAACTCTACTCCTTTTGTCATTAGATTGTAAAACTCACCAATTTCTGGTTTAAGGGTTTTTTTATACCAGTATCGTGGTGCTCAACATAATTCTGGTTTGGGTTAAAAGTAATTTATACTGAATACCAACTGAGACAAATTCAGTGGAACACCTTTACAGGAAGCAAAAAGAGAGGAATTTTACGTTTTTTTCTTGACTATATAATGACCTTCCTTTTTGATAGCAGTTCCAACAGTCTAAAGTTCACGGTTTCTGTTAATATATCTTGTTAGATGCAAGAAATCACTTGAGCCTTTTATTGTTTTCGAAATTATTTTGGTTCTGTATTTGTCAGGTTTCCAGGCAAGGTGTACCTATATTGAAGTGGCGTCTTTTTTACGGCTGAATTGCACAACCAACTAAGTTTCTTTTACTGATAGAATGGTCAAACTAAGAGGTTTCTCACCTTTTCGAGAGAGATGGAGCTGTTAGTATTCTACACCCTTTTCAACGTCTACCCTCACTGCAAGAAATTATTGTCATGGTTTAAGGTTTAAGCTTTGCTTTTCTAAAATGAATTCATACTGTTAGTTCTGCCTAGTAAATACTGTTTCCAGTTGTTCTCTTTCAATAGTATTCTGCTATCATGTTTTCATTTACACTGCTGGAATAAACGTATCTGTTTTAATTTTTTAGATTATCAACCGAAATAGCTTGGTGAAAGTACAGAGTGTTGGTATATTTCATAGCCATTTTATTTTTAATAAGCAATGATCCAAAACCATTTTGATGACAAACATAAAATGTACAGAATGAAAGATCTAATGGGCCATGAGACTAGCAATTATCTCTGAATAGCGTTTTTCCAGTAGAATAGGGTTATAAAAGTGTTTACTTCCAGCAGGGACGTAACAAATATATAGATGTCACAATTCAATCAAAATACGAGAATATAGAGACAAATATGTGTTAGGGTTTTTTCATAACATTCATTGGTAATGGTTGCCAATATACTTTTGAGTCGTACTAAATATAATAATTAAAATTATTAAAGAGAATTTGATAAATTTTTTGAGTAAAATTATTTCCATTTAATTATTCGGATCGCAGGATATCTCAATAATTCTCTATAACATTCAAAATGAATCAGCAGTATTTGAAAAAATTCTAAGAATATATGTTTAGGAGAAATACACAAGAAGTTGAACTTTGTCAGGTCAAACTTTCCTTTTACTTTCTCATAAATCAAAATCATATTCAATAAACAATTATTTGTAATATATTCTGAAAAAAAAAGCGGCGACGACGATAGCAACGCTTTCTCGGTTAAAATCGCGCGGCTACAAACCGTACCTGAAGCGGCCCGGCTGGTCATTTCGGATGCAATTACAATCGACTTTTTGGGTATTGAGATGAGGTTCGTGAAGACATTAGCGCTGTGAATCTACGTAAACCGGACGTTAGATAAGAAGAGTTTTATCATATATTGACTCGACTTGCCTGTTTTCACTGAAAAACCTTTTCCCGCGAAAATTTTTCCAGCGAGAAAACCTCCTTGGCCCTTTGTCCCTATGTAAGACACTTTCACATTTAGCAATTTCAATGCTTTCAAATGCATCCATCATTTTATTATTGGGCACGTCTTTTAACAACTTTACATTATTAATATTTACGTCATGATTATGATTGGAAGCTTGATTGGCAATACTCGATTTTCCGGCCCGTCCATATTTAAAATGAGATATGTGCTCTTTTAAACGGACAATAACGAATCTCTTAGTTTGTCCAATATACTTCTCGCCACAATCACCACAGCTAATTTCATATAAACGACTCTCTTCAAATAAACAGGATTGGAAGGTATCAGAGCTAGTTTTTTCTTATTTTTCATTTTGTCAATTAGAATTATCTAATAATAATAATAAATCAAAAGATTCAATAAGAATGAAAAAAGTTTTTCGAGATTAAAACCATGTTTCTAGAAGACAAGTGCTGTTTTAGGAGAATTGCTGTTTTACACAGTATAAAGGGGATATATTCCGCACTGAAAGTACCTATCCTTCTTATTATTTTCATGGTGTGGTAACTATCCATACAGGTAAGCATATATCCTCAAAAAAAGTATTATTCAAGAAAGCTACATTCTGAAAAATCGGTTATTGATATTTCAGGAAAAACAAATAACAATTCAACCTAATCAATTTTATTAGAGGTGAATTCAATTTATTTAACTGACATATTAAAAGAGAGGATTGTTCGAATGTAAATTTTTTTAGTGTTTGTATCAAAAACTTATTCAATGAAGTTGGTGATAAAAAATTTCCTGATGTTGTGTAATTCTTCTCTATCTAGTTTCAGAAATATTGGGCTATCCCTGCATTTTTTAAACAAAAATACAACAATATCAAACAAAAAGTAAGTAGTTTTAATTGCAAAGAAATGGTCTAGGTGGTTTTGATCTTTATCATGTTTGTTTTGAACATATTCTTACGATCGTTCACATTTTGTTCTGGTATATACAATTCACAATAGAATGAACAACATTGAACATTTGAAATTTCCCAATATGATTCACATCGGGTAATGTATACATTTATTGGGGGTTTATTCTCTTTCTCTCTACTGCATTCTGAAATTTTATATAGTGAATTCAAATGTGGTCGATGTTCACTCCAGGATGACATTCGTGAAGGCCATCAAAAATCGATCGTTACACCTGAAAATATCGATGCTGAACTGATTTCATCAAGTCAGCGTGTAACATAGCGTGAGATTAAGGCATCTTTAAGAATTAATAAGATTAGTATCAAAAAATATTACACGATCATTTCGACGTGAAAAAATGTATTCTTCTTAGATCTTCCATAACTTGAACAATGTTTACAAAAAAGATAGCGTCAATTGCACTGGAAGGTAAAAAACTACACTAAATGTGTATCAGAGTATCTACTTATGTTATCCCGTAATAAAACACAATCCGCTGTGTATGTTTTAAAGTTCTTTAGATGTTCGAATGAAAAGGCCATCAGTCGATCAGCTCCGAACAGTGTACTCTCATTTGTTTACAAGTCATTGGAGGAATGTCTAAAAGGTCAAAGAACATAGCTCTCACACATCTAATTAAATAGATAAATTCTGGATCATTAATTTGAGGTATGGGTGATAATCATATAACCCTGTTTTGGCATCTAATCTAATGATTTATTTTCGTTCCCAAATATAAGGAATTTGCGTGACCAGTTCAAAATTTGGTATGGAGAAATTGCTTTCAAAAGTGGTTCAAACGCATGGTGAAGTGTATTAATCTTAATGAAGAATATTTGGAAAAACAACAAAAGAGGTTTTGATCAGCAATACTTGTTTTTCATGTTTGTGTTTTAGTTCTCACACTGCTATACTTGTACTGACATATAATATTTTACTTGAAGGTAGGCGATAACCCCAGCAAAGTCATTTCTGTCTCTGTCCCCTTCTTATCAGCGTCTGAGAGTCTAAAACGTTCCACTCGCGAATATTCTCTAACCATGAAGCCCGTTGTCTGCCAGGACCACGTTTCCCTCGATTTTCCCTTCGTTAATAAGTTGCAAAAGTCTGTATTAGTCATTTCTATATGAGTGTCCCAGATCCGAGATTTTTCGAGTTTTCATTAATTTTGTAAGTTCCCTGTCGGTGCCTATTCTCCCTGGGAATTCTTAGCATCCTCCGAAAGATCCACATTTCGAAACTCTCTACGCACCTTAGTGAGTTCACCTCAAACGTCCAAGCCTCTGTTCCTTATAATAAGGTGCGGTATACATAGCGTTTCACCATCCGGTACCGGATTTTAAGGTCGAATGCTCGGGATGTAAACAATTGTCTCATTTTTACAAAAACATTTCTTGCTTGCTCGATGCGTGATCTTATTTCTATATCTGTAGTATCTCTAGATACTGCTGGAAAATAGTTCAATCACTTTTCCTTACTTAACTAATTTACTTATTTAACAATTTTATCGTTACTTGCCGCTTATCTCTTCCTTCAAATCTTGTAGTTTGTGAGTTACTAGTTCATCATCATCATTATTTTTCTGTTTTTTTTCTTTATCCGTCTTCGTAATCGATTTACATTTTCAACTTCAAATAGAATTTGTACCAAATTTTCAATTGCATTGGATGACAATTACTATTGAATAAATTTGCAAAAAGCTTGAATTATGACGGAAGTTGTTAGTTCTCTTTAGAAAATCAACAGTAATTTGAAAAGAGTAATAATGAGAAGAGAAATGATTCAAAATGTAGAAATTATAAACAAAAATGAAATATACCTACACAATATAACATGTCAATTAGCTTTTTGCCTGTTGTATAGCTACATCCAATATATAAAAAGAAATATTTTGTCGGTGTCTCATTTCAGTGCGATTTCAAGTGACAGAATATTATATATATCTTTGAGAAGAATTGAAGGGGAAAGCAATAGGTTGATTGGTATGTCCGAAAACATTTATAGCTCAAATATATAGAAGGAGAAGTACTATTAGAGCATATAACACATCAACAACACAATGTCGAAAAGAGCCTCATAAGATATCAATCAACTGAACAATATGCTATGGATCTCGTAAATTTCGGCATAGAAAATTAAAACACAAAAATGTACAGGGGGAACTAATATTTGGAAGGAATGAATTAAATATGTGGTCCAATGAAAGTAAAATATATTTTTTTAGAAATATATCAAACAGAACCCGTCCTATGGGATCCAAGTGATAAATTTCATGAAGAAAAAAAAGTTGCATGATGCTTCTCAACAAGTCTTGTTGCAATTGCAAGAAATACTGGAAGAAGTAATAATAGCCGTGTTTTTAAACCAGAAGAATTTTAGGAAACGGAATTCACAAGCCCAAGCAGACTATGGGAATGAGATTGTAGACATAGAAGATCCATTCACGGTGTAAGCTACCTAATACTTAAGAAACTATACTATCACATCTCTTGGGAGTATGTAGATCTGAGTATTATCAATGTAAATTAGACTTCTACATCAGAATGTCCATCACTTCACTTTATTGTTGAAGTACTGTATATAGGATTCCTTTGTCCTACGTACAAATTCCTTTTTTTGTTTTTGATTTTAAGCACCTGCACTAATACTACATAGAAGGAAGAATTCATATTCAGTGAACTCCTTACCTCCAGGGTTTTACAAACAGAATTGTTCTTTCGTTTATCTATCAGATTACAACAATGATGTACATACAACAAAATTATAATTTGCGTTTATTTGAATTACATTTTGTCTACTTCTTCATTTTAAATTCTTCAAGTGACTAATTCTGAATTTAGCTTGTCTGTGGTTATTTTATAATTATCCTTATTGATAAATATTTTCGTCCGGCTCTGGTTTTAACCATAAAATGTATATACTTTATCGTTTCAATAAAAGCGTAACGCATTTTATTATTTTCATTAGTTATACCTTCTGGAAATTGTGCTTGTAATTGACATCCTATCAAAGAATTTTATATAAAAGCATAAAACTGTGCTGTCGCTTAAGATTTATCTCCGTGTATTCATTGTACAATTTAAAAGCTTTGTAGTCAATGTCAGAGAAAATTTTATAGAGTGGGCACAAAAACTATTGAGTTGTATTCTAGAATAAACCAAGTATTGTAAATTCAGGCAGGCACAATTATGTACTGGTACAGAATGGCCCAATCAGTATGCAAAGTACAGTTTCTTGAAAACTGTTGTTTGTAGAATATGGTACTGAAAAAATTTTACTCCAAAGTAACATAAAGAGGACCGTGGAAAATATTTTCAGTTTTCTAAGATGGGTTCAACCGCTATCTTAAATTTATAAATACATTGTTCGCTGAAATCAACAAATGTTACAAAAAGATATGAAAAACGAGAGACATTTCTGTAAAATAACTCGAACAACAAAATTATGGCAACAATCATAAGTGTCCACGCGGAAACAAGCAAGAACAAATTGTAATAGGAAGGATTAGAGTGGAATTATCTGAAGAGGAAGGATGCATGAGAGGCGTGATACAGAACGGCTTTGAAACTGTCATGTTGACTTATAGATGTAATTTACTCAATCATCTGAATGATATGAGTCCATCCTCATTTGGTTTCCGTGTGAAAAAGTAAAGCAAAGATGCTCAAGTAGAGAATGCGGAAATTGCTGATCAAAAAACATATGACTTTTGTTATCACTATACCGTCAGAGTAGTAAGAGAGCAAAGGTTGTTGCTTTAAAGCTAGTAGCCCTTTTTTGGAATAATTAAAGTATGGTATCAAATCAGTTCGAATTTTTCAGTACATTACCAGTAGAGTAAAGTATAACAATCATCCTAACATAGTTAAATCTGAGGTAAGTCACATTTCAAGAACGATCTAATCATTATGGTAATAAGAAATCTCTACCGCAAGAGTTAAATATCAAGAAAGTATACGACCGAGTTGCAAATGAAGAAATTGACGACAGAGAAAAATGTGCACCTGTTTAAAGCTTCCTAAATGAAAGAAATAAGTAACAGTAAGCTGAGGTAGATGCAGAATTTGAAGCTATTGTAGTTGCTGCTAATATAACAACGAATTAGACCAGGGTAGAAACCTTTAGAAAAAATAGTGAAAAAAAAATAATATTAGGATGAAATCTATTGAAAAAGGAGGAGAATATAATGGAAATGGAAGGAAAAAAAATTCACGGGCTATCTGAGGTAGGGAAGGGGAAGGCAGTGAGTTTTTAAGGGTAATAAACGTTTTATTTCTACTTCCAGTGAAACAAGTCTTATAGAAAAAAAGGATGGCATTGTATTCACACTTTTTTCATATAACTTCAAAATTTAAGTGCAAAATCGAAATATTCAAGTTTTTGATTCTTATTTTTATTTTCTACACTTTCACGAAATTTCTTGGAAACACACTTTTTTATGTCCCAAATACACTGTAATTTATTCGATTGTAATATTTATTTGTTCACTTAATTTTGACTCACTATTGAAAAAGCTTTTTTAAAAAGTGGGTGAGTTTTTTGTTGGTTGAAATCTCTACTTTCTGATGATGTAAAAAATATTAGCATCACTATGGTAAATTTTCTCAGAAAAGGCAAAAAAACGGAAAAGAAACTCGGATCCGAAAATTTTTAGTCAATATGTAAAATTTTTAGATATTTATTCAAATTTTATACTTTAATTACTTATGTTACATTTTTCCTGTAATCGGAATGTGAAATTTTTATAAATTACTAAAAATTGTACAAATGAAAATTTTCGGCTGCGATTTTTTTTACTTTTCTTTAAACCACGACAATGTAGAGATTTTAACAAATAACACTGAATTTTTAGATAAATTTGATATTTTAAGAGGAGGGTTTTTGATTGAAAATTAGGGTGCTATTTCGATAATAAATTAGTTACATGTATTTGGGACATAAAAAGTTTTCACCAAATTTCGTAAGAAAAAATGTTTTTTGTGAACGATAAAAATAAAAAACCAAAAACTTGTTCTTTTGAATTTTTTCACTTAAATTTTAAGGTTATTTGAAAAAGTGTAAATACAAGAGTTGTAGATCTTATTACCTACAACTTTGCTATTCAATTTTTCTTCATAAGATTTGTAGTTTTGGTGAAAATTGAGATAAACCGTTTTTAATATTTAAAAATCACCCCCTTTCACTTACAGCCCTCCGTTCGCCAGTAAATTATTTTTCGTAAATATCTTTATTTGACTCAGCTGGTGGTCACAATAAAACTTATAGTACAATTAAATGAATGTATTTTATGAGAAAATACTACAAATCGTGAAAATCCGTGCATTCCACGTTCCCCATTCTGGGCCATACTTCTATGAAAATTGACATCAAGGGTTCAAAACCCAAATATAGACGCAAAGTAATTATTGTTATACTCTATTAGAACCTAAGCCATTTCAGATCATTAATTTTGAGGGTGAACCACAACTTGTTCGAGATTGGACTCAATTATTCACAATCGAAATTTCTCAAGAATAATTGCTCCTGTATAAAATAGTTCGAGAGCTCTACTGGTTTGAAAAATATATATTTATCACCGAAACACATCAATGAAATGTATTCGATTGGAATTGGAACATATTTCATTCTTCTCTATCACGATGTTGATCCAATGATTTAAATGAGGCTGCATATGAAGGTAATTACGAGATAAATGTATATGATTACTAAGTCGTTTTTATTTGCATTATTTTTCTTTCATCTTTTAGTATAAGTGTCCGTTTTTTAAGGATGAAATTGTCTATAGAAAAGTATGGAGATTTGCATATATTCCAAACCTTTGATACAACAGTTTTTAACCACATCAGTAAGGAGCCAAAAGAGATAGAGAAAATATATAGAGAGTTAAGAATCCATAAACATATATTATATATTTTTTGCCTTCAGTAACGAATTCAATAACTCCTATAATGATCATAATGCATTAACAATATTTTTCAATATAACACATCACTCAACAAGTCATGTAACTAACTAAGAAACACATTTTTTTGTCAAAAATCGATTTTATTCATCAATTTTATCTCCTTCAAGAGCAATACAATCATTTCAGCGCTTCTCTAACAACTCCATGCCGTGTTAGTCGAAGGATTTGTCTTTTGCTTCAAAATGGGCTTCAGTTTCAGCAATTGCTTCTTCATTTGAGCTGAATTTCTTACCGGCAAGCATTTTTTGAAATCAGCGAATAGCCAGTAGTCGGATGAAGAAGTAATTCGTTCAATTTAACCATCGTTGCACATCGATTTGTGAATCGGTGCATTGTCTTGGTGAAACAGTGGTTTTTTCTTTGACATATGAGGCCCATCCAATAATTCTATGTTGTATTAGTTATTGATTCTCCCTTCCTTCTGGAGATAGTCGCGATGAACAATATTCTATGTGCATCCCAAAATACTGAAGCCACAACCTTCCCAGCTGACTGTTGTGCCTTTGAACGCTTCGGACGTTTTTCACTTTATCTCACCAAGATTATTACAACAATAAAATTTTTTCAAAATAAATCATTTATTTACTATAGGAATAAACTGATAGAAACTATGGAATATTTAATTCAAAATTGAAATTTCATCTACTTCATATATTTGAATTCTTGTTCGTATTTGTCTGGGTTGTGCTCAACTCCAAATCATGTTGTTTGGGCTTATGTTTCAGTTACAACTTTGATTCTTTCAAGATAAATTGCTATCGAACCCATTTGAAAATCTTGTTTTGATTTTGCCCAGTTCATCAATTTGATTTTCAAAGTATTATATGGAGAAAAATACATGAATTATTAATTTTTATTAATAGAATCTTTATTCATATTGCTCTTAATAAAAATTAATTTTGTCATTATTATCAAAGGGTCAAGTGTCTTGAGAAAATGTATTGTATTAGTTAATTCTTTTCTTTAGGTACTGTTGCAAGTTCAGAAAAGAAAGTTTTTATCAAGTTTTCGACACAATTTGTTTTCCAATCCAGTGTTGTTTTTATTGGTCGCTGACCTGACGCTGTTTTATCGATACTACCACGGAAGATGCTCCTACAGCTGTTCAAAATATTTCCACCTAGAACAGACCTGATCGACAGGCAGACGTCGCTCATGAACAGTTCGAGTTCGCCTGCAGACATCCAGACGTCAATTTATCGGGACTCGTTTTTCTGTAAAAGTGCATGCCTGTGGAATCAGCTACTAAGGCAAGTCTTTTCCAAACTACAGAAGTCTAAGATCAATATCCGCAGGCATAAACACATCGCAGGCACGTCTCAAAATACTTAAGGGTTTACCTCTTGCTTTTTACATAAAGAAACTACGCCGCTATATAGAAATTGGGGTTGGTTTTAAGACCTGTATGTCAGATCGTGATCACACCCATCTTGCCAGTTACATGTTTAATTAAATGCAATTAAATGACATTTATTGTTTATTCGATTTAAATATTGTTTATTCTATACTGTTGTTATATGTAACAAGATTCCTCAAACATCAATATAAAACTTGAATCGTACCCACATTTCTTCAGTTCAGTATATTTGAAATCCTTCCATATTTTTTTCCTTTTACTTCTGTTTGAACTTCTCACTTTGCTTTCTACCATCTAAACAAAAGCACTTCACTATGTTACCTATACAATAATGTGTTCGTATACCACTTTAACGTAATTTGTCTTGAAGTGAAAATCAAACAAATTAAAGTGATTAAAATGGTTTGTTTTTACTATCTAATAGCGATGCATAACAGTTCTTTCAATAATAATAATTGTTAAACAAATTATGAGCGTACGTTTCACGTAATTAGAGTTCATTTTTAACAAAAGTTGAATGTTTTCTTTAGTGTTTGAGTTGAATTGTATCGATATATTATAACGTGCAGAGGTATTTTTATGACTTACTAATTAAATAAAATTAACACTGATCATAAACGCTAGGTTAGTTCATTAAATCTTCAAAAAATCTCCTTAACCATGTTGATTTTGCTAATTATACATTATACCTTTTGTTTCTGACTAATCAGTATTTAAATACTTCTTAAGGCTAATATGGCTAACACACTGTCATGTGACTAGTGTTAATGTAATGATTTTCATAAGAATCTTGCTGATAACTACATATGAATGAACTTATTGTTTTAAATGTCTAATGTATAAGTTTAAATTAACGGAAAATTAAACTTGTTGATGTGGAGTGATCACATTACTGGAAAATTATCTATTTTAGCATGCGAACTAAAATTATATTAGGTATATGAGCATTATTATCTAGAATCGTAAAGAGAAAAAATTCGGAATTTATATCACGAAGCCTCATATTTTTTTCACTACATTTGACTGGCCTGGTTTCCTAGTGGAATAAATTCACACAAACACGCACAATTGCTGCATATCTTGAGAAGTACTTCTATTATTATTTGACGGAGAAAGAAGGTAAAAGTTAAAAATAACAAACGATTTTGCCGCCTTCAGCTGTGTCTATTGAGATAACCAAGTTGTATTATAATAGATAGTAATGCAAGTATTTTTATAATGAAATGCTATGTGGATTATTCAAGATTTTTTCAACTCACTTTGGTCACGAAGAAATTTTTTGTCATCAGCAATCTGCAATTTAAGTTCCGTTTCAATTTGTATCAGCGGCAGCGCTGCGATCGCAGTTCTGAGTACACGCGGCACTCGACGCTGGCTTAGAGCGTCAAATGAGGTCACTGGAGCGTCATCTTAAATTAATGCAGCGTCAAAACTAAACATTGTACAACCTTTTAAATCGGGTATTATAACAAAAAACCTTAAACAAGTTTATCAACTGCCTATTAGTGTTTTGGAAAGTACAATGAGCTACGAGGTAAATATTTTATAGAATGTTTATTAATAATCAACAACTAACAATTCATATTCAAAGTATACTTAAAGTTTATAGGATAACAGACTATTGACAGAGGTGTGGTATATTTGAGTGTCTTGAAGCTGTTATATTTCATGCTGTGTTATTTTAAGTTGGCATTCCAGTCGAAATTATACCACGGGACATGCGTCGAGTGTCAACGTGAAATTACAACTTTATTTAAATATGCTGCCATTTGTGATTTGTGTTTATTGACAAACCTGTGGGTAAAATATGAGTGATTCAGTGATTAGAAGATGAGTCAGACAGTTCAATGGAGGACGTGAAAAAGTGCACGATGAAGAACGATATGGACACCCGTCTTTGGTTATTGAGGAAATGGTTCACACAATTGAAGGGAAGCTTAAGCATAGACGGAAGGTTACTATAGGTGCCCTTGCAATGAAAAATAGAAATTTCGAAAACTTTGCTTACACTAGATACCCAAAATAATGTACTGAACTGAAGAATATAAAAAACAACGGATGATCAATGCATTTCACTTTTTGAAATCCTTCTTTCTCAGATACTCACGGGGGATGGAGCTTGGGTATTTTACGACATCCCAGATACTAAACGGCAATCAATGGAATGAAGGCACACTTCGTCCGGAACGAAAGTTAAGGCTCAGCAAATTTTGATACCTCGAAATCTCAAGTGCACCGTTCTTTGACATAGAAAAGGTATTTTTCTGATAGATTTCTCACCACGAGACTCTCTCTCACTGCGAGACAATAAATAAATTGCTACGCCCAATATAGAACAAAAGCCGATTGTTACTGTCATAAGGTGTTGTTTTTCCCCACGACAATGCCCGACCTCACACTATGAAAGTAACAAAAAAGGTCTACAGAATTTGGTTGGGACGTGTTCAGCCGGAAATGGCTTTTAGCTCTATCTCTCCTCAGATTTAAAATCTCTCCTTGGTGGACAACACTTCAAAGTTTATGACGAGTTGAAAGAACATGTTATCACTTGGTTAAAAGTAATCGGAGATTATATTATTTTAAAATGAACTAACTGAATTGAAACGTATGAAATAATCCTTGCGCGTTCCTCTGCTTTACTGGTCTGCCAGAAAATTTACGTTATTATATGTCAGCACCCGTTTTCCATTAAATAATTCTATACAAAAGGCTAACGAATTAAAACATATTTACGAGCATAATTTGAGCTTAATGAATTTACTACAAAACCACTGGCAATTTGTGAACCAAGCTTTAGCAAAACAATTATTGTTGGTTCTCTGTGAATCAGGAAATTTATCGAATCTCGCGATTTTAACAATATAAAAAGCATATTCAGCAAGTAAGTTCCCTTATGAAACTGAATTAACCGCGCATGCGTAACGGATATGATGTATCAATCATATGCCTGCCAGACTGGTCCCCTCTCGTGCCAGTAGCGTGCTAGCAGTGGTCTGAAATGGAAGCTACTATTCCTTCTTCCGTTACCTTTGAGATTTAATCGATAATAAAGGCACAGACCATTTCAGAAATTACAACGTACTATTTAAAACAAGAGGCGCGAAATGGTTACTGCAGGTGTTGTGTGCTTCCATGACAATTTGTTCGGGTGTTGTTTGATGTTCCATCTTACAGCACTGATCTTGTATTTCAACTAATTTCTATCCTCTGATAAGTATTTTCCTAACGTCGAAGATATAAATACGTTGGGCACATGCTGTTTCCATTCATAGAGGCATAGTAAATATGATCCCACGATACGACAAGTATCTTAAATAAGGTGGTAGCTATGTTGGAAAATAGCTTTAACAATTCTAAACTTGTTCCCAATAAATATATTTCTGATTTCATTTGAGAACAAACCTTAAGCTATAACAGCAACTATAACACCGAGATACTTCGCCAACCAGAGGGAAACTATGATGAAATAAAAATATGGGCGAGCGAAGTATCTTTTTGTTGTCATCATTGAATGAAAAATATTTAAGATGCAGGACTGATAATTGGAAAACTTATTCCAGTTTGATAACACTTGCTTTTCTAAAAATAATCTTTCAATAATCTTAAGATACATATTGGAAGATCGCTAGTTTGTAAAATTTGTTTTGCGTAATAATGACAGGGAAAGAAACAAACAATTCCATCAATAAAACAAATTATTTATGGTGCTGTACTTGTTAACAATCCAATAAAAAGGTGGTTAAAATCTCATGGGGTTTTTGCAAAATGATGTTAAAGTGAACTGGTTGAGAGATTAGCTGCATTATTCATTTTAACTATTTGTACAGCCGATTATTCACCATAAAACATTGTGAGAAACATTTTCAAACTATTAAACAAATCAACGTTGTTTATGTCAACACCTGTTTGTTGCTCAATAAAGCAATATACGAAAATATTTGTTCCAAATCAAATTGAACAATTACTTATATTTAATTACTTTTTTCAACTGTTTCAATTTCAATTAGAACTCATTGGTACTAACAAATCACACAAAGCTGATACTGAGACGAAGTATACCACATGTGATTTATTGTCTTTTTAAGTATGATGTGAGGTGTTGGTGCCAGGGTTTAAGATAAGATTTGTTTTTATTTGGTTACTTCTGATTTGGTAGCACGTTATAGCATCGTATCAAGATAATGTGTTTATAAAAAAGTGCAATGAACTGATGATGAAAAAGGGAAGTATAAAGAGATAACGTTACTATAAAGACTAGTTGTAAAGAAAATATCAAAGTTTGCTGGTAGTTGTCCTACATTTGAAAATGTACACGTATTAAATGATTAACAAGAGGTATTCGAAGATATTATTTAATTTATATTGATTTCAAATGGCAAGTAATATATTTTAGATTTGAGTAATTTTCATAGATTCTTGAAGCCTTGAATGTTGATATTTTCATGAGATAACTCAATCTATTTTTGCATATTTTTGTTCAAATATTATCATTATGAATATCTATTCGCACAGTAAGAACTGGTGTTTTATCTGTATGCTTCATATTCAATGCAGCTCATGTGTTGTTCAGGTAATCATTTGCAGTGCAATGTAGTTTAGCACCATCTTCCTGTAATCGATGTCTTTTGGTTTGAAATAGTTTGGCATCATTAGAACATCATTTGAATATCCTCACTACCGAAAAAGAAAATTTATCATAAAATGTAAAGATGTTTTGAATCTTTAAAAAGTGTCGGAAAGACCTTCGGATGTCATATCCATATAAATATCAATTATCTAACAGAAAACTCGCTATGATAAAAATTAAGACATGTTTATGAGTTAAACTGCAAGGGTAGAATATTACTTTGGACCATTGAACAGATTCAACAGATTCGGTTGGCGGCGAATAATGTATATCAAAATCGGCTAGCGTCCTTTCAAAGTGTATAAGAAAGATAGTCTGTAGCAGAGTCGGGTACGTTATCCTGATAAATGCAAAAATGAGGTTGTTTATCTGCCTTGATTAAGTAGAAACGTGGTTCACTTATGACGGTATCTATTTGGCCGTATCTCCTAGAATCTCAATTCTAAGCAAAATAGAAACATGCAATGGTCAGGTTCAATCACTTCTCTCTTAGCCACATCTTGAAGGTTTATGCATAGGGATAGAAGAACAACTCAAGAAGCTACGATTCCATTTTCTTTAATCGCCATTCACATTATTAGGTGCTTGCAAAAGAATAGTCAATTCTTGCACCATTCAGTCATTTGATTTACAAGATTCACAACGTAGATGCGCTTGTAACATTCATCTTTTCGTATATTTCTGTCGTTTTATACCTAATTTTGAGCTTAGCAGTATCCTTTGCATGATCTACATTTCACGTTTCTGGAAAATAATACGAAATATTATGGTAATCATTTGTAATTATGACCTAAAAATTCTTTACTGCTCGATCCATTTGGTTTATTTGGTTTTCTCTTTTTGGAACCTGATAATTGGCGATTCTTCATCACTTTTTACTCCTATGGTTGCTACTTTCCATCATATTAACTGTAAAATTTGGCACATGAAGTTATTCTTTTTTACTTCAACAGATTCTTATATTGCCGTACGATTAATTTAGATTTTTATAGTTGGGATCTTTATAAAGTATATAGCAACTTTATCCTTCTCAAATATCTCTTGCGCTAGAAGGACACTCGGGGTTTTGGTTCCGGCTGAAGCACATTGACCTTGTTCCGTGGATATGCGGAATCACTCGCGTACGTCTTCCTTAACTCGCGGAATTGTGATGATACATCGACACTTGCAATCATTCAGATACTCTTAATTTTATGAACGAATTTTCGAAATTTTCATACGTCTACCTCTCTCAAATTTCAATAATATAAATGTGATGCATATCGCCTTTTATAAACTTTTTTCACACAACTAACAATTCTGCGTGTTGTATGTATGTGTAAGGATCTATTGTGTCTTATTTTTTTGCTGCGTTACTGAAGATCTCCCGTGTTTACAACTGATTTATTAATCCAGCTCCTCTTAGAAATTTCTGAATTTGGGAAGACTCTAGCTCCAGAGATCTTCATACACTCCCAGGTGTAGTGCACTGGAGCTTCGTAGTGTCTTACACTTTTAGAGAATGTGAATAGAAGTTTTTCAACTCTTCATTCCTTCATTGCCGAATTTAAAGAATTCGACAATAGATTGGCAAGGTCCAAATATATCTCAAAGGTAGCGAAGCTAAGAATTTACTGGACAGTTATTTTACCTACGGTGTTATATGGTGAATAATGGATCATGAAAAAGAATGAGAAAAACAGATTAAATGTGCGAGTAGAACAAGATAAGTTGAGAAGAACAACGGTAGGCAGAGATCGGCAATAAAGTGAAGGTAAAAGGACTGCGTTGGTTGAGGCATATAGCCATAACTGAAGAAAACAGGTGAGTGAAAAGAGTCTTAACAAGTGGAGAAGGCACAAAAGGAAGAAGTGGGCGTCCACGTAGAGAATGGCTGATGCCATTAGTAACTGAGATATGAGTAGCATCATTTTTACCTGAGTAAAAATCAAGAGTAATTTGGTTAGTTAAAATGATATAATAATTGTGGATTCCCAGAAAAAATAACACTTACGCAGCAAAGAAAAAGTTATATATTTATTGGAATTAATCCGTAAGATCTACTAGTTTCATCATTAAAAAATAATCCAATTTCATCGTTGTGGAGTTGATAGATCTCGGTTATTTCTTTTCATGTATGCTGTTTTTAATCTTTTGAAACTGATACAAAATCGGATTAACTAAACAATATCAGGGGATTATAGTCCACCCTTAATTTATATTTAATAATCTACTTATGAGGGATAAACACATAAGTAGCTTGTCCTATGCTTTAGTAACACTTTATTATTATTTCTATTCACATTTTAATTTACCGTCATTTTGTGATAAATGTATTTAGTTATAGTTATTGAGATAAACGGTGCAAGATCCAGACTAAATGCTGAATGTGTTAGGAGTTAAAATCACCAAGTTCTTCGATCTCATTCCACGTCACTTTGGCAGCATGGATATTTCTCCAATTGAACCTTATACATTCGCATCAGCTGTTCATTATTAAACTTGGCTTGATAGCTAGACCATCTGGAATGATTTAAAAGTACACCAAACCTTTATAATTCCACCAGACTCACAATAAGACTTTCCTTTCGGTAGGGCGAGGTGCTGTTTACACACCTGTACTCGATGAATCGCTTGAATCTCGTTTAATTAGTGTTGCAATACTCGACTACTGTTATAGATCTTACCTAATAATTTTATATAGCCATGGATGGTTTCTTTAGAAGGTCCAAGGGAGGATACTTGATAAGTTCCGGTACAAGGCTGCTTTCCTACTGCTTCCTTTGAAAACTCAAGATTTCACAAAGGTGGACTTGAGCGCGAACGATCTTTAAGCCTCAAATCTCCACTATTAAAACGATTAAATCAACGATGTGTCGTTCGCTCATCAATTCCACATATTTTAACGTCTGCTTTAAATTTTAATGTCCAATAATGTCTTAAAAATTCATATACTTCGCATTCCATATTATTTATTATAAAAAAGTACTGCGTCGTTAATAAACAATTAGAAAATGATAAATGTAAAGCAATTGTTTTCTTCATAGAATTAGAGACTAGTCTTAACAAGTTACGACATGTTCAAATTGAAGCCTAGGAGTTTTCACATATGAAAAACATGACGTAGGAGACACCCTCTGCATCCAGAACGTTATAATTTTTAGTTAATATTAATGTAAGATCAAGATATTATGTCTTTTTGTTTATGAATAATTCGGCAATACAAGTCATAAGATGGTCTTACTGAATGTTAGAATACTTATTTATACATTCCATACATACCATCTCAATATTTCCGAAGAATGACTATAACTTGACAAATAATTTAATTATGTTTGAACTGAGTATTCTGTCAAGAGCTCGTCCACGACATGTACCATGAAGCCTGTGTTGTTCAGTTATAAGTCTAAAGCTTCGCTAGTCCTTTTAATGTTTGACGGGGTCTTTGATATGTTTTTTATCACAGTTCCGATTGTTACGGTTTGTTTTTCTTAACCAATTTCTTCTTCTTTTTATTTATTTGTTTGTTCGTTTATTTTCTAGAATTTTTAAGAAATTCCTATTGGGTATATAAACTAGTTTGTTTATAGATGTAGAGTTAGTTAAGTTTTAGTGATTAATTAATTAGTCAGTCAAGTCGAGTGTAAGTGTGTAAAGCGTGTATAAATTTACCCCATCGTTGAAAAACAGTTTAAATAAATTAGAAATTTATAAAAACTCAAACTATGACCTTCAAGTACGATATTTCTAAAACGGACGTTTCAGAATTTTTGCTTCTTTGTCATCTATGTTATTTTGTAGTGCTTTTGACAATTTTTATGAGCGCATATGAGATTGATAGAGAGTCAAATCAGATCAAGAAAGATATACTTTTGTAAATACTTGTCATTCACGAAAAGAATTAACAAAAACGTTCATATTTTCAATAAACTGAAATGGGTTCAATAACTTATGCTTCGTATTTTGATTTAATACTATGAACTTCTATCGGAAATATGTTTTTTATTTTGTCCAATATACAAGTGGGAGTAAAAAACTGATTTATTTTCCCTCGTAAATATTTTATTGAAATACTAGTACAAAGCTATTGCCTACATCAACATAAATCTTTCTTAGTAAAAGGAACATGACAGGAACTTTTCGGAGAAAATATTATATGTAATTAGGATAAATACGTGTGTTATATTTCTATTTCTAAAAGACGATTGGTATATCTAACAATTTAGAGAGTCACAAATTAAATAAAACCATTTGTTATTTGATGAGTGGCATGATGGATCACAGATTTCAAATCATTCAACAGTTTTATAAACACGTAATTCTTCGACATGAGTATAACAGCTTCCAAATATCATGTTCATTTATAGCGTTTTTATAAAACGTTTGATGAAAAACTGTCTGGATATAGTAAACATACAAAAAGCTTTTTTATTGAATGATTCTATAATCAAAAGTATCTATTGAGAAGAAGAAGAAATTGAACTTAATATTTTTACGAGTGCTTTAAAGAGCTTGATACATATTGAGAAGGAAAGTGACGCCACATCAATTTTTTTCAATTCACTCATTCATATGGATGTCGATTTGCTGAATCTATTAGGTGTTACATTTCTGAATCCATTTTATAACGAACAAAATAGATTTGTACTCAACTTAAGTAAGAACGTTACAAATTTCGGATTAAAATAACACTATTTTTCGAATCTATAACGAGACAAAACATAATTTCTGTTTTCTTACTATCAAACAGTATACTTTCTCAAATGATATTTTGAACAATTGTATAGTAACCATAATCCTATAAGGCTAAATGGCCTCTGTGACACAACTTATCGCAAATAATGATCAATTAGTTTATGGATTTCCACTTTGCAATAAACCAGATGACGACACTTGTTCGATCCACAAATTTGTATGCCCAATTCAAGTGAGAAAGGCAAACACCAGGTTCACAAATTTCAAATTAACAAATCTAATTATAAACGCAAATACACAGGTATATAATTTTACACGATCTAAGACAATGATTAGCCTCAAGTTATATAATATATGCAATAAATAGACTCTATTATATTTATATCTGACCTTAACAGGCGTCTTTGTTTGTATCAGTTCATTTCGAGCTATGAAACAGTGTCTAAGGCAAATGCTAGGTATTATAATATAATAGTACCGCCAAGCACCATGTCGTCTCAATAAATAGCCATAAATTTACGATTTTTGGATCTTATCAAATTTTCCCGTAGTAAAGGCACTTTCCTAGATTGTGAGATATACATATATATGTACATAATGGTATATAGAATTATGCGATCAAAAATTAAATTATACCACGAAAAATAGTGAATCCGATTCATCACTTCAGAGACCGAGCACTTCTCAGTATGACTTATTCCTATAATTAATGAGAGCCATCATAATTATATGTTCTATATAAATAGACATAGTTGTAAAAAGAAATACATATGTACATACAACAAAATTTGTGAAACTAAATTATTCTGTTTACTTAAAATATGTACAGAAATATACATTCCACCTTTACTAGCAATCGTGAAAAAATTATTTAGTTATCACTGCCATTTTCTTTTAGTGCCGAACGCATTTTAGCCACAAGTTATTATCGATGTCGACAGCCACTTTTATAATTAAATTTACAACACCGCACCGGGGCTTAAACTTGACGTTGTGCTATTTTTTGTATTCTCATTTTAAGTGCTTCTCACATCATTCGATAGGATTAAGAATGCAAAAATAACATAACAACTTTAACACAATGTGTCCTTTTTTGATCTATTTGGAATTTTTGACGTTTTTTAATCCGTCGATATAAAGATGCATCAACTCGGGATAATTTCAATTAAAAGAAAAGGTAGTACATAATTCAATTCGTGACGGATGCATTAAGGGGATTACCTGGAATTTAGTTGGAAAATCCAAAAATTAAAACCTACAATTTCTAAATCCTTTAGATTAGATTAGGTTAGGTTGGGTTAGGCTAGGTTAGGTCAAGATAGGTTATGTTATGTTAGGTTAAGTTCGATTGGGTAGTACGCCGATGATATTATAACTTATTGATTTTCTCTTCCAACACCAACAAAAGGTTAAGTTAGGCTAGGTTATGTTAGGTTAGATTCGGTTAGAATAGATTAGGTTATCTAATCTAAACTAAACTAAACTAAAAATTTTATGAATGGATTAACCTAATTCACATAATAGCATTTGGATCTGGAATATACTGTTAATATATATTTTTTAATTATTTCATGATTAAAATACCGAGCTGCTTCATAATCTTCCGTCACGAGTTGTCATATTGTAACAGAAGTTAAAATTTTATGGTAGGTATTAAAAACACGAGTTGACGCACGCCCGATTTTAGATCCATGTTTCAAAGAGATATTATATTCTTGTGGTAATATACACAGAAGTTGTTAATATGTTTGTCAGAAGTAAGAGTACTAGTACATTTAGAGCGCCCACTTATTGGAGCTACCTCTAAGGTAAGGTGCTTTATATGGTCAAAACGAAGTTCATTTATTTGGGAACTTTCCCTAAAAGTAACACGTTGATTGAGAATTTTGTAGAGGAAACCAATACTTTCTCAAATATGGCCTTAATGTTGATTCAGAGCAATTGATACCTATCTCTTTCTTCCGAAGATTCTCTAGAATCTTATGATTGTACACTTTGATATTTTGATTGTACGACTTGAATTTTTAATCTTCAGTTTTAGAAAATTCATCAGTAAACACGAATTTTATAACGATTTCTTTCTTTGTATGGAAGTTTGGTTTGTACACTATATTTTGCACCGGTGGATATGGTACCTTGGTCAATTCACTTGTTGTTTTGAATATAGACGAATAATATTTTTCTACCAATTTTTAAGCACCAGGAAATAAATAATACCTTTTTTGGAGATTATGAAATAAGACCTAATTTTCAGTTCTACGTCAGGGATATTTTAGAAAACCCGTACGCTTTCGAGTTCATTTTAGTGCACATTTACATTTACAAACATTTCTCAAGGTCCAAACATTATAAAAATGCAATTTGACAAAATTTTTCGATCAATTTTACCTTTAGAATTGTAGCGGCCACTCCGAGTGCCATAGTATTTAAAAATATTTAATACAGGCACACATTTCCTCGAAGATCTTCCTCAATAAAACAACAATCCTTTCACCTCTAACTGAATGATAACTAGCTATCTAGCTCAGGAAATTCCAAGCTATCTTCTTTTAGGAAGTCCATGTCTCCTTTCTTTTATAATCTTCCCTATGTCCTAATGGCATGCAAGTAACTTCTTAAACTAACCGATATACCCGGTACACGTTTTAGTGAAAGCCAATACAATTACACGAATCAAAGCAAGACATTTTAAATAGAAGAGAAGCTCATTTCGTCTCGGGACAGCGAAGTAAACGGTTTTTAAATGCCTACATCTCAGCGGAGCTACGCTGTCTTGGAAATTCGGCACGCGCAACTCAAGTGAATTTTACATTTTGTATATATTTTTGTGTATATTATTTTGTTGATGTATATATAATAAGTTTAAGTAGGTATCGAACTTTTATTATTGTCCTACCTCTTCGCAAAACGATTATAGAACGGCGTCATAGATTTATTCAGTTGGTAACTTGGTTATTGTATGCGAATTCTATTTGAACATGAAATTTTAAATTTCTTGAAGAGCACATTAAAATTTAATTTATTAATAAGAATAATACAAATTAGTTTGCAGCTGTTTCTTCTAACCCACAACTTATTTCAGTTTCCCGTTCCGTTCCTTATGGTCACTGCATATTAAAAAACAGGACCGTAATTTAAATGTTGATTATAATGATTTTTTCGAAAAAATAAATCAAATTGACCTGTCATTATAGCTTCGACATTTTGTTTTACTTGTGAACTGATATGAACGAAAAAGTGGCCCGTTATTATAGAACCATGTCTCTAGCCAAGGTTTCTACTGTTTTAAAATTAGTTTTTTTAATAATTTTTGAAAGATAAAGACTTAAAGAAAAGTCGCAACGTTAAATTTTATCTTCCAAAAATTATTGAAAGAATTATTAATATAAATAAAATACTGATAATTTACCTTAGTACATCTCTGTTCGACTTTCAAGTTTCGCTTTTTAATTGGAGATTGGCTAGAGGTACAAAGAAAGAGAACGCAGCCTCCTGAATATAATAAAATATTCTATAATCATGAATATGATTTAAAAAGAAATTCTAAACGGAAGGCATTGTAAAGGACTTTTCAGTACGTCAATCAACAAATAATAAACTAAGATGAAAGCTATTCATCTAGATCGGTCATATTTTAATGTGTGCACCGAGTGTTTTCATTAATATAGAATAACAGAAAAATGCTGGATTCATACTTCTATATACGGGTTTTAAATATGGAACGACTGAATTATTTCGAAAAGATCTGCCACTATTTTCGAAAATTTTGTTTTACGAGACTGTTTTGTAGGTTGGTTGATTTTATGATGATCTCAAATCTTTCGTTCTTTTCGAAATATAATTAACAAATTTGATCCTGGAATTGTCGTTTTTTGGTAGCTTTTCTCTATTTTCATAAAAATAGAGTACTCAGCAATTGCTAACGTTCTTATGTATAAGTATGAAACTTTTTCTGTTGCAAGTTCATTACCAATTACCTAATCAAAATTTGTCAAGGATGCCATTCAATATTATTTTATTCAAAGTAATAAAAGTTTAAAATAAGTGATTTAATAAAACGATTTGATGTCTTTAATGTCGGCCCTCTTGTGGGACTAATTAGGTTTTTGACGCTATTAGGCATACTCTGAAATAAAGAATTAATCAAACCTTGAGATAAAGTAATCCCACTTTCTAAAACTACTTCTGCTAACCCATCAATCGAATTCATATGGTTCTATGCAGTTCATGTTTGGAGACCGGACATGTTACCCCTTCCTGCCAATACTGTTAAGCTCTAATTTTTGTGATAACATGGGTGCACGGTGCAATTGAAACTACTCCATTAAATTACGAAATAAATGGTTCAATAACTATGATTTACATCTCTCTGATCAGTCATTGTAATATGGATCAATACTATAGTCGCTACGCTAATAAAACTTCAATCAAAAGCAGTTATGAGAGCCATGAATTGTTCATTATATCTCTGGCCTCGCTACCTCTAGATTAAGGTAGGCCAATTGCAACTCGAACAGATCTTGGACTCATCTGTAAATAAACAATTTTTTCATTCGTCAATGTTTTGTAGTTTCAATAATATATGAATTAATATTGCGTGCATTGGGCCCTAAAACTATATGTAATTTGTCCAGCAGGTTGCAGTAATATGCTTGTGACGGTTTTTACAATGGATAAAGGTGCGTTGCCGTCCTCTATCATGTAAATATGAGCCCACATCATTCGTCATATTATGATAACACTCACTTGGTGTGAGCAATTTCACATTGCGCCAACTCTTGGGTGATCCACTATTTAATTTGATGCATGTGGGTGAGACCTAAACGTTTCCAGATATATTTTACGACGAGTACTGACACATTGACTATTTTTGAAATAACTTTATCAAAAATAAGGTTATACAGAAACATAAGAACAATGTTCTGTTTGCAACATTTTGCTAAAGGTGATTATAAACCAGCATCAAAGGACATACAACAAAATATCTATCATTTTGTAAAACACAACAATATAAAACCATATACTTCAATCAAATTAAGCTCTACAACAAACAAGATGTAAGATTTGATCCATATCAACTTTTGAGCACCATATTTGATTGTAATGGTTATCACAGTTTCTTCAAATGTTAGCTCTGATTCTTTCATCAAAAATTATAAAAAGCAGTTAAAAACGAATTCGACCGTACATATAAAGTAGAAGATAAAAAAATAATGTTCACTATCCATATAAATGCAAATGAAACCTTGCGGATTCGATTCAAGTGCGCAATATTTTGATATTCAACCAATTCAAACAGTCAATCGTAAGGTTAAATGCAGTGTCGTGGTTAAGCGTTGTATTAAGCCTAAAGAGATCTTTGTATCGTTGAAAACATGTAGGGCTACAGACACTGGCAGTAGCATCGATGTCGGAATGAAATCTTATATTTTGTTCAGTTCTGTTAAGCTTCGTTGGAAAATGTTGCTGCTCGACTATGGTAAAATGATACTGGACACCAGAGAAGATTACCCCATAAGACTCTAATTATAAAGACCTAGATATACAAACCCAACAAGTTATTTTAAACATATTTGTTAGTGGTAAAACGCGAATAATCAGCAAACTCATAGCGCAGTCAGAACTGCAAAATTAACAAAAACCATTAAATTCTTAATTCATAGAGATATCACGAAAGAAGTTGTCAAAGATCATACTGAAAATAGAAAAATTTTGAGAAAATTTTGATAAAATTGATAGAATTACGGCCGGGGCTATACATACAACTATCCAAAATTTATATATGGAAAACCGGATTTGCTACATCGGAAGTTATACAGTCAAAATAAGTAGTTTATCTAAATTTCATGTATACCATTACAGACTAAAGACATTGCTATAAGTTCTAATAAATTTTTGTTTTAAAATTACATGGCAATTATGGAATGTATCACATATAGTAAGTACAATTTCAGTCACATTATAAATAACAAGATGTTATTAGACTTTTCATGATGAAACATGGTTCGACAGTTATTATGTAGTAAATTAAAGCTGGGATGACAAAGTAAAAATGCTGTTATAGTACTTTGGAAAACGCATTATAATACCATAAGCTGAATCCAACTTTAGTTTTGTACCTAATGCGTGATTATTTTCTGCTAAAAAACTATGCAGCTCATAACATGGCTGAAGATTTATTTAAGAACTAGTTTAAAAAAGAGATTTTACCTAATATTCCACCTTAGTCAAAACCATTGAGTTTGTATCATTCGCCGGAAATCTGTAAGATACCAAATATTGAATCATATGATAAGAAAAACGGAAATATTAGTTTGAAAAAAATTTGAAGAGAAAGAACGAGGTGGTAACTTTGTAAGACTACTACCATCGAATTGCATATTAACCCTTTAGAACTTACAATCTGAATTACGAAATTGTAATAAAGTTGCTAAACTAGGTACAGTGGTTTAGGCAAATATAAGAAAAAGTTGTGACAGACCATCGAACATGCTATTAAGAAGAAAAATGAGTATGTCCAATTCATATAACACAAACAAATGATGATTATTTGAGCTCAGATTAGTCACAATTGTTATTTAAGCCATCTTTGATATTAAGAATTTCTTTAATGTTTGTCTTTTATGAATTTAATTACTACAAAAAATTCATTGTTTTGATTTGTGTGAAGAGTTTAGGTTCGTTTAGGTTTTTTTTGAAAGAAATCGAACAGGGTACTTGTACTTATGTACTTTTTTTTATTCTTGTAATAATTTATACAATAAAAAATATATACTGCAGATTTAAAGCTTGAGTATCCCATTTAGAAAAAAAATGCGCTCCATCTAATCATACAAATGCAATTGTAACTGAAAGAACTATTTTTGTAAACTTTGCGTTCAATAGTTTGAACAAATTACCTAGCCTGCAACTATTCTCGCCTCGGTTCCGTTATCTTCACATTTATCATCAAAACTGTTAATCATGTCTTTGTTACTACAAGTATGAATAGCCCAGTTTTTGTATCTTTTTTTCCTTAGTCCTCTAGGATTAATCACTTTATTGAGGTTAACACCCGGACCAAATGACATAATGATACAGAATAGGGTAAAAGTGTCATATTCGTTCAATCCAGTAATTGATGTCGTAATTGAATAGAGTTTGAATTACACCTGAACTAGTTTCAAGATTCATCTGTTTGTCTCGGTTCATAATTTTATATTTCTTGTTCGCGAATTTTTTCGAACACTTGTCGATTGGATTTTGTTTAGGAGATTTATTTCGGTTATAATTCAACAGAAGGCATCTATTTAATATGTTAATCAATCTTAATAAATCACTATTTTACCAACTGTTACATCTGGATTATCTCCTTCAAACATATTGGCGTGAATAAGTTTGACATCTTGGAATTTTAACTTTCATCGATGTTTGTTACGATTAAGAGTTATAATAAATTCAAATTTTATGACTCGTAAAACATTATTTATAAATTTTAAGTTAAATTATATTCATAGGTATCGAAACTTAATTTTTGTTGAAACAGATGTAACTAAGAGGCATGTGTTTGTTTATTCTCGTCTTTCAGCACTTATCATTAAATTCGTGATAATCTTGAAAAGTTTTATTACTAGAAGAGTTGAGCTGGCCGTAACGGGTTTCTAGTTTATATCATGAGAAAGAAAAAGTAAATATAGTTAAGTCTGTGTTATACTGTATTAAAAATATACGAATAGGAGCAATACCTGATTATTTGAATATTTATAATGGGCTGAATTGGTATGAGAATTTTAATTAAAAATAAAGAAAAATATTTGCAGATTCTTTCAACACCTTATTTTACAATTCACCCAGTAACTTCTTGGTGTACCAACATCGGGTGAAACGATCTGACGTCTGTCGCATACGAAAACCGTACTGAAATTAAAATGGAGCATCAAAATTCAATATTGTACTCAAAATAACGTCGCCCGAATTACAAAAATATGTACGGTAAACAACTTTCAGTTTGATCTGATGTTTTCAAGATCTTCACACAATCCCGTTAATTATCTCGCCACTCCTGATGGGAACCATTTAATATCTGTTATCCATAAATTAAATTATACAATATGTCTCTTATTTTATGCTCCATTAACGTATCATTACCTAATTTCTGTCTTATATTAATGTGACTGTGAAAAATAATAAATATAACTATTTAACTTCTACTTACTATCGTATTCGTTAAGATTTATTGTAAACTGACCGTCCTCAACGTATTACTTAAGCGGTTCCATATGTCCCTTAGACACTTGAAGTTCCATTAACTTATCAAATTACTTACCGTTATTTTTGTATTGATGTGACGTGACGACCATAAATGTAATTAATTATAGCTTTTGTATACAATAGGATTAGTATTTAAGAGAGCATAAACACGCATAGATTGTTCTATATAGTCTTGACATCCAACTATAACAGTAGTCCTATTATTGAAACCACTTTATTTATTCATATTTTATGTTAAAAAATAGTTTTTCGAAGTTGTGAATTAATTTATTTAGCTCGTTAGTGAATAAAAAACAGCCCTGTTTAAAAGCAAAGTAAGGCCAAGTTTCCGCCGAGTTTTATCCCTAGGGAGTAGAGCATTATTATTTGCTGAGTTTGAGGGTCGAAGGCGGAAAAGGCTTCTGCTGCAAAGTCTCAAAAGAGGTATGTGAATGAGATTTATTATTCAATTTTTTTTTGTGAAACTAATAGAAACCTGAATTATATCAAGTTAAATTAGATAAGCTAGGGCCCAAAGGCGTGAATCGACCATATAGTTTGTTCTATCGAGCTAAATTGGAACTGAAGGTAAACTGATCTATTTTATCCTCCGTACTATTGCCCAGCAAAATGAGCTACCTGTTGAGGGCTATGGTTCCTTACAAAGCCAAATGAGCTGTTGGAAGTGTTTCAGATGTTTCTTCAGGTGGTAATTCAATGATCTCACCTTAACTCCTCTTTGCTCAATGACAGACTCTTTTTGATCCACTTAGTAGAATCAGGAAAAATATTTTCAATTGTTTCAGCCTCTTACTTCTCGTTCTTAATTTCCTCTTGTTTTCTCACCTTTTTATGATCATGAATTGATGGATTATTGGCTGCTCTGAAAAAAGTTGTCCCGCCTTTATTCGCTAGGTCATCAGATAGTTCATCTCCGTTCAAGGCGGTTGGATTCCCACATCAGAGTACCTTTGTTGTTTGCTTCTAATGAGGTTAGAAACTGCCTGCATTTTGCAGTTGCGTTTTGTAGCATATGTTTTCGCCTTGAAAATATAAGTTTCTGAACTATTCGGAATAGCGAGGTTGGTCTTTGATTCGTATATTCCTACCCCTACTTGTCCATTTGCCGATTTGATGAAGAAACTTTCAAAAGCTTTAGATCCGAGCTTCATGTTCTGTTCTTTATATATTTTTATTTCTCACTTTACAGAGTCATTTTCTATAGATGCCTGTGGGCAAATCTAAAATGATTTTTAGAGCTACCGCTACTATTTGCAGGTAGGTTGCAGGGTAGTTTTCCCAATTTTAGTATTTGTTCTTGGCCTTGTTCCTCCAAATTAATAGGAAGGCTTTGAAGGGTTTATACCCACTTTCATTAAAATCTCTGGGCGATTATTAGGACAGTTTGCCTCGCATGGTTATAGCCAGGTCATCGACGTATCCGAGCAGTTGATAGACTACTTGTGAGTGGTGTGAGTGTTGTGAGCTTCCGTTTCATGTATTTCCACTAATTGCTTTATCACCTAGTTTGATATTGGTAATGCGACTATCCATTGCTGCCATATTCCAAATTACTCTGCTTCTTAATCTGCATAGAACGAATAGATATATAATTCTATTCGAAGTTGTTCTAGCATGGGTTTACTAGATCACTAACTACAACTACTCAATGATCGGGACTGTGGGTATAAATCCAGTTTCTAGTGTCATTTATCTATTTGTGAAGATCAGGAAAGAAGCACAATTTATTATAAATACAGAATTTCCAAATTATTGGAAAAGAATTTGTGTAGAGAACCTCTGGTTTGAACTTCACAAAACGAGACATAAAGTTTTGTGATAAAATATCTGAAAGTGTTGAAAATTTAACAGCAAAAGTGTGAATTAGAAACGAGCATCTCAAATTCTGTTTTCTATAAAAACTAAACTTTCCTTACGTATTACGTATTCGGGTCGATTACTTTTTCTATACCCTTGAAAATTCAAAAAAGTGATTTATATTTAGAAAAATGCTTCATTTTCTTTATTTAGTGAGATGATCCATTGCAGAATAACTACCCTACACGGTCCATTTGTTTTTTCTTTCATCATTTTTCCATAAACTTCCCGCAGGCACTCACATTTTAGATGGGAATACTGCGCTACCACATACCGAGGAGAAAAATGGTCTTGGTGCTTGTGCCCACAGGACTACAGGTTATCAGAGGCGTATCGTTAATAAAATGTGTATTTAAATATATGAAATATATTAATATTAAGCAATTTGAAACAATGGAAAGGTTGTGTAATTTTGATTTAACTTTATATTCTTAATTTTTTGTAGAAAATTGGATAAATTGATATTGGTAGTATAAATAACGAAATAATCAAGTATGGAGCAAAGAAACTAAAGAAATAACTAATCACTATATTCCGGTAACAAAAGAAGTTTAGTATATTCGTACTTGTACATACAAAAGGAAGAAAAAAGGATCCGAACAATTCTAGAAACTTTATCACGATAGGTATTAAAACTTATATATATATAATCATAACGATGAGACTTGAAAACAAAATTCCATCGTCGGAAGAACAATAGACAGAACAGCTCGATGGTAGGCGGATTATTCATAATACGACTAATTAATAGAAAAATCAATCGTTTTATTGATCTCGCAAATCCCTTAGATAAAAACGATTCAGGGATGGAAAGAAAAACACCATGATGCTGGAGTACTTATGGCAGGTAATAAAGATGAAGAGTAGATAAATATATTAGCATTTCAACCAGACATCTAAATAAATAATCATAGCTATAGATCTGTTTAGCTGTATACTAGTTGTTACCTAAAAATTATTTTCAAGTATGCAATATAAACAATCGCCGAAACATCAACAAATATAATTAGGTTGTATGGAATGGAAACTCTAGAAACAATTGAGGATATAGAATGAGAAGTCAAGGGGCATTTTAGAAGTCCCAGGAATGAAATGTGTTGGAGAATGAAAATAAGGTTGGAGTGATCATGTTGAAAGAAAAAATCAAACGTATGGAACTGGAACTCAGCGTCTTAGGAAGTGTTTAAAAGGATATTCGGAATTAAACAGAACAGGGTTCTATAAAAAAAAAGAACAAAATTGCCTTGTGATGTTTCTTCCATTGCTTTGAGGACATAATTAGAGAATGTTCGTCTAAAAACTAATGCATGCGAAACGATAGACTCTATAAAGCTTGAGGTATTCACGGAACGAATTTGACAGTCATAACGAGTTCAAGGGCATACTTGTATATATATGAAAATAAGTTGAATAACTTTGATAATTTTGATAACAGAAAACAGTTAATAAACGTGCACTATGATTAACTCTCAGCGTTCTTACGGATATTTTAGTTGAAGGAATAGGCTGATAATCAATAATACTATACATTGATACAGTAGATAACAACTTAAAACTGATTTTGAGTCGGTTTTAGTACCCTCGTTGAGGATTATTCTTTACATTTAAAAAGTCCATCTCAATCGTGTGAAAAATTGTATAGATTGATTATGAAAAACGTATTGTTAACTTTGTCAGAAAGAGCAAGTAGCAAAGGAAATTTTCTCATACTCACCTACACTATAACTATTCATGAAAAAATGTCAATAGTTCTATGATCAGTATGATTAATCGCTCATGCTAACACCTTCCATGCATAAGTTCTAGTCATTTGTGTGCACAGTTCAATTTAGACACTACCTATGAGAAAAGAGATATAGTAATAAATAAGTTGAAGTTTGACATGAAATTTCTAGAGAGACACAGGCAAATAAGTTCCCCTAATCTAAGTGTTAATACACATTGGTTCAAAAGTGTTCTGTTTCACAAGAGGTTATCACTCAAAAACAGAACTGAAGAAAATAGGAAACATCTATCAAAGACTATAATAGGTCTTATACATTCAGAACTTTTCCTCGGAATTTATAACTGTCAGATGTCTAATAAATACATCTATGTAAGTAGTCCCTCGAACGAAGAGCTCATAATATTTTTGTGGAGAAACATTGGAGAGCCCCTTTAAGACTTTTCAAATAATAATATTCTCTGGGACTATAGCTCTAGCAAGAGAGGACACAATAAAAATTTTTATGTTGTGATGCATGTATAAATCCTTTAGATGTTCAATATAATATGTCTATCCTATATAAATATGATAGAAAATACTCATATCAAGGCGACGTCTGTTTCCTCATACAGAGTTAGGTTCGAAGGATTGTTCTGACGCGGATAGAGTTTTACCCTGATATAGGGAAATTTTCTTTATGCAGAGCTGAAATTGTGGTGGATTAGGAGGGTAGTGTGGTGTGGACTGAAATGAAATGACAAAAAAGGACTTGACGAAACATATATCCTTTGTATCTTCTGAATTTTTTCTTTTCTTCCATATAAGGAGATATCAAAAATATATAATATCTAAAGTAGCCTGTTTTACTTAGTCTGTTCAACCAAAAACACGGTGGTTGAAGTTCTTTGATAAAAGTATCAGATTGTCGTTCACAAGTAAAAATTGTGCAAAGTTTACAAGAATAAACATAATGAGTGGGTTTGTATTGCAAACATACTGTATAAAATGTTATCTAGATCAGTAGACTGTCACATATAAATACGTAAATGAATTAATGACAAAATTTTTAAGACCAAGTTCAATTGTAGGAATTATTTATAGAGAGTTATTAGTTTACAGTTGTGAAAGTTTCCTTTTTATGACATCTTAAGTTATTAATATATTTGAGCAAAAAGACAAGTGACAGTGGTCAATTCATCTAAGACGAGGTAGTCCTCAAATGTTTCGTGGAGCAAACCAAACAGCAGATTGTCTCTATTACAGGAAGACGACTGCAGTGGTTTGCTAATTAGATACTTCTACAATCAAAGACAAATAAGTAAAAAGTCATCGCACTCTCGGCGCGAGAAACTATAGCGCATTTTTTACCGTTAGCAATCAATAAATATCAACAAGTGAAAAAGTCGAAAGATAAAAAAATTATATAGAAGAGAAAATTTTGTAAGGACAAAATCACATTTTACTTAATTAATTAATTTTTTCCTAATAATACCCAAAATTTCTTTCGTTTTGGCACATATACATACAGCTATATAGGAAACACAAATAACCCGAGCTCGCTACATGCTTTTTGTGAGAAGATAGCACTGCTATAGACAGACAGTTTACAAAAAAAATGCGTTAAAAAACACTGATTTATGATACATTATTGTATTATGGAAACAATTAACGAAAATTATAAATAACGACAATTCAATTAATTTTCTCCTGAATAACTTAAATATTTTTGAAGCCCCTCTCATTTATTTTTGTTAGGTTAATTTTAACAATTATTTATTCAATTGCCTGCTGTCATAAAATACAATTGAAAGTGTAGACCTGAATAGCGAAAGAAAACGGAGTGAAATTTTCTTTCAGATAATATTCATTACAAAAGACACATTCTCTTTGTAACGCCCCTCGGTTTCATTAAAATAATTATATATTTGTATTACTCAGTTGGCGAAACAACTGAACTTTCTTACTCAAATGTATAAATTGATAATGCGGTTGAAATCCTTAAAGCTGACATCTTGAGGCTATTAACTCAACATTTTACATAATTATTATTTAAAACCAAGATCATTTATCATTGCGATTGAAAGTATACGAGTATAGATACGCTCGAATGCTCTACAAAATGTTTCATTACAGCAATTTGATTCTTGACAGTTATTTTTCACGAGTCCAATTCAAACTATTGAGTAATATAGTGAATAGAAATAATTAGTGTGAACTTAGAATATGTTTCCTATTAATATTTTCTATTTTCTTTGTTTGTAATACATCATAAAGTATTTCCCAAAATGGAATATTCCATTAGCACGACTTCAAGCTATTTGAGTTTCCGAATTGTTACTCGATGTTACCAAACACATTGTTATTAACAAAAATGTTCATATAAGTTAGTTTAGTCCTCCAAAATCTTTTGACTACAAAAAATATAAGAGGAGAATGAAAAGTATGCAATTGGTATACAATATGTTTTTAATGAACTAATTTCAAAAATTATATCTATCACTTTTAGTTTTTGTGATACTGGTAATTTAGTGTTAGTTCTGATACCGCTTTTTTGATATTTTTAAATATATTTTCAACTACCTAAATAGATCTTGCCTCTTCATAATTAGAATGTAATACCCAATTAACCGTCTTTTTTTAATCCAAGGTCTAAATAACTTAATATATAATAGGAATTTTCTATCACCCACCACTCCCATACCTGCCTCAACTTCATAAAGTCATCAACTCCGTTTTTGGGTCGTACTAGATTTAGGATATTTTTGAGATTTGCAAATAAAATTCTTCACATGTTGATCGTTTAATGGTATAGTATCAAAATACCGAAATAAAAACAATATAATCAAGCATCCCTATGTTTTTTATATGAACAAATATTCTTTAAAAGGAAATTGAGAAACACTAGGTGATTTTGTGAAAAGTGCTCCTTAGTTTACAGTTAATTTGCGCAGATAGGTCTTCTGATAGTCTCGTCGCGCCCTACTTAAAACTACCACAGACCAATGTCTTTTGAGAAGTGGATCATTTACTTTGGCCTAAGCCATTTAAGGTTACAAGGCAAACTGTGAGGATTGACCAGGTGTTTAAAACTCGTACGTAACAGTGCTAAAAACTCACACTGATGTGGTCTGCTGTTATATCCCTCTCCATGCAATAGTAGATCATCCGTTACGCCTATACTATGGAGATGGAAGACCAAGGGGCAGGGCTGCTCTCAATCCGTCTGTTTTGCGAGCAGACTACTGAGAGATGTATTAACCACACTCTTGACTACACCAAGAATGGGTTCTGAAAAATATTGGTGGATTTGCCGATCCCAATCTGGCGGGTAAGAGAAAATAGCTTATCTTCTGTATTTTGGTATTCATTTGGAAGATCAAGATGACTCTTGTGCCTCATATTTTGTATGGAGAGGAGAGAAGGGCAAATGCGGGCAACCAGATACAACCGGACATCATCAAAAATAGTATATAATGATCTTTCATCTCGGGACCAAGCGTCAAATCCTGTTGTATTCTTTGCCATTTCCACGTATAAACAGTACCCGTTACATGCGAAGAATGTTTTGTAATATAAGTAACCTTGTTTATGTGTTTTTTAAACGTTCTATTGTCTTTAAATTGGCATTTGATAAGGTGCGTGAATTGTTAATTTCACGTTCAATTTATGCAAAATCATAACTTCAAGGCAAACGTTGACGGGGCAAGACCGGGCGGCGACCGAATCAACACCTTTAATATACCATTATTTGACTTCCTTCTTTTATCCTAATTTTATAATACAAAATTATACAAGGAAGATAACAAGATAGAGCTCAAATACCGATAGCATGAAAAAGACTGTTTAAACAGTAATAAGGAAATGACTTTACGAAAAGCCCATGCTTTACTATAATCGACATTACAAAGTTAAATTCAAAAGATTAAAATTTATTATGAATCCCTATTCTTCACAGATATGGGCTATTTTTCCGATTTTTTGGTCTTACTACAGAAGATTTAAAGCGTTTTGCTTATTAGCTTGCAAATCAAAACAATCTAAAACCAGGGTATTGCTAGTCTTGATTGTCTGAAACTGAAACTTACGTTTAAGGAACCCGCATCAGCTGTACGCGCTATGTAGCTAAAAATATTAAATTCCATTACTCTTCCAGATCTACAAAATAGGCGAGACGGCAAGTGGAAAAAATAAGGAAGAAAAATACTGACCACTCTACTGGATTAACAGAAGAAGATTTGAAATTTTTACTAGCTAGAAATGCAGATATTCACGTTAAGCGTTTGTCCAATTCTACCTCAACACATGTCCGATTATATTTTTTTCATAATTTTTATGTTGATACCTTTAGAATCATATTATGTTTTTTCATCTCTTAATAAACTACTAAGTTTTTAGAATATTAAAGGCATCAATAAAAACAATCAGCCAATGTCTAAGAATATCTGTAATGCATTTTTAGTGATGGCATTGAGCTCTTATACATTTATTCGAGCAGAAAAATTTTTCAATGGGAATAATGAAATATAAGAGAGTGATTTGGAGAAAGTTGCTATATGAAAAATATGTTATTTTTCAATATTATCTCCTTTGGATACTTAGCTCAACAAATTTGATTTGCGTCCGCCATCACTCCTTTACTTGTACAAAAGATGAATAGGCAGAAAGAAGCCTTATCGTAATGGAACAGAACCTTTTCTTCAATAAATGCGGCCGACTTCATAACTCTCGTCGGAATATCTGCATGAAATTGGCTAAGTCATAACCTAAGTCATAATTTCTGCTTTGATAGTTTCTCCCAGTTTTAATACTTCCAATTATGCACATGCTCCAAATACACAGAAGTGGTTTTTGGCATGTAATCCCGACTTCGCAGTGTTTTGAGGTGTTTCATTTGAATAGAGCCACTGCCTTTTGCATTTTAGGTTAACATATAGGACTCATCCAGTGATTAAGCTATCAAAAAACGGTTCCGTATGGTGCCGTTGAAGCAATACGTTGCATGTTATGGATCGGTTGGCTATTTAAAAGTTCCTCATATATCTAGCATGGATTGGCTTCCAGTTCCGACCTTAGCATATCTAATATTGTTATTATGCAATTATAGAACCATCCTTGGCCTTAAAAAACGTCCAATACATTTGGATAAATATCGCAAATATTTTTGGTCGCAATTGTTGTGTCACTACCTCTGGAAAACTCAAAAAGCATACAATGTCGGTTATTCTTTAGTGACTTTTGGGGACTTTCCGGTCTCACTAATATTTTGTTAAAGACTGAAATTAGATCTAAGCGTAGAAAATATTATCTATTTGAAAATCCATTTTTAGTTAGGAGTCCTGAATCAAAATTATACTCTGGGTGAGACTGTTTAAACGTACGATCTGCGAAGACCAGCATCGCAGTGGTCGACCAAATGAGGTGCCGACTCCAGAAATGTTGGAAAAAATTCATAAAGCGGTATTAAAAGATCGTCGACTGAAAGTACGCGAGCTAGCCGATATAGTGATATAGTAGACATTTCAAAAAGAGCGGTAGATCTCATATTAACTGAAAATTTGGACATAAGAAAGCTGTGTGCAAGATGAGAGCCGCGTTTGTGGAACAATGGAACAAAAACAGCGTCGTGAAGATATTTCAATCGAGTGTTTCACAAAAATAAAGCCAAATTTTTGCGCCGTTTCATAACCATGGATAAAACGTGGGTCCATCACTTCACACTCGAAACAGAAGAGCCATTAAAACAATGGACTGAAAAGAAAGAAGCGGCTCCAAAGAAAGCAAAGACCATTTCATCTGTAGGCAAGGTCATGGCGTCGGTTTTTTGGGATACCTGAGGGAGAATTTTCATTGATTATCTTGAAAAAGGAAAAATTATCCACGACGAGTATTATTGCAAAGTTAAAGTGAAGAAATCAAGCAAAATCGACCACATTGGGCTGTTGTGTTGTTTTATCAAGAATTAAAGTTTGAATCGCTACCTCAAGCATCTTGCTCGCCAAATTTAGCCCCATCAGATTTTTTTCTATTCCCAGACTTGAAAAAATCGCTCGGTGGTCAAAGATTTTCCAACAATGCTTAGGTGATGTCGTCTGTTAATTGCTATTTTGAGGATCTTGAAGAAACTTATTATAAAAAGGGTATTTAACTTTATGGAGCTAAAAGGAAAAGTAAATATATTTTTTTCCAAAATTTTTGTGTTTTTTTGTTTGGCCAAGTACTTTTGAGAGCATCGTCGTATATAAGAAGACATCAAAATGGAACGAAAAGTTTAGTCACTTCTTAACAAATTTTTCTATGTAGTTTTTGATCCAAATTTATTTTTCCGGCAAGTTGTATTAAGTTTGTCTCCAAATATTCAATTACAGAAACTACAATATATCGTTTGAGAGGTTATTTCATAGATTATACATAAGAAGTTTAGATTTTTGTGATCTTTGGAGAAAATAGTATCACTTTTGTTGCATACGAAAATGTTCAAAATAGATTTTAAGACTTTAACAATATATATATATATATATATATATATATATATATATATATATATATATATATATATATATATATATATATATATATTCATTCATAACACTGTGTATTCTGAAACCGTTAGATAACAAGTTTCTGAATTAATCAATGAACAACCTAGTCAGTATTTCGCAGCCTACTTCTTTCAAGACCTAACCTTTAATTTGCTTTAAATCATGACGTTATTCAAATAATAATGTGTCCTTCCGGAAACGCCTTTGGAAAATATTATTATATTTCAATATGAGATTTGTACCGGAAAGAATGCCATTGTCCACGGTTTTGTTACAGAAATCGTTCGAGGGAATTGGAATTTCGAATTATATCCTTTAGATTTTATGATCGTCGTAAAAAGTAACGATCGCCACAATACACCCTTAGACTATGTCCACTTTTCTTTTGCTCGTTCTCTGCCAGTCGACATTATTTATACAATCTTGGATCTTAAGAATCATATAGCGTCTTAAATTTAAGATGTTTGTAATTTCGATTGCTGGCGTACGTACCTTTAAAAAGTTAAAGATGTTTACTTGTCCATAAAACATGTTAAAGGATACCGGGGTTTTTGATCTTTGTCTGAGGATATTATTTACAACTACTTTTGGCTATTACAATTGTCATTCTAGCAGTAACAACGTTAAAAAATTAATAATATACTTAATAAAACAATCATCTTAGTCTCACTTGGCCTATAAAATCAACTATCATAGGATCTAAATACAACAATGATATAAAGGGCTTCTTGGGGAAGGGATCGTTAAGACATTATAATTTGACACAATACTGGACCGTGGATAGGAATAATAATAAAACCAGATTAAAAACTTTAATTCACACATTCCTAAACACACTTCTGCTTTAGGTAGAAATTTTATTTCACAACCTAATACACACCGTCTAAAAAGGATTGCATAATTTATGAAGATTTATAAAGAATCATTTGATTTTTTTGGTTTTCTAAGAATATCAAGTATACATTAAATTTGGCAAAAAATGTAAATTCACTTTCATGTTCTACCAAAAAATTGATTTATGTTTAATGAAAAATTTTGGTAGGTGTTAACCAGCAAACAGTGTCACGTGTAGTAGTAGAGTAGTAGAGATTAAACTTAATGGAAGACGACACGATGTCAGACGAAACTTTAACATTTTTTGTGGGTTTTGCATCAAACCCACATCACTGCAAGATAATTACAATATAACTTAGCAGCTGTTCGAAATTTACTTGTTCCTACACAAAAAATGTCCTAAGACCATCTGCAATTAGAGCTAGAATAGCTGTCACTACTTCAAAACCCAGGGAGCACCGTTCAGTACGTCTAAAATAGAGAACTGAAGTAACATGCTCTTAATAGATGAGTCGATATTTTGTTTATACAGTTTAGTTCGAAGAAGATCAATTCATAGACGAAAATATTCTCCAGAAGAATTGGAATATTTTCTTATACTTTAATTTTATTTATACCGGTAGATAAGGGACCGATCTTTTAATGCTCTGTTTTTATAATCTTTTGGTTCTAATACATGTCAGCATTTTTGGTGATAGAGTTGTCCAATGGGTCTTCTATGGTTTGTTATATTTTGTCATCTTGGTCATTATATACGGACTCATTCTCTCAACATATAGGTTCCATTCCCTTCGTTTTTTATTTATCCATCTGTATCATATATTGAATTCCAGTCTCTGATGAATGCATTTATATACCCATCAGCCAGTGGTTGTCATGATTTAGTTCTTAGCGTCTTCATCTCAGTTGTTCTAAGGATCCTTTTTGTTGTAGATGATACTACTCTTGATTCCACGTCATATATAGTTCTGGTCTTACATGTTATGTACCGGGTGTCCCAGTAAGAATGGCTCTCGGCCATATCTCGGGAACCGTTTATAGTACAGCTTCGGGAAAAAAGATTATAATAAAAGTGACCTCCATTAGCACTGAGTACTTAGGTGTTTGATTTTCAGATAAGATAATTAAGTTGTCCTGACATTTCGGCGGCTTTGTGACTTTTATTTAAATCTCATCTCCCAAAAATCCAGCACTTGTAATTTTACACCCAAGAGAGTCGATTGGTATGACTTAATTATGGTATTGTTTTCTATTAATAGTTTGAATCGCCGTGAGGTTCTTTGTTATTGTCTTGTTAATGGACATAACTATGTTTAATTTTGATGGCCATCAGCTGAAAGCTTTTTCTTTTGAGGTCATCTTCTCGCAAAGCATGGAATATTCATATTTCCTTTTCTCATTCGATATCCTAATCCACTAATCCACTGCCTTCCATTTCATTCATAAGCGTGTTGAAAGGAAGAAGGTTTGGTTCGTGAAAAGTTTTATGTATTCATAAGTTGTATTATTCTATCTACCTACAATCGTATTTACATCTCTTAGTCGGCCTCTGTCAAAAGCGTTGATTAGATAAACGCTTGGTACCAAGTGTGTTAAATTTTCGGGATTGTGCCTTGTCCGCATTATTGACGTTACTCTCTCTGTGATACTCTTGGTTAGACTTTATTCCACTATAATTTGTCTTTAATTCTACAGAACATACAATTCTATAAATAGGGGAAGATAATATATATGTCATAATTTTCCGTTGACTTAATGCTTTTACCTTTAAAATTTCATTTTTCCTAGTTTTCATCGATACACACTATCTGTTTGGATGTGGATGGAAATCTCAATTGTTTGCAAAGACATTTAAAGTAGTTTTTTTGTCAATGCTGATACTGAATTGGAGTTCAAACCAAACGTGGAACTGTTTCGTTAGAAAAAGGACAAGCAAATCAAAATACCAATAAATCTAAACAAAACAGTTCCTATTCACAGTTACGATCAGCTACTGCTTAAATTCGATTTTTTTTTGTAGCGATTGTGTAAAAATCCGTTATCTAATTCCGCTATCAAATATGACACTTTAAGTCACTGCTTGACATTAGGAAACGTAACATTATTCATAATCTTCATATATCAATTATGCAAAGTAGTAGTAAAAACTTTACGTAACTGTTTAAGTTTCAAGGAAAAATTTATTAATTACTGTGAAAACTGACAATTAACTAATTATTTTAATTCAATAGTATTTTAAGATTTATAAACATAATTAAAGACACATTTATTTAAAATAAGTCAATGTTCTGGGTGAATATTCTCTTCAACTTCTTGTCTAATAATAATTTCATTCGATATCTTCATGTGTGCCATGACCCAGAATATTTTCTAAAATTCTTCTCTCATTTTCTAATGAAATCTCGATTTAGCCTGTTGGATATCTATCTTCCGTGTTGCTTTATTTTCAGAATGAATGCTCCTGAGTCTGCTGTGAGATGTTGACGAACGTCTGAAACAATGTTCTATGTATCCTTTAACATTAGGTAGCATCCTGTACTGAGCAATATTTGCTAGTAATTTTCCGATGGTATTTATGCCCACGGGATGTATGCCACATTTTCCATAATATCGCACAAGAAATCTGCCGTACTTTACAGCAGGATGTCTAATATTTCTATACTGTTTGAGGAGTGAGACAGCAGTGACCACAAATTTGCGAGTAACGTGTGTTTTGCTTTCTGGAATTATAATTTTTAAAATGGTGTCTTAATCAAATATTTCTCGTAGGAGAACATAGTAAGGAACATAGTTATTTAATAATAAATTATAAACAAATCGTAAATTAAGTGGTGCTTTTGCAAATAGAAATATTTCTTCTTCAGCTTCTTTTATAAACCTTTCTGCATTCTTCTTCGACAAAATCTCCGATTTTTTTGTATGGTACCAACCAAACCAAAAGCATAGTGCACTTCTCGATATGGACATTTTTAAGCACGGTGAGTTTAGATCTCGGCATTGAATATGGAGTACACAAAGTCGCGCCCTAATGTTTTTAAATTTTCAAAAGTAGACCTTTCCGTTGATGATTATATTTTTCGAATCGCATCATTTCTCAAATTTTTGGTATGCCAGTGCATACTTGTTGATTTTCAGATATTAAACAACCCACTGCAGCATTTGCACACTTTTTTACTTAAAATGAAATGTCTAATTCGCTATCTGAAGACATTCCAAGTAATTACTTCTGACTTGTTATTTGTTATTTTCGCAAATCGTTGTTTGCTCACATAGAAACAATACTTCAAGACCAACTACTGTAGTATTAATACTTCTAACATCAATTGATTCTACATTAATATTTTCATTGTAATTGAACATTCTATTAGACATTGCGTCGAATCAGATGATCAGACGTACTTTTTGCATAAACATGAAAAGAGAGATATTGTTGAACTCACGTAATTTGCAAAACTCACTGGCGCGCATTTTGGCAAATATTACGCTTGTTGAACAGTATCGCTCTTTTCGAAACTACATTTATTTTTCAAACAAAATGTACCTGTATGGTACATTCCCATCGATTGAGATTTGTTTCGTATTTGGTTTTTAAACTTAAGTTTTTATTTTTTTAATAGAGCCGTTATATGCTTTCTAATGTTGAGAAAACCGTTCTAGTAAATATTAAAATGTAACGGATGCATTAGTCTGTCGAAAACGTTAACATAATAATTGGTTGTAGGATTCTAAGAGATAATTGAATATTGTAAAGGCATTCGTTGTGTAGACAAGTGTGATTAATATAGTAGATTTCAGGATACAGACGATGTTGTTGAAAGGCTTCTGACTTGAAGAGCAAGGTCGGCTACCAGAAGGCAAGGCTTTTGATCGTTTTCTAGGGGACCAGAAAAATATTGTATAATATTTACCACTTTATATTCAATACTTTAACTGAGGAGAGTATGGAGGAAAGTATCATAATTATGATTATGATATTTTATGATAACCTCAAAGAATAACACTATGAATGGTCTAATATAGGGACTATTTATAACTTTAGAATTACATGATTTGGGATAAAAAACGCAACTACAAACAGCGATCAAATTGAAGTAAATGAAACTCTAAAGATTACCAGATCTCTCTCTCTCCTCGTTCCATTATTATTTCTGCCACCTTCAGCCCCTGATAAGTTAAGGGCTATTTTGCCTCCTGTTTGGGATCAATTATCAAAACAGGTCATTGATAACTATATAAGAAGTATGCTTGAACTTATAGCGCGTCGATCAATTTGAGACATTTTAGTTGTTTTTACATTTGATTTGATAATTAATTAAGTATCTATATCTTTATTCATGTGTGTAACAAACGAACTTTATTCCAATCTTGTGAGATTTATATGGAAATAAGTGAATCTCAGGATACTGTATAACTACGTACAGGTACCTGATAATCTTATATTAATTTTTATTTGACTTGTTACATTAATATGCAATGAGCAATCAAACAGTTCGGCAAACTTAATAACCTGTTCAAATTTATTACAACAGCTCGAAACCAGTTATTAAGGATGGTCAAATTGTCGGTACTTGAAAGCATAATTTTCGTTTCTGTCCAAAATGATAAAATATTGAAATTTTCTTAACATGAGTTGAGATTATAGTATATTAGTAACCATATAATGAAATTATTTCTCACTCAGTCAGAAATTCTTGGTTTGAGTTTTATAGCATGTGTAGAAAAAAATTTTTTTATGATCTATATAAAATAAAACATAACATAAAAACAGTATTCAAAACCAACTTGGTCCTAAAGATGTTCAATTTTCAAATAGGTTCATCTTATATCTCAATAAATAGTAGTAATTATTATTTCGATTGAAAGGACTATCCAAATATGAGTTTCTGAATTTAGATGCAAAACTATAAGTATCAAAAACTGCATAAAAATAAACTAATCATCTCGAAAAACTAATTAAAAACATATTCAAAAAAGGATAAACAAATATACTAAATACAAACAAAATATATCCTAAACATCAAATGTGAAGCAACTATATGAATTTATTCCACGGCTATCAAATTATTTCAATCAATATAAAAATATGTCAAGACAAGATAAAAATTTGACGTTTCGACTTGTTGCTGTCTTTATCAAAATATGACTTAACACTGACAATTTGGGAATTTATATTAATCAATAGATCACCTACATCATTAATATCCAAATGAAACTCAAAACGAAATAGAAATCTGTTGTATCAAAAAATTAAATTTTCCTTAGTCCTTACATCTCAAATATGTAGCAGTAATCAATTAAATTATTTGTAGTTTTATTAGAACTTAATAAATAGAGCTGTGAATTTTATTTAAATAATTTAGGTCTTTTTTCATCATTGATAGCTTTTTCGTTCTTATGAATGTGAAATATTTCTAAAAATTCTCTTTTTTGTGTATTTGATTCCGTTTAAGAACTTTTAAATGATGGAATTTATGTTTTTTTGATATATCCTAGTTAGTTAATGCAGTTTTATTTATTTTATCGTAATGATGACCTTTTAGTCGATTTTCTAAATCCTCAAATGTCTGCCCTATGTAGATAGCCCCACAATCATTGAAAGGTATTTGATACATGATATTACCTTTTTTTTTTGAATGTTTTAGATTTTAGTTTAGAGAAATATTTGAATATTATGCCTTTATGACTTATACTATTATTATATTTATTGAAATAATGCGATAGTTTTTGGGAATTCTTTTACATATAATATTTTATTTTTTCATGATCAGTTTCTATTTTGTTTATCAATTGATTATAGTATCTATTCATCTTTTTCTTGAATATAAAAACTATATAAAAAAACTAATTTCAAATTAGAAAAGTCAAAATCAAGATGATTCAGAAAATGTAAATATTTTGATAAAGACTTAAAGAAAAGTCGAAACGTCTTTTAAAGACTATAAGAAAAAAACTAATTTTAAAACAGAAGAGAGCTAAAATCAAGACGATTTAGATGCATTAATATATCAAAAGGTCGAAGAAATAAGAAATTGACGAAATTATATATATATATATATATATATATATATATATATATATATATATATATATATATATGTGTTTCTCTTAAGCTTCTTGAGCACAGTAGCAGAAAGTATCGTCATAGTAATAAAGTACGTAGGTAACGTCACGACGTATTTCCTGCGAAGAGTTCACTTCATGGTGGTCTACAATTAGGCACGGTGCACAATCGGCTAGATTTATACGCACTTATACCTATACGCGAGTAGTGCAATCATTTATCTTTTGATTTACTGACTCTTAACGCCCTCTTGTACGTCAACGACTTGCAGCGCTATATTTTAGTAACAGCAACAAAGACGCCAAGATAAAAAAGAGCTAGCGATGTTTACTTACGTTAGGTAAACTATTAACCCCTTTATAGGATACAGGTTGATATTTTTAGAACAAAATATAGTGAAAGATAAATAAATTGTTTAATAAACATTGGCAGATATGGAGACTTACAGAAAAATTGAGTCTTTGTTTCAAAAGTTTCACATGTCGCTTCTTTATATCAGTTTTCAAGAAGTCGTAAATCTTTGATAATGTTGCTTACACGAGACATCAGCAAACAACATTTTTTGAGTACCATATTGTAATCATTTTCATCCTTCGTCGCTGTGGGTATATACAATAAATAAAAAATAATTTGAAAATTTGAGTCATGATGTGTTTTGAATCCTTGACAATATAGTTATAGTTTATATCTTTAACTTTAGAGTTATAATTTATGAGAAAAAAAATCAACTCAAAAATTTATTTCAATTATATTTATTATACTTTCTAACTTAATAAATTATAAGAAATAATTGAAATAAATACTATTAATCTTCTAAGAATCAAAAATACGATTTTCCAAGCTTTTCTGAACATTAATTTCAGGTGAACTTTACGTTCAACATAGAAGATTTCCAAACTGATTGTGAGCTCTATTACTATTACTAGGAATGGAAAGGAATTGTCGGTTATAATTGTCTGGGTAATTCCTTTTGGCCTCCTTTTTAGAATTAGAGAATCTATCGGTTGTGGTTGGCTTGGAAGCAAGGATCTTCCCTTAAGACAAATCCTAGAATTTTCTTTTGACTTCAAATAAGAGCTTGGTAGTTGCATAGGATGTGTATTGAAGTTTCCTCCTCTATTATACATATCGATACTTAACGTACCCTTACTGTATCTGATATATTAAACTTTCACGTACTTTTTCTTCAATTAGCTTCAGTATTTCAGCCACTCAGTCCGAGCGGTTTGTTTCATCTATGATGATTTTGTCTGTCTACAGCCACATGCCTCATCCTCGTTTCTTTTTCCTACAGCATGACGTGTAGGATTTCCACTATAGCTTGGGTCCTGTCAGTGATTGAGTCGGATTTTGAACTTATTTTTGAATTATTTGATAACCATCTGGGTCATTTCTTTGGCTTTAATCCATTCAATTCAGCCTGGTCCATTGGAGAAAATCATTTAGTTTCCTGAATATGCTGGTATATCCAAGAGGTCTTCATGTATTGTACCTTGATACTTCATATTTATTGGTTATTATTCAATTCGAAGTTATAAATAGTTACCAAAGCAATTCATCAGTAGCAAAACCTTCAATCTCAAATTCTTCCTACTAAATATTTATTAATTAAACTATTTTGAGAAATATTACAAAAATGTTAGGGAATTGACAACTGAAAAGAAACCAAATGGCCTACATTCAGAATTCGGACAATATCTGAAAGCTCAGGGCTTATAAAGATGTGAAAGACACAGAACAACTTTTTAATGATGAACGTACATACAAGTAAATACACACACGACGATGACATCTCTGGGCCTTCAATTCTAAGATACAAGGTAGAGACAGCTTAAAGCAAGATAAATAATAGCATATAGGGTAAAATATTGACATTAATGTGCGAAACTGAAAATCAGTTTCTTAAAATTTAGACCACCCTTTTTACCACCACCTATGATAGAGAAAAGGTTCCTGAAGACTGGCTGCAGCCAAGGTTTATCGCTATTCCGAAAAACCAGGTGTTTAGCAATCACATAACGAAGATTTTTACCAAAAACATACAAAACCAACCTACAGGTTCTCATCCAGAGCTGCAGAGATATAAGCAAAGACGTACACCTGTTCTTTATCGATTTCTCCAAGGCTTTTAATAACGTCAAACACGAAAAACTTATCGAGGTTCTTGGAAACTCTGGCATTGACTGGAAAAATATACGACTTATCGCTAATATGTACTGGAGTAAAACTACAAAAATAAAAGTAGGAAACTCGTTTAGCGGAGATATTGCTGTCAAGAATGCGACATATTTGCATGCTTTCACCTCTCCTATTCAACATTCACTCCGAAGAAATATTTAGAAAAGCACTGGCAGAACTAGGTATCAGATCGCATCAAAATCAACGGAGAAGCAATCGACAGCTTTAGATATACAGACGACACAGTAATTATAGCAAATAACAATAAAAAGCTACAAAATATTATGCAAAAAATACGCAGCAAGTGAGGAATATGAATTGTCCTTGAATATAAAAAACAAAACATATGATTATTTCTTCACAACTTAAATTAAGACTAGTCAGGTGCTACATATTTTCTGATTCGTTGTATGTATGCTGTATGGTGTAGAATCTTGGACCACTACCGAGACGACTTTAAAAAGATTGGAATGTGGATATACAGGCGTATTTTTAAAATATCCTTGATGGAGCACATCACCAACTTGGAAGTTATGCAAAGAGTGGGGAAAGAGGAGGAAGTCGTCTTTACAGTAAAACAAACGGAAATTGAGTATTTTAGCCATATACTAAGACATGATAAATATCGTCTTTTGCCGTTAATTGTCCAAGGCAAAGTGGATAGTAAGAGGGGACCACGGAGAACACGACCGACATTCATGGTTGCACAACTTATTCCAGTTGTTTAGAGTGTCATCTGTTGATCTTTTTAGAAACGCAGTAAACAAGATAGGAATAGCTTGTTAATAGCCAACGTTCGCAACGGATAAAGCAATGAAAGAAGAAGATTTCCAATACATAAATTTACTAATTACACCAATACAATACATTTTAATTTAATTTAACACAATTTTAGGATAATATTTTAATGAATGACTTGTTTTGTGTAAATTTTTTATGCATACTTTTGGATCGTAGAGAAGATATAGCCTGTAGGTTCAGTCAAATTAACAAAAATCGGTTTTCATAGTTCTTCACACAAAAAAAATGTCCTCTAGTATAAATTTTTTCCATTCTAGCCTTGTTCCAAACTGTACTAGTGTTCACTAGGATCATTTAGTAAAATATGTATTTTGGGGAAGAGTCAAAGCTCACATTCAAAATCTGGTACAATACAATACAATCATTTAAGCGGCCAAAAATTGGTGGATTACTGGTGACTTGTGATACGATAGTCACCATTTTGTTTACAGTTGGAAACAATACATTTTCCATAGAAAAAAGTCACACATCAATATCATTAAGTGAAAATATCTAAAAATTGGATGTTAAAGGAAATTTGGCCATAAAAAATACTAATAAAATCCTGAATGAGACCAAACCCTCAAATTGGTAAAAACTGGCCATTGACTTCATTTCATGTCAGTGTAATTTACTGTTTCGTCTAGTAATATATCTGGAAGCAGGCTTTTTGCGTTAATAATTTAATTGGGGCGGAGGGCAAACTCAAATAAGGGACAGGGAATACTGGATTAGCACTTATTTTATTTGAAAAGAAACATGGACTTAGGGTGAGGGTTCGTTACATTACGTCAGAGGGTGTAACTGCGGTGAACCTGATGGATACACAATAAACATGTATAGGGTGATATCTGAAGGGCGGAAGTAAATAAGTCTATTTATACTTGAAAATCACGAACTAGTTTTGAATTGTAATTGATACTAAGATGTAGTCTGCAAACTAGAACGTCCTTCTTCGCTCTATTGCATGTCACCATGATAGGTTACTACCTATATTAGACAAATGTATTCTGTGGACTCTATGGCTCATACTAATTTTCTGCATTTAGAATGTTTAAATATCATTTTTTTATTAGAAAATCTTAGTAAAATGATTAGTTACTACAAACATATTCAACAGAATGTCTTGTATTTAGCCAAAAAGGATATTGAGACACAATATTTCGTTTCAACATGAACAATACAATTCAATTAGTAGAATCCAAGCTAGGAAAATAAAATATTTTAAAAAATACTACTTCAAATTAATGTCAGTTTAATACTAATGTAAGTTTAATTAGGAAGACTTGAAAATAAACGCATCCATATATTTTTATATATTTATTGTTCTGTTTTTATTTTTGTGGAATGTGAAGTAAAATCCAGAATAATTCCAATCAACATTATTTTATATTTTCACACGAAAAACGGCACTACTAAATTTTAACATATTAATCAAAACATAACCATCGTAACATTGACATTACATATTGACACTTTTGGAGCACTGTTACCAAATTAAGAAAAGTGCACATAAATATTATTTGTATTTACCATTGTTAGTTGTCATGTTGCTAGTAATAATAAAATTTCAATATTCTTTACATGAATATTTTCAGGTTTCAAATGAGCAAAATAAATGTTTTAGTAAAACATAACTCATAGTCAAAATGATGAGAAAAGCTACTTGGTGAAATCAAAATTAGACTCCTCTGATTGTACCAATACCTGTTAATTCTAAAACTATGAAGATTTTCGTAACCTAAGATAACGATGTCCAAATATCAAGTAGAATAAAAAAATTTAATTACTATTGCTCACTTTGGAATTCAATATATGAAAAAGTGAGAAAACTGTTACCATAAATCGAATGTATATTCTTTAGACATTATTTTTACATATTTTTAAAAAATTTATTATTTATATTGACTTGTGTAATCGGTCAACTTGAATTTAATAGTTATAACTGTTAAAATTTTTACACTTCAGCCACTAAATTTTTAGCACTGCACAGGTTTGATTAAGCGTGTAGTGATCATTTTAGTCGATTACCACTAAGGGAAGTGCAGTGAAGATAATAGAGATTGGAAGCTTCAATACGCAATCGAGTTTGGGAAGAAATCGTTCAAGTTTGAGAAATCGACATTGGCTAGTCTTCAAGTACAACAGCAACTTCGCAATGTCCATCAAGTGAGTGGTTGTACTTGGAGACTTGGATTACCATCTCGCTAAAAGTCTGTAATTAATACGCTGGAAACGATAGAGACTAAAAGGTCTATAGGAGCTGGAAATTCGTCTCGGAATTGATGTTTCTTACCCACGTATCATTTGTTTTATCATATCATTTGTTACGATTAGATTTAGTAATCATTCACTATGTCTGTTGTAGTAGAAGCTCGTTCGCATACATTTATGGTAGTCTGTTTGCAATTTTAGATGATTCTTGCATAATTTCATCGTATTTAGGAACTGAGGAAGATCTTAAAAAGAAATTCAATTCAGTTTTTTGGATTTAAACTGCAACGCAATTATGAGCAATAGAACCGTATACCTCGTTCTAAATTACTAATAAACCGGTTACTAAGAAGAAGTTACCCATTTATCGTATTCGACATGAATGGACAATATTTTTAGTACAAACATACAAGTATGCTTTCAATCCATTGACTGGTGCCTTTGAACGTATTGGTTACTTGATAATTTGTGTAGTGTGCTTGATACTAGTTTGATGCATAATTATATTGAGGTCACACTAAGTAAGCAATGCTGCTTAAGTGAATGAAAATTTTTTGTTTCACTATCTAGTATTAATTCAGTTTTCGTGACTTGATCTACCAGTACGGTACTTTCTCTAATAACCTATCGAGGTGATAGTTCATCTCCGTGATAAAAAATTTCTACTTTCAATTTTATTCATATTGAATTGATGGTTTCACTAGGTCAAGTATTTTGATATGAAACAAAGTTCTGTTCTTTTTTACCTTTCTTTTCTTCTGTGTGGTTCAAATTTTGTGAGCAATATTTAACTAACTTCCAGTTAACTAATCAACTTGAAATTTTGCATTCTTACTCACTCTCGGTGACAGTGATTAAATCAATTTATCTACGAACTAGTAATAATTAAAATACAAATTTCGGTTTTAACATTTCCAGTAATTACTTTTGATATAAATAATTCTGATGATTCTTGAAGCCGACTAGATAAAAAATAACGAGTACAACTGGATTGCTCAAATGTAACGGGAATGACCAAATTGATATAGTGCTCTCAGATCGTACTCTAAAAGGTCCACTGATAGGCCATAAGATCTTTTTGTAAATTGATTTTAGAAGTAAACAATTAATGGAACATGGGGAGTATTTAAAATATTGATTACAAAATCTTACTAAAACAATTACAAGTATAAAAAGTAAAAAATAATTATTATAAAAAAAGTATTGTTAATATAGCCACGAACATATTTGATGTAATTATCTATGTAATGCATAAAACGAAATAAGAAAATAGATGATAGAAAGAGTAGCATGTATAATAATATAGTATAAAAAACTTTTTTAAGAACCATTCATAAAGTTTGCCATTTTTAATGGTGAACGTACTCAGAACGTGTTATCATACGAGTGTTATTTGAGTTATTTATGGATCCTAAGCATTTATCTTGTTCAAAAAACTAGGATTCAATCGAGGTAGTAATTCGCTACAGGATGAATTTCGTGTAGGTCGTCTAAATTAGTCTGTGCCAGAAAACATCCTTGCTGTGCATAAACTGATATTGCAGCATCGTCATTTGTTTGCGTTGGATACAGCATAATTCAATAATCGCTCAAAAAAGCTCTAGTCGATTCAAATCCACCATGCTTCATCTATCAATTCTGAATTATAAATGATTTATTCCCCACCACGACAATGCGAGCTCTCACACATCAGTTTAAATAAAAACGTCAAAACATCGATTTGATGAGTAATTCACGTAAATAAAAAATAAATTGCAAGGTCAATTTTCTTTTACACCTAAGAAACGGTTGATGCGTTTAAATCATATGTTTTTGGATGTACCCCAATCAGAATGGAAATTGATTCAAACGCATGCAAAGTGTATTGATTATGGAGAATATTTTAGAAACCAATAAAGCCACATCCAAATATTTATATTTGTTTTTATTTGTCTATTTAAAAACTTGAGTAGCAGCCCTAGTATTCTTGAAAGAGATGAAACTCATATGAAATTTAAGGTACCACATTTCTGGTATTGTTATAATCAATTTCTAATTTTTTCTCAACTCTATCACTACCAACTTTTGATGTCATACGAACCAACCTTGTTCGCCACGAACCGAACCCTTATATTTTACTTTTTAGTACACTTTTAAATCTTTATGAAAAACCTTTTTTAGAAGTGTGAGTGCGAGTAGCTATTTGATTGGGGAAAAATATAGAATATAGGTAAAAAACCACTTTTTATTTGAAATACTTTAAGAAATTGAAAAAAGTTGACGAAGTATATTGTGATCATAAAGGTAGAGAAATATGAGGGAAAGTTAGTCATATAGAAACTATTATAATAATAGATGAAGAACACACATTCCTAATAAGATTCGACCAAACACAGTCTTGTTAGTGCGTTCATGAACCATTGTTCTATCTAGGCTATTTTACATTTAGAACCTTATTTGCCAAAAGGCTCTTATAATTAATTTATTTCACAAAAAATCCTCAAGAAATTTGTGAAATGATAATTTATTCAAAAATACTATTCCAGAATGATACAGATGCAAAATTCCACTTTTTCCAGTCAGACTAGAACTGACAATCATTCGACTGAAGGACGACTTAACCACACACGGTCAATGCATTTCTGTTACAAAATGTTGCAAGACAAAATTTATATATGGAATCAGAGCCAGGGTCGGATCAAGATTTATAAGGGCACGGGGCTAAAATAATGACGGGGCCCCCTTAAGGAATTCGGAAACCCGAAAAAATTCACAAAATAATATCAATACGTTAGATTTGTTGTCATCAAAAAATACAGAATGATTTCCAAATGATGGGCCCTCTTGGACCTGGGGCCCGGGGCTATAGCCCCCCCAAGCCCCTAGCTTAATCCGGCCCTGATCAGAGCTAATCCTATTAGTAATATTGAACTAACAAAGAAATTCAATAGCCAATACTATTTATTTCGTTCTTTTTTCCATCGTTCATTCTTTGATATTATAAAATATTCCACAAATTTCTTTATTGAATCCTTAATTGTCATAAAGACCAAGAAAGTGTGTGAAATAGGATTATAAGAAGTTAATGGGAAGTTTGAAAAGAAAATTCCACTTGAAAAGACAAAAAATAAACAAAATGAATAAGCTAATTAAAGTGCAGTAAATATAATTTGAAGAAAATTTATTCTAAATATTGAAATTGTTCTCCACTGTTCACCAAACAATGATTAAATAGAAATTGAATAGAAATAGACAATGAAGTCAATAAAATTGTTCGAAAAATACATGAAATAATTTAAGGTAATTAAAGAATTGAGACAAAGAGGACTAAGACCGGGCCAAGACTGTTTAACTCATATATGGTGAAATTCACTGAGAAATTCGAATAGAAATTTGTAAAAGTGTATTTATAAAAAATATAAGCTATGGAAAACTGTAATGGTAAACACGGGTAATCAAAATATCAATAAAGGAATTGAAATGTGAATAGAGTAATTAAATATTTGAAAGTAATGTTTTAAAAAACAGGAAGAAGCATGATAGAAATGGGAAATAGCAAAAAATCTGGAAATAAACAATAGTAAAAGTATTTATAGGCCAATTCGAATATGCGGATGTAAATCCAGAAGGCTCGCAAAAAGCAGAAAGTTAGAAAACAAGAAGCAGAAATGAATAGAAAAAATAAAATCTGAAATACAAAAGTAAGAGAAGAATTGGGGGTATAAACAATATTATAGAACAACGCTTAGACTGGTGGGAATATATTCATGAATAGATAATGAAAGTCGAAATAAAAGATGAAATGAAGCAAAATTACAAATAAGAAAAAAGGAAAACCAAGACAATTTGTACCGAAGTTTCAACCATACAGTTGGATATTAGTGATAAGTGAGACGAATAAAAAGTTATTTGAATGATTTTTTTCAGTTATTCATTTCTGTCATTTTTCTATATTGATTGATTTTTGATTCCCAGATCGCATGATGTTTATCTATACTCATTATCAATAATTTTCAGTAACATTAGACAAAAGGAATATATTTTTAACAATATAGAGAAGGAATTTTAGCAATACTCTCAGTTATTGAAAATAACCCACTTTTGTTGAACATAAAAAAATACCTCATGACCGTATTTGAGTGTTTTGCCTTTTTTGGTGCAAAGAACGGTATTACTAGAAAACAGAACGGCGTATTATCGTATCCAGCGACGAATCGTGATTATATTTAAGAACGTATGAGAGTTGTAGAAAAAGAAGACCTCATCGTTGACTTTTCCTGTTGTAAGGCATGTGCACTGGATTGTTTCGAGAGCTAACTGATCACCAGTCGTGTTTCTCTGTGGAAGTATAACAACTAGGAGTGATGCTGTTGATAACCTTAGAAAAACGCAACTGTTAATATCTAAATAGACGTTCACATGTTCAAGACAACATATGTAGACAAACATGTTTATGATATGATGCGGAGTTAACTATCTAATTTGTACTGCCTTCCACAGACTTTGGCGCAGTTAATTAAGCCTAGCACATAATTTTACCTACTGTACCTGCTTTCAAACTGGTTGCCCATAAAATTTAATCAGTTTAAGTTAATTCAGATCAGTCTCATATTAACATGAACATATTTATAATTTAGAATAGTGACGGTAGTAAGTGGAAATACCCGGGTTCTTTAGAAGTTACTGGCGCGACCTCGATACAACTATTCACCTATTGTATAAGAACATAGACATTTTTAGAATATATTTATAAAATAATCTATTGAAATGATAAAATACTGACATGGAATTCTTGGCTGCATATTCCAATTAGCTAGAAGTTTTTTTCGAGAGCAATTAATCAACAAGAATTCAAGTACCATGGTAAATGAAATATCGTTGTTAGAACTATTTGCAAAAATTTCTTGATTGCTGCGGCCTAGTTTTATGGTATAAATCGTGAATGTTTCGCACGAATGGATATTCTATATATTTAATATATATTATTTAATAGTAATTATCTAGCCAAAATTTTGTTATACGCCTTTCAATCTGTTAAGTTTTTCTTCAGATATTTTTTATATATATCGTTGTTTACTTATTGTTGTTCAGTAGTCACTTCTGCTTTATTCTCAGGCTCAAGTTATTGAAGAAAACAATTAGTTATTAACCTCCTCCACTCGAAAAATTCAATAAAATCTCAGTGTCAATTCTAAAACGTCCTCTATTTACAACACCTACCAAAGGTTAAACTCAAAGTAAATTTTAGTAAATATGTGGTGACACATGCTCGTCAACTGCCAGGTTGATGTACTAAATCAAATAATGGATGAAATAGAAAGTAGGATAGTAGGATATATTGCACAATACAGATTGTAAAGCAGTTTATTTACTGTACCGATTGATATCTATTGTTGTCAATTGATATCGATTGATGTCAATTAAAGTTAAATGATATCGATTGACGTCGATTTATATCCATTGACATCGATAATCAATTAATGTCGATTGTCAATTGATGTTTATTGTTGTCTATCGGTGTCGATTAATGTCTATGTCTATGTCTATGTCTAATGATTTCTATTGACGTCAATTAATGTCTGTGAGTGAGTTTGAAGGTTTTAAGGGAATACTGAGTCGGAGCTTATGTTCCTGAAGCTGGAAGATTCCTAACTTTGCACGGGTCGTTCATTTCGTCGACAATCAACAATAACTTCCAATGTTTTGAAGAGCTCTGATTACTTTCACATCTCTTGTATTAACTAGTTTGTGTATCAGATTGTGGTTACAATTTTATAGCCCATTATTATTTTTCTCAATATTAAACTAAACAATCAATATGTAATTGTAATTAATTCACTCAGTGATAGTACTAGTAATAATTATTGTCATATACTTCATATTTTAAGAAACTGACATATTTATCATGAGAAAATGTATGAACCCGATAAAAAGTGAAATGCAGTCGAGTGTAATCATTTAAGACAGATAAGTAGATAGGAAAAAATATGTTAATTAGAGGTAATCACCGACAAAATCTCCATGAAAGGATGTTTCGCAAATGGGGAGTGGCGAGTCGGAAACCATGTAAAAGAGTCGGTAACCGTTGGTACGGTATAAATTCTTGTTATCTACACCAAATTTTTATTGTAGTTAATTACTTTGTTAAAAAGATTGCAAAAGATGAGAACGGAGAATTTGAGTTGTTGGCAGGTAATTTATAAATACCGAATGAGTTATTCAGATATCGTTTCAATAAAGTAACCGTGAGTTAAATTGTAATTAAATTATAGTCTGTTGGGTAATATAGCATTCTGATTAATTGATCGTTGTGTATACATAATAAAGATTTTATACCTTAATTATGCTCTCATATGGTGGTCCCTATACAGTGTGAGTCATTTAGATTGTAAACACACATGTAAAATCCCATATTAGTAATAAATTATGTATCGAAAAATATTCATTCATTTGATATGAAATAGTTTCTTTGTGTGAAATTAAAAATTTTGCCGTCAAATTATCGGTACGAATTCTCATTCTTAAATTGGTTTTAGATTGAAATGATGTTTGAATAACGTTTGGTATAAAATATGATCAAGTATTTGAATAATTATATGAAGCCGTATTTTGTGTTATTGTATCTAAAACTGGTTAGATTTCAGTCAGCATTTAAATAATTTTTTTATTATGTATTCAGTAGCATTCAAAACAAAACAGTTCTATAAGGTAATATGTTGTCTCGAGAGCAGTTTCGTGATCCTTTCTGGTTCTTTCCAGTGAAAAGTCCTTTTCAACTATTTCTTTGGGGTTCTAAGGGGACATGAAGTGATGCTATGTTGTGGTTTTCAAGTCTATTGTAGTGTTTCATACTTCATATATAGAACTTTGAGTTGGTATGTAGCATTTGATTTGTCACATACCATGGCGATTTAGTGAATATAGGAAATATTTTGGATAAATTTTGTTGGCTCATCATACGTTTGATTTATTGGCACAACTCCATTGCACAATACCATACATTTAAATAAATTTAATGATGATTTTTTATAGTGGAAACTTGTTAGCCAATGGCAGTTTGGATCTCTTATCAAATAACCAGTATATGCCTCCTTCCGAAAACATACAGAAAAATGTTGAATTTTCCTCTATTTATAACAACAAACGTATTTCAGGTGAAAAATGCTCAATGTTCAAAAAATATTGAAATGTTGTCCACTCCAAGGCAACTCTAGTTTCAAACTGACCATTAAGAGAAAAAAAATCAGCTATTCTTCTTCCTCCCACCCTCAAAATCAATATTTTTGTGAAAATAGGTAGTCCAGGACTCTACGGGTGATCCTTAATAAGATAATTTACATTGTGAAAATCTCGAGGAACAAAAAATCGTTATCTGGATGAATCACTGAATCACAAAACTATACATCTCACTGTTCTGCATATTTTTTTATTGCTAGCAAATCTAACTGAAAACTGGTGAACGATTTTTCTAGAGGTACGGAGAACTTGTATTTTGATCCACATATGCCCTATCCAGCTGATTGCGCTAGATTCATTCAAACCATCTATGTGCCAGAGAGATACATTTCGTGCTTAGGAAAAATCTTTATTGCCCAGGAAGATTGGTAGTCATTGATTACAACTTCGAATGGAAAGTCTATCTCCATCACGCTCTGCATTTGGTCCATTGGTTTGTCGCTACTTCATAGCTATCAATTCTAGAATTCTTAGATTCGAAAGTTTTCCTCGCTCTAATTTTCTAACTGAATTAGCTTTTGAGCGTAGCTTAATTCCTTTTTTCCACTATAAGCTAAAAAGAAGACAAGTTCAGCAGCGTCCTTGATGCAATCAGCCTTAGTATCTTGTTCAGTTTTATCAGAACTCAGATTTTGACCACCAAATGCGATTCATATGTGATCATGGATTTGAGGACTGTTTGCTATACCTAGGCTTACTTATGCTCAAGTTCCCAAGTCTCAGTAACAAGCTTGCAACAAATCCATATCGACTTAGTAGATTTTCAGATTACCTTGTCTAGATAATTGTTCAAAGTAATTGTTTTATCCAGAATGACTTCTAGAAATTTTACTTAATTGGAAAGTGATTGTTGAATAGAGAGGGCTACTCTTCATAATCCCAGTAAGGGTGATAGGACTTTGCCTTGCGGACAGCCCTGCACTGCGGTAATAGTAGAAGTGTTTCTGTTCTCTTCTGCCGTTACTATACGCAGTTGTCAAAAGGAATGTCCACTTTCCGTTCTTCTAACGCCCTCTTGATGGATTGAGATGAAGAGTCGCCAAAAGTGTCTTCTATATCGATGAAAGCAGCTAGAGAAATATCTTTGTTGCCAATAGCTTTTTCTATATCTTTAACTAGGCAATGTAGTGCACTTGCTGTGGGCTTGTCTTTTTGATAAACGTATAGTTGAAGTGAGGCTAATAGGGGGTAAGTCGATCTTCTGGTGTATACACTAGTTTTGTGTCTTACCTCATATTTTTCTATTTCGAGTGTTTGTCGCAAACGAAATCCTAATACGTGAATTTCTTCTTTTTATTGATTTCAGATTTCCTGGTATACTTATGTAAGATCGGAAATTTTTACTATGTTATAGCCCTTGAAAATCCCAGTCTAATTCTATTTTAAAAGTTTTCTAACTTTCTTTTAGATGGTGTGAACTCGACTGCGAACTGGATAACGTCACATTACTGTCATTCTCAACAATTACAAACTACCATGTTCTGTAACCATTAAAAGGGAATTACGGTCTGTCTTCACTATCCCCACCAGGCCTAGGTGCTTGTCCCGTTTATTTCGCGGTTGGGTTTGTTCTTGCCAAACATTATAAGTTTTTTTCCAATGAATACGAGTCCAATGTATTTAATTTTTCATTGAATTATGATTATAATTTTCGAAAACATTGCCTCGACGTTAACAAAATTCCAAATAAACAATTATCTACAGTTATAAAATTGAAACAAGTAAATATCCAAATAAATTATAGAGTTTCTAATTATAAAGTTAATAAATTGTTGAGAATCATGTAAAAGAAATCTTTGAATCAATTTCTTGAAGTACTAATTGATACTTGGTAGTGTAATAAAGATAAATCTATAGGTGATATAGTACTAGTTGAACAATTGCTGCTTTCACTAAATCTTGTGTATATATAGATGAATTAGAATCAAGATTGTATTGGGACCAATTCGAAAAGTTAGTGAATTGTATTAGGTTTATAAACTATTGAGTTAATGGCATACAAATTACCTATTTTTAGGCAAATTTACTGTACGCTCTTTCCAAAATAATTCATTTTTGTTCAGGTAAGACTTTTTCATATAAACAATTCCTTGTTCAACAAGATTGTAGTGGGTCGCGAGAAAATTCTTTAGAGATAATTTAACTGAACTGGTATTCAATATTTCGCATAGAAAGTTACACCCAAGAAAACTGTCTTAAAGATGGGTGCCACGATTGCTTGTCATTGATCAAAAGATTCGAACAAATATTTGGATATCTTCAAATGTAGTTTTTTCCGCTGGTATGTCATATTAGATGGAATTATGGAATTTGGAAACACCATTAAACCTCTAAAGCATATTGCTACGAACAAGCTCGTGAAATGGATCCTTAGGCCGGCTCTGTCCAACTACAATGGAATTTTAAAATTCGGCGAATTCGCGGCGCCTTCCATCTGCTTTTTATAAATGGTGGACACTCCTTTGATGAACTTTTTATTATATAAGGCGGTTTATTACAATATTTTTTTAAATAATTTCTAGGAAAGTCTATTCATTTATTTCTGTGCTTCTTTTTGTTCTAGAACTTTGTAGAATTCTATTTTTGGTGTATAAATAAGTTTATGTAGCGCAGTTGGTTAGTTTTAGATAAATAGTCGTAGCCAAAAGAACGAAGTAGTAAAAGAAATGGCAGAAATTGTTCAAGTGATATTTATAAGTAAATTATTATAAGTTAGGTTAGGTTAGTAATGTATAGTATATACATAAATTAAAAACGTTAGAGACAGTGTTCATTAATTCACCCCACGAATAGAAAGAGTGTGAATAAATACGAGAAACGTTGCAATATAATAAATAAATTCGAAATAAAAAAATTCATTTGAGGAACAACGTGCTCCAAAGAAAACAAAAAATGTATTTTCTGCCAATAAAATCATGTGTACATGTGTCTCCGAAGGTGTAATATTGATGGATCATTTGGAAAATAATAATTGTCGATACGAAACTTAACAAAACACGACTGTATTTATTGAAGAAAAGTTTTATTCCATCAATACGCCCTTTGTAGAAATAAAAGTAGGTAGATATATTTCACAGTATGTTTCTCAATGACATGTCACTCTCACGCCCTCGTATTTTTTTAGGACATTTACATTTACATCAATCATAATTATGGCTTCATATATAAGTAGTTACCAATAATCAGATATAGAGGGTTTTCTCAGTGTATTCATGGAACACAAGGTACTAATTATATGTCTATCGGCACACCAATAACTTTTGATTAACTTTATGAGCTGGAATGTGGTTTTTAAGTAAAAACTCAGAAACAACACCTAAACATAATGTTGAAGTTGATATTTAGAAAACAAAATTAATAAGTAGATACATATAATAAGTACAGGAATATTAGAGATGAGCCGGAAATGGACCGTTTTTAAGTCCGTTTAAATTGATTTTCAAAATTCTTTTTGTTGATTAGGAGCAATAAAGTAATATGACATCAAGAATGCATTTTTATGCAGAAGAAGGCAACAAATAGAATCATCAGTAATTGGCTTTTTTTTCATGAAATAGTTAAACCTTAGTATCCCGGCAGATAAATATAATCTATCATAAATTTCAAAGAAGTTATAGGCACTATATTGACGACAAGCTTTAGCAGTTTTTAATGTATAATACTGCCAATTTTTTACAATATAATTTTATTCTGAGGGAGTCCATAATCAATAATGATATCTTTAAAAGTAGGAGGCTTCAAAATGATTGAAACCCAGATATTAATGCCCATGCTGGTAATACTGTTTAAATACTAAATCTTTTTTAAATTGAAAAATGATAAAATGTTGTTGGTTAGTCTTGTAGTTCAACATATATGAAAAGTATGCAAGAATCCCCAAAATAAGTAATTAAAAAGTGTAATCATGTCAAAGTATTACAAATTCAAAAATGTCATCGTGTAGGAATTCAGGAACATTATAGTAAATAATATAGTAAATATTTGTTTATTCATAAATTCTCATTTTAGGAGGCACTAAAACTATTAGTGAAACTGATTGGAATATTTTTCTCAACCTGTAGCTGTAAAAAGTCATGCTATAGTCTAGTCTGCTAGTTCAAATCGATTTTAAATTGGAGTTAATTTGACATATTATTACTAAATGTCGGTTAGCACATTCGATTCGGTATAGTGTTTGATTTTTCGCTTGTAGCTAGTAAAGTATGAATATTTCTGATTTTTTAAAACAAGAGGTAACATACCGTATCTCTATTTTTTATAATTTTAATTAAACGCCGAAAATAGCTTTTCGGATGCCATTCTTAGATTGCGCCTACCGTTTCGAAAGCGAATATGTCAATTGACATTTTTTTAAAGTGCTAAAAGTAAATTGAAGAAAATATATTATTGTTGGAAATTTTCATCAATCTAGAGAAGTGTTAACAAAATGTTTTCATCTTTCGAAAATGTTTAAATAAATGTCATAAAATTTTTGTGCTTCCTGGGCCCTTCTTTTATACATACAAAATAAGATTGCGTCATGAATGATTTTAAAATAATAATACTTTTATAATATAGAGCTAGCAATTTTTAGCTGCATTTGTTTAAAAATTACCTACATATATATATAAAAACGAATGAACTATTTAATACTTTTCAAACATTTATTCACAATATCAACTGAAATAGAACTTTTGGAATTTTTAGATACAAACTTAGATTATTATAAATAAGAAACATTACTTCACCTTAAAAACTTGACATTTTGACATTTTTAATGGTGAACATACTTAGAACGTGTTGTTATACGAGTGGACTTTCAACGTGAATAAAACCAAGAGCAGTAAGTCGATAAACTCGCTTCGACTTTTGGTGATGAAGCAACATCTCGCTGGTTTACCGAATTCGTTCGTGATCACAGTTCGCTAGAAGATGAATTTCGTGGAGGGCGTCCAAAATCGGTTGTTGTGCCAGAGAACATCGATGCTGTGCGTAAACTGATATTGCAAAATCGTCATGTGAATTACCGCGAGATTAAGGCATACTTGATCATTAGTTCCACTCGCATACATTTAATATTGCATGAACATTTGGCTGTCAAAACTATTTGTTCGCATTGGATACCAACACTCGCTCAAAAAAAGCACGTGCAGATTGTTGCAAAAAAATACTGAAAAACCTCAATCACGGTGCTTCAAAATACGTTTATAAAATTACCGTTACCGTTCTATTAGAGCAATGTGGGACGGTTAATTCTCAATGATACACCAGCAATTGTTTGCCAGAGGTGTTAGAAAGTATTGGGGAAACTAATCGCAGAAAACGAATCATTCTCCAACAAAATGCGAGTTCTCATTCATCAATTCAAACAAAAACGTTCGACAATTGGATTAAACGCATGCAAAAGTGTATTGATCTCAATGGAGAATATTTTGAAAAACCATATCCATTTATAAATATTTGTTTTTATTTGTCTATCTCACTTACCTTGAGTATCAACCATTGTATTAATTGTTTTCTATTTCTTATTTTAAGTTTCTTTCCAATAAATTTGTTAACTTAAAAAAAACAAATTTTGAATATTAAAATCGAACTGAGAAGATGTATCCTTCTAAACTTTACATGTTAACAAGTCACCTGCAATATAAGTGCTACGATTGCTTGCATTCACAGGATTGACGCCTTCAAACTCAATCCAAGTGAATTTTCTCCGTCATAGTAGATAGAACTTGAATACACCAAAAAGCAAAGAACTTAATGCCCCCACGAAAATAAAAACATTGTTTTCATATAAAGATTTTGGTCTAATGTTTATTGATTATTTTTAGGAATTGATTGAGTAGAAAGCAATTTTAGACAAATGAATAGGTGATGGCAAAACCTTTTTTGTGGAATTTTTCATAAAATCTAGCTTCGTCGTCAAACCACTCTCGTATATAATCAAAAAACATTAATTACTTATCGGTGACAGGTGGAAGAAAAAATTAAATTTATACAAAAGAAAAATATTTGATCACGATAATCAAAAAAAAATTATTTATTTTTAAATTAATAGATGTATCGAGGGAATTTAAATATTTAGATATCGATAATTAATTTAAGCAAAACATTCTTGATGGCTCGTGGCACAGATAACAAGTTTCCAATATAATTAGTTATACCTTTTTATATTCATGACGAAATAAATTTCAAATAAATTCGGATTATTTTCATGACCGTTATAAAATATGTTTATTTTATTCTAATCAATTCGGTTGTATCATGTTTTTGTTTGTTTTCTAATAATATTAAAAAATTTTAGAAACATAGTTCCTCATTCAGTACCTCATAATCTTTCATTCCGAGGAAGGTATAAGCTAAGGTGAATTTTTACGACAAATTTTACTTCTTGCGGATGTTGTAATTCATGTAAACAAGTATCGACTCTACAGAACATTACTGATAGCTAATCAAAGTTACAGCTCCATTTATATGGCATACCACAAAATATGTTGTACTAAAATACAAGAAACTTGCTAATTGACATCTCCTTCTAGATCTATACTTTATAATAATTTTCCAAGCTAACCTTAAACAATTTAATATTCCGAACATGCTTGCACAATATAAAAAAAACTTTGTTTATAGATGTTTCAGGGCATAAATAAATTTATTAAGCTAGAAACTTTGTAATTAAACAAGGTGGTCCAAAAAGGAGTAGTTAACAAAAAAATCATTTTTTTCTAAACTAGAATGATTTCTTTTCATTGTATTTTCAAATTCTTATTGGGCAGTAATTAACAACGTTGGACACTTTACAAATAACTAATTCTAATTTTTGACGCGAAAATTAGTTATTATTTTGAAAACTATCCACAAGACCTTGTAGGCTAACAAAAATCAGATTATTATGGTCCTGAATCGAATTTCCGGTTGTTTCAAATAATCAAATGCTATCGAGTGTGTTCATATGGTCACCTGATGTCTAATTTTTCTTATAAACCTGTATACGATCTCTTACAATTAAGAAAAGAAACCGATACGGTGAAAATTATCAATACATCAACACCAACGATTTTTTTCTTGCATTGTAGCAAAACTATTTTGTCTGCGATGCCTGGGCGCACAATATTCAAAAATATATCAAATAATTTATGATTCAAGATATGTACAGGCTGAAAGATATCCATATGGGCCACAATGGGCTTTAAAAGAGGTAAATGAGCATCTTTTTTACTTTCTTGCTCATCATTGTCTCATTGGGTGATAGCTCTTGTTAACTCTGGTGCTTCGTTTCGAGGTCGTACTGGGAAAATAACTTTAATCACCCTTAATAATACAATCGAGCATATCAAAATGGTCTTCTGCGATTGATATTCGATTTTCTTTTTCCTCAACTGAAAAGTTTAACCTAAACATTTCCCATCGCGAAATCACAAAATATGATCGCGATGCGCTGCTAGAAACTTCGTCATTTTTTTGACGAGCATTACTATTATCATTGTATAAAGAATAGGATAGTAGGTTAACCTTATGAGGATATCATTTGACGATGTGGATGCCACCAATAGATGGCAGTGGAGAGTAGGCGTCCACAGCACGTCTTTTCTTACTGTACGTCGTAGCTTGAATTGCGTGTTTTCTTAGCTTGGTTGCCGTATTACCCCAATAACAGGTGGCGTCAAAATTATTTAAAATATTATATTCAACCCTTAAGCTGTGCTGTAAAGTTTCTTATTTTGGGTGCCTTCAGCAAAGTTGCAATTTGAGTTCATTATTGTATTGTGTTCGTTGTGTTTTTGTTGAGTTTCGTTGGTTGTGCATTTGGATTAGTTTTTTATTTGAGAATCTTTGAACTTGAATATATATTTCATTTTTAAGGTAAGTGGATATTATTACAATTAATATACATCACTACTCTCTTAGTTAATATAATCAAATTATAAGAGGCGCCAGATGTATAAATGCTACAGCTTACAATTTCGAAAAAAAAACTGTATATTTAACGAACTACTTACGAAAATGTATTTATATAACAAATAATCACTTCTTCTTTTCAATTTTTTAGAATTGGCTGGAGATAAGTGTGTTTATTTCAAGTGTGGACTAACTAAGAGATCAGATCTTACAATTAAAATGTAGCGATTTCCTGTGAATGACCCTACCAGATGTCAAAAATGGATCATATACTCGGATGAGTTATTCTTAAGACAATTATTTCTCATAAAGGAATAAAAAATAGTGAATGTGAATAAATGACTGTTTCCAAATGTTCAATACTAACATTGTATAAAGAATATTCTTTATACAATGCTACGAGTCATTTTTATGAAGAACGAGCGTAGAAATAACTAGATGGCGTGCAAAATTGCGTCATATGGTTTTAACATTGTCACTGTTCTACTATACTATTCTTTATACAATGCTATTATATATGCAGAAACCATACAGTTGAGAAAGAACTGATGATCGCTCGTACAGGTAAACATATGAATGGATATAGTAGGTGTGATGTATTTAACCAAGTGATTCAATTCAACTGTGTAAAATGCTGATTTATTCAAGGTTCAGACAAGGAATGAATGTACTGGAAATAGTAATAAACCTAATAATTAATATTTGAATTAGGAAGGAATAATAACATTATTTCTATGTAGTACTACAGTAGGGTTACTTCAATATGTCATGGAAGTTCTGTTGTTCCAGAGTTACCACAAGCACTGCAAAAACTCTGAGTTACTTTTAATTTGAATTTTGTTATCCTAAACTATTGCTGTAATTTAAATTTTGACAAAATGTTTAGTGAGGTACAATGCAAAAGCATGCAAACCTAAATTTACCCATATGACAGGTTAAACAGAATGGTTAAAAGAATCAAAAAATGCTAAAAAGAAGACTTCATCCATTAAGAATAAATCAACTTTTGTTTATCACTCATTTTTGGGTCAAATTACAAGGGTTCTAGTTCAATAGATTTCATTAAAACCTTGAACTTTCACACAAAAAGTGGGACACATCGGATATTATTATAATATTATATTGAAATCCAATGAAGAAAAAAATAAACACAGTTTGGTTTTTCATTTTATCCATATTGACAGTGAAATGTCGGTGAGATTATGAGAATACTAGACAACTACAAAAAATCTAAGGAAACTAATGTTGTCTATGTTGATTAAATTTTCTTGAATGTAATTTTGAAAACATCCATGAGTCGCCATAAGTTGCCAACGTAATTATTCAAACAAATAACTTCGAATCACAATTTTCCTCAAACTATTTTATTACATATGTACTTATGTTGTAATCCAATTTTTTGTACGCACCTGTATATGTTGATTGCGAAAGTTTATATTCAGTGGAATAATTATAAATTCCATTAATATTTATAATTAAGTCGATCGCTCCTTATTTGGCTAGGAGAAGTATATTGTTGATACTCACCTGCAACAAAGAATTTATTTTAAGATAATACTGCTTATTAAACAAGGTTTTTTGAGTTTAAGAATTCATTAAATAGGGCCGTTACCGTTGTTTGTATGTATGTGTGCTGAATAAAATTGTCAAGGTATTGTTTCAAATAAATGCGTGTGGTCTTTATTCTATATCATTAAAAATACGCACTACAATGAAGCTGCTAGGTGGTGATCAATTTGGGGTTACTCTTTTTTCCCCTATAACTTGACTTTTGCCTCTATAATTGCGTGCTTTTCAGTGATCAATAAATATTTTAGAGCTGTTCCAAGAAGCTTACGAGAAGATCATCGAACTTCGGATTGACTACAAAAGCAGAGATGAATCTCAAAATTAGAAGTGGATTTCTGTTTATTAATTGATTAGTTGATGAGGTTGTTATCAAGAAGAAGTAAGAATTGTTGTTGGCAAAGTGCTGAAGAGAGCTGAAAGAGCGAGAGTGCATGACCTAAAGTATAAAATGAAGATTTTATAATGACGATGGCGTTAATAAAAGGTGAAATCAAAGTATCAATCGGACGCTGCGTTAGATCAATTTAGACATAATGTTACGTATGGGTTGCGCAGAACGTAGTTGCTCTGAGAAAGGAAGGGGGAACGAGAATATAGGTGGTTTTAGTAACGGATAAGGGTTTTTAATCAAAAATATAGTTTTGTTTTAAGGACGGTCGTTTGCAAGACTGGAATTGAGGTGATTCTTTTTGGCATTCGTTTTTCTTTGCATACAGTTTATATTCTTTTCAGTCTCTATATAAAGAAACTCCGGCATAGTTGGTGAACCAAAATTTTAAATGGAGAAAATATTCATATATTGAATAATTGAATAATAAATTAATATGAATTATAACACAACGCTGGAAGACTTCATAAAAGGAAGAACACATTATCAAGTTAAAAGAAACGTTCACTATCTCACTCGGCTGTAAGGTGAGATGATGAGGTAACATTATCAGTGGCATGGGTTTACTGCAGCATAAGTTTTCTTCTTTGTCTGACTCTCCTTAATCTTCTTGAAACACTATATCTTTCCGAAAGTTCCGAACTCAGTGTCTGTGTTATACCAAGTGTACTCCTTTGTTTTATTTCAGTTTCGTTTTCCTTTCATTTCGTTTTTATGGTTTTTTCAATATCAGTAGCTTTATATACATTTTCTATTGTTTTCCCAATCTGTTTTACTCTTCCAGCCTTCAACTACATAATATACATCTCAGAATTTCATAATGCTACTAAATCGCGAGCATTTTTTCTGTTTATAGCTAGACAATAGCTTGCACAGGTGATATTTTATGAAATTTCTCACCTTATGCGATAGTCGCTACGGTTTTGCAATCTTTAATCGCTACTACATGTTTACGCGAATCCAAATTTTTGTATAAATATTTGGTCAGTTTAACTTGATATTAAAAGAAATTAAGTAAGTTTTAATTGTCGTAACGGAATGCCTTGTACCGGTTCACTGTATCAGGAGAGTGAAGACTTACGCACATGTCTTTACTATGAACCAGACGAAGGGGGGAAATATTCTTCTATAGATAATAGACATGTATCAGAAATATTTTATTTACTTAACAAATTACCATGAAAATTGATTTTTAATCTAAATTTATTACAATTTGAGTTTTTCCACTCTAACTTTACATTTATGCTCCAATATACTACATAAGTTTCTATACAAGAGTAAGGAGCTGTGCGTAAGTCTTCACTGCCCTGATATAATGAACCGGCCCAAAGCTTGCGCGAATATACTGACCAAATATTTATATAAGTTGACCAATTATCAGCGAATGCTTCTTGATCGGGCATATGTGATGTTGAAAACCTTTAATAAAAAATTTTCTAAAGCTGACCAATCAATAAGACCAACTGACCTTTTATGACCAATTTCTGACCTTTCAGATAGTATAATTGGTCAATCGAAATTCCACACATGGAGTGTATGATCATATAGGAACGCTGACATATTGTGCAGTTTAGTTAATAATTTGACCTTTTTTTAGTACTTTTATCGCACTCTGGTCCAAATACCTCGTGCTGAGCGTAAAAAGACGGTCATAAATTATGCTTATTTGGCTCTAAATTGGAAAGAAATCACAAAACACAAAAACAAATTATTCACCATCTATCTCAAAAGAATCTTCACCATCTATTCTGTTTAATTTGGCTTATATTCTGAAGTGTTTAGGAATTCTTTTCATAAGTTATACTAACATGACAGCATGAAACAAAATAACTGACGCGGAGGCTACACGTCGATATGTTGACTATACCGAAAAATCACTAGTGTGTTAAATCATCATTTCTCAATTCCGACGTAGACCTAACACTACTATTGAAATGCATGGCTTTATGAAAATCTATGCGCGATATTTACTCGTTTTTAGCTGAATTAGAGCCGTTCTCCATTTAACCTGTGTCACCATTGCAGTTACTATACTTAGTTGTCTCTTCATTACTGAACTTGTTATCACTGAATAATCTGCATATACCGATATTCAACGATAATATTAGCTTTCCTTATCGTTCTCCTCAAAGCTTCTAATTTCAAAAAAATTTGTGTCACTTATATATTCAAACCTAAGACGAGGTTACTTATATGTTATATGTAGAAGACTCATCGATTTACGAACCAGTAAATTGTTTTTTCTGTAGATGTATGAGAAGAAATTCATTTTGCCTTCCTTTTCCATTTTTTGTTCCTCGTTATATTTCTGTAATGTGATATAATAATGAACAAAAGACATCCTTCTAAGCTAATTGCAATTTATTTAGTTAGTGAGGAAAAATAGGTAACAGGAAGATCCTTATTAACTTGGGTAGGTGGAATAATGGTATTTCCGTTTTTCTAAAAATAAAACAAAAATAGCGTTTTTCTTTAAAATACCGGATATCCTAAATACGTATAATATAAACACAGCCAACTTTCCTATGAAACAATGATTTGGATAAGACCCTTATCTCAGCAACAGACAAACTGTAAGAAAGTAAATGAAAGAGAACGCCAAGATTAAAGAGTGCTACCCTCTGGGCTAGGTTAATTACATATCATTACATCGAGCGCTAACATCGGTTAATTATAGAGACAGGGATGCGAACTATGAGGGTGAATATACCAGTCTTATAACAGGAAGCATTGTTAAAGTTAATAAAGTGAAAGTTTTGAATAATCACAGGTATATTTTCACAAAATTGTATACTCATTCTGTTGAAAATTTTATATTGAATATAAGTATATGAATTAAAATGTAAATCAATTTATTAGATTTTGAAAATATTAATAATATTCATATTTCCACAAAGTACTCGTATCTATTGATCTTTGTACTAACAACAGAATAAATCTCAACCCGAATCCATCTGCGGTATTTTTTTTACTGAGCAAATGTATTATTATCAACTTCTAAAGTATTTAATACAGTGGAATTTACAGCGAAAAAGTCATGTTTTTGATTTGACTGTTGACGATTTGCACCTGAGTTTTAAAAAGACTCAGCATTTCTAATTGAAGCGAAATAATCACGAACCTGTTTCAGTTATTCCTCATATAGTTAATTTTTTTGACAAAAGAGTATTACTTACCAAGGAAAACTTCCAAATCAACTGAATGAAAAGTTTCTACAATAGTTTATTCATAAATATATTGGAACAATAAATCAATCAGCGGACCAAATTCCATAAGGGTACTTAACATGAGTTCGAGAATTAATGTTTATTTATTTATGTTTATTGTGTTTCAACAGAATCTGAATGTCGAAAATTTTTTGGATAGTATACTAATAGGTCTGTATTGGTTTTGCAAAGATCACGAAGGTTCATAACTATATTACAAACAGTCGACAACAAAAATGCTGCTTATCACAAATGGTGAGTGAGAGAATGATAAACGAATTAAGGACCTTCTGGCCTCGAACAAAAGTAGTCAGCCAAGGCTTTTGTAAGTCAAAAATTCCACTGGAGAAAAATTGGTCGGTCGCAGTGACCGCAAAAGAAAAGGCGGACTTCTGGGTCGCATGTTTGATTCAAATTCAACTCTTCATTCGCGGGGAAACTACCACTCAGCTTGCCTACAGTTGGTACATCTATGACAGAAATAGAATTTCGACACCGAGATGTGGCAAACCTTCTCAACGGCTTGAACATCAATAAAACGACTGGCACAGACGGAATACCACCAATCGTATTGTAGAATTACGCAGCTGAGCTAACAAATCCACTATGCAAACTCTCTTCTCTATCATATAAAAGAAGTGACCATCAATATGGCTTCTATAAGCCGTGGACCTCCTGGCCTATGTTACTAACGTGTGAACTGAAGCTATAGAGAAACATGGGGAATCCAGAGCAACCGTACTGGACACATCGAAGGCATTTCACAGGTTTTAGCACGACAGCCTTCTAATACTTTGAGAATTTACGGTTTGTCGATCGATATACTCGACAAACCTAGTGTCGTCGCTCGAATCAACCACTCCAATAAATTCTCGTAGACAGCAACAGATCACCACCATCAATATCGATCTCGAACAAATTCGGGAGTATGGTGAAAGCAATCTGCTTGAATTTAATGCAGCAAAGACATAGGCTGCTATTTCTACAAAGATAACTGGCATTGCAGCTTAAGATTTGGTCCTGTCTGGACATAAAATATCACCATCGCCTCAAATTCCCTTATTGGGTGTTAAGATTTGAAGCAATTTGTCATGGGAGAGTCACGTGGCCGATTTAGCTATGGCAGCTTCATAAAAACTTGGAGCCCTCTTAATGAAAAAAAAAGCTATATACCCCGCAGCAACTTCTTATCCTCTACAAGGCCCAGATTCATCCATCTTTAGAATATTGCTAGATATTTGGAGCTCGGCTCCCAAGCATACCCTGTAGATGCTCGACATAATACAGAAGAGAGCAGTTCAGCAGTTTGACTCATAAGCTATCCAAAGTTGACTAGAAACTTGGACAGCTCAGAGCATAGAAGAAAGGTCGTCCACCTGACTCTGTTTTACCGATACTACCGGGACAAATGCTCTTCCAAGCTGTCTAATATTATCCTGCCTAGAGCAGATTTGCAAGACATACTCGACAGGCAGACGTGGCTCATGAACAATATCCACAGAGATCTTCACAATAAAGTTTACTTTCTTGTGCTTGCATTTTACATTTGCTCTCCATTTTAGAAAATTGTATAGTTCGAAAAACTTTAAAACCAAGTTACACTTCTAAGGGGCACAGTTTGTAGACTGGCTTTTAAATAACACCAAGCCCAGTAATGTGGGCGCACACAACTTCTAAAATCGAAACGAAGGTTGATACTTTATTTTGAAGGTCGTTTGACCCAACTTTTCAATAATAGTAAATACATGATTCTTATTTTATGTGCTTTTGCAATAAAATATAAAAAATTGAAGTAAAATAAAAGAAGTTTGTTCTCTACTCATTTCTCTAACAATTCATGAAACTGCATGAAAGTCTCTATACGCAGTTGTAATTCTAAATTTCAAATCTTTCAAATCTAGAGGCGCCATTTCAATAAAACTTATATTGTCGAGCTCTATCTTGTTCGGAATGAAGTACACCTTCTGGTAAATTCATGTTAGTAGACGCATTAATTGACTTCTCTCCTCCAATATATTGTTATTTAAACAGATAGTGAAGTGAAGAAGTGAAGATACAATTCCCAAGGACACCAACCCAAACAGTCACTTTCTGTTTGTTATCGCTCCAGTAGCAAAAAATTTGACTGTTAACATATACAAGCACTCATTTATAAGATAAATATGGAAATATACGAAATAGTGTTTTGTGAGAAGACACGAAATAGTTGTTACATTGTTTTGGTTCTTTTAATTCAAATATTGGAATGATTTTTCCCACATTTAAATTTAAAATACTTTTTAATACTGAATGAATAAAAAAATTAAGAACATCATCAGCGTTTAATGTCTTTTTTTGTTAATTCGGATAATACATAGAAGTTTGAATTGTGTTTTTAGAATTAATTAATTAAATAATATAATATTTTCTTTGTTGTTAATAATGCTATATGCTTTTTTACTAGTGTTATGGACAGAATTATCTTCTAGATAAATTATTTTATAGCTTTCTCTTTTAATCGTCTACTTGATTCTAGAAATGGTTCGTTTTCAAATTTATTCCGTTGTATTGTATTGAAGTGAAGGAAATTATAAATAAATAGATATAAATAAAACATCTAATGCAAAAAGAGAGAAATTAGTGAAAACAATAATGGTGGTTTGATGAATACGTTGAAGCATTAGAAGAAAATGGAACCTATTTGTTATAACTCAACACAACAAATATACAAACACATCAGTTAAAGTTTGTGGGAAACACATATAACGAGATATAAATAATATATTAGAAATATAGCACACAGGAAGAGCCAAAAGAAACTTACAAAAGGAAGTAGTGCACACACTTAAAATTTATTAAAATTTATTGGAGAAGTAGAAAGTGCGATACTCTTTGAGTTGAAATAATAAGCATAAATTGAGAAAGAGTTTTCAGAGGTCACACACTTAATACTTGATAGCAATATGAGCAACAAGGAAAAGAAACTACTTATCAAAGAATAAGATTCTGGAACCTGGTAGCAATTATTAAAAATCAAAGACTAACTGCCAAAAGAAGAGGAAAAAAAGAATAAACCAACTAAAAAAAAATTTAGAATGATCATCATAGTAATCATGTCCTTTTTCATGTCCTTTTGGAGATCATGGGTTTTCGGAAAACCCCAATTAATATGAGTTGCCTCTGTAGTGTCTTTATATTTGTAGATGAAATTCTTGAAACGTTTTTAAGAAAACTGATGATACTTTCAAATGCGATTCTATCCCCCTGTATAGTTTATTCCTCATGCTCCATCATTTCTATCAGATAAATTGAGTGACCGTTTTTATGGGCATTTATGCAAATGAGGCACTTTGCTTTCAATTTTAATTTTCATTTACTAAAGCGCCGTTTAGTACGCCATATAAAACGCGATCCGTAAGTGAATGCAGATGTATTCTGATATTGGAGATGTAGTATTAACGGCTCAAATGAGGTGTGTGGGGGTATTTTATTACTTCAAATGTAATTAATACGATACGTATGCGTCATGATCAATAGGCAATAAACACGCACTTTATTTCTTTATCATCAATGTTGAAGTAGACTCCTTTTACTGGTTGAAATTAACTGGGCTCACTAAAGATTAATTTTATATGTTAATATTTATGAAAATTGTCCGACCAATTACATTATTTTCACCACATTGAAGTGTGGAAGCGATTGGAAACTCATAATTTATTTAAATATTTTCGATTCTACTTATTTATGCAAAATAATTAGTTAGAAAGTTGTACAATAATTGATATCTTAGAAATTATTCCTCACAATTATTTACACTGAAAGAAAAAATTAAATTACAAATGAGGAAGATTAATTAGTTATACAACGAATTCCCAATTAACTATATGTAATATAGTAGTGGAACTGTAACAAAACTTCAAGTTACAATTGTTTCTATCTATGAAACTAGCTAAGGGTTTTCGAAACGGTTTAGGGACCCTTTTTTAAAATCAACTGATACGTCATAAATACAAATTTCTAGTTATTTTCGCTTCAAAATTTAGTGTTAACTAATACATCAGACTCCCGCAGTGAAATTTTTTGATACAACTCTATCTCTATCTATATATCTATCTCAAAACAGTTTTAAGTTGTCGCACTACGGACTTCATAACATAACTTATTTCTATTTTCTCACAGCATCTACTAAGTATTTAAGAAACTTCTACATTTTCTAATAAATATTTGATAAGAACTACTAAATCTAATTTCGTTGCTTAAACTATCAAAGATTTTGGATGCGAGCTGAACAGGATTATTTAAACCTATGTTAGTTCTGTTTTGCGATAAATATAAATCTGTATTTACATTTACAAGTTTACATTTTTCAAGTTGTAATAAGGATTCTAATTTAGGTATCTCCAACTTCAACATCTGTTGGTTAGGTTAGGTAGATATTCATAATTAAACAAAATTTTCAAAAAATTATTTTTCCATGATTTGCATTTCATTGAATTTATTTTTGCACAGGTTCCTCAAATGGGTAAAAGATACCTCAGAGGGATAGAAAGAAAGATGAGAGAAAGATATATTCTACACCTATAAATGACAGGAAGTAGCGGATTTACTTTAATTATTATTTCATTTATATGCATATGACAATTTAAAAACTCATCCCAGTCCCAGATAGTTAAGAGTAACAACTTTTTCCAAACGAATCTTATTTATTTTTAAATCAAAATTGTTTATTAGTTTGTTTTTTTGTTTAAGAATTATATATTTGGTTTGTTAGAACTGCCAACGGCAATATTTATTAAGGTCTTCGTTAATTTGTACTTCCATTTCTTTTTCACCTCCACCTATGTACACTAATAATGTATCATCTGCAAATGTGTAGTACTGTGCTGTATGGTTAGCAAATTGTAAGTTAAAAACATACAAAGAATAAAACAGCGGTCCAAAGACTTAACACTGTGATACCTCATAATTATTATTGGGCTTTAAACACTTTAGCACTTGGTGCACTAATTATTTGAACAGGATTATGCTTATTTAAAGTACTGTAGTACCGACATTCGTCCGTCGTGTTTATAACGTGTTTATAATAAAACTTTAGTTTGACGGATGAAACTGGTAACTTCATATCAAACTAGTTCAATCTGGTTCAGTATTAGTGACTTACAGCTATAAATCTTCGTGTTTCGTGTTGGTTGATGTTCAAACGCTTTCTTTGTTTTCACAAATTATTTGCAACCCGACAATATTTTTTAGCAATGTTCCACGATACAAATTCAGAATAGGTAGGCTAATAGATTATTGAATTATTCTAGCTGGAACAATTCAGGTATTGAGTTTCTTCCTGATAACAAATTCTCTCTGCTACCAATTTTTTTTCTATATGATGATTTACAAAAATTGTTTCGTGAAGCTACTACGGTATTATGGTGGTATTTACATTGTTGTCTGATCTATCCTTTTTCCGGTAACATTTTGAACTTTGTTATTTCAAATGGATCAGCCTGTGTATATTTCGCTTTTTGAAATTTTTAAGAAATACTGATTATTTTTCAACTAATGTTCCCTAAACCTAAATGCCATAATTTCTGAGTTATAACTACATATGCGTTATCTCCGCCGAAGTTAAAATAATAAATTTAGGTGGGCTACAATAAAATATTATTACCATTATTTTTGTCTGGAAAGAATGAATTGTTATTTTAATGATATTAGGATATGGTGATAGGTGTAGAAGTCAACAAGAAACGTGTAATATCTTTAATAATTTATATCCTAACTGAAATCCCATAACAATATCTACTGTCAGTAAATTAGAAAAAAAGTTCAACGAAACTGGTTCAGTAAAAGATTTACCCAAATCAGGGCGCTTAAAAACTGCATCAACTGAAAATAAGATGTTTGTGTTTTGATAGAACACGATTCACACTTGAGTACTAGACGTGAAGAGTTTGGAGACCTAATGAAGGAAAAATGTTACAATCGATACAAATTTTTTAAGTAATGTTGTGTTTTGCGATGAGGACACTTTTTGTATTAATGGAAACAAATCGTCATAATTGTTGATACTCGTCACGTAACAATCCTCGTTGGATGCGTGAATACCACACCCAATATCCCGAAAAACTGAATGTATGGGCCGGAATAATAGGCGTCAAAATAATTGGTTCCTTTTTTATTGAGGAGAAAATAGTATTATACCTGAATTGGTTAGGATATTTCCAAATCCAAGTAAGTATTTTTAATTACATTTAAAAAAAACTACATTATTAAAAATTTTAATACAATAACAATATCCCAAACGACAATATTTGGCTACAACAAGATGGTGCCCCACCTCACCATTCGTGTGTGGACTAGACTATTTCCTGTGGAGTCAAATCGTTTATAAAACACAGTCTGCCAATATTCAGGAATTAAAAGATGGGATTACCACAGATATAAGAAGAATTGAGTAGTCAGGGATGTTGCAAAATATATTACTAAGTTTTAAAAATCGCATGGCTTGTTGTATTGAAATAAATTGACAACATTTTGAGCATCTGCTGTTGTTGCATGTTGCCTTTTCTGTATGTTTTCTAAAATTCGTAATTTTTCTACTTCACAATTGTGGATCTACTTCTAACATGACACGGACATTTAAAAATTTGTCTAAGTTTTCTGCAACATTATTTGGATAAATATTTTACTGCACCAGTTTCGTTACACTTCTTACTAACTTACTGACACTAGACCTTGTGACTAGAAGTGTATTAGTATAATAGTATAATTAAACGAGTTTATTCAATAGTAGCCATCTAAATGTACAATATTTATTGCAACTCTCGTGGACATACTGTATGTGTAGTTATAACTCCGAAATTATGAAAAATAATCAGTATTTCTTAAAGATTTCTAAAAATTCTAGAAATATAAAATATATAGGGTGATCCTTTAGAAATTACAAAGTTTATTATTTATCCGGAAGAAGAAAGATCTGACAACAATGACAACATAAAAATCGTACAAGCCTTTTCTGAGATAATTGTGATACATAAAGCTCACTCTGTATTTCTAAAACAACAATTTAAGTTTAAATTTTGGTAAAAAATTGGCCCCACTAACTTAACTATTGCATTTTTCAAAGCTTGTCTAAAGTTTTTCCTTTCACAGTATTTTGTTTCCTACTGGTTTTGTAAATCCCGGTTACAAGTTTGAACAAGGCAGTAAGAAGGTGTTCCTTCAAACAAGAATCCATTTTAAAAATGAACTAATTTCAGTATTTGAATGATTTCTTTGTTTTGACAAAATATTTGCAATCACACTGAGACGTTCTTCGACCAGGTATGGTAATGGAAAACCGACAACATATTTTTCAGCAATATTTCACAATAGAAATTAGAAATAATTCTAGCGTTCAGTGGTTCTGGTATTGGATAACAAATTCTCTTAATAATTTCATTTCGAAATAGTTTTCCTTGAAGGTGGTGGATATATCTATTAAGTGAGGTTTCAACTAGCGGATCAATGATACAACTTCTATGATTTTTTGTAACATAATCTCCAAAATCAAGGCATACACAACATTTTTATCACAAAGTAATCAATAACAATAACTTTGTTGCATAGCTCTATATTATCCTAGATATGAAACATCAAGATGAAAAGTTATATCATCAGGAAATTTAATAGAATTATTTTAATAGAGATGTATTTTCACAAGTTCGTCAATCATTTTTCGAACACGTACTCTTCACATCTCGTTTTAATAATGAAATATACGTCAGCTATATTTGTTCAGGTTAAATTCCCTATTATTTGATCGAATATAATGGGCCATGATTCAGCGAAACGCTAATGATAGGCAATTATTAAAGTTTACTTAGTAAATATTAGAATTGTCGATAATTTGTAGCGAATTTGTCAGTTTTGTGGATTGTTTATTTGCTTCAATTATAGCTTAAGTGTCTTGAAATTGATTCGATACTTCTGGTGTTTCATTCAAGACCAAGAAATTAAGTTAGACAAACACATAACATGGATATTTTAAAAGTACTATTTCTAGACATAAGTTTTTATTAGCGTGACAATTCAGTATCAATGAAGATGGGTTGAAAATGGAAATATTTCTTGTGTCTCTGAAATTATATTGAATTTGGAACATTTGGAGAAACTAATTATTTTTATACTATATTTAAGAAATCATAATAAGTGACAGTAATCATGATTCTCATAATCAGGAAAAGTGTCAAAATATTTTTAGCATATTTTTTGTCGGTTGATCCTAAATTTGCTGAGTAATCCTTTCGTACATCCAGGAAGATATTTAGTGGTTAATGAATCGCAAATCAAAAGTGACTCTAGTTAATTTTACAGATGTCTTTTCGTTTGATAAATAAGTCCCGAAATAATCAATGGAAATTTGAGAACGCTAGTATTAAGGTTCTAAATTTGGTTTGTTACTCTTCATGAAAATAATTAGAAGTGCTTGTGTTGTGGTGCTACTTGCGTTTGCTGGAATTTTATGTATGTATGTAGTGAAAATTTGTTATAATTCCTATACTTGGGAGATAGAATGAGGAGATATGAATATTATACACCGATTAATTATCCAGGACAAAATAGAGGGAAAACGATACGAAAGCTTACTAGCAAATAAAGGTTTCCCCAGACAATCATATCATTTTAAATAAATAATAAAAATAGAGTACTTTTCATAATACTAGTCCCAATATAATGCTGCTAAAGTGCAAATATTTCTGAAGCAACTATCAAGTAAAAAGAATTCTAGTTTAAATTTTGGTTAAAAAGTAGACCCAGTAGCTTACCTGTTCCAGTTTCTTTAGAAAAGTTTGTTCAAAGTAAACCTATTTAGTTTCGATATGTTTTTGTTTTTGTAAATGCTTGTGTACACAAGTTTGATCATGGTTATGTAAAGTTGTTTCTGAAAGCAACGCTTTTCGAGAAACGAAAATTTCACCATGTTGTGAGAGAGAAAATTGCTTTTTTGACTATATTCTTATCAAATTTCGAATTACATATTTCACGTGGCTAGCGACTGGTACCCTTATTCTAAAAGGAATCGAACCATTTTGCTACAATTTGGCAACATACCTGACTGCGCAATTCTTCTTATATCTGTGGTAATACTATCTTTTCGGATTCATGTCATGGTAATCGCGGGGGTTATTCGATGAAACCACGGCTTCCAATCCATATTCTGGTGAGGCAAAATTTCTAATAATGTAGTTTTTTTTAATGAAATTAAAAATACTTATTTGGATTTGGAAATATGCGAGCCAACTCATTTTAGAAATGGTTTACATTCATAAGAACGAAAAGACTTAAATAATAAAATTTATAGCTTTATTTTGTAAATTCTAATAAAACTACAAATAATTTGATTGATTAAGACTGCTACATATTGAGATTAAAGGATTGAGGAAAAATTAATTTTTCTTATCAGAACAAATTTCTATTTTGATTTTATTCTTATTTTGGTGTTCATGATGTGGGTGATCTATTGATTAAATATAAATACGCAAATTGTCAGTGTCAATATCATATTTTGATAAAGACTTAAAGAAAAGTCGAAACGTCAAAATTTATCTTTTTTCCAAAAAATTAATTTCGAAACAGAAGAGACCTAAAATCAAGAACGTTAAGATGCATTAATTAGTTCTCTACATATTGTCTAGTACTCAAGTGTGGATCTTCTTCTAGCAGTACAAAAACATCTAAAGATTTGTTTTCAGTTGATGCAGTTTTCTGCGACCTGATTTGGATAAATCTTCTACTGAACCAGTTTCGTTGAACTTTTTTACTAATTTACTGACACTATATCTTGTTATGGAATTTCGGTTAGGATATAAATTATTAAAGATATTACACGATTCTTGTTTACTTCTACGCCTATCACCATATTCTAATATCATTAAAATATTAATTCATTATTTTCCAGATAAACAAAAATAATTTGTTATTGTAGCAGTTATAGCCCACCTAAATGTATTATTTTAACATCGGCGGAGATAACTCAAATGTAGTTATAACTCCGAAATTGTGGTATTTAGGTATAGGCAATATTTGAAAAAAAAATAGTATTTCTTAAGGATTTTGAAAAGCAAAAATATACAGGATGATCCATTTGAAATAATAAAGCTCATTATTTTTCCGGAAAAAGCAAAGATCTGATAACAATGTAAATACCACCATAATACTGGCCATATTTGAAACAAATATCCATTAATGTTCCTATAAGACTTGAACTGATTGTGATTTCTGTCTGTACAGTTAATTTGTTGAATATTTAGGTAATAAAATTTCCAAATATTAGAAATATGCAATACGTAATAATAATTATTTTCACGAAAACCGTGTACATGCATTATATTTTAAACCCTGTGTTAAACAATTCTGTCTATAAAATTGATGTATTGTTTATTTATTATTTGAGAAAACAAGCATTTCACGTTTGTTAATGACTGATGGGAGATTTATTTTAGTCCGCGATTTCACGAAATATGTTGATACAAATTCAAAATGAAATAGTTTGGAAAAATATCTATATCAGTAATAATGTTCCATTTTATGAGGAAATTATTGGCAAATGGAAGTAAAACCCACGGTTAAATATTGTTTTGATAAGTTTCGTGAAAATTTAGTTACATTTCACGCGTAGGATGTAATAACACTGAGGATAATAACCTAACAAAAATATCTGAAGAGAGGGAAATCTTTATGGCAAAACTACATGATATCAATATTATGTTTTTAAGCATGACGTGAACTATATTGATTTCATCCATTATTTTATTCCATGTATTCTTAAAAAATAAATTTCGTGTTGCATTTGAGTAAGTGCGTTGGCGTAGCTCAAGGTAACATTTTAAATGTTTTCGTAATATCATGTCATCGCCAAACTAAAATTTTTAATATTATAAGAATGATTTATCACAAGAAATTATAAATTTGCCTGATTGTATAGTGGGTACATTATTTCCTAGTCTTGAATCATATACAAAAAATATGTTAATATTTTTATTCTTCACAGCTTCAATTTTCTCGATGCAATTCTAAGAAGTAGGCACATTGAAGTCTGGAATAAACCAAAAGGGGTGATTCATGGAACAGAAGAGAAGGCAGATTTAGATCATAGAATCGGATCACTTTTTATCAATTCAAAATAGAGGCCGAAACATCAAAAAATTTTAAATTTCCAATGCAATTTAACGCGTGAAATTAGCTCGTTTTTCTGCTGTTGATTTGCATTGACTTGAAGTTGAAGTTGAGAATAGGGCGAAGTTTCTAATAGACTGCTAGAAACAGAAAATTTTCGATTAAATAATCGGTATATTGCGACAGTTTCGATGCCTATGTCTAAAATCAATTAACAAATTGCCACAATGTAATATATTTAATATTTTTGTTTTGGCAAAAGTCCCCATTAAGGCTCAGTCTAATAAAATGAATTCGAAAAGAATGTCATCAATATACGTTAAAATTTACAAATAAGGAGATTGATAGGATGAGGTAGCCACAGTTTTTTTCTACAAATTTCGTAAAATTCAGATGTCTTTGTTTTTGTGACAAAAAAGTTGAGCATAAGAGCGCTATTGCTGCAATTCTCATGGAATGTAACTCGTTCGTACCCATGATTAATGATATAATCATTGAAACACGATAATGAAGCATTTTAAAATTCCGTTTTATAATAATTTACTATAGATTCATATACTTTTCAAGTTAAAGGTTTTGGTGAATATTCAGGGTACTGTTAACATCGATAAGGATGCTTATCGTGATGAAGACTGATACGTCTCGATTAATTCAGCAAAATAGGAGGTCTAACACTCGACATTTTGTTTGAAATAATCGCAATTGCAAGTTTGCACGTATTCTTCTTTATTATTTCATGAAAGGTTATTTTCATCGTAGACCATGTAAGTCTGTTTGGGATAGACTTGTTGAGAGTAAGTTTGAGCTAATTACCAATTTCTTCGTATTTATGGGTTTTTTAAAGTAAATCTATGTCGAATTTTTAATTTTTTTATCGAGTATATCTTCTTGATTCAATTTTTGGATATATATTCGGAGAAATTCTATTATTTTCTTCGTTCAATATATTTGAGGTTCAAATAGAGGGAAATTCGAATTTAATACACTAAAATTGCTTAGTAATCTCGTTTTTGGATATACTAAGTTATCAGTTTGTATTTGTTCATCTTTATACGTATACACTAACGTTCCTCCTTTCTTATATCTTGTTCCCGCTTAATACTTTCCAATATTTCTATCTGCTTTCCCTGATTATTATTTTGAAGATATCTCGTTCCGACTGGATCTACTTGTAGAATAATCACTTTCATATTCGTTTTCGTACACTTATTGGTAGTAAATATATCATGTGGTTGTTTTAGGGTGCTCCAGGTAGTTTGAATGCTATATTATAATAATTAGTGCTTTGTTGTCCAATTCATAAAATTCTGGTATGCCGCAGTATACTTCAATTTTGGTTGAAGGATGAATAATATAATTTAAATGCGCAGTAGTATTCATGAAGATTGAGGTAAGAGAGAAATATTCATTTTTAAATAAATACTAATGATTCTATTATTGTGTTTTTGGAATCATTGATACAATAAGTAATTATGCTCCTTGTAAATACACGGTGAATGCGAAGATATTTGATGTTAAAGGAATTAACATTGATGAAGTGAAAACACAAATAAAAACAATAAAATTTCAGTAGCACTGTCCACTTATTATCTTATAATTACAAGGTGGCTGAAAATATATGATTCAAAATATTGTCAATCAGGAAACATAAATATGTAAAGTGAAAATATATCCAATTAACACATAAATTGTGAAAAGAAGATGTATACTTTTTATTAATATATAAATTAGTTCACTAGCATCATCTTTTTAGATATACCTTGGAAGGTAACACCAAAGATAATTATTACTCAGGAAATTCCATCAAGGCGTTTTAATAACTTTTAGCTTTTAATAAGATATTAAACTAGTAAGATTATAATCTGTACTTAATATATCCTTTTTTTATATAAGCAGGTAAAATATGAATAATTTTTAGTAATTTGGAATATTGCGGATGGGCAAGTCAACTTATGAATTAGTTTTTATGTACCCAATTTCATCAATACATATAACAATGTTTGTCAACAATGAATAGTGCACATATTTTTCCAGAAGTGTCAAGCAGATATATAGCTCCAGAGATTTGGGGAAAGGGTCTAAGGGCCGTTCTCCAGAAAATTGTTCAATTTTTTAATCATTTTAAAACGTTGTTAAAGTTTATTTTTAGTTACGAACAATAGAAAAAGATTTGGACTGCACAATAGTCCTGTTAGATCACATAGTCATATTTTAAGATCTATAAGCACCCATAGGGATATAGAAGCTAGAAATTTTATTTTAATTCCAAGATTTTAGGTTTCTCATATAGTAAGAAGATCCAAGTGGTGTATGCTTAATAGTTTAGTTTAGTTGCAATTTGCAAGGTGCAGTGTGAAATCTATTATGAATTCTATTGTGAATATGGAAAATTTGGAAGGGCTGTGTAAATTAAAAACCGGTCCTTTAACAATTTTTGAAACAACATTAATATTTAATTATTTCAAATAATTCGCAAAAAAAAATTATGTAAAAGTGTTCCGATACAGTGAAATTAATTAGCAGTACGTTTGGTATTGGGAAATCTAGGATTTATTAAAAAAGAGAAATATGATGAATCCCAAACAGCACTTCAAGCTCCAGGAAAACCCAAATTCCAAATAGAAAATCATTTGAAGCAAAGACTTCAAAAGTAAGTACATGCGTTCTTTTTTAGATAAAATTTCCGACAGCATACAAAGTACTTGTCACGGTTCGGGATCATAAGGATTATCCTGAAGAAAAAAATAGATTTTCGAAAACATTCCAGAAAGTTGTAAAGTAATGAAGTAGATGTCTAATAATATGAGATATTTACCTACTCATTTTAGTTTGAATTGCAAAACGGTGAAAGAGAAGCATCAAACATCAAATATCATAATTAAATAATTTGAATTACGCGTAATCTGCCATAAACCTTTCAATAACCAGGAACGATATTGTAATATAGATAAGAAATATCGACCATGAAAGAAATGAGAAACCAAAGAAGAAATATATGGTATTTAGATGACACATGGATGAATGAGGGACATACACCAAATATATTTTGATAAGATTTTTATCTGTTACTAATCGAAGTCGGGCTTTTCCAATTGATTTATCTACTGGTTTAAATCTACCAACAGGAAAGGAGCGCAGACGGATAATAGTATACATCGCCAGTTCAAACGGTTTAGTTAAAGATGGTTAGACTCATGAATCTACTCTACTACTACCATAAGGATATGAATGGTGATGTTTTTGAAAGATAGTGCGTACGAATGATAGATCTTCTTTCTAAAACTGTATAACAGTAATATATATTGTAAATATGAAATTGATGAAATAGCAGAAAATCGTAAAATGACGTTGGTTAGATCTTTACGAACTGAACCCCATGGGCACAGATAAAGGGATAAGTTTCAATAAAAAAAGTTCTCAAAAGAGTGATATTAAACAGTCATAAAATTGAAGAAGTGAAAAATTGGAAGTTGGAAAATATTATTGATGAAATGATAGAGCCACTTATTGTGAATATTGGATGCTACAGTTTACCTTCTAGTTCCGATTCTGATTTTGATTTGTACTACTTATAGTAGTGAGTTTATATTTCAAATATTTTCTTTATGAACCTAATGTTTGAAAATCGAAGTCTAAATCCTTATCTTGTATTAATGTTACAACACAATATTCAGTTTATCTTGACACATTTTAAAAAAAAATTTCACCATTCGCGGTTAATTAGGTGAGTATTTATCATTTTATGAATCTCTCATTTATAAAAATACACTATAACGCTATATTAAGCCTCAATGCTTAATTATTCATTTTGGATACAGTGAGTTTTCTCAAAATCTATCATATATTTTCTGGAGAGTCGCCTCCTTCTCTCTACTGGTGGACATGTCCGTTGGATTCTCTCAACATAATTGTTTTGAGTTCCATGAGTCCCAACTATAATTTTCTACATCTACAAGAATCAAATCTATGTATCCTGTCTACATCGAGATCGAAAATGGAGAAAGTTTTCTGATTATGATGTCAAGGAACGGCAGAGTTGACTTCCCTTCTACCTCCATCGTGAACTGTATATAAGGATGTACGCCATTCAAATGAAGCAGGAAGGAATCTAAAGTATCTCTTCCATAGGGCCAAATGACAAAAGTGTCATCAACATATCGTAGCGGAGAGGGCAGGAGGATAGTGCTTGATTTTCAAAATGGTCCATAAAAATGTTGGCAATGACGGGAGAGTAAGGGGATCCCATGGGGGTACCTTTGGGTTGCCGGTAGAAATTTCCTTGGAATATGAAGTAGATGTTAGACAAACAATGTTTGATTAGCGTAAGATAATCTGAGGCAATGTAGTGACTAGTGTTTAAGATAGACAAAGTTTCATCGATGGAGATGTTGGTATATAAAGAGATAATATGAAAGCTGACAAGAATATCTGTGGGAGAAATTTCGAAACTTGTGAGTAGGTCGATGAAATGACGGGAGTTTTTGACGTAGGATTGGGATTATTCAGTAGTTGGTTGAAAAAGTCCAGCAAGATATTTTGCCAGAGGTTGGATGGGAGAATTGAATGCGCTAACGATGGGACGTAGTGGAAGATCGGGTTTTTGAATTTTGAAGACCGTATATACGGGATTGCGGGATGTCAGAAGAAAGTTTGTACTTGTTGATAAGAGCTTTTCTTTTATAATTTTAAAACAGAAGAGATCTCAAATCAAGACGATTTAGAAACATATGAAAACTTCTTCATATCTTTTAGAACTAATTATCTATAAAATATCTTACACTCACTTTAACATTGAACCAATATGACCTTCAAACGTCATTTCTGACATTTCTATCTCACCTATTTATACATCTTTACCATATATACAATCAGATATTTTTACTACAATAAAAGATAAAATACCAACAAATAAATTGCCTAGCATAGTATGTGAAATTCATTGTTTAAATTGTGACAAGAAGTATATTGTTCAGTCGAAAAGGTCACTGATCAGTCGCATAACTTCCCACAAGAGTGGTAGCAGATTATATCCTGATAGATGTTCCTTAGCGACACATGTCTATCATGAAGGATAACAACGAAAACTACTGAAAACGTCTATTTTTATAAACACCAATGTCCAAAATGATCAATGCATTAATAAGAAAACTGATTTATATCATCTGCAATTTATGCATATCTTTTAGATTTAAAAAAAAAATTTAATATAAATTTAATGCCATTAACAACCAACTATCTTCACCTAACCTATTAAGTTCAACTTCACTTATAACGAACTAAATTAGTAACCAGAATCAATATTTCCATCTTACGTCATTTTGAATATTGAATTTTGAAACACATAAATTTGATGTTTCTTCAAGAATTAACTAAATTTAAAACCGCTGCAAATTTTAATTAATTATTGTAAGTAAATGTTAAGTAAGTAAGTAAGTTTAGTAAGTAAATAATTTCAGTCCCAGAAGGTGATTACATAAATATTCGAGAGCTCGGAATATATATTAAAGTTAGTCTACTTTGGATCGGAATAGAGAGTGGGTTGGATTATTTTCTCTACTGTAGAAAAATAACATAAATTTGTTCATGACTTATTTTCTTACATCAATAAATAAATTATTTGCAAATTAGAGCGTACAAGTACCGAATAACTAGGCTTCATATAATAATTACCTAGTAATTAAATACACAAGTTCAAATAGGTGTTTTGGAGTTAAATATTTAATAATTATTACGGTTCATATGCATTATAGTTTCGAGTTAGCAAGCGTACTAACTCCAAATTGCTCTACAAAATGCGCCGTTTCAGCCGACAACAGTTATTACCAACTGCTCTATTATTAACGATCATGAGTCACTGTGGAAATACAGGTGAGCGGAAAACGCTTTTCTGAGGGAAAACTCACCTCTAACGACGTCGTATCACGGATTTTACTGCGAAAATTCCCTAACAAGGGGTCTTTATACGATTCATCAGCTTTTCTCCGTAGACGGTGGTGGTCATAACTTTTTTTATAACCGACGTTTAGTCTTAGATAGGGTAGTTCACGAGACGGCTAACTAGTAATTGCTATAAACAACTGTCTACAGTGTGTGTCGGCGTATAAATGAGAGCTACGTTTATGACAAAATAACAAATGCCTGTACTCTCCTAATACATTTTCGTACACGCCTTTGTTGTACACAGACATTTAAAGACTAATTTGAATAAAAGACTTCAATGTTTGTCACTTAATACTGTAGAAAATTGTGTTCCATCAAGTTACGTTTTCTTCATAGTTGAACACTACAAAAAAGGATTTATAAAAGACAATTTCGCAGTATTTTCCTATCTCATTTATAATTATTTTGTGATGAAAATTAGACACTTTTTTACTCGAACACCATGAATCTAACAAAAATAAAGACGAATTTGCTCTAAATTAAATATAATATATTTGTTCAAAATCTTCTTGTTTTTGCCCCATCTGTTTCTTTATCGGTTGATGCAGCTGATTTTAAAAGTCATAAAATCGTTATTTGTGGCAAAATTGTCGCTGGCCGCTCTCCTACACAATCGGCGATGATGATGTAGTACCTATTTGGAACGGATCTCGGGGGGTATAAAATATATCAAGACTTCTAAACTTCTATTAATTTGAAATAAACATCATAATTCTTGTAAAATTAAATTGTATTTATTTCCGTTAAAAAAGAATATACTTTTTTGAATTTTCGTGAATTTTGGCCATGACGATCCCCGAAGTGTGAAAAGGTGCCTTGTTCTGATGGAAAAACACTTTCGTTTTCCTTAAATGTGGTCGCTTTTATGCAATTACTTCCTTTAGAATTTCTGGAATATAGACAATCCCATGACTATTCCAAAAAATGAACACCATCGTTTTTCCGGCAAATAAAATCGTCTTAGTCTTTTTCAGATTAGATTCACCCTTTGCAGTTCACTGTTTTGACTGTTCTCTTATTTCAGTGTAGTGGTAGATCCCATTTACCAGGTACTAGTACATAATTTTAAGTAAGAAGTGCCAGCGAGCGTCTGCTAGTGTGTGTTTTACTACATAAACCTCATAGCCGCGCTAGCTAGTGTTATCTTAAATTTGGATTAGAGACCCTAAAAGAAAGGTCGCGCTCTGATGAGATATGACAACATCGAAACTGGTCAGCGGTTTCCCTTTTCTTCCTGTAATTTCGAGCAATTAGGGATGTGGATATAAACAGAAAGTTCGATTTGTTATAAACATGTATATATTTTCAATTATTATTTATATTTCAGTGAAAAAATGAATTTGGTTATAGGTTTATTTAAATAAGTAACGCATTCTTCACATTTTGAGAACCTGATATTTGTATGACATTATATCTTTAATCCTTTGGCGTTATGGATTAATGTAGAAAAGACTTAATCAACTTTTTTCTTTTAACTCGTGCCTTGATGTGACCTGTGGATTTGTACATAAGTAATTCATTGTTTATATTTTTAAGTGAAGTACAAGTATTCTTGAAGCTCTTATCAATCTTTTCTATCAATCGTTCTTCATCTGCAGTTTTTTCTCATCCAGTTTTGGTAATTCGCCTTATTATAATCTGGTCTAATGCTCTACCTTTCCTATGGTAGTATTTTCTATGATATATTTATTGCTCTGTCTTATTCGTTCTGTTAATATTAGTATTATTTCAAAATTAAAGAAACAATTGAATTTGAAATATGTTTTACATTACCAAGTAATATTCATAGAAATTTGGAAATTTTTATGTGTTGTTGATAAATTATCAAAATAAAGGGAAAGAAAATAGTTTTTGTTATATTCATCGTACAGATATAGTCAATATATTCTCTTTATTTATGGCAATTTATTAAATATTCATATCATTATCGAGATTTATTGAAAGTGGCAATTAAAAACCCAATATGCGGAAAAAATTAGACGTCTGCTGCTTGTGGCATCATTACTTCAATATCGTTCATTTTTGCTATTGAATGCAGCAAATTGGAATCGTTAAATAAATATTGCGTAGACAGTAAAGAGCAATAAACCTCTAAAGTTGCTTCCAAGAAAACGGTTAAAAGACAAACCATTATACTGCGATAATTGTTAATCCATCTGTTATTTGTTACACTATTCACAACACGTGTGAAATGGGTTTTAGTTTGAGCTATGTTTAAATGCGTTTATAGTGGTCGGAAAAACTATAGAGTAAAAGCAAATTTTTAAATTAGATACTGGTCGAAAATACTTGTATTTTAATTGACATCTGACAGGGGCTACTCCATAGGTGATGGTATGGTGAAGTAATGTTTTATATTTTAAATAGAAATTAATGAAAATGAATACACATTTAGAAATGATTTTATTCAATTTTTTTTGCACAAGCTGAAACAAATTTTCATATCATTGAACTTAACAACAAACTTACAATTAACATTCTAATTAATAATCAATTCTCATCGGCTTCTTGACTTAGGATGATAAGACTCAAGCCTTTGATTTCATTTCAAATACCATAAGAAAAAATTTGCTGGTGATAGATCCGGTGACCTCTATATATGCGATCTTCAGAAAGTAATCTCGTAAGTTAAAAATTTCCGAAACGCCAAATTCAAAGTACAGAGGGTTCCAATATACTAAAAGTTAAATGTAACTATTAGGTGAATTTGGATGTTGGACATTTGGAAACATAAGGACAGATATAAGTTTATTGCTCAGAAAACCTTAATAACGATCTCCACTTAGATTATCTTCGAAAAAGATTGGGCCAATAATTATGTGATCGATGATTAAGTCTTCTTATTCATACATTCACTTTCTGAGAACTTTTTATGTATATCATCCAGTAAATATTATAATATTAATGATGTGTGAATAATGGTTACGTAAATCTCAACATCCTCGCTTAGTTCTTGATATAATTGAATTTTGTAGATATATTTATGATTCTTTACTCTTAACATTCTTGGAATCATATAAAATTAAGCATAAGAATAGCAACAGAACCTTTCCGTTCTCATCTAATCGATGCCTACTTCGGTGCAGTCCAAAACCGGTGAATCCCTTATACAACTCCGTAGAAAATACCTCGCCAACATTTAAATTTACACAAAAAGAGCAAAATCAATTCTCTATTAAACCGATGGCAATAAAACCATGAATCAATTTTTATTAATTACATTGAACTTATAATTATTTCATCCATGTTTTGAGATTCGCTGACCCTGTGAATATTATTTATTGTCCGTTGGAGTCCGCTTATCTTTAGGTAGTATCGGGGATCTTTCATGTTTCTATATTGACCAATCGCTTTAAAACTCTACAAACGCCAAAACAAATCCACCATTTCGTGTACGAGCCTATCAAATTTTCATAAAACTCCAAATCAAATGGACCAACTTACTGCCCTACAAGGCAAAACTTACTGCCAAAGTATCCAAAAGATCAATAATCAGGACAGTAAACTTAATAACAATATACAATAAGTTTTTGACACTACCCTTACCATAACCAAATTAACATCAAGTCGCTAATCACCCCAGTAGTAGAATGTGGAGGAAAGAATGAAAAAAGAAATCAACGCTTTCTACCTTAAGGAAGATGTTGGGTGATGATTGGAAATTACCAACCAAAGGTTGAAAAAAAGAAGCAACTAAAGACCATTTCATGAAAGTACAGAGAACGACAGCAATATGAATCACGGAAGCTATAAGAGCTAATGAACAAGCTGTACTAGAGGCAATCATAAGAATGCATCCTCTAGAATTCTTAATAAAGGGTGTAGTATCAAAATGCGTGTAGTATCAAAATGCGTGTAGTATCAAAATGCGTGTAGTATCAAAATGCGTGTAGTATCAAAATGAGTGTAGTATCAAAATTGCGAGTAGTATCAAAATGCGTTTACCAGTTGGGAAAGAACCATTTTTGGAAGGAAAAATATGATAGACATGCAACTATTCTGTAGGAAATGGGTATAATAGGAGGAAAAAGAATAAAGTAATTATTAGCTCAGAATACAGACTATATGATCACTAAACAGGATTTAAAGGAAAAGATAGAAATTCACGCAAGCGAAGAGCTGGATGAGAAATCCATCATAAAGGAAATATCTTCATAGAACTCGTACAGAGTGAAAATTGTATGTAATATTCTTTAATCCGAAATTTACGCAAAAGTGACAGTGTAATTGATTTTTCCATGGTCTTTTTTATTAATTTTATTACCTTTGAGAAGTTTATTATGTATTCCGAAGCTTTAACAACTCTTTTCTTTTAATTGTATTGAAGGCCTGATGGAAGTCTCTTAATAACATTCACAACAACACTGTGTGACTGTTACTAGGAGAATGGAGGACTGGTTTAGTTTCTTTTGCTTCATTTCTTATATTGTTTGTTACATTTATGAATAAAATTCAGGTTTACTTCTGTAGGTTCTTTTTTATTGCGATCAAATAGAGTACAGTCCTGTTTATTATCCACATTACAAATTCCAAAAAAATTCCACCTGCTCTAAAAACAAAAGTCCCATTTTCTCACTAAAGCATAATATCCCATTTGTTCTATAATGTTATGTTCATTGTCTTGTCTTAATTGTTGAAATTATGGGCATAGTGTCTTGCATAGTTCACATTGTGGGGGTTTACTTTTGGTAATTAAATAACTGTGGATAAGTTTGTTATGGCCTATTCACAACCTAGTGTATTTAACTTGTAGTGATCTTTTACTGATTGCCTTCGTTTCGATGTTTGCCATTCGTTTTGCCAATTTTTACACTTTTGATTTAAATTAGTGACCTAACCTAACCTAATCTAAAATTATTTGTATTCAATTATTATTTATACGTGTATAAAATATTTCAAAACAAACTGGTTAATTAATTGAGTTCTTTTGACAAATTTGAAAAATATTGGTCGATTGTACAAATTTCACTTATATAAAATTATATTATTTGGTGGCGGTACGTAAACTTTGAACACGATATATGAAATTACTAATGGGTAACTACACTAGTAGGTTGCGTGTAAGTTTATTATAAACGAATCGGACAATGAATCACTGTTTTCTAACGACATAATGATGAATAATGATTTCAGAATTGAAATTTTGAAGTTAATTCCATAAATAAACATTGTACTATGTATTTTTGTTTCATTATATTCCAAGCAATCATAAAATTCAACCAAATATCCATAATTAAATTACAATTTTGACGTTAATTATAGAATAGGATCGTCTAATTTAGAGACCTTATTATATAAGTTTAATACCTCTCATGTTTGGAGACTTTATATGAAATTAATTAAAAAAAGGTTGTTTTATTTTAACCGTTACATACATTTTTTGTGGAACTCTACCAAGCCCGATATTTTACTTTTTTATTATGTGACTATTGTTTTCTATTTGAAAAATCGGGTAATTATACACTTTCACGGTCACCTGGTTTTTTGGCTCTAGAAAATCGAAAAATGGATGGATTTTAACGATCTTGGTCTCAAAATGTTCCATTTTATACGGCGGATTTATAAAAAAAATTAGTAGAAATAGCTGGAATGAAAATTTCTCATAGTTTTACTGTTTTAAATCGTAAAAATAAAACGGTTTTGCAAAATAATCCTTTACAAAAAATTATCTCATTATCAGATAAAGTTCTTATTTATATTTATATATATTTCTTTTTGTATTCTACATAAATTAATAAACAATTTAAAAAAAATCCAAAAAGAATGATTTTTTCAGTTTTTATAGCTTAAAATGAAATCGATGAAAAACAATCAATTTTCGTGAATAGTTTCGTACTATATTCTTCAATGTTAATAGTTTTTGGACCATTAAAAATCGAAAAATAGATAAATTTTATAATTTTGGTCTCAAAATGTTCCATTTTACGACGAATTTATGAAAAACACGGGGGCAGTGGCTGAATTTGCGGTTTTTAATAGTTTTAAACCTTAAATAGTAGGAAAACTTTTTTTTTCAAAATATTCATTTTTTTATGTAAATTGCGAAAAAAAATATACGAACTTGATTCCACGACGTAAGAAACAGTTACGAAGGATTATATGTAGAAAGTCATTTTTTTTGCATTTAAAGTCATGAAACTGTAAAAAATATTTATTTTTTTTAATTTTCGTATTTTTTTATAAATCCGCCGTAAAATGGAACATTTTGAGACCAAGATCATTAAAATCCATCCATTTTTCGATTTTCTAGAGCCAACCTAACCTAACCCAACCTAACCTAACCATAAAACCAGGTGACCGCGAAAGTATATAATTACCATAATTTTTTGTAAAGGATTATTTTGCAAAACCGTTTTTTTTACGATTTAAAACAGTAAAACTATGAGAAATTTTCATTTCAGCTATTTTTACTAATTTTTTTTATAAATCCGCCGTAAAATGGAAAATTTTGGGACCAAGATCATTAAAATCCATCCATTTTTCGATTTTCTAGAGCCAAAAAACCAGGTGACCGTGAAAGTGTATAATTACCAAAAATCGGCTTAAAGATAAATATGCTTCATCGCAGACATTTCTCGTTCAAATTGAAACAATATCAATAAACCTAAAAAATTGAAAAGAACTAGGTAGAAGAAAATACCTTATTTCAAAAGATCCTAATACCGTACGAATGGAAGTATATTCATTCCTATACAAAAAGAAGAGGAAAAAGCCTATGTTTATATATGGTGTTAACAATAATAAATATTAGCATATATTTCAAGATCTGAATACCAGAAATATAACAAGAATCACAACCAGAACAGTACAGAGTAGTACAGAGTTTGAAATGGAGACAGCCTCAGTCCTACACTATTCAATATTGTCATGGTCAAAATGTTTACATAGAAAGTGTCAACAAGGTTAACGCAAGCTAAAGAATGGGAGATCGATTGAAAATGTTATATTATGCGGATCATTCAGTACTAGTTACAGAGAATGAAGGCAAGGCCCGATAAATTTAATGCGAGCATCTCAACTTGATAAATTGAACCAAAGGAGTCAAAAATCCAATTAGATGTAAACAATATGTATGTAATATCAATTAAAAAAATATTTGATGGAGGAAACACTCAGAACTCAAGCGATAAAAACATCAAGAGTGATTATTTAAAAAATATGCTGAAGACCTTTCCCTCCGTTGCAACGCTAAAATCTTATGGGAGTGACACTCAGAGTTCAGGACACAGTGAGATGGGTCGAAAAACGTAAACAAGGTAGAATGTCAGAAAATAGATGGGCAAAAGTCAAAAACCAAACATACTTACATCACTAGGCAGACTACCAAAAAGATGGAGAACTAGCGTATTAATAACAGTGCAGGGGGAAGCTAAATATTCGTAAATATAGAGAAAAATAAGACGCAATCTTTCTTCTTTCGCTGATATTATTTTGATTGAGTAATTCGTGAATCCATGATTCAATAAAAGCCTGTGCCAATAAATGTCATTGCTATTGAAAATTAATAAAGTGTCTGAATATAAGGGCTCATAATTATTAAGAATCAATCATGATGCCGATGATGATTTGTAATACTCCTCCAGATGCTAAAATTGGCAACTCTGCAATATTGGATTTACTCCCCTAGAAATCACGAATTCTATGTGGAAAACAACATAACATATTGAAGAACTAGCGTCAGGAACATAATATCGAAAATCTCTTAGATTGGGATTCCAATGCCATTTAAATAAACGTATCAGAAAGAATTCGAATAGGTAAAATACTCTTAGAGAGATGTTTTAGAATCAATACTAAGGAAGCACTTGCATATTAGGATGTGTCAACAATTACACAAAATTAACATTCGTCTCTTGCAACTTCTTCAACTGCAGGAATTAATAATTATAGTGATTTTATTGCCTTTGATATGAGAAATTTATTCTGAAAATAAATGATATCAACAATTTTGGAAAACTTTTCTTAAATATTCATTTGCCCAACACAAATTCACAAAAATCTGAGAAGGGAATAGGCAGTATCAGATTATATGAAAAAAAGGTGGTGTCTTGACTTCAAATATAGTATATATCACACACAAGCAATATCATACCCGAAAATGTTGAAAAAAGTCTATAATATCGAGGTGCCAGATGGACGTGTGACTATTATACAAATAATTGAGGATAGTGGTCTCTCACCTTGTATTATATAATATGATATCCACTGCAGCTTTTGAGTGTCAATATTTGCGGTATTGAGGAAGATATAAATCATTTCATCGTCGTTCGAAGGAACTAGGATTATATCCTTCCACTTGGAAATATCATGGATTGAAAGCTTCTAGCTTGTTCAGAAGTTGAAGCCAAACGATCATCTATGTGCCATTAATTCCACTAATGGGATGAAGACAAAAATTTATATCGATATTGAATTTTCATTTATTATTTTGTTTCCCGATTAAGCCCGTTTTACATTGAATTTGTGCGTAAATAAGCAGAATTGTCACTACTGGAGTGAAAACACAAGTTACTGTTTGTTGTACTTTATGAGATGGCGAAATCAATGTGTAAATATGTCTACAGAAACCATGATCGCTAGAATGTTACTGCCAATAGTGTAGGATAATGATTACCTTGCATTAATCTAGCTGACATGTGGAAAAACAGAACGGAATCACATATCACACATTAGACAAGATCAGATCATTATTTTGGACTAAGTTAAGTAACTTGCGTATTTCTATAAATCAGAGATAATTGAAAACCTGGAAACAAACATTCGAAGAGTTATTGGTGAACTAAGCTGCGAAAAGTTTGTGTTTCAGTTTGCATCTTATCAAATCATATTAAAACATTAATGTTATGATATTTTTTCTATAAAGCCTGTTCCATTAATATTTAAAATATATTTCTTCGTTCGATTATGATTTGAACTTATGCAACCGTAAAGAAACAGCTCTTTTAACTAAAATTCCAGTGTATTTCTGTAGAGATTGGAAAATTTCTGAACTTTCTTTAGTAGTGCTTAAGAATTCATTTTTGAAAAAGCGTTCATAATATTTGTAGAATTAAGGAGTGAATCCGGAGTGAATCTCATTGAAAGGTATGTATGTGTATTAATATTAATGCAAATTAACCTATCACTAAAATGAATAATGAAAGTTGTACAAACATTTATAAGCTATCTATGCTCATAAATTGAAAAATAAAACACTTTTGATACATGTAAAATTTTCATGTTCATTTTTTGCTTCAAAGCTCACTCATTTATCAAATATAATTATCAGTGGTGAAATACCACACTACTCATTAGGCGGAACTTCAACAATAGTCGCTGTAACTTCAGTCTGGGCATAGCAGTTTCTAAGTCTGTGCGTTGACCCGTCTAATTATGGAGATCTAATAAAAATTTCTCTGCTTTGAAAAAATAAACGATTTGGCGTTAGAAGAGTGGAGAAAATAAGTCGAAAGAGGTACATGGCTTTCTCGTTTTACCAGCGATGCGAAAAGTAATATAATTTATACATATAAACACTATTATACCAGATGTCACTTGTAAATAAAAGAAAAATAATTCACAGTATTTTCTGTTTATCACATATCATAGAAGATTTATCACTTTCCTATAACGATTCCTACACATCTCCATATTACTGTTCCGTTATTAGAAGCAGTTCTAAAATACCACTTCTGTCAGATAATAAAGAATCTTCGTTACTATTTCTTTACACACTTGATCCATACTTGGGAAATATAAAAAAACGACAAAGAACAAGGTAATTGCATAATTTATGTGATTATAGTCATAGTGAACAAATTATGACGGGGATTTTATATTATACTCTTAACTAGTACTTCCCTCGATATACTCTACAGGTAGCTTTGGGAATTTTCAACTGCAGGGATAATTCGTAGAAATTGGTATTAAATCATCTGGTTTTGTGAAAAACATGAAGGGGTATTTTATGTTTAATATTTTATTTATTGTTTAGCATCCAGATATTAAACAGATATTAAATTGTGGACATATAATTGGTGCTTCATCGCCACGTTCCCAATAAGAAACCGCTCATAACATAGTTGGCAAAGACTTCATTCATTCATATATATATTTTCTTGCGTCGTCGATATGGTTGTTTTGTGATTTTTCTTTTTAAATAAATTTCTTATAATGGAAGTGATATCAAGTTTTAAAGGAAAACCTTTACTATAATATTAGATGGACACCATTACCAAATTGGACGTAAGACAGAATAGTTTAATTACTGGAGGTGTTCTTGAGAAAGAAGACGCAATGGTAAATGTTTTGGAGTCAAATACGATGTACTACTCGTACAAGCAACGCCTCATCAGTGAATTCCAGATGTAACTAACCTGACCTAACCTTCACTTCGGCAGATCAAATTTTCATATGCGCTCGTCGTACGATGTTTCGGATTCTACACAGGTAGTATGCGCTAGATGCACGAAATATTTTCTAAATGTGCCTGTGCGCTCGATGCACGTGCGCTCCTCGCACCCCACCCTCTAAAAGATTTCTAATCAGCAGGAACTGTGTGCCTTTTACCAAAAAAACACAATTTAAAAATTTTACTCACCAATCATTGAATGTAAGTAGCTAGAGCACACAAAACACAATTTTTAATTTAACTACATAATAATTATTATCATCATATGTTACATATTAATACGAACAATAGTTAAAATCAATAATGGAATTGTTAACATTAAGAAATTGTTTTTTGACACACAGTGTTCCTAAAGAAAAAAATCATTGCCTTCCATCAAATTTCTCATGAAAGTTTTCCACATAGGTGCAGTGACTAAAATTTGTATGAGTTTTAATATCTTTTGAAAGATATTACAAGTTTTGCCATGAAAAAGATAAAAACAAAATGACACCAGAAACATCACTGAATCTTCTCTTCTATAAGTAAATGACTGTAGATTCTGTTTGCAGCTTATTTTTGTCAAGAATTACTATTTCAACTAGAAATTCATCTGGAATTTTCTGAATCTTTTCAACGTTAAATAGCTTGGTAAACACTAGGTGTTCAGTAAGAGCCTCGTATATCCCGAATAGTTTTACAAACTTCAAAAGCTTCTCCCTTTTTTGTATAAGAAGATACTATTTCATCACTATGATTGTTTTGAGGCGATGGATATGTCTCATGTGAAAATTGCAGCTCCAATTCTTCAATTATATTATTTATTTAGTTACGATTTTTCGTATTTATTCTTCAAAATTCTCTTCATTCTATTGAGATTGATTGGATCTGTTTTTGGTCTTTAGAACCGTTAAAAATTCTTCTATATTTATAACAATAAATTCACAGGCTCTGCCCCGTTACATTTGGGTGTCTTGTCATTTTCAGTTGCTTCCATAAAAATTATTTTCTTTCTTAAACTGTCCTATAATGTTAATAATTTCTTTTCTATATTCGTAATCACTACCAACTCCTTTTAAATGGAAATTCCACCTAGTGTATGACGATCGATTTAACTTCTTATGAATTATTACACCTAGCATCTAACTTTTTATTTATTAAATGAAGAAAAGAACAAATTGTTGATAAGTATTTGTTGGATCTTTTGGAACTTTTAGCATAAGGATATTTACTTTCATTATTCTTTCATAATACTACATATAAATTCAAAGGTTTTTTATTTGAAAAACAAAAGAGAAACAAAAAAATAATGGAATACACTTCCATTATAGTTGATGCTCAAATCGATGTCCACCTTCATTAATGTATTCAAATCCTCTAAGCAATTTCTTGTATCTGCTCCTTGTATTTAGAAATGATATTCGTATTCCTTCAACATCCTATGCGGGGATTGACTTCGATAAAAGTAGTGATGTTAATGTCGATAATTTTGATATTTCCTAGTTGGGCACTGTAGAAGAAGCATGGAAGGAGGCTTATATTCAAATAAGTGAATTGGACAAGGAAATTATTGTCCTCAAAATTGACCTCCCCACTTACCAAACCTCATTAAATGTGATAATATTCTTTAAGGGACTTTAAAGGAGTCTGTTTATTTTTCTCGCTGAGAAGAATTGTGGAATCGTGTTACGGAAGAACGCAATGTAATAAAAAATTTAAAACTTAGGTCACCCCAGAATGGTTTGATCGCCGTCTACTTCCTATTGCTTAAAGCTTTGTCGCATACAGTGTATCAAATGTGGTATTTTTAAGTTGAAGGGTTGCAAAGAAACCTAACTATATAATAGATGAAACAGCAATTATATCACGTCACGTTTTCTTTTTAAACCTGTTCTAGATTTAAGGTTATCTGAACGAAAAAGTTTTACTCGTACTTTTTTCATCTGTTTTGATATTGATACTATTAATCGCCTGTAACTGACTTATTTCCACGTTTAAATCGGTCATATCAGTTGAAAACAGATTTTCTGTTTCATCACCATAGAATTTATTTTTGTGAGCTTGTTTGGCACTTTTTAAGAAACAATTGTATGTTTCAAGACAAACACAATCTCGCTAAAGTGGCTGCAGTAGTAGACTGTCAAGCTGGGTCTGTTACAAACTTAAAAATTTTTGTCTCACCACATAGATTGATATAAATGCTGCTATAAAAATTAATTTTCCTTCTCTTTTATAATACCTGTATATGCACATTCCATTTGATTACTTATGCGGAAGGATAAAATTTTGTTCATTCAACAAAAAATATCTGTATCTGATAATCTGTATCATTGAGAATCACAATTATTTCCGTAAATGAAAGTTTTCTATTTTAATATTGGTATCATTTCTCCCATCAACAGAATAAATAAGCTGGTGTTGATGTTGCATGCTGGCCACTCGGCAGCAGGTAAATATATATCTTATGGTGTGATTTTGTTTTTACCGTCTGTCGGTAGATATTTAAGATCCCATTTAAGAATCGACAAACTTATAACAAGCCATGAACGCAGCCTCCCTTTCTACAACTACAACAAAAGCTGCTTTTAAGAATGTACAAGCCGAAAACCAATTTAGTGGTTTTTGTATAACCAACGCACAGGGGCGGAGTTATTGCTGGATTCGTTTAAGTTTTTTATTCGGTAGACCAGACCATAGCTTTTCTGAGAAATTTCTTTGGTTTATATTATTAAACGATAAATTATCTACGTTGATACAATTATAAGAAATTAATTTCTTTTCGGATCAAAAAAAGTAGTTAAAATTGTACGGATTAAGTTTACCATGACTGACCTCGGAAATGAATATTGCGTAGTAAAATATTGAGAAATCCACTGTTCAGATAGGATCTTCTTGTACAAATTCGATTCTTTCACATTCTCCACACACTTTTAAAAAAAATTAATTTATACTTAACGTGATCATTTATTCTTTGACTCAAAACGGGACATACTTCAAATAATAGGTGGTCAATAAAAAAATAAAATACATTTTCAAGAAATATATTTCTTAAATAAAGTTATTCATTCATTTATTTATTCGAAAAACGTTAGTTCAAAAAATATAGGTACCCAAAAGTTTAGTTATATAAATATTTATCAGAAGAAATTTGCTTTAATATAGCTGGTGATTTCAAGTAAGAATGAAACTCTGAAACTCCCAGATGTCCGCTGTTTGTTCATAATAGAAAATTCTCTTTCTATTGGAGCATTGAAGCATATTCAATTAAAATAGAAAAGTTTTCATAGCGAAGATGGTTGGTGTGAAAGCGTTTGAATACTTCCACCCAATGGGTTTCTGTTTGAATTATTTCATTCTGTTACTTTTTGCGATGAAAAGTAATTAGTGATTAATGAAAATTCATGAAAAAATTCAGTAGTTTTATTAAAGTCAATATTTTGCTTTTCAATTCAAACATCCAGAGATTTCTGCATGTCTTTCCATGTGAGGACCTTTCTAAATCTCTGTTTCTTTGGTGAGAAAGCAAGTCCACTGCTTCAGATATTCACGGCTTGTTTTATAAAATTCTGTAACCGTTATCTTCACAAACTTTTCATCGATATCAGTACCATTATCTTAAACTTTCAACATTAATTGACGGAACATAAATGATTGGTCTGTTTCCGAGTTGAATTGTCTTTCAGTTTATTGATTTCATTTGCAGCTTCAATTGCCGATATACTCAGACCTTCAAGTTTCAAGACAGCTCGATGAAAACTTGCTGACCTAGCGTGTAAAAAATAAAGCCACAATTCGGATGTTAGTTCTTCAAAAAAGCTTTTTAGTAACAGAGAACATTTTTCAGTACTCAAAAATTGTTTTTTAATGTCTGATATAATGTTAAAACCTTCTCCAAGGCAAGTATAATAGCAAGCCATCTGGTTGTGCTATAACCAATTATTTGTATATTCCGTTTCAGTTTCGGCCCAAAACTCCTTTAGAGCTTCAAGTCGGATCGTATAACTATAAATTCCGGCTTTCTGGTATTCAAATTTTCGAGCGGTTTCTGAATACGGGACAATTTTGCGTCCCAGAGATACGGGGACACCGGAACTCGTAATTAGAAAAAGGGATGGTCCCGTTCAAGACGTTCGGTCAAGTTATTTATACTCCAACTGATATATTGCCTACTTACTTCATGTAATATTTGGTAATCATATTCTACAATACTGATGGATTGATTCAGCCCATACTCATTCGTTTCAAATATTGTGTTAAATATCATATTATTTTCAATTAAATACCTATTATAAAGATTTTTTTGCATGCTTCATACATGCAGATTCAACACTATAATTATGAAATAATAAGAAAATATTTGGGAATGTACAACCAGGGTTTAATCGCGCAATATTAAAGGAATGGTTTGTACACTGAAGCCATATAATAGAAAAAGCGTATTAACTGAATTAGCCATTTCGTGGAACTAACAAAATATAAAATTTTTACTATAAGATTGTTAAAATATTCGTATCCTGTTTTATTTCTGTAACCAATAAAAAAGACTGAATCGGTTTGATTAAATGCTGTGCTTATTTTGCATAATCATATTTTTTTCTGCTTGTTTTTTGTTTAGCTTAATTTTCATTTTCCATATGATTTGGAAATTCTCATTCATAGTCTACCTTCTTTTCATTAGTTTCCAATATTCCATTCTTTTAATAGTCCAGTGATCACAGCTCCTGACCCACGAAAATTACTTATGTCACTGATTTTCTGGATTTAGGTAGTTCTCAGGGTAGCTATATCGATACAGTGAAAGTTATCGTCAAAATTTTGGCCGTTAAGCGATATATTTTTGTTTAAATTTTCAAAATTCCGAATTTTGCAAATTTCGGAAAAAGTGAAGGGATCAAAAATGTAATTCAAAAAATTTTCTACAAAAAAGGTTCCTTGTGATTTTTCCCTAAGGGCTGTCATTTCTTTGTAAAATGCGCTCAAACTTCGGGGTGGCATCTTACTAAAAAGGTTTCGCGCCAAGTAAAGTGTAAGGGAAATTACGTCACCGGCTGAAGAAGAAACTGCTGCATCTCCTCGAAAACTTAGCATTTCGGAACGAAAGAAAGTGCATTTTACTCGTTAGACTCTCTACTTCCCAAATGCGTCTGCACAAAAATTCAGACTTGTAAAATTTTCTTGGAAAACAACACCTTGCTTGAGGTCGTCAATTAGACGATTACCTTTAAAATGAGACTCAATCTGTGACAGGAAAAAGTCTACTTTTGTTACTATTTGGTTACTATTTTATAAGTTGTTGAATTCCAGCCATTTTCGCAAAGTAATGAGAAAACTAAAGCATACATTTTATGGCTGAGTTGTCAAGCTTCGCCCAAATAAGTTCGTAAAACCTTTTTTCCATAAAAAATTTTAAAACTCGCCAAGAGCTCAAAAACGACATTTTTCAAGGGTTTGGTTTCAACGCATCATACGGGGGAAACGATAGCTTACGTGATGGAGAATCGGATGAGCGCAGTCACCCTCTATATAGATATCCATTACAAAAAAGAAACCTCTTTCTACTGAGAAAGTTTTTTCAAATTGTGAAAAAAATGGTGAAAATGGCAGAAAATGAGTCTAATGGGAGTGCTTCTAGGTAAAAAATTAATTGTGTTTCTTTTTTAGTACGTAAATGTCAGCCTCAAAATACTCTTTGATTAGTGAAATGTTGAATTTTTTTTATTGTTTTGATCGCGATTTTCTTATGTGAATGAAGAAGACTCAAGTGGTGGAATAAGGCTTTACTATGAAATGTGGTTAGGATAGCAGTTTAGTTAAGAAGACAGGCATGCTAGAGTACAAGGAGCTACTATATTTATAATTTAATGATGAATTATACAATGTTAAACCGTGATTTTGATAAGCCAAATAAATTTGACTCTGTAGAGCCTCTCTTTCATAAAATTTATCAGCAAATAGGAGTTTTGGCTTTGTTCGAGTACGGTTTCAGGTATTCCCAATTTTTTCAATGTGTTTTTGGATTTTTCAGCTTCTGAATGATGAATTCTACTATGTTAAGTCATTAACTAATAAACAAAGCTAATTTGAGTTTGTAGAGGCTCTCTCTCACAAACTTGAATAGTAAATAGAAATTTTGGCTTTGTTCCAGTACGGTTTCAGGTATTCTTATTGTTCCAACTTTTTCAATATGTTTTTGGATTTTTTAGCTTCTGAATTGTGAACTCTACTATGTTGAGCCATTATCTTAATAAACAAAGCTAATTTGAGTTTGTAGGAATAGTTGTGGTTGGCGAAGATACTGATATTATATCCCTAACGCTCGAGAATCCAAAAATTTATTTCCTCAAACAATAAATAGAACGCAACATATATTTTTCGACAAAAAGCTTCGATCTTTACCCATTTTGTAAAAAAAAATTACTCTTGTTACACGCTTCTACTGGTTGCGATACAACTTCTTGTTTTTTCAAAAAAGGAAAGAAAGTTGTTTGAACAAAAATCAAAAGTTGAATCTAAACTCAGAGAAGCTCTTGAATCGTGTCGAAGGTTTGACAGTATAGAAGAGTGTATAGCTGAAAATGGAGTGAATGCAGTTATTGCTTTATATAATGCGCCTCGTAATGTCCCTGACCTTGATATGTAAAGATATACATGTTTTTTAAAGGCTGTTCTTAAGAAAAATGTGGTCAATCTAAGGTCTCTTCCTCCAACCTCAGATGCAGCCAAATTGCATTGCTTAAGAGTGTATTTCCAGGTTCAAGAATGGCTCTCCAATACCAGCTTAGATCTAGTAAAGTGTGGATGGGAGTCTCGAGATATTTTATCACCGAAAGCAATGAAGCAACATAAAAATGACTTAGTTTTAACTGCCAAAAAGGTTGTAGTACCTACGTTGTGTACTTGCAAGAAGGCTGGACTGCTATGTAAAAGCCTGTGCGGGTCGTGTTTACAAAATTCATGCACGAATCTGATTCCTGCTGACTTGGGTGAGGAAGAATTTTTTGACGGAGAGATCAGTCCTGCAGGAGAAGACAGTGAAGACACCCTGATGAGCACGAAATTCCTCTTGGAAGAAATGCTCGAGAGTGAAGATGAAATCGACTAGATTGCAATTGATTTCTTATATTCGATTTTTAATATTTTCTCTATTTTTGATAAATGTTTAAATAAAGTTCTCACAAGAATAGCGTTTTTAAGGATTATCCCTGTCCCACACTTAAGTTTAGAGTACTTACAGCAATGAAGATTTTAAAAGAGGATTTCTGGAATTTTAGAGCTTTTTGTAGGTTGAGAAAAATTATATTTGAGCTTCTTCGAGGTAATTTTCTGCTCGGCATTTTTTTTTCAAAAATTTACCTCTAAATTTCAAGTTTTTTTTGAGTTGTCTGCAAAAAATGCACTGTGGTTTTGGCTCTAATTGGGTAGTACTCACTGGACTAATTGGTCAAATATGAATTTTTCATGTCACTTTCATGCTAATTTACTTATCTCAAAACAAAATATTATTTAAACTCTACTCATTCTCAAGTTATATTCTTACTATTATATTAAATCAATGTATCATTACTACGAATTGTTTTTTTTTGTACTATGATTTTGAAATCCTCCTTTTCCATTTCCGTTTATCTGTAATTCAATGGAAGTGATTTCAGAACTTAAGACAAAAGAATATTGGTTTTAATCATATATGTAATAATACTCTATGGACAATTGGTATGGGAAAAACTGTCCCTGCGTTACAGAGCCGACAATATTAATTTTCTCTCTCGTTCGAGACACTTTATCTATACTGCGCATGCTTGAGGAACCAGTTGAAACCTCGGAGGATAGAGAAAGCGTTTCAATTCTGTCTTCCTTAACGGAACTGCTTCCAGTTATAGAAACTGTCCAAATAGAAGTATTACATTTAAATGGTTTTAATACATAAATAAATTCCGATTGTTTACTGTATAGTTTTGTAAATTTTCCATTTTTGATTTTTATACGATGTCCAAATACAAAACATTTTCGCTAAAGGACAGTACTGTGATTTTAAAGGAAATCGTATCTAATAACCCTATGGTTAACCCTTACAACTACCACCACTTTATAAAAAAAACAAAATTTCAAGTTAGAAATTCCAGCTAAAGAGACTTAATTAAGAGTAACATCAAATAAAGTCGGATTAAATAAAATCGTCAATATTCCAATAATTCTCTATTTACTGTTAAATTATATTGTTTGGATTTATTTGAAATATTTCTTATCTCTTCACAATAGAAAAGATTTTAGATTCGTTCTGATATAGGACGAAGAAGGTACCTGCCTAACAGAAAAATAGAAAATAAAAGTTATTGCACTATATCTTAATATTATTTCAATGGTTTATCCCGTATTTGTTCTGCAAAAGTCACGAAGATTTATTACTCTTTTGTAATTATGAATATAGTTTAATATCTTTCTAGAAAATACCAGAAGCAACAAGAAGTTTTTATTTGGAATTTCCTCTCACAACTATTTGAATACTACAGGTATGAAGAATTGATTTATTATATGCCCATAAAGTGATTGACAATGAAAAAATGATAAAGATAAGCAAGTAGTTGTTTATACCGGACAGTTATCACTAATATTAGCAATTGAAAATAACTGTTTTATAAAAACTTCTTTTTTCTTTTTCTTCTTTCTAACATATTTGTAGGCTACTGCGTGTCCATTGTCAGCAAGCCTACCACGGAATACGAAGTCATCTTTTAGGTGGTCTTACGAGTGATCTTCTTTCTTCTCAGATGTTTATTCCACAATTAAACAACAAATTTTCTTTGTTGTTTAATTTCTTCATTCTGTATTTTATCGTGTAGAGTTTTGCATTGTATAATTTCAACAATCCTCATCGTATGTAGTGTCCTACTCGTATCTGGTATTGTTTCTGCTGCGTTTATAACGATCAGTCTTATAGAGTCGTTTTATAAATCTTAATTTTACTTCAGGTACTATTTCTTCAAAACTATATCTGACAGGTATCTCAAAATTTGAGCGGCTTTCATTGTTTGTTCTTTTACTTCGTCAATAAGGTTTCCATGACTAATTATTTCTGCTCGTATTAAAAATGATTCAATGGTTCGATAATTTTTCCAACTTATCATTATCATATAGGTTCTTTTGACGTCACTAGGTATTTGATCTTCTCGGTATTTGAAAGCATATTTAGTTGTTTTGCTTTAGTGTTGAAGGAGATTATCTTTAGTATCAGCAATAAGGACAGCATATTTAGCATAGTAAACGAAGTGGGGAAATATATTTCCCATTTTGAATCTCACTGTTTTGGGCAGCGTTTTTATCTTCTTCTTCTTCAAATACCATACACTTTGTAGGTGTTCTCTTGTCCAAAACTTCTAATCTATTATCTGAAGGCACCCCTCTTCTGCACGACGAATAATTGTTGCCGCACCCTGAATGCGACACCAGTCTCTTATATTCCGTAGCCAGGAATGTCGTTTACGCCCTGTTCCTCACCTTCCGTCGATCTTTCCCGTCAGTATGAGCTTGATAGTTGAATATCTCGGTCGTTGCAGGATGTATCCCAATTAAGATTCTTTTCGTTGTTTAATTACCGTGGTCAGTTCTCTCTCCATTCCCGCTATCCTTTATACTTCTTCATTCGTCATGTGCTCGGTCCATGGGATCCGTAGAAGTCTGCGCAACAGCCACATTTCCATTGCTTCTATTCTATTTAAGGACCTCACTTTCAGGCAGTTTTTATAATGAAATTAAATATGAAGGAGTGGGTCTCCTTGTTTGATTTCTTTGCTTACATTCACGTCTTCTGCTGTGCATGTCTCACTCGTATTTTTGTTTTTGCACAGGATATTAATACATTTTCTTTCAATATTTCTAAAACTTATTTAATCTTATTCTGTATAAAAACTAATATAGTAAATCGTTTTTATTAGATGGGTTGAATTGACCTTGAAAACACTCGTTCGATTTGTGATTTCGAACAATTTCTTGTGCTTTGAAAATTTTCGATCTACGGCTATGTTTTTATCGTATCTAACAGGTAGATAAGAAGATACTCACCTTACTAAAAATTCCTAAAGATACCGATACGGATTCAACGTCGAACAAAAAGAAAGATTAGAGTAATTCATAACAAAAATTGTAATAAGCTCGACCTCGGTCTCATAACCGTCTATTTTCATTCATCTATTGTTAGTATATTTTAGGATGGTGGCTTGTATATTTATAGGTGGCAATAACGTAAGGGTATTTATGTACTTTATAGGTATCCTTTCGAATTACTTTGTGACGGAAACCATATAAAAGTATACTAGTATGTTTCCATCAACTGTTATTCCATTGTAAAATGTTGATTGCCATGACGATCGTAGATACGAAGCTATTAAATTACAAATTAATAATAACATTTCAACTTATATCATATATTTTTGTTCGAATATGTATTTAATAAATGTTAATGCCCCATAATATAAATTAGAGCTTTAGAACCAATTCAGTAATATTTTTTGTTAATAGTTAATGTTAAACGTACTAACAAGAATGTAAAACATTACAATTGACGAACAATATTAACTGTAAAAGGACGAAAACAATGAATATTTTCATTTCGTCTAATAAGTGAATTTCGAATTTGAAACTGCATTATGGCGAAAAGCTGCAATTATTCTCAGTAATTCAAATGACCTCAGATATTTTAGATCCAATAGATAAGTGTGCAATCCAGATAACAGTAGTGTTCCCATGTAGGAGCCCCCAGACTTGAACGAAGAGGCTTAGCTTAGGCCAACGCTGGGAATCCCGGTCTCGGCAAACCAATAATGGCCCAAGCCTGGTTGAAGTCTGGGTAACTTAGCCCCGGCCATTCTATAGTCAGCCAAGCCTGGCTGAATTCTATCTAATCTTACCTCGACCATCCCATATTCACTCAAGCCTGGGTGAACTTTCGGTAACGCGACCTCGGCCATCCTATAGTCAGTCAGGCTTGGCAAAATTCTGAATAACTATATAAAATTTTGTGCTAATATCTTATCCATAATTGATATCTTAACATTAAAAGTAATAATTTTTTATGAATAAAATTCTTTTATGCATAAAAGACATTAAAAAATAGAATAATTAAAATAGTATCATTTATTTATATGTTTAATTAACTAATATTTCTATGTACATTAATTAGTAGAATGCATCAATAGAAATTTGTCATAAATCTATAATTTTATCAACAATATATTAAAAATCTATTTTTACAAGCACCAGCCTGGCCCACGGCTGCAGACCAGTCTTGGGTTTATCTAGACAACCAGGCCTGGTCCAGATACACAATATTTTTGGTCCAATATATAAGAAATATTGATGCTACGTTGCTACTTCTACTCAACCTCAACAAATTTAGCTAGTAAGGTAGTACTACATGTATCTGAATTAGAGCCTTAAATAAAACAATGAAAGTGGATGTTTGGTCAAATAATTACTAATGTTATTGCTCTTTTATTGATTGGAAGCCCACAAGCAAATGGTAATATGCTATTAGAAAAGTGCTGAAATAATTGAAATTTGGTTTTAGCTTCAAGGCACATCCTCACATTTAGATATAACAATTCAATATTACCCTAATGATGGTGCTTAAGATACATTTATGGAGAAAAGTTATGATTCATTGGAGAAGACAATCTTTAGAACTTTCACCTTTGGGATACTTTCGTTACGATTTTATAAATGGGATAATGATGTATATTTATAGAAAAATGTCAGGTGAATAGGAAAAGATAATGAAATTTCATATAAGCGTGTTTCAGAAGTGGATATATTTCAATGAAATATTTGTAGTTTTAACTGTTATTTTGTAAAGTTAATTAAAATTTGATATTCAGAAGATTCACTTAAGAAGAACTTTCTCGTTAGCATACATACGAAGTGATAAAATATTTTTTTTAACAGAAACACAGATAATGAGTTCTGATATCACTTTTGAACGCATTCATATTTAACTACAATAATCTAAATTGAATCCCCAAATTTTCACCTGTTAACACAAATAATAATATTCATGAATTCGGTCACATTATGATTATCGTATTGCCTTACTAACTAAGTAATTTTCAATTCTCTATATAACTAAATTTTCTCATCTGACCCTGTATCGTTTCTTCCGATCATTATATGTCCTATTATCAATATAATCACAATGGAATGCGTTCTTTTCATCTTAAACTCAACAAAATCTACCTCTGTAGATAATTTTCTTTTGAGAACCTCGTTATAAATCAGATACGTTGGTCAATAATCAATTGGATATGGTATCCGTTGTAAATGCGTTCCTACTCACGTCTATTGGCATCCCTGTCTCTTGTTGGATCACGACATTTTATTTTATGGTTGTAAAAATTCTTTATGATACATTGTGCTTTACTAAGTCTAAATTGTGGTTACTGAACAATGTCTGTGTTTTAGTAGTCCCATAATTAGGTTATTGTTATTCAGTTCTTTATCATCGACAATGCCTTTTATTATTTTGTAATATAATATAACATTTCTAGGTTGTAAAATACTGATGAATTTTCGAATTTCAGAAGCTCTAATGAGATCTTTAATGTTTCTTATATTTTCTACATAGCGTTCTTCTGCTATTTCATGTTTATGCTCATTAATTTTTTTTATATTAATTAATATTAATTAATTTCAACTTAGTGCCACAATTTTTTCTCGGTCAATTTCTGTTTGATAAAATAATATGAAGTAAAAAATATAGATGTGCATTCATACTTAGATTGGGATTTGAGTAGAACTCTTACGAATAGTATATTTCTTACTACATAATTTTCCAACAAACCGAGATTGGACTAAGAACTAACTATGAACGGCTTTAAGATTACTACATTCATCGAGTGAATGAATAAAATCCATTTTGTTTAAATTCTTATTAAAATAAATTGTAATCCAATTAGCAGTAATAGATTCATGAAGTTTGAAAACTTGCACCCAGGTATTACTATGTAACAGTAATGTTCACGTTTGTGTTATATATGAAATTAATACCAATTTTTTGTGCACGATTTGTAGCTATTTAAAATACAGAGTGAGTTTTAGGTATGGAACGCCTCAACTATCTCGGAAACGGCTTGTACGATTTGTATAAATTTTTGTGCACAAAGGTTTTGTACCAGCTGTTTCCAAGATAATTGAGGCGTTCCATACATAAAACTCACTCTGTACAATATATTAAAGGGGGGTACTTTACATCACTCGTCAAAAAGAATGATAGCCACCTGTGTGAATTTTTAAAGCTGTTACACATACTTTGCTAATTACTGGAGGTATAAATAATTTAATTATACCCCAAAACCAATTTTTTATCGAAATGTACTTAAAAAAAGAAATTGATAGTATATCCATAGCTGAATACAGTTCTATACACGCTTCGATAAAAGATGGTTGATGTCGGCTTGTGGGATCTCGTTCTTGGATTAACTGCGATGGTCTGATGAGGTGATGCAAATTGGATAGTCACTTTGCTTTGCTTTCCCATACATTGGATGGGATTTTAATATAGAGTTTCCACGTTGAAGTTTTAAATGTGGTGTCTTGAGGAAACGTGCATATTGGTGAAAAGAAAACTCTCATCTAGAAAAGGCACAAATGGTTTAGTAGGATATCTGTCATGCCTTAAATAAACACAAGAGGTGATCGTCTAGAGCAACTGCTTCTCAACTGATTATTGTAACAGTAAGTGTACATAATGTTCAACAGTATATCTAATAAAACGTCGTAGAGGGCAAAGAAAGAGAACAATTGTTCAAAATCGGTGATATAGTTCAAGCACAACAACAGGTCTATCTTCCTCTTTAAACCATTGTTTAGCAAACTATGTCACAGAGCTAATTGCTTGAAGTGCCTATCTTGACGTTGGGTGGTACACACAAACCAGGTTTTGTAATCAAAGTTCAGAGACTTAAATGGATCTGCATTCTGCCAGCATAACTAGTTGGCGAATTTGACACAGAACTGTACAGTTTCTCTTGATGATTCATAATAGTTGTGTTGTGCTCGTGTTTTTGTCATTTTGATTAATCAGCGTTAGTTGTTGTTCATTTTTCAAAATGACTTTCAATAAATGTTGTGTATAACATTACGAATCTATTAATGAATGCATTTGTTCCCATATCCTCATAAGGACATTTTAATAGATGGCCGCCGACCACAAACAATACTAAATTTTTGTTGACCTTCAAGTGATAGAATTTATTGAAATAAGGTTTAATTACTTACTAAGTTACATTTTAATTGGTTATTTTTGTATGCAATATTTTCATTAAAAATAGATATTTTCTTCAAATTTTATTTTCACATTATCGATAAATAATAACACGTACAAATTCATGTTCTATAAAAATGTTCTAAGAACATTTCCAAAACGTTCTAACAACACTTATAAAATAAAAATGGGCACCATTCTATAGAACTTTTCAGTTCTTCAAGCTGCTCTGTAAGGTTCGCAGGAAACAATTATAGAATTGTCGAATAAACGTTCTCACAGATATTAAAGAGTTTTTATAACACAGTTGCAAAACAATCTCGTAAATATTCTATAGCAGTTCTATAATGATGTCTTAGAATTCTGGTATAGAACAAATAAAGAACTCTTATAAATTATTCTTTAGCAGGGCATGATGTTCTATTTAGACAGCTTTGAAATCGTTTAATTGTATTTATTGAAAACAAAATGTTGTATCGCATTATAGAATGCTCTGCACATGTCAGAAATAATATGGATAGATCAAGAACCAAGACCTCATCAACCTACATAAGAGTGCTCACACCATTACGAATTGCTTGATTGGTTTTGTATAGAGTTTATAACGGAGCAGTAAATTTTAATGCGGGAAAACATTTATTGTGAAATATGTGGTACATAAATGGTAATTTTTTGACGCTCCCTCCGTTTTCAACATTTTAATTTATTGATATTTAGCAACCAACTTTATATACAAACAGTCAAAAAGTAAATATAATCGATATTATTGATATCACTTATCCATTTATAGTGTATTTATTTTTAAAGATATTTTTTTCTTTCTTCACAATATGGCGTCAGAAAGAAAGGCTCTATCTTTGTACCTCCAATATGGACTTCACTATTATGACATTTTTGTGTAATAATTGCAGCAATTATAGAGCAAATATAATAATAATAAAGGCCTTTATTAAATTAAAAATCAAATTACAGAATATAAATATAAAGCGTTTATTTGAGCAGTATGAGTTACCTTCAAATAAACTAAATCCAGCGCCATTAATAAAATTTAAATTTACCAGTTTTTTATTCTTCTCATTGAAGGTTGGCGATCACGTTTTTAAATGCGTCTCTGTCGCTCGCAAACAATTTTCCGACACTGAGATTTGTTCATTCTCTTATGTTACGCAGCCAGGATTTCTTCTTCCTGCCGATGCATTTCTTTCCATCTACTCTGCCCTGAATTACGTTCTGTAGCAGTAGGTATTTGTCGTTGCGTAAGATGTGTCCTATGTAAAATGTTTTTACTGTGTTAATAATTGTCAACAGCTTTTCTTTGCGACCAATGCGTCTTAGTACTTCGTCGTTGGCGATTCTGTCAGTCTAGGTATCTTCAGGATGCGTCTATAGAGCCACATCTCAAATGCCTCAAGTTTTTGATTTGATTTGAGCTTTCAAGGTCCAGGTTAGGTCCACACGTAACATTCCATGTTTCCTATTTTGACGTGGAGGTTGATTTCTTCGTCTGGATCCATTTGAGCGTTATGACTGAACCAAGATACTTGTATTTTTGCACACATTCTATTTGTTCTCCATTCAGTGTGAATAGGGTTAATATTAATATTTTGGATGTCATATTAATAAATTAATAGTTCAAGTTCAGATCACCAGTCGAGGTCAATTTGGTTAAAACAAATAATCGTGATCCATCTAAATATAAGTGATCTGTGGTGGTACATCTCGAATGATCAGTCTTCTCGTACAATAGCTCGACAGGCAAGGATAAACCAGATAAAAAATTATTTATGAAAACATGTTTGAAGATATCATAGCCTGCTCTAAACATGGCCATTAGGCTACCAAAATATCAAATCTAGAAATTATTCCTTCCGGATATATGACTTCTAGCCGTAAGTAAATGATTTTCCTAATTATGTTTTCCTTAAATTCATCACAACATTCTCCCATTAATTATACACATTACCTGTGAATTACTTTTGTAAGATGAAGCATCTAACTCAATTACTTACCTTGTAGATAAAAACTTATAGCTGGGTAAATATCTTCAAATAATTGAGTTCATCTGATTAGTTCATCGAATGATCAATTAACCATAACAAAAACAACTTAACTTGAAATAGACACAATTGGACTCTACTACTTTAATACTACGACTTTAATCTAATGCGGACGATTTGAAATACTTAGTAGATGACATTATTCATAATTTTATGATTTAATTTTGGAATTTAGAGTTTACCTTTCTTTGCTCATTGCCTCTTACCACCCCACCGTGTTTTTATTACCATCACATTCTGGTTAGAAGTCACAAACGCTTAGATTTATGGTTTTAAAACACTCCGTACATCACCGCGCTGTTTGCTTCATAAGTTGGGCTTATTCATTAGAACAATTTGTAACGATGGTTTCCTTTGTACCAAGCAACAACATCTAAGTATGTTTCTTTTTCAGGTTAGTTTTAAGCACATTTCACTGTGGTAATGCATGTCTGATTGTTTAAAAATTTTTTAGACAAATATTGTATTATTGACTTTAAATTATCATAAATGCATAAAATTAGATTTTCTTAGGAGTACACTGACATATTGCTGGGAATTTCAATATGCGACGTTAGTTGATCTTGTTTAAATCATTTGTGAATATGGAGCAGTAAGAAGTTACTTCAAAATTTGCTTCTTGTATCTATATTCATGACATATTTGTGATATAAATGTGTGTGGTATAAGATGTCTTCGTGGCCCGAGACATTAATTGAATGTGTCCTTTAGTCTATCGTGTATGTTGGATTGCTATTTTTTTATAAATTATATTAACATTATTTTCAATTAAATTTGTATCAGATTTTATCAGTACTATGTTTTGAAGTTAATTATAGTTGATTTACAAATTAATAATAGCATGATAATGTTTTTAGTTGGTCCTAAAACTAGGACTACTAGTTCATTCAAATTTTTGTACTCAATTTTCTAGTATTTTCATTGAACAAAATATATCATCAAACTCTATAATAATATTTATACGATTATAAATAATTTTTGTTAAGATTAATATTTCTGTTTGTATCGTCTCGTAATTGTAATGTGCAGAATTGTTGTGTGATAATAAGTTATAAAAAGAGATATTTATCAAATGAATGAATAAAACATTCTAATAGTATTGTTCAGATGATAGTTTCGAAGTGTTGAAATAATAAAATGATTTTTTAAGAGGCATAGGATTTGATTTTGGAAAAAAACACAAAAAATTGATGAAATTTTAATTTCTTGGAATCGATAGAACAATCAGTATAATTTAATGTTTGAATATGATTTCATACAAATGCTGGCCGCGGCACCGCTTTAGATAGCCCATGCGCAAGGTCCAATTTTGGCACATTCTCTCCAACATATCAGCCGGTATTTCACGTTTAAATGCTCCAATATTGGCTTTCAGTGCGTTAATCGTTGCTGGTTTATCCCTGTAGACACTAGCCTTAGCAAGGCCTCACAAGAAATAGTCTAAAGGCCTTAAATTATACGATCTAGGTCGCCCCAAACGTGAGATGAACTGTTCACCGAAAGCGGCTCTTAATTTGGCCATTGTTTCGCGCGTGACACCGTTTTGTTGAAACCACATGTCAGGCATATCCAATTCTTCCATTTTGGGCAGAAAAAAATCGTCAATGAACACACATTAGCGCTCGCCATTCATAGTAACTTCCCGGTCATCGTCGCTTTGGAAGAAGTACGGCCCGATGATGCCATCGGCCTATAATTCACATCAAACAGGGACTTTTTCGGGTTAGAGGTTTAATATCCAATAGCTTCCGAATAGTTCCCTTATTAGGCCGACAAACTGCCCATCAATTGGAAGAAGTGCGCGATGCACTATCTTAGCCGAGCTTCAATTTTGATAGTAAAATTCAATAATTTGCAAGCGTTGCTCGTTCATAAGTCGATTAATAATTAAATTATAGACCAAACTGAACAAGTTTGACAATGACACAAGACAGTGTTGCCAAAAAGATACCACCAAAAAAATCACACGTTTTAACCGGAGTTGAAGAAGCAGATATTCATAGACATTTGACTTCTTATGTGATGTTATACCTAAGAATGGGTCTGGCCATTGAGGAAGAAGCAATCATGGGCTATTAACTTCTTCTTCTGCGATGTTATACTTGTAGTTAAGAATTGGTCTTGCCACTGAGGAAAAACTATTTGTTGCGGAGCATGTTTTCATTTTGTGAGGAAATGGTAAACAATGTGGATCAAGTTAAACAGAAAAATACTGTGAACAATTTCATAGAGCCACTAACCAATGCAGCTTTAGTCTGGTTTAAAAGCCTCAATGTAAATACCATAGCCTTTGTGGACAGCCTCACACTCACAGAGGAGGTGTTCGATGGTTTTCTTTGGTTCCCTGCAGAAATGGTAGATCATCGGACAGTATCCAGTGAACGTACCACTAACTATTTTTCATCTTCCTTTAATGAAAGGACCTTTTGGGCGAGAGAGAATAAGACTGTCTGGGTCTCACTCCATGTTTCTGATCTCTTCTCATTTTTCGAATTTTTCATGACCATAACTTGACGGCGTTTTCTGTAACATAAGAAATGTATGGTCCTATGAAAGAAGTTTGCTGACCTTTCTTCACCTGATGCTCAGCTAGTTTATTGCCGACCAATCCAGTGTAACCAGGAGTTCAAAAATTGGGTTGATTCCCATCCTACTTCAACTCAATTTTATAAGAGTCAAGTGCTTGAAGGGTTACGCTATAAAGGATAAATATCTTTGCATTGCAGTAGTTGAGTTGTGCTCAATGAGCTACGCATTTACGAATAGCGTATGTTTCCGCCTGGAAAATAGCCCTGAGTTCTGGGTCCGTTGGGATAGCAAGCTTGGTTCTTGGGCCAGATATTCTTGTCCCTACTTGTCCATTTCCCTGTTTTGAGCCATCAGTGTAGAATACCAATGAACCTCGTGAAAACGAAACTTGTTCATTTGTTCATTGCTGTCGACTTGTTATTATGATGATCATAATAAGTCGCACAACAGATTTGTACATTCAATGCATCATTTTGGGTTTCAAGCCCCATATTCAGGCATTGGAATCAACCAAGAAAAGGGGTGATTAGTTGTGTGGAGTAGGCAGATTGAGACCACGGAATCGGATCACTTCTTACCAATGAGCGAATAACCACCTTATCCTCACCTTCTCTTGATAATGACTCCAAATCGGGAGCAGAAACGTTGAGAATTTTCAAAAGTCCAATGCGGTTTAACCCGTAAACCTAGTTCTTTTGTTTATATATATTGGAGAATACTGTATTACTGGAGCACCTAAAATGTCAACTAAATAGTGATCACGTTCTGTTTTTAGAATTACGGTTTGTCAATACTTATTGTGTTGGTAAATGATGAAGTATGATTTAAATAGCAAACCAAGAAATTTATTCACGAACCACTTTCTAACCAATATAAGAGGGTTGTAAGACAATCTCATTTGTTGATGAGTGGGAAAATAATTGTAGGTAAAATAATGAAAATATTTTATACGGATTCCACATGTTCTAGCAATGATATCTTAAACTAAGTAATTGACAAATTAGAAGATACCGACCATAGTAACATGTACTGTAAAAGGTTATAAGCATTATAATAAACAGTAATAAAAATGAAAGAATATTTTTCGTAAACTGGTGCGGGTGTATTGTTATAAGCACGTCTTAGCATGCAATCATTAGAGAGGTACAAAATGTTCTCAATATATAATACAGTTATGAACTGTAAATATATAATAATAAAAAAATTACTTCCATATTTATCCTAATATTAGGCAAATTTATAGTATTTCAGGTATTAATTTCGACGAAAAAATGTGGACAACTAATATTTGTTCTAGTTAAAATGTCGAATCAAATTTTTATACTATAAACAGGTTAATTGACAAAATTTTGAACATTATTAATAGTTATTTATGTAACAAGTGAGTAAAGTTATACTTTTTTCTCCGAGTAGGATGGTTTGCAATTCCTACGAGTGAAAAAAAATTACTTTACGAGTTTGGAATTTATAGAATTATATTCCTTTAAATACTGTTCCCTGGATTTTTCAGGGAGAAGATTCATAGTCGCTGCAGTTGCTAATTCAACATCTTCTGGTGTGCAGTTTCTTCACTATTACACTCCATCAATAATAATAATACTACACTCCTTTTAATTAGACACTAAACTGATTTTCTTGAAGGAATATCAAGAAATAAAAGTGTGATAGTTCATCGGAGAAAAGAATTGACATGAGAAAGAACGCGTTCGTAGCCCACTATTTTGATAAAACAATTTTATAATTGCGTTAGAAAATGACAAGTTCCGGCACTTTTTTCTAACGCAAAAGCGTGAAAAAATGAGCCGCTACGGTACTTTTTTCACGCTTTTTGACAGATTCAGAAATTACATTCTTTATGAATGCAAATGAATGGAAAAAATATTTTAACAAATGTAGAAAAAATAATTTTTATATCGTTATGACATTTAAAACCAAAAATTTTCGTTTTAAGCATACTTTCTGCTATAACGCTCATTACCAATATGTAGATACAGTGACGTCAATACATAGTAAGCTTGTAAATGTTAACGTAATTCTTCAATATTTCAATGGTTTTTGTGTTCTGAAATGTTTTTTGAAAGTTGTATATACTGCCTAGATGTTTTGAATGAATGAATGTCTGGTCGGTTAACGTAGACCCGACTTTTTAAATATCTCATAGAAAAAAAATGAATTTCCCTTAGCCCAGATAACTTTGTCGATTTTTTAGCACTCGTCTAAAAGTATTTAATTATCAAGATTACATAAAATTTAAAACATCTGTCTTAACTCTTGAAAATTAATGAAAAATTTGTTGCAAGCCAATGTCTGTTGTGATTGCGTGAGGGTTGTCTTCTGATGACAAAAAATATCTTACTTTGCATCATCGCTTATTCATCTACCAGAATAATTTGTGTGCTACTTTTTAAATATGTTTCGATATAAAACACATGTATGTATTTGTATTTTTTTCGAAAAAATAAATGTACGTACTATCAATTGCATAATGAAACTCTTACTGTGCAAACCATTTCAATATTTGGAATTAGGATTGAATACAGTTTGAGTCATTGTGTCTAGTTTCTTGACTCTGAATACTGAATACTTGGTTCACAATAATTAAAAAATTTTGAATTTTCCTTTTAATTGAAGAATGGTTAGGTTAGGTTAGGAGATTATGACTAAAATCGTGCGCTCGATGCATGCATTCGCAGAAGAGTTGCTGAAACAGAGGACAACAATGGTTGACGAGCAAGCGAGAATTATGCGAAATTTTCCAATACTGTAAGTAGTACCGTATTTCAATTTAGCCAAAGCATTTTTCTTCTAAATGTAATTCGGAACCAAATAGTAAGGTTTGTTCATCTGTCAAACTTAACACGATATAGGCACAGAATATGAAGGAGAATTAAAACCAGATATCATTATAATTTATATTTGATGAAAGGCAGTGTAGATGTAGTAGACTTTATCAAAAGTTTATTGTAGATGTCCTCATCGAATATTCCTCACTATTTTAGAGATAAGGAGAAATAACATTTCAAATCATATTCAAAACAAACACAGAGGATATACAGATCGTCGAATTTTCATTAAAAAATTGGTTCAATATCTAATTAGTTCTTTTCTATACCTGAAACACTAGGCAATGAAAAAGACGCCGGTTTTTGTGTATTTTGTGTATTTTAAGAATAAAAAAACGCAGGTCAAAAAAAAAACGTTTGCTTTAAAATGCCGCTATTTGTGATGAGCATGTTACATTGACCAAAAGAATAAAATTTCTCGTTACAAATAAATATGTCTTATTTTTCAATATCTAAGATAATAATTAATTTTGGAAGCTAATGCTGTTTTTCATCATATTGGCTTAATTTAAGAATACACTACAAGTCTCTTACAAGTCAACAAAACGTACAAATTTACAGACTACAGATTTCTCTATACGATTGAAGCTAATTTGAATATTGATATTAACGATTGTATCATACTCTCATTTCATCTGCATTTATGGAAAAAAAATTGCCTTAAAAGTAAAATCTATAAGTATAGTGACAGATTTTACGTTTCAAAACGTTAGTAGGACACAGATTACAAATTGTCTCAGCTCTTTTTAGCAACATTTTCTAGTTGGAAAATGTGAGCTTGAAGGACTTTTCTTTTGCACAAAATTCGACTATTCTCAAAATAAAAAAATGACAAATTACACATAAAATTGAGCTTACTGCTTCCAAACGTCATGTTGTCAATGCTTATTTAATATATTATAAAACAGAAGGGGCTATAAACTGAAAAACATTCCTCAGGTACGTATTTCTAAAACAATGAAATAAAACCAAATATTTGACACAGGACATATATCCGACACGACATTCCACTTAGTCTTCGGCCGAACTTGATAAATAAATATTTGTTAATCAATGGTGTGCTATCTGAACCGGATTAAGCCCAATAGCTCTTGTATAAATATTATGGAGATCTATTTTTAACCACTACCCAGAGTTTTGGAAGAAAATTTAAATAGTGATCGTTAATATTTGCGTTTTTATTCTGAAAGTGAGGAAACATATACATATATGTACATATATTCAATAAATGACTGGTCTTAGTCTTACAGAAAAAGCAAGAACAAGATTGAGCAGAGACTAAGACTAAAAATGCAAGACTGTTGCGGTTATTTTCATTTTTTTATTTCAAATATTATTCCTATGTTTGGGGAAACATTTTTGTGTCGAAATCCTTGAAACAGACTCAAATAGAGGTAGGTAATTTTTATAAATAGTTGATATACATGAAAATGAGAAATATGTCAAAGACCTAAGTAACGAAATTTAAAAATTCGTTTTGTGAAAATTCAAAGTATCTACTTTGTATAAATGATTGTTTTTTAGTGAATGGAACCTTTCAAATTAAAAGAAACATTATCTTATTGATTGCAGTAAACTGAATTTTCATATTCATGCGATAAAGTGAAGAAATAAGAATCTACATATACCATAAGTAACTGGTCTTAGTCTTACAGAAAAAGCAAGACCAAGATTGAGCAGTGCAAAACTTCTGCGAGACTAAGACTAAAAATGGAAGACTCTTGTGGTTATTTTCGTTATTTTTATTTAAAATATTATTCTTAATGTTTGGGTAAACACTTTTGGGTTAAGTGCGAGCACCGCCAGGTAGACTACTACCTGACACAGGTCCTAACAGGACATGGCGTCTTTCGATGTTATGCCAAACGGTTCAGAAAAGACACCACGGATAGATGTATATACTGTGCCGCCGTAGACACTGCCTTCTTCGTATGCTACAAGTGGAGAGAGGTCAGAATGCGAGCTCACTCCCGACAACATTGTAGAGAAGATGCTTGACAGCTCAGAGAACTAGAAATCGGTGCAAAACATGGCTAAGAGTATTCTCAGCAACAAGGAAAAAGATGAAAGACAAAGACAGCAGAGAGAAAGGAACCCGAACTCCTAATCCCAAGAGGGGAAGGGTGACGTAGGGTAAAAGGAAACCACTGATAGCCCGTCACTCATGAAGTATGTTCCAGGAACGATGCCATAAGTGACAAAAGGGGCCATAGACGACTAGAAGGACACTCCAACCGACTCGGACTCCGCAGAGGTGGTGAATGTTTCCCAGCAAATTGCTGAGGAAGTGTGACAAGTCGTTATTAAAAAAAAACACTTTTGTGTCGAAATACAGAGTAAAAATTTAGAACGTTTAGCAATCATTGATAAATGTAAACTGGCACTAAAGATGTTCGATAAAAATAAGAATGTAGTTTTGTGAACTTGAAAAGTATAAAGTCTTTTGTCTATTTTGGGGAGGGATGGGGACATTTTTATGCTAGTTATGGAGGTTCCAGGAATGACCTTAATATAGGAAAAATTTCTAAGGCAATGCTGGGGTTGTGGTGGATTATGGGAGGGTATTGTGGTAGTAGTAGCTGAAATAATTATTCCTTATCTTCGGTCATTTGACTGGCGAACGAGTTCACAAGGTTATGGGAAAATCGCAATAAATCCGCTACACCGACAGTCAATGAAATATACAGAAACAAATTGTTCAATGAAAATGTTGTATCCATTCTCTAGTTCAGTTCTATTGTAGTAATGAGTTAATAACATTCATTGTTGACCATTATGGAAGCAAAAAAATTATTTGTAAAAACTGTTGGTTTTATCTAATTATTAAATTTGTGTTTGTATCTATAAAATATAATAATGAGTTTAACAGTCACTCTTATCTTGTTCTCTTCACCAATGAGAAATTTACTTGAGCCCTACAAACACGCAATTACGCAAAATTTTTGAAAGTATAAGAAAAAGTGGCCGATAATATTTTCACATATTCAAAAAAACTCTTAAAAACATCCTATATAAAACAGTTTGTTTGCATCTGTTTCCATTTTGGCACTTCATATTTCTAGAAACTTTCCATAATATTAGTACCAACAATAGCTGATTTTCAATCCATTAATTATTTATTTATTTTGACCGCTGGAAAAATTATCTATTTTCAATTTTTTTTTTCGAAAATCTGCTTCAATTTTTTTTTTCGAAAATCTGCTCCTATAAAAATGTATCAAAAATGTGCAAGACTTGCAAAATCTTGGTGAAAAATTCCATTGCAAGACCAATATCACTTATATTGCACGATTTAGGTCAAAATTAACGCAATTGGAACTCATCAATTATTTTTTCTATTAATGATTTTCTATATTAAAATAAATAATCATTTATCATGATGACAATTTTTATTGTGCGCGAAAGTTATACGTTTATGTCCAATCTTGATTACTTACTAATTACGAGAAAAATCAAGTTTAAATCAAATATCAAAATATTTTAATGAAGACCTAAATTATGTCAAAAGGTCAAAAATATTTTATACAAAAAAATACTACATATCCACTGTTTAGTAATAGAATGGTCGGTACTGTCATATTACCAGTAAAATAAATGTGAAAAAAAAATATGAATTTGCATTATCGATTACTAATAAAAGAAATGCGTGAGAAGGACAAGTAACATAATAAACGCAGGGTTGGTGATAATCTTTTAAAATTTCTATAATAATATACCCCAATTAAAAAACTTATGAATATTAAATGTCATATTTATTAGAATGCATGGCTATAACAACAAAACAATACGATGATTGGATTGGATACATGGAAGTTATTGTCTAAATTCATCCAAGGTAGATTGATAGTATTGTAATAAATTTTTCGTGTCTATTTCATTTTCATTGAGTTAGCTGATCTACTTTGATATACAATCCAATTTCATAAACACAAGGCTTATGTTTTAGAATGTTCACAGATATATAAAATCTGATAATTCGAGCACATATTCCAATAAAATGAGTTAATACAGTAGTAAAATGGTAAAACACATGCGATGCTTCTTTGTAAGAGCATACAATTCTTTCTCTTTTCCCTTGTAGAATATACTTAATCTTAAGTTCCATGTTCTCAATTTTTTTCATCTTTGTTCCTCCTTGTTATCCGCTTGATATCCTTTCATCACTTTCAATTTTATCTTTATTGTATATCAATTTTATCTTAATTATCGTATAGAAATAGTAGAGGATATCCGAGCTGCTGATAGATAGTGAAAGAACATCGTCCTACTATTCTCTATCTCTCTACACCCTGAGTGGTTCATGCAGTCAAAATTTCGAGTGGTGGGAATGGTAAAGGAGGAAGATAACAAGTTTCGATTCTAATGGCAAATAGAGAGAGATAGGGAATTATAAACTGATATTTCTATTCTCTTTTCCTCTAGTATAATTCCGCTCTCTCTCTATTTTTAATATTAATTACATGATGATAATATTTGTGTGTAGACCATTCTCCAGCCGTGACTTACCTATTAGGTGTTGTCTCTTGTTATCATCTAAGTTGGGATTTCTGGAACCGTTGGTACTAAATACACTGTTTACACCATCAGTACATCACGATTAAACTGTATGACGCGCGTTTCGATAACCAAGTTATCGTCTTCAGAGACTAAAGGTGATCTCACTCTTGTGATCATAGTTTTTTATCTTTTAATGTTACTTCGAGTTTTTCCAAATTTATACAAATATATACGTACGTATGATTAAGTATTTTTCAGTTTTCAAGAGATCATCCAAAATCAGGATAAAAATCTGCGAATGAGTTTTACTCACCGCTAATATACGAGAAGTTTGCGTTTGTTTTCATAATGCCTAATATTCCCATCAGTATTTTTTAAAATATTATCCTGTATATTATAATTGTATATTACATTTCTCGATGGTACTTTGTATTTGATATTGTAACTTTCAACAAAACGATTCTCATAATTCTTTCTTGAACGCCACTGAGTTGGTCAGCTGTTCAAAAGCGACCGTGGGTTTCTTCATCAAAAAACGATGAAACGAAGACTACAGATAACCCTAAAAGCCTAAATGAAAAAGTTAATTAATTGTTAGATACAGATAATTGGTAACGGATACCACCTTTCCGAAAAGAAGTCTATAATATTGTCCTACCTACAAAACAAAAGCTAATTTGGATTATATTATTAGCTTTTGGTTATTTTGAAAAAGAATAAAACTTAATTCATTAGTATTTAGTAACATTAGATATAAGTTTTTAAAAACTATAAAAAATCACGAACACAACAACTTAAAGATAGGGTGTAGATGAAGATTCCAATTATTGGAATTTCTGTTTCAAAAACAAGTAATACTTCATTGCACCTTATTTAGTTTATTTTGTAATGGTTTGTGGTATTGAGAGACTTTTCCAATAAAATAACTAGTTGTGATATTCTGTGCCCTAGAAATATTTGGTTTGGTTATACTAAATGATTATCTTGAGATCTTTACTTGTATTGGAACCAATGTAATCTATAATTACTTGTTCTAAAAACTAGTTTCTATCAAAATAAGACTTCTTTTATTATGATTGACAACAAAGAGAAAATATGAATGAACTTTCTTTATACTTGGACCCATCTATTCTGATCTATCGAAAATTCAAAATGGCTTTCAGTTTCTTAAATAGACATTCGGCCCAGTTTTAATAAGGAAAACAAAATATGTTAGAAAACCAGCAGCTTTTGGTTTCAATTATACCATTCTTCATACTTTCTACAGAGCACACCCTTTGTGGGCTTATACCTGCTCCTTCTAAAGTATGGTCAAGTTGCCTCACCCCTCAGATTACTTTTCGAAAATTTGATCAAAGTATAATCTTGCACAAATACACACTAAATCAACTGACCATTCCGCATGAGTTAATATAGGTATGGGGGCCTCAAGATTATCTCACTTTTTTTTTATGAGCGGTATTTTGTATAACCAATTTCAAATATGGCACAAGTACCAGAGACACCCAGAAAAGTTCTTGACTAAATCAGATGTTATTTTTAAAGAATAAACCATTTGAAAACAACAATCTTAAATTCTGGAAACTAGATAATTTGCTTGTATTGAATTGAACAAATATTGAATAAAAAGTAATACTATTGATTCCGTTACGTAGGATCAGATATTATCATTATTATGTCGATTTCTTGAGCCTCTTTTCGCCTAGCATTTCACAAATTCTAGCATAATCAAACTAAAGGATAATTATTCTATCTTCTAATTTTTCCTCAACGGTACTATGTACTTTATGAAACATTTTTGAGTATGGTCTTTCTATAATTTTGCCTTCATTTATTATAACGAACATTAGCAGTGCTATTCCAAAAAAGTATACCTATTATACATGCAGCCATCGCAGATAATATCTGCCAAAAAGCGCTGCTATGAGTCGACTAATGCTTCGTGCTACAGTAGATGACGTTTAATACAGAGCACTAGCTTTCAGTATTGAGGATAACTTCAAGGTTTGCAAACGCTAATTCATTGCCTATGTTTTCTCCTGTTTCTTCTGCATTTTTTCGGATCTTCTGTTTCACTACTTTTAGAAGTATTTCATAATACAAGGTACTAGCTTCCAGAATTTGGGATAGGCCTGCAAAAGCATTTTGCGTATTTCCTATAATTGCTTTATTTTTTCTGTTCTTTAAGCTCTTTTTTTGAACTTTTCGCTTCATTTCTTTTGTTAATATATTGTAAATAACTAGCATTTAACGTTGGTATAGCTTCAAGGCTTACAAATCCATACATTATGTATGTTACTAGCCCTCCTATAATTGCTTTCTTTTTTTTTGCTTCTTCTGGTCTCCTTTTTTTCACCTTCAGCTGTACCAACTGTTTAAAGTGTTCTTGAATATAATAAGGAGCTGCAGTATAGTAAATGCTTTTCTCCCCTCGCTTTAACACATTTCCTGATCGTTTTTTTTTCTCGTAAATAATTCCTATAATTTTTTTTAGTAGTAGATATATATTCCGCAATATACCATTCAAAGAACATCGTACACAGCGGCATTCTTAAATACAATTAGATAGAAAATACACAGATTAATGCTAAACAGAAGTCCTTCTTGGTAACTGGGTTAATATTATATCTTCAGGATATGTAGTACATCAAATTTAACGACAATGCAGAGGTAGTTTAAGTAATTTTTGCATCTACAATTGCGAAATATTTTTACTTTTCGTAACTAGTAAACTTTTTAAAACATCATTACATTAAGTTACTTGTTATCGTATTGTCAATCTTGGCAAACGTAACTTATTCATGGAATAGATGATTTGGCAAATCATAAATATCAGTCATTTTTTGGGTAATAATAAATTTCTAAAAATGGGATAAGAAGATAAACCATACGTTTATTTTCAATTGAAAATCAGTGTTATTTGTATTTACGGAACTTAAAATTAATTTGGGATGGGAATTCCTAACACTTCTGCTGATCTGCCAACCATATTATCTCATCATCAGAATTATCTCATTTAAATTTTTTGAACCATAATATGGAAGCACTTTCTTGATACCAATCTTCACGTACTTTTCTTTTAGAAATATTTTTTTTTTTCAAATTAGTGCAATATGGGGAAAGTTCTATTATCGACCCTCACAATAATAAACGTTCTACTGTTGTTTTATGAACTTACCACCAATCGGCATCCGTATGTTGAAGAAAAATCGTCCATAGAACGACGGAAGCAACAAACCCGCTGCCGGGACGCTGCATACCGCGGCTTTCACCACCACCAAAAACCGAACGAGACGCACTCTCGGACTTAAACAGTAAGTACTTTCTTGCACCGAAACTAGCTCGGAACTGACCGCGAATGCACCGCGAACGCATCACTGGTAGTGAGGGCGGACGCAAAAGCGACGTCGCGGCGTACGATTGGACGTCGTCCAATCACGACCCGCCTTTTCGAGATGCACGATAGAAAGCACGTGCAACTTTTGATAATAAACACAATAATAAGAATAATAGTGCGAGCAGTATATAAACGTAAATGTAGATTAACCTGTGAATCTGTTGAAATCGTAAATTAAACCGTTAGACACGTTTATTGGTAGCTATCATATACTTTAGGTAAACATTTTAAATGGTTATCAATTTTATCTGATTTTTAGAGTGCTCTATGTATAATATGAAAATATAGATACCATATTTTTATAAATAGAAGACCATTTCTGTCAATTAAAACATATATCTTTAATAATTATTTCGAGCTGCTCTAAACTAAAAGAAAGTAAAAAAGAAAAATAATTTTTGACTTAAGAATTTGGGAAAATTTTCAAAGATACACGTGAAGAATGAAAAATGCCGAGAAACTAGGAAAATATTCCATAAAACCAATATGGACCAGACGCAAAATAATAAATATAGAATCTAGTACAAACAGGCTATAACATATATACATGAATTTTGGAAAAAAGATTAACGAGAATGTGTTGAATATAGATAGGAAGAACAGACCAAGAGGACAAACTAATGATAATATATCTATAGTAAGAAAGCTAATTTAAACAGAATTAGAAAAGGAGGAAAATTGTTTTTTATATAAAATGCAAAAACAAGAGGGTCAACACTTTTACACTCGAGTAATTCGAGTTATGCCTGCCGTGTGGAGTTATTGATCTTGAACTTCTCTAAGTTGTAGTGGTCAGGAAAGATGTGATTTCGTAGCTGATTCTATTGGCTTGCACTTCTCCAAAGAAATAAGTCCCGATAAATTGAACTGCTGGGCTACTGCGGGCGAAGCTCGGTGTTCGTAAGCCACGTCTGCCTATCGAGTAGATCTTGCAAGAACTTTTCTAGGTGGGATTATTTTGGACAGCTCGGGAGAGCATTTTCCGTGGTAGTATTGTAAAACGAGTCGGGTCGGCGACCTATCTTCTATGCTCTAAGTTTCTAATCAACTCTGAGTCGCCTATAAGTCGAACTGTTTTCTTCTGTATTAAGTCGAGCATCTTCAGGGTATGCTTTGGAGCCGAACTCCAAATGTGCTAACAATATTCCAAAGATGGATGAATCTGGGCCTTGAAGAGGAGTAGAAGTTGTTGCGGAGTATATAGCTTTTTGGGTTTATAGAGGGCTCCAAGTTTTTGTAAAACTGCCTTGGCAGAATCGGTCGCGTGACTATGCCAGGACACATTACTTACAACCTCATCACCCAATAAGCGAATTTGCGGTGATGATAATATTTTATGTCAAGACACGACCAAATCCTGAGCCGCAGTCCCAGCCTTCTTTGTAAAAATAGCAGTTTGGGTTTTCGTTGCATTAAACTCAATCAGATTGTTTCCACCCCGTTTCAGAAAGTTTTTTTAATCGGTATTGATGGTCGTGATCTGCTGCTGTTTGTGGATTTGGGTGTTAGCCGAGTTTATTGGGGCGGTTGATTCGAACGACGACACCACTAAGCTATCGGCGGCGAAGGTATAGATCGGGTTTGCTGTTTGGAGTGCAGACTTCAACAAAATAGAAATAATATGAATATGGAGCAGAGCCGGATTAAGATTTATAAGGCCTGGGGCTAAAATAATGACGGGGCCCCCTTAAGGAATTCGAAAACCCGGAAAAATTCACAAAATAATATCAATACGTTAGATTTGTGGTATCAACACATCAAAAAATACAGAATGATTTTCAAATGATGGGGCCCTCTTGGACCTGGGGCCCGGGGCTATAGCCCCCCCCCCAAGCCCCTAGCTTAATCCGGCCCTGATATGGAGGTGTCTGAATGGGATTGGAGTACATAGGGTTTGAATGGATCTGTTAGAAGCACATATGGGGACGGAATACAAAAATAAGGAATTAAATCAGAACATCATAATGAAGAGAAGGATAAACATTGATGAGATAACGAAACGAATAAAAGACAAAAAGTTAAATGCCGGTTAGTGGTTACACAACATTGAAACCGGTGAAATATATTATCTGCTATATGTAGACGATGTGGTATTAATTTCAAATAGTCGGAAATAAGATGCAGGAGGTAGAGAACATGGAAATGAAATGAAAAGTCAGTATCCATGAAATCAAAGTGATATTGTGAATTATGAATTACAGGATCAAAATAAAAAACGAGACAGTGGAAAGATTAGTGATAAATATCTAGAAATTATATTGACAGCAGACGAATATTGGTATGCACTATATTATATATTGAAGAGTAGAAGATAACCTCAATATTTAGAAACAAATATCTTTAACCAATACAAAATCCCTTTCATTTCATATGACTATCAAAACTGGACATTACATCGATACATAAGATAAAATAATCAGATCCTTGGAAAGATAAAAAATATCTAATATCAAACTGACAGGCAGGAATTGAAATTGAAAGGTGAAAGAGTTAAAGTATGAAGTCGAAAGATAAACGTCAAGACAAAAGGACAACCAATGGAAGACCGTGGAACTAAGAGAGAAAGGCCGTAAATCAACAAAACTGTACTACATACTTTCACTACGACTACGATTACTCGTATATTATTTTTTTATTAGATGCTGTTAATCTAGCAGGTACATTACAATGTCCATCTCCATAAATTTCTATAGCTCAGTTTTGAATTCATGAAATTCAAATAGCTCATTACATTTGAGATATTTCACAATTGATTGGATGAGTAGTTCAATTTACCATGAGCAGAGTACCAAAGGTGCATATTTCTGTAGAACTAGACGCTGAATATTGTACCATTGGTGCTAATTAATGAACCTCATGAGTCGTCCATTATTTGTATTTGATAATAGTAGATACAGTCTTCAAATCACTCCACATAAAGACCAGGCGCGGAGAATTGACGAATTTTGCAGGTCACTTAATCAAACTTATGAAATTAAATTGATATATTGCATTGCAGTTCTACACTAAAGTTCGAGTTTGCTGTCTTGGTTCAAGTGGAAAGAAGAGTGTTTATAAATGACAACTGCAGCTCCCTAGAACAAAAATCAAAGGAGAGCCCACCAACTCTATAACCACCAATGCTGGAACTTTAGTAAACAACAAATTAAACTCCTGAATATTGATTTCCTAGGATATAAAATTGATATTCTGTTTCTAAGCTAAGGGAATTTTCAATAAACTGCGAACAATAAGAAAACTTATTCTTACATCTGTTATTTAGTAATAACTTTGTAATAACTCCTTTATCAGCCAGTGTAAACTTTCGACAGAATGACAATGGACAAACTGAATCAGACAGTCAATCAAGACTTAATTTATTTTCAAATAGGAAATAATAATTGAAAAATAGATGAGCAAATTAGCAAATACAGCTTCTTAAACCTAAACTCAAGAAAACAATAAACAGTTTTAAAAATTTGTATTGAAGAAATTTTTTTCATGCTGTACTGTAAAGTCGATTTTATAGTACTAATTTGAGTCCGGAAAACGGCACTATATGGTATCCTTGTACTTAACCGTACAATAACTTTTTACCCTCTCGAAGACTTAATTAGAATAATTTGCCCTACTGCTTCCGCACTTTTCTCAGCAATTCTCTTTAAATTATCAGCTATTCTTTCGGAAAATATTTTTTGTATTTCCAAAAATTCAATATGCCTGCCTTTGTTTACAATAATCAAAGGAGCTATTTTGTCATTGTCAAATATGTTATTTCATATTTTAATACCGAAAACGGTATGAAAAAAAAACAATTACGATATACGTCCGTGAAGTTATTATTACGGTACTCGATTAGATATTCTTCGTCGCCTCGTCCATGAACATCTATCTCGTACCGTACTAAATCACTTCCCGTACTTATAACGTAAAAAACTAATACAAAATATATTTTTTAAATAATATCTAATGATATCAACCCCTCATCACTTTGATTGACTCAACGAACTTACGGAACTCTTAAAACAATTTAAAAAGTCGTCGCCCTCTGGCGCCTGAGAGTATAGCGCATTTTTTACCGTTAGACTAAGTTTTCAAGTAAACAAATATCCTTAGAATTTAATCAGCTAACAACGAACTAAAAAAATGCGCAACCTTACCTTATATATGTAGATGTATAGGTAGATTTCTTATACCTTTTCTTAAAAACAGGTAAAAATTTACTTGACATTGACAATTTGTAAAATTATATTGATTAATAGATCACTTACAATATGAATATCAATGCTACTATAAAAATTCAATTGATAGCTTTTACTAATTTTTGAGAAGTACGAGTAGCAAAAAATTGTGGTTAAAAAAGATTTCTATATTGATATTCATGTTGTCGGTAGTCTATAATCAATATAATTTTGCAAGTCGTCAATGTCAAGTAATGATTTGATGGAGACCGTAACAATTTTTTCCTAGTATTGCCCAAAATTTCAAAAATATATAACATGCAATAGATTAACAAATTTTTAAACATGCTCAAGACAACCAGTATTGAATGTAAAAGTTAATCAGTAATTTTTTAGTGGGTATTGCCTTTGCAACCATTTCTTGCTTATATACTTGATAAACTATAGCTGAAAAAAGGATGAATCATCCATATTAATAGATGAATATGAATATAACTCGCCAATAAACTCTTTGCTGCATAATAAATAAATACTTCTGTCTGAAGAAATTGAGAATGCACAGATACAGAGTATAAGTAGATTTAGAGAAGTAATATATCAAGAGTTTGAATTAATTCATTGTTCCTATCATATCATTAAATAATCTGCCATTAAATTATTTTTTTTAATTTTTGAACGCTTACTGCTATAATTAAAAAATTACCTCGTTTTTTCGTAAACGTAGAAAAAAAGTATGCAACATTGAAGTGTTTATTGCGCTCAACATATTATCCAAGTCACCCTGACGCCATCATTGGAAAATTTCAGTTCCGTGCAATAAACTATTTCTTTTTGCATTAGATGCAATGCTAGTTACTGCCGCTTGACATAATGCAAGACATCGTGCAAGAAACTGCATGCAATTTCTTCCAAGATCAAAATACTGCACGTCGCTTGACATTAAGGCCGCTTGACATGATGCAAGACAAAGTGCAAAAAATGGCATGCAATTGCATAGATTAGTAATGCATTTTATTTAATATTTGTACGCGGCTTAAAAATGAAAATAACAAAACTAAGTAAAATAAACAAGAAAAAAGTGGTCTCTAGCAATAATTATAACTTCTACTACTTTGCTTCTGGGGTGTGATGGATAGAGAAGAGTATTAATCAGAATCCTAACCTCAAATTTCATTTAATATTTTGTGCCTAGCTTAACAATGAAAATAAAGCTAAGTTTAATGAAAGTGAGCCAAAAGTAACTAGACTTCTCTGAAACAATCAGCTGAACTTCATCTGCGCATACTTTTGATCAAGAAATATTGCGTCTTGCATTGCATTGCACGTTGTATTACATCATGTCGAACGGCCTTAATACCAAATTTATACGTTGTCAGAAAATACATCAATCCTAACGTTTTACTTTAAGTATTCTTTTTTTGGAGACCTTTTTTCATGCTTCAAACTACAAAATTTTTTAATAAAATTATCTTGTACGTCTTGATTAAAGCTTCTAAAAAGATAAACAGTATTTGAATAGTGGTTTCAATTCAATATTAAGGAATGATAGTGATATATCAGTTGAATTTTGTACTCTTCCAATTTCTAACTGCCTCAATAAACTTTCAACTATATCATGAATTTTTATGGATGACCACTTAGTAAAAGAGGGTTAGTGCTTGAACGCTGCAGATGTCTCAACATAATTAAAACCTAACAATGTGATAGTTACATAATTTTAATAATAATATTCTAGGCTTTTATATAATTTTCTATTAGTTATCATAAACAATTTTTAATATTTCGTAGTTGCCTTGTAATTATGTGAGTTGTTTTTATCTCAATGAATACCAAGAGATTTTGTTGAATGAAAAGTGAAAAGGTAATTACCAAATATTTTTATTAAACAAACTGTTGTAAGCATGGGAAAAAACTACACAAGTCAATTTGCTCAGAAATGCTTTTATTTATTGTAACCAAAAAATAGTTTGAAGACAAAAAGACACGAAAGCTCCAAAAACCATTTTTATAATTGCGTGGAATATGCATTATTAGTATAGATATACAAAGACATATTGAAAATATGTTTTTGAAACGCCCTACATAATTTAAATTATGGTTTGGTTTCTCTAAATTCTAAAGAATATGTTACACACATTGCGACTTTTCTTTGAAGACAATTAAACTAAAGTTGTAGATTATAGTAAAGATGTAATGCTTGGTGATTAAATCAAAAGAAATTTGACAAAGAAATAAACCTTGGGTGGTAAGTTTTTTGGAGACATTGGACCACGAGTAATCACTGATAAAAGCCACTCATATAAGTCAAAGACAAGAATAATTGGTTCGTTTACCTGATGAAAGTCTATTGAATTGAATAGAAAACAGGCCAAAAATTTACATACTTCCAGTGCATCTAAGCGCTAAAAACATGTATACAGAACATAATTCATACTAGGTAGATCACGTGTCCATATGAGGTACAGTGTAATCAAAATCAACATATTCTTTTCTATTGATATGATTTTTTCACGCTCATACTGACTATCAACGACTTCAGCTGTACTAAGCATCTCTAAATAAAGTAAATAACAGCTCTCTCACAAATCTGTTCATTCCAACCAGTTTGGACACTAGAATCACGCACCATTCAACTAGCTGATCTTTGATATGGCTTCTGTTAAGTTTTTCTTTTTACCACACCAATTTCTATGGGTAAAAGATATGGAGAGAAATCGATTTATGGAAGTGCGAAGATTTTAATGAAAAGATTATTATTTGGCGTGAGCTAGAGGTCTAATTTGAGCATGTTAATGACCTTGAATGAATATAGGATACAAAAAAATGTAATTTATGCTTCAAACAATACTTCCAATTGAACGAAATAAATACTATACACATATTTATTTCAATGAATACCTATTTGCACTTTTATTTAAACTAACCACCCTATTTTTATTTGTATGCATACTTGTTTATCATTTACTATATAGTTGCACTATTTATTCACATTATTCATTTCAGCAGCGTATTGTATTGACTGTACTGCTTGATCGAAGCTTTGCTTTTATGAAGCGATTGAATAGTCAAACAAAAAGTGTTTTTATTAAGCGATTGAAATCTTCAAAGAAATCTAGGAACCGTTTTTCTCAACGATTGACTTGGCGCTAATTAGCTAATAAACCGACCACTACTTTGTCTACAAAACTGTTTGCTGTCCAGTGATTTATGAACAGTTTCTTCATCAAATTGAATTTTTATATAGTAATCAAGGACTTATTTGGAAAGCAAAAGTGTTGACACCCTGTATGTAAATGTGTCCTGCATAATAAGATCAATGGTATATCAGAAACATTCAACAAACATTCCTAGTTGTCTAAAGTTTATATTGAAATATTTTTGAATATATTTATCTCTCCTTTGTATTGGAGGCTTTTTAAAAAGACTTCTTGGAAAAAGTAAAGTTCAAAAACGCCGCCTAACTTTGTGTTTGGCCCTACGAACATAAGTGTGTGAAGTTCTAAAAGTGCCAAACTGTTTCTTTTCGTCGGTACTTTTGAAACTCTTCGATGTTTGAATAATGTTGAAAACGCTTTATTTGCCTAACCTAAGATGTTTACATTCGACAGGCGGTAACGCGGTGTAGAGAGGCGCCTTGCTTGGTTTATAAATTTATTGAGTTTTACGAGATTATACGGAGTGTGACATGTAACTATGTAACTAAATCTTGACAATTCCTTTCTCTTTATTTCCTTTCCATGGGATGATTCTATTATTGGAAAAGACATAAACTAAATTTTGTTTAGATGGTTAAAGATGAAAATTATATATAAAAATACCAACAAACCACCTGTATATGTGTAAATATATTGTTCATAGCTGATCTTTTAGTCCCATTTCAGTTCAAGATGTGGAATAGCTCTAGCTGCTAGAGATCTTCGTCTTTCATTTTATAAGCTTCTACGATAATGGTCTGGAGCTCCGTGGTCTCTAGGGAATGTGGTTAGAGGTTACGTTCATCAAGGCGGCAATGCTCCAACAAGACTCCTGTTAGTATCCGTTGATGGATACAACATAAGGGTTCAGGTGCTATGAAGAATTTATGCGCCTTTACTTTAGATCATTCAACTTATCCAAGCATTCCTAAACTAGCTGGGATCTTATGACATTGAAGCTTAGATTTCTAGTGTATGCTTGTTTGCCATAATTCCTTTCTAGGCTCAACTCGACAAATTTTTCAATTGCATATATTAAAATACTTGATGTATTGATTTCAGAGTGTTTGGTTCGGGGCCTGTATACGTTGAGAATCCCGACTCAAAGGTTATTTTGGTAGCTGTTGTCTGCGGACACTGCAGTTTTTTCGTTCCGAGTGGTTGCAGACCGTGCTTCTGACATTCTGTGCTGTTATATTTACTTAAATAATCTTATTTTCATGTTTATTCAAATTACAACCCAAAAATTAGATCAGTACACTCCTATTCCACTTCTGTCTGCTGCTTTGGATCTATTACTATACCATTTGATGGCATTTCTGTTCAATTCTGTTTTGATACCATTGTCTTCTACAGCTTAGTTTTGAAGGGAATTGTTTTTCAAAGCTAACTTTTTCGGTATTTTATTATGAGGCATATCCCAGATATGCGAGAGATTTCGATTTATCTCTGTTGACTTCTCACTCTGAGAAGGTTGCACAAATGACAACCAGGCTTTGAATCGAAAAACCACCATAGTTTTTCATAAATAGAAGACTAAAGTCAATTGTTGTGAATATAATTATTATGTAATCAATGGACTATTCTTTAGAATGAGTATTATTTCACTGATAAGTGACGATTACGTGTAGTATGTATTTATGGTAAATAATTTATCGCAAAAACCCAAATGATGTTCAATTAATTATTTAAAAAGAACATTTTTCAATATCGTGATCAAGAGTTATATGAACAGCAATACATTATACTGTATTGTATGTTATCTACTATTTGGCGCCAATATATGAACACATAATTATGTAAATTTATATCTTTATGAAGATGAGATCCTATGTGTGATGTTTGTGGATTATTTTGAACAAATTTTTGTCTGGACTGTTATCCAAAAGGTCACTGATTTTGTTGGTTCTATGTAAGTCTAATATTGGGTAATGTCAGTTTCGAATCTAATGAAAAATGCTTGATATTCGATTTGGTTTTATTCTTTCTTCAAAATGACAATTGTGCACACACTATCACAGACGATGGTGTCATTACTTTTATTGGTATTGGACACTATGTATTTTCTATAGTTTAATTCTAAAAAATATAGATTTATATTTGAAAATCAGATTCCGTTGGCAAGACATGAAATATTTTCTACTGTTGCTAATAAATTTTTGGCGTATTATGAGCAAAAATACGGTGAATGAATCTACATAACCGCAATTACTTACTTTGCATCTATTTCAACTGAAAATAGTCCAGTGAAAAATAGTAAAAATATGGTATCACCTCAGAATTCCATGGATTTGTGTGAAATTTTGGAATTAAGTTTTATTGACCCTTCACTTGATGAATGAAAACTACCCATTATTGTTAAAATTCAATAAAATAAAAGTTAAAGCATTAGAAAGTTAAAAAAATATTTGTAGGATTAAAATAGAGATCGCATGATTTTTTAGGATATTATTTGTATTTTTCAACCCTTAATCAATCTATTTCCACGCATATCCATGTATTGTAGGTCTTCTTTCACAAAAGCAGAAGTTGCCAGTGCCATACCCGCTTATTCACTTATTCAAGTGTATATTATAATATAAGCCTTACTTATACTCCAAAATTTATCAGCTCCTAATTAAGAAAAAGTGTTAATTTGTTTTAGGTATGTCACGGGTAGAAATGTCGTTTTTTTCCATAAAATGAAGGAATTGTATCTTATTTTCGTCATAACTCCTTCATTTTATGTATTACAAAGTCTTATAAAATCTCAGTTATATGGTCTTTCAAAGTTCTTTGAAAACGACGCTATACATTTTTTCGTAAAATTGACCGTTTTCCAATTATTCCATTATCAATCATTTGAAATCTTCGGTTTACTAAATGAATTCCTATAATAAATCATAACTCGGTTTGTATTAAGTCTATAACCAAAAAAAAAACATCCTTTTTATTTTTTCAAAAGCTACATTTAACCTTCTTACCGTTTTTTCGATAAAATCTGAACTTTTTGAATTTATTCTAAAAAATTCAAAGTTTCAATCACGAATAAGACAAAAAGTATTGATTTTTCGAAAAAACTTCATAAAATAATTTGTTCTTCGTTTCTATCGATTTCTACTGTTAGTTTCAACAAAAAATTATTACCACCTAGTTGGGGTGGTATTCACCCCCAGATGGAAATTTGAGGTAAAAACCTTTGTTCATTTGACTATGTATCTCAAAGCCGCCCCAAGTAAGAAGACGAACGGTGTCAACTCACCGGTCTGAAATGTTAAAAGAATGCACGTTGCTTGTAATGCACTTGCATGTTAAATGAAAAATCAAGACGAAATATGCTGCCACAGTATTATCCTAAGCCTCAGGATAATACTTAATAGTTCACAGTAATTTCCCTGGAGTCCCGATGGGAATTTCTTATATTAGTTAACTTAACAGGTTGAAGGAAAGGAATCATCAGAGGAAATTAAACAAGATAGTTGTATATGAAAGCAGTAAGTATGCATTCAAACAATAAATAACTGCATGAAAGTCATGAGAGGATTTTATGGGAGTGTAATTGAATGTGGAACGTTAGAAATTAATAAACGAATATAAAAAGATACTTTATTTTTTTCATTCGGATATAGGTATAATTTCAATAATAATTTTAACACAGTTAAATATTATAAAAAAATCACAATGAAAATACAGTTTAAAAAACATCATGAATGTTAGGTTACATTTTTCCAGGACATTTTAAATATATAACTGGCTTGATGCCAATATTTTAAAATATTCAGGAATCTGCTTGTGTATACAATATTTATTCTAAAATGGAAAAAAATTTTCAACTTATAAAATGGACATACACAAATAAAATAAAAAATTAGAGCCGTGGATCCTTTGGTACAACAATATTTTCAATATTTTCTCCTCGAACGCATTCTTTTTCCCATTCAGCTTCGTTAACTCTTATTGGCTCTATAATTTTCTGGAACTTATTCAACTGGCAATCAAACTCACATTGGGGTAACTGAAGTGGGTATAAATCGGTGCTGTTTTTGAAATAAATATTGACTACGCTATCATTGGCTTTGTTCCATAGTTCAAATATGACAGAAGAAGCATACTCTGGCCAGGAGTTGTCGAATATACCTAGAGATGTTAATAAGAATGATAGAGTGGTATCATGTCCTGACATCATCAAAAACTTATGAGCTGTTTCTGGATTGTATAAGGAATTTTCCAAAAATGAAGCTATATAATCAATCAAAGGACCTGAAAAAAGAAAAAAGAATATTCATTATTTTTCGTATTTCGTATTCAAAAATACGTTATTTTGAAGATTTAGATTTTAATTTCATACTTCTCAATTTTAAGGATAATGAATCAACTGCAATTAAAAATGAGTTTTATATGAATTAAAATCGCTTGAATAAAAAAAATATGGAGATGTCTTTATCTAGAATGCGAAATTGCATAAAGTTCAGTTAAAAACCAATTATTTTCCAATGAAAAACAAGGAAATTGTATTATAGATGGTTTTCCAACGATGAATATACCCTAAACCCTAAAATATATATTTCAGTTATACCTAGCACGCTTTAACTTATGATAAACATGATTTCATACAAACAGACATCTTTTGATAAAGACCGCAGTAGGTCGTAACGTCAAATTTTTACCTGATATTCTAAATTTATTTTCTATGAAAAGATACCTAAAATGATTTATTACAGCGAACCTGCAACGTCTATAGACCTTTAAAAAATTATTCTTCTTGCTCTGCAGACCAGACCTCAACAGTTTTTATTACCTCCTCGTTGGAAGAAGCTTTAAGACCTTTTAAACTTTTCTTCAGTTGACGAAAGAGATGATAGTAGGACGGAGCCAAATCTGGTGAATAAGGGGGGTGTTCTAGTAATTTAAACCCTAAAACGCGAATTTTTTGCATGGCAACATGAGATTTGTGTGCAAGGGCGTTGTCCTGCAAAAACAAAACACCTTTAGATAGCTTTCTGCGTCTATTCTCTTTGATTTTTCCCGTAGAGTAGTCAGTTATGTCGAATAGTAATCTCCAGTTATTGTTCTACCCTTATCCACAAAATCAATCATGATGACTCCATGGCAACTTTTCTAGCAGGTCTTGAAGAACCAGAGAGTCGCCATTCCATCCATTGTTGCTTTGTTTGTGGATTGTAGAAATCCACAAGTCTCATCCATAGTAACAAGTCGGTTTAAGAAGTCTACATCGTTTTCAAATCGAGCACAGATCGAACGCGATGCTTCTACCCTTGCACGCTTTTGGTCAACATTCAAACATTTAGGGATCCATTTTATAACAATTTTTCTCATGCCCAAATTGACGTGAAGTATATGATGAACGCGTTCGTATGAAATATTCAGTGCTTCAGGTAAACGTTTCAGCTCAATTCGACGGTTTGATAAAATCATGTCATGTACTGCATCGATATTTTCGAGGACTGACACAGAAACTGGCCTTCCCGATCGGTCATCATCTTCAATGGAAAATTTAACTCTTTTGAAGCTTGCAGTCCAATTTTTCACGGTCACATACGAAGGACATTGATCACCAAGTATATTAAGCATATCTTTGTGAATCTGTTTACCTCTTAACCCTTTTTAATACAGGTACTTCGTAAATGGTAAATGGTAACGCAATATTTTGTTTTTGCATGGAACTGGTCTAGGTTAATTAAATATCAATACATCCTCGTAGTACCGAGGTAAGTAAAAATAAGCTGGAAGTATTCTAAGAAGACAATTGGAATAGGATATTAACAAACAGCAGTCGATATTGGGAGTTAAAAAGTATCTAATAGAAAATTAGATAGTGAATCAGGATTATAATTTGAGAACTAAACAAGGTACTAAAAAGTTTATATAAAAAAGTAGATGTGCAATATCACATGGCAATACGAAAAATTATTTGATAAAACTCTTCTTTTCTTGGTATTTCGTCGGTAAATTTATTTCCTTTTATCAAAACTAGATAGAAGATATGAAAGAGAAGTTGTGTTCAGTATAATAGGCGTGTAAGTTCGTAGGCTGACACACAGATGACGCTAATAGTATTGAATTTATATGACAATTAGTTAGCCCCAACTTTCAAAAGACACGTGTATAAATTAAACAGCTGCCGTTATAGGTACGACATAGGTAAGTCATTTATCATAGTCTAGTTTTGTACACGAGATAGTAATGGAAATGGAAATTTCGAATCTAAAACTTAGTGTGGTCATTTTAAATAAGTTACATATTTTTAAAATTTTCATTAATCTACCTTATACAAGTTTTCGAGCTTTTATTGGTTTTTTATAACCTCAAACAGTACAGAAAAATAGATAAAAAAAATTGGAAGTAGTCAAAGTCACTGAGTATTGAAAGTTACATATCGTATCATGAGATCTATAAGTACCTATTTGCCAATAAAAGTTATAAATTTGGTTTTATTTTAATTCCAAGTATCTCTTTTCTCCGAAAATACGATTTTATTTTTTTTTATATGGTAAGGAGGTCAAAGTTGTATATTCAGTTTAGATGCAACTATTGTGAATTCTACTGTGATTATAAAAAAGGGAAGGGCCGCCGATGAATTGGTTCTCTAACAATTGATTAGAAAATTTTACTATTTAATCGCTTTAAATAATTTACAGACATTTATATAAAGTGTTGATGACACAGTGGAATTAGCTAGTATTTCGCTTGGTGTTGGGAAATCTAAAATTTACAGAGTTATTAAGTTTTAAATAGAAAGTACATGCATTCCTGTTTAGAAAAGAATTTTCGACAATAGACAAATTTCCTGTCACAGTTCGAGATGAAGATGACACTATTGAAACTTCTAAAAGAAATAAGTTTCCTCTGGTAAAAGTATTCCAAAAAGTATGGGGTAGAAATCACCTAATGATTAAAAGAAATAAGAAACCGAAAATAATTTTGGAAAGATGAAACTGTTACAAATCGAAGATAGGCGTTTTTAAATAAACTATCTAATGATTAAAATCCACCAATAGAAAAGTGGCGCAGACTGATAATAGTACACATCTTTAGTTAAAACGGTTTCGTTAAAGGTGGTGTGGAACTTTGACTTTTGAATCTATTCGTTCCAGTGACTACCACGAGAACATGAATGCTGATGTTTCTAAAGAATAGTTCGATAAATGATAAATCTCCTTTCTCAGAACTGTATAATAGTAATGAGTAATGCAAGTTATCACTCTTCTAAACAAATTGTCCATAACGAAATTTTTATAAAAATATTTACAAATTAGCTAAATTCAAAGAATATTAAGTTTCATTACGGTTCTGTGAGAAAAAACTGTATCATTTGTGTTCCCTTCATAAAGAGAAATTAAAAAAAAAATATGAAATAGATGAAACCGCAAAAAATGGACTGATCAATGCGAAATAGTATGGGCACAGATAAAGGGAGAAGTTTCCACGCAGTTTACCCTCCAAATAGGCTGTCACCGAGAAAACATCTGAACATTCTAAAATATGATTTCGCAAAGTGAAGCTGATTGAGATAGTTAAGAGCCTCAAGATATCAAAGGATAGTAATGGACATATCGTGAATGAGTCTTTGGGTATGCGACAGCTCTGTTCAAAGAGGATGCTGAACGAATTCTCTATCAACCAATAAGAATAACGAATTGATGATTTGTTTTGTAGCTGGCTCTATCATTTCACACCGAAGTCCAATAGACAGTCAGACGAGAAGTCTGCACGTTATTAACCGGCTCCAAATCGTGGAAAGACGCCAAAATTCTTCTGGTAGGGTTATGACATCAGTATATTGCGATGCACATTTATCGACCACTTTAAAAAGAGGACAAGCAATTATTACGTAGTATTACTGGATCGTTTGAGGGATGAAATTGCTTAAAAACCGGCCCATTTGAAGAATAAGATAGTACTCTTTCATTAAGATAATGTACGATGTCACAAATCAATGAAAATGATGGCAGCATTGCATGACTTGGGCTTGGAATTGCTTCTGCATCCACCGTATTCTCCAGATTCAGCCTCCAGCCAGTTTTTCTGTTTTCAGTTCTCAAAAATAATCTCGCTGGGTAGAAATTTTGGGCTGTTGAAAAATTTACTAACCAAATTGAAGCAGCCTATTTTGAGACCAAAGAAAAATTGTTTAATAAAAATAGTATCGAAAAATTTTATGAACGCTGTAATCATTGTATGGCCCTCCAAGATAACTATGCTAGCCTACTAACTTTTCAGACCAGCCCATCTCTTTTTTATTATTTATTAAATGCTCATTTGTTGCAAAGTCATAGAATGACTTTATATAAATATGAATAATATGAATTTCATAACTAAAATTCACTCTCTCTTTGATTATGTTGAAATTATATTCACCTGATTTCAATCTTGCTAGTTCTGGTGTTAAGGCTGGTATGGAAAAACTGTAGACTGCTATTGGAAGGGTATGTCGAGGATACACTAGCTTCGTCCACTCTGGTAATGTCAGATTGGCCTTAGATTCTATAGTTAAAATGTCGTGAATGGCTGTTAGATAATCAGGATCTCTCACTTCCATTCCTGTATGGTTGCTTACGTAGTCAAAGATAAATTTATTTTCCTTATAGAAGTTTTGGTATGTGGTCGAATTATGGAACTCCTGAAAAATGATAAAGTAGTTGATTTCGGGTAGTCCAATTGAATTTGGTGCTATAATTTCCTAAATAATAGATTATATAAACCAAATTATGAAATCTCATGTGGAAGATTGAGAGATCAAGATAATAATACTCTTATTCTTCTTTCCCACTAAAAAGGGGATTAGCTGTTTATAACTAATTATGATTAATCTAATTTCGAAATAATAGTAGTAATGTTGCATTTTATAGTTTTGATTATCTCATCAGCATTGTAAGGAACCAAGAATGTATTTAAATCACACTTTGAAACAAAGTAGAAGATGGAATTATTAATATTCTTTGAATACGATAAGATAATGCTTTCTTCTTCTTTTTCTTTCTCTAGAAATCATCCATCATATAATATAATACAAAAAGTGAAGTTTGCGTGACATTTGCCACTACATCGGTTGTAAGGACTTTATTTGTCTATCTCATTTTCTACAAAAACAAATACAATTTTCAAACTGCTACCTTCATTTGATTTGGGTTTAATTTAAAAGCAAAATCACTCTTTTGATTTCAGGTCAGATAAAAATGTCTCATTTGAGGTTAGTTTCATTCAATTGTGGAAAGAGTCTTTATATTTAAACATTTATATGTCTCACCTTCCCTATCTACAGTCATCAACATTTTTAAAATATGTGAAATAGGGAAAAAGGAACTATTTCCGTTTCAATGAATACTTGCTAGTTACAGCCTGAAAAGATTTTCAGTTCAGCCATTTTTTTACATAGCTTTATTCATTGAAGATGTATGAGTAAGTAACTGGTAAGATTTTTTCCATTCTGGAGCAATACATCATGAAAGCTATATCTGAAATAATATATTGAATGACGCTTTTCTGACGGTACATGCTCGATATATAGATTCTTCTTTATTTCATCTGCATCGGAACAAACGCCCTATCAACATATTTCACTCTTGCAGTCTACAACCGAGAAGTTCCGACTTTTGTTTCGATAGATCCAGATCACGCACCAAAATTAGCTACATGTAGTGCGTATGCAACTCCAGTGTCACTTGCATATTGAAAGCTTCAAAATTCATGGGTTGAGTTATTATCATTAGGCCTTCGTCATGATGAAAAAGACAAATGCTATATTAGATTAATCAATTTCATTTGCTTTTTTAAATATCCCGTATCCACTAGAAAGAAGTAATAGTCATCGAAATTATTTGGAGTTCCGCCACACCATAGGGACACTATATGGCATAGAGCTTCTCTTGCTTTTCATTCACTAAACATGAGCCACATTAAAACTTACACAGCACTCACGTAGAGCCCAAATTTTATTTTGGTTAGCAACATTGCATCCAAAATACAGAAATTAAGATTTTTTTATCTTACGATAAATGTCTGCCTTGTGATTTGAATGTTATATGTCCACAAATGTAGCAAAATTTATCAGGCAATTCCATTTGTAGTACAAAAACAAAATTTCAAAACCTTTCCATTTGCAGTTATCTAAATAACAACATAAATTAATTCTTAAAATCATAATTGTTAACGAAACACTATGAATCAGTGAAAATAGACGTACTGTATTCTATATGCTCTACAAACGATAAATCTACTAGAAAATTATGAAACCATCATAACGATTCACTTCTACCAGCTGTTCCTATGAATTTAACATTTAAGGTAGACAATCATTCATACATCCAATCCTTCTAAAACTATATTTTTCGTGATTACTATCAGAGCGTTTATGCTTGCTTAAAATAATCATATTCATTCTAACTTCCTAATTAAACGGTTATTAATCATTGGAACAATTTTTAAATAGACACATTTGAGTGAATAGTAGTTCCACCCTCATCAAATGACAATTGATAACTCAAAGTTAGACAACATTAAACACCAGCATAACTCTAAGCAAGTCCTAATTTTCCACGAGTAAAAGATGTTATTCTGGTTATATTTAAATTATATGTGATGTGACCATGAATCAAGAATAAATTGAATGGAATTAACTTAAGCAAAGTAAACTTCTTTATTAAACTATATCTTTCAAGTTAGATGAAGAGCCTCGTTAATCTAATAATCATAATCATCTTTTGGATACCTACTTGCAAAAGTCTGATATGTTTGAAACATTGCTTCCCTGCAAATAGTAAAGCATCTTGAGTTTGTGGTTTTGTGTGGATAGGGATAGGTTGCCAGGGTAATTCTTCATTCCATACTTGGTATCCTCTAGGGGGAAACAATCCTGCCAGATTTGAAGACACCGACATTAGGCATCTATCAACATTAGACGACAACACATATAAAAATTTGTTGGTGTACTTTTCTGGTAAGAAGTCATTATATCTTTGACGAAGCCATTTGCCTAATCGGTAATGTTGATTTTTGCCGACCTGAAAATTGAACAAAACGTGGAAAAAGTGTTCTATAAAAGATAAGTTACATAAGAGAAATGAGAAACAATACTATTACGTTAATTAAATACACCTACTTTGGTTAACTCAGCAAAACCTTCAGGCCATATTTCTGAAGCCATTTCCTTGTAAGGATCTGTTGTATATAAAAAGTTTGGTGCTCGGTTACCGTGACGGAATATCTGAAAACAAAATTATTTAGATTACAATGAAGTATAAATATAATGGTTATATCCAGTGTACATTCATATTTTCACCTAATTAACCCGATAGTTTCTAAACAATTGATTATAAAAAAGTGAAATTTTTTTTCAAATTTTTTTCTTTTCCACAAGACATCTCAATAAAATTCAGTCATACTGGTTATAAAAGATAAAAGATTTTAAACGATAAACAGGACAGAAGTTTAAGTAAAAGAAATATATACAGAACATATCAGGAGACACGAAACGTGGTAAGGAATCACGATGTCTTGAAAATGGAAACGTGGAATAGAGAAAGAACAGAAACTAACAGAAAAAATGTTAAAATTGAAATTAAATTCAATCGGAATAACAGAGACGAAAAGACAAAAGACTAACATCACTCCTAACCCATTATTTCATGTATTAGAATAGACAAAAATCATGCTCACGCAGGAGCAGCAATATTAATAGAAGAAGAAAATTGAAACATAAAGAGGAACAAAACTTAATTATTCACGACTATTGTCTGTACAATAAAAAAAAAGAGAAGCAAGATTACACGATGTCGCATACGGACCAAACGAAGATCCTAAGAATGTAGAAAAAAATAAATTCTTCTCACAAGTACACAAGTAGATAAAAGCGACAAAGGGACGAATAATATACTAAATAGATTATTTTCTAGTAAATCTGGCACTCAGTAAAGAACATTAAGGCAAAAAGAAGAGTAGAGCTGGGCAGTAGCCATTATTTACTGACGATGATATTAAATATGTAGAAAATGGAATATAACTAGCAAAAACATAGTTTAAACAAGATATAATGCTATCAGCTACAAAACCGCACAAACTGCGAACAATACCATGAGATACTAAACGTAAAATTCAGGAACATAGACGACAAAAATGACGCCATGGAAATATTTTAAGTCTTAGAAACTGCAGGAAGATGCTGTGGGATAACAAAAATTGTAAAAGAATCATAAACAGAATATAATGGTGGACAGAAAAAACAAAGAGGCAGTGGAAAGACAAAAAGAGACCATGGAAAATATACTTTAATAAAAAGACAAGAAAAGCAATAATAAATGCAAGCTAGTTGACAAAGGTCAAAAAAATGATTAAGGAATGAAATAAACGACTTCAGATTGAAACTGGCATCATACAGAGACAAAATATGAGGAAACAACGGATAGATAAAAATATAACACTGATTATAAAAAGACAAAGGAGTCGTAGGAATTACGGAGGAAAACCAAGCTATGGAAAAGCAGTTATAATACTTTAAAGATCTCCTGAGCCTTATAACAAAGAGAAGAAACTACCTCAGGTACTATTAAAAGTAGTAGATTCGGTGAAAAAAGAAATTCAACACCCGTAAGGGTAGATAGACAACGACGAAGTAAACAAGTAAGTAATAATATTTAAATTAACCATACCAAGTTTTGCAATAGAAATTAGGATTTATTAATGAAAGCTCAAGAAAATTGTCTTGAAACTATTTAGATATAAATACAGGTTACAAAAATTGGCATTATGAATATCTCAGCACATAATAAGGTATTTTGATAAATACTATCAGATCTTACAGTTTCAGAAATCTAAGAAATACTACTAGATTGAATCATATACTGATTTCTTTGATATTGTAATCTGTTTGATCCGGGTGGGAATCATCTAGCTAGAAGATCTTGACGGTCATCTTGATCAAATACATTTTTAAGCTATTAATATTTACAGTCAAGTTTCAATTGCGGCTTGTGAAAGATTCACGGAAAATTTCACAATTCGTTGCTACACTTGGACTCGAATGATGACTAGGCTATACTGATTTGTTAACAATAGCGATAGGTAGTGCATTCGTAACAATGTTTCACTATAACAGCTATCTGTTGTTAAACTAAAGTTATGTGAGGATACTTTTTCTGTACCCAAGTAGATCTCGTTATCTAATAGCAAACTTCATATATTTAAATATTCAAATCATGGGATATGCATTCTCAAGTCTATTTAGAAGTTACAGTGATAAAATAGTGGAAATTACTACCAAATATAATTTGTTATAAAATATCTACTTACCGTCACAACGGAAATCAATTCATTTGTGTCGCAAAATATGAAAATATTGAAGCACAGTAGTCCTGCAATTAGCCATTTTGATGCCATTTTTTACAGTTTGACTGTAAACAAAATAATAATCATTCACAAGAATTTATGTAGAAAGTTCTTTTATAGCAGTACGCTTGAAATGGCAAATAATACTTTTATACTTTTGACTGTTTTGTTAAAACAACATTTTTTTAAAATTTTGTTGCATTCCAAATGTACGAAAGTTATCTTTACACTATGGAATAGAAAAAAAAACCTTTAATATAAAATTGTTTCAAGTGTATTATTCATATCATTGTTCTTCTCACCTTGCTCTTAAGGTTAATCTCAAATAGAAATAAAATTCATTCAAATAGACCAAGTGCAAGAGCATACACCACATTTTATTTCGCAAATAATGTTTGAACAATAATTCTTAACAAGTGAGCTTTTCCCAATTATGTTGTCGTAATGTTTATTGAACTTCAAAAATAAACAAAACAGTGATAAAAGTATTAAAATAGCAGACAATATTTAATAATTTCATAATTTTCAATTAGTACTACTTTTTTATAGACATTTAATGGCTCGAAAATTCAACATGGAAAATATTAGGTTTGTTCCAACCCATCAAAAAACCGACCTTAGTACGGTAATGGTTCTGCGCAATTCTGGGCAATTTTCCGATACTTAGGTGATAGTAAGTACTGTTACCAGAACCGTACATAGCTGGAGATTGCGCAGAAAATATCATTTAATGTATATTTATACGATATTTATACGGTATCAAAATACTCCTCGATCCCTTGTAAAATAAAAAACAAATAGAAATAAATAAATTATTCCACATTATTTTAGAAACATCTCTTATACCAACTTAAAAAAATCCACATTATTTTAGAAATAACTCTTATACCCATTTAAGAAATTCCAGTATAAATTTGAATGTTAATTGAAGAACTATTCGCCAAAACAAACAAGATTAAATATTTTAAGCCGTTATTTTTACAGGTATTACAAGATTGTAAACAAGCGTCTGGTTTTTTGTTTACGAGACGAAAGAAAATATTTAAACAACAAAAGTTTCCTACAAATATGTAATTTAAGGGAACAAGTTACGTGCTCTATAAAATGAGTACTTCATCATTAAATTGCTCCTATTTGGCAGCCGATAACCACTATTATAGTAAAAACTGTGAAAAAAATCACCTAGGCTAGGGCTAGGCTGTACTAACAAATAATTTGTACTTTTTTTTAAGAAAAGAATTATAACTGTGCAAACATTTTGAAAATTGTGAGAAAATGGCTGAACAATCCATAGGTGGATAGATTAACCACCCAGATGCCCAATATACAAACCTAACCACAATTCTATAGACACTAATCACACAAAAAGTTTACAAAACTCACCCAAGAACTCACTTAATTGCAACTGAGGAATGTAATTAGAAACTACAAAAATATTGTGGTAGGTAATGGATTATGATCTAAAATGAAATGAAGAGCAATATTTTAATATTTAAACAATGGGTTACACTATATAAGGGGGATTCACTGGTATTTACATGGTGGATAAAGGGAAACACTTTTCAAAAAATCTTGTGTAATTGCTATATGAACATTTATTACGGTTAGCATCTAAAATTATTTAAATTCATGCGACAAAATTCAGAAGGTGATTGCTCGTATGAAATTAAGATGGGACTTTCTTATAACGAAATTTCCTCAGCCCACCCCTTTCCGAGATATCACCTTTAAAAGATGATGATTAAAATTGAGTTCCTATTATTTTTTTAAATTAGTGTAATTCTATAAAATTGAAATTCTGTAATTTTCATGCACTCGTAAAAGAATAACTACGGATATTTGTTCAATATTCCAATCACCTTATACAGGGGGTGAATCGTATTACTTTTTACATTTTTACTGTTTTCCACTCAATTTATTAAAAAAATTGTAAACTATGGTGTTTATTTTTTTCTCTCTAGCTATTGGTTTTGAGGAAAAAATCCGTATAATGTAACAAGAGTATTGAAAAAATACCCGTATACCCGTAGTTAGTCCTTTGTGCGTGAATTACAGAACATCAAGATTTTAGCACTCAATTTTAATCCTCCCTTTTGAGGGGTGGGCTTAGAAAATTTTATTATAGGAAAGAATTAGTTATCTCCTGAATTTTGTCGCATGAATGAATATATATAAATATAAATTTATTATTTCTTAGACCTTTTGATATGTTTATGTTTCTAAATGTTCTTGATTTCAGGTTTCTTCTGTTTCAAAATTAGTTTTCTTAATAATTTTTTAAAAGAAAGATAAAAATTGACATTTCGACTTTTCTTCTAAGTCTTTATCAGAATATTTTGATCAAAATAAAGTCGAAACGTCAATTTTTATCTTTCTTTTGAAAAATTTTGAATAAACTAATTTTGAAACAGAAGAGACCTAAAATCAAGAACATTTAGAAACATAAATATATAGGGCGTTCTATTTGAAAAACCTCATATTTGATTTGTTCAACTACTTTTGGGATATCCTATGTCCGGAAATCATTTTAAATGTTAGCCGAAGTAAATGTTCATATGGCTGTGCGACAAAGTTTTTTCGAAAACTGTTGCTGTTGATCTACTAGAAACCATATACAAGTGACTCACCCTACATATCAATACTCACTGTGTATGTTTTATGTAAATTGAATTTATCAACTTTTAGACCCTTTTTTTATCTATGTGAGTGAATGATCTCAATTTTAGGTCTTTTTCAGATAAATAATTATTTGTTAATGAGAAAATTGTTGACATTTCAACTTTATTTCGTTCTTTATCAAAAAATAATCAGACCATGACAAAATATAACCTTACACAGATTTTCTAACTCTATTGCCCAGAATCAAATTTTAGATGTAATGAAACCGTTTAGATAAAGAGCCGAAAAGTTAATTTTTATCCAAAATATTTGAGAAATTTATGTATACGAGGAAGTTTGATGGAAAATTGATTTTACAGAGGTTGGCAGTACTTTCACTTTGTAACTGTATTGTTACTTCCAAACTTCTGATGTCATAAGTGAAAATTTGACTCAAATCAGCAGAGTAAATTAGTTGTAATAGTCACGTAAAAAGTGCTATCGTTGTTCAGTAAATATGAAGAAAAAAAAAGAATTTTCAGTTCTTTTTTACTGATGAAACAAAGAAACTGAGCAGAAGCTACATAAATATTATCCTAAAAATCTCAACTCTCATGTTTTTAAGTGGTTTTCTGGCCATATGAATTTGGATTATGCTAAACATCCGAAACCATTACTGAACGTAACTACTCCAAAATGGTTGATAAATATATTTGACTTTGTACTTAACTTAATCCAGGGCCGTAGCTAGAGGGGGGCTGGCCCTGGTAAAAAAATACTATAAGCACGCGTCAAAAATTTCGGCAAGTCATTTGACTTCACAAGTTTTATTTTCTATATGTATATATTTTTTTTATACGGGTAGAGTCCTGTCCTGTGCCATGCCGACCACCATACCACCGCGTGCCGCGTAGGTTAAGACGCGGCGGCGTAAAGATTTACACATTGGATTGGAAAATTAGTCTGTAGCGAACCTGCTTGGCACTCGGTAGTCGGGAAAGTTACGAAAGACGAGAGCCACCTGTTGAATTGCCGCGCCGGCGCGATAATCCGTTTATAATTATTTTCATGTAGCTGTCATATTTATTTCTTTATCAAGGGAAATTTTTTGCGGCTGCTTTAGTGAGTATTTTTAGTATTGTTTTTGACTTTCTGAGCGAGTGTCGTGAGTTAGTTGAATAAAAATGGACATAAGACAATTTTTTAATAAAAAACGTGCTATTGACTCTGTACCTGATACATCGGGCAGTAATTCCAAAAGTCAGAAAAATGCTGATGGGTCAACCAATTTATCCAGTTTAATCAGCAGTTCAGCTCCAGATCTGGCACCAAAAGGTGAGGATATAAAACAAATAATACTAGCTAATTATCCCAAACAAGAAAATAACCGGTCTTTTCAAGTTAACTGGTATAAGAGATTTTTGTGGCTAGAATATTCCCAAGAGCTAAATGCTGCATTTTGTTATGCATGTCGTCAGTTCCAACCAAATGGAAGCAAAGGACACACGGTGTATACCTATTCCGGATTTAGTAACTGGAAAAATGCAACAGATCTTAAAAATGGATTTCCAGCGCATGAAAAAACGGCAGTTCACATTAAAGCTATGCAAATGTGGAACGAGAAAAAAATCAGAGACTTAACTGGCACTGCTGTGTCTACGCTTATCAATAGTGATATTTTGCAAAAATACAGATATTATGTTGAGTCGATTGCTGAGATAATTCAGTTTTTAACAGTAAATGAACTAGCTCTTCGGGGCAATTATGACATTGAGCATGAACAAGAGCGGGGATTATTCTTAAATTTATTTAAATATACAATTAAAAAGGACGAAAAATTGGCCGAATGTCTTCCACATATTCCTCAAAATGCTAAGTATACATCTCCTGATATTCAAAATGAGATAATAGCTATTTTAGCTGAAATGGTACGTGAACAAGTTGTTGGTGATCTAAAAACTGCAGATGTACCATGGTTTACATTACTTGAAGATGGCACAAAAGATAAAAACAACAGAGAAAATGTATCAATTGGAGTAAGATATGTCAAAAATGGTAAAGTGTTTGAATCTTTACTAGGTATTTACACTACAGAAAATTTAGATGCCAAAACTTTCACAAATATGACACTTAATATTCTTAATGATAATGGAATAGATACAAAACACCTTCTTAGCCAATGTTATGACGGTGCTAGTGTTATGAGCGGCCATAAGGGGGGAGTAGCTGCTTTAATCCAAAAATCATTAGGACGTTTTATTCCATACGTACATTGCTTTAACCATCGTCTCCATCTTGTAGTTGTGCGAACTATTTCAGAAATAGATTCAATTAAACACTTCTTTGACCAAACTGTTATGTTACATGAATTTTTTGGACATGGAAAAGTGGCTGCTATTTATCGGGGAAAGTCTATTGGTAGACTATTGGAGCAGCGCTGGTCTGTCAGTAAAAAATAAAATTCGAGATCTAAGAACAAATGAGACTTATCAAAGTTTAGCCAATGAAGCTTCACAACTTTTAAAGGATACGGAAGCAATACCAACTGAAAAGAGAGTACCAAAGTTAAGCGTAACTATGAAGGAATATCTGGTAATGGAAAAACTGCCGTCTGAAATGTCTAATAAACCAAATGCCAGTAAAAGTGGCATTGAAGCCGAATTTTTTGAGTCCTTGGACCTTGTATTATCCCTATGAAACGAGAGGTTCTCTGGCAATGATGAACTAATTACTGCAATAAGTAGCATTGAGCTTTTTGATCTGGAGAAAATCAAATATCTGGAAAAGTTGGGTAAGTGTCATTTTGTTTTGTAGCAATTCTTAAGTTGTGTTATACATTTTTTTAGGGATTTCACTACCAACTCTGGAGGAGTTGGCAGTAGTCAAGGATTACATGCACAATAAACCAAAGTCAGATATTTTTGCTGAATTATATAAACAAAGGGAAGTATTTAAAAATACATACGCCCTGTTTGCGACAGTATATACCCTTGGGTGTAGTACTGCAGTAAATGAATCTTCGTTTTCAACATTAACTGCAATTAACAGATCACAGAGATATTCTATGAGTCAGCCTCGTATGGCCGATTTAATTTACTTGGCTTTTGAAAGTCGAAGAACAGAGTCCCTCGACATGGAGTCATTTTTAATAAAATTTAATAATCGTAAACAAAAAAAATTGCAACTTTTTTAGTTTTAATCATTTTAATTATCTGTCTGAAAATTTATTTTATTTGTATTTGTGTTGTTTTTATGATTTTCTATGTAGATATTCTAACAATAAGTGTTAAATGTTATGAGTTTTAAAAGTGTTCTGTTATTTTTGTTTTTTATCAAAGCATATTTGTTCACATGTAAGTCAAAGAATAAAATATTTTTTTCATGTTTGGTTCTAAAGAACTTTTTAAATTTATAAATTTATTCTTATTTAATAGAACATGTTTAACACTCAATTTGGTTTTATTTCTTAGGGAAAAAACATATTTAATGGCGGTGTATGTTTCGTACGTAAATCGTCCCTTAAAATTAAAATATCAGTATATTTCAATGTGAAAATATGGGCCCTGGTAAAAAATCTAATAGCCCTGCTAAAATTTTGGTTCTGACTACGGCCCTGACTTAATCCAAATGAATTTTACCACCGATATGTCATAGTAGATGAAATTTGGGTAATCCATTATATTATAACCCAGGAACAAAATTAAAATACACGTAATCGAAGAAACGTGTTCATGTCCACAGAGTTGGGATTGCAAAGGTGCAATGTCTATTCATTATTTAGAACAGAACAGAACAGATAATTTTCCAATATTGCACTGATTTTTGGTAACGTTACGTTACTGAAATTTGGAAAAAGCTTTATATTTGTTAGAGAATTTTGTTTCATGTACAGAATGTTTTAAAAAAAGGTGATGCCTTCTCTAGGATAGATAGAAAACTTAAAAATATTTGGGGTTTGCTCAGTAAAAAATTTTGGAACGCCATCCGTATTCGAGATAAAGGGCGTGGGAGAAAAAAAAATACACATTTTTTTCGATTTTGCCGCAATTTCTGCCAATATTGTATTGGACTTTCATATGAATATGTTTTAGAAGAATGAATTTTTGTCTTTCTCTTTAAATCAATTGGGACTTTATGTTCAATACTACTTTGTACGTTACAATATTTTTTGAGAAAATCTAAAAAATTATTGAGTAGTTTTTACAATTTCAACTTCCGATAGCCTGTTTGTTTATCGGTTAAAATAAACTGGTATCCAATTTTTACAATGTTTCCATATTTTATAGCAATGTACAAAAAGTACCTATACATCTCAAAAAAACTAAAATAAAAGCTTATCATTTAATTTCTAATAGTATTAAAAATATTAGATTTATATTTCCATTATTTCGACTTTATTGTAAGAATATATTTATTGTCAAAGTACTTTATCAATAATTTGATTTTAAAATAAATCCAGTAACTTTACACAAACTTTCGTTAGATTTTTTTTACTAGAGTCTACGATCACCAATTTCTCTTCGTCTGAAAAACAGCATTTTTTTAATTCCATTTTTTAATTAGTCCACATTTTTTTAATTCCATTTTTTAATTAGTCCACATTTTTTATATTTATAGATTTAAAGGAATGAATTTAAATTGCTAAATATTTCACGATATAGTAATAAATTCTTGTAACGAGATAATCCAGTATCAACTTTTTTGCATTTAATTTTATTCTTTTTTCCATCTTAACAAATGTATTAAATGAAGGATAATTTTTAATTAGATTTTACGTCGTTTGAATAATTTTTGTACAAATAAAATTTTTTAATAGCTTTATAGACGTTTAAATAAAATTCGTGTCCATTTTACCATCTGAAAATGGAAGAAATGGAAATACTATATTATGTTTTATATTTTTGTGACATTATGAGTTTGGAAAAACTAAATAATCTATAGTTCAGATTTTAATTTAAAGTAATCTATTTATTGATAGTATAATAGTTTTACGTTTCAGAATTCAATTTTTTTATTGATAAAGAAAAACTATACAAATTGAAAATAATATGAAATTGATTTGCCAATTGGAATTTTTCAATTTGTTCAGGTATTGAAAAACTTCATAAAAAATTTTAGAAAAATACATTTTGTAATAATGTAAAACGAATTGATACACTATATTATTTTTATATGATATTTTCTGAAAAAAAACTAAAAAACTGAAGCAGCGATAAAATAAACGATAATTTTGATATATGAAATTGTTTTTTTTAATTTACTATGCATGTACAACAAGTTTAGAACAAATTTAATTTAATATAATATGAAAATATTTCGATCATTTCCAAAAACCACACATAGAAATTGAATAGAAAAATCAGTAAAAATTGAAAAGAACTTACCAACACCAAGAACTACTCGATAATGAAGTATTTCGGTAAAATAGATTCTTCAATATATCGTATTAGATTGTTTGACTCCCACCACCTAGAACCAGTAATGGACTATTTTTTCTTTCTAATTACAATGGGCGTTCAAATAAAAGCTTATTTTATAACAATAGAAAATTTTACCAATGTACGAAAATTTTTCATTCGTAACTCTAAATAGAAACAGAAGGAAAATCCTAATTATAGATCTCTTTAAAATTTTAATAAATAGAACAATAATTTTGTAATCATATAATTGGATTGAATATCTATCGAAATATGCTCGAAACGAAAATTTCTACGATTTGTAGCAAGGAAATCATGTTGCCATCCCAGAATTACAAAGACCTACCAACTGACTTCTAGTGTTAGACTCTAGACTCTTGGTCTATTTAGCAATGAATTCTACATTATTTCTCCATTGACGAAGCGTTCCTCTTACCTCAACTCTTCCTTATAAGAAGAATATGAGGATATAGTGAACACAATTAAAGCAAAAATATTAAGAGGGTTCGCAAAAATTGGAAGAATGGAAAAATAAGAGTGATTAAAGGAAATTACAGTTCATTTAAATGTATATATTTGATGTTTTTTATTATCATATCGAAGAAATACCTATAGTGATTAATTCGCGTGGATTTTTTAGATTGGGCTCGGATGTTAAGTACTCCGCTCACGGTATACCGTCATCACATCAACCATAATTACCCAAACCATTATTTACATCTGATGTCCAACGTTTTTGTACTACCTTTCGGGTTTTATACCGACTTCTATGTAACTTGTCTCAGTTATAGAATTATTCGCAGTCTGATTTGACAAAGACATTGTAACATACTTAGACTTCCATTAATTCAGAAATCAAAGATAAACAGCTATAAAGATAAATAACTGTCGCTTGCCTAAAATCAGTTGTCAACTTTCGATCCCTACTGTTATGCAGTGCCTTTCTAAATATACCAGAATATTTGATGACGTATGAGAAAATGCCAAGTTACAGGGACTCCAACAACTTGTTGAAGTCATTTTCACATCAAACCCGTTGAACTCATTCATTTCCTCATACCAGACGATCTCCAACAATAATACAATAGATCTGTTCACATCATGCTTCAGTTCTGAATTTTGAGTTTTGTAGAAGTTCCGCATTTGCGAGTCGCATCAATTCTCTTCATTATCCATCATAAAGCTTTTACTGTTTTAACTGAAGATTTAAGCAAAGCAAAGACAAAAATATATATCCTTAGTGAGTAGTAAGAGTAGATCGAATAGGTAAAGCTTTCCGTTTTTAGTTTGTAATCGTATCAGAGCGATTCTGAATTGGTTGTTGGTACAGAAACGATTCAATTTGTTATCCGCGTAAACGCATATATTTAATACTATATTCAATATATATCTCTACAAATCATCTGGTCGTCTAAGTACTATCTCGAGCCATCTTGTTTCGCTAGTTTTCCGAATTCAATCGTGGTCGCACTTGGCTACAGGATGAATTTCGTGAAGGTCATCCAAAATCGGTTGCTTGTTGCACCAGATAACATCGATGCTGTGCCTAAACTGCCCCACTCGCATACATTCACTACTGCATGTACATTTGGCTGTAAAAAGATTTGTTCGCGTACGCATAATTTGAAAATCGCTCGAAAAAAGCTCGTGTCGATTGGTGCAAAGAGCTGTGGTCCTTCAAAAAACGTCTTTAAGACGAATCATGGATCTATGCATATGAACCTGAAACTGAACATCAATCGATTGTATGGGTCTTTAAAGACAAGCCAAATCCAGTAAAAGTTGTTCGCGTACGAAGCACTTCGAAGCAAATATCGTTACCGTTCAATTAGAGTAACGTAGAACAGCCAATTACACTAGCATTTATTTGTCAAAAGTTTTCGAAAACATCGGGGAAACCAATTAGAGAAGACGAATCATTCTCCACCACGACATTGCAAGCTCTCACACATCAGTTCAAACAAAACGTTTTTTAATAGTGAAAATTGGGAATTGATGGATCAATCCTTGTTTAGCACCTAATTATTTCATCTTATTCCCACAGATCAAATATAAATTACAGGGTCAATGTTTTACTATACCTGGGGGGGAGCGATTGATGCGTTAAAATCACATATTTTGAAGTTATCTCAATCGGAATGGATAAAATGTTTCGAAAATTCGTTTAAACACATGCAAAAATGTACTGATCTTAATAGAGAATATTTTGCAAAACAATAAAGTTATATGAATATTATAAATATTTATTTTTATCTGCCTATCTCAAAACTTTGTAGCAGCCCTCTTATTTTCATTCTTCATTAAGTTATTAAGACATTTCATACTTTGGGAAGGTTCGTTATCATGATAAAGATTTTGTATAGTTTTTCCAAGGACAAATATATATCAATTTGAATATGTCTTCTAACATCTCATTGAAAGGTGTTTTGATATTCTATTTGAAATTATCAGACTTAACTGATTAATCTTGTAGAGGAAGAATGAAAAGTAATTTAATTTATTCGTATGATCACGTCACAATAAACGAATAAAAATGTTTAATTTTTTAATACATGCTACTTCTATCAATTTACAAAATCAAAATATCCTCTTTGATCTACGCTAATTACTCTGACAATTACCATTTCTGGTATCTTCAACCATCACGCTTACAATGTACTTTCCCAACAATCACACTGTATATGTTATTTAGAGCTGCGGGTTATTTGCCTAAACTTTGATCATTCAAAGATTTATTTTAGAAATTTGAAATGTGTAGCTAAATATGTTTAGACAAATAACCATTATCAATAATTGTATTGTATTTTGATATGATGTGATTATTTGAGACTATATAGCTATAAAATCTTATCATTTCGAGTTCATTTGTTTATTTATATCTATCATTTTTTCACTGCAGTAGATAGATATATTCGTTTTTGAATCATAATGGTATCAACTTATTAAATAGTTGCAAGGAACAAGTTTTGGTTTTATTTTAGCAATTCATAGCATAAGTATATGCATTGTATTTCATAATTATATAACGTATATAAGGCCGAATCATTTCCAGAGGATTTGGGGTCACTTCTCCTATCCTTTTAATGCATTGAATCACTTCACATAATTTCTTTTGGTCTTCTTTCTACATCTTTCTATAATTTTTTCTCGTTTGTTTGTTTCATTTTATCTACTACTTTTGATCTTGTATCTAACATCTTGAATATTTAATTCTTTTATATCTTCTCCCTTTTGGTCTTCTTCCTATCATGTTCGTATGAGTTTGACTTTTTTATCATTTCTTTTAATTACTCAATCACTGACCCTCTTTAATCATTCCTATCTATTTTGGTCCAAATTTTCTCTTCAAAATTTTCATTTCGATTATATTGAGATTTTTTCATGGTTTCTGCGGCGTTAGGTGACAACAGATCTAATAGCTGTTTTGTATATCCTTAACTTTGTGTTGGTACTAAGGCTTTGTTGTTTATTTAACTATTGTCAGCCAAATATAAAACTCAATGACGAAAGTTCATCAAAGGGATTTAAAGTGTCAAGTGGTGAACAAATGATAAAGTTAGTTAAAGTAATTAATACAAATAGAGCCTTCCACGTTAATAGGAAATTATTGATAAGTAAACTACTCATAAATCGATGATTAGACTAGTAATGATGTAGTCAGCTGCAACAATGACACTAACAGAAATTATTGTATCACATAACGATGAACAATTTGTTCCATATTTACAAATTCACTGAAAACGTTCACTATGGATGGCTGTCAAACAAATCCTAAATAAAGTGGCTTCTTCAAACTTGAAACGTATTTTCCTAGCAACTACCGTCATCTCTAGGTCAGTTAAAAGATTGCATCGATGTTTATTATTAGAGAAGTTAAATATATTTATTGAAATCTGAAGATAAAAATTAAGTTTATAATTAAGTTTTCTATTGTTTTCTACGCTAGAAAATGTTTTTTTAGAAAATATACTCTAACATTGTGTCGGAAACTCTGAAATTTGCATAGATATAAAATCTATCAGATGATTGCGGATTCTAATTCAGAATGAGATTTCATTTTATCACAGTTTCCGAATATCGCCTTTGATTTTAAGTCGAAATTTTAAATTTAAAACCCAACAAAAAATCTATTATATTTAATACTCACAGATTGTTTTTACTCTTGTTATATATTTTGTCTTGGCCAAAAATCAAAATTTGTTGCAAAAGTTAACTCAGAGTAAAATTAATTTAAAGATTATCAGAAATGTCTTTCCTGAAAACAATGCTAAAGTTTTTGGGGATATTGTTCAAAACTATTGCAGGAGAATCCGTCCAAGAAGTCCTTACCTAAAAACATTATAGAGGTTTATTGAATGTTGATGTCTTGTTATCTTGAATTATACTAAAAGCTGTACGTGTGTTAATTATAAGTTAATAATTTTTTTCAATGTGTACTAATTTGAACAAGTGTCTAAGATTTACAGTTAAAACAACATGCTTTTACGAAAATTATCCCTGAGAAGGAAAAGCACAAAGTATTACTGTTAAAATTCTTCTTAATATGATGGAAATGTATTCATACATAAATCTTTGAATAAGTTGAAACTTAGACAAGACCTCTTGTCTTAGCAGGTAATATTAATAAGGAAATTGTTTCCCGTATGTTCTAAACTTAGGTGGACACATTGTATAATGTATACAATAAATATGTATATATGAAAGATAGGAATAGTGTATACAATTTTTATTTTATCAAATTCTTTAATCCAAAATATTGGATAACAGTTTCCCGTAAAAATTATTCGTTTATCTGAGGGGAAGTTGAGAAAAATTCCTTTATGTATTCTTATGATTGTCGAAATCAATTTATTTGTACAATTTTCATTTCATTCAATTTTTTCTTTTTATTAGGAACGGCAACGACAATAATGTTTGAGTATCGCATTGTCAAGGTCTTTTTTATGAGCAAGGACGGGCATTATTGTAAATGAATTTTGAAAACTTATTTTTGTTTGGTTTTTATTGGGCAAACAGTAACATTTTTCAGAATGTATCTCTCATATCCAATTTTTAATCATTGTTTATTGGTTTAATTTAGCTTTATTTATTGTTGTTTAACGATTCATTATCGTAATTTAGATAAGATGATTTAATATACAAAATATTAATAGGAATGCGAGTAGGACATACATATTAAATCTCATATTTAGATAAAAGTAATTGAATCTGAATCTTTGTGAGAAGTGTAATTAAAAGTCCGATGATGTAGACTATAAGATACAAAAATCGAAGAACTCGATCGAAATGTTGGAATTGGATTCCCTATTAACATGCTCATCCTCCTAAAGATTAATTGTTAAATTATTTTGAATGATGAGTTTGATTCAAACACAAAATGTCTGTAGTCAAAGTCGTTACGTCACATGCTGTAATCTTATCCTTGCGTTTATGAGCTTTACTATCCGTGGTAGGCCTCTATTTTACTAATACCATGAAGAACACTGGAGGAGAGTTCGATCTCATTTTTTCTCATTGTTTTTTTAAGGTTATCATGATATAAATACAAAGAGAAAATAGAAATATCTACCCTAAGAACATATTAACGACTTTGTTTTCAGTCAATTTAATCCTACAAATGCAAATCAAAAAGATATGTGTATGTATAATGAACCAAAATCATTTTTTGCTTGTGATTGTCATTTTGTCATCACTTATAATTAAATTATTAATCAATGAATCCATAATTTTTTTTCTTAATATTCGAAATGTATTGAACTTTAAAACAAATGATTCTACAACCCATAATATTACATGATATTTTATGTAAAATATATGCCATCTTTTCTTTATTATTTTGATGATTGATTACCCACAAAAATATAGCCATATATCCATATAAAAACTATGGATATAAGAAAAATCTACGAATTCCATATATTTAGATGATACATATTGGGATAAATCATAGTATTTTTAAATTGAAATATAAAAGGAATCACTTTTACTAAAAAAATTGGTTCTATCAAGAGTTTTTATTTCTTTTAGAATTATCTCAAAATTGCTATTATCCATAAAATTATTTTTCTGTGAATAATCATTCAATTGTTGTACTGGAATGGTAACGTATCAAAAATTACAAAAATGATATCTGTTCGAAATTTCTTTTCTATTTATATTATATTATATTCTGGGATTTAAAATATTTATTTGGTTTATTGTCCGTTGCTCGTACTTTTTGTAAATTATTAAACTTTTTACTAAAATGTTTTAGTATTAGTAACGACCTTGAAACATGTTACTGGTTCAATAAATTTTATGTTTATTAAAATTCTTACAAATATAAGTATCATATCAGAAATAATTATACTAGCATACACGATTTTTGTAACACAGTTCAAATAATTATTTTTATAATGGTAATACCTTCCAAATAACATACACAATATTCATAAATATATACCAATTTTCAATATGTGCTTCAGATCCTTTCTTGTTCGCAGATAGTAAATTTTATGAGAGTTTATTGAAAGGTCTTGTTTTTATAATCAAAAATATTTTACAGAATGGGTTATTTATTCTCTTCTTTAGCTTATATTTGAGTTTCATAGTGTCGTTAAGAAAATTGTTTAACGACAAAAATTGCTAAATATCATGTGAAAAGTTTTGTTGTACATGTCTAGAATTTATAATGGCGTCTAAGGCAGACCATTTTCTAAAAATATGAAAAAGGTTTATATGTATATGTATTTTGGTGTGGTAATTGGAGGTACAGACAAATAAGGCCCAGTCCGCACTGCGATTTTCACCGCGCGAATTTTATTCACGCGATTTATATTCCGTCATCGGAGTGACTTCTAATACGCACTGCGAATAAAATTTTGTACTTATTTTGCCAGTTCGACAAACAAATAAAATATATTTGTTGATATATTTCCTTCCACAATCTCGCCTTCAATAATCTGTCGTCATACTTTGGATCAAACTTGTCCCATAATGTCGTCATTTTCTGGTATTTCCTGGGCGATTGACGAAGCGCGTAGCATCTTGTCCATAGCGTAGTCAGAGCACGACTACTGAGCAAAACACTCCAATTTTATTTCGCTGTGCGACCAGTCCTATGCAACTTTATACTGCACAAAACATTCGCGCGGAAATAAATCCGCGTTCAATTTGTAACAGGTCACAGGATTTTTTTTTCGCGCGAATTGCTTACCGCCAGTGCGGCTACTCCCATACTATTGAAAGTGTTACAAAATAGCGATAAAACATTCGCGCGGTGAAAAATTGCATTGCAGACTGGGCCTAATGGGCTCCCCATGTATGCTGCGCTTGTTATAACGTGTCATTGGTTCAGTAGATGAAAATGAAGAGAAGAAGTCTTACTTTTTCTTCTTATTACAATTGTATGGCAAGAAAAGGTTCTTCACGAGAATCAAGGAGCAGTGTACCAACTGTACATTCATGCCTGGTTGCAGTTTCAGCTAGCCACATTTCATTGTTCAGAAAGGATAATTATAGATATCAGAAAAAAAAATACCTCGGTTTCTACATTTTATAAAATGTAAAATTCATTATGAGTCTGTATTGATGTCGATGGTTTAATGCAGGAACTTGATATCAAGCTTCCCCCTTGTGACTGACGCATGTTCGTAGATTCATCGAAAATATACACATCCTTTGTAATAAAATAAACTACAACCGCTTTAAGTGACAGATATGCGTTGATTTAAAAGTTATGGCAATTTTAGTGAAATCTCAGGAAGGAGTTAGGAAATTTCACCGTTTTCTTTGTATGTAGGACAGTTATGCAGTGAATGAGCATTATGCGAGACAAATTTGGTGAGAAAAGACCGAATATCAATGAGGATCTCAAATTGTTATGTATGCGCCTTTTGAAGATCAAAAAATATATATTTGCACCCACTTCACACACGAATCCGAACCTTTCTGGAAGATAGGAGTCAATGATTAGGACAACCTACAGGGGCTGAGATAGGCAAAGAAACGTCTGGGAAACTATAACCAAAGTAGACCTGCTGAATGTATCAACCTAAATAAGGACAATCTACGAATACTAAACAGGAGTTCTATTGGGGCACTGTCGCCTCAACAAACACCTGAAGACGCTAGACCCAGCAGATAATACGGCGTACAGGTTTTGCTCTATCCACATTCTATCGAAGTATGAAACACTAAGGAACTTCAGAGCACTGCACCTGGGTGCGTATGAAATAGAAGACAAAGATCTCTGGCGGTTAAAACCATCTCACCTTCTAAACTGGAATGGGATTGATTGACCAACTGTAAACACTGAGTTCTCCAGTATAGCAGCAAGAAAGGGGGACACAATAGATCCTTTGGGTCGCAGTGCATACAAGACCCCAAATCCATACATACATACCCACTTCACATAGAAATTAGACTGATGTAAAGCTGTGAATGCTATTAATAAATAGGGCGGGGTATGTAAAGACATAAGACAAGTCGTACCCGAGAGAGAAAGATGTAGAGATTCGTTGGATTGATTGTGTATAGAATAGGGGAGTGGCTTTGCCCGGATATAGGGAAAATTTCCTCTTCAGGACTGGGATTGTGTTGGATTTAGGAGGATAGTATGATTTCGATAAAAATGAAAGGAGCAAAACAATTAACTCAACCAATCAGCTTTTTTTAGAATGTAATCGATTTTTTTATTATTTAAGTGAATGCGGGTGCAAATGCGGTTGTATTATTCCCTATCGTTGGCCATTTGGCTGATGAACGCCTTCACCGGATTAACATGTATAAAATTATATACTAGATAATAGAATAATTACTGCAAAGTGAAGTTGCTTTACGTTTGAACTTTACACAAAGTATATGTTCGAGTGGAGGGCGTCAACGCACCACAACTCAAGCTGAGGATCATTACCTGCGTATTGCTACGAGAAAGAAACCAACTTATTGCGTGAGAAGTTGAGAAATTGTATATTGACACATGAGTCCAGGTTTCACCTTAGCAACTGTGGTGGTTTAGAAGAAAAGAGACCAGAGATGTATTAAACAATTCAGGGCTTCGATAACTGATTTTGGTGAAGGTTCTATCACCGTTTGGGATTAAATTTTCAAATAAGAAATTAAACTCAAATTCTCGCCTAGCATACGTCTGGGCTATTGCCAGAGAATATCTTTGGACACATTCCTGAGGCTTCATTTTATTGCCTCAAGTCATTTAACAAATAAATTATCATAATGATTACTTGTAATTGTGGCTGCCTTTTGCAGGTAATCTACTAAAACTATATCTTGAATTTTTTCGACGGTGATGAATCTCGATGTACCTATCCTATTTTTTCTTTATGTCACTATATCATAGTAATGGAACGCATTCATTGTTATTAATCTTGCAATAAAATTCTCGTTTTCGCGTCTATGCTGCGTTGCAAATATCTTTCTGTATTTGCTTGTATTTATGTTGATGTCCAGTTTAGCCGTAGGTATATTATGTACTACATGGTATGAGAAGCTATCTCTAACTAGTTGTCTAATAGTCATTAGACTGTAGATTCCCCAAACAAATGCACCAAATTATTGCATTGGGTCAACTATTTTAAAATGATTAAATAATCATTGCATGTATCGGATTCGGAACTTCTCTCACCAGTTACTTCGAACCACATAAAACAGCTTGGAGTATCAATCCCCTACAGTCCCGAATGGTTGGTAAAATTCAGTGGCGGCGCAAGACCTAAACTTAATATGAGCAGGATACATTTCGCGAGGCCCTCAGGAGGTGCAAGAAGGAGGGAATATAAAATAAAAAATCGCTTGAAATTGAATAGTTCTTTATTCATTTATTCATTAAGAAAAAAAAACTTAATATTTACTTATAGTTCTTTGGAACATTAAACAAAAATGAAAAAAAAATAATTAAAGAAACATAAATTTTCTACTTTTGACTTTACTGAACTTATTTTAGATATTGGTTACCTGTAAAATAAGAACGCATAATATACAGTAGTTACAGAGGTATAGGTAGTGCACGTATCTACAGTAAACTCTAGAATAAGAAAAACCTTGTGTACAGTTTTTTAAATTTATTTTCGATTGTGGGGCACGGGCCCCTTAGCACCGCGAGGCTGTGGGCGGTGGACCACACCGCACACGCCTTACGCCGCCTCTAGTTAAATCATATACAGATAACGAACGTAACACCTGTTGTAAGTCAGGTACCCGTTTGCTATGAACTTGTATAATTTTTGTTTTGTCCTCCCTTCTACTCTCTTAAGCTTCATTTGCTTCTCCTACGTTGGCCATCTCCATAAAAATATGAAGTAATATAATATTGGGTAAAGCAAAATACTACAACATATATGGTATTGTCAATATTAAATTTATAAATTTTGGTTAAAGTTTTTAATACCAAACTGAAATAAAATAATATATCTTCTTTCATCAGCTGCTAAATAAAATTATTGAATAGATTCTTACCTAGTTAATACATATGCCGTAGCATATTTCATTTTGTTAACTTTAACAAAATACTATTTCAATATATCTCATTATAGCGTCAAGGAATATCACTTTATAGGAAAAAGTAGGATATATCTCATTTTTCCATCTTATAAAGCAAACAAAAACTGATCAGAAGGTATAAAAATCTCAAAATGTTCCGACATATCTGGTTTTTGCCTTCTTACTACAGATATCTAGCATTGGTAAGCTGAAACTATCTGCTTTCTGTTGTAAATGTTTTTAATTCACAATAAAAATACACAAAACAAAACTTAATTTAGCCAGAAATCCATACATTCGTCTAGAAACCACAAGAAAATGAATTTATTGGTCCAATGATACCAAACACAACATGATTACAATGTTGAAATTTATTGAATCTCTTTTATTAAAATTATTATGTTTTTAAGATATTAATTTTTGAGATCTCTAATACCTTATTACTGTACAGGGTCCTTCACGACGAGATTAATCGATATGCATATGGGAAAGTACTGAAAATTTGCTTGCATGGGTTCTCCAAAATTCTCGTTTCCAGTTTTCTGAATCTTCCGGTTATACCGGAAGTGGACCCAAACTTCGTTATTTTAAGCGAAATGCTATGGTTTTTGACAAATTATTGGAATCTATGCAAAATAACTTTATATGGACGATAGCGAAACACCCTATATAAATTTTTGTCAAGGTTTTCACAGATTTTGAAAGCTGTGATTGTTATTTGTTCAAATCTCAAAAATATTAGGCCAGACTCAGTTAAACTTAAAAATCAAATTTTTTTAGTGGATTTGCCAAAAATTTCGAGAATGTGAAATAATTAAAAAATGGTGGACTTTAGGCATACGATGCCTCATATAGAGTTATATTGAAATTTCGCATAGATTGCAAAAAAATATCAAAAATCATAGCATTTATAGTTTGGGTCCACTTCCGGGATATCCGGAAGTTTAAGAAAACTGAAATTATTTTAGCTAAAAAGAGCATTTCGGAAAACCCATGCAAGAAAATTTACAGAACACTAGTCGCAGTACATTCCCATATACATATCGATTTAGCTCGTTGTGAAGGACCCTGTATATATGTAGTTACCATAAACTGATAAATTTATATCACAAATTCTAACTAGGAAGCTATATCGAATTTCCGATTCTCAGAATGGATTTCATCATTATAGAAACTAATTCCATTGTTCGAAACTAATTTTATTGTGGTGGAATTGATTCAGTAAAAGGTTAGAGAATGTCAGCTTGTAGCAGTAAAAATAATATAAGCATTTCGAGAAAAGAAAATGTAGTATGTTGAATTGAATCTAAATAAAAACATAAGATGCGCGATTACGGAGGCATGAATTAGTTAATTTATGAAAGTTAACATGGTGCTAAGATGTAGTCTTCCTCCATTATTTATTTTGATAGTTACGGTAACTAGTTCCAATGGACAACGTAAGTACTTCAGTGTTATTATTCTCTTTTAATTGATGTCAAGTTGAAAACTTTATTGAGCTACTCTTATTCTCGTCATTGTTTCATTTATATTCCGCTACAGAAAACCTCGAATATTGGAATTCAATTAGTGTTGAAAATAGTAACTACGTAGACTTAGTTTGAATGGCACGATGTTGGTTGTTAACACGTTAACTGCTGATACTCTTTTAAAATGAAATCTTTTGATGGTATTGTTATCTTATAGGGTGATGGACCGCATTTTTAATGAAAATCCACTGATTCAAAATGTATACCGACCTAATATAAGTTGAAAAATGGAATCAATACTTGATAATTTGCTTAACATTAGAGATATCTCCGAATTTGAGACATGTTTAACGCGTAGTTTCTATTTGACAATTATAAAGTGAAGTGTTGTGAAGATTTTTCTGAAAATGGAAAAATCTGAGTATGGAAACTCGATACCATCATTTACGACCGAAAAATTTTCGGCAGATGAATTTAAACGTGCGCTTGATTGACTACGACTAAGAACAAAACTGTTGGATTAGGGAGATAAACGCAACTCTATCGGCACATCAAAAGAACGCATTTGCCATATATTGATTGAAGAATTATGTACGAGTTTGTTTACTTTGGTACAAAAGTGCACTTACTACATATTACTACATACTAACCTAACCAGACCTTATTGAAGCGATTTGAATAAAACAGGTATAGTTGGTGGTTTGCAGAGGGCGAACCTGGTCCGGAAAAGACAAGATTTCGTCGGCGAAAAAAATGACGGCGACTTTTTCTAGGGATAGAGTTAAAAAGGTAACAACAATTAAAGAAACTCTACTGAAATTCATATTGAAAATCTGTCGTATATTAATGACCAACTCTCAAATTCTACATTTAACAAACAAATGTACCAAAAAATGACATTGCAGGTTTGATCAACATAAAATTTTACGATTTTCACTGTTAACTATAATATCCAGTCCTATCAGTCAGTCTGACTGCTGCGTACTACCCATTAAATTGGAATGAAACATTTAAGATTTCGTCGTCAGAAGTCTAAATGAACTCAATATATTAATAATTTTCGCAGACTGAGACTGATAATTTGGTCGAGAGACTTTACTCTTAATTTACATGCAGACTGACAATTTTTTTTTCAATTTATGGGTCTTTCAATAATATATTGGAATGTTTGAATGTTATAGCAAATGAGGTGTTGTGTAATTTCTGGAGCTTACAGAACATTCCCTATCGAAAAATAGGTAATAACCAATACAAGCACTCTAACAAGCAACTAAGATTTTAAGAAAAAAAGTCCTCTTTATACAGCTGGACATTTTAAAATCGAACAATATACCTCCACTATAGCTGATTGAAACTGAGCATCGAAACAAGTTTAACTATCTTGCAGAGGCTCCAACCTCCGTAATATCTCAGAACTTCCATCACCACCTTTGAAAAATAAATTACTTGACGTAAGGTGTGCTTATATGGAAGCAATATATGTTTTCCTATACGATCGAAGTTCATTCATCTAATCTACAAAAAACTGTAAAGATAACAAACTCTTTAAGTGACTTGAATTTCTAGAATAATATTTACCCATACAACCCTATGAAGTGATAAATTAAGATCTATCTGCATTTATTACAAAACACTCACCTAAATGTCACATTTTTATGAGTTACATATAAGGTTGCCAGCTCTCGAAAGGGCCAACCCATTTTTTAAATTTATATTCATTTAAATTCTGTGAGGCTTATAATATTTGACGGTTTTTCACACCACATAATCAAGGCTTACATGAAAAATTGAAGTCTGTTAGTAGTTGTAACTGCTTTCACTGAAGAAATGCTCATTCCGTTTTTTTCCTCACACCATACTTGTTCCATCATGCAGGAATTAAAAGAACAAACGGAACCATTTTTTTTTCAATTCAGAATAGGGATTTCTGTCTTTTGATTTCGTAAATAAGTTAACTCAGCGTAAATCCACTCGATTTTTTTCCACGAGGTGTGGTTGCATCTCAAGCAAACCTCACCGTACAATTTGCGCAACCACCTGAAGCATTATTTGATAATTTCTGGAGTTTAGTCATGCCGGTTCATGTGATTGATTCTTTTTAAGAGAAAATTCTCATTGCTTGGTATTCCAAATCTTATCAAGTTACACCATTTTTGTAAATATGTCAAGTTAGTGACCTCAGATTTTAACTTTGTTTTTTCTTGTCATCAAATTGCTTTTATAAATCCATGACCGATTTACCATAAAATTAGTGAGGCTGCGTTATCGGATCCATCATTATGTCATAAATTTCAGTGCTTGTTACTCTATTCTAAAAGACTTGAATTATATTTTTATTCAATAAACTGAAGAATACATAAGACTGTATTTGTTATACACAAAAGTTTGTTATGTACAAAAATTATTCCATATGAGTTCAGAACAATTTTTTTCACTTTTCTTATTGAAATATCCTGTGAGCTGGCCATAGCAATGCAAGGCCGAAAATTCTTTGGAAACTTTCAAAACAATTAATTCCACTACAACTGATGAAACTTTCTTAGAATTTTTACTGCCGTTGTGAAGAATATAGCATTTGGAATTTGCTTTATATCTTTTCGAGTTTAAAGTATAGTATGCTGTGATTTGACCATTTCTCATAAATTTTGTATTATTAGGTCTTTTATTACTTCGCTGTTTTCTTTGTAATCTTTATGAAAATCCAATTAAGCGGTTTAAATGCTAATCTCGAATGAAAAATATATAATTAATCATAGATACATTTTCAAATTGTTTCTAATTCATGAATCCCTCGCTTCAGAAAAATATGCAAATATTTTCAAATTACTAAGTAGGTATTCTTGACTAGCCTGCCCTAAAACATTTCGGTAATACTGCTCGCTTTTCTCGTTTGATTCGTATCCCAGTCTTGACAATTAGAGCTGTGGTGATGTTTAATACATACCATGAAAAGTTAAAATCACTTTAGTAGCGGTTTTTATTTTTTTTACTGTTTTTAGACCAAAAAAAGACGTATTGCCTCGATTTGTTTTAGCGTTCTTCATAGAGATTTGATGCTTCCAACATTTTTCATGCTGTTTCACTGATCCAAAACCTTAATATTTAATCGAAAATAAATGTTGACATGTTATATTTGCTGTGAACTTTTTTCGATAACCACGTATGCTCATTTAACCACAGATCATTCAAAGGACAATAGTAGTCGAATTTTTCAAGGAAAAATTAGACTATTACGGTAGGCATGACTAGAAGAAAAATGGGGGGCACATCATTTTTCCCATGTTTTGAGACCTCCTGAACACGATTATGATGGTTTCTTAAACATATATATATATATATATATATATATATATATATATATATATATATATATATATATATATATATATATATATGTTTAAGCTACAATTCTTATTTTCGTCTCTCGAGCAATTGCTATGGGTCCGATTTGGTTCAAAATTAGCATACATGGCTTTTTTGGCGGCGGATTGATGTTATTAGGGTTTGGTATAAGCTAAAATATCTTCAGATCTCAGTACCTGTAGAAAGGTGCTAGAGGCTCCTAAAGATGAACGTCGTGCGATCAAATTTCTAATCTACATTTTATTTCTCCTTTCGTTTGGCTTCTGTTCACTTATATCTCCAATATGTCCTTCAATTCGTCAATTAAAACCGTTGTTTGGTTGTCTATACAACACTGCATAACATGATTACTCATACCAGTATTTTGTTTTGACGCTATGCTGCATTCAAAGAACTCGCAAAAAGCATGCCTGTAAACTAGCATGCATGAATACCAAATCTAGTGAGGCACCCGCATTTTACACTGGCCTCAACTCATCGGTGGTGTCTATCTCTGTCACGGCATACACGCATTTAATCTCTGGAAAAACTTATTGCATTCTGGGAGGTCGAGAGGTTAACCATTATTACAGGAATCTCCCAAGAAATCGGAGGGAAGATACTGATAAAAATCTAAAAAACTCTACAGTATGCGGAGTTGTACAAGTTGTGTTAAACATTGACCTCGATTATGCAGTAACCCTTCTAATTCTCCTCATTATTATAAGTACCTACTTCTCTTTCTATCAAACTGATTATTATTGTTCCAGAATGGCGTCAAGATGATGAAGGATGCATAGCTACAAATGGACAAACTGGAACCTGTATTCCAGTTCGTATGTGTCCAACTATGGTAAAAGCACTTTTAACAGTTAAAAGACCTTTATCGAAAGAAGCTCGTGAGCAACTTGAATCTTATTTATGTAGTATAGCGAATGACTACAAAGTTTGTTGTCCATCTAGTCCGATTAATATCAAAGAAGATACAATAGATACAAGTGAGGTTAGCGAATCGGCGGATATAATTCAGCATCCAAATTACCATTTACTACCAAGTAATTGTGGATACATCGATTTAGGCTCCGTGAGAGTACTTCATGGGGATAAAGCAGGTCTGACAGAATTTCCGTGGATGGCACTTTTAAGTTATAGGGAAGCCGGTAAGTTTTAATAGAACTAGACAATTGAATGTTTCATATGTGATAGACTAATTCCGGGGTGTTCCGGGGAAAAAAAGGTAAATGATGCCATGACATAGAAAAAATTTTCACATACGACCCCTCGTCCTGTCCATGTAGTGTGTTTGACGGAATAAATAATTCTACTTTACTATCTGAAGGCCAGGGGCGGCTCATACCCAATGGTTAACAATCCGTAGCTTTGACAGGGAAAACCTGCATAATCTAAAGGTAGCAACAATGAATTTTTCCATCGATTTTTTAACAAAAAAGTATTCTTTGTTTAACTCCATAAAACTTATGGTTTAGAAGATATGTAGATTTTTATATCGTTGTACATGCCAAGGAAACCGTTCGCCATAAAAAAAACATTCTAAAGAAAATTATAATAAATTGTAAGTATTTATTAGAAATACTTACGAAAAAATCAAACATTTCTAACTGAACTGCATACTGTCGAACAACGTTTTACTTACATAAGGAAACATTTGAAATGTAGAAAAATTTAGGTGATTAGCCTACAACTACATAACATATGTGGGGTACCATTTTGTAAAAATTCTAAGTAGACCTGTCCATTCAGGTTATTATCAAAAAAATATGGATCCACTATTCCTGCCGACACATTAACAGCAAATCGATGTTGACTCTTTGTTTGAATTGTACCCTGCCCATAAATGTAAATTATGGGAATTAATAAAAACCTCTCGTGTGAAATCAGCTTTATCAGTAAACAGTACTTTTCCAACAAATGTATTATCAACTCGTCTATCTAGAAACCAACAAGCGTAAGCCAGTCTTGCTGGATAATCCTCTACTTCCATGACATGCAGTTTTTGGCTGTGAGACTGTGAATAGTTGGCGTTGATACGTTGAATTGTAAGGACATTTTGCGTACGTTAGTTGTGGGATCAGCATCAACTGCATCTAATACATTTTGCTCTAAAGCAAGCTGCTGTTCGTATAGTTCGTTGTTGACCTTCGTCGCATTTTTTTTGGTAGAACACTTCCTAAAATATCATTTTATAAAAAAATAAGAAGGGTTTGCATGTACAATGATATAGTCAGTAAAAGTTACTGATTGTTAACCATTTGGCATGAGCCGCCCCTGGCCTTCAGGTAGTGGTGCAAAATTATTTATTCCGTCAAACAATCTACATAGAAATATGTCAACATCCATTGAAAATTCAAAATATTCGAAGGTATAATTTGAAAAATATACTTAAATATAAGTTCTGATTTCGAAACTACAACTCAGAAACGAGGGGTCGTATGGGAAAATTTTCTCATGTCACAGCCTTATTTTCACGTTATCTAACTCACACCCGAATTTTTGCATCAAGTCCCAGAACACCCTGCATTTATATTTTTTATGAGAAAAGGAAAGTACAATTCCTATTTATAATGATTATATGAATTGAATGTATTGTGAGCATTTTGTATTCACAAGTTTATATTTCTTTGAAAAGAAATATTTCATTATTTTTGTTGCCTTATGAAAGAAAACTGAAGACATTCTGGTAGATACTGTCTGGAACTTTGAAATTCGAAAATGTTCTGGCAGAGAGAGGGCGGGGAAGCCTCTAAAAATTGTTCTGGAATTCATTATATCGGAAATACATTATTTAAAGAATTTCCGTTTAGTAAAAAAATAGGATCAGTTAAGTACCTACAAAAGTTGTATCAATCATTTTTGGCGCAACATCAATACTTTTTGCCCAAACAAGGCTTAAAAAATTTTGAGACATAGAGGTGTCAAATTACTCTATGCTTTATATTTTGGATTGTAAAGACACCTAATTTTTTGCCTGAAGTCCTCACTTTCCTTGAGCACATATTAAGCGTAATATTATGTATGCTCGACTAAAAAAACTATCCAAAACTTGCAAAATAAATTTTCTGGTAACAACAGCTTCAAGTCCTCAAAGTCTTACCTAAAAGGAATATTTCAGGAGGTCGAGACATTCCTTCATGAGTCATTGAGATATTATTGCAAAATTTCGCCAATTTTTTGCAAAGGCTTCTATATAATTAGTTGAAAATTTTGTTTATAATTTCAAAAATTATAGAAAATGTACACATAAATAAAAATACACGTCAAATCTCTCTAATTTTCCCTCTATTTCTATTTCTTCTTCTTGATCTACTCAATTTTTTCTTCTTGTATTACATTTTCACATAGTTTTAACTCGGTCTAGGCTGACATAAACCACAAACAGATGGACATTTGAATCCCGCTCTTTTACATGAACCTTCATTGGCACAGACCATTTCACATTAGTAATTTGTAGTTTGGACTGGCATAACTACATCCTCTGAACGTTTTCGTTTGCTTCACAGTTTCAGCGGTAGGAGGCAAAATTGCTGGTTTGATCGTGTTTTGCTTTGGAACCAATTGCTTGAAAATCCCGCATCTGAGAGTTTTTACATCCTTAGGATAGAAAGTTTCCAGTATTTCCTTTTTTTTATGTTATATCCAAAAAATAACTTCAAATGTAGAGCCGTCTTTTCATCAAAAGGAAAAAATAATCTAAGTAAGCCAAACGTTTCCTTTCTTGATTTAGTGGGAGTATTCCTTCTCTTGTTTACAGTTTTACAAAGACATTATCCTTCAACATAAATTCTTTATCGGAAGATTAAGTAGACACCTTGCCGGCACAAAATATGCTTTTTTACTGAGCTGAAACCAGGGTTCTATATGTCCGTAACCAGCAAGAAAATAGGCGCTGGGTAGCCTAAAGTGTTGGTCCTACAATTAGTCTTACTTTTTAACAAGATAAAAATCTTTCTGGCTCATCACTATTAGTAATATAAATCTTTTGGTACATCGATCACTTTCACATAGCTTTGATGATAACCTAAAACTTGATTCGTATGTGTATGTCTTTAGTAAAAACCAAAATAATTGTGGTGGAATGTAACATGTGTACATATAGGCAGTCTAAATAATTTCATTTCCGTTTAATTGTTGTGAATGACTGTATAATTTTAAGGGAAATTTGAATATTTCATTATATGCACATTTCTAATGAACGTTTTTTGTTTCATTTCTAGATAATAAAGCGCATTTCAAATGTGCAGGAACAATAATCAATTCACGATATATTTTAACTGCAGCTCATTGTTTAGAAGAGAGATCTAGACTGTAAGTTTTGTCCATTTCCAACTATTTCAAAACAATTTGCAACATTTTGTTTCCAAAAAAGAAAAAAAAATACCGAATTATGTAGAGCATAATAATATGGAACAAATTAGATAGTTTTTTTTAATTTATTCATAATGTTGAAAATTATTCAGAATAATTCGTTCAAACGCATTCAAGAAAAATCCTTTTTAAATTTATTTATCAAAAATTCCCAGAAATCCTCAACCATATTATTTTATATTGACTGAAAACGGGTGACTCGAGCTTTGGGGAAAAATTTATTTTCCAATGCAAAATCAGGAAAATAGTATACTTTGTCATAGAATATATATAATATAAGAAACAGGGGGCTTAAAAATATTATCATGCATAGTTCTAGTAATCTCGAGGAAGAGACTGCTTGTATAGTCTCACTAAGCGACGACCGGGAGTTCATTGAATTTTATCAAATAATATAATATGCAACTAGGAATGGGAAAATTACATAAAGTTTAACTGATGAAAAAGAAAATCCATTTGTATTTAACATTAAGTGAATTACAAAAAAATGGGAGCAGAACAGAATTTCAGCAGAACAAATCAGTAAACAGTTTTTGATTTCAAAATGGTATTTATTTTGTAACAGCGTACTAGGATGTATTGATATCTAGTTAGCCTAGACCATTTCCATGCATAAACAAAATATTGCGTTACCATAGCAACGAACAATAAAGTTTGACGTCAAAAAAGTAACCCAGAATTACGCAATGTCCACCGAAATTGTGAAAATCGAAAAATTGGAGTATCGAACCATCATCAAATACCTTTATTTAAAAGAGTTTAGAGGTAAGCAGATTTACGAAGGTATGCTTAATACCCTTGGTGATCAATGTCCTCTGTATGCGACTGTGGAAAATTGCACTACAAGCTTCAAAAGAGGTAAATTTTCCATCGAAGATGATGACCCATAGGGAAGGCCAGTTTCTGTGTCACTCCTCGAAAATATCGATGCAGTTCATGACATGATTTTATCAGACCTAAAAGGAGAGTTTATCAGGGCTAAAATGTATATCTGAAGCACTGAATATTTCATACGAACGCGTTCATCATATAGTTCACGTCAATCTGGACATGAGAAAAATTGCTGCAAAATGGATCCCCAAATGTTTGAATGTTGACAAAAGGCGTGCAAGGGTAGAAGCATCGCGTTCGATCTGTGCTCGATTTGAAAACGATGTAGATTTCTTAAACCGAATTGTTACTATGGATGAGACTTGGGTACATTTCTACAATCCACAAACAAAGCAACAATAGATGGAATGGCAACACTCTGGTTCTCCAAGTCCTAAGAAGTTTCGTGTCCAAAAATCTGTTAGAAAAATTTTTGCTTCAGTTCTTTGGGATTGTCTTGAAGTTATAATGATTGATTTTCTGGATAAGGTAGAACAATAACTGGATATTACTATTCGATATTACTGACCACTCTACGAAAGAAAAATTGGAGAGAAAAGAGTCGAAAAGCTATCCAAAGGTGTTTTGTTTTGCAGGACAACGCCCCTGCACTCAAATCTCATGTTGCCATGCAAAAAATTCGTGATCTAGGGTTTGAATTACTAAAACACATCCCCTTATTCACTAGATTTGGCTCCGTCCGACTATCATCTCTTTCCTTAACTGAAAAAAAGTTTGAAAAGTCTTAAATTTTTTTCCAACGAGGAGGTAATGAAAGCTGTGGAGGTCTGATTTGCAGAGCAAGAAGAAACATTTTTTTTTGAAAGGTCTAGAGACGTTGCAGGTTCGCTATAATTAAGAGGAGAATATATTGATTAATAAAATATTTTGACAATGAAGTTTTGTTTGGTTCTATAGTAGGCTAAGAATTTTCCAATATATCCTCGTACATTGCGTTTTTAGTTGTAGTCCGGATCAGAGTTTGAACGCGGGCCGTATCATCCCATTACCCTACGACGACCACGGCTCAATGGAACATCTGATGTTTATGTTTTATTCACTCAAACGCGACATCAATATCTATGTCGTAACATTGACGAATGTTTTGGTAGAAATTTTAAATCTAAAATCTGAAACGTTCTTTGTTCCTACTAAATGTTGATTGTGTCCAGATATAGACGTAGATAATGTGTGTTTTCAAACATCATAGGATAATTTTTCAGAATTTGCCATTGAGCATTTTCTCTTAAGATAAATTCACACGTGACTGTTGTCTTTCATCCATCTTAATTTTTCAATATATCCTCGTATAAATACAAATAAAAAATACTAATACAATAATAATAGATCCTTCTTGTTATATTATATTATATCTTATTATATTAGTCCGGTTACTAAGAATCTGAACTGCTACTAGAAGCATCATATTTGACAATAGAAAGTAATTTTCTCCATGGTTTCGTTTTTTATTTAGAGCCAGGTCTATTCAAATCAAATTACTTTTTCAATTCTTCTTTTATGCTGCTACCTTCACTATTTATTTACTTGTGAGTGAAATGCCAAACCTTTCCTTTATATTTGTTTGCTTTATTCTGAAATGTCTTTACTTTTATTTTATTTCAGTTTCAATCTATTGAAGTGCTACTCATTTTATATTTTCAATCCTAAATTAGTTAATGATGAAACCTCACAAGTACAACAAACGAGAGACGTTTGAATCCAAGACATCGTAAGCATAATAAACCAACGCGTCTTGACCTATCGACAAAGCAATTGCTGAAAATATGAACGCTAGCGAATGCTCAAGGATTTTATTTTAATAGAGTTTCAATCAACCACTTTTTAAAGCTTTTGCTCTTGAGGTTTTTGTTTTCAATGATATGTCAATGCTTTCAACAATTGCTTTATTTTTGTCCATCGATTAAAGTTATATAGTAAACATGCATTACACCAAAACACTTTAAACAATGGGATAACATCTGAAAGATTTAATTAAACTAGAGAAAACAACATGTTCTGATGCATAACTTCAGGTAAAACGACCGCATTTGTTGAAAAAGAGTTTTGTTCATCACGACAATGCACCTGTCCATTTGTCAGCTATTGTCGCAGAAGAAATAACCGAATTCAGGAGAATGAAAGAGTGCTGTGAAAGATAATTTTGCTTTTTACGAAACATCTAAAAGGTTTTTTTGCATGGTCTAAAAATGTTGGCAACTGTGGATTTAAAAAGACATCATGTATTTTAAAGTAAACTAACTCGTTCATTGTCAAATCCGTGAAACATCCTGTCTCTAATTGATCGAACTAAAAAATCAATTATAGTTCTAAGAAAACTTGAAATGTCACTGTTCTAAAAGCGTTATCTACAGGGGACGACTCTTTTGAAAAGTTATTTTGCATTACGAAGTATGATTATGATATACAACATATGATTTACGTGAAATATGTATTAAATAATCATTTTTCCAGAGAATTCGCGTTATTATCACTAGATAAACATAAAACCTGCCAAATTAGTAAATGTACCGAAAATAGATAGGCTGATCACTCTCACCATGCTTATTGATGTTAACATTATACAGAGGTCGGCATAAGTCATGCAACGCTCTCGAAAAACCGGCATAAGTCCGGTAACGCCCTTAAGTCTGGCAATAATGTCGAAAAATATTAAAACGAAGCATGTTCGAGCTTCAGATTGTTGTGTCTTTGTCATGATAACACGTGCTCGCTGAGTAGACGAGTATACAGAATGACGATATAAGTTCACGCTTCAAGAAAGATTTTTTTGTTACGTTATATCTGCGTACGAACGCGAAACTTTTTTTACCCAATTTCAACAAAAAATTCCAAGCCACCAAATCGTTCAACAGTGTAGGAGACGTACCAGAAATTCTTAAAGACGGGCTCTGTTACTGACGCGCCGCGTTTTGAACGACCGGTATGTGTAACAACTAACGAAACTATGTAAACAGTAGCACTGGGGTTAGTTGAGCTCTTTACGACAAATGCTGAAACGCTTGCACAATCCAGTATATCGTCCGCGTCTTCTCCACGCACTTAACGAGGATGATTTCGATCGCAGATTGGAATTTTGCGAGTGGTACCTCGGGTGTAGTCAAGAAGATCCATAGTCCCAGTATTTAATTTTGTAGTCTATGAAGCTGAATAGTATTGTCTATCGGCATGACTTCGGGTATTGAAACTACCAGAATCCTCACGTCTTCAATGAAGAAGAATTCAAACTGCCTAGAGTGTGTGTGTGTTTGAGCAGATATCTATGCGGGAGGTCTTATGGATCCGTACTTTTTTAAGGGTCACGTGATTGGTCAAAGTTATCTGGAAATGCTCGAAGATTTACGTGGGCAAATTGATAACGATCAACACGTGAAATTTCGTCACTCCATGCAAGATGAAGCTTCGCCGCATTACGCGTTATGTGTTGCTCGTGAATGGATAGGCATGAATAGTTTTTGCAAGAGGACCACGCACCCTTTCCAATCTCCGAACTTTAATTGAAGAAGAATTTGAAACTCTTCGCTTGACATGCTTCGCCGAACCTGCCTCTCCGTTAAGAAACATTGCCGTAAATGCATTGATCAAGATGGGCATCAATTTGAACACTCGTAATTTATTTTAATAACTTACTACTACCACACTTATGTCAACCTCTGTGTTATCTCAACTCTTTATCTTGTTGTTTTATCTAAGAAGACAAATAAGAGGCTTGACAAAACTGTGTTCTAGTAATAAATTTTTTATTGCAGTCTGGGCGCTAGGGTAGGAGAATACGATATATATAATAAGAGCGATTGCTTTGCAGGAGTTTGCAATGATCCAGTGCAAGATTTGATAGTTGAAGAAGTTATTGTCCATTCTAAATATCAAATTATCGATAATTCGAATGATATTGCGATATTACGAGTAACACCTATTCGATTTAACGAAAGTAAGTTTTTAACAAATTTAAACAATAGAAATAGAACGAAAACTTGAAACGGATGCGTTTGATTTTGTAGATATACTTTTAGAGCGTTCGTGTGAATATTTTTATAAACCAAATAAAACCAAGATAATGTTGTCCATCAATATGAAACATTAACTTGTTATCATTCTACCAAAATGTTTTCATTATTTTCAGAAAATATTAAACCAATTTGCTTACCACGCGCAAAAAACCTGGAACCCAAAGACGATTATGTAGAAGTGACTGGTTGGGGCGTTACAAAACAGTTTACATGTGAGTAGATAATGTAAAACGTAAGCTTCCTCATCAACTTCAAATCCTTCATCGCTAATATTCACCGAAAATATATTGAAGCGAATTGTCCTACCAGGAATTTCTTTCCACCTTTGTTCAAATATTACAATTTAATTCTAAACCTCATTTCGAGCACATGAAAACAACGCTTCCGTAGCAAAAGTACAGTATTCGACATATGAGAGTAAACAATCTTCACCTTAAATGGAAATTACATTATACTAACGAACGTTTAAATTGTTAATGTGGTTGCCTGTATTTCGAATTATGAAAATATAATATAATTCATTTGAAAGAAAAATATTGTAAAAAACTGTCTAATCTCTAAACTGTGGTAGAAGGTGAACAGTATAGTATATCCACACAGCACCACAAAATATACAGTATTGAGCCAGTGAAGATCATGTTCCCAATTAGTAGGACATATAGTGTGTGCTTCAGCTCTACATTCAATTTACCATATAAGGACATTCAACAGATATCTGTGATGAACAATTAAGCAGCTCAATTGATGCAATTGTAATACAAATGATACTTTCTTCTAGAAAAATACTGAGAATGAAGGTTTTCTATTTCCAATTTTCAGACTATTCGAGTTTAATTAATGCAGGTTATTTGATCGTGATTTCTTGAGTCATGTGTATAGTAGAAGCAATCACAATCACGTTTGATTGAAATATATTTATCAAGAATTTAGTATAACCTAAAGTTAAAGCCACATAATACATATGTCCTTAATAGATAAACCATGATACGTATCGTGTCCCTTGTGTTAATTTCAGATCAACTGCGAGTCTAAGAAAAAAACACACTTTGTGTGTTTTTAATTATTTGGATGACGAGCGGAGAAAGGAAAATAACTGAGAACAGACTTGAACTCCTAGATACTATGAGTCCAGCCGACCAACTAAAACTTGGTCCTTTCCCTTGCCTTTCTCCATTTTTCTGGTCCCGTTCATACTTTTATAGGATTCTCTGTTGTGTATCGGCACTTTTTCTAGAGATTTTCTTAGTATTCTCTTTTTCATTGTCCATTGACATCCATGTCTTTGAGCTCGAACGGCTCAAATGTACTCCCATATCTCCTTCCTTTCTGATCTTTTTCAGAAAGCATCGGATCAGTTTTTTATCAACAGTAAACAAATGTCAGTTGATTAAACATTGTAAAACTGTTCCTCTGAATCGGAAAGTTTTTCTTACATTTAATCGATCACAACCGATATTTGTTGATGCATACTAAAGTGTGGTTGCAATTTGATTATAATCAACTTTTCTGATTTTAACAATGTTTGTTGTAATTTTAGCTAAACGAAGTGACATTTTGCAAAAAGCTTTTTTACCAGTAGTCAACAAAACGGCTTGTCAGGAAATATATGCAAATAATACAGAAATAACAATTGATGACACCAAAATATGTGCAGGGGGAGGTGTAAAGAAAACAAATGCTTGCAATGGAGACAGTGGGGGTCCTATACAGCAGAGAAGACAGTTTAACGATGGCATGAGGTGAGCAATTGAAAACAGAAACTCTTAATTCAGGATCAAAATTGATTTTTGCAAATTATCCATTCATTTGAATTTGTTATTAAAAATATATGGTAATACTAATCGTCGAAAACTAATCATTTCATTCGTTTTAGTTCTTTGAGAACCTAATAAAAGTTATTCATTCTCCGTGCATGGTTATCTTCAATTAATTCTTGTGAACAGCGTAATTGACAAGTTACTGAAGCTTGCGATTTTTCTACTGTTTTCAATCTCAGACACAAAAATATCTCATTGATATAGAATTTTGTTGTAAAATAAGTGTGAGTTGGTATATCGCTAATAATGACACAATTAAACACCTAACAATTTTAATTAAGGTACAAAGACAGATCATGTAGTTATAATAATAAAATGTATTCATAGGTTGAGTTTTAAATTTGAAATTTTCACTGAAAACGGAATGCGACAATCAAATGATATAAATCTCGTCCCAAGCTAAGTCCTGCAAGCGTCAGCGTTAACTTGATAAGAAAATCTTTGTTTCAGGTACATTCAACTTGGTATAGTGAGTATTGGTATAGAAGGATGCGATATTCCTGAAATATTTACAAAAGTGGCTCATTACATGGATTGGATATTGGATAATATGAAACCGTAGTTAGTCAACAATAGAATATTTATTAATTGATTATTGTACTAATATAAAAATATTGTTAAAACAGTTTTATATCTTATATCTTATATCTTATATATATATATTCCTTCATTATAATATCAACAATGTCAATACATATCTTCGATAATAAGAATCATACCCTATAAACGTCTATAGAAAGGTATCGTGAAGATTACGTGCATCTGAAATTTAGCAAAGATTGTGTACAACCCTCCAGGTTGATATTTGATGATGAGAGATTAACAACGCATGCACCACCAAGAACCACGCCTAGTTGTTGGCTAAAAACAACAAATCAGCTCTTACTCATTGCATAAAACTTAACTAACTATATTATGTAGTATAACTGACAAACAACTAATACTTACAGCATAGTTATAATATTTAAATAATATATATCCCACATATGTTGTTAAATAAAAATACGTTAGGTTAGTATATGTATATTGGTTTAGGTTAGGTTAGGTTAAGTTGATCAGTTAAACTACTTAATATGTTTCTGGTCAACAGCTAGACGTACACCTGTCACAGTCCGCTACCTAACAGGCTGTCCGCAATTTTGGTTGATTTCCAACTGTAATGTTTCCTTTACGAGCTATTAGGTGAACCTATGAAAATGAACCTGTACAGATGGTCGGCGCAAATGTCATCGAAAAAATAACTGAATACCACACCCGAATGTCGCCAAACACGCTACCTACGTTTAGTTAATATGCACCAACAAACATTTCGAAAAAATTTGATCTCTTTCCGATTGTATTCAAGGACAAAACATTCTAACTTCTATTCTAACTTCACCATAAGTGCCTGGAAAGAGAGATGGTAATGAAATATTTTTAAGAAGAAAGAATATCCTGCACAACTCTTCGTAAAGCGGAATTATTGATGTTAATTGACATTATTGTGCGTACACTCTTAGACAACTTTTGGAAAAATTTACTACCAATAAGGACTAGAAATAACATAATATAAAGTAGAATAAATGATATTTCTTAACATTTTATATACATGTTCCGTGTCATATGTAAATGGCCTAATATGTAGCTCAAAAAGTAGGTATTTCTGGAAAAAATATTCATTTTTACGTTGGAATTATAGTAGATGAAGTGATCTTTTTCAATAATAAATTAATAAATATAATATAAATCATATAATAATATAATAATAATAATAATAATAATATAATATATAATATATATATAATATATAGTTATTACTCTTACTAACATTTTATTTATTTATTTATATTGTATTATATTAACTATTAAGGTTTTCAAGTACCAAAAATTTTGAATCAAAATTGTTTCTGTGATTGAATCGCGAATAAAAAAAACAACGAAAGGGGGCGAAAAAAAATTTCAGACATTCAAAATTTTTAAGGAAAAAACAAATCTTATTAATATGGACATTTACATCCTTAGGCAACTATATGGTCTAATTCAGACTCTCCACGAAGCTACAAGCGAGTTCGAGAGTGTGGACGATGCACTCGTGTTCTCTCGCCCTCCCTCACCTCTCTTTCGTTTCCGCAGCGTGTAGATTTTTCGGGCACAAGTCAAAGGACGTGGGGATTAAAATAAAGTGACTGATGCCTGGGATTGGATAAGTAGAGAATAAATATAGAGTAAATCGCGAGTGTGCATGACTAGTGCTATTATGGCCTCACCTCTCCAAGGCTCGTGGCGACTGCCTTTATAAGGCGCCTCACTAGAGTCTGGAGCGCTTATCGTAAATTCATTGCTAAAAAATGGATTGAAAAAAGAAGATCCAAAATTGTTTTTTCGCGAAAAAATATCCAGTTCAACGTTTTGTAAAGCATTATTATTAATTGTCTAAGAGTCCGTGAACGGCTACATATATGTATTTGACCAGAACTGAGTTTTTTAGTATTAAGGCCCTCATATCTACTGTACATGGGATGGGGACTCACTAAGTCAAAGTTGTGGACGCGACTAGCGCTCTGGTAATACAGGTATCGATTATTACTAACTATAAATCCATTTATTCACGTCTGCCGTATTGAAATTAAAAAATATATTATTATTGGAAAATAAAAATGTGTGGCAGCCAATTTTGAACTTGCAAAAAAAAATAAAATTTTGAAATAAAAAAAAATTAAAACGAGGATTTTTTTTATCACCATTGTATCGTATTATTTATGATTCGTCCCTGAAAAATCTACGTATTTATAATTTAACTAATAAAGTTTAGTATATAGAACGAAAAAAAATATTAATTTCTCTAAATGCAGTAAATCAAAAGTCAATTATATTGATGAAAATCAACGAATGTACTACATATACTTCTGACCGGGTAGTAGCTAAGATTTTATCATTTGTCGATGTATGTATGTAATGTAGAAACCTGCCGTGATCAATAAAGTTTTTGAAACTATTAAAAATAAAATATATCGTAGACATGTCTAGTCAAATAATTTCAAAATTTTTTTAGCTATTCAAAATTGGCCGCCACAAAGTAGACTGTGCGATAATGGTCTGAAATTTTTATTTTTCGATAATAATAATATTTTTAGTGAGCCAATATCTAATGTACGGTAGGTATAAGGCCCTCTATACAAAAAAACTCCCGGTCACGGGACCTTAGACTTTAATATGTTGATTAAGCAATATTATGTTAGGGACGACCAATTTTGTGGTGATAAGTTTGGTTAAAATAGGAACATTTACGTTTTCAGATAACTGTAAGAAAAATTTTGGAAAGAGTTCCGTTTTCTAATGGAAATTTTCTATACCAATATCTAACACTACTTAATACTTTATAAACGTCTATTAACTAGTAATTTTCACATTAATAATAATAATTATCATGTAAAATTCATATTTCATTGTTGAGACAATTGTTGTATTGGTAAAAAACTTGATCCCTGCAAATGAAAGAGTGCGTTATGTTTTCTAATACAATTTTTCTAAATAAATGTCTAACGCTACTTATTTCTCTTTTGCTACAATTATTTAATTCTTTATAAAAGTAGTTACAAATCTATTGGATCGAACAGCTGTTATATTAATGGAAAACTTAAAGCCTTGCAAATGGTAATAAACAATTCTAAGAAAGCGAAACTACCTGAAAGAGAGCGTTGGGTTTTTGTATGGAATTTTTCGTCAAATTTGTATTTTTCTATATTAATCATCATAGATTTTGGTAATTTCCCAATGAACAATATTAGATATCATCAGAAGAGTTCTTTAATGACGGTCATTAAAAAAATTTAATGTTATTAATATGATTCGGTTCTTGACCACTGACCAGTAGTGGAACTAAATGATTAGTGTGTTGAGTGTTTCAAATAACTTCACCTTATTATAAAAAAAATATGTTTATCGCTCTGAAAATATTCGTATTTACTATATCTTTAGGATCAATTATGAGTTACGGTGAGAAAATTTCATTCTAAATAATTTAAAGATGAAAAAATAGTAATTGCTGTGAATTTTTCTGTTCTTTCGAAAAAATCCTGGATAACTAGATATTTAAAATTATCTGTAGAAAATGAGAAAGCATTATATATGGCAGAACATTCTTTGTATTTGAACAAGTCATTGACAGTATATTTAAAGAAGAGTTATTTTTATTTACGAGTATCACAAAGAAAATAAACATATCCATTATTAATATTCTTTATTGTAGAATAACTAGAACAAATTATTTGGCTGTAAACACAAAAGCAATTTAAGTTGGAAACAATCTATAATCTAAAATTGAAAATAATGTTTCTCTTTGTTATTTCGTAAACTTTGATTGTTGTCAATAAATCTTCTGATTTCTATTACTTAGGTCAGAATAGACATTTTAAATGAAGAAAATTTTCACAAAGCTCAATGTTAGAATTGTCCTTGAATACACCAATAAAAATAAAGTCCCAAATTTTATAGAAAATATAGCCCATACTCTCAAATTATCTACAAAAATGTTACTAATATTTTTTTATAAGAATCACTAAGGTATACTCATTTTACAAGTTAGAAGAGTTGCATTCCACATGGTATGTACACATATCTTCAGGACTCATAAGGTGGTATATTTTTTAACGTGTTTTTTCGTTAGACCTATTAATTTTATGATACAGATTTATGGAAAAATATTGTTAGTGAAATTAACCCTCCAAAGCCTAGTGTGACGTTTATCTCACAATAGAAAGTATCCCGGATTTAACATTCCCTTTTCTCTTTTTTCATTGTTGGTGGTGCGTCTACCGTCAGTTAAGTGCAAATAGTGAGTTCAAACAGTTAGTATTTGTTAGTTTAAAAATTGGCCTATCTTATGCCTATCTCAATGCATGGTAAGTCATTTTATGTTATTATGTATACATATATTTAAAATTTCAACTGTTCGTGCTTTGATTTCATTTGGCTCTAAACTTAAAGCACACAAAAAAATATTTAGCTTCTTATTTTCGGTCTTAATTCAGTGTAACAAATATGCCACAGTCTGATTTAGATTTACCTTTGTTAAATTTTTGTTTCTCAGCTTATCCGAAATCATGTAGCACTAGATATTTTTCAAATAACAGTAGTTTTTAATAATTTTTTCAAATTCCCGCTTTTTTCTCATAATTACAAAAATGGATAAATAAAAATAAATAAACAAAATATGAATTTTGGGATAATATCTAACTGTGTCTAACTAAAAAATAATCGTGAAATAATAAAAGCTTTCATAACTTTTAACCATTTTCGAGATAACCTCTCAAGTTATAAATTTATTTTATAAAAGTTTGCAATTATTCAGGATTTCTGTTGTGTCAATATAAATTATTTACAATCGCTCTGCAATTGATAAATAGTTTCATGCAGGAATATCGGCTTAATCCATGTTTCTCTTTTTTAAAAATGAAATAACAATTAAAGGTAAACCAAGATATATATTTTCAAATTATATTTATTGTTTTTAGGAAGAACATTTCGTTTGTGGGTGGTCACTCTTGAATAGGCTCTCCATATCCTAGAAGGGGATGAAGATGTTGCCCAACCTGATGGCAGTGATGTCCAAGAAGAAGTGTGTGCATTTATACTGCTCCGCCTGAACCAAATATTCTGACAGACAAGGACGGTGCTGATGAAGCCAAAGGAGGACTGACTCATCGACAACCTAACTGCTAGGCAGTTAACTACTGATGCATAAATTGTTCTTAGGAATAATAATCGCCTAAATATTCAATATGATAAGTTCACCAAAGAATCTTACCAACTTTTCAAAGATATTACTCCTGTGGAATGCTTTAGTTTTTAACAGATGAAATTTTCACGCTTCTCAGAATAAGTATGCCATTCAAAAATATGCCTGATCCCCAGTTTAGCGTGGATGAAATCAAAGCTTTCATAGGCATACTCTTATTAAGTGGATATGTGGACCTAACCATGAAAGAGGTTTTATTGGGAAACAAATTTGGATATTCGTAATGTCTTGGTTTCCGATTGCATGAGAAAAGATACTCGTATGTCTATACAAATTATGAAATGCATGCATGCTGCTGTGCATAAAATGTTTCCATCTATTGCACAAAAACTGAGGTGACCCACAGTCACATTTAGAAAACATTTAGTGCATCGAGACTAAACTACCTACATTGAATCCAAAAGATCGTTAAGCGAGCGCATAAGAAAATTTAATCTGCGGAAGTTCAGTATTATATAAAATATTGAACAATAATTGATAGGAAAAATTAGTTTTTCTGAGGATCAGTGCATTTTTGGTATTAAGTTATTATATTATATTAAAATAATTAAGAAATTGCGTATTTTTAATTTTCCACAAAACAGTCTTTCAATTTAAGAATGGTTAGATTAGGTTAGGAGACTATGACTATAATCGCATTGGCGACAAAATATTACTTGTTACTCTTTTATAATTTTTTTTCTTTTAATTACGGTAATAAACATTTCAAACTAAATACAGTCTTTATACCTGTAAATGTGCGCTCGATGCACGCTATCGGTCGAATGTCACACTAGTTTTTCTCGACTTCTGTATCACAATGAGAATAGGAAAATTTGAAAAAAAATAAGTATTTTTAAAAAAAATAATTCTCGGTTTTGAAGGGTTAATATAGGTGATTATTGTAAATAGTAGCATTAATTTATGTTTATATTTCAATGTATTCAAATTTTATAGTCATGTCTTTCAAAATTTCTTCTTCTCTCCCTTCTCCTTGCTGAAAGTCCGCAAACTTAAGCGAAAACGAATTTACTATTTCTTCATCGATATTACATGAATCTTTGTTTACAGCATTTAATGGCTTTAGACAAGAGTAGTCCTACTCTTCTTGTCAGTCAATTTCTAGCCCAGTCTCCAGAATTTATTTGTTTGCCTAGCCATGTCTGAAGATTATTAAATGTTCGATAAAAGTCTGGATGAGAAGAAATTGATGCTAGAGGAAAATACACAAACACAATGTCTTTTTTACAAAATTTAAATTTGTCTATATGATCAATTTTATTTAGAGTTCCATGAACAGCGAGGAGAAAGCCAATTTCCTTTGTGAATATCGTTACAGAGAAAGAAACAATGTCTTCAAACACTTTAGCGCAATGAAGTGATTCTTTTTTATTTGCGGTTGAGGCTTTTGAGATTTGAGGAAGTAGATAATTTCATCAAGTAATAGTCCTTGTAGCAAATACTACTAACAAATCAACAGCTTTACCTGCCATATCTCTTGCGTATTTCTTGCATTGAGTTGTTCAATTTTTATTTCTTACTTGATATTACGAATTCCGCAGATGTTAGATTTCCTTCACTGAGAACATGTGATAGTTTTGCATGTTTTTAACTACAAATTCCTGGGATTTATCTGTCTTTTGTTATTATGTTTTGTAAATGGAGAAAATTAATAAATAGATAACTGATTTTTTCACTTCATCTTCAGTATTTACATACATGTTTATTTTTAGATCTGAGTACTAGACTGTATTGCGTTACGCCCAATAGAAAAAGTGGTTATTGTGTTCCCACACGACAATGTCCGTCAATAATGAATGTACTCAAGACACTCAAAAAGCCACTTCCAGAATATATTTACAAACAGTTAAATACGTATGATTGCAGGTTAGTAGAATGATATAAATGTTTATAAAATATTAGTTAAATATATTTTTTTTGATATTTTTGGATGTACAAGGTGTACGCCGGGAAGGTATACTGCTTTGTTTTGGCGCCATGAGAAAGTTTCGTGAAATTTTTGGGAGAAACAACGTGCCAACAAGACGCACTATTTATCGTGTAGTGAATGATTTCGAAAAAAGAGTAACTGTAGCTAATAGCATGGACCACAACGTACTGTAAAATCGACTGAAAACATTACTGCTGCTCAAGAAAGTGTTTAAAATAATCCATCAACCTCGACGTCGTGTTCACGAGATTGGTATTCAAAGAACAACTTTAGCCACAAGGATTTGCATTTAAGATTCAGTTGATACAAGAGCTTCTTCCACAAGACTATTTACGCCGCCATACATATGCCAATAGGATGTAACCGCTCGCCCATGACAAATCCGATTTTCATGAAAAAATCATAATGAGTGACGAGGCACATTTTCATTTGAATGGATTTGTGAATAAACAGAATAGTCAGTTCTGGGTAATAGAAAACCCTCAAATCATTCATCAGTCACCTTTGTATCTATTAAAAGAGACAGTCTGGTATGCAATTTGGTCAGGAGGAATAATTGGACCTTACTTCTTTGAAACTGAAAACGGTGTAACGGTAACTGTCAATGGGGAGCGATATCATGATATGATTGAAAACTTTTTAACGCCACGATTGCATGTTTTGGTCTTGATTAACATGTGGTATGAACAAAACGGTGCATCATCGCCTACAGTCAGGATTACAATGGAGACTGCGAGACCTCTTTCCACAACAAGTTATTTCAAGAAACGGTGATGTTGATTTACCTTTTACTGCTCCGGACTTCTTTTTGTGGTAATATCTGAAGCGCAAAGTTTATGCAAACAAACTAGAAATGCTCGAGCGACTCAAACAAAATATTCGTGATGAAATTAATGAAATACTATATAATATTTTATTCCATACATAATTGCCGATATTAAATAAAACATTTATCAATACCAGATCCATTCTCTTTTATTTAATCAAAAATTATAAACAAACAAAGTAGTATACTTTCCCGGCGGACACCTGCTTATACGTAATTTCAATCGGTTAAGGTACAATATGAACAGTTCACAATAATCTGATTACGAAACATTGTCAACTTTTCAAAGTTGTTTTACGATAATTATGGTTTTTCGTGTTGCAAATCGTTTTCTAAAATTAACTTTTACAAAAATACAAAAAAAAACTTAACTGAACAATGAAATGAAATATAATATACGCATAGAAATTGTAAAATCTCGGAATCTAGAATTATTCCATGAATCTTAAAAAAACCTTTTCAACCTAACCTTACGGCAGGCTCTCCGGTGTACTGAGAGCTACAGAAGTTTTGCTTTAGTTTTCCCTTATACCTGAAGGATTAACAATACTTCTCACCCCTCATTATTCCACCCCTACCACAACCTTTACATAATAGTAAAGAAAACAGTTTATAAAGAAGTTTTAAAAAAAATATTATTTGTTCACTGAATTATAGTTGATCCGTAACTTAAATATATGAGATTGGGAGAAAATTAATTAATTTAGACATTCCACATATAAAATGATATTATTAGCTATTCCTATTACATTCTAAACAGACTACAGTACAATTAAATCCCTTCTCCTGCAACCATAAAATGCTTCGAATCCAGTATTGCATGTGCAAAAAATCATTTTTAATAAGGTTTCTAAAGCTGATAACTGTGTCATTGATTGTGGTGTCAGTATTTCGCAATGACATTTCCAATCCTATTATTCTGGTAACATTTTTTTTCTTTGACATACACTCGCAAATACAAGTACTTTTTGTAAGATCGGCAACAACAGTAGGTGAAAAATAGTTTAACACGGCGATTTTTACGAGTTTCTTCTATAAATGAGATATATCATTCTATATTTAGCTTTTTTTGAGGATCATCGTATAAGGCAAGAAAGTATGTAGTTCCAGTACCATTAGTAACCGTCCATTTTTTTCCTAACACATTTCTGCCACATTGGTAAAAAACGGACGTCGTGTTACAATCAGTGAGAGAATGTAAAAACAATATGCTTTTTGCATTATGTTAAAATTGTTCCCAAAAACTTTGACTGATTTTCGAAAATTAATTTCTTGATTTTTTGGTGAGTTTTTGACAAATACATCATAGCCAACTTACAATTAATTGTTAAATGTTTAGATATAGGTACATTCATTATTTATTAGAAAAATACATCAAGAATTGATAATTTTAGGTATAGAGAATGCTGGATAAAAAAGAAATATGTTGGTACTACTTTTAGATACACATATAAAATACAGGTTGATTCATTTGGAAAAACTGAGAAAATAATGTATTAGTATTTTGATTCACCCTGTATCAGAATCAATGAATATCAACGAAATACATAATTTTCTAGAATTTTTACTACTATTCGAATACTTTTATTAAAACAGATCGTCATTCTAGAATTTTTTTACATTGTACAGGGTATTCAACTTGTTACCATTTTAATGGAAAATTAGTTATAACTTAGAATACAGCACAACCCTACATAAATGTAATGAGGAAGTCATTTCACTCAAAAACGTGTAGCTTTGATGGCACACTCTATAAGATTGTGAATAATTTCAAAATGTAAAGACTAATAATAACTATAAACCCTCAAATTTTCAAATTAACATCTCAAATGACAAAGGAGGCATTGAACTATATCACACTTATCAATCACCCTGTATTATGCATTATGATGTATAATGGAATTCCACTTCTTTTTCTATAAGTCAGTAATCAGCGGTAAAAAAACGTGGAAACAGTGGAATTTTGTAAATCAACGTCGATTTCTATGAAAATTTGGATTTAAGCTCTACTTACCCTTTATCGTAAATAATTTAAAAATCTTGGATTTTATCATGTATTTGAGTGAAATACTGAATTATTTTTATATCTGTTGATATTCTCAGACAAGTTTATGATTAATCAAACTCATACAACCCCTCCAAAGACCATAGTAATATTGAAAGCTTTTTTTTAAAGACATTCATTATAATCCCAATTTTCATGAAAATTTGAATTCGAGCTCTACTTACCATCTTCTACGAAATCTTCCCTGTGCCGAACTGGGCTTTGTATATTTTAGGAGGTGTAAACTACCCCTTATTGGAAAAAAAATTAAAATCACAGATTTCATGCATGTTTCGGATGAAATGAAGTTCAAATGTATTTTTCGTAAATCTTTTGACATTCTCAAACACTTTTATGATCCATCAGATTCATGCAACCCCTCCAAATCGTCTCCTAATCATATGAAAAGTTGAAAAATATTCTGAACGATTCTTTTATAATTAATAATTATTCTGAAATGTATTTACATAGAATTGAGAATATTTCATCAATATTTTTAAGAAGTGCTGCTTTTTAAATATTTCAACCCTTATGAAACCCACCTTCGTTGACCAAAAATTTCAAAATTGCAGAAATAATAAAAAGATAAAAATGGAAATATTCTTTATTTAGAAAATAATATAAAACAATTTTGAATAATTATATTTCATTATTACTAATATCTTCGTACTTTTCTCGTTCGTACCAGCAGTTGCTCGATTTAAAAAAAAAAGCAGCTGGATTTTCGACAAAAACTCGCTCAAGTTTAAGGTAAAAACTTTTTTAAACAAGCATTTTGTAGAGAATTTCAAGTAATTCAACATCATATCAATTAAAACTTTTTTAACTTCTCGGTTTTGAAAAGGTGCAGCTCAAAGGGGTTGTATAAGCAACATTTGGTACGCGAATGCAAACATCGAACAATTTTATGATTTGAAAAAGCTCAAAATGTTTCTAAAGGAAAACTGTACATTAATCTAATTACATGAATAGTTTTTGGTTCCATTAATTTTTTTTCGGAAATGCAGTGTTCAATTTAATCAATTATGGTACCTTGCCTACTAGTCAATACCACTATAATAGAAGTAACTAATTTCAGCTCTAACAAAATACGTAAGGTGTGTTGTCCTCAAGAGCCTATAGTACTTCGTGGGAATACATTTTCGGAAAGTCCTATGCTGCTTCAAGCTGGCAACCAAAGAGATACAAACGTACCGTTTTATGTGTATCACAAAGATTTCAATATAGCACCAAGAACCAGTGACGATTTTGCAGTTCGTAATTATCAGTCATGGAAAAACTGGGATACTTCCCAAAACAAGTTTCCTTTGAGACGTAAGTTACTTTATAAGATACCTATTATGAGTGAAGTAACTTACTTTGCATCTTCGATTTTACGAGGCATATTTTTTAAGTAAGTACCGTTTTGCGATTCCGCCGCCGCAACCCCAAGGTCGGCGTTCCGTACATGTGCACTGGTTACTTACATCTCTTGTCTACGTGTATGTTGTGTACTGTGTACTGAGTGTTTAAGATGCCTCCGACAATCGTGAGTCCCGCCGATTGTGACGTACGTTAAACGATGTCTTAGTGCTAAAGGCGTAAAATCGATCGATATTCATCGTGAGATCTGTGAAGTTGGGTTCCAAAAATGTTGACGGATTTGCACAAAACCCAACGTTTAGGCAGTGCATTGACTTTCCTTGAGCGGTACTACAATGAAGGTAAAGATTTTTTAGACCAAATCGTTACTGGTGACGAAATATGGGTGGCCTACGTCACACCAGAATCGAAACAACAATCCATGGAATGGCGACATTCATCATCACCCAAAAAAAGTGGAGTTTAAGCAAACAATTTCAGCCCGGAAAATTATGTGCACAGTTTTTTAGGACAGAAAAGGATTATTGCTAGTGGAGTTTTGGCCTCGTAATGAGACAATCAATCTTATTGTGAGACATTGAACAATCTGCGTCGTGCAATCTAGAACAAAAGACGTGGCAAGTTGAGTAAGGGTATCGTTTTGCTGCATTACAATGCCCGTCCACATGTGGCTAATCGGACCAAAGATCTCATCAAATATTTTCAAAGGCAAACTCTAGATCATCCACTCTACAGCCCTGATCTGGCGCCCAGCAACTACCATTTGTTCCTGCACTTGAAGAAACACCTAGGCGGTCAGCGTGCGTCTTCAAGACGATAACGAAGTCAAAACAGTTGTGATACAGTGGTTAACAAGTCAGGCGGTAGAATTTTATGAGGGTATTCAAAAACTAGTGCCACGTTATGACAAGTGACTCAATATTCACGGAAATTGTAGAAAAGTAGATTAAGGTACAGGCTTTCATGTAAAAATAAAATTATTGCGATATCTTTGCACTTCTTTTTTTACTTCCAAAACGGTACTTACTTAAAAAATATGCCTCGTATTTTCTCTATAGTGGCTAAGGATTTTTATAAATATGCACAAGAACACAAAGTAAAAATAGTATAGTAGTATAGTAGTAGTATAGAAATAAAAAGGTTTGTTCCAACCCATCAAAAAACCGTCCTTGGTACGGTAACAAGGCAGTTACTGGCAGTTACCGTTATACGAACGATTCTGTTTTGCGTTCCAACCGACTTAGGTATCGTTTGTGAACCGTTTCAGGGATGGCCTTTTCTGCACGCTGATAGCAAGTACTCTTACAAGAACCGTGCATAGCCGGAGATTGCGCAGAAAATATCTATACACGCTTCCGATAACCTTTCCAAGAACGGTCCCGACTAGCAGGTTGGAACAAACCTAATGTCTACAATCTCACATCGGTCCAAAAATTGAATTCTAGTATTTTTTAATCTCATTCACGATTTTCAAAAGAAAAATTCATTACAAACATACCAAAAGAACAATAATATCAGAGGATAATTTTGGGAAAATTTGTAGAAAGCATCACTTCACGTTAGTCAAAATGGATATAATTATTATTAATTAATTAATTATATATACCACTCTTCGTGAGATTATTTTCTCTTCACCGTTTTCTTTCACTGTCAATCTACCTAATTGCCAAAAGCAGCCAACTTATTATTTGATTTGATCAATCAATGTTTAAAAAAAACAAATATTATTATTTAATTTTGACATGACATAATTGAATAATATTCATTCGATTTTCAACATTATGCCATTGACAATAGTCATTACTGGTCAATATCAATAGATTATGTTGTGGAGCAAATCAATAAAATAAATCTTCTATTTCCAATTCTGCTCTTCTGCACGTGCTCGAACGTCTCTTTTTCTCTTGAGTTTTGTGTCCATTAATTAGTCAAATGGTCTCTTGGGTTGTGTGTTTCATGAATCTAATTATATTTTTTCTTTTCATTGATCTTTGGTCAGATCACAATGGATATAATGCAATCACTTCTCTTTAACCATATATCCTGATGTTTAGCTTTGATTTCTATGTATGAACTGTTCGAACTGTTCTTTGGCTTTCCCTCTCTTCATCCCATTTCTGATTGTCTATCTGCTTTAGGTTTATTTCAGTGTTACGAATCCAGAAGAATGCTCCATGACAGCTCATCACCTCTTTTGATTTTGTAGTTTTTGATGCTATTAGGTTTAAGGCAGCTTCGTTATCAGTGCAGATTGTTGTGTTTCTATTCAATTCACCACTTTCTTTTAACATTTTGGCAGCCTCTTCCATTGCGTAGATATCCATTTTTGAGTTTGTACGATTTCCGAATGTCAATGTCCTTTAAAAACACATCGGCATCTGTTCAATGCTGGTTACTGAACAAACTGTGAAGATTTTCAAACATTTTTTTCTTGAAGGAATGTTTATTTTTATTCTTCCCTTAATCATTTTTCCGATTTCCTCCAGGTTATAGCCATAATTCTTTTGCCTCCAAAGGTTGCTTTCTCTTAACCAGAGAAAGCTTTTTGAAGTTAATTTTTGAACTTGCGGAAATATTCAACTGCTCTCAAATTTCCAGTTGAGGTTATCAAGTATCAGTATCAAGGTCTAGGTAATATCTACAAATTTATTTACTTACTTTCCTGTCCAATGTGTTTAACTTGTTCATTATGCTTCCGCAGAATTTCATCCACGACAGGTATCATTTTCTATTTACTCATATACACAAGTCAATTTATGTTGAGGAAGTTTTTTTATGGAGACATTTCTGCTCTCACATTTTGAATTGTTCTTGATGTATCGACATTTAACATAATATCAACTTTTATATCATCTTCAACTAAGTGCAACTCTCTTTTTAACGGTTTTATATGTCCATATTTCCTAAATGACGCCTGTATTTTAGAGACAATCTAAGTAAAATATCAAGGGACTCTAGTTACCTCTGATTTAATAAGTTTTCTGTGATAATCTGAAGAATTAATTTCTCCATTAGGTATCTATAATGTTAATGCAAAATAGCAACAAACCAACAGATGTCAATATCAATCGGAGTGATTTACAAATTTTGTTTAATTATTGAACTCTCTAGAAATTCTCTAGTTATTTAGTATTTTCATTTTTAGCCGTTCTTCTTTGTTAGTTTTATTAATTACGTATAAACGTACGTCCAATTTAGGTGGTTAATTCAGAACATAGAAAAAAAGCCACAAATTGGTTATATGTAATCGTAAATTGAAATTGCGTGAGATATCTGAGGCCGTGAAGATATCAGAAGGCAGTGAATTTAGAATTATACATGAACATTTGACCATGAGAAAGCTTTGTTCAAAGTGGATGCCGTGTTTACTCACAGTCGATAAAAATTAACAATGTGTTGATGATTCAGAGCAGTATATGGCCATGTTTGCACGTAATAAATCAGATTTTCATCTCTTCGAAATCAAAACGATCAACAACTGAGTGAGTAGAATGCAGCCGGTGAACCACGACCGAAGGCACAATACTACAAGACTACCTCCAAAAGAAAGAGACAATCAATAGCGAATTGTTGGATCACTTGATTCAAAAATCAAGGAAGATCGGCCTCATTTGTCGTAGAAAAAACCACTGTTTCACCAAGACCAAGTAACGATTCACAAGTCGATAGATATGATGGTTAAATTGAAACTTTACACTTTGAATTGTTTCCTCATTCACCGTATAGTCCAGATCTGGCCCCCAATGAATAATGGCTATGCACTGATGTGAAAAAATTGCTCGCTGGTAGGAAATTCAGCTCAAATGAATAAGCGATTGCTAAAACTGAAGCCTATTTTAAGGCAAAAGACAAATTCTTTTACAAACATGACATGGAGAAGTTAGAGAACTGTTGAAAGTGATTCATTGTGTTCTAACTGCTTCATATTTTCAGTTCAAAAATTCATTATGTGCCGGTGCATAAAATCTCATTGTCACTTATATTAATTACTGCGCGCTACAATGTTGAAACTTCTTTATTAGCTGCAATCTTCAATCATATAAGTGGGTCTTATACATTGCAGCCCGAAGGATCTATTGTATCCTTTTTTCTTGATGTGGAATTGGGGAATTCTCACTGTTTATAGCTTATCTATGAATTCCACTTATTCCAGAGGTTAGGATATGAGATCTTTCTAGATGCCAAAAATCTTTGTTTTCTTTTTCATACTACACCAGATGTGATGCTCAGGAGCTCTGTCGTTTCTCGTACTTGGAGAAAATGTGGATAAAGTTTGTGTTGTCTACGTTGTTAAATAAGTTGCTATATCTAGCGTCTTTAGAAGCTCTTTCGACTTCAGAAGTTGACATGTCTCGCCGTTTTTTATAATTTTCATGATTAAGTTCATGTATCCTTACCTAACAATCTTCACACAAATGTAAAACTTCATTTTAAAGGATTTAGGTATCCACAGAGACCTCAATAATTTTGTAGAATCCGGTCAGTCCAGTAGATAAAATGTTTAATAACACAAAATTTGCATGATTGCTGTTCCGTTTGATAACGGATTGGTAACTTCCTTATTTATTACATATTATGCATCATGAAGTAAGTATTTCGAATATCTTAGAATAATGTTATTTATCCACGTAGAAAAAGTATTTTCCCTGTTTATGAGTCAAGGTGACAAGCATTTTTTCATAAAAGACGAATTAATAATTTTATTGAATAAGTAATAGAGTTAAGAATTAATATATTTTTTTAAAGTCTGATTTTAAAATAGAATGACTAATGGCTGGAAATAAACATAAGCAACCGCAACTGGTAATTCCGTAACTTAAGTCTCATAAAGTGAAATTTAAATATTAGTATAGTTTCAAATTTTTTATTTTTAACGTTACAAAAGTTTTATTCGAAATGAGCAGGGCAGCATCCACTATTCTACATTTTAAAAATTTGGCTTTTTTCAACAGACCATTGTTTGATAATTGCTTGGAAAAATTATCTCCTTTTTGTAGACCAGGGTAAAAGCCTCTAGAAATATTAAATAGTGAAAAAAATACTAGTAGAATGAAACGTATTGAAAAAGGAGGAGACTATAATAAAAATGTAAATAAATAACGGTTTATCGCGATTTCTGACAAAACTACAAGACCTAAAAAAAGTCTAATAGCATAAGTAATAATGAAAAGATATACAACTTTTGAATCTCACTTTTTTCACATAACCCCAAAATTAATATGAAAAATTCAGAAAGCCAAAATTGAAATATTTATTTTTTCACATTACTTTAACATAAAACGTAAAAACACTCTAATTTTCAAACGAAAATTCTCCCGTCAAAATATCAGCTTTTTATTAAAAGTCGGTGAGATTTTGATTCGTCGAAATCTCTTTTCATTGATGGTGTAAAAAAATATTATCATCAACATGGTAAACTTTTTCAGAAAAGGCAAAAAAATTCGCATCCGAAAATTTCATTATGTACAATTTTTAGATATTTATCAAAATTTTACACTCCAATTACTCATCTTCATCAATGTAACATGGAATCTCACGTTTTTCGTGTAATGAGAGTGAAAAAATTGAATGAATAACTAAAAATTGTACATAATGATGAAACAAAAATTCGGATGCGAATTTTTTGTTTCTTATTTTTTGATTTTCTGAGAAAATTTCCTGCGGTAATGGTAATATTTTTTTACGCCTACAGGAAGAAGAGATTCCAACGAACTCTTTAAAAAAGGCAGATTTTTCGACGGGAGAATTTTCGTTAGAAATTTGAGGTGCTTTTTCTATGTCTATATTAAAAAAACGTGAAAAATTTCATATCTCAAATCAAATAAATTACAGTGAATATGGGACATAAAAAGGCAACTTTTCACAAAATTTTGTGAAAAAAAATGTTTTTTTATAAAAGATATAAATTACAAACGGAAAACTTGGCTTTTTAAATTTTTCACATGAATTTTGAGGTTATCTGGAGAAAGTGTAAACATAAAAGTTGTAGACTTTTTTCCATAAAACTTATAGTTTTGCCGGAAATCGAATTAAACTATTTTTCACCCTTTTCCATTCACCGCCTTAGAACGCCCGTAAATTATTTTTCCTTCTATTTTTATCATATTCTCCTCCTTTTCCAATTGGTTTTATCCTACAATTATTTTTTTTTAGTTTCACAAATTATCGACCCGTCTATGAATTATTTCAATTGAATAAATGAACAATGAAACGAAAGAAATTCAAAAATAGGTATTCTCTTCTTTGATTATAGTTTTCGGGTGATATTTGACAAAATCTTGGAACTTTGTGTCTTCAAATTATGAAATTTGTCAGAATTTATACCACACATCAGTTAAAGAAAACCCTAGATGGGTCGGATCCGACCTCCCCTTAGTATTTATGATTATACACTCCACCTTACCGTTAGAGGGTGACCAAGAACATCTACAAATATGAAATTGAAATAACTTTGTATTCTAAAAAGATTATTTACTTTTTTTTTCATTAATCCTGTATTCGTTTTATTAGTTTCCGTTTTAATTTAGAGAAATAATCAATCATAACATAGTAATTTAGTAATATTATTACCTCATAAAAATATAGAAAAAAAGTAGCTGATATTGACCGAGGGATCAGAGACATAAAAGCTCACACAGACATAAGACAAAGTATAGAAATGAAAGCAGACAATGAATCAATATTCGGTAAAATAAGGATAATTAAGATTGTATGATCATGTTATGAGAAGGGGAAAAGGACTAGTAATACAAAAGATATATAAAGGAGGAAATAGCTAGAAGGAAGGACTTGGAAGGAGCAGGGGACGAGAAATTAAGGGTGACGAGGATAAAACCGAGGGACAAAATGGCAAAAAACGAAACAAAAGACACAGGATAGTGTTGTAGAAATAGGAGCCCACGTATTTACTCTACTCCAATAAGGCTCACACCTAAAAAGATAAAAAATCAGAATTAAGTGTTAGTAAATATTACCTCAGTAGTTCATATTTAATACAAAAGATTCTTATCATTGTTGAAATTGCTGCTACAGTAAAATTCTTAACGTCCGCTCATAACACTCGCGATGCGTCCGTCTCCTAGAGGATCTAGACATAAGTCTTAGTAAGTGTAGTGCTAGGCCATCCACAATGTCCATTTTTGCAGTGGCTTCCTACGTTTCCTACAAAATGGATGTAATTCCAGTGACGTTTATACCTGAAATGGGTTTTCTAGGAAGTTTTTTTTGTCTCAGGTGCCCTATAAAAGTCACTATTAATGATTTTTTTTAGATTTTAATTTCTGTATACCTACAATACTATATAATACGGAAATTATCGAAATTTTGCACACTGCGTATGACTTGACTATAATCTATTAAGATCACGTACCCAACAGTTGATACTGGAATACCAAATTTAACACATTTACGAAAAGAAGACAATCATCATTTATTTAGTTTCACCATTCTCTCTCATCTCTGCTATCAACTAAATACTCTATCTCAATTTTAATGGGATATTACTTCACAGGAATGAAAGTTGAAATCGCCTTGGGAATCATGACGCGCAGGATTCTCGATCCTTTCAACTTTCGGCCCGTGTAATGTATAAGATTTTTCTTAATACCTCTGTCGAAGGCACGTACTTAATTGCAGAGTGAAAGTTAAACATTTACTTTCGTATCGGGCATCATGACGTTTGGCCCGTAAAATGTAATGCACCAGTATACTTTTTATGAGAAGTAAATGTTAAACTTCAGTCCCTAGGGACTACCAGGGACGAAAGTACGTACTTTCGACAGAGGTATGAAGAGAAAATATTTTACAAACCTATATTTCACGAAACAGGATCTAAAATATTTGTTGACATACGCGGATCTATATGTTACAAAATTTATTTAAAATATTTCTGCTCTTCTCGAACTGCTACGGAATAAGTTCAATTTGTTGCCGGAACGTGAACTTTTTGTTCATTACTGAGCTTGATACTGTTGGAACGCTATTTTAATATCTCGCATGATCAAGTAGTTACAGTCAGTCTGCTGGAGCAATCCTATATTCAATTTTCTACTCATTGGATTCACTGCGTTATTCATTTTATATTAATCCTCACTTCCTTTTGCTCGCCCCTAAAATCTAACGAACAGAAAGGCGAGTCAAGGAAAGTGGGAGAACAAGGACAAGAGAAAAAGTGCATAATAATATATTACAATTAAGTATATACAGTTTTAGATTTATTTTATGTTGTAGTAAGCTAGTTTCATTTCTAAGTATTTAATATGATGTATTTGTTTTCCACGGCTTTACATGATGATTTTTAATATTTTTTTCTGTTTTGATCAGATGATCAATGGATCAATGGATCTTTCAGGTATCAGTGCGTAGTCTCCACCAAGGTGGACCGCGAAAAAACATTTTTTATTTAGAAGTGGCACGAACATTTTGCGATAAAAAAATCGGTTGACATTTTGCGGTTACACATGGGTCTTAAAATTTGACTAAATATGAAACAACTTCATTTTCGAGATTAGCTCAAAAATATTGAAAATCTTTGTTATTATATACGTAGTATTTTTATGTTATTCCAAACGAAGTCGAAACATGCTATATCTATCATAAAAATATGTTGGTATTGATCTTCCATCTGTTATATTACCACGTAATTTCTCACTCGTAAATCTTATAAAATATAGTTAATTATCTACCACACTATTGCGTATCATTTTGACGATTCCCATCATCAACATAATCACGAAAACTTGTCTGTGTGTTAATGGAGACTTGAACGTCAAGTTCACCAAGCACCAGTTGTCTCAACAGTATCTCCGTAGTGGATAACATCGTTCGGTTGATTTTCAGTTTGTGTTAAAACTCCGATTCAAATGTGTTTAGTTCTTAGAATATTATTCTGTGTTAATTTTTTAATTGTTGGTCGATGTCAAGGTTAGTAGCCTGTTTTGTACAATTATGTTTAATGACCAATATAAAAATATATTTAATAGCTTAGATTTCTCGTATGAATAGTTATATTCTGATTATAATATTGAATCATTCCTACTATGTATCATTTATCATATAATTCCATCAATGATTTTTTTTTGAAATAGTAGGTAGTAGACCATTTTAGCACTTATTTATATTCGCAAATAATATAACCAAATCATAACAAAACAAAACTGGATATTTTATAAATTATGGTCATCGTTGCTGATTTCATAGTATTTGCAAATTGTTATTATTAGATGAATATACACTATAGTCTAAGTAAAGTCTACTTTCAATATTCCTAGTTGGGATGTTGTTCCAACTAAGGATATTAAATAATAAATAAAGAAGTCAAATAGTCCAGGCGCTGGATGGAGTTGAGTATGCAAAATGTGAGAACCGGGGCAACTATGCTCAAATTCTTTTACCTGAGACTCTAAATAATAGAAAATCACATGTTGCCGGCAGCTGTGCTGGTCCGTTTCCCATCTCCCTGCTCGGCACGTTGCTGAGTCATAGCGCTTGGAGTAGTCAGTAGAAAAGAATTTGTAGCCCATATTTTTGCGTATTTAAGTAATAATATTTAAGTTTTTTCGTAATCCACTGTTTTATTAGTGTTATTTATTTAAATAAAAGTAAAGACAATGTCACTACAAGTGATAAATGTGAAGAAGCGAAAGATAAATGAATTGTCGTGTTTGTTTTGTGATAAAACGGGCGATTTAGTGAAGAATCCAAAACCACAAACGTTTATTAGTATTAAAAAAGCAGCGGATCGCAGAAAAGATGATATTAGTAAGAAAATAGAAAGTGATACAGACTTTACTGCACACAATTGTTCCTGGCATCGAGCTTGTATTGCAACTTATATTACTGAAGAGTAAATAAGGCGTCGAGAATTAGCATTACTAAAGCAGGAGAATGCCTCTACTTCCACCTCCTCTACAGAAGCAAATGTTTCAGGTAGCCAACGTGTTCGTCGGTCATCAAGAAGTGAATTAAAACTAGATACGAAACAGACATGTTTATTATGTGGTAAACAAACAAAAAATAAGAAAAAAACTCTTTTTTTATGTTCTGAAATTTCAGCAGCGAACAAATTTTAAATACTGCCCGAAAAAAAAGATGATGTTTTCTCAAAAATTGGCTATTGCGAACAATTGTACCCACGACAAATGACCAAGCAACCACTGCCGGAATTGTTGATTCAACCGTGTAAATGTGCGTCCAATTGTAAAACAATGGCTTGCTCTTGTAAAAAATTACATATTTATTGTATTTCTTTATGCAAATGCATAAATAACGATTGTCAGAATAAAAAAGATTGATAATTTTCATTTTTTCATTTATAATATATGAAAATTTGATTTTTTTGAATTAAAAAAAATTTTTTATCAATAATAATTATTTTTAATTTTCCTGTTGTTTTTTCACTTGATCATCTGTAAGTATCTTTAATCATAAAAATCAATTGGATATTCTCACTAAAACAATCGTTATAATGATATCAAAGTATGTGTTTAGTCCATTTACTAGATGTCTAAGGAGGTGGGGTGTAAAAAAAATTGACCAATATGGCTCCTGGCAACATCCAGAATCATAATCTGCATGCTTTTCTGAGTTCAAAATCATACACTGAATGCGGTCCTCACATTTAGCACACTCAACTCCATCCAACGCCCGGTCTAAAACTAGAGATTGTAAATTCAAAATATGATTATAGGCCCAGTGTATCTTAAATTTCGATATGAAAGTAGTTCTTATATAATAAATATAGAAAACAAAACTAGCGATCGTAAATTTTGGGAACAACAGAATCAAGATACAAATTGAAAAAAAAAGCCAAAACGAGAAACTAGGAAAAGTATCAAGTATGAATATCTAGGAATTATATTGACTTGAAATGGAAAGAAAGAGGCAGAAATAGCAAATAGCGAGAATAACGAGACCATACTGGGACATAAAAATATTGACATGACTGTGAAAAAGGTAAAACAAATATTGAAGCAAAAGCTGATACACAATAATAAAAATATATAAGAAAGAAATTATACGGAAATATTCCCAAAATGAAAACAAACGGACTTACAAGAAAAATGGTAAACCGAGAAGAAAGTTAATAGGTCAAATAAAAGGGATAGGATGTGATAAACAAAATAAAAAATTAAAATTAGATTAGCATTATACAGGAAAGAATAGAAACATTGGGAACAAAAGGAACCGGAATCCTTCTCAGACACCTGGAGAGATAGAAGGAGGAAAGAAGAAGTGTTTGAATATTAGACGATTGGTATATATGGATAAATTAGGCACAATTTTCTAAAATACTCAGTTCTCTCTAACTATCTATCTATTTAACTATATATTTATTAACATCCTCTTAATTTTTTTTTCATTACCTACTTGATGCAAGCAACATTGAAAAAGAAAACTGAGAGAAAATGTTACTTAACCACAATGGTAATTTGTAAACCCGACGTACTAGGGCCCATGAAAATTACTGCGATAGAATAATTTTCTGTTATTTCTCCATGATAAACATGTTTCCATCTTTCAATCTCTTCTGTATCTCCAGTGCAGTCTTATGGTTTTCAGTTATGAGAGAGGTATTTGAAGTTGTTAACATGTTCGAACTGACCCTGCTCGATTGTATTTTTCATTGTATGACCGGAAGTCCTATCTAAGCTCTAATTCCCTTCTTATCAGGTCAATATCGCCAGCGTAGGCCACCTTCGGTCTTAATCGGTCGAGTAGGGTTCTTCCCGGGTTAGTCTCCAGCCTCCTAAATATTATTTTCGAGGTGAGGTTAAACAGAATACAAGAAAGAGCACATCGGCGTGATGTTGTGCCGGCTACCTTCACCTTGCAGTTGGTGTTGTATAGGGTCATGACCACCAGTCTTATTAGCTTGTCTGGCACACCAAGAATACTTCATGAAGGTAACTTTTTCTACGCTGCCTTAAGCTTGCCGGTACTCTATGAACACTATCCACCTTTATGTTTTATTTGTGTCAGTTCTCAAGGATACAGCGGGTGGTGAATATAATGCTCTTTGAAATAGATATAAATAGGTCACTCATTCACTTTTCTTATGAAATTTAATACCACGTGACATGTTCTTTGAAAATTATAACATTTACTAATTCCTGACGTTGAGATAGCCACTAATAATAGAAATTCTTCTATGCTAGTCTTCTATTTGTTTTAAATAAAATAATTTACCTCATGTTTTAATCAATATTCTTTTATAAAAATTGGTACTTCAGTGTAACCCACCTGTAATTGTATACTTTTGTGACATTATATTCAATAATTTGATATTTACGGATTAAATAGCACGGTTCGCCACATTTATAATTAATAGCAGGTTACAAATGAAACTTACTTGGAAATTCCATTTAGAAATAATTCGTTGAATTCATGTAAAATACCCGTTTACCGTTTACGAAAGTAAACAATAGTTGTAACGAGTTCACGTGTTTCATTTTGAATCTCAATTTACGTCCCATTGTTAATAAAGTATTCAATATTTGAATGATCAAAGTAAAGTCTATTTTTAGTACGTTGTGTATTGGTTTCGTTGTCTGTTTTTCTGAAATTATTTTCAAAAAATAACATCAATTTCGTATTGTATTGTTGAAAATCAAGGTAACGTGTGGAATTATATGACATCAGGGCGCGACGGAATGAAAATCGGATTTTGATGAAATATAAAAAAATACACAAAATATGCTACCTCTCTCAAAAAATCATTTCGAGAGCGTCATGAAAACCTAAACACCAAGTTGAGAATATAATGATGTTGGAGTTGAACATAAGCAAGTCTCATAAGCTTGAGATTTTTGTTCCAAGGTTTGGAAATAGCAAATCATCGGCTACATGAAGAGATTTTGCTGAAGTGTTCAGGGTTTTGTGAAAATTCGAACGGAGAGATTCAATAATACAAAATTGCAAGATTTACAGTATCTACAATAACGTTTTTTAAATTATTAATCTCAGGACAGCGAGTAAAATGATCATAACAGTTGAGCAATATCCAAAAGAGCGTATAATTGGAATTGGACCAATCAAATCGATGTGAATACATTGATGTTTCAGAAATTCCAAAAGGAGCATAATAGAGTAAGAGGGGAACCAGGAATCGGCACACGTTTGATGCGGAATTTTTATTTAGTAATTCTCTTGAACACCTTTTTTCAAAACATAAGCGATTCGAAATTGAGTAATGCAAAAACTCTTCGAGAAAAAAACGTAATATCCATTTTATTGTAAATCAATTGCACATTTTGACGGTTCGCTTTGAAATCCTTAACATAGAATAATAGTTCTGTAAAAGTCTGAATTCCTATAACAAACTTCAACGCCATAGAAATCAGAATCAGTATAGTCTAGAGAGAGATAGGGTTGTGCATAACGATGTTTTTTCTCTTTCTTTTAGCATTTCAGGTCCACTTTAAGAAGCTGTCAAACCTCGCTCTCCATAGTCTTCAGATTATTTTCAATATTAACTAATAGAATAACTTGAGTTAGAACGAATAACTTTTATAACTATTAAATAATTTTACGCTTATGATGCCTTGAATTGAAACAATGTTCATAGGGAAATTACAAATATATCCAAATCCAGCATCACAGACCGTTCTTATGAGTATACAATATTTTTTAATTAAGGATGTGTTGTAAATGCATTGACTAATTTTTGCCTGCCTTTCACACATTCTAAAATTTAGCTAAGTAGGATATAATCGGGCATATCTTTTTATGCCGATATCGTCATTGCGTTAATCTAAATCTGAAAAATGTATTAACGACGCGACGGTCTTGTCTGCTGTAAGGTTAACCGGAACCGTAGTTAATTAAAATATTTTCTATGATCAAAGAGATACTTTCACTTTACGTATTTAGCAACAATAAACATTCTAAGTGATAATTTGCTATGAAACTAAATATTATGATGACTTCTGAAATTGTTCGTCTCAAAATAAAATATGTCTCCTATCGAATTAGTCAACATCAAGAAATTCATGCACTCAACATTAATTATGATATTAATAACATGAATAAAATAGGAAATATTAAAATTAACTTAATTTTTTCTTTAATCACTCTTTAATAAAAACATAAGTCATTTTCCCTAGCCATATGTACAAGGACTTTCGAAGTCAACAACATAAAGGACGCATATATAGGGCAGACATCTCAGTATGTAGAAAAGAAACCATAAGGTGATCAATACGATAAAAAGGAAATAAAACTGAATTAACGATCCGTCAAATATTGAAAACATACATTCAGTTATAAAGATTGAAACATTCTTAAAACGAAATCAAATACACGAAAAAAATAATAAAAATAATAAATGATAACAACACCTAAACAATTTCAGTAAAATTTATATATTTTATGAATTTTATTGCAAGTTGATTAATGACTGCAACATATTTGTGTGAGAATTGAGAAAAAATTAATTTTACTTCTCAAAACATTTTTTCTTTAATATTTTCATTTCGATATATATGATGGAGATGATCTATTGACTAATATAATTGTCAGGGCCAAGTCATATTTTGATCAAAACCGAAGTAGGTCGGAACGTCAATCTTTACACGATATCTTGAAATAATTTTCATAGAAAATAGACCTTAAATCAAAACAAATTATCACGAGAAATGTTTAAAAAGGTCTAAGAAGTAATAAGGTAAAGAAAATTATATCAAGGAATTCGAAATAGTGTTTCTCAATGAAGGAACATGTTCGGCGGAGCATGTCAAGCAGTCGGCGAAGAGTTTCAAATTTTTCTTCAATCCCAGTTCAGAGGGTGGTGGTCCTCTTGCAAAATGCGATCCTTGAGAAGGTTCCACAGGAAAAAATCACAAGGTCTCAGGTCACATGACCGTGATCGCCATTCAACGAATCTTCGTCTGCCTATCACTTCCCTAAAATTACCATTAAGATACTCGACAGCGCTGCCAGACTTATGAGCGTAGCCGGAGAAGTATACCGATTTTTCGAGAGCGCTGTCTGACTCATTCCGACATCTATATATTTTCTCACGACCGACATTGGAAGTATTCACATTCTCCACATTTTCGCACGACACTGTTATACAATTTTTATAACACAATTCAAACAGTTTTTATAATGCTAATTTAGATGCGTCCAGATTTTACAGAATCGACATTTGGTCTCTGCATTTGAGTTTGTGAAAGAATGGTTGCGTATAGTTGAGATAAATTGATAAATATGACAATGGTAAAATTTCTCGTGGAAAAAATTGGTTATATTGTGGAAAATTAATGGTGAAGTTATAAGCCAGACCTTCTCAAAAAGTGAACAGCTCAATTCATGTAATTTGGTGTTGTTATCGGATATCAAGACAAACTGGGAGTACTGGGCAGCAGTTTTGTGTCATTTTTCAGTGGAAAATAAGAATAGGAGAATTATTGCTCTTAAATTTTCAATGATATCGCTAGAAATCATCATCTATTTTAATGAATGATTTCGTACGTGATTTGGGGTTGTAAAAGTAATAGTCAGAACTTCTTGGTTCCCGTCTTTGGTGTGACGCAGGATCTTGATATCATTTTCCAAGTGAATGACACTTGTTCATTGTTTCATCGAAATATTGTTAAAAGCCGTGTTATTTCGTAATGGAAATTTAAAACCATCTGTGTCAGTTTCCTACTCAGTGTCAATGGAAGAAACCTACGAAAATAAACTACAACCGCGGCAAGTGACATGTTTTGATGGTGATGATTTAAAATTTTTGTAATTTTAGTTGGAGTTCAGGGAGAAAAATTGCTGTTTTTTCTGGTTTTGTGGGTCACTCATGAAGTGAATGAACACTATATGAGGTCGAAAAGGAATGAATATCAACCGGGATCTCAAAATGTTAAGCACTTATATCCAAAAACGTCTCACATTAAACTTTACATTTTACAAGACAAAAAAACATTATTATAAAAATTATCCATACCGGCGATTAACCCAAGAAATTCCATTTATCAGTGGTGCGTTCGAAAATAATCTTGAATACTTTTACAACCTCGTTACAAAATGATCCTCTGATATTTTAAGCGTATTAGTGTCATTACAATAAATGTTGATGCCCAGAATGCCAATTTATTGCAAATCTTGTGAAAATATGAACATTCGCAGATGAATTGAAATATGATTGAATTTGAATAACTGCAAACAAATTGATAATAGTTGAAAAAATTTAACATTAACATTCAAAAATATCTTGACAATGAATCCATTCCCGTTACTTCTTTAGATACTGGTCCTGTACCAAATCCATTCTATTTACCGGATAATTTGGATGGTAAGTGTCTTGTTAACACTTGCATGCGTTACTTTGAATATGTAGTAGCCTAGGTTTCATTAACTAGTTTACAAATTCTGATGATATTTTTCAGTACATTTCAAGTATGAGAAATCCTAACGCGTAAACGTATTTTATAAACGGCTGGAAAACTAATAACAGGCCGATTAGTATTGGCATCTGATGTATTTCTAGATCCAGAAATGGAAATGAGAAGACGATTTAGTGATCATTATTAAGATTATTTGCGAAACAAGTAGTGCTACTTGAATATTTATATCAAACAACTATGTATATTTTTTGTGACTATCTTTATTTTATTATTGATATTGAATTACTTTGGTTTAACGGAGAAGACTTTTCAGAGGTTGACAATTCGCTACGGTGATTCTTTTATTAATTCCTGCCATGTTTCTGATCAAAATCTGTAAAAATTTCACATAAATTTGACAAATTGATTAGTGTAAATGCCCATATAATATGCTTTTGTTATTGGGTACATATGGAATGAAAAAATTTCGATTGTTAACTAAATGTTATCTTTTACGACGAAATACAAATAAAAAAACGAGTTTGTGAATAGTATATGTAGTCGTGTGAATGGGGTTCAAAAGGTGACTATCAAGAGGCATGTTGATGAAAATGTCTCCGTTCACAATAATGTTAAAGTATTTGGTAGAACATCGGTATTTTCTACAAATATAGAAAGAATAATTTATGAGCACATCGTTCACTTTGAAGAATGCTATTTTGGTTTAATTAAGGATGTCAGAAAACTATGCCTTATCTCATTGTTTCCATACAGAAAAAATTGCTGGTAAAAAATCGTTTTACTCATTTTTGGAACGAAATCCCCATCTTTCTCTACGGAAACCCGAAGGAACCTCAAAGGCGAGAGCCAGAGGCTTTAATAAAGAAAATGTTAACAATTTTTTCGATCTTTTAGAACGAATTGTCGATAAGTATGAATGTACTGTCGATACTATATTTAATGTGGACGAATCTGGTTTTACCACTTTTCAAAAAAGTTTGTAAAGGGAAGGACCAGGTAGGAAGGAATATTTCATCGTTACCTTGAAATCGGAGCACCTCCCGCCAGTATTGTTACGATTTCGGACACAGGATAGAGGGTGTCCCACGACGAGTTCAAACTATCTGTATATATGGCAAAACACTTATAGTAAATAAATGAAAATTTTTACGTTTGGGTTTTCGCGTACGATCTTTTTAACTAAAACATTTTCAATGTTGACCGACTTCCAGTTCTACCGGAAGTCGACTGTAACTTTGTTATTTTAGATAGAACACCATATATATTAATACATTTTTGAAATCTACGTAAAATTTCAGTATACTTTTGTAAAAAAACTTTTTTCAAAATATGCCTACTTTTTGTAAAAAATTTGACCGTTGCAGACCCTTATAAATTATCTTTTATTTCATTTTGATTCGTTGATACAAACACTAAGAAATAAAAAAGATAATGTAAATTTGCTTTTAATACATGGTAAATAGTCCAGTCAAAATAGACATTTGACTTAGGCAAAATTCGCATAGAGCTGAAAATTGACAGAGACGTTAAATATATCATTATAAATGAAATGTCAAAAGTCCCCTTCGATCCTACTTTTGCAAAAAATTTTATTCAAGGTCAAAAGTACAAAATTAAGGTTTTTTCCATTTTTATCGAAGACAGTAAGTATTATCGTGAAAGTAGGTCAGACAAAAGTTGTAGATCATACAATTCTCTACAAAAATGGTCCAGTCACTTTTTCTCTTACGACTCACCATTCGTGAGATATCGCGGTTTTATTCATTAGAAAATTCATATTTTACATAATATGCACACCACCGCACCACGCAATTTCCACACCACCTATAAGGTAATGTACTTGGCGCATTTTTTTAACGTGGTTTCCTCAGTAGGTATACTCCACGATCTATTGTAATAAAGAAAGTTTGATCAGATCGTATCCTATTAATTGAAAGAATAGTAATACTGCTAATGATTAAAGTGGAATAGGTTGTTTTTTTTCTACATGTAATTATATAAGATGATTGTCTAATTCTACTTCGACAATTATTTCTTCGTCTTCATTCTCTTCTTTTTGCAGAATTTCTGTTCACTGTTCTAAGAAAAGGGATGCATCAATAGTCTCTTCATTAATATCATAAATATCATCATCTGTTGTATTTGTTTCAATATTGGAGCAAGTCTGACCCTGACAATTGATGCATACTGGCGAACAAAATAATTCCACTTTTTGACAGTCACAATTTTTACTACAATCCGTCTTGCATTTATAAAAAATAGTATTGAATAGTTTTTCTGGAGCAGGCGGGTGTAAAGTTTGAATTGGCTCCAAATAATTATCTGTTAATTTCCAACAATATTCTTCTGGGTCCAGCTCATTGCCACACTTGAACTTGATACAAGTGTTGAAAGGCAGAAGCAGATGTTGAAGACAGACAAGACAACTGTACTGTTTTATTGTTCCATGCAGATTTTACAAACTTCAAATATCTATATTTGTCTATGGAATCAATTTTTTTTGGAGCACCATATATTGCAAGAAGAAAACGAATTCCATTTGTAGCTATCAGATGTTACTCAAGGATACTGACGAAGAGAATTATAGACTAACAGTATAGTCGTATATTTTAAAATCTTCATTTGATGTATATAAGTTTTATTGTGTAAGTAACACAAACCAATAGTTTCTTATTTTCATTAATATTTAACGTCCGGTGACGTATACAGGCTGCATTTTAGTGCATATTATGTTAAATATGAATTTTCTAATGATTAAAACCGCGATATCTCACGAATGGTGAGTCGCAAGAGAAAAAGTGACGGACCATTTTTGTAGAAAATTGTATGATCTACAACTTTTGTCTGACCTACTTTCACGATAATACTTACTGTTTTCGAGAAAAATGGAAAAAAACCTTAATTTTGTACTTTTGACCTTGAATGAAATATTTTGCAGATGTAGGATCGAAGGAAACTTTTAACATTTCATTTATAATGATGTATTTAACGTCTCTGTCAATTTGCAGCTCTATGCGAATTTTTGCTAAGTTATGACTTATTTTTGTCTATTTTGACTGGATTAAAAGTTGTTACAAGAACATATGCTTTCTTTGCAGTAAGATATCCAGATAGACCACGATCGAAATCGCACATTGTTGAAATAATACTTAACAATTTCAAGCTTTTCGGTTCATTTTAAGCAAAAGTTAATCGAATTAAACCATTTGTGACAATAACAAGATATGCTTAAAAAAATTATGGAAAATTAAAAGCCAAAGGAAAATAATCTGATGTTTTAAAGTAAATGTTCAAAATTGCTCCCTTGAACTTCAATGCATTTTTCAATCCTTCTCTGTACGCCTTCATTCGTCGCACGGCTTTTCATTCTTATCATTCTTAGCTCACAATCTTCTCTAGTTGTTAAGGCTTGTGAGTAAACCTCTTGTTTTATGTGACCCCATATAAAAAAATCTAAAGGCGTCATATCGGGAGAACGAAGGGGCCACCGAAAAGGACCATTATTTGCTAACCACTTGTCTTCAAATCGCTCTTCTAAACATATATTTATGACGATTGAATGAGCCTTTTCCCTGAAGTACGAAAAATTACTCACTAGCAGCGCTAGTAGTTCAGTAGGGACAAACACTGTCAAATCCCCATATAAACACACAGTAAAGTGTACTTGAAAAAAAATGTTTTTAACAGAGGACGATGTTCCTGGAGCAAAATTAAAATTTGCAACCGTAAAAGATAACAATGTTGTAACATTAAAACGCTGGCTTGCTTGTCGTAATTTAAAAATAAGTGGAAAAAAAATGAATTAATAGACAGGTTAGTCCTATACAGACAAATTATCATAATTTCAGTTATAAAATAGTCAATCATTTATGACTTTGACGCTAGCAGACATAAATTTATTTTCTCAAGTAATCAATCAGCTCAGTAAATAGCAAAAACCTTAAAATAAAAAAAAGCAACACGTAAGAAATTACTAAATCAGTATGTGTATTGCTAATAAATAGTATTTTTTACCTTATTTTTATTTATTTAGAATTGTTTCATGCCTACTACGTCTTAAATCATTCATATTTCATTAAAAAAATTTTATTTTACTCCAATCACAAACATTACTTAAAAAAAAGTCGAAGCATGTATCCATTTATTACATCTAACCTCATCAACATGAGGCTTTATAAATGGTATAAAAAACACATTCTCTTCTGGATATCGATTATCCGACGTACAATTCGCAAAACTGCAATGCTTTGTTGGCATTATACAAGTTCAAAAAAATTTTTTTATATCAGATTTATATTTTTAAATAATAAAATAATATCACGTAAATACAATTGCTTTGCATGTAAATATTTTATGTTTGTCCCTACTACTAGTGCTGCCTCTGGTGACACGTTCGCTGCATTATTCTCAGGAAAAAGGCTCATTGTGAGCAGGAGCACCGTCATAAATAAAGAAAGTTTGTTTAATTCGTCTGGTGGCAAGCGGTCTAAATAATTTTATTTTAAATTTTTTCAAATATCAAGATATCTTTCACCTAAAAATAAAACAAAAAATTAAAAAATACAAAAACTGTTTTTTACATTATTAATCAAGAATAAATTAATTGATGAAGTGTTTTCTAACCATTCAAATTCCCATCGTAAAAATGAAGTGTTATTGTTTGATTATTTCTAACAACACAAAGGTCAATGAACTGCCACCGATCTTGAAAAGCACGTTCTTTGGTTAAATGAAGATTATCTTAACTCCAATAATGGGAATTGTGTCTATTAAATAATCCATTTTTCGTTAATTTCGATTCGTCGCACCAAATTATACTTATTAAAAAATCTTCGCCTTCCTGGAATTTTATTATTAAAAATTCATCAAACTCTACTCGTTTAATGAAATCGGCAATTTGACGCAAATTATAAGAATAGGGATGCATTTTGTTTTCATAAAATACGGTGAATCGACGATTTGCTTACTCTAAGATCTCTTTCGGCAACACGTATTGATGCTTCTGGATAAGTAGCAACAACATTTTGCTTAAAATGAACCGAAAAGCTTCAAATTGTTGAGGATTCTTTTAACAGTATGCGTGTTTGGTCGTGGTCTATCAGGATATCTTGCAGCAAATAAAGTACATGTTCTTGTAACAACTTTGTCACATTCACCATGTATTAAAAACAAATTTACATAATCTTTTTTATTTCTTAGTGCTTGAATCAACGTGTCTAAATAAAATAAAAAATAATTTATAAGGGTCTGCAACGGTCAAATTTTTTACAAAAAAATTAATAACTCAAAAAGTAGGCATTTTTTGAAGAAAGCTTCCGTAGATTTCAAAAATGTATTAATACATATAGTGTTCTGTCTAAAATAACAAAGTTACAGTCTACTACCGGTAGAACTGGAAGTCGGTCAACTTTGAAAATGTTTTAGTTGAAAAGATCGTACGCGAAAACCCAAACGTAAAAATTTTCATTTATTTACTATAAGTGTTTTGCCATATATACAAATAGTTTGAACTTGTCGTGGGACACCCCGTATATTAACTTAGATCTCTTTGTTGAATGGCTGATGCAGTTCCAAAAACATATCAACTGGAATTTACACAATAAAGTTCTCCTACTTCTTGATGGCCATACAACACACAGCAAAAATTTGCAAGCTTGTGAGTTAGCTAGAAAAAATGGAATCGTTTTACTCCAACTGCCAGGCCATACCACCCACCGTTTACAGCTATTGTATATAGCATTTTTTGGTCCTTTACAGACTTAATTTACACAAGGTCAAGAAACGTTTCTTCGCTTATATAAAGGGGAGAAAATAAATATAAGGCAAATGTCAAAAGTACTTAATGAGGCATATGGCAGAGCGGCCACTGTGAGAATTGCAGTGCCTTCCGTGCTTCCGGAATTTAGCCAGTAAATAGGTTTTTATTCACAGATGACCAATTTACACCAGCTGATGTTTTGCAACCTGCAACCTCTGTTACAACTTCTAGCAATAATGATGATGGAGATAGAAGTGACAACGAAAATAACGATTTAGGAGAGTTCTTGAAGAAATATCCCCGCGAGTAAAAAAATCAAAATCCGCCAATAGCTCAGAAGGTAGTGGAAATAACGAGCAGCCTTTATAAAGCACATTTAGACAGAATAAACTTGAAAAACTCTAAAAAAAGTAGGTGCCAAGAAAGAAGATATGATACAATGTATGAAATTGTCGCACTAGGATACATAATCGGAGTGCTGGAGTTAGTGCTGCAGTTGAAAGTTTCTATTGTTGTAATTGTCGTTAAGAAAGCTAATGGTTCAATTTAGGAAGCTAGCGTTTCAAATAATGGAACCAATTTCCTATATTGGAACGATAACAAGATTTTTTACTATTATAAATGGTATTTGAATTTTAATAAATGGTATTATTTTGAAGGTACACTTAGTGAGTTTGTTTTCTACGATTTAATTTTTATTGATACTTGTTTAGTGCTTTTATATAGTGAATATTAGAAAAATGGTCCAAATTAGACCTTCTTCTACTTTAAAAGCAACACGACGCAAATAGTTCACCTACTTTGAGTGCGGTAGTGATTCAAAACATACAATATAAAATTATAATAAATAATGGTAATGTAAATAATGAACTCTGTTTGGTGGATTTAAAGCAATGATGTGATAATTTACAGCTGCTTTATTTATTGTTTGTATTGCGCCAAATATAATATGAATGCGAAAAATTCAAATTCTATATTTGTTCACGACAAAAAAATTCAAATTTCAGGCAGTTGTTCTATAAATCTTCAAATCATTTCATCTCTTTATGACCATAGCGAATTGTGGACAAACAAATTTTCAAAATAATGAAATGAGGCTGAAAGTAGCAGAAAACTGTTTGTTTTTTAGTTTAATCGAATTTTTACTCAAGTAAGAATTTAATTATACACTATAATACACCAGAAATAGAAAACAACCGAAGCAATGAACTCTACGTCTTATTGATAAGGAAAAGGAAATTCTGTTAAAAAATAAAATATTTATTTTACAATAAAATAACTTCCTCCATCGTCAAACCGTCCTCTTATATTTAGATGATTTAGTACAATCATTATTTCTTCTTACTGCAAACGATTCTTGAAACTCTTCTAGAAAAGGAATAACCATAAATATTATAATTAAATGCTAGAAGGTTTCGTCTTAACGATATAAGTAAATGCCCAAGGTCATTACTAAATTGTCTCATACATTTGGTGACGTTGCACATAATTTAAATTTCAAAGATTTGAGAATAATATATTTTCATTAATAATAGTATTCAAAATGTTGCTTATTCTATATGCTTCAATTCTAACAAGCTGGATTCAATCAAATACAATTTCTAATTACCATTAAAACCAGTTTTGTCAATGATTGCATGCTAATATTGATAAGTAATAAATAGTTATTTGTATAACAAGGTATTAATTTGTTAGAAGTTAAAATTTGTTAAGGTACGTATCCACTTGCAACAAAACACGTCGCGCACTCATGTGAGCAAGACCCTCTTTTTCCGTCATCAAAATATGGCCTTATTTAGTGGTCTATATTATGAAACATTTTCAAAAAGGTGGCTGCAGAAGAAGAAGAAGACTTCGAGAATCTACAATGTTTAGTAGGTTCTAGAATAACTAAGAAAGATACTGTATTTTGAAAGGAAATTCATGTACAAGATAGTCTGGCCATTACACTGTGCTTTTCAGCCCCTGGGGACTCTTACAGTTGTTTATAATATTTATTTTAAATTTAGAAACAACGAACTTGAAATATATTTATACAAGAGCACCACAAACGCAATGAACGTTCAAAATTAACGTATATTAACACCGGCGAACGAATAAATTCTTCATAAGCAAATATTTTGTGCGTTCTGTTCTATTCAGCGCAACGTACGGACTAAATGAATTTGATACAGCGCCCGCGGTATGTTTGGTTCGTTTGGAATGTTTGGTTATAAGTGAATACCCACCATTAGACGGATTTTGGCTACTTTGGTTACAAAATGACTCTTATCAGCATCTAAAATTACTAACATTACCTCATTGTAGTAGATAGTATTTTATAGTAAATTTTGAGTAATTTTCCCCTCCTTTAGTTTGTAATTTACCGTTGCACATTTTAGCAAATACCAAAATTTTACCAAAATACAGTGTGAAATGCAAAGTATAACAGTTTATTACAGGATTGGTCAGAATTTTCATGTATAATTCAATATCTTTGGTTAATGTTTCTTTAACTGGAAACATATTCCTCAAAATAATAACTTCAAATTTGGAGAGAGATAATCGTTCTTTAGAGACTGATCAGAAAAATATATTTTTTTTTTCAATTTTTAACCAGAATTTCGTTCACAATTCTACAATTATCCGTTTATCGCAGTTTTATTCACTACTGATAAATACTTCGTTTATATATTCTATATATACTACAAAATCAAATAATTATAACATTCATATTCAAAATCATCTCCGTTTTTCCCTCTTCAATTATTTTCCTCTTTATTTCCTGTCATTATTATGGGATTTTCTAAAACGTTTTTTCCAGTTATTACTCAATTTTAATTAACATACTAAATAGTTATTCAAGTTCATATGTGTTCACGCCAGAATTAATTCAAAACTCATGAAAACTGGCAACGCTGTCCGACCAACCGACTACTGAGCGAATGGAAGAAATGAGATATATAATAAGTTCTGTTGTTAAAGCTATGTAAAAAATTTTCTTACAAATAAATGTTAATGTGAACGTGTTAATAATAACTATAATACAAAAAATGGTCCTTCGAGCCGGATTATAAACAAAACCAGTGAAAATTCGCAATAAACAATATATTATTAACAACTATAACCCAAAAACAATTTACCACGTGCTGCAAGCAACTATCAACGAGTGCAAAGTGATCGACCAAACAAGTAGTCGATACAATATCACGGCGACCAGACATCAACTCAACTGGCCGACTAGTTCAATTGCAAGAATCAGGCAGTTCGACCGAAATCAGAGTGAGTTTGTTCCAAATTATTTATTTCCGAATTTTTCTTTCCATTTGCGATTTCAAAGCTTCTCTGTTTGTGCTTGAACAATTTGACAATATAAAATGGCAGAACTTGGCAAACTAATAAAGAAAAGAGGTGTAATTAAAGCTCAGTTAACTATTTTCACAAAAGCGGTAAATGAATTTGCAACTATATCTAATTTAAGCCAAACAGAAGTTACAAAATTAAAAGATAGGTTACGTGATGCCGAAAATTATCTTGACGAATTCAAATCATATCAATTAGAAATAGAGTTACAGGATGATATAAATTTAGATGAGCAATTAATCGAACGAGAGAGATTTGAAAATTCATATTATGATGCAATCGCTGTTGCTAAAAACATTTTACAAAGCTACAATAATCACGATAATGATACAAATCTTAGCGTGATTTCAGACAAAGCTTGTTGTAAAAACGAGGGTATAAAGCTTCCGGATATATCACTTCCTAAATTCAGTGGAAACTTTGAAGATTGGTTAGAATTCAGGGACACATATAAATGCCTTATTCATGATAGTAAAAAATTAGATAATATTCAAAAATTTTATTACTTGCGAAGTGCACTAGGAGGAACAGCAGCGGCGTCCATTTCCAAAATCAAATATACGGCCGACAATTATGAAGTGGCATGGGCCACAATTTCAAAAAGATTTGACAATACTAAAAAATTAATATATGAACATATTAGAGCTATTTTTTCATTAGAAAATATACAAAAACCGACAGCTGAAAAACTACAAAATTTAGCTGACGATATTCACAAACATTTGGGATCTATTGAACAATTGGGGCAAAATATAACTAATTGGGATCCTCTACTAATTTTTTGGATTACTAATAAATTAGATACTAGCTCAAACCTTGAATGGGAAAGGGAAAATAGAGATCAGGAAGAATTGCCAAAGTTAGATAAATTCCTACAATTTTTACAAAAACGTTCCAATTTTCTTAATATGTTAGAATCAAAGAACAGTCTCAGTTTAAATAAATCAGATTCAAAATTTAGTAATGAGGAAAATAAATTCAATAAACAAAGTAGAGTAAGGTCATTGACCTCAAGTACATATACATGCTCCTATTGCAAGAAAGAGCATTCAATATATCGTTGTGCAGAGTTTCTCGGATTAACAATAACACAAAAAAAAGATTTTGTCAAAAAATCAAATCTTTGCCATAACTGTTTGCGTTCGGGTCACTCTGTCAAACAGTGTAAATTAGGGCCTTGCAAAGTGTGTAAAGCTTGGCACAATACAATTTTGCATGAAAAACTCGAGATAGCGGACAACGCGAGCTCAAGTTCCGCAGCACTAAGCAGTGGCGTAGTGGTACCAGCGGCGGGGCAGGTGCTATTATCTACCGCCTGTTTACTCATTTCAGACAATTTCAATAATTTTCACAAAGCAAGAGCGTTATTAGATTGTGGTTCTCAAACTTCCTTCATAACGGAGGATTTGCAAAAGCGTTTGAATATTGCGACACATAAAACAGATCTTTCAATTTTCGGAATTTCAAACAATATTTCAAAGGTCAGTAAAAGGTGTAAGGTTTCATTTAAATCTATACATACCAATTTTAAAGCGCATGGCAATTGTTATATTCTAAAAGAGATTACAAGTGTGATGCCGTGTTGTCGAATCAACACGCAATCTTGGGCGATTCCAGGTGATCTAAAGCTAGCTGATCCACAATTCAATATTCCCGGACCAGTAGACATGCTCATTGGCGCGGACCTATTTTGGACAATTTTAAGCAATAACAAAATTTCGTTAGGAAAAAATATGCCGCTATTAATTGATACAGTGCTAGGTTGGGTTGTATCTGGGCAAATAAGTACTAACAACGTTGAAAAGGCTTCTTGTAATTTAAGTATAAACCAGGAATTATTAAATTCAATAGCCAAATTTTGGGAAATCGAGGAAATATCTAGCACGCGACAACTTTCTCCAGATGAACAATTTTGCGAGGACAATTTCATCAAAACTACTACCAGAGACGCGAACGGACGTTTTACAGTCACTATACCTTTAAAGCAACAACCTTCTAGTTTAGGTGAGTCGAAAGCTCAAGCCGAAAAACGTTTCTATGCATTAGAACGAAAATTCAGGAGAGATCCAATGCTGCACAGCAGATATATACAATTTATGAACGAGTATAAAGAGCTAGGCCATATGACAATTTGTAACGGCAATGATTCAAGCTTCGAATATTTCATGCCGCATCACGGAGTTTTGAGAGAAGAGAGTTTGACCACAAAACTACGGGTAGTTTTCGATGCATCAGCGCCCTCTAGCAACGGTCTATCCTTCAACAATATTCAAGTCATTGGACCCGTTTTACAAGACGATTTACTATCAATAGTCTTAAGGTTTAGGAAATATAACTATGTAGTTTCGGCAGACATAGTTAAAATGTACCGGCAAATTTCAATAACGCCCGAGCAAAGGCATTTGCAAAAAATTGTATGGCGCGAAAATCCGAGTGATAACCTGGAAGTCTACCAGCTAAATACCGTTACATACGGGCAAGCCTCTGCCAGTTATCTTGCAATACGCTGTTTAGCTAAACTCGCTGAGGATATTCAAGAAATGAACCCGGAAATAGCCGAAATCATTAAGCACGACTTTTATGTAGATGACCTGTTAACAGGTGCACCTACACTTGAGCATGCGCAATACATATGTAAAGCGATAAGTGACACTCTTAAATCGGGATGTTTCGCACTCCGAAAATGGTGCTCTAACGACACCAACGCGCTCAAAAATATAAGTTCAAATGATTTAAAATCCGATATACTAGAATTTGCGCATGATGGCAAAACAAAAACATTAGGCTTGATATGGGTTTGCAATAACGATAAGCTTCAATATAAAATTCATACCAATCCTATAGGTACAAAGGTCACAAAACGCACAATTTTATCTACTATATCAAAAATATTCGACATCCTTGGTTTACTAAGCCCATGTACTATTATCGCAAAAATGATAATGCAAAAATTATGGGAAAATAAATTAGCTTGGGATGACGCTATTCCAAAAGCTATATCTGAAAATTGGGTAAGGTTGGAGAAGGAGCTTCTTATTTTGAACGATCTTGAGTTAAACAGACAAGCTATTTGCAAGAATGCTGTTGAATTACAACTGCATGGTTTCGCTGACGCTTCGGAAAAGGCTTACGGAGCCTGTGTTTATTTGAGAAGTATTGATTCCGATCAAAAGGTTCATGTATCCCTGTTATGCGCCAAGGCAAAGGTGGCACCTATAAAAACAATACCAATCCCGCGGTTGGAATTATGCGCAGCATTGCTTCTAGCCCGCCTAACAGATAAAGCTAAAACTGCTTTGAAAATTCAATTCAAATCTTTCACACTTTGGTCGGACTCAACTATAACTCTAGCTTGGGTACGCACAAGCCCGAATCTGCTAAAAACATTCACGGCCCATAGAGTGGCAGAAATTCAGTCTCTCACTAAACACGCCGATTGGAGGCACATCCCCACCCACGATAATCCAGCAGATATTGCTTCAAGGGGAATATATCCTAGTCAAATTTTAAACTCTGATTTGTGGTGGCGCGGCCCTACTTGGCTAGCTAAGGACCCAAGTTTTTGGCCCAATGACAAGCTGGAGGTGGTTCATGATTTACCTGAACTTAAATCCAGTCTTCTGACCAATGTTGCGCCCCCTACTCTGAGTTTTCCCTTTGAACGTTTTTCAAATTTCTCAAGAATGCAACGAACAATGGCATACATTTTACGATTTAAGGATAATTGTCTTCAGAGAAATCGCAGAAGAGGCGGTTCTCTTACAGTACAGGAGTTAAGTGATTCTCTAAAATGTCTCATTCGAATTTGTCAATCTCAATCGTATTCTACCGAAATTGAAACATTGAAAAATAACAAGCCTTTGAGCTCCCATAGTAATCTATTAAGTCTTAGTCCCTTTCTAGAACCCGATGGTTTGCTACGCGTAGGAGGGCGACTAAAACATTCAAATTACTCCTTTGACAAAAGGCATCCAATTTTGATCAATTCAAAGCATCATTTTTCAAAGCTACTATTTTTACAAGAACATGAACGCCTATTGCATGGCGGCCCTCAGCTGCTCTTAAGCACTATAAGAGAAAATTACTGGGTTATATCCGGTAGAAATCTTGCACGAAAGACTGTTAAGAATTGTGTGAAATGCTTCAAATTCAATGCTAAAACCATACAGCCAATTATGGCCAACTTACCGCGCGATAGAACTAATCCTTCTAGTGCATTTTCAATAGTGGGAGTTGATTACGCGGGGCCATTTATGATTAACGATAAGAAAGGTAGAGGTTGTCGTTTAAGTAAATGTTATATTGGCGTATTTATTTGTTTATCAACTAAAGCAGTCCATTTGGAATTGATTTCTAGCCTTTCTTCAGAATCATTTATTCAAGCGCTATATCGTTTTGTCTCTAGACGAGGCAAACCATCAAAAATATTGTCCGACAATGGAACAAGCTTCGTCGGGGCACAGCGAGAGCTAAAGGATTTTCTAAAACATGGCAGCAACACTATAATCGAGAAATGTAGCTCTCAGAATATAGAGTGGAGGTTTATACCACCCTACTCTCCTCATTTCGGAGGTTTGTGGGAAGCAGCTGTCAAAAGCGTAAAGCACCATTTAAGGCGCGTTTTGACCCAAGTTCATTTATCATTTGAAGAATTTGCCACAGTTCTCGCACAAATCGAGGCGATTTTGAATTCGCGTCCTTTATGCCCACTGAGCTCTGATCCCAACGATTTTGGACCTCTTACCCCAGCTCACTTCTTGATTGGAAGACCAATAATTGCAGCACCTGATCAAGATGTCACCGACATAAAAATGAATCGACTTTCCAGATTTCAGCTCGTACAACAATTAGCACAGCACTTCTGGAACAGATGGAAATCTGAGTACATTGCGGAGCTCCAAAGACGCACCAAATGGAAGTCCAACCAAGGCCATCTAGTAGAAGATTCTCTCGTTTTAGTGAAAGGCGAGAACACTATGCCCACTCAGTGGTTATTAGGTAGAATCAGCAAGCTCCATAGAGGCCCTGACGGTATCGCTAGGGTCGCTTCTATAAGAACTCCCTCTGGAGAAATCATCAAAAGAAGCTTTCAAAAAATCTGCCCCCTTCCAGTTGACCTTTGAAAGCCATCCTTATGCTTTCAACGCGGGGAGTATGTTCACGCCAGAATTAATTCAAAACTCATGAAAACTGGCAACGCTGTCCGACCAACCGACTACTGAGCGAATGGAAGAAATGAGATATATAATAAGTTCTGTTGTTAAAGCTATGTAAAAAATTTTCTTACAAATAAATGTTAATGTGAACGTGTTAATAATAACTATAATACAATATGTATCCTTATTGTCTTTGAGATTTCAACAACAAACTTAATGACATGATATTGATGTCTATTCTGTCTATATTAACCAATTGCTTTCCATCTGGAATGTAATGTAAAAACCGAATCAAATGATACTCAGATGTTGAAGTATCCGTTCTAGATCTATAGGCCCACTCTTCCTTTTTCCTTACTTCTCTATCTTTTCCTATTTTATTTTTATTCAGCGAGTTTTTTCAAATCGTCTGACCAACACATTTTCAATCTTTCTCTTTTCCTCTTGTAGTTCCGCGGTCTTTTGTGAATTAATATTTTTATTCCATCCATCGTATTTTTGTTATGATCTGTCCTACAAATTTTTCACTTTAACTATGCCGAATATATTGAAATTCTCCTTAAATTAGTTTCGTTACGTATGCAGATGTTTCTTTTCCTGTCTCTTTGATGTTTAACATTTAGCTTTTCATGAATCTGTTTATTTTCTTTATTCTATCGATGTTTTTTCTATGAATAAGAGGTTAAAAACTTCAAAATACGGGTATTAGGGATATATTTTAGTCTTTTATATATACGATACCTGTCCCAAAGAGGCAAGTAATTCCTGTTTGAAGAGTTTTTCAAAATACTCTTAACTAGGCTATCATTTGCAGTGGTTACAAGCTGAAAAGCTAACAATTTAACAACAGTTTTGCTCTATGATGATAAAGATTTCATGATTCATGTCGTCTCAAGCGGTTATTTGTTACCTTATTACACATAGCTCTCGGATCTGAGGCTTAGAGATGATATCAATATAACAAGATTAATATATGGAATTTATTTGGCAAATAAACTGTAACTGGTACTGCTTAATTTTATAGTCTACAGCTATTACTCTGCCGTAAGTACGAAAAAAATCATTTCATTGATAAGTAAAACGATCCGTTGCCCCACTGACGGAACGAAGTACGTAATTGAACAATTTTATGTAAAACTAGTTGTGTTGTTTTTCATCTTTCGTCATTCTTAACTTTAATTTCAAGGTAATAATTATTATAAAGCTTTAAAACCTCGATACTCATTTTTGACCTATATTTAGACCCTGTATTTAGACAAAGTTAAGTTAAATAAACACAAACTACATTAAATAATGCGTGAGTAGTTTTTAATATAATAATATAGATAAGTAGTTTCTAAAAAATAAATATATAAAATCCGTCGTATCTCTGTAACCTTAAATTAAGTAAAATTCTTTTTGCAGAATGGGTAGTAGATGACGAAGGGTGCCGAACACCAAATGGAGATGTAGGTGACTGTATTCCGGTGCGACAGTGTCGACCAATGATTGAAGCTATAAAATCATTGAATAGGCCATTGTCCCAACATGTTACCCAGCAGTTAAACAGTTATTCTTGTAGGTAAGGATAAATTATAAACAATCGTAAAAACACTATCAAATGTGCATATGCATAGAATAGAATTTACTTACTCTCTACAGAATGAAATATCTAGAAGAAAATCTCTTCTCAATCAATTTTTCAATTTTATGAAACTAGTTTTCACTCAAAGTGATTACTTAGTGAGTACGTATACTATCACTGGAAAGTATTTAGTCACCTGGGAGTCCAGATATTAATAGATGACATCAAAATCAAACAACTATTCTTGTATGGTCATGTACAAAAAATGTCAGATAACAGGAACAGGTCCTAAAATGATAGAGAAAAGGAGAAGAGGTGTTAGATCTACAACTTTTTGAAGAAGATTTTATAAACTATCAAATTTTATAATCATATCTAACTTCAAAATGAATTGCAAGTTAAAAACATTGGCATGCAACTCCAAATTATTCTGCCGAGTAATGTCGTTCATGTTGATATAGCCAAAAAGTGTAACAAATTAAGGCAATAACGCACACTCTATTGGAGTTTGTACTATTTAGAGCTCATACGGCCTTTGTGTACGAATAATTCATTAACTTCAGAATCAAACATACAGCCCCCGACCATTATGCTATCTCCACCGTCTTTTACGATTGGTACCAAACACTCTGTCGTCTACTCGACTACACTAGGTGTATAAAGAATTATTCAGTACCGGGAAATTGAAATAACTTTTTGGAGAATTTTTTTTATCGCTCATCTCAAAGTTTTATTTGTCTGAGGTATAATATACTGTCCTTACGAGGATGTATTGATATCTAGTTAGCCTAGACCAGTTCCATGCATAAACAAAATATTGCGTTACCATAGCAACGAACATTAACTTATTAGAAGTGTCAGTGTAAAGTTTGACGTCAAAAAAGTGAACCAGAATTACGCAATGTCCACCGAAATTGTGAAAATCGAAAAATTGGAGTATCGAGACATCATCAAGTACCTCTATTTAAAAGGGTTAAGAGGTAAGCAGATTTACGAAGGTATGCTTAATACCCTTGGTGATCAATGTCCTTCGTATGCGACCGTGAAAAATTGGACTGCAAGCTTCAAAAGAGGTAAATTTTCCATTGAAGATGATGACCTATCGGGAAGGCCAGTTTCTGTGTCAGTCCCCGAAAATATCGATGCAGTTCATGACATTATTTTATCAGACCTTAACGGAAGATTTATCAGGACTAAAAGGTATATCTGAAGCACTGAATATTTCATACGAACGCGTTCATCATATAGTTCACGTCAACCTTATTCACCCTATTTGGCTCCGTCCGACTATCATCTCTTTCCTTAACTGAAAAAAAGTTAAATTTTCTTCCAACGAGGTAATGAAAGCTGGGAGGTCTGGTTTGCAGAGCAAGAAGAAACATTTTTTTTTTTTTGAAAGGTCTAGAGACGTTGCAGGTTCGCTATAATAAATGTATCCAATTAAGAGGAGAATATGTTGAGTAATAAAATATTTTTACAATGAAGATTTGTTTGGTTCTATAGTAGGCTAAAAATTTTTCAATATATCCTCGTACATTGCGCTTTTAGTTGTAGTCCGGAACAGAGTTTGAACGCGGGCCGTTTGGTTAGCAGACAAAGTATCATCCCATTACCCTACGACGACCACGGCTCAATGGAACATCTGATGTTTATGTTTTATTCACTCAAACGCGACATCAATATCTATGTCGTAACATTGACGAATGTTTTGGTAGAAATTTTAAATCTAAAATCTGAAACGTTCTTTGTTCCTACTAAATGTTGATTGTGTCCAGATATAGACGTAGATAATGTGTGTTTTCAAACATCATAGGATAATTTTTCAGAATTTGCCATTGAGCATTTTCTTTTAAGATAAATTCACACGTGACTGTTGTCTTTCATCCATCTTAATAGATGAAAACTCAAGTGACATAGTCGAGTCGAAACAAACTATTTTATATTCGTTGTCTTATATAAGTGCAAAAAATGTTAGATCAAAAAAGGATTTAAGCAATTCAGAAATTGCTATCTAGACGGGTCGAACTTGGTATTCTCAGTAGATACAAGCAATTGGAGGGTTAGTGTGATTTGAGGATACTCTGAGATCCTATTACTGAAAATTTGTGATAACAAAAAAGAAACTACAAAAATATATTTCAGTGTGACTGAGTTTCGCGCGTTTCTAACGATAACTGTAGAGTATCTTGCCTAATGTAGCCTAAACAACGTTGAAAAAACTAGCAGTAGAACTGAAAAATTTTTGTTAAACAGTTATTAGAAGCACAAATGAATATATAGATGTGTCTTATATTGTAGAATAGTGCAGATTTTACCGTGGAATAGCTCTATTAATTCAAACACCTATAAAGCTCCGTTTCCTGCTTGATAATTTTCAAATGATAATTTAGTAACTAAAATTATAGATAACATCAAATTTAATGTAATAAAATGTCTTGACGATCAAAATTTTCGTTAATAACGATCTCTGTTGCAGTTTTAGTAATAATGTGGCTCACATCTGCTGTCCACAGGGTCCAATTATAATACAAGAAGGAGAAAATGAGAGTCCTCCTGACGTGTCAAATCACCGAAATTTACGGTTGCTTCCAACTAATTGTGGTTATCTTGATCCGGGTAAGGATCGTATAAGGAATGGAAAAAATGCAGAAATCAACGAATTTCCTTGGATGGCTTTACTAAGCTATAGAACAAGTAAGGGGTATTATATTTTTAAAAAAGTATTATTGAAATCTTCTAAACAAAATTTCATTTTCTTAAATATATTAAGTGCATGGATCAGGTTTTGGGAATATTCGATGGAACCCATAAACTTGTATTAAAATCATTATACACTTTTTCAGTTTCGAATTTATTAATGCTATATGTATTTCATGTAGTATGATTAGAGCATTTTAAATCCAATACATTCTTTTTATTCGTTATTTTGGCCCTATTTTGGTCGATTTTGTTCATTTTTGACATGCATTCAATTCAAAATAATTGCTTCGGTTTTTCTTATAACAACTTTTATTTCTGTTTTACTTTTCTGTGATCGAATTATTACTTATCTTTGAATTTCATTTCGTTTTGTTGATAATATAATCAGAAATTGAGTACTGCCGGCTTTGAGATATACATATAATATTTAACTCTCTGTGAATACTCTAAAACTTTATATGAATACGTCCAAGACCAAACTATTGGTATTCTCAAAAATACATAGAAACGCCACCCTAAGACTCCATGGAGAGATCATGGAACAAGTGTCATTTCTAAGATACCTGGGCACGCCCATCAACCATAAATGCGACCCAAAACTAGAAATCAGATTGAGCAAACGCGAAAAACTCTGAACAGCATGAAGACACTTATGGCAAACCGCAACCTTAACCTGAAACTCCGGACCAGAATGCTTCGCTATTACATATTTCCTGTTCTTCTGTACGGATGCGAAAGTTGGACCATGGATGCGGCCAAAGAGAAGAAAATTAATGCGTTCGAAATGTACGCCTACAGCCGAATGCTGCGGATATCTTGGACGCAACATAAGACAAACATAGAGGTCCTACAGACAAAGTTGCAGTATCTAAGACCTATAATGAGAGGCGAACGATATGAGATTCTCCGCATGGTAATAGAAGGGAATATCGAAGGAAAACAGTCGGTCGGCCGTAGACAAAATTCATGGCTGAAATACTTGCGCAGATGACTCAGACAGACGTCTACCGAACTTTTCACAGCTGCGGTTTCTCATGCCAACCTCCGTAGGGAGACTGCGATTATAATTGATTGAGGGAAAATAAGTTCGCATTGAGTTGTACGGTACAAGTAATCAATTAAGCCATGCTGTAGGACGTTCATTTACTCTTTTAAAAATTACTTTGCTTTGGCAATGGAGATTCCAGAAGATCATATCTGAAAAGGAGAAACTGAAACGCAAGTAATATAGTTTTTATCATGATAAACGTTGAAGTATCAGTGTCAGCGCGATTACATATCCAAAACTTCGATCTTAAAGATGAAACTCGCCCTGGTCAACCAACCGTTGTAAAAGTCTAGAGATTCATCAAGAAATCATAAAAGTCTGACATAATTGATTCGATTTAAACAGGTGTGATAAAAAAACGGCCAGATTTAATCAATAGGAAACTCTTCATCTTCCAAAACGATGACACTATATAGCATATATCTCCAAAGTCTCGTCAAAATTTGAGAGAATTTGAGAATTTTCAATACATCCATCGACCTTGAGCAGTCTAATTATCAACTGGTCCGGTTCCTAAAAAATTCTGTGAACGGTAAATAAAAAGAAGCTTGAGTATTTCACCCAGATCCCTAAGAGATTCTAAGGGATAATGGTTTTGCCAGGAAAGTGACTGAAACTCCCAGATAAGAATGGCATAAATATCATAGATAAGATTTGAAAATTTAACATTATGAATTAGCAGTAACAAATGTTGGTTTTATAGTGTTCTGTTTTAAAAAGTGACTTCTCAGTTCCCAAAATTAGTACAAACTAAGCTCTTGTTTTATTATTCCAGCCAGTAATAAACTAAATGGTCGGCATCATGCTTACGAACTTTCTAATAAATTTCTTCTTTCGTGTACAAATTGCTTACATGTGAAAACTGTTGTTGAGCATGATTAAGAAGAAGTAGTCATAGATTATTTACACGTTATCATATTCTAAGCTGATCACAAACTTTCAAACTGTAAACATGGCTAGTAGAAGAAAATCACTGTGTAACGACGAAAATAGTTTTACTGATACACGCCTTAGAAACAGGAGAGGAGATATGAGATGTTACTAGACTCTTTGGAATTATTCGCTCTACCATGTCCATAATATAGAAAAATAAACAAATCCATAAGCAGAGAACGAGGAGAAATTTTCCAGAAATTGAAGACTCTCAAATATACATATAATAACATTGTTATAGATAAAATTTTTACTTTGATTATTATATAAAGTAATTCAACTTTAGGAAGTGAAGTTAAAGCTCTCTAGCCATGAAACAAAACAAAAATAGAGATTCTTGCAACTATTTTGTATAACTCCTTAAAGACTATTATAGTAAATTATTTAAAATCAACTGACTTTTTAAGTTCGCACCTATTGAATATAACTCTTTTTTTACATATTCTTTGATGGTAACCTTGAATTGGAGAACAATATCAACAGTAGTAAACGTTTCATTACAAATACTGTTTTTTTGCGTAAAACCGATTTAAAATCCCATCCTTAATACCTAACTTAAGTATACGTACATTCCTTCTGTCTACTGAGAAAATTATAACGGCCATAATATTTCTTTAATCGGCTTTGTCACGGTCTACATCGGGAAGTTTGACCGCTACATTATCATCTGTATTAGCAGCAGGATATTTTAGTGACGATAGGAATAAAATTTTATCTGCTTGCTTTTTCAGAGATTGTCCAACTACTTATCTCAGGTCTCCAGTATCTTGTTCCTTTTTATCGAGAGCAATTACTATGCTTCATCACTTTGTGTTATATTTGACGGAAATACAATATTTCCTTGGTTGTCGGTCTCCTTATCAGGTTTTTCTGTCAGCTTATTTGGTATTTCATTTCGCGATTCAGTGTTTACATCGCTTTCTATTTCTTTTCCCTCATTTCATGTGGTCGGTAATATTGGACTCTGTTTCTCTCTCCTCATACAATTGATTTTCGTCTTCATTTAATATAGACTCTTCTTCATGAATTGAATCAAACGTAATCCTTCAGACCATTTCGTCGTCTTGTTAGATTCCAGCCAAGCACAAAGCATCGTTTCTTCGACTTGGTTGCCCACTTGAACAGACCTTTGTAATTAGAAGTACGATATTTTTAATTCTAGTCACATCGCATAGACTCTTTAACCACTTTATTAGCAACTTCCAACCCATTATCACTTTGCAAAATACTGGACGCTCCTAATGTAGTAAGAATGTCTAGTAAATGATACGCTACCTCTTCTACATGATACACCATGATGAATTTATTGTGACTGCATGTTTATCGGATCAGCTTGGCAGCGTTACTAATAATCGGTTTTACAACAAGGGCTTTTTTTGACAAACTAGTTTTTTCTGACAAGATCCATATTTAAATACAGTGTGATGAGCACAGCAAATACATTTTTATATCTTAATTTTAACTCTTTTAGCATTATTTATTAGTTTAGCCAATTTTGGTCCGCTATTCTCAATAATATCCGGATAGAGTGATCAATTTACCACATTGTCTAGACAATTTTGTTTTTATACGTAATGGCCAGTCATTATGTATAGAATCTATTTAATTACATTGATTATAACATATGTAATATTCAATAGTTCATTTTCCAAAACTTAATGACGGAAGGTATGAAAAACAACTCTACATAAGAAAGCATCTGTTCAAATTGAAAAGGGTGTCACAACAGTTATTTTCTCGGGAACGTTCTTAAGATAATTTTAACAAAATACAGTTGCTATATTTTCTGCAATAAAAATTTCTGTTTGGTTTAAGGAAGAGGTCCGGAATTTAAATGTGGAGGAACAATTATTAATGACAGATATATTTTGACAGCAGCGCATTGTATAAAAAATTTGGAAAGTCCGTTGTAAGTATCAAGTCTTTACTCACATCAAAATATACATATAATAAAAATTATGGTCGTTTAAGGCGGTTTTTAAACTTATCTCATTATCTAACGGCGTAAAAGTTTCTGATCAATCCCCTGCAGATAACTACACCACCGTAATTTTTTTAAATAGCAACTGGACTCATGTGACTCTTTATTTGAAAGATTATAAGAATTGAATTTTGAGGGATTATTAAGTAGGATTAAATTGGCCCAAATTTATTAAGAGTTTCAATCATAAATAAGTTACAATAAAAAGAAATATAATTTAAAAGATGGTCGATATTATATTCACCTTCAACCTTTTGACATTAATATAACATATTCTGGGTATCTACCCCAACATTTTGCAAAATTTTTTTAATAATAATAATCTGAATACAGAAATCGAAGGCCGGTTACCATGAAACTAGGAAATTTTTGAAGTAAGCAAAATCTAATCGTATGTCTTCTTCATCTCTAATTCGCGTGCTTATCTTTAGTCGAGATTCTTGGGTACTGTACCGGATGTATGTTTGTCTAGCCTTTGTGAGCTTGAAGTAAACAATTCTATCGATCTCAGGCGCATTAGTTTGTGGTCACAAAAAGTAAACGTAAAAAATTACGTTTTCTACGTGTAGAAAATTACGTTTACGATGCGAGCAATTTTCTACATTAATCGACGCTCAGGCGTAGTCTCTCTGAAATTACAGCATAAATGTGGATATTGTAAGAATCACGAGCAATAGCTATTGATTCATTTACAACATCGTTCAATTTTTTTCCTGTTTCACTAATCACACTGAAATTCCAAGACTCTATAAAAACAAAACGTTCATTGTCCAACTACATTTTTAGTAGTAACAAAAGGTATGTTGCAACCAAAAAAAAACTACCCTAGGAGTGAGTCATTTTCTTTTTTCTTGTTGAAATTGATAGGAACATTCAGAAGCAAATCTGAAAATAAGTCGGAGCGTTAATACATGTTCAAATTTTTATTATGGGTAGATGAATATTTTATTATTTATTTACCTCGTTATTTCACCCATGGCTCAAATGTATTTACAATTAACATAAATGTATTCAAAAATCGTATTTTCACTACAATATTTTTTTGGTTCTCGTTTTACGTTATAATGACTCTTCTCGTTTTATTAATATATTTGAAAGGTTATGTTTTTCTGTACTACACCCTGGAATATGGTGTAGAAAAGTTACTTTTTTACGTTTTCTACATTTTACGCGTACAATAAGTGATAAATATAAAATGCTTTGGTTTTCCCACCAGTGTTTGTGGTTTCATTTGATAAATACTAGATTTGAGTTGGTTGGAAAAGTACGTCTTAATAAAATGTTTTGGATGATTCTTAATTATATCAGTTTATCAATGATTGCAGCTGCTACTTCAGTTGAAATATTACAACACTATTAGTTGTGCGAAAAAAGTTTAAACGTAAACCCCCATTATTTATTAACGGGTAATCGATTTCTGTATTCAAACAGTATTATTTGACGTCGTAAATTGGTTACACACCCCATTTCAAGCAACTTTAGCTTAGGTCACTTTTTTGAAAGGAGCAACCGTATAAAGGGTTACAGCAAACCAAAATCCCCCTTTTCCATATAAGAGGAGTAAGTATCATTGAATTCACAATAAATTTGTCGCAAGAACTCTTTTTTATCAGAATATTTTCGAGTCCAAGATCATGAATCCATTGTCCGTATGCCGGGACCTAATCTTTAAAATCCTTTTGGTTACTTCTGAAAAAATTAAAAACGTCGCGATTTTTGTTCAGATTGTTATCAATGTTATGCCGATACTGAATTCGGATTCTTTATTGAGTATTGGTAAACATTTCAAACAAAGAAAAAATTTTAAAAAAAATTCCATCTCGGAGGTACTTATTAATGAAAAGTATACTATAATTCTTATAGTTAATTTCTGTAAAGGTAAAATTCTAAGCGATTTTGAGCGATTTTCGTTATGAATGTTTAAAATTTTCTCCATTAAAAAAACCTAAAGAGTCTATAAAAGTTCAAGCAGCATAAACTTGATTTATTATAATAAAGTTGAATTATTGTAATAAAGATTCATCAATTTTGGTTCATCAAAATAGTTGTGGTACTTTTTTTTAAAAAAAGAAAATTTTTTTAACGCGCAACCTCTACTTAAGCTTTGAAAAATTTGCCAGTATATCCATAACAACACGATTAAAATACTTCACAATTATTATTACTATCAAAGTTCCCAACGAAAATATTCCTCTATCGAGTAACATCGAGTCATTTACAGTAACATCATGGACTGGACAATGCAATCCAAGGAGAATTTATGGATGACCAGTTATTTTTGTAAATTTTACAAAAATTGATGGAATTTCACAGAATAAGAGCAGAGAAAATTAATGTGAAGTAACAGGTTATACTTAGGTGTAAAGGGCTTTGTGTTCCAGCTGGAACCTTTGAAAAGTTCGTCTTTGTTTCGGTTTCTATTACCTATATTTTTTTAAATTTGATTTCTAATGTGTGTTTTGGATATTTTGATTTGTGTATTATCCTAAAGATGGTTATATACACTGGAGAGCAAAAAATTTTCATGTTCTTTGAAATTTTATGTTTTCAGATAGTATTCGCAAACTGTACATCATTGCATGTACTTTTGTAAGCTGAATGTGATAATGTGATACTCTATACAAAAGAAAAATGCATTTTTTTCTTGGATTTAATGATTTATTCTGAAAAAGCAACAAATTAACATTGTGGGCGAAACTCAACATTTTGTTGTTAGAGAAGATAATAAACGAACAAAATAAAAAAAAAAACTTGACACTAATAACGTGTATTCCCTCCTCTTGCATTGATGACTGCTTGAATTCGGCGCGGCACACTTTGAATTAAGTTGCGGATCAAATTCTGGTCGATGGTATCCCATTCCTACAACAGCAATCTTCTCAGCTCCTGGGCAGTTCTTGGTGCTGGTGTGTGTCTGCGGATCTGTCGCCACAACTCGTCCCAGACAAGTTCCAGATATTCCTTGACAATTCTGACTGTATGTGGTCTCACATTATCTTGCATAAAAATGCCTCGTTCCCCCATAGTCACCATGAAAGGCATAACATGGTCTTCTAGCACCTCCGTAATGTACCTGTGGCAGACTAGGGAGCCATTTTCTATGAAGACCAACTCTGTACGAGCTTGTGCAGTGATTCCCGCCCAAACCATAACTCACCCACCATCAAATGGAAGACGCTCGTCAATGCAAAAACGCGAATCATCTGAGAATAATACCCAACTCCAGTCATCTTCATTCCAACGAACGTGATCTCTAGCAAATATCAATCTTGCAGTTTGATGCTGGCGTTGCAACGGGGGACCTGTGGCCATTCTTCTGCATGACAGTCCAGCAGCATGAAGTCTTCTTCTAACGGTCCATTCACTAACGTTGACATTTCTCCCTTTTTCCAACTGATTTTGCAGTGAAGCCACAGTTTCTGTCCTATTCCGCAAACTTCTGAACACCAACAGTCATTTCGTTGAATGGTAACTCTTTTTCGCCCAGATCCTGGTCTTTTAGTGAACAGGCTAGTCTCCAGAAAGTGCTGGTACACCCTTTGCACACCACAAAGACTAGCACCAACAATTCTTGTAGTTTCACGTTACCCCCGACCATCTTGTAACAGCGCAACAATTCTGCCGCAACAATCAGATCTAAAGGCATTAAAAGGCCTGTTAAATCACTACACTTTGCAATAGTTAGGTTTTACACAAAGAATCAACAGTAAATTGGAAAACCGGGAAGGCAAATGTGAATGTTCAATTAGCGCAAAGGCACATTTTTCATCAAAGTCGTACATGACAGCTGTCAAGTCTCGGAAAAAATTTACTTTGACGCCTACTTATCCTTATCAATTTTAACGCTAAAATTTTTCGCAATTTCTGAAGTGACCTCAATTTTTTGCTTGCCAGTGTATAAACCAAAACTTCGATTTTAAACCTATAGCCTATACCGCCCTCCCAAAACGTTCTAATATGACTGTTTATACAGTGTAATTTTAATTTTGTTAAGAGGACATCCAGTTGGTGAACTAAATATTACATCACTTTCTTGAACTACATAAATATGTCATTCTGCAAAAAATCAGCTCTCCAGTAACAAGCCAGCATGCTTTATATTGATTTTGAATTTTGTAGCTTATACAACCAGTATATCGATATTTTTACCAATTGATAAATATGTCAATGTCAACCATTTAAGTAAAATGCAATCAAAGGCCGTTCTGTGGAATAGTAGTCCTGATGATTTTTTCTACTGAATTATCAGAAATTTTGATTTGTTTCATATGAATATTGTTGCTGATGTATTAGTAACGTGATGGAAAGCCCCAATTGTTTTTACTTTATATAATTAGTTAGAAAATAGTTCATATGTTGTTGATGATTTATCTAATAAAGAATCACACATTCTAGGGTTTTTGGAACGCTGAAACGTTTATACCGTTCTATACTGAGATAATGAGTGAACGTATCTGATTGTCTTTAAAATAAACATTAACAAGTCAAACTTTAGACAATGATGAATTTTTGCTATTTTGATATTTATGTAAGAAAGGATACATACATTTTCATTTCAAAAGTTTTTATAAGCTTGTGATTGGTATTTTTCAGGTTAGGTGTGAGAGTTGGAGAGTATGATATTAAAAAAAAGCAGGACTGCGCAAAACTGCCAAACGGGTCAACGATATGTACACCTGGTTATCAAGATTTGGCAATTGAAGAAATTAATCCGCATTCACAATTTAACGCTTCTGTAATATCCAACGATATCGGTTTGATAAGAGTATCAAAAATGAACTTGAAACTTGGTGAGTATTCTAAATATACTATTTCAGTAGATTTTTTATCTGTAGTATTTACTTCGAACAATTTTGAATATATTTTCTTCTTACCTCTGTCGATTTCATTCATGTTAAATGTCAATTAAATAGAAAACAAGGAATATTAACTTTGGGAAGAATAGAGCTTGACAGCAGTTGAACAAATTGGAAATTAATAGAGTAGAAGAAAAAAACTATGAGGAGTATTAACATTGGAATGCTGATGAAATAATTGGGAATTATTAGAATTATGGATAAAAAGCTGGTTCAAATTGTATGCGACTTAGTTAAATTGTTAGAATTAGTTGAATTAGAAACGGTTTTTAAAATATTGCTGATGAATGAAGAAGATTTGAAATAAACAGAAAGAGCGGGTAAACTCTGTAAACTCTGATCTATGTCACAAAGCGAATGATTGCACTTGATCAATATTTGACCAATTATGCTTATTATAACAGCATACCTGTGCGACTGCAGTACTTAATAAAATGTATCGAAATAAAAGGTTTGTTGGTAAATTTGCAATGAGGGTAGTGAATTATTCTGTCACAACTTTACACACACACACATTACTAATCCACTATACTGATTGATAAAATCGTTTCAAAAATATTTTACTTCTCAAATTAACTTGCTACCAGTAGAGAATTATCAAATTTTTACGCTCTTATGTTTTTGTGGTCGCTGCATACATAATTACGTAATTAGTAGTAGTGTACTAGAATTTAGGGCATCTATTGGATTTTAAAATTTTAAAATTTCCTGCTAACTTCGAAATTGTTGAGTTGCATGAAGCTGATTGATCTACCTAAGAGAACTTTCTAACATCTCTTTATACACTATACTGCAGTATCAACGGGTGTGAAGCATAAAAACATTAAATCGTCGGTTGAAGCTATTTACTCTTAGAAACCTGTTTGACTATGCTTATGTAATTTGAAGTCAGTGGTTTAAATAGCATAATTGGTATGCGTACAGTGAGTATATCATCGAAGCTTTGGTTTTTTCTTATAGTTTACAGCTGGAACATCAGACATGAGACGAGCTCGTATTTAGAAAGACGGGATCCATAAGTTTATACCATGTGTACCACGATTTGGGCACGTTAGTATGGAATGTTGAGGGATATAGTAGCAGAGCAAAATTTTTAGCTCAACTTTACGTTTAAGAATGGAACTATATTTTCAGATTATAGATAACATTTTTTAGTTATACAATTCTAGACCACATGGATTAAAACCACATCAAAAGCAGAAGTTATCTAATGAAGTTATCCAATGAAGCTAAAAATCTAATCAATAATTGATAATTGAGCAGTAATCAATACGTTCACTAAACAATTTTGAAATATAATAAGTGGATCTGGCTATTTACCTTTTTATCAGTCAGTGAGAGATGGTAGTGACTTGGAAGTCAAATTAACAGAAGAATTAATATTCTGATATAAATCCACAAAAAGTTTTGATCAAGTCTTGTTATATCACGCCTATATTATCTTCACCTGTATGTGGGTTTGTTTGTTTGTAATTCTCCATTGTGGCTTACAACTGTTAGTATATACCACCACCTTAATTGCGTTCATTAGCCGAGGGGCTAAGGCGTCAACCTTCGGATTCGCCGGTTATAGGTTCAAATTCCATTCGCGTTGTAAAAAAATGTGTTTTCTTTTCGGCAATTTTTATTTTAAAATTATTACTACAAATTTTTTCCCTGCTTCGAAATAAATTTTACAACTAGTTACCCTCCATTGGAGATTTCCTATACTACCTGCATCAGTATTACTTTAGAATTTAACACGTTAAATTTTGTTGTCTAAAACTAAAAAAACACGCTTTCAAGCACATCAAGCTGAAAATAATTTTTAAAATAAGCTTAAACCAATAATGTATTAAAAATACTAGAATTATTGTGAAAAAAGCATTGGGCGCCCATGTCAAAAACATTCTTAATAACTGGATGCTTTTAATCATTTTTGCAGGTTGTTCTTAAATTCGATTTTCCAGATTGTACAAAGTAAATTAAGTCACTCTGAAGATTTGTCTTTACCTTGTAAAAAATGTTTTGCGAACAATACTGATATATTTCTAAATTGCATAATTTTTTAATAAAAATAAATTTGATTTCCAGAAAATACTAGACCAGTCTGTCTACCAACAGATGATCTTCGGAATGAAAACTTTAAAAATGTCATCATTACAGGTTGGGGCATCACGAACGTATTAACAGGTGGGTGTATAATATAATGTATTAAGTCAAAAAGTATTACCCTCAAAGTACTGCCTTGGTTAGCACTGAGCTCATTCCAACGTCAATTCTGGTCTTCTCACTGGGTGAATGGCATTAAAACATTTCTCTCTAAGCACATTTCTTCATTTTTGACGATCTTTAGGGAAGAGGAGCAGCAAGATACTATACAGAAACTAAAGAGAAAAGCAGGGGTGTAAGGGGGCCTCAAAAGGTTTCTCTCTTGTGTGTAATTTAACTTACTCTCGGTGTGAACCATTGGGATCTGTTAATCATTCATTTGAAGGATACAATAACGTTTCTTATTTTTACCCTCCATTAACGTATCCTCTCGGATTGCCAAATATCTGTCTTATATTAATATAACTGTAAAGAATCATAAATTCAGCTACTTAAATTCATGGTTAATTGTATTCATTAAGGTTTATAGTATACGATCTTAATGGGTCATAGATGATTGATTTCGAGTGTCCCTTGGACACTTGAATTAAGGTATCACAATACGTTCTTTATTTGTATGGATGTGACTCTAGTGACCATACTTACAGATAATTATAACCTTTCACACAATAGAATTTTTCAGTATTTAAGAGCGGTCTGTAAACAGATAGATGTCTCATTATTCTGGCGTTCTTTAGAGTATGGTCATCGGATCACGTTTAACTACTTATTTTATTAAATAATAAATAGTTTATTTCAAAGTAACTTTAATACGAATATGGTCCACTATCCATTATCAATGAACTACTTTAATACCGGAAAATATAAGTTGTAATCAATTTGAACGAAAATCTCTGAACATGAACATTTTTGATAGTGGTGTGCAGTAATTTTGGAAAAACATTATCTAAAATATTCATCAGATTTTATCAATCACTTGTCAGATTGGTTTAAATCCATCAAACTTTTAAATCATAACAATTTTGTAGGAACAAGAACAATATCTGTCTTATTGAATATAAATCCTATTTTTTTGCAATTTGATCGCTTAATTCTACAATAATAGTTTCTGAAAACTCAAGACTTCTTGACTAAATTATTTATTTATTTCAATTTAGGAGAATCCAGTTCAATTCTTCAAAAAGTTAATCTACCAGTAGTTGAGCTTGACCAATGTAAAAACGTCTACAAGAATCAGTCTAACGTACATTTAACATTTAAACAAGTATGCGCTGGTGGTAAAAACAACAAGGATTCTTGCCAAGGAGATAGTGGGGGACCTCTTCATCAAGCAGCATTTGTTGATGGCGTGCCTAAATACATTCAACAGGGCGTTGTGTCTTTTGGTCCCAGAGAGTGCGGTTTGGAAGGTTATCCTGGTGTTTATACCAGAGTAGCCTATTACATGGATTGGATTTTGGATACAATTAGGCCTTAGATTTTTAATTATTGAGATTTTTAGTTGTTTCAAACTGTTCAACTGTCAAAAATGTAATAAGCAGCTAAAAATGTGCTGTGAGAATAACGGTGATTGAGCTGTAATAATCTATAGTTTCGCAATTTTCCAACAGATTTGGTAACTTTCAACAACAAAATGGCGTTCAAATGTGATATATTCGAGATACTACACAATATATTATATTTAAGATATTCCAAACGCGCTGAGCAAAAGGAAAATGTAATGTTCTAAATTTTTCAATTAATATATAGTGTCCTGTGAGATACATAATATTGATGACAAAAATTTTCAATAACCATTTTTAATGTCTTCTAGAATGAACCTGGTTAAATAGGTATGGATTTCATTATTGCCAAAACTGAAATTTTTCGTTATGAATGGACCTCTTTTAAGTGTCAAATATGATTGCATCTTGAGAGATGTTGCGACGGTTTAAATTATTTTCAAAACTTCTCGTTAAAGTTATCTACCATATTATGAAGATATATGATTTTATTACATGTCACCTGTTGGACTAGGTATGAAATAAAGAAAATAAAATCATTACTATTAATCAACTATGAAATTTCTAGTCAGTGTCTTGCTTTTCCAATTGATATCCAATGAAATAAGGGATCTCACACTGTTCCATGATATTCTTCCTGTTTTTCCGACTATTGGATTTGTCATAATATTTTGAGTTAGTTGATTTCTATGTATTTTGAAATTTAACTAGGAAGCTTAGCTTCATAATTTCGATATATAATTTACTAATATTATTTGCTAATTATTTCATGAATTATAAATCGGTGATTATATCTTTATTAACATTCACTCTCTAACCTCAATTTTTTTTTTCATAATCTACTTATTTCAATTTATCCTTGTCTTTTTCTGTAGGTGTTTTGCCTCCATATTATTTTGTATGCCTGGGCAATTAACTATTATCCTATACTCCTATATTATAAAAAGAGATGTTAATATCACATATACGAGTACCTACAGATTGCATTTCATGATTTTTCATCGTCCAATCCTTCAACGATTGCTGAAGTTTTTTCACGAGATATTCTGAAAATTTTTATGACAAAATAGGTATTGCTAGGCTTATAACTTTGGAGCCATACATATTGGAAATGATTTAATTTACTTATTAGTTAAAGTTTGAAATATAACTAATTAACAAGTTTGCGAGTATTTTTGACGTGTACATACCTGTATATAAAGAAATTCAAATTGTGGGATATTCAGCACATTCAGTATTTAATTGATTTTGAACTAGACCAGAAAAGCAAACTATCGTCTTAAAAACTAGAAATATAGCAGGATTTTTATTGTATCATTCATAGTTTTGGTTGATTCTGATACTTGAAGGTTAATTTGTATAATCTCATCCAAAGCCGGAACAGTTATAGGTTGAGAGCTCAATTTCATCTGAATTACAGAAAATATTGAAGTATAATCAACAAAATCAATATTAAGTAAATCGGCTACATTAAAGGTATTTAAAATCATTCGACTTCAAGTACCACTATTAGAAGGATCTAAATTTTATTGACAATATTCTAATATAATTTGAAATATTGGTTGAGTTTTGTTTCATAAATCAATGCTTTCTCTGATATGTGCTAAATACAATATTCTTAAGGATTATCATTCTGATTTACACTATTATCGGTCCCAATAAGTTGTTTAATATGTGTATCTACTAGAAAGTTGAGTTAACATATGTAGTGTTTCATATTTCAAATGTGATGTACGACGCTCTCCCATGAAAATGTATAAATCTATTGTCAGTTCCTATGTAAGTTACTTTAAGTCACTAATCTTTGGATGCATCTGTTTTAGAACCTGTCCACAAACCTTCCAGTGCAACTCTTCGACTTCTGCCCATACTTTTGCAACTGTATATCAAACATTCACCCATTTAATTTGCGAAATTCGGCTATTCAATGAGGCAGTGTATATTTATTTCCTATTTTGCTTATCATAATACATTAATACATTTCGTCCACAACATACACTTTAAATCTGTTTTTAGGCATCTTAAAATTGAAAAAAGTTAGGGACTGGTATATTTCTCATATTAAGGGAATCCAGTTTGAATAATAATATTGCTTTATCCATTAATGTAATAGCACCTTTAGATCTAATATTTGCTGAAACTTTTGTTTAAAAACATTACCTACACTGTAGTTTTACAAACGTATTTCATATTTTGTTTATCTGGATATATTCAATTATTACTCTAGAAAACGATATTAATAAAGTTAAATGAACGAATATTATTATGAAGAACTAGTGAATGGTACTAAATTTATTTCATGTACACCTTTTTATAAGTCAAAGACATCCAAATTTGAAATAACTTCACCCGTTCAAGACGATCTATTTCGGAATATGATCTGATTCTCATAAATTTTTTAAATTTGAAAAAGCCTGCTATATACAGGGTGCGGCAGCATAACTTCCTTTTTTCAAAAGTTAATAAAACTTATTGTATGAATCAGAAAATTTTTATTCGTTTTTTATAATACAGGCACATACATAAAGTTTTGTTTTACTGAGTTTTGAAGATCAAATCAGTTAGGTGACGTCCCCCATTCTCCATACACTGAGTAAACCGATTTCTGGCGTTTGTCATGACTCTTGCCAGCATAGCAGGCGTTATGTTGGCAATTTCTTCCTGGATGTTCGTCTTCAAATCTTGTAGGGTCCTTGGACGGTTCACATACACACGGGATTTCAAAAAACCCCATAGGAAATAATCACAAGGGGTCAAATCGGGAGAGCGGGCTGGCCACTCCAAATCGCCCCTAATTGAGATAAGGCGCTCTGGGAAGTGTTCCCTCAAAACAGCCATCGATGTTCTTGAAGTGTGTGCCGTTGCTCCGTCTTGTTGGAACCAAGTGTCCCCTAAGTCCAACTCATCTAGCCGTGGGAAAAAAAATTCCTGTAACATGTTTACATACCGGTGCGAATTCACTGTCACTGTGACTTCATTTTCCTCAAAGAACCAGGGACCAATAATTCCACGTGAGTAAATTGCACACCACACTGTGACTTTAGGTGAATGCAAAGGCCGTTGATGCAATTGTCGAGGATTGGTATCAGCCCAGTAGCGCATGTTTTGTTTGTTTACGGATCCACACAAATGAAAATGGGCTTCATCACTAAAAAAAACAATAGCGTCCTCAGGAACGACTTCCAGAAAAACCTCACACGCGTTCCTCCGAGAATTGAAGTCACGTTCAGAAAGTTCCTGCACAATTGCCATCTTGTATGGATGAAAATGAAGATCATCATGAAGTATTCTCCTCACAGAACGATCGGAAAGTCCAAGGGCAGACGCATGTTTGCGCGCAGAACGCCGTGGTGATCGCAACACTGAAGTTCTAACTAATTCAATGTTCTCCGGTGATCTAATGGGCCGAGGGACTCCAGTTCTTCGTCTTGTCACACTTGCAGTTTGTCTGAACGTAGTGACCCACGTAACAATTGATTTCCGGTCCGGGACAGGGGCCAAGGGGGCTAAATTAAAGCGATTCCGAAAGGCGCGCTGGGTTGCGATCACAGAACATCCGCTCGAAAAGTAAACCTCAACGGCAAACGCACGCTCCTCACTGTTCCAACGCATGATGGCGACTGAACTGTGCCGGGACAAAACTTTATAGTCCCCCCTCTCGGACGAGACCACTAGCACTCCGTTACGACATCTACCGACTAAATGGCGAACTTTTTAAAAAAGGAAGTTATGCTGCCGCACCCTGTATTAAAGTTAGTCGTTAGGACATCTAAAAATGACGAAAGTATTGTTGCCAACGTGAAAAAGATATAATAATGATATTAAAATGTTTTTTTAAATAAAGACTGTAATGCATCTAAATAACTATATAAAATTTTCAATAAAATCTATCATAAGTCGAATATGTGGTTTTATTTCCAATTGAATATTAACAATTGCTTAATTTTTGTTCGAATAACCAACTGAACTAACAGTTTATTAATAGAATAGGTTTTTCACATTTTAAACTCGGTCGCATCAAAAAACGTATTCGTTCCATTTTTTCGAAATTAGATGAAGATGAAAGAAATAACAACTCGCGGCTAACAATACATTTTCATTTATTACAATGTTATTTCCAGTGAGAACATGATTTTGCTAAATATCTTATTCGTACGACAAAATTTTTAACTGCATATTTGTCCTTATCTTGTAAATTGTATCTTATATGAATGCTTAACATTTCGTCGTATTTTTGGCAAAAAATTGTGCCTACTTTTTGTCTACTTGCTTTGGAGCCCGCATAATAACCAAAACTAAACAAATTATTCTCTCTCAAAACTTTCTTGGAGGTGATTTAATAGTCCTTCGTGAGTTAAGAAACTAAAGACTAAAAGTAAACGACACCAGATCATACAGAGGAGCACTCCTAACCAACCACTTCTTAATAATAGCAATAATAAAAGATATACAGCTAACAAAAAAATACTTCAGCAAAACAAGATAAAAAAGATGGAAGATATATGCTTTAAAAAATAAGGAGACAATAAAAAATAACAAAGAAATATGTAAGTAGCATACGAAGGCAAACTGAAACACAAATTATATAAAAAACAATGGAAAGAACTAGAAAATAATATAGTAAAAACTTCAGAACAAGTATTAACAAAGAAAACATGCAAAAATACAAACAAAGACTGGTACGACGGAGAGTGTGAAGAAGACAGTAAGCAAAAAAATGGCAAGTATGAGGTGCATCGATAAAAGGGAAGAACAATACAGAAGAGATTATAAGAGGCAAAGAAATATAGTTAATATGGTATATAAATGAAAAAGGAACAAATGGCTGGATAAGAAATTAGACAAAATAGACCAAAAGATACATAAAATAAATATGAGACAATTTTATGAAGAGATTAAACATCAAAGCACTACCCCAAAACCAAAAGGAATAAAAGATAAGAATAGTATAATAAAAAAATGATGTTAAAATAATTGGAAAGGTATGGGAACTAAACTATATGAGAAAAGAAGAGTAAGAAAGCAAAATACGGAACTAAAACTGAGGTTGAAGAACAGACAACAAAACTACGTAATGGGAGAGCTTTGGAGAAAATGGTAAAGAGACTGAGCTGTTAAAAGGAGAAAGAGAATAGATGAAAAAACAAATTCATCAACTCAACGGGACAATCTAGAAACAAAATAAGATCTCAGAGGAATGGAATACCAATACACAAAAAATATAAAGAGGACTATAGAAACTATAGAGCCATAACACTTCTTAACATTACACATAAAATACTCGCCAACTTAATAAATAGAAAACTCAATTCATACGCAGAAAGTATACTGGTAGACTACCAAAATGAGTTCAGGCCAGGACGATCCACAATCAACGCAATGCACAAAATAGACCACATAGTCCATGGGAACTCAATAGAGAGCTAAACATAATCTTTATAGATTTTAATCGCGCATTCGACTCAATGAATAAACAAAAAATGATAAAAGATTTAGAAACACTAAAGGTACCCAAAAAATTAAAGATATTAATAGAAGTAAGTTATATTGAATAAAAGGAAACCAAAGTAAGATATCTGGAAATACTATAAATGAAAATAAACGAAGGAGTGAAACAAGGCGACTCGATCTCTCCAATCCTGTTTAATATGATTTTGGAATATAATGCGCAAATCAAAATTAATTAATAAAAATATAACGAATCAAATATAAGGCATATAAAAGCGCAATGACAAAATTTGATAGGACACATTATGAGAAGAAAACCTACAGAAATGCCGATGAGGATAACACAATGGATACCTCTATGACCAAGAGGCAGGCCACGAAATACCTGGAGACCCAAAACAGAAAAGAATACTGACTAACGAAGCCAAGACCAACAAAAAACTGTAACAAAAACAACAAGGGGAGGGGATTTGTAGGCACACAAAACACTAGACACGATCCAAGAGATTGAACGGAATAATGAATGATTGAAGTTATGGATTAAGTTGTTTCGTGTAAAATAGTGCAGAGTTTTTTTCTTATAATTATAATATAATTATATAACTATAAATATTTTTTGGATTTTCACGATAATTGAAATAATACTCGTTTCTACAAAATACAATAAATAATATATTCTTATATAAATACTATACAGACATGACTGACCATACAGATGCTTTTCTAGCTATAACTTCTGATAATGTTTTCTCGTCAACCTCTTTAGAACCATCCCATTTCTGTCTTTTTCCAGACGCAAACATTGCGAACGCAATACTCGGTATAATATATGCCATAGCAGCTACAATGAAAACTATCTGCCACTGTGATTTATTACCCTGAAAAATTTCAACATATCGTGTTGTTCAAAATCATCTACACTATGAAGATATTAAATAAATATAAAACATAATACGTGAAATTTGGACACTCTATACTCTATATTCTATAATGGTAGAATTGGAATGAATTACTTACATCGTCAGTAACAATTAATTGTACTAATATAGGTGCAAAACTAGAAAGTGCACTACCAACACTATTACACATAGCTTGAAGTGTGCCTGAAAAATTTGGAGACAAATCTATGTGGTTCAAGTTATATCCTCCAGTTGCTGCAGATTGAATTCCAACTGCGCTCACTAACATAAAAACAGACGGGATTCTAGCACTGGCTGGTAAAAAGCTAAGAATCAGTAGAGATGTACCTGCTCCTATACCAGCTAAAAAAAAATCATCAATCAATAATTTATAACGTAACTTATAAAATTATAATTGTAGTATGGTTTTTAAGAGCCCGCATTTGATTAATAAAACAGTAGAAAATTCTTGATTATATTTATTCCAATGTTGTGATATTCTTGATAAATAGATAACGTTTAAAAAGCAAAAATACGTATTTTGAGCAAAATAAATTAAAAATTGTAGAAAATTGAAAAGGAGTATTTTATTACGAATAAAACATGATTCCCAATTGCAAATATTTCAACATTCCATTCCGTTATACATTTCTCGAATATAAAGAATTGTATATATTTATGTCAATTTTTCACTTCTTAGACCTTTTTTATTGTGTTTATTGTGATGATGACTTTTATATTTTCCAAATATTGAGATGTTGGTGGAATAAAAGCAGCATCACTATTATAAATAACAGTATTTAGGGTGCGGCAAAAGTCAGTTAACCAAATTACATAATAATGAAAACAAACAATGACAATATACAAAAAGTCGATTTATTATTAAAAGAAAACTAGAAATTTATACAAAAATGCCCAATCTTCTACCATTTTTTTCTCTCTTAATGTCATTTTGGATTGACAAAAAATGTATCTTTGAGCATCTCAATCTTAATTCTGCCTCTTCTCTCGACATTTAAAAGAAGCACGAACTTGTAGTTCATAATGATGCGGGGTACTGTCCTTTTGAAAATATCGCATGTCTGTCCCATCAAAAACATACGAACCGTTAATATGTCAACATTTGATTCTTCTGTAATGGTTACACTAGGGTTCTAGACAACCAGTATTGGGCTTTGTGTTTCGCGCAGCCATTAAAGCACCCGCAAAATTCTAGCCTGCAATTAGAATTGCCTTTATTTGAATAATGAAACTGCAACTCATTTTCTTAACATACGACGTAAACTGCGGTTAGATATTTGTAATTCACCTAATGTACTACATGCAGATTTGGTAGGTGCTTCGTTGAATGCTTCAGCAGCATATTTTTTTGTGAATATTTCTTATGTAGCTTATACACACTATTTGTCTCGTCGAAATATGTCTGCCATGATGCTGCGCTGCAAATTCTTCAAATATCTTATTGTAGTCGTTATTGTAACGTAGTTTTCACGGAGCTACCCTTCGAAATTCCTGGAATTTAGCAGGCGAATTATTTACATTGTTTCTTTTGAATAATCTTGTTTCTTTACGTTCTAGAAGTTTGGATAATTCTATTTGTAGTATATAAATAAGTTTATATAGCACAGTTTAGTTCAGTTTATAATAAATAGTCGTAGTGAACAGAACGAATTAGTAATTAGTAATTGAAGAACTTAAATAAATTATTCAAGTCAGTTAAGTGATAGTGATAAGTAAATTATTATAAGTTAGTTAGGTGGGTGTATAGTGCTTAAATAAATTAACAACGTAAGAGACAGTGTTTATGAATTCACCCCACGAATAGAAATCGTATAAATAAAGTAGAAAAACAATACTAAACTAACAACTGTGTCTCTTACTCTGAGCATTATTAGTTCAGGCACTGTAGCCAAAATTTTATTAACACTTGACATTAAAACCAATAGCATTGATTTTTGGTAAATAAGTCATTTGTAAAGAGTATGTTAAAATAATGAATAGCGTGGATAGTTTTTATATTTATTAACTTCTATATAAGAAAATGTTCAAAGACACTATCATTTGTCTAAAAAGTGCTCTGGCCATCACTTCTGACGTCTGACGTTGTTTTTTGCTTGCTTCGTTCATCTCGTTCACCCTCCTAGCTGTCACGTATTGTTAGTTTGTTTTTCTCGCGCACAGGACAGAGAACATAGACAATGATGAATAGATCAATAAGTATCTGAGAATCAACAGAGTATTTGGAGAAAAAAATTGTTCGGCGCTCGGGCGGCCATGAAAAAAGTGGTAAACCACCGGAAAAACTCTAAAAATTGATATTTCGACAATAACGTAGAAGAAATTGATAATTTCGTTACAATTTATAGAAAAAATTCTCACAAAAAAGGTATCAATATTTTTTTTTCTTAAAATAGTCCATTTTGGAGATACGTGACCCTAAGTATTTTTCAGTAATGAACCCCTGGTGCGCGCATGCTCAAATTGAGTGGTCTGTAACAATGTGGATTTGTGATTCGAATAGATTGAAATCATATTTTTCTAAAAATTGCTATAAAGTTGACTTGCTGGTTAATCACATTTGAGATTTGTTAGTTCCACATCAGTTGAAATAAATTTCATAAAAGTGGGAGAAAGGATGAAATCATATAGACAAAGTAAATTCCATAAGAAATTGGAGTTTTCGAACTGGAAAACGTGGAATAAAATTATTAATACAAACCAGAATGGCTGAAGATGTGTAAATTTGTTAATTTATTGAATAATAGTAAGTATATAAAAATTAAACTGGCCTGATATTGTCAAGAAAAAAATGTAGGTTACTACGAGGAAGAGCAGGTTGCTGAAATACGGAATCTCACATTGATGTAGCTGTAGTTAATAAGATCGCACGTCTTTAGACGCATATCCTGTAAGACATCGACCAGAAAAAATAACCAAACTAAAATACAACGTTATTAGAAAAATGTGGTTGAATTTCGCCAAAGACAAAGTGGGAATAAATTTTGACCTACTGAATCTTGGAGCAAACTCTATTTATTTATTGAAGAAATTATTTCAGCTTAGGATAATAAATAAAAACCACTTTTGATGGAACTTACTAGCTGTAAATATCTAAATATCTATTGCTGAAGAATATTCCTTCAAAATCTCGTTTACTTTGGGACTTTTTGCTCAAAAAGAAGAAAATTTTACAGATTTTAGTTGAGCGGCATGCCAAGTCTTATAGTATTCCGAGTTATTGACGTGTAGATCTTATATTACCAATTATAACTCATTATCTTGTAAATGAAGCATTTTTTGATAAAAGTTTCTATAGCCGCTCGCATGCAGAACAATTTTTTTTCATTCTTGATATTAAATTTGATTCCTTTATTTATTTTTATTTTATTTCCTTTATTTGATTTTTATTAAGGCTAAAAATATATGGCACATTATATCAGAAACTTTGTTTTTTTCTTAAAGTAGTACCCAAAAACTGCTCTTGGTTTTGGTGTTAGGTTAAAACCCTAGGTTCCTGGACTATAAGTATCTATTAGGTTCGTTTCAAGCCGTCCTTGGTATGATGACGATTCTGCACAATAGAGATTACGTGTTGCAACCGGGCGGTTACCATTATAAGAACTATTCTGTTTGGCGTTCCAACCGAATTGGGTATCGTTTGTGAACCGTTTCCGGGACGGTCTAGTCGATACTTTGTTGTCAGCAAGTACTGTTACAAGATCAGTGTACAGCCGAGGATTGCGCAGAAAATATCTATTATCGCTTCCAATCACCGTTTCAAGAACGGTCCAGGCTAGCAAGTTGGAACAAACCTATAGTAAACGCGATAAAGTTGTCGGACGTGATTTTTCGTGATAGTAGTGACTGAATTTTGCTACACCTTGTAGAATATCATATATGTATATTTTGATTAATGAAATATTTTGATTATGTATTATGTGTTTTATGAATTATAATTCTACAGAAAGCTGCAGAGAATGTCTTTTTACATAAGACAAGGAAAGATTCGCTTGATGTTTGAGATTGTTATTCATTAATTTTTTGTTAGTGCAGTGTTTGCTTTCACAAAAACTATAGATTTGAATTCAAGATCTGAAAACGCAAACTAATAATTTAGATTTAGAAATATGAATTGAAGATTAAATATCTTGAGAATCAAATGTTTTTGTACACATTCTATTTTTATCTTATATTTGATTATATGATATGAAATGAATTTCATTATTTTATTCTTAGTTGTGTATTGGGGTTTCATAATAGGATTGCATATTAGACTCATATTTTTAACTTCATTTTTTTTTGTTATAGCAGTAATGCAGTCATCTACGTAATACAAGATATATAAAATATTGGGTTTACTTATCATAATTTGTTCAAAATTTTCTTCTTATTCTTTTCTTAAGATTTAGTCTTGTTTCTTCTACTATTCAGCCTCTTATTAAGAAGTAGATGTACAGCTTTCGTGCGAGTTCAGTCGAAAGGTCTGCTTGAAGTTGATTTTCATCCTTTGCCTCTTTAACCCGTCAATCTTCCATCACTCTGTCGACGCGGTCTCTCCAATATCGTCGTCTCGATTTCGTGAATTATAGTATATCCTGAATCTTCTTTTATAGCTTTGCTTCTTATTTCATCTCCTAGGCACATTTTTTCAATAGCTCTCAATGTTTTCATCTCTACTGCCCTTTTCATATACTTTTTGTTGTTGTTGCTCTGCAGTGTCCTGAGATGGATTAAGTAGCTTCAAGGGTACTGTAGCCAGTCTCAAGTCCAGAGAAAGGAGGAGAGTTGGTGGACAAGGTTAGCAACCTACCCACTGTAGAAGAGATTCATTGCTCAAAGTACAACTAATACCCAAGATCATCCGTTCTTAATTGCGCTATAACACTTGGTATGGAGGGTTCCATGTGAAGCTTTCATTACGCCCAAATGTTTCATTCTCAAAATCAAAATATTTATATTTACAAAAAATGAACAACAGCTGTATTATTGTACTTTTATGTATCTGGATTCATGTGTTTCTCGTTCTAAAATATCTCATTTAATCATTCTTATTCAACTTCTTGTTGATTGAGTGACATCAGTTTGAATTTATTTTATTACACCTATGGAGTACATAGTACAAAATATGTTTATTGGACCAACTGCATTCTCTTCTCATTGGACAAATTCTGGTCTGTAGGGAATGATTCAAATAGTCAAAAACTTCAAACACTTACATATCGAATTGAATAACTTCCTAGTAGCAGTCCTCGTAAGATATTTATGGTTAATTAGATAATCTGCAAGAAATCCAAAACCAAAATTACAGAAGAAGCTAGCAATATAAGGTGCAGATGACAATGCTCCATTCTGAAAAATTAATATATATTAGACAGTTTCTCAAGTTCAATTTTTGGTCGTAATTGAAGAAACAATCATTCAAAAAAAATCATTCATTGCAAAGCAATATTTGGCTCATACAAAAATGGTTGCGTCGTTTGAGCAAGTTGTCTGGCGTCTTAAATATTCAAATTAGGTTAACCTTTGATTTACAATGCCGTTGAGCAATTGTTGTAAACCACTTGCAGCATCGTTCGGTGGCCATGGTCAGGTAGCGATAGCGTAACACATGAGTGAAACACATCCAGAGCAGAAATGTGTTAAATATTTACTCGAAATAAGTTATGGAAATAAATTTTGTATTTATAGTCATTCGAGAAAAGTGCCTACTTAATAAAAGTGTGTGAAAACCATTAATCACAAATATGTATAATGTATGAACGTACAAAAAATATACATTACATTGTACACTTTGACTAACTCATATTTAAGTACACCATAAAAAGGAGGAAAATGTTGGAGATTTCATAAATGGAAATATCGGAATGAGAGGAATTGAATTTGGATAAAAATAATAGCTAGAGCGAGGTAAGTGACGTGCAAAAGGGTTAAAATACAAGCTCATTATATGCTACGAGGTTTGTTCGAGAACAATACATCAAAGATTTTCTTTTCTCGCGAACAACATGCCTTTTTCTAGTCCCGCCATGCTCTAACCGTTTTAACCGTTCCAAATAATAGTTGACGTCTTTCTCATAAAAATAACGATATCGTCCTCGTCTGATAACAAACTTGGAGGTGATGAAATGGGAAAAATCGCTGAAAGTAAGATTTGGTGAATATTGTGAGTGATCAACCAATTCAAAATACAATCAAAATTTTAGTCAGCGGGATCAGCCAATTGTCAAAAGATGCGTTGTTTTCTTCAACCGCAGTCACTTTTTGTAATTTCTCCCTCTACATTATCAAGCAATTTAGCGTTATCTCTGTTGTTATTGTAGCTTCTTGAAGATAGTCGATGAACACAATCTCGTGACGATCCCAAATAACGATCGCCATCACTGGTCCATTTTAGAGCAGATTCTCACTTTGCAATCGACTGTCTGGAAAATGTTCTTTAGAATTCACTTATGGTCTAAACTGAGTGAACGCGGCACCCTACGTGCGGATCGCTCACACCTGCTTAATTTTTTAGTTAGTATATGGCAGATGCATTTTTTTTATATACCAATAGCCTATTCTATCTCTCTTAATTCAATCGAAAGATCGCCCGGAGTGATTTTTCGATTATATCGCTGATTGGCACAGTCTTTGATTGTCCCAAACGCTCGTCGTCAGTCAAGCTGATACGACTACGTTTGAATTCATCTACCTGAAATTTAACGGTAGTAAATGAGGGTATAGAATCTCTCCACAGAGTTTCTACCTCCTCTTTCATTTGGTCCGGCATTTTGCTATTAAAAAACAGATATTTAATGACAGGTATTATATTGAAAACTGCTGACATCTTCAGATAGAGGGATAGAGAGAACTTTTTAAGCAGCTCTTGTATATTATAATAACTGTTCACTCGATCTTGATGCAATATAAGTGATTGAATAAATTAAGATCAATGCGTTTAGAACGGAGTATTTGAATTTTTCAAATATCGCAGAGAAAAAAAATATAATGGCGAGGAAAATTCGTACCATCCCAAAAAAAATGTAATTTCTATAAGAAAATGATTTCATTTAAAGAAATCTGAGAACTTCTAGGGAACATCAAGTTAAGAGACTAACTCAGTAGTGAGGTTCAAAATGAAATTAATTTAGATTAAATTAAAATACTAAAACCTTTGCTAACATAGAAGTTACTCACATTGTATCATATACATATATTATTCTCTAAAAAATAGTAAATCAAAAACTGTTTGTTAATATAAATTACTCTATGGACATACTCTATAAACAGTCACACGCAAAAACATGTATTTAGATTTTGAGGTCATAATAGCTATCGATGATCGTTAATTTTGATAACGTAGATAATGCTATTAATCATATTTTAAAATTTTACGTACCGATTTCATATCGAATAACATGACCGCCTTCATATAATTGGGAATTTCTGTTATAAGCGTGTTGTAACCCCAAATTTGGCCAACTTGGGCGAACATCAATATCCAAACTGGTCTAGTTGTAAGAATACTTTTCCACGGTACTTGAATCTAAAAAGAAATAACCATTATTTATTGGAATCAATATGACAGATAATTTGATATTAGAATATTTCTTTAATTATTTAATACAGCCTAGTCCTTTATAAACCACTGGCGATTTTAGGGATTTCATTGTTATCGTCACCTTCCTATGTGGTATGTTCATAGAATAAGTTCTGTTTTCATAACTCTCTGCAGCAGCGATATGTGAGAACTCGCATTTTCGTGATGGAGAATGAGCCGTCTTCTACGATTGGTTTCCCTGATTTATTAAAAAATTTCTGGCAAACAAATGCTGGTGTACTTTTCAAAATTGACATTTCTACGTTGTTTTAATGGAAAGGTGGTGACATGTTCAGTTTATAGTTCATAGTTCGTAGGTGTGGGCGGCCGTGAAGACGTTCAGCACATATCGTGCCCCACTTGACATTACCAAAGTCCGATGTCCTTCGATTGGCTTGAACCCTTTGATGTCGTTAGGCAGGTTGTGGGGTTTGCCCAGGTGTTTAAACCACTCCCATGTGAGTGAAGGACACTCAAAGATAACGTAGTCTGCAGTTTCGTCCTCCTCCATGCATCAGCGGCACTCCGGATCATCTGTGGCGCCCATGGTGTGAAGGTAAAGTCTTAGATGGCAATGTTCGGTTAGAAATCCGGTCACTAATCTGATTTCGCGCCTATTTAGCCGAAGCAGTTGTTTGGGGAGAGACGAGCGGGGTCCGTCTATATAGGCCTTCGCTTGTCTCATGCCAGGCGTGTCCATTCATCTCTGCCGAGCCCGCCTTGTAATGACAGCGCTTTTGGCCACACCAAGGATGGGTTCTGGGCCCATTGGTGGGTTCGCCGATCCCAGTCTAGCGAGTGAGTCCGCTTTGTCGTTCCCTTTGAGATATTCAGTTATTCCGAAAAAACAGACGACCAATTGCTTTGGAGTGCCCCGTGCGGCAATAACTTTAGTTGAATTTGAATCGTCTTTAAAGAGGTCTTTAAAGAAGTTTCGAGTTCAAATGTGCAGATCCATGATTCTTTGCCTGTCACGATTTTATAGAAGTCTTTTGAAGTATTTCTTTGCGCTAATTGACACGAGTTGTTTTTTAAACGATCAAATCTTTTTTGCAGCCAAATTCATGCAATATTGAATGTATGCGAGTGGAACTAATGCCCAAATATACTTAACTCTCACGGTATGTGCGGAGTGCGACCACGATTGAATTCTGAAAACTAGCAAAACACGCTGATGATCGCATGAAAATATTCGTGGTCTAAATCCATTTTCTGACCAAGACGAATGTTACAAGTATCTGTAACAAATCAAGTAACACTCGTATGACAACACGTTCAGAGTATGTTCATCATTAAAAATGTCAACCTTTATGATGGTATTATCAGATTTGACATATTCACATCAGTGAATTTTACAAGCAACCCTTGTAAAATGTGGAGTTTGAACGTTGTCAATCACGTTATTAGTTAGATCAATAAGAAAAATTCCGAATTAAAATTAAAAGTCTTATTTGAAAATATTGTTTCTAAGAAAGCACTGCGTTAAAGCAATTTTTGAACAATGTTGATTAATGTATAAAAATATTGAAATCCATATTGAAATAATAATACAGAATCACAAATGTACAGAATTAATGTATTTCAAAGTTATCATTCACTAAAAATATTGAGAAATATTTACTTACTTTGTTCACCTTGATCTTAGTAGAGCTCTCAATGTATTCTTTTTCCTCTTTTGAAATTCTACTACATTGAGCCGGAGAACTAGATCCCAAAAATAGAAACAATAAGACCCATAAATATCCTATCGCACCATAAATATAAAAACAAAATGGCCAACCCAGTTGTGAAGAAGCGATAAGACCGTTAGTGAACAAACTAATAATGGTACCAAATGCTGCACCTAAAAATAATTTCCAATAACTTGTGATTATCACATAAAAAAGAAATGCTGCGATAAGAGAGAAAAAGGAATCAAGAAACACTGGAGAAAATCGAAGGAACCATATTGAAAGGAAACTAGGAGAAGAAGAAATATTTTTAACATTTATTGATCTCAAAGCATCCTTAGACATAATAGAAAAAACAGAAATATGGAGGTTCTAGAAGCACATATGAGATGATAAAGGCTAAAATGAAGATAACAGGAATAAAATTAAAAGAAATCTTAATGAAGGGAAGGATAAAATATGCCTATTATTATTAATGTTAGTTGTGGATAATCAATTTGCATGAGCTAGTGAATATATGACAATAAAATAAATACTCGTAAAACCAAAGTAATGATTAAAAATAGTAAACAACAACAATATGCAATTGGCCGAAAAAGCAAACACGGACAATGGAAAGAATAAAGGCTTATAAAAATCTAGGAAACATATTGAGAGAAGACTGTACTACACACTAAACAAAATCATACTGGAGCTTATAGATATTGACCAAAAAGTGGAAATTGACATTCACAATACAGTTACGATTCCAATAGTAACATATATTCATGTGAAAATTGTAATTGTGAAAGAAAAACGATTCCAAAATGAACACGAATGAAACACCTAAGAAGAATAGCGGGCAAACCGACATCGGACAAATGTAGAAATGAAAAGATAAGACAAATAACAAAGCAAGAACCAATAATAAGTGAAATAAAAGCAAAAGCTAAAATTGTATAGACATATACTCAGAATGAAATTAGACGTGATTGAAAGAGAGAAGAGAAGACGTAGACCAAAAACAGTGAAATTTGAGAACTTGTAGAAATAGGGTGGATGAAACTATTTATTTTGAATTTTTGTAAATGATAAAAATTTACCCTGATGGCTCTGAAATAGTCACTGACGAAATATTGAAATATGCCATAATCGAGAAATCGCATCAACCCAAACTGTTGAGAGACAGAGAACTAAGTAACCAGCGCTGAGTTATGAAGAAGAGGTTTTCTGATATAAGCATGTAGGTATTAATTCAGTCATTAGAAATTAGTTTCACAGACGCTTGCGACGCCTTTGTCTACATCTACGATTCGACTAGCTTTAAAAATGAACACAAACTTTAACTTAGGACATGATAGGGCATAGTGAGCAGCAAGATGATCGTGATTATTGTCTGGAAAAAAACACGTTACATTTTTCCTAGAGAGAAAAGGTTGCGATGCATTACGTACACGGTAGAGGTTGAGAGTAACCGATTATGAGTATTTCGAAGATCTCTAATTGAAGGCACAGTTCAGTTCAAGAATTTGTATAAACCCAAGGAATTTGATCTTTGATTAGATATTATCCTCATTAACCTATATTTCGTTATATGAATGATATCATCTAAACTACATCATAACAGTCATACCAGAATTAGAACGGAATCTTAGCCAGCTAGATTATGAATGTTTTCGTTATATCGTTATATCGTTATAGCTCTGCTATATAGACTGAGTAGATGACGTCAAAATAATGCTATGAGATGAAAAAAAAATCTCATACGACCCCTAGTTTCTGAGTTATACGCGTTCAAATTTGTGAAATCAGAAATCAGAAAGTATATTTTCTAAATTATACATTCAAACATTGAAAATTATTAGTAAATGATAACGTATGTCCATGTAGTTTGCTTCACGGAATAAACAATTCTACACTACTATCTGAAGGCCAGGGGTGGCTCATTCTAATGGTTAACAATCCGTTTCTTTTACAGGGAAAATCTGTAGCATCTAAAGATAACAAAAATGAATTTTTCAATAGATTTTTAAAACAAAAAGGTACTTTTTGTTTGATGAAATTTATGGTTTAGTAGATTTGTATATTTTTAGATCGTTGTATACGCCACGGAAACCGTTCGCCATAAAGAGACATTCTAAAGAAAAATATCATAAATACTGATTATTTATTGAAAATTGTGTAAGGACAAACTTACACAATCAAACATTTCTAATTGAATTGCATATTGTCAAACATCGTGTTACTTACATAAGAGAAAAATTGAAATGTATTATTCTAAATATATTTTTTTATGTACAGTTTATCAAGCTTTTGGTTCAAGAGAGCCCTACAGAGATGCCAACTACATTGCGGATAATTTGAGTTGTTAACAGAGGATTTGTCTTACGTTTTTAAAATTAGCTCACTTAAAAAAGAATATTACTAAAATAGTATATTTTGATTTTTACAAGAAATCTTCGTTTATATCAATATAAACAAGAGTTGAATAATGATAATGTTTTTACTAAAAATTAAATATATACCTGACAAGCACCAGCTACCTAGTCTCGATCTTTCTGAAATGTGACACCATCTACCAAGTAAAGTGCTTACTGACGGAAATACAAATCCCTGACACATTCCTTGAATTACTCTGGATGCCATAACTCCATATGATTGGAACTTATCTGCCAATATTGGAACCAAGGCTACAGCAGTTGCATTAATTGTCATCGCAACTAACAGAAACGGCTTAGCGCCGTACGTTCTTGCCCAATCCGCAGCGAACAACTGAAGGGTAATATAGCCCCAAAAAAATGATGATAAGACGACATTTTTGTTATTCCAATCAAATGTCTGTAAAAATATAATTCGATAACGTTTCATCATTTAGAATATTTTTAAAATTATTTTGAGAAAGATACCAAAGCAAAGCGTTTGAAATGTGAACGGTGTCCACACGCCAACGTCAGCGAGTGAAAGAGACCACGACAGTATATTTCTATAGTAATCGTCGTGACACGGGTACGGCGTGACGCTGTACGCGGCCGACGGCGTTTATAGGAGACCATAGCCTAAGATTTTAACGAAGCTTGGTTAATTAGTATACAAATATCATTTTATTTTGCTGAAAAATAGTCAGCGAAACGTTGAATTGACTACTCTAAACAGAAACTCTTCTCAAATTAGTTCTACTTACTAAATTAAATATTAATTTACTTTTAAAAAAATTACTGCGTGTTTTTCAAACAGGATACTTATTAAACATTAGATAATTCAAAACAAAACATTTGATCTACAACTACAACCTGTTATAAATGACAATACATATATATATCGTGGAATTTATCATAAACTAATTCTCTTCTTCTATCATTAGTCAAAGTGAAAGGCAATCTTGCAACTTATTGTCGTTTATACCACAGAAGTGCTCGTTTCATTCCTTATTCTTGATCAACATTCTGTACCTCACATATTCTTTTTATATTTTGGCTTCTCTTCCTGGCAAAGAGTATTTTTCCAATTAATCATAAAAATACGCTCGTTTTGATTATTTCTAATCGTTCATTTGTTTTTGATGCTTCGCTTCATTTGGTTTCCATTTGCATATTTTTATTTCACCATACAATGTCGTTTAAACATCATCTTATTCACGTTGCGTTCGTCATTTCTTCCCTTCGTTTCCCAAAGTATAATTTATCGTATGAACGTATTTATTTTCCATGTAGAAAGAAACATTTGATCAATTTCAGTAGCTTAAAAATTGTGTCCAATATATAAACTTATTAAATTAACTTAATTTACGTGGTAATATATTTTTTTTGAAAACAGCATTTGAAGACCCATTAGGTCTTCCAACATGTGTTATGGATCCTTAAAGCTATCATAAGAAGTTTAACAACATTTATTCGATTGGCATTTTTTCGTAATTTAAAAAATGGTCATTCTGAGAATAAGTTGATCTTCTCAAAACACCCACATTTGTTTAAATTTTTTATTTGAAAGATATTAGAAGCTTCGACGTCTGCCTTTGCTCTGTCTATAACAAGACATCAAGTCTTACCTTAATAATAATCCATTGATGTGATCTGTTTTGTAAACTCGACTTGTTCATGAAAAACAATTTAATATATTATACACTTACCCGTATATCTGGGTTTGATGAAGCATTTGGATCTAGCATAGCTACAATTACCACTGACAATTGTACTCTCATAGAAATAGCAGAAACCACAAGTAGAAACAAACAAATGACTTGCTGGTGTCGCATACCAAAGCGCGGCAATTTAACTGGAAAAAAATAAATTGTCAAGTCAAGATATACGACAGGAAGTGGATCATCACCCTGTTCAGTTAATTTTTATTCTAAATTTTGACTATCCAATCATTCTACCCCTTGTTGATATTTCCTCCACAAAACTCATAATTTTACAACGTACTTAGTGTTGTACGGTGTGAAATCCAATAAGGTAGTGCACGCAACAATTTGGACAAAATACTGATATATAATATCTTTGCAAACATCTTTCAGAATTATTGTGCGTTTTTTAATCCGCGAAAGTCACACTTAGACAGATTTCAAGAGTAATACTAGCTTATCTCATCAATGATTTCGACGTTCAATATTTGATATAGATTTTCGAAAAAATTAGATTGCGCGGAATGCTTAGTAGAAACTGATCGGAAAACAATTTAGTATAAAATCCTCCTAAGTACTAACATGGAGAATAATTACTCGAAATCAAATTAATATTCTACTTAATCAGAATAATAGGATGGCTTTTTTAAGATATTCTGTACTTTTGTTTATCTTGATGCACGTGTTTTTTGGCATATTGATTTCTTATTTCGGTTACGAACTGGTAAAATTCTCTGCTTTTGTCGAGTGAATAAGTATTTTAAGGACTTTTTTAAAACATGTCCCGTTGTATCAGCTTTTCGGTCGGAATTCTTTGATACTATATACTGTCGTTTAAGTAAGAAAAGAAAAAGTATTACTAGATTTTAATAGCTAGATTGTGCCAGTGTCATTACAGAAATATTAATGCAATGTTATAATCCTACAATGTACATAATTTGAAGTTTGTATGCCTGCGATTTTTGGAAATATGCTTGAAACATTTACTTAAAAACGTCATCTTCAAAAAGTGTTAGCTCCATTAGAATAAATTTTTGGGGACAGGTGAATCGATTATTTACTTAAAGTCATATAATATTTTTAGTTTGCTTTGTGAGTTCCTGTTTAATACCTTCACTATTATTGTGACAGCAAGCTGGATAAAAATATGAAAGATATATAGGTAATGAAAATTTTAGAAGTATAAAAATTTTAAGCATTTAGAAAGCAGAATTGCAATTAAAAAATATGTTTTGAGCAAAAGGCATTGAACTGAAATCCCTTTTAAAACCACTCTCCTCTCATAAGTCAATTAATTATGCCATTTTACTAATTCGAATAAAGCAGTAGCATTCGATAATCATGAATTTATACCTAGAAAAATTAAGTTTCAGCTAGTTGCCTTGAGAAGTATAAGCATGAGGAGTGTTACGTATTAGACTGACCCAAACCACTCTCTAGCCTAAATTAAATAAGTATTAACAATGTCTGCAGTTTGAATGAGTATCAAACTTTAATAGGTCTAATCTAACTAGCATATTAAATTGTTATACAGAGTGAGTTCTATATATGGAACGCCTCAATTATCTCGGTAACGGCTTGTACGATTTTTATAAATTTTTGTATACAAGGGTTTTGTGATACGGCCGGTATAATAGGGGTATTTACCTTTTTCCAGAAAAATAGAGAACTTTGTTATTTCAAATGGATTACCCTGTATATTTTTCGCTTTTCGAAATCTTTAAGAAATACTTATCATTTTTCAACGGATTTCCTCTATACTTAAATGCCATAATTTCGGAGTTATAGCTTCATTTGCGTTATCTAAGCCGAAGCTAAAATAATACATTCAGGTGGCAATGCCTGCTACAATAACAAATTTGACGTTTCAATAAATTATTATTGTTGAAGTTTATTGAAAGTCACAACGGATCGTTTATCTGAAAAAGAACCAATTGATATTTTAATGATATTTGGATATGGTGACAGGCGTGCATAAGAAACATGTAATATCTTTAATAATCTATATCCTAATCGGAAAATGCAGATCTAATGATGGAAAAATTTTACAATCAAAACGATCCAAATTTTTTAAGTAATGTATATCGGCATAATTGTAGATACTGGTCACGTAACAATCCTTGTTGGATGGGTGAATCCCACACCCAATATCCCGAAAAACTTAATGTATGGGCTTAGTTGGCTTTGGTATTTCCAAATCCAAGTAAGTATTTTCACATTTAAAAAAATCTTCATTACTAGAAATTTTCAGATAATATCAATATCCCAAACGACAATATTTGGCTACAACAAGATGGTGCCCCACCTCATTATGTTTATGTGGTGAGGCAATACCTAAATAATGTGTTTCCCAGAAGATGTATTAGAAAGTTTGATTTTATCAAATTGCCCCTATGATCACCCGATATGAATCCTTCAGACTATTTCCTGAGGGGTCACTTGAAATACATAGGATTACCACATAGATAAGAAGGATTGAGCAGTCAGGGATGTTGCAAAATGCATTGAAAAGTTTTAAAAATCACATGGCTTGTTGTATTGAAGTAAATGGACAACATTTTGAGCATCTGCTGTAATAGCCTTTACTGTATGTTTTGTAAAATTCGTAATTTTTCTACTTCACAAATGTGGATCTACTTTTAACATGACACAAACATTTAAAGATTTGTCTTCAGTTGTTTTAGGTTTTCTGCGCCATGATTTGGTTAAATATTTTACTGCACCAGTTTCGTTAAACTTTGTACTAAGTTACAGATACTAGACCTAGTTACGAGTGGATATACTACAAATGTAGCTATAACTCCCAAATTATGGAATTTAGGTATACAAAATATTACTTAAAAAATTATCAGTATTTCTTAAGTATTTATAAAAACACAAAATCTTATATAAACAGGAAGTTGGTAGAGACGAAAGCTCCTCATCAATGTATCTGACATAAATTTCATCTTTGTTCACTTCATTAACATTTGTAGTATTGTATTTCATTAAGATAAACTGATAGTTCATTGCTGTAAGGCCATTCGTTCCTATAATACAGTTATACTATAGATAAATGAGAGAAAGCGAACAAATTTTAAACAGTTTTCTAAAGTTTCTGATTACGATACCATGTGAAAATTGCAGCAATGATGATTTTTCAAATTATCTTTCAGATATGAGAAAAACATTTATGCTATACCTCATGCGGAAGACGAAAAGACAGTTAAAGAATTGGGAAATATTGTAAAGAAAACCCCACTTGAAGAAGTAACCGTTACCGCCATTACAACAGTGGAATCAAGACTACTAGTACTACTTTATAGATTAAACCAAGCAGGCGAATATTGTGGATGATATTCAGACGACATAGTTCCAATTGTCAGCGACAAATTTGACGGTACTTTGATATTATTAAAAGATACTCTCTTTGAAGAAGAAACAGTATGTGGGGCTGTGTTTATGGGAAAAGAAACCTGATAAATTTGGCAAAAATAGTGACAACACAACAACATAAGCACGTCAACAATATTTTGAGTAAAGTTATAATAACCACAAAGGTGTAAAAAAGCATACTATGAATTCTTCCACAGAAAAAACTCATCAACAGTTGACGAGGCAAGACATGAGCAAAGACTAGCACATTACTGCTACAGGATAGAAACAATGAAGACCTGTTCAATATCATCGTTGGAAGTTATTATGAGCTGCAAATTGTCAAGAAAAGACCATCGCGTCTATTGTCAGGATTGACAAATGTCAGGATTTGAAAAAAGTTTATTTGTAATCTCAAGTGTATCGAAGGCATTTGTGGCAATAATATCCCTCCTCGAACTTTATCTAAACGGGTAATTTTTCAGTATTGTTACTCTAAAGTAACAGTAAATATACGGTATAGACTTTTTCAGAAATTTAATAATAGTAATAACTATATGAGAGGATGATTGACGCATGATGAAATTCACTTTTCTCTTAGATTGGTTCTAAGTGACTCTAAAAGTCGAATGAAAACTGAAACATCTATATATGTCGTCTTGATAAACTAATAAACTATGTGATACAAGTAAACTCACCATTCTTTTTATGTTCTACCTTGTTTTCAGTTTCCTTGTCCATAATTACCGATCGATTTTTATCTTCTACCCAAAACAAAATGCTGCATGATCTGCAGCTTGCACGCAATTGAGTAGAATTATTTCATTTGTATATTTATGAAGTTAAACATTATAATTTAAAATCGATCCGATATTGTTGTTACTTCAAGTACCTTTTGTGTCAGTTCTTATCATTTCAACTAATCTAAAAAGGTTATCATAACTAACAATAAAGTGATTTCAGTCATTATAAATGAATTTCTATCATTTTCATTTTCTATCATGATTTTAATGAGTATCTTTTAATTCAGATCCTACGGGACACGGTTTGGCTTCTATTTAAGCACAATATTTCACATAACCATAATGTATTAGTTGTTGAAAATTAGAAGAGATAGTCTTCTTTTCCTCAAATTGATGAAGTACTTATGACTAAAGGACGGATTCTATGCATGCATATTGCATGCGTATTTGAATATTTTGTCAATTTTTTGAATATTTCTAAATAACTTGCATATGTATGCATATATGAAAATTGCCAAACTGACTAAACTTTTAATCGAATTACCTTATTATTTTAAAAATTTTATTGTCCTAATACGACTGACTACGGGTAGAATATTCCAGATAGTCAATTAAGGATTTCCAACTATTTCCTCAATAGATACGGTGAGGGTTGATGTTTGCCATTTTGTTTGATCATTGATTTATTATTTCATCAGTGACCGTTATTCGATCAATGTTTCGGTAAAAGTATATTTGTTTCTGAGAGATGCAAAATACCGAAGGATAATTCGAGCCTGGTTAATTCCTGAAGGTAACATGAACTTGATCACATCAGTGGAAAACGATTATGTAAAGCCTATAGTAAAATGGAAAGTTTTATAAAATTGATTTCTTCCTTCCATCCGGGTAAGATTTTGTTGTTTGTCGAATATTCAAAGCGCAGATAATTTGGAAAAATGCATGTTCTTACTCTAGAACAATAGAAATTTTCGATGAAACAAGATATCAGGATACACCAAGACAGGTCAAAATGCAAGAAGATGAATGATTCGAAAATAATTCAATTGCCTTTAGACGGTAGACCGTCGTTCATGAGTTCATTTAATGAAGAACAATAAGAATTTAACGCTGATTTATACGAGACGATGTTTCATGAAAATATACTTCTAAAAACATTAATTAATTAATATTAATTAATAAATCCTTCATGGATTTTTTATTTTGACAATACATTGTGGAGGTTCATCATAGTACAAATGTGAGTTATGTTAATTATTCTGCTTCTTGGGTGAACAATATTCTCCCAAAAAATAAGTTAAATTCCATTGTTTATCTAAAAAGCCACTGGTGCAAGTTTGCTGGATAATCTAATCGATAGAATATACTTTCTGAATAGAAATGAGTGAAAAGACTACTCCTGCTGAATATAGTGAATGTTTTTCTGCATTATATTAAATTGGACTGATATTGCACGTAAGCTAGTTGTTCAATGTAATTGTGCGTCATTTCATTACATCTTTGAAGAAAACTACTGATAATTGATAAAATCCCTCTCCAGATTGTCTGTCCAAACGAAGACGCTATTCCTCAGATTCAAACCTAAATATTCAGATTCTCCTAAACTGTTTGTTTCATTCACTTGCAACTAAACATTTATTACTTGATATATTTGGAAAAAGTTATTTGTCTACTACTGTGCGTGAAGTGCGTACTTTAGACACACTTTCCAGAGCGTAAAACTTTACGCAGTTTAAGCGTAAGTAAGTAGTAGGTAAAAAACGTATTATTAAGGTCTCCGTAGTGTAATGGCTAGGGTACGTTGCTCACATGCGGGAGGTCCCAGGCTCAAGTAGCGCTGATGCCATTTTTTATCTTTTTACTTATGTATTAATAATAATTTTTAGGTGGTATTTATACATGCCAAAGAGAAGAGTTGATAAATTTAGTGACACAAATTCGTCTGTTGTTTTGTTAATTTATTCTAATCTTGATTTAAATGTTCAAAATATTTATATGTGATACATTTTATACGCAAAATGACCATTAAACTTCTGTATTTTGATAATATTGTCATCTGTAGAAAAAATATTGTATGTAATTCGTGTGGCCTTGTTTCGACGAATATGATTAATACAACAATCAAACGAATAATTTTCATAAGCGAAAATTTATATACTACACTTGTTACATGTATAACTATTTTGTATTATATAGTAGAGATTGTCACAGCTATGTTCAACGTATGATTAACTTAATTGTAGGTACACATTTTGACCGATTCAGAAATTACATTCTTTATAAATGCAAATCAATGAAAAAAACGTTTGTAAAAAAATGTAATAAAACATTAACAAGTTTGTCCATATTTGTATAAAGTCATTAGGGACCGGAACTTCTGCTCTATTTGTGTTTATAGAGTTTTTCATGACAACAAAAACTCAGTTGCTACTACTCGAATTGGTCTTGAAACTGGAAAGGGTACTTGAAAAACTATCGAATTTTATATTCAAAAATAAAAATCGAATATCAGTAATTTGAGATTAAAAATGTCGACTTTATTCATCAAATATTTTTCAAAAGGAATCGACGAAATCTCTAGGTCATTTTTTGGAAAAATATCAATATTTTGTTATATCATTATCTTTGCTCAACCTTAACTCAAAATTAAACCAAAAATAGTAATGAAGATACAAAAATTCGCACATTGATCAAATTTAGTAGGATTGTTTGAAACATCATCATAAAAAAAATCTAAAAAATTCTCATCGTTCCGATATACCAAGTGTCAAAAAAAAAGGTTTCTCGCTAAGTGTCTAGTTCCTCTTTCATTTGTGTAGGGCCTACTTTTCAGAAACAAATATTTATCGACAGCTCGATACTCAATAAGAAAATTCAGAAAATCTTCACTTTTGCTATTGTCAAACAGAAATTATGCGTCCAAAATTGCAGCTTGCCAAAAAATCGATCGAAAGTTTTATTTTTGGTGGTTTTAGATTGTAAAGGTCGTCCCTGTAAAAGTAACGGATTGTTAACTACTTGGAACGAGCCGCCTCTGGCCTTCAAATAGTAGTGTAAAACTATTTATTCCAACAAACACACATCATGGACACACGTAATCATCTATTAAAATTTCGTAATGTTCGATTGTATAATTTAGAAAATATACTTAATTATAAGTTTTGATTTCACTAATTTGAAGGCTTATAATTCAGAAACTAGGGATCGTATAAAATTTTTTTTCTTATCACAGCATTATTTTCACTCACACCTGAATTTTTTGTATCAAGCCCAGGAGCACCGTGTATTTCCCAACTTATATTTATAAAAACTACCATTTTCAAGTTCAGGTCGATAGCTCTTCAGTCAAACCTCGTGAAACACGCCTTCCACACATGTTGTTAAGGGTCTAATGATAAAATGTTGATATGATTAATTGAAAATAAGCCCATTTTAATACTTCACAATATGATATAGAAATTACTGACTACTAAATACTGATTAACAAGATGCGCAACGATTGATAATATTTCATAGAAAGTAAATACTCTCGATATTTGTCATCGAATCTATACGTCATCGGTACAATTTATCTGTACTAATTTTTTCTATTATCATAATGCGAGAAACGAGTGTCTGCTATTTCACATTACGCATTATCATCGTTTAAATTAGTTCTTGATTTTTGATACAGAATTTATAGACTTTATCATCAGTAAAAAACGCGTTGAAAACTCCAGACAAATAATAGGTTGACATCTCGTTGTTTATGCGTCGCACACTGGGGCAAAAAGGTCCCATCTCTGGAAATAAATCAGGAACTCTATAAATATATGCCAAAGTTGATTATTATGAATAGGATGTGTTATTACTAAAAATAAAACACATAGTTAACATTTTGAGTTTTATTTTAATTCAAAATTATCGTAAGATATTTCAAAAGAACTATTCTTGTCATCGCTTTCGTTGGCGTCATTAATGTTGCCAAAACCACAGTGTTGCAAAAATCTAAGTTTTAATAAATCCCTTGCTTCTTTAGGAAGGCACTCAATTTTTTTCTTATAAAATTGTCTTTTACTGGTTGTTACGGGGTCGGAACTGAGTAAAAATGAATTAAAAATATCCACGTTTGTTTTTTCGCGACAACACTTTTTTGAAAAATGCTCCCGATAGTTTTTAAAATCTTTGTTTCTGGCTTCTTGAGCTTGTTCTGTTAATTGGTCTATAGGCAACAAAGAAGAGGACACTATTTCAGGGCCATGAATAAAATATTTATGTAAAGTAGAAGACATATTATACCGGGGATATTTATCAACAAAGTATCGAGCGGTTTCATGTGTGAATTTTTGTGCATCAATTTCATGCTCACTTTAAACTACTTCCATTATAATATGCATCTTTTTAATTAAATTCTTTTCAATGTGAGTAAATTCAGCTAAAAGTTCTGCGTCCTTAAAAAACCGACAATCGGCGTTCCCATCATTTGAATTACCAAATCCGGGCTTAGGTTTATCTATGATTAAACCAGTTCGTTTCCTAAATTCTCTCTGAATAGGGGCTTTGTTTTCCTGAACATTTTCTTTATCTGTTCCTCTAGCTTGCCACTTTTTAATTGGTAATTTGTATGACAGATGTAAAAGGCAGTCAAACAATTGTATCCATTCATGCAACACCGATAATCCGAATTCCAAATTCGACGCGTCGTTTATGTCAATTTTACACAAATTTCTCAAACGAATGCAAAACTAATTGCAAATAAATTCTAGTTTTTATCTAGGTTCATGGTAATTTTATCATAAAAACTTGATCTAAACAAATTTTAATATATTTCATGTGAAATTAATGTGTGTAATAAAATATAGATTGAAAAAAACACACTTTATTCAAAATACACTAAAAATTAAAAAATATTCGTACAATTCGTCTTTAAGAATTATTCAAATGTTGTATTATGGTGGCGATATAGTTGAATAACATATAAGTACAGAAATATAAGCTGATCATATAGAAATGATAACTCTACAATAATTATTTGGAAAATCCACTATTCAGTTGAGTTCACATTCAATGTCATGGATATTAACACTCAATATGATAGAGATAAAATTATTGTAGTGAGTGCAAAACTAGTAACAACAAAAAGTGTGGGCGTTTGATGTATACATTCGAAAGTGGTGGGATAAAATTTAAAACGCCCACACTTCATGGTATTATCATTGTATAAAGAATTCTTCATTATTTATCTTTGAGATTGCGTTTTAACAAAGTAAATCACCCAAACATCGTTTTTTTTGTCACCTTCAAATTATCGTTTTCATCGCATTTTCCAATGAGGTACTGGGACGGGAATATTAGGGGAAAATATCGTAAACGAAATTGATCCACCTCGAAAGCGTTTATTTATGACAGAATAAACCGACAACAAAGAATATTAAAGAATTCCTTTCAATACAGTTTAGACAAGATTATGTAATAAAAAATTTTGACAAGTCGACTTGTAACTGCAAAAAATAAATTTAAGCTAGCTAGAAGTGCTAAGTAACTTCACTCATAACTTGTATTCATTATATCGTTTTTCTAAAGAAATCCGGCTTAGACAAATTATTCTTCTTGTCTTCGTCATATTTTTCTACGTAAAATTGAGTTTACACTCATACAAATTTAATCATATTTAATTTTGGACAACTATCAGATTTGTGTGGGTGTAATCTAGTGATGAATAAGCTTGTTTTTTCTCAACTTAGAATTGAAAAGTAACATAAACTGAGTTCAAATAGAGTTACTCCACAAAAGTTGGATTGAAAAAGTTATTTGCGACAGTGAATTGTCCTTCTTTTAGAGTTGTGGGTTGGGTCAGAGCTGCTCAGCACCTACACAGAATAGAAGGGAAAAAAGGATATATTTATTTTTAAATCCCTTTCAGCTCCATACACTTTTCCCAGTGATGTTCAATAACTTTGATACACTTTTTTATGATAAAAATTGTCAACCTCCTCAAAATAGCCATTAACTGCCGACATCACCTCTAAATCTGATGAATAGGGTGCATGAGGAAGCGATTCAAACTTTAAATCTTTAATTTTGGCCATTGCAATAACATTACAATAAGTTCGCACAATACTCGCCGTTGATAGTTTTTCCTTTTCCTAGGTAGTCAATGGAAATTATCCCACGCGCATCTCAAAAAAACTAACGCTGTGACCTTGACTGCAAATGGAACTGTTTGGAGCCTCTTCAGTCTATTGTTTCTATTGTTTTTTTGTTTCAGGTGTGAAGTGATGGATCCACTTTTCATCCATAAGTATAAAACGGAGCAAAAATTTCTGTAAAAATTGCCAAACACTCAATAGAAACATCTTCACGACGCTGTTTTACTACGATTGTGTGCAAACGCGGCACCCGTCTTGCACACAGTTTTCTCATGTCCAAATTTTCAGTTAAAGCGTCCCAAATAAAAGTTTTGTATCACATAACAACAATAAATTTTTCCAGGTTTAGAATTCATTAAAAACATTCATTGATAGGTGTCAAACAAATACTAAACAACGTGGCTTGACTTGAAACATTTGCTGAATAGATTGTGTACTTTCTAATTCAGTGGTATTTTCCAAGCAACTACCGCCTCGTATATCATAAGTTTATTTTTTGTGGTTTAATTAAAAAAAAAAGAGTTAGGTAGTATGGTAGTATCCCTAGTATCACATTTACTGTTATTCAAATTTTGTCATCCCTGTTTATATATAATTAACTTGATTAGGATGATTAGGAGCCCAACCAAATTTTGAATTGATATTAAAAATATGAATTACGGTTCATAGTGAATAATTACTTCTTTAGTATATAATACACAAATGAAACAAACGCCTCTTTTATTAGTATCAACTGAAAAATTTAGTATCCGAAATCCAGAAATCTGCATATTTTTCATTTGTCAACAATTTGTCGTCATAATTACTTCCTCCTTATGTTGTTGGATTAATTCCATGGAGACGTCTTCATTCAATTTGACATGATTCCAAGGCTGAACTTCAGCTGATCCAAAAAATAGAAATAAAATACCACTGACAAGAAATGATAATGCTGATGCCAGGAAAATTATCCTCCATTGAGATTTATCTGACTGAAAATCAATTCAATCTCATCAAGATATAAATAAATATTATTTGTAAACAAACACAATTGATGTACACGAATTCAGGATTGTATTATAATGATTCTCCTAGGATAGATAGAAAACTGAAAAATATTTGGTGTCTGCTTAGTAAAAAAAATTCGTAACTCCATCCGTATTCAAGATAAAGGGCGTTGAAGAAAATAAATATACACTTTTTTTACGATTTTGTTCCAACTTTTGCGAACATTGTATTGAAATTTTATACGAATATGTTTTAGAAGCTGATACATCCAATGAATTTGTTTTTATGTGTGACTCTCATAGAGGGCGCTAGTTACACGGTTCGTACCAAATAGTATTGAACATAACTTTTTCAATATCAGATTTATTGAGCAAAATTTCAAGTGAACTTGAACATCATTTGATTTTACACTATAGAGGTACTCTTGATAGAACTTGATACTATGTACCGTTTTCGGAATATTTTGGTTTGAAAATTATGAAGTAATAACCGATGCTGTTATAAAGTATTGATAAATGTATTAATTAAACAAAAAATCACGACATGAAAATTCAAAAGAAGCTAATAACATAAAATAGAATTCAATTAGAGTAGGTGTTCAAAATGTCCTCCGTTTTCACGAATACACAATTTTACCCTTCTTTCTAATGATTCTATTAACCTTCCAATCGGTTGGGAGTCAGCTATGAGGTCATTAAAGTGAATTCTGTCTTTCAAATCTTGAGGTGAATTTGCCTCTGTAGAGATTTAACATTAACGACCAAACTGTGAAATCCAAGGGATTAAAATCGCATGACCGAGAAGGTCAATGAGTGAGTTTCTGCACCTTTACCAATCCATCAATTCGAAAAATGATTACTCAACCACTTACGGTTACGATTACATAATTTTCAAATCAAAATATTTCGAGAACGGACTGACACAGTATCGAGTTTTGTCGACAGTACCATCTTGGTTTAAAATTAAATGATGTTTAAGTTTACTTTTGCAATTTAGCTCAATAAATCTAATATTGAAAAAATTATGTTCAATACTACTTGGTATGAACCGTGTAACTAGTGCCCTCTGTGAAATTCACACATAAAAACAAATTCATTCGATGCATCAGCTTCTAAAACATATTCGTTTAAAAATTCAAGACAATGTTGGCAATAGTTGCGGCAAAAACGTAAAAAGTGTGCATAATTTTTTCTTCAATTCCTTTTATCTTGAATACGGATAGCGTCAACGAAAATTTTTTTCTGAGCGAACCCCCGAAAATTTTTCAGTTTTCTATCTATCCTAGAGACGGGATCATCTTTTTTTGAGAAAACCTGTATACTATTAATAAATGTAGTACGTAATAATTTAAAGAACAATTTCAACAATATAATGTATATATTCTCACTCTTAAAGAAATAAAATACAAAACAAGCTAATAAAATGGAACTAAGTTATCGAAGATTTTTACCGGTGAAACTGATTAACTAGATCTTAGAAAATTGATAAAACAGATTACTTTTAATTTATGTTCATCCTATATTCTCCTAGGGTGTTAAAATATATTTTAGTATATTTTAAGTTATGTCTTCATATAACTTTATCGAGGTTCTAGCAAAACTATACGGATCGTTTACTTTTTCAAGGCTCCGGAACATTTTATATAATGAAGTAATGCTTTTATCAAAATGTTTCTGGGAAGAGAAAATAAATCCTATATTCAAGATGTGTTCGATAAGTACAGTGGATTATTTTATTAACAATAAACTTAAAAGGGGACAAAAATTAGCATTAATCTCCTTCGATTTCCTTGTGAATAAAGACGATATGGACAGATAAGAAGTTGAATATTTTTATACTCACTTCATCAGTAACAATCAGATGTACAGCTGTTGGGCCAAAAATAGAGAGCATCTCGGCCACTGTGTTGCAAATTCCTAATAGAACTCCTGCGAAATTAGGGGACAAATCAATATGATTTATAGCAAATCCGCAGGCCGAAGCAATATCTCCTGATATGGCTATTATTAACATTACCACAGATATAATAGGTTTATCATCAGGTGCGTAACTTAATATCACGTAGGCAATGGCAGGAACAACACTAGCTGAAAAATAAAAATTATACTCAGAATTAACAAATAGTCTCATGCATATTACACCCAGGGAAATAGGAGCTTCTCCAAGCTGAAATTGAATGATCATATTGAAAACGATGTCGCTAAATATACTGAAATGACCATAATCAAAATTCCTGTAGATCACTTCAGTCATAGACCTCTTTCCGCAATTCACAGTTTGTATTAGCGATAAGCAGGGAAGCTTCTAAATTCAATAAAATATTTATATCATATGATAAAGTACCGCGACCCTTTCTCAAGCGCAAAAGCAAAGGAAGCATATACGATAGGAATAATTTGAAAATCAAAAGCTGGCCATAACCTCTATCTTATAATTATGTACCAGTACCCTTCCAAGAAGATTCTTACTAGCGATTAAATCATGGCTTGATAACATATTCCTAGGCCTCTGTTGCATGCTGCAGATTGCTCAATATATCTACCTGTGCTTCAGATCATGAGGAGTCTCAATGTAATACATTCCCTTCTAGATGCATTACTCAATTTGTCGCAGTTCCTGAACTATTTTCTTGACCAAAGCCCTATAACCCTTTTTCCTTCCAAAAGGTCTTTTTATTTACGATGCTCCTTAGACTAAATACTTAGATTAAAATTTCTTTGAATTCATCAAGGACTGTCAACAAAACAATTTTTCATTCTATATTGATGGGTTGCGCCCTACACGTACTTTGTCATTTTGAGTTATTTGTTTCTATGAGGCAAACCTCAAATCCACTCAAATAGAGACTACATTCAATATAAAAGCTGACGAAACTTGTGGATCAATCAAAACTTATTTCAATTTTAATAATAAGCAGCTTCCATCTTTCTCAGATGATATTTTTTGTCAGACTTTAACGCTTAGAATGACATGTTTAGATTCTCCATAAATCAAATCATTTATCTCTTACTATATGGGTGTCATACTACGTCAAACTAATCAAAATCTTTCCTTCTGACACATGCTCATAATAAACTTGAAGCAACGAAAATAAATTTTCTGTCTCTCTTTTATCAATTTCAACATTGTCCCTGAACGAACTTAACCTTCCATTAGTCGCGCGTGTATCTACGAGATACATGGCTAACTTTTTGGTAAATATTTATTTATGTAGTAGCTCTAGAAAATGAAGATTTGCAGTAGTTCTCGGCAGATGTATCTCGAAGCCTTTCCTAGAAGTACAATCGGCTGATTTTACTTTTACAACCCCTGGCCACCCTAAAGCCGTCCGACCGCCAGATTTGTACCTGCTAGATACAGTGCGACCAAAAGCGTCAGTTTATCTTCAGATTTAGTTGGGATAAGCTCTCGTTCATTTCGACGTTTTGTAATTATTCAAACGTAAATTTTATTGTTTTTAAGCATTTATTTGTTTATTTGTATTCTAAAAGTGCTTGTGCGAGTGTCAAATTAAAACATGAGTAGTATAAAAATTTAGGACTTTTCAAAACCAGAAGATATTGAAGAACTCACTAGTCTCGCTTTTTCCGAGGACGTAAATTTACCAGAAGATGTGGATAACTCTGATGAATCTGAAACAGAAGACCACGTCGAGACTGATCATGAACTTGAAGTAAGCGATGACAGTAATTTTTTTTTTTTTTTTGGGGTAAGCTGGAGCTATTTCATGCACTTATATTGTGTTGCATTGAAATGATCATTGTAGGCAAAGACGGAACACGATGGAGTAAAATTGTACCAAGAGTAACTCGAGCCCGTCCTCATATTATGATGAAGTCCTGGTGTAATTGGTCAAACAGCCATAAACCCCGAAACTGAATTAGATTGCTGAAATCTATTTTTTAGTGATATGCTAAACATGATAGTTGATTCCACAAATCGACATATAGAAAGTATAAAAGCCAAATTCAACCGTGAAAGAAATTGTCGTCCCACAGACTTGATTGAAATAAGAGCATTGTTTGGCCTGTTATACCTAGCAGGTGTATTTCGCGGAGGTCACCGCAATTTGAAAGATTTTTGGGCATCTGACGGGCTAGGAATTGATCTTTTCAAAATGGCAATGACTGAAAAGCGCTTCAGATTTCTACTCAGATGTCTAAGATTTGATGATCGGTCTACAAGAGAAGAAAGACGTGAATTTGACAAGTTAGCAGCTGTTAGGAATCTCTTCAGTAATTTCATTGAAAACTGCAAAAAACATTATCACCTTGGGTAAAACGTGACCATAGATGAAATGCTGCCAGCATATCGTGGTCGATGTGCATTTCGACAGTACATACCATCGAAACCAAACAAATATGGTATCAAAATTTTTAATAATGTTGCTAGAACAACTAAGAGGTGGCCGATGGTAATTTTTTACCATTTACTGAACGTAGCTGGAATCAACTCGCGGGTGATATTTCTTGGAAACAAAAATACGTTTGTCAAAAGAAGAGAATATTTGAAAAAATTAGGACTAGCCTTGCTAGAGAACAACAAAAAGTGAGGGCCCAAATAAAAAGTCTTCCACGACAAACCAAAGATTTGCACAAAAATTACAAAACCATGGAAGCACAACAAGAAGTAACACCTGGACCAAGTAAAAGAAAGCGATGCGAACCATGCTATGTAGAAAAAAAGAAAACGTCAGTGTCTGCATATTGTTGTAAAAAATGTGGAATTCATTTATGTATAAAACTCCATACAAATATGATTTGTAATAAATGTTATAATAAAGAAATTGAAGAGGGTGATTACTCCGATTAATTTTATAAGTTTGTAAAATATTTTGAATAAATAATGTAACTTTAAACCTAGTTCTGTCGATAACTTAATTAAAATTTTACACATTTTACATATAAAATAATTATTTTTTTTACTTGAAAAAATGTTAAATTAAAAGCGGAGAAAAGAAGTATTCATATAAAATTTGCTGTATTAATATATTAAAAATAATAATAACAAAAAAAAAATTTATATATGTATCTGCTAGATACAACGCGACGAAATACGTTAGAAATACCCGCGCGCCTAATGGAAAGTTAACAAACAAAAATTACAAACTTATTATTTTGATTACACATTATTTCGCATTGATGTTGCTATTTTGCGTGTCTGAACTGGTGCTCCATTCAATTCATATTAATAAAAGTTCATCTTTTCTCAGAATTACTAGCAATGAAGGAAGTAACCAAATCCACATCGAAATAGAAAACTTTCGCATCCCTCATAATTTTGATACTTATAAATCATTATAAAAAAACATTGAAGGCTTAAAAACCAACGAATTCGCAGACTAGCATGAAATGTGAACAAATTAATATGTATTTTGATATCATTGACTTTTCCATCACCTAAGTCGCTTCTTACGTTAATATAGAACACCTTGTGTATAATATACAACACCTTGCATGTAATATACAAGGTGTTATATATAATTATATTATATAATTATACAATAATATAATATACTCACCGAGAAGAGTGAAAAGTTTTCGAGTACCAGTTCTGGTCAATATATTTCGATTACTAATGTAATCAGCTGAATAACCAAAAACAAACAGTAGCAAAAAAGATGCTATGTAGGGACTTGACGATACCAAACCATTCTAAAACAAATTAGAAATTCGGATAGCGAAAATAATTTTTTGTGGGTAATTATATTAATAATGGAGCTATATTGTTTTATTTATTGAGGTACCTCAATAATACCTTTATAAAATGCGTTTCTGTTATAAGAAATCCCCCTTTTCCCTATCTTATAAATTTGATTTAGTCTCCATCCTCTTGATTTTAGGCCTGTATATTGGAAGCAAATAAAAATCTTGCAATTCGATCTAATTTTTCTCTGAAAATTTCAAGATTTCTATATGTTAAAGCATTGAAATTGGTTTTTAAATAGATGAAAATCTTGACTGGAATGAAAATTGATTAGAGAACGTTACACATAAGAAGATTCAATTTCCAGAAATTATTTTTTCTCTGATTTTCTTGAATGAAACATTTGAACTAGAACTCTTTTCAAACAACAGCAGTTATCTGCCATCATATGCACGACGTATGTACCCTTATATATTTCTTTTTCGTACAAATTTCTTGATGGAATATTTCTCTTTGTTTAACACTAGCAACTAAATGATCAAGATTTTCCGGAAAATAAACAGATTGAATAATTGAATTTGACTCTCATGATGTAACCAATGTCATTCAGATAAGTGCTAAGTTTTCAATACAGTGGTGGCAAAATCATAAGATTTATGTTACCTCAACCAGGATGTATCACAAACTGGAGAGCATAATTATAGCCCCACATGATTTTCTCAAAAATGTCGTATTTCTTTTTCAAAAATAATGTAAGGTAATTAAAATTTGAACTAAAATAGAGAAGTACGACTTGTGAATCGCCTAGTTTCTGGCGTCAACCTGAAAATGTCTAGATTATAAGTTGGAAAATATATTTGCATATACTTTTAGAGAATCTCACTAAAATTTCAGTTTCTGTTGAACAATCATATAAGTGAGTCGTTTTAGAATTTTCCAGAAAATGGAAAAAAATTTTTATCTCACTGTCATTAAAGATTTGTTTTTGAAAGGCAATATCCTTAATAAAATAGGAATTGAACACTGTGTACGTAGATTCTGCACATTTGAGACGGCCAAAATCTGCGACAACCAGCGTTATCATCGAAAAAGGTCACCAAATGGTATTGGACAAAATTAAAGAATAGTACTCACAGCTGTCATATCATACTTCATTACTTTATTAAAATAGTTAGGCATTTCCACCATTATCATTTGGTAGACCCAAGTATGTCCAGCTACACAAATAAAAGTTGCCCAGAATGGTAAGCTAGTGAAAATACCTCGCCATGGTATATTCAGCTGAAATTTTTACACCGAATAAAACCTCAGTAAAATATGCATTTCATACAGAGTGAGCTTTTAGTGTAACAACGGTCGATAATTCTATTCTTTCAAATACAAATTATATAAAAAAAAAATTATCAAAAATTTTAAACAACCGAAATTATGGCGATATCTACAAGATTGCTGTTTGAAAACGCAAACATGTTTTTTATCAACACACTATATATTACTCATATTTAAACACTTCTACAAACCTCGTTGTTACAAAGTACAGTTTTACCATATTATATGAGGTAATTAGGGAATATTCTATCGACAATACTGAGAAATATACTAGTAGACAGATAATGAATTGTTTTGCATAGTTTTCAAACTAACATGAAGAATCATGGACGAATATTTGTATTCAGAGTGAGCTAAAAAGTTAACTCATTATTTTTTAAATGGTAATATCATTTTACTTTATGCAGCTTCAAATGATAGATTCGTACCTTTATCCGGACTGGATTCTGAGGTATAACATGAAAGTACAAACGATCACCGATGAAAATAAATAATATAATGTGCAAAATCATAACACATTAGTGAAATATGGAGCAAAATGTCTTCTACAAGACAACTGGAGCATATTCTATTACACAAACAAACAACAGACAATGATTATTCTCACAGGTTACCTTTTTTTGAATGAGCTCAACAACAACAACAGATTTTATTGAATTTGTGATTTCTGAAGATTCACATAGATGGAATAGCTAGCATGCATAATTTTTTATTAATTCCCCATAATGAGTCTAAACTTTGTAAGAACTCGATCTCGAAATAGGTGGTATATAAATGTTTGAGGTGGTATCGTAAAGCAACATTTCTTTGACAATCGAGTGAATGATGTTGTCTGAATAGATTCTAACCTATCAATAGAACACGATATTTTTTTCCATAACCGTGTTTATTTTTTAACAGTCTCTTTTGTCCAGTGCTCTAACCATTTCAAACCTTCCAAATCGAATTTGCCGTATGTGTCTTTAAAATAGGTGATAACGTCCTCCTTCAAATAATCTCTTTCTTCTGCAAGTAAAACTGTAAAGTTAGGATATAGAAAAAGTAGCTGGAGGCCAGATCCGATAAGTGGTTGGTGAGTGATTTACCAATCGTGAATTTTAACGATGACGATCACCGAAGGGTGAGGTAATGCGTTACTTAATGGAAAAACTCCAAATAGAGTCTCTTTTTGCAATTTCACCCATAACCTCAACCGTCGATGATACGTGATACGTGAAAATAGCGTCAATATTAACTGGTAAAGATTCATTTTTGTCAATAATGAGCGAATGCGGCACCCAACGCACGGGTGGCTGTCGCTTGCATACTCGTAATTCTTTAGTTAGTATATGGCAAGAGCGTTCTGTTGATATGCCGATAGCTTCTTCTATCTCTCAAACCTCAATTTGACTATCGTACAGTACAATTTAGTGAACGTTTTCAATGATATTGCTGGATAACTCAGCTTTATTCCGTCCTGAATGCTTGTCGTCAGTCAAGATGCCTTATATAATGGTGCAGTCTTTGTACGTCTAGCTCCTCTTTAATTTGCGTACGCCTATTGCTATACAAAAACAAATATTGAAGACACTTCAATAATCATTTTTTTCCATTTTCAGACGAATCTCCCCAGCGACGAAAGTAAGCAACCAATATGGCTGAAATTCTAGTGAGAATCTCACATTTACCAACTTATATTGATAAGTACTGACATCTTCAGGTTGAGGTCAGAAACTTTTCAGACATCTATCGTATATTGATTTTCTCGAAAATCCTTTGCCATTATTACTTCAAAATGTTTTACTTTATCTTCGGCAACATCGTGCTTACTAAAAGATGGTGCTCCATATGCCTGGGATATTTAGTCTGAAATTATTTTTACTTTTATAAATACAATATTCTTATGATATTTAATATTTGTTACATTATCCACTTCTACAGGGTGTTCTAAAAAAAGGTGATCCCGTCTCTAGGATAGATAGAAAACTGAAAAATATTTGAGGTTTGCTCAGTAAAAAAATTTCAAGATAAAGGGCGCTGAAGGGAAAAATACACATTTTTTACGATTTTGCCTCAACTACTGGCAACATTGTATTGAAATTTTATACGTATATGTTTTAGAAGCTGATGCATCCAATGAATTTGTTTTTATATCTGTCTCTCATTGAGGGCGCTGGTGACACGGTTCGTACCCAGTAGTATTGAACATAACTTTTTTAATATTAGATTTATTAAGCAAAATTTCAAATGAACTTAAACATCATTTAGTTTTACACCAAAAATGTACTCTTGATAAAACACAATACTGTGTACCGTTTTCGGAATATTTCGATTTGAAAATTATGAAAGTAATAACCGATGCTGCTATAAAGTATTGATAAAGTTATTGAATATTATTATTATTAATTAGTAAGCATTATGTGAAGTGAAAATATTTGTTGTCGCGTAAATGAGATCCCTTAGATAAATCGGATACATTTGAAAAAATTGGGACTGAGTGCTTTCGTCTCTTGTAACGCTGTAACTAAAATCCAGTCTAATCAGTATAGTATTTTGTTTTACCAAGTAAAATAAGTATGGACATTGAGCTATATGGAACAAAAAACAATTTGATGATCATGTATTGTGGTACCAGGACTCAAACTGTTGTTTGTTTCATACTAATGCTCCCCAATAGCTGAGTACCTATAATTATTTAACTTTGAATTTCATACTCTGAGTTTGCCATGGAACTGTCATTCATTGATAGTTATAACGTTGAGTCTATAATAATTACATTTCAAAAATTTTGTTATTTGTTAAATTAGATATTATTAATCAAAAGTAGTCAAATTTTGAATACACTGACATGTTATTAACCTGAGATGAGTGTTTAGAAAACTCTAGTGCAGCTGCTACGGGTCATAATTTTCAAATCAAAATACTCCGAAAACTGTACACAGTATCGAGTTTTATCAAGAGTACCTTTTGTTTAATAAATTTAATATTGAAAAAGTTATGTTCAATACTACTTGGTACGAACTGTGTAACTAGCGCCCTCTATGAGAGTCAGACATAAAAATAAATTCGTTGGATGTATCAGCTCCCGAAACATATTCATATAAAATTTCAATACGATGTTCGCAAAAGTTGGGACAAAATCGTATTGAAAATTTTTTTTATTATTCAATGCCGTTCATCTTGAACACAGATTGCGTTACGAAATTTTTTTACTGAGCAAACCCCAAATATTTTTCAGTTGTCTAACATCCTGGAGACGGGATCACCTATTTCTGAAACACCCAGTATATTCTATATTATCTATCATATACAGTATTCATTTCCTAGCAATTTCAATATAAAACTAGTCATAGCTTTCTAGATATATATAATTTGATGATGTACAATTCCCATGATAACTGAATTATCATATTGTTACAATAAAAGCTCACCCTGTATATTTCTCAATTTCCATATTATTATTTCATCGTATATTTGCTTACTTCAGGAGTTTCGGGCGCTAAATGATCTTCAATATATTTCCGTTCGGCATATGAGATACGATTATGAGAAGAAGGTAAACTGGCACCACATAAAGCGTATCCTATCATCCACAATATTCCTAAAATAACATATAAATGGAAGGACCATGGCCAACCAGCCCATGACGAAGATATGATTCCTGCTATCGGCATGGCGAAAATTACTCCGAAAAGACCACCTATAGAAAATCATTTTTATATTCGATCCATTACACTTGTTTATTATGAGCCTTATCAATTCCATATTCATCATAAATATCAGTGAAATATTGTAATAAATATTGACTACTCAAAATTAATATGAATAGTTCGATGTTATCAGTATCATAAGTATCAATTGAATTTCCATAAACTTTCGATGGGGAAACATGAAAAATGAGACAAAGATAATGTAAAACGAATGTTATCGTGATAATTAACTCAAATGTTCAGTTTTTACTACTTACTAATATTTATTTAAAGTCAGTGTTCGGTTTGATAAGGAGCTCATAATACAGTGTGTTCATAAATTGGAGTAACTTGATAATGTTTCTATTTCTGGTTATAAAAAAAAATTGAATAAAAGTTTTCTCTACTAATTTAGGTTATTTTCATAAGTCTAAGTTGGAATTTCTGGAACCGTTGATGATATTCATACAGAATACACTGTTACCACCACCAGTACACCAACACTCACAATTATAAACTTCAGTCTCTGAAGACGATAACTAGGTCGTTGAGACGTGCGTCAGACTGTGTAGTTGTTAATGTTAGTGTAGTAGTGGGGTAAATAGTGTATTCAGCATCTCCAAATTTGATTAAATGCACCGTTACTCCAAAGTAACATAATATAGAGTAGAAACGGTGGAGGTCTTCCATCACGTGACTGATGTGTAATATGACTAATATTCTTATAAACCAAATCAAAACTTCTGACAACTCAGTAGAAATAATCATTATGACTGATATTCCAAAAGTCGGTCATTTACGAAGTGGTAACTAAAACAGAAATGTAAATTTTATCAAATACTGGGTGTGTAAGTTCTTGAATAGAAGAGTCCTAATCAGGTTGAAAATCGACGTTTCGGGTAAATATGTTACCATCATCAGGGCAACAAATTGAACCCAAAGCCCTTTATATCTAAGAGTACCTGTTACTTTACATTGATTTTATCTGCTCTTACTCTATGAAATTCCATCGACTTTTTTCATAAGTTCTCGCTATTTAGAAAAGTTTTCATACAACTTTTGTGAATTTTTAAAAAATAATTAGTTAACTATGAATTAGTAAACATTTACATTTATTATTCAATTTAGAAATCAATACATGTAGAAACTATAATTTATCAGATTCAAATAAAAAATATGCAAATCTTTTGTTATCTTAAAACTATCATTACTCAGAAATGCATGAGCAAAAGCTAAATTTGATCTAAAGTTCAAGAACATGGGACGGTATTGTATTATTTGTTCACATGTTTATTCACTCACTTTGTAGTAAAATAAGCATTGTGATCTTTCCGTCTCGCGGCATTTTAGGTATCATAAAAGTCAAAAGTTTACAAGTTGATGATGTATTATATGTACTACCCGATATAAAATTGAATAAAAAGTCAAATCAGTGCTTAAAAGAATTGGTTTCAAGAAAAAATACATATTCTTTCCTAAAATAACGTCAAATTCCACTTCTATAATAGTCAGTTATTAACGTTATATAAATTATAACGTTTTAAGATGACTACTATCATTTTTAAGGAACTATTACGTATGTCTTCAAGTTGGTCTTGTGGAGAAGACAATCGATCTTTTGTTGTTATGTTTGATTTCAATTGATAGAAGAAGATAGTATGTAGAAAATATGTATTCGATAAATCGTAGATTAAATCACGTGATGGAAAATCTTCATCGTTTCTACCATTTTTATATATTATAAATTCTTTGATTTAACTGAAAATAGAATAGATTGGTGCCTGTTGTTTGTTGACAATTTCTAGATTCGAAATATACATTCATAAAAAAGTTTGTTCAGTATTTTCAGATTCTTTTTATAAAATAGTGAATTAGAATTGATTAGGACTTCATCTGTTTGATTAAAGTGACTTTAGTATTATGTGAGTGATAATTAATGTATTCCCAGAAGTACCTGACCTGACCTAGAGATGACGGTAGTTGCTTAGAAAATACCACCGTATTAGAAAGTACACAATCTATACAGCAAATGTTTCAAGTTTTAAGACGCCACGTTGTTTAGTATTTGTTTGGCAGCCATCAATACTGAACGTTTTCTGTGAATTTGTACACATGGAAAAAATGGGTCATCGTTATGTGATATAATACTTTTATTTGAAAGGCATTAGCCCAACCAATATAAAAGCTGAACTAGATTCTACTCTGGGTGAGATTGCACCTTCGTTATCAACAGTAAAATATTGGGTAGTAGTAGAATTTAAACGAATCCGTACGAACTGGGAAGACCAGTATCGCATTGATCGACCAAATGAGGTAACGACTCCAGAAACTGTCGACTGAAAGTGCGCTAGTAGGAATTTCAAAAAGTGCGGTACATCGCATATTAACTGAAAAGATGGGCATGAGAAAACTGTAAGCAAAATGGGTGCCGCGTTCGCTCAGAATCGTAGAAGAACAGCGTGGTGAAGATGATTCCATGGAGTGTTTGGCAATATTTCACAGAAATAAAGCCGAATTTTTGCACCATTTCATAACGTGGAGGGATGGAGAATAATCAAAGCGATGGGCTGAAAAGGGAAAACAGGCTCCACAGAAGGCAAATACAGTTCCATCTGCAAGCAAAGTAATAGCGTCGATTTTTGGGATGCGAGTGGAATCATTAACTATCTTGGAAAAAGGAACGGCATTTAACTAAAAAGAAAGTGTTATTTTAATACCCAATATTAATGAATTAAAGTTAGAATTGCTACCTTATACACCCTATTCGCCAGATTTAGCCCTCCAGACTTAAGGAAATGGCTCGGTGGTCAAAGATTTGAGGAGCTTGACGACTACTTTTATAAAAAGGGTACCGAACTACCGAAAAAGTGTATGAAGCTCGAAAGAGATTACTTAGAAAAATAAATATATCCATTCATCCATCCAAAGTTTTTGTGTTTTCTTTATTGGTACTTCTAGGATCATCCTCGTATTTCCAAACCTATTGTTTTTTTTGCCTTTGTTTCCAATGACTTGAATGTGAAGGAAAGATAATGATCTTTTCTATAATAAATTGTATATGGCTATCGAAACTAGTAAAGTAAGGTAAAAGATATTGTCTATCAAAAATTCATGAAAGGAAAATAACAAGAATTTTCTACATTTTTCAATATACTCTGAATCAACTAAATAAGTGTTGAAGTTACCGGATAAACTGATGGAGCTCATTGTTGACCTCTCCGAAGCCGGAATCCATTTGGCAATCACATTATAAAGTAACGGATAAAATATTCCCTGTACCAAACCTTGTATTAAGCGGCAAACCATCAAACCGTACGAGCCCCACCAACCCGCCACGAAAGGTATCAAAAAATGTATACCAGTATTCAATCCCATTGCTCCTAATAAAAAAGGCTTCGCTCCATAGTTTCTTGCTAAATTAGCACCAATTACTTGTAAGACGGCGTATCCCCAGAAGAAAGCAGAAAGAATAATATTCTTGTTGCTCCATTCATACACCTACAATATGTATACAATATCATTTCATGGAAATCTATTCTAATGTAAAATGAAGTGAAACTACAGAGATTTCTAAAAACTCACCGGTACGTTAGGATTTGTGGTTGTCGAATTGTCTGTCATGGCTACAATCGCGACAGAAAACTGAACTCGGGATCCAACGCCAACGGAAAGCAACGTAAATAGGAAAAAAATCTGAACATGCCGAACTCCCAAAATCGGCACTGAAAGCACATAAATACTTTGTAATTCTTGTGATTATTTGTTCCAAAAAACAGTTTCAAAAATATTAGTCAATAATTTCAGAATTTTTACAATTTTTGTTTTTAAAATCTTTTGTGACATGATCAATCCGTCAATTATTTTCATATTCTCTTATATGTCTAGAAATATAATCTTCAATTTTATAAAATTTTATATATTTCCTATACTTATCTATACATAATGATTATTATTTAAGAATGGCCAATTACCAATAGTCAAATATTAGTAGTAAATATGTTAAAAAATGGAAAAATTTTCCGTGTTTTAATTGTTTATTAATACAATTAACATTCCTGACTAAATTTTCTTTGACTCATTACAAAACTGGTCTTACATAAAAAATGGCCCTTGTTTATCCAAGAAATTTGTGATGGTATCATTTTTTTGGTTTTGACTTTAAACAATCGGTCATTCAACCATTCTTATTCAAGCTTTGTTTAAATAGTAACCGTTATGACATGATCGATTTGTTGCAAAATGTGAAATTGGTATATACTTGGCTTTGGCTCTATTGAGGCAGGTTCCCAAGGAGCAAAAATACGAATTCTTTGTGTGAAAACACTTCTCAAAGCAGCATGCTCTATGTTGTATAGAAATTTGATGGAAGTTTCGATGTTTCAATAATATAAATAGAAAACGATGTAATAACTCACCACTAGTCGATGGATTGTCTTTCTCTTCGTTTGCAACTGGTACATAAACTACATTCAATCCACTTATGCTCATTTTTAAAACTTAATTACAATTTACAAAATAATATTTCTATAGTTTATTTATGTTTGTTATGTTAACATTTTCATTCACTTCAAACTCGCCTATAATATATTCTAGAAGGTGAATCAGGGTATATTAAAAATAAATAATTTTCACTATTTTTTATAAATTAATGTTAGTATTGGAACGAATTCTATTTTCTTTATTATTATACTTTATTTATAAATAAAAAAGATTATTTGAATTGAATTTACGTAACATGTCTCATCTTGTGCAAATAATAATTGTTTATACACTAAAATTTTGTTATCAATCAAAACGTTCATGATTTTGTGTATTACCAAATTTGTGATGGATAATTCCATGAGCGGAGCGAGGTTTTTTAAATGTATATAAACTTAACAGCAAAACAAACTTTCCTGTGTGAATTCACATTTTACACTGGACATGGATTCTCCTCTGCACTAGCTACTTCAGTATTTCTGTCCACATGAGTGCGGACTTGGAGGTGGCCTCTTCTCCGGTTTTTCCTCTCTCCTTATTTTTTCGATTCATCTGTTATATGTTCATATGCCGTGTCTTCTTTAGAGGTATTCCTCTCCGCTTTTTTCCTTCTTTTCGTGTTGTTCACTTCGGTGTAATCTCCTTCCACATGGCAATCTCTCATTTGTTTTTCTACGGAGCTTCTGGCTTGAACTTTGGGCTCTCCCTTCTCTTAACATCTACGGTAGTAGGACAAGTATCTTTCTTTTTCGTTCGGTTTTCCATAACTTCAATTTTGTTCAATTTTATTGACGCTCAAGTTTTGTCATGTTGGCTTCCATCCGTTGGTTGATTTCAATTAGGTTTTGAACTCTTGCGTTTTGGATTTCTATGTTCGCCTTCAATTTCCTATTTTCTTTATCTATTTTTTTGATTTTTTTCCTCATGTTTTTTTATTATTGTCTCGAAATTTTTCCTCATTCTATCAGCCGACGTGCATTTGTCGTAGGGTTTCTCCCTATTTTCAGAGTTTTCAGGCTCCATGCCTGTAACTCTTTGTTTTGGTCTACCTTTCTTCAGCTGAAGTACCTAAAAGTGACTGAAAATAAAATATTTTGTCTTAGTGAGAAGTACGGCTATTTCTAAAAACGGATTATCTCCACCCAATCAAATTTGTGTTAACAAACACAAGTTATTATTATTCATAAAATATAAAAAGCTGTGTCTGTGCACAACTACCCAAGGGAGAAAGTTTTATCAGAATCCTACTTAACTACCTGAGTCTGCTTTCACTGCACTTCACTAAAATAAGTATTTACTCCATGAAATCACTCACATGAGTCAATACTTGCAATGACTTCGATTATTCCTTCGCGCACAATTGCTGCTTCGATGTTATCTGCTGCTTCTTTGGCACATTGGCCTGCCATTTCTTTTCCTGCGATGCTGGTATGTCATGGGGCCCAAATACTTTGCCTTGGATTGGTGGGTGAGGTATAACTGGAAATAGTTCTTCTCTTCTCTATCATTCTGACCATGAACAAGTATAAATAGGAGAGGACCAAGACTAACACCTTGTTTTACCCTCATATTCGTCAATCATCTTCCATCTATTTGACCTTTTCCTCTTACGTTTATTAATAAGTATAATATTATACTTCAAATGACTAAATATACATTCGAAATCGTGTGGTTGAAAGGTATTAGGTATATCCTAACGAATAAATTGTTCACGGGAAAATTGTTTTCTACCTTGATGAAACTAAATCAAAGTAACGAAAATATAGCAGAATAAAAAATGCTCGTAATGTGGTTCACATAGAAGAGTGGTCTGAGATTCAAAGATGCCGAGAGAAAAATGAAAACGGCTGATAATAATTTATATAGTTGATGTTAGAAATTTTTGCCTGATTGATTATTTAAACTGGTTTCTTATAAAATAAAATACTACCATGAAACACGAAGGAGTCAGATTCTGTAGAGATCATGAATAATACTCCTTCTTACTACAGATTAGTCAAAAAGTTAATAAATTCTTTATGGCGTAAAGCTAAAATTCTGGATTGGCTGCAAAAATAAAAGCTTCAAGATGAGAGTAAATCGTAGGTAATGAAATAAATAAAGAGAGCAGTTGCTCAAGAAAATAGGACTTTCAAGTTAAATTATGTTTAATCATATGTATCCAGCACTTACCAAAAATTGTCTGCAAATTATTGGGAAAAGAACATCCAGCATGTAGAAAGGTTTGAAAAGAAATGTGGGATGTGTACTCTTGAGTAGATACTTACAATAACTTTACCAGTTATATTAAGATTGATGGTCAAAGTGTTCATTATATTTTGTTGTTATTTATATCCTACATACATACAGTAAATTACTTCACTTTAGAATGAAATCAAAACCAAAATTATATAGATAAATAGATAAAGATAATTTGAAAAAAATGGAAAAAATGGAAAAAACAATAATATAAACTTCTTAAGTTCGAATACCAAACGAGAAAATAATATTTCAATTAGAAATGAGTAAATACATTAGCCCCATTTCTCCGTTCATAATTACTTCATTTGCTTATCTTAATGGTTAACCACAGTAAGCCTGCGAAGTTGTAAGTATATTACTACTGCGAGAATCATATTAGTTTGCCGATCGTTTTGCTATCGAAACTCAATTTTGTAGAAGGTTGGTTCACGTACAATTGAATTATTTTAGCATGTAGCTTTATACACACGAATTTTGTAATGATTGATACTTCCTTGTACAGTATTTTAAATACAAAGCATGCCAAACAAACTGTTAGTAACTTACCATCAATAATATACAGTACCAAATCGACAACAAATATGATTTCAGACAAAAAGTACTTTAATTTCATATTGTTTCGTAATCATTTTGAACCCAGTAAATTATATATTGTATCAAAAATACTGGATTAAAGTAGTTCAACTCACTTAAAGATTATTTATATTGAAACAACTTGTAATAAAGTTTTTGAATTATTGCAACTTGATTTATGTTTTACTCTACAAAAACAGTACGGAATGAAACATTGTACGGTAAACGGCAGTGAAACGGCTATAAAATAAAGATCTAGACACTTTAACACTCACGCGCACGTATGAAAAAGAGTCCCATCAAGCATCTATTCCCGAGCGGGTGCGAACTAAAGCATTCCACCAGCTTTTGTCATTCTGACAGGAACTCAAACAGGACAGGACATACTTAGTTGTCGCGGTTCATCGTTTCGTCGTCGAAACTATGTATATAGATTTGTACCTTATCGTTGTATCAAATAAAACTACTACCTCTTTCGCTAAGGGTTGATACAACGGCCAATAGAATAAAATACGACATTAATTTCTCTTGGAACAGCCCTGATCTCAAGGTACGTCATAGGACCATATCTAGTGACCCAATCACCCTTAAATCATGATGCGATTCTAATCTTCTCTATCTCAATGTTTCTAAAACTAAAGTTTCATTATATGAAAATATATTGCAGCCTTTTTTATCAGATAATTTATAAAATTCTTAGTGCTTGTTGTGGACAATTCCTTGAAATGGAAGTTACGTATTGCCGCCTTATCTAAAAAATTAAGTTCCTCTGCTTTGCGCTGAGATCAATTTCCAAAGAACTGAACGTATGCACATCCTTAACAGTCTATTTTGCTCTTATTGAGTCGCATCTCCGATATGCCCTTCCCTTCTGGGGTACGTGTGATGTGACTCAATTTGAGCGAATCTTCAAACTACAGAAGAGAACTGTTCGATATTTACTCGGACTAAACAGCAGGGCTCACTGCAGGGACTTCTTTAAAAGATTGAAAATTCTGACTCTTCCTTCACTATTCACATTTGAATCCGTTTGCCTAATTTGTACGCACGCTTCTCCAATTTGAGAAGGATCGTTGCACAGCTATCCACTTAGGAACGCGGAACACGACCTTTACCTAACTACTCCACGTTCAGAATTAGTTAAAGGCTCAATATTTTACAATGCAAAAAAAAATGTACAATCACTTGCCAATTGAAATCAAATCGATATCATCTTTTCCCGCATTCCGCAAAAATTAGAGGGCTTATTTAATTCCAATAATAATATTAAATTCCGGACATGCCGCAAACTGGTTTAATTTTTGCTATGGACTCATATACGACTTATATACTAACCTTACCTATTACATATACATATAATTTTGTTACTCATTATGGTTTTCTTATGAATATTGAAATTAAATTGTATAAGTATCTTTATTTAGTTTATATGTTTTTTAGTTTTTGTCTACAATTTGTAACAATTGTTTGACAATAAAGCATTTTTCTCTCTATCTTTCTAAGAAAAGTACTAAACTAACTATTCTATCGGAATCTTTAGAGCTGTTACCATATCGGAAAGTTTGTGGTGTAACTACGTGACATTGTAATTACTATTTCCGGTACTTAAAAGTAATTTTAAATAGAGCATTGCTGCTAAGAAAGTTAATCCTTTCAATTTCAAGATGAAACTAGAATGAAAACTGACATTTCTGTATGAATATGACAGTTTTTTGGGAAAACAACCACTTGTATTTGTTGTTGCCTAACCGCTAATGAAAAAATTTTGACAGTGCAACAACACATCAACATGCTGACAACTTTTTTCTTCATACCTCGGTCGAAAATACACATCTTTTACACTTATTTTCATACCTGGGGCATCATGGCACGCAGTTTATAGCTAACCTAACTAATGCACTTATTTTTATCATTCTGCCTTGAAATATGTGCAAAAGATGCTTACTTTCGACCGAGGTATGAAGAAATAGTATCTTAGACTAATAGGACAGGAAGTTTTAGAGGTTACGCCTCGGAAATCATAATGACAGCTGACTTATTTTCATACCTGGGGCATCATGGCACGCAGTTTATAGCTAACCTAACTAATGCACTTATTTTTATCATTCTGCCTTGAAATATGTGCAAAAGATGCGTAATTTCGACCGAGGTATGAAGATATAGTATCTTAGACTAATAGGACAGGAAATCATAATGACAGCTGACTTTTTTGGTACTGTATCTGATTGTATAATTAATTGCATTATCTCCTCCCTTAACTTTTGTACTTTAGTTTCCCATAGCTGATCCCCTTGCAGTTTATTGTACATCAGCTGGTCATATAACATAACATAGGGAAAAAATAATTTTTAGGCATTCTTATTTATCTGACATTATATAAAAAGCCCGTTTTGTGGTAGTTGTGCTTATAATATGTATGGTACAGTTATTCATATAAATTACCCCCACAATTTTTCTGCCTCGTTCTAACTTGTTATTTATTATGTCTTCGATGGCAACTGTGGTTAATCTCCATCCGTAAAGTTTCGGAGCTTCCAATTTTAGGCTACCAACTTTTTGTATGGTGCAGTTACCATTTTGGTAATTTGAACATAAAGAGATTAATGTTTCAATTGAGAATATTTTCACCTGACACGGTGAACAAACTAGATGTCTATTAGCTCCGTTGTTATCTTGTATATCTTCAAGGTTCATGTAATTTAACTCATTCATGCAACCGGCTCCTATTATACCAATCATTAATGCAACCTTAATGCAAAATATTGATAAATTATGTTAAAATTTAAGGCAATATAAATGGATGATGCATCTTTGAGAAATTTATTTAGTTTCTTCTATGTAAAAAAGTCTTGTCTTCTTTGGGTCGATGGCCTGGAAAGCCTAGTAGCTAGAGCTAGACGACACTTCCTATCCCACAGAATTCTTGACATATGGTACAACTTTAGCTTCCGCAGTGTCTACTGGCTCCTTTATAAGCAAACTTGACTGCACTTCATCTATTCGGATTTGTATCAAATTGTAATAATATAGTTCATAGTTGGATTATAGGCAAACAGGGATCGTTGCGCTAATAGGCTTTCTAATAGACCAGTCGTGTCCCACTTGGAACTACCAAATGCCAATGTCCTTTAAGACTCTAATCAGGCACATGTGAGCGCTCGGCTCTTTCTTCCCTATTTCCTACAGTTTCTTTCTTTTTTACGCAGCAACAGTATTCAAGAATTCCCGTAATACCTGTAGCATAGAGATGGCATCTTAGATGATTGTATCCGGTTGAAAGGCATATCGCCTTTTTGAATAGCGCAGTTATTTGGCGAGAGAGATGAAGGTCCATCAATTTATGTCTTAGCTTGTCTGGCGAGCGAATCAGCCTCGTCGTTGCCCTAGAGACCAGGCACCCAAACTAGCTAGATTATCCTTCACTCACCAGGACTGTTTTACAAACTAACACAACAGCCATTATGGCTTGTATAACAGTTCTTCTGTATGAGCAGAAAATTATAAAAATAGTTTGTGAAGTTTAAATGATTCACAATCGTTGTATATTATTGCATTCTCATAAATAAGGAATTGCAGTAAAATCTCTTGATAGGTGTTTCAAATCAATTTATTACCAATTTCATTACACAGGTACTCCATTGAAGCAGTATATAATGCCCCTAGCTTACTTACTAAGTTACCTAACCTAACTTATATCCAAATACTTTATTCAACACATTATACTTATTAACAAAGTACAAATATTTAGGAAATTATTAACTTGAGTTGTCATAACTTAAAAGTAATAAATAGTACGAGTATGCTCTAAAATAATAAAGTTTTGTTAACGAAACATATATACAATTTATTTTACATTGAGATAATAGATATTACAGATTGTTTTTTCATTCTTTCCCTTTTGGCTTCCTTTTTAGCTGGATCGAAGTCTTGAATTTCGACAGACGAAGTGAATAAGAATAATATGGCTGGTAATATATACATTGCTGTACCTATCAGAAATATTATCTCCCATTGTGATTTGTTCGTCTGAAACAAATAACACATCACTCGATAAGTCGTGTGACTAATTAAGAAAAACACATTTTTTTTTTGCTAAGAATCGATTTTATTCATCAATGTATTTTCCTTCCGGAGCAATACAATCATTCAAACGCTTCCCTAACTTCTCGATGCCGTGCTTATAGAAGGATTTGTTTTTCGCCTCGAAATAGGCTTTAGTTTCACCGGCGAGCAATTTTTTGAGATCAGCAGTAGTCAAGTAGTCGCTGGGGGCTAGATCTCGACTATACTGTGTATTAAGACGCAATTTGTTCAAATTAACCATCGTTACCTTCACCTTTAGAATCTGTGTATTGTTTTGGTGAAACAGTGGTTTTACTCACATATGAGACCGTTTAATCCATGCGCATCCCAAAATACTGAAATCATAACCTTCCCATCTGACTGTTGTGCCTTTGGATGCTTCGGACGTGGTTCACCGGCTGCAGTCCACTTAGATGATGATCGTTTTGATTCCGGAGTGTCGTGATAGATCCATGGTTCATCCATTGTCACATATCGACACAAAAATCTGATTTATTACGTGTAAACATGGCCAAACACTGCTCTGAATCATAAACATGTTGTTGTTTGGATCGACTGTGAGTAAACGAGGTACCCACTTTGGAAAAAAGCTTCTCGGGGTCAAATGTTTGTAAACAGACTGTCTTGTGATATATTTACAGCCTCAGCTATCTCACACAATTCCAATTTATCATTAGATATAACCAATTTGTGGACTTTTTTTATATTTTCTGGAGTAACCACCTCAATTCGGCGACTAGAACGTTCACCATCATCGGTGTTGGTACAACCACGTTTAAATTCTAAAAACCAATAACAAATGGTTCTTTTCGATGGAGCAGAGTCCGGATAACACTTTTGAAGCCATTGCTGAGCTTGTACAATATTTTTTTCATCAGGAAGCAATGATAAATTAAAACACGAAAATGTTTTGTATCCATTGCTTTGAAAATAACAAAAGTAGGTTCACTTAAACGGCTGTCACTTTTTTCTGACTTATCAAAATGTCATGTAATTCTAGACATAGTCTTTTGAAAGCTGGTACTTCATACACGTCTTATGGATTTGACAATAGCAGCGCTATCTGCGTGTCAGTCACACAATTTATCGAGTGATGTTATATAGTGAACAATTTTATTCTAATTATGCTCCGTAGATTTCAATCAAACTTTTGAGTCCATTGAAACACAATTACTTTAATTAAAGATGTTATAATTTCTCCAAACTTATAAATACTGGTTAAGAGAATGTGTTTAAACAGCCAAATGAATATGCCGCAAGAGCTGGCTCATTTCTGGTTTACCGACTTGGTAAATTGGCTGAAATTTTGATAAACGAAGGAAGTTTGATGGAAAAACGACTTTCACAAGTTGAAAATTGTTCTTATCGTTGATTGAATATATAGACAAAAATAATCTCGACTGTTAAATAAATATAATGTACCACGTAACATTTTAAAAAACCGAGGAAAAGTTACGTAAATATTATTTCAAAAGTACTACATCCCGTGGAACGAATTAAGTGGCTCTCTTTTTTTAAAAATGGAATTTTGAACACGAATGAACCACTCTACAAATCATCAAATAAAGTAAATGAGATAAAAATTAAAGTGAAAACTACAGTCGAACAGGTTTGCAATATTTTACATGAAAAGTTGTTATGAAAAAGCTAACTACAAGAGAGATTAGAGATTAATCATACAGAAATACAGGAGAAACAAAAAAAATACTGATAAATAACACAATTACAAAATTAAGATTCTGTACTGTACAGTACAGACGATGGTTCAAAAGTTAAGTGGCGAAAACATCTTTGACCTGCACGAGAGTAAAGTAAAATATTGATTTCAAGTAAAAAAGTACACCATTGAAAAGAAGGTAGACTATATAAAATCTGCACTACTTCGAAAAAATGGATGACAATCGAACGAAAGTTATTTGAACAGCCAGATTAAAATCGATAGACCACAGAGGAGGTAACAACCGATAAAGCTCTCAAAGTAACAAAAAGCTTAAAGCTACTGTATTATCATTTTTTACTTAAAAGGCAAGACACTAGCAACTTCCACAAGAAAGTTTGGAACCAATGCAATGCAGTGATTTTGTACCTAGATAGATTTTCAATCTGATTGTACAATTGCATGAATAACTAGTGAAATTAGTTCCGTATTCAGTTAATTTGGATAAAAAAAGATTTGATAGGGACCAGAACATGCCTATTTTAAGGATTACCTTATATTGTAGATCAATAAATATGTTAAGTGTGAGAGAATAGCTGCAATTATAGAATTGAATTATATTTCAGGGATCTATTTTGAACAAGCACATCCCTCAATGAGAAAAACGTACATTTTTTGACGGTACCCAACCAAAATATGGACTACTTTCCTATCATATATTGTTAAATGTATTTCCACGTCTATATTTTCTATACCGAAAAGTTTTTTTGTATATTTCCTTCCAAAGAAGAATATTTTAATTTTCCCAAACTCTCTATAGCCAAACTAACAATTTCTGGATATTTCAATGCTGGTATCCATCCTCAATAATTTACCTGATCCTGTACAATGAACTGGACAGATAATGGCCCAAAAATCGAAACAAAACTTCCAGTACTGTTAACCATTCCAAGAAGGACTCCCGAAAATGATGGTGCAATATCCATCAGATTCAATTGCACCCCAGGCACTGTGAAAGATTGCATACCAGTAGATATCACAAGCATCGCAACAGATGTATTTATAGCGTCAGAGGGTATTAATGCTAGTGTTAGCAATGCCAATCCTGGACCCAAGCATCCTAAAAAACATATAAAGCATGTTTCAGAATTCAGATATTAAATTTTTAATTTCTATAATATAATTAGATACAAAACTTTTACAAAAAGAAACTTTTTAAACATCAGTCAAAGATAAGATAAAATTAATTATAATTAATCCGGCGTTACATACGTGGCATTTAATAAACCCCAATTGCGGAAAACTCTCTGAAAGTGAAACCAAATGTAAAGATATGCACGTGTCCGTCCCTGTAGCTTCCCAAATATTTATCCTGTTGTACACCTATGTATTCGTGTAACTGATGTTGTAAAATACGTTCTACGCGTGAAGTATTTATCATAAAGTAAGTTTAAAATAGTTACTTTAGTCACGTGGTTACTTTTTCTATTTAAGTTATGTAAAATGGTGCTAAGAAGTTAATTAAATTTTTTCTTCAGAAATACCGATTATGTCTTATGAGGAGGAATAGAAAAGGCTCCTGGCGCTATGGGATGATGACGTAGTGGTTCCATGAAGCGAAAATGACATTGATTTTGTTTCTGAAAGTGAACCCAACACCCGCACCGATTCTGAGCAGGATATAACAATTGACAAACGCCAATCAATGACCCGGACAAAGAAACATTAAATTAATTTCACAATTAATACAGGCAAAACAATCAAGATTACAGACTTTTGAGAAGGATTTTTATCAAAATATTGGGCCTACAACTGATCCAAGGACAGATTAATAATAGGAAGAACGTTAAATTATGGAAAATGGAGTTTCACAGACCCCACGTATGTACTGGTGTAAGAATTTTCCACCTATGTAGCGCCGGGTTAACAATTACACATTTGAAATAATATTATAATTATTACAACCGTTCAGTGTTTAAAGTATTATGAATATAATTTGCTTGTCCTAGATATTCAATTTGAGAATATCTTATTGTGCAATAAAGTTATATTTCCTTCATATCTTAAATAGAATTATCAAATGTGCATTGCATGACATCTTCCTTAAACTACTCGCTACAATATTCGAAGTTTCTAGTGCTGAAATTAAATTTCTCCCTATCATCACAAATTCCATTGATATATGTGGTCGCAAATCTGGTGTTAATTCTGTTCTACCATATGTTTTAAACAATTTTTCAGCTCCTTCTGTCCTGTGTGCTACCGATTCATCAATATACCCTGCAACGACTGTTGATGACTTCCAACCGCAATGTTTCTTTAGTTTCATCTTCCCAAGAATCAACTAAAAGCGTTACAGAAAATCTTCGAAATGAATGACGTGTATAGGAGTAAACATTTTCAAGTTGAAGATTAGCCACTGTTTCGGGGATCTTGTTTTACTCACAACCTGATTGATACATTTTCCATTGTGATATGCATAAAAAAGTGGCGATCCTTTGCTGCTGCTGGACGAAGAGCTATTTACAGTAAAATTTAACATATTTTTCATTTAACACCAATCTCCTGTTTACATAATTCGTTGTTAACTTGAATTTCACAATTAAAAACGTTTCCGAATCTTCTTTTTCACTCTTAGTTTTCTAAGATAATAGAAAGTCTAAATTGAGTAAATAATCTTATTTCATCAACATGGCAAAAATTTGCCCCCATCATTTTAGTAATGTATAACCTAATAAAAATATAATTTTTAACATTTGCAATTATGAATTGTTCGAGTTTGAAGGTATTTTCGAATTAAATAAAACAAGTTTTCTTATTGTACCTGACTGATTTCACAAATTCGACAAGCGCTGGCAATCTCTAATACAGTTTCATCATTGGATAAACTTCATCGAGAGCATTAATCGAAAAATCACTAATTTGTGTACTCGAAACTTGTAAACTTATAGAATAATTCGACGACATTGTTGATGGCTTTTGTTGTGCCAATTTCGAAAAATTAACCAATAGGAGACGGTATCCGAGAAAGAACCGATTGTTTTTTCATCTTCCATTCCATGAATCTTGAATAAGCTGCTTCGTAAATTTTCCGCGATTTATATATAAGTATCTCAACAGGTCTTTCCTCCATCTATTTTTGTTCATGGCTTCGTCACGCCAATCCTCTATTCTTTCTTAATCTTCTCTACATGCCTCTATCGATTTTTTCCACAGACTTGTTCTCCCTTCAACAAGGATCTTTTCATTCAAATGTCTTCGTCCATTTTGGCTATCCATCTAACGGAGTCTTTTCGCTCTGACTACATATATCATCTCAGCTTTACCATACAGTTTTTCGTTCTTCTTCTCCATTCGTTTTGCTCTCGAATCCCCCTAAAAATCCTCCTTAGTACCTTTCTCTCTGGAATGTTTATTTTGTTTTCTTCTTTTTTGTCCATGATCCAATACACACTGCTATACAGACCGTTGGCTGTATAACTGTCTTGTAAATGAGTAACTTGGCAGCTCTTGAAATATCTTTTGATCTTAATAGTCCTTCTAGGGCTCCAAACGTTTTGTTCCCTCTCGCCAGTCTTTTGTAGATTTCCCTGGTTTGACCTCCTTCGTTTATCACTGCCGGTATTCGAACTCCTTATTTTGCTCTGTCGTCACTTTCAACTGGTTGTAGCTATTCAGATCCCTTCCCACCTACATATATTTAGTCTTTTGTTTATTTATGCGCAGTCCATATTCTTTCGCTTTCTTTTCAGAGAGTAGAAACATTTTTTCTAGATCTTTTTTCGTTTTACTTATAAGTACCACATCATCTGCGTAGACAACCTTCCGCGATTTAGCTGGCAATAATTTTTGTTACACTACTTTGGCTACTTCTACTAGTTCCGGTGGAGTCGAAGGAAACTCAAAATCAGACATTTTTCATTTTATAGTGTTGAAAATAACTTCTAAACAACAAAGTTAACAATTTCCAAATCAAATTATAAAATTAAATTGACAGCTTTTTGATTACCTTGAGTATTATACACGGCAAAAATACTAGATTGTAGCTTTAGGTTGTTTTTCCCTCGTATAATAAATAACTACACAATTCAAAGCAAAAGCTCTTTTGTAATTATTGATTCGGTCATGTATCTTCAATATTAAAAAAACTACGATAAAAAACTATAATTATACACATTGAAGTGGATGTATGGACCAACAAAAGAAACCTAATCAGATCGATTGCCAAACAAGTTAGTAAATGATTAGTAATTGTAGTGAAGAAGTTGTCTACTTACCTACAAAATTAAATATCCTTCTGGACCATAAAACAGATAATAATTTCTTATTAATGAGAATATCTGATAAATAACCAGCTACTATCATTATTATAAAACTGGCAATGGATGGTAATGACGACAAAAGACCATTCTAAAATAAGAATAAAATAATAAATTTCTTAAACTTGACTTTTTAAATATTTTTTGAAATATGTATTCTAATTTTAAGCCTATATTTTTTTAAAGAAAAGTCTATGAAGTTTCGAATTTTTATTTTTATTTAACTGCTGTTACAAAAAATAGATTTAGAAATGAATAAATATGTGTCAAATACTGCAAACTCATAATCAAAAATCTACAATCAAAATGGAACGAAATTTTCTTCACCTCAAAATAAGTAAAATCAATAATATAAAATCAGAATGTTATACAAAACGAACTTGGTTCTCAAAATATTGAAACTTCAATTCGTGTCGATCAGTGATTACAAGATAGAGCTATTCAACTACCAGATCCTGAATTGAGATACACAACTATTGATTTCATTGAAGGAAAAAAGATAATTTATTATAAATTTATTATAATCAATTTACAAAAGAAACTGATTTTAAACAATGATCAAAATCAAAATGTAAAACATGTATCTCTGTAGTAAATATGTAATTAGAGTAAGTTTTAAAAGACATAACAAATTTTTAAAATATTTCAGTATTTCCCTGGGACAACCCCGGGACTCCTATAATGGAGACTTGAAAAATAATCTTTGAAACAAACGATATTTCGGCGAAAAAGGCTCGGAAGATACTAGTCAATATCACTCAAATTTGATTACAGATTATATAATTTATTTTATTTAGAAAATTATTCTTGAAGACACTGCTCCTTTGTTGCCCCCAGACCCTGCGGAAAGGGTCCATCAGAGCTTGTTCGAATGAAAGCCCTCATTTTTCAGGCCAATAGATTCTATGAACAAGAATATATATCGTCATATTTTTTGAGATAAGATGAAGTAAAACGATTTCACATAACATTTATTTATTATTAACCGAAACAATAGTAATGCCTAGTTCCTAAAAAATGGTGAAATAAGCTACTTGAACAGTTTTACTAGGACAGATAGATTGGAAAGTGATTAATAAGAAAAAAAAATAAAACTGCATCAAAAAACCAATAATAGAAATTATGAGATCTCAGAAATCCTCAAAATGAGGCGATTTGAATAAAATTGATAATTCTATGTATGAGAGCCGTTTTTTTCAACTTTCGATCGCTCCGTGCAGAAACTACGCGGGCAGAAGAAAGCAAGCATGCGCTTTAGGCCACTGCAAAGCACTCGCACTATACACTTTGCCATTGTTAACATTCAGGCGTCAGTCGGCGTTTTGCTACAACCACGTAAACATGTCCGCAATCATAGATGCTCCCGCCAAGTGTGAATTGCGAAGTGTGATTCATTTTCTACAGGTTGAAGGACAAAGTGCTGCGGAAATCCATCGGAGAATAAACCATGTGCTTGGGGAAAACTTCATGAATGATGATGTTGTGCGTGAATGGTGTCGAAAATTAAAAGATGGCCGTAATGATGAACTTGTCTTTTATTTGTAGCCTATCGCAGGACAAAAGTGAAAAGGCCCTCGAAATAAAATTCAATGTAACTATAAATAATATGAGAATTTCATCTTTGTTGAGTGACGGATACTACATTAGGTTATGGTGACATAAATTACATAATAAGGTAGCAGCTATAGTGCGACATATACACAGTCGCACGCTATCTGGTGGTGCTGGTCATAATTCAATGTTGTGGGAACTATAAAATATAACAGGTGGTTCTAACTATTACAGGGTAGCGATGAACTATGTTCTAGATATTTCTGGAAGAGATTAACTGTAATTGTACAAATGTTTTTAGACAGAAGTCTCTACAATAAACTAAAGTTATTTCAACAGTAATATTAATATATAAGCACACAGTAGAGCTGAAGTTCGATATTAAGGATACGTGGGGAACGGTACAAGTAATCCGAGCGATAAAGAAGTGAATTCTATAGTGAAGCAATTGTTATAAAGAGTTTGTTAACAGTACGATGGGTAGTGTAATAAACTCTATTCACGGACCATTACTCGTGAAGCGTTACAATATGGTTAACATTGATTGTTCATGTGGTATGTGGAGACGTCAATATTATGTTCTATAAAAAAAATATGTAGTTCATTAAAGTAGGCTGAAAAACAAAAGCATATATATGATGCAAACATTATATTTAATAAATAGAATAATTTCTAAATTTTTAATATATCAATAATAATATTGATACTTACAGCATAAACAGAGGGCAATTAGATATCTCAAAATTAATTGGACCGTTACTAAATAATAATGAACGAAAATCAGTATATTATTGAATGTTTTTTTTTAGGATATATCAATAACTTTTCGTGTTCATCTGAAAATTTATGACAAGCACTAGATAAATAAGAATGAGATGGTGTTTCTTTATAGTATGAAACTATGGAGTAAAAGTAAAAAAAAAGGAGGAATATAACAGATGTTATTTTTATGTACAAGTTTCGAGTTTGGTGCGCTCCTTCAATTCAACTTCAACCAAGAAAAGTAACAGGAAATAAAGTTCTTTGATGTTTTCAAAAAATTTCTTATCAAGCAATGAAATAATCGATTAAATAAAAATTGTTAAGCTAAAAATTCTACTAGTTGGAAAAGAAATTTCTACATTCATATTTTTATTGTATTAAAAATGGAAAATTTGAAAGACATTTACAGATTGATGGAAAAAATAGAAGATGAATCAAAGAGGAATCAGAGCAATAGAAGATCGAGTGGATATTTGAAAATGTTTACATTTGAATATAATTTAAAAAAAAAGTATAAAACCAAAGATTAATTCTTTATATTTGTTTTATTCTTCCTAATTTCACATTTTTATTATACTATCTATAATTAATGTAATTAACTAAAAAGAAGAGTTACCAAAACAATTGATGACATTGAAATTTTGACTCATTTCTGATTTTTTGAATTTTTGAATTATAAATTCAAATATTGAAATGAATTTGTTATATTAGATATGATCACCAGGTGAGGAACTGTATTATATTGAGGATAAGGTAGTGATGAACGAGTATGGGAGGTCTAAGCAATGCTGAATTTGAATATAATCAAGCATTTGGAAGAAATGAAACATACCAAGGTGGTTCAAATATAAACCGAAATTTTGCTATAAAAAATTTTATTGTTATTTATGTTACAGAGCTGAAATTTTTACAGTTTTTCTAGATAGTCTCCGTAACAGACTACATTCTTTTGCAAACACTCCGGAAGCTTTCGGATGCCTTTTTCATAAAAATCTCTCAGCTTGTCACGTAACCATTCGCGCACGTAAGATTCTATCTCCGCATTGCTTTCCAATCGCAGTGCGTCAAGTACCTCTTTCAATAGATAAAACTCGCATAGCGACAAATGGGGACTATGATGAGGGTGTTCTAGTGTTTCCTGTTTCTCAACCCATTTTCTGGCGATGCGAGCAAGGCGTAAGTTTTTCCGCTCAAAATTCTGAAGTCTTGTTACCTATCTGGCTGAAATTTAGTGGTAACCGAGCAGTTTATGAATTATTTGCACAATATTACCTACGCTGATGCCAAATAAAATAAGTTTTTGTACGGCACTGACGTTCTTATCGGTAACACTTTTTCTGGGGCGCCGCGCTTGCGATATGTTTGTTACCACTACTCAGACTTTTCTGATAACGGAACAGTATTCAGACACTTGAGTCTTGGAGAGGCACTCATCCTCGAATTACTCGGATAAACTTTGGTAACTTTGAGCGGATATTACATTACCTTCGACCAAAAAACGAATAATGTTGCCCAACAAACACTGGTAGATCCTTCCCGCTCATGGCTATAAGTTTTCTAGCGTTTATATTTGAACCACCCCCTTATTTCAGATTTATGAATAAAATATAAAATACGATAATTATGGAAGAGGAATGTATAAGATTTGAAAGATTAGAAAACGTTTAAAAAATAAAGTTAATGCAAGGAGATAAGAAATAAGAATTTTAAAGAAAAATAGATACAGAAAATTGAAAATGATAATGGATACCAATAATAACCGCAATAGCATTGGCGTTGCCGGATCATTTATAGTATGCGTTTCTTCTACGAGAAACTAGATAGCGTAATTCATGGCTATTACAGTGCTTTCTGTGATATTATTCTGTTCGTTTGCAGAATTTTTTGTTTTCTACTTGGTAGAATGCTGCTGAAACTGTTTTGATGTTAAAAACGGCTTCCAAATATAACGCTACGGGAGAAACTTGAACCTACGAGTCTTTTGCACAGTTTAAACATGGCAACATGTCGATTGATAACAAACCTCGTTGTGAGCGCGCATCAATTCTCCGATTCGACACCAATGTTAAAAATTCGAAATCTTATGCTTAGCGCGCGATTTAATGAAGGCAACTAGCAACCGACAACCAGCAACTGCAACCAAAAATGGTAGTGGGGGGGAAGGTTTCTGCAGTTGAATTATTTCATCTGCGGCGACGAATCGCCAGGTTTGTCGCAGGTTGCCGGCTGATGGGAGAGAAGAACTGGTAAAAGAGCCAATAATATAAGAATCTCATGAGAATAATGAGAATATAGATTATAATAATCTTTCTGATACAGTTCAAAGCAGCATTTATATATTTATTCTATGTTACAATACTTCATTAAAAGAGAGTGCGTATCTATAATATGGAATATATAATAAATCTTACATAACTTGATTGTTAAAGTGTTTAGTTTAAATATATTCATTCCGTCAAATGAGAGCTGGAAGAACTGCTTCTTTTCATAACTTCTCTTATTATTCATTGTTAAAATAAATTCAGCAGCTGCGGCTATTTTTCTGTTTCTATCAGCACATAAGTGATTCATAACCTGTACACATTGAAACTGATAGTTTCTTAATTGCTGCACTTGAACTTGATTCACAAGATTTTCATACCATCTACGGTATTCTGGGGTCCGATGCAAATACATTTTTCCCACTATACCTTAATCACATTTATTTGAAATAGACGCTACTTTAACATAACAGCACTGCTCTTGTATGTCAACAGTTTCAAACGCACTTACAGCCTTTCATCACTTTTGGTTGCGGTTGCTGGTTGCCTTCATGAAATTGCACCCTTGGGGACTAACGAATGACAATTAGTTAACGATAAGTGAATATTAGGTCATCTTGAAGCTCTGCTCAAAAAATTTTGTCAGAAGATTGGTGAATAAAAAGAATTATTCCTCGGCTCTGACTGGCAATCGGGAAAAAAATCGTATTGAAAAGTGTCGTGGTATGAAAGAACAGCTTGAAACTGATCCATATTTTCTGTCAAAAGACATCATTGGTCATGGTCATGGTGCTATGGTTATTATCTAATCAATTCAATAGAAGACACAATCGTCATATCGTTCAAAAAATGTCATCAAGTCAATAACCGTTCAACAATTTTTGGTTAGGACAGGTTAGGCGACTTTTTCTTATTTCCACGCCGGAAAAGATGCATGAAAGGTCACTGATTCCACAAAATCAAATATAACGAAAAATTAGCTGTCTGCCGTTTCTACAGATGAGTACAAACAATGATTTGAATAGTGGAAGCACAAAAGGCGTTAAAAATGAATTGTATATAATTATTGGAAGTAAGAATGACTAGGAAAACTAAGAGAGATATATTGAGGGGAAAAAATAACATGAGAATTAAAATATGTAAAGATATAGATAAAAATAGTATCAGCATCAAAGAAATGATAAATAACAAGCATTATCAGGATATGATAGATATAATAACAAGTAAATATTATTAGAGGAAAAAAGAAAGTCATTGAATGAGAATATATATTGAGTTGAAAATGAAATATAAAGGAGATTAAAGATCAACTAATCTAAATGACATCACATGAACAAACTAGAATTTGACAATGGCGGATATGAATGAGGAAAAACAATAATATGGGAATATTTCTGGGCTCAAACTCATCTTCACCCTCTATCTTCCTCCATAATCTTACTCGTTATTTCATGTACAATGTGCAAGTCAGAGTAAATTCAGGGCATTAGATATGGTGTAAGCACTAATAAGTATTCACTACCAAAATATTCGAGCAACAGGAGTTTTTATACTAAATTACCAAATATATACTTACGGTATCTATACTAAATTTCATAATTTTATTCATATATGTTGGCGTCTCTGAGATTAAAGTTTGATAGCACCAAAACTGAGTCACTGCGTTGATTAAAATTGTCCAAAAAGAAAGGTTAGTCAATATTTTCTTAAACGGCAACTTGACCTAAAAATTACAATTATCATTTAACTCTCTCCAATTTTAGTCTCGTATTTCTTCTCCCAATATTGTTTGCACATCAAAATACAAATATGGAAATAGAAATATTAAATGGGAACACAGATGCAAACGCAAAAATGTTTTGTTTTCCTCATTTAAGGTTTTATATTATTTTCAACACAATAGTTTATGGGCGTTTATTCATTAATGCTGATATTTATCATACCTGCTCTTTTTTTTCTACGTTCTTTAAAATGTAGTTCTTCTCTTCTTTGGATATCGCCGGGTGTTTATCTGGACTATCCGCTCCATAGAAATAATAAATGACTATCCATAAAAAACCTGCTCCACCATATACATAAAAAGAAAATGGCCATCCATACCAGGTGGATGAAATGTATCCTACTATGGGCATGGTAACAATTGAACCAAACGGGGCACCTTAAAAATATTTAATTGATAACGGTTATTGTTCACTCTGATTGCTCCACTGTTTATTGTGTGGCCTATTTTTTAGTTGCACGAGTATAATCTGGTTGTAAAGAAGGGAGCACCTGATACAGGGAAATATCTGCAAAATGCAAAATGCATTGAAAAAATAAATTGTACGTTATAACCTCATGCACCTGAAACCCACCGTCTTTTCCCGATGAATATATCTAATTATCACACTTTTCATTTCCTGCCAATGTATTCACTTGACCGCTCTTTTTAACATTGTACTGAAAATGTTCTCATAATTTGTAATTTCTCAGCTTTTTACTACTTTCCATGCAATCCGTATCCCGCGTATTAGTATTGGCAGTTGTGAAAATAAATTGCTGGGACTTACTTCGATTTCGAAGAAAAATAAACATATTTTCGAGTACAAACATGGCTGGATAATATATTAAATGGTCTTTTCTAGGGCTATAAATTAACTAGAACCAGTAAAATAATCTCTTAAAACTATTATTTCGTAAATACCAAAAAGTAGGGAGGCATATTTTTTAAGTAAGCACCGTTTTGCGATTCCGCCGCCGCAACTCCAAGGTCGGCGTTCTGCACATGCGCGCTGGTTACCTACATCTCTTGTCTACGCACTGACGCCATTACAATCTGATTCTTCATTGTGTACGTTGTTTACTGAGTGTTTAAGATGCCACCGACAATCGTGAGTCCCGCCGATTGTGAAGTACGGGCTGTTATACGATTTCTTAGTGCTAAAGGCGTAAAACCGATCGATATTCATCGTGAGATCTGTGAAGAAGAAGAAACAACAATCCATGGAATGGCGAAATTCATTATCACCGAAAAAAGGAAAGTTTAAGCAAACAATTTCTACCCGGATGTGTACATGCGCACAGTTTTTTGAGACAGAAAAGGAGTATTGCTAGTGGAGTTTCGGCCTCGTAATGAGACAATCAATGCAGCGTCTTATTGTGAGACATTGAACAATCTGCATCGTGCAATCCAGAACAAAAGACGTGGCAAATTGAGTAAGGGTATCGTTTTGCTGCATGACAACGCCCGTCCACATGTGGCTAATCGGACCAAAGATCTCATCAAATCTTTTCAATGGGAAACTCTAGATCATCCTCCCTATAGTCCTGATCTGGCGCCCAGCGACTACCATTTGTTCCTGCACTTGAAGAAACACCTGGGCGGTCAGAGTATTCAAGACGATAACGAAGTCAAAACAGTTGTGATACAGTGATTAACAAGTCAGGAGGCAGAATTTTATGAGGAGGGTATTCAAAAACTGGTGCCACGTTATGACAAGTGCCTCGCTATTCATGGAAATTATGTAGAAAATTAGACTAAATTATTGCGATATCTTAGCACTCCTTTTTTAATTCCAAAACGGTACTTACTTAAAAAATATGCCTCGTAAATCCTACAATGATGATTAATTATTACATGATGAGAGAGCTGAAAATTTCCAATATATGATTCATAAATGTAAAATTGATTAAATATACTCTGATTACAAACTATATCTGCTATCTGCCCTCTCCCTTTCACTGCCTGCAAATATAAATATCTATGCTATTGCCAATAGTTTCAAATTTTACAATAAAACTCTGAAGACCATACAAATTAATTCATTTATGAAACCTTTTTCACCTCAAATATTGAATGCCGATAGAATAAAGTATTCAATAATTGGCACCAGCACTTGAATTATCACGTAACGTTGGCTAGACCAAGTATAAGAATGTACTTGTACTATATTTATATACTTTATATACTTCGACAAATGTAAGTTTATCCTTCTAGGTATAAGGAAGTTGTAACACCCCCATATGGTAAGACCATATGTCTGGGATAACGCCAGAAAGCCTTAAATGTTTGAGATATTTATCAAATTTTCTTAGTCGTTGGAAAGTTAGTTACTTATTGAAGGGCCCCTGTATACAAAAATAGTTTCCGAAACTCTTAATTCCCGATGTTTCTAGAGAAAACCAGATGTTCGAAATGAATATATAAGCAATAAGTCTCTTGACGCACACAAAACTGGTGCTTATAAAAATCTTTGTTAAAGCTTTAGACATAGGAGGTAATGAGTTTTTTGATTTGACACTGAAATTCCCATGTATAAATGAAGCAAATCTAGAACCTCAAGCAGTAAAGCTTAAAAAAATCAAAAGTTTGAAACTACACTTTCAAGAATAAGGAAAAGAGTATAAGATGCAATCAGACATGTATGTAACCTGCTAAAAAAAGTCAGCCAACTACATAAATGCTGTTGAAGAATTTCTCTCATAATAAGACAAGCACGATGAGAGTTTCCATCAGCAAATTCATCAGATGGAAAAGCGCTGAAAAGAATAATAACAAAAGGACTCCAAATATTCTAGCGAACCACTATTGGACCCTTAAACGTGATACCGCTTCTGGCAAATACAAGCGAGAAAACGAAACGATTGTATTAATATTTTTTTGATACAATAAGAAGTATATTTTGTATAAAATTGCTAATCTATTTTTTTAAGTTACCACTAGATTGCTTATGAATTGGAATTCAGTACAATTCAGTACAGACAATAGACGCAAAAGAAAGATTTGAACGGAGCCAAAAAATTTCGAAATACAGATCAGTGATAATTTAATAATACTTCAGATAGTCAATATTGGAACTTTTCTGTTGATAAAAATCAAAGTTTCTTATCACCGAACCAATTGAGATTATCACACATTAATAGATGCATTTGTTCCCTACTTTTTTCGTTTTCAATATACACTAAATTATTAAATTATTTATTTTATGATCTGTATAATTTTCTTTAAATCACAAAACACAAGTGGAGCACATGGATTATTGTAAACTCGCTTTCAATAGCTTATTATGTATAAATCTATGAAAGGGAATCTCGAAATATTAGCACGTGAAAATAGATTAATATCTTATACACTCATTAAGGACTGATAACAATAAATGATCTCAAAAATTCGTATATTTGATCTATTCATTCTTAACCGACTATGAAAAGTACCCAAGAACTCCTACCTCAAAACATATATACCGGGGCGAGTTTCAAAGAAGTGTTTATAATACTTATTCGTATGACAAAAACTATTTAATCATTAAACTATTATTTGTGAGTTGGTTATTTGTCAAAAACTGAAATTTTATCATTGCTGTTTGATACTGTAGAGGTTGAATTGCAAATACAGAAAAAAACGAGCATATCACAATTAAATTACAGAAACTAAACAAAACTATCCTATTTATTATAGAATACGGACACGTATACCATATAACCTCCAAAGACATGGATGATTGAAAGCGATGATTGAAATAGTTACTCACATTACGAAAAGTTTCTAGAGAAAAAATTCGAAATTCATTCCGTATCTTGAAGGAAATAGTTCATTCAGTTTACCATTGATTAAGTAATTAGCGTGAGTAGGCGCAACCACATTCTTTGACGTGTACTAAGTGGGTCTTTTTCCAATGAAAGAAGTAATTGGTTTATTAGAAAATCTAAATACATGGCAGTATTTACATTTTCTTCAAAAAATATGGTCCTAATACATATTCAAAGAATACCTCCCGAAATATTCAACGACTATCTAGTTAGAATCACTATGTGATATGGATAGATGGATAATAGTGAAAGTGTTTCCTGTTAACACAATCATTGTTATTTAACGTAGCTTCATCTCCAAATAGAACACAGTCGAAAAAGTCTTAACTTCTCGTAAAGCACACCTACAAAATGTTAGTCTTTTTTCAAAATCAAATCAATTAATTCCTGTTGTAAGTAAATGTGGTAGAGGTGCATTCTGCTTTTGTCAAGGATTCTTTTCATACCGTAGTAGCTCAGCTCTTGTGTCCTAGAGAGACTCTTTACAATTTTGTGTGGATTTTCTGTAACTCCAAGCAAAACATTAATTTCATTTTCTTCTATCACAGTCACAGTCAAGTATTTAATCGTTCAGGATATTCATGATTTATTGCACCCGTGCGATTGAACCGCTCCATTAATCTCTTCAAGATTGGTTATGGGAGTTGCCGCCTTTCAGAAAAACCTGATACACTATTGCTGATAGTAAGGCGTTTTTATTGCATGCTCCCAAAATCCAGATCACATTATTCATTCTATCACTAGTAAATATCAATTTTTGACAAATAAATCATAGCCAAATCACAATTAATTATTAAATGATTTACTATTTTCCACAGAAAAAACAATATATATCAATAACTGAATAATTTAATTATAGGTAGGATGGCCATGAAAACTTTGTTCAAAAAGGGGATAGTCAGATTATTTTTGCAGTCGTGGTGTAGGTACAGGAATGAACTCAAATGTACCGGAAATTCAAACATTTATTTTGCATTCAATTTTCAAACCCTTTAAAACATCAAAAAGTGTAAAATATTTTTAGAATGTTTAATGGCCTAACCCAAAACTAAATGAAAATTTTATAGTTAAGCATGTTTATGCAAAACTTCAGTATGTTTATGAAATTATTGAAACAAAATACCAAACACGGTATTTAGAATTTAGAAAACCTCAAAACATTCTCTTACAATTTTTTTTCCAAAAAAAAAATCCAATCAACATTTTCACTTGAGTGTCCTGATTGTTGTGTAGTTTCTGTTTCTTTGTTCCAAAACTTCTAGGAGCTGCTTATTTTTTTCAATACATTTTTGTTTTTCATTAGCATTTCGTAAAATTTATCACAAGAATCATAGAAAGTCACTGGTACCATCAACATGGAACTTTTTCTAAATCTGCATGAGGATTGATTCCATTATTAATATTCTGGAAGTGTATCTAAATATTTACCGATTGTGTAATAAGAAATTATCAGGTAACAACTTTTATTCATTTCATAAAAAAATAGTTAAAAATTTTACTGGCTAAAAAACGGGTCTTTTCGTAAACCGAAGGGACAATCCCAAAAGCCTGAAATAACGGAACTTTCCCGTTAAAAACAGGAAGTATGGCCAGCCTAGGTATAGCGAATGCTTGATAAAATCAGGAATGTATTGGTATTACTTGTCGATACCCACATAAAATACAGGTTGATTCATTTGAAAAAACCGAGAAAATGATGTATGATTCATCCTGTATCAGATTCAAGGCATATTTTAGAAATAAATAATTTTCCAGAATGTTCACTACGCATTTGAATGCTTTGGCCTCTATACATTGGCGGATTTACCAGCAGGCTGCGTGGCAAATTTTAAAAATTAAAATAAATACAAATTTCGAAAATTGGAGAGAAATTAAAGTATTTAACAAAAATCAGAATATTTTCCTATATACAGTGCTAAATAATAAATATTTCAACATCTCCATATAAACAATTACTAAACGCTTAATAATTATACATGAATGCCTGGCATGTTCAATGGCTTGCAAGCAAAAAATCGCCTTTTATGTGCCACGTTCTGCCCATTCTTTGATTTAGTGGTAATTGCGGCTGCTGATTGTCTATAGAAGCGTAACGCTTTTTCATTTGCTGCAGGAAACCTACGTTTTTTTGTGAACTCCGCCCTTAATGATTTAAATCGGAAAAGAAAAGGGCGTAAAAGGGTAAATCTGCCATTTTGGTCAGCTAGAGAGGAAGCATGTAAAAGTTTGAAAGAATTTAGACTCGAAGTTCTTAGAATTTTGCAATCAATCAACGATGATTGTACCGAAAAGTCTGCAAAGCGACAGGAAGCGGCGGGAATACTTTTGAAATTAGAAAAACTGGAAACTATGGTAATGGTTGTTGAATGAAATGTTTTTTTGGTGAGAATAAACAAAGCGAATGTTCAAATTCAGGCTTCTAACACAGATTTAATTACCGTTGCTGAACTTTACGAATCACTCCGATGCTTTTCATAGTTGACCGACAGAATTTCAAGTACTTTGAAGAAAAGGCAATCGAGTTAAGCGTATCGAAAGAATATACAAGAGTGATGAAAAAAAGATAAAAAAAAAGAAAAAAACTATTTGATGAAACACCCGAAAATATTGGAAAAGCTGCGAACGATTCCTTCAGGGATAACATGTTTCTCGTTGTCATATCCGAGTTAGCACAACGGCAAGAGGCTTAGGTATTGCAATACTTTTATAGTTTGACTTAAATTATAATACTAACAAATAAATTTTTTACGTAAGCTCCATTAATATTATGTAAGTATTTATTGTATAGATTTGAAACATACCTTAAGGTGACATCAGACGTTTCACTTTTCGGTTCATTCGGATGAATGATCACTCAAGTGAATGTTCTCTTTTTTTTACATTCCCCGATCACACAAAATGACAAAAAATTGAACTTTATTCGCTCATTTCCTCGAATATGTCAAACGAACTCGAGTGAACGTTCCTTCGTGTTCATACGTTTCATTTTTCGTTCATTCGGAGTGCGAGTGAATGATGCCGAATGCCGAAATCCAACATCGCTGGATAGGTTCACTAATAAATTGATTTATCACTTTTGATTCATTTAATGCCTAGATTTTGATAATTTTTTGCTGTAAAAATAACCAAGGATTTAACACGGTACCGTAGTTCTCAATGATATTAGCCATACGGTAAAAGTTGATGTAACGAGGATGATGGAACACAAATCATAAAGTTGGAATTTTATTGATATGTTTGTGGACTAAGATATCAAAATCTAGAGGCAGCAAAAATTGAATACCCTATGAGCGGTAAAACTGTAAATCCGCCACTGCCGCTACAGATCTTTATTTTTGAATTTTTCTTACATTATACAATGCATTAATCTTTTCACTATTTTTAAGGAAAATTGGTTATAACTTCTTAAATATCACGTAAAATACATCGTAATATAGTTAAGGAGAGGTCAAGCTGATTCTAAATATACCATAAAATATATGGTTTGTCATTTCAAAAAATGTAACTTTGATATAACACAGCGTACTGTGCTGTAGTACTGTACTCTCATATCACAAAGGACAAACGCGGCACTGAACGCAAATAAGACTAATCAATCACCCTGTATACTCATGTAGGTATCGAATCTAATCAGATATCAAATTATTAAAGTTGATGCTCGTTTTTAATGATAAAAAAATGTGTATATTTTGCCAAAATATTAACAACATAATTAAAAATAAATTTTATTCCCGATTTTTTTGAGTTTTCCTTAATTAAATCAAAGGACTGGTTATCACAAATAATGTAGTGACTCTTTATATTCAAGAAATAGATATATTGAATTAATAATCAAAACTTACCAGCAAAAACTAAAGAAGCAATTGAAGACATCTCGTTTTTTGGAGACCACAATGGTAATAAATTGTAAATAGAGGGATAAAAAAATCCCTGAGAAATTCCTTGCAAACTTCTACATAACATGACTCCGTAAGAACCAAGTAATTCGGACATTTTAGGTAGTAGACAATGAAGAATCGAGTTTATCGCCATTGCTATCATGAGAAAGTATTTTGTACCGTATATTCTTCCCAAATTCCCGGCTAGTACTTGAAGAAATAGATATCCCCATAAAAATGAAGACAAGAGTGTACTAGTATTTGTCCAATCATATGTCTTGAAAATAAATAAATTGAAAATTAATGTCTGTCATAAATTACTCCCATAAGTGGAAGTGATGAAAACTTTCTACTCAATACTTAAACTTGGTTAGTTGAAAATTGGTGTCCCACCCTGTAGAATTTTCGTGGCAAGTGAATTTAATTAATTACTAGAATTTAATATATAATAAATGAGGTATAGTGAAAAATACGGACAACTATTTTATTAGAAACAAAGTCAAAAAGTAACAAACACTCAATTAACCTCCACCATTACTTCATTTGACTATTATTATCCTTATCCTAACGTTGAATCCATGATTGGAAGCAGTTCTGGAAGACTTCTTTTGGAATGGCTTTCATCTGATCTACCATCACCTTTCCAATGTCGAAACGTTTCCTTTCCAGCAAATTTTTCGTTTAAAAAGTGACATGATGAAAAGTATGGTAAGTCGAACGAAGGTAGATAGACAGACAAACAGTATCAAAACTAACTTGACATGGTTGTTGTCATGATGGAAGAAAAACCGATGCTTCATTTTTCTAGTCTTGTGTCACAAACGACTATGGTTGAAAGGATTTTTATGGAAATTGTTTTCCATCGAGAACTAAATCAAGGCTATTTCCAGTAATAATATTGACAACCAAATTCGTATATGCATGAGGATGATCTTCCAATTTCAAGCAAATTAAAACACGATTTCAATTCCATACCATATGTTGAAGTGTTTTGCATAGACTGATACGGGATTTTCAGTATTTCACTAAACTAATTAAACGAGCATTTTATCCACTTTTGTATATTTTAATTTAGTTTAAAGTGACAGATGTTTTAAACTTGAAACACAACTAAATATTTTTATTCATGTTTCTTTTACGGAAGACTCACAATTCGACTGAAATGACTAGAGTAGCAGACTGATACGCGGCTAGGACGTAACTAATAAACATAGATAAGTAGCGTAAGTGAATGCTGACGTATTTTTTGATCCCACCTCGTATATACTCGTAGCACACTTCATGACTCTTGAAAGCAATATTATATTAATCGACCCACTTATATTTAAATTGAAATACTTACTGGAACATCCTTATTAGGACTACTAGATTTATCTGTCATAGCAACTAGAGCTATAGCTAGTTGTACTCGCATTCCAATAGCTATAGTTAATAGCAAAAATAACAGAAATGCTTCAACATGTCGTATACCTATTATTGGAGCTGAAACAATTGAACTCAATATTATTCTTAAATTTCAATTTTAATAGTATCTCAGTAAAAAAACAACCGCGACGCTTTCTGCACGGTTGCAAATTACCAAATACAGAAATAACCACGCAGAAAATGTAGCTTAAAAGTACACATGAAGTGTGGTATTAAAATTGAAGAATCGTTTGCAATCTTTGCTACTGACGTGATTCAATCAAACAGCAACGCGAAGCTGCTAGAGCCGGAATAGAGAAGCATGCTAGAAAAATATTGGCGCTGTCCCGTAAAAAACTACATCCTTCTAAGATTGGTCAAAATGTCGACCCCTGGGAGTGTTCTAGCTGTAGTTCTAAGCGTTAATGATTCCAGCTTGCATAGTCGCAATGAATTCAACTTCGCTGATTCAAATTTTATAAACGCATCGGATATTCCAAGGTGTTCATTAAATTTGAATAAAGCTTCAGCTCTTTCGTCTGAATTCAAAGAAGGCTTTTTGATGTGCCTTGTAAACTTCATTGTAATACACAAAAAATGCGACTGCAGGGCCAATGAGATGTTGAGCAGTTCTAAATACCACAATAATAGTGCCTGCAAAAACAAGTATATGGCTTTATCGACCTGCGATTCAGTTACCTATTATTATAAATAAAGTTTCATGTAGAAATTTTCAGGTTTCTCTGCTAATTTACTTGACATATTAAAAGCATGAGCTCTTTAAATTATCAAGAACGCACTAGCCGTTTGATTGTTGTTATTCATTGAATACGACGCGTCGTGGTCAACCCAACAAGAATGGTTACAAAGCGAAAAATCATGACATTTCGGTATTTGGTCGTTAGGCACCGTCCAGAACGCGTTGCGGTCGTTTTTTTTTTCGCTCAATGCGCGTTTTCGATGTTTGAGCAAATCATATACATTCAATTTGGGAGCAATGTCAACAATATCGGAGTGTGTAGAGCGAGCTATCAGAAGTTGAAAAAAACGGGCCTCGTACATTCTCCTTCCTATCGTTACTTGATACGCATTCTTATATATACAGGGTGATTCATTAAGAATGTCTGAACTGTAGATTCTAGACCTGAAAATATGATGATTCTGCTCAACATGCCTTATGCAAATATAGCTAGTTTCCGAGAGTTCAAAGTTCAAATTTACATTTTGATTTTCGCAATAATTTTTTGTGTTTTCACAATTTCTCTTTGAAAATTGGTAATTTTACGTTTTTTGGCATGAGGAATCATAATTTGCAGTCTAATTTAACATTGCTAATAGAGGGTGCTAGTTACATTTGTTTGTGTTAATTAAATCAATGTAAACTTTTTTTGGGCTAAACTTGCGACTAAAATAATAAAAAAAATATTAAAAAGCGTTAAATTCTACAAAAAAAAGTTACTCTTCTTTGATTCGTGTAACTCAATCGGTTATCGAGTTATTTGCTTCTAAAAAGTTCAATAAATTTTAATTTTTTCATAAAAAAGTTTTAATATTCCTTAAATATGTAAAAATAACAAATTTGTTAACAAATATTATAAAAATAATCATTTGTGGGATTCTCCACATGCTATGAGGGCAACACATTTTCAACACGAGTTTAAGATTAACATTTGGTGTGGTATAATATGTGGGTATTTAATAGGTCCTTTTGAACTGCCAACCAATTTAAATGGACCGCTTTATTTAGATTTTCTTCAAGAACATTTACACGAATTATACTAAAATTTTTTGAGAAAATTAAAATTTTTAGCAAAATTAGGAGATTATTCAATTTAATAATATTGTTTCTGATATATTATTAGTATATTTTATTTATTTCTTTAAGCGAATCATATATGTATATCTTAATAAAAAATGTTTTAAACCTAGACCCTTTGACTTATTTAGAACTGTTCGAAATGAATGGACCAAACATTCGTTAAAATAAATAATACATAAATGAAGAGTATCGTATCTAAATATTTTGATCAAGACTTAAAGAAAATTCTAAGCGTCAATTTTTTAGCAATCTCTCAAAAATTATTGGAAAAAAACTAATTTTAAAACAGAAGAGACCTAAAATCAAGTACATTTAAAAGCAATGATATTTCCAACCAGACTGAAACCGTTTTTGTTAATAATTCCACAAGTATTTCGACAACAACATAAAATACGTATAGTTATTGGAAAAAATAGGAATTCTATGTGTTATTTTGTGATTTACGACATTCATTTACCATATTTTAAATTAATTTCATCTTCTTGACCACAGGGTGCTTCATCAAGTATTTAATCTGTTTCTTTGGTATTTCGATTAATGATTTTGCATGAAAAATAAATTTGATTGCTCAAAGTATGTTGATGATATATGTTACTGAACTGAAAGCGAGTTTAAGATTGCTTTTTACATTATTGCTCTTGAAAACACCGACGATTTCGCTCGGATTTCTGTAAAAGTTGCTTCAGGGAAATCGACTGTGAGATGCGTGCCGTCAGCATGGGAACCTATGTTTGGTGATGACATAATTCATGTAGCGAACGTGATTATGATCTCATAATAGAAAGTAGAATATTTCAAAAGAAAATAATAACAGTTAGGTCAACTCTATAATAACCGCTAAACTCAAAAAAATATAACAAACTCACAAAATCCTAATGGCCAAGACAACATTGTGATTCCAGCGTGACGTCAAGCGCGATATGTGTCAAATTTTAGCTGAAAATTCAACATACCGGTGTATGTGTATCGTGATGTCGTATCTCTAATTATCTGTTTCAAGCTTTCCAAACATACATTGCTGATATAATTAATAATTGTCTATAATGACTAGACACTTCACTACCAGATAATATTCTTCTTTTTGTTTATTGAATACCGCGTTGTAACAATAAAATTTTAAATTTGTGTTTTGATATGTCAATATTTGATACAAATGATAAGATTGCTTCAATTCTAAATATATTTTCTTGAAAATTGAATTTAGTTATGTACTCAGAATTGATAGTCGCTATATGAACATACGTTATCTCACCATCTCAAATGTATCTGATTTATTTGTTATTTTAAAAGATTTAGATTATAAGTAAATTAGGATTATTTTATCTGAATAAACCGTTCATACTTATATACAACCGGTGTCTGAAATGTTTCCAAACTCACCCTGAAGATATCGGCTAATGTCAATATAATTTTGGAAATACGACGGTTGCTAGTTAAGTTTTGAGAAAAATAAAAAAAATATATTTATAATTGGATACAGCATTATTGTTTTTCGGAATATTCTTCATTGAGGTCAATACAATTTTGCAAGGGTTTGAACCTATTTTCGATTTATCCATTCCAATTGAGGTTTCTCCAAAACATGTGGTTTGAACGCATGAACCGTTTTCTTCAGGTATAGAACGCAATTTATTGTTAATTTGCGGGAATGAGAAATAATTGAGTGCCAAACACGGACGAACGTCGGATGACCCATCAATTGGATGTTTTGACTGTGTGTGATAGCTTGTCGCGGTGTAAAATGATTCCGGTGTACCATTCAGAATTAACCATTCTACGTTGCAACGATGGTTAGATTTGGTTCGTCTTGAAAGACCCATACAGTCGACTGTTGTTTAGTTTCGGGATTCTGTGCATAGATCCATAATTCGTCGTCTGTCACGATCTAATAGACTTTTGTAACACAACGATTTTACTTTTTCAGCATTTCTTTACTCTAATCGACCCGATCTTTTTTTGAGCGATTGTCAAATTATGCGGTATTCAACGCCAAATGTTCATACAATATTGAATATATGTGAGAGAAACTAATGTCCAAGTATGACTCAATCTCACTGTGTGTCACATGACGGTCTTGCAATATCAGTTTACGCACAGCATCGATGTTTTCAGGTACAACAGCATCAGACCACCTTTACTAAATTGGCTGCTGTTTAATCAAAGTCGAAAATATTGGCGATTTGATTAAATTTTTGTAACCAACATTAATGTTTCAAGTATCTGTCAACAGCTCAAAGAGTACTTATTCGCACACATTCTGAGTACTTCCATTATTAAAAATGTCAAACTTAATGATGGCAATGTCATATTTGACATATTTAACATATGCGTTAAAAGATTCTGGATTACATTTCAGCCATTTTAGTTCAAATTTGACAATCGTATAAGTAAGTCGTTATGAAAAAATAAGGAAACAACAGAAGAGTATTGGGCATCGATACTTGATAAGATAAAAGAAGACACTGCAAAAGTAACCGCATTTGAAAAAAGTACTTTTACATCGCACCTTCTCATGGCTAAACTTCACGAATTGCACAACGTATTTTGGCTCCTAGAGATTTTTTCTTCTTTTTTACCTAGAAGATTCACTAGAAGGTAAACGTCTATTCTGAGAAGAAGAACGGCAACTATTATTTGGCTTAACTAAGTGTATAGATTCAAAAGGATACTATGTTGTGAAATGAAAATGAGTATGGAAAAAAAGGCTTGAAAGGAGAACCGGTTCTGATCATTTTAATTATTTATTATAATTCATAGTTAAAAGCATATTTCTTACTGGGTTACTCTAACTTTTTTATTTTTATTTATATTATTATTTAACTAAATAATTTTTTTATACCACGAATATATATACTTCGTATATTTAATTACCATGGCACAGTACATGATCTACGTGAATTACAGTTCAAAATATCAATACATGGAAAAAAAAAATTCTTAGAACGTCCACGACTTATATGAGCACATTCTTTTTGTTGCGTCGCTAAAAATTTGTTTTAACAATCTAAGTTTCATCTATGCATAGTAAACCAAACTGACCGAGAGGTTTGAAAAAGTACAGTGCATACAATTAATGCTAGTCTTAAGTAGCATAAACTATAACTACACCAATGATGATTCAAAAATCAATCAAATGAAATTTGTCTTCGACAACAATACTAACTATATTAAACATTAATGAGACTATCTCTGACGCTTTAGAATTAACTAATGAATAAATTTGAACCTTACCTTCTTTTAAACTTTTCATTGTCAATTCTGTGAGTAACTAAATACGAAGAGTATTTCAATCGATCATTGGAGATTGAATGATAGTTATAATCATGTTAATTTTTATCTTAACAAAAAATATGTCAAATAATGAACGGTGAAATTTTTATCAGAGATACTGATTGGAATAGATACCTAACTAAAAAAAAATCTTGTATGACAATGTTACGATTAGTATAAAAAATCCCAATTTAAAGAGGTTTATTTGGAAATGTTTGAATTTCTTAAGCAGAATGCTTCCTTAAAATTTACCTGTAGTATGGTAGTACATTAATCAATATTATGATATACGAGGGCCTGTCAATACCACCAATATTAAGTAGTAGATTTGATGCAGTTGAATGACAGCTATCAAAAGTGAATAGTGATATATACAATTTGCTACTGAAATATAAAGAGAATATGTCTACACAATGATCGACTTTTATTTCTAGGTAGATTTAAGTTAATAACAAAGTGTACTGCAAATTTGTTGATATAAATCTATCACTACCAGCTCTATTTCGAGAATTTGAAAGAGAACGAATATCGCTTGCTGATAAGCAAGTTTTCTGCCGATAAAAGTAAGAGAGCATGATTTAATGAGAAACTATTACATCTATTAATTGAGGCGACTCTTGGTCTTAGATCCGTAACACCAAATTCTATTTAATATGAAATTTTCCATGTGACAAAAATTGATATTCGTTAGTTGCCACATGTACACTTTTCTTAATAGTAATTAGTACGATTTCTGTTAATTCTTTAATCCAAATAAACATTTACGTGGTCGATGTTTTGGAATGGAGGATAAAAAAAAGGAATCCATCATTTTTTGATATTCTTTAAGCCTTAAAGTTATAGAATATTCGGTTGAAAAAGTACATTGAACATAAATAAAATCATTCCTCTGTAAAGACTTAGTTTCTTGTGTAACAAAATATATAGCGTGATTCTTGTATTTGAGAAAATTTTGACAACAATTAATATAATGCGCTTGATTCATCTGAAGACCTACTACTAAAAACATAAATAAATCTTAACATACTAATTTATTTAAACACGCCGTTTATTTGTCTATCCCGATGTGTTAGAGATGACATCAGATTATTTACTGACTACTACTATGGATAAATCATTCTGTAAACAAATAGGAAAGCTCCATTATATTATAACGAGGCTATTTAATACAGGACATCTAATGAAAAACCAATAATATAGCATCGAAATAAATCTTCATGCCAATCTGTAGAATCTGAAACAATTTCTTGGAATAGTTTAAATGATTTCCAATATTCAATAATTTTCATAAATGATAACAATTGTACCAATAAGTTCGATATAAAATTAGAAAATGGTTTCCAGTAAAAAATAGTGCGGCGAGGTGACTGTAAGTGTGCGTTCATATTGGCGATGATCAAGCGGTGAGCGATGCCGGTTTCGCGATGTCATCGCGCGCGTTGTCCTGTTCGCATTGGTTAAGCGTCGTTTTAGTTATATTCCAGCTTTCGAACCAAAAGGTCGTAATGAATTTAGTATCCAAACAATTCTTATAGAAAGTACTCGACTGCGAAGGCTAATTTTAAAGAAAAGCAAAAAAATAGAAGGCGTTCATATTAAATATAATGGATATGCAATACAACAAAACTTTTAGGTAATATACACATATTTTTATTTACCTGAAACTCCTACAATTTGTGATACTTCATCCCATAATTTTGCTACCATTTTCTTGTCTTTGTAGGAACGGTGTCTATCATTCCAAAGGGCTGGACTCATCTGTAAACCAGAGAGAAGCTGGGAAGTGACTTCGTCTCTTCAAATGGCATGTTAGAAAGTTTAGATGAAGAAACATCTGTCTTATATGTGGAACGGACAAAATTAATCTTACACATGGACTGTACTATGAGACAATTTGTTGTACTACTGAAAATTTGGTAAATTAAAGCTCTACCTTGAAACTAGAAATATCAAACCAGGTTTTTATATTTTGTTTTCTTTCTACTTCGCTCATTTTTATAATATATAGATATATTTTGAAATTTTCATTTCCAAGCTGAAGCTGTTACAATCATTGCCCTATTGTGCTAGAAGAATTTTGTAAGTATTATTTTTCACTTCTATTTCTTTACTTTGCCTCGGTGTTTGATTTAAGTACTCAAACACCACAAATGCTTCTAAAAAAAACATTTGAAATCGACGTATTTTTTATCTCGTATATTTTGTTGTAATTAAAAAATCTTCCATCAGAATACTTTTTTAATCTAAAAAGATCTATTTATAATGTTAAATAATGTAATCATTTATGTATTCTAAAATTGGCCACAATTAAAATTGCATTATTTTTTATTCTATTCGTATGAATTTGATGAAAAAATCGAATTAGGTGAAGTGGAATTCTTTTTCATACTTAAAATTAATAATTTCTTTTCATTTAATGAATAGATATTTGTGTTTTACTCATGTAATAAAAAATTGTTTAATGGAATATTTTAATATACTGGTATTCTAAATTATATTGGATTTATATCGATTATAATTTTAGTAAAAAAAGTGTGTAGATGAATACATTTTAATTAGAAAAACTTTACCATCTATTTATTAAAAGCATGAATATGAAGAGGTTAATCAAAAACAATTATAATTATGTACCAGTTGTCTCATTCTTTTATATAATTTTCTATTAACACGAAAACTTCTACTATTAAGTCGAAATATTTTAGTTTAGTAACTCTTCTGGAGCTGGTGGTATTATTGTCGTAATAGGCTCCAGGAGGTCATTTTGCAATACCCAATAATCAGCTCTTCTCAAATATCCCGTGTCCCAGTTACAATTATTATAAAAACTGTAGAGAACTAAATTCCCTTCTACTTTTAGTTAAAAGATTATTAAGGTCAACCTCAACACTCTTTATAAAGTCTATAAATCATTAAAATTCGTATAACTTTGAAAAATTCCTAATCATTAATTAATAAATACTCTATTATTATATAATATATTCTAATTTATTTTAATTATTATTTCAGTAAAGAAAGTATGTGAGTGAATAAATAAAATTGATTTAGAAAAACTTCTATTTATTTAAAGATGTAGAGAGTTTTCAACTTTTCCTTTTCATCATCTCCTGTTCGCTCCAAAATTCCTATTAACTACCATCATTTTCGTTTTGAATGATATTGAATTTCAGATTTTCGAGTAATTCAGGGTTAAACTACAATCAATTTTGAAAAATATTGTTTTCAATAACTCTTCCAGGAATTCATTTTGCAGTACTCAGCCCCGTTTATGAAGTTATGTTATTTTATAACCAATTTGAAGTTGATGGCACATCTATAGTAGGGTGATTCATTTCCGAAAGAAAATATCTTTTTTCGGTGATCAATCAAAATAATCATCTACATATAGAAAAAAAATCTCACCAAGTTTGAAGTCTTAATATCAATTTTAAGTACTTCGAAATGGATGTAAAAAAAATTTGTTTTCAAATTTCTAATACTTTTTACAATAATTAGTGTGATAGACCTTTTAGGCCCTTCGAAATCGCTTGTGCTTTAACGATTCCTATTGGTGATCCAGAACGAGTTATACTTGTTGAGGACTTTTGTTTCTCTATGTAGGTTAATATTTTTCTGGAGCACCAAAAAAAAATCGGAAATGAATCAAACTAAAGGGGTTTCTTGAAACTATGATCATGTTAATCTAATCATCATATGAATGTTCTGAAAATATTCCGTTTAATATCATTCGGAAACTGAATTACGCGATTATCTCAATTGTTTTTCAAATTCCATCCTACGACTTCCGAGATTATTTCAACAATCATACCATACTTCATGGTATTATTATTACTTTACTTCAGATTATTATTAGAAAGTAACAGTTCCTAGATTACCAACTTTCCTTTACATGTTGATATACTTTTTCAACAATGCCAACAACAGCATCTTTCAATTTAATCATTCTGTAATTGTACTAAAATTTATGCCGAAAAATTTCGAGTACATTTTCTTCTTATTCTCTCTGCTTTACATTCGATTCTTTCTACGTCTTGTATGTCCTGCTTGACTTCTTGTAGCCTTTTTCCTTTAGGTGCACTTTTTCGCCCCATTTCGTACTCTCTGTTTACTGGGTTCTAAATTCGTCTCTCATCATTTTTGCTTTACTTCTTTTGTTTCCTGCTTTGTTCTTTTCTAGGCAAAGGTGTTTATTTCAACCATCACCTTTTGAATTCCTTTCAGTTCCTCTTCAATTCATGAGTTTGTATATTATTTTCCGTTAGGCTCGGTTCTATTTCATATTCTCAAATTATCTGCTATTTTCGTCGATGCTTTTAAAAACAAGGTGTTTCGGGAATGAGTAGATGACGTGACATGAAAAAATTTCTCATATGACTCCTCGTTTCTGAGTTATAGCGTTTAAAGTTGCGAAATCAGAACTTATATTTGAGTATATTTTCTAAATTCTACATTCGAACCCTATGAATTTTTATTGGATGATTATGTATGTCCTAGTATCTGAAGGCCAGGGACGACTCATGCCCAATGATAAACAATCCGTAACTTTTACAAGGACAACCTGTACAATCTAAAGATAGCGATAATGAATTTATTAATCGATTTTTAACGGTACTTTTTGTTTAACTCGATAAAACTTATATTATAGTTTAGAAGATATGTAGATTTTTAAATCGTTGTACATGCCAAGGAACACATTTTTCATTTCCAGTTCATCAGTTTCATCTATTTGAGCATGTTCATTTATAATGCTTATATTTTAATATTTCCATTTGCTTTGTTTCCTGAAGGGTTAGCATATCTATATTGTATATATTAGCAAGCTTTTCTTCTAGTTCTTTGACTCCAGCTCTTCTATTTTTTTTTCATGTACTCCCATCTCTAGTCAATACCTTCAACCATCATTTTGTTGTAGCCGAGTTTTATTGTTTTTCTTTTTAGTTTAATATTTTCTGTTTCTGTTTAGTTTGGTTTTGTTTTTGGAAATCTTCTGTTATTTTTTAGCATATTCTTCGGTTTGTTAAATTTTTCTTCAAACACTTTCCTTTGTTCGCATATTGCAGTACAGTTAGTAACTTTTAATTTATTTACTCTAGCATTCGAGTTTTCGAAGAAATTGATTTGTTATCGACCTCCACTACACTCTGTCGAAGAATTCAATAAAACTCCAGTTTCGTTGCTCAAAGTTCCTCTATCTATCTACACTCTACAATTTTTATAATCAAAATAAATTTTGTGAACTTTGTGGTGATATTAACCTTTATATTCGCTATTCTACAGCTGCCAAGTTGGAGTTTAACCACCCCAAAGGACTGAACCAGGGCATCACAAACAAAACATCAAATTTACCTTCAATATTTAGGAATTAAATTGAGGATGCACCATTCCGTCTGCCCATAGATAAGTCCCAGTTCTTATCTTTCATATGTAGAAATCTGAGTTATTCTTAATTTAAAACTGCTTTTTATTCGTTGAACTCTTTTGGATATATTATTTGTTTAATAAATTTCTCTGTAGCTGAATTTTTGTTGTGTTTTATCAATATCGAAAATTTCGTTTTGTATCAATTTAATTTTTCTCCGTATTATTTTGATATTTATATTTTCATTCGTATTATACTGAGAAGCAATATACAATACAAAATTCGCTTCGTTTGTAGGTAGAGCAACTATTTTATTTAACAGGTTCTAGGAGATTTTTTGGTTGAATTTATTTTAATTCATTCCATTTTATTTTCTATTTTCGATAAATTGTTAAGGTATTTTCGTTTTTGTCGTTCCGTTTTAAAAACTTGAATAATTAATCGATTTTGGAAACGTTTGCTGTTTCTTCTGTCCATTCATTTTTTGTGAAAACTGATACTTTAAATATACCCAGTTTGTCATAATATGTACCTGCCCTTGATACAGTTCAGGAAAAGGGACGGCTGTTTACTGGTTTGTGAGCCTATGAAAAGAAAATCATAGTTTTTTATTTCCATCCTTGATGAATTTCATGCAATTTGATGCAATTTCATTTTATTTGGATGAGATACTGCTTGACTTTGACTATTGAATGTTCGTAGTTGTTCTCTTCCTCTACTACTTGTACGAGAACCTCTATAAGTATTCCTTCGACCTCTAAATTGTCCTCTGAATTGTTTTGAATGACACTGCAATTTTATGGACAAATTTCCCACATTTATAGTAGTTATAATGTTGTGCTTCAAAAGATGCCTCTAAATGGTCAATATTTTGAACCTGTTTTGTTTTAAGCTTCATTTCTTCATCTAGTAAGTAGGATTTCACAAAGTTCATGGTGACTATACTGTTCATTGTTTCTTTGGCTGTAATTACCGAGTCATACTCTTCATTAACGAGTTAATAAACGATGACATACTTTGTCTTCTTCTTCTTCTACTTGTGACCCTATGCTTTCTAGCTCTCTAAGTATTGAATCAAAAATCTGAATATTATCCTGTAGCTTTCCTCATTTCTTTTTGTGTTTAAGCGTACAAGTCTTTTCTTCAGTGTAAGTTTAGTAAAAAAGCATCTACTTTGGAATATATTTTCTAAGGATTTGATCATCATCATCATTTTTTGTTTCCAATATATCTTCTAATTGCTTCTTAGCTAGTAGTGCCCAACGCTGAAATTCCATTCATTTTGGCTCTTGGAAGTTTTGCTTCTAGTTCAACTTTTCTCTGTTAAGTAATAGTGATTTTAATAATTATTTTTATACACTTCTTATCTGGTGCGTGAGGCCATAATCTGTTGCGATAATTTTTGTTGTTGGTGCTTGGGAACAATAAATAACATTATGTACTTATTTCAACTTTCTTATTTTTTATTATTCACTTGACAACTAGAAGTTATGTTATGTGTATTAAGCTGAACTCTTCTTATTTACATAATCTGGCACAAAACTACAATGTCTTAATCCCCAGTCATCTGCAAACTACTCCTGGAGTAAAGTTAGAAAATCCAACACGATAATTAAGCAAACCGTAAACAAGTCAAAATTAACTTCAGCTTTTTCACCTTCAGTTACTGATTGGCAAGCTTATTCAAGTGTCAGAGATTTTTTATCTTCCGTATATTACAGTGGAAACTCGATTAACCGGAATAATTGTTGTCGTTAGGGATTCGGATAATCGAAAGTCCAGATAATCGAAATTACGGATAATCGAATGTATGAAGAAAAGTACATAGAATATAGATTATAGAATAATAATAATTTAATAATAAGTTGAAAATATTTGGTAATTGGCATTTGAAGTTTAATAATAGTAATATTTATTTATGAATAATGATATAATTAATCAAAAATAATAATAATTTAATAATAAGTTGAAAATATTTGGTAATTGGCATTTGAAGTTTAATAATAGTAATATTTATTTTTAAATAATGATATTATTACTTAAAAATAATAATAAATTAATAAAAAAATGAAAATATTTGGTAATAGGCATTTGAAGTTTAATAAAAGTGATATTTATTTATGAATAATGATTTTATTATTCGAAAATAATAATAATTTAATAATAAGTTGAATATATTTGGTAATTGGCATTTGAAGTTTAATAATAGTAATATTTATTTATAAATAATGATATTATTATTCAAAAATAATAATAATTTAATAATAAGTTGAAAATATTTGGTAATTGGCATTTGAAGTTTAATAATAGTGATATTTATTTATGAATAATAATAATATTATTCAAAAATAATAATAATTTAATAATAAGTTGAAAATATTTGGTAATTGGCATTTGAAGTTTAATAATAGTAATATTTATTTATAAATAATGATATTATTATTCAAAAATAATAATAATTTAATAATAAGTTGAAAATATTTGGTAATAGGCATTTGAAGTTTAATAAAAGTGATATTTATTTATGAATAATGATTTTATTATTCGAAAATAATAATAATTTAATAATAAGTTGAATATATTTGGTAATTGGCATTTGAAGTTCAATAATAGTAATATTTATTTATAAATAATGATATTATTATTCAAAAATAATAATAATTTAATAATAAGTTGAAAATATTTGGTAATTGGCATTTGAAGTTTAATAATAGTGATATTTATTTATGAATAATAATAATATTATTCAAAAATAATAATAATTTAATAATAAGTTGAAAATATTTGGTAATTGGCATTTGAAGTTTAATAATAGTAATATTTATTTTTAAATAATGATATTATTACTTAAAAATAATAATAAATTAATAATAAAATGAAAATATTTGGTAATAGGCATTTGAAGTTTAATAAAAGTGATATTTATTCATGAATAATGATTTTATTATTCGAAAATAATAATAATTTAATAATAAGTTGAAAATATTTGGTAATTGGCATTTGAAGTTTAATAATAGTAATATTTATTTTTAAATAATGATATTATTACTTAAAAATAATAATAAATTAATAATAAAATGAAAATATTTGGTAATAGGCATTTGAAGTTTAATAAAAGTGATATTTATTTATGAATAATGATTTTATTATTCGAAAATAATAATAATTTAATAATAAGTTGAAAATATTTGGTAATTGGCATTTGAAGTTTAATAATAGTAATATTTATTTTTAAATAATGATATTATTACTTAAAAATAATAATAAATTAATAATAAAATGAAAATATTTGGTAATTGTCAAATGACGTAAACTACTTTTTCTCTTCATTGATGCTATATTACGAATTCGTTCCAGCTGTAGTAATCTCACAGTATCAGTTTCTGTTTATTTTTCAAACCGTTAGAGAGCTGTTTTCATAACCTGATGTGCTTCATCATGAGATAATTCTAGATCATTTTCCACGTCTAGATTCTCTTGATCGACACTGTCACAAGTGACCCATTCTTTGATATCTTATATTTCATAACTTGGCTCAATATTACTCAATTAACCAATTGGTCGCAGTTGCTAGTCCGGATAATCGCGAACCCGTATAACTGAGAGCCGGATAATCGAGCTTCTACTGTATTATCTTAACAAATATTTATGTTCTCGTTCCCTTTCTTTTGCCAATTCTAAGTCGGAATGTGAGTTCTCTAAAAAGATTAGTAATATTGATTTAGATGTATCTGTCATATCTGTTTCACTTATTCCACCCACGTGGATTTATTTTTGTCTAAAAATATTATCAATTCTGTTACTACCGATATTTGTCCTCTGTTAGTAAACCAAATGATAATCGTCCTCACTTGATTGCCAAAGTTTTGAGTACTGATGTTGGTGCAATAGTTGACACTGGAAGCAACTCTAATGTTTGAGGCTACCAACGCTTTTCCCTTATTCTCCCAATGTACTTATTGAATATGATACCTCTGTACATATCTCTATCGCTGTTGGTGTATCACAGCAATTTATGGGTTTCCCATTTCCGTTACTCACTTATTTTTAATTATACCCTCAATTAATCATTAAGCATGGCTTTTTTGAGTCTATTTAAAATAGATATTAGTTTCATGATTTGTTCTACTCTATTCTGTCCTCCACCTAGCCATAAATACTATTCACTCTATTTCTACTATTACTTCATTGATCGAACTAACTAGCAATTGATCGATACTGGTGATCCAAAGCCAATTGCTCAACGGTAATATCCTTTGTCTCCGATTATGCAAAATCTCGCCTTACAAGTAGTGAATAAGATGTTAAATTCAATCGTCGAACTACCCTTGGTGTTCACCTATCTGAATTGTCCCTAAGGAGTCCAAAAAATATAGAGATTGTTTGGATGGTCGAAAATTATACAAGGTTACCATTTCTGATTCATATCCGTTAACACAAGTTGATATTATTCTTAATAAACTCCGAGACGCAAAGTTTTTAACGTCTAATGACTAGAAAAGGGCTTTTTTGCAAATACCTCTACCTGAATCTTCTCCTCAGAAAACTACTTGCACTGTGTACGGTGTAGAGCTTTTGAATTCGTTACTATTCCATATGAAAATTGTTAATAAATTATGCCTTACGCGCTGAATTCGGCCAATCTCACTTTCTTCTTAAAAAATGTGAATTTTGTCGTCAGTCTCAAATTTTAAGGATTTTCTTGGTTGATAAAAATGGTCTTCGCACAGATAACGATAAAGTCTCTGCTATTTTGAATTATTTCCAAAGAGGAACGTCTCATAGATCCTTTTGTTTAGTACCGTTGATTTATAGAAGATTTTTGTACTATCTATTCCTCGATCACTGATCTTCTCCATGGCAGAGCAGAAGCCAGTTTATTTTTTTGGATCCTGAAGCTGGAAATGCTTTTGACGAAATTAAGACACGTCTTACTCCTCATCCCATTCTTGCAGGACCTGATTTTTCTAAACTGGTGAGACTGGTCGTGGTCTTTATCAAAAATGCTTACGCAAGTTGTACTTTGAGTAAAACTGAAATAAAGTATAGTACAACAAAAAAATAGCTATTGGGTCGAATTTTTGGTGTTGAAAAATTTCGAGGCTATGTTCTCTCGAGACAAACATAGAAAAGGAAGAACTATGGTACCAGGAAGTTATTCTTTGTTATCCCTCTCATCCCAAAGAAGAATTACTACTTCCTGAGGAAGAGTCTCCATCCGGGGAAGTGATGTTACCATTTATATTCTTTATTTGATAACATCATTTTTTCTAGTTCGTTTAAATATGCTTCCGCTGCTAATTTTATCGTTCTCTTGATGTTATACTTCTGGATATTGTTGAAACATATAGACATTCTTTGCATTAATATCTCTTAGTCCTTAGCGACCAATTTTAACCCGCTTATTACCACATGTTTTTTTCTTTACCCAAAACATCTATGGATGGCCTAAGATTAGCCATTTCTTTTCAAATTTGCTTATTTTTCTCCTGTTTTAGTTCCATATTTTAATCATTGCTTCATTGAATTTACTTTGCTCTTCTCGAAATGTCAATATTATACCAGGTAGATTGAAATAAACTAAATCAATTTACGGTAAATTTGATTGACCTTAAATCTTGTCTATCATTCACAGAACATTTATCTTGTTTTATGTATATCATTTATTTGATTAATAATTTTTGGTAGTTCGTGTCTTGAGCTAAGTATTTTTTTAAAATCGTATTCATGATGTTCATTTTTTTCGTGTTTATGTAGAGCAGTCGATGCATTTTTGGTGTATTTGTGACCATTTATTCTGTTCTCCAAGTATTGTGTAGTCATTCCAATATAATTTTTAGGACAATTCAGACATGGTATGGAATATATAATATTTGAGTTTTTAGTGTCTTTAGTTTTGTTTTTTAGTGTAGTGAAAAGTAGTGATAATGTGTGGTGTGATCTATGACTTATATTGATGTTATGTTTTGATAAAATGTATTTCAATTTTTCTGTTAGTTGGTTTTTGTAGGGGAATGCTATATATGTATCTTTTTCTTCACTTGAATTTATTTGTGTAGTTGGATGTATATTGTTGTTGTTGTGTAATTTATATGTGCGTTGTCGGATGATTCTATTAATTTGATTTTCTGGATAATGATTATTTTATTATATGATTATGAGTATTTTTGAGTTTTTTTATTACTCCGGGGTGATATTCTGGAGAAGTTAATCCTATAACGACGCTGTTTTCTTTGTGATTTAGGATGGCATGAGTTATAATTAAGATATCTTCCAGACCATGTTTCTTTTGTAAAATATTCAATTTTTATTTTATTATTGATGTTAATGAGTGTCATGTCTAAGAATAGTTAATTAACGAATTCAATTTTTTTATGGTTTATGCCAGATATCTACTAATAACAACTTTCAGCCCACTCAGAAATGAATTAATTTTTTTTTCTTTCTGAATTTCCTTTGCCGCTCTTAATCCGAACACGTTTGCTGTTAAATTACCGAAAAAAAATATGAGTATTGGTTGCTCCTTCTTATACGTTATTTGATATTTTCTATGAGATTGCTCATTAATTTAGCACCTACTAATGAATGTTGATTTCGATAGATATTATACCTTAACTATTATCTTATAACTATTCTTACTTTTTTGTCCACACTACACACACTCCAACACTTATTATTGGATTAGAACAGTGACTTATTCCAATTTATTTTGCAAGATTTTGAGCAGAGCACCATGCATCAATATTATTATAATAAATTTTGTCATCGTTTTCCCAAGAAATAACACTTTGAAATTAGCAACGCCATCTATTGTTTCATTCAACAACAGTTATGTAACATTCTAAACATTTCTTATAAAAATTAGTTACATGTGAAGTAGAAGAAAATATCAATCAAAATGGCAAAATCAACGACGTCGTCAAATCTCTACATTGGGATAACTGAATACATCATAACTACATACATATAATTTAATGAGTTAATTTATTTTTTCAGCACCTCAAAGATGATATACAACAAAAGTACTGATAAAGTCTTAAACCACATTGCCAAAGATGAGGGATTTACTGATTACAAAATATGTAGTTATGGTCAAATTTCGAAAGGACAAGGTTTAACCGGAGAACTATATTTCGTTAACATCAAATCAGAGGACAATATTAAACAACTCGAGCTCCTCATAAAAGAAGCTACTAAGATAAAGAAAATCAGAGATTATTTCCCAGTAAACGCGCTCTATAAAAATGAAGCTTTGTTTTATAATATCATCTGGCCGAAATTTACTAATCTTCAACAGGACGTTATGGGAAAAATGATTTTTGATAATGTACCTAAATGCTACGGCTCTGAAATTAAACCCGGAGAAGAATGTATAGTTTTAGAGAACTTGAGATCTAAGGGCTTTGAAACGTTTCCTAAGAGTGAATATTTAGATAAAAAAATGTTGGAGATGATTTTCAAAAAATACGGGGAACTTCATGCTTTGTCATTCGCATATAAAATGAAAGATTCAACAAGCTTTGAGGTAACCTGCGGTCAGTTAATACCTTATTGGACTGGTGCCAAGAATATAATACCACTCAAAGTTTCCATACAGACATTGTTCCAGAAATGCGTCAGTTATACATCGAAATACAATTCAAAACTTCAATCAAAAATGGAGAAAATCAATGAAAATCCATTAGATGCATTCATAGATTCAAATTATTACAAAGGAAAATACGGGGTACTTTTGCATGGAGATTGTTGGAGTAACAATATGATGTTCCAATTTGATGTGAGTACACTCTTAATTTTGTAGTACATTCTTAAAAATTTATCTCTAAGTTTTCGATATATTAACTATTTTTCTCAAATAATCTTTCCGGTCATTTATTAACAGATAATAATCTAATTTTTCTCGTTTAAAAATGTCGTTGTATATTTGAGATGTTACGAAACTAATGAAGCTAGATCTGGCATCACATTAAATAACTACCCCCTTAAGTATTCCAAATGATAATTGTTTTCAAGTTTTCAAGTTTGAAAAGTGCAATGATGTAGGTGGTGATTACTTAAAAATAAATAAGATCATTGTAGCTTTTTTGTATCTCAAAACTTATTTTAGCGTGACCTACGTAATACTGGAACTCTAAAACTGGGATAACCTTCAAACCTCTTCAAACAATATACTGAGTCAAATAACTTGAAATTCGCGGTAAACGTCTATGGCATGTGGCTTTTCCAGTCGCGTATTGTCTCATTATCTTATATGAATATAACAAAATGTTAGTTCAAAAATTTGTAAAATACTTTTTCAATACTGTTCACGACAATACTATTCAACAAAAATTAGATATTACAATTTTTTTGAAGAAATTATAATATTTCTTTGGTCACTGCAATTTATGTTAGATTCGATTCTTTTTACCTTCAATCAAAACTTTTGGGTTAGGTTAGGTAAGGTGTAGGTGTCTGTAACGTTTTAAGATAGTTTTCTAAATTCTCATAGGACCATTCATTTCTGAGTTCAGTTTACAATCCATAACTTCTACAGGGACAACCTGTACAATCTAAACATAGCGAAAATGAATTTTTCAATTGATTTATAAACAAAAAGGTACTCGTTGTTTAATTCGATAAAATTTATGGTTTAGGAGATATGTGGATTTTTAGATCGTTGCACATGCCAAGGAAACCGTTCGTCATAAAGAGACATTTTCACCTCATCTACACATTCCCAAAGTCCCAGAACACCCTGTATACTTTTACCTTATATACTTCCATCTTCTTTTTTTAGGTCTCCTATTGTTATTTTAAAGTCGTATCTTTGGGTGCTTCATATTACTTCGGTTATTTTTTCTATTTAAAATGCTTATATTTTGTTGTTTCCATTTGCTTTGTTTCCTGAAGGGTTAGCACATATATATTGTAGTCTGCAATTATTTTATCTAATTATTTTATCTATGCCCTTTTTCACAATGTCTTGCGTTCGCATAAATTGATTATTCTATTTTTTTCAATGATTTCTCTATTCTATTCTCCGTCAAATTTCCTTGCCTGGTCTCTTTAGTTCTTTTTATTAGCAAACTTCTTTTCTAGTTTTTTTGACTTCAGTTCTTCTATTTTTTTTTCATGTACTCCCATCTCTAGTCAATACCATCAACCATCATTGATTTTGTTTTAGCCGAATTTTACTGTCGAACATCTTGTTACTTACTTAAGGAAAAAATTGAAATGTAGAAAAAGTGGAAGTTTATTCTATCGATCATATGTTATATGAAAATGTTATTTTATTTATTAATCTCTTTTTCCTTTCCTTTTTCCTCATTTTCTTTATGCCAGTAATATGATCTTCAATAGTATGTAATACAAATGTTTATTTATTTATTCATTAACTCTCCAAGAAATGTTTGATTGTGTTTTAAAACCTACTATAAGTATTTTCGTACATGTTTATACAATAGAATTATTTTTTAAGACACAACCGTTTCTAGACTCATGGTTTCATTAATCTGATATTTCTATTTTTCAAAATGATTCTTCAAGTACTTGAGTGATATTCTATATCATATACTTAATATTTGAAAAAGCCAATTTAACTCAGTTTCATTCAAATGTTGCTAATACTTTCTACATAATCGTCCATAATATTCTGAAGAGGATTTAGCCGCACGTAATTTGATGGGACTGTTCATTATTTAATGTAGTGGATACTATAAAAGAAATTGTAGATGGCTCCATCTATTGGGTTACCGTCAAACTATGTTTGTGATGTTTCTGGGCAAAAAAAGGTGTAACTAGACACTTTGGAGGGTTCTGAAAAATCGCAGAAGTATTTATAACACAGGAGATCACAGATGGTGTGAGAGAATATTGGAGATACATATCGATCAATAGGAGCAATCTTGAAGGATAAAGAAATATAGATTTGCGAAGTGATACTGACGAAAATATTGTGGTTCAATAAAATTTTTTGTGTAGAATTAACTGGCAATTTTAGCGACCAACTTTACCATATACTTGAATTATTTTTCAACCTTGTATCTTAATCACGAATATCTTTACAAAATCTTCTTATCAAACAAACCCAAGTTCTAAGCAGTTGTCCAAGCTGTTTTAGTAACAGCACCACCTTTTTTTAAGAATCTATAGTCTATACGCACAAGATGTCTTAAAAGAGAGTTCACATTTAAAAAACAATTTTAATAAAAATAAAGAATTTATCAAAAAAATGTAAAACTCCCTATGACGACTCGGCAGGTATTCTCCGTAATTGCTGCCATTAGTAGCCAATAATAGATTTGACATAACCCCACAGATCAAATTCTATAGGTATTAAATCGGTACTACGTGGAGGCCAAATTATGTCATCTCTCCTGAAGCTCAATTTTCACGAACTCGTGGCAGAGATCTATTGAACGTATGTGAAGATGCTCCCTCCTGCTGGTTCTGTGTTGTTTGGTAATAAGTTTTGCATTTCAGATACGAAAATGTCATCTAATGTCTAAATATAATGCTCTGAATTCACTGTAGCTGTACTTCTACTTTCATTTTAAAGAAATTAAAGACCTATAGCGACAATTTTGCTTGTTGGCGTGTCCATTAAGATGAGAATGGGCTTTGTCCGAAAACAAGATGTTGGTAAACGTTGAAGAAGCGTTCATTCATCTGGTTTCCGATGTCAAGACTCTGACCAGCATCCTGAGGCTTCAATTCTTGCATAAACTGGATTTTTTGAGAGTGAATTCACAAATATTTCTATTGAGCGTAATAATGATAATCTATATAAGTTTAAAGCAACAGCTCGATTCCGAATAGACACGTCAGGCTCGTCACAAACAGACCGAGTACCATTGTCTACGTTTTCGTTCGTTCTAAAAGACCTTGAATGCCCGAATTTTGGTTTATCCGGTGTTGATTCAGTTCTCTTCAGACTACTCGACCCATTTTCCAATCTGTGGGCGCCTGGCACATCATTTAAATGGTGAATATTGCAGAAAACCCGACTAAATAGCTAACAGCCAGGCTACCGATTAATATACCTCCGAATTGTTGCGTTTACGAAATAATTAATACTAATGTAAACTTTGTTTTGAGACATCTTATAATATAAATACACAAAGTTTGTAATGTTTCTTATAAATCACTCAATTATATCAAAGCATACGTATATACTAATATTAAGAATTTATTTTCAGTCTCCAAGAAATCCTATTGATATGAAATTCATTGATTTCCAAGTATGCCAAGTGGGTTCGCCCGTCTTTGATTTAGCGTATTCTTTCTATTCAGGGGGTTCAGAAGAAATCTTCAATGAACTCGACCACTTTCTAGAAATTTACAGCAAAAGTTTAACCGATATGTGCCAGCAACTCAACTGTAACAAATACATCAGTTTGGATGAGTTGAAAATAGAATGGAAAGAGTACAGTAAATTTGGATGGATAATGGCATTGATTATTTTAAGGGCCAAATTGGTTAAGGACGAAACAAATCTAGATTTGCTTGTAATGTTGAACGAATTTGAGAAACGGAACTATGAAGCTCATTTGGAAGCAAGCGATGAAGATGAAATTGAGAAAAGAACAATGAGCATACTTAATCATTTAGATAAATGCGGTTATTTGTAAAATTTTATCGTTTATGTTGTTATGTTCAAACTATTTCTTATGTCAAATTTATTGATGTTGTGTATATTATAATAGCAAATGCATAAAGTTCATATAGGAGGCAACAAAACAATATGCCATAACTAAAATTTGAAGCTGACATATTAAATTGTGGCAGTCAATATTTTTATATGATAAATTGTTTTATTGTGTCAAATATTACCTCCACAAAATTAGTAGACATGAAAAAGTGACAACAAAATGCGAATCTCTGGACATATTTGATGTCAAATTATATTTTGTAGCATAGTTTAAAAGGTTTAGAAAGCTCACATTTTAATCTTTGAAAGGAAGTTGTGTGTTTCCTTAAAATCAAATTATTAACATGTGGTTAATTTAGGATATGGAAACTCGCTGGTGCGGGAGGAAAAAATGAGCCGTAGCGTCCTCTGTTGGTTCATGAGCACAACTAATACGTTTACAGATACGGTAGGTAACACTAGGGGCTATGATGTCGAGCCAATCACAGAACAGCATTGACATTTGACATAATATAGTGGATGCGTACACAAAACATACCCAATAAGAATGGTCTAATAGATAGCAGTAGCTACCTATCGGTAACGGTTACGATCGGGAACATGTTGAGCGTTCGCTGTCAACACTTCTTTGTTTTTTGTGTCTTGTTAGTTTATGAAAGGTAAATTTTCAAAACAGAGGCTATTTAGGTTGCTTTTATTGAACTTATAAATTTTACATTAAGTGGTAAATGTGGAGGTACTTTGTCTATTTCAAAGAATTACGAATTGTTTTCACCACTCATCCTCTTTTATATGTATATAAAATTGTCTTTATAATTCAAAACGAATTTATATAGAATAAATCGTGCAGTTCAAACTCCCTTCTCTTAAACGAATTCCATCATTTACAACCTAACCAACATTCCGCAACACAAATTTAGCTCTGCCACTTACCAAACGTGGCGCTAATGTAAAAAAATGTGTCATTACTGTCAATGTCGGTCAACGGCGATCAACGCTTTTGAATTATATTTGACACGGCGTTGGTGGGTGGAGTCCCTTCAATTTGAATAAAAATATCTACAGTTATTTCACTACGATATATTTTAAAATGAACGAAATAGAACCAGACAAATTTTTTAAACATAGATGAATTGTAGGGTCTATGTTCCTGCATAACATCTTCGAGGAATTAAATAGATCCAATCTATCTAGTAAAAATGGTTAGACCAACAAATTTTATGGATATCATTTGTTCTGACTGAAAAGACCGTGACTAGAGTATCTTGTATATTTAATATCTCATTTTTCGTGATGATTTATCTTAATAGTAAACTGTAGTACTAATTTGAAAAAAGACACATAATTTTACTTTGTACTCAAAAGGCTATAGTTTTTGGTGCCCTAATCAATCTCTACTCCACAATTATTATAGATTAACCTATTTCTTTATGTTTTATTGAGCGAATAAATATCCACATTATTTTCGTGGAATAAATAGACTATCTCATCACTTCAATCACAGTAAAAGATTTGTACCACACGTATTCTAATTACATCCCAAGTTTTTTCGGAAAATTCATTCAAATATTATTATTTAAAAGCACATTGAATAAAATAGAGTATTTCTAAATTCGTGGAGGTAATTGCTCGTATGAAATTAGGATGTGTCTTTTCTATAATAAAATTTTCTCAGTCCACCCCTTTCCCAGATATCACCCTTAAAAGATGGGATTTCTTTTTTAATTTCAGTAACTAACCACTAACCAATATTCCTATTACATTATAGGGGGATGAAATTAGCAGCCTTCACTTTATTTCATATCAAAACTTTTTTTCTGCTTCCGTTAGTATCTTATGTACTTTATATACACTTTCGAATGTGTAATGAAACATACTTTAAGCAGTAGTGCGTAAAAAACGTATTATTAAGATCTCCGTAGTGTAGTGGTTAGAGTACATGCGGGAGGTCCCAGGTTTAAGTCCACGCTGATACCATCTTTTATTTTTCTACTTAATGTAGTAATAATTATTTTTAAGTGGCATTTATACATGCCGAAGAGAAAAGTTGCCAAATTTAATAACACAACTTCGTCTGTTGTTTTGTTAGTTTGTTCTAGTCTTGATTAAAAAGTTCAAAATATTGATAAATATATAATATATTTTATGAGGAAAATTACGTGTATAAAGGCCTTTTTTGAACTCAAATGATTGTCGACTTGAATTATAAATAACTATTTCAAGATGAAGTTTTATGAAATAAAATTAGATATAACTTAAAATCCTTGTTTTATTGAAAAATATTTTTTATTCTTAAACTTTTTCCCAAAACCAATAGCTGCAGAAAAAACATACACAATAATTCATAATTTTTTCAATAAATTGAGTGGAAAGCAGTAATGTTGGAAATAACCAACTTTAGCCAAAATACATGAACGAAGTCTACGAGTAATGGATTGCCGTACACATTCCAAGGTTTGAGGTGAATTTCTTAAGGTGTTACACACTATTTCTATCCACTATGGGTGTCGTATAGATTAATGATCTAAGGCTACTTATTTCACCCCCGTATAATGTAAATGGAATAATACCCGTGGTTAGTCTTTTGCGTGTGCACACAGAATTTCTAAAATTTTACAAAAAAATAAACAATCAATATTAGTCACCATCTTTTAAGTGTGCTACCTCGGAAAGGGATGGACTGAAGAAGTTTTGTTATATCTTAATTTCATACGAGCAATCACCTCCTAAATTTAATCGCATGAATTTATAAATACCCTTTATTTACACTTGTTAAAACAATCATCACAGTCAATAGAATAGGAATACAATATATCACTATTTAAACTTAAATTTAGCACAGCAACTTCACCTATAAGTTTTTCTTTATACCTTTCAGCTGCCACTGAGTTATAACTTTTAACAATAGAAAATTTTGTATATTGTTTGAAAGCTTACTTGTACGTGTACTAAAAAATAATCAGTTTCAGCTGAATTACTTGCACTCAAATAAATCTACAACGTGTATATGGAGTAATCGTAACACCATAAAACAGAAAATTAATATAAACAACTCTCGGGTACATCGATTGTTGACCTCACGCCTGCTATTCTGACGTAGATCAGCTGTTTTCTCAAATCGCTCTATACCTAGGTTAGTTCTAGGATTTTCCCATGTATGTAATACTTCTATATGGACAGTTTCTATAAGTGGAAGCTGTTCCGACTAAGGAATACAGAATTGCAATAATTTCTCTAGCCCCCTAGGTTTCAGCTCGGTTCTGCACATTTCCAAGCATGCGCAGTATAGATAATGTGTCTCGAACGAGAGATAAACTGAATATTGCCGGCACCGTAACGTAGGGACGTTTTTTCCCATACCAACTGTCCATATAGGAGCATTACATATTTGGATTTTCCATATAATAGGCGTGCTTTGAGTTTAAAGTAGAATAAAAAATCGTTTTGCATTTTGGATTTGTTGTAGGCATCAAATTAATAAAGTTTGGTTAAATTGACTCCAATAAGTATTTGACTTTTATTAAATCATCCCGAATACTAAATTGTAGTCTTTGTTATTTTTGGTATCGTCACATTATTAATTTAAATTATGAGTGTAGGTGGGAAGGTTGGTGTAAGCGTATTCAATCGATTTTTGAACTACTATCTGAATTGCATTGCCCCTTATGTAAAATTGAGTTTTAGAAATAATTTATGTTCCTGATGATCACTTTCAGAGCCACTTTCTCTTCACTTGCTAACGCCAATAATTTTTTATTTTATTAGGTTCTTAGAACGTAAACATTAAATAAAAACCAAATTATATGCAATAGGAACTATAATAACACTAATTATAATAAAATGAAACTAACAAATGACTTTTACGAGACAATCAAGTTTGAATAACAGTTACCCACAGCAACGATGATTTTATTTCTGCAAACATTTTGCTAATGTACTATTAAACTATTTCTTAAATAATGAAAAGATTGATATCGCCCTTTTTGTGACACCTATTTGTCTTGCTCATGTTTGTTTACTGACCGTAAGAATGTTTCGCAAACGTGAGGTATGCGTTTCAAAATTTTCTGTATAACTGGATCCTGTTCTTCACGCACCTGTTTTTTCAGACGATTATCACATGATTGTCCAGTTTCGTTTCCTTGGTCGGCAAGACGAATGTTCTCCATTTGCTTTATCGCTTTTATTTTATTCAGTTGCAAAATAAGTTCTTCATCCAATCTTTCTATTTCTTTAATAAATGTTTCTTTATGTCTCGTATACTCAGCAGACATATTGCAATCGTTTGTATTTAACTTGGTCTTCAACTTTACAAAATGTTCAACGTTTTGACGTGAGACGTTTTGGCATATCGATACCGTCTCAGATTTTATAAATTCTACATATATGATTGGTACGTCCAAACCATGTGACATAATATGGCCGTTGGAAGTAAGCAATAACATTGAAGGTTAAGTTCGCCAAGTAGATGTTTGATTTATTAAATTATTTTTATTGATTTATCATTGCTGATAACATATTATGCTACTTTATATAAAATGGGTCCAATAGATCGTATAAAATTACCTCAATAATTCAAAGCAGTTCCAATACGTTCCCCAATATTGAAATGAAATATTTTTAATGAGAAAATAGTTTTCTGTATCTCTAAAAAATAGACTTCATAACTGCTTTGCGAAACAGTCAATATATATGGTTATTTCACTTCCAAACATTCACAATCTCTCCACATACAGTAAACATTTCTATCTGGTGAAGCAGTTAGTTTTAGATGATTATGAATTAAGTAGCCCCACTTCATGATAAATTCTCCAAGACATTATTTTATTTGCAGAAGATATTTTTATTAGATAGTAAATGGAGTAATTACACAGCTTTGAACTTAGTAGCTGTTATTCTTCCAGCTCTTTGTGTGAACTAGTTTTTTTAATTTGCCTGCATTCTTGTTTTTTCTTTTATGTTTTCAATATTATTTACCCAAATGTTAATTTGTTGGATGTCCTTTTTCAATAATTTCAATATCTCAATTTAAATATTTTATTATTTAAAATAGGTTCTTGTTCCTTTAATAAGTCTCATATAACTAACAGTGATTTCATGTTTTCTAGTTCTACTAGACAGGAACAATTTTGAGAGAAAAAAATAGATTTATTTCACTATCTTTAACACAATAGAAATGCTGCAAGACACTAGGAATAGATAATTTTATTGGATTGCAAATAGACTCAAAAATAGTTCTTTATACATGTTTCAACTTAGAAGCTTCTAGGTCTTTGTGGGAGCTAGCTCTGTGAATTTGCTAAAAGTCTTGTTTGCTCTTCTATTTTTTGCCATAATTCCAATAAAATCATTTAAATATTCTTGATAGAATATTTGGTAAATGTTATGATGAATAGGTTTTCTAAACCCTTTCAAGCTCTCATATGAATGAATTGCATCCGTGCTTTCTACTTTTACAGGTAAATTTATGATATTTTCAACACACAGGAACAATAATTTATTTTGTGGCACAAACTTTCATAAGCTTTCCCCTACCAAATTTCTCTCCCAGGAGCAAATGTTATATTTTTTGTTTGTATCTTTTACCAAGATGAGCACCATACCTAATTTTTAGGTGGCTCAGATAAACATTATTTTAAAAAGACTACGCTATTGAATATGAAAATTTTACGTATAGAAATATATAGTTATTACTCCAAATGAAATTTTAATTACTTCACAATCAATTTTTAGAACTTGTATTCTCCTTCAGTACCATAAATTGTGCAATTTTTTGGAATATTTCTCTTCTTCGGCTAACGCTGATCATTTTTATGAGATTTCTTAGATTGTAAGAAGATAAACATAAATAAAAACCATTCAAGAGAGAACAATTTTAAATTGAAAGCAATAGCAACGATGATTTTATTTCTGCAAAAATTTTATAAATCTACATTCTACTATATTATTGAACTACTTAAATAATGAAAAGATTGATATAAATATAACACAAGAAACAGCAAAATCATCATTGAGTTCATTTTTTTTGTGAAAACTATTTTTGTTGTTCATGGTGGTTCATTTTTATGGGACTTATTATACTTAAACATCAATGAAAACAAAATAACACTGTAATTATAATGAAGGAAAAGCAACTAAAACAATGACCAAGTTCAGGTTAACTTTTATAAAAGGTTGCTGTGTCTGCCTCTTTGCACTCCCAGTTATATGGTGACAGTAGAAACTGAAACCGTTAAGCTGAATTTTTTAATATTCAAAACAACGTTATTGTGGTTAAATAAAGTGAAAATCCATGGATTCCATTAATTAAGCAATGCTTCTAAGGTTAAAAACCCTCAACAGACTCAGTGTAAAGTTGAATTATCTGGGTGAAGTTAAGCACCACTTCGACTATGCTAGTTGAAATAATCTGTGGTTAGAATCCTAGCACCATAACTCCAAGCACTGTTTAAATAACATTAGAATTATATAAAAATAAAGAATAATAAATTCCTCGTATCTTTTCTTATACAAACATTTGCTTTTGTTTGAAGATAATAGTAATTTGCACAGATCTTGCCTAATATAATTAGAATAATATCCCAAATCACACTATGTTATTCCAAAACTTTAAAAATATATTATCGAGGTATAAAATACACAGTAGATATGACTGCAACTTGTAGTTTATGTAACTTACATGAGACCGAAACATTGATGCACTTATTTTTACAATTTCCAATATATAATGAGATTGCATAGATATTTTTAGAATTAAGGACATTTGACCAATTAATACATTTACTTAACACTAATAACTTCATCAAATTAACTAAGGTTATGAATTATCTTCTCAAGATTTTGAAGCTTATGACCTTTGTACTAGAATAAGTTAAATATTTTGTTTTCACTCTATTCTTGTTAAATAATTAGGTATTAGTTCTATCCTACTTTATTATTGTTGTTGTTGTTTTAGCATTTTTGTATGTACGAGTCAAGAATAATTCCTTGTAATAAGAGTTTTTTATCCTTTTAATGCAATAAAATCTATCTATCTGTTAACTAACACAGTAACTTAATAATACAGTCAAGTTAGTGAACACATTTAAATTGAATGCAACGATGATTTTATTTCTACATTTTATTAATCTACATTCTACAATACAGTATCAAACTACTTAACTGATGAAAACATTAATATAACACAAGAAATACAAAATGGCAGTTTATTTTTTCGTGACAGTTATTTGTGTTGATCATGTTTTTGTACTGATCCTAAGAATTGTTCGCAAACGGTAGGTATGCGTTTCAAAATCTTCTGTACATCTGGATCTTCTTCACGCACCTGATGTTTTACACGATTCTCATTCGATTGTCCAGTTTCGGTCCCTTCTTTGTTGGCAAGATGAAGGTTTTCCATTTGCTGTATCGCTTTAATTCTGTTAATATGCAAAATAAGTTCTTCATCCAATCTTTCTATTTCTTTTATAAATTCTTCTTTAGGTCTCGTATACTCAGCAGACATATTGCAGCCGTTAGTATTTATCTTGTTCTTTCACTTCAAAAAATGTTCAACGTTTTGACGTAAGACGTATGTTTTTGGTAAATGGAGACTGCCTATGATTCTATTATTCTTCGTATAAGGTTATTGGCCAATCCAAATCATGTGACCTAATATGGCCGTTATATACACATTTATTATACGTTGAGTCTAATGCGCATGACCATCAATTGATCATGCGTATTAGTTAGAGTTTTAATTCATATATATATAATATATATAAGTATAAGCTGAACATAATGATTGCCCGTTTCGGGAATAATCAGGTCGAAAAACCACATATAATAAAGGAATGAAATTATTATATGTAAGAAAACTTATATGTAAAAAAGCTAGAAATAATTTAATCAATTCAAAAGCTACTGGGTGAACTTAACCTTCAATATTATTGTTCATTCTCAACGGCCATATTAGATCACATGTTTTGGACTGACTAATTATATTATGTAGAATTATAAAAACATAGACAGCGTCGATAGGCTAAGAACACGTCAAAACGTTGAAAATTTTATAAAGTTTAGGAATAAAATAATAACCAACGCCTGCAATATGTCTGCTGAGTACACGAGACATAAAGAAGAATTTATAAAAGAAATAGAAAGATTGGATGATGAACTTATTTTGCATATGGACAAAATTAAAGCAATGGGGCAAATGGAAAACCTTCGTCTTGCCAACCAAGAAAGGAACGAAACTGTTTTTAAAAGAAAGATAAATTTTGACGTTTTCTAAATTTTCTTGATAAAAACTTAAAGAAAAGTCGAAACGTCAAAATGTATCTTTCTTTTAAAAAATATAAAAAAAATAATTTTTAAACAGAAAAGAACATTTAGATGCATTAATATATCAGAAGGTCTAAGAAATTGAAGAAATTTATATATATATATATATATATATATATATATATATATATATATATATATACATATATATATAATTAGTCCCATAACAATGATAGGCGTTAGCCGAGGAAGAGAAATATCCCAAGACTTTGCTCAATTTATAAAACTGGAGAGAAAAAAGTGAAATACAAGTTTTAAAAAATATACTGTTATGTAGTCAAAATATCATACCATATATATCCAAAGCTTATACAAACTGATTTTCACGCGAGCCACCTAAAAATTAGGTCTGATGCTCTTCTTATGCTACTGAAAAAAAGAATAACGTGTCCTGGGTATGCTGATACGAGTGCATCTTGGTAAAGGATGCAAATAATATAACATTTGTTCCTCTGAGAGAAATTTAGTGAGGAAAAGCTTACGAGAGTTTATCTTTCGAAATAAAACTTTGTCCTTGATTGTGGAAACCTCATAAATTTACTGGTAAAAGTAGAAAATACGGATTCAAGTTCAGTCATATATATGACAGCTATTGAAGGGACAAGAAATAAGATTTAAATTAAGATATTGAAATTGTGAAAATGAGGACTACCAACAAATTCACATTTTATGGAAAAAAATGAAAATATTTGTGTCTTTTGAGGAACGAATTGAAACTGTCTCCACTTTTGAGGTTAATTTAATTTGATCTTTTAGGCCCATTTTATACGAAGCAACTGTTACATAATTTATAATCAGCCTTTATTGAAAGAATATACAATATGTAAACAATGTAATAAATAGAAAATCTATTCAGCGATCTTAACCTTCAATGTTATTGTTTTCCAAACATTTAATATTCCTATATTCCTATATGAAATTTTTTTTCAATTTAATTCATATAACTTTATTACTTATAAAGTAATAGGCTGAGACATGGAATACAATATTTAACAAAAATAAATTATTATATACATATAAAATCATTACACATTACGATAGTTATTAATTTTTAAATAATACAAGCTTTCTATCCTTTTTGCTTGAAAACATATTATCCAAAATATGATCATTCATAACTTCATTATCAAATTCCAATATGGTTAAATATTTTATTTATCAAAAACTGTTTGATTTTTGGTTTAGTTAGTTCTTCTAGGTATTTTCGTGAAATCTGTTAACAAACTTTTCAAATATCCATTACATCAGAGGATGGTGTAATATGCCTTTTAATAGATGAAGACATTTTGCATTTTACAATTTTTTCATCTATTCATATGCTATAAACTTATATATATATATATATATATATATATATATATATATATATATATATATATATATAATAATTTCAACTTAACTGATTATTCCCGAAACGGGCAATCATTATCATGTTCAGCTTCTAAGTGTATGAATTGAAACTCTAACTAATACGCATGATCAATTAATGGTCATGCGCACTAGACTCAACGTATGATAAATTTATATGTAATGGCCATATTAGGTCACATGGTTTGGATTGGCCAATAACCTTATACGAAGAATAATAGAATCATAGGCAGTCTCCATTTACCAAAAACATACGTCTTACGTCAAAACGTTGAACATTTTCTGAAGTGGAAGAACAAGATAAATACTAACGGCTGCAATATGTCTGCTGAGTATACGAGACATAAAGAAGAATTTATAAAAGAAATAGAAAGATTGGATGAAGAACTTATTTTGCATATGAACAGAATTAAAGCGATAGAGCAAATGGAAAACCTTCGTCTTGCCAACAAAGAAGGGACCGAAACTGGACAATCGATTAAGAATCGTGTAAAACATCAGGTGCGTGAAGAAGATCCAGATGTACAGAAGATTTTAAAACGCATACCTACCGTTTGCGAACAATTCTTAGGATCAGTACAAAAACATGATCAACACAAATAACTGTCACAAGAAAATAAACTCTGCTATTTTGTATTTCTTGTGTTATACTTATATTGTTTTCATTAGTTAAGTAGATTGATACTGTATTGTAGAATGTAGATTAATAAAATGTGAAATAAAATCATCGTTGTATTCAATTTAAATGTGTTTACTAACTTGACTGTATTATTAATTCACTGTGTTAGTTAACAGATAGATAGATTTTATTGCATTAAAAGGATAAAAAATTCTTATTACAAGGAGTTATTCTTGACCCGTACATACAAAAATGCTAAAACAACAACAATAATGAAGTAGGATAGAACTAATACCTAATTATTTAACAAGAATAAAGTGGAAACAAAATATTTAACTTATTCTAGTACAAAGGTCATAAGCTTCAAAATCTTGAGAAGATAATTCATAACCTTAGTTAATTTGATGAAGTTATTAGTGTTAAGTATATGTATTAATTGGTCAAATGTCCTTAATTCTAAAAATATCTATGCAATCTCATTATATATTGGAAATTGTAAAAATAAGTGCATCAATGTTTCGGTCTAATGTAAGTTACATAAACTACAAGTTGTAGTCATATCTACTGTGTATTTTATACCTCGATAATATATTTTTAGAGTTTTGGAATTACATAGTCTGATTTGGGATATTATTCTAATTATATTGGGCAAGATCTGTGCAAATGACTATTATCTCTCAAACAAAAGCAAATGTTAGTATAAGAAAGTATACGAGGAATTTATTATTCTTTATTTTTATATAATTCTAATGTTAGTTAAACAGTGCTTGGAGTTATGGTGCAAGGATTCTAACCACAGATTATTTCAACTAGCATAGTCGAAGTGGTGATTAACTTGACCCAGAAAATTCAACTTTACACTGAGTCTGTTGAGGGTTTTTAACCTTAGAAGCATTGCTTAATTAATGGAATCCATGGATTTTCACTTTATTTAACCACAATAACGTTGTTTTGAATATTAAAAAATTCAGCTTAACGGTTTCAGTTTCTACTGTCACCATATAACTGGGAGTGCAAAGAGGCAGACACAGCAACCTTCATTATAATTACAGTGCTATTTTGTTTTCATTGATGTTTAAGTATAATAAGTCCCATAAAAATGATGGCCTTTGGCCGAGGAAGATAAATAGCCCAAAACATTGCACAATTTGTTATTTAAGGGAAGAAGTGAGATACAAGTCCTAAAAATTAATTGTTGAGTAATTAAGATATTACTTGGAGTATCAAATTCATATATTTCTAAAACTAAAATTTTCATTTAAGGCAGCACAGTCTTTTTGAAACTGATTTTTAACAGAGTCACCTAAATTAGGGCTGATGCTCATATTATGCTATTGTAAAAAGGAAAATGTAGGTATCCTATACAGATATCAAAGTACAAACAAATAATATAACATTTAATCCTGTGAGAGAAAAGCTTGTGAAATTTCATGCCACAAAAGTATTTATCAAATATTCTATCAAGAATATTCAAATGAAGATATTAAAATGGAAAAACAATAAAAGAACTAACAAGAATGCCAACAAATTCACAAAGTGCTAGAAGCTTCTGAGCTGAAAGCTATATGAAGAACTATTTGCTATCCAGTAAAAATGTCTTTTCCTAGTAAAACAATGTCTTGGAGCATTTCTATTGTGTTAAAGATAGAGAAACATATCTATCTTCTGAATACTAGTCGCGATTATTATTATCAGGTTTTGGGTTAGTTTTTTCAAAAATCATGACGTACAGCAACTATTATACACTGATGTTTATGTCTGAGATTAGATTATGATAATGACAAAACGATGGTATAACATTAAATACTAAGCACCTTGTTTGATTCTATAATAAATGTAATAATTCACAGTAAAAAAATTTGCACCACCTATTTGTTATCCACTTTTTGTTGACTAACATCCATTGTATTTCAACCAAATACTATTGGATATGTAAAAAAACATATGTATAATTAGATATATTAAAACAAAATACTTGCACAATAAAATCATAAATAATTGAATAATTTAAAGAAGGATAATAGGTAATAGATTTAGACAAGCACAAAAGTTTCTGAATTTTCAAATGCATCAAATTCTTTAACATTATAATTGAAATAGTTCCTTCGAAAATAATGAATTTTTTATTAATTCAATAAAACAATGAGGTTTTATACACATTAAAAAATGTATTGTAGCTTGATGCTTATGATTAGACTTAGATCACTATTGATTCTAAGCAACTAGGTTTTTAATAAAAACTTCAATCCAAAATTTCTATAGTAATATCCATGGTTACTTCTTTAGAATATTTGAGTATATTAGAACATTTCAGAAATCTGTGTTAAAAGTTTGACATGCAGATCTGGTCACAGTTATCATAATTAATTGACTGAGAATTTGGCGAGTATTGTGGTTCTTGAATGAGATATAAACAAACTCATGAAAATTCAGTATTCACTTTTATATATTATTAAATCAAAAGGAACATCTGTTATTTATTTTTCATTTCATTTTACTAGCTACAAATTTCCATCGTCCATAAATGTATTAGTCAGTTTGTGCTGAAACCTCTCGTTATGATTCATTAGATACAAGGTCCACATTTTCACTTATTTCCTTTTCACGTACCTACAAAAATTCTAGTGTTAACATAGTAGCACATAAATATTTAAACATGTATTTACGTATTTACTCACGTGAAATTTTTAATCTCTTTCCTTTTGGATTTATATAATTTTCAAAAATAGCCAGTTTGCATACAATAAAATGTCGAAAAAAATGTATTATTGAATTATTTACAAATGCAAATTAATGATATTGAATAAAACCTAGCATCATTTCCATTGGAATAGCTTTCACAACCCCAAAGAAGCCACCGGCATTTCAACAACTGAAAAGTTTTTCTGATATATTATGGGTACATAGTACATTTCATTACGCACTCACGACAACCACGTTCACGACCACGATCTTTCCCGTTCCACTTAGTCCAAAGTGTTATAATCGTAATCCCAAGTGGAATGGCTTACGAGGCATTTTGAATGTTGAGATAAAGATTAATTAACGAATGGCAAAACAGAAAAAATAAAGCAAAAGCTTTAAGTTATGTTTCAATTTGTAAGTCATCGATTTTTTTAGCGAATTGGTTAACTAATTTACATTGAAGCAAAATTAAAATATCTTCCACGGAGCTAGTAAAATATTTGGTGGTGCGTCACAACAATGCTTCAAAAATACTTATATCACATATCGCATCAAATAATGAGATAGATTCTCATTGTTGCAATCTGCGTTACTTGAACTTTGAAAGGGTCGTCGTGAACGTTAGTCATGACGTCATGAGTGACCACAACGTTCGTAGCTACTATATGGAACGCCTACATCCTAAAAGAGTATTTCTGGTGCCGTGGACGCTTAGTGGAATGCACCATATGTAATACTATTTTATATACGCATGATCCATTCGCGATCATGCGCACAAGATTCAACGTATAATAAGTGAAACAGATACATATATGTCTACATCGTAATGATCTTTCTATCCCGACTAGATATATAGGAGATTTACCTCCATTGTTTTTCTATTCTAGAAATATATTAATTTGCCTATAATCGCCATTCCAAATAAAAGTTGACTAATAATGCTTGGTCTGACGGAGAACCGAGTATTGTCATAGGGTAGGGTACATTTAATCATTAACAATAAAGTTTCTCGAGACTGTCAGTTGCAAGCCCAGTCGAAAGATTCTTGAAATCAAAGCTATTTGCCAGAGACAAGTTATTTACCTGCGCAAAAATCGTGCATTATGCTTTGGTTAGCAAAGAGCATTCAACTCTCAATTTATGACAAAGTTGCCAAGAATTGCCGACTTATTCTATGTAGGTATTCTTAGATTAATTTAATAAATTATGCAACTTTTTGATATTCCTTGGCCAATGCCAAAAATATTATGTTGTTTAACCCAATAAAAAAACCACTTAGAGGGAAGAAGAAATTTAATAAACAATTTAATGAGTATATTATTACATATATTATAGCGTATTACATACTAATACTATGACTCACAAATTTTAAATAGTGAAAATATAAATATGGATGATATAACTCAAGAAATGGTAAAATCATCATTGAGTTTTTCTTTTAATTTTATCTGACAGCTTGTTTCTTCGTACTTGATGGCGTGTTGATCGTAAGAATTTATTGCAAACGTATGGTACGCGACTCAAAATACGTAGGACCTCTCGATCTACATCTTCTTGTCGCAGATTGTTTGCACAGTCTTTTTGAAACTGATTTTTAACAGAGTCACCTAAATTAGGGCTGATGCTCATATTATGCTATTGTAAAAAGGAAAATGTAGGTATCCTATACAGATATCAAAGTACAAACAAATAATATAACATTTAATCCTGTGAGAGAAAAGCTTGTGAAATTTCATGCCACAAAAGTATTTATCAAATATTCTATCAAGAATATTCAAATGAAGATATTAAAATGGAAAAACAATAAAAGAACTAACAAGAATGCCAACAAATTCACAAAGTGCTAGAAGCTTCTGAGCTGAAAGCTATATGAAGAACTATTTGCTATCCAATAAAAATGTCTTTTCCTAGTAAAACAATGTCTTGGAGCATTTCTATTGTGTTAAAGATAGAGAAACATATCTATCTTCTGAATACTAGTCGCGATTATTATTATCAGGTTTTGGGTTAGTTTTTTCAAAAATCATGACGTACAGCAACTATTATACACTGATGTTTATGTCTGAGATTAGATTATGATAATGACAAAACGATGGTATAACATTAAATACTAAGCACCTTGTTTGATTCTATAATAAATGTAATAATTCACAGTAAAAAAATTTGCACCACCTATTTGTTATCCACTTTTTGTTGACTAACATCCATTGTATTTCAACCAAATACTATTGGATATGTAAAAAAACATATGTATAATTAGATATATTAAAACAAAATACTTGCACAATAAAATCATAAATAATTGAATAATTTAAAGAAGGATAATAGGTAATAGATTTAGACAAGCACAAAAGTTTCTGAATTTTCAAATGCATCAAATTCTTTAACATTATAATTGAAATAGTTCCTTCGAAAATAATGAATTTTTTATTAATTCAATAAAACAATGAGGTTTTATACACATTAAAAAATGTATTGTAGCTTGATGCTTATGATTAGACTTAGATCACTATTGATTCTAAGCAACTAGGTTTTTAATAAAAACTTCAATCCAAAATTTCTATAGTAATATCCATGGTTACTTCTTTAGAATATTTGAGTATATTAGAACATTTCAGAAATCTGTGTTAAAAGTTTGACATGCAGATCTGGTCACAGTTATCATAATTAATTGACTGAGAATTTGGCGAGTAATGTGGTGCTTGAATGAGATATAAACAAACTCATGAAAATTCAGTATTCACTTTTATATATTATTAAATCAAAAGGAACATCTGTTATTTATTTTTCATTTCATTTTACTAGCTACAAATTTCCATCGTCCATAAATATATTAGTCAGTTTGTGCTGAAACCTCTCGTTATGATTCATTAGATACAAGGTCCACATTTTCACTTATTTCCTTTTCACGTACCTACAAAAATTCTAGTGTTAACATAGTAGCACATAAATATTTAAACATGTATTTACGTATTTACTCACGTGAAATTTTTAATCTCTTTCCTTTTGGATTTATATAATTTTCAAAAATAGCCAGTTTGCATACAATAAAATGTCGAAAAAAATGTATTATTGAATTATTTACAAATGCAAATTAATGATATTGAATAAAACCTAGCATCATTTCCATTGGAATAGCTTTCACAACCCCAAAGAAGCCACCGGCATTTCAACAACTGAAAAGTTTTTCTGATATATTATGGGTACATAGTACATTTCATTACGCACTCACGACAACCACGTTCACGACCACGATCTTTCCCGTTCCACTTAGTCCAAAGTGTTATAATCGTAATCCCAAGTGGAATGGCTTACGAGGCATTTTGAATGTTGAGATAAAGATTAATTAACGAATGGCAAAACAGAAAAAATAAAGCAAAAGCTTTAAGTTATGTTTCAATTTGTAAGTCATCGATTTTTTTAGCGAATTGGTTAACTAATTTACATTGAAGCAAAATTAAAATATCTTCCACGGAGCTAGTAAAATATTTGGTGGTGCGTCACAACAATGCTTCAAAAATACTTATATCACATATCGCATCAAATAATGAGATAGATTCTCATTGTTGCAATCTGCGTTACTTGAACTTTGAAAGGGTCGTCGTGAACGTTAGTCATGACGTCATGAGTGACCACAACGTTCGTAGCTACTATATGGAACGCCTACATCCTAAAAGAGTATTTCTGGTGCCGTGGACGCTTAGTGGAATGCACCATATGTAATACTATTTTATATACGCATGATCCATTCGCGATCATGCGCACAAGATTCAACGTATAATAAGTGAAACAGATACATATATGTCTACATCGTAATGATCTTTCTATCCCGACTAGATATATAGGAGATTTACCTCCATTGTTTTTCTATTCTAGAAATATATTAATTTGCCTATAATCGCCATTCCAAATAAAAGTTGACTAATAATGCTTGGTCTGACGGAGAACCGAGTATTGTCATAGGGTAGGGTACATTTAATCATTAACAATAAAGTTTCTCGAGACTGTCAGTTGCAAGCCCAGTCGAAAGATTCTTGAAATCAAAGCTATTTGCCAGAGACAAGTTATTTACCTGCGCAAAAATCGTGCATTATGCTTTGGTTAGCAAAGAGCATTCAACTCTCAATTTATGACAAAGTTGCCAAGAATTGCCGACTTATTCTATGTAGGTATTCTTAGATTAATTTAATAAATTATGCAACTTTTTGATATTCCTTGGCCAATGCCAAAAATATTATGTTGTTTAACCCAATAAAAAAACCACTTAGAGGGAAGAAGAAATTTAATAAACAATTTAATGAGTATATTATTACATATATTATAGCGTATTACATACTAATACTATGACTCACAAATTTTAAATAGTGAAAATATAAATATGGATGATATAACTCAAGAAATGGTAAAATCATCATTGAGTTTTTCTTTTAATTTTATCTGACAGCTTGTTTCTTCGTACTTGATGGCGTGTTGATCGTAAGAATTTATTGCAAACGTATGGTACGCGACTCAAAATACGTAGGACCTCTCGATCTACATCTTCTTGTCGCAGATTGTTTGCACGATTATCACATGTTGGTTGAGTTTCGTTTTCTTTCTTGTCGGTAAGACTTAGGTTTTCCATTTGCTGGATCACTTCATATTTGTTTATTTGTAAAAGAAGTTCTTGATTCAATTTTTCCAATTCTTCAACAAATTCCTCTTTTTTTCTCTCATAATCAACTGGAGTTTTGCAACAGGTGGTAAGTCCGTTGTTTTTCATCTCTACAAAACGTTTAGTGTTTGAACGTGGGTAATGCTTTTTCGGCATTTTGACACAAAATGTTCTTTTATTCAAAGACTTAACATAACAATGAGCACAACTTTTATAGGGCTTGGTCGGACGGAGAACCAAGCATGCTTATTAGAGGTTTTGTTTTAACCGATGTTATTCGGATCATCACTATAAAGAACTCAGTGGACGTTTTTGAATTACGGAAGCATTTTACACTCAGTGCCATATTATGCCGTATTGGTATATGTTCAATAGGGGGAGATTAGCTTTTGAATTCGAATATAGAATACATTGGTCTTACCTCGGGGCTTCGACAAAAAATGTTTAGCTTGCTCACCTTTAAACTCTGTGTTCACACTGAGTAGTCCAATTTACACCCTCCATTACACAACCTGTTCACACTACCACTACACCAACGCACAATTACACTTACTGATGCGCGTTTCGCTAACCAAGGCATAATATTCTTCAGACAGTGAAAGTAAACTCTATTACATACGTAAAAAATAAACAATTTCGCGAGCAAATTTTTTTACTGCGATTTGGTGCTATAATTAGAACCAGTAACTGTCGTGACTATTTTTGCGCATTTCAAAATGAAAATTTGGACTGTTCTAAAATATTTTTCAATTTGCTCAAAATGGAAATAAAATGAAAACAAATGTTGTGTGACTGATATATCTATAACTATTTTATGAATGTCTGATTATTTCATTTAACTTTATATAAGACGCGGTATTAAAAAATTTTATTGATTTATTGAAATTAGGAATATTAAATATATTACTCCAGCATGTGTCGAAATGATTGTTTAAAAGCTTCATAGTTTTTCGTTTATTGAATTCAAAATATCTTTCATATTTTCAGAAAAAATAACAACTATAAGTAGTTACTATAGAAAACATCAATCATAAGAAAATATGTACTTTGAAACACAAACGGTGCTACCACGTAAGAAGTGCTACGTTGTCACGGAATTACAATTTATAATAATTTAGGATGTTGTCGTCGATAATACTAAATATATCTGAAATTATTAGCAGTGTTCCTAATGATGAATAAAAAATAAAGATCTACTGTTTTTATACTTCAAGCTCAACCTATTACCATTTGAAATCGATAAACAAATAAGTTATCCATAAAATATTTTAAAAATTGTGTATTTCTTTCGTAAAAATAGTTTTGGTGCTAGTCCAAAAACATTGAAAACGTTTTAATAGACGACAACACTGTAAGAATCTTCTATCCTAAACAGATGTTTAATATTAATTCTGATTTGTGTCTTAAATGATATAACGATTGTTATTGTTGTAATGAAAAAACTTTTCTTCCAATTAGGATGTTTAAAAAATTCCTTGGAGTTGAAGAAAATGATTTTATTAATTTTTCAGTGATAAGTGACGGTGTGGGTTGCAAAGAACCATATTCCTGAACACGTCGACAAAATGTAGACGACGAATACACTTTGAGGTTATATTTGTATAGAGTTTAAACAGAAAATGTCATTAAACGAAATTGAAGACACTCTTTTTGCTTACAACCAGCAACATCTAATTCAATATTGGAAAGAACTGACTGAAGAAGACCAGTTATCGTTAATAACACAACTCAAAAATATCAATTTTAATAATGTCAGTAATCTGTTTCAAAAAGCTCAAACTTACATTCAAGAAGGTATACAAAAACTTGATGATCACATGAAACCAGTGCCTAGAAACAAATTTGAAGCAGAATTGAAATTGGACACGAAGGTATTAGAAGAATACTTTTTACTGGGATTAAAAGAAATTTCAAAAGGTCATGTAGGAGTCATTCTTTTAGCAGGAGGACAGGGTTCAAGATTAGGTGTTACTTACCCAAAAGGAATGTTTCCTCTTGAATTGCCCTCGGGTAAGACCTTATTTCAAATCCAAGCTGAACGAATACGAAGAATACAAAAACTTGCTGAAGAAAGAACAGGAAAGTATGGAAAAATATGTTGGTTTATTATGACTAGTGAAGAAAATCATGAACCCACAGAGAATTATTTCAATAAACATGGGTATTTTGGTCTTAACAAAGAAGATGTGATTCTATTCCGACAAGGATTATTACCATGTTTCACATTTGATGGTAAAATTATATTGGAAGATAAAAATAGAATCGCTCTTGCCCCAGATGGTAATGGAGGAATTTATAAAGCTCTACAAAAAAATCATATAGTGGAACATATGAAGAAAAGAAACATAAAATATGTTCACGTCCACAGTGTTGATAACATCTTGGTGAAAGTAGCCGACCCCAGCTTTATTGGGTCAGTATATATTTTTTATTATTATCAGTTTTTTTTCAATATTTCTATCCTTTTAATCCATCAAGCAACTAAAAAGTATTTTTCCAACAATTTTTTGAATCTTGTATAGGGATGTTAGAAAAAAAGCTCTCAATTGGTATCACAATGTAGGATATTTCCTATGCCACATTTTTCTATCCATACACTTGTTTTCCTGGTTAGCTCTGCCTTTCATATTTTGTTCAATTCCTTTTTTCCAGGCCTTTGAGGGTCTTCCTCGTCTTCTTCTAAAGATAATTAGCAGGATTATACTTGAGGTTGAGATGTAGCTGTGTTTTATATATTAGAGTTACTCATATCATTGTTAGTGTAGAAGTAACAGTTTGAAAACTAATATTAAAATTAGGAATGAACGAAGGTGCTGGTACATTAGATGTATATACTGGTGCATTCTGTTGAATAGTACTATTGAGCATTGTGGCAGGTTGTGATTCTTCAGCTGACTGAAAAGGTTGTATTTTTTCAAATTTTCTTTATTTAGAATTAATGTATCAGGAGATTTGGTGGTGGAATTACTGGCTATACATCAATGCTTTCTTGGGTCGACTGTTCTGCTACATCCTCATGACATGTTTATACCAGAGCAGTTGTTTTGTCTGTACTCTCGCTGAAATCGTGTTTACTCGACCTGTTCTTCTTCTTATGTCTTCATTTCATATATGCTCTGTTCTGGATATCCTGCACGATTTTCTTAAGTAGTCCATTTCCGCAGCCTTTATTGTTTTCTGCTGACTATCTGTTAGTTGCTAACACATTTGTGTTTAAGGTAGAGTGTGGAATATCTTCAATTCTTTTCTGAAAATGCTCCTGATAAGTGTTAATTTTTATAATCATCTCATTCTTTCTCGTATTAAGAGCATACTCAAATTCTATATATATCTGTATATAAACATTTACATTAGGTATAGTAGACATATTAATACCTATTATATTCAATACCACATAAAAAAATCAAATTATATATGCAATTACATGCAAAAACAGCACTTTTCCAGTTTAAAAATTACCTGTCATGGATTAGAAGAAGGAACCGGACTTGTATATCTAATTGCTAATAAAACTAAAAGAGTATTTTTCAGAATTAAAATGCTTGATTTCAAAATGTTATTAGACACACTATCAATTTTATCTGGTTTACAAAGATTGATATTTTTATGTGAGTGAGCTCTATACAGAGGCGGATATATAGATTTGCCATTTGAAGGCTATTCATTAAGGTTTTGTGTAAGATCCTTGATTATTTTTATGGCAAGAAAATGGTTAAAAAACTTTGTTTTACACAAAGAAAAATTCAATTATGTTAGATAAATTATGAAAACAATTATACATTTTTGCAGGCAGTTAAATTTGCAATATCATCATTTATATTGTTATAAGATATCTTGTTTATTCTCTATGCATAAAAAACCTAAAGATTTCAGCTTTTCTTGACTTAAAAAGTCGATCATATTCATTTCTTAACTCTTTTCAAGAAGCAATGATAGATTAACACACAAAATTGTTTAAAAAAAAAACAAAAGTAGCTTCACTTAAATGGCAGTCACTTTTTCTGACTTCTTAAACGGCATATGGAAATGACAATGGCAGCGCCAAACTGAAAAGTTCAAATTTAACACATATGGATTTATTTTTGAGGATTTCTTAAATACTTTGAAATAATACTAACACTATTATTAAATTTATTATGAAAGGTCTCCATTTGGAATAAAAATCTGAATGAAAACAATGAATTCCTTTGACAATAATTAACAGTTCATAAACTTGACATCTTTTATGACTTACCTGCATTTTCTCTTTCTATTATAAATAATTTTCATTTTTTCATCTAATAACATTACTTATCAATATATAATAACTAAAAAGTGTGAAGTAATAATAAAATAAAAACATTTCAAAAATTGAAACAAAATAGTTATTTGACTGACCTTTTTGTTTAGGTACTGTGTGAAGAAAGGAGCTGACTGTGGAGCTAAAGTAATACCTAAAGAAAATCCTCATGATGCCTTAGGTGTAGTATGTGAAGTTAATGGAAAATTCCAAGTAGTTGAATACAGTGAGATAACCGATAAAACAGCAAATTTAAGGAATGAGGAAGGCGAACTAGTTTTCAGTGCCGGTAGTATTTGTAATCATTTTTTTACTAGTGATTTCTTAGAAAAGGCTTCAACTGTGTATGAAAAAGAATTGAAGCCACATGTAGCTAAGAAGAAGATTCCATATATTGATGAAAGTGGTAACAGAATACAACCTAAAACTCCAAATGGTGTAAAAATCGAAAAATTCATTTTCGACGTTTTTGAATATTCTCAAAACTTTGTGACTTGGGAAGTGCCTCGAAATGCTGAATTCAGTCCTTTAAAGAACTGCGAAAGCGTTCATAAAGATTGTCCATCAACATGCAAGAGAGATCTTTTGTTATTGCATAAATCATACATTCAAAAAGCAGGTGGAATTGTTAAATGTGAGGAATTAGAAATTTCTCCTCTTTTATCATATGCTGGAGAAAATTTGGAAAGTAAAGTTAAAGGAAAGGTGTTTGATAAATGTACTGTTATTCTTTCAGATGAGGAAGTGGTTGTGAACGGGTTCAAAGGTACATAATATCCATATAATTGTACAATTTTTGGGAAAATTAATACTCACTTTCCATAGATTGTTATTGCAAATATCAAATTAACATAGGAAAACCCTCAAATATTAAGTTCCTGGATATTAACCCTCCAATAGGGTTAAATACCAAATTATTGGCACCTTTAGCAGTATATCAGACTATTATGTCAATTTTGGCATCTTAAAGTAAAAAAAATTATACACTTCCTTGATTATAATATTATCAACAGTTCTTTTTTAATACGAACACAGAAAACTACATTTTTAAATACATCTTTTGAATAAAAAAGAATATATTCCAATTATGTCACATTTCTCAGTTATTCGCAATAGATTCTAGTTGCCTATTTGAACATTTTATTTGTAAAACTTACAAAAATTGTTGTTCAGTTAGCATTTAGGGTACCAAGCATGAAAGTATGAAGTTCTATCCAAAAAATGACATAATTTATATTATCACCAGGATAATGTGGAACTTCTTATAATGAGAATTTATTAATATTATTGTTTGTTGTAATACATATTCATAAACTTGTTGATATTTAAATCTTCTTATTTCAGGAACTATTTGATTTGTCGACAAATCTAAATAATTTGCTCCATTCAAATTACCTTCTACAAATAAGGTTCCAGAAATTCTGTTTATAATTATACCTGCTTAAACAATAACTATTAAAAGCGTTTGTATTTTATGCTTCCACGTCATCCATTCGGAATTAGTATCTACAATCATGAATCACTGTACCATTGAGCATAAATTTAGTGTCATTGGAAAATATTGTCTTACTTGTAAAATGGAGATCAGTATCTGCATTTTGTAGGGGTGACTGGGACAGGTTGTCTTAGTTTTTAAAAAATATTTAGGTGTGAACCATTTTTGAAATAATGATATATTAATGCTTTGGAAATACCATGTTAAAAGTTGGGAATTTTATGTTTAGTCAAAGTCCTTTTCTTTTAATTTGTTATAAATGCAAGACAAATGGATGTCACAATATCTGGAGTTGGTAGTCACATATTTTTAATGATAAATAAGTTACAAAACATCAAATGGAATATCGAAAACAGTTTTTAAAAGAACAAATTGAATGTTTATTTAAAACCAGTCTCTAGTGGCTTGTGCAGGCCAAATGTGACCAACCATTGCAGGATCTGTAACTTATCCATTCTTCATCTGGGAGGCTATTGGAAAAGGGTCCAATACAAATCAAGCAAAAACATTCTTCATTATCACTTTCAGCTTTGAGCAACCTTATTTTCTTCTTCTAATTTATTTTTAACTGGTGTATCAGTACGTATTACACGTAACTTCTGATTCTCGCTTTAGGATAGGGTCTTAGATTTTCTGGTGTTATGATCTCAACAGGCTGATTTTTTTGCATGCAGCTGGGATTTTGAATATCAGTTTTATCGTATATTTTTGCGGAAACAAACCATCAGACTTTAAAAACTGTTGCTCTACTGGGACTTTCTGATTCTTACATGTAAACAACGCTTGGGGTTTCTTCTTGTTTAGGACAATTGACGCTGGTCTGGTGTTTTCAACGTTTAAGACTGCAGTATCTGTTCTGTCAGTAACAGAGCTCACAAGACTTTCAGAATAATTAAAAACATTTCTGTTAAAAGGAGACACACCAGCCATTCTAAACCCAAACACTATTTTTTGGAGTCAATGCAAGTGGATAAGCTATGGACACCAACGATGGTATGTCATATATAGTTGTTTTTCCAAAAACAGAACGATCAAGTGGTTGGCTTATTATAACTGTGGGGAGGAAAAGAAATCATTACATTTTCCTTGGAAAAATGTAGCCCCTTTATATTTAAATGCATAAAATAGTATAAAAAACATTCGCTCTTTTAAATATGCTGGCTCTTGGTAAGCTTGTTGCTTCTGGCTTTCGAATAGATAGTTCTGGATAACGTTTTATGAAATTGCTGAATCAGTCTGGGCCGGTCATTTTATTTTCGCTTGTTTTTAAAGGATTGACGTTAACATATTCATAGGCTAGTCTGCGGATTTCTTTGGGAGATATTCTAATATATATTTCAGAAGCTTTAAGAATATATTTAATTAGTTCTATTTCATAATCGGGAGTAAAAACCAGATGATTTTTAAGATAGCCTATCCTAACCAAATTTTCATCAAAGAGCACAGCTTCTGGAATTTTTAGCAGTACCTTGCCGGTGTTCGATCATTTATATTAAATTCAGTTGCTGATTTTCCTGAATATCTATTTAACGAACCGAGCAGGTGGTGTGTATTTCTTTTGAAGTTACGAACCATATTTGCCTGAGAAAAAAATCAGCATAAACAATATTCATTGTAGAATGCTGCAAAAGCTGGTTGTCACACGTGACGACATGCCCCTGTAGATTTACCCTTAATAACAGGATTATTTCAACCAATGCAAATTTAAAACTTACATTGAATTAAAGCTAGGTAACCATTTTCCATAACACAAATTTTTTAAATACCATGAAATTTACTGAAATTCGCCGCTTTTTGTTTCCACTTGGGAGAGCGTATCCCATAGACAATGACTTTCCCCATTGAATACATGCGACTTATAAACTACCGCCAATAATATTCAGATTAAGACAAATCTATATTTTGCAGCGTTGCCGTTGTAACAACCAGAGCCCCGATCTCCCTCTATCAAAATTTTAACAAAATTTCATTTTGTGATTATGAGCATCTTCAGATAATTCTTGTATTAGCATTACTTTGTACGAACGGAACTTACTCTTCTTGATAATGTTAAGGAAGGATGCTGTATGAACATCATGCTGTAATGCAATTTTCCGATTGCATGTACAAGAATTTTCTATAAAACTAACAATAACATCAAGGATTTTTTATCATTGGTTACTGTATTTGGTCAACTACTATTAGGGTAATTATTATTTGAATCTATTTTTTTAATAATATTCCAAAATGCATTGAATAAGTGAGCTATATCAACATAACCTCTCATTACCCACAGGTTTGTTCTTGGTAGCTGCACTGCAACTGTACTGAACTAGACCAGTGCAGGCTATTTCATGAGTGTATATAATTAGTTCGATCAGATACAAAGAACGAAATAATGCATAGAGCAATGGAGCATTTGTTGACTGTTGTATGTGAGGTTGTTGGATGTGATTCAGTCCTTGTAGTAGTAACAATAATAGAAACGGTTCAGTACTTTTCGATATTTTACATTCGTCCGATGACGAAGATGTGGTGCCACCATTTCCAGATTACACTTATTGCACTTTACTGGCTGATCTGACTCTAGACCCAGTGCAAGCAGTACAGAGAACTGGGTGAACTAGTTCTCTTGCACTGCTACTAAGAACAACGACACTAGCACTGTTTTTGTTACAAAGAACACTTTATTCTACACTTCCTGAACTAGTCCTGCCACTGCAGCTACCAAGAACAAACCTCATAAACAAATTACACTCTTTTGCTACTCGATTATACTCTACTTCCACTGTAGTATGATTCTCACGGGACGCTGGACTTTATCGCAACTTTTTACATTTTGAATTTATTATTATTTAAAGTATAAAATTGTTACATAGATTACAAATTAATATCTGGATCAAATTACATTATTTTTTCACTATCCAGTGGATTTTGTTGCTACGTATCCAATACTGCTTTTAAAATAAGAGATCAAATTAGTAATTTTGCGGTGCCCCTACCTGCTTGTCTCTGGGGCTCCAGCCCCTTCCTAGTCCCTCCATAAATTCGACGTTTCAGACAACCTAATAAAAATTTTGTGTCTCAGTATTAATTGTTATGACAATAAAATTGTATGTAAAATCAAGATTTTTTTTAATTATTACTATAATGTATCTTCGGACTAATCAATGATGGTTGACCATATTATTTGTATTAAAACTACTTTGAAATAAACTATTTATTAAACGATAAAATAATTAGTTAAACTTGGTTTCAATCATCCAACGACCATACTCGACAAATGCGAGACTGCTAAAGGCTTCGTACCATGGCCCTCACATATGATTGCGGGCCATGTAACCAGGATCAGATCCGCTTCCTCTTTCCTTTATGGCCGCGTGCTATCGGTATGCTATGTTTCAAAAATTAAATGATAGAAGGGGAAGGTAGTGGGGCCCGAGCAGGCGTGGTATGCAAACATTGCAAATTAGTAACTAACCTCCTACAATCTAGAATTTACATTAATTTACGGAACTTTGACATTGTCATAATTATATATTTGAATGAAGATCCACGGTAAAATATTCTGCAATAAATTAAAAAATTATATTAAAAGAGGGCTATGCCCGGGACCTGTGAAGTTGTACCAGACCCACCCTTGAGGGTTCCATGCCTCGTACATGTTTACAAATCGCTTTTGTACAAAAGGCTATAAATAATTATGTTTATGGTCGTTAGAGTTGGGAACATTTGGGATCAATTAATATGGGTCTCCATTAGGATCGAGTACCATAAATTTTAATGAATACAATAATCGTTAAGCTAAGTTTATGATTCTTCACAGTCACATTAATATAAGTCAAAAATTCTAGTCAATACATTAGTGGAAGGAAAAAAAAGGAACGCTATGTATCGCCGAACCAGATGGTTATAGATCCTTATGGCTCCCATCAGGAGGTGAATCAATTTGTCCAAATGAGGTTGTATCTTTGTCTGGGTTAAATTCGTGCAATGTTTTTAAAATTAAATTTTAAATAGGAAATTATTATGTCAAAAAAATTACAATAAATCTTGTTATCATGAGGATCTGAATGGATTTGTGTTTGAAAACTGGTTTTTTAAATTTCTAAAAAATATTCAGACTGTGCTGTAATTGTAATGGATAATGTGCCTTACCATAGTTGTAGGGTGAGAAAATAGGTTCCAACATCTACTTAAAAAAAAATATTTGCAAAAATAGTTACAATCTAAGAATATACAATTTGATATGAATATGGTTCGATATGACTTAAATATTATAAAACAACATAAATATAAGATTAATTGATATATTACCGATGAAATGGCACAGCAAAATAATAAAATTATACTTGAAGTCTATCGAAAAAAAATAGTGAACAAAAACAATGATCAGTGCATGATCATCACGTGAACATCCCGGGCGAAACGGGGCGCGGCATCGTTATTGGGCCAAATCAGAGGCATCATTAAATACCACAAATGAAGCTAGACGGGCTCAGCAGAGATGGATAGAGACGCCTGGCAAGAGACAAGCGAGGCACGAAATCCGACTAGTGATCGGACACTGTCATCTAAGACGTCACCTTCGCACCATGCTGTTGGTGCTTGGGGAGGACGAAACTGCAGACCATGGGTTCAAGCCAAAGCGTCCGATCCTCAAAGGACATTGGATGGTAATGTCAAGTGGGGTACGTTTATCTGAAGACCTTGTTAACTTGCTACCACTGAATATTAAATTATAAAACGTAAATAGACGATTAAAATGTACCTGCCTGTAAAGGAGTTTCGTTTAAACAGTGTACCAGACGTAAATTGAGCCCTTTTGTACCCCATTCATCTATTAGAACTTCGGTAATATTTTTTCTGACGCAAATAATCTTGTCGCCTTCGAATTATCCTTGACGGTTCGGTTGTTGCCATTCGTTTATTTAGTTTTTTGTGTTTAAAACCACATGCTGACAAAACTTGACGCAATGTTTCTAAACTGGTATAATTGTATTCTGGATAATTTGCTACCTTTTGCTGTATTACTTCTAATATTGCAACCTCGTTGTCCTTATATAAACTATAAATTGTCCTACATGATCCACAGCAACCTCTTTAGTGACTACTCGATAAATGGAAAATTCTAAAAAGGAAGAAGCTTTGGAGACGAAGCAGTTATTGATAAGGCTATACTTGACAAAATTCATGAATGAGACAAACATACGCAGATAATTAATAATTAAGTAAGAAGTTTCTTCAAATAAACCAAATTACGTATTTCCTTTATTTGTCAATTTAACATTCTAATAAATTTATTTATTCTAGTTAATTCAGCAATTCTTATAATGATTGCATTATCAGATTACTGAATATTTTCCTTTTTTAAACATTCGAATATATTTAAAATAACTTGCTGTGTTTGTATATCTAAATATTTATTATTAAGTTATTTAAAGAAATTTATGAATTAAATAAATCTCACTCAATCACGCCACTGCTTTTCGCAGACTGTCTGGCAGGAATATTTCAAAGAAATTGTGAACATACGCCTCCGACAGCTTCAGATAGAAATGCATTTATGTTTACGATTCGATGTTTTCATTGGCCATTCATGAGTCCACGTGAATTGATAGATATTTACCGAATTTTATACGGGAAGTAAACATAATTTTTCATTTCATAATTTGGTATGAGTGCCGTGCGTAATTATGAAATATTGATTATTCCTCGATAACTGTCTTCTGCAATGGACATTGGAAGAACTTTACCGGCAATGGATAGAATTTTGAGAGTAGTGGACGAAGATAAGGACTTGCCGGATTTTAAAAAATCAACATGTTATAATTTATTAAAAGAAATGGGATTTAGATACAAAAAGCGATGAAGGAACAGTTTATTATTGGGAAAAGCAGAAATAATTGTGTGGAGGCGAGAATACCTAAGAAAAATTGAGAAATATCGAGGAGAAAATGGAATAATGTAGAACCTGGATGAAACAAAATAATTCATAGAAGTTTTATTGGTATATGTTTATTATAATTATTACAAATCGATACATTTTATAACAAATTTACAAAATTACAATTTCGTGCTTTTGTCCTGAAAATAAGGGAGTTCAGAACTACACTTTATATAGGTAATCTAATATATTTGACAATATTCATACTAAAACAATATTATAACGCTGTTTCAATATTTTAACAATTTTTTTTTGTTATCTAATATCCAACATATCCGACTAGAATTAAAAACTACCTCCTATCAACAATTAGTCCATCAAATTTTTCAAACAATCCAAAAAATAATTTTCTGGACGGTCCGTAATTTACGCGTTTGTGTCTGCTGTCACCTCTAAACTTGTCATGAAGCGCTTTCCACCAATCCATTTTTAAAAGTTTAGGAAGAAAAAGTAATTTGCATAATTTCTCTACAACGATAGCGGGGGAATGTGCAGGCCTATTGTCGTGATGGTACTATACTCTATTCATCAATATAGTTAGGCATCATTCCAAGTAATGAATAAAGTACTATAGAATCCCAAAACACTATGGCTATGACTTTATTAGCCAAAAAAGCAGTTTTTTGCTTTCTTAGGAACTCTTTCCTTAGATGTAGTCTATCGTTTTAAGTTTGAAACGCTATTGAAACAAAATCTCAATCCTTGGAAGTCCCAATCTTTTCAGCCAGTAATAACTGATTGGAGGGCTTATGAAAACTTGATACACTGGAGTCCCGATAATCCGAAATGATTGGTACAAGACTAGGGGTGGACCAAATAATCGATTTATCGAAAAATAATCCATTAATCGGGTGATCGCTTAATCGATATATATTTTTAAAAATAATCGGTAATCAATTAATCGAAAATAATCAAATAATCGAAAAATATGACCGAGACCGCTTGCGGGCGAGGCAAGATAATCTTGAGGTCGTTAAAAAGTTTCGTACAATCGTTAATATAATAATCAATTTAACGATTAAAAAATTTATTTTCTGAATAATTATTTCAACATAATTCAATATCAGAATCTAACTTCCAAATGTCTTCTGTAGGCTCATTATTTGGTTTGTTTTTATTGGGAATCAAACCATAATGTCTTCTGTATGTTCCTAGTGGTATATTCGCTCTTTATCTTGTTTTTTGTAGGAATCAAACTACAATCGTTCTTTTGAAGCTTTATTTCCGATTTTCGAATAATCGAAAATTGATTATTTTCGATTGATCGGCTATTTTCGATAAATCGATTATTTTTGATTATTTTATTTAATCGATTATATTTTTTGATAATTGCCCAGCCCTAGACCAGACCCATTTCGGATTAAACGGAATCATTACCAAAATTCATATAAATTCGAAATACAATGTATAAATTATATAAACTGGTACAGGATAAACCGGATACAGGATAAGGGCATTTTATTTTATTTTATTACATCTTAAATCATCCAATTGTGTATATAAAGTGCGTACCAAGGGAGCGAAAGTTTTTAAATGTAGCACAAGTAATACTGTACAGTAAAAGTAATTTTAGGGTAGGTAAGACATTTAAAATACAGTACAGTAAGTACAGTACATACCAGTATTGTACTGTAGCAGCCATTAAATTTATCGGATATCACTAAATAGTATTAATATGCCTTTTCTTAAATTATTTTCCACAAATTTGCCAGAATATTTAATTTAATGAAATACTATTCTAGTTGACGTCAATGTTATGTACATACATGCTAATACCACTATAAATTTCAACATTTAGATCTAGGTAACATATATATCTACTCTACATTCAAACGATTTTACCGTAGAGAAGATTTTAATTTTACTCTTAAATGTTTGAACGAAAACATTAGCGCTGATATTAACATACTACTAGCAATGAAATTTGCAAGAAGAGTGATATGCAGTAAGTAGTGATGCCCTTAAAAATTGTTTCAAGAAAGCTTGTACCTCATGAAATGGCTTATTTTGAGTTAATATCAACTTTCGATGATTTTACAAAGATTGACGACGATGTCGCTACTGCTGGAAAATTCATCGGGGAAGATTTCATTCAGAATTGTGTAACTGACGGAATTGAAAGTGAAGAAGATGATGATGATGACCAATCATAAATTTTAGGTAGAGAAATCGAAAAAATTCTAAAAAGGAAGAAGCTTTAGAGATGAAGCAGTTATTGATAAGGCTATACTTGACAAAATTCATGAATGAGACAAACATACGCAGATAATTAATAATTAAGTAAGAAGTTTCTTTAAATAAACCAAATTACATATTTCCTTGATTTGTAAATTTAACATTCTAATAAATCATATTTATCTTGTTTATACCTGTATGTTTAGAATATTTTTAATAGACTTCTGTAAGTGAGACAGACCTTTACTGCACCTCTATATAATTAGTGAGGAACCTCTATAAGCGAAAAAAGAATTATGCTTCCTTGAATTTTCTTCAGAGGAGGTTCCACCTAACCTAACCACGACTTCAACAATACATTCAACGAGATGTTTTCGCAAAAATTTTGAAAAATGAGCGGATTTGTAAAACATAGCAACATATTGATTATGAATACGCAGATACCAATGATTGAAGTACAACTCTTATGTAAGAGTAGCCGCTAAAAATAAAATACTCAATCGTTTGTACTTCAAATAAACATTATGTCGTTAAATTCATCTGAAGTAATTCTTGGGAGCTATTAGAAAAATAGACATCTAAAGAAAAACTGAGTTTATCCAGAATTTATCAACAAAGTTGTTTGTCCGCTCCGTCCAAATATAAACGGTTCAAAGGGCAAATTGCTACAATAACTTTAAAGATATAAAATTCTATTGATTAATAATCTTCCAAGTTGTCCAATATCCATTCCATATAACTGGATACCTTCGTATAAACACCTGGTATACCTTCAGTTCCACAATTTTTAGGTCCAAATGACACAATCCCGTATTGCATTATTCGTATAGCACCATTCACATCTCCCACTTCTTGCAAAGGTCCTCCACTGTCACCTCCGCATGAATCTCTTCCTTTACGTCCTCCAGCGCAAATTTGGTTGTTCGAAAGCGAAGCTAACTTTTGGAAAAGTCGGTTACAGTGTGAAAGTGGTAATATTGGTATACGGACTTTCATCAATACTTCAGTTTTGTATCCTACAACATTTTAAAATAAGTTATTAGTCAATTTAATCATTAATGTGTCATTGTTTTAATCACATAACCGGTAAATTGATAGAAAATTTTCAAAAACAATTTAATTACGATATAAGGAAAATTAACTGAGTTAGAAGTTGAGGCATCAAAAATTTCAATTAGTATTCAATTAATTATTCAAAATAATGTCCATGGATAACTGCATCTGTTTTACTTTGTTTTTAGATATAGTTGTTATACTTGACTTGGTGACAGGCTATGATGCGGGGGTGGTTCAGTTTGAATGTCACCCTCCTGGGAAACTGAACAGATTCAGGAGGCATCACCCGGAGTCCCCACAACTTAGCAATGTATTTTTATGTCTCTATTACATATAAAATCTCATCAGAAAAGACTAGCAACTTACAGATTGTTTTTCTTTCTAGATTTCTTTCTATACTCGATACAATCGGCATCCACATAAATTCTAAAAACCTTTGAGAGTTGCTTCTACGATCTCGATAGAGATGATGAAATTCGCCTACTTTATTAATAGGATGGACACTATACTTTCCTTTTCTTCTCTTCCGCCATCTCATACTAAAATTTTCGATGCGTCCTAAACGACATCCTAATAATCTCAATTGGTAAAAGTAATGGAGATGGCTTGTCTACGGTGCATCAAAATCTTCCTACGTTTACCAAGCTTCATAATAATTTTTAACTATATGGTAAAAACAGAATAGTGCCCTATAATACTTAGAGATATGTTTCTGTTCCTCTATTTAAAATTTTGTGTCATAACAAGGCTCAACAGTACGATTCCATAAATTCCTGCCCCAACGGCAACGTTTAATTTAATAAAATCCTGGGTATGTGGATTACTCTAGGATTTCATTCAAAGCAGAATTCGCAATTCTGTCGATTTTTAGTACCGTTTACGAAGCATTTATCCGAAAAACAAATACCGCAGTCTTTTGTTGATTTCCTGTTCCTGTATTTTGTAACGAGTTCAACAACTAAGTCTTAACGACCGGTTACTTTGTGTCAAATCGATGCCCAGTATAATCAGAGGGAGAAAAAGAGAGATTCGTTGGATATATTTGGGTGAGATGATTATATTTTTTATAAAGAGGTAGGTTCATTGGAATTGGCCCTGATATAGGAGTTACTCCTGCCGGACTGGGGTTGTGGTTTTTGTTAGTTTTTGCACTACTGATATAATTCTAATTTTTATGTTTTCTTGTTTGCTTTTTTGTTTATTTTTAATAGGAAAGCGGGTAATAGGGGCCGCGGGTACAGCTGCGGCTGTATTATTCCCTATTGTCGGCCACTCGGCTGGTGAACCGGTTCAACAGGTTACAGGAAAACCGCAGAAATATTTTTTTATCTTTATATAGCTTATACATACCGTCCTCAGTAACTCCCCATCCAGATACAATCCCTGACCGCAGGGATAATGGTGTTTCTATTGGTAAACAAATGGGCTGAATATTTTCTAAAAACAAAATATCATATTCAAATTAAACATTTCTGTAGAGCAAATTAGTTTATGCTATCTGTGAAAATATTCACAAAAACTGATAGATAAACTATTTTTAATACTTATTCAAAAAAAAAACTATTATCGTATAAAAAATTTCGAATGTTAATCCATAATATTTTTTTACGTGGAAAAACAATTGAAGGACCGGACTAAAAGTTATATTATAGTGAACGTGTTTCTTCCCCCCATGAAATGATTTGTAAACGGGTTTCTGCTTTTAACAGTGGCCCTTTGAATAAGGATCATGTGAACGTTTGGGACTGCACTAAAAATGCTTAATAACATCTATGCCCTTCTGGTTAGGATCATTCAATAAAAGTAAATGTTAAAAAGATATCTGTAAGGTGGGTGCCCCGATTGCTTTATACTAATTAAAAGCTTGCTTTAAAAATTCAAAGGAATGTTTGGGTATCTTTAAATGTAATTGAAATAAAAGTTTTCGTCGATATAACTTGAAACAATGGACTTTATTCACCAACGTGCTTCCAAAATAGCTAAAAATAAACCGCTTTTTCGGCCTATAAGATAATGTTTTGTAATTTCAGAGGTGTAATATTGATTATTTAGAAAACGGTAAAATGATAACTGACCAATATGATGCTGATTTGCTGACACGTTTTGATGCAAAGCTTACGAAAAAAGTTTAATCGGATGTTTTAATTTGAACTCCTAAAATACCCTCTGTTTTTAATCATCAACTTATTTCAAATTTAAAAGGATCCACTTGAACCATATGTTAGGGTAAAGAACCGCGGTATGCAATCTTTTTCGTGGTTAGTGGCTTTTATAACTGACTGTTTATCGAGAACTGATTCGAAGTTGCTATTTTTCGTTATGATTTCTTTTTAAAGGGTTAGAAGAAAAAGCTATGTCGAATGACCATCTTCTAAACCAGGGTAACAAAGTTATTAAATAATGGTTGCAAACTAAGAGTTCCCAGAAAGTGATTAAAAAGTCCTCAGCAGGATTAGTCTGAACTTGAAATGAATCGGTTCGCATCTCATCACCGTTCAAGGTTTACAATCAGTACAAATGTTTTACAATTTGTTGATCACTATACGGTACGAAAAAATGTTTACTTAAACTATTTTGATTATGAGGGTATTATTTATAAACTCGATTCATAAGTAAAACTTTATAAAATAAAATGAAACTAAACTGAATATGAAATACTTTACATTTATATTATTATATAAAGATGCTTTCAATTTAATGGACAGTACAAGGAACAAAACAAATGATTATTAGTATACAAAAAACTAAAAAGAAAATCAGACCAGTTGTCTAAAAAATACAATTAGGAGTGAAATACTCAAAATTAGAGTATGGTCAAAATGGTAAAAATAGTTTTTCGGTCATTAAAGACATGTTTTGGAATATTGAAAGTGTAATGTTAATTATTTGGAAACGGGCTAAACGGTAACTGACCAGTATGATGCTGATTTGCAGACACGTTTTGATGCAGAGGCTAAGAAAAAAGTTTAATCGATTTAACCAAATTAGACTTAACAGTTCAACAATATTCTGTTTGTGAATTTTGGGGTTACAAATTATAATCTATAAAATAAAATTTTCGACTCACCATTGTTAAAAGTAATAGGTCCTTTGAGTTTAATTAAAGCGATATCATTGGAAAAAGTTTTAGTATTGTATTCAGGATGAACAATTATTTTTTCGATTAAGAAGTCTTGTATTGGGGGAGAACAATATCCAGTGTTTTCATCACAATCCACTTGCGATTTTACATTATATTCCCCCAATCGCACTCCAACACTAAAATATAAATAAATTATAGAAAGACTAATTTATATGGATAATTCTTTATTTCTAGAATATAATGCAATTAGAAAATTTACCGTTCCAAGTAAGAGTAACACACACAACATTTGAGTTGAGGCTGTTGTCACAGATTATTCAACTCACTTCATCTGCTTGTATGGTATCAATTTTGTCATGCAATTAACTATACAATTAGTAGTAATGTCAACAATAGATGCTCTCAATTGATGAGAGTTAGACGGTGATAGTTTTCATTCTTCATTTCTTTGATTCAAATATCAGTTTATACGTTATAAATTTTTTATAACACCTGATATATAAAAAATAATAATATTTGATTAAAAACAATATTTTTTTTAAAACCTCACTTTATTAAGATTTAAAACTTCACTAAAAAAGAAAGGTATAGGGGTCGTGTCAAACAGCCCAATAAACATTTTTTGTTATATAACAGTTGCCGTAAATATTATATCACCTCATTAAATAACTTAAATGTATATATGATAGTAACCGTGATATTTCTGTTACTCGTATAAACCCCTTAAAGAGCTTAAATGGGGAGTATATAAAATTTACGGAAAACTTAGGTTAGTAACGCTATATAAACTTAGGTGTTTTAACCAAAAGTAACGAAAACATTTTGGCAACCACTATATAACTACTTAAAAATCCACGGTTGGAGCCTTTTAGTGGTCAAATGTAGCTTTATATATGTTACTGTTACCTTTATAAACATTGCCTATAATGGTTTTGATAATATTTCTGTTACCAATTTCTGTTACTGTTCTCCCTGTCAAATATATGTTTTCTCTCACTTAGACTTGTTAACTTTATTACATCGCTCTTTTTCTTATTGGGTTATTATCAGCAAAATAAAAATTTATAAGATGGCAGATAAATATATATTATTTACACGTTACCTATAGGCGTTTTTAGCATTGCAGTGACTTAAATTTCATGAGGGAAACGGTTTTTACTGCTAACATGGACAAGATGCCTTGAAAAAACGCACGGGCCTTTCAAATATCCAACAATAAATAATTTTATTTCATAAAAAAAATTATTTTTTATTTTATTTTTAACATAGATGCTAAATAATGTGGTCTAAGATATTCGTAAAACCACTATTTAACAGGGTGATATTAATTTTGGATTCCATGTCGTTCAAATAAGTTTAATTTTCGTTTTTTGAAGGCATAATGAATCGTCCTTTTTAATTTGAGTAAACAATCATGGCGGAATCATTGTATAGTAATTTTACAAATAATGGAAACCTAAAAATCACTTGTTGTGATCTTATATAACTGATAGTAATGATATATAACTTTGTGGGTTATATAGTAGTGTTTAGAGTTACTAGTAGTGTTAAAATAAAACTTAAAGCCTCCAAGGATCTCGTATATAATTAAAAGTAACATACGTTACTGAAAGTGTTGTTATATACTTAAAGTTAGGCAACCCGCGCATCGCGTTTTCAATAACTGACGTGCGAACAGCTGAGTTTTAAAGAACATTTCAAGTTTGACAATGGTTTAACACATGTTTGATATAAAACATAACCTTAATTTAACTAAGAATAAAACGTTTGCTATTAAGAGTATTAAGTATAAGTTTTAAATATTTAAAAAGACATTCAATTGTCTTATGTATTATGTATTATGCGGGTTTTTATCCAAACCTGATCCCACTGCATACTAAAAACAATCAGTGCTTTTCGGTGTTAAAAATGAAGATGTAAGAGGGTGTACATCAGATCTTTAATCTATTACCTACTTATATATAAATATATAAAAGTGGTTACATGCATGTGCGGATCTCTAAACCTACCAAATATTTAAGTTTCTTAGATGTTTACTAAAACAAGTTACCTACACTTAGGGCTTAATATATACCAATATTTTTACAGAAGGCCACAGAGGCAGTTTTTGGTCAACAAACACAGCAAAGAAATGAAAATAATAATGATCTAAAAGTAATAGTTGAGAAGCAGCCTAAATGTAGTAGTAGTAGTAAGATCATTTTCTGCCGTCGTTGGCGTTGGACTGCTATAATTTTGTTCTGTAATTTGAGGAATATCTGGTGGCGGAAAAAATTCATTATTTATCTGTCTAACAGTAGCAGTAACCGGTACACAATCTACGATTCGTTTAAAATTTTTTGTCACTTTCCGTCGAAACGCAGAGCTGTGCTTTATTTTTTTCCAATTTCGTAACATAGCGATATTTTACAATAATAAATTAATATTTATTACACTGCTGCTGCTCACTACTCACAAACAGCTGGTGTTAGTACTGTTAGTATTAACTTTGTATCTTAATAATATATTCTTATTCGATAATTGACACCGGCAACCATTTTGTCAATCGTCATCTGTAATAAGTTTATATAGATATATAAGGGCAATTGATTTTACTTAAGGTAACCGATGTGTATAAAAGAAATGGTTGTCCCTAACTTGGTTACCAAAAGTTTTTTAATAGGATATACAAACACTAATAATCCCCAATTTTTTTAATTGTGTTTAGAAACACTATTATATAACTCAGAGCCTATATAGTTATATAATTTAGGTAACGGAAAACCTTATATAAATTTGTTATAATCACATTGGTAACAGTTACTACATGTTTTATTAAATGGTGATGTAAACAGTTATACCACTTCTTTATATACCCACAAGTTACAGAAATTTTATAAAACCGTAATATAACTGTGTTACTAAAAGGTGATCTTACAAAACTTCGTAACCTTTTTATATAATTTCATTACCTTTACATAGTCTTTATATAACTATCCATCACCATAAGTTACAGAAAATGTTTATTGGGAAGGCTGCTAAATATATACATATATAAAAGTTGGTAAAAGTAGAGTCGATCTGAGCTGAAATTTCTGGAACCATTGATGATATTCATACTGAACACACTGTTTACTGCTACCACTCCATCAACAGTCAAAAACACACTATCTAACTCGCGTTTCTATAATAAAGTTATCGTCTTCAAAGAGTGGAAATAAACTGAAACTTACTAACTTGATCTACCTCAATAGTCAATTTTTTCACCAATGGACATCTTTCCATGAAAAACAATTTCAGTTAAACAACCACTTGGCAGGAAATTTAACACATTTAACAATTTCTATACTTTCCAATGTATTTAGCAATCTATTATTGGATACATTTTTTAACAATTTTACATTATTTCTATATGTTATGCATCAAATGATTATTTATTATTTATCGCATTGTCATTATAAAAATAATTATGTGATCATAGGGCAATTTGATAATAAAGGTACATTGGATGGGGTGCAGATTAGAAAATATCTTCAACGGAGTTGGTAGATTTACATTAGAACACTTGTTGGGCAATCCCAAAAGCACTAGATTTTGAAAAGAGTGGTGTTTACAAAATAGGCAGTAGTAATTATGATAAAAAGTATGTTGGCCAAACCAAGAGGTTTTATACTATCCGGTTGAGTATTGGAATTGTTGAATTTAAAAATAGTTTAATTAGGGAATGAGGGCCTATACCTTACAGCTAACCAACCCTATTAGTTATTAGTTGATGAGTGTGAAATTTTCAGCCTAATGGAGGAGGCTCTTTTATTTTTTTCTTGAAACTTCTTCCTTTATCTGTACCTCCTAGTTTTTTTCTCACAGAACCGGGATGGAACTAAATATTCTTTGAATTTAGCCAATTCTGTAAATCTTTCTTAACCACATGGTTGTGGGCAATTTTTAAATGTCTCTAGTGATACCTTGTGATGAAGAAGATATATCATTTGTTCGAACCATTCTTATAACAGTCAATAAATGCTGTTATCAATCTTGGCTCGTTTCCTAATGGTAGATTTAAACCAGTAGATAAATTAATTCAAAAAGCCTGTATTCGACTTGTAACAGCTTCATTTTATTTGACGTATGTCCCTCGTTGATCCATTATGAACCGTAGAAAGAACTTTGTCTATTATAGGAAATTATTTTCTAAACAAGAACTAAACTCGTCCCTTCTAATCATTTTCTATTTGAAATTTTAGTTTTCCGTGAGCTTTGCGTTGAGCTCGCCACACATCTCTTCTTTAATTTCTCTAAATCATAGATTTCCCAACACCAAGCATACTATTAATTCACAACACATAAATGTTTGTGTGTAGATGAATTGAAACAATTAAATATCAATGTTTATTTATTAGCTACCGAAAGACCGATTTTTGGGTGTTTACTTGGCATTTCCAAATATTTCAAAATCAAACTAGAATCTACAATAGACGGCACACTGCCATTTGCAATTAAATTAAACTGTTGAGAATAAACAACTTGGACTTCCTTACTTATTCAAAAAAATTTTATGAAAAGGGTATGAAATCTTCGACATACAGGGTTTTTGCCCTGTCTAAACCTTGTCCTATTATTCTGTAAATCTTATAGTTATAAAAGATCAATAAAAGAGCGAAAACTTGTATTAGCTTTGGTACTTTCATGAAAATTTAAGAAAATAAGAAGTGGTATAACTGTTTCCATCACCATTTAATAAAACATGTAGTAACTGTTACCAATGTGATTATAACAAATTTGGTAACCAAGTTAGGGACAACCATTTCTTTTATACACATCGGTTACCTTAAGTAAAATCAATTGCCCTTATATATCTATATAAACTTATAACAGATGACGATTGACAAAATGGTTGCCGGTGTCAATTATCGAATAAGAATATATAATTAAGATACAAAGTTAATACTAACAGTACTAACACCAGCTGTTTGTGAGTAGTGAGCAGCAGCAGTGTAATAAATATTAATTTATTATTGTAAAATATCGCTATGTTACGAAATTGGAAAAAAATAAAGCACAGCTCTGTGTTTCGGCGGAAAGTGACAAAAATTTTTAAACGAATCGTAGATTGTGAACCGGTTACTGCTATTGTTAGACAGATAAATAATGAATTTTTTCCGCCACCAGATATTCCTCAAATTACAGAACAAAATTATAGCAGTCCAACGCCAACGACGGCAGAAAATGATCTTACTACTACTACTACATTTAGGCTGCTTCTCAACTATTACTTTTAGATCATTATTATTTTCATTTCTTTGCTGTGTTTGTTGACCAAAAACTGCCTCTGTGGCCTTCTGTAAAAATATTGGTATATATTAAGCCCTAAGTGTAGGTAACTTGTTTTAGTAAACATCTAAGAAACTTAAATATTTGGTAGGTTTAGAGATCCGCACATGCATGTAACCACTTTTATATATTTATATATAAGTAGGTAATAGATTAAAGATCTGATGTACACCCTCTTACATCTTCATTTTTAACACCGAAAAGCACTGATTGTTTTTAGTATGCAGTGGGATCAGGTTTGGATAAAAACCCGCATAATACATAATACATAAGACAACTGAATGTCTTTTTAAATATTTAAAACTTATACTTAATACTCTTAATAGCAAACGTTTTATTCTTAGTTAAATTAAGGTTATGTTTTATATCAAACATGTGTTAAACCATTGTCAAACTTGAAATGTTCTTTAAAACTCAGCTGTTCGCACGTCAGTTATTGAAAACGCGATGCGCGGGTTGCCTAACTTTAAGTATATAACAACACTTTCAGTAACGTATGTTACTTTTAATTATATACGAGATCCTTGGAGGCTTTAAGTTTTATTTTAACACTACTAGTAACTCTAAACACTACTATATAACCCACAAAGTTATATATCATTACTATCAGTTATATAAGATCACAACAAGTGATTTTTAGGTTTCCATTATTTGTAAAATTACTATACAATGATTCCGCCATGATTGTTTACTCAAATTAAAAAGGACGATTCATTATGCCTTCAAAAAACGAAAATTAAACATATTTGAACAACATGGAATCCAAAATTAATATCGCCTTGTTAAATAGTGGTTATACGAATATCTTTGGCCACATTATTTAGCATCTATGTTAAAAATAAAATAAAAAATATTTTTTATGAAATAAAATTATTTATTGTTGGATATTTGAAAGGCCCGTGCGTTTTTTCAAGGCATCTTGTCCATGTTAGCAGTAAAAACCGTTTCCCTCATGAAATTTAAGTCACTGCAATGCTAAAAACGCCTATAGGTAACGTGTAAATAATATATATTTATCTGCCATCTTATAAATTTTTATTTTGCTGATAATAACCCAATAAGAAAAAGAGCGATGTAATAAAGTTAACAAGTCTAAGTGAGAGAAAACATATATTTGACAGGGAGAACAGTAACAGAAATTGGTAACAGAAATTGGTAACAGAAATATTATCAAAACCATTATAGGCAATGTTTATAAAGGTAACAGTAACATATATAAAGCTACATTTGACCACTAAAAGGCTCCAACCGTGGATTTTTAAGTAGTTATATAGTGGTTGCCAAAATGTTTTCGTTACTTTTGGTTAAAACACCTAAGTTTATATAGCGTTACTAACCTAAGTTTTCCGTAACCTTTATATACTCCCCATTTAAGCTCTTTAAGGGGTTTATACGAGTAACAGAAATATTACGGTTACTATCATATATACATTTAAGTTATTTAATGAGGTGATATAATATTTACGGCAACTGTTATATGTATAACAAAAAATGTTTATTGGGCTCTCATACATAAAAATGAACTATAGTTTTAATTCGTGAAATAATCCCAAAAAATTATAGTTGAGTGATTATTTTGTAGTATAGTGATATAAATAATTCTTCTAAACAAAATATATCGATAACTTTTCGTCGTATTTGAACAAAAGTGTCTTCACCTATTCAGACACAGTGTATATTCTAAATCTTGATCTTTTTGATCTATTAAGTGCTATCATTAAGTTCTGAATAATTTTTTTACAATAAATATCAATCGAATGGAATAGTTCTTCCATTTCAGTGGATAGTAAGTATCAAGGAAAATCAACACATAATTATTTATTGCTGTTACTAAAAATATCCGAAATTGAAAAAACTTCTCGGTACTTACATTGATGAATTGATTATGCAATGTGCTGCAGTGAGTACATATCTGTCATTGATTACCGTGCCACCGCATCTAAAATCTATTACACCTTCTGAAATAAAAACTAATTAGAAATTAAGTTCGAATTTACGTAATCACCATTCCAGTTACCTGAACTATTATAAAAAATTAGAGCCATCCATGGATATTCAATAACTCCGGCAGTATGCCCATTAGTAATCCTGGAATCTGTACTTATAGTTCCACATGTATCTTTGGGTAATAAGTGATAGTTTGGATGATTAGTGATTGGATCGGTGAATGCATTTCGGTTAGCAGTTGATATTAACTTTGTCTTTATAGTATCCTCTTCGGGAGTTTTAGTAGATTTTTCGCAACAAACGTAGGGAATTTTATTTTTAAATCCACACTGACGATCTCTTATTTGTGCTATTACATTTCGAGGACGTGGAATCGGACTGTTATTAAGAAGGTCATTGAAATAAGGACATTGTCTTATTGCTATGCAGACTTCGTCTTTTGATGGCGTACAAATAAACGTACCATAACCTGAAACTTAATATTTGTACTCACTACTCCTATACACCGAATTGTCTTGAATAAATTTAGTGAATAACAATCAATTAATACATAAATCATAGAAAAATTCTACAAATATATGTAAACTAACAGAGGAACGCTATGAAAAATCGAGAAAATATTGTTTCAAAAAGGTTTTCAAATACTCTTAAAAATGTTTTAACAAATAATTTAGAAACACTAAGTTAACAAAGAAAATAGGATTTAAATTAATTTTTATACTGTTGAGACAATTAATTATTAAAAAACAATTATCTTCGAAAGCATCAGCTTTTTATCAATATTACTGTGACGAACAAGCTCGCGAAATTGGTCCTTAGGCCGGCCCTGTCCAGTCACAATGGAATTTTAAAATTCGGCCAAGTCGCGACGCCTTTCATCTGTTTTTTATAAATGGCGGACGCGCCTTTGATGAACTTTTTATTATATAAGGCGGTTTATTACAGTATTTCTTTTAAATAATTTCTAGGAAAGTCTATTCATTTATTTCTGTGCTTCTTTTTGTTCTAGAACTTTGTAGAATTCTATTTATGGTATATAAAAAGTTTATGTAGCACATTAAGTGATATTTATAAGTTAAGTGTATTGTAAAGTGTGTAAATAAAAGAAAAACGTAAGGGATAGTGTTTATTAATTCACCTCACGAATAGAAAGGGTGTAAATGAATACGAAAAACGTTACATTACTATAATCAGATTAAAAAACTTATATATTATCATGACTTATATCACCCCTTGGCGGAGGTGACGTTAACAACATGTCTTCATTCGATTAGCATACATGCAAGGGTTTGCCTTAAGTACACAGTTGGATTTAGATCTGATGAATTACCAACCCAATCAATCAATTCAAATTAATTTTTTCGCAATTTCGAATTTTGACAAAGAGCCAAGTCATTTTAAACTTAAATGTTTCCATGAATGAAACGTTATAATATTTGAATGTATTTGACAGAATTAACCATGGCTCAAAAAGAGCTAAGCTCTCGGTGTTATTCATTTTTATTGGAAAGAGACTAAAAACACTTTTTTGGGGTGTTTAACAGTCTGTTACATGTTCACCTTTACTTCTTATAACTATGGATTTAACGTTGAATATAATATCTTCCTCCAGTTTTTCAGGCCACGATCGGTTTTTGTAGCCCATGCTATGCGCTATATTATCATTTTCCGAGATATAAATTGTTTATTCCTTGGTTTTATTGTCTTTCGGACAACTTTCAAAAGACTCCTCCTCACATTTCAGCTACTTACTTCAACAATGTACTCCAGAAAATCCCTAAGTATACACTCGAAATTGATCAGTTCTTGCATTTGTATACCGTTACAAGCCATATTTTCTCTTTGAAGAAAATCTTGAAATAATCATAGCATTTTTTCAAATACTTGATGTTTCCACAATAAATACCGTAACTATATCTCTAACAACCATAGAGTGCTCATCAAGAGCAATTATTTTTACACGTTTCTTAGGAGACATATCCATCTTTGAATAAGCAACGACCGAAACGCGGATACAATCACAACTGAATAAAAGACACTCTAACACCAGTCAAATGAGTTTTTAATGTTCAAGACAATTCTGCAAACTGTTTCAAGGCAGTTAGAACCGGTTCGAGGTGTTCGGGACATCATTAGCAACCTAATACAGAGAAACACGTTTTTCACTATTAATTAGAAACAACCAAACAGATAAAAACAAAAAATACATGGGCGGTATTTGGAGAAAAACAAAACAAATAACAAATGTAGAAGACTAATTTGAATTCGACCAACAGAAGATTAACCCATTGCTCCAATAATGAAGGAAATGAGGTGATGCAGAAATAATCCCTAAATACTAAGATTTCTCCAAAGTTACAGCAAATGAAAAAACAGTTTAATGTTCTAACTAAATCAAAACAAGCAGTAGAGATTTAGCCATGTGCCTAAAAAACCAAAGCATCAGTGATAAATGTGGAGAAATAAATAAATGAGCGTCAAAAATCAAAAAAGAATTAGGTTACGTATGACAGTATGGAGAGAGTACTAAATAACTGATTGAAAAAATTGCTAAAGAGCATTGACAAATCTCACCGTGGATACCTGAAAGATAGTGTTAAAGCTGTTCTTCATTACCCTAACTGCTGCTAGAGAAGTTAATGGAAAAGTAGAAGAACCACAATGGAAGCTGGCATTGAAGTATTTGGATCTCGCACTAAATGCCTTACTACCACTAGGAACCTTTGCAAGCGTCTTTTGAGTAAAAATTCTTGTTCTTGTATGGATCTGTAGAGAAATACTAAATAGCGGTCAATTCTGAATCCGATTAAAGCGCTCAGCTCCAACACCATCGATTTAAAGCTGAACTTATGGACCTTGGTAATAACAATTAGGTATTTTTGGTTTTTGTTACGGGTAATTCGGAAATCAAAGAACACAAAGAGAACAATATACTTGTGAGAAAAGGAGCGCAGAAAATTTAAAGAAAGGAAAATTTGAAAGAAAATTACTCTAGCAGATATTTCTAAGCTTGGATAATTCCAAAACAATCCTTAAATACTGCATTATTTAAGAAATATCTAGATCTTTAGTAGTACGATACTACAGTTTCCGACTGGTCTTCCGTGAGGAACTCCGGATCAACAAGTTCAGAATGTTCTGCAATCACTATCTAATTCAGAAAATGTTTTGGATGAAAATCTTGATTTTAAAACTACGGGTATATCAAATATAGAAACCAAATTCGCGGGATGTCCTATACGTTTGTTATTGTGAAGCCAGTGGCAGATTAGAAATTGACTAAGTTCTTCATAGAGAAGGTTTAAAAGAAGCAGGTTTGAGCAAAAATGGATATCAGATTTGCCGATTTGGCAATGAAGTACAATCAGGGAAGACTAAAAGTGGTTCGTAGAATTTCGTCATATTCGTGTGCCCGTCAGTAATAAATGTCGAGAATATCGAACAAAATTAGTTGCCATTCTAAGAAAATCGATGCTGTGCGCAACATGATTGAAGAAGAGCATGTGACTTACAGACAGATAGAGGTGTCTTTAAGGATATCACAAACTGCAATACAATCGATTTTCCATGAACATTTGGATGTGAGATAGATATTTTCCAGATGGATTCCATATGCCTGCTCTCATAAAGCACGTCCAACAACTGAGTATTTGAAGAAGAAAAACATCGAATTAATGTCTTATTTCCCGTATTCACAGAATTTATCACCTAATGAGTTTTTCAAGAAGCTGTTGAAGACTTTCAAAACCAAGTTTCTATGCTATCAGATCAGAGTTGAAAAATGTTTCCAGAATTAGTTTGAACGTATGCAAAAATGTAAAAGCCTTGTACTAAATATTTCGAAAGGCAATAAAATACTTTGTTTTCGAACTTGTACATTTTAGTTTCACTTTTTGTAAAAACTTAAAAGGCAACCATCGTATATATTAAAGCTCTGGAATTGGAGGGCGAGCTCTAGATGGTTCAACGACGAGGGCAACTCTGATGGAAGACATAATAGACGTTATAGGTCACATTGTTTCGATTTGAAACTTTGAAAATGCGGGCATAACGAAACCCGAAGTAACGTTAGTTTGACTATTTTTAAGTCATTTGATTGGTTGAAAATGCTATCAATTCCTCTTAAATTTTCATAATATTTAACAAATACCAAACAGAGCATAGTATGGTTTTTGGTAACTGATAACAAAAGAATTAAAAGTAGAGATTATACAACTATGCTTTACATTATATGAAGTATCAGTTAATAAAATTCATCATCTACAATTATAACAATGTCGTAAGAACCTACGGACTGCTTGAGTAGTTTGAAACGTAAAATTTTAGTAAAACTCTAATTTGTAACATGTTTCTTGTAAGCAATTGAACAATTATTCAATGGCAAATTTCAGATTTAAGATTCTCTCAATTTTTCTTAATATATTGATATGGTTTTTGTTGTAATCAACTGAAAGTATGTATACTTGCCATGTTAGAATTAATAAACACTCCCTCGTACACAGCACTTCTTTATAAAAGCCACATTAATATTAATTCACTTTATATTAAATACTTACTCACGAGCAACTTCTCTTCGGATATTTTTACGAAAATTATGCACAAAAACAAATTGTAAATAACTTCCATAGTAAATAAACAAGTTTTTCAATAATTGACTACTTCTACTTGACTTTAAAAGTCGAAAGGATATCAAAAATTGGTTTTAAAAAATTACTTGTGAGATTTCTTAAAATAATATTTGTATCCCTCGAATAGTTTGTTATTGATAAATACTCAGTCACAGAATAATTTGTTACAAAGTCCATGCAAAACTGGTACAATTATAATTAACATTCAATAATGAAATTGTCGATTATTAGTGAATGATAATTTACTTTTACTCTAAGGAATCGTACGTTGTGACATTTTAAAATAGTTTTTTGGTCTATTTCTTACATTTCAGTAATTATTATTCAGGGTTAGGTAGATAATCTATCATTTGATTATCGGGATCAAAGCGTGGGAATGCCGCGCTTTGTGTTTTCGAAGGAAATTTTGAAATTGAAAACCTCCTATTTTTATGTAAAGGGTTCTAAACACTTTTTTAGCTACTTCTGTCCTGTGTACTACCGATTCATCAATATACCCTGCAACGACTGTTGATGACTTTCAACTGCCATGTTACTTTAGTTTCATTAAATCTCCCCCAGTGTAGCATACGATCTTCGAAATGAAACACCTGTATATGAGTTAGCATTTTGAAGTTGAAGATTAGCCACTGTTTCGGGAACCTTATAAAACTGGTTTTTAACATAATATGCATAACAGGCGGCGATTCTTTGCTGTTGCTATGTACATTAGATAAAATTTAACATATCTTTTAGTAACTACTAATCTCCTATTTGCATCATTTTTTGCTCCCTTAAGTTTCACAATTAATAACGTTCCCGAATCTTCAATATCATCTAATGTTACCTGGTTGATTTCACAAATTCGACAAGCTCCAGCAATCCCAAATACAACAACAACCTTGAGCATTATATAAACTTCATCCAGAGCATTATTTAAAAAATTAATAGTTTATGTATTCGCCAAATCTCAGATTTTAAATGTATACATCAGTATTGGATCGTAAAATACTTTTAATCATAGAATAATTCTTTCACATTGTTGATGGATTTTGTTGTTGTGACAATTTCGAAAAATAAGCCAATAACATCGTCTAGATAAAAAACTGCATATTTTTCTCATCTTCCATTCCACGAATCTTGAATACACGGTTGTAAATTTCACGTAATTTAGCTGGCAATAATTTTTGTGACGCTACTTCTACTAATTCCAGTGGAGTCGAAGAAAACACGGAATCAGATATTTTTTTATAGTAATGAAAATAGTTTCTAAACAACCACTAAGTTCACAATTTTTAAATGAAATCACAAAATTAAATTGACAATTATTTGATTACTTTAAAAGTTTCCTTAGCAAGGCAGGTCTAATTGTCAACGAACAACATAGCATACTAATTTCAAAATTCAATTTCCACATCGATAACTTTCTGAATTGAATATTGTAATAATATAATTTTGCCATATTAAATCATGGTTTTTCCCATCACAGAAAAAAAATAGTATAGTATTCACGGAAAAAAACACTAGCTTAGAACTAAGAAAGATACTAGCTTTCGGTTTTTTGTCTACAACCTCGTTCTAAAAAACCGACAAATTTCGATTTAAATGGTACTGACTTTCTAGGGGTAGTTTAAACTTTAGTTAAACATGAAACTGAGAATTTCAACCTAGTTTTTCAAATTGTTTTTACAACGCGTTTGTACAATATAACTTTGAAGGGTTTTTGATTTTTTCAGTCAGAGAAGTTGCATGTTTTTTGTTCATTCTTCTTTATACGCATATGTTAAACAATTGAAGACCACCATGGAAAAATGTTATTACCAACATGTTTGCCAGATCGGAAATTTTAGTGGAATAACATTGAATCTGACGATTGAACAGTAAGCGATGGGATAAGTTGGCAAGTTTGCTTATTAAATTGATACCGCACGATGCGTTTAATGCTTCCAACGTTGGACGCTGGTATGATTGATGACGTCGGCTATGGAAAGTCGGACCCGCGTCAAAGGAGTATCCAACATTGGAACGAAGCTAAAGCCAGCACTTGTTATACAACTACACATACTTCTTGTACTCTTGCGTGTGAATGATACGTGTTTTTTATGAAAAATCAAAGTTTCATGAAGTTTATTTCAAACTAATTTATATCTGTTGTATGCTGTTTATCACTTTTTTGCCAGATAGTTTAGGTATGGTACCAGATTTCGTCCAATTTTCAGCCAACATTGGAAGATAAATGTTGGCGCAAACATTGGACGCATCGTGTAGTTGCATCAATGCATCCAGTCTTTCTTTCTATTTTAAGCCTTAGGCTGGAGCCGAAAGCACCGGCTATAGTGGAATAACGTTTGAACCGTTTAGAAATGAACGACGTAGTTGCTGTTGTTATGTCACCAGCCGGTTTAAAATCGTCAAAACTAACGTCTTCAAATGGAAATACAATAAAAGACGCATATTACGACGAGCAGTAAAAAGCTATGTGGCAAGGAAAGGAAAAGAAAAACCTGCAAAACAAGGTCCATTTCTGACAAGTGGAAAAACCTTGTAAGTAATGTGGACTGGTTTAAAAAGTATGTATTTATGTTTTTGTTTAATAAAACACTTTATTTCTGAAATATATGTATGGTCTTTGTTTGATTCGACTAGTTTAATACTATATTTTGATAAACAATTTACGAAATTGTAACTAACAGAAAAAAAAAATTTTAAAAAACGTGTTATTCCTTCGCTTACAACTTCAATTAGAATTTAAAATCAACCAAGCGGCTTTTTTCCTTGAAAAGGAAGTATTTTCGCGTGAACTGAAAATAAAACCATTTTGCTTATTCTTGTTTAAAATAGAGTTGAATCACCAGTTTTAACCCAAGTTGTAGAGTTACGCTTTAATATACTTTTATTTATTTGTGTAATAGACTTTAGGTGTTCTTATAATTATTATTGAGCAGTTTACAACATAAATAAGTACAAAAATTGCAAGCCTCAGTAGCTTGTCACTTAACTGATCGTAAGAATTAACCATTGATATAAGGGGAGTTAATTGAATCAAAATCAAAGGCAACAACTCGTCAGTTGGTATGAGCGAACGAGATCTGATTACTTTTCGAACACTCAGATCATGATTTTATAAATAGTTTGATCAAATTTGAATGATGGTGCATTTAAACTGTGAGCGTGAATCGAATCTATAACATTTTTTTTTCTAAATTGGTATAACCATTTATGATATTCGTATGAAGTTTGAGTGCCATATCTCAATTAGTATGTGAGTGTCAGCTGTTTATTCAGGATGCTAAAATTTTGGCGATATTGATCATGGAAAGAAAAACTGTGCAACGAGTTTGCTTGAAATGTTGTGTTTCCAATAGAATTGCGATTAGGCTATAATTGAAAATTTTGCAAAAGTGTTTTGGGGAATCTACTCTATCGCGATGTAAGTATTTTAGTGGCACCAAAGTTTAGTGAAGGTTGTGAAATCGTTGAACAATTCCCTCATCCACCTCTGTTAACGACGACCAAACAAGTTGAGTAAATGGTGCTCGAAAATTGTCGTATCGGTATTCAGAGCCTGTCAACATCTCTTATGGATCGAATCAACATATTTTGGGTATGAAGCATGTCAATGGAAATATTTGTAACATTCTAGCAACAGGTACTTGGAAAAAAGAGCCGAAACTGGGAAAACTACGTCAAACTTAATCGAAAATCAAGGTGATGCTCATTGTTTTCTTCGATTATTTTCTCGTGGCTTACCATGATTAATTCCAGAAGTTTAAATAGGTGTATAAGAGCGATTACGAAAATTACGGGAAGTTGAATCCATTAAAGTAATTCGCTTAATAAGATACTGAAAGCCATTTCAGCCCATACTTACAAGTATCTGGAAAATTGGATTAAGCGTTGACATGCTTGAATCTTGCTTATGCGTATTGTTTATAATATTTAAGGATTGTTGAAATATGAAAAATTACTATTTATTCACTATTCAAATTACCTCAAAACAGTGTTTTGTATATTAATCCGGCATTCTCATGGGTCTAATGGGTAACCAGGTGACTGATATTTCACAGAGGAGGTATCAAAATTTTTAATAATTGTTATTGAATGATTGATTATGAGTGTAATATATGTAACAAAAGTTTTCGGAAAAAAATTGTAGTGCACCATTTGAAACAACAAAATAATGTTGACAATTCAACTCAGCACTTTTTTCTTAACAAATAGTTAACAAGAAACACAATTTAAATTATACTCAAAAGGATATTTTCCTTCAATTGCGGTAACTGTCGCTTAACGCGTTATATCATATGCTGAACGTATGAATTGTTTGAAATATTCTTTGTCCAAGCTGTTGCTTATTTTCCGCTTCCCAACCCTTATCATGCACTTTTCTACTCAATATCGAATAAAATTTTTTCAATAGAGCGAGCCTGGGGATCATCTTGCTTCGGTACAAGTGGTATGTCGTGAGTCTCTATCCAATCTCTGCTTATTCTGGCGTGCAAGATGCTAGATCAGGTCAAAATATTATTTCATGAAATTCTTGATTGCTTCCAATTTCTGAATGTGATAAGGTGAAATATAATCACAACTCTGTTCTCTGTACAGAGACATCTTAAAACACGCAGCATATCAGAATTCTGCGCAACATATCTTCAGTATATTTTGGACATTTCTCCCCTTTTCTTAATTAACTCTCTTTCTCTTTATATCTCGATTGATAACCATGTGGGAAACCCGAAACGAGGTCATAATTTGTCTTTTGGAAATTCCACCAATGTATTTGACGAACATTTATTGTTTTATGAATGGTCGAAAGTACAATATTCTGCTCTATAAATATTTACATACAAGTCAATTTTTAACAAATACATTTTTTCATACATAATAAAATCTTTGCTTTCTAAGGCAACTATATTCTAAGTTATTTAGAATTAAAATGAAGGCAACGAATTTTTTCCGAAAACTTTTGTTACATACAAAGTAATAGATAAGTCCGTGAGGCCCAGGCGTAGGGCAGCAGGCAAAAATAAAGCCATATCCAATCAAAAATATTTGTTTTTATTGTGTATCTCAAAACATAAATAGCTGCCCTCGTATTAGTTATACTTCAATAAAATAAAGTTATTTTGAAATAATATAATATTGGATCAAAATTAATGAAATCCATTTTATTAAAAAAGCCTAAATCTGTTACTGTACCCTTTACTTTATTTAACTAAAAAAGTTGCTTTACTGAGAAAATGAATCCCATACCGTGGAGTATCTTTAAAGTCATACTGTAAAAAAATAGTTCAATTTTTTATTTTAGGAAATTTTACAAAATTCATCTAATTTCTACATCTATTAACATATCAGCATCTAAAGATCTCTGTTGTCTGAGTAATAAATCAAAGCTATCGCCATCATCGAAGAATTCTGATAATTCTCTATTCACTTCATGAATCTTTTTCTTTCCCACGTCGGAAGAAAATGTTTTGAGTATTGATAGTTGTGTTTTTGATTCTAAAGTTGCCGTATTAACGGTTTTATCATTATATTTGTAATTTTTATCCACATCTTTACTAGTAATCGTAGATTTTTGTTTTGGTTTATTTTTGTAATTAATTTGTTTCCGCAAGTATTTTGGAATCGATTTACAACAAATTTTTGGAAAACCTTCTTCGAAACCGCATTGTTCATTCCTCAGATAATTTACTATGCACGCATCTAGAGGTTTTTGTACCGTATTGAGAAATTGCAAAACGGGTGTACAAAATTTTAACGAGATGCATTGTGAATCTTCGCATTTATTCTCTAAAACAAAAAATATCGATGAAACTGAGTGAAATAGAAAGGGATGTTAGTTTAAATCCATCTCCACATCAAATCATGTCAATTTCCAAGAAAATGAGAAGACATTCAAGGATTAGACGATCAGATCATTTAAAAAAAATGGTTATGAAACTTATATAGGGTGTTCCGAGACTTGATGCAAAAAATTCGGGAGTGAATAGATGACGTGAAAATAATACTGTGTGTGATAATTCTCATACGTCCCCACTTTTCTGAGTTATATACAATATTAGGCTAGGGGCGGCTTATGCCCAATAGTTTACAATCCGTAACTTTTATAGGGACAACCTGTACTATCTAAAGATAAATTTTTCAATCGATTTTTCAACAAAAAGTTACTCCTTGTTTAACTTGATAAAATTTATGGTTTAGGAGATATACAGATTTTTATATCGTCGTAGATGCTAAGGAATCGGTTCGTCATAAAGAGACATTCTGAAGAAAATTATCATAAATTATAATTATTCGTTGGAAATACTTACGGGAGGTATTAAAACACAATAAAAAATTAGTTGGTTAACCCGAAACAATAAAAACTATAATGTTCAAAGTGGGCAGTTTGCACTTCTACACACTTCGGAGTCTACGAAGGATATTTCTTTGAACTTGGAAAAGCATTCCAAGATTCTGCCTTATAGCGTCATAATGGAAGTTTATTCTATTGATCATTTCGTTCCTTGTATTTACCATTTACCCGTGCATATACCAAGCTTTTAAGATATCCTCAAAAGAATGTATTTAATTCGGCGAAACGTAGTGGCCATGAAACTGGACTTCCCCGACCAATTCACTTATTAGAAAAAATGTTATCAAGATGATTTTTTACATCATTTAGGACGTGGGAGGGGCTCCCTCGGGCATGAACCACATGTCTCTGTGAATGTTTAAAGGAATATCACAAACATGGGTGCGAAATCATTTTGGAGAAATTCTAAGTATTGCTGACCATTTAGGCTATGAACAAAAAAATATGGACCTACTGAATTATCACACACATTAACAAAAAATCAATGTTGATTCTCTGTTTAAATTATACAGTGAGGATTTTCATCTCCCCATTAATGTAAATTATAGGAATTAATACAATCGTCTCGTGTGAAACTAGCTTTATCAGTAAACAGTACTTTTCCAACAGATTTGTTATCAACTTGTTTATCTAGAAACCAATGAGCGTAGGCTAGTCTTGCTGGGAAAATCCTCTACTTCCATAGCATGCACTTTCTGGATGTGAAAGGGGCGAAGAAGTTGCTCCTGGAAAATCCTGGTGTTTTGATACCTCCTGTAAGTATATAAATACAATCAAAATTGTCGATCGCGGGTCGAATACTTTTCCCCCACGAACGACAAGTTTGAAAGTGCGCATGCGATCGGTCTCCAGACTGATTCGGAATCAGATCCACGAACAAATCTTACTATTTTGGAAAGTAGAATCGGTGAAACAACTATTGCTTAGGTAATCAGACAAATTTCGTTGACATTTTAACTTTTAATAAAAAGTAAATTATTCTGTAGTATAAAATCGACAAAAAAGCAGAACGTGATTTCAATATTTTCAACTAATTGGAATTTGAGCATATTGTGGAAAGTATTGTTATTTTCATTAATAAAATTATTGTTTTTTTAAGAAAAAGAACATGATATAGTTTTGAATGTGTGCCAATAAAACAAACCTTAATTTCACGTTTCTAATTTATATATTTTCGAAATATTGCCACTCGCCTATCTAATTTTTATTTTTTGCTCACAAATTTTCTTTTTTTTTTGGCTGGCGCCCATGAAAAGGATTGTAATTAAAATTCAAATTGTGATACGAATGAAACTAATTCAATATCTAAGGCCGGGTTTCTTCACTTCCTAGTAAAGTCCCTAGTAACTATTATTTACCGAATAACCAATAATTCGGTTTCTTGGCCTTCTGATAAATTAAGCCATCGAATAAATCGAGTTATTTGCCAAATAAGTCGATTTATATTCCTGTGACACTTATGACTGCCCAAATAAGTCACAAGTGTCAATTAAAGAGTTTAGTAGAAACTTAACCTAAAATATTATACATCAAAAGTGGTTTTTTTGTTTATAATACCCATAAACGTATGTAATGCTTCTATATAGACAGTTTCTATAGATGGAAGCTGTTCCGGCTAAGAAAGATAGAATGGCAACGATTTCTTTATCCTCAGAGATTTCAACTCGGTTCTGCGCATTCTCAAGCATGCGCAGTATAGATAAAGTGTCTGGAACGAGAGGGAAAATGAATATTGTCGGCACCGTAACGTTTTTTCCCGTACCAACTGTCCATATAGGAGTATTACATATATGATTATACTTATATTTGATTAGTTCGTTTTTGGAAATATTCGTCATACAAATAATTAATTATTTAATATGGATGCTTTCCAAGATTTAAAAGATTTATTTGATGAGGAATTGATTGAGGAAATACAGCAAATTCCAGAAAATCGAGTTAATTCTGATCGTCATAAACTTGATCATTTCAATTTTTGGTCCGATAATGAAATTTTTTGCCGTTTTCTGTTTCCTTTGTTATTAATTATTTTTAATTATAAACTATAATTTTTGAGACCAACACAACTTTTTCCAATTAGCGACTACTACAACATTAACCTTAACAAAACACGTGCAAAATTAATTAAGCACAGATCGTTGTCACAAACACAAATTATAGGAAATCGTCAATAGAAGAATGTTTTTTCGCTTATTTATTTCTTTATTCAATATAAGGACGATTGCTACATTTGCATCTTTCACGGTGTTACCAACCAATTAGACTATTTGTTGAGTATATAATAAAGTGACAAATACTTATTAGTTAGTTCGGATTTGAACAAACTAGGGCGAGGAAACGGTAAACATTTATTCGACAATTAAAAGTTTCGATTAAAGTTATGAGGCTAATAACTATTTGGCACTTTATTAGAACGTGAAGAAACCGGTCCTAAGGTATATTAAAGCTAATTTCGAGTGTCCTCATAAGAAACATTTCATTTAACTAATGCTACAATATTACGATAAAAAGATGCTTATCTATAATATCACATGTAGAGAATTTATATTTTAATTTCAAAAATGTGGCATTTGAAAAGTGTAATTTTAACGTTCAACGTTCAAAAAATATTCATTTTATGTAGCTGAATAGTCTTATAAATATAACAAACATTGATTTCCATTATCTTAACAGAACTTATCAAATTACTTACTTGGTAACATCTGGGTTGTAGATGTGATAGTTGTAGTAGTAAAATTGTCCTCGCAACATACTTTTATAGATTTATCCTGGATTCCACACTGTTTGCTTCTTAAAAAAATGATAGAGGATTCTGATAAAGGTTTCTTTAGACTTAGATAATACCGAAGAAAAGTTGGACATTGTGTCAAAGGTATGCAACTACATTCTTCGCTACAGTCAACTGGAAATAATAGAAATGAGATTAGAGGCAACTATAATAGCACCCTCGTCATTTTTGTTTTGTGGGAGAAACAGTCAAATAATGTGTCATAAGAGTTCCTAACAGCTATTCATTCTAGAATTTTTATTATTATGAATTTTATAATTGTTATTATATATTTTTGAAGTATTCAAAATACTTGATATACTCTTATTGTGTGTATAGAAGTGTGTAGAAGATACGAGGTATGATAAAAAATACGCTGGATGAATTTTAGTCGCATATATCGGTTTAAACATTAAGAAACATGTGTACGAGGTCTGGCTATTAAATAACGAGACTGGTTACGAAAAATGGTTTTATTATAAAAATTATTCTACATTCGAATGTTCCCCTTCAATATACTCCCCTCCCCTCGCCACTCACCTCTCCATACGTTTTTTCTATGGATCGAAGCAGTGATGGAAGTCTTCTTTGGTGAGCGCCTTAAGGAGCTCTGCCGTTTTTTACTTTACCGCTTCCATCGACTCAAATCGGGTCCCTTTCAAAGCAGATATTTTTCTAGCCTTTGAGGGAAATCTTAGCAGACCCGTTGACGCAAGAGCTTTTGGTCAGGAGTCAGATTTTCTGGCACTAACTTCGCACAGACTTTTGTCATGTGTAATTAATCGTAAAATTTTTCTAACCGTTTCTTTATGGGCGTTCACAACCTCTGCAATAATCCGGATACTTATTCGACGATCTGGTTGATTTTGGTCACTGTTTCCGGAGTTGAAACAGTCACAGGGTTACCTGAGCGCTGGTCATCTTCAGGGTTCTCTCGGCCCTCAAAAAAGCGCTTACACCACTCAAAAACAGGGGCACAAGATAAAGAATTGTCCCCATAGGTCCCTTGCAACAATTTATATCATTCAGTCGGAGTTTTTTCCAATTTAACGAGAAATTTAAGATTGATACGTTGTTGCTCCTGTTTTTCGTCACACATGGCGAGCAGTCTCGTTATTTAATAGCCACTCGTAAGTGACATGAGCAAATTAAAAGTTGTAATAAGTCAGATGAGTACAAGAAACGGTCGAAATGTCCTTCAGCAATAGATGAAAGTGTGCCACAAGTGTACAAACTTGTAGAAAGAGGTCTAAAAATGGCTTTCTCTTTATCAAAGCAACGCGACGTGCCATATATCGTTTTAGGCACATAAAGTCTTCTCATCTGTCTACATTAACCTTAATCATTAGTTTTAGCACCATATGCCTTGTGTCTTTTTCCGAAAAAAAAAATCGTAGAAGGAATGCGTTGTGTCATTGAAAAGGCTACGATTTAGTTATTCCAGAACCACCCCTTCTAAAAATGCTTCCTGTCATGGATTCAACTAAGTACTTTGAAAGAGATATTACTATGTTTTTGATTAAATCTTAAACTTATTATTGATCAAACCTCGTATTATTGACTGCAGTATGTAACATCACATGTACAAGCAAATAGATAAGTATCAACAACATATGTATTTGTTATTATTTTTCATGTATTTTTTAAAAGTATTGTAACTGAAAAAGTTAATTAAAATCAATAACTACCTACTTACCAACTAGACACGTTAATAATATAAGTATTAATTGTAAAATTCCATGCGACATTCTCTCATTGTGAGTTTAGTCTTTTTATATGATTCTTATCACTATCTAAAGTTTTTGACATACTAGTTTAGAATTAACGACACTGAAGAAGGTATTGAGTGATACTAATTAATAATAAACAAAAATTAATATGCGGTTTCCTAATGACTACTATTTTTAGGTTATAATTGCTGTCAAATATCAATAGTAAGGGAGCCAGTTTACCGTAAACTCTCATAGCGGAAAGACATAAAAGAAAAAAAAAAGAATGTGAGTTTTATATAGTGGAGAAAATCAAGTAACTAATTGTGATAATAATGAGGGAGATAGTACAGAAGAAAGGAGGATAAGAGCACTTGGTGCAAATATAAAAATATTGGTCGTTAAAGAAATAAAAATGAACGGAAAAATATATAAAACAATAATATGGCTTGACATGTAGAAGCAGAACAAATTGGTGACGAAATAAGAGAAGATTCGTGTGAGGAAATGTGATAAAGTTAACTAAAATATATATATATATATATATATATATATATATATATATATATATATATATATATATATATATATATATTAAGATCGCTAGGACATAGATGGAGAGTTGAACCGGAAACTGGGACAAGAATGTCGATAGAGTGGACGCAGATTGGGAGAGGAAGAGATTTGGAAAGAAAGGGTGTGAGAAATTAGAAAGAATGACTATGGAGATGCATAAATGGAAATGGCTGGTAAACAAGGAGCTCCGCAAAGCTTATGGAATCGGATAAGTGCGACAAAAGGGACGGAGTGCCATTATATGTAATATGAATTATTGGTTAAATTGAAATGGATTCTTAGCTATGTTAGCACTTTTCCTTGCCTCATTGATTGGCTCGGACCTTTACAACTTTTACTTTCTTCAAATAGATTGGGATAAACTATAATAAATATTAATAATTTATTATAAAATTTCAAAATTGTATGGAAATCAATCAAACGCACACGGTAGCTTTATAATTCAAAATACTCCACAAAAACTCTACATTGTGCTTTATAGACATATTGTTATTAAATAAATAAAATGTTAACATGTGCGACTTGTATATTTTGTAGAAAAGGGTAACGTGATTGGATGTGACATCTAAATATTTAGTAACCCATGTTATTGATAATCTAGACCTACCAATCCATCGGTCAGAGAAAATATCATTTGGAAATTTCGTTAGAGTCCGACTGTAATGAGCTGGAAGTTCTGAAAAATTTTGATGTGGTAAATTCGGTCAGATGCAAGTTGGGATGCAATATTTGTATCTGTACCTAAATGCAGCCAGATTTGAGTGTGCTATTTTAAAATAAAAAAAAAACTGAATTAGATCTTATCAGAAAAATAAGGAAATTTGAAGTATACAACAACAAAATGAACAAATTCATTGAAATACAACAGAATTTTGTGTTTAAAAATAATGAAAGAAATGTCAACTAAAAACTGAACATTGTAAAGTAGAAACAAATTATTCACACAGCATAAAACCAAACAAGCGATTTTACGAATTTTATTATTTTTAAGCTCGTTAATCTTAGCTAGTAAAATCCTGTGCTTTTTGAAGCTTCGTATTTTTAATTTTTTCGTATAATTGTCAAACTATTAATTTTTATATATATTTCAATTTGAATGTTTCAAAGCATATCCAGCAAATAAAAAAATGCGTATCTACAATAAAAATAACTATTGAAATGACTGAATAAGGATTCACATATATTTGTGGTTTTATTCAGTTCTGCTGGTGTTGGTGTCTAGATGAGTGGAGGAAATAATGAAGCCACATTCCGATTAGGAATTTTTATCGTTATAATGCTCAATCCTAAATTCTGTATTTGTCTCCACCAAGATTGTGCAAGGTTATTTATTGTTATTTTATTATAAGTTCAAATAATTTGAATAGCGACATCCTTATCATATCTATTTTGATTTATCACAGTTAAGGATTCACCAATTGTATAAATTAATGTTTTTTGGTGCACTACCATGTAGTTTCACCAACTTTAGTAATATTACTAAGGCAAATTTATCTTGTTTATACCACAACAAAGGTTTACAATTTCTTTCAACTCCATCTACATGATGTCAGCGAAAATATTTCATTAACAGAAGAAATAAAATTGTACGTACCCCAAAAGTGTTAAAAGCTCTAACGATGATCACGATTTTCCAAGAATTTAATTCTTATGTTACAGCTTTGTACCGTTTTAGTGAAAACTTCTCTTCTCCGTTTGTGGATACTTACCTGTAACACTTTTTGGCCGAGTTTACAAGTGAATCCAAACCGAACCGTAAGTCGAGTTGGCCGAATGTACATCCCCCGAACGGCTTTCTTCTCTATCACGACAAAGCACCCTGTTCGAGTCGCTCTGGATTTGATCACTAAAAGTCTTCCTGTTTGTCTATTACCGCCTTACTCACCAGATTTAAAGTCATTTCTGAATCTGAATAAAAATATACTAAAAGGCAAACGACAGAGTAGATAAAAACCATTTCGAAAGAAACCTTTCATTACTTAATGCTTCTTTAAAATCCAAAGTTGCTATAAATGCATTGTTAGCTAAGTATATGAGGTCTGGCTATTAAATAACGAGACTGGTTACGAAAGAGGGTTTTATTATAAAAATTATTCTACAATCGAATTCTCCCCTTCAATATACTCCCCTCCCCTCACCACTCACCTTTCCATACGTTTTTTCTGTTGATCGAAGCAGTGCTGGAAGTCTTCTTTGGTGAGCGCCTTAAGGAGTTCTGCCGTTTTTTACTTTACCGCTTCCATCGACTCAAATCGGGTCCCTTTCAAAGCGGATCTTTTTCTAACCTTTCAAGGAAATCTGAGCAGACCCGTTTCCGCACAAGCTTTTGGTCAGGGGGCGTTTACAGCCTCGGCAATCATCCGGATTCTCATTTCAATATCTGCACGCACAATTTTGTTGATTTTGGTCATTGTTTCCGGGTTTTGAAACAGACATACAGCAACCTGGGCGCTGGTCATCTTCAGTGGTCTCTCGGCCCTCACTAAAGCGCTTACACCACTCAAAAATACGCGCACAAGATAGAGAATTGTCCCCATAAGCCTCTTGCAACAATTTATAGCACTTTGTCGGAGTTTGTTTCAATTCAACGAGAAATTGGAGATTGATAAGTTGCTCCTATTTTTTGTCACACATGGTTTTCGGCACGAGAAAAAAACTTTCGTTTCAAACCGCTACTGCACAAATACTATTACAGTGACGAAAACGTGTTTTGGGATATGCATAGACAAAATATCTAGATACCCAACGCACTACTCTTTTTTTACCCCACCCGTCTAGGGCGCCCTCTAGGCGCGCAATCAAGTTATTTAATAGCCAGACCTCGTAGTATTTTTAAGGAAACTAATTAAAATTTTGTATTACTTTGTCTTCAATAAAAATTATTTACCATATTTTTCAGTCACTTCGTGTATGTATAACACGAAGTGAATACATTGTTGTTTTCGAAAATTTTGAATAGGGAATATTATTAGAGTTTCCCATTATCCAAATTTTTGAATTGTATGATGATTGTATATGATTTTCCTTGCTGGCAATGCGACTCTCTATAAGAATTTTCCGAGTCGATCGATATTTCCCTTGACAACGGCTCATTGTTTGAAAATTCAATATAAACAACTCGAATTGTGTAAGTTAAAATTGCAATGTACAGTCACACTTCATCGACGTATAATAATTTGTTACTTACGGTCCCGCGAAATCCGATAGTTGGTTTACCTTTACCTAGTTACGAACAAAAATACAAATATCATTTGGAAAATCAAGATAGAATATTGAATATACCTTCGATGGAGGGAAAACAATATTTAGATAGAGAAACAACGAAATCATTCGTGGAGTTTTTTAGTAACATACCAGATTATGATGACATCCATCATTTATCCAATAAAGAATTCTATGAAAAACTGGAAAACTTGAAGGAAAAGAAAAAAATTTTCGAAGAAAACCTCGATAAGGAAATCAAATTCGATCCCCAAAACTCAAACGTGATTGAAGAATATAAAAAAGAAAAACTTGGTGCTAACAAAAATAAAGGAAAAAAGAAACCAGCTATAAAGCAAGTCAGAGAAACACCTACAAAAAAACCTTCAAATGCAGTTTTAACCCCTGATATTGATTCAGAATTTTCGGATAAGGAATATATTAAAGAAAAGAAAAAATCTTCTCTTAAACCTTACTACAATGTATTGAATAAAAATTTACGTCCAGCTATAACTCCTGACATGGACTCTGAATTCTCTGACAAAGACATTTCCAATAAACCTCCTTCTAGAAGATCGGTAAGAATAGAAACACCAAGTGATAGATATTCAAATGATGAAACTCCTGAGCCTTTTTTAAAACCAAAAACAAATACTCCTTTTCATCAGCTTAAAAGAAGTACTAGTCTTACAGGCTGGGAAGGTTGGAGGTCTAAATCCAGAACTCAATTTTCGTCTTTCGGGACGAAACTTAATAACTGGGATGACATAAATTTAAAACCCACAGTTAACTATTCTTCTCAAGACTTTAAAAATGGTGATTTGACTGACTGGGAAGATTCGAAATCTAAATCAAAAGGAACCTATTTAAGAAGTACTGGAAATATTTCTGACTGTGATGGTTACAATCCCAAATCGACTGGTGAATGGAATGAAAAATCCAAAATAAAAAACTTTGATGATTTAAAAAACAAATTAGACAATAAAAGTGTTGGTATCAATAGTGAAACAGAAACAATCAGAGCAAAATCTAGAAATGATTTAAAAGGTAATTTAACTGATTGGGAAGATTTGAGTATCGAAAATTTGAATTTAAACTCGATAAGCAACAGTCCTGAACTGCTGGAAACTAGAAGCGCACCAGCTTCTCCAATAAAATCTAATCCAAAAACTAACTGGACTGATAAGGGTATCACTATACCAAAACCATTTCAAATGACTGTCAGGTGAGATATCAATTTTAATAGCACACATTCACAAGTGATATAGTCCAACACCAAGAGTCTACTTTGATTAGGTTTAGATCTTTGAATGGAAACTAGAAGTGGGTATAAATTATGAACAAAAAGTCAAAAATCTCATAGTTATACAATTTTACAATGCTCCAAATTCAATAACACTTTATCGAATCAACGTAATATATTTCATTCTTATTAAAACAAATTATATCATCATCAATCTTGACTTTATAGATAAAACTTTGACACACTTTTTAAAATATCACTTTATTCTTTATGAAAAAGGGTTTTTGATTGATTTTTTTTGTTACTTAGTAACACATTTAACGAAAAAAACATGATATAGCAATTCTTGGCTTCTTTGTTGACGTCGATTGCAGTTTTAACTTCTAGAATCTTAGTAAATTAGTTTTCCAGGAAGCAACATATCTGTCGTTCATTATGTTTGATTTAGAATATTTGTTGGAGGTAGTTCAGATCCATCTATTAATTAACCCTTAGTTCAATCTTGAATTTTACCGATCCAGCGTGGTTTGTGGCTCTGATTTGTCACGATGATCTTTTGGTAGATAATAATTATAAAAAATTTTTGTAACAATATTTTTGATAGTGGATATGTCAGCTTTGGAGGCCTTGGACAATTTCACTTGTTTTGGACCTCCTGCTTTGTACAGTGCTGTAGACTGGGGCACCGTAAGTTAGAATTGGTCTAATTTTTTTGCTTGTCTAATATCAGTATGTTTTTTCATATTGAGTTTATGCAATAGACAATAATGTTGACAAGTTGGACGAAAATCAAGACTCAAATTAACCAAAAGTAGTGTAGAGTCTACTTTAATTGCGTTTAGATCTTTTTATGGCAATTTAAAGTAATTGCATAAGTAAGTTCTGAATAAAAAGTATGAAATCAGCATAATATCTTGTATTCTTATTAAAATCAATTCAATCATCATCATTGTTAGATCGATCAAATTATGACATCATAAATAAATCTTTGACATGCTTTTAGATCCTCTTATTGTAGGGATCAATTTATTTCTTATTTAAAAAGGTCTTTGATATTTTTTTTTTCAATTAGTAACAAAATCTGCTGAAAATACATGGCAATTCTTTGTTGACATCGAAAAGCAACTGAAAAATAGAGTATCAAAAATCTAACTAGTAAATAAAGCAACATATCTGTCGATGATTATATAGATTTGGGAGATTTCCTTGTTGGGGTCAGTTCAAATCCTTCAATTAGACGAGGAAGAAGATCTTTTGGCAGATATATACATGTAAGGATTTCTTAGTTGTTCATGGTTCAAAGGGTCAAAAGATTGAAAAATAAACGTGATCCTGATAGTAAAAATACTTATTATCGTAACACGTCGTCGTTATTAAGTTAAATTATCGAGAAACCATCTTTATAAGCGCGGGCGTCGTCTTTGGCCGCGTCACCTCCGTCGTTTGGTATCGTATTCCACACGGACTGCAGACCGTTCTCGTTGATCTATTGCTAGTCGAAGAAAACTCATGGTACTGCTTCGGAGTAAAGTAGAGTAATGATCCTACATCCATATATCATAGACCACCAAGGCATATAGCGTGGTAATAATTTTCTTCCATTCTTTTTTATTTCTTGTCATCTTCCAGTCCCAAACTCCTCTTTCTATTAGATATCATCGTGCCTTTGCATACCATCTCTTTTTAGATCTTTCTTTTTTTCGGTTTTCCCATCTTTATGTCGGTCATTTCCTATGCAGTTCTTAATTCCGGCATTCTTTCCAAGTGTCCCAGCTACCCTAGCCTTCTAGATCTTATAATTTTGCTAATTTCTTATTCATCATACAGGTTGTTAATTTCTTAGTTTGTCCTTTTTCTTCATATGTCTCCCTCCTTTTCCCTCCTAATATCCTCCTTATTTAGTATCCACTTTTCGCTTACATAAAGTACTGTTGGTCTGATGACTGTCTAATATAGATGCAGCTTAGTTTTTGGGGATATGTTCTTGGAGACTAGTATCTTGTTTATTGTTCCTTTCTGTTTGCTTCCTCGAGTTAATCTTGCTTCTATATTTTCTTCCACATTGCCATTGTCTTCGATAAGTGTTTCAAGGTAGACGTAACTGTTGACTTGCTCGAATTCTTAGGTTCGCTTAGGTTCGCCACTGTACGTTTTGTTCAATTCTTTTTCACTTGTTTTATTCCGTTTATTCGGACTATTCATCCCAGTATTATGTTGGCCAACGTAGTAGATAGAAGATTCCCCGTTTCAGCAACTAATTATTGTAAAAATTCGTTTTGTAATAAAGTTTTTGATAGGGGGTATGGCAGCTTTTGAGGTTCTTTGTAATTTCAGGTATAATCAGAATATCTGATTATAATACATAGACACTTGTACCCCCTGCAGAAAAATGGAAGTTGTGCTTTGTAAAATTACAGTAGATTGGGGTACAATAATTTACAATGGGTCTTCTTTATTGTTTGTTTGATATCAGTATGATGTTTTTTATATTGAGTTTACTATTTCTGTTTATGAGAGAATATCATCTACCCATCGCAATTTAAACTCTTTGTACTTGTTCAGAAAAATGTACATCGATGTTTGTGTTTCATCCTGTAGTGAAATACGACCTCGATGTTGTTTCATTACCAAAAGTTGATGGGCGCACTGCTGTTGGTTTAATCCACGTCGAAAATCATCACACGAAAATATTCGCGATTTAATTCCATTTTTTGACCAAAATGAATGACAAATTTGACATATTCACCTCAGTGTTGCCATATATCCTTGTATAAGCAATTTATCTACAAGAAAAACCTTAAGAATCAATATAAAATTTTCCAGTACGCCGAAGTGAAAACAGAACGCACGTTATTGAAAGAAATTGTAGTTACCTGTAATGAAAAGTGAATCTCCTCCACATAAGGGTTTTTTAAATGTCAAGAGAAAAGTAAAGGAGTGTCCTTTTGGAGAGAAAACCCCTAAGCGAGTACGCTATAGTCCTTCCCGAAGAAACAACCTGCAGCGGAAGTAGAAAGTATAGTTTATAGAGGAAATTGATATGTCTTATTTTGAAAACCGCACTGAATAACATTAACAAAATTTAAACAACCTAATTCTAATATTTACTTGATCAAATTTTCTACAGCCATTTGTTTGATTTAAAGCAGTGTTCCCCAAACCTTTTGTGTTCAAGGTAACCTAGGAAAAGGTAAATTTTCAAAAGTACATCACAAATAAAAAAACAGGTTTAAGTAATATTAATCAACATTTATTTATGAAACATCGAAACAATATTTATTATTAATCAAAAAACGTAACGTTTAAATTGTAAAAAAGGTATTTAATGCCAAAAATGAGCTTGTTCAATCGAGAATAAACGGTCTAAATTTGGATTTGAGAAATCTGCTCTCATTTCTTCGTCGATTGTTCTGAGGCATCTCTCTTTTTGGTTTTTACTGTGGTAAGGATTGAAAATGCTCATTCACATGAATAGGTCGTTGCAAATGGTAAAAGTATTGCAATAGCATGCTTAGAAAGTTTTTCTTGCTCATTAATTAGTAAGTGTCCAAAAAGAATGGTTTTCGAACCCAGTCCATACGTTGCTAATCAATTTTAGGGAAATAGAAATTCATTTTCTCTGCAAGATGTCTCAAGTGCTTGACAAGATCCAATTCAGCGCGAATGCTTTCAATTTTATCCAAAGATCTAAAAATATTGGAATTTCTGCCTTGCATTTTTTTATTGAGTTCATTTTAGTGAGGAAATAAATCCGCCAGATAAGCAAGTTTTGCAAGCCTTTCTTCTTTTTTAAGCAGATACTCAGTCTCATTTTTCAACTCGTAAATTGAGTGAGTGATGAGCTACCCTCATTTCTTAACACACTGCATTAAAAAGACGAGAGTTCAGCGGTCGCAACTTTATAATTTACGATTTTGATAATTTCTTGAAGAACGCCCAATAGTTCCTCTGACAGAGACTTCGTCGTAAGAGCTTCTCTGTGTAAAAAACAATGTTGTTTTTCAATATTAGGATTTTTTTCAGGAACCTTAGCTATAGAGCCCTCCTGTCATAGCTGCTGCTCCATCTGAGTAAACACTTATACAGTTACCCCATTCCAAATTATGTTCATTAAAATATTCGTCGGTTAATATAAAAATAAATATTTCTTCACCAGTTGTATAGTCAGACAGTGGCAAACAAAATAAAAAGTCCTCTTTAATTCACATCTAACAAGGTATTTAACATGATTCACGTGAACATTGATATCTGTAGACTCATCAACTTGTAGCGCAAAAACACCACATACATACCACATACACTCAATTTTTCAATCAACGTCGATTTAATATCGTAAGATATTTCATTAATTCGACGTGAAATAGTTTCTGCCGATGCAAGTATTTTTTCAATTTCTTCAGCAGCTTCTTAGCTAATCATTATCTTGATAATTTCCTTGCATACAGGTAAAACTAAAGTTTCAGCAACATAGTGCGGCTTTTTTGCTTTAACTTTAATCATGTTAGCGATCAGGTAGCTTGCTTTTTGTGCTTTGACTGAGGTTTTGAAAGACGAACTTATGGGATTTATCTGCTACTTCTATTGGTCCTTCAAACGTTGAAAATACGTTTTGTCTTTTTGGACTACTAATGGGTGTTTGGTGGTTAAATGTCGTATTAGTTTACTGGGCACCATCAAATTATTATATAAAATTTCTCTGCACACAAAAAATTTTGGTCTAGGAGAATATTCGTCTCCGCAATATGTAAAACCGTAACTTATGTAGCTTTCCTCATATTTTCGATGAAAAATTTTGGTTAGGCTCTTATTCTTCTTTATTACTTTTACTTGAAAAAATTACACTACGTTTTGTGGCTTTAAAAGGCGCACACGTACTGATTCGACGGGAGTACGGGCAACGGGGCCAGGAGGCCTCCACCGTCCGCGCCAAACGAAACCACGCAATAAGTTGAATGAAAGAAAAACCATTCGCTCGTGCGCTCGCATGAATATAATAATAAATGATGGTAAGAAAAATACCTAGGAACTTATACTTATTTTTACTTATAAGTTTATGAAACAACTTTATTTTCACGAGATACACCAATGTATCTCCCCTAACCAAGGTACACCAATGTGTCGTGGTACACACTTTGCGGAGCACTGATTTAGAGCGCTTGTGGTCGTCCGTTTTTTTCATGGGTCAACGGAGCGGACCGTCAATAAACAGCTATTCTTGTAAATATTTTGTATGGACGTTACCTAGGACTGCGCTAGTTAATAATTTTGAACTGGTAGTCAGAGATTACGCACGTGTGAAATGAATAATAAGAAAAAAATTTCGTATTGGCTTACTATTTGTACAAGAAGAAACAAAGAGAAATAGAAAAACGTTAAATGTCATTGTGGGAACATCCTATATTATTGGAAAGGGAAGAATATGCTGCATTTCATACTGTTTTTACACAGTTGGAAGAAGATGAAACTAAATTTTACAATTACTTTCGGATGAAACTATTATTAACAGCCATATATAATAAAATAACACACCAGGATACAGCCATGCGTAAATCCATTTCACCGGCAGGGATATTAGCCGTGGATGACCGCACTTTCTTACACCGTAACAGTGTCAATCGCGCCGAGGGGAAGCGGTGGTACATCCGGCGTATATTGTCCGCCGGACTGATGTCCGCTTCATGTACACACATCCATTATAAATCATACACTACCGTTAATCCGGCAAAAAACACTGTCTGTTGTCCGGTGAAACAAACGGACGTCTACAAGCACTCTTAGAGCTTAAAACGAAACGTGTAATTCAACACCAGTTTTTATTTCTTTCAGAGATGAAGAAAACAAAATTGTCGATGAATTATATTTTAAAATGAAAAAAACCAAAGAAGAGAAGCCTGAAATGTTTAAAGCCCACGATATACCTATAGAATCACAAATTCCGCTATTTGATAAAATCGTTGCAGATCAGCAAAGAAGGTAAAATCATACGATTCAGTGAAAAATTTTAAAAATAGTGTTTGGTATATTTCTTCACTTTTTTTAAGGAGCTTCATATCGAAACATAAGAGAAAAGAAGCTTTAAGAGCACAAATGAAACCATTCTCTTTCACCAAACGTGACGAAGAAATTCAAGAGCTCAACAGGGAATTGTCAAAATCTTCTCCCAATTTATATTCCGAACCTCCTTTAAAAATTAAAAAATTTAGAGCCAAACCTATCCCTAAAAGTTTGTTCAGTAATTATATTTACAGGAAAATGCATGAAGATGAATATTACAGGTAACCAAAATATATTGTAGTTAATTATTTATAATTATCAAGTGTTTTATAAAATTTCTATTGATGTCTGATTATCGAACCTTGCAAAAGAGATAATAATTGTAATTTGGATTTAGTAATACCCTGACCTAACAAACAAAACACAAATATTTTTGGAAGGAATGGCAATAAACAGTCCACATCCCTTTTTTACCGTTATCAACCACCAGAAATCAAACCGGGTAATGGGATGTTTCTAGTAAACTGTATTCATTAATTTTAGCTATTAGATTATCAGATTTGTGAGCTGACTCTTCCTTCTAAGCCAAATGTTATTTATTGGGGTTCATTTCTTGTCTTAGACGTTGCAATAAGTTCGTATAATAGCTCTGTCTCGCCACAACGCAGAGTCGGGAAATTGCATTTAGGAAATGCCAAAATTAGGTGCTAAGTTCAAAAATTAAAGGATATATTGAAAAATTCTTACCCTACTATACAACCAAACAAAGTTTCAATATCAAAATATTTTATTAGGAGGAAAGAGATGATAGAAAATTCTTAGGTCGTGGAAAACCAGAGTGTTGCTATTCCATCGATTGTTACTTTGTTTCTGGATCGTAGCAATGTACCCAAGTCTCACCCATAGTAATAATTCGGCTTTAGAAGTCTACATCGTTTTCAAATCGAGCACAGATCGAACGCGATACTTCTACCCTTACACGCTTTTGGTCCACATTCAAACATTTGGGGATCCATTTTGCAGCAATTTTTCTCATGTCCAAATTGACGTGAACTAAATGATGAACGCGTTCGTATGAAATATTCAGTGCTTCAGATATCTGAACATAACTCCATCGATATTTTCGGGGACTGATACAGAAACTGGCCGCATTCCCGATCGGTCATCATCTTCAATGGCAAATTTACCTCTTTTGAAGCTTGTAGTCCAATTTTTCACGGTCGCATTCGAAGGACATTGATCACCAAGGGTATTAAGCATATCTTAGTAAATCTGCTTAACCTTTCTGAATACAGGTACTTGATGATGGCTTGATACTCCAATTTTTCGATTTTCACAATTTCGGTGGACATCTTTTTTTTTTATTTTATTGCTTGACTCTGGTTTACTTTTTTGACGTTAAACTTTACACTGACACTTCTAATAAGTTATTGTTCGTCGCTATGGTAACGCAATATTTTTGTTTATGCATGGAACTAGTCTAGGCTACCTAGATATCAATACATCCTCGTAAATGTGATATTTTTTTATTTTTAATATAATATGATGATTCTGCTCAACATGCCTTATGCAAATATTGCTAGTTTAAATTTAAATTTTGATTTTCGCAATAATTTTTTATGTTTTGGCAATTTCTCTTTAAAAATTGGCAATTTTACGTTTTTTTGGCATGAGGAATCATAATTTGCACTCTAATTTAACATTGCTAATAGAGGGCGTTAGTTACACTTGTTTGTGTTAAGTAAATCAACAAAAATAAAAAATTTCCAAGCAAATGCTCAAAATGCCCACCATTCACTTCAATACACTTTATGATCCACTTTCGTAAAGATCTCTTAATATCAAATAATCCTTGTCTATTATTTTTAATTACATCCGCGGCTTCTTCTATTTTCCGTCGCAGTTGTGGAAGAGAAGTATTTTTTTTCTTTGTAAACCAATGCCTTCATTTGCGACAAAATTGAAAAATCCGAAGGATTTAATCAGGGCCTCTTGGTGGCCAAGCAAACTCACTTCCACGACCAATACATCGATGCGGAAACTGTTGATATTGATATTATATTGACGAACTTGTAAAGAATAATGTGGTGGTGCTACGTCGTCCAAAAACCACATATTACACCACACCAAATGTTAACCTTAAACTCGTGCTGAAAATGTGTTTCCCTCATAGCATGTGGATTTTCAGAATCCCACAAATGATTATTTTTATAATATTTATTAACAAATTTGTTATTTTTATTAAAACTTTTTTATGAAAAAATTAAAATTTATTGAACTTTTTAGAAACAATTAACTCGATAACCGATTGAGTTACACGAATCAAAGAAGAGTAACTTTTTTTTGTAGAATTTAACGCTTTTTAATATTTTTTTTATTATTTTAGTTGTAAGTTTAGCCCAAAAAAAGTTTACTTTGATTTAATTAGCACAAACAAGTGTATGTAGCGCCCTCTATTAGCAATGTTAAATCAGAGTGCAAATTATGAATCCTCATGCCAAAAAACGTAAATTGCCAATTTTCAAAGAGAAATTGTGAAAACATAAAAAATTATTGCGAAAATCAAAATTTAAATTTATACTTTGAACGCCCCGTATCACGGAAACCAGCAAGATTTGCATAAGGCATGTTGATCAGAATCATCATATTTTGAGGTCTAGAATCTACAGTTCAGAGATTGGATATTCTTAATGAATCACCCTGTATGTAATATATTCTTTATATGTTACACCTCGGACGACTTCTACTTTCATAACACCTAACGTAACTTAACCTAAACTAACCTAACCTACTACTTTTTCGTTAATGTTATGTCTCGTACGGCTCCTACTTTCATAATACCTTTTTTTCCTTACTATTACTATTTTCATACAACTTTTATGTTACACCTCCTACTTTCATAACACCTCTTTTCAATTTAATACCTCAACAATTAATGTATTGTAATTATTTTCATTGCGTTGCTAGCATCACGTTTTCCTAGCATCGCAACTATGAATATTCCTCTGCTGGAAATATTACAGAGCACTTAATTACTGAACTTGGCACCTAAAAAGCACCTAATTTTGGCATTTTCCAAATGCAATTTCCCGACTTTGCGTTGCTGGCGAGATGGATCTGCGTATAATACTTTCTTGTCTTTCAAAAATAGCCAATAAAAATTGTTTCTCGAGCATCCCCAAAAACCCGACCTCGTCTACAGATAAAACGGTTTTCTGAAGACTAGTACTTGTTGATAAAATATACTTTTCAAATATCTCAATTGTTCTCAATAAACATATAAATATCAGTCAAGACGGTAAAGCATATTTCTCGAAAAATTTTAAGTATTCGGTAATTTTCTGAGGAGCGAGGAGCGCAAAAGGCACATTTAAAAAATATTTCGTCAATCTAGCGCACACTACCTGTATCGAATCCGAAAGATCGTTCGACCAGCGCTCAAAAAAAATTAATCTGCCGATGTGAGTCCTAGAAATGAGCAAACATACGAACTTTTGAATAATTATTATCATTAAGACAAAACGAAAAACCATCAGCAACATCTAAGATTTTCCAAAATGAGCAAATGCTCAATATTATATGAAGTATTGAACAAAAATTGATAGAAAAAATTATTTTTTCAAAGAATGGATGCATTTTTGGTTAGGTTAGGTTCTTCTTTTATTTACGGTAATTAAATTAACATTTCAAGCTAAATATAGGGATTGAAGATACCGTTTTTATACATGCAAATGTGCGCTCGATGCACCCTCCTATATAATCTGTGCGCTATAACCACCGTGCGCTCGATGCACGCATTCATTTTCTGTAACATATCGTTTGTTTGTAATTTCATTTTTTGGATAAATATAATATTAACTTCCAATAAATGTCATATTGCACTGAGATGCTTCAATAAATAATCATATTTTCTACATACTTCATAGTACGAGATTTGATAGAATAATACAGTTAATACAGACTAAAAATTCGCGAATTAAAAGCGATTTGTGACACGGAATGTCGGAACGTTAGAAGTGGAAAGTAGTTGACATCTCTACATCTATTCATCAGATTTTAAATTGTTCACTAAAGGTGGTTCCACATCTGGCATAAATTCTTGTCCTCTACGTTCCAACGATGCGGCGCTTAAATGTGTGCCGGAAAACGTACAACACAGAGCAAGAAAGACCAAACTTGGAAATCTCATCCGACACAAATAGTAAATTTTCTTCGCGAATTTGAGTGAGAGCAGTTAGTACGCTCACGTATACATCATCATGTGCCCTAAATCCTTTGACGTTCGTTGACAAACCGACAACTGCCGGACAATATTCGGCATATCCGACAAAAATTTTTTTAGTAATAAATGTGCGCGTCACTGCGTTTACACTTGACATAAATAACAAGCAACGCAAAAAATTTTGCCAAATTCTACTCAACACAAGAATTTATATGAGATGTGAACACGGCTTAAGCTTTCACCTATTTAAACGAACAGGTTCGTGGACTTATTGCACATAAGCATTCATTTTTAAGGTTTAAGGTTTAAGGTCCCTACTATCGAAATTATCCACTTAAATCGCTTACACCATTTGTAAATAGTATAGACAGTTTCACTATAGATAGATAGATTCCGACATTTCGTAAGAAACAATGAAAATTCGTTCATTGCATTTTGTATTACACCTCGTAAGTTGTACGCTAACACGAATCATTCAAATCAAATAGAAAGAGGTATCACAGACTTTCAACAGATATTGAAGCATTTTGTAGTTCAAAAAATATTATGTTATTATTCATTATATTGATTTTTTATCTTCGATTCAGAGCACTGCAGAAAAAAATTCGAGCTGAAGAAATGCTCAAAGCTGCTTCATTACCACCATCCATGGCAAAACGAGAAAAGACGCAACCGAAGATGAATGTATGTCCACGTTCTTATAGCACTTTACCTAAAGAAGAGAAAATTAAGAAAAGCAGAAATATTCCTAGCTATAAGATCTATCACGACAAATTTGAGAAGGAACTAGAAGACATTAAAAATGAATTTGTTACTACCAGCCCCAGACCTTACAAGCTGAAGACTTCTAAAAGAGTATACATTGATTATAACTTATATTATTAATAATTATTGTATAAAAATTTCATCTTATTATTAACAAATTTTCTTTTAGCATGTTTTTTTTCTTTTTATAATAACCAATTCCAATTAAAAGTGAATAAAATTTCAGGCACGAAAACAATTAAGACAGTCTTCTGCTAGCAGTAAAAGTTCATCGTCCAAAACGGTAACGCCGTGTTCCTTTGATATGTCATCTATAAATACTTCAAATTTAGCAGCAATTCTTAGAATTCAGTCATCAAGGTAACACCAATCAATTTCTAGAGCTCACTGAAAACAATTTCTAATTTATAAACATCCAGCTTCAATCTCCATTATTGGATTGCATTGTGTTAGTTGCCTACTATCAAAATTGTAGTATTGATATGTTAGCTAAAGTTTAATTTCATCGACAATATCACCAATTAAGTTTAGTACAGTACAGGTCCTATTGCTCTATTGTGGCACCTTACGTTTTTTTACCTCCGAGTAAGTCCTTATGTGTTTATACTTATAGGCAAAAAATTATTTGATTTAAACTCAATTTCATTACGCCTGTCAAACGTCCGAGCTGCATCTAGAACAATAGCAGTAGAGTCTTTTTTCTTCTCAGTAATATTTTGAGACATATATGCATTCCAGAAAGTGTTTACTGGGGACATATATGATGTTATTTCGTCGGAGGTGTTTCTGGTTCGTAGATAATTGAAACCTTATCCTAGACTCAACGAATTGCAAGTAAGAGTTACAGGCCATACGAAAATCTGGACGCAAGTACTCACAGACAACAGTGAATAGGAGATTCCAGCTCGCAATATTGTATAATGGAGCCACCTGTTACTCATATGCCTCCAGAAGTAGCTATCACATCTCTAAGTAGTCTAATGGATGGATACACCTGAAATGAGACCAGCTAAGGCACATTGACATAGATCTTCTCTTGCCAATGAACAGGCGCTAGATACGACTGGTGAGTCTTTGTACCTGATAGATCATCTATAATGCCATCTCTATCAATAGGCATCACGAAAGATCCGGAATGTACCCAGTACTCACACATACGAGATTCAAAAATATGGGCACCCTTTACAAGTTGCCCAGTGACGTTAAAAGATTCAAGTCGAGGTATTATATATAACATTGTCCTTTGGTAGTTTAAGAAGGTTCTTGACCGCCCGCAGTCTACTACGAAGCGTTAATATCAACAGTCTTATATCCAACTTCAACCATTCTAGTCGTTCCAGGCAAACAGTTTTTGGAAACTTAGGCCCTAGTGTCGTACTCTTTATCAAACCCTTTTAGAATCAAAATTTTTGATTTGAGCTATTTTAAATCAATATTCATTGAATACAAACTGAAAGTTTTATTAGAGGTTGACCGAAATCGATAAAATTCAGTTTAGTCTCAAAGTATTGAGAGTGTACTTGCCCGGTTGCTAAGTCAGCAAGACGTTGGTTTCATCAAAATAGAAACATTCTAATCACTGTCTATATTTTCTTTTTCGTCATATTTATAAAGAGCTAGTTTCTTCAATAAATCGATTTTTTCTTATTATAGACAGAAGATTGAAATGGCAATGTATAAAAAGTTAGAAGAAGTGCAACGAAGAGATGAAGCTAGATGGCGAGAAAAGTTATTTCGTAAAAAACCCGTTTGGCATTATTTGGATTATAGCCACGAAGAGGATTTGGCAATGAGACTACAACTAAGAAAAGATGAAGAAAAACTGAGAAATGAAGAACATAAAATGAGAATGATGTTAATGTACGGAAGAGTTCAAAAACAACCTACATTATTTGAAAGGCAATCTCAGGTAACAAAATATGAAAAAATTAAACAAAACTTATAAGGGAATTAATTAGGGAAACTATCCCCATAGTTTATAAAAACATATTATGAATGTATATCAGCAATAATGTCTCTACAAATATAAGTAGAAACCTTAAAGGCTTGAAGGTTACCGACCACAAAATGGAGGGCTGAAACTATAGTCCATCCTGACTGTATCCGCTCGCGAAATTCCAATTTGTAACGTGGACGGTAAACTCGAGTGCATGCGTTTCAGCATTCGTCGTAAAGAACGATCGGATATCCGAAGTTCTCTCAATGCAGATTGGTTCAGCTGCGCGTCAGCAACTAAGCACGTTTTTAAGAATTTCTGGTACGTGTTCCGCAGTGTTTGGTATCAGCGAGTTCAGAAATTCTTATTGAAATTCGTTAAACATAGTTTCGTAATCCGCGTTCGTACGCAGATTCGTTATTCAGTCAGAAAACGCGACTACTCGACGAGCAAGTGTTATCATGTTACAGACACAGCACGACCATGCCTCGTTTTAATCTTTTTCTACAGCGTTGCCGGACCTATGCCGATTTTTCGAGAGCGTTGTCCGACTTATGCCGACATCTGTATAATGAAGATAACGTCTTAGAAACTTTTTTAAGAGCACATGCAATAGTATATTTTGCTACTTTTTTAATTTTTGCAGATAAAATATCCAATTACAAGAGAAGAGTTGGAAGATCAATTACGAGAAATTTATGGGAAGAAAAAAAATCAATCAGTAAGAAGTATAAGTAATCTGTCAGGTAAAAGGTCTGTAGGGAAAAAAGATTACAAAATCGATCCTGCAGAAAGCAACTTCCATATTGATTTAGAAGATAGTAACAGAAGCAAAGAGAAAGAAAGCTCAGAAGAAAAAGAAAAATGTGATTGTCTTAGTGATGATATTGACAATGATAATAATGAAAAATTTGATTAGAATATTCCAATTCAATAACAAATATTGTTAGTAAGTATGTAGAGAAATCTACGGTTGCTTCTGTTGTTCTTCTGTACAAAAGAACCAAAGGCGACATTTCATTTCATTTGTTTTTATTAGTTAACTAATTTTACTTACCATGATAAACATAAATAAATTATAATAACCATATTATACCTATTGAAATCGTATGGTGAGAGACACTTTATAGCTATAGACAAGTGAGATCATGTTCCCTGCACTTCAGAATATCGTAATAACTATATAAATCGAACTAGTTATAAGAATTTACAAGACCTTTTATCAGTAGTGTTGTTTCTTATATGTAACTTTATGGGTACTCGTGCAATATACTTAGAATTATACAACAATTATTAGTTTTATTCTCCCAAAATACTTAATAGACTAGTAGTTGACCCTACCATTATTTAATAAACAGCTAGAGTCATATATCGCCCAAACGTAATAAAAAAAATAGTATTATAGTCCGATCAATTTAGACAAAAATTTAGTTGTCAAATAACAAAAATTCCTGGAAAGCCAAATATTGGTGGAGTGCTGGGGTTTACCATTACAAGTGAAGCTTTAAAAATCCCCATCGATCCTATGTGTGCTACAAAAGTTCTTCGGGAACAAAGGTCAAAATTTGAGTTTTTTTGGATTTCTCTCGAAAACGAAAAATTTTATAAAAAAAACCCTCAAACCAAAATTGTAGATCTAAAAATTCTCTACATTTATGTCATGAAAAACTCGTGACATTCACCATTCCAAATTATTTATATCTACACAAAAAATTTGGAATTCAAAGGAAATGGTTGAGAGGGGGAGAGTACAATTTCCGTGGCGCCAGAATTTGGCTATGCTATTTTGTAAATCTGCCCAAAATAAAACAAAAATGAAGAATAAAATTTTCGGTTATCTCGCTTCGTATACGAGATATCGATACTTGAAGTCACAACAAACAACAAAGATTTTATCGACATCGACATCTCGAGAAAGAAGCGAGATATAGAAAAATGTTATTCCTTATTTTCGACTTATTTTGGATCGATTTACAAAATGATTTAGCTAAATCCGGGTGCCACGGAAATCGTTATTGCCTTTGAGAGGAACGATGTACTTATGGCGAATTTGATCCACAAACCATAGGTGAACTGTGATTTGATGGAAAGAAGCCATTTAATGGAAGTGCTTAACTCCTTCAACTACTATGAAATTTAAATTCTACACTCTACATTAATTTGGATTTTCATATTCGTTTTAAATTTAGCTCGTATGCGTCATTTCATTACCACAACGTAGGCAACTGATGTATATTCAGGTATAGTTAACGCGAGAAATAGCTTCTAACCTCAATCAGTCACTTTATGTATATTCCCGCCAAAACGATTTGTTTGAGTTAGTTTATAGTATCGTTTAGTTTAATTTCATTAAACAAATATGGAAGGTTTTGATGATCCAGGAACGTATTACAGTTCAAATTTTGCCCAAGAAGATACTCCCAATGATCAGATCAATTTACAAGCGATTAAAAAGCAATTTAAAGAATTTATTCGCCAGTACCATACAGACAATTTTAACTACAAATACAGGTATATGTTAATGTAATAAAGATAATACGTTTATTATAATAGTTAACGATTTTTATAGGGATAATTTAAAAAGGAATTATAATTTACGACAATATTATCTAGAGGTGAATATTGAAGATGTTGGTAGCTTTGATGAAAATCTGGCTGATAAATTATACAAACAACCTACAGATCATCTTATGCTCTTTGAAGAAGCCGCTAAAGAAGTAGCAGATGAATTAACAGCGCCTAGACCTGAAGGTGAAGAAAAAGTTGAGGATATTCAAATTATGCTATCATCTGATGCAAATCCTTCAGACCTAAGATCTTTGAGGGTAAAATAAATTTATATTATAATCTTAACTCTTCTACTCAAGTTTATATATTATTTTAGTCAGAAGTAGTATCCAGATTAGCAAAAATTCCTGGAATTGTGATTAGTGCATCGGGTATTAAAGCTAAAGCAACAAAAATATCCATCCAATGCCGAACATGCAGTGATATTATTCCAAACTTGCCTGTAAAACCAGGACTTGAAGGATATCTTTTGCCCAGAAAATGCAATACGTATGCTATGTTTCTAAACTGATAATTATTACTCCATAAACTTTGTTATATTAATTTTAGGGAACAAGCCGGTAGACCAAAATGTCCTATGGACCCTTATTTCATTATGCCAGATAAGTGTCATTGTGTAGACTTTCAAATTTTGAAATTACAAGAGCTTCCAGATGGTATCCCACAGGGAGAAATTCCAAGACATATTACTATGTACTGTGACAGATACTTATGTGAGAGGGTTGTGCCTGGTAATAGAGTTCAAGTCTTAGGCATATTTTGTATTAAAAAAATTAACAGAGCTTCCAGAGTAAGTTTATTATATTTTTTAATGAAAAATGTTACATCTTTGAAGGTTGAATATAAAAATATAAAAATTTCAGAAAGAAGGAAGAGAAAAGGCTTTAACTGGTGTTCGGACTTCATACATGAGAGTTGTTGGTATCCAACTTGACAGTGAAGGCTTAGGATCATCTGCATGTTCTATAATATCATCTGAAGAAGAAAATACTTTCAGAAGATTATCAGCCCTTCCTAATATTTATGATAAAATAGCGACCAGTATTGCTCCTTCTATATATGGATTTGAAGATATCAAAAGAGCAATTGCTTGCCTCCTTTTTGGTGGTTCTAGGAAACGACTACCTGATGGCTTAACAAGAAGAGGAGATATCAATATTTTATTACTTGGTGATCCAGGAACTGCAAAATCCCAATTGTTGAAATTTGTGGAAAAAGTTTCTCCGATTGCCGTTTATACCTCTGGAAAGGGAAGTTCAGCAGCTGGTTTAACTGCTTCTGTTATGAGAGATCCAGCTACAGTAAGTATTTGGTACATATCAAAAGTTATGTTTCAAATGGAAATTTATTTTAAGAGAAATTTTGTAATGGAAGGTGGAGCTATGGTTTTAGCAGATGGGGGAGTTGTTTGTATTGATGAATTTGATAAAATGAGAGAAGATGACAGAGTTGCAATTCATGAAGCTATGGAACAACAAACAATATCTATTGCCAAAGCAGGAATTACAACCACTTTGAATTCTAGATGCTCTGTACTTGCTGCAGCAAATAGTATTTTTGGAAGATGGGATGAAACAAAGGTATGTTGTAATACATTCTCGCTTTGTATAGACATGAGTTTTTAAAATTTGCACTAATATTTGCAATTGTATTTTAGGGTGAAGAAAATATAGATTTCCTGCCAACTATACTCTCTCGTTTTGATATGATTTTCATTGTTAAAGATGAACATGATAAGAAGAGGGATATGGTAAGTTATAAGTAGACAATTTTATCTGAAAATATAAATCTTCAGCTCATAATTTATTATGGAAATGATATAGCATTGGGAATAAAACCACTTGTATTAATTGAAAATGTTGGTATAGAACTTTAATATTTTGTTAAATTATACTCTATTCCATGTTATATTTTCTATAATCAAAATTTTGCATTCTATAAACTATATTTTAGTAGTCTCATACTGTAGTTTCTTCCTCCACATTTTAGTTTCTGTTTTCTGTGTTAACTTTGTATTGCTTCTCAAACTGTTGTGATTTGGAGGTGCTGATGTAGAATTTGATTGAATATATACTACCAGTCAAATTTTATATTTTAAAGAACATATATAGATAAGAATATAGTAATATTAAAATTAGAGCCTCTAAATTTTATCAAATAATCGTCTATTTTGTTCCATTCGATTTTCAGGATATTCCAAAGATGTAAGGACATTGTTTTCTGACTTCCCTTTCCAATTTGTCCCACACCAACTCAATCGGTTAAGGTCATTGGAAGATAAATTTTAATCCGATCAGGCTCTGGCTAGAACGTACTACATTTCCCTTTAAGTTTTTTTATAACTTTTTTTTCAAAACCCTTTCAATTTATACCAGGTCTCCAGTCGTCCTTCCTCCAAATCACCACCAAAATTTTGAAGTTGGTCTGGGCGCTGAGCCTACCCAGCTGTTATTAAATAATTTAGTACCACACTTTCTCACTACTTCTCTAAGTTGGTCGTTATCTCTAAAGACAGGCCACTTAGCCTTATATCACGAGGTTCATTATACCAAGTTTGAATTTTGGGATACTAACTAAACAATTATATTCAAAGGGAGCTAGTTACCTTAAGGGAACTCTTATATGAACATAAAGTAGGTCATATGCACTTAAAATCAAAATCTAGTATCTTTAGTAGAAGAGTTTCTGGATACTCAGCAATATTTTTTCCAAGCTTTCCTTAATTCTATTGTTAATACATGAATGATTGTTGTTGTAGACACTTGCAAAACATATTATGGGAGTTCATATGAATGCGGGAGAAACAGCAAAGGATTCCAAAGATGGAGAATTATCATTAGAGTTTATTAAAAAGTACATAAACTATTGTCGGAGGTAAATATGATTTTATGCATTAATATTATCTGATAATATGAAAATCATAAGAGCTATAAATATCTGATCATTAAATCACTATCCAACTAAATTATCTGTTTAGACATTGTGGACCCAGATTAAACCATGATGCTGCGGAAAAACTAAAAAGACGTTACGTCATGATGCGCACTGGAACTAATCAACATGACAAAGAATGTGATAAAAAAAGTTCAATACCTATTACTGTCAGACAGTTAGAAGCTGTAATTCGAATATCTGAAAGCTTGGCAAAAATGCAACTACAACCGTTTGCTACTGAAACCCATGTGGATGAAGCTCTGAGATTGTTCAAAGTCTCAACTTTGGATGCTGCTATGAGTGGAAACCTTAGTGGTAAGCCATTTCCCATTCTCAACATTTGAGATCTCATTATAAAGTAACAAAATTTTTTATTAGAAATATAAAAAAACTGATTTAAACGTCTCAAATCTATTTTTTTTAACCAACATTTAGAACTATCTTTCAAAATAATTATCAAGTTATGTAACAACATTCAATCTAAGTGCAATCTAACATCTGGCAGAAAAATAGATGAAAGTAGGATGTAGTCCTTGGTTTCTGAATAGCTTTACACCATGATTATTGAACCAAATAGAGCAATTGCCTGTGAAATGGACAGTAACATTGGACAAGGCAATATTTTAGCAAGGTGTAGAAACTACAGACTTGTTGGAACAATGGAAATTACCTAAGCTTAACTCCACTGCAGAAGAACATACCATTCCTGTGATCAGATTGGTTGAAGACAGATTTAATAAAAGGGAGAATCTGCCAAGCTTGCAAATATCTGGTCTTGAACATTTGAGACTGTTTTATGACTTTATGAATAAATGAGAGTAACAATGAGAGCCACAATCTTTGATAACCCCTAATGCTGCTAAATGAACTGTAATGCATCTTGGCCAAATAAACTCAAAACTGATTACCAATATTAATTGGAAATATTTTAAATGTTGAATCTCGAACTTAAAACATTAATACAAATCACCTAGATAATATGTTATTTTTATGATGAAATAAAAATATTCAGAACCAAATTTTTTTTTCAATGTTCAAAATTTTTCAGGTGCAGAAGGCTTTATAACAGAAGAAGACCATGAAATGTTGGTTCGTGTAGAAAAGCAACTCAAACGAAGATTTGCAATAGGTACACAAGTGTCCCAGTCAGTTATAGTACAAGATTTTGTCCAGCAACAATATCCAGAAGGAGCCATACTTAAAGTTATACAAGCAATGATTAGAAGAGGTCAATTACAACATCGTATGCAAAGGAAATTACTGTATCGAATAAGTTAAATTGTGCTTGAAATAGTTTCAAGAGCTTTCCGATCTATGGAAATATCTTTTTAATAATTGAGATCTTTCAAACTTTCAATAATTTGTTATCTTTTTATACATTATAAGTATTTAAAAACCAAGTTTGTGCTCAATTTAAAAGATCGCCTATCAGCTACATCAGCCCCTGATTTTAAAACTATTAATTCTCAATATCTTAAAAAACCACTGCAGGGATGAGAAAAACAGAAATACAACCCTTCAATTTTTTCGAATGTCACATTATATCCAGCGAATATCTAAATGTTCAATAGAATTTATAGAATTTTCTTTCTCAAGATAAGAGTATCTGGATTTTTTTTTCTAAATATATAGAATAACACTGTTTAAAGCAAATATTGTATATAATCGATAAAATATAGAATCAACAATAGGATAGTATTTCAATAAAGATTTGTAGTTTGAGTAAAGAGCACTACAGATATTTTGAAAAGTTAGCTTTCAATTTATTTTTTATTTATTTGTTGTATATGTTACAGTTAAAACGCATTTTTCGTTAGTAACTAAAACTAGTACTAGAAAAACGAATTTGGAATTTAAAACAAGATATAGTTTTAAATATATTTATTGAAAAGATCTAAGACACTGAAAACCAAATAATCTAACACTAAAGGAACATAAACTGGACTCATTCTCCAATGAATTTCCACTGCACTGTTCCCTTGTACCTTTAAAAAACAAATAACTGCTCGAAATTCACACATGGAGTGAGAATCCATGTGACTGCAACTCAATGGAAAATGATCTGTTGCAATCATTACTGACAGAACGTTTGAGCAGGAAAGACGCGCAGTCGCCTACTACGCACACCAATCACCTGCTGCAATCCTGCTCATCATACTGTGCGATTGTAGATTGAAAAAAAAAGCAACCTTCGTATTATCAAGTTGAACACAATGTGATTGAATACAGTTCTATATGATACATCAAATTTTCCCAATAATAAAATAGAAGCTTTTACTCAAAACACAAGGAATATTTTTGAAACAATGTATTACAACATTGATCTACATTTAAAAGAAAATAATTTATATATGGATTATTTATTTAAAAGGATATTCAGGATGTTTTTCCACTCCTTTGAAAAATAGAAAATTGAATATCCTTCCAGATTCTTCTCGATCTAAATCATCCAATTGTTGCATATCTTCTTCACTTAAATTGAAATCGAATAAATCAATATTTGCTCTAAGTCTTTCAGGATTGCTGCTTTTGGGTATAACGGAAATATTTTGTTGAATAAGGTGTTTCAATAATATTTGTCCAGGAGTTTTTTTATACTTTTTTGACAATTCTTGGACTATTGGCAAGCCCAAAATGTCTGGATAATTATCAAATCTAAAATAAAAAACAAATAGAGGAAAGTTTATTCAAGTAGCTCTTTACTAGAACTAGATGGTAGCACCGAGTATTTTGATCTTTTCGTAAATAGTTTTAATATTCCGGTAAATTTAGTAACATACAATTTAAATTTTTACATAATATTGTGGAGCATGATTACAAAACAACAATTAAAAGAAAATAGTGGTAGTCGAAACATTTTTGGAAATAGGTTTTCGCGGCTAGGACTATGACCAAAATAACTATGTTCACGGGTTAAACAGTGTTAGAATTTTGAAAATTTTTAACGTTTAAGGTCCCACTATGAAGCCAATATCAAGAGAGGTGCGGGATGAGGGTGATCATTCGTTTATTGATAAGATGTGATAAGCTGAAACAAAAATATAAAAGTGATGAAAATAGACATGAAAGATAATGTGCTTAACATTGTGAACACCTTGGACCCTAACACTTTCACTGCTGGTCTTGAACTAGCATTTTTGTATTTATTTTCCGCTTTAAATCCTCTCTATAATATTTCAAGGAGTAGACAGTTTGACGCCTTGATTGGGCCATGGAATTGAATCACTTTACACTAGAGCTACTCGTTTGTAGAAGGTAGCCTTGGGGTACACGAAACAGTCATGGCAACAAGGTGTTGGCCATGTTATTGATGTGTTTCGAGGATAAAAGACATATCGGAGCAATGCTAGTAATTATTGTTTAAAGAAGTATGACTTTTTTGAGGGGATATAGTGATAAACTGACTCATCATGACCGTGAGCGCAATCAGAAGAAAGTTCAGAATTGTGGTTGCTACCCTATACGAAGATAAGGACTAGTGGCCACGCGTCCCCGAATTAGACAGACCTAGTTTTCTGCACGACCTTTACGACCAAAGAAGCTATGAAGAATTACAAGAGCTTAGAAGCTCACAATTCCCTAACCTTGTATTTTCTTCTCACTTTCATTGCATCCAATTCTCCTAAATCATTACATGCGACACATATAATGATTTAGGATTTCGATGAAACAATATAAAACTGAATAGTTTTTCTTCCTTTCCACTTGATTTCAATTTCCCTGCAGAAATTTATATCTTGCATCTCTAGGAGTAATTGAGATTTTTTTTAGATATTTATATATCAAAATAATAAAATCAGTATCTTAGATTCAGTTGTTCAGTTTCATTATTTCCTGTGCGAAAAACCAAAAATTCATTATACTCATGTTGAATGTTTCCATCTGGAATATGGATTGATGATCCGTGTAGAGTAGATGTACAAAAGCAATATGGGTAATTAGTCCTTGGTAGTATCCTTCACACTTCTTTTCATCAATCTAGACTTTTGAAAAGAATAAAAAACGAAATTTGGCGTAATGTTAAATAGTAGCTAATATATCGGATTGTTGATAGAAATTTCACGCGCCCTACGACTCATTTTTTAGTCTGACAAGGTACTTATCTGTCCTATGAATACAGTTCACTACAGCGCAGATAAGTAATTCTTTAAAAGAATTGGAAGACAAATGTATGGTGCTATAATCACCTAAGTTTATTTACGAAAAACGCATCAATAATATGACCGGCGCCCAGTTGTTGTATCTGACCGCTAGATGGGAACCCCAAAAATATATGTTATTTTAGAATTAGGTAGTGAATTCAACTGCTAAGAAAGAATAAAGATTATCTTCATTTCGATCTAATATTTACATATTCCAGGGGGGACAGAAACATTTGTTACATAAACATATTATAAACGAAACCTCAATAGTGCTATCTAGTGTAAAAAAAAAACGATATTGCTACCTATACGTACGCAAAATTATATTTTTTAGTAAAATGCTGATTTGTCCCTGGGCTTCCTAACGGGGCGAAAGCTGTCACGGTAATTTCCATCTGATTGCACGCTTTCCTCAATTCCTTTTGTTGTAAATAAGCATGAAGCTCAACTTGTAAAACTACTGGTTTTATTTCTGCTACATTGTGAATCTTCTTCACCTGTTGTTCATTGAAATTTGACATACCTATTCCTTTTGTTAGACCATTCTTGACTTGTTTCTCCATTTGCTAATAAAAATCCACTAATGTTAAATAAGAGCTTATGTAAAGGGTATCAATTTGCTAGAAGAAATGATAGTTAACTAAACTTTTTAGTTAATATTTTAAGTAAATAAAATTATGCTAAAATACATACAATATCAAAATCACCGTGATTTAGAATTAAAATCAACAAATCAAATCAAATGCATAAAAAAATGAGTTTATATTATTTTACTATTATATGTTACAGCATCAAAAATAATTAATTTGTGAGAACCGGATAAGAGATGATGGAAGATGAGAACGAATTTATTTCTGAACAAACACTTCAAGAAACTTTGAAAGCACCTTAAGATTTACAACTAGGCTTCGCAGCAATGATTATATCGATTATTAAAGCTTCGACATAAAATGAATCGAGGGATACACAAAGTATCAGGGCTCAGTCAAAAAATTTAAGTTAAGCGAGGACATCATCTTGGATGTCCGCGGGTTTGATTTACTGATTGTTCTTAGACCAAAAAGAATGATTTACCTCAATTAGAACTCGAGATGTGCAGCAAAAATCTCAGAAAAATATAAGAATGTAGTTAATTGTCCTCGCTTGACTCTCCTCAGACCTAATCAATTCATTCATATATCAAATCAAAGAACTGATTGTTCTTAGACCAACACGAACTATTTAACTTAATTAGAATCCGAGATATGAAAGAAGAAACCTATAAAAACATCCGAAATGACCAGGAAAATAGTCATGTTTTAATATAACTTAATGAAGACATAAGATGAGTGACATGGATGCTTGATGACAAATCTAGGCATAAATATCGTGCGGTCAAAAAAATTGAGGAAATCGGCTGAATAGAACGGCCGGACGGTCTGCCATTTGATTTTTATAACTTTTTTTTTTAATACATATATTACTGTAGAAGTAAAAAAGCGCCTAAGAAAAATTATTAGTAAGGTCCAATAATTGAATAGAGAAATTGGTCGTAGCTTGAAACAATTGCCTAATATCACAGGAAGCTACAATGAGATTCAGAAATGAGTTTAATGAACCATCGATCGCCTAAGGCTAGGGCACACCAAAGTGACACACTCCTAAGTGTGAAAATCCACCGATATGTAACACTTGTAATGAAAACCTAAATGTGAAAAATTTATTATTGAAATGTTAGAAAGACTATGAAACAACTGTTCATTAATATAACCTCCATACTAAACGAAAAGTGTAATATTGCAAACATAATTAAGTATCTAAAGACACTCAATTGTATAACAAACTATAAACTAACATGTCGCTAATAACCTTCGCAATACGGTACTTGCATTGTTTAAAAAAAAAAATAGTTTTGGTTACTTTAAAGGGTTTTTTTCACGTGGTATCCCCAGTAGGGCTACTCCACGGACATCTTGTTTATAAGGTAATCCTTGACATGATAATATTTTCAATCACTCATTAGAATTCTTCTCATAGTTTCCGAGATATCGCGAAAAAGGTGTTTGCACCTCTTTTTCCAAGATAGCGGCCGGGGGATAGGGGTAGCGATCCCACAAACTTGACTTTGAGCTTCTGTTGACCCCCCACACATGTCCAAAAATAAAATTGCTCATATCACATTTCAATGGACTAATTTAAGAATGATGAATCTTTGAATCTTGTAGTAATTTTATCTAAGAATATTAATAGAATATCAATCAATGAACAGCAATACACAAAAATCCATAGAATTTTATATTTTTCATGGTCACAACAACACGAATAAAAAAAAACAAATATTGATAACTAGCTAAACTATGATGTATGAAATATTTTTCTTTTTCTAAAAAGTTGAAAAACGATGTGAAGTTTGCTTTCCGCGACCTTTATATACAGGGTGTTTCGAAATAGTACTCCAATCTTTCGGGAAATGATTCTATAGGTAAATATAAGGAAAAAAGTTGATATAACTAAAATTCCAAATTTGTTTGGTCTATACGTATTTTGACCTGAAAAATTGAATAAAATAGGTCTCAGATCTGTAGCTGTATTATTTTTTACGTTATCTGACGTAAAATACAAAAAACTCAACTCCAAAATACACTTTTTTCGTTAAATGCCTAAAAAATGCATCAAACTATCAAATAAAACTTACAGAAAATTAAATTCTGAAGAGAAATGATGTGTACAACCTCAATAAAAAATAAAAGCAAGTTCAAAATATGCTGTCTTCGACAGGATGGTGGCCACATAGAACAACATCGTTAAATGTAAGGTTACTTACACAATTTGCTCATTTTTAATTTTCATTCAGTAAAATAAAGATATTTTTAACTTGCATTTGATTTTTATTGAGGTTGTACACATCATTCTCTTCAGAATTGAATTTTCCTCTAAGTTTTATTTGAAAGTTTGATGCATTTATTAGGCATTTAACGAAAAAAGTGTATTTTGGAATTGAGTTTTTTGTATTTTACGTCAGATAACGCAAAAAATAATACAGCTACAGATCTGAGACCTATTTTATTCAATTTTTCAAGTCAAAATACGTATAGTAGACCAAACAAATTTGCAATTTCAGACTTGAGACATTCAATATGGCTTCTTCCTATGATTGGTGGATCAGGAATCCGGGCGAAATCTATCGCTCACTATAACTCGCTTACGATGCGTTTTTGGAAGTTTTATTATCCCAACTTTTTTCCTTATATTTACCTATAGAATCATTTCCCGAGAGATTGGAGTGCTATTCCGAAATACCCTGTATATATTCTTATTCTTATAATTTTCTCTATAACATAATAAAATTTTAACGAAATCGGAGGGGTGATCTAGATAATTACCCAATTTTCATGTTTTCATTGTCCACTAGTGATCCATGGCAATTTTTAGTATTTTTAAAAATTTGCTACGAATCTGTGTTACGCTCTTTAAGTTTCTGTTATAACTTTCTTTTGTAAGATTTGTGTATTTTTCTAATCTGTTGTAATTTTTCTGGTTTTAAATTTTATATGGTCTCGTGGACTGTTTCAGTTTAGAGGTCCTCTTTGGGTGCAAACCATTAAACATTTGTTCATACATAATTTATTACTATATGTTTATTAAAAATTTAATCCTTGATGTCTTCTACTTAGCAATTTCTGTCTTTCACATTCTCTTCGAAAATATTTATGCACTTTTGTTTCTAATTCTAGAAACTCCTGCATAAATTAAATCTTTTTTTAGCCGCCGAACGTAGGTATATATTTTTTTCAATGAATCAGCGATGTACACTTACCTTTTTGGGTAACCTAACCTAACCTAACCTGTTACCCACGTAATTTAACTCGATCGTCTCGAAGACTGTCTGTGTTTTTGTTTATAATATTTTGAAAATATTTATATAGTTGATTAGGTTGTTGTTTGTATTGTTGATTATCTTAGAATTACTTCTAAAGATATGTGGAACTAAAGCAACTATTTAATTGTACAACACTAAATTGTGACTTACTGAACCCACTAAATCAACTCATAATTACATTGACCGACGTACTTTTGGATAAGTTTCCTTCGGTTTCTAAAGACAATAAGGTTATTACGACGCGAACTGAACAGTGTAAATGCGTATTGGTGTAGTGACAGTAAACAGTGCGTTTAACATCAACCGACAGATCCTGAAAATTTAACTGAGACTTGACGCTACTATATATGATCTATAGTGAAGCGTCGATTAGTGACGCCCCATTTTTATTTCAATGACTCAAAATGAATAATTAACAAAATTGCACTGTTAGTTTCTGGACGGTTGATCTCGAATATAATCCTGTAAGTTTCCAAATCCTACCTTTACCATTTTGGAATTTTTTAATTTATATAATGCATTAAACTTACATAATGCTCTTTTAACAATTGAATAGAGATTGATTCAATTTCTTTAACCCTTTTTTCGACATTTCTCATAATCAATTTTCATCCATTACAAGATCAAGACAGACCCTTCCTAGATGATTCCAATCTGTCCCATTTTCTGTAATCTCCAAATTTTCAGGTACATTTTGGTCTTTCTGTCATCTTCTGGTGAGCTATCCAATCAAGTACCAAATTCAACTTTTTTTATCATCAGATAGTGTCAATGTGAGTGTTGGTGTAGTGATAGTAAACAGCGCGTTCAGTATTAACCAACAGTTTCAGATAAAACATTTTAATTGTGAGTCTAGACTCGACGCTAGTGATGAGAACTGTACCAATCTACTATAATTATATGATAAATAGTGAATTGTTGATTATTGACGCCCTCCAAATGACTAAATAACAAAATTGTACTGATAATTGTACAGGACAAAATGTTCTCGATTTACAATTGAATAGAGATTGATTCGATTCATTTTTTATAATCAATCTTCATCCTCTATAAGATCAAGACCCTTCCTAGATGATTATAATCTGTCTCATTTTCTGCCAGCTCCAATTTTGGTATGTCTGTCATCTTCTGGCAAGGTATCCAGTCAAGTATCATTTCAACTTTTTTTATTCAACAAATGCTATAAATTTGGTCAGTTCTCTAATCGATTAGTTTCGCTTTATATCTTTATGTCCAGTTGTTCTCGCTAATGTGCAAGATCCTGAAGGATATAGACAAAATACACTAATCAAAATTTTTATTTCCATACACAACAGACGGATACGTTTAAATTTTTTGTTGTTTCTTCCCTCTCCAAACATCTTTAATTCTGTTTATAGTTTTTTTTGATGATTCAATTAATCATTGTGACTTATTTCAGTGTAACTACACACATAATCCATTGACATTAGTTTCTATGGTTAACTAAAGCAATGTCGAGATTCCTTTTCAATCCATTCAAGAATCAATTTGAAAAAACCATATTAGGAATGTCATGAAAATTGAGAAAATCTTTGAAAACTGATACTATCATATCTACTGAACCACAAGCGATTTATTATACTGATTTAATTGGAAGAAACATTGCGTAATCTAGTTGATTCTTCAAATAATGTCACATCTATAATTCTTAATTGCTATCATTTTATCACTTAGTATGTTGTATGGAGGGTAGAGACAAGGAGAACAATCTGTATATACGGAAAGTTTCCGCCTAAATGCAATAAATAAAGGTGGCGCCACATTTGCGTCAGGGTAAATTTCTTTTAGGTTATATTTACTACATTATTTTGTACAACGCAAGTTGTTAAAATTTTCAATAATGGTTTGTTTGTGTCAAAGAGGATATTGAATTTTTTAAATTCATTTCATCTACAATTGCTACATTCATATCATACCCTTGTCTACACCAACGCCATAGAGAAAAGTTTTTGAACTGTTATTTATCATATATAGCTGGACACTCTTTCAACTGTTCTCCCAAAAGGGATACTACTCCTTCTCTCTACCCTCCATAGTATGTTGTTAAATTTCCAGTTTTGGTTTTGGAATACAATTCATACAAATTCTCTTTGCATATATTTACCTTCCATGTTGCTGTAATATCACTTTCAATATCCAAACTGAATGTACCGTCTTCTTTAACCAATGGAGCAGAGTTATCTTTATTACTGTGAAAACTAAATGGCATATGCATTAAATATAAATCTACGTAATCTAAATTTAATCGACTTAGTGATAACTTTAGATATTTTTCGACATCGTTTGGTCGGTTTCCCCAAACAGGCAGCTAAAAAAATAAATAGTTCCATGAGAGTATATTAAAGTTGACCGCTTGACATGGAGTTAGACAATGTACGATGCAATACAACTCCCTAGATCAAAAAGACGTTTGCAGATGAAGGTCACTTGATTGTTTAATGCAAAATCTCGCACTTGCAACCTTATCCGTTTGGTGCTATTTTTATTTCATGCAAGTGGCAATTCTAGGAGAAAAACTTTAGATTAAAAACCATACAAATGTTGGTCAGATCCGTTGGTCCATTTGACAACTTTGATTACTAACTTTTTCGTATATTTGTTCCGGTATTTTTTCACTTTACTTTTAATTCTGAAGAATTGTCAGCCACGCAGCAAAGGAAATGGTTTTGTTTAGTTACAGCCATGATGCAATGGCAAGAACCTTGCATAATGTCAGACAACTTGCTATAGGTGCAATCTCATGCTTATGCTGGAGTGTATTAATCACATGGTACGAACGAGCATAGATCGCCAACTGAAAAAGATGTAGCATCTAATGTAAAGAGCGTCAAGCATCAAAATCAGGAAAAGAAAAATCCGAGGATACATTCCCGTGAATAAATGATCTTGATTTCAAATATCTTTGAATAAATAATTATATTTTATAAATATCAATGTTCATTTTTTTAAAGCACAATAAAAAAATTAATCGATCAATTTTATTCCATTAATCAAAATGATTTACGTTAATGAATCCTGTAAAAAAATTAAACAATGTTAGGTTTAAACCTCTTCAACATTTGACATTATATCTATTATAGATGGCGTTTTAGTCTAATTCGTACCACATGACTAACTAAAACACTCGATTCAACCGTCTTACGTCAGCATTAAACATATTTCAACCTTGCATGCAATTTCTTGCAAGTGGTCATGTTCCACCTCAATCGGCCTTCAATTTTTTTATCAATATCTGTTATACGTATATATTGATTGGTTATACTTCGGAAATACAAACATAAAGTTCTAGGCGTATTTTTAAAATACCATTTTTAAATAAAAAAAATTTTAATCATCTGAAAGACCATACTTTACTTTTCTACATTATTTCCCATTAAAAATAAGAAAATTATCGTATCGTGGAACCAGCTTTTGTATTCCATTCCATCGCAGATAATTCAAACGTTCGGACACAATTTTGTGAAAAAAATGTCATGAAACAACTGAAAATCTGTTAGATAAAGACGAAATCATGAATCATCTGTTCTCTTTAACTTTTTGAATCAAGTCATCGATAATGTCTGAAGGTCATCCACAACGTATTGCACCACCCACTTCCCAGTCAGCAGTATTTTCAATAGGTGGTGGCATTTTCAAATCACGCAAAAATATGTAGACTCGATCGGATGGTTCCGATGGTAATGGCATCTTTAGCCCCCCAATAATAACGACGGCGTAATTTAAAAATGGTGCTTTCAAAACACGGCTCGTGTGTTATAGAACCGACCAATGGTAACAAATAACAAAAATAGATACATTTAAATATTTAGGGGTCAAAATATTGCAAGAAGATGTAAGAAACTAAATGATTTATAAGACCATCACTACAAATAATAAAGAAAATTGACAGAATATAGAAGTGAACAACAATAAAAGAAAAATAACATTGGTGTGAGATTACTAAAAAATCAACAATAACAGGAAAAAATCGGAAAAGTATTTCTAAAAAATTGAGAAATTTTGAAAAGAGCAAAAACCAGACTATGTTAAAAGAAAAAACGTATCATATTGAGAAAAGAAGATCAAGAAATAAGGAAAAAGAAGAGGTAGACCGAGAAGTTGTTGATTGATTGTTTTTTTGTAAAAAGCAAGCAGAAGAGGGTAAACCCTTTTTCACTCGAGTAATTCGAGTAGTGCCTGCCGTATGGAGATGCCTGTGGATATTGATCTTGAACTTCTGTAGGTTGTTCTGTAATGTTCGTTAAATACGTGCTATGGTAGCTGTTTCCACAAGCTTGCACTTCTCCAAAGAAAAGAGTCATGATAAATTGACGTTCTCCAAGCGAACTCGGTGTTCATGGGCGACGTCTGCCTTCGAGTGGGTCTTGAAAAAACTGCTGTAGACGGGATTACGATAGACAGCTCTGAAGAGCATTTGCCGTGGTAATATTGGTGAAACAGTCAGGTCGGCGACCTTTCTTCTATGCTCTAAGCTGTCCAAGTTTCTGGTCAACTTTGGATCGCCTATAAGTCGAAATGCTTTCTTCTGTATTGAGTCGAACATCTTCAAGGTATTCTTGGGATGAACGAATCTGGGAGGTCTTGTAGAGAATTAGAAATTATCGTGAAGTATATAGTCTTTTGGTCTTAAAGAGGGCTCCCGAGTTTTTGTGAAGCTGCCTTGGCTACATCGTCCACGTGACTATGCCAGAAGATATTGATTCCAACCTCAACATCCAACAAGCGAGATGTTGATATTTTATGCCGTCAGACAGGACCAAATCCTGAACTGCTGCGCCAGTTTTCTTTGTAAAAATAGCATTCTGGGTCTTTGCTGCATTAAACTCAATTATATTGGTTCAATCCCGTTTCAGAATGTTTTCAAAATCGGTATTGATGGTGGTGATCTGATGCTGCCTACGGATTTGGGTAGTAGCCGAGTTTATTGGGATGGTTAATTTGATCGACGACACCAGTGTGCTATCGTCGGCGAAGCTATAGATCGGGTTTGTAGTTTTGTCGATGTTGATGTACAGGAGAAAGAAAATTAGATGACAAGATGCATCACTGAGGAACACTAGCGTTGACCTAGATGGGTCGGTCTTTGTGAAACCTACTAAACCAGCCGATAAGAGAGGACGACAAACAATACGATCTTAATTTATTTAGAAGTTGTCATGCCAAACCCTATCAAAAGCCTTCGATATGTCAAGTGCGATTGCTCTGGATTCCCCACATTTCTCTATAGCTTCAGTACATACAGGAGATCCCCGGTTGATCTATATTTACGGAAACAATATTGATGGTGGCGGATTATGTTAGCCGACTCGAAATATCTCAAGATTTGCTGTTTAACGAGTTTCTCCATGGTCTTGGCAATGGCTGGGACTAAAACAATCAAACTATAGTTATTGGGAATCGTCTTTTTTGGTATGGGTTGAATAAGAGTAGCTTTCCAATCTGCAGGAAAAAGACCTTACATGATAGAGAAAACAGTTTGCATGGCATGACCCTTATAGTAAAAAAGAGGAGAAATAAGAAGTAGTGAGAGTACTGGCAGTAAATAATAAACTTGACATCAATAATTCTATAGCGAAATGTACAAGAGTTCCACATTTTCATTATTATTAAACCTTAATTTGTTGCAAATCTTTTGATTAGAAAATTAAACCATTTAAGAATCTTATCATGGATATTGATTTATTTAACTTTCGTAACTCACTTTCGTTGTTATAAAGAGCTCTTCTCTTCGAACTTTTCCTGAAGAAATCCATCTGTTTACTACTTTACCAACCGGTTCTTCTGTATTATAATTGAAAGCAGTATCTGTAACAAATTAAATTTCAATCTAAACTTTATATATGTCAATGTGAAATAGGAAACAAATATTTTCTAAGATGTCACGTGTCGTAAGGGAGTCTGGAGGGGTATGATACGATAATACTTGAATGAAGTACTAAACCATTTCCCTTTTTCCTAGAGGATCTGTTCAATATTGCATATTTATTGGTGTGGACTAAATTATATGCTTCTGGTAACAGTGTCAATTTTATAATATTGTTATAAACTCGGCCAATAAATATACCTTGATCCGATCATGTTATCGAAGATTTATGACTGTTTTTATAGAGACAATGTCTAAGAATACATTTTTGTTTGTTTACGACAGTCTTGAGATTTCGATAATTCGAAGGCTCTAAAAATGATTTTAATATATAAAGCAGGGCTCTAGCAGTCGTAATCGGTCAACGATTTGATGCTATAGTTAATATATCGAGATAGTGAACTAAAAAGTGCAATTTAAATAAAGTAGATGTTGAATGTGTACATAAATATTAGTGAATTTAAACGGGTAAATTAGTGCATGAATAAATTACGTAAGTATAATACACCGTGTGTATAAATTCATCCCATCCTTTTATAATAAAAAATTGTTTGTACTCTTTCAGTCACCATATGGTTGACGAGTTTTTAAATTCATTGCAGCCATGTCAACAGATCAGCAATTTTATATCAAAAAGATATACAAAATCGATGTTCGATTATTTTTGTATAACCTAAAAATTAATAATTAAACATCTTGATATTCTATTAATATATGGATGAAAACTATTGAAAATGTATAGTATTTTCAACTTATCATCAATATGTTTTTGATTAGTTGAATATAGCTACAGTTCAAACTCAATAGGATTGTTTTCAATCGATTTAATGAATGTAAAGCGAAAATAGAGGTGAGCGATGAGAAGGATGTGCAAATCGGCAGCTTAAAAATTTCACAGCAGGTGAATATATTTATATATCATTTACATCACATTCATCTATCGATATTTAAAATTAAAATTCACGTACATCATATCCTACGCTATTTCACTAATATTAATTCTTATGATACATAAAACACTTCTAACCTTTATGATGAGATATATTCGGTTGGTACATGCCTTATTAAAAGAAAACATGTCTGATTCAATCAGTAAAGGCAGTAGAAAAACAATTAGTATTCTATAAAAATATGTAGCTATGGAAAAATAAAAAAATTATTACAAAGAATATTCCTATGTAGGATGGTTATAAAAATATTTTAAATAACTGTTTATGTACTCGCCTTGGGATCGGCGAACTCACCGATGGGCCCAGAACCCATCCTTGGTGTAGTTAAAAGTGTAGCTATTGCGGCTCTCAACGCGGACTCGGCAAAGATACATAGAAACACCTAGCATGAGACAAGCGAAGGCACATATAGATGGACCTTCACACAACAAACAACTGCTCCAACTAAACAGGCGAAAAATCCGACTAGTGACCGAACACCATGAGCATCACGGACGATCCGGAGTGCAGTTGGTGCATGGAGAAGGACGAAACCGCAGACCACGTCATCTGTAGTGCCCTGCCCTCATACGAGCACTTGGGCAAGCCTTACAACTTGCCTAATGACATCAAAGGGTTCAAGCCAAATCGCCTGATCGGCTCAAAGGACATCGACCTTTTGTAACGTCAAGTGTGGCACGACGAACCTATCTAAAGGCCTATGTGCTCGACGGTCCCTTGGCCGCCCACAATTAACTATGAACTACATGTTTATGTTTACTCATCCCCTGATCGGTGACATGTCAATTCACCATCACTACTAATGATAATGGGCCGATGAAAACACATAAGGATGCATTGTCCCAAAAAAATTAAGAATTCTGTATAGTAATAATAAGAGGACTTCTTTGAGAAAGTGCTTTTAAGTCATTTCAAATTTCATCATTCCTGTCGCGAACTTTTAATATACAAATCTTTGATTTTATGTAACAACAATTTGTTTAAGTTTTGTCAAAATATACATCTACATCCACAAATTTTATTAAAACACAATATCTGCTTTCTCTATCTGAAAATTCATTCAAAATTCCTTAATACTTCTACAATCATCTGCATTTATTTCTTGACAAACGGCTAATCATGTAGGTATTTGGTCCCTTGTGGAAGTTTTTGTTAATTTGTCAAATATCCACATATACTCTATAAAAATATATTTGGATGTCTTTTATGTATCTTCTATCTTTTCTATTAACACACTGGTTGGTTCCATTTTATTGGATTCGACTCGGTGCTCATGAATTACTGAATATTAACTTTGAATACTTCTCGGTTAGGTTTAAAAAAGCAAAGTTATCAAATGTATTAAATGGTTATAATACTAACCTACTAGCACAATATCTATAAAAAGTTAGTGTTAGAATGAAAAAGAAATTTTAAATCACATAACTTTTAGGAGGAAATATTTCTTCTTGCAAACCTTCCACCTCTAAAGGTTTCTTTTATCCATTAGGTGTGTTTGTACTAAACTTCTAAATTAAATACAGAATTTAAAATTCAATTATTTACCTCTTAGGTTCGATCAAACTGAAGATTAAGTTCTGAAGTTCAAAGTCTTCCACTTTAGAATGATTATAAAAACTCCAGGAGTTTCTGATTTAGATAACCTAGAATACTTGAAAAAGGAAATGAAACTGGAGAAATGAATAAAAACTAGTTTGTCTTATTGTTAGATAACTTTTGTCACTAGATATAGTTTACAGCATTAAGTAAAGATAATTACAGGTAATTGAGAGTTAAATTGCTTTAAATATTGTACATTACGGATTATAACAAAATAATAATTGTATTCTGTAAAACATGCTTGAAAATACATACTTTTTTATATTGATTCCAATAACTATTTACTTGCATGTCCTCGTCAATGACTGAGTAATGAAAAATTACTCCTCACTCTTGGAAGAGAAGCAACAAAACATTTTTTTTAATGTCAAAGACTCAAACTTTTTAGACAATATTTGTCAGATTTTGTAAAAATGATAAACTAATTTTCTCCATGAAACCTGAGATGGCAAAATGCTTAATTCACAACTTTATTTGACCCAGTAATACAACTCACCCCTTTTCTTTAAATAGTTGTTAAACATGATCAATTATTTGAAATAAGTTCAGTAAAATAGTGTATGCTATATTGAAATTGAAAAATTTTAACCAAAGTAGCTAAAAATATTGGCGACAAAGTAATTTCGGTTTTGTAGTATAAAATAAAATACTTTTTGTAACAAAGAATAGTTTCTAATCAATTATATATTTTCCATTTTGGTCAATGACCTTTTGCCATCTTTCTTTCAACTTGATGATTCCGCGCTCATAAAAGTTCTAGTTCTTATCAGCAAAAAACTGAACCAGGTGCGATTGAAGGTCATCGTCATTTATGAAAGTTTGACCATCAAAGAATTGAAAACTTCTAAATAAATGGTAATCAGATGGTGCAATATCAGGACTGTATGGGGGATGTGGCAACACTTCCCATTCAATCTCCAATAGTTTCTTGAAAATGTGTGAGGCCTTGCATTATCATGGTGAAACACTAAGAAAAGTCTGGTCGTTTTTTTTGCTTTATCCAATTTCATTAAAAAATTGATTGTTTGGTTTCTTGGAAGCAGCCACTTCCCAGTCAATCTCCAATAGTTTCTTGAAAATGTGTGAGGCTTTGCATTATCATGGTGAAACACTAAGAAAAGTCTGGTCGTTTTTCTTTGCTTTATCCAATTTCATTAAAAAATTGATTGTTTGGTTTCTTGGAAGCAGCTCAATAAAAAACACCTTTGTAATCCCACGAAACTGACAGCATGAGCTCCATTAAGTATTTACAATATAAAAATTTGGTAACTGATAATGACATTGAATTTGTAGTAAATATAAAACCAAATAATATAATTTTACAATTACTAAACTTTTTATATTCCTTGATGATTCTGACAATTCGACAATATAACAAGATCTTGAAGATAAATAATCTGTGGCAGTATTTGTATTGAAGCATTATTTAATATTTTAACAATACTCAAAATCACTACTGATCCATTAGTTGTAAATAAAAGTTTTATAATAAAAGTATGCTTTTGAAATATTTAGACTTTGAAGCTCAGTTATTGAGATTATACCAATTTTTTTGCATTAAAAATAAACTATTCATCTCAAACTTCAAATGTTTTATTGTGAAAGAAATATACAACTTAACTATTATAATATTTAAATAATTGACTAGAGAATAACTAGATGAATTCTAGTCCCTCGTACTTATCATCTGCTATATGTTCGTCTTCCAACAATATTTTTCCATCAATAGTAAATGCTGTTATATAAGTTGCTGTATTTCCATTTAATTCCTCAGTCCTCAGAGCAATAATCACTTCGTCATTTGATGTTGGAATAAATTTAAAGCTTGAGAAACCTCTGGTCGGTTTGGCATTACCAATTTCTATCACATTAATATTATGAAATTCAGGATCTACTCTTAGGAGAACAGAACACCCCCTGTGTTCATCTAAACTTTCATTATATGGCTCTTTGCTACATCGTCTTGGTAGGAAAAACCATTGTTGATGAACATCTGACCAAAGTGCACTTTCATGAATCATATACCCTGGCCAACTTATTCCTATAATACTTCTTAGTTTATTATATTGGTCTACCCAATTGATGTGTTTAACATAACCTTCTTTTGTAATTGTTTTTATAAATTGAGGATCATTATTTACAAATTCTCCAGTGGCAGTTGTCCATTCTTTGCCTATTGATCCAATATGCAACACTTCATCCTTGACTGTAGCCCATTCAGACTTAAATCCTTTGAGGCTTTTTCCATTTCCATCCATAAGTATTAACCACGGAATGATATTTTTATTGTTATTAATTAATTCAAAAACTATACCTGTTCTATCATCAAACGTTAATAATCTACCATCAAATGTTAGTAATTCAGACAATTCCAATCCTCTTCCATTTAAAGCATAACTTGTCGTAAGTACTATAGGTTCTTTTTGATCCCAATTAATAATTATGCGATGTGTTTGAAGGTTATAACTTAAATATCCAGTTTTCAGGTACGAGTACCATGTATTTTTTTCCTTATCACTACGTGAATTCTGATCTAAATCTGCTATAACTCCTATTTTAAATATATGCATGGTACTCGTTTTTATTGGCCTTGTAATTGGGTATGTATAATTGTAATTACTTCTTATATAATAGTTGCTGGTACTTCTAGTAGTAGAACTTGTGTACAAACAAAATAACAGAATCATACCTGTAATTCCCACTGAATATACAAAGAACGTCTGACAACATATTGTTTTGTTTCCGATTCTATATGTTGGTTGTGATTTTAAAGCTTTTCTCCAATCTCTTGTGGGACTCATTCCTGATTAAGAAACAATTTGAAGAAACACGTAAAATATAGTTTACAATCAAATGCCAAAGTCATCTTCTTCGACCAACAATTCTAATAATGCATCTTTCAAATTTATTATAAACTTCTCTTATAATTTCGTTGGAACAACATTCTAACATATAACATCAGGGTAATTACTGAATACAATTATGCCCCTTCTAATCGATCTAACCTAACGTGTCAAATACAACACATAGTTGAAATATGTCAATGTCAGCTGATCACCTAGGAAATTTTCGCGATTTTAACTTAACTGATTTAAATGCGTTAATCGAGAGTATTTTTGATTACATCATAATTTTTTTGTTCTATTTTTAATGTCTTAGCAGGACCAACACAGTATTGAAACGACTTTTAAATGGAAAATAAATTTATGTTCTATTATCAACAAACGCTAAAACTTAATAGACAATTTTAATAATAGGCCGTAGCTTTTTAGGTTGAAAAATATTTTATTGTTATAATGTTAAAGTCCAGGTGTTCTATAAGGGCGAATACTAAGCTATTGTATATAATCATGAATGTTTTATTAGTAACAACAGTTAGTTAACTGGTAACATGATAGACATATATTAATCCCGTTTTAGTCAGCGGAAAAACAATTAAATTTTTTTATTCCAGTGATTTATAATATAGAAAATAATTCTAAATATTTTTAAGATGTTGATACAAATTTATTCACAGTCACCTTGCAATTCAATTCAGTAGATAAATTTAACTGAAAAATTGTATTTCTCAGTAATGTCCAACATTAAAATACTGTACATTTAGTATTCACTATTTTTGAATGAAGAAAAACTCAGATAGAAAAAGAAAAGTATCCAAGCTCCTTGAATTATTATATTATTGTTTTTCTAACTATCACACATATGTTTTATAATAAATGAGATGATGAACATGGAATAGTTTAACAAAAAAAGAGAATTATTATCATTGCACTAAAACCAAACAGAAAGGGCGGTCAGAATTTCTATTTTTCAAATGAGTGTCAGAGCTAAAATCAATAGTACATATTTGCGTTAAATACAAACCTGCATTTATTAAAAGGATACTGCACCAAACAAGTAAATAACATACCTATATGTCTATATCCACTGTTTAAAGCAATTTCAACAACATTTTCGACCTCTTCCGGTTCTGTTTTCCATGTACCTAAACCTACAATGGGTAACTCACTACCATTTGATAGTAATATATACTTCATTGTATCGAGATTTTTTTGCAAAGAAAACGACAGAAAAGCTTTTTCCGCGCGCCAGAAACTCGTGCTAATTTTAAGCAACGTTTTAAATAAACTTCTATTTTTAGGTGTCAAATTTTTATATTCGATGAATATTTTTCTCTTTATGTGAAGGCTGCTTCCTTGATTTCGGCTGTCGTGGCTGGAATCAGTTACTAGGTTAAGGAATTATTGATTAACCAGGGAAAGGTCAAGGATAAAATGGCAGTTTGGAGAACCTATGAATGGCCAGTACATCCTGTCAATAAAAGATATAAACGAATAAAAAATAATTGTATAGGTATATAAGGTTTTTTCTATCGTATCCTACACATTTTATATTTTACTAAATCTTGTATTTTTATTTCAAAAATGTCCGACATATACGGGAAGGCTCAAAAATTCAACAGAAATTTTTCTAATAGCCAAATATCGTTCAGCTTTCGCTAATATTGACAGAAGTTTGTATAGGACTCATAATTTAATTATTCAAAGAAATAACTTCTTAGAATACACAAACTAAATGCAAATATATAAATATCAAAAATAATATTATATGAAAAGTTTGGCTAGCACAAATGTTGTACCCACAGAACATACCCTAAGAACAGTGTTCCCAACTCTCAAAAATTCATCTCCCTAAAGCCCCAATCCAAAATCCTCATAATTACCAGGGAGTCCTCCTAAAAAATTCTATAATTTATAAAATAAATAAACAACATTAAAAATAATAAAATATCATTAAACAAATAAAAATTTCAAAAAATCAAAAAATGATTTTATTCGGCAACACCATTTTTTAAAATTCTTTTTTCATAAATTATCGAAAACTTCAAGTAACAAGTCATTTTCCTCAGATTTTGAATGTTAAAATCATACATATTGACATTAAATAATTTTATCATTTTTGCGGATGGTTGAAACGTTGTGCATGATCCACCATTCCTTTGCAGCGTGGACCGAACCATAATCATATTTTATAACATTTACATCCAAATTCTTTACAGTGTTATAAAAATCCCTAAAAATACCCCTAAAAACACCCCATCCCACATCTTTTCCCCTTAAATTTGGGGGAAAAACCCCTAAGTTGGTAACCCTGCTTAAAAAATGCAAACTTAGTTGTTATTGAGTGTAAACAACATGGCAGATGTTCGACGTCAGTGCTCTCGATGGTATGTGGCAGAATGCATTTATTTTCACAGGTCAGTTTACGACACAGAATATCTACTCTATTTTTTGTTATTGATTTCCACCCAGTTCCACCAGAAATAAAACAGTAATTCAGTCAAACAGATTGCACATCATTCATTACGATGATACACTACTACTTACTATATTATCTAATTATATGTTATTAAATAAAATTGTAAGTTGAAATCCTTGTTTTATTTAAAAATATTTTTTGTTCTTAAATTTTTCTCCCAAAACTAATAGCTGCAGAGGAAAAAAATATACACCGTGATTTACAATTTTTCTAATGAATTGAGCGGAAAACAGTTAAAAACCCGAATTTTGTTTGTCAAACCTACTAAATTTTCTGTAACAATGGAGTCTGAAATTCAATTGAAATTCCTATTGCTCTTCTATAGGTAAATTGCTAGATGTTAAGAAATGAGCACTCGGAATATCAACTTGGTGCTCTTCGAAGATTACATCAGTGTCTACTATACCTGTATTAACCACATATGAATTTTCTTGGTTTACTATACACTCATGAACTTTGGCATAACTATGATCTTCATAAATGGAAGTAGACAATGAAGGCAGATGAGAGACAGGAATAGATCAGATAGCTTAAAGTTGTACTTATAAACTCTTAAGTTCACGCCCGCGCTGACGCTCTCGCTGGCTTGACGTTAGAACGCATAAGGGGGCGATTGTGTTTATAAATCACACTTCCTAATCTGTTTAATTTAAGTTGAACGCGAAAGAGGGCGTAACGTACAAGTTTATAAATTGACCTTTTTATATTTCAAATGTTTTCTATTGAAATTTGTAACATCACTTTCCTGAAAATGATTTTCACCCTAGCGAAAATTTGATGTTTGAATGACACAATTTTATTACACTAGCGCCACGTTGACCTTCTTATTGGGTATGTTTTGAGGTTGTACCCTTAACAATTTAATACTCCACTCATAAAGCGATAACACCTCAAAATTATTGTCTGTATTTTGAATTTTGAGATTAGTTCAATGCAAAATATGTTAGGACCGTCATTTTTCCAAATATGTTGAAGTGAAAAATTGCTAGATAAAATCAACACCCCTTGAAATCTGCCATTATATGCTACAGCCGCCTATTCGTAAATCTACCATTGAGTCGCACTGTATATAAATGTACATAAACCAGGTTCCAAAATTTTATTGTACAAACTAAATCTAACCTAAACTGAATCTCAATATTATAAATAAAAAAGTTTTGAGTTGAGATACCTATGTTGCATCAGGATTTTTAAAATTAATCTTTTATCATCTTTGTTCATAAGCAAAATTTAATAACCACATATTGTTTATACATCAATAGATTATACTTTGCAACTTCATACAAATATTTGATGGATTTTATTTAAAATATAAGTTGGTTATGGAAAACTAGAATTTTATTCAATTTTCTATTATTTTTTTTTGACAAGAAACGTCTTACACAGAAACACATTTTTGGTCAAAATTAAAAATGTTTCTTTTATTAGAAGTTAGAATAATGTTGAAACACAACTAGATATTAGATTCAAGTAATGAAAACTATATAAAACTGATAATTATATATTTCGCTCAAAGTATTATCTGAAGAGAAAGTATAAATAGTAAAATGTTATTTGAAAAAATCTAGTGTATTATTTTTCTAAAATAATGAAACCAAACAAATTCGATTTGAAAGTGCCAGTTGTAAATACACGAAAATTGTTTCTCCAAAAAAATATAACTAAAATTCATATATGTATACATACTGTTGTAGGTCTATGTAATTATTTCTCATTATAAATCACTTTCACTCATTTATAACTGATTGTTAAAATATCACAAGTTCGTAAAACACCCATTTTTAAAGGTGGTGGTACAGGTGTTTTCAGATTTTCAACTATGATATTCTCAAAATTTAAATCTACGGCTTTTACTTTTCCAGTAACTTGTGTATTTGTATACATATTTATAACGCATTCCTTTTGATTGCCTAAAATAGAAATTTATAAGATGAATATATCTATACAGCAGCACGAATTTACCACATATCGATGACAGGTAATGAATAAATCTATTTCTGAGAAATGCATTAGCTTCTTGTTCTTCTGTTGTTAATTGTTTATTATTCATTCTTATTTTTAGTGGTTTAGACTGATACATACATTGTACGTTTGATTTATTTAAGGTTAGGTTTAAAATGTGGATAAAAACAAACTACACATTCCTTCCAACAGTAAAACCAATATATCTGGCTGGATTGGCAACATAGCAACAACTCGCTGAGCACTGCGCGCTGTTGGCACTGTATACAAGGTGTGATTGATAATAACATCATATTGGTTATTGAACATTCACATATTTTTTATACAAATAAATTATTCAAAACGCTAGATGACGATTAGTAAAACAAAAATGCACAAATAAATAAATAAAGGTTATTAAAAGATGATTCCCTGTTGTTAAATTAAATCGGAAACTTACTAAAATTATTTCGTAGTATAGAAATTTTCATGGAGTACTAAGTAAACAAACGCATACCGAAACGCACAAATTCAATTATAAAGTTTCTTTAGTCTACATATTAATTTTCATTGAGAGTAATATAATAAAAAACTAGAAGTAAACGTAAAAAATTTTTAAATATATTAAAACTAAATTGGACTGATCACCGAAAAAGTATGGATATTGAAGCTCTTTTCCTAGATGACAATTCGAGGCGAACATGTTGGTTCATATTAATAAAGATATATGTAACTGTACAGCTTAGCCAAAAAATTTCAATCCAAATTCGTTTCATTTTATTGGCTTTAGACTTCGGTGGTGTTGTTTGAGGTTGATGAAATTTAATTTATCCTCATTTTACGCATAATCCGTTGAATTATTGATTCCAACGAACCTATTAAAAACATCCATCATATATATTAAACACAATTGTCTTATCTTTTCTAACATACGTCGCGACTCTATAATGTGTGCAACAAAAACTTCAAATAAAATTGAGTATAACCATTATAAAGTCTATAAACCTTCATTTGTTTGTTGTAGAACACCAAAATATTACATAAAAATATGTGACAATTTCACATGTAGCCCCTGTAACAATTCATGTGGTAATAATAATCTCCTACGGTTAGCAGTGATGCCAAACTATTTCCTCTCATGAAGATAAATTTTTTAATGGATTATTAATTCTCGACTTATCGTTTTTCCTAAACATATTCAAATCCTAGCAAATTACTTAACGAACCCAAACACGCCCGTTTTCATCACGTTATAACACACAAACCTATTTGAAAAAACATATATTCCTAGGACACAATAATATAAATTATCTTTCCCTTTCCTTATGAAATAAAATATATTGGAATCAAGTTGAAAAAAATCGTAATAATTAGAACGACTACATTAATTAGTTATACTATTATAGTAATAATCCTGTATTATTATTTTTGTGCTATATAACCCTTGAGAAATTTTATTGTATCCAACAATAATTAGAAACAATAATTACAATTGTTTATTTTTAAATTTGTTGAAAATTATTGTTAGACATTCACTTTTATTTATATTGTATTTTTATTGAATATTATAGTATATGCTACGCCCTTGGAAAGAGAAATTTACGAACAAACATGTTAGTAAATTAATACAATTTTCTTCTCAAAACAAGCTCAGACTTGAATAAAGCTTGCAACAGATCTGTACTAGTTGAGTCATCTTTTGAATTGAGTCTTAGAATCTTCCATTAAGTGAGACCAGTAAACAATGATTATGACGACTGCTCAATTATGTGTAAAAACTACTTGGCTTACTGCATCGAGAACCTCGATACCAGCATTTCTGCACGAATCACATCAGACCTTCTAAAATTTTCAATGATCGAAATCATTTTATCTTTGTCCGTTACACCCACGAGACAAGACGGCGTTGTTGCTCACTCTTTCTTCAGTTCTAGTTCGGCCTCCCAATGTATTTTCCCTGTGCGCTGTCAGATCGCGCTTACGGACGAGTTGAAACTTTGCAAAGTTTTGTAGAACATGTTATGCTGATTCTCCGAGAAAAATCTAGTCGCAATGACAAGATTTAACAAGAAAATTAACAAAATGGATCTCCCACCTAAATTTTACATTGGTTGTTCAACTGTTACTTATTTAATATCGTGTTTACAATTGTCAATCTATAAACAATGTCTAAATTTATTAAGAAAAAGATGCGCCCTGTTAAAGTGTGTTGTAGTGCCCTTGTAAATAATAGAGAAGTTGAATTATCTCTACTAATGGATATGGTCAAAATAAAAATGAAAAAACTGTAAGTACTTATTTAAAAAAATATTATGTTTAACTTATACATTTTTCGAAATGGAATTATTAATTCAAATAAAATTGTTCTTTTATTGAATTTGCAATTTCAAGAAAATATAACATCGTAATAATCATCATGGGTTCTAATGTAGGTTCAATATAGGCTTCTATAATAATGATGTGATTGATATTAACATCTGATTTCAGGAAACATTTCATAACTATTTATCAGTCTAGTATAAACCGTTTGCTTAAATTATATGCTCAAACTCCTTATATGCACCCCAGCTTTATTTGAAAATTTTGAAAATGATGTTGAAATAATAAACCCTATTTACCAAATGTGTATACTATTTAATCTTAATAACTCATGTATACTATTACTGAAAGGATACATTAGTTTCTTAATTTTTACTCATGATTACTTGTGCCATATTGAAGTGTTTTTGCATTTATGTTAATAAAGTTTATTAGTCAGCTCATTATATATGGGGCACCTTGCACTAGGAATTAGTTATCTAATCTAATCTTATCAAATTAATGTAATAACCCAGAAATAATCAGGATGTAACTTACAGATTTCAAAATAATACTCTAGAATAATAAAAATCGGCGCATTATTATAATTATGTTTATGTATAAAGTGATTATTTTCAAATATATAATTGTAAATAACAAATGCAGTAATTGGCATATTTTGTATCAATTTCAATATATAATTTCAAACTACCACACATTTTACTTTCCAGACACACTTAATTGCCATATTCTACTCAAGCTTCACACTAAGTACTTTGAAATTATCCAATTTTAATGAACTATAAATTTTATAAGCAGTTAAAATAATGTCTTTTGTTATTTAGTTTTTGGTCTAGTACTTTTCACTTATATAAATTATTTTATTACTACTGAAAATTCAATATTTTTTTATCTTTCAATGTTTTATTATCTTAGTTTTATGTTTTATTTCATTTTATTCTCCCATCGTCAATTATTATCGTTACTAGATTTATAGTTAAAAATGTTGTGAAATTTCTCCAACTGTTGTGGTTTTTCTATTTTTTGAAATATGGATCTGTTGGAGATATTTGAATTCGAACATGGCCCTCTATCTGTTAAAACTCAAAACTGTTCTGTGAACAGTTTCCGTGAAGCTAACTAATTTTGTTAGTGTAACTTTTATTAGATGTCACTAGGATCTGTGCGTATGTCACTTTTAGTTGTCTCCCACTAATCGAAAGGCGCCAGCGCCATTATCGTGTCGAAATTCTGCAGTCTACAGTGAAAATCACGGATGAAAGTGAATGCTCGGGGTTGAAATAAACTAATTCGTAAAATAATTTTTTCCGTATTTCTTGATCTAAAAGTACAATATCTAGTAACGACCATTGGTGCCTTTTTAATTAAACAGTGCATGATTAGTGGTCGCTATAGACAGAGTTTTGATAATGTCTCTTGGTAAACAAGCTAATTTTTGTGATGACTGGAAAATAATGAAATTTTAAATTCTATTTAGTATTAGAGAACAATTATTCAAACTGTCTAAGACGGCTGAAGCAATGGTCAAAAGGTATGTACTGTTGTTAATTGTGAAAAACAATTTTTATTTTCAGTATTTTTTATTTTTATCTTTAAAGAGAACAGGTTGGTATAATAATACAAACTTTCTTGTTCTATATAAAAGTAATTACTGATAAATAATATCGGCGGTTTAAATTTAATGATAAATAATTATGCAGTGATTGATCAAAGCATGTTATATTTAGTACCACGTTGAACATACAACGAAAGGTCATACTTTAAGCCAAATTTACTTCATGTGGTGATTTTGGATATGTTTTTAAATAAATAATATTTTGATGGCAAGAAACTTGTAAATTTCTATGTATAATAAATACTGAATCTAAAAAGTTTCTCTTTTAAAATGCAGATAAATTTTGTTATTTATGTATTTTATTTGTAGTGATTAAAATATATTATTTATCCCAACATGATAAATTTGAAATTGAAAAAATATATTTTGTAATGAAAGTGTTTTCTGCTGAAAACAAATATTTTTTTGTACCTAAATAAGTTTACCCTGACAAAACACAAATTTGTAAATAACAAATCACATGGCATGGAAAAAAACTTGTATGTAAATCTGTACTTACAATATGGTCATTTTCATTTGGTTCATCAAGCACTAAAGCTTATTTAATTCATGTAATAAAAATAAAAGTATTTCAAAGTATAGAAAAACTTATTCAATTTACTCCAGTCAGCTTCCTTTTTATATCTTTAAAATACAGCAAAATTTTATTTCCAAGACATGTTTTATTTCAAATTCTGCGAATTTTCATGATTTTGTATATTTATGTGATGAATGTTGGCAAAACAAGTTGTGTATTTAGTACAAACAATGACAATTTATTTTGAAATCTTAGACTAGAAGTTTTATGATATGAACAAATATTAGATATCTGAGGGATGTTTTAGAATAAGTTCACTTATACTAAATGTTAATGATTGATGCTTAGCATTCTCTTTTGAATGCTGAACTTTTTAAATAAATCAAAATTGCAGTAGCGTTTATTTGTTAGCTATGGCATTTATCGATGGGGTGAATTTATTCGCAAAGTCTGCCAAGAGGTAAATACAACATTCCAGTGTTGAGTTATCCTACTTATTTCTGCAATATTCTATTGTATGGCAACTATCAGTTTTCCAATAAAAAAGCAGCATTAAAAGTTATAAATGGGATGACATAATTTGAATGAGCTAAGAGCTTGGAACAATGTTTCAAGCAATGAATTATGGCACAAAAAGTATTGTAGATACTTATAGAGGAAATGTGGATATCAATCCAAATAACTATAGATGTTTACCACAAATTAAATTATTTCCAAACGTATTTTTTACATTCTACTAAGTAGAATTTAATGATTTTCCCAAGAAATTATGATTTATTCATATTGGGCGTTAAATTGACATGAAGCTCCCCTTTTGCACATGGATTGATATTTTTACTTCTATTTATTATGCGGCTTTTCAATACTTAATGAGTTATGTGTGTTTGTATCAAAATTTATATATCTGTATCTCCAAAGTTAACTTTCAGTATATTTCCAGTTGCGATAACTTAAGTCTTCTCATTTAACTTGACATTTTTTCATCTTATGATTTTAGTCTGTTTGAATTTGACTTGAAGTGAGTTATATTTAGTAGACAGTCACCAATAGGGTACTTATATTTTTTAAAAAGTATTTTTTTTTTATTTATTTAATAAGTTCTTGATATGAAATAATGTCAGAAAGTAAAATATTTAATCAAAAGTGAACCAAAATATCTAAATATTTGATTGAAAGTCTCAAAGATTTCAAATTTTTAGCCACATAAGAAAATGATTCTCATTGGTTTTCAGTTGTGACGTCAGAGGTTTAATAAAAATTGAGCAGTTGCCTGCTTGATGATCACGAGGTTATCGTTGCCGGCAACGTAGCGTATGTTGTTATAAAACAGTTTTTATTTATTAATTACGCATAAATAACACATTTTTCTATATAAAAGAATAAAGTGAATAAACATTTTATAGGTTAACTTCTTACATTATTTCATAATCATCTTAAAAATTAAAAATTTAATAAACTTAATTACTATAAAATATTAAAATAAGTTTAATTTGAATCTTACTTACATTAAAATGATCTTAGCAACAAAAATGATTACATTGTATCATAAAGAGAGAGATTCGTTGGATATAATTTGATAGGCTACGAAAAAATTTGATAGGAGGAGGGTTTGTTGGAAAGAGCCCTGATATAAGAATTGCTCCTCTGCAAGGCTGGGATTGTGGTGGTTGCTTGGGGTTGTCTTTGCCAACTTTTCTGGAAGAGGAAAAGCGGAGACGAAAAGAGAGCTTGAAAGTAAAAATGGTTCTTCTCGGATTGGGATTTTTTTTTATTTTTTGGAAAATTTTATTTATTTTTCTGAGCTTCAGCTGCGTTATTCATTTGGCTGAGGAACTGGTTCACCAGATTGCAAGGAAACCGCAGAAAACTTACAACACTGACGACTTTGTATCATATGTTGTCTTTATTTGATATTTATGACGTCACGCAATATGGCGGCTTTAACAAAATGTTTAAACTACCTACAAAATTTTTAAATTTTATCTAATTTTTTTCTTTATAGACATTGATCGAAGAATTAAAAAAATATTTAATAGAAGTTACATATAAACTATCCAAAACAATTTTTTTCTCAAACGTTGCAAGTACACTATTGATGCTAAACAACCTTTGTGCTCTTGACGGAAATTCAAAGCGAGATTTCCAGTTTATTTATTTCTACATAATTACTATCGTTGTAACATATCATTAAACTATTAAACATTATTTTGCGATTTTAAATTCTTATGATTATTATGACTGGAAATTACTATTAAATGTAGATGATTCATGCTGATATAACAATCTACTGCAATATTCGCGAAAAATACGAAGTGGGCAGCATCTGTTGATTTTCTTTCAAACTTCAATAGGGTTGATAAATAAAGCCAGAATACGATTTAATTTTGTTATTTTATAAACAATAGAAAGTGTTATTTGAAATTTTAGTCTAAATAATAAAATAATATACCGGTTTAAAGTGCTTTCCTAAGATAAAAAAACCACACAGATGTACTTTGAAAATAATAAAAATGCAGTAAAAGTTGTATTGTTACAAATGTAGTGCTTGTTAAAATCCCATACTAGTGGTCAATAAAGCTCTTGTGCACCTTTTTGGTAGTTTCGTGTAGATATTCAAGTCTCTTCCTCCCGTACTTACATGAACAAATGCATTTTTTGATCTTTAACTACATCATTCAGATTAATTGTGATCTCATAGGACCGGGAAATTAGACCCGACGTCTGTAGACACAAACTTTAATGTTTGTTGTGCCTTTTAGGCCATATAATACTATATGTCCCGTATTAGAAACCGCTTCACTTTCTTTTAGCGGTCTGCTTCTGACATAAATATATTTCATTACGCTAAAAAGGTTACTTGAATTTTCGTCATTCTTAAACCCAACTTTTTGTTCTAACCACACAAACACGTTTAGGAAATAATTGAAACTACAAAAACTTTACCAAAATCATTAGAAACGCATAAAGAAAACTAAACATATGAACATATTGTTGTTCATCGCTGTAGAAGCCAAATTCAGCGCCATCTAGTGACACGTGGCTTTCGCCAATAAAGTTAAAATCTTAAATTATGAATTTTTCAAATGGAAGTAAGTTCAGACGTATTGCTTGAGGTTTAACTTCAACATTTCAAATTGTACCTGCGTAAGTATTTTTAGGGATGAATATTTGAGTCATCCACCCTTAGTTTTACATAATTTATTATTCAAGCAGTGACGCAAAAAAGAAAAGAGATTTGAGATGTTTGATGTGTAAATCAGGGGAGGGGAAGATTTTTCTACTATAATGCCACGACATGTTTCACATCAATATTTTCGTTAATTATTCATAACCTTGATACTGTTTTTAAGAAAATTGAATTTACTAGATTATTATTGACATTATGTATCAAAATTTTATCTGTTGGTTATCCGTACAATCATTTTTTGAATATTATTGTGAATAATATTTTGAATTTGTATAAATTAACACATATATCAATACTTTCCTAGTAAACAACAAACACGTTTCTTAGCAAAATTTATTTCTATTCATTATTATAATGCCTTCGAGATTTATTCCATCGGTCCAAGGTTTTTCCAACTTATCCTGCCATTTTCATCATAAAACCCTCTCTCTCGTATCTCAAAATAGGATTTTATTCAGCAATGACTTCTTCGTTTGATTGATTCTTCTTTTCTTTAAGCATAATTTAGGTCTGAAAACAGCCAATAGTCGTTAGGGGGTTTTCGGACAGTGAATGAAAATTTATTTCTTCTAGATATGTTACTATTTTCATGTGATTTACTTTTTAAATTGGCCTAATAATGCACAGCCAAAGTCACTATTAATTGTATTTCCCTTTTCCAAATAGTCCAAGAAGAATATACTGTGTGTATCTCGAAATAATTTAGCCCACCAAATATTGCTTTTTATTTGCTAGTTTCAAAGGGAGGTCCAAATAATTGAATTGTTACAATTTGGGGAAAAAAGTTTGAAAAAACTAAAAACACAAACATAAAAATAACTAAATAAAGATACAAATAGAATAAAATTTCAATATTCAGAAGAAAACCGCAATGATTAACAAAATGGTAGGTAATAATTAGTATATAAGTCCATAGCAAAATTTAACCAGTATGCAGCATGCCTGGAATTAAATATTAGAATAGAAGTCGTTTACAGAGTAGAAGGCACTCAAATTATTGCGAAATGTGGAAAAAAAAGATGCTATCGATTCGATTTTAATTGGCATTCTTTTGCATTGTAAAATATTGAGCCCTTCACTATTTCTGAACGTGGATTAGATAGAGGAAGATCGTTCTTCGCGTTCCTAAGTAGATAACCGTGCAACGATCTTTCTGAAATTGGAGAAGCGTGCTTACGAATTAGGCAGTTTAGTCCGAATAAATATCTTACACCTCCCTTTTGTAGTTTGAAGATACGCCTTAAGAATTTCATAGATTCAAATATGTCTATAGTGGATACACAGAAGATTAGACACACACCATGATTTGGTCACTAGATATGGTCCTATGAAGTGCAAAAGTCCAAAAGAAACTAGTATCGTCTGCAAAAAGACATATTTTATCACTGATATTTAAATAGGCGATGTCGTTTATAAACAAAAGAAACAAAATAGGGCCTAGTACTGAGCCTTGGGGTACTCCATATTCTATTGGATTGCAAGAAGACATCGATGTGTCAACTCTTACAAACTGACTTTTGTTGGTAAGGTATAACTTAAACCATGCGAGATATGTTCCCCTGAAAAACGACATTCGCTTGGAAAGAAGCTGTTCATGCTTAATTTTAAATCCGCATATCAGTTAATTATTATTTTTTTTGATAAAGAGTCAACATAATACTTATCAAGCGAAGACATCTTGACATCTGATATAAAAAATGCATTCAATTGAAATTTTACTTACAACTTTGATTTTGAATTAGGTACCGATGTCATAAAAAGTGATTTTACGTAAAAATAAAGTGCTGAGTGCTTTGTTGCCGAATTTTTATTTCCTGTTAAAAAAATATTATATTGTCAGATATGTTTGGTGTGATCAAATTACTATTTTTATTCATAAAAATCAATTACTTAACTGTTATACCAAAAAATGAAATTTAAAATATAACTATATAATAACGACATATCCTGATTAATTTATTATAATTCTGATTATCTAAATGGGTTAAATAATAATGCCAGATCAATGCTCCGTATTACACAACCTTAAAATAACACCGAAACAATCAATAGTTACTAAATCAAGGATCCATAATTATTTCGGTTTATTTACTAGAGTGACTTTATGTCGGAATTCACTTTCATAGTACAACAATGTATTTTACAGTCTTTCTTTCAGTTCGATTGGATGTAGGATATTACCATGTCTTTGAAAAAAATTTTGTTGCTGCGCCAACGAATATTCTACTTCTTAACGAAAAGTTGGGAAGGAATTGGGTCGGTATACAGGAATGATACCTGTAGTCTTATTATAAAAAAAAATAATGTTGATTATACTTTAATTGTTATTATGTTTGTTGCTAGTATATTTTGGTAATTATCTAAAAATCATCTCTCCCCCTATATCTTTGTGGGGGGTGTTAGATTGAGGTAATTACAATATATGGAAGGTGGAATTAGCCTTCGGTCATTGTTTCTAAGTTAGGTTAGGTTCTACTCAAGAACAATATATCGGGTTTTCCAATAAGAGGTGTTATTTTGATATTCAAACAAAAATGCCATTTTTTGAGATAAATGATCGGATGTTTATTTCATTATAAAGAGGAAGGTATGCCGTTAATAATGGAAAACAACATCAGCCAAATGGCCGCCACGACTGCGCTTACACGACCATATCCTTTTCATGAAATTTTCCGTAACCAAATTGCAAAGCGGCTGCCCTATGTCCTCGATAGCCTCACGAATTCCATCTTTGAGGTCTTGAATCGATGCTGGACTGTTGGCGTAGACCTTATCTTTCACGTGGCCCCAAAGGAAAAAGTCTCAAGGTGCTAAATCACAAGTTCTCGGTGGCCAATTGTGATCACCTCTTCGAGAGATAACACGGTCCAGAAATTTTTCCCGTAAAAGATCGAGGGTTTCGTTGCTTGTGTGGCAACGTCTTGTTGAAAGTAAACGTTGTCCAAATCAATACCATCCAATTCCGGCCATAAAAAATCATTATTCATCTCTCGATAGCGCAATCCATTCACCGTAACTGTGGCTCCAGCCTCATTTTCGAAAAAGTAAGGTCCAATGACACCGCCAGACCATAAACCGCACCAAATAGTCACGCGTTGAGGATAGAGAGGATTTTCAACAATAACTCTTGGGTTTTCCGAGCCCCAGATTCGACAATTTTGTTTATTGACGTAACCACCAAGGTGGAAAGGGCCTCATCAGTTTAGATGATTTTTCGATGAAATTCCGGATGATTTTCATGCATTTCAAGGACCCAATCAGCAAAGACACGAAGTTGTTGATGATCGGCCGGCTTGAGTTCTTGTGTTAACTGAACTTTATAGGCTTTAAGATCCAAGTCTTTATACAAAATGCGGTGTAACGACGTTTGTGGAATAGCTAATTCCAAACAACGACGAGGAAAGGACAAACCTGGGTTTTCTTCAACACTTTGGGCTACAGCAGCAATATTCTCAGTTGTTCTTGAGTGACGTGCACGGGTTTTATTCTTCACATCACTAACTTGTCCCAACAGCTCAAATTTTTCCACCAATTTCTGTATTGCGGTCCGAGAAGGTGCTTCACGTCGACCCAAAAATGTTTTAGTTTTACGAACCGTCTCTGCCAAACTTTCACCATTTTTATACTGAATTTTAATAATTTCAATGCGTTGTTGAAGCGTGTATCGTTCCATTTTCATTAATGGCGTAGTTTCTACTTGTCAAATGTCAAAAAATGACATTTACCGAAATAGCGGGCTGTTCAAAATAACTCCTCTTATTTGAAAACCCTCTACATCTTTCCGTGCTCTTTTAACACACCTCTTGATCCTTTTTTACCCTATTTTATCATAAAACAATTTACTGAATTTTTAATTTTTCCATAAGTATTTTTCTATGATAAAATAATAATTATTACTTAGATGATTTTTAGATAATTACCTATATTTTTAATAAGAGGTATAAAATAACTAAAATACATAATTGGTCGATTGCGGGTGGGTCTCAACCGTTCAAGACTGTTGTTTATTTAAGGCATTGGGCCACCCTGAAATTTTCGAAAAATCGATTTTTATTTTGTTATTTTAAAGACATCAAAAACTGTGCCCGGAACGATTATTGTTGGGAAAAACCTTTAAGAAGGGGAGCTGGGGGCACGTTGTTGTAGGGGTAAGAAGTTACACGCGGTTTTTACCGGGATTTTTAACTTTTTAGTGACCATAATTAGACTTATATTTTCTCAAAATTTTTAACATTAAATGTTCATAAAATATCTACCTTCAACTTGCAACATTGTTTTTTTCTACTATCAATATCCAATAGTGGTGACTTTAATTTATATTAAGAAACGTGAAAGGTAGTTACAATTTTTAGGGGTAAGTTTTTGTAACAAAAATAGAGAAAAAAGCAAAGATAAAGAAAAGTCGAAAATGAACGAAGAAGGAAAAAATAAGGAAGGAAAAAAATGTTTGTATCCAATTCAGATTCTGATACTGATGAATGGTTTTGTTTAGTGTTTAGCAAAAGTTAGAGTCCAAGCCTTTGAGAAATTTTATATCTGCCATCGATGAACTAACACCAAGCGTGAGTGGTAGTTTTACCCGCAAAACAAGAGTTAAATTTAATACAAACATGCGATTCAACAAGTTATAGTCTTTTGCGGTAACTGCGTCTGACCCATCTTCTCCAGTCAACCGTGGAATTTTTGACTTACAAAAGCTTCGGCTTACCGCTTTTGTTACAGACCAGAAAAACCTTGATTTATTTGGACAATTGAGAAGTTTTTTTCTCACCCTGTCATCATATCGTTTCTTGCAAGTATCTATGGTCTGCTTGTAGGTTTTCTCGAGAGAAGTTTGTACGATTTTCAGTACTAGGATTTGAGCGCTGGTTGTATTCATAATCTATTGTATTTCTAATCTAACATTTTTTATATTTCTATTTTGCATTTATTTCTTTTCCACAGTCTTACTAACTTTCTGATTTAGCTGTTTTAACCCATTTTTTGCTTAATTTTTTTTTCTCGTGAAATTATTCACTACAAATGTATATTTATGTTGTATATTTGTTCCAATTGTCAGATCATTTATTTTAAAAAATTCTAGATTTATTCCTTATCGTCTCTCTTCGTCTACAAGTTTTCCACTGCCTTCCTTAGTTCTTTTGAATGATCAACCTCTACTCTTAGAATCTGTCATAATTTTCTGGACCGTTATTTTTAATCAGTTTTAGATCGTATATATTTGTCTAACATCTGAAAAATTATATATCACGATTTTCGCATATATCGCATCGCATCCAATGAATTTGTTATTTTGGCTGACTCTCGACGGATACATTTAAAAAAAATTGGGACTGAGGGCTTTCATTCCTTAGTCTCAATTTTTTTTTAAATGTATCCGTTGAGAGTCAGCCAAAATAACAAATTCATTGAATGCGATGGATGCGAAAATCGTGAAAAACGTGTATAATTTTTCATTTCTTATAACATTTCACAAAAATCCAGTCTAATCAGTATAGGATCTTGTTTAAAGTTAAACAAGTATGGGCACCGAACTACTGGAGGCCTTATTATGAAACAAACAAGCTGAAGATCATGTATTGCGGTTCTGGGACTCAAACTGTTGTTTGTTTCATACTAAGGTTCCCAATAGCCGAATATTCATAATTATTTTACTTTGAATTTCACACTCCGAGTTTGCCATGGAAAACTGTCCTTCATTGATAGTTATGACGGTGAGTCAATTATAATTATATTTCTGAAACTTGTTATATATTAAATTAGATATTATTAATCAAAATATATACACTGATATGTTATTAACCACAGGAAACTCTACTGCAGCTGTTACACATTATGCAGAAAAGTTTCCTCGAGGAAACTTACCAAGTAAAAATACATTAAAAGCCATTGAACGATGTTGTTGATCAAAATCCAACAGCTAGCGTGGGAAATGTGGCAAAACAAACAAATAAGTCTTCTTCAAGTACTTGGAGAAAACTTAAAGAGTAACAGCTACATCCTTATCATTACAGACAAGTCCAAGAGCTCTTGCTAGACGATCTAGCGACTAGGTCACTTTTACACGACAAACTACCATAATGCACACTCATGTCAAAAGGGTCTCACAATACCAACACTCATTTAAAGTTAATGTTTGGGCAGTAACTTTAGGTAACAAATTAATAGGTTATCACATTCTACCTGGAAATTTAAATGGTAATATATATCTGGATTTTTTAGAGAATATCTCTATTTTTTATGCACGATGTAGCACCACTGCACTTTGATAGAAGGTGTCGTAATTGGTTGAGTAATCATTTTTTAAATCGATGGATTGGAAGAGGTACAGAAGCTCCGATTCATTGGCATGCTCGTTCATGCGATTTCCATCCCTTGGATTACACAGTTTGGTCGTATCTTAAAGAAAAAGTTTATGTTTCAGAGGTAAATTCACCTAAAGAATTGAAAGACGGGTAGAATTGTATATTCGTGAAAATGCTTACTTTAATTGAATTCTATTTTGAGTTATTAGCCTTTGGGGTGTAAAATTAAATTATGTTTAAGTTCACTTGAAATTTTGCTTAATAAATCTAATATTGAAAAGGTTATGTTCAATACTACTAGGTACGAAACGTGTAACTAGTGAGAGTCAGACAAAAACAAATTCATTGGATGTATTAGCTTCCAAAACATATTCGTATAAAATTTCAGTTGCCAGTATTTGAGGCAAAATCGTAAAAAATGTTCTTCAACGCCCTTTATCTTGAATACGGGTGGCGTTAACTGAGCAAACCCTAGAGACAGGATCACCTTTTTTTGAAATATCCTGTATCAACTTTACCCATTATAAAACGACTGAAATCTTGTCGGAGTTTCCAAAATAAACGAGAGATTGTGCGCTAACAAAGTACAATAAATGAAACAACAAAACTGTTTATACATGTGCCTACTTCTTCTTTAACCCAATTTCTCAGAATAGATTCGTTGAAAGATTCCAGCATATTTCCAAATGCGGGGACCGGATGCGAAGTGAACAATAGCGATAGCAAAACAACTTAAAATATAGGATTCAAATAGAAAGAAGAATCATATAACTCCAATAAAAATATTATTACATTTAATTTCATTTTAAAAATATCCTTATAGACAACTATGGTTTTTATCAACTGAACATACAAAACGTAAAAAATTTAACTAAATTACTTCAATAAGTACAAAAAAAAATATAGTGCTGTTCGTTAGTTCTTGGCCTCATATAGTAAACGAGTGTGTTCGCAAAAATCTTTATAAGTGCGTCAATTAATAGTCCGGGAGCCGGCAATCTCGAAAAACCAGTGATCGTGGAATTGCAAAATGTTTATATAAATCAATCAAGTATGAAAAAAAAATAATTATTTAAAAAAAAGCAAAAATGTTTTTTTGCTTTGCACACAACGCATTCAATTCACGGTACTCCGTCCGATACAAACTTTGAACAGTCTCAGAAGCGTCCCCGGGTAGTGCTCTTTTGCGATTAAAAATTAATAACATGACAGACCGGATGATACTCTCCACCTCTCTGAATCAATTTTAGCGCTAAAACAAATACCATATATTTTTTTAGGCACACATTATACGTATTTGCCTTTACTTCCTATAAGCTATAAACTATGCCCTAATAAGAGTTTGACTTATTACAGCGTGTAATTATTTTAATATATTATATTCAATTTCAATTATTTATAGTACATTTGTTTAGCAGGCGAAGCAAATTACCCTGACCTAGAACATAAACCAACAATAAGGCGCCACTTGGTGGCTCTCTCTAAAATAAATGCATAAACTCGCTTATACCTGTTTTTATAGTTTTATGGTGTTTTAACTTGAGCACCTTGTATCTTCATAAATATGTGACTTTTGGGTACATTAACAATGCAACCAATATAAATGAGGCTTAAACTGTGCAATTTATGGAACAGGAAACACGGAAAAATGTTAATGTTCAAAATTCCAATATTGTTTTATGTCTAAAACAAAGACGACTACTTTCACAAAAATTTACTTTATTTTTATTGCTTTCACTTGGTAAGCTTAACTAATGGTCTATAAATCCAAATTTGGACCCAAACATCTAATAAATTTGTAATCATGAAGCAATTAGCTATTATCAGATTTATTTTATCTTATAGTGGAACGGAAATATAAAAAAATATTGTTTGTGCATTTGAATTCGTTTTAAATAATATTTCACTTTTGTGTACGTTGAATTTTACCTTTATACAGGTAGTATAATAAGATTCAGCATACCTGGTTGTATCGAGAGCTGTAGATACCTAGATACAGGTAATAAAACGTGATGGAGTGAGGAAAATGGCAACTATAGTGATAAAGTGGAAAATACACGAAGTTTGTGTATTTTCCACTGGAATTTAGCGTACAGCATGTTGACGTTTGACGAGGGTGAGACAAGGCTTGACAGGCGAAGAAAACCTACCCTAACTTATTTTTATTTAACGACATTTAAATATTATATCTGGTGTATCAATTGTTAGTTGTACTACTCAATATAAATAATAAGTTTTATGTAATCAGTGAGAACTGATGTATTGATTAAGTCGAATGCTTCTAGTCAACAGCTAGGCGTGGTTCTTGTTGGTGTACGCTTTCTTCACCTGCCATGTTCCACCGCCTCAATGGTGTGGCCTTGTCTCCTCTTCGTCAAACCTGGCGAGCAGTACGCAATTTTCGTTAAATTCCAGCTATAAGAAATTTTCGCTGTACGCAATCTTAGCAACACCAATGTGGACTCCTTTTCACAATATAGCACATGTATATATTATATCGTGTCCAATACTATCAATTACCATTTGGTAAGTACAACCATAAGTCTATGAGATGTGTAAATTTTATGAAGGCGAAGGTGTTTACTACGTTTCTATTAGGTTTATGGAAAATAAAATAGTTATTTATACGACAAATGCAAAAAGTTAAGCCGGAATTTCTGGAATTTCTGTCTGATTCGCGTTTCGATAACCAAGTTAAACTGTTTACCTTTATAGTTTATCTCAGAAGACGATAACTTACACTTCCTTACAAGGTTCATTTGTGAAAAAAAATGCAAAAACATGTCACATAAGAATAAGCTGAGAGAATAAACTTATTTTGAATTTATGAAAAAAACTACATATTCAAAAAAATTAAACTTACAGTTACCTTGTAATAAGATCTGTTTTTATCAATGTTGTCAATTGTTTTGATACAATTGTTTGTCAGTGTTAGTATTACAATTGATTTTATACAAATTTTATTATTATGGCTCACTTAATCGAAAAAGAAAGGATAGAAACTCTAATGATGATAGGTTACGACGATTGTTGAAGTCATGAAGAAGCATGTGCTTTATTTGACGAAACACAGTAAGCAGAATTGTTGCAAAATTTAATGAAACGAGAAGATCAGGAATAAGCAACGATGCAAAGTTAAATGCAGCTTTACGAAAAGCTCAACTTGCTCACGAACTCTCAGGAAATGAACAGGGCAGAAGTTTGGAATTTTGTGATATTTTCATTAGGCATTATGATGGAAATCGAAATTTTCTCAATAGTGCATTATTTTCGGATGAACTAAGTTTTGTTTGTTTGTTAAGTGGAAAACATTTTTGAAACATGTATTTTTGTACATATTTCACGATTCTGAACCAAAAAATAAGAAATTACTTAACCATTACAAAATTTACCTAATTAAAAAACAATTGACCAAACATTGAGATGTAAGTATTTTTTATAATGCCAAAAAAAATTCGTAAAATTTACGATGGAGCGCTGACGCACATCGTTCATTTTGATATCGAATCCCTAAAATTTCTCCAAATTTACTTCAACTATTGCAGAGAACACTTAATATCGAATAAAAATTTTTATCCTATGGTATAGGTTATCTATTACAAAAAGTTTCAGATATGGAAATTCCACACATTTTTGTTTGGCGTACTTACATTACAATTGTTTGATAATAGATTACTCATTAAGTATCATTCGCAATAGTTGAAAGAAATTTGGAGAAGCGCCAGCGCTCAATCGTTAATTCTACGAATTTTTTTGGGTTATAAAAAATACTTACATTACTATTTTTGGTTAATTGTTTCTCAATTAAGTGAACATGTCTGAAAACTTTTTTTATCCTTTTAATCTTCAAATTTTTGTTAGTAAAATTATTTAGCCTATTATAATGTTATAATTTGTGTCCTCTAGCAACATTATTTCGCAAAAGTTCAGTTTATTTTGTGAAAAAATATTCGTGATAGAAATCCATGGATAACTTCACGCGGGTTTTGTTTAGATGGTTAAGTAAGATCTATTGGTCCTATTTCTTTCGCGCAACAAAGCAATTGGAATATCTTCGGAATTGCGGCATTTTCGGATCCAATAATAGTTGAAACCTCATTATGGTCCCAATATTCGAAGACTTCTGGATAACCAATTTCAAAGAAGGTGGATTGGAAGACGTGAATCTATAGGGTGGCCATCTAGATTACCTGATTTTATCCTCCATTAGATATGAAATCACTTGTATAAGTCCGAAGATGATCGAAAAATCTTTAAATCAGGTCTACCATCGTCTTTGCCTATGTCATAGTGATAGTGAACGGGACACAGTTTGAACAATTGCTGTAAGAAATAGTTTTGGTTTAATAGACTCTTTAGTTAATTTAGAAATTTATTTTTAAAATTACGTTTATTTTGAGTTTTATTAGTTTTCTTCTCATTTTTCTTTCTTATGTCACCCCTACTTTTCATTCACCCTATATATAACTTATTTTCAATCCGTATATTTTTTTCTATTTGTTGATATCACTTTTTATTCAATTAAATCACAAAATTGTTAGCTAAAAATTCCAATATATATTCTTAGCTCCATGCGGCTCAGTAAGAATATTTATTCATTTTCAGTTAACACCACATAAAATATTATTTTTTGTCCTCAACGAAGAATAATAACTTGAATTTACAGTAATTGCAAGCGAAAGTGTCATTTTCCTATTATTTTATTATCTAATATGTTTATAAAAAAAATCTTACCGTGTCACTACCTTCCATTATTGCACCTTGACCTCATTGGACTCTTTATTATATTATCAAAGAAACGTTCGTTACTTTCATTCAAATTTGAGGAACTCCGGCTAACGACTGTTTCAAGGTTTGCGGATTCTCAGTTATATTTTAAAACGTAGAAAAAAGTGCTGTTTCAACTTTGTCATTTCGCATAATACGGATGTAGATTATAGATTTAATTTCTCACCTCTACTTAATTTTTATATTATTTACAATAGTAGAATTTGACCCATTTATGTATTTACCAATTCATTTCGGTTTATTTTTCAAGTACCTTGACCTTATGGGTTATTAATTAAGTAATACGCCATCAATATTGAACGTTTTCAGTGAATTTGTATGTATGGATATGTGATAGAATACTTTTATTTAAAAGGCATTAGTCCAACCAATATAAGAGCTCAACTAGATTCTACTATTCGTGAGACTGCTCCTTCGTTATCAACAGTAGAATATTGGGCAGCAGAGTTGAAACGAGGCCGTACGACCTGCGAATACCAGCTTCGGACCAAATGAGATGACGACTCCAGAAAAGAAAATCCACAAAGTGGTACTGGAGGATCGTCGAATGAAAGTAAGCAAGCTAGCAGACTTAGTAGTCTGTAGGCGGTACATCGCATATTAATTGAAAACTTGAACATGAGAAAGAAGGGTGCCGTGTTTGCGTACAATGAAACAAAAACAACGTCGTATTTGGCAATGTTTCACTGAAATAAAGCCGAATTTTTTTCCCGTTTCATAACCATGGATCAAACGTGAATCCATCACTTCACCCCCGGAATGAAAAAACTATCAATGGATTGAAAAGGGAGAGCCGGCTCCAAAGAAGACAAACACAGTTCCATCTGCAGGCCAGGTCATAGGGTTGGTTTTTTTGGATGCGCGTGGGATAATTTTCATTGACTATCTTGAAAAAGTACCTTCTGCGGTTTTCTGGTTTATCATCTATTTAATGACCTATTTTAATTTAAATATTTGAATGCTACCTCTTTATGGTGTTAAAAAGATCTAAAGAATTGTTTGTCAAAATTTACAAAGCGCTTAGACCTTCTTCTCTCGTCGACATTTCAATCGCTGTTACTTGGGGTGGAGGTGTGAAAGATATCAATAATGTTAGGTTCGTTCCAACCCATCAAAAAATCGTCCTTGGTACGGTGACGATTCTGCGCAATAGAGATTACGTGTTCCAACCGGGCGGTTACCGTTATACGAACGATTCTGTTTTGTTTTCCAACCGACTTAGGTATCGTTTGTGAACCGATTGCGGGACGTTCTTTTCGATCCTTGGTTGATAGCAAGTACTGTTACTAGAACCGTGTATAGCCGGAGATTGCGCAGATTATGAATATGATTTAAACGCTCCCAATAGCCGTTCCAAGAACGGTCCAGACTAGCAGGTTGGAAAAAACCTAACAATGGTCTCATTCAGCGGACGAAGCGCATAGCGCTACTACTACCTATCGGTAACGGCAAGGATCGGGAACATGTTGAGCGTCCGCTGTCAAGACTTTTTGTTTTGGTTTTGGTTATTTTGGATGCTTTTATTTAACTTAATAAATGGTAAATGAGGAGGTACTTTGTCTAGATCCATTTTAAAGAATTACGAGGTCTATTCAGTTCCAATTTATTCTACTTATTTACATAAACGAATTCGCTCATTTTTTTTCTAAGAAAGGTTACAACATTTGATCACAAAACATGGTCGATTTTACAAATCTCACTTTCGCTGCCACTACCTAGCACAAATTAAAAGTGCTCCGAAATATGGCGTCCGCTCCAGAACGTGTTGAGTGTGTAGAGTATACGCCAGCGAACGATTCCGCTAGGGTTGTGCAACAGTTGCACAACGGTTCGTTCGATGAATGCGACCAATGACTTTATTTTTTTTTATTATTATTATAATGTGAGAAAGTAATAAAATATAAAGTATCGTATTATCTTGACTTAGATATTTTGGGGTTTTCGTGGACCCATCAAATTTGATGAAATGAGCGTGTGGAAGAGTCCTTTTTTGCTCTACATCGTAAAATAGCAATCATCTAGTCCGGGACCTCACCTTAGGAGTTAACGTAATGACCTTCAGCTGGCAAGGTAGCGCCGGGTCCGTTTGATCCAGGTGTAATAAACTCCGTTAATTCAATTCATTTCGGGATGACTCAAACTGAATAATATGGTAGATTATATTGTATATTTAACAAAAAAACCTTCAGCTGCAGGTAGGGTGACGGAAACGCTGAAGGTCCCCCCATGTATCAGCGTTGATCCTTTCTACCCGTGAATTACCGACTGAATGTTTTATTTTTGTTAAATACACTATAAATGATCGGATACTTTAATACCTTCAAAATAATTTTATAAACAATAATTTTTAGAATGTATTGGCACACATGACAAAAAAATTTTATGCACCCTATAAAAAAAATCAAAAATGTATCTGAACAGTTACCTGTATAAATAAATTTAATAAACTATTAACTATCTAACTGAAATTAACGTGATCGATAGTTTATAGTGTATTTAATAAAAATAAAATATTTAGCCGGTAATTCACGGGTAGAAAGTATTTTTCAGTTTTGCGATCAACGCTGATACCAATGTACCTACGCGCACGCACTCATGTGGATCTTCAGCGTATCAGCTGAAGGACCTTCCGTCACCCTACACGCAGCTGAAGGTTTTTTTGTTAAATATATAATATAATCTACCATATTATTCAGTTTGAGCCATCCCGGAATGAGTTGAATTTACGGAGTTTATTACACCTGGATCAAACGGACCCAGCTGAAAGTCATTACGTTAATTCTGTCAGGACAAGCAGAATTGGGTGGAACGGACTATTCAAAATATGCAGCTGACTCCCGGACTTATCATCATTTGTCGATTTTACGATTAAATTTTATTGTAGTAATTGTCATTTTACGCGCGATTGTAAAAAAAAACGTTTACATTAGTGCGGAAACAGACACCCAGAATTTCAATTTGTCGAGACTCCTTTTTTTTGGAGAAGTGCAAGCCTGTGAAATCAGCTACTGGATCACTACAATCTACAGAAGTTCAAGATCAATATCCACAAGACATGCACCACTCGAATTACTCTTGTGCTTGATTTTTACATAAAAAAAATTTATGACAAACAGAAACAGATTTTTTCTTTTTCAAATTTATAAAATAATTTTAGGAAAATCTTTAATATTTCATATATATTTCGAATCTAAAGATTCTAATGAAATGTAATTGTCTAAAAAAATACTACTAAATTATTTTAACAATGGGATGCCGTTGGTTGCGGCAGAATCCTGTTTTTTTTTACTCTCAAGTAAGAATAGAACTACTGCAATTTAGTCGGCTACCTGCTAAGTTGATGTTTAATGTGGAACCGCTCCAATGAGGATTTATTTACTCGAAACAAAATATAAGTGTATCCCAACCAACACAGACATAAGTGTAGTAAACAGAATATTAATTACTCCGACATGAGGACATGACGTGTTATTGTTCTTTGTTCTAACCTAAAAAGGCTTGTTAGTTATTTCATCACTTAATTAATGAAGTTACTATAGACGAAAGTATTTGCAGATGTTCAAATGAATTTAAAACTCTTATTATATTAAGTAGTTTTCTTTTAATTACGTTGAAAATAAATGGATTACATTGAGAAATTCCTTATTATTGTTTCCGGTAGCTGTAATAATTTTTTTACATGAATATATTTAATAACAATATAATAATAATAATATAAAAAACAGGTATACTATCATACAACTTGTATATGAGAAAAAGGTAGTCGTGGGAATAGTCCTGAAGAGTACTGTAATTTTGATTAGTTGCTTATTTCTAAGTGCGAATAATTATATTTATTCATTTTCTTCAACATGTCTATTTATATAGAATATGAGGAAGGCGCTCCTCTACATATATTCCACTCTAAAAATGGAAATTAATGCTTAACAACTGACTTTATCGGCTTCAAACAAGAATACATTTTCAATCGTTGTACACTAGAGACGACATTCGAATATTATACAGGGTAAGCCATAACTTTATAAAATTGCAACACATTGTATTAAACAAATGTTTATTTAGAATGAAGAATATAAAATGGGAGAATGTTTCTAAAATCTAACCCGATTTCAAACAAAACCCCATGAAAAATTAGCGGGAAATCTATTAACCGTCAGTTTTAGAGAACGTGGTGTTTGAATTTATTACAAAACCTGATATTTAGTTTGCTAACATGCCTATTTAAGTAAAAGTGCAATTTGAATCCATTTTTATTTTCCGACCCAAAATTGTTCTGGGTCTAAGCATCGATCATCATTCAACGATTCGTTTACTAACGCTTCGGTCTTGTCGCTTCTTCTCCCTGTTTGTTTCTTATTATAAGTTATGCCTATTGCTTCAATTATATTTACACTTGGTGATTCATTGATTACACAATGAAAATGGATGTTGAGTCATAACGTAAGAATCTATGTTTTTGTACAATAGTTTTGCACAGAACGCGCGTTGTTCTCCCGTGTATTGAATTTCCAAGAAGCGAAGAAAAAAGTGCAAATATATATGGCCCCATTTTGTATTTAGAAACTACCTGTTAACATCCGTTAATGTGACACCAAATGAACGCATTTAAGCGGTACAGAAGAAATGATAACGGATCACTAACAATCAAGCCGGTCGTCGATGTCAGGAGCCACACATAAGCGGTAAATCCCAAGACCTGCAGAGGGAACAAATCCTATATCAGGGCAATTGAATGAAAAACGAAATACCTCGAAATCAAGATAAAAAATGGGGCAAACTGGGGCCGTTATAGATGTGGCTTCTTTGTCAAAAAACCTCTTGACATCGCTTGACGAGGGTTGTTACTTAAATTTTGAGACACACACTGGTGTGAATATGTCAAATCTGATATTGCAATTGTGAAGTTTGACATTTTAAATGGTGAACGTACTGAGAACGTGCTGACATTCGAGAGCTATTTGAGTTGTTTACAGAAACATTCATCTAAGTCAAAAAATAGGATTGAATTGCCAATATTTTTGTGTAATGATTTTCTATGACTTTCGACGTGGATTGAACCAATAAAAGTGTGTCGATCAACTCGCTTCGACTTTTGGTGATTAAGCTCCATCTCGAATTCAATCATGGCCGCACATTGCTACAGGATTAATTTCTTGAAAGTCGTCCAAAATCGGCTATTGTGCCAGAAAACATCCATGCTGTGCGTAAACTCATATTGTAAAATCATCGTCATGATTACCGTGAGATTGAGGCATACTTTCCACTCGCATACATTCAATATTGCATGAAATTTGGTTGCCAAAAATATTTATTCACGTTGGATACCGCAAAATTCGACAATCATTCAAACAAAGCACGTGTCGATTGGTGCAAACAAATGCTGAAAAAATTCAATCGAGGTCTTGCGAAAGACGTCTTATAACATGTGACAGGCGACGATTCATGGATCTATGCATATGAACCCGAAACTTAACAACAATCGACCCTATATGTATTTCAAGACTATCCAAATCGCCCATGAAGCACTTTGAAGCAAATATCAGTCGGTGTTTTCGGAATAAGTGGACATGTCGCCACCGTTACATTACAGCAACGTTGAACGGTCAATTTGGAATGGTACCTGAAGCGTTTTTTTTTTCCAGAAGTGTTTGAAGAAATCAGGGAAACCAATCATAGAAGACAAATCATTCTTCGACACGACATCACGATAATGCGAGCTCTCACACATTAATTCGAACAGTCAAAACATCGAATTGATAAGTCATCCGTCGTACAGTCCTTGTTTGGCACCCAATTATTTTTTCTTATTCCCGCAGATCAAAAATAAATTGTGAGCTAAACGTTTTTCTACACCTCAAGACGCGGTTGATGTATTCAAATCACATGTTTTGGAGGTACCCCAATCGGAATGGAAATTGATCCAAACGCATGCAAAAGTGTATAGATAATTAAGCCATATCCAATTATAAATATTTGTCTATCGTAAAACTTAAGTAGCAACCCTCGTATGAAGAAAACACTCCGATACATTATCACAAATTTGGAATGATTTTACTTCAAAATAAAAAGTAGAAAAATAGCAATGTAAATAATAAAAATGGTAATTGAATGACTTACAGAAAATTTCATTAATTCTCACAAGCGTTATTATCAACTCGCTAGCTAACGAGCGATCCTTTCAAGCAAGTATTTGATTGACAGCGATTTTATTTTTAGGATTTTTAAGGAACTTATTTTCTCGGAAGAAGTTGATGACCTAAACGTAAGCATAAATTTTGGTATCGCGATACGACGTTTAATCGTATTGGTAAAAATGAAAATTAGCGGAGAAATGCAACTCAACATATATAAAAAACATTATTGACTTTGTTCGCCTACTACCTCCTTCTAGGAAAATTTTATTCTGCTTATATAAGGTCTTCTAGTACAGAAGTTTCCAAACTTTTGAGATAACGGAACATACACCAAATATATTCCATTTTATGGAACCCTGAATCAAAGATTACACATCAGAGAAAATAAACTTTTATTAGAAATATGACAAAAGTGAAAATACTATTTTTAATCTCAACTTTTAATGGGAAGAATGTTTATCACTTATAGTTCGGTTTTAAACTCGCTTGACAATATGCAAGGCGAAATATATCTTGATAAAAAGCATGCGCAGATGAAGTGCAGCTGATTGACTACTAATAGAATTTTTGTTAGTGGCAGCCAAGATGCAATCGTAAAAGATTTGAATAATGTCAATGGATGTGCAATATGCATTTCTGTGATATTTTACGATTTAATTTACGCCCCAAAAGTTTTATCCCAAAGAAAGTTATGAGATGGATACCACCAGAAAGCCCAAAAAGGAAGACCAAGGAAAACATGGATGGAGTGAATAAAACCATCAATAAGCGAGCTAGGATTAAGAGAGGAAGACTGTAACCATAGAAATATCCGTTTGTCAGGGATATCATCAACTTTTCATCTGATATTGTTTGTTTTATAATTGTAAACCATTTCTCAACGATATCTTGTAATAAATGTTATCAGGATATTTACTCTGAAAACCAAACCAAAACTCATTCATAGATAGAGACTCAAATATATGTCTCAATACCCATGAACTTTGTAGGTTTATATCCTTGTTGACTTCTCGATGATAAATTTATATTTTAACCACTAAATATCAATATCTGTTCGTAATCTCACAATGATTTCGGGAGTTTTACCCTACTTTCAGTTGTGATAGTTCTAATTTTATTTCCAAATGTCAACCAATTTTATTGTCTAGAATTATATAGAAATGGTAGTCCCAGCTTCAAAATAATACTTGTACCTACTGGGTTAAGAATATGGTACTAAATTATTCTGCGGAACTCTGGTAATGTTTAAGGTAATCACACACTTGTCGTCATCGGACGAGCACACGCACGCATCGAATTTTACGAGTGTGATTAAAAACGTTGATTCAAATGGATCTGCGCGCAAAAATTCACATCGTACGTATCGGAGATCAGCAATACCGACGAGAATCCGAGAAGGGGCATTCATTCCGCATCATCTGTACGGAGTGTCAACAGTATCAGGAATTCCTGGAATATACGCGCCCCCTTCTTTCTCTTCATGCCGAGCCGATTGTAGTTAGGATTTATTTATTATAACTCCATTGTTACCTGAGATGGATGCAGCTCAGTTAATTGTAATCGAGCAGGAGTATGACGAGTTATATAATCTGAGCAACCCTCAATACTGAAATCATCAACGCAGGGACAATATTTGGGAAGAGATAGGAAGGAGGATAAACTATCCCTGTAACAAATGTAATGATTCCTAAAATGTAATAATAATAATAATGAAAATTATGGGAATAGGGAATAATGAGTGAATAATGGAGTGATATTTTCCATTCATCTCTTCTGATTGATTTGATAAACCCAAATTGAGGGCATTCTGTCTTATGCTCTTTCTCTTCTGCCGGCAAGCAAGAAACTATTATAATTTCTTCAATATCCATACTGTACATTTCACAAAAATCAAAATTTTTATAATAAACGAAGTCAAAAACCAAACGCACGAGACTTCCACAGCGACAGGATGACACTCAAACTCACGACTGGCGACAGACCTCGGAATCGCTAATTTGTGGAGCTTATATACCTGTGTGCGCAGCCGTCGAAATAAATCCGATCCGTCCGTTGCGAACGCTTCGTCCGATGACTACTTTAAAGGAAGGTATTCGGAAACCTTGGAATTCGCGGAATCCTCTTTGGGAATCAATACCCTAGTAGTCCAATATACACAAATTCTATTATCATAATAAAATCGTTACTTCCTCGGCGGATGCTCAACTAATTCGAATCTGCCTGAGCTATTGCGATCATTGCGAAGGCAGACCTGTGACTGGAGGTGTAATTCTAATGTAACACACATTTCCGCAAATTGTGAATATTTTTCGAAGGTGGTGAATCTCGGTATTTCCTCTTGGTGTCTACATCATAAGCAGTCTAAAGTCAACTAATTCAAACCCATGTATTTAATCACCACTCGTGACTCGAGACGATCTATTGTGATACTGACATTGGAAGCTCTCGAATTTCGGCTTCTACTGTACTGATGAGTAGTTATAGTAAATGATTGTTCCGGTCGTTCAGCATCGTCCTTGTTCATCTGAATTAAAAATTAATACGTAGAACCAACTGTTATGTTATTCATAAGTATTCTAAAATTAAAAATAAGTACATTTTACATATAGTTTGTCGTTATTATCATTTATTTTAGGTTTCACAATAAAGCGTTAAATTTGAACTTTGAACATAACGATTGATAATGATTTCATTTTTTTTTTCAATTTATTCAGCCTACCAAAGGCAACAGTTTTCTTTATATAGATGTTCAAACTAATGTATCTTTACATTTATGTGAAATTTTAACAAATGACCCTAGAATAGAATTGGCAACCTCTAAGGTCACTTGTACGACAAACTTATCTAAATCTTATTGTTAGAATTAGAGACAATATTCATTTTTGATATTTGTTACGAAATTTTTATTGATAAGTTTTCGAATATTTTTTATTTGAACAGAATAACTATAGTCTAAATAACGTGCAGTAATGACAGGTGTACACTATCAAGCGAGTGCTCTCACCGAGCGCTGTCGCCCAAGACGCTCATCCACGAGCACTCTCGCCCAAGACGCTCATCCACGAGCGCTCTCACCCAAGACGCTCATCCACGAGCACTCTCTTCCAAGAGGCTCATCCACGAGCGCTCTCGCCCAAGACGCTCATCCACGAGCGCTCTCGCCCAAGACGCTCATCCACGAGCGCTCTCGTCCAAGAGACTCATCCACGAGCGTTACCATGTTCAATCGCGGTTGGAAACGCTGAGAGGATGTACACATTAGAAGTAGCTTTCGCTGTTACACTATGAGCCCTCAATTATTATTTATATGTACATACGTATCACACAAAAGTGTCCTCTATATGTTGTCATTAAGAGGTCTTTTTTCACTCAGTTCATTTATAGAGAATTCAGTCTGTTCCGATATGCTAACCCAAGCATCATGTAACTTTTTTTTGTCTTCATGAAATTTATGACTTGATCCCATAGAACGGGTTCTTTTTAATATATTTCTAACGTTACTGTAACGTTGTAGTGACACGTGTATTCCGCACGACTGCTCACTGGACACTGAAGCGCGGGAGAATGTACAGCAATGCTCTCGGCTTCTTCGCGAGACATGCCGAGAATCTTTTTTGACTCATGCACGTAAAACTGACATGCGAGCGAGAGCTACCCTGTACACTCTTGCACTCTGCATGTCTTGGGCTGTCTCTCAGAGAGTGTATAGCCGTCATAAGAGTAGGAAATATATCATTGTCAATGTCGTATCGACAACGGAATCGCTCTTTGTAATAAATGTAATTATAATACGAGGGTTGTCTGAAACGTTTTCGATCTCAACGTAGATATAAGTTGAGAAATATATTTGCTTACGCGTTGAGAGATTCTCACTTAAATTTAAGCCAATTTTGATGCTTAGTTTTTGTTCGACAATTGTATAAATGAGGCGTTGTGAAGAATATTCTGAAAAAGCAAAAAAATTTATCATTGAATATTTATTTTTGAAAGGCAATACGCGTGATTAAATGATAGAGGAGTTAGAAGGGATGTAGCATTATTTACAACCGTAAAATATTTTCGGCAGATGAATTAAAACGTGGTCTTATCAGTTTGACTAACGACGTGCATTGAGACTACTAAAACCTGCGACAACTAGCGATATCATCGGAAAAGGGAGATAGAAGAGGTATCCTTAAGCTATTCGCGAGTTGAGTGCCGCGTTTGCTCGCTTTGGACGAAAAGCCTATTCGAAAGAATATTTCTCGGGCCTCATCGACGCGGTTTAAGAATAAGTCTAGCTTTTTGCGTCGATTCATGACTGTGAATGAAACATGGATCCACCACTACACTCCTAAAACGAATAACTCAAGAAAATTGATAGCAAATAGCGAATTTGAGTTTAGTTAGGTTAGGTTGAGTTTAAAAGGGCTAAGACAGAGATCCCCAGTGACTATTCCTAATCTTAAAGTTTCTCTTACAGTAGAGAGGTTTCCATCGGACATATTTGTAAACTCCTACTTTGGGGAGGAAGATGGCTACTATTTGGAAGACTTAAAAAGGTCTTATATCTTTATAAGTCGGAAACATTTCATACGCCCCTAGTATAAGAGCACTGGTATATTTTCGATTTATATTCATGTCAATATTCATTTCTTGTAACGTTCTCATTTGTTTCAATGGCAACTTTTATTATTTCGAGGTTTTGAATTCCATATTTAAAATACAGAGTCCATTTTTAAAAATTCGTATTTATTAAAGTACAAACGGTACATGAATAATTTTTATACCAATGAACTGAGAAAGTTTCATAGTTTTTTTAATGTATTACAAGTGTAGGCAGACGGTGATAGTTCCAGAAGAGGACGCTAGATATCTCGCGGCAATAGTTGTGAGTGCGATGGCGACTGTGGATCACAAGGTATTCTTGGTTATTGAGATCACAAGAAGTGAGTCGCAAATTGTAGTGCAGCGGACATTTCGTGCTGAATTTGGTATTAAACCACCATGTGTCAGAAGATGATGTCAGAGGGATAGAAGAAAGTTTTATTCGCAGCCCAAGTAATTCTACCAATAGATTTAGTACAGAACTTGAAATACTCCAACCAACTGTATGGAAAGTTCTGAGACGGCGTTTGCTATACAAGCCCTACCGTTTCGAACTCGTGCAGGCTCTCAACCCTAATGACAAAGAGAAACGTCTCGAATTTTGCGGTGATATGCTAGAAATGATGGAGGATAATATATTTGTACAGCGTATCCTTTTTAGCGATGAAGCAACTTTCCACCTCAGTGGAAATGTCAATAGACACAATGTTCGCATATGGGGTTTTCAAAATCTACATACAACATTGTAACACGAAAGAGACTCACCGATGATAAACGTGTTCTGTGTCTTATTACGTACAAAGGTTTATGGACCATTTTTTCAACAGGATGGAGCTTCACCCCTTTGGCACCTCAATGCACGAGGCTTTTTAAATGAATACCCTTCCTCAGCGCTGGATTGGTCGCAGGGGAAATTAAGACCTGGCTCTACAATTCTAGCCACCGAGATCTCCTGATCTCACCCCATGTGACTATTTCTTATGGGATTATGTTAAGCAAGCTGTTTTCGTCCCTCCTCTACCAAACACTCTGAACGATCTGCGGAACCGTATCACTGGTGCCGTGCAATAAGTAACAGCAGATACACTTGCTCGTGTGTGGGATGAGTTTGGCTACCGCGTAGATGTTTACCGTGCAACAGCTGGAGGCCAGATTGAAATTTTTTGAAATGGGTCATTTAGAATAACCCTGTAACATAATAGCGAAAACGTATGTCGTATCATGTGCCTTCCTCTAATAGACCTTAGACCATTCTTTCTACACCTGGCATTTTCTTTATTATATTTTTTTTGTCCTATATTTTGTTGTGTATTACATGTCAGAGATATATCACTTGCACCTACAGTTTCTTCATAAAACCTCGGGCCAATAAATCAATCAATTTGCGTACTAAATTTGAAGAGTGACAATGAAACGATTTAAAAGATGTTAATTATAAATATCTAATCATTTGCCGTTACGTCGAAATGAAATATCAAATTGCGTGTTTTGCTTAAGGAAATAATATAGCCTCTGGCCGAGAGTAATAATTAAAAATACCCTGCGTTTTTGCATAAACAAAACATTTTCTAATGACGCACTGGAATCGAAATATTCAAATACGAAGATACAAAACTACCGATTTCAGGTAATGTTGTAGACGAAATGGAATTTCTTGCTTCGACTACCCTTCACCATTATCAACTAAATTCCATTAAATAAACGCATATACAAAGGGCAGTTGCACGAAAAAATACATGGTTTATTCTGAAATTATGTAAAACTATTGTTTAGATGTGCCGTACTTGACGTGGAAAGCGACAATTGAAAACAAAATGGAATATTAATGGTTGGTAATGAACGAGTTAATCCAGTTTTCCAGTAATCCAATTTTAGCGAATTCGCATATTTTTTCACCTATTTACATTATGTTTTGCCATCTGTTTACATTGTAATTCTAAGAATCGAAAATTCTAGAATGTGATATCTACTATATAAATTGGGCTTTAGCAGTAAATAATTTGAGGTCATAGTGAACACATAGGGATAGTAAAGTTTAAACCAAACAGAGAATTTAAATAAATCAGAAAAGTGTTTAGTGTAAGTGTTAGTGTATGAATAAATTACGTAAGTAAAATACATCGTACGTATAAATTGTACTTATAAACTGTTTAAATAAATAAGAACATTATTGTCATTGTTTCCCAAAGATATATTACATTATTAACGTCAATAACCCCTTCAGCGACATATGACTACCTCCTTATAAGAGAATCAAATTTTTAACTTGAAGTTTGGTCTATTATACTTAGTCAAAGCGTCATTTATATAAATTGGTTTTTTTTAATAGATATAATTACAATTTGCAAATCCGTGCTTCTTTTACATTCCAGTTTATCTGTTACTCAATATAAGTTTAACATAATAAATTTAATATCATAATGAATATGTGTCATGTTCCGTAGTTTCCATAAAATACGCTGAAAGAGAAACGTCCAAGACAAATATTTCATTTTCAGCCCGTTATTGACTACCGTTATAAATTCTCAATATCTTGACAATACGAAAGGGGCTAAACTCATCTGCCCGGTACAGAAATAGATAAAATATTAATATTTCAATATTACTTGGATAGTACATCCTGTATTAGTTTGGCAAGCACCAAAAAGAGTTATTATCTCGTAGGATTTATGAATAAATTATAATCTTTAGTAAGCATTTTTTTGCTACGATTTGAGCAACTATAAAGTTATTATTAAATGAGCCTACTCAATAATATTAATTCTAAAACAAGTAGAACTGTAGAAGGGTAAACAAGTAAATATAACCTACCCAATACGTCGTTCAAGGAATTGATATTTACGTGCCCGATTTTGAAACTTTTTATACTGTTTCGCGTACTCCATTATCGATTTATTGTTTTTGAGAACTGCTCATTGTTTCATTGCAATGTTATTACGAGTTTTTACTTGTAATGAATAGTTACTAACAAAAAAGAAGTTAAATGCAACTTTCATTATAACTACTAAACATTTTGTAACTCAAATTAATACATATAAAAATAAAAAAAATATTTCAATTTTCTTGAAATCGATTCTAGTAATCTATTTCAAGTTAATTCTATAAAGAAACTATGGGATATTAAGAGTAATCTTCATATATTACATTTTTTTGTATATATCACACCTTAATTTTTTTTGACACTTCTCTTGTAAGATTCAATATGTCCCATATATTCTTGAAAGGAAGAAAACGGTTCAACGGATGGCGCCTGCCTTTACATAGTTTCAAAACCCTCAGCTGTGGCGATATTCTTGGAAATGACGTTCTTACGAATTTTAGAAATTTCCGCGATACACAGTTTTCAAACAGATACAGAAACAGTAAAAAATATGTCCCAATAAAACTAATTGAAATTTCATCGAAAATATTTCTATAAATAACTAAATATGTATCGAACTATGAAGTCTGTAAAGTGTTTGGATATAATATGGACTCGGGATCGATTCCTACCCACATGTTTTTTAATTATCGTTTAATTACGAACTATTTTCAATTGGATATAGCCACTGAAAAAAATAATTTATTGTTATCACATTTTTTGCCAGGGACGATAAAAAACTGGCTTGAATTTTAATGTAAATGTTATTTTTTGCCATGACCTCAGGCAAACGATTAAATTTGCATTAATTTGTTAAACCATTTCTGTAGGTTTAAACAGGCAATAGTACGGGCACATTTAATAAGATATGGCCATGAGTTTTTCAAATACTATGAATACCGTACTACCTAGATAATTACCCTATCACCACCAGATGAAACTCACTCCTGAACTCCATCTTGTCGATTTTCCTGTAACTTGTTCATCAGCTAAACGACCGATGGTAGGGAATAATAAAGTGTTAGCAATACCTGCATTTACCTAAACAAATTATTGTACTCTCCAAAAGCTGTTTATCGTGCCATCGCGTCATAGTAGGGAGAGACACACACAGTACTAAAAAAACCATTACAATCCCAGCCCTGCAATAGAAAAGTTTTCATATTTCGCGGCCATTCCAGAAATTAATATTATCCTAAACGAAATTGTTCCGTTCCAAAATTTTTCAAATTATAACTTGTATGTTGTGGGAATCTTTTTATGAAGATTCATGTGTTTAAATTTTATAAATATTACCACCTCATCTTTTTTTTAAATTGGTATTGTTGTATGTTACTGCCAGCTTGAATATTAATTACTCGTTTTTCCCTTGAGTAATAAGGATTAAAGACATAATTTTTACAATCATCAAACTAGCCGTGGTATCAAACCAGCTTTGGTCCAGCTACGTCGTGTATATCAATCTAGGTTTCGTCTAAATACATTGTATCTCTTGTCGAGTCTCGGTATTTCTGCATACTTCGTGAATATTCTTCTTGAAGTTCAACAATACAACTTGATTGTATAAGGACCATTTTGTTTTCAAGTTTTTTATGTTTAAAACGCTTAAAGCTGATTAATACGTAAAATTGGTTTGAACAGAACAGGGACACTAAAAACAAGGACAACGCATCTACTGACATACGCAGATGATGTAGTAATCAGTGTGGTAAACGGCAGTGAATCTACGAGTCAAACAAGATAAGTCTAAGTTCATGATAATGACAACACCACAGAGAAAAAGAGCACTGACAAGTTTTTCAATACAACTGCATGAAGAAAAAGAGACCTTAGAAGTTAAAATTATGTATATCTTGGGGTGGTTATCAAGGACGACGTTGACGAGGGAGGAAATCTAGAAGGAAGGACGACGAATAGAAGTAAACAATTGGGAGCACTGAATGCGATAATAAGTTTCAAAAATCTTTTAATTTTCAATTAATCAATACATCTATCAACGTCAATTTGAATATTGAATTTTGAAACCTATGAATTTAAAATTTTTTACAAGAATTAAACGATTCAAAACCACCGAATATCTTAATTAATTATTACCCAGACGATAAATACATAAGTATTCGAAAGCTCGAGAAATATATTAAAGTTAGTCCACTTTGGTGTTTCATTGCCACGTTCCCAATCAGTATTAAACATCATTCACCACAACTTATCCTTATCTAACCTATAGAAATTCAACGTCATTGATAATCTAACCAATTAAAATTCCTATAGTAACCAGAATCAATATTTTAATTAATCAATATTTCGATCAACGTTACTTTGAATATTGACTTTTGAAACCTATGAATTTTAAGTTTTTACAAGAATTTATACAACTCAAAGCAACTACAAATCTCAATAAATTATTATAAGTAAAATTTCATTATTGATATACATTTATACATATTTCTTATATTGTATTTGACCATAATTTCAGTCCCAGGCGATGAATACATAAGTATTCGAAAGCTCGGAAAATATATTAAAGTTAGTCTAATTTGGTGTTTCATTGCCACATTCTCAATAAGAAAACGCTTTTGTCAAGTTTGTCTATACAACTTTGCGAAGATATGAGCTAGAACAAGTTCAAAATTATGTACATCTAGGCACAGTGGTACAGTGAGCTACTAGGCGAAACGTGGATTTTTACCAAAGCAGAAGAAAACAAGTTACATATATATGGGGAAGAAAAATACTTGGAAGGATACTAGGCGGTGAAAAGGAGGAAGCTTTATGGCTGAGGAGAACAAATAATGAAATACGGAATAATAAGATCCAAAAGAATAGAGTTGTTCGGTCACATCCAGAGAATTCCAGATTTTAGAGCAACTAACAAAATGAAGGATATTGAATAGTGAGGAACAAGAAAAAAAGGAAGACCAAGGAAAATATGGTACACAAAGCTGATTGAATACCTAAGAGAGAGAGGAATTCAGGACTGGAAAATGTCTATAGTCGTAATCGTAGTTGGTTTTGAATCATGTTCAAAGTTGGTAGTAAATTGGCTTTACGCCAGCTCCAAATATAGGGACCACCAACATTCGTCCTATGTGTGGAAACAAGATAAGGTTGGACGTTCGCGCTGGTCGTGGGAGTCAACAATCTGTCGGTTTTATGAAGAGGAATTGTTTTGTCGTTCGTCTTGATGACCATACATTCATTTGAAATTCAGTCAGAGCTCAAGGTGTTTTAACACACTAAGTGAATTATTGTTAAAAATAGTTTTGTGTTTGGGAAATGAATTATTTTTGGAACCCCGGAACATAATAAAAATATAATATAATAATAAACTAGAAAAATTCCATACTTTTGTAGTGAAAACCAGTGTTATAAGCGCTTCTTTAAAACTCGCCTAGTTATACAGAGGTCGGCATAAGTCTGGCAACAAATTTGCAATAAGAGAAAAAAATGCAGCATCAAAATGATTTTATTACCAAAGGGATTCGAAAAATGGGTTACCGTAAGTGTCCATCTTGATCAATGCAGTTACGCCAACATTTCTCAACGGAGAAGCAGGTCCTGCGAAACACGTCAAGCTGTCCGCGAAAAGTGATGCCTATTGATCCGTTCAGCTTAAAGGTTGCTTCATCCAATCACAAAATGGAATACTGGAATTGAAGATCATCCGAGGTAATATTCATCCTCGTGAACTCATCAATAGTGCATGCGTTTCAACATTCGTCGTAAAGAACGATCGGACATTTTAAGTTCTCCAGATAGCCGCACGCAATTGGTTCGGCTGTTCAACTAACGCCATCGCCACTGTTTGGTTAGTTGTTACAGATACTTGCGCGTCAGCAACAGAGCCCGTTTTTTAAAAATTGTATTACGACTTCCACATTACTGAACGATTTAGTAGGGACGAGTTCGGAGTTTTTTATTAAAATTTGTGGAATATAGTTTCGTAATCCGCGATTGTACGCAGATACCACGTAACAACGGAAAAAACTCTTAAGCGTGAATATGTATCGGCTATGTACTCGACGAGCACGTGTTATCATGACACAAACACAACTGTCTGAAACACGAACTTCATTTTAATCTTTTTCGAAAGCGTTGCCAGATTTATGTGCTTTGCCGGACTTATGCCGATTTTTCGAGAACGTTACCTGACTCTGTATTAATTTTGCGATCGGATTTCACTGATATAGTAATTCTTTTCCTTCAATTTTTCCGATGCAAAGTAATAAGAATTCGTCTTATTTTTCAATTTGTAGAAGATTGGATATACATTTCAAATTTCAGTTAATTATATTTTAAAATGAATAAAGCAAATAATCTATAAAGTATTTATATATATTTTGACCGAGAAACAACATTGATAATTTTTCATATTTTTCTTTCGTTCGAGTTTAAATTTACTTTGTTTTATAGAATAGAGTCAGTATTAAAACTTCCTGACCTTATCAGTTCTGAAACTTTTATGAATCACGGCTGTAAAAAATTACTAGTTAATTATCTTCTTAAGTCTAAACAATTCTACATTGTAATGTTTGTTTAACCTCTAATGAGTACAACAATCATTCGTGTTCATTGCAGAAAATAATTTTCGATTGTAGGTACAACAATGGGAAATAGTTCAGAAGGTCACTTAAAAAAAAAAAGAATAACGAAACATAGTTAAATTCCTTTACAATGATGATGCGTTCAGAACAAAACGATTATATGAACTTGAAACAATTACAAACGCATATATTCTTTCAGTTTAAAAAATATTGTTACTGTAATGGACAAAAGGCTTAAACGCTATTCAATTTCTACTGTTTGTGAAATTGAACATAACAATGAGCAACTCATACAATGATTGAAAGTGAAATAATTCAAGCAGATAATTGTTACAACCATATTTGTTATAGTTGAGAATAAGATAAATAAATATCCCGGATCGAAACCGAAATTTTAAAATTTAATATCAAAGAGTGGGAAATTGGAACCTGGTTTTAAATTTTTTTGATGAATGCTCTGATTAAACCTCATTTATAATTCAAATTTAAATCCCTTGCCTCTTTAGAATAAACAAATTAAGAATTTTTCTATAAAACTTTACACACATCTACGAGAGCTGCTACCAAAATCGGCCGTTGTACCACTAAACATCGATGCTGATATTGCAAAATCGTCATGTGGCATACATTGAAATTGAGGCATTCTTGGACATTAGCTCCACTTGCATACATTCAATATTACATGAATATAACTGTTCATATCGATTGGTGCAAAAAAAACCTGAAAAAATTCAATCGCGGTGCTTCAAAAGGCGCCTATAACAGGCGACGAATCATGGATCTATGGATATAAACACGAAACTAAACAAGAACTGTATGAGCCAAATCCATCAAAAGTTGTTCGCCCACGAAGCACTTCAAAGCAAATGATCACCTGCTTTTTAGGAATAACTGGACATAATGCCACCGCTCCATCAGAACAACGTAGAGCGGTATTTGTTTGCCAGACGTGTTCCAAGAAATCAGAGAAACCAATCGCAGAAGAAGAATCATCTCCACCACCACGTTTTTGAACAGTCAAAACTTCGAATTGATGGGTCATCCGCCTTAAAGTCATGATTTCTCCTTTTTCCCGCAGATTAAAAATAAATTGTGAGCTAAACGTTTTTCTACACCTAAAGATGCGGTTGATGCGTTCAAATAACATGTTTTGGAGGTACCTCTATCGGAATGGGAGAAATCTTTTGATAATTGGTTCAAACGCATACAAAAGTATATTGATGTTAATGTAGAATATCTTTTCAAAACTTAAGTAGCAACCCTCGTATCACATATTCCTTGAACCAAAATAAGCCGATTTAAGTTTTTAAGTAATTTACCTCAGTTAGTTTATGTGCTATGCGGCCTTAAAGTTAAAATTTAAAATTTTTTTTTTCTTATACTTTTAAACTGACGGCAATTTTGATGAGATTTATAATGATAATATGGTATCATTAGACGAATGTTTTGAGAAAATTTCAAGAAATTGTTTACAATACAATCTGATCATGGAATGAGTTGAGAATCTCATTGTCGTAATTTTATTGGAGGAGATAGGGAGAGAGATGAGAAACTCATTTCGTAGTTATGTTGAAGGAGATAGGGAAATTTTGTGTGATATAAGGTTTATTTTAGTAATGGTAGTGATATAGGAAAAATACTTCCCTTGTAGGGCCGGGATTTCAATGATTTAGACGAATCAAACAGCTTTTGGTGGGTGTGTGTAAAGGCAGGAGGTTAGCTGAAGGTGTCGGGTATTTGGCTTCTGATAGATTCTCTACACTAATTAACATACACTTCAACACCCACATTACGCTGCTTTTGACAATCTGACTTCACCATCTCAAAAGGTTTAATACCTTGATTCTTATCGTTTTCTCTGCAGCCTTAAGTAGCTGGACTATCTCAACATTGCTAGATGTGATTATGAAGTCGTAGTTCACGATTCTTGGCAACTTTAATTTTAGTTTGCTCAACAGTATCTACATTCATATCGAATTTTGATTTGTATCTAGTTTTGAAAATTAATATAAATTGTTGCCGTTTGTAGTGGAAGCACGAACCGTTTTCAACATCCTTTTATTACCTTCACCTGTATGTGCGTTTGGAAGCTTGTAAGTAACTTTATTTTGGGCTAAGGGCAAGTGGCTTATTTGATAAAAATTAATAACCTCTGATCTCCGATATAAGTTTCGACAAGGTGTAGGTATATAATTAGCGAATCCGTTATACGAAGGTGGTATCAATTTAAAAAAAAATGCGGGGTATAAATACGGTCAAAAGGTATAATGTTGTGGCGGCTCGACATGGTAAAATATTTTATACAGGACGTATCAAAAAGACAGTTATTGGTAAATTTTCGGTGAAGAAGAGTAATCGTAGCTACAAGGAGTAGCTTCTGGAGACATTTTCAAGAGATGAAAAAATCGTGTTTGACCGCATATCGGACAAACGCGGTCGTAATATTTGATTAAAAAAATTGTTGAAAGTCATCATGTACGCGTCACTCTGCTTCGCCAAAGGTCATGATTTTTTGTTGTCTAAGTAATATTGTGAAATTATAATTATTATAATAGGTATATTATTATTATTATTATTATTAATAATTTAGTTGGTTTGGATGTTATCATGAGAAGATAAAATCATCCTTCTTCTTAATCAGAATTTTCATTTTATCTATTTTGAAGGAAATTTATAATTATTATATTAAAAATGAAACTGTGTTTTTTTTAAACAAATAATTAAGTTTTATGATTAGTTTAAACGTGTATAAATAAATTATTGGTTACTTATTATACCGTATATTCCAAATTCATCATACACGTCAGGAGAGCAGTACATTCATTTTATATAAATTGGAAACAGTAAAAATTTAATCTAATCTTCGGACCTCTCTTTTCTTCAATTTGTGATTGAATGAACTCTCCTGTTTTCACCCCTGGCAATAGTATGATTCACCCTAGAATATTTTATTGCATTGCAGGGCAATGACTTCTAAAATTTGAACCAATAACTTTAAGGGTGACTACCCTGAACGATTATTACTAAGCACAGTTTCTCCTTTCTTGTTACCATTAGTATAGGTTCATTAAATTACACCAAAAGAAATAATTTTGACTGATAATACAGTTGTATATTTATAGTTTCAATCTTTACTTTTATATAACAGGGGCCAAAATTTTTCTGTTTTTGGAAAACGAAGTATAATTATCGGAATTATTTTACTTAGAATTACATATCTTTAATTAAACTTATCCCCGACGCAATGGAGAAGATGTTTTGGTTTCACACAGTTTATAAAGACCAAACGGCACAATTTCGGAAGTAGAATCCATATATAATGACCTTCAAGGTATTACAAATTCGATTTAGGTGAATAAAACATTTTATATTTTCATGCTTCTTAAACATCAAAAATTACATAGTTGTACATAATGTACTGTACTACAAAGACAAAAAATTATACACATGATACATTAAAAACTCTGTATCACTAAAGCATAACTATTTATTTACCCAATAACCAAAAATTCGGTTTCTTCACCTTCGAATAAATTAAACCTTTGGATAAATCGAGTTATCTTTCAAATACGTTATTAGGCAATCACAAGGGCGTCGCCAACTTTTTATATATTATAGCTCTGTGTACACTCGTCATTGCCAGACCATTAAGGCGATCTTCTGCCATGTTAGCCATGTTTTTAGTCTTCTGAGGCTGCTAAAGAATTGCTGTACTGAACAGGTCATCCATGGTAAAGCTATCAAAATTTTTAATGTTTTTTCTGGTTCGGGAAAGAAGTACTTTGTTTCTTCTAGGACATTAATAGCTGTTAGATTTGTTAGATTAATCCTATTGTGCGACAATTGCTGCCAAAGTTCGATTTCATTCTTTATGTTCGGTAAATCATAAAACTGGGCAATAAATTCACAAGTTTGTTTCAGATTTTCAGTTGTCATCTTTTACATCTGCGCCTGGTGTAACTTAGATAATGCGAATGATGGCGTCAACAAAACGTACTTCAAGGGAGATGATAATTGAATCCAAGTATGGTATTACTGAAGACCTCTTCCAGTATTCTGAAGGGCTTTCTGCTAAATGATTGCTTCTATGACGTTGTTTCCCCGTAATACGCGGCATTGATGTAATGTCCTCCTCCAGTCCGACTTTCTCTGCAACAACAGAAGCTTCCTTTATAATTTCGTCTATCACTTTTTACGGATTTTCGATGTGGTTTTTGATTAAAAGTAAAATCCATTTAACGTGTTCCTAGGCTTTTACCATATCCAAAGCTACAGATTAGACACAAATTATACAAAACTAACGTGGATGCTGGTGAACGGCTGTCGTAGAAAGAAATGCAATGCACACACACACACCATACCTACCTACCTACATATTTTTACATTGTTTAATGGCCTTTCATTTTTGCAAATCTGATATAGTCGTCACGAAAATGACGGCGATTCCAAAAATGGATGTCAAAATCGTAATTTTATTCTGAATATTTCAATACTTTCTACAATATACATTAAACCTTTTAATTTGTCATGCGATGCAGAATTTATTAATAGGTAAGGAAGTCAATTGCTCGCACGTCCTTAAGGCTTTGGTCGCTTTGCGGCTAGCTACGTTTGATCTCTAGAGGGCGTAACTAGCAACTACTTCAAAATTAACCTCACTAAAACGTCTTTTTCTTCTCTACCAAAACACGTGCAAATATAATTAGGCACAGATCCTTGTCACAAACACAGATCATGGGAAACCGTCAAAAGAAGATTTTTTCTCTTATTTCTCTCCTTATTCGATATAAGGACGATTGCTACATAGGCATCTTTCACGGTGTTACCAACCAATTAGAATATTTGTTGAGTATATAATAAAGTGACAAATACTTATTAGTTAGTTCGGATTTAAACAAACTAGGGCAAAGAAACGGTAAACATTTATTCGACTAAAGTTATCTGGCTAATAATTATTTGACACTTTATTAGAACGTGAAGAATCCGGACGTAAGTTGGTTATTTGAGTTTGTTTTTGATAAACTTTTGTTCGGTAGTAAAAATTCCATACAGACATTGAGCCTTTTTGCAGCTTCAGAGCATTGGACACACTCAAGTGGTGCATGCCAGTAACCATTCACAGCGCCTAAAATACAGTTTTGGGCGTCAACTTGGCGACCACGATCGTTGTACCGGCGGCTAGATCGTCACTAATGATGTCATGACTAACGCTCACGACGACTCACGTCAAACGGTAGGTCGAAGTGAGTGTTGAAAGAATTAGCGGAATTTTCAAAACTCAAAGCAACCATGAGAATATCATTATTTGAAGCGCTAAGGGGTATTATAAGTATATTTGAAACATTCTTGCCACGCATCACCAAATGTTACTATCGCAGCAGAAGACATATTGATTTTACTTTAATATAATTTAGTTGAACACTTCACTGAAAAAATTAATGACTTACATAACCTCTTTAAACTTTTGCTTCATTTTTTCTGTTCTGTCATTTGCTATTACTTACCCCAAAACGCTCCAAAATCCATTCCACTTGGGTTTATGGTTATAACGCTCTGGATTTAGTGGAACGGGGAAGACAGTGGTCGTGAACGTAATCGTCGTGAAATGCACCAAAGGTTGGATGAATCTGGTTCGTCAGCATCACCGTCGCTTTTCGCGTTATTAGCAAAGATATTTTCTACGATGTTTTTATCAGGCGGCTCTACAAAAGTGTTGTTCGAAGTCATTGTTTGTTATGGATAACTGATGTTTATCAATAGCCTTCGCCAAATTCACCGCCGTACAACGTCTTCTTCTATAAAATCTTTTACGTTTAAAGATATGGTACAATCTTCACTGTTTCGTACACAAACAGCATATTGTAACGGTTAAAAATCGTACTTGCTTTAGTTGGTTCCCGGCTTCTTGAATCGTGACAATAGCATCAAGAACAGTTGTCTTTGGGTTTTCAACACCGTCTAGTAACTGGATCATTTTGAGGATAAGGTTTCCAAGAAAAGGTGTTTTCGAGCTCTAATAATCATTTGATTAATGGGATCTGCAGGACACTTATTACCTGAAAGTAGGATTCTCCTGTTCTCTTTTGCGATCATATTGTCATATCCATTTATTAAAAATCTCAGCAGTCACCCAGGCTCTTTGATTACCTTTATAATTCACTGGCAAATGCCGTACATTTCGAAATCATTTGGAACGTTGAGATTTTCCGACTATGAGAAGTTTTTTGGCTATCACTATCACTGTATTTATAAATTTCCGCTTGTACATTATTCGCCTTTAAATTTCAACGTCTGGCCCGGGATTAAGACTAAAAATTTAATCGTCTCTAAATTACGCACTCATAATAAACCAAATTGTACTGACAGACTAGTCAGCAGTCTTATCACTGACGATTTTGTGACTAAGAAACGGTTTTAGTATGTCTGACTGTCTAGCAAAAAGGTTTACTTTCTTTTTTAGCAGTACATATTTTTGAAATTTGATGTTAAACCTTTTAAATTTAACAGTCAATAATCACATATCCTATAATTGGGATCAATTTTACTTAGATATCTTCCGCAATAAACATCTCTATCATGTCTAACTGTCGAAAAAGATATCCCCATGGCATATTCAATTAAAATTTAGTTTCTGATAAGCAACAATCGAAATATTCCCAATGTTTATCATGTACATGAACATTCCGTTTATAATTTTCAACTAGAGTGTAGATAAGTGAAAATTAACAAAAAATTTATGCAAAATCATCAATAATGTTTCTGACAATAAACATAATTTATTTAACCGATATATTGAAAGAAAATGAATCATTTTTTGTTATAAGTTCGATATGTTTCGAAAATATGCTTCTGTGGACTTCAAAGTAACTTACCCAAAGTACCCAATTTTGGTTTATGAAATATTAGTTACTTTATCACGTCTTTACTTTTATCAAAAAAATTATAACCATAAAAACCATGTTCATCGATATTATTCCATTCTGTTCTTGAAATTCCCAAACCGAACATTTCCGTTTTGGCTTGTATTTTGTAAATCCATTTCCTAAAACCACAAAAAATGCTGTTATAATTACTTTATATTGATATTCCACTAGATTCTTTTTTAGCAATTCACCTTTATAATATGATCATTTGTAAATGACAACCAATAGATTCATAAACTATGAAACAAAATGATTACATTAGTTTTAAGAAAAAATTGATAGGTTACTTGTACACAGAGGCAACGTTGTAATGTAAAACCGGTCGGGAGACCACAAAACACTACAAATAAACAACAAAAACTTAAGTTAAAATCAGCTGTATTATCGGTATTTTATAAAAACATTTGAGTGTAAGTGCCAGAGTATTAAATAGTAATGAATTTTTTTAAAACGATTGATTGAAAGTGACTCGCTTAAATCGTTTAGTCCGCTTCTGTTCATATGTAACTATCACTATTCGTGCTTAGTATAGATCCCAACATGAATAACGACTGGTTTAAGAATATTACATTCTCTTATGCTAATTTGGTTACTACATCTATTGCAGTACGTATATCAAACGCTTCAGGGAACTCTGTATTCAAAAAAGCTCTATAGTGTCAAACTTTCATTGATCCGTCGTAAAACTTTAATACATCATCTCCGACAACGTGATGAATCAATATAGGAGAGTTGTCTGTAAAGTTTCAGACCTTAAAAAGAAACCAGACAGCATTTTTCCATAATTATTTTTATTTTTTAACATAGTTTTCTTTTAAAAAGACTATTGTCCTCATCTGAGGAAAACCACTCACCTGTAGGTGAAACTTTAAAGTTTTTTGCTCGGGGGGCAGATCTGGTGAATACCACCAATTCAAAATAAAATTCGTGAATTTTAGTCATGGCTATCACCGAAGTGTAAGAAGATGCGGTCGCTTTTTTGTAATTTCTTCCTTTACCTTTTTGAAGATAGTCGATGAACACAAACTCATGACTGTCCCAAAAAACGGCCTCGAGCAGGTCGTCATTTGTAATCAACTGTTTCGGGTAGTGGACTCAGATTTCATCTACAGTTTTGAACCGACCCAAAAATTCTGTCTCATTTGATTTAAACCGTGTCAATAAGGCCTGAGAAATGATCATTGAAATACGCTTGTTATCCAAAGTAAGCAAAAACGGCACCCAGCGCGTAGATAGCTCATTCATGCATAATTCGAAGTCTGTATATGGCAAATGAATTTTTTTAATGTACTGATAGCCTCTTCTATCTCTCCTTAATCCTAACCTAACTGACTATCCTCCAGTATCATTTGGTGAACATTTTTGATGATATCGCTGGGCTTTGCCGTCCTGAACCCTTGTCATTAGTCAAGCTGATATGGCTACGTTTGAATTTAGCGGTCCAAAATATGTCGTAAACGGTCGTAAATGATATGTAGTCTCCGTGCACAGTGTCTAACTCCTCTTTCATACTTGTGAGCGTATTGCCTTTCAAAAACAAATATATAATGACAGCTCAGTTTTTCCATTCCCACAACGACTCAATTATACGATTGTCAAATAGAAACTAAGCGTGATAATCTTTAAACGCATGCTCATCTTATATTGATAAGAACTAAGACTGGCGTTGGAAACGTCAATTTGCTTCAATCGGAGTATCATCGTATTCAATCTTCTTTTAGTGTAGACCCAGTTGCATATCATTTTTTTAACTGTTTTGAGAACTGGAAATACGTTCGCTTTTGCGATTGCAATAAAAAGATATTTTTTCAATAATATTAGAATATTTTGAACTAATCTCGTAGTATAAACATCGTGCTACTTTCCTCCTAAAAACCCACAGTCACTTCATGTACGCGCTGTGCTTTATTTTGTCTATTAGTACTTGAAAACGTGTCGATAAACCTTCAACTTTTCGACTACTTGCGATAGTTGTGTCAAATCGTACTCTTCCAAATGCGAAGCTGTGCTATTTTACGCAGGGAAATTCATCGCCGCATCGTTATTTCCTGCCTTTATATCAATGCTGATTCTCTGTTATCCAAGGGTAAATTTGAGTTGTGATCCTTCTGCTGCTGCCGCTTGAATTCGAATGGTTTTAATTTCCGATAATATAGATGAGTGATTTTATTTTTAACTTCTTAAACTCTAATAATATAAAAACTAATTTAAACCAAAAATATCTCTCACTGATACATTTTCTATCGAGTTTGTTGGGTACTTTGAACTATCGAATTAAATCCCTTTAACATCCTATTCATATTTAACACCTGTTAATTTGTTAGCTGTTCTGTATTTCCTGTTAGGTATTATATATCTTACCTGACCCTGCTTGATAGATATATTTATTTAAAAAGCAGTATTGTAGATTTATGCTCCACAAACACTAGGTGTCCGTTAGAATCTACTTTATAACCAACTAGAAAATTATACACGCGCAATATAAAATTACAAGTATTAGATATTTGATCCATAGGGGAGATTAAATACACAGAGTATAAGATAATATCAAACTTGTGATAAAAAGTTAACATCCCATTACCTTTCCTTTTATATTGAACATTCTGTTTCGTTTGTAATCCAGCAAAATGTAATATGATATTCTAAATAAGCACTCCTACATTTTCATGAGAAATTTTTGATTCTGCTTATTATAGATCAAGATGGTTCAGTTGAAATTAGCCACTGTAGAATTTATTATTATTTCACAGACCTTGTGGTTCCTAATACCTTATGAAATCCCTTTGCTGTTACTTTGGTCGCCCTTGCTATGTCATGGAGGCTCTCCAGAATTGGATAATCCATTTGTTGGCTATACCAGGTTCTTCGACAACGTCAAATCCTCCTTTTGTTATATATGTGATAAGCCGTATCAAAGTCTGCATCTCCTGTACTTATTAACTGCCAATATAACGAACTTTCCATAGAATACCTTATAGGTAGACAAATAGTCTAGAATAAAATATCTGATTGTTACTCCCAAAGAAGCAGACGATGAAATAAAACCAAACGAAAATCTTCAAGAGACAAATCAATGAATAAAAGTTTATTCGTTATCACTCCCAAAAACTATCAGTAACTTCTTTTTGATTGATATTATATCACTTTAATCACTAGTGCGATCCTGATTCATAATTCGATGATGTTGGGTTGAAAGGCATTCGTAGTAAAATCTGTTAATATCTCGGAAATGAAGAGCTCGTTAAATATTTGTGTCACATTATTAAAAATTTTCCAATTCTCTATCCCACACCAGTAGACTTCAGTCTCACATCCTATGGAATGAACCAACTAGGTGATTTGGATATATTCATGCTTTAATGGACGATTGTTTCCACTTTCGACAACTTGTATACATACTGCATTTGAGCTTTTAGATAATAAATTTTTTCCATGTATTCGTATGAGTTATGAGTAATTCTCATGTAAAGTGCTTTGGATGTCGAAATTATCCCTTGGTCTAAAGCATTTTTTTTGTTTCATAGACCATTTTCACAATTTCGTTGTATTCGGCGAACCTCCTGCAGCTACATTACTACCAATTTCCAAATATCGGAAAAAAGTGGAAATTAAATCTGTCTATTGTAACTTGCGTTGTAGCTGAGTTTCAAAGACGAATCAACAGTTTTCAAAAAAAGTTAGAATTGATTGCTTAACAGGGATAATTATTTGATAATAAAATCAACTACACAAATTCGATTAAACTACATAATTTCGATTAAATTTTAATTGATTGTGCTGTGAGTGAATATTAAAAAAAGCAAAGTTGACCAATCGAAAAAGTTCATCTCTCCAACTTTACTTTTTCGAAATCTACAGCGACTCACGGCACGAGAACCAATCAATTCTTACAAATTTTATTTAGAAAACTTTCTATATAAATTATTACACTATTAATTATTATTGTTATAACAATCGTAATATAATCAAAATTAAAGACTTCTACAATGGTAGGATATACTTGATGGATTAACAGCAAATTATCAATATTTGGCATGAGCTTTTATAAGTAACAGTCGATGAGCTTCTTAAAATATTATCTGCCTATATTGATAGAAGTCAAGCCACCATTTTAGTTCATCAAAAACGAAACCCTTTTTTGTCACGCCCAACGTAGACCGCGTCGAGTCTCCCGTGTACCTCTGGTGGTCCACCCGGGAATCACGGGTCTAATGGCTACAATAAGAAAGTATTCTTTGTTAAAAATACAATTTTTAGTTTCCAGATATTTTAAATCTGGAAACTAAAAAAAAATATATTATCGATTAATAGCAGCACGTTGAAAGGCTGAAAAAACTCTTAATATATGGGTAAAAAAAGTCACGAAACCATTCTTCGAAGGCCTTGACAGTGACCAATGCTGTTTCATTAGCCATCCAATAAACGAGAATATTTTTTATGCCTATTCCTTTAAATGGATTACTTTTATGTTGATTTCTGTATTTTCGAAGTTTTTAACATTTTGGAAGCTTGCCAAATGGATACAAATCCCGATTCCTATGAAATTGATAACCTACCAATTCAGATAAATAAGCTCGGAATAATAAAAAATTTGAGATTTTTCTCTTTACTTTCAATAACATTGCGTTCACATGACACACGCCCCTTTATGTATATATTAAAGTTATTTCCCTAAGTTCCTCATTATTGCCATCATTGTTGCCAAATTGTGTGAATCTCTAATTCTTCTAATCTAAACCATCGAAAACAACAGAATTTTTCCACTTCTCCAAAATATTAAACAAGATGTGGCAAGGCACGTTTACTTTTAATATATTTACATCGCAATCGTATCCAATTAGAAATATTTTGGTTATTCAGATCACGGAAGAGTAGGTCTGAAGCCGTCTAAAAATAAAATGGGAACCGAATACTGTTCGTCTGCTAGAACGTTTGCTTTTAACTTTACTACGAGCCTACTAATGACACTTAATTACGTTCGTTTTGTTATATAAGATAATTGTGACACACTTTTCGTTCCTTTTTTTAATAAAAGTGTCGTTAGTGTGTTCAACTTGTTAAAATATTCATCACTCCAACGCATATATGAATATTGAAAATATTAATACAATTTTTTTCATGGAAACTCATTGTTGTATGTATCATGAATTTATAGTAAAGTAATTTCTAATACTGTTATATTTATATACAAAATATATATTTTTACATTATACTTGATCATACTTGGAATATAAATTAAAAAGAGTGTACTTTGATATTTCATTACCCCAATAGCTTGCAATAGCAAGGAAAGGTTGTGAGTACTGACTAGTTTCGACTTTATTACGTCTCATCAGAACAGTTTAACAACCCTCGTTCGGGCTTGAGACCCGAACTCAAGACAACGTCAAAGAGCGTCGCTATTTGGTTCATTTACTCGTAGTTGACATTCCCTAGCGAACGCTAACTGGTCCCATCCTCACTTTCAACTGCGTACCACTGGTCAGGTAGAAATCTAGCTTAGTCGCCGTTAATACAGATTTCTACTATTGACCCCTGAAATAATTAAATATTTCGATAATGTATTCTGCCGTTCTTCAAAGGAGAAAACAACTACTTTCCTGGCTAATGCCTCGACGAATATTGAATTACTTCTCCCCTGAAGAGTGTATTGTGTTGTATATTGATATATTTCTAATTTTTCACTATTTTTTATTGAATTTCATTGACGTGGTTTGCTTTATATTAATTTTTTTATATAGAATTTTAATAATAGCTGATAATTCTTATCTGTTATACGACACTGTAAACCGATCCAAGATTATTTGAAAGTCGAGTTTCATACTGGTACTATGAGGTTTCGTTTTAGAACAGATTCAAAAAATATATGCCGTGTAATTTGAGTTGATATTAGTGAAAAGGTGGTACTCTTTGTCGCAAGTCATTCTATACATTCCTTTTCTATAATATCACTTCCTTTCATTGAGTATATTGTCATTTGATATTTGTATAGCACAGTATGCAGGAGTTGACTTGAAAATGTTCTTTTGAACCGATCCAAAGTAATGAGACAAGCGGTTTCCTTCCATCTATCAGTCATCGTGTACATTTTAATTACTTACAATTATACATTCCTTTCAATTAAAACGAATTGAACGATACTCCAACATTCATTTTGTTCATTAAAAATATAATAATCAAATATCGAGTTGATTTCATTCATCAGATAATTAACACTACGTTTATCTAATTACACTCCAATCGTGCATAGAAATTTTACATGAGTGAAAGCAATAAAAATAATGTTTATCTTTACTAACCATAACCGTCCCTTTCAATATATTACAGTGTTTTTTTCTCATAACAAAATTTCGTCAGCCCACTCTTTACGCACAAATTTTCCTAAAAGGTAGCAAATGTAATTGAGTTTTGTTCTCTCAAATGTACTAAAGATTTACAATCAAAGTTTTATACATTTTGGTCCAATGAAAAGTACAACACAAACTTTTCTATTACGGCAGTCAAGTGGTTGGGGGTTAACTAGATCATTTCTATTTTTTCAAATTTCATTTTAACCTTACATGGACCTAGGTTCATGGTCGCCCAGTCAGTATATGGCAAAGCATCTGTAACCTAAATCAGATCGTCCAGTACCATTTAGTAAACTTCTTCCAATCTATCGTAGTTTTTGGACGCCCCGAATACTCGTCGTCAGTGAAGCTAATACGGCCATGTTTGAATTCAGCTGCCCAAAATTTGATGGCCGTAAATGATGGTGCAGTCTTACTCTTCTTGAATTTGCCTTAGCGAATTGCATTTTCAGTTCGATACTCAGTTTTTTTTTCATTTTGTTGCCAAACAGAAATTAAGCATCCAATATGACTGAATTATATTTCCCAACTTCAATCAATAGTGTTGACATCTTTCGGTTGAGGTCGATATTTCATGTTTTTTTAATTCTATAGTTTCACAAATAAGCAAATATACATTTCAGTATTTACTCTAGAAGTAACTGCAATATTGTTAATTAAATAATAGTATATTATTCACGAGTGTATAATGAAGGTTATTATTTACGAGGCAGAATAAATCACCGAGTGAATAATAACTTATACGCGAGTAGAATACTATACTTTATCCGAAATATTTTTGTTTGAACTCATTAGTTCTACACGCGCCCATTACTGCCATCATAAAGGGAGTTAATAATCATTAAAGTAACCATAAATTACAGAATGTAATGAAATAATTATGTGTAGGATTTACTCAATATTTCACTTTTTTGCTAGGTATTTATCATTAGATACTCTAGTTAAAAAGTTATTAATACATTTTTTTATAATTTTCCGAATTTATACCTTGATGTAAGGTGTTCCTACCTCGTATTGAATAATGGGTCCATAGCGTCGGATATTTATATTTTGCAATTAGATTAGACTTTTACCAGTAGAAATATCCATAGACCATATGACTTTTCGGCAATAAATTTAATGACGCAACGTCGTCATCTTCTCTAATTTCGAAAAACGAGGTATCTAAACAAACAAATATACAGCACCCACTTTCCAAGTCGCTGATGGTTCAGTCAGTGTAGATACTTCGTGCCTTCCAAATGCGAGCCCCGAGATCGAATTTGGTCAAGAAAAATTTACTTTTTGAATTTTTTTTCTGTGTACAGAAATGAATTGGAAATATTCAGTGGTTTCGAAATTTTGAAAACCAATTTTTTGTACCAAAACAAAACAAATACTGAACATACTGTTACACTACCACTACATCAATAGTCACAATTACTGAAGATAAACTTAAGTTTACCTTCAGCCTCTGAAGACGATAACTTGGTTATCGAAGCGCGTGTCAGGCAGTGTAATTATGAGTGTTGGTGTAGTGGTATTAATAAATAGTGTGTTCAGTATAAATATCACCAATGGTTCCAGAAATTCCAAGATAAAAAATAATCACTCAAACTACCATTAACTAATGGAATAAAATTAAATTATTTTCATATATTTTATTCCAACATGGGTCGACGTTTCGACTCTCTTAATATCTTTTCCGTTATCACTTTTTCACTATTATGATGTGAAGAACTATATGCATCATCGGCTGGAAGTTGTCATCATTATTATTTTTTAAATAATCACTGCTACTAATTTTTGAATCACTACTACTGTTAGAATAATTATCACTAGTACTGATAAAATAATAATTATCAACACTATCTAAATTATTATTATTATTAAACTTTTGTTTATTACACGAATATCTCCATTAAGATCGTTAACCTCACTCAGAAAGCTGTTGTTTACACTTTGATTATTTAAACTTTGAACTCAACGCATCAGACATGGTTACTTTTGAGAGTAATAAATAATATAACTTCAAAACTTATCAAAACAAGTACCTTGACTGAAAAACTGAAGGTCGGGTTGATTTGTCACATAAAGAAAACAAGTATAGCAGGCGATATCGCTTTGAACGAAAATACTCGAATCACGCCGAAGTAACTTAACCTTGGTGCAAGCTTGGGTGATCATTGGCATGGCCAACGCTTGGTCAAGTATTTCTTCCAAAGCTTAGGCGGCCATTGTTTTGGTCAAGGATTGGTTAACCAGTCTCGACCGGAAATGCGTCATCCTGATCCATATATGGGCCAATTCAGGTACACCAAAGAAAAGTTTTTAAGCACTAGTTCAGCGAAGCTAAGGAGTACCTTTTCTGCAGAATTAAACAAAAGCTTATTTTTTAATTATCTTCATAGTCAAATAAAGTCTTCCATTTGAGCATACCTAAACCACTTCACTTCAGGTCAGAGGAATTTTTCTTTTTCTGTATTCTTACGCAGAACTAGGTTTCCTTTTAAAAAATTTTCGAAGCTATAAGTCATTTCTACGACTTTAAATTATTTTTTCCGTTCAGCTGATCGTACCAATTGGTAATAATCTCTTGGATGATAAATTGATAAAGTGATATAGTGGTAATCGCACTTCATATTTGTGTCATTAATTTGTTGAATGAGTGGACAATCTGGAAAAAGAATTTTTATTCTGTCCTCCGCATGTGTCTGAATAAAGTATAATTCGTGTTGCAGGAATTTGGCACCTTTTTCAAATAATTATAAAGATATGGCGCAATCTGATTTTCTCTTCGTTTTCCAATTGCCCGTGCTACATATAACACGTAACTTTCTTAGTTTTAAAGTTATGTGTAGTTAAGTTAAATGTCCAAAGGTTGACTACAAGATAGACGAGGTGTAGGCATTGTTGGTCAAACGTTACCACTGATAAAGAATCGTCTTTTTGGTCCAATTACTTATCTGCATCCTCTGAATCATAAGCTCTGTTTGCTGCTTCTTGGTGCTCTAATACGCTTTTTACTTGTTCTTCTTTTTCTTTAGAAGATTGTGTTTTAGTTATTTCAACTTGAAGCGTGTCACAAGTTGAAAAGGTTTCCATTTTTAGGGAAGATTTAAGAGACCAAAAATCTGTGTATATTCTTTTATTCTCTACTAGAAAGCTGAAAATAAGTTCAATTATATCGTTATGTACTTGCAATATGTTCGTTTATAAGGTATTAAGTAAAGTTATTGCACCGTGCAGGTCATTCTGGAACATCATTAGTTGTTTCCTAGTAACAGCATCGAATTATTTTATAATTATACTTATGTCTCTGAACCAGTGATTCACAAAGTTGTCCAAGTACACCCCCAGGGGTCCATGGGAAGCTTTACAACATTAGTCTACTTGAATATCCATAGTTAGATAAGATTTTTTGAGTTGATAATATGGTATAAATGTATCAACTAAAACTAGCACTAAGTATTTTGAAAGTGGTTTACAAGGAAAACAAGTTTGGGAACTTCTGCTCTAAGTTATCTAAAAAATTTGACGCAGTGCGATTTATGCTTTTTTGAACTACTCACATCTGGATAATCAATATTTAGTTCAATATACAGGACGAGTTATGCCCTAAGTGCTTTTTGAAAATAGTATTTGGGAATAAGATGGAGTTATACCCTTTCGATAGGGTATAGAGTTGGACCTGCTGGTGCTAAAAAAATAATAAAAACATAAGGGCATAACACAATCTATTCCTGTTTTCATTTGAAGCAGTGACTTTTTGTTGAGTAGTGTAGTTGACCGTTGTTATGAAGTCAATATGATCAATATAGTAGTACTCTGCTCAAGGATGATTTTTGTATTAATTCGTAATAATCTGCTGCTCTAAACTATCATTAACTGCACGCGACGTAGAAACGATTTGTTTTTTTTTGTTTTGAAGAAAACACGCGACGTTAAAACCTAACGGAATGTTCGTAATCGTAGAAATAGAATTGTTTCAGATAATCTGTGGTTGTTTATTACACCTGTTCTTAATTTTATGGTTAAAAATGGAATAGATTCTCACAATATCCAATATATTTAACAAATTAATTACTGATCCGTTAGTATCAATTCATCTGTAACTAAAATTTCAATTTCAGGATAAACGGAAACTATTGTTTAATTCAAACGTGAAATGAAAATTGCGATGTTTATAAACCGTTAGTTACTATTTTATTTAAAGCGCTAATTACTCAATTTAACTTTTAACGAGATGAAGATAACTATGCATTTCGTCTTAGAAATAAAATTATTTTCAATATACCGGCTGTATCAAAAGTAGCGATTATTAATAACTTTTGTAATATTTATGTGTGGTATTTCCGGAAAGTAATACATCAAGGCCTGGATTCAAAAATTTATTGATTGGAATGGTGCAATTCATCTTCGAAATACGAGTGTTACTACTTAAGTTTTGATATATGGAAACACTGATGTGAATATATCAAATCTGACATTGCAATCATGAAGTTTGAGATGTCTAATAGTGAACGTACTCAGAACGTGTTGACATACGAGTGCTATTTGAATTGTTTACAGATACTTGAAATATTCTACTTGGTCAAAAAATGAAATTAAATTCGTGTGTTGATTTTCTATAACTTTCGACGCGAATTAAACCAACAGCAGTTTACCAATCATCTAGCGCCTCTTTCTTTCGGTAGTTTTCCGAATTCAAATTCAATTTCATTCGTGTTCGTACAGGATGGACTTTGTGAAAGTCGTCAAAAATCGGCTGTTGTGACAAAAAACATCGATGGTATGCTTAAACTGATATTCCAAGATTCTCATGTTACATACCGTTAGATTAAGGCATACTTGGGCATTAACTCAACTGGCATCGATTCAATATAGTATGAATATCGCTCAATCGCTCAAAAAAAATATCTTGTCGATTGATGCAAAGAATTGCTGAAAAAAAAGGCGACGAATCATGGATCTATGCATACGAACACGAAAGAAACTAAACAACAATCGACTGTATGGATCTTACAAGATGAGCTAAATCCAACAAAAGTTGTTCGTGCACGAAGCATCTTAAAAGAAAACGTAAAGGAGTTAGCGTCAATTCGCCACAAAAGCTTTGCGACTTATAATAAATTTCAAGTAGAGAGATAGATTTCAAAGAAGTGGTGAGGAAAATAGAAGTGTTAATAATACGATTTGCTTCGTGGATATAAGTGGAAGTAGGTTAAGTGCAGACCAGTTTGACTTGAACTATTAATATGTTTATTAATTTTACAAATAATAAACTTGTTTAGTATTATTGAATTTATATGTTACTACTAATTAATTTGTATTGATAGAAGTGTAAATTTTTATTCAAAAATACGTTTAATGAAAAAATTGTAAAAAGAGCCTTTCTGCAGTTTCCCTGAAAACGGGGCAACGGCGTACAAGCATATTAGGAACGGAATGAATCTTATCTATATGATAAACTACGGGGCAAGAGCAAAATTTTACACATTTTTACAAAATACTGCTTTTTACAGAACTAAAATAAGTAGTTAAGTTCTAAAGTGGTGTAATCATGAAAAACATTTATATTTTAAAACTTATATCAATCGTCCTCTCATTCCTATTAATTTTTTTCATTGAATCCAATCGTCATTTTCAGTATACAGCATAAGCTGTCATTAATTTCTTCAGGAATGATTCCTTTCTTTGAAATTCTACCTCTCATTAGAAGATCTTCAAAAAAATTTCTATTTTTTTGTGGATTAAATTTAGCATAGTCTTCGACAAAAGTTTCTCTACTTCCTGAAGATTGTGCTACTGTACTTTCCAGAGGAATGTCTCCTACTTGTAAAGCATCATTGGAAGAGAAGTCAATTAGAATAAGTGGCTGTAAAACAGCTTCTAAAATATTTAAACTTGTTGGGTTTTCGAGTATTTCTGGATTATCTGTTTTCGTTTGCTTCCATTCGGTCTCCCTTCACTATTTCAGGGATAATGCATCGAACATTGAATCCGGTATTACATCTGATGAAAATGGGTAAATTCCGGCTTTTCGACAACCATTTTTAATTACCTCCTTATTCAAATCATGCCAAATTTCGTTAATGACAATGGAAAAATATTTTTTAGGAAGCCGTGTTCCGATATGTTTCCTTTGCCATTTGACTAATCTCTCATTCTAAAAAGTTTTTAATGGCTTAGTATGCGGAGTAGGTCGATTCATTTCAAAAAAAAGTATTAGAAATTTGAAAGAAAATATAATTTTTTCACATGCATTTTAAATGGTAAAACTTTATATTTAAATTGTAAGTACTTAAAATTGATATTAAGAGCTCAAACTGGGTGAGAATTTTTTTTCTATATGTTGATTATTATTTTGCTTGAGCTTCGAAAAAAAAATGTTTTTTGAAATGAATCACCCATTGCGGGGGTAATTTAAATATCGTCACATTATCTCGAGATGTCAATTATATTAAGTTGATAGTAGTAACATGAGTGGATCAACTATCATAGATTAATAATACAGTGCCTAGTTTCTCCAAGAATGTTTGTTCAAAATAATTCTCAAAAACCGTTGCTTCCATCCAGGCATTACTAGTTGCTGCGTAAATGATTCCAGGATAGCCGATGTTCTCTGGGGTTCACTGTCCGCGTGCATGAAAAATTTTCACCACCTACTATTTTGATTTTTGTTGGATCAGTACAGAAACTAGTCTCGTCCAAGTTCCATATATTTTCTTGTTTGTTTGTAGTTCTAGCTCCGTTTTAGTTTTTTTCTCCAACAGTGTGTAATATTCATGAATGAAAAAATTGCATCTTTTTTACGAGATATACTTCTATACTTTGCGGTTCTTTCAAAGATAAATTCTGTTTTTTTTTTCAAAACCCAAAGAAGACTGACACATAGTTTTTGATTTGATGCGAAACCTAAACCAAAATGTTGCAACTGCAATTGCAAATTGACTATAAAACACATAATTGCAGAATGTCCATCTTTTAACTCAGAAAGATCATCATGAAATCTACCACTCGGAACAATAGGAGAAATTTTCGTTCCTAAATACAATATACAATAAACAGATCATAAACAATTATCTGTAGATAAAATACTTAGTTTTTACTGAATCGCTAATAACTAGTATACGGTTGATGTTAATTTTGAAATAATATAAAAAACCTAAGAACCAATCTTCACCAGGGATACAGTTTTTAAAATTATTTTATTGCTTTTCACGAACTGCTCAACCAATTCTAGAACTTCTTTTCTATATAATCTAAATCCATTTTCAAAAGACCCTAGATAAGACATTTCAGTTCAAATGGCAGCCAAATGATTTTGATTTCATCACACATTTTGCTTTTAACTGGTCGATTATGGTGTTTAACGATATATGATATGTGTTGCTAACATTGTAAGCAGTTTTACTTTCTGCTTTAATCTCTTGTATGGCTTTCTCCAACGTTTTCTTTGGATAAATGCCTTTTGGTTTTTTTTACGTTTGTAGTTACGAACTTTATGACTCTTAAACAAAATCAGGAGAAAATAATCATCTCAAAGAAAATAATTAATACCTAGATTTTATTGAGAAATATATTGCGGCATGGGACATAAACAAATTACAGGGCACTTACCCCACATAATACCCCATGGAAGAGTATGTATAAGGCGTGAAATAAAAACACTGTTTTTACTTAGAAATTTCAAAATGTTAAGTAAAAACATGCTCTCTATAAAATATAATCAATATTTTATCTACTTACCAAAAATCCAAATCTCAAAATACTAAATGATTCATACTGATATAAAATAGATAACTAAGTATTTTTCATAAATTTTATTATCATGTTTACGAGAAAAACAACCATTTATACACTTACCCCGCTTACGCCCTTACCTCACTTAGCTACTTTTTTATATTCTTGTTTCATTTATTTTGGTATTTCCTTTTTGGTTGAAACTGTATCTTAATTGCATTGAATAATCTTCAAGTTTCTCCTATTTCATCGTTTATTTCTTATTCTAGTATTCCATTTTGTGTAAATGTCATGCCAACGTAGTGAAATATTTTTGAACTGGTCTATTTTTGATTCTTCTAACTTTATCTTCGGTGTCTTCTCCTTTAGTATTATTATCTTAGTCTTGTGTACACGAAATACATAAAAATGTGTGGCTTCAGTGCCACTGAATATAAAAATTCTAAAGAGATGATTGCATGAAAATAATATTTGATTGCTTCAACTGATGTTAGTAATAAAATAATTTCGTGATTTTTGTTAACTTAAATGGTTCTTTACATTTTTACGGTTTCTAATTATTGAGACAATAAGATAATTCTTTATTTTTTAGATAAAAAATATTCAACGACTGTTTAATTTGATAAATTTTATTTCGGCTGTTTATTTTTAATTCAATTCAATTTAATATTTTAATTAGTACTATTTAGATATGTAGTACCTAATGTTCCATAAAAATTAAAGGAAAGCTAAAGAGGTTAATAAACTCCAATCATTAAGTGTATGAGTTCAAATATTTTTACGTTAAAGTTGTTTGGCAATTATACTACCTTCCTCTCTCTTTATCAGAGAATACATGTCGTAGTAGGTGGCATAAATCACGTTAATAAATTATCCTGTTACCGACAATAAATCGGTGTATAATAGACGTAAACCGGTACTTCAATAAAATTGTACCAACACTGTTTAGAATTAACGATTAAGCTTTTTTTTATTTGGACAGCATATGAATGATTTTCAGATAGAATACAAATTTCAATTTTTCGCAGACAAGTGGTCAAGTGGTTTTTACCACTTTATTTAATTTAAGTTTGTCCGTTTATTTATCTACCTAGATGAAATTTTCTCATCAGAATAAATACTAAAAACTTATTATCAATTTATTGAAATTTAGTATAGTTTCTGTTTTGAAATATTTAATGTTTTCACGTGAACTAATTGATTTATTTCTTGATATGAAACAAAATGTCCTATTTTGTATTTTTGTGTTTCCGTGAGATATTTTAATTTAATTAACTTAATTCACATGTTCCAAAAGGAATTTTAAATATAAAATAGCTTCGACAGCTCAATAGTTCATGAACGTGGGTTACTATTCTATAATTTTTTGGTATTTTCACTCTAAAATTATTTGATGGTGGTAATTACCATGTTGAGAATTATATTGTTAACATATATGTACAGAAATGTATAAAAAAAATGACCACAAAGTGATTATTACTTAACTGACTTAATCATATGGCTTTCTACCCTTGCGGATGTAAGGCGTGTATATAGTTGAGCTACCCTGGGAAAAGGAAAGGGAAAGGGAAAAATGATCAGTTTTTTTATTTATGATTTGTCTTTCTATGTTAAGCTAGAACTTTGGACTGCACTATGTATATGTTATGAATAGCAAATATTGTTAGTATTTTGTCAATTAAACAGTTACACCTCACTTTTCAGAACTACAATTATTACATTTCCTTTTTTATCTATTCCTAGGACTAAATACATGCGTAAAAATTAGGAAGAGAATTGCATCCATATTATGGGTCTTTCCTATAAAAAATTTCCTCAGCTCACTTCCGAGATGGTGATAATACACCGTATAAATTTATTGTCACCTCTGAACAATCATTCTCCCACTCCCTCGTATTGTCTATTCTGGCACAAAATAAATTGGTCGAATGTTGAGAGATCTCGGAAAAAAAATCGAGAGGAATCAAACTTATCAGTTTCAATAAAAGAAAATATATAATGGGATGACGTTGAGAGTATTTCATAGTAAACTCTACAGTAACTTCCAACTACTTCGATCCGCCCTCGTATAACCAATCTGGCTTGTCAGTCGATCTTGGAAATTTGCAGACGTGCTATTAGTAACTCATTATTTGATGTTTCTTACTGTTAACACCGTGTTCATTTGATTTTACTTTAATGTCTCAAGATGGAATTTGTACAAAAAAATCCATACATCTATGGTGTAAGTTTCCAAAGGCGATCATAGTATCGTAATTTGTTTAAAGGATGGTGTTCTCATGTTCAAATAACGTTGAATATTTATGTGATCGGGGAACGTGTATTGGCAGCTCTTGGTATTAGCTTACGATCTGTTCGACGAATTTCTAGTCTAAGCCAGCGGAAATACAAGAAGTAACTTGTAAGGCAAGACCAAGACCGGGCTTGCATTTGTTTATCGTGGTCTTTGGTCTTGCAGCCTCTTATGTGGTCTTGATCTTGGTGTTGCTGCAATAGTCTTACATTTTATAATTGATCCTAAAGAGTGTATAAGTATACAAAATCATCCCACAAAAGCAGTTTGGAATAAATCAAAATCTAAGAACGAGAATATATTATCTGCACCAAAGGCGCCCGTACACGATGTGGAATGTGTATTTTTGGAATGGTAGGTAACTGAATTGTCTTAAAATAAAAATTGGTTTTGAAATGAAAACCATTTTGAGTCATAGTCGAATCAGGCTGAAATCAATGATAAAATTAGTTTCTGATTAAAAGTAGTAAGTATTAATCATTTTTCACAAAATTAAGTTGAGGTTCTACTAGTTAGCTATTTTGCTGTAAATCCGAAATGTAGGTGATGCCCAGTTATATGGTAAACAAATTATCTCTTAACTACCCCCCATAAATCAACCGGTATTTCTTCATTTTAAATGGGTTTACAACAAGATCTTCGTACTTTGCACTTTTTCTATTAGTATGTGATATTATAGGTAATATTCTGAGTGAAACAATTTGATCAACAAACATATTTTTATTTAAATTAGCTGAACTTATTCAAAGTTCCCATTGCTTTGGAATATTATTGAATAAATAAAAATAAAGCAAGACTGCAAGAGTCTTGCAGGCCGGTCTTAGTCTTGCATAAGTCTTACGCAACTTGCTCTTGGTCTAGGTCTTACAAAAATGCAAGACCAAGACCAGTCTCCCTCATTTCTAGATAACGCTGGTAATATACTTTTAATATTATTCTAAATTGCATAAAACTATAATTACGATGGGGAAAATTCATCAACAAATTTTCGAAGCTGATTTATACGGCAGTGGTGTTGTAATAAGCCTTGCCGTCATAAAATAATTTTCTATTTCTATTCAGATTCATAGCTTTGTAGCTTCTCACTATGCTTTGATCATTATTATTAGATAAAACTTGTATCGATATTGGTAATAAACTGGGAAATTATTCCTGTACGGTATCCAAATTCGATAAATGAGGAAATTTACTGAGGTACTCAATTTCTCTCCCTCGCCCTTATATCCTCATTTTAATGTGTGAAATTTCATATTTCATATAAACTATAATTACAAACAAATAAGCTGGTGAAGATTAGAAAATCATTAACGGTTAACGATATCAACGAAAAAATAACAACTGATTTTAAATTATCTAAGAAGGCCTGTGCTATAAATTCATTTCTATTTCAAATCCTCCAGTTTGTTCTAATGGACAAATTAAGTTAAATAAAACTCCTGGAAAAGTAATAGTGAAACGGATTAAATAAATCTAAATGAGTTAGAGTATTATTAAATTCTAAAATTTCAAAATTGACTTATTGAAATTTAATTTTGGTTATTAATTTTATCAAGATTTATGATCTAAATTTGTGTAGTTGAATCGTCCAATTTCTTAACGAGTTAATTTCAAAATTTACTTTGCTTTTTTTTATTAATTTTATTCTTGTGGACACTTAATACATTAAAGGTTATAACAAGACAAAAAAAACTAAACAAAATGCTTTTATTTTAAGAAGAAGATACAGATAAGAAAAAACAATTATTTTTTATTAGTATTTTAGTATATCGCTATCAGAAGTTATAAAAGAGACGCGTATTTTTGATATTAAACTAAATGAATTTTCCATACTTTCTACAGTACGAGGGTTCTTTAGAAATTTTACGACCTAACAAAGGAATAATATTTTTTTTATAATCATTATTTTTGAACAAAACCTTCTCAACCCTCTCAAATAATAGTTGCCGTCTTTATCCTCAAAATAGGCGCTTACGTATACGATCACATGAAACAGGAAAATATCACTGGGGTCAGATTTGGAGACTACGGTGGTTAATCAACCAATTCGAAGTGCAATCATAGAGTTTCAGTCATGGCGATCACCGAAGTGTGAAAAGGTACGTAATCCCAATGGAAAAACACTTTCCTTTTCTTCAAACGCGGTCGCTTTTTTCAATTTCGTCCTTTACCGTACCAAGCAATGATACGTAATCCTCTCATATTATTGTTTTGGGTGGATGATTTAAGTTCCATCCTACTTTATCCAAAGTGAGCAAACGCGGCATCCAACGCCAAAATAGGCTTCGCAGGCTTAATTTTTCAGTCAGTATATGGTAAATGCGTTCTTTTGATATGCAGATAGCCACTCTAATCTTAATCTGGCGGTCATCCAGTACCATTTAGTGAACTTGTTCGATTATATCGCTGGTTACCCCTGGAAGCTCATCGTCAGTCAAGCTAATACAGCAACATTTGATCAGCTGCTTAAACATAAAATCACATCATTATTATGTACTTACATTTATGTAGAACGCCTTTGCTAAATTATAAAAAGCATCCTTCTTCATGACAATTTAAATGACCAAAGATATAACTATTAAATCTTGAAGTGGGATCTTCTGAAATCGAATCCATTCGACAAATTTATTTTTAGGTATTCTTAAAGAATGTGTGCATCGAGCGCACATTTGCAGTTATAAAGACGGTACTTTCAAACCCAGTATTTAGCTTGAAATGTTTATTACCGGAAAATTCAAAGTACGCATTTTTTTAATTATTTTGAACCTAATACTACAAACTCATTCTTAGGAAAAACAATTTTTTTCTATCAATTTTTGTTCAATATTTCAAATAATATTGAACATTTTGCTGATGGTTTTTCGTTTTGTCTTGATGATAATAATTATTCAAAAGTTCGTATGTTTGCCCATCTCTGAGACTAACTTCGGCAGATCAAATTTTCTTGTGCGCTCGTCGAACAATCTTTCGGGTTCGATACAGGTAGTGTGCGCTAGATTGACGAAATATTTTTTAAAAGTGCCTGTGCGCTCCTCGCATCCCACCTTCTTAAAGTGGGATTGCTATCCGTCCGGGTTTCCCCGGAATTGTCCTTGTTTAGAGGGCATCCGAGAACTATCCGAACAGGACTTTATTTGTAGTTCGGTTTTAATAGGAAAAAGGAACCAATAAGGTTTTCACAAGCTGCAAGGAAATATAAACTCTAACATTGTTTGTGTAAATGTCATGAACAACGCAGTACACCATGGATGTGATTTATTGTCAGTTCACGTGGACTACTTACATAAAAATTTGAAGATTATAATTATTATTGTGTTAAATGACTTACTTTACAAATTGTAAGTTTGAAAATTTAAATGAATTTCGTTAGGTCTAATATTTCAATAAGCTTTTGTAGTATATCAATAATTTGAGTTTTATTTGGATAATAAAAAAAATTCAACTGATTTTCATTATAAAATTTGTAACAAACTGTAATGAGATTCTGTTTTGGACACCAAATTGTACAGATGGAAACCCCATCTTTAAGTATATTGCTAAATCAATATGTTTTTTTAATGAAATATTGCGAATCTAAAAACTTGTTTATCTCTGTATATCATTGTTTAATTTGTGGAGTAATAAACTATAAACAGTATTACCAGCTTATGCATTTTTATTGGAATCATTTTGAAGTTCCAACTTTCAAGATACTAACCATCAAAATAAAATTTGCAGCCATTTGAGAGGAACAAATACTTTTTCAAACTATAGACAAATAAAACAACCCGTATACTGATCGCATTTGCAAACAGGTCTACCAGGATAGAAATAATCCTATCAGATGACCGATTAACTTAGTTTCCTAACAACAATGAACGTGATCCAAGTTAGTTTCTGAACTTTAGGATCGGATTAAACCGATCATAGTTCTCGAAAAGTCTTCTAGACAACCATACAGTTCTTAATACTTCTTGAATGTTCATAGTTTATTAGTGATTGTATTTAAGTACACCCGCAATAGTTCCAAAAGATTTTAATCTTTTTTTCTACGTAACTCTATCCGTTTATACTTACGAGTATATATATCAGCCTTCTAGAATTGTTATTTCTATAACTACAGCGCTGTAATTTTAAAATGATTCCTAAAAAACACGCCTCGTAGTATATATTCACTTTTTCTGTGTTCAATAATACAATTTAATGAAATTTTTTCATGTCTGTGCAGAAAATAGGAGAGCGAGTCATTCATTTATTACATTATTCTTCTTTTCCCAAACCACTTCAGGAAATTGAAAAAAATCAGTTTACCTATTTCTCGTGTTGCCACGTGGTAATATTCAACCATCAATCAATATTTCACCCCAATTTTACCCATGGGAGGTCGCAAGACGAGGCCCTAATCTCGGTTACAAATGCAGTTTGATACTATAAATAATTAGTCGTATTTCATATAAGACTACAGGGAATCATAAATAACCAGCGGTCCAGATATCCCAAAGGTTTAATTTTTGAAATTATAAAGGACTTTTGCAAGGGAATGGTAGCTTTCAAGACAAATTGATTTCTAAAGGAAATGGATTTCTGAGTCTTTTGCAAGTCTGATAAAATTAACTTTAGTTAAGTGTGAAACGACAAACAAATCGTATAAATTGTATCATATTCATGGTTTTAATATACGAACGTTTTACGACCTACTGATTCCTTTGAGGTGATTCTATTCTTACTTGAAGGACGGTGAAAAGTATCAAAGAGTTCCGACCTATAATATCCATTTCCTCGACAAAATTAGATAATTTTACCAATTTCTAACCCCAATATGAAATTAGTGTCGCTATAGAACACATGTTCCTGATAGCGATCAGATCAAACAAGCAGATTATTCACATTATTTGCATAAAATAAAAGATCTAGTTTGGTATCGACTGTTAGTGTGGCGATTTACAGTGTTGTATTTAAGGTACGTTGTAAATATTGTAATTTGATTTTGGATCAGTGATGGATTTCTGGTGACCATTTGAAGTTGACTTGTAAGAAGTATTCCAACGGCAAATTCTTATTTAAAATATGCTTAAGTGAAGTCGAGAATATTCTATTATTTAACGGATTGAACAATTAACTTTGATATTGTTACTTTTATTAATTAGAAAAAATAGACAAACGTGTGAAACATGTTCAGTAGAAGTACTGCCCTAGGAATGCGTACAAATTCCTACCGTATGAGACGATTTTACGTAATGTCGTTTATTTTCAAAATGTGCTAAGGCACATAGGCATAGACGTAGGCATGAGTCGTTTAAGCCAACACGTATCTCGTATATGATGAAAGCTTTTAGGTCTTTCAATGTAAATAAGTCTCAATAAAGTCGTAGATAGATAATGATTTCATTTTCATTCAATTCAACAATGTTATCGATTTCATATTAGTTCCAAATGTCACTTTCTAGAAATTTCGACAGTGCGGTTGTTGACGTTCAGTAACTCGAGCGAAGAGAACGAAGTGAACAGTAAAAGTGAAATAAATAAAAATGGGTTGCCTTTCAAGTTTTTACAATTTAATAATAGATGGTGTTAATGAGTTGTGACACCACTGTATTTGTGAACATTGACGTTTTTTTTTCTAAAGGCGCCAATTTGTGTATAGTGAACGTTTAAGAGAATATGTGCCAAAATCTGTTGTCTTCGATAGACAGATGCGTCTCTTAGAATGTAGCAAATTTCAATACAATCCATTTTGTACGAACATATAGGTGTGATAAAGCTATGATTCGATTCTTCATGCCAGCTCCTATGAAGCACGAAAAACAACTGAATATTTGAAGGAGAAAAACATCGAATTAATGTCTTCGTGTTTGAATATATGGAAAAATAAAATAGGATTTTCGTGGGAAAAATTGAAAAATCTACAGAAAACTTTCAATGAAAAACCGTAATATCCGTTATTGTGTAATTTGTATGCCATCCAATCTAGAAATGGAACAGGATCGATTCTGTATATGGATGTAACTCATATTCTTAGTAATCATACTGTGGCTATTTGTTAGAATGACTATTTCAATAAAGAACCATCCAGGACACAAGGAGTTATTGTTTATGCTGGACAATTAAAACTTTATTCCAAATATTCAATTGATTTTTTGTGGTACAATACTACAATGGTAGATTGACGTGGTTGATGATAATGGTCAATGTTCCGTATTATAATGATAAAAAATTTATTTACTATACAACTCAATAATTAAATAAAGTAGATACTAGTTTTTTATAACAAGACAGCTATAGTTTTATAAGAAAAACTTTTTATAAAATTCCTTGGGCCTTACTAATGCACACTTTTCTTTTTCTGAATACAATCTCTCCCCTCGACTCAGACCTAAGCATAACTCAGCCAGTAGTTTCCTTATCGGACAGTTCTCGTTTTGTTAAACGTATCAGGATATTCCCAATCTATTATTGCAAAGAAAAATTTCCCTTTTGTAACAATGTAACAAATATTTTAGAGGCCTTGTTTATGGTATCTGTATTTGTAGAATTTAAAAAAAAAGTATAACCCAGTTTAGCAAAGCTGCAATAAATTATACTCGTACTATAACTCACCGTTATTTGCCAAATTATGAGCTAAAAAGAATTCGGAGAATTTTGTAAATATATTATAGTAAGTATATAGTATTGTATAGGAATGCTGTGCATTAAATAATATATCGATTAGCTGTAAATTCCAATAAGACGTGAAACAAATATATTATTCATACTTGATTTGGGCGAATGAACAAAATATTGTATCGAAAATTATAGAGTTAAGAACATAAAAAATTCTCGTCAAGTATTAATGGGACTCGAGAATTAAAAATTACTTTTAAAAAGCTCGATGGTTGTATGCATGTTGTGTGCTAAGTGCACAAGAGGACTATGATAAATAAACGTTGTTTGAAACAAACCTTTTGAGTACAAATTCCATTATTTTTTAATTATAGTCATATGACAATGAAAAAATGCATAATCTATAACTTTCAAAATTGGACTAAATCTCATCACTTCCGTCTTCACCCCCGTAATCATGTACAGTGTGGGGACTCACAAAATTAGTCGAAAGAAGCTCCACATCTAGCAAGATGTCACCCTGGAGCAAATAGTGAACGCCCATTGGTAGATCAGGAATCGAAAAAATGGAAGTGGGGTTAGGACATCAAGGACTACACCGTCAGTAGCAGAATTTACCAGCTGACGATCCATTCTACATCCAGGTGAGGGAGCTGACAGTTCACTTCAGAAAATACTACTACGCTGCTCGTCCAAGACCTAGAAAACAGCCGGACCATGACCAGTGATATTACCAAGAAAAATACTAAGAAAGAATCTATTAGAAGTCCTCTTGATTCATAATAGATTATTGTCAGCAAGTACATTCATTTTTTAACCGTTATTACTGTTTTTTTCCCATTTTAGAAGCTGTTAAAAAGACCAATTTTCATTTGCCGATTTTTTTACGGCTTAAAAGTACAAAAATGGTTAAACTGTGTATTTTAAGAAAGTGAAATAAAATATGTTGAAAAATTTTCATTTGATAACTGTGTGAATCTATTTCTGAAAAATTTCAGTAATTTAACTTCCAAATACTTTCTGAAATATCTAACTTCGAAGCAATCTTATTAGTTTATCTTCCCTTGGGAGTTAATTTACTAATTTTTATATCTAATCAAATAAAAACATTCAATTCCTCCCTGTATGCATATGATTGTTATATAACTGATGTAATCGGTAGTCGTTGGTAGTGGCCCGTTATGTTCCCTAATAAAGATTGATTACGGCCTTGCGAATACTTGAACCTACGGATTTTAGTAAGACCTACCTACATTATTATTGTCGGCAACGCCAACAATCTGTTTTTATTTTCTCGCCTTAGGTACTCATCTCGCAAACAATTTCCCAATTTTTTTTTGTTTCTTTGTTTGCAGTTCATCAGATTAGAGATACCGCTTGGGTGTATCGATTAGTTATGCAAGCAGTACAGATAGTGAACATTGCGTTATTTCATTTTTACGATGCGTATTTAATCATAAAAGAAATTTTCGGTGTCGTAAACTTTTAATAATAGCGGAGAAACAGGATTTCAGTGGTATCAACATTAATACGAAATTTATATTTTTCTTGATTATATTGTCGGCATTACACAAAAGAGGAATATCGGAAATGTTAAAAGTGCGTGATTTGTTGAATGATTTAGCAATAGGCTGCGAAAGTTGCATTTAAAATGAAACTAAATCATTTTTCACAATCTTCTTCTATGGTGCTGCACGCATTAGCCTCCCTATGTTTGCTTCCCCAGTTGTTTTCTCTGTATTATCTATTCGCAATATACGGCCTGCCCATCGCACTCTCTGTACTCTGAGAAATTCTAAAAACTGTACTTCCTTGTATTTTTGATTTAGCTTATGATTACATCTGGATCTACATGCTCCATTCTCACATTTTGGACCATATATTTTCTTTAATATCTCCATTTCAAAGGATGGTATCGAAGTTGGCCGTATCTTACATCAATAAGGTCTTAATGAACTTAAGGAACATCGTTGAATATGTTATATATTCTGAAGCGTTGATAGCACTTTTCACCAGCGAACAAATATATTATGACGCTTTAAAAACCAGACATGCGAAGGTACTGGTGCTCTTCCATAATTATTAAAAAGCTTTTTACACTATATTAACGTAAAATAATATGAACTTTTAGTGTCTATCTGGACACTGGACTATCTGGGTGTTTTCTGGCCAACAGACAATAAAAACGTGAATCGATAATGGAAAACATGATGCTTTCTGCTATCAACGCATATTATTTTTCTTTCTCTTTTCGTTATTATCCTTCATTTAAAATAGAATGACGTTTTTTATTATCATGTAAATACGGTTTTCTAAGCCAAACAACAATTTCAGAAAACTACAGGGTTACCACAAAAACACTGTTTATTTCTAACTTCATTAATTCAAATTCAAATATTCATACTTCCAGGTCGACGTGTACACAAAATAGCCTATCAGCACAAGTACTATATTTGACTTTGACACACACACATATACGTGTAGATAAAAAATCCCGTTCCATAAATCATCTCGTTGATCGCGTGTAGTCTCTGTCTAGTATTGAGGATGAAGCCACGTGGTCTTCACGTTTTGTGAAAGTTACTTTACTTCCTTATTCTCGCCATTGTTAAGTCACGTTGAGTTGGGTTAGTATGGAAAACCTCGATCTAGACGGTTGTGGTTCAAACGGAGGCCTGGAGTCCTTTATACTCCACAATTTGGAAACTAGCTATAGACCATCTCATCTTTTTTCGTATATACCTTATTTTTAATCATTTCCAACCCAAAAAAACTTTTTATTTTTGCTATTTTTTTCGAGGCAATCTATTTTGTCGTCGCCCATCAGTTGACGTGGTTTTTTCGTCAAGGCAGTGACTGGTAAAGCAGATGCTCGATCTTCTCAGCTTTTACGTTGTCCTGATATTTTTTGTTTTTTGCCAACAGTACAATGTCCACTGATCACTGAAATGGTCTTCTGGATTTCTGTATCAATGGCATCTTTCAATAAATACTGTTACTTTTTTTCCGGTATTCTCTCACAGTTAGAACCTTTTTAGCCTTTTTTTGTATTAAAACTCTAATCCTTCCTTCCCCTGATTCAGAGCTGTTCCCTAAAAATAAATGAAAACTTGCTGACAAAGTAAGGAGTCATAAGAACCCATACAAGAAGAAATAACTGGGACAGATATGGACCAAGACAAAGGCTGTGCAACTTTTGCCCAAGCTTGTAAGCCTGGTTTGGCCTAGCCTTGGTAAATGTCTAGAATGATAACAGGGAGCCAGGTTTGGTACTACCATTGGCCCAAGCATCACTGCCAAGGCTGACCCATGTTTGGTTGCCCGTAATTGGGCCATGTGTGCTAGTCTAGACTGGGCCCAGCTTGTAAGCCCTTTTTGGTACAACCTTCGTTAAAGATTGAAATCATAACGGTGTACCAGGCTTGGTTGATAACATTGGCCCATTGTTGGTTTATTATATTTTAATTATTTTCATTTCTATTGCACCACACTGACAAGCTTACTTGAGATCTATCTTTTATAAAACTGTAGTTTTTTCAATTGTCAATAGTTGATATAAATAAATTCTTATAATTATTCTAAAATCTTCTTTTCTAATAATCAAAAATAAGTAGTAAAAAAAAGTTAACATATTTTTAAACTAAAAGTATGGTCAAAACGTTGAACTTTGATTGTATTATCATAAAAAATTAAAATATAGTATTGATGATATAGTAATGATATAGTATTGATGATCAAAATAGTAATTACTGTAATTGTGATTTCTAATTCTTCTTGAATTACTGAATTTTTATTTTCACGCTGAGCACGGCCGCCTTTTCGATCTTTTGCACCTGATAAAAAGCGACTAACCTGTTTATTGTTGGATGCATGATACTTAGACGAAAGAAATTCTGGAACAATGAACATAGTTATAAAATCGAAGTTAATACGTAAATAATCACATCGTTCTGTATCAGAAGAATCACTATTGACACTAAAACAAATGTTATTAATAAAATCCTTTCTGCACTTGTTCCACTTACACCCAAATTATTATCTTCATTAATAGTATTCTTTATTTTGATCAGTACTCGTCACTTCTTAATTCTTTGATATGAACTAGACATTGTTTATAAAGAATTTAATTATAACTTTAGCTTAACAAAGCTAATTGAAAAACAGCCAATTAAAACACGAACCATCCTAAAAAGAAAAAATTGAGCGGTAGTGCAATCAACGGTAGACTTAAACGTATTAAGCATAATGTTGGGGACTTCACCTTCTCTGCTAACGTCAGCCAAACTTAAGCTCGGCAGTTTTTATGCCAATGGTGGGAAACCGCACACATGGCTGAGGCTGAGTTACCCAGATCTGGCCCAAGTCTAGGTTCCCATTGAATGGCCAAACTTAAGCTTGCCAGTCTTGGGCTAAGGCTATCGCGCCGAACCTTAAGTTCCCAGTCCCGGCCCAGGCTTGGTCCTGTTGTCTAACTTGGGGAGCTCATGTATGGGATATTCTCTTGCGGATTACTTTTTAAGTAAATCATGTTACCTGAGACTGAATTCTCCGCGTTGGTGAAGATTTCTTTAATATGAAATTGAACTATTCTAATTTATGAGGAATGATGTCAAAAAGCTAAGAATATAGAGCCCCTAAAAGTTCAGAGAGTGGTATTAGAAAATTCAAGGTATGTTAAAATCGTACTTATAAGCTTCTTTTCTTTGCTGAAAGTTATAGTTTTATATTACAGTTTATCAATATTTTTGGAGTGAACCGGAACCTCGCAAGTTTTTTCTCGTTACAAGCAATCAGTTACACTAAACTATCAGATGTGTAGTATGTATATGAACGAAAATAGAAGAATTTTAATTTTTTGAAACGATAAAATTTTCTATCGATCATTTCTACTATCGTTATCATAGTTTATAATTAAAAGCAACAATTGGATTCATTTAGGTTTTACGTAGAAACTCTGTCAGACGAGGGGGATGAAGACACGCTTGAAATTTGTGTGAATATCCTACGCAACGTGGTGTACGTGTTTAATCCACAAACGAATTATTAGATCGCGACTAAATGAAGCAATTTAAAGTTAAAGTTCGTTAACGCCATGTCCTTTAAATGAATAAAACGTTGAAAATGTCAAGGAAAAAACGGAACAGCGTGAGTCTGGCCGTCTACGTCTGCACCGAGTTCAAAAAAGTCATTCACCGTATGCGTTTTGTATTTCGACATTGAGATAGGAGAACACCGAGTGTGTGTTTATATTTACGAGTGGCAATTGAAAGTTTTACAAAATGTTTACAAGAACTGAAATTATTCGATAAATGAAACTAATCAAAATTTTCTATAATTTCAGTTTTTCAGTAAATGTATTATGACTAGTGTTTATAACTTTTAGACTTTCCGATACTTAATAAATAATTTTAATTATCAATATAAAAAAAATTATGTTTTATGCCATAAGTTTTCGATTTAACTGTAGAGAAGGCAAAGGACCACTCAGATTAGATCTTTTCTTGTCGAAGAAGGTTGGAAGATGTTTACGAAAACATACACACATTAAGACGTCCAGACCAAGAAGTCAAGAGTGTATAACCAACAGACTAACATAAGATAAAAGATAAGACTTCCTAGAATCTCCCAGACAACTCAGAGGAGAGGAAGGAGCCTACGCGCGAAACTGCGACGCGAAAGAGGATGAGGACGTGTCGAAATAGGTGGTGGAATATTCTTCGTATCCATCGATTTATCCAGGGGTGGATGCTTAGAGGGACGAGACTTCTCACGCGCACATGTGTGTGTGTGTGAGTGTGCGGAACATTTTTGTTGTCGTTGAGGACAGCGGGACAGACAACGGGTTAAGTTAAACATACAGTAATAGTGATATCCAGTAAAAATTTATGTATTCAAAAGAAAATATTTTATAACGCCAGTCTCGTTATTTAATATCCAGATCTCGTACAAAGTATTAAAAATCCTTAAGTGATCAATTCCTGATTTGTTTATTTAATTTAAACGATTTTTTGAACATTAAATATGTTACTGTTTCATCCATTCTTAAGAATCCCAAAAAGTTTAAAAATTATTATAAACGAGAAATTCTAAAAAGTCATTGATTTGAACTTCGATACATTCAAACAAAAGCATTGTTTAGTTTTCGGAAAATACGAAATCGATACCGTGTAAAGAGCACAATACGAATGGGAAATCTAAATGTAGATAAAAATATAATGCTTATCTTCGTTAATTTTCGTTCACATTTCCGCGAACTCCGTCTCCTTCAGTCAATTTATTGCTCAGCCCACGTAAGCTGACAACGCTTTGTATGTGCCTGTTTATTTATTTTAAAAATCCTTTTTTTACGGCGCTAACCGTCTAGGTGTTTATCTATTCTTTGTTGGATGTGTGCATTTATTGTGGCGATAAAATGAGTAAGTTCACACAAAACAAGACAGTTGCCGAGAAAAGGTTGATGTCGTTTAATCATAAACGTTTCGCGAAAAAACAACTCGTTCGCCAGTGAATGACAGTTAAAGATCGGTTTAGAAGTGCAGTCATGCGATATTGAAAATAATGCGGTGTTTGTGTTTATTGAATATTCACAGAGAAGTCAACATAAGGTAACGGCATTATTTATTCTATTTTATACCGTTTGTTTGAATATTATTATATGTAGATTCCAGAATTTCAAAACAATTCGATCAGTAATTGAATTTATACGTGTCAAGCACTAATGTTTACCTTTTTATTACACAAAAAAATTCTCGTCCCAATAAAAAACAATAATATTTGGTATAAATATTTTCTATTACAATTATTGCTCGAAAAAATATTTTTTTACTCGTAGATTGTACAGTTATTAAATAAATAAATTGTTATTGCAAATTTTATATTTTATATTGAAATTCCAAAAGCGTGGAAATAATCAAACGACAAATTCAGAAATATATTACTAATTGTTGGGATTTTTAAATAAAAATCACAAATAGTAGAGTGAATATACAGGGACTTGATGCAAAAAATTTGGGAGTGGGTAGATAACATGAAAATAATGTTGTGACATAAGAAAAATTCTCATACGACCCTTCGTTTCTGAGTTATAGGCCTTTAATCATCATCGTCATCAAGCTTTTCCACCCTTTGGATTATAGCTATTGCTTATAGCGATTTGAAATTCGTTTTCTATTTTTGTTTTCTTTATAGTTTATCGTTTGTCTTGGCTGCTTTTGTTATTATTTTCCATTCCTTTTCTATTTCGTTTCTCCAAGTCTTTCTCGGCCTGTCTTGGCCACAATGGGATCCATTGCGTTATTCTTTTGATCTTTTCAGTTGGTTGGTTATATGCCCAGCCCAGTTGAGTCTTTGTGCTTTTATGTATCTCATTATATTTTCCTTCTCCAGCTCTTTCTCTATTTCTTCATTTTTCTTTGCTCTCTATTCTCCCTCCTGTGCTATGTTTGGACCTGTTATAGTTCTCATTATTTTATTTTCGGTTGTTAAAAGTTGTCTTCCCTTTTGTTGATTACTATTGTTTCCATCACATACGTAATTACTGGTCTTATTAGGGTTCAGTACATTTTTATTTTGATTTGTTTGTTTATGTTTTTGATTTTTAATAGGTTTTTTTTCTTCCATAGGTTTGATAGCCTTTTTGTGTCCTTTATTTTATCCTCTCTCTGGTTGTTTGTCCCAACGTTATTCCTAGATAGGCCTTTTTAGTGCTTTTAAGGCAAAAAAAAATTGAATCCATTGTATTTAGTTCAGGAGAACGCGGTGGCCGTGCAAACGGACTTCCCTGATGAATCCACCTATTAGGAAAAACATTGTTAAGATGATTTTTTTCATCATTTAGGAAGTGAGGAATAGCTTCATCATGAATGAACCACATGTGTCTGTGGAGAAATCCATAATCAATTTGGAGAAATTCTAAGTATCGCTGAGCATTCAGATTATTATAAAAAAATTTGGACCTGCTAAATTATTACCAACTATTCCTACCCACACATTAACACAAAATCGGTGTTGATTTTCTATTCTTTAATTATAGGAATTAATAAAACCGTCTCGTGTGAAACCAGCTTCATCAGTAAACAGGACTTTTTCCAATAAATATATTATCAACTCTGTTTATCTAGAAACCAACGAGCGTAGGTCAGTCTAGTATGTAGTAAAAATGTTTATTCATTTATTCATTACTTTAATACTTCCTGTCAGTTTTTTCAATAAATAATTACAATTTCTGATCTTTTTCTTCAGAATGTTTCTTTATGGCGAACGGTTTCAACGATCATTTTATGTACAACAATCTAAAAATCTATATACCTCCTAAACCATTAATTACATAAAGTAAAAGGACCATCGTCCCATTACTAAATCCATGTCTGGCAGTACCTGAATGGATGAAAAGTATTGTATACAAAACTAAACCCCTCATCTTAGATGGCTTAAAAAAGACGAATCACGCGTACTTGACATTAATGTTTCTCCATTATTTAATAATAATCACTATTAATTATTTGTTTTTGAGTGTAATGTAGCTAAAATAAAATAATTTTCTTTTTTGTTATGTATAACGCACTTATCATTTAGACACAAATGACTGTCGCTTTTGCTATATCATATTATTAATTAATCGGCAGTTGTGTGATGAATAAATCTCTACCTGTATTTTTATTGAATCAATTCCCCACGACCTAAAGGTAAAAACACTTATAAATATTAATTTTGGTAATAGATCTGAAACTACTCAATATTTCCGAAACAGGTGAAGATAGATAGGTAAATGAATTATGTCCAGAATTTTCTGAATAATTGCAAAAAGTAAATAATTTACAGTTGGCTGCATTTAAAATAAAAAAAAAGTTGGTAATTGCCACTGTCACATGACACATCCTGTATAATTTATTTGAAGAAAAAAAGCATTTAAAAACAAAAATCGAGGTGTCCAAGCGTTTTTCCTTTCATGTTCTTATTTCATAAACGAATTTATTCCATTTGGCTGTTCCACACTGTATAATGATTTGCACCTCAAAATGAGGCTGAGAAGTGTGGCGAGAATGCTGGCAAATCATAATATACAGGGCCGGGTAAATTGGGCCGAATTTGTGGCTTAATTTTTATAAAAAATTGTTTCAAAAAATGTACTTACAAGTAAAGATTTCTTAGTAGTAAACTTGAAATTATCTGTACATATTAATTTATTTTCATTATAATCCATTTCTATTATTCAAGTTAATTTTTCTTCATTGCAATGAGTTTTTTGATACACTCATACAGGCTTCGAATATCTTAAAAAGTTTCACTTCTGAGACTGTTTTCGACTGATATTTTTTGTAGATATTTTCATTGATAATAATTGATGAACGAAAAAAATATATTTCATTAACTGATTTGAAATTTGTATATCGTATATTCCTTCATCACGAATAAATTCTTTAAAATACAGGGGGCTGAAACAATACAACATATATTAAACTTATAATCATAGAATTAATACATTATCAGTTTGTTGAGTTTGTATCATTTAAAACATAAGATATGGTTTGTTAATAAACTAAACCAGTGAAATTTCATTCCATGTCTTCGAAGTTAACATTGGAAAGAAATATCTTGACACCAACAAGTTTTAGTTAGGAGATAAAATCATAGAGTTGATATTAATTATAGAGATAGCACTATGTGATTGGAATTGTACTATTGGAAGAAGGGAGAGAAAGAGCATCGATTTACCACTCTCTATCTTTCTGTACTATTAAAATATAAACTTCTTATGTCATGACGATCTAATCAGAATAAAAGAGAGAGATAGAGAGGGATAATAGTATACCAATGTTCTTTATCGGCAATTCAGGTTTTCTCGTATAAGCTCTCGTATCTCGCTCTCTCTATCTTTAATATTAGGTGGATTCATAAAGTCGTGCGTTCGCGCTCGCGTTGGCGCTCTCGTTGGCTTTACGATCGACTTCATAGTAGGTAGGCGTTGGAGCCCGAGCGCTGAGGTTCGTGTTTATAAATCACACTTTGTAATCTGTTTTAGTCATGTTGAACGAGAACGCAAGCGCGAACGTACATATTTATAAATTGACTAAATCTTTGGATGAAATACTGGTATTTAGTAACATATTTTAATTCTTATTTAACTCAATTTCAGATCGGATGGCACCGAATCTCCAATTTTAGAAGAACAGGAGAGTGCCAATTCAGAAAAACCGAAACAAGTCAAATATGGTGAACTAGTCATTTTAGGGTAAGTGTATCACTATTATATTATATTTGATGACTCTCGCTGCTAAACAAACACGAAATTATATCCACAAGAAGTTCTCGCATAATTCTAGAAGGTAAACAAAGTTCCAAATGAATGAAAAAGATCTTCTTAGAAAGTGGTTCTTGAAAACAATATAAACAACTCGACACTTTGATAAAAACATAAATAAAAACATCAAACGAATTCCCCGAACATTCTCGTTCGCCAAACTTTAGATTCTTCTACCATAACTGAACAAGACCAGCACGGACCATGTCGTGGACCTGGGCGCTGGTCATCTTCAGTGCTCTCTTCGCCCTCACTAAAGCGCTTACCACTCAAAAACACGCGCGGGAGATAAAAGAAATGTTCCCATAGCCCCCTTGCAACAATTTATAGCACTCTGTCGGAATTTTCTTTAATTTAATGAGAAATGTGAGATTGATATGTTGTTTCAAACCGCTACTGCAAAAATACTATTATAGTGACGGAAATTTGTTTTGGGACATGCATAGACAAGATATCTAGATACCCAACGCACTACTCATTTTTCACCCCACCCGTCTAGTGCGCCCTCTAGGCGTCAGTCTCGTTATTTAATTGCCAGACCTCGTATTATTCAAGGTAACAAAATTAAATTTTTAATTATTCAAAGAAATCGAAAATAGTATATTGTATGAGACCATTGTACGACGAGTAAAATACTATATTTTTGCTATAACTCTGTTTATATCATAACAATACTTTCAGCGCAAACACACAAATCTAAATAAATAAACAGGCAACTATATTAACTTGATATAAATTGTTTTTTATTTCACGATGTTTATACGTTTTTATACAACTGCTATTAAAAGTGACACTTTTAATGACAACCAACAGTGTTAAAAGTGATTGTTTACGTGGAAGCATGTAAAGAAACTAACTGCAGAAAACGTAGAAGTAGGTCGCGTTTAAAGATACGAATCAAACTTGTAAATAGATTCATTTAAAATATAAAAACAATCACTTATAATTATAGTCCATGTTGTCATAAAAACTTATTTAAATTATTTAAAAAAAAAGACCCTTATTGGAGGATACTTCTCCATTGCCATTTTCAATTGATATATCAAGTACCTATTGTCCTATTACGACAGATTGTATGCTACATGAAGATCTACAGAAATAATTTGCAAAAGAAATCTTTTTAGCAATTTTGCGCCATTTCTATTTTCATTCGTTGCAGTTTTATCATCCATGGATTCGGGCGATAATTGAGATCTTATTTGACAAACATTGTTGCATACTATTAAACACGTTCGTGAAACACATGGTCAATCAAAATTTTGACCAAACATGTCAGACATTTACATTATTTGAGAAACTAGCTTGCACATTTTCAAATAAAATTTGACTAACAAAAATATAACAAATTATTTGACCGTGTACTTCAAAAACACTTGCGTGTTAAACGATTTTCTTCGGAAAATTGACTTTTATGTGCGGTAAATCAGTGGTATCCACAGATTAATAATCTCTCTTCCGAGGCGCTTAAGAAGTTGGAAAAATATGTCAACCTTTATGGAAAAATAGAAAGATGTACAATAATATAGAACAAGTCGGAGTTGCATCTCCCACCCTTAGATATAGGAGGGTGTTTGCAACCATTTTTATTCGATCATCATAATTATTGTTTCAAGAAACAAAATATAAACTAAATACTATTACATAATATTAATTTAATTAATTGGTCCTTCGAATACCAGGAACAAATGATAACTTATAATTTTTTATTGTAAATCGGTTTAGAAGTTTGCCTTCGTATACATTTCAATTCGAACAATTATTACTTTATTACTAATTTGTTTGATGGCTTCGACGGTAAAAAAGTAAGAGTTATTTAAATTAAAAGGAGAAATGTGAAACTTATCTCAATGAACTAATTTCCTAATCCGTATGATTTATATAGTTAAAGTTTTATCACCTAAGAATTTTATTTATTCAAATGTTCATAAAACATATTCATACAAACGAAATTATTGCGAATATTTCGCTAATCGCTATTCATGAATATCACTATTGAACAAAATAATGAAATTAAATTTTTTCAAAAAATCAACATAAAAACGAAATGATATATACTAAAAACTAACTTGATATTCAAAATTCACTCTAACAAAAATATCAGACAAAGGCAAATATACTTCTGGGAAATTATATTGTTTAATGTATCAACTAATGAAAAACCAATATATAAATTCTAACAGGAGTCTTGTAGGGCCACTGAAGACGTTAATTTTAACAGAAAACGCAACATGCAATTCTGTTATGTGGAGGACGAAACTTTTATCAACATTGTCTCGAAAGGAAATACGGGGTATTGTATCTGCGATCGTATGAACTAAAGACGAAGATCTCTGGCAGCTGAAACTTATTCCACTACTCTAAAAGGATTAACAGATCAACTGTAAATACTGTGTATCCCCAGTGCCACAGCAAGAAAAGGGAACACAATAGATCCTTAGAGTTCTTAATCACAATATACATACAACAAAAAATCAGTGATTGTTTGTTTGGTAGATAGAGCAACAACGGCAACGACGACGCTGAACCGCTTACCAAACTTGAAATAGTAAACCCAACAATGGACCCATAACCCATTCTTGGTATGTTCAAAAAAGTAGCTATTACATTTCTCAGGAGTCTGTTCGAAAGACAAATTGTGTTGAGATGGTTGGATAGACCTGGCATTAGTCAAGATGGAATACATGGATAGGTCTTTTGCGTGTCTTTATAAATCAACCGTTTCACTTATACAAACGCAAAATTCGTCTGGCGACTGGTCTTTTAACCAGTCACGACAATCTAAGAATCGATCTCCATAAATATCATGAACGATCCCGAATGTCACTGTTTCATGTAGGAGTAAGAAACTGCAGGGAATTCACGGGTCCGGGATTCAAACACTTAAAATTTGCCTAGTAACGTTAAAAGGATCAAAGTAAGGTACCCTGTTATCGACCTTTACAAGTTTTAAATTGGACACGACAGGTATATCAGAAAGCCTATATGTTCAACAGTACATAAGCGTGCACTAACCGAACTATAATGAAGCTACACGGGCAGAAGAAAGCGAGCATGGGCTAAAGGCGAGTGCGAAACTTTCGCACTACACTCTTCGTATTTTTGACACTCAGACGTCATTCGGCGTAGTGCTACGGTCACGAAAACATGTCCGCCATTATAGATGCTTCCGCCAAGTGTGAATTGCGAAGTGTGATTCGTTTTCAACAGGCTGAAGGCCATAGTGCTGCAGAAATTCATCGGAGAATGAGTCGTGTGTATGTGGACAACTTCATGAGTGATGGTGTTGTGCGTTTCAACATCTTTTTTGTACTCTATTGTTACTGAACGGTTAGGTTACATTGGCGGCAACTTTCTTTGAACATGGTATTGAAAAGATTGTCCACAGATATGACAAATGTATCAATCTCTTCGGTAATTATGTCGAAAAGTAACCGTAAGTGTACCAATCTTTTGATTATAAAATTATTGTTTTGTATGAACTTGTCTTTTATTTATATCCTATCGGAGGTTGAAAAAAACGGCCTTCGAAAATCGTTTTCTCTTTGCCATATACACAAGAATATTTTATCAGTTATCAAAAAGTTTTAGCGATTATGTAATTAAGATAATTTCCATTGAAATCACACATCATCAAAATTCTTAAGTAGACAAAAACTAAAAGCAACCTTTAACATTATGTATGAAATTTCTACCAATAATTATGATACTCTTTAGATAGGACAAACAAAACAATATTTGGAAAATAGATCAAAAGTCATCAACGCGATAAAAAATGGAATAGTATCAACTAACAAAATCGAATGCACATGAATTTGTGCGCTATTTATGTATATGAAAATAAAAAATTTCTTAATGATAAAAATATCTCAGTAATCTAAGCAAAATAAATGATGTTTCATTTTATTTTATGTATGAGCTGTGATAAAACAAATACGATGAAATATTTCATTAAAAACAAAGTAAAAACTTAATAATAAACTTTTAGTTAATCTTCTTGAGTGTATTGACCTTGCATTATTTCTACATGAATCCCTTAATAACAGTAATTCTGGAAAACTTTTATCTGGTCTGGCGTGGCCTTCTCAAAGTTAGAAGGTTGACAAAAGGTTTTCCTTTTATATTCGCAAAGAGTCCGGTACGGCCAAACAATCTCAAAAATGTCTTGTGGCGCGAGGGGTTATAATAATGATCAAGAAAGCTTATGGACTATATTTTAGATCTGATTCTTCGCTGAGCTCCCTAATAGACAATCACACTTTCATCTTCTTTACTTGGGTATCTTGTAAGTCTCAAATAGAAGAGCTTATGAAAGACTCAAATTTTGATATTAACTTATTGAAGCTGAAAAAAGGGCTTTCATACAAGTTTTTTGAAAAGTGAAAACTACAAGGAAATTATCCAATCTTTTAAAGCTTCAACATATCATTCCACATTTATTTTATAGATTATAACTTGATTTCTTTGCCGAAAATATTTGAACGGTATCTGATGAACACGGTGAAAGATTTCATCAGAACATTGACAGTCGGAAGCAATGCTTGCCGATTGTTGTTGATCGATTAGTCTGATAAAATGTATAATTATATTATAGTGTAATTATACGAGAAAACATTTTATTTTGATATTTTGTATATTTATTTATCATCACCTTCAATATATATCCCTCCTCTAGCCCTACATGGCTCCAACAGACTCAAATATTGTTCCTTTTAATGCAGATTCGAGTCACATGGTGCAAGATCCGCTAAATAAGGTGGTTGGTCTAACTAAGTAAATATATACGAGATACATTTATTTTAAAATCAATTATCACATCTGTTATAATCCTTCACAATTATAAAAATAAGCAAAAAAATAAATTTTTCTTCGCAGACCAGTGTTTTTAAGCATATGTTCTACATTTGCAAGAAATTTCATTAACATAATATATTCTGAAAGAGTATGTTCGACGGCCCCATAGTTGTATATACTCCTGTATATGCCTAGGCGTCGACAAAAGAAAGTTAATGTCTTCTGGTGACTCTAGTTTCAAAAAATTTCTATCTTCGTGAATTAACGCTATAGAATTTGTAGAAGCTGTGCGAATTGGATAGTTTTCTTTCTGGTAATCTGGTAATCGGGATGGCCACATCAAGGCCATCTTTTTGGATGGCGGCATCTTACTCTTCTACGGCCGTGTTGCACACCTAAACAAAATCGTGATTCGTTGCTGTATATGATATTTGGCCATTCTACCTCCAAGAACCGCCGTTTTCTGCGTCAGATCAAAAGACAGTAGCACTTATAGTAATAGGTCTACTTCTCTACACGATTGGTCAGTCTCACAGAACTAGTTTCCTGAGCCTTGGTCGACTATTTGGTCTTCTTCGTGTTACTCTACCTTCTACTGCCCACATACGTATGACCATGATTGGGTACTAATAACACGACTGGTAATTTCGGAATAGAATAGAAAACCATCACAACTCTACCAAAATCGATAATCGTGAACAGGTTTCTTCAAAAAAAAATTGTTTTTTCTTACATGGGTAAAAATAAAACTTTGATATTTTAAGCATAACCCGCTTTAAGTATTGTTAAGATAGTGCCTACAAATCAAAATGAAAGAATTATTCCTTTTGAGTGTAACATTTTTAATAATTCTGTGTGTTGGCAACTTCGCTTCTATATGCTGAAAATATGTGGCAAAAATTCTTGTCCTTTAAGGTGTTGAAAAAATTTTAAATAAAAATACATAGACGATGTATATCAAGGAAATTATAATCTATATTTAACGTATTGAAAACTTATTAATAGATCGGCTTCGTTTTGCTACAATCAGAAATAATTTGTTTAAAATGATAACGAATCATTTTTACGGTTTCTTGACGGATTAAAGTCAGTTGACAGTGTTCTACTTTTGCTTCCCTTTCATTTGTGGGTATTCATTCCTCGAAGCGAAAATAATAAAAAAAAGGTCAAGAGGTCGAATGAGATTAAGAGCAACTCATTTTGTTTCATACGACGATACATTCACTCCAAGTAAATAATAAGTAGGACAAATATAGTTTCGTCTATCTCTTCGTGAATCAATTTGTCAAAGATAATTGAAATTGAAACTTTTTAAAATTAATTTTCTTTACTCGTATAACTTTTTTTAATAACATAAAATTATACGGTACCAGTAAGTTGCAATTCAGTCGGAAATACATGTAAAAAGGCGTTTTTTTGCTAATTTTCGTTCACTTTTTGAAGCTATGAAAAATTGATATTATCTTTTGAAACTATTAGTTATTTTATACGTATATTGATGAGTATTTTCCCATATTTTACAAAAATATAACTTGAAAAGTAACGGAGATATCAGATGATACACATCGTAGTTTGTCATCCGACTCAGCAGTTGGTGAACACGATGGAAGCTACAATTTTTATCTGAAATCTATATCATAGGAAAATTACTCTTTTATACGAGTATGTCTATCTTCTATATAATCCTCATTTTAATTCATGTCTTTTACCATTTTTCAAATATTGTTTACTATAAAAAAGTAGTTAAAATAAAAATACATATTACGATTGAGGTTCATATACAGCACACTTGGGTGAGGAAATTAGAAACTGTTTCGAAATAACTTGTTTCACGAAAAACGCTTTTAAAAAAAGTGACAGAAAAAGTTAATGTAAAGTTGTATTAAATTAATTGAAACAACTTATCAATTAATCAGCTATACCATAAGCATATTGCAAACCTTCTTCAGCCTCATATGCATCATTTTCAGCTTGCAACTGTTGGTCGGTTGTGAGCTAATATTATATGATGGTTTGTTACAAGGGCACTAATGCTTCTAATAATTTCAACACGAATAAAAACATCTCTTGAAAATATATACCTGGTAGTATATGAATGCCTACCTCCGTTCTGCAATCATGTTCTCGGATACTGTACCGAAGGGCACTTACTAAATAGCTTATAACTTTGAACGAATAAGAATTTTGACTTTAATTTATATTTTTGAACAGTTTTACAATCGATTCATGAAACAAAATTGAATTCTTTCAAGCCTCTGCACTTATTTCCACCCTTCAATAAAACAAACTGTTTGGTTAACATGGAACCATTACTAATTGAATAACTTTACATGAAATACCTTCGATACCAAAGTTTAAGTTATTAAATTTCATTATTTCTGCTATTTTATATTTAAATTTCATTATAAATCAGTCGTGATGTTAAGAAGGAATGTACCTCAACCGAAACATAAAAATCCAAAGTTTATTTTTATTTAATGTAATAAATGATAATTTCTTTAAATTCTTATTTCTTAGACCTTTTGATACATTAATGCATATAAATGTTTTCGATTTTAGGTCTCTTCTGTTCTAAAATAAGTTTTTTTTAATATCGGGTTTTCCAATAAGAGGTGTTATTTTGATATTCAAAGAAAAATCCATTTTTTGAGATAAATGATCGGATGTTTATTTCATTATAAAGATGAAGGTGTGCCGTTAATAATGGAACACAACATCAGCCAAATGGCCGCCACGACTGCGCTTGCAGGACCATATTTTCCGTAACCAAACTGCAAAGCGGCTGCCCTATGTCCTCGATAGCCCCACGAATTCCATCTTTGAGGTCTTGAATCGATGCTGGACTGTTGGTGTAGACCTTATATTTCACGTGGCCCCAAAGGAAAAAGTCGCAAGGTGTTAAATCACAAGTTCTCGGTGGCCAATTGTGATCACCTCTTCGAGAGATAACACGGTCCGGAAATTTTTCCCGTAAAAGATCGAGGGTTTCGTTGCTTGTGTGCCACGTAGCGCCGTCTTGTTGAAAGTAAACGTTGTCCAAATCAATACCATCCAATTCCGGCCATAAAAAATCATTAATCATCTCTCGATAGCGCAATCCATTCACCGTAACTGTTGCTCCAGCCTTATTTTCGAAAAAGTTAGGTCCAATGACACCGCCAGACCATAAACCGCACCAAACAGTCACGCGTTGAGGATGGAGAGGATTTTCAACAATAACTCTTGGGTTTTCCGAGCCCCAGATTCGACAATTTTGTTTATTGACGTAACCACCAAGGTGGAAACGGGCCTCATCAGTTTAGATGATTTTTCGATGAAATTCTGGATGATTTTCATGCATTTCAAGGACCCAATCAGCAAAGACACGAAGTTGTTGATGATCGGCCGGCTTGAGTTCTTGTGTTAACTGAACTTTATAGGGGCTTAAGACCCAAGTCTTTATGCAAAATACGGTGTAATGACGTTTGTGGAATGGCTAATTCCAAAGAACGTCGAGGAATGGACAAACCTGGGTTTTCTTCAATACTTTGGGCTACAGCAGCAATATTCTCAGTTGTTCTTGAGCGACGTGCACGGGTTTTATTCTTCACATCACTAACTTGTCCCAACAGCTCAAATTTTTCCACCAATTTCTGTATTGCGGTCCGAGAAGGTGCTTCATGTCTACTCAAAAATGTTTTAGTTTTACGAACCGTCTCTGCCAAACTTTCACCATTTTTATAGTGAATTTTAATAATTTTAATGCGTTGTTGAAGCGTGTATCGTTCCATTTTCATTAATGGCGTAGTTTCTACTTGTCAAATGTCAAAAAATGACAGCTTCAAAAGTGACATTTACCGAAATAGCGGGCTGTTCAAAATAACACCTCTTATTGGAAAACCCTTTAATTATTTGAAGATTAAATTTAACTACGATATTGACACTGACAATTTGCGTATTTATATTAATCAATAGATCACCTATATCATGAACATCAAAATAAAAATAAAATCAAAATAGAGAATGTTCTAATAAGAAAATTAATTTTCCTTAGTCCTTACATCTCAAATATGTAGCAGTACTTAATCAATAAAATTATTTGTAGTTTTATTAGAATTTACAAATAGAGCTATAAATTTTACTTAAATTATTTAGGTCTTTTTTATTATTTATAGCTTTTTCGTTTTCATGAATGTGAACTATTTCTAGAAATTCTCTTTTTCTTGTATGAGATTCCGTTCCAAGAATTTTGGAATCTTCATAATTGAATTCATATGTTTTTGATATTTCATGGTTCGTTAACGCAGTTTATTTTTTTATCGTATTGGGCACACCTCTCAATATTTAGAATATAGACTAAAAGGTCATCAATACGATAAAAAAAATAAAACTGCGTTAACGAACCTAACCTAACCTAACCATGGAATATCAAAAAAACATAAATTTAATTATAAAGATTCAAAAATTCTTGGAACGGAATCTAATACACGAAAAAGAGAGTTTAAAGAAAAGTCAAAACGTCAAATTTTATCTTTTTTCTAAAAATTAATCAAGAACATTTAGATGCATTAATAAATAATAATTATAATAACTCGAAGACTAGCAACACTTCGTATACATCTGCCCATCAAACGAGCTGTCTTTTAGTTTTTTAGTGAGTTTGATTTCAAAGAAAGTGTTTTATAAAGAAACAGTTTTGGCGGTGTTATGAGAAATGAGTGACTTACATTGCAAACCACGTATCATAATTCAATTGCTACTAAAATCTGGTAAAAACCACCCGTAAAATTGCAGTCTTACGACAAGTGTATATCAAAACCATACAAGTTTGAGTGCGAAACGGTCCAAAAAGCATAGAGAATCAGTACAAGACGGTTGACGTGAAGGAGCTACTAGTACCGATGCGAATTTCTACCATTTGCTCTTGCTAATCACACCTAGCACTAGTACCTAACCAATCATGTGTTGACTGATGAGTTGAATATAAAAACAACGACAGATTTGCGCAAAAATGACCTGAAAATATCTCATATACAATCAAAACCAAATGTGGCAAGAGCTCAGAGCCCCGATCTCAATTCTATTAAGCCTATTTGAGACCAGCTCAAAAGACATGTAAGAAGTCATGTGAAGAGCTCCTATTGGCCCTGATTGAGGAATGTAGTTTCCTCAAGCAAACATTTAGAATGTCTTACGTTCTATGCCCAATCGCATGAGTCATTCAATTGTCATCCAGTATCCACGTGGCAATACGCCTTTTTGAAAAATAAACCCCGTCAATTTTTGTGTGTGCTTTATTCAATTATTGTAGTGTCAACTGAAAGTGTTGTTTTTTAATAAATTTATAAATTCTTGAATTGTTGCTTACTTTCTAATTGTAACCCGTATAAACATCATATAACATGCTAAAAGCATCAATGAATAAATACATCATACATTTATTAAAACAAAAATAAACTACATGTAAAAATTTGAATAACCTCGTGTGGCCCGTTGTCGTTGACGCACAGTGTATATAACTAATTCATATTTTGGACGACATGATTTCTTGGAGGCAATATGCATCAAATGTGTCTACTGTGATCTAGTTGTAGTTGCTCTAAAAGGGGCCGAATGCTTATTCATTTGCGTGTCATTGCAGACAGACCACTTTCTACAGCCGCAGTTGACAGTAAGAAGTTCAGCGTTTGTGGTTGTCCGAGTAAAGACGAAAAAGAAGCATACCTCGTAAAATTCATCTACATTTTAGTGGTTACAGGCTAAGTAAACATATATACCGATTTCTTTTTTTTTTTTGTTAACACTTATCTATGATGAAATATTATACTTATCTTTTACCTTTCCAATTTTATTACTGCAAATATCATTATTCGGTATGAATTATTTCGGCAATAAAACGATTCAATTTTATAAACGGTGCACTTGATGTCATCCACTAGTGAAAAGAAGAACATAACAGTCGGCGACACTAAGAACAGTAGAAGTTGAATTGTAGGGAGAAACGATATTGAATGAACTTTTTAAATGGCAACGACAAACACTCGACTATTGCTGCTAACCTCGACAGTAAAAAATCCCCCGTCTGCGACTTTACACCTTTTTTTGAAACATATAGGGCTCTATAATTCTATAACAATGTCACATATCTGGTAAGATAAGAAATAGAATTAACCAATACATATTTGAACAATTATTCGCGCCAGCCGAATCTCTAGGAGCTAAACAGCTCCGCTAAGATATAGGCGTTCAATATTTGCTCACTACATTGTCCCGCGGAAACGTATCGCATGGGTTCGTGTAAGTAAGAAATAGGGTGTCCATATGGAAAGTGGAAGGATGTATGTTATTGCTTTATGTTATGTTTTATTGAGACAGAAGACCCTTCAATTTAGAACAATACCTATTTTTTTAAGATTGTTCCGTTCAACAATATAGTTGATTAGTATTGGTTTACCCATAACTCTACCCATATGTTGATGATAACTGCGGTAATATTTTTATTACCAAGCTGCTGTTTTTAAAATAAATATAACCATTTTTTCTCGATATAATCCTCATAAATATAAAACAAATACATAATTGAACACATCTGTTACTAATAGGTAATTATCTGACAATTATTAACACTTATGAGTTATTATATATTTATGATGCCGTTGTTCGGTTATCATCTTTATAATAAAATTTCTACGAATAAAAATATCGACGACTGAGTAATGGATCGGAGTAGTAAGTATTTCTCCATTTTTTATATGCGTACAAAACTGTACGAAGAACCAACTAAAGTTATCTAACAATAAAAAAAAATAAATCGAAAGAACAATGTGTAATTAAACTGACATTTTTATAATTTTTTTATTTTGGATAAATTGAATACATTTCCAATGGCATAAGTAGTTATATACGATTCCTGTTATCTTATGAATATATTTTTCCGCCTATCTCTATATAAAGTATATATTTCCCGGCCCCCAATTGTAGGGTGCAAAGTCGTTTTATCCCTCCCTAAAGAAGAGCCTCGACAAGTTAACTTGCAAATTCTGGAGGAGGCATTTTTGCTTTGAAGCAAAACGGAGGTTGGAAGTCTACGAATATTGCTGAAGGATATGTGCAGCAATCTCTTGCAAAAAAGTGTAAAATTTCGTAGTTAAGCCGATAATTCCCTAATATTGACATGATTTAGTGGATTTATGCAGAAATATATAACTTTTGTACATAGGAACAAGAGACAATACCAGAAATGTGGAAAATGGCAATAATGGTACCAATACACAAGAAAAGAAAAAGAATTGAATGTAGAAACTACAGAAGTATAGCGCTACTAGATACAACCTACGAGTACAAAAGTTTGACTAAGTCCATAGATAAAAGTTTGAGAGTATATGGAAAAAACTTGTTCGGAAACTACCAATGCGGGTTTAGATCTGAAAGATCAATCACAAACCACATTTTCACTCTGAGGCACATGCAAATAATCGGGTATGAATACGATCTGCTAATTTACTCAGTCTTCATAGATTTCCAAAAAACTTACGATAATGTGAACAGAAACCATTTGTACAGCATTATGTATGTATGAAAATGACACTCGAACACACAAAAACGAAGGTATAGGCAAATCAAAGAATATCAAAATGTTTCCAGACCAACACAGGACTAAAACAGGGAGTTCCTTTATCCACTGCACTGTTCAACAGAGTATTAGAATGGATTGTACGTGAAATCTATTTGAACAGAATAGGGTCAGGAAAAACAAGAACGATGAAACTACTGGCAAACGCAGATAATGTAGGAATCTTGCAGAGCCTTCATTTAAATTGCAGAGAAAATGAATCTACGAGTCAATAAAGATAAATCGAAGTACATGTTAATGACAAAACTACAAAGGAAATAATAAGACCAACAGTGAGCTACGGAGGCGAAACGTGGATTCTTAACAAAACAGAGGAAGAGAAATTAGATATATGGGGAAGAAAAATACTTGGAAGGATACTAGGCGGTGAAAAGGAGGAATATTTATAGCTGGGGAGAACAAATAATTAAATAAGGAATCTATTTGGAGAAGCAGAACTAAGCAAAATAATAAGATCCAATAGTATAGAGTGGCTGGGTTACATACAGAGAAGTTTTTGATATTATTCTAAATAAAATTTCGATTTAGATGATTAGAACATTAACATGAGATTCTAAAAACTGCAACATATCCTTAAAGGGCGCTATTTTTCAGTTCTGATCAATTTTTTCTGAGCTACTGGGAATTTGAAAAAAAAATCAAAAACGCAAATTTTGTTCATATCGTATTTGGCGCACTTAGTGTTAAGCATATGCGGGCTCCTTCTTAAAGAACACTGGTGTAGTAAAGTTTGTATTTTCTTGTTAAAAAAACGGATGTTGAAAGTGAAATAGATAGTTGGTCTATTAGTTTTTCCAGATAAATATTTCACTAGTACCTTTATGTGTAATTAAGCTTATCAATTACTGATTTGCGATGAATGAACGCTAATTTCATTATTTTTGAGAGGTTTGAATCATTAATTCAAGACCAGCATTTCAGGGTAGGTTCTCTGTGTGGCCAAAAATTAAAAACCAAATATTCGAACTGCTGTTAAATAAATTCAATTTCCGTAGTTTGTATAAAGTTTTTTTCGCGTATATATAGAATGCCGAATGTCTTCACTCGTTACTTCCTTTGGTGCCCTGGTGATCTCTCTTACCATATAATTAATATATTCATTAATAGAAACAATAAATGGTTTTTGGCTTCTGAAATAGACCGAGACAAAAAAAAATAAATCTGAAAAGATCTAAGAAGTAGATTTATTTAATGTTATTTAAACATCTGGCTGTTCTGTTTGCCTCGATCATCTGTTTCCTTATCCACTTTTCCATTATTAATTAGTTGACATGTTCTATTATCATATTTTTGTTGCAACTGTAAACAATAATGAAAACTGTAAACCTTAAGTATAATTACATATAATTTTATGATGTGGAGTCCGTCTGGGTTCCAAGACTAATTATTATTATTTCAATTTCCGATAAATATACTTCTCAAAAAATAAAACAAAACACACTTGAAATAATAATCAAATGAGATTGGAAAATATTTCTGACGTGCACATATTTTTCCGAACAAGGTCAAAATAGTTTATTTTGCGATTTTTGTAATTTACGTAGTATAGCTACATGCGCGTTCCTATATTTCCATACCTTTTTTTAGGGAAAAATAATATAGATTGTGTAAGTAAATATTGTTTATATGCGCAAGGTGAATGCAATGTTAAACTGATATGTATTAATTCCGTTATATACTGGAAAAATTAGCAGAAAATTATGCATGTTTAATATTTTAATTTGAGAAAAACAACGATAATCAAAATTGTCAAGAAAGCAAGATAATCTTGAATATGGAAAGATATCAATCTACAATTAACTATTGAATACAAAGGAAAGAGGTAACATAACATTTAATCAAAGTTTTACCATTGGCTAGCAACTAAGCACTTATCCCAGTTTAATCCATAACTAGAAGCATTTTGAGAAATCGGAGTGTCTCCTAAATGTCTTGAGTGGTGCTGAAACGTTTGTCTTTTGGCATATTTTTTTCTTCTGGAATAACTTCTTTAAATATTTTAATATTCCTTAGTTCATTTATTGTGGCACAGTAGTCGCTTCTCATTCATTTATTCTGCCGTTCGAGTATTGAAGAAATTAAATTGTTATCAACCTCGTACTCTATTCAAAAAATCCAATAAAATCCCAGTTTCGTTGCTAAAATGTCCTCTATGTACCTATATATTACAACTTGAGTGTAAAATCAAATGAATTTAGTAAAATTTGAAGTGAAATTACTCTTTATATTCGGTGGGAAAAGGTTCTAATATCTTTTCTAAACTTTGGCTATTTATATATAGTGCTTACAAAATTCCAATTATCTTTAATAATTTCCTTTTGTATAAAGCGAATTTTGTATACTTATTTCCATATAAATTCGTATTTTCTATTCGCTCTGATCCCCAAATAAATAAAAAATATGAATTTACCTTAAACTACGTTTATTCACACCATTTGCTTAAAATAAAAGGAATTTTGTGAGCACTACATATGAAAATTAAAATTTACAAAGATATTAGAAAATAGTAACAGGCCTAATAGTACATTACAACCTAGTGATTAAGACTATGAATTTATGTTTGCGGGTAATAGAAGATGTCATATAGACTGCATACTGGCGTATTTCAAAATTTCACGCCCTGTGCCGACCAGGTTTGCCGTCCCAAAAATAAAAAAAAAATAAAAAATCGTTTAATAATGTAAAAAGACCATACAAAACTTAACAAATTGTTCGACAAATTCGTCAATATAGATACTGTTAAGTCGGCTTCTACATTAAGGATAGCTAAACTCTTAAACATTCTTCACTTATACGGAAACGTAGATAACTTTTTATTCTTTTAAGAACGGAAAACGACGTTCTGTATTGCATTTTGTTGCTGCAATGCACAGAAAAATGCGGAATACTATTTCATTATATGGAAATACTTCCTTTAGATCCTTTTCTTCAATAAATATGTTAAGTTGCCTTAAACATTTTGTTCTCATACGTCAAGAATTGTTTTAATTGTACATCATCCGCAAGATCAAATGGGCATAATTTTTGGAGTTTTATGGCGTTATGAAAATGCAAAATTGGCGGTTACTGCATCATAAGAAGTTTGGCATCTTCTTAACTCGCTCAACAATTGGTCGCATATTGAGAAGAAGGTATTAACCCTAAAATGATCACGTCCGCGACTTTCATCGTCTAGTTTCTTCATTTTAATTATTTTCTGGTGAATGCTTCTGTATTCTTCTGAACATGTTCTTTTACCAGCTTTTTCAAAAGCATCAAAAGATCCCCTTTTCACACATTGTAAAAGTTTAGAGACTATTTACAATTGTTTTAAGACAGATCCCTAAAATTCCGATGGACGTTTTTAACCAAAGCTTTTTTTGGGGAAGAGTTACTTTTTATAGCTTCAAGAGCCGACATCAACTGATTCCAATCTTTAAGGTTGACAGTATCGTCCCGGGATGACCATCGGACATGCCGTCAATACGATCGCTTCTCAGACTCATGTTCTGTGTGGGCTTTGTAACTAGTCCCTAGTCTGTTACCCCTGGCCATGGTAAATATGCCACTGACTGCAGCCCAAAATATCTTTTGTGACCCCGTTTCTTTCTGTGGCGTAGAATCTTACACGTCCTCTATATAGAAGAATCTGCACGCCGCATTCTCTGCTAAACCTTCAGGTGTCTATCGAAGCGATAATTTCCCGAATAAACTATTGTTCATATTCGTAAATTATTCTTGTTAAGACAGATTTTCTTTAGAGTATTTTTACTTGTCTCAACCCCTCTAAATTAAACCAGTTTTTCTCTGTCTACTTTCTTTTAGTCTACAGAAAGGTTCAATTCGACCAAGGGTTAACTGCTCCTTGTTAAGCAAGTCTGTCTGCTATTTCATTTATCTGTGCTCCAGTGTGTCTCAGTATCCAGGATAACTTTATTCTGTTTTGCCTCCAGGCATTTCCAAACCAGCATCGATATTGTTCTGGCTATCGGACAATATGATAATCTCCTATTCGCTATACGTTCTCTAATTAAAAGGTATACGGCTATTGATAAGACAGGAAAAATTTTAGGGTCCAAAAACTCGTCAATCAAAAACGGATTGTTACACGGCATGGTACGAAAGACAGCCGTTAGCTCATTTTTCAGTTTCTTCGCAAACTTTTCATTAAGCTAGACTTGACTCAAATAGTCAATAGCGTCGAGTTTTTGCGAATATTAAAACGTTTTTGAGATCAAAGTACATCTCTACCGATCCTCGTTCTTAATTGACTCATATCCACCTTTGAATTACTCAGATCACTTGCCAACAGACTTCAAAGTTACTACATTACGATCATTGAGAGAACAACTCATAAGTTTCTTTATCATTCATTTTTGAAATGAATAAATAAATACTGCATAAATAAAATACTGTAGATAATGAAAAAATAATAACTGTATTCTTCATTCTTGTCATAGTCTATGTGAAGACATTAACAGAAGCATCTGACTAAAAAGCAGACATTAAATCCAATTATTCGGTTCACAGAAATTCATTTGTAAAATAAAAAGAAGTATAAAAGCTAAAGTAACCTCCGAATCATTTACAGATGAAATATGCAACTCTCTTTATCTTCAGCGAAATGCGTTGAACAGAAAGTAATGAGAAGGGACCAAGTGTGGAGAGGATATTGAAATATATCCCATTGCCCAAAAACTCTTATGTTCTTACAGCTTTGAGGGGTGTAAGTAGACTTGCAAAAGCAGAACTCCGTAACTCAGTTTGTTCTGGATGGCTTTTTTATTTTCTTAAACGACAGTATCCTTCGAAATTGATGGTTTTTCCACGTGACAGAGGTTCAATATGCCAGATTTATTGAGCATCCCATAAGATGGTAACCATTAACTTACTCGCTGACAAACCTTATCATGCTTTCCTCAGCCGGAATGAAGAATAAGTACAACTTAATTTCATATAGTGTTATTTGGTCTCATTGGCTAATTTTGGTCTTGAATTATTTGTGGAACTCCAGAGAATGTTTAAAAGGTGAATAAATATGAAAATGTTCGGAATTAAATAAAAACAACAATTTTGTTTTTTCTTGATGCTTTGTCGCAAATTAAATATCTGAACGCAACCATAATATTTAACATTTGACAACCAACTATATGTAGATTGATGAATCGTATCAGACAAAGAGTGCATCCTTTGTGAGTGACGATAACCGCTACGTGCGCGAGAACTTTCTTTAGTCCGGTGATCCTTTGTGATAATGACATTTCAAGTTATGTGCTCTTTTCTTTTTTGATCTTTTGTGATAGGGACACTTTACTGCTAACATGCGAGTATTTTTGCAACAAAATGAAACTGCAAATGTGTTAGCGAAGCAGTTGTTAGATATTGCGTGTTTTCCCAGATATAGCTCAGTAACCACAGTTGGCTGGGTGAACAAGCAATATTAGCGACAAAAGATAAAGATGTCAATGCAACCATTCACAATTTTCTTCTGGGTCGATTGGTTTCATTTAAATCAGTCGACACCGTTATGAGCCAAGATGACGTAGTCAACTATCCCACGGATTTTTTAAATTCACCGAAATTGCCTGCATTACCACCTGACAATTTTAGTCATTAATCAACCTCGACTGTGCAATGGAACAAGACTGGCTGTGAAAAAGGTGATGAATAACGTCATTGAAGCAACAATCATAAAGGGAAAATACAAAAATTCTGCGTATGATAATGATTCTAACTGATTTGCCATTCGATTTTAAACTTGTACAATTTCCGGTACGTCTGGCTTTTGCGATGACCATAAATAATTCACAAGGCCAGTCGTTGGAAGTTTGCGGAATCAACTTGGAGTTTCCCTGTTTCGCGCATGGACAATTAAACGTCGTATGTTCGCGCGTCGGAAAACCGTCATCTATGTTTATTTACCTACCACATAACAAAACAAAAAATATAGTTTATCAGAAAGCTTTAAATTGATTAACAGATTGTACCATAACTGTGTGTGTCTGTCAAAATCAAATTGAAACCTTAGAAATAGCCAGTATTTCGGGGAAACTTTGTTTTGTTACTAAGCATAATCATGTCTAATTAATCGAAAATAATAATAAAACTTCATTCATACCGAGCATTTTTTAATTTGTTTTAATGGTTCTTTTGTTTGTTTCAAGTTTATTTTATACAAAAGTTTAAGTCAGCTAGTAACGTTGTAAACGTGATTGTGTATCCGTCGTATAAATTTTGTTCTAATGATCGAACACGAAATATAAATTCATAATTATTATCATACAATTATTGTTCCTACTTTCACAACACCTTTTTCGGTTCAATTTTCTATATACCTCGAACGACACCTTCACCGCAATCGCCATACAATTCATCTCCACATCTGACGGCTTTTCAATCATCGCACCTCACATTTCGCGGGATTTTCTATAACGACGTATATGCTGACATCTTATTCTACATTGGTCCTACGATACTATCAGTCTTCAACTGGAAACTTTACTCAAACATATTTATCTCGTGCATTAGCCACTTTTACCATTCTTTCAACGTCACCCCCAAGCGGCGCAGCGGTTACTTATAATTGCACTCGCATTTATATGTTCTTTCTTAAATTTATTTGACGATTGTTTTAAAAATAGTACTTCCTGTTACCTAATAACATATAACCGTTAAAAACAGGAAGTTAAGTAAATGTAAAATTATTTTTTATAGACATACCTATTTGAAAGTAGGTTAAGATCGCACTAAATGAATAAATTACATGCTAATAATTTTAAACGACCGATTTTTACAGTGTTTGTGTAAGAGTCATAAATATTTTACCAATTCATAAGTTATCTTCTTGATAATCTTTTTTAAAAAATATCATCCTTATTCATGCCTTAAGTATTTTAAGAACGTCATAAATAGTATTATAAAATGATCATGAGACTTACAATTAAGTATTCCAAAAAGTAAACGCTAAAATTTTCAGACGAACTGATGGAAAGCCATTTCCGGTTCCCATTGATCGAATTAATCCTTTAGTAGTTAAATTTATCTTGAATAACAATTTTTTTTGTTTGCAAAAGAACAAAATGAAAAAATAACAGCAAGGTTTTTCAATATCACGACTTATCGGAAGATGTAGGTATCCAGGTGGATCTTTACCATTACATTATAATGCTAGCCCAGGTTTATCCACTGAGTGCTTGATCCGAATAAGTTATTGTATAAATTCACATTAAAAATTTTTTTCATTTGAGAGCGGTTTTGGTAAGAAATGATTCGGTTAAACCGACACTATACAAGGGATGATTTGTTTTGGCCCATGATCTATTTAGAATAAAAAATTGGCAATGCAGCTGTAAGTTCTGGCTATCGGAATCTCTCTAATTTATTGATAAGACAGGAAGACTTTTAGAGTCCAAAAACTCGCCAATGAAAAACGCTCATTTTTCAGTTTCTTCGCAATCTTTCCATTAAGCTAGAGTTGACTCAAATAGTCAATAACGTCGAGTTTTTGGGAATATTAAAACGTTTTTGAGATCGAAGTACATCTCTACCGATCCTCGTTCTTAACTGACTCATATCCACTTTTAAACCTCTCAGATAATTGCAGAAAAACAAGGAAAATTTGCTCTGATACCTTTCAATCCTTATTATACAAAAGGATTGGAAGGAATATTTAGCAGAGTGGGTTTTAAATTGGTTTATAAATCCAACAGTACATTAAAACAATTGTTGTAAAATCCTAAGCATGAAATACCAAATTTGGAAAACAGTGGTATATATGAAATTAGCTGTGGTGATTGTGACCGAAAGTATATTGGGCAGACTAAGAGCTCCGTTATTGTTGTCCGGTTTAAAGAGCACTTAGCTCATTTAAAATATGGACGGACGGGAAAATCGGATATTGCAGATCACGCTATCAGTCATAATTATGACATAAATATGTAAAATTCTTAAAAAATGTATCCAATAATAAATTGTTGGATGCATTTGAAAACAAGCTTAAATAGGGACAAAGGGCCAATGATTTAGAATAAAAAATTGGCAGATATATTTTTTTTATATGGTCTAGATTAAGATTAACACATTTTTCTCATTTCTTATGCGTCTTGAAAGAAATATTGTTCATCCTCTGCAAACCACTGAACTACCGCACGTATAACTCCATTCTTAGAAAAAATCGTTTACCACATAAGCATCCATGTTAATCTGAGAAAAATACTTTCTATGTTTTATTTGTACTGCGTGTGCCAATGTCTTTTCGAGTTTGCTTGTGTGTATCTACTAACATTCGTGGTACCCATCGTGGAGCCCTTTATTTCATGTTCAGTTCCGCAGTAAGTATTGTAATGTTTTTCTTATTTATTCCAACTATTTTTAACAGAGGGATGAATTGATTCACACTGTCTCTTACTTGCTTAATTGATTCACACCAGATACACTAGACTTACTATTTATAATAATTAACTAATCACTACTTTTATAATTTTTGTAAATTCATTGGTTACTTCTTAATATTTAGATTTTTGACATTTAATTATACACTGACACTTTAAAACACAATCACACTAGTATTTGTACCAAAAAGGATTCCTCGAATAATTCTGTAAAGTAAACAAACAACTAAATAAATAAATAAAAATGCCTTCCTAGAAATTGATTCTAAAATCCAATATTAATAAATCACCGCTATAAAATCATGTAGAAAAATTTTTTCCGGGTTTCCGAGAACCGACGCATTCGCCAAACTTTATTCTGTTTCACCATAACCGAACAGGACCGGCTTCACGGTCCATGTTGTGGACGGTTTCTTAACAGTATATTATGTATCACATCATGAGAGAACACAATCTTCATAATTTGTTTAATGACAAGATCGTAGAACACATTTTCGTGTGTTACCTGTGGTGGGTGTCCCAACTGCGTTTTCGTCTGTACAAAACTTTCTACTACATTTAAACTCACGACTCCACCTTTTCACTATGCCATATGATACTGCGTGTTTTGTTAATATATTCACCAAACCTTTGTGAATTTGCAAAGGGATCAATTCTTTTAAACGCAAATATTTAATCACCGGACGTTATTTGATACGATCCATTTTGTTACTGAGATGTGCTATTAAAATTCGGGTTACAACAGCTGTCAGCTTTTACCGCGAGTTTATACAACGTGACATGAAAAATGTTTTGATATATATTGGGCCAGGGGTAGAGAAACCTAAATACAATATTTTTTAATGTTGGTCTACGTGACACCTTCTTTATTACAATCTGTTACTTTGATATATGCTATAACATTTATAGTATTAATCGTAGTTTTTCATAATAACTAAAATTTGCATCTGTCATATTAAAAATAGTAATTTGAATTGAGATTAATTTTATTTGGTTGTAACTTTACATATTTTTTAAATTAAAATAATTAAAGTCATTGTTAAAATTAAATTATTAAGAAATATTGGCTTTAAACATGATGAATGTTATGAGTACATTTACAATTTTTCTGTAACAATTTCCTTCTACTTCTGTATCTGAATAGTACATGTTACAAATCTACTTCATGCAGTGTTTCAAGCTTTCCAATCTTATTATATATTTATTTTCCGCTTCTCAATTCTCTTCTTTCTTAGTTCTTCTGTATACCGTCTCTCCATTGTTCGGACTTTTTATCTGTTCTGTGTCTATTATTTGTTTTACTGTTCTAAAATCTGGAAATTCCTACAAGTGACCCAGTAATCATATTCTTTTTGATTTTATTATTTTGCTTATCCCTGCTACTCCAAATTTTTTTGTAGTTCGTTTTGTTAAACGAACTAATATATTTGGTAGTTACTTTTTCCCAATATTCCTGTTCTGTTTATACTGGTTCTATGTACTATCCATTTTAGTACAATTTTAAATAGCGACGAGTAAAAGTTTTTTTGATATAACCAAGTTAAAAGTGTCATCCATCAATAGGGACGAGAAGTTTCTGCGCTATAAACAAAGTTGTTTCCTCTGCGATGGAGATTAGAAAATAGGCACTTTAGTATTTTATCATATTCAGGCCCAATTTTACAGGTGAAGTTTAAACCTCAAATGTCCGCTTAAACTACAGATACCATTGATTTCACGTTTTATCGAAGGCGTGTAGTGACAAACTTCGGTTTAAACGTTACCGGCTGTCTGGGGTAGAGGAATCGAAGGATCCGAACCTAACTTTTCTAAATTGCTCATATTTTTACAATATTATGAAGGGTTCTTGTAGAATTATTGAAGATTTGCACTTTATATTAGATGAACTTGATGAAGAAATTATCAACAACGTCAACGACGCGCGTTCTCGTTCTACAGCTAATCTTTAAATTGTCCCGCATTTTTTAAATTTGTTGTGATTCTATCGAAAACATGACCGCTTTTGTTATTTTCATCATTAAATTCCCTTCCCAACCTTTTTTTCCTTTTCCTTCAAAGTTACCGTATCACTTTTGTGGTTTCGACTGTTTCTTTGTATTTCTTCACAAGCTTAACCAAAAGCACTACTTAATAGAAATTGCACGATTTTTTTGTTCTTTGTTTATTTTCGTTTAAATACAATTTTCGTAAAAATTTTGATTATATTTGTGACAACTGACAGAAAAATGTTTAAACTAGAGTTCAAACCATAGTTTAAGCTTAAGTTTATTCACCAGTTTCACCCTTTAGAAATATTCATCATCTATACGAATACGAATAAAAAAAAATTGTACTGTACGATTTTAGAGGGGTTCGTGTAATATATTGATAACAATTGATAGAAAGACATTTTTAATGTTACGGGTATAAAGGAAAGAAACAAAACTAATAATTTCACTGGTAATTTACCTTTTATCTATCCGAAATGGGTTACGAAGAGAGAAAAATGGTGAGACAGTAATTTTAGCTCAAGTGCTAATCGATAATTAATTTTTTGGTTCGAGAGAAGGCAGAATCTGACGTTAGGTTCCGCGTATTGATTATTTTGGAATTTTATTCATTATTGGCACAATTGCCTTTAATCGGTATACAAAATAAATATTTATTGTTTCGGTGATAAAAAAAGTTATCGTATAGTACAACTAACCTATATTTAGAACAACTGTGCAAACACAATTACACTGCCTACCGCAATCTTTTTAGTTTGAAAAATTAATTTATATCAAAACCTCCATCCAGATGTAATTCATAAAAATGTAGTTGAAATTGATACTGGATGTATTTACCACTTTCGTGTGAAACTTTTGGAACGTGTATAAAAAGTTTTTGTACCATACTTTTCCACATAGCATAGTATTTGTCACAAGGAACGCATACAACTATTAAAACCACAGGATTTGACCAAGTGGAAGAGCCTTGCTTTGAAACCAGTGACGTCTGGAGGATTTCTCAATTCTGGAGTAGCTCCATTTGCTAGAGCTACCAAGAATACTTCTATAGGATTATCCAGGCAGTTAGGACCAACAAAGCTCTTCCATTCTTAGTCTTAGTATATTATCGTGTGGTAGAAATAGCGAAGTTCTATAGAAATGATTTTTTCCCTTATTTAAATATTAAAATGTGATATAACATCATCAAAATAACAAAATATATAACATTTTTCGCTTCCGGCAACATTTATTTTTGGATTTTTATTAATTTAATTCGATTCTTTTCCCACGGAATTATGGACAGCTTCGATAATCTTCTATAGCATCATAAGCATTGTTATTTTATCAACAACGTCAAGCGGACTGAAAAATTGAGAGAAATTGAAAATATTGATTTGTATAACAAACAAATAGATATAGAATATTGCTTTTTGGTCACTGCTGCCAGAAAAATCTAGGGAGATAAATGAAGCCACTTCAAGGAATGGTGCCTATCAAAAACTCTAACTGCAGTTTCAGAAATCGTACTTTTGGCCTACTTTCGGGTTAACCTGAGCATAGTTTCCGACAAACCCTTAAATTAATACTAGGATGGTCCCAGAAGTACCTGTACCAATAAAGAGAACACAAAAATTTTAGAAAAATATCTTTGACCACTATGTCAGTTTTTCAAGTCTGTGAACAGAAAATAATCAAAGCGGGCTAAATATGGCGAAAATGAGGTAGAAATTTAAACTTTAATTAATTAATTTTGACCATTGCGATAACGGATATGTGAGCTGGTGCATTGTCTTGATGAACAAACACTTTCTTCTTTACCTAATGCGGCCGTTTTTGCTTTATTTCTTCGCTCGCATAATACTCGTCGTTGATAGATTTTCCTTTTTCAAGATAGTTAATGAAAGTTATCTCACGCATCCCAAAAAACCGACGCCGTGACATCGCATGCAGATGGAACGGAAACATTGCCAAAGACTTGATGAAAATATCTTCACGATGCTGTTTTTTTCCATTGTGAGCACACATTTTGCGCATAGATTTCTCAAGTCCAAAGTTTCAGTTAATATGAGATGTACCGCACTTTTTGAAATGCCTTTTATGTCTCCTAACTCCTAACTTGGGCTAATGCCTTTGAAATAAATAAGGTTCACGCCAGCATGGCGACATAGCGACAATTGTCGCCAAATCATCAAGAAATGTCGCCAAAATCATACACATCGACGACAAATTTGTCGCCCAAAATATTTTTAAAAAAACCTATGTTTTATTTTTACTGTGCTGCTTTTGAATAAAAGAATTTATATATGCCGTAAAAATATGTATAAAAGTGTGTGTAGCATGCATATGTTAATTTTTTACTTTTGTCTACTACGTTATATTTTTGGACCAGTAAATCATAACTTAGGTGGTCCTTTTGGACCACTAAATTTTCATTGCTGGTGTGAACCCTAGAAATAAAAGTATTTTGTCAAATAACGATGACCAATTTTTTCCATGTTTACAAATTCACTGAAAACGTTCACTATTGATGGCTGCCAAACAAATACTAAACAACGTGGCGTCTTCAAACTTGAAACATAACTGTTGTATTGTATACTTTCTAATACAGTGATATTTTCAAAGGAAATACCGCCATCTATAGGTACTTCCGGTACCATTCTCGTATATGGCGTTTTATAAGGCATAAATTGACTTACAACCCGCGTCAGGGGCAATCGATGCCTTTTTGCTTACGTCCTTCAAAACATTATCAAAATGCATTGTTTATAATATAGGTGGTGAAAAGATCCACGTATATACATTCTTCCATACCCAAAATTCTATATATTCAGTAAGAAATCAGTCAACTTTGAGAGAACGTGAGATATATATGTCGTTCTGTGACGTAAATTATAATCACCATACAGTCTGGAGCATTTCATCGTTTATACATATTATCAAGCAATTCCAACGAGTAACCAATATTTCTATTCCACGATAAAACTACAAATTACTGTATTAAGGGCTGTTAATCAGTAGGTAAACTAATATTGATAAAGTATAAAGCAATATTCAGAGTCAGTTAAAAAGTAAGTACAATCAATTAATTAAAAATGTTGAGACTAATGAGACAACAAATTATAATTCCCTTCTTGATGTTATATAATAACGATACCCTTAGCAACATCTACTATATAGTGCTTCAAGACAAAATCAATCGACTTAATTAAATATCGATTTGAAATTATACGGGAATTGAGAAAACCGCTAATGCGGATTCTAGATTGCATAATATGCGGATTTTAGATTGCATAATATTTGAAAATGATTTGATATTAATAATCTAACGGCTGCGATACTGTAGGTGAGATCGATGTAAGACTTTGTGGCAGACGAATAATTTAGACTTCAGAGAGAATACAGACTAAGCAACTGCTCTGGTACGGACATGTGATTAGGATGGAGCAGAAGAAAGCATTGATGTATCAACCGCAGAATAGAAGGAGACGAGGACATTCAAGGACCTGGAAGGAAGGAATTGAACAAAATATGGAAGACAGAGCTATCCAGGAAAACGAATGGATAGACAGAAAAGTGTAGCGTACGAAATGCGGAATGCGACAAAGAAAGCTGTAAGACCTCCGCTGTATATGTATGTAATTTCCCAGGAATCTCAGAATCCCATTCGATCTGTATGTAACGTTTGTTTTTTTGTTTGTTTGTGAATATATAAACAATTGGTGAATAATTAAAAATTGCATTAATCCTAGCACGACACCTACAAGTCGAATAAGGTTGTCCGGTGTTATGGATCTTTACAATTTAATTAGATGTTAAATTAGCTAGAATACAAAATAACCGGTAACGAATCGAGATTTACTTACATAAAATTTTATCCAGTCAATAAAAACGCTTGAATGTAAGTAATTTTAAGGTTTTCGACAGAATTCTACCAGCTGAATTACATTTGAAAATATTGCCTTCAACTCAATCTAAGTTCGAATGTAAAGAAAATCTCCAATAAACTAGAGCATAAAAGCAACCAAGACTACAGCAGTTTGTTGTATGTATTGTATACCTTTCGGAAAAAACTAAAACTACAATTCCTTTAATGGAAATTCTATATTGGTATAATTGATGACGCACTATTTACTTTTGTTTATTATTTTATAACAAAATATCAAGAAATGATGCATCGATTGTCCTTTATCTTGATAATAAAATCTGTTATGAATATTTAAACAGAATTTTCTCACGTAGTTTTAGGGGTTCTTATAATTACGAATAAGAAAATCCAGAAAGGAGTCGATGCCAAACCGAAGATGACGTATTAAAGGATCTAGCTGAAGAGGCAAAATTTATGGCATTGAATCTTCTTTCTTTTTCCATTATTTAAATCATTCTTAAAAATCACTTGTGACAAGATAGAACAGTAAACAATATTGAAGAAGACAATTTTTTTCGCAGAAAAATTACATGTCTATTCACTCTATTTACCGATTATTAAGCCATAAAAGGTATATCACAAAAACCTCATATGGCTCGTAAAAATCGTTATTAAATTTGTGAAATCATGTATAGTTAATTAAAAATATATAATGACAAAATGAAAAATTGCGCCCATTTGATTATATAGCGACAACCTAACCACGCGACCATAAACGCATTATCAATTTAATAAATAACAGCTAATAAAAATTTGATGCTATCAATATAATTAATTATCGTTTTCGTTTTTTCAACAAATATAATTTTGAAACTAGTAATGACATCTTTTGGAGAAATCTTCCATTTATTTGTTGAATTTTAGTTTTCCATTTAGAATGTTATAACATTCTGTTTCATATGAATATCAGTTATGTTTAATTCATGTAAAATAATCAAATATTTCAAAAATTAAATATTTTATTGAATCATATGAAATAATAGAAACTTCACCGAATTTACTTTTCAGTCTTATTTTTTTTTCAGATATAATGGATTTCTACCTCAAGGTGACAGAGGCAGAAGACGAAGTAAATTTGTATTTTACAAACGACAAGTTGCCAACGGCGTTAAAAGGTTACGACATTACGTAGTTAGAACACCACATTCGACACAAGCAATTTTAGATGCAACCCAACATTCAATATCCTACACATTATCGAGAAATCACGCCGTCATAGTAGAATATACAAATGATGAAGACACTGATATGTTCCAGGTAATGCAATTTTGTTTGTTAAGCTATAATTGAATATACTTACTTATCCGCAACCTTTTCTTCCGTCGGTGTATAAAATTCATTGATTCCTTATATATTTTATTAACGTTTTCGTAGTGGGATTGTGGCAAAAACCGAAACTCTCATAAACTAGCTGGCAAAGAATTCGTTCCAATTCATAAATTCTTAACTATATTTATCAATTGTTTACTAACTCCTCTATTCCTCATTATTTCCCTTTTTTTTTTTGTTTTACTGAAGGCTATCTCTAAATCAACAGCTGTAACAGAAACATTTTCGTGTTTGTTATTTTTTCTGTTATTTGTCTCAAAGTTGATATCCAATTTGGCGTTAATCTATTGGATCTAAATGATGCCTGTGTATGATTTAATGTATTGTCTCTACCTCATGTCTTAGTATATCTTCAATCATACCTTCAAATAGTTTGCAGCATACAGCGATATCCCCCTGTAATTTATGCAGTCGTTATAACTTCGTTTTTTGTATTATCGCTAATTTCCACTCCTCTGGAGTAGCTTTTGGGTATTCCATGCTACTAGTAATATTTTGTGTAATAATCTCATACTCTTATTTCCTAAATATTTCATTTCTAGCCTTATTTCAACTATTCCTGGTGCTTTCTCTATTTATAGTTTTCCTCTCGCCTTTATTACCTTGCCCTTTTTTATTTCTACTCCTCGTATGGGGCTTATTTATATTATATTGTTATATTGTCGTCTTCTATTTCTGATTTTACTTCATCTCTTTCTGCTTCTAAATTTCCCGCTATTAGTTTGATTTGCTTATTGGATATTTCTTCTTTTTTCTGATTGATCGCAATATGTGATGCAGCATTTTTGCATTGCCACCGCGTTTTTGTTCCATATTTCCTTCCACGATTTAGCCTTAGCTTCTTTTACTAGGTTTTTTACTCTGTCCCTCTGTTCGTTGTATATTTGATAATCTTCCTAACATTGATCATTTCACGTAGTTGTTTGTATTTAATTAGCAATTTACCCTCGTCAGGTTATTATTTTTCATGGTGACTCGACATGCATACATAAATATCTTCACTTCCCTTTCGTTCTATTCCAAACTCATGATATTTAGTATTTTATGATCCTGAAATTTTAATGATCAATAATTCTCTTTCCGACTACATTTAGGGGACTGGGTTTCGATTATTGTTCGCTTAAAATGCCTAAATGTCATTAAACACGATCATTAAGGTTTTGGCAAATTTAGATCCAAACTAGAATGTGTTTGTTATGTATCCTATTTGATTAACTGTACTTTAGATCTAGATGAAAGTCTATATGGGAAGGAAATTAATCTTATGATAAAAAAGTAAATATCTCCACTCTTATGTTTCTTCAATCTCATCTGTGAAACATAGCAAAATTATTATGTGACATTCCTATTGAAATTACGTGCCTTTACCATCCCTAATTTGTGCACGCTTTCGTTCTCATCTAAATATTTATCTTGTCAGTAAAATTTCATAGTGAACACTTGAGTAAACTATTGAATAGTTTGCGGTTCATTAGAGAAAGTCAAATAGACGATCACATTTGACCGCGCTGTCAAAAAAAAAAAACAACAATTTTGGGTATTTTCATACAAATATAAATTATTGCCTTCAAAATAGACTTCCTTCGAGCCAATACAAACCTTTACTCCAATTTTCCATACACTTGTTGTAAGCCTCAACTGAAATGACTTCCGGCACTTTATTATTATTCGTGGCTTCAATGGCAATGGATTCATGGTGCGTTCCCCAAAGTGGATTTATGATTTTCAAACAGAGGAAAAAGTCACAGGGAGCCAAATCTGGTGAATACGATAAGCATCATCTCTATTTTCGCTTTGACGTAGTTTTTTTTTATTTTCTGCTCATTTTTGGACAGTTTGGAGGTCAGTAATGATAAGTTTGATGAATGTAGGATCCTCCGTATCTCTTTTGCGATATCTCTACTTGACGTTGCTTGTGTAAAAGATTCAGGTCTTTCAGGATACGAGTCGTAACATTAACTAAAATATGTTGATCTGATGTTGAAAGGCTCTGCTATCGCTCGTATGCAAACACGACGATTTTCGAAAACTATTTTTGAATTTTTCTAATGTTATTGTCGTTAATAGAGTCGCATTAAACAAGTTCTCGACAACTTCACTGAACGCACGAATATAAAAAAGTTTATACCAATTTAAGAAAAAATGTTACCGATTCAAGCTTAAATGCACCAGTCAGGATCAAATTTAAATAGACCATGTATATGACAGTAGGTCAGTTCAAACTTGACATTCGTATTTTATTAATTGTCGGTTTTAAAAGAGAACACTCAGTCTAAGCTTCTAGACCTGAAATCAAAAAATATAATAGTGGGATGAAAGCCATCGAAGAAGAAATTTGGTGAAAACGTACCTTTTATAATTTGTGAGGCTACATGTTATATTTATAAATGCAAGTAATTAGAGTCTAGAACTGTGTAGAGCTTCCCTTGGAACCCTGGGGGTGCACCTGGACCACTTGGGAATCACTGCTCTAACAGAGCAGTGGCGACATTTGCTTCGAAGTGCTTAGTGTACGAACAATTTTTGTTGGTTTTGGCTCGTCTCGTATGAACCATACAATCGATTATTGTTTAGTTTCGGGTTCACATGCATAGATCTATGATTCGTCTTATAGACGTTTCTTGAAGCATCATCTTGTAGCATATTGCTACCACGACTGAATCGGGAAAACCTGCGAAATACGATGGTTCGAGATGTTGCTTCATCACCAAAAGTCGAAGTGAGTTAATCGGTACATTGATGTTGGTTTAATCCACGTCGAAAGTCGTAGAAAAACATCGCACGCAAAAAATTCATTTTTTGACCAAGAGTATCTGCAAACAACTCAAATAACACTCATATGTTTACATGTTCTGAGTACGTTCACCATGAAAAATGTCAAACTTAATGATGGCAATGTCGGATTTGACATATTCATATCAATGTTGTCATATCATAGAACTTAAGTAGCAACTCTCGTATTTAGTAAATGTAGAGCGAATCGGAGTTAGCTGTAATCATCGGCAGCTTATAAAATTAGTAACAGGGGTAATAATTTCTGCAAAAACTGGTAAATATCTTTTTATTGTTACTAACACGTATATTTATTAGAATATTGTTTGATTCAAAACTTGTCCAATATCTGATATAAAACTTTATACTATACCTAAAAAAACAATTAACATTAGTTTTAATCAAATTTACTTAATTTTTACACGAGATGGCTAATAAAATCGCATTGTGGAGCGGCGATACACGCGAGATAGATTATATCTGTTTCCGCCACTCTAATTTCATGTTTAATTCACCTTTCGAATATCCTTAATATGTTTTTACAGATTGGACGATCATCGGAAACTCCCATAGATTTTGTAGTCATGGATACCATACCTGGTGATAAAACGGGAGATACGAAAGTTAATCAAAGTACGATATCCAGGTTCGCTTGTAGAATATTATGTGATAGAACAAATCCGAAAATAGCTAGGATATACGCCGCTGGTTTTGATACTTCTAGAAATATATTTTTAGGGGTAAGTGTAACATAATAGTCTGAAGATAGTTTTATTAATTTAATGTATGCAGATTTTACGTTGATGGGAACAGTGACAACATTTTCGCCGTGCTCATAAATCTGACGGAAATATTATTTTTAATATTCATAAAAAACATCTAAAGAAAGCTGTTTTATACATCGAATTTTCTGAATAATCCAAAAATGTGTATTATACAGGGGGTTGTATTTTAAATGAGAAAGTACGTATTCACCACCGCCGCATGACACGCCTTGTATAATTTTTTTCTTTCGAAGAAATTAATTCTCATATTTAATTGTCAAGTTTTTATTTATTGAATTATTATATAGTTTTTGTGGTTATTTATGCGTTTATTGAAGTGAATGTGTTTCAACTTATTGTAATTATACAAACGGCAAACTTTGTTTTATCATATAATCAAATATACAGAATGAGTTTTATGTATGGAAACGGCTTGTACGGTTTTTATAAATTTTAGTGCACAAGAGTCTTGCGATACAACCGGTATTATGGTGGTTTTTGCATTGTTGTCAGATCTTTCCTTTTTCCGGAAAAATAATGTAATTTGTTATTTCAAATGTATCACCCTATATATTTTGTATTTTTAGAAATACTGGATTATTTTTCAATTAATGTTCCGTATACCATAATTTCGGAGTTATAGCTATAGCTAATACAAATCTCGTAATAAAGTCTAGTGTTAGTGAATTAGTAAAAAAGTTTAACGAAACTGGTGCAGTAAAATATGTATCCAAATCATGGAGCAGAAAACCTACAACAACTGAAGACAAATCTTTAAATGTTTGTATGTATATGTATATCATGTTTGAAGTAGGAAAATTACGAATTTTAGAAACCATACAGTAGAGGTAATTACAGCAGATGATCAAAATGTTGTCCATTTACTTCAATACAACAAGCCATGCGATTTTTAAAACTTTGCAACACATTTTGCAAAATCTTTGACTGCTTAATTCTTCTTATCTCTGTGGTAAAACTATCTTTTAATTTCTGAACCACAGCTGTTTATTTACATGAGAGTAAAAACTGTCTTTTCAGAAATAAATTGTGAATAAATAATTATTGCACTAAAAATTAATGATAAATTTACGATGAGAGTGAAATAAACTACAGGAGTGTTGACGTTATACAATGCCATTCTTCGGGCAGGTCAGGGATCACTTCGCAAATAAAGTTTACACTGCGTTGACGATCGTATATATATTTAGTGATTTTTTTTTATTTTCTTTGACAAATACCTTCTGGCACAAAACATAATACCATATTATACAACAGTAAACTAATTATACACTTTTTAAATAACTTCAAAGTACACACACTACCTCACAAACTTTGTTGGAATATGGAATAATCTCAGAAAATAAAATATTTAAATAAAATTGAGCAATTGTCTGCTTGATGATCACGAGGTTATCGTTACCGGCAACGTAGCTTGTGCTATTATAATACTGTTTTTATTTATTAGTTACGTATAAATAAAATATTTCTCTATATACAAGAATAAAGTGAATAAACCTTTTATAGATAAGTTCTTACATTATTACATAATAAGAGAGAGAATAACTGTCGTATTTACTTTGCATCATAAGTTCGGTGTTTATTCTATAAGTGACGTCACGCAATATAGCGACCTTACTGAAATGTTTTAACTACCTACAAAATTTTTGATTTTTCATTAATTTTTTTCTCTATAAATATTGATAAAAGGATAAAAAAAATTATGATAAAAGTTGTATATAAGCTATCCAAAACTATTTTTTTTTGATGAATTTTTCCAATATCCTAATTTTTTAAGGTGTTTAATGTTTGTATAGACAAAATTAGCGACCGTGTTGAAACAATTTGGAACTGTTTACCGGATTCGTGTTGCACGAACGGTTTTATTTGTAAAGTTCATTTAATCGGTTTATAAAACTATTCAATCGCATTTCTCTGGCAAATTGGAAAAGTTTCAGAATAGCTAGTAAATAAAGTCCAGTAACAGAAAATTCTATAACGTTTCGATTTACATACAGTCTACAAAATTCTTTTTTCTCTCGCGTTACTTGGCTTATGCCTTCATGCTTAAGTACTTTCGACTGTTCTAGAGTGTTTTTAACATGGGAATTTTTGAGAAAGAATTGGATCATGTATGAAAGCTGGGCATGGAGAGAAAAGAAGTTGACAAATGTTAAAATATTAAGTAGAAAGCTTCAAATCTTGATTTCTGGACTGAAAGTTTCACTTGATATCCAATTGTCTGCTTAAAATATAAGCATTAGATTTGTCAATTTTCAAAATAACATTCACAATTAATTGCCTTCTGATACTTTCCGAGTTTCTTTGGATTATTAACAATTTCCTTTATGGTTAGCAGGAGAAAAGAAGTGGCAAATTCGTAAATGAAATAAAAAATTCTAAGAAGCATAATGAAAAAAAAATACAGTGAAAGCAAGGTAGAAAGGTAACATACAATTTTAATTTATCTCTTTTAATACACTGCTCTCGAATGGTAATACACTCACCCCATTGTTGAATCGATAACTGGAAGAATTGCTAGGAATCTTCCATCCGCCTTCTCATTGTCAATACTAAAATCAAAATATCCCCTTTTTCTATGATGCGAATCTAATCAATGAAGTTTCCCTTGAAACAAAATCTGATCTCACGACCGAATAAAATAGTGACCATGACTTTTATGTTCGACTTTGATTGACGGGTTTTTAAAGGCGAGGTGAGTTATTGATTTCCCTGAATCTTTTTCTCACTCTCTGGTAACAATTTTGGCAATTAAATATAATCAACAGGAAGACGATTTCACTTTTAATCAAAGTGAAATACGATCATTTATTTGCTAAAGTTCAGTAACAGATTTGGCTTTAATTTAACAATGATCATTGAAATGCTTCGCTCAGCCACTAAGTTCTTCATTCCCGCTCTCGAAGTCAGTTCAAACGACTGATAAGTGTGTCCAATTTTTGTACACTTCTATACTTTTCTTACATGGCTCTTTTCCACTTTTAAATTCCTCATATACCTGATATGTTCTTCAAGATCCATGTTCTACGACACACATCATCTCATTAAAGCAGACTGCCGTGCCGGAACAAGTTCAAACGCCACCGCTCTTGTTAACGCACGAGGATCATTTGCAGTATTTCTTAACACTCCTCATATTTAAAGTAAAAAACATTTAGAGTACAGTCTTAATGGATAACCTTCTTTCTGTACATCAACGATCTACTTGACCACCATTTTAAAAACATTCTGGAAAGGGACAGAAGCAATCTAATTAAGTTTAATGCAGCAAAGACCAGGCTGCTGTTTTTATAAAGAAGTCTGGGACTGAGCTCAGGATTTGGTCGTGTCTTGAAATAAAATATTATCATCACCGCAAATTTGCTTGTTGGATGTTGAAGTTGGAAGTAATATGTCCTAGCACAATCACGTGGTCAATTTAGCCAAGGCAACTTCACAAAAACTTAATGCTCTATAACACGAAAAAGATATATATACCGCAATAGCTTCTAATCCTATTACCGATACTAGCACGGCAGATGCTCTTTTGAGCTGTTCAACATTATCCCACCTAGAGCAGTATCTGCAAAAATCTACTCGACAGGCAGACGTTGCTCATGAACACCCAGTTCGCCTGCAGACGCCAAGAACGTCAATTTATCGGGGTTCCTTCCTTTGGAGAAGTGCAAGCCTATGGAATCAGCTACCAAGGCACGTCTTTCCCGAACACTACAACATACAAGTTCAAGATAAATATCAACTACTTGAGTGTAATAGCTTCACCATTTTGCGATTACTTTTTACATTGAAAATTAATTAAATAATTTTAACTACACTCTAATATGTATACAAATTCAAAATTCAACAAAACGTCCCTCTATATTGTAATAAACTTAAAGTTGAACCTTTTTGCTAAATTCATTTTTTCCTTGGTGCCTAAAATCTGTGTATTATAAAATCTATGTAGATAAAACATTCGTTGAAAATATATGAGGATATTTGATGATAAATCTAGTGACCTGGGTTACCAATTTGATTGCACCATGTCAAGAAATTTATATTTATATACAAATTTCCGTTTTCGTTTCACATTGTGTTCGAGAAATAGTTCCCAAGTTTTTGTAATTTGAAGCCACGGTTAACATTATTTCATATTTTGTTTACACTTTTTAAAATTGCAATATTTCATTGTATTTTACTGCAACTGCAACACATTAATACCGGGTTGATTACTAGGGCCATTTGTTATTTTAACGATTATATAATAGTGACTTCTGCGAACATAGATGGAGACGACTACAGTTAAATGAACAAAAAATAAATTAATAAACGAATAAATAAACAAATACGAGGGCCGTCTTTTTTCAACCTGTAGAAAACGAATCACACTTGGTGGGAGCATCAATAGTAGCGAACATGTTTAAGTGGCTGTAGCACAACGCCGACTGATGCCTGAGTGTGTAGTACGAGAGCTTCGCAGTCACCTACAGCTCATGCCCGCTTTCGTCTGCCCGGCCCTTGTAAATAAATAAATGAGTTAGTAAATAGATCTTCTTTTAGGAAAAATCTTTAAAATGGCAAGAAAATGGCAGAGAAATCGATGGTTGTACAACAAACGGTGTTCTAATAATGCACCCCCGAGGAAACTTTTGTGGTGGTGAAGCAAAATATGGTTATTGGTTGGAAACGTCTGTAGGAGGAGGGATATTTTCATTGAGAGAATCACGATCTGCACAACAAAGGGGTCAAGTGGTAAGTATTTTATAACTATTTTTTTCTAATGTATAATATACAGTAGAATATCTTTAAGATAAAGACCAAAGGAAATGTTTAATAATTTGAATTATCTAGGTTTTTACTAAAAAAGGGTTTAAGTTAAGGATTTTTCATTGGTTTATATTTTTACTGTAACGTTTTTCTTATTTATTTAAGCAATTTTTTTTCATACAGTGGAGCGGATTTATACACACTGTTTATATTACTTACTTGAATTATTTATACTCATATACTAAAAACAATTAACTAGTCACTATTTACTACACTATACAATAAGACTTATTTCTAAACAATTATCTAATTCTCAACGTAATTTATTTGAACACACCTTTTAGTTGACTATCCAGAACACATCAGATTGTTTACTGACATCAGCGACAATTTATACAAAAAGAATTCCTTTCTAGAAAATAAAAAGTTTCCGCTTATCCCCATGATGTTTGTACCAGGCGATCCATCAAATTTTCGATTCTATTTAAATAAACAGAATCGGCTTCACGGTCCATGTCGTGGACGAGCTTGTAGCAATACTTACAGAGCTTTATAACCCCTTTTTTAGGACTTATTGAGATAGACGACAGAGGTTGAATGCAAAATAAATTTTGAAATACTAATACATACGTACCTCATTTAAACGTACATTTATTGAAGTTTATTTTATTCTACAAAAGATTCATTAATTTTTTTTGTTTCAAACTATTCACACTTCTTAAATCAATTTTATTTTCAATATAAATAAAGAAGAGAAAACATCATCCTCTACTGTATTAGTGCATTGCTACATAAAAGATCGTAAAGTATTTACAGCTTTCGTCGATAGTAATTTCTACGTGAGACATACGCTTCTTCTATTCTTCAGGCGTTTCATCGCCCTCCGTTTCAATACTCACTGCATCTGTGCTGAAAAGCCACAAGCTTTAAAGCAGTTTTTCACTGCACTTGATGTTATATTGCTTCAAGCTTTGTCTAGTATCCTCATTCGTTGTAACACACTGATAGAAATGTTTTGAAGTTTTTGATTATGCCTTAATCCAGCGATTGAACTTGTGAAGTTGTGTTTGCTGAAAGAAATTGAACTTCGATGGCCTTCATTAGAGGTACGTCAGTATGTGCTGTGGAATTATCTATGAAGAGAAGAATTTTTTTCGGTAATCATTTGTTTGTCTGTTTTAATAAGCCTACTTTGGACAAGTTTTCCGGTCATCTATATTGTTCTATTGGCTTATAGTCCAGAGGCAGTGATCTACAGCCTGCAAAACAACGAGGTTTCTTTGATTTGTCAATAATTATTTATTTTTTATGTACTTTTAGAATTTGTATAAATCAGCATCGTTAGTCGTTCCTTGCCTTGCTTCCCTCCACGACATTTTTCGTTTTTCGCTTCTAAATGTTAATGTTTTGTAAAGGAAATCATTTGAAAAATATTTCCGTTTCGTCAGCGTTAAAAACATCATTGTATCGTATCTATCGTATCTATTCAACAAAACTCTCCAATTGTCTTTTCTATTCTGTGCAAACCTCTTTGCTTACCCTTGCACTTCCATCGCAAACTTTTTTGAAGACCAGATCTTGAAATTTTCCAACCAAACATCGCTAGCTTTAAAATTATGGATTTGCAGTGCCACTTATGCTTTCATTTGTTTTTATTTCAGGTCAACGTTTCTAAAACCAAAGTTTTATCATATAAAAATACATTGCATACTTTTTTCTTAAATAACACCACCATTGACGTCGTTGAATCTCTAAAATTCTTAGTGCTTGTTGTGGACAATTCCTTGAAATGGGAGTTACATATTGCCGCCTTATTTAAAAAATTAATTTCTCTTGTTTTGCCCTGAAATCAGTTTCCAAAGAAATGAACTTATCCACCTCCTTAGCAGTCTATTATATCCTTATTGAGTCGCATCCCTATCTACCCTTCTCTTCTGGGTGGTGCGAATCTTGAAACTACAACAGAGAGCTGTTAGATATTTACTAAAACTAAACAGCTGGGACTTCTTTAAAAGATTAAAAATTCTGACTCTCCCTTTCTTATTTATCGTTGAATCCGTTTGCCTATTTCGTAAGCACGTTTCTCCAATTTCATAAAGATTGTTGCACTACTTTTGTTGCTATACACCTAACCTAACCTAACACGGAACCTTTACCTACCTACTCCACGTTCAGAATTAGTTAAGGGCTCAATATTTTACTATGCAAAAAATGCACAATCACTTGTATCTCTCTCTCTTATTACGTTGTCGAGGTTCAAGTTTTATCAAGGTATCTTGAATTTTTTGTGCAGAACCATTAATTTTTTTTATCATTCTAAAACTTGTATTTTATTAATTTAGGTGGAAGAGGTAACGAATGTACTACAAGACGGTACTTTAATAGATTTATGCGGTGCTACATTATTGTGGCGTTCGGCAGAGGGGTTAGCAACATCACCAGTAAGTTTTATTATTTTACACATCTAGAATTGTTTATATATTAAATATTAATAACTAAAATATAATTATGTCATTAGGGATTGCCAATAGAATAACTACTGTCCAATTATATTTTTTTGAGATGAAAACCAGCGTGTAAACAACATTAACAAAAATTGATTTTCAAAAATACAAAAAAAGTCTGAATAGAAGTTTGTAAATAAAACATTTCTGCAACTCAAGGTCTAATTACCAATGTTAATTTCTATCGTTTCTGTTTTTTTTTTCCAAAAATTTTGTATCATTTTCTACAGAGTGAGCAAAGTTTTCGAAGTTATTTGTTACTTCTTCACTATTGGTTTCATTCTCATAGTTATTGATGTATACCATTCTTCGGACACAAAATTTGGTGTTTAACCACTGTTTTTCCAATAAATATTAGCTCTCTCCTGGCAAGCTCAAATAAAGCTATTTTAGATACTATAATAAAAATCATTAAAGAAACAAGAATAGTTCTTTAAATAAGGTACATCGATTAGTTAAAAAAAAATGTCTGTGGGCATTAGCCTAGTCTGAGGCCATATCTGCTCCTACTCTCTCACACACACACAACCACTATTTTGGAAATATTTATTATTACGCTTGGTTTCCAAGGAATATAATAATTATTGTATGTTTATGTTTCTAAATCGTTTTGATTTTAGGTATTTTCTGTTTTAAAATTAGTTTTTTTACAATTTATGAAATTAAAAATAATTTTAAAACAGAAGAGACCTAAAATCAAAACGATTTAGAAACATAAACATAAAATAATTATTGGAAACATAAACATAAAATAATTATTGGAAACAATTCAATCAAACCTAATAATCAATATTTCCAAAATAGTGGTTAAACACCAAATTTTGTATCCTAAGAATGGTATACACCAATAATTATGAGAATGAAACCAATAGTGAAGAAGCAATAAATGACTTCGAAAACTTTTCTCACTCTGTAGAAAATGATACAAAAAAGGATCAAAAGTTATTTCTTAGAACTTGGCCCTAAAATTAGATCAAATTTCAAAAAATTATAAAAAAAATTATTTTAACACCGAAGAGACCTAAAACCAAGACGATTTAGAAACATAGTCATACATAAAAGGTCTATGAAATAAGAAATCAAATAAATGATTTTATGTAGACATTGGATCGGGTAATCTATTAGCGGATATTTAATTAGGTTTGAACACCATTGTCCCTATAACTATAATTCCTCTATAATGATGTATATGTATAATTTTGTTTGGTTTGCTACAAGGTCAATATATTTATTATCCCTAAATAACGATATCGCTCACTCTTTAACGATATTTTCAGTTCAAAATTTGGTAATTTTATTATAAATCGCAGTAACCGACTGGTTTAACGACCAACATATTTTTTTCCAATATAGACGGTGCTGTCTAGCTTTTCACATTAGTTTTGGATTGGTTGTTTCCACAAGAGTTTTCCTTCAGATGATTATGAAAGTGCTCGCAATGTTAAAGAACTTCTGAAGGTGGAATATATTGGAAAACAAAGTCTAAGCTTCTATTTATCTAAACGTGAGAGATCTGCTGGTAGATTTGAGACATCTAAAGAGATAATAACCATACTTTATTGTAGTAATACAAATGGCAATCAAATAACAAAGCCAATGATAGTCCATCGTTTCTTAAGTCCACAGACAATGAAAGGTATTGACAAGACTACACTTAACGTTTACAGAAGGAGAAACAAGAAAAGATGGGTTACCACTGCTTTTTTGATAAGTTTATTCAAGTTATATTCTCAATATAACAAGAATATGAAATTTGTCCACTTATGTTTTCTTGAAAACATATATTCAGCTTTGTTTTCATATTTAAAATTGCTTTTATCTCGTATATTTTTTAGAGCAAAAGAGACTTAGAACGAGAAATAGATGAAATTAACGCTGGTAGACCGCAATGCCCTGTTGGTCTCAATACTCTAGTAATCCCAAGAAGAGTTTCGCCAAACGAAAATCAACAACAGCCATATGTTTATTTAAATTGTGGACACGTTCAGGGTCTCCACGATTGGGGTCAAGACAGGGATACAGGATCTAGAAAATGTCCCATATGTTTGGAGGTAATAATATTTCATCAGATTTATTTTTATTTTAAACATAAAATTCAATTATAAAAGATCTTAACCAATATCTGCCACTTTTTAGTACAACCCACCAGTCTGTAGATCTACTTTCGAAATTATTACATTTTAGATAAATTGTGTTTTCTAGTTAAATCTAAAGAATTTAGTTGAGAATAAAAGTAAAAACAATACTTAAATGACAATATTGTAATATTGCTGATGATTCACAATAATATCTTTAACTGTCATGAAATATGCCATTCTGCCACATAAACAGGTATCCAAAAAACAATTTGATAAAATGTGTGATGTCAAATCAAAAACACTTCTACCTCTTCAACTATTTTCTAAAGAGATTGTAATGGTATTTGATTGAATTAAATCGGAAATTAAGAAGAAGATTAATTGAACAACAATGATTATAATAGAACTAACTTTTTAAAACTACTAAGGAGTTGCCCCTTCAAAAACTGGTTAGTCTAATTCAATTGGTGAGTGTATGGAAATGTGATAACAAAAAATATAGAATCGGATTGTCTTTTCCTGCAAGTAATAAATGTTTGAAACAGTATCTATCAATATCAAACATAAGAAATGTTATTGTGGTATTAAAGTGAACATAAGAGATGTTTTTAATGGTATCTAAGTGAATTATCAATTTCAAATTTGGATATTATCATTCTGTACAATCTTCAGAGTTATGAACATGTTCTAACTAAACCTTTCCTTCTCATCATGTCTCGTTCAATTTTCAGTTCTAGCAACTAATTTTACATTAAAGTTAATATTAGTGATAAATTTATCCAAGGAAGTTAGAGCAGGGGGTGGTAGCATCGTTCAAAAAGTATATTTTATTTTTCAATACATAATAGTTTTGAAAGTTTTGAAATTGAAATAATAAAAACAGTAACAAAGTCATATTATCCAATTGGATAAGTTACTCTACTTGCTTTTTACCAATGTGATAACACAATTATCACAGAGAGGTTCTGTCACTTAATGCTTAGGAATTGTTTTAGAGAACATTGAGAATACGAGAGAGAGAGAGAGAGAGAGAGAGTAGTCAGTGATTAGTAAAAAGTTGAGTTTTGAAAGTGAAAAAATATGAATGTTATATATTATAAGTTAAATAAACTGTCTTGGGAGAAGACAAAAAGATCTAAACTTTATTATTTAAGCTTCAATCTAATATTCAATTTAGATGAATTATAAAAAAACTAAATAAAATCCCAATTTCAATGTTAATGTTGCAATTTTCATCATTTGAATCTGATCATTATAAGACAACAAACATTTTATAAATTTCAATTTAGTTTTGGGATTTTTAAATCTCTTAATTTTGTTTTCAGAAAGGACCTGTCGTGAAAGTATTTATGGGTTTAGAACCAGCATTTTATGTAGATTCAGGACCACCAACTTATGCATTTAATCCTTGTGGTCACATGGCTACTGAAAAAACTGTCAAGTGAGTATATTTTTATTTCATTCATTTTCCTTTCCGTTTTACAAAAAAATTCATCATAGCTTCACTCAGTACTATCCTAAAATTTTTAATAAAAATAATCTACACTAGTGCCTCAATAATCCGGAGAGGCAAAAACAAGATCGTTACCGGATCATCGAGGCGTCCGTATTATAGTATGCCATATTTAATGGTAATAAGACACATGTTTAACTCTAGTTTCTACAATCAATTTTTTACATTAAAGCATAAAAACAAAATGTACACGTTCAAAATTACAACCATGTAAGATAAACATAAAGTTAAAATAGAAGAATTACCAGGTTACAAGGTCTCATCATTAGAAAAAAACGAATCAAACAAATCTGTAATTACGGAATAGCAGACACGCAGATAATATAGATGACCTACAACAACTAATTAATATAGTAGGCGGACATAGCCAAAACATGGGATTAAACATCAACATCAAAAAAACTAAATTCATTATTATTACTAGGGAAGCGAATACGTTTAGAAAATCTAGAGTAACATATAATGGAAAACCTATAGAACGGGTAGAAAAATTTAAATATCTAGGAACATGGCTCTATGAAGAATGGACGTCGGACGGTGAAATAAAATGCCGAATTGAACAAGCTCGAAGTACATTCATAAAATTTAAAAATGTATTTACATGTACCGACTTTGATCTTGATCTTAGACTGAGACTTGTGCGGTGCTACGTTTGGTCAGTGCTTCTTTACGGGATGGAGGGTTGGACCCTTAAAGTAAAAAACATCAACAAATTAGAGGCATTCGAAATGTGGGTATATCGTAGAATCCTGAAGATACCATGGACTGCCAAAGTGAGGAATGAGGAAATTCTCAGGCGTATCAATAAAGACCGTGAACTCTTTAACATCGTGAAGAAACGAAAGATTGCATATCTTGGCCATATAATGCGAGGCCATAAATATCAATTTCTTCAGCTGATAGTCGAGGGCAAAATTGAAGGTAAGAGAGGATTGGGACGGAAGAGGATGTCATGGTTACGAAACGTGAGGCAGTGGACGGGTATACAAGATATTCAGACATTGATCCATACCGCTAGAGATAGAGAAGCCATGAAAAATGTGGTCGCGAACATCCATTAATGGATAAGCATTAAAAGAAGAAGAAGATACACGAAAGTACGATATAAAAAATTAGTTTGAAATCAGACAGCTAGACAAACATCAATATTAAAACAAACCAAATGGAAGTATAGAGGAGAGTAAACAGGTTCAAAGGAGCAAAAATCTGGCTTAACGCCTATTCCACCACAAAAGGGAGGACTATCACTAAATTAGAAAAGACAAGAATTATGGGACATACAGATTATCTCAAGTATAATATAAAAGATGGAGAAGCTATCAAGACAAGAATATCCAGTCCAAGATAAAGAGCAAACAAAAATTAACTATATATAAAATGCAAACATGGAACAAATAGTATCATAAGAAAATAAAACATGTTGATTTATTTTTGAATACTTCTTCAATTTATTGTTATAATTCAAAATATTAAGGTAGTATGAAATAATTTTTGTTTGTATAAATACAATTTGCTGAAAAAATAATTTTCGCTACAAAAATAACGTAGTAGAACCCATTCTTTAACGAATATTTTATTTTTAGATATTGGGCCAACTTAGCAATTCCTCATGGTACTAATGGATTTCATGCAGTTTGTCCTTTTTGCGCTTCTCCTTTATCCGGTACACCGGGTTACGTCAAATTAATATTTCAGGACAACGTTGATTAAATTATGCTATTTTCAAACACTAAACCAATCTCAAAATACCAATCCTAGGAAAAAGTACTTTATTTTTAACTTTTTTTGTAACATTTCATCTTGAGAATAGATTCAGCATATTTTTAATTTATTTGAGAATTATAAACAATTTCAAATACTAATATTTCCAACTATAAATCAAAGATGATGAACTTCCACAGGTTATTCTTTCATCAATTTAAATGTATGCTTCATATTATTTTTTATATTCCAGATATTAAAGTTTCTAAATTCACTTGCAAAGTACCAACTAATTTTATTTTTTGTTATAATTATTGAAATTACTTTAGTAGTTTTAAGTTTATATTTATGGAGCGCATTTTATTGGCGGCCATAATGAGCATCTCATATAGATCCCAGTTGTATAAACTACTTGCAGTCTGGGAGAACATGAATAAGCTACAACTGCACTTAGGTTTATTATTTTGAGATAGGATGCAAGATGTAGTGTTTACTCTTGGTTCATTGTGCATGTAAATGAGTGAAAATATTTTGTATAATAATCAACCAAAGCTTTATTTATATTGCTAGAGGTAAGTGTTGATATCATGTTTAATATGTGAAATTGTGGAAAATCGTTAACTAAGGGATAAATCGATGCATCATCTATTGATATTTAAGTGCAAAAGTAACTTCAAATTAGTTAACGATTTTTCTCAACAACCTGTATATAATCGTCGGTAAATTCATATGTATTAATAAATGAGATGGAAGATAAAATAAGATGGAAATATTTTTTACATTTGGAAGCTTGGTAAGAAATAATTTAAACTCGATATTTTTACAGTACATGTTTGTTTAATTAATTATTGATACAATGAGTGTCAAATATAAGGAGATAGTTAATTTCAATTCTTAAAAGTTAGAAGCCTTAATTGAACTTAGTAGATTTGCAACATAGATTGGACTTTTCTTTGAAGAGTAATCCCCTCATAAAATCTATTCACCAACTTTTCCATTGAGTAGTCTAACTTGCTTTCTTGTGCCATATTTGTTCACATTAATTATATTCTCATAAAATTATAAGTCTTGAAAAATTTCTTCTCCCTCTTCTCGGATATTTGAGTAGCTCTAAGTTTGTTAATTGAATTCATTTGCAATATTGTTAAATCTGTTTTACCTGATTACATTTACAATAAACATATCTCAATATTCTGAGCTTATCATTTTTCTATTTCTTATGGCGGACAAATTGAAACATAAAGTTTTATTATCTCAGTTTAGATGTCTAGTTGAGATTTTTGGAATGAATAGGAATGTATCTATACTTTTACTATCTAAAACAAGTTTAAGTAACTTTCTTGTAAGGTTCAAAAAATTTAAAAAAAAAGAATATTGCAATAAAAAAAAATGTTTTACTACATATAGTGAATTGAGGAAGAATGAAGTTTTTCGTCTAAGAATTTAGTATGTTTTGCTCATGTGTTGATCAAAAACATATTCAGCTACACTTGGTACCTTTGTACTTCATTTTTTGATGAACTTTAACGATTTTGCTTGCATTTCAAACAACTAATGTCGTAGATAAAATATTTACTCAGCAAAAAGTGGTGGCATTTATTATATTCGAAAATTTGAGTATCCAAAATGATTTTATGAAAAAATTATCGTGAACAAGTCAGAAGGTTAATTAAGTGATAATGTAAGTAATATGTATCATTTTATTGAAAACTGTTTTTCGTATATTTGACTTCATCGTCTCAGTTTGTAATTATTGTATATACATAATTGCACTTAAAATTATAAGAAATTGCGAATGGAAATAAACGTTTAGATTTTATATAAAGATAGTTTTTCTTGTAAGTGAACTGTTTAGTAGGTAATTATAATAAAAAAATGAGTTATTAGTATAAATGTGTGAATAATTGCAAGACTGGCTAGATTGTAGAGTTTTAATATTTATAGCGTATATGTAGTCACAATGGAAAAATTTGTTATTGATTTTATTACTGGAATTACCAACTTACATCTACTTCAGTAAAGGATAATTTTTGCGTGAAAAAATAATTTTAGAAGGATATGAAAGATTGTTGTATTATTATAATGAAACATTTTGTCCATACTTGAACCATACTCAAGAGATGTGGTATTTTAAATGAAAATGATACATAAGTATTTATTTTTGATACCAATAACATTGTAATTATTATACGGCTAAAGTGGTACAAGAAAAAATCTAATTAAATTTATCTCGAATGTTAATATGTGGATTCGAGTACCACAAATTGCTGGAATCTGTAAGTTTATCACGTCTTCAGATCTGCAACGCAAAACTTTGGGAGTTTTTGTACACTTTAATATCTTTAGTTTATTAATTGGTGGGTGTTATTTAACTTTGTAACTAAATTTTTTTGGAATCTCAAAGCTAATTGATTTAGATGTTTTGTATTTAAAAAGTATAACATTTTAAGAAAAAAACATTTCAGTTTTTGTCTTGTAAGAGTACATGATAGTTCTTCAATTTGCCTCATAGAAGTAACAAAAACGTGTTAGTATAACATATTATAAAACAAAGTTCTTCTTCACTTCTGTCCCTATTTTTTAAAAGATATCCATGCGGTTTTCATCAGTAGAGTGAAAAAAAATGATATAAATGTAATGTTTGCTCTGATTGTAAAATTTTATTCAATCAATTTAATGTTTACTTTTTATATTTTAAGCTAGATAAATTTATAATTTGTTCAAACGAATCTCGTAAAACGATGTTTATAAAATATTTTATGCGGTAATAATTTTAAAAAATCACGCTGAGTTTTAAAATCATTTGTATGTTTTCTATTGAACATAGAAATCTGCACTTTTTCGTACTTCTTTAGAATCTGTATTCATTTTTAAGTCATTTTGTTTCTTGAAAACTACTTATGGTATGAGAGCTAGCAACGTCAAGAAAACAAGAATTTCAAGTAGGCCAGTTTTGTGATATGCTATCACTCTCCCGAACGTCATACGAAATATCAATTGTACAAATATGGCGGATAGTTATACATATGTGATATTATTTAAGTATCTAAAAACCTAAAATCAATTTGCCGAACAATAATTCAATTGTTAATTCTTCAGCCAGACCGATTTAAAGGCGAAAAGTAAATTTTCTAATTCACATTATTGATGATTAAAATAATTTCACTTTTTGACTGTAAATATTCTAGCAACTTTTGATTTAGTTTGATTTTAGTTAAAATTAATCCTATTCTATATATTGTATAAGAATCGATATATGTACATAACATTTTACCAAACATTAAAATGTTAATTGATTCTTAAACTACTAGGTAGATTTTATGAAGACTTATAAAAGATCTCTGTTTAATATTTCATTAGATAACCAATCAAAATAATAAAGAAGTTTAAAACTAGGTTGTACCTAAATAAATAATAATACTAAGAGTTTTGTTGAAAATTTTTTTTTTAATTTTTATTACAGACATTTAATTATGTTTAAGAATGTTGCTCACTATAAATAAGCTTTTGTCAAAAAATTCCTGACGTTTATTACAAAATGATTACCTAGTATGTTGTAAGCAAAGTGATGAATAAAAAAAAATGAAAAGTTTTAACTCCTATCACACTTCGCAACCACTACCGCCTGCCAGATAGTTCGTATGACGTCCGGGGGTGTGAGAGACATAGTATATCACAAAAGTAGCCTACCTGAAATTCTATCTCAAAAATGTTGCTAGCTCTTAGGCTCAGAAAAAAACGGAAATTTTTAATAAAGTCATTCATCACTTCTGTCCGTCTTTCTGAAGAGATATTCATGAGATCAATAAAATAATTCATGAGGGCTTGAGTAAATGTCTTGTTAAAGTTTTGTATAAATTGGTAGAATTATGACGATAATTCTTGAAAGTGTCGATAAAAGTAAAGCCACACTCATCAAAAACGCTGCCTAATTCCTTTAAGATAACAAAATAGTGAAATATTTCTGTTAGAGATTTAAAAAAAAGTTCACGGCATATATACGTACATGTAATTAAAAAAATAGATACAGAAAAATACAGAGAGTATAAGAATTTCATGCATATTTTGTTTATTGGTGAGAATCCATGTTCAGCAGGTTTTGAGGTAATTTCCCACGGATTTTATAATATCTAGTGATTACTTGTAGAACTAATTGCTAATCACATTTTCAATGATTTTTTATCAATATTTTGTTATAATTCCTTCCCTTCTTTTGAACCATAATTCGTGATTCCTGTACGTTCTTCTATTTTGGCCTTATAAAAAAATCATTTTCTAAGTGTAATGAAAATATTGTATTTCATCCAGTATGTCCATAACTTCCATAGTTCCAGAAATTTTGGTTATTTTTATATTATTTTAGTTGTGTGGACATGTGACTGCAGATACCAGTAACATATGTAAAGGACCACACACAAGTATTTTTATAGTCTCTTTATTGCCATATCAGTTGTGAAATTACTTTTTTTCTGAGATTGAAAATAATGTCTTAACTTTAACTATTATGTATATCGCCGATTAGCCAAAACATATTTTTTGCGTGTGGTTCGTGATTTTGACAATATTATAATATCAATTTTTTAAATTATATTCATTCTTTTAATAAGTAAACGAAAAAAAAAATGAAATAAAGTAATAAATGTAATCCTTGGTTCGACTGTAAATTTTTATTTAATTAATTTAATATTTACTTTTCCTTTTTTTAAGATAGATAAATTTATAATTGTTTAAACGAATTTAGTAAAACGATTTTTATGAAATATTTTATGTGGTAATAATTTTAGAAAATCATGACGGGTGCTAAAATATTATTCATTTGTATTTTTTTAATTGAACGTAGAAATCTAACTACTTTTGTTAGAAATTGTATAAGTTTTTAGCAATCATTTTTTTGCGACAACTACTTAATTCACAAACAGTGTTTTCAAAACAAAATGGAAATTTTAATTTCAAAAAATTATTCGTCTACATCAATGGGGTCTCTTTAAAAATAGTAACCATACTCTTTTTCCAATTTGTTCTTTAAGATAGCTCCTAGCTTTTCCAGCAATGTGCATTTAATATCACCCTTGTTTGTATAACACGAAATTATATGTAACAAATATGAAGTCTGGGGTATCTTTTGACTAAAATCCAACATTTTTGGAATAAATTTGTTGCCATTTGGTTGAGATCCAAAACATTCCAGAAAAGTTTGTCATGAGCCGATCAGTAAGCCAGCAGTATCATCGATTCCCTTGATTGTAGACTCCTCGATAGTTCATACCCATTTCTTTAACTTTTTCCATGTTTTCATCGGTTGTTTTATACTGAGCCGTTCCAGTGGTGGATTCACAGATTTACTGCATGTAGGCTATTCATCTTTTGCCGCCTTTACTGACTTTTGATATTTGATACCACGGTTCACAATTATTTAAATTACATTTTTGATCAAAAAAAAATTTTTATGTGAGATCCTTGATTGTTTTGACGGTATAGACAGTATAGAGTTAAAAGAAATTATTTTGAGCAAAGTACGTTCATACTTTCTTTTTATTAGAAATAAAATACAATTGGGTGCCTTTAAATTCACAAAATAATTAATTATATAGTCATATGAAACCTTGTTCATTAGGTCTGACTCTATGCCTATAAGAGCTGAAATTTTCTAAATCATTGGGGTAATTTTTTTTAGGAAACTAACTTCTATTAGAACCAATGGTAACAAGTGAATTTGGTAAGAATTGGAAATTTCTCTTTAAAAAGTCGTTATAAGCTTTGCTAACTTGGATATGAGTCTATCTATGTAGGAAACCTTTCAATATCTTACTTAAAAATATTCTTGTTGAGCTATGAAAAACTTCGGACTGATACATACAGATCAGCAACGGTGATCAAATCTCATCAAAACTTTTTTTTCTTTTTCAAATCGAAAAAGAAAATTTTTGAACAATGAAAATGAAATTTGCATACTCAGACTGCTGGTAAATCCACCACCATGTTCGTCATCTTTAGCAGCATCTTTAAAAAAACTTGTAAACTCTTGTTTTACTCATAGCAGATCTACTATAGGCTTTGGATACAATTTATCCAATTTTCTAATTCTCTGAGCAAAAGTGTTTCTCAACTCAGATTTCTCATTTCTTCAAACTCATTTGTGTATTTTTCATTCTCAAGTTTTCTGTTATTAGTTTTGCGGTAACCGTCAGCAATGAAAACAAAATTCGATCACATCAGTTGAAATCATAAAATATCTCCTAGCTGTTGTTAAAGTAAAAAAAGAGGGTTTGAGGTAAATTTTGGTTGAGCTTTTCTTTCTACAATTACTATTGCATCAGAAATAGATATTGCAGTTGTTATTATTCTAATATTTGTTTATAATTATTCCATTCCCCACCAATATTTATTGATTTTTCACGATGAAAAGAAAAATGCCAAAATATATCTTTAGCTTAACGATATTATTTTTGTTTAGGACACAAAATGTTACAAAACTGAACCATATTCCAATTTTGTAAATGGATACTAGTAAAATGATTGTTTTCAACAATGTCATCTCCCAATAGACTAATACAATTAGTAGAGGTTGAAATTCGTCAGTTTTCATATTTAATATAGCATCCTAATGATTAACTAAGTGATTCCATTTTTTTAATGTTATCGAATTTGATTATTTTTTTTATATACAATGATCATGTCCAGCTTATATAATGTAAATATGTAGAAATAAGTTCTAATATGTAGTTAGTAGAGTGTATTGCATAATAGTCTCACAAAAAGAATTTATCTGTGCCTGGATTCACTAATAAAAAATATATGTTACAAGTGTTGGTTTTATTACATATCCTCTCAACAATTTAGTAAATATGCTAATAAAAATTGAATTATCTGGCTTATGTTACAAATACTTCATTATCTGTAATTATTTTCTATTTATAACTTTTTCAATATAAGAAATTATAAAACTTGTGCGGTAGATGTGAAATATGAATTACATTCCCAAGAGGCCAAACAGGGGAAGCAAAACTTTTGGGATTCGTGGTCTATTCCACATTTAAAAAATCGAAGGCGGTCTACCAATGCCAGAGCTCAATTAATGTAAGGTACATTTGTTTATTTTATGTAGCAAGAAAAAATGATCTAAGTATTCATATATTAAAAATTTACCATCCCATTCACTTCGTTTAGTTGAAATTTAGCACTGTATATCTGCTTATTGCAATGTGTAAACACGAAATTAAATGTTAAACGCAACCGATTTTTGATTTTTATGGCGTTCATGGTTGAACATGCAGATTCCAAAGTATGATTTCAAATACAAAATCAATTTATAAATATTTGGAAACGTTTCCTCAAAAATTGATTTCCTAAAATCAGTATCGCTAGATGCTCTGGCCGCACACATAAAGAAAGCAAGTTGTCTGCTTACCGGCAACCGGCCCAGATAAGCGCCGATAATTTAGGTAGCTCGTCAATGGTTATGGACAAAAACAAAGCTTGTCGGAACTTGCAAGAAGCTTAAAACGACACCGACGAATTTACCCAATGAATTTTTAATTCTTGGTCGCTTGTTGCCTATGCCTGAGATGATTGGTAAATAATTATAAATAGTAAAATTTCGATCGCCACAATTTTTAGAAAACCTATCTTGTGGGATTAACGGCTAAAATCTCACGGCAATCGAAATCCTACACAAAAGTTCTGGAACGAGATTTCAGCCGAAATAGATGTAAAGATTTTTATTAATAATAACCTGTTTATTTCCATATATTATATGAAAAATAAACAATACATAAAGTAAATTAAATAAACAAAATGCAGTATAATCAATGAATTTGTGTTAGTTGTGTAGTTATATGCAGCATCGGCAAACCTTGGTTCTTCTATAAACTATACTTATCTGAGACCATTGACGGTTTCTTAGTTCAAATGATGTCTAGTTAAAAACTTTAATGCTTTATAAATCAGCGATTGTACCAATTTTACTTGCCTTATCTAATCATTTCACATAATTTAACATTAATAGAAGAAAAATAATGCATATACCACTTTATTCCATAAAAATATTTAATCACATTTTATTCTTTATATACATATAAAAATAGTTTTGAATTTTTTTTCATTGGTTAAAAACAGGTGTTGTATATCTTTCAGTGCTTCAATCTACCTTTAATCCAGAGATGTCAGGCAACGTAAGTATTTCTATTTTCTCATTCAACACTTTCTGAAGAAAATTATGATCATGCTAAAAAATGTTAATTAGTAGTAATGGTAAGTAGATGACAAATTACAAAAATGTTTTCATAATAAGAAATGTAGTGCAAAAAATCAAAGAGCATTCTGAGAATACATAGAAAAGAGGAAGGTAAAAGATACAATCTTCGATGAAAATGATCAGTCTCTTGTTAACAACGGTAAACTCTAGAAACAGCAGAAACTGACTTATGTTCAGCACACTGGCCACTTCTTGTTGACTCTGGCCTTGTTGCAATAGGGTGACCGTTTGAGTAGCTTTGTCACTTTGTCCGTTTTGAAGTAGAATTTTTGTTTGTTACATCAGTTGACGTTTGATGGCTATGGTGATAGTGGCGGGCAGTAATTTAACATTGTGTACTTCATATTTATTACCCCCAAGATTTTTAGATTGAAAAAATACGTATCTAATACTAAAAAACTATTTTAAGAGAAGTACTCTATCGCCTGTTTGACTTGTCTAAAGGGCTTTTCGGAAGCTATAACCGAGTTAACCTAATGATGTAAATATTTAAAAAAATATTTCGGATCGTTTTCATTCATATATGATAGGATCCCTTCTGTTCTATCGGTAAATGCGATCCGCCGATGGGTTGTTCGTTTGGAAATAAATGTTACTAATGAATATTATATGATAAACCGAAATAATCATAGCCTATAATGAGACTAAAGGAGGAGTTGACTGTGTTGATAAACTGTTCCCGGCACATGATGTGTGAAGAAATACTCGATGATAATTTTTTATTCTTTGGTGGCATCAACACTTGTTTTCAATTCACCTGGAATATTCGATGAAAGAAGTTTTTACAGGCATATAAAAAATCTGTGTGTTTTTAACTGTTCAATAATAATTATTAAGATCTTTAATATAATTGAATAAATGTACTAACCAGAGCATCGTTCTGCGTTAGTATCTGCAATGATAGTATCTATCTGATCCACAATCATAGTTTCTGGAAAGCACTTAGACGAAACAATTGTATGTTAACTCCAAATAAAAGTAAAAATAATGACTATTGAAGAAAATTCATTTTGAAATAAATGTATATGAAACATTATTTTGGAATATTTATACGTTGCTACAAACCTGTAGAACCTGAACACCGTTCATTGATAATATGGCTAAATCTCTAACACCATCGCCTGTCATATCAACATATTTTATACCTAAAACGGGAGCTGTAACTAGTTTCAATTCTTCCAACCACCAAGTATTGTTTGAATCCTTTTTATAGAGTATAATTTCCTTAAACAACAAAAATACCTGCTATAAACCATTATAAAAAGAATTTTTTAAAAGTATTTTTTATAAAAAATATTGTTTTATTAATATTCCATATGAATTTATTTGCATCATTAAATTGTGCAGCAAAAATGTTAATATGACACCTCTCACTGTTAAGATGACAATCAAATGCTCGCTCTTGTTTATATGATAATTACAATTTCCCTACTAATTTACAGAAATAAGCAAAAATAATTTTTTATAGGCTTTGAAGTGATAGTAATTGTGTAGTGTAACTTTTTCGAGTTCAAACAAATATTTTGTCTTGTTATTTTAAGGAATTCCATTTATAATAGAAATAACAGTTCAAAGGATTACTGAAATACTAGTGTATATTTGAATTTATATCTGAATATGTAATTAATTATTCATTGCAAATATTCACGTCTATTTCTATGGGTATTATAGAGTGAACATTTAAATTTATGTCCTGAGTATCAGGTGGAATTTAGATCAAGAATTAACAATATTTATATATAATGCCGGTCATCAAATAGCGAAAATCTTTATAGAAAGAGATAAGAGACGCCCCACTACAAACTGAATAGTAAACAACTTGTACGGGTCCGCATTACAATATTTAATTTTCAGAATCAATCAATAATTGAAAAGTATAGACAAACAATATTACACAAAAAATCAATCCCTAAATAAAACCAGTTACTAAATCAAATAATACTGAGAAAATAATGAAAGGGTATTGTGCAAAGTCAAAATATTTTTTGTATAATCATCAGGTAGGTTCTTTTATTAGGGTTTCCCCGTAGTTATTAACCAACTATGTAGTCGAGGAATGTCCAGAAAAGATGCTATCCAGGAAACAATATTTTTGACAAATACTTCTAAGACTTCATGTCAAAAAGACATGACAACTAAGTTGATATGGTAAATCAAAATACAAAAAAATGAGCCGGTAGCTAGGAAAGCACATCGAGAGATTTGTATAACTGGTCAGGAAAGTGAGTATTGATTCAAAACATTCTATTATTACAGATGATTTTTAAGTATTCATTGAAATTGCCACTTATATAACCCTTGTGGAAATATTGAAAGAATATAGTAGTGAGATGCAGGCTATAACCATGTACTTGAAGTTGAAAATAATAAAACTTGATTAAAAGCTCTAAAATGTCGAGAAAAGTTAGGAAACTTACTTGGGTATTTGTACCCATTATGATTTCTTTTTCTCCATCAAAGTCAACGTCATTAACTTCACAACATGTCATTATACCTATGCTCTCCATCTTAGGAAGTGTTGAATAGTTACTGAGCCCATACCTCAATATATCACTAAAAACAAATTGAAATTGAATCATATAAATTGGTAGATTACAAGAAATCGGTTGGAAATACAAAAGACTGTGTTTTTTACTTTTTTCAATAGTGCCTTTCTCATGTTGTTTTTCTATTTTTTGAAATGTTTTTATGTCACAGTTTTGAGTCTAAGTTTTTATAAAACATGGTTTGAAACTGGAATGGTTGAATCAAATTATGGAGGTTATTTGTATATCTCATCTTAAACATGCTTACAAAGTATATCAGAATGGATTCCCTGAAAATCTTAATAATTACATTGGAAACCGGCTTATTTTAAAAACTATCACAATGTATTGAATGGCGATTTATTTCAATAATATTTGGGCACAATCATTCCATTAAGCAAGCTTTTATTTTGAATGTTTCAATTCCTCAATACTTACTGGAAAATTACTGGTGGCAATATAGTATTGACAACAATTAAATTAAGTTTGACCTCTTCTTCCTTATCACCTTCGGTTCTACGAATTTTATTAATTATATCACAATTTTTGGGCGAATTCTTATCTGGGACAATACACACTTTAGAAATGTAGTTTCCAAATCTTGTACAAAAATTATATTCAAGTACATTGTTTTTGACATCTACTTTGAACATTTTGACATAGCCACACTCGCAACCAAAAGCAGTGACTCTCCTAAAAATGTATTCCGAAGTTATACTCCAAATAATACCAATTTTGTATTTTTACCCATCAACATGACTACCAGACTTTAAAGTTTAAAGTTTCTATATCATAGTTTGTCTATAAATTTATTAATTTGAATTTCGATATTTCGGATACCTCAGATATAAGTTGCTACAGTGAAATAAAATGTTATTTGAAAAAAAAAAATATTTAACAAGCATTCGTTTTGTAGTTTTTGCTTTCTATAAATGAAGGTTCCAAATGTATAATACCTAAAATAAAAAGTAAATGATTTGGGAGTTATTAATACTTTTAATTCTCTCTTAATGAGAATAAATAATTTTAAAGTACATGCTGTATGTATTTATGAATGAAGGTGAACTATGATACCCTGATGATATTTTAAAGACCAACCAAATTAAGGTTTACCCTGTAAATACCGTTGTTTTTAACAGTTATTAATATTTTGAATACGAACTAAATGATAAACGTTCAGTAGTTAATGAAAAAATTACAGATTATTACAAATTTTCAATAATTTGACTGCTCTATACTGCTTTAGTATGAACAAAATAATTAAAAGAAAAGGATCAATGAATTAAACGATATTAATACTGAAAAGTTTGAGACTGAAGGAATAAAAACAAAAATTGGAAGTGATAATCCAGCAGATCATTCACCGTCCATTACATGCATATATAAAAGGAATTACCAACTGTACATAAAATTAAAGCTAGATTTATGCAGCCAAAATTAAAACTAAATTAAAATTGACATTAAACTGAACTTTCTTGGTGTAACTTTCTGGTTTATGCAGTAAATAAGGGATAATAATTATAAATTACTGGTATACCAATAGAAATTCCCTGTATGGGTCCTTTTTGTCATACAAATGTGGAAAGCTCCTGACACTGCCTATCATCGTCTAAAAAGGACATTACTTTTTCCTATTTTTTTGATATAAGTTTTAAAGATAACCAAAAAACAAGGTTGTTGTACACAAAACAATACCATCAATACAGACTTTTGTGCTCATAACTCTCAAAATACCGATTTAAACTAAAGCTTGGTTTATTTATTTATATAATTACTAGTAGGAAGACACTGAAATGGTACTTGTACTTCAAACAGAAAATTAACAGTAAATTTAGATTCAAATTAATTCAAAGCTTGTCTGTTACTAATTGACCCAAAGCGAGATGGGCGCAAAGGCGTATTGAGGCATTACATTTGGGAACGAAAATATTACTAGTCAATTATATTTTTAGTTTTTCTTTAATAGCTATTGAAGTTGAACAAAATAATTGAATTACATCTGTTATCATATTTCTAGAAAATCTTTATAGTAATTTCGAATGGTATGGCGATTTGAGGACTCGAAATAAAAGTGTCCACAAGTTTTTTAAAATACCAACGTTTCGATCTTTTACTTGATCTTTATCAATCTGTACCATATGTGTTGTCGATAGTTTTTTTTTCAAAACTTACTGTATACACTGAAAAAAAAGTTAACTCAACTTAGAAAAGTTTCTTGGCTTGTATAAATTTTTTCTCTTTTTGAAAATAGTTTTCTCGATTCCAGGTTTTTTTCCTTGAATAATTAACCGTTTTTTCAGTGTATTATATTTAAATTAATCAATTTACTTTTCAATTCATATGAAAGATGTTAATTTTTTAATAAATCAATTATAGTCTTTATTGAATAATGTTCTTGGACAAAGCGTTGTAGTTTTAATTATTAATTTAATTCATAAGGTGTCGCTAGCTTTTCCATCTTTTTTATTCGTTTGTTAAAAAGCTGGTGTCGTCTAATTTAATATTAATTGTTCAACCCATCTGAGCACCAGTCTCCAGGAAGAGTCTCCTGCTGGAGGATTAAGGTTGTACACCATTTTATGAAGAAAGGGCGGCAGCAAGTCTAAATCAGTCACTGCTTATGAAAGGAAATGTATTATAGGTGGGAAGTTATATTAAGTACATATAAGCAACAAGGTTATGATTTTTGATTTGGTTTGACAATATTTATATAGGGTGAATGGAATTATCTGTACTATTCTGTATCATATTTACTTACTCTGAAAAGTTTTTGTGATAATAAATGTCTATCCAAATAACAGGACTGGGCGTTTTAGTAAATTCTGGAAAATATTCGTGAATTTCTATTTCTTTGTAATTATGATCATCTGAGCTTTCTTTATAAGCATGTACTTGATTGTCATTACCAGATATTATGAAAACTACCTAAAAAATATGTAATAATCATTCATGTTTACATAATGAACAAAATATTTTTAGTTTTTGTTGCTCATATATTTGTTACTATAAAATACTTTGATAAATGTTTTCAGTCAAAGAATTTTTTTAATTGAGAATATGAAAAGAAATAAGAGATGTTTTCTATTAAAAATTTGTGTACATATACAATATTGAACAATACTGCTACAATGCAATAGTTGTGAAAGTAAACATGTTGTGGGTGAAAGCAGACATGTTTCTAGAGTGTGAGTGAAAGTAGACATGTTTCTAGAGTGTGGTAATTGTACCATTTATGTAGATACTTGAAGCTATAAAGAATGGTAATAATAAAAAGAAAACACTTGGATCGACAACAAACATTATCAAATGGATTTACAAAGTTTTAGAATTATATGTAGTAATAAATATTTGAAAATAGGGAAAAGAGTTGATAGGGGGAAATAATAACATTCACCAATATTGTGTATTATTATAAATTAGATTGCAACTCCACCTATTATTATTTGAAAATTATAAAATATGAAGTTTTATCATTGAATCATGGTAAATTGCAAATATATATAAACTGAAAGCCCTTCTACCACTTAGTGGTGTAGGGTGTTGATGGTTATGTTTGCACAAATTTCCTCCATTCATTTTTGTTATGAGCTAGGTCCTTCGCTTATTTCCAGTGTAATCCTCGTTTATTCAATATTCCTGTTATAACTTTTTCTCATGATACCTCTTTTTTTTCTTATTTCTAATTTTTACTTTCCATCTTCTTTTAACAGGTCCTTCTTCATTCATCCGTTGTAACTGACATTTTAGTTGGCTTTCCTCTATACAATCTAATGTAGGTTGTATATTCAGGTATTTTCTTGTATCTATGTTTTTTATTTCATCTTTTTTTGTCACTCCTTTTAGTCTTCTCAGATAATTCATTGCTGTAGCCTGAATTTTACTTTTCTGTCGTTCTGTCAATACCCAAGATTCTTATCCAAAGGTTAGAATTTATCTATATATTGTTTTGAATATGATTAGTTCGGTGTCTCTGGATATTTCTTTTTTATTTATGAATTTAGTGTTCATTGTGTGATATAGTTCATTGGTTTTTGCAATTTTGTTATTTATATCTGCATCCTGTGTCCCATTTTCTTCCCTTATTATTCCTAGGTATTGGTAGTGTTCAACTGGTTCCAGTGTTTTTGTATTTATCCTCATATTTATCTTGATCTCTTCTTTTCCAATAACCTTTACTTTTGCCTTGTTATTGTTTATTTTTATACTCATGTCAATCACTGCTTTATTCCATACCACAATATTTTCTTGTTACTCTTTTACGTTCTTTGCTATTAGCATGACATCGTCTGCAAATGTTCCTTCACTGATGTAAAATTCTTTGTAGTTGTGAATGCCCTAAGCTTCACCCTTGTCTTAATCCTATATTTGTAGTGAAGCCTTTTGATATTTTGTTATCTCTTATGACTGGATTCTCATTGTTTTCATAAATATTTTGTATCATCTTTATATTAACCCCTCTTTTCCATATTTTCTCTCTAAGTACTCTATCAAAGGCTTTTTTAGATCTAAGAGGGACACGCATAATTTTTTCGTTTCTTGCATTACTTTTTTGTCCCATTCCCATTCGAAATCCACTCTGAGATTCTTCAAGTATGTCTTCTACTGTTAATCTAATCATTTTCTCCAAATTTTTTTTAAATCATTTTCATCACTGTACTAATAAGTGTTATTCCTTGGTATTTATTGCAGTTTTTTGTATCACCTTTTTTAAATATTGGTACTATCATTGCCTTCTACCAATCGGCGAATAAAGAAGAATAAATGCTAGTGTAATAGAATCTTTTTTAAATGATATTTTAGATTGCAAATACATATCAAGATATGATTTTCCCTAGTCTATTCAAGTAGCACTTTACAATTTCTAAAAACAAAGAAATCAATATTGAATTAATTTTTTTGAACTATAATTTTTGTTAATACGTCTGGAATTGTTGATGAAATTTCCACAGCCCAAGTAATCATCTTCAGAGACAAAAAGTCAAATGGTTTATCTGTTATCTAAAGTGTCATTGTGGGTGTTGGTGTATAAATATTACTAGACTAAAGCTTAACACTAACATCATTTTAAAAGTTTGAGTTGGGTGTTGAGCCACCTGAAGACCATCTTCTCTTGGCCACTGTGGTAATAACATTTATATTAAAAGTCTCTATGAAGAATAATTTTGAAGTTAACGCTCATTGCATTTGTTTCTAGTAGGCAAGTTTTTTAGTGATACCAAACATGAACTTCTGTAAATTAGCAACTAACAATTGTATTCAGCAGCTAAATTTTTGATAATAAATTAAAGCCTTGATATTTATTAATATAACAATATCATATGTACCTCTTTGCTAACTAATTCATCTTCATTCCAAATTACTAGATATGTATGCAAAAGCTTGTAAGGTATATAACCAAGTTCCACACTTAAACAACTTTGAGCTATATTTTCTATATTCAGTTCATCTGAATCTTCTCCTGAGTAAATATTCAAATAGGTATCGAGGCGACTTTCTGTATCGTTACTATTCTAAAAAAGGTACTTATTAAACAATTGATACCAGTATATTCAATTAAACTACAGAGGAAAATAAAAATATGTTTGTAGCTATAAGGTAAGAGCACTTGAGCCAGAGAGTGAACCTATAGCTGATACTTTTTAGTTTGATCCTCAAAATTAAAAAAACTATCATTGTTTCCATCTAAGTATTAAGTTTTTATCCAAAATGACGAGTGTGTCGACTTTGGGCACACATATTTTTTATTCATATCAGTGGTTGAGATGTTATGTTATAAATTCGAGCAAAAAAATCAACAGTTTTTTTTAATTTGACATGCTTATGAAAATGTTGATACAGAGCGAAGAGCAGATTCTTTCAGGGAAAGTGGGAAACCTCTAGCCACTGCTATAAAACAGTTCAATTTATAAACAACTACCTTTTGGGAAACATTTTATGGAAAATATCCTGAGTGGAAAAAATGTTGATAGCAAAAAGGAAATTTCTAATAACCAATATTTATTGAATATCTTGTGCTAGGAAACTAGCAGCCGAGTTGAAAATCGATCTGGATGCAAAAAATTACAAAATCGGGCATAGATGGTTTCAAGATTTTATGCCGACATCTAAATTTATCCCAGCGTATTAGTCAGCATTTAACTGAAAGTTTTTAAAGTATAATTTGACTCAAATACTTACATAAAATCTGCATTTGTCAGATACTAATGATTTTTTCTACTTTTTATTTAAATAATTGGAATTATACTATTTTATTTTTCAACATTTCATTTCAAAAGACTCTGCCACTGGTTACGTATAGGAATATTTGCAGTTTTCAATAAAAAATGCATATCCAAAGAAATAAAAATCTTGAGGACTTCTAATTATATGAGTTTACTAATTACCTAATAGCCCTGCATTAAAAGTGGAAGATATTCTCTATTTTTATTAATTGAAATTATTTTTTATCCTTACTAGGTTAGTGTCTGCCACTGGTACTTTTACCTTAATGGGTATGGAATTTTTATACAAAAGGTAATTTTTTTTAATATTTAATTAAGTGTAGTAATTTTAGCAACACATTACTTTTACCTTAATTATTGTGATTCCAATAACAATTTCAATGCTATTTGTAGACTTGTTAAATGCATCCATAGAAATAATCTCAGCTCCATCTATAATATGTAAGCAATTATGTTATTTTTTGCCAAATACTGAATAACTGTGCAATAAGCTATTAAATTTTTTCAATACAATACAGTCAGTTGTTTCATTGCTTAATCAATATTTTTAAAGGAATATAACATTGTTGACAACTTTTAGAACAACATGCAAATAATTTAAAAGCGACCGAAAATTTTTAACTATCAGTGTATTGTTTTGGCATATATTATTTCTAGACAATTATCCAAAAAGTACAGCAACAGTAAATATTTACACTTACTGGGAATGTATGTGAATAATACTTCTTTACTAGAAGGAATAAGTGAACCAGAAGATGATTCCTGGAACTCAAAACAGTACACCTCTCTTTTTAATGATGCTACTAATATTTTGGTTGTCCCATTAGGAATTGGTAATTCGACCAAAGTATAGATATTTCCTTGTGATGCTGTATGAAAAAAGTGTACATCTTTAAATTGTCCTAAAATCATTTTTTTCGTGTTTTATATTTTTTGTAGCCTCATAAAATAGTTACAAATTTCAAAAAGCAAGAAAAAAAAATATATATATGTTGCTCAGATGTTATTTTATTAGCCATATTTAATTTTTCCAATTGTTTTTAATCTCATACTTTCTCTCTCTTGCATTCTCATCAATCAAATATTCTATGTATAATCGATTAATAGAATTTCGAAATTACCTATATGTATTATTTTTTTAAGTTTCTTAGGATTGTTTTATAACGAGTACTTCTTTTCTCGTTAAAAATATTGAATTATCTTTTCATTCTTATTCGTCAAAATATTCTGGAAAACGTGAATTTTACTGAAATATTTTCCAAAATATATCGAAATTATATCGCAAGTATCAATCGACTTACGAGAATGTTTGAAATGATTCTCAGACGTAGGAAAGATTTGAAATTAATTTTTTTTCTTGAGTTGGTTGCGTAAGAGATATAATTTGTTACACGTTTTTATGCATATTCTTTGTGGATTGCTATCCTAAAAGTTTTGTATCCTTATTTCCAAGATAGATTGATCCTTCTGTCACATTTTCATTAAAATGGAATTGGTTTATTTTAGTTTTTCACTGGATTGGAGGATTCGAACGAATCTCAGTAGAGTTTTTTTGCTTACAAATTACTCGTATTCGAATTCGCCTTTGGTCTATGTTTGACGGATGATTATGTAGGATACTATATATTTAATTTCATTAACACAAAATATTGAAAAATTTTTCACTTTTGTACTTCATGATCCGAATTAGCTACAATCCTAAACATTTTTTAATCACTATTGGAGAAATAAAAAATTTCCTATAATAGAGCTTTGTCGAACGCACTTTAAATAAGTAAGTCGGAAGTGACGCGTATACAATAGAAGAGAAAATCAAACATTTAAATTTTATTCAATAACCTAATTGCCTAATCTTTATGTATAAATAAATATGAAGAAATCTACACGTATTTTGAAAGGTTATTTTCACATAAATTTTATTATATCCCTTATTTATACTTAGGGATTTTATTTTCTAACTAACAAACCGGAAATAATCGTTTCATTGGTGTTCTATGATGACATTCACTTCCTATTTGACATTTGACCGTTTTCTATAATGACAGCTGGATTTCCAGAAAAATAGAAGTTGGCAAATTTTGTGTCATTATTACCTTATCGTGATCTTGAATAAGAATTTGACTGTTTAAGTAGTTGAAATATCATCAAAGAGTTTTATATGTGCAGTAAGAAAAGTTGTGGAGTGTTCTGAAACTTGTATTATTCATATTATAGTGCCGGCGTCACCATGTCGGACGAGAGTCATCCAAAAACACTTTATGTAGGTAATCTGGACGTGTCAGTGTCAGAGGACCTGTTGTGTACACTATTCTCACAAATAGGTCCAGTAAAAGGATGTAAAATAATTAGAGAGCCTGGAAATGATCCATATGCTTTTGTTGAATTTACCAACCACCAGTCAGCATCAACAGCTTTAGCTGCCATGAATAGGCGATTGTTTTTAGATAAAGAAATGAAAGTAAATTGGGCAACAAGTCCTGGAAATCAGCCCAAACAAGATACCTCTAATCATCATCATATATTTGTTGGTGATTTATCTCCAGAAATAGAGACTGAAACATTGAGAGAGGCCTTTGCTCCATTTGGAGAAATTTCTAACTGCAGAATAGTGAGAGATCCACAAACTCTAAAATCTAAAGGTTATGCTTTTGTATCTTTTGTTAAAAAAGCTGAAGCTGAGAATGCTATACAGGCTATGAATGGACAATGGCTTGGGTCCAGATCTATCCGTACTAATTGGTCTACAAGAAAACCACCACCGCCTAGAACTGAGAAACCAGCTCAAAGACAAAAGCAGCCAGAATTTGAAGAAATTTATAATCAGACTTCGCCAACAAATACAACTGTTTATTGCGGTGGCTTTGCAAGCGGACTCACTGATGAATTGGTACACAAAACATTTGCTCCATTTGGAACAATTCAAGATATTCGAGTATTCAAGGATAAAGGTTATGCTTTCATCAAATTTTTAACAAAAGAAAGTGCAACTCATGCCATTGAACATATTCATAATTCTGGAATTAATGGTCATATTGTAAAATGTTTTTGGGGAAAAGAGAATGGAGGATTCGGCCCAGATTCAACCTCAATGCAGCCAGGTGCTATTTCACAGTCATCTGCACCTTCTTATTCTTATGGTTATGGAAATTATTGGTACCCACAAGGTTACACAGGAGGTGGCTACATGCAAGGCTACCAATCCTATCAGCAATACCAACAATATCCTCCAGGTGGTCAGCAGTACTGTGTTATGCCTCAACAAGGACAGTGGTCAGGACAACCAGGACAACAACCAAATGTTCCCGTTATGTATGGTAATGTTCAGAAATATCCATCTCAGTGAAATGTTTAATAGACATTTATTTGGATTATATTTTTGTTGCAAAGATGAACTGCAAACTAAAGTTATACTTTGCCATATGCTCTGTGGCATTTAAGCAAAGGACATTTATCAAATAAACTAAATTTACTTATACATATTTTAATATATATAAGGGATATGAATTTAATCTAGTTGGAAGTTTTTGCTTCCAATTGCAAAATATAGGTGTATTTCTAATTTTTTACACAACTAGTTAATATTCACTTTGGGTCACAAGGTTTGGTCTTTGGTCTATTAAAAAAATTGTGAGTACAGCATATATATTACGTAAAAGATGTTATATTCATGTATCACTTGATAAATAAAGACAATAATAGCAGTTAAAATATATAACTTGATTTCTTATTTTTCATATTTGAACAATTCACAAACTTGATATATGTATATATTCGATTCCTCCATTATATATTGATAACTATAGAATTTGTGGTCTGACTTTTAAATAATGATGTAGATAAACTTAAGTTATATTTACAATCTGTCTATTTTTGCTTTTTTATTTTATTGAAGTTTGTGAGGGGTGGAAAAATAGTAGAAAACAAAAAATAAAATTGTTCATTTACATTACAGTACAAATTCATGTAGAATGCAACACAAATGAAAAGTGAGTCATTGGAAGGTAAAGTAGTAGTGATTCAGTATTCAAATTCAGATAATACCAGACTGTAGAATATATGTTTAAACTGTTTAATGGTTTTTTCTCTGAGTTAATTTGATATATACTTTTGAATTAGGCACATTAAAGTTGAAAAATGATAGTTTAAAAACTTTTTCATATTGTTTCCAAAAAAATATTAATTCTAAAACTTGAGTAATTTTATGGTATGTTGCAATTAATATACTAAAGTCTAAAGAATGAAATAAAAAGTGATCATAAATAATAAACTAGCAAAACTGATAACTGATTTTTCAATACTAAAGAATGATTTCATTTTTCACATTTGAAGTATGTGACTTTTCAAAACTTTGTTGAATAATTTCAACAGACTAGTAGTAGTCCTATTTGAAATATTTATCAAAACTAAATTCTGTTTAGTGGAAACTTTTTCATTTTTATTTGTTTTTCAGAAAATTATATTAGTTTTGGACTATTTACAGAATTTTTTTTGTAAAGATTTTTGGAAATATTATACTGTTAATGGTATTAGTGTTATTTTTTCATCCAGATATTGAACAAGAAATTTATTAAAATTTAGACATTGTGTTTTAATTTATCTGTATTCATTTGCAATTACTGATGAAAGGAATATGTACTGAGTGCATTCATTTCAAAGTTCACTTCATTATTAAATTTAAATGTTCATTTTTATATGTTGTATTAAAATGTCATTTTGATAAATCACAAAATGATTAATCTCATACTTAATTAGTAATTGAGATTATTTCAAACTGTGTTGTTAAGGGGGTTTGATTTGTATTTGCTAGTTTGATAATTAAATATTGTTGGTTTCCTCTTCATTAATTCCACAGTTTTGTCTTGTTAGTATGCATGTCAGTGAGTATGCGCTCATTTCAGAACTACTATATACAAACCTCCCATAGAATGAATATGTTCTTTTAACAAAAATCTCACACTATTCCTGCTTGTATGTTATTAACTTCATGATCAATACATATTGTTAATGTTTCCAAAGTATTCTAAAGTTTCATTTTGCTTATGATTTTATGAAAAAGGTTGAAAATTAACATGTACAACAATATACTGTAACATTTTTGAATTGGTTTATATGTCAATTTAGTGTAGTATTTTAAATATATTAATTATTAGAAATGTTTGCAATGACAGGATTTCAGGATTTTATTGAACTTAATAATAATGTCTACATGCCTCATCAATTTTTCATAACAATTATATGAAAATGATTTCTATTATAAAAGCATCCTACATTGTTAAAAATTTGTACGAATTTATCTTTTATTTAGAAAATTATTGCAACATTTGTAACTATTTATTCAAAATATTCCTTATTTACTTGGTTTTTTATATATCTGAACAGTTATTTTTTATTCACTGTTTTTGGATTTGTTTTGCATTCCAAATTTATAGTTTATCTACATTTCTTTTCAGACTTCTTTGTAGAATTTTTATTTCTATTGGCTATTATTTACTGTAGTTACTGTTTTTTTTTGTTTTAGTATTCTTTCTTTCATAGTTGATATTTTTTTTCTTCTATGCTTTGATCATGACATTTATTAATGTTTGTTAAACAAAATTTTTCGATTTCTTTGCGTAACTTTTTTATGGAATTCAATATAAAAGCTATTTATCAAAAAATCTGTTGTTATTTTACGTTTATTTTTGGAATACTAATCATTGTAAGAATGACAAAAATCTAATGAAAAATATTTTGTTAATGTATGAATGATAATACTGATTACATAATGTAGTGGCAATGACTTTCAGGTATTAAGTCCCAAAACGTTTTTTCTACATCTCAAGGGACAAATGATTTAAAAATATACAAAAGTTGAGTGTAGGTACACATATACACAAATGCAGTGACATTCTATGATTTTAAAACAGTCCAAACCTTGATTGTTATTTTGTTACTCTTTAATGACAATATAATGTATATATTTGTAATCAATTTCTGTTTTTTTTTTTCTTAATTTAAAAAATGTTTAGATAATAATTGTGATTAAGTTCATATTCCTGCTCATTACACATTTGACCTCTAGGATTAGTTAGAGTATGGTTTGCCGTGTTCTTTTGGTTGATGTACATAGGTATACAAATTGTTTTTTATCACATTAGATCATGAGTTTCTCAATCGTAAGTGTTAGTATAGAATTATTAATCTTGGATAAGGAAGTTCTCCATAGATATTGTCAACCTTGGAACATGACTTAAAGATATAAAACATTTGACGAAAAATGATGTACATATTGAATCTGAAATAAATTGGGAAGTAAATTATGACCGACCTATGTTTTTTTATTTACAATAAACCCGTTCTTTTTACAGAGAGAGAGAGAGAGACTTATTGGAAGTGTTTTTAAGAGGAATTTATATAGAATATGGTTAATTTCAGAAATGGCCGGATGAGGGTTTTCATACAACTTCGAAGTGTTTGACAATATACAAGGTGCTCAAAGTATCAAGATAAGCAGATTTAAGTAAACCTACCTTGAGAAAACATTTTTTTAAAAACATCTTGAGGTATACTCCCAAATTTATCTGAAACGCAAGTAAAGGGTATCCGTTTGAAAACTTGTCATCCTTAATTAGTCCAGTCATTATAGTAAGTTTACCCCGGAATTCGAGATACCCAGCTGTAAGTCTGTAAATACTTGTATATTGACACCCTAAAAGTTGTCTCAAAACCTACATATGGTAGGGTGTACGCAACTATTATATTTAAAGGTCAAAGGTCACAAAAATCGGTTTTTTGCGCTATTTTTGTGAAGATCTTATTTCCTATGGGTGTTTTGCTATTTATTATTATCAATATTGTAGAATACGAAATTCTTTTCCAATTTTGTTTAAAAAAATTTTTTTACGGTGAACCCTTTTCGAGATAGAGGGCGGAGAGCGCGCGGTCACAGGATCACTTCAGGTCAACCGGTCGGTGCCTCCGGTCGAAAACGTGCCATATATAGATGATGAACTATCGATAAATCAATGATAATAAATATTTGTCAAATTTTATTAACTATTATATTATATTTTAACATTTTTTTCCTAACCTATCCACTTTTTATTCAGTATTAATTTATTTAACAACACTTACCTGCCCATGTTATTGCAGAATTGTTAGTGAAAATATAGGAATTATATTTGAATTTTAACCTAATTAATATTAATGACTCCTTACATGATGAAAAAAAAAACAAATACATTATGAATTAATCTTTTTATTAAAAAATCATTCAATACATTTATTTTTATTGAAAGTAAAAAAAAAGGGTGCAAAAACTACAATTTATAATATTAATCATCTTCTTCCTCTTCATCGTCGTCTTCCAGCTGCTGGTGAATTTCAAACTGGTCTTCATTATCGTCTTTAACGACATTTGTCTCAAGTTCTTCCATGATTTCGGGTTCAAAGGTTCCATCTTCGTTAACGTCGCTCTCATATGGTACAGCATTGAGACAAACTTGCCCATTACATTGGCCACAAGCTAAAGAGCATTGCAAGCATGCTTTCCTACTTTTGCAGTTGCAGAAAATTGTATTTAGCAAATCTTCTGAAGCAGGTGGTAAAATTGTCATGATAGGCTCCAGAAAATCGTTTCGCATTGCCCAACCCCATACCTGGGGTTCCAAATCATGCCCTAACCAAGTTTGAACTTGATAATATACACGGTTGAAATGTTGATGAGCAGCTGCACTTGTTGGTGGAATATTTGAAAGCTGCACGGGTTTATTAAGTTTTGTAGATTTGACGTAATGCATATAACGAAGATGATCGAGATTTTTCACAGATTTCGGAGCATTATAGACTGCCAATAAGGTTTGAGTTCCACTCTATAATAATCTCTGGGCCGAACAATTTTCTTCCTCAGATGTTGCCGCAATTAGTCTTTTTAGAATATTCAGAAAAACTATTCAATCAAGTGAAATTCAGTGATATCGCAGACCTTTTCTCCTCCTAACAATCGATACGGGAATTTGTCTTTCAACCATTGTAAGAAGAAAGAAAAAAATAATTAGGTTGGGCGTGGTATGTTGGAAATATCATCATATCCTCCTGCAAAAGTACATTACTTTCCGCACTAACTCAAAATTTTAGATCTTGAGTTAGTTAGAAGAGGATCGATAATCATCAAATGTACCGAAGTAAATGTTGTCGAGTTTGCTTCAGTAAATAAAAGGATAAAAATAGCAATTCCAAGAAAACAAACTCAAATTTAAACTTTATGTGGTTTATTTGTATGTTTTTTACAGAAATATGTGTCAATGCAGTGGCAGAAATTTTGTCTGCTCTTGACTATATATTATTATTCAGAAATAATGAGCATTTCCAGCCTAACGCTTTTCCAACACTTTTTTCGCCTCAAACAAGCTACTGTTTAAGTTGATATTTTTTATTCTGCGCATTTTTTGAAGTATAAGAAAATCCAGAATTTGCCTGGATTTATGCAAGGAGAATATGGTGGAAGATTATTAATTTGTGACACGCAGCATTTTCTTGATGAAAGACATTTTTTCTCCTGCCTATGGGGACGTTTATTTGTGATTTTCACCTTTAATCAGTCAAATAATGTATAGTGATAGACACACTGTTAAATATTTGTTAACAAATAGTCGATTAACAATATTCTGTGTATATTACAGAATACAGAAGTGCCATCACCTTGTTAAACGATTGTTGTGGTTTTGATCGCTTTAGACAATTTTCTACGCATTACTGCCATTTTGATTTATCTGTATATTGGTGAATATAAGTTTGCTTTGTGGTCACATATGGATGTAAAAAATTCCTTTGCATTTTGCATAAATATTACCAAACAGCACTCTGAAGAATCAAATATTTCATTTCACTGCGAGGAAACGTACCAGTAGCACCCATTTGAAAATATGTTTTTGATGTTGAAATGTTCATGTAAATGGTATGAAAACTTTCTTATGAATATCATCTTTACCTCTCTTAATTTCTCTGAGCAGTTTTTTGGTTTGAGAGCTCCTTTAGTGGATTTTGAACATTCTCATCATTAAGCAAAATCGGTGCTTGTAAGGTCACGTGTAATTTCCACATACTTGGTTGATTTTCTTGGAGAGGAGTAACCATAATACATGTCAAGCATTTGAATTAACAGCATTTTCCCGTTTATAAAACTATGCTCCGGAAACACAAATTATTGAACGGAATCAGTTTATATTTTCATACATGGTCTTTGAAAGTCGGGGGACTTTGATGAAAAATGAGAGAATGTGATTTAATGGGACCTCTATCAGTCACACTCCGCACTTATCTATCGATGAGTTGAAAATTAGTGAAAATATTGACTAAACGACACTTTGTTTGGCACTCGAGAATATGCTTTTTATATGAATATTGGCCTAAATTATGATTCAGTTTATTCATGCTATTTGTTTATTATGTAGGAAGTAGTAGCTTATTATCATTCTTACGAATTCATAGGTTTGGCACGTTTGGTATGAAATAATAAAGATTAGAATTTAAATATTTGATGAATGTTTCTATGTGAACAATATTTGCTTTAAAATATTTTGCCTCAAATGTTGGTATTGCAACGTTGGCCTTGAAAAGTCGGTTTTTTGACCAGGGTCAAAGGAGTACCCATCATTGGAACGAAGTTGGAACAAACACTTGTTGTAAAACTACACATATTTCTTTCCTCTTTCGTGTGAATGTTACGTGTTTTGTATGAAAACCCAAAGTTTCCAGTATCATCCAATTTATTATAAAAGAATTTATCTGTTGTATGCTCCATCACTTTTTTGCCTCGTTTTCATTTCTTTAGAAGAGGTTAGGTAAGCTTCCATGTTTCGTCCAATTTTCATCCAAAGTTTGAATGTGAATATTGGCGCAATCATTGGACGCATATTGTAGTTGCAGCACTATATCCAGCCTTTCTTCCAATGTTCAACCGTACTTTGTAACGCGAATGTTGCCACAAACCTTGGACGTATCGTGTAGTACTGGCTTAATAATAAGAAAAAAATCAAAAATATACTGTTAAATAATATTAAAATATGGTCTCCGTTTATTCTTTTACAGTATAGATTTTAAGCTTACAACATTTATTACTTGCTTCTCAATACCTCTTTGGAATATACGTTTACTAGGGACAAAGTATTTTTAACAAATTGCGGAAAACATCAGAGGTCCAATGAGCACTACAAACAAAACGTTCTAGACGTTCTTCTATAATGCTGTAGGTTGTCCAGCTAGGCTCTCTCAAACAACCGTTTAATTAAACGTTCTCTCGTCTTTCAACAGTGTTTACACCAGGGAATTATTCTCTATAATTATGCTAGTAACTCCATAATCTAATATTATAAGAATTTACTTCCTACTGATAAGGAACTTAGAGATTTTGTAGCAACAGAAGTATGAACATCAAACCTCCAAATCAAACCGTAAAAAACTGGAAAACTTAATAAAACATAAGATCTATTTCATGGTAAGAACATGATAGAAACTGATTTTGGTAAGACTACTTTTTATAATATTTAATATTCTATTTTTAGAGTCAAATTTAGAAAATATAGTTATATCTTATATCGTACAGTTTATATTATTTATGAGGCGATTCTGTTTTATTTGCTGCTATTTGACGAATAAAAAATTTTTATTTCAAAGAACCTCATTAAATTAATTTAGGTCGCTTTTGTTTATTCGCTGACTGATCTAATTTTTAGTTTTTACATAATTTCGCTTTTACACGGTTACACACAAATAATTTAGCCACATATTCGAATATACATATTGTTATAATTCCCATTAATTTGGTAACACTGATGGCAATAAATACATTTAGGGAAATACCCTTGATACGAGTATGTAGTACAAAAGTAATTCATGTGAAAGCAAAACCATTTGTAGTAAAGTGAACAAATCTCCAATTTTTTACTTATCTAAACTGGTAGGAATGTTATCCTAGGTATTTGTATCCATTTTTCAAGCTTCCAAAGTATCTAAAATTAGAAAAATAGAGAAAATTTCTATTTTTTTTAGATAACTAATGAAAAAACATGGATCACTGCCAATGCCTTCAAATAATAGTTTTGGTTTAGTGACGTCCTATAAGTCAGAAGATATATAAGTCTTTCAACACACCATTATTAATCGATTATGTACACTACGTGATCCTCTAGATTTACAACACAAAAATATGAAAATCGTTATTCTTTTAACAAAAAAACAACTTCCTTATTGTATCCCTCAATCCAAGAAATAATTTCGGTTTTCAAAGCACTTTACATCAAGAAAATATTCAAATATATTTCAGAACAAATAGAGAATGACTCATAACTCATACGAATAGATGGAAAAAATTTGCAATCCTAGATTACGTCAAATATGTTAAATTGTCTGATCAAACAATCAACGCTCGAAACCAGCTGGGAATTAGTTTGGCTACAAGCTATTGAAACAAAAATCTTATAGTAAGTGACGATTTTGAAGATTTTCCTCAAGTAGCTTTTGGAGAAACAAACCAGACGAAGACAATGATATCGATGAATGCAAACATGAACAATTTATGTTCAGAGTGAAAGCCATCAGCGTATTTAGCAAAACAACATGAGCAATTGTTAATTACAGATTGCGTTCTCAATTTGAGATCTTCCAGACTTCGTTGACTGATGAATCAAGACCGCACCGATTACTCAAGTAACAAAAGTGATATCATACCAATTAGGAACAAAATGTACTAATAGTTCCTGAAATGACAACAAATAAACTCAATGATTTAACTTAATTAGTTTTTTAAAGATTGTTTGTTTCTTTTTTCCCATTGTAAAGGAGGTAAGTTACCAATATTACATCATTTTGTTGACAAAATATTTATCAAAGTTGAAGTTTTTTTTGATGCTTTGTTCTTGTTTTACATAAATAAATGACTAGATTACTAAATCATAAATTAGTTTCTTATCCTAGGACTAGAACTACACGGTTTTATCTGTTAATTGAGGGATATGATTGGCTACTTCCAAATTACTAACTAAAACATTCTTTAGAAACTTAATTATAAACAAAAATTATAATTATGATTAAAATGTAGGTACAATTACAAGTTTTATTATACAATGCGGTGCATATGTATGGAATAAATTCAATTTTAACGTTATTATATACTATGTGAAAAAAAACCTGAAACAAGTCGATTTTTATTCTTAAATTGACAATTTACAGTATGAAAATATTATTCCCCTCGAAAATTTTGAATAAAGTCGTGTGGCACCTTGTTGGAAAGGGATTTTAGTCCTCTGTTCAGCAATATAAAGTTTTTTAAATTTGCTGTAATCATAACTAGGAAAATTTATTTCCAATGTACTTTACAGTTAAATTAAATGTTCCAAATAGTTACAATTTACTTCTTGACAATAACCGAAGTGATTATGGAATTCTCGTACAACATTTTGTATGACCTCAGGGGTTGTCAATTTCTTCCCTTATCCTAAATTTTGAATAAGCAATATTGTCTGGTCTATTAAAATATACTTTAGAAATAATCAGGTATTTTCGTTCTGTTCTGCTAAACATCAGGAAAAAAATCTTTGAAGATACTAAAATATTAGTCAAAAAGCCAACCCTGGTCAACACGTTTCGCTCTCTACAATTAGCAATATTGAAAAAAAGTTGCGTGAAACTGGAAATGTGAAAAATTTTGAACAACCAGGTAGAAATGTTCAATTTACTGACGAAAAACACTTAGATGTACTTCTAGAGATTGAGGAAAATCCGCATAAGACAAATCGAGAATTTGCCACCGACAATGATGTAAGTAAATCATCTATTTTGAGAGTTTCGCATAAAGAAAAACACCACCCTCACGAAGTTAAGTTGGTTCAGGAGTTAAATAAAGATGATTCTTATAGAAGGCTAGAATTCTGTGAATTGATGATGGTCAGAATGAATGTAGATTTGTAGTTAATGAACAAAGTAGTGCGACGTTTCATTTGAACGGATATAGATATTGGAGCAGAAAAAATCCTCACTGTAGGTGTGAGGCACACACTAAATATCCTAAAAGAGTGAACGTTTGGGCTAGTGAGGTTTAACTAGTTTTTTATTAACTTAACATTACAAAGACTTTTTCCTGATGTTAATCATCTAACTGAGATATATCGAACTATTTATTATCAACAAGACGGAGCTCTACTGCATTTTGCACGTATAGCTAGAAATTATTTATACGAGGTTTTTCCCAATAGGTGGATTGGAAGACGTGGAACGATCGAATGGCCGGCTAGATCGCCCGATTTGACTCCTCTCGATTACTTCTTACGGGGTTATTTGAAATATAAAGTATATTTTAATAGATCAGACAATATTGCTAATTTAAAAGCTAGGATAACGGAAGAAATTAACAAAATAGCCCCTGAGGACATACAAAATGTTGTACGAGAATTCCAAAATCGCCTTGGTTATTGTCAAGAAGTGAATGGTGGTCATCTGGAACATTTAATTTAATTGTAAAGTACATTGGAAAATACATTCCAAATATTATGCGACATCTCCATTCTATGTAAAGTTTTGTGATAGAGATATCATCATAATTTTACATCTTAAAAATGAATTTTCTTAGTTATGATTACACCAAATTTAAAAAACTTTATATTGCTGGATAGAGGACTAAAATCCTTTTCCAACAAGGTACCACACGACTTTATTTAAAATTTTCGAGAGGGTGCTGGAGATGGATAATATTTTCATACTGTAAATTGTCAATTTATGAATAAAAATCAACCTGTTTCATATAATAACGTTAAAATTGAATTTATTCCATACATATGTACCGCACTGTATGTTTGAATTTGAATGAGGACAAGTTCCATAAACATTTATATGGTTATGCTGTTGACTTTATAAATAAATGTCGTATCCTGAGTATTTCTTTGCAAATAGTGAATAGAGTTTACTTATTTGGGGGTGTTTGATAAAATAGTTTATTTAACGATATCCAAGTAAGAAAAACTATGCATTTCTATAATGTCTTTATTTTTGATTTATGAGTAATTACATACATGATAATACAACACATACTATATACAAAACCTATGGCAATAATATTACACAAAAGTTAACTATGTTTTATAGACAAGGGCACTTCAAAACTTTAAAAATTTTCTCGTTATAAATGACTCAAATGGATGAGTTTTTCCTAATAATATTTACAACAAATCATAATAATACACAGTAATTAAAAATAAGAGATTGCTCTGAATATAATTTTTACATACGCACTTTTTTCTAAACTATTTGATCATATTTCAGATTTACGAAAATTGAATTATATTAATAGAATAAAACATTGCTTCAACGATTCTTGTTTCCTATATAATTTCATTCATACACGTTTGATTATTTGCTACACACATTATTTAAAATCAAATAGGATAGTGGAAGCTGCTTCCAATTGGCCATCACTGTAAAAACATCATATTTAGAAGGCGAAAAGCCCCTGGATTCATTGGTATTGTCCATGTTTACTTATGAGGGCTGATCCATTTGTTCTATGCATGAACCGATTACAATAGAAAATGGGTGAACATATCAATTTTATTATATAGTACTTAATAAGGTTAAAAATTGTTTCCCATTAATGTTCTAGCATATTTAATACGTCTCGAAATAAATATTGTTTAATCTCTGCAATCCACTGATTAACAGCTGTAGGACATCATTATACTATTATAATGGTTTACCAGGCAAGTGTTTTTTTAATTGTAGAAACAATCGATATTCGTTAGGGGCTAAAGTTAGAGAAAATAGTGGTTTGGTCAATTGATTAAAAGCCTGCCTGATCTATTACGGCTATTGCAATGGCGGACCTGTAATCATAACTTCTTTTGGCATGTTAGAATGATCTTACCTGCTGAAGATTGCATCTTGTGTATTTTTGGCGGTGGTGGATCTCGATGTTACCACTCTTATTTAGTCATGGATAAGTAAGTTCTTGGATCTACAGGCACATATCGTCAAGTGAACTTAATGCTTAGAGAAATGATTTAATCAAAGTAAATTTTTACATATGAATCACACGCCTTTTTATCAATAAACATAGCATTCAATGACTAAACTTGTAAGAAATCTATACTACGTTGAAAACGACTGCAAATATTTTAGAGTTTGCTTGTGTGCATTTGCTAACATTCATGTTCAGTTCGGCAGTGAGAACCATATGTGATAGGAGTCTACATGTTTGTCTGTACACTTACCAAATTTTTTTACGTCGACACCTAGATCTATCTAATGAGCTTATTTTACGAAACAGGCTTTGCCAAGACATACCTACTCATAACAGTGAAAAAAAGTTTTATTTTGTAGCTTGAACGATTTAAAATTTTGTAAAAGTGATGTTCTTAGCTTTTTACTGAAGTCCTAGTAAGGTTTTTTAATTATTTTTTTCATTTACTTCTGCTTTGGTTAAGGGTATTGTTGAACCACACTGTCGGTCTTGCTATATGGTGTTTCTTAAGTAGTTTCTAATAATTCTCAATTTCTTTTTGCGGACGTTATACTTAAAATATACTTAATTTGTAATTATGTATTGAAACATCTACTGAACTTTAAAGAAGTTTGGTAGATTCTGGAATAAAAAATGTAGTTTTTCATGAAGCTCATAAGTTTCTAGGTCTTTGCCCTCTTAGTCTTCAAGTACTATACCTAAATCATTACAGTGCTCCAAAAATTATTTGTTTGATAAAAATTTCAAATTATTTATGTTTATCCAAGATAAATAAATAAAGAAAGATTCAAGAAAGTGGCCTATATCACTACTTCAATAAATTTTAATCAATCTGTAATACTTAGTAATAAAAGTAGTAGAAGTAAATAAAAAAGTATGTATTGCTTCATGATGTAGTCTAAAAAGCAGTTAAAACTATGAAATTATGATGGATATTAGCGAGATACTAGACTTTAACAAAAATCAGGACATCCCCAGTACATAGAGGACAACTTTCTTAGTAACGATTCACTCAGTTGAGTGACACTTGCCAAATTTGAGTAATCGAAATGCTACAATATCTTAAAAAGTGGGTGTTATGACTTCTATTATCAATTTCAGGTGTAGGAAAAACTGTATTCTTATTCTGTCAAATTTTATACCAATTTTATGCAATGTATGATACTGCAGTTTCTCTTATTGTCTCCTTGTAATCTTTGTAAATAAATAAACGCACGTATTTAATCACTGCGCGTCACTCTATACCTACTGAGATGTGACTCTCTCGGCTTCTACTCTAGTCGTTTCTATCTTGAGTATAAACATAATAGGTTACAATGGGACATGGTGATAAATAATTAATTTGATTTATAAACAGGCGGAGCAAAGGGATCAGCTCTCATACACTTATTCATAACGTTTTTTACCTGCAGTAATAAATGCATGTTTAACGTTCCTCATTCATTTTATTTTTATTTAATTTATTCTACAATAATGACAAGTTTGTATATTATGGAGTAGGGAACAGTTTTCAAAACAAATTTGGATAATTTTCTAAAAAATATGACACTACGTAAGGCGGAACAAAATGCTTTGCCCTCATTTGAGAAGCCAGATCAAATAATTTGAAAAAAAATTGAAATACTGCATAATAGAAGCATATAACATTATCAAATATCTATTTCGGATATATGGCAACAATACAACTATAACTTTATTTGATGTTTCTGAATATCTAAATCCTAGTTATTTGAGAAATGAAACTATTTCGTTGGTTTGTCACATAAAAATTCACTTCTATAACTCCCTTTGTAGTTCTAGGAAATAATGAAATATGACAAATTATATGACGAACCAAAAATTATGCCTGTAACCGTTGGAAAATATTATTAATGAAAAACTTTTCCACACAAAAAATATTAAGTCAAAATCTTATTGTCAAGTTAACAGATAATTTTAATAAACAAATACAAAATAAACGACAATTTGGCCATTTTAAACTAACTAAACGTTTAACCAGAAAGAAATTTATTGAAATATATAAGTAGAGCTTTTTATTTACATATATACAGGTGTTACTCAAAAACTATGAAAAATTATATTTTAACATGCAAGTGATACAAAAGTTATATTAGAATAATTTTTTTTCGAGATGCATTAATTCTTTTTATTTTTTTGGAAAAAGATAGGGGGCATCGATATTAAGTGTTACAGCAAAATTTGTGATGAAGATATCGAGATAATAGGTTCCAGCTAACAAATATTCCATTAATTTTCGTAGAATTGGAAATATTAGCCAAGTATTTAATCCTTTTAAAAAAATTCAGTTAACAAGAGAGAAAATTTCTCTGCTCTCGTACCTAAATAAAATAAATAACAATATTTCGAGTCATCATATTTCACAAAAAAAATTAGTAATCATTGGTTATATACTGAAACGATTTTTTTAAGAAATAAGAAGTTCAGTTCAAGCTAAAATACTAAATAATAAATTAAGAGGTTCACATAAGCTAAACAATTAGAAAATATATTATGTAATATATTATGATTCTTTGAAACAGTTCATGAGTTGAAAAGATCATAACAATTTAAATAAGGTTTAGAATTTCCTGTTATAAATTTAGGAGTATTTTAAATTTATTTTTAATTCAATGTCATGTTATATACTAACCAAAGCTTCAATGATCTTTTATACCAACAATTTAAATACAATATGTATGACCTAAAAATGTTGCAAACCTGTTTTGGTTGGGTTTGGTGTGAATGTGAGTTTGGGACAAAAATATTTAGGTTGGTATTACACTCGTTATTTGCAAACCAGAAACCCGCGATCTTGAATTTCGAATCTACAATAACTTCAAGAATTAGTTGGTTTCTTTCGATATTTGTTATCTCTCTGCAAATAAATTTATCAGCAGAATTTTTGTATGTTATATATTTTTGTTCTCAAAATAATTCAGTCTACAAAACATTATTTGAGTTCGTAGAGTGGGAATATTGAGTTTTCATAAAATATATTGAAATAAAAAAATAATATATTTTGTGTAAATAATCGTTAGAAATAGTTTGCAACATAACATTGAAATAAGATCATCAAAATAGAATATAAATCTAACAACCGTGTACATCCATTTTGATCAAACTCCTCCTACTAATGAAAATCGAAGTAATTTGGCTTTAACACAATTTTCAAAATCTATATCCAGATACCAAACAATCTTGCCTATTATGTTTGCCGAGCCTAAGTGATATTAGCTGCCGTAAAGCATCTTTGGAATGAATGAATCACAATTACACCATATTCTTCAAGTTATATACTTTTTGTACAATTGCATGTTTTAGGTGATCCATAAAAAATTGCTACAACTGGTTTCGTTACAGTAGCAATATTTCTTTTAATAAATTCCCATGAACCACTCTGTCAAACAATGAAAGGAATGTCTTCACTTATAAATATTTACAATAAAGGTATCTGAACATGCCTTCCTGGATCCACAGGCACATATCTTTAAGTATACTTAGTGCTTATAGAAATTATTCAATCCGAGAAAATTTGTTCAGATAAATCACATGCCTTTTTTATCAACATACATTTTGTTTAATTATGTCAAAAAAACATTGGACGGACATCCAACATTTATATCTTGATGTAGAGCAAGTTTATGAAATATGAGTAGCACAATAAACAAAATTCAGTTAGAGATGAGAGTATGTGATGATATCCAGCATCACAAATCAAATATATCACAAGACTATGCGCTTTTCTACATGTCTATGCCTCATGTATGAAGCCAAAGGACCCACCACCTCTAAACCCTTATATTATAACTCCAAGTTTGCAGAATCGTTTAGTGAATATCAAGATCACAACTACTTATTATTTTGTTGAAGAAAAATCTGCTAACACTGTTTATGGATTTCAAATATAAGCCTTAATTATTTATGTAGTTGTACGTATTTTATTCATATTATTTCACAGCTTCCCCTACAAGAAATCTGCTAAATAGGGCAATATTTTACTTTCATATCAGTTTATATACAAATATTCAACTAAATTAATTTTATTTTCAATTAATTCATTATAGAGTTTGCTTTAAGTTGTTATGAAATACATCATATTATAACGATTATTTTGAAAAAAATAATCAAAAGTGATTAATAAAGCAGACCGATTGAAGAAGGAAATCTCAAAGCAATAGCAACGTTCACCGGGTTTCCTATGCAAAATGGACAAATTTAAATTATGATTGCTTCCACAGCCACTATATACTCCCGATCTGGTAACAGTGACTACTAAAAAAATGTTCCAAAGACGCATTGCTCAATAGAAGCTTATTCTGAAGACAAGGAAAGAATAGTTAATATGATTGTATCGCTCTCTAAGGAAATTGTCTCTCATAGTATAATTGTTCAATTAGAACACTTTACACATAAATTAGGTAATAGAAAGAATTGAATAATATGTCTTCAAAATGAAAGTTATGAAAATTTTTGGGATAACTAGATGTTAACTTATTTTGGTACTTGTGCTACTCTAATGTGAGTGATACTAAGAATATATGAAAAATTATGTGTATGGTACAAAATGTATAATAAGAAACAGTCATATAAACATATTCCTAAATTTTATTGACGAAAGCTTAAGGCTGATTGGTAGCCTTTCCATGAAATACGAGCAACATTTCTTTTAGTATATTAAAAGTAACAATAAGACTGATCTGGGTTTGTTGACATCTTGCAATGTATTAGTGAACCAATATTTAATTGAAAGTATAATTTTAACAAAATAATGTGATGAGAAATCTTTTTTTCTTTCAATTTTCATTAAAATTCTTTAATATTAATGTCTGAGGTACTTACGAACTAACAAGCGTTACAGTTTTTATAGCTTCTTCATTTAAAACTCCATTTAAATATTAATAAAGTATGTGTTTTATTATTTGCTTTAGAAATCCGAACATATTTCAATTAACAAGAACAGTAATCCCAGGTAAACACATATCGTAGAGAACCAATTAGGGTATTCTTCTTTCCCCAGTATGACTTTTGCACCATGATTATAAAGTTCACGAATAATCTGGATTGTTTTTGATGTTCTAGGTTATTACGAGTATAGTTATGTTGAAGAAATGTTTGAATAAGGTTCGTATTGGGTATAGATAAGCGTATGATAGGAGGCACAGGCACAGGACTATAAGATCGATTTAAAAATTTTGAGTAGACAGTTATAAACTATGATTTTTGTTATGAACATTGATTTATGTAAAAAAGAAGAAATTCCAATGTATTAAATTTTTTTTCATACGACATTTTCGTCCATAAACATCTATCTCATATCGTACTAAATTACTTCCCGGACTAAATTACTATTTCTTTATTTTCAGTAAGTAGAAAATACTTTCATTTGTATTGAATCAAAAAGGCAGTTTGTTGCTAAAGATTTTAATATTTTTCTTTTTAAGCAAGGGGAGGAGGTTAATTTACTTTTGTCGAGATTTGTTTTGGTGTGTGATATAAATAAATGAATTTTTGTAGCAGCAAATATTTAAGCTGCATCTCTTTCAACTAGTTTTTAATATAATAATTCACATTTTCTGGGAGTAGAAAAATATTTTTTCCCATTAGCTGCTACCCTGCAATAATCAGTTTTATAGTGAGACGTCAACCACAATAGTAGAATTCTAAAGTGTTGGCTAAATAAATGATTTATTTTTTTCTTATTAGCGGATCATCCTGTAATATATAGTTTCTGATTTATAAATGAAATTGAATGCAATGTAATTAGGATTACTTTTTCTTAGTCCTCGACAAAATCCGAATTCCATTTATATTATCAGTAATATAGAGCTAGTAATACTATGCAAATTTTAGGGTGAATATATTCATATGACCTGAAATTAATTTGGTTAGTTATATATTATTTCACACATGAATGAATCGACATTACAGCTAAATACAAAACATAATTTCTATATACAAATAGACATACATTATAACTTGTTCAAAACTCCATACAGTATATAAAATTAACACCTAAAAATAATTCAAAATGAGGAGTTTTGAACATGTTTTATACAAACATTGTCAAAATTCGGATTGAGACTGCTATAATCACAGTCCTATAATTGTCTTAGCTTGAATTTAAACGCTATAATAAACTAAAAACCAATTTTAACATTTATAAAATACAATTATAAAATTTTTATACAATAAGAAAATTATTACCGTTTCTAACATTCATTCATACTCTTATAGTAGACAAATTTCCAAATATACGAGGCGTCCTTCAAAAGTTTTTTTTAAATATAAAAAGTGACCAAAGAGAAAATTTTAAACGGGACAGTAATATTTGACATATATAAACTATTAACTGGATAGTTGGTCCTAGTCTACGAAGATATTTAGGAAGTTTTTTTATAAACACACAATATACGAGGGGTTATTTAGAAATTTCTTTCATTATAAAGGGTGATCAATATTTAAATTTGAAATGCGACAGTATTTAACATATTTATAATACGAGGTCGGTTTTTCTCAACCTTCGATAGGCTATAAATCGAAGACAAGTTCATATAAAACAATAATTTTATAACCAAAAGATTGGTACACTTTCGGTTACTTTTCGACATAATCACCGATGAGATTGAGATTTGTCATATCTGTGGACAAGCTTCTCAATACCCTCTTCAAATAAATTTGCCGTCAATGCTGCCTAACCGTTCAGTAACAATACAATCAAAAACAGACCTTTAAACTTCTGGAAATTCCGTAGGCAAAGCAGTAATGGTGAATCTGCGGTTTTCTTTAACCATTCTGTCAACTTGTTGAACCTGAAAGGACAGATTTGCGCCCTTGGCTCCTTTCATCATGCATATCATTACGGCCATTTTTAAACCTTCGACACCATCACTCATGAAATTTTCGCCATATACACGACTCATTCTCCGATGCAGAACTATTGCCTTCAGCATGTGGAAAACGAATCACACTTGGTGGGAGCATCAATAATGGCGGAAATGTTTACGTGGCTGTAGCACAACGCCGATTGACGTCTGAATGTCAACATTGAGAATGTAGTTCATCGGTAGAGTATTGAAATTATTCGTTGAAGTTAAAAAGAATGATTGAAACATGTGTAAAGGGTGTTAAGGAAGGACAAATGTTCATGTTGCAAAACAATCTAGATGGGTACGTGTCATGAATACTTGATAACAAAGTTGATGATGAAACACTATTTACGAGCTTAATCAGTAGTCTATCAAATTGCGACGCTTACAAAGTAACTGGTTCAACAGTCAGGCGAGAGAGTTCTTTGATGATGTTATCCAAAAGTTGATGCTACGACTCGACAAATGTTAGATTTTATTAATTACGTTGAAAAGTGAAATGTTCATATTATAGTTTGTAATATATTTTTAAAAAGTGGCTATTTTATGATCACAATCTTGATTCTATAACACATGCGTCTGTATTTTGAGGCATATTGCGAAATAGGACTGAAGAGCCTGATTATTTTTCTATTGGTTAGGTATTGCTGCGAAATCACATTGAGTATTTGAATTTTGGCGATTTTCTAGATAAGAATTCGTAATTCACATACTAGAGTTCGGTTAATAGAAGTATTAGTATTTCAACAGATGCGAGAAACGAGAGCTCGAATTAGTAAGTAGTGCATTTGAAACACCAATTAGTTGTGTATAGTGAATTGTGTAAATTAGATAGACAAAAAATTGCAATATGTTCAAATTTTCATTATATATAATGGTTATTGAACAACTGAAATTTCTTGTTGCTCCTTGTTCTCATTATTTTCAAGAAAATATCATATGCGATTTTCCTAGTTAAAAATTTTTGGAAAAAAAATTACTTTCTTCGGAATTGCTATGATTGGAATAGAAATTCATGGTTAAAAATAATCTTTCTTATATAGAAAATAATATATAATCAAATATTATTATAAATTAGGATACGTTTGAACGAGAGGTAATATTCAAGTTCTTTATCAATAGAAAAATCTCTTTTTCCTGGTCAATTATTGGAAATATATTGAACTATATTGAACATCGTTTATATTGTAATAAAGAAATATGAGAAAAAAATTCATCTTGTGGAAACAAGTGTCATTATTTCGAAAAAGAAATTTATTAACTTCTATACAAAAAAGAGTAAAGAATTTACGGTAGTAAATTCAAACAGGGGCTCTCATTGTGGAGTTTCTTGAATTTAAACATTTCTTGAAATAAATATTCAAATTAACGTGAATGCAAATAAGTTAAAAATATAACAGTGAAATCGACTACAATTATTAATATTTCAAAACATTTATAATTGATCAAAATTAAATTTCATCCAAATGATTACGTGATAACAAGTCATAGATATGTAGTAACATTTTGAATGAGACAACTTATATTTTTAGTTCCTTTACATGAAGCCTCAAATAAACTTCTTGAAATGAAATCTTTTGATGTAAAATAGTTAGAAATTTGTGGTTTTAGTTCTAAATTTGCGAAATAACGTCGAAATCACTGACGATTACACAATTTCGATCCAGGAAATCAAGGAACACTTGATCTAGTCTTTCTAGAAGAAGAAACATAACAATTTAATCTACAATAAACTGGAATGTAATTAGTAGAGTGTATTTCATGAATTACATAGTTTGGTATGATTTCACAACGATATATTTAAGTGATTCAACGTTATGGAATATTATTGTGGTCAATTGATAGAATATTTGAAAACGTTTGCTACTCTGATTCTCTCTCTGTCTTTCTTTCTCTGGTCATATAGTAGTTGACTGGATTAGAGAAAAACAAGATGAATCAGGACATTGGTGAAACTTCTTGTGATTTGTGAAAGGTCCTTCCTTCACTTGGCGATATTGGAAACTATTCACGGATAACTTGAAGATTGTTATTTACTCTTCTTTTATTGGAAGTGCGATAGAATCAATAGGAGCCCAATTTCGATTAATTTTGTGGTTTATTATGAATGTTGAATGTTTTTTCTCTGATGGTTACCATGTTTGGTTGATTCCAATTACAATCAGACTTTTAGAGGCTTAGTATTTAATGGATCATTAAGAAGATCAGCTTTATTAATGTTTTTCAGCAGTACAGCGATCCGTAGGTTAAAATCTTTGAATAACCATGTCGTCACAAAGTAGTATGATGTCCTCTAATCCTTTATTTCTTCTTTGCCAACAATGGCAAAACACGTTTCTTTTCAGTTTTGGTTTCTGGTACCGTTACTACAAAGATCTTCTACATGTGTAACTAACTACAAGTTCATACACCATATCTGATCATGGAAAACGTTTAATGTTGTGCCTAATGAATAAGTTTTAGGATATTATCTCTGGATAAGAAATTGGATATTTTTGGATGGTACCCTTTTCACTCTTAACTTGAAACCTCACAACATTTGTGAATTTTTCAAATACACACAGCTTGGGGAACATTTTTCACATATACCATCAAAGTATCCCAACAACATAGTTTCCTAGCAATCACTTCAAAATTCATATTTTTTGTTTTATGAGACTTTTCTCATTAACATTAACTTTGTCTTTTCAGCTTCCTATACAATTTCCTCGAGAATTTCAAAATCTTATTCCATATTTGATTTTTGAGTTTTTTGACATTTTGATAAATATCTTCCTAGCAACAAAAGTGCTGGCAATAATAATGTAAAGGTGAAGTAAAGTAAAAGTAATAAATCTATTATTCAAAACGAATTGTTATGACATGAAAGTAAGTTTACTTACCTATAAGTTTTATATTGGTTATTTGTTTTTAATGTAAATACTAATTATAAAAAAGGTTTGACATAGTTAAAAAACAGTTATAGTAGATAAAGTTGTGAATTCTTCAAAGACACTTACAAATTCTTGAAAAATCGATTTCTTTAGGACGTATCAAAAAAGAAAATCATTAAATGTAGGTTATAAAGGTGGTTACTTCATATTTAATTATAGATAGACTAAGATTTCTATATCCTTTTTTTAATACAATTAATGATGAGTAAAAGTACGAGTTCAAATTATTAAATATATTTATTATTATTCAATTTTTTGATTGAATTCAATTGACACGAGGTAATACATTAAAATTGTTTCATTTAAAAATACAAACTTTCAAACAACGCCCTGTTAGATAAAATGGAACATAAATTTATATAATAAAACATTTTCGTAAATAAACACTTACTAATGAGACGGTAACATCTATTAAGTCATCATAACAATTACATTTTTTTTTATAAATATACCAGTTCTTCTGAATTACTTAATTTAACTAGGTCAAAAACGAGTTGCTGTGACTGTTCGAGGTAAAGTAGAGGTTATCGTTGGCGTTCTGGAGCTGTTGATATCCATCAGCGATTGAAGAGCCTGAAAATGGAAATATAAATGTCACTTATATACAATAATCATTCCTTAATAAATTTTAATGTCTGGAACTGTTGGTGATATTCATACTGAACACACTGTTTATGCTACCACTACATCAATACTCAGTTAACTGTCTAATCTTCTGCCAGGTAGTTTTTACTTTTGGTGTAGCTATGAATAGATTGTTCAACTATTATTTGATACAAGTTGGTTCACAATTTGTGCTATTCAAAAATCCTCATTGATGATAGGTTGTACAATTGTAACATATAATGGCATAGTCATAATTTTGAATGAAATCTACCACAAGCAAAATTTCATTAAAAAGTACTAAGGAACATCCATTTAGCGACTTTTCAAACTTGTCAAATATGAGGGTGTGAGGTCCAGTAATCGAGCTCGATGACTAATTCACAATTCGTTATTTAAATATTAATTGCAAAGAGACAGAGGGAAAGAGTACCAGTTTGCTTCTTGACATACTCAGATTTTCGGCAACTTGTTATTCTGAATTCGGTGATCGGATATTCATATATTAGTGTTGGAATTAAAACAAATAAAGTTAAATAAACTTTATATCCCAAAATAGGCTTTCTCTATACCTTTAAAAAGTAACGCTTGTCGTAGGACCCCAGTTAAATTTATTGATTGATCATCTGTTACGATTACGTCATCTATTACAACTAATAAGCCGTTTCAATATTCAGTTTACAAAACGGAAAGGGATTTCTGAATTATTATAGACACAGTCTGAGATTGGGTTCCAATCTTATTTCTTTAAATCACTCGCATATAGGCGAAATCCAAGAAATCGTGATCAACACCCTTCAAGCTAAATTCCGAATATTCGGGACCATTTTAAATTATGAAATTGGATGTCCCAAATTAACGCAACATTTAAATTTGCCGCCATTTATGCAGTAAAATGTTGATAACCCCAAAAAAACGACAGCTGACAGTTTAGGTTTAGAAAAAATGGAGCTTTACACGATAGATCAACGTGTCTTCATTATTGAACAATATTTTATAAATAATGAAAGATTGGCAGCGGTATTTCGAAAATTTAATACAACATATGGTCGGAATAGTGTTTCAACTTCGATAACTGTGATGAGATTAATTGACAAACTTCGGGAGAAAGGATCCGTTGGAGATGCAAAACACACTGGTCGTCCAAAAACCAGTGTTCCAAATGTCAAAATCAAAGCAGTGCGTGAGAGTATTGATGACAATCTAGGAACCTCAAATCGGCGTCGTGGACAAATTTCAAGAAGCGTATACTCACTAAACATCTGCGTCTCCTTGCTTATAAAATTCTATTAATACAACAACTGAAGACTAAAGACTATACACAGCGAAGAGATTTTGTTGCATGGATTATTGAGCATCAACTAATGGATGAGTTTTCAAGCAAAATCATCTTAAGCAACGAAGCACATTTTTACCTTGACATGTATGTTAATCGCCGAAATAGCCACTTTTCGAGAACCCACATGTGATTGTCGAAAAACAAATCCATCTAATACGTGCCACTGTTTGGTGTGCATTTTAACAAAGTTTTTAGTCGAATTTTTCAAGGAAAAATTAGACTGTTACGGTAGGCATGACTAGAAGAAAAATGGGGGGCACATCATTTTTCCCATGTTTTTGAGACCTCCTGAACACGATTATGATGGTTTTTCGAATGTCTGTAGTTTATATACATATCTGTTTAAGCTACAATTCTTATTTTCGTGTCTCGAGCAATTGCTATGGGTCCGATTTGGTTCAAAATTAGCATACATGGCTTTTTTGACGGCGGATTGATGTTATTAGAGTTTGGCTGAAAACAAATGAATATTTCGAGGGATCGCAGTGCCTAAAAAGTGATTTTTGACCTTTGCTCATCTCTGCTGGTCAAACGAAAAGCGAATGAAAAATGAAATTTCACATGTAGGTTCAATTAGTTGCGAGATGATTTCCTGTCTAAGGTCGAAACTTTCCATCTCCACCCCTCTCCATTTTATGGACATTTTTGTTATATTTTCTTATTGTTTGGCCAGAAAAAGTTTAAGTAGAGGGTTCGAACTTCGCATGCAAGTAGGGGTGATGTTGAAGAATTGTCTTTCTCAAGTTCAAAGTTTTCTTTTTCAGTTCTTCTAGCACAAAACGCCCGAATTCATTTTGATCGTTGTAATTGTTGAACTGGACCGCCTCCTTTTTAATGAATAATACGAGTATGATCGTTGCTAGGGTGATTTTTTTTACTTCCCATTTTCGAAATTTCTTTGTTGTCAATTGGAATTGAACAAGAGGGTTCGAGACCACCGGGTCTATTCGAAAGAGAGAGTTAACTTGTGAAATGAAAAGTTATTGCGGAATAGCAAATTTTCCATATAAAGGAATAAGATATAATTTCCAAGAAATTCATTTTATTGAAAGATTTGTTTGTGTATTAGTTAAATTCTTCATTCGACGAAAAATTCGACTTTCGTGATTGAGCTCTGCTGCTCACGGCTTTTTTTTATTCAAATTGGATGGTATTGATGTGGCCAATATGTGGTTCCAACAAGACGGCGCCACATGCCATACAGCCCATGAATCACTTTGATTACTTCTATATACTTTATGATTCAATGGGGTACTTGCATAGCTTGAGTAAAAAATAGTTTTTGATAGTTTATAACAACTTTTATTATAATTTTTAATTCTTTGATCAATATTTATAGAGAAAAAAATTATTAAACATTCAAAAATTTTGTAGGTAGTTCAAATATTTCATTATAAAATAGACAATGAACATATGGTACAAAGTAAATACGACATTTATTCTCTCGGTTAATCTAAAATAAGCGTTATTATTAAACTTTGATCAATCTGAAAAATAGTATATAAATCGTGTTTTGTGCCAAAATGTGAAAATACCACGACCTGATAAAGTTTTTTTATGGTGCCAAGAAATTCTAATATACAACAAAAATTGTTTGAAAGTGTTGATTGTTCTGACGATCCTGCGAGTTGTAATTATTTTTATTGCAAGGATCATTTTTATGTAAGAAAGATTCAAATTTAACTTATTTTCATATTTTATAGCAATTAAGTTTATTATGCTTTTAATTTTTAACGTGATTATGTAATAATGTGAGAACTTAACCTATAAAATGTTTATTCACTTTAATTGATACATATCTAATAAATAAAAACTGTATTATAACAGCACACGCTGCGTTGCCGTTAACGATAACCTCGTGATCATCAAGCAGATGCTTGCAATTTTTGCAATTTTCAATTAAATATTTAGGTTTTATTTTTTCATCCTATCGAAAAATTACTATAAAAAGACTGAAGACTGTGTTTTCTATTTAATTCATATCTTGTGTTGATTTTGGGATACTCTAAATTTCCAGAAATGAAAAGAATATAAATGTGAAAATTTGTAGTTAAAAAATGTGTTCTATAAAATTTCATGAGATCAGCAAGCTTTTGTAGAACTAGATTTAAGGAGAGAGCATTTGTGATTAGTTGATAAAATTAAATTTTGATTTATTAGATTGATAAACGTGTGAATGGTTGCATATTCAATTAGTTTGTTTTTCAGAAAATATTGTAATCCAAACATTATATTTTTAGTCAGTATTCAAATTTATAGTTCTACATAAAATTATTGTGTATACAAGTTATCCAAATATCAAAATGGCTTAAAAAGAAGAGTGTTGTTGTCAAAATCAACTATGAAGTCATGTTTGTAAATTGGGACATGTTATTATTATATACGAAAAATCGCTATTGGAAATACTAATCAACAGCACGAGCATTGTTCAAAATTTCACACCATAAAAAGTTGGTAAGTGAACATTTTATTTTCAGTCATCATTTATTCGTGGATGTCCATATTTCCTATGGAAGATATATTTGGGAGAGGATATTTGAGCAGATATAAAAATATGATTTTTCCAATATAAATTTCGACATTAAAACTGAATATTGTTGGTACTTTTTTCGGTTTTGATACCAAATGAAGTATCCCTAAGCGGCGTTATTGATTATGAATGTTTACGCAGTCTTCTCTATATAGTAAATGTAGACGGTACTGTCTACTACTACCACTACACTAACACTAACAATTACTCTGCCTAACACGCGTTTTGATTACGAAGTTATTTTTTCCAGAGGTCAATTGTAAGTGTTCGTGTATGTGAATATCATCAGTGCTTCCAGACATACCAATTTAGCAGTACAAAAGAGAACCAGTTGAGAACAACTTTGAGTCGATGATAGATAACGTCACACCTTAGATACATGATTGAATTGGATAAATAAATAGAAAAATATCCAAATATACTTACTCCAGTGTCTCTGGAATTCAACAAAGGAGTTTCGGAGCTAACTGATCCATCGTCCCGTACCGATCTTGGCATGTAGGGCGGTAGATGTGGATGATGTAAAGTTTGAAATGACGAAGGCCGGGGTGTGGCCATGGCTTGTAATGTATGTGTCGGCATCCGCTTTACATCGATTTGGGCGTACACTGTTGGTTCTTGTCTTCTGATAACTGACATAGGGATACACTGTTGATTGTAGATCACTTGCGGCATCTGTTGGTTTGCGATAGATAATTCAGCATATGTTATTTCGTCGTTCTGAAAACAGTTAGGCTACCCTGTTTTGTTGTGTTAGATTTGGGAGGTGTGTAGGAGAAAGGTATGTTACATCAAAAACAGTTAATAGCTACTAGGCATTTGAAAAGACGAGTTATGTAGTTTTAGTTGTGAATATTTTTATACCAGCCCAAGCAACCACATGTCATCAAGTAACTATTGACCTTTTTCCTTATTACGTAAACATCTTTTATCTTAAATTATCACATAATCTAGGTATGACTAAGAGGATATTAACAAGTTTCAACAGTTTTCACTCTTGTCTATTCAATGAAAATGACGATTCGATGGAACAATATTATTTATTGTCGTCATGTTGAAAGGTACGCCATAATTAAACCATAATCAGCCCATCATCAGCTACAATTTTTGTGACCGGTAGTGGCGAGGGTGGTGGCATCACAGCTATAAAAAAATTAGGAGGGTGGAAATCAACCGCTGTTGGTAAAGCTTACATCGAATATAACCTAAACATCAAGTTATAACGAGAAAAAAAAATTGTGGAAGTTGTTAAAAAGAATAACTGTACAAAGTATGTACCACAGAAAGTACTACTTATAATATTTCGAATGAAAGAAATCCACCTATAACTTTCAATACTGTACTATGAGGATTGCAGCTTAAGTTTTAAGTTATGGCAGCACTGATATCAAATGTCAAATCTGACATTGCCATCATAAAGTTTGACATTTTTAATGGTGAACATACTCAGAACGGGTTGTGATACGAGTGCTACTTAAGTTGTTTACAGATACTTGAAACATTCAGCTTGGTCAAAAAATGGAATTAAACCAGAAAATTTTCATACGATGATTTTCTATGACTTTCGACGTGGATTAAACCAACAGCAGTTTCCTTTGATTTTTGGTGATGAAACACTATCAGGAGTCGTCCAAAATCGGTTGTTGTGCCAGAAAACATCGATGCTGTGCGTAAACTGATATTGCAGGATCGTCATGTAACATACCGTGAGATTGAGGTATATTTGGGCATTAATTCCACTCGCATATATTCAATACTAAATGAATATATCCTAAAAATCAAAGGCAACTTCTGATAATTATTAAACAATATCAAAATCCTCTCACATTACCACTGGAATGCCCTTGAAAATTCTCTTCTCAAAATGTACACAACCTCTAGTTTGCTCAAAATTAGATGGCGATTGCCACATATATATCTTTGTTCTCAAATCAGACCACGATCTTTGAAACTCGATCTTTGAAACTCGGTGAGTAATACAGCTCTACCTCTACATGTTTAGATGTTTTTCGATCTAAGCCAATAGAAAGCCTGAACTGTGAAGTTAATGAGCCCCAGCTTTGAATTTGACGACAGTCCATAGATCTATCACAAAAAAGCCCTCTTCCTATTCCCACTATCCCACCATGGACTATTGTCCTTCCAAAATCAATACATCCCTTACGAGATACATCAAATACGCAACCTCCAAACAAGAAACAGAAAATGTCTTCTAAGAAATAATAACTAGTATGATAATTTTATATACGTATGCTTCAAAGAATGAAATAGGAGTCGGCTGAGCAGTTACAACGTTGCAAATTCCAATTCAATAATTTCTAATTCCACCAACCTGCATAGTTCACCCAGGTGAACATTTCAGCATTCTACAAGCCATCAATTTCATCACATCTCCTTATAAGCAGGTTGCAATATGTACAGACCGACTGGTTTTAATTTCATATTTTCACCAATCAATACTTAACTTTTACCAACCCCTCACATTCCAAAAAATAGCAGTTACTATCATCTGGTTACCTTCCCACATCGGCATAGTAGGTAAGGAGCTAGCAGACCAACAGGAAACATGTGTTTCCTGTTACCTGCGAAGTTACTAAGTAACTCTCTCCAGACGAGACTTAACCATTGTAAGAAGGATAAGAATCGGTCACTCAAGACTCATCTAATGTCTTCTGTTAGAGCTGCTATAAAAATTCATTCACCGTATTTTTCTTTTACACCTCATATATCTTATTGTTCATCTGAGAGGATCCAATTTTTAGAGTGATAGTAGAGCTAAAATTTGAATATTCGTTAAGCTCTATTTGTTGGTATGGGCGTAATATATCACCTGTCATATGTCAATATGATAGCACGGAGATAGCAGAATTTAGTTTAGAGAAAACGGAATATTGGCATTCAGAAAGTATGTATTGGGATGAAGTAACGGAACTACGTAAAATTTATTTTAGTGAAAAGTAGATTAAACGTAAAAAAAGAGGCGTATAAAAAAAGGGATAAAAATAAAGTTACGTAGGTTAGTGATAATTAAGACGTTTGTTGTCGATTTGGTTGCTTGGCAGATGATAATAATTGAAAGTAAGGTCATCATATTAATTCTATTAGGTGATAAGTCAATTTCATCTCAACATATTTGGAATTCAATGTTCACTACATGTATACAACAAACTGATTTAGTTCTTCCATTCACAATTGCAGAAGTAGCTTCAAACAACTAACACGTATATACCCTTTAAAGATTATGTGTACGTGACAATTCAAAAATTGGTATTCCACTAATTGAAATTGTGAATCGTTTGGCTAAATGCAGTATATTGGTCGAGAAGGGTATCTTATTTTATAGTAGAAAATTTTTAAAGCCACAAGCAGTGGTATGTGTTTGGTAGATACTGAGCCGAGGAATATTATATTATGTTTTGTCCTGTTGTTTTTTTGTTGGAGAATTCGGTGTTTTTCGACTATATCAAGTGAGAATATTATCATGAGAGAGAGAGAGAGAGAGAGAGAGAGAGAGAGAAATACTTTATTGTCGACAAATTGTTTACTATTTTTAGACAAAAGCTTGTGAAAAACTGACAAACACACATAGAAATAACTAAATAAAGAAACAAATAAAATAAAATAGTCGTTTATAGAGTAGAAGGTACTTTCCAGTAAATATGGCCTCAGATTATTGCGAAATGTAGGAAAGGACTTCAAGGATTTAATTTCAATTGACAAGTGATTGTGCATTTTTTGCATTTTAAGTATTGAGCCCCCATCTAATTCTGAACGTGGAATAGGTAGATAAAGGTAGTGCTTCGCGTTCCCATGTGGAGAACTTTGCAATGAGCTGTCTAGAATTGGAGAAGTGTGCTTACGAATTAGGCAAACAGATTCAAAAATGAATAAGGAAGAATGAGTTAATATACAAATTCTACTACAAAAACTTGCACACACAAACCCAACTGTATAAGCCTTTAAAAAGTGAAGAGAAAGAAATACATGTAAGAAGAAACTTAAAAAATAATTACTCAAGTTCATAAGAAAGGAAAAAGAATGAAAAATACAAAAAATTAGCCTTTTCAAATTCAGGCTATTAACAAGAAGTGAAATTAGGCGATTTTCAGTATGGAACAACAGTTGACTATGAATTCAATAATTGGAAAAAGTTATGAATATAGAATTGAGCAGAATATATTATTTATCCACTTTAAATAGGCGTCTGACAGAATGAACAAGAAACACTTAAAGGTCTAACAAATATTGGGGAAGCGAATACAACCCTGTTAAATATGCTTCAGATAGAATTATTAGAGCTACTAGTTTAAAATAATAACAAAACGGAAAAAAAGATAAACGAGGAAAAATTAGAGCAATGTTTGTATCCCGAGAGTTCACGAAAATTGAAACAAAAGAAAACGAGTATCACATAGTAAGTATTTAGGTCTCTTCATAAGAAAAGATAATGACAGGACTTTAGAATACAATCACAATATTGAACAAATGAGTACGGATCACTAAACTGACATGAAATAAAGCAGGATTGCGACAGAGGATGTTGGATAGAAAAATTAGTAGGAACATTTACGGTCTAGTTAAAGCAGATTAATGGGAATTTAATTAATGATGAAATTTTAAAGGAAAATAGAGAAAAAGTTATAGCGAGATTCATAAAAGTACGCAAAACGGAATAGTATTGACACTTTTATAGAAGAAGTGAAGAGAAAACAGTGAGAAAAAAATTGAGTGAAAACCAGTTGTAGACAAAACAACGAGAAGACATGAAAACCAGAAGACAAGAAAAAATAGATAGTTACCAGCTTCGGGTATGACTACAATTTTTTTGGAAATGTACTGTAATGTATAAATATAGAGTTGATAATCTCGTCTCGGCTGCTCAAGCGAAAAGCATCTGTGATTGTGAATGGAAAAAACTATAAAATGTAAATACCGTTAGATTATAATCTGTCTCGCGAGATTGTGAACTGCCGAAATATTGTGAGCCGTAACATATTGCTTACATTTTAAAGCATAATTTTTTGGTAGATTGTAATCAATCGATGTGAAACTGTTAAAAGACAATCTTACAATTGTCAAATTGTCAACTGTCCAAATGCTGTCCCTGATTGGTCGGCCTTACAGTAGACCGTTCTGTGTCCATAGAGCGAGGAATGAAATAGGTGTCAGTCAAATAAAAATAAATGCACTTTATGAATTGTGACATCAAGTATTTGTTTATTATTTTGTAGGTAATCAATAATTCTAACATCACAAGGTATCAAAACAGAAACGTAACAATATTTTAAACACAAATTAAATTTGAGAAAATAATGAAATTTTCTGTTAGAAAGCTTTTCTTTGATAGACATGTTTTACGCAAATTTGGAAATATTGAAACCGCACATAATGGCACAACATATTTATCTTCCAACCTAACCTAACAATTTCTTATAACTGATTCTAAAGTTATGAGTTCTTTAAAAACGACAACAAATCAATTAACAAACAGTGGCAGCGCGGGGCATATGCCGTTAAACCAATCAGCGCACGAGGTGCGTTCCGTTTCACAATTTGACGGTAGATTTCTCGCGGGATAAATTATAACCTATATAACGTTATTTACAATTTTACGGTGACATGTATATTGTAATTCACAGACATTTCCAGAACCTACAATAAATTTCATTCATAGTTTTCTATTCTACATCAAAATGTAATGTTTCGAAATTTGTTTAAAGTTGTTTTTATGTGAATTTTTTTGTATAAGCAAAAAGTTGATAGGTGTAAACCTATTCATGTTGATGTTATCATCACGTTGATCTTTATCGTCTTTTCAAAACATCAATTTTCTAGATCCCTTTTGTTCTTATCTAATATATTCCAACAGTGCCGGCTTCAGAGAGCAGTTTCATAAATAAATCATGAGAATACATTTCGTTGCTTTTCAAATTATGTATTTATTTATTAAATGTAAATCGAAGACCTCTATATAAATATATTTCTGTTTTGATTAGAAAAATATAACGGTCGATGATGGAAACTTTAAAGATGAAAAGAATTTTTAAATGGTTGAGCAAATATTAAACCTTTTAAGTACTTTACATTTTTTTAGTTTTCAACTAGCAGTAGATAAGAAGTGAAAAGAAAACATACAGATATTTAAGGAACCGAATTTTCAAACATTCCTCGAATAGATAAACTGACATAAATGAATTGAGTGGTTGATACTAAGACCCACCATTTTTATTAAATCATCGCAAGTATTTGCCTATGCAGTCCTAGAACCTTAAGAAGAGCAAAAGAAACTTTTGTGGATTTTGAGAACGCGGCAAAGAATATTAGATTATCAATTAATTCTAATAAGACAAAGTTCCTAGTTAATTTTGGGCAGCCAAGGGGCTGTTGAGCACATAGGCCTGTCGTGGCCTACTTGACGTTACCAAAGGCCGATATTCTTTAAGAAGCCGATCAGGCACTTTGGCTTGAACCCTTGTCATTAGGAAATTTGTGAGGCTTGCCTAAGTCTTTAAGCCGCGCTCGTATGAGTGCAAAGACAAAGTTCATGGCTGCCATGGAAAAGCGCAGGGCTAAAAATGCGGTTCAATATATTACAATTGGGAAATATAACATTGAAGCGGTGGATTAGTTCCTATAACTCGGAGCCTCGATAAACCCTAGTGTTAACGTTAGTAAACAGATAAAAAGGCGTATATGCTTGATGTTATTTTGGACTATCACAATACTTACATACCAGTTTCAATCTGCGGAAACTAAGACCCTAACAAAATTCGATGAGACGTTACTGTCGACCGTCGAGAGAAAGATACTGAGACAAATTTACTAACCTAACCAATAAAATAACGTCTGTGAACGTAGACCTTTGAGATGTACAACATATACAGAGGATCAGAAAATAGAGACTTGATAACAATAGTCAAGATTGGCAAACTTAAATGGGCAGGACATGTATCCGCAACAGCTTGCCCATGTAAAAAAAACACTAAGACCATACCAACGCACAGTAGAGACAGAAAGAGGCCAAGATAGAGAGACGGGGTCTTTGAATATGGTACAAAGATTGGATGGTCCTTACGAGAGACCGGTAAGGATGGCGTTAGATAGTAGCGCTAGTGACGATGACTTAGTTAATGAAATTGAATAAAACACATTCATTGTTGGTTTTCACAACATCTTTCAGCGATTACTTGGTTACTTTAGTTTTGTCGCGACTTCTAGTTTCTTATTTCTAACAACATCATAATATAATCATTTTCCAGTAGAGCTTTTATAAACTTTCTCTATTTTCATTCAACAAAATGTATGTGTAACTTATAGCTTTATTCATATATAAAAAACATCACACATATATTAGCATTATTTTTTAAGGAATTTATAGTGTTTTGAATTTAAGATGTAAACACCTCAATATGTTCATTATTTCAACAAAATTTTTGAGAATCATGGTCTTCACAATCCATAAACCAATGATTATTATCTGTGGCCCAGTATCTACACTTTTGAGACTACACAATCCCATTATTAGATGTCTTTTTCTTAAGTGCGAATACTCTGATACTCCGTTTATTATAGTATATTTTTAAAATTCCCAAAAATTGTCGGAGTGTTCATTTTTTAACTGCTCAACTAGTGAATCACTTCTGTTACAAATTTATGTACAACTATTTTAAACTTCCGGAGTACTCTACATTATTTATTCGAGACAAACTTCTTCTTTTCGTTTTGTTCTCTTAGTCTCTTCTTTTGCTTCTACATTTTGTCAAGTCAAGTTAATAGCATGCAGCAGGCAGGATAATATTTTTAGGCTTAAGTTTCAGTAATTACTATTTGTGAAAATTCGGTTTTCTATCGGCAGAGGTTTTAACTATAGTACATTTCCAATAAGCTTTATGTTAGATATCTGAATTACAATAATATTTATATATGTAGTTAATTTATATTGAATTGTTGAATTTCCTTAAGCCGGCACTGTATTTCACAAACAAACAACTTACCATTTTGGCACTGTAACCTTCATAAGAGCCGTTGTTTTTGAGCTGACTGTTTGGACTCTGCATTCTATTGTAAACTCTCATCGTAGTATTATTTAACCTTTCGAATGCTCTTTCCTCGTCTTGATATTCATCTTCTGCGTTGTTCTGGGGAATAATATCGGGATTTTTCTCTTCTAAACTGTCTACGCTGTCGTTGAGATCCTACAATAAGCCGAAAATATATTTGTGCTAATGTTACTACAATAGATTATCTGATTAATTGTTTCGAATTATTTTTTATTAGATAATAAGTATGGTATATCGATGAATTAATCAGGAGATCTATTGTATTATCAATAAAAATCAATATTGAATTTCAAATTTTCAAAACAGCGACAAAAACATGCTAGTAAACAAGTTTAGAACTGCAACAAAGATCGCAGATGAAGTCATTTTCCCCATTTTACAAGATTAAGTAATGATAAAATAATTTATCATAATTCTGCTCTAATACACCGGAGATTTTCTCAGGCTCCTAACAATTCTGGAAGTCATTGACTGGAGCTTCCCACATCATATGTTCTCAATTGTTTCAAAATGTGTTCCTCTTTCGGTCGTTGGGCGGTGAATCTGGCAAATAGGTGGTTTTGGCTAGCATTTTTCTGAAATTTAAGAATTGCAGCACACTCAGCTCATAGTAGCAGGGATCATTTTTATTTGAAAGTATCCTATCTAGACGCACATTGTTTTTTAATTCTTTTCAACACCTATGAAGATTTTGATCATAGAACACTTGCTTCACTGTCTGTCAAGGTAGATCGAACTACTTATGAGTTAAACGGCGACTGTCAAATGGTAGATAAGCATCGTTTTCACTTTCGACTTGCGCAAGCGAGTTTTTTTGATTTTGGATCATTTGGTAATAGCGATTGTGAATTCAGGCGATTCGTTTCGGTGTCTTACTGAAAAAACAAACTTTCGTCATCCATAATAATACCATCAAGCAACGTTAGGCTCATCCATAAGCAACGTAGGATCACGAAATCTTGAATTGAAATCAGTCTGACGGTATTGCGGTTGATAAGTAGTTCGTCTGCTATCATTCGAACTGCTTATAAGATCTTTTGTGCACCTAGACCGGTATCTCTGTCTGCGCTTCGTCTTCCATACTTTCACGGCTCTTTTTGAGCATTTTATGCCAATGAACCACTGTTTCAGGAATCATAGAATCATAAACAAACACATTTAGTACTTTACTGTAAGTTCTAGTCACAGAATCGTTCAATTTCGCACAAAATTTGATTCTCACTTGTTCTAGATTGTGTGAACCGTAGACGAATGCTGCAAATCGTACGAGTGGGAAATGAGTATTCCATTGGAATTATACACTATACTTTTTCTTTGGCTTTAATAGATAATAACGAAAGGATGTAATGAATAACATATTTGTGATTTCTATTTTTGTTGAGTCACCTTCACGCTTATGTCTATACTGATAGATTAAGATTTCAACAAACGGAGATCCAGTTGAACAGCAAAATTTCTTGTAACTTATCGTCTCTAGCAACGATAATTTATTCAGTAAAATAATTTAGGACTTGATTTCTAGACTCACCTTATTAAGGGGTTCCGTACTGGCCTTATCACTATTACCAGCTACACATCGACGTCCAGTTGTTGCTAATCCACCATCATCGTATTCTTTGTCATCGCGATCACCGCCGCCTCTTAATCGTATAACTACCACAATGATAATGGCTATTAGAATTAGTGCAGCAACAACGCCAATCAGTGCACCTAGAAGTGGAGTTATTTGGAAGAGTACCGGAGTTGATGCTGAAAAAAATTGTACAAATGATGAAAAAAATATTTTCAATTGAAAGAAAGCTATAATAATTATTTCAATTTATGTTTTTGTGGTTGAAAATGTAAATGCAATAACAAAGGAGAGTGACTGATTTACTATAATCGCAACTGCTGAAACGGAATTGCATGAAATATCTTTTGATGAATGATCACTCAGTTCCTTTACATCTAGAGTACTCGTAGAAGACAAAAACATCTAAATATTCTATTAAATACAAAAATTTTACATGTGTTCATGTTACAAAGAATGGAGTAACTATAGTCAAAGAAATTGAAATCGTGCCATTGAAACCGCAATAAAGGAAAGATCACTAATCCAATTGAAGAGATAATTCCAAACGAAAATACGGTGATGTTATTAAATAAAGTTCATTTGACATCTACTGAAACTAATAGCTACATTAAAACACCAGCAGGTACTTATTAACTAATAGGTCGTGAGCAGTACAACAAAAAAGGCTAAAAACTCAGAGAAGGAATAGAGAGGATATAACAGCTCAAGGAGAGTTTTTGATCAGGATAACATGATAACCCAAGCTTTTACTATCTTGTACCGTGGTGTCGTTCAACTTGAGAGTCAGACAAAAAAGAGCAAATTAAAGAAACTATAGGAATATTATAAGGTTTGATAACTAAGATAAATATAAATGAATGCATAAAGAGAAGATGAGAATCTGAAGGAAAACTGGTGAAAATGAAAGAAGACAGTTTCTCCTGAATCGAGGGAAGATTTGAATAAGAGAAATTCAATTCAATACCAGGAATTATACTCAAAATATTGAACTTCAAAGAAACATACAGATGTGGGAAAGAGGCATACCAGAGTTGCCGTCGTCATGGAATAATTTAAGAAATACGTAGACCCAGAAAATCTAAGAATAGATTCGAGAAACTTGATATTAAGACAGATATTGAAAACATCCGTGTTTTTCAACGAGATAAAATCAAACAGGCCTGAAAATACAAGATACATACTCAATAGAATTCTGGGAAAATAAGCGCCAAAGATTTACCGGACTGCTAGGGATACTAAAACTCGATATTAATTTAGATGAAGTTATTAACTAGTATGTAACTTTGGTTGTATTAACAAGTAAATAAGTCCAATAGAGGAGTAGAAGTAGATTAACAAATTAACAAAGCAAGCGTTATTGTCATAAATAACTCTGTACTCAGTAGATTAGGGCATTAGAGTTAGTTTACTTAAGTAGTTGATGTAAATAAAATAATACAGATCATAAAAAATGTCGCTAGGTATGAAAGTATTTGTTCATATAGGGAGTGTCCGTAATTTCCGAGCCGAAGGCCAAAGTTTTGTGCTCTAATCTGAACTTGTTTCCACTATTAAGATCATATTGGTATAACGTAGTGCAAATGGTAATATATAGTAGTTTGAGTTTCTTTTGATTTTACAAAAATATTAACATCGATAATTGCTAGATAAGATTTTTTTAATATGAAGTCATATCAAGGTAAATTATATATGTTCTCATGATCCTCCTATTAATAATCAAAATTGAATCCAAATTGGGAACATTTCAGGAGGCATTAAGATACTTTAATGTTCATTTAAATGATAAGTAATTTGGTAATTATGATGCAGGCCTGTTATATTGCGCTCACATCTCTTGGTACACGATTAGTATCAGTTTAATCTCTATGAGAGGTACCAGAATGTACATGTACAGTTTGTTGTAAAAAAAGAACTGGATTCAGAAAAAAGGTTATATTATTCGAGTTTGTACAAGTATTTAGTGGGTGGAAATAATGTACTATGCAAAAGAGACAACAAGAATGTCTTTGTGAAGGACAATTATTTCGGAATTATTTAATAGAGCTCACTATTAATGTCCAATAGAGCAGGTAGTTACCAATTTTACTGTTTTACTTAGTTCCCCAACTTAATTTTATTAGAATGAAAGCTTTTTTCTCCAGAACCTACAGTTCCAAGTCCAACAGAAACTGGGACAGAATAAGACCAAAGGTTGTTAAATCAACTGTGTTCTCTGATCAAACGTTAAATTGTAGTTTTCTTAGAAGGAAAATAATTGAATTAGGACGAGATTTATGATTTATTCGCATAATTTAGTTTTGAATTATAATGTATAATTCTTTCCAATATTTCCTCGTGGTACTTTGAGCTTTCTCCATATCAATAAATCCAAATAATGCATCTGTATCTCAGCGAACATCTTTTGTTTGATGGTAAATACGTGATCTTGTATACTTATACATTTGCGGGATCCACTTTGTGCATCATTTTGTGTAATTTCTACTTTATTATCTGCGATTTTTTCGTAAACTTTCATCGTAAACACAGTAAATTCATTCCTCTGTAGTTTTTACATTGCTTGCTATCTATTTACTTAAAAATGGATAGTAACAGTCTTTTGGTATATTTGCCGTATTTTAATCTTTTTCGCATATTTTTGTGAATAATTCTATACCTTTCTATCGCATAGCTATTAACATTTCAGGTGTTATTTTTTCGCATTCCGCAGCTTTTCATTTTTGGCTATGATCGCTTCTATAACTTCTTCCGTCGGCATCCTTTTTTCGTTTTCATCGTGGTCCTCTTTTTTACTTGTGTTAATAACTTCTTCAACTAGTCCATCGTCAACACCTGTTCCCATTAGCAGTTGCTATAAATACTATTTTCATCGTTCAATTATATCTCGTCTTACCTTCTTAAAAGATTTAATTTCTTTGTAAAACAATTTTTGGTTTCCTTTACTATCTATTTCCAGTTTGTTACCGTTTTCTTTGCATATATTCTACTTTTTTCTCTGCTTATTGTCTTTTTCATAGCTTTCTACTGTTCTGCTTGCCAGATTTCACTTTTATGCGTCTTTGTTCTTCGTAATTTCTTTCTTTATGTGGGACGTCCGCCATGTTGTCAATTTTTTGTTAGTAGTTGTTCTGCATATTTCATATACTTTTTTTGCTGCTTCGCTTATCGCTAAGTTGAAAACATTTCACGTTTCTTCCAAATTTCCCGAAAAGTGTAGCAACCGTCTTTCAAATTTTTAATAACTATTTTCGTAAGGCTCATAACAAACCTATGGGTGATTCCATTATAACTGTGATATTCAATGTCCTGTATTGTTTTTTTGTACTAGTCATTAATTAATAATCAATTAATAAAAATTTTGTGTTAATTGAATAATTCTTAAGATATTTAAACATTATTTTTATACAATATAACTTGCCACTTAAAGAAAACTTATACTACATCACTTGAATGTCAGTACCGTGTCATGTCCATTCCTAGAATTTACCGATAAATTATTAATTTTTTTTGTCGTAACAAATGATTTAAACTAATTACCTTATAAATTCTAATGTTTATGATCAAACTGAGGAAAATTGATGCACTTGTTGTTTAATATCTTAAGTTACCATGTCAGTACCGTGGATAAATGAGTCAGTACCGTGGAACTCAAAATCCGACATTTGTGTCTTGCTCGTGATACTTTGAAGTTGTAGTAAATTCCTCTTAGAGTTTTATTTTTACAGTAAAATAGATGAATAATATGCATAAAAAAGTTAGAAAAGTTAAATTTTAAAATCTTGAAATTTTGAATACAAAAAATCACAGTTAGAACGGAATCACCCCTATGCGTTTATCTCAGGGTAAACAGGCGTAAAAGGCAAACGAAGACACAACAGTTTCTAGTTTCGATTATAGAAGAATGATAAACACTTCAGATTCAACATAATAGAGGGTGCAAAATTTTGTGCCTTATAGATAAATAAAGTTCCAATTCAATAAATTGATGCCAATCTAAATAACAAAAATTTGAGGGTATGGTTAAAACATAATGCCATAGAAGATTTATATTCCATAAATATTATTTATGAAATCTGCAATAGTTAACGTAGAGCAGTTTTATTATTCAATTGCCTATCTAGTTTATGGTTGCAATATTAATCAAAGCTTGAAACAATAGCTAAACTATTAATGTTATTTTAAAATAGTGTTTTTTGATTTGCTAATAGTCTAGTTTGAATTTAATTTTATTCAGATTGAAACTTCATGATCGAATTTCATATCAATAAAAATTGGAACGCAAAAATTTACGGGCAATCAACACTGCAATAGTTTTCAATTATGATTTATTCAAGGTGAATAAATAAAAAAAAATAGCGAAGTTATGAGACATAGATAATCCCGAAAAGTGTCTAATATTTTCCTTTCCAGAGGAATACAAGAAATCACACAGAGCTGGATCCAAAGGGATAAAGGGATAAACATGCCCCTGACATCCAACTCAAAGGGCAACACACTTTCTATTTCTATGTTTTTTTTGAGCGTTCAATCTCTATTTCACTACTGCTTACTAGGTACGAACTTCTTGATTAAAATTTTGGAAAAAAATATTTTTTGGCCACGTAATCTCCTTTTAGCTCTATAAACTTTTCCCAGCAATGTTCAATAAGTTCGATAACCTTTTTATAATAGGAATCGTCAAGCTCCTCGAAAAATAACCATTAACTGTCGACATCACCTCTTCATTGTTGGAAAATCTTTGACCAACGATCCTTTGTTTCAAGTCTGGAAACAGAAAATAACCCAAGGAAGCTGAATCTGGCGAACAGGCGAATAGCCAAATGCGGCTGTTCTTGCTTGATTTTTCATTCAAACGTTGCAATAAGTTTGTATAGAACTCACCGTTGATAGTTTTTTCTTTTTCAAGATAGTCAATGAAAATTATTCCACTCAGAGTAGAATCTAGTTAAGTTTTTGTATTGGTTGGGCTAATGCCTTTCGAATAAAAGTATTCTATTCAATAATGATGATCAATTTTTTCCATGTTTACAAATTAACTGAAAGCTTTCACTATTAATGGCTGCCAAACAAATACGAAACAACGTGGCGTCTTAAAACTTGAAACATTTGCTGTATAAATTATGTACTTTCTACAGAGGTATTTTTCAAGAAACTACCGCCATCTTTAGGTCAGGCCGGGCACTTCTGCGACTATCCTTGTATAGTAAATATTGTGTATGTATGGCATCGATCAATATGTGCAGTGCTCTGGAAGGTTCATTATCTCGTAAAACTTCTAGAGTGATAAACCAGGTGCTTGAAGTTCATGATTTTGAAGTACAGAAAATGAAATCATACTATGCTATTGATCAAGACATTAAGAAAGTAATTCAGTGAAAAATAACTGGTGGCATATATAGAATGGAAGAGAACTTCCTAGTTCGATAAATATTTGTAATCTTGTAATATCAATATTGATAATTATTATTAAGAAGTCCAAAATACCAATAAACATAATAAACAACTCTCTATAACTACAACATATAATTAATACGTGAACAAAAACTCGCCAGTTTATGCAGATACAGATGAACATCTCAAAAAATGTGTAGAATTCATCTGAATTTAAAAATCTTTGAGTGAGAAATGATTACAACCCAGAAAAGCAGTTTCCTGTGCAAATATTTGAAAAAACTAAATTTTATGCCGGGTCGAGACTAAACAGACAAGAAGTGAACACGATTTTGATACGAACCAACGACAGCGCAAGAACGAATATTCTTCGTCCAATGTCGGAAGAATTAAATGCAACAGTTTTCGAATAAGACCCAACTTGAAATAGAAGAAATTCATTTCATGAATAAATTGTTAGTTTCATTAGGCAAATACAGTTTGACAGTCCATGTACTAACCATTTGGAAGTGAAATATTCAGCTAGCTCCGTGGTGTTTATATTCAATGTTAGACAAATCTCTTACAATTCATTAACTTTTTTATTATAATCCTAATTTTTCGAACCCCATGCATATGCTCTTTGTACAATTCTATCAATCTCCTTGAACATTCTGTGTTCCACTGTGTTTCGACATTGTACGTAAAGACCCTAGTGCTTCTTGACACAATAGAACTAAATTTGTGTGATTTTCCGCTGGTTTATTGGTCTCTTCTTTTATCAGTGCAGATCGTTCACACTGCACTGACAACTTGTAAATTATGCGTACCAAATATATGTATTTCTCTTGCCATTCTTTGTCTGTCTAGTTTGGACCCGGCATCACAAAAGACACACTATACTTCTGTCCAGATATTTGCTGAATTATCTCAAATATCTGTAACTGATGATCATTCTTCATCAGGACCCAAAATGGGTCTTGAATATTATCTTTCCTATGCAATCTATACAGTAAATTTCGTCTTTCATTTTAAAATACGTTTATTATTTGCAACCAACACTCGTTACATTAAGAATATTATTACTATCTCTACATCTACCTACTAAAAACCAATCGAAATATCTACAATCCAACACCAAACCGGAAAAGATTCCAGCATCTTACCACTTGCGTTCAATCTTGTTATTGCAGGAACGAATATAATACTAGCATCACTTGTCACGGATCTAGCATCCATAGTTCTAATAAACAAAAGTAAATCCTCGTGTATATCTCCCAAATTCCGGATGATTATCTCACGTGGATTTTGTGAGGTAGTAGTACCAATTAGTAATCGCGTATCAGCATCGTATACTTGCATTAAATAAATATCGGAAGGATGATATTTGTCGTCTGCTACTTGGCAAGCCACGTGGAGGAAATACTGTGTTTGGTAAATGATTGTACAATTTTCTGGTGGAAAAGGTTTGTCTAGTTGTGAAGTAGCTAAAAAGTAGAGTGAATATTTATTCTGCTTATTGATGAAGAAAAGTGATCTTAAACATGTTGTAGTAAAGTTGTTTTTAAAAGCAATACTTTGCAATTACTGTATTCCTTTTTTTATTATAGAAAACTGAAATTAGACTATATCAAATTCAATATGAAATTATGAAATTACAATTTGAAAAATGTATTCAAAATATGGACATATTAATGTATATATGTATAGGTACGACACAAAGGAACTATTGTGCCCCCTTTTCTTGCTGCGATACTGGGGAACCCAGTATTTACAGCAGATCCACTCCTTTTAGAAGCTTTAGAATGTGGGATGGCTTTAGTCGCCAGAGATTTCAATCTCATACATTCCGAAATGTAGTAATTCGAAGTTCTGTGGTGTTTAACACTTCGAGGGAATGTGGATAGAGGTTTCGTCTTCTGTGCGACAAAATCTGCACGAAGCATTATCTGCAAAGCCTAGGGTCTTCAGGTGTTTGTTGAGGTAACAGTGCCCCGATAGGACTCCTGTTAGTCTTCCTAGTTTGTTCTTAATCAGATTGATACATTCAACAGATCTTCTCTGATTATAGTTTCCCAGAAGAGTCTTTGCCTGTCTCGGCACCTGTAGGTTGTCCCAATAATCGGTTTTGCTCCTATTTACCTATCATACTAGTACAAGTCGTACTAACTAATTTGATAGCAGGATCTTTAGATCAAGTTATATCTTCAGTTTTTTATACCATCTGTTGCATGTTCACAATCATTTCAATCATTTATTTATATTTGTAAGACATTCAGTATCTAAAATTTGAATTAAGTATAAAGGATATCAATGATGTTCTTTAGGTGAAACCAAATTTTCATCAATTAAACTAGAGCTATGTTATACTAAAATCAAATATCGTGATAAACAGATATTGGAAGATACTAAAATCTTATTAAAAGGTTTGAAGTACCTCAGAGACAGAATCTGATTATTTTAAAATGATATTTGACTCATTTTACAAAAAACGTGATAATAATCGATTCAATGCAGAAGATATTTTAATCAGTGACATTTCTGGTAACAAAATTAAACAATCAATTGGTGAACCATCATCCGCACATTTCCGATGTACAAACTTTTCTTAAAAACGTTGTACAAGAAGTAAATTACAACAATACACAAAAGAGCAGCGGAAAATTTCGCTTTCTCAAATTAAATTAAATAAATTTTCAATACTTCATACAATTTTTCACGATTTAAGAAATTGACTAGCGTCCAGTTACTATATGAAATGCAAAGAATAGACTACACCCTTATATTTATACCTAACGCTAACAGGGTCGGATTAGGTACTGTCCAAACATCTTGGTTGGTGTTAGTTCATTTCGAGCCAAGAAATAGTGTGTATTATAAAGTTAGAGTCTTTTAAAATGTCTACCAAAGAGCGCTAATAATTGCCCGTTGAGACAAAAATGATAGCTGAAAGTATTCACTTGAAGTTAATTAGTTAATTGACCGATGCTATGAAAAATACTATCCTTTAAAAATACTTTAGCTTTAACGAGCATCCCTGAAAGTACAGTTTGGAAAATTGTGAGAAGACAATGGGTACCAAAGTTCATTGATTTCTTTCATGGAGGATTGAAACGTGGCAATATTTAAGGAATGTATGCAGAATAAAAAGTGCCGTTGATTGATGGTGATGATTCTTGGAAAATTCTCATTCTCCAACGGACAGTAATTTAGTCCTTATAGAGTTGATAAAGGTCATTGAAAGAGAAAATTTTTTTTATCAACTATTTGTTTGTTTTGAATAATTTTTGGTAAAATTCAAGCTTTTCGAGTAATTAGTTAATAAAGTTAAAATACATGTGTTTTTTCAGTTTCAATCGTTAATAATTTGGAGAGTATCAATTAAATAAAAATTTCGACCAAAATATTTTTATAATTATCATATCGATTTCCAAGTAAAATTGTTCTTTCCCCGGAAGAGGGTGCTTTTACCCCTAGTACAAAAGCACAGTCGACAGATCAGATTTTGAATTTTGCTGTATTTGAGGAATGATTCTATTCATCCATGCAAGACGTCTGAGGACAGACAGCGTATTTTCACCAAAGTTTCCTTTTAGCAACTAGGTCGACTTTGAAAATGAATAATTGAGAATCTATTTAATTCAACAACAATTTTATCAGTGATAAAATTTCTGATAACGTTATTTTGTTTAGTCTTTTCTATTCCACTACTACGTAGAAATTCAATTTCTGATTAAGCACGACGTTAAATATTCAATCTGAGACGCCATCAGTCCTTCACTTCTGATGATAATTACCAAAACATTTTGAATGGCCCTTGGGTCCATATTATAGAAACCAACAATTATAATCAGGGCCCGTTTCAGACCTACACAAAGCTGATATTCGTCCTCAATACACACAAAATATAATTAGGATAGTATATGTATACACGACATCATGGGCGTATAAAGACAAACGGGATATTATTCATGTAGTAATTACACCGACCTGATTTAACTGAGGATATATTGCATATTATTCAATAAATAAATAATGTTAACAAACAACTTGAATAGTTCTTGTGATTATAAGATATGTAAAAAACTATAGTTTCATTCTGATATGATTACTTTTCAAAATTTTTTATAAGGTAAACCCCAAAAAAGATAATCTACAAAAGTTTTAATACAAAAAGTCTTTTATATCGCCACGACTTTATCATGTTGTACGACGGGACAAAAATCATAACTCTGACTACTCCAAATGTAAAATAACAACAAAAAAATTGTTATCGATTACATATTCCAAGTGGTTTTCAAAGTTATGGTATCACGACTCGACTGCAGTATACATTATCTCTAAAATAGCCTATAAATTCATTCAAAGTTTAAGGGTGTGTTCCCCGTGTAAACCAGTCGATTTTTTGTTTTAGTTCGGGTTTTTGAGATGATAATACCATGTATAAAGTGTTCAGGTGTAAAATATTAATAATAAATGAAATATATTAATATATAAGTAGATAAACTTAAATATAAAACTATATAAAATATCATTCTCAAAGTACTATGCAATGCAATCAAAGTATTAAAATATAAATCAGCTATAACCAGTTGAACTAATTATTATTAGTTAAATTTGAGTTCTGAGGCTATGTCGCGCGGGTTTTCAACAAATCCCTATTTGCCGAAAAGTTATGGATCATTTTTGAATTGAATACTTTTTTAGTTTTTAATTTTCAATATATTTTATTCTGACATTGCTTGAATTAGAAGAATTTGGAGATCCATATCAGCAGAAATTATGTTGAGGTAAATAATCCTGTTTTGTTTGCAAAAAGGCGTTGTCGCTTGGAAAACAGTCTTTATGAGAAGTATTGACGATCGCAGATCGCAAAATATTGTATTTCCAAAGAGACAAGTTCAAATTATAATATGCTGCTAGGTCTTCTGAATGTATCAGGGTTTTCTAAGCTACCTTAACCTAACTAATCATTCATTTAATAACATATATGGGCTATAAATTATTTAAATGTTTTAGCTGCTTCAAGTATTAGTTGTTAAAATAATAAATTTTTTGTCATTAGTAAAAAAAAAACTATAAAAAGCGGGAGAAAAGTAGGTTGTATTTAGTTACCAGAAATAAAAAAAAAATTCTGATGTATAAGTAGTTACCGGAAAATCCAAACGGAGTGTTACGGAAATCGAATAGAGAAAAATCCGAAAGTGTATTTAGTGATTAGAGGACTCTAAAAGGAACGTAATAAGGAACAAATTCTGAAGTGTGCATAAGATCCAAAGTTAAAAACCCAGTACTAGTTATCAAAGTCAAACAGATTCCTGAACACAAATTGGACCGAACTGTCATTCGTAAATATAAACATTCGATATTTTAGATCGTCATAATAATTGGAATAGTGTAATCAGACTTAGATAGGATATACGAGACATATTTGATTTTACGAATTGTCTTTATTTCGTGTAAACCAATTTTTATAACCAATAAAATAATATTCGCATATTTGTCAAAATTTATTTCAATTTTTAATGTCTGTCTTAAATGATAAAAAACCGGAATAAGGACATTACATTATAAATTTCTTTGATATTTGATCCAAGATTATCTTTGAATCAATAAAACTGTCTACACACTTACCTATTTTTGTAAGATAGATTAATAGGTAAATATTTTGGAATATAAAGAAAATCAAAATTTTCGAAAAATATAGATAATATAACTAATTTCATAATTATATGGACAAAATTGGCGCTCAACGTTTTTTCTCTTCTTCTTTCGAATCAATATACCTTCCATCCATTTTTTCCTTGGTTTTCCACTTTTGCGGTTTTCTGATGGTATCCATCTCTTCACTTTCTTTAGTAGTCTTACTTTTGTAATTCAGTGAATATGCCAGTACTATACCAGTTGTTTCCTTTCTATACATATTATAAATGTCTCTTTTATACCCATTAGTTTCTCAATTCTCTCATTATTTACTGTTTTCGATAATTATGTCCTAAATGCCCTTCTTGTTGCATTCATTTCTGTAACTTCAACTTTCCATTTCATTTGTGCACGTCTCTGATCCATAATGGGTGTCCTACGACGACTTAAAACTATCTGTATAAGGCAAAATATTTATAGTAAAATCATGAAAATTTCTACGTTTGGGTTTTCAGATTCGATCTTTTTAACTGAAATATTTTCAAAGATGGCCGACTTCCTTTTCTACCGGAAGTCGACAGTAACTTTGTTATTTTAAATAAAACACCCTGTATATTAATACATTTTTAAAATCTACTTAAAATTTTAGTAAGCATGTGTCTGAAAACTTTTCACGAAAAATACGAACTTTTTGAGTTATTAATTTTTTTGTAAAAAATTTCAAAGTTGCAGACCCTTATAAATTATTTTTTTACGAAGATACCCTTAAATATATGAAAATGGTTTCTGTTTGGTTGCTTTTAGCAAGATCGTATTTGAATTGAATCTATGTTGAAAACTTTTCATTTTATACAGGGTGTGTATAAAAAGTGCTTAACTTCATAAATATCAAATTTCTTTATTTTTTTAAATAGGACCACTCAGTTTTTTTCTATGTTAATGCATTCAGGTGTGAAAAATAAGGCAAATTCATGTGTACTTTCCCATATCTAAACCTTACTGTTATACAGATATTGAATGTTTTCTGTAAATTTTTAGCAGGTGTGGTCTAAATTTTATACATTAGGTATTAAATTGAGAACGAGCCATTTTAACGATTTTCGAAAGTAGCAATAATTGAATAATGACAGTTAAATAAGTGCCAAAGTCTACTAAAAGTATTCATAAGAAATTACAACTTGTTAAAAAACACAATAATCATTTTAAACCTCAAATATCTCGGAAACGACTAAAAGTTGGAATAGGATTAGTAAATACAATTTGACCTGATTTTTTCACAGACCTTGACAATATACATATATATAAAAATACTTCTTTATTTCTTAGTGCTTGTATCAACGGGTCAAAATAAAATTTAGACCAAACCTACATCTCTAAAAATTTACAAAAAACATTTAATATCTGGATAACGGTAAGGTTTAGGTGCAGGAAAGTATACAATATACTGTAGAACGGCAAGTCGGCCATCTTTGAAAATATTTTAGTTAAAAAAATCGTAAGTATTTTGTTATATACAGATAGTTTCAACTCATCGTGGGACACCCTATATATTAACGTACTTTTGATCATGATGTCGTATATTTTTACCTTCCTTTGTTTGCCTATCTCTGAGCTCCACAGAGTTTCATTAAGTGCTTTTATTATCCGTTTCGACTAGTTTATTTTCGATTTTATTTTGGCCCCATCGGTCACTTGTTCATTAAAATTTACGGCTAAATATCTATCACATCTTTTTATTGTTCCATTATTTTCCAGTACAACATCCGTAGTCTCTTCACCTATGAGTTTTTTTGAAAATAAATAATAACATGAAAATGTGAAACAAGACATACTGAATATATATCCTTGTTTTAATTATTTTCAAACAAGTCAAATGAAATAAGGGAAACTTAAGAATAACGAATAATAAAAATCCCCTTTGAAGATAGAAATATAGAGATCTACTTACTGATATTGCAACACAAAAAATCATTTACATATTTCTAAACATTGTTTTAATATTTACTCTACTTCCTATACAGTAGTTAAAGATAATATCAGTCCCATATTATCAATTACTAGATCAAGATACTGAATTTATGGCACCACTCTTACTTTGTAACGAGTATTTAGTTTTTTAGCATATTGGAATAAAAAAAGATTGGTTTATTCATATTATGATTATGCCCAAACACACAGACTAAATGATAGGTATACAAAAAACACAATGATAATCAAATTGTTTACATAACTCAAATGTATATGATTTTTTTAATTCACCTTGGGAAAATTGGTAATCAAGTAAACAGGTACATATACCAATTATCATGATGATATTTATCCACGATTATTAGAAGAAATTATTATATACTATTAATAAACTCGTGGCCATAAATAACGCACCATCCTTTATTTCAATATCAAAACCTAAAATGGTGATCTTTTGGGTTTCTTTTTTTTCTATCACAAAAAGTTAAAGTATCTTAAATGTTAGCGATAAAATGTAGCAAAATTTCTTATTAGCAAATAACTGTTTTTGTGTTTTGTGTTTCTTTCATTCTATTGTTGTACCAACCATCAAGGTTTGTTAAAGTCCAGACTAGTTAAACAAAAAATGAATAGAGTTAGGCAGTTAAATGAACGCGAAGCTGAAAGAATAGCCAAGTTAGTTGGACAGGGACAAAGTTATCGTGAAGTGGCAAATCTGTTTGGCGTACACCACACAACCATTTGCAGATTGATGCAAAGATTTCGAGAGACTGGTTCACATTCTAGGAGGTCCGGACAAGGACGTCTTTCATTCCTCGAGATGACCGTTTTTTGCAAAAATTCATTAAGAAATCGGTCAATGACAAGTGTCGAGCTCAACAGTTTTTTACGAGAAGTCCGAAATGTAAATATCTCTGATAGATCAATAAGACGACACCTTCAGAAAGCTGGTTTACACAGCAAAAGAGCTGTCCAGGCACGCCAAATTTTATTTACTGTTGAGATAAGAATTAGTCTAATAGGTCCAGATGGACGTAATCAAATTTGAAGACGCCGAGGAGAAAGATTTGCGCAGTATTGTATCATTCCCAGGAAGCCGTTCCAAGGAGGGTCTATCATGTTTTGGGGAGGAATTTGTTTTGATTCCAGTACAGAATTAGTGTCTCTTCCTAGACCCGCCCTTAACGCAGCAAGATACATAACTGACATTCTTGAAAATCACGTCGATCCATTTGGGTCATTTATTGGTGATTATTTTCGTTGAATGCATGATAATGCTAGATCACACGTTGCGGCTGAATGACCTAAACGAAGTAGGAATTCATACATTGGACAGGCCACCAAGAAGTACAGATATGAATCCTATCGAGCATGTCTGGGACATTTTAAAACGCCGCATTCGTCGTCGAAATCCATCTTCTCAAAATTAAAATAAGCTTGAGCAAGCGGCATTAGAGGAATGGGAGAACATATCTCAAGAAGTGATACAGCACCTAACTGAAAGCATGCCCAGGAGAATGTTAGCAACAATTACATCCAGAGGCGGAATTACATTCTACTAGCAAAAAGGAACATTATTGTTTAGAATGCAAGTTTTATTTTTAAGAAAATTTGGTTTTATCGCAATCACTCAAAATTACTACATATTTCTTATTATTGCTTCAAAATGATTGAAAAGAAGTTAAACAATAGCAATATTAATATCACTATAGTTATTGGAAATTACAGGCAGATTTTCTTTTTTCCTCGTATTAAAGAGTTATTTTTATTAATTACTTCAACAATTCTTCTCACTCGTGCTAACTAGTTGTTTACGTTGTCTGCTGTTTATTTCCACCCTTCTAGTTTTTTTAAAGTTGTAATATTGCTCGCTCAGACATGTGTTGCCGATGATTTAATGAATGGCCCGTTTAAAGTTAAGGATGTTTCAGTTATTTATTTATTTGTGCCAGCTTTTTGTTTTGTGTATTTACCATTCTGTTAATTCGAAGCAGAAGAGTTTGATATGGGATAAGTGGGTCTCAGTGAAAGTTACTCTCTGAAAAAATTTTGTTAAATTCACCTATTTGATCGTCTTTTGTGATGATCAGTTTATTCTGCTTGATTTATTTATTTAGTTCCTCCGCTGTAAAATTCTTGATAGTTGGAAGACGACTTGTACTTGTTTAATTTAGCAAAATATACTAGAAACATATTTTTAGAAAAGGAGTAGTTTTCTGCGCTGTACAATCCAGAAAATTTTCTATCTACGGCATTATATTTCTTTGTGGAATTTATATGTAGCAGATTTTCTATTTCGCACTCGTACTAGTCTCAGTCTTAACACTTTATGAAAAACGAACAAAACATCAGATAGAAATAAAACAATGCACAATTAATATCATCGTCAATGAAACCCAGATAAGGCGCATAAATAGGCAAAACAATTAGTCAAAATATACCTAAAATTCTTGAAAATAGAGATTTATTGATTTACTTTAGATAAACGAACAAAGAAAGTGGTTTTAGTTATAAAAACCGTAAATCACTAAGTTTTCAACTAAAACATTTTGTCTCTTGTCTGAATATAAAAATTTATAAATGGAAAAATACCTTTCGACATAAACTGATGTAGTGATTTTATAATTGTTGATTATTGTATCCAAATGTATCCAAATAAAGGAATTCAGTAAATTCCCTCTTATAAATATTAACTACTTGGTGAAGAAATTGAAATCCAAATTTTTTCAATCACATTTGAATTTTCCAAAATTATGCCTTCCATTTTAACTGTGACATTTTGAAAAACTGCCTCACATTGCTCCATTATTTTTACATTATTTGTATTATTGTTCTTGAACCAATTGGTTCTTATAATCGAAAATTTTGTTGAATTATTTCTGTATTTTTGGGTAAATGCTTAACATCAGTGAGCAGTTGGGAAGATGCGTCAGACAATTCTGAAATTAAATCTTTTAGTTGACAAACATTCCCGTGATAAAAAAAGCGGCTTGCAACCATGTTCCATCTTGTAATTAAGCTGGCATTTTTGGAGCCGATTTATATTGTCTGACGCGCGTTTGGATAACCAGGGTTTCGTCTTCAGAAACTGAGTTTACCTTCAGTCTCTGAAGACGATAACTTTGTTATCGAAACAGGTGTCAGACAGGGTAATCATTAGTGCTAGTGTAAGCAGAGTATCCAGTCTGAAATTAAATTATTTTCAAGAGGAAAATATTTCCTAATCTCTTCAGCAACCTTATTTGAAGCATAGGTAAGACATGTTACATGTATTATAAGTTGAGGTAAAATATTTTTAAATTTTGCTCAGACTTTTCATGTGTGGTGCTGCATCTGATAACAATAAACAAAAAATTATCCGGAACAGGTGTAGGAAGGAAATATGTTAAAAGAGTCTCTATCAATAAAAAAATGTTCATTCCGAATTTTAGCTTTAATTTTTTCCGATTATAAGGAATCGTTTCTTCGTATTGTTGATTAACAATTGGATTAACTAGTACATTGGATTTTTGGAGAAAATATGTGAACTTTGACGATGGAATATTTGATGTCATCATTGCGTAACATAAAACTCGGTTAAATATATCTTGTTTGCTTATATGTTTGGAAATTGGTTGGAAACATTGCATAAATGTGAGTTGTGACACTTTTCTAGATTTCATCTTACCCAATTAAGCAAAAGTTTTCATGTGTTGTTCTATTTGAAATTTTTTTCACGTTTTACCTGCAATAAAAAAAAACAAAAATTGAATTATCGAATAGAAAAGCAACAATATTAATACTTAGATATAAATTCCTAACAAATAAATTTGAAACTCACACGAAAGTAGCCAAAGTGATTCGAAATCTTTCAATATCTTTGATTTTTCGGCATTAAAGAAATGTAAATAGAAAAATAAATCACGTTATACACAATCATAACAAATATACATTTATTTTTTATTGTGTATGCTTAAAAAAGATCTTGTTTTTGAAATTCTCGAAAAGATAACATTTATCGACCCACCTTTTGTAATAAATATAAAAAAATTATACTTACTAGTTTTACGCACGCACAACAGTACACTTTTCCCTTATCCATACGACGTTTTTGGTATGACTTGATCGATACTGACGCAGAACTGACTTTACAGAGCACAAACTCATGTTATCTGTTCTAAAGCTCAAAATAAATAAAAAATTGATCTGACACCGTATGCAGACCGCATAAAAGAGCCCTGGGTTAAGGGTTTAATAGGAATTACAGACTGGGTATACCCCTTCATTTTCTTTGAACCGTTTGACTAACCCCTTTAAGACCAGTCTCATGAGAACTCAATAAAAGTAATTGCTTCAGAATAGTAGATTTATGAACTTGTTTTCGTCTTGAAACGCCTGCCAAAGCTCTATATATTTCAAAATTATGCACACTATGCTATTTACTAAGGATATATGCATACTTGGGTTTTCTTAATAATTACTATAGCAGAAACTCGTTATAGTACATAGATTATGTAATAGTTGTGAATAAATAATTTATATTCAATGATATTTTTATCAAAATAACACGATTATTAGTTAAATAACTGAAATAACTTCGATGTTATCATTTTTTTTGGTTCTATATTTATTTTACTACGTTCATGAGAAGTTGAATATTTTCGTGTCAATTTCGAGTTATTATCTTAAGCTGGCATTCCATGCATCCATTTTCCAATAGGATGATTCCGAAAAACAAATAATTTCGTAAATGTTGCATGGCGTATCGTTTAGATCTGGATGTACGGAAAGAAGTCAAGATCATAAGTGTAAAAATTCGATTTGTTCTGTGACCTGTGACTTTAAAATTTAATTTTTTTAACTTTCGTCCAGCCAAGTTTAAAATCGTGCAACATTTTCATATAAATTCTAATTTTCAAAAATCCTTCAATCCAAACTCTTCGTGTTGTTTGGATTTAGGATTTAATTTCTTCTATATGTTTGTACGGATTATACTAGATATTTAAGTAATAAGCTATTTACATTTCCCAATTGATGGCGACGAATGTGTAGATGAGAATTATCCATGAATTCATCATTCCAACAAAATTAAACAACCAAAAAATGCAACACAAATACAAAACCTGGAATAAATCAACTCATTTGATGTATGATTTCTTAAAATTTTCAAATTCAAAATTAGTGCCAAACATTTTAGAAACCTACTGGATCGTATGTATGGTACGTCAGTCTTCATTGGGAATATTATAATTTGTTGATAGTCATATGACATGCGTCTGTAAAGACTTCCATTGTTATTTGTATGTTGAAGATATAAGCGTAAAGATGGAATTTATTGCATATTGATATGTCTACAGTCCCCCGTAGATGATGAATGAATTCTTGTTATTGAAGATTTTTTTCACATTTCCGCAGAATATTCCGTTAGGTTAGCTTTTGGTAGAAGTATTCTCATTAGCTGCTTCTTGAAGTGGAAATGCAAGAAAGTCAGTCAGTGAGGAGGTGTAGCTTGGTTATATCTTTTTGGATCAAATTGTATTAGATTTCCGAAAGAATATGATGCATGGTAGGAATTTTATACCATGTATAACTTTTAATTGCTCAACTTTGCCCTAAACAGAATGTTAATTTTCAGATGGAAAGTGGGACGTAGTTTTAGAGTTGCATAAAAGATCTTGGAAACAAGTTTTAATTCAATTAAATGAAACAAAACTTTGAGTCGGAGGCATTTTGTACATGATTCTGTATTTAGAATATACGAGATATGGATACTAAATAGACTGAAGGTGCACAGAAGAAGTGTGCACACGATCAACTTCAGTAGAGACAGCTCTTAACGTAAGATTATTAACAAATCAGTACAGCCGTACCCTTAATTTGCATTAAACTAACAGTACAGTAACAAATTGTTGTAAAATGTGGAAAAACCGCAACTGAAAATTCAATTTATTGAAGTGGGTTTTCACGCGCATATGTTTTTGAGTTGTTAAAACGTTTTCGACAGGGAAGACGTTATTGCTCGGATCGCTGACAGAAATATATTACGATAGCAAAAAATCATGGTTTTTTATTTAGGATCCTGAAACGAAGCGGCAATCCATGCTATTGAAAAGACCACAAAAGCTCAAATGAGCAAATCTAAATTCAATTCAGTCAATGTTTATCCGCTTTTTGCACCGTGCTATTTCAATCTGTTCACAAAGATTGAATCTACATTGGAAGGAACAAAATTTGGATACAATGAAGCTTTGAAAGAGAAAGTGGCAAGAGTATAGAAGACACAGCACTGTTTAAAACAATTGAAGGTTTGCATGGAGCGTTGTGGTGATTGATGAGAAGTATATATTGAAGAAGATGGTATGGAAAAATATATGAATTTAAGTTAAATTATTTTACAGTCTAACTATTTAATAGCCAAGCTTCTTATAATGAGAAACTTATCATCGTGATAAATTTAGATATAGAAGGTGATAATAGAGGTAGAATTTGTTGACTGCGATTTTAGATATTGTTTTTAGTACCTTTAATTTGCAGAGCTCAAAAAGATTATGCTTGCTGAAAATATTTGACTTGAAATAGACTAGCTGGAAGCGATTGAGTAGAACGTCAATCAACCTCTCGCGAATATTCATCAAGTTAAAAAAATATAATTTTGAATCATCATTGATGAAGAAAACTTTGGTTAAAGAAAGGGTTTTTCTCAGTTAATTATATTATTTAATTTCTAAACATACAGCAAACACAAATCTATGAAAAATATCTCAATGTTAAAGCTTACTTTGAAGATTGTTGGTTTTTTATAAATGTATTCGCTGGTACTATTAAAATCATGTCTTTATTTACTTTATAATTTATATAAGTTAATTCACTTTTGCTTAAACTAGTACCTCATCTTATTTGAAATCTTGAAATCTCTTATTATCTGTGTCTTAATATTAATTAAATTAGGTGTTTTTCATTTTCTAATTTCTACCAATCCATTTGTTCAACAAAAAACTAACATTTGAATTTTTTTGAAAACATTCCAACCCCTTCGCGACACGCTAGTTCCGCCATTGGAGCATAGACTTCGCAATCAAATTCTTCCCAACAAACAACCCTAATTTGTAGGAGTTTGTATATGAATCGATGAAGTATTCACATTTTGGCTTGGTGAAGGTTAAACAAGATTTGGGGGTTCTAAGTAGCATAGAAAGGTAAACAGTCGTGATTTGAAGATTGTTACTAAATATAATTTGTACGAGCTCCACGGTATATTGTTTGAGATTGAGTTGAATACAGAAGTAAGATGTTTGAGAAATATGATTTGTCATCAAATTCAATGCTTCTAAAGGTGAATTTCAAAATTCATTTCCATTGTATTTTGAAAAATTTATTCCATGAATTCCAAATCTATACTGTGTCCACATAAGTTCGGACCATATGGGAAACTTTCTTAATAATAGATAATACTACAAAAAAAATTGTTCTGCTTGATTTAAAAACTGGAATAGAACCAACAGATTTTGAAATTTTTCAGTCGTATATTAATTTTACTCAAAAGCAAAGTATCTTCATTTTTTATAATATCGAAAATAAACATCGAGAAAATTCATTTAAAATTGTAAATTATGTTAAAATTTACAGCCTTATATCAGAATATTGAAAAACTACGAATTTGTAAATTTTGTTAACTCTAAAACAGTAATAATTGTATAAGTATATATTGATACATTTTCAATCCATTTCCCATGATATTCACATTCTTGACATTAAACTTCGAATATATATTTGAAAGTAATAATGAATTTTGAGTGAAATTGCCGGTGGTATTGAATTTAGAAATAGAAATTGTGGTAATTGTGGTGATAATTATGAATTAAAAATAAAAGACGTCAAGGAAACAATATACATCATACAACTGTTGGAAGTGAGGCGACGAAGCTAGATGTAATGCTTTCTACAGTACTACCTAACCTCACAAAGATATCTAAATTTGTTGAACAGTCAACTGTATGATTTTATTGATGACCTACCAATACACGAACAACAAATTTGGTACCAGCAGGACGTAGCAAAATGTCATAGTACGTTGGAAGTGAGGCAATGTTTGAAAAATACTTCTAATGCAAGAGTAATACACAGATATTCAGAGATTGTTTGGCCAGCTAGGTTACCAGCTTTAACCCCGTTATTTCTTTTGTGGTTACTCGAATGAAAATGTATATAAACAAGGGCCGTTCACAAACGTCCAGCAAACTGAAAGGGTTATCAAGGAAACCATACATGATTACAAATATGTTAAGAGAATTTTGTAGTGGAATGAAATGTTAAGGAAAATTCACCATTCATCCAGTGGTCCTGGATTATGGTCGATTGAAAGTGCGCGAGCTAGCAGATATAGTAGGCATTTTAAAAAGTGAGGTACATCGTATATTAAATGAAAATTTGGACATTAGAAAGCGGTGCTCAAGATGGGACCCGCGTTTAGTCACAATGGAACAAAAACAGCGTTGTGAAGATGTTTTCATCGAGTATTTGGCGCAATATTTCACAGAAATAAAGCCGAATTTTTGCCCCGTTTCATTACCATGTATAAAACGTGAGTCCATCACTTTACACTTAAAGCAAAAAAACAATCGAAATTATGGACTGAAAAGAGAGAATCGACTCCTAAGAAGACGAAGAAATCAAGCAAAAATGCCCATAATTTTCCATTCCGATTGACGTACCTCCAAAATATGTGATCGCATCAACCGCAACTTCAGGTGTAAAAAAACTTTGATCTCGCAATTTATTTTTGATTTGTAGGAATAAGAAGGACTATACAGCGAATTATCCATTAATTGACTGTTCGTTTTTGTTTGAACTGATGTGAGATAACCAGGATTGTCGTGGTGGAGAATGATTCGTCTTCTGCGTTTCCTAATTTTTTGCGAAAACGTCTGGCAAACAGATGCTGATGTACCATTCAGATTTTACGGTTCTATGGTGCTCTAATGGAATGACGATGACATGTCCAGTTATTCCGAAAAAACAGGCGACCATTTGCTTCAAAATGATTCGTACACGAACAACTTTTGTTGAATTTGGCTCGTCTTAAAAGACTCATACAGTCGATTGTTGTTTAATTCCAGATTCATATGCATATATACATGATTCGCCGCCTGTCTCGATCTTATAGACGTGTTTTGACTGCATTTGAATGTTTCAGCATTTCTTTGCACCAATCGGCACTAGATTTTTTTGAGCGATTGTCAAATTATCCGGTATCCAACGCAAACAGATATTTTTGAAAGCCAAATTCTCATGTAATATTAAATGTTTGCGAATGGTCATTTTACACAAAGCCTGTTTTCTGGTGCAACAGCCGATTTTGGACAACCTTCACAAAATTCATCCTGTAAAGAATTGCGACTTCAGAAAACACTGTAGCTCGAGATGGTGGTTAATCACCAAAAACCAAAGCGAGTTGATCAGTACACTGCTGTTGGTTTAATCCACGACGAAAATCATAGAAAATCATTGCACAAAAATGTTCGTGATTTAGTTCCATTTTTTTACCAAAATGAATGTTCGAAGTATCTGTAAACAACTTAAATGGTACTCGTATGACAACATGTTCTAATTATATTCAGATTTGACATATTCAATCAGTGTTGCCAGATATCAAAACTTAGGTTAGCAATCCTTTATTTATCTATTTTTTATAATAAGCATGGATAGTTTCACTTTTCTATAAATAAAAGCCATTATATAGTCATAACCGATAAAGACACCACAGCTCGGAAGCGCGCTTAAACTCATTTTCATGCAAGATTTGTATCGTTTCCATAATCCACTTCTCTATTGACATAAGTGGTCATCTATATTCCTATAAAGACGTTAGTATGTTTTTTATTTCGTAAAAGCGTTATAATGTAAATATTTGTTCAGGTGAATGAAAATATTCGTATCGAAACATACAAAAGTTTTGTCCAATATTATAGTAACAAATTAACTTTATATTGCTATGACCGTGAGTTCAAGAGTATTCCAAATTGGGTCGAGCTTATATAATGATCATCATAATCATAAGTCTATGACTCGAAACATCTAGTTCATTATTATGGGGTGCTGCACAAATTGAAAGCTTTTCCGAAGCCAGTACAGTTAATTAATTACAAGCACTTTTAAACTTATTGCCTTGGTCCGAATAAATGTCTACATCTCTACTATAGAACGTTCATCCAAAAGTTTGTAAGAAATGTATCTGGTGAAAGATTCAGTTGAATGGCCTTGTATGTATCACAAACAAATAAACAGTGAAACGGTTCAGCTTAAGTGTCGCAGAAGGATATATATATATAGAGGTTTTAATAACAAACCGAATATAGGCCAAGCGAAAATTTTGGGTCAATCGAAATATTCATTATACAATAATGGAAAAAATTTCATTCATTGTGTTTATTTACATGAGTTGTTCAAGCGAATTTTCAATCGTCAGTAATGGAAGAAATTCTTCTCATTCTTTTCATTTTTCCTTTTACCCACTCCTAACCAATATATTTATAATACATTTTTCCATTTCCTCTATCTTTCCCTGACCTGTGCTAGTACAATCTTTTGATCATTTGATTTATTGTCTGTTTCTTTTGTTTTCCTATATCTGATATTTGTTCGTTCCATATTTTTCTTGGTCTGCACTCTCCTTCTTCCTATAGTTCTTGCTTTTCATATTCATTTTGTTAATCTATCATGTTCCATTCTCGTTCATTGTCCAAACCAGTTTAAGATTCTCTTATTTATTTTTTATTTGATTGTTTCTTGTTGTAAGTGGTTCATTATAATTTCATTTTCTATTCTATCTCAATTGCGGTTACACTCCGTTTTACTTTCTATGATATCTCCTTCTTTCTGGACACTGTTTCATTCAATGCATAGTTTATATTTGTTTTTTTTTGTTTATTCTGTTTGTAGCCTCCGATATTCAAAAGTTGAGACTTGTACTATTTGTTCTTTTGCAATTAGTCTGACTTTGTTCCCATTTTTCTCGTTTATTTGCAGTTCTTATATCTCTTCTATCCAGATTTTTGTTTTTTTTTCCATATTTTTGCGATTTTCTGCCTTAATTATCACATCGTCTGCATAAATTAAGTTTATTGGGATCCTATTGACGTATCCTATGTTCGTTTGGTTTGTAGGTGTCTCGTCCGTTCCTTTACATATTTTAGTAACTGATGCATTGTTAGTATGAAAAATAGTGGGCTTAGACTCCTTTCTCCATCATAAAGCTGATCTTTTTCCATCCAGTTCCACTTTCTCTTTTACTCTTTTATATACGTTTCTTGTGATAGTTATTTTTTTTGGCACTTCTGATTCTAATGCAAAGAAATTACTTCTAAATCACAAAATGCAATGAATTATTAATTGTGGAATTGTACATTCAGCATTAATAAATAACATATTAAGTGAATATATCAGAGAATTATCTTAAACCATAATCCAGTCCTAGTATAACCTAAGATAATATGAAAAATTGTAGGAAAAGTGCGACTGTAGATTTATGTTTCTCGAGCGTAAAGTGAAATTGCGAATTTCAAAAGAACTCCGCCCTCCGCTCTACGTCACGCGGCAAAATTATTTCTCAATTTGCAGTATGTTACTCAACGCTCTAAGTACACAAATAACTACTTCAATCCGATAAATAAAATGTTTTGTTTTTGGAATGTTACAATACTAGTTGATTATGCACAATCAGTAATAAACTCTGTTAATAATGTTGAATATAAAATTACCTCAAACAGTATCATGCATTTTACCTGCGGCGTCGTTTAACAATTTTCCTGCGGAGCAACTAAATCATTTATGTAGTAAATAGCACGAAATGAAATAGAACCCGAATTTCAGTATAAAATACTAGTTGACGTGATCATAACAACTTCGAATTAGTCACAAATCATACACAAAGGCCCCAAATTGAAATAAACCATTATTAAGAATAACTGATTGAAAAGAACCTATTCGACTGGCAATAATGATTACATTATTGCGTGTGTAATAAAATAAAAAAATGGAAGATTGTTAACTTAAAATATTAGTACGTCACATTGATAGATGAAATCTTTCCTTCCTTTATACAAAACCCAAGAATATAGCAACATTGTGAAGTTCGAATATTATCTCAATTTGTCTGCAGTTGCCTTAAAAATTCAGGCTTTCAAATTCCTTTTTTATGATCCAAGTTATTTTTTAGCATATTGAGAACCATGAACGATTTTTGAGCTACCGCTTCCTAAATCTAGAAATAATTCTTTTGTGTGGAATCTCATGTTGGTAACAGTTTCAAAATAAACTAATTCATTTACTAGCATCAAACTCGTACCAACATCAGATTCCCCGCAATTCAACGTTTTTTATTTGTTGAAGAAGTCACTTGTAGCATAAGATAGGAGCACAAAGTTAATCAAATCAGATCATTTTCAATTAGGAGAAATAAATAGAAATTTTTTATGGCTATTATCCTAGAAAATGCATAATCATAGTGAAATATTTTGGAACTGTTTGATGTAGCGTACGCCTTTGCTTCTAATAATTTCATATTCCATACAAGTCTATGATTGGATGAGTTCATTTCTGGTATCCATTTGATTCATATTCTAACTAAAATATTAATATTCCACCCGGTGATGAATATATTAAATTAACATGACGTGGTTATATAAAATTGACGCAAATTTCAAAATCAGTTGAAGAGCTGGACCTGTGAAAAACCGCTGAATTGACATAAAACATTATCAAACAACAAATATTTTACTATTGCTCAAATTTACAAACTAAAACCAGTAATTTTTGTTGTCAAAAATTTAGATTTTGTTTTGGTTAATGGAAGAGAAAAAGTTTTCCTCCAATGTCGATTTTGATTGAAGCAAAATCTGTTTTTATTGTAGAATGGGTCAACAAGAAGATATTGTCAAAAAACTGATTTTAGGTGCCGTTTTTTCTATATAGAGTCGTGACCGGCAAAAATACGACGTGACAGAATTGAAATTTGGAACATTTTCAAAATTCTCTGTAAACTTCCCAGCTAAAACTAGCAAACAACTGTATCACTTACTTTGACATTATTATTATCTGACTTTTTGCTGGAATGATAAATATTGGAATGTTTCATATGTCAGATATCAAGACTAGAACAAGATTTCGAAATTACCGAGAAAATCGCCAAAAAGACAGAAACAGTAGTGCAAAACCTGTTACCATGAGAATCTAGAGAATCATACGACGTAGAATATGACAAATTTTTGCAGTGAATATCAAAAACTGCTATAAAAAAAACATGATCGAATCTGTTTAATGATATATCCGAAAAAAATTTCCCGAGCTGAATATTCCATGATAAAGAAGACAATTCATCATTGTTTAAGAATATTCCAAAAGATGATTGACTACAAGATTCCATGTTGTGGAAGCTTAGGTGATAAAAATGCATTGATGTAGGTTGTGATTATAATAAGAAAATCATTTTCATGAAAGATTTGTAGTGTTTTTGTAACACAAAGTGTATAGCGTCGCCGCTTTTCTCATGAGAATCGACCTCCACTCTGTTTTTTGATATATGACATTTTAAAATGAATTGTCATACTGATATTATGATTCTGATTTTGCATGCTTATTTATCAATCATATGAAAATTGTTGAACGAGTTTTGATGAAATTTGGCATACATCATTATTACTTGGATACTTTTTATCCGGAAAAATGTTAGTTTCCCATCGGAATATGTGTTTTCGGTAAAAGGTTTGTTTATGATGTTTATGTCCATATCGTAACAGTGACTGATGATTGAATCCGGTATTTAGAACGCGAAGTGGTGGATAGTATCCCTGAAATATTGATACCTAGTTGTTTCTATGTCGAAAAATGTTATGTTGTTATGATTCATTTCAATGATGTTTTGAACTGTTTGAGATAAGTTGTGAGTGTTGAAGTAACTTGTACAATTTTATAGACGAACCTTTACCCGAGAAACGTATATTGAATACATTAGGCACTAAATAGATTTGGGTATAAAATTAGAACTTTACAAAAAATTCGAGTATTGAAAATACTAATGAGAAATTTATTATAAACAGAGCAACAATTCTTTTTTTTTTCTTTAGCTTGAATTGCTAAGGCCCAAATAAGTGAGGTTTAAACCTCAACATCAGTTTAAACTAGAGATATCAATTTTTTCACGTTGTATAGATGGCGTTTATCGACAAACTATAATTTTAAACCAAGGACAAACTTCCTTTTAACATGAAATGCAGGGTCCGAAGCTGTCTTTTTCACTTTGTTTACATTTTTTCAACGTTATAAACGGTTTTGGTGAAATGATTTATGATTCACACTCGACGATCATGACGAAGAAATAATCATCATGTCGAGGCGCCGAGAAAACAAAAAGTTATTCGTCCTAGAGTAAATATTTAAATTGTACCGCCTACTTTTTAAATTTTTTGTGATTCTATCGAATTCTTTCACAAATTCATCCAAAAGTACTACTGCTAGTCTATTTAACTGTGTCCTTGTTTATTTTTGATTTAAACTAGAGTTTGAGCTCTATCTCCAATTTTACTTTAGGTAAATTATTGCTTTGTCACACGTTTCATCACTTTCTGTAACCAATTCTAAAATCAATGCGGACGATGTCACGAATAAAAGTTAGTAATTGAATAATCGTTGAAATTTCCGTTTTAAAGAATTCAATATCTCCATAAATTAATGCTTAATTGATTGTATCGTGCGTTTTAATTTGCGGGCACATAAAAGTTTCTATTATTTATACCTGATTGAACATTTATTGATTTACCAGATATCATTTTTCTAATTATAGATCGTATTCAATATTCTGTTATTAATTATGAAAATGACAATGGTATTCCGTCAGTTATTAATGATATCTATTCTACAGAAGAAGTTTAATGGAAGAGTGACTTTTCAGATATTGATAATACCTTCGTTTATATTGTTAATTTCCTTCATAAATTTTTGATCTGTAGAAAAGTTCACAGATATATTAGTTTCAAATCTAGAAGAATGAAACATGTTTTCGTTGATTACTTTTTCGCAGCTAAAAATGAAGTTACCAACGAAAAGTTACGTCGTAGGCATCATTAACAGTTAGTAGGACTCCTATAATGGTCGATGAATTTCGTGCCCTTGTATTTAGTACTAAGGTAGTTGATGAAGTAAATATTTCAAGTGAATGGATATTTAATATTTTACATGAAATGTTATATATGATGAGAAGAAGTCTAGTTCTACGTTTGCTTAATGCTGATTATAAAACTCATCATACTAAAGAAATAAAAATTTAGTCGAAATAATGAACTTTATCTGAGTAACGTTCCCCAAGAAACCAAAAACTGTTTTTACGCTAATAAGGTCTGTGTATTTATACAATATTTTGAGATTTCGAAAGTGTATAATCACTCGTTCATTTATAAAGGTCAAAAGGCACAATTGTTGATAAAAAAGTTCTATTCACGAAAATTCTCACGCTATTGTTGCCGAAAAATTAGCCAAACTACGATTTTAGATAAATTGAGAGACGATGGCAGAGCAACATGGGTCAAAATGGTAAACCTAGTATGTGAAATTAAAAAAGTCACTATTCCAACAAGTATGCTATTATTGAGAAAATATCAGTTGTGTTCAAATTATGATTGATCCAACAATTTTGAAGCTTTCAACGACTTGTTTTTCTGTCTCGTTATGTTTTTAATTACACAAAAATACATAAGCATGTTAGGAAAAAGTTTTGTGGACAAGAAATCAACAAACTAACAAGTCAATATGAAGATGAAATGAAAAAATTAAGAGAAAAGTTTTATGAAAAGTTCAACAGAGAACTAAAGTTATTCATTTTGGAAATCAAGAAAGGCATCTAAAAGGGAGAAATTATAAGCATTTATCGGAAAACTATCTCACCTCTATCAATGAAAGAGAATAGACATAGATAATCCAGTCAAGTTTTATCATGATAATACCTCGAACAATTATAGATCATAAAATGATTTATAAAGCATGTATCGATACTTTTTTTCATACGAGCCACCGTTTTTGAGACATTATGATTGAAAAAGTAAACGTGATCGTCATAATATACCACATACATACATTTCTACAGTTTTAATATATATTAAAATATTTTGTGTGGCTTGGTTGGTTATCTGCTAGACCTTACAGAGCGGAGCTGGAAGTTGGTTAACAATACATTAAAGCCCTTCAACTTCTGAGTACAACTTTTTGTAACTTCAGAAAGGGATGCAGTGCTTAATGTGGTTGCAATAAAGTCGGACTGTTTTGTTATTTGGCATGTACAAAGCGCCAAGGCGGATCGTGCTCTAATGTTGAATAACCAGTGGATTCGTTTGATTTCAACGGGATAACATGTGATATATCGCTATTGATGCAGTTTACTTGCACTCATAATGCAGATGAAAAAGAGGAAGAACGACAAGAAGAACCATAAGAATTTGAATGTTATGAATTGTATGAATAAGCTTCACTACTTTTATTTTCTAACATTGCTTCTATTTTTTAGTAATTTCCTTAGAGGTTGAGGCGCTTGGACCAGACGACATCAAATGTCAATCTTTATTACGTGTTGGTGGATGGGGGAACGTATCAAAAGCGGCGGGAAAAAGTCTGATTTACATGGTGGAGGACTGTATATGATTAATTAATTAGTTAGTTTTAAATAAATAGTCGTAGCGAAAAGAACGAGTTAGTAAAAGTAACCGCAAAAATTATCTAGGTGATATTTATTTAAGTAAATTATCATAATTTAAGTGTATTATGTAAATAAATTAAGAACCTAAAATGTTTATTAATTCACCCCACGAGTAGAGAAAGGTTAAATAAATACGAAAAACTTTACAATATTATGACGATTACAATTTTTTCAACTTTTTGAATCGTAATATCTCAAAATCGGAGACTCGAGGAATAAAAGAATCGATTTTTGTCTGAAATATTTTTATGAGAAAACTCACCGTGCAGAAAATCACGAAAAACTCATTTTCTTGTCCTTTGATCTTTGGTAAAATTTTTTCCATACATGAGAATGATGGGTAATTTGAAAATTTTATTTTTATTTTGAACAATTTGACAGAGTTTCAGCTTGTTGTGACTTTAAGTATAATCAAATTGACCGGACTAAGACATGAATCAGCTTTTTAACATGTTCACTCTGTCAGAAATAAGTTTTACAATTGAAATTTGAAAGACAATTCACAATAACAATCAAAATACTGAAGTAAGATGGTGGAGAATGTCTTTAAATGATTAACACCGAATAAAGAGTCGCTAGGTCAGTACCTAGTACGCTTCTTATATAAAAAATTGAACAGAATCATTATTACTCGTAACTTAGCTTTTTGCCCATTCACAACCTAGCATTCTGACGATATAATCAACTCAATATCCTTTTCTATATTTCAAAAGCAGAATGTTCTATTCATTGAGAAATGACAAATTCCGCATTGATACGCGGTATTCGTCAAATCTTATGATTTTCTACTGTTTCGTTGGAGGTATTCTAATTTTGGAGAAGTTACTTTTTATACTACACCACAAAGAACTATCGATGTTCCAAGAGAACGAATTAACGTACGCCAAACAGTGTAAGTCTACGTTTTTGATACCTTTCTTAGATTTCTTTATAATTATAATTTGCACCACCACATTTATGAACCGAAATGTCCATCATTGAAAAAGAAACCATGATTTTGTTTTGTGTGGTTTCTTATAACTCTCGTCAATAAGAATTATTTCTAGAATCAATTAATATTTCGAAAATCAATTTGAAAACAACTATCGAGTATTTGAAACAATCCTTTGATCTAAGAGATGTGATGAAGAAAATTGATCCTTATAAATCTATAAAATTGAGGAGCGATTGGCGTTCAAATAATCTTAATACTAATCAATAATTGAAGTTTGATTTTTGGAATCCCAATGACAAAGATATTTTTCTCTTTTTCCTTTGTTGTGTTGTAAATGCCACTAAAGAGTTTGCAGGAAACAAAATAATCATTGTATTATTTTCACTTACCGGTATGTTTTTCTGCCGCTTTGAGAGTGAATGCTTGCAGACGACTAACTTGACTCCTTCCTTTTTTATTGGCAGCGTATAAACCAATATCAAATCCAGCTCCAGATTCCAAGCCACTAACAGCGAAAAGAGGTGTTCTTGAAGAAACGTTGCTTACTAATTTTCTAGTAGCAGTATCAAATACTTCCATGATGAATTCTTGCTTCAAACCACCATCAAATCCCTCACTACATTCGACATTTAGAGAATCAGAAGTCTGATTCACTATACTGCAGTTCGAAAGGGCATCTGGTTTACCTGAAATAATAATCATGTATATTATTCTTTGATACAACTATACAGTGCTTTTCAGATAAAAGTATCCACCTTTAATAACTTTTGTAATACTGGTATTTAGAAAAAATCCAAAAACACGTCAATTTATGTTGGAAGGGGCAAGCATTATGGCTTATTTAAACTTACTGGAAAAGCCACCACCTCACCCCTAGCAGCATCCCCTTTATTTTTTTAAATTACTTTTCATATTTTTTATGTAAAATTTGGATACTCCTCTTTGAGCTGATTTCAAAAATGTATAATACTTGTAGGTTAAAGTGGTTAGTTTATGAGATAAACAATTTTTCTTTTAAGAGCACAAATTTTACTTATTATTTACTTTCACCTTATTTGCCTGTACTAAAATGGGTTGTACAACAGTTCAAACTCTTTAAACTTTTTAACTGTGCTATTTATTCTACTTAAAAAATCCAAACAACAAAAAACTCTACTTTTTATTAAAGTTTGACATTGTCAACTAGAATTTGTAGTCACTATTGATAGTGTAATTTGATACATTATTTATTTTGTTTCTCTGAAATGGTTTACTCTTTGCAAGAAAGAATTGAAATTGTAGGTTTATACTACCAAAATAATAATTGTGCAAGAGCTGCTGCTAGAATATTTAACGAATTACATGACGGAAGACATGCAACTCATAAGTATGTAATTCAACTGATGGAGAAATTTACCACAACAGGGTCTGTTTGCAATAAAGTGCATAAGCGAGAGGGACTCGTAAATAACGAAGCAATCCAAGTGGCAATTTTAGGGCAAGTCAGCTTAGAGGCTCAACAACCCCAATCGTTGTCAACAATAAGTAGAGCGATCGGTGTTTCATCTTCTACAGTTTTCCGAGTTCTACATAAATTCAAGTACCACCCATACAAAGTTAAATTGGTGCACGAGTTGAATGAAGAAGATTTTGATCGTCGTCTAGAGTTTTGCGAATCAATGACGCAAATTATCAATAACAATCCACAATTGTTAAACAATATTTGCTTTTCTGATGAATGCTCATGGTCATTAAATGGCTTAGTAAGTAGGCATAATTGTAGATATTGGGCTGAAAGTGATCCACATATTATGCGTGAATTCCATACACAACATCCCCAAAAGTTAAACGTTTGGTGTGGTATCCTAGGTGACCACATTGTCGGACCTTTCTTCATCAACGGAAATTTAAATGGTGAATCATATCTTGAGTTACTCAGGGAAGGGGTTGACCCACGTATTACAACAATAATAGAAAATGATGATAACCTTTCCGAAGATTTACTGGTATTTCAACAAGACGGAGCTCCCCCACACTATGCTATGCCTGTCCGACAATTTTTAAACGAAACATTCCCCGCTCGTTGGATAGGTAGAAGGGGGCAGATGATGGAGTGGCCACCTAGGTCACCGGATTTAACACCCCTAGACTTCTTTTTATGGGGGTATTTAAAAACAAAAGTTTATGCTACCCAACCAGAATCTCTGGATGATTTACGAGAGAGGATAGAAAATTAATGTCGACAATTAAATTCAGCCGTATTAAGCAATGTCAGAGAGGCATTTCAAAATAGATTATACCATTGTATGGAAGTGAATGGTACTCATTTTGAACACTTATTGTAACTTCATAATAAATAGCACAGTTAAAAAGATTAAAGAGTTTGAACTGTTGTACAACCCATTTTAGTACAGGCAAATAAGGTGAAAGTAAATAATAAGTAAAATTTGTGCTCTTAAAAGAAAAATTGTTTATCTCATAAACTAACCACTTTAACCTACAAGTATTATAAATTTTTGAAATCAGCTCAAAGAGGAGTATCCAAATTTTACATAAAAAATATGAAAAGTAATTTAAAAAAATAAAGGGGATGCTGCTAGGGGTGAGGGGGTGGCTTTTCCAGTAAGTTTAAATAAGCCATAATGCTTGCCCCTTCCAACATAAATTGACGTGTTTTTGGATTTTTTCTAAATACCAGTATTACAAAAGTTATTAAAGGTGGATACTTTTATCTGAAAAGCACAGTGTATAAACTTTAGAACAAAATATGACATGAGCTATTGAGATACTACAACAGAATTCACCACGAAAACAAGGTCATATAAGACGCCATTTTTATGCTATAGGTATCATGGATAGTTTTTAATGCCGATGGCGCATTGATGTGGAGGAAACTGCAGACCACGTCTTCGGAGAGCTCTCAGAACACTCACAAGTGCAAGTTTTAAATACATGGGCAAGCTATCAAGTTTGCCTAGTGACTTTGAAAAGTTCAAGACGAGGTGCCTGATCAGAGTTTCCAAGGACATCGGCATCTGGTAGTTTTCAGAGGGGAGAAACGAGCCAACGTGTGCAACGGTTTATGACCTCTCACTGTCATAACTATGCACCATGAAGGGTTTTTTATATGCTACGAATTTGAGTGGTCACTTTGTAAAATCTGTTGTTACTTAAAAATGGAAAATTGTCAAGATATATCGTTTAAGAATTAAACGAAAGATAATGAAGGATACAAAGGATCCGAGCCAAAAAAATATCAGTTAAAAATTGAGAAAAGTTATCAATTACTTGATATCTAGTGAGGCGCATTCAGCATCTGAAGTGCCGGGGATTTGAAGCAAGATACTGATAAGTCGAAAAGTACGTGATATGTTCCTTAGAAGAGATATCAAAAAAATATTTCCTTACTAAAAATGCTAAAGTTAGATGAACATTTGCGAAATATTACATAAACTTTACTGTACATAATTATATGTGGATTACTTGGTTATCTATAGGCTCTCGCTAAGAGTGGAGGCGTTAGGAGTTCTAGACATCCATACTCTCCATTTATTCAGTTGCCCACTACAAAGTGGATGTGATTAAATGAACTGCGTTAGCTATTTTATGGAGTAAAGGAGAACGAAAGAGCTTATAGACTCGCTAAAATAGGGGCGGACAAACTCTACTAGGACCTGAATCCACTGGAAAAGAATATGGATAGGGACAAAATCAGTTACTGGGACAATCTACAAGGGTTGAGATAAGATACGTTTAGCATGAGATAACTACAAAAATAAATCAGCACAGAGAAGGTGATGGATTGCACTCTACAAGAAGTGAAATATTTGTAGTTGTACCTACCTATAACTTATTTTCTACTTATCCGATTCCACGCGTTAATTATTTTATTTCTATCTTTCTGATGAGAATTACAAATGATTGGTTTCATTTGATAAAGTTACATGAAGGTGATGCACAATTCATTGCTTCACTCTATCATGATAGAAAATTTCACGCTTTCAGAATATATAGTAGTGAACAAAAAAGTGAACGAGTGTGAGAGTGTGGTTAATTGTCTCGTCTCGCACGTCACGTTCTTTGATTCGCGCCTGAAAATCAAAATGAAACGGACCATCCTCACTCTTGTACTCGTATTTCCTTCTAGATAGTCTGGAGCGAGTTATAGAAATGAAAAGGTAAGAGAGTAGAATTTAATGATGACAATATTGACTTCAATGAAATGAATGGATGTCTGAAAGCTTGAGGCGTTAGAAAAATGTACAGAATCGGACGAAATGATGAGAAAAGGTACCTCAGTATTATGATAGTACAAGTATTGAAAGCTGTTGGAATGTATATGAAATAAATTTAATAAAGTGAATCAATCTGTTGGATAGACAATGCTTATATAGAACTGATTAAACTATCATTGAAATTGGATATTTAGTATACAAAAAATGTCAAATTGTGAGAAAAATAGAAGAGAGAAGTTATTGATGAAAATCCTGGTCATTTCTCTTTTAAACTAAGGAAGTAATTGTGAACTTAGAATTCGAGTTACAACGTCAATAATAATTCGAAGAGATCATCTCATAAATAAAATAAACACATAATCTTTTGTTTCCAAATGTATGAACATCTACATCTACATGAACATTTTCATTGTTTTGGGATTTGTTCGTTCTATGAGTCGTATTTTTCGTGAAGAATCAAATTTTCATGCGTAGTAATTAGCTATAGTATAGATAGTCAATATATGCGATTCTGTTCTCTGTGAACTTTATGTGTTGCTCTAATTATGATTCTTGACTTTCTCATTTTATTCAGTGTTTTCGTAAACAACATTCTTGTCGAAATAAATATTGCTCATATTATCAACGCACTGTCTTATTTGTATTTTACCGATTACTACTCGTATCTTATTTATATTTTGAATGAATTATTCACTAAACTATATACTAAATTATGTTCACCGACTCTCTACTCCTCCGTATTTATAATGTGAAGACTCATCTAGAATATTCGATTTCGAGAATTCCTCTATGCTTGCGACATTTCACAGTGTTCTATTTGACAGAGTTCGCTGATCTAAACAATTAAAAAGATTTTGTGGTAATATAAATGTTCAAATTTGTATTGCCCGGACTATACACAAGATATGAGCGTCTCTTTGAAAATTATATGAATATTTATACATTTACTGATTCATTAATTGGATTTATTTTCATCCAAAAACCGATAAACCAAAAAGTAGTCCTCTAAAAACATCAAACCATGCTCGACTCGAGCACGTCTAGTCAAGTACTCTAATTGCCGTTATGTATTTTTAACTCAAATTAAGTTTCGATTGATATATCTCGCTCAAGCTGATAATTTCTGACATATATCCAATTGATAGCTGTTGAAGTCTGGCGCAATATATAATTCGGTTTTTATTGCTTAAATTACGGTGCGACAAACGTGTCCAGTCCCCTATTTTCATTGCCGTAATTTTATTTTGACGCGTTTGGTTACAATATTTCTAATATAATTGGCATTCCGGATCCACGTCATATTCAATCATTCGATGACGTTTATTGTATATGAAAAGTTATTTGTGTAATTTAAAATATCCCCCAGAACATAATGTTGGATTGGATGCAATTTGAAGATGTTATTTTATAAAGCAAGTTTATTCTAACCTAGATTAATTTTATGTTTCAAACTAAGGTGTACTCAGCAGTGCTCCTTTTGTTCTGGCTGATGGGGTTACATTAAACTTAACATGTGAAAATGAACTAAGCTCTGGTTGTAACATTTTCCCTACACTAACACAAATGGTTTGATCCTTTTAAATCTTCTTCCTATGCCTTTGTTATCTAGCAGCTGGATTGATTAGAAATTCACTTGTCGATAAACTAATTTTTGGTAATGAAAAGCATGCCGTCATTTTTGGCAATTTATCCTCTTTTTACTGCTTTTTTTGGATATAGCCGATGAAAACAATCCCAAAAAACGTCGTTACCACTTTTCTGATCGACGCAACCGTCTTTGCTTTTTTCGGAATAGGTACGCCCTTTTCATTCACGATCTTGACTGTTTTCTCGTTTCAGGAATTTATTGGGATATTCAGGTACATTCTAATGTGTTTTTGGTCCAAATACAGCAAACACGACACCCAATGCGCAAGCATAATTCTTCAATCAGTATATAACAAATGTTTCTGTCTTCAGGTTACGGTGGGACACTTTTCAAACAACTATCATATATCTATATTCGCCTCTTTTCTTCCTTTAACTTCAATACAAATACAAATATAGTCAGAGGTCGGTTCAACTTTCTAATATTTGGATGTAGAAAGCTTCACTTCCAGCTATAAATATTCCTGGAGAGGTTAATTATTTTTACTTGTAATTCTGATTTTTAATGAATAAATGATAAGTTCAGGTTGAGGTAGGAAACTTTTTAGACAACTCGTATACTATCAATCAATATATGGTTCTTATAACTTGTTAAGCAAAAAATCCATTTAAAAGTTTGCAACTGAAGTTTCTCATTTTCATAGTCGCTGTTATATTAGGTTGACTCATAATACGTATTTTCTTGAATATATCAATCAAATATATTTTTTGTTATTCAATTTATCATTAGCTTTAATGTTACTTTATAATAAATAGCCGTTACTCCATAAAATCAATGTCAAAATCTGATTGATAACAAATTTATTGAATTGAAATAACGCTGCGTTTTAGTAATATGGTGGACGCGCCAGATGCATATTTCCAAAAAGTGCCAACCTTTGAATTACGTTTTTGTACAATCAATTTCTAGGAAATCGCAAATTATTTCTAATGTGTGTGGAATACGGTCTTGTTTCATGCTCGGCTTTCGCGTTTTCAACCTTAAACACGTGCTCTATGCGTGAATATGTTTTGGTTTACTATTTTTCTTCGCTAAATAGAGTTTAGCTCATTTGTTTACTTCAATGATTTACATTTGAAGATTATTTCAGATTATATTGTTTTATAAATTACATCTTGTCAAATAATAACTCGCCCCGAGATCAATTCTTTCCTCATTTCGAGTCTTTGAACATTGCGACAACCCACAACTTCACAATAGAAAAGAGCCATTGATTTTTGGTGTAATTGGAATATCATATTTCATTAGCAGAAAAAATATAGGTAGTTAGCCGCATATTTCCACTGAATTCCAAAATTCAACAAATTTATTTTTTGAATCAACAGCTTTTTAGTTATTTACATTCATGTGGATACTGAGACAAACAAAACTGCTTCGAAATTGATACTTACCAGCAGGATTTATATAAAACATGCAAGGTTCTTTTTGCATGCCTATTTCATTTTTACCCCAGCATAACAAAGTTCCATAATCTAGTTCATTCATCGGTTTATATAAAGCAACGCTTCGTCCTTTTTCGGTTTGGATTTGACTTTGCGGTATATCTATCATGTCGGCAGAGTTATTGAATTTCCAAACAAACACTATATCACTGGGATTTCCTTCCAATTCGCAAACTATCCGAGCAACTTCGTGTCTTGCTACGCCGAATACTTTAGGCTGACCTGGACGACAATTTGGAATAACTGGAAGAGAAATGAGAGCAATTAGTCAAAAATTGAATAATAATCTATCAATTGTATACTTTGTAGAAATAATTGGAGTCAAATACAGTATATATTGATTCGAATTAATCGAATATTATCGCGGAAAACATACATTCCAATTAATCATGATAAAACTACTATTTAACCAATCGGTTACACTTGGTCCCGTTATTGTTAAATTTTCATATTAATGGCATTCCATATTGTTAGCAAATTCAATGGATATCTTAATATATCATCATCATATATATCATCTACAATGATATTTTCGGTTCTTACCAAACCCTTCCCTTCTGGGGTATGTGTTCTGCGACTCTGAGCGAATGTCCAAACTACAAAAGAAAGCCATTAGATATTTACTCAGACTGAACAAATAGACTCACGGCCGGGACTAAAAGATTCAAAATATTGACTCTTCGCGAAGCATGATCTTTATCTACCTATTCCATGTTCAGAGTTAAATGCTCACTACTGTATAATGCGAAGTAAGTGCACAATCATTTGTCGATTGAAATCAAATACATATCTACTTGTCGTGTGTATACTTTTTATTAAGATTTTATTTTATTTGTGAGTTTGTTTTGTATATATTTACAAGCATTTATCGTTAAATAGTAAACAATTTTTTGACAATAAGTTATTCTACTCTCTCTCAATTTTTTTCATATGTATTGCTGTTCAAATTTACTTATCACACAGTCACAATTTCATTTTTGTAACTTTTGTAGATACTGCTTATCTGCTAATCAGGGCAGGTTTATCAATAAACTTCTTTCAAATAACTTCTGAGAATCCATTAAAATGTATCTAAATCTTTCATTTAGATAAATTGTTGAGCTTTACATCACCATGCGGTTGTCAACTTTAAAAAATAACACAAGGAACAATATAAATTCTCGTCTTAAAAAACCGCCTCTTTATCTTCATACAAAACGTGAAAATAAAGTAGCATCTCTTCTTGTAAAACACTTGAAGCAACCCTGACTAAAGAACTCTTGAAACTTTTACAAGGATCTATATCCCGAAAACGTATAAAGTTTCTTTGTGCAGGATGATCCTGTTTCATATAAAAAGTTAGTTAACAATTGACAAATACGCGTAGTTGAAACCACAGGCGTTCTCGTATTTACAAGGATATTCATGAGAGATATTATTATTAGTCAAATAGGTTGAATACGTGGGGTATGATTGCATATTGATTTACAGAGTGAGCGTTGAATGTAATAATCAAAAATATATTGTAGTCTTGTAGTGGAAAAGAGAAATTATCAACAAAATTTATTGTCAATAGTGTAATAATAATTTTATATATGGAATAATCATACAGTAACAGAGCATAGTGATGTATTATTTAGTACGGCTATGCAATACAAATGTGGTTGTTAATATTTTTGTAGCATTGATACTTGACCATAATTATCTACTCCAATGGGTTTTGGGATACTGTATATTGCCTTGGTACCAGTTTTTTATCGTGGTATCCTCCACTTGCTTCGGGAAGGATCAGTGAGGAAAATAAAATAATCCAGGAGTAATGGTAACCTGGATATTTACTGCTAGTGTTACTCACGAAGCTTTTAAGGTCGGAGTCGTAGAAGAAAGCGAAACGACGGTTAAACACAATTTCCTTTATTTGAAACTAGGTTTCACCCACTTAAGTTCGGACGAATTGACGCAGAAACCCTTTAACGGACACTTACTCTACTCCGGGTCTTGTCTTGCTGTAGGCTGCATCATGGACGGACTGCTGGTTCTTCGAGAACTACCTTTTTTCTTCCAAATATTAAGACGGCTGCCGGAATTTCCCTATTACCAATCCGCTGAACGGATTCCAGTTGATATTTTTACTTACAATGGTATTCCTTGCTTTTTCCTTCGATGAAGACGGTGAAAGGACTTCCTTGAATGACTCTGTACCATCTCTTTTATTGCTGTAGGTGCTTCCATTTCTCTAGCGGTGCGTAAAGGGGGGTCGTCTTGGCTAGGATTACTTGAGTTTCATATTTTATATTGACAGATATAAATTTACATTTAAAATTGGTGAAATCGTCGCTTTAAATGTAGTAAATTCGTTGCCCAAAATCGTAATTTTGTTACAATACAGAGTAGTCAATGGAAATGAAATAGAAGGAAAAACTTGCTGAAGTAGGTTCTCGTGTGGAATCGACTACAGGATGGAGAAAAATATAGTTACTGTGATACAGGAGTTGTGACAGGCAAAGATAGTATAGAGGAAATAATCTCCGAACCTCTAGAGACACCTGGAGACTAACGAAATAGGAAATGAAGACTGAGATTAATAGATCAGCTGTAAACACAAATTTTTTCTAGTGAGTCAGCAAGAAAGAGGACATAATCAAATTATTGGGTAGCATTGTATATGACACCTTAAACTGAAAATACATAGTTATATACGAGTTTGTTGCATATGAATTAACATATATTATTTTCGTATTTATTTACACTCTTTCTATTTGTTGGTTGAATTAATAAACACTGTCTTTTACGCTCTTAATTTATTTACACAATTTAAAGCATTCATAATAATTCACTTATGAATATCATTTAAATAATTTCTGCGATTATTTAACTAATTCCTTCTTTTCACTACGACTATTCAGTTAAAACTAACTACACAAATCATTATATAACTAAATAAAATTCTAAAAAGTTCTAGAACAAAAAGAAAGAAAAGAAATAAATGAATACACTTTCCAAGAAATTATTCAGAAGAAATAATGTGAATAAACCGCCTGCCATTAAGAAAATTATATAAAAATAAATATAAACGAGTTCCGTCGTTTATAAAAAAATTTGAAAGACGCCGCTCGAAAACCGCTACTGGAATTCGCTGAATTCTATAGTAGCTTGACAGGACCGGTCTAGGGAACCATTTTGCGAATTTCGTAATGTATCTATGTCAATGAGCATAGTAATTCTAATTTTAGTAATTTTAATTCTTGAAAAGATTTTTTTTTCTGTCCCAACGAGAAACAAAAATTCTCTGAAAGTTTGGGCCCTAAATATTAATATTAAGTCCTCAGCCGAGAGGTGAAGAGATTTCCCCTTGTAAAAACACACAGAGTTTTTATTTTCAAATTTCTATAGCTCAGTGGCATTTCATAGCATCGCTTCGACCATGGACGGGGCTTTTTCGGAGTTGAATGTTCTACAAAAATGCCAAGCTGTAACTAGAACCGACGAGGTAGTATGGGCCTCTAAGCTTAATTTTTCCGTGAAATTCACGTTTTTCCGCATTTATCTCGTGAATGATAAGAGCTACAAAAAATTAAACAACAACTTGTAGAAAATTCAATTTCCCACAAGAAAGTTCATTAACACTAAGTCACTAAAATAAATGTTTCTGGAGATACTTAATGATAAAGTTTTAATAGAACGGTAAAAAAATATAAATAGTCGGAAATATGTTAGTATCTACAGTGAAAAAAGGTTTTATATTTTAAGATAAATTGATAGGTTAAAAATTTTTGTAGTTTATAAGGAGTTGAAGACCCAAATTTAATTATAACCTCACTATTCATTTTCTATTTCAGTAGTCTCCAGGGGTCTCAAGTAGTCTGGAGGTTCGTAGTGTCTCACACATCGAGAGAATTAGAGGCTACTTTCTCTATACTAATTTGCATGTCACAATTCCTGTAGATTATCCTAGTAACCATTTTTTCTCTATTATCCTTCAGCAAGTTTGCCTGCTATTTCAATTCCATTGACTATATTGTATTGTAACAAAATTAATATTTTGCGCAACGAGTTTTCTATATATCTAAAACTTAATAGAGACCATTTTTTTTGGTACAACAAAATTCCACGAAATATTTTAAAAATATCACCCTAGTGATTAATTCCAAAATGATAACAAATTAATGATATAGACGCTAATCAATATACAAAAACCTATTATTTTTATCTGGATGCAATGTTAACGCTCAAACAAAAACGGTAAATTTTCTTTAGAAGTTTTCCAAGTAGAATCAATACAATTAGTTAAATTTCAGTTCCATTGTTAGTAAGTTTCATTAAACTTTCTATAAAGACAAAAATTAAAAACACATTTCAAAATCAAAAAGAAACTGGTTAAGAAGCATTCAAACCGTAGTAATTCATTAGAGTTTATCAGATAATGGTTATCATTAAAAAGAGGCTATCTGTAAAAAAAACTTCCTATTCCAATTACATGAAAGGGAGTGGAAATATCATTCATGAAATGATTTATTTAAATAAGACGAAGTTCTGTAACCGTCTGTGATCTTGGGGATTGTTTCTGTATATTTCATAACTGGAAATTACTTGATATCATGGAATGAATCAACCCTTTACTTAGTTACGCTTATGCGTTACACTTTATTTGTTGTTTTGGAGGAGCCGTAAATCACAGATCTCGAAACCGAGACCTTATCCTTAAGAGTCCGTCCGACCCTTCTCCTCAACTCAAAAATGATGGATGTGTTTGTGTATTTTTATTCTTAGCATTTCAGGTATATTTTCGCAGAACGTGATTTATCTGCTTTCTCTGCGAATATTAAACTTTTTTGTATTATTCGTTCAGTTTTTACTTATTTGTAGCGATATTGTGATGGCGTCATGATAACGTCGATGATGTATGAATTCCAACCATTCGCAATCATTATTTATAGACTGTCAACTGATTCCGGTTTGATTGTTACCATCAGAAAAATGAGATAACGGAATATGATCATCAAATGTGCAATTTATAACTGTAATGATTGTCATCCATATTGACAATTATAAAAAAGGATGTGCTTAAACACGTCAATTTTTACGAAACAGACACCTGGCTCTTGTAGACCTCCGTCTTTCATTTTCCCACCTTCTTGTTCCTAAATATATGTAAAACATCATAAGAAAGTCATTTATATGAATAATCCAGACATAATTTTCTCACATAGTGTGAAAATCAAATCCTATTGCGATTAGTAAATGAATAAACGTAGGTAAGTACCCACCATAATTACGATTCCTTTGCTTTTTTATTCTATACTGACGGACGATTAAAATATAATAACATTAGATAAAGAATATCAAAAATTATGTTGGAGCCCACCTTTAAAAAACTATAAAGAAAATAATTGCAGTTTAATAAGCCAACTTTCTTCTGTTCGAATGCGTACAAGTACTCTGACTTACGAACTGAGAAGGAAGCTCAAATGTAACTTCGAAAGTTTTACTTTTCATATAATCCTTGGACCGCCAACAAGCGGGATCTTATAGCTTAGTTCTATCGACAGTGTTAACGCCATTCGATCGAATTTTTGTCTATTCTGTACGTGAGGTGGAGTGGATATTATGACAATAACTTGAATCACGTGTTAAGTCGCACGATTTGCCGCTTTGTACGCCCGCTAACGGCGAGTCTGATAGGATTCACTGTAGTACTGTAATATTACTCAAATGCACAAGCGTGATGCCATATGACCATTCATGAATGTTCTTAGAAACATCTAAACCTTATCAAGGCAGTTGAATTTTTCACTATTTCCCAGAACAAATTACCAATTTTGCTATTTCTGCAGTTCATTAGAACGACAGACAGAATTTATAAGAGGAACCAAAAGAGAAAATAAACGTCATTTAGTAATTATAAGGGTTTAAAATTAACTATAACTAATTTTTTGACAAATTAAGGTCAATTCTCAATAGTATGCATTCAAAAGTGATAAATTTTATTAACAACAAGGATGATTTTATAATTGAAATTATCAATTTAAACAAGTAAAGTAATAATAACGAAGTTTTAATTATTCTGGCATTGTATAAACATTTCAATGTAAAATTTACGGTAAACACTCGTTATATATTCTTAAACTTTTGATGTTTTTAAGTTTGGATACGTACGATCGAATTGAATAAATTAAATTAAAGTTACCTACTTTAAAGTTAAATATTTACACTTAAGCCGTGCGGTAACATGTTTCTTTGGCGTAGCGGCGTATAGTATCAGTAAGCAACCGCAGGCGCATGATATGGCATGTGTAACCGCCATTTCCTGTAGCGATTCCGCCATTTGAGCATTCACAAGAAACGTTTCAAACTTTCGTTCTGTTTGTTGATTTATGGGCAAAGTTTAGGTTTGATTTCGTGGTTAACTTTCTTACTTTTAACGGCATCTTGTTTTCTAGTTATACTTTTTCGATTATAGTTTATTTCCCACAAGTCGGTAAAGAAAAATGAACATTCACGGTTCATTCAAATGTTAGTTAACGTTGAAGATAAATGAATTCTGTATGTTATTATATGTCACAACTATGATATGATATTAATTTTGTAAACATCTGTTTTAAAACAACCACAATTTTTAAGAGCAATCAAAAAATTAACCAGCTGTAACATATTGTATCGTGTGCTCTGATCCGTTCAATTTATTCTTACAAATTACATCATACATCATTTGCTCTATTCTGATGTAATTGAGTTGCACTCAATAATTATTTTTAATTGTCTCATGTGGCTGGCACAGCGAATGAAATACGTTCAAATCTGTATCATTCAGTTTTATCTCCTGCTCACAAATAACTGATTAATTTTGGATTTGATAACTTATGATGATTCAATCAATAAACGCAACGGTGTTGACATTACTCGAAGAAGCCTCGATTCGGTTAAAACCATCTGTTCCACATAGAATCTATACCGCAAGAAGAGTCTAGATTATTTTAATGATTTTCAAGCCGTACGATTTGAAGCGCTGTGTTTGATGAAGACGCTGACGCATTTCGGTGATGAAGTAGCCAAGCAAATTTAGTCCAAGGTTGTGATTGGCTTCTACCGACTGACTCACGCAATCTTCTCAAAGCTTGGACGTAGTATTAATAATATTGTGACTTCTCGGAGCACACCACGTTCAAAAATCAACCCTGTCTTCACTTTCACATGCGTTTTATGGACTCATTGGTGCGTGGTGGTGGTAACTCTCTACATACCTCATTTGAAATTTTTGACTCACAAACATGACCTCTATAGTCACTTTGGATAATTCTAGTTTATATTTATAGTATCGTGAATATGATAGTTCTCTTGTTTATCAATATTATTTAGCGTTTCCACCCTAATTTTCCTATTATTTGGTAATTTTTGAATGAATTTATTTATTAATACATTTCCTAATTTTGTGATTTAATTTACTTTTCTTCCCGATGTTCAAGTAATCAATTCTCTCATTATTTTTCGTTCAATTCATATTGCACCACTTCCCATAGTGCGTTGTCAATGTAGCTCATACAAGGCTTGAGAATATTCTCGAAACTTCTTTAAATTCCTGAACAATTTAGAACATTATGCATTTTTAATGAATAATTATGTATGTCCATTTTGAGTGTTTGAATGAATAAATGATTATACAGTATTATCTGAAGGTCATGAGCGGCTCATTCACAATGGTTAACAATCCTTAACTTTTACAGGAATAACCTTTACAATCTATGGAGGAAAGGAAATCGTTCGTTATAAAGAGGCATTACGACAAAAATTATCATAAATTGTACAGGAGGTATGGAAGCATGATAAAACATTTTTAATTGAACTGCATACTGTCGAATATCGTGTTATTTACACGAGGAAAAAATATTATAAGAAATATTCGAAATCAGCATATATTGTTGTATATAGCAAGCTTTCAAGATATCCCCCCAAAAATGAATCCGTTGTATTCAATTAAGGACAACGTAGTGGCCATGGAAATAGAACTCCCCGACCAATTCATCTAGTAAGAAAATTGTTATTAAGATGATTTCATATATCATTTAGGAAGTGGGGAGGGGCTCCATCGCGCATGACCCACATGTCTCTGCGAATGTTTAGAGGAATATCACATAATATGGGTGGGACAGTGAACACAAAGAACGAAATTATAGATAGAATAAACTTCCATTGTAACAGAATCTTGGAAAGTTCAAAGAAATATTCTCCGTAGACTCCGTAAGTGTATAGGAGTGCAAGGTGCCCACTTCGAACATTTATTATAATTTTTTTTGTGCTTAGTTGATAAGTTGTAGGGTAACCAATAAAATTTTTCCAATAAATAATCACAATTCATGCTAATTTTCTTCAGAATGTCTCTTCATAGTGAACAGTTTCCTTGGCATGTAAAACGATCTAAAAATCTACATATTTCCCCAATCATAAATTTTAAGGAGTTAAAAAATCGATTAGAAAATTAATTTTTGCTATCTTTAGATTATCCTTGTAAAAGTTACGGATTTTTAAGTCAAAGTAAAACACACTACATACATAAATATAATCATCCATTGAAAATTCATAATGTTCGAATGTATAATTTAAAAAATATATTTACATTAAGTTCTGATTTCGCAGCTTTATAACTTATAACTTATAGCTTATAACTCGGGATCGTTTTTTTCATTTTTTCATATTACAGCATTGTTTTAACGTCATCTAATACTCTCGAATTATTTGCATCAAGCACCCTCTGAACAACTAAAGACGAAGTTATAGAAAAACGAAAAATCTCTAACCGTAAACTATTAGTCAGATTCTTTTTTATAACAGTTGTTTTGATCGGCCAATGCATTAACATTTTATTATATTCCTTCTACTTTAAGATTAGGTTTTCATAATCATCCAGCTGATCATCATCAAATCATTCAGTCCTTACGGATTATAGCTAATGGTAATGCAATGCATTTTGATACATTCATTATTTTACAGCTTGCCATGGCACCTGGCTATTCCACTCCAGTTCATGTTGCTCAAATTGCATCGTTGCTCTGGGTTGGATCCAACTGTAATTTTCTTGATCCTTCTCAATTCTCTTCTTTTCATCATACGCCGATTGTCTTCCAGCTCAACATCTATTTCTTTATTACTCACGATTTTCCAACTGCGTTCTAGTGTTGATCAAGGATTATATTTCACTCTAATATTTCAATATCATTCGCCTCTTTTTTTATTTTACAGTTTAACAAGGCTCTTTTCTTTATCATGTCTAGATTAGTAAGCTTAAAAATTCTGCAGGGCTTTTAGGAACATGACATGATTTTTGTGAAAATGAAAGTAATTTTTGATAATTACCTCCAATTCTACATTTCACACAAATGCTCGCGCAAATTAATTAACGTTTCCACAGTAGCTTTTCAGGCTTTGGATTTACCGCGCGAATACTAAATGGTAAATTCATTGTTTATATTTTTTCAAATCATTAATTCGTTTTTCACAGTTTGCAGATGAAAGCAACACGGTTATTCCCGCTTTATATTTCACTAACATTATAATATCTTGTTTCCTTTTTAAACAGCCGCGGTAATTAATATCAAAATTCGTTTGTGAAGTAAAATTTTCACGTTTTATGTATTGAATCTTTGCACGGATAAATTAAAGAATAAATAACTAAAAGTGCACTAAGTTTTCGAAATAAACTGTATTATTTGATAACTTAGTGATTTTTAGGTTGTGCAAAAATTTTTAGTTGTTTTTTTCTCCATTGAATGATGCATGTATATTATCTAATTGTGTTGTTTTGTATAACACTTCAAATATATGAATAAATGGATATTACTTCTAATGAATAAAATATTAGTTTTTTTTGCTAACACACTTTGAGCGAGTTCTATTTATTATTGGCAAAAAGACATTTCGTGGCTCTTAAAAAACGTTGAAGTTATGTACATTGTAATTTTTAATTCTCCTGACTCAAGCTTAATTAATGTTAACAATTGGCGTATGTGCTAGGTCCTTTCGGTGTTTTTACAATGTATTCACCTATTTTTGTAATCTGTTTACATTATATTGTTACCGTTTTTAAAAAAAACAATGTCTATCAAGACCTTCTTGTTTGTTAATGGCATTCCAGATATCTCAATAACTCGAATTATCTAGAAATCCGTTGGGTATATATAAACGGTAGTTCAATATACCAAACGGTGTATTTAAATGAATTAGTAGTGTGTTGAGTATCAGTGAATAGTATATTTAGTGATAATTTATAAATAAATTAAGTAAGTAATAAGATACACCATGTATAACTTCAGCCTACAGTTTAAATACTGTTTGAATACATAATTCAAGTGACAGATGGCGTTCATAAAACTAAACTTGTGCAGAAATAGAATTTCTTCAAAAGGTTTGTTTGTTCACGGTCTTTATATTGTTAATAATAAAATCAGACCTGCATGCATTATTTAAGAGTTAGAAAATTCAATATCTTTAAACAACATCTTTACTTCTTGGTAATTATCATTAAAATCTCAAATCATATAACGTTAAAACGGTTAAACTCTATGAAATTATTCATTCTTAATACATTTCCCTATAATTGGAAACGTGAAAAAAAACTGAATAACAACACTGATTACCAAGCTCTCTAGAAACTGTAAATGTAATGAAAACATAAAGTGCCTAGACAATTTCAAAAGAGCCTTTTCAGTTATTTCTTTGAAGGTATTATGTTTTTGCTTCCGAATATATAGCGACACGTTCATTTCTATGTGCAAAGGAAACTAAAAGGTATTACTCTATGTTGCTATTAAGTCATTCATTATAAATGCTGGAGATATTATCTTCTTTTTGCTTCCAGTGTTCATTTCCATTTGAAAATATTAGTATTTTTTTTAATTACGAATTTATATAGGTAAAGCGATTAGCGACCTATGAAACCAAAACAATCTAATAAGAACCTTTCTTAATCTAATATGAATCTAAGTTAGTTTAAATCTAAGTTAGTCTAAATCTAAGTTAGTTGGAAAGTACTGAATGAAAAGTAAAACGTTATAATGCCTTTGTAAATTCTATAAAACTGTATCTGGCCCTTTTCTTCCCAGTTAGTGATGTTTGGTTATCAAGTTTTATTTTTACATCTCTGCTTTGATATACCTGGCCATTCTTTTCTTAATCTGATCTCATAAACATGCAAAACATTCCAAATTTTCTGTCAAAACTTTTTCCTATTTGGCATTAACTTGACATCAATGCTGACATTAGTTTTGACATTAATTTTGACATAAATTTCGACATTGATTTTGACATCAATTTTAATATCAATTTTGACATCAATTCTGACATCAATTTTAACACCAATTCTGAATAGAAATAAAACAAATATATAAATAGACCTTCTTAGAAATTAGTTCGAAAGAAACAATGTAAATAAATCGCCTGCTATAATAAAACCAAACATGAAAGGCGCTGAATTTAAGAATTCCACTAAAACCAGGCAGGACCGGCTCCAGGAGAGTGACGAAATTTTTTGAAAACCGACACTCATTTTCAAAGTTATAACTTTCGACATTTTTTTGTAAACAGAAATGGAAATATCATCTACTTTATATTATGAACACGTTTATTTGTATGCTAAGGACTGAAAGTGCTACTTTGTTGGACGAGTCTGAAAATTACGACACGAGCGAAGCGAGGCGAGCAACAGACGAGTGTTTGTGAACTTTCCATACGTGATCTTGAACCACACGAATGAATATAAATCATCTAAATGAATATTTGCCATATCCACGTAATAAAAATGAGTTTTTTATACTTACATTTGACGTCAAGTTGCACAGGATTGCTTTCTCCGTCGCCTTCTTGATTGTGTCCGACACAAGTGTAAAGTCCTGTACGGGCTCGCGTAATAGATTGTAATACCAAACTCTGATTACTCACTATCGTGTTAGTTTGGATGTTGTTGTAAAGTTGTTTGCCCTAGAAATAAATATGACAACTTAATTAGATGTGATATCTTTCAAGGAAATGAGATGTTGAGTCCGTGTCGCGATGGCGTAAATTACTATTTTTGAACGGCATATTTTTAGAACCGGGACCGGACACTGTTATCGATTTTTTAAATTAATTCCAAAATTTTTAACAAGTTCTAAGTTTTAATCAACAATGCAATATTCGTTATCAACAACATTTTGCCATTTAGTGTGCAACTTTTCAATGCAGCACCTATTAAACTCATTTAGTTTTTGAGTAAAATATCTTGATGTGATATCTAGATTTTTCAAATTTTTTACTACAAAACAGATGTCGGAATAAATGTAAACTCGAGATATCGCGATATCGGTCGAGTATTGTAGGTGAGGCAGTACCTCACTCACTACCCTCACTCACATTCCGCAATAATTCTGCATATATTCCACCAAACACACAGTAGCGTCTTTTTAGAGTGTAAACCGGGCTTCGCAGTACTTGCATTTGAAGAGAGCCACCCTCTTCAGCGTTTGGAATTATCATATATTATTACTAGCAGACCCGGCTACGCGTTACTGTGGCTGAGTGATTTGATTTCAAATAATTCTAATGACAAAACAATTACTCTCTCTTCTGCTTGTTCAATGAAATTATACTGGCATCGTTACACGTTACACGTTCTTCACAATTGCTCATAAAATAGATCTGAAGAAATTTCTGATCTTCATTTTGTATTGGCATCAATGATCCAATTTTATGATATACCTAGCCTTCAATTTTTAATGTTGTCTCAAAATTACGACCATCAGATGACAAATCACAAACTTTGGATGCTCCAAACGACGTCATTTGGAAGCAAGAATTAAATTTTCGTGTTTTACGCAAAAATAATTTTGATTCATTGGAAATGCCGGAAAGTAGGGATTTCAAAGGTTCAGGTGGAGTAGGGAGTGGTGACAATACAGCTTTTCCTGATGCGGACACATGCCGGGTGCTTCGTTGCGAAATGTTAACGCCTGACAATAATTGCAATTTTGTCCATCGCACCAATAGTAACTTTGGAATCAGCCGAGTAATTGATGTCTGGTTCATAATTAAATGCAAGACGAACAAATAATCCACGCGTTACTGCGCGATTGGTTCGATGTTTTTATCGGTTTTGTTCTCTATATGAATCTATGTGTTGTTGACGTGCCACCCTGGTTCTCAATGCATTTTCTTGTCGACGATTATCACGCTGTTCTCGTGCAGGAATTTCAGCTGTGCGAATTCTTTGAGCTACATTTCTTTCTGCTCTCTGTTCGACTGATTCATGAACTCTTCCAACATGTGCACATCTTCTTCTTGCTACGGGCATTATTTGTGGGAGGCATTCTACTAAAAATATTAATAAAATTTTTAATGTGAATGAATTTCGCTGTTCTCTATATAACATAGTCTCTATAATGTAGTTTAGAATTAAAAAAAAAACTATTCGAAGTAATGTACGCAACGAAGACAAAATGAAGAATGATTTTAAAAGAAGCGACGTTAAGTGGGATAGGCAAAATAAGGCATGTATAGTGTGTAGTCTAAGAAAATATATCACTTTAAAATGTGGCGCCATCTATAAGGTGCAAAGGACAAAATTTTACAGTTCTCTGTAAAGAAATTAGCTTCAGGCGCTACCTGTTCCAGAATTATGGAAACTACGAATAATAACAACAATCAACGTTGATGAACAGTTTATTATTAATTATTGGGACTATTAATTTAAATAATAACTATCCTATCATTTGAGTTGGACCAAATTACATATATATGCCAACTTTCATGAATATCAGTTTACTCGTTTTTGAGTTCATTCGGAACATACACACGGACACTGAATTTTTAATATTTAACCCAAAATCTCTAGTTTGGCTGGGATTTCTATAATTGTGAAATACTCAAGCAAAGAAAAACATAAGCCAATCTTAAGTGTATAAAACACGAATTGATACTTGTGGTTGTGGAACAAATTTTAGGTACATTATAATACAACTTTTACGATATAAGAGGATAATCCAAGAAGTACCTAGCTCAACAAAAAAAAAGAAAACACAGAAATTTTGTTTTGGAAAAAAAGATATTTATTTTTCAACGTAGTTTGATAATAAGAATCGTCAAGCGCCTCAAAATAGCTGCTGCATCTCTTCATTGTTGGAAAATGTTTGACCACCGGGCCATTTTTTCAAGTCTGGGAACAAAAAATAATCTGGCGAATAGGGTGCATGAGGTAGCCATTCAAACTTTCTCCTTAGCTAAATACGGCCGTTTTGCTTGATTTCTTCCCTAGAAACTTGCAATAAGTTCGCATAATACTCGCCGTTGATAGTTTTCTCATTTTCAAGATAGTCAATGGAAATTATTCCACGCGCATCCCAAAAAACCGATCCCTTTACCTTGCCTGTAGATAGAACGGTCTTTTTCCTTCTTTGGAGCCTTTTCTTCTTTTCCAATTTATTGTTTCGATTGTTTATTTCTGTGAAACATTGCCAAACAGTCGATGAAAACATCTTCATGACTCCGTTTTTGTTCCATTGTGAGTAAACGCGGCAACCATCTTGCGCACATCTTTCTAAAGTCCAAATTTTCAGTTATTATTCGATTTGCCGCACTTCTTAAAATGCCTACGATATCTGTTAGCTCACGCTCTTTCAGACGAAGATCATCCAGTACCATTTTGTAGATTTCCTTCAACATTTCTGGAGTCGTTACCACATTTGGTCGACCACTGCATTGCTGATCTTCGCAGGTCTCGTTTAAATTCTGCTACCAAATGTTTTAGTGTTGATTTTTTCCATATTTACAAATTCACTGAAAACGTTCGCTATTGATGACTTCCAAACAAATACTAAACAACGTGGCCTCTTCAAACTTGAAACATGTGCTGTATAGATTATGTACTTTCTATTACAGTGATGTTTTTCAATCTCTATGTCAAGCCAGGTACGTTTGGGACCACCCTCGTATGTGTGAACAGCGATTCAGGTTATTTATTGCTTAAGATTAGTAATTATAGTTATATACTGAAGCTATTTCATAAATAAATAAACATCTCTCTCTTTTGAATCGTTAATTCCCGCAGGTACAAGTTGACCTTACACCCATTTGCATTGAGGTCTCTAATTATATCATATCAGATACCCATTACCAACGTCTATATTAAGAGGTAAAAAGAAAAAAAAATAAATGGTGATTTGTTTCAGCTTTTTGTTAGATTTCGCCCAGAATTATTTTTTTCGTTCTAAAAACACCACTATACTTACAATTAGACTGTCTGGCTCTCATTTAGACAACCAAGTTATGGTCTTCAGAAACAGAAGGTAGTTTGTTGTGTATATAAAGATTATAAACGGATTGAGAAATTAATTAACTCAATTTGTTTACGATATTCAGACTCTGATGTAAACTCGAAAAGTCACACAACTAACTGTATATATATATATGTATATGAAAGAAATAATTTTACTCACGTTATGCCTCCAGCTGACTTTATATACCCAAGGATTTGATTTGATATTGCATTCAAAATACACGTCAACACCTTCTTTGATCGTACTTCCATTGAGCGTGCTGCCAAGTTCAAGAGATACAAGAGGAACGTCTGAAATTAAAAAATCGTTTTATAATTTCGAACAAAAATAATATGAAAATCTTTAAATTCTAGCAATAATTTCTTGCGTTTTTATAATTTTTTTTTGAAATGAAATTTATCAACAGCTGTTAAATTTTGAGTTCGTTCGAAAATCAATCTGCATCGACTGGAATGCGGAATAAGTTTAAACGAGCAGCGATGATGTTCAAAAATGAGGATGTTTAAAAGAAAATATGAAAAAGTCGTGTGAAACAGGAAAATAATAAAGTGAAATTGGGTGAAGTGAGATATCATGATGATAAAGATGGTTTGATCGTTGTTAAGTGCTGTCCAAGCGAAATCAACAGGATTTTCCGAATCGATATGTAACCATATATGGAAACTGTATTCATCATTTTTAACTCTTTCCAAGGTTATTAGGCTTCATTTGAAGTATATATAACTGGTACCCGGATGAAGTGAACAATTGGTATAGAATTAGACTTAGAATTAGCTTTCCAATGAATCGACATGAAAATAAAGATAAAACTGAAAAAGCTGGAAAAACCTTCGAAATAAATGAAATTTCTAATAGAACTAGCCTAGCTATTAGGATCCTCCAAACTAATAAACATCACCGTAAACAAAAAAAATTTCCAACAATAATATATTTATTACAAAAACAAATTGATAACCATCATAACTTATATATGCCAGAGATAAGAACTGGAACTTATCAGTGGAGAGTAGGGGTGGTTGTAGTCCACAACTGTGGACAACAGACCGTTGATGATGTAGTAGTTTTTTCTTAAGTATTGCCACATATCAGCTGCAGAGCTGAATAAAGTTTATTATCCAGACAAATTGACACATTCATCACAATGTACATCAAGTTGCATCTCTTGTAGGCGCTACTAATGCGTTTTTTTTGTCCAACTTGTTTTCCTTTAGTAATCCTTTCATAGTAACCTCAATGATACGGAATTGTAGCTTTTAATCCCATATTTTAACAACATAGGATAGAAATCATGTTTGAACAAGTCGCAGATCGCTTATCTGTCTCATCGAAACAATTTCAATTTAGTGGGCCATTATTTAATGTTAAGTACACATCAACGTCACTTGAATTTTTAGTATGGCAGGCATCGAAAGAGGTAAGTAATATCTATTTTACATTAATACTTTTGTATAACTTTTTTTTCCTTAATATCTTTAAATAACATTTTTTCGTTGATATCTTTATAATATTTAAGAAAAACTTCAAATCGACATATATCAATTTCGACCCAAAACATTCTTAGTTCTTGAAATATTCTGATTTAGAAACAAATATAAATCATAAATATAGAAATCATTCCTGTCTTGTACTGCTTTGAAGGCTTTTTTATGTTTATTTCTTTTAGAAAACATCATAGATCTGAAAAACATTGCTGTTCTGGAAACTTGGATAAATTCCAAAGGACCAGACAGAGTTTCTGCTATTTACGCTACTGATGTTGATCGTTTGCACATTTCTGCACCTTCAGATTCCATACATAAGGCTATTCAAAAACGTCAAAAATGTATGACTGGGCGATGAGGTAAAGGGCATTAAAATTTTCGAATAAAGTGGAAAACTGAAAATAAATTAATTTCTTTTTGTACTTGGAAGTGGCTATGAAACTGAAGTGACGACTGCGATACAATAATTAATAAACGAATTATTTGATGAAAATCTAACAGAAATATTACATATTATAATATACCTTCATTTATAAGTTCGTTACTTCGGACTGTACCCAGCAAAATCCGTGCGAAGCAAAAAAAAACAGCAATCGGCATATAATGTTATGGCCTCTGGGTGTTGAGATATACATCGCATTTTGAAAATATGAAAACAAGTAATAATAACTATTGTTTGACCAATTTCACATGTAAAAGTCCATGAAAACAATCATCAAATTCAATGAATAACATTTCGAATGGTATTCTCCAGATGTGGTCCCCAGAGACTACTGATTGATTTTATTTCTAAAAAAATCTCGAAGAGAAGAAATATCACTAACACTCACCATTACACTGTTTAACGCGCGTTTCGATAACCAAGTTATCATCATCAGAGACTGTTTGTAAACAGTTTACCTTAATACATAATTAAATTTAATTGGAGAATAATATTTTTGATTGAAATGAAAGTAAATGATCTCAGATATACTACATCCCAATTTACCATTTATTCAAATTAGTTGAACGATGAAAAACATTGATAGTTTTGTATCTGTTAAACTTTCTATCTAACAAAGACATTGATAAAATCCTGATCTGTTGAATAAAGAAAAGTTTCGCATTTTATTAATGTAACTTATACTAAATACTCTGCTTACACCACCATTACACTGTCCAACGCGCGTTTCGATATCCAAGTTATCGTCTTCAGAGGCTGAAGGTAAACTGTTTACCTTCGGAAACTGAAGGAAAGTATATCCTACATTGATAAAACGCAGAACTTTTCTTTGTCTTTGTCCAGATCAGGATTTTATTAATTTCTTTGTTAGATAGAAAATTTAACAGATACAAAACTATTAATTTATTCCATCGTTCCTTTCAACTAATTTGAATAGATAGTAAATCGGGATATGGTATATCTGAGGTGATTAATCTTTATTTTAATGAAAAATATTATTTTACAATTAAACTTGAACTATGTAATAAGCATGATAACCTCTACTAATAAAGTTTCACTATTCATTTTAATAGAATATTCATAAATACTACTTGATTTATTCTTCAACGCCTTCAATATGATGTACAGGGAAGGATAATAGCAAGGGATGCATTAAAAAGTGATGACATTACATTTTTGCGCTCCGCTTCCTTTTACCGATATTAGGGTTGGTATAAGTAAGCCATTTTTATCCGAGTTTTATATAGAAATGAACGCTATTGAAGTTCTATAAGTATTTTTACGAATTATGGTGCGACCTTTTTTAAGTAGGGGAATCTGGAGTAAATTTTTGTGTATCCATGTCATATTAGGAAATGTGAATACTAAAAAGATTCCAAATTTCTAATGATATATTACCTTAAGTTATACAGACTGTCAGAAACGTATTATCGGCTAAGAACCTTTCGTAAGTAATGGTATAGTGAGACCGTAAAAGTAACTAAAGCGAACCATATTTATTGGATGAGGTGGATCGTATCTACATTGTTCCTTAGAAAAAATATTCCGAAATCTAGCATGTCATCGATTTCGGAGAAAAATATCTTAAAATACTTTGGTAATCATTTTGTATCCTCTCAAGAAAAATAAGAAAAAATACGCAAGATATGAAAAAGATCCTTTAGTGCTTTACAATAAACATAGTTACCTTGGAGCTCACAATTCCAGTACGAAGGATTTGACTAAATACAAGAGAGTTGAACCGAAAATAAGTACACAGTAATAGAAAACTGTACCTCCTTCGGGTAATCATAATATGTTTTAATGGAACTGATGTTTTCATCGTTAATATTTTTAATCAAACATAAATACGCACACAGACGAGCAGAAAAATAGGATTATCTCATGATATTTTGCTACTTGATACTAAAAAATATATTGAAACCAATTTGTGTTTCAATGGCAAAATTTGCTTTCTCGATTATAATCATTTGATTCACATATAGTTTGTTGTTTTCAAATTTGTCGTAAGCTTCGAATAATCAAATTTTGAGGGATATAAGTATTCTGGATATTTTTAGTCCTAGATAGAATTGAAATCCCAATAACTTTGGAGTCAAACCAACCCATTTGCTTGGAGACCATACTTTTATCAGAGTTAAACTAGAGATCCCAACTCGATTCCATAACGCCAGGAAAGAAGCTGAAGTAAATTCTCTTTTCAGTGGAAGTGGTAGCGTGAATACAATTTATTAAAATAATCAACATTATCTAATACGCCCCTATCTGGATGATAAATATATATTGGTACACCGAGCAGATTATCATCTTGATATTGGTCAGCATAGACTTAAAAGATGTTCCGTTAATCTCTATAAATCGAATTTATTTCAAATGATATCTGGGTTTATCAAGTTCCGATAGGTCATAAATATGAAACGTATTGAAATAACAAGATGATGTTATTCGGTAGATTCATACTAATTTTTTTCACGAAGGTTAACGCGAGAGGTCACATTTTCTATATCATTTGCAAAAAAGTTAGTCTCAAGAGAACTTAAGTAGGTCCTTACAGCATGCTGAAGTTCTTCGTTGGTAGTGGAACGTTGTGTATTTACCCTCGTCTCCATTTTTCTCGTCTGATAGTCCAAAGCTGCTAGAAGGTCTAGGTAGAAGGTCGAAAACTTCCTAGTTGACCTTTCGAAGGAATTTTATTGTCAATTGGACGGTTAAGCATTTTCATGGGTCAGAGCCGTGCCAGAGGAGAGTATGCTTCTTCATTTGTTCTCTATATTTTCGCAGATGTAACGTTAGGTATTCCAGCAGCATTACTTTGTTATTGTTGTTTTTTGTTTTATAATCAAATTATCTGTAAGAAGCTTGTCTTTTTGTTTCAAGACAACGTAGCAATAGTTTTCTTTTTCCCGGTTGTTAAACTTCGATCTAATTGTAGCTCGAAGGAGGAATCACATAAGCATACATTATTTTGACTGTCTTTCTTGTTGATGTTAGTAGAGTATCGTAGAGAACTCAAGTCTTATTTTTAGTAATAAGAGTTCTTAAACTGTTTTCCTCAGTGTTATACCGTTGAGAAACGTTAAGGCTAACACCACTCTCTTTATTTTGTGGCTTTCTCAGAAGATTTTTAGGATCCAAAGAGGAAACAGTTTTCGATATATACCATTTGATTTTTTTAGAAAATATATGGAAATTCCGCTTATTTTAAACAAATTTGCTGTAGCAATTAGCTTATGTCATAGACAATTTTCCGATCTTTGGCAAGTGACGATCTTATCTTATAGCGTTGTCGCTTTTACAGTATTTATTATACACTGCACTCATCATTATTTAGCTTGTGTTTGTGAGCATAGATTATAGTGATTACAGATTTTCGACAATAGTTCGCTGACGACTGAGAGGTAGGAGCCAGCACCAGCGGTAGCAGTAGCCAAAAAGTGACTTAATATTACAACTTTAGTTTTGTTTTCTACCGCTACAAACTTTTAGAAACAAACGCAACAAACATAGGACATTGAAAGGACTTAAGTTGGAATTTTTGGATTTTGGACACCAACACTCACAATTACACTGCCTGCGTGTTGATAACCAAGTATCGTCCTCAGAGACTGAAGGTGAACTAAAGATTACCTTCAGTATTTTACTAGTGAGTGTTGCTCATGATCTGATGGAGTTGTTGCAAAACTGAAGGTACTGAATAACAGATAATCCACATTACTTCATAAGTTCTGAAGATACGTACTGTCAGAAAGTGAATGACTGATGTGGGATTCTGAGAGATTGAATGATTGACAACTTTCTTTAACAAATAATTGAAGGCTGATCGATTAGTTGACTTATTCGAAAAAGACTTATGGATGACATTAATAATCTTTCTTTTATATAGGACGGGAAACGTTATTAATTAATTTAAGAAACGTTCGTCGTTGTTTAGACGCCGTACATGAAGAAGAAACAGTTAACAGATTACTTTTCGGAGAAAACCAAGAAGTATCTTCTGTCAGATTGTGGTAATATTAAAAAATTTTCTGTACTTTTGACGCTAAGCAAAATATTGAGAATTAAACCTATTCGTGAAATCGTATTGATACGATATACTGTATGAGCCGCCAGACGATTAACATCGGTCATTATAAGGCTGCTATTGTTTTCGTATATTATGAACAGTAAATTTAAGTGTATATTGTTAATATATTGGAATAGATATGATCCATATGTGTATGTTCTTAATTTCTATTCAAACGAATAATTTTTAACTATTGAGACTCTTACTTCTTCCTTCTAATTACACTGGAGAATAAAATTGAAACTGTTGTGTCACACAATGTTCACTCTTATTTTTTACTTTGATCGATGACTAGTAGTAAAAATGAGTGAATAAAAAATATTGGCTAGATTTATGAATTTATTAATGTAATTGTAGATATTTCAACAAATAATGATTATACAAAACAAACAAAAATATGAATTTATCATCTAGGATTTTATGGCAGTTTTAGCTTTTTTTAATGTAAAACAGTACTTGGCCAACATCGATGGGGTTCATTTGCAATGATAGCGTTTTCCATTGCTCATAGCTCCCAAATTGCCAATAGAAAAATCTAGATGTGATACTGAGAAATGAACTTTGAGTGATATGTTGCATCTTAATGCTTGATAACCCAACTGCAATTCGTTAACCAACTCTTTGGACTCCTGACTCTTATGGTTGCCTAAAATATTAGCAAAGGAGTTTTCGAATGCATCTTTACTAATTTGCATCTGGATAAGTCAATTTTTCTCGAAAATACTTTATCAACTCCCTAATTTGAGGACCAACAAAAATACCCTCCTTATATTTGCGTCATTCATTTTAGAGATTTTTTTTCTACATTATACAAAAATCCGTTTCCATTGTATAATCTAATGCGTCAAGAAAGTTTCAAATTAACACTATTTTTTGGGCAATGGTAAAAGAAGAATTTCAGACGTCTCTACAATAAATAAAAATTTCAGATTTATTTTTTCAGGATTTGAAGATTTCGCATACCCCATTCTTTTTTATGATAAAGTATTTTTTCTCGACTATCCACTTCACAAAATATCTGGTGGTTTATGAGGTTCCCGTATTTACCACATATATTGGAAACATATTTTTTTAATACTGTACTGTAAAGTCTACTCTAAAGTACTAGTTTGAGTCCGGAATATGGCACTTTACGGTATCGTTTTTTTATATATTCTTTCGCGTACCTTTTCGAAGACTTTTCTTTTAGAATTGATACCTTTCATATCGATAAGATAGCAGTTTGAAACATAATCTCTTGGTTAGGGCCAAATACTGGGCACAGCAAATGGAATAGGACGGGACAATTCTTCCAGTTACTTAAATTATTAACACAAATTATGCAACAAATATGGGTAGCTCAAGATTTACCTGGATGTACCACAAGGAAACTAAAATATTGACGTTAATTCTCTATAGAAATATATATTGAATAGTTTATTCCATTTCTTCGATTACTCTGCTTGTTCTGCTCACTACGACTATTTATTATAAACTGAACTAAACTGCGCTACACAAACTCCTTATATATATACATATATATATATATATATATATATATATATATATATATATATATATACGTTCCTAGAAATTATTCTGAAGAAACAATGTAAATAAATCGCTTGCTATATAAAGTTATATAAAAACAAATATCGAACGAATTGCGGGTATTTCATCAAAGGCCGCGCCTTCGCTAAATTTGACAATTTCACTATATCTAAGCAGGACCGACTCCAGGGCAAAAATAAGTTCATAGCAATACTTTCTCAGCATATTCATGCAATCACAGCAATGTCTTATGAATTATTATATTCAAATTACTATGAAAACAATTATTCTAATGATTTTATTTTTGTCTGATTGTTTGCGTTTATTATCATAGTACTGGTTATACAAATAAACACGTCACAACAAATCTAAGATCAATCAATATAATACAATATAATGTTAACCATCAAATTTCGTGTGGCATGACTGACCAAAGTAGTCTAGTTGCTGAAAATATATTTCAAATTATTGTTACAATTATTAATTATCAAACAAAATTCAGGTTTTCGTTTTTCTAATTGAATTATAAGTAAAATGAGAATTTATTGTATTGACTAGACATATTACTTACAAAACACAACGTAGTACATGAAATTCTCGTATACGTTCTAAAACATCTACATTTAATGAAATAAAAGGCAGACATTGCTCATTTTAGTATTTCTATGAATTGCATTCGCCTTTTTAGTTGCTATCTATCCAAAAACTTTGTTCATTAATTCTCAGAAATCAAAACAAGTTTGTAACAGGTTGTAAAAGTTGGGTAGAATAAACTTCATCAAAACTTTTACCGGTAGATTCTAATCAGAAAGTGGTATGTGTTTCTATTTTAATAATTTACTTACTCATTACTTAATTCACGATAAAATAGTTGGAACCAAATTTATATTGAAGTTATTGAAATTACGTACTATGTGAGGGATACATTTTTTTTGAAATTGAAAAACTTGAGTATCGAGCTGTCATGAAAAATTTGTTTTTCAAAAGCAGATGAAGAATTAGTTAAATACTGTATATGGACATTCTGCACCATTACTCACGACCCCCGATACACATACACCGGAATTGTTAGCACAAATTTTTGACGCCTCGCGCATTACATCATGCTTGGATCATGTCATTAAGATTAGGCTTGAATTGTATATATTTACCGGGTTTCCATGTGTTTGTAGTATTTTTTTGAGCTTATCGACTTCGCCAGTATTGAAGACTACTGTAGAGTTGTTTTAACTGTTATTTTTTTTAACATACTACTTTCTGTTATAAGATCATAATGCCGGGTTGTGCCTTGGCTACATGCAAAAACAATAATAGATACAGGTATTGAATACTTTGTGATTCAATAGATGAAGACTTGGCGAAGCAATGGATAGGAGTTTCTCGTGATAAATGAAGTTTCTATTTTACATTTCTATATTTGAGAATAATTATACCTGTTATATTTGTTTCGTTGATTCACTTGTAGAATTATAAACAAAAACGGTTGGGAATCACCTACACATTTTGATGTATTTTGAAATATTTAAATAGGATACCATTTATTTATTTATTTTTTTATTTATTCATCTATTCATTTATTTATCTATTTATCTATTTATTCATTTATTTTTCTATCTATTTATTTATTATATCGCGTGTCTGTTCCTTTCATTTCGAAAAGTACAGTATTATAATGCTGATTATCTGGAGCAGGCAGGAAATGATATTCCTTGTAAACAGCAGGCAGCCTTAAGAACGTAGAATGTATCTGATAAACTCAATAACCTATATCTAATTCATGTATCAAATATTACTTTTGGAATCAAAATTAAACTTCATAAAACTATTTCATGATATAAATGCAAGTGGCCATAGGGCCACATAGGGTGTTTTTGAACCAAAATTGTTTAAACAATTACGAGGAATTGTTATTTTTCAACCAGCTAAATTTTTCTCTCTTATTTCTTGAAATACAAATAAATGTTTAGAGATATAAATTTTTAATGGTAAAAGTACCCAAATTTGAGATTTGGGTACTTTTGACCCATGAAAAATATATTTAAAAAAAATAGAATATGAATATAATTTTTTTCTAATTCTGTATGCAATAGTGGATAATTATCTTATAAGAGATTTGGGAAAATTTCATTGGTTACACCTATTTATTAATTGTTATTGCCGCCTCTCCGTCCTCAATCATTATTTGCCATTTATCTTGAAAAATATTAACTTTATCAATGTTTTTCACAGAGCAATATTATTAATAATTGAAATGTCTGTAATTTGTTTTCAATAATTTTTTTCTAGAATCAATTCTACAAAAGTTATTCAAGCATGAATCAGAACATTACTTTTTTATCAGTTTATATTATTTTTCTGTTATTATCTCAGTAATTATATCAACAATAATGAGGTATAATGGTATTTGTACATTTTTAGAATCATAATGATATATAAATAATAAAAAGATATAGATATTGGAAGAGGTAGGTATAACTAATGAAACTCTGAATCTCTTTTAAGAATATTATCAACTATTGTATAAGGAATTATAAGAAACATGTATTTAGTTTTTTTTTAATACTATTGTATGGGTCAAAAGTACCCAAATTTGAGATTCTTAGAATCTCTAAATATTCATATCTCCAAAAATATTAACCTTAAGTCATAGAACCTTTTTTATTCGTATTTCAATAGAGAATTTGAAAAAAAAACTTATCCGGTTGAAAAATAACAATTCCTTAAAATTTTTTAGACAATTTCGGTTTAAACTATTTGGTACGGGGATTCCCCATGGCAACATGCATTTATATCATCAGTAGGGTAATATGAAGAGGGTTGCATAGTAAAATTAAGGTGGAATAGTTTTCGGTACTCATGCGTCGCTTCCTCCTGGACTAAATAGGTTTATAGATAGCATACAATATACTTCATATTTTGATTATAACGTGAAGTCACATTGTGTTAGAGGGAACGAGCGTGCCCGCGCATTGGCATACTGGTATGTGTATATACGACTGTCAATTTTTGGGTAGCTGAATTCAAACGTGACCGTATCAGTTTGACTGACGATGAGTGTTCGGGAAGGCTAAAAATTGCGACAATCGGCGATGTTATCGAAAAAGTTCACCAAATGATAGTCAATGACCATCCATTAGGGAGACAAAAGAGGCTATCGGAATATCAAAAGAACGCATTTGTCTTATACTGACTGAAAGCGCATTCGAATGAACATTTTTCTTCTTGATGCAGTAAGCAAAATAGGTCGGAATTTTTTACTTTAATTAAAAATTGTAGATGAAACTATACGGTTTCATCGGCCGGAAAAGTGATCAAAGACTATCTTCAAAGATATGAAAAATAATTATTATTACGTGGCAAGATGAAGGGATTTGGAAAAAATAAAGTGCTTTTCCATCAGGTCAACGCACTTCATGACTACAGTTCACGAATTGTACTTCGGACTAATTGACTATCCACCATTTTGACCGGATCTCGCCCCCCACCAACTTTTTCCTATTCCTTAACTTCGAAATTTTTCTTGCAAAAGAGAGATTTCCATCATATGAGGAAGTTATCGCATACTCAGGAGAGAGACGGTGAATATGTTGAGAAATTATTTGGAAGGGTTAAAAAAGCTTTTATAAACTATGTATATGTATATGACTTAAAGGAGACTATGTTTGAAGATAAAGATGACCAAAAAAAATATCTTGTTAGGGCGAAAATCAAAAGGCGTAAGCATCAAAACGTCTATATTAACCTGTTTCGAAAATACCAAAGAAAACATTTATTTTTCATATTGAAGTATAATTATATGAATTGGATGAGCTGAGATCAATATGGCAGATATTTTTGAGGATGAAGTGGTCATTATTATTCAGACGAATATTTGAGAAATTCATATCGAACTTCAAAATCAAAATCATTGCAAAGGAATAATGATGTATGGAAGTACGAGTGCAAGAAAAAAATCTCTCACATTAAAGTTCCAGTGAGGAAACTTTCACGTTTTTGTTTAGATTAAGAAGCTTGGTTATAGTTTGGAGAGTATACAGGAAAACGAGCCGTTAAGACTTTGATGACTGCACATTATAATTTTGTGATGAGCGTTATCACATGCAAATATTTTGCTTTACATATTCACCACAGACAAGAACTTTGAGTCCTTGATACGCGAGGAAACTAAAAGATCAAAGCAGAAACCGTATAATGTATATTGAAATAGCTCAGAACTATAGTATACTAGTGTCTTCTTAATCAATATATGACATGGGTTAATTGTTCATAGGTACAAGTATATTTTGATGCCAACACTTCCAACTACTTTACAGTCTGAATGATTGTATAAAATAGAATTTTAATAAGATATTTGAAATGAACATTTTGTTTAATTATGATCATGAATTATTCTGATATTGAATGCAGAGTTATGATAAAGTGATACACAAAATTCATAGAACGTACAACGCTAATTTTTGAAACAAATGCAAAAACAAGTCACAAAAAAAACATTAATAAATAACAAAACATACTTTGAATTCATGGAACAATGTACATAATTAAAAAAAAATAAAAATTAATGTTATCGACAGATTTCGAAGTGTCAAAGGAACTTATGCTTCATTTAACAGAACCATATTTCAGAAGAAGTCAAATTTCTAGGAGCACAGTAAGCGTGAGGGACGCTTCAAAATCTGGAAGACCTAGAATAGGCGACTATGTAAAGCTAGATATTTTACTGTCACTAGAAGGTCACTAGACTGCACAGACGTTCCTAATTGTGTATTATTTTAAGGCTTGACAAGGTTTTATTTGAGTAGTACAGTAAATTGACACAATTCTCTCTACTGGGCTCACCACTAGATTCAGACACAACACACCCGGCTTCCCCAGAAAATTAATCTTTGGGTAGGACTCCTAAGAAGAAAAATTATTGGTCATCATTTGGGAAGACCCAGAATAAGCGACTATGCAACGCTATATATTTTACTGTCACTAGAACGAAAATTCTTCTTGAACTTCAGGAGATGATACGTTCCTAATTGTGTATCATTCTAAGACTTGATATCGTTTTATTTAAGTAGTACGGTGAATTGATACAATTGTCACTACTGGGCTCGCAAAATTCTCCACTAGATTCAGACAAAACACACCCAGCGCCCCCAGAAAATTAATGTTTGGGTAGGAATTTTAAGGGCCATCATTTCTTTCGTGGGAATTTAATAGCTTTGCAATATTAGAAACATCTTCTTATGGCAGTACTTCCGGACTTGGATCCCACTATTTGGTTCTATCAAGATAATGCAATGTCACATTGTGGTTTCAATATTCTGGATAACCAGTTTGAAGGAAGATAGATTGGGAGTCGAGGTACGGAGTGGTCACATAGGTCACTTGATTCTACCCTTTTCTATATAACTCCTACTTACATGATTTTTTTAACGTAGTAGAAGCTTTATCAAATAATTTTGTTTCTATTTAAAAAAATATTGACAACGCCATCACGTTGATAAATTTGTCAATGATTTTACATATTCCACAACAATGAAAATTATAAGTTTTATAAATTGTAAGCATTCGTTTATCATAACTCTATATATTATGTGTTATAGACAGGGAATATAAATATACGAGCCCCGACTTGGTAGAGTTGGTTTAACCATGAAGCTACCTATCAACGAAAATGTATAACAAACTGTGATGAAGTTCAGAAAACCTATAACTTATTCAATCTAAATGTTGAATACCTAATACTAAAAAAAATATCTAATCTAATTGAGAAAATTTTTAAGAATTAATTCAACCAAATAAAATCAAATCACCACATTACTTTACGACTGATTACTGAAGAATGAGAAGTATCAGCTACGATTATAGCCTTTATCTATATAAAAATTTATTTGATGTTGATATATCCTAAGTTCATTCGTCCAATAGTTTTGACTGACAGTCCCTACTAAAGGACTGTTGGTGAGGAAATTGGTATTTAATTCGCTGTTTCTTATTCACAGAAGAACTTTGCTAAGCTGATTATTAAGTTACACGTTGTGAATTCTTATTCACCAACAGTTTAAATTGAGGAGAATGTGAAGATTCGTATTTACATACACTTAGTAAGATTTCTTTTCTATGTTTATTGATAATTGAATTATGTGAATAGATATAGTAAATTTTCGAGTGTTTTCTTTTATATGAAAGACTTTCTCCCAATTCTTTCAACATCATACCACAGGACATTATTTGCAGTGCCACAAATGCAGTTGTGTGTGTGTGTGTGACGTTGGAAAAGTTGAAAAGGGTGTATGGGAAAAATTTCTTATCAAAAACCTAAGTTACCCGCTCACAAAAATCATTGCTAGTAGCTTCTCACCCATAAAAACTTTGAACTTGCGACTTTTTCCTTCAAGGAAAATAGAGGAAAATATATGATTTTTCAGTAAAAAGCCATTTTGGTTTGAAAATATTGGATTCTGATATATGTGAAATTAGTTTTACTACTTTTCCTGCACAAAGTAAAACGATATTTGGTTTTCACAATGTCCAAGCAATCCTAATGAACCACCTTCATAGAATATCATTTTTGTGGTGCAGTTCTGAAATCGTATCAAATGACTCTGCTGCAAATAATCGAGGTTGTTAAAAGATTAATAACGTCTAGTGCCGGAATTAATCCTCTAAGTTATAGAGATTTTTCATTTTGACCAACAAAAATAGAAAAAATAATCAACATTTATACGTTATCAGAATTGCAGAGATTCTTTTTAGCAGGTCTTTGTCTCATATTTGCTTCGTTTTTGGTCTTCTACAATAAGTGCAGAACTTTCTGCTTTTATTCATAACATGTTCTATTGTGTATTATATACTGTAATTATTTTGGATTTCGCTGAAAGTACTGCATGTTTTATGATAATTCAAAAACTTACTGTGACCTTTCTGAAAAACTGTTGTTCGTTGCCTGAAATGAAGAGTATTTAAGCTGGATGTAGCTCTGGAAGCTTAATTTTATAAGGAACTTGTGATGGAAGTTTCCCAGTTATTAAAGCCGCTTAAACATCGCAAAGTACTTGTTAAAAGTATTTAAATTAATTGAATAATATCGTGAAGATTAAATAGTTCGACGTTCTGCGAAATTTGCTAATTCCTGTCAGCGAGTTTTAACTAAATTTAGATGTAAATTTAGAAACGTTTCCCCTTATTGGGTGATTTATCCAAAGCAATCTGGGATTTCGTATTAATTTCAACATTAATATGCTAGAACTCATTGGTGTATGAAATGTCCACTAGAGGATTGGGAATTTCTGCCAAGTTAGTCAAATTATTGCGGAACTGGGAAATATTAAGACGGTGTATAAAGTGGCCTCACGAAAAGTTATAGATCTTTGAAGTTATTATAAAAATTAAATTGATTCTAACTGTACTATGAGCGTTTCCGATTATTGGTTACAAAAATTATTTTCGAAGCTTCTATTACAACTTTATATTTTTTCTTAACCTCAAACAATAATAATTAAAAGAGGAATGTAACGTAGGCTTAAAATAGAGCTTAAAAGATACAAACAACGATGCTTATAGTAAAAACAAGATGGAAAAATACAATACAAGATGAAAAGCAGAAGATGGCGCTAAGACTATGAACATTGAGTTGGTGGTGTAAAAAACACCTAAAGAAGGAAGTCGAAGAGAAGAAAAGAAGTATGATGGGAAATAGTAAACGTATATCAAATTGAGAAAAAAATACCAACGAATTGATAAAATAATATTACCAAGAATATAAAAGACGAAGAAGTCCCCTTTGTTTAAACGTAAAAATAGTTAAGGAATGTATGAAAAATAATAGATTGCTAACCTACAAAAGAAAAAGTCGAAAACAAAGTTGACATAAGTTTTTTGAATCAATAATTACAAAAAAAAATACCTGAAACCTTTGGTGGAGTTTGTACTTTATTTTCTTGAGATGTATATCTTCGTTATCGGAAAGAATAACTCGGTTATCGGAACGCGCTTCAGACTGTGTGAGCGTTGTTTTAGTGCTGATTGAGAAGTGTGTTCAATATGAAGAATGAAAAATCTCAATAAAAAAAATAATTTGGTTGATCGAAAGAGAATTCCATCATTTAACAATAGTTGTAACAGTTGTCCTTGATACTAATAGTATCGACATGACGTCTTAAATGATCGTGTCCGTTTAAAAGACTGGTCATCAATGGAATTTCACATCTGTATAGGTAGAGCAGTTGATTTGTAAGACTGGTATAAAACCTATCTATGTGTTCCTGTGGTTGTCTCATCCCAGGTGACTCTAGCCATTTCCACAGAGCTTGTTCTGCGATCAAAATGATCAGAGATGTAGTAGCTACAATTTTAGCTACAATAACAATGGGTTCAAAGCCTATTGATGGATTTTCTGATCGTAGTCGGACTAGCTTTCAGCCGGACCGTTGACCTTGTAGTCCAAAACGAGGTGGACCTTGTAATCATCACTCACTAGTTCTTGTAGGACTTCATCATAATCCTAGAGGACACCATTTTACTCGACATACTATTTATACTACTACTACACTATTAAATGCTTGACTAATGCCAATTAAATGACACGGAAAAAATAAATTTCTGGAGTCACGAAAAAAATGACTTGTCTTTATAATTACACTAGCTTTTACCAGCGGCTTCGCTCACATCGAATCCATTAAATAAGTATCAGAAATCATTATAATAGAAATATATCAATATGATAACATTCCAGGAGTTTCATCTTTTCATTTGAGTGCATTGCAAAATTGACATTTTTTATTCATTGAACCAATAACAATTAGAGGATGATTGTGATATTCCACTGTAGGGTCATATTGAAATCATTAAATACGGACCATTCCTTACACATGAAATTTCGACGACGCGTGGTATCTATTTCTGCTCGAACAATTCTCCTAGCTTGTGATTGGCGTTTCTATCGCTCTTCTAGCTTTCCGCTGCTGACCATGTCTTTCTAGGCGACGTTGGATTTGAAGAGGTCTTTCAGCAGCTCCCAGATCACTTTGTCGCCTTGCTTACTGTTGTCTTCTCAGCTCTGCCTGAATCGAAGATTCTTGATTTATTGCAACTTTTGCTGCACGGCCCCGTGACGAATTTTTAGATAATGTACATTTACACTTCCGAGGCATTTTTTAGACATACGCTTTCAGTAACAGTTGAAAATAACAATGGTACCTAACCTCAAAAATTCCAATCAGCTGAAACTATAGTCAATTTGATTGGATGTATAGATTAAGGTTTGAACTTCATTACTGTATGTTAGATAGTGCTGAAGTAGCAAAATGTTGACATTGGTTGACAAATTTTTTTTTGTAAGAAATATTTTTTTTTATAAAAAGTATACAATGTTACTTCTTGTACCTCCCAGAATATGTGTACAAAGTTTCATGATGATTCGTCAAGTACTTTTTGCGCGAAAGCGTAACAAAAAACCACACTTTCACATTTAAAATATAAGTAAGGATTCTCGTATAATGCTAATTGAATCATGCGGAAAATAGTATATTATATTATAAGGATTAAAAGTGCATATTTTTTTACGAGCAATATTTGCAGTTGCGAAGCGAGCGAAGCGCAGCCGAGTGAATGCAAAATTGCAAGTAAATATAGGCACTTTTAGTCCGTATGATATATACTACTTTTTCTCCAATTATGTCAAAATTAAAATAAAGTTAGTTTTATTCAAAAATCGTTAATAATTTGGTAATAAATTTGAACACCTATTAATTATAACAGCGATAGCAAGTCGATATCTTGTATTGTTGGTAAATATCGATTGTCAAGTACACGTCAGTAGACGTACTAATTTTTGTAGTAGTTTAGTAGTACTTTTAGTCCTAGGATTAAAAGTAGCGTTTTTAATCCTAGGATTAAAAGTGTTGCTAAGCAACGAGCAAATATTTGTACGGTAAGGGAATTGATGGCTTTTGCACCTGAAAATAGTACAAAAATGTCAATATTTTTTGATGGTTGGAAAAAAAATAATATTTTAGAGACTCAACGTCAGTGTTATGCCAAGAAAACTAAGAAAAGTCACTTTTTTCGTGACGTCTTCGAAAAATTCTGCATCATTTAATTGACATTTGTCGATAACTTAACTGGAATAGGAAATTTATTTTCTATTATTGAATTACATTTAGAATAAGACTCTATTGATTTTGCACATTTTACTTGCATTGCTATGCTAACTTTTTTCTATAATTAGCAGGACAGCCAATGTATCAAAATCTGCACAGCAGGAAATTTCTTGAAATGGCACTCAATTAGCACTTAATTTTTCGCTTATTGTTTTTTCTCTCTGTTCATATCGTTCTGCTAACTTTAGTGACATTGTACGCTCAATATTAATATCGATTATAACTTCTAGTTCTAATCATGCAGAGTTAGTTTTGAAAAAATGCCATAAAATTAACCCTACGTTTTAAGATTATTTTTATACCAAGAATTACTTTTCACTTTTCAGCTTGATTGATTATAGAATCGTGTTTTACAGATATTTTCAAACTATAAATTATTCCAATACAAAAATAGCGGAGTATCGACATTGCTTTTTGAACTGATAAAACCAAGCTTCATATTTCTTTATTTTATACTATAGATGAAAAAAACTGAAGTCATTTCTTCATCATTAAGAAACGAATATTTAACAGCTCATTTCCTTTTGTTTCGTTAGTAGTAAATGTTTTATACCCAGTCAGTATAAAATTCCGCAACTCATTACGTGGGATACAGACAGCTGTAATTGTAAAGGAAATGGATACCCTTCACATTTTCAAGTTTTTTGAGCTATTTTGCATGAAGTTTAGTTTTAAAATTATCTTACGACATCCCGGAATTTCATACAATGAGAAGCTTTGAGAAATGGTGTCTATGACGTTATATTCTTACACTACGCTGGTTTTCGTGTATGGTGAGATTAGTAAAACTAAACCGGTATTAAGAGTATTTTCATTATACATGGAGCTGAAAAAATTATCCTAATTACAGTTGGGTTGTCTACAGGGATGTAGATATATATATATTAATGTTCGCTACAGCTAGTGTTATAATGAATAATTTCATTGTTGATATTCTGGGAGAATTAGTTGACAGTAATGTTTATTATTACATAGCGACAATAAATGATTGAAATAAGCAGTGTAATTTCCACGTAGAAATGAACTTTTTTTTCTAAAAAAACATATTTTTAAGCCTTTATACATTAATATACATTAATTTTACTTTGAAGGGGATTTTATTTATTTATTTGACGTATTGAAAAAAAAGAATAGATTCTTATGATAATATAAATAAGGAAAATGAGAAACCTAATGGAATATATCTTATTACTTGACGCTAGAATATCTATTAAATGATAAATACTAGAGATTACGACTTCGTGGAAAAAACCAATTGTTGAGAAAATGAGATAAAAGTTCCATTATTAAAGATATAACGTCTCGGACAAATTTGACACTAGAAAATGTGGAAACTATTTTTTCCACTAACCATCCGACTAGATAGCATTAATTAAATCAGCACTTCCATTTGGATTTCAGCTGTTAGATGAAATCTAAAAATGTTTTGCGACAGTTAGACTCTTGAAAAATGTTTTGCAAGGAAATATTAGGATAACTGGATCTCAATGGATGTCGCTTATATTAATTATTTCTTTTCAAATACGTCAACATTTGCCGAAAATGGTATAAACGTATCATTTTAATCAGTTTTTTCTCTGGCTGTCAGCTGATAGTATTTCGTTAGGTGCCACATACCCTTTCCAACGGCAGAAAGGGTGAGAATCGTGTGGGAAAGCTTGAAAATAATGAAGAATGGTGGTTATAGTATTCTTTCTGAAATACTTGGAAGTCATAAAACATACATACCAATTATGATATTGCTACCCACCAGGAGAGTAGAGTCACAAATGAATGTTCGTCAAAAGAGTTATGAACGCATAATTATTTCGTCGTACAGGATTAGTGAAGATGATGAACGTAGATATATTCAGAAAACTGATACACCACAAAATGTTTACTTGCAGTTCTTGCATCGTATCCTTAAAAAAAGTCATTGAAAATCCATCTTATTAACCTGATTTGGCAATAGGTTATTTCCGGTTATTCTATAAATGTTTATATTATCGATATTTCATGATTAAAGATTAAATATTTGAAAAATTCATCGATTTTGGAAAGCTTTCGAAGAAATTATTTGCTGTAAACTATTACATTGTGGAAGCTTCAATTAATGTAGGTGCTGATTACTCCTCATGAGCGTGAATTATTGTTTAAAAAATATTTTTTTGTACCTTAAAATATTCGTTATATAATTGATAAATTGAACTAATGAAGTGCCACCGATTTCAATACCGTTTGCTTAGCATCCGTAATATTGAGGCATGACATTATCCCGGTATAATCCATAGCTTTCCTTGATTTTCCAGCTTGCTTGACAACGGGCGGACTGAAAGAAGTTTTTCCTTTATGTAGATGGACTGATTTCGTCTTCACGACGTGATTGAAGGGACCTCTAGTTCGATGCTTCTCACAGGAAGCAATTTTTCGCTTGGCCGCCTATTAATCCTTCACATAAACTTCATGTATTTCCCCTTAAAATCCTGTCCTGTGAGGATAAGATTCGGAACGTATAATTTATGGTGTATTTTTTTCTCTTTACTCCCACCTCACTGAATCCGATAACGTGCGATTCCATAAATTCCTGTGTTAGCCGATTTCAACAAGATTTTTTCTCACGCAACTTTCATGAAAGTTGATTTATGTAAAAAAGATTTCAATGAATGAGACTGTTTTCATTTGTGATATTGAAACATAGATCCTTAAAAAAAGAATAAATGACAATAAAAAAAAGCATCAGAATCAAAATATGAGACAGAACTATAAAAATTAGTGAGAATTTATAAAATATATAATTAATGTTGTGAATATAAACATAGAAGGCGCCTTTGACAAGTAGATAGAGCAACCTCCAGATGGATGGAACAAGGGCAAGACACCATTTGAAGAAAATAACTGCAAACAGGGGATGTCCACAAGGGAGAGTCACGTCCCCACTTATGTGGAGCTTAGTAATAGACGAACTCTTATGCGTGTTGACTGAACTCGACATACTTTGTCAAGGATATGCGGACGAAATAGTTTTATACGTAAAAGGATGCTTTGAGAATACACTCCGTGACATAGTTCAAAGAGGACTTAACTATACAAAAAAGTGGTGTTGATCGGTGAGGCTAAACGTCAATCTGAACAAGACCTACCTAAGTTCCTTCACTAGGACGAAAAAATTCAACTTCAAACCCATTAAGCTAGACGGGTAAGTAATCGAGTGGAAAATGGAGAGAAAATATCTGAGACTTACACTAGTAAACACTTCTCTGGAACAAACATGTAAAAGAGATAATCACCGAAGCCACAAAAGCTCTGATGGTATGCAGAAACTTTGCAGGGAGGAATTGGGGTTGTATCCTAGAGATCCTAAGGTGAATGTACATGGCAATTGTGAGACCAATCATTACATATGGGGTAGTGGTTTGGAGTACTAGAACTAGTAGGAATACCACGAGGAACAATCTTTCAAAAGTACAAAGTCTGGACCTATGATATCTTGCCCAACAGCTGCACTAGAAGTGATTCTTAATCTCCACCTTCTCATATAGTACTAGAAAGCGAGGCAGAGAATAACATGAATGACAACCAGACTTGCCAGCAGTTATTACATCATTTGTCGGTTATAATAGATTAACATGATTATATCAGCAGTAATTTTTTGTGAAAGTAAATTCTCTCAAGTTTCTATCAGTGTGCAGAAACTTTACAGAAAATAATTGAGTTTTTGCCACAAACATCCTGCTATTTTGTACAGGCTTATAGTGGATCCAATAATCACGTACGGGGACGTGGGCTACTATTACTTATCTGAAAACCATGAGAATTAATCTTCATAATTTGCAAACATTCCAAATGGCTGCTGCACTAGAATCTTAATTAAATATCCTACCTATTCATATATTAAAAACGCGGAGAAAAAACTTAAAATGATTAGAGAAGGAGATAATTCAAGATTGCCTTCAGAATGCGATCAAATCTGGGCTATGCCTCAGGACGAAATACCGAAAAAGTTTGGGAGAAAATTATTTTAAAAGAGTATATGGAATCACAAAATATTAGAAATAAGCAGAAATGCAATCATATGGGACACATATAGCTCCAAAAAATTGATAAACTGCAATGGAATTGTACAGGCTCAGAAGCAAACACTATAAAAGCTTGTCTAATACAGAAATCATTTTTCGAAATAAATATTTATCGGAAAATGTATTTAGTCCAATTTAGAAACGAATTATCGCAGACATCATCATCATCTTGTCGAACAACCAAACAGTATTTAGGGTTGCTTTCAATATCATAAGACCAAGCTGTTTGACAGATTTGCTTGAGAAAGAGCGGATAAATCCTCTATATAACCTAAATCCATCCCGTAATCGCCACAAGCGATTGTAAAACAGAAATACATACTGGAGGAGGAGGTAGATAGAACAAATCAATTACTAGGAAAATCTATTGGGGTTGAGAAAGGTATATATACTCTTGGGAATCTATGATCTTGATAATCTACTAAATATATCAACCTTAATATTAACATGTCTATGAACATTTTTTCGAAGTGTGAACAACTACAGAGTACTACACTTGTGGGCGTATAAAATGGATAATGAAGATCTTTCTGATAGAAAGATTGGGATTTATAGTGAATAATGTTTTACGTACATAATAAGAGGCCCCAATGAACAGCAAAAAAAGGTAATATACTTACGGGCTTATTCATATCATAATGATCATAATGATCTTTAAGTTCAAATAACCATATTGCCTATCACGCGAAAAGCTCGGTTTAATACTAAGTTATATTTTCTGAGCTACAATCATTAAATTATCCAGTAAACAAAATTTTTTATGATCAAGAAGGAAGTCGTAATTTGCAAACCAATTGTTTTCTTCGAGTTCTAATCCAAGGTTTCATAAATTTTCATTCAGTTCCTCGAGGAACTGAAAATCAGAAGGTAAGATTGGAAAAGTTGAGAAAGCCATCAAAGGTAACTTACTTTATTAAGATTTCATCCTCGTTGTTGAATTATTATTAGTAACAGTGATAAAACAAAATTTATTGAAACGTCGAAGAATATATTCTGACGGCAAAACAATTACTTTATTTACATTGGAGGGATTTTCATAAAATGGAGATGTCTTTGAACGATATGCTTTTCTTCACAACAAATACTTTAAAATTCGTTTTCTATAGAGTTTGACGGTAACCTATTTGAAAGAATGAATCTCTTGTTATCGGTATGTTTATGATCGATAGAAGAGCTCGAAAAACAATCTAAATGAATATTGAGATTGTTAAAGGAAAAACAACACACGATAAAATTGGGGGAGAGAAAATAATTAGTGAAAATTACGAATGACTTTTTGTATTTGAATAATATTATATCTAACTGACTAAGTTAAATATAAGAAAACGTCGAAGTTTATACAGACTTAAAGGTACTGGAACAAACATGGTGGAATTAATTGAGTAATAAGAGCATTGAAATCAACTTAACCACTTTTTGTTTTTCCATTTTTCATTAACATTAGTATTTCGTTCCAGAATTTTGTTAGTTCAGATTGTTCTGTTCGCTTGCACCCCAAGCAATTGCTGTGTGGTTTTCGTTTCAAACTACTTGATTGTATCTTTCGTTTACTACCTACTACTACCTTTGCTACATTATTTCTACATTTGCCAACCAAATATATTATTAAATTTCTGGTTTTTTCTTAGCAATGCTTGTTCTAGTCTTCACCCTATTATTTTATCACAGTCTGTCTCGTCCATAAATATATTAAATGAATTAATCGTGAATTTATCACATTTTGTTTGTGTATTTGTATTAAAGGATTACGTAACTAATTATACAAGGGTGTTCCAGGACTTGATGCAAAAAAATTGGAAGTGAATAGATGACATGCAAATAATACTGTGACACGGAAAAAAACTTCTCATACGACCCCTCGTTTCTGAGTTATAGGCCTTCAAAGATTAGAAATCAGAACTTCTATTTAATATAGTTTCTAAATTATACATTTTTTAATATGTCAACAATGTTTTAGACGTCCTATGAATACTCCTAATCAAATGGTCAATTTCTGCTTGAGGTATCCTATCCCTGGAGTATGTGGAGGGTAAATGGAGTAATCTTCTTTCCATAATATTCCAGACGTATTCTATTGGTAATATATTTGAATTCCTGTGGAAAAAGGTGATATATCGACTAGATTTTCTCAAAAATGAGTCAACATAGATATAGGTTCCAAAATTATTTCCTGGATGTAATACTATGGATGACTGGACGATAATTCCGACATTGTGGGTAAGTCTCCATTAAGAGAATGGACGATTTTATCATTTCTGTCACCTTCTTATTCTTGCATCTTTTAACAAAATTTTCTTAATATCATCACATACAATTTCATAGTTCAGCTGTACTCTGTATCGAGGCCAATCGATTATTTTGGTTTCTAGTCTTATGATGGTCTCAAATAGGTGAAAACTTGTGATTCGGCAATAAACACTTCGCAATTTTTTCGGTTTGTAATGTTCTGAAAACCATTGGTCTACAAATCATTTAAAGTGCGTTGATTATTGTGTCACATCCTGAACCTCTAGCTCCGTGATTACTAAAGTGGTCCAGGTGGACTGCCAGAGTTCCACGAAAGAATCGACAAGGGTCTACGTTGGATGTGACACAATCGTAAGTGAGGGTCTATAAAAGTTTATTTGGTTTCGATGGTGAAGAACTAAAATATTGGTTTGACTTCTCCTATTAATATAAATTAGTTGATTCTATTATCAAATAATTAACCCTTTGAAGCAATCAATTCAAACCGTTTTTTTTGAAAACTGTTATTTCGCCGTTGAAACTCAGCGACAACGCAAGATTCACTTATTTTCGAGATTTGGATACTGGTGGTAATGTAGCTGCAGAGGTCTATTAAACAAAAAAGTTCCATAACCAACAATATTTTACTACTTTTTTTATACTGTATGTCCTCGTAGTTCTGATAGCCAACTAGTGCAAATATTCGTAAAAATTATTTCTAATAAAGTTATCAATAATGTTGCTAATAATGAAGAAGCCTTGTCTCTCCAAATTGTCTGGCGAGTCCTTTTGCAGTCTCCTAGGTCATGCTTCCTCTAGCTCATAGAGGCTCTCTAAAATCTAAAATTTCTTATGGCTTAATTTGCAAGTATAGCATTTTAATTAGCAATATTTAGAGTAAATGGCAAATATTGTAGAAATATTCAAATTGATACAAAAGTATATAGAATAGAATTATAATACACCCTTTGCAGCAGCTAATATCTCAATATTTTCATATACAGTTACCCGACTAGACAGCATCATTCACGTCGTCATTCGTCAGTCCGTCAGTACCTAATATTTACATATTAGGTTTTAAACAACATTTCCATGATCAAAATTCATATCCCATATTAGTGTGACGAATGATGTAAATCCAACTTTATCTCGAAACTAAATCCTTCGTTCTGTTTGTATCAGTGAACAATTTCACCACCAAAGTTACGTGGTCACAAATAACAGTGCCAAAGGCTGAATTTTGACAAGTATTAGTGGTAGCTATCAAATTACTTGCACGAATTTCACATTTTGCCTATTAATTACGGTTACACGTGCCCCATATTATGCTGGAACTAATTTGTTTGTTTTTCATAATGAGTTTTATGTTCAACACTCCCCGTTGATGTTTTCAATGGAACTATTATATATCACGGCATTTTGCAGCTAATGAAGACAAATTATATATACCTGGTTTATTGTTTTTGAATATTTTAATGAAATCAAACGATAACGTATCTTTCAAAACATTTAGACGAAAGGAACACCCCAGTTTTTTGCTGCGTTGGAAAGCTACTGTTATTTTTTATTTTACGTCTTTTCAGTATATGTCATTCATTTGAAGCGTTAACAAAAATAATATTTTTTGCGGGAAGTTCTTCTTCATTACTTTAATATGAGGAAAAATGCTACCGAAAGTCATCGTATTTTGATGGAAGTTTATGGTGAACATGCTCTAGCTGAGCGAACGTGCCAAAAGTAGTTTGCACGATTTAAAAGTGGTGATGTTGGCTTGGAAGACGATAAACGTCCTGGGCAGACAAAAAAGTTTGAAGATGAAGAACTAGAAGCATTACTCGATGAAGATTGTTATCAAACACAAGAAAAACTTGCATAATCTTTGGGTGTCACTCAAGCAGCCATTTCAAAACTTTTAAAAGCAGCTGGATATATTCAAAAGCTAGGAAATTGGGTTCCACATGAACTCAAACCGAGAGAAGTCGAAAGGCGGTCTTGCTAGAATGACACAGAAGAAAGTCATTTTTGCATCGGCTTGTTACTACTGATGAAAAATGGGTCCATTACGACAATCCCAAATGCAAAAAATCATATGTGAAATCCGGCCAACTAGCCAATTCAACGGCAAAGCCGAATATCCATGGCGTGAAGGTAATGCTCTCTATTTGGTGGGATAATAAGGGTGTACTGTATTATGAGCCGCTAAATCCGGGTGAAACCATCAATGGAGAACGCTATCGAACACAATTAATCCATTTGAAGAGAGCAGTAGTCGAAAAACGCCCAGAATATGCGACCAGAGACGAGACAATAATTTTCCTTCACGACAACGCTCGGCCCCACGCTGCTACTACGGTTAAGAACTATTTGGAAACAAGTTTTAGCTCACCCGCCTCATAGCCCAGACCTTGCCCCTTCTGACTACCATTTGTTCCGGTCGATGCAGAACGTCCTCACTGGAATACGGTTCATATCAGAGCAAGGTATCAAAAATTGGCTTGATTTATTCTTGACTGTCAAGCCGGCGCAGTTCTTTTGGGATGGGATCCGTAAATTGCCAGAAAGATGGGAAAAGGTCATAGCTTCAGATGTTTTTCTTAAATTAACGTTCAAATTTTGAGAAAAACCGCAGAAATTAAGTTATAGACATTTGTTATTAGTTCAAGATAAATTGTTCAGTAAATTAACTTATCAACTGTTCTTCTGGAGTAGAAACTAATATTTTGATTATTATATTTCATACAGATGAAACGATTAGACCTAAGTAATATACTCATTCCTCACTAAAAATATTTGTGATTTAAAAAATAAGGTTTTCCCGTTTGCACGTATTTAATTCACTCAACAATGAAAAAAGTACATAGATATTATTCATGATGTATTTTAGACGTTCAAGAATAACTGCCTATGGACTTAATTGTTTTTCCAAGTTTATTGTGAGATTAATTCTAAACTTAGATGAATACTATAATTTCAGTATTTAATGAACATATACTTTTGTTGTGTGCTACCATGCTTTGTACTTATTTACAGGACATGACAATGCCCAACTTACTTTGAGCAAGGGCAACCTCTGTTTCGGTTGTTTTCCAACTGACAACCATGGTGTTAGTGAAATGTAACGCAACTAAATTAGTTTCTTTTTAAGTGCGCGTGTGTAGCGTTCTACGTTTTTGGTATTGTCAGGTTATATATTCTTTTACTTGGATTTTCGTTCTTAGTAAAGATAAATCTCAATTTTGCCTTAACATTAGAAAAAAAAAACAGGTGAGTGTTAATAACTAACAATGATATACCTGTTTTCGCCTGTCAACTCTAACGTTGCGGCTGACTGAGAGTTGGCAACCATCCTAATTGACCAAACAATATATAGTTGCATGTTGAATTACCTAATTAATTATACTAAAATAAACTACTGGTAATTTCGGCTAAGTTTTTATAGGCAACCTATCGCTAGTCCATTGTATACTTTCCATACATTCATTTAAACAATCTGCCGAATCGAGCGGTGGGATCTTAGACCATAAGAGGTAAGGCAAATACGGATTAACTTTATCGATTTATATCTTAAAAAGTCTGGAATGAAAATTGTGCTAGTGATAAACATGTTTGCTAGAATCTTGTATGGGATTGCAAAACTCCTCGGGTAATCCTCAGCAAGACTTCTTACAGATCCTGGGGCAAATATATAAAAGATAAAAAGATACAGCTGTAACAAATCGTCGTGGAGAAACAAACTTAATGTCGCGAAAAAATATTTAGGTCTGAATAAATCTACTAGAGCATTTTGAATTGATAAAGGCCGTGCAATTTCATGCATGGTCAACATATTGCATGTCGCTTGACATTAAGCAAGTCTCTTTCCATTGCATTATGGCTGCCACTAACAAAAATTCCATTGTAAAAGCAAACAAATTCTTAACCTAAATTTTTGTTCCATAAGTGGTCGGTGAAGCGCTGTCAATAATTATATCTGCTGCTATCTTACTTCTAGAGCTTGATGGATAGGGTGGTTGTTAAGCCAAAAGCTACTAGATTTACGCTATGAAAATGTCACTAAGGGCCGCCTGACATGGTGGAAGACAACGTGCAAGAAATTGCATGTTATTCCTTGAAACATCAAAATATTACATAGACGAATATTACATGTCGTTTGACATTGTGCACTGCATCATGGTTGTTACTAATCAAAATTCCAAAAGTAAAAGTAAACAATTTGATAGCCTCAAACTTCATTTAATATTTTGTGGGCAGTTTAAAATTGAAAATAATAAAGGTAATTAAAGTAAACTAGAAAAAGTTGACAAGTGCATCACTGACAATAATAATATCTGCCTCTGCCTTGCTTTTGGAGTCTGATGGACAGATTAGCTAGAGAATTAGACGGGAAAAACATAGAAAAATTAGTTCAGTATGGATGAAGAAATATTTGAAAAACTCCTAATGAAAATAAAACGTAATATTAGTAGATTATTAACTCATTTGCGCATGCTTCTCATCGAGAAATATTGCGTCTTACATTGCATTGCACGTTGTCTTGCATCATGTAAGCGACTTTAAATTAAGATTACCCAAATTGTACATTCATTCTTACTATCGTTCTCAATTTATAGTAACTTGTTTCATGTAGATCGATATCTACATGAAATATCTATTGCCAAAAATAAAATAAACAGTACCAGGATCTAAAACTGAATATACATTTTTAGAAATTTAGAAAACACAACTGTTGTCTACTCATTAAAAATCTCTATGTGTGAAAGTAGAAGCAAATTTAATGGTGGAAAAGAGATTATCCACAATTGCAAAGTAAAAATATAATATAAGAGTGGTGAGAATTTTATTGTTGAAAATGAAACACTTTCAAGTCTGAGTGTAGGATAAAAGAGAGAGAATCCACAAAAAAGGGTTTTAACGACAATCAATATAAGAGAAAGCCGAGGGACAATTTTCATTTTCAGAAGTTTAACGACTATATATTTCGTGGAGTTTACAGGACATTTGTGTTTAGACCAAACAGAACTGGACAAGAAAAGGTTCATTGTCGAGGGGACGTAATTTATTCACTCTATTAATTGAATAAATCAACGGAGTCAAATATATGAAAAAGAGAATTTATATCTATGTTAATAGGATATTGTGAAGTGATGATCAAATCAAGATAATCTCAAGGATTGAGCATAAGTGAATCTAACGAAATTATGATGATTGTGACTGGATAAGTTATAATAAAAATAAACATTTCCAGTTAATTCAATGTATCAATATAAGTACGTGACCACATAAGGTACAATGATGCTGATCTCGAAAAGTGAGGGAGACAATGCAGATAATATTGTATAAATATATGAAAGTTTCAATGGAGAACTGGAATTTGAACAGGTGGACAGATAATGGAATATAGCAAAACGATAGATTTGTGGAAAGAATAGTACTGAAGTTGCGAACAAAATAACATTCTGATCAATTCATGATTGAAATATTATTTTTAACTTAACTCAAATTTAGTACAGCAGACATTTATATTAATTTATCTTGTCCGGTGGGATGTTAATTATTCAGATTATTTGCGATATGATCCTACAACTAATCTGGAACTGTACAGTTAGTGAACTGGAATAACTAAGCTAAATACTGCCACAATAGGCCAAGTCACGAAACTAGTTTCAATATAACAGAAACATTACTTTATACAACAGCTACGAAAAATTGAATGAAAGTTATTTTCCTAATTGTTTAATCAATTTCCAGCAATCAAATATTTTTTATTACAAATATTATTACCATAACTAAGAATATGAAAGGCTAACTGCATGGGTAATCCTATTCAAGTGTCTTTTATCGCCTCTCTCTAGATCATGGTCCAGAGAGTTCTCAGATCTTCGATTTTGAAAAAATTGATGTTTTTATTAATTGCTACACATACCAGGATCATAATCTGATGAATTTGAACAATTGTTTTGGTCCTAGAGATTAAACTTCATAACCATAACGAATTGTAGGTTAAAATGTATGTACGCATATAATATGATAAAATCAGTAAGAGAATTGGATAACAAATGATTCAAATGATTCTCATCTCTCCAGTAAGAGCTGGAAGTTACCGTTTCTAAAACTTTAGCTTTCATTATATATCCTTAGATCAACATAGAGTTATTGAAAATCGATGCTGAATCACTTCGAATGTAATTACTAGAATTGAGAATTGAGGACTTGTGGAAAGATCATTTCGCAGAATTCAAGCAAGTTGCAAAATTTTGAAATACAAGAATATATGCGCATCGCACACCACATGTAGATAGTTCTAAATGAAATTTCGCGAGATGATGCCCTCGTATTCAGCGCTTGGAATAAAAAGAAAAATGACCCCAGAAGTCAACTAACCAACATCTGAAGTCGTACTTAGAATCGGAAACATAAAATTAGTCAACAATCGAAAACTTATGAAGAATTATTATAATAAATTTTGAGTAGCTCTTGGGAATTGGCTTTTACATATCCAAAAGATACTATGTGAGTTTAAATTTAACAATTACAAACTAGTAGTTAACGGGAAAACTATATTGAAATTCACAATAACATCTAATCAAACACTTCTTGCCTAGATAATATAACAGCAGCAAATCTGGAGTTTCTAGAACCGTTGGAATCTAACCTAACTCAATGTTAAGTCTCTGAAGACGATAACTTGGTTATCGGAACGTGCGTCACATAGTGTAATTGTGAGTGTTGATTTAGTGATGGTATAAACAGTGTATTCAGCACCAAATCTGTTCAAATAAAACAATGGTATATCCAGAAGATCGCTGCATATTAAAAAAATATTTCCAATTTGTGTATTACGTTTGTCCTATTACTAAATTATTTTGTATGTCAAAAATTGTTGATATGAAAATATGTGCTACTACACAATTTCCTGCTGACTAGTTGGAAGCTACATTGAATTGAGGTTTCAAAAGTAAGTCCGAAAACAAGACTGAAAACTAATAAATCTGGTTTCTTAAGATATATGGGTACAATTACCAAAAGACCGACAACGAAACTCTATATTTGTCATCTAACTCATCTTGATATAGTAACAATACAAACTCTATTTGAGAAATGCGAAACGTTAAATTTTGCATACCATGCAAAAAGTCGATTTTAGTATTATAAACAACCTTCTTTCGCTGATTGCATAATTAACTACTGGTACGTTATTTATGAACAAGTAGGACCACCAATACTGCCGCTAGACTTCTAACATAGAGAAAGTTTTCTTATTCCCCAAATTGTTCATCAATATCTTTAAGTATATATTCAAATACTGGACATAGAGGACCACAGTACGATTATAAATTGTGTAATACTTGCAAATAATTTTAGAGATTCTAAACCAAGTCAAATTAGAATCCAGTGAGGGTGTGCTGAAAAACAATACCGATTGATAACTTGCCACCAAAAATTATAAAGTGAGCAACTTAAACATTGGGTAAATACATTCACGAGATTCGATTCTTGAAAGACAAGCTCGCAGAATGTGTAAAATTTGAGCAACATGTAGAACATTGACTTTTTATTTCAAGATCCCATGTGTCTTTAGCCAAGGATCGAAACATCACCTCTAACAAAAGAAGAAGGGGGAAAATGAGAAGAGAAAATGAAGATAGGGTTGCGATCAAAAGTATGAAAAATCATTGATGATATTAGGCTGGTAACCTGAGAGATCGAAAAATGGAAGAGGAACGGAAAACATAGAACAAGGTCTGCAGAAGAGACAGGTCGCCCACTGGCTAGTTATATAATCTGCAGATCATCTGAATAAATGCCAAATAGTATAGATCCAGATACAAGTTTTTTTGGGGAGCTTATGTACGCGATGTCAAGTTATATTTGAATATGAAGGCAACTTCGTAGTTGAGAATAATGAATTGATGTCACAGTTCTCTATAGAATTGCTCTCATTTATTATCATCTATACTCAAATATCAGATCGTTTTTTTCCACTTTCTGTCATTGTATTTACGAATTGCTCACCGGCCTAATTGGTCTATGTCAAAATTAGGTCGTTTCACAGCAATGCAATAAACTAATTACACTACGGTAATTCAAATGTTAAACATTATCATGTAAACTGAAACATTATGCTATCTAATCTAAATTGTCAGAAAACAAATGGATTGACATTGACATGTGCAGTGCTCGCTAAGCAAAATTAACCTTTCTATAAATATTTCTACAACGGAATATGAATGCTCATTTGTAATTGCACAAATCACAGTAATTTTCTCTCTTCTTTTATTCATTCATAAATATCAATGGGGGAGAGTACGGAAAATATATACAGGATGATCAAGATTTATTAAAAAGATATCAAAATTTCATTCAAGGTGTGTTGTAAAATGTTTGCGAAAATTCTCACAGAGTTACTCAATCTTTAGTAATAACTTACAGCGGCAAGATTAGAATTTGCAGTTATTTTAAATTCGAATTCAAAATTTCAACATTCACGTTATAAAAGTTGTAGTTAATAGTCAACGAAAATAGTACGAATTTATGAAAATTATTGATTTAACAAATAATCTTTAAAACTCAATGGAGAAAGGATAAAAATACTCAACAAGTTTTTTTTTCATATTTATAGGGTTGTCGCTCATGGTAGAATCTTGTGCTGCCGTGTTTGGTAGAAATGTAGTATTTTCAATAATTAAAAAAATGTGATTTTGACGCACTCGCACTTTTTGAAAGTGCCGTATCTGTTACCAAGGTTACGAAAAACTATTTATAATATCTAGTATCTAACGAAACTTTTCCTAAGTAAAAATCATCAATAGCTTGGCTTAGCACAATCGTGAAATCTGACACACACGCATCCGTGTTTGCTAATCATAACGAACCTTCTCCGTTTCCACTTACCAAGCATCAGAATACATAATGACAGATTAGTTGTTCGTTAATATTTGTTGGAGTGAGTATTATTGATGAATAATACATCGAAAGTATGTAACTATGTACAAGCAACGAAGAAAGGTTTTCGACTTGGCGGAAAATGAGACTTTTCTTCAAAATAACAAACTTTATTTTGATAACAGTTATTGACGGAAAAGGAGCGATTATTCCTGAAATATTTGGGGGCACTTAAATGTAATAATAATTTAGGTTAATAAATTTTCAAGCTAAAACAAAAGTTGGGGCTACTTCAGTTTTCATTACTACATTATCAAATATAATGATATCAATGCTGAACGAAGTGTTATTCGTTATGTGAACCAGAACATACATATATCTATGTCTCCTCACAGCTTTCATCATCAGGTATAGCTATTACTGCTAAAGCAAAGAAAAACGTATAACTTTCCAGATTTTGTAAATGCGGTAGCACTAACAGATAATGGTGAAGTTTGCACAAAAATATGATACATCTCTCTCATAAGAAATTAGGGCAACAAATTAATGGAAATAAAGGGTCATATTGCGAATATAAACCATTCAATCGCTTAGACTTTCTTAAGTAAAAGCAGCAACTAAGCCGCATAGTATAAAATCACCAACGTCATTAAGTAGATCTGGTGAATTTTAATTGTAGAAACAGAAAAATGTTGTGAAAAATCTGGAAGCAGTTATGCCAGAAAACAGATGAGAATATTTTGACCCAATATTACAATAAGAAATGATTAAAATAAATTAAGACATTAAAAAATTTGTTTTCTTGTTGTTATTGATATTATCATTCATTGTTCATGATGATGTTTCCACAATAAATGGAACATAAACTTAGAAATGATTGTATTTTGTACAAAATTCTATCCAATGAATATTGAACTGTACTTGGTGAGAACGTAGTACTCGTACTGCACTGTTTTTGAGCAGCCTACGACTAGTTTTAGATTTGTTGCTGGAAAATCACAGTATCTCATCAAGCAACAATTTGGGACATTGTAATTTTTTAAAGATATTATAATTTATCTCCTTGAGCACAATGAAGTTTGACAAAAAAATTGCCCAGTCGTTTTAGGTTTCTCCGCTAAAAAAAGTTTTGGTCTATTGTTATCTTCTGTTGGTACTGCATTTCTGCTAATTACGGAAGTGTACCGCTATACACATCAGTATAGCCGCGGCCTTCGTTTGTTTGGGGCTGCACAACTGAAACTGAAACTTATAATTTATTGAAACAAGTGTATGGCAATGAATGTTTGTCGCGTCCAAATGTTTTCAAATGGCTTAAACGTTTTCAGGATGTTGAAGATGATTCACGGTCGGGTCGCCCTTTACGTCAAAAAAGGATAAAAATATCGAAAAAGTTCATAATCTTGTTCAAAAGAATGTGTGCGGCAAATTTAACCTGAAAATTTTAAGATACAAAAAATGTGAACAAAACTGGTGCCTAAAATCCTCACATTTGAAGAAAGCTCGCAAAAATATTTGTATTGATACTTTGGATGCGATTTAAAATAACTTAAATTTATAGGAAAAGCTAATAACGTGTGAAGAATCGAATCTAGATTAAAGGGAACAAGGACTTGAGTCTTTTATGTTCAATTTGAGTCTTGATTCAAAACAATTATAGATAAAAAAGGTTATAAAGAAAAAACCAAATATGATATATTCAGTTTATAAAATTACTGAGAAAATATCTATTTGTAAGTATGCCTACAATATTTTTTGCCCTCGTACATCTTCTCAATTATATAGAACGTCAAACACAATTTTCTAAGATAATTGATTCTTAATTTTATTTTCAAATACTCTGTATAACATAAAACAAAATTGTAGGGAACATTACTGGGAGTATTTGATTAAAAAACGTAAGTTCACTTTATACAGTGTTACCGAATAATCTCTCTCTACTAACTACTAATATTTGTAAATAACTTTTTGGTGTCTCGTTCAATAACAGATATAACAGATATTTTAATCGAGGTCGATATACAAACGTAACTTTTATTATAGTTTTCCAATTATAAAAACATCAATTCGAATTTCCGTAAGCTCCGCAGGTTTCAAACACAACGTCAATATACAAATATAACTTACGATGAATATCTAATTTCCAACCATCTTCTTTTCCACTATCATGAATATGAGGCTGCTGTCCTCGACAGGATAAGTATTTGCCGCCATCTTCGACTGTCGGTACAAATGTCAGAACACTCGTGGTCGTATTGCGATCGGGACTTGTCTGCAAAAAATAGAAATAGAGTCAATAATATGCAAATACGGTTGATAGAATTGGAATATTATTATTTGTTGGAAGATATTGTGTATTTTGGTGAGAATTCTAAGTTTGCAACCAGCTGGGATTTTATACGATGTGACATTTTTCGACGTACATACAAGGAAGTAATTTTATAAGAAATAAGACAAATTTTATAATACAACGGGATTGGATTTTGTTTCATAAACCTAGCATACAGTATTTTCAATTTATTTTGGAATCTTCTTTTTAAAATTGTCAACATAAATTAGAATGTTATAATCATATTGAGTCAAATATATGAAATTAAAAGTGTTGAAAATACGAATGTAATGTAACTGATTGTTCTAAATATGAGTGATACATACAATTATTATAATTGGTTGATTCCAGAAATCTTAAAATCTGTTGCATTCTCTGTCATTTTTTCCCGCAACTAAGATTAACTTTTGTTTTAATTTGTTACATTAGATAAAACACGCATACAAAATATCCCATTGGGTGACTTTAGGACTTTTCGGAAACTACGATTGGGTGAACCTTAACATGATCCAAATATTCGGAAACTAATTCTAATCACGTTTATTGTTGTTCTCAACTCATCGAATTTATTGGGCCGTGGTCATATGTTATGATCCCTCCTACCCTAGAAGACACCAGATTGACCTCATGTACGTTGTTGGAATCCACAGTTGGTATATAGGAATCCCTCTCATAATAAAAAAGACAAAATTCTTAGTAATCTTGTTCAAATTAGATAAGTTTCAGAGTTCATAATTAACGTGCAATAGTGAAGAGATTGAACGAGTAGCAAAGTATACCTATCTGGAAACTAATATGGAGACTTGTTATCAGACATAGAAATCAAGTACCGGGTAGAAAATGCTCATTCATGAAATTAAATTACTAACTTTCCGTGCTAGGAAAGGCAAGGAAAGCTGGACACTGAAAGTTGACACCATGAACAAATTGGAGGCATTTGATATGTGGATCTACCGATGAATTTCGATAGTTCCGTGGACAGGAATGACGGAATTGATGGATACCAGGATACCAGAAGAAGAAGAAAACACCGAAAAGACTCTGGCATATTAATGATTGATTTTATATTGAGATCACACATGATTAGCTCAGTTTTTATCGGTACTACCAAAAAATTACTATAAAATAATTTGCTATAGCTTAATTTACTTGGAATAATTTTAAACCAGTAGCTATAAAATTTCAGAAGAAATGAATAAATGAAATAAAATATTCCGTCACTGTATTAGAAAATGAGTTTTGATTTATCTGTAGAGATGTATTTCCACAATTACAATTTTTCCTAAAACTGCGACGCTGTGAGTAATGAGCACAACGAATATTTTTATCAGTATAAATGAGCAATGGGAAATCCTTTCATGCATTCGGGCTACTGTTGGTTTATCGTTAAAGTGGTTCCAGTAAGAATTCGCGTATCATAATGATTATTTATTATTTAATTTTCTATTCTTTTGAAACAAAGAACCTATTTGAAATAACTGTAATTATTTTCCGTTGAAGAAAAAAAAATATTATTGAAATTTTGCAATGGTTATTTGATTTATTGATTGAGCATAGTTCCTCATAGCAATCTAGCCCAGGGGTCTTCAAACTTTCCAGCCTTAGGGCCATACTGATTACTCCAGTAAGTTCCAAGGGCCAAAACCATATTATCATTGTTGCCGGTGGTGAAAAGTGGAATAGTCCACTGAAGAAAAAGAAAGTCCGAAAAAGTAGGCAACGTTTAAAAAAGGATGCAAATCGGACTAATGTCCGCAAAACGGCAACGCTGCATATTATTAATTTTCCTGTCATTATCTGTAATTTCTAGTTTAGTCGTAGAGTACGAGCCATGAGGAGTAACGTGACACGATATCTGGTGGAAACAAGCGGAAATAGGTAGTGCCTTCTATTTCTAATAGATGGCGCTAATAGCACGTACAGAATAATCTCGTTGATTCGAGAAAGTTCTGGTGTCTTCCACTCACTTCTAGCTGGCAGTAATTGGAATATATAAGAAGGCTAGTGGCGTAACCATAAGTCAGTTCCTATGACACTGTTGTGAAATAAAATACTGCGTATCTCCTTAAAACGTGTTTGTGCGTGTTTAAGCTCAAGACATCTTTGTAACAGTATTTTGATTTGAATTGTTGCTTTTGTGTCTGATTTAGTGGTAAAGAGAAGAAGCGAACCATTGATAGTGAATGCAGAAAAGTCAAAGATCAGTGGAGCATTCTTTTTTTTGTAATTGAGTCCAGTAACAAGGCGCTATGTTTGATTTTCAATGAAAGCATAGCTGTTCTCGAAGAATATGACAAGAAATGATCAAAGAATGCATAATTGCAGTAGCCGAAGAAATGTGCCCTGAAAAGGTAAATTTATTAAAAACTGTCAGTATGTGAGCAAAAACTATGGCTCGAAGGGTAGAAAATATCGCTGAAAATATATCTTCTCATCTGTTCGACAAAAATGGACATGTGGAGTGGTTTTCTTTGGCCTTGGATGAGTCAACGGATGTGTCAGATACTGCTCAGGTGTTGATTTATATTCGAGGAGTAGGAAAAGCTATGAAGTGCATGAAGAGCTTCTTGATATGTATAGTATTCATGACATAACTACTGGTACAGATATTTTTAAAGGAGTTGAAATGGCCATTGATCAAAAGAACCTTCGATGGAAAAACTTGAAATGTATTACAACTGATGGACGCAAAAACATAAGTGGGAAAGATAAAGGAGTGGTCGCTCTTGTATCAAAGGCTACAGAAAATGACGGTGGTTCAAAACCATTAGCCTTACATTGTATTATTCATCAAAAGTCTTTGTGCGGAAAATGTTTGGATATGTCTGAAACCATATAAACTGTTAATTTTATCAGATCTTTTGGGCTTAATCACCGACAATTCCGACAATTTATCGAAGAGATTGGAGAAAATGACTTACCTTATCATACTGCCGTACGTTGGCTTAGTTGTGGAAAAGTCCTTCAGCGCTTTTTTGATCTTCGAGCAGTAATCGAAATTTTTTCGATTGAAAAGCATGGCCCTCTTACTGAATTACAAAACAACGCATGGCTGTGGAAGTTAGCCTCCTATGTTGATTTGACAAAACAAGTGAACGAACTGAATTTGAGATTGCAAGGAGAAAACCAGCATCTTCCTGATTTTTACACCCTCATATCAAAACATTCCAGAAGAAATTAATACTGTTCCAATCACAACTACGAAGTAAATGTTTTTCACATTTTAAAACATGTGAAATATTCAGCCACACCACTGAGACTGAGTTTCCTATCGATTTTGCAATCGAAACTTTGAGTGCTTTGAAAATAAATTTTGATACTCGTTTCTCGGACTTTGATGCCATTGCGAATCAAATTAAGATTTTTCAGAATCCTTTTGATACTGACATTGAAACCCTAGCCCCGGAACTTCAAATGTAAATGATTGATCTACAGTGCAGTGATATAATTAACAACATATATCAAAACTCATCTTTGTTGGAATTTTATAAGAGTCTTCCACTGACACAATTTGATAATTTGCATAAATTTCTCGTTTTCTGTTTTTGGTAGTACTTATTTGTGTGAGAAGACTTTCTCCAAAATGAAGTACATCAAAAATGTTTATAGATCTAAATTAACTGATGAGCATCTTAAATTTATTTTAATAATTGGTACAAGTAAAATTAGTCCACAACTACAAACTATTGTCAGTGGAAAATCTCAATTACATAAATCTCATAAGTATTTCATATGTCATTATGCTTGTTATAAGTTATGTTTTTATTTAAAATGTATAAAATGTTAGTTGGATCCATTTCAATAATTTGTTAGTTATTATATACTGAAGTTAAATATTTTCTGCATATTATGATGTCTTTGCTACATACCACAATTCTGTGTTTCTTTAATCAACTTATCACAAAAACAATAACAATAAGACTACAACAATGTTATCAGTAGTTAGCCCATGGCCATATCAATGTAGATGTCATATTAATGATTATTCAACATAAAATTAGAAAACTTCAGTAAACTGAATTTAATTTCCTATAAAAAATATGTTCTCTAAAAGGAGTTTTCAAGTATGCTAGCTCTCTGCGGACCGGAGAAAATCTGTCCGCGGTCCGGATGTGGCCCTCGAGCCGTAGTTTGGATCCAACCCATGAAAATCTTTTAAAACGGACAGACGCACCAACATGCGAAACCTGTGATGTAGATCTTGTGTGGAAAATGTAATTGGTTCTTTAAAGGAGATAAGCTTATATATGTTATTAACTGACCCAGCCACACGTTGCTGTGGCTCAGTAATAATTATAGATTCAATCCATTTTTTACTAAGTCTTTTGGTTCAATCAAATTAATATTTCCAAAAAAAATTAAAAACAGATTCATTTATATGGGATTGGAAATAAAACAGTGACTTAGTTACAAGATAGACTATATAAATTGAAAACATATAAAAATTAATTGCCATAAATTAGGTGGATAACATTGAAATCAAACTATTATTTTTTCAATTTTGAATTATTGAAACTAAAAATTGCGTAAGCACTACTTTGAGTACAACATTCATGTTTAACCTGTCTAAAAATCAGAAATTAAAGCTTCTTACACGTTATTGGAGATTCTGACGCTATCAGTGGAATACGTTGCAGCGAGGCGATATTTTCTCAAAATTTTCCCGTCAAAATTGAATTACGGTATGAAATGGCTCAAAAACGTGGTATTAGAGTGTCCTGAATGCTATTTGGATACAGGCAAATATTTACGTGGCTTTTCACAATGTAAATATAATGGAAGAACGTTATAAGGAAATTAAACTTATTTGGTTGGTTAATAAACCAGTCGTAGAAACCTTAATGAAAGTAATGACCAACTATAGTGATAGTTCCATTTCAATCTCAGTGGTTTAACGAGATTATATGAGATATTGTTTGTCAAATATTAAAACTGACAGTGATGTTTAAGTAAAATAAATAATGGTGCTTGAATTTGAATGTTCACATGTATAATGAAGACTGATTTCATTTCTAGTTTATTAGACATCTTCTATATGAAAGTTTTTTTGCATTGTTGATTAAATTAAATAATTGATACTTTGGGCGATTGGAGAATATTAAAATCTTATATCTTTGTGTTATGCTTTCACAAATTTGAACATTGATATAGTGTATGTTTTGATACAACCTTACGATCTTTCACGTTACTAAAAACCCATTTAGGTCCATGAATAAAATATGTCCTTCTCCCAATTCCATATATACACCTTTTTATTTTCATCCGACAAAACTTTCTCATATAAGATATATAGAAATATACATATTTGAAATCCAATATTGCATACGCGTTAAGTCGGTGGTTCGGTGAGGGAAGAGACTCATAAAACAAGCGAATGTTGAAATTTTCATATTGCTATAATTAAAACTCGTTTTCGTAAGAATTATTATGAATTACAGTGATTATTTCGAGTAATAAAAACATTGGATTGAACATCAGTGAACGAAATATGAATTCCGGAGGGATAACACATGAAAATATGATATTTATTATGTGTCAAATGAAAGGCTTAATACCAAGCCTCTAAAGTATGTCTTCTTCTTACGTTAGGACTTCGTGCTTGCATCAATGGTTGCCTAGCTGCAGCTGGGATGATGAAGACCAGCTTTCATACCATCTTGTAGGTGGTATATTTCGCTATTGATCTCAGCATTCGCGTTTCAGTAGTTCTTAAAAGCCGCCTAGTTATGGTGTTCTCTGCTCTGGTCTCTATCGTATATGTCGTTACTGGTCTCTCATAGGTCTTGTATATTCTGACTTTGCTCCTGGTAGCTATATATTTATTCAACCAAATTACATCTATCAGATACCCCTGATATTAATGACGCCTTTGTTATTTGAGCTTTCACTTCATTCTTTAGATTTCTATTACTTGTTCGCTCCAAGATATTTGAATGACATCACTTGTTCTACACTCTGATCGTATATTGCGAGTTCTCTGGATACTGTAAAAGATTTGGTTTTCTTCGGGGATATTTGCATGTTAAAAGCTTTCGCTATTTGTTCAAACCTATAAAGTAGCTTTTGTAAGCTATCTTCGACAATGGGAGAATTGGTCATGAAGTTATACCCGGTATCAAAAACCGCTTCAACGATGAGACAATAAATGAAAGTGGTTACCAAATGGCATACAGAATGAACTAAGAATTAATAACACCTTCAACCCACATAAACCCCAACATAAGTATAACTTCGAAAACACACGAGGACACAAGTCAATAATAGACTACCTGCTCACAAATAGAAATATGCATCCGACAAGAATAGAGGACATGATATCTTTGGTTCCCGCCAACTCTGGAACGAACCACCAACTTGTGATAGCGAAAATACGAAAAGTCGTGCAACCAATCTGTAAGAAATTCATTGAAGAAAGAAAATTCAACATAGAATCCCTATCTGAAGAATCAACTAAACACCTATATCAAGAAAGATTCAGAGGAAAAATAGTTGCGAACAATATCCAAGACTGCGACGACGACGTCGAAACGGCATGGGTAAAGTTAAGAGTGAACATACTGGAAGCAGCAGAGGAAGCATTTGAAAAAGAACGATAAAGAACGGGGGAAGATCAATTACTAAACCTTGGTTCAAAAAAGAACTTAAGATTCTGCCTGAAGAGAAGAGAAAATCGTACTTGCTGTATAGATCCAAAGCAGTGACAAATGTATAAATCTGTAAGAACTAGGGTCAACGAAAATATTCGAGTGATATGGAGAATGATCTCTACGGGGAACAAAAGAAAATATGGGACCTACTCAGGAATAGGAAAAAGCCATTTCATTAGTACATACAGAACACAAAAATCAATGCGGAAAAATGGGCGAGGTATTTTAGAAAACTCTACGACTCATCAACAACAAGTACATCAACACAGAACTTACATAAAGATAAGGAACAAATTGACGTACCATATCTTTAAAAAAAAATACAACAAATGGTGACTAAACTGGAAAACAGAAAAGCTCAAGGTATTGACGAAATATCAAACTAGATGATCAAGTATGGATGTACCACGTTACACGAAGAACTACGGAATATATTCAATAAAATACTAGACACCAAAAGTATACCATCAGAATGTTGGTGACTTTTGACACCTTTATTTATGTGTGTCTTTTTTGATGTTGTGCCTTGGAATCTCACTTTGATGTCACTTCTATTTGGGAGTAATTTTATCAATTTTTTAGAATTCTTTATCTTCCTAGTTCTTCTGTTATTTTCTTTCTTTTTATTGAATCGAAAGCAATTCTGAATTCAATAAAAACTACTTTCTCTGCTAGTTCTTCCAATATTTTATTCATTAAATTTGTCAATATTTTGTAGGCGATATTTAGCACGGCTATGGCTCTATAATTGTCACATAACTTGGACGGACACAATAAAAGAATCGAAAAACAGCAGGGCGCAAGGAAAATCACAGATTGGAGAACAAACCATAAGATTGGCAGGAAGACCAAAATAGAGATGGGAAGATCAGATTGTATGAGATATGTAAAGTCTAGGATCACATGACTGGAACAAACAGATGCAGGACAGAAAGATATGGAGAACAATAGTTTATGCTTAAAAAATATGTCTGAAAAATGTCAGTTCGATTTAGGAAACCGACATAACCACGAAAATGCAAACTTCAAAACGAAAAATTATGACCATGTTTTTATTCATAAAATAAATGGGTTTTTCCGTTACACTTTTCGTCAAGAGTGATAATAATAAATGCCGGGAGGTATCGTGGAAATTTATTGAAGTGTACGGGCGCCATTTTAAATCAATTTCTAGTGGCGTTATTTCGCTTCGACAATAGGTGGCCTCGCATTGCAACAAAAACAAAGGCGAAATATCAACCACAATATAGTCCTAGCTTAGCATCATCAGACTTTTATTTGTGTTCAAAAATTGAGGTGTATCTTGGTACAAAGAACTTCTAAAATGATGACAGGATAGGAGAAATTATTACTAACCACTTTAACAGTCAATGAGAAGAGTTATTTGATTATTGCATCTAAAAACGAATACCACGACTATGATGATTATGTTACTTTGCAACACAACTATTGTTGTACGTTGTTTGCTACAGTATTTCGCAATAAACGTTATTTCCACGGCACTGAAGTTCCTTGAAAATAGGAATCTCTAAAAATTATATAACATTTTGTCGGTGCTTCTAATGAAATCTTGCCGAGCTTGCAATAACTTCGAAGACTTCGAAATATTTGTTGGAGTAACATAATTTAATTTTGTGGCATAACCGGATCTTGGACATTTTTCATACATACGTCCACGGGAAGTTTTGAAACTGAACAAACGGCCTGGAAAATGTTAAAAATAAAATTCGAGTCAGTAGCGTGACCCACGTGGAATGAAATGAATAATTTACATTATATTGTTTCAATGCTAAACGTTTTTAAATCTGCATTATACATGGAGTAGAAAATATGAAGTCACCTTAGAAATGAGATATAAAACGGGGGCTATTTTTTATCCAGCTTTGGGCTATAAATAAAAGATGAGTAAAAGTAAAAAGATTTTATTATGAAAAGTTATGTCAAATGTAGGTTCTGTACATAATCACTTTTTCAGTTTAGGTATTTGTCACATCTGTGAAGAAATATTACTCGTAAAAATTCAACACCAAATTGGAAATTTCTTACACTAGCTGGCTAGAACTTTTGAAGAAATATCCTCCTCATATAAATCTATTCCCTTTACGAATATGTCCACGTATACTTTGATGAGCTAAATATAAAATTAGATTTGAGATACATCAAAGCTTTTACAAAATCTGATGTTTATTGAAGCACATACATTTTTTTCTACTGTTTTATATCGCTTCTGTTTTCAAAATCGAAGAATATCATTGTAATGTACATAGGAATTTGAAGATAAGACACTAACTTAAAGATTTGAGGGCATTCTTCATCATCCGAGGAAAATATTGCTAGGAACTTATCTCCGCCCTGGAGCTGGTCCTGCTTGGATATAGTAGAATTCTAAAACTCGGCAAGAAAATACCCGCAACTCGTTTGATCTTTGATTTCATATCAGTTTCATAGCAAGCGGCTTATTGACATTATATCTTTTGAATAATTTCTAGGAAGTATATAAGAAGTTTATGCAGCGCAGTTTAGTTCAGTTCAAAATAGTTAGTCGTAGTGATCAGACCGAAATAGAAAGTTATCGAAGAATTTACAAAAATTATTCAAGTTAGTTAAGTGTAGTGTATAGTATTTGAATAAATTGAGAACTTAAGAGGCAATGTTATTGATTAAGCCCACGAAGAGAATTCGTATAAATAAACGCATAGTGAAGTAGAGAACAATATTGTTGCAGTCAAATATCGTTTGGGATATGATTTTTGTTTGAAATTTTCTGATAAAGGAATTTCTTATTTAATAGACACCTTAATGAACATACTTAATGCATCTAAATATTCTTGATTTTAGGCCTCTTTTGTTCTAAAATTAGTTTTTTTAATAATTTTTGGAAGATAAATTTTGACGTTTCGACTATTCTTTAAGTCTTTACCAAGAAAAGTCGAAACGTCAAATTTTTAAACAGAAGAGACCTAAAATCAAAGATAATTATTAGTATATTAAAATGTCTAAGAAATAAAAGAAATTGAACATACTTAGATATGGTGATAACCGAGCCCAATTGAGTATAATAGTAAACTTAAAATGTGATTGTTTGTTTTGATATTATTGCAAAGGTTTTTCAATATGCAGGAACAATTATTGTTTGTGGTTCATACATTTTTTCTTAATTGTTTCTCTTGTCTTCTTTCTCGACTGTTCCACGAAAGTACAATTTGAATACTTAATAGATTTCAAGATTTGCAAATAAGAAAGAAGGAGGGGTTGCATGAGTCCGATTAATCATAAACTTATTTGAGAATAGCAACAGATTCATGAATAACTGATTTTAACTGGATTTTACTCAAATATATTCTAAAATCGAAGAATTTTGAATTTTTTAAAAGCACCCTTCCACACAGGGTAGATTTTGAATAAAGGTGTAAGTAGAGCTTAAATCCAAAATATCATGAAAAAATGTTGATTAACAAAATTACACAATTTTAACATTTTTTGCGGTTGAAATCATCAGATTGAGACGCGAATTCGGAAATGTTTTACTGACTATTGAAAATAAGCCAAACCATTCTTTGAACCTTTTGCTAGACAGTGAAAATGGCAAGCGCAAGGTGTTTTTTCCCACAAATATAACCTCAGCTTTCCAATCCGATAACTAATGAGTAATTGTAACTTTTAATGATCACAAACATCATTAGCTCATTTTTAAGTCAAAGTTTTTATTGTTTCATTCCTATTATATGAAAAATGTTAGCATTTCAAATTGAAAATTTGAATTATTGAAACAAGGAAATTCATTATAATCACAGAAAACAAAAGATTTTAAAACAATATAAATATTATTATCATTTCGGCGATATTTCATTATTATGTCTAAAAGGCGTTGTTATAAAGTAGTAAACGTGAAATATGATGGATGAACGGATGTAAACTTCTGTTAGTAGGTTTTTGATATGTATACTAGTTATAAAGTACCTATTAAGGATAACTAAACTGATTATCAGTATTTCTTTGATTTGTATCATTTTATTTTCGTACGGCAATGAGTCTTTCTGTTGATAATTCACCAAATGATATCTTGAAATAGTATCGTCACATTTTCTTCAGAAATTAAATGTTTGATCTTAGAGAATGTCTACAGAGTTCCTTCAAAGCTTCAGTTTTATTTGTAAAAATACCGGTCCCGAAGGGCACGTCTCTACGTTTTTCTTTAAAGCGAATGCTCAAGAACCAAAAGCTAACTAAATATTCCATGATTTCTGTGAATTTGATCCTTTCAGTAAGGCGAGATTATTTTTTCTCCTATTTACATTTTTTGTTTTCGTTACTTGTATAAATATTAAATGAGTTTACTTTGTCAACTTTCTGTTAGTTGCATGCTCAATTCAAATTCTCTGTATTTGATAATCTGATAATCATTAAAATATATACCTACGTGCATGAATATATATTTTCGGTTTATTTCTCATCAATTTTAACATATATCAGTAATTTAGTCAGAATCTAGTTAATAAAATTGCAAAAAAGTCTATTTACCAGACGATAAAACGTCAAACAATTTTAAAAATCAGTGAACGGATTAATAGATAAAAATATTTTAATAGTTCGATGAAGAAATAGCTCATAAAGTTGACTATTCACTATTTGACAATATTTGCCTCTAGGTTTGCGAATTTTGACTATTTAGATACCTCTAAGTTGAAATGGGCAACTGCCTATCACCGTTTACGGCTGAACTGTTCATGAGTCATTTTGAAAAACAAATCAGTCAAGAGTTTCAGTATTTTCCCAGGTATATGGATGATATTTTCGCCATATTCAATACGAAGAAGGCAAACGTAGACGAATTCATTTTGGAACTCAATTCAAAATATCTATCTATGAAATGGAAAATAATGGACAGTTACCATTTTTAGATACTTTAGTAATTGGGAATAGTAATAGGTTAGAATTTGATGAATTTAGGAACAACACCACCAACGTGCAGGTACCTCCCAGCTGACTCTTTTCATTGTATCCAACATAAGATGACCAGTCTCCATTTCCTGGTACAATAAGGAAATATACCATTATTAAGGATTGGGCAAACTAAGAGATCCGTTATGGTCTGGTCTAAGGAGCACATAGCTCATTTGAAATATGGCCACGTTGCCATTCATAATCACGACGTAAATATTAATAATGTAAAATTGTTAAGAAATGTATCCTCCTATAATAAATTGTTGGATGCATTTGAAAGCATTGAAACTGCCGAATGTAAGAATAGCTTAAGTAGGGAAAAAGGGCCAATTCCATACAGCTGACTCTATAGTTTAGTAGTCAAGGAATAAATGTGACGATTCCCGCCAAGGAGGTTGTCCCGCTGGAAAAATTTAGTATGGAACAGATAAGTTAAGTCACTAGGTTTTAGTTTATCTTCAGACTCTGAAGACGATAACTCGAAACGTGCGTTTGACAGTGTAATTGTGAGTGTTGGTGGTGTGAACAGTGTATTCAGTACTTCAGAGGTATTCAGATACCTCGATAAGAAGATATTCAAAAGATTCAAATCTGGGAATGTCGACGCGCACTATCTTGTTGAATCTGGATATCTGTGTGACGTTAGTGTATTCAGAATTAGGCAAGAATATAGTAATTGCTACACAAATTCTACTAATAATAGTAATAATAGTAGTAGTAATAGTATTCGATTGTGAGTGAAACTTAATTTCATTCAATTTTGAGTATGAATTTTCCTTATGATGTGTGGACTCTCATCAGTTCAACATCGACCACTTTAACTACTTACCTCTTAGGATAAATGTACGGAATTTTCTCTACTAGATTGTTGTTCCTACCTTATTGAGTCATAAATTGATTACAAAACTGTGGCTTCCTAAAAAGATCATTTTCCACAATTTTGCTTGGCTACTGAGAAGTGGCTTACATACTCGTTCCCTTTTATTAACATTCTCTTTTACTTACAGTTCTTTGTTATACTATTTTTTTTAATATCTTGATTTCTAGTTTTTCATAAAAAATGATCCAAAATCTAGAAATTCTATTTTTCAATTTCAAATTCTTCTTGTAATCAATAAGGAATAAACATTTGATTTCAAGCAGTTATGTACAACTTTACAAACCTTGTGAAAATTTTCATAAAATTAGCAGATATCTCTAAATGGGTATACTCTATATACTATATAATTGAATGCTAAAGAGCAAGAGTTTTGTTGCAAAAAATCATTACTTGAAATCTTGATTTTATTTGAATTATAGACTGATTTTAGTCCTCGAACAAGTATAATCTAGTTTTTTCTTGTTCTCCAGATGTCATATGTCATGATTGTGATGTTATTTCCAGCTTTTTCTGTTGTCACCTGTAGTTAATCTCGAAATTAATCTTCATCATAGGAATTAGGATCATAAACAATTATTGCCGTTTGTTTATTTTTTGTTTATCCCACAATTTTACTGAAAATGCGCTCTCATACCACACTTTCCATTTATATATTTGTGAAATTTACAACGACTGCACAGTCGGCTCTTTATATTATTATCAATTCAGGTTATATGAATACGAGGGCATTTTGAGGGAAGAGATATTTTTCAGAGATTGACCACACTGTCCCTATGATAATTTTTGACGTCATCTAACGAAATTAAACATAAATCTGACTGACTTTAGAAAGTTGTTTATTATTTATTTACTTGAAAAATTCCAATAATTTCAAAAGAGACTATAAGAACATGAATGATGTTAGCAATAGACAGCTGATTTAAAAAACATGGAATGGTCAGGATGACGATACTCTTAGACTACAGCTACTAGAGCTACCAGACGGATGTTACTTTGTATTTTATGCTGATGAAACAGCTATCATCATCACTGGAAAGGACACGGAATAAATCTAAGATAAGCTAACCACGCCATGCGGATTCTGAGAAGATGGCTCGATCACTATGGACTATCGCTAGCGACGGAAAAGACCGATATGATCTTGATTAGGAAGAAGGCAGAATTTGACAATATAAAAACGACGAAAATCGAGGAGTTCTCCATCTACAATAGACTAAAGAATCAATAACATTTTTGACATTCACATTAGACTCGAAAATGAGTAAAAAAAGAAGCAGACGAAGCACAACAATCTTTAAGCTGACTAATGAGAAATGTCGGAGGTCCGATTGCCATCAGAAAAAGACTATTGACGTCAGTCAAAAATTCAATAATTCTCTACGGCTCAGAGATATGGGAGAAGACTAAGGAGACATGAGACTAAGCAAATAGAGGTACACTGCAAAAGAATGGCCAAGGTGTAACGCAGAAAAAATTTTACGTGCGTAGAAACGGGAAAGTTTGGTAGATGACCCAATTATCTAAAGCAACAGCTGAATAGATTACAGAACCACGAATGGACAGAGCAAACACAAATCAAGCGAAGAATAGCTATTCTGTGGAATCCTAGCGCGGGTCCAGGATGGGAACCTCAAGGAGGATTGGCTTAAAGAGGAAGGGTTTTTGTAGGTGGTACAAGTGTAGTATAGTCCTCACATCGGTCGGTCTCGATTGGCAACTGATGGCGCGATTGCGCATTTCCTTTTCTTCGGATAAAAAAGTCTTGATGATATAGATATACTCCTGAAAGAAATATGGAGTTGAAATATTCGAGAAATGTGCTCCCAACAAAGCAATAACAGTTTTTTAAGTCAATAAAGTCATGACCACATAGGTTTGGAGTCGAAAGGTGTAATTTTTATTGATTAGTAATAACTGGGTAATATTATGTTGATATGCCGAACAAAGAAAAAACAACATAATATGTTAAAGAAAGTAGTTTCTTACCATTACAATCATTAGGCCTCTTAAGTTGCAGAATATTTAGCCGTACTACGTTGCGATTTATTATGTCACTAGATTGACCTGATCTGGCTCACTTAGATTACTTTCTGTTTTCATACTTTGAAAAATGGCTTGGTTAAAAGCAACTTCAGACAAACGAAAAGGTTATGAAAGAAATAACGCATATTTTTCGAAATTTTTCATTGGATCATTATAAAAAAGATTTTATGTTCAAAAATAGAATATTATTTTAACAATAACTTCTTTCTTTGAGAAGTAATTCTTCGGTCAAAAAGGTCCTAACACGATAATTTGTTTGTTACTATTTACATCAAACGTCCTTTTTTGCTCAGACGATTGGTGCCTTTCTATTGATAATTCAAAAGTTGCTTTGAGATGTGTTGTTTCTCTAAACGGTAACAAATCATTCCACTAGTTAGCTCAAGAAATATAGAGATGTAAGCATTGTTTTTCTTGATTATTTTACTGAAAAACATGTTTTTACTCGAAAAATCTACATAACTAGACTTTGTATATCAGGATATTTGGAGTCTGTAACTCAATCAGTTTGCAAATTAAGGCGTTATAAACAAATTAATTGATTCTCGCTCTACACGACATTGCACATCATCCTTACGTAAGCTGTTTGTTTTGTTAGTATTTGTTGGTATTATTTTTCGAAAATATCCAATTCGGCAATTCAAAATGACCTTATTTGTACAAAGCAATATACCTCATGTTAATGAATTTTGTAATACATTATTACGTACATTTATTTACAGATCATGAAAAAGACTTTCATCTGAAAAAAGATTCGTCCAGATTACAACCATCAAAATTTAAACCTTATATATCAATAATTTCAGGGCGTAGGAAAAAAATAAAGATATTTATAATCGAAACATGTAGTACTTTTCCTGCTTAAAATATCTATTTCAAGGAAAAACTGTGCTTTAAGTCATTTTCAATGTTCATGCTCAATGTTTGTGCAACGTGAGAAAATTTCCTATTTTGCGCCTTTAAACTCGGCTCCGGAGATGCATTGGTACTGTTATGAGCTCGTTCACTGACATAGACGGTAAAGCCTGTCCTGTTTTATTAAGTTGATCTATGCTAAATTTTGTATGATGCTCTATCATGCCAAATCAATTCATCTATTTTTTATTACCTGTTTACATTAAATTGTGACTGTTTTTACAGAGACAATTTCTAAGGAGGCTTGTTTATTTGTTTGCGGCACACTAGACATTTCCATTAAATGAAATTTATGGAATTGCATAAATTTATTTAAATGAGGCCCTATCAGTCGAAGTTAGTTGATAATTTGATGTCACACATCGGGATAGTGTGTATATTTAAATAAATTAGTATGTTAACAATTATATAAGAGTAAGTGCAAAGTTTAGTGAATAGTGAATAGTTTAGTGTAAGTAAATTACGTAAGATAGCCCATGTATATGAATAAAATACTCCATTTAAAAGAATTCAAATGATTATGAAGGACATTAATGTACTTTTCTCGATAATTAACCAAGATATGATTCGATGACAGGAATCTATTCTTATAATCTGAAATTATGAAATTAGGTAGAATCGACCTTTGTTATGAGTTTAGGAGGAAAAAAGTTGTAAACTTTCTTTCTTTGATTGATGGAAGGGTAAAAAGATATGCACGAAAAACCTTATTTAAACCTTATTGTTGAACAATTTTCACAAAGTCTTCAGAGATCAGTGTGAATGTAACTTATTTTACATAGATTTTGTCCTCTTGTCAAGCAAATAAGCTACAGAAAAACAATGTGAAATTGTCATTTTCATTTAACATAACAATTACTATAGGTAAATAGCTTCCACTCTTATACCCCTATATTCTTTTTTATCAAAATTGGTTCATTATAGTGAAAAATAGGGAAAAACATTTCATCAAAAGATCAAACTATGGAAGATGGATTTTAAGGACGTTGAAGCTTTCCCCAAGAAAGTTATATAAGAGGAAATTTTCAAGTAACTTGTATCTTTATAACAACATTTTGCACACAAAATCTACCAGAAACTATTGTTCTTAATAGTGAATTTATTGTAAACAATATTTTTTTAGGTATTAAATATAACGACAACTAATAAAAAGATACATACATTAATTTGCTTTGTTTGTAGTTGTTCTAACTTTTTTTTGTCTATATTTTCGCGAAAATTTTATAGACAAATAATTGACATTTTTAAAACAAACACGTTGATCAGAAAATATTTTTGGTTACTTCGACGATGAAGACGAGTGTAATTTATTTCCGAATTAATAGGTAACTCATGTACATTTGAGTATTGAACAAAATAAAATGGTTAATAATTACAAAGAATATAATAAAAATCACAATTATATTAATTAATAATATTTCAATTGGAAGCCTTAGACATGGAGGTTGACGAAATTAACGAGCCAGTTTTTTTTGTGTGAATCTTTTCAGCTTGATGGTTGCATAATTTCCCCCATTTTGAATTCACGCGACACTTTTGAATTTCTGTAGGGCAATTATTGCTGTTATTTCATTAAAATTGTACTCCTCTTAAAATAACTTCAGCATATTATGAAAATGTTCATCTTTATTTGTTCCACTTATTTTAGGAATGACGACATAGAAGAAATTCAGATCATTGAATACATTAATAGTGTATATGCGCTTAAATTGATGATATATAATATTTGCATCATTATCTTTTGATAGACCATATTAAGCTTCTAAGTGAGAATCATCAAAGGATATACGTATAGGGAAAATAAATGAGCTGAGGGAACTATATATTAATGAGGATATAGGAATGTTCACTTAAGTAGCAAATTAGTTATGTACATTTCTCACAAATAGCGAATCAGATCGATATCTCAGATATAATTCACCAATAAATACGAGAAATTAAGTTTATTCAATATGAACTCAGTAAATACATGTGATGCATTATCTTCAGAGATAAATAAGGTTTGTTGTTGACTAGTAGATTAAAGTGAACATATATTGACAACGTATGACATAAAGAACGAAATGTCAATTCATGTTCAAATGCTTTGTCACCCCTCCGGGATAAATCTCCCACTGGGGATTTCTGTAACGAATTTCTTACGTCCACAGAGACATACATCGAAATTCCAATTTCTGCTGATATAACTGATATTACTCGTATTATGGGATGATATGAAACGAAAGATATCAAATTTTGCTGAAATAAAATTAAACGAAATAGGTGACGTAATAGACAGATAACAAAACGTGATTATCTCTGAAGCCTCTCAGGCTTCTTGGACTCGTGAGATAAAGAAATATAAGAGAGAACACGTCCACTCTCGTCGAAATGCACCAGTGAACTGGTAAAGAAAACTGTGTCTCAATATGCGAAGGCAACTGCACCACACAGTTTTTTCGAGATGCCTTCCTTTGCGCTGTGCTGCCCTGCACGTGTTCACTGCGTCTCAAATTGCGCCCGGCCTTAGTCTCGTCGATTGAGTAAACTAACGAATTGTCAAAATCAGTTGATGCTCATTTGCAAAATGATGATTTTGTTGTAAGTTTTGAGGAAGTTATTAGTTTTTGTTCGATTTTAAACCTTATAATTTCCAGCTTTCTAAAGCTTCGCTAATCGTAGAAGTGTGAAATTTTCTTCCTGGAACGTGGGTTGGTTGTTTTTTTGACTATGCATATTGTTGTGCTTAATGTAGGTAAGTAGGAAATATAGGTATGAGAAGCAAATATGTTGAGGATTAGTAAAAAATGAACAGGATTCTGACTAAAGCTCTTTTGATTCAATGAAAAGGAGCTAGCTCCACCCAAAGCTTAAAGTTTGTCCGTGTCCGCTGCTCGAAACTGACTAAAAAACCTGGAAAAATTCTTGATTTCCGCTTTGTTAATTTCAATACCTAAACATATCTATGGAGACCTTTTAATACCATAAAACAAAATAATTGATACAAAACAACGGAGCTACCGGAAAAAATCAGGAAAAGCTAACACGAGAAAGGGAAAAGGAAAAGAAATTAGATAGGAGCAAAACCAATTATTAGCACAGAGTAAATTTACAGGGGCAGAGTTAGGCAAAGACTTTTCTGAGAAACTATGACCAGAGTGGATCTGCTGAATATATCAACCTAAGTAACAACAATCTACGAATACTAACTGGAGTTCTAACGGGGCACTGTCGCCTCAACAAACACCTGAAGACGCTAGACCTCCAGAACACTACACCTAGCTATGAAGATCTCTGACAATTAAAGCCATCCCACATTCTAGACTTTTAAGACGAGTGGGATCAGCTTTGAACACTGGGTTCTCCAGTATCGCAGCAAAAAAAAGACAGAATAGATCCTTTGGATAGCAGTCTATACTAGATACAAAATCCATATGTACATACATACAACACGGGCACATACAAGAAAGTCGTTTTGTCATTTTGATGTTTTTTTAGGTTGCTCAATTGAATGGAATTGATAATTTGATAGAATAATATCAATCAATAGTCAGTATCAAATATCTAGAAAATCATATGTCAATCCGGAGGATTTCAAAGCCAAGACTGAATAAATTTCTTGAAGATGCACCAGTTCTTCTATTTTTTCTGATCAGAGTAAGTCTTTAAAAATTAAGTTTTAAAATATTTTGTCAGTGTTTTGTGCAAATTGCACTAATCATGAGTGTCATTAGGTATAGAAGATACAATGGAGCTCGTGTTTACATACTGGTGGCCACAACAAAGATCGTTTCCTGCGATCACCTCATGCCACATTAAGCTCTACATTCCATAATTGAAATTACCCGAATGATCAATGCACCATACGTTGGTTGTTATGTTTTTATTTGTGTAAGCGGAGGTACGGACGTCACAGCTGTGGAAGATATAGAAGGGTGGAAAGAAATTGTCGAAGGTCACTCAAAGACAATAAGACTATAAAAAGTGTAATTAATATAACAAATACAATTATCAAAGATAGTACTACTTATGATATGACGGATAAAAAAAGTCTACCAGTGGTAATATTCCTATTAATTATGATAATCATGTTTATAAAAACTAATGATAAATTGTATTTTCGCTCCTTGAAGCTCCTTGTATTTTAGTGATGCGGACAATTTCACGAACTTAAAATTCTATATTTAATAATTGTCATACTTTATAAAAATATTAACATTTTCCACATTAGTTGCGTAATCTATTGAAGTCCATGTACTGTAGAGATTGAAATGAAAATTTATATTGTATACTGTGACATATTGGCCTGAGTGAATTTTTTATTACCACCGAACTATATATTTTATAGTTCAGATTTTATAGTTTCCCAAGAACTAGCAGTAAAATTTTGAGAACAAAATATCTGTGTCTGATAATAAAAGTGTTAGGGTGTTCATATATTGTGATAAAGCATATTTAGTCGAGAAGTGAATGTGAACTATAGGTGCCTCCTTGTTTTATTATAGACTTTATCTCACACTAACCTACTCGGTTTGTGGAAACCAACAATGCTCTGGACAATCAAGCATATGGATATTTTATATAGACATATTATTAAATTTTTCATAAAAGGCGATGAGTCTCTGGTTATCGAAAAATAGGCTCAAACTATGCTTAACAATTTTCTCCAGATTTGGATTATATGTTGTTGCGCATATTTTTCAGCATAAAGATGTCTAGCTTGTCGATAATTACCACTTGCCATACCAAACACAAAATGCATGTCGGCAATTTCAGCCTTTGCATTCATGTTACAATACAGAGATAATGCAAAAATAATAACCTATATAAAACTTAGAAATGGACTTCGATTGGTAACTATAAACAACAGTATTTGATATCAGCCAACTACAATTTGAATAAACATTAAGTAAACATGGTAAATAAATTGTCGAACGGACAACAGCCCACTATTCTAAAACTTTGTGATTAAAAACAAGGTAGGGGTGGTTATTCGCAGCATTTATCATCGTATTAGATCGTATTAGATTTCACATCTTTACTGTTTTCCATTCAATTTATGAGAAAAAATATAAATTAAGGTGTTCATTTCATTCTCTGCAGCGGTTGTAGGAAACAATTTAAGAATAAAAAATATTTCAAGTTATCACTTTATTTCGTAAAACTGCATCTTGAAAAAATGTTTTGATATGAAATAAAGTAAGGGTATAAGAAAACAGGAATATTTAGGAAATAACCCCAGTTAGTCCTTTGCCAGTGCACGAAAATTACAAAATTTCAAGTTTCTAGTATTACTGAAATTTAAAAAAAAATTAGGCACCACCTTTTAAGGTGGAAGTGAGAGTTTCGTTTTAGGAAAGACCCATCTTAATTTCATACCGTTGATCACCTCTTGAATTTTATCGCTTCAATTTAGGAATATAATCAATCCGACAAATCACAATTTAAACTACGTTTGTTAAAAACTAGCTAACAGTAATTATGTTTTTATTGTTTCCTTTATCACATACAAATTGTACTATGATTTATCAAATAAATAAACCAAATCATGTTATATGAGCAAATTATTTTCTTTGTTCGTCAAAAATATTAATTATTCAGGATTTCTCCTATTTGTTAATATATTAAGAAGTCAAATTCAGGACCAGAGATTTATAAGCAATCTCCCAAAACTTTCTTTTAACTATTTTGATCAGAACAAGATTTTTTATTAAACTGAGAACGCTTCCTACACAATTTTTCTTCAATAATAAAGGCTTTGTCGAGCAGTTTAAGTTAAAAGGGAACAGAATCAATAGTCTTAGTCTTTGAATATGCATACATTTTCTCATATAATCTGTGCGTAGGTAGCTACAGAAAAAAAGGGATAATATGAAAAGCATATAGATGTAGTTGGTAGAGTGAGTAAATTGTGGAAAATATGGATTTTAACAAAAAATAGTATTATGGGTTCGTACCTCCGTTACGGGATTCACTACAAATACATCTTTGAAAATTGTGTGAAAGAAAATTTATAGAAGTTGTCTCAAAAATTAATTATTTCACGGGATCAAGTTTCATTATTGATAAAATTCTCATAAAATTATTTTCTTTCCTCAATTTGTTTTTACTTTTTATTCCCTTTTGGCGTTGAAATTTCTTCCATTATTTCCCATTCAATTATTTCAACTCTATTCATTTTCACTTTATTTTTCCTCACCTTTCTACAGTTAATTTGCTCTCCCCACAGCTTGTGCCATGAACTATCATATTTTTTCCATTTTCATCACCTAACTTCTCATTTATAACTGGTTCCATTTTATTTTTGCTTATATATTAGACGATCAATTGTCTTCTTTGCATAGGAAAATTCTCCGAATGTTAATGGTTTCTAAGCTAGATCAAATCATACAATCTTTATTCACAAAACCTTGTTAATTTTAAAGGTTTAGTACCGATAAGTAGAGGTAATCCAGACGCACTTCCAGTGTAATAACTTGCTTCTGTTATTCATGTGCACCCTAATGTGGATATTATCTTGTAGAGCAAGCTGTACCACGGTAAGTATGAGCACCAGCTTGGTCTTTATAACAGTGTATCTTTCTAAAGGAAGCATATATCTTTTTCTCCTTTCCACTTGTATACTCCTGCTCCAGCCGATCTCATTTTAATCTAATTCTTCCTTTTTCGGAAGGTAGACATTCAATTTAATTTGACCGTTTTATTCTAATAGGGGGCGGAATGAGAATACCCTTGCTTTGACTTCCTTCGGTCCATACCAACTTGGCAGTTTTATTTTAAGTATGGTTGTAATAGAAAGTAACTGTTAAAACAGTAAGTTAAAATGGTTTGGACACATCGTTATAATGAAGAATGTCCATATACCCCTAAGAAAACCTGGAATTAAGAAATAGCTGATATTTTAGAGAAAAGGAGCGAAAACGTGGGTATTAAGCAATAAGCATGGTAAAAAATGATAAGCTGAATTGATACATGAGTACAAAAACAGCAGAAGAAACATTGAAAGATAGTAAAGCTTTTTAAACGAAAGGTGAAATATGACAATATTCATTTCCACAAAATCAGTATACAGATACTAAAGCGAATAGTCAGGAATAACAAAAATTGGTGGAAAGCGGCATCAATAAATATCTCAAATATAAAAGTCGATATTCCTTACAATTTGTACTGTAAACCATTCTTATCAATTCGGTAATGGTTGTATAAAAAGTTTGTTTGCTCCGATTCCATATATTTCAAGTTGAAAGTGGTCGTTGGTATTTTTATTCGTACTATATTTTGTCTGTAACATATAAGTACTAATTTTATCACAAATACGTTAATGGGAGCTTCGGTTTGTGTGAGGCAACAGTAATTTCTCAGTAGTTTTCAATATACACAAACATTTAAACAGAAACTTGATTTCAACAATACTGGAAAAACTAAAATTCGCATAAGGTGCGTATATATTTTGAAAAATTTCTTTAGCAACATATTTCCCAGAAAAAATTGCAAGAGTCATTATTTTGTGTATATAATGGGCGAAAACCAATTTTGAAAAAGGAATATTGAGATTGCCCTATTGAGTTTGTCTAAGATTTTCGTGACGCTTGTGTCGCAGCTTTTAATTCTACATCCTTGTCAAATTTCGATATAATTTATTTTACTTATTTGAAACCATTTCTTTACGATATTGAATAAAACACAGTACAGTTTCAAAAATGTATCTTCATGAATCAACAACATACTCGATTTTTAAATCTTCTTAGAAATATTTTTTTACGAACTCGTCTACGACATGGACCGAGGCGTCGGTCCTGCGCGGTAATAATAGATTTCTGAAATTTGGCGAGTACGCCGAAAGCGGTAGCCTTTTTTGACATGTTTTTATCACAGCGTTGAAGATATAAGGATTACCACGTTAAGTCACGAGACTGACTCATTGTTCGCGGATCTAACTACCTTCCTGTCGCAAGACTGTCTGTTTTTTTGAGAAACTATCCTTTTGCTGATTACCATTGCTTTTGCAATTTATTTTTTTGAGGTATGTAGAATACATAAACATCATATCGTAATTGTTTAATAACAATCGTTACGTTTATTCATGATTTTTGTTGTCTAACGTGTTTCACATGTACCAAATTTTTACGAAATTTGCTTGATTAGTTGTTTATAATAACTGTTTTTTGCCCAAATAATGTTATAGTCAGGGCGTTTTATGATTAAATTATTTTAAAATGTTTTACTCCTTTTTTTCGATTAATGTTTCATGGGTCGTGTTTATTACAATATTGAACATGTTCGTTAGTAAGTTTAAACCATTTTCACCGGGCTGCTATAGTGCTTCTTAATGAATTCCATCTACCCCTATTGCTTTTCCGTTTTCTGCGCAGTTTACTGACCTTGACACTTCGTCTTCGGTGATACTAGGAACAGTTTTGTCATACACGTTTTTTATTCAATATTGTACCGATGTTTGAATGTCAAATCATAATTTCGATTTGGTGTTTCTATAATAGAGGATAAGTTATTTGGATCCTTAGATTTTCTATATAGATATAATAATGGAATGATGTATGTAGTTCTTCTATAGCATTTTGGATTTAAATAGGGGCGAATGGAGTTATATTGACCACTTTGGACATAAAATATAACTATAGGATTGCGGACATTGTCGTTTTTTTAGGTAATTGGCTGCCCTAATAAGTCGAGAATATTATTAAGAATCGACACTAGAGAACCTTATCATAAACAGTGATTCGAAAAATAAAAATAGCTAACATGGTACCATCTTTTTCATCATAGACCCACAATCCGATAAAAATATAAAACGTTTTCAAATTATGGTGACTACTTATTATTACCTTTATTATAAGATTCTACAATCTTGTCTAGTATCAATAAAAAATAATAAATGTTGGAACATATTCGACAATGTATTCAATCCTACGTGTTCTATCTCGAAAACGATACCTGCTTGAGTGAAAATTAAGGGGAAACGGCTTATGGATCTAGGAAGATCGTAACATAATTTCTGCTTTATTTTCCATTCCATGAATTCGACTAAAACAACCGTAAGTGTATATTATATCTAGACAAAGATTTCCTTTATGGGATACTACTGTAAATTAAAGTCATTGGTAGACATTGGGAGCTGAGAAAACTATTCGTTCATATTGGCTGCATTCAAACTTTTGAATTTATTATTCGTTTCCCAGAAAAACAGTAGGTAGGTCAGATTATGAAAATTTGCATTCTTTTATTCTGTTTTGAAAGATTCACGAAACGGTTTTAAGGAAGCGAAAATTCTATAAAATTAATTAGAGAAATATTCTATGTAGATAATAGAGGAAAATATTGTAATTTATATGCATGAATAACACAACCTATGATATTGGGAAATTTATATTCATGGAATATGTTAGCAATTATCTAAATATTGAGGATCCCCAGCAAGGTTTCTCCTATTAACTAGATTGTATAGTTTTTATACCATTCGAAAAGTTATTATTTATTCAGGTTAGTCAGAAGGTAAAATGAAAATTTTTTATCACGTCTGGTATAAGAAATCCTTATTTACTTGTGAAAACTTGGTTAACTTGGTATTATATATAGTAGGAGAACAATCTGTGTTTATGAAAAGTATCCTTCGAAATGAGTTAAACAAAGGTAGCACAGTATCAGGGTAAATTTCCAATAGATTATATCTACTACATTTTTTTTAAAACGTAAATCGTTGAAATTTCCAAATATGAACTGATTAAGTACAAAAATGATATTAAAATTATAAACTCGGCATACTTCAAATCATCTGAATTCGCTACATTCGTACCCTTTGTCTATACCAGCGCAATTGTGAAAGGTTTTTGAACTGTTATTTATCGTATACAACTGGAGACTTTTCTCACATGAGGGATCCTCCCTCTTCTCTCTACCCACCATACTTAGTATGAACAAAGACAAAATAATGGATTTTCGTCTTATTTTTGGACCAGTTTCTCTTATTTTACATCACCATTAATCAGCTAACCTAAAATCTCTGACATCTACTTCTTAAGTTACGAGGGAAAAAAATTTAATATAAGTGCAAGAAATGACTTCTAACTGTTTTTAGTAACCAAGCCACAACATCTTTTCCCAAAAACTCTCAGATAACCCTTTTAAATGACTTACAAGAAGCTTCTTCCTTGACAGATCTGTGGTCCAACAAATATTCTTTGTGTAATGTTTTCTTATATATTTATACTATTTTTATCGATGGGGTAAGTTGATATACATTGTCTTTTACGAACTTGCTTTATTAAAAAAATTACATACACTTAACTAACTTATATTTTTCGGTCAGTTTTCTATGTCGTTCACTATGACTATTTATTGTAAGCTAACTAACTTCGCTAAACATGCACGAATTTCTATCAGAAATACCATTTCTAGAATTTTAGGATGGAAAGAAACATAAGATCTTCCTAGAAATTAGTTCTAAGAAAAATAACATAAACAACTCGCCACTGTTTATAAATAATATATATCAAAGGCGCCGTCAAATATCAAACGGCTTATTAATTAAATTTTAGATTTTCATTATAATCGGACAGGACAGGCCTCCCGGCCCTTGCCGTTGACTTGTTAATAATACTTCTTCTAGTTCCCCTTCTGTAATATTTTAAAATAATCTATACAAATACAAAATCCTGAAGTCCCTACCTCACAAATGGAACAAGAGTATTTGGCAAATCCACTTCGTGAACTAAAACACTTTAAGGTCGCTACACATTTCCATTGATGTTTTTCGTACTTCATCAATATCATGAAAACATTGATAGCTCTCTTCTCATTTTACTGCATATCCTATGAGTATAAGCGATGTTGTATTCCCGTTGTGCAATAAATCCGCTTGTATTTCGAAAAACAACGATTAAACTCCATTCTGTTTAATTATAATTCAATTCTTTGCTTGAAAAAGTTCCGGGATATCAGTGCAATAACAGTATTCTCTTTTTAGTTTGTAAAATTACGAGTAAAACTTATTTATATTTCTGAACAAGGTAACTTTTAATCGAGATTTAAGACGTTCTGCAAAGTATTTTGATAACTGTAAACCTTAAGATCATCTAATCTAGCTTAATTGATGGATATTTTTTTTTTAAACTGTATGATATCTCTATCATTGTGATCTGATCATTATCACGATCAATGATAAACTATGTTCTATCATAAATTACTATAAATTTCTGTAAACTCGGGCCAAAACTCACGCGCAACGAGCGACATGTAAGCGGGCGTATTATCGTGATGAAGAATCCACCTGCCTCCTTGTGACATACGAGTTATGAAACGTACTCAGTAGAAGCTCGTTCAATTATTACAACTACAAGTATTATTGTTTATACTAACACTAATAAGTAAAATTATACACTTTGCTCTGCTTTCACACTTAGCACTTAGATAACTAACTCAAAAGGCTTCGTCCTCTTAAGTCTTCTGTCTAGGTTGGTGTTGTCGAGGAGCTGGATTACCTCGATGTTTAGTGAATATCTGACTTACAATGTATATCTCCAGGTCCTGATGAAGATCGCTATTTCAAAAGTACCAGGGTGCATCAACAATACTTCTCAGCACTTTATTTTGAAAACTTTGGATTATTTAAGTGTTGCTTTCGCTGGCACATCCCCATAGTTGAATCCCGTAACTCCATACCGGTTTCAGGATTTGTTCATAAACAAGTAGTTTCTTTTTTATGTGAGGTTTCCAGCGTAACTTCGTATCTGTTCCTCGTTTATTTTTACTGGCACATATAGCTCCTTGTTATTTGTGAAATTGACATGTAGTGATTTTTCTATTATATCGGTTACCCTGATTACTTGGTCTATGGTGGAGTGGTTTGCTCCGAAGCCAAACTGATGTGAAGGTATTAGTTTTATTTCTTCAAGTATAGGACTTAATCTTTTCAGTAATAGCTTTGGTGATAGTGATATATAAAGATACTACGTTTGTTGGTTTGGTGGTTTGAGCCAGGAGCTTTCTTCTCACTTTTATTGTAATCATTGTGAATATTTCCTTTGGAGTATTATAAGTAATTTTTTAGCTGTCTTGCTTCTGTATTAACTGTTCCAGTAGTTCTCCTCTTTCGATAGCTGTAAAAGTGTGTTCTAAATGTTCTGCAAATCTATAGCTTTCTGTTGATTGTTTCTAGCCTAGCTACCATCTTGGTTTTTGGTTGCAAGACTTTGGGTGATTGACCTCTTTAATCTTTTGGCCGCCTTTCATAGTGAGTATTCTGTAGGCTTGTCATTTGTCAATTTGTTTAAGTACTCACTTATAGTCTTACTGTAGATATTTTGAATTTTCCTTTTCAGTTGTTTAGTAGCATTATTCAGTTTGGTTTTATCTTCTCTTCTGGAGCTCCCACTTGTGTCTCGTATTAGTTCTCTTATTTCAATTTGTTAGTTATTGCCTTCCGTCCTTGCGATCAGGTTGGGGGTACTATCCCATGCAGCCTTGTCTAACTCTTCTTTGTTTTTGAGAATTACAGAAAGATTTGTTTTTCTAATAAAGTTTTGACATTCTGCCAATCTGTTTGTCTCTTCACTAAGCATGGTGGGTTTTGTTGAGGAGAATAAAGGAATGGTCTGAGTGCATATACCACGCCTCTTCTATTTGCAGATAATTTAATGATATATTTCTTGTTATGAAAAAAAAAAACGATCAAGTCGGGAATTGTAATCGGTTCGGTAGGCCAGTTTGTTGGTTTATCTGTTGATAGGATTTCGCACTTGAGTTGCTTAGTTTTTTTCTTTTGTTGTGATAAGCCTCCATTCCCAGTGGGTATGCCTAGCATTGGAGTCACCCCCAGCTATGAATCAATAGCTTTGTGTTTCTAGAAACCATATATATTGTTCTGTTTTGATAGTATGATTAATTGAATGTGAAGTATTTTCTTAACGAGATAAACCGTCCTAATCGCTAGGAGTGAATTAACTTTATTATCACTTTTATGGTCCTTAAATCAAAAAATTCACCCCTTCTGTGAAGATATAATCATGTTTTATGTAGGAATTCATTTATATGATTTTTATTTGATTATATAAGAATATAAGGCATCATCGAGCTGCGGTGGTTTTAGAAGAAATAGAAAGTTCAGGTTTTCTTCATCTACCACATCCACGAGGTTGTCTGATCTCAATAGCAATCGGTTACAAAAAGCGATTGATGACTACTATTCATGACCACAAACTATAAGAAATGTTGAAAATCTTCTAGAAATTTGAGTAGGAATCACATAAAATTTTCGGTATTCTTTTGGTATTCAACAGTTAGATGGATGAAGTCTAGCTTACAAGATCGAGTTCAATAATTGTTCTCATTTTCTGAGATCTATTATTAACTTTTGTTGGGCTTTTGTCGATAAAAAACCATTTACTTCGTAGGTTTTCATGAAGAAAAGAGATTACATAAAATGACTTATAATTTTTCAATGGCAAAACTTTCCGTTCGAGACACGTTAAAAAGCAATCAGGTGACTGAACTTTTTGTTTTATTAGCAGCCTGTTTCGTTATATCAGAAACTTGGAAATCTTTTCGTCATCAATTGTTCTTCTGAATAAGCAGCAAGGACCTTATTTGTATACAAGCATTAAACCAGTAAGTACATAATAATTTCCAATTTCTATAGTTAAATTATACATTTTATAACTTCTCAATATGTGTTTATTATCACCTAAAATTACTAAGTTCACACTGACTCAATTTTTGTGAGAAATCATTGGAATATAAAAGTTAGTACCATAATAATCGTTATTATGATCCTTGTAGCATAAATATTTATTAGAATGTCTTCCTGCTAACCGTACTGCCGTAGTCCTTCCTCATATTACGCGGAACAGTAAAAGCACAAAAGCTTATGCTGTTGTAGCATCAAATTATTTCTTATAATATGACTAAGATATGATTCTCCTGCAGCTTTTGATAACAGTAAATTGATAAGTAAGTTTCCTGATAAACAGAAAATTCTAATCATAAATAAACACATTCTAAATTGGCTATGATATTAAAAAGTTTATTAGTGAAACATACCTACACTAAAATTTTCAGCGTATTTTATGACTCGTAAATAGTGGATTTTTATGTCACATCTTTATGTTTCCCTTTATGAGTCGAAATTTTATAACCTTAAATAAATTATTGGCAACAAATGTTTCTTGTGCTCAGCAGTTTAGGACGTTAGAAGCTTCGACTTGGACGATAACTCATTCTCAGTTTTATACAACTGGTAATAACGGCACATTGTAAGTTATCATGTGCATGAGGTATCTTGTGAATTTCGAAAGGGCAACAATCCATTTATTTCAAATCGCTACATAGCTGTAACAAAGCCAATAAATAAATAAATCATCTCTTGATGATTATTATGTTACTCAGTTGAATATAATCTTTAGTTTGGAATAGAAAGTAATTACATATAAACTTGATGTGAATAAAATACTCTAAATAATAGGTATGATAAAAATATGGTGGCTGAAATTGTTTAGCAATTTATTTTAATTAGAACGTCTCAAGGCCAAGGCTTTCTTCCGCATCATGACAACACGCTGAATGTGAAGTTATTTTTGGCGAGTTTTGTTGTCTGAACAAATCCGCCTTACTCCACAGATATAACACCATGCGACTTATGAAAAATGTACTTGAAGAAAAATGCTTCGACACCATTCCTGAAATTGATCAGTTCACGATAGAACAAATAGAATCATTCCGAAAGTAGTCTTCTAGATATGCTTCCAGATATGCACCAACGTTGTGATAAAATTATTAACAATAAGTATCGAATGAAATTTGTAAATAATTTTACAAATGGTACAATCCAAGTGGGTTATTTTACAGATTGGAGTAGTAGTATTTTAGGAAAATATATGGTACAACATGTGAGAAAAATAACATAATCTAAAATATTCCCCAGAGCCGAAGGAGAGTGTGAAGCAGAAATATGTCATTTTTTAATTTGTAGTACACGATACTTTTTCTACAAAAGTTTTCAAAAGTATGTCCAGAATAAGAATGCATAATACATTAACTCATTTTCAAATTTTTTTTTCGATCATTGGAATATTAGCCGAGGGCGAGGTTGATATTACCCGTAAACGAATTTAATAATTGTAAAAATTTCCCTACATCTTTTGTAATTTAAAAAAAAAGAGTGTTCCTTCTGTGCCGGGTCAATGCTTTGCCATATTATATATATTAATTTGGTAGAATTCTGGTAGTGTCATTTGCGGAATTTAGATCTTCGGTGTCATTAACTATTTAAGGTGTTTCTTAACTTAACTGTCTCTTAAAAATACATCGGCCTGGACTTTTGGGTGGACATATTTTACCAAAAGGAGTACTTATCCACGTTATGTTACCTCTCCAGATCATTAAATTGCAAGAGTGACCAAGTGATATCTTAATTAAAGACTCTGTAAATTCTATCTGCAATCGACTATAATTTTCTTCTAATTTCATCAAAAAGTTCATTAAAAACTAGATTAATACAATTTGATATATTGTATATATCGATAAGAATTATTTCCATACAATGCTCTTATCTATTTCCAAATACTTCTATAGGATATTTCTTAGCACATTTGGAGTTGTGAAGCTGCAATATAAAATAACAAAAAATGCTGTGCTGTATAATCTTGTGGAAAAACAGTCCAGATCCCTTAATATTATTAAATCATTAGATCGATGTAATGTTTCAACAAAGTAGCTTCTAGGTTACCAGAAATACTGTTCGACAATCTGGTTAGTCATTTGATAATTTTAGGTATGACTTTCAATAAATAGAAGTAGATTGGTTCTACTTCAATTTGGCTTTAATCGCACATTGGAATCAAAGTAGCTTGGTCAGAAATCTTAGTCTAGCTTGATACTGATCTTCAGATTTACTTAACAAACCTCATCAGAAAATCTTGGCGCGATATATGGAGAGTACAACAGCAGTATACAATATTCATTCATCTACTTCTCACCCAATCCTAAATTTTTTGGGTCGAAGAGAAGCTGGGACAATGAGAAGATTCCGTAGCAACGACATAAAACTTATGATTATTTGAGGTGGACAGAGAGTCGTCCTGTCTACCAAAATTGGCACGTTTCTGTGTCCGTTCAGCATATCCTCACCTACTGCAGAAGTAGGATATAAGGATATAAGGATATAAGGATATAACCTTAACGAGACAGTCAACTGCCCGTCAGAAATCAGCAATGGAGCTCCTCAAAGTCACCAATCTGTATTATTAGATATAATTCATGTAACTTGGGTATTTGTGATTTGTGATATGATTTTGTGTCAATATTCTGTAATGTTTTATTTATTTATACGATTTCTATTCGTGGGGTGGATTAGTAGATATTGTCTCCTTCGTTCTTAATCTATTTGAATACTATACACTATAATTAACTGATTTAAATAATTTACTTATCATTATCACTCAACTAACTTTAAAATCTATTCAATTCTTCGATTACTTTCTATTTCGGTCTATTCACTACGATTATTTATTATAAAATAACTAAATTGCGCTACAAAAATTCCTCATATATATCCCAAAAGAATTCTAAAAGTTTTAGAAATTAGGAAACAAAATAAATAAATAGTTCTTCCTAGAAACTATTTAAAAGAAACAATGCAAATCAACGGCCTGCTATAATAAAAAGTTATATAAAAAATAAACATCAATGGCGTTCCGTCTGCCGAATTTTAGAATTCCACTAAATCATAAAGGATCGGCTCCAGGGCGGAGACGCATTCGTAACAGTTTAGCGCTGTCGAGACACATATCAAACTATTTAAACTATAGCAGTTAGAGTTCGTCTGTATTAGCTATGTAAGAATCTAGCAAAAAAGAAAACGGTAGTGACTATGTTTCATACAATTTATTGTTTCCTATTGTTTTCCACACAATGAAATGTATGGAACGTTAATATGGTGGCTACTAAATGATGTGTTGTCTTTTATTTTTTTATTCCATTGGTCACATGTTGACAAAATAAGGCATAATTTCAATTCTGCAGTATCATTTTCACAATACAACATCACGAGTATTTCCACAAAACCATTGATGAACTTCAAGAAACAATAATAGACGATTTGAGAAAGAAGTTACAGATAATTTGAAATAAGTATTATTCAACCAATATTACGTTTAATTAATAGAAAATTGATTCAATTTTCCAACACCTAATTATAGAGTGTACTGATTTTGAACTAGTTGCTCTCTGAGTCACTCGTAATACTGCCAGCTTTCTATTATAAATATATTTCAAATCATCAAACTGAAATTAGCGACCAAAACAATGAAGTGGCTATCGTTTGAAAAAATTAATGGGAATGTAAAAATCGCATGGTAAGAATTTTTGTCGTCACTTTCAGATTGATAAAAAAATTCGAAGCATTCTCTAATTTTGTTTTTGCTCGCTTTTATGTGATCATGATGAACAAATAGGATTGAAATTCTTTCGTTCTTCATTTGTGTCGCAATTTAAAGAATTTAATACATATCCTGATATTTTATGGTTTTCCTGGTATTTGTACGACAGCAAGCAGCAAATTAGGATATGAATCAAGTTCGTTGAAATGAAGGTGAAACAACTAATATTAGTCACAAATTTGATTTTAAGTTAGTTTTTACATTGAGCTTAGGTTTAGATTTCAATTACAAGTTAAACAGTAATATTTTACGAACTTGTTGTTCACAATATTGTATGTAAAGCTCACATCAGGACTAAATTAACGTATTTCGCAAAAAGAACATGAACAAACCTGAATATTAAGGGGAGCACAGTTTATAATAGAATTACGGTAAATGGGTATCGTTAAAAGGGTGGTAGGCAATGGAAAGAGAATGTAGAATGCACGGTTGTGGTGGGCATCCAAAGTGCTGGTGGTGTTAAGTATCAAAAGAACCGTCTCGGCTGTTCACAAGAAGATTTGCAGAAAAACAATAATTAATATCTTATTTGGAACTAGGTTTTTCGCTGGTAAGGCAGAACCTTTTACAAGGACAAGAGATAAGGGATCAATTTTTTGTAAATGTTGCCGTTTATCGAGAAAGCGGAAATTTGTTGGCTAATCTTATCCATCTCTTGCATGACAATTCAACCATAATATGTCCCAACTGTAAAATTTCAAATTACCAGGGCAGAAAATATGTAAATAAACTGACTTTTGATAATCTAAACTGCTGAATAATATTGTTTCATCGTCTTATTTTATCTTATTGAATTTAATAGTCAATCAATATGGGTTTAATGCCATTTTATGTACTTTATTACTGGTTGAGGACTTTATAACTAAAGATATATTGCACTATTTATAGCATCAATAACGGGAAGGCATAACATTTCCCCATTCATGGATATTCCGTAATAAAAGATCAATATATCGTATCTTGCTCGGAGGAATGGAAAGTTTGCAGTGATGTTGCTTACCGAAAGAATTCAAATAAATGAATAGAACAAAAACTGCATAACAAAATGTGTACTTCTATATTGGAAAATCATCTATTCAAGTTTAGAGTTCTCTAAAAGTTTCTTCTTCAAAAACATCACCTTGTTTTTTAATGATTTTACAATTTTGTTATCAGTAATAGTCACATTACCATCAATAAGATGAGGAAACAAAAATGTGAATATCACTGTAGGAATATTTTGATACTTTCAAAAAATTCCATGTCAAAAATAGGAAATTATCGATCCACTCAATTTGTTAAAAATGAATTTTTGCTTGAAATATGATCATTCTCCTCAATTTCAATTTTGTCTTATTCATTGAACTCTCACACGAGTTTCAATACGCACTTTTTGGTATAACTTCCAGTTCTGTATATTCTGTATTGTGACAAAACGCAGTCCTCTGATGATTCTTTTCAGTTTTAAGAATAGATGTGAAAAGTGAAGAATATCAATTTTGCTGAAAGAATACTGAATTATATAATGCCAAATCCTCGTATTTTTTCACAAAATTAGTACAAAACTAAAATCTTTATATTTGACCTCACGAGTTTCTGACACATATTCAGCACTTAGTATATTTGTATATACTTTACGCTTTTTAAGTTGACCCTCTTGGATACTGCTATTAAGATTATTGGACTTTCTTTATTATCATATCCATACCCGTAACCATCCATATATATATATATGTATATGGCATATAGAATGGCCTTACGATGTAAGGTATATATTATATACTATTTGCTCTTTGTAGCATTGGGTATGTTCAGTGTTTATAACTTATCTCTCATTTTATTCAGAAAGTTCAGAATGTAGGATGGCTTCAACTACCAAATACCTTCATTCAAAATTTCATATGACCTCAAGTGTAATGCTCTGTAGCTCAACTTCGAGAAAATGTTGGAATGATGGAATAAATACGTGATCTAGAGAGAATGACGATAAACGAAGGTATGCGTGAGAACAAAGTAAGAACTCGGAATATACATGTTGACAGCAGAAATGAGACTGCTTTGCGTTAAGTTTTAGGAACGTAGAAGATGGTATCCATTGTTTTTACCGAAAAAACGTATATCCAATTTAGAGGAGCATCTTTGAATTGAAAAGCTCCAGAAATTACGAGGTGTCATAGTCATTAGTCAACCCCTAAAGATTATTCCACTGAATCCTTATTTTCTTATCTATCTCCTCTTCTAGTGCTTTCTCTATTGTCCTGTAAATATGGCCACGGAAGGTTCTAGGTTCTACAAAATGAACTAAATATAAAAAATTATAATAATATGAGAGTACTTAAATTTATAAATGCACAAAAAGAAGTTCTAACTTCAATTGGCAAATAAAATAATGGAAAAAAGTTTTCTCTCTCTTTCTTTCTCTTAGATTTTTGTTCCTTATAAAAAGTTGGGCGAACATAGAAAATTCTAATCGCTTGAGAAATTTGTATTATCCACCAAGTTTCTCTATGGATAAAAAGAGTCGTAGAACACATGATGCCAGAGGGGTATGATAATATACTACCAACTAATAAGATGAGTAGACAGATGACTTTTTCAAAAAGATAATCAAAAGTGTTACAACCAGAAAGAATTATTTATCTACCATGATTTTTAGGTAAAATGACAGCCTTATATGTAGAATTGAGAGGAAACATTTGCGAGAAATGTTATTAATAAGACCATGTTTTTGCTGCCCGTGTAGCTACACTACCAGCCAAAAGTTTTGCCCGCCCTATACCAACAAATAAAAACAATACGATCGATTTATACTATAATATGTGCTTTTATTATTTCGGTGCACAATTTTATCATTCTCTGTAACGATTTCGACAAATTAGGTTTAATTATTTAGGACTGGACGATGTCATACTGGAAGATAAATTTTTTGCCGATCAGGTGCTGGCCAGAACTCATTAAATTCTTCATCAATATTTTTATAGCCTTTTTTATCGAAAGATTTCCAGCCGCCCTTCCCCCAATACATCCTCAAACTATCAACTAGCCTCCGCCGTGTTTCACAGTCCAGATTACAAATGGGTCTTACATCCGTTCTTCTTTTGCTTGTGCACAAACACCCATCTCTTAGACCAAAAACCTCCAACTTTGGCTCATCACTCCATAACTCCATCACTCTCTTTTGTGTTCAATTTCTATGTTATTTAGCCCATTGCAGCGTCGTCATGTTATTTTGACGACTTTCCTTCACTGCTACCCTTCTAAAAAGGTCAGCTTCTCTCAATCTCCTCAATGTAGAAGTACTTGAAGGCAGATCCCTATATTCATTTATTTGAGCTGCTATCTCTGGGCCTATTAGTCGTCGTCATGATGTTTAGAGGCCGACTTGAACTTTTTCTATCGCTAAAGCTTCTCGTGGATATTTATTTTTTCACAATGTTGTCCACGGTACGTGTAGATATTTTTAATTCGGTGGCAATGGTACGGTTACTTTTGTCTAGTTTGCCTAGTTCCAAGTCTGAATTTGCAAAATCGAAAACTTGGTCCTAAAAGTATGAATAAAACGTTTTTGCATCTCAAAGGGTTAGCTGGGATTCAATTACAATCATGAATCCGAAGAAATAATTCACTGTTGAAGAATAACAAACAAATAACGGACACTAATATTTTTGGTTGGTAATGCACCGTTTAAACCTTCGCTTGACAATATGAGAGAGAATGTTAAAGTGTATAATTTTGAAATTTAATGAATAGATTTAGGGGTACGTTTTTTGTCTCTAGATTTCAATGAGTTTGTTTTAAATCTTCTTTTTTACGGCGGATTTATGAAAAAAATAATGGGAATAAAAAAATTAAAACTTATTTTGGTTAGGTTAGGTTAGCTTAGAGAGGGGTGTGTGCTAAAAATTCAGAACAAATGTTCTCATTTTTCGTTTTTTTTTTCTGTAGACTGTTGAAAAAAAATATAACAATTTCATTTGGTCATTTGGAAAAAAGTTATCAACAATTATACGTGAATGAGTGCATTTTCATGAACATTCAAAGCCATGAAACCAATATAAGTTTTAATTTTTCTTTATTACCAAGATTCAAGAAAACATCATCGAAATTGATCGAAATCGGATGATTTTTCGATTTTCTAGAGCCAAATAACGAGGAGACCGCGAAAGTATAAAATCGCCTATACTTTTATCACAAAACTATGTAAATAATTTTCCATGTTTCATTATATATAAGATAATACGTGAATTAGTGCTTGGAGACGTCGCTGGTGACGATAAAATTACTATTTGGTGTGGTGGTTTTCCGATGATGACAAGAAAATTTTCTAGGACCCCGTACTGGAAAAGAACACACTTCTGAAGAGGAGAACAACAGAAAATTATAATGAACGTGCCCTTTCAAAAACCGAAATTAATCATTGGGGACAAGTATGGCTTGAATTATAAATGTCCTACAACAACATCCAGTGGCGTATAAGGGATTATGCTTTGTTTTATTTCCTTCTGCTTCAGATTAAGATGATAAGATTTGCAATATATAGCATTAAGTTAAGCTGGGTGCTATCAATTTGACCCCATTAGTAGTCTCTCTTGGGAAAATTCTTTATATTAATTTTTTACACAACCCGACAAGTCAATATGAGTATAAATTATTTGCAATCAATCAAACTTCCGATGATTAATCAATAATATAAGAATAGTCTCAACTAGTCTTTTTTAAACGCTTCGATGATCGACAGTTTTGAATGTAAATGAATACTGATGTTTCTCCCTCTACATCAATAATACTGAAGCAATTGAAACTGTTAAATTAAATGATACAGTTTAATGTATCTTTGAAAGTGTATCAATTTCCCATTATTGTTCTATGAGGACATCTCCTCTTTTCTGAATCCTTTATTTTCAAATGGCCAATGTGTTTTTATACCGTCTTTACAAAAGAAAGTCGTGCATCGACCTTTGAAAATGATGCGCAACGCCTATAGTTTGCTAATGTGTCATGTTTTCTTTCATACCAAAAATAAATTGAAACAAATCTGTGGGATTGTGATGTAACTGAAATTAATTAATTTCATAGGAATGATACGTAAAACAATTTGAATTTAAGAGTTAGAGAGAAAAGTGGATTCTCGAAATAAGGCCAGAGTTTTCTAATCACTTCATGTGTACCATTCTTTTTCTTAGTTTCAATTATCCAAGCGGGTCTTTTTCCAAAAAGTTATACAGAAATTTAAGTCGAAGAATTTACATAAATATCTAAAATATGGGTTACTAAATTGTTTGCCTTCATGATGCTGAATGAATATTTTCTTGCACATGTGTAGTTTTCCAAAAATATCGATACACAAAAAATGCATTAACTAGCAATAATGTCTTGAGCGGTATTGCAATTTCAATTAATATTTTTTATTAAATTTTTTGCGGATATCGAAACAAAGCATAGACGATTTTGATATTGCAATATTCTATTCCCTATGAGTTTCCATAAATCGAAAAAAGTTTATCCAAAAGCTAATGAATACCATGAAATATCTGGGAGGACAATTTTCTCTGGCCCATTCTGTATACAAAGTTTATTATATAACAAAATATTGAGCTAAATTACTATCTATCATTCTTGTTCAGCCATTTAATTTTCCCCCGGTCCTATTCTGCAAACTTAATTTATGAGCTGAACTTAACCACCAAGTAAAAAAAAGGGCTTTGACCACACTGAACCGCTTCCATTCCCTTCCACAATAAAATCCAATTTAGTAATGTCAATAGTCATCATGAAACAAAGTGAATATTCCCTGCCCTTCTTCTTAATGCTTCGACATTAGCTCAGAGCTGGATTAAGGATTAAAACAACATTAGTATCATAAAATAATCTTTTTCTATAGAAACAAAAAACAACAAGTACTCGTTTGGTTATAAAGAACCTATTTTGGAATCGGAAACTAGAGCCAGCATTAGAAACTAATAGATTGTTTTTATTCATAATATCGAGCTTTTACATAAAGAAAGATATTTCATCCTACAAGCTTACAGAAGCCAATAGTTATACTCAGAATATATTAAGGAATTGCTAAAGAGGTTTACAAAAATCTGATATACCACCCAGCTTTTTTAAGAGAGAAAAATGAGAGAAACTGCGTGTTGAGTTATATTTAGAATCCAAAATTGATAGAAAAACATATGTGTTGTAGATTCTTAATATTGCTATTACCTCATCTTAGTATTCTCAATACTTCTTTCTAAGTTAGATGCCCCCAAAGTTGATATTACATATTTAATTTTTCGTTTAGAAACGTTAGGATTATTACGTCTATTATTATATCACCTAATATTGTTTTACTTTCTCAATTGAAATTCAAACGAATTTAGTATTATTTTACTTATTCTTCTGCAAATTTTCATTGCGAAATCAATACAACTTAATTAGTTCTGACTAAAATTTCTGGGTATAACATTTTGAACATCCTTCTTTTTTTGCCACTATGAAAATATTGTTGCTATTAGAGTAAACAGAAATCCGAGAATAGGTATGATTAATAACATTGTACCCACAACAATTTATGAATTTATTTCAAGGTTCATTTCACGCAGACCTACATTAATAGTTTATTCAAGTTCATGTTCACAATCTGGAATGAAACTTGGCTTCGCAATATATCGATGGAATTAGTTTGGAAAGGGCCACTACGTTTTGCGTTTTGGGAGACTAACAATAAAAAAAAAACATCGTAGGCGAGCTTTTTTGGTCAAAAAGTGGATAGTACAATATTTAAACACCACTTAACCTAGATCTGTGATTGAACATACTTCATCTTTAATATTGAAAATTATATGGTTTTGTTCCTTTGATCATTTGTGGTTTGTTACTGGAAGCAGTTAGAAAGGATACAAAGCTCTGTTTTCACTGCGTCAACTGCCAGATCATTTCGATTATTATCTGATAATAGTACATGGTGCTAGAAATACTAAATGTACAATGTTTCGGGAACTTTCACTTTCTTAAAAAACAATCACAGTTTTCCCGCATTTGCATTATCTTCATGAATAAAGAAAAATAATTCTTCGTAAAGGCTATCGCTCTTGCGGTCTTGATATCTATACGGAATTAAGATAAATTGTCCCAAATTGAATGATTTATATAATAGAAAAATTATGTTTTCAAACCAAACCATTTTTTCCAATATTTTGTTGCTTAATCGTAAACTTGAACTACCTCCTCTTTTGGGATTTCTTTTTAAATGCGCTATAACCAGATTAGTTTGGGAGCCGAAAAATGAATCTCCGATTTTTAAATTTGTTTGTAAATAAGATATAATTTTATACACTTTAATAATTTGATAGTCTTGTTGGCCTCTTAATAAATATATATGAATTTCTATATTATACGATCATGATTTTTCCCCTTCTTGCAAGAAATAAGTTTTTATTTGATAGCAAACGATCAAGAGCTTGAAAAAGGCTTCATCATTGCACCGGTATATGTCCGAGTACTAGATAATAAACTTGCGGTCTTGTTAATGGAAAATCAGCCATATTGGACGCAAACTGGATAAATCGCAGCCCCCATTTTTCGTCTCTAGTGACCAAGCAATAAAAAAACCGTTGAAGAAAGACGTTGGATGTAATAGATTCATTCTCTTCGGATAGATTGTGCGGGAACTAAACACTTCCTCTGGTTACTATTTCAATTCAATTAACGTTGGTTAATGGTGTATGAAAGTTCTTCGATTGTCCAACTTGGATTTGCTCCCACATCTACCATTAGTCTGTCGTCGTCTAATGTTTGCATAACTAATAAATTTGGGTTAAAGAGATTTAAATCACTAGATTTGAGCTTAAAGAACCATCTCCAATATTTACAAATATGTAATGCACTTGTATACATATCACAGCGTTTATTCCCCTAACCAAACTCAATCAGAGTTTGTTAAGTCTTCTACTATTTAGAAGTCAAAATAGCCTAAAAATGTTTGACATTTCGAATTACTCAATGAGCTAACAAATGATAAACAAATATAAAACGAGCTGAAACAACATTATTTTGAGGAGCCCCATAGATGATATCTCTTCTTATAAATATGTTGCTATTCGATATTTCCTCTTGAAAATGATACTATTCATAAAACTTAAATCCTAAAAAAGTTACGGCAATATCTTTAAAGTAGAACTGAAGAACTAGACCCAAGATCTGATTAACGAGGAAAACTAGGTTAATTTAAGACTGCAACAGATTTATTACCATATAAATTTTTATTATATATGAAAAATGGGTTTTTCAAATTAGGAATGATGAGATTTATTACTATTTAGAAAGAAAGGTACAAGTATGTGATATAATATCAATTATACACTTCTATGTTAAAATTACTCTAAGATGTAAGAAATAAAGCAATCTCACACAAAAAACTACTCCAAAAAGGAGTTAAAGCTTTCTAAGACTAACGACGAATCATTGTTTTACAGCTTTGTGTACTACGGTGTAATGACATACTTTAACCATAAAAAATCAATTGAAGTGAACATTATATTACCGAATATATCTATTTTTATCTCATATTATATTTGTTGGAAAAAAGGAGTAAATATCGACAAATTTTTGGAATATTACCTCCTCCATTTCAAACCTGTTCAACGATATACATGAATCTCATTTCATCAACCTTCAATCTCTCACAATTTTAAATCACCAGAGAATTTTGGATCGATAGCGTATAGAATACAATCTGAGAATAATAAAACGTGCGAGATTTCATGTGAATGTGAAAGGCCGATTATCAATATCAACTCATTGACTAAGCCGAAATATTGAACTCGAATTTTAGAAATATAATAAGATATTTGTTGGCATGAGTCCAAATAAATTGTGTTTTAATTAAATCTCTTTGTTATTGCAATGTTTCCACTCACCTTAATGTTGAGATGGTGATGAGAATATCTCATGACCTTCTGTACTAGAGTGGAGAAATATTGTAGAAACTCTAGTAATACAAATGAATCGTTATAATCAAGAATATGACAGCCCAAGATGAATCTAAGTATTTCTCTGAAGAATTTTAGAAATATAATAAGATATTTGTTGGCATGAGTCCAAATAAATTGTGTTTTACTTAAATCTCTTTGTTATTGCAATGTTTCCACTCACCTTAATGTTGAGATGGTGATGAGAATATCTCATGACCTTCTGTACTAGAGTGGAGAAATATTGTAGAAACTCTAGTAATACAAATGAATCGTTATAATCAAGAATATGACAGCCCAAGATGAATCTAAGTATTTCTCTGAAGAATTTTGCAAGAATTCTTCTTGGGAACAACATTTCTCCAGTTAGTAACTCCTAACACTGCAAAATTCCTTCCCCTTTCTCTTTCTCGTTAGTTTTGAGGTTTTGAAAGAACGAGATTTTTTACGAAATTTAGATCGTTCATTCGCATAGTCAGCCAATTAAATCTGCCAATTTTAATGAGCCCAATGAAGTCGGGATCAAATACCAATATTACTCAATAAGTCGTGTGACTGAAACACAGATGGCGCTGCCATTGTCAAATCCATAACACGTTTATGAAGTGCCAGCTTTCAAAAGACTGTGTAAAATTTCATTACATTTCTTTTAGTAAGAAAAAGATGGAAATAATTTAAGTGAAGCTACATCATTATTTTAAAAACAATGGAATCAAAATAATTTTTTTGTTAATTGATCCTTACTTCTTGATAAAAAAAACAATACTCTACTCCAATGAAAAGAACCATTTGTTTTTGTTGTACAGTGTACAGGCACTGATGATGGTGACAATTCTGGTCGTCCAATTGAGGTGGTTACTCCAGAAAACATCAAAAAGCCCACAAATTGTTTATATCTAATTGTAAATTGAAATTGCGTGAGATAGCTGAGGTCGTAAAGATATCAGAAGGCAATTTTTTTACGATTATATATGAACATTTGACGATGACAAAGCTTTTTCCAAAATAATTGCCGCGGTTACTCACAGTCGACCAAAAACAATAATGAATTGATGGTATAGATTTATGTTTAGCCATGTTTACACGTAATAAATTAGATTTTATACATCGATATGATGATCAAGTGAACAAATAACAGTTTTGTATGATGACTTTGAAGAAGGACGTTGTATGTGATGGATCGGTTGGCTATTTTCTGTTAGGATAGTTTATAGGGAACCAACACACCTCCTCTGCTGTTTTCCAATTTACCGAACAAATTCGTGGATGGTCGACCAGAATTAGTTTAGAATTATGATATTGGGTGCAAAGAAACAGTTATTTTTTGAGAACAACTCAAAAAGTTGATAACGACCTTGTAATGATTTTAATGTCATAAGCTTATGACTTTTGATAGACTTAAAGACAATATGTACTCTCAATTTAATGCATGAGTAACTCAAAATTTTTTCAACAACAATATTAAATAGTAGACACGAACGTTAGTCACTAACTTGAATGCCATTTTCAATGGAAAATTCACCATTTTACCTTGAATTCGAATTCTTGAGAGTTTTAACAAACGGATAAGTTTTAATGCGATGGCAACAGCAGAATCAATAAATAAATAGTGAATATCATTATCAATCTTCAAGGTTCTTTCAAGAATTTGTGTCAAACTGGAAATGTATTTTACTTTGCGAGAATTACACTGATAATACTCTATTTGTGACTCAAATGAGATACATAAGAGGATTTTAGAAACTAATCGAATGCCCCGGTAGATCTTCTTTCTATGAATTGAGCAAATAATACTTGAAAACGAATCATTTGTTATCTAGCCCAACTATGATGGTGTTTAAATAACTCGCTACCATATTTGAACTGCTCTGGAGACTAACTATCGACTCCTGGTGCTATACTATATCTCAGTTTCCCAAATGCTAGTTAAATGATCCCTACTGATTCTCTCCATGAAAAGTATGATGAGGGTGACGAATACAAATGAATGATATTGTTAATGATTTTGTCGTTTCTTGTAAATCCTTTTTATAAAAAGATGTTACCAATTTTGAGGAATTAAGCGTCAAAAGTACTATCATCATAGAGATCTGATACGGTGAAGAATTGAGTTGAGCTTGCCTATTACATTAGCCACAAATTGAAAAAATTTGCAGCTTTAGTTTTTCATATCCACAACATGTATCCCAAATATTCCTCTTGAACTATTAGAAGACGTATTTCTTCTTCAGTTTCGGTCTATATAGATGTTTTCTGTAGTGCAGATGGCCAATTGTCTCGCCCTATTCTGTCTGCAATCTTGCGGTTCTTAAATATTTTATCGAGTAATTCAACTGGAGCAGGCCCAAATATTGGCGTGATTATTTCCAAGAAATACCAACTTATGAATGAAAGCTATTATGAAATATATCATTCATAAAACTGCATAACATGTGATGTATTGTGTGTATGACACGTCTACCGATTAGTTTGCTTTTTGCTGTAGGTAATTAAGTGCTACACCTGGTCCATCCTATACCTCAAAAACGGTTCGATGTATGGAAAAGTATTTCATACCAGAATAGTAGAAAATGAAATTCTCTACAATTTCTAAATATGATTCAGAAGAATAATTTAAGACACAGATACAGGATGATTTTGTGGAATCTTCAGGGTACTAGAATATAGGTTTTCAGTTCAATAATTCTTACTATGATATTGAGCTTTATTTTTGATCTGAATGAATAGAGTATGATGGCAGTGAATGAATTAGTAGATTAAGATATGACCAGAAGCCAAATTCACCGTCAGCCCAATTTAAAAATCAAAAAATATCCTTTTAAAGCTACAAATCTTCTACAAACTGAATAATTACTGACGGCACTATATTCGGTTAAGGAACGATATCAATAATTCTGTATTTGGAGTATCTCTTAATAGGATTAAGTCTTGTTATCTTTCACATGTACGTTACATTTTTTATTTGAAATTTTTGGAAAGCAGAAAAAAGCTGACCCCAGTCTAACAATGCTGCTTGATTAAATTACAGCTTTCCCTAACAATTTACGTTTCTTGTTTGTATTCGCTTCGTAAAATGCACCAAAAAGTTGAGATAATTGAAAAGATGACCGATCCCAGAGGGACCTTCACTTGTGCTTCATTACATCCCCTAATTATCTAATCAAGCGGCGGTCTTCTCGAAAAAAACTCCTAAACTGCCTCAGGGGACTCGAACGGTCGAAACGTGAAAGTTAACAATTAAGAATAACTACGGAAGTAGACCTGGACATAGTATTTTTAATTTCGCTAGTGGAGGCAATTGATATAAAGTATTGGTAGGCAAATTATTGATGAAGCTACGGAATTAGCAGAGCAATGCAAGTTAAATGTGTAAAATCAATAGATAATGAGAGTAGAATGCTTCCATATTTAAATGTTTCGTTGTTCAATCATGCAGAAAATTTTTTGTTAAAATATTTTTTCTATTCGTGGAAGGAATTGTTGATTCTCGCGCCTTTTTCCGGAGAGTGAAAAAGCAGCACCAAAGGACATCGCTAACAAATGGTTTGTTTCACAGCAGAAAAATATAATTGCCGCGGAATTATCACCTAGTGTCTTGTCCTTCTAGTTCCAAGACCCTTTCAGGATATGCGTCTAAAAACGTGCGATAAAAAATTTTTCATGAATCTTTTTTCACACTTTTCGAAAAGTTTCCAAAACATATGGAAATTTCTCAACTAGCTGGCTACTTAGTTTATCTTATGGACTATAGCTTCATCAATGTGAGAATTCATATTTCAGAACCTACTATTTCTCGCATTGACCTTCATTTTTTTTTTTGGAATCTCAGGCCAGTTTTATTTTGAAATCCTAAGCGACGATTTCTCACACGATGGGTCGAAATGTTGAATAAAGATAATGTACTTCGGGTTATATCTACTAACCATCATTCAATAACTTCAATCGGTCTATACAATTTCCTTCAACTTTTAAGAAATATATTTCAATTGATATGGAACTATAAATAATGATTGTTGCAATTTCTGGAATACGGTTAATTCATAAATAAATAATTCGAAATGTCAAAACTGTTACCAGAATCGGAGAGCGAATTCACAAATATCAATTGTGTATAAACGGCAAATCAACTATAAGAATTTTTATGAGATTCTGATTTCAGTCTACTCAAACCACGAATCCACTCAGTTATAGCCCAATTAACTTGAGCATGCGCGTCACTACTCTCGCACCATTACTGAAAAACAACACTTCAGGGCCACTTATCTTCAAAATGGACTATTTTTGGAAAAAACATATCATCACTTTTTTTGTGAGAATTGACACGCTCTAAATACTTGTTTGTTTACATGTGTTTTCAATCCCTTCGCCGAAATACCAATTTTTCATGGCCGTTCGCACGCGCAACAATTTTTTTCCTAAAATCAGTCTTCAAAAACTAGCTGTGTCCCAAAAATCATTACTATTTGTGTTAATGTCACATTTAGTAAAATTACTATCAACTTGTGATTGAAGTTTATATTTGATCCAATGCAATGTTATATTTTTAAAATTCATGAAAAATACAAAGAGGTGTATATACAACACCAACGTATATATCTGCCAGTTAATTTTTAGATTTTTGTCTTTGAAATACAGAAACCGCACTCCTGTTGGAATTTTCAACGGCTACATTTTATCACAAAAGGCGATTTCTCTTTCAACATTCACATCAATAGGTTCATGTGGCGGTTTTCAAATATACCACAAAATGTATTTGGAGTTAAACGCAGATTCTCGATCATTTCGAAGCAGAATTTCGATTATCAAAAATGAATTTATGACTTAAAAAATGTGTTAAATAGACAACAACCATTCAACAACTAATTCGTGATTGTTATTTCATTTGATTATGAAAATGTCGGCACAATCAGGAGAACGTAAACAATTTGGTTTTACCAAATATTGTCGGGTATTTTGTAAACGGCTTTTGTTTAATTTTTGATACCTTATAACTATATAACCAATTATTTTAAGTATGCAGTACTTTTATTTAAAGTGGTTTTAACAAGAATTGATGTTTGATTGGGAATTGGAATATAAATTGTAGGCGATTCGACTCGAGCGGAAAGTCTTATTATGTTTCAGGTGGAGTTAAGAAGGTTTAGTGTACTTTGAAATCATTCGAGATTCTCGAGCTATCAGTGTCGAGGTGTACACTTGACACTTATGCGAATATATGAAGATTTATTGGAGAATTACTCATGTTCAGTTAATCGAAAGGGTACTTTGACAACAAGATAATGCTAGATCACATAAAGTGAAACTTACAAGGAATACGGTCGATGAACTTGGTGATCTCAAAGAACTTGCTAAACTTTAGGTTGAAACAATAGAATGCGATTGGTTATATTTCGAATATTGAAGCTTTCTTTTGTATGGTTATTTAATAAACAAAGTAAACATTCTTAGCCCACATTATTCATGAGACACTCCCTTTATTAGAAAAAGAAACTTTTTATCTTATAAAAGTAGAATATTTACATTAGATGATAGTTTCCTCCTTTTAATTGTTTAGCAAGTCAGACATCAATATTCATGTTGTGAGAGATAATTAATAGAGAATACAAGAGAAAATATCTCACATTTAGCTTCAATATGTCCTGACTTGAATCTCATCATAGCTTCATGGAGTTATGTAATCAGAAATGTTGATTTAAACTTTGTGGTGGCAAATCTTTCGCAAATATTAAAGATAATGAACGAAAATACTGTAAGTTCTGCAATGAAAACTTCTTTCTTCACCTCTCAAGTTTTGAATATTATTCAATCAACCCACAATTTTTCAATTTATTTACGAGAGGGACAAGTGATATCAATAATAATATTGACATAATTGATCATCCAAATCCATATATAAAATGGATAACGAAGTACTTCTATATCGCTTAAAGAAAGGTTCCCATCAATTTAGAAAAACCGAACAACTTTATTCTCAAGTCGAGCAATCATATTGATATTAAGGCTAATACAAAGAATTTTCTAATACAAAGAAAATGAAATACGGGCATTGTTATGGGGGAAATCCAATGACTCGCATATGTTTCTCGATGAAAAAAATTGGAATTCTCTATAACTCGAATAAAAATGTTTGTATACCTCGTTTTGTCAAATTACGTTAACAATATGATAAAATAATGAGGATCATTCAAGTACGATTACAAAAAGCATTTTGTTATTGAATAATTGTATTTTGACAAGGATGAAGCTCATACCGAGTTGTTTATCATGTTATGTGATATATTCAACGAAACAGCGCATCATTGGAGTGTTACAGAAAAAGCTACTCTACAAATAGCAACTTGCATATTCTTGTTTTTCCACAGAGAGTCATAAATGTCAAATCAAGGTACACGTAATTTATCTTCACTTTTAACAACAAATCCTAAATATCTATACCGGGTAAAAAAGACTAAAAAAGAGAGGTTCGCCCATACAGGTGGAGACATTCTGGTCAACGAATGGCTCTAAGAAGTCGAAACGCGCTTATGAGTTACAGTATTGACGCTAAACGGATAGTAGCTGTCCCAGTAAGTCTAACAGACTTAGATTACGCTGAAAGGGGTAACCTCGATTTTGATCGGCCAATGTTCACCCTGTTCCCGAAGCTTATTGTAGTCTATTCTCCAATGTGTAAAATTAGTTGACTCCAATCTTTTCTCCTATTTTGGATTATTTCTAAGCATTTCAAATTCAGAATCTCACTTTTTCTTTTTCTAATTATTTCTCGATCGTCTCTTTTTCTTCGTTACAGTTGTTGTCCGTTATCTTTCACCAACTGTACAATTGCCAGTAATCACTCCAATGTGCTTCCGGTTGGGTGATTAGTGATTCTGATTTTGTTTTTTTTTTCGTTTCATCGATCATTGGCCAAATCCCTATGGATTACTTTTGTTTGACGTTTTAACAGTTTCATAGGTAGAAGCAGACTGCTACAGAGTTTCTTTCCACTTTGTAGCAGACTGTACCTCCGTGTCACGAATCCAGAAGATTGCTTCACGACGACTCACTACCACTTGTTTTTGTCACTATAGTTTCCAAAGTTGTATTGCTATATGTGTAGATTTCTGTTTTCCTGCTTGATGAACCACTTTCCCTAAGCAATTTAGCAGACTTACATCCAGTTTCCGTTTTGTATGAATTCTAGACGTTTAATTCCATAATACATTTTATATCATTAATCTGAGGGGATTGAAAACCCTTTTTCCTTTGTTTTTCCTCCATAATATATATATCTCATTCCATTTTTCTTTTGAAGGACCATCAGTTGTCCTACATTTTAATATTTTAAACTGATTTTTTATTTGAATTTGGTTTAGTTTCCATTTGAAGTGATCGCAAAAATGGCATTCTACGAAATTAAAATCTGAACATAGACATTTATGTACCACTGTATCACAATAAGCGCCATATTAACCATGAAAAATCTTAGATTTACATAAACATAATTCGAACTCACTTTCGTTATAATTTCTGATTCCGTTTGCTTAATCAATACGCCCTATGTATTTTTAAATTTTTCGGTTCTCTTTAAGGGCAATCTACTCGAGAGGGTATAGTTTTTGCCATATCTGGAAGTCATCCCGACCTTTAATTATACAATTAAGCCAGAACTCTCATGGCATAATACGCTAACGACTTCATTTGTTTTTACGATCCTAGCAGGTTTTCTAAGTGAAAAAAAATTAATTAGGTTTTTAGAATCGTATTTTCTGGTAGATAACAATCTAATTTGGTTTTTCCTTCACACATTTTTAATTAAATGAAGAAAGAAGTTTAACGAATGGCCGTTTCCAGATTGTCGGTAATAGCTCTAAAGATTTGTTACACTTTTAAAACTTTTAGAACATGTATCCTTTATCCCATTAAATTCTATGTTGGCACGTTTGTCTTTGACTTCAATTGAAAGATGATTCTGAGCCAGAACCAGTATGAAATTATTTTAGATTCAGAAGACGTCATCTCACGTAATATAATGTTGCTTATTAATAATTATTTGGTAAAAAAGTAGTACAACACTCTATATATATGTTTTATCCACCTATTTGTTTTGGCTTGAGGAATAGTTGTGGCATTTTGAATTGCATTGAACTTCATGTTTGACGCAGTTAGGTTCGGTTAGGTTAGATTAGAATAGGTTAGGTTAGTTATATTAACTATTGACTATATGGATAGAAAATATATATAATGACTATTGTACTACTTTTTTACCAAATAATTTTTAATAAGCAGCATTAAATTACGTGAGATGACGTCTTCTAAATCTAAAATAATTTCATTCTTGTTTTATCAGAACAGCCACTGGCCGTTTTCGGTCTTTGAACATATATACAGCTGCGTTTCATACAGCATGAGAAACTATGTAAGGAGAAATAAGGAGAACTTGGCGTTAGCATTTCGTAGATTTCATTCAATAAAATCAGGTATTTTCGGTAAAAATAACAATTTAGAAGAATAAAATTTCATGAAAGAAAAGAATAGTGATCAAGTAACTAAAAATACACTACTGTAGTTTTAGTTTAAAAACAAAGGCAGAGAAGGATTGAGGGAAAGAAATAGTTGTGAAGTTTTAAGTTCGAACAAAGTCGTTTTAGAGCGGTTCTTGTAACAGATTATTGGAAATTTTTGAAATTTTTGGCAAATGTTTTCATAGATTGTGACGGGTAAACATCCATACATCATGTAACGTTAGATTAGTAAGGAAGGGAGAGGATACTGCACATGTATATCTAGCAGTGGTTTTCTTTTGTTACCTTAACTAATCAGTCTGCTATTTTATTTATGGAAAACAAAGCAAATAGACGACATGAAGCTTTAGTGATTTTCTAACTGAAAAGTTTTATTTTTCGAATTTATTTTACACTTATTATAATTCTAAACTGTTGTGCTTTCGGCTGTAGAAGTCATGGCCAAAAAAATTACCAGGTAATATCGTTTCACAGGTAATCATAATTCATGATTATAGTATGCCTTCTTCGATTATTAGTAATCATTTATTCTCATTGTTTGAAAATTATTTGCATTGTGACAAGGATATATTATACCTATTAAACAAATGAAGATATTAAACTATTAAAGCTACTTTCATTTGTTATTCCAATAATTTTAACTGAAAATTTCATATTTAGCTTATAATATTAAAGAAGTATACCGTGGCGTAGATAATCTAATTCATATTTAAATGTTTTTCGTTAAATATATATTTTTCTACTCCAATTCTTCAATTATAGTATTTTATAATGCAGTACCTGTATTTCAATTAATCCATTACGACACAAGTTCGTGGCATAAAATACTATTATTATGATACAAATTAGACCAGTGGCAGTTTATTGTCAGTTACATGAATAAAAATGTATATTTTCACTTTTAAAAATTTCTTAAAATGTTACAGATGTCCTAAAGATGTGAAAAGAAGGAAAACGTAAATAAAAAATATGAAAATTTTGATTTTGATCAAATGTAGATCTAGTTCAGCTTGTAACAACGAGCCAATTGAATGTGGAGTTCCCCAAGGCTCAGTATTAGGCCCTATTTTGTTTCATCTGTTTATAAATGCCTATCTAGACATCAGTGGTGAAATATAACTTTTTGCAGACGATACTAGCTTCTCTTGGAGCAACCCTGATCTCACGGCACTTCATAGGACCATATCTAGTGACCTAATCACCATTAAATCATTGTGCGATTCTAATCTTCTCTGTCTCAACGTTTTTTCTTATAAAAATACATTGCTACCGTTTTTATTAAATAACACCACCATTGACGTCGTGGAATCTGTGAAATTCTCAGGGCTTGTTGTGGAGAATTCCTTGAAATTGGAATTTGCCGCCTTATCTAGAAAATGAACTTCCCTTCCTCCTGCTTTACGCTGAGATCAGTTTCCAAAGAACTAAACTTATCCTCCTCTTTAACAGACTATTATGCCTTTATTGAGTCTCATCTCCAATATTCCCTCTCCTTCTGGGGTACGTGTAGTGGAGGACTTCTTTAAAAATTCTGACTCTTCCTTCCTTATTCATATTTGAATTCGTTATCCTAATTCATAAGCTCGCTTCTCCAATTTCAGAAAGTTCATTGCACGGCTATCAACGCGGAGCACGACCTTTACCTACCTTCTCCATGTTCATAATTAGTTTATGCCCTTATTGAATCTTCAAACTACAAAAGAGAACTGTTAGATATTTACTCGGACTTAACAGCAGGGCTCACTTCAGGGACGGCTATTCACTTAAGAACGCGGAGCTTTATTTACCTGCTCCACGTTCAAAATTAGTTGAGGGCTCAACATTGTACAATGCAAAAAAAGGCACAATCACTTGCCAAATTAAATCAAATCGATATCATATTTTTCGTATTCCGCAATAATTTGTGGGCATATTTACTGGAAAGTGCCTTCTACTCTATAATTACCTTTTACTATTACCTATAATTTTGTTACTCTTTGTGGTTTTCTTCTGTATATTGGAATTTTATTTTATTCTTCCTTTATTTAGTTATTTTTATAATTGTTTTATAGTTTCTACAAGGTTTTGTCTACAAATTGTAACAATTTTTTGATAATAAAGCATTTCTCTCTCTACAAGACTGATACTATGTCACACGTTTGTTTGCTTAATCAGGCTGTCCCCATCTTTTTTCCTGAACTGCCTAAATATGTGTAACCATCAGTGGCAAGTAATTACTTTTGAAACCATTGTAATAAGATATGTATTGCACTGATGTTTCGATAAAAATGTAAGCTGAAATCAATAAAACTCTTCAAATTTCTGGCTCCTAAAACGATCTCTTTCTCAACAGCCAGGATCTTTAACAGCATCCTCAGCTGTAGTCACATTCACAGAAACCTCCAGAAAAAAGATGTTGAGGAGAAAGCTCTTCCATGAGAAATTCACGAACAAAGAGAAATTAGTGCTACGAAATAAAAGCAACTTCTTAATGGATATTATTGAAGAGCTCGAAAAAAATTCGAACACACGTGTGCTCTGCATCTTATCGTACTAAACTGTACTAAACATCTTTAGAAGCTATTTTGCACTTTTCACATATTTTTTGGTAAACAATGACAGTGTACCATTTTATATTGCAGTTTGTTCCACAAAAGGATAATAACAGCCTTTTTATTGAAATATATCAAATTTCAAGACGATTTATCAACTGAAACATATTGTTGACCTATCATTCATTATCTGTATATCCTTTATTGTATATCCTATAACACCAACTTGAAAGTTAGTGAAGGAGTTACATTCTCAACGATAAATAACACATTAACTGCTTTTTAATGAGTTGATTAGGATATTGTTCTCCAAAATCGACATTTTTGTGTTTGGATCACTGAATAACAACAATAAGTTTAAATGTAAACATGTTGTTTACACCAAAATCTATTATCTAGCGCTTCTAGTGTTTTGTTATGAATAGTTGGTATTTTATCTTGAACAGTTATGAGAACTGAACATTATAATATTACTTGTTTTCGTCTTGAAATGCATTCTTCGGATGTCAATTTTCAAAATAGATGACGCTCCTGTTTTCTGCATTTATATAAGCATTTAAGGATGCATGGAGTAGTTTTGATTTATTGCACTGTTATAAAATATACAAATGCTTTCCGTACCGATTATTATTTGTAACGTCTACTAGTATTTCATTGCTTAGATATAAGCATATATTATTTTAAATTGACTGAGTGTCAATTATGTAATGCCCTCTATGTTAACTGTTATCTTTTAACCAACTTTACTATATTTGTCTTACATATTCTGTTAAACTGGCTCTCAAGTACCACAGAGTTGAACTTCAGAACTCGTTTTCTATATTCACCTTATCGCTCTATGCAAACACAGATTGTATGCTACTAATTCCCGAAACACTAATTATAATTTCTTTAAAAATTATTTTTGTAAGGATCTGATTAATTGATAAATCAATGATACAATTGTGTCATTAGAAACTATCAAATAATCGTCATGGCCGAACGAAATGGTGTTATATCTTAAAATCCAAATTCGAATCGTATCAGACAACATTTTGCCTTGAACGTACTACATGTTTGTGCATTTTTAACTTCACGTCGGACCTCATTTTTCGTTGGGTCTTGTCAATCTTGTATAGTTACAAGTCAAAATAGGATAGTGTCAAGTTTCATTTCTATACAAGTTAAATATTCATTACTAACCACCCAAGTTGAAAAGTGTTTAGTATAACCTATTTATGGTCCTTCGAGCTGTATATTCTTCTGTTTTTAGTCACAACACAGAAGCTCCAATCGCTCTTCTTGTTACTCGATTCTTCTTGACAGTTATCCACTATATCTTAATTATATTCAATGACTCAATATTTTTTTGAGTCGTTGAACATTGATTTCGATGCACTGTTCACTTATTATAAGAAATATCTTAATCACTTGTAAAACATTCCAGGGTCAGTGCCGTGGCTATGTTAAAAAGGCAAAAACACCACAGTTTGTTGAACTATAGACACCTGCTATAGAAAAAGTCGGAGCTCGTCTACGTAGGATGGATTTTACTAGATAATGGGCTACAGCTAATTATCAATTAGCTTATAAGTTTCATCAAGTTCCAAACGATATTTGAGTTTGCAGGTAACATTCCATTATAGTTCGAGATTTTTTTATATAAAATTCATTTATGGCGATATAGAGTTTCTTCTTTCTTCCATTATTGGTCTAACGCCTGCTTCTTCCTCGATATCTTTCCTCATCCACCTTTAATCCGTGTTCCAATTGGAGCAGCCAAGTTTGCAAATATTCTCAATAAAATGATTTTTTTTATATACTAACGTTATAAGTGTTTGGAAAAGTCCAAATTGAAGAAATTATGCAAATAGGAAGCTTTTGCTAAAGTGAATTGTATAATGGATTCAATAATTTCATTGAAAGTCGTGAAAACAACAATTTCTAAATTGTATTTGATGATAGCGTCACTTCAATGTATTCCATGTCTCACAAACAATATTTCTTTAAAATTTTCGCATATATTGTAAACTTTATACGAGTTTGAGCTCAGAGAGATAAAACCATTCCTACTCTACGTTACGATAAAAAGACAGTTAAATATAATGTAAGTAATGACAAAGCACCGTCATATGTGAATAATCCGAGACAAGGTAATGGCAAAGAAAATTGGAAAATTTTTCACTCGATTTAGTTATGAGCACTCAGATTTTTCTGCATCAGCCATTCTCTACCCTAATGGTCAGAGAGTTGCATTTTCAAATAAATCTTATGTGTAAAGATTGATGTGAAATACGTTTATTGAATCTGAAAACATAATGATTCTTTTTTGGTTAGAAAAATATATCATCCAATCAGATTTGCAGTCATAATTATGGAAAAAGAGTAATTCCAAATAAAGACAGTGATTCGCCGAATGGAATTTCTTACGGAAACATAAGCAATCATCTAATAGATCACATTCCTGTATTCTATATATCCTAAAATGTGTCTTTGTTCATATACATACTGTTAATATGTCAGAAATCTGAAAGTGATAGGGTTGACAGAGGAATTCTAATGTAAATTCTGTCGATAAGAGAAAAACTGCGAGCACATTCTTTTTCACAGTCCTGTCAATATAAAGCTTGTAGAAAACGTGCAATTTTCAGAAATGTATCTAGTAAATCAATTCTTAGGAAATATATGAAAGATTTAGTCCCTAAACTAATAGATTTTCAAGAAAAAGAAACCTGGAAATTATGATATGTTAATTGGTTCTAGTTTGTATCTAGATCTAGATATCATATTTTAGAAAATATGATAGAATATTCCAGCAACAAAATGTGCTATTTCTACTTGCTTGTTCAATTTCTAGATCAATGCAGAGGAAAGGAAATATATTAAGAAATTGAATATGCAGTGGGATAATAATGAAAATTGACGAAGGCAATTTGCAAGAAATTTTGCTGTAAGCTTTCAGATATTGCACGCTTTTGATCAATAGAATATTATGAAAATCATACTTTATAAAGAATAGAAAGTGTACTGAAAAATAAAAAAAGGAACAGTACCAAAAGTGTGGGTGTTTATATTTCATAAATATCTTACCTCTTCCAAGAAATAGTTTATGTTTTTGTATTCTATCAACGGTTAATTTTTATAATAAATTCTCTATTATTACCAAATTCTACTTTCATAATTACCAACATTTTTTGCCTCGACCCCTATTGTTTCATTTTTTATATACTTTTAAATCTTTACGAAGTGTGATTCTGAAATATGTTTTCAGCTTTCTTCTCCTTATCAACTGCAAACGATGAAACCCGAGATGGAATAGGACGCATATATTGCAGAAATACAACATAAGTTTGATTTTTTGTATCCGTTATCATGTTTTATGTGGTTTTCAACAAAATAAACACTTTTGTCCGTTCATTCGGCGTCGAATTTAATTCCTGTAGAGCTGCACCAAAACCGAAGAAATTTTGGGCATTATTGGGAAAATTTATGAAATTAACGAAAATCCCTTTGACCTCAAACGACATGAATTGACGTGAATCGTCATCAATAGACATCATAAGACATGAACATCACCGTTTGCTGAAGGTAAAATCTTTTTACATGTTTCTGATGGAGCATCATTTTTTCTTTGATTTTTTGCTTACTCGTAACCTAAACATTTTTTATATCATCAATCAATCATCAATTCTAAATATATTATTGTTACGTACTCGCCCCAACATGAAGCCGATCATGTCCGGTTATGATGAAATTCTAAAATTCGGCGAACGCGCGTCACGTTTGATATACGTTTCATACACCGCGGAATTCGTTTGATGTTTGTTTTTTATATAGGTTTTTATCAGAGCAGAGAATTTGTTTCTTTTCAACTAATTTCTGGGAAGGTCTATCAGTGAGTTGACTATTAGTGATAAGTTAATTATATAACTTAGTTTATTGTAGTATGAAGTGTTTAAATGAATCAAGTGAGGAAAAGACAGTGTTTATAAATTTATCCCGCCAGTTTAAATAAATAAGAAAAACATCTAATTATTATCTATAATTTTTAATTATTACTTTTTATACTTTTTCTTTCCTTTCGAAACATGAGCTCATCACGAGGAGTAAAACCCTTTTTTCTTTTGTTATATTTGTTTATATTGGTAATATTAATGCGAACAAAAGAATATATCACAGACTTTGCCAAGGAGATTCATCTGAAAATTAAAACCAGATTTGTGAATCCCATATTCAGTCTTCATGATATATTTCTACTATTTCTAAGATCGTTATGAGGCATATTAATTATTTCTATGATATTCACTTTACAGCCTACATAAGGTTCTGTTTGTGATAATGGAGAATATTTCATATTTACAGAATTTTGTAGAATCTACAAGTGAAAGGGAGTATGAAAGTGAAACATTGGTGCAATAGGGGTATTATCAAAAAAGGGTCACTGATCTTTAGCAAAACAAGGAGAAAAACTGTGTTTTAAGTCTGAAAAGAAGGATAGAAACAATTACAACATATAGAACAAGAGAAAGAGATTGCCTGTCTACTGTATTTATATTGCAATGTTATTTCTAAATATGGGTTGCATAGAACAAACATACTTCATTATCAACAAGATGTGTGACTTCCAAGGAATTCTTCAAATGTAGGTAAATTCAAAATGTTTTGTATTATTATCACAATATTTACTGTAAACTTTAAAGGATCAAGATAACTGAAGCTCGCATTATAAATAACATGTTGACAAGCTTCGAGATTCTAGGAGCAAATATAAGTTTCTGATTACATTTTCTCTACAGTTATTTCGACAGATTTTCAGAAAACTATAATAAGGGAAAGCTCTTCAACAAGGTGCAAAAAGTAATGTAAGTATTCGATGATTACTGCTTACTAAAAAGAGATAGTTCCTTCAAAAATATAACAAGAGTCTACATTTTCTCTTTTTTTCAAGAAAAAAATGACAGAAATGAATCTGTTGATTTTTGTTTATCTTTTTTTATCTTATGTGTGATGAAAATGAAGATTGAAGAAATATCAGAGCCAATATATCAAAATCATTGATAGTTTAATGAACTGGGACCATAAATATGTTCGAAATATACTAATTCTAATGGAATAACAACAGTTAACAGTCAGAATCAATTATAATATAGCCGTGAAAGACTTTTTTAAGAATATTAATTACAGTTTTCCCATACCTGCGAATTAGTCGGAAAAAATCGGAAGTACACCTGTACGCTTCTCGATCCATTTGTCGACTCTATCAATATAAACACCCAAATAAAAGTTTTTGACATTGATTGATAATCATTTCCAAAAACGCTAAAAACTACCATTAGTTATATCTTTATCGGAAGGCGCCTAATCGAGTTTCTCTACACATATTCCTCACCTAGAGGAAAAGCAAATATCAAGTTCTAATATAAATGTTGTTTGGCACAAAGGGTTCTAAAGCGACTTAGATTGATATTATTGAATGTTCGACCGTTTGTCATGGTTTTTATTACAACTAGATCGATCAGGTCCGACGTCTTTTCCAAAATGACTGAATGTGCAAAAAATTTATTTCACACAATCACAGCTTAAGTGGAAATGAGTTGTTTTTGTGACGCTTTGCAATATTTTTGTTTCATTTTCAAGGAACAGTATGGTGAAAGCTTTCATCAATAAAATTTATTTACTTATTTACTTCTTATTCCAACGTGTAGCATGAATTTAAAATACAAGATCTAGCTATTAAATAACGAGACTGGTTACAAAAAAGGGTTTTATTATAAAAATCATTTTACATTCGAGTGCTTCCCTTCAATATACTCTCCTTCCCTTGCCACACACCTTTCCCATACTTTTCTCCATTGATCGAAGGAGTGCTGGAAGTCTTCTTTGGTGAGAGTCTTTAGGATATTTGCCGTTTTTTGCTTTACCGCTTTCATCGACTCAAATCGGGTCTCTTTCAAAGAAAATCTTTTCCTAACCTTTCAAGGAAATCTGATCAGACCCGTTGACGCAAGATCTTTTGGTCAGGAGTCAGATTTTTTGGCACCACCTTCGCACCCGGATGCCCATTCGATGATCTGCACGCACAATTTGATTGATTTTGGTCACTACCGGAGTTGAAACAGTGCGACCTGCGCTCTCTCGGCCCTCACTCAAGCGCTTACACCACTCAAAAACACGCGCATGGGATAGAGAATTGTCCCCATAGGTCTCTTGCAACAATATATATCACTAAATTACATTTTTTTCCAATTTAACGAGAAATTTGAGATTGATACGCTGCTCTTGTTTCTCGTCAAGAGAAAAAACACGTTCGTTTCAAAGCGCTACTGCACAAATATTATAATAATAACGAAAACGTGTTTTTGGGACGTGCATAGACAAGATTTTTAGATACCCAACGCACTACTCATTTTTTACCTCACCCGTCTAGGGCGTCCTCTAGGCGCGCAGTCTCGTTATTTAATAGCTAGACCTCGTACACAGTAAGTATATTTTGCTAAAGAAGAAGACTAGACATTCACCTTCGTTTCTTTTCATAACGTCCTTTGACTACGAACCACAATCGTTAACGTTACAGCTCGATTCTGTTTAGATTTGCATAATGAATGTAGAAATGTAAGATTCCGTTAGGACAAGTGCTCAGAAATGTTGAGGTGATGGTTTGGGGCGACACGATAGCCAAGGTAATATAACACTTGAGCGTTATGTTGATGTTACCCTTTTATCCTTTATTCTGTAATTTGTATGGGCGTCTCCAAATCCTTTTCCAGCATGATAACGCACGTCTACGTAGTGCCCGTTAACTATGAAGTTAGGGTTAATGTTTCACCATAATTACCAGAATCAACTCTCATCGAACAAGTGTAAATTATGATTAAAAGTACACTCTGGTACAGTTAATCAACCAAGTTACTTTGAGCGGGGATATTTATAAAATTAGAACTATCACATAATATCGATAATATCAGAATTATTTATCAACTGATGATATGAATTTTATGATTTAAGACATTGAAATTAATTTAAACCATATTTTATAGTATTTATTTCACTTATAAGGCGGCTTTTGCCTGATAGTTGACAATCAGTAACTTTTCCAGTCGATTTTCCAACATAAAGGTACTTTTTGTTTAACTCGTTAAAATTTTGGTTTAGGAGATATTTAGATTTTCAGATTATTGCACATGCTAAGGAAACCGTTTGCTATAAAGAGAAATTCTGAATAAAATTATCATAAATCATAATTATGTATTGAAATTACTTGAAGGAGGTATTAAACACCATCAAATATATCTGGGTGAATACTGAATAAATAAATACTACATACCATCGAATATCATATTACCGGCATAAGGAAACAGATTAGTAATTATTTTTCATCTGGTAGAGTAATGTCAAATGAGATACATGATATTCAATTAAAAATTGCAAGGGACTTATTTGTTAATGTCAGTTTGCTGTTGATTTTCTTAAAACCTGTCATCAAATTATCACATCGTATTCAAAGTTTCAATATGGTAGAATTTACATTTATTGAATATGTCGACAGGCATTTGATGTATGATTTGGCTTCTGGCATCTCGTCAGAGGCCAGAAGGTTGTATTCTGAACGCTTTCCGGGCAGAATTATACCTGATCACAAAAAGGTTTGTCTACATAAATTTTAGTAAACTAGTTTTCCTATTTTTTTTATAAAACGATATTTTAGGAAGTGCTCGACCAAAAAAGAGCAAAGTGCATTAGATACGGTTTTATGCTAGTGTACACAAAATTATATTACAATTTAACGTATTAACGACAACGATTCATAGGATTCTCCAAGAGAAACCTCTTCAGTTTCCTTGGCATGTACAACGATCTAAAAATCTACATACCTTCTAAACTAAATCGATTAAAATATTCATTTTCGCTATCAGGATGAGCCGCCCCTAGCCCTAGAAATATTTATTCCGCCAAACACTCTAAATAGACATACGTAATCAAATCATCCATTGAAAATTCATGATGTTCGAATGTATAATTTAGAAAATATATTCAAATATAAGGTCTGATTTCGCAACTTCAAATGCCTATAGCTCAGAAATGGGGGGTCGTATGAGAAAATGTTTCTGATGTCACAGCATTATTTCCACGTCATCTACTCACTTCCGAATGTTTCGCATCAAGTTCCGGAGCACTTTGTATATATTTAGATTTATTAGTTTTTTTTTGGCGACTGTATACACACGGGTGTAGAGTAATTTGGAAAGTTTTTGAGTAGGTCGCATGGGTTTCCTAGCTAATTAAAATTGCAAAAATTGTCACCGAAAAGAGGTCGAGTTGTATTATAAAAATTATTATGTAATTTTCTGTACAAAGTTTTGAGTTACTGCTGTTGGGAAGTTAATAATCGCCGTTATGAAATAATTATCTCGGTTTTTCAAGCATTTCGCTAAACTAAACAAACTTTATAACTTTCGTAGACATTTTAAGCTATGGCGCAGTCGGTAGAATAAGCGTCCAGAATTTGTCGATCTAATCAACTATGGTTCTTTCGTATCGTGCTCAAATTAATGTATTAACTATGAATTATTCATAGTTCCATCGTACATCGGCTTGTTGTTCTAATATTTAATAATGAATATACTATCATACATTGTATTAATGATTTGGGGATAAGAAGACACTAAATGTTTATTGAAAATTAATCAGTTTGCTGATTTTAGAAAATTTTGTAACTTTTAGTATTATGGAGAAATGTCCTTAGCACACTAATCATTTTCATATACTTTTCCATGATTCATCATATTCATTCTCATCAGACTTTTGTTAATGTAGAAAAATTATTCACTATCGACAATAATAAGATGTTATTTTATGAAAAATATTCTACATAATTTGATTTGTGAGTGATGTTTCTTCTGAATATCGACTTGAATAAGTAATGTAGTTAATATTCAAGTCCTTCGATTAATCACACCTGCCTCGTATCTGACTTACGATAAGACAGAATAATGATGCATATGATAATGACCGTTGAGGGAAATATTGGACATCAAAAAAAGGAGGTAAAAGGCCTTTTCCTATTATTCTGCCAGGTTCAGTTGTATCTATCAACTGATAAAGAATATCTTCATTGTGATGTTATAGTAAAAGTGAAGTAAAACAAATAAAAGTACATAAAACTGTGTACAACTTAAAAAATAAAAATTAAGAATATGAATTAATAAAGAAACTGAAATTGAAGCAAAAAATAAAAGTAGAGTAAAATCCGTATATAAGGAATCCCAAAAGCCACAGTTTTTTTTATTTATAACTATATTTTCCTTGATTCCAAATTTCCCAACATTTAGTTTCCAACAGTAAAAAATTCACAATGTAGGGGTGGTAGAGGTATCAATGAATTGGAAAAAATATACATGGTGCTCTGGGACTGGATGCAAAAATTTAGAAGAGAAATTCACTATCTTTATTCTGTACAGATTGTCCTGTAAAAGTTACGGATTGTGAACCATTGGATATGAGTCGTCCCTAGCCCGTAGAACTATTCCGTCAAACACACTATATAAACATACATAATCATCCATTAAAAACTGATAATGTTTGAATGTATAATTTAGAATATTTACTTAAATATAAGTTCTGATTTCGCAACTTCGAAGGCCTATATCTCATAAACGAGGAGCTGTATAAGAAAATTTGTCACAGCATTATTTTCACTTCATAAACTCACTCCCGAATTTTATTGCATCAAGTCCCGGCACAACCGTATATCAGAAATACATATACATATTTGAATATACTTTCAAAACTAAATTTAAAATATGATCAAAAGATTATGGATCACTGATGTTACATTCAAAAAACTTCAGTGCATTGGGTAATTTTGCAAATGATCCTTGATTATAGTCTAGGTGCACTCAGAAGGTTGGGCACGCTTGACTTTTTTTCCGAGACAAAATAAACTGCGAAAGTACTTTCATCGCCCACAAATTTCCGCGGATTTCAACTTTCCATTTCATTTATGATCGCAAAGTTCTAGTTTGAGGTTAGGCACTTTTTCTTCGACATGTCGTTTACAAAACACATTTTAGCTGCATATAAACGGAAAAAACGCATTATGATGGGGCAGGGAGGAACAGTCCGGCCAGCCGTGATTCCTTACAAATAGGTAACGAAATTCTTTACAACAAGTTTTTGGGCCCCCAGAGGGATGGAAGTTCATTCTTTACATAGAGGATTTCTTTATATATATGTTATTTATAACCATTTTCCACTCATATATGACATAATGTTAAGCATAATTGAACAAGAAGATCTTGAAAAAAATTTTATTGCTTCTGGCATAAGACTCGAAAGTATAATAGTTGGATACTATATAAATGTGCTAATGAATAATAGAAACGATCTGTTGATTTTTTTGGAGTTTTATGTGCAAATATTGAGATAGAATCTGAGATAAAACTTATATCTTAATATAAATTATTGGCAAAACTTCTTGAGGGGTACTTAAGAATGGACGTATCATTAGATCATGATTGTGTTTACGGATAAGATTTACTGATTCAAAAATAAACCAAGCAGGAAAAATTAATTTTTTTGTTTCTCAAAATAGAATTAGTGATCTTCTGTTTAAAATAAGATCATATTTTTATTATACAATGTATTACTAATTAACTTCGGTAACACCTTCCATGGCATCCAAACAGTATTCGTATATTATTTTGGAATATTTCCCATACACAAATGCTTAACACTATTTACATGATTTTATTGTGTTCGATTTTCTCAATATGAACTGCTCTCAAGAACCTCTTAGCTGCTTTTCATTGGACACTGCACGAGAAGACATCAATCAGAATGAAGTGACAATCTACCTCAGTTGGCTTCAATGGATGTTAATCGACAATATTTGACAAAATTAGACCCCAGCTCACCTAAATATATAACGATGAGATTTGATCTGAATCGACGTCAATAGACATCATAAGACTAAGACATCAATCAATATAAAGTGACAATAGATCTCAATCGACTTCAATAGATGTTAATCGACAATATCTGACAAAAGTAGATACCAATTCACATGAATATATAAGAAGTCGACGTCAACAGACATCAGAAACTAACTTCTGATAAGACATAGAAAAGTTTTCAGATCAATGTCAATGGGGAGGTTTTTATGTGAGGCCTAGCATAAAACTGGCCTTTCACAAATATTGAGCCAGATTTTTGAGATAAATAACACTTGGTGGTTGCAACGGAAGGCACTTGCCAGGTTTCACTTCAATGTTAACTGTTCACCATTCATTGAACAACTGAGATTAAATTTTATCCTCTTGTTCCAGGGGATGAGTAGCAGGTAGAGTAACTTGAACACAAAAAGTCAGTCGAAATTGTCATTTCCTAATAACAACGAGAATACCTGACTGCCGTCCAAGTGACGGCGTGGAGCTCGGCAAAAGGTTAACAATTGACGTACTCCAATAGAAAGATTATTTTTATATATTCCAATTAAATTAAGAAGCATTAATTATATTTATTTTTCTTTGCTTTGTCATATAACCTTATAAGAATATAGGTGATAGATGATAGTTTCTATTCCGATTCCATTCTATTTGCTAAGATGGTTTCATTTCAATCTTCTTTTTCCGTTCTTCACTTCATATTACTTATTTTCCCTTATCATCTCCACTGTCATATTTCTTCCAGCTTTCATTAGGCTAGTACCTAGAATTCCAATGCATTTGCAGGAGTTCAACACAGAAGTTGTGAATAAAACTTGAATAATAAAAATTTCAAAGTAAGTGAACCTATTGTACTTTTTCTAAATGTCATTGAATTTAATGTGATGCTCCAAAAGATTAAAAGTTTTAATCTAAAGGGTGGTTTGAAAGTATGGTCGAATGAAAAAATATTTATCTCTTCTTTACAATAGATGAATTTTTCGTGGAAACGAGCTCCAAGAGCAGATTTTAAAAGCCATTTGGTTGAGTGAGTTTCCGTAACAAAGTTTGTAGGGAAAAGTTCAAGAACATATATTTCAAGAAACTAACAGGAAAAACTTAATTTACGGAGTGATGACCGAAAAGATCGAACTATTGTTATTAGTTTCGATTTGTCCCACTTTATAAAATTTCATAAAATGAATAGTTACTTTGTAGCAAGCGATCGGAGGGGAAAATGTAGTTTTAATCAGATTTTTAGCAGCTTAAAACTTGGATTTAAACTGGACAAACGTTTCAATAATGTGTACATAATAATCTATATTCTAATCTCTCTAAAAACTCAACTCAACCCTAATCTTTACAATTGAACTGTTAAACTTTGAAAATACAGAATATAAATAACACGTGAAGTTAACTGAGGTTTATATGTCATTAACGAATTAAGACTGGACTAAAGTTGTGTCGAATATGAATGTTTCGAAGATATTAACATTAAGAGTATCAAAAACGATACTTTTTCATTGAGTAACTGATCTGTTCCACTCTATAATGGAATATAATAATTCGAAAACAACATGAAGAGGAAACAAAATGAACTTATGAATACAGGACACGCGATGGTGAAAATTAGGGTCTTTTTTATGTATGTAAACGTCCACAATATCGAGTTATAATAATTCAAACATATAACGAGGAAAATGGGGCCAAAGTAATAAAAGCCAATTACGTGTGTAATGTCTACAACAAAACTTGTGGCCCAAAATGGTTGAAATTAGCTCAGTAATATTGTTATATGTTAAAGCGAACGAAGTTATTTTGAGTTTAGCGTGGAGTAATACGGCGTAGTTTATTGTGATGTTATAAGAATATTTTATGTTTCTCAAAAACCTTTCATACATTAATAATATAATTGTTCGATCATTCAATTTTACTATATACGGGTATCAGTATGACGTATATGGAACTTTTACTCAAATTTTTGTTAACTGAAATGATTTATACTGATAAATTTGAGTGATTGCTCCAGAATAAAATATAGGCTAGTCGTTACTAGCTACTAATCATTTTAAAAAAGTTCTGTTAAGAAGTGATTCGTCAAATAAGATTTTTTTGAGACAGGTTACAGAATATACTTCAAAGAAGTTTGTTTGAACTATGGAATTTTGTTATCATTCAAAACAAAAAGTTATTAACAACCACCACTCGATCATATCTTAGTTTACCACTGATGCTACACTCTAGCTTATGTGCAATAGTATATGGAAACTTTGATGAAATTTTATTTGCTCCCTATTCTTCGATATGAAACAGAAGTTTTGTGAAAGAATGCATTGCCTCAATTTGATTCTAAATAACTTCGAATCTAGTTGCCATAGAAAATAAAGATTTTCTAAAGTTTGAATTTATTTTGATATGTCATTTTAATTTTTGTCAAATTTCAACTTAGTTACCCGAACAAGTATATACAGTTTAGTTGGACAGTTGTCAAGAACTTACACTGTAAATCTAGTAGAGAGCATAATATTGCACTTTCGATCAATTATAAAACATAAAGTGACTGTGAGAAAGGAATACCAAGCTTTGTATGTATAAGTCCCAGTCTAATAGATTGGTAGAATGTGCAATAGACAAACTAAGACCATAAACTCGAAGGCTGTCTCACCGATTTCGGGTTTTCCACATGATCATCAGTCGAGATCTTAAGATAAAGAGTAAATGTCCAGCATTTACTAAAGAGCAGTTGCGAAAAATTCCGATATGCTCACGTGCATTAATAAGACATCACTTCATAGAGCATAGAGTTGTGATAACGGATGACGAGAAATTTTTCACTTTCTCACCGTTAGAAATTGAAGGCAATGATGGATTTTATACACATGGAATATTCTCTCAATGACGTGAGATATATATCCGAAAAGATAACTGGTCTCGTGTGCCATATTACAAGCAGGCATTTAACGTCCTTATATCGGGTGTGTGAGGGGTCAGACTTTGGACGCACATATTTATACAGGAATTCTTTGATTTCATTAATACACATCATCCCAATGACTAAACAATATTTTGGTCAGATCTATCTTCTTGTCACTATGCCAGGAATATCAGACATTGGTTAAAAAGTGACGATTAGGAAGCCAGAAATGAGCAAGAGCTTTGATGTAGAATGATCAATCGAGTACATGCGACGCGTTAATCATAAATTACGCGTAATTGATGAAAATGACCTTTCTAGTATAATTTAAATTGTGTTTATTGTTACCTATATATAGGGAAAAAATTTTTGAATAAATAAATTTTTAACTTTATTTCCGATAACTTTTGGTACATATCGTTATATCATTTGTAATCTTCATATGCACTCTATTGATATTTAGTTTATAGTTCAAATTATATCTTCAAATCGTTCACAATAGGGACTAATTTCCATATATTATATATTTTTTCTATTTTGATTAAGGGACTTATATTCTCTCCACAACCAGTACATGAATATTTATCAGTTTTAGACTATGCAGTTACATGGACTTCTACTTTAACCGAATAAGTGGCACAACAAAGAGGACTAACGGCAAAACGACCATGCGTGTCTATGCAAAGAGTTTTCAATGTTTTTTTCTATTTTTAGATTCTTTTACAATGAATGATAACAATTGTCATTGTATTTAAAAGAACGAGAAATGATTTATATTCATATCAAGAGACTGACATTGATTATTAGGTCCAAAAAAAAGAATTAGAAAGTGGTATTTCTGGTATCAATCCCTACAAATTGACGTTGGTCCAGGTACATTTTTACTGTTAATGAGAATAGTAGTGGTAGAAGACCATATAACTATATAACTGTACAATTTTAGATAGGGATGAGCAACTTTTTCTGTAGCTTATATTCTTTTCATAAACATAAAAATTGAATTCAACTGACTAAATTTATTTATAATAAATTAGTATGAAATGGAAAAATTCTGAAGAGCATGATTAATTATTTAAGAATCCAAAGTAAAAAAGAAAATACATTCTAATTAATAAAACCTCTGGTACTGTATATACTTTGATAACAGTTTAATGTCCGGCTCGAGTTGCATGGTGCTCAAACGTAAGCTTTCTGTACGCGAGTCAGTTGTTTAAATTCTTTATTTCGATTTCAGAAACTTTGTTTTCGAGTAGAGCGGTTCACAACGATAAGTAGAACCAAAAAAGAAGTGAATGTACTTTGCATTAACCAAATCCGCAAATTGCTCAGTCGGCACATTCCTATAAAATTTCGGGAAAGGAATTTGAATTGTAAAATATCGGGTTAAAGTTGCTTCAATCCTCTTGTTCTCAATCCATATATACATGTGCACCATCATTAGGAATAATTACAGTATTAGAAAATTTTGATTTGAAAAAAGGTATCAAGGGCCGGAATAGATACTCACATAGATCGAAGCTGACTCGCGGGCCGTCTGTTGCCCTTCGTTACGGTTAATCTAAACTTCTGACGACATTGTAATAGTAATTGAGTCATATGGTTTGAGTAAGTTATGGGTAACGAACAAGGCAAATTGGTACAGAAAAATATAAAAAAGGAAGATTAGGATAAACATAAAAAATGTTATAAATCAGGCTATTATGATGAGAAATTTTCTAAAAGGATACTGGTATGATAATGTATTACAACGATCTAGTTGTGGGAAGTATTAGCTGATAGTTTGAAACTTCAAAATATGATTGAACAATAGGAAGTATGGTATTAAAACAAGATAATAATTATATCTGGCTTGTACTTTGATTTAGATGAGGTACGTCAAATAATTGATATATTGATTGTAATCTTGCTGAATTATAGTGAATTTGTATAAAAAACCATGATTCGAAATGAATGATCACATCAAATCTTCTAGTATCGAAATTACTACATTCGAGTAAAGTGATGAAAATAAAATAACACAAAACATACAAAGAAAACGATGTAAGGAAATAGTGAAGTGTCTTATTTTTAAAATGTTCCAGATGTAACCCGATATAATCTTACGATTATTAGAAGTGATGTTACGAGTGAATGTAATAGCGAATCGATGTTCCCTATACAAGACATTACCAACATTCTTTCAAGTCTTACAGCGGTGTATATATAAGCAGTAAAAATTTGAATAAAATTAATGGAAAAGAAGCAACCATATAAAGTAGATTTGCTACCTTAACTATGCTATATTGGGTTGATAGTAACAAGTGAATTTCGTTTGATTTGAATATGTTAGTGAAGTTGAATTGAATGAAGAATACTTTGAATCATATTATCCAAAGTCTTAGAAATGGTCATATAGAATAAGTAGTGAGAATTGAAAACAGTCTATGGTCTTTCGAAATATTGGAATACAAGTTGTATCTAAGAACTTAATCTGATATATTGAATTCATATCTATTTAAAGTAGACAATATAAAGTAAACCCTCCTCTTCACCATAATACAAGACTTTGACCGGTAATCTAATAAACCAAACTTGTGACTTGTTATTGTCTTTCAACATACGATGTTTATAATGAGAGTGCTCAAGCATAATATTTTTTTCTGGAAATTGATAAACCGGCATAGACATGAATATACCTCGGAAATATCCTAATGAGTATTAAATCCAACAAAAATGTAATTACAATCGATACATGATTCATTATATTATCAATTGACTATAATGAAACAAAATAACCGAATGGAAATAAAAGGAAATGACAATTAACGTTACCTTGTCGCGGATGTTAACTTTGGTAACTTTGAAAAAATGATTATCAGACTTTCTTATCTAGACTCTCAACTTCTGTCACACGTTAAAGTTTTAATTATATAACAATATGTCTAAGTAATTTGTATAAGGAAGATTACATAAAATACCCCCAAAGTTTCTTTTTGAAGAAGTTGGCGTATAACAAACTTTCGACATTAGTTTTGTCCGGCAACATTATTTAAGTGTGACCTCATAGTCGCTATTTGAGTTGCATCATTTTTCTACTGAATGAATTGTACTTGACTCACCGTTTCACGTGTATTTTTCATTTGAGTACTTCCTTTCCACCACGTTATTGTAGGTTCCGGTCTTGATCCTACAACTTCGCAACTCAATTCGTATGTTTGTTCAGCTGACAAAGGTTTGTTATCACCAAGAAGTCTCACCCATAGTGGTCTCACTGAAACAGGATATGAATGAAAATTAGCAACTAAATTTTCTTAGTAGAATCATATCATTCGAAGAAACATCTTTTCAATAATTCTTGTATAATATGAATTTATATTTCATGAAAAATGTATACAATATACGGAGATGTATATAACGGGATCAAAATCAGGAATCTATAACATGATTTTGATAAAACAGATGAAATCCAGAATTTCCTTCAAAAAGAAAACAATTTTGAAGCTAACAAAGTTATGGGAATTCTTTAGTGTGTTAATTGAAAAAAAAAGGAATTAAAAATTATACTAGAGCTTGAGAATTGTACATTTGGACTACTTTGGACAGATATCTGCCAATGGTCCTGTTTATTCTCTCAACCATTCCATTTGAATGGGTATGTAATGCAGTTGTCCTGTTCTTCTTCATCCCCAGCAGGTCACAGATTTCCTGGAACACATAGCTCTCAAAGTTTCTTCCTTGATCGCTGTGGATCTTCAAGGGCACACCATATACTCTGACTAATACTTCACCAATACATCTCCGACAGCTGTGACTTGATTCAGGACCGCACAAATTTCTACCCACATTTTAGAATAGTCCTTAGGTCTAGGATGTATTTATTACCACTTTCTTTCGTCGGAAATGGTCCAGCGATATCTAAGGCAATCCTTTGAAAATGTTTCCAGCATTATACTCTTAAATGGGCGCCTTTCTTTTACTGTGGTCCATTACTCGCAGCACAAGTCGTCCATTTCTTACACCGGTTCTTCACATCGTCAGAGCTGTCCATCCAATCAAACCTCTCACGAATTCGCTGAAGGGCTTTATTCATTTCCATATGACCTCTGGTATTTTTGACTTCGGAATGACTAGATATCTTCTCTCATTTCATCAATATGAGTCGGGGAAAATGTCTGCGCATCCCTTGAGAGATTCTCACTGAAACAACAATATGCCTACGAAAGAGAAAATGGAGGTATAGAGACTTTGTACCATCATTTTTGACCGTAAAGTTTTGGGCAGCTGATATCAAAAGTAGCCTCATTAGCATGACATCAGGACGGCCTAAACTGTGACAACCAGCGATCTCAATGAGAACTTCTACCATATAATAACGACGTTGCTGAATGAAGAATTATGCATGTCAGTGTACAACGTTTGCTAACTTTGGACCAAAATGCATTAGAATGAACACTATTGAAGCGGTTTAAGCAATATTTTAGACGGATTTTATTGTCGATTCATATTTGTAGATGAAACCTGGATTAATTAACGACTCTCCTGAACTGAAAAAAAAACTGTGAACACAGATGATTTCAAAGGCCGAATCTGTTCCATGAAGCAAAGACGGTTTCATCGGCTGGAAGAGTAATAGCAACGGTTTTTTGGGATAGTTATGGGATTGTGTACATTGATAAAATAATAACAGTAAAGTATTTCGCAACATTACTTCGAATTACTTCGAAGAAAAAGAAAGTGTTTTACCATCAGGATAACGCACCTTATTACACTTCAGTGATCACTCTAGCTGAATTCACAAATCGCTGTTAAAATTAGTTAACCACCCACTGTGTTCACCAGATCTGCTCCCTGTGACTTTTTAATGTTCCCTAACCTTAAAGTTTCACTTACAGAAAAAAGATTTTCATCTTACGAGGATGTTATCATAAACGTAACCGCATATTTTTAAAAGAAAACGGCAACTATTATTTATTTTGTAAGAGTTGAAAAGCTAAGAGAATGGATACAATGTATGTATTTGAAAGTAGACAATGTTGCGAAATCAAAATAATTATGGAAAAAAATTCTTGTTTCTGTGTTTGGTCGGAAACTTTTTAGACAACCTTCGTAAAATCAGAACGTCTTCCATTATGCAGTGATATTTTGGTAATAAGAAGGAGGCATGGAAAAGAAACGATTATTTGTTAGTGTTATAATATCAAATGTGTTCTTTTAGAATACCATTACATCGAACCTCCTTGAACACTCATATTTTCTGAAAAAATACTGTAGTAAAGGTTTGTATTCTGAGTCTCGAAATAGATGTAAAATATAAATTCATCCATTATCACATTGTTGTTGAATATATTTGTGAACATAATTGACAGTAAATTGATTGAAATATATCTCTGCGAGACTAGGAAAAATTAAATTTACATAAACAATATTCATAATATGATTCAAAACACATATAACAGCAATGCCAAACTTCGTTAGTATGTTTTTGTAAAGATATTTCGTATAAATTGTAACTTGAAACCCAGGTGTCAAGATAAGTTCCATGTTTCGGTTGTAACACCTAGTAGCAACCAAATATAACGTATATCTCCATGCCAAATACTTGATCATTCATGTAAGGGTCAATTGTCTACATGTTAATAAGAAGGTATCAATTTCTATCCAAATATGACTAGTAGCTGTGGAGTGTTCAAGAACGTATATATAATTTCAGATTATATCAAATATCATTTTAGGATATATTCTAATAAGTTTTCTCGGATGAATCTACACGTGTCAGATAAAGAGATTGACAAGAAAAACAAACAGACGGGAGTGATGCAATGCGACAGTTCCGATGAAAAGATACCCTAAAGCAGAGAACGATCATACATAACACCGCTGTCGAAATGTGTAATACCGAAGTATCTATTTCAAAGGAATTCAATATATAGAAGATCGAATGACATAGACCACAGAAATGTCGACACTTCTAACAATTATTATTGAAAAATTCCGAAGGAGAAATATTCGGGTCACACCGATTTCCATTTGATTTATCGACACAAAAAAAATTGAATTTAAAACGACAGATAACGGAAGCAAGTAATTTAGATTTTCAAATTTCTAAAATTCCTTAAAATATACTGGAAATAGTTGTTGTAACCTTTCCTTGAGAAAGTGTTTGGTCTGAATGCAGACAATACCGATGAGATTTTTGGTATTTACCATTGTCTGTATAGAAATGTTGAATAACGAGTTCCTAATTTGGTGGAGGGACACACGCACATACAGTCGAGCATGCAATGTATTTTTAAAAACTTTTCAGAATCCACAGCCTTTCCTCTGTTTCTGCAGTCCGTAGAGAAGGGTATAAAAATTTGTTGCTGCTATTGAAGGTGAAAGGTATGAGCCGAAACGGTATGTTGGTACTAGGTGGTTTTGATTCCTTCATTGTGTGGACATAGTTTTGAATTGGAAGGCTTCGAGTGATTATATTTTTGGTTTAATCCAGGAGTATCCTACACATATTCAAAATTTCATATCACTGATATAGTATGTCGAAATAAGAGCCAGAACAGCGAAAAAAGGATATATTCCTTTGGTTATTAAACGAAAAAAATGTTGCAGATTCTACAACTGATTTTCCTCACTTAAATTTATGATAGTCAGAAGATTATCCTGTCTATTGTTAAATGTTCACGGTATATTACTTCAAGCGAAAACAATTGGTTATTTCAGATTGTTTTTTTCTAAATAAGAGGTTAATGAACATAGGACAATATTTAGAGAAAAAATTAGCATCGAAATTGAGAAATCTTTAGTCAGAAAGATTGAATGAAATATTTGCAAAAGTAAAAGAGTGTAATGAAATTATGGGAAAAACCACAGGACAAAAATAGCAGCATACTTTGGAAACTACTGGAAATTACTTCCCCAATTTAATAATATATAAGTAATTCCATTCCTGCTTTCTATTTCCGCCATTTCGGCGTTTACAGAAAGGATTTTTTCAGTTACGAATTTGAAATACTGAGAACAGAGAAACAGAAGAAGTATCTCATTGATAGAAAATGAACTATTAATTTATAGTAATTTATAAATTGAATGTATTCACACACACTTTTATTTCAGACAAAAAATTGTCAAAAAATGCGAGAAGTACAAAAAAATATAGTTTTTATAGAAGCAAATGGGTAACAAATTTATCATTGTCCATTTTTAATTTTTCCCATAAAAGACTGAATCTTTTTGGAAGTGTACTATATTTTGGAAAACTTATTTTGAAAAAATACTGTATTTCACTGAAATAACGTTGGCAACGTTAGTCTCTGGTGTACGTTCATATGAAATAATTTATTTTCACTAAACAAAGCACTATTCCATAAAACACTTTTGATTCTACCCATATTAATGAATTGAAACTTTGCTATCTTTAGAAAATGTTATATAACAAGTTCTCTTTGTAATGTGATCAAACAGAAGAGCTGAACCAGCTCCGAACAACAATACGAGAAAGAAACTTGACAAAACATTGAGTTTTGTTCCTAGTTAAAAGAAAGGCCAAAGTGGTATATGGAATTTTAAAATCTCCTGATGATATAATAGCTCCGAGGACTGTCTTCAAATTATAAGAGCGATATATAGGAGCAGTCGACACGATCTTCCAACTAAAAAAAGGCTAGTTTACTACGAAGCGATGTACAAAGAAAGAGACTTGAAAATTGAGCCTGTTTAAATCAGGATAGAATTCAGAGGGACGTGTCTCTGACTGTCCACATGAACCTTGTCAAACTTATCACTATTCTACTCCTAGCTCATCCCGAAAATTTAGTCGGAGGGAAACGCTTGACACCATTTCTAACATCGATAATTCCAAGAAGTCCGTCATTCCGAAAGAATCTGTCTAAAAATACTTTCAGTCGAGAATTCAACATTGGGATGATTGCATTGCAATACTTTGAAGAAGTTTATTCAATCTGTTCATCCCTTAATTCAATTCCTAGTGAAATTATTCACTGTATGGTTAGATCACACATGCTAGTTTTCCAAAATCAAAGTTGTGAGCAATAAGAATTTTCTTGATATTGAAACTGGATATTTAATGAGAAATGTATCATCAATAGGACACACAAGACATGACATGATTCTTGATACGTGTCTTTTTACCTTCTAGTAATGATAGTGATATCAAGAGGCGAATATAACAATTTAAGATGCAATTTTCTAATCAAATTTAAAACTTTCTTTAGTGTTGACATAAAGTATATGTTAACATATTCATAATAATGATGATGATCATTTGGAACCTTTATTTAATAATCCAAAAGAAAGATATTGTAAAATGATGATTCTAAAACTGCAAGATGGCTAGAAGTTCACAAAAGACTAAGAAATAATACCATAGATAACAGTTAACGTCGAAATATTTGTTATTTTAATTAAATGTGGAGAAAAAAAACAAACAATGGCTCATTGTGAATAAGCAGTTTCATATGATGCTTTCTTTAAAACAAACGAAATTGGGAATATATAAAGATTGGATTAGTGGTAACCTTTGGTCATGAGATAACTAGTCGAACTAAATAGAAATAACAATAAATTTATTATGTTCAAGACAAAAAATTTGTGGAAAATTGATGGTTTCGTTATAACAGGAGACAGAAGAATAAAAACATTGATGGAATTGTGAGAAAAACAATGGAAGAAAAGTAGTGAAATATAAGCAAGCAAATTATGAGGGTACAGATATATCTACAGATGAAGCGAGAAGATACACTGAAAAAACTAGCAGAATGAAAATCAGTTGTAAGAAGAGCTAGGGGAAGACACATGACAAAATGGGTTAATACAAATTCAAAGAGTACTGATATTGAGAAAGCGAGAAGGAAGTGAGTGGCATAAAGTTGAGGAGATAAATAGTAGGAAGTTACATTGCACCATTTGATAAACAGGACAATGGACCATTAGTCTATGATAAATGGGTATATGTGGATATACAGGCATGTTTATAATCTGTCTTGTGAACAAGGTGTATAGACAGACAGTAACGTTCGAATTGTATTGGTAAAACTGTAAATCGAAACAACTGGCTCTATATCAAACATTTTCTTCGGGGAGGTGTGGATTACACCTGAAAATAAGTTTCAAATTATTATTCCATTGATATTATGTCCAGAATTGCATGGATTCCATCTTCTGTAGCAAAAGATAATGCCGGAAAAACGGAAAGAAATTGTTAAGTTATGTTTCGTATTGATTACAAAAAAAGTATGTGGGATTGAGGATCACATTCCGTTTCTACAAATTTGAGCTGAAAATGTCGTGTACATATTTTTTATTAAGTAATGAGATCAAACATCCACATAATAAGATAAATGTGCAACTACAGTTTTCTTCCATTATTTATGTTACTGTAATTGAGTTCAATTTCATTTGTAATCGATGGGTTTCTCAGTTTTAGAGAAATGATGTGATAACCTTCGAGCAATTTTCTATAATACCGAGTATATTAATTTGATGTTCAGCTCTAATCTCCTGTTATTACGTTGCATATACTCTCGGGTTGAATAAATCAAATTCGTATCCACCTAATTCTCTAAACCGATACCCAACTTCATAATGGACATTTTATTAAAGAGAGTGCATTGCAATGCGGGATAAATTTTGAAATAATCCGTAAATAAATTGGTCAAATTACTTTTCTAAGGCTGATTTATCGTTTTTGTGCCCTGAAAAGTACCAATGACGGCGAGAACGTGGATTATTAAAAATTGTGGGTTAGGCGATTTATCTGATGCATTTTAATATTAATTTGAAATATTGCGGAATTTGAAGGGTTTGATTAATGCCGAATCAATTTGTTTCCATTAGAAACCTATCAGGTATTTGAGCAGTCAACATGGAGTATTTAATTTGGGATGGAAGTAATTATGTAAATTTGATGCCGTAAAACATGAATCTATTAGTTTTTTGTTAGAGAATTGTTGTGAAAATTATAAAAATATGTAAGTTACTTCTCTTATTTTGATGAACAGAATAAACTGTTACATTTATAATATACCGCCTTAACAAGTAGATCGGAATAGAAAATGCTTAACGATAAAATATAATGAAACGATCAATTGATATGGAAGAAAATTGAAATTGTAGTAGAGAAGTATATTAGAAGCTTAGAAAATATACCGCTAAGAGTTGGTAGAATTATTCCGTTTCAAATAAATGTTGTGGATTGAAATTAATGTATGACATGTGTTTTGACATAATAATTTCTCATTTAAAATTATTTAAATTTTAAAACATTGCAAAAAAGTAACCCAGACAGAGATGCAATATCTTGTGAGTAAATCTGTTAGTCATTTAGTTGAAGGATACAATAACGTTCCTTATTTTTACCCTCCATTAACATACCCTGTCGGATAGCCCAATTTCTGTCTTATATTAATGTGACTAATGAAGAAACATAAATTTAAATTAATTATAAATTAAACTCAAGGTTTATTGTATTCATTGAGATTTATTATACACGATCTTAATAGGGACCCACATCATAGATGATTGATTCCGGGTGTCCCTTGTTCCATTAAGATATCAAATTGAGCTTTTTGTTTCGGTTGAAATGCTTCATTTCTTGCATCACTCCAATGTATTTTGTTCCACTATTTCTCAATGCCTAAGATCTCTGGCTCATTACAATCTATTTTTGCTAGTAGTAAGGGTCAATAAAGGATTCTCTTGGGTCTAATGAAAAGATGTTCAACCAAAAAAAATCTATTTGGAAAATTTCTTGTGTGGTGGTGGTGGTGGATCTTGAAACACATATCAAGACAGCATAATACCATAAGTCTTTTATCTTGTTCAGTCTCGCTCGACTGAAATTAAAAACATTCCATTAATAATATTCATTTTGATATAAAACTTTTCAAGTAAAAGAAATTTTATTCATAATTAATTTTTTCCCAAAATTTTCCAATTAAGATGCAATTTGTTTTCTCAAATCTTCGCAAGATGAATGGATGGTTTGGAAAGTTTACTAAAAATCGTATAAACATCCATGCCGATGACGATGATGACTATAACCTCCGTCTACCAAGCTAACCAAATGATCAATGAGATACGAAGACTTATGCTAAGAGAAAAATTTACCAAGAGCCAATAGCATCATCCATTACGTTCCTAAAACTCTATAACAATGAGGAGATCCAGAGACTGAAGAATGGATACACAAACACACTTCTAACAAACCAAAGAAAAATCCAAACAAAGTTTGACCAAAAAAGTGTGTTTATAGTTGATTTCATGAAATATGAGATCAATTTAAGGCTTAGTACCAATGTAACAAATGTTTCAATCGTCAATTTTTTCAATAAGTGTTAATTTATTATTATCATTGTTATCATCCTAGAACAAATCGTTTTCTGATATACGATCGAAATGATTATGAAGTTGATTCAAATCAGATTCTAAAGTTATATTGTCGGTTGTATCCTAAATAATTATACTTTTTTCAGTTGAACCTAAAATTTAATAAAAATATATGAATAAACCAATAGATGAAATGATTTAGGAAAAAGGTTTAGTGATTTTCTCGATATTACTACTTTGGTTTTATTTTGAACTTCTTCTGTCCTACCTCAGGAACACTTCGTTTAGTCTGACCGCTTCTTTTCTCATCTTCTCGTCCTGTTCGATCTTCTTCTCGTCGCTTATGTTGGGAAACCAATTGTACCTGTCGACTCTACTTGTAGTAGTGCAGTCTTTTATTACTTGGCAGATGGCTTCTTGCGGGTGTATTAGTTAATTTTCCAGTTTCGCTGCATGATTGACGATCTTCTTCAGCTCTTTTTCCATTATTCTTTCGCACTTGGCCAACGCAATTTAATCCTTGACCTAATCATCATGTGAAGACTTATATACTAGCAAAAAAGCACACATCTCCTTTAAGAGCATTATGTTCCAATTAGAATGAGCTCGAATAGCTGCTGAAGAGAGTATTTAGAATGGGAGCAAATTATATTTTTTTGTACATGATAATAAACTTTAAATAACTTTATTAACAGTATGATTATTAGAGTTATGAACATTATTTATATGTATGCTCGAAGTTTGAGATACTTGGGAACATCTATATAAAAAATGGACCTTAGCATGGATTATTCACAACATAAGCTTGATGGAGACTCCAAAAATATGGGGGGAGAATAAACATTAGAAACTTTCATGTGTCAAAATCAACAATGGAAGGAAATTTTAAAATTCTCGACGAAACTCGAACAAAGGCTCGAAAAGTCAAGCAAAATGTTTACCGTGGAAATCCAAAGACTCAAGTGACAAAGAATGTGATCAATTTTTGATGTAGATGTGAAAAAATGTTTAATGACAAGGATACTACTACGAACAATATTATCCTTCAAGGTGTCAACTGGTACAGGTTCAACACCTAATTCTAATGAGCCATCTTGTTGAAAGTATACATTTTTCGAATACAATCAGGCAAATTATTATATATAATGTATAAAACATAACTCAAAATTCTGACGTGTTTGGTCCACGTCTAAACGAGATACCTAAACCTAAATACGAAAACAGATACGGATAGCTCTCAAACAAACTCAGAAAAATATACCAAAAACAAAAAATGAAAAAAAAAAACTAAAAAGTAATATAAGTGCCGTTATACATTGGGGACAGCTGTGAAGAAGGCGAAGGACCACTCGTATTAGATCTTTTCTTGCCTAAGAAAGTTGGAAAAGGTTTACCCGATGCAGCGAAATCACACAGACATTAAGACGTCCAGACCAAGAAGACAAGAGTGTATAGCCTATTGGCTAACTCTTAGCAAAAAGATAATACTTCCCAGAATCTTCATTGGAATTCAGGACAGAAGAAGGAATACTGTGAGAATGAGAACCTGTCGAAATGATGGAACGTTCTTCGAATCCGGACGGATTTATTGTTTGCTGGATACTTAGAGGGACGGGGGAGCGGGCTTTCCCACGCGAACGGGTGTCTGTGTACAAATTACTCTTACTTTACAGGCGAGCAGTTTGAACTATATGCCTATGTAACCGAGCAAGAACGCATACAGTATAAAAGAGATGTGCACAGCATTTTGAAAATTATATCCGGTTTGCCGTTTTGCCGTTCAAACCTGTTCAAGATTAAAGAATATGAAAATAGATGCATTATTGTCTTTTTCTACGTATTAGTTATGTATTGGTTTTATTAGAGCATATGTACACCTGAACACATTCTAAAAATATGAAAGAATTTTTAAAAACCCTTGATATTTGAAACGCTTCGCATTAGAGCCTACCATTTACTTATATACTATATGAGTCGAAAGGGGACAAAATTCTTAGGTATACTTTTAATTGATTGTGAATTATTAATTTTTAAAAGTGGTTTTTGATGATATTTCTGCCCAATGATTCAAATGAGGAAAATACATTATCTATAGAGTCTATCGACGAAAAATTCCACCAATTCTTACAACTATTCAACTCCAATTGAGACCAATTGGCAAAAAATAGATGCATACAATGCATGGCATACATTGGTGTATGCCAAGTTTCTTTCTTGTAAGACAGAGCCCCAATTTTTACCATCGACGATGAATAGATAAATTTGAATATTCTCCCACAATTTCACTCATTGCCTTCTTAGACACGTTGATATATCAAAAAAGCATGTGGTATAAAATCTATCTGACGAAAACTCACCTATTAATTGCGCGAACTGATGATTGATATTCAAAGTAAATTTAGAGAAGAATGTTGCGTAATTCAAGCGTCAATCATAAATGTCAAAAAGTGGATGCTGGATGGAAGGTACCCGGCCATGAGTGTTTTCTAGCTCAAAAATATGACTTAAATTTACCAAAAGACAAATTTTATTTTGAAAAACAGTAATCTAATCTAATATTGTTGTCATTTTTAATAATAATAATCTAAATATTTTCAGAAATTTTCATGAATGAACCTGAGCAAATACGGGCTTTTATTGGTCTTCCATAACCATTCAGAGCAGTCTAAAAACTGGAATGGTCAACATTCCTGAGTACATTACATAACCATAGCATGAGAGTATGAGTCAATACAAATTTTCTATCTTGTAAAGAGATCCAAGTTTTGTACTCTTAACAATTCAGTTTAAACGTTACTTGCAAGGTGCACTGTGCAATCTAATGTCAATTCTATTGTAATTATGGAAAATTCGGCAAAATTTGACAAAAATCTGTGCGAAGTTGGTGCCAAAAAATCTGACTCAAGATCAAAAGCTTTTGCGTCAACGGGTACGCTCATATTTCCTTGAAAGGTTAGAAAGATCTGCTTTGAGAGGGAACCGATTTGAGTCGAAGGAAGCGGTAAAGCAAAAAACGGCAGAGCTCCTGTTTGGCGAGGGTATATTGAAGAGGAGCATTCGAATGTAGAATAATTTTTATAATAAAAACCTTTTTCTCAACCAGTCTTGTTATTTAATAGCCAGACGTCGTATCTTGAGAAATATTTCAACTGTGTACTAAAAAAAAGGTACGTCTATGGATTACTAATGCTTTATCTTATCATTTCATCACTCTCTGATACATAAAATAGTCCTTCTTTGAGCAAATAGCTACGATTAACATGATTAAATTTGAAAAATACTTTTTGATTTGAAAATTCGCAATCTCTATGACTTAAGAAAACTCAAATTTCATATTATGACAATAAATGAAAGCGCTGATGTTTATTGCTGGACAGTTGTAATCTATTTTTTTGTAGCTTTGTATACAAAAATTCAAATATAAATTTTTGAATTCATGTTATGCAATATTTTCTTATTTATACAATGTAAGATTAAAGCGTCATCATATAATGAAATAAACTTAACCACCATACACACCCAACACTTATATCAGATCAACCAGTTTAATTTACCGTCTTCTTATCCCTCTCCTTCATTAAGATTAATCTGATGGATAATGTTTGGTCTGGGAATGCACTAAAACCCAATAATATTTACTATCCTAAAGATTGCTGCCCTCGGTTTCGGCACTATCAGATTAGGCATAGAAGCAATCCCTGTGGTTCTTATGAACATAGTCGTACATAGGAATGAGCGCACGTGAGTAGGATACCACATGAATATATATATATAGTGATCATGAAATCTCAATTTCTATGATTTCATGCGAAAGGGTGTATCCAAAAGAAATTTACGACGTTTGTGTGTTAGCAAAATAAGAGATAGCACTATTAGAGAAAATAAGAATTTATAATACACAATCGAAGAAGGACAATTAACATAGTTTGATCATGTTATGAGAAAGGAAGATGAACGATAGATACGGAAGATTCATGAAGTACGAAATTACCCAAAAAGAAAGAAATAGGGAGCTGGAGAGACGATGGCAGGGAAAATCGAGGGATAATATGCAGGAAAATAAAACAAAAGACACAGGATAGGAAATTATGGAAACTGCTGCGGAAAAGAAAGCAAACGTAATGACTCAACTCAACTTTTTGATATGAGAAATGCTAGATACTCTCTTTAATTTAAAAAAAATCTATAAGAAGGAAACAGTAATTTTTTTAAACTTCGAAACGTAGCAGATACACGAAGGCGAATTCCTATCACACTTTAGGGTGGTGTGTGTTATTCTAATACATAGTTTTTTATTTCAATTGTTAACGTTTCTGTTCCGTTATTATTACCGGGAACTGAAATTTCATTTTGTTGCATTAAACAAGGAATGGCATAAAAAGGGTTACCGTTTATAAAATATTCATTTTATGTCTCTAGATATATAATTGTAGAATTTAGGGTAAACTACCATTGAGAAGTTCCCTATATGTTAATAATATTGTTTATTGTTTAATGCCTCGAAGAATCGTGGAATTTATAATGAACTGTATCATCTTCAGGGAAAAGTGTGGCTTCGTGCCTTCCACCAACGTTTCTATAGAACCCCGAGGATGAGAAAAACCACATACCCGGCGCGCTCGAGTACGTTTATGATCAAGCAAACCGAGTTTAACCACAAGTTAATAACAGGGATTGCCAACAGCAACGTAGAACGTTAATGAAAATAAGTTATATTTTGTATTTATAAATCATATTTATTCCAACTAATTTGATTTACCTACCTTTTTGGATATAAATGTTCAAAGCTTAATGCAAGGAATTGAATTTCATTTAGTTTTAATTATACAAGGTACTGGAAAAACTTCACTTTGTAAGGCGTTAGCACAAAAATTCACAATTAGAATGGGAAAAAGGTTTGGATCTGCTGTATTAATGGAAATCAACAGCCACAGTCTATTTTCAAAATGATTCTCTAAAAGTGGGAAATTAGTGAATAAAGTATTTCCTACAATATTATATTATACAAAATTAAAATATTTTACTGTGTGTGTTATTTAATGAAGTGGAATCGTTAGCGCATGCTAGAAATGTTGTTAATGCTCTGACTCAGATAAATCAGATTAAAAGAAACTTGAATGTCCTAATCTTCGCCAATATTACCGAAACATCTGATTTAGAATTTATTCATAGAGCTTACATCAATTAATTTTTAAGCAACTCTTCCGTACATGCAATTTATAAAGTTTATCATACTTGTATCAATGAAATAATTAAAGTGAACGTTATCAAGGATGGAATGCTAGATTCTATCGAATACATTATCAATAATTCTAAATTACCTTCGACAGAAACAAATAAATTATTGGATATATGTGAGAAAAGTCTGGGATTAAGTGGAATATCTCTGAGGAAAATACCATTTTTAGCTTATGCGCGTTGAAAAAAAATGAGGTGAAATTTCATTCATAATCTAGTTAAACCAATTTAGGCCAAATTTAAATTTACTTCCAATTAATAATAATATTCACAAATTCATGATATCTATTTAGTTACTTACACAATATGAAAATTTGTAAACGTGAAAATTGGAATTTGAATGTGAATATTTGACGTCCAGCTTTAATCGAGTGTGAACTAAATTAAACAGCACAGATATAACTTGAGTAAAATGTGTAAAATCATATTTGGAATGGGTTAGTTTTTGGCTTAGATATTCCCCGGTGGTAAAATTCGGTTCGAAATTGGAGCTTCGTACGAGAAAATTTAATCTTCTTATGCTTATAGAGGAAAATAGTAAAAAATGAACGTAGCGGCGCAGAGAGAAAATTGGTCTAGCAGATAACTACGGTTGTGTATTTTAGTTAACAATTCCAAGAGTGCACACGAACATTTTCTTCCAAAAATATTGCCAAGGAGAATATAAAGAGCATCGTTGAATTCATATTTATATATGCAACGTGAAGATTACGGTAATAATGTATACATTAGCTTGAACTAATTGAAAATGCAGAGGAGTATTTTCTCTACTGGGAGATATTGGGGATTTCATTAATTGCAGCTTCACATAAATATGCAAATATTAAATTAACAGACGTGTTTTTGTTAATATTTTTTATAGAAGAACGTTTATTCATTATTGGCGAATTGTTTTTAATAGATAACACAAATTAATGATTGGGAATTATTATTGAAATATAAGATGGAAATGACATTAATAGGTTTATATATTTCTGAATATCATTCACAAAATACATTGACAACATACAGAAAAAAATTGGAAGTTAATATCATAAATTAAACCGACTGCTTATGTTCGAATACAGATAAAGAGTTAAAGCTTTCTAAAGCTTCGATTTATTCAGACGTTTCAGACGTTATTTGATGTATTATACTGAAAAGTCAGAAATGGCTTTCTTATGAGAGCATCATAATAAAAAGAATTCGTGGTACTCTTTGGACCGTGAATCTTTGTGATACTTTGTGATGTAAATTGAACATATTATTTTTGGAATTACCTGAATGTTTATCAACATTTAGTTAACTATTTACTCAATTAACTTTTATATACGACTTGCATTTTCCATACATTCCTTTCAGTTCCCACTGTCTTCGGTTGACAAAAATCTGGTACCTTGAAGTAATAATCAAGTTCTAAATAAAGAAAAGTTGGTAATAACGATAGCCTCACAGCTATCCGATGATTTTAAATCGCCTTCACTTCTCTTCGACGATGTCAATTACATTTGAACACGTCCCCATCTACCAAGAGTCAACAAATTAGTGTTTGACAAATATTTTGCCTATTTCTGGAAATAATTGAAGCTTATTTCACTACATACATACTCCTCTCACTAAAATGTACTTTATAGGAAAGGTCGCTTGTAAAGCACAAATTAAAAAGTTGAAAATAATTTTTAAAACGAGCTTGTAACAATGATGAATGGAAAATACTATAGTTAATATGAAAAAAGCCTCAGGAACTCGATGTACGAGAAATATAGAACAAACCCACTCGTGCATTTGTTTTAAGCTGATTTTAAAAATTATTCTCAACTTTTTAGTGTGAGCTTTAAAAGCGAGTTTTTTAGTTATTCTAAGCTATATTTATTTTTTACTTTTTAGTTTCATATGCTCCATATGTTTTTTGGTTTTTTCAAACTATATTAATCAATTGATACCACACTTCGCTGCTTATGTACCTTCATCTCGTCGAAACTTGTATCGAGCGGTAACGGTGAAATTGGTGAGGTTATCAAAGTGCTTGATTTCCAACACGGAGATCGGAGGTTCTAATCTTCTATTGATCAAAATTTTCATTAAATAAGCTGCTTAATATTATTCCATGGGAGAGTTATAGAGTTCGCATTAGGTTGTTTATGTTTTCTAAGGGTTATTTAGAGGTAGACAACAAAACTTAAACGTAGCCACATTCTTTCACTGTAAAGTAAATCTGAATGATAGTGAAAGTAACAATTTTTGGTAATTATCATATTATTCTCACGCTAATATTTCTGTTACTTGTTCAGAACAAGTCCATTTTCTGGAAATTTGTCATTGATGCTAATTTTTAGTTTTTGGAAGAATTATGTAAATAGTTGAATTTGCTTAAATTCTGTGGAAGATCGACTTTTTTGGAATTATCTTAGACCGATTTCACAGTAGAGTGGATTTTGTTGTACAGCTTTTAAAGCAGCAACAACTCTGTAAGAAGTGGTAAAGTAGAATTCTTTACTTCTACTTTGAGTAACATTCAGCTTCCGAAGATTGTTATGTACTCGGTAAAAACAAATCTAATTATCTGTTATACAAAAATTCGATGTGATCAGAAACATCTAATTGGTATTTAGGCTAGATAGTTATTTCTAAATAAGTAATACTCCTGGATACAACTTATAAGGGGTTAGGGTCTACGATTTAAAGTATAAATAGTATTTTATCAACCATTGGTATTAAACTATTAAAAAATTTAACGAAACTGCAAAGAAGCGCAGTTTTTAATCTCGCAGTTTGTGGAAGTTCAGACTAATTCCATTAACCGCAGTTCATGAATATCTGCTAATTAACACCATATTTATCATTTAAATGAAAGTGCTAGACTACTGAATTATATTTTTATTCGGAAGTCGTTACGATACCAAAAACGTTTAGCATCAATTTCATAATGCGCTCTCTCCTAATCGATTAATGAGACACTTAACTACTTCCAAATTATGTCAACAACTTTGAAAGTTCTAGAAACTTACCACGGTTAACCACATAAAGACTTCTGGAACTGATAAGCTTCAAGTTTCCATTACTTTCCAACTAACACAGACACCAAAACGCATACAGCACAATTAGGGTCAGCCGCAAAATATGAGCAACAAGTTTATATTATAATTTCGTGTCTCCGGAACTATAGAATATTATCTGTTCACATAAATCGTCATGTTGTTATCGCCTCGAATAATAATTCGCCTTGGCGTCCAGTTAACTAGCTTAATTGGAACATTTACTCAACCGTTTAGATAGTTTGGAGTTTGACAGGTGTCGTATATAACTTAGTTAAGTATTCCATATCATAGATGATGGAGTTTGAGTAGACACGTTGAAGTATATCTGACATGACACATATAACATTTTACATGATTTGGATATGTAAGCGAATATACAGAATGGAAAAGCCATTGGGAATGAAAAAACTTATAAAATGACATTCCAAGGTCAGAAAATAAGATTGAACTGTCTCTGACTTGGGCTTGAGATAATAATTATAAAGATAATAATCATTTTTCAAAGCATGAATATTTTGTGTAGACAAAAGGACAACATACAATCATTTTGAATGTTTTCTAATTACTTTTGTTAATTTGTTGTTATGTTAGATTGTTAAAATGAAAAATTTTTTGGAATTTCTAATTTTAATTTGTGTACGGATTGAGAGTTTGTATGTTTTTTTAATAAAATGAATGTTTTGTTTCGCTACCACCCACAATTATACTTGCTGACGTCCTTATGTACTATAAAATATATGACATAACTCTCAGCAGTCATGCTTATGCTGTTTCTTTAAGAATATTCATTGAAAATATCAGAGAATATAGGAGACAAACATCACGATTTTAATAAATAAGAACTGTTGGTTGAAGTAGTAATACACATTACAAATGTCTCAAACCATTCTTTTCAAAACAACAAGAGTATTTAACTATGTGCCAACGCATTTTCTTACCAAAAAAAATGCAGCTCAAATTAACGATTTCTTTCCATTTCACTATGCCCTGCATTCGACTGTTCCAGTAACGTACTCCTGTATAATTTGATCTCCCCTTCCACTTTTTAGGTCTGACCAGCAGTATTTTCTTGAACACTCTTCATTCTGTTATTTTCCTTATCCCTTGTGGTTTTTATATTCTTTTAATCTGTCTGTATCACTGTTCTACGAATTTTCCTGATTATTCTCTTTTCATGTATCCTTTGTTGTTCTTCGTCGCTGATGCTACAACTCGCAGTCTTAATCTGGTTGCTTGGCTTATTCTCTTACTACGCATTATAGTTTTCTACTTACAATATGACCTATATCTTGTATGACTTCTTCATCTTTTATCGAACATTGTTCGTTTTTGTTGCTTCTCATTCCTCATCAAGGGTGTGAACTAGTTAGAAGCTATGGTCATTTATCTTTACTGTTTCTAGTTTGTGAACTCCATTTTCTCTCAGTTTCAATATACTTTGTCTTTATTCGGAATGTTGTTTTTCCTTCCTCTTTCACAATTTGTATGGAAATGCCTTTAAGACTTTTCCAGTCCCTCGGTATTGGAGATGAATCACCGGCATATGGCATTATTTGCTTTGATTTATCATTGATACTTCCACAGATATCATATGCCCTTACTATGCCGTCTAATGCAATGTTAAAGAATACCGCTCAATGAGAGACTATCAGCTTGCCTTACTACAGCATTTATTTGAAATCCATCTGATAATATTTCTTTTGTCATTAGCTTTCCCCTATAATTTGAGATAGTTAATTTCCCTAATCGTATCAACTTTTGTGGTACTTCAGGTTGTCTGTTATCCTTTATAATTATTCTCTTTTTAATACTGTGAAATGCTTAGTTGAAGTCGATTAGTAGCATTTGCATTCCAATGTTGTGCTTATAGCATTTTTCGATCACTTTTAGTAGATTTATAGCATGAATGACTTCCATTATTGATGTCCTTTATATAAAACAGTTTTGATACTCCTCTGTTTGTAGTTGCACTTTTTCAGTCATTTATTTATTATCAATGTTAGTATTTTATATACTGATTACTCTATAATTGATACCTATATTGGGACGTCCATTATTGGTACAATCAATTTTGTAGATCACTCTGCCTCGGATTTGTTTCTGATTGCCGTACTATTTCTACGAATATCTCAAATTATACTTTAAAGTGCTGGTATACAGGGTGATCTCGTCTCTAGGATAGATATAAAACTGAAAAATATTTGGGGTTTGCTGAGTAAAAAATTTTTGTCACTCCATCCATATTTTGAAAAATTGAATGAATTTTTTTTTATGTCTGACTCTCATATAGGTCTCTAGTTACACGGTTCGTACCAAGTAGTATTGAACATAACTTTTTTATTATTAGATTTATTAAGCAAAATTTCAAGTGAACTTAAACCTAATTTAATTTTAAACTAAAAAGTACTCTTGATAAAACTCTATACTGTGTACCGTTTTGGGAATATTTTGATTTGAAAATTATGAAGTAATAACCGATGCTGGTATGAAGTAATGATAAATTATGTATGTATTGATTAAGCAAAAAATCACATAATGAAAATTTAAAAACGGCTAGTAATATGGAAATAGAATTCAAATTAGAGTAGATGTTCAAAATGTCATCCGTTTTCGCAAATACTCCTTTTTTCTAAAGAACCCATTAATCTTCTAAATAGTTGGAAGTGAGCTATGAGGTCATTAAAATAACGTTGAATTCTATCTTTCAAGTCTTGAGGTGAATTTAGCTCTGTAATATAAACTTTTTCTTTAAGATACGAACAAACTGTGTGATCCAAGAGATGAAAATCGCATGACCGAGAATGCTAATGAATCGGAGCTTCTGCACCTCTACCAATCCACCGATTCGGAACCATCTACGACACACACCTTCTATCAAAGTGAGGTGGACCTCCATTGTGCATAAAAAATAGAGATCTTCGCTCTTGTAACGTTAAATCTTCTAATATCTTGAATATGTAATTGCTTTAAAAATCCAGGTACATATCACCATTTATAATTCCCGGTGGAATGCGATAACCTATTAATTTATTACCTAAAGTTTTGTGAAACGTTACAAGAAACGATAACCTTCAGTCAATTTTATTAATTGTATCCGTTTTATCGACGGGGTCTCATTTAGGCTACAAAATGTTCAAATTACATAATGCTTACTAATTAATAATAATAATGATAAGTAATAACTTTATCAATACTTTATGCCAGGATCGGTTATTACTTCATAATTTTCAAATTAAATTATTCCGAAAACGGTACAATGAATACTACTTGGTAAGAACCGTGTAACTAGTGCACCTACGAGAGTCAGACATAAAAACAAATTCATTGGATGTATCAGCCAAAACATATATAAAATTCAAGTATAATGTTGCCACTAGTTGCGGCAAAATCGTAAAAAATGTGTATTCTGTTCTTTCTTCAACGCCGTTTATCATGTATGCAGCTGGTATTACGAAAATTTTTTATTGAGCAAACTCCAAATATTTTTCAGTTTTCTATCTATCCTAGAGACGGGATTACCCTGTATTTGAAAATACCGAACTCAAGTTTTATATTTCATACAACAGCAAATACAATCCTGGAAATTATGTCGGACAGTAACATCTCTACCCTATCAATTTAACTTATGTAAACTTTAAAACTTTGTGAGAAATATTGATACGAACCCTCACAAAGCTTTTCAACTTAAATATATGTTACGGTCAGCTTCAGAACTAACAATATCTTGTGTAAAAAGAAGGGTCTTGTGTTTTATGTCTTTTAGTATGGACGTTCCGCTCAAAATATTTTCATAAATTGTAGAAAAGAATTTATGTAGACTGATTTGTGTTATACGAAAAACAAAAGATCTATAATCATTGGTAAGGTTAACATGACAGTAATAATTAAAAATTTGGAATAAATATATTCTTAATACCAACCATTTCACAGGTTATATTTTATGATGATAAAGAATGTTTTATATAACTTCTTCGGTATCGACATCCTACAAAAAGTATTTGTTTCATATAATTCCAAATTCGCTTCTAAGAGAGCACTGGGAATTTAAAAATCAAATGACCTCTGATTGTCGATTCAATCCAAATTCACTTTTTGAATTCTTCAGCGGTAGTCCTTTGTAATTTATATGTGTGTTCAGAATGTAATACGACTGGAGAATTCTAATCCAATAGTTCTGCTCCTAATCTACAATGTATCTCTGGATAAGTAAACGGACTCATGTGAGAGATAAAAAGAATAATTTCTAACATCATTTATGTTTTGAGAAATGATGTATACTTAGTAAAGTTTCTTTTATGTGGCAAATATGAAAAAAAGTTATTGAGAAAAATTGTTTAGACGCAACATCTAGGATTATATACCAAATTTTTGAAATACTTTTGATAATTAAATAGACATAATTTCAAAATCTCTTTTTAAATGTTGCATTCCATCAATTCTTCTTCTTCCAATGCGCAGTTTTAATATGTTTTCGGAATTGTCCAAAAGCTGCATATACCTTTTTTAGTCGAATTTTTCAAGGAAAAATTAGACTATTACGGTTGGCATGACTAGAAGAAAAATGGGGGGCACATCATTTTTCCCATATTTTGAGACCTCATGAACACGATTATGATGGTTTTTCGAATGCCTGGAGTTTATATATATATATATATATATATATATATATATATATATATATATATATATATATATATATATATATATATATATATATATATATATATATATATATATATATATATATATATATATATATATATATATGTTTAAGCTACAATTCCTATTTTCTTCTCTCGAGCAATTACTATGGGTCCGATTTGGTTCAAAATTAGCATACATGGCTTTTTTGGCGGCGTTTTGATGTTATTAGAGTTTGGTTGAAAACAAATGAATATTTCGAGGGGTCGCAGTGCAAAAACAGTGGTTTTTGACCTTTGCTCACCTCTGCAGGTCAAACGAGAAGCGACTGAAAAATGAAATTTCACATGTAGGTTCAATTAGGTCGAAACTTTCCATCTCCACCCCTCTCCATTTTATGGTCATGTTTGTTATATTTTCTCATTTTTTGGCCAGAATAAGTTTAACTAGAGGGTTCGAACTTCGTATGCAAGTAGGGGTGATGTTGAAGAATTGTCTTTCTCAAGTTCAAAGTTTTCTTCTTCAGTTCTTCTAGCACAAAACGCCCGAAATCATTTTGATCTTTATAATTGTTGAACTGGACCGCCTCCTATTTAATAAATAATACGAGTATGATCGTTTCTAGGGTGATTTTTTTTACTTCTCATTTTCGAAATTTCTTGTCATTATGACAATTTTTTCTTTGTTGTCAATTGGAATTGAACAAGAGGGTTCGAGACCACCGGGTCTATTGAAATTATGAATTTTCATTCGAGAGAGAGAGAGAGTTAACTTGTGAAATGAAAAGTTATTGCGGAATAGCAAATTTTCCATATAAAGAAATAAGATTGAGAATTGATATCATTTCCAAGAAATTCATTTTATGGAAAGATTTGTTTGTGTATTAGTTAAATTCTTCAATCGACGAAAAATTCGACTTTCGTGATGGAGCTCTGCTGCTCACGGCTTTTTTTTAATATTCCACTATCATTTGGAATGTGATTTTGATAAATTATTTTTATTCACCCTCCAGCCCACACTTATTCTCTAAGACCATTTTCCATCAAGCTAATTATTGAGCCAATCAGTAATCGTTTGTGTAAAATCAGCAGAGCAGTCACCATATTGAAATGAGTTTGTGAATAGTTTTTAACTACTATGCTAATTTAATGTTCCTTCTATAAATAAAGGTCCGCTGATTTCTAATTCATATGCTTTCAGTCACAGATTCAACATATTAGTATTACTATTTGATATGGTCAAAACATAAAAAATTCACTACTACTTACACTTATATCTTACACTTACACTTATATAAATATCTGCCAAAAGTCATAAAATAACTCGTTGTTTTTGTCTTTGTCTTTTATCACCAGTTGGTATCTTTGTTGGGTCGAATAGTTCTTTTAAAAGTATTGAGTTTACTTTTACATCGATTTCAATGATTTTGACAAAAATTCAAATATTTGTCTCTCATGATTTTAGAAATCCCTATAAGATTGATATTCATGGTCGATCATTTTTAAAACCAGAAAATATATAGAACTCCAACTTCAACTCGTATGAAAAAATTTTAAATTACTAAGTTGTAGGCAGTAAAAAAAAACTCAAAGTTTATGTAAAAATTGAAATATCTAAGTTTTTAGTTTTTTTAATATTATAAAATATCTATAAAAAAACATTCGTATCCAAAATTCCTTTTCAATCATTTGTAGAATTAACAAACGAAAAACGTTTAATTCCATGTTACAATGATAAACATAAGTAGTTAAAAGTGGAAAATTTTAATGAATACCTTGAAATTGTACCTACATAAAGATTAATTAGAGCTTACGGATGCGTTTTTTTGCCTTTTCAAAAAAAATCTACCAGGGTAATGGTAAACTTTTTTACGTCAGCAGGAAGTAGAGATTTTAATGGAAAAAACGCCCACTGACTTTTAAAGAAAACCTGATATTTTCACGCAAGAATTTTTGAATTAGGCGTAAAATTTTTCATCTATTTCGCGTGAAAACATTTTTTGGTCAAAGATAAAAAACAAATTTATTATTTTAATTTTATGTTTATGTTATAAGAGGTGCAGATCTTTTTATTACCTACAACTTAGTCATTTAACTTTTTTCCATAAGAGTTTTCCTTCCGGAAATAAAAATAAACCGTTTTTTACCCTTCAACCCCATCCACTTCCCCACCTCAGATCGCCAGTAAGTTCTTTTTCCATTTATTTTTATCATATTCTCTTCCTTTTTTGATGTGTTTCACCCTACTATTATTTTTTTCCCACTTTTTTCTTCTTTTAAAGTCTTCAGTCCTGGTCTATTAGTATATATTCTAGCGGAAGTCTCCTTCTCTTTAGGAGGGCGATATAACTTTTCAAAAGTTCACGGTGTTTCTGATGTCATCTGTGGTTGAGTAAATAAGAAGAGAAAGGCGTTTCGAATGTAAATGGAACATCTCTTTTTATGAGGAAATACAATTGATGAAAACGACGAAAAATTACGTGAATATTATCCTGAAAGTTCCTTGTCTCATAGAATTATTTTTATGGTTTATATACATCGTGCCATTTTATCATCGATAGCTAAAGAAATAAGTACGTCAATTAAAATGTTGTTCAAATATTTCATTTGAAAGATTACATAGGAAAAAATTCGTCAAATAAATTATTGGATGTTATCAACCGTAATTCAACTAAGTTGGAATTTCTGGAACCGTTGGCGATATTCATACTGAATACACTGTTTAAACCACTCACTACACCAACCCTCACGATTACAGTCTGACGCGCGTTTCGATAACCAAGTTATCGTTTTAAGAGACTTCAGAGTAAGTAAACTAGTTTATCTTCAGTCTCTGAAGACGATAAGTTGTTATCGAAACAGTTTATAGCTTCAGTATACTCGTATATTTTAGATGCATTAATCTGAAATCGAAGACCATTCGTGAATTCATCTGAAATTGAATAATAAAATTATTGATTGATTGTGACAAAATGTTTGCCAAAAAACTGCAAACCTATGAAAAGAATCCTTTATCAATACAAAATCATTTTTCTGTTGAAATTATGTGGACGTAGCTCTCTCTAACCAACTCCATTTCACCCTCTCGCCCATTTGGTTGAAACAAAATCCTTTTATATCATCGTATGAGATGTTTAGTGCTTTATATCGTATTCAAATTTGCGGCCTTTTCCTCATAAAATTCGAAACTTCTTTACTGTGGGTATTTTACATGAAAAGTCATATGATAATGAGTGGTTTGAGGTTTAACCTCAAACTTTATCCGACTTATAAAAAATGTTACGTGCTTCGACGAGGAGGAATTTTATTCAATTTGATCCTTTAGCATTCACTTTATTGGATTTGTTGTCGAATTTCATTTATTGAACATCCATTGCACTATCGAAGGGTTTACAACCAAAGTTAAGATTTTGTTGATACTTAGAAAGTGTACCTTAAAAGAGGTTAAGTATAATTTCTTTTTATTAGTTTGATTGATGTAAAAGATACTCAATATAGCATGAAACACAAAAATAATACCCAGAGACTGGGAAGAAAATCTATTGATACCTCTACATAAAAAAGGAGATGATCTAATGCAAACTATAGAGCAATAAGCTTATCTTCAGGTGGCTTTGAATCATGTAGGAGATAAAGCTAGGTAAATACATTAATGAGAAAATGGAGGAAGACCAAAGTGCAGATAGAAAAGAAAAATAAGCATTCACATGAGGAGCTTAATAGGAAGGAAAATAGAGCAGCTAGAAAAATTATATATTGAATTCATCGATTTTAAAGCTGCAGTCGATTCAATAGATAGAGAAATGGTATGGGATAGTATGAGGAATATAGTAATCCCTAAAAAATAACAGAATTAACCAAACGAGAAATGAAGACGTGAGAGGGAAAGTTCAAATAAACGGAAGAAGATCGACGAAATTTAGGATAGAGCAAAGAGATAGTCTTAGTCCTCTTTTATTCATGTTTGTCATGGATAGTATCATTATAACAATGAAAGAGTAGGACTATAAACTGGAAACAATAATTGGTTACAGAAGCCTAGAACCAGTAAAAATGAATAGATTAGTATATGCAGATACATTTAAGAAAATGGAGGAAAAAGTGGATATATGGACAAAGACAATAGAAGACCTAAGAATGAAATTATCAAGATATACAAAGGGTACTAAATCAAAACAAAGAACATTGGAAATATTTAATAATTAAAGGACAACGGATAGATAGAGTGTCCACTTTTGCATATCTGAGTGTCATTTCCACAAATCAAAATGTACTACGCTCTAATAAGAAAATTTTCGGGAAAAAAGAAATAGGAGAAGGCATAATAACAAAAGTATGCGACGCGACAATTGTACCCACGTTAATATATGGAAATGGAACTTGGGCAATGAACAAAAAAATACAAACTAGGATAGTAGCAGCGGAGATGAAGCAACTGAGTAAAATAGAATAAAAATTGGGATGGATATGATGAGAACTGAGCTAATTCAAGCGAAGCTCAAAAAAAACCAATAGGAAACGATGTAGCAAAAAAATGATATGGTACGGTACGAACCCATAAAGAGAAGAATACCACAATGCTTAATAAGAAAAGTAACAGGAGCAAAAATATATTATATAACAAGGAAAAGGAGTCCTAGGAAAACCTAGTTAAAAGAAGGAGCACAGGAAGAGGAAAAACAAGGGAAAACTATACAATATATAAATGAAATCGCAGAGGATCGGATAGAGTGGAGAAATTGGACGAAAGGAGAATGAAAACTAGTATTCAAATATTTGAAAGGAGTTAGAGAGAGCATGAAGCAAAATGACACTAGCAAAAAAATAAATCAACAAAATTAATGTGATTATTTCATACTATTCACATCAAAAGTGCGACAGGATCCATTTCAGTACCAGTAAGAAATTTCATAGAGTTGTTTTTACGAAAACAGTTTACCTAATATAAGCTCTCATCAAGTTCATGTCGCACCTAGTAAAAGATAAATGGCAAACTTCAAATTATGGATGCAACAGACTAGGGAAGGAAATCTGAAAACTATAGTACAATGTGGTTTCAGAGAAAGAATGCAAAACACATCGTAGAGAAGTATTCTGAATGAATTTGAAAGAAATCACGCTGTTTCGCAAGTTTACAATATATTACATGAAAATTTTGAAAAAATGACGGTAATATCCACAATACCATGAAGGCTCAGTGCTGGAGCATACAGTCTGTAACCTGTACTACGATGAGGTATTAAGACTATGATATGACATTCATTGAATACTGTGACGATCTCGCAGTGGAGGTAACAACCAAAGATGCCCATAACTTAGAAACGAAATAAGGAAGGGCAGTGGAGGATATTACATACTATCGAAGTTGTCCTATTCGCAGCTGAAAGAAAAACATTACAATTAACAATCGAAGTAGAAAGCACACGTATTGCTTTCCAAGCAGCAGTGAAGTACTTAGGGAATCATTTAGACCGTAATATGTATGTATATAAGATCATCAGAGAATCGCAGGAGTCATCAAGAAGAATACCATTCGGAAATGTAATCTCTTAGGTACTATACGGAAAGGCTACATACTGAAAAAAATAATACGATATAAAGGTGATAGTGAATGGATAAAAAAGTAATAACAGACTTGATTTTAATTTATGAAAAAATGGTACAAGAATTCTAATTGTCATTCTATTTTATAATTACCTATGTCGAGGATTATTCACAAAACTAACTGCACTATCTCCCATGCACAAATTAATGTTAATCATACTTATTACTATTGTCTAACATGAATCTCCTCAGAACCTTGATGCATTGTTGTAGTTACCTCTTAACTACGACTTCCCCTAATTTTAACAATGTTAACACTACATCTTAACTAACTACACTATTAATCACTATTAACGTAACTACTCTTGGTTATACTGCTTTTACTTATAATATATGCATCCTAAAATTGATTGTTCAACATGTGTATCAAAACATTTCCTGTGTTGCACTTCCATAATTGTTTTATATCAGCAAATTCCGTATGTGTGGACAGTACTATTTAGATTTTACATTATCCTTGAATCCTTGATATTCAAGAGGGACCTAGAAAATATCGAAACATATCATTTTCAATTTGGAATCACAAAATATAACAGTATTTTAAAGCTATTTATTCGAACATTTTATAATCACAAAATGGTTGGAAGAATATATAAATACTATGTTTCTAACTTACGAAAATTATTTATACACTATCTATTCACAAACACATAACTTAAAATTTTTCACTGATACCTGCTGCTGAACTTATATACTTTCATCACATTCTAGAATCTTACATGCCTGGAAATCTCTAGCTTACCGTGAACAAACAAAGGTCTTTTTAGAAGTTGTCTTTTTGAAAATAGTCATAGAAATAAGCCGACCTTCCAAGGAATAATTGTCGTGTCCACCAAACTTCAGCTTCAACAATAGGACCGGCTTCACGGTCTATACCAGTAGAAGAGTTTGTAGCAGCATAACAATTGTGGAATTCATTATCTTCATAACCTTGATGGAAATAATAGCTTCTATTTCATGCTCATGCTCCTCATATTATATCGTTTATTGAGTTGGTCGCTTTCTTAGGCTGTCTTTTTCAAATTACCCGTATAGTTGGGAAAGTCATGAATCATAACGCACGTTTCATATTGATCATTTTTTATAATGTTTAAAAACAACATTTCCATTGGTTTAAAACTTCGATATATTCCAAAAATGAACGATCTGGGACATGCCGAGGATTAAAAGCTGTTGCGGAGTATATATCTTCTTGGTCTTAAGGGAGCTTCAGCTTTTAGTGAAGCTGCCTTAGCTAATTCGGCCATGTGACTATGCTTTCGGTATCGATGGTGGTGATCTGTTGATTTGGGTGTCAGCCGAGTTTATGGGCTGTTTGATTTGAACGACGACATCAATACATCGTTGATGTACTGATGTACAGGAGAAAGAGTCTAGGTGAAAAGATGCATCCCTGCGGAATACCAGTATTGACCTCAAACCTCTCTGAGCTATGTCCATCGATAGCAACCTAGATGGATTGGTCTTTGAGAAAGGTAATAAATCAGTCGATACGTGAGGATAACATACCCTACGAACTAATTTAGAAGGTTGGCATTCCAAACCCTGTCAGTGTGATTCCTCGAGATTCCTCATATTTCTTCAATGCCCACCTTGATGACATAGGCCAAAAGATTTTCTATGTATTGATTGTTGATGATGTTAGTGACTCAAGATTCGCTGGTTAACCACTATCTTCATGACCTTATCAAATGCTGGAACTAAAGCGATCGGACAGTAAATCAATCTTAGATGTAATCTTAACATTCTGATAACTCAAGACATTTTAGGAATAAATAATATTTAATCTACAGATTTCTGCTAATGTTTATGTTTTTTGAACCACTGCAATATTTTAATAAAAGTACGGGTTTTGAGACAATACATAGAAAAGCTATTCGTGAGGAATCCCTTGAAATATTGAGTCTCTAAACTGATATGATTCATAAGAAGAATGAATTTGGAAAAGACCACGATAGGTTCTAGTGAAATAGGCTACAAGCGACTCCGTTAAATCTAATCTATCTCATCAAAGTCAAATTTTGTTATCTATATTGAGCTAACAAATTGTAGCTTTATAAATTATCAAGTGTTCATTCCATTCACCAACAAAATTCTGGCACAATTGATCAAATAACATCTCAAAATCCACAAAAAGACATATTACTGATAATCCTGAGGTTTTCAACTTTCAATTTATCAAAGTCCTTCAATATACGTATTTAAAATTATTTTTTAATAGTTATGGTTTGAAAACGACAGCTTCACAATGAATTTGTAGCAATTTATAATGGCCTCCCATACGGTTATCCGTTCAGATACTACTTCACAGTTAAAACGAAAGTTAAAAACAAAATGGCAGAAAAGTTTAACTAAGCAGATTTACCACGAATCGACCAACCAACCGACCTACAGACGGCAAAAGACAAACGACAAGGGTAAATTCAGTTAACGAATACGCAAAACTTCATGTTAATTCTGTTCACGAAGCAAACACAGAAAATTCGTTATGTTAACAGAACATTCGTAACGTGCATATATCATATTAGTGCTTTTCTAGATCAGAAGCCAAATGTGATCGCAGTGGCGGAACAGATTCTTTTACGATTTCATTCTATATACGGAGTTGAGGTATTGTCTGCTTTTTAGTGATCATTTATAGACTGACTGGCTTTACGGGAACTATCGGGTTAATGTTATGGAAGTAATCACGTTAACTATTGTTCGAAAACTGAAATAATCAGGTCACCGCCATATGATAAGATACTCAGGTGAGGAGTTGTTTTGATTCATTATGTCAAGGGCATGACAGTGCATCTGGACCGAGGGTACGTTAGTCGCTCGAGGGTGTTTACAAACTTTTATACAAAGAAGTTCGTTTTGGATAAAAAATTTTGTTTATTAATTTTTTTATTTTCATCTGCGATATTATCTTGACATTATTATTGTGTACGGTTTTATTACTATCGAGGTGGGTATTGAAATTTTTAATATGTCAAAGTCAAAAAACAAAAATGAAATAAGATTTTGATACTCCCGAACAAATTTCAAAAAAAACTGAAAAATAGATTTTGATGCACCTCTTGAAATGTTAAAAGGTTCCTATATTATTTGGTGTTTTTGTCGAAAGTCAGCAACAAGCACTAGAAGAATAAAAATCAGTCTTTATCTTTTTGTTGTAAGGTATCAGAAATCAAAAGTAACGAAATAATTTTTTGTTTTAAAAGCGTCGATAAACCAATTTATCATGCGATTGTTTAATTCACACAAGAGGCTTCGTATTAATTAATACGAATATTAAAAAAAGTACAACTAATTTTTTTTCTACGACTCTCTAATGAACTACAACATTTAAAAAAAAACCCATTCCACCTAGAAGCCAATTTTATACCTTTTCGCGTTTCTTGAACTGTCCAGAGAAGTCTAGCGTCAAGTGTCATTGCCAAATACTTTGCATTGTTGGTATGAGGAATTTTTGAATTTTTTATTTTCATTAAGATATTTTGGTTTTGTTAGTTCGTGAAGTTAACATGAGCAGTTTTATTTTCGTTTAACTTGATACGGCATCTATTAGTCCAGGTGTATATCAGGTGTATGGATGTTTGTAATTTCATATTAGCTTCTTCGTGGTTTTTTCGATGGCCGTTTCATTAGCAAACAATTTGGTATATCGCTCGTATACAGTAAGTAGATTGTAGGGCCTACCTTGAGGTACTCCTGCTTTTATTTATATTGAATGCTTCTTTCTGTTTTACTCTATAATATCTGTCTATAATTCAGTGTTCTAGCTTGATTTCATCACTTAGTATATACCGGTACTCCATGTTCTACCGGGTAGAAGCAATTTGAAAAGAATTGCAGAACATCAATACATTCAATTATCATTATTTTTGTCTTATGCTTGTTGTACCAAAACCAGCTGCTGATTTTCTAGTTAGTCAGATTCTTAATGAAGAAAAGAATCATTTTCAAATTTCCTGTGATATATTTCATTCTTCAAATATTCCAAAATTAATCACAATCATATTTTTTTATATAAAAACATGATAACTACAAAACAGAGAACATATTTCAGTTGTTAAGGGATGTCAGATGTTGATCCCTTCATAATTAACCCTTCTAAATTAAACGTTGACCCTTTCGTAAACGTGTAAATTCCTCAACGAAATACCCATAAACAAGAAACGCTTTCATTATTCTCTTTAAGTTACAGTTGAAATAAAAAAACAGTCTCTCTCGAGATTAGCATAATTAAAATGGGTTAAAAATGAAGTCGGGCATAGCAGTGCTGTTTCATTATAATATATACTGAAAAGTTTTCGCCCTTTGCACCTGACAAAACAAACGTTTGGAACATGCTGTGTTCTTCCTAAATAATTTGTAGAGCCAGTGCTTTGGGAAGAATGAAGGACAAAATTCCTTTATTAAATTATATTCGCACTTTATTACACATTTTCGGTGGAAACTATGTGACAAGATTTCTTTTCAACTTGTCTCAGAAGTGGAAGTTTTAGTTAAACTTGGATAAGAAATTGGCTAGAGGGTAGGCCGCATTCCAACTATAACCAGAATTAGAAGCTTTGTAGCAGACAAAACAGCTAAGTTATATCACTTCGTTCCTTGAATTTTCATTCGTGTGCTTTATACATTCATTACTCTACCCAAGAAGTTGTTAACATAATAGTAACGTGTGGAAGTAATTGACAGTTTGGTTTTTCATTGAAATGGGTGTTTTATTATAAATTATATTTGTTGCGGAATACCTAAGTAACTGTTGTCCATTTTTATGAATAAAAAAAAGTAATAAAATAGTAAATCATTCGTAATCCAAAAGTATTTTAGTATGAAATAACATTTGTATAAATATCATAAATATATGGGGTCTATACTTATATTTACACCAATTAGTCTGCTTATAATTTTCATACCTGTAGGTAAAAAAGTGCAATTTTTTTTTAAAAATGTTTCATTGTTTCACAAGGTATGAAAAACATTGTGCCATACTGGTTATATAGGTATGAGGGTTTAAATTTTATCTCGAAACAACCTTAGGTACATAAAGTAACATTTCAATATAAAAACTCAACGCTATGAGTAGAATTACTTCTTACAAATCCAAATCAGGATTAGAAGATTTACTGTTGCAACTAATATTCTTTGTTTTTTACGCACCGAAACGAAATATTCTTGGAATTTGAATTCTGTATATATTTTTTCAACCACTTATTAGTGGGCAATTTTATAATAGTCTTGAGTGCATTTTCTATCACTATTATACAGTTCTGAGGAAAAGGATCTATCATTTGTTAGAAAAATTCTATGACAACATCAGCAGATTCAAAAGCCAATAACTTTTAACAACCGCTTGAACTGCCGATGTGAACTATTATCGGTTTTTACCTCTTTCTTATTGGTAGAGTAAAACCATGAGATGAATTGTTTGAAAAAGCCTGTCACTTTTCTAAAATTTAATTGGTGTATGTCCTTTATTGATAAATGTTTTCTCTATGTAGAATATATTTCTTTATTGCTTCATATTTCTTTTATACTCCTCAGGTAATTTCTTCTCCATACTACGATATCGTTTTATTTTATCAAAATATATTTCATGGAATGCGTTTCCTATTTCTTTCAAAAGTTTCCATAGTGTGCTTCGACTCAGTTCGGGGTATATCCTCATCATCTCGAAGCGTGACAAAAACTTTGTTTATTGTCGGAAATTCCCATCTAAAGAAGAAAGCATATACTATCCTTCGAAGTCTTTATTTCAAATTATTTTCTATTTTAAATTTTGGTTTTGCTGGAATAAAACTTTACATGTTATTTGAAACTCGTCCCATTCTGTTGATAAGTGTATAGATCTACACTAATTACACTATGTCATAAACACTTTTACATATAAGTCTGTTTGTAAATTATTTAAAACAATTAAATATTGATGTTTTTTCTTGACTGCCGAAGAACCGATTCATTTGAGTTTACGGGACCCCGGGAAATTTTCCATAATTACAGTAGAATCCACAAGAGTATGCACAATGCACCTTGCAAGCTGCAACTGAACTAAACTGTTAAGAATTTACAGCTTGGACCTTGTTGGAATTTCTATCTGTTATTGGCAAATAAGTACTCAAAGATTTTATGATATAGCGATGTAATCTTTGATACAAACGGTTTTTGACTAATCCAAACCTTTTTTTATTGTTTTTTACAACTTGTGGTTATAAAAGGCCAATAAAAGCCCAAAAAATTGTATTCGTTCGGGTGCATTTATGAATTTTTTGGAAATATTTAGATTATTCTGTAATAGTATTTAAAATTACCGTACTGAAATGTGGATTGGTAAGTAGATTTTATTATTCTCTCCTACATAAAAAGACTATAGGGTATCGAATACAGAGTTCCACTGAAGCCCAAAATAAAATTATATATTGACATAAAAGTGACATCGATGAAATACGTTATTTTTTACATTGGACGTATTAATTTCTGATACAAAGGGGCTTTTCCAACACTTTTGAAATTTAACGGTTTGTTGAGTGTGGAGTCATTAAAAATCTCTTGGAAAACTGAATTTCAAAATATCCCATTTTTTTCTTTGGATTTACGTGATTGTTGGAAAAAGAGAAAAATTCTTTTATAACTGAAAAAGTCACTTTTCTACTTTTCTAGAGTAGTCGATGGGTGAATAGCGTAGCAGATGTTAAAAATGTCATCCATCCTTTTTTGGCAAGATTCCAGCCGATGGTAAAATCCGTCCATAGAATCCTGAATACCCGGTATGTTTGATTCCATGCTAAATTCAACACTGTTATTTAAATTTTTTACATCTCGCCAACAGTACTCTGGAAAAAGTAATTTTCAGGATTTTCCCCATTAATATACACTTTCAATTGATTTCTTATCTATCCCAACAACTTTGATACGCTGCTTTTTTAACAATTTTCGTTCAATAAATTGATTCGGATGTGTTCAAAAGTAAGCCAAAATTTTTATCGTAAAATATAAGTGAAAAACTCGGTTCCTGGTACAATTAAATAGTTTCTCTCTTTTCAAAATAGATTTCCCAGCAGTTGCTTACAATTGAAGTCATTTTGTTTAATGTTTTCCTGAAAACGTATATCCTAGCGAAAGTTGATGCCATTTTGCTTAATTAAATCTGAACACAGTGTATTAATTAGGTGATATGACAACCCAGGTTCGCCTTTTATTAATAAATGCTCAATTAGATCTAAAGATGGAGCCATCCATATCTTTTGTTACTATTTAAGAGATTTTTCCGTATTTCTCAATAATCATACAAGTGAAAGATTCCATTTTCATGAAATTTTCAAAGATTCGAAAAAAGTTGACTAAGATTGCAGTTAACGCCTTAAAGAAAAAATAATTATAGTTCAAAAAAGCCAAAAATCACGCTTTTAAAGCACACCAAACTAAAAACAGGAAAATATTCTCAAATATGAAAATTTTCTGTGAGTCATTTGTGTTTTAAATCCCCAATAGAGAGGCAGAGCTGTAAAATTCTTCTCTAACAACAGAATAAAATGTAAGGTGTAAAATTTGAATGTGAAGAGAAAATTTGTGATCGTTTCTAAAAAACCTTTGCCGACAAAACAAATTTTGAGATTTGAGCCCACGACTAGCCAATCCGGAGGTTGACTCCTTAGCCCGATAGGCTAACGAACACAATTGAAGTGCTGAGATATACTAACAGTAATAAGCTACAAAGTGTGTTCCAAATAAACAAACAAACATATGAAGCTAATAGGTATAAGCGTGTTAAAAATTTATATAACCTAACGCAAACCGATCAGTGATATCGAAGTAAAGTGCATTGCCAAATGACACCGAACAATATTGAGTTATCAGTCATCAGTTTTATGAGCTTCAAAAGCATGTTTTCCATTTTTACAAAAAAACAAACAATCCTTCATGTAGGAGAAGCTAATATAATCCGCCTGTTAAATAATATTCTATTAGTAACTAATACATCTAACGTAAAATCAATTCACGTGTTTTTTTCAAAATGATGTGATTAACTCAGCAATCTATAGATCAGAACCAACCAACATCAACTTCTCTTCCAATTAACGCTTGGCTAGTTGAATTAACTTAATAGATAGCGTAGTTGTGACCAGAACGAACGGACACCATAAAGTAAGAATTTTGAACGAGATAGAAAGTTTAATGCAGCTCTTAGCCGATAACGAGCGCTGCCCAGAACATTTACTCTTAATGACCTAAATTATCCGGCTTTTTGCCACTCTGTCGAGCTACATCTACGTATAGATGAGGGTTTTATATGTGGATAGGAGAGCGTTTTATTTTAATTTTGATAAGATATTGCTGTCAAATACACTGTACGTAGTTTTCTAGTTTCCCAAATTTGTAAGCAATTATTATGTTGGAAGACATTATCATAGTGAATTGAAAAATATGATCTTCTCACAAAAATTAAATTGCGAAGCTTTGATTTTATTTTAGAAATTGTCAGCTTGATTGTAACAAAGTTTACTGTTTGCTTGATTTAACAAAAATTTCATCATTATCATTACTATTATTATTATTATCTCTGAATTTTACATTTCTACTCAGTCATAAGTACGACGGCATTGATCTATCCATAGCATTTGCTTTTCCAGGTTTTAAGGAAAGTAAAATTAACAAACCCACAATTTATTATTAATTAGAATTTATAGTTGAAACCTCTAACTCATTTATTTTTAATAAAGGACTTCGAAACTCACCAGAATTAGACCTGACTTGGAAGAATACAGTTTTGGAATACAGTACGTTGAAAGAAAAGCAAACTACGAGGACAGCATAAAGAGAATCTCTATAGAAGAGCTCAAAGACTTATACATAAATAACTCACGAACACGAAACAAAAAAGCCCAATTAGAAAATGATCTTGAGCAAAAGGCAGAGGAAATGCCATTAGAAAAACCTTAACTGAAAGGCGCGTATATTGCCAATCCTACGTTTTGAAGATAACCGTGTCTCACCTGAGAAACGGAGCAAAAACAGGTAGAAATTCAACGAAGTTTTACCTACCGGAAAATACAACAAATATTGGAAAAGCTTGATATGTTATCGGTGAAATTTGAAGTAATGTAAATTTAGGTCCTTGTAATTTTTCTCCACTTCTTTCGGTTCCTTGGCTTTTTTTCTCCAGCTCCTGATATTTCTCTCCTCAGGTCTCTTTCTACTGCCCCCCTCTACCCTTTTTCTGGTCCACTTCTTTTGCAACTCGTTTCAAGATCCTGTCTTAGTCTATTCGCTCCAAGTAACATAGCCATTATAATCTGTTTAGTCTTTATAAACGCGATGATTTGAAAATGTATAAATTTCATGGTTGGATCGTCTCTCCCATCCTAACTCTGTCTGCTTTTCTCTCCCAGATATCCAAGTCTCACAGGTGTATATAAGGGTGGGTCTCAACATTGTGATGTTAAACACAGCAAGGTGTAGGCCACAATAAATCAATAAAGGTGCATTTTGATTCAATCAAAAACACGTATCATTAGAATATAACAACATAACAATATAATGATCATTGAATTTATATAAAGTACACTTTATGAACAATAACATTGATATTTGTATAAATATGTATATGAGAATCAGCAAATAGATAGATAGATATAGACACACATATGTAGTTGTCAACAGTCGCATTACTATAAATGTACTCACTGACCAACATGTTGGCAGAGGTCAGGGATTATAATATAGTGTAAGTATTATGAAATGTGTGAGGTGAAAGTGAATTAATGATATTTTTTATTGAGTTCCCACTGATAACATGCCCTCGCCCTCTTACAACACATGGCGACCCTTCAATCACCACATTGGAAAATTTGAAAGTGTCTCGTAAATGCCGAAAAATGGGTCCTTTAACAATTAATATCAAATGGTTTTGAATCATTTACAGACAAAAATTTATGTGAAAGTTTGATAACACAGTAGAATTAGTTGGTGGTACGCTCAGTTTTGAAACATCTACGATATTGAAGAACAGAAATGGGTTGAGTTTCACTCAGCACGTAAAGATCCAGGAAAACTAGAATTCCAAATAGATGATCATTTGAAAAAACAGAGATTTCGACGGAAAGTACATGTGATCTTTGGAAAAGAATTTCCGACTGTGAACAAAGATCTTGCCAGGGTTCGTGATGATAAGTATTACCCTGATTTAAGTCGAAAAACACTATGAAAACTTCCAAAAGAAATACATTTTCGGTTGAAAGAGCATTTCAGAAAGTCATTTTACAACAGTAAGGAACAATATTTTAGTCTAGAGAAGAAATAACCCAACGATTATAGAAGAAATGAGGAACCAAAGAATAAATTTATTTTATTTAGATGGAATGTGGATCAATGAAGGACATACATTTTGGTAAGATGAAACTGTTAGAAGTTGAAGAAGGGTTTTTACAAATAGTTCATCTACTGGCTCCAATCAACCAAAAAAAGGGCGCAGACTGAAAAAAATACACACGTGCAATTCAAAAACTTTTGTTTCTGAATCGGTTATTATATTTGTTAATCTCACTTTTAAATATGTTATGAGCAATTTTTACGGGATTTCACTTCACTTCATACTAAATAAAATAATTCTAACATTCCGCGGAAACTCTAGTAATAGGAATGGTAGAACAAGTTTCCTCGGTAAGGTATTTGATCCCACACCATTGTGGTTCCATACCGTTATGTATAATTCTAGTTTAGATTCCACGCATAAATTATTATCAAACTGACAGACATTCTGCCACGTTTCCTCGTTAGAATAATGTAATGGCAATTCATTTAAGTCGGAATAAATGGTAGATGTTTCGATAAAACGTATTTAGTAAACATAAGAGGATTTGGTTTATGGAAGCATCCAATGGAAAAGTTTTCTCCCTCTTCTATATAGAATTTCAATTATACTTTTCATTATATATAAATAGTCGGTTAATATAGCTTAAATTTCTAAAATAGTGTATTATATTGTATGTGATATTTACTATAAATTGTTTTGGTTTCAACAAGAATTGTAATGTTTTGATATTTCAATCTGTAATGCTCAATTATGTGAGTATATAAAGTATAGTATATATTTTAAAAAACAAATAACGCCTCACAACATATACAACTATTTATTTAAAACAATTTTATTTGTATTTATGAAATAATAACAGTTACGGGGCACGTATTGATATAAATATATTTTAATAAGGTATTAATACTGAAAGTAATCAATAATACAGAATTCATAATTATTATCAGTGAAGTTAGTTGTAGTTGAATGGAAATGTTTAGAGGTGAGTTGAAAAGTTCGTTGGCTAGCATAGAAAAACTTCTATTTGGTAGAATTCGATTTTTTGCCTTCGAGATCAATACAACGGTCATACTATTTTTTATATGATCGCTCTTTGTCTTTAGCCTCAAAATTAAAGCAATTATGCGACACGTTTTTTCGAGCGTAGTCTGTTTTCTCTCCCTCTAGTTTGTCGGGATATCTTCTCTTCTCGTGAAGGGTTAGTTTCGGTGACTATACACCCTTGTCGTTGCGGTTATTAATGTCGTCACAAAGTGTGTGTGTGTGTGTGTGTGTGTGTGTGTGTGTGTGTGTGTGTGTGTGTGTGTGTGTGTGTGTGTGTGTGTGTGTGTGTTTGTATAGATCTATGGAGGAAAACTTTTCTAACCTTCTTAGGAAAGAAGGTTAGAAATCTAATCCGACTGGTCATCTGCTTCTCCAATCCCCGATGTATAAATGGCACGTATGAAGTACCGAGTTACCGTGTCAAGAAGTGTCCACCTGTGTATTGACTCGAGTTCTAGGATTTTATTTCTTGCTAAAGTCTGTAGAAGGTTATGCAAACTGAAAAGTCTTCTTTCCTTCATATTCCACAAGAATAGGTGTTTAAATATGGCGACCAGGGTGATTCCAGAGGAAAATTAACTCTAGTTTCTTTTAGAAATTCCATAGATTAACGTACAATATGTTAAATTAAGTTTCATATCTAAAACGCGACATATTCATTTAAGGCAAGCAATAATTATAGAGCATCACCAACAGAATGCTCCTTTGTTGTATTGCTTTCAATAAAGCGGTGATCGACGTCCATAATAAATAGTTTCTTACTCCAACTGTTTTATGGAAATCCCGTCCAAAAGCCAACAAGATATCACGTTGCTTTTCATACAAAATCGCGACTTGTAACTCAATGAGATAATACAAAATTCTGACGCTCGGTGTTGTATTCTGTGCAACAGTTTAAACATTGACAATAGAGTTAATTCCCTGAAGCCTATCTTCAAGCTTGTTGGTGAGCTGTACCGATTGGTCTTCTTGTTTATCTTCCTTTTGCTCACGAATGCCTGACCGTCACTGCAGTACAGTTTACACGATTGAATATATCGCTATTGGTTAAATCGATATCTAGATAGTCCACAATTATATCCATGTGAAAAAAGGTGATAAAGGGATTGTTTTGATATATTCGAATTCGAGGCATTTTGTGTGTGTGCATATGTTCCAAGCATATGTATGCATATAATTTGTACTTTCTATTTTGCTTTTAATATCAATTTTAAAGCGTGGTCTGACCGTTCCTCGAAGGGGAGAACTAATACTTTACTGGGTAGTATGGCGACAAATATTAAATTCCATTTCCTTTGTAGAACGTAACGTCGGTCGACCAATGCGTTTGATCTGTTGAATTAGATATTACAAAAGAGTGTACTATTTCGTTCTGAAGAAATTCTAATTGATATAACCGGTCAATGCAATATGAGCTATTAAAGATGTTGATACGTTGTCAATATATGAGTGATATATTTTGATGATAAGTAACAAGGTATGTCTTTTGCCGACATAACGATGATTCATACAGGATGTTTTGATTCTAGCAATAGAATATCTTGGATTGTATGACATTTCTGGGTTATATGCTAGAACAAATTATTTTTTTGATGAAAAATACTCACACCTAGTTATTCAAACTTCGTTAAGTGTTGGTAATTTGATAATTAGAGAGTTAATTGCTATATAAACTACCAGACTACCACCAGTCTATATTGAAGGGAAATATACGAGGTCATAAGATTTCCCGCAAGAATAACGAAAAGTCCCCACTTCCCTTCCTCGAACTAATTGTGAGTTTACAACTGAAATCACCAACTCCAGAATATGCAAAGTTTCCACGAAATATTACGACCTTATATCATCTCCTCGAACAATTTTCGTACTAAGACAGATTTACCATCGCGAAAAAGTACAATTGTGTTCTCGTGATAAAATACCATCGGGAATTGTATGTATACGAGAATTGTTGAATAATTTTTCAACGTTTTCCTAAGCACTTTAAGCGGAGTTTCTCATACAAAAAAAGTCCAGAAAATAGAAGCGCTGTATCATAAAACGCTAATTGGCAGAAATACGACTTATGTTGTACAAAAACGTCTTTGCAAAAAAATATAGCACCAATTAACAGCTTGAGACTGAAATATTGGAAAATCACAGAAAAGTATAACAAAGTACCTTTTTAACTCGAACAATACCTGCAAGAAGTATCCTAATAAGATTAATGAATGTGAGAAGTTATGTTAGGGTTGTAACGTATTTCATCAGATTATTCCTCTATATCTAATTTTTCTTTTGTTAGTAGTTTTAGGAGTGGTTTGATCTAAAACGATTATTTCCTCGTCTATTGTGACAAAAATAATAATGTAGGCTAAGTAGGCTTTAATAATACCTCTACACATTTACATTTTACCTACCTCTCCTTCGAAAAATCCAAATGGAGAATTGACTTCGATGAATTAGAAGTATGATGTTAATTTCAGTTGATTCAAAGTTATCGTGAAAGTATATAAGTATCTTAATTCTCATAAATACCGTCTCATATTTATTATGCCTATATAGTAAATGAGGAGGTATGGTGATTTAGTCTATTACCTTTTCGGGTGCACAGACATCGCTGTAATTATGAATAGCTCCAGTTTATGATAGTCTGTTTAGGAATAACTTGTTAGGAATTGTCTTGAAAACCGTAAGTATTTAATAGAAAACTCTCGTGCTCGTGGTTGTCATGAAGATTAGACTCGTGACGGAAGATTATGCATCTCGGAACTTTAATTATGAAATGAAAAACAAAAATATTTTACATTCTAAACACAAAACAAAATACATAAAAAACAATATAAATATTACATTTGTATCAATAAGAGATATGTTCCACAAATTTATATTCTGTTATTTTATTGGACCTAATCAATTGCAAATGTAATTTATAATGTTATATGGAATTTTACAACATAGAGTTTCCGCTTTTAAAAATTCATTTCTCTATTGTACATTGTTTAGTACCTACCTAATGTTGAAATGCAGTTTAAAGTGTTTGGAAATTCTCGGTTTCATTTTTTGAATTTTCCAACTTTACAAAGAGGATTAGGTAGTAAATTCCAGGTAATAATTTTATCTCTCACGATTTGTATTATGTACTAGAATGAGCGTTAAAGTAGCCGCAAAGGAGTTTGGCGTTCCGTTGACAACGCTGAAGAAGAACAGCAAATACGTGTTTAGCAAAAAAGACTCTTCCAATACAAGAATATGAGAAGATTGTACTCAATATCTCGCATACCATGACTCGCTGATAGAACATCCCGTAATAGACAAAAAGGGTTACATTTCAGTCTGTACTGGGAAACCCAATCTTGGGCCAAGACTGGTTGACTTAATCTTGGCCATACGAATGATCACCCAAACTTAAACCAAGAATAGCTAACCCAACCTTGGCTAACTAAAACTCGGCCATATCAAGGATTATCCAATGTTGGCTTAGACTTCTTGACTTAGCCTTGACCATGCCAATGAACACTCAAGTATGGGCCAGGGCTGTATAACCAATTTTATACCGTTTAATCGGGACCCAGAATCAAGTTAGGCCATTCGGTTACATACAACGTGATTAGAGTATTTTTGTTTTGAGCATACTTGTTTTCATTCTGTGTCAGATCAATTCGAACTTTAGTTATTCTATCAGTCCTGAAAACCAAGCATGGACTTATCCTTAGAATTGGGCATGGTCCAATTAAGCATTGCCAGTCTTGACCATTAAGCGTGGCCTATAGTTATCACTCCATACTTCTACCAAGACTAGCGAAAGCCTGGCTCACAAACTTGGCCCAGAGTTCTATATAGTTGGGGCGAGTCTCTACGAGATACCATTTACATCTTATCTCTGGCAAGCCACGACTCGTTCATTAAAAATGCCAGTCAAAAGGAATTCTTTTTCATCTATCTATGTTGCCAACAACCGTTCAAGATCTTGCAAACCGCGACTCGTTAAAAAAATATATCGTTCAATACCTCGCTACTCTCCGAGTTAATAAAAATTTCCACTATAATAACTGAGGATATAATTAATCAGTAACTTATATTTCCGAAATGTTTTTGTATTTTTTTAAAATTATGTTAGATTTATGAAATAATTGAATTTTAGTAAAAATTGCAATACCAACAACAAAAATAGTGAGTTATCAAAAAGTGTTTCGTCATCGTAGGTAATTGAGTATTGAGAGTATGTTCAAAACGTAACTTTGTAATTGACTTTGTTCAAAGATTTTGATTTGTTGTCACTATTATGACAGTTACACAAAGACATTTTTTTTCATTAGAATATACTTGAATTCATTTTTTGTTAAATACCATAGGCTTCTTTCATCACTCGACTCATTCAAATAAGATATAAAAACTAATAAAAGATTTTGAAAACTTTTCCAGTTTCACAATATATTCGGAATTTCAATGATTGAACGCTGAAATCGAAACTTCTGCTGCCAGCAAATATATCCGGTTGTACTTTCAATGGGAACCAAAATCAGGCAATTGATAATCCTCACTCCAATTTCCAGTCACGATTTCTCAACTTTTACTTATGCAGTTTTTGATCGACGATTTTATATCCATTTTCTCATTTTTTTTCCATCCAATATATCCCCCAAGCGGATGTATTTCCAACTTTATATATATCTCGTTAAATTCTTCCAAGTATATTCCGTGTTTCAGTCCTTTTTCAAATAATTTTTCAATTTTATAGGTTCTCATAATTTTTCTTTGACAAAGTGGGTATTATTTTTAGAATAAATTAGATTTACATCAAATCTGATATAATATCCGGAAGATTTAACATGATGCTGAAGTTAGAGCAATCTGTTATTTATATAGTTTATGCAGGAAGTTGAAATTCTTAATTAACCAAATAGCAATTATTAAAAAACAAATATCACTTATGATTAATTTGATGAGCTGTATGACTATATATAACAAATAAAAGTTAAGAGCGCAAAATCAATAATCAAAGTCAATAAATTATAACAGAAGTATGTTTTTCACTGATAATTGGTTCTTCAACTTGCTTTTCGAAAAATAACATTTTTCTTCGATGGGGAAATTAAGCAATGAACATGTCGAGGCACGTCCCTTGGTAGTTACCACCAAACACAGAAATCGGATGTGGAAAAATTGTTTATCCTGATGTTGCTGATCAGGATCATCGTACGAATATTGAAATATACATATAAACTTTCATAAGTACTATAAGCAAGTTGTTTGTATGTTATATAGTATTGGTATGTTTGGGACTAATGTCCAGCGACATCATTTCTCACTATTTTTTGTTTCAATTATTTTGTGTGTATATAGGTTCTAATATAACTTAATATGTATAAATATACATTTAAAAACGATACGGCAAGTCCAATGCTTATTTTTTATCTTTGTATTTGTTCACCATTGTCAAGTAGGTTCACCGCCAGCTCATTTGGGAGGTTGTTAAGTCTATTTAAGTAGCGTTCACTATGAGCAATTATTTCTTCTTTGACAGAATTCACTTGAAGATCTTTCCTTATTCCATTGTTGGGTATAAATCACGGTACGTTGGCGATTGTACGTGATACTTCAGATTGAAACCTTTCTATAATCTCGGCTGTTCCCCATAACTGGATCTCATAGGTTCATATTAGTTTGAAGACGACTTAAAAAACTAGGAACTCATTTTGCAACGATAATTTGGATTCATGTCCTAGTAACATCCTAAAATCAATCGGAATCGACGCAAAAGATCTAAAGATCATAACCGGACTTTACAGGCACTAAACGGCAACAGTCAAAATCGAAGGGTCCACATCAGAAGAGATAGCAATAATAAGAAGTGTTCGAAAAGGATGTGTATTGTCACCCCTACTGTCTAACTTCTACTCTGAGGCAGTATTCAGCGAAGCCCTCGAAAATACAACTGCAGGCATAAAGATCAATGGAAACAATTTTCGTTACGCTCCATGAAAGGATCCTTGAACAAGTGTCTTCTCTAAGATACCTGGGCACGTTTATTAACCAGCAATGTGACCCAAAACTCGGAATCAAATAAAGAATTGAGCAAATGAAGAAAATGAGGACACTTCTGGCAAACCGCAACCTCAGCCTGGAACTCCGGAATAGAATGTTTCGCTGTTACATCTTTCCTGTTCTCCTATACGGATGCGAAAGTTGGACCATGAATGCGACCACAGAGAAGAAAATGCGTTCAAAATGTACGCCTACAGGCGAAGGCTGCGGATATATTGGACGGAACATAGGGCAAACATGGAATTCCTACAGCCAATGGGTAAACATAAAGAACTTCTCATGACAATAAAGGAGAGAAAGTTGCAGTAACTAGGACATATGATGAAAGGCGATATGAGATTCTCCGCCCGATAATAGAAGGGAAGATCGAAGGAAAACGGTCGGTCGGCCGTAGACAAAATTCATGGCTGAAATATTTGCGCAGATGGCTCGGACAGATGTCTGTAGCAATTTTCAGAGCTGTGGTTTCTCGTACGACAATAGTCATTTGGATCGCCAACCTCCGTAGGGAGACGGCGTCCTAAGAAGAAGAAGAACAAATAGCGTTTGCTGAATTTAGTTCCTAACTGTTTCCTTTTGGTAAGAAGTTGTTGTATATATGCAGCTACTACGTAAAGTTGTGTGTGGTTTGCTAATATTGCTTTATCGTCAGCAAATGATGTGGTAGCTATATTTCTACTTGTCGGAAGATCAGTAGTAAACAATAAGTATAGAATAGGTCCAAGCACGCTACCCTGGGTCACTCCCGATTTTACTGGAAAAACTTGCTTCTCGTCCATATGAGGTATATTGTGCATGGGAACTGCTTCTTAAGTGTGAAAAGTAAACCTTGATGCCAAACTTTATCGAAAGCCTGGCTCACATCTAAAAAGGCTGCTGCATAATAGGTTTTTGTCCGAATTGGTGGTGTTATTCGTTTAGATTACTGGCATGATCTTCGTACGTAGTAATTTTTCAGTAATTTGCTGAGTATAGAGAGAAAGCTGATAGGAGGTAATGTTATTGGGAGGTTTCTCAGGTTTAGAGATAAAGGTCATTTGGGAAACTTTCCACTAGGGAGGGGGAAGTGTCCTAGACGTTGGGTTGCATTAAAGATAATGGTCAGCAAGACTATATCTTCTCTAGGAACTAATAATTTATAGTGGAATAATGAAGTTAATATTTTCTTCAATTAGTTGTTTGAAATATTCCCAGGTGCTTCTCTTATTGATTTGTTTTTCCGATTTATCTCGATAACTGTGCCACTGATTGTAGTAATTACTGGTATGTGGTCAAAGAATAGATCCGACGTTCTGCAGTGCTCAAAAATCAACAATTCTCTCACATACATTTTTCTTATAACAGTATGCGAGTATTTGGATAAAATACTTGCATACTGTTACTACTCTAAATTTACAAAGTAGTCAATTTTCTACGATTATACCCAAAATTTGAGAAAAAACTAAGTATTAAGTACCTATTAATGTGAAGCTGAAAAAACTGAAATCTAAAGAGAATTTTAGCCTTAAATTTATTCAAAAGTTATTCTTGAACAAATAACCACGGCTTCTCTAACCATTGAATCGATATGCAAACTAGATCGTTGTTTTTTCACACTGTCGTAATGCGTATGTTGGCGTGTAATGCAGTAAAATACCTGTAGCGTACACGTATTCCAGAATCAGAAATGTAGAACTCAGCTGAACAACTAATTTATAACTTTAAAGCTATCTGATTAATACATTCGCTTGTATGTTTGATTTAAATATTTATTCAAAAATTACATTCGAGAATACTGCAACGACATAAATTCATATTCCGTTGGAAATTATTTTTCAGTCGGACGAGAAAAAAGTCCTTTTCATATAGTCACTATTTCGAGCAAACATATAAACTGCATTTTACCGTTATTGAGGTTTAATCATTTGCAATTCAGTTTACTAGTCAATAACAATCAATGTAAATGAATATTTTGAGTAGGATAAATATATAGAAATGTTAAAATAAGATAATAAAAAATAATGAATTGTTGGTTTTGAGTAATCCACAGAAAAGGTTTGGTATGATAATATATATGAAAATATTTTAGCACAGTTAGCTACTGTTTTGATTTAAGGTTACAAAAAGTTGTAGCAAATCGTTGTACAACCAAAGAGAAAAATTGCATGACATAAGTTGTGTAGTGTAGGATTTTGCTGGAAAAAGGTTTGTTACTTAAATTTTGAGATATGGCAACACTGATGTGATGTCAAATCTGATATTGCCATCATTAAGTTTGACATTTTTAATGGTGAACGTACTAAGAACCTGATATCATACGATGGCTATTTGAGTTGTTTCCAGATATTTAGAACATTCATCCTGGCCGAAAAATGGAATTAAATCACAAACATTTTCGTGCGATGATTTTTTATGACTTTCGACGTGGATTGAACCAATGTGTGTCGGTTAACGCGCTTCGAATTTTGGTGAAGGAGCATCATCTTGAACCAACGCCAGTTTTCTGAATTCAAGTCGTCAAAAATCGGCTGTTGTGCCAGGAAACATCGATGCTATGCGTAAACTGATATTGCAAGGTTGTCATGTGACATACCATGAGATTGAGGCATGCTTGGGTATCAATTGCACTCGCATACATTCAATATTGCTTGAAAATTTCTCTGTCATAAAGATTTGTCTACCGAATACCGCATAATTTGACAATCGCTCAAACAACCGGTTATGTCGATTGGTGCAAGAAATGCTGAAAAAATTTAATCGTGGTGTTTCGAAAGACGTCTACAAAAGCGCACAAAGCACTTCGAAGCAAATAGTTGCCTGTTTTATCGGAATAACTGGACATGTCGTCACCGTTTCGTTAGAGCAGCGCAGATTGGTCAATTCTGAATGGTACACCAGTATTTGTTTGCTAAAAGTGTTTGAAAAAATCGGGGAAACCAATCGCAGATGACAAATCATTCTCAATCAAGACAATACACACTCTCACACATCAGTTCAAATAAAAACATTTTTAAACAGTCAAAACATGGAATTGATGGGTGCAGTCTTTGTTTGGTACTAAAAAATTTCTTCTTAATTCCATAGTTTGGAAATAAATTGCGAAAAGAACGTTTCTCTACAAAAGAAGAAGAGGTTGATACGTTCACATCATATATTTTGGAGGTACCTCAATGGTAATAGTAAAAATGCTGTGACAATTGATTTAAGCGTATGCAAAAGTCTATTGATCTTAATGGAGAATATTTTGAAAAACCATATAGCCATATACAATTATAAATATTTGTTGTTATTTGTGTATGAACCCTTGTAACATGATTGACAAGAATATGTTTAATTAAAGAAAAGTGAAGCTATTACAAGAATAATTTAAGGATGAGCATTACTTCAAAATTGTATCTTCTGGACCACAATGTAAATCAATGGAAAGAGAGCTAACGAAATCACCCTATTTATCGCCTGCAGACTAAGTTAATCGAAAATTATTGTGTAAGAGACGAAACTGAATAGAATAGAATGGAAAACGAGTCCGTGAATAATTTTTTTCAATAACTGCAGAATAAATGAATTCTAATTATGCGGTTTTGATATATTTGCTATTCCGGTCGTGTACTTTAACGGTATTTGGTGAGCACATTGTGATATTTTTCAAAATTTTATACAGAGTTGATATCAGTATTTATGAGGATTAATTTCGCTTATCAGCCTTTGATCGAGTCGCAGTTACTCACAAACGAATCTACTTCGCACAATATAATGATCTAGAGAATAGTGATAAATATCACTATTATGAGACTGAAAATATGCAATTTTTCTTCCTACTGTGAAGTCAGAATCGATGAAGCATAGATATGTTTGGTAGGATTGTGAAGAATCACGCAATAGATAAATTTTTTGTAATGGTTTCTTGAATGGGCGAGAAGTTAAAATTATCAAATATCCTTGAAAACTGAGCAATGTCTAAAGTAAACAACAGGTCGCAGTATTTGCAAGGTAGATTCACCACCTTACGCCCTAGCTTTTTTCTAATCCATTGAATCGATTACACTATTAGGACTGATTATCTATAGTTAACTATAAAAGAATTCCATGTATTTTTTTTTCTTCTGGTTTTTCATTATTGATTACATAATTTCGATTTAATGTTAAATATTTCACCCAAATTAACAACAAATCACTACAGGTAATAGTAAATAAGTATTTTCTCTCAAAAACTCACAAATTATCGCGGATATTTCAACTCTAGAAGACACTATACTATACTATCATCATATTGAGTTTATTCTAATTATGAACACATTTTCCATAGTTTATCGTTGCTATTGAATTTCCTGGTTATTATTTCCATTTTTATTCATCCCAGTATTTGTTCAATAGTCCACTTTAATCAACGCTCGTTATCAGATCTATCTCGTCTTGTTTGTCGTAATGGAAGCAACACTAGTTTCCTTTACTCAGTCGAAATCCATTAAGTTGTCGTTCATATTCACACTGAATGCACTATTTACGTTACGACAACACCAACTCGCAATTACACTGTTTGACGTGCGTTTCTATAACCAAGTTATCGTCTTCAGAGACCAAAAAAACCGGTAGTTTAAACAGTATGTTATTCTTTGTTATTTTTATTATTTTTCTTAACATTCTTGTTAAATACCTTCAATTCAACAGATCTAGTTTTATTCGTTCTCTTTTTCTTCAATTTATTTCTAATATTTTCTTTCTTTCGTGCTTTTCCTTGTGTCGATTCCGATGGCATATATAAAATCACTATTCTTTTTTAAATTTTATTATTTTCAAAATTTTTAAATATGTTGTTGTTTCTTTCATGGATTCAATAACAGTTCTTATTTTTTCTTCGTTATAAACTTTATTTTCAGATAAGTGATGGTGACTAAAATTTCAAAGTCTTATTTGTGAGTTCCAAATTACTTTATTGTCACTATTGTTTCCCCCATCGTAATAAAATTTGCTCTTATCTGATTACGGCTGCGACAAAAGTAATTTTGAAATATAATATGAATACCTCTGTAACGTGATGATTATTTGAAAATACTCCCTAAATTATATCTGACTTGGAATTCTTCTCCGAGAAGAGTAATCAAAATTAAATTAGAGTTTCTTAGTACGCCGGATTAGCCCGACACGACCCCATACAAAACCACGAGTTTTATAGCAAAGCCACTTTTTGTTATACTATCTATCTCACCAACATGCAGTCGAGGTGTTCATAAACATCCTGGCTTATCCTGTGTCTACATCTACACATTACAAAGGAACAGGCAGCGTGTCTTTAAAGGAAAAAAACTCGTGTCATTATGTCATAAAATAAATGAGGCGCGAGAGAAAAGTGCGAAGTGTAATTTCGTATAAATGGCTTCCAAGTTGGTGGTGAAGTTTTCGGAATTATACAGTATGTTTAAATGGGAGAGGTACAAATGGTAATTTGCGTGTGGAAAATAGACTCACCTGGGACTAGATGTTGAATTTTGAATAATGTGGATGAAGTTTTTTGAGTAGAGCCCTTAGTGAAACCGTCATTAAAAAAGCGTCGGTGGTAATTAGAACCTAATTTTTGACTTTATGATTTATTGAACAATATTCTCCTTTTTAACATTCGACTCGAAACACTATATATATATGACCTAGAGCAAAATACTCTACGATCATTCAACGAATACTAATGATGACAATAATGTTTCCCTCGACGTAGCATATAGGAGAACTTCCCAAGAATTACGAAACGTGACAGATATTAACAATATGCGGAAGAATCCAATTCCAATAAGATATTCTAATAACTTCGAGACGAACAGAAATTTTACCGAAATAGCTTATTCGGGAAAAGCGAATAATAATATTGGCAAAGTCTCATAAGAGGAACGGGGTGAGGGAAAATATGCATTTGTAAATTATGGTAACTGCTAAGTTAAATACTCTCGTATTTGCAATGTTAATCTCGTTTTGGATCAATAGTCTCTGGGGATGTGAGAATTTCTCGTTCCGTTATATCAGTGGTGGCGGACAATGAGTCATCATGTTAAGCTCTCTTGCAAATTAATTTTTAATCTAATTATTGTTGCAGAGAACTAATGACGTTAGTATTTCAATTTCGTTTTATTCGCATAATGTTTAATACGAGGAAAATGAAAATATCTATAATATAAAAATGGATCGCTGAATGTGTCGCTAAGCACAAATCCCAACCTACTTAATAGACTTCGCTGATTCTTCTCCATCCTCAATTACGAGGATGATTCTTACGGAGAAAAAAATTCAAAAAATTGCCTAAAAAAGTCTAAAAACAACACTTATAACATAATCAAGTGCTAGTGGAGTTCAGGAAAGGGAAGAAAATTTAGTGACGTTATTATCAATCAATGTCAATATTTGTCAAGATTTATAAGATGGTAACATAGTCACACACGAGTTGTCTGTGGTAGAATGTCACTTGAAATTTAAATGTTCACATCCTGCAACATTTCCAAGAATTCTGCACAGGCAAATGATTTTCAGTGATATAAACTAATTGTTTGGGACGAATGCACGATGGCGCATAAAAAATCTTTATAGGCTTTAGATAAAACCTTAAGAAATCTACGGAACAACCAAAACCAATTTAGTGGCGCAATGATTTTATTAGCAGGAGATTTTCGGTAAACCTTGCCAGTGGTTCCACGTTCAACGAAAGCTGATGAACTAAATGCATGTTTAAAGTCCTCCAGTTTGTAGAAACATATCAAAGTATCACATTTAAGCAAAAATATGCATGTCATATTGCAAAATGGAGAAAATATTATCTAAACAACTCAATGGTAATAGCAGATTTCCTATAAACTGACTGGCTGCATCACCTTAACTGAGATTTTTTGTCAGTCAAAAGCTGAACTCATCCAACAAGTGTTTCCAAATGCTGCTCAAAATTAATTATTCTAAGATTGGTTGAGCAAACAAGCTATACAGGCTGCCAAAAACACTGATGTAACTGAATTGAATTTCAAAATTCAAGATGACATTTCTGGCAAAATAAGGACATATAAATCAGTTGATAAGGCAACTGATGAGGATGATATCCTGAATTATCCACCTGACTTTTTGAGCTCACTTGATTTTCTAGGTTGAATCTATAGTTATGCTTCGAAATTTTGATTAACTGCGACTATGTAGCGACACACAATTAGCAATAAAAAATTACTGTATAACGTAAAAAAAGCAAACTAACTGAAAGGAAAGTATGAAGGAGATGTTTTGATTTTTGTGTTTTACCATTTCCATTTTTTGACGTAATGTAATTGTCGACTTATTGACTTCCAAATAGCACAATAAGAATTAAAAAAACTAAAGAATTGACTGTTAGACGGTACGAAGTTCGCCAGGTCAACCAGTTATAAATATAATACGATTATAACGAATAATCTACAACTATCCTAGACTCTAAAAAATGATAGGTTCTATTGATCGTGAAAAATTACTGATATTGTATATGAAAACGAACTTCGAGAAACACTCGATTTTACGAAACATAGAAATGATAGTAGAATGCACTTCTTCCCACGCCACGTCAATGATCGCAACCTCTAAATTCTACGAGTGTAGCTGTTGTGCTCTCCATTTACCACAGATAGAAGAGACCTACAGTTTAATGAAGGATCTGCACGTCAATGCTGAGTGGTTTACTGGGTAGCTGTACTAATACCGGATATCCAGTTTCAGATGCCGTCCGGGCCCTGTTTGGAGCAGATAAAACACCATCACATTACATCAAGAAAACGCACTAAGAAAACTAAATCATAATGATAAAAGAGAATAACGAGAACAAAAAATTCAAACATGAAGAATATAATATAAGGAGACTGAATTCATATATGTGTGATAAAATCCAGGGAGTAATGGGGATAATATGAAATAGAATACTATGGATCGTCTTGAATTGGAGAAAGAATCACGGTATGGGTTACTGAGAATACTAAAACCTATAGTCTTGTAGCTGGAAAAAATATAGTACATATATTGTATCTATAAACGAAGTAAGACTGGGTATAGATTACACTTTCAAAGATCTTTGAAAATGATCAGGTTTCAGGCAACAAATGAAGCATTTTATATCAATATATTAGAAAATAAGCATACCAAGTGTGTTACAGTAAACAATCCCCTTATATTTCTCAGTATTCATCACATTATTTTTAGCTAGTGATTATACTAGATTTGATACATCCATTCGGCAATCAGACCTAATGATCGTCGATGCTTTTTTTATATTTAAAAGGTATTTATTCCATGTCATAGATAGCTACGTACATATATTTAAAAACGAAAGCAAAGCTATAGTGAGGAAGATAACAGAAGGGCTAAAAGGTAGATCAGAATCTTAATTTTGAAAGAGAAATAGAACAAATAAAAGATGATGAGGAATGAAGATGAATAGTTAGAGAGACGAGAGAATACCAAAACTTCTGAGGGGAAAAATATTTGATCTACAACGTATTGAAAGATTTGCAAGCCCGTTATAGTTTCTTTATAAGAGTATAGCTTGTATATGTATTCATAGGGATTCCAATCAAAAAGTTCCTTGAACAGTAATAAATAAGAAACGTGAAACTAAATCAGCCATGTATTCAAAATGACTTCAATTACCCTATTGTTCCCATTGACTGGAACAAAATTGAGTTATCACTCTAATTTAATAGGATAATTTTTAGAGAAAAAAAAAAATAGTTCAGAAAAGCAATATTTAATAACTCAGAGATGAAAATAACTAGAAAAGTGTGATGATGCTTTATTAAAAAGTTAAGTGCGCTAACTTTCAGAGTCTCATTAAAACCATCAAAATTACATTTATCAGACCCTACAGGAAGGCTACTACACCCACTAATTAATGTGTAAATGCTTGTCGAAATATTAACTCTAACGAATTGGAATACATTTTCAACTTCTAGGAATAAATATGAAAATAAATTAATTTTTCAAAATATTATTTGCTAATTAGTGATTTTATCAGAACCAAGGAAATATTATCACTTGTTAATGTACTGATATGCAGGGGATTTAATGGACTTATACGACTTTTTTGGGAACGAATAGAATAGAAGATTCTGCATATTTTAGGGCGTAATAACCTTTGTACGAAATCTTTTGTCTTACGAGATTTTTGGTATGTTGTCACTTCTTTTATAACAGCATATAATGTGTTCTTGAAACTGAAAGAGTTCAAATTAGTATTATTGCAAGTGGTGGTACAGACCGATAATAGTGGCAAGATAAATGGAAAAACGGCAAGATAAATGGAAATATTCAGACAAGTGGCACAACTATATGGATCGGCTATTACACGAAAGAAGTGGTCGAAGAGAATTATAAACTAGATATAAATAAACTATTATACCCACAATTGGAGATAGTTATGGATAATGATAATAAAGCAATTACCTATACCAAAATGAATCACGGTTAGACCAGGTTTTATATATAGTAATGTAAGTTGGGTACCAAGCAAAATTCAAGCAGCAGAAATGTCAAATTTTCACCATAAGCTATCGAATTGAAAGAAACGAAACAATAAGAGGAGACTTGAATGTTGAACCTTTGATTAAAGTCATTGACAATCAATAGTTAAGATTCATCCCCAGGGGTCCACGGGAGACTCAATGGGGGTCTACGTTGGGCGTGTGAAAAAATGAGAGTCCACAATCGTAAGCGGAGGTTCCTGAAAATTTATTTAGAGCTAAAATGTTAGCTTGACTCCTAACAAAATCAATAATATATTGACTAAGTTTCAAGATTTCTGGAAAGTGAAGTTCCTTATTTGAAAGAAACACCGATCAGCCTTAAATCAGAAAACGCGTATTTGACTGATTTGTTCAAAAAATTTAATGACATCAATTCACAATTACAAGGGGATAGGACTCCATTTAATAAAAACGAAGAGTATAATTTCAAATTTTCTTGGTGAATTCAAATTTATTAAGGAAAATATTGGTCGGGGTTAATTTCCAGAGTTTCAAAACCTGTCGCAGGTAAAATGCCTTGATGAAGACATTCAGATATAGGTTCAACATTTGATTGCCCGGAATGATGATTTGTAGAAGCTTCTGATCGCGTTTTTCTCGTCATATCTAGTCAAAAAAGTTTTAGTGCCTCTACAAACTTATTAAAAAAAAGGAACATATTGAATATCATAGAACGGGGAGATTTGCGGTTATTCCTTACAAAGCTCAAGCCAAATATTGATAATTTGCTGTAGTACATCTCTCTGAATGAAGTTAAATTGTTTTTGAGAAGTTACATAACGTTATAAAAGTTCAATTTTGATTATATTATAACTGTTATAACAATAATAATTAATAGTGTGATAGTTTATATATTTGAAATAATATCTACCATAAAAGACAATATATTATATTTTCCACTACTCCCAATATGAAGTTTTCTGAATAAAATTTGGTTTTTGTGCTTTAAGTCATTGTAGATTTCAAAACAGTCACTTTTTTCATTTGATCGGCTTTGCTTTTTTGATCACAACACAAGTAATTGAAATTCAATTAAAAATTTATCTAGTTCATTTTATTATCAAATAATTAACACTATCAAGCAAACAATTCTAGCCTTTTTTTGAAAATTGTCAATTCGTCGTTGAAACTCTTCACTTTTTCTCGAGATTTGGAAATTGGTAATAATGTAGCTGGAGGGGGCTTAAGTCCAGCATATATTTTAAAGTGGTCTATGAAACAGAAAAGTATGGTAACCAATGGTTCAGATTGTTTAAACACCTTTTTAGAAAAGCAATTGATTTAGCATATTAAGAAAGCGAAAAGTGGAAACTCAAAGAAATTATTGAGAAAACACAAATGATTAAAACCTTTGGGAGAAAAAAAGAGGATAATAATATAAAAATAATAAAGTGGCAGAAATACCGATACCCACAGTAGATACACATGGGTTTATTATTATAGGGATATTATGAAACTCGGTACTTTTTTTCTACGGATTGTCTTGCAGCTTTTCAACATTTGCTTATTAGAATCGCGAAAGCATTGTTTGAAAACTGATTTTGTTTTACAATGTTAATGTTTATTTTCAAGGTTTTATTAATATAATTTGATTTCACCAAACGGAGATCAGATCGCAAACGAACCGTAATCGACCTTATAATGTGGATCTAGCCTTAAGTTTAAAATTGGAGAATCACTGATATAGATCATCCTATATTTTTGTTTATTTCATTAATGTTGGATAACTATGGCTTCGAGAAAACTATGAACTGAAAACAATAGTAGGAAACTTAGAAACAATAGTTATTCTAGTTATTCTAGTCATACAAAATACCAAAGCTACTTTCAATAGTTTTGTAATGTAATATTATTGAAATTTTGATTATTGATTATTTGTCAAATGTTAATTTGAAATGGAATCATAATTAATACGATATTGAAGCAAAAAAATGTGTAAGAGTAACATGAACTAAAAAGATGAAATAAATCTCTAATATGCCTGTGAAATGTCAAATGGTGAAATAATTATTTGAAACTTTCTAAATAAGTTTTGTGTAATGCTGGAAAGTTCATACTATTTTCTTGGCAGTATTTCTTGCATAATATTAGCCTCTAGTGATAAATAAGAAGTTTGAAAAGTGAGAGATAAGACTCAGCATATAATATTTCAAAAAATATTTTCCGTAGAATTACAAGAGATCTCATTATTCACCTTTCCATATACTTTTGGAAATCGTAAATGAGAATTTTATTGATGAATGTAAGTGAACTTTTATGTACGGAAATATTCTTCTTCTTTCTCTTTTTTTAAGACTTAGACTGTTGTCGGTTCTACTATTCAGTTTCTTGAGATGTTCAGCTTTCAGGCTACCTCTCGAGAGGTCGCCCAGGAAGTTGGTTTTTCTTCGTTTAGCCCATCGTTAATTAATGGAAATAAACTCATTAGTTGTTTCTACAATTGAATAGATATAATAATAGTTCTTAGCATAACCAAAAAACTGTATATAAACATTAGGATCGAATAAGGAAAATTGAAAATGAAAAAAGAAGGAAATTTTCATTTTTTATTTCCAATATTCGAGTTGTACGCATCAAAGAAAAAATTCATAGGTTGTTTTTTAATATTTTTTTTTTCAATTCAGAATATCAATATTGTAACAAATTTGATATAAGAATATTTGACATCAAAAGAAACTGGTTGAAGTTTACAGGATTCGCTTGTCTTTGAAAACCAATAGCGTTTTGTTCATTCAGATCTTCTTCGCTCGTATTGCTTATTCTGTGAGGTGTTATTAGAAATTCCAACTCTTCAGAAAAATCCGATTTATTGCAGTAGATGAAATAACGCGTAGAGAATTTCACTCTAGACGATTTGTTTCATCTCAACTTTTTGTGCGAGATTGTTGAATCTGCGCGATTATTTCGGTTTCAAAAAAGAAATTCGATTTCAGATACTTATATATCTGGTGGTTCAATGAGTCTATCATCCAATAAAAAACACTATTTTATGGTTTTGAAGAGATTTTATTATTTAATATACGCTCCCTTAACTTTAATATACGTTTTCCAGTTATATTCCAATTTATATTTTCCATCTCTGAAGTAATAAAGTGAAAAACTGTCGAAATACGTCGCCGACTTTTTGAGATGATGAGAAGACAGAACTCTGTAAGGAAGTACGTTACCTTCATCAAAAATGATTTATTTCTCACGTAAACCATGTGATGTTTTCACGGAATTCGACAAGAAGTGTAATGGTATGTTCTATAGATAAATTGCGGTACGAGAACTCGAGAAATATATTCTATTTTCGACTCGCGGTGTGTGCAAAAAGTATACGTTGTTAGCTGCTTTTATAGATCATTAAATGAGCCCGGTACTTCTGGTTCTTCTATCTTCGAACTAGACGATACAATTCGAAACCATGAGGACAGCAGATAGGCTGAATATCCTTAACGAATTGCAGGTTGTAGCACCTGGTAATGGGAGCATCTGATTAAAGATAACAATTATATTAATAGTCTTAAGAGCTTGGGGGCACGTACAACTGACAAAGAACAGTGGACAAGTGGCTTTAACTTGACAATAATAAATCATGGAGCCAACTGCTACATGTGGTGAACACTCCCGCAGAGAACTTGTTTTGAATTTGGGGGCATGCTATCGTCTTATGTATTATCTTTATTTCACATTTCAGTGGATGTCCGATTCACAATGACACAGTAAAAAAATCTGAAAACACAGTAATCTCAATTTACTCAATCAGCAGAGCTGCTACACAAGTAATGACAGTGTGGTTTAGACTTGTGATGTAGTGTAAAAAATCTTGTAAGAGCTGGTGAGTGACAGCTGCAAATTCCAGTTCGTTTGGCTGCATTGTCCTTCAGATATCAAAGGTAACAATAAAGATGATTTTCTCACTAGATTGGGTACAGAAATTTCACCAATGATCCCATAATATTTTTGGTGTGCCCAAATGTGTGGCTATTAAACCTGCCAGAATTCTAAATCAGAAAAGGAAACACTAGTTTGATACAAGCTAAGGCACACATTAATGGGCCTCCCGCCTTTCTTACCAAGCAACTGCTAAAAAACATGAAAATAGGGTGAAATTAGACGGGCCAGAATGCTGCCTTACAATTTTCATAGCAAGATACATCTGAGGTACAAGCCAAAGTTCTGATAGCTTTTCAAAGGATACTAGCGGTAGTTTTAAGAGGTTCTATCAGAAGGAGTTTATGCGCAACGGTCCCTGACAGTCCACAACAATTATGAACTCTGATAAAAGAGAAGAGTGTCACGGGAAAATGAAAATCCAATCAAGATTCATCACGTTTCACTTCTAGCAGCTTACCGTATGAACCCATAATTTAAACAGGAAAAGACACTACGTATCCTAAAGGATTAAAATTCACGCAAAACAACTCTAATAGCAAAAATAACATATGGAGGTTCTCCACAAGCAAATTTTTTTTTGCCTTACAAAATTGATGGCCAATTACTAAAGTCTTATTTACAATTATTCGTCCTATCATTCCTAGAATACTTCAAATGTCATTAAGAAGCTAACATACGATTGTGTTTATGTTTGTTGTCAATGTCAAAAGTTGTATTTTGATAAGGACTGAAATTAGGTGTAAGTCGAGAATATTTTCCATAGAAAAATCTTCTCTGCTACTTCGTCACTTCTCCATTTATCTTCCTTTTAACTTTTTTATTAAATCAACACGCTTTACTTCTGCTAAAGCCATAAACTTCCAACCACTTGACTGTATGACAACTTCTTGGTAAATATTTTCTATTAAAATTTCCATAACAATTCCCTACCTGAAATATGAACTATAAACATCTGCAAACTTTTTCAAATAAGACGTTCAGTCCTCAAATATTTAAACAGTAATGTGTAATATATCGTTTGTGAGAACCGACTAAGTGATCATACAACTTTTTGTTAACAGAAGAATAATACCAGGAAGCAAAAGATATATACCCATTGGAACATACTTCATACCATGAATGCTGAATTTTCTTGATATACATATATCCTGAAGTTATATTCCCTTCATTATTTCAAGAAATGCCAAAAGGGAGAAATTTAGTCCATAAAAACTTGAATAGAACCAATATTGTTATCGAAATAACTTAACAGGTGAAAATTTCCGATTACCACTACAGCAAAAGAAGTAAGTATGATATGCCAAGTACTGTGTAATAACAATACACCCTTGAGAGATATTATATAACACCCCTTATTTCATATATATCCTTAGGCTGACTATATAAGAGACAAAAGCTGCTGATTTAATTTTGTCGTCCGCTTTTATTAAGGCCACGTTTTAAAATGCTTTTAGAGTGCATTAAATATCTTTTGAACGAATTGCGTTTATGAAATGCTGGTAATTGAAGACATTTCGGATCGGTTATTTCAAGATAGTCTTCTTTGATCTACGTTTAATAAATTAATGATTATGATTTTTCAGTAATGGTATTTTTATTATCTTTCTTTAGGAGGGCAAATATGTTCCAGCTTTGATAGATTTTTCAAATATTTTTTCAATATCACCGAGCTGCATGAGTATTCAACCTAGTCATAAAATCTATTCCATGCACATTTCAGTATTTTCCTGAGTTATTATTTATAATTGCTTTTAACGTTCAAATATTGATGACTGATGATATGATTCGTCTGATGTCTCACACTAAAAAATTACTGATCTATAAGTCTGCTCCCGCACATGTATAAAGTATTCTCGAGAACAATCACGGAAAGAATCACTAATAATTTAATTCTATAACAACCTTGAGAACAAGCAAATATCGGGACAAATGACCACCTCTCGACTCTAAAGACACTGATCGAAAGGAGCGTGGAATACAACCACTCTTTTTGATATTTGTTGTCTACGAAAAAGCATTCGATGCAATAAATCGAAAAGAAATAATGCATGTGCTCACAGAATGCCGTATGGACCACACGTATAGTACTACTTGTCTAATTAAAAACATACTTGGGGAAAACACGAGAAGTACGACAGGGAGTGGTTATCTCGCCAAATTTATTAACAGCACTTTTGACATGTTTGTTGAAAATAATATTTATTTCTAAGAAATTGGTATAAACATGAACACATTCTTCTTATTGAAGAAGCTAAAGAGATATTAAGAATACTAATGCATTAAAAATAGTGGGGCTTAACAGAAATCCTAGCATGATCAACCTCGGTATAGTCATATCGCTGGTACATTTAGATCCTAGAATCTGCATCTTAAGATATTACCAAACCTGTGAGCTCTAACGTAGAATTTGGTGAAGTGCAATTCGGAAACAAAACCATTCCTTCCAAGTAGATATTCCAATTTGTCTGTGGAGAAACGTTATGGAACGATGTGCATTACTAGTACTCACTCACGGAGCAGAAACTTTTACACGCAGAAAACAACTGGTGGTGACATGGATGCTAGGCCTTTTTCTCAAAGACAATGTTCCGAATAAACAACTGCGGCAATCAGCGAATTACTAATTTATGTGCTCAAATTTTTGTTAGCTGTACACATTAACAAATTTTTTTTTGTTGAAAATACGAAAATTAACTGAAGAAAAATACCTTTTTAGAAAATAAGCTTTTATTATTCGTTAATGAAATGAACTAAGTAAAATAAATTCCAATAAAAAATAATACTTAATACACTTTGATACCAAGAAGAATAAAAAGGTGCTAAATGTTCTTAATTATACCAAAATGTAACACGTATTTATTTATAAACTTGAGACTATGATAAAAACGGGAAGCATCAATAATTAAGGCGTAAAGTTTTAGTGTTAATTATGAAATTATATTTGCTATTAGAGTTAATTTTTTTGACTTTCCAGTTCATTTTAGTAACAAATAATAGAAAAGGGTTTTTTCTTTATAATTATTTTTACCTTTTCAGTATTTTTAATTCGAGATTTATTATTTTTTCAAACCATTGCCGCTTGTGGACATTGCTTTCACTAACAATTTTCTCTCTCGTTTCAATTTCGCCTGCTCATTTACGAGATAACTGCAAAAAACGCGAATTTCATAGAAGAATCAAGTTAAGACGCCTCTACAGCGGCTTCGCCGCAATGGACACTTTTGTAGAGCATTACATTCGGAAAAAACCCGTGTGTGGTCTAAGTTATGCTATGAAATGCAACTGAACTATAGTTTTGGTGTCTTTTTAAGGAGAAATCTTCACACCTCTTAGACGAAGACTTATTATATTAATATTAAAGACCTAAACCATCAGGGATTTTATTTGGTACTTGTAACAAAATTTCACGATGAGACAGAAGAAAAATAGTTAAAAAAAGCACTCTAATGCACTATCAAGCCACCTTTAATTTCATTTGTCAGTTTCTATTTCTGATTCTGATATTTTATTTCTTCACATCCCTCTTAAAGGCCTTTTAACCTCAATCTTTAAAGGTTTCATTAAATTAATGGCGATAGAGAAATGTATACTTTCAAAAACTAGTTTGTACAATATGGGGTTTCCAGAAACTAATCTTGGGAATATTTCCATTGCATCCAAACCTTCTATTTAGAATTAAAACAAGCATTACAAGTACAAACTCCAACATTCATTCCAAAAGTCAATTGAAAGAAGGAATAGTAATTTCAAGTTTTCTTCGGAAGAAGAAATAAAAATTTCAACTAATTGAAACGTTTTTAAAATAGAGAGAAAGCTGTAATAAATGTCTTGATAAAACTAGAGGCGTCTAAACTTGAATTAAAAAAAATAATTAAAACAAACTTTTTCACTAAGTAGTTGGAGTTCATTCGATCTGTCAGTTTACCAACAAAATGAAATTTACTACAAATTTCGATTTTACGTATGAGCCACAGGTGCTTGAATTAAAATATGTACTTTTTCCATCATAAAGTGAATCTGTCAAGTAGCGTCGGTTCTATCGATCACATACATACGCTGAGAGAAGTTATGAGTCGTAAAAAAGAATATGAAGTAGCACTGGTCATGGCCTTCATCGATTTTAAGAAGGCTTCCGACTCGATATATCCCGAAGCAATTATATAAGCAATAACAAACAACGGGTCGACAAACCAAATATATAAACTTTTCATCATAAACTAGGAAGCTGAAGCTAGAGTCATGATATATAATGGAACACCTGAATTCCTGACAAGCAGAGGAGCAAGGCAAGAAGACTTAATATCTCCGAAGCTCTTTACAGCAGCATTGGGAGAAATATTTCGTAAATTAGAATGGGACAACAAAGGTCTGAGAATAGATGGAGAATACCATAACTATATAAGATCTACTCCTAATTGCCAATAGCCCGAAAAAAGCTATAAAAATAAATCAATGAACTTAACAGAGCTAGGAATGAAATAGACATTAGAATGAACCTAGCTATAACCAAGGTAATGTACAATGAGTTAGTGAATAGAAAAGCCATCCTAATAAATAATACTACACTTAAAATTTTAGAAGATTACATATATCTTGGCCACACCACAGCTCCGGATCACTATTCAAATCAAATTCAAATCTAGAATGCCATTTAAACGGAAGAAAAGAGTCTTTGACCAATGCATAGTAGTCATGAGATACGAAGTTCACTTACGACCGGAATTACTAAGAAACTCAGGTTGCACAAAGATCAATGGAACGCAACATTCTAGGGTAACAAAAGGGGATCGTTAGAGAATAGAATGGATACTGCAAAAGACCTAGTTGATAGACGTCATCTATATATTCAAATCCCTCAAATGGTAATGGGCAGGACAAGAAGGACTGATAATAGATGGAACACAAAAATTACAACTGGTACTCACGAGACATCAGAAGACCCAAGAAAAACATAACCTAAGATGGGACAATGATATCAAAACGACATCAGGAGAAACTGGAATCCAACTAACCAACGATAGACATCAATGGACTCAAATGAAGGACCAATATTTGAACATGTGAGGGAGGCCGCTACGTAAAGAATCGTAAGATTAGGTTACATATGATGACATTGATGAAGGTAATCTATAGGTTACGATTATATTGCTGAATCTGTCGTAATTATAATTCAGTATCTGATGATTATATTCTTCTTTTTAGTCTGTTATCGAACACTTTTACACTAAGACTAGCGAATTCCCATATCGTCTTGTTTTGAGTTTTTTATGTCAAGTGGTGTTCGCGTATGGAAGTAGATTATCCCACTATTTCTGAAGCAGTCGCGCCCCGTACCACTCGTGAATTATCTTAGTTTCCAATGTAATAATTTATACCTTCATCTTCAGTTACTCGCCATATGTATATATTGATTTGATTTACATTCATTCTTCATTTTTCTTTTCTTTTCTTTTCTTGGTCAGAATCACCCTGCAGGATGTAGATCGCAATTATAAGAAATATACGAAATATATTCTAGCTTCATCACGAATATGAATCTTAATTTTCCGATTATAGATCAACTGAGCTCAATTATTTATTTCAGTTCGGCAGTCAATATATAGTTCAGTTATTCATACGTTCTCGATTTATATGTAAATACACGATATCATTGATTTGTATACTACGCGTATCACTTTAGTATCAGAACCTATATTCAGCTCTTCAAGTCTATGGATAAAAGTTTACATTGACTTATTAGTAGTTTGTCGTTAACAAATATAGGTGATTGAACTCTATATGTATAATACCTCTACGTTCGGAGTTCTGCTTCTTAAAGTCAAATTTCATTATAGCTATTCATTTGCTACTGGTATTGATTTAATCTTACTTTTTATGTGGCCCAGTGGCACTTGAACTATATGATATCATATTTTGATTATTTTTTATTATAGTACAATGTCTATGATCGACATTTGCTTTGTCCGTTACCACCAATCAAAGTCATAATTTGATCTATAGTCTTTTCATAGTTCTGGAATGCATAATGAAGAATATTTTTTGACATGTTATCGCTATATGAATGATATTGCTGTGATTTATTTCAATTTTATTCTTTCAAAAATAAAAATTGAGAATACTCCCCCTTGATTCAAAAAGAGACTCAAGTGCTCTGGACTTAAGCATTAATGGAAATTGCATAGCTGACACCATTTATCAAAAATTTTTGGGACTTTTCCAAAAATAGGAAAATTGAAACGTATTGGGGATAAAATTATATCCTAGAAACTGTCTTGTGGAAAAATTCTTCTCAATTTTTTCGCAAAATTTCTTACAAACATCAAAATTTGTATAGTAAAACTGAAACTTAAATTGAATTATCAAATTTAGTATATAGAATATTCAACAATTTTGAAATTGAATTTTTTCCTTCATATTCTTACATGTTTTCCTTATTTTTTTCCTTCATATTCTCACATGTTTTCCTTATTTTTTTCCTTCATTCAACAGTTAAGTTTTCTTGAAACCTAATTTTATATGTGCAAAAACGTGATTCTGATGTAAAAATAATTTTTACGTTTTGGTATAATTTGAGGCTTGATAGCAGAAGCTGATTTCGTTCAGAATTAAGAATTTATAAACTCTTACGTTCGCGCCCGCACCTACGCTCTCATTCGCGTTACATTCGTATTGGAAAGTATTTATAAACTTTTCTTTCCGTACTTACATATTTCATTTGTTTGGTAAAAGAAACATCTCGTCTCTGTTTCAAGTTTCTAAATTCTTCCTGTTTTCATTGACCAGGCGCTGGAACGCGGGCGTCGAACAGAAAAGTTGCCCATACCCATAGGCATAATATTTTAACTTTCTAGTCAAAATTGCGAATTCTATTCAAATGAAAATCAAATTTTTCATTAGATTAAGAGGTATATAGAGATAAGCCAGAGCCAACGCTCAATATTTCAATATGTCTACTGTATATAAATAATTATGACTATTAGGTAGCATCCACGCCACTCAAATTCCTCCGCTAGTTATGAGGAACAATTATATTTCACAGTATGGGTTACTGAAATATCTGGATTGAACACATACAATCTACTTTCGGTGTGAAGACGATAACTAACTATAGAAACGCGTGTTAGTTTAATTGTGAGTATTGTTGCGGTGTTAGTAAGTTTATTATCGACAATTACAGTTGCCTCAACTGTCACATAGCTAAATAAATAGGGAATGGTTATTGATCATAGGGGTATCAAGCTGTTTGGTTATTTTGCAGAGACTCATGAAACTAATTAGGGTAGACAGAGATACTCATGTCAATAGGTAGTTAATTCAATAGAATAGTTTGGTACGTGGTTTACCAGATGTTACGTAAACCGATTAAGATCCACCTAAACTCTTGAATACGATATTTCTCGTCTTCGGTTAACCTATAAGATTAACTATTCTATTATATTGAGCTGTATTACTATTTGGTTTTAGTGATTTAATCGGTGGTCTTAAACATACAAACTCGAATATTATTACGGCTCAAATTTTATGAACTAGATTACCAAACTAACTGAAATACTGAGAAATGAATGCAATGAGAGAAAAGAATGAAATGTTGTTTATAATATGGAACACTAAGAAAAACTAAAACCATTGGTATAAAGGCTCAAAAACTACATATAATATTGTGAATCATATTTCTTCAGAAATAATTTTGAGAATTGATATCTTAATTCATACAACTGAATGAAACTAAATATAATCAAGACTCCCTGAAACAAGAATCAATTCAATTCCTTTATAAACTAAGACAAGGTAATAAATTACAGAACACAGAAACACAAAATGCGAGCACAGAATATTTGTACTGACAGATAAAGAAACACATAAATCCGGAATTGTATACAAACACAATAAAAGAGCTGTTACAAAAGCCTAAAGTATAAAGCTCAATTCACATAAAGCAGTGGACAGAACATTGTATATGTACTGAAATAGAGAAGTAAAATAAGAAGTCGTAGGAACTAAAAATAAAAAATGGGAAAAGAAATGTGAAGAGGTTGGAGGAACGAAGGTGGCAAATAAAATATGAGAAAGAAAAATAACAGAATAATTTCCACCTAATAGGTATAAGTCAATGTAAAGATCGTTACGAACAACTGCTGACGGAAAAGATAACACAATTTGAATTACGATATAATGGTATCCAAATTGATAACCAAGAAGTAAAAGCGCTAACAGTAGACGAAATTCGGAAAGCTTTAAAACTGTCAAAAAATAAAAAAGCGGTAGGAAATATTCTCATTGAGTTGGTGAAACGTGGACCGAAAATATTACACGAAACTATAACAAATCTTATTAATAAGTGCATGTTGAATGGGGACGAAATTACAGAAGACTAGATTGGGCGTATATTATTACATCAATATATAAGAAAGGAGATAAGAAGAACGGTGGCATTAGTGTAACAAGCGTAATGCTAAGGTTGTACGGCAGAGTTTTGAAAAATATAATTGAAGAAAATATGATTGAAATAGTAGAACAGGACCGATTTCGTGTGGGACGCTTATATATTGATAATACATTCGTTTCACATCAAATAACAAAGAAACGTAAAACCAGAAATTGAGCCACTCACCTCGTATTTATTGATATCGAAAAGGCCCACGATACTGTGCCGTTTAGAACGCTTTTTGATATATTGACGAAATCTGACCTCAGCAATGTTTATGCTCGAGCTATTCAGAACATATACAGGCAGTCAAAAGGTGTAGTCGAGTTGGGAAATACCTTATCAGACCCATTTTCGCTTTAGAAGGGTTTGAGAAGAGGATGCAGTTTATCATCAACATTATTTAAAATATATATTCAGGAAGCTCTGAGTAGTGTTGTAGAACTAAAATTGCGAGAATGGGAATAGAGATAGAGGATAAGTGCTTAACAACTCTATTTTTTGCAGAAGACCAAGTTATTATAGCTGTCGATGACGACGATGCAGATAATGTGCTGAGAAAATTGGACGTCGAATATGTAAAATTAAGTTTGAATATGAATATATCAAAAACAGCATATCTACCGGAAAGAAGCAAGGAGACCCCGAACTGCAAATAAATAGAGTTACACGGTGCAGACAATACAAATACCCAGAAAGTATAATTTAGCAAATAAGATGGAACAACAAAAGACGAGATATAAGAAATAGAGTGCAACGAGGTAAAAAAGCTACACAAATTCTGAACACATTGATGTGGTTAAAAAAAATTGATCTTAACACAAAAATGACGATATACAAAGTCATAGTGGAACCTATTTTAGAGTGAGTACTATGAATGTGAGTGCTGGCAACTAATAGATAGACAGAAGAAAAGTATAGAGGCTGTCGAAATGGACTACTTAAAAGATCGTGAAGGATATCTAGAACAGAGCACGGAATGAAGATATACGACAAATATCAGGTCGAGTGTACACAACTTCAGAGAGAATAAGTACTCTGGTACGGACATGTGATGAGGATGGAGCAGAACAGTTGGCCGAAGAAAGCATTGATGTATCAACCGCAGGATAGAAGGAGACGGAGACACTCGAGGATCTAGAAGGAAGGAATTAGAAAAAATTAAAAGACAGTGATTTCCAGAAAAACGAGTAGATAGATAGAAAAGTGTGGCGTACAAAATACGGTATGCGGCAAAGAAGGCTCTAAGACCCTTGTTACATATATAATTTATACAATACCAACAATTTAATGACGTTTGATAATCATTTTTGTTTTTTAATTTACTCAATACTAGCAAAATTTCGTAAGTAATTTGATTTTCAGTAATTATTTCAAGAATACTATTAAAATTTGGATATAGATTACGAATTGATTTGATGATTTATACATGACTCATCACACGTTCAAATCTTAAACTTCGACATTTGAAATTTGTAGTAATTTGATTGAATACTTCTTGCATCAAATTAATAGCTGAGAATACGGTGAATATTAAATTATAAGATAGAAGGCTGAGTGAGAAACTTGAACTGAATCCAACCATCAGAAATGCTTAAATATAAAATGACAAATTGTGAACCAAACAAATGAAGAAGAAGACTCGGAATTGTGCTAATAAAAACGATATGAATTTGTACATTATTTTCAATAACTAATTATAAAAACTCTACTTGTGTCCAGAAAGTGCACCGTATATTAAAATATGCAGTCTTGTATAATGGACTATATTAGCAGTAATAGATACTTTCATTTTCTAGTCTTCGACAACAGATAAACGTTTATTTGTAGAAGCCATACAAAGTGGACTATAAAAATAATAAAACGTGCAAATAATGGAATTTTAAAGAATCACGTATCCTAACTTCTGAGTGTATAGCACTAAAATGGAATTTCTCACAAACTAAACTGAAAAGGGCCGAAGCCATAACAACTTCTATCCAATTTTACGACTGCCATTTGAAAATGGAACTTTTTTGGATGGAAATTTACAATATCAAATTTTCACAGTTGACATCAGCAACCGGTTGGGGTGGTGATCGTCTCGGAAATAATATATTCCCAGTAAACCAGTAAAACAGAATATCAAATTATGAATGTTGACTTATCTAAACTTCTCAAAATTCGTGTTTATGTTGGAAGGCGCCAGACAAGTGCCTAGAAGGAAATCAAGAACTCTTTTTATGCCTTCACCCTTTTACGATGGCGTTTATAAGGATTTCCTCGCATTCCATGGACGTTTAGACGGAATTTGAATAAAATCTGATAAAGCGCTAATCTCAAATAATTCTACCGAATCTTGCAAGAATATTATTAGCAGTCCAATTATATGAATAAATATGTTATATGAAAAATAGTGTTGAACTAGCTAAACATTCATAATACTATCATATATACTAGTATATAAGAGATAATAGCTGAAACACATGTATATTCATAGTATTTTCAACACATAAAGCTTCTTGATATAACATATAAGTACTACTCCTTAATCAAAATTCCAAAACATACATAGTTGTCAGCAATCTTTTAATTCCAACCAGTTTTGATGAATGAATTTATATAGAGAACATAAAGAGTGAATAGTTGAGAAAATTTTTTCTTTTACTATTTAGAGGTGTGAGAAATAGAGATCGTGATTATTGGTGAATCCACCACTCTAAAAAAACTCCATGTGCATCATATGAGATTCCTAAAACTAGAATTAGAACTAGAAGAGGACATCTGCCGACCTGGTAAATCTGCGCATCCTAGGAGAATGGCGAGCTATACAACGGGAACAGATTTAGAAATGACGAAGAACTTTTTTTAGCATGATATACTTTCACTATGCGACGAAAAGTATATGTAAGAACAGGTGCTAAGATAAAATTTGGAAACCTCCAGAAGCTTTCCACAGATCTAGGTGTGGAGGAAAGACACTAGGCATAAATAATGTCGATGAACGCGAATTACGATGAGGTCCTGCCGAAATAACAGGTGGTGGTAAAATGCTCTGATTGGTATTCACCCATGGACTTTATCCAAAGGTACGAGGATGGTTTCAGAATTACCTGGCCTGACCTAGATATGACGGTAGTTGATTGAAAAATCAACAATTTGTTTGTTAACTATCAATAGTGAATGTGAATTTGTAAATATGGAAAAAATTGGTCATCTTTATGTGATACATACTTTTATTTGAAAGACCTTGGACTCATCAGTATAACAGATGAACCAGATTCTACTCTGGGTGGCACTGCTCCTTAATCAATAAAAGTAAAATATTGGGTAGCAGAGTTTGAATGAGGCCGTACGACCTGCGAAGACCAGCATCACAATGATCGACAAAATAATGTGACGACTCCAGAAATGTAGAAAAAACCGATAAAGCGGTACTGGATGATCGTCGACTGGAAGTGTGCCAGCTAGCGGACATAGTAGACTTTTTAAAAAGTGCATATTAACTGAGAATTTGGACATTAGGAAGCTGTGCGCGGAGATGGGTACTGCGTTTGCTCACAATGGAACAAAAACAGCGCCATGAAGATGTTTCTCGAATATTTGGCAATGTTTTAAAGAAATAAAGCCGAATTTTCACACCGTGTCTTAACCATGGAAGTCCATCACTTCAGACCCGAAACAAAAGAACAATCACAACAATAGACTGTAAAGGGAGAATCGGCTCCAAAGCAGGCAAAGTCATAGCATCGATTTTTTGGAATGCGCATGGAATAATTATAATTGACTATCTGGAAAAAGGGAAAACTATAAACGTTGAATATTATGCGAACTTATTGCAACGTTCGAGCGGACAAATCAAGCAAAAGCGGCCGCATTTGTTGTTGTTTTATGAAGACAATGCACTAGCTCACTCATCCGTTATTGCAATGACGAGAATTAATGAATTGTAGTTTGAATTACTACCTCGAATTATTTTCTGTCTCAAAACTTGAAAAACTGGCTCAATGGTAAAATATTCTCCAACAATAAAGAGGTGATGTCGGCAGTTGAGGAGGTTTATCTTTCCAAAATTTTTGTGCTTTCTTTGTTCAGCCCTGTACTCCTGGGACCACCCTCGTAGATGCTTAACGGGACGGGCTATCTTACGTGTGTGTTTGGTTATTCATAATGCAGATGTACATCATTTTGTTGTGAATATGATATGGTTAGTTAGAATTGTTCGCGTATGGGAACATATTTGCAACGACTGGTGCAACTTCTGTTGTATAAATAGCAAGATTTTCTTGAAATATAATGACCAATAATTTTGTTGACAAATATTCGCATTTAGACCGTTTTTATTGAGTATTGAGTCTTCTAGTGAGGATTATTTTCAATCCAGTATCTGCAATAATAACTATTCATTTAAACAATTAGATAGCATGTACCCTCATCAGATTATCGTTACCACACATTACAGAGTTGTATACAGTGATCGGCTTTTCTGGTATCTTAGAAAATTTTTCACATGAATGGTATCTTAATTTTACTGATAATGATTGGCTAAAAGTTACGTTTAGGTACTTTTTTTTTAATTGTTCACGTCAAAACTGATAACAAAAAACGACTCACTTCACTTCAAGAGGAGGTAAATTGTGCGAAATAATGAATTTGCTTTATAATTTAAACGCGCTCTGTACATTAATAAAAGTTAAAAGCCTCAGAGTAAACAGCTTTATCAAGTTAGTGCATACAACCCTATTTCATAAACAGTTATTGGATGTTAGAGCATGTAGTAATTTCGCAGATACCTTATACTAGTTAATAGTTATGAGGTCACTTGAGCATGGTCGATTACATGGAAATGCTCTAACAGGAGAATAATTATCTAGATGTACTTAGAAGCCTTGTATGTTACTCACGAGCGACTCTCCTGGAAATTGTTGCGAACATTATGTACGAGGGTTTATCTAATCCACAAAGTGTTTCACAGCTTAAATCATTGTAAAATGAAAGTGTTTGTACTTTCTCAGATATCTCATTTTTTCCATATACTATTTCACTAAATCTCATCATTTTCAAAAGAATATTTTGTATTTGAATTACAGAAAAGTTGAAAATAACAATATTGAAAAGAACTCCTCAATTAGAGTAACTTTTAAATTTGAAAGGTTGTTGTGTTGTACAGAACTAAACAAATTCTTTGTCGTTTCATGGGTAGGGATAGTGAGGTTTGAGTCAAACTCCATATTTTGGTATATTCTTCACTACTTGACTTAAATATAAAATTCTATTGATACTAACTGGCACTATTTCATTATTTCATATAGAGGATATGGAAATCTCTGCAGCACTTTTAGTTCAAGAAACGTTCTTCGAAATTATATATTGGAAACCAGTAGATTTTTTCTTTGTTATGAATTCTCAAGGTTCAATTTTAAACTGTAATTGTCACGTTGAGGTTTTTAAATGAATATTACAAGTCACTCACATTATCAACTACTATATCCTCAGAATAATGTATCTTGTTGATAATTTATCCGTTAATTTTGATTCCAATATATTTTTCCAGCTGTGGTATGATGGGTTATAAGATATACATGGTTTGGAGAGAAAAAGTGGTAGATCTGTTTTGACAAATGTTCCTGAATGCATAACTTTCGACAAGATTTTGAAAATGGCTTTAACAACAAAATCAAATAATATTTTTGAGCGGTCAACTGGAAAATAGTATTTTTAGTGATTTGATACTGGATAAGCAACAGATTTTTAAATGAGGGTTTTCAACCACATTACACATTAAATATTATTTCATCTACAGTATGCTGCATTTCGTTTGAAAAATGCAATACTAATTATAATCTTCAAATCAAATGTATTTGTGTATTATGATAATGTTACGAACCAGTCCACGACATGAGCCGTGAAGCCAAACCTGTCCGGTTATAATAGAATTCTAAAATTTGGTGAGTACGTCGAATCGTTTGATGTTTGTCAGCATCGTTGATATACATATTTTATAAACATCGGCGAGTTGTTTATGCTATTTTTTTAGAATTTATTTCTTTTCATTCAATTGTTTTTGTTTCTACACTTTCTAGAGTTTTAGAAATATCGTTTCTGATATAAAATAGAGAATGTTTAGAAGAGTTTATAATAAAAAGTCATAATGAAGGGAACGGCATAAAAAAGTACCCGGTAAATCTGAATAAATTATATAAGTTAGTTAAGTATTGATGATGTGTTGATTACCGACAGAAGTAGTATAAATAAATACGAAAAACATTATACTAAAAAAGGCCTCATAGAGTCTATGTAAGGTAGCAAAATTCTGAATTGAAAGGATCCTCATCAAATTCTTGATAACATAATTATAATAATTGACAATAACACAAATAAGTAGATAAAGAAAAAGTAATGAAGAATAATGTACATGAGCTTAACGATACAACCATTACAAGAAAGAGAAGATGAAGAAAAAGTCCAGAAGCAAATAAAACAGAAGAAAAATTATAGAAATATGGAAACTTGAAACTAGAATGCTTTTAAAGAACAATGGAATGACACATATGTCGTTTAATCATTGAAATATGAATAAAAAATAAGCTATCAGAAGATTGGCAGGATGATAGTGTCGTAGCCGTAGTTAAACAAAACATGAAGAAGAAAAACTGTCAAAAATTTAAACCGATAATATTACTAGATAAAGCTTATAAGATATAACTCAATCTTTTAAAATAGAAAAGTCTACACAGGAAAAATTCTAGGAAATAACAATACGTTCTTAGGACAAGAAAGCTGAAAATTAACAATACATAATAAAGAACAAATACTGAAAAAAAACTGGAAACGTGAAAAAAATTGTGATACAATCATTAGAAACCATACAAACTAGACATATTGAAGATCGTAAAAAAGTGAAATCAACGATTAACATGAGCTGCGCACATACATAAGATAAAATAGAACTTCCGGCTTCAATATGACAGATTCTAAATTAATTGAGGAGGCAAACAGGAAGACTACCTCCCACTAGCACTAATAAACATACGATTTTGAACCATTTAGCATACATAAACGTTTTACGGTAATAGCAAATAAAGAAGTATTCATATTTGTATAGAAATAAACACAAAACGAAATATATATATATATATATATATATATATATATATATATATATATATATATATATATATATATATATATATATTGTGAGAGAAGGCAATAATGCAGAAAACTACCTTGAAATCGGAAAACACGGATCTGTGAATTCTACTCACTTTTTTGGGATAACAATAGGAAAAATGGGAAATAAATATAAGAAAGTAGGATATTAAGACAAAATCTAGTGTCTATCGGGGAAATAAGGAATGTGAAAAGGTAAAATAACAAAAATGAATAAAATGATTATAAGGCTAGTTATTACGAGTATAAGACTATTATCGACACAATAAAATTTCAGTTAAAAATTTAGACTAAACCCAAAATAATAGAGAACTGAAATCAATGAAAATAATTCTAGAGCCAGATACTGAAAAATAATAAAGAATTGGATGAATTGGACGGATAAGACATTCTGGAGAATTATTGCAGTGGGCAGAGTTCATCATGAGGAAATAAATAATAACGAAAATTACATTACATCTCGATCCCAGTAATATACAAAAGAGAATACAAGTAGCAAGAGAATGAATAGGTGGAAACTAACGAGTATTTCGATTGCGGTTACTCGTGTACTGTAAGTTTTCATTTCGTCTTCGCCTAATCTGTTCATTTAATCCTAAGGTTTTTCCTTTCTTATCTCCTGTGTTCTCTTGTCGGTTGACAGGAAACAAACAAACAAACATTAAAATAAATGGGAGTGAAAAAAAAACAACGAGAATAACTTGCACCTAAATCAAAGTATAAAAATAATGGAGGTATGATCCACCATAATAAAAAGATCAAAAAGTATTATTTGCCATAATACGAGAGGATTGAACGGCTTAATAATGATGACGTGACAAAAAAATATTTTCATGTTTCACAAGAAATCAGAAAGAAAAATGGATTGACAATTTCACTATAAAATGTTCACCTACCATAAATTTATCTCCAAAGTAGCATTCGAAAAGCACATTAATATTGTGCACAATACATCATCAACACCACAACATGGATACTTCAATTCTGACAATATAAAACGTTGAATAATAAATAAGGAAGAAGAGCCCTCAAAGGTACAATCATATGTAATAATAATGAGTAGTTGAATTTTAAATTCAAATGGTGTCCAGCCATTACCTGAAATGGATATTCAACCCTTAAGGGTGTCCTTATTGAACGTTGAATATTCATAGATTAATCTGGCGATATGCATTGAAATATTGTTGATAGTCCGATAAAATGACTGCATTTTGAAATTAAAAAAAAATAATTCTTTGGGAAATGTTACAGAAACGTGATAAGATGAGTAAAAGAGTTGAACAGAGAATTCAACGGTGAAAATTCTCTATATAGTCCTCTTGAATCCCTTTTGAAGTATTTGAACGAGAAACTGAGATATTTGCAATAAACGTAATCTATTGCTACACCGTGTCAAATAATATGAGAAAATTGCAATTGAAAAATATGAATTTCTATTTTTATAAATCCCTGGTACATACACACAGTATCAACATTTGAAAATTCAATGAAGTGAACTTCCTCCTCTCCAGATCACACTCCTAACAACTACGTGCTATTTGTAGACATCAATAAAATGCTTTAATTAGCAAAATTATGCAAAGTATGATGACATCATTAAAACAGAAGCTTCTACTAATGCCAAAGAGAGATTTTTCTATAAACATTATATTGAAAAGTTGGTAAATCGTAGTAGAGAGTGTATCACTAATTAATAAAATGAACTTCTCCTAAAAGAACTTGTGTTTGTTCACTAGAATCATTAATTTATGATTTGAATCAGAGTCGTACTTCATTTTTCTGATATTTTCGACAATTTAATCAATAATCTATATGTCGATATTTTCACTTTTGGTTAGATATCGTATTCATTATTTTATCATTTAATGGATACTTTCACTCTTAAAACGAGTAGTTTCTTCTTTCTTTTACCTATTTCCTCCCTTTTCAATGATTCTCTTTGCAAATCTTTTACCTGTCATCTTTTCAGTATTCCCTAACTATCCATAGTCCTTCACTTCTTTTTATTCCCTCGAAAATTTTCCTCAAGAGCTTCCCTTTATATATAATAAGTTTTGTTTCTTCAGCTTTTGTTAAAATCCATGTTCCACTTTCGTTTCTAACTTTCATAGCTTTTATCTGTGATCGTCCCATGGGTAAATATCTGATCCGTTGTTCCTCTTCTTTTTTGAAGCTATCGTCTGCATATGTAATTGTTTGCTGTTTATGGTGATAAATGAGCCCTTCATCCACCACCAGATTAAAAGACAATGTAGATATTGGATTTCTTTGCTCCCTTTTCAACCCTAAATTTGTCTGATAGAATTTTATCAATCGTTACTCTTCTGTGTCAGTTATCTAATTCAATCTTGATTAACTTCACAATTTTTTTCAGGATTCCTAGTAGATTAACGATAGCATACATTTTCTATCTACTGTGCCATTAGCGTTCTTAAAATCTATAAATACAATTTGATGTCTCCCATCGTCCCATGGATAAATATCTGATCCGTTGTTCCTCTTCTTTTTTGACACCCCGTTGGTATTCTCCGACTATCCTTCCACACATTTATAGAAGACGAACAATTTTTAGTTATGATTATAGTAATAAAAAAATTATTATACTATATATAAAAATATGTGTGAAACTATTGGTAGCACACGTTCCTATTTCTTTTACTGATCTTTTTTCTCTATAATATTTCTACAGGACGATGCTGTTACTAGCGGCCCGATGTTTGACGTTCACTGTGAAGATCGATGCAAGTACTAATTCCATTCCTATACATCCATCGTTGAAATATTAGAAAACTTTAGGATGTAGTAGCGGGCTAGAAACTTTTCAAGAAGCATGTATTTATCTTTCAAGTTTAAGCAGATACAACTAAATTGTGACAATACTTACATAACCAGAAAAATCAATGTTTGTGAAATAGAATACAAAGTCATCAATACTATAAGTAATATTGATATCAGCTTCTGAAGATGCCAACCTATCGTATTGGTGAAGAGTAACAGTTAACATCTCAATAGCCGTACATACACTACCCGTCAAAGTTTTTTGTCTACTCCATAATTCATTTCATTTGAAAATCATATACTTCAAGAAATTTACCTTTTATTGTCAAGCGGTGGTCGGAACAGTGTCTTACAAACCAATAATAATAGTGTCTGTTACCTTATACGAGCACTTTTTTATATTTTGTCGTTGAGTGTGTTGAAACTTGCTGATTGTTTATTATTCTTCATCTAACAATCATATCTTTAGCGTTTATTATTGTAGTTTGGTCCCAGATAGCCCCTTAAGACGCAAGAAAGTGAGATTTTCGTTTTGTTTTCGTTTTCGCAAATTCAGACCTGTAAGTTTTTAACAAAGTGGAACCAAAGAATTATCAGTTGAAACTAGGCAAAAGTAACCGCCGAATTAAAAATACCTCCACGTGGACTACAAAGATAACAAATTCGTAAATGTGATCGACGACTCACGCACCCAGAGATGGCAGTTCAAATTTATGAATCTAGGGATCTGCTTGAGTATTTCTACGACAGAAAAGAGATTGAGAGAAGCTGGCCTTCTTGAAAGGCTGGTAGTGGAAAAACCTCTTTTAAGACGTTAAAATAAAAATAGGAGGTTGCATTGGACTGAAGAACATAAACATTAGATGCATGAAAAGTGAAAGAGAGTTTTATGGACTGATGAGTCAAAGTTTGAGATTTTTGGGTCTAAAAGAAGAGTGTTTTTTGGAAACCAAGAGCTATAAACAATATTAAAGGAAAATTTATTACGTTCTGGCCAACGCCCGATCGGCAAAAAATTTATCTTCCTGTATGACAACGATCTCAAGCATTCCTTGAAGCTGTGTAAGGAGTATTCTAAACAACTGGATAGGAATTATATTCTGAAAGTAACGATTTGGCCGTCGCAGTTCTCGACCTCAACCTGATTGAGATATTGTGAGAAAAATTGGACAGGGAAGTGAGAAAGCAGTGTCCTGCTTCCTCTTTAATTCTTGGAAATATCCTGAGAAACGAATAGAATTAAATAGAGGACAATTATTTGTCGAATTTGTTACAGAGAATGCCAAAATCGTGCTCCAAAATACAAAAAGAAAAAGAGAGTTACATTAATAAATTTAGATTCAAATATAAACAATTACAGGCTGTAGTTTCATTATAATTATGTTCTTTTCTATAAATGTTTCTCAAAATATAAATATCAAAATCTATCGTTTTTATTTGCAAATCATTGAGTTTGACTTTTGAACGGTAGTCTATATTAGATAATAGCCACGAAAACACATTTTAAACCATCGATTATATAAAAATCTGCTAATATTCGAATCTCAATCAAATACAAATTGATTGATTGATTTTTTATGATATAACAACTAAAAACAAATGTTCTTTTGATATTCACGTGATAGGTCTATTGATTTATATAATTATACGAGTTATCAATATTAGCTTATATTTTGATAAAGACCGAAATTAAATGTGAATGTCTGAAAGTTATTATTAATTAAAGATTGATTGATAATTAGGAAAGGCCTATAAATGAAATGAATATAACTTACCACATCTTGATTGATTATTGCAGTAGTACATATTAATGATACCAAGACTTACCTGAAACAAAATTGACGTTAAACAAATTGGTTAACTATATGTAAATGCTAATTGTACTGAATGGAGACAATTATTTTCTTGCTAGTCAAATTATGTTGTTTCAAGCCGCGTCTACAGACATTCGATACATAAGCATATATTTGATTCGTACATACTACTAGTTACAATTCGAAATCAAATATTAAGCTTGTGATAGTTAGATACTCAAGAAATATAGTTCAATACCTGTAGGATCGGTGCTACATTTTCAGTATGTTTTCCAGTAGAAATACTAGAAAAGTATGTTTAATAGATTTTTGAAATAAGTTTAATATTATAAAATTAGGTCGACGCTAGATGATGAAGTTCAAGGTTCTAAAAATAATTATGAAATACATCCCCATTTCGCCAAATTGTTAGTAAAATATATTTAGAATCTGAAATGGTTGTAGATTGATATTCGAATCAATGAAAACTAATAGATGTATATCACTAGATATACAGGATGTTTCGGGACTTGATCAGAACTTTTTTAAGTTTATTCGTTCGGCAGAAAGAGACATTCTGAAGGAAAGTATCATAAATTGTGATTATTTATTGAGAATATTACAGTATCTTTTAAAACATAATCAAACATTTCTAATTGAACTGCATACTGTCCAGCATAGTGTTACTTACATAAGGAAAGAATTGAAATATGGACAAATTTAGTTGGTTAGCCTATAACTTATCGATTAAAAAATTATAATAAATGGGCACCTTGCACTTCTACATACTACCGGAGTCTACGGAAGATATTTATTTGAACTTGGAGGAGCATTCCAAGATTCTGCCTTATAGCATCACAATGGAAGTTTATTCTATCGAACATTTCGTTCCTTAGGTTAACCGATTTTGCATATAACGAACATTAAAGATATCTCAAAAAAATGAATCTATTGTATCTAATTCAGGGCATCTTGATGGCCATGTAAATAGATCTCCTCGACTAATCCACCTATTTGGAAAAATGTTATCACATAACATGAGTTGGAAATCATTTTGGGTAATTCTAATTATCGCTGACCACTCAGACTATTATCATAAAAATATGGAGCTACGAAGTTATTACCCACAAGTCCTGCCCACAAATTAACACAAAATCGATGTTGATTCTTTGTTTGAATTGAGCCGTTAGGATTTTCATTTTCGCATATATGTAAATTATGGGAATTGATAAAACTGTCTCATGTAAAATATGATCCTCAATAGTATGTTGTTTATTTATTTATTCATTAATTCTTCAAGATATGTTTGTGTTTCAATACTTCCTATAAGTATTTTCATAAAATAATTACATTTTATGATAATTTTCTTCAGAATGTCTCTTTATGGCGAACGGTTGCCTTGGCATGTACAACGATCTAAAAATCATACAAAACATACCTCCTAAACCATAAATTTCATCGACTTAAGCAAAGAGTAGCTTATTGTTGAAAAATCGATTGAAAAACTAATTTTTGGTATCTTCTGATTGTCCTATATAAGTTACAGTTAACCATCCCTGGCCTTCAGATAATAGTCTAGAATTATATATTTTATAAAATACAATGCGTGTACATACGTAATAATCCATTGAAAATTCATGATATTCGAATGTATAATTTAGAAAATATACTTAAATATAAGTTGTGATTTCGCAGCTTTGAATGCCTATAACTCAGAAACGACGGGCCTTTTGAGAAATTTTTCCATGTCACATCATTATTTTCACGTCACACTCTGTATAGTTTATACGATATTTATCAGAAATGTATGAGACTAATAATAAATGCAAATATTTTCAGTTACAAACATGTCACACCATTACAATTTTATTATATCAAACAATAGAAAAAAACCACAATATTGTGTTTGTGTTTCAGGGCCAGTTGTATACTGTGATAATATATTCCGAACGCGCGTAGGGCGCGCAAAACGTTCATCGTATTGAGTTAGCAAGAGCGAGCAACTGATGGCGTAAGAACAATATTTCATACCACCCCTTGTCGACTACTAACAAATACAAATTTCCCTACTTCCATTTCATATATTTTCTCAGTGAGGTTCATTTTAAACAAAACTTTTATTTACCTTCTGTCTTCATTTCTAGAGCGTATACTTTTTGACACATGTTTTCACCTATTCTAGCTATTTGTTTTCAGACGTCTTACATGTTCAATAATACCAAGAGAAATTATATTTTAGATGTACATATTATTGCGAAGAAATATTTGATGCTAATAAATGTCGTGATACAACCAGACACCTATTAAATTAATTAAATTTCATTCGTTATTTATGAGAAATTTGCTCTGGAGTTTGTAAAGAGTAGTCCGCTAACTTAGATTTACTCTAACGGTGTTCTCGATCACATTTTGTTCAAAATATGAGTCTGTTATTAATGAATTAGTTGAACATTGATTTTGTTAAATGATAAATAAGTTATTTTGATGGTTTATTTCATAGGATTTTTGTCCAATATCAAATATTTATTCTTTTCCAATTGTTACATGCAAAACTCTCTCTGCTTGTGTCTTAGCCGTAACCTCTTTGGAATATCCCTGTTCCTTTCATTTTTCATTTACTTCTTATATTTTCCGTTCTTCAGCCGGATGTATCGAAACCTGAAAAGGTTGGTCTGTGACTTTTATTTGATCAGAGCATTTCATAGGTGATTGGCCTTTTCTGTACTCTTCCCATCACTATAAGGCTGCTTATATTGTCATTCCGTTTTCTAGCTACGTGTCCAAAAGATTGCAATATAATCTGTTGGTTACATTCAACTCTTCCAGTTTCGTTTGCTTAGTCTTTACAGTCTATGGGAATTTAAAGCAATCTCTTGTAAGACCATATTCTGATCGCATTATTTAACTTATCATTGTCCCCAAATATATGAAGTTGTTAACCCTTTCGAGATCGTCAAGTAGATGGATCTTGTTCAATCTAGACCAAAACTTTTCACTCTTTTGCTCTTTTCTGTTTTCTGTTGGATCAATTATGGCGGTGTCACCGGCATAGCGTAAGTAGATTGTTTGATCTCCCAGAATTATACCCTCCAATTCATCTAGAGAATTTCTCATTAAAGCTTCGCCTTTTATAACCTATGGGAGTTGAAATCCTTGTTAGACTAACATTCCGTGGAAATTCATGTTTCCTATTCATGTAGAGACCACAAAAATTGTATACAGCCGTTTTCCATCTGTTTAAAAGTTGAAAATATTTACATAGTATATAAATATAATTTTTGTATGTATGAGTTTATTTTTATGCAAATTTATTCTTTTTCTTTCTACTTCTTCTTTTTTCAGTCATTTTCATTCATTCACATTTTTCCTCTACTGTACATCTGAAGTAACAAACCAAACCACCAGCAACTACACCACTTTCTTCAGGTGAGTTTAATTTCTTATCTCAGGAACATTTAAGTCTGTATTCCCTTCAGCTAGGATCTTAACAAAATTACACATCAAATGGAATATTTCATGTTTTTATATATGTTCAACTCATATATTTTCTTATTTTGGAAAACTATCAAACAAAACAAAACCATTAAACAAAAAATGGGATTGAATTTTCCAGTAAACTAAAACATATTTTCAAGTGAATCGAATAAAGAGGCAACTGTTGCCAAAGTTATATTCTGTGATCTTTACTTTTACGGTGTACAAGAAGTCTGAACAGATATAGGTTACATGTAAAAAACAAATTTTCGATAATTATTATAAAGACTATTATATATCACAAACAGACCATTGCAGGTTGTAAAAAAGTCATAGACTTCTTAATGAGTTCATATGAATTTTCATAACTTAATCACAAAGAGATTGGTATAATATTGGATTCGACTTTATGCATTTTCTACAATAGCATCCCAAGTGATTGTCCAGTTGATCCTATTTATAATATAGACAAGAATGATCGAGTTTGATAACGTCTGCTATTAGCACACAAACAAACCAAATCCTACTGAAAATCAAATAACATTGCTAACTCAAGCCATTCAATTGAATCTGAAACTAGGAGATCTATTTATCACAACTAATAAAAATCGCACGAAAGTCGATCTGCCATACGATGGTCTTGTTGGTATTGAAGAGAAGAATTGCACAATAAAAATTAGAGATGGTGATCATCACGTGACATAAAAATAGTATTAAAAATATGAATCCTGTTTATTTAGATAATAAGTTAGACAGGTATCTGAGCAGTACTTTGAGAAAATCACGAATGTGTTAAACTTGGAGCGTTAATTTTTGAGATATTTTGGTTTGGATCACATTGATTTATATTTTGTAAACTACTTTTTATCCTAATATATATTATAATTGGTTTTTGTGACTAGTGTCATGAATAAGTTCTAATATTCATAATATTCTAATATTTCATTTGTTTAAGCACTAATTATCATGGAAAATGACCTTTAAAATTGGCCACAGTGAAGGCCATTTCTCTGCGAGAGGGAGATATAACAATTTAAGTTGAACAGACTATCCAATAAGAAGCTAACATAATATATTTGCTGACACTATTACACTAACCTCATTGAAAATGCTGACTAAATTAATGCTTATGTTTATTATTTTCGTTATTAGTATGGAGTAACTACATTATTTTGAGAAACTCTTTTGGAAGTAATATAGAGGTACTTTAATCTAGAAGAGACGGTTACGCAAAGGCTTTGTGATACGGCCAGTTATGGTAGTATTTACATTGTTTTCAAATCTTTCCTTTTTTCCGGAAAAATAATGAGCTCTGTTATTTCAAATGAACCACCCTAAAGTTCCCTACACCTAAATGGCACTTTTTGTATCAATGGAAACGTAAATCGGCATAATTGTAGATACTGTTCACGTAACAATCCTCGTTGGACGCGTGAATCCCACACCCAATGTCCCGAACAACTGAATGTATGGGCTGGAATAACAGAAGACGAAATAATTGGTCCCTTTTTCATTTCATTACATTTAAAAAAATTATTTTTTCAGACAATAACAATATCCCAAACGACAATATTTGGCCCACTTTACTATACGTGTGTGGTGAGTTAATACCTAAATAATGTGTTTCCCAGAAGACGGATTTGAAGGCGTAGTTTTATCGAATGGCCCCCGCGATCACGCGACATGAATTCTTTAGACTATTTTCAGTGGAGTCACTTAAAAACATCGTTTGTAAAACAAAACCTGTCAATATTCAGAAATTAACGGATAGGATTACCACAGAGATAAGATGAATTGCTATAATTGCCTCTACTGTATGTTTTCTAAAATTCGTAATTCCTTCACTTCACAAATGTGGATCTACTTCTAACACGACACAAACATTTGAATATTTGTTCAGTTATTGTAGGTTTTCTGCGCCATGATTTGGATAAATATTTTACTGCATCAGTTTCGTTAAACTTTTTTACTAATTAGCACATGAATTAAGGAATATTCAAATTAAACGAGTTAAGTCCATATCGTAGCCATCTATATGTACAATATGTAGCTATAACTAATTATGGCGTTTAGGTATAGAAAACATTAAATGAAAAATATACAGTGTCATTCATTTGAATTAATGAGGTTTTTTTGTTATTTATTTTTCCATAAAAAGAGAAGATTTGATAACAATATTCATACCACCATAATACTGGGCAAAAATTTATAAAAATCGTACAAGCCGTTTCCGAGATAATTGAGGGGCTCCTTACATAATACTCACTCGGTATTTAGAATTATAGAGAAGGATGTACCGAAAAAGTTTCAACTATTGGAATAAAATAATAGATGAAGAGGGCAGGACTTTTGAACTTGATGTGGTTGATTTTGGACATAAAATTTGTAACCTCTACAGAGATTGGGTTTGGATGCTTTTAATATGGTTGTACAAGTATGTTAATAAAAATAGAAAGATACGGCTGCAGCTACGTTATTCTCTGACCTTGTCCATTTGCCTGATAATCAAGTTCATCTTCAGCATCGACGTTGTGAGCACTTTGGTAGGAAATGGGACTTTTATAGGTAGTTATTTAGGACTTATGATAGTGTGCAGTTATTTGCGTCGTGCGATTTTTTTGTCGAGATTCGTCTTATATTCCGACGTGTACAAACATTTTTTTAAAATTTCTTCTTCAAACATACTATGCAAGGTGGTACCACCACCATTTCCTTGAATCCATGTTTTCACAAATTGTAGTATCCTAAGTGATAAATACTGAACAATACCACTACACAATTATACTGTCTCAGTCACAATTTAACAGCCAAATTCAACCAACCTCAGAAATAAGGTGGACTGTGATAATGTGTTCAATAAGAATAATATAAACGGTTTTAGAAATTCAAGCCTACTCACTGATAAAAACTTCTCGTTTCCTCAAATTACAAGTTAAAAATGAATAGACTATAAATTTGACGATTTTTCCAATTCTGCTATACGTGAAACTAACAATTAAACATAATTTTCGAGCCTGTTACAAAAGTACTGACCCAATATTTCAAGATTAAGATACTATACTAATTTCGTAAGTATATTCAGAAGTTTTAATTAAGGATTAATAAAATAACTAGAAAAGTTCAGAAACCGACGACATTTTTTTGTCTTTATTGGACAGTGGTGATAAAATTAAGAACCCTTTGAGGCACCAGCCTTTTGAACTTAGTTATTTCTCCACTTTCAAGTGAGAAAATGATAATTAAGCATATAACAACCATAAAGCAGCGAGGAAAGTATAAAATAATTTGAATTTACATTGTGTTAAATTAGAAAAGAAGGTTTAAAGTCACTTTTTTCTTTATACATTAGAATATTTCTGGAAAGTCTTAATCTTGAACTGAGAAAGGTTTTTCTGGAAAATTGAAATATATACTCTATTCCACAGACCAACGGGTAAATATTGAGTAAAAAATTCCGTTTATATTGTTGAATATATAACCAGAGCTTCAAATGAATCAAATAAGCTATGTAAGGCATCAAAAAAATCCAATATATTATCTATGAATTTCAGTATCAATCATCAATTTCATAAAAACTAATTAGTTTGGTACCATATGGGAACCTATCACTTAAGCTCTAAACTGAGGAAAACGTAAATCAGTGTTTCCCAACGAGGGACCCTTTCGCTACGTGTAAATTAAATACTAAATTTCGTTGCCGAATTCAATTATTAGGTTTAATCTGACTGGAACAAAAATATCTCCTGGGTGTTTGGTTTCTTCAAGTGAATATGCTGCAGACAACAGGCTTCAAGGGCAAGGGATACCCCGTACTTCTCACTATAGTATTTCATAGCTTTCAGTTGGTATTAATTTGAAATTTGTGGAACCGTTGGTAATATTTATACTAAGCCCACTGTTCACACTACCCTTACATCAACACTCACAATTACACTGTCTGATGCGCGTTTCCATAACAAGTTATCGTCTTCAGAGACTGGAGGTAAACTCTCGAAAAACCAGCCTTAAAACTATATTCTATGGCACATAAATATGGTACTCTGATGACATGGTCATATTTGTAGAGAATGAGGAAATGCTAAACCAAAATCCCGAATTGTACATCCAAACAATGGAAAAAAACAAAAACGCACGACATCAAAATAGGAAATAGACTAATAGAACATTCCAAATATCTTGGCTCAATGATGGCAAGAAATAAAAAATTGGAGAAAGAAGTAACAGAAAGGACAAAAAACGCAAAAAAATTATCCAACGCTATGAAAACAATGAAATACCAAGGAATATGAATGTTAGAATTTATAAAAGAGTAGTAACAACCAAAGTAAAATATTGTTCCAATGCATGGAGAACGACCGAAAGGTTAAATTAGACCACATCCAAAAAGAAACAAAAAGCAAGAACCCTGCAGAACAAGATGGTTCGAATATGTGAAAAGGTTGAGTGAGGTGAGGATTAAAAGAATACTAGAAGATGGAACAGCATGAGTGAGAAAGAGAGGAAGATCTAGTAGATCGAAACAAGAGAGCGATTCACGACACATAGAAGAAATTACCACAAACAAAATACCTATTGAATTTAAAAGATATAGGAAAATTAACTCCATAGAAAAAGAACAACGCCACGTCTTACACTAGTATAGATAGATAGATATAAGGATTTAATAAGTAACTAAGACACACATGTCACATAACGTTTTATTCATAATCACACTCATTTACAATCACAATAGCGAACGTTTTTCAGCCATTACATTCTTAAAGATAACTGAAATTATGTGCAATAATATCGGAATATGAGAACGGTTGTTATTCATTTTGAAATTTGTTAACTTGTTAACGAAATAAACAAGAAATAAAAATTCCTTCCTTGCATAATACTTAAACAAGTTCAAGAAGCAGCAGTTACTGCGTGAAAATTCCAGGTTGTAACAAATTACTTTTTGAATTCAATCTATCAAAAAAACAGGGGCTATGACAATATTTTTGGAAATCCTGTCTAATAAAAAGTCTGCAATCTACTCCATATGGTTAAAGTATATACATACACAATGGAAAATTAATAAGGTCACTACCAATCTGATTGAGTCAAAAGGATATAAGGTGTAAACAGCCTTATTATTGGAAAGGATACACACTATGAGGATATAATGAAAAATTCTTAGCCTACTATAGAACCAAACAAAATTTCAATGTCAAAATATTTTATTACTCAATATATTCTTCTCTTAATTGGATACATTTATTCTAGCAACGTCTCTTTACCTTATAAAAAAATGTTTCTTCTTTACGACTTTTTAAACTTTTTTTCAGTTGAGAAAAGAGATGATTGCCAAATCTGGTGAATAAGGGGGGTGTTCTAGTAACTCAAAACCTAAATCACGAATTTTTTGCATAGCAACATGAGATTTGTGAGCAGGGGCGTTGTCCTGCAAAAATAAAACACTTTTGGATAGCTTTCCGCGTATTTTCTCTTTAATTTTTTCCCTTAGAGTGGTCAGTAATGTCGAACAGTAATCTCCAGTTATTGTTCTACCCTTATTCAAACAATCAATCATGATTACTCCATGGCAATCCCAAAAAACTAAAGCAAGAACTTTTCCAGCAGATTTTTGGAATCGAAACTTCTTAGGTCTTGGAGAACCATTGTCGCCATTTCATCGATTGTTGCTTTGTTTCTGGATCGTTGAAATGCACCCAAATCTCATTTTGGTCAACAATCAAATATTTGGGGATCCATTTTGCAGGAATTTTTCTCATGTCCAAATTGACGTGAACTATATAATGAACGCGTTCGCATGAAATATTCAGTGCTTCAGATATCCGTTTTAGCCCAATTCGACGGTCTGATAAAACCATGTCATGAACTGCTTAGATATTTTTGGGGACTGACACAGAACCTGGCCTTCCCGATAGGTCATCATCTTTAATGAAAAATTTACCTCTTTTGAAGCTGGCAGTCCAATTTTTCACGGTCGTATACGAAGGACATTGATCACCAATGGTATTAAGCATATATTCGTAAATCTGCTTACCTCTTAACCCTTTTAAATACACCTATTTGATGATGGCTCGGTTAATTTCGAAGATATCTTTTCTCTTTTAGTTTTTTTGTGTAACTCTGTTTTACTTTTTTGACGTCAAACTTTACACTTACACTTCAAATAAGTAATTGTTAGTTCCTATGGCAACGCAATATTTTGTTTATGCATGGAACTGCTCTAGGCTAACTATATATCAATACATCCTTGTATTGGCGAGAATAGTATCGAGAATTAAGATGATAAATATTGGAATATTGAAATATTTAGTAAGCCAACAAAACGGGAGTATCTGGGACTTGTTGATGCAGTGAATTGACGATTTTTGAAATCACAATACATATTTTATATAAATAATTATATCCTCAATTATAATAATAGGTTGAGTTAAATATTTTATTAATCATAGACTAACGGAATTTAAATACAATTTAACAAACATCGGAATACGAGTGATTTCTAAGAGATCTAAATAAGCTGTATATCGCCATCAAATGAAAGATTTATTATATGTTCCAAATTTTAGCGACACTCTAATAGCATCTTAAAAAACAAGAAAGAAAGAAATGCAAGTACGTACAACTACAAAATTAATCTAGTATTTGAAACGCCGTGAAGTACAAAAATGTCGAATTGCGAACACTGACTAAACCTAAAATTAACTAACTAGCTTTGTTTAGTACAGTGAAATTATGGGTGAGAAAATATGACATGCCTTCAAATTTATCCATCCATCAGAGTTAACCGTAATTTGATAAAACATTAAATCAACATTTTTCAAAACTTCTGATGCACTTTACCATTTATGTCGTTTAACAAGAAGTGGAATCATTAACAGATATATTGCACCTGTCTTTCAGTTTAACGAAAATATTGAGTTAACACTGCAGGATATTGTTCGATTCATTTATCGTATATAAAAACTACAAGTACTATAAACCGTTTAATGTGACAGTCCGCAAGCATTAACAACGTTGTACTTTTTTTATTTTCAATTTAAAACAATAACACCTTTTTGTAGTTGTAACAGCCAGAACAATTTAACGATCTAATGCTATCCCACTGTAATTACAGCTGAATTACGAACAGATACTTAATACGATGGACTAAAGTGGAACACCTAATGTGAATGGTTCGTTTGGAAGAAAATAAGAGATGAAAATTAGTGATGGTATTGGTAAATTGATATTAGCATCTTGTTTTTGAGCTTGTTACTAAATTGATGTTAAAAGTTTAAAATGGTTACCGTGGGACGTAAAACAATTGAAAGTTTTTTTTAAGTTGTTCTTTGGTCTCTACGGCTAATATATTTCACAGCATTTTCTCCATTCTTATTTGCAAGTCTTTTGTTGCAAATCAATTGAAGTACGCGGGTTGTTTCTCTATTTCTTATTCCTTAGCAATTGATTAACTCTTAATAGGCGATATTTAGAGGTTCCCTATAAAGAAATTCTTCGCTTATCAGGTTTCCTACTGCCTTCCTCTGAAATAGCAACTGAATCAGACGATACCAGTTTCAGTTAATGTCAAGAACTGGGCACCAAACAGAAGCTTGGCAATTTTTCTTTTCAATAATTTCACCAAATGTTTACCAGGCTGCGATCCATTTCTAATTCGAAGTAAACTTATGTTCTTTTAGTTATGATTTTACAAAGGGAAATCGAGGGGTGCCAAATCAGGACTCTTTTGTAGAAAGTCCAATACATGGATTCCAAATTCTTGTAAAGTACGTTGCGTTGGCTAAGTACGATGCGCTGGAGCGTTGTCACATTTTTCAAAGCTTTAACTGAATTATGGCAAACAAACTTCAGTGTGAGCTGTAATTATTTGCTTATTTAGCACAGCATTGGTGAGTTAACATTTTAACATATTCTTTGAAAAATATTCTTCTGAACTTTCCACTTACTTGGATTGATTTTCATCGGTATAGTCACACTTGCTATTTAATTTAATTAATACATACCCTTCTGTGGAATCAGCTACAGAGCAATGGAAAAATCACTGGAAAAGAAGGTTGGTAGGAGCAAAATCAATTATTGGAACAACCTACAGGGGTTAAGAAGGCAAAGACTCTTCTGGGAATCTATAATCAGAGTAGATCTGCTCGATGTATCAACCTAAGTAAGAATCTACGAATACTATCAGGATTTTTATCGGGCCACTGTCGCCTCAACAAACACCAGAAGACGCTAGACCTAGCACATAATGCGGCGTGCAGCTTTTGTTACAAAGACTCTATCCACATTCTCTCGAAACACTAAGGAATTCCAGAGCACTACACCTGGGAGCGCTTGAAATAGAAGACGAAAATCTCTGGCAGTTAAAGCCACTCCAAATTCTACACTTTTTGGAAGGAGTGGGATCAATTGATTAGCTGTAAACACTGGCTCCACCAGTACCGCAGCAAGAAAGGGGGGCACAATAAATCTTTTGAATCTTTTTGAAAGACAGTGAAACAGACCCTTTTTTCTCAATGTGTATGAGATTCTAACCGATCTATATTCGGGTGATTTTCCCTTAAACGAAATCGATGCGCTGGAAAAGAATATTATCATCATCATCATCTATCAGCCATTATATCATATTATATCATATCAGCCAGAATATTATAACAAAAAAATATTCCATAATTTACGGCAGCCGTATATTTGACAATCATTATAATCTAAAGAAAGAAAAATTATTTTAAATGCATCAACATTATCTTGTTATAGTAAATAATGTATTAAACAGTTTAAAGTTTCAATTAATGAATTCTGTTTCGAATAATCAAGCGATGGGCTTGATTTCGTCTATATGTGAACGTGCATTCGACTGATTCGAAATGCAAATAGGATTTGACAAAAAACCTTGTATTGTATATACAATGAAAGCTCCACAATTCACCATAATGTGCTTATTTACAGCCGCGAACGCGTCACGTCTCAACATCTCTCCTCAGCTGCAAATTCCATTTATGTCGAATTTAAAATTTATCTGGTTATTCCGACAGAGAATGAATTATATTTGGAGTATCCACATTCCCTCCTCCCACATAATCTAAAATGTATTTGCAATTGCAATAAATTTCAGATTTCCTGTCAGCTACTTATTGGGGCTCTGAATGTGTACTATAAATATTTGAGAGGGATTTGTCAGCCCAGACACGTACACCTTTTTGACTAGGTATTTGGAAAATGGACAGCTTCACTAAAAACGGAAAGACATGTTCGCCATAACAATCACGTTTTTTGTTGGCGTAGGACTAGGTTCTCCCTTTTTGTTGGCATTTCGGACGTAAATCGTCCGGGTTACGGTTTTTATTTGTTTTTATTATCAATGAATGCCAGGTCGCTATTTCTCTCAGCTGATTCTTAATGAAAAAAAAAATAACATAAAATTCATATAATCTTTATTATTGAATTGATTTAGTTTTCTGGATTAAGAATATCAATCCAAAATGATTCTTGAGAACAGTGTGGTTATTTTAAATCGAATGATTTTGAAAGGTGCAAAATACGGAACGTCAAATTTCAGATACAGGAGAACATTGAACCAGCTTGAGAATAATTCTCATCATGCCAGTGAGCTATAAAAATAAGTTTTTAGTTTCATTGTGTGCGTTAATGTCAATATATTACTAATGACAAACTGCTAATGAAATTTTGATTCTTATCTACTATTACATACTGAGCACACTGACAATTATTCACTATATTATGTTTAATTAAGATTTTATTCATTTTGGTGTTGATTTTAACATATCTACAGATCACACGCTCAAGGTTCGGCTTCGGCACTGCACTACGGTAGAAATGCCAAATGCTAACACGTGGTACCATTTTAAACTATACATTTTATCATAGGTACATCAGGCTGGAGAGGATGCTGCAGATAGCTTTCACATATATCTCTATCTTGTCGTGAGTTAATTGACTTTTTTAAGGCTTAAATCGTCATTATTCATGTCCGAATATTGAACGCTTAACTGGCAAACTTAGCATTTTGCATCTGAAATTACACAACCCTCTTGCTGAGGGTGAGCCTCCCTGTTGGGCAGGGGCTGTACAATTCACCAAGCACACCATATATTCTACGTCCTTGACTCTAGGTGAGTACAGAAATATACCTCTCGATAACTCGACGTGCTTAATTTGTTCAGAACATTTAAGGAAATTCAAAAAGACAATAGAAGTAATGTAGTGTAGAATATTAAAGACCTTGATACAGTAGTGCTAGATGATTCATATTTTTCTTGTGTGCCAGCTTTTTCAATAATCATTTCAACACCAGAACTTGATAAAATCAGTGGAAATTTTTTGAAGACAATAAAACCACTAGACGGTAAGATTTTTTGAAATATTGCATAATACCTAAAATTTTATACCAGACGTTGCGCCACTGGAAGAAGAGAAGTATATTTTCAAAATTTGTTCCTATAATTTAAGTGTAGAACTTAAATTCTGGTGGAAAAATTGTTGATATATTAAGAAGATATATTAAATTGAAATCTAGAATTACTTGTAAGTGTTTTCTTCATTCGGGTATCCAAATGAATATTTCTAGAACACTTTTACAGAATTATTTTTTGACATCAATTTTCACGATTCACATTATTCTACTTCCTATTTTCCATTTTCTAATAAAAAATATAGCGTGAAATCTCAGTTACGTGCTTAAAAAGCGTTTATGTTATTTGACGTCGTTTCTCTAAAGAATAACTGTGCAGTAATTTAGTCACATTTCAACTTGTTTCATATTATTATACCATTCTAAATCTTTTTATGTTCACTAAAAATAACAAAGCAAGTCAAGTTTGCACTAAATTACGTATATAAACTGAAACATTGTTGAATTTACATTATGTCGTAATATTGAAAACAGCATTTCTAAGATATTCACAATTTATTATGAATATATTTTGTCTTTTAATGAGCAACTCGAATCTTAGTTTAGGACTCATAAATTATATTTCTTCACAGTCACAATTTAATTCGTTTTAAACCGATAAAAATATTATTAGAGTTGTTGAAAAAGTTGAAGTAAATGCTAGAATTTGTTTGATAATATTTAACAAGAATCACATCACAATGTTTCAAACCAAGTTGAAACAATGAATGGACCAAATCTGGATTATAATAAAACTGAAATTCAAAATTACTAAAATGAACGTTTTAAATCGAATAAGCATCAATGCCTCATTCTAATATTTAATTATTTTGGATTATCAAGTAATAAGTATAAATATTTAAGAAAACCCTAGGAGGATTCAATTAAAAACACGTAAATAAAGTATCGTTCTATTCTGAGACATAATTTTTCAATTTAAAACTTGAGAATTAATTTCGCTGATTTCTTCAAGAGTTAATATTTCCCTCCACAAATCATGTTCGTTGCTGATCACATTATTCGGGTCGAAATCATATGACATGATCCTTAATGCTCTAATAGAACAGTGGGTATTAGAGTAGCGATTAGTTGACGGGTTGATTCATTTGTCTATGGTATTTTGAACAATTATTATTTATACTATTCATTCTCATAGGCAGCATAATTGATAGGTCACGGAGACTAGCAGTTTTTATACTTTTCGGTATTTCGACATATAAAAGCTTATTAGTATTAAACTTGTCCAATTATCAATCATCTAGAATCTAATTATACAACTGAATAAATATGATAGAAGAATTAACGAATAGAAAGTGATAAAAATCAGTTTTTGTAGATACTTTTTTTGAATTTCTGATCTAATTATCGTTCTGGGTAAGGATCCACAATCAGCCGATAGGTGATCTACCTGAATCTGGGTTATAGTTTTCGAAAAATCCTATTACCAAAAGATTATGGAAAAAAAAGAATATTTTTTTTCTACCTACATCCTACGTTACTGAAAAACTTGTCATTTAAGAAGAATTTCTCGATTTATCATTATTTTATATGCAAATAAAATACTTCAGCTTCGTGCCGATTTAGACGAGATTTTCCTTGATCTTTACAGCTAAGCATGGGGATGTAAGATAGCGTGTATAAGTTTCATAGTAGGATTTATTTATCATCATGAGATTGCATTTAATAAATGAATAAAATTGTAGTTCGCGGTCCAAAGAAAAATATTGATAAATATATTTTAAACCATACTAACTCTCCCAATAATATTAATGTGATATAATAGTACCCAATTTGAAAACTGTTTTAGTTGGTGTATCAAATGAACATTTTAAAACCCGAAACGTGAAAAAGTTTTTCTTTAACCTCATCTATTATACAATCTGTCCTTGTGAAGGACAATACACATTTAATATGACTGTCAAAGAAATATGAACGGGATTGTTCCAATGAACATACTCTTATAAAATTTAGAACTTTTGGTTAATTAAGACTAACTGTTCACCCCATGTTAATTTTTGATTACAGTCGCATTCGCAGCTACGTTTACTATCATTCGAAGCCCTATACTTTGAAATTTGTTTAAAATGGTTAGATTTAAGTTGCTTGCAGTACCTCATAATTTTCTAGACGGGCTTGAGCATTTCTTTGTATAATAACACTTTATTGGATATAGATAACTGGGATCGGCAATCATCCAGTTTAATTTAAGTGATTGATTGTAGACCAATTTGTTTTTTCCTTGCAAATATATGTTTTTGTCAATCCAATCTACTATCTAGATGTATGCCAAGATATTTAATTGTATTTGCATGATTTTTTAGTTGTGAGATGCTCTTGTTGGATTTACGTGTAATAATAATATGGTCGTAAAGTATGTTGTAGGTATATCAGTTGTATAAAACTAATAAAGTGTACGTCTTAATACACTTCCTCAGAGGACACCTGCTTGAATTGGTTGTATATCTGTTCCTCAAGTACGATGTTAGTACTTCGAACATTTCATATAGCGATTTTTTTTTGAGTTTAGTTAGTAGCCCCAAATATAATACCTTATCGAATGATTGAAATATGTATAAGAATGCTACAGAGCAGTATTTTTTCCCTCAAGATGTCTGTTCATTTGATTTACCACCCTGTGAACCTGTTCAATAGTTTAACAGGATTGAATGGTACTAGAGCATTGTTTCTGTTTCAATTTGTTGAGGCTATTATATGTTGAATACCATGGAAAAAGCCCACTGGACTGTATCTGCATGTAACAATGATTTTTTTTTAATACATCGAATTCTAATCTACTCTTATTTCAATTACTAAGGTATTTATATAGATGTACATTTTAAATTGACTTGATAATGAGATATGAGATCTTTCTAATTTGCTTTTGTGTATAAAAAATGGAAAAACATCGTCAACAAACCAGCAACAAATGAATTTAACATATAATTTTGTTGTCTCTGACTATCCCAGCAGGGTCTTAAGAGAAACTAGTACACTCAGAGCAAAATGAACATAAAATGTAAGTGGTTGGTGGAAGGGTTGTGCCAAAAGTAAGGTTTCCCAAAAGTTACGGTCTCAAGGGAAGGTGCTAGGCAAAATCCAACAGCAGCGCTATGGGAATGGTTCCTCTACTCTCGAACCCATTTGCGATTCCCTTTGTCGCTCAGTGCTTGCTTGAGAGCCGTCAGAGATTGAATTGTTGATCGTCCCTCTAGCCAAGTTCAAGGTTCGACCAGTATCCCGTATTCTACACACAAGGAAGTTACCGTCCGTAAAGATTCATCGGCAACTGACTAAGGTTTATAGTGATGAGAGCATGTCCGTTCGGCACATCCGCAAACGGTGCAGGCTTCATATGTCGAAGAAAAACACATTGTTCCACCAAGATAATGCACAGATTCTTAAGTCGATGGCAACGATGGTTAAATTGAACGAATTACACTTCGAATTGCTTTCTCATCAACCGTATAGTCCAGATCAGGCCCCTAGTGACTACTGTCTAAAAAAAATACTCCCTGGTATGAAATGTAGCTCAAATGAAGAAGCAATTGCTGAAACTGAAGCCAATTTTGAGGCATAAAGCAAATCCTTCTACAAGCATGGCATTGAGAAATTAGAGAAGGGTTGGAATGATTGTATTGCTATTGAAGTAGATTATATTGTAAAATGAAATCTATTGTTGGAATAAAGGTGTTTTTCTTAGGACTGATGTTATATATTTAATATTTAAAAAAATAGATTAAACAGTTTAGTTCAGTTGAAAATGATACTATTTTCGGTCATATTACGAACTAAAATAACGTAGGAGCGGCATTATAAACTTTGAGCGATTTCTGAGTAATATATATCTACTTTTTAGCCGATTTTAAAAGATTTACCACTTGCTATAACTTGATAAATAAATATTAATATTTATTTCCCATACTTACTCAAATTTATATCATAAATCAACATCACATAATGATAATAAGTTTGATATGATGTTATTCGTCATTTGATACATTTGAACAAACGTTTTGATTGAACACAAAAGAATTTTCAATCCAATCCATCACTCATGCCAATCCTAACGATGTAAATTTGTTTTGTGAAATAATTTTAGATTTTAATTGAGCAGAGTAGAGTTTCACCCCGAAATCCACGTAATTAATAACAGACAGATTCCATAAACTATGTTGACTAGTATTTTCAACAACAAAGGATAAACACAAGTTAAACCAAAAACGCTATTCAATGTGTGTACCTCGAGGCGAAATAATAAATATAATGGATGCATTTTGAACGAACCAAATCGATTTAAATGAATTAATAACAAACATCACAGAAACAACTGGATGGTACTAATAAAAATTTAAAATAATATTTTGTACTTTGGCTTATGGTGTATATATAACTTTTAACCTACCAGTATAGTATACAAACCAACTAATATTGGCAGTTATTTCAGTTGAAAAAATCCCCGATATGAGCTCGTTCTTTGCAATAGTTTGTTTTCTGGAAATAAACAATCAACAACGAATTTATGATTCGGAGTACTGTTTGAAGCTGTTTAGATGAAGTTAAAAGGTTGTTTACGTCAATGGATGGAACCTTGACACACCGCTAAGCTAAACAATTGATAGATAATATTACTGTATATTAATGGATCGTTTAAAGAAGGAAATCATAAAAATACGCAGAAGACTGCAAACATTTTATCTAAACAATTGAATTAAGCTCCCGCATCCTCCGTATTCTCCAGAAATAAAATCCAGCGACTGTTGTCTGTTCTTGAATATTGAAAGAAGCTCTAGAGAAAGAATCCATAGGAGAAATATTTATCAAGTGAGAAAGTTGTTGCCGTAAAAAAAAACCGATTCTGAGGCCTTGTTTGCTGTTTATTACACTAGAGACTATATCGATAAATATTGTTCATGTATTCTATTCCATTCACTTCATTTGTTTCTAAATTAAGTTTTATGTATGTCTTAGACTGGGATATAAACCATATACTGAGACCCGAGAGATATTTAGTATCTTTTCATCGGTACAACTAAGCTGAACATTTTAAATGGAGCCTTTACGTGTACTAAAGTTTTGAGAACATCTATCGTCCAATTAAATTAAATCTTGAATCAAAAAATCGCCCAAAGAAGGCTTACTGCACCGTTAGGTGCTCTTCGGTACCTGCAACTCGAATATTGAGTTGAGCATATGAAGTATTTACGGAAAGCTCGTAAAAATTGTGAGTGAACAAAGGAGCAGGAGGGACAGAGAATAAAATACAACATTGAATTGCGCAGAGGCACACTGTTCAGAGTAAACTGCTTTGCTCTGTGAACCACTAGGCCTAGTAACAAAATTTTGCCTCACTAACTTGGAATTCCAGTTCCTGGGATCAAACTACACTTGAAAATGCCATTGGCCTCCGTCGAGGTGATTTTTCCATTTCTAAATCAGGTCAGTTTGACAATTAGTGTATCTAGACATTCCTTGATTGTCCTGATTATTTGAGAGTCAATCACTCTTACTTAACTAGCATTTCAGATTAAGTTATATTTTTTCTAATAATTCCTATATAAATTTGAATATTCACACCCTCTAATAGCTAGAACTTCCACCAAAAGCTCTCTTATAGTTTCCTTGTTAGTGACTAGTAGCTAGTAGCTAACACAGTTTTTACCATATTCTTTTTTCACTTATCATGTCCGCCAATAACTTTTGCGATTGCTTCAATATAAATTGTGTAACATATAATTTCTCCACTACAATTCGGATTTCTTATAAACCAATTTATTGTCTTCACTTTATTCTTCAGTTGTTGGTATTAACAATGTCGTAGAAGAGCTCTGGTCCAATCAATGGGATTGAAGTGGCTTGTTCATCTATTTAGTCTGCTTTTCTGTTATCTTTATGCCCTTATATCCAGACCACAATCACTTTACTGTCTATAGGACATATATTGCTATACTTGTTTGGAATCAAGATCTACAAAATACAGTACATGAATGTCTATAGAGTCAGTTGAACGATATGTTCCTTCCTAGACAATTGTGACATTGTTATGAGATTTACTGGAGAGCTATCCTAGATTTAGCACCACTATTGTGGTGTTTTCCGCTTGTAAAGGTTTATCTTCCTTCCAGTTAGCTTATCTGTTGTATTAAAATAGTGACTTTGGATTGAGGATTAAGTCATAATTATAGAACTTCAGGTTACACATTATTCTCTAATGTTTTTTGTTGCGGAGACCACTGCACATGATGCGTCATATCTATTATTGAAAATAATGTAATATGGATAGGAAAGATTCTATCTCCAATTGTTAATATAATTCTATACAAAACAGGCCTTTGTCTATTTCTGATCTCGAGGATTATAAAGTGAAATATTTCTTAGGTAATCTGATAATTTTTATTCCTTATATTTTTTTTAACACTACAAGTCTAGTCGTAGGAATAATATCAATCGATAGCGTCCATAAAATAAATGTGTACAATTAACATATTCCATGAAGTTATGTATAATTTAAATGATTCAGTAGATAGATAAATTTACGTCTTAGATGCTTCCAGTTCATAAAAACGATTGATTATTTTCAAAACACAAGATGTTCATCACAAAACCCCATTACTTCTTTAATTTATGATTCAGAACGGATAAGATGATATTTTTCCAATTGTTATTCCATGATGTTATTGCGAAGTTATGTCAGCTGCAACATTCATTCAGTTCAGTCAATACAAATAAATCAGATTCATTGAAAAAACTTGCTAACGAGCTATCCAAGAGCCCCAATTAAAATAATAAACATATTAGCTTGTTGGCTTCGATGCACAATTATTTAATGGATTAATACAGAATAGATGAAGAAGTCAAGGCACGTGGTTAATTGAATGTTTTTCAAATTTAATTTATAAAATGTCGTAACTATCTTCATGATAAAGTCGACTACACGTGTAACTGTTTTCTTTTTGTATCAGTATTATTTCATAAATTAAATTCATCAGTTATTCACAAAATAATCTTAAGCTTGTGACTGTACTAACCTTTTGGCAAGTTGGTAATTAAGGATACATATGCCAATTGAATAAATAAAACTTTTGTTACGAAGCGAAGATTCTCTATATGTAAAAACAAATATAAATATTATCAAGAACTGAATAGACTATGGAATCTTTGGCTTTCAAAAACAATATATTTTTATACCTTCCAAAGGTCTATGGCTAGATGGTAGTAATCTAACATTCTTTTTGAAGACTAAACGCTTTTTAACACATATTTTACAAAAAAATGTCTTTTGTCCGTCCGTCTGTCTGTAGCAGCGATATCTTCTCACAAGAAGTATGGAAGAAACTCGTTTTTTTTGCATCCATTTCCTGTATAGCTGTAGATGTACCAAAACGAAAGAAATTTTGACCGTTATTAGGAAAAAATGCGGTTGCGGTGTTGAATAATATGGAGTAATATATCACCTGTAACATGAATATCAAAATTGAAATCTGTCTCAACTTCAATTTCTCAAAATTAAGTGAAAGCTATCAATGAAATTTTCATAATTACATTTATATTCATGTTGTAGGGGATTTTTGTTAATATTTTATTTAATTTTATATTAACGTTAAAACATGCGCAACTTTTTTACTTGTTTATTTGATGTTAATCTTTGTTAAAGCAGTTTTGATGGAAATAATAAAAAGTAATTGTATATAAAATCTACTATAATACCTAAATACTGGTTTGTTCAATTTAAAATGTGTTACTTCACATTGTTTTGATTCCAAATTAGTATGAATTGATAGTATTTAGATTTTATAAAGGCACAGGAATATTTGACGAGTTTCTGTAGAGAAAATGTGCACCATTTGCTGTTTTATACTCTTGACAGACTTTTAATGTCTCTCCTTTATATCAAAACCCCAATACCGATGAGCCCTTTCTTTATGGGTTCATATGCATAAAGTCACGATTGTGATAACAGTGTATATGGTTTTAGATGAGCTACAATTGAATTTTTGAATCATTTCATAAAAACAACAATTTTTTGGGCATATGTCGACAAATGTAGAATCCAACGAGCACGTATTTTCCGAGATTGAATATTCATGCAAAATCTCTTCTATATTGATCACATTACATGATTTGTTTCTAGAAACGGTTGTATGACAGACAACAAATTATCGTAACGAGTTCTGCATCTTTTTTGTTGGCTTTTTCGGTAATTTTGTAGTGGCAAATAGATCCACACTGATAAGTGAAATAAATGAAATATATATTACCTTTGAATTTATTATGAATATATCATTCACTATACGAATCCTGAGAAAATACCTTAACAAACATAGGATATCCATCCAATAGGGTATATATATATATACAACTTTTATTATATTTTTTTATTCTTCCTTCAATATTCATACAGACAAAAATTTTAAATTCAAAAATTTTGTAGATAGTTTAAACATTTCAGTAAGGACGCCGTATTGCGTGACGTCATAGGTTTATATATATATATATATATATATATATATATATATATATACATTTGAAATGTATATATGATACAAAAAAAATAGGACAGTTATTGTCGCGGTTATTCTAAAGTGAGCGTTATTATTGAACTTTGATTCATTGATTCATTTGAAAAATGGCATATAAATCGTGTTTTGTACCAGTATGTAAAAATACAACGACTAAAACACCTAATAAAGATATTTTATGATGCCAAGAAATTCGAATATATAACAAAAATGGTTTGCAAGTGTTGGTGGTTTTGACGATCCTGCGAGATGTAATTATTTTTGTAGCCAGGTTCATTTTAATGTAACTAAGATTCAAATGTATCTTATTTCAATATTTGATAGTAATCCAGTTTATTATGTTTTTAATTATTAACGTAAACATGTAATAATGTAAGAACTTAACCTTTATAGGAAAATGTTTTATTTATACGTAACTAATAAATAAAAACTGTATTATAACAGTACACGCCACTTTGCCGGCAACGATCACCTCGTATTTATGAAGCAGACAACTGCTTATGACGTCACAACTGAAAACCAATGAAAATCGTTTTCGTATGTAGTTGAAAATTTAGAATTTCTGGGATTTTCAATTAAATATTTAGATATATTTTTTTCACTTCATATCAAGAACTTATAAAATAAACAAAAAAATAAATACTTTTCAAAAAATGTAAATACCCGATGAAGAGCTATTTCTAATGAATTTTCAAGACATATCGACATAATATTAGATGAATAGTCTTATTGTAAGGTAGCTATAATTTTTGTAGAATTGAAAACCATCAATTGGCATTGTAAATATGTATGGCTACGACGTAATTTATTGAGTAGCTAGACACTGATATATTTTCGTTGATGTATTGATTAAGCCTTTCATTTGACATCAACCACAAAATTAATGAACATATCAAAGCTGTATATCGCTATAATGAAGTGTCCGCTATAAATATGTCATCGTATATCTGACTCAAAGTGCTTAACAACTGTCTAGTACCAAACTTGATGTTTACATAACGATGATGATTAAGTCGTAACCATTTATAATGTCGTCGTTTCATACAGTATGTACCTTATGCAAAAGTTGGTTGAAACTGACAGAAAATTATTCATATAGCATTTTCTTCTATTTTATTAATTCATTTTCTGAGAAGTTGGAGAAATTACGTGATGTTATTTTTGAAAAATTTGAAATTGAATATCTTGATTTCTCTAAAATACTCAGAACGAAAAAATTCATGTATCCTCATTAATTACGACCACCATATACATTAGTTGAAATTGTAGAAAAAAACGTGAGATACAATTCATTCGCCTCTTCATCAAACTATTTTCACTTTTAGTTTCTACTCTCTTCTATATTCCTTCACAATTAGTACTGTTTATAATCGTCAAATTTAATTGAGTTCCAGGATTCCTCTACATTCTCATATTTTCTCATTCGTCAATGTATAGCAGCATTTCGGTATTCTTTCATTTTCTAAATCATTGACGGTTCTTTAGAATTTCAATTTTCACGTTCTTTTTTCTTTTGTATTTATTCAGTTTTCCTTTCGTATTGTTACACCCGCTGAATTCTCGTGGCAGCAATTACTATAACCACTTTAATGAGTCCTCCTTCATAGTTGCTGTCGTAAAATTTACTCAAAACAAATAAACAATTTCAAGTTTACCTCAATTTCAATTTTTTTCCTAGTAGTAATCTGTGATCACTGCCCAAATCAGCCGAGTTTAGGGTTCTTATATCCTGTATTTGTGTCGGGTGTACCAACATGTTAGTTACGATATAGTCAATTGCCGATTATTGTTGTCTGGTTTATTTTGTGATCAGAGAAGGTATTATCAATTCTTAGTTCATTGTCTGAACAAATATTTATCATAAGCTGTTCGTTATCATTCAGTACCTCTTCATTAAATCGTTGTTTTACACCTAGAATTATTTCGTTACCTTTGCGAGCATTAAAATCCTCTAGTACTATCTAGTACTATCATTGGTTGGTTCTGTAGTAGCATCTTGATAGTATTTGTGATTGATCGTAAAATTCTTTCTGTTCTTGTTTTGGCTTGTTTTCATCAGGCGCATGTATGGACATATCAATAAACTGTTTGAGTTCGAGAACTATGATATGAGTACATTCAAATTCAAAACAATGGCGAAAAGTTTGAAAATAAAGATATATGCAGCAAAAACAAAATGCATGACCACCTCAAAAACACCTATCAGAAGCAAACTGGTTGTAGACGTTGAAATTATACAACAACAAATGAAATTTAAATGTCTAGGCATAGAAATATCAAGAAACGGTGATATCGAAGCGAAGGTAAGAAACCAAGAGGCAAAAGCAGCACTAACCTCAGCTTACCTGAACGATACAATCTTCCGGAACAAATATATCGGAATAGAGACCAAATCCCGAATCTACAAGACTGCTATCCGGCCTATATTAACATGCATAGCGGAAACTAGACCAGACACATCGAACACAAAGAGAACATTAGAAACCACCGAAATGAAAATAGTGCGCAAGATCGATGGAAAAACACTTTTTGATAGGGAGAGAGGCGAGGACATTAGAAGAACATGTAAGATTGACAACGTAAACGAATGAATATTGGGAATAAATAGAGAGTGCAACGAACACATAGATCAAATGAATGACGACGGAATGGTCAAAATAACTAGAGACCACTCGCACTCAGGGCGTCGAAGCGTTGTAAGACCTCGACATCCTCTCTAATAATTAAACGGCAGAAAATACGAGGAAAAACAAGCATTTCGCTTGCATTGGAGAAAGAAGAAGAACAAATGAACAAGTTCTGATTCAAGTTGAAAAAGAGCTCACAAAATCTACTATGGTAATTATGTTACCTATCAAACTTTAAGCGGTACCAATGGAGATATGAATCAGTAGAAGGGTGGTAAGTCCTTCGTATACAACATCAAATAAAAAAGTAGTAGAATGAATGCCAAACTATATGCGAAAAAAATGACAGTAGGGTTGAAGGCTCTTTTCTTTAACTTAACAATATAAGTACCGGATTTAGCATGACAAATCTGATCTGTTTCGACAAAGGACTTTTGTGACACTATTCCTTACAGTGACAACTAAAAAATCATGTATTTGACTTTATGTTTCTAAATCTTTTTATGTTTCTAGATCTTTTTGATTTTTAAAAAATTCAAAAAACCCAATTTTGAAACAGAAGAGACCTAAAATCAAGAACAATTAGAAACATAATTATATCAAAAGGTCTAAAAAATAAGAAATTAAAGAACTTTACACAGAAATATTCATCAATAATCAGATTATATTATTATATTTTTCATTTGTAGTATTTGCGAATGGTTGACTTAATACATTAAACGATACGGTTACATGTGCACCGTTTCTCAATTAATTATTGAAACTACCCATCCTGAATGAAAAACCAGTTATTCCAATGAATGAGTGATTGAGTATCGCGGTTATATTTGCTACCGATATAGCCAGGACATCGCCCACAAAAACAAATGTTGGTGATTCACCTATCTTTTCCTCTAATTTTTGTCCACTAAATCTTTAAGGAGTCCAGGTAACAAAAAGGGTATAAAAATAATAGTAGTATACTGAATTTTTGCCAGGTGCATGTGTGAAGTAACTTGTAATCCAAAAAATATGAATGTGATAGAGACTAAACATTCCATCTTTTATAAATAGATTTTTGGTTGAGAATGCGAGAGTATAGAGCATTGATTCTCTTCTATATAACCATATATCTAACAAATGACTGAATACATAAAAATATTATGTGATGTCTATCGGTTAGATCGGAGTCTTAATGATTGATTTTATAGAAATATGGGGTTGGGAATATTATCTTCAATGGATAACATGAACAATTTCAATAAGTTTGAACGGAATGTTTCTATCGATCCAAACTGAATCTAAAGTTTTTACTACAATGTGAACACTACCATAGTTGTTTCTTTTTAATGAAATTAATCATTGAAATTTAATTATAGACGATCTTCATTCTCAAAATATTTTATAATTTCAATTATATGTATAAATTGCTAGCCGTTTTAACTGTTATTGTCAAGCTATAAGTTTTTCCAAATAATATCTGTGCTGGAAGTTCATAATATTAATCTTTAGAGAAGAATGAAAGTAAAATTATCTTTAACCGCAATAGTCGACTAAATATATCATGACTTGTTGAAAGGTTAGTGGTTGTGAGGAAATTGAACTTCATAAGTTCCCTAGAAACTAATTACGATGAATTTTATCAGCCATGAGATCATTTATACCCATGTTTATACCAAAATGTAGGAAATTTAATAATTTTCAACACTATCTATTTGCTTGATTCTATGGAATCCCGATAGAAACAATAATTCGAAAAGCATCTGAGCCTGTACAAATAAAAAATATTTTCTTTCGGTAATATTTGGAATACATATGACGAACTTAGTGATATGAATACATGAAATACCAACTCTAATAATGGGCTGAAGCTCCATCACTCTCTTGTCGAAAAGCCATTAGAGTTTGATGGCCGAGGGAGGTAATTAGTTTAAACTCGGTGAAAATAGTTTTATGTTTGGCTATAAAACTACTTTATATGTATCAAAAAATTCAAGAGTTATTATGTTAGCTTCTTTTGTTATCCACCCACGCTCGCCTAACACACTTAATTTGATAGAATCATGATTAATCACTGAAGACAATAGTGATGCAAGACAATCTATTGGGCTAACCTTGAACCCATCATATGCTTCTGTTGTTCGACCTTTCGATGCCATGCGTTATAACATCTCTTAAAATAACATCTAAAGTCGTATTAATTCCACCAGAACTTTAGTGAATAAAGAGTAACTCAGCATCATAAGAGGTGTGCAAATAAAGTGATTAGGTTAGTTCCTTGCGAGTAAACTACACTTGAATGTTCTCCTCTTCAAACCATTTAGCGTAGCAAGTGTTCCTTCCACTCATAGCAGTATTGGAACTCGTGTACTGGAATAGCTTTCGGCTGCTCCCAAACAACATATGTAATAATTTCAAATGCATAATAATTATGTCCTAGATGAGTTTCCAAGTTAGAAAGACTCATGTCAGGTGATTAAAAAGGTTGAAGAGCCACACAAATGTTTCTCCAAAACCTTGTTTATTGAAGTTCCAGAAGAAATTAAAGATCCCAGCTTTATTTTTTTAAAAACTTTTAGGCCTCAACCCCACGTTGAAAGTATTGATTGAAAGTTGGGCTTCAAAGCACAAACTCTTTGTGGACGTTTCATTGGTAAAAAAAGTTCTTGGATTTCGTCGAAATGTTATTCGGTTCCACTGCCTAATTTATCTTCCACATCCACACTTTCTCCGTATTGTATCACACGGTACGTTGCGAGTTCTTTCATTTCCTTCCATATCTTTTAAAAACTTGAAACTGCTTGTACGCCAAAGTTTAAAACTACTGCCCAAAAGTGAATGCTATATATCAGAATTAGCTAAAAAATTCTAATTATCTACTAATAAATTAATGATTTATTTTGAAATAAGATATTATCGGAAGTTCGGGTTAATATGTCGAAAAACAAGTAGACAAATAATAGCGCTAATAGTATCCTATTACATTTTATTATTTTAGGATCTTAATTATAATTATTGGTTGTGATTCTTATGGACGAAGGAAATGATTTGTGACTGAATTACGGGATAAATATTTCCAATACATATTCATAAGAATTCATACGCCCATGCCCGTTTCAATAAACAACTAAATAGAATAAGAGAATGTTACAGTCCCTTTAACTTTGAAAACATACAAATATGAAGCTATGTATTTCGTCAATATTATTGTGTTGTAATGAAATATTTGTGAAATCGCCCGATCAATTTCGAAACAATGTTTTTGTTTCAGGAAGGTAGAATCGTATTTCACGATTTTCAATCCACACAAATTGTTACACTCCTCTTTGTTTTTTTAATTCCATGTTTTCACGAAAAACTGCATCATATACAACGTTAACTGTGTAACAAAACTTGAAAAAAATGTACAAATACGTAAATACAAAAAATATGACATTGAGACATTTATTGAAATAATGTTTGTGGAAAAATTGAAAACTAGTTATTTTCAATAGAACCATATTTGGAAAGTATGTACCTCTAGTGCACCAATATGATTCCTTTTTTCTGCATCACAATCCCATAAGACCAAGGGGAAGGGTGAATGATAGCTAATTCTCCCGATCATATTTTTGAACCCCAATAAACACTAGCAATGCTCCAAAAACCTTCCCACTTCTTCCTTGAGTTAGTAATATCATATTAAAATTGCTTCCCATTCCCTAGGCTTTTTACAAAATTATTTATTGAATCTAAATCCACTTCTAAAGTACTCAAATGCACTGCCAATAAAAACAAAATCATCCTTTTTTCGTATGTATTTACACTTTTCTATTCGTTGTATGAATCAATAAACACTGTCACTTATGTTCTTAATTTATATACACACTATACAACACACTGAACTATTGATAATTTACTTATAAATATCTTTTGAATAATTTCTGCGATTACTTCCACTAATTTGTTCTTTTTACTACTATTTATTTAAAACTAAACTAAATGCGTTTACACAAATCATTTATATAACTAAATAAAATTCTACAAATGTCTAGAACAAAGAGAAACAAAAGAAATAAATAAATAGACTTTCCTAGAAATACTATAAATAAACCACCTGCTTTAATAAAGATTTCTAAAAGAAAAATGAAAGGCGCTTTCCCCGTTTATAAAAAGCAGATGAAAGGTACCGCGTTATTTTGCGGAAATTTAAAATTCCATTGCTGCTGGACAGGGCCGGCCTAAGGACCCATTTTGCAAAGGAGTTCGTAACAATAATAATGTGAAATGGTTTGCCCTCTACCACTACCTCATTTTCCCGTGAGAATGCGGCATCCTTTTTTAATACACTCTTATGACCATGAACAAAAATGGAACTCTTCTCTACACCACTTAGTTATACAGTGGGTCGCATTTAACATGAGGCTTCTCATTTTCGTTGTTTTGAGGAATTGAGCTTCAAATTTTTAAATAAAATAAATATAAAATCAATAACAAAGCTACAACATATTCTATTACGAACATTAAAAAATAGTTGAAAAAAGAAAAAGTTGCCCAGAATCTAATTTAAAACCCATATACCTTCGCATTGATTATTTCTTATTATCATTTTTATAAAGAAATCCCTTTTAAATTGATATTTGGTATACCTTAAAAAATTTGAACAGAATTATTAAATGACAGACATTTTCAAGGTTTTTGAATTAGTTGATAAACTATCTTGAAATGTTAATGACTACAAAAGAAAAAATCTAAACATTAGATTGTGTAGAGATCATGTTCATAGCATCAATGATTGGATTAGATTAGATTTTTCATGAAGTCGTTTTGGTTTTTCAATCGCGCTGCACCTAAACCTGAAAGAATATTTTGTGCTCCATTGTATCTTATTTTTCTGTCTCCTAAATACGCATACTTCCCAGAAAGTCGTCATGAAATTCGTCATCTCAAATTAAATCTTAGATATAATTCATAAATGTAACAAGATAATCTTTAATGGTATGGTGAATGGCGATACTATCAGAAAGTAAATGTATCAAGAATTGGTTTCATCTGTCAGATCGTAGTAAGTCGTCGGGTACAAATTTTAAATTTTAGTAGTGTAAAATTTTGTAACATTTCAAATTCGAATTCTTCATAGTAGCCCAGGGTGTTTTCATTTAAACGTTACACCCTGTATAAATTTAGTTAATGGTTCATTTGACTTTAAAATGTCCTAAATTATTTTCCTTTCCTTACATCATGATTTGTTATTGCTTTGAAAGTTGATATTATCCGTTAATTTACATGTCAGGAACGTAGATTCAGATAGAAACATTTGTTTTGTTATTGCTTTTGCTTTTGTTGACTTTACTCCTATTTCATTCCAGCTGTGAAAAATAAAGTTATATGAAATATTTAGTTTTTTGGTATTTCTTCTAATTGTGTCGACTTTTTTTTTAAATATCACTGTTTACTATGAAAACTGAAAGTTAAGCTCTACACGGTCACGAACAGCCAGATTCAATCTGTTGGTTAAACAGGAAATAGGAACAATTTTTATCTACATTGTCACTTATTGTTAAAGAATTTATTTCATTCACAAGTATTATTATCCAATATAGTAAGATGATTTTTTTATAGTTAATTTCAGTCGTTCAAAACTATATACAAGCACATGCAATATAAGATTTTTTCAAAAAAAATACAAGGTATAGTTTGACGCCGACTTTAGAAATTCAATAGTACTTAACGGAAGCCAGATCTACATTATTTGTCTAGCTAGCATATGAAAACTATTCATTCAGAAATAAATTGAATCGAACAAATACCGATTATCTTTTTACGAATGATCTAATTCAGTAAGGGTAAGACAGGCTATTTAGGTGGACCAACTTGACTAACGAATATTTGAGAAAAGCGATTATGAATTATAATAATGGCTTAACACCCCTATTGGGGTGGATCAATCCTCATAATCGATTTCTACACCTTTTCGCTCACTTCCCGCGAAAAATTTCTATTTTATTTCTTTCCTTGTCAGTTTCTACTTCTATTTTGATAAGATTATGTTACACCTCTTAAAATTTTTTGATACTAGGCCTGTTGCGTTTTTTCCTACCACCTGGATCCCATTGCATCATATGCTAAGCTCATTTTGTTCCTTTTCTTCGTACATGCCACTTGACTCGCTTAGCTATTTTTACATTAGTCACTCACGACTTACTTTATTCTTCTTAATGTCTTCTTAGTATTATTGTTGCACCAAAATATATCATTACTGATATAATTAATGTTTACATTTTTTTGAATGTTATTGATATAAATATATTATTCTTCGTTCAATTAATGAAAATTTTCATTATTCGTTTGTTGATCAGCTTGAGTTACTATAGATGCTAGCAGTTTAAATCTCAATTTTTCACTTTTCGCCAATAAAATCACGTCTAATACTACCAGTCAGCGATTATGATACGAGCATGAACTAGTGACGAACTCTTCGCTTTCTAATATGACAATAGAGCTCCATAAGTGAAATATCTGAGTAAATTGAACAGTATTGAATGGTATTTATATGAATCGCCATAATTGAACACTAATCTTTAAACAACTTCCCAAACCAGAGAAGAACCATAATCAATGAAGGATATTTGGTGTACACTTTGAAAAATCGTTGAATCTTTCTCGAAGAAGAAATCAAGCAATGAGCATTGAGTATAGTGAGAGTATCCAGCTGTTTTCTGCTCAGGATACAAGAACTTGTAAAATTCTTATTAATGGATTATTAATTGGGGATTAGAGCATCAAAATATTTGAACCTCAGTACCATCAAGGTGTACTAGAATATGATTATGTTTTTTATCAACTGGAAGTGAAAATTTGAGAATTTGAAAAAGTGTTTCGCGTCTCATACAATATAGAATATACTTTAATGAATTTTGTCTATTGATTCCCAGGAAAACATTTTTATGATATAATGAAACATCGATAAAATTTTATTATGTCCTCCCAAATTATATTGGCCTATTTTACAATGGTACACTAATCACGGCGGCGAGATCCGCATTCGTTTGCTCTTTTCTCGTTGTTGGTTTATTTGTATGCAAGATATGAACTCCTTCGTGAAAAAGGAATGAGGTGACCAGATAACTGTTTTTTTTTCTGTCGGCGGAAATATATTCTTTCTTTTATCATTGTAAACGGAATCCTTAACAGCTTCCTTTTTTCTTTTGGTATTTTCAATTGAAGAAAAGTATCTCTTTGGGAAATTGAAATTTGAACATATTTTGAAAAGATTGACGCAAAATTCGTAAATACATTAATCGCAATGTGAAATATTTGATAAAACTGAACTGATCCTAAGTTTGTTATACGCCAATCGTGTCATATTGCAGGCTATTGCGAAATATTTGGTTTCCTGTCGATGTAACTAATTGAGCAATTTAAAAACTAGTGAATTTGTAGTCCAAATATCATGCAGTGATATATTAGAAATCAAATTTTGGTTATGTGTGTCATTGCATGATAACATCAAAATAGCCTATTGGATGCAAATTAGAACTATAAGATCAAGTAATATAACAGAGATTAAATTTCAAGCACCTCAGAATTGACATAACCAGTTATGTAGACGTGTTAAGAATGTCTTCAAAATATATGGCGATAAAAAAACAGCTAAGGCAAGAAATTAAGACAAGAATTCATGAAGCAAACCTATGATGACCTATACCACTGAAATGAAAGTTCTTGCGCGAATTTCGGGAAAACACAACTAGACCCAGAAGGAACCGGAAACATTAGACAATCATTGATGAATTGGTGTCAGCGTAAGAAACATATGAACATATAAGTCGAATGACAGACGATAGATTAGTGAAGATGGCAAGGAATGAATCTCCATCTGGAGCACGGAGTAAAGGTCGACCACGAAAGATGAGCCAGGATGAGGCAAGATATTGAAGAAGGATCAAGTGGAAGACCTGTTGAGGAAGAAACAAAAAGAAAAAAAATACCTTTGCCAACATTTCTATTGAATTTTTCTCTCATGACCACAGTTCTTTAAGTTATATTCTCAGTAAGTACTTTTTCCCTTTCTCTTATGTATCTTTCGTTATAGAAATTCCCATTTTAATCCTTTTTATTGATAATCTTTATGTCCTGTCTAATGTATGATACTATTGTGACTGTAAGTATCGTTCTTTTCTAGTTTTTTAAGACTTTGGGTGAGGACATAGATGAGAGCAATTGTTAGGGACTAATCCTCTTTTAAATATTGAGGTGTCTAAAGGTAATTCAGAGATTATAGGAGAACGACATGAGAATTTGAATTTTTAAGATCCAATGAGTAGTTTAAATATTGGTTTTGAGAGAAGGTGATATTATGAAGTAACGCTTTGCTACGAGCTGCTAGGATGGGCTTTTGTAAAAGTATTATCGGATGACAGAATAAGAAAGAAAGTAAGAAAGTCGTTAGCATAGCACAAGTTTCTATAGGCTTGCTGAAAATATGCAGTGGATTTGCTCAATCGATTAATTTATTATTTCAAATGATTCAAACTATAATGGAATTTATTAACGTGATTATATTTGTTCGAAGTACTCTTATTTTATGTTAGTTTCCAATCGAAATGAGTTAAACAGTAATTCAAGAATATAAAGAAATCAAATTTCCAGTGACCTAAGCTCTTTATCTTTTAAGTTGGTTGTCGAAAGCAGACAGAAACAACGATCGTTTATAAATATTTGGTTATCAAGTAATACCAAATATTATCGATATCGATATCGATACGCCCGAGGAAGGTAAAAATACACTATGTTTGTTTTTCGCCAAAAGAAAATTACATATTCGATTAAATAACTTGTAAACTGTAAAAATGCAGCCAAATATTTTTTTGAACATTGCTTATTACCTAGATGGAGTAGAAAAAATGTTCAAATTTCAAACAATGCACATTAGTCATTTTATAAATACGATTGTCGCATTCTTACGTCAGCTTTTCCTAACTCATATCTTCTAATCACTTGAGGAGATGCTTTATCATAGTGAAAAACATTTTTCTCAAAGAAAGCTATAAATTAAAATTTCAGACAGATATAAGTCACTTTAATCTCCTGTCGGGTCTTGGGTTGGAAGAAAAATAACAATAAAGAAATATTATGGGCAAAGAAGTTTGTGCGAGGGAATTGTTTTTCTTTTTTAACAAGTATCAATACAGATGAAAAAGTGTTTATCTAGAATTTGTAAAAAATACGGAAAATAATTTTGCCATCTCTTGACCGTAAAACGGGAAAGAAAGGAATTAATGCGTTATTTGCTTCACATAACAATTTGTAATAGTTACGGAAATGCCGTAATCGTTAGTTTGTCTTCTGGCTCTGCGATCTTAGTACCCCATGTGTGGAATACTATGACTGACCAATTATACCATCTGAAAGGTAAGAAATTGGTCATGAGTGGTCATTTGGTCCTATTAATTGATCAGCGTTAGAAATTTTTTTATTAAGGATTGAAGTTTTCTAGGGTCATTGAGAAATTTTAGCACCTCATTAACGAAGAAAATAAAAAATTCCACCGATCAAAAAGCATTCGCTGATAATTCATCTTTTTATAGAAATATTTGGTCTTTTTTATGAATATTTGGTGATTTTAATTTAATATTGAAAGAATTTATTAAGTTCTTAGTCGTAACTTGAGCCGGTTCATTGTATCAGGGCAGTGAAAATGCACAGCTCTGTACTAAAAACCATGCGGAGTGAGGGAAAGAAATAAAATATTTCTAATTCAAAAAATTGTGTTTATATAAAGTTATTATCAAAGCTAGTTAACTATAATCCCCCAAATTCCATGTATTTACTTTGATGTTCAAGTATTTTAAAAACATATCCTATTTCTTTATCGACTATTACTTATTTGATAGTAGTACATACTTGAGTTTTTTTCTACGAAAAGTATTTACCTCACTTCGTCAGGGTGATAGTAGAATAACAACTTATTTTGTTCAACATAAACTAACCAAATATTTATATAAGCTGACCAGTTATCAGCGAATGCTTCTCGAACGCGCATAGGTGGGATTTTTAATTTTTTTCGTCAATGATCTTGAAAAACTAACGCTGACCAATTAATAAGACCAACTTCCTTTTTATATCCAATTTCCGACCTTTCAGATGATATAATTGGTTAATAGAAATTCCACACATGGAGTTCTAATATCGTGGAGCCTTTTCTCATTGTTATAAATTCACGCAACCGTGAACAGGAAAATATGAAGTTGTCGAAATAATGAAGTGTTTTTGTTTATTTCCTTTTAATTGCATCTGTGTAGCTGTTTACAGTACGTAAATTGTTCAATTTATTACTACGTGACATTCAGTATTATATGGAATGGAGAAAAATCACTCAGTAGGAGTTCCATATTGAGAAATCAATAGATAACTTCATTGATAGAGGTTTGGCTTGTTAAAATCTGTTCGTTCAGTGGGTTCTTTCTGTAATTTCTATTATGTTCTTTATTATAGTGTACAAGAACAGGCATATGTTTTGACGAAAATGGCTCCTAGAAGCTTTCCGATAAAAATATTTGATTATTTTTTTCTCATTAGTTACAACAAAGAAAAGATCAAGTTTGATTGCTGAAAATTTTGTATTCAATATACTTATTTCATTTGTTTTACGGATCTTAGTTTAGTTTGCGTTTTTGTGACCATACCATAGACTATACAGTATCAAATAGTGGAAAAATTTCAGTACAAAATTGAATCGGGAGTTTGGAAACAAAAATTCATTAATCCAAATATGTTTGCGTGACTAAGACCATTAAATTTAAGTCCATAATCTTTCCTCATAATTCAAGGATTCCATAATCTCCATATTATTTTTCTTGCAGTTGGAGGTTTTGAAAATAGCTAAATTGATGGTTATCTGAAGTACGTCGCAGTCTCTGAATCCAGCTTTCAAAATCGCGCGGGTGTTGAAGTTTTCATGGCACTAGGAGCCACCTGAGAATCGGGAAGTCTATTCTGAATGTCAACTTCTCAATAATTTATCTGACGAGACTGCATAACGTCAAATAGAATCACTAACAAAAACTTTAAATGGTTTATATATTAATTTTTTAGATGGATGTTCCAATTCAGTAATCTTTATAGTATTTATACTTAATGCAAACATTCCAATAATGATTTTATTGATGATATTTGAAACATTGTTGTTATTGTTTATAATCTTGTCAATGTGACTACAGCTGCCTCTAGTCACAATATGTTAATATCAATAACCTTATCATACCGCATGAAAACTCGATTCACACTTACATTTTGGAGGCGTTATTTTAAATTTTTCCTTCTCAAATGCATATCACACATTCCATCAATGTCTTTGGAAATCGATAGTAATACAAACAATTTGCTCGATCACATACATCACACATGTAACATCTATAAGAGCCCAAGATTACCAGGTTCAAAAATAAATATGTCAAGACAGGTGCTTCGATAAAAAAAATGCCGCAAATCGTTTTATTTGAATAGATTATGATTTCTCATCAATGTGATTTTTCCTAATTTCAGTTAGCACTTCTTTTTCTTCTAAATTGATTGGGGTATAGCACCCTGGACTTTCCTGTAGTGTGTCAATTATTTCAGAGATTATTTTATGAATATTTTCAATAAAACTCAAATTTGTATTTTAAAAAAATTGTTCTGTTTCTCAAAATCAAACTTTGACAAAAATTTTTGGTCCCAAGAAAATATTCAAAATAAAATAAAGCCGCTTCGAGCCACGTATCCCATCGGGTCATTACTGGCTGGCCCAATGGTTACCAGCTTAAAAAATAAATGTGTGATGGCAGGTGCTTCGAAAAGAAAACTACCGCATATCGTCTTATTTGAATAGATTGTCTCATCTATGTGATTTTTGCTAATTACCTCATGACTTAATGCACTTTCATGTCAACTTTTCTGTTGAACCTCAACCCATTAAGTCAACGTCTTGTACTTCTCTGATATTGGTTCATTTGTATCTGTTATCATTTGTTCTTACATAAATATTCAGATTTTTTCTTATTATATAAGTTTTCAACGTTATTTCTTATTTTCAGGTCAGATACCAGTAACAAGTGTGGTAACAAAATTTGATTCAAAGTGAAATACTGCAAATTTCGTTTTATGCAGCTTCTATGTCAAGGAATGGTATACTGATTTTACGTTCATTCCCATTTTTCGTAATATCCAGCAAAAAATATGATAAATTATTAGAGGATTACTGGCCTATAAACACTTAAATTCTAATTTTTATTTCAATGTGAAATAAATAATTTGAATATGAATCAATAATAAACTTTCTAGTTACCATTGTCAATATGTATTCCATCATCTTCACCTTAATGAATCAATCCGGTCGTTCTTGGAAAATTTCAAGTGTTTTGGAAACTTGAATTAAAAAATTTTTGAAATAAATGTTACGAGTTCGCTAAATTGGGTCCTTAAGCCGTGCTACTATTATGGAATTCTAAGATTCGGCGAAGGCGGCAACCTCAGATGTTCGATTGAAATACCTAGAATTCTAAAATTCGGCGGACGAGCAGCCATTGATATTTGCTTTTGATATAACTTTCTTATTATGGGAGACAGTTTATTCAAATAATTTTTTGTTAATAATTTCTAAGATCTATTCATTAATTTGTTTTGTTTCTTCATTTTCGAGAAGCTTGTAGAATTTTTTTGGGATATATAAGGAATTGTGTAGCGAAGCTTAGGTCAGTTCATGATAAATAGTCGTAGTGAACAAACCGAATTAGAAAGTAATCGAGGAATTTAGTTAAGTGGTGGTGATAAGTAAATTATTACTATTATAAAAGTGTGTAAATAATCGTATAATTGAATAAAAGAAACATTACATAAACTATGATTTTAATATAAAATTCTCACTAGAGAACATCAGGTATTGATAGCTGTAAATTGTCGTAGTCCCAACCGTTTCCACGATTACATGGATTAACCCAAATGATCAATAATTTAAAATTCTTAATATTGATAGAGCCCACAATAACCATGCGAATGAATTTGTACACCTCTGTAATTCCGCCGTCAAAAATTTAGGCGATAAATTCTTATTCAGAATTCAGGCTTTTCAGAGGCGCCTCATAAAACTAATCAAAGTTATCACAATACTGTACAAACTTAGCGTGAAACCATTTTATGATGAAGTTCGGATATTTAGTACATCGGCGTACCATCGTGGAAGAAAATTTGGTAATGAAAGAACAGTGATCACATTTCATCGGGTAATTATTTCCTTTCAACTTCAGTGTTAATTTAGAATAGGTACGTGAATGTTTTTGTTATTGAGGATTGAGAGTTTTGTCTAGAGAACTGCCGAGTTTGTCTTATGTCTGATTGTAGTCACACTCCGTATAATTAATTTAGTCTTAACCGAAAATTATATAAAATGGATCACATTAAAATGTAAAAACGAAATTACTTCATCTTATGCATGAATATTTTCACAATTTTCGTGTTTATTAAGTAGAAAAAAATTTCTTATGCTGGGTATATATGGGTTGATCAATTTTCAATCGCAATGGTGCATTTAAGCTAGGCGTTTAATTCGAATCGGAATCATTTCTTTTTAAATTGGTACAAGTTTTTTGATATTCGTATTAAGTTAAAACAATTGGCGTGTGTAACATAAAAAAAATTTGAAAAAATTGTGCTCAAAAATCGTCGTATCGAACTCCAAGAGATAAAAGGCGCTCTCAATACCTCTTATGGACTGACTCAACATATTTTGGTTAATGCTTTGGGTAAAAAGTATGTCAACGCTAGACAGATATAAATCAGTTGCAAAAACAAGTCGAGCCGAGGTCGAAACTGCTCAACAATGAGCGAAAAGATTTACGAAATAGTTCTGCACCAAGAGTATAAAGTGATATTTTTTGGTGCACTTTCATCTAGTTTTACCAGCTTTAGTGTTGTTACTAAAAAAATACCATTGATTGAAGTTTACCACGCTTACCCACAATTTCTTCCAACTCTACCTCCATAATGCCAACAATGTGAAAATACTTAGTATCTGAAATGTGCTGCTTATACCTCAGAAATGTTGAGAGTTCTAACGATGATTACGATTTTCCACTAGGTAATTTTATTTTTATGTACTTAGGTATTTTCAGTCGTTTATCTAATATACAAAACTCTAATTTAAGGACGTTTGGGCGAATTGGATTATACCAAATTAGTGAAAACTATGTGACACATTCTGGCCGAATTTACCAGTAAATTTCAAACGACCTTTATGAATCCCTAGGTTGGATAATTGATTTGGTCGTATCTGCTGCTGCTGCCAGTTTCGAGTAGAATGTTTTGCTATTATAAATGCATAAGTCCTTGAAAGATTCTCTTCATGTCAATATTCATTTGTGTTAGTCTTGTTTCATTTTCTGTTGTAGCCACAAGATTGTTTGAAACGTATAGATTACTTGTCTTTTTTAAAACGTGTTTAAATTGAATCTCAGATATTATTTTTCTTAATATTTCCAAAATTCTTGGCATTCTGCAGAAAATTGAAGGACATTTTTAGAACTTTCTTGACTTCTTTCTCAAAGGTTTTGAACATCTACTATACTATATACTATATACTACACGCAAGCCTTATGTGTGTCACCGTGGCTATTTATAATTTTTTACAATTCACAAATTATATTCACAATAAATAATTTATATGCAGAGGAGTTACTTGCATGTACGATGTTTAGCAAAATACTAAAATATCGGAATATACAACAATATATGCAAAATATGCAACCTAAATTGCTTTCACTGAAAATCCTAAACTCAATACTTTTGACGCATTAGTCAAAGTAATGAAATCTTCGTTTTTAGTTAGCACTTCTTCTTTTAAATTTATTGAGGTATAGCACCAAGGACTTGAAAATTATTTCGAAGATTATTTTATAAATAGTATCAATAAAACTTTTTTGGCTTAAATTTCGATGTAAGAAAAATTTGCTTCTCAAAATCGACGCAACTCAATGCAATGTCGCAAAGCATCTTTGACATAACTTTTTTCATCTGATTAGAATATTCAAAATAAAAGCTTCAAGCCACGTATTCTATCAGGTCATTTCTGGCTTTGGACGAAAGGGAACGTCTGGAATTGATTTTTTCCATGTTTGCACCCTTAAAAAAGCTTTTAATAAAAATTTTCCCAAGTTGTGAATTAAATCATTGACCTGTGGAAACTGATTTATCATTTCCTTGGCACTTCTATTAACTCAATGGGAAAGTCAACTGCAGTGAATTCAATTAAGATAAAATACTGCTAAATGTTTTCCCGCATAAAACATAAGTAAGAGTATTGACACAACAACAGAAAAATGGATCCGAAACAATTCCGTGTATTAATTTATCTTTGCTGCTTGATAAAAAAGTTCAGCATTTGCTTCAAGGGTGTTCTGAACTCTGCTTCATCCAAAAGAACCATTTGTTATTGGTTTGAATTTAAACGTGGTCGTACAGACACCGATGATGGTGAACTTTCTGGTCATCCAATTGGGAGTGTTTACAATTACGCATAAATATTTGACTATGAGAAAGCTTTGTTCAAAGTGGATGCCGCGTTTACTCACAGTCGATCAAACACAACAACGTGTTGAAGATTCAGAGCAGTGTTTGGCTATATTTACACGTTACAAATCAGATTTTTTGCACCGATATGTGACAATGAATGAAACATGGATCCATCACTTCACTCTGGACTCAAAGCGATCATCATATGAGTAGATTGCAACCGGTGAACCATGTTCCAAGCCTCCAAGGGCACAAGGTAATAGTTTCAGTATTTTAGGATACGCATGAAATTTAGTTCATCGACTATCTCTAGAAGGGAGAGACAATGAATAACTACATAGAGTTTTTGAATCATTTGAATGCAAAAATGAAGGAAAATCAGCCTCATATGTCAAAGAAATAATGTTAAATGTCAATCACATTCAAATGGCTAGATGCAATATTTTACAGAGCGTCGCCAAATGTTGACGAATTTTCGTGAAAGTAGGTCTGAGGCTTGTTACCTCTATAACTATCAGTATTTCATAGAATCTCAAGATTTTGCAAATTGTGGATTGTTACCATTTTCCTTCAAGCCCCTCAATTTATTTTTCAACTGATCTGAGTGAGTAACATCATTATTTCAAGGAACATTTTGCAGTTCAGAGAAATTATAAAAAAAACATTAGGTATTATCATGTTAACTAGTCCAGGATGAACATCTATAGTAATCATTCTCAAGTTCAATAATTTCGACCTATTTCGGTTTCTATCAAAATATTTTACCTATTATTTTTAACTGATTTTTAATTGAAAAAGATCTGAAATTAAGATAAATGATCACGTTAAAGGTAATCTTTCTTTAGAGGAAGTGAAACAACATTTTGTAAAATATGCAATCACCATAAAGCACAAACTTTATTACCTAGGGACGCTACTGACTGAGTACAATTTTCAAGGAAATTCTAATTTCCATGTTGTGTGTCAAAAGCAACTTAATTAAAGAAGTTAGCAGAGAAATAAGTGCATTCTTGTGTAAGCCTAAGTTACAGCGAGGATGAAATAGGCCGAACCCATATCCGAATCTGTCACATTAAGTCTCTTGGATTAAAATAACGAAAATAACAAACTGGTATGATGGCTTAGGACTATCGTTTTGCATATGATGCGTGAACAATATATTTGAGATTCAACAACATAATACTTCGCAGGATGAAGTATGATCAGAAACTTCAAATAGTTATTATAGTGTCAGAAATAGATAGATCATTCTAAATGTTCAGTTGTATGTTAGCAATCATGTTGTTTAAACCTTTAGTTTATCCTTCTAAGATAGTTATGTGTCATAGCGGCAACGGTGTTTTGTATGAGATTTCAACAAAAAAGATACGGCGAGACGAAGTAAGATAAAAACAATAGCACCGGGTATAGACTGTTGACACAAATAATAATGTTTTAGTTTTTAGTGTTGTTAGTAAGAATTTTCGTGATTAACATATGTCTGTCTGTTAGTAGTATTTTCATTAAATAGAACGAAATTAAAAATGTTCGATTGTAGTTATTTCGTAATAGCTGGTGATATAATCCAAACTGAGATATCGAAAGGAACATTTGGTCCTTCGAGCCGGATTAGTAGAAAATAAAACCGGTTTATTGTGCGGGCAGCGGATTCCGAGAATTAAAAAGTAGAGTGCACGCAAAATAGCACTGAAAATATTGAGTTACAAATAGACTTTCAGTAAAAAAGTGCCAAAAGGGCTAAAATTTATAGTGACTGGTTTAATGCGTGCTTTAAAATAGTGTGTATTTACCCGGTATAAACGTTTAGCCATAAAAAAGTTAAAAACTTATGTGTAGTGATCAGTTACAAGTGTAGATACCGATGTTATTGATGGCACAAAGTATTGAGGAGTAAAGAAGTTAAAATGCTGTAAGTAAAGCTTATTTGGGATCAATACCAAGAGATTCAATTGAAGATTGATGAGTTGAAGCAGGATAACACAATTACTAGTGAGCTAAAATTGAAAATGCAAGAGGATGAATTTGCTAGATTGGTAGGACAACCGATGTCACTTTTGCAACAAAATAGTTCATTTCTCGCTCAGAATAATGATAATAGCTCGGTAAGTTCATCTATTGTTCCCAATTGTTCTGCCTAAACTTGACGGTGAATATAGTACTTGGATTGATTTTAAAGAGGTTTTTAAAACAATCGTAGATCAAAACCCAATGTACGGGGATGTTCAAAAATTTTTATATCTATAAGATGCACTAGACGTTAAGTCAAAGCAGTCTATAACCTCTTTAAAATTGACCCCGGCTAACTATAGTGAAGCATAGAAAATATTAACAAAAAGGTTTGAAAATAAAAATTTAATTACCCTGTTGGGCAAAAAGAAATGCACATAGAATTGAGAAACCCTTATGATACCATAACAAAACATCTGCGTACTATAAAATCCCTAGAAATAAATGTAAAAAGTTGGGACCCGTTGATCATCTATTTAATGTAAAATTTGATAGAGTATTGCGCAGATATTGAGAATAGTATGAATATGAGGGAGGTTTTTCTACATTGGACGATCTCAACAAGTTGTTTAAAAATAGGTGTGAGATTTTATAAAAAAATTGAGGCTGCTAAAAATGATAAAGGCAAAAATCAACATAATTTTAGAAAGAAAGTAGCGAGTTTTGCTGGTAATGAAAGTGAGAGGAAATGTACATGGTGTAACAGTGAGAAGCATGCTATTGATTTGTGTGAAAGATTTAAACGGCCTTAGCTTAGATGAAAAATTAGAAGGGGTAAAGAAGGCGAGGTTGTGTTTTAACTGTTTGAAAGGTGTACATCCTTATTGGAAATGCCAACTACCTAGATGTTCGCGGTGCAGAAAACTTCACCATGACATGCTTCACATATTTAATGAGAAACGGGAGGATAAACGAAATGAGTAATCAGAAGCGAGAACAGGCAACACATTCAACAATAAAAACAATTGTAAAAAAATCTTAAGTACTGAATAGACGCTTTGTAAACATAATTTTATGAATATTTAATATGTTAGTTACTTCTCTATGAAAAAAACTCGATTAAGAGAACATCTAATTATATTTAAGTATCTCGAGCTGTTTTTCATACACGAAAAGAACAATTATTAATGTAGATATGAAGAAAAAACTACCTGTATCTATGATCCAATTATAGAGGCATCAATATAGACACAGAAGTTACAAAGGCGAGCTATTTGTTTGAAAGTATATATATTTTTGATTTTATGACGTTATTTTTAAGATAAAAACGATCGACTTCATTAAACGTCGATGGTTGATACTGGATTCCAGCGATGCCTATTGAATTGCGATTACATATAGTAACAAAATAACGAATTTTGAAATGAGAAAAGTAGTGATGTAGGTGTTTGAACATTAGGGAGGAGAGCAACCTACTATATTTGAAGAACAACCCTTTATTTCAATTGTCATAAATTGATAGACATTTTGCTATTGACATTTTATGTATCTTTAGTATCAATATTGTTCATTTTCGAGATATATTGGTGGACAGATCGAATTAAACCTTTTAACGTACCTTGATGTTTATATTCATTAACAAAAGTGTTTTTTGGCTTACTGTTTTATTTCTGGTTAGTATTTATTTATCAAATATTACACTTTTCATTTATGTGATATTATAATAATGTTACTAATTTTTTTTGTTTTAGTTGGAAATGTATGTGAATATAATTTTTTAAATAAATGTATCCCTGATATAAGATGTTTTTATCGTGAGTTCAGAAAACTGCGAAATTAGAATTAGAAAAGAATAACTTAGAATACAGTAAATAATCTGTGCTGTAAGCTTGAATGAACCGGGAAAATTCTGCCACATACCATCTAAGGCACTAACTTCGAAAATCCGTCATGTTGTTTCCACTGAATAACAACTAAGTTTGTATTTCTTCTAAAGGTTCTATAACTGAATCCATCCTTCGTTAAACTTAGATTGAAAGAATGTTTCTGCACAGTAAATGCCATGAGCATAATTGTTTGTAATATATTCAGAATCACTGCTAACATAAGTCGACTCTTGTGTCTAGTTTTGTTCTAGTCCTATTTTTGGTCAAATTCTTGCATAATTTTTTGGTGGCAACTGGTGATTCTTCACGTCATTTCTATTCTTCTTCGAATTTTTCGAAGGTGAGCACGTTAATTCTTCTCAATGCTGAGTTTACGATTTTCGTTTTTTGAGAACGTTGGGAGAAAGGTTTTTGTGAAATTTCATTTGAAACGTTTTGTAGATGTTTTTTCTCATTATTCATCTCTTGGACACTAGTTGAAGGTTGACGGTCATCGTATAAAAAATATGTTTATTATTGTGGTCTCTATATTTTCATCTTCTTATTTTATCATTGTTCATTTGATTAACAAAGGCACACGCGTCTGCTGTCACTCGATAAACAATGGCGTCTATACAGTGCTGCCACGTTATTCACATATTCATTTTGACAAGTTTGGTGTCATTTAAAGTAAAAGTTCTCTCTGCCTCGCGGGTCTCCCGTGCCCCTCTTTCTTCTATATACATCCAATGATAAAATTAAATGGCTCAATTCACCAACTTGCTTTTTTTTAAAACAATTTATTTAGCAAACTGTTAATTTAATAATTCGAAGTTACAAATAGTTACACTGATCTGACTGGCGTACTAGACGAATATCAGTTGAATCAACAAAATATTAGTTTCACAGGCTTCCTTATATATTAGTTCTCACCATTTTCCATAATAATTATAAAATTACACAAATACATTTCTGTTTCATTGTCACATTAATAATGATTAACTGAAGATGATACTTGGATGGGGTTGAAGGGGAATCTATAAAACTCACAGACAGACTAAACATATTCAAAATTTATAGCAAGATAACTTAAAGAGGTTAGAGTTCATAATAATAATAATAAGTAATTGATGATGATGCGCCGATGTGAAGAGGATTGTTTTGAATAACTTAAATATAGTATACGTATGTAGAAATGTATAAAAAAGTTATATTTCTGATCCGCAAAGAAATATGATTTATCTGCTTTTTCACAAAAATCAATTTGCATTAAATAGTATAGACGATAAAGTCGTTGTTCACTATATAAAATAATTAGTTTTTTTCCAATATACCAGACTATGAACTAACCAACAAACTTCAATAACTTTTTTCTTGTATAGTACAAAATCTTTCTACATGCCTTGTAAGTCCATATGTGGGATTGTATACGATGTCATAAGAGCACAAGCTAGAATTTAACGTTCAATGTTCCCATAAATGAACATGCATTGCTTGGTGTGGATAAACAGAGGAGGAATATTGTATGTAAGCACAGTTATGTTAAGAAGGAGAAAATGCAAGCGTAATTTTTAATATTGAGTATCATCCTACAATTTAGTTTAATGGTTAATTTATAATTTTAGGAACAGTCGAGAATGAAGGAAGATATTTTGATTGTTATCCGATTGAGTGTAATTCAATTTAGTTCGAAGATAAATAAATAAAACCATAACTGCGTTGTAATTTTCATAGTATTGAAATGAATGTAAGGTTTCAATTGCTCAATAATTGATTATTTCTAAATGTTGGACGTAACTGTCTATTTGGCAGGTAGAAGATTATTCACGTCATTTGAAATAGAAACAAGAAATTTTTCCTCTCATTTGTTAAGTTACTTTTAGTATCTGCTATAATTTTGCTAATGGTATTTCTATAATTATCCAGGTGTCAATTCATAGGAAATCAGTAATGAATATGAAAATGGTGAATAAGATTATTTCTGCTTCAAAACCAATGGTTTCAAATTAATCCAATAATGATATTGGAAATAACTTTTGACTCTATTCTAAAATGAAGAACACGAGATTACAAAAGACGACTCTTTGAAGCTACAATTTCATCCTATCGAAAACAAAGTCTGTTAGATTTAATCAATTTCGCTTGACTAATTTTAACGATAAAATTATCGACATTTCGAAAATTGCTAAATTATCGATACCATTTGTCCTTGTGATACTTCACATTTTGTTTTTCACTGACCTTAGAGACGGTTTTATGAGCTCTCAAAGTGTACCTCCCCACACTTCTGCTACATCCACCTCCATGTTTGAAGAGTTCGATAATCGATAATTACCATCTTGATTGTACTGAAAATGTACGGTCAATTACATTTTCTACCTTGCACGTATTTCTTATGTTTTCACTTCTTTCTCTGTCTAAAAGTGCATTCCCTGCTATTTTCCTGAGTACTTTCATCTCTTTTGTCTTTAGTAGTCTTTTTGTCTTAGTTGTATCGGGTCTTATCTCTACTATGTATGTCATTATAGGTCTAATTGTTGTTTTATATATTCTGCTTTTTGTTTTTTGGTAAGATGTTTATTTTTCCAATAGTGCTGTTGAGGCATCCTGCTACTTTATTTGTTTTACCGACCTGCTATCGCACCTCATTCTCGACATCTCCATAGCTCGTTATATCTTGTCCTAAATATCTAAATTTTTTTACCTGTTGTATTACATGACCGTCAATTTCTATTTCGCAGCGTATAGGTTCCTTAGACGTTGTCATGCATTTTGTTTTCTCAGTTGAAATTATCACATTGTACTATTTACCTACTGTGTTGAAGATTTGTACTAGTCTCTGGAGATCGTCCTCCGATTCGGTAAACAGTGCGGTAAGTTAGATGTTAGTTAAATTACATGCAAGATAGTAATGACCAAAGTATATATTTTGCGTGTCTTATTGCGATTTATCCAATTCATAGCAGAAGATGTAGACGTGAAAAGAATTACGCATTTTTACTCGACTGCAGTCTGGTTAAATAACGAGACTGATTACGAAAAAGAGTTTTATTATAAAAATTATTCTACATTCGAATCCTTCCCTTCCTTAGCCACACATCTTTCCATATGTTTTTCCATTGATCGAAGCAGTGGTGGAAGTCTTCTTTGGTGAGCGCCTTTAGTAGATCTGCCGAGGTCCCTTTCAAAACAGACCTTATCTTCGGAAAAAAAGTCGCACGGTGCCAAATCCGGTAAGTAAGGCGGGTGTTCGAGCATTGGAGTGAGCTTACTGGCCAAATACTGCTTCACGGATAGCGCGTTATGGACAGGTGTGTTGTCCTGGTGCAAAATCTACAAGTTGTTAGGTTAGGTTAGGTACAAATTGACAAATGGTAAGTAGGGTTGACAGTCTGACCTTCTGGAATCTATTCACTAAAGCGCATATACCACTCAAAAACAGCGCACGAGATCAAGAATTGTCCCCAAAGAGCTCTTACAACAATTTATAGCACTCAGCACAAATACTATAATAGTAACGGAAACGTGTTTTGGGACGTGCATAGACAAGATATCTAGATACCAAACGCACTAATCGTCTCTCACTCCACCCGTCTAGGGCGCCTTCTAGTCGCGCAGTCTCGTTATTTAATAGTCAGACCTGGTATACCTCAAGAAATGCAGGTTTTAATAAAGCCTACAGTGCCATACACCGTAATTACCATATCAAAGAGTGAATATATACAGAAGGCCTAGAAACTTGAAGATTTACCTCCGAAAGAAAAGCGAAAAAGTATTGAGGCCCTTAGTAAATAGTAGTAGACGAAAAGAAAACATATTCATCAAAAGATCTAGACACAAGAAATATGAATGGATTATTCCAGGAAAACTATCCCAATGTCAATATATCCTGTGAAACAGAAAAACTCCAAACCTCACAAAATATCATCCAGATACCCTCTGATACATGTTGTGGCAAAAATCTGGTTGATATGAATGTTCTAGAGTATTCAAGCTTTTTGTGAAGCAATAAAGAGGAAACTTACTTTCTTCAATAATTTGCGTGAAATTAAAGCTTAAGCTTTGCCGAAAAGCATGTTAATACGCACGATAGTTTTTGAGTTAAAGCTTCAGATTACCAGAAAAACTTTCCCAATGTCATTAATACTAAAAGATATTATAATTGCCAATTATCTATATATAGATTTGATATACACATATTATTTTTCGAGAAATCAATTTCTCACACAAACTTGGAAACAAATAGCAAAAAGGGATTATAAAGAAAATTTTTATCTCTCTACGATTTTGTGTTTCATTTTTAATATGAGAGTGTAAACAAGCTCGAAATATTTTGCGACTCTGCTCTTGGTCAAAACAAAAATCAATTAAGTTTCCAACTTTATCCATTATCTTGTTCATTATAGAAAAAGATTTACATCAATTAAGATAACTTTTGAAACTCGAGGTCATTCATAGTTCATACCTCGTATGTGATAAAACTTTGGACTCATGAGTTTCAAGACACTCACAGAAACTTCTTATTATGGTCACGTGAGTAGACATATTATAACTACTAAAAGGAAGTCGAATGACAGATGTCAGAGGTTACACGAGATGACTCCATATCTGACCAGATGACCATGTCTGAGTTTGGATATTTCAATTTGTTGTAGCCGTTAATTGTTTTCATGAGGTAAATTTGTTCTGTATTCCATTCTATATGATTCTTCTCCTTGTGTGATTTCTTGATAACGTTATCAACTCGTTGCCTTTAATTCATACAATCGAAGAGACGTAGAATAGTGTTAAAATCATTAAATTACTTTTAGCGCTGATACTTGATGAAAAAATTGATGGATCAATGGTATAGACTAGCTGTATATCAATTGCCTTAACTACTGATTAGCCTACTGTTCTTACAATGCTGACTTAAATGGAGTTTAGATTATAAACTATTTGAGTTGAGCTTATCTTTGAGGACCAATTGTCTCAATATTTCTAGATATCAATCTTTCATTTAATATTCAGATTGATTATTTGCCCTCGCTTAAAATTTGATAGTCATTTAGAACAGATCCCTAATTTATATTCAGTAGTTTTATTAATAAATTATACTATAGGGTAAATCGTGAATATCCAGAAATGGAGATCTAAGCGGTTTAAAGCGACAGATAAATATTCATCGCTACAACAAGAATGTAATTACAGATAGTTCCCAGTTTGGATATTTATTATTTCCACCACACCTAAACTCGTTACGAGCAAAATTATTGAAAATTCATAGATATAGAAATTTTTGATTTCCCACTAATATTTTGAATAAGGAGAACTCACCACTTTCCTGGAAATATAGCACAAATTGAAATTGATAAATAGGTTTAAGATTGTGTTTGAGTGAATCCGTATCAATATATACTACAAGTGAAAAGACAAAAAAACAATAAAAAGTCAGTCGATCTGTTCTGATCAATGATAGGAGTTAAAACCTTATTAAAAGTAATATTATTCTGTTCATTTAATGTTTGTACAGTAAGAAAATTATAATTTACCGCCTTCTTTATTTTGATGAATAAAGTTTCGGCGTCCTGATCAACATCATGTGGGTAACAGAAATTATCAACTTTTTTCAAATAATAAACAAGATTTGTGACACTTCACATGAGAAATTGGATTATGAGAATAATTTATACATAACCTCATAAAAAAATTATTGTTTTAGACTTTCTTTACTTCCAACACATTAGTTAAATAATTAAATCATGATTTTGTATCAGTAAACACAATCTGACTTATTGTTAAAAATAAATCTCGTATCCTAACTAAAATAGCAAGTAATAATTATCAATTACAATTACATCCAAATCTGCGCAATGTATACAAAAATTTTTGATCTGCTTCGTTACTTACCCCAATAATATTTGAATCGAGAACAAAAACTAACATCATTTTTGACAACCAGAAATGAAAGAATTCATAGTATGCCATTATTGTATAAAATATTCTATAACTCTTATCTAGTACAATGCTTTTTTCCAATGATTCTTCTATTGTTTTCTGGATCAAGTCGGCAATAGTTTGTAATTTCACTTGACACACCTCTGATTTCAGGTAAGCTAGCAAGACAAAATCTAATGGGGTGAGATCCTGTGGTGTAAATGCGAGAAAATTATAATTTTTAATATAAATCGATATTGATATACTTCCAATGATACATTTTCAAAATCAGATATTCATAATTTTATATGTATCACACAACCCCCTTGATTATTTAAGAAAATTGGCTGTACCTGTTACCTACAGTGAGTTGAAATACCGAAATTATAGGAAAAATCAACATGTTCCAGCGTTTTTTGAGTTTGCGGGGATCGAATAAACAAAGGAAGTAACGTCCGCTCTAAACATGACAAAAATATCAAAAATATGGATGAAGAAACAAAAAAGTCACAAAATCTAATACCTCTACAATACTAAATTATCTCAGTTTGTTTCACTTTCTATAGTTAAGAGCTTTCAAATATTTTATTGTCATTAAACTTTTTAATACATTGATTCTTCCAGACTCCGTACATAGCAAAGAATAAAGTTTCTCATATCTTGCACATAATAAATCCGATGATTTATTATTTTCTTAAACTTATCAGAAACCTTTTAGGTAGCGATTATTGATTTTATGTCGTAATTCAATAAAAAATCACATGCTTCTTAACAATTTATAAAGTGATCTTCCATTAATTCTAATTTATTCCAACTTTATATTCATTTTCATTCTTTAGTGTGAGATAAATTCAAAAGCATACACTACTGTGTCTTCTTGTTGCTGATCACCACAATATTGTTGTTTTAGTTTCTTATCTTTGTAGACTCATACAAAAAGAAATTTCTTAAATTTATTTTTTTCCCAGGAGAGGGGACGTAACATGTCATTCGACCTGTCCTCTGTTCACATATTATGGCTCAGTAGTCACTTCTTATTCATCTGAATGTTTTTGAAGAAATTAATTTGTTGCCGACATCCCACTCCTTTCAATAAAATCTCAGTGTCGATTCTAAAAAGTCCTCTATCTACATTTAACAATGCTAAAGGTTGAAATCGAACTAAATTTGGGGTGAAACTGGTCTTTATATTCACTGGTATGTTTTTTAACGTTTTTTTAACATCTCTTCAACTTTGGAACTTATATATAATATTCACAAAATTTCAATTATGTTTATAAATTCAGCTATATAAAATGTATGTGATTATAGTGTAATCACTATTGTTTCATAGAATAAAATGCAAATAATTGTTTTAAAACAGTTTGTACCAGTTTTTTATCTACACAATTGTGTCGAATACCTTTGGGCTCAGTAGTCTGCATTGTCTTAGATCTTTTTTGGTTATCTACTTTTCTGTATCTGCATCTTCGTTCCTTTCCTGTACATTTTTATATACTTGGAATGTTTTTCATCAAATTTCTGTTTAAGTTTATTTCCTTCGAGATGTTTTCTTTAGTCTGTCTAATACTCTTTCCATATCTACAAATGCTAGGTAAATATTTTTGTGTGATTATTTCCTTCATTCACATGTTTTTGAACTTTATTCAGAAATTATGCTTAGTAAGGTTATTTCTCCGCAATTCTGGCAATCGCTTCTACTTCTTATAGGAAGGTGTGAATGTTCTAATCTGACGTAACCTGATTATGTTTTTTCATTGCATTCATGATTCAGCTAATGTGATACCTTCATCCAAGTTTCAAATATCATCCCCGCAGTTGTTCCAGAAGTGTATAAATGGTGAAGCGCTACCCCAAGAGTGGAAAACATCTTATATGACTACCGTATATAAAAAAGGGGGCAGAGAAAATTGCGACAACTACCGGGGACTTACAGTGCTGTGTACAATATCCAGAATTTATGGAAAAATCATAAAAAATAAAATCGAACAGGAATATTGCAACATGGAGGCAGAAGAACAGGCAGGCTTCAGAGCGGGGAGGTCGACTATTGATCATTTATTTACGATTTCGCAAATAATTGATAAGAAAACCGCCAAAAATCAAGAACTTCACCTTTTGTATGTTGACCTTAAAAAAGCATATGACAGCGTACCGCAAACAAAACTATGGGATGCCTTGGAAAGAACAAATATAAATGCGGCCCTAATAAAAGCAGTACAAAAGCTTTATGAAAACAGTAAATCACAAGTAAAAATAGGAAACAAGGTCTCAAAAGGATTCTCCATCAATAAGGGGTTAAAACAAGGATGCTGTCTGTCGCCCACACTCTTCAAGATATACCTGGAACACGCACTAGCACACTGGAAAAGGAAATGTAAGAACATGGGCATACCACTAATCGATTCCACACTATATACCCTGTGTTTTGCAGATGACCAAATAATCTTGGCACAGGACTACGAAGACTTAGAATATATGACAAGAGGAAGCTAGTAGAGGAATACAGGAAATGGGGTCTAGAAGTAAATTTTAGTAAAACGGAATATATGTGTATTGGAGGAGAACAACAAAATTTAATACTTGAAGAAACACAACAAAAAATAAGTCATTGTACAAAATACAAATACCTAGGCATGATCATCACTAATGATGGAAGATTAGATGAAGCAATAACACAAAGAAATAACCAAGGAAGACAAGCAATAAGACAACTAAATAGTGTATTGTGGGACAAACAAATATCCAAGGAAAACAAACATCGAATATACAATAGCATAATAAAAAGTATAACAACATATAGTAGCGAAATATGGCCTCTAAAAGAAAAAACAATCAAAATGCTTGAAGCCACAGAAATGGATTATTGGAGACGCGCGGCAGGAATATCAAGACTGGAAAAAATAAGAAACGACAAAATCAGGGAGATCATGAAAGTGCAACATACGATTACGGAAGACATTAGGGTGAATCAGTTAAGATGGTACGGACATGTCCAAAGAATGCCTGAAGACCGCATACCCAAACAAATTTTAAATTGGACACCACAAGGAAGAAGAAAAAGAGGAAGACCAAGATTAAGCTGGAGAGAAGGTATCGAGAAGGATATTCGAGAGAGAGGATTGGAAGAAGATCTTTGGGAAGATCGAGAAAAATGGAAACTGGGAATCGGAAGACGGCGAAGAACGTTTTAACCCGATTAATATATATATATATATATATATATATATATATATATATATATATATATATATATATATATATATATATATATATATATATATATATATATATATATAGTATATATAGGGTACTCGGTCATGAACTCATTCATTTATTGTTCTTACAGTTTTTCCAGTTGTATTTTTTCCACTTTGGTATAATTCATCTATTAGTATTTTTTATTCTTACCATGTTATATATGTTTAAATTTTATATAATTTTCGATTTTCTCAATTCTCACCTCCGACTCATCATATGAGTCATGTTTTACGTTATCAACGGCCCACTTAATTTTCAATCTTCCTATTTTGTATTTATTGCAACGTGCATTGTTTTTAATGAAATAGTTTAATCAAAACTTTTTTTTCTAATTTCCTTTTTTCATTTCATCAGCTTGTTTTTTTGTTTATTTGATGTTACTATTCCGTATAATTCCTTCACTGTGTTCAGTACAATATTTTTAAATACACATAATATTTATATTTATTTTAAACAAATTTTGTATGCTTATTTCCGATTAATTCATATTTTCTATTTATTTCGAGGACGAGTAAAACAGATTTCTTTATAGATATATTTCAATAATATGAAGCGAATATAAGAAAGTATACGAATTTTTCAAAAAAGCACCTACTCATTAATAAAAATCCCCAAATCTTTCATAATCTGCTTATCTTTATATATAAAAGCTTGTATCTACCAAACGCTCCTTACCGCTGAAGTGTTGTTTCAAATTGATTACATTTTGGGCTTTCCAGATCAATAAAATTTGATTTGAGTAGAGTGGTTATCAAATAATCATGTTGAAGACACAGAAGAAAATGGAATAAACGTTTGGGTGATATTAATTATTAATGGACACACATATGAAAAATTTAAAAGTTCAGATAATGTTTGTAAATATAGACGACCTATTAAGATCTAATTTATGAAATTGCGAGATGCTATCAACGGCAATCACTTATAACACAAAAGTATGATTAAGATTTATCATAATTAGATTATTTACTTAAAAAACATACTTGGGAGGAAGGATATGTAATCAATTTGAAATCATAATCCCCAGTCTACTCATTTGGAACTAATTATTAATTCAAACAGTTCAAGATATTCTGTTCAGTAGATGGAATTATGATTTCCCAAGGGGATTAGAGCTATTAAAATATAGCTACAAGATACAGATAAAGCATATTTTAATAGGAAATTGATTTTCAAAACATAAGTTACAGTTCGCAGTACTGAATTTTTCAATACCTTCATCAATAAAGGTAAGTAAGCACTGATTGAAGTTGATCCATTTCTATCATAGAGTGTTAGGCACTATTTGTCATCGAAATGTAAAATTCTAAAAAGAATATTTGCGCTATATGATCTACTATAATTTCCAGGTCAGTTAGTTTAATGGGTGGCTACGACGAGTTTTAGTGATGAACATCTTTCACGAGCAACTTTGTTTGCAACTATGTTGGCAGTTAATGACTATTTTGAGGAGCTTGACGATTCTTATCATAAAAAGCTAATTGAACATCGGTAAGAAAAACTTATGGAGGTAAAATGAGATTACGTTGCAAAATAAATATACTTTTTTTAGGAATTCTTATGTTTTCGTTGTTGGATCAGGTACTTCTGGGACCATTTTCGTATTGGTTTATATTTCACCAATACTTATCTACCAGGTTCTTAATACCAAAGCTTTCCGTAATACACCGTCAATCAAATTGTAAAGTATTCAAAAGAATCACATACTCTGAATCTCATAGTAATCGGATATGTGTTAATTAAGAAGACAGTTTCAATGCGTAGAATTTTCTCAATCAATCAATTAATGCAATATTCAACAAATTATTATTTTGCAAAAAATTTATGATTCCCAGTTCATCATATAAATTGATTTCTAGTTTCTGAGTATTTCTCGTATCATGTGATAGTATTCGTATAAGAAGGAGTTTATTGTGAAAGTTTCTCTTTTTGTAAATCAAAATTCATGAAAACTTTGCTCTAATTAAGTTCATATTCATGTTTGATCAATGCACTATATTGCTAATATGTGTTTTGAATTTAAGGTATCTAGAAAAATAAGATGCTAATTTTTCGGTTAACGAATTGTATCAAAAAGAAATCAGAACGAAATAAAAGAACAATAAGCAACCAAAAATGTCTCTGCTATACGAGATAGAATAAGATGAATAAGAAAAGTCTACTGAAAATGTGTGGCACATTTTTATACTGATAATTACAAAAAATTTGAATGAAACATTATTGAAAGATCAATCAATCGATTGACAGAGTAATTTGGAGAGGAAACATTCATTTACATTGATATTTAAAGCACACAGTTCATGGAAAACCTACCTACTAAGTAATATTCTGGGATAATAAGAAAGCAGTCGATGAAAGACGACGAGAGCAACAAGACAACAAAAGGAATAAATAGAATAATACCAACGAGAACAAGTATATTGGTATTGGTATTAAGTAACAAGCAAAAAGTGTCAAACGCATCAATTAATAAAATAAAAAATGAATCAATGCGTCATAGATTTGTTTGCACGAAGCTATTGTGTTAGTTCGATCCATGAACGATATAATCCAATAATATTCAATGAATTTAATATTAGCTATATACTGTCTAAAACAGAAACTCGTCTAACAAAAGAGTGTTCAGTATTTTCGGGATAAAATTCAGTACGATGAGCTTGCAAAAATATCAATATCAGTTTTATTTCAAGGACGGTTTATTGCAAAGTCGTGTCATAAAGTTTTTTATACAGACAAGTTTTTGATAAAAATAATTAACTATTTGCTACAAATCGTAAAAATCACTAATTGCATTATGTATATTTTGTAGATATTTCTTCTTCGAAACAAAAAAAATATTTCTTCAAATAGATCCCTTACTCTTTTTACCTCATAAATATAAATAAAAAATTGAAGTGTGATCAACTGATATATAAAGAGTTGAATGAACCCTTAATCATTTAATTAGGAACATGAAATTTGAATAAATATACATCAAAGTATTGTCTTTCACTAGCATTGCACTAATTATAACTTTGATTCTGTGACTGGAAGCTTTTCTAAAAAGTTTCTTCCAAATTAATTTTAGCTAATTTGTCGTGGGCTTCTAAATATTAGGAATAGTGTTCTTTTTTAGTATATTTCCTATTTTTGGGAAGAACTATAAGTTGCGTACAGACAATGAGTCGTTCAAGTGGCAAAAGCTTGCGAGGAAAAAGTGTGTCATAATGGAGATAAAAGCTTTTCACGTCTCATTCTTCACACACCGGTTGACAATCGTCCAGTACTTTTTGTAAAATTAAGAGTTTACAGTTCTTGTTTCAGATCTAACTCCAACGTTCGAAGAAAATTATGGTCATCATCTCGATGTTCCCCTTTAATTAGCGCACCTTTTTAGAGTAATATAACTCACTAATTTACATTTGAGAAATCTAAATTTTCATTCCAGTATCAAAAATAATGACATATTCTAGCATTTTTTCATACTTCATACTCTTCTGTTTTAGAAAAAACTTTTGAAACTTTATTTATGTTTTACAAAATATATCGTGAAGACTGTAGTAGCGAACTGATAAGCCGTGACGGGTTTAAAATTGTTACTGCTTGTCTCCAAACAATAAGTTATGAACAGTTGAAGTAACTGCGAAAGTATTTGCTGCTATAAAAATGCATTCATCATATGTTCTACTACATTTGTATTGTCTGGTTCCATAACAATCATAAGTCAACAAGGGATACATAAATCAAGAATTCATTTACTACTTTTCTGCTATGCTATTAATTATATTATTCGAATAATATATTGCGACTCTTATTTCACAATATCTAATTTTCTATCAAGGACTCAGCGAATTTCAACAAAGCTTCAAAACTCCGTTACAACATATCAAGTGACAAGAAAATAGATAGAGGACTGTGAAATGAGATTAGATCAAGTGCCCAATATTTGCTTCCCTTATTCACTTATAGTCCTTCAATTCTCTTCCAGTTTTTGAGTATCCTTGAAAATTAGATCAACAAAATAATATATTTCCGAAAAATCTATATATGTATTTAGTTTCAGCGGCCATAATTTTGAATTTATGAAGGCATGTAACAACAGTATGCTTTTCCTATATTTATCGCATTATCACAATTTGCAAATTGTCCATCAACTTTCGAAAAAATGAGGTAGACCAAATTTTTTTGGGAATTAATTTTTTTCATAATATGGGATAGAAGTTTTTCTAAAATACTCAGATTTTTAGTTCACTTGCTTGCATCTAAGTAGCAATCGTTGCCTTAAATTATTACAGAATTTAGGAATATATTTGGGCGCCAATATATTTTCTTGAAAATTTTTATATATAGTTATATATATTGCAACTTAAGATAAATTAATGTGGCAGATGACAATTTCACCACAAAAAGAAAGTAAAGAAAGTATAAAGAAGACTTGATAGAAAATAATGTTTTCGATCATAATTATTGTTAACCAGAGCTATACGCAATAATTACAAAACAAAATATCAATGAGACACGATCAATAAGCTTATTAATAAAACTGTCTATAGGGGATTGACGTTCTAGATTCAAGGCATCATCTTTTGGAATAGTAATACTGACTATCGATTCTCAAAAACTATACTCATTTCGCACAATAATTTATTTTAGCACATTAAACTATTGATCTATTGATTTAGAAATGTTTTCTCCGGCAAATATTATTATTGGTTGGCGAAAAAGTAACTTTGGATTGTAGTAAAAGATAAAACACTCTTTTTTAAAAAGAATATATTTTCCATTTTGTTTAGTGACCTTTTGCCATGTTTCTTTTAGCCTAATGATTCCTCGCTCATAAAATTATTGGTCCTTATCTGCAAAAAACTAAACCAGGTGCGATTAAAGTTATTTGTGAAAGTTTGTATATTCAAAGAATTCTGCAAACTTTGAAATAAATGGTTGACAGATATTGCCAGATCAGGGTTGTATGAGGGATGTGGCATCACTTCCCAGCCAATCTTCAATAGTTTGTGGCCTTACTTTATCATATTGGAACACTAAACCTAAACCTGGTCGTTTTTCTTTGATTACTTCATCCAGTCTCATTAATTGTTGATAGTAAACATCAGACACTTTTGTCATCCCACCAAACTTACAGCATGAGCTTTTTTTGTTGTTTTTCAGCTGTGGTTGTGCTGATTCATTACGTTTGCTCCATGAAATTTTTTGAACTATGTTACTGTACAGGACCCATTTTTTATCATCACTGATGATTCTTCTCAAGAAAGGGTCGGCTTCATTTCGTTTAAGATACATATCGCAAATGTTGATTCTTTGTGTTAAATGAATTTCTTCCAATTCGTGAGGTACCCAAATATACTCTACAATTATGATTTTGATTTTGTCTTCATCAAATTCAGTACGCCGACCAGAATTTTTGATACTACGTGTTTGGCAGTCAGAATGTTAACTGACGAATTGTCAATCCCCAAAACAATCGTTCACAAAATTCTCACACAAAAATTTGAAATGAAGAAATTGTGTGCGTGAATCGTACCGAAGCTTTCGACTTTCGACAAAGAAAAGAGGAGACTTTCTCGATTTAGTGATCACTTGAGACGGTACGGCACCATAACTGAAGCCTTTCATCAATGTTATCAACGGTGGAATATTCTAATACTTAAATAATTATAACAATAATTCAAGTTATTCTTCTCTTCAACAAAATGGTATTTTCATGAAGAAAGAAAATGAAGCGAGCAATGTTACTCAAATAAGGATTCAACAAATTCTTGGGGATATTTCCTTTGGTATAAATGTAATGAAGCTTTACATAAGTACAATGTTGTTTTGTCTTTACTAAATCATTTATGTTTTATCAGTTCATATTATTATTGTTTGGTTCCTTTGTGATTTTTGGACAAACGATCTGAAAATGTTCAAAATATTGAAAGAATTCAGTAGTAGAAGACGGGATTTGATGAATGGTCTTGAAATTAGAAAACCTGTGTCTAAGTACATGACTTCCCTTCTTCTATAATTATTGCTCACTATTCATTTTATAATGGTTTCAAGTGATTTCGGAGAGAAAAACATTGAAAACCACACTTAGACGACGCTGAACATCAAATACTTACTATCACTATTCCTTCATTAACGACACGTTAAGTTCACTACACAAGAATTCTGTTTTTCATGATAAAAAATAGATACCAATGAGTTCTTCACGTTGTAAATGATATAAAATTTGAAAAAAATCATTTTTCTTTTGATTTGTATTTCATTTTCACTTAATTTTTGGTAAAATACTTACAAGGAAATTTGATAACCTCTAATAACATTATTTAGGTATCTGTTATTTTTTTTCCATTGTTTCCCATGAGATTACTTCAATACATCACAACAGTGAGTTGAATATTTTACTTTTCTTATACATCCTCAAAACCCCCGAGCTACGGGTCTTTGTTTCTCGCGAATCATCGAACGAATTTAAGCCAGCTCAGTTTCGAAATATTATCCGTTCCTAATTCTACGGAACAAAAGCGAAAATAAAACCATTGTCCTAGAATTTTCCCGGATTAGTATGTATAGAGATTTGAAACATTTACTCGGTCCAGTGCGTTTTTATTTGGACCGCCTGACCCGTGAATGATTGCTGATTTCACAAAATGCCGGCCGTTGCAGCAGTTTTTTTTTTGTTCTAGGAGAATCTGCAGTTGAATTAAAATATTCGGGGAATGAGGGTCTTGTAGTAGGTATTTCAATCAGTGTTTTAACGGAGCTTTGCATTCTTTCACACGATTATCGGTTTGATACTTCTTCTTTTCAGCACCACCACTGTTCATTTTTAGCGATTTTCAAATAAAGGAGAAGAGTCTTTCCGACAAACTACTTGCTTTTATTTGGCAATTCGAATTTATTTTCCATGCATGTCGTTTTTCTTTTTTTATGAGGTGTATTTATTTTCTCTAACCGAGGTAGATATGGGAAACGGAAGATTGGAAAAATTTTACATCGAAATAAACAACAAAAATTGGGAACATGGGATGATGAACATCAGATATATTATACTCTCATTCGTACAAAAAACTGATCAAAAAAATATTAATGTTTTTTGATAAAACCGTTGAAACTTTTCATCCACAAAATCTTATTAACATTATGACATGATTTTCTTACTTATTTATACGATTTCTATTCGTGGATTGAATTAATTAACATTTATTTAAATACTTTACACTACACTAATTGATAATAATTCACTCATCACGTTCACTTAACTAACTCGAATAATTTATTTGAATTCTTCGATTAATTACTATTTCGGTCTGTTCACTACGACTATTTATTATAAACTGAACTAACTGCGCTATACAAACTCGTATATATATATATATATATATATATATATATATATATATATATATATATATATATATATATATATATATATATATATCGCAGAAGAATTCTAAAATAAAGAAACACAACAAATAAATACTCAAAAGCTACAACGTAAATAAAACGCTTGCTATAAAAAATATAAACATCAAACGTCGACCGAATCTTAGAATTCTACTAAACCCAGGTAGGGCCAGCTCCAGGACATAGATCCGTTCGTAATAATAAAAAAGGATATTTGTATTCAATAAACATACGAATTGACAACATCATCAACTAATGATGGAAAGATTATTATTTGTTGTACTGTTATGAAACTTTCAAACGTAGTTAGGTTGGAAATATAAGTTTTCATGTACATATTTATTCACCAAACAATTATTGTTATTATTGATAGTATTATAGTCTAAGGTCAAAAGATCAAACGGTTCAGAGAACTTTAATGATTCTCAATGAAAATAGATATTCTGGAGAAAACTTTATTGGAATTTTTAAAATCAGAAAATGAACATCATTGAGTTAAGTCCATGGAAATTGAATTTATTTCCAAAGATACATATGGACAATCAACATCCCAAAAATTTGCACGTGGAAGTTGAAAAATGTATCTAAATATTCTTGATTTTAGGTCTCTTCTGTTTCAAAATTAGTTCTTAAGATAATTTTTTAAAAGAAAGATAAAAATTGAGTCTTTAACAAAATATTTTGATAATGCTACTGTACTACACGTGCTACAACTATAACTGACATACAACTGATATAACGCCGCGCGCGTCCAGGAGAGGTACAATTTGTTCGGACAATGTCGCTGCATTCCTCATAATATCGGCCGATTCCATATCCAGTCTGGCGGGGATGGAGCTTTAACTGATATTTTTATGTTATACTGGATTCAAATTTGGTTCGTTCATTACTTTGCGACAAAAATTTTTGGAAATAAAAATGTATATCTTATACTTTATTTTCGGAACTAGAATGGGTCACTTGAAATTACGAAATGGGTCACAGTTTGTCGACCCCTGAGGTATACAAATGTATTAAACACGTGTTGATTGAAAATATGTAATTTGTTAGATTCACATCACCCTTTAATCGTGTTCGTTTTAGAAATGAAAAGGTAAAAGTCTGATTAAAAATTACTGGTGAGCCTGATGAAACACACAAATTGTATACTGACGTAAAGCAAGGGATAAAAATCAGCGAGGCGATAAAAATGTTTTTTCCGCTTCGAATTTGGATAATTGTGCATCAGAAGCGTACGAGGGATTCTAAGAATGGTATTTACTAAAATTTAAATTGAATAATATAATTGGACATTTCCACTTGAAGAATTGTCAAATTTAATATCTTTGTTGTTTATACTGTATTTCTTAGTATAAAGATTCCTGTTTAGGGGCAGCCTCGGTACTTCTTCAAAAAATGGAAATTATCAATCAAGTTAGAAGGTGAAAAATGTGAAGGTATATTCTAGAATGTTGTCAGTTTCTTTTGAGACCGATAAAGAGCAATAGGAGTACTTTAAAATGAGTGACCTTACATACGAAGAAAAGGTGTATCTCATCGAATGCTTTCATTCTAGAGGTAAAAGCTATACTGAGGCATATAGAGGTGTTCGTACGAAGTTTGGAAGTAAAAGTAAAAGTAAGTGAGAATACTCTTAGAAATTAAGAATAAAGAAACATACATTTGACTTCATGGTGAACGTGCCATCGATTTAGGATACCCCAAGTTTGCACATAGAGGTATAGAATGGCCCCCGTTTTCACCGGACTTAAATAAGTGTGACTCCTTCTTATTGGGCTTCCTGGAAGATTACTATTATATAGAGAAGCCCAAGATCAAAAATTATTTGAAAAGAGTTATAAGAAAAAGAATTTCTAAAATTTCTTCATGTACCTACAATTGAACAAATTTTTCATAACTTTCAAAAATGACTTGATTATTGTGGGGGATCACTTCGAAAATATTTACCATTAATATTGATTCCCTAGCCAGATTTTGTCACGTTTTTAAGCTTAATTGTATATGTTGAAAGTGTTTAATTGAAGTGGAAAATACTTCAAATAAAAATTACTCTTTCAGTGACTCGGTTTTTCTTATTTTTTCCTGCACCAATTTCAAAATTATAAGTGATTACTTCATGCAACTTCCCATTTGTCACCAGTTACATTCCAGCGAGTTTAATCGAAATTAAATCAGTAGTTCAAAATTTGCCGGTTGAACTTTGTCTTTTGTCTGATTTCACTATATTAATACACAGATTATTACATTATTGAATAGGTCGTGTGACTGACACACAGATGGCGCTACCATTGTCAAATCCAAATGATGTTTCAAGAGACTATGTAAAAAATTTAATGAAATTTTTAAAACAATGGATTAAAAATACGAGTACTTTCATGTGTTAATTTATCATTGCTAATTGTTGAAAAAATACTCTACAAGCTAAGCAATGGCTTCAAAAGTGTTATCCGGACTCTTGTCCATCGAAATGTTTGCTGAATTTAAACGTGGTCGTACAGAAACCGATGATGATGAACTTTCTGGTCGTTGAATTGAGGTGATTACTCCAAAAAACATAAAAAAAGTCCACAAATTGGTTATAACGAATCTTAATTGGAAATTGCGTGGGATAGATGAGCCCGTAAAAATATCAGAAGGCAGTGTATTAACAATAATGCATGAACATTTGACCATGAAATAGCTTTTTTGAAAGTGGGTACCATGTTTACTCACAGTGGATCAAAAACAACAACTTGTTGATGATTCATAGTAGTGTTTGACTATGTTTACAGATAATAAATCATATTTTTTGCGTCGATATGTTACAATGGATGAAACAGGGATCCATCACTTAACTCCGGTAAAAAACGAAGCGTCCAAAGGCACAACAGTCAGCTGGGAAGGTTATGGCTTCAGTATTATGTGATGCGCATGGAATATTGTTCGTTGACTATCTCTAAAAGGGAGACACAACCAATAGCGAATACTACATATTTCAAATATTGATTTTTAAATAGCAGATGTTTTCTCTTCAATCGAATTAAGCATTTGAATATAAATTACGAAGTATTGGAAAAAATTACCAGTCAATTATGGCGCAACATATTCTAGTTACTGGGTAAAACATTATTAGAGGTGTAATGATCGCGGTAAAATTTTGATAGGCTATTTTGTGAAACTATGAAGAAGAAATAAAGCTTCTATTTCATAGCCAATTTATTCATGCTGGAATTGGCCATAAATATCTCTCATCGTATTGACATATCGACGTTACCGGAATAACATGTGTATTTCGAATATAAATTTATAAGAAATCCATCAATGAAAAACCACAATTTATTTTAACAGATATTTATAGAGGTCGAACTATAAATGTAAATCAGTCAACTCATTTTTCTGTGAGATAATAGTAAATAGTACTCCTGTATTTTAAATACGAGGTGGGATGAAAACTTGATTAATTAAGAATTTTTATGGCAGCAAGTCTTTATACTCCATCTGTTTCTATTCATGTTTCACCCTCATGTGTTGAGAAAAAAGTGAAAAACTTGATCTTGCCTAAGTTTATTGGCATTAAGTTTTGTTTAAAGTCGAAAACAGGGTGCGAAGAAGCTCAAGGAATGTTAAAATTTGTGTATGTTCTTAATTTAGTTTTTACGATTACAGTTTTTGGAACCGTTGATGATGTTCATACTGAACACATTGTTTACACTACATTAACACTCACCATTACACTGTCTGGCGTGCGTTTCGATAATCAGGGGTATTTAGAGATGGAAAGTAAACTGAATATAAACAGTATGATATATTTTATAGAAGAAATAAGTCAGTTGAGGATGAGGAACCGTCGGAATGTTGTCGGGTTGTGGGCGGTCAGGGACATTGTGCATTGTGTACATAGGCCTCCTGATAGGACCGTCTCCTCACACTTAAAACTGGAAAATACCGATGTCCCTCGAGACGCTAATCCGGCACTTCGGCTTAAATCTTTTGACGTGCGTGCGTCAGCTCGGGGTTTTGATACCCGCTAAATTTTAACTCGTGTTATAATGTGCCAACTCGTGATCGTGATTGTTATGAAGATTAGACAACCGTGACAGAAGATTATGCAGCTCGGCATTTTAAATATGAAATGAGAAACAAAAGTAACATATATTTACAGTGTATTTCGGTGAAGAATATTTTATATTCTAAGCACATAAGAAATAATAACAAATAATATGTCTATTGTATCTATAAGAGACCTTAATTTTTTAGGAGAGAGATAAAGTGAGCTAAATATATGTTGTGGCCATTTGCCTAAAGAATCAGACTTTTTATAATCAAAACTAATCCCTTTCCTCAAAGGGACATAACTAACTAAGCAAACTGTGAGGTTTCCTAGGTGGTAGGCTAGGCTGGGCTAGGCTCTTCGTCCTCCTTCATGCATTAGCTGCATTTCGATATCCTATAATATGGAAATGGCGTCTTAAATAACTTGTTAAAAGGCCACGATTTTGTCTACAATAAGAATAGGTTCTTTACCCAATTGTGGATTTGCTGATCCCAATCATCCCTCGGCGACTTATTGTCCGAATGGCTGACCATCCCAACCAGCTGTACGTTGTAAACATCACCCTTTAGTTCTTGTAGAACTATTTTATATCCCAGCATAAGTCTAGAGAACACCCTTTCAGCTGTTAGTGCTACTTTCCTATCTAATCAGATTGAAATTACTTTGTCTGTATGTTGTCGATTGAGTATCCTCAGCAGAATTTTGATCTGGCCAAGCCATTCATCATACAGCTATCGGTGTACTTATTTAGTATTGAAGAATTAGAATTAGCCGCCAACTGTTCTTTGTCAGTAACATATGCGTTCAGGCTCTTATTACTAACGATCGTAGGTGCTATTTGGTGACTGCCCATCAAAATGACATTTACCTGCGTTTATATTTTCCCATGACCTTGCTCCAGCCTATGATTCATTAAAGATATTCAGCCCCCTTCCTGTCCTCATGACATTGAATGGTATAATTAGGTTCAAAAGTGGTATTCAAAAACCTGGGGCCGTACGCACGTGAGATACTAGACATACGGGGCACTCAACAGATGGACTTCAACAAAAATTTGACAGCTTCATTTCGAAACTTTTGATGGATAAATAAAAAAAATTGTTTGCAGTTTCTATTGACATGGAACAGGAAAATTGTTTACATGCTGATCTAGGTTTACGACGTATGCCCTCTTTGGATGTGTACGGGTAGTAAACAAAAGGTTTTTCGCATTACGCATTTCACATTACTTTACAAATAGGCTTTTGTTAGCTTTTTGGATTGTATTTTGCAAAAACAACCTCCTTCAGAATGGAATTACTATATAAGTATTCATGAATTTAACCCAAATTATTACATATTTATGTTATCATTCTGCATTTTATCTAACGCCATCTGAGTTGTGAATCCAAGTTTTGAAAACATCTTCATTTATATCAGGACATAATAAAAATAATGAATTCATTGTACTGTTTTTTCCTTCTTGTAGTTAGTGTGATACGCTAGTGACAAGCCTGACCTCTAGTGGAGGTGCAAAAAGGAGATTAAAAAGGGTCGACGTGTCCGTCAGTTTGTGCAGATAAAATCTTAAAACAAAAAGTTTAATTTATTCAGGGTGTATATTTCGTCCGTAAGTCGCTTTGTAGAGCTCGTCCGAGGGATTAAATTGCCAAACAGGAAGGGTTGGTCCCTCTTTTCTCTGTTTATTCTCATATTTACAATAGGTATTACGGAAATTAGCTTCGCAATAGACGCTTTTATCAAATTGTTCGCCTTCAAATTACAGTACTAGGACACTTCATCGAACAGCAAAGTTAACAAGGTGACGATACAACGACGCTCGTCGACATCTATAGCCGACTTCGGGGCGCCACCCATAAGATATAGTTGAGGTTAACGTTCATTACTGATATACTCTTAATGAATGCAGCTTTATATTGGCGGTTATTATCTTCAAAGGTCGGATAAGCGAGACGATGGCCTTAAATAAAAGCGAATAGAGAAATTGTATAGTGTAATTATACGGAGATACAACGGGAAAAATATTATTTCTGGAATATTCTACAAAAAAAAGACAATTTCTTGCACAGTTCTTTCAATGAACATATATTATTAGTAGATTGCACAAAGGGTAACTGAGTGATTCAGATTGTAACAAAGTGATATCTTAACGAGATAATGAAAATAAAATAGAGACATAAAATAAATTATAGTTAAAAACACGCTCTTCAAGTTAATAATAAGACAAAAAAATGTCGCACAATCTTTCAAAACATTTTATTTTTGCATTGAGAATTGTTTTAAAATTTATAGTACAACTCTTAAGGTACATTTTTCCCCGCTCCTTTTTAGTTAGTTGAAGTTATTCCAAACACACACAAAGTAAATAGCTGCCACCACCTTAACGAAGACAGTATCCAAGCATCTCTTATGTTGTCTTTGTAAGACAATACAAGAAAATCAGGAAAGGAAAGGAAAGGAAAGGAAAGGAAAAAAAATTTTCAACCAGCTCAACTATTGCCTTCTTTCACGGAGTCAACACGTATGTATCCAGTATAAATTAAAGATATCTAGTCAATAAATAATTTTCCACCATTGAAAATAGCCAGTTACTGATGCAGTTTGATTAATCACAGCCTATTTTTTTAAAAGTTATTTATGAGCTTACATATTGGTCCGCATCAGTATTGGATAAGAGAATGAAAAGAAAAGAAGAACCAAAAACTATGTTTAAAAAAATAGAGTTACATCGATTTGTTGTCCAACTTTTAGCTACAATTCAGACATTTATGGACAAATCTGTTGCCAATAGTCAGTATTTCAAATTAATAAATTAGGATTTCCAAATATTATAAATACCAACAACATATTTCTCATTATTTCATTACATTGTTTATTGTTGTTCTATCCACCATTTCCACGTTATAAATAACTCGAAAAAAAAAAACATATTGCTACCCTACTTGATATTTTTCTAAATCAAATAATACGAAAAGCATTCTTGCCATTTCGGAAAAATATATACATTGTTTTTATCAGCAGACTTCAGGGAACAATCTTACAAATAATAAAACGCATTTTTCGAAGTGGCCATTTATATAATATTTATATGAAGATGACCATCGGATAAAAAGCTACACATTAATCATTGAAAACTGTGAGCAACAAAGAAACGTAGATAAATTATTTCAGTTTAGCAATTTACTCACAGCAAATATATGAAATAGATTTAACCCCGACAAAATCGCCGAATTTGGTCACTTTATCTCATAAATTAAACCACTGAATAGTATTAGATAAGCATGTTGGGATACAATAAAAGATTTGGTTTCGCGATATAATATATTATTCTTATACACTATTGTGTTGTTTGTAACTCTGAAAAGCATGGTTTCAACATTCAACAACCGATAACAACCGGTTATTGTTTATAAACTATCAAAATCATAATTAATCTAAGCTAAATTAACATTTTCAAAGTTTGAGAAATTTTGAATGTATATCCATTATATAATTATTTAAGTTGATTCAAGTGCTGGTATTCAAGTTTAAGTGCTTGCTCAATTTTTGACCTGATTTCGAGTTTTGGGTCGTATTGCTGGTTGACGAGCGTGCCCAGATATCTTAGGGATGACACTTGTTCAATGATCTCTCCATGGAGTCTTAGAGTGGCGTTCCTTTGTATTTTTGAGAATACCAATAGTTTGGTCTTGAACGTATTCATATAAAGGCCGAATTGCTCGCTATATTCTACAATAACGTCCATAAGAGATTGAAGTTCTGATAGGCTACTTGCCACTACCACGGTATCATCTGCGTAACGAAGATTGTTTATAATGTTTCCATTGATCTTTATGCCTGCAGTTGTATTCTCGAGGGCTTCGCTGAATACTGCCTCAGAGTATAGGTTAAACAGTAGAGGAGACAATTCACATCCTTGTCGCACGTTATCTCTTATGATATGGACCCTTCGATTTTGACTGTTGCTGTTTGGTGCCATTGGTAAAGTGAATAAATAGATAAGTACAGTACGAACCGTTGTTATTGATGATATAAATACAACAGTGTTCTATAAAAATATATGAATTATGACAGAAAATGAAAAAGTTAATTTGTTAATTAGTTAAGTGAGCACGTCAAACAATTATTTTATGAGCAAAATATATTGTTTATTGTAAAGATATTGGAAGTTCAATTACTCAACTACGTTGAATAATAGCAACAGTCCGCAAGTAAGCACTTACGTAATTAATTTGAATCGTGATAACCCTTTAGTTTTCTAGTTTATCCATTTTCCAGTCCTATTTTATGGTTAGGGATCTAGTGTCTGGCGTTGCAGCGTGAGATTACTTTATCTCATTTCATTCTGTTCAATAATAAATCAAACGATAGTGGCAGAAAGGGACCACGTGATATTGATTAGAATGACTCCAAGGATCAGCATCAAAATAGAAAGAAATGAAAAATGTGGTATCATTTTACTAGAGTACCATATCATGTATCGTGAAATGGAATGAAATAAAATATGTTGCATCTCCTTATCGGTTCTTAATAACAATAATGAAGCAACAACTATATTCGGATACCTTGAGAAAAGTTTAGTCGTGGCTTTCTTATGAATGTAATGCTGAACGCTCTTCCAGTGGGTGGCACCAATAATTTATATGTTTTTTTGTCAGTTGTACTTTATAAGTTGGGAAATGTATTTGCGGATACGTTGAGAGGTACATTTTGGAATATCAGCCATTTTGGACGCTAAGTTTGTTTCTGATTCATAATCGGTATAAGTATAATTGAACTGTTGAATTGTTGTATTTTTGCATGCGCATTTTTTTCTAAGAAATTATCTGGGTGTGTCATGTGAGAGTGTCAGAACCATCTTTGGATTTTAAAAGCAACAACCTATACAGGGTGAGTTTTATGTATGGAACGCCTCAATTATTTCGGAAACATCTTGTACGATTTTCATAAATTAATGTGTACAAAGGTCTTGCCATACGGCCGGTATTATGGTGGTATAATACCGACCGTATGATGTCGTCAGATTTTTCCTTTTTCTGGAAAAACAATGAACTTTGTTATTTCAAATAGATCACCCTGTATATTTTTCGCTTCTCGAAAATCCTTAAGAAATACTTACTATTTTTCATCTAATGTTCCCAATACCTATGCCATGATTTCGAAGTTGTAGCTACATTTACCAAAATTACAATAAATAATGCACATTTTTCTTTAAGCGTATATTAATATCTATATTATTTTCGACAATATATATCGTAGAAATAACCTATTTTTTTATTAGTAAAATAATGAACGCTCATTATTGTACTAGTAACAAAATAATGAGAAACGATAGCAACGTCTGATTATGGGCGTCTAACCAGGAACTGTCATTAATTTTTTATTTAATTTGATGTTTGTCAGTTTTGAAGAGTGTATTGTAAAAATGTCTCAAGAAGAAGAATTCCAATGTATTATTTTTACGCTTGAGGAACAAATAGTATATGTCACTTGGAGCAGAAGACCCATTATATGTTTCGTCCAGAATCTGTGCTCAACAGTAATGATAGCCTTCTACTAATAGTAACATAATGTACTATTAGAAGGCTACGATTGAGTAAACTCATTTAATTTGATATTCTTCAATAATTTATGTGCTGATACAAATATCGTAACAAGGTCTAGTGTCAGTAAGTTTAACAGAAATGGTGCAGTAAAATATTTAAACAAATCATGGCTACAACTGAAGACAAATCTTCAAATGTTTGTGTGATGTTATAAATAGATTCACATTTGTAAAGTAGAAAAATTATAGTAAAGGCGATTACAGCAAATGCTCAAAATGTTGTCCATTTACTTCAATATAACATACGATTTTTAAAAAATATATTTTCCAACATCCCTGACTGCTCAATTCTTCTTATCTCTGTGGTAATTCTATATTTTAACTCCTAAATATTGTCAGGTTTTGTTTTGTTAAATTTAATTGAAAATACTTACCAGGATTTGGAAATATCCGAGCCAACTCAGGTATAATACTGTTTTCCAATATATCTTAATACGCCGGACCTTTCAACTTACCCTCAATGAAAAATGGATCAATTATTTTGTCGCCTATTATTCCATCCCAGACATTCAGTTTTTCAGGATATTGGGTGTGGAATAGACACAACTAAGGAGGATCAGTACGTGAGCAGTATCTACAATTATGCCGATTTACGTTCCCATTAAAACCAAAAATGGCCAAAATAAAACATTACTTAAAAAACTTGAATAATTTTGATTGTAACATTTTTATATTATAATATCTGACAACTATTGAACCAATGTTACTTTGTATGAATGGAATTTATTATCACGTAAAATTTTCATTACGGATGTTTGCGAAATATCAAGTTTCCTGGATATTTGTCTAGTACTCAAGTGTGGATCGTAGTTTTTTTGTGCCTTGATTTGGATAAATCTTTTACTGGACCAGTTTCCTTAAACTTTTTCACTAATTTACTGAGAGTAGATCTTGTTATGGGATTTTGGTTAGGCTATAAATTATCAAAGATATTACACGTGTCTTGTTGACTTCAACGCCTATCTCCATATGCTAATATTAAAATATCAAATCCTTTTTTTTTTCAGATAAACGATCCATTGTGACTTTCAATAAAATTAAACAATAATAATTCATTGAAACGTCAGATTTGTTATTGTAGCAGTCATAGCCACCTAAATGTATTATTTTAACTTTGGCAGAGATAAAGCAAATGTATTATAAGACCCTTGTACACAAAAATGTATAAAAAACGTACAATCCGTTTCCGAGATAATTGAGGCGTTCTTCCATACATAAAACTCACTCTTTATATTTTTTATTTTGTGGTTTCTTCATAAAATTCTAAACATAATTCATGTGCAATGTCCTATACCAATCTCCAACTATTTTGGAAATATCAAATGTTTCCAGATTTATCACAAAAATTAACATAAAAAAGAAGATGTTTTTATTTCACAAATTCGCTTCATAACACTTAACACTTATTTCGCATTTAGCTCTTGATGCTGAGAAATTAAGCAAAAACCATTCCAGCGTTCCTTTGTACTGATATGAATTTATAAAATACGTTCTAAGCCTTAGCAACTTGTCTGCCTGAATCTGATTATATAAATAGACAAATGTTTTAATTCCCGCCGGGGCCTCTTCCCGCTGGAAATATTTTTTAGGAGAGAGGGTTCACTAGTGAGAAAATTTAGTATAAAATAATTTAGTTAAGTTGGTACGTTTTGGTTCCCCTTCAGTCTCTGAAGAGAATAGCTTCATTATCGAAACGTACGTAAGACAATATAATTTTGATGTTGGTTTAATCAGTGTGCTCAGTCTGTTTGTATGATAGTAGTGCTATTATTGTATTTCGTTAACAATACGTTATAATATCACAAAATAGTTTATTTAACATAAATTCATAAAATGATCATTCTACAAATGATTGGTTATGGCAATATCGCACGGACACAAATGGAAGTTGCTCACTTATTTTAAGAAAGATTTCCAAATTTGCCGCCCATATTACAAGGAACAATCAACAAAATAGAAAAGCAATTTCCCGAGCTTGGTCATGCAACACGAATAGAAAAAACTAACTGCCATTGCAGTAAGTTATTTTACGAAATGGGATATTATGCTTGAGCAAGAAAACCAATACGATTCTGTTCAACGTTATCCACACATTACTTTTTCGAATATTAAATAAAAATTTTATCCCTATATTGTTAGTTGACAATGTGATCCATTTAGAGATGTTTTCTGGTTAAATCACTTTTACACTGTCATGTTGAAGGTTAATATGACCGCTATTGGTCTAAGAAGAAACCTTACTGGACGAAAGGAACATACGTGATGGGCAGTAATTGTTGTAGGTCCGTTTTTCATTGATAGCAACTTGATAAATATTTATAAATGCTCCAAAATAATGTTTTGCCAACTTTGAAAAACTCATATCCTAATCCAGCAAACCTGAATGTTCTTGTGAATATAATATATATGATTTACAAAATCAATGTCAACGAACCTGAACAAAATTTTTCAAAATCAGTGGATAAAGTGGCGCATATATTAAAGGTTAAAGTATCGGTAGATTGAGTGTTCAGATTTCAAAGGAAGCTATGTTAAAATGTGAAGGGAATTAGGAGAAAAACAAGAGCTGTACGGGAGTGAAGACGAAAATAGAAACGAACCAAACACGCCTGAAATAACTATAGACGAAGATCTACAGTTTGAATTGATAAAAGTGCAAGTGGCTATCAAACAGCTCAAAAACAGAAGAATCCCAGGTCAAGATGGCATAATTAACGAATTACTCAAATACGGGGGATAAAGGCTTGTCGAGCAACTAACAACTCTCATTAACAAAATCATGTCACATCAAAAAATCCTAGACGATTGGATAACAAGTACTACGATTCTCGTGTTCAAAAAAGGAAATAAAAAATACCATCTAATTATAGAGAAGTCATCACAAACAAAATAAACAGTCTTATCATGTTAACAGATTAGCAACAGGAATTTGGATCGGTAAGGTCGATTGAGTACAACAGACCAGCATTTATGTGCTTTATAGAGTACATCTACTATACAATAAACAAATCCCTTATGACTTGATAAAAACCATTGAAAATCAATACATGTACAACAAAATTCCAGCCAAAATGAACGGAGCATATAACAGTAAAAAAAGGGAGACTCCTTAAGCCCCTAGCTTTTCAATATCATTATGGACGAAATAATCAAGATAGTAAGAAAGCTCGGGGGCTACCAGATGGGGGAACGAGATATTACAATATTATGTTACGCTGATGATGCTGCTCTAGTCGCAAAAAATGAGGATGATTTTCAAAGGCTTTTACATGTCTTTAACTGCACAGCTAAATCTTTTAATATGATAATATCTGCGTCCAAAACAATGTGTATGGCCACATCCAAAACTCCGATAAGATGTAAGCTAGTAGTAGACGACCAGATAATTCACCAAGTAATGAAATACAAATACTATCTAGGAATCGAGATTTCAGGATTTGGAGACGTAGAGAATGAAGTAAGAGAGCAAACAACTAAAGCATTAGGAGTAGCAGCATGTTAGAACGAAACCATCTGGCGAAATAAACATATCGGAATAGAAGCCAAATCAAGAATATACAACGCCACGGTAAGACCCATAATGACCTACACCGCAGAGACACGGCCAGAAACGGCGAAAAACAAAAGAGTGTTGGAAACAGCAGAGATGAAAATGCTACGCAGGATAGCCGGAAAAACCTTACTGGACAGGGAAAGAAGTGAGAAGTTCTATGGATAACAACAGGCTGGTCAAGATAGCGCGCGATAAATCCCCATTGGGCCGAAGGAGTACCGGCCGACCCAGAAAAAGGTGGAACCTTGACCTTGAAGCAGGATAGGAGGTAAGAATGTCGAATATTAAACAAGGGACTACGCCTAATACACGGAAGAAGAAGAAGAAGGAGATTTTTTGTTATTTGTTAGGTCGGCATCTCTCCAGACAACTCTGGTATTAATAAAGAAAAAAATTAATAACTGCTGAGATATAATGAAACTTTGTAGTTGTTTGGTATATTTTCTTGTTTTAGTTATTGTCAAAATATTGAATGTCTATGACATACCGTTTTCAATAAAAAAAAATATAATATGAACGACGTATATCTGATTCCATGAATCTGTTGCCGTCATTGCATGAAAAATACAGAAATATTACATCTAATGAAGCTTATAATGCCACAATGAATTTAAAATGAAAAATTTTATTTCTGTCAAATGAAGTTTCTGAATGTGCTACGAATCAATACAATCCCAATGAAAGTTTTATGAGAAAAACTCCTGTTTTAGATAATCCTGTTTCTCCAACTTTATAATAGTATGCTCCTTCATTTCAACTGAAGAAATTTAATTATGACCCGACAAGTTCGAAACTTTTTCATCACAGTTTGCTTTGTATGCGTGCTACTGTTACTAGTTTTGGTGCTGCAGAACTTCATTATTATGTTCAAGAACTAAACTGCCTTATTCTACTCTAGGGGTTAATAGAATGATAAAGAATTCATATTTCCCAAACTGTAGAACTATTTATTATTAATTGTTTTTGTTCTATTATTCTTTTAAGAAAAGAAAAGTGTGTAAAATTTATGAAAGTAGGATTTTCTGGGAGACCATTATTCAGACTCTAATATGATTTTCAAAATTTGCATAAAGAGATACATGATTCCATGCGATTTTTTCAATACTTTAATATTTTCAATGGAAAATGGAAAAAAAAACTTTTACCTTTGATTCCATTGAAATTTAACACATGAAGGTTTTTTTTTTTAATATGAGGATCTCAATAAAGATATCAGTTTCTTAGAAAAAAATTTATTTATGTTTACGATGATAAGAATAACTTAAAATTCATGAAATTGTGGATCTCAAGTAAAATGCAAGGCATTTGATCTGACGCATTTTTCGGCTATGTGCGATGCTCGCAAATGAACAAACCGTAATAGTTAGTCTATATAGATAATCTAGAAGAGACAATTTCAGAATAATCAAAGACCATATTATTGAGCTACTCTAATATATACATAGAAAGTTCAATAACATTATTTTAGTGGGGGATTTTAATTTAGATATTTCCAGAAATCATGACAAATCAGACGAACTTAGAACTAGAAGTTTTGGTCTACGCCATACAATTGAAGAGCTAACAATAATAGTGTTAAATATCTTGCTTAGACAATATAGTAACTAATATAGAGTCTAGTTCAATAGAAGTAGGAATAGCAGATCCACTTATGTCGGATCATAATGGTCAATATATACATTTCAATTATCCATTATGAAACAAGTAATAAACAACACAACTATAACAAATTTCACATAGAAACTTTATGAAGTTTCTTGGAATGATATGAATATAGAAACAATGAGCTCTGTGAAGTTGGCAAACACCGTAATGGATACAATGAAACAAATCTTCGAAATATTCTTTTATGAAAACTATGAACAAAATATACAAAAAAGCAATTAGATTTGAGAAAAGTCGACGTATTCAAAAATTATAAATGAATTCTTCACGTCAATATCATAAATAGTTTTTAAATCTCTTGACGACTCTTACTTCGAGTAAGCTGGTTTTTGAACAAACTCTTATTGACTTTCTCATTCTTTATTAGTCCAATATTAGGAAGTGATGTACAGGAAGCAATACTGAAGATAAGCAATTCATCATGTTTAGATTTCTACATTAAGAGCAAAATTATTAAACATTCCATCTATTCAATTATATATCCACTCACCATTTTGTTTAATAAATGTTTAATAAAAAGAAAAGGGACACTCGCCAGACTCTTTCGAAATAACAAAAATTCTACCATTACATAAAAATCGTAACGTAGACTCTCCAGAAAACTACAGAACCATAGTTAGTCTACCAACAATATAACAAAAATATTCGAATTTATTGTCAAATTGTTATCTAGATACTAAGTCACTATTAACGGAATTTCGCTTTCACACACACTTGTAGCGATCTGAATGAAACTTCTTTAATAAAATAGCGTACCTACATTTCGCACGAAACTGTCAGCAATCTTGATGTTAATTCTTTCAACTGATTTCAAATAAACCTAGCTCAGTCAGATGAAAGCTTTGTGCTGGGCGCCACTTGTGACTTTGATTGGTCCATTTTAAAGAAACCCAAACTAGATAGATAAGGACCGCGCACATTAGGGCGAAACAAAAAAAAGTTAATAGTAAACCCCTATTATATTTTAACAAGGAATCAATTTCCATATTCAAATTTCAATTTCGAAAAGGTAACGGGGTTTTTCGGCAAACTAACACCCCTTTTTCATGTAAGAGGAGTAGTACCATTGAATTCACGATAAATTTATGGGGTACACTCCTTTTTCTTAGGAATAATTTCGATTGCAAGATGGTGAATCCATTCTCCATATTCCCAAATATAATATTTGAAATATTTATGGTTTGTTCTGAAATCTTTTAATCCTAATTTAAAAATTAGTTGAATATAACTATTTTTTTTCATGACTGAAATTCATCAATATGGTACGTTATTTCCTGCTGAGAAGTTTGTTTCATCAGATGTTTTGAAACTCAACGAGAAATCCTAATAATCCCGGATGCCATTAATCCTGGAGTTGGCCCTTCAATTGAACGTGATCAACAACGATCGGGTCTCGTATTTTTGCATTGGGAAATTATCTTAGAAAATTTAATGTAATTTTATATTCAATACTTGCTGTCACTTATATTTCAATTTGATATAAATGAGAAAAAATATAGAACACAAATTAGATAGTTCGTTTATAATACATCCATATATAACTTGAAAGAGACCCAACACTTAGAATTTTATGTATAATTTTAATTAATATTCATTTTTGTTATTGAAGTCTAGTAAACAAAATGAAATTAGCAATATTATCGATATGTGAAAACATATGATTCAAAGCGTTGATTTCTCTTGTGAGTACCTGAATCTTGTCAAATCTTTATTTCCATGTTTATATAATATTTGTTTTTGATGTATCCGACGATGAATTGGCTTACGCTAAACCAAGTATCTATTTATTGGTTAATCTAGTTAATCCTCCTGTAATATTAAGAAAATAATTTTAATTCGGACCTTGGAAAAGAGAAGTGAATATTTTTATATTAACTGCATGCTTGTGATGATCAGTTTTTATGACCATTTCACAAGAGTTATTCAATAAAAACCAGTATAAGCAGTGTAGAGAAAAACGATTGAAACAATTAGGCTTTTAGTCTAAAGAATTAGTGTGTAACGTTGTTGATTATTTAAGAAAGACATTTTCACAGGCGCAATCACTTTGTCGCTGTGACAAAGTCCACTATTCATCCAATTGTTCGTCAAAAAGATATTTGTGGCTTAGTTACATTAGACAGAAAATCTATTTAATTTGATGATAGACAGAAAATATTCATCTGGTCAGAATTCCACGAACAAATTTCTGAAGGAGTAGTAGGTGTCATTCAATTCAGAATCTCACTTAGAAAGTTTTTGTTCGCAAAAATTACAAAAGTTATAAACAATTAACTGAAAAAAACTGTAAAATCTGAAAATCGATTTAAAAAGAAAAGGAAATATTTCGAAAAAATCTGTAGATCCAATATTTATAATTTTTAGAAAGGTTTGGAAATAGGTCCAAATCGTATATTTAGTTTTGAGGAAGCTCCCTTCGAAATTTAAACAAAAAATATTATCTTCACAATTTGAGTATAAAGATGAAAGTTTTCAAAAAATCCACACACACGCTTTCATTTAGCATCAATATGCGATGTGTTAATTACAAGTGCAACAATTGTTAAACTATAAATCTATAGATTTTTTCTTTTTTTGAGGCTATTCTTCAAAGGTTTCAGATTGAATTACCGCCAAGAATCTTAAAAATTCGTTACTCCTCACATTGTTGTTAACATATTACGTCGTTGAAAAATTGGGATGGTTTCACGTACAGAGCTGGCAACAAGCTTCTTGTGGCTCGTAGCTAATTGCACAAATGCGCTTGCAAATGCTTATTGTCTAACACATATAAAGCTGGAAACAAATTTAGATTGTAGTAAGCGAGATCTCCTTAAGTGATGATAAATTATTTTTGATAGAGAAATTATAAATGAAAACAAATGGTGTACATGAAATTAGCGTTGAAAAACGAATATTAGGTGAATACCATAATCTATTTTCACAATTGAAATCTGATAATTTTCGAATTTTTTCTACTTGCGTTGGATTTAAGCAGTTTCAACTGATTTCTGAAAAAAATTGAGGTGCTGCTAACAAAGAATTATCAGATTTTAAGGGTTGATACAACGATTTCTCCTTGCCAGGCAATAGAATGTGGAGTGCCCCAAGGCTCAGTGCTAGACCCTATTTTGTTCTGTTTATGAACGATATCGCCTATATTGACATCACTGGTAAAATATGTCTATTTTCAGACGACACTAGTTTCTAAAGTCAAAGTTTCATTATATGAAAATACATTGCTGCCTTTTTTATTAAATAACATCATCATTGACGTCGTTGAATCTGTAAAATTCTTAGAGCTTGTTGTGAACAATTCCTTGAAATTGGAATTACATATTGCTGACTTATCCACCTCCTTAACAGCAAGGCTCACTGCAGGGACTTCTTTAGAAGATTGAACATTCTGACTCTTCTTTATTCATCTTTGAATCCGTTTGCCTAATTCGTGAGCACGCTTCTCCAAGTTCAGAAGGATCGTTGCACGGCTATCCACTTAGGAACGCGGAGCACGACCTTTACTACTCCACTTATTTATTGCATATTTATTGGAAAGTACTCTTCTACTCTGTAAATGACTTCTATTCTAATAATAATATTTAATTCAGGGTATTCTGCATACTGGTTTAATTTTTGCTTTGGATTTATGTACTAATTATTACCTATAATCTTGTTACTTAGGTACTTTATTTAGTCTACAAATTGTTACAATTTAATGACAATAAATCATTTTTCTCTTTCTCTTTCTCTTTACTAACCAATCAACCGCACAATTATACAGATCAGTTTCCGCCGGCTCAATGAGAGCTGGGAAAAGACGATACAGCATCCTTGTTTGCCGATTGGCATTTGCGGCAAACAGGTTTTGTCTCTGAACTCACACAACTAAAAGTGCTTGCCTGACTATTGGTAGCTTTGCAAGTGAATACACCTGAAAGTTGATTAATCCTAAAAAAAATTCTCAAAATCGGTATTTGCTTGTTATGTTATCCACAGAAACCCTCTGAAAATGATCTCAAAATTCCTATACTTAACTGTTTCAAAAATAATCATAACCAAATGCTTTATTAGAAACATTATTGGAAAATTCTTATTGGGCACATAATCTAAATTGTTGATAATAATGTGAGAATTGACAATTATTCAATTCTGTTGAATGTATTTTGAAGCCTTTGAAAAACAGTCCAAAAAGAAAAAATCTGACATTTGTAATTTATCAGTTATAGCACTGCACTGCACATTCAAGCTACATATAGTTGTTAATCTACCCCTGAACTTCCCAAACTTATTTTCCTCGTAAATCACTCTCAAAATAATTATTACTAGTTTTAGTTGATAAATTCACACCATATTACCAACTCGTCAAAAGATCTTACTATGGAAATTCAAGTACACTCCTGTTGTGAAGCTTCCCGTGTACTACCGGGAGTGCACATGACCACTCTGGAAATCACTGATTTATCCTGTGAGTGCCTGAATTTTTTCAAACTTGCATTCTCACGTCTAAATAATATTTCCTTTGAAGTATTCCACGAGGACGTGAATTGCGAAACCACAATTTCTCGTTTTCGAACGTCTTCACAACCCTCGGTAAAAATTATAAATATTGATTGTACAGTTCAAAAAGTACAGACTTATTTTAGGAAATCTTCCTTTCTTTTCCAATCTTGTCTTATATTTGATTTATCTCAAACAATGTCTTAGAAATAAGGAAAAACCCAACCCACATTTGCATTTTTGAGAACGGCCCTTCAATTTTTTTTAAAAACTTTCTACATGCAATTCCGAATCAAATGACACCTCGTTTATTTTTAGTATTAGAATATCTAGTGAATAACGTTTCCTATCAAATTTGCTTAGGCAAACGTATTTCAACTACAATTTCAATAGGGATGTAAATAGAAAGGGCAATTTGCCTCTAAAAACTTTTATTCAAAAACTATTCAAATATCTATTTGAAATGCATTGAAAAAGCCAAATTTTTTACGTAAATATTGCTGATGATGACACGGTTCAAGTATATTGTGAATATTAGGTACAAAAATGTAGAAGAAAGTTGGTCATACAGCAAAAATCACTTTTTATTGAGCTAAACCTAAGAAATACGCTATGTAGTTAAGTTTAAATTCACTACCGACGTACGTACAATGTAATAAAGTTGAAATATTATGAATGTTTGTATGAAAAAATAGGTAAGGTGTAAATCAACATTGTAATAACAAGTGTGGGCGTCTGATGTATACAGTGATTCCAGGAACAGTAGGATAAAGACTGTAATAAGATTATTAAAAAGTTTAGTATTCTGAAAGATGTAACGATAATTCAAATAATCTCATAATTTATATAACATAACATAAACCTTATTCTGTAATATTTGAAAAATGCACACGTTTTATTATTTTTTTATTGATATATTCATATCCCAGGATCAATTTCGTACCCCAGCCAATTTTTGTTAGCTTCAAGTTATTAATTTTATTTATTTATTTAACGCTCATATTGGGTATTTCATGTGAAAACCGGAAACAAAACGAGTTCAAAAAAACTTTATGTCACCAACAGCAGACAAAACAAATAAATATTCATTTATGCTACGTGAAAATATTTTTTCGAGCGTATGGAATTGTACACCCGAGTGTGACCAGCGTAATACGTATAGACGTAATTATTTAGAATTAACAAGATTCATCTTCATTAACCTGTTTTATCGACCATGTACCGAATTTTTTACGAGTCCCAATGAGTAGTTGTCATTTATATTCTGCTTTGTCATCGGTTTTTCGATAAGACCTTTTTGAATGAACTAATAAACTTTTCATACAATGGTGGCATAATTTTATACTAAAAAGAAATTCGAGAGATACGCGGGAAATGAAATCATTTTCTTCCGACTCCCCTCATACTTTTTTGTATGAATAATTTTTTCATTTGAACGATTATGCTCTACTTAATAAAAACGAAATACCGCAAAATTGGTTTATAATACAAATCGTATAAAAAATGAAGTTCATTAAACCAGGAATTCTCACTTATTCATTATTTTACTGGGAGAAAATGGGGACAAGATAAAACCAAAATGTATATATAGCCAGTCAATAGCGAGCTTCGGTGATTGTATCGAATTTTTTATATGACGTGCATTTTTGACACATTTCATGAAAATTTTTGATAAAATTGATGAGAAAATATGCAGTGAGTACAAATATTTTGAACATTCTAATGAGTTCCATCAAATTACTGGAAAATAAAAGGTAAACAGAAATATAAATACAGCTATTCGTTGAAATGTTTGGAGCATTTTGAACATAACACCTGTAAAATCAGCAATTAAACACTAATAAATTACAGAATAGTCACAAAATATGAGAATTATACATTTTTTCTTTCATTTCATGTTATGACTACTCAGCCTCACCGCCCCATGGTGCCATTATTGCAAGAGCCCATTATGTAGTACTTTTCCGTGGACAGATACTGTCAAAATTTCATCATCTATCTTTGTAATACATTCTCCAGATTCTTCGATCTTTCATTATTTCTGTGAATTGCTTTCATCATTATTACTATCTTCTGATCTACATCACGGGTTCTGAATATTTTGAATATATCTTATCTTTTTATTTTGTCTTTCTCCAAGTCTATAGAGCATAAATAAATTTACTTATCTCTATTCATCAATTTCTCAATTAATTTTTTCAATATATCTTCTCTCCTCATTTGATCAAAGACTCCAAATATATGAAGAATAAATAAATTTCTTAATTTTTAATTATTAATTACTCAGTTAATTGTGAAAATATATCTTGTCTCCTCTTTAATCAACTTTCTCCAAATCTATGAAGCATAAATAAATGCTATTTATTAATTTCTCACTTTATTATTTATTTGTAAATATTAAGTTGTCCGTACTTCTTTCATTTCTTAAACTAAGTGGTGATTTCTCTAAAATATTGTTATATATATATCTCGTTTAGTAATTCTACATCATAATTCGAATTGGTCTGGTATCATAAACGGATTAGGTTGGATTATGTAATAATATTTCAATTGTTTCGATTGAAGATTTAAACCGGTACTACACGCCAATATTCGCTTTCCAATGTACGGCTAAACATTGGAAAGAAGGCTGGACGCAGTGCTGTAACTACATTATACCTTCAACGTTAGAGTCAACATTCATCTTCCAACGTTGTCTGAAGAAATGAAAACGTGTCAAAAGGTGATGAACAGCAGATAACAGATACAATATAAACTGGATGATACTGACCACTTTGGATTTTCATACAAAACACGTAGTATTCACACGCAAGAGGACAAAAAGTGTGTGTAGTTGTACAAGTGTTGGTTTCACTTCGTCCCAATGTTGGGTATTTCTTTGACACGTGTGAAAATAAAATTGTTTCCATTGCCAATGTTCCAATACCAACATTGGAATGGAATGACATGTGAACTACGACCACACGATACGTCCAATCACACAAGCGTCCATCTTTGCGAGCATTCATTGGACGCATGGTTTGTTATCGTCCTTATAACAACAGCTGGCAGTTGAGACTTAGATATATACGTAAGTTGACTTCTCTAATTAATTTCCATTACAATATTACCACAACAACTAAATGATCACTGTCAAGCATCATCAATTTGCTATTTCTACCAATAACTTAGTTGGTGAATTGTACATAAACTTTATTTTAATTAATAATAAATAACCGATATAATTACTGTGAATTTTTTTCATACCCACGTAAAAGACAAAAAAAGTACTTTGCAATTACCCAACAATAAATTTATACAGGTTATTTGTCTAATTTGCCGGTTAGTAGTCCAGTTATTTTAGGTTTTATCTGCGAAAAAATTCCTAGTGAGCTGAATTGTCTACTTCTTCATTATGGTATTTCAATTTGATACATCGACATCCATATCGTGCCAGTTGCAAAATGTTATAAAGGTCAAACGTCACGAAAATCCGTTTTTCGCAAAAATCTCGTGATTATTTATTATAAAATTTGTTTCTTGTAAATTTGTCTACAAAAAATTTCAATTGCATTTTTCGGAAAATCAACTGTTTTTGGAATAGAGCGACTATATCATGACGATGCACTCGTTTTCTCACCTCATACGAGCTGGAAAGCAAGGCGTCTTTTTTACAAGGTTTTCTCATTTGAGAATGCCTAAAATTTTTTATTGGAATTCAGTATAGTTTAAAAAAAAAACTTTAGTATATAATTTTTTTATTCACTGTCGATATCTTCAGTTTCTCTATCAGTAATAGTTGCTGACGACACCTCGAGTGGACTCATTTCTAGATTTACATCTACATCTTCATAATTTACACTTCACTGGCCAAGGCACACACAAACTTTTGAACACCTCTATCCAATTTTTTTGCAACCACATTTGCGGCCATAACCTTTCGTGCAATTACAAAAGATGGGGTTCAGTAGATCATTGGGTGCTGGTGGTAAAAATGTCATTATTGGCTGTAGTATATTATTTTTTCTCACTGTACTGTATCAATTTCTCTTCCTAGCCAGGTTTGTATGATAATTTACTAGATAAATATGTTGTTGAGCTGCTGAAGAAGTAGGTGAGCATGGAGGAAATTTTCCAGCTGTACTTTGTCTAGTTAGTTTAGCAAAGCTACAGTATCTGTAATTATCTAGCTATTGTTGGTTGGATATTGCTAGTAGAAAATTTTTTCCAGCATTGACATATATTCCGATAGCTATTTTCTTGTTGGAATATTTCTGCAAAATTGTTTAAATCGAGTTTCAAACATATTCATTACTTTCATATTTCCACTCCTAAAAAGTGCAAAAGTTGTATAACATCCGATCACGGCATGTAGAAACAGAATATTTTTCTTGCAATGTGGCAAAGGCAATCAGTCGTATATATTTTTGATACAACATTGTTTTTTCCTGGTTTTTTGAAAAGAAATGATGTGGGTTGGTCAAGTATTTGTGTGCATGTATCACTCATTATGAAAAATATTTAGGAGCAGAGAACAACTAAAATAAGAGGCATTTCTGTAGTTAATTTTAGTAGGGACATTTTTTTTGTGATAACCGTTATTGACTTAGAGCAATAGATCGCGAAATATTTCGAAAAATTAATTCTGGTGACCTTTATAACATTTTTAATCAGCACGATATCGATGTCGATGTATCCCGTCTCCAATAAATGTGTATACAAAAATTCAACTCACTAGGATTTTTTCCGCAGATTGGGATTTAAAATGGCTAAAATGACTGGATTATAGGTCGTGGTAGAGCCAAACTTGATAGGTGCTTTTATTACCTCGCGCAGATACGATTGATTTTATTCAACTTTCCATTAATATCGAAAGACCGTAAAAAGCATTCACTCCTCTCTGAACTTTGCAAAATTATTAAATTTTACATGAGAAGGAAGTGAGGTTGAAATGCGCAGATAATGCAATAATATCTAGTCTAATACATAGCAATTATTCCAAGATTTTCAATTGTGTGTAGTGACCGTTTTTGAAACTGAACAATGATTTATAGAAGTTGCCCCCATAGAATCATACGTATATAAAGAGTAAAGTAACGAATGCGACAACTCTAGATTTAAGTACTATTTACAAAACGTATCAAACGAGAAAGTGTTATATTATACATATATAAATACATTATACATATATAAATATACATTAATTTTTCTTGTTTCATATATATTTTGATCCAAACTGTTAATTAAGTGATGTGAAAAAACTTGATTAATATTATTATTATTATTATTATGTGAAAGACTTATGCACTACTCAGCTTAGAGCCGGTATTATTTACCTATCCCGGATACAAAGTATCAAAAGGATTAGGCGCAGTTCACATAATGAATTTGCGCACGGTGTGGCAAGTATTCAGTATTACAGCCTTCTGGATGTCGTCGAAGGTATTTTTTGGTAATCCCAGTTTGGCGATGCTGTCGTGCAGGGTCTTAGGCACGACGCCTGTTGCTGAGATAATAACTGGGACTATTTCCACATTTTCGCTGTTTAATCTCAATTGCGAGATCCGTGTATTTAGCTAGTTTTTCCTGATGTTTGTTGAGAACGTTATGAGTGTTCGGTATAGCTACATCGACAAGAAGGACTGAATTGACTCTTCTATTAACCACAACGATGTCAGGTCTGTTATTCGTCACCTGTCCATCGGTGATAATGAACCTATCGTAGTAGAGTCTAAAATTGTCATTTTCGAGCACCTTCTGCGGCTGGTACTTGTAATACGGTGTATACGTATTGAGAAGACCGAACTTGTTGGCCAGTTTCTGGTGGATTATGTTGCACACTTGGTTATGCCGGTGTAGATAGTCGGTATTAGCTAAAACATTACAAGCAGATGTTATATGTTGGATGGTCTCTAATGTTTGTTGGCACTTTTTGCATTTGTCAGATTGAGTGTTCGGATCCTTAATAATATTTTTCTTGTAGTTATTGGTGTTAATAACTTGATCCTGGATAGCCATCATGAAGCCTTCAGTCTCAGGAGAGAGAATGCCGTTAGTAAGCCATCTGTTTGAGGCTTCCTTGTCAACATGCGGTTGGTTGAGTTCATGATGATATCTACCGTGTAGTGCCTTTCGTGACCACTGTTCCAGCTTCTCGGTGTCCAATACTATATTTAAGTCAGATTTTGGCGATGCGAGGCTGAGAGGTGATTAATTCTTATCTGCTTTGGATATAATCTGGTGCAGAGCTGAGACTTACGATTTAATATGAAAGAATTCACGTAGTTTCATTACTTGTCGAGAGTGCAGTTGATACCCTCTAATTCTGTTTTCGTCCACTCCAGGACTCCAAAAGAGTACGAGAAAACAGGTATGGCATAGGTTTTGATTGCCTGGACTAAGTTGACTGCATTTAATTCGGATTGCATAAGTGACTTCACTCTTTTGGTGTATTGATCCTGGATTCTAGCTTTTCCCAGCTTGTGGTCCAGCAGCTTAGCCTAATGAATTCCTAGGTATTTGTAGGTTTCTCCGTTTTCTATTGCCTGTGCGATATCTCGGTTGGGAAGTTGCACATCTCCGTTCATGATAATACCTTTCTCGATATGTAGAGTCTTGCACTTAGACAGCCCAAACTCCATATGTATATCGGTGGAGAATCGATGTGTTATATCGAGAAGGTGATTGATTTGATGCTTATTTGCTGCGTATAGCTTGATATCGCAGATATGGCAGAACCACAACGGACTCAGGGAATCTCTCTGGTATATTCCCCTACGAATAGGTATTTCGTCAGTACTGAGAGAATTTGGACCGATTTGAAGATGTAGATTCGTTCGACATTTCCTCATCGTTGTTGAAAGGAAGCTTACAATAAATGGGTGAACTTTGTAAAACCGAAAGACCTCCAAAAGCCAGGAATGAGGTACACTATCAAACGTTTTCTTATAGTCCACGAAAGCAGTGTGTATATTCTGTGCCTGCCGAAGTATCACAGAGTCTATGATAAGCTGTTCTTTGCATCCTTGATGATCTCTTCTGCAACTTTTCTGTTCCTCTGCTAGGATATTATTTTCCTCTACGTGCCTATAAATTCTGTTAGTGATACAAGTTTCAAATATTTTATATAAAGTGTGTATGCACGTGATAGGTCTGTACTGAGTGGGGTCATCCGTCATCCCTTTGGAAGCAAATGAGTGGATGTAGGAAGTGAGAAAATTGCTTCACTAATTCCCTGTGTACGCTCGGGAATTTCTTATACCAGAAGTTTTGGATATTATCAAGTCACGGTGCTTTCCAGTTGTTAGTATTTTGAATTACGTGAGTGATTTCTTTCAGTGTGAAATCATCAAACTGCATCGGAGCAATATTTAATCGCATCTCTTCGGCTGCTACCCAGTCGGCATTTCTCTTGTGGATTTTGGGAATTGACCACAATAAGGACCAATACTTTTCCAATGTCGGTTTCGATGGTATAGGTTGATTGGTCTTTTCTATGGGGAATAGCTACAAGTTTCCAGTGAAATACTTTTTGCTTGCTATGAAAAGTATTATGCTGTAGCTTCTTCTTTGTACATTTAATGTTTCTTAATAAACGTTTCGACTTCGCTTTCAACTTCTGCTGAAGCAGATCAATATACTCACTTAAATGTTGTTCATGTTCTGGATGCTGTGTGTGAGTACCTATTTTCTTGAATATTTTTCTGATGTGGTTTCTCAAGTGTTTAGAGGGTTGTGCACAATTCTTGTACTCCGTTAGGCGTCCTAGCTCACTCCGAATAGTATTGATTGAACGTTCCAGGCGACGTTTTCATCAGGGTTTTTTGGTGGTGTTATTGGTACGGATATTTGTCACATATATTTGCTCATTATGTAGACAAAGTACCGCAAAATCTCCACAATAAATAAGTGAATGAAGCCGATACAGCGTATTGTACTCGGCGCAGATGCCTCCCATTAATGAAACGACCCCTGATGATGTTATAAGAGTTTTTGCTGGTCCTCAGCTAAGGTAATTTTGGACGACGCATAGGGTTTGTGACCTCAAATTCCGCTAATGCCTTGTGCATTTCAAGTGACACTTTATTGACGATGTCTGATTTTTCTTCGTTGTCATCTCATTCTCAATATAAGATTGTATCTTCTCGTTCATCGTTTTCATATTTTTGCCGATATCCCATTGTAGATGTGACATTTTGTTTTCGACGTCGGGGCAATGTCGGTTTTCATTGATAAAATTTCGACACAAATGTCACTCTTCATAGTCGAAATATCTTCCTTCATGGTCAAAATCTTGTCGTCAGTATTGGTCGAAATATCTTTCTTCATGTTCGAAATCTTGTTTTCCATATTGACAGTATCGTTTTTCAATGTTGAAAACTTTTAGTCCACATTAGAAATTGACGAGATCAATGGGTAAGTTTCGTCTTTAAATAGATATGTTTCTGAATCAAAACCGTCACTTTTCATAGCCACTTTGAGTCTTTCTACTAATTCGCTGTTCTTACCGGACGTTTCCAACTCGCGATTCTCCAGTTTGGCTCACAGTTTTGTCATTTTCAGGTCACCAAGTCTCTTCGACATGTTTATGTCACTATTTATTTACAATACTCCACACCTGACACCAATGTAACTTTTTTGGTATTTATTTGCACTTCTTCTATTCGTGGGGTTAATTAATAAACACTGTCTCTTAGGTTGTTAATTTATTTACACACTATACAATACACTTAACTCATAATAATTTACTTATAAATATCACTTGAATAATTCGTTTTCTTCTATATAACTATTTATTTGAAACTAACTCACTGCTCTACAAAAACTTATTTATATACCACAAATATAATTCTACAAAGTTCTAGAACAAAAAGTGAATAAATAAACTTTCCTAGAAATTCCCCGAATTCTGAAATTCCATTGTAGCTGGACAGGGGAGGCCTAAGGACGCATTTTGCGAGTTGTTTTTAACAGTATATTATTATTGATTAATCTAAGTCATTCATTGTCTCATGATTTTTTTAACTACTGTATAGATTCTACTTTTTTCTATATATTTAAAAAAAGCAATTAACTGGAAGTTTAAACTATTTATATTAATAATTAAATTTCTTATTGCTCTCCAAATGACATTATTCAATGACATATTTCATGTTGGAGATGAAGTTCCAGTATTTTTAGTGTTATTAACATTTTCTAATATAGAGAAGTAAATTCAATTACTACAATTTCAACTTACTTTTCTCAATGAATATTCGAATATAAACGATTTTCGAAAAATGTGTAAAATGACATTTGTATTTCAACCTGTTATATTAATAGTCTCTCCGTTTGTGAAATTTTATATTCGATACTTGATTGCCGAATTCTTTATCATTCTTTCTTTTTAAAAATAATTACAAATGTCCGGAATTTCTTATTAATTTGAAATAATTTCAATATAGTTCCATGAAAGGAAAAAAGAAAGAAGAATATACCAAATAAAGATCATAAATTTGAACGTTTGACATTATTTTACTGACTTTATGATTGTCATACCAAAAGAAATTTATTGGGATAGAAATCCACAACAATAAATATTACACTACATTCATCACAAAGTTGATGAATTTTGTTGTACACTGTTAAAACCATTCATGGTTTAGAAATAGTGACAAATCCAACATAATGGAGCGCAGTAATCAGTAATGACAGGCTTTATTTTCTAGAAAAAAAAACAAGGAAAACCATCATCTTTACACCTACACAAAGTTGAGTACATTGAGAAAAAATTGGGTGGAAGCAAGAGAAAAACCAAAAACAAGATAACAAAACCAGGTTAATACGGATTGAAAAAGTATACATATCAAGGGAACGATTGACGAAAAAAGAAACATAAAATAGCAAAAAAGCAAGTCACATGGGATTATTCAAACAAACAAGAAAAGGCTACATGATAAACGGATAGAGTAAAAACTTTCTTGAGTTGTCAATACAAATTTCATGGGAGTATACGTAGATAATTATCTATCATGACTGGAAAACAATTATTTCAATACCAAAATATTTTTCATAATTTCAAAATATTCAGAGTGAACTCATGTTTTTCAGTGTAGTTGTATAAATGTCAATTGAGCTGATGCAGGAATAAAAATGAAAATGGTACTCATAACTATTATAAATGACAAAGAACGTAATTGATGATTGGTTTCAATCGAAACAGGGCGAATAAATGGAACGAGTATAGATACTGAAAAATAAATTTTCGGGTAAAAATATTTATGAAATGGAAATTGCCGTATGACTAACATATCTACCGTTTCATATTGGAACGAATAAAAATATATGCTTTGGATTATACATTATTGTAATCACTTCATTTTTTATTCCATTTATTCCGTGATAAGCGGAATGAAAACTCAAGATATCTGAACTTGTTTATCCAATTACATGAATCCAAAGAAAGAAATATCAGTAGAATCTTATGACTGTATAGTTCTACTCGTTGTTGACATAGAACTATCTTAAAAAGCTTCATTCAGGTAATTTCAGGTTACCGTTGCCTATATATTCTTAGTGTTTGTTATATTTGCACCTAGATGGTATGACTGACTACATTCTAAACATAGATTGTGAGTTTATTTCTCTTTGAAATGTCTATCCTATAGGATATTGTTTTCCGTACGGATACTACTACAGTTTTTTTCTTTTGCTGGAATTATATAAAGCTTATACGTGTCGTCTTCATCCGCAAATATGATTCCACCTAGTCAGTGCAGCTTATTACTTTTATTTTTCTGTATCTCTATCGATATTCTTTCTCAGTGTGTTGAATTCCATCTATATTTTCATCCATTATGATGTTATTTGTCACAGGTATCTTCTTAATTCATATACTTGTATTGTTATTTCTCTGTATAGTGGATCTGAGTTTTCACGTCTTTTGACTTGATTAATATAAAAATGTTTCCTTTCCAAAATAATGGTATATTTTCTTCTGTAAATATTTTGTTGAATTAATTATACAGGCTGTTTCTATATTCGACAGACAACGCTCTACCACAGAGAGATCTCAAAAAATGACTCATTTTGATATAGGAATACGATACCTTACGGAGCCTAGTTGCTGAGATTTTAAATCAAAATCAAAAATTTGCCATAAATCAAGAACCCCATCAATTTTTTTTTCAAATTTGGTGGCCAATATGCTCGTTAATAAAGTAATATTTTAACATAAGCTTTGGAAAAATTTAACGTTGTCCGGGCTAGTTGTCACTTTTATCCCCCTATTTTTTACGCCACTGGAGCAAATTCTTTTTCTAGTATTGTTTGAAATTGCCTAATTATTTTTAGTTAAAAAACTAATAACATTTTATAGAGCTAAAATGTAGGGTGTTGAAGTATGGGTGGGTATGGTTGGAGATTGCTTAAACAGGCCTTACATTTTACCAAATAAATTAAATGAAGCAATTTATACGTGCTTTCTGGAAGAAACGTTGGATGAATTGTTGGAGAATTTACCGTTAAATATTAGATAACAAATGTGCTTTCAACACGATGGGGCATCTGTTAATTTTGCTGCAGCGGCAAGAAATTACTTAAACAGCCGTTTTAAAGAAAAATAGATTGGTCGAGGTGTAATCAATTGTTGGCCTCCAAGATCACCTGACTTAAATCCTATCGATTTGTTTATATGGGGCTATATGAAGACCTTAGGGTAATAAACAATAATCAAATCTAAACAAGATCTAATAGCTAGAATTCAAGCTGCCGCATAAATCATTGAATCCCATCCAGATGTCTTCTCAAAGACACTTTTTTCAATGACAAAACGGTGTAATAAGTATATTAAAGTAAGCGGCCAACAGTTTGAACAACTACTGTAACTTTTTCTATTTTGTTATTGTTGTAATACAGTGTTGTTTGAATTTAATTTGTACTATTATTATTTTTATTTTCATTGTCAATTTTGTTATTGTAATACATTTTTCTTTGGAATCGATATTATGTATAATTTTATTTGTTTTGAACTACTTACGCTTAATAATTATTCGAAATTAAATGAATAATTAATTTGTAAATAACTTACGTGTTTGCAGATTTTAGTTTAGAGGCAACTTTCTACAGCACTGTCCATTTTAGCTCCATAAAAGGTTATTAGTTTTTTAATTAAAAATAATCAGGCAATTTAAAACAAAATTGAAAAAGAATTTGCTCCAGGGGCGTAAAAAATAGGGGGTAAAAGTGACAACTAACCCTAACAGCGCGCCACTGATTGAATTATTACAAAGTTTGTTTATGTGAAAATATTATTTTATTAAGGAACATATGATTAATGGTAAATTTTTGATTTTGATTTAAAATTTTGAGCACCCTATATCTCAGCAACAAGGACCTGTAAGGGTTCGTATTCCGATATCAAAATGAATCATTTGTTGAGAGCGTTGACGGTCTTATATAGAAACACCCTATAATTGAGCTAGTAATATATCAACTCAAAAATTGATTCTTTTGTCTTGAATTAATGCTGGGTGTTTTTCTTTCTTTTTATTTTACTACAATTTTGTTAATGAGGGTAGCACAAAAATGGGGTTTATCAACGCTTTGGTCTTTATTATGTATTTGGTATGGAAATGTTGATTCCTGGTTAGCTATATAGATTTTAAAAATAACTCTTTCTGCTTATGTGATTTTTATATGTACTTTTCCACCATATTTCATAGTTCCTTCCGAAAATAAGCCCTATAGTTAACATATAATGTGTTTTCTAATCGAAGATGCCTAAATATATCTGACTCCTTGAATTAGTTGTGTTTTTCCCTGCTTCGTCTCGATCACCTTGGAAAGAAGCACAGTTGAATAATACTCGGAGGGGAGTTATCTCCAAACGAATTTTTAACATTGAACAACTTGCGTGACGCCCATTATCTTGAGGTGCCTAGCAGCATACCAGTGGCCAATAATCAACGTGATCAGTGTCAGCTGATTTCATTAGAGTTGGATGAAATCGTCTTCCAGTACAGATTATGTTATTTTTCTTCCATTAATTTAATTCTATAATGTTTATTTTTCACAATAATTGTAACCTTTCCTAAACTCGTACATTCAATCTAAGAAAACAAACATCTTCATTTAAAACCTTGTGTATATAGGTCCAAAACACAACCAATATTACTTATCATACTTTTGAATATTGCAAGTGTTTCCCGAAGGAAACTCACGATTCTCCAAAATGCTGCTTTTGTAAACACGCCTTGAGCTAGAAATTAATTTCCAAATAAAAGGTCTATTTGGTTGAGGTAATCCTTATATAAGTCTGCTTTGTAAAACATATTCACTCAATGAATATATTGATACTTGATAAGGAAACATTGAATTAGAAACTACAAAAAAAGGACAGAGAGAATATAATTATTTACTATAGTTCTCCCATATTACAAGAGTATGAAAAAATTCGGTAATATACTGAGTCATAAAAAAGATGAACCATATCTGCTTATACAATTTGATTAATTTCCAAAAGACACTAAGTTCTTCATATTCAATAACGAATTTTCTACTTAACTACACCACTAACTGTGAAATCTGGTTTAAAATGAGTTATGATAATCTGCCTCACTCCACGATAATCCATTTACTCTGTGGAGGATTCTGCAAATTCAACACACTGCAAACAGTTATATTGCAGACATGTTTAATTGTAGACAGATCGCGCATCTGGGTTGCCAAAGTAAACGGTTGATGTAGTGTAAACTTGCATACTTTCAGAACTTAGCCCTGGGAGGTCATGATGCTTCTGGTCGAACTAATGGTGATCTGCTACTATACTATAATATTAATTGTGTGTTACGTATGCTGATTTTCAGTTGTAAGACAAAACTCCGAATTCGACGATATTCACAATGTTATGATTTGCGGTTATCCGGTTACTACTGAAGCAATATCTAGGATTCGATAGTCCTATTTGACTATCTTGTTGCTCTGTGGTCATTCAAAGACAAAGCCTTTAGATCGATGAATTTGGTTTTCTTGAGCTCACATCCATTGACAATTTATTTATCCTAATACTTTCATCTCTTTCGAAGTCCCTTAGCTAGGACCTCTTGCAAATTATACGACTAAAAAATATTGTCACCAAATAAAACTTGAGAGATGAGCAATTATATTCATTGCAAGATCAGATATCAACGATTATATTTCTGTTAGTAACTTTATAATTTTTAATAAGTTATAATTTCAAAAATTAGCAAGGAATTGATAGAAGATAATTTTTCGAAGACTTTTATTCTCCAAATGTGTATAGAAATAAGTTTATATTTGATATTCTTCTTGTTGAGATTTATTTGAATTTCTGAAATAATAATAATAACTAAAAATGAGTTACACTGAAAACACAGGCAGACCAGTTTGGCCGGACATTTGGGTAGAAAGGCCGGACACCCTATATTATTGAGTGTTTTGTCCCATTATTATCAGATACGACAAAAAATTGTATGTAGTCAAGTTCTAGTAAAATAATAAATAAAATCAAATGTTAAATCAGTCTTACGTAGGTACTTAATTTATATTAATCTAATAGTCTTCTGTCAAAATTAAATTCTACATGCTTAAGCATTTATAAAAATATCAAATTATTCTTAAATACTAGTGGAAGGCACAAATAAGACTTTTTCGACTGAAAAACAATAATCAAAAACATTTTTTTCTTTAAGTTAAACAATAAAACAAAAGAAAACTTCTTCTCTTCGAGTTACACAATAAAAATGATCAGTTAATTTCAAAGCTCAGTTTCTTCCAAAATATATTTGCAGAAATCTTCATATCAAATGCTTTGAATTGCATCCTACAATCAACATTTTGGCAACAGTGTCAATATAAAATCTGAATCTTTTCGTCGATTGGTGACGAGAAAGAGAAAGCTCTTTCAACGTTTGCGTTTGGTCCTGGGAATCAAAGTCATACTGGCAAATGGTGAGGAATTCTGATAAGCAATATTGAATTATCATTATTTAAAAATAGGCTATTAATCTTATGTGCTTACAGCTTCTTGAAATCAATGTTTTCTTTGTTAGGGTTCAGAAAACATTTGAGATTTTGCAGTTGGTTCAAACATTTGCTTATGTCAATTTTGACGTTTTATTGTAATAGGATACTTATAGTATCGGAAACTTGATTTCATTCAGGAACATCGTTTGAAATCATCCATGTGAAATGTATTCAGTCCAATATCGTAAATATTTCACTGCAATTATGTACATGTTTTTCATATTCTATGAACGCAGTCACCGGTTTCAAAATTTTCGGTCTTCTCTTTGAATTTAGTCAAAATGAAAATCATTTTCAGTGGGCAAAAGTCTTGTTCAATTTTTGCATTTCTGCTATTCATTATCATAGAACAGTTTTCCAAAACCTCAATTACAGAAACATCAGCCTTCTCTGTATCTTTGATGTAGTTTTGATAAATGGTCATGGTAAAATGAACACATAGCCTTTTTCAAGACCTTGTCTCGTCACCTGCGCTCGGCCACGGTGTTGACGAAATATAAAAAGCCTAACGTAAGCCGGACACCGTTTATTTTGGCCGGACACGCAATCAAAAAACCTACCTATGTCCGGATTTATTCTGACACCTGGAAACGTTATTTGTTTTCTAATAATTGTTATCGAGAATTCTTTTCTGCTGTTTGAAATTGTTCTTTTGTTTACTTATGACAATTTATTTTTTATCACTCTCTGATGTTAAGAGATAAATTGTTTAATGCAGTTATTCTTATTTTATAAAAATGGTGAATATGTATATATTCCACTGTTTATATAGAAGATTTTACCCAATAATGATTGAAATGTATACATTTATCTTGCTTGGTACGGTTCATAATCACTTTATTAGTTGGCCAAAACTCATTTAGACAAATATTAAACTTTACAAAGCTATTATTGAGCACTGCGACGAATAAACAACAGAAATAAAGAATAATGGTAACAATAACTGTAACAATTAAACGTTGATTGCTCTGTTTCTGTGTGTGTACAAATAATCCCAGTTTGTTAACTGTTATACTGAGGCTCAGATTTCCATGGATTATACTGATGGTATAAAATTTACTGGGGTTATCCTGATATTAATTTGATACGTGAATATGGCACCATTTTAATGTGATCAAGACTTTTATGAATATTGAATTTTTTGACTAATACGCACTGGAAAGGTTCCGTGATATTTAATTCTTTTAGCTCTTATTAGATAAAAAAACTGATGATGAAAAAAATGCAAGATGGAGCTTTGTTAATTTTATATAACTTCATTGAATACAGTGAACTTCATTAAGAAAACTGCATATCTTCGTTTCCATGTAATGTACGAAATTCGAGAATGAAATAATAATGAATAAACATTCGCATAAATTGATATCTGTCAATAAATACGAGGTCTGGCTATTAAATAATGAGAGTGGTTACGAAAAAAGGTTTTATTATAAAAATTATTCTACAGTCGAATGCTCTCATTCAATATGCTCCCCTCTCCTCGACACACACATTTTCTTACGTTTTTTCCATTGATCGAAGCAGTGCTGGAAGTCTTCTTTGGGGAGAGCCTTCAGGCGCTCTGCCGTTTTTGCTTTACCACTTTCATTGACTGAAATCGGGTCCCTTTCAAAGCAGATTTTAACTTCGTAAACACAAAAAAAGTCGCACGGTGCCAAATCTGGTGAGTACGGGAGGTGTTCGAGCACTGGAGTGCACTTACTGGCCAAATACTGCTCCACGAGTTATTCTTCCACAACTTGGGCCGTTTTTTACGAACTCGCAGTGCTGACAAATAGTAAGTCTGGTTGACAGTCTGACCCTCTGGAACCCATTCAATCATCACGATACCGTTATTGTCGAAAAACGATCAACATTGTCTTGAATTTTGATTTGCGCTCTCGGCCCTCACCTCGGCGCTTACACCACTCAAAAACACGCGCATGGGAAAGAAAATTGTCTCCATAGGCCTCTTGCAACAATTTATAGCATTCAGTCGGAGTTTTTGTCAATTTAACGAGAAATTTGAGATTGATACGTTGCTCTTTTTTTTCGTCACACATGGTTTTCGGTACGAGAAAAGAACACGTTCGTTTCAAACCGCTACTGCACAAACACTATAATAGTAACGAAAACATGTTTTGGGACGTGCATAGACAAGATATCTAGATACACAACGCACTAATCGTTTCTTACCCCACTCGTCTAGCGCGCAATCTCTTAATTTAATAGCTAGACCTCGTACAATTTTTATCTATACTTATCACATAATCTGTGGACTTTCTATTCTGTTAAAAAGTACCCTAAATAACATTCACATGGAAGAAAATTTCTCACTATACCATCCAACTTTATTAAGATTCAAGCGTTCTTAATTTATTCCAAAGGTCATTGATAAAAAAAAAATCCCAAGACTTTTACATTGAAGAAAATTATTTGATTTCTTAAAGAAGCACCATATCATCCATTTCTTCTGACCAAATTGAATCACCAAAAACGAAATTGAAAAATATTTAATAAGTGTTTTGCACAGGCTGCATTAATCATTGATTAGAGCATACTATAAAGAAGATCATAATGGAGCTCTTACAATTAATATACCTGTAACCTCAACCTGGACATCGCTCACTAAGTTTGCTGAATTTCACAGAATTTATGGAAAATGTATTCCACTATGACCACCTCAAGCTCCATAATTTTTGAATGACCCGAATGGTTAATGTATAAAGAATAAGTTAAATCAAGACGTTGGCTGCTATAGGCAATCAAATTTGTATGATTCTAAAACTAGAAGACTGTACTTCACATTTCATTGATCATCAGTAATAATTTGTGTCGATGCGTTTTTGTTAATTATTACTCACTTCGATCTTCTTCGATGCCGTAATCCTGCTAATAGGTAAGGCAAAGACTGCTGTATGCTTCGCATATAACAATCAGAAGCTCTGCCTCTTAGTAACCCTCGATGTACAAAATGAATATCATTCAACTCTGTAGATGGGCTCCGAGACAAAAGAATATATTAAGACACGTTAGATACAAACATACTTTCTTAAGAGAGAACTCTTGATTGGACATAACATGCAAATTATATGCGGACTATCACAAGGATCCATCTTAGGTCCAATCCTGTGGAATCTATTATAACGTTACTATTGTTTGTTATGCTGATGATTTTGAAGTGGTGGTCACAAAAGCGTCAGAAGAAGTACTAGTAACCCTGACAGATACTGCTATACATAGAATATCGGAGTACCTATATAAAAGAAATGAATCAACACTTGCGAAAGAAAAGACTTAAGCTGTACTTATGGTCAACTGTATGGCAGTTAGGCAGGTAACTATACAAGTGAATAACACACGTGTTGCAACTAAACTAGAAATCAGGTAACTTTGATTAATGTCAAAACTTAATGGTGCTACTTCTATTAAGCAAAAACTCTTGAGTACAGTCACTCACTCAATCATGCTATATGCATCTTCTTGTTGGTCTCAGTTACACTCAGTTTCCAAAATTACAGCAACATGCTTAAAGGAAATAAAGAAGCTTGACATATGGTGAAAATAATATAACTAGACTAAGGGAGGAACATATATTCATGTAAAGCTAACAAAGACGATGGGACAGTATAAGAGACAAAGGTAGCTGGACAAAAAGATTTATTCCTAAAAATGATATTTGGTTCAATAGAAAATACGTAAATATAAATTATCACTGTGTACAGCTACTCACAGGACATGGATGTTTCATAAATTACTTAAAATTATAAACTCACCAATGTGTCTTTACTGCCCTGAAGTGGAATATAGTGAGCATACATTTTTTGCATGTCAAAGATGGCAGGAGGAACCTTGAGGAACCATTCAACAAGTAGGGAGCTGATTTTCACGAAAAAATATTGTTCATCAAATCATAGCTAGCAAGGAAATCTGGAAAACCCTATCTAATATTGTGACCAATAGACCAAAACGAGATTACGCTGTGTGATGAAGAATACCTTCTAGTGGTTCCGATATTACTGTCTGTTGAGAAGCAAGGAGGGGAGTTTTCACTCACAATCTTCAAAACAGTGCCAAAATGTATTGTTTATAATGTAGAAGGGAGAAAATGATAAGTGAGTTTGAAACACGATTTAAAAGATGCTTCTGTACGATAGCTAGTATTATATATGTAACTGATAATGTCATGGTAGTTTTGTGATGTTTGAATAAATTATAATCCATTCCATAAAATAGATAATCGTGAATTTTCAAATATGGTATTCAGTACTACCAAAGAAATTAAACATTAAACCTAAAGTTGCAAATTGTATTCTACGCACTCAAATTACAAAATATTGTAGTTTTGGTTATGTTTAGTATTGACAATATCAATACCAGTCAGAAATAGTATCGCCCAGTTCAAAAATATAAATAGCAGCCTCAATACATGTATAGGAGTATTGCTAAATGCCGGACAATAGATTATTTTTTGTATTTTTTTCTATCATATATGCTGTAAGCATACTGTTAACGTTAGCATTTGCCCTTTCAACTCTACCTTGACTCTGAGGATGTCGTGGTCAAGCATGGACAATCTTACATTGAGGCCAAATTCTTCTCAACTCCAGTATGACAGCTGCAGTAAACTCCATTGTCATTAACTGCATGCTTCGACTTGAGTGGCCTTAACTACAAAAATTTTGACGCATGATCCTGGTAGTTCATCAACCATTTAAAACCTTGATTATCATCATTGGACTGAAAATCAATGACGTCGACTTGTCCTCGAGTGTTGAATTCCTGCGACAAAATGGGCTGAGCCACTACACCTTTCCTTAACGTTGACTTCTTTCTATTACAAATTTCGCAATAACCAGGAAAAATTTTGAGTGCTGCAATCGATATGCTATATTTACTTTTTAAATCGTACGCCATCTTGTCTCGTTCTTCATGACAAGTTTGAGTATGAGCTTCTAAAATTCTTTCCTTCTACAGGTACATAGTAAATAACAGCATCTGTTTGTTTTTTTCTTTCTACGATTACGTGACATTCATTTTCGATTTGCAATAGTTATTCACATAATGTTAGTAAGTATTGTAAGCTTTGGGTGCAGCTTCTCTGTATGGAAGACCAGCGAGTAAAATTTGCTTTACATTGTCTAACTATTCTTTATCCTATATACCGTGATTACTTTTCTAACTATTAAACAATTCTTTCAGCTCCTTTTAAAAATTTTCACAATCAACAATGATCTTCTCCATTCTAAAGAGTTCTTGCAAATGACTTTTCAATGAGACAATGAGAGAGAGAGAAAAAGAGAGAGAAAGAGGAAAATACGGAAAGTCAAGAAAGTGCCAGTGCGAACCTCAGTGTGAACTCAAAAATAAAAACAAACATTGAAATTGGCTTCGGTATTAGCCCTTTCGTTAGAAGTACAGGACAGCAGATAAACGCTTGGCCTTTTTCAATAGATATTCTATTATCCGAATTTTAGCTAAAGTTCCAGGAGAATAGACAAACTCTTGGACATTTTTCGACGAATAATAGATTATTCGTCCCGCATTTACCTAATACCCAATTTACCTAATAGGCATGCGTGGCGCGCCATCAGCCAACTGCCTATTATCCTGGGATATTAGCTAAAATCCCAACTTGTCTATTGACCTATGATATATACATAATACACATGAATATTTCTGGTATCAGTAAAATTGCAATTTTCCGGTTTATTTGGCATATAAATTTTGGACATATTGAACTAACTTAGCAACCGTCCTATTTAAAAATAATTGTGGTGTGCAGTTTTTAAATTGTTGATAGGTACCAGAATATTGAAGGTAGTACATTTTAAAATTGACACGCTGTATATGTATTGAAGCACATATAGGTCACTACACGTATAAATCGCTTTAATAAAGAAATGGCGGAATCAGCGATGAAGTTAAAATGAAATGAACACGGAAATGCGGTGAGAAGGCGACGGCTATTTTTTTTCCCTTTTTTAAGCTCCCAAGTCATGCACAAAAAGTAACAATGGAGTTAACATTTTCTCATTTGGAGGAGATTAAAAGGCGACCAGAACTGGTGTAAATTTAAAGAAAGTGTATTTTAATTAGTAACCCTAAGGTCCACGATATAATGGCTGTAATGAAATATTACATCGTAACAATTTTATTTTAAAAATGTTAATGATTATTAAGCTTTCGTTTTTTTATCTTCATATTTAAATGGAAGCTCGTTCTGTCACAGTTAAAGCATTGTTTCATTATTAACCCATTTATTTAGTAATAAAGTCTATAAAAGAACTATAATGCTCATTTAAAATTGTACATAACAAATTTTGTATACATAATTGAGCTTAGTGAATAAAATTTGCAAGGATTACACCACGCGTTGTGAGTCATGAATTGTGTCCAAACAATGAGGTTTTGAAGCATATAATTATAAATGCAAACAAACAATCCAGGTAAATGTTGTATGTAGAACGATAATTTCCTAATAAAATTGTCTAACTTTCCTATTGACTAAATTTAAATGAAATTTGAATGTATTATCAAATAAACAAAAAATGATTTTAGTTATAAAATAGGAATTACTAAATTGAAAAAGGTAATGCTGTTGTTCAAAACTTTTGTAATTATGATATATATTAAACATTGATTTACTAAAAATATTATTTTCACATATCTATTTTCGCGGTTTAATTCCATTTTTCGACCAAGATGAATGTTTCAAGTATTTGTCAACAACTCAAATATCACTCGTATGACAGCAATTTCTAAATACATGTATCAATAAAAATTTCAAATGCCAGATTTGACATATTCATATTAGTGTTGCCATATCTGAAAACTAAAGTAGCAGCCCTCGTATATTGTTTTCTGGAAAAAATTCAGTCTTTGGCTAAACTGGAGAGTGAGTGAACGAGATAATCAAAGATTGATTCTGAGATGTTTTATGCTTGTCTTGAAAACATTGTTAGTTCGATGTGCAGCATGGATATTTTTTTCAAAACTCATTAGATTCTGCTATACAGTTTCTTCGAATGAGTTTAAACGTTTACAATAAATCTCTGTGCTTGATGTCATTAAATTCCATTAATTTGTAAATTTATTTTCTTTTTACTTGGAAACATAAACAGGAAGATAAACTGCCACAGTACCTACCAAGTAATTTTCTATAATTCAACTAAATAGGGACACACAATATTTCAAATTCTTCCCTAACAAACCAACATACACCTTCGCTCAAGTAATACCAGTTAACGTTGATTGAGATTTATTAACTGGGTTGTCTGCTTATTTTATCCGTCTTCATATTCCTCGTTGATGTATTTATTTGATGTCTTGTTACCTCAGTTGCTACACCCAGATCTTATTTAATAATTTTGTGAACTGTAATACTTTGATACACGCAAAAATATCCAAAGTATCTCACCTGTCAAATGGATGAACAACCAAGGGGAAAAAATAATAATTTCTCGTAATTTTCAATCTCAACTTTTCATTGTTAGATGGATGACAGGGGGAAATATCAGTTCATTACCAACATTAACTTATTACTGAAACTTTTAACCATCAATTATTAGAAATTGATTCAGAAAAGATGATCAATACATATTGTACAGGACGTTCGTTCTGTTGGTGCAAACATTTCAATAATTGATAAAAGTCATAATTTCGAATCTATCTTGGTATACTCCCTATAGTACGAATTTTCGGGAATTATGTTATTTTCGATATTTTGCAATATTTTCCATAATGTACTTTCTAATAAATATGCATTCAAATTCTTGTGAAATGCCGGAAAATATGTTTCAACTAACTCTAAACGTGGATAGAGTAGATATAAATCGTGCTATACGTTCCTAAGTGGATAGTTGTGGAATCACCTTTCTAAAATAGGAAAAGCGAACAGATTCAAAGTTCAATACGAAAAGAACAGTCGATATTTTGGAGAAGAACTGGTAATGCGTAAGTATCTAACAGTTTTTTTGTAGTTTGAAGACTCGCTCAAATAGAGTCGCGCAATAAGTACCCCAGTAGAAAATTGCATATCGTAGATGCGACTCAAATATGGCATAATAAACTAGTATAGAAGTAGTTCCTTGGAAACTGATCTTGCGGAAATCGGCAGAATTTGATTATTTAGATAAAGCGGCGATATGTAACACCCATTCCAAAGAATTGTCTTCAACAAGCACTAAGAGTTTTACAGATTTAAAGACATCAATGATGTTTTTCAATACAAAAGGCTGCAATATATCTTTCTATGACAATACTGTACAATAGTTTATAATAAGTTTAATGAGCAGTGAAAGACCGTTAGGCGCATAGGCTTTCCGATAGTCTCGTCGTGCAGCACTTAAAACTATGGGAGCTAATAAAGCACGTTGCCTTTTACCATTTAACATCACTAGACAAATCATTCCTAAGTGTTTGAACATCGCACGTAGGAAGTGCTCAAATGGTATGCAGTTTATTCCTCTCGATACACCAACAGCATTCCGGATCTTAGATGATGTCTTATAGCATGGAGATCGAATCTCAGGTCAGCATGTTCAGATAGAAGACTTGTGGTCACTCGAATTTTGCGTCTGTTGTATTGAAGCAGATTGGCTTGTAAGAGGTATAAGGGATCTATGTTTGCCCTTACTTGTCTCATGCCAGATGTTTTTATACAACTTTGCTTCTCCGGTTGTCTTGTGGGCAGGCAACTCTAAGATACAATAGTTGCTTTGTTTGCTCTACCAAGAATAAGTTCTGATCCCATTGTTGGTTTTGCCGAGCCTCGACTGGTGAATGAATCAGCCATTGTTGCCCGAGAGACCATGCACCCAAACGTGCTGGAAGTTGCAGCTATCACTAACTAAATCCTGTTGAATTTTTTGCATTCCAGCATACGCTTGAAGCACCCCGAGCACAGATCGAACGCGAGGCTTCTACCCTTGCACGCTTCTGGTCAACATTCAAACATTTGGGGATCCATTTTGCAGCAATTTTTCTCATGTCCAAATTGACGTGAACTATATGATGAACGCGTTAGTATGAAATAATCATTGCTTCTGATATCTGTTGTAGCCCAATTCGACGGTCTGATAAAATCATGTCATGAACTGCATCTGATCGGTCATCATTTTCAATGGAAAATTTACCTCTTTTGAAGCTTGTAGTCCAATTTTTCACGGTCGCATACAAAGGACATTGATCACCAAGGGTATTAAGCATATCTTCGTAAATCTGCTTACCTCTTAACCCTTTTAAATACAGGTACTTGATGATGGCTCGATACTCCAGTTTTTCGATTTTCACAATTTCGGTGGACATCTTTTTTCCGGTTTACTTTTATGACGTCAAACTTTACGCTGACATTTCTAATATGTTATTATTCGTTGCTATGGTAACGAAATATTTTGTTTATGCTTGGAACTGGTCTAGGCTAACTAGATATCAATCGTATAACTGTGTATGAGAGCAAAAGGAACGTTTTTCATCATTTATTATTGATGTATAGACTATAAATATATAGAATTTACCTTCCGTCTCTGAAGACGGATCTTTGTTATCGAAACACGCGTTAGACAATGTTTGTGAGTGTTGATATAGTGGTATTCATAAATAGGTTCTACAAATTCCTTAATATACAATTATACTGAAATATAGATTTCTCTTCAACCTGAATTACTTCACTTTAAAGAAAAAACCGTTTAGAATTCATCTTAATTCACAGAAAGTTGGTCACCTGATCCTATAAACACATGAGTTAATAGTGAGACAAACAGAAAGCCGCTGAATTAGTTATTTCTATGGTAAAAGCGTATTGTGAAAGTAGAATTTATATCGGGGTTTATACGTTACTGCTCATAGGTAACTAGAAATCCCTTTTGTTAAAGAGAACACGAACAATGTCTTTGTAACCCAATGCTGATAGCGAAGCAAGTATCATCACATTGGCTTTTGTTCCAAATTTGAATCGACACCAGCAACGTATTATTTAACCGTTAAAGCTTTATCGTGTAAGTACAATCGAAAAGAAGTTTCCAGTAACTTTTATTAGAGATTAAATTCAACGTTTGAATCTATTTAATATATATGAGTTTTGCCTCAATATTAATAATGATTCATATACAGGGTTCCGGGAACAAAAAAAAGTTTTTTTGAATAAGCATCAATTTTAGAACACTTGAATGACTTTGATACCATATTTTATCATTATTTTGAGATAATGAACAATCAAATTCAAACTATACTCTATTAATCGAAGAAAAATAGTAAATCAAAAGATATTCACGCACATAATTTTGTAATAATAATTATGCACCATTATTATTACAAAAATATACAATGTAAACGTGAAGTTTGGAATAGATATAAAGTGAACGGCCAAAATATGGAACACATTCAGTTAAAAATTTGGGAATAGATATAAGTAGATGTCAATCAAAATAAAGTAATAGTGAAGAAAGTTTAAAATGTACGCCAGAAGATGTTGTTGAATTGGCAACTGCAGCGACTATGTATCTTCTTCCTGAGAAATTTAGGGAACAGTATTTGAAGGAATATAATTCTTTTATGGAGCAGCGTACTAAAAAAGGCATAAACAGCTTCACAGAAAGAGTGTTACTAGCTTACTTTGGAACTAAATCCAAAATGTGGAAGACTTCAACACTTTGGTCGACTTATTCAAAACTGAAAGGCACCTTAATGGTAAATAACGACGTAAACATCAGTAAATACTCGAAACTCATTGAATATTTGAAAAATAAATCTAAAAAAAATATGAATCTTAAAAATCTAAATCTAAAAATCTAAAACAATTGCGTGTGAATAAATTAATAAGTTTCTCCAGACGATCATTATCTCATGCATAAGGTATTACAGCAAAAAATTTTAGTGTAAGCTTCGATATTATTTGTAACATCTTTCAGGTTGTTTTAATATTCGGAATCGCAACTCTGCGAAGGGAGGAATTATATGAAATGAAGTGTAACGATATTAATAATACCGGAAATGTTCTAATTATCCCTGATACAAAAACTCATGTTCAACGTTACTGTTATTGGTGAAATATCTGACAATAGATTGAACTTGTTATTTTTGCAGTATAGAAATGGAAAATGTAAAACCCAAGCTGTAGGTATCAATACCTTTTTAAAAATTTCTCCCCTTATCGCAACATATTTGAATTTACCTAATCCAAAAAACTACACTGGGCGTCTGTATTAGTAGATTCCAGTGGTGATATTATTCTACTAAAAAAGCTCGATGGGTGGAAATCCAACACAATTGTGGAGGATCACGTAGACGACTGAATAAAAAACAAAATGGATTCCGCAGTGAAAATTTTAACGGGAACAACTAGTTCGACTTTGTAAATGTTTACGATCCTACCAACAATTCAATTAGTACTAATACAACTATAGACGATATTATTTCTTTGAACTCGTTAAATGTTCCCAATTTAAGTACCAATAGTAATGTAACTTTTTATAAATATAAATAAAATTATTTTTTTTTCACTCGAAGTGCAAAATGTCATGAAAAAAGTATTACTTTAATCACTTGTTGTATAAATAACTATTTTCAAATATTATCCACCTGATAGGTTTTTTAATCCGGTGGAAATTACATCCTAAAATGCTTGCCTTGAGGATTTTACCTATGGAAGAGTCCACCCAAACGTCATTCTCAGAATATCCAATGTTTACCCATGTTTCATCCAGGTAGTAAAGTTTCTTAATTTTTCTAAGGTTTTCTCGCCTTCACACAATTATTTCTTCTTTTTCTAATAATAAACTGTTCTCTCCTCGCTTATTATATTGAAATGCCATTTTTATTAATAAATTATATAATGTTGATCTTTTAAAAGCCGGTAACCAGCAAGTACTCATTTTGAATGAAAAAAGTATGCACAATTCTTCTGATGGCGCTCCTCTCGAGATTATCAATGGAATTGTTATTTTTTTCTTGAAACTTGAAAGAAGATAGTCCAGGAATATTTGGCGTTTTTGAAATAACGTTATCAACATTTCTGTCATCATTCTCTGGCATGTTCAATTTTATAAATATTCACAATCATTAACTCTTTTCTTGATATATCTAATGACAACAGCTTCATCAGCAATCTCTCTACAATATTATAATACGACGTCGTCCCTGTACTACACCTGATCTAGCGGCTTTTGCAGCAATACGACACTGACCCGCGGCTATTAATTTGTGGTGAATAATTTGATCCAATAACGATGTCGCGCCCCATTTCGCCCTTAATGTTCACGCAAAGAACATGAACTGATCACTGTTTTGGTTCAGTGTTTTTCTTCGATGAATAGACTTTGGTACAAAGATTATCACTGAAATTATTTGATTGGAATTACTTGCTCTTTTTCCTCTCTCATTTACACTGTATTAATGAACTCAATGAGTGACTCGTTCAGATTTTATACCAATTTATTTGTTCATACCCAACTTTTTGTGCATTTATAATTTTAGTAATTGTAGTCGCACTGAAAGATATTCTCTACAAATTTCCTGAGGTTCCCCTGAAACAGTAAACGATATCAATGTTATCTATAAAAGTAATCTTAAATTATCATGGAATATAACTAGTTTTTCTGGCGTTTCTGATGACCCACTTTCATCACAAAAAATACATGACCTGGTGTTTCTTTATTTAATTTTTTCAGTGCAAAAGTCTCTGCTTTTTTAATCGATGGCATTCGGACTGGCGTTTTACGAGCTCTTGTCGTTCCTTAAAGTGTACAGATTGATGTGATGGTGGATTTTCTGGATATTTTCAGTATCGAGAGAGAAGCATATATGACTTATTTAATTGACTAAAATATACAAATAACATAGTTGCAGGAAAATAAATCGTTATTTATCTCGACTGCAAGTCCATGAAATTATTGTATGTAACATAAGATTTCCCCTTTCATTTTGTAGTTAGCAGATTTTCTGTCGTGTTTGCGGCTACCTTCATCTTGTATGCGAAACAAAAAAAAGGTCAGGAGAGAAATGGCTCAATTATGCCATTTTTACTACCGCCTTTTACCATCTATTTGTGCCGAAATAATGCATTATAATTTAATTTTGACGTGATTTTTGTTATGGCCATTGAATAATATAATTTTATCAAATTGTCAATATTATTCGATTCAATTCATTATTATTGTTCAATTTTCTTAGAGTTCATTGTAAAAAGACTATGGAAAACAAAGTGACAATAAAATTGTTGATATATAATTGAACAATGGAACATTTACAAATATTTCATCATCATCATCGGTGACATCAAGTTTAGGGACTACTGATAAATTGGATGTTGAAAACTCTTCAAAGTATTAGTACATCTTTTAAACTTAGGTCTGTCTACCTATCTTTATATATTTTAGTTAATGATAATTTCAAACCACTGCTTTACAATTCTCAAAGTAAGTAAGTTAGCCTGAATATGAAACTTACAATGTTTGTCTCTGTTGATTTTGTAGCTAGTTGCTTCTTTCAAGAAAAAGCAGTGGATCCAACGGAAATTGATTACGCTATTCTATTTTTTGAGTTTTGGTGGTATGTATAGTTTATTCTGTATCAAATATTCTAATCTATTTTACTTCTATTCTATTCATCCAAATATCGTTGTATACATTGTTCATCAATGGAGAAAAAAGTGGTAGTCACCAAGCAATGGTTCGGTATTGTAGGAAGGATGGTACGTTTGCTCTGATCAGATCTTAGCTTCGCATGTAGAGAGGTATCATTGTGAAAGAGAATGATACCTTTACTTACGAAACTACCCTTCTCGTTTTAGAGCCTGCAGTCTTTTCTACTTGACCTCCTGAGCGATCTCGATGTCACCATTCACTAGAATGTTTTCTATCATATTTTCAAATTCTGGTATAGCATGGGCCATTGTTTCTTATTTTTCACTACTGCCTTAAATAATAACCACCTTCGTCGCACCTCAAACGGTGTGTGACAGGACAGTTAAACGCTTCTTTTGTCCGCCTTTCTCAGCATCTTCGGTTCTTCTGATAATGAGTAATTATAACATTAATTATGCTTTATGTAGGTAGTGCTTATGCAGTAGTTATTTTAAATTCGAAAACACAGAAAAAGAGGCAAAAGAATAAATTTATATACTTAGATAGTAGATTACTTCATAGAGTTTCCAATATCCTATTTGGAATTGTGGTGGTTAAGAAAAACTTTTTTACCTTACATTGGTAAGCACTTAAAATTTATCAGTTCATTTTCCTTTAAAAATTAATATAACGAGCAAAAACTATGGAAGAAAAAAAGATTTTGTTGGATCTACAATAATCGAGAAAATTACAATCGTAAAGAATTTCTTTTTCCGAAATAAGAAATATATGACAGAAATATCATCGGCAACGGCGGCATTCAGAGAATAATCCGACGTGACTGTGATTCCAACAGAACCGACCCACTAACTCCGATGATTGGTAGGCGACTCCGTGATCTAACAAGTCTTGGGGGACTAGTCGAGTCAAGAGTTGGTACAATTACAGAATGACATGTATATTGTGTCGAGAGTAACCTCCATAAGATTTCCGTGTATCGCTATAACGGAGAATTCCCCTTGGAATTGTTTATATCCTTTGAGTTCGTGGCAGCAAATTCTAGGTGTTTGGATTAACAACGGCTGAACGTCTTTATGGGAGTTGGTTATTGATGTTTATATTGTAGATAAGATTGAAACATTCACACTGAACATTAGGACCGCAATCTCTGCATATGAGTTGATGGTAGTAATTTAGAAACATTTCTACATTGTATGATAAATTTGAAGTTTCTAGAGATTCTATCATTAAAGAAAAATTAATAAGTACATCAGGATCAGTTATTCGTTTAACCTGTTTCAAATCATACTGGTACCGCTATAACCTAATGTAAATACCATTTGAAATCAGGTTTTTTAGATAAGTTTTCGCAAAACATTACAACATGTTATACTTGCAGACAGTTATCAGCAATATTAATCACTATCATAAAGAAGGTTAGATTTAAGAGAGAATACCAAAAGGTTATTTTTTCAAAAGTTCTACAATCAATTAGCTGATCTAACGTACAATTGGTCGATTTCTAAGTCAAAAATTAATAGAATTCTCCATAGATTTATCATTAATTTTGAAAATAAAAATGGGATCAACCGATGAAATTACGTGTTGGAAGTTTTTATCCTTATGACAATTTCATACAAGCAACACCTTTCGATTCAGAATAATCGATATCCAATACATAAAGCTTCTTGAACTAGAGAAAAAACCGAAAATGAACAATATTTGAGCTGTTTAGTTGCCAATTCCAACTTAAATAAGAGCTGAACAGTTTACTACAATTATTTCTTGTGAAAAATTATTGATTTTGAGATCTATATCTCATTCTTTAACAAATATAAATGTATCATGGAAGGAATTTGCTAGAGCGTTTGGTTAAAATGAATGGTTTATTGATAATAGAGAACTGTGGTAATCTTGAAGGACCATAATTTCACACATTGTACCATTGTTGTGTTAACAGTAAAACTAGATGTTCGTTATGTGTTGGGAGAGATTTTTGGTGGATATAAAATTGGACCACATTTTTTTGAGGAAAATCCTCTTTTATTGGAAGAAGTCACACTTTGTATGCGTCCAAGCATGTGGTTTTTGCATGGTGTACCTGCTCACGGTAATCAATCAATTATTGGTAAACTGAATAAATTACCTTATACGAAATAAATTATTTCCCAGAATTTTCATTGATGTTCGAATACTTTAGCGTGATTTCACTTAAATTTTACAGGATATTGAAATTGTTACGATTTTTTAGGAAAATAACTTCTCAAATACCCCGTAGAACACATCACAACTATATATCTAAATATACAATGATATGTGGAGTGTTTTATTTAAAAGAAAATGTCTTTGATATTGCACACCATTCTGGAACACCAAGGAGATTGTAAATACTTTTGAACTGTGAAGACTAATGTTGGTTTTCATCAATCAAATTTTAAAACTCATATCTCAAAGGACATAGGAAACACTGAGCTTTTCGCTGTAATCAATCACCCAGTATAATATGATATGAACAAGAATTGTTGGAAATTAAAATTATACAATTAAAGATGATTGTCACAAAATTTTGTCGGCATGAACCAATATTTCCACTGAAATTTAATCAATATAAACTTGGACCATACATATAGTTTACCTTCTATGGGTTATAACAAGCATAAGATGGTGGAAATTATTAATGAATCAACAATATAAGAATTACGAAATCCGAATCCAGCTTAATAAATCTTTAGTTAATATGCGGTGTAACTATCACTGATATTTATTTAACAATCGAAGTTTAATTGTAAGTAACACACCCAACTCTTAAGATTGCATATTTTCGTTTTAATCATTAATAAGTATCATGTATTAACTCACGGTTTATATCCAAGGTGACGGAGCTTGAGATCGGTGCAACGAGGTTGTTGTTAGATGCTTGACATGTGAAAACAGTATGTAGATGTTTTCGTTCCAATCTATCGATGTGAAGGATATTACGGACTCGTCTCTCGGAAAGATATTCGAAAGAATCGTCTAGGAGTGCATTTTCTTGCCACCATGTTACTTTAGGTGGAGGCCGGCCTGTAAAATAATCATTAACTGAATAATGCTTTCAACTCTAACACTGTTAGTCTATATAGTAAATCTCAATTTTCAACAATTTGACTTTGTTATACTCAACTACAATTATGAAGATATTTTCATATTTATTGTTAATACAAAATAATACAAAATTGGTTTGCGAACATTGTCATATTCTTTGAGTTGCAGAAGAAGAATGTATTTGTTTCGATAAAATTAGAGAATACGATTTTATTTTTTAATTTGCAGCGGCAGAATTAATGTATTTCTCATCCCAAAAGCGATTAGGTATAATAATAATAAATTAGTTTAATTCTATGCTTCTATAATCATTTATATAAAACCAATCAATTTGACCTTTGTACCATGACTACCTTCTATATTTGACCCATATTTTTGTGGAACAAAATTGAATGCAACCATCGAATTTATCAACTTTATTCCCTTGATGGAAGATATTTTCGTTTATCTGAATTCTCAGGGATTTTGTGTTTTGTTGCGTTTTTGCTTGCTTACAACGTCTTTCGTCTGGTTCAGTCTTCTAATATGTCGTTTTGATTTAAATTTGTACCGATGGTTCATCCAGAGATATCCTGAGGAAAAACCTTTCTCCTCTCTTCTAGATTCCACTTTTCCATTACTATTTTCACGACATTTGTCTATATTTTCTGGTGTAACCACCATTGTTAAACGACTACGTTTAACTTCATATTCTAGTCAATGATGGTAGATTTTCCTGAACAGAAATCACCATAAAACTTTTTAAATCAAGCTTTTGCGTCCAGAGTATTGTTTTCAGACAAAAATTGATGCGTAATCAATACATCTAATTATTTTCCATTACTTATAGTCAGAGGTTGTTTACTACAAAAAATAAACATAAACAAACTTTTGGAGAAAAAATAGTGACTGCTGTCGAACAAAAGATTTGAAAAGTATAAGTGAAAAAGGAAAAACCATAAAAAAGTTATTGACATTGGCATGTATCAATTCCCTTCTAATAAAATTCACGTAAATATGAGCTTTTCCAACGTTAAGCGTAATTTCGTACTTCATTGATTTCATTCATCAATTCTTCAACTTATCAAACGTAGCGTCATTTGATAAGTCTTCTTGATTTCAGTTAAAGAAAAATGTTAAATAATAGTAGTTGATGCAGTTTTACTTCTGGTAAAAAAATCATGAACAAGTAGATATGATAACTGGTGTATTACGTTCAAGCAAAAAGACTGAATGATGTTTATTTGTCATAGGCATAGATGAGTTCATTATTTAATTTTGCCTGTATAATCTTCTGCTATTGCTACCGAAAAAAGAGATAGTGAGCGAAAACTTCACGTTGGACCATGCTTGGTTAGCTACTTTAGGTTTTAGTGTTTTGAGCTCTTTTATTTTCATGATATGTATTCATCGTAAGTCACGACGATTTTTAGAAAATCTTATTCATCGTCTTTTTCGATCGATGATTATTTCAAATATATTGGGTTTTGTCGCTAATATTACAAGGAGGAAATTGATGCAATACTAATGCAGAGGAGGTCAATCCAACTAAATCTTGAATTTGATTGTATAACATTCAATCTAATTCGTAACCAATAATTGATGTCATATTATATTGATAAGTTTTCAATATCTAGATTGGATATTTTGTATATGAAAGTTTTTAGTTTAATAATAAACTTTGAAACTTTTAGTGTAGAGATCAATTGCTATTAAATAATGGAATTTGTACTTCTTTGAGTAACAGAATTTTAAAGTTGATAGTTAATGAAAAAGGGGAGCAAGTTAACCAATAATAGGGTAGGTAGCGGCAGCTAACAAATTAAATATTTATTTTTATACCCTTATATCGGTATGTAAATTGCATCCCAAACATCCTTCATTTTGAGCGGCTACCGGCCAGAGGTGTACGTGATTGGAATGTTCAATATTTCAATTGAGGAAGTAATAATTATGTTATGAACTTTCAACTCATTTTCTTCACAATCAATAAACTTCAAGCAACACACATATATGTCCAATTAAGATGTTTTCATAATTTCCTGATACGTAACTTGTTTCTCATATTCTGTTCGATATTATTTGATGAAATACAATCAACAAACATACATTTCATCTTGATATAAATTAGTAGTGAAAGTTATATAATTATAACCACGTTTCTTCCATCAGGGGATTCATTGAAAATCACACATAAAGTTTCTTTGATTTCTTGCTACAAGTAGGTACTTACCATCAGTGACATCATATCACACTACTTTTGCGAATTACTTCATGTTTTGGTGAATTGAAAGATTATCAAATTTGGAATGAAAAAAAAATATTATCACCCAGAGCATTTGTGGACTACCACATTTTTTTAGTTACATAACTGATATAGAAAATTTTCGAAAAAAAGTATTTCAATGTTCAGGTGACAAATACTGATGAATCTAAAACAAAGGACGGGCACTCAGTTTAATGTGATTACGCGTTCAAGTGTCTACTTTACCGATACACCCAATGAACACCAAAATGTAGGTAAGAAGGCATACATCACCATCTCTGGTATAAGGTTTTCCATTTCGACTTAGGTACCTCCAAATACATGTGATTTGAACGTATCAAGCGCTTCTTTAGGTGTAGAATAAACGTTGACTTCGCAAATTATTTCCGATCTACGGGAATAAGAAAAAATTATTGGGTGCCAAACAAGGACTGTATGGCTGATGATGGTACAAAAACATTTTGGTTTGAGCTAATGTTTGAGAGCTGGCATTTTCAAGGTGGAGAATGATTCATCTTCTGCGATTGAGTCCCCTTATTTTCTCACAGATAAATGCTGGTGTACTATCCAGAACTGAGCGTTCTATGTTGTCTATGGAACGGTGGCGACTTCTCCAATTATTCCTACCATTTACTTCGAAAAGCTTCGTGTGCGAACAACCTTTGTTAGATTTGTCGTCACGATCTTATAGTCGTCTTTTGTAGTACCTCCATTGAATTTTTTCTTTGCACACATTGACACTAGAGTTAAGTTATCCAAAATAACCCTCTTCACAGCGGCGCATCATCATTAATTACTTACTCTAACCTCTTAACGTTATCTTGCTATGAATTTTGAATATGTTTAGTCTGTCTGTAAGTAAGTAGTAAATGTTTGATTACGATGATTGTTTGTTGACCATTTTTATCAAATTTCAATATATTATGACATAATAATAGAATGTTTATTTGCATTACTCTAGTGTAATTATCAATGTTAGTAAAAAGTTCTGTGAGATACTTTTATGTAAAATTATCATCATACAAAATTATAAACTGCTTTAACGTGTTTTTTACATCAACTTGGAATAAAGAAAAAGTTAATCACTTCTTTCGTCTTATATGTTTGAAAATTATAATGAGATGGATACTGATAGAATATTGACATCCTTGTCGCTCGCACCACATCTGTCGCCAACGTAGGAAGGGGTCTAAAGCTAAGTATCCACATTTTCGCATCATACACATTGAACCACCAAAATTGATCGTTATATTCTTTGCCGACATCGTTAATCTGCTAGGCAATTTTTGCGATGCGGGCCGATAACGTCATACGGAATGCTAATCAAGTTCACGCCTTCTGCAGTGTGTGATATTTTCTTAAATGTGTCATGTGTCCAGATATTATGTTTCCTTTTTTAGATGATACAGGTCTTTCTTCCTCTTTTTCGCTAAGTTATAAGCATTTACGAATTCTTCTTCTCTACATGATGTCACGGACATATTTTGTACATACGCTCTCTTCGGAACTCCAGCTTTGGTAATCCCATTGCCGGTTATGGAGGCGGGAAATGCGATCTCTGCCAATGAGGTGGACGCATTGTGTGAAATTCATCCATTTGATGCAATTTTGTCCGCTTTTCTTGTTGCGATACTGAAGAACCCAGTGTTTACAGCTGATCCGTTAATCCCACTCCTTTTAAAAAGTCTAGAATGTGGGATGGTTTAAATTTCCAGAGATCCAAGTCTTCTATTTCAGTGGTCCAAGGTGTAGTGCTCTGGAGTTCCTTAGTGTTTCATACTTCGAGAGAATGTGGATAGAGGTTTCGTCCTCTGTGTAACAAAATCTGCACTCCGCGTTATCTGCTAAGTCTAGCGTATTCCGGAGTTTGATGAGGTGGCAGTGCCCTGATAGGACTTCTGTTAGTATTCGTAGATTGTTCTTACTTAGTTAGGTACATTCAGATGATTTTCTCTGGTTATAGTTTCCCAGAAGTGTCTTTGGCAGTCTTAGCCCCTGTAGGTTGTCCCAATAATTGGTTTTGCTCCTATCTACCTTCTTTTGCAGTTCTTTTTCCATTATTCTGTAGTTGATACTACAGAAGAGTTCGGCTGCCATTCCCTCCGGTTTAATTTTTCTAGGCAATCCCAGCAGAGTTTGGATTTCATGATATTGGAGTTTAGAACTCAAATGACTGCTTGACTATCAGATAGGATGATGATCTTCCGTGTGCAACAGTTTTCAATTGCATAAATTTCTGCTTGAAAAATTTTTGAGGCGCTACCTAGGATTTCAGCATATTTGGTTCTAGGTGCGTACACTCCTATTCCAGTTCCATCTGCTGTTTTAGATCTGTCCAACTGTTAAATTAGAACGAACCTATTGTAAAAAGGATGTTTCTCCAGTTAACTGTTACTTCGGTTGTTGCAGAGAAATTTGTGCCGAATTGAAATTCTGTACCTCTAAAAATACCTATTATTTCAGAAAAATAGGTAGAAATTTCCGATAATGTTGATAACGAGGTAATTAAAGACACATTTGTGACACCCTGTATTGATAACGGAAAGTTTATAATTATTTAATATTTAATCACTGATCAAAATTGTTTGGGAATTTTTAATAAAACTTTATTGTTTCATTCCATTTATTTCAACAAGCCAACCGAGTCGGCTATTTTATTTGAAGTTTCCAAGAGGATCCAATTTCTAGTTCGTATTTACGCTTCAATTTTGTTGTTATTATCCGATTACGATCCACCATTTCATGAAGTGAGAGAAACTAACTTAGATTAGCTATGAATAATTGGAAATATTTCCTCTCTGCTATAAATATTGACATTATATCGAGTACGTTTCGAAATGAAACAGGATTTCATTCGAGATTTAGTGATTATATCACTTAGTCAACAGCACTTCTGACGGATTTATTGGCAAAGTATTTTAGAATGGAAACCGATTGTTTTTCGAAGGTGGTGTGGATTTTGTTTCATACTTTAGTAAATATATAATATCCATTTATCTTCTAAAATACAATTAATTACTATTTTCAAGCAATAGACCCAATGCTACGAATATGTGGCTAAATTACCTATAAACTGAATTCAATCAACTATTTTTTGTAAAATGGAACATCAAAGAATAAAAGTATCTCCTAAGTACCGAATTAATAAGCTTCTTTGTTCAAATTGATCTAAAATCTCTACTCTAGCAGTACCGGTAATATTAATATGCTGAGAACCACGATCCCTGACGTTGCTAAAGTAAATAATTTCATATTTTTGTCAGAATTTTTACTTAAAACGTTTCAATGTTGCTGATATATTTGTGTTTCCTAAAGTAAGTTGAGAATCAGCTTAAAATGGAATTAACATTTTGAGTCTTAGAGCTACTGCACCTCGCTAGTACACTGAATCCAAATTTAATCGTATGTCGTTAATGAAGGAAGCTAAATTAGCTTGTCCAGCATTGACCTTAGACTGACAAAGCGTGTACGGCTACTAGTTCACAAAGATCGCCATATCAATAAAAACCAATTTCAATTGGTTTTCCATCCAAACACGTACCATCAATGTTATGGAAAATTATGTGATTTTAACAACCCGTGATCAAAGTCAGTAACAGAACATTCAAAAGAATCACTTATGATGTCAGTTGAAACCTATCTCACTGAACAAGTACTTTCAAAAACAAGTCTTATATGAAATACGAGCTACATACTAAAGAAGCACTTTGTAAAAAAAGTTTACTTGGTACACAAAAGGGGTATTAACCAAGCACAATATGAAACAAGTCTCACACTAAACACCAATGACTCACTAAACAAGTAAGCACTCTATGCAACAAGATGAAAAAGAGCGATGTGCTGAGCAATCTTTGTGAAACAATTCTTATACCGAACACAAAAGATTCACAATTGTCGGTGGCAGATGATCATCATTGGTATGCAAGTGCAGCGTTTTGCTTCACCATTATTATCAGATTAACGGAACTGACTTCATTTAGAGAACTTCATCGTTTAATCTAATACTTGACCACACTGTGAACTTTGGAAAAAATCAAGAAATTGGGGTGGGAGATATGACCCACTACTCGCTGAGATTTCTGTTCAATCCGTTTGCTACAACGTTTTCTTGGTGGCAAAAATATTGAAAAATTTGGATGATGTCGATATGGAAAATATTCGCACAGTATTGATGACGAAGGTAAATATATTATTAATTGAAAATAACATATTGCCGAAAATTTATTCGTTTGAATTAAATTCAAGAAAGCCACTCCTTTTGTATTTCTCTTTCATTTAGGTGTTTGTCGACTGAAATAAATTTGAATCCCTGCAAGCTTATTTTGAGATTGATTTTGCATATTGCAAGATAGCATGTAGATTCGGATTCCAAGTTACATCAGTTACACATGCCCTAAAAAACCTGCAATGAAGTCGAGTTCAAAGAAATTGTTTTGTTCGAATATAAAAGTAAAGTACGATCTCACTTGTCCTAAGGGAAGCAACTAAATTTTTAAGATGGTATTGAAGCCTTTGCTAATCATCGATTCCATAAACAGGCCAAATAATTTATTCTTCATTCTGAGAACGCACTATTTTTCATTCAATTTTTATTAGGGGATTTTTTAACTGCCAAAAGTCGTTCTGTTTGTCAATTTTGGCCTCACTCACCAGCAATGAATTTCTGTTCATTTCCGGAAATGAAAAATCTTTTAAAAAGAAAACGTTTTGACACTAGTACAGAGTAGATAAAAGTCATTCCGAAAGAAGCTTACGGTGATGGATTCACGTTGGGATTAAAGTATTTCGAGATAATTTTGTTCATATATAATGATTCTCCGTTTTTTTAACATAACTTGTTACATATTGTATAACCTGTAATCTTCTTTTCAAATTACGATCTAGGATTTCGGATTATTAAATCAAGAATATTAAAGATACGGTAAAACTAATTAAAAATTTATAGAGTTGGGATAATCCAACATCGTTGCCACTAGGAAACCGAATTAGACACCCTAATGACGTGAAATTCTACATTATTCCAATCCCTATCGTCACAAGAGATAATTTAACAGTAAAAGCAGATTGATTTTGATGTATATGTAAATATTTTAGTGGCGGAGCTTCCTCTGAAAACGTGATAGACATTAATGTATTCAAAATTTCAATTATATATTGCAGTACTTTCGTGATATTCCCTAGTATATTCGTATTACTGAACATAGATCATTTTGAAGTTTCAATAGAACTTTGTGTTTTATATTAATAACTAAGCTTCAAATTTGCAAAAATATATGTAATGACCCTTATTAGAATTATAACATGGATCGTAATTATTATCTTGAGTTCTAGCCACGTACGACTTAAATATATCAGTACCAGAGAAGAAAATTACCCAGATATGGAGGCTATCATTTCGAGCTAGACCATTACCAAAAACGTTATATTATGAGGTGTTTTTCCCAAGACGGTTGGTTGAAAATCCCATAACCACAAGTGTTGATGTTTCCGAGTCAATTCAAATACGGTTTTTCGGATGATGTTATTAAATATCGATTCTAATCAAATCAAGCCAACACATGCAGTTATTTTTGATCATAGCTCATAGAGATGCACGTTCATAGTACGGATATATTTAAGATGAACGTGTTACAACACACGAGAAGTATGAAATAATGGCTAATACGAATAAATACTCGATTGAAGGTTTCACTCTTTGTTGACAACAAAAGACGAAAATAATGATAATCTGCAACTTTGTAGGTAAAGTTATGATTAGTATCAAAATAAAAAGACGTTTGAGAATAGTATTATTGGACATTTATTCGTTGAGAAAAATATATTTGATGAGCTATACTCAAATTTGATTCGAGAACATCTTGAATGGACTATTCGTCATCGCGACGGTTACTTTAGCATGAAACATGAGTTATGCGGAAAAAGGCACGTATACCTGTCGTATCAAAAACTTTCTCCTCTTTGCAAAGTATCGATTAGTGCGGACAAATCAGTCGTTTGTTTCAAAGTTCAATAGTATTAGTCACAATCATTTCGCTTCTGATAACTTTGAAGTAAAAGTAAGTACAATCTTCATTAAATTTTATCCGCAATATCTGTTTTTTTCCCTTCATTGTAGAGATTCTAGTATCAATTAAGGACTTATAAGAATTACTAATCGCGGACTTGCTGAACAATCTGGTTCAGATTTATTCACCAAAGATGTGAAAAATATGAAGAAATACATCTATCAGTCCTCTAGTCTAACATTATATATTATCCTAATCTCTTCTGAACTAACCCAAATCGCTTGAGCCCTAGTGTCCTGTGTGATTGAGACTACCTAAAGTTAAAAGTAACCGTCACACCAAAATGACTGATGCCCTATGAAACACGGCCTTGGAATTTGCAAGAAAGAACTTTTACTCTGTTCCGGAAATAGTTTGATATATAAAATTATATGAAAGGAGTTTGATTTTTATTACTTTTTCATGTTATATTACAAAGGAATGGATACGTAAAATGTCTACGTGTTCACGATTTCAAAAGATTTTTCTAATACTACCAACATAAAGACAGAATGTATCTGAAATATTGTATCACTGTTATTGTTATAGATATGTTATTCAATCGAAAACTCTTTGAAAATAATTGTAGCTCTTCCTAAAAATGAGTTTAGCGTGGTAGTACATATTTCAAACATTCTATAGGGGCCGAAATATTGAATGAGTTAAGTTAAAGTCAATGTCAAATTGACACCTTGTATAAATTCTATGCCCTAAATTATCAAGCTTTTCGACTAAATTTTACAGAAATGAAATGTGGCGTTCTGTATTGAACATAAGGTAGGTATTTGAGTAAGGCCCCAAAAAGGATTATTATATTATCTTACCTCCTGTGGCAACACATGTTATATTGATGGAAGATCCTTCATTATAGGGTCCCAAAATATAATCCGGGATGTGGACTCCGGTCTCGTCCAGGACGCTCAATTTCTCCGGTGGAACTGAAACAATATCAAGAAATCAGAAAAGAAAAGGTATTTGATATAGGTACCATTGTTTTACATGTTTTAACGCATAGCATTCTGGAAAAGTGAGCACAAAATTACTCCATATATAACAACAAAAGTCTTATTTTATGTATGCGAGAGTAATAAAATGATAAAGCATTCTGTTGGTGGACAGTTGAAATATTTTCTCAAGTTGTACCTCGAGTATTTTCGAATGAAATAACATTTGTATGAATATAATGAATATATTGGATGTACACTCATATTTGCAACTTTTTTTTGAATTTCTTTTTATGAAGAGAGCATAAGAAATACAGTTTCTTTCTCACAAATCTGCGATGGAACTTAATATTCTTTGAATCTAGCCAATTCTATAAATATTTTTTTAACCACTTGGTTGTGGGCAATTTTCTGATAGTCTTGGATGATAAGTTGCATTATCCATTACTATTATACAGTTCTGAGGAAGAGGATGTATCATTAGGTTCACACCATCCTTTAAAAACATCAGAATTCATGTCCTCATGGTAGTAGTAGAGTAGATTCATACGTCAATAACCTTCAACAAAACCGTTTGACCTGCCGATGTATACTATTATCAGTCCACGCTCCTTTCCTGTTGGTGTATTCAAAAAAGTTGATAATTTATTTGAGGAAGCCTGTCCCGACTGTAATAATTTCATCTTGACAAAATTTATTTGGTGTATATTCCAACGAAAAACTATTTTTGTCAAATTTTCCATAGCGTGCTTCGACTCAGTTTAGGGTAATGCTTATCATTTCGAGCCGTGCCAAGAACTTTGTCTACTGTCGGAAATTTGTTTTCTAACACATTACTTTTCTTCGAAGTCATATTTTCAATTGATTTTCTATTCGAAATTTTGGTTTTACTGGAGCTTTACGTGCTGTTTGAAACTCCACAATAACTCTGTAAATCGTAAATTTCCCAACACCAAGAATACTATTAACTAATTCGATTGTATCATCAAAATTATACCTGAATAAAACAATTAAATATTTTTTCATAAACTCTTTCCATAATCACACTGAAATTCACAATAGATTACACACTGCACCTTATAAGTTGCAACTAAACTGGACCTCCTTATTACATGTAAAAACCAAATATATCGTGCTAGAATCTGGAAGTAACGTATAGCAAAGCTGCACTCAAAATTGAGAATCTTGGTATAAACTAGTATAAACTCACGTAAAGCATCTGGGATTCTATATCAAGATTGCAGATTCTAGTAATATCACCAAGACATTTCCAATTCCCATTAATACACTTAACCTACTGCCCAGCATCGTTATTGCATATCAATAGCTATATGAATCTCGATGCTAATCTGAGGCACCAATGTTATTTTGTTGTTTCCAAAAAGAACTAATGAAATGTCGGATTATGATTATACATATTCAATCAAAGAAAAAAGTAGAATATGTAATTTTTGATACAACTTATTTAAATCACGTTTATGTACATAATGTAAACATCAGTGAGAGCAATAAAATGAGAGATTTTTTGACGTCTGAAGATTTTAATACGAATAGAAGAAGCTGACTGCTCACTTTTTCATTTACATTTCTGTATTCAATTACCTCTGCATAAACAGATCGTCTTTAAGATATTGAAATGGTTCCGGTAATTTAAATCACGTCGGAATTATTACCCATAATATGATATAGATACATAAGTTCATGTTAAGAATTTTCAGCATTTATAGCGAAGGGAAGCAAAAATATAATGGGAAGCATAAAGTGCGATTAATAACATTCATCATATTAATGTAAAAAAGACGGTAATGAACCCAGCAAGTTTTCTTTATTAAGTTTTTAATTATTCTATTACAGTCGTGCGTGATAATGAAGTTCAGTAAAACCAGTTATAATTGTAAAACCTCCAACCATTTTTTACTAGTATACTGGTACCGGTGTTTTATTAGTGTATTAATTAATAAAGTTAGAAACTACATCATACATAAAAATGAGTATAATTAGAGGAAAGTGAGAATATTAGAAGAGTTACAATTTAATTACAAAAAAAGGAAAATGACTTACTGATTTGATGTGGTTTGTAATATATTTTTTTCTATCTTCCAAGGATAATTTTCTAGCACATTATTTAGGTTCTTTGAATGATAAATCAAAAAATTGGATAGAAAATTATCATATGTTTAGCTTTGGTGTACGCTTTTCTCAATGGAAGTATGAATATAATTTTTCAAGATTCCTTTGATTTGGAAATTATAATATGTTACCAAAAAAAACCAATAAAATTAAGTGAGGAGGAAATGGTATGGGTTGCAAAGTTTGGGGAATACAATCAATTAAAGAAAATAACAAGGTTTTGTTCGATTTAAACAAGCTTTATTTCGACATTCATGCGGTGAGTGATCTATTGATTGATATAAAATTTTTAGAATTATCACTGTCAGATTTTAGTATAATAAATACTCAAATTGAGTCGAAACGTCAAGAATATTTTCTAAAATAGTATATTACGTAGAAGTAAAGAATATTAGGGCTCTGTATCCCGCGAAATTATGCTACCCAAGTTAGAAGCAAAATTTACGGGTCAAGAATGCCCTTTTTTCTTCCTATGGTGCATATACAATTTTATAATTGCATCATAATGTTCTCTCATGAAGCACTTTGGTTCTAGTCGTGATTTATCATCTGTAATATTTTAATATTTATTCTCTTTGCAATCAACCTTCACTGGAACTGTTGAAATCCATTTCAATATAATTTAGTCCTTTTCAATCAATAATTAAAAATTTCACGTCTCAAGATACTTCCCGCAATTCAACGAACAAGTTGTTGTTAGATTATAGAGGAAAAATGACTGCACACCAATGGAAGATAATGGTTTTTATCTACCATAACTGGGTAAGTAACCAAGTAAGTATCCAAATTGTACGGTTTGTCGTCTTCACTCATCATCTGGCTTAATAGCTTTCTCAAAGACTGATCCATCCAAATCTCTCTCCATAGATATCAGAGTTTGAGGTCAACGCTTGCGTTTCCCAGGGATGCATCTTATCCCTTAATCTTTTTCTCCGGTATATCCCTCCAATAAACACGGCTAACATCCAAATCCGTAGGAAGTAACAGATCACCACCAACAATACCGATTTTGTTAACAATATAGACTGGGGTGGAAGCAATCTGATTTTTGTACTTGCTTTTTACATAAAAAAACACTTAAAACCGATCATAACTGTATATTTTCCGACCTCATTTCCAAATGGTAACTTTTTGCCGATAGATTCTAGAGCGAATACAACGTATTACAATTGTTCAATAATTGCAACTGAGTAATTGTTAAACTCTTCAATCTAATTTAACATACAAGATAAATGTTAAACAAATTTTATTAACCTCTCCTCTTCTCCTTTATTTTTTGTACGTCTTATCTATTAGCACCTATCTATCCATCTTCAATAATATTTTTTTTAGAACTTTTCTAACATCTCCCTTGTTATTGTATCTTCTTCTGGAGTTTTTTTTTTTCATTTGTTTGTGAAATAAAATTGCAAGGTTTTCTACTAATTTGGATGAGTAGGTCAATTTTACTATATACGTTATTTTCCCTGATGAAATCATATCTTTGTACTTTTGTAATTTCATATTTTTTTTAAGAAAAAAACATGTGTCCTATATATAATGGTCATTGATAAATCAATCCTATAGTGGAAAGTCTAATTACTAATTTTTATGTCCACTAGTGGATCGTGAGGATTCCTCAGGGAAAATCTCAATATAAAAGAAACTTTGATAAGGGTGATAACCTACAGGGAATTACCAGTGGTGATTGTCAAGAGTTGTTGCTGGCCCTATCGATTCAACAAGAAGTTGACAGTTCATTGATCAATTCAGGACTCCATTGGGAGAATAATGGTTATTAACTCATCACACAAAGGAATAAGAAGAAAAAGTAAGGATTCGATTTCATAAAAATTGGAATTTCTGCGGATATGAGTAGTCATTATTCATATCAGAATTGCAGTATTTTATTCATTTGGAGAAATTATTTATCTTCAATTTTCTCTTGATTAGTTTGTTGTACACTTTAGAGACCACAGAAATAAAAAAAGGAACTTAACCCTAAGTAACAGAAATTCAAAATTTCAATTAAAAAGATGAAAATAGAAAAATTGTTAACTCATCATTAATCATAAAAGTAATGTAGAATGGGAGTGCGCTGACTAGTGATTTTAATACCTGCCATGAAGATTACAACAACTTGTGACGAAAGTAATGTTCTTAATGAATCCATCATGTCTACCTTTTCGTTTACCTGAAATATCTCCCTCCCGAATTGGCGCATTATTATCTCAACGGATTAAAAATCGTCACGAGTTATAGCGTACCCTGTGAATTATTTGTAGACGAGAATAATTGGATGTGTAAAAATGTTGAGTGGATTAGTAAATATAGTGATGTTTATCAACCATGAGTATGAATTATTCCGTGGAAAAGTATTAAAATTAAATTAACTTAAAAATAAATTCAACAAGTGTCGTTACTGTCTTATAATAAACCTGACAAAAATCTTTAGTAAAATCTTGCGAAATTTTAGTAGACATTTTACAACCCTGCTGTTTAGTAAACTCATTTCAATAATTGTCTAATAAAGTTTTACTACCCCACCTATAAAACTTGATGAAATAATAGCCGTTAAATGATTTAAAGGGTACAAGTTACTGTAACAATTTTGAATCACTTCTACTCAACTTTCTTCATAATTTTTATGTCTGTTATTTAATTATGGTACAAAGTTTAAGAGTATAATTGTAAAAGATCCGATCAAAGAGTATGTTTTGGTTAGCATCGAAATCAAACGGTATCAAAATAAGATCAGAGAGTAGAAGGCCGTCTACGAAAATGAGAATCGATAGAATTATAGATTAAAGTGAAGAATGATAGTTTTCAAAAGGGACGACAATACATATATCTTAAGCAGGTATTAGAGAAAAAATTGCAAGAAGTGTACACACGCATATTAATGAAAATCTATACTATACATATACTATTTGGGTTATTAAGGAGACACTGAAATGAGTTTAGGGAAATCGAAGAACCACTCGACCACTGTAAATTGCTTTGTGGTCTGAATTCATCTTGAAATGGGCCCTATAGGGTGGTTTCAGCTTGGGTAGAAATACGTTTTCACCACTCTTCAAACAAGAAGGAAACGTTCGTGGTGCTTTATCCAACATGTTATCCAAATAATTTTTTTCTGAAGCATTGTCGCAAAGAACGTATTGTGGCCTTGCTCCATGTAATGGCTTTCTATGAACTGTAGTTATATGAAAAAATATTCTAAACCAGCACAGCAATAGAATAGTTTCTCTCCTGTTATCGTAGGATGGAAGCTAGCCTCTAATAACTCTATTGACTTCTTCTGTAACTACTGGAATAAATAATGAAGGAATAGGTTGATTCATCGCGTATTTCTTGATCTTCCAAGAATATGCAAATTTCTTTGTATGCTCCTTTTAGATACTATTTTTGAAAAGTCTCTACTCCAAGAAAACCAAATATTACCAGGGGATAAAATTGTATAATTACAACCACTGCAAATTACATTACAATGCCTTATCTCTAGCTCTGTATATCAGGCTAATGAATACGCTGAGACCATACTCGGAGAGAACAGAAGAGTTCATCAAATTTCAATGATTCCAACACTATTACCTAAGAAAACATACTTAGAACTAAGTTGAATGTATCAACGAAACAGATTGGTGACAACTTCAACACTGAACCAAAAAGCATGGTAATGGAGAAGTGAACAAATATAAGAAACACATTACGTAATATCAAAGAAGTTATTGCTAAATTCAATATCGCAGCAAATAAATCGGACTTAAATGTGAACGAAGAGCAAATCAGAATACTATCACCACTTCTAGCAAGCAATAGAACTAGAAATAGTGAAAATAAAAAGACAGTGAACACAAAGATAATCTTGAGAAGATAGAGATTTTTATGTTCTGAGCTCGAGCTCACTCTTGAATGGTAGCAATGATATCAATGAAATAACAGAGAAAAGAATAGTTTTGGGAAACTTTATCCTTATTACGACGCATAACACTTCAAAAATAGGTAATTTCCGCAAGAAGCTAAGCATATACTCAATGAATCACTGATAACTACTATTCTTATACATGAATTAAAAATCTCAATAAATTGAGGTAAACTAATGGAAACCTTCTATTGATTTTCGAACGAATGCTTATGCGACTGATTTTGGTGTCATTTATGTCAGTGGATTATCGCGACGTAGATTTAAATTTAAAATGTACCGAAAATAGTATGAAGTGACAACCAATTACTATCCTTATATATGGAAAGGAAACCGAACAAAACAAATTAAAATCTTCTGTTGGTTTTCGAACGAAAGCTTATACGACTGAGGTTTGGTGTCATATGTGACAGTATATTATGGGGTCGTAGATTAAATTTTGTATTGTATCGATAATAGCATCAAGTATAAAATGGCATAACCATTAAAGGACGACAGAACACATAGAACTAGAGAAAAGGACTATGACTTCTTAACTAATAGACAGCGAAATACAAGCACGCAGAAACTAAATTGGAATGCAGGAATTATAAAATATATTTGTGAGTTAGGATCTCCCAACTAAAAGTTGGCTCTGATAAATCGATATCAGAGACTCACAACAGGTTTTCTAAATTATGATGATTAGTTGAATGACAACTGGTAGTATCATAATAATGATTTTGAATATGGGAGCACAATATTCCGGACATATTTTTTTTATTTTCAAGAGATATTGTAATTTCTATATCAAAGGGCTAGAACTAAATTCATTCTAATCGATGAGCCAAGCATTGTCGTAAGTAAACTCTAATTTCTGTTCTAGGAACTCAAACCATATTTATCTGATGTAAAAATGTAATATTGGCTTCAAATATTGAGTACAAATAGTATTTAACATATACAGTAGAAAATTAAATTAATTATTACCGGGAAATGTAAAACTTTGAAAATAAAACCATTGAACAGTTATTTAAAAGTTCTAGATATAAGACAAAAGTGCATACTGATTTTTAAGTATAGAGGATACGCACCACCAACAAAATTATATAAAAGATTATATCGAAAATTGTTAGCAGTAATAATTATAAGTATATGCTCGTAATAACATAAAGAAAATATCGCAAATCGATCGGTGAACGTAATTTGAAAAAAATCCCGCTCTATTTGAGCGAATTATAAATTTGTTTGAATTGCTGATAAACAAGCGTACTAAAATTTTAGCTAAAATTCGTTAGAAGGGGCGACAAATTGCCAGATCGAGATGAGAAATGGTCTGGAACCAAGCGAGTTTCAGCAATTCGCGTAAATCAGAATTAATACCGAGATAAATTTCAGCGAACGTTTTCAACGATTCAGGACTCAGGACCATAGACACAGGACCGTTTTGCGACGCCGGATCATCAAAGTACGAACGGGGCTTTTACTCTGTTCTATTAAACCAGGAAGTTGTACTCTCTTTGTTAGCAACTACTAAAACAATGGAAAATGATATAGAGCTCAAATATAGTGATTATTACAAGTATTCTTGTTAACTTTTGGAACACGCACGCATTTCAAGATATTCGTTTTATAAATATATAAGAGGTTTCATAATTAATAGAATGAAGGAACAATGTTGTTGTTTCCATCTAATATAATTTTGTGATATAGATTGAATATTCACAGTCTAAGCAAAAATAAAATCAACTAAAGTCTATATTTTATGTTTTTAAATCGTCTTGGGTCTCTTCTGTTATAAAACAAATGAAGTAATATTATATATCAAGTGCCTTATACTAATTATCCAATTATAAATCTTCAAAAATTCTTGGAACGGAAACTGTTACACAAAAAACAGAATTTTTAGAAATGGTTCACATTCATAAGAACGAAAACCTAAATAATTTGAGGGAAATTTATACCTCTATTTCGAGAATTCTAATACAACTACAAATAATTCAATTGATGAATGCTACATATTTTTAATATAAAGAACTAAGGCAAAAATAAATTTTGATATTATTTTTATTATGATATTCATGATATGGGTGATCGATCTTTTGATTAATATAAATAAGCAAATTTTCAGTGTCAATATCAAATTTTGATAACGACTGAAAGTAGTCGTAACGTCAAATTTAAATCTACCTGTCGAAAATTATTGAAAAAACCTAATTTTAAAACAAAAGAGCCCTTTAATCAAAACTTTTCAACGCAAACATATAAAAGATCTAAGAAAGAAAAATTCTATAGTTTTGAAAATAAAAATGTTCTAAACTTTAGAATAAAACTAAGCTTTAAAAAGAATCTTTCATATGTTCGTGATTTTTTCTCCATGGTTAATAATTCTGTATAACACAACAGATGAAAGAAGCAAATGTGATAATGTAAGAGGAGTAAGTCTGCAGCATACCTACAAAAAAGGCTTCAGTCTAGTCTCAAACATTTTGACAACAAGCCAAAGAAAATGTGTTGGTAAATGCTAAATGTGGAGATTTAAGACTGCAATTCATTAGATGTAACAGCATTTAGCTTAACATCTAAACATCTAATTCTGCAATAATTTTTTGGCTAGGGAGAAGACCAAACTTACTTAACGGTTATTTAATATCTTTGGATATTCGTTTTGATACGGTCTTCTGTCCATCAAGTACATTTTCAACGACTATAGACAATACTATTAATTTAATTCGAAGCGTAAGCTCAAAGAAACCTTCATTTGCCCCACAAAGTTCCTCAAAGCCACCAACCTGTAGTATAAATTATAATCCATTATAATTTTTGTATTATAAGAGTTTTGTTGTAATAGCTATTATGTAATTTTACAAATTTTTGGTTCCTGTACCATTGACCATCGCTGACGAGGCTATGACGGTCTGAGTTCAATTTGAAAATTTCAAATTAGTTTTTATTTTGATTTAACATTTGCAGTTTATTCCTTTCCGATGGTGATGATCCGATGATCCAAAATATTATTAGTTTTTATGAGTAAAGACAATTTTATGTATATATCCATCATCATTGTAGATCCAATATGATCGCCACAAATTTAGTTGAACATATTAAAATATTGAGGTGTATGAAATTAACAGTCATCCACTCACTATTAACATATGGGAAAGTATCACAATTGTGTTTTTTATCGTCCTCTTTTGACGAGGAGAATAGTTCGATGACTAGTACCTAAGACGTATCACCAAATCATTGTTATCTGTATTATAAATTGTACTTTAAAAACATTTTCACTTATGTTTACATATGGATTCAGTGTATGCCCAAGAATGAACTATAATCTTGCAATATTATTATTATTACTCAAATCTGTTAATAGATATCGTGAGAAATTGTGACCCTTTCATTTCATATCAGCATGGTTACATAATTCGTCGCATTAGTTCCAACTGTCTTTGTCAAAGAAACGATGTCCTTTGAGAGACATTTCTGATCTACGAAAATTGGAAGAAGCTACGTCTGGACTGTACAAAGGCTGGCCATGCTGTATGACTATTGAATATTTTTGCACAACATGAGATATATGTGCAGGGGCATTGAAGCAACTCCGAATCTATCCAATTGTTATAGTGGTGTATTATCAATCATAATCTACATAGATTTTCTACTATTAAAACGAAAATTGACGCTAATTCGTTGATTTATCTTTCTTTATATTTTGACAGTACAAAATTGAATTGACGATGAAAATACAATGGAAACAAACACACGTCTTTCAGGAATTGTTGATACCCATGCCGTGTAGAAGATATTCGGAAGTTTTATCCCAGGGTATAATCATATGATATTGTTGATTTATTTTTTTAAGGTAGCTTTTTCTAATTGGAACGTGATGTAATATTAGTGGGTATCTATACGAGAAGCTTGTGGAAATTTTTTGTACAATTTTTGTCTTCTTTGTCTTATGTTAGCCATTTTCAATTTCATCAAGGTTTTTGGATATTATGCATATTTAAATTACAGGTCAAAGGACACCAAAGCGCGGTTATAATCTCAAATATTTCAATATACATAAAATTTGTGAGTCATGTTATATTTATGGCCTGAGGGAGTTTAGTAGTATTTTAGTGTTAGCTTAATCCAAATCCCACAAGTTTCCGACTCATTTTAACTACAGAGAACGGATAACAAACTTTTCACTCAACATAAAAAAATTATGAAAGTAAAATTTTTAAGGACATACGAGGGAAAGAAGGAAATGGATGTTGTTTGATACATGAATACAAGAATTCAAGTGGATATTTACAGAATATAATGAAGAAGTTGATTTTAATCTTTGATAATTCGAGCAGTAACGTTTTTTATCAATTTTTCAAATTAAGAGGATATTTTTGAAAAACTTATCAGCATGTCAAACTAGCTTAGTTCTACATTTACAATATCTTAATTTGAATTCTCTTCATCTCTAATAAGCTGCCCTTCTAGGCAAATCAATTTTCTATAATTAAATTTGTTACATTCAACAGAAATTTTAAATTCGATTTCGAGCAGTCCCAAATATCTAATAGATGTTAAATTTTCTTTATTTTTACTTATTGGGAATCGACGACAGTATTGTTGCTCTAAACATGGTCATCAGATTGAACTTATATCGGAACTACTATATCGGAAACGTAAATATTTAACCCAATTATCATTTAATTTCACATCAAAAAGGTACTATTGATAAAACTCGATACTTTGTACCGTTTTCGGAATATTTTGATTTAAAATTGTGTTCACTTGAAAATAAATCTAATATTGAAAAAGTAATGTTCAAAACCACTTGGCACGAACCGTGTAACTAGCGTCCTCTATGAGAGTCAGACATAAATATGAATTTATTGGATGTATCAGCTTACAATACATATTTGTATAAAATTTCAATACAATGTTGGGACAAAATCTTAAAAAAAGTGTACTGAGCAAATCCAAATATTTTTCAGTTTTCTATGTATAATAGAGACGGGATCACCTTTTTTGAAGCAATAAAGCTAATAAATTATAGTTAGAAAAATGAAAAACACGTTTTGATACTCAATAAAACTAAAGAGAAGAAAGTATAAGTATTAAATGACTGACTGACATGTTAATATTTTAGTAGCTTTCAACATTTTTTGTATATAAGTTTATTTACAAATCCTTTCAATCGGAAATACAATAAAGTAGAAAGAAGAAATTCTCCAATACTCAAAGCTTTAGCGTGCTTAGTCAAATAAAACTTCTTTATTTATTGAAAGATTATTTTTTTAATAATTTCCTACGAGAAATTTCTAGCACATAGTCAGCTTATTCAGTTACTTTTCGCTCGCTGGTAATTCTAACAATTAATATCGTTACGTATATACTGTATATTTCCCTTATTTGCAATAAATTTCACATTGTGAAATTTCTAATGAATTGCAAAATTATTTCATAGCAATTTGAAGAGCAACCATATTATGATTTTATGCAAATTTTAGCATTAAAATTTTATATTAAACCCTATAGAGCTGTACTGTATCTTGCCAAAAGGCAAACTTAACATGTGTCATCATATATATTCATGTTGGCCTAGTTTGCACTCCGGTTCGTACGGAGCTTAATTTATGAAAAGCAATTAAACCTACAGAGAATGAATTTCTTGATTCGGTTTTGTACATTTTTGTGAAAAATTACAGGGAAACATGTAATACTGTTTCCAAATTGTTTTATAATGCAATACATTAAATTAAATTACGTAATAGGGGAACAAATCGCTCAAATAGGACCATAAAATCTAGGAAAATATGAATATGAGTGTTATATATAGTATCACTTCAACAGCAATAAAAAAAATCTTTTTTTGATCTCCTGATTACTGAATACGAAAAATTGTTCCTAAATGATAATCCAAAATGCAACAGGGATTGGTCAGATGATTCACTACAAAGTACTGCACCTCTGTATTCGATAGAATTATTCATTTCAGTGCTGACACCTGTATCTTCATTGTGAACAATTGGATCTAGTTATCCAATCTTAATTGTAACAGAAAAAGCGTAAACCTGCAACACCACATTGCACAGTGCTGTATAAGACGAATTACGGAAAAAATCCATGATTTGAGGTGGGATGCTTCGTCCACAATATTCGCCGGATATCATCCGATATAGTCTTAGATTTGCGTTGATTCCAATGGCCATATGTAAACGAAATGGCTTCTGGTCCCTTTTTGTATTTAGAATAATTTCCTCAACCCATCAAAAGAAACAATTAACCTTCTCTTGTAATCAGTTCATCTTGCCAAACATATTTCACAAAATATCCTTAATTTATCAACATAAAAAATATTTTTGTTTAGTCTTCTCAATTCTCTGATCTACCTGGTTCGGTATGAAGTCGTAAATGATTGCTTTTGGGCATTTAGTAGGGCTATGTCCCAAAGCCGCTTTAGAAAAAAGTAATTAAGATATTTACATCATTAAATACTTCATATGCATTATCAAGGATAAAACAAGAACATTTATTGAATACTCCTGTGGTCTAAATACATCTTTTTCGCAGTTTCAATTATATACATATCCTTGGATGTGTCGATGATGACGGCTATAATCAAAATTACAAGATGGTGATATGTCATAGAGATTAGTGCAGTTTAGTTGGTTACATATTAATTGATATGGTTCAATCATCTTCTAGTTTTTTGATGTGTGTGTATGAAAGAAAATGGCTTGGAAGTAAGTCCATAAGCCACCACAATGATACTACTTAGATATTAATTTCAATATCCTTGATAAAATTTACTAATAGATCTAGAGTTTGTCGGTTATCTATGTTTAAAAGGTGTGTGAGGTTCAGAGGTAGTGAGTAGTTTTATTTAACAAGTAACTGCAACAAATTGTTTGTTTTATGAATGTGATTGCTGCATCCGAAACAAATTGATTGAGTGATTGAGATCAGCACAAGAATTATCATTGCCGTTAACAATTTTTTGATGATACATCAGATAGAAAACATTTTTTGCCAATTTGCGATTTACTGAATTGTTTCGTTATTACTGCAATTGTTATCAGTGTCAGAGTTTTGTGGAAATCTATTTATTGTTTGATTTTCATATTTTTTTTTTAATCCAAAATGATGTCGTTATGATATAGGGGTTAAAATGCCATACTAAATATTAAGAAATTTATGGAAAATGAAGTTTTTCGATGGAATCTATAAAGTCTCATGAGTTACATAATAAATTTTCTAGACAATTTATTAAAAATGAATATTTTTTTCAACATTACTGCTTTTTTCAATCCCAATATAGGAAAATATTCTCGAGTTGCATCCTAAAAAATATTGAAATGTTTGATTTTAGTGGAATGATACTTTTTTCAAATATAAATGTTCTGATTGACACGAAAAATAATAAAAAAATGTCTGTAAGATCATTCATTGTGAATCGAAATTTAACATTTTTTATCTATACATTCGTTGATTTATGTATTTTAAACAGATATTCGAATCCCGATTTTGTGGGATAATAAATCGATCATATCATGATTGTAGAAGAACCAGTGGAGGAAATTAAGGTAATGGAGTACAATATGGAGACTTTTTCATCATCTCCCATGGGCCTTTTGCCGATACTCAACTTAACATGACTTAAGGATCTCAAAGTAGTAGAGAGCTAGTGCAAAGAAGTAGGACTCTCAGTCCATTCCAACAAGATTGATATAATAATAATAATAATATTAATAATGAAGAGGTGGAAGAGGCTTGATCGACCTTATCAACCTGCACTCTCGACAGGTAATGAAACTAAGTAAATTCTTTCATATCAAATCGGAAGTCTCAACTCTGCACCAGATTTTATCCAAAGCGGATAAGAATTATTCACCTCTCAACCTTGCATCGCCAGAATCTGATTTAAATATAGTATTGGACACCAAGAAGTTGGAACAGTGGTCACGGAAGGCACTACACGGTAGACATCATCATGACCTCAACCAACCGCATGTTGGCAAGGCACCTTCAAACAGATGGCTTACTAGCTGCAATCTGTTTCCAGGGACTGAAGGCTTTATGATGGCTATCCAAGATCAAGTTATCAACACCTATAACTACAAGAAAAATATTATCAAGGATCCGAACATTCAATCTGACAAATACAGAAAGTGCCAATAAACATCAGAGACCATCCAACATATAACATCCGCTTGTAGTGTGTTAGCTAATACCGACTATCTACACCGGCATAACCAAGTGTGCAACATAATCCACCAGAAACTGGCCAACAAGTTCGGTCTTCTCAATACGTATACACCGTATTACAAGTACCAACCGCAGAAGGTGCTCGAAAATGACAATTTTAGACTCTACTACGATAGGTCCATTATCACCGATAGACAGGTGACGAATAACAGACCTGACATCGTGGTGGTTGATAGAAGAGTCAATTCAGTCCTTCTTGTCGATGTAGCTATACCGAACACTCATAACGTTCTCAACAAACATCAGGAAAAACTGGTCAAATACGCGGATCTCTCAATTGAGATTAAACAAATGTGGCACAGAGAAAATGTGGAAATAGTCCCAGTTATTATCTCAGCAACAGGCGTCGTGTCTAAGACCCTGCACGACAGCATCGCCAAACTGGGATTACCAAAAAACACCTTCGACGACATCCAGAAGGCTGTAATACTGAATACTTGCCACACAGTGCGCAAGTTCATTATGTGAACCGAGCCTAATCCTTTTGATAGTTTGTATCCGGGATAGGTAAATAATACCGGCTGAGCAGTGCATAAGTCTTTCGCATAATAATGATAATAATAATAATATGCTATAATTATGATGAACTTCTCCTAAAGATACACTTCTCTGGACTAGTAGATGATGACAGCCGGAAGAAGCTATGGTGGCGCTGGAAGAATTGGTCTGCCAAATATGGAGGCAATAGGTTAACAACGACGGCTGCTCTAGAAGCTCTGAGTATTGGGCCAGGGCATATTAACAGCAGCATGCAGACTGACACTTAATAAGGTGGCTGGCTAAAAGGGGGTATAACTTACCTACATTTCCATGCTATGAGGAATTGTCATTAAAATTTTTTACGACACAGGAACATGTATCCAGTTGTATTGATGCAGAGAAAGCAAGAAAACTTGCTAATTGAAATAAAACCTCTAAGTTAGGCGACGATAATACTGCATAAAATTTGCAGCTATAATTTCTTAATAACAAAAGGATGACAATCCCAGTTGAAAAGCCTTGCTTTCAAGCCAATTACGTTGGAGAATTCTCGAATTCTTGAAAAGCCTCCGTGGCAGAGGCGAAGGAATTCAAGGGGAAAAAAGGGATAACTCAAGCAATTGGGACTGTCGAAGGCTCCCCATTATTAGTGTCAATGTGATTATATCAGAGAGTTTCAATCGTTTTATATATCAATTTTGTCGTTCCATGAAAAGAGTTAGGCAATAGAAACTAGTGCATTTACCTTGCACAACAATAAAATATCCATACGTTTATAGCATTCCGAGTGATTTGTTTCCAATGAACTCATCGTTGCTCTCAGAAAACGAAAGAAAGATTTTTCTAATTTCCTTTCAGTTTGAAAATAAATTTGAAATATTGAAAGAGACACGGAAGAAAAAATTTGAATTATTTCACCTTTTCAGTTTAAAATACAAATTTCAAATTTATGTCTACAAGATTCTAAGGAAGGACTTAAACCGGATATTTCATTCCGTGACAAATAATTTTCTATTTCGAGTTCTCTATTAAAAGTTAATATTATATTCCAGTCTTGTCAGTTGACTCTGTTTTCAACGAATTCACCATAAACAAAGTGACACTCCATTTCATTTAGAAGTTCAAAAGTTTGGGATTAAAAACGGCGTAGCCAGAAAATTACCTTTATTATTCAATTCTAACTTTTTCTTTTGGTAACCGAAAGTTCTACTGCTACGAAGATGGAACAGCAGATCCGGTTAGAGTTTCAGAAAAGCATCTCTAAAACTGAAAGGGTCAAATGCTATAACAGGTGATATGACAAAATACGGTGCATTTGCAAATAAAACAATGCTATTTGAAATGTCACTTGCTAATGATTTGAAATTAGTAATAAAATTCGATTTTTGTAGTAATATAACAAATAAAATAGGTCAAAGATAAATACATGGATTAACAACAGCACTACCTAACATTCAATTCTATTCATCCAGTTATAAATAGATCTTTTCAAGTATACAGTGTGTAATATAAGTTTGCACTTAATAATCATTCTGTTCAAATGGATTGTTCAAGGTGTATAAGTGCAACCGTTCTCTTCCGTTGCTTAAGTTTGACCTTTATCTACTGATTTATTTTGTTTCTGGTGTTTCATCATGTTATCATGACTGTGTAAAAAAATCTTAAATGTTGAAGAGAAAATGGGACTTTGTTTGCGTACATGTTGAGAATATCACAAAATATTTATACAAAGGCGCGCGTGAATTGAATTTGAAAATTATATCGCATTCTTACTAATTTTTATTCAATCATATATAATTGAGTGATGATAGATGTCATTTTTGTTCATTATTCCATTTTATTATTAAAAATTTCAATTACAATTGTTTGTTAGTGGTACTTTTTAGCAAGAATAAGTAGGGTAGTGATCGTTGTGTTATAGTTTGTCATTTTGGTGTCGAGATTGACATTGCCATTGTCAAGTGACGTGAAATTGTTTATTAAGTTCAGCAGTTTGCGCAAAGTAGAAAAACGTCTTGCTGTATCATTATACCTACCAGTATAACTATTGGTTGCATTCTAATCAAGCCTCAATTTATACATTTTGAAATAATCAATTTCATTGTAGAAAAATCTTCTCTAAAATGATTTTACAACCTTCTACAACTCTTGATACTAGATATCTAACTTCTCTCTCTCTCTATCAAGTCCTCTCTCCAAAATCCCTTAATTAATTCGGCGCTTCTCTTTTTTTGTGGGTTTTCTTCTTCTCAAAGCCGATCGATGTCTTCGTCTGTAGATATCTTCCAGTATTCAATGTTTAGCTTTTATGATCTACTGTTCACGAATAGCATAAAAAACCAAAAAATTCAGGAAACAGAAAACAACAAAGCTTTAGTTAGAACGTAGATTGATTCACCAAAAGAATTGAGTCAAAGAGCTCCTGATTAAGCGTTTACCATTCCAATAGGAATAGTCAGCGATTAACAGCGCCTGAATCTTCATTTTCCAATGCTTTCGTTAAGTATATAATAGGGAAAATGGAGAATGAGGTACTAAAGGTACTAAAATATGTTAATGAACTGATAAGCGATCATTACCTGGGCTCCCAAGACCATGATAATAGTAAATTATTCAGTAAGCTAGTAATAACTATTACTTGCGAATGGAACACTTTATCTACAAACATCTGGAAAAAAAATTAATGTGAACAAGATAAATACAGTTAATAGTAATATTATTACAGTTATTGAAAATCACAGGTGGATCTGTCATTTTATAAGTAGTACTTCCTTTTGTAGTAGTGCTTGTGATATTATCAGCATTCTCTGTGCTACAGTTATTCTTGTTAATTACACCCATAATTGTTCTTCTCCTTGTTATTTATATTGTCATCGATGTAACCGTGTGGAGGAAGGATCTTTTAATAGAAATACAACCAATTTGTTTGCCCATAGCAGCTAACTTAATTATGCCAACTATAAGTGCATTTATCAGTCTGGTAATTCAGAAATAAATAGTTTCATGTAGCATGAGGTGGTTGCAATGAAAATTATCCTCTATTGATTTCGTAAAAATCCATAAAAACGAGTTGCTAGAGCATCCTCGGATAGTACTTGCGCCAAAATAATGCCTTATGATTCAATTATGACTTGACTTTTGACGATGGAATATAATTCCTTCAATTCCTTCATTGCTTATCAATATTCTCTTGCTTATTATGTGATGGTTTTAGACGAATTTTTTTCCAAGTATCTCATGTTCGAACAAGTGAAAAGTCACTTTGACATATTGTAACGTTCATTATTACCTTCAAGTGGTACACAGAATGAACGCGAACATGACACGCTCTAGACGTTCATAAATATAAAAGCCAGTTAACTTGATGAGAAACGGTGATATTGCACATAATGACTCCGCTCGTACGGGCTTTTGATATCGAAGTTAATCAACTCCCTACTTTTTACTCCCTGAATGTCATTGAACATCAAAAATTTTCACTTTTCCAGTGTAGTTTATACTTCCACATGGTAATTTGATAACTGTATATCGAATAACTTGAAAAATGACTTCTCTAAGAGAAAGGCTAGGGAATAATTTATTGGTGAATTTTCTCAATGAAAAAATGGAGACTAAGTTTCTGACACTAATATATGAAATCATTTAGCAGAACCAACGGCGTTTTAGTTTCTAACATACAATGTACTGGTTTTCTTATTGAATGATTCAATAAGTTCAAAAGTTGATCATATAAACTCCAATTCATTCGCGTGTGTTTTGAAAGATTCCTTTGGATCTATTTCTATCATTCTATAGTCTATTTTAGAAATGTATAGAGCAATAAAATGGGGAATTCCGTCCAGTTCGGCTCAATTTCGGTGTCGGCCATAGGTGTAGGTCCTGAAATATTGTGTAGGGATTACTTAGGTAGTAGATTATACAGTTACGTTTTGCGTTTAACAGGTTCCGTTTAACCTTCTATTAGTGCCTTTGCCTAATTCCAACCCTATTTCAGATTCGGCTTAACCATGCGCCGTAAGGGCATTGGTGCTGTTAAGCCGTGAATAGTGTTTACAGTATTATAAGATTAGTAATAAAATGGCGACATTCACACCAACGAAAAGATGCTCCAATAATTCTCCACTATCAGTGAATGAAAAACTTATCATTTTAAATTTCATAAAATACGATTACCCGAAATTTACTGTACAAGCGAAGTTCCCGAATGACTGGAGTTGGAAAGTCCACCGTTTTTAAATTATTGCGGGGGAGACAGATTCTAGGCCAAGTAGAACCTCCCAAGAAAAGTCCAGACAGACCAGTAAAAGTCCTTGATGAAGACACCAAAAGTATAATTCGAAGAAAAGTTCACTCTTTTTATTTTAAAAAAGAAATACCCACTCTAGATAAGATTTTAATGGAGTTTGTCCAGAATGACAGTATTCCGTTGAAAACTAAAAAACTTTTATGGACCACTTTTGGGAAATATGAATTTTGTCTGGGAAAAGCATAAGCGTAAAGCACTTTTACTGGAAAGCGATGAAATTGTTCGCTGGCGACGAAAATACTTAAAAAGTATAAAGCAGTACAGAACAGAGCAGAAGAAAATCTTTTATCTTGATGAGACGTGGATTAATAAAGGATATACAGTACCAAAAATGTGGCAAGACAAAAATATAACCAGTGCTCTCCAAGCTTTCATGAAAGGCCTGTCAACGGGTATTAAGGTGCCTTCAGGTAAAAAGTAATTTGTCTAATATCATAAGACTTAAACTAGTATCGACCCAGTTGGCTGATGGTGATTTGTAAAATGCCAAAGTTCTTCATTCTTGTTAAATGAGTATGACCAATATTAGGTCCATTATTGACTTCGTCGAACATTACGATATTCCACATATTATTATTATTTGCTAGCGACAAAGTAAATACGGTATTGTGGTATAAAACAAAAAATATATTTTAATAAATAATAGTTTCCAATCAATTATATATTTTCCGTTTTGCTCAATGACCTTTTACCATCTTCCTCTTAGCTTCATGATTTCGCGTCCTTATCAGCAAAAAACTGAACCAGGTGTAATTGAAGGTTATCGTCATTTGAGAAAGTTTGACCATTCTGCAAAATTCCAAATAAATGGAAATCAGATGTTGCCGGGTCAGGGCTGTATGGGGGATGTGGCGTCACTTCCCAGCCAAGATCCAAAAGTCTCGCACGAGTTGCCAAAGATGTGTGAGGCCTTGCATTATCATGGTGGAACACTAAACCTTTCCGATTTGAGAATTCTGTCCGTTGTTCTTCGATTGCGCCACCCAGTTTCACTAATTGTTGACAGGAAACATCAGAATTAATCGTTTGGTTCCTTGGAAGTAGCTTAAAAAACACAACACCTTTGTAATTCCACCAAACTAACGGCTTGAGCTTTTTTTGTTATCTTTCAGTTTTCGATGTGGTTTGTTCTGGTTCATCGTGTTTGTTCCATGATTGTTTTCGAACCATGTTACTATACAAGACCCATTTTTCATCACCAGTTATAATTCTTTCAAAGAAAGAGTCGGTTTCATTTCGTTTGAGATTCATATCGCAAATGTTGATTATTTATGGTAAATGAATTTCTTTAATTTCATGAGATACCCAAATATCAAGCTTCTTAACTAGCCCAAGACATTTTAAGTGTTTTCAAATTGTTGTATGCGACACGTGTAGCTTCTTCTCAACTTCTCGAACAGTTATAGGACGATCCTCTTCAATTATGACTTCGAATTGGTCAGAATCAACTTCAGTAGGCCGACCAGAACGTTGCTCATCTTTGAGGGAAAAATCTCCAAAATAGAATTATTTACACCAATTCCAACACATGCGCTCTGTTAGGAATCAGCACCATAGTCTTCACATATTTCTATGTGAGCCGTAACAGCTTTCTTTCCTTTATGGTAATGAAAAGTCCACTCCATTTGAAATTAACCCACAACAAGTTATTCTCACTGAGCTTAACATTAACGAATTCAATTGACGAATCTTGGTTTCCAACTGAGAAAAATCAAGTGAATTTTTTCCATCTTTCTAATATACATTGTATTTTTAACGGCTGTTATTTGATATATTTCAACTGGATGTAATTCGTATTTTCTATAGAACAATACACTAAATTACGAGTATGTAAGTATTTCATTTTTATATTTTCCATTAGACAGGAAATACTAAATATACTGGCGCTCACGCACTATTTTTCCTTTTTCCAACAAACCGAAATCGATACGGATGAAAGCTCACTTGAACTAAATTACATCTTTGAAAACTTTAACATAACACAGGAAATATTCTGTGCACAATTATTTTTAGTATTTATTATTAGTTGGAGAGAGAAAGTCTTTTTTGCATTGTAACATAAATAAATCATCGTGAAAGTATAAATAGCAATAACCGGTTCTGAACTACATGAACCCATTTTGTGACTATGGAAAAATGCAGCTTGAGTTCAAATGTGAAGCTTCAATGAAACCCCAACTTGAAAAGTAACTGTACAGTGACAAACTCAATTAGATTTATCGGCAACTGTTGACAGCTCGCTCATAAATAGATTAGAATTGTTAGATGTTGATTTTGTACGAATGTATCTAAAAACGGGGAGCGAGAAACAACCGACATCATGAAGTTGACGTAAAATTCTATTAGACTTCCTCTAACTCATCAGAAATACGTATTTACTTTAGTAAACATTTTCATCATAGTATGCAAATTTCAGAACAAGTGGGTAATGCGAAAGCTCTAATAGGGTTTGCGTTGGAATGTATGCAAAATTAACGGCGTTACTTATGGAAGGGATTTGACGAATATCCTATTTCTTGAGATGCAATTCTAGTTTAGCCGGCTTAAAATTTCCATGAACGTTTAACATAGGTAATCTGCAGCAAACACACTGCTTAAGCAATTTCCATGCGAGGTGTCAGACGAAATCCAAATTAATAATCTTGAGATTTCTGTGAAATCTGTAAAATGAACCCATCTTATTTTTCTAGTCCAATGAAAGACACCCCTATATCTTAGCTTTGCGAGATAGTACGACTACTTCATGTACGGCGATATACAGAAATTCAGTCAAAAAAGTTTTTCACTAGGTGGAACAACGTATCACTCCCAAAATTTTTGAACAGAGATTGTAGGAAATAAAGTTATAAGAACCATATCCTAGAACGGAACTCTCAATGTAGTACGATATTCCAGATTCTTACAAAAAAATTCGTGGCTTCATTGGACAATATATTCTAAATACTAATATTCCGTATAAGAGACATATAAGAGACAAAGATTAGCAATGCATCTTTAAATGTGGAAATATGCTCAGATCCTGCATGAAGGATTATTAAACGTTTGCCTATTCCAGCACAATCCGAAAACTTCAATTCGTCAGGCTTCATGCAACTCCAAATGCCTACAACCACAATCCACAGGGTTCGTCATAAACAGTTGCGTCTGTATGCCTATAATGTACATCTGCGGCAGGCGCTATTACCAAAAGATCGACCAAAACGTGTGTAATTTGTCGTAGACATGTTACTACGTATTGAGCATGATGAAGATTTCTTGAAAAAAGTGTGTTTCAGTGATAAGGCCACGTTCCATGTGTCTGGTACAATCAACCGCCACAACGTCCGAATTTGGGGTTCTGACACCCCACATGCAGTAGTCGAGCTTCAACGAGACATCCTAAAGATTAATTAACTACAGTTACTGGCTGCGTGTACATAGATATGCTTAATAAATTCTTCCTTGGAAGAATTACAGTCAATTGTTTACTTCCAACAGGATGGTGCACCACTATACTGGTTGACAGCACTTCACACACTTCAACGAAACTTTTTACAACCGATGGATTGGACGGGATGGCCCAACAACATGGCAACCAAGGTCTCCAGACATAACACCCATCGACTTCTTCTTGTGGGGTTTTTTAAAGGACATTGTTTACCGGATACCGGTTAACGAAATTGATGACTTGGAACGCCGCATTACACAAGTTTTTATTACAATCACAGGCGACATGTTACAGCATTGAGTTGTACTAAAAAAAACTTTCTTAATTGCAGTAATACGTGCAAAAGACAGAATATAAATATCTTGTTTCTTTTCGAAGTTATGAATTTTTGAAGTTGTAAAGATATTTTTGGAACACACTGTATATCAAACGGTTGGGATTAATTTCACTTTGATGCGAATTTATTTAATATAACTGACGTAGAGAGAGATATTGTTTGAAAATTGATGTTTGTATGCTGTTTTTCTAAAGAAAATTATAAAAATGTTCAATAACAGAGTGACATAGTCATAGTGACATAGTCAGAGAAAAAATAGTGCCAGAGATATGAAACTCGATGAATACTAGTCCTATATACTAAAAAAAATTATAGTATGAATAGATATTGAGTTGAGTGGAATGGAAAATACAAAGATAATAGAAATGCAAACTTTTCAGTTGGGATCGAATCATGGAATTTGGATGATTAGCTATTATAAGAATGTACCTACTTTGAATAACATAGATAATGACTTATTGATAAAGCATAATAAAAGAACAAATTTAAAAGTGAAATTTTATTGCGGTGTGTATAATCAAAATCAACAAAAAATTGCTTCGCCAACTCTATAATTTAGCAACGGCTACATTGAAATTTCCAAGCAATTAAATTGATGCCGGCTACCTCCACAAATGTTACAACTAAATAATGTCTTGCAAGCCATTTGGGACAGCATACCGGAACAGTTTATTGGTAATAACAGACAAGTTTATTGATAATAACAACATTTGAATGCTTTCACATGAAAAGTGTATATACATAGAGTTAGGACACGGAAATCAGTCTAAATAATTATTATACTCCAGTTAAAAGTTCTGAGTTCTATCTTGAGAAATTCGTATTTATTCCAAAATCTGAAATCAACGATTAATCTCATGATAAATTTGCCGTTGAAACTAAATTACTACAGAAGAAATTAATGTTCTTACTTATCAGAGAAATAATCCGTTGAAGAATAAATAACATGAGAAAACTTACTTATTATTGTGAGATTAACTTTTATGTTTCTTGTTGGAGTCTGCTTGAAATCCACTCTGCAGTGATAAATACCTCCATCGCTGTCTTTAACAGTTTCGAGAGTCAATTTGGCTGGTTTGTCTTGGTAACGGAAATAACCTCTGCCACCAAGAACACTTTCATCTGCCCAATGTTTACCTTGTTCTAAAGATTTATCTCTGGAGTCGAACCTGAAAGAGATATTCAATAAATTAATATAACGAAATTTGTAATAGGAATATGAAAGGAGATGGCAGAACAAAAGCTGTCTATAGTATGTGAAAGATCATATATCATAATTGTTGGTTGTATTATATTTGTGGATGGAACGACGAATCAATTATCCGAAATGTAATAGCGACAAGTTTCTATTAGTTACTAATTTTGTGAAAAGTTCCTTTTTCATTTTTCTATATCATTACATATTTTCTTTCTATATTATCCTCATATCAATTACTATTATGAGCTGTAAAACTATACAGTACGTTGTATAGTTGTCAGTTTTCTGGTGAATTATTAAAATAACTTTCGTTCACAACAATTGAAAATATTTAATACTGTTTCATACGCAATTTTCTTAAGGATCAGAAGAGGAATTTTGTCAACGCTTTAATCATTAACTAGCTGAAATTAAAGAATTGTCGTCAAACCTAAGAGTGACTATTTTGATAAAATTATTCTGAGTGCTCGCTAATGCATCGAAAAATATTTTTGAAATATATAATATTAAAAGCTGTCCAGAATCGTGTAAAGCCGTGCAAGATGGTTTTGATGTTAGTCGTTTTAGATGTTCTGCCACTGTTTCGGTCTAAGTAGCAGTCTATGTAACAGAATGGTCTAAATATGAACTTGTTTAAATACGTTATCGGATAACAAATTTGAAAACCAAGAATATTTTTGAAATAATAAGAAAAAGAATTAGAGTTTCTGAAGCTATCGAAAAATCTCTTAGGTCAGAGTCTCAAAAAATTGAAAAATTAAAATATAGTGGCAACAATACAAATTTGAAGAAAAATTTTATATCATAGAAAATGATCACATGTGGTAGATCAGTCATGTCTCTTTAGCGCACAAGTTCAACACATAGCTTGACAAAAATAATAGTAAAGGAAAACAAACAATTTTAAAATATATTAAACCTAGTAGTAAGAAAATACCTTTTCATGATAACAACAAGGTTACATATGCACCAAAGACGAAGAAGATGGTAGTATGAACTTCCATAGAGAGACATATTGGTCAACTATTCCGGTACTTATCAAATATGAAGAACTATGTATGTACGAACACGAAAGGATCTACTGTGTCCCTCTTTCTTGCTGCGATACTTGGGATCAGAGTATTTACAGCTGAACGAATAATTCCAAAACCTTTTTGAAAGTTCAGAATGTGGAATGGCTATAGCTACCCCAGATATTCGTCTTCAATTTCCTACGCTTCCATGTGTAGTGCTTAGGAGTTCTATAGAGTCCCACACTCCAAGAAAATGTGACTAGAGGTTTCGTACTCTACGTAACAGAATCTGCACGCTGTATTATCTGCTTGTCTGAGCCCCTCTAGATTCTCATTAACTGGTTTTACCCCTATCTAACTTCATTTGAATGCTTTTTTCATTGTTCTGTTGTTGATACCACAAAAGGATTTAGGTGTTCTCCTACTTAATCAAGTCTGTCAGCTATTTCGTTCCCTCTACTCCGGTGTTTCCCGGAATTTATTGCAGAGTTCTTTTATTTTTCTTGCCTAATAATGATGTTTTATCAGCGATAATGCTTTTCTAGATTCACTGGACATATTTTTCAATAGCATATATTTCCGGTCGAAAAATGCTTGATGTGTTGATGTGTTGCACAGGCTTCTATCAAAGCTTGATTTTTTGGTATCTCAAGAATGGTTTTCACTTCTTAATTTCTTCTTTGATCATTATCTGCCATGCTTTCTAATACGATATGGAGAGGTGGAAGATTTAGAATCACTTCTTGTGAAGCTGTTGGCGTTACAATCATGCAAGCCAGTCTTTGTACCTTTTTAGAGATAATTACTCGTGATGTATAGACTAGTTTTAGTATCCCCGTATGTGATGAGTTGTTTCACTTATGAAGAACTAACTTCTCACCATTAATTACTTTAAAATAGGCACAGTAACAGTCAACAGTAAGTTTAATAGGCCCAATTAAATCCATTGCTGGACATACGCCTGCCATAATTAAATACATGTGAGTTCGTTTTGTGTAGCATTCATCCAGTTTTTATTGGATTTAAACATCTGTTTAGCAAATAACACCTTTTGAATTTTCCGATTTTCTTTAATCCTGGTAATTATATAGATCAGAGAAAGAATGTTTTTTATTGATATTTGTGCCCGGAGAATATATAAACAGACTAATTATGGTTGAATGATTTGAATTAGTGAAGTTTGCCAATGTTTAGGGTTATTTATTCTGAAAATATATCTAAAAATATTTGGCTTTGAATTGTTTTCCTAATGTATTCCAATTCTTTCATAAAACTCCTACAAATTCATCTTCATAATATTAAAAATAATAGGAGCATTTAGCAAAATTGTTGTGTAGAAATTTTATAATGAATTTGAAGAAATTTATTATTAGTATCAACCCAAATATCACAATTTATACCAATCCGCTCCAAAATAAATCACCAAAGTTGGACTTTTAATCATTTGCTACACCTATTTCAACGATAAATTAATGCCAATTAGTATTCATAGGACTGATAATGACATTAACGCTATGTACTAATAGAATTGGACGTACGGCGAACTGTAAATATTATATTTCTGCTCTAGTACAATTGACATATATTATTGATATTTGCGAATTGGAATTTTTCAAAATGGATTGTGTTAACGAAATGAGTTGCGATAATCAGGGAAAATATCATCATATTCAAATTTCATGTTTTCATTTGCAGCTGAAATCGGCATATCGAGCTATAAATCGAATTTCACGCAACGTTTTGATACGAAAGAAGTTATGATGGTCCAATAAAATGATGCTATTGAATATATCCTCATAATTATGATTATATAACTCATGCTTGAATAAACCAATGAAATCCGTGAATATCACATAGTTACCACGTATTGACATGTGAATGTATACGCTTCTCGATTTTGTATAATCATTTTGTGTTTAGCCTCTGAAAATGTGGATATTTCCATTTTGAAAAAAAGAAGCATATTTAGAACAAACTTTCCTGAAATCTCTTGCCATGTTTACCAATATTAAGTTATCAAGTGAGTATTAAACAAAAAAATTTCCTTATACCATCTTATTGTAAAGTTTTCATTATTTATTTACACTCTTTCTATTCGTTGGGTGAATTTACAAACACGGTCTCTTACGTACTTCATTGGATCAAACACTTTACACTACACTTAACTAACTTAGGATAATTAACTTATCACTAACAGTTAACTGACTTATATAATTTATTCAAATTCTTTGGTTCCTTTTCTATTTCGTTCTGTGTACTATGACTATATAATATAAACTAACCAACTGCGCTACAAAAACTCGTTTATATATTCAAAAATAAATTCTAAGAAATTCTAGAAACAAAACAAATGAATAAATAGACCTTCCTAGAAGTTAATTCAAAACAAACGATGTAACCAAACATCAAACGAATTCCGCAGCTTAAAAAAGTATATCAAACGTACCGCGCATTCGCCTAATTAAATTTCCATTTTAGTTGGACAAGGTTGGGTTCACGGCCATTAACACCGACTTCTTCATAACATTATTAACCGTTTCAGTGCAGTCGACTTGGGTAAATCATTACCATACAAAGTGTGCTTGAAACTTACAGCAAAGTATCTTTTTTTTTTAGAGACTATTAAAACGCAAGCCCGTCACTTATTTATACTAGAAAATTCTTCTCAATCACTCCTTCTAATCTTGGCATGGAGTGAATTAAAATTCCAACAAATATTTTCATTTAAATTAAGGTCTAAAAATACAGCAATTATTTGGAAGGTTTGGAAGTATATAAACTTAAACGGAAACTTTGTAGAAGATAAAAATTATTATGGAAACAAATGTCATGTTTCTTCGTTTGGTGAACAACCCCTTGTATGTTACACAAATTGATGACGCAAATTGGTTACTTTGACACTAAAGAAAAAATATTCCCTTTAACTCGTATTCTAAATATTTTGCATGTAATTGAAAGGATGTTTTTTGATCGGTGTAACGACGCGACGGTTCATCAAATAGTGTCTCGTCAGGCCTGATAATTGTGTTTACAACAGACACAAATTCATTTATACATGTCACTCTAGCTCTATAGTAATGCTAGAAAATTGTATGAATAATAGTTCGTTATGAAATTATTCAGAATAAATTCACGACATATAATTATAAAATAATTGCGTTGAGACACTTTCCACCTTAATATCAGTTCCCTTTGTCTAAGAGCGAAATTGACTTAAGAGTGCTCCTAAATATGAAGATTGTCCCAGAAGTAACTGGTTTGACCTAGAGACTGGTCCTTCGTTATTGACAGTAACATATTGGGTAGCAGACTTTAAACAAGGCCGTATGACCTGCGAAGCCCAGCATCGATTAAATGAGGTGACGACTCCAGGGTTGTTGAAGAAAATCCACAAAGCGGTATTGGATGATGGTCAACTCAGAGTGCGCGACCTAGCTGACATTTCAAAAAGTGCGGTACATCGCATATTAACTGAGAATTTGAACATGAGAAAGCTGTACACAAGATGGATGCCGCGTTTTCTCACAACGGAAAAAAACATCATCGTGAAGAAGTATCCATCGAGTATTTGGTTAGGTTAGGTTAGGTTAGGTTAGGTTAGGTTAGGTTAGGTTAGTCACTTTGTTCATTAAATAATCATAAAAAGAGAAGGTTTTGATATTCAAAGTATGGCGCATCATATATTATATAGTTTTGACCCTATCTAAAGTTCAGCAAGCTCTACGAGACCTTGAAAACTATTCTTTCAGCTCAACTGCAGAGAATTGTAGCACTGCATTTCCAACATTTATGTGGATCCAAATATTTCCAATAAATAGTAATCTGATGGTACAAGTTTCGGACTAAATGCTGGATGTAGTACCACCAAGTTCTTCGATTTTATTCCTGAGTATGTAGTTGATAATTGTCTTGTTGGAAGGAAACCCGCTTTAGGTCAACTAAACCCATATATTCCTCTGATGAAACCTCATACATTTGCATCAGCTCTTCACTATATACCTAACGGATTCTGGTAATTGTCCTTTGTCTATTCACACATACTTTTGAGATCAATACGAAGAAGAAAATTGAATAAAAGTGAGGCAGGGTGAAAGGTCGGCTGGGAGAATAACCATATTAAAAAAAATGAAACAGGTGAGTTTTCACTTAATTCTTATCCGATATCTAGACAAAGTGAAACTAAAGAGGATTTGATGATCTATCTCAAACGTATGATACCCAGAATCACATAATTTTTGAATATTAGAGTTCTCCGGTTATCACAGGCAATCACGAACTGATATGTCGTGGTTGACAAACGAAAACAATAGTGTCCAAAGAGTGAAAGAATGTATCTTGGTAGATATTCCAGTAAAATATTCAACAAAAAAGAAACTAATCAGATTTAGATTTGAGTTATGGTCGTTAAATACAAGTGAAGGTTAAATTTATTCCTTATAGAGCAGCAATATTTAGAAAAGTGGAACAAGTTTTCGTTTTGAGACCCAGATTGTGTTAAAGTTGTTAACAGTTCTCGACGATATGAAAAATCATGGAGTCTTATTCCATAACTTTTTCTTCAGAGAATATGAAACTCAACATACTCCTTTACATTCAACAATTATTTATATAATGATATATGATGATATAATGAGATATGAAAAATGAGGTTCGTACTTATCATTCTATAGAGCCCATAAAATCAGCTAGAGTATAATATTAATAAATAAATTTAAAATAATTCCTATTGGAAGGAGTGGATTTGCAAGATAATGGTGTAACTAATTAACTGGATTGTTATGAAGAAAAAAAAATGGGTGTAGTCTTCATATACAAATACAGTGAGTGATATCTTAGGAAATGGAAATTATATAACATATGAATTATATAATATTGTGCACAATATAAAATCTCTCAATTTAATTTTAAATCAAACGAAAATGAATTCTTTCAGAGCCTCGGCGTCTTTTTCTATGACTGACCAACATTTGTCAGGACATAAGCTATAAAAAAATTTGTACGTTATGTCACAGCCAAATGTGTTTTATCCCTGGTATGCGGGACAAAAGTGACCTATTCGCTCCTGGAAAGACATTTCTTTTGCTCCCGGTATCGTAGCAACGACTTGTTTACCCAAAGGTTGATGACAGTTTGCTTAGCACGACATTTATTATTTATTATCGTGTGAAAATACAGAATTGAAATAAAAAAAATTAATTTAGACGATTCCAGTGCTAGTGAATTAGAATACGTCAAGGACGAACTTTTCAGCCCGGCGAGAGAAAAAATAGTAGAACTAGCTACATAAAAACGGCTCGAAACGGTTCCCAAGATCAGCGCCTGAAAGTAAAACCCCAGTACATCATTAAATGACTACTCCGTCGGTGTAAAACGTTTGCGTATGAAAATATCAGCCGGTTTTTTACGTTGTAAAACTTGCGAGAAAAATTGAAACAGTTTCCACGTAAAAATTGTTTACAAATGTTCTTAAGGTCTCAACTAACAGCGGTAAAGCAGTGGCAGAGTTTTAGTCATATAAAAAACCCTTGGTAGAGGTAATTAAAAAGTGTCGGAAAACCGAAAAATCGATACGGTTCCAGCGCCCAACTTTTTTACCAACATTCTTCAGCTAAGGGCTGTGCGACAATAAACCTTCGGCAGAGATTATTTAGTCCGAAAATATCAACAACAAATTTTTGTACGACTAAACCTCTGCCACTGCTTTACCCTTGTTAGTTGAGACCTTAAGAACATTTCTAAACAATTTTTACGTGGAAAATTTCATATAAGAAATTAACAATGAGTTTTTTTAATTATAAATATCCCAATGTGACGGTGCACTGTTTTGATAAATGATCATCATAGCATCGATATTGAGACTTCAGAGGTTCGGCCAGACCATCTGTTTAACGTAAAACACGTGATAAAGCTATAGACAGTCGAGTAATTTCAGAAAAGTTATTTTAACTGATTGTCACAGGAGATTCTTCGAGACGATCAACTTCCATAAGCTGTAATCTTTCAAAAATTTCGAACTTTAATTGTAATTGTAAATAATATTCTAGTCTCGTCACTTCAAATTTGTCTATAGAAATTTTAGAGGACAAAGTAAATATATTGAATAAGATCACAATATATTATGAATCAACAATGATATAATAGATAGAATACTTACGAATAGATGGGGGTTTTTCGATTCTCTCCGTCTTTGAACCAGATTACTATATGCATCTTATCACCAGGTATGGAAGGCTCTATGTCACAGGGTAATTTAGCCACTCCTCCTTGAACTGCCTCCACATCGAATGAAGATGTCACTGAAAAGAGTAAATGCATTTTAGAAAAAAATAAAGTGAGTGACTACTGTAAAGTATTCTCAACTATACGGGATTTAATTTTCCAGCTCTGAATCGCTATGGTGGATTGGATACTAAAGGTTATGTGCACGATTCGATCAGTAAGAAAATAGAAGTCTTTAAACATAATGTAGAAAATGTAGGATCCTCTAATGTACTGTCCCCAAGCCAACCGCTTCCATTTTGTGAAACTACACTTGCAGCACCAGAAAACTTTATACAAACCTCTGCAAGCATTAATTTATTGCCAAAACTGTAGTTACTTTACTATAAACTTAAATTAAAAAAATTAATACTAACTGCGTTTTTCTGTGGTAGTGTTGAAATTCGATTTTACACTCTTTTGCTTATTCTGCGAACTCGTGTGAAATCTTCCATTTTCAACATTTATTATACAATATACTAATTAAAAATTATTTTGGTTTAATAGATTGAGTTTTGTTCCTGGTTTTGATTACGTTGGTTTTTTCAACAGGATTGTTCAGACCTTTTGATTGGTGATATATCTTGTCAGGTTAAAAAGTCTAGGTAGGAATATATATCGTAGTCAAGCCCAGCAGTAAGAAACAAAGAGCGAGAAGTGAAAAATATTATTTACTTCCTCAAGTTTCGGTTCTCACTTTCCTAAGCTCTTCATATATCAACTTTAGTATTTTCTCTAGAAATTATTTTATAAGCGTCCCATTCTCAAATACGATTCCTCTCATTACCAAGTGTCGGATTTAGTAGTGGTCGTTAGACTAGTTAGACGATTTATATTGTGAAAGTTTAGAGGCGAAAGAGCTATAGTAGATGTAACTAGTGCATCTCCACTTGGCACCGAGACTTGAGTGGTTTCTCTACGATTCGTTAAAATTTACAAGCATCGCATTTCAAAAAGGATCGGTACATTCTAAAACTATCCAAAAGTGATAAGAAAACTACTTACTAGTAGTGAACTATACATTTTTAAGCTATACTATGAGATAAAAGTTCGATTTATCTATATTGTTCATTCAAATTTTCAAACGGTTCTTTTTTATTATTCTAACACCGTCTTGGCGCTTTGTTCTGTTTTATTTACCCATCAGAAACTATTCTCTTGAAGTGTTCACAGGTCTTTTATGAATACTGAGAAGGGAATTTCACAAAATGGTCGAAACTTTCTAACAAACTCTATCAACGAGAGCTCATTTTCGAGTATTTTCTAAACAGAAACACTTTGACACAATAGGCAGGACAACAATTATGAAACTTTTCTCATTTAGCAATTATTTCTTATCAATCTGTGACCCTGTATACAGTTAAGCACGTGAATTCTATTGTGAATAACAACTGTCTCTATTCTGGATATCTTTAATTAAAACTGGTAGGTATGTTACACTTCCTAAGTCACACTTCAGCTCCAAAAAGAAAGTATTATTACTTCACCTTTCCACTTGCAATCACTCCAGTGTAGTGCATGTATTGAAATTGCGGGAATCATATATTTTCCAAAAGCATTTATTTATGTGTTTAGAAGAATCTAATTATAGATACTAACAGAACTAACAGCTCTATTTGTACATTAACAACTATTCTAAAACAAAAATCTGTTTACTATGGTGGATCTACACCAAACAAACACTTTTCACAAACAGTTTTCTACCGGAAAATCAAAATAAAAACAAGCGTTGTTTTTTTTCGAAATAGTTCTGTTTTTTTTTACAGACTGTTTAAAATGAACAGAGTAATTATGTTTTGCTGTTTGTCCTGTTTTTATTGGAAATATTTCCGACGACAATTTTGTAATTAGCTGTGATTTTTTTTACACGGTATTTTCAAAAGCAGAGAAAAACGAATATATTGAGTTAGTTCTTTATTTAAAAGGAGAAATAAAAGTTGATTACACTACTGAACAATTATTAACTGATTTAAGAACTGACGACGTTGGGTTAAATTGAGAGTCAACTTCGTCAGTGGCCTTATTTCCTTGTGTAAATCCCGAAAATTATTTTGTTTATGATGTAGTTGATTGAACTATATAGTAGATAAGATATATTTTTTTAATGGTGAAAATTTTCAATTTTTCAAAGTTTCAAACTTTTAATATTGTACCTTTGATTAAAATAAGTGATTTCAAGAATGGTTTTGTTCATAGAACTTCGATGAATCCTTATTAAAAATGTACAAAGGATTATATGTGAGAAAATGTGGATTTTAAGAGAAATTGTTTATATTTTTAACTGTAAAAACATTATAAATCAACATTTATGTATAATTTTTTTTCCAATATTTTCGTTTTTTCATGTAGATTATGATAGGAATTATAACAACTCCATTTGATTATTTGGAAAAAAATTATTAAAAACTATACGTGAATGAGTGCATTTTCATGAACATTTTAAGCCCTGAAACCAATAATAGTTTTAATTATTTAATTCCCATATTATTTTCGTAAATCTGCCGTGAACATGAAAATTTTTGAAAAAATTAATCGAAATCGGATGATTTTTCCATTTTCTACATCCAAATGACGAGGGGACCGCGAGTATAAAATTACCAAATTAAATTAAACAGCTGTATAAAGTTTTTATTAAAATAAAAATTGATTAACTATGTCGCAGACCACAAACAAACACGGGTACACCAGATAAACAAAAATGAAAGAATACCTTGTTTCTCCTTTTAAACTTTTTTTATTCAACGACTCGAGATGGGAAAATGTTTTCTTTGCTAAAACAGTTTTAAAACCAAGATTATTTCAAGAACTATTTACTTTTTTAAGAACATTGGTATTTTTGTTCAGAAAAACAGTTTTGTTCGTGTTTTTTGTTTTGTTTGTTTGGTGTAAGCCATCCATTATGCTGACGGGTAAGCCTTCTCGAAGTGTTAACTATACTTCAAGTACAATCCCCACATAAAATACTGTTGATAGTGGTGTATTGTTTTATACGTGAGTAATGGCTATTACTCGATAATTGAATGATACAGTATCATTAAGTTGATACGTGTTAAGTAAACTCGGTATAAAACAGATTGATTTGATTTGCCTTAATGTATTATATCATACACATTATTGGAAGAAATGGTATTGACAACATGAAAAGTTGTTGTATTTCAAAGTTTCGCTAATTCTATTATTGAGAATTATCAAATAGATAGTTATTTATGTGAGAAGTGTGCAAAGTAACCTTTTTTCCATGAATGTGAATATTATCATCTCATCACATAAGTTGAGAAGATTAATCGTCATTTTCTTACTGTATAATTTTACATAACAGATATTGTCGCCTAAGAATAATTATTACTACATAAGTAGAAAAATATAAAGTAGAATGAGTGCGACTTGAACCTGGTATCTTCCGCATATGAGCCTCGTACTCTAGCCATTACGCTACGCATACATTAATTTGAACTTTCTTTACGCGCTACTGCTTGAAGTATGTTTTGTGCACTCAAAAGTGTGTCTAAAGTACGTACTTTACGCACGGTAGTAGAAAAAATATTTTCATGTTCAGTACTCGGACGCTTCGCTAGACAACTGTTAAATCTTATAATAACTAATATATTGTAAATTTTTCATTATAATGTCAACGATAATTTCGTTATGACAATTTGTTCCCGTTCATTTTTTTGTTTGGAAATTATCAGCAATCTTGAATTTAATAAGAAATATTATCTTATGACAAGAATGCCACAAAACTAAATATATTTGTTCTTTGAATAATTATTGGATAACAATTTAAATGATTTATCATTACGTGAACTGCATACTACATTGATATTATCAGAAATTCTATTATCTAATAAAATCAATGTTAAGATTCATAACCGCACATAGAAGGATGTTGTATGCGATATAGCTGGTCAGAAAAATATATATAATGTCTCAGGCTAGTAAAGAAGATCATATACTTATATTATGTTTTAATAGCTTGAGTCAAAATTATTGAATAAAATTGAGTGTGAATGTCACAACTTGTAAAAATACGTATGTAAATATTCCAAACGTTGCGGCTTACACTTTTAAGCCTTTATCAAAAGTAAAGGAGTCCTTCACGGAACTAGATCACTTCCTAAATTAGTGAATAATTAATAACCAATCTATCCCCTGTTTCCTCTCGATAATGGCTTCTAAGGGGAAGTTATTTATTTTATTTACTTCCGCTATCAAATGTGACACTTTAAGTCACTCCTTGATATTAGGAAACTCCACATTTTTCATAACCTTCATTTATGGAAAGGAGTTATGTAAAAACTTTACATAACTGTTTCAAGTTTCAAAGAATAATTTATTGGTTACTGTGAAAACTGACAACTATTTCATAATTTGAACTGACACTTGACTTATTATTTAAATTCAATAGAATTTTAAGATTTGTAAACATTGAAAATAACATTATTGAAGACACAGTTTTCTGGGTGAATATTCTCCTGAACTTCTTGTCTAATTTTAATTTCATTTGAAGCTGTGATATCATCAATCACACATAGCCTTCAGCTACTCTCTAGATTTCCATCCTCCGTGTTGCTTTATTTTCAGAATGTCTGCTCCTGAGTCTGCTAGGAGAGACGCTAACGAGCGTCTGAAACAATGTAACCTTTAATATTAAGTAGACCCAGGTACTGTGTATTATGCTTTCTGGAATTGTAATTTTAAAAAAGGTGCGATCATCAAATACGTCTCCTTCATGTAAGAACGTTAGTTCAGTCTTTCTGCAGGCTCCCACAAAAATAAATTATAAACATATCGTTAAATACACTCTACAGTTTCCTTCGTCAAAATCTCCGATTTGTTTGCATGGTATCCTGCTGACCTTCTCTTCAGCCGAGCCAAAAGCATAGTGTACTTCTTGATATCAACATTTTTGCGCACCGTGAGCTCAGATCTCAACATTGATTTTGTAGTCCACAAAGTCGACGCTTTTAATGTTTTTAAATTTTCAAAATAATCCAGTAGTACCGTTTCATTGATGTTCTCCATATTTTACAAATCGTATCCTTTTACAAATTTTTGGTAGGCCAGGGCATATCTACTTCTTGACTTTTCAGGTATTAAACTACCCATTGCAGCATTTGTAGACACTCCCACTTCAAATGGAATGTCTGATTCGCTATCTGAAGATATTTCTAGTAATTACTTCTAGCACCATTTGATTCTACATTATATTTTCATTGTAATTGAAGATTCTATTAAATATTATAAAAGCGAAGAATAGATAAAATGTAATTTGCGCTGGCGCTAGTTTGGGGAAATATTAGGCTTGTTGAACAATTACGCTGTTTTCATAACTAGTTACGTAAATAACTATTATATCCATCTCAAATATCACAAATTATTATTATGTGTCGACATTGACTGTTGTTGACGCTGCTTAAATTTCAAATGATTGTTAATACAGTTGCAAAACCTTCCATTTTGAGCTGTTTAGCAAAATATATATTCAGTTTTAAGTATAAAATATTGTCTGATGGGATGACCAAAATTTGTTTTATATTTTCAATGTTGTCAGATGGTCTATTCCAAGACTAACATTTTTAGTAGGGAAGGAAAATTGAATAACTCCGTTAAAATTAGTTTTATTTCTCTTTATTATTATTATATGTAGATTTAAGGAATTAAATGCGCCTTTTACATTATCATAAAATATATTGATGGTTTTGTATTATTGAACATAATTGAAAATAATTGGGGTCACAGTGTCAACAAAAATACTGTTTACGAAATCAATTTTTCGTCTAAGCCAAAATATAGGGTGATAAGTATACAATCAAATACAACTCAATGAGTCATTCTGTATTAAAATTATCAATCTGTTATTGACGCCTGCAGATGCATCTATTTCAAGTGTCTGGAACGGATCTATACCTTTAGTGTTGCATACGTGTGGACGAAAAAAATCAGGACTTTTTTTATTATTATTCATCAGAAAACTTTAATTTATCTACTACTCCAGAATATTTGAATTAACAGCAATAACTAGAAGCATTTTTAATAGTCATAGACAAATCCCCATTGATTTCTATTATTGTTCATTGTGAATTTTTTTAGTAATCACAACAAAATTAATTAAATTTATCGGGAGAGATATATTTCAATCACAAACATAAAATATGTATATACATATATAAAGAGTGAAATGTATAAGACTTAATATCAAGCATCAAATCTATCTGTGCAAGAAATATTTAATATTTTCATGAAAACGGCAGTGCTTATTTTTATTCATTATTGTGGGTTAAGTGAACTCTTTCAATCGAAATGGAATAATAAAAACAATACATATATTGAATTTGAAAATGATTTAATGAGTTTAACTATTCCAAATTCAAATCAAAATGGAGACATTACATATTCACTGACACACAAACAAACAAACAACAACAAGTGAAGAAAATAAAGTAGAAACATACTGTAAACTAAAATATGCCGTACAGATTTTTCAGGAAGGATTCTTCCACGTTTACTTTCAGTCTCTGAAGACTATAACTTGGTTATCAAAACGAGTGACAGACAGAGTAATTGTAAATGTTATTGTAGTGGTATTGTCAACAATGTGTTCAGAACCTTCTTAGTTTCATAAAATTATCTTTATTATGGAAGATTCTAACTTTTGATAAATATTTAAGAAAATTTAGATTTGTACATCGAATATCTATTGAATGAATCTATATTGCATTATGAATTTATAAGAAGTTTTTCTTATGTATCAATCCAGTTCTCACAATATACTATAGAAATTTCGAATTATTGTTTAAAATTATTTCTGTATTATGTACGCCACTGTTACATTTCAGTAATTAAAGCGTCTTGCCGTGTTTCTGCTGATTACAGTTGTAAACCTCACTTACAGAGTGCCATGCCTCTTTGCTTACACCCGACTCCGAGATATTTGCTCCAAGTTGGCTTTTGTTGTGGCAAGTGCTCTGTCCAGTTGCGACTAGACCTGGTTTAATTGTTTGACACTCATTAAGAACTCAACATAAAAAATTTATTACTGACAAATGGAAAAATTAATTTCATATACGCCAGTTGAGAATAAAATATTTTTGTGTGGGATTATTTTGATGATAGTGGCCATGACCACTGTATTAAAGAAAAGTTGAATATTAAATTCTATTACGGCCATTCAGATAATCAGATCTAATACACGCGTCGATAATAGGACTTGTGCCGACAAATTTATTATTTATTATAAACTTTTAATAATAATAAAAAATACATTTCCATAATAAATCAAGGAAATGATCTGATGACACTGTTTCTGTTTGAAAAGATGCTAGTGTATCTGAAAAAAAAAAAGAATTTGTAAGTCTCGCAAAATAGAGTCTTCCTGTTGACTATAGAATGATAGGTAGAACGACCCTTTGGTTCAATGATCAGAACTCTTATAATATTTGTCTATAAATTTCCATTTTGTTGTTTAGAAAAAAAATATCTTCGAAAATAGTTATTTTAGGGGTTTATAACAAAAAGATAATGAAAATTAATTTTTTTTATAAAGAAAGAGAAATATCATTGGAAATTATCAAAAAATATGAAAATAATTTTGTTGGAATATAATGTACATTGCTTCTCAAAAGTTTCCTCTCCATCTCTTGTCTTTTTTATCCCGATGTATTTGAGAGTCAAAATAAATAAACACTAAGATTTGAGTTTCGCTTTTAATTAATAAATACTTATTCAAGAACAAGTTCTTGATAATAATTGTTCAAACTGTGCTCCATCTACTTCCTGGAGTAAATCATTCTATTATAAAATTCTTGTAGGACTCGATAAAATATGTCAAGAGAAATTGCTTTTCATTCTTCATCAATTCGTAGTTTTGAAACATCAATTCTGACAGCATCTGTAGCGTAAAATTTAGATCCAAGGTATCCCCACAGAGAAAAATCTGTTTATTAGGTCCAGTGACCGAGATGGCTATTCTATTGAAACGCGTCGTCCAATCCATCTAAAAGGATATAATTCATCTTGATAACGTCTCACTGCACAGTAATAATGTGCAACAACACAAACTGCTGGAACGTTATTCCCAAGTTACCAAATTCATCTGGATTATCATTCAGATTTGAGGAATAACATGGTTACGTCAACAATTCCTATTACTTCACCTCTTGCTACTAATAGGAAAGTTTGTTTTCACTCTCCAAAGTTCATCAGTCTGGCTATCACCGTTAAATAAATAAGATGGTGCATTGTGGTTTACTATTGAATTTTTTGGAATTTAGTCGACGTTATTCTAAGTACAATATTTTGTACTTGAAAGTCAGTAACCGAGGTTGTAACGACACAACGACTCAAACTCTGATTCTCTATTGTAGTGTAAGTCCTTTGTCATGCATACGGACGTTGTGGGATTAGATCGTCACACAGGTTCGGCGTCCAATTGGTGTTTTGGACTCTTTTGCTTAAGTATATTTGAATATTCAAAATATATATTAAACAGCGTCTGTCCAATGCTCAGAGAATCAGCTCCACTTGCGTTTACTTTTAGTCTCTCTTTTAGGGCATTATAAACTGTTAAGGAGGTGGATAAGTTCAGTCCTATGGAAGCTGATCTCAATTCAAAATAGGAGGAACTTGATTTTTTAGATAAGGTGGCAATATTTAAGTCCCATTTCAAAGAATAGTCCACAACAACGTCAGTAATGGTCTTATTTAATAAAAAAGTTGAATGATAAAATTTAGTTTTAGAAACGTTGAGACAAAGAAGGTTAGAATCGCATTATGATATAAGAATATCCTAATTTCTCCATAAATTTACAGTTCACTCTAGTATTTATTGTTATTTTCTAGTTTTTATACACTTATCTCCTTGCTGGAAAAAAATAACATATAATTGTTCGTTATATGTTTTGAGCCCCAGTTGCCATTGCGGTTAGAATATCGTATTTATTATACCAATATTGCAGACATGTTCCTGTCAATGAGTCTTTACTACTGACATTATTGGAGAATCTTGATTTTACGAACATCATATACTGCAATTGAGAAGCTTTGACCTGTTCCTGTGAATATTGCTTGTATAAGCTACATGAGTGTACTTTAGGGCAAAATTTGCTCCATATTAGTGGAAAATAGATAATTATTACCAGTAATTGAACTGTAGCACAAATATTAGACTCTACTTGATTCAAGATATCTACCAATACACCATCAAGTTGGATACAATTATCGAAGCGCTGACGAATATATTTCACAGTATTTCACAGTACTTGGGAAAAAACGCGCTTTCGACTTTTCAACAAAAACAATGTAGTTACCAAAGAAATAAGTCTAAAATTATTCAATCTGTGAATTAGGGTGGTCAATTTGTCAACGGACTAGCTTGTCCTATCCGTCGGTTTGAGTAATTTGTTCAGCCATTGCCGCACAGTTATTTTATAATAAACTAGATATATATCTAAAAGTAGATTTAATCGTTAATACTATTTCATTGATAGCTTACAACCATTTAAGAATTGTAAGAAATTTGTAAAAGTTTTTATATGTTCTCTTAAGCAGTAACGATCAATAATTTATTCGTTTGGAATCCATCATCTTTCGTTGATTTTTTCAGATCACTGAATGAAATTTATTACCCAATGGGGGAAAGCTACTGCCTTATATCGACAATTCTGTTATTTTAATAAGAATTTTGATTTTTCGAATTGTATGGTTGGACGTTTGTCAATAATTTCAATGATATTTCTTGTTCACCTTCTCATTTTTCCATTTTGTCCTCTCTGGTACACCTGAAATGTATTTACTATCCATTTAATAATTCCTCCATATTTTCCTGTCCTGTACCAGTATATTCATTTGATTTTTTGTCTGTTGCCTTTGTTTTCCTATATCTGCTAATTATTCGTTACATGTTTTTTTGGTCTACCCCTTCTCCTTCTTCCTTTTGTTCTTGCTTTCCATATTCGTTTTGTTAATCTATCTTGTTCCATCCTTGTTAAATGTTCACAAACTAGTTCAGGATTCTCTCATATATTTTCTCTTCTATTGTTTCTTGTTATAAAATTTATTTAGAGAGAAGCATGTTTTGTTTTTATGAAATTTTCATTTATTTTCTCTAGTATAAACTTGAAACTCATATATAATTCAATAAATCTAAACCAAAAATATCTAAACCACATCTCGTGAACTAAGATCTCCACTGGTATCAACAAGAAAATAAATACAAACTTAAAACTCCTCCTCGCTACTTCTATCCATTCCATAGTCGTTTCCAATCTTTTTTTTTTATCTTTTCTGAACTTTAAAGTCCATATAGTACGTGCCGTATCCACAATAAAACAAAAGTAATTAAGTCAGGGTGGAATGTATTCACACAGCAAACTAGATCCTGTCGTCCTTCTGGTAGTTTCACAAAAAAAAAGTAATAACAAGAGTGTTAGGGGTGCAGAAATAATAGGGTTCTCTGAACCGCAATATTCCAGTGAGACGCCCTAGAGACGTGGACTAAAGGATTCGATGTCGTTATTGAAGTTGTGTCACGATGTTTTCATTACACAGAGTCGGGTTTGGGTGGATTACCGTTTTTCACACTTTGAAGTTGTTAACAAGAAAACCCTGTATACCGTAAATTGAGCTTATTTTGATATAACAAGGGATATACCAACTTTATGAAATTATTAATTGAATTAAATATCTGAAGCGTAGAGCAAAAATATCTAATACTGAATTACTACAATTCCATCTGAGGTAGAATAAAAAAGCTTATGAAATATTTTTTTATAATCCAGTTTGACAATTGACGTTGTTGTCAACTTGTTTAAGAAACATCGGTTCAAACTGACAAATTATAAAACAGAGATGGTTATACTGATGCAGCAGCAAAACAAGAACTTTTTGCTGCCTGTGAGTGTTGAAAAAAAGTTGCCATTTCGACACTACCTTGACAGAACCTGCCACAAGGCGAGCAATACGATGGGCCACCAAACGGAAAAGAGTTCATATGGATGTTCACTCAATCGTGCTCTAAAATATGTGGAGAAAACCTGAACCAAAATACCTATCGGCGGAAGATAACAACAGAGACACCTCCACATAACGATTGTAGACGTCATTGACAACAGTAAGAACAAAACTAGAACAAACGTGAAAATAAAGACATAGGATATACTAATCGAAGCATTCGGGTAAAGTTAGAAAGACAGTTCGACTCATACCGGAAATTTCAACCTAGTTAGTTCGAAGTAACGAATGGATTCCTTCCTAAGCCAGTTGTTAGTGGACAACGTCTCGTTTAACACTTACCTCTCCAAAATAGGCCTTGATAACACTCCAATGGGCAAGTACTGCCCAGTCACACGTGACGACTGAATTTTAAAGATCAAACGCTAAACATAGAATAGAGAACTTACACAGAATTAACTAAAGATAAGCCACTTAACACAAAAAGGAGAGGACTGGAATGAGATCGTAGTCTATAAGCGACGCTTTCTAAAAAACAAATTCAGAGAGCGATCAGTGAGGCAAGAGGAGAAAACGTGAGTCCTAGTATGGGATGTATATGAGTAATACTAAGACGGTATCTTATGAAGATTTTTCGCCTTCAATAGACGAAATACCAAGAACTTAGTTAAAGATGTCAATTATCAAAATACCAGTAGAGTGGAATACAAGAATAGCGTATTAGTTGCACCTAGAAAGTAAACATCTCACCCACATGAATTCCACCCCGTATATGAGAATATAGCTCGTTAACCAGACATCAAATTTTTCAAAAAGGCGAGTAGATCAAATTGGAATTGGTGTAACAACGAATAAACTTGTGACAAACAATGTGAAGTATTCTACAAATCTCATTTAAATGTGTGCTCGCGTGTGTCTTTGTATTCACGGGTGTTAAGTGTCATGAAGTTTCAGGAGCTTTCATTGGAAGGCACATATCAAGTTTGTGGTTTTGATATTACTTTGTGACTACAACAGCTAGATTTGTTAATGAAACAGACTTGGAAAATTAAGTACGTCGGTCATTATTCAAATATATAACAATTGAAAGTGGTTTCTTACTTTTAATATGTTCATTTATATTAATGTTATCAGAACATATTGGAGGTTTTTGAAATCCAAATTGGATTGTCACGAAAAATTCTAGTTTTCATTTCAACACATTTCACAATAGACTTGGCACAAAATCAGGAGTTTAAAATGTATAACACAAAATAAAAATGGATTTGTGAACAAAAAATTGTTTATTTTCTTGATATAAGTTGGACAATTTATTTTTTATATCAGTTACATTGAAATGTCTTATATGTAGGAAATAATAAAAAATCACAGATCCCTAAGTCTGACACATTTTTCAAAAACAAATAATTCACGCAGAAGCACTGACCACCGTGCTATGGCCGAATGTGAAAAGGGAATACCATGTTTAGAATTCTTTCTCAAAAAATGGGGAAAGCAAGAATTTATACCCTCAAAAAAGCAGAAAGAGTGGTAGGAAGAGCAAAAGACAGAGTCGAGGATTCCATAAGAAATCTAGCGCGTAAATACCATACTTCAAAGAGTACCGTACGAGAATAGAAAATATGAAACATACAGTACGAAAATTGTCCTAGAAATACCTAGCCAGACCTAGAAATGACGGTAGTGGCTTGAAAAATACATCTAAAAAGTACAAAATCTATACAGCGTATGTTTCAAGTTTGAAGACGCCACTCTTCTTCGTATTTGTTAGGCAGCCATTAATAGTGAACGTTTTCTGTGAATTTGTGAAAAAATTGATCATCGTTATATGATACAATACTTTTATTTGAAAGGCTTTAGCCCAATCTATATAGAAGCTAAACTAGATTCTCCACTGGGTGAGAGCAGAATATTGGATAGCAGCAATGGTAGTTTTTTTTTCATCAAGACAATGCACCCGTCACACATCCGTTATTCATGCACCCTATTCGCTATATTTGGCCCACTCGGATTATTTCCTGTCCCCAGACTTAAAAAATGGTTTGGTGGCCAATGATTATCTAATAATGAAGAGGTGATGTCGACAGTAAATACTTTTAGGAGCTTTACTATTCTTATTATAAAAATATCAAGACGAAAGTGTCCGAAATATACCCCAAATCAATTAGCACGGATAGCGATCTAATGTTTTGGTCGGACTTAGTGTCCTGCCAAACTAAAATTGGTTACATCAAAATAACATATCTTCTGTACTTAAACAAGATAACCTCCCTAATTTTTCTAGGATTCCTCCAATCGAAGATTCTTAGGCAATTTCATCTCGTAAAGTATATCATGGACAGTGGCAAGCCGAAAATAAGAAACAATTACGGCATAGAATTTTTAGAAAAATACAAGATGTTCGTCCAAGAGCTAATTGAACTAAGTGAACTTCATCCAATTAGAGTAATTAATTTTTCTAGTAATGAATCAATAAACTATAGTTTCATTGAAAATACTAATGTTAAAAATATATGGTTGAATATTTTGTGCCAAAACTATTCAGACATAATTTAAGATTTCTAATACAGATTTTTATGGAAATATTTTGTATGGAACTTGGAACTATGGAACAATCACACTTATATATACTACAATAATAATTTTATAGTATATATATACTATAAACTTGTCAGTCAGTCGTAAGACCGCCAGATGAATCTCACTTTGTTTGAAATAAACAACAGCCGGACTAGTTATTATTGGCGTCTGTGTAAAATAGTTGAAAAGGTTACTTTTTTATTATCATATTTAACCATAAAATAATTTCTAAGACTCCTTTAAACATTCAAATGCCATTCTTATTTAAAGTTTCAATTGCTACTACCCTTGTCCCTACAGTACAGAAAAAGAGAAAAGAAATCTTCCAAGAGATTATAAAAAAAAAAGAAATTAAATGATGAATAATCAATGGGTGGACAAAATTGGAAAATGGAATTCGAAAAAAGTAGAAGCAGACCTATAGGCTATGAAATTACACTTTCCGGTCTTATAACGTAAATAACTAGAGTACTTAAAAGTAATCGGGAAGAAAACAGTGAGCTATGGGAAAAAAATGAAAAGTCGACTATACAACAAGCGAAGAGTAATTCGAACAGGGGCCAAAAAGACGTTAAGCGAATAATTTAAATAAAAGAAACGCATGAAGTAATTCCAGAAGTATGCAAGGACACAAAACAAACTTAAATAGAGTTCCAGAACTCGTACTGAAACACATTGGATTGAACTATCAACGTAATTATAAACGTTTGTTAATTAGATCATTGAAATAATTTCTGGAAATTGATATCGTTCAGTGTGCACAGCCTCGACTAACGCCTCGGCAGTACAAGAATCTAAGCTCAAAAATAATGATAGTCTTCTATTCCTAATTACATAATGTACTATTAATACTTGATCTATATCATTATTTCAAAACATAACTATTTGGGACAATTATTCAAAATTTCATTACAAAGTTTTCACATTATTTAAATACCTTCGCAGTTAAAAAGTGTTCTTTCTCAAACTTTTCTAGTACGGCTATTTTGTTGTTGAATAGTAAGTAAATAAAAGAAAATTTGTGAATTCAGACATTATTAATGCTCTCATTGAGTTTGTTTTCATTTTAATTTGTATCGTGTATGATAAATCATAACCATTGTCCCACAACGTTTTTTATTCCTTCTTCCTCTTACAATGAATAAAAACATTACAATAAGATAGCACAGCAGGCCTTTTAGGCGTAAGCTTGAAGTCTCTCCACTGTTTTTGTTCCGACTGCATTGCGCCATTTCAATATCCGTAACTACTATAAGTCTTCCTCGCATACATCTAGGTATTTGCTACGTGGACGCCCTCTTCTTATTTTTGCGCATTCCCCATTTGTTATAGTTCTTTCCAACCACCTGTTCTCTTCCATTGTGGTTATATGCACCAACCAACGCAGCCTTTTTACCCTTACTATATAGCTGATCTCTGCCTGAACATATAACCTTTTATTCACCGCATTCGTTTTTCTTTTCATGCTCCTCTTCTTCGTGCTCCTCTCCCATGCATGTTTTCCTCACTCTTATTCATAACTCAGCATTCACTACCATATAACACCATAGGTTGTATAACTAAATTCTTAGCTTCGCTACCCTTGAGATATATTTGGAGCTCATTAGGTTTCTTAGAGCTCCAGCTTGTTCATTGCCTATTGCACTTCTATTGAAATAATTCAATTACGAATGGTTGCTACAGTTTCCCGTACTAAATGGTGCATATTTGACAAAAATATCATATTTATACGAATTCGTATCCATAAATAAACAATAGTAGATTTTTATTTCTCAAACTCAGTTAACTACCTTAAAACAAAGCACAACTAAATTATTCTAGGGTATCAAACTAATATTGCGGTAGTTTAACAAAGACATGACATTACAACACAAATTTTTAGGGAATAAAATACAAAACTCGGGCTGGCGGCTGGATGTGAAAATAAAAAAGGAGAAAACAATACAAACACGCTGTGAAAGCAGCCATTGTTAAAGTATTCCATATAGTATGAAAGTACCACGATTTAACGCTGGAACAGGACCGGGCCAAAGGCTATTCAAACGTCAAACGCGATCGTAGCTGAAATATATCATGTTTTTAGTTTAATGGTAGGCTTTTAAACTACCACTTAAATTGAATTCGATAGGTCCAGCGGGATGCCTCAAAATAGGTGGATTATATGCGATTGTGGAAATTGAGGTTTATCGTCTCGTTTCAATATGTTTGTATTTGGTAAATCCATGTTGATAGGTGAGAATTAGTCAGCGACAAGTAGGATATTGATAATTTAATCAGAATATATCTCCCACATCTGATGGCATGGGTTTATGTATATTCATATATTGATTTTCTTATTACTTATAACATGAGAAAATTTTCCATGAAAAAATTATTATATGTATAATAATTTATTCGAAGTAATTCGGTGTACACAATGATAATAATCTCTGGAAGCTGTAAGCTGTAAATAGTATAGTAGATATTTACAAAGAAACTATCTGAATTAATTCTGATATTCAGGCAGCTATCGAAGCAAAACGTTACCATGTCATCGACTCAAAACCAATATGGAAATGCTGAAGAGATTGTGATTAATTAATTTAGGTTCCTGGTTATTCAGAAAATTGAGAGATCAATACACTTGTAACCTTTTTGTAATATGAAAAAATGCTTCTATAGTAATTTAAAAAGAGAAAATAGAAATATTCGGAAGCTGACTTCCTGAGCTGGATTACTAAAATAAGCTACGTCTCCTGACTGGATTTTTATAGGGCACTGATGCCTCAAACAATTATTTCATGACGACAAGGGCAAATTCGGGGGGGAAGGAAGTAGCTCTAATTTACCTAGTTCTAGAATACTTCGCTATATGCGCAAGATATAAGCCGTACAAAATTATAGCAGCGAAGATTTGACCACCTGGAAACCAACACTGATACTGGCGTTAATTAGAACTAAGGATTTGAAAGGTAAGCTGTAAATGTACCTTTAGAAATTGTTATTTAATATCGTTTAGTTTAGTTAGTGTAGTTTTGATTAATTAGATATCTACGTGTAGATTAGTAAGATATTTTTCCATTGTTCCAATGTTCCAATGAGGTACACCAATGGTTTTTAGAGCAATCAGTAGATGCAGCGATTGAATAATAACATGGACTCTCATCTATTGAAAATATGTAGATTAACTAGGAGTATTAACTAGTATGGAGCTTCCGCTATTCTACAAACGATAGATGCAGTTTAATGTATGCGAGTTTGATATTCGAAGCAGACATTAATGATAACAAGAAACCGGTATTTCAAATTTCTGAGATTGAAGCCATGATATTTCAACAAATTGAGACAAAAAATTATCCAAAATTTACATTAAATATCAGTGGCACACATTAATCTTTTCTAGGACGCTTGTACAGGCAGGTTATCTGAAAAGGGAAGTGAATTGGTGAATTGGTCATTGGAAGAATAAAAATAATTCCTCATTAACATAGGAGCTTCCAAGGGTTATTTTTAATTACAAGTAAATGTATGGATATCACTGGAATTGTGATTCATACTAAATATTATTGGAAATATGTATGGCCTTACATCTTAAAAAAAAAACAATTTCGACAGTGAATTGATAAATGTGATAACGAAACTATTTATTTAAATATAATGATGAAAATTAATATATATTACCACCACAGAAGTGATTGTATTTCTTGATCAAAAGCCATTGTTATTGTTATTTTTCAATTTTCTATTGGTCGCTTGGATACATTTTCTTCTGTTATAGTTATTTCCATTTTATTCTGTATATATCCTTTCGGCTTCCTTTACTTTTGGCATAGAAGTATTTTGTCTTCTTGTATATCAGTTTGTCAACATTATACACATTCATCTGACTTCCCCTTAACAAATATTTTTAAATATTCTATGCCTTAATATAGCCAGGGTAAAGTAATAGTTCCTTGTTTAACTCTCGATCAATTATTCAAATCTGGGATCAAACTTTCAGTCCACTACCCATTTTCCGTATTTCTTTCCCATCTCTCTTGTCATTTTCTGGTGCTCTTCTTTCTATATCTGTAACAGTCACTTCTTCATACACTACCTTTTAATGGCAGCCACGAATTTACTTAATGCCATCCTTTGAGTTCAAATAACAGAAGTTTTCTTCTTTATTTGATAGCACTAAATGTACTGTTTTTTTGATGGTGTTTCATCCTTTGATTTGAGGCATCAAGCTTAACAGTTTACCAATTTTGTTTCCCGCGTTTTGGGTTGAGTATTTTTGAAGTTATAGAAGTTTTATAACAAATTCTTGCACTACAAAATGATGATAATTTGAGATTCGACTGTAATATTACGGAAAAAATGAATCCATCTTTATAAAATAATGTTAGAACAATAATTTCGTCAATTTATAGAGCAAAAGGTAGACCCGAATCCTCGTTCTACAATATAGTTCAGTAAAACCATGGTGGACATGGTTCAGTTAACCACCACAATTGAGGACACTGGTGTGATATCAATCCTCTCTGAATGCGGAAACATAGAACAATCTGCTATTATGGACCTATCTAATCAACATATTTAAAACAAAATCTGATAATCCAGATGACCTCAAAAACAGAACAGCAACAGCATCCAGTTAAGATATTACCAATTGGGTGATTCCATCTGATATAATTAATTGAAGTGGCTAATCGATTATTTCCTGTTACTTATTTTTGTGAGGAAAACGTTTCATACAACTATAGAATAAATAAAGTAGGATTCAGCACACTTGTATTTGTGAATTGATACATTATTAAAAACTGAAAATACGAAAGTTTTTTTTTAGAGGCCTTCACTAAGCCAAAAGAGAGGTGAATAGGGCCATTTAGAGGATTTGGCATATTTCTGATAATAAAATTCCTTACGGTTTTTGAACTATGATTTTTTACGTTCTGAATTTTGTTTAGAGGGTTATTGGACTGAAGCCGAATTTCGTATCTATTTTCAAGTTTTATACTCAATATTTCAGAAACAATTTCAACATAATTTGAGATTATTCACAGCGTTTCGTTCTTTTTTTTAATCTAAAAGTTTGATCTTAATATCTGAAAAAATTGAACAATAACAATCTTGAAATGACATTAAAATTAGATTATTTCGAATAATTTTGTTTTAGTTCAGTGACAAAATATAAAATTAACATAACTGAAAATCATAACTCAAAAACCGTGAGTAATTCCAAAGATGTAAATATGCAAAATGTGCTCTAAATGGGCCTGTTTACTCTACCTACTCACTATATACAGGGTGTCTTTTTTGAACAATATGTGAATATCTCATTTCGCAATAACTAATCTAGTTGTGCAGGTGGCGCGGATTGTGTGAATTATTAGTAATTTTAAATAACCCGCTAGGAGAATCTTGTGTGGATTCAAGAAGTAGTAGCAAAGATCTGTGCAGAAATTTAAGTACGCAGTTTTCATCACTATTTGATAGTTAATATTGCATCACTATAATGCACAGCATACACAGGATTGTTTACATGAAAATAATCTAGTGATAACTTTAAATACAGTTGTTATATCTCAAAATATACTTTGTTAGCTACGTATAACATGTGAACCTTACAAAAATCTGAATGAGTTACGTTACTTTCTGAACACACAATATAATATATATTAAATATTTTGGCTATTCGGCTACGTTTTAAGATTATTGGGTGGCACTAATATATATGAAGATCATTTTAGTGTCAATATCATTAGTTAAAAATTGAGAGTTCCAAGATATTCAAGAATTTGTTTTTAACTTGCTTGTTTACAAAGAAGGTCTTTTTAATTTTATTTCTAACTTTTTAGTATTTTTAATTCAACATTTACTATTTTTTCCAATCGTTTCGAGTTGTTCTCTAGCTCCAGCCCCCCCAAATGTCGATTGTAGACGGATAAGGGCTTCAGTACAACAGGGTTCGTCCTGGCACCTATTCAGCCCTCGGCTCGTACTTACCTTGACATTGGGTCATCAATATAATCAATCAGAAATAATCCACATTCATAACAAACGGAACGAACTTTTTTTCCCAAATTGATTGGAGTTGCATTTTCCCGCCATTTTCCCGTTGCTTCGTTTATTTGATTACGGAGTTCCTATGGCTATATTCCCCATTATCAGATCCTGGTTACCTTTAGTAAAAAACTACTCGTCAAGAAGAATCAAACGAGTCTAAACTCGATGGGGTTGAGTCGTTCATTTAGTTACGGAGTTCCTATGAGCATCTTCCCCAACATCAGACTCTGGTTACCTTCTAGTAACAAAGTACTCGTCAAGAAGAATCAAATCAGCCCAAACACGTTGGAGTAACGTCGTTTATTCAATTTATGGTAATCTTTCCCATCATAAGACTCGGAGAACGAGAAATGGATCAAATTTAACTTGCGAGATTTGATTACACACAGAGGGATAGGTGAAATAAAATAAAAGTTTGTAAAAATCGATATTATTATAACATCGATTTTAATTTCTCGGTATTTATGTCCATCAAAACTGATCGATAGTCCAGAGTTGAAGTATAATAACACGTCGACAGTTTGAACTAATCCTTTCCGATATTAATCACCCTGCTTCGGAAGCCGAGACTCGCGAACGTTAATTTGCATCTAGTAGTCGATGCATTGAAAACTGTCTCTTTATCTCTCATTCCAATCTTGTCACTCTTTCCCCGTTTTTTAATTCACAGCTTTTGAGTAATGAATTGTTTTTTGTAAACAACCGAAGAGAGCGTTACTGTTGGCGTTGTTAGTGTTATACGCAAACTCGACTGAAAGGATTTCAATGAAAATGAGAAAGTGATGAATTGTTGTCGACATTCTTCTCAAACTAATTATGCTGGGCCATGTATGTACTGATTATAACCAGATCTCCTACTGCGTAAAAGCGTTATTTGGAATGGTTAAATTAAAAAAGTATTTTTCATCAAATTGCTACAAACATTATTATCATTTTCATCAACAATTCAAAGTGTGCATAGTAAATTTCATTAAAAAGTTGAGAAGAACGATAGACCAAGAGTATATAGTAATATACAGGGTGTCCTATGAAAGATGATCGTGAATTAGATAAATGGGATTCTCTAATTTCAAAAGAGCTTGTAACTTAGTGACACTCTTCTATTACCATAAGTCTCCTCACTGAACGTTATAACGTTTTTCTAGAATAAATCCGATAGCCACTAAATTAATAATTGTAAGAAACGTACTAGGGCAGCATATGGTGAGTTTCGTCATATTCCAAATAACAGAACAATTTCCAGTAACCTAAACAGGTTACTTCTAGCAGCTACGCTCTGGGAAACAACACTAGAAAAAGTTTGAGACTATTGAAAACAACACAGAGGGTAAGAGAGATTCATGTTAAGAATCTCGCTCACAGATAGAATCCATAACGAGGAAATCAGAAATCATAAAGCGTATAGCAAGTTGGAATGGTAGAGGGTAGGTTATGTTCAAAACATGACAAAGAACGACGTACCTTAAAGACACAACATATAGGGACCAAGAAAGACTAAAAAAAATATGAAGACTCCAGAAACGCGCAATTACGAACTCATCCACTGATATAGACCGTGAATCCGGTCCTGTTGTAATCTAATCTAAAGTTTGGCGGATACGCTGGTTATTTTTGTGAATCTTGGAGTTTGTTTTTGACCAATTTATATTATTTTTGTGAGTGTTTTCGTTTCTAAAAACCTTTTCGTTTGTTTTGGTATTATAGAGACTCGAATTATCTAGAAAACGATTGGATATATATATATATATATATATATATATATATATATATATATATATATATATATATATATATATATATATATAAAACCGATAGTTCGCAGCCAGATTTAGTAAATAATTTGGTGTCATAGGAAACACATCGGAATAATGGAATGTAAACCAATCGGTGTATTTAAACAAATTAGATAATGAGTGGATAATTCACTAATACGTGTTAATTGATAATTTAGAGATAAGGGTTAGAGAATAGTTAGTATATAAAGTAATTACGTAAGATACATCGTGTGCATGAACTCAACCCACCGTGATTATAAACTGTTTAAATAAATAAGCAGAACATTAGGATGAACAGTGGATGGAAACGACAACACACAGAATAATATGGAGAATATTAGGAAATACCTATGTCCAATAGTGGATTCATAAGAGTTGGTAAATTTTATAATTTTTAAAAAATCTTGACCTGCAGCACCCTCAAGTCTGATTGAACATTTCGAATAACCAAATTTTCACAAGTTAGAATAGTAGTATATTATGTAAAATAATCACAAAACGAGAAAACAAATCTCTAGCAGTGAATAGTATAGTATAGTGAATAGTGTATCATGAAGTTTTGTAGACTGTAATGAATTGGGCTTTTGAAAAATTTTATTTTATGATAAATGGAAAGAGCATATACGTTTTATAAGGAAACTTCTTTTTATTTTTTTTTTCGCAATAATTCAAAATAAAAATTTTTGAATCCAGTAGACACACCGACAGCTCCGGAACAAACCCAGAGTGCCTGTGACGTTGTAATGTAGTTTTCACTCATTGAAGATGATATAGAAATCACAAGTACAGTGTTTTTATCTATTTAATTTCGTTGTTTTTTCTATATATACTCGTATTTATTGTGGCATCAACTTCAGAAGTTATTAGAGTCAGTTGTTTACAATATTTGATCAAGTTTGTATATTACAATTATTTAGAGAAATTAGGGTGTTTGGGACCTTGTTAGTTAGTCTTTCGTTTTTGTATTTTTGACAGCTCAACATAAGTGTTTCACTGTTTCGTTAAGTTTCACATTTTGGTGGGTTTACTCGGTTAAATAAATATGAGTGTGAGACTTGGGGTGCCCTAGACTTGAATTATCGATTTTTATTTGGTCCGTACGATTTTTAAAACTGTTTTTCCATGGTTGGACGGATGGTTTTATAGATTTTAATATCGACTGCGATCTGTTCTGTTTCTACTTGCACTGAACTTTTGTTTTGATTGTCCCTTTATAGTCATTAGCTATCACTTCACGTACAATTGTTGCTTCGTTGTTATCTGCTGCTTCTTTGACACATTTGACTACTTTTTCATTTTCTGAGATGCCTGTGAGTGATGAGACCCAAATAATTAAAAGGCCTAGGCCATTAGTTGTTTTGGATACGTCAGTATACAGAAAATGGTATTTTTTTAAGCTGACTTTATTTCGTTGTCATTGTAAAATTTTAAAATTTATATTGAAAATTTTGAACTCCAAAAGTTATCGTTCATGTTTTGCACCATTATGTACGATTACTACAAAAACTATTCCTGGAAAAATATTTTCAAAGATTATTATACCTTATAACATCAAACAAATTATATTTAATAGGATTATGAATGCACTTTCTTTCAAGATAAAAATATTGCATCGCTTCATGGTTGCCAATAATCAAAATTCCAAAAGTGAAAGTAAACAATTTTCTAGCCTCAAATTTTATTCAACATTTTGTGATTAGTTTAAAATATAAAATAATAAGTCTGGGTAAAGGGAATAAGAAAAAGTGCATGACTTGCAATAATTACATCTGCTACCGCTTTGTTTTTTCAGTCTTATGGACAGAAAAAGCACCCATGGCGATGGTGGGACAAGCCCTGGAATTAGATAAAAAACATACAGAATTATTCGAGAATGGATGAAGAAACATTTGAACGAATCCTAACGAAAAAAAAAAAAAACATAACATAACAGAGAAATCATCGGCGGAAGACGTAATATCAGCAGATCAGATCAGATGCTCATTTCTCTCTAGAATTGTAACTTGCAAGCGCGAGATCTTGCATGAAACAATCAGCTAAACTTCATTTGCGCATGCTTTTGATCAAGAAATATTGCGTTTTGCATTGCATTGCATCATATCAAGCGGCCATATATACTCTATCACACATTTTAGCAATAAATTTTCAATATTATTGTCTAGTCACGTATAATAGCCGATGATTTTTTATTAAATTTTATCAATTTTTAATTGTTTATGATTAATTGAAAAAAAATTTGGTTTTTGGCATTAAATATCAAATTTATTAATATTTTTTTTCTTAAATCCAATATATAAATTCGAGGTAATAAATTCAATTTCATATGGCAGAAAAAATTTACTTATTTCAAAATCATCCAAAATAAGCACAAAAAATAATTATATCCACTAAAGATCCCAATAGAATAAGTTTTATCAATAGCAGTTCATGAAATAAGCGTCGGTTATGTCGTTAATTGAATTTGCAAGATTGGTATTAATTAACAACAGAAATAAAAACATATTAACCTCGATAGTATCACGTTACCAATTAATGTATTTTCGTATTTCCAAAGCCACTTATCATCTATATCTGATAGCTTAAATTATACCCCTCAAAATGATCTACTAGGTAAGCGTATTGATCGTGGTGTACTAACCAGAAAATCCGTAACTCGCGAACAGTATTTGTGTCCTAATTCGAAATTCAATGCGCTCTCAACTACTCAACACTAATCGTGTTAACTTCTTCCTAGCAATTTAAGGCGTATCTAAACACGCGATCTGGTTAGCATGTCTAACACCCTTATTGATACATTATCATAATAGATACAAGTGCAAAGGGGTTGCAGTTTACCGTGAGATAGTAATCAGAACAAAAAAAAAAAAATAAGTAAGCAATTTTGAGGTTCTGCGGGAAATGTGCGGTTCGGACAAAGATATTGCGTTTTATCGAACTTGTTAACTTTGATGTGGGTACATCGCAATGAAGCTTAGTAGAAGTATATGTGAGGATATATTATAAATTACAAGCTAGACAAATAAATACGAATATATGTTTTATAATATAGATATGTTAACTTATAATCAGAGCCGGATTTAAATTTAATGCTGCTTCTGGGCACCGGAAAAAAATCCGCCCCAATACTAGAATTTTACTTCAACTTATAGTTTATATAATTTATTTTCAAAATTGCAATAACAAACTTCATCAGGGGAACCTATATACATTTTTGTAAAACCAACTGTATATGGCGGCATACGCGGTTTCAAGTCAAAATATAAAATTTTTCATTTAAATTAAAATTAATTGGTGCATGCGATAAATTATAAAATTTAAAAGATTAATTGATCGATTTAAGTTTATGTTTTAAAAAATGTAAACATTGTTCTGAAAAAAAAATACTAATTGAATTTCTTCAATTCCAGAAAATAGAAAAATCGATTATTATTTTGGACCTCCAAGGAAATAAATTGATTAAATCCTTTTGACTATTCATTTTTACTGAAGGTGTTAACATCAGAATTCACAAATAATGAATTGAATTTCTTGAATTATCAAATAAACAAAATTATGAATTGATAGAATCAATAAATTTTATTGAGCAATCTTAATAAAACAAATAAACTTGCCCCTATTGCCCCTAGTGTAAATCCTCCTCTGCTTATATAAAACACGTTAATTTGTGTGTTAATCGAGGCGTGTGGGGTTTAAGTTTATTAGTTATTTACCAATACTGGCGGCATCAATTCCGTTTAAACATATTACTTTGCTAACTGTGAGTCATGTTTCCTTCTAAATTCATTTCCAGACTTCCACAACTAATGTATTTCAGTAATCATCTTCATCCAGCTCATCTAAGTTCCTTGATCTATCTGTATCTGTTCTGTGTGACATGCAGTCTATTAACATCGTCGGACCATCTTGTTAATAGACGTTCCCGACTGCAGTATGCCTATTAATGATCTCTCCACTGCAAAATATTTTTTAACCACTGTCCAACCGCAAATTTAACTATCTGACCAGCTCAGTCTCATTTCAACTTTGTAATTGACTTAATTGAATCAGAAATAGCTTACCACAGTTGGTTATTGGAAACTTTGTGTCTAAGAAAAAGATTCATTATCGATCTCTCCACTTTTCTCTTTGCAATACGTATTTTAATTACAGAATGTTTTGTGTACCTTAAGATTTCTACACCGAAGATAAGTACTGGCAATATGTATTGATCCATAACGTTTTTCTCCGAGAATATTGGGAAATCTGATTGAAATTTTTGTTTTAGTTTCCCAAATGCAGGTGTCAACAAAATTTTACATTTTACTTCACAGGTCTGGTTGTCTCGCTCTTTGAAACGGACTCGTGGTTCAGAAAACAGCTGAAACAAAAAGAAGAAAGTATGCGAGGACAATACAGAAACCTGAGGAATACTCAGATCAATGAAATATGAATTTGCAGCTGTTGAAGCACCCATCGAATGTACTTTTCATGAATAACTACGTTGAAACAGAGAATGTGTAGATTTTAAAAATATTATGTTGGTGAAAGTGCTGTTATAATGGATCCAATCCAAGTTATCACAGTGTTCTTCTCATATTTCTCTCTGTTCAAAAGAATAACTGAATATCCAATCTTAAATTCATGATCTTGAATCGAGACGGTGTATTTATGATTTTCAGGATACTGATTTGTTCGGATGTGTGATGAGTTTCTCTCAGTAATAAAATGGAGAAACAAGAACAAAGCGAAGAGTCTTCTTGACAAGCAGCTCATTATTGTTACCCAAACAACATCGGAATGAGAGATAGTTCTGTTATTTTACAAAGAGAAAAAAATTATTATTTAATCCTCATATCAAATACACTTCTGTGAGCATACGCTCTTAAAAAGCCTTCAGATGTGTTCTAAGAGCACTTATCAACATTGCCGACGAAATACTACCACTAGAAAAGAGAGAACTTCAGTCACTGAACTTTTTTATGTAGGCTCCGAAAAATCAGGATGACAGGGGCGTCTCTAGGAGAAAATTAGTGACAGTATTGATGTGAATTTGACAAATGGTTCAGATATATTTTCGTCTATCAATTATTAGAAATTCTCTATAGTTTCCTCTTTCTTGAATAGACACCAGAGAAACTTATAACAGAGGTAGGGTTGAGCTAGTGAAATAGTTTTAATTTGAGATATTTCTCATGAAAATATCCGAATTATTGGAAAACAAAAAACAATGAGACTTTCAGCAGCACTTACTAGCTGGAACTACTGGAGGCCTTAGTGATATTCATACTGATAATGTTAAATTTATTTCCATTTGATTTTGTATAATATATAATTTCAAGCAACACCCTCTGTATACCCGCCAATGGAATCTTTGTGTATTTTTATAAGGTTATTTTCTGATGGTAATACTCGAAAAAGAAAAAAAAAAAAGTTCAAACTGTACAGAAGTGAAATAAAAGGTTAAGTTAACAGATTCGTTAAGTTTTACTCATCAACTAAATCAATCAATCATAGTATCAATCAAAAATACAGTTCACTAACCAAATCATCTTAACCAGATACCATTATATCAACACTTAAAAATTACATAACTATACTGTCTGACCCAGTCTGCAGAAAGTCTTCGGTCGCTTCGGGAAGAGCATCATACAGTATAATTGAATAATTTTGAGTGTTGGTGTAGTGGTAGTAATGAATTATATGTTTAATTGACAAGATCGTCCAAAATAACCACGAACCATTATGTATAATTCTAAATGATGTTCGAAATGGTACTATTAAAAATTTACGAATATGGTAAGAAGATGCTCTTCATAAAGCTCCAATCTTCAATCAAGAAGTTTGAATATAACATTTGCAATAGGCTAAACATTTAGAATAAAGGACAAACATCAAAACTAACATAAGAAGAACCGCTAATCGATATAAGAGTTGAAAGACATTATACAAAAAGAAAAAAATACTAGAAAGGAAGAGAGCTAATTGTAAAGTTAGTTAAAAGCCAATATGGGTTATAATTCCACGAAATGAAATTAGCATTTGTTGGTGTATTTGGATAAAAAATATAAAGTTCATATTTTTGATTGGATGAATTTACAAAAAGGTTTAAAAAGGTTTTCCTCAATAAATCCACTTTCGAGTTTCTTGCTATTCAGTCGTTTTCTATTATATTCCTTCGAATCTAAATGCTCAATCTGAAGTTTTATCGATTGCTTTGCAAATAAAAATTGTGTGTGGTCTGTCGCTTGCTAAAATTCAACAACAAATGCCAAATACCGACTATAATTTGCAAAAACACGCGGTCGCGTACACTTTTCAAGCTTTCAAATTACCTCGTGCCTGTCTAATTTACTTCGAAGCGCACAAAAAGAATCATTTATTACGACTCAAACATCTATTAAGGCGGGTGTTCCACAGTTTCGGCCACCAACCGCGAGTTAATGAGGCGCTAAGAGCCGAATGCACAGCAACCCGTTCTGATCCGTCGGCCGACAAGGCCCGGGCTACATCGTAAATCGGTAAGCAACCTCTCTATTTTGACCTTAGCGGGGTTTTCTTGGCGGATCTTCGTCCATATTTCAATTTTATTTATGATTGTTGCTGATATGTGAGACCACCATGATGTTTTTATGGAAAGCGCAGGGGGTAAAACAGTTAACGTTGGAAATTTTAGTTTTATTCAATTAAAGTTTCAATTTCAGTAATTCGGTAAATGTAGAATTACACAGAGAAAACATTTTTATTAAGTAACCAATATTATATAGAGGAGAGGATGAAGGGAAAACTGTTAATGAAGACGGCGTTAATATGCTAGAAGAAATAATATAATCATGATAAATATTAAGTGGTATAAATATGAAGTGAAAATATTGTTGGACAAAGAGATATTGCAAGATTTATAGACTACATATTACACCAACGAAATTTGGCGAAAAATATTCATCAATGTTGGACCAGAACAGAAATAGAAATAGGCCCAAATACAGACCAAGACGATCTAAACTTAATACAGAAGAGAACAGAAATGATGGAATATATGGATGATTAAAATTAGAGAAAGGACAAGTATAGTGGACTTTAGAAGAAATATGGAGACTATTTGAAGGAATACGAGGATGTATTGATGTCTAGTTAGCCTAGACCAGTTACCATAGCAACGTAAAGTAAACCAGAGTTACGCAATAAATTAAAAGAAGCAAGATGTCCACCGAAATTATGAAAATCGAAAAATTGGAGTATCGAGCCATCGTCAAGTACCTGTAATTAAAAGGGTAAAGAGGTAAGCAGATTTACGAAGGTATGCTTAATACCCTTGGTGGTCAATGTCCTTCGTATGCGACCGTGAAAAATTGGACTGCAAGCTTCAAAAGAGATAAATTTTCCGTTGAAGATGATGACCGATCGGAATGGCCAGTTTCTGTGTCAGTCCCCGAAAATATCGATGCAGTTCATGACATGATTTTATCAGACCGTCGAATTGGGCTAAAACGGATATCTGAAGCACTGAACATTTCATAATAACGTGTTCATCATATAGTCACTCTGGTTCTCCAAGAGCTAAGGAGTTTCGTATCCAAAAATCTGCTGGAAAAGTTATTGCTTCAGTTTTTTGGAATTTCCATCATGATTGATTTTTTGGATAAGGGTAGAACCATAACTGGAGATTACTATTCGACATTACTGATCACTATACAGGAAAAAATTAAAGAGAAATGACGCGGAAAGCTATCCAAAGTTGTTTTGTTTTTGCAACGTCCCTGCACACAAATCTCATGTTGCCATGGCTCCGTCCGTCTATCATCTCTTTCCTCAGCTGAAAAAAAGTTTACAAAGTCGTTCCAACGAGGAGGTAATGAAAGCTGTGGAGACCTGGTCTACAGAGCAAGAAGAAACATTTTTTTTGAAAGGTATAGTGACGTTGCAGGTTCGCTGTAATAAATGTATTCAATTAAGAGGAGAATAAATAGAGTAATAAAATATTTTGACATCGAAATTTTGTTTGGTTCTATAGTAGACTAAGAATTTTTCAAAATATCCTCGTAGTATAACAGCCGCATGGATAATATGCGAATAAAGGGCATATAAAAATAATATCTAGAAGAACGTGATGGTGGAATTAGGCAAGAAAAAAACTGAAAGAGGATATTAAAAAGCGCGAAAAATATATATCCAAAATAAAAACACAAAAATATAGAGCTAATTATAATAGGTGGATTGAGATATATAGAAAAGGGGGGGAATGTCATGAACTACATAATAGAGTTTTTAAAAGCAGTATAAGATAATAAATGAAGTGTAAAATGGAAGAGAAACAGGCCGTACTCAGACCAAATAGGCAATATAATACATTGATAGAATTGCAAAATTCTGAAGAGAAGAAAAGTATTTAACATGTAATCATCTAAGTGCATCCGTCGATACAGTAGAAATAACAGAAATTTAGAGGTGCCTAGAAAAAAAACTAAAAAAAAAACCAGAGACACTAATGTTATGGTCAAGAATAAATTACACACACTAAGAAAACTTTTAAAAAATATTCTAATGAAAATATAGATAAAATAGATAGCTTAAGTCTGATATTATTTATATAAGTATTATATAACGAATAGAATATAAAAGATGAAATATTTGCTTGGAGTATATAAAATCCCCACTATATTGAGATTGATCTGGTATGAGAAGGTAAATTGCAGAAGTTGTGAATATATACACTGAAGAAATAGAGAGTGAATATGAATAAACTTGAGTGATTAAGAAGAAACGGAATAAAATGCTAAGATGAGACCCTGACAAAAATACTGATTCATTACTATTCGTATAATATATTGACAGAGGATAAGAGAAGAATGGCATGAAGAACAAATAGGGAGAATAAATCCACAAAATAGTGCGACACATTTGAAAAGACTGTAAATAGAGATGGAAATAAAAAATATAATAACGATTGGTGAAAATTTGTCATTGAAAAATAAACTGTTACAGAGATGAAATAAAAAATGAGGAAAAAACCATTGAACAGTTACAGATATTTTCACAAAATTAAAATTGACGGATCCACAAGAAAAAATATGGAAACGGGAGGTAACATCAAGAGAAGAAGAGCTATACTTAATAATGGTGATAAAGAGTAAAAGATGGAGATTACTAGATGACATAATAAGCTTAGGAGCAAAAGAGAATCCTCCTACAACTACTGAAAACATACAAATTACAATATACTGGTGGGACAAACAACTTGCTCATTTGAATTTGGTAAACTGGAGCGACAGTTATCCGGTGGAAGGTGAAGGGGATCAAAGTCAAAAGAGTAGGCCGTGTAATTTTATGCCGTATGTTTCCGGCACCACTCACAACGCTTCTCCTTTCAATAAATTGAATTTTACTCTACTCACCCGCTGTAACATTCTCTGGAAAAGAAAGTTCGAATGTTCTCAATAATTGTGAATCTTCACAAGAAGCAGTCACAAGATTTAAGGATCTCATTCTCTATGCACCTAAAATCTGTTTGGTGAATTGAACAGTATGAAACCAATTTGAAAAAAGTCTGAGCAGAGTGCTTATTTTTTAGTATGACCTCGTAAACACTGCTCTATACATCAATTATTTAATGAAGGGAGAAAACTTAGATTGAGTTGGGCTACCCACTCATGGGAATACATTGCATCTTGCTGCTCTTTTTATATAAGATTCCAAGGGTAATATTTACCACTCCCATGGAATGGAATCACACAACAACTGTTTTCTTTAGGAATGAAATCTGTTTCCTCGATTCTTCATATTATTCATCAATATATAGAAGAAATTCAAATTCTGTTGTTAAAAAATATGCAATACATTGAAACAACAATTTTTCTAAGTGTACGTCATTGTAAAAATATGAAAGTTTCAATTTAAGGACAAACACGTGAAGTATTCGAAAACTGTTTTGATTACTATATATCAAAATAACAGATTTATCAATATTTATTCACTCTTCCTATATGAACCGCTTCTCGACGCATAGCAATAGTTGTATGCAATCGAGCAGGCTATACCGCTTTAGCGAGTTGAAGATTTAGTTGGACTGAGTCCAAATACAGCGCTGTAAATCACCGAGGGGGTCGGCAAAACAGGCTCATGCTAGCTCCACACTATTCACACATTACATACCAATGTGCGCGCTTTGCTCGACTCGGTTTCTCCCTCGACCACAATTGTTGCAGGGTGTATTCTGACACGCTGCCCGACTAAATGGGAAACATTGTGGGCTTTTTTGTTCTTTTGTTGTGGATTTTCTACTGCAACGGAAGGAAAACGCACATATTTTTTGCTTAAGTGCACATAACAGACTTTTTATATAAATTTAATGTGTACATTTCATAATATCATGAAAATATCAACTGCAGAAGTGTATTTCAAAATGTTAATGAATGAGACTTTGGAAAAAGTGGAAGAAAACTAATGAGATTGATTTTTTATATACCAACGCATTTATTTAAATAATGTTATTCCATTTAAAGTAGTCTCTTTTAACAGCTACATATTTTTGTCCCTTCTTTTAGATTGGTATCATTTGAAGATAAAGGATGGAAAGGCCTTGTGATACGGAACTTTGTCTGCAATGTTTGGTTTAGTACTAATCATTCTTTTCCGAGCCTTTCAAAGACCCTCACTACCAAATAACAACTCAGTATGATCAAAAAATGTTTTTGATTTAGATATTAATGTGAAAATAATAGTGGAATGAAGCAGAATGTGGAAAATTGCAAGTGATAATATACCATTATGATGCTAATTTTGACTAATTTTGATGCTAAAAATTTGTCAGTTTCATGCAATGAGAAATGACCCGAAATTAACTTTTTTTATAAACTATTATTATATTTGTGTTCTAGCAGCATCAATTTAGATTTGGAATTTGCTTGATTCCATTCAAAAATGTTAAACGTAACTGGTAAAACCAGAAAATATAATTCTCTGTTGTTACCGAAAACACTCAGGGAGAATCAAAACAGTTTACGTATGTACAGGGTGTAAAACATGGGGTGACCCATATATTTTTCTTGTAATTTCAAAAGTTCTTTGTATTTAAACAAATTTTCAGATAATTGACTTTTGGATTATACAGGGTGACCCAATTCTTCAGTATCAACATCAACTTTGAAATTTTGAATGGAATGTCCTATATTTTATTGCGTTTTTTGATTGAGTGGAAAAAAAAATTTCATGAGACCGACCTATTTGATTTCCGCACGGCTTGGGAAATATTTAAGGTTATTTGAATTTTCATTTATAAACCATTATATATGGAAAATTTCCCAAAATAAAAATGAGGCCAACTGGCACCATTTGCAAAATGTATTTTTAAACACATAACACATAACACATAACACATGTCAGTTGGCCTCATTTTTATTTTCTCAAATTTCCCGAATATAATGATTTTCATGAAAACTCAAAAAACCTCAAGTACCCAATAAAATATAGGGTGTTCCATTTGAAATTCCAGTTGATATCGATACTGAAGAATTGGGACACCCTTTATAATCAAAAGTCAATCATCTAAAAATTCCTTCAAATAAAAAGATGCTTTTTGATAATTTACAGGTTCTAAGAAAAGTATTTGAGTATTGACTCCCGTGCTACTTTCATGTCATTTCGTTCCATATCAATTTATTTTGGATGTTTTTTGAGACATGGTTATCTCTTCATCAAAATTAGTTATTTATATCCAATAGAATCACCTTCACGAAATCAAAATTCTTTTATTCGAATTGATAGTGAAATGAAATTAAACTGAAAAATATACATAGCGGAGTTTCGATGTGCTGCCATATTTGATCCATCAGTTCAATTTAATTGAAATATATTCTATTGATTAATCAAAAGTGGAAATGCTGTTCATTTTATTTAAACTCAATATTACGAGTATAAGCCATTCAGTTTAGAGGATGTTTCCATTAATTATATCAATACATAGATTCAATGAAAGTACACTTGGATTTTGCGTACTCAAACGAATTTGTTCATAATTATGGAAGGTGAAGATTGTCATTTGTGAGATTTAAACATAATAAAAAGAATAGAATAGTTAATGGTGGAATTTTTTTTGTCGAGGGCTACTTTTTAGTATGTACGCAAAACGTTGTTTTCTTTTATTGAGATTCACGTTCGAAAATCAAAAAAAGCTATTTTGTTGAATAGAATACTGAAGACCCTTTCATACTCGATATTAATATTGCTTTTCATTCAAACTTCATTTAGGGGGTTGGAGAAACAGTGATCAATTTAATGCAGTAAGTGTTTCATTTAAACAAATGGAAATATTTAAAAATTTATATATATAATTATATAAGTTCCTTCAACCACCTAAATAATGAAACCTAACTCTACATCTGTTTGGTTTCAGTATTCCTTGTATATTGTTGAGTCGATTTTCCCACACTAAATTCAATTCAAGTAAAAAAATCAGGTAGCAGTAGCAGGTGTTTATGACTCAAATAACAATATCCGTTTTGAAAATATCATTTTTCACGTTAGAATATTTGTCTTTCGATTTCCCAGTCACGTGTATACCTGAACCCACTATTCTTGTTTCGACCGACTTAAATGTTGTAATTTATACTTCAGATAAGACATTATTAAGTTGCAGATCGATTTCCCAACTAATTTGCATGGATACCAACTTTAGGGCAATATTAGTTTGTGGCAATTTACCGTATCAATGTCCTCACCTCGATATATAACTTTGTAGGAAATCGTGATCGTAATTCGATGATACACTGCTGATAATAAATAGTAGGTAGTAGAAATTCTTACACTGAAACAATTGATTTTCTTTACTATTGCCACTACCTACATTTTAATTCGCATATGTCGGAATAAAGAATTTAAGAGCTGATGTAAGTATTAAAGATGAGGCTGTATTAAATTCTTTCCTCTAGTTTGATTCGTACAATTAAAAAAAAATTGAAAGTCAACACAGAAACTATGATGAAAAGTTATAATTTCATTTTCTTATCCAAGGAGATGATTCCCACTTACATAAAAGGCAACAGGTATGTTCATAGTATATAATGCATTTCAAAAATGATTTTCTGATCAAGGAGGTTGCGAGATTTTACCATCTTTGAATAATTGTAATTACATAGAATTCTTCACTTTGCTTCGTTGTTTGTGAGTGAATCCGCAATCTCAGTACATATTTTAATTTGTGGTACATAATCACCTCAAATTTTTTTCACTCTATAGACTGAATCAAATTGGATGTATTCTGTTTTCTAATATTCCAGCTCTCTTAAACCACTTTAATCAATCTAAATAAGCACTATAATTTCCACGTGAAAATGAATATTTTCAATACAAATACCTACTTTCGATGCTTCATATTGAGCCTCATGACCTCCTCGTTGGAAGAAAATTTTCGATCTTTTAAACTTTTTTTCAGTTGAGGAAAGAGATGATAGTCGGACGGAGCCAAATATGGTGAAAAAGCGAGGTATTCTAGTAATTCAAACCTCAAATCACGATTATTTTGCATGCAATTCTCTATAAGGCCCAGATTCATCCATATTTAGAATACTGCTCGCACACATTTGGAGCTCGTCTCCCAAGCATACCCCCAAGATGATCGACTCAATACAGAAGAGAGCAGTTCGTGGAGTCAGCTACCAGGACACTCTTTCCCGATCACTACAACCTACAGACGTTCAAAATCAAGATATACAGGGTTTACACATTGGTGCTAGCTTTTTACATACAAAAAAATGATTCGTTCAAGTTACTTTGGTTAGATACTTCTAGAAGACATATTGATGATTTTCATATAGGATGCGAAATTAAGTTGTCATTGACATTTTTTGTTTAAATAGAATACTTTCATAAATATTAATTCTGTTTATCATCAATAATATTTGGAGACAAGAAGTTTTTTTATTTTTATTTGTGTTTTTCCCAATTATAAATAATAATTATTCTTATGTAAGTGCTTGAAAATCTTTTCAGTGATGGGAATTTCTACGTGCACTCTTGCTACTCATTCGATTTACACCGTTCCATTAGTGCCTGTAGTGAAAATGAGGATCGCATGAGTTATATGTGTCGGTTTTTTCGGAGCAGGATAACAGTTATTTCCTCACCAGGAAAAATTTAATTGGAAACTGTTCAACATAAAAATACGATGCGAGCTTTGACAGGACAAGCAGTTTTGATAGTTAAATAACTGGGTATATTGAATGTAGATATTTATGGTCATAGAAATAGAAAAATTTATTTTGCGAATGTGAGTATGAAATTTTTTGGGATTAATTGTAATAATATAGTTCGAAATACATTACTACGCATGATAAGCACTGATTTAGACCTAGAGTTTAGAATAATGTTCATATTTTTAAATTCTTAGTTGTAACATGAATTTTTATATTCCCTTAAAGTGAGAAAATTTATTGATACCAGCATCGTGTAAGCAGCATAGACAGGGATTATTAATTTTATTGAATTTATTGATTTAGAAACGTATTTTTAAATTATGCACAGTTAACTTAATAAAATTTCGTGAATATTGAAAATTTAAAAATTAAACTCAGAAATAGGCAGTTCAAGTTTGTACAGAACTGAGATTTTGGTGTTTTTTTATTATTTCGCGAGGCATACGCTCTCCATAGCACTGCGAATTATTTTTAAATTGTAGTTAGAATGATTGAACAAACAAATTTTTGACGAACCAAACGGCTCTCTCATTTTGTCGAAAACAGCTTCCCCGTGTCCAATTTTCAATAAGTGTAGTTAATAATAAGATCAATGAATCGAAAACGAATTAAAATTATAAAATTGACTTCTAACCAACGTCATATATGATTATTTATCTATTTATCTCTCAAAAACCACCTTTATTAAGTCGAATTCGATGAACTGACCATTCAATTTAAATTGTCCCATAAAATGGCGCATGTCAACGGTTTCGAACTAAAGAAAATCAGTGGTGGGGTGCGAAGGGCGCAAGTGCATTGAGCGCACAGGCACATTTAGAAAACATTTCGTGCATCTAGCGCACACTACCTGTATCGAATCCGAAGTGGTCCTAGAGATGGGCAAACATTCAAACCTTTGATTGATTATTACCATTAAAACAAAACGAAAAGTCATCAGCATCATCTAAGATTTTCCATAATGAGCAACTGTTCAATATTATTTAAAATATTGAACAAAAATTGATGGGAAAAATTATTTTATCTAAGAATAAGTGTATTTTTAGTATAAGGTTCAAAATAATTGAAAAATTGCGTAATTTAATTTTCCATAAAAAAGCCTTTTAATATAAGAATGGTGAGGTTAGGTTAGGTTGGGTTAGATTAGGAGACTATGACTATAATCGCATTAATGAGAAAACATTTACTCTTTGTTACCCAGTTGTTAACTCTTTTATGCAAATGTGCTCCCGATGCACCTTTCTATATAATCTGTGCGCTCGAACCACCCTGCACTCGACTCACGTGCGCTCGATGCCCGCATTCCATTAAACTAACCTTATGTTAGTATTATTTATAATAGCGATATCTGGATAGTACCTACACATTATACTTATCTTTTAGATGTCTTTACTAATTAAAATATTCTCACTTATATCTGGGTATATAATATGGTCTACTATTGAGTAAGTATTACTAGTGAATTTGTGAGTTGTAGAGTATGAAAATTGCATAATTAATTTGTTCATTTTTATATTCTTTGGAACTGGTACAACCATATACTAAAATAGATTTTATGATTAACTGATTCGCATAATTTTAAACACCAGACTTGGTAGATTTATAAATTCAATTGAGCCTCTACTTGATTAGCAACCGAATCATTTGATACAAATAAGACAACAGCAGCACCTGACCTATTTATAGTAGCCACGAAACACTTGCCAGAATTAACTTGTATTTGTGACAAAGTTGAGTCTCCACATTGCAGAGGGTCCTTAATAAATTGGTGAATAACTCCATAGATAGCTTTATGTTTATAATAAATTTTGTTGCAAATATGAAATTCACAATTCATATATCCATTGAAATACATTTATAGCAGATAAAACTCTACGATTTTCAATTATTTGATTCTAAATCTGGTTTCATGTATATACACATAAGCATCTTTTTTGTTGTCCACAAAGCTCCTGTCTCCATCCTGTGATCACCCATCATATAGCTCCGACCTGGCTTCTTACGACTATGTTTTGCTTGCAAAGGTAAAGGGCAAGATAAGTGGTAAAATATTTAACAGCGACGATGGAATTAAATAGTATGAACATTTTGACTCTGAGTGCATCTTTTATTTAAAGTGGCACAGAAGTTTTAGTTAGACGTTCTGAAGAGTGTATAGAAATTACGGAAGAATATGTTGGAAACTAACCATAGTATCTTTGATTTATGACTTTTTTTATATTAGGCCGCACTAATATAACTAAGTCATGGTTAAATCTCAAATCTTGATTCGTTATCTAGATCTTACATTAAATTTAATATTCATTTCTTTGTAGTATGTGGAACAAATTTTTATTATGTAAGGGTATTTAAACATTAGATATGTTATTAATGTCTAGTATGATAATTTTTTGGTAAATTTTCAGTTGTCATTTCATATTAATCCAAATTTCCACTCACTTGTTATAATCCTCTTACCATAGCGTCAGTCGACTGATTCCACTAAGATGTTTCCATCAAAAATATAACTTCTATTCTCTGTGACATAGTATGATTAAAATTGGCCCAGCTGTAGTAATTCTCATAAATATTCATTGAAAAACGTGCCTTTGTGAGAGGAAAATACTCCAAAATTATCAAATACCCATTCTAAACCTATTTCAATTTGATGGGTTAGATCAAAGTCGAATAATGCATTTTAAATTGATCCTTATTTGTTCGAAATTACCAGATGGGCTATTCTTGAAAAGATAAGTCAATTAAGAGATTTAAAAAGAGCTGCTTCTATCAAAAGTTAAGGAATTGATTGAAACATTATACGTAATGGGGGATCTTTCATTTATTTGACCTAATAAAAATGTGTGTCTCCGAGTTTAAGTATATTGTGATGAGAACTTTTCTCTTGTTAGATTATACTGAATGATGTTAGGTTACAGAGTACTAGATTTCGCAGAATTGAAGTGATTGTTACAAAATAATAGAAAAATATGAAACAAAATCTACCATCACAATAATAAATACTCGTTTCTATGAGAATATCCCATGTACTTTAAATGGCATTGACGGATTCTTTCTTATAATGTTATAGTTAAATGTTGTTTTACCTACCATGTTATTTCAAATGCGCAAGACTTGGATAGACCAAGATTCTAAGAAATATTATATATTATTATAGAATTTTCAGAAATGAGGTCGTCACGGAAATGAACCTTCTAGTTTAATCCAAATGTTTGTACAAATCTAAAAAATAGTCGGCCGGAGCGAAATCAGAGTTATATGGGGGATGTTCACCCCTGTAAAGGAAAATTTGTGTACATTAACGAGGAATGAGCGTTGTCATGAAGCATGCCAATTTTCCCGGTTACTTACACAATTGCATAAGTAATTAAGAGTAATATGCCGCGTTCAATTATTGTAGCCATAACTTTTTGGGTGTTTAATGACCTTTGCTTTATTGGAATGGGGAGGGGGATGCAAAGACCATAGTTTCACCACTCATTACATTCTCTTGATCCTCCCGATTTTTGTTATATTTAAATACTCATGTGGATCCTTAGACCACTTGTTTTAAAAATGCGGATCTTTGCTGAGGTTTATTTAGTTTTTAGGAGCCGGTCACTCAAACAATCGTTTCCAGCACTAATTTCTGGAGTAGTCACCATCACAAACCTTCCGCACATGAGTTATCTTCTAATGATTCTCGTCCCCAGATATTTAGTCTAATTTTCAACTATTGAAAATTAAAAACATCAGTCACAATAAAACAACCTCCATTCTATTTATGACTTGTGTTTTACAATTTGCAAAAAGTGGTCATTGTTGCTTCGAAGTTATAGGAAATAAATAGATTTTAAGTCTTCTCAAATTTGTACTTACACTTCGATTTTGCGTCGAGTGTTCGGATCATTGATCCTGATTTGAGAGACTGAGTTTTTGATCGTGTATTAGGTGGGTGACTATCCAATAATCCTTACATTGTAGTTTCTGGGATCAATAATTGACGCCATTAGGTATAAACTAACTTCAGTTTTGAAGCAGATGGAAGAATGTATAAGCTCGTAATTGACTTGACACTAACACTAACACTAAACACTAAACTATCCAATAAGTTATCATTAAAGACGTATTCACTTCCACTTGACGCACTAATGTATTTGAAATACATCAAAATACATCGTTTGGTTTACTTATCACTATGACATTAATCATTTACTGACTCGTTTATATACACTATATGACTTTCCAGAATATTCAATTCCCTAGAATTCTCTGATTCGCCGTGAAATAATAATAATATTTTTTCAAGAATTTACGAATTTTCTCTTTAAAACAGTGAGAGCAGAATGTGAATATAAATGTACTAACTCTAATATATTTCCGGCTTTTCCAATACTTATCTATTCATCGTCTGGGACCGAAATATGTATAAAAGTATAACAATAATGAGAATTACTCATATCAATAAGTTAAGAATTGCGGCATTTTAAATTTTATTGTTTCTTCTAAAAAACAGTAAATTCATCCATGATATATTTAGGTTGTGATAGAAATCGAAGAAATAACAATAGAAAGGCCAGCACGACAACACCTCTGTTGAATAAAGCCTCAAGATTTGCAAAATTTGTAGAATTTAATTTCAGGAAGAAAGGTCGAACCACATTTATATTTGAGATTTAAGGGGATGTTTCGTCCCCGATAGAAAGTTGGTGTCTATAATATTTCACCAATGAAAATGATTTTGACGTTTTGTATATTATCGAATTTTCCACATGGTAATACGTATATTAAAAATTGATTATTCAGAATTAATTGAAGAAAATATTTCTGTGGTGAAAACAGATAATATTTTGATATTCATATGGCAGGTGATGTACTGTCTTTTATTTGCTAATGCCAAGTAATATTTTGAAGGAAAAAAAAAGAAACTTGGTTGAAACGTCAAACAACAAAATTTGAATTGATTTTCATTGATTTTTCTGATTATATAAAATATCAATTGTTCTCAATTTAATAATGAGAAAAAATTTATCTGATGCTAACTAAAAAACATGTACATTACTAGTTAAACGATAGAGTGAAATTCTTAGCAGACAATCTGCCGTTAACTTCTTATCTATTCGCGATGTCTTTTGCACATTTGCCAATTCTAGCGAGAAGAATAACAATAAGTGAGAGAGCCAGCAGCGAATAGATGCTGCTAAAGGACATTTTAATATGCACGTCGAGTTTGAAAGCGCGTTTGGAATCTTGAGAGGAAGGACCTACTCGAAATGGCAGTTTTCGTTCCAGACATTAGAACAACGTAGATACAGCTTAGATGCACTTCATGCTTTATTTTCGACAAAACAAAATTTTATTTTATGTTGTGAATATAATACCTTTACAAAAAAAAGGAGTTGATCATATGTTTCAGTCACAATATTTCACTTTGTTTTTTGTTGTTGAATTGATTGATTGAAAATTAGAGGTCAAAGTAGGTAAGAAATTGATGTTTCGACCTACTATGGGCTTTATAAAGATATGGTTTAAAAATAATTTTCTCTCAGTGGTTATTTTTCAAAAATACGTAGAAGTCATCAATTAATTTATCAGTGCTTCATCAAAATTTATAACTATATTCTCATATTATTCAAAATATAATTAAGTTAGAATCAATATCTATTGTCCTGAGTGATTTTTTTAAGGCAAAATCGATTCCATTGACAAATGTTATACAACAGATACAGCTCCTGCTGTGGCCGGGCAATATCTTGGGTTTATATGTGAATTTAAGAGAATTATACCAGAAGTAACTTTAACAACATGGAGTAGCAAAAAATTTGAGTGATGGACCGTACCAATCGCTTCAATTTGTGATCAGTATAGTTAACAAAATAGGGAGCAATGCATTGAATATCCGCTTCTTTGCACAATGTGCGATGATGAAGTTTTTGGTGTTACATACTAAAGTACATTGGTCGCCGAAAGGTACATATTTATTAAGATTTTATTCACATTTTGTCTAAGTTTTGGAGTTTCTGGAAAGTAAGGATCCTATTTTAGAAGAAAACTCTATCTAGTTTAAAGCAGACATTGCGTATTTGATAGATTTGTTCAAAAAATTTTACCTCAACTTACAATTACAAAGGGACAGCCACAATTTGATGAACCGAAAGTGACATTTAAAAATTTTGGCTGCAGGTAGAAATACCCTAAAAACGTTCTGGACTTTGGAGAATTGGGAAAAAGCTTCTGATTGCATTACCTTCGTCATATCGTGTCGAAAAAAGTTCAAGTGCCTTTACAAACTGATTAACAAAACTGAAACCGTATATTAGTGATTATCATTGTAGAAGTTATATTACGTTAATTTCAATTTTGATTATATTACGACTATTATAACAATAATAATGAATAGTATAATAGTTTATATATTTGAATAAATGCCTACACAAGAGCACAAGAAAATATACTATGTTTCTTTTAACTCCTCCGAATGGGAAGTTTACTAAATGAAATTTTTCAGAATTGATTGGTTCTTGTGCTGTGGATTCACTTACAGGTGAACATTAAACTTCTAATTTATCTATTAGTGGATTATGACTTACTCAATTTACTTAATCCATACAATTGAGTCGCTGAGGTTGGATTTAAGACTATAAAAATGTTTTTGGTTAATGGCCAACTCCATTAAGATAAGCATTGCATAATAAGATTATCAATAATCACAATCCAGCTAGATGCACATTTTAACTATTAGTTGTAATTGATTGGTCTGCAGAGCATAATTTTTCAGTTACTATTTCAATGTCAAATCCTGCAGGGTCCATTATCCTCTGGAGTCATCGTAAATAACATTAAATTAGACCATAAACATAATAATGATTAATTTGATTCGTCCGAATTTACAATAAACAAAAGTCCGTTGGACCATTTCCCAGAACAAATGCCACCTAATAAATTTTTATATATCATAAACGATAAATCCGGCCACGGGAAATTATCAACTATATCGCGAATTGGATCAGAGCCGATCGCATTTATTTCCATCATAAAGAGAAAAATATTTCTCCATAAAAATGAATAAACATCCATATAAAATGCACATGATATTGCACATTTGTTACAGAGTGTTTGCTTCTCCTTTTCGACATCAAAAAGTGTAATAAAAATGGTCGGTATCATTATTTGATAACGTAAATCATTCTATTCGCCAAAAATCCATAACTTCAATATAAATACAAAAATTGATCATTTTCAGAAATAGATATATTTTTCTAAAGAGACAACTAATATGTTTTGTATAGACGATGCACAGATTAGTTTTAACTTTTTATTTTTTCCACGTTTGAGGTTATAGTATTTCACATGGTATGAATTCCACTACACCACCACCAGCTTTTTTTTTCTACATATGGGCAGATATTTCGGACAATAACCTATGACTCTTTCATCTGAAAATTTAGACGAGAGGAAAGTGTCTTATTATTATATTTCTTGCTAGATCATAAAGATTTAGTGAAATTTGAGAATGATTTGAGAAAATGAGTGTATTCTTTTTTTTCTTTTGCTTCAATATATTATCGTTTTGCCCGTTCTCTACTGGGTTGAGATGAAGTCTCGTATTTACGATTTTGACGCTATCAGCGGCGTTGTCTAAATAAAAAAAAACTTGATTGAATTAAAAATGAATATTGTTCATGAATTTATATTTCTGTTTATGTTGAATAATTTTAAATCAAACAAGTATATAAACTAATGTAATTTTTAACATAATGGGACGCACACTCATCTCTGACGTGCAGGAAGAAAGGAATGTGAAAGCCAGCTTTGAATCCAAGTTGAATTGATGAAAACACAGTTTAGAGAACATTAAAAATATAACTACAATGTGAAGTATTGGCACTATATATTTTTAACATTCTTCTAATGAGATACAAAGGAAATTTTATCAAATTTTGATTTATGTATACAATGACTTTCACTAATGTACGGTGTGGACATCCACATGGAATAAATTTGTTAATAAACAAATTGGGGCATGTTGGGATAACCGCTTGGGCACGTCGATTTGTATTCTTCACTGCGCATTTTTAAAACAAAAATTATACAGAGCGTGTCATGTGGCAAGAGCCAATACGAACTTTTTTGATTTAAATGATTTGTATATTATATATTTTTATATATTTTTTTGGTTCACAGAAAATACATATTTTTAACAAAAAGGAATATTACACAAAATCGGGATATTATACTAAAAACCTAATAAGTAATACTGATTATTTTGCGATAATGTGAAAAAAAAACATTAATGTCAATGTAGGAGATATTCACAATGCTCGCCGCAAATGTCTTGGCGTCATGCTAATCTATTGTAGAGCAATCAATATTCCTCATTTTAAAATCTTTAACTTAAGAAGTTTAGTTTTGTATATAATACTTTAGACATACTTTCGCTAAAAGAAGTCTAATTTTATCGATTCACACCTATTTATCCACCGATTTGGACCAACATGGTGCAAGTATTACCGGATAGTAATAGGGAGGTGGTCCAGCTTGAAGAAACCAAATTATGTTCGCTGAAACTTGCGGGTTTCTTGGATATAAGTTTGTCAAAATTGGTGTGACATAACTTGGAAGCAGTTCCAACTATTCATCTCCATTCAAGATACTATCAATAAAATAGGATATACTATATGATTTCCGACAATTCCTGCACAAATAGTAAATTTTCAGGATATTGCATAGATTCTTCTTTCATCCAATGATGATTCTCTTGAGATCAATAGCTCAATTTTCACGATTAACATGAGAATGAAGTGTAAATTTGCTCTCATCAAAAAACAAAACATCTTCTTATTGTATCATATTGTTATCTTACTCACATGATTTATCCACAATAATACGTTTACTTATTGAAATCGTCATCCTACTTTCAACTGAATTGGTAGCATTTTGTGGGGATACAATTTTTTTTGATATTCGAAAAATTGAAATGTGGCTAACGTTGAACAGTGAGGCTGCTATTCCATGTGATTTATGCGGCTTTTCTCAAATATCAAGGATAATATCCAATTTCTCAGCACAAACTGCAGGACCAAGCTCGAGAAACCGCTATAGTGCTAACTGTTCCTTAGGATGTAAGCGGCGAATTTGGATCTTTTTTGTGAAACTTCCATTGTATCCTTGTGTGTATTTCTGTTAAAAGCTAACCTAACCTAACCATTTTTCCGATATTGTTATGTACAATAACCAAATTCAAACGATAATAGCACTGAAACTCATCACTACTGTCATGCAGGCAGACAACGAGTTGCTAAGGGTATGAGTTTTAAACAAAAAATGTATTTTTTGTTTTTGAAGACACAGAATATTTCCGAAGAAGGAATTACATCTATTTGAAAAAATATGCATTTAAAAAAATAAATCGAGATATTTTTAGATCACAATAAGATTATTTTTTCTTGTTTTCATTAACTTTTAATACCCTTATCCACCAACTTAATTAAGACTCAAGTTTCCTTTTTTTAATTTTTCAGTTTTCACTGTACTATTAAGTGATGCGGTTTTTTTAAAGTTTATATATTTACACCATAGTTTAATGAATATGTCACAAAAGATGTAATGGAAAACCTTGATGGCCCAGTTTTTGTGAAAGACAGGAAATTTGAAAAGTTAAAAAGAAGGAGGTATGAGGATAATCTCATTCCTTCGCTTACGACAAGGCAGAGTGGCAAAAGCTTCTGTAAAACCATTACAGTCCCTAAAACATTTTGTAACAAGACATGCTAGCTTAACTTTCCTTTATGTCGCGTTTTTCTATAGTCTCTCGTGTTGGAATCTTTTCCTTTTACCTCTAGATATACAGAGGTCAGCATAAGTCAGGCAATTTATGGGAAAAATTACAGGATTAAGGGATTCGATAAAGGGTTACTGTAAGTGTTCAAATTGATGCCCATCTTAATCAATGCATTTACGGCAACGTTGCTCAACGGAGAGAAACCGGCGAAGCATTTGTTAGTTATGTTATGTCAACAAAACTATGAACGAAAGTATTCGAATGAATATGGAAAACAAAGCAAACTGTTGGAAAATGCCTATTGTCAGTTATTATATTATTAATTTTCACCATGGTCTGACAGATAGTTTTGGTACTAATAAACAGAAAAGAATTTTCTCCTTCGTTAGGTACATATGTAAAATTTCGAAAGTTAACTTTATATTATTTTTTTAGGTGGAAAATGAATAAAGAAACCGAGGAATAGTTACGTGAATATTATTCTGAAAGTACTATAAAATGACTCTGCTGGTTCTCTTCTCCAGATATGGTCGCGGCAATTCATGACCTCGTCTAATATGTATATAATATCGTTAATAGAGGAAATATTTTGTTAGAATGTTATGTTAGAATATCGTCAAACGTAATCCAAGTGAATTACACGGTTCATACATCACAATTCGTAAAACGTTACACTTTTATGCTCAGTCAAAATAAACGGTCGAGGAAGGTAGTCCTAATAAAGCACAAGGCCATCCAATATATGAGACCCAGCTTCAGTATTTATCTGATAAATATTTGATAATTTTTCACACTTATTCACTTATCTAATTAGAAGAATTTTCAGCTTACCAAGAGTGACCATAGGATGTACTTTACCTGTAACAAAGAAATCATTAGAATAAACAGCTTCGTCAATTGAAAATTTCACAATACACTCATTTCTAGTAAGCAGGTTGTCTAATTTCAACCTTCATCATAAGTTGTTCATAAACATATCACATATAAAACAGTAAAACAAATGATTAAAATATGAGAATTAAATTTTGACACATATTTCCACTTAAATTAAGATCTTCCCATGTTGTTTTAATGGCTTCCTGTAGCTCTTCTCCATTTCGAAGACGAAATTTCTTTTCGTAATTTTTTTTCCCAACCACCCCCATATATTTTCAACGGGATTTATATCAAGACTATTTGCCGGCCACGATAAAGTCTCAATATTGTTCTGTCAAAACCATTGATGACTTATACGGGCGTTGGGGAAGGGACAATTAACATGGTGGTAAATAAAATCTGTTGTCTATAATATTGAGGTAAACTTCAGAGTTGAACCTTGCACGAACTCTATAATAAACGTCAGGCCCATTGATATCCATAAAAGCCGAAATATTTACTGAAAACTTGCCAGACTCTCTACTTCCTTCAATATTATTCTTCAAATTTTGAATTTAGTGGTCTGTAAACGTTGCCCGAATTATTATTCATCTGTTAAGACAATTCGTTCACGCAAATCCAGATCAAGATACACATAATTAAGTGCAAACATAACTCTGGATTGCTCGCACTACTTTGAAAGCGATGCATTCCTAGTACAATCTATCGAATCCGATGTTCTCTTAAAACATTGATGAATGCATCATCCTACAAACCCAACCTTTCGGTGCAAGGTCCCATCTTGTTCCCATCACTTCTTCATTCTAACTACGGTACTCGCATTGAGACCTAGATGAGTTGCCAGTCTTCTAATAGACCAACCATCTTCCAATTTGTCAGTAATTTCAGTTAATTGAATCCTACCCAATGTCACTGACAATAACGGTGACAGTAACACTGTGGGTATATGCTTTTTCAGCGAACAGACGTGTACAGTATAGTTCCAATACATTCCAATATATGTTCCGATACTTTATTTCTTCATTATTTATGTCGTTTTTTTAACGAAAAATAATTTGAAAGAAATCATCCGCTATCAATTCGACTGATTGGCCGATAAGCTATTTAGACAAACAATGTCCAGATATCTAATTTCGAATCCATTTAATCCGACAGTTAACCAATTAGAGAAAACTCAATTTGGAAAGGCAAACAAAACACGAAAAATGATAAAACCAGCCGCTCCATTTGGTGCAGTCACAAGTACTGAGCAGGGAATACACAACTAAAAATTCAAATTTCAAACCAATTTTACGACATTTCAATGGAAAATTGCATATAATAATTGTTCTACTAGAAGTAGTGATTTTTTAAATTGTATTCATGGAGTTTGGAAGCGAGGTTACTAATAATAATTGGAAATTTTATGTTTAAGTCGAATTCAATTTTCATGAATTTACTACTACTAGAAAAAAAAATATCGAAAAGCTGAAAAGAAAAAGTATCTAATCAATTTGAAACATATTCCTTCCATCTATTGCCAGTATTTGATTAGTATTTTCATTTCTGTTCCGATTTTGAGGTAATTTGTTCTCTGGATATTTGTATCTAAATAGATTACATTGTTTCTTAATACCCTGTGAAACAATGACATTTATTTGTCAGTCATTTCAACCCAAACCATGATTAGTTGAATGGTAAATTTGATTGTGCTCTAGAGCACAGTGACCGTCAGCTGACGCTCCAACTGTGGGTAGGCCAAACGACAAAAAATTTGAGTTTCAGTAATCTCAACTTTATATGTTTGAAATTTATAGAGAAATTAGTTCATATTATTATTTAGTTACCCGGCTTCATCAACAGAAAACGTGTAAATAAGCTTTTGGTTTCGGTCATGAACGAAAGCCCTTTTTATTGTTTTTTATTTAACATTAGGTGATGTCGGTGTATATGATCAATAAAGAATATGGGTCAATTCAGAAGCTCAATTCTAAAAAAATTGTATTGAAATAATTAGTTTTCAAATTTTCTAGCGAAGAAGATTTCACTTGCTGTTTCCAAAGATTTTCGATGGCTCTATTCATCAGAAGCGTCATGCTCTAACGCTTATTACTATATGATTGCTTGTGATATTATCAAAGTAACCTTCTTTTGTCCAGAGATTGAGGATAGTAACTGATAGAAAAAAATACTGTGTACAAGAGCTTCAGAGAGAATCCACAATTGAAATTTTTCCTCTGTATCCTATAGTCTCTTACTTACATACCTTGACATTTACCCAGATACTTTATCAATATTTCTTAGATATTTTTGGAGAATTTTCGAGTATTCTTTGAACATAGTGCTTTCCTAAGTACCTGTTGAATCAATTGTGAATCAATTATATATCTTTCAATGGCTTTGATTTCAATTTAGAAATGCTTGGTTCAAAACTGTTCTAAAATCATATATTTCAATTTTTAGAGATTTATTCATCCTCAATTATCCTGAAGTAGTAGAACTCATTTTTGTACATCACCCTATTGTATCTAGATTGTGTAGCAATTTTGCGCTTTCCCCAAAAATTAAACTTTTTGATATCTCACTTCTTGGTATGTTAAGTTCTTTTTTGAATTGGCAGTATCAGTTTCTACGCCAGGAAATAAGAAATATCAATCACAATGTATTGAGAAACTATAATAGCATTTTTGCAGTGTACATAGAAGTGATTTATTCCAACTGAACCGTAATAGGTTCTAGTAATTATATGAATGCGCCCTTAATGATGTGCTTCTGACACACTACGAGTCAATTAAAGAGAAACATAAACTTTGATGTGCTATAAATTCGGAATGCAAATTCGACACAAACGCAACCAATTCGGTTCATCAGACACGGTTAAAATTGTATTCTAGTTCAGATGATGCTGTAGGACGAATATTTTTTTTATTCTAACCCAGAAAAGCACGAATTTGGTTACTTTGAAAAGGTGCAATTAAGGCAGTCTTTGAAGTATTCTCAATTCAAATGGTAACTAGATGGAATTTTTCAACGATACGGGTATTTTTTGAATGACAGACAAGATGCCATGAACGAGTATTTGATTAACTGTATGAATAGAATTAATATATCTAAAGCATTAAAGCATAGATGGTTTATTATAAGATATTGCTTCAACGCACAACGTATTTTTTGACAAGCCGAAATAGATAAGAAAATCATTATTTTGTGCAGTTTTCTACGCAATCGCCGACTCTCATATTAATATCCCATAACAAAACTTTGCTGGTAACTATTCAAAAGAAAAATGATTACTTCCAAATTTGTTAGAAAAAATCTACAAAGGTAGAAATTGTAGCATTCCGACCGATCTGTTCACGTTCTTTTCCCAATATTTCTCCATTTCGTTAATTAATTATTGTACCCCAAGTCATTTTGTTATCTTGCGATTTCGAATATTAATTAGAAATTAATATATATAATATATATATAATAATATAATGAAAAATTGGAAAATAACTTTAATAAATACATCATAATATTCATCCTCATATAAGCTGACGATTTCAGCTTTTTAATTTGGTGTTTTTATATTCTTTCTATCTATATTAACCTTTTGAAGAGAATTTCTCAAATTTTATTTCGTGGAAATATATAATTTCTATTTATGTTGGAAATGGAAAGAAGAGAATAAAGCTGATATCTGTCAGGTTATATTTTTATGAGCGCTAGAGTCTTAGTGCCGAGAATGGAGAAGATGCAACACATCAAGCAAATTTTAATAACTATTTGAACTGATGACATTTATATATATACTCATACAATAGGCCCCATAAACACAAGATCGCTCTACTTCTTTCCTCCTTTTATTTTTGTTAATGACTGCTTCACAACAGTTCTTTATTCCTTCTCTACAAGCGTCAATCCATTTTTTTCCGTGGACGATCTCTTTTCATTTCCGTTCCTTCTCCTCTAAGTAAGGATCTTTTCATCCAAGTATCTTCGTCCATCCAACAGAGTCTTTTTGCTCTGACCACATATCCCATCTCAGCTTGACCAAACAGTGCTCTGATCTCTGCGTTCGCTGTTCTACACTCGTTTTACTCTTTACATACTCCCTTTCTCTCACACTCTTTACACTCATCCGAAAATCCTTCTCTCTCATATGTTTATTTCGTTTTCTTATTTTCTGTTCATGGTCCAAAACTCGCTGCCAAACAGCACCTTCGGTTGTATAACTGTCTTGTAAATACGTAACTCGGGCTTCAAGCGTTCTGTTCACTTTCTTCAGTCTTTTGTCAATTTCCCTGGTTTCATCTTCTTTATTTGTTTCTGTCATTCCCAGGTATTCATATTCCTGGATTTATCATTTGATAAATTTGATCATATATTGACTCATATACATATATCAGAAAAACATATACGCAAACATAAATCAAAACGTAGCTCCGCTAAGATCTAATTCTTCAAGATATGCTCGCTGTCGCTGTCCCAAGAAAGAATGTGCTTAAGAGTTCTATTCCACGTCTTTTCAGGCTTTGTGTGAGCAAGGAGGAAGATAAATCAGAGACGATTGGGTTAATTACATGTTATAAGGTCATTAAGAAGGTGAATTGGAATTCCCAAAAGTGAGTAACTTGAAATTCCCTGGGTCGGGTATTGTCCAGTCAGGGGTAGAAGGATTATTATTTTATTAAGGGTTTAGTGTGGAAGTGTGGAAAATGTCGTGAATGAAAGTATACTTGTATTATATATCTAGGAATGCGACGGCACATGGCGTCGTCGTCACATTTTGAAACATTAATTTAGTTGTGTATGTGTTTTATCCAGACCTGTTATATCTACTCCTACCTAGTTGTCCATATTCGTAACCCTATTTGTTATTTCATTTTGTTTTTGGCAACATTACAGCTGCCTGGTTGAGATGGCAAAAAAATAAAAGAGCACCAAACAAGTATCAAAAAGCAATTCTCTATGCAATACACAGAAAAAGCAAAATTTGTCAAAAATGATCTGTTTTATGTTGCTTCTGGTGGGCAAGGTACAAGAGGAACTGATAATTTGGGACTGGGAGGTTGATAAATTATTATTTTTTCGTGATGAATCGTGAAGGTTTCTAATCAAAATATGATGTTTCGTCCGAAATATGAAGGAACGTTAATTTTTCTTGTTATTTTAAACTGATTTTCTATCAAAAGCGATCTAAAATCAAGATTTTTTATCACGAAAACCATATAAAACGGTCTAAGAATTAAAAAGAAAATTAATTGTTTCAAATGTTGGATTATTATTATTATTACGATTAACATATTACAAAGTTGGACATTAAATCAATGAAAAAAACGTGAGAAGTATACATGAAAAAGATCGAAACTTTGACATTTTAAAAACTCTTGACAGTTTTATTTTGAATCCTCAAACACCATTCGAAATTACATACTATGAGGGACAATAATATAAAGAATGATATTTCAACATAATATATAATTAACATATAATAAAAAATTAAACCCAATAATTGGTGTGAAGGAAAAATTACTCTGAGCCGTCAATGGTTGACGCTTTAAACTCAGAGGTTGGATAATTATGACTTTCAACTGTTCGGTGTATTAATGGAAGTGGTAATTGGTGTAAATTCTCTGATAAATAACTACTGTCCTTCATATATGATCAGATAATTGCAGGTGGTTTCGCAAACGAGCATTCATGGTTTAAACTACATTAAACGTTTATTGGTTCATATCTGACTAATTGGGAATTACGGATGCTACTATTAGAACTATGTACACTGAACTATGATATATGATTTGATATATAGAACACATGTTTTTGTTTTCCTAGTTGATATCACCTCCCAGATAAGTCGTAAGTATTCAAAACCAGTTCTCAGTTTAGTTACCAGGAGAACAAAGATAGGTGCCTGGTAAGACTCACCTTTTAGAGATATTTATAAAAACAAAAATATATTCGAATGACTTCTTTGTTTATGTGAAAATGGATTTCCATGTTAATGAATCCATCGTGAACTACTGATATACGAATTCCAGGAATCGTAGACATGAAATATACAAAATAATCGGATCATCATATTATATTCCCTATTCATTCATCACTTATCTACTTCAATAATTGCTATCGTATATATCAATTGACATACAAAAGATTATTCGTAGCATGACAATAAGTTTGGTAGAATATATAGTGCAAAAAAAATAATCGGCAACATGCACCTTTCCAAAAAATTGCAGTAGACAAATTATATTCTGTCATTTGTAAAAGAATCAGTGGAACTCATCATGTAAAACAAATCATTAGATTCGTCCATACGAATCCCTAGTTCATTAGATAACATTTCATTTCCACTACCCGAACATGTGTCTACGTATGACAGTCCTCACTCCTTTCACCTAAAATTACCGGGTAAAAGTTATGAAATCACTAACATACCCATTATCAAGGGCTTAAAAACTAAAATCTTCAGAAATTTGATCAACCATTATCTACCAATCCGCAAGATTTACAAAAGATCTTAACGATAGTAGGTGTAGGCCTCTACATACATGGATATAACATGATTGTTAAACTAGATTAAACTAATCAACTACAAACCAGAGGTAAATTTATCCTCTTTCTACAAACTGATCTGAGCTCCTTTTGGCAAATGGAATATTGAAAACAAGCTCAAAATGAGATCACTCTTTGTTAGGTCCAATTCCAGCTGCTTTTCAGATGTAATGTCGTCAAAACATCCTGGGAGTCACATTAAAATATAACGTGAAATTTGTGGATAATTCGTTGCTTGACACGAAGATACGAAGTCACTGAAGACGACGATGAAGTCATAACATCGATCATATATTTTTATTCTCAGATCAATTATTATTACTATAAAATCGAATTTGGAATGATAGAAAATTTCATAGTAAATGTGTGCCTTTTCAAATTTTCAGTGACTTCTTAATATTTAAAAAGAGATATTTCCTAAGAACAAAAACATGTAATACTATCAAGTTAATGGAACAAAAAGGCATATAATTTGCTACCGTATTTATTACAAGGATGTAATAACTATTAAAAAGATAAGAAAAATCTAAGAGAGAATTTTACGAACTAGTTGAGCTATTCTTCAATCCAACAATTAAATTTCTAAAGTGCCTTTACTCGACCTTGTTCGATGTTTTCCCAATCATCAGTGAGTGCCGTTTTTCGTGGTTGGTGTAAGATTTCTAGCTTGTCTTCATCCCATAATCGATAGGATTTGATGATGCGCTGGTTAATTCATAGCGGCAATTTTAACCTTCTGTAAATACTGCCTTACAGAACCTGCAGCATATTGAAGACCATTGTCCTTCATTAGGATTAAGTTTTTGCCGATGAAACGACTAAAATATCGGTTCGGTTCGCCGTTAACCTCCTTGCTCCGTCACCAGTTTCGATAAAAACCAACATGGTTTTTGTATCCATTGAAATGCTCTCTCAAACCATTCAGGGACCACTTCCCGGAGGCACATTTTATTTTATGCAACACTGCGCGAATCTTTCTCCAGATCTTCTGTAGAATCGTCTTCTTCCATCACTACCATGTAGACACACTCTGCTTTCGTCTGAGAAGAGAAAGGAGCTCCATTGTTCGTCAGTCCAATGCTGCGTTGGACTTTTTTGGCTGCATTAATTAAGTCTTCTTCTGACGGTCCATCCAGTCAAAGGCATTTTTCTGATCTCTTCTCAGATTTCTGAGATTCCTGAATCGGTCATCTCTCTCGGATGTGCACCTTAAAAGTTACCAGACTTTTGATAACGACGGTTAACTCTGTAAACAGCAGACTGACTCATGTTCAGAACACTGTCGCAATTGTTGGAGAGCTTGAGCAGCTTATTATTCGTTGTGTTCATTTACAGGTAGAATTCTTTTTTTTTTTTTTGTTAATAGAGATCTATATCGGTTGACGATTTATGGCTAATAAATAGTGAGCGGACAGGTAGATAACTTTTTCTAAGGGTCAGTTAACCCTAATTAGCATAAAAAGGGTGGGTACTGATCTTAACATATTGTTGGACTGTGATAGCAAGGAACATTACAATATTTGATATCATATTGAAGATAATACCATTAGCTTCAATATTTTACTGAAAAAATACAATTTCAATTCATTTCTTTGCTAGTGACTTGCGATTGCAGCGGTGTTCCCTGAGATATTTTTTTTGCTCCTCAGTGTATAATATAATGATATTAAGATTGAAAGTCACTCGAAAAATCGAGAAAATATATTCAAATAAAACTGTCATGCGGTTTTGATATCTTCGAATTCAATAAATCTCTTCAAACTAAACATTTCAAGAAGTATATCGTATTTATTATATTGAATAAAATTAAATGTCAATTCAAACTATATTATAGTCATATTTTCATTTTTCTGTAGTAAATACTACCTTCACATAGCAAAATTGTACCGTATTTTTTATTTTGACGTTAATTTATGACATCCGCAACATTCAATAACTGACCTATTTTCGTTAAAACGAGAAGGATAAGTGACATGGCCACAAACATAGAAAATACTAGTTTTTGAATAACACTTATACGTAACCGCTTTCATCTTGATATTGTCTGGAGAATAATGCAGAGAAAGAAATAGAAAATAAGAATGGCTACTGTTAAATTTGACGTGGAGTGCTTTTAGATAGATGACGTAGAGTCTAACCATCGTGGCGTCTCTGTTAAAACTCTCATGTCATCGAAATTGCAGTGCGGTAGACATAATAGTTGTGGGAAATATTTCAATTGAAACTATTTAAATAGGAAAATATATAGATGAATAAATGAGGGTCGAGAAACATCGTATGAATAATTTTATGGAAAATAATGAACCTAAATTTGATCTGAGAAATTCATTATCTTCATCTCTTGACTAGCGTCGGATACTTTTCGATTAAGATTTTGTTCATTAGCAATAAAGATCTGCATTACTTTTCTTACAAGGTTTAGTATTTCAATATGAAAAATTCCGAATTCACTTCACCAAACTCACAAAAGTGCTTTTTAAGGATGTAAATCCAGCCTCGCACTACCCAATTGGAGAAAACCACAGCGTTGGGCTCTTTGGAATAACAGCTATGCATGATGTAGCAATACATTGCATGTGATAGATAATAAATTCAATGTTAACGTTATTATGTATTATGTGAAAAAAACCTGAAACAGGTCGATTTTTATTCTTAAATTAGCAATGTGCAGTATAAAAATATATACCCCTCCAGCACACTCTGGATTATAAGCACTCTCTCGAAAATTTTAAATAAGAAAGGGGATCGTGGGGTTTTTGATGTTCTCGTATATTTTGTATGACCCTAGGGATTATTTTGTTAAATTCTCCCGTTATTCTTATTTTTAAAACAGCAATTTTGTCTGGTCTATTGAAATATACTTTAGAAATAATCAGGTATTTTCATATCTAATCTGCTAAAAATCAGGAAAAAAATCTTTGAAGATTCTCTAATATTAGTCAAAAAGCCAAATAAACAATTGAATCTAGTTACTGAAGACGTCAGTATGATATTTAGACGCGTATTAAATTTAATAATGGCTTATTTGTCCGGGACTCAAAAAATAGAAATTTTAATTATGATTGGTTAGGGTAATAAAACAAGAACTCAAAAGGAGGTTTGTGAAATTTTTAATAATAAATTTCTAATCAACACGTTTCGTAGTCTAAATTTAGCAGAATCGCAAGAAACTCGACATTTGAAAAATATTTCAAAACCAGGTGGAAATGTTCAATTTACTGATAAAAGAAAGTTAGAGATTGAGGAAACATTGCATTGAAAAAAGGTGAAATATATGATAAACTTTAATGTAGTAAAATCTAATAAAAAATAATTATCGTAGATTATATCACATTTGTAATTCGTAGAGTAAGAATCTTCATACAATAATTAAATCTTCGTGAAAGGTGCTCTTTACGCGAGTATCTGATTATTTAGTGACCGGGAATGATTCCTCACGATAGAAATTATCGATTTGTGAATTAACCAGACGTGGTAGTAAAAATGAAGAAATCACTGGAACAATATTAAAAGCACAACAAAAATACTGTAAAAGAGATGGAGATAAAGAAGAAAAAATAAGCAAAAATACAAAAGATCTAATTAGACAAAGAAGACTTCTAGTAGAACAACAAAAGGAAGATACAAGCGAAATAAGAACACTAAATAAGACTATTTCAAAAGAAATACGGAAAGATTTAAGGAAATATAACACAGAAAAAAACAGCCAAGTAATCGAAGAAAATAAAAGTATGAAGGTGCTCAGAAGGAGACTGGCTGATGAGAAAAAGGAAATCGTCAAACTCAAGGATAACAACAAAAAAGAAACAACCAATAGGAGAGAATTGGTAAAAATAGTAGAAGAATTCTACAAGGAACTATATAGGAGCAGAAGAGAAGAATTGAATATCACAGAAAATAAAATGAAAGTCTTAAACCAAGGTTCAGAACTTGTACCCGAAATAACAATTAAAGAGTCAAAAAATGCCCTAACGGAAATGAAAAACAAGAAAGCGGCAGGAGAAGACCAAATTGTGATAGAAGCTGTCAAAGTTGGGGGTGAGAAAATTTTGAAAGAAATAATCTCCCTCTTCAATCTATGTCTAAAAAAGGGGGAAATCCCGGAAAAGTGGAGAAATGCGACGATAATTCTCATCCACAAAAAAGGGGATATAACGAACTTTGAAAACTATAGACCTATAAGCTTGCTTTCTCACCTTTATAAATGGTTCACTAAGATCGTAACTAAACGCTTGTAACGAAAGTTAGACTTTTATCAGCCCAGAGAACAGGCGGGGTTCAGAATAGGGTATGGAACAAACGACCATTTGCAAACGATTAAGATACTGATAGAAAAATCCATAGAATATAATAGGCCCCTTGTAATGATATTTGTCGATTTCAGAAAGGCATTTGACACAGTTGAACTTCCAGTAATTTTATCAGCCCTGCAACAATGTAGGATAGACTACAGATACGCAAAGCTCATTAAACACATATATGAAAACGCAACTCTAAATGTAAATCTCCACGAACCAACAAATAAGATACATGTAGGACGCGGGATTAGACAAGGAGACACTATCTCTCCTAAGCTCTTCACATGTGTGTTGGAATACTCTTTCAAAAAAATTAAACTGGGAAGGGAAATGTATAAATACCGACGGTGAGTATCTAAACCACCTGCGTTTCGCAGACGATATCGTCATAAAGAACCACAATGAATGTTGGCCTAGAAATAAATCTAGACAAAACCAAATTTATGACAAATTACCGATGGAGGTGAGATAGCGCAAGTATATGACTATAAATATCTAGGCCATGAAGTGAGGATAGGAAGAGATAACCAAACGTGTGAGATAAAGCGTCGAATACAGTTAGGATGGATAGCTTTTGGCAAGTTGAGTAGTACCTTGAAATCAGACTTACCAATAAGCCTAAAGAGAAAAGTATATGAGCAGTGTGTTATACCTGTGATGTCCTATGGGGCAGAGACGCTTACCCTCACGAGACAAACTGCAGGAAAGATGAGAGTGGCGCAACGGGCAATGTTGGGAATTACGAGAAGGGATAGAATTACAAATGAGAACATCAGAAGAAGAACAAACGTTAAGGACATTATTGAAATTATAGCCCAAAAGAAATGAAAATGGGCAGGCCATGTAGCCCGAATGACGGATAATAGATGGACGAAAAGAATATTGGAGTGGAGGCCAAGAATGGATAAGAGAAGTAGAGGCAGGCCGCCAACAAGATGGAGTGACGATGTAAAGAAAATTGTAGGAAATTGGATACATACAGCTCAAGATAGAGGTAGATGGTTTAAACTAGAGGAGGCCTATATCCAGCAGTGGATGGAAGATGGCTGATAGATGATGATGATGATGATGATGGTAGTAAAAAACGAATTTAATTTTTGACATCAGCGTGAAAAACTGCTTAAAGAAGATCTTTTTTCATGTCGTCATAGATTTTGGTACAGGGTGATGCCATTAAAAACTATCCTCTCACTACTAGTCTTTCAAAAAGGAGTTATCTGACAAAGAATATTATTCGAAAATCTGAAATAATCGGCTTTCATGCTCATAAATATGATATAATTTATAAAACTTCATTCGATATAGCTACTTATTTATATATTCATGAAACTTACAGATGATTACGTTAGAAATTCTAGATCCTCCTTTTATAGTATTGGAAATATAAAGTTAGAATAATCAAATTTCATATGTTTCTGTTACTAACTCCCTAACTTCTTCAGCAATCACTATATGATGATAAATAATGTTTCACATTGTACATCAATTTATTTCTTCCAGATTTAATTCCAGATCGTTGTTTTTGAGATTAGGTGAGGTGTTCTGAGCATACCGTTGTTTTCGTTATATTTTTCATACTAAAAGGAGGTGTCTTCCCAAAAAAAATATTCAATATTTATTTTTATATGCTAGGTTTTCATTCTCTATTATTCATCTATTTTATAATATCAGTTCAATACTAGAAATAACCTTGAGAAATTAGGGATTTTCTATATCAGTGCATGATAAAATCTTAATCGACGTCAATATAAAATTCACAGTCATTTCAACAAATGTATTAATAAACAGAATAATTTTTCCAAATTCATTGTTGAGATTACACAGGAACTTGATTCTACATTTAGATTCATAATTTTCGATGTTTTAAATTTAATATTCAGGTCATATATACACTGGACGAGGTCCTTAATACCTTATTTAGACTATATGAGTACAAGCTGAAGTTAAAGTTTGATAAAAGAAAGTATCCATCTCATTTTCACAATTAAAAATGCATTACTTTCTCTATGTCAAAAAGAAAGTTTTAAAAAATTTATACTTACAATGAAGCATATTAAATTGTCTGTCAAACAACACTTTGAAGGAAACTGTGATGTCCTGATTTTTTTAGAAAGATCTGTGATATGTATTGGTGTTGAAATAGACAATGGAACAAAATTTAAGTAGGAAAACATATGATTTATGGACAAAATAAACAAAAGATATGAAATACATCTTATTGGCTTTTATAATATCATATTACTCAATTTTAAGAAAACTCAATAAACCTTTATTATTTTCATTTACCAATATGAATTAGAATTCTCGAAGAATAATAATAATAGTAATATAAATAAACATATAAAGGAATGAAAGTATATCCATGGAAAAATGATGAAATAACAAAGAGTTGATTCCATCACTTTCTTTTTCGGAGCAAATCAGAAGCAGACAATTGTTATAGCGGCTGCTTGGAACAGCACTGTAATATATTAAATTATTCAATCACTAGAATTTAAGAGAGCACAAGAAGAAATACTTCTTTTTTATCCTTATATCCCTATACTCCCACTTTACCCGGAAAATCCATTAGATTAATTGCATAAAATTCATTGTGGGTTTGCTCCTAAGTAAATATATGTTTGTCTTAAATTAGATCCACTTTCGAATTCTTGCTTTCCAAGAAGAATAAATGGCGTCGATTTAAATTCATCCTTCCATCTTTCTCAACTCTCATACAAGTACCATTTAAAATCATTAAGAGTCTCGCAAGAAAATTATTTAGGAATCAGGAAAAAACGAATCTAAAACTGATTCAAATAAAATTAGACTTTAATAAGAAAGAGAAATTTCACACTTAACCTATCGGGGTTCTTTTCTCTTTTTTTCTTAGTTACACAAAACGAACGAATTTGTGGAAGGGGAAACAATAATCTTCGTGTTTTCTATATCAAAAATTTGTGTTAAAAGTTAAAAGTTCATAGTATCAAAATAAGATAGAATATATATTTTCTAATTAATTTTTTTATAAATAAAACTGTGAGCACGTCATGAATATTTGATGAAGATCTACAGAAAATAAAGCTAAGAGCTTACAATAAGAAATATATAAACTTCGTGAACAATTTTAACTAATCCTTCTGATAATCCAAATTTAACTAAATTATTCATATTATTTAATTACTTAAAATATCAAAAAATTAATGAGGAAATTGATAATGTTCCTAAAAGAACAAGTTACAAGGTATGGAAATGAATACAATGACAACATGTTATCTCAATTAATCACAATAAGTTAATTATACATTTGTACTATTTCGGACAACCAAATTTCGTAAATTAGATATCCACGGACCAGTTTCCTGTGAATAATTCTAATCTAATACTGCAATGTCTTTAGACTCAAAGCATTCTAGATCGAAGCAAACTATTTTATGTTAGCAAGTTCAAATATAGGTTCAAATGAATGAGAATCGATCCTTTCCCGCAATATTTCGAGATACATATTCAAATCAATGCATCCAAAATAAATGAGCACAATTCCATGAAATCCTCAAATAATTCTATTCTGATGGTTATGACTGAAATTTAATCAGACATTTCAAAGTTTACAGTGCAGTTTATTGAGAAGAAACCTAAGAAGTATATATATATATATATATATATATATATATATATATATATGTACTATTCAAAATTATTGTTCTTTTTTTGAGAACGGAATAACCACATGAACGATTCCTCGTGAACAGAAATATATAAGTAATTTTGTTGTGAAGAACGTTACTGACGTGGTGTGTGCTCCGAGATAATCTGTATTATGCAAATCAACTCATTCAAAGCCTTCATCTTATACAAATTTGTCCACAAACACAACGCATCCTGACTCGTGCAGTTGTGAGGTGTGTTAACCCAAATTCTTTAATAACGAATATTATCCGCCTGGTCCTTTCCTATCTTTGACTTCGCTCATCAATATTTTTATCAAGATTTGAAACTTCTGCATATTTGTCTAGAATTGATTGGCTTTTGATCTTACCATGTGTATCCACATCTTAAGACTGTTTAATACATAATAAAATGTGTTCATGAGATGTTAAGTATTGTATACTTTACCCAATGACAGTGTGAAATTTGTTAGTCATTCTAAAAAATGCACTTCAGTTGTATCCAGTTAAAGATATTTAAATTTGTCCACTTTCCAATTTATCCGTTGAATTATCAATATTGTTAAGTTGATTTGGTTTTTTTAAAACAACCATTGTCTTTTTCTGTGTTTATTTTAACACTGACAAGTTCTTGGATATTAACCATTATAATGGTATCATGGTATTCACGAGAACTACTACCATAGTAAGAAACTTTTCGTTTGACGGTATCAAGCACGCGCTCACATGTGTTGTGGTTTTGGTGTCATTGTATGAGGTATGTCATCCAAACTTAAGCCATCTCTACGGGAACTGTTCCACGGTATTCGTTTTTTTTCGGAAATAAAATGTGTATTGTGATGAATTTTTTCGTAAAAAACCTATAAAAAATGTGAAAATGAGAGTGTGTGAAATTCACGAACACAACATAATAATTAAATTTCTATTCGGAAATGGTGCATTAAGTCCCTAAATGGTCGTTAACTGAAAAGGGAAGATTTCCAGGTATCGCAACTGTCTGTAAAGTTGATATTTGCAGAAGGTGAGACTTTGAAGCAATGTTCACATTTCTGGAATTCTACAGACAAGGTGATTCATCACTTGTTTGTCTTTTGAGAGAGGCAAGGTCTACTTCTGATTAATTTTTTCGAACTTGATACCACGATATACTCTGAGCGGTACTTTTTATCTTTGCTTAACCTTAGGAAAGTAGAGAAAATTTTGTTTTTGCAATTCTCAATACCACATGGTGAATTGCGTTGGAGAATTTCTTTATGTATTTAAATGTGTTGTTTAGCATCATCGACCTTATTGTACCGATCTAGTACCTAGTGATTTTCATCGTTTTCCAGTAATGAAAACTAGCAACACAGGACTTTGGCGAAGAACAGAAGTTACTGGGTACATTACTGAATTGAACAAGGATCCCATTCAGCGTAATTTAATAACAAGGCTTGTTCAACCGATGCGGAAAAATAATCGATTTGTTTTGTAACTTTGTAGAAGAGAAAAATTCCATATCAATAATAATCATTATCTTTATCCTTGTATTTCATATAAATACAAAACATTGCTCACTTTCTGAATAGCCTTTGTATAATTCGATTAACTCGTTTCTCGTGCTGCATAATTTTTTGATCAGTTTATTTTCTTGGAGTATAGTGCTGTTGTGAAGTAAATTTATCAGTTTTGTACGCTTCACACGATCGTAGATATTTTCTTTATCTGAAAAGTATATATCAATCTACAGTTAAACTCTATATGTTTAGGGAAGCACGATGAACTTTCTTCAGATGAGTAGAAACTGACTAAAGTTGAGTAAATTGTTTTATTATATTCCATAGCTTCTTCTGTCGCCTGATATCTTCATTATTTTTTTAAGATTTGCACTAAGCGCTTTAGCGTTGTCGTATTCCGAAATAACACCTTTTCTCATGACTAGCGTCAGATACTTCGCGATTAAAGTTTTCTTCATTGGCAATAAAGATCTACATTGCTTTTCTTCCAGGTTCAGTACTTCAAAATGAGCAATTCCCCATTAACTCTACAAAACTCACAGCAGTACCTAATTATGATCAGTTTGAGAAAGCCACGGCGTTGGCACTCTATAGTCTTCAATCGATCAAAAACGGCTATGCATGATGTCGTTATAGCATTGAGTTACATGTGGTATATTGATTGCTCTGTCTTCCCCAAATAGATTATGGGGAACTCGAAGACCCAAACCAAACACCTTTCTCATGTATGTGTATGTATGTGCTTTCACTTCTTCCCTTAGTAACATCGTTGTCTGATTCTTATTCTTATTTAGAAGTGTGAAGATGAAATTTCGACACGTGCAGAAACTATATCACTTCTCGGTTCCTAATATCAATTTCATGATCCTGAACGCGTTTATTATATATTCTAAATATGAGCTATTCCTTTGATAATTCTCAAATCAATTCAGTAAAGATAATCTGAACAAATCGGCCGTTTTAAGATTTATATATCCCACCCTTAATCTCGTAACGTTACAGATGATCGTAATCTTTATTCTTTTACTTTTTGTCGCAAGTTGATGTGGAGCGTGAGTGAATGTTATCTCAAAGTAGTGAAACAAAAACTCCATTCTAATATTTCCAAACAATTTCCTTGTTAGGTGATAGCAGGAATCAAGAAGAATTCCGACATCTTACCGAGAGATTTCGGAGATAGTCCTTATACTAAAGTGTAGGCACGTTTACACTTTGAAATGTCACGATGGCCGCGTGCCGTGAGAAATTCCTCGTGACTTATTATGGAAACTTTGAGATTTCTTATAGTGATCGGATCCTCTGATATTGCCAATGTTCGTGCCACAAATCACGTGCAAATGCCCCGAGTTCCATTACGGCTCCTTCGCTAACTTTAAGACGTTCTGTCCGAGCTTCGTCGGGTCGTTTTTTCAAACGACATCAAAGCTCTTTGATATATTCTCACGAGAAGGTGAAAAATTCGAAGGTTGCTTGGGTCGTTTATTAAAATTGTTATTGGAACTTTTACATCGAAAAGGAATTTTTCATGATTACGACCGGTCAGATAAAAAGAATCTAGGATAAACGTAGGCGCATACTAAGAAAAAACATGTGTTCTCTATCTCGAAATTTTCCTAGTTGATAGTTTCTGACAAGTAAGAAACTGTTGGGAGAAAGTATAATAGCAGTACATTTGTAACAAATGTTGGCAGGCAATAAGAAAAACTATTGTTCAAAATAGTTGATAAACCGTCGTCTAGGGACTCTAGAGACTCTAGGGACTTACTTCCGGAGCTACAATATATTATTAGATTATAGTATCAATATATTATGCGGAAGACTTATGCACTACTCAGATTAGAGCCGGTATTATTTACATATCCCAGAAACAATGTATCAAAATAATTAGACTCTGTTCACGTAATGAACTTATGTGTGACATGTATTCAATATTACAACCTTCTGGATGTCGGCGAAGGTGTTTTTTGGTAATCCCAGTTTGACGATGCTATCCTGCAAGGTCTTAGCACGACGCCGGTTGCTTTCAATCTCAACCGCGAGATCCGTGTATTTGGCCAGTTTCTCCTGGTGTTTGTTGAGAACGTTATGAGTTTTAGGTATAGCTACATCGATAAGAAAGACTCAATTGACACTTCTATCAACCACCACGATGTCAGTTCTGTTATTCGTCAGTTCTGTCTATCGATGATAATGAACCTATTGTAGTAGAGTCTAAAATTGTCATTTTTGAGTATTTTTTGAGTACCTACCATGACTGGTACTTGTAATACGGTGTTCAAGTATTGAGAGGATCGAACTTGTTGACCAATTTCTGGTGAATGATGTTGCACACTTGGTTATGCCGGTTTAGATAGTCAGTATTAGCTAACACACTACAAGCGGATGTTATATGTTCAATGGTCTCTGATGTTTGTTGACACTTTCCGCATTTGTCAGATTGAGGATCTTTAACAACATTTTTATTGTATTTATTCATGTTAATAGCTAGATCCTAAATAGCCATCACGATGCTTTTGGTCTCTGGAAAGAGATTTTCGCTAGTAAGCCATCTGTTTGAATCTTCTTTTTCAACATGCGGCTGGTTGAGATTGTGATAAGGTCTACCGTGTAGTGCCTTTCGTCACAACTGTTTCAGCTTCTCGATGTTCAACACTGTATTCAATATCATATTATTATTATTATTATATTCATCAAACACTCACATCTTAATTATTGATTCTAAAAAGGAGTAGATTCTTAAAATTTTCCGAAACGTACACATTTAAGTTTACTTACAATAAAACATAAATACCCTACATTAACAATAATTAACAGGAGGAAGAAGATCGTCTTTCCTCTATTTATCTTGTGTCGCGAAAAGGGAGACAAAACAATAAAGAAGAGATTAGGAGTCCAGTAATAAAAAGGACAAATCCAACAATGGAATTGCTGTAATTAGGCTAAAGAAAATCTTGTTAAGAAGAGGCCTCTTAGTTAGGTTAAGCTTAGAAAATCTGTCTATCTAAATTTACAGATAAAATACTCAGATCCGCGGAAATGTCGTCAAGTACAAATGAGCTGTATGTTAATTTTTTCCAGCAGTAAAGTTTTAATGTTTTTCGAGATATGAATTAAATGGATGATGCTTAGTTAACATAGGACAATATTAAATCAATTTCAAACAATGGAAAACAATTTATAAGAAATGAAGTTGGAAAGATAGAAAGTTGCAATGGAAAGGTGTTATTAACTCCACACTAATCGTAGTTTAATCAATGATTTTGTAACATTCTTCGTATTTATTTACACTCCTTCTATTCGTGTGGTTAATTAATAAACACTGTTTTTAACGTTCATAATTTATTTAGACACTATACACTTAATAACACTTAGCTTAATAATAATTTACTTATAAATATCACTTAAATAATTTTTGCGATTAGTTTTACTAATTCGTTGTTTTCACTACGACTATTTACTTAAAACTAACTAACCGCAGTTCTACAACAAAAGAAAACAAATAAATCGACTTTCCTAGAAATTATTTACAAGAAATACTGTAAATAAACCACTCACTATTAAAAAAATTTCTAAAGGGAAACATCAAACTATTTGTAAAAAATGAGAAAGACGACGCGCGATTTCGTTTCGAATGCGATTTTTTAAAATTCCATAGTAGCTAACTTTTCGTAACAATATTCTGAATTTGAAAAGTAGCTAGTAGCTTCCTTAATTATCAGTCATATTTTCTTCTAATATATCATATGAATGATAAGCGGAAAAACAGAGTATACAGCATTCAACCGCCAAGTGGATAATGAAGTACATCATACCTAATGATTACACCTGCGAATCAAATAAGGTTATGTTGATATCATTAACTATTTATAGTTATTTAAATTATAACAAAATTTTAGTTAGTAATTGCATCGATCCTCGGTTATCTTGATAAGAAAGTCCTGGTTATTATGATTTCATTCGAATGATAAAAAAAACGTAATTTACAAAAATTCCAAAAAAAAAATTTACAAATAGGTTGAAGTGGAGACGAAAATGACGTATTAAAGGATCTGGCAATATTTGTAACATTTGACCTTTTTCCAAACAAATCGAAAGAGATACGAATAGAAATATGACATTTTCAAAGCATAGTTGGAAGCAGTAGTCAGTACTCACTTTTTTCTTAGCCTTGCCGGTTCAGTGTACTGTTTACTTAAAACGTTGATCTTAAAAAATGCATTAATATTATGTTTTGTTCGGGATTTGCGCAAACTTACCTATAGTGATAATGTAGTAAAAAGTTGATAACGGAGAAGGAATTGTCGACTTCGTGCTAAGACAAAAATGTGCAGAAGTGGGTTATATCATACAGACAATTTGAGAGTTTAGTGAAGAAAAATCTCGTACAGTTCCATGTGAAGCATTTTGAGGGATGTTCAAACAAATGAGTGCCATATTTGTTGGGTCTATAACTATGACATTGAGACAAGTCAAGTCATTCAAACATGTAGTGAAATTAACAAACGGCTTTCTTTTTCATCATCACAACACATCGAGCAATAAGTTGTTTACTTTTCACTTTTTGATTGCTAAGCGCCTTCTTATTTGACAGGACACCTATACTGCGTTTCCTAACTGTTTCTGAAAACAAAAGATGTACTACTGAATGGAAAAGGTTTTAATACAATTTCTGATGGAAGAATTCCCTGTACACATCTCTTATATAGGTGCTGAGTTCTATCGGTGTAGATATATCTTTCCCCTCGGTCTTCTATTTATGTTGTGGAACCTTTCACGTTTGCAGCTTCCTTCACTTCATCATGTCATCTTTTTCTTGATCCACTTTTTGCCCCTCTACTTCTACTATCACTTTGTGTAGTGTTTTGTCACTCATTCGTTGCTCTTTCTTGGAAATTGCTGTACATTCTAAAATTTTAAAGAACGTTCAATTCTAGATTATATAATCTTATATTTTCTAGTTTTCGGAGACTCTCATTTTCTCTCTCTTATTCGCTTTTTAATTTTTTTATTCTCATTTCCAATACCGTAGATCTCAGCTTTTTGTTGTATTTCTGATTGTTCTTACTTCATTTGTTATTTCGAATACTATAATTATGTTTAGTTTCATCAGAAAAATATACCCTAATTATTATGAACGAAAAATCTGGATCGGAAGAGCTACTAAAGGGCGGTTATCTCCGTTTATATATTATTGAATCGATGAGAAGATTTAGTAATATTCCAAGTAAAGCGATCTCCTGGATATTAATAATCAATCTTGATATGTTTTCGAAACTCGGATACAAGTAGTGCTTAATTTATTACAATCATGATGAGTCATGAAATTCATTAAATGAAGATTACTTGATGTTGATTTATTACCATCTACGCCCTACTGTATGTAATTATGTTTCGAAAGAGGGTACGTAAGACATAGGAAGAGACAGAATGGCAATTTAGTTCAAATATCACTTAATGTATAGAAAACGAACCACGTTGTTCTCATCAATAATATCTGGATGCATGATATGAATTATTATGATGCTGACAAGGCTATTCATGATATTTAAGGTGGTTTATCACATATTCCATGTACCTTCAAACGGTATCAAGTTAATTCCTATAGGTTAAGTGAACCACTCGGTAATTTCCTGTAAAATCGCTAAATTTCCTGAGGAAAAGTCAACCAATTTTTCAGCCCCGCAACTTGTTGGCAGAGTATCTCTGAGGTTCGACACACACGTTCACCGGCAGGTAAACTTGAGCAGACTGGAGCTGACACATGTTACGGTTAAGTATAGATCGTACAATTTTTCGGAGTCAATTGGGGATGAATAAAGAAGTCTAGACAAGACAGTTATGATAACTTTTATTTTCATCACCATGAAAAGAAGGCAGCTACTTCTAGACCAGACATCAGTGATCAATTTTAGGTGGTTATTTCAGAACATTCCATAGTAAATCCTCTGTATCCACTAGAAATTAAGAGCCACTCTAAAAGCTCTTTGTGGCGGAATATAGTCCTCAATTAAAGTGATAAAAGATTTCAATGATTCTGTGTACATTAAGGATCACGGAGACCAATATGTCAGTATATACAAGGATGAGGACTATAAAACAACTTGATATTTTCAAAATATATATATGAATTTTCCGTCGATGAATCTATTCAACTAGATGTTTCACTTTCCTAATTAATCTCTCTAGCCCACAGGTTTCCATACTTCTGTTTTGCAATCGCTCTGGCACATTATTGGTGATGGAATGTCGTTATTGCTTCCCACGTTATTAACTGTTCACTTATTTTATTCATTCCCTTGAAATTTGAAAGCTGATAAAATAAGAAATATATATAAATATTTCCAGCGTTCGATCAACAATTAGGGGAATGTAAATGTACTGGCAAGAATTTCAAGGAGAAATTATAGTGTCGAAAGTAATATCCGGAAATTTTATGACTGATACTTAAACTGAACTATGTCTTATTTCTTATTCTTTGAAATTTCTGGTAGTCAACAAAGGATTTTCGGAAGTAGCTTTCAATTTTCAGTAGGTATATAGAGGGTAAGAATGGGAGAATACCTAGAAAACAGACAAAATATAGTGGTAAAGAACTACCTAAATCATTAAAAAACATATGGAAAGACAAAAAAATGCCAAAAGAAAGGGAAAATTGTTACAATACACATAACAGGACATAAACAAAAATGCTAAAATCAAAGAGGATTTACGCTTCTAAATATAGCTTTCAAAATAATGTCCGAAGTGTCAGAAATAATACTAAATAAGAGTGAGATTCCAGGATATAACATTAGATAAAACGTACACAAATAAGGGTGTTAAACAGGGAGACTCAATGTCACCAACGCTATTCAACATAAATCTGAAAGGCATTGTGAGTAAGGCAGGACAACAAAATAAGAACATTATAACAGATGCAATACAGATAGTAACAAATTAGAAGAAGAAGCAAGAAATTACGGACTGGCATAAATGCAGAAAAAATAAAATATACGAAAATAGGAGGAAAACCACTTACAGAGAGCAAACCAACTGAAAACTAGCAAATAAAATTTTGAAACAGTATCGACCTTTAACTATCTAGGAATAACGTTGAGACAAACAAGCAGAGGGAGGATAAAGGATATGATACAAAAGGGCTATTAAGCCTATGGAAGAAACAAAAATCTACTAAAAAACAAAAACGAAGAAATAGAAAGAGAACTGGCGAAGGAGATATAAAAAAGCACAAAAAATAATAACAAAAGCAGCCAAAACAAACCACAATCTATAAAGAAAATGAAATTAGAAAACGAGGAGTTATTAATCCAAAAAAACGGATTTAAAGCGCCAAAATTGATAGCCATAATCCACATGGGATTATGGCTATCACGCTTGATGATGATGATGATAATATAGAGACGCCTTGAGTCTAAAGAAAAACATTTTAATAATACCAATGTGGCTTCACGCAAGGTAAATCCCCAATGGATGCAATACACGCAATAGGCTAATTGGCTGTCCCTCAATAAAAAATAGAGTCATGGCATCTTGAATTACGTCACGGTATGCAGAACAAAACTGTTTACATCTGTGTCAAGTGTCAACTGTTGTCTAAAAATGAATTGATATGAATGAATGATATTTAATTTCGAGACTTCCAATTTTGAATATCACTTCCAAATTTGACATTTCAGACATTTCAAGATTATACAAAGACAAGAATTATTTTTTATTGAATACCAATAAATAAATGAGTACTTATTTTAGGATGAATATTAACATTAATTGTACAATCTGTATTATTACTCATATTTACTTCAGAAGTTGGAGCATCTACACCTAGTCTTTCTGAATAATGGCTATTGCTTACATTCAAACCAGAAATTGAGTTAGAAATTTGCTCCTTATTTTCGATAGTTTTGTATATATTCTTCTGCTACTGTCGTGGACGTTTAAGAATTGACATATCAGCACTAGTATTGGCAACCAGCGTGATAGAATTTGTCCCAAAACAGTGACCCGTGTTTGTTTCAGGATTTGATAATCTGAGATACTAGGTATTTTCTCAATGACATGCACTCCAACAACTTGTGTGTTGCACTTTCCGTTTACGTATCTCAAGAATATACAACGACTATTAACAATATGGTTTGGTCTAAGAGCTGCATATTTACGATAAATTTTTATGAAATCAATATTAGTAACAGTGAAAACATGCTTCTTATCCGTCTTGGTATAAGGAAAGGTTACTATTAATACAACATTCTCTTCCTGAATATCTTCGTGACCATTTTTACTAACTCATCTCGTCGCAAGGCACCAAATATTCCCATTACCAAAGCTACCTACAAAAATCAGTAGAATAAATGAAAAAAGTGTTTTTCATCATTAGCTTCTTTCAGGAATGTATCAATTTGCTGACGCGTAAAACTTTTTTGTTTGATAATCTACTGCTTTTCTTTTCTGAAATAGTACTAATTTTGAAAAAATAAAATCCAATAAAATGTTTTCAGACATCGTCTTAACATTCTGTTTGTCACACCAATCTTTAAACTCGCCGTAACATTTTTGGTACTGCCGTTTAGATTTTTCGGGTATTAAAACGGAAAGCGCCGAATTTACAACGCTTTTGAGCTCAGGAGGAGTGGAAAGTACTGAAATATTGCTATCAGTATCAGACATTTTGCGTTTTGTCAACAACTGTAAAAATATTTTGTATAAATTGAAACATATCATTTCCATAGCACACAGTGACAATGTTAAACAAATTGACCGGCTTTTGATTTTAGAGCAATTATCTTTTCTTTCAGTATATTAAAAAGGTATTTCGCAGCCTAAGCATACAAATAAGTCTACTTTACAGTACTAATTTCGATCCGGAAAATGGTACTTTACGGTATATTTGTACTTTGTTATTACTATTTTTGTTATTGTTATTACTACTTTATTATTGTTATATAATTTGTTATTACGATACTCGATTAGATATTCTTGACTCGGCTCTTTCGTCGCCTCCTACATAAACATCTATTTGGTACCGTACTAAATCACTTCTCGGACTTTATAACGTAAATAACTATTATGTATGTTTCTAACAATCAAGCCAGACTGGAAAAGTGGTGAACACTTGCTAGTAGAAGTGACGGTAATTGTTTATCAATGTCAAAAAATAGAATAATATATTTTTGTATGTATATTCCGATGTAAGTTCTAAACAAAATGTAAAAAATGTAAAAAAACCTAATGTGTCAATATTATCATACTAAATGCCAAAAACGTAAAACAATATGGAGTAACCTGCTCTGTTGTATGAAAACGTCAACAACCACATGATAGTCAATTTTATTTTCTAAAAATATTAATAATCATTAATTTTCATGAAGGGTAGACTGTTTTTTTAATCTCCTTTTATGAGACACTATAAACCAAGAAATTCGTTATTAGTGGACACATGCCTATTAAACAGATAATGAAAAAACACATTAACACCAAATCGATATCAAAATGCTGTCTATTGATTTTCTACAAGCTTTTGACTCAATCAATATGGAAATCATGATGAAGGCTCTGAAACACTTAGGGATAGAAATGAAAGACTTTTCGTAATGACTATGAAGAAATGGCAAATTTACTGACAAATAAAGGAGAAAATGAAGATTTCACAGTTCATAAAGAAGTCCTACAAGGTGGCTCACTATGTGCAACGCAATCTATCGCTAGAGCACGTATTAAGAAACATAAATAAAGGAAACTTAAGAAACAGCACCATATAATGGAAAGCAATTCAAAAAGGAAATGAAAAATAGGGATGTATGAATTTGGAGAAGTACAAAACTTCAAATATCTAGGTAAAATGATTAACAGTAACGAGGAAATATTATCAGAAATAATAGGAAAATATCAACGACTCATAAAGCATATCATACAAATTGGAAATTGTTGATAAGCAAAATCCTAAGTAAGAAGAACAAAATGAATATTCACAAATATTTAAAATAAAAGAAGCGTATTTGAGAATAGTAGAAAAGAAGGTAATAGAAAGAATCTTAGAATCACGATTTATGGAAATAGATACAGACTATATATGAATTATGATATAAAGGAGGAACTTGAAAAAGAAGATATAGAAAAAAGGAATATACGAAATTTTCAACAATTTTTCAAAGTAAACTATAGTTCAAATGAATTCGAATTATTTTTGAAATAAAATGTTATATCACATCAACTAGAACACAAAATTACTAAGACATTGAGCGTAGCTCAGTTGGACACTAAATTGCCATGAAACTATAAAATTGCAATAACCGAACGTTTGTAGTTGAAACAAAATCCAAGCTCAATAAAATTTTATTGGTCGATTCATTTCATTATAATCAATAAATCACGATTGATACTATTGTGAAGTTTTTTACAAATAACTCGAGAATTATTAGATTTCTTTTGAGAATTTACCTTACGGCTGGTCGAAGTAGAATTACCGTCAGTCATAATTCATATTAAACCATTTCTCCATAATAAATTTATAACAATAAATTCCCGAGGACATAAAACGTCCGTAGACAAATTAAAAAGTTTTTAGAGCACAAAGATCAGACAACTTAATAAATGGAAAGCTGCGAAACGTTTTATGTTGAAACAGTAACTACATTTTGTGACGACACAGCAAAATTAAACTTCTAAGATTATTAAAAACGAATAGAGATAGAGAGATAGTTTGCCTCTGAAAAATGTAGAAGTAGTTTTCCAATGAAGTAGTTGTGAATTTTGATAAACAAAATATAATGAGGGAAAGAAAATGTAAAAGAAGAAATTAATCGAAAATGATCGATGATTCTTCTGACTGCATCTCCATTTTGGGAAAACATCATCCTCTTTCTTAGATCGTCAAAATTTTTCTTATTTCTGATTCGTTGTGATAATTTTACGACACTATACCTTCTCAGTATTCATGAAAATACGTTTATTCAATGAAAAATTGGTGAAATATTTCATTCTATTATAGTATTTTTATATAATCAGTTCAAAATAGCATGTAAAAATTAGACGTTTCCACCTATTTTAGCAGAATATTACTTGACATTTACACTTTGCTACAAAATGAATATGAATATAAAAATCTATGTAACAAGAAAAAATAAATAATTCATAGCTGCATTGAAATTTATAAAATAGAACTATGAACGGTAATTAAATTATTTGGGTTTATTTTTAGCATTAGCTTTCTCCTTCCTATGTATGTGAACAATTTCTAAAAATTATATTTTTTGTTTCAAGAATTTTTGAATATTTTTTTTTATTTATGTTTGTTAATGCGGCAACTCATGTTTTTAATACTCGCAATGAAATTACAACTACTTTTATTGTATTTATTGTATTGTATTGTATTATTTATTTATTGAATTGTATTTTATTTTGTTGTCATAAAGATTAGTCAACTCGCGACGGAAGATTATTTAATTATGAAATGAAAAACAAAAATATAATATATTTATAGTGTATTTTAGTAAAACATATTTTACATTCTAAACACATAACAAAACACATGAAAAACGATAAAAAATTAATTAAATTAAATTTTGTCAGGAGATATGTCACAAATTTTATTTGATTAACCTAACGTAAGCTAACCTAACCTAACCTTTTTTTCGGTGTGGGTGGGAAAATCTGCGAAAGACGCCTGGAAAGGTGTCCTAGGTGTGCTGGATTCGTCCGCTAACCGGACGCCTACTAGCTAAAAACCCACCCTCTTCTCCACCGACGCATGTGGAACCGTTCTTAGCGAACATCGCGGCACATGCACCGGCTATACTACCTAACCTAACCTAATCTAACCTTACATAACTAAGTGTTCATTATTATATAATATGGAAAATTACGGCTTCCGCAAATTTCGAAAATTAATGTCTCTGTTGTATATTGTTTAATTTTGGAATTATATTCCATGTAATACTCAGGTAATATCCGGACTACCTTTTCGTTTACCTGAAACATCCTAGTCTCAAGTTGCCGCATTCTTACATCAACGGATTAAAAATCGTTAAGAGTTGTAATGCACCCGTTAATGCAGTTTTATTTTCTTATCGTGTTGATAACCTTTTAGTCTATTTTCCAAATACTAAGTGAGATGTCTGTTCTATGTAAAAAGCGTCACAATCATTACAAGAGACTTGATATATAATATTACTTCTTTTTTTTGAATGTTTTAGATTTCAGCTAAGTGGAATATTTGAATAATGTATTATGCCCTTTATGACTTCTATATCATATTAACTGAATAATTCAATAGTTGTTAGGCAAGTCCTTGTACGGGAAAAATGTATTATATTTTAACGCTTAGTTTCTTTTTTGATTCTTAATTGATTATAGTATCCATTTATCCGTCTCTTAAATAAGTTATTTATCATTTTTTCCGGATAATTACTTACTTTCGAAGCAATTTTCGCTTTTTGAATAGCTAAGCATCTGAATTTAGAATCTGATAGTTGATATCATCACAACTTATGATGATTGATCTTTTTTGTAACATAGGATGACATGAATTGAAGTTCAAATATCTTGAGGACCAAGTGAATTTTTTGTGATTGAAAATGAATTTTTAATTTATGGTTTCAATATGGTATAGCAGTAATGCAATCAACTACATAAAGAAAAAAGAATGGAATATTTATATTTGGTTTGTTTAAGACATTTTCCTCAATATCTTCCATTATTAATTCTGCTATAATATATAAAAGGGTTTAAAGAGTGAAAAGCTGAATAAAACTGAACTATTTATAGGAGATCATTGTCAAATGTAAAATAGCTATGATAGTTCAATGGTTCGAGAACGCGATTCACAATCCTTTGGTTGGTAGATCGAATCTTATTGGGGACGTGATTACAGAAGGAAAATCTTCTTAAAAAGAATTAATGTAAAACTATGTTTATTCTTATTCAAAATTTGTGTTTAAGAAAAATACACTTCATTTAAAAAAAAGTGGAAAGGATGATCACTAATACAACTTTTACTGATAGATACCAAACTAGATGTGGTGATTATACATTCGAATTAATACATAATTTTGAATTTTTTCACGTTTTTTTCTTCACATTTTCCGTCAAAATATTGTATTACTCAACATATTCTCCTCTTAATTGGATACATTTATAACAACAAACCTTCAACGTCTCTAGACCTCAAAGAAAATGTTTCTTCTTGCTCTGCAAACCAGACCTCCACAACTTTTATTACATCCTCATTGGAAGAAAATTTACGACCTTTTGAACTTTTTTTCAGTTGAGTGAAGAGATGATAGTCGGACGGAGCCAAATCTGGTGAATAAGGGGGGTGTTCTAGTAATTCAAACCCTAAATCACGAATTTTTTGCATGGCAACAAGAGATTTGTGTGCATGAGCGTTGTCCTGCAAAAACAAAATTTTTTCCCGTAGAGTGGTCAGTAATGTAGTAATCTCTAGTTACTGTTCTACCCTTATCCAAAAAATCAATCATGATTACTCCATCGCAATCACTAAAAACTGAAGCAAGAACTTTTCCAGCAGATCTTTGGACACGAAACTTCTCAGGTCTTAGAGAACCAGAGTGTCGCTATTCCATCGATTGTTGCTTTGTTGTAGAAATGTACCCAAGTCTCATCCATAGTAACAATTCGGTTTAAGAAGTCTACATCGTTTTCAAATCGAGCACAGATTGAACGCGATTCTATCCTTGCACGATTTTGGTCCACATTCAAACATTTGGGGATCCAGTTTGCAGCAATTTTTCTCATGTCCAAATTGACTTGAACTATATGATGAACGCGTTCGGAATATTCAGTGCTTCAGATATCCATTTTAGCCCAATTCGACGCTCTGATAAAATCATGTCATGAACTACATCGATATTTTCGGGAACTGACACAGAAACTGGCTTTCCCGATCGGTCATCATCTTCAATGGAAAATTTACCTCTTTTGAAGCTTGTAGTCCAATTTTTCACGGTCGCATACTAAGGACATTGATCACCAAGGGTATTAAGCAAATCTTTGTAAATCTGCTTACCTCTTAACCCTTTTAAATACAGGTACAATACAGGTACTTGATGATGGCTCGATACTCCAATTTTTCGATTTTCACAATTTCGGTGGACATCTTTTTCTTAAATTTATTGCGTAACTTTGGTTTACTTTTTTGACGTCAAACTTTACACTTGTTTATGCATGGAATAAAATTATTTTTTAATAATAAATGTGCTCCGGCAAATCTGAAAAATGAAGCAGAATGATATTTTTTATAAAGAATGCGTAATTAAGTGATTTGTAATTGTATACTTATGAACTGATTTTATATTTTAGATAGGAAATATCATCAATAAATTGTGAAACAATCTCGTATTATATAACAATATCTAGCTTCAGGAACTTATTATCCAAAATATTTTATAGCCAATTTGCTTGAAACGGAGACAAAGAATTTCTGTCTGGTCTAGTATTAATTTATTCAATGAAGTGCATACCACTATTAATAATTGAAACAAACGATATTCTTATGACCAAAAATGAGTCACTTTTTTATTTATCAGTGCTATCATCCAAGTAGTACAAGTGTATATGCCGCCATCGCCTTGTGATGTGGCTTGGTTTTTGTAATAGCCATCAAGCTGTCTAATATATGCCAGAACATGCACTTATATAGGAAACGAGTACACTACACACAGAACTATCCATTTTGTCGTTTTTCCTTTATCTCGAATTTGTTATCGTCAGCTGGGTTATTGTTGTACAAGAGAAGCCACGAAACAGTGGCGGATCTAATAATTTTTATTTAAACGTTTAATTTAATTTTTACCATAAAACAAAAATGTTTGAAATTTTTTCCTTTCCAAATATGAATGTTGTGGCTGAGAGTTCAATCCAGAATATTTTTGTCTTACTCGAGCATTTCAGCCACAGGAAACTTTCTATACAAATTTTCTGAGAAAGCTGATATGATTTTATTCAAGCACCAAAATGCCTAGAATTGAATAAATTGTTAGAATATATGATAAGAGATGAAATCAATATGAAAAATGTCTTTATTTGTGACGAAAGATATTTTTAAGCGAAGACTTAATGATTAGAAAGTATCATTAAATTTATAATTAGCGGATTTGTTAACAAGTCAATTGATATGAATAAGAATGTATAAGCCGATTTTTATAGTAGATGTTGTTGATGGAGGTATATCGAGAAGCACTAATTCTATTGATCCAACTTAACGTACATTTCACATGTGGCAATTGTAATTACACTTCAATATAGCTGGATTTGTTATAAATCGGTTTTTTTTAAATTATAAATCTTTGGTAATAAGTGAAATTTCTGAAAAGGAACGTTTTGTGATGCTTTGACTGAAGAAAAGTATCACATATCACGGATACGCAAAGAAATTTGAGCTATTCACAATGAGGATTCTGTAATTTTTCCCACCGTACTCAATTGCTTTTGGAACGTTTCAGCGGTGAAAATTTGGTTGTATCGCTTCAACCGACCGATGAAATTTTGCAACAGATACATATCGCTGATGTACTGGGCATTAACTATCAAACAATTTGGAATCATTATAAATGACTAGATATGAATAAAAAAAACGGGATATTTGTATGCTGCATGAAATTTAATTAATCAAATGGAAATCTGGTATACTTTGTTAAAACGCAAATGCATGGAATTTTTATATATATGTAACTAACAGTCCATGACAACTAGGAAAATATGATGTGCATAGGGTAGGATTAAAATAGAATTATATAGAGAAAAATTCTAATTAATGGTCAATCAACTATTATTCTGTCAGGAACTAGCCCAATTAGAAGATTTAGAAGAAGTTGGACAATAGAACTAGCGTTATATTCCATCACGACAAAGACAAGCCATATACATATTTGATCATTCCCACATCAAAAATTGATAATACTTGAATGGTGTTAATGCATTCACTATAGAACTCATATATCATCTAACTCTCGTTTCCTTGATTACATGCAAAATAAACATAATCAGTTTAACAAAAAGTATATCACTAGCTTTGACTTTGGCATTTACTGTACCTAGAAAAATCAAAATATTTAATGGCTCTCTCCTCCTTATTCATCTTTGAATCTGTTCGTCAGCACGCGTCTATTTTAGAAACCTCATTATACCGCTATCCATTCAGTTACGCGGAGCACGATCTTTTATCTCCCTACTCCACGTACAGAATTAGTTAACGGCTCTAGACTGTACCATGCGAAAAACTGCAGAATCTTTTGCCAATTTAAATCAAATCTATAACATATTTTCCCACATATATCGCAATAATTTGAAGACATATTTACTGGAAAGTGTGTCTTACTCTATAAACGACTTGTATTCTGATACTAATATTTAATTCTGAGTATTTCACTCCCTGGGTTAATGTTGATATTACTTTTCAATACAAATTTTCACATATTTTTGTATTGCCGTATATTTAATTTTATTATCTGGTTAAATTCTCACAATGTATACATCTGATGTTTATTACATATATAAATTTTCACATGTAGATTTTAAAAAGTAATATCATTATTAATTGCAGTTTTCGTGTGTGTTTTATTTTATTTTATTTGTGTATCTGTTTATTTATTCGATTGTTTGTTTTTTAGCCATTTATTAGATCTTGTCTTCGAATTGTAAACAATTTTTTGACAATAAAGCATTTTCTCTCCCACTCTCCTTTTCGAGAAAAAAATGCGTTTCGAATCAAAATCGATGAACCTGTTGTGTCTGAAGGATTGACAATATGATTGCATATATTGAACTATTATTATTTACCGTTCTACGCAGCCACCCACAGGAATTCAATAGAACAAAAATGGATCTTAACAAAATGTTGATACAACGTTTGATTATTCCTATTCCTATCCTCCTATATTCTATTGAATGAAGAGAAGTATGATTTTACTGGTACAATGCTTCTCTAAAATGACGTAGATTAATAAAGAACATTTCATGTGGCAGTTCGTGAACAAATTTGTGTGGATACTCCATCATTTTCCATCATAATGGAATACATTTTGTTTAAATAAATTTAGTTGTATACTTAGAGGTCATCTACTTTATAGCGCCGTCTGTGGCACTTAACCGATAAAAGCTGTTTAAAAAAACCAGTGTAGCTCTAAGTGTGCAGATAATACCGATTTAATGGATACGACTTATGTTTAAAAAACTATATGAGACAAGATTTATGACCAAATTATTAGGTATGCTTGGGTTCTGCTTTAGAGACTCTTTTGAAAAATAAAAGTTGATACATAATGACAATAAAGTAATCATAACATATAATTTGCTAATAATTCTATAACGAATTCAAAATTACGCTAGTTCTTGATGGTAAAATAATCACGCTGGTGTTTTTCCAACAATATAATTTTTTTTCTATGAGATTGGCATGGGTCAATAAGGTCCCACGACATTCACATGCAAATAAAAATAGATCTACTACTATTATATGCATTTATATATCAAATGTTTTGTTTTATAGAATTGATCGATTCAAAACATAAACTGGATATTTGGATTCACTTATTATTATTTTCTCATTATCCTATCAATTTACTGATATGACTTACGTATTTAATGACTACCCTATTATAACATAAATCGATAAGTACCACAACAGAAGCTTTGTCAACCAAATTTTTCGAGCGATAAGTCATTGAGTGGCGAATATTTTTTGTTACAAGATACTAATGGAACCTAATAACAAGTGGAATAGCCTTGCTGTCGACAGAATTTTAGTAGTACGCATTTTTTCCATAATCCTAATTAATCGTTATGATCAGATTGTAATAACAAAAAATACCCTAATTCGACAATCCAGTGCCGTCTGTAAATTTTTTTTCTAGCGCTACTTTATACTTGTTTCGTTTTCATTTCATTAATTAACTAACGTGTAGCTGTTAAATTTTGTTTTCTACTTATTAAACATGCTGATAAAATCGTTGAAAATATCTTACAAAGATGAATCTATGAGAAGAATTTGAGAATACGATTTGCACGGTTTAAGAATTGTTACAAGTTGATAGATCACAAACCTCGTTATGGACGCCCATAAACTGTCCTATTTCGTATTTCGTTAAAGGAAACCCGATTTTTAGCAAACAAGAGACTGGTTCTTCCACCATGACAATGCATCTGCTCAAACCTATCTGCATTCAATAGTTTATCACTAAAAATAGCATGTTTAAGCAGCTCTAAGCATCTTATCCTTCTACCCTGGGACTAATTAGAAATTGTCATTTTAAGAAATGATGCGAAAGCATCGATGGACGGAACAAAATTTGAGCGGAATTATTTTTTACAAAATAATTCCGTTTATTTTTGAATCCCCTCTTTATATAGCAAATTATCCAAGGTAAATATGAGCTTTTTGTTATCATAAAGATATAAAGTAAATTCTAAAGGATAAATAAAGGGAGGAAAGCATGAGGATAATTCTTAAAATTATAAATTTAGAGATGGAAAAACAGCATGTGATGAGATATCATTGTCATAATCCACTTTCTCCATCTGTACAAAAAAAATTACACGGATATAATTCCACAACTCTCATCTGTTCAGCTTTTTCATTCAAAGTTGAATAATATTTCCTATGAATTAGTCTTCGGATACACTTCGAAGCTATGTCGGTAATTATTTTGCTAGGAATATCTCCAAAGAAAGAAATCAGTTAGAGATAAATCTGTTGATTTGGGAGGCCACTTAACATTAAGAAATTATTTGTTTACCGGAAGTATTTTCCTATATTATTTGTCAGCAGGACTATCGTCTTACTGAAACCAAACCTCCCATAGTTAACAGGATGTTATATAAATGTAGGAATAATTTAATTGATTCAAATACTCATGTCGTACGAGCAGAAGGAAATGAAAATTTTTCGAAATCAAATAACTTTGACTGTGTGTATTATTGAATTGATAAATAATGCATTGATGATCTATTAATTTGGATTGATTATACAATTTATAAATAAATGTAAATTCAATAGGTGCAAAGTTATAGTTGTTTTAATTTGAAATTATTAAAAAATTGGTTAGACTAAGTTAGTCAGAATTAGCTTGGAATTTCGTTGAACTATAATGCCAAGTTATTCACCAACATTGTTTATATTGGAATGATCCTCATAATAGATGGATGCAAGTAAAAATAAAATATACATTTGAAAGTTATTGCTTGTGCAAGTATTATCAGCACCATTGTTATAGGACCATTATTCGTAGACGGTAATTTGAATGGACCCAAGTATTCGGAATGTGTGTGGTCTGCCTTTAACTTATTATATCTGATGATATCAAGAGAAACATTTTGGATAAGACAAAATCTTATAACAGACTTTCAAGTAACAAGTCGGTAATTGATTAATTCCATATCAGCTCTTATAATAGACAGAGATGCTGTCAAATAGAAGAACGGAGATGATTATAATAAAGTAATGTACAAAAATCATAAACCGTATATTCATCGTTAATATTGAATATTTTATAAGTGCGTCTCTGCTTTGTCCTTGGTTTGTATGAATCGAATTCAAATGTATATTAGAAGAAGCACAGGAATATAATGTGGAAAATTCCATTTTCAATCTATATTATCAAACATTAATAATACCGACAGCCAATAACTTTGAAACGTGTATTTCGGTATATTCTGTTTCTCGGATACTTTCATTCAATGAATTTTCTTGGTCCCTATTGGGATTAACCGCAAGGGGACGAATAAAATACTGATGAGACATTCGTCTTATTTGAAGTGGATGGAAGTTATTATGAAATGTGTTTTCCGTTTCATTGAGATTAGAAAAATGATATAGCGTTAAGTGGTTTCTTTAACTTGGAAAGTGCGAATTATTAATGATCAACATCTACGTATTACATAAATATACTCATTTTACGTATAAATGGAATACGAAACTCCAGTTTTTTATACACTGTGTATAATAGATTATCGAATGATATTTAGGTTAATTCTTTCATTCTCCATCAAAGTAAATTGAGAAAACAAAACATAATTAATGTAAATTGAAATTATAAATTCTGAATAAAAATTTATCGTACAAAAATTATTATATTCGATTTCCAACTTGCAACCTTATTGCCGATCTGTGGATAAAATAAAAAAAGTAAAAATCGTGATGGAAAATAGTGGTTGAACCTAAAAGGGTGAAAAATTGAGAGTGATAGGAATATGAATATAAAAATCTTGTCACAAAAACTGAAGTTTATAATTAACAAATGAAAAATAAGGGTTGATCGTGGAAGTGTTAAAATTTAGGGTTGTATATATTTTCAAAAGCTGTATCATAAAAAATTGGATTAATATTTAGATAAAATAGATTAAGGCTGATTGTTAGACCTAATCAATATGCCGTTTCAGAGGAGTATGGTAACTAACATTGTGACATTTTGACACGACAATATTATATATAAGATTCTCCTGTTTTTGCAAAATTTTTCACAAATGCTTCGCTCCTATTGGTAGCAGCGTGATGCTATATAGCCTAAAGCTATCCTCGATAAATGGACAGCATAGAAAGACCTCCCTGAAATCTACCTCAAAGTCCCATATCCATAAGATATGTGTTGCAAGTTCTCTGCGGTTTCCCTGTAACCTGGTGAACAGGTTCACCATCCAAATGGCCGACGATAGGTAATAATGCAGATGTAGGTGTACCTGCCCGCCTCTCATTGAAATTTCTCAAAAATTAAAAAAAAAAACTAACCCACGAAAAATTTACAAAAAAATCCCCAAACCTAGAAGAACCGTTTTCACTTACTAGAGCTATCTTTTCGTTTTCTGGCCAATGGTCATTCGTTTTTCCTCCTTTCCAGCCAGGACAGTAAACACAACTCCACGCAAACTACACAACCCCAGCTGTGCAAAGGACTAACTCCTACATCAAGACCAACTTTAACAAACCTTTCTCCTTTAACAAATTTCCATTATCCTATCGAAAAATTTTCCAACCAATCTCTCTCTCCTCGGTAAATGGACTATCCAACAAAAAATCTTCCAATTTGAACCAGTAGTTCCTAAGATTAGCGCGTTAAAACAAACAAACAAACTATTCAGCTTCATAATATAATATAGATTTAAATGAAGCTTTAAATTTAAGGTTCACGTTAAATTACGTGGCGCCTTTTATAATTGCCAGTTAGCCTAAATGTCCTTTTAACTTGAATTTCAAGGTGAAGTCGGAAATGTTTCACTTTGCATATTGGAATCTCCTTTAGCATCAAACGTAGAATGCAAACATAGGGTATGTTTGAATTCTCATCTGATCCAGACATCTTTTTAGTTACTTCTAAAAACTGAAAGTTTTGAGCTCACCCGAAGAAGAAAATACTATTGTCCAAAGACAAAAAATATTTCGACTATCCCAACTATTTTTAATACGACGACTTGAATTTTTTAGAACAATTTCGAGTAACTAAGTCCCCATTAAGGGAATTATTGAATCAAATTCTGGATTAAATAGAACTAGGTAAAATACCAAATATGATTCCCAAAATTAATGAATTTTGGGAACGGAGTTAAATAAATATACCACCGGTATCATTATCAAATTAGACTCTAGACTTTTCATTGCAAGAACATTTATTTTTTTTGTAGACGTTGAATGGAATAATTGGAATAAAAAATTGATTTGAAGAATTAAATTACCAAATACAAAACACAAAGATCAAGTCAAAATAAAGGTTGCCGACGAAGTAAAACAATTCTCAATACATATTTCTACGTTTCATTTTCTTTGGAACAATAGTAACTATTGAAGTAACTATTGAAACTTTTACAAAAAACCTTTACAAAGATTACAGTTTGATTATAAACGGGTGCAAATCGAGAATGGGCTCGACACGAGTTTAATTCTGCTATTCTGAGATATTTAAATGCAATTCTAGATTTCGGTGCCTAAGTGGAAGAAAAAAGTAAATTCTTAAATAATTGTAGCCAATAAATATAGAGATCAAAATGTCAGCTGGATTTTTGCGTTGTCAAGTTAATCTCCTTTCGGCAGACGATAGGCTTCGCGTGGACTCACAGATGCTTTAAAATATCGCTAAACAACGCAGTTGTTCGCATCTGAATCAAAGTTTTGAATTGATGAAAAAAGTAAGCTGAGGCGACTATTAAAGAATCTGTGGTTCGATGATGCCTAGCAAAAAAAGAGGCTTGCAGGGGCACCATCCGACTCGGAAGCAGTTCAGTCAAACAAGTGACACTAAACCTTCTGTTTAAGTGTCGGTATGTTTAGAAAAACTATTCTTTTTGCACGTTTGAAGAATATAATTAAAATATTTCAGTGAAATCGAAGATTCGGTAAATCAAAACTACCTTTTTTAATCGTCTTTCTTAAACAATAGATTGTCAGCCGGAACCACGGTTGCCTATTGTGAAACCAATTGGCGTTAGATTGTCGTTAGTGCCAAAGAAGCGGATTTGGATGCGCTAAAAACCATTGTTGTACTAAGTATCCCTTCGACAAGGTATTTTCTCACACGCAGTCCAGAAATCACTGCAGCGTGGTTTTGATGAGAGCCTAAGTTCTCAAATTCACAGACAAGTAGCATTGATTTTCTTTCTAATTTTAAACAAGATAAGGACTTGAAAAATGCTGCGTGTCCCGGATTTCAGCGACAGGAACAGTTAATTATTAATACAAATCATTTATAAATAAAGTCTCTATTGGGGTCTTGTTTTCTAATGATAATCTTAATTTATAAAAGTTATCGATTCTGTTGAATTTCGTAGAAATAGAGAGTGGGTCAAAATCCAAATATAGTATAACATCAAATTTCACTCGATTTTTTTAACTTGTATATTTTTATTTATCAAGAAAATCTGAAATTATCTTTCAATTATATTTGTAAGTATGGTTAATCATCTAATTAATGTTTTTTTCCAAAAATATAGGGAAAAAAATAACAATGTGGCCCCGAGAAACACGTGGAAATAATTTTCAGAATCTTAGGTCCCCTATTAGAGAGAAATATTGAAAATATAAAATTAGAAAAGCAAGATTCTTCACAATCGTCATTTCACAAATGTTATATATCTTTAAATAAGAGGTGGGGATAATGTTATGGAAAGAATTGGAGACGTGGACTGAAAATTATGGAATGAGAAATGCGCAGAATTTGTTGAAGAATTCGATTATCGTATATAAAGTGCCACTTAATTCATTTTTTTTTCTACAATCCGTTTGACCGTCATACTTACTTGTCCACCCAGTACATTTTGTCGATTTGAGTTGTTGAGAAACTTGAGAAAAAAGTTGACTTCTTCACCCAAACAGGGATTGCATCATCAATTACCTCGAATTAACTGAAAAAAATCCCCAACTTGCAGTTGAGATAGTTATTTGTTAACTTTGCTAACTCTACCAGGAATTGTGTCGACGTGTTTCTGAACGAAACCATCAATTAGTTTCCTCGTGTCTTAAAGATGTTATTCACTTCACTTTCTCCCTTTCCAAAGTATCATCACCTTTAGTTTTGTAGAAAAAAGAGCAGTGCAATTATAAACTATGCTTTCAATGTACACAAGCTTTAGATCTCATCATTAAATCATTACAATACAAAATTGTTTTTGATTACTCAACTTATTTCGAACAAATTAAAACATGGTAATTAAATTTTTATCACGATTGGGAGAACTGTTTTGAAATTGAGGTTTTTAATTATGAGATTTTGTTGGTTCCTATCAACTCAGAATAGATTGTAATGTTTGGTATCATCATCGATAATTCTCATTTTGTTTGTTAGCAAAATTCAATAAAATCAAATGAATGCGATTTTTATCACCTGCTCATTGTTATTTTCAGTATATAAATGGATTATTACCTAGTAATGTTTTGGTGCTCTAATGGATTAAGGAGAAATTCATGAACAAATTTAATGAGTATCTGTGAAAAACAAAAATATATCATAAAATAATATAATGAAATCGGTGATCGATATAATAGAGTGAAGGTTGGTTTTAATAAAATGTACGTTGAGAGAATAATTAGCTAACAAAATCCATGGAAATAAAAATTCATTCACAAATTCACATTCTGATATTCTTATCTTTTGTCAAAATATTAATAACAAACCTTTGAAAAAAGATAAAAAACCGTGCAAGAAATAATATTTTTGATTATAGCACCAGCTACAGAATAACATATAGGATCTAGAAGATTTTCTTCTACGAAACAGTATTAGTAGTACTGAGCGGAGAAAATAGAAAATATTGATAAAATATACATATATTATATAACTTTAATTAGAGAAATATATCTTTTCTTTTTTTAAAGTAACAAATTTAACGTTTAAATTGACGAAGATTCGAGCCAGTCCACTTCTATTTATAGAGGAGCCAATTTTCGGAAGTGGCTGCTGAATTTGGAGTATACGAGTGAAAATAATGGATTTTCTTTTTGTATAAATGATAAGCCGTTATTGTCTCTTGAGGGTGACAAATAGCACAAAAACCTAATCAAGTAAATCACTGGTTATGAAAAGAGCTGTACGCTTTACTAACTAATAAAGGGAACAAACTATCTCAAATAATAGCTTTGATTAGTCTAGTTTTGAATCTTATTATGTTGGGGGTAAATTGACATCTGTTTCGAAATTGATTCTGAATCGAATCGCGAACAAACCTAATAATATCCATCAATGTTAGGGGACTGTATGAAGAGCTGAATCATATTTGTCCAGCGTAGCTCTAGCAAAGAGCTAGATTGTTTAGATAACCGTGCATTTACAAACTCTTTGTATCCCAGGCTTAATCTAATATCCACCAAAAAATTTCCATACAGAAACGGATCAATAGGTGCTTTTCAAAAGGTTTGAAATTTAGAAACTTTTGTAGAGGCTTCTTGAATGAAACTATATCAGTTGTGTCGTAATTTGATATGAGTATAAAATACTTCATTATGCAAATTACGAAATTTAATTAACCTAATCACATTACTATCCAGCAGATCTGTACAGTATTCTATCAATATGGTTTGATGTTTAAATTAATGAAAATTCAATGAAGAGATTTCCAGGCATCCATGCCAGTAATCGTTATAACTATTAATTCAAAAAGGAAAGTAATTAATTATGTAATTTCAATGAAAATAATTACATTGTACGTAGTTTTCGTGAAGAAACTTTAATGTTACAAGGGTTTTAGACCCGTAACGATAACGGATGCTGTTAGGCGCAAGCATTGTTGCCATCTGGTTTAGTTGTTGTCCCTTTGTTTTCGATGGTTTAGGAGTGCTCTTGATGATTAAATTACGTGGAGATCTACATCGATAACATGGCGCTAATATATTATGAGAGAATGTGTTTCTCTGAAAGGACTTTCCGTTTTTATTGGTTGTTTTCTTCCAGCTTCTAGAGCCATTTGGATAATTTCACTAAAAGTAGGTCGCCAATGTCCGCTCTAATTGGTGATAATTATTCTATAAAAAGTAAGCTACAAGTTTTATATCTCTCTATCAACTCTACACGTCACTTATGTATAGAGATAAGATTTTATTCGTACTTCTGTAAGTTTCAAAATAACTGTTTTCCAAATTAGACTTTCTCAGCTGAATATTTTAATAAATATTCAATAAGATTTTCTCTATTCTCGTTTTTAATATGTCTAAAAATAACTAGGTACAGGTTTCAAACCACTGTTCAGATTAGATGTTTTCGACTCCAGAAATATACATAGTGTTTCAACGTAAACTTCATGATCTTTATTTATTCATGTAGATATGGCAAAAACCCCTATATAGCTTGATATTTTTGGGAGTCAACTTATGAGTTTATCATTCAATTAAGAGAATCTGAAAGAAGCATATTAATTAAAAGACCCTCACATTGTGATAAAACAGTTATAAACTAGATTTTCAACGCTCAGTTTTGGCAAAAGAGGTACAATAGAATGGATGTGAAGATTACCAGATTCGTTACCTTCGGATTTCTTTCTTTGAGGGCAGATAATATAAAAAATACCAATTCACGTTGCAAAGGAAATGTGACAAAATTTAGATCACTGGCAAGGGAGGTATTAAAATCAAAGAAAAGCATTTAATTATGTGCTGTATCATAAATTTAAAAAAACGTAGTGTTCAAATGCTGTGTCACTAGCTCATACATTGCAAGTATAGTCCACTCTTCGCATTTTGAATAAACAAATTCTTTTAAGACAAGAAACAAAAGCAAGAATTTACAAAGCGATCTATAATGAACTATACATCAGAAATAAGACCAGAAACACCGAAAACGAAACACCTCTAGAAGAGCAGAGAAATGAAAATTCTGACGCGAATTTCGGGAAAAACACTACTAGACCGAGAAAGAAGCGAAAACATTCTTTGACGTAGATAACATTAGCGAATAGGTTTCACATCGCAAACAACAATGGAACCAACATATAAGTCGAATGACAGACTGGTGAAAATAGCGAAGGATAAATCTTCAATTGAAATACGGAGTAGAGATAGACCACAAAAAGGTGAAGTGACTATCTAGAGAGGGAATGAGGAGAGATATGGAAGAAGAAAAAAGCGCTAGACCTATTATGAAAGAAAGGAGGTAAAGAAGATAATCTGCTGTTATTGGAAGAACAAATCACTATTGAAACAACTTGTGTAGGGATATAGTTTTTGTGATACACAAAGTGGTCCAGAAGAATTAACATTAATTCACAGCAGACTCGCTATTAGATTTGATTCTCATATTTTTTGATGAGTTTTTAAAACATGGTAGGAATGTGGCGGACACTAAAACTATTTATATTCTCAAAGTGATATACTTGATTTAAATGACTAAGGAAGCCTCTCGATGCCATGCTGAAATCACGAACATAGTTGGTCTTCTTCCGTTGATAAACTGTCCAAATTAGGATTGAAAACATTTATCTTCAGAAATAAATTAGTGTTCCAAGATTTCTGTTACTACAAATAGAAAAGTAAATACTGTACCTACTTACCAAGCTTGGTAATATCTATAGATTTTTAGGGCTCAATACAAATGGTTAAACCCAGTGAAACATCCCACTATTAATATTTTAGGAGCAAGTCAAACGCCAACGCGTCTTTGTCATTTTAATGAAATTGATGTGAACACGAATATACATAAGTGATTCGGTATAAAAGAAAATTGGGTGGCTGGTAAACTTTACGATATTTGAAAGAGCATCTTAAGCGTTCAGAAGATTTATTATACTAAAATATGATTCGGGCCATTTTACAGGACTCATGTCGCCTCGTCCATTAGCCTCGTGCATACGTTTTTCAAAAATAAAAACTCTGATATATATCTTGTTGTCCACGAATCATTTCGATATCACATTGCATTAGGTAAAAGACACGAAAAAGTAGTTACACAATTAAAAATGTATTTGGAATCAATATGAAATTTGCGAGAAAACTTGGGGATTCAAACACAAAATGCGTAAATAACACTTTTATTTTCATAAAAGTTAAAATGCTTCAAGGAAAAAGTGATTACTCTAAGAAAAATTTACTTTACTGTCACTTTCTCATTTGAAATAATTCACACCATTTAGGTAAGGGAACAAAAATATAATAGTAAGTGTTCAGATTTGGTGAATTAGGCACCAAATCGTAACGTAGTTAGGATAACGAATGAGCAGAGGTATTGTCTTGACAAAACTCTGGAATCTCGCACATCTGGACATGATCTTATAGACGGAAAAACGTTTTTTCATATTTTCATGTTCTTTAGATCTTATTAATAATTTTGACAGTAGTTATTTTTCTGGAATAGAACGATTTATCGACTGTGATATATTGACGGTAAAGGATGGAATACGGTTGAAGATATCCCAAGATTGGGTGAATTTAGAATGTGACCTGGATTAGGCAATCGCGGTTCCCATCTTTTTCATATTTAACCTATCATATTCACTATATTAGCTATATCACATACTTTTATTTGAAGATAGCTAAGTACAATGATACGGATTAGAATTACGGTCTCGTTCAGTATCATCCGTGTTCATATAGCCAGTTCCAGAATCGAACAACAATTACAAATCATTCCATGTTACCGAGCACTCTAATGATAATATTTACTATAACTTTTCTTCGGTTCACTCACGTTTTCAAACTACAAATATTGGTAATCTTTGAGAAGGCACACTTCCGTCAAACTGCAGTCATTAGTTCACTATTGATAAAGATTGATACTGCAAAGTGACACTGGGATTTCCAATTTTTTTTAGTTTACTCATATTTTATGAACAGAAATTACTCAATTCGAGCTTGCCCACATAAGTTTGTTTTTCTGACAACTTCATTAAGTTTTATTGGCAGTATTTTTAATCAATGTTTAATAGTTTCAGTGGTATAACTGAATAGTTAATATCTATTATAGTAATATGCAAATAGGGATGTTTTCTATTTATCTCTTAGCCTTATCTCCGCAGGAACATGGTGACCCTTCACTTCTACCTATATCGAGCTCTCCAGTTAACGATGATAGAAGGACCATATGGTTTAACGACGGGTTGGAATGTTGGCAATGATCATTGTTACTGAAAAATTTGTCGAGAAAGTTATTTGTCTTTTCACATGTCAATAAGTCAATTATCTAATTAAGGGGAATGGAAGATATTTCTTTTATTAGTTACGAGGACTTTAAAAAATATTGAAAATTGTTATCAAATAAAGTTAATCATAATAGAAAACTGGGTATGTTACCAATAGAAATTAGTTATACCAATAATTAAGTATTTGATATAATGAAAAGATAGCTGCAGCGTTTTTTTGAGTCTAATCATTATATAAAAACAATTTTCTTCTCACAACATAACAGAGCCGCCATATTTCGAGCCTTATGAACGTATCAATCTATATAGAGGAATCTTGTTTATTTCATAGATTAGAACCATTATTCAGTCACCAGCACGTATCAATTTTTCCTACACACTTGATATAGTCATGGTGATATTTTTGTTCCCAAATAAATAAATCATTAACTCAACCGATTAGCCCCTACTTTGGCCATATGGTAAGGCTTTCAGGTATATTTGAAATAAAAATCAATCGTTTCTTAGCGAGAAGGATGTAGGATAACTTATTTGATGAGCCAAGGTACATTGTTGCAAAGATAAAGAAAGCTTCTTAGTTCACCAGTTCGATCTTCTGAAGGTGTGAAACTTTTTTGAAATTGTGAAAATACAGATCCTAAGTTCAAGTGAGTGAAATCATTTGTCTTGGAATCTCTTCAGATTTTTTTCATAATATGATTCTTTATACTTATATTTTCAAACCAGATATACTCGTATTCAATATTATTACAAAACACTAAAAAAACACATTGGATATTATTTATAATGATGAAAATATATAGTACCTGATGAAAGTGTATTGTCAAATATTATGAACGTCTTGGATGCAAAATGTTTATTTGCCTATTAGATTCGGGTACAAAATATGGTGTATCAACTAGAAAAATATCTATTAAACTTATTTGAAAAAAGCTATTACCTCTAGTTGAAGATAATAAATTTTCTCGCTGGTTTTTCGAATTCATTCGTGGTTGCACTTGCACTGCGGGATGAATTTCGTGAAGGTTGTCCAAAATTTTGTGCCAGAAAATATCGACGCTCTTCGTAAACTGATACTGCAAGATCGTCATATGACATACCGTGAGATTGGAACATACTTAGGCATTAGTTCTACTAGCATACATTCAATATGACAATTGCATGAAAACTAGGTTTTCAAAAAGATTTGTTCGCGCTAGATACTGTATAATTTGACAGTCGCTCATAAAAAGTTTGTGTCGATTTTTGGAAATCGAAATAATGGGTCATCCGTCGTACCGTCCTCGTTTGGCACCCAATGATTTCTTCTCATTCACGTTCATCAAAAATAAATTTATAACTTTTTTCTACACGAAGAAGAAGCGAAAAAATATGGACAATTGTTCCCAATGCATGCAAATGTGCGTTTATTTGTTTTTATTTATCTACCTCAAAACTTAAGTAGCAAACCTCGTATATAATCAATATGAGTTATTTCCATCCAATATTTGGTCCAACTTTTCTTTACACTCTCTATACATAACACAAAAAAGGGAAAAATTATGATTAAATTCTAAGAACAAAGTATGAATTTTCCAAAGACATCTTGAAAATCTTTCAATGAAACAACCAAGTTTAGAGTTTAATGGAAAGAGAAATAGAGGAAAACTTCATTTCCGGTTGATAAAATTGGCTATAAAGGAGAAAGATATTTTTATTCGTCTTTATAGGTGAATTATGTGATTTGCTACTTGTTCTTATTTGCCCAGAAATACCTCATTTGAAATATCAGTGCATCAAGTTGGTAAATAATAGAAAATTCCATCATGTTATGCAGCATAATAGCCATTATTTCCGTTAAAAATGAAGTTGTTGCTTCGCAATGCATTTATCAGGGAGATTGGAAAATTTTGAATGAATTGTTTCGTTCGAAAATATTCTCTGAGCTTAAGGAAAATATAAATTGAGGTATTATTAAAGAAAGGGACCTTAATGGATATGAAAAACTACCTCAAGATTCTAACTATATTTACTAATTAGGAGAATAAAGTTCTAAATAGGATTGAATTAAAAAAAACTCATAGACCTGGAATTATATTGGATAAATGAATTTAATTATTGTGATATCTTCACCTAATTCGCAAATCTGTACAATCAAAAACATTCGCTCACATTTCAAGAGCTCACTTATGGGTTTAGAACAAACCTATGTTTAAAAATAATATGAAATCGACTTCTGGGTTTTTTCTACTCTCTATTCACAATTTATCGTTTTGTTTTTGGTTTGCTCTCAATTATTTTCAGAAGTTTTGATAATTTCTTTTACTTTATCGTTCGTTCCATCTCTCCCTTCACAACAGAGATCATATTGAAATTTCATCTTATTCGAAAATTTTCTTTAGCACTGTTAATCATATTTTGGCAACATAAGAGTTTAGTAATTTATATTTCTGACTATCTAGTAATGAAAAAACATATTTTATCATATATATTTCCATATTATTCAAGAATAGTTATTGTATCATTGAGATTGATATAATTTTCAACCAATCTTCGGAGCACTTTTTCTACATCGACTTCAAAATATGCGTATTTAATACATAAACGATTTTTGGTGTTGAAAATCGATAACGACAGAGTTGGTTTATGATGTGCAAGAACGAAAAGAGCCTCAACACCACTAATGTAATATGACCGCATATGCCTAAGTAATAATCATGTACTTCGATATGTTTATTCCAGTTTTGTTAGATTTGATTCGTGTTGAAATACTAACTCAGTTGATCGCTATTAATGATCATATGCGGAAATTGATCTCTGCGAATGTTATACCCAATCTTTTATGTCCTTTTTTCAATATAAATGCGCCAGCTTTCTTTCGAGCATTTTTCAGATTATGCGTGATACAAGGGTCAAATGATCATGTAGAATTTTAGTGTTCTATTGATATTATCAAAGCAAATAGCATAGATACATCTTCTCACGATTGTTCAAGAACGATCTAATACCATCAGTTCAAGCACAGCATTCATATTTTCAGGTAAACGTTAGTTTTTGAACGGTCCTTTGGATGTTGTCCTCAATGAACATCGGTCACGTTCGCATTAATTAGATCAGTTTTTTAATGTGTTGTAAGATGGAGCTTCATTGGTGTATAATTTACCAAGTTCTCTAATGTAAGATATAATAATTTTATTGTTCGAAGTTCTAATCCATTTTTACTAGAAACTACACTCAACTGCAAACGATATCAATCGCACTCAAATGATAAAATGTTATGGTTGAGGTTATGTTCAACAATGTGAAGCTTACTTCTGCAACGACAGCTTCAGTCAGACGCATTGAGTGTTACCAAGAGACAAATAACAGCTCTCGTACAGTCGAAATTCATTTGTATGATGAATCCTTATTTAAAAGATAATCTAAGACTTATGAATGTTAATTCAATAGTATATTTTTCTCATTAGGCAAAATTGAACGGAAACTGCCTGTGAGTACTATCATCATAAGATTTATCATAGCTACATTCAATGCTTCATTTACCAAATCACCAATCTGCTATCATCGTTAGATGTCTTTAAATAAATGTTTTACTTCCGAATAATATATGCCTGAAATTAACGAATGAATGTAATTTTTTTGAATATAAGCTTGAGTTTCACAAATAGCTGCATGAAAATTCCTAACCTAACCATATTATGGTTAGGTTAAATTGTTAAGTTTACTTTACTTTCTCATGAAACTCAGCACACCGTTTATTTCAACCTTTTTTTAGAATCAGCATAGATGCAACTTTTCACTTAGGGTACTAACTTCTTCCGATTTAAAACAAAAATGTTCTTGAAGTAACTTCAAGATTATGTTTCTCTCATTTGTAATTATTTAAGATGTTATTCAAGATGTTAAGATATAACGTGGAATTTCAAGATGTCTTTTCCTCATTCCATTAATTTATTACTTAATCATAGTTCCTTCTGAATATAACTATGATTAGGAAATATATGTAGAGTAAGCAAAATAAATTGCTCAAGTGTAATAGCAGCTTTATCTTCCTGGAAGATGAGGAGCATACGTTGCTAATATAAGTGGATTATAATGTAAGCGCAGTAATTTGGAATCTTTGTTGTCTGGAAATTGTGTTATTAGAATTGAATGCCTCTTTTTTGGTTATCACGCAATAGTTTTTTTGCAATGTTTGAAACATAACATATCCACTTTCTGTTGTACTGAATTCACTAATTTTAATAAATAGTAATTTTAATAAATCAGACAAAGAAACTGATTCTAATTGAACTTCGAAAAAGCACGTTGCAGTTGATAGAAAGTTGATGACATCGCTAATATAAGTACAAAGATAGTCTGTAAAAAGATTAAAGAAGCATTTGAAAATATCTGAGCGTAATAAAGCATTTCAAATAACAACTTTGACAGGGAGGAACATATTTATGTCTCATTTTTTCCTAGAAGCATATTAGTGAAACTTTTTATTAGGTACGTATGATACCGTAGCTTCTGGAGTTAGAAGGCTGATTTCTGCAGAATACAAATTCTCTAATCACTTAACTTATATTCAGTTTCAGTTTAGAAAATTGTAAGTTTTCTTAGGGACATCAGCTTTGACTCAATTTTTCCTTATTTTACTAGATAAATTCGGATTAAAGTATTCTCGGTATTTCATGTCACCGTCCATGAGTAGTAACGACACTCATTTGCTTATATTCAAATGAGTTTATTATTTAAAGAATTATGAATAGGTTCATATAACAAATTCTTTTTTATTATGAGAACTGGGTATCAAATAGTTTTCTGCTTGTTGATAATCATTCAATTATTACTCATAAATTTTTTTAATGTAACTATATCTTTCCTCAAACCTTCACCAAATCTAGAAGTATATGTATCATTTTATACATTTCAAAGATGAATAGAGAAGCACACATTTCAAGATTTGGCTAATTATCGAAATGGTGAAGAACAAACCAGGAGCCTTACAAATCAGTAAACGTTACTTCTTTGAATGATCCTCATGTTTTTAGTTCGTATGGAATTTATAAAGTTACTTCTGGATAAATCATAACCACATTAATTTATTGACTTTTTATTTCATTTCGAAGACTATTACGACACAAACGAACCACACAAAGTATTTGATGAATAGATCAAGAAATACAACTGAATAAATTCAGAGAACGAGCTCTGATGGATATCCTACGATAATCACTTTCTGCTTCTATTTAGGAGGTCATACAAGGTGTTAATTTGATAACGTATCACGGTTTATGTTTACGACCCCAATAGGGAATTGAAAGTTACATTAACCTTCTAGCAAGGGCGGATACAATACTTTTTAAGGTTTAAATGCGGCTTTACTACTTTTTCAAAAATACCATATCAGTTATATGGAATTTTTGATACTATTTCGCAAAAAATCTAGTGAGAACAACAAATTTAAAATCGATTTTGAGTTAGCTGGTGACCAATTTAGGATCGCTGTAATGTCCATGTATAATATTCAGTCGGATATTATCATTAGAGCGAACGTAAGTTATTTAAAATACTGTCTACTACCGTTACAGTAACTATTCCACTGTCTGATTTCATTAACCAATTTATCGTCTTCACGGATGGATCTAAGGTGTTTTTAAATTCTATCAATTTGACTTACTTTCATATATATTTTCGCATCAAGGTTAGGTAATCTATATTTCATAATTAATTTTTTTCTGGTATAGAAATAGGTTCTGGTCTCTATTTGAAATATTTTAATATCTAACAATCTCAATAATAAGCTCTCCAAATGAGACTTTCACGAATCTCTTTGTCTGTTCAACATACATTATAGCTAATGTCGTAAATTCCAGCTACGAGGGTTGCTACTTAGTTTTGAGATAGATAAATGAATGGATATGGCTTTATTGTTGACCTCGCAATTTGTTTTTGATCTGCGGGAATAAAAAGGAATAATTAAGTAGCAAACATAGACTTTACGGCGGAAGGCCCATCAATCCTATGTTTTGACTGTTCAAAAAGGTTTTGTTTCAACTAATGTGTGAGAGCTAGCATTGAGTTTCCCTAATTTTTTCGAATAAAAATTATCAAATGTGGTGCACCATTCAGAATTAATTGTTCTACGTTGCTCTAATGGAACGGTGGTCCAGTTATTCCGAAGAAACAGGCGACCATTTGTTTCGAAGTTCTTCATGCGCAATCAACTTTTGTTGGATTTGGGTCGTCTCGCCATATCTAAAATTTAAGTTGCAGCCCTCATTATTAACTCATCATTGGAATTACCTGATAATTTATTAAAAGTATTATTGAACTTATTTTCAAAATTCAAGTTAACTTATCTCAAAATGGTGTCGATATATTTCATAACAGCATAATTCCGTGTTTTATTAACGTTTCGAAGAACTCTCTCCCTGGGAGAAAATAGTGACCTTGTATACTAAGTTTGATTCACTATCCTATTCCGTAAACAAACGTTTCAAACAAAAAGTGGTCCTGCGTATCATTTTATGTTCTTTTTGATAAAAATTACCAAATAATTTATCTCACTTCTCCTTTTCAACGTCAAGATAATCCTTCGAATAGCATACGTATTAACTCGAGATTCGAGAGGCACTGATACAATCCCGGCATTTATCTAATACGTGAAAAACCGCGTAAATGCGGACTTATTTTCATATAATCGTAATATTCAAAACTGACAAGTAAAGAAGATAGAAAATCTCTTGGGAAATGTTGGTGGAATGATTCCCAGTTCTCCTTCATTGTATATACATATCACAAGCCCTATGGGATCGTGTGCCATATTTGAATATCATTTTTTTGGAAACATATTTATCGTGACGAAAATTTCTTTTTTTAATTAAAAATACTTCGAAACGAAAAATATGCAACACCAATATGATACAACTATGATTATCGAAACCTGGAAATTATTGTCACTTAGCATGCGTCGGAAATACGCCATATATCTCAAATAATATACTTGGTTTGTTGTTACAATGTGAGTGATTCCAAGTAACTTGACCCAACAAGTTTAATTCATTCCACTATCCAAAACTATTTTTAATTGGATACTAGGACGGGTCAATAAGTAAATAAGACAGAGGTTTTTGGATGAAAAATCTTTTTTGTTCACCATGGTTATATTTTTTCAGCCCAATATATTTTGATAACGTTTCTTACTTTAATTTCTTCACCTCTTTCGAGAAATTAAAATTATCGAGGACATTACTATAGGTATTCAATTGTGACATAATTTCATTATTATAATGATAGGACCTTTCAACAGGTTTAGAAACAATGTGATAAATCCGGAGGATGTGGGGCCGATTCGTTATTTCCTTCATGGATTTACGCCTGGTATAAAAATTTCTTTCTTGTACAAATCATTCTTATGGCAAGCACGAGGAAAGGAGTTGTAAAAGGAATCGATCACGTAAACTTTAACTAATACTAAGAATTTGGAACATGGAAACTTTAACAGAGCTCTAAGCCTGTAGAATTTTTAATCTGTATACTTTAAAAAAGAACAAATAAATGACCCCTTATAATAATTTCATTGCGCAAGTAATTTGAACAAATAGTTCATCATAAAATGATGACATTGACCTCCCCTAACATTAGTTATGAGAACTTATAAGATTTATCCACTAACTATGTATGATTTATTAACAAATTTCCAAAACAATTACAGTCAACCAAATATCATGTTATAGCAAATAAATATTGGAGATAAATATTACCAGCTGCAGAAGATAATGAAATTATAGAAAGAGACAGAAATTTCCTTTCAACAGAACTGCAGATAAAGGTGTTATGCCACAACTATCTAGTTGAACTTCGATAGTACATAATTATCTTTCATTGAACATTTAAATCCATTTTTTTATATTTAAACATTTATTATTAAGTGTTAAGTAATAAGAATGTGTGCTTTGTAAATTACACATTACACTGCGATATCAAAAGCTGTTGCGTCCTTCCATAAGAGTTCCTTTTGATAAATACAGCAGGCCTTCGAGTCCAAGAATCCTTATGAATCTAGTATCTGATCTAGCTTCAAGAAAGTCAGATCCCCGCCCTTGATTATTTTCGTCCAAATCATCGTCTGTGTTGGCTTCAGCGTTTCAAAGAATCTTTCGGATTTTACCAGAAAAACTTTGAATTGTTAGCTAGTAAGTCTAATGCTTTGATTACCCTTTTACTAAGTTGAAATTTCAGGAACCGTTAGTGATATTCATACTGAACACACTGTTTATACTACTACTACACCAACACTCACAATTACGGTGTCTGACGCGTATTCATAACTAAGTTATCGTCTTCAGAGACTGAAGTTAGGTTAAGTTAGGTTAGAGACTGAAGTTGAGTATTTTTGCCCCAGAGAAGCTTGAAAACGTAATGAGTGATAATTATAGTCAACTTTTGGCGGTGTTTTCCTAACCTCCATAGCAATTGATGATATTTTCCTTCAAAGCTTGAAGGCTATACTTCTTTCAGTAATATTCTTTCTTATCATAGTGGTGAAAGCCGTTAATAGTAAACAAAATAATAATGGAAAAAGGAGAAGAAACATTTCATGAAGTTTATGGTTTGAATGGAGGCGCTGCAAATATATTAGCATTGGAAAGCATTAAATTTTACCAGTGTCTCGTTATCGACACCTAAAACTTAACAAAAAATGTATATTCTGTGACAAATTATTCAGTAAATTTAGGTAGGGTCTGATTTTGCCTAATATTGATCCTTATAATTTGCTAGGGGTGGTTAAAAAAATTGTATACCCCACGCTTTTGAAATAGCAAAAATAATATTTTTGTTAGTTATTTTATTGTTTCATTGAGAATTATTAGCTGATTACGATCTGATTTTTGAAGACAATGTTTTTTTGATATTTTTGATATTGCAGATAGCACACTTTTTATAATAATTTTATAATAATCGCGTTCCTGAATTGTCTCATAATGTGACCATTTTAATTTTGTCAGTAAAATATACTAAATTATATAGTATCTTAGTATCCTGAGTAACTAAACTTCATCTAAAAATATGGCTGATGAATCAATGTATTGGTACCAACATTAAATTAGGGATTATCAAAAATGTGTCATAACAAAGTGAATTCATCACCGCATCAATCTACACAAATGATACTATCTCTTAAACTTTAAAACTAAATTACATTTATCTAGATTCAAATATCATTTGGATGTTTCAATGGATATATCTCTTTTCGCGGAAAATAAAATTACTGTACAAAGGAAAACTTTTATTCGATTTCATTTTTGCCTCTTCGCCATTTTGGGTGACTGAAGAAGCTGCTCAAGGAAATCTTATTTGATTACCGCGTAGCGTACTTCTTTCTTGACGTGCCTTCAGATCAGTTCCTGTTTCCGTAGAAATGTAATAATCCTACATATATTTACCTGCAAAAATGCGGATGCGTCTCTGAGAGAATTGCCTCAGGAGTGTAATGTCAGAGATTCGATGTAATGAATGAATGGAATTTCGTTTCCTATATATCGGTTCACATACCTTCTTTTCACTTGTGTGTGTATGTGTGAGTGAATAAATTTTCGTTGAATTATTTCGTACAATCTGGAAATATCTATTTGAAGCAACAGCTTCCCTATGTTAAATAATATGTCATTTATTATTTTTTAGTGAAACTTGACTTATTGCCACGTAAGACATGTGTTTGAATTCAGTATATTTCAATTTAGATGTCAAATTATTATAATACGATATTTAATCGATATCGAACAATCTAAATATGTAGTTATAGCTCTAGGTGGAACCCACAATATACAGAGTGACTCATATTGTAGAGCAATTTTAAAGACATTTACTTTGTTTTTAGTTGTTGCTGAATTTTTTGATACTAACAAAAAGTGAACAATTCAGTTGTAGTAGTAAAAAGCGGGTTCAAATCAAATCTCTTTTATCTTTTACGAAAACCGTTTCTTTATCTCACTTTCCAAAGATTATGCGGGTAGTTTCATTACAATTGAGAAAATCTTCAAATACATTTTTTGTATCACTACTTTATTTGTTTATTATTCACTAGTCTTCAGTAATTTGACAGGTTTATTTATCAATTGTTCAAATTTCTTCTAAGCGACAAAGGGTTTGATGCAAAATAAAACAATGACGTTGCAAAATAAAGCTCTGTTTTTAGGAAAAACGCTTTTTTTGTATTATTACCGGAAAGCGTTTTCACGTTTAGTTTCTTTCGTATATTTTGACGTGCAGTACTTATTATCGAGACTCGTAAGTTTTGAAGTTAATCATAAACAATGTTTCCGTTTCTTCGTTTTCCATATTGTCTTTGAAACCAGAAAAGAGTGTATATGTATTTCAACATATTTTGAAGACGAGCTTTGAAACTAAGTTATTTTTAGGGATGCTATGATTAAGCACTCAAAAAATTTATATATAATATATATAAATTTCTCATTTCTTAGACCTTTTGATATGTTTATGTTTCTAAATGTTCTTGATTTTAGATCTCTTCTGTTTCAAAATTAGTTTGAAAGATGGATAAAAATTGACGTTTCGACTTTTCTTTAATTCTTTATCAAAATATGATATTGACACTGACAATATATACTGTCTCAGGGCTGTTATCTTACTGAAATAGAATCGGAAAATAATTCTAGATAAATATTGTCAACCATTGAGTTGATTTAATTTGATGAATTAGTTGAATGCTTGTGATTATAAGATGTCGAAACTATTTTTTCCTTTAAATTTGTATTTTGGTTATCTATAGATTAAAGAGAAACATTATTTTGCACTTTAACAAATACAAATATTGGAGAATTTCCTATATAATCTTTGTGGTATTTTTTCGAGTCATAATTGAAGTTTTTCGCTTTAATTTAAAGAGCAAGACCGTTCAACAAATACCAATATATAGCTATCTAGTTGCCATTTTGATTGCCTAAGTTCTGTAATAACAGTTTATTACCACCAGATCGTATTTTCAAGTATTTTGTTTTTATTTCAAAATTGCTTTTTCCACTTCAATGTCTTTAATCAAAATGAGTTTGAATTCTTTTTTATCTTAAGAGTCTGCAATATCAGTCCGTCGTTTATTTACTTAAAGTTAAGAATACACGCCAAAGTCTAATTTGGTTTTCAAATTAAGTTTTTATTTTGAAAAAGTGGAACTTCAATCACTACTATTATACGAATGATGTAAGAGGAGAGCCTTGGTTCAATTTACTAAAGTTGATGAGAATTTATTCATACACTGAGAAAAATATACAATGGAAATAATTAAAACCAAATATGATATTAATTTATTCATTCTAGGAGTTGCTATGGGTGGATTTTTACAGAATAAAATCACAGTGTTAACACTACCTGTTGTTTATTTTATACTAAATAATCACAATTCATTTGAACAAAGAGTCATTTTTGTGAAATAACATAAGGAAATATGTAATATCTACAGGTAGAAATCATTTACAATTCAAGATCAATCTAAGTAGTCCTCAAATTCTGATTCGCAAGAAATGTGATGCAATCTCTAAATTATTTTATTTGAGGTTTACATTTCCATTTCTATAGTATTCTGATTTCAATACGCAGAATTATGTAATAATAAATGAGAAAAAGTGTCCAATATTCTCTTGTAAATTTAAATGTAATTATCGTAAGATATAAATTGACGATGATAACAATCACGCATGTACATAATTATACCTTTAGCACAAGGAGTTTGAAATTTCCTGCAGAAATTTGAAACCATATACTCCATCGCTAATAAATTTTCCACAGATTCAAAATTGTCAGTAATGTAAAAGAAGACAAATAAGCCTGCCGATTAATTCTATCAATAATTTTCCAATTTAAGCCAACAATTACTCGGGTCTTATTGAATTGCAGTTTTGATAATAATTATACTTCGAGATTAAATACATACAAAAAGTTGAAAAAGACTGATTGAAATTATAGCAGACACCAATTTTCAATTCTAATCACAAGGAGCGTTTCTGGTTGTTAGTTTTATATATAATTAAAAAATGTTCCAGATCAGCCAAAATCGATTGACAAGATTTTAATTAATTGGGTTTTCCATTATGAGCGTTAGTGCATTCGAGTTTTATTAATTAGAATGAATGTAGTACTGAATAGGAAGAATTCCAAGCATGAGCGCAATCGCTTCATGCAGTTCTCTCAATTGAAAGGCAATTCATTTTTATTAATACTAGCGTTCAGATATCCTGCTATACATGGTAAATGGATGCTAAATGTTGGAACATTTTCCATATATTTGTTATTGATATTGTTCTACTCTTATATTTCTTATTGTAGAGGTGATACATTTTCATGTCCAGCAAATAATACCCACTATTGCTGTATCTCAGTCTGTTTCTTATGAGGTTACAAGATTTTATCTCATGTGGTATTCATAACAGTCTCATTCATCTGTCGATGCCACACTTAATAATCCGAGTATTCGTATTTGTCTTGTTGAGAACACTATATGAAACTAAAGTTTCTCGTCATATATTCGAAATTGGAAAACCCTTGTTTTTTCTTAGATATAGTCTAAATGTATTCTATAAGTCTCCAGATTCCAAATCTGTAATTGCTTCATATACCAACATCAATTCTATAATTAAATTTCAAGTTATTGTTCTAAGAATCATCCACTGATTAATTATTTTTCAAAAGGTGTTGTTAGGTAGAAATTTAATTAGAATCAATAAGAAATCAATAGAAAACAAAATAAAACAGCTCGAAAGGGTCTCATTAAAAGGTTAAAACTGGCAGATAATTAAGTTGGAATCGGTCGAATGGAAATGGAGTTTTATAAGATAGGATTGGGTTATTTCTCTTTGTTTTGAACTAACATTGATGAAAGCATTTTTACTGACTTGTGAAATAATTTTTGTTTATTTCTCTCATTCACAATAAGAAGGACTCGTGAATATCTAATTCCGATAATGTGTTTATCACATAGGTACTAAACTAATATTTAGTAAGTGAATTTGCTCGAGAATAGAAGATTTTGATAAATTTTCATTTTACGAGAGCAAAATATATTCATCAGTTTGGTAAAATGATTATATATAGTTAATTTTAACCACTGGAAAACAATTGCAGCATAAGTTAAAGTTAAAAACGACACAACTCACAACTGCATCCATCATTCATTCAAATTCTTTCATCTGGTATCCACCAATCTCCTCTGAGGCGTTAGATTTTCTACATTTATTCTCAGTTCATCATTAATTTCACTATTCCATAATGAATTTCGTAGAACTTGGAATGCATTTCATCCGGCATAAATCAAATAAGCTTAATTAGAAAGAGGAAAATTATAGCATTTTCCATGATCGTTTTGAACATGATTTGAATAGACAGTCTTTCAGTTTGTTTCAAAGCTTCACTTGCGATTAGATCTCAAGATGTAAAGCTAGATAAGCAATTTGCAATTTCATTAACATGAGATGCGTTATTTACCAATCAATTAAACTTATAATGCGCAGAACCAGTACGAATTGAATGTATACACAATTATATAAAAACACTGAAAAATTATCTAAAAACAAGTACAAAGCTATCTATATCTTGATGTGGGTATCAAGGACGAGGATGAAGAAGGAAGTATAAAGCAAAGCTAATGCCATAAATTGAACATGAGTACTTAATAACGTTAATAACTTAATAAATTCAAGGAAAGAAAGAGCCCGCTTCGTTTGTCTTCAGCAATAAGTCACGGAAGCGAGACATGGATGAAGCAGAAGAGTTCTAAGATTGGAAAATACTTGGAAGAATTTCAGGAAGACAGAAAATGAGATAGAGCTCTGTTCAAGACAAACTAATAACGATTAACGGAATTTATTTGAGTAAAGGATCAGAAGCTAATGCTTCTGATCCTTTATAAGTTACATATCAAAAGGAGGCTGAAAAACGAAAGAAAAATTAACAGAAATGTCATGAAACCTAAGAGGGCGAAAGGAAATAAGAGGAAATCAGGGCGTAATAACGAATAGAAAATACAAACGCTCAACCCTCAAAAAACCTGGGTGTAGCTCTTATGTAGAAATGTTTTATTATGGTTGTGCTTCATCGGTTTAAATATTTATATTACCAAGATATTAGCTCCCGCGTCGATAATAGATAGAATATTCTGGAATGTTTTATTCTAGAATATCCTAAAGAAAGTGAAATAGGAGCACTGAAAATATTCAACTCTAATAAACCTTTTTGTCTATAAGGGTTGCCCTAAATTTAAAAGGAATGAAAAGACATAGAAGATCCAAATAAACCAAAGAAAATAAATTATTAAATATCTAATAACGCATGAAAGCTTTCATTCCAACTGGTGAAAGTCAAAGTATCTAATGATTTTCTGAACTCTATTGATAGTCCTTATATTCCAAATTAAAAGAACTCTATACCGATGTATATAAAGAGAAGTCGTCTTAACGATAAATTGAAGAAGAACCTTCACATTAGCCATTATCAAGGGAAGTTAATTACGCAATATCTTGAATATTTTCGAATTTACATCAATAGTATATTTTTCTCATCTCTTAAAAATAAATAAATGTGAAATTCTTTGAATATGGAATCTCATCCAATAAAACTCATAAAGGACATAATTTGAATACGAAAACCTTTTAACGGTATTATGAAATATTAATAAATGTATCATTTATTTATTCAACTACTTAGCTTTACGTCACAAATTTAATATATTTTCATTTTTTTTCTGTGCAGTGTTGAGATAGTAGCTCCTGAACCAAAGATGAATATCTACTGAGCGATTTTGCACATGTTTTAAAACTTTTGTTTTAAAGTTGTTGTAATATGGTCGATATGATAACGATATTTACATTATTGTCTATAGTTTTTTCTCGAAGATAACGTTTTTGTTATTTATTTTGTCTTGTTTTCGTAATCCCTAAGAAAGAAATTATTTATGTGATATGTTAAGCAACATTGTATGAATTATTGCAAATATGTCGGATAGACTCCAAATGTAATTTAATTCTGAAATGATGTCAATCAGGTTCAACGAATATTGCATGAAAAATATTCAGTATTGTTCATACAGGTTCAACCATTCGAATCAAACTAAAGGTAAAAGGACATTGTGACAGTAAGGCGAGTACCATTATAAAATCGACCATATAAGAAAATATTCACAAATCAAAAATTAGAAAAATCATCCAATCATACATAATTGAAGTTTCTGAAAACTAGAGTTTGTATGAATCCAAAAATGTCGAAAATTGATTACCATTCGACCATAAGTTCACTAAATAATTAATACAATAGAATAATGTAAAAACCAAGAGAAGCGTCGTATGGGAGAAATATTTTGAACTCAATAAAGTTGATTAATTAGTTCAATCAAAATGATGAATATATTTTATTATATATGTTAACTCCCTTCAAATTACCATTGGGATATCTCTCATTAACCATTGTTGATTTTCGTCTTGCGCATATTATACATTTCAAATAAATAATAATAGTTTTAGTAAAAAGTAAACACACAACCTTTCACAATAAAATAATTTTAGGGACAAGAATTTAATTTAAGATAGATAAATAAAGAATATTGAAGCAGAAACCATGATAATTCTTTGTATTCTATTTTATAGCCTCAAGTTTAGCTGAATTACAATGAAATGATACAATACTATAGGTTTCAGAGCAGAACACTGTATTTTTGAATCCACCAAAGAAATACGAATTTGTCAAGTGCGCACTAGGATCTGATATGATTTCAAGGTTCGAGTGAAGTAACTTTTGGTGTTGGATCCGCAGTGAAGATCGGACTATAGAAATGCTTAATAATGGTGCACATCGTATTATTTCTAAAATACGAGTAGTAACAGCTTATGGAACATGCATATCATTTTTTTTATATTTCCACCCGACAGGACAGCCGTGCGTCGATTCACGAAGATTCACCAAAACCAATAATGGTGACAACGTAAAGGACGGAAAGTTATATACGCAAATTCCTTTCGTAGAACAGGACTAGTAAAAGTAGAGGTTGAAGATCAATAGCAAACTAGTACACGACGAAATATTTATCTATAATCTTGAGGGAATCAATATTTAAGGGATAATGTAATCTTTATCATACATCAGCATACACTGCACAGCTGCCTTTCAAATTTTTACGTGAAAATAATGTAAAGGTCCACTCTATTCACCTGATTTGGTCATATGTGCCTTGTAGGTAGTTTTATCTCAAAGAAACGGGTAGACATTAAATGACGGAGAATGGGATAGAAGCAATTCATCAATTTTTTTAAACCATTTCAAACTATGACTAGCCAATCTTTGAAGTGGAGCAATTTTTGTTTAGAACAATAGTGATGTGGTGGAAACTTTGAACATAAATGTAATATTTTCCCAGAAGACTGCTTCACTTAGAATATTAGAATTGAAACTGCTTCATCGTTATATTATGATAGAACTCTAGTTCCATCAATCTTATAAATCTTTTAATGCGATGCATACCTAGATGTTTTTCACAATTATCACCAAATTGTTTACGAATTGCCAAAAAGGGTCAACTATCTGGTAATTTTGAAAAGGTACTTAAAGAGGTATTAGTAAAACCCTCATTTCTTCTATTTCCATTTTCAAGAGAAGCAAAATGTTAATAATGATAATGACGAATGGAAAATAATCGCTTCTTCAATTGCAAAGTGTTAGCTTTTAGAAATCACTTTGGGTTGGAAAATTTTTTTGACAGTTTTGAAGTAGCACTAACACTTTGTATCCCCATACTACGCTGACTGAATATGAGATTCTTATTTTATATCATATTTTGAGATCACAGTTAAGAAATATTGATTAAAATCACACATTTGCGCGCGTCTCAGCGCCAAGTGTTCCGAAATTGTTAATGCTGACTGCACTCTAGATTTTCATCAATAAAGTACAACCCTTTTGGAAATATCAGCCTTAAGGAACCTCTTACATGTATTCGAAGTCAGTTCGCCAACTATACTGATTTATTTTCGTTTGGATCTCGAAGGCAGCACTTCGAACCAGTCATATTTCTTGTTTTTGACCGTACATGTGTAGGTTTCAAGTTACACAGGCTAGTGCCTTATTAGCATAGCTAATAAAAACAAATATTTATAATTGGATATGGCTTTATTGTCTCCAAAAATCAATATACTTTTGTATGCGTTTGAATTAACCGTCGAACCATTTTTTCCCATTCCATTTTAGGTACCGCCAAAAATATGATTTGAACAGCTTCCTCAGATGTAGAAAAACTTTGACCTCGCAATTTATTTTTGATTTGGGGAATGAGAAGAAAGTTGAATTCATCACGTCCCATTGGTTTCTCTGCTTTTCTTGAACACTTCTGGCAAAGAAATCTTGGTATACCATTCAGAATTAACCGTTCTAAGTTGCTTTTATGGAACTATGGCGACGGTTATTTCCAAGAAGAATAATATACGCGAATAACTTTTGTTGGATATAGCTAGCCGTGAAAGACCTATACAGTCGACTGTTGTTTAGTTTATAGACGTATTTTCAGCATCACCTTGTACCATTCGAAAATTTTTTTGACAGCGAAACGTTCATGAAATATTGAAAATATGCGAGTGGAACTAATACCCAAGTATACTTCGAACTGTGACATGACGATCTTGCTATATCTGTTCACGCACAGCATCAATGTTTTCTGGCAAAGACCTTCACGAAAATCATCCTGTAGCGGAGTTCGACCATAATTGAATTCGGAAAACCAGCGAAACACTGTAGCTCCAGATGGTGATTCATCACCAAAAGTCGAAGCTTGTTGATCGGCAAACGGCTATTCTTTTAATCCACGTCGTAAATCATCGCACAAAACTGTCAATGATGTCAATATGAGATTCGACATATTTATCTCAGTGTTGCAATATCCAAAGACTCCTATTGATTTTTCTAAACGTCACTAGATATCAATTCGCTTCACGATGGTTCGTATCAGTTCTTCTTATATGCCAATCTCAATTTTGTGTTGTATAATGCAATAAACAAACTCAAATCATGTGAGATAGAAATCTCTGCATTCTATGCGCTCAGTATATGAATAAATAAGGAATACTTGGAGAAGTGAGAACAACTATGTTGGAAAATGCATGCTACAAAGTATTCAAATTAGATGAAAAACGTGATAAAATTATTTTGGATTGTTTGTTAGGATTTCAATATAAAAATTAGATGGATATATTGAAAAAAAAAAATGTTCACTTCGCTACGTATGTGAAATCCTATAAATCAAAAGCTTTGAAATTGATTACAGTAACATTTCCCCTATACAGAATTATCTAGTAACAAGAGAATATTGAATTGGTCCGGTACCCAGCTTGCAATATCCGCAGAATTTCTGCAAACAATGTGAGATACATGTACATACCGAAAAACAAAAACAACGGGAACAGTATCAGCTATGAGCCAGAAAATTGGATTGATATTAAATTTGTAGAAGGCCGGAGTCAGAAGAAAAACAAACGTAACCCGATCAGGCAAATAAAATAGAGCAACGGCAAATAAAGGAATCCCTACAGTTGCGCTTACTAATGGAAATGTTTGACTTCTGACCTCTTTGGCAACTACATACCTAATTGGTTTATTGAGTAATACAATATGAGATCAAATTTATCGTGGGATGGATAGAATAAAAATTCCGTTGTATGAAAATTCTAGTCACAAATTGACTTATTTAAATTCCAACTGACAGCTTTTAATTGGTATTAGGAAAGGCTCCAAAAAAAGTTTCAACCTAAACTCACCTTATATTATCACATATTAATCACGGTCATTAATTTATACCTATATATAAAACATATCTTTTTCGGAAATATTTATTAATTATTTTTCGAAAATAGAAAAAAGAAGGATAGAAAAAATAGAAGGATTCGAGGTCCAAGTGTGATAAGCTCTACTTACAAACATGCGTCACAAGCTGCAGCATAAATTATTAGAGAATTCAAGAAAATTATCGTTAGTCGTAATGTTTTTAATTATTCTTCTTTACGTGGAGAGGCTGATAAGAACTAACTGAATAACTAGCTTTCTGGGAAAGTTTCTGACTTTTTAATATCCCTCCCGTCTACAATCGTCTGTCAATCATAATTCTATGGATTTTTCCTAAAATATTCAAAATTTAATCTATTACAGTGTTATCTGAAACTTAGTTGCATCATTTACTTACTACCGTAAGAACTACGAAATCTATTCATCAATCAGCAATTATTTTCAATTAATATTTAATATTAATAATTCATAGAATAACATATTGATAGATAGATTGATTCATATTATTGTTTTTTTTTCGGTTAAATAAAATTGATACGAAACCTTCTAATCATTGATTCATTGAAATCGCATCTAGAAAAAAATTCAATTTTGGAAGATTTTATATTACCCAAGGGAAAAAATTTGCACATTTGCACTAAAGTGAAAGAAGAATATATTATTTTTCACATATGTTACAATGTACGGATGCACCGTTTCATTGGTACATAATTTATATCCATAATAAATACTATATTAAGTCATTCTAATTTTTTACTTAAAATTGCAATCAACAGTTGTGGTAGCTCCAGGTAAGTCGTTACGCTTCAATATTTCGGTAATTGAAATATTAGCCGACCTCAAAGTTTAAGTTAATGGAGTACTGAGCTTCTTTTAGTCAGATACTAGGGGCGCTGGAAAACGTTTTCTCTTGCATTAATTGAAATAGTCGCAGATGACCTTCGGAAACACTTGGGTGTTTTAAGAAAAAGTGTGACTTATGCGTACATTGTCGAATCTTTGCATATTTTTAGTAAATTTCGTGGTATTATCATGTCACCGTGAAATTTCTAGGAATTTGGTTCCAGTATAGAGTAATTCTATTTAAAGGGTCGAACTGCAGCTCTCTTTGAAATCAATTTTTAGTTTTCAGTTTTTAGTTCATCACAACGACATGTCTCCGAAAGTCTAATAGCTGGAGCAGCTTGAAGTTAAAACAAGAAATTGATCAAGGTTCATTTGAATATACCTTTATCAGTGAATACTTTTTATCAGGTGCATTTTTTAAAACTTATTCGTTCTCTTCAGAAGTGTGGTTTCATTTGCAATAATTATGGTGCTCCTCAGCATTGAGTTCTGAGACTATAGTGTTCATAGATCTAATTTTCTTGATAATTTTTCAATATAATCTGTCCAATTTTTTTCCAGGAATAGGATCTACCTTGGTTTGTGCATGAAATTGATGTTAGACATTTTATCTATTTGATTTCACCTAGAAAAAATTAGTATAAAAAAATAAAACTATTTCGATTTGTCAAGTTCACAGCAATTATTAAAGTAAATTGCTTGGTAGTGTTGTTACGGAAATGCTAACAATTGTTTTCATATTTTGAGTAGGTATTGCGTGCTAATCGTTGGCGTTGCCTCAACATGGAAAACGTTCCGAATAAATTTCATATGTAAGAATTCCTGATTGATTTGTGTTCTAATAACTGTGAGAAATCATTACTTATTATGAAATAAACTCCTCGATTCAATAATATATAATAAAACTGGGACATTTTATAGTATCCGTGGAACAATATTATATAAATAATTTCAATAATATATAAATATACAGTACTTAATTGTACTCTCCCTAATTGATAATAGCATGTCAGTCACGACAAAAAGTCATTTCTGAAAATTATTCTTGAGTTCCAAAACTAGAGTGCATTATGTAGTAACTCAACTTTTTCCATATTTTTAGCTCATTAGAGTTTAAAATATGTTTTGCATACAGCTTGTGATAATTTTACAAATGACAATAGAATAGCGGCATATACAAATAAAGATTACTCACCAACCTGATATAAAGGTGCGTGAAATTAACAGAGCAGTATCAAGAAAGGTAACATGTTACGAGAACGAATATACTTCTGTATATAAGGAAATAGATCAATAAATCTGAAATAATAATTCCGTATAAAGATTTATGAAAATCGTACTATCCATAAAATGGAAGCAAATACGCTTCCTACCTCTCCCATTTCATATAATCCAATTTACCAATATTGTTCCAGTATTTCATTTTAAGTATAATTAAATAGTGCCTTAAGGAGAAGGCGGAGAAGGCAATAAGGACAAAAGTTAATAAAGCAATGACGTTATTTATTTATATAAAACGGTTCCGTTGGCGAAGTAGGACATCATCTCATTAAAATGTTTCTTCCAATCTTCCAACCAAAAACATTTTTCCCCAAGAAAAAAGTAATTGAATCAAATTAAAAAGTTCATTAATTGGAAGCTTTTCATTTATTTGTTTTCTTTCGTTGAACCAGTCAATCTGTGAGAAATATTTAATTAGCTTTTCATTTGTTTTACAATCAGTTCATAGAAAACGACTTATCATTTGAAAAGCATTAATTACAGAAATGTGTGAAACGATTTTGGAGAAGTGTTGCTACAATTAAAAACACTAGTGGATATAAAGAGATGTTATTTTCTTTCAGACTAGAGGTAGCTAATCATTCCACCACAAAGGACGCCTTTAATAACTGACTTATGATGAAGGGCACGTTGATTGATTTTACTCAACTTATAAGACTTATTGAATCCAAATTCTAGAATAGTTCATCATTATATTATTTAAAAATTATTTTCTCTAATTGAAGATGTTCCTTATCACACGTTTGGAAGTAATTTTCAGTTTTATAGGACAAATGGTGAAAGTATTGATAAAAAATATTATAAAAGAATCCATTGCAGAAAATTCCTGGATTATGGAACTGAACTCTTCAGTGGAGTACATCAAAGTGATGTTCAAAATTAACAATTGTAATCATCGTGTTGGAAAAGTTATGACAAATATTTTTCAAATTTATCTTATGAGAAATGTGATGAAGTTTCTTTATCTTACAATATTTCCCCATTTAATGAGAAACTTCATGAGAGCTACCAAATTGTTTTCTGCATGCACGGAAAATTGGAATATATTTGATTTGAGGGCTCGCTAAGACAATCAATATAAATATATAATTTATTAATCTGTAATTAACCAATGTGTGGTAAATAGAGAAATTTGATGACATTGCCACCAAAACACAAATTTTTTGATGGTCGCAATTGTAGAAGGAATATAAAGATAGGAAAAAATTTCTAAAGCCAAAAATAGTCGTTTAGTTGAATTTATATCTACAAATTTTGTGGTGTATTTCAATATCACGAGACATTTGATTCTAATCAAAAAAGTTGTAATAAAATGTTTCAAATATAAAAAACATAACCCACTCTGTTTAAAGAATCCTAAAAAGAAACCATATAGGATATAAAAAGGATAATTCTATTTGAAGGAAAGAAACATTTAGAGAGATTTTTTTGAATAATATTCAAATCATCGAACAAAATGATACGACTTGTTGCTTTTCCATAGAGGCCAAATTTATTTAGCAATAAATCTATATTCCTTCTGCGTGGTCAAGTGGTAAAAGCCCGGAGGGACCATTCGCCCACGACCGATATTGCCTCTTCGTTTCCCTCCATTTCCATAAGTGTCCTTCTGGATTTCCTATTATCAACCGGAAATTCACTAGAGAAACTATGGAAATCGACAATAAACTCGATGTTATTGTAACATTGATGGTGACATGATATAAATTTGTAATAATAAGAAATTTTATATAAACCGTATCAATAACATAAAAAGAATAATAAAAATACATAGTTTCTTGCGAACTTTTCAGTTGACTTTTGTCGATTTTTTGATAGTCTATAGATAAGAGTGAAAATCGTATACAAATGAATTAAGTTAATCCAAGTATCAGTTAAAGATAATAATAGGCTTGGTAAGAATTTCAACAAGTCTTTTAGAAATTTGATCTTCAGATTATTCTCGTTATATTCATTAATCAATGTTTTTTCCTTTGAACAATTTAAGCGACTCTTTACGACGTCTACACGACAAATTGTGGGTGAAGTCGAACAAAAATGACCTAACACGAATTGGTTGGTGAAAAAGAAAGTGATTAATTTTTGCCGACCATGATTAATTTAATGTTCTTGGAGTCGATAGAAAAAAGCCGCTTTTTGTCATTTGACGAAAGGTATAATTTGGACGGAAAAAAATTTTGATGGATCATCATAAACTTTCATATATCACTTTCGGTAAAGACAATGGATATGACATATGAAATAAATTAATGATTACTAATAACACAAGCTTAATCATTCTAATTATCTGTTGTTTTCGCTCAATTTCAAAGTGTAGAATTTCACTGGTGAAATTTGCAACCTCCATGTGGTATTTAAATTAAATCAAACATATACCAAAATCTCTTTGCTCGTTATATAATCCTCTATTTCATTGGACTTCAATCTCTTACTGGAATTACTGCATATCTACTGCATATATACCAATCTGTCTCTAAGAACACTCAATACTTGTGGCTTGGTAGTTTAATCTGGATGCTAGAAAAATTTATTTCCAATTTGTCTGTGTTATTAATTGACAGTATTTCGTATCCTAATGTTTAAAAAGATAACAAAGCGAACTTAAAAAGTATTGTAATAAATTATGAGGAAATGGTTGAGGTCTTAAAATATCTACTTCGATGTATACATTAATTAATACAGCGTTTGAAAACATTATCGAACTTCAATCTACTAGTTATGATAAGATTTATATTGATATGATTATAGAATAATTGTTGTAAAATCATGGTAAGTACTTGTCCTCACTTTGCGAATTCAATCTTATGAATTTTCCTACAGTCAACTTCATAATTATTTCAAAGCACGATTTATTTTATTTTGAAATTATGTTCTAATTTCTAATACATTCCAACTTTTCTGTATTTAAATAACGTTGTGAATCTAAAAATACAGATAGTGTAATAAAATGGCAATCATTCCATTAAAAACTGTATGAACAAGAAAATATGTGTTCGGTTTATTAATTTTTAAATTATGTTTATATCTTTTTATTTGTTGTATATATGATATTATTGAATATTTTAGATCCAATTTTTAAATGAGATTGTCAAATTTATACTCTTAACGCACAGAAATTAATGCTAAATCTTCATCTACTCATTAATTTTCGAAATTATTTGTTGAGGTGTATATCGAAGACATGATTGCTATGGCCAAACAAATTAGTCAATGTAAAGAAAATAAGAGACAACCCCATTTAGTCGACTAAAATCAAAGCTCAAATCCTACTGAATATAAGGTAAAAAAACCGGATAGCATACACTTATTATTTTCAAATTAATGTTGATAGTTTATTAATTAAAATTTCAAGTATGTTGGTAAAATATAATTGAACGATATTAAATATTCGAACGGTATGTTCGGTTGAAGAGCTGCGGCATTCGATCGTGGTTACTAGCCTTACTGTTTGACGAACAAAGTTTTCATTATTTTGTTATGATTTCTTAATAGGAAGAAGTCGAAGATACCGGCAGAAACGATACGAACGATGGTGTGCTTACTATTATAATGGAAGGGTTGACGTAAATTTTGGTTTCAATAAGGAAGAGCATACTCGAACTCAACATAGAAAGAGAAGATTGATGATTGGATAAAGTAAGTTAGAATGACCATGACCTGAAATGGATTAAAACAGTGGCCTGAGCAGATTGAGTTATAAATTTGAACTAAATAGGTCTCTATCTTATTAACGTTATACAATTAGTACAAATATGTTTTAGAAAATTTAACAACTATGCGGTATGAAAAAATATTTAGCTAAAATACTTTGGACAAGAGGGTGTTGTAAACTAATTCGATTCACAAGTAAAATTTTCTGTAACGGAATAAATCTAAAATTAAATAAGAAATACTCGAAAATATTGTAATTTTTTTCGTATTTATTCACACTCTTTCTATTAGGGGGTGCATTAATAAACACTGTCTCTTACATTCTTATTTTAATTACACTTAACTTATAATTTACTTATAAATATCGACGACTATTACCTAAAAACTAACTAACTGCGCTACATTATGTAAATATATACCAGTAAAGACTCATCTAGACTTAGAACAAAACAAATGAATAAATAGACTTCCTGTAAATACTGTAAATAAACCGACTGCTACCAGAAAAGTTATATACAAATCAACATCAAATGAATTTCGCAATTTATAAAAAAATGTGAAAGACGTCGCCCGAAAAGCGCCGTGTGAATCCACCGAATATTTAAAATTCCATAGTCGCTGCACAGAGCCGGCCTAGAAAACCATTTTGAGAACTTGTTCGTACCAATATACATTTTTAAACATCTATTATTTCGGATCATCTTCCATGCTTGTTTCAGTAAGAGAATGATAGTTCTCGTGCTCGACTAAAACCGGGGAAAATAGCAACTATTGAACTAATTAGACCATTAGATTAATCAGTGAAAAATCGAATCCTATTGATTTTCGAATAGTAGAATAGGAACATCACTCTAAGGTATTGATAATCAATAATCGAATTTCTTGTGAAAGAATCTAAAACCATTTTTGAAATATGAAATTATTGAAAACATCAAAAGCAGTCAATGAAGTATAAAATCATACATAGTCGTGAAAGATCATTTTAACGCTAGTCCTTTTAAATACTTTGCTATTTTCTCGACCAAAGTAGCAGTCCATCTAACTTTATGGTTTGAGGTTATAGTAGATTGAAGTTATCAATACCTATGAGGCGAAACTACAGTCCTATTTGTAGTTCAAAAATATACACAACAAAATGTATATCTTGATATCAAGATTTTGTAAATATCCGCCCAACATTGCAAAATGAAATTAAGATTATTCAATCACAAATACAAAAATTGTTTTATAATAATAACAGAGATGAAGATGAATTATAAGTGTATTTGTCAATCGACGTTTATCATAATCAATTTCCCATTCCTAATAACCTACATTTCTTGTTCGTTCTCAACAAACTTACTCCTTACGCGACACATCATCATCATTTTCGTGAATGATTTCTTTAGCTAACGCGATGGTCCAGAATTCGGCAAGTCATCCTCAGTTTTATGTTGAAGACATTTGATAAATTATAATCGAACTTTAAATTATTATGTTTCTCTAAAAAGTATTTTTTCTCAGAATTGATGATATAATAAAGAATTGTTGCAAAGAATCCGAATCGGTTGAATAGCGAATTAGAATTGGACACAATTATTTTCGTAGTGGCATCGATCTCAAGGGAAATAATAAATTTTTAGTTTTTCCCAAGGATCTAATAGTTTCAATTGTAGTTAAAAACTGTTCAACTGCTCCGTTCTATAGGTTATTAATTATAAAATAGTTTAATCTTTTAGGGTAATGGTTCATTTTGTTCTCTCACATTCATAAAAATAATTATGAAATAAGCAAACAAAATAAGTTTCTGTACACTTCTAGCAAGTAAGTTAAATATGTATAAATGAGTTCACTGGTTTCGAATAAAATGTTCCCGTGAGTGACTGGATGGCGTTCAGTTCACTTAATCCTCTAGGTACGTATTTTTCCAAAGTTCTCAGTTCCTGATTCCCCTTCGTAATATTAGCTACAAGAACTATATAAAAAATGAACACCGAGTGTTGAAACAGCATAAGAAAGTGAATATCTTGAAAATCTCGGGAGTGAATAATTAACTGAAAGTTTAAAATATTCAAGTAAACTATGCGTCTCGATGTGTTGCAGAGAATTCTCCATTCTTTGCTACTAGTCTATGCAATGAAGTTTCACTTTATGTTTTCATCAACCGTTATTGTCATCGATATCTTTTGTTTTTTCTTACAGAGTGGTTAGTTCAGTTGATTCATGACAATACAAGAACCATATATACACATGCAAATACACATTTTTCTTTGTGGTTTCTAACTTCTTGTTTCAGAAACTACAAATCACAACAAAAGTAACTGTAACTATCTATGGCCCTTTTCGAAGCCCGATATATAAAAAAAGATTAGGTGAAAAAAAAATTATATATATTTTTCTGCTTGACTTAAAATTTTTACATCACTACCCCCAATAGTTCTGCTAAAGTTGTATCCTTGACCCAGGCTGTTCAAAGCTAAGGCGTTGTGGCAGTGCTCTTGGATCAGATTCGCAACATCACCACTTTATGATGTCGACGAGTGAAGACATTGATACTTGCAAAAACGGCCTCATAATGGCCGTGTTGTAATTGTAAGTAAGTGGACGGTACGTTGGTGATTCGTAAATTCAGTATGTAGATTACATAGAGTGGAAGTCAAGGCTCATCAGACAAACGTATAGTTTACGACTAGAAATTTTTGTCCTCTTACGTCTGGTACATAATGTTTCTCATTTTTCACCTACATTTTATCCAGATGAATAGAATAAATTTAAGAATATATTATACTTTCCCACCTCCTTAATTACACTCAACTATACAAGACTAAATTATTTTAATTTATTTTAACAGGTAAAATTACCGCCCAGCCTGTCTAGAGTTAATTGATTGATGTCAAAAATAAAAATTCAACACCAAGATGTGACCAAAGTATGAAAAAATTGGAAATCAACGAGGCTACTAGCTGTAATGGACCTCCAGTAATTGTATTGAAAATATGCATGGTTGAACTAACAAGCCCATGAAGCAAATTATTTGCCCTATGATACAAAGAGGTCGCTTCCTTTTAGATTAAAAACTAGACCAAAAAAGGCAAAAATACGATTCCCGTCCGATTACTTCGGTCCCAGCATTTTTTAACGACATAAATAAATTCTTTAACCAGACCTTTCAGGTCGCCATCGAAAGATTTAACTACAACTCGATCCCCAGCCTCGCCGACGATAGTTATTGACGTTTACATCAGCCTTCAACAAACTTAGCTAACAACTAATTCCATAGAAAACAACAATTACTATTATGAATACTGATCATGAAAACAATGTGTATTGATATAGAGGTAATGTAATGGAATTCAAAGAAGTAAGGATCAAGGATGATAATACGAAGGAGTCAATCTTTGGCTCTGTCTGGACATAAAAGATTACCACCATCGCAAATTCACTTGTTGGTTTATGAGGCTGGGACCCATATGTCCTGGCATAGTCTTGGGAGCGACAACTTTCTTCTTTAAGACCAAAAAGCTACTTCACAATAGCTTCTAATCTCAACAAAGACCAGATCCGTTAATTTTTAGAGGATTACTCGCAAATCTGGAGCTCGGCTCCCAAGCATACATTCATGATGCTTCACTTAATAAAAAAAAGATTTGTAGGTGTTCCTGAGCTAACCAGAAAGTTAGACAGCTCAGAGCATGTAAAAAGATCTCTAATTTGACTCTGTTCCACAATTACTACCACGGAAAATACTGATCCGAGCTGTACAATATAATGCCACCTAGAGCAGTATTTGCAAAATTGGCTTTACAGGCTAATGACATGGCGTCTACAAACGCTAAGACTTGATTTAATCGGAGCTTCTTCTTTTGGAGAAGTTCAAGTCTGTATAATCGCTACCACGGAACATCTTTTCCGAATACTTCAGCCTACAGAAATTTAAGACACAAGTATCTCTAGTATCATAGCCGAGGCAGCAAATTTTCCTGATGGTGTTAGAATTCACAAGAAAATTTCTAGCAAGAAACTAAACTCACTCGTGTTTTCATCGATTAGCAGATATGTGATGAATAGCTCATCAATTGGTTCTTATTTCTAGCATCTTAGAACATATTTCTGTCCAACTGTAAAATAAAGATGCTTGGCTTTGTTCGATTTTTGATTGTAGTAGAAAGAGTTTGTTGGATGGTGGAATTTGGACTTGGAATAAGAGAGTTGAATTAGATTAGGGAAGTTTGGAACACATCTACGCAGTGGAAATGTTGGTGACATTTTGATTATATTTATACTTATTATTAGTATGGTATTATTGTACGAAGAATATGAAAAATCGTAATAGAATTTTCTAATGGGTCACGAGAGACACGTTTTCCTTGTAACGAGTCTCGTTAGTTCAATGCAAGTAACAGTCGCATCTGATATCTTAATTAAAAGTTTCAGCCACTTTGCTAAATGTTTTTCTACATAGATTTTTTTGCTCTAGTTGGAATAGCGCAAAGGAGAGAAGTTTCATAATTAAATTCTTGAACCTGAAATTTCTCTTTAAGTCGATATCAATCGGTTCTAGAAAGAAAATTTAATAAGAACGGAAAACACAGCTTTCGTAGAATTCTAGTAATAGGGGTACATAGATGAAAAGGAATTTCTCGAGCATATACGCGGAGTAAACGAAGACAAACAATTTAGGCATAAAATAAACACACTTTGGGTTTTTAAAATTCACACTACGGTATAAGATTACAGCTTGACTGTGATTATACCTAGTGTTTGACGTTTAGTTGTTTGGTATAGTAGGTTAGTCGGGTGGAGACATATATAACTCTCATTCAAAATGTGTTGTATGCTTGGAAGCATTTTAAATATTTGGGAACCGATATAACAATGTCGATGATAATTGTCAATAATTCGAAGTTGGACCCAACCCAACTTCCTCCCAGATATCACCCCACCGCAATCTGGTGAAAAAAACTTGAAATTTTGGAAACTCTAGTCAAAATCAGTCACCCTGACTTCAAATATATATTTATACTTGTAGATTTTCGATCTCGAGGCCACGGTTGCCACATATTTTATTGTTCACAAAGCATTTCTTCAAGAATAATTTGACTTGGCAAACTTACACAACTCACAACTTACTAATGCCTGTGAACCGGAAACCCTACTAAAAGTAGCTACCTAGTGATTATAGGAATAATATTCTGAATTATGTATAATACCTCATTTACGTTTATCATTTTCTCAGTATTATTCGATTTAGTAACCGGATTTACTTATGTATTCCAAGGGATTAATTTGTAGTGCAATGTTGTTGTTTACCTATACTTTTAAAAGATTTGCTGATTCTGAAAATTAAATATTGTAATATGGACCTGAACAACTTGTTTACTATTCAGTTTGCAGAGAGACGTTGACATATGTGATTATTATGGAAATTATGAAAATTTTTTATGAGATAATCTGAAGAAATTTGACTCATCTGTAAACAATACGTTATTTGGAAACTGAAAATTTTGGTTCACTTTGACTATACTCCATTCACTACAATGCACATAAAGAATTGAGAAATATCTCAAATTAAAAGAGCTTAAATAATTTCGATGTGTTGAGAGAATTAAATTTGTGAATAAAAAGATTTTGTCACTAATAGTGTTAAGTATGTTAACAATTTTTCAAGTATTTGTTTCTGGTTGCATATCAATTCAATTCATATTACTTTGTACTACCCTCACAATTGTAACTGTTTGACAACAACCAGTGTTGTCTAGCTTTTTTAGACACTTTTAGTACAGGATAGGCGCTTGCGGATATTTTTGAGCACACAATCTTACTTTGTCAAGAACTGGAATCTGCCAGATCACACAAAAAATTCACATTGTTGATTTCAGCAATTCCACGCGTGTTGTGAATTAATTGAATCAAATAAATACGGAAAAAAAACTAAAAAACTTCATCAATCAATTAAAATTTGCATGTACATTAGGCAGACAATGAATGGTCAAAGTATACGACAAAGGCGATAGGCACCTCGCTAATTGTTGAAGATCCAAAATGCAAAGGGGATCTATCCATATCACACAAAAAGACTTCTTGGAAAGGAGAGAGAGAAAGCTTCGTAGAGCACAGGCACCATGTATTGTTGAATATCGAGCTCCATCAAAATCCAATTTCCCATATAAAAATAAATTCAAGCCAATCACTCAGTTTTAGAAATAGATTGGAAGAATATTTCATTTAAATGTATATTTTGACCAATATCCTGGAAATTTATTACTAGGAAATTCTAACATAGTATACCACAGGATACCTGTTTCAAAACACCCAATAGAAGGACTTTGTTTATACGTATCGTATAAAAACCATTCCAATTATTATGTTACTTCGGAAAATCAACATGGGGTAGAAGTATAGTATAAGAAAAATAACAATTATTTCATGCGAGATAATGAGAAATGAGACTCAAAATCTATGTGTACCTAATAGTGAAAAAAAATCTATTGTGTACAATCCATTTCGTCGAGAAAACTTTCAGCTTTCGATATTTCTCGAGTAAGGACAACGTATTAAAGAGAGTAGAAATCAATAAGGACAATGAAAACAACTTGCTTTATGATATTGACTTTGGAGAGTGTTTTCAAGGAGGATTGGTTGATGCAGCAGTATTGTCCGAATTGTGAAACGGAATGGACAATGGACATATTGATCGTCCTTATTAGAGTTTATATTTGTGTCAGCCATCAGACATCAGAAATTTTCCTGATACAGAGATTACACAATGTGTTTCAAGTTTCGATATAAACTAATCTTTTAACCTGAATATAATTCATTACATACAAAAATTGGAATTAGTTCTGGAGCTAAAGTTCTCGTTCCATCAATATGTCTTTCAACAATTGAATTGATTTCTATCGATCTGCCATCAGTTAATGTATCCATGAATTTTACAACAATTATGGAACATTCATTATACCTTTGCACGTGATTTCCCATACTGCCTTGTCCTTTATGAGCCCAGTGAAATGTTCAATTGGATAGTTTCCATGTAGAAGTAAATCGAAAAGAAAAAAGCCGCTGGAGACCAGATCTATTGAATGCAGTAAGTGTTCAACCAATTCGATGTGTAATTCGTGATTTTGATTACTGCGTGATTGTGCGTTTTCCTGATGTGAAGCAGATAATCACCTGTTATTTTTTTACCTTTTCAAAGATTGTCGATGAACGGAATCACATAACAATCCCAAAGAGAAGGTTGCCATCATTTTTATGGCAGACGAAATCGTTTTTGTTAAACACTGATTTGACTTTTTTTCGTTTCAGTAATGGTAGATCCAAATTGCATTGCAGAAATTATGAATCGACGCAAGAACCGATTTATTTTGCTTCAATCGCGTCAAAAAGCATGCGTTCGTTTGATATGTTGATAGCCTCTGTAATATCAATCTGACTATCGTCCAGTAATATGATAATCATATCTCTTATTGTCGTAGTTTTTGACCATCCTGAATGCTTCACTGCCGACTTTTGAATACAGCTTCCCAAAATGTATAATCATGAATGATGACGGTCTAGGCTGGCCAAGTAGTTGTGAATAAACGCTGGGCAAAAATGATTTTGAAATCATAGTAGTAGGGGACGTCCACCAAGGAGATGGTCCAACGATACTAGGAGAATGCAAGAGAAAACTAGATAAATACTGTATAGGACCGATACAGAGGGATTCAATTATGGGAGACTTATGTACAGCAATGGACTCAGATAAGCCGAATGATGATGTGGAAGACATCGTGTCTAACAGCTCGATACTTAATACTCTCCATTTTCAGAAAAATCTTCACATCGAATCACTTATACGATTGTCAAGATTCTGTCAAAGCACACGCAGATGTAATTCTCTGATAAAAGCCACTCACTGAAAATAAGTCAAATTTTAGAATTTCAATTCATCAAGGAAGAACCGGTTCTAGGGCGGAGAAATATGTTACACGATAGATACGAATTTGGATAAAAAATTCTTTTTGGATGCTGATGTTGGAGGATATTATAGATAAGCCTGTAACTACTGCAATTGCTATGCTATGAATAACGTTACGTTTACAGAATAGAAATATGCTAACATATGCAAACAGAAGAACAGGAAAATCTATGGAGTAGGTTAAAGGAAAATCTAGCGTGGTAAATGTATGCTATTTTCTGGAGCATCAAAAAGGAAGAAAAATCCAAGCCGAATTGTATAGTAAGCATAGAATAGGAGGAAAAAGAAAAACAGAGGGTAGACACAAATAAAATAATAAAAACGATGAAGTAAGAGGGAATTTACATGGATTTAGACAAGATAAAACATCAAAAATACGAAGACCGTGTGTAAAGAAAAGTTAAAATATAGAGGAGCCAGATTAAAAAAGTTATAATACTGGTAATAATACTTCTAGACGTAAGAGATAAAGAATGTGAGAAGTCTTCCACAAGGAAGGAAGTTAAGACAAAATACTGGCTATAATGGCAAAGAAACAAAAAGAAGAGAAAGTGTACAATCAAATAAAAAGGTAACAAAAGGCGCAAATACAGGTAAGTAATCCTGGCGAAATCTATTTTCAACATCAGCTTGATCTGGTCCTCATTTAATATTTCTAAGATTGGTCACGAAATTTATACAAATCAATATTTGAAAGAAATAGTCTTTATAATCTTTTCAAGTGAGCTTGTTGTCGTGTAAATTGACTAATCACGTTGTTCAAAATTAATTTCAATTCATGAATTTCACTTATTATGATTACTGATTTATTTTTTGTATATTGTTGTGTTAGTTATTTTTTTTCAGAAAATAAATTCGACAGACATCGAAACCCAGTAATCTGGAAAAATTTCTCAATTTCTAACCGATTTTCCCGGTGGTAGGAAATTTATGGAGAGAATATGGCCATTCGCCATTGATTTTGTTGAAGTATAAGAATTTTCTCATTTAAGAATATTGAAAAGAGTCAGTTAATAAATTTCAAGCAAGCAAGAGGAATTTCGAATCATCAGATCTCAAACTCATCTGAATAATTACATTCTATGGATGGAATAGACTCCACACCAATTAAAACTTCAGAAAACATTTGAGTTATGCTTGTCTTTTCAAAGTAAATAAAGTATCTGTTATTATCCAGCATGTTTTTCAAATTATGTGGATTTTGGTGGAAATATATATTTTATGAATGATTCAGAAAGTTTTGTTGAACTTGGAAAATTTAGAATCTCAGTTCGACTTAACGACGAAATTTTCATTTGGGATTACATTACAGTTATAATTTTCAACCTTGACGCTGATGAAAAGTCATTCGTTTATGATAACAAATTTAAATAATATTTTCACCACAATATGAAAGTACATAATACGGAAGAAAATTGTGATAATACAGAACAAACATTTTTTATTTGCTAATTTTTTAATATTACTCTTGTTCATTTGCAGAAAAACACTATTCAAGATGTCCACTATTCTTTGTTAATTTCTTAATGTACAATAACCAACTAGACTTCTGAATTTTTTTCAGTGGTTCCACAAATATATTATTTTGCTTAAATAGGTTATACACGCCTAATTTACACTGACCTTTTCAGATCTATTTTGGTCCTTAGATGATATCGTACATCTTCATTTTTCTTATAACGTATATCATCTTATAAAGACAGAGAGAGTCATCCATTTAGTTCTTTCCGATCATTTTCCTAGTCTAGTATCGAAAGCCTCATTTGGTTTAGCTATGCAATGGCATAGAAGGTGCTCCGTTGTGTTCCCTTATAGATAAAATCTACATCAGCCTCTCCAATTTCAGATGCATATTGACCATACAGTGCCCTGCTAATATACTCACACGGTTTTTCGGTTTCTATCCGACAAATTGATATTGGTGCATCTTGTCGGCTATTGAGTTTGTTTATTTGTTGCCTCTCTGTACCCAGACCTCGTCTCTTCACTAAAATCGTTCTGGTTTTACAGAGATACAATCCTATACTAGCTTATATTCCACCTACATATGTTATTTAAGCACTACGCGGTTCTCTATAAAGATAATGATACTCTTGCCTTTGGATATATTTCACACACCTTTATTTCTACTTGGAAATGGATAACGTTCTCAGTTATTTGGTTCAACGCTATTACTCCTACTCCTAGGCCTTCAGACATCTTTGAGTCGTCCGTATATCAGGTTTCTTCCATCTGTATTGATCTGACATTGCCTTGTACGAACGAATATTCGGAAACCTTTGCAGCCTTGGGAGTAGTACCTTATGGTCCCTGTGACACACAGGCAAACAAGCCTTGTATTCTGTATGTTTATCCATCACACCACCAATTATCGACTTTATCAAATATTTTTATAACCATTGTTTCGTTCTAAGATTGATTTTCTAGTTCTTTTCGCGCATTCTTCAGCATCTGCCGAAAGATATAACATTTTTTTTGTAGTTTTCCATGTTAGCCTATGATCGAACATATATCAAGGTTAGTATTCTCTTTCTGTGGAAAATGTAATCTTCGTTACGCATAACATTGGTGATTCTATACTTAACTTTGTTCTGTTGAGATGGCAGCATGTGTTTTTTGAGCAGTTGCCGATTGCCCGAATTAATCTATACACCATTTTCGCGCAATTATATTGTTTGAGGAGTTTGTAAATTCATGTTGATAAAACACAAAACTTTCAATTACATATTTATGTTATGTTTAGAATATGTTTGAGAATATTCGATTTTTCATCAATGAAATGATTTTTTCGTTAATATTGTTGATTCCGCTTTCCATTCAACTTTATAACACCCGGGAGAATTTATTAGAGAAGTATATTACAAAATTAGAGAGGCTTCTTCATACCTAATATCACAAACTGTATTTCCATTTTACAAATATTGACAAATGCAATAAAAACTTGTTAAACATATCCGGTTAACAGCAAAAAATATACAAAGGAAAAACGAAATGTGGGTTAATAATTCAGTAGCGCATTACTAAGTTATCCAGAGAGGATGAAAGAAGCTGCAGGGATCTGTAGTTATCGGAGCATCTTTAAAGTGCTAAGAAGTGTCTGCATTATTTAATGCTAAACGCGTCGCGAATTTTATGAAATATACTACAGCAACGAGGAGGGTGCTTCGCTTTTCATATTCCTTTGCTCAATTTTATTGAGAAATATGCTTGAAAATTTAAAACGCAATTTCGAGAAGTAGCTCTTTTCACGCTGTATTGTTTTGCTTGGAAATAGAGTGACTTAGTGAAAATCGTGGAATAGAGAAAAATTTCAGGTTGTGATTGATGTTAATTCGTAATTTTTAAGCTAAACGAAATGTAGTGATTTGGCTATTGATCAAAATCATGAACTTTATTGTCAATTTAAGAAGACTATAACATTGCTTTTCTATCGTTTTTACATCATAATATTGAAAAGAGGAAATTATCAAAATGGTTCATAGTGAATGGAGAAAAACCCTGATATGGAATTACGTCATGAGCAATTTTCTGTAACTTTCATTAATTGACTACAGTGTGAAAGACTGGAACTGGATAACATAAGAAACATTGTTGTAAATAATATTATCGAACGTAAGCAGTGGAAAAACACATATCGTATGAGCAGTAGTCGTTAAAAATAAATATAAAAATTCGAGAAGCCGCCCAATACGCTTGAAGCACTCGCGCAAAATCGATAGAATTCCGATTAAGAGTATTCGAATTCCTTATTTGGAGGAGGCTAACATATAAACTGCTCAGCGCACGTCTCCTTATCTATATCCGACAATAAAATTGATATAATCTTATCTTACTGATAGTTCCATTACTGTCAAAGAATTTCTTCCACCCAAACATTCTCTTTCTAAACATTAGATCCCAAAATCGTCTCATCACATTTTCAATTGGTACAAGAAATTCCCAAAAAACCCAAGCCATCGTCTTCGTGAATCGCCATACACAGGGTGAACGACTTCAATATTTTGTAAGATAGTATAGAGATTTGATGAGAGTGAAATTCACTCACACTCTCAATTGGTCGGCTAATCTGAATGATACTTTAAACGGAATACTAAGGCGAGTCTGTCTCATCAAGGAACTTGCAGAAAAATTTGGAGGAACCCACCTTACTTTAACTCATACGTATAAAACCTACAACCATCCCATAATCGAATATAGAGCAAACGTCTACTGCATCTTTCCTTTCAATAATGACATAACGCCAATTCCATGACTTCTAGATTCACTATGTGATTCGCTAGACGGCTCGTTACCTCAAAGTCCATATCCCATATCTTCCCTTTTGCTGCTATCGACAGGATACGAAAAACTAGCAGAAAATTGGCTCAACTTCCTAGATATTTTCCCCATAGCTCCTAAGTGGAGGCTTATTTTAAATCTCACCTAGTTGATTATCGATGTTGAAGGTTTCCTGCGGTTTATCTAAAACTTGGTTAACCGGTTCACCAGCCAAATGGCCGATTATAGCGTATAATGCAGCAACCGCTGTAACCGCCCTCCCAACAAAAGACACAATAAAATAGATATAAAAAAAAAACAGAAAAAACAAATAACAAGAAATACATTCCCACATCTGAGAAGAGCCGTTTTTTTTATGTATGGAGCGTTTCTCTATTTTTCTCTTCCACACATTGTTTAAATAGTACGCGTTTGCTCTTTTATAGCCTAATGCAGTATACATCATACTACCACTCACCACAATTCCAGCCCTGCAAAGGAGTAATTCTTATATTAGGACCAAACTCATTAAATCCTTTCCTGAACATGAAAAAATTCTTTCAGTCCATCCAACCTAACGAACCTTTCTCTCTTTCTTGTCTCTCCATTTCTTAATCACTTCTTCATAACATGTAAAGTTCGCAACTCATTTGGATGTACGATCGAGAATACGACGCGGGACATATTTAAGGAAAACTGCACATACAAACTTTCGCACTATGAACCCACATTTTTCAAAAATCCAGTCTATACCACAACTAAGTTTATTTGTAATGATCTCATAGTATAACTAGAAGCAGATGTGCGTGAATATCGCTGAAGGGGTAACAAGAAAAACTGTCGTAGTGAAATAGGTTTGCGGAAAGGAATTTGGTTATAACAAAATAAACTTCCACTTGATACCGTGAAATTTCCTATACAGTCTTGATGCAAACAGTATGAAACCACAAATTTATGCATCCATGTCGAGGCGAAGGAATGAAGGAACTGGCCTGCTTCATAAAATATTTGAAGAATGGAAATATACTGTTCAATACAGTTTATTTCGAATGATCAGTTGTTTCTGTTGGTAACAGAACTTCTAAAATTGGATCATTATTGGTGGTTAGTAGGTAGAATAGCCTTAACAACTCATTTTATCACTATTGAATTATTATATATATAGAAAGTTTTTAAGAAATGCAAGGTTATAATGCAAAAGCACCTAATAATGTTCCATAAGTTTCCACTCTACAGCTCCATTTCTTCATAAAAAACTTATGTAGAACCAAGGAAAGAGATATTCCACCAAGCCGTATTATATTGGAAAACCATGGATAAAAACAGGAATCAGATATAACATATTGCGAATGGTTCAATTATTACAAGCCAGGTACCACAACTATGTGGTACCTGATATACTTTTACGAAGTAATTAGTTGTTTTATCTTACTGTACACCCGTAATTGAATTATATCATATAGTTTTGAAAAAATAAATACAACTTTGATAAGCCAGTGGAAAAATGAAGCCTTTGTTCGATGGTAATTTTCCTCTAAATACAAATAACTTGAGTGAAAAATTCTCCGATTCTCTTTCATATACAGAGCAAATACCTTTCCAGATGATTGTTACATTCAAGAGGAGTACGTGTATCCTCTGATTTCACCGGAATCCATTATGCGCCAATTCAATTTGGCTTTGTTCTATGTAACTAAATACACATACGCGATGTTTGCCAAGCTTACTTATCTCTCAGATTTACAAACAAGAATACTGCGAGAATTTTCCTTTAAACCGTGGTGAAGAACTTACTATGTTTCATAAATTGGACAGTCTAGCACGTCCATGAAATATGAATAATGGAGTTATAGATTATGAAATCTTCTAATACTGGAAAATGTATAAAATATACTAATGAAAACTAGAATCATATTGTGATGCGATAACAGTTTGTTGCATGGAAAATGTTTTGCTCCAGTGGAAGTCGAATCAAATCAATTATCAATTGAAATTATCCGATTGAAGACAACCAATAAGTACAACATTATATAGTGAAAACAGATCCCAGAATAGGGTTGCTTTCACTTTATTACGTTGCCATGGATATATATTGATTTATTTCGATTTTAACGTTCAAAAGTGTTAAGTGCAAGCTGACCGCGATTCTATATGACGATAACTTCAATCATATCCTTGTAGAAGGAAATAAAGCTGCTCAACATCAGTACGTTTAGTAAGAATAAAGAAAATGTTGAATTTATGCGATGAAAATACCTCTGAAGGGAACGGAAATTCTATCAGATATCTGCGGTACAATTAGCTTGTCCCAGTAGGGAAGCTGCTGCTTGCTTGACTGACTTTTTTTGTGTCGAATGAAACAGCGATGGTTCTGTAACAAATCGAGTCGAATATAACCTTGTATTCAGCAAGATTTGCCAAGGTGGTTCAAGATTATGTACTGAAAACCAATTTTTAAATGCCACTTGACATGGTGCAAGAAATTGTATGCAATATTGCACGTCGCGTGTTTCTTGTCATTGCATCATGGCGGCCACTAATAAAATTGAGTGAAATACCTGACATAAAATTTGATTCATTTTTTCGTAACCAATTTAACAATGATGAACAATGACAAAACTAAGTAAATAAGTAACGAAGTGAAAAAGAGGTCAGTGGATCACTGTCAATAAACATATCTACTTCCGCCTCTGCTTTGTAGCATGAGGGATTGGTTGGTTGTTTAGCCAAAATGTAACTGGATTTCTCCCTAGAATTGCAGCTTGCACGAAATAAAAATGGCACCGAACCGATGATTTTGCAATTGGCAGATTTTGCATGAAAGAATCAGCGTCATGTGCGCATGCGTTTTATATTTATATTTTTATGTTTTTTTATATTTCGCCATGCATTGAATTGTACCTTGTATTGCATGTTGATCTGACGGAGCAATTGGCTTAAATACCAAGAGAAAAAATTAATAACCACTCCAATAGATCGACCCCGATTACTCGATTGTCCAAAAGTACAAGAGCAAGAGCTAATGAGAATTATGGGTCTCAATAATGCCAACACAATAAAACCCTACTTGAATATTGAAGAACATCATAATCAAATCAGGTAATGTAAATAGATCATCATAAGTTATAGAAACTAACACGTCTGGATCTTAAATCACTTGAATTTCTAATCGTTATTTTGTTAATTGCACCTTCAAATGTATTGGTTTTGCGCTTCATTTCTTCTTTAATATCATTATTTCAATCCGAATAACCCTCGACATTGATAAGTGCTCCTACGGTCTAAAATTTTTTCGAACAATTATCAATGTCGTTGGGTTATTACTACTGAAAATCATGTTTAGTGTGGATTTTTGGCGAAATATTCTAAGAAAACGTTTCTAGAAATACTGTTTTGTATCTGAGGCGTTAAAATAAGAGATATTGGCTTAAGCGTGAAAAATTGAATTTTCTCAATTTAATTTTAAAGAGAAATTGAATGGTTTTTAAAGGCGACGTGGGACCCTCTAAGTGCCGGTTTGATGAAAAAAAAACCCAAAACTTATTTTTATAACTTTTTAAACTTTGAAAGTGGTGTAGAGAAATTTCAGTAGTAAAATGGTTATTTCGCATATGACCTACAAGTTGCGGTTTTTGGAAAGAAGTTATGAGGGACAATATGCTGAAAATCGTTAAAAACCAATGAAGAATTTCAACTTATGAATGACAGAAAAATATATCATTTTTTCGCGTGTGCTACCCTGTACTTTCCCGCGTATGCGTTGTTTTTATAATACACTTTACATTGAATCAAATTTCTCTAAAAATTATATTTAACAATGTTTAAACGAAGAATGCAAATTTTTTATTGCACATTCCTCATTAGCAATAACCTTTTTAGGGAAATCGCTTAAAAATTATTGATTTTTTTTGGGAGTTGAAGCTTCTCTCTGTTCATAAACATGTTCTTCTATTTTTGTTTCCAGAATGCAACTAATATTGCGTATTTTGATAATCAACATAGCTAATTCTAATAATTATGGTACTCCCAATTATCGAGTACCGGAACAATGGTGTTAATCGTTTCCAATTTCAAATAAACTATTGAAACATTTTTAGACAAAGATTTCTTCTTAACATGTATTTCAAACTCCATGAAATTACTGTCAGCGATATCATCATTTGATGATTTTCAACGATTTCTATTTCTGTTTTCGAAAGTCGACGTCCATAATAGTTGTCTCGTGTTTTTGGGCCGTATCGTTTTGAAAAAACTGTCAAATTTTTTCTTTTCATAACTAGATATTGCGCACTAATTATTGGCGTTGCAGTGTGTGTTGATTTTTCGTGAGTGGTGAGGTACAGAGAGTGGTTTAGATCGTTAGATTTGCAAATAATGTTAATATTATCATTTTTTCCAATACATCGGGTTTTTATTGTAAATTGACTCCCTGTAATATTCTATTTGAAAGTTGTATAGTAACCAAAATTTTTCCAAACTAGAGTACAAAATAAAAGTTTCTAACAGTTCTCAAATAACAATACAATTCAACAACAACCAATAATAATAAGTGGAAATGAGTATTTTGACATGGAATAAATAATATCAACTAAAAAAATTGCACGACTTAATCACCAAATTAATATAATGAGTTTGTAATGTTTTCTTAAGGTTACTATATTATTTATTCAAATCATGATTGATAGTGCAATACCTAAAATTTATTTCTGGTGATATTAATGCTTCTATTATCATGACAGACTATTTTTTCTCAGTAAGTTACACAAATGTCATTTTTCAGCAAACAATAGTTTCTTTAAACGTTCAGCTTTGTTTGGTTCTTGATTTTTATTTTTGTTAATGTGTAGTAAAAAATGTAGGCCACACGATACTATAATGAAAATTTTTATATCAAAAGTTCACATCAATTGACTCGATTTATCTTTTTCAAAACATGCTGACACTCCTGCTATGGAAAACGATGATTAATCCCTCCACATTTAAAAATTTGATACGGGTCTTCTTTCGTGTGAATATATCCATGGATTTCTGCCACGAATATTTCATTAGAAAATAAACTGAACTTAGGCAAAAAAATGTTTATAGAGAAGGTATAATGACATTATAACAGGCTACGTAATTTTACTATCAAAAAACGTTTAAGTGGATGAAAAAATTTTAAACACGCGTTTTTGTACACATTTCACGATTCTGAACCGAAGATCCAAAAAATAAAAGATATTAATGTTTTTGTAAGTATTTTTGATAATGCAAAAAGAATCCATAAACTTAACGTTTGAGCTCTGTATCGTTCGTTTTACGATTGAACCCCCGGAATTTTTTGAAATTCCCTTCAACTTTTGCGAAGAATACTAAATAAGGAATTTATAAATTGAAAATTGTGATAAAAGTATTTTTTATAACGCAAAAAAATTCTTAAGCCTAACTCGTTGAGCGCTGTTGCATATCGTTCATTTTGAGATCGAAACCCCGAAATTTTCTCAAATTTTCTTCAAATATTGAGAAAAATACTCAATAAGTAACCTTTTAACAAAGAATTGTGTGGTCTATATTTTTTATTACGTCAGAAAATTCATAAACTTAACGTTTAAGCGCTGACGCGCATCATTCGTTTTGGAATATGTTATAATAGCCAGTTATAGTGTCATTATATTTCTCGCCTATTAACATTTTCGCAAAAGGTAATTTATATGGTGAAAAAATATTCATGGTTGAAATTCGTGGATAACTTAACACGGATGTCTTCCTCTAGTTCAGAATATCTTGAGTCCTTTCCATATCACATATTGCCTATTTTGATTCATTTTCCAAATTTTACAAAGTAATTTGTAAGAAATTTTTTTCAAATTTCAATTCGCAATTTCGAGTTATTCCTTTTGAAAGTTTGAGACACTGACATGGTTGTATATATTTGAAAAAGTATGTTATCGCCCATCTGGATCTAACTTTCCTCTTTGTAGCATTCTGGTAATTTATGTTCTTCATTTCCATAGATTTAACTTCTGGGAATCTCTTTAAAAAAATTATTTACTTCATGTGGATTTTGTATCTCTATTCGTTACTAAATTAACAGATGAATTACAGGATACTTTTACCTCAAAGCAGATTCAAGTGATGTGCAGTTAATCGTGAATCATTATAGAGAAGACATTTTTAATGATAATTTTGTTATTATTGTCAATACACTTGCATCTGCAGTTGTATGGATTCGTCCCTTCACCCATTTCTCATAAAATTGAATGGAACTTATAAAAGAAATAACAGTAAATTATGAAAACTGTAACCGTGACAAAAGCACTCAATTTGTGTTCGTGAATTGGAAATACAGTTATCTAGTATTTAGATGATAATGAGGTTACTCCAGAAGTTGATGTCGCCCTGAGACATTCTCCATTACAAATGCTACATTGCAAACTATTTAATTGCGATTTCCATCGTGATACCGAAACTTCAAACAAGTTCGAGTCAATCGTTAATACCCATAATCCGACCTACAAAATAATTTTCCAACAAAATGTCAGTTTCCAGAAAGTTTGAAGTAAGTTTCCTTGTACTTCTATTTACGTACGACATACTCACACCCATCACACATGATTTGGAGAGAAACTTTGGAGTTTATCTTCATCTGGGTTATACAACTAACCAAGTTGTTGTCGGATAAAAATGTCTGAACAATGAAATCGCAATTACAATATAAATTAATTTGTAATTAACTAAGGGTTGATTTGTTTTCATATTTTTACTTTACTGGTGTAATTGAGTAGAAGATCAGAGAAAGTTGAAGTATAAGAGTTGCGCAAGTAATTAAAAGTTTTCGGTTGAATGACAAGGCGTCAAAACAAATTAGAAACAACTAAGAAATATCTGAAAAGAAAAACCTGAAATGGAAAGAATCCCTATTTTAGATTTTATAACAGGAATAGTAATTTTTCATGATCACCTTAAAATAACATTGGATTTTATAAGTGATATTGTTTTACTTAGGATTGAAAAACATTTAGAATTTGAGCAATTCGGAACTCAGTGAACAAAATAACTATTGCTCATGCCTTTGTTTGAAGTCTCGAGTTCTGTTTTTGTAATATGATCAAATATATTATTTCGAGACATTGATAAGTGTAGTAGCTCTATTCTTAATCTTATTCGTAACGCCTCAATGAAAAGAACGGTGCCCAAGCTCAGGAAGAACAGGAAATTGCACAATGCTAAATCTGGTGCAGAGGTGAGTGCGGAATAAATTTGGTGGCATAATTCCTCGACTCATGTAAACTGAAAGACGGTGAACTTTCTGTTCATCGGTGAAAATTCTTGGTACTCACTTGTCCCCTAGCTTAAGGCGCTCTTTTCAAATTACAAGATTTTGTTCTTTTCAAAACGTCTTGAATAGTCAATGACTTAATTTTAACTTTCATATGTTTTTGAAGTGACAATCATCCCGACAGTTCCTCGACCTTAAAGTACTGATTTCCACTTTTAAATCGCTCATACCATTCGGAAAGTCAATAAATCATGATAGTTCCGGATATTATTTGAGTTTTTTTGCTCTTAAACAAAGCTTAATCACAAAAGTTCAAAATTGTCACTGCTTATCTCAAGCGTATGACACATGCGACAAGAAATAGATACAACATAAGTAATTGCAGCTCTGAAAATTCATATTATCAATTATTTAATTGAAGTACATTGATTGAGTAACAAAAATGAAAATAATTTTTTAGGTGTTTAGTGAATTCCGACACATTCAGAAGCGTCTCATTGTTGAAATAAATAAATTGTGTTATAATAGACTATATATCTCTTATATTTGAATACTTTGTAACAATTCTAACAATTTTTGACCAAAGCTTGTTGGTTATGGAATGATTGAGATTTGCTATAATATGAATATTTAATAAATATCAAAAAAAAATTAAAAACGTATTATTCTGTAAAGCAAAACCCTTCGGAAATGTCATTTGTCAAATTCCCATATAACTTGATATTTCTTTTCAATGACTACGACACTTAAAGTAGATAACGCTTATATTTTCGTAGTTCACATTTTGACGCACTCCAAATCATTTATATAGGATTAAACGCATATATTCTATAATTTAAAGCAACTCCTTAAGCCTTTATGTTGATATTTCATCTATTTTAAAATTCGAACTGGGAATTTTGTTCAATAGTCGGCAATGACAGTATTGGAAAATGTTTTAAGCAAAAAAAGCAACGCATTTGGTAAAAAATCCTCTTTGCTGCCAGCATAAATGAATATTACTCTTTTCTATTTCGAGCAAAGTATATTTAAGATTATTCTAAACGTTCTTAGTCAATGTACATACGCAGTTTGTTCTAAATCCCTATAAAAGTCATACATTCTTCATCGATTACAATAATTGCCAATCAATTGTGAATTGATCAAATCAAATTGATCAATTTTCAGAATGATCTCCATGTTCTCGTCCTAGACCATAGGTGGGGAACCTGCGGCCTCCGCGAGGTTCTTGTGTGGCCCTTTGCCACCTAGTACAAAATGGAAGAGTGTTTTTTCTTTTTTCTTATTCTTTTCTTTTTTCTTTTTTCATTTAGAAGGAATATTGGAAATTAAAAAATTGTAGAATTGTCAGGTAAGTGGAAAATTATTTATTCGGATATTTCAGAATTTCAGAAATCGGTTATACTTTTTTCGGAGTATTGCCGAAATGTTGGCTTTATATCCAAATAAAAAATTTCACACTTTACTAAAAATTCCACATTGTTTATGTAATTTACATATCTAAATAAAACGAATAATGTTCTATGTAATATATTTTTGAAAATAAAGTAAAATTACAAAATATTATTTACAAAATTTGTCATACAGAACAGATATATGCTAGCAGACGATATGTTTACATCGATATTGATTAGTTGCATCATCGATTACACAGAGCCATTCATTAGTCAGCTAATTGTCTTTGCAAAAAAAAATTAAAGTAGGGCTAGCAGTGCCAACTACCTTGTCTAAGAAGTAAACAAAACTCGGTTTCAGATCTCCCATTTGAGTGTAACACCTTGCTTTGGCTTCTCTGACTCGCATCTCTCAACGCTTCCTTGTTGCGATCTTCAACAAACTGTAGTTAACATTGCCCGCTTATAATAGTTACACGGTTTTATTGTATTTCTAGAAGTATAGACTTTGTTAAAGATGTTATTTGATATTCGTTTTTTATCCATCATGTCAAATAGCAAGAGAAGAAAATTAGGTGATGGAAACAGAACATTTACTTTACTGCTGAGAAAGATAAAATGATGGGTTTGTTGTGCTATACAGTTTTAAGTACTTTAAAAAAAGCGAATGCAAATGAACACTACTTGACTCGTAAAGAACATAAATATTTCGCTTTAGAAGGTGAATCACGAAAAGCTGCTCTTCAAAAGTTGAAAAATGAGAAGTATCATCAGCAGGGATCTTTTAATCAAAATTCCGCAGCAAATAATGTATTGTTGAAGCAGTGAGTATGTTAGATTCAAGAAATGTCGACAAATACAAACAATTACCTCTTTCCAGAAGAACTGTAACAGATCGACAGCACGAATTAGCACAAAATGTAATAGAGCAACTTCAAACAATTATACAAAATGAAGATGTTTATTTTTAAATTGGTTCAGATGAAAGCACTGATAAAACTTCACAAGTTTTATATTTTATTCGTGCTATTCAGTGTCTGCACCGATGGCGCACCTTCCATGAGAGGCAAAAAAGAAGGATTCGTTGCTCTGTTAAAAAAGTAATCATTTCACTGCATTTTGCATCAGCAAAATCTTTGCGCAAAATCTACCATTTTGCAAGACACTCTGGATAGAACCATTGCCATTGTCATGCTCCCTTTTGATGAGGAAACGTATAGTGTTGACCTACCATACTACTGCAAGGTTCGCTGGCTATCAACAGGTCAGGTTTTGATAAAAGTTTGTCGTCTTAACGACAAAACAAACAACAAGAATAAAGAAAACATTGTGTTCTATCAGATGAAGTATTTCTCAGAAACTTTGCATTTTTGTCTGATATGATGTCAAAATAAAATATTTTAAATATTTGCCTGTAAGGTGAAATTAGGTATGTTTATGAAATGTGGCAAAAGATCCAAACGTTTAGAAAAAATTTATCATTTTTCGAAGCATTGCTTTGTCGATCGGAAATATCTGCACAACACTTCCCGGAGCTAGCTAAAATGTTAAATGAGCAGAGCAGTGAAAATGAAGAGTATACTAATAGATTTTCTGATTTTCACGAGCACACTTCTGCTATAAAACTGGCATTTGAACCACATTTAATAGATATAACCGAGGCTCCTGCAGAACTACAAATGGAGTTAATTGATTTAGGAGAAGATAGTATTATCGAATCCCTTTATAACGTTAAAAAGGATCCAGAAATCTGGAAAAATGCTGTTGAATATCCATGCCTTCGAGAATATGCTCGCCGTTTATTTTCCTGCTTCGGAAGTACCTACTGTGGAGAGACAAAATTTTCTCTCATGTCAAAAATAAAAACAAATTCAAGAACGCAAATTATAGATGCACATTTAGAGGATCAATTGAAGCTGTGTGTTAAGAAGCTTGATCCAAATATCCAACTGTCAAACAAAACACAAAGACAAATAAGTCACTAAGTGAATAAAAAAATATCTTCTATTGTATTCTTTTATGAAATTTTCATACTATTTTATATGTATATTATATTTAAAATTTTATAGTATTATATTCTATTATTTCTATATAATGCAATAAATTGTTAAATCTATAGAAAAACTATAATAATTTCACAAAAGTCACTTTCTTAGGTCAATCAGTCTATGCGGCCTCTCTTATTGCTGCCTAATTTAAATGTGGCCTCTAATGGTAAAAAGGTTCCCCACCTCTGGACTTGAACATTTTCAAAATAATGCAAATAGATCAAATAATTATGAAAATAAACCACAACTAGCCTACAAAAATTGCCAACTTAGATTCGAAAAACAAATTGAAAGAATTATAACATGAATTGAAAACAAAGCTGCACAGGTACTGTCAGAAGTCAAAATCCAACTAAATATTTCATTAAATTCTAATAACGGGAGGACTTCTTGATCTGAACGCTTCTAGGAGCCCGTACTTTGCCGTGCGAATGAGTATTATGAATGCTGCTCTTGAACTCACCACTGTATATCAATTCTGCGGTCGGATTCTTCTTACAATTCTTCAAGTTAGAATACTGGTTGCTACTAAGTTTTGACATAGATAAATAAAAACAAATATTTTTAATTGAATATGATTTCAATGTTTTTCATTATATTCTTCATTGAGATCAATACACTTTTTCATGCGATTTTTTTCATTGCAATTGAGTTACATCCAGAACATGTGATTTGACCGCATCAACCGCTTCTTCAGGTAGAGGAAAACGTTAACCTCGCATCATCGAGATGGAGAATGTTTGGTCTTCTGCGATCGGTTTCCTTGATTTGTTCAAACACTTCTATCAAACAAAAGCTGATATACTATTCAAAATTGACCGTTCTACGTTGCTCTAATGGAATGGTAGCGACATATCCATTTATTCAGGCAACCAATTGCTTCGGAGTATTTCATGTGCGAACAATTTTTGTTGCATTGGGCTCGTATTAAAAGAGTCGATTATTATTTAGTTTCGGGTTTATATGCATAGATCCATTATTCATTGCCTGTCACGATCTTGAACAAGATGAATGTTCCAAGTATCTGTAAACAACTAAAATAGCATTCGTATAACACGTTTTGAGTAAGTTCACCATAAAAATGTCACACTTCATGATGGCAATATCAGATTTGCCATATTGACAACAGTATTGTCATATCTGAAAAATTAAGTAACAGCCCTCGAGGAAAAAATATAAAAGCCAAAACAATCTGCACTTCTACAAAAAAAAACCGATTAAATAATTAAAAAGCACATTATGGAACATAAAAATAGTGTAATAAAAATCAATATTATGAATTGGGTACATTGCAGAGGGTTTCCTAAATATGGGATAATTGTTTTCAGTAGTATATTTTCCCTTTCTTTTACTGCTACTATCGATTTTAGATATATCTTGGTACAAAAAAAACTTCTTTGGCAATAAAACATTTCCAGCGACTTTAACAAACATTATGAGCACACAAAAAACCTTTTTATGTATTTCTGTCATAGGCGACTTCCCAAACACCTGAAAACGACAAAAAGGAGCTGAAGAGTAGCGAATGGTAATTTAATAAGAGTTTTTCCCTCGTTTACGACAGATAGGGGAAAAACCAAACGGACGGCGGTATTTCCAATATGTTGAAAATTTATAAAAAACAGAGTAAAGGTATTCGATAGTACCTGAATATTTTAAAAATGTAAATAATATGATGGCAATGTTATAAAACTTGTGTTATCCAAGTTTCAACAAAGCAGAAAAATTATAAAATCGTACAAAATCCGTTTTTCGATAGTGAAAAATATTTTTTGATAATTAGTTCAGCAAAGTAATGAGTGACAGATACATTGAATTATCTTTTCGCAATAAATACAACATAAAAGTTGAATTGATCTACTGAATTGGATTGATTGAATGATGAAAATGAAAACTAATTTTTTAGGTGATTAGTGAATTCTCAAAGTTCATAGCTACAAAACAAAAAGGAGATATCGTGAAAAATACATGTCTCGGATATTGATTCAAGCGAAGTTTGAGAGAAAAGAAAATTGTTTATGTCATACACAGAGAAAATGAAATGGATTTTCTAACAGACACTTGGTAAATGATTAGAAGCAAATATTTCACATTTTAAGTCACATTAAAATAAATTTAGTATCACAAGATATGATACAAATTGATCATATACAGATCATATTATTTAGGAAACCCAAATATGCCATGTGCATACTTCACAAATTCTGCATATTATATGCATTTTCTTGTGTATTTGTATATATTCTTAGTAACTAGAATATTATGAATAATTGAATAAACAAGACGTAGAGCATTTGCAGCGTTACAAAACAAAAACAATTTCTTAAATCGATTATTCGGTTAGTAGTTACTTTTATTATAGGTCAAAAAACGAAAAGAGATGGGTATTCATAGTGTGAAATTTAAAATAAGCCGTTTTAAACCTTTAACCCTGAGTTCAGTTTGGTGGTGTGCATAGAGTGTAGACCAATTTGTGTTCTTATTTATTTTGTGCTTTTGAAGAGATAACATCGATTTGTGCTCTGTTGTTTTAAAAAATTTTATCAGTAAAATGCCTTTGGTTAGTATGGATTAAGCAATACAAAAAAGTCCGTTTAGCTATGGGAATAGTGCTTTCTTTTCCGTACGTTGGAATAGTAAATACAGAGTGCATTTTATGCCTGAAACGGCTTGTACGATTTTTATATATTTCTGTGTACTTTTATAAATAAACAAATAAATCTTGTTATATGGCCGGTATTATGGTGCATCTACATTATTTTCAGATGTTTCTTTTTACCAGAAAAATAATGAATTGTTATTTCAAATGGATCACCTTGTATATTTTTCGCTTCATGGAATTCTTAAGAAATACTTATTATTTTCCATCTTATGTTCCCTATACCTAAAGGCCATAAGTTAAAATAATACATTTAGAAGGCTATGACAATAACAATAACAAATTTAATGTTTCAATAAATTATATTTGTTAAAGTCTGTTGATAATCACAATGGATCGTTTATCTGAAAAGAACGAATTGATATTTTAATATTAGGATATGGTGATAAGCGTAGAAGTCGACAAGAAACGTGGAATATCTTTAATAATTTATATCCTAACCGAACTCCCATAACGAGATCTACTGGCAGTTAATTAATGAGTAAGTTGAACGAAACTAGTTCAATAATAGATTTATCCAAATTAATGCGCAGAAAAACTGCAACAACTTAAAACAAATCTTCAGATGTTTGTATCCTGTTAGAAGATGATCCACTCTTGAGTAATAGATTTTGCGTGATAATAGATCCTATCCATAAAAAGTAATGTGGGTTCAAAAGTTGTCAGATAACTATTTTGATAGACGTGAAGAATGTCCAGACCCAATGATGGAAAAAGGTTACAATCAAAACGATCCAAATTTTTTAAGTAATGTTATGTTTAGCGATAAGGCTACTTTTTGTATTAATGGAAACATAAATCAGCATAATTGTAGATACTGGTCACGTAACAATCCTCGTTAGATGCGTGAATCCCACGCCCAATATCCCGAAAAACTGAATGTATTGGGGGGCTGGAATAATAAGCGACAGAATAATTGGTCCCTTTTTTATTGAGGGTAACCTAAATGGTCTAGGGTATTCAGATTTATTGAGAAATGGTATTATACCTGAGTTGGATTCGATATTTTCAATTACATTATTAGAAATTTTCAGAAAATAACAATATCCCAAACGACAATATTTACAGGTTCCCGCGTACACCCGACATGGATCCTTTAGACTATTTCACTTTAAAAATATCGTTTATAAAACGAAACCTAACAATATTCAGGAGTTAAAAGATATGCTCACCACAAAGATAATAAGAATTGAACAGTCAGGGATGTGGCAAAATATATTGCAAAGTTTTGAAAATCGCATGGCTTGTTGTAATGAATTTTGAGTATCTGCTATAATCGCCTCTACTGCATTTTTCCTAAAATTCGTAATTTTCAGCTTTTCTGCGCCATGATTTGAATAAATATTTCTCTGCACCAGTTTCGATAAATTATTACTAACTTATTATCACTAGACCTTGTTACAAGATTTGAATTTGCATATAAATTATTGAAGAATATTCAAATTAAACGAGTTTATTCAATCGTAGCATCCTAAATATACAGTATTCATTATAATTGGCATTTAGGTATAGAGCATATTACGAAAAATAGTCAGTATTTCTTAAGGATTTCTAGAGACACAAAATAAATAGGATGATCCATTTAAAATAACAAAGTTCATAATTTTTCCCGGCAAGGGAAAGATCTGACAATATTTTGGATACCACCATAATACCGGCCATATCACAAGACCCTAGCACCACAACATTTATGAAAATCTTTACAAGCCGTTTCCGTTCTATACATAAAACTCACTCTGTATAATTTCTGAATATTCAATAAAAAGGAAGGTGCGAAATCTGTCGGTATGTATCGTTTTTATTAAGAATGAAAAAAACAAATAAGAAGTTCGCTTTTACCAACATACACAATAAAAATACAAAGAAATGTACAGGGTATTCTAGGTTTTGATTTTTTTTCAGTCCATATTTAAAAAAAAATAATAAATGTCCAACGATCTGCATTTATTTGGACAATCATTTTGAATTTATTCGTAGATAGTTTAAATCTAGTATTGATATTTTCGCTTTTCAATTTGATATGACAATTTTTGTTTTCCATTTATGGCAACTACCATGCGACATAAAAAAATTTCAAATAGACCAACTCGTGAAAATTTGATACATGTCTTGCCGATGCTTTAAATAGGGTTGCTGGAGAGATTAGAAAACATTTTCCTCTTGTAAATAATTCAATTTCACACATGAAATAAATCTTCCTTGAAGCACCTATAAGGGTTTAGTTCTATATAGAAAAATTACCGAACACTCCTCTTCCACTTCAACCTATTATTACAAGATTGGGTACTTGGTTAGAAGCCACTTTTTTTATGGCCAGAATTTTTTTCAACTGGAAAATATAATTTCAGAATTGTCTGATGAATGTTCCCAATCCCAATTAATATTAATCACTTATTCGAAAACAGAAGTAATACAACTTGTGTTCATAAAAAAAATTATATTTTATTTCTCTATTTCTAGAACAATAACACAAATAGAGAAGTCTCATTTACTTTCAATCTGAAGTGAAAAACTGATGAAACAATCTGAAACATCTTCTAAAAATGTCAATGGAAAACCTGGAGCCTTATTTTTCCAAGAATTTGAGAATCAGGTGGCAAAACATTTCGTAGCCAAATAGCTACTATTTTAGAGGGAGAATTTCTGAATCCATTGATTTGGTTCCTGAAATTATGAAAACTCCCCTATTACAACAGTTGATGTTAGAAGTTTTTCTATTTCAAGACATTTATATTCGTACAGGAGACAAAATTTTTCATTTGAGAACTTTGAACAACATTTAGTGTTCATTTTTCTTATGAATATCGTCAATTTGCTTTGTATAATAAATGCCTATTTGCCTAAATGATTATTTTAAAGTGATTCAATAAATTATACTATGAGAATGATTTTTTCAAGTACTTCTGAGTTTTCCATCTACATATTTCGGTTTCCTTCCTTATTACAAAAATGGAGTAGGTAGTAACAAATGATTCAACATTGAAGTAATCATATAATTTAGCAAAAGTAAATACAATATTGCAAATACAAATTTATGACAGAATTTTTAAAATTATTACAGAATCGATTACTAATGTTAAGTGGACGTTTTTATGATAGAGTCTTCTCAAGCATTATTTTCACTTCACAGATCTTTTTTGTTAAAATAGTGAATGATTTATTATATATCACGATGATTCTGGAGATTTTTGGAACAGTTTGAATGTAAATCAATAGAAACGTAATCGAACGATCAATTCACTCCATAAAGATATTTGCAGAAAATGAATTCCACAGTATCTAGGCGGCAATGTACCTGTAGAAAAAAACAACGTTTAAAATAATGTCTTTCAACTGGATTCATCAGCTTTAAGTACAACCTCAATCGGTCCTATTTGACACAGGATATAAAAGACTTGAAAGAAAGTTACCGACGATTCAGTCCCTGGGGAGCGACATAAAACGAAAAAAGTTTTCAAAGAGCAATCAAACCTTCTTATATGCGCTTTTCCTTTTTTAACTACGACAAACTCTTTCATCTAGGTCATAACTAACTGCGACCGCATAAAATGTTAAGTAATCTGCAGTAGAAAACAGAAAAGTGTAATAGTCCCACTAAGTAGGTACTGGAAATTCTGTACAAGATAATATATAATGTTAAACCCACTACTAGCTTAATTAGTCTTAGAGAATTAAAGCGAAACGTGATCCTTGCATCCGCAGTCATCACATAATTGTAATTGCTTTTGATAACTTGTAATATCTGTATGCGTACTGTTTATAGTCGAGATTATATTAAGTGCGTTTTATAAACTAAGTGTTCATCTAGGTGAGTCGAGACGGAATAGCGAGGAAACATGCGAGAATACTTCGGGAAATATGGATTTTGGCCAAGTAATATAAGCAATTTGAAGCGGTATAAAGAATAAATTAGAAGATACAAGTAGTATTGAATGGAATGAGACTCTAGTTTCACACAAAAATCATTAAAAGGGATAATTATAATTTCCATTTTTTAATATTAGTTGCCGCCGACCCTTTCTATTTACTGTTGAAAATATTGACTGATAGTCCAGGAGCCACCAATCTTGAAACATTAATGTTTACGGATACGGATATTTTTAATAAAAAAATTAAATTTAAACACTTAGACGAACAAGATTTGCTTGGTTGTCGTGAATTTGATTGGCCGGAATTATTTTAAATAAATTATATATTTTGAACTTCAACAATTTTTATGCGACATCACGCATTTGGATCAATCTCGTATATAATTTTGTTCATCAAGAAAAAATGCGACCAATGTATAATTATTAATTTATAATTTATAAAATTATAATTTTTAGTCGTGAAGGTCATGTATACCTATTTGAATGGTCTGATAGGGAGTAAAATTGTTCCATTATAACGGAAACGTTTTTTTTTTCATACTTGATGATATTTCTTTGGAATCTTTCTTCTGTCTCTTGTCTCTTCCTCACGTTTTCAACTATATTGTATATAAATCCATATGAAGAAAAGAAAATATAGGAGAATTTTCATTTTAGTTGATCATATGGTATATGATATAAATAGATTTTCTCTTCTTCGGATTCTTCACTTTCTTCTTCATTATGTTGACAATTTAAACTTAAATCTTAATACTTAATTAGTTGACTATGAATGAAACAATACATTGTTAGATTGTTATAATAAAATGCTTACATTCGATCTAGTGCTTTGAATGTTCTATTATAAAGCAATAATACACCGAACTAATCGTCACATCATCACCAAAAAAATCAATATCAGACGGTTTGACAATTTCAAATAATTAATGATCAAAGAAAATGTTTTTTCAAATATTAAACAGAGAATTTTGTTAAATTAATATATTTTATATTATATATTTAATATAATTAGAACGCTGATCCGTAGTAAGTTGGACAAAATAACGACACTTTTGACAGCTAGGGAAATAGCGGACTGAAATGTCAAACTCATCCGAATCTCCAAAATGCTGTAGGATAACATAGGTATGCTGTGACCTTTTCGGAGTTATACAGTAAGGCCTATAGAAAGTTAAAATAAATTCGATATTACTCTCACTAACTCTTAGGGAACTCCTATGGACTTAAAAAGAAACCGGACTAAGAGAACACTATGCTGTCCTACCGTAGAAAAACCTCACAACCAGAGGTAGAAGAAAGACTCCGAAAGAAAGGTCATCAAGTAAGTAAAATCTATGAAAGTTTAATCCTCACCCATATAATAAAATCTGCTATGCACGATACCTTCTGCAGTTTGTGAGCACGCATACCAAGAAAATTAATAATGTAACATTGAGTATTCAAGTAGTATGCTTGACCTTTCTGGCTAAAAATCATTGATCAGCCCTAACAAAATTATATATGATATTAATCGCAATTCGTGATGATGTATAAAAATTATGGAAATTTGATAATAGAAAATTTATTTAATTTATTTTCGGCCAATCAAATCCACGTCGACCATTCAAATCTCGTTCGTTTAAGTGTTAACATTTATTTTTTATTAAAAATTTCAGTACCCTTAATCACGAAGCTTTCAGGATTAGTGGCTTCTCGCCTATGATACTCTCACATTGCTCATAAAATTATAACATTTAAAATACAAATGTTTATTCACTTATGTACCACAAAATATTTAGAAACAAGAATAAAGTTGTGACACATAGTCATATGTCGATGAGATTGAGCTAGGTTAGTAGCGCAAGGTAGCATTTATTTTCCCAGTTTTTCAACGATATTGAGTTAATTCTCATTGCTTTGCTTTCAATGTGGATTGAGAGACTTAGTATAATGATGACGAGTAATTTGAATAACTTAGTTGGCTATCGATTGTGTTACAAGTTGCTTACAGCGGAGGAGCGTTTGGAAGATTGGTTATTTTTACTTTCTTCGCATCAATTCCAATAGTTGGTCAATAACTGTTAGGTAATTTTCATATCAAATTCTTTTTCCAACACTGATTTTGAGTTGAGAACAATCAATTTGATTTTATATTCGGTGTACTTTTGTTCTTGGTTCGATATTAACCATTTAGATGCAGCGGAAGGTTTTCATCCTGTGTAGTTGTGGAATTGTGTTAATTAGGGCCTATAAATTCACCGTCATTCAAGAAAATTACTACCAGTCATAAGAATGCTTCGTTTCCACGTCAGTTTCCTGTAAGTTTTCATCAAAGTAGTAGAACTGGATTCTCTTCTCTCTGGAATCTTTTGGAGCTCTCTTTGTTCGGACATAAGTGCGTTTCTGATATCCCAAGAGATTATACCAAATCTCGAAAAAATCTTTGTTCCAGGAGCTTCAGGAGTTTCGGGAATGCCATTAGATTAATTCATATCTTGCAAGTATTCTTTCAAAATCTCCTCAAGTTATTCATAGAATATAAAGGCATTAAAGATTCAATACGATTATTTCCAAACTTGAAGCTATTTCGAAGCGATTTTAAGACTTTTTGATATACTTTAAAAGGTGGTTACTATCGCAGAACACATTGCTGGATCCTTCAAAATACTAACTTAATTAAACCACATCGCCAAGCTCACTTTTACGACGTCACTATTTCATATGGTATTCAATATCATTGATAAAAGTGTAAATACGAGAAGTAAATATCTACAATACTTCAAACATTACATCAATCATCGATTCAAATCAAATAAATGAAATACTGTGAATTATAGGTGAAAACCATTAAATTTTCTGATCTGGTAATGAAAACATTTAAACACTGATTCCATTCAAAATTTCTATTTGAGACAGGTTTAAATATCTCAATCTGTCTAGTAAATATTGGTTGGTAAATTATGAAGCCCTCAGGATATTATCAAAATACAAACAAGTGTTTAGTGATCTGCGTTGAGCCGATCTCATAAAAATCGGGAAAATAGAATATTCTGAATGATCGGAACAATTTTAGATTAGGATTTAGGAATAGGTAGTTCCGAATATTGGGTAAGTAAGGAACAAAAAGATATTTGAAAATGTTCTATGTTATTTTAGGTCACAGTCTTTGGTAGCTAACACACGTATGGATGACATTAACAACTTTAAATCTGTCTCAAATCTTATCGATATGTATTAACTACGTATTATGATTCATTAATTATGATTTAACTAACCAAAGAGAAAATATGGAATATTTAAGAGAATGAAACGCTCGCTTAAGTAGAAAAAACATCGTTTCAGAAGCTTATACCTACAACTTAATAAATGATGAGAAAATACTGTTAGAAGATTAGCTATTACTGTCACTTTTTTGAGGAAGATAAGATAAAAGATATGAAACCAACTTCAAGCTGTGGCGAGTGGTATCATCAGGAATGCGTCAGTTTGACAGTAACTGACGCAAACATTTTTCAGAGGTCTGGGGACTCTGTGATTTCGTGGGTACCACGCAGGATTAAGGCATTTATAATATGATTACCGAATGTTAAAACCCTATTCTGATTATATATTATAAGTTTTAAAGTATAAGGCTTTATTATCCTACTAAAGGATAATTGGCCCAGCACATTATTCTTGATGCTAATTGATAGAATTTGTTCAAACAGATACATAGTTTTCATTCTAATTCAACTATTCAATTACCCATACTTACCCTATATAACATGGTCAGTACGATAAGCAAACGAGTGTCATACTGAGCTCCAGTACCATACGCAAAATTTTAATGCTGGCAATGATGACCTATCACTATTAAGAGTCAAACAAAAAAAGTAGGAACGTCTTTTGTGATGATCGCGGCAACAAAATGGAATAATCAACAAATTCGTCAGAAAGAGTCATTTTGTGAATAGTAGATGCAGCCAACCAGAGAAAGTCGTAAGCTTTGAAGATAACCTCAAAATTTTAACTGTGATTCTGTGTTTTCTTCTGCATGTATGATCAATTATTGTAAAGTTGAAAAGAGTATTTTAGATAAATGTTGTTTTATCAAGCGTAAGGCACATACAGTGTCCAATAAAATGATTAACACACCGAAATTAAGAACAAAAAACTAACCTACGTCAAACTAATTAATTGTAAATCTAAACAGTTACTGAATACTTTGATTGTAACATTTGCTGTCTCTTTGCATTCTTTGCTGTCTCTTTGCATTCACCTTATTTGGTTGATTTTCAGTTTTGGTTTTGTCACCAGTAGCTTCAATTCTGTAGGATGATGATGTATCATGTAAACATGAAGGAAATTATGTTTATGGGCGAGATCTCTCTGAAGATATTTGAGCTACTTCAATTTTTTTTTCAATGTAGCCTTTTGCAGCATATATGACTATCTCCAACCTCATACCGTTCTGTTATAACCAAATTACTGTCTCCATATTTTCCAAGTTACACTGGAACTCCAAAAACAGTAACAAATGTAAAGTTCAAAATCTAGTAATTTCAGATATTGGCAAGTAAAAGTGATATTTTTCTATTGGTTTTATATTAGACTATTGAAAGAGGATTTGAACCTGCGATCTCCGTGTTGGAAATCAAGCACCTTACCAATTTCATCTTATTCCTCGATACAAGTTTTGAAGAGACATAAGTATATAAGCAGCGTTGCCATTATACGAGGGTGGTATGAATTGAATAAATATAGTTTAAAAAAACAAAAAATATGCTTTATTAGCATATGAAACTGAGAAGTGAAAAATAAATGTAGTTTAAAAAAACTAAATGACACGGTTTTATAGCAAATCTAACTAAAAATTCAAAATAATTTGAAAGTATGAACTCTAGTCTGTTCATAGCAGCACAAGAAATGTCTTGGACGTTTATAACTTTCTCCACTTGTCCTAAACATTTGAGGTTTGCTTCTTGATCATTTGTATTGGAAAAACAAAAATAAATATTTGATAATCAAATTAAACTACACCTGTAATGTAACTGCCACTGCGGAATCATGGTTACGTACAACCGATTGCAAACTAGTTTCATTCGAGTCACCTCGTGTGCAGTTTCCCGCAGTTATATGTTGAAGAGGGTGCCAAACCGTTGCGAGATCAACTGGTTTGTTTCAAAACAGTCACAATGTGGGTGGTCGTCCTCAGTGAGCCCTTCTCTTTGACAAGCACCAGCATAACTGATAATGAGAAAAACTTGAAGTAGACGAAGTAGTTGTAAGAATTCATATAATATGGAAATCCATATATAATTGAATACCTACTTCCATCGCCAAGTACACGTTATCATCAGATTCAGCAATAAAACTATGGATGTCATCAGATTAAAAAACTTTTTATGTCTATAACCTTACGAAAATGTTTTCATGTTAGCGTGAATTCTTAAATATTTCGAAATTTGGATCTACGTATACGTGGACCATAAGGTGGATAATTTTTCATCTTTATTCATAATTTCAAAATAAGTAAGCACAATATTTTCAGTTATTGTATGCATATGCAACAACTTTTTAATTTGAAATAGAAAATAGAAGTGCAATAAAAGAATGTGTTTTACACTCGTTGCGCTCGTTGTGTTGCAATAACGCAGGCATTAAATTAGTGTCTTATAAAACTTATATAATATATTCTAGTCACTTTTCTTTACAATTCTACAAAATCCTATTTTTTCTTCATTGTTATACACAATTCAAACACTAAATACTTCTATACGTTTCAAAATTTCACTGAAAATTAGATGTGATTGCAAAAGACTATACATGAATTGATTAGTCGCGACTTAAATCAATTTTCGTGTAATTGGTTCTCTCCTTTCTCTGTTGTGGAAGTGATCCTGCATGAAGTATTAAATAATTGAAGCTTCACAGCAAATTAGTATAAGAAGCTCCATCGGATATTTCCATTATAGACTTTATTTTCAACGCGATTAGTTTTAATCCGTTTTGCGCTCAAGGATGTTTGGGAAAGTCAAGTTGCGACGATTTTTGGGCGTTATCTCCTGAACTCAGACTTTGGTAAGTTGGATGGAAATAAAAGTACTAGAATCCAACATGTCAATAACGAATGTTTAACATAAAAATCCTCAATATACAAAAGAATAAGGACATTTTAAGGAAAAGTGTCAATTATTTTCCAACATATATTTGAAATGTGACTGAGAAATTTATTGTATGTTCAATGATTTAGAAGTATTCGTGTGTATCATTTTTATACGGGGTATCCTATATCGGCGATATATTGAACTTAAAATCCTAATGGAGCCTAATTTACCTTGCGCATACTGATTATTTTGCGCAGCTTTTAACAAATCAAAAACTCAGAGTAATCATGATGACCTAACATTTTAATGATAAGTGTGATCTTGCGGAAGCTCCAATTTGAATGAATCACATCTATCAAAATGTATCATGTCGAAGCGTTCAAATTCACAAAACTTTGGTAGATACCTTGGAGGAATATGGTATAGTGAAAAGGAACTATAGTGAATTTAAAATTCGTGATTAGACGTGTACAAATAAATATCCAGGTAGAGCACCCACAACTACTAACACATACGAAAATGTAGGAAATATTCCGTGCTCTTATATTGCAAGCTCGATATGTGGGTCTCTTATACCATGTGGTACATAATATATTTTCTTCGTAACCAATTATGGAATAATCGTCTGCACAATGAATATCACGAATAATAACAAATGCACCAAATTATACTCGGAAAGACATTTGTAGATGTCTTCTAACAAAAAATAAACAATAAAGAAATGTTTTTGCAAGATTAGTAATAATGGGTGATTTCTGGATCCACTTAGATGAGGAGACCATAATGCAAAGTTTAAACATCGAGGTTCGAAACTACCGAAAAATTCCAATAAGGAACCTTCACCAAGTACGTTGGTGTTAACCATATTTTGGGATGCTGAAAGCGTACCTTTTGTAAAATACCTGCAACTATCACTACATTATTTAGTGCCTAATATAATTGTAAAAACGAGTTCTCTTGCATCAGGTCAGTCATTTTTACCGCATGTCGATGTGAACCATTTTCTTCGAATAATGAAGATAAATCAATGGTTCACAGAAGTTCTTTTCGAGACTCCTTAGAAATGCAAGAATATGGATGATGTTAGTATGATAAACTATTGAAAATAGAATTTATATTTTCACCTATATCTGAAGTAGGTCAGGGCTGGTGTCTCAGTATTCTTGGTATTTTTTTAGTAATGTTAAAGGAACTTGGAGAGAGTGATATTGGGCTTCAGTTAGATTATATACAAATGGTCCTCAATTAATATTAACCTGGACAACATTAGGGGGAAAAGCTGGAAACACTTCATAAACAATCAACCGTAGTTGAATGAAACAAACTACTATACTCGATACTTCAAATTAATTTAAATCGCTGAAACAAGAGTAACAGTTTCGGCAATATTATAAATATCTTAATGAACTCGTCCTCGACATGGACCGTGAAGCTGGTCTTGCTAAATTATGTTGTTGAAATCGAAAATTTGGTGGACGGACAGGGCACAAGATATAAAGAGGAATTTTTTTATAACTTGTGTACTGTATGTTATGGCTGTTTTTATAGGAGGAAGGCTTTTTTGTTAATTCACATTCTAGAGCCGAATTATCGAGAGATACGTTTTGTAAAAAAGTCAGTAAATAATCTGATCACTAATATATCGGTGTAGATAATAAACGGTGTATTCAAATAAACTAACATGTTAAGAATGAGATAAGAAGCCTTAGGATATAGCTTAGTAGATAGTGAATAGTTTAATGAATTTGGGAAAATAAGAAAATATGTGTTTTTACAGCAAACAAAAACATCGTATTGCTATATGTTAAATTACCGTTGTACCGGATGTATTCAATTGTTTCTATTCATGTTTTCCTTATTTACACTATCATTATAAACTTTCTTGTTCAAGATGCAAACGAACTTGGAGCAATTACTTTATGAAATATCGAACAAATGATCAGCAAACTTTCAAGTAACGAAATTCGTGTCTATACATTAAAAATATCCCACGCAAACAACTTTTGACGGGATAATAGCAAACAATTAAACAGAATAATTGATAATATTAGGGCAGCACGCTAGATTAGAAAAAGAACTCGAAAAAGTGACCGTTTCTAATGCTTTCCAAAAAAACATCTCTGAATATTCGTGCAGACGTGGCTAGTATTAGCAGCTAATTGATTAGCTGCTAGATTATTCCCGTGTAAACGGCCCACTAGCGAAAACAGGCACGCCAAATTATAACAAAAGATATGTGAGAGAAGGTGCTATGGATAAGTTACAGTCATTGAAAGGGAATAATTAGTTTAGTTTTGGACGTTACAGCGTTTTTTATTAAAGCAACAATACTCGGACCTTTTTACAAAAGGTTGATTTTAATTCTTTTAGCTGGTTTTCAGTTCCTAGATATTGTTTCTAAAAACATCCTCATGTATTATAAAATAATATAGGTACGCAAAATTAATTATGAAAAAACTACATAAAAATAACATATAAATTAGCTTAGTTATCATCGTTAATAACGTTAATGTAATATACAAACACCTGAGTGTCCGTAGTGTGGAAACGACACAGATGAACGCACGTTTTCCGTGTGTAACCCCTGGAGTAGTTTGAGAAAGGAAGTAGAGGAGACTATCGGCAGCATAAATCATGATTGTTCAGGTGATGCTGCACAAGGTAGAATGGTGGCAACTGATTGCTACCTATACAAAGAGAATTCTTAGTCAAAAGAATGCAGACGGCTGCCTGGTATGACGGTATCTTAGAAACGTAACAAATGGAACATCATACACGGACAAACTCACCAACCAGAAGTAATATCACAATAGTACCTGGTTGGAGGAAGATGACAGAAGATGGCTGTTTAGTTGGTAGGCTACGGGAATCCCACATATCCATCAGCTCTTCTAGTGGAATCCGTTAAGGTTAATGTAATGGTGTTAGCAAATAAATTACGTTTGCTTTTTGTCTAATTGAATAGTTTGATGAACTTAAATTGTTACACATGTGATAACTCTAGTTTTGACCATTCGATAACTTTTGTAAATTGGAAACTTATTGTTAAAGGTTTTAGAATAATTTTAATTGAATAAGTATTTCAACATAAATTTTATGTTTCGAAATTGCGAATAAATTTTGTTCTATATTATAATAAAATTATTTCTAAAAATATTCAATTTAAGTATCTCCAACCATCAGCCAAGATTGATAGATAGCCCTACAACTATGTCAGTTTTCAATATAAACAAAATAGCGCGCAAATGTATGAAATAATGAACGCAGCGACGGATTTCCTGAAAACACACGTTCGCAATTATTTTTTGTGAAGTTATTTCTGTACGAAAAACTGATATCCCTGTAAACTTTTAGCACTGATTTTAAAAACTGATTCACAAACAAAAGGGAGTATTGTATGCAACAAAGTTTATTAGGATGTATTGAAATAATGCTTACGCAAATATACACATGAATTTGAGAGAAAAAAATTTTTTCCACATATTAGTTTCAATATTTTTTCTACTTTTTCCATCAAAAACTCGAATTTTAATCTGTAATTTGAAATTTTTTTAATAATGTTCTCCAGTTATACATTTATACAAATTTGAAATGTTATAACTAGAGAGTCATGTGCATTAAACACTCATAATAATCGTTCTTATTCCACAGTACAAATTCAATTAATTCATCGACTATTATTACTGAACTAACAAATCTACGTGTGATAATTACAAAAATATATGATTAATACGAGTAATCTACTATATATTTCTGAGTCTGCTGGTAAGAAATCATTTAAGTTGAGTGCTATTCAAATTGAACTCAATAATTATTATTTATCTAATTCCGCTATCAACTGTGACATTCCGAGAATACACATTTTTCATAACCTTTATATATCAGTTATGAAAAGTAGTTATGTAAAAATTTTGTTTTAACTGTTTCAAGTTTCAAAGAATAATTTATTAATTACTGTAAAAACTGTGAATTTTTTCATTATTTAAACACCAGCATGACCGATAAAGAGAAAAACTTGAAGTAGACGGAGTATTTGTAAGAATTGATTTAATGTGGAAATCCATATAGAACTCAATACCTATTTTCATTATCAAGTACACGTTATCATCAAATTCAGTGATAGAACGATGAATGCCATCAGATTCCAAATCTTTAGATTTTTACGTTTATTATTATAAACGTTAATTACTATAAAAACTAATAATTATTTTCTTATTTAAAATGAGGATTAATTCATTATTTCAGTTCAATAGTTTTTTAACATTTTTACACATTGAAAACAACACTCTTAAAAACACAGTTATTTGAAGTCCATTTTTTGGGTGAATATTCTCTTGAGCTTCTTGTCTTATGTTAATTTTATTAGCATCTGCGGCACATACATATATGTTTGGGACTTGACTCAGAGGGTTTCATAAAATTCTTGTCTTATTTTCTGATGACCTCTCAACATAGCCTTTGCCTACACTGTTGGATTTCCATCCTCCATGTTATTCTATTTTCATAATGTCCGCTCCTGAGTCTGCCAGTAGAGACGTTGACGAGTGAGAGAAAGAATGTTCTGTGTATCCTTCATCATTAGGTCTTTGCTGATAATTTTCCAATGGTATTTATGCCACGTTTTCCATGATAATATCACACAAAAGAACTGTCGTGTTTTATAGTAGAAGGTCTTATATTTCAATACTTGTTGAGGAGGCCAACAAAATTGACACTAACAATATTTCCAGCAGTGACTACATGTTCTCGAATAACGTGTGTTTTGTTTTCTTTTCTGTTCTCTTACTTCAAATGGAATATCTAATTCGATATCTTAAGACATTTCAAGTAATTCCCTCTGGCTTATCTTGACCTATTTTGAAAAATCGTTGTTTCCTTCCATAATAATAATTCTTCGATACCTGCTTTAATAGTAACAATACTTCTAACACCAGTTGATTCCTCATTAATTTTTCCATTATAATTCGAGATTTGATTAAATATTATAAAAGCGCGGAATTAGATAAAACGTTGTACGTAATTTTTGCAAATATTACGGTTATTAAATAATATCGCTCTTTTGATAAATAACCAGTTACATGAATAACTATGATAGATATCACGTACTCACCTTTTTTTTCTTTAGCAGAGGTATAAAAATTCAGAATTAGAATTGAAATCAAACAAAAATTTTATAACTGGAACAAACAATACCGAATACGTTATCTTAGAAATCCCCATCATTCATTTCCAAATACACTTACGCGAATGTTAGATAAGATTGTAGATTTATGTATTCACTATAGATCCATTTATGCTTTAAAAAAACACATGCATCTATATAATCCACTCTGAAACTAAGGCGCTTATATTCAAATTTCGGACAGTATTTCGATTTCCTTCATTTGTCCCTTTGCTTCACTTTGTTTGATTGTTTTTTTGTTTATTTGTGTAATCAAAATGTCGCGACACAATTCGGCTTTAATTTTGGAGGTACGTAAACTCTCAGAATTTTGTCCCTAATATTTGATTTTGATTAAAAAACCTCAGCAATCAGTAAATATTAACAAAAATGGAAAATATGATTTATAAATAAAAGTCTCAATTAATTTTGCACATACTAGATAGATTATTGTTTTTGCATTTGTTGTAGATTTTCATGAAAATATTAAATCGATATCATTTGTTCCTGGTAGCTTTTAGACAAAATTGACTACAACAAGTATAAGTGGTGACTTCAAGGTGATTGTAATTTTAATGGGACTTCAGGGAGGGTTTTCGAAATTGCTGTTTTCTTTATCTATGGGACAGTCAGAAAGTGGATCAACACTACGTGAAAAAATTGGCAAGCAAGAAGTGAGTCTTAACAAGGATTTCAAAATGATAAGTTTGTACCTCTTGTAGATACCAAAAATGTCGTTTAATGTGAAAGGGGGCACTCTTTCACATTCAACTTGGATTGTTGAAAAACTTTGTAAAGGCTATAGATGAAGATGGTGATGGATTCAAATACCTTAGAGAAGTCTTTCCCCAGTTAAGTGATGCCAAATTAAAGGAAGTCATTTTTATCGGGTCACAAATAAGAAAATTGTGGACGATGACAATTTTGCAAAAAAGCTCACCAGACAGGAACTTGAAGCATGGAAGGCATTTTTTAGGGTAGTGAGGGGATTTTTGAGCAACAATATGGATCCAAACTATCAGCAGGTCGTTGAAAATTCATTTTCTCCGTTCCTATTTGACATTTTTTCTCAAAAATTTGGGAGCTGTTAGTGATAAGCAGGGTGAAAGGTTCCACCAAGAAACTAGAACCATGTTTCAGTATCAAGGACGATAGGATTCGGCCACGATGGGTGATTACTGTTTTCAAAAACAGAAAGTGCAACTCCTCATAAAAGGAAAAAGTGAATCTAATTGATATTTAAAGTGATTTTTCTGTAATTTTTTGTTTTTAATAGATGAGAGGCATGTTTATTAGATGTAAACGATAAATATTATTAATATATAAGATTTAAAAAATGTGTAATTATTTTTTTAATAAATATTAAATATTTTACCAATGAATATGGTTCTATAAATGTAACTAAGAGACCTTAGGAACGGATTTCCACTGAATTTGATTAATTTTTATTCTAAATACGAAAAAGAAACAATGTAGAATTGTAGACTGATGATTTTTATACATAATGTGTAATTAAATTATCACCCCTATATCACCTGATATTTTTATTTAAATAGATCAATTTCTTGAAAAGTAATTCAGAAAAACATAAATTTAAATATTTAACTGACGTTGTCCAATAGAAGAATGTTCATAAATTAATTATTATTTTTTAAATAATATTATTTTCCTCTCAACTTGTGTGTAATAATTCATGAAATTAGGGAGGAATCCATGATGAAGCAAGTGTAAATGATGGTCAAATATTACATATTCTACCGTGTTTAATAATAAATTCCTCAAACCTGTTATTTTTAAACAATTCTAAGTGAAATTGCTGGAAACAAATATTATCATCAAATTAAAATAAAATTTTCTTCACCACTACCCGCTAAATAAGGAAGGTAGCTAAAATGTAATCCCAATTTATCTCCCCGGATCTAAATTATTAGTTATATTCCGGTCGTATCCTGACGGAATATTCTGCTAAAGCGGCAGTGGGTCTTTTCAAGTGCCCACTTTCGGGATTCACTATTATCCCAACAGGCCCGGGTTGTGTATCGGACAAAAGAGGCTTGACAAAAATGGCTTCTGATAACACATATTATACCTTCTGGCAACCACTGTCGGATGTTTAATAAAACATTTACGTTACCCTTTTTTACATATGCATTATGCGTATACAGGGAATCTTTGATAAGTAAAAATATCATCAAATATACAGAGTTTCAAATTCTTAGTTTATGTAACTTTGACATAGAATTTTTTTTAATAGGAGATGAACAATCCAAGGTACGGATCAACTTGAATGATAATAATTTGGATAAGAATGTTAAACATCATATTAAAAAAGTCTTACTATGAAATCTTGATTTATACTTTTTTTATTAATACTGAGGTATCTCTAAATCGAATAAAAAATAGACTTTACTTGCAAATACACTTTATGTTCACCATAATTAGCCCCACATCTGTTTTCATCAACTCTATGGTATTCATGTTTTCGTCGATATAACCTTGGGCAGCTGCAATGATGAAATGAATGACCCCTATAAAGTTATGAATTTTTCAGCTTTCATGCCAGCGATTTGAAAATTTAATGTGGTATGAGGTGGTGGTAGTGAAATATACTTTCCACAAATTCCGTAAAATTCATCTGACACTGTAAGTGATAAATATTTCTTCAATTTCAATTCAATATGGTGGTACTTTAAGAGATTCATTTAATTTCTCGGTAGGGTTGGCTTTTTTAATCGATTTTATGAGGTTCTCGAGTAAAACATTTTTAGAAAAACGAGTGCCTATCCATACAATTCTTTATGCGGGATTATACTTCCTCTTCGATTTTGAAGGTAAAAGATTTTTTGTTGTACTTGCGGCTAATTATAATATATGTGGAGAAGAACTGCCACTTGGTCCAACTCTCACTAGTATTGTATTTATTCATTTTGTTCGCAAAACAAGCAGAACTCAAGATATAATTTCATGAAATACACAAAATGGCACAAATATGTTGGAAAACACAGATATCATCGCTGTAGCAGCCTCAAATCATCTTCTTGAGCCAAAATGTTGGGTAAACAATCGATTTTGTCTTACGTATCCGTGTTAATTTTACTGTAGTAAGAGTTTTTTTGTATGTTTTTTTTGTTTCGTGGTATGAAAAGGACTCCATACATACTTTTCACATCTGTTCCAGATGAATTGAAACATTTGAATTTGAATAGTATTTAGTCAGTCTGCATGTAAGCTTTTGAGCAATTTACAATGATAAGAACACTTGCGATTATTTTTTGCTTAAATTAGGGAAGTTCTTTAGACACAAAGTGATAACTCAATTGTAGCTGAAAGTTCAAGGAGAAAATCAAAGCTTTAGATTAGGAGTTATCCCTTTTTTACTAGGTGAAAAAGTTTTGTGAGTATCCTGTCCATTTTCCACAAGTTTCCAATATACTTTTGCTTTTCAGACAATATTTACCGTTCATTCACACTAAGCACAACAATACATAGTAGAATAAATCCAACAAAGTCACGCTTCCCGGAAGAAATTTCAAACTTATTCGGGTAACAACACTTTAAAAAGCCATTTCAAGATATAACTAGGAATATTGAGATCTTAAATTCAACAAATAACTTGAAAAACCACAAAGAAACTCATGGTACAAGCATTTCTTTAACCCCACGGGGGCCACTTTTAAATGGGCATCAACTGATTTTGACAATTGTTTGCTCAATATTATTATGACGAAAGTTAAAACATTCCTTATCAATATCCCCCAAATAATGAAGATTAGTCAAAAATTTCTATATCTCACATAAGTAACAGATTACAGATTTGAATTTGGGCAAACAAGTGGAAAATGGAAACAGAAAATATTCCAACTGCAGCAATATGCCAAAATAGAACGTATTATACGCTGTTACGAAATGTAATACTTAAAGGACACACTGTATAAAAGAACCTAATTTCGTTGTTAAATTTATAACAGGAGTGGAATTCAGGTAACTAACTAAACTCTAGGATTTCTTAATATGACTTATTCGACATATTGATAACAAATTTTTTACTCCGTTAATTTACAGGGGGAATGAATTACCCATATATGGTTTTTTCAGTATATTCAAGTATCTTGTCACTACAGTTTTATAGAATAAAAATTCATTCATTAAGAGGGATTTCAATGTGCAAAGAATTTAAAAAAATCAACATAACTGTTACACTCCTTGGCAAGTTAGGTAATAAACTTTTCTTCTTAAGTTTCTACAACGAATAGTTTCCGAAGAAACAGCACTTGGTGTTCCAGTCTGGTTACTCGATACTGTAGTTTTTCGATTTGAAACTCATACAGAACAAGTAACTTCTTAAAATACGTGATCTCACTTTTACTAAGCTATTATATCAAGAGTTGAACGTGGTCTCTGAAAATAAAGTAGGAAAATAAATATGTCTATTAAGCCCCATTAAGAAGTGTCAATATCATTCTGTTAACATATAAATGGTCCGTTTTTTCAACAAAAAAATAAGATTTTTCCTGAGAATACTCGTTATAGAAATTTTGTTGTTGTTGTTGTTTGTACGCAAATCAGAATATTGACATAATTTGAAAGATGCTCTTTAAGTTTTTGTTTTAGTTAGTTTTGGGATATTTCAATGAGGTATCAGGTTTGTTTTTCATGGGCTTGATATAGGATTATTTGTGTTGGGATATTTTTATTGCATGTGTTTTATAAAAATCAAAGGAACAGCAGCGACCGCTCTACTAGCAAACGATTTGATTAAACAAATTCATTAGGTTACAGAGAAATCGCAAAAAACCCCCGACGACTTATATTAAACTTCATTTTTTAGTAAATTCTAAGGTCATTTCAAGGTTTGTTGATAAACTGAAATTTTTCGTATTGTTGATGGAAATTATAAAACAAAGTACGGAAGCAGCAAACCGTGAAGTAATACATAAAATTTATCGTTCAGGAAGTGTATATAATAAATTAAAAATGGAAGATTAGCCAGGAAGATTTAATATAGATTGTGGAAAATTCCAAATATTTATATCTATACAAATCCCAATTACTACACAAACAGAGTAAAAAACAAATTTTGTACTCTCACCGAAACGTAACTATTTGTCTGGATTCTTACTTCACTCTTTGATTCTCTAGATTTCAGATTCAGATTCAGATCGATAATTATCAAAATTTCTTCAATTTCTTATTTTTTAGACCTTTTGATATATCAATACTTTTAGCAATGATTTTAGCTCACTTCTGTTTTAAAATTAGTTTTTTTTAATAATTTTTGGAAGACAAAATTTGACGTTTCGACTTTTCCTTGAGTCTTTATCAACATATTTTGATAATATCTTTCAAAAAGTATTAAGAGAAAACTAATTTTAAAACAGAAGAGACCTAAAATCAAGAGTATTTAGATGCATTAATTATCAAAATTAGATGAGGGAATTGAACATATGAACTGCTTGAAATATTTTGAAACGAAATGGTTATTGTCCCCTCGTAGAGTATTGGAATTGGAGTTTCGTGAAAAAAAGGAAACATTTTCTTCAACATATATTTTTTCTAATATTTGCTACGTCTACAGTACCGACTTTATAATCTTAACAAATTTTAGACAAACACATCATAGAATCCATCAAGATAAATCGGGATGTAATAGGAAATAAGTATTTGAAACTTTAAGACAAGAAATTATTCCCACATTTCATCATTTCCTGTTCACTTTGGAAATAATTTGCTTCTTCAAGTCATCTTGCAAACAATAAACCAAATTATTTCTTTCAATATACTTCCAAATATTAAATTATTTCTTAGCGTGATACAACAAATCTTCAAAAGTTTTTTCTATGTTCTGTTTATTATAAAAACAATATTTTCATAAACATGGATCCAGAAGAACTATTGATTTCAAAGAATTTCAAAGAATTTCAAATAAATCAGCTTTGTGGTGGAATTACTGATATTATTTACCTGAAAAAGGCGGAATATTTGAGCCCTCATTACGAAGAGACTTTGTACAAGATAGGTTTCCATCTTTTCTCCAAATATCATTGCATTTGTTTTTGAAATTTTCTTATTAAACTATAGCAGAGCGATACAATATTTTTTTCAAGTTGAACTGTCACTAAAAAGTTTTTAAATATGATAAATTATCCTGTAAGTATAATTTTGATTGACTCACCCATTACCGCTTGTTTTTACAATGATCAGTTTGGATTCTAATAAGTAGGGTGGGTCTCAAAAAGTTAAGGAAGAATCCAGTAAGACAGTCGTTTATACAGACGTTGCGTGAAATTCTGTCAACATGGCTTTAGTGTAATATGAGGAAATTTTGTACTGTTAACATTTTCAAATCTATAGCAAAAGTGGTCAAGTAACTTCACGTAAATTCAATTCTAGCTGTTCCTGACACAATCTAATAATCGCACTTTTTCCAAAAATTTTTTTAAATAGCACTTGCCTAAAATTGAGTTTTTTTTGTTGAAGTAACGACCTCCACACAGAATTTAAGCGTAAGAATATAAGACGATAATTTCACAATCGACGTATTTACTTCCAACGCAGAAAATTGACTCGAATACTCAGGAAAGCACTACAACACTAATACCAATAAAATTTTGCGTTAAACTAGTTTCCTTAGCAGGGGAGATTCCGAGACCAAAAGAACATTTTAGAATTTTCCCCAGTTCGCTCAATTCAGCAGCTTCTACCATCGCTTTAAAACTTGACTTTATTAAAGTCTAAGTAACCTTTTCGATATGGAATTTCTCCTCTGCGGCAAAATTTGTTAGATTTTCTCACGGTTTGTAATGTGCGCCTCAAAGGTTTCGAAATTTATTTTACGAGAGGAAATTTCTGGTAACGATGTCGTAAGGTTTTCGTTATGAAGAGGTTTTAAAAGAGAATTTTTAAATCAAAATTACTTCAGTCGTATTTTTTATTCAATATTTTCACAAAAAGATGAAAATTACAAATTTCAAATACTGTTAATACATTGGCGTGTAATGAATTAGATGGAACGTTTGTTCAGTATACGATAAATTCAAATCTAAAAATTATAAATTAAAAATATATATTATAAATTATATAAATAAATAGCCGCCTTCATTTTCTGCAGGCTTTTATTGAGCATAGAATCCTGGTCCGGTTAAGGTCAAACTATATGTATTGGATGGGATAAAGGTAAACTTACCTCGCAGGCTACTTCATAGCAATAGTTATAAATCGCTTACTGAACATGTGGGAACATTGAATGCAAAATCTTTTAAGATATTGTACTTATATAATAATGATTTTATCAATTTTGGAAATAAATTTTTCTACTTTAAAACATATGTTAAACACATTTTAACCATGTCACAGAATCTATTTTGGTATTTCGTAAAATAAAGAAAAAAAGATTTTCGAGCTACAGGTCATAAAATCAGGTATAGGTATATGGAATAGATAATAAAATCCAAAATGTATTCATTTTAGGAAGTAGGTAGTTTAGTTTTCTTCGAGAATTAACTTTGTAAGGACATCCGACACTCTAAGTGAAATAATTGATAACGTACATTTTTTTTTCATAAATACATTGTTACCTCAACCACATTCCCAACAGAACTGATTCGATCGATTGTGGCCATACATCAACGAGAAAAACGACATATGGAATTATTTGTTACACTAGCATGTCCTAGACGTATCGTCAGAACACCTGAAAAGTCAGATTTTCTTTTTTAATTTCCGTCCTAAACGAATATCCTCCAAAACTCACTTGCTCTTGAAGACCAGCTTATGTTTGTATACGTCCTCGAATCCATCAGTTCCAATGAAATTAGTGTTTTACTTATTTGGAAATAGAATATCCCATGTCGCCGTGCGCGAGATTTAATTATGAGACCTTATCGATTTGTTGATTATACTCCCTTATCGGACGTACAATCGGACTCACTCACGATGCGGACATTGAGGATTTTCTTTTGTACCTGAACACCAAACAAATAAAGTTTTGTCGGATAGTTATCTCAATTAAAATGTAGTTGACATTTTTCTAATGAAATAAGATTCATGAAGCATACCTCCAACGCAGTTTTTTTATCTAGTTTTGTTTTTAATATATTGAGTTATTGAATTAGATCAAAGGGGTTGAGAAAGTAAACAAAGCCCTTTCTTAATTTACACGTTAGACTAGTTGTTCAAATTTAATAGCGGATATTGAATCAATCAAAATAATTGTACCGCAAATATATTCCAATGACTGAAATTAAGAGCAATTATTTCAACTGAAATTTATTCAATCCAGTTATTCAGCACAGCGAAAAAATTCGTTGTTTCTATGGATTAGATTAAACAATAAAATGATGGTGGATATAGATATGTGTTTCTGGTTGTGCAATTCACTGATAGGTACTCATATGTAAGTATTCGAATGACAATTTAAGAAATTTAATGATGAATGATATTGCAAAGTTGGTTCTATCTGCGCAACAATTCAGTGTATAGATCTATAAAAATTTCATTCCAGTTCATAAATTCTATGTCATAGAAAAGCAATCACTCTTTGTTCTCCTTCTAAATAGACAACATTTATCTCTCAATATTATCGAAAATATTTCTGGAAGATAAAGGTGACTGAATTAAAATCTTCTCTTTTCCATAATAGCTCTAACACCTCTTCCTTCTTCGATAACTTTTCTAATCCTGGCTCTAGATCGTTACTCCACCTCTTTCGTATTTGTTGTTCTACGTTGTGATACCCATTCGTTAATGTTATCTACGTCACATAATCGTCTGCTGCCTTCGCTTCTTTCTCGGTCAAATAATGTTTTTCCCGAGATCCTGAGAATTTTCATTTCTGTGGTCTCCAAAAGTTGTTTCGTTTTTGATGTTTTTAGTCTTGTTTCTGATGTATAGGTCATTGAAGGTCTAATGGTCATATTGTAAATTCGTGCCTTTGTTTCTTATCTTGGGTGTTTATTCGGCCATACTACGTTCTGAAGACATCCCGCGGCCTTATTCTTTCTAGTTACTTGTCCTCTTACCTTGCCTTCTACGTCTTCATAATTGGATGCTAAAACCAAGGTACTTGTATTTTATTCTCTGTTGTATTATTTGACCATCTATTTCTAATTTCTATCTAATGGGCTATTTTGACGTTGTCATGCGTATGGTTTTGTCAGACGATTAGTTAAGATCGTAAAGTTTGTCCTGGATGATTGAAAAAACTTTTTTGTTTCATAGTTTAGATATATAGTAACTATTGAACGTATGGAGTTGGCTTGTCACGATCAAGAAGATAATAATATCCGTAGATATTTCGTCGAGCCATTTTTCCAAATCCTAAATCAGATAAAAATGGAGGTTGAGGGAATGAATGACTGATAATTATTCTGTAAAAATAGCGGACGAATAGCCAAGCGTTTTGATGTTATGGAACTGATTTCATTTCTTTCTCTCTCAAATGCGGTCGTTTTTTTTCGAATCAGCATGATGTAGTCAAAGTATGGTTTTTAAATTTTGAAATAATCAATACAAATTACAACTTTGGAATCCCAATTCACTCTAGTTTTTACAGTATTGGCCAAAAAACGGTTTTTAATTACGTACGATGTTCATTGTTTCAACTAAACTTTTGTGTTTTTGGTTAGCATGGTAAACTCAAGATTACTGTGATAAATCGACAAAAAAATTACGTTTGTAGGTGTCCAAACATTCGGTTGAATCAAGCAATCGCGGTATCTACTTTGTAAAGGGTTTCTTTCTTATGTAACTTTCCATGCTGTATATTGTATACCTATTCGATTGTAATATTTACATCGTTGCCTATCAAATTTTTCTTTATTCAACTATCACTAAATGAAAGGGCATGGATTTTATTAACTTCTAGAGAGTAGTAGCAGTGAATGTTAGTCGCAAACGTTTAGCATTATTCGTGTTTAATTATTCCATGTGCACTTTTAGGATAATATGTACATTACTTATTCTTGGTTTTTAGAATAGATTTACGTGTAGAAATGTTCAAATTGACACTATAAATTCTTTTTCTCCATATCTATTTACCAATCAAGAAGAAACGGTTTTCTTCATATGAGTTATAAAGCTATCTATCACTAATATTTTCTTACATTTTTACAAATGACGTCAAAAATATGACTAAAATTAACATTAGAGAGTATTGTTTGTGTACTTTTTAACCTTCCTGTATCGATTTTCTGTGGCTTCATTATCATCTCCGTACATCACTGATTATCACAACTAGAGCTATAGATGGTAACGAGGCAGGAAAACTGTTAGATGGTTCTAGTAACACCAGTAATATTGAGAAAATCTTGTTATTGTGTAGTTCGAAAACAATAACTTCTAACCTCTCTACGTGCTCGACGCGTTCAATTACAAAATTACTTTTCTTGTTATAAGTATAATTGAAACCAGCATCTGGAAAATATACCGTCATAACTTGTTCTACTTTACCTGGGGAATAATTTTTAACGTAGGAAACGGACAGAAACTAATGAACTATTCCATGAATGCACCGGGAATTGCTGAAAACATCGATTTTTAGAAACGGGGATCTTTATTATTAGAGAAATATTGTATTATTATTATTGAAGTTATATTATAAATAATTTCCAAATCTTCCAGGTACGAAGGGATTCTTTTATCTTATGGTATTTCCCTTCCAATTCCGTTTTCCATCCTATTCACTTATTTGCTTAAACTTGATATTTGTCTGCTTCCTATTCTTATTCTTTATGTATTACTTTCTATAATTAGCTCAAGTAATCCATATTTATCCTATCAGATATTAGAATTTGTTCATTTTTTTATTCATATATTCGTTGTCATTTTGTACTTTCTTCTGTAGCAACACATTCCAATTCTTTTATGTGAGTTCATGTGAAGCTAAAATCAAATCTAAGTTGAACTTTCTAGAAGCGGTTTTCTACAACACCAATACTAACATTTACAGTATCTGACTCGAGTTTTAATAAACATGTTATTCTCTCCAGAAACTGAAGGTGGATCAGTTTATACGTAGTCTTGGGGTACGGATAGTGGAAAAAGTTTCCAGTATTTTAATTCAAATTATAGAGAATCCAGAACAATCAAACGTCGTATACAGATTAATACACTAGTTGGTCAATTCATAGAAAATGAATTCAAATTTATTTTCCATTATAAAGCAACGAAAAATTTTCATAATAGAAAAATTAAATCAACATCATTTGCGGCAGCCAACGTTTTAAAAAAAGGCTATTCAAATCGAAACTCTCAACATTATTATAGAATGAGAACCTCCATATTCAGATGCAGATTTCAACTATTTGGTGCAAATTAAGAAAATAAATATAGGAAAGCTTCAAAAATCACACACAAGAGAACAGAAAAAATTTCAGAAGTTGTTCATCCGTTCTCATGAGCAAAACCAAAGAACCAGGTGGAGAACCTAGCTGCCATGTTTTTGTTATGGTCAACGAGGTGGCTTTCGATAGAATTGTCAAAGGTTGGTCTCTTCCCACCCAAATAGTTTTTTTCTGTTCCTACAGTAAATTCGTTCTATGACAGCGTCGACTTAATGTGCCAAGAGGAAAAGAGTAGGTTTGGGATGATAGCAAGCAGCCCATTAGTCCAGATTTAACAGCTCTTATTGTTGCTTCCACGTTATCTTCATCCCACTGAAAACGACTACTTTTTCTTTGGTATTTTCTAACCATTTTCACATAAATCTACAACAAATCAAATAACTAATTTTGTTACGTAAGTCGGCATTTTGCCAACTAAACCAAAACTATAGCATGCCAACTCGCCCGAAAATCTTGTTCTAGAAATAAGACCTATAATGGAATTTTAAGGTTATAGTTCATAAAATCAAATCTCAAAGAAATCTTAGGGGTATAATGTTTTGTGGCAAGTTATAATAGTGAATGAAAAATTTTTTATCTGCAAAAATTTGAACGTCTTTGCTTATGTTAGGAAGCCGCCACAAAACATTTGCCGACTTGTACACGATAGATAAAAAGAAGGAAGAGGGTTATTTTATCCGCAAACTTTTTAGAAACTGAGAAAATACCACTATGCCAACTCTTTCGGTATGCCAACTCAGGCACATTTCCCCTAACGATTGATCTTAATTTTCCGTCTTTAGAGAAAAAGTTCTTTGTAACAGGAATGTCCAGAACTTTTCGAAAATGATTCAAATTAATCCTATTGCAAGTAGACACGACTGAAGCATAAGCTATAATCGCGATACTCAAAAAAACAAATTTGTAATTGAACTTTTGGAATCAAGAGCCTGTATTTACCTTGAAGATTTGTAAGAGTTAATACAATAAAATCGTGTTAATTAAGAGATGGTTATAGCTAGGCCTGAACTAGCAACAATATCAAGTTCAACAATGGAAACAGGTATTTCGGCATGTATTGATATATCTGTATAGGCATTAAATATTGCAGGCTTTGTAAATACGTTAATGAATATCGTTCCAATGTAATGGAAATGAATGTTATTTAATTAACAGGCAAGCGTGATCTACACAATGAACAAGAAATAAAAACGTATGTTACATCTAAAATCAATGTAAAGATATAAAAAGCAATGTTGTCAGAGGTATTATATAAAATTGCTGAACTCACTATGAATTTTGAAGAAGTGGTATTAATAATATAAATCATGATGACTTATCATATTATTAACAATTTGAACATCAAGTTTTGAAATTTTCGGATTAGGTCCCTAGCTAAATTGTTATAAATTGTCTTTTGAAACTTATTAGTCGTGTATAGTGCATCAGTGTACTAATATTTCATTGGAAACACCTGGAAAACTGTTTATGCACGTGCCTACAGCAATAAAGAAACGAAAAACGTGTTGAGAACCTCCTCTCTAGATATATAATTATTATTATTTGGAATATAGAATGAAAACCTATGTAACACAAATATCATACCTTTAATGTAAATAAAGGAAAGAACAACCCATCAATCAATTAGTATATACTTTTCTTGAAATTATTACCTTTCTAAATTTAGTAACACATAAATCATTCGGCGCGAAGAAACCTATAACACCATAAGTAGATGTATCATTATAAGTTGGAGCTACCCCATTTGAAGAGTTCGCTTTTAATTGTAAATATTTTTAATTGTATATATAAATTATTTTGGAGGATGAAATTACTGGTGCACGGATGGCCAAAAAAATTAGTTAAATGGATTTAATCGGACTGCAACTGGTGTTTACTATATAGTGACGTCACTCGCAACTTATTGTTGCACCGTCTGTTTCTCATCATGTGATAAAACGTTCAAATTTAATGACTTTCTTCTATTGCATCGTTAACGAATGATGTCAATGAATCTTTGTGTTATAAATTTTTTTATCACTGTCTATCGATTGTCCTACATCATTTAATAAACTGTTCATAAAAAGTTAGTTCAGTAATATTTGATAAAATATTTGTAATGAATGTATGACTTATCAATAAGTTTGAAAAATAATTAATTCGAATATCTTTGCATATAATATTATTTTAAGACAATTTAAGGAGCCCGCCATATATGAAAATCACAAGATGGCTATCAAAAAACGAAACGAAAAAGATGTCTGAATATTTTTTATTGACTGAGTCAATCATTCATGCTTATATCTGAAATGATTGATAAACTTCCTTATTACCACTAGTGACGAAACGAATTTTCTATAAAAAAGGCAACCATGAAATTTTGGCACATTTGTGAGTTATCTTTCTATGCGAAAACCATGAAAGTACGGTTGACAATACATTTATTAAAGGGTTTGTTTACGGTTTGTAGGAGGGCAATATTTGACTAACCCAAGATCTGATTGAATACTGTGATTCATCAATAGTGTACTTAGTTTATGTGTATGAACCATTCCTAAAAATTGTTTTTTCTTCTATTAGAGTCAACTTCAGGTATCTTTATTTATTTGATACTTATAATTAGATGTATGTATATTTTCGAAACATTGAGATATTTTTCCTATGTGAATAACATCACCAAAATTACAAGGAATTTATTAAATTATTATGATTATGAATGATTTATCATTCTAATTTAAATTAAATTGATAGCTAGTGAAGAAGTATTTATAGAAATGTTTTATAGTTTGTTTCTTAATGGATATTGGTGATACTTCTTCATATTTGATCATCTTTAAGTTGAATATGTTAGAATGATTTAAAAGGTAGATGAAGTGTTGATCTTGGTACCTATTGTATATATGTTTGGACTCAATTTAGTTCGATGTACAATGATTCTACTTCAGAATATTCGAACTATTCCAGATATGTATCATATTCTCTTGATATCTATTCACATAAGGTATCTTCAAAATTTGATTTCTTACTTGCTTATACCATATGAGAAGCAGGTTAGGTTAGGTTAGTTTAGTTTTCAAATTTTCGTGTTTTTAAGATTAAAATTAGACCACGGTTAGAGGAGGGTGGTTGGTGGAGGGTGGCGATTTCGGATCAAGCGGAAAGACTTAGAGATACGGAAAAAGCTTAATTCTGATCCGTTTCTATAAAAATTTCCGTGTTTTTAGGAGCCACGGAAATTTCCATGCGTTTGCCACCAATGAAATTAGAAATATCATCAACTTCAGAAAGACCACACGAGTAAACTACTCTATATACTACGCTCAGTAGTTAAAAATTCGTAAGTTCCACAAGGAAAGCTTATATAATATCTAAATTCCTTCCATAAATAACTTCTCTGTCTATCTAATATTGGAAAAGTTTCTATGTTTGGGGTTAATGGAAATATTGGTTCAGGAAAAATTAGTGAGAATTGGAAAAGTGCGAAAATAGAAAGGAAACTGTCACTATTTATTGAAATAATACTGATATGCTATAAAGCATCACATATTTAGATTAAGTTGGAGAGTTAAAAATCTGATAATGGAGAGTGGAAATTTATTTGATTAACCAACATTATTTGTATCTCTTCTTTATCTTCTAGCTTCCGAAATATTGAAGTTTCTCAACCCACGGTGGTTGATTTGACGATAGACGACAAGTGTCCCACGTCATCTTAAGATATAAATCTTGAGTTATTTTAAACAGAAATATTGAAAATTGAAAAGTAATTGGTATCAGTAGAATTTAAATTGTTGACAAAAATATACCAAAAAGATTTCTTAGTGAGTTGTTAATACTTTATTTTGGTTCAGCGAAGAATGTAAGAATCTGAGCATACGTATAACAGAAATTTCATTTCCCTATAAAAATAGCAACGTAAGTTTGTTCTTGACCAAACACAAACGAGTTTCGTTGTGGATACTGAGAATTTTCATAACAATTGTTACATATGATATAAATTGAAAATGTTATATACTTTATTTGAAAATACAGCAATTCTCTCATTGGAATTTTGTTAATTGGATTCATCAAACTAAAAACAAATTGAAAAATTCAATCAAACTAAAAATATTTTGAGACCATAAATAAACCATCCCATCTGGTTCGTACATAACTCTACTACTCAATTTTTCACCCGACACTATTTTATCCACACAATAGACCCATTCAACAACAAAGAATTCATAGAGTGTACTTGATTATTTATTTAAATCACCAAGTGAACAATATCAAGGGTTGAAACAAAGGACCTGGCTTGCAGCGGACCAAATTCTGTCAGGTACGTCATTTGGTCGAATAAAAGAGCTTGTGGTGTTAAATCATTTAAATCATGTTGGTGAGCATCTATTGAGTTTCACTCAAACGTTTTGCACATAGACGTGTAAATAAATATTTGAAAGAGGAAACCGTATTATAATTTTGATGATGTTTTCAGGATATACTATGTCGAATGGTCAATTTCCATGAGTCAAAACAATTTTATTAGAGTTTGAAATTCGCTCCTTATTATTATTATATAAACGAAAGCCAATTCGAACTATTCAATTCTTCAAGGTTAGCAATTTCAGATAAAGGTTATTTTCTATAAACGTTCTGCAGTGTATCATCACCTCCCACGTCTTATAACTCCTGGTGAAGCAAAAGGCACCTGTCGACATTTCGATAGCTATACTAAAACGACGAAGTTGCTATTTTCTCCTCTTTTGATTAGTTCTTTAGCCTCTTCCATGTAAATTTACTTGTTGCAGTTCTTTTTTAATAGTTTTGCAATGTTCCTACAGTTTTGCCTCTTCTTCTTTTGCCCGTGACGATTGGTGCAAAAGAATGCTAAAAAAATTCAATCACGGTGATTCAAATGAGGTATAAGATCCAACAAAAGTTGGATCCGGGCACCAACCCCATCGAAGCAAATAGTCGTCCGGTTTGTTCCAAGTAACTCAAAATGTCATCACCGTTTTATAAGAGCAATGAAGAAGGGTCAATTTTGAATAGTAAACAAGCATTTTTATGCCAGAAGTGAAAAATCAGGGAAACCAATCGCAGAACACAAATTATTCTCCACCACGACAATGTGAGCTCTCACACATCAGTTCAAAGTAAAGCGTTTTGGAACAGTCAAAACATCGAATTATTCTTATTCTCACAGATAAAAAATAAATTGCGAAGTCAACGTTTTTCTACACATAAAGAAGCGGTTGATACGTTCAAATCTCATGTTTTGGAAGTATCTCAATCGGAGGTACTAAAAAAGTAGCAGCCCTTGTATTAAATTTAAATGCATTTCTAGTTATGTTTAGAGCTGGTTTCGGTAGTGTATGACCTATCCATATCCATTTCGCTTTTTAATCTCTATGTCTAATATATAAGTAGTAAAATCAGGTGGAATTTCATCTTGTTGCAGTCAATTACTTTACTCAATTTTTTTTCAAAGAACAGTCAACAAGGATTGTTACATGACCCCTTTATAAAGCTTAAGTTTGTTTAATTACAGAAAATGCCCTATAACAAACAACATGGACTAATTAAGTATGGATTATTTCTCTCATAAGATTAAAATATTTTGTGTTTCTTCTACGCACATTATCGTATCCTTATATTATTATAAACGCTTGATTCGCTCTTCTCAAACGAACAATGTATTATGAATTCCACTCAACTGCAGCATCAATAGTTTATTGTTCATCAAAGGTTTTATGGTTATTGTCAAATCTCATTGTTTTCTCTAATGCATTTCTAGCTGTCTCCAAAATTATAGTAATTGGATTTAACCACATAAAAATATTCGGTATTTTTGACAAATTTCTCAAAGGTGTTTGAAATAACAAACTATTTCCAGATAAACGAAAAATTGACAACGTCAATACCATTATAAATCCAACTTTAGATGATTCAGGAATTTCCTACCTAAAACTCAAACCGTATATTAATTCAAGTATTTATGTATAAAATTTACATCTACTTTTAAATATTGGGTTCATTGAATATTTTCATAATGAAGCCTCGAAACATTTTAAATATATATTCCTATGGAATTCCTCTATTAGAAAATTATGTAGTTATACTTTTTTATTGGAAAGTGAGCTTGAAATTCCAGATGATTTAACCCAAAACAATGTAGAGTGAATTAACTACAACTTTTCGCAAACTATTCAAATTTTTGTTAAAATGAATACAAGATTCTAAAACAGGTTTCTAGAAATTTGCAGATAATATATTTCAAAATACATAATTGGGAAGAATGATTTTGTACTGCTACTATATATTTCTTACAAATTATGCTATCAAAAAACCTTGAAAATTGATGCACAACTTCAAGAGAGTAGTTTTATCATTATATATCATCGTTTATAATTTTTATCAGTCCGGTTATGGTCTCCAGAGAACTAAAGGTGTTCCTTTTGTTGATTGATGAATGGTTCTTCATTTTATTGGATTGCATAAGGGCATCTAGTGATACTTAATACGAACTGAGGGTCGAACAAAAGAAACGATTTCTAGGACATCTTTTATACGATGAATTGTGAAAAAGTATCGGTATTGAGTTCGGTAAGACAAATATTCTATCTTGAGAACTTCGATCAATATTATTTATACTGATTTCTTGTAAACTGCGATTGAGTGTTCATCCAGATTCATTCATATTCTGTATATATTGTGTATTGTTACAATTTCCATTTTTGTTTTTATTTGACCATCCACTAGAATAGAATATCATCTGAAAGTTGAATATAGACATGATGAAAATGTTTGTTCTGAATTGATAACTTTGTTAAAAACTATGACACGTACTAATCACACATACAAATACTTTGAAGACGGACGATAAAATGGTTACTAAAACACGCTAAGATAGTGTAATTATGAGTAATTGGATAGTATTAGTAGCAACCACTGTTCAGTATGAATAATATAAATGGTTACAGAAACTTAAAAACTCCGTCTCACCTATTTGAAAGGTGTTTATCTCTATTTTTTAGGTAGTACCAGTTACCACATATCACAGTTAATAATCGTTTAATTTGGTTTCTCAATGCTCGGCATGTCAATCAGCGTCCAGCCATCACAACGGGACATTAACAATAACGTAATTAATGGAAGGTCAGTCCGAAAATAGTGCATACAGTTTCAAAATAGCCGAAAGTTTATGAGAGCAGTAGAGTCTACTCCCGAGCATTGCAACTGATAAACTGATTGAGAAAGCCCCCGAATCATAACAACGGGCGGCTGCATTGTCAACGCGAAGAATTATAAGCCTTTACTTCTCTGAAGATGAATTCAGAGTGTTATGTGCAGATCTTAGGCGACTTATTCCCTGAACTACAACATTTTAATAATTTTGACCATAGAACATGGTTCGAGCAGGACGTAGTAACTTCATAAATGTCCAATAGATATCCGCCACGAGTTCAAGAAATTTTTACTGTTTAACAGATCTCCAGGAGAGGTGACCTAAGTTGACTTCCACGCAGTCCCGATATATCACCTATGGACTTTTTTCGTAATTTTAAGTTAAACCTAAAGTTTACGCTAACGAACCGAATTCCTTGGAGCAATTAAAAGAAAATATTCGCCACGAAATGGCAGTCATCACGGAAAATACCTGACAAGCCATCGTAGGCAAATTTAGTGAGCGGTATACATTTGAACAATTTTGTTTTTAAGAGATCAATTCCCGGCAATAGGATTTGATTTGTAACATTTATTCAATAAACTCTTTTCTTTTCATGAAATTGTTTCTATAAATGTGAACTTTTTTTGAGACAGCTTCAAACAAGACTCTGAAGATAGAAGAACAGTTTCAGAATCTTCTCCAAATTTGCTCATATTTCGTGATTTTGATGACAAATAACTATATCCCAAATATCATTCTTCCAATCAGCTATTTCAATCAGTTATAAAAGTAGTTAATATTTACAAAACATGTTATTTCAGTGGAATCAAAAAGGACATTATTAATTTTATGAATTTAAATTTGCGAATTTCTGATAATTAAAATTCACTTATTAATAATAAAAGAATATTAATTAAATAGCATGTGAATGTCATAATTTTATGGAGTTATTCAAAGCAAATCATATTTGAAATGGTCCCTCGTGTATACTTCAAACTTCTATTGACATCAAATATGCCGGTTTCATTTGAGAGAAATAGAAATTATTTCAACTGATGCATTGCAGTGTTTTATAAAGCACAGTATAAAGTGAATTTTTATACGAAATAACTAAACTAAACATATTTCTACTGAATATGAATGCAATTTATAAACTTTTCTACTAAAGGTGAACTATTAAACTTTACAACTCGGTAGCATCTCAGGTTGAGAGTTCATTTTAAATTGCAGTTTGATAGAAAATTAAGTAGAAAAGAAGTCTTTTGGACGTTTCATTCATTTCCTTTTAGTAGACGTTTAAATTTGTAAAGGGGACTTTTAAGTGCATTATCTAATTATCTATCAAGAGAATTGAATTATCATGCTTGGCTTTTGAAGAATTCTAGTAGAACACAATGAATAAAAATAATTTCACATTACATCAATCAAAATATGTACAAGATTTACCATTGTCGGGGGTATTTATCAGATTAAATCATTTTGAAATTGAGAATAATTTGTTATTTTCGAAACTTTCAATACTCCAAAGTACACAATTACTTTTGCTCTCTTGATACCATGACCGTGTAATGGTAATTTGATTGAAATCATATTATTCCTTATACATAGTTTATGAAGTCTCATAAAAATGAAGAAATATCTTCTAATATTTACATACATATTTCCATCAATGAACTTTCAGCAGTTGCTTCCAGTTTTAGTGCCGAGAATTTTAGTGCTCATATTGAATCTCGATATATCTTTCTATTACAATCTAAAATATATCCATATGAAAATAATTTTTTTCAACATAGTTTCTCTGCAATACGTCTCGTCAAATAATTAATATCAACTGAATATCAAGCTAGAACCGCAGGTATTTTCATTTTCTTGTGGCAATTATAGTGCTCATTCTTAATAATTATTGTGGATGGCGTGAGATTTTTTATCAAAATAGAATATTAGAAACAAAAATACAACTTTAAGTGTTTTGAAGTGGCAAGTACCTCAAAAATCAAAGCAATAAGATTGCGGATTTCCTCACAAGCAATCAAACAACAAAACATATGGAAGAAAATAATGTAATCACTTTAATCACGAATAATCACTATTTTAAATTCGCGCAAACCGGAGAGATAGTTTAATGTGTTGAATAGAAGAATATGCCATGAGTGAAAGGTTGCTGTTATATTGGGTACTTTTAAAATTAACAATGTCCACCGAGAAGAAAAAATTAATCATTTTTATAATGAGAAGTTACGGTCATCTTAAAATAGAATAGCCTGCTCACTTATTTAACTATTTCATTTCAAATCTTAGCAAAATTATCAAAGTTGATTTCGAGGATTCTGAAACTTTCTGAAGAAGTCGGTTCAACTAACAACTAATGGTCACGTTTCGCAGAGTTTTGTGGAAAACCTTTAATTTAACTGCATTATTTACAAGAATGAGTTTCATGTTTATAAAACGGCATGACTGCAGAGTGGAATTTATAGAACTTTTATACAGAAGGCAGATATAGACACTAATTTTACAAATATATCTATGTTTGATTCACTGACTTAGCTCAAATTTTGTTTTTAAAGTTTAATGTGAAGATTCAGATCAAATAACAAGTATGGTTCTTTGTTTACAGATCACTGTAATTATTCATTCCTCATCTCTATTATGTGGGAAGAATTGAATGTTTTCGGTATTTACACATCAGTTAAAGCACACTAATGTTTGGGTATATAATATCCGCATCACTGTTATTCAAAATTTTTTTTTTTAAGCTCTATATAAACTGAAATAATAGCAAGTTCTGTTATTTTATCAACACATTCAAGTTGCGTTTCTATGTATTAGATGTAACATAGAAGGAGTTGAATGAAGCTCTAGTTGAGGGAGTAGGACTCTTTTATGTCGATTGAGTTGAGAGTTACAAGAAAGGCAAATAATGGTAAATTATCTTCATCTGAAGTTCTACTTTCTCCGTTCAGCTCCAAGCTTGTTATTCTAGTAATCTAGTCCGTTACATTACAAATTAACGGACTATACTTTGTAAATAAATGACTCGAACTTGAAAGAATTACTCAAATTTTCAATTTATTAAATGAATAGCTCATGAATATGAAAAAATACAAAGGTACAAATAAACCAATGATATCTGTGAATTTTCAGTAGTTTACAAACATTTTGATATTTATCTTTCTGTTAAAATTTCTATATTTGAATAATAACCTTTCTTTGATAATAGCCCAAATAAAAACAAAAAAGTTTAGTGATGTTTCGTTGATTTTTTTCAACATGTAGAACTTTCCTGATATTCTAGAAATAAAATATATCAAATAAGTCGAAATTTTTGTAAAAAAACCAAGATGTAATTGAATAACATTATACTAAAATTTCTAATGAACAACTAGCAGATATACTCATCAAAGATTGGGCGTTCAACGTGAAATGTGCAGAGATGTGAATACATCCCAGATATGATATGACCATGATCATATTATAACCAGAAAGAATATACGCATCCAAACAAGGAATTAAGGGAACTGATTAGGTACACCGGAGAGGATTACAGGAAACACGGGAGACCGAGAAGACTACTGAATCGATAGGTTAATTAGGTTAACTAACACCAAGAAGACAAGAGTATATAGTCAACAGGCTAAATCTTAACAAAAAGGTATGACTTTCCAAAATCTCCCAGAGAATTCAGCGAAGAGGAAGGAGTCTAGCACGAAACTGCAACGCAAAAGACGATGAGAACATGTCGAAATAACAGGGGGTGGTGAAATCCATACGCGGATTTATCCGGGGGGGATACTTAGAGGGACGGAACTTCTCAGGCGCACGTGTGTATGTGTGTGGTGTGTGTAGAGTGTGTGGTATGTGTAGAGTGTGTGTTTATGTGTGTATATGATTGAGAATATTTTTGCTATAAACTATAAAATAACAATGAGGAGTTGAAAATGGAACTTTAAAGATGTATTTTTCGACAATGCAAGATCTGAGTATGAAGAGATTGAATCATCGACGACTTTTTTCTTTGCAGTAGTCCATGAAGCATATCAAGGCGTATTTATATTTTGTCTTCTATTTTTTGACGATATTCTGTGAGCAGCATCCGCTTACTTTGGAGATGTTCTGGACAACTAGACATCATCATACCCGTCCGTTAGTCAAGAAAACAAAACATAGGAAGCAGGATAATGCTGTATTTAGGTGAATTTATTATGATCTTAATTGAAATTGAGAAAAAAATGGGTATTGGGTTTCATCAATTGTTAGCAATAACCAAACGCCAACAATTCACATTATCATAATGGAGTGCATAATTTTCATTACCTAGATGATATATACTTTACTGATTCACCGAAATAATACTTCTGGAAAAAACATTTCAGATAGGATTGAATAGAAAAAAACTTATTGAAAAATACTCGTTGCTCTGAAAATTGTGGACATTGTTAGATCGGTCTATTATCACTTCACCAAACCCAATCGAAATCGTTATTGTTGAGCTGATGAACTGATTCAAATTACGAGAGATGAAACTTCTATTTTTCAAGTACCTAGAATTTCTGGAAAATTGTGAGTGTCATTATCTATTGAAAAGAAATGGAAAAGTGCTTTCACTTACTTTTACGTTAATAAATGAGAAAATTTCAGAATTAGGTATTGTATGTGAAAATTTTTGAAGCGCAATAATAACCGATCATATTGATTAATCAACGTTTTTCCTAAATCGCTTAGGACAACGGAATGTTTCGTATCAAAAATGAAATAACAAAATTCCACTACAAAAAGGAAAGCTTGTACGAAACATTCGTTAAAATAGGGACGCAGGGAAAGATAAATAGTATGTAATATTGGACCAAACGGACGTGTCTCTCGAATATTGATTATCTAAAATTCCATTAAAAAGTTTTTTATAATCATATTTTTGATGATAATAATTTATTCGTTAAACCTATCTTGTGTAAATGATATGTATAATTTTTTTAAATAAATCAAAAACATCAGATGGATGTGAAAAATTAGTTCAAGTTGATGAATTGGGAGATGATGCTTCAACGGGAAAGTGTTTCCACTTACTTTTACGGTATCAAATGAGAAAATCGAAAATTTAGAGAGACAATATTTTGATTAACCAAAATTTTTCCTAAATCGCTTGAAATAATGAGATTTTTCGTATCATAACGCATTAAATTCCGATATCGTATGGCAAAGATATTGTGTGAAATTGTTCCAAATATCTTACATGCAGGTTCGAAATTCTAAAGCGGTTCTTGTAGTATTCGATATGAACCACTAGATATCCATTTGAGAACTTGTTTCTTGAAACTAAAATTGCATTTTTTTCAGTCGTTAAACAAGCGAAACAATTTTGTTCTAATAAGCGTTCAATATTACATGAACGCATATCTACAATTTGAGGTTATTTGCAAGCATTCATAATACGAATTCTAGTATCTCCAAATTGGAGAAGAAGCTGTAATCTTAATACTTTTCCATTAGTTTTAACGATACGACTCCTATTATCACCTTATATTATGGCTCCAAATAATGTTTCGGATATCATAATTTATATTCTCTTCTAATTTTTGTCAGTAGAAGCTCCACTTTTACCTATAACATACCACTGATGTAACAGAAGAACAAAAATAAATGAGTTCATGTTTTAAAAACCAAAACTAGTCTTTTGGCCACTCTGTTGTTCTTGCAAAATTTCCATATCGATTTTAAAACTCTAAAATTTATTTTGAAATAATGCGGTTAACTATCAAGTCTTAGTTTATGAGTTATAGCTCCCGATATTTTATATACTTCTATTATTATTACTACTATTATCGATGTGGTAAGCATTTTGACCTTTTAAAGTCAAATGATTAATCAGTCCTCTTTTTTATGAGTAATTACCACATACTACAATATCCATGCACAAAAAACGAATCAAAATGTCAAAATCGGTCTCACCTTTATCCAAGCCGATAAACAAACCATTCAACTTAAGTTGTCTCATATATCTATTTTTCTGTACACCCACCATTTCATAAAGCAGAGCAATTCACTATAACAAGAGCGTTGTCGGCCATTCAATTTTTCGTTGATTATTGAAAATATTGGATTACAGTAAATAAATTCTCAAATAACATTTGCTGAGTTTGCAACTTCACTGAGACCGGGCTTGTAATTCGAAAATTATCGATAAAATGCACAAACGAATGAATAAATTTGATGCACTCTGTTTCTCGTTGAATACGACAAATTCCAACAGCTCTTAACATCTGCATAACGACGCGTCATTTCATCAAGTGTTGAAAGTCTGTCGTCGTTATCAGCGGATTTGAGAATTCACAAAAAACCCCTTACCACGTTTAAGGGCAAGTGGAAAGTGATTTTACAAGATAGATATTAATTCCACATGATGTTTTATTGAGTTTATTTGAAAAGTATGCCCCGAAGTTTTTCAGTAAAGTTTATATAACGACAAATACTTTAAAATATTCCATTAATTAACAGAACAAAAAAATCGTTAACTAGTGTCATTTAATGATGTTGTATTTATCTGAGAAGTATAATAATATCTTATTCTATCAGTAATAGAGACACCAAAAACCAGAAGAAAATAAAAACGAGCGAAGAAAATAATCGATCAAGTTATAGAGAAATCAAATCAACTTTGATACGTGGCAAATATTTCTCATCTAGGTGTTTTTCATTTTTCGCAATAAGTGCTATGTCATCCACATATTCTATTTATGGCATGGATGTTTTTTGATTGTCACTTCTATTATTGTTCTTTCGAGAACTCTTAACGACAGTAGAACCAATATCACTGAGGTGGTGCGGTCGTAATGACCGCGAAAGTTTCATTCTAGAAAAAATTCATTTAAAATTTTATAATGCTGATTAATGGAATTTCCAATATATTATAAAATTAAGCACAAATGAAAATTGTGATATCTATACTGATACCTATAGCATTTTCAAGCACGAAACGTCTTAAAAAGTTACTCTAAGAACTAAACAAATGATACTTACAACAATAACATAAATTCTTCACCTCAAAGTTAAATATATATATATATATATATATATATATATATATATATATATATATATATATATATGTATATATGGATACTACAAAAAACAATATAACATTATTATACATCAAAGTTCTAAGCTCTTGATTACAGTTTGGGCACTCTTTTGTTGAGGACACATATAAGTTTTATAACACATGTAACATGTGAAATGTTTTTCAATTCTTTCCGAACAAATATAAACTGTTTACCTATTCTTCTTGATAGGCCTCTTCAGGGATGTTCAGAATTCTTCTTGTATTGTCGATAGTCTGTTTACACTTCTATCTCCTCTGTCAAACGTTTTATGGTCAGTACTCTTGTTTTAGATCTTTCCATTGTCATTTTTATTCATTTGATTCGTTTTATTAGCACTTCCATATCTTTCAACTCTCTAGCAAGCCTAACAACTCTTAACAAAATTACGGGCAAGGGTTTTCGAAATTTTGAAACTTGAATAATTCGAAAACTAAGAGAAATTCGAAAAAACTGGACAAAAAAGTAGACCATAAAATTTTCTACAAAAAAGGTATCAAGTGATTTTTTCGGAGCCACTATTTCGGAGTAAATCTTCCTCAACGCCGGAAGCCGGAGCCGCGAATTCTCCCCAGTGCGAATACAAGCCAATTTACGTTCCAGGCGCACATGAAAACTGCTCTAACTCTTGGAAAACTACTTCGTTTTAAAAAAATGAAAATAAGCACTTGAAGTTTCAATGGATATATTTGTCGCTCGTGTTATTATCAACATTTTCATGTATATAACACACATGGACTACTTGATTTCAAATGAACTAACAAAAAGGCGATCATTAACACTATTTTTCTTCTCGGTTTATTATTGTTCCAATATTCACAGACTCCTTAATAGTTTCTCTTTCACAAAAATGTGGGTGCTCATTTTGGGTTGTACAGTTTTGGCTCCGGCACTTCTTTTAGAATTTTACATAGTTTTCGAGTCATCCATGATTCAAAATATTTCTGAGCGTTCAAGCCCGTTTTATAATGGTTTGATTGAAACCTTTTTTATATGGAATGTTGTGCTCCACAATTTTTATCCCAACAGTTTGTGTCAAGATCCTCTTATCGATTTATTTGTAATTCAAAATGTTTTTGAGTAAGTACATGACCCATTTTACGTTGAATTTAGGAAAAAATTCTGAGAGACCAATTAGAAGAGAATTTTATGTTGTAGATTTTTTATTACGTTAGCTCTTTCGAATTCCTCGTAGTTTTAGAGATTTTTGCATTTCAAATTTTTTTTAGTTTCAAGTCCCAAAATTTCGAAAACCCGTGCCCGTAATTTTGTTAAGAGCTGCTAAACTTACTCAGTATCCCAAAACCTCCCAAAATCTAGATTTAGAAAATCAAAACCGCTCAATTTAATTTAAGGTTTTAGCTTAAAATCTCATGTTATTAGCACTTTTCCATTATCTGTGTCATAGTGCATATTGAGCCTAAGATAGATCTACCCCTTTTATGTGGTGTTCAAAAAAATAATTCCTCTGCAGTTACTTAACTTAAGACTGTTACTTTTTTCAAATATTAAAATCAATTGTTCATTCTTCCATTTCTCTGGAATTTACACTTGCTGCCAGAAGTTCGTTGTTTGTTTTCCAAAAGTTTCACGATTTCTTTGTATCATTCATATGAAGTTACCTTTTTGTATTTCCTGTTTTTTCCTTGCTTTACTCTCGATTTTTTCTGTATCATCTGTACTTCTTTACAGCTCTTGAAAATGTTCCTTCAAATTTTCTCGTTTTTTTTTATAGGTCTATTCTGGATATTCATAATTTCAAAGAACTTCTTCTATTGTTATCGTCTATTTCTTGAATTATTTTATTTACTTACTTATCGCCCATTATTTCTTTTTCTGTATATTTGGAATATTTTTGTTCCAAAAAATATGAAAAATATATTTACCTTTATATTTGGATCCTGTCTGAAGACCGTTTTAGAGTTTGGGTTTTTTAAAAGACGTGATGTTATATATTTTTATGTTAACTTGAAAGTAAATAATATCAGAAATTCTGGACTTCACTTCTATTTATTAAATTGTTTTAGTGCTCTCCACAGTGCTTATCACATCAAAATTAGCAGGATTTTCTATAATATCACAACATTTCATATCCAAATAACGTACAGCATAAATATGTTTCGATTAAGAGCGGTATGCTGAATGAAATACACTCTCTCAAAAACATTATTTGCCATCAAATAGACCGCGTATTATAGTTCCATGATAACTTTCTAAATTTATTCAATTATATTGAGTTTTCAAATCTTGATAAAAATCAGTATGCGCCTATTGAACAACAACAAGAATATACTTGTCAACCTCATCTGTTGTAAACAGTTAGTAATACGTTAGAGCTATAATAAGCAGTAGAAATAGGAGCCATTTAGTTTGCTAATTTACATTATAATTAACTTTAGCTGAGATGTTAGGATTTCATTAATGTTCTAGAATAACTTGAATATACGGCCCTATTTTCTTCTATAGAACGGCTAACTCTCAGATTACACAGAGCCTCTATGTGTATATTCCTTTAGTTTAGAATCATTGGTAATTTGTAACATATATCATAGCGCTTTGCTACAGATAACTTTATGAGGATTAATCAAATCCACTATGTTTACTTAGGTACCTATCTATCATTTTTACGATAACTTAATATTGAATATAACCTCTACGAGATACGTTTCAATCTCAGTGAACAATTGGGCTTATTATGTGCAGAACAGAAATCTATCAACTACGATTGATCTGATTATGAGATTAAACCAACACACAAATATAGATTTTTCACTGATTTCTTAAAAAATCATTTTATAATGGATGTTATATGATTCATTGTGTTTAGTTCTAATATAATGAACTCATTATTTTAGCAATAAATTATTTGGAGTCTAAAAATCCTAAAGCACTAAATACATTTTATACAATATATACAATATTCAAAAACCTATTCATTCATTTTATCAAAGGTTTAATACATTCCAGTTTTCAATTTCCTTCCTCATTTATTGAAAACCATTTCGACATCATATTTTTTTTTCAAATTTTCCCACCATTTCTCAATTCTTCTCTTTATGATAAAAACTTCTTGTCTTTTTCTAAAATATCTATGCCCGTTTCCTACATTTTGACAACTTATAGGGAGTGAATATTATATAACGAGACTGACTGGGAGATATTCCTTTTTAGTGATAAATTTTTACTCGTTATTACCTTCAATACATACCTCTCCTCTATCACTAAAGGGTTCTGGCAAACCTCCCATTGTTTGAAACAATACTCGAAGTCAGTCAGCCCTTCTAGAACGCGCACCACCTTAACGGATTCGAAACATTCATTTCTTTCATCTCTAGTAACAGATTGAAATTGCATGGTGTAAGATATGACAAATACTCTTGTTGTCTAACAATGGAATCCTAAACTTGTTTAGAAATGTTTAGCAAATAGCTTCTTCTGATACTCTTCACTTTCTGGTTATCGTTCTATATTTGAAATGATTTTTTTTTATCATTACGTACCTTCTGTTGTATCTTTTCTTAAATACATGCAAATGACCTTGTTTAAAATCTCTTCAATTAATAGGTATCTTTGGTGTGTGAATATTACCTAATATCAGATCATCTGGGAACGTCAAAAAGGAATATGGTGCATTTCATTGCTATTCCACTACACTACTAATAGCACTTGGAATACATCTCAAATTACACTGTGTTACTAAATGACTTTATTCGGTCAAGAGCACTCGATTAACATTGGCTTCTCAGTAGTCTGTGTACATTATATAGTAATATGTTTATTTGAAATTCGTGTTTTCTTCAACCAAGATGATCCTGTTATTTCACAGACATGTACGTTGACCTACAATTCTCGTATGCTCTTTAGCTATGCACCGAAATCCCGAAAAGGTTGAATTTATGGATTCAATATCCAGTATATATCGTTCAAATCTACTATATATCCTTATTTTTTTTATTAATATACAGCATTTCCACAATCTATTCTAGAAGCAAAGTAATAAGTAAATTGTTAAGTCACTAAAGAAAGTAAGAAGCTATCCGTTGACTCCGAGAGTATTTATTGTAGAAGATCTTCTGGCTATATTCTCTTCAATATTATCTTTGCTACTAGTTGGTTGAATAGATTTTTCATCAATTCATTGTTGTGGCCATTGGATAGAATTTTGTATCTTATAAAATAGTTCTTGATCACATCTTTGATTAGTGGATTGTTCAGATCGTAATGAATGGTTAGTAAAGTACGTAGTGTTTTGAATTGGAATTTTTGAGATATCATCGTATTCCAGTGTTTACTGCAAACCCCCAATTTTATTCCATACTACTAGATTGGTATGAATATAGTTTTCGAGTTAGTTGAGACTTGTTGTTGAGTAGCCAGTGCATATTTTTTAGTTTCAAATCTAACTGTTATCTCTTATTTTTGGTATGTGTTTTCCATGTGAGTTTTCCATCTAGATACAACCCTAAGTATTTGACAACTGGTTTTATCGGAATGGGAATATTATTGATAAACATTTCCGAGTAAACAGATTTTCTTCTTCTAAATGTTATTAGCTCTGATTTGCTGGCATTGACGTTAATTTTTCACTAATAGAGCCAGTTTTATAACAAATTCAGATGATTTTGTACTTTCTTTTCAGCTACAGTTGGATCGTTGTCATGATTGCCGTGTCGTCTGCAAATGTTGCTATAAAAGTATCGTCTGTGCTTGGAAAGTCTGCTGTGAATATCAGATATAGAACGCTAGCCTAATGTATTCCAGATTTTATCGTATGGTAATTTGTGTATTTTCAACTTTCACTTTAAAGTAGCGGTCGGTGTTATGAGATTTTCAAAAAAAGTTTGGTTGTTCCGTTACATGTAGTTTCAGTTTGTTGAGGACACCGTCATGCCAGACTGTCAATCACCTATTGTATATCGAGGAATACTCCAGTACACATCTTTTTCTCTTCTAGGATTGTTTCTATTATGTTAAGTATCCTTTGGCATTGTTCGTTTGTGGAAACTGCTGTTTGGATTTTACGTAGAAATAGTTTTTCTAGTAGTTTTCACATTATTGAGAGTAGGTTTATAGGGCGATATGAATCAGCTTCTGTTGCAGGTTTTTGAATCATAATATCCTGGGCATACTTTTATTGTATTGGATAGTATCGGAGGCGTAATATATCATCACAGTGTTAACAGCACCACTGCTTTTCTTGGTAGCTTCTGTAGTAGTTTCCCTGTTATTAGATCATATCTAGGGGCTTTCTTGGAATTTAGAAGTATTATTTGTTGTCGGACTGTTGACGGGGTAAATATCATCAAAGGTAGAGATAATTGGCATGATGCTCCAAGATAACTTTCTATATTTTCATCATTATTATTATCTGGCGCTAAGAATATATTTACAAGGTGTTCTGCAAAAACTCTGGATTTTTCTAAGTTTGTACGAGCCCAAGACATATCTGAAGTGGTATAGAGTGGTCCCCATGTCATAGGTTCGAAACATGAATGTGGAAGGATTCATTTTTTGCTTCATATAATGATTTATTTAGTCTGTGACTTATTCTGTTGAAGTATGTTTTATTCAATGGATTTCTAGTGTGTGGCCTTATACGTCACGCTCTTCTTTTTTCTGCTACAAGTTCATTTATGTGAAGGGGAATATTATAATCTTCTTGTTCACTTTTTAGCGTTGTGGTGTTGCTTCTTACCCTGCTTTTTGTATGACTGTTGTTAAATACTCTAATATATCCTTATTGCTTCAAACATCGAAACCCTATCGAACATAATTGTAGAATTATTTATATTATTCTCAGGCTGTTCTATTTTCCTATGCTTACATTTCTATTTGTTTTGGGTAGTCTGCAATTACCTAGTGATAAGATAAACGTCTGTTTCACTGTTAAATACATGGATTCTTGAAGAAGTATCAGTCAGAGCTGGATCTAGAAAATGCAATGTATCGCAATTTGAATTATGAATCCCGAATTTTCATATGTACTTAACATCTTCTATGGATATTCTGAACTTTCTCTTCTATTTGACCTTACATCCATTACCATTCGAAAAAATTCTTAAATAATATTACAAACTTTCCTAAACATTATTAGTAGAATGATACGACTCCTTTCAAATTGAGTTGTCTACAATTTCGTCCACATAAGTAATGGTATAATGTCTTTACTTGTTTCAAGAGATAAGATGGATCATTCTATTGAAAACACAATAGAACACAATTCATGTACCACCCTTGTTTAGCAATTTACTTGTCTCTAAAACGTTAAAGATGAAATAGAATCATTCTGGAATGACTTTTAGATACTTTGTCATAGTCATCTCACTAATGGTATTAAAACATTTTCCTTTTCACCTAATCTTTATTTTCGGAAATAACTAAGTTGGAATTTCCGGAACCTTTGCGATATTCATACTGAATATACTGTTTACTCCACCACTACACCAACACTAACAATTACACTGTCCAATAACTTGACTTACGTGTTTTATACTAAACTTTCCCACCAATAATCCACCTCCCGCGGGAAAAAACTCCATGGCGGGAATATTCATGTCGGTCGGAAATAAGCCAAAAGTTTCATGGTGTTAAGTATATATATAAGTATATGAATAAAGCGGATGTAATCAGACGAGAAATCATTACCTGTCCTTGCTGATGACGAAATCAACACAATAGACACATTCGATAGTTTTGTGAACTTTTTTATAACTCTTGAAGCTTAGTTTAAGCTCAATGTTTCATGATATACACTAAATCAGTAATGGAATTAAACGACACGGTTCACAATGGTTTTAGAATCCTACAAGATCTGACCATGGGCGATTAGTGATTTTTTTCATTTGAATTCTTTTCAAAACTTCCTATTAAAGTTGGAGAAGATTTTTCAATTAATTATCAAGTTTCTCATATTTTCAACTGACTCGTCTCTTTGATGATTTTCTACTCCGCTGCATTGGAGTACAGAATAATTTCTCATTTTTATTAAAAACAGTAAAAATCAAATGAAATCAACAAAATTCACTAAGAAATCAAAGTGATGATGAATATATTATGAACAATAATATTTTTAATGAAAAATAAGATTTTCCTTCAAAATTAGTGTCGCATCTGAATTATTTTCTCATTAGTGCATTAGTCGTTCACATTATTCTTTTTTCAATTCATTTATCACGGGTTCTTGTTATTATAGGAAAAAAATATCCAATTGAACCAGAATAATACAATTATACCTTTCTACACTAGAATAAAATTGATGTAAGAGCTTTATTAAACAGTTCGATTTGCGTTTGCTTTGTGTCCCTTCCAGTTACAATTCACACTTCGTGTACGGTTTAGACAAAGATAATTATCGAATGGCTTTGAAGTAAATTGGAGAACGGAGTTAGCACAAATCAGATAAAAGAAAGTTGGTAACGGTTTCAGAGGTCCAAAGTGGGTGACCGTTTTCTCGCTCTCTGTTCACGCGTTTCTTTTTCGAGATCAATAGAAAAATATCTAATTTGTGAAATTAGAAAGAGGTTGCTCCATAGACTCTACAATCGAAAAGGATTATCCAATCTTGATAAGGTTTTGTTAAAAAATACCGTGTTATATGAAAAGACGTTTGAGATACATCGCCTGTTAGGTCGAATATAAATTACTTTTATTCACGAACTGGAACTTATTGACAATTACCATTCGAGTTAGACATTACTTTCTAGCTGATTATTGAATCTGTACCCATCATAAGATATCAAGTTTTTAAAAATGACGGATCTAGGCTGAAATCGGAATGGAATTTAGGATCATCGTAGATATGTAACTTTATTTTACTGGAACATACTAAATTGGAAGTTACAAGAGCAACAGATTTTAAAAATCAAATATTTGAGCTGAGAAAGTTTGAATGGTAATTTCTGGGACAAGAGAGCATCAAATCAATAGTTATATGAACGAATATATAATTATATAGAGAATAATAATCTCATTAGAAGACATCATTGAACTAGAGCAGATGAACATAACAACAACCATCATTGAATGAAATCCAACTTTTCAACTACCCAAGCGATAAATAAGGGTCAAGATATTTGTAGTCCTTTTAGATATATGGAGAATATTCTAAGCAGCATGAAGAATTAGCAAAAACACTCTCTTAAGCACAGCAAAGGCATACTCACGGTATTTTTAGAAGATACGGGCAAAACAGGCATCCATCGTCCTACGTCTCTCGTCAGCGGTACACCAACATATTATACTATGAGAAAGAGAGTGAGAGAGGGATGGGGAATGCTCTATTGTCAAAAAATTGTTTCAATTTGTAAACATACAAATAAAATAAAATTTCAATATACAGAAGAAAACTACAACGACTAACAAAATTATAGGTAATAATTAGTATATAATTCCATAACAAAAAATTAAACCATTATGCAACATGTCCGGAATTAAATATTATTATTAGAATAGAAGTCTTTTACAGAGAAAATGGTACTTTCCAGTAAATATGCCCTCAAATTATTGCGGAATGCGGGAAAAAATATATCGATTTGATTTCAATTAGCAAGTGATTGTGCATTTTTTTGCATTGTAGAATATTGAGCCCTTAACTAATTCTGCACGTGGAGTAGGTAGGCAGAGGTCGTGCTACGCGTTCCTAAGTGGAGAAGCATGCTTACTAATTAGGAAAATGGATTTAAAGATGCATAAAAAGGAATTTTCAATCTTTTAAAGAAGTCCCTGCAGTGAGCCCTAGTGTTTAGACCGAGTAAATATCTAACAGACCTCTTTTGTAGTTTGAAGATTTGCTCAAAATTAGTCGCACCACACGTACCCCAGAAGAGAAGGGCATATCGGAGCAATAGACTATTGATTAACAATAATAGTTAAGTCTGATAATTGTCGTTCAAAACTAAAAAAGGCAGTTGTTGAAAATTTGTTTTGTCAACTGTCAATTCAGATTTTTGAAGAAGCGTAGATTTTGTATTGAAAATGGAGCTTCGTGCGTGTAAGCACTGAAGTATAGAATTCGAAATCTATGAAGATGTTGAAGACGTCCCTCATATTATACTATTGATTGACATTAATAATTGTGACTGATAATCGTAGTTTAAAACTAAAAAGGGGAACCGTTGAAAGTTTGGTTTGTCAACTGTCAATTCAGATGCCCGAATGAAGCAGCGTTGAATTTTGGATTGGAAATGGGGCTTCGTGCGTGTAAGCACTGAAGTATAGAATTCTAAATCTATGAAGATGTTGAAGACGTCCCTCATATTATACTATTGATTGACATGTGACCGATAATCGTAGTTTAAAACTAAAAAAAAAACAGTCGTTAAAAGTTTGGGTTTTTAACTGCTAAATCGTATAATTTGGAACAATTAGGTGGAAACGGATTCTACTCACTAACTTTAAAAGACCTGACTTGCTTGCAGAAACAGAATCGCATCAATAAAATACGAGGTTTGTGAGAGAAGAATTGATACTACAGGCGATCTGGTAGAGATCAGAGCTTAGAGAAACGTTGTGCGCATCTTTTGTAATAAATTTCGGGAATACGCGACTATGATTTTTGGAAAGTTGGAAGAGGTCTAATATAAATAGCCATGAAGGCGACATGGATCAATCTGTATAACCTGATAAAAATATTGAACATGTGCTTTTGTGAGATCAGACTATCGCTGGTAAGGTTGTGATCAAATAATTTAATTCTAGAACTTCTATCGTACATGAAAGTCTGACAGACAGTTTGGACCATGGCCAGAAACCAAAAATTTTTATTCAAATTTTTCTTATAACAAATGTCCTGGAACTCCTCCTTTAGAAATCTGAGTAGCAAGTTTATATGTGTCCAAGGGGACTACTTTAATGGGAATGAAATTATTGTTTGACATGCTAATGAGTAGAAAATCAGTTGAGAAAGTGTACTTATAGTGATTTGCTTGGAAATGTTATAGAAGATTAGATATTTATATTTTCGAAGGAAAACCAGGATAGAGATCGATTTGTATCATTGATAGTAAAATTAAGTTTGAAAATCAATAAATAAACAATCAAACTTTTTCTATTTGTATAACAGCAAGTGTTTCGCAACTTTATCTGTAGATAGTAGATATAGAAGACAACTGGAAGCAAATGCTTAAGGTAGCTCTTAAAAATGCGCTGAAAAAATGAATTCTTATGGTTGTATTGTATTATCGCTAGCGATTATGTTATGATTATTCAATTAAATAATTCTTACTTCTAATTCTCTGTGGCTTGTTCTTAAATTCTTCTAAATACAATCAATCAATCGTTAATAAAGATGTTAATTACCTGAAAAATAAAAGTCATCAATTAGAAATCACTTTTTTACACTCATTATTTTCGTATTAACTAATTTAGTTTGATATCCCAGACCGACATTTGTCCTTAACTGTATTCACCTGTCAATTCCGGCATGAAATGCATCCCATGTTTCGTGCTTCAGAGTAATTTCACGGTAAACCAACCACAATTTATGCAATTTAAAGTGGATACCGCGTCCGCAGAGAAGCGCATCGTTTTTGACAGATTTGCCAGGATCGCATGAATAAATGGCAGTTTCGAGGGTTGATGTCGAAACTGTAGACAAAAATCACTTTGGTAAAGCGAATTTAGTTGATTCGGGACGACTGTGGTTTCAGATACAAAACTACATTATCCTAAAATGAAGTTGGGCTGAGAAAAAGTTTTATCTAAATCCCGATTTTTATACCATCGCATATTTCTAAAACTTGATGTCGATGATTTCTCTTGAATAGTTCAAATTTAAAACTTAGATAAACTTTCTTAGAGAAATAGAGAGTTACGAAAACAAAAGGACAATGAATGGAATGTTGATGAAGTATATGAAAAAACAGGAGTTTGGTGTCATGTTGCACCTCTATTCACAAAAAATTCAAAGTGGGAACAAAGAGATCAGTATTCTCAGAAATTTGAACGAACTGAATAAGTATGTAGGCAGTATGAGCATAATCACTAAACTAATTCGGAAACTATTGAATTGACTATTTCCTTCGAAAAATTTAAGCCAACCAAAAAGCTGTAATATTTTATGTTTACCTAGCAACGATCAAATTTCAGCGATAATACTGCACTAGTGCAAATTATCGATAATTTGCACAAGTGCCAAATTTTCGTCTAGGATTAATAAACATCATTTGGTTTTAATTTTATATTTTAAGAAAAGGAACAATTATTGAAAATGCAATTAGAATATACAACTTTACTGGAGGCCGACGATGGTGTTTCTATGCTGCTTCCACCACTTCTTATTGTTACTTCGCTACTGTCATTTCGCATTTTTTGTACAATTTCCTCGTGGTGTTCACTATTTACTTGGAGGTAACTCTTTATCGAGGCCTGATTTGAGTGTCCGGTAACCTTCATAATTTGATTTTCTGAAACCCCAACTTTGGCAAGCTGAGTAACTGCCGCAGCACGGTTCGAGTGATTTGTCACTTTTATTCTTTTCGTGTCAATTCCTATAGCTTCCGCTGCATCTCTTGTCCACTTTGAAATTTCATTTCGTCCTACTGGACAATTTTTAAAAAAACCTTTTGATGTTTCTTTCATCCATGATGGGTTTACAGTTAAGAAAAGACGATCGACCGTAATATGTTTTCCTCTTTTTTCTTTCAACATTTTAAAAAGCCTGCAAAATTATAATGATAGATTGTTTGATATCATGCTTTACATTAAATACCTTATTGGGCATTTATCAGGCTCGGTGGTGTTTTGGACTAACCATCTTTTTTCTGTTAACCTATGACTCCCTCCTTGCGCTGTCTTAGAAAAAATAGGATTATAAGCTATGCGTCCTGTAGGGTTGCCGTAGTTGTCAAATTCTTCTTCAAAGTAACTCAAAAGGCAATTACATGCTTCTCCTCCTCTCCACGCCAGTTCATATGAAGCAATATGAAAGAACTTGCGTTGAAGTCCGTCCGGAGTCGACTCGTCCCAAATGGCACACATTTTATCAATATCTTGTCCTGATAAGCTAGATGCACTTGTTTTTCTTTTTTCAGGACACTTTTGCAACTGCTTCCTTTTTGCGTCTCTCGCAGTTCTGGCGCATTCAAACGTTACATCTTTAAAAGGATCGAAAATAATGTTAAACTCTTCATAACATTTTTGTTGCAAAATTTTCGCTACTGTATTCCAAAGTGTTTTGACAACACCTTCTTTATATTCTTCCCCATCACTACGTCTCATGTTGAAAGCGAAATCTCTTAGAATTACGGCCAGCTGTGCGACAGAAGTTTCCTTGTTCAAAGTGTATTTTCGTTCATCACAAAATTGTTGAAACTGTCGCCACGCAGAATCTCTCGACTTTTTCGTATTCAGTGGAGTTAGTTTATCCACTGCGGCGTCTATTACTTGCGTGGAATTCTGCCCAAAACGTAAACTCATTTTGAAATATTTTTTCACGAACAAAACTGTTGTCAATAAGTTACCGTAGATACCAATTCAATGCCAATATGATGATCGTCAACTACGGTATAATTTAAAGAATAACAAATTTTAAACACAGAATTAAGTTTATTTTAAATTAAATTTTTCTCAGGAAATAGTCTGCCAAAATGCCCTCTCGTGCATGTCAAATTGTCTCATAATTTCCTCTCGTGCGCATTCGCGCACTCGAGAAAATTAAATTATCGACAATTTGACATGCTCTCGGGACATTAATATTGATAATTTTAGTTGTATCCAGAAATTCAGAAATCATATCTATCAAACACCGTTGGAAATAACAGAGAAACCAACCTTTTACAAAAACTGGTTTATATTCAATCTCAAGGCACCGAACAAAAACAAAAAAAGAAGTTGCAAGCTCAAATGTTCCCTAGATTATATATTTACCTTTCGCAATTATTTTTATACCAGCATGTACAGGGCCTGATCGGAAAGTAGTAAGACGGGTTTTTTCCTAAAAGAACGTGCGGACTAGAGGCTATCTGCACACGCATGATTGTTGGAGAGGGATATTATAACCGCAGGAGAAAATCGGCAATCAGTTCCTGGCCACTGAAAAGAGCAAATCGCTTGTACTGCGAATCCATGTCGAAACGCCTTGTCAAGAAGTATCATGAAGCGTTTACTGCAGCAGCGATACGCGATCAAATTTGGTGTAAAGCTTGGTAAAAAGGGCAAAAAGACTTAGGACATGATTGAGGAAACCTACGGTAATGCTGTTCAGGCTAGATCAGGTATTTTGAGTCGCACAAGCTATTCCAAGAAAGTAGGGAAAGAGTGGAAAACGACGACAGCTCATAATGACCGGTGAGATCAACTAAAATGTGTCGGGATTGGAAAACTTACTGAACAATGATCATAAGATCAGAATGATCACTGATAAATTGAAGAGCATTTCTCAAAACCTCAAAAAAAAGTTTTTGACATTGTGACAGAGGAATGTAAACGCGAAGTGAGTATTATCAAAGGGAAAAAGGCCAACCGGAAAGCGATCTGTCAGGATCTTTTTGGCCCTACCAAATTGTTTTTTATCCAACGCTAAATGGGAAGTATGACGGCTAGGAAGAGGCAGTCCAAGAGGCCATGAGCAGGAGCTGAACAGCATTCCTGTACAGACATTCCTGGAGGTGTATGAAAACTAGAAAACTCGTTTGCAGCACTGTGTATATGCGGGAGGGTGTAATCGTTTGTAGTATTAATAAATATTTCATTTAAAAAATGAGTCCCACTACTTTCAAAACTGAACCTCTACATTTACAACTATTTCCTTCCAAGCTTGGAATGAGCCTGAAGCCGGTTGAATCATGAACGATTGAATTGATCACGATTGTACCTATTTTGTTCACGTTACAATTGAATTTCAATTTTTATTTTGTTGCATTCATTAATTGTAAGTTTTGTTTGATGACTAAACTGCTCAATATTCGGATCAATACTTCATATGTTCAGTACAACAAATTTTAATTCTTGTATAGATTATTATTTCCTGCTGATTATTTAATGTGATGAATAGAATTATTTGAAAAATGTAGTTACAATATGGATAAGAAATAAACGAACTATCATTTGTCTGTATTAGAATATTAATGAACTAGTTAATGTTTACCTGATTGTTCAAATTTGATTACTATGGATTCACTTACTTGGAAAGTAATTCAAGACATTATCAATAATATTAATGAAAATAGTATTCTGGTCATTAGAATCGAAATTCAAATAACAAGTAACCATCATTGCCATAAATACGGAAAGGGGTTATCAATTATGTATTGGTAATATTGGTGGTCCTATCGAACAAATTTTATTATCGTCCATTTGTATTTAAATTGCTCATATTAATCTATGTAATTCTATTCGAAGAATATATTGATAATTTTGTCGAAATATTGTTGATTGATCATGAAGAATTCTTATAAGTTATAATTTGAAATTGTATAATTATAATAGTTGAACACCGTGAAAGCTTGAAAACAGTCATATTTTGGAATGCTTCAAAAAAATAGATTAATTGCTTCAGCTACAGCATCCTTTATCGTAAAACGTCGACCACATGTTTTTTTTTAGGTTAAGAATAATCAAGAATCACACATTACTGAATCAGAATTTCTAACACAATAAGAATAATAATTCTTTTCAAATGAAGATGATCCTGTAAAATTCAGTTCAACAACACTAACAGTTGTCTCAATCGTATTTAAGTGCATCTTGGATCTTCTTAGATCATATGTCTCACTACTTGAATATTTCTAACAGTTGTTCGTGAAGGACTTTCATCACCAAATGGTTTTGCAGCTATTAAAGATATTGTTATTCACTCAAACCGATCTTGGTATCATGGAAGGTCATAGTGTACGGATGTTAATTAACAAATTAATTTTTCGATGGCACATCGTATGTATCACTATTTCTCTGTGATAGCAGCGATCCAACTGCACTCAGGGCTTATTGCTCAATGGTGGTTTACAAAAATGCAGTAATTCCAAGTTATTTTGTTATACAGAGTATTAGTTCTATGATATAGGCCACAAAATTATATGTTTCTTTATGAACACAATTTGTGATTTATATGGCTAATCCATTGTATTTATAATTATTTAAGAACAAAATTTAACCTTAATTAGTCAGTTCTAGAATAAAAGTTTCAGTAAGCAAAAATGATAATGCAATAATAATATATAACATACTCGAGATCCCTTTATTGTCCAGGTTTATTACATCTCAGGACTAGATACATCATTACTGGTCAGTTAATTCTCCTTATGAACAATGATTGTTCAAGCTTCACATAATTTTCTAGTCCCGTCTAGAATACATATTTTTGACAATTGATTAGACTTTATTGAGACTTATACGTTAATATTGGTAGCGGTACTTTCATAATATGAATTATATAGTAAGGGTCAGTGAAATAATTGGTTTTATCATTTCACTAGCTGACTTCGTACCGCCTAATAGTCAATAAATGTCGTGTTATAGATTAGCTGAACATATCGCTAACGGAGTACCAGAGCGAGCCCCGTTGTACTGAAGCACTTATTCCTCTAGAATTGACCTCTCGGGGGATGAACCGTTTTTGTCATATACTTGTGGCAACAATATGAACAAAAAAAATTACACAAAAAAAACAACGTTTTGAGAAGGCGAAATGGAAGCGACAGCAGAAGATTGCCGTAACGATTGGAAAAAAATAAGTTTAGCAGTTATTAAATATAGAGAAAACGAATCGTTCGAGCTACGCAGAAATAGGTAAGATGCCGATAGAATACACGCACAAGAGAAAAAAAAATAAATCACGGAAAACACTTGGCCAGGAAAGAAAGAAACAGAGTGCTCAAGCAAGCAAGCCAGCTAACACAAACAGCAGAGGAATGCATTGTAACAGCAGAGACTGAACGGCAGAAAAAATCTAACCCGAGGAATTTGCAGTGTGGTAGCATTGAGTACTTCAATAACGCGATAAATACATTTTGCGATAAAGTGTGTAATATTTCCACGAAGAGATGTAATCCCTATCAAGTAACCAAATATAAAATTTCTACCATATCTTCTACTTATCTTCCATGAGAATTACGCGGGAATAAAGAGGAATTGATGTTGTGCTACCGATGTAACAATCACGTAATTGTAAGTTACACATCCGTACCTCCTTCTAATGTATATTGGAAGAGCATCCTGGACCTATATCTCACGTTATACTACGAATATTGCAAACTGAAAAGCGCCTTAATACATTGTAAATTGTAAAGTTTGAAGGCTTATTTGTACAATATGTATTTTGTGATGAAGTGATGCTTTTTGTTCAAGATTTTAAAAACAAGCTTCCATTATTTGTTGATGAAATGCACTGAAAAGTTAAAAATTATCGCACTGTAATAAAAAATATAACGCTTTATGAGTTCATTGTAACCTTTAACGATAATTAAGCTTCGTCTACGACAAAATAATCCGTATCGTATATAATTATAGATTTTGAACACTGAAACTATACACCTTTATTATCAAATCTCCCCGTTTTGGTCATAGTCTCTATTTTATAAATAAGAGCGTGTACATTATAAATGTTCATAATTATACCATCAAAATGTAACTCGCTTTTATTAATAAAACAATCTGACCGGCAAACGTTGTTTTGCCATATAAATTATATCTAGAAAATATTTTTATTGTATAATATAAAAATAAACAACTTACTATGAGGATTTAGGGATGCACTTATAAACAAAAGTGATGTAGACAATGAAAATATGCTTTATTTAGGTATTCTTTATTAAAGTAACACATATATTTCAAATTATAATTTTTGATAGCTATCCAAACCAAAAATAATTCATCATATTTTTAGTATCAACATACATCAACATACGGTTGTCCTATAACCATTTTGAAATGAGCGTAATAATCAGCATCAGGCTCATACTGAAATTCTAATCGAAGAAATATATCTGGAGTAAATGCTCGAGGAATTTGTTGGTGTTGTTGGTCAATTCCTCTATGTCTGTTGGCTCTGATTCTGCGTATTTCTCTTGGTTCCAATTGTCTCCGTTGATTTCGTTTATCTCGTACCTCTTGCGATTTTGATTCACGTTCTATATTGATTTAAAATTATTTGCAAAAAATGTTTAGTACAATATGTACAGATACGATAATTGACGTTATTGGCAGCAGCTCACTACACGTTTTTATTTCAAACGATCGTTACACAAATAAAACGAAGAAAAAAGTGGGCGAAAACTGTAAAACAGGGGACTTTCGGAGATTGAGTGATAATTGAATAGTTATCGACCAGCGAGGGTAAATATAAATAGAGAAAATTGGAATTATAAATTCTGAATAAGAATTTATTATACTACATTTATTATAATCGAAAATCGAAAAAAAGGAAAAATAATAGGTTGATCGTAAGAGGGTATTAGAGTTTATTTTTAACTTTTCAGTTCATTTTGTTAACAAATAATAAAAGCTTGTTTTAAAAAAAGGTTTTTTCATCTAATTACATTTTGTATTCATTCATTTACACATTAATTCACTTATACATTTATTTATTGTGGTATGAGAATAATTTTGTTTTATATTATCTCACGAGACTTAAGTTTATGTCATAAAGACTATTCTACGAGACGAGAAACTTTTGACGATACGAGACTGACGCTGCAAGGAAACTAATTACTTTCGAAATTAATAAAAACGGAGCTTGATTTTATCAAATATGATCGTATGTCGTCTTATGTGAAGTCCTATTACTATTATTCGTAATTCCAGTTCCAATAAGATTCTCATGACAGTACTGTACTGAAAATATTAATTCAACTAACTTTGAATAAATGCGCACGATAATATAATGTAAGTAAAGACTTAGAGGTAATACTGCATTCTGTGATATCTATTCTATCCAGTGTGTACAGAATTATTTGCTATATGTAAAGTTTATACAGATGGAACTCGACTGCATTCTTTTAAATACATTGAAATGTGGTATATTGATAAAAATGGAACTTTGAGTAAGATTTTTCAGAGCTGTGTAGTGTCCTAGAGTCAATACGATCGTAATATCAGAAGAGTAATTGATGATATTGGGTATACTTAGATTTAGGTCGTTCAATGTGTATCCTAATTAAACAAATGATTTCAATTACTTTTGTCTCTGTACTTATTCCATTAGAACTATCTTGATACAGTGCTGCAAAGACCGCATTTTCCCCATTAACGGCCATACTTCTACCGAAGTGGTTGTACGGGTAAATTAACCCGTTGTTAGTTACCCAATTAAAGAATTTATGGTATATCGGGAAACGTTAATCCGCGCTATATAAACTACCCAATAATTATTGGACTTTTCTTTAGTTTGTTCGACTGAACTAATTAAAATTAATAGACCAACTAATGTATTCATACATAATGGACAAGATAACAAAATTAGATACATTCTGTTGGTTGGATATTGTAATCAGGTTTCGATTATTTAAACTTCATTATGTAGCCGCGTTACATCGCTTAATTTTCTATGAGTTAAATTAAGCAAACCTGTGTAAAATATGAAACTATAATCAATTACCAATTTCAGTTTGTTGTGTTGGTTAGCTGGATTATTTACCGTAAATATTTACCTGCGAAATTAAACTTGTCCTAAAATAGCAAATGCCGAGCAACCCGTACTTACCACATTCGAAAACTACCCTTTCTAAATAACCGTTTCAGCACAAGCATCGCTATGAATATTGTTTTTGAATCTATTTTATATTGCGAAAATTTCTTGTTTTGAACATAATGAGAATAAATAGGAAATATATGATAAATAACCTCTAGATTATAGCTTGAATTCTTACTCCAGAGGTAACGATACGAGGGTTCTACTTACTTACTTTGCTACAGGATGAATTTCATGAAGTTCGTACAAAATGGGCAGTTGTACCAGAAAACATCGATTTGTGAGGTTCACGTTTCTCTACACCTGAAGCAGCAGTTCATGTGTTCAACTCTCAACATATGTTTTGCAGATACCTTAATCGTAATGGACAAAATGTTCGACAATTAGTTCAAACGCACGCAAAAATATATTGATTTTACTTAAGCTGCAACCTTCGTAGAACGTTTCAATGAAGTGGTGGAATTGGGAATCATTCAGTTCAATATTCTCGTCGTTCCATATAAAATATGAGGTTTATCCTACTTTCATATCTTCACATTGATATTTTGAAGGATTCGGTAAGTGGTGTAACTTTCCTAGTGGTGTTCCCACTTCTGAAGCAGTCCTGGACGTCATTTATAGGAATAGCCTGCGTCAAATTGGTTCAAATTTTTATTAATAAGTAAAATGGCCAATATTGGATAAGAGCTCAGGCGTGATTGTACAGAGGCTAGCAATATTGCTGTTGGCTTGTCCAAAGCTGTGGCCATTTTCTTTTAACTGTGTCATGCAATCTCCCGATATATAACACCTTCATAATCGAAGAAAATCTGCAACATTGTAATAACTTTGCTCCAATTTTGACTTGCTTTTTTTCGTCATTGTGATTCAAAAAATAGACTGCCGCTATCTTCAATAATAACCTCGCTAGTTTGCCCAAGATTAAATAAAACCTTGAAGCAAATGTGTTGATATTTTTTAATATAACTTAATACGACTGATAAAAAGACAGTGTAAGCATCCGTAAACTATTATCGAAAGTACGTTCGATACAGACTAACCTCATATACAATTCCTAGATTCTAGCCCTAGAAATAGTTGATGGTTTCCCTTCCAGTACTTCGAATTAATAGTTCTCTACTTTAGCATCAAGATTATAAATTTGCAATCCAATTAGCATTGTTCACTAGTATTAATGCGTTGATCAAAGCGTATTGGATTCTGTTCAACTATGATGAAAACTATGAGTATAAAAACATAAAAAAGAATTCGTGACGTGATAAATATTCGAGGTATTTGCTTTTAAAAATGCATTTTTAATTCATAAAAAGATGAATTTTGAATGAGTAGCAATGACATAACTACGAGGTGTATTAAAAAAAAACAAAAATGATTATTGTATTTATTCCAACGTTAAAAATTTCTGCTGTTGCCTTGTCTATGTTGTGGTTTTCGTTTTAGTGCATTTTTTCCGATTTTAATATGTCATAATTTTTTTTTACATAACTGAGACATACTGCAATTGATTTGATAATTACGACTTTGTTGTTTCTCATTTTAAAGGTTTAATATCTTTAACAACAAAAAGAAAAAAGAAGAATAATTCATATCCACATTATCATACCAGTTTCTTTATCTTTTAGCTTGTTGTTTGCAAAAGAAATCTCACTATATAAAACGAGATCGGATCTCTTCGAACTTATAATTCAAGAATGGCTGGACGTACTTCCATGGTTTTTGATTTATTTTATTTATTTTAGTCCCTAATAGCAAAACGATAATTAAAAACATTGGAAATTGACAGTAAACACTACACTTTCTCATAAAAAATTCTTATGAACTTCGTAATTGTCAAACATTTATAGTTCATTTAATCAATACTCTCTCCTCGAATTAAAAAACTCATTTAAATAAAAGATACGAATTGACAAGATATATCCTCAATAGTCGAGCGATGGTGTATTTGAAAATAAAAAAAAAAAGTAGAATAATTTGGGTATTGAAAAAGAATATTTACCAGTGTTCAAATATTTATGTGTGCGTTCAAAAATTTATTTTATGTGAACTAAAAAAAGACACATATGGATAGAATGGGAAATTAACAAATCACTTATTCATTCTTGATGATCCTGATAGAACATAAAATATATTCCTCATGTTATTTATTCTAACTAACGTTCGTGCCAGATCCAAAATTAAGGTAGCAGTTGCTTCTTCTTCAAAGGCCGCTACCTTTTTAGAACACAAGCGTTAAAACATCCAACATATCGTCAAACGGAACAATTGATATCTAACATTCTCTGCAATGGTAAGAGTTTTAGTAGCCTCAAAAATCTTCATCTGAGATGGTAATGGCCTAGCGTAGAACTCGAGAGTTTTCGATGGTGCAATTGCTTTGCTATCCAAAGTCAACTGCTGCCGATGCTTGCCTCAAATCATCAAATATTTCATAGAAAAACAGAATTGAATGTATGTCTCACTGGAAGACTAACTCACCACTAAAGTATGCACATCATGGTTAATAACAAAAATAAAAAATTATAATGTGAGCACGCAATTTTGGAGATCTGAATGAGTTAAGCTTCACTTGTAGAATCAAATTATTAGTACCATGTATTCTGTATCCAAATCTTTGATTGTGCGTGGTTAACCAGTGCATAATTTACAACTGACGATCAGCTTGGTTTACAGCATGTTTCCCAATATAAACTAACCAAAACTATGCAATAAAACGCGCTTAAGGATAAGAAAACTAATAAGTAGTTCTAATTCCAATTTGAGGATTCCAATGATCTCAACGAAAATGCCCTTTAATTTCGAATAAATTCAGTTTCCTATTACTCTTGCCTTCTCAGTGATGATTAACAATTCAAGGGGTGAGTTTTACACTATTATGGGTCTCAATTGAAAAAATTCATGTTGATGTGACATGTCGGCAAATCATTTCCCACATTTCACCATTGAAAGGAGTCAAACCGACGGCATTCTTCTAATAGTTTAATTGACTCATGTCCTGATACGCGACCGATACACTCAATTTTCGTACTTTTATATTTCCTTTAGAGTTTTCATATTAAAAATACTGAACTGGATATTTATTTTGTATTAATTGTATTATTCTCATGAAATTATGAATTAAGTTCAGTTAATCTGTAATATTTATTGACTGAGGTGACACAAAGTCATTTAGTGAAATGATACAACCAATTATTTCACTGATGTTTACCCTATTTTTTATATTGTGAAAGTATCTCTAACAATATCAACATCACAATAAAATTCAATCAAGTTTCAGAAATATGAATCCTATAGGAGACCAGAAAAGTATTTCTTTGAAGCTGTAACATTTTTCTATTCCATGAATTTCAATGAACCAAAAGCCAAATGACGTCGATATTAAAAGATGAGATTTTTCATTTGAAATTTGAAGTGATTTTTGGAATACTAAGTCAAAATAAGGTGAAATAATTTCACCAGACCTGGTGAAAAAAATTGAAAACTAAAAACTTGGTTATTTGAATGTTCCAATTATAATTTTGCTATACTTTTGTCAATAGGACTTTTAGTTTCACGGTAAAACGAAGTCCGTTTTTATCCTCATAAACTCACCCCCTCCACTTTCCTATCCTAGGGCTCTATTACAACCTTATACCCTTAAAAATTCTATTCCCCATCCTGATCTGTGATCGTGCTTAAATATTTTTTCCTTAGATTTGTGTTATACAGAGAGAGAAATGCTTTATTGTCAGAAAACTGTTACAATTTGTGTACAAAAGCTTGTAAAAACTTAAAGGTAACTAAATAAAAATACAAATAAAATAATGTTTCAATATACAGAAGAAACCCACAATGAATATTTGATTTCAATTGGCAAGTGGTTGTGCATTTTTTTGCTTTGTAAAATATTGAGCCCTTAACTAATTCTGAACGTGGAGTAGGTAGGTAAAGGTCGTGTATTCTTCTCCATAGGGTTTCATCTTATTACAATTTTCTTTAATTTTTTTACCACTTTGAAAGTCTATTCACTGTACGAATTGCTCTCCAAGTATTCAAAGTTACGTTAATCTAGTTTTGAGATTTTCTCATTATATAAGTATTGAAAATTCTTTTATAAATGTTCTACATAAAATATTTTGTTACTTTTGCTTATTGCCTTGTTAGTGATTTTTACATTATTATTATGACATCTTTGCTTCCTTGAGTGCTAATACAGCTAGGGAAATAGCATCATCAAATTGCCGTTATATTCCTGAATATAGACGATATCAACTAGTCAGTACATACATCTGCCTATTAATGGATTATCCAGAATATCCGGTTCGCTCAATGAATAATTAATTATCGTTTAATTAGGTAACAGGTCAGACATCTCATCACGTCAGTATCACTGATCATCCCGAATCCCCCAAATTCGAATAGTGAAGAAGAGTAATCACAGATAATGCATACCAGTTACCGGAAAGTTATTACAATAATTTAGTCAGATATAATTAAAGTAAACTTCATCTACGTGGGTTAGTGTTTGATTCTCTATTTGATTTATAATATTTTTCGATAATCGTGATTAAATACGAAAAGGTATATTTTTTCTATTAATAACACACTAACACGTTCATTTAAAAGTCCAGCTAATTTGAAGTAAATTAGAAAGAGTACATCGAATTCATATTCAATGATCTGTTAACTAGATTAATTAAATATAACATGGATAACTAATTACGATAAATCAATTTAAATACTTGGGATTCAAAATTATTTTATATGCTTTTATTAGAGTAGCAAATACAATTTTAATGAAACAACAATAACGAACGTTGCTGAAAAATAATTATACAAATGTACAATATGTTTTATGTTCTCAAATTATGAACAAAATTGATTAAATGATAATAGGGGAACAATTTTCTACTGCAGTTGATTACTTTTAATGAATAGTTGCTAAAATAGTTAGTATGTAAACGACGACAACGCAGTAATTCACTGTTTAAGGGAAAGTGTTTTGTAAAAATATGTTGATTAATATTCAATATCTCAGTTTGTGTTGGAACTCAAAATAAACTTGGAAATATCAAAATAGAAACAAAGTAACGCAGAGAAGTCCAAAAGTTTAGATGCAATCTCTAAATCCAAGAAATCAATAAAAAATTGTTAAATGCAAACCATCTATTTTCACAAATGGAAAACGCTTAAAAGTGCAAGTTAACAGGGGTGATTATATTATTAGTTTTCGACATGCTGCTGATGTCATCTGATGTAAGTGATTCTTTTAGCGAACTCCCCTTCAATCCCCCAATGATAAACCGTATAATATTGATCATCTAGAATTCGTTCATTTATAAATACCTGGAATTTATTTCACACGTAGTATCAAAACAATACAAAAGTGAATATTTATTATGTCTTACAATATATTAAATAATAATATGATCATTAGACGTAATTGAAACTTATTTTGTATAAATTCGTCTTGTTTCTGATGAGGCAAATTTATCAATAATATCATCAAAGTCGATCATACCAAATTTTTCTCTTCTCGAATTTGAAAATGCTAGGTAAATTATGAAATCTAGTTCAATAGTAGATCGTAGATAAGTCAAATCAATTTTAAGTTACTGAATGAAAGTTGGTAGGTAGCAATTAGTACTGAGATCATCAGCACCAAGCTCAGGTTTGGGAAAACATCTCCGTACGAGATTAAGAATATTACGGAGTAACATTTTCAGTCACATACTTTGTTGAAGAGTTAGCTCTATTCCATTGAATTATGTATCAGAAGATTCAGCAAATTTTTTCAAGGTCGTTTTCAATAAATCGATGATAATAAATTCAGACCACTCGAATTAGCCGATCTATACACAGACAAATCTCCTAAATGTCTTTCTTTTTTAATAGAGATAATTCATCTACAGCGCTTCCTAATTTACTCTACAAAACATTTAAACTGATCTACTGCAAAAGTGTATTTTTGGACGAAATTTCCAACGTCTAGTAAAAATCAAATTCGAAATGAGAAATTGTCACTCAATTACATATTTCTTGTTATAGGCGATCAAGAAAGCTTTTCATAACGGGATAAATTTCACTTTCTGCGGAAAGACCAACATCTTTAGCCAAATCTACGGACATTATGCGAAATCTGTACGCATTTCTCACAAAGAGACTTCGCTGCTTCTATTGCCTCTTCACAGATCTTGTTTCGAAATTTTTACTTCAATACTTCAAATGATTCCAGATCATTTTCTGAAATTCATTCTAGAATCTTGTAATCTGAGCTGCACACGATCAATTCTTCTTAAGATTTCATACCAGAAATAACATTATGGAACTTAAAGTTAGTATATTTTGTAACAGAATTGCAGCCTCACTTTTGGTGTCAGTTGTAGTAGCAGTGGTTCAAGAATATAAAAGTGACGTTATAGAATATTTCTACTTTTACGTTCAAGTGGGGTAGGTTCACAAAATTATAAGCATTCACTTTGGGATATAAAAAAAAATTTAGTAGTGTTCAATTGGTGTTAGAAAATTGGAAACACTTCAATTATAGTTTTGTTGAGTTATGAAGTATTTTCTACGGTAAAGTAAGTTTTCCCTTATATAGTAAATATTTCGTCCAATCGCTCTCATTCCGTTATTAATAAATGTAGAGCTAGATTATTAGGATATATTTGGGTGATTCCGTTCTAACTGTGATATTCAATGTCCTGTATTGTTTTTTTGTACTAGTCATTAATTAATAATCAATTAATAAAAATTTTGTGTTAATTGAATAATTCTTAAGATATTTAAACATTATTTTTATACAATATAACTTGCCACTTAAAGAAAACTTATACTACATCACTTGAATGTCAGTACCGTGTCATGTCCATTCCTAGAATTTACCGATAAATTATTAATTTTTTTTGTCGTAACAAATGATTTAAACTAATTACCTTATAAATTCTAATGTTTATGATCAAACTGAGGAAAATTGATGCACTTGTTGTTTAATATCTTAAGTTACCATGTCAGTACCGTGGATAAATGAGTCAGTACCGTGGAACTCAAAATCCGACATTTGTGTCTTGCTCGTGATACTTTGAAGTTGTAGTAAATTCCTCTTAGAGTTTTATTTTTACAGTAAAATAGATGAATAATATGCATAAAAAAGTTAGAAAAGTTAAATTTTAAAATCTTGAAATTTTGAATACAAAAAATCACAGTTAGAACGGAATCACCCATTTGGAGAAATGAAAAAAAATTACGTTCACAATATTACTCTAACGTGTTTCGTATTTATTTCGTATTTATCTACACTCTTTCACCTTCTTAATTTATTTAAACACTACACAATACATTTAACTTTAATAATTAACTTAGAAATATTACTTTCGCAAATTCGTTCTTTTCACTACGACTATTCATTCAAAACGAACTAACTGCGTGCACACAAATCTTTTAAAGACCTAAATAGAATTCTAAAAAGTTCTAGGACAAAAAGAAACGCAAGAAATAAATAAATAAATGAACTTTCCTAGAAATCATTTAAAAGAAATACCATAAATAACCGCCATAAAAACAGATGAAAGGCGCCGCGCGAATTCGGCGAATTTTTAAATTTCATTTTAGCTGGACAGGACCGGCCTAAGGACCAATTTCGGGAACTTGTTCGTAACATTAAAATAGATAGAGGGCGTGATACAACACATATGTTAGACAGGAGTAAAATGTTGATACGAAAATACAAGTAATCAACAGAATCGAGAAAAATTGTTGATTATATCAGAAACTCATATTTGTATCTCTCATTATATTCCCTTTCATTTTTCTGTTTAATATATAATCTTTTTAGTTCAATTCATGCTTTTATTCTCAAAATAATTTAATGCTTTAATGTAATTTCAAGTTTTCTGTTCAAACGTCACAGGATTTCAATGAAAAACGTGTATCGGAATGAATGGAAAGTATTTTAATTAATTTAAATTGTCAGTAGAAATTGTTATATTAGAGATTCGTTGATAAGTTAACAACATTCATTTGAGAGTCATTTCTCATTTATTCCTAGAAAAAAACCCCATTGCGAAATTAACATTTGGGTGATTCCGTTCCAACTGTGATATTCAATGTCCTGTATTGTTTTTTTGTACTAGTCATTAATTAATAATCAATTAATAAAAATTTTGTGTTAATTGAATAATTCTTAAGATATTTAAACATTATTTTTATACAATATAACTTGCCACTTAAAGAAAACTTATACTACATCACTTGAATGTCAGTACCGTGTCATGTCCATTCCTAGAATTTACCGATAAATTATTAATTTTTTTTGTCGTAACAAATGATTTAAACTAATTACCTTATAAATTCTAATGTTTATGATCAAACTGAGGAAAATTGATGCACTTGTTGTTTAATATCTTAAGTTACCATGTCAGTACCGTGTCATGTCCATTCCTAGAATTTACCGATAAATTATTAATTTTTTTTGTCGTAACAAATGATTTAAACTAATTACCTTATAAATTCTAATGTTTATGATCAAACTGAGGAAAATTGATGCACTTGTTGTTTAATATCTTAAGTTACCATGTCAGTACCGTGGATAAATGAGTCAGTACCGTGGAACTCAAAATCCGACATTTGTGTCTTGCTCGTGATACTTTGAAGTTGTAGTAAATTCCTCTTAGAGTTTTATTTTTACAGTAAAATAGATGAATAATATGCATAAAAAAGTTAGAAAAGTTAAATTTTAAAATCTTGAAATTTTGAATACAAAAAATCACAGTTAGAACGGAATCACCCATTTACCAAATCTGTGATTCATTAAGTATAATTATCACTTTCTTTTTCTAAAAAATTGAATTTTAATTTATTTATCAGTATTTTTATGATATAAAAACACTGTTTATTCGTCAATAACTCTTATTTAGACCGTAGCTTACTGTTGGCCAGGCGGTGACTGATAATAAAGGCAATAGAGGAAGAAGTATCATTCGGCGATTTCCCGAAAACGGAAACGGTCCCGAGGCAGGGATCCCGGCATCAGCAGGCTTGGTGATCGTTCATCGAACGCCGGCTATAGAAACCGATTTCCAAACCATTGTACATGTTCTTTATTGGTGTGGTCTTCTTCCACTCGACTTTATATAGTTGGATTCGAATTATTACCGCCGTTTACTATATATCTCCAGGGATAAGTCCGAAAAGGAATGGAAAAACAAGTCACAGTAGCGGTAGAGAATGTGCTATCTGGTTTATTGGGTTTATTTAGGGACTGTTTTCGCAGTGACGTTATGTTTATATTTTACATTAGTTCGCGCCGGGTTAAAACCTAGATGGTCTCGTCGTATAACCCATGTGTATGTAAATTTGTTTGTTATCTTCGAAAGTATATATTCAGAAACAAAAAAATATTAAGTGACTTGTTTTGTTACAGAATATTCTCTCATCTGTTATACAATAAAGGTAATAGCATACATTATGGAACAAATTTTTTGGTAATAATTCATTTTAGATGATAATCCATCGGTTCCTCGACAATAAATAAATCGGCGACCACATTCTTGTTGCACATTATGAATAACTTCCCGAGTAATTATTTCATGTAACTATATTCATCTTCCTCTACCGATCAAACTCCTGAACACTAGTTTAAAAATATCACGTGTACAATTCGAGGCTAAATCAACTTCTTGCAAATTATAAGTGCCGTTCTCCTGTAAGATTCTATTGTAACAAATAAGGGCAAATATTTGCTATTTCAACGAAATCTTGATATTCCGATGATGTTGAGCATGAGCTCCAATCGTCCAGGTTGGATTATACTTAGTCCAATATCTGGGATTTTGACATTTAACTGAAGTATCATGGTAAAGTATAGCCTTATCACAAAACATCTTTTGTTTAATAAAATTTAGATTACGATAACATGAATCTATCAAAATGTCATTTGGTTACACATGCAGATCGAGATCGATCATTATGGTATAACTGAGTTTTGTATGCATCTTCTTTCCAAATACGTTGGATAGAGAGAAATTGGTTTGTAGAAATAATTTTCAAAAAATAGACAAACAAAGACGATATAGGGGTGTATTGAATAGAAAGAATAGCGGATATAATTGCGGCAATAGTATTTGAAATCGTGCCAGAACTGGAAGAATATAATAGGATATAAAAAGAAGAGAATAAGAACTTGAAGGCGAGAATTGAAGTTATAACCCTTAGAATTCTGAGCATGGCAGAAACAATACAAACAATGGACACCAAAATGACAACACTCATCGAAAATCAGGAAAAGAGGGAAGCGAAGGAGAAGAAAACAAATAAAAAATAAGAGCCCCCAAAAACAATCAACGGAATCCAGTGTTACAGAAGTCAAAAACACGAAAAAGAGAAAGAAATCAGAGAGGCAATCCTCCGAGGAAGACCGGTTTTTTCAAGCGCACGTGTGTGTATGTAAATCGTGCCATTTGGATACGGGCCGTTAAGATATGCTGTCTTTTTCTCAAGTTTTTTCCTTACCTTATGGCATCTAGCATTTTAATTATTTTGATCAATTTTATCACCTGTTGATTGGGGGATAGATCTACCTGATTCCTTTCAGTGATATTAATTCTTAAATCGTTCACCCTACACTTCATTTCATCCCATTCCAATGTACTGGGTGAGGAACAAAAAAAGGACTTCGACCATATCGCAGGAACGGATCATTTTACAGATTTAGAGAGACGAAAATTACATAGTGGTCTCAAAAAACACGTGAAAATTATTTTCATAATTTGAAATATACCACTAGAGAGCGTATTTGTAAATATGATATAAAAAAAATAGATTAAGCCTAGTAATCGATAAATGCGTAGAATTTGTTGAAGAATTGGATTATCGTGTATTACCACTTAATTGTATGAAGTTTGAAAAATTTTGCTTTTTCGATTTTATATTTCCAAATATAAATAATTTCTACGTGTTTCTCGAAGAAACTTTTTTTATAATTTTTGCTCTCTGAAAAATGTAATATAATGACTTCCTGAAATATGGCACTTACCTTAATATAATCTGTCGAGTACTCAAGAGCATCTAAAACTAAAGAACTAAATTTGCTTATTTAGACAACGTTATAGGAAGTCATAATCAGTTCCAGATGCAAAAGAACGTAAAGTTACTTGCAGATTCCCTTTTGCTGAGACTTTAGATCGCGAAACAGTATTTATTTTTTGAATTGTAGAAGCTATTACTTCATATTCTCTGATGTCTTCAGTTTCTACTTGCTCAACACTTTTCGAAGTCCACCTTCTATGCATGTGTTCAATAGTCACAGTCTTGCCCATATTCATTTTCTTCATTAAAAGCTAATTTTATTTTTTTCTTCCACATTACTTTGCGAATATATGTTATCATCGAAGATACTCGCAGTATCAAAATAGCTCGGTCTAGTGCTAGGCCAAATACTCAACTTAGCTTTGCAGCGTGGCTTCTGAACAAATCTCAACAAATTTCTATGAATTGGGTTTCATTTGAAGTGAAGTAATTTACCACATTTTGATGTGAATATGTACTAAGTGGCCAGATAAGATAATATTGTATCAAAAAAAACGTAGGAAGTTCTTTACTTCTCAAAATTTTTAAGAATATAATAAAATTTGAGCCACACAAAACAAGAGATATGGCAACTATTACAAAAATGTTATTTTTAAAACATAATATGAGTTATCTAGCGATTTTGCAACTATTTATAGATTTCCAAGACCCTCGCCTCATATCTTGAACTTTCAATTAACTGGAATCTACTCAATGGATGTTTAAAAAATATTTTTACTGCAATCAAAAACTTTATCTCCTTAATGACTGAACAGATTTCAATAAACTTGGCACCGTTGAAAGAAGCATTCATCACTCTATAGAATCCATCTTAGCGATGATATATCTACTTCTTGTTTTTAAAGCTATAGGGCGAATATTTGATGTAATCAAAAAATTGCTAAATGCTCTAAAAATTGAATGCTACAATTTTGTTTGTATTGATTAGTCAGTGAGTAAATTTTTCTTCAATTGATGAATTCAAATTAATTAATGGTATATATTTGAAAAAAATTCTCTGGTATTAATATAATTCAATTCTAGAACTAGGGGGACGGACTGCAGTTCTTTGCTTTTTCTCTCCCAAATAATTTACACACCTTCTGCAAGATACAATGTCATCAAGTGCCTCCCTAAGCGGTAGAGTTCTTCAAAGTGGCTGATTATAAGTTTTAGATGAATTTTATTAAATCCAAATCGTTCATTGTTCATATCGTATCAAAGTTTGAACGGAACTGTTTAGATTGATCCAGCCCTGGATCAACCCTTCTCAAAGTCTCTCTTCCAACCTACTGAAACTATTTCTTATAATACACTTAGAAATATCACAAAAAGACCAAAAAGGGTTATTAGATCTCATTTTCAGGTGAATGAATAAGTCCCTGAAATACCATCGTTACCTGTATGTCCAGGAACCCAGAATTCTGAAGTAAATATGAATGATTTAGATTATATGTCTCTATTATTATCGATATAATTTTGGATCTATAAATATTGTCCTTGACATCATTTTTTATTTTGTTTCTTTCTTCCAGAATTTAATAGCTTGTATGCCCTTATACTTACAAGTGAGTTGAAGTTAAATGAAACGTATTTTTGCTGTAGATAATCAATACTCTTATCATCTAATACATTCACGTCTTATCATATAATTTGGAAGACTTTTTTATATTTGGATTGCTTAAGCAAATTCTAACCACAAACTTGCAATTTTGTCGAACATAATGAATGAGAGAGACAAACTAAGAGAACTAAGTTTCAGTTCCGTAACAAGTAATACTGGTTCGTATAGAAGCATTTGTGCATGCAACGCTTGTTAAAACTGTTCAAACAGGGGAATTAAAGAGAAACCGAAATGAAATAATGTTATTTCGGCGTATGAGAATTACGGGATACTATGCAGATGTTCCCTCGAAGCAAATTGTATGTTTGAAACTAGTAAAATCAATCTACGGTATGTAATTTGTGAATGCGTTATTATGAGATTTTGTGCCCATTAACAACATATTATTTATAGGTTTCAATTGAACAACAGGCAGTTCGTGCAAAATTATAACATGTGGATACAAAACCGGTGTAATAATGTAACGTTTTTTATTTGATAGTACAGGCTATAGATATTCCATTTTAAATTCGTACCTTTCTACTATTATTTCCTCCAATTTCTATCCATTTTCTATTTTTACAACGCTCTATGCGAACCTTTCAGTGTTTGAAACAAAGCTGGAAGTCTGTCATCTTTTCCAGAATTCCTGTCTTTTACAGTTTCAACATTTTCAACTTTTATTGTTAATTCTACTTCAGGAAAGGAATTTTAATCGTACAGCGCAGGTGAAAACGATTCCAAACATTAGAATTTCAGGCATCAAAATCTGCAGTACAGATTCTTTATCATACAGTTTAGGGTCAGATTAGAATTTTTCCGACATTTCGAGAATCTGTTACGTCTTCTTGGCCATATTTACATGATTTATGTCCCTCAAAACACGTGCACGTGGTAATTGTTCCCTGCTGTAACATTCTTACAATGAATTATAAGTTCCAATCACGGTTTTCCCAAGTTTTCATTTTAATTCATTCTTTACTATTTTAACTGGCGAAACATAGAAGATAACCGTGATATTAACAAATGAAAACCTTATAGTTACCATTACTATTGTTGATTTAATAAATTTTTAACAAAAAAATGTTTTGTTAGGTGATATTTTGATAAAAATATTTGGCAAATTGTTTGAGGTTAGTACCCTGAAATAATTATGTTTAATTAATTTCTCACCTCTAAAAATAGGTTAACCTTGGAGATTGAAATTTGCAAATACAGAAGTGATTTCTTTTCTGCGGAGTTTCGAAATTTCAAGTATAAAACAAAAGCAATGTTAAATTTAAATTAGCTGTTAATTAGAATCATTCCGAATATTATAAAATCCATTACTGCTCTAAGTCAAGACATCATAAATAAACTGAGAAAATGAACAACTAGTTGGAAATTAGATGAGAAAATAACAAATACGTAACAAACCCACGTCAAAATTTGGAGACATTACAATAAAATTCTAGATAACTAAAATAAGTTGTTGTTGGAATAGTAGTCGTTAGACATCTTGCAGCCTTCACTTATTATTTCAAAATGGAATGCTCTATATATTTTCGTTAAAAATTGTTTGTCTTTTTATTTGAAGTACCTTTTGATATTTGTTTATTGAAAAAAAATAATAAATTATGAAGTATGAACCTATGACGTAATTTATAAAACAAAAAAAATCAGTTGTGCTATAATGCAAGTTTTCGAACGTATCAATACCAATTTTATATAAGTTCCCTGAATCACAGCTACTTTAATGCTGCGACATGTTTCATGGAAGTCTTCTTTAACATCATATGAATCCACATCTAATTTGTGAAGTAACCTCACAAAAAATCGTGCAGTGGTGTTAGATCTGGTGAGCGGAGAGATCAAGTATTCCGTTGTGTCTTTCGTAGATTCTGGTCACACGTATACAAGAAAATATAAATACTCCTCTTCAGTCAACGCATTTTAATATAAACAGGATCCAATCAATTCATCCACTCCACCTGTAACCCAACTCTTTGGAAACGAATTGATTAACGGTTAATCAATAATGGGCATTCAGAACATCGATGTTATGAAATCGACTTTTATCAATTCAAAATATTTGTCAATTACCAAATGAAAATATTTGTATTCTCAATTTCCTATACATTGCTTGTGTTTATTCCATTTGTTTTATTTACTATTCTAAAGGACGCATAAGGGTTAACATCAATATATGCAATAACATAATTATAATTCACACAGAGTTTGAGTGTGAAACATTGTTTAAGATCGAACGGCTGCTCAATTTCCATGTATTTTACATGACGACGTTGTTATAAACCCGCTCGTTGAATATTTTTCACCACAAATTAGCTGTGTAACAAAGTATTCATCTGAACTGAATATTAATGGCATTGTAGATACTTGTAATGTTATTGAATATTTTTATCTAAAACGTATAGATAGTGGATAGAACAAACAGTTATTTCATAGGTTAATTACACCAATTGTTACAATGACCTTTCAAAGCATTTTTTTCAAAATTTTAAGTCTCTAGCCAAAGGACTGAAGCAACTTAGGACAATTTGTGGAGTGAAGTTCGGAAATAAGTTTCATGAAATCCGTTTAATTTTAAATTAAATAAAAACCTGAATATATATCGAGAACTTTATTTAGATAAAACGTATCTCACAGTTCAACGCTTTATAAAGATAGTTGCTCTTCGTTTAATCATACTTGGCGCTTGTGACTGGGTGAGTGTGTCGTTTGAAAGAAAGTTTGCTATGAACTGAAGATTTCACCAAAAACTATGGCTTTTAGAGCCTAATCTACCGAGCCCCATTAAAGATGTCTATTAGATGATTCAAGTACTGACGACATTACCACTTGACCAACACTTGAGTGTTTAGTTTACCTCTAGTGTTTGGAAATGATAATTTGGTTATGGAAATACACATCAGACAGTGTTGTTGTAGTGGTAGTGTACACTATTCAGTGTGATAATCATGAACAGTTCTACAAATTCCTACTTATCTATCATAATATTTGCATTGTTATTAGAATTATGAAGACTATGCTTAAGAAATAAAATTTTCTGCAGATTTCCTAATAGCCCATTGCCAAATTATCATAGATTAGGCCAAGTATGATCGTTGTGTTATATTTTTTGGGTAGTTCTTGGCAATGGTAGAAAAGGGGCCTAGCTGATGTGACATCGCGTCTATATTAGTAATCGTTACGGCACGGATAACATGATCAATTTTTTATTTATATTATTGGCGACAATAATTTTTATAGAAAGAAATGCAAAAATTTACTGATTATTGACAATAAGAATTTAAAAAAATATTCCATACTATGTTGTAGTTGGACGTCTAGAATGATATAACTAATATGGCATCATGCAACATAGTGAATGTTCTATTGATACAGTAATGCATCATTATTTATTCAACATACTTGGTCATAAATTATTCACAATAATTTTTGAAAATTGTTGAAAGGCGTTCAAATATCATTAAAATCGTACGGTAATCAATATGGGGTTTTAGGTCGTTAATCAGAAAAATTTCACTTGAACCAAGGTATCGTAATGAGTTTATTTCTTATTTCTCCTATAACGTGGTTTTTTGTGCATAGAATATTCCTACAAAAACATTCGATAGTGTAACAAGTCCACCGATTCGTGCAGAAAAAGCCCTGGAAAACAAAAAATACTGTTCTGCTGTTTTGCTTGATATCGGACAGGCTTTTGACCCAGTGTGGCATCAAGGGCTGCTATACAAAATTAAAACTCCCTCAAACTACTGCTCACTTCAGAAATCTTACCTAATCAACAGAACCTTCCAAACAAAAGTTAATGAGGAAAAGTTCAAAAATTTTACCATAGCAGCAGGGGTGCCACAGGGTAGCATACGTTTACATCTGATATACCAGAGATATAGTAGACAACAGGAACTTTTGCTTCCTTAATGAGTCAAATCAATAAATGTAACATTCACGCTACGTAATGGTACTTGACCGCCAGTTAAACAATACGGAAATACCACAAGCAGATAGTGCCAAATACTTAGGAATCCACCTAGACAAAAAACTTAACTGGAAATAACACATCACAAAAAAAGGAAACAATATTATATGAAAGCAAGAGAACTACATTGGTTGACAGGGAAAAATCCAAAGTCTCACTTGTAAACAAAGTCCTTATCTACAAATCTGTCATCAAGATTAAATGGACATATGTGGGATTGCGATTCCAAATCTGATACAAATATTATTCAGAGATCCGAATCTAAAATACTCCGTCAACTAGTAGATACAACAAATCCCACCATTCACGTGGACCTGGGAGTGCCCACTGTACAAGAAGTTATCCATGAGAGGGTCATCAAATACCACAAAACTATAGAAGCTCGCCCAAATCCACTACTAGAGGAGTTGTTAACGCCACTAAACGCGAGAAGACTGGTTGGTCAATAGACCTAATATGAGGTATACGCCCATAGAATGCAAAATATTTTCTGATTGTTAATAAAAACTTGTAATAAAAAAGAATATTCTGGGGTGTACTTGAATGTTTGGCTATATAACTGTGTACATTAAAGTAAATTGATATATAAAATTTTAGGAGAACATCAAAATATTGATGTATCATTATTTTCGTATTATTATTTTTAAAAACAAGCAAGTATGCCTGTAATAAATGAAGTCAATTTTTAATGATGAAACTGGGAAAAAAGCTGGATCCGACAATTGTATAACGATAGTGCAAAAAAAGTTGTAGAAAATATAACTGCATTTTTCTAAGTTCCAGATTTGGATTATTTACGGACACCGAGTGTGTAGTTCGTGTTTGAAGAAACAACGATGGTTTCCATGAAGGTCATTAGAGAAAATGGTTTTAGGAGGATTAGCTACTACGATGACTGTTACGTAAATTATAACATCGACGACAATTTCAGGAGAAGTGCTTATGATATGTATCTAATAAACAGAGAAATCGAAAGTTTTAATATGGATTCGTGAAAAGACAAGAGGTTAAAAACCTGCCAGACTTTTATTTGGTAATATTCTGTGAACATGGTGTATGGTAGCAAGCCCGATAAATATGCAGCTGAATAAGATTTCACGTAAAACACCTGTTCAATAGAGAAATGTGACTGTTGTTTGTTGTTTGACAGTAAGCTCAGTAAACATTCCGCTAGAGGTATCCGCATATATCCTGTTAGTCAGTAAGATATGAGATTTCTATATGACTTTATGCTTAGCTTTAAGCTCTGAACATCTGGAAAGTAAACTGTATGAATTTATATTTAGCTGAGAGTCAGTGGAATTCCGAAAATATATTGAGAAAAAACTATTTCAGGTTGCCGATAAGTATAAAAAAGTGGTAATCTGTATAAAAAATTAAATAACCTACAAAAATTTCGCAAGAGATCAATCTTGATAAAGAGATAAAATCTTCCAACGGCGACGACGATATTGGACGCAGATAGACAGCTCTAAAGAATAGAAATGTCTATTCTATTGATGAAATTTGTTGGAAGGATGGTTAATACTCGTTCTTGAAATGTGGCAGGATGTGAGTCGAGCTTCCATGTAATGATGTTTAACAGCAATATAAAACTTTTGAGTCTGATATTATGAATAGTGCTATCGGCTATTTGAAAAATCTAGCATCTAGTATCTTTTTGATAAGAGCTATACTTTATATATATGAAGAAAAACGTGCTGTTGAAAATTATGGAGGTGTATAAATTTTGTACCAAATGTTCGTCGATCAAAACGAAATAGAGAGATTCAGTTTTTCACCATATTAGTGTCAATTTAAACCAATGGAATTGCGTGTACGAAAGTGAAGGTGTCGTAGCAAGACTAATACAAATGAAGAATAAAAGACCTTTAAAAAATCTCACAAGTGGAAACTGTAACTGAAAATAGAATAAAAAGAATACGAGCTCTTTTTATTTTATATCATCTCCTACGGTGTAGAATGGCTTGTTTTCTTCATAAAATACTCTTGATTGTGCACCCTAATTAAAAACTACAAATGCAACTTCCATCTCACTTTCACATTAGAAAGAACAATGTCAATAATTATTTATTTGTTAATTTTCTTGACTGATCAAAGATCCGCATACCTTTTCTAATTAGAATGTTGTAGGGTTCACTACTGAAATATCTTTCCCAACATTTTCTATATTAAGCATCTGAATGTTTGTATTGAACATATCATGGACTTGGCAAAAGAAAACATTGCCCTTGGCAATTTTAATAAGAGAGATTGGCTATTACCGAATTCAGAAACCTCAGCACGTTTTGGAATTTCATCTCAAATGTTGTATATGAGAAAAAGACAAAGGTATACTACTAAAATCAAACTATTATTTCGTTAATAGTCTCACATAAATCGATCCACGACATACAGCCAGTTTAAGGTCACAATTGATAACTTTGCTAAACGTTGAATGCATCAGGAGATGAGGAAATTGTACAATAATGAGGCTGTCGAGTAATCAATGTTTTCTCTCGATAAATTGTCATGATTTCAGGACTCTTTCTATAGAACATTAATTTAAAAAAAAAGTCTGTGTCTATATGACGAGATTGATAATTTGCATAATGATGTTAATCAATAGATCACCTATAACATGAGTATCAAAACAAAAATCTGTTTTAACCACAGAAAATTGAAAAAATGAATATTTTGATTTAAATTTTATATAATAAGTGTAGATAATTGAAGCCGGATATTTAAAAAAAATCGAGTAATCTTTTTTAGAATATATATAGTTTTGCATATTTTCTTAAATAAAAAAAACTTATTATTTGGCATATAATAATAACTATGGCAACAATCTTCTTAATGAGACGGTCATATGTCTCTCCTAATGTTTCTCATATTATTTTATCTTGTTTCAGTTGCATATATTATCAAGCCAGCGTTTCCTACTATTCATCTGGTCTCTCTTGGTCGCCATGCTGTAATCTTTGTAGTCCATCTTTCTTTGTCTTGTCTTTGAGCATGAACTAGCAAAATTCATTTCAACAATACGCTTTATGTGCCTACTACACGTAGTATAGATTTTTTCGGAATTGATCTTATCTCTGGGCGAGATTTCTAACATAGCTCTCTCCATTACTCTCTGTGTTGCTCTTAGTGGACTCAGCTTTTGATGTGAGTTTGATCCATACACATTAATCTTTGATTCACTGGGAATGGTTCGGTTTCTTAGGATGTGATGAAAGCTTAGGAAATGCTGCCAAATTCAAAGTCATTCCTCATCCAATTTGGCGTTCTGATTATTCATGCCTAAATTCATATTTCAACCAATACTTATAGGCATTTAATAATATAACATTCATATTCAACTCAATATTCTTTGCTGCCAAGTTAAATTTCTCTACGCTCACTAATATCACTTGGAATTGAGACTATATCGTCTACAAAGTGCAGATTGATAAAGTGGGATCGCTCAATTCGTATCCCCCCTTGTTCCTTTGATAGCTCTTTAAATACATCTTCTAAAGCAAGGGTAGATAATTTGGAGATATCGGGTCTCACTGGCCGACTCCTCGTTGTATTTTCATTTTGTTAATTTGTAGATCTTCGAATTCGAACATGGAATTTGGCATCGAGATTTATCTTTCATATATAATTGAGTATCTTGAATTCCTACCCTGTACTTTGGTTTTACAAATGCTTTATGAAGGTTAGATGAAGATAAGGAGAGGAACTCATTAATATCACAACGTATTGCAATGAACCTGAGAATGGTTCAACTATTTGTGATTATTATCAACAGTTTCTAGTTGATATTTACAAAACTAAATAGAGAATGGGAATTATTTGAGAACATCCAAGGTAACGCATCTTTCGACAAAAAAACTATTACTCGAAGTTTATAAATAGGATGCAAAACTTAACTATCAATTTTAACGGCCATACAAGTAACGACCGTTCCATGAACTCGTTTCATGTCTTTAAATATTACATATTAAAAAAAATTAAAAAAAGTATTGTTGTCATATCTGTTACTTAAAGGGCAACCACAAAATCCATCATGTGAGAGTTCTGGCGATGTACAACCATATTATATACTAGTTTTACTAATACATCAAAATTTTCACGAACAAATTATATCTAAATCAATTTCTTTCAATTAGCATGAACATTCTTGTGGGTTCATTCCTCGGGAATATTACATTTAAAATTACATTAGAAAGGTTGATATGTCAATAATTGTAACTGTTCTTTGATCGTAAATTTTTCTGAAAATATCTAACAGCCTTCGGCAGCATATACTGTCAACTGGTAAGAGTATGTAACTTTTTTGTTTTGCAAAGAAAGCTTTTGATTTAAAATAGTGATTAATAATTGGTATCATATATTAAATAATTCACTCCAATTTACTCCACTGTGATTTATAAGATATAACAATTTCTAAAATTCCATGCAAATGCCTTAACAGGTAAACAATTTAATTCCCTTGTCAGATCAATTTTAGATATTTTAAACAGTTTATATCCCTAGGGTTCAGAATTTCTCCACAAAATTATTTAATGAAAGCTTACACAAAATCGACGATGTTAACCTTACAACAAAACTTTCGCAAATTAGTAGAATGCTCCATTTTATGCAGAGGGTATATTATATGGGATGTACTCAGTAACAATGAATCATGATAACGTGGATATCCTGGAATAAGCCACAGTAGAGAACTAAAAAAAATTTTAGCTTTTTGGAGAACGTCAATACGAAATACAAATCGATTTATGATCAAAACACAATCAGTGTAGAAGAAAATAATATTACAATATGGAACACACGTGGTTTAAAACATGGGAAGAAATAATGGAGCTGGGGTGGAAGGGTATGTGTGATATAACTACAATCAAAGTTTAAGGAAAGCTCCAAGGATTCCAAGTGGAAATTTACGCAATTAAGAAATATGATAGCAGATAGAAACTAGCAAAAAAGAACCTGAATTGATTAAAGATAGACAGTGAAGCTAACACAAGCGAAGATACCATTGAGCAACTACATTTAGACGAGATAGAGGATAAAATCCACTCCAAAACATTCAACATAGATTTTAACAGGATATTGCCACCGGAATCAACACTCAAGAAACTTATGTTTGTGGAAACAGAAGACTGCAGATTCTGTGGGCTCGGTAAAATAACATTTATCCATTTATTCGTTGGAGCAGAGTACAACTTAGTCTCACAACTCAACAAATAGAAGCATACTGCAAGACTGAACACAACTGAAACGATTTCCTGGAAGTTATTGAAGGATCAGAAATAAAAAAATTGGGTGGATATGGAGCACAATAAAATTTTCTCAGATAATCTTCTCACAGCTTCAAATGAAACAGTAAGATGAGGAAATGGGAGAAATTGTTGGGAATAGATCTGGTAAATACGCTGGGAGGTCAACTAGTTCGAAGTGTAATACTTGAATTTTTACTATGGCGATTACCGAAGTGTGAGAACGTGTGTTGTCTTGATGGGGAACTGCCTCGTTTTACTTCATATGCGATCGCTTCTTCGCTATTTCTCTCTTCACCTTATAAAGCAATGAACTATAATACTCTTTTTTCTTTGTTTCACTTTTTTGAGGATCGTTGATGAACATAATACCATGACTATCCCAAAAAACAGTCACCATTATTTTCTCTACCCATGAAACACTATTTGCCGGTTTCGGAGTAGGTTGCAATCTACTGTCTTGACTATTTTATTCGTTTCTGGAGTATAGTAGTGTATCCAAGCGTCATCTACGTCTACATCTTATGAACCTAGGCCAAAAATCCAACCCATTTTGCTTGACCTGCATAAATTAGGCCTGCTGAATATTTATTCGAATGCGCTGTTGATCTAGACAACACTTAGGCGAATGCATAATTCTTTAGTCATTATAAGGCTAATCCTCGTCGATTGCTACTTTTACCTTTGTAACCCCAATTCGCTAGTCCATAACCATTTGGTGGACTTTTTGACCTTTCCCAAATCGTATATTTTCCCCCTATTCAAAAGTATGATAAATCATAAAAATGTTTGCAATCTTTAATATGGCTTACGAGCTTTCTTCATCAACTTTTTGATAAACACATCCGATTGAGTGATACAGGACGAACCAATTAAAACTAATAGAATTATTATGTATCGCAACAATTTCCAATTCAAAAGAGTCAAAAAATTTCAGATTTTCCGATCTTCACAGCTTCAGAGAACTTCAATATTTGCATGATGTAAATGGGTGACACTGCACTTATTTTAAAAGTTTTCGTCGGATTTTGATAACCTTATAATTTCAGTCAATCATATTCATTGGCAACTAAAGTCTTAACTTAACCAATAATCTATTGTACCTGCCAGATACATCTTGAAAACTGTTCAAAATTACCACTATTACGATATAATCCATATAACAGCAGATTCTCTCCGAATCTGAACTTCAAATGATGGAAGGCTTTAGAGGAAAATCAATAGACTTCGTCAATCATTCGATAGATCCTCTTAGGCCCTTAAAGAGTCATCCAAAATAGTCATTTAGAAATTGTCGAATGTCTGGTAGATAATATAGATTAGTTTACGTTGTTAGTTCCTTCTTATAGGAATGATATATACTAGACGTGAACTAAGATACAGCTGCCCAATCAGTTTACCTTGCAACATAATTGACGAATTACGTTAGTGTCTTAGAGTTGTTAATGTCAGATTCAATGATAAGACTTTAAATTGAATTTGACGTGTACAGTTGGTTTTTAAACTTCAACTTCAAACATTTGTTCTCAAATGAATAATTTCCAAAACTTTGATAACCTCTCTTCAAGTTTCGGATTAGATGATGAGTTGGAACAATAAGATCTTGAAGAACTCGATCAAATATTTAAAATTTGATGGATTTCTATCCTGTCCGAGCATTTTTATCATAAATGATAATAAAATGATGGATAGTTTCTATTTATTTTCCCAATATCGCAGGAAACAGAAATTCGTGACCAGAATTCTATATTTTTTCATATAATACGATTAGATTATCGTTTGCGACAGAATTTGCTACATTAAAGTATTTAATTTATATTCAATTGAACGTAACCTTCGAAATAATCAGTGGAATGAAAGCTTAGACTCGCCTATCAAAAAAACGTTATCAAGGTTAATTGTAGGTGTCACTGTCTTTTCTAATCTAATTCGATTATTCGACAATCACTTTATTTAATACTTACTACAAAAAAACACACTGTGTATTCGACTCAACACAACCAACCACTAGTATTCGAAATAAACATTAATTCAAATCAATCCAATACGTTGGCTTACCTCTGACAGCTAAGCAAATTGATTGTTGATGAAAACAAACGCGAATCCTCCCTGTGAATATTTCCAATGTGACATTTGCAAATAAATAGGTTACATAAATAACGGAAAGAAAATCAAATTTGAAGAGAACATCCGAAAATTCAATGTAAGGGGAGGTACTGACGGTATTGCAGGTTATAACGCATTTATTTTATTGAGGTAGTTCAGTTGACAACATTGGTATGATATTTGGATCAGAATATGTATGATTTAACATCGCGAATGGTCTTTATTTCCAGGAAAATACTTTCTGCTCGATTAAGAAAAACGAATAATCTGAAATATGCTTTATTAAATAGAATTTCTAGCTTAATCTTTGGTATAGGAAATGAGGAATTAATGTTGAAAAATTGAATAGTCAGCAAATTCTTCCCACTACATAAAATACACGAAATATCAGAACTGAGACAACTGAAGACCAAACCCTAGAACGTACGGTAAAGGGATATACGGGAGTATTGAATTCTTTATGAATATGTTCTAAATAAATGTAAAGGGGAAAATCATAATGTTCACGTATGCGGAAAAAATCTGACGATTGTAAACTAGAACAGATGTCGTAGAGAGGCAAGCAAACAAATATGGGGGTAAATACGCTATAAATAATTCTTTGAAAAAACATAGGTGCAAACACAACAATTATATATGTTACAAGTGTACATCCATATTGCACGATGCTAATTGTGAAACACACTACAACTTTGAGTTTTTTCCCAAACTGTATTCGACATCTTTTTGTTTCCATCTTCGACAATTTCTACATTGAGAAGGTTCACAATTGAGCACCGTATTAAGATTATTTGAGCTTGGGCATCAATTCATTTCGTGCACTTCTTTGATTAACGTAATTTACCAAATGTATTCACAATGTGGAAAATTGTAAGAAAATGTCAGGAAATGTAAAAATAATTGAGCATGATTGCCCATTTCGTTTCACGGGCAACATCGCGTTAATATAGCAATAAAGCTGTCTACCTCCACATGCTATCTATCAAGCTTAACAATTTAACATCTCCTGAACGGATGCAAACTCTAAATAAATAATTGAATATACACGTTTACAAGGTTCAATTGACTCATGGAATGAAACCTGCTGACCATATAAAGTGTAGTGAAGAAGCTCAATGGTTGGTTGAATATACATAAGTGAATTGTCAATCCTCTTCAGCGGTGAGATACACTTACATTTCGTTCACAAAAAGAGTTAATGCATTTGGGCTAATGAGGATCCACCGGATTGTAGTTTTTCCATATTGAGGTTCACCGTGGATGGTGAGCGCTATAGCGAAATGACCAGAAATTAGCTGCTGAGCTGGTCGATATGTGGTTCCAATAGGATACTTCTTGCCACATAGCCAACGTAACAAAGGTTTATTGTACGCATAATTGAATGACCATGTTATTTAACATCCTGGCGAAGTTATATGCTGAGATCACGTAATTGAACTTTTATTTAGAGAAGAATTCTCACCAAAGGGGTCAGTACACAAAGACAAACAAAACGCTATATTTTCTGTCTTTACCGTGTATTATGGAGGGTGAATAAATTATCTAATACTTCCTCAAATATGAACTTGTTTTTATTAGAGATTTCTACGCTAGATGGGACTAACATTTTGTATTAACATGAACTGATATAACATAATAGGAAAGTTTACTTTAGTCATTATACAACAAACAGTTGAAGAAAGGATATATCCCAATGAACGCATCCAATCTAATTGTTAATGATTCATTGTAGCGGATATTGTACATTTAACAATCAAGAGGACATGTTCCAAAATACACGAAATCGAATTTCGTTCATCCTAATTGGAATAATTTCGCAATGACACGAGGTGCAAAGTGAATTGGTGTAAGCTCAACACCAATCCAATGATTCTAGGTAGATGTACATTTGTGATTGAGAAGTATAGATGGCAGTTATCGTTCCAAATGTTCGGGTTATCCGTTAGTCGATTCTCGCTATGGGATGTTATCCCTTAGAGACCAATCGCTTCTATTCCCTTCAGCTTCCCTCATTAATTATCCTCTGTATATATCAACTTAGTCGAATATCACCTTTGACCGCAAATTTTTGGAAAATTGGTTATTGAATTAGATTAAAAAGAAGTTATTCCCAGAATGAACCAAAGTAAATAAATTTAGGAAATAAATAAGTACCTATACGAGGGTTGCTAATTCGGTTTTGAGGTATATAAATAAAAATTAATATTCATAATTGAATATGGCTTTATTTTTTTTCCAAAATATTTTTCATCGAAATCAATACATGTTTGCGATTAAACCAATTTTTTCCATTCCGATTAAGGTACCTCCAAAACATGTGATTTGCACACATCAATTGCTTCTCCGGGTATAAAAAAACGTTGGCCTCGCAATTTATTTTTGATCTGCGGGAATAAGAAGAAATCATTGGGAGTGTATAGCGGATGATCCATTAATTTAATATTTTGACTTTTCAAAAACGTTTTGTTCCAACTGAGGTGTGAGACATGGTTGAGGTGGAGAATGATTCATCTTTTGCGACTGATTTCCATTTTCGAACATTTCTGGCAAACAAATGCCGGTGTTCCATTAAGAATTGACTGCTCTAATGGAACAGTGGCAACATGTCCAATCATTCCCAAAAAACCGACGACCATTTGCTTCGAAAAGCTTCGTGCGCGAACAACTTTTGTTGGATATGGCTCATCTTGAAAGAACCATATAGTCGATTGTTGCTTAATTTCGGGCTCATATGCAGAAATTCATAATTTATCTCCTGTAACGATCTTATAGATGTCTTTTGAAGCACCATGTTTGAATTTTTTCAGCATTTCTTTGCACTTATCCCCACGAGCTTTTTTTGAGCGATGTCAAATTATGCGGTATCTAACGCGCCATATGTTCATGCTATATTAAATGTATGCAACTCCAAAGTATACCACTATCCCATGGTATATGTGACGATCTCGCAAAATCAGTTTACGGACATCATCGATGTTCTTTGGAACAACAGCCGATTTGGACGACTATAACGAAATGCATCCTGTAGCGAAGATTTATCGCTTTATCACCAAAAGTCAGAGCTAGTTGATGGTCACACTGCTGTTGGTTCAATCCATCGAAGTCATAGAAAATCAAAGCTCGAAAATATTATATTATAATACTAGTGGACGTAGACAGCGTAGTTACCAAATATTATGATATTAACTAGACAATTATTTTTATTATATATATATTATAGATATTAAATATTCATATTAATTTTAAATAATATTAGTTGACCCTTGGAAGTAATTTCTATTTCAATACTGTTTTCCAAGCAACATTCACTTAAGATTCCTACTTGTTCGAAAGTTTGTACCTTGTAGATAGTACGTAATATCACTTCAAGAATATTTTCTTCGCTTGAATGAAAATGGTAGGTTCAAATGATGTATCATGGTAACAATAATAAACTAGGATTGGAAACGTAATGTTGCTTTCTTAAATAAATTTCAAATAAATGTTAACCAATTTTTTGTTTTGAATCAATAATGTAATCAAAATAATAAATTTTCTGTTAAAAATCACTGAATACTTTTCGATTCACTCGATCCAATTGTTCACAATAAATATCTGCATTGAAAGTTTGTTCAGTTTTGGGAACCATATTTCAAAGTATCATGCTGATTTTAAATTAAAACTTTTGTAAAAAAAATTGAGTTTACTATGCAACAGATTGTTAAAATTACGTTATATAATTAGAAGTAGTTACACCACGACAAATGACAAAGCTTTTATAGACAACGAACAATTATCGTTTTTTTTTTAAACCAGACACATATATGTTCCTCAATTAATTGCTCTCGTGGTCACGATATAATTATACTTATCAAGTGTCAAAACAAAAATGTGACTGTTATATATTATAAAAATGAAAATTAGATCATGATCATCTGATCCTTCCAGATCTTTGAAATTATTAAAATATAAGTAGATTGAGAGTCAAAAATCTATCATCTCTTAAAGAGTAATAAGACAAAAATCAATTAATTATAACTAAGATTACATGGATGCATTTCTCGTTGCACCCATTGCTACTGAAACAAGAAGAATCAATCACTTATTAGTCCCATAAGGAGTTGCAGCAACAACTAATTACCACAAATAATTTTGGATGTTATGGATAATGTCAATATAAATGATGTATATCTTATTGTTACTTCGGAATGGAACTTAAATAGGAATGTAAGGGCCCACAACCAAACACTCTGAAAGCTTGGACAACACACCAAACATTTTTCCAGCAGTAATATATGCATAAAATCCAAACTCGTTTGAGATTGTCTAGAAAAATTAAACAAGCTTGACAAGAAAAATAAAGTTACCTACAATGGATTCAAGGACACACCGAAGTTAAGGGAAATAGAATAGCTGGTAAGCTTGCTAAAGCAGGGGCAGACAAGCCCTTCATGCGACCTGAACACTTCTGTAGTATCAGCTACAGAATAACGGAAAAAGCACTGGAAAAAGAGGTAGATAGGAGCAAAACCAATTATTGTGACAACCTACGGGGACTGAGATAGGCAAAGATTCTCCTGGAAACGATAATCAGAGAAGATCTGGTGATTGTATCAACTCAAGTAAGAACAATCTACGAATACTAATAGGAGTCCTATCGGGGCACTGTTGTCTTACTAAAGACCCAAAGGCACTAGACTTAGCAGATTATGAGGAGTACAGATTTTGTTGCACAGAGGACTAAAACTCTATCCACATTCTCTAGAAATGTGATACTTTAATTATTTATGATAATTATCAATAGGTTTTTAGAAATTACTCTTTTAAATTTAAATATAAATAAATTTAAATTTTGGAATTCGAAAATGAGAACGCGTAATTAAAATGATCAATTATTTCTTAACAGATAATTGTTGTTACTCTCAAAATAAAATCTACAAGCTAATTATTTTTATGTAAAAGTATTTAGTTGGACAAAAAACTTTGTTATTGTTCAGATGTCTGTGAATAAATTATTGATATTCATTTATATACACCACGTGCAAGTGGAAAAAAAGTTGAGGTACATTCACTTATTACATAATTTATTTAAAAAAATGATTAATGGTCATTGGTATGTTCCAAAGTTGATCAATAATTTTATGGAAGTCGATTCCTGGGGAAAACAGACTACACAAATCTCAACGATTTAACAGAACTGAAAGAATGGAGGTAGCAATTTTTGGTCATTTACAAATTGATACCCAGTAATAAGAAAAGTAGTTCAGCTTTCTGGTTTAACCTGAAGTACCTCGAATTCCTCCATATAAAATACGATTTCTATAAGAATTGGACGAATATAAATTACAAATGTCGACATAAATTCTGCGGTATCATTAAATCTAATACAAGACATTTTTTGGCTGAACATACTTCTTATTTAAATGGTGAATTAAATATGAGTAATTTCACTTATTGGAATGAAACTAATCCATATTTGTATATTGAAGTACCACAACGTGGGTTCAAATTATGATTTTCTGCAACCCAAATTCTTGCAGAAGACAACAACTTTTTTAAACATGATGATTCTCCACTATATTTTACGGTATTTTTTTCACAATTTCTGGTTTGTGCATTTGATGGAGACGACCTGGGAAAAACCAAGCCGATTTAATAACTACAGGTTTTTTCCTTTGGAAAGTATTTGCTATTCAACTGAATTTTTAAAAGATTTACATCCAAGATGTACTTGTTGTCGAAGTATTTAAAAATAGATAACATTTTATTGAGGTAAACAAAAAGAAATTTATATCTTACCATATTCAGATGAGAACGTACCTGGAAAAAAGAAACATTTCATTACTTTTTCATTATTACAAGTGTAAAGAATTAAGAAAAAAACTAAGTAGTATATAAAGGGACATTGACAATAAATAATGACAAATCCCAGAAAAAAAAACGAGAGACGCACTTGAATATAACTCTTCCATTAAACAAAACATTTTGTCTTATGTTTCGAAAAATATCTGTTATTTTTTGAGTTTTTCACGGACCACGTGATAAATAAAATAGTTTGATTGAATAATTAATAATTGATTGTAATCAACATGTGACACTTGATGAGTGACAAAACATTTTTAATGTTATATAATCTATTAGCACCAACTTTCAAAAAACGAGTATACGAGGGTTGCTCCTCAAGTTTTTGAATATGGCAACACTGATATGAATATTTTGTCATACCAGTACTTTTCGAGTTGACACGAGTCGACGTGTTCGCTGGTTGATGAATGTTTCGAGTATCAGTCAACAAATCATATAGCACTAGTATGACAACACGTTCTGAGTACGTTCACCAATAAAAATGTCAAACTTTATGGAGAGATATTTCAAGACTTAAGTACCAGCCCTCGTATAGCATTGAGAAATTCATATTGTGTTGCAGATTAACTAGAAACGATCAACTGTGTCTACTGTCTATAAGCCATGGTCTCGAGTTCCTCGAGAGCCCATCTACAGAAACATCCATGTTCTGCTAATGTCTACTATCCCTTAGAGTTACTAAAAGGACCCGAAAAGTTTGGATAAGACAAGATAGAGGGGAGATTTCTTGTTAAAAAAAAAACAGTGAACGCTTTAAAATCTCAGAGCAGTGATATTGATACTTTGAGAAGTAATTTCATGCGATTGTCAATTTGTTTACCATGAACAACATTTACCGTTGAATATGAAAACGAGTTTTTGATATCTTCGTATTTTTAACCTACTCTTTAAAAATTTTCATAAATAATACTTACTTGAGACATGCAATATGTCTAACAGGAATGTTGCATTTGAAAAAGTCGTTGTTTCTTTATCGTTTTCATACTTAAAAGTTTTCCAAATGAAACTCAAGTTTAATACGCTTATACTTAAATAACAGTCATAGAGGAGATTGCATATAGTTGAGCTTAATTCCCTCGAGATTTATATGTTAAACTGTACTGTATTCTGTACGCTTTAAGTTTCATTTCCATAAATCTACATGTGTTAACAAAAAAGGATGATTGCTATAGGAGAGAATAGTTAAGTGAGTTCACTGTTGGAATCCGCTTCTATAGTTAAACAAGATGTAACTGTAATTACCCCAAGAAGTTCTCAGATAGTGGCGTATTCTATCTATATCATGTTGCAAACAAGTATGTGTTTTTAGTAGAGTTACAGAAACGAAATTGGCTTAAGCGATGGAAAGAAAATGAAATGATCGTTTATTGTTTTGTTATTACTTAACTAAAATTGTCGATTTTCGATTGTTCTGAGACTGTACATACTCTCCCAGTATTCGTGATTAATAATCATTAGGAAAAAAATGGAACATACAATAAATGGGATAATTTGAATAAATTTTTTATTCAAAACAGACATATAGGTATCGAATTACATTCAAATGCAAAAAATGTTGTAAATTTTTCTCTAAAGACAATGGAAATTCTACTTTTGTGATTATAATTAACGAGTAATTGTATTAATTCATCCAATCCTTTTCCTCATTTTCTTATTATCGTTATAATCGTGTCACCTCCAATCTAACTTTGATAATGCAGCAACGGAGAAGTATCTGTGTTACATAGGTGGTGGAATAATAATGAAGAAACGTCTCCACTAGTGAATAAATTTCTAAATTAATCACAAACGTAAAGTTTCGCTATGTAACCAGTTAAAGAAGGTAATTTATTTTCTGTCTGGATGAACCAAAGTTTGTTAGTTTTCTTCTTTTTAGCAAAATAACATATTGCGTTTACGAGTAACCAAACAGTTGACATAAACTCACTACTTTTTGATGTCTCATATTAAATCTAAATAAATTAAATCTAAATAAATTAAGTCAAATCACCATTTTTTCTGTCCCCTAGTTCAGCAAAAAAAGAACGAATAAAAAAACCATTCGGTGCACTAGGTATGTGTGAACAAAAACAAAAATATACACAAAAATACGAAGATCCAAGGCAATTTCTTCAATTGCAGAATTTCAATTTATTGGTTTTTGTCTTCACAATTTCCGCAATTTGTGTTCAGTTAAGCCCGCACGGAATACTTGGAACATTTGTATTTTTTTTTTAATTTTGATTCCATCATTTTTATCATAGTAAAAGCACCGAAAATTCAGCATGACAAGGAATACAATGCACGATTGAATTTTTGATTGTTAATTGTTAGTTACTTAAAACCAAAATAACTTCGTCGTCCTTTGGGTAGGTATTGAGGAAAAATTAATCATACAAATAATTTTATTTTGAATATTGTCTCTGCTTAATATATATACTCGTTGCCACAATGGAAATTACCCATCGATTATACGAAACCTTTTAGCTGTAAATTTTCTGTATGTCCGGGGTACAATGAAAATATTACATCTGTGCATCTACGATAACAAAAATAATTGTTTTGCACTGAAATAAAACCAATTATCAAATTAACGTTTCCGCATCACATCCGGGCCGAAAGATGAGCAAAATAAAGAAAAACTCAGAGGCAGCAACATAAAAAGGTCGACACTTAGTGTTCACTTTGCAGAAAACAGATAATGCCGTCCTCCGGGTTTATGCTTTATCGGCATTTCTATAGTGACAGGAGTTTCGACTGACAGCCTGTCGCCCTCCTATAACTAGAAGAGGCCGCTTCATACGAAGAGTGTGAACCTTTCAAGAAAATTACATTTTCCAGTACCTCTTACGTAAACCGTATTCAAATTTTCGATGCAGATTGAAGTTTATCTTATCCCGTTCTTTAGAATAGCAATTGATTGAGACATCGTAGTCTATTGTTTTAATCAGAATAGAAAGAGAACTTTGAGATGTAAATTGTTTTTCATTTGTTTACGGGTTCTACTCAATACAACCGTTGTTTTCGGAAGGAATAACTGAGCAGGATTATGTAGAAAAGAAAAAGTTTTCAAATTAAGTCCTAGATAGAGATGGAAAAAAGTTTTTGGGTTTTAGAAAAGTGTTAACATATTGAATATGTGTAACTTGGAGTAAACATATTTTACGTTTAATTATTTATTGTTGAAAGTACGTCAATGCACTTTTGTAATTGAAGCTTCCTCAACCTAAAAGCTTGAAGCCACTCATATTTTTAGAATCCTTTTAAAACATTGAAGAATTGCTTCATCATATATCTTTCGTCGTGAAAAGTCGACAACGTGAATATTTCTTTGAATTGAAGAATTGCTAGAACAAAAATCAGAAACAATTCGAAAATAAAGAAACATACGCCATTGGTATATGCGCTACCCATTATGCACGATGCAACTATCTCAATACAAAGATATTTATCCTATCAGGCAGCAGATGAACCCTCCTAGCACTTGACTCTTTCAAGAAAGACCCGATGCCAGTATATTAATGCAAGCATCCTCTGAATTAACTGATCACCTGGTGAATAGGATGGAGTAACTCCTTTTATACTTTTATAAGTATTCTAAAAAACCATCGAGATTCTAGGTCTAAAACCAACTTCCCTACTCTATTAACTGTCCCCAGAAAGTCATTTCTTTGAGTAAAATTACTGGTATGCTCACTGGATACTATCCAGCGAATGACCACCTACAATACATCAGAAAACCTCCGCTCTTGTCATTTCTGCAAAAAAACAGCTGAGTATCTCTGGAGTGAGAAACTTTCCATCGACAAAGACTACGGTAGTTACATTCACTATTCTTCAAACTAGAAAAGGTAAGCTCCATAGACTTAGGTCAGGTTTAATCTCTTCATTAAGTCGTTGCTACTTGACTGTTAAACAATCTGGGATACACGATGGATCAATGGGTCGAAGGATCAGTGGAGGAATTTACGCAAAGCCTATTTAATAAAAACCAAACTTAGTGGATGATTGGAATTTATGAAAGTGAAAAAAAAAACCATTGTCGTAGAAAAACACGATTACCGCAATTTTAGAAGAAAAAAAAATATAATGGAGAGAGGCTATGAAAAAGACTGGAAATAGAAAAGAGTTGCAAAAGTTTCTACATTAACAAAAAGACACAAAGACACTCACGCCCCACACACGCAAAAGGTACACACGGGTTTATGATTATATACAAAATTTTGTTCTTAAAATTATGCTTCAAATATACTTCAAAGATACTAATACGTTAGCCCTATTGATGAAGCTATGTTTTATGTTTAATTTTTATCTTTTTTGTTTCTATTTTCCGAAACAGCAGTTAAAGTTTTCTTTTCAGTTTCATGGTTAATACAAGAAGTTACAAATCTAAATTATCAAAATATTAAAGGTGGTCGAAAATATATTCATAACTTTCAAATATTATAATATCGTTTTGGAATATATCAAAAACGTATATCCAAATCATTTCATAACAAAGCGGCCAACTTCTATTTTATCTTCTGACGGTAGAAGCATTACATACAATTTATATGCAAATTTAAAATGGTTCCTCCAGCGGCTACTGTCTATTCTGATGTATATACCCTAGTTGACCTTTTGAAACCATGTGTCGGTCTCAATATTCTTGTTTTGAGTTGAAAATCAAATACATCACTTTGAGAGCCAAGTCTCTTTAGAATATACTCTAGTTTGGGGTTTTAAATAAATTCAAAAGATTGACGATTTATTTCCTGGTGATAACAGATTTATGTCTTTGAAATTTGAATGGGATTTAACTATTTTTTGATGGGGTTCATAGTTGAAATAAACCCGTTAAATAGAGTACTTTAGATATTTGAGGTTATTTAAAAAAAAAACAAGGATAGACAGACGTGATACCTGTTTTTAGTTTTTTATTTCTATTACATAAGTTAATACTAGTCCTACTCCGCAGATTCTAAAATTTCTTTCTATGTATTTAAACAAAAATAAGAGTTTATCCGATACCGTTCACCACGTTACAACATATTCAGACATTTATAGTAGACAGAAATGGAATATTAATATGGCTATAATATTTTTTATGCCAGCAAGAAGTAAGAATTGGGGTATTTGACACCCGTTTGAAATATGACAGTGATCATGCATCATTGCACTAAAAAACAAATTAATGACTCAGGAAAATTTCTTAGCATTTCAGATTATTAAAAAATAATATTCTAATTGAAAAAACTTCTGACACTAATGGCAAACTAGTAAGTTAAGGCTTAGTGTAATGTGGATGAGGGATTCAAAATTTTAGATTGAAAATGAGGAAAGGCAAGAGGACGGTGAATAATTTACTGTACCCTTAAGGATTAATCCTTTACAACAGAGAGATCTTCTTCCAATCCTCAGACTAATAAGACAGCGATTGACATTATTTCTACCAAAATCTGTCCACCATTGATGAAGCCTCAGAATTTGTTGACGAGGCTTTTGACGAATAACTTCAAAAATTGTTTCATTAGAATATAGTTTCAAGTACAATTTTGTATTACTTTTTCTGGATTTTACATGAATAATAAAGTTTGAGGTTTGAGTTTATAATATTTCTTATGAGTTTCCACTTTTCTAGAAAAATGCCTTGCATTGCAATATCAGGTATGGGTCATAATCATAGTTTTGTGGAAATAAATAAAGATACAAACAATTGTAACATATCTCACAATAACAATGAAGTTCTTGTGAAACAAAACAAAATTATATCAATAAGTTTTGCGTATGATTTATGATGAAATATTAAATATTAAAATCCAAAATAAAAAATTTGACATATCTGGATTTGTTATATTACCACAGAAATATGACTCGCAAAACAGTTTCTTCCAGGTTTACTCTACAGCTTGTTTTGAGAAATAAATTTGACTTGATATACGATTATACATTTTTATTAGAAAATAAGGGAACAAACTTTCGATATTATTCTTGATAGAGAAACTCCAAATCATTATTCAGTTTTGGACACAAACCTTCATATTTTTCTGTGATAAAAATCAACATTATAGTTACAAAATGTAGTCTTTAAGAACTACTTACACGTTAGAACAGAATTATATTGACGGTTATTTGATACGGTGCTGCTATTGGCACAATCCACGGATATTTATGTGACTCTTAGAGACATAGAAATCGCCACCCTCCACGGAAAAATCCGTGGCCATCATTTTAACCTTATATACCCGGAAATTTTTATAGAAATGGATCAAAATGAAGCCACCCGTGTCTCTAAATCTTACCATCTAATCCAAAATCACCACCCTCCATGGAAAAAAACAGCGGTCTAATTTAAATCTTAGAAACACGGAAATTTTAAAACTCAATTAACCTAACCTAATCATCCGTATCCAATTGCTACGAATATTAGTCACTCGTGTAACTTAGAATAATAAATTACGAGATATACTTAGCACTATCATCAATTCATTACTAAGGTTATAATATATTGAGATAAGAAATAGGATATATGTCAGATTTCATCTGTAGGTGGCATTTATCCGTGGACGGTATTTGCCCTTGGACAGTATTCATCCGTGAGTTAAAGCTTATTATTGTAACATTCACGGCTGAAATTAGAAACTCGGATAAAGCTTTATTCGGATCATTCGGCTTCAAAAATGTCCATGTCTCTATGGTTGAAACTAGAATCACGGAGTTTTCAGTCGAGGGTGCCAATGGACACTTTGTATTTGATAAGCAAAAAACGAATACACCGCTTTTGCACATTAAACTTAAGCTATTTTTTTTAAATGTTCCTACAAATAAACATATTGTAGATTCCAAGTTTTTTATAGAATAGTTCTCCAATTCAAGTGAAGATAAAACTGTAACGAAAAGAAAAATAGAATATTTTTCCTTACATGAAAAACTGGGTGCTATGAGTGAAAAAGATTTATAGAGATTCTACCAAGAAATGCTTATGGTTGCCCAAAAATCCCAACCAAGTGGACAAATGAAAAAAATTGCCAAAGAAATTTTTTAGAACCAGAATAAATCAAACAAAGTATTTCATGCCCCATGTGAAACAATAAGAATGTTTTGCTGTTGACCAGTGCAAACAAAAGATCAGTATTTTACTGAAAACCGCTTTAAACCGATTCGAATGTATGGTCTCCAGCTATACGATTCAATAATAGGTATCAAGTGAAATTATATGAGCTTCTCGATACATTGGCAGATATAAGAAAAAGCTTCATAATCATCCTAACCAAGTGTTTCAGCTCCTAAGCAAATAATTCCAGATTCAAAAGATCTAAGTCATGTGAGCTTGGGTGGGTGATCTGCGCTTTGTAACCATAACAGAAAATGAGCAGTTTACGTTAAAAATTGAGAGATAACACAGGTAACATTAGCAAACTTTGAAGGATTTTGTTTGAAATAAAAAGGTTGGTTAACATTTTAGATTTCCTTTCTTGAATGCAGAGCTTTTTCGTACGAATAACATGATACGTATACTGAGTTGCCCAGATAGTTTTAGAATTCTGTGAAATTAAAAGTGGTGGTTTTCAAACATTTTATTTTACAAAAACTAAATCATCGGTTTTAAATTCAATTTAGTTGAATTCAGCGTTTGGTGTGGTTTGTTATAAAGTTGGTACTTTGCACAGGTAATTGATTTATGGTTACAAAGTTACTACTAACCGAGAGCTCGATTCATGCATCCATTATAATTTAGTTGTCTTTTCCAGTTCAAAGCCTTTGATGTATATAAGCAAAGGAGAGGTAATAACATATATTACATCGCTTTATTTTTTTGGTGAAATTTCAAGAACTTAAACATGATACGTATGTTTTCAATAAACAAGTTAGGTACATCAATTTGGCATTGATCGGTAATGAATTGTTTTCTCTTAAAAAGTAGTAGATAATTATAGTATTGTATATCATTGTATCAACTACCATGTCTTCTGAACTGATATTGGAGGGTTTACATAGATTATAAGGTAAAGTAATTTGCGATATCATGTGCGATCTTAATGTATGTGTATCTTTGAAGAATTTTGTATTTATGGTGTATGAAAAGTTTGATGGACTCACATGGTATTGAGTGAAACTTGTAATTGGCTAATATTCCGATTATACAACTCGAATATTAATGTCGATAACAAATCTAGAAAAATCATATAAATTTTAATAATACAATAAAATTTAGCTACATTTCTGAAACTCCTAACATATTTAATCCACGTGATGAAAAAATTTTCACATTTCAGAATCAAAAATATTTAACAGTGTCAAAAGTAGGTACTATTCTCGACAGGTGTGTTACAAATTACTGGAGCCATTAGATGTAATAAAAATCTGTTAATTAATCATAAAAATTTAAAGAAATCACTTCGCAAATATTAATCTGGAATAGCTTACCTATCTCACATCTTTGATTTACATTATTTTGTTTTTTTTTTGACAAAGCCTTTCTTAGTCATTGCTCCAATAAAATTAATTTAAAGCAATATAAATAAAACAATTCCCATCAAATGAATTATACAATAGTGTCTTTACATAATTGGTGGTATTATTATATAAAAATGAAACTTGAAACTGAAAAACATCATGAATGAAGAATTCCCGAAAATAATCGCAGTTAAGATAAATACAAAGATTAGAAGAAGACGACGAAACTGTGGGCCTTGGAAGTTACTGGTAGAATAAGAAGCATTCTCTATGAGTTCGATACCGCAAATATTCAGCCTGCTGTTTTTAAAGAAAACTGACAAATCACCATCAACGCAAATTCGCTTGTTGGGTGTTGAGGTTGAAATATTTCCTGGTATTGTCACATGGCAGATTCAGCCAAGGCAGCTTCACAAAAACGTGGAGCCCTCTTTAATACCAAAAAACTATATACAGCTTCTAATCCTCTACATGGTTCCAAAGCGTATCCTGAAAATACTCCACCCATTATAGAACAATCCCACTTAAAGAAGATCTTGAGCTGATCAGAAGTTGGACAGCTTAAAGCAGGGGAAAGGTAACCGACTAGACTCTGCTTTATCAATACTACCACGGCAAATGCTGTCCAGCATAATCCCGTACAGGTAGTTGTGAGACCTACGGGACAAGAAATGTATCTCATCAATACCGAATTCGCCAGCAGATGCCGAAAACTTGGAGAGCGCAAGCCTGTTGAATCAGTTATCGAGGCACGTCTTTACCGAACACTATAACCTACAGAAGTTCAATATCAATATCCACAGGCATCTCTATATTAGAGGCAGCACTCGAATTACGGATATCAAGAAAATAATGTAAATAAATTAGAATCGGGAATCGGAAGAGTTTTCAATTGATTGAGGATAGAGATAGGGCAAAATACTTACTGACATCAACGGTATTCATAATGCGGTATTATACAGGAAGAAAAAGAGACCTTGCATTGAGATGTGTGTAATAAGTTTATATTGTATGCCTGTATATAGTAATGCGAAATGCGCGTGAAGGCTTACGTGCAAGAAAAATTATGTATATGACTCGATTAACGAATTCAATGAGGATGCTGGGAGGGACAGTAGTGTAATAACATTTTTTTGTAAATGGCTTTCCATTAATCAACACGCCACATACTTCTACACATAGATATTAGAATTGACGACAATATGAGAACTTAGAGAACAGCAAATTAAATAATTCGTTCTTGGTTGTTTTGAAAATTATTCTCCATTCGAACAATAATTTATAAATCTGAACATGCTGGCTGAGAATATGATGCTACTAAAATTTTTCAAATGCAATATCCTAGCATATAAAAGCTGAGAGCTGTTAGAATGGTTTTATATCGAAATATTTTAATAAAATTTTCACGCTTTGAACAGTTTCCTAATATGCGAATATTTCAAGTGCCCTCAACACGTTGCTATTTATAATAAATATTTCTTTCAACAATTTGCTACTAAGTTGTTGTTTTTCTACTTTTTCTATCAAAATGTAGAGCCATAATAACAAAGCAAAATCAACTTGATAGTTTCTTGGCTACTATGAATATAGTCCATTTGCTTTGAATATCAAATTTCAAGCTGAAAATAGAAATGAGAAAATGCTTTATTCATCCGGTATGCAGATGTAGATTTTAATTTATAAACGAATAAGTAGACAAACGTCGAACATAGAATAAAGTCGATTGTTTGTACGTTGAAAACAAAACAATTTTGCCTCCAATTAATTAAAATACTATTATCACAATTGATATCGATGTTGGAAACTGACCTTTGTAAAAAATGTCGTTGAAAAAGGTCTTCGTCAATCTAGGAAGGAACTTGATTGAACAAGATTTTTATAATTGACGTCTTCTACTTCAGCTTAGTAAATATATGACATTCATAGTAATAATCATACAATGTTTCCATAGATATTGAAAAATATAGATAAGGATCCATATGAGAAATCAAACTTCTAAAAATGTATAGAAAAAAGATTTTAATCGTAGGCATGAATATTGCAGAAAGGTTCTTCATGAATAGTGGGAAAATTGTTTCGGACTCTTTTAGATGACTAGAATAAACTACACAGAATTGCATACCCTGAGGTATAAAAAAACAAAAACCTAGGATGAAAATAATGGTAAACGTATAGTGAGACCTTATTTTTTTTTCAAGATGAGCTGGTTGTTGTTTTTCATTTTATTCAAAATAATGTAAACATTTCGAGAAATAACTGAAATTATTCATAGTTTAGGAGGAATTGGTTCATTCACAAGAAGAACTTTGAATATCTTAGGATGGGTTGTTCACTGCTTAATACCAGAAACAAAATCACCATTTTTTAGAGCAACAGAAATAGGATCTTTAGGTAACTTTACCTAATACAGAAACCTTCTTCAAGAAATTGATTTTGCTCATATAAAATGTTGATTTCAAACAGATTATTAACGCATATGTGAATAGAAGAATTTTTATAATTGAAAATCAAAATGTTTTGAACAAATTTCGCTCTACCGATGAGTGTCCGTTTTTTCTTAATGGGCGTGTTAACAAGAGAAATTATCACTACTAGAATCAATAACACTCAATATGAATGAAGACACATAGTGGGGTCCATATCTATGGAATAAATTCAATTTTAGCGTTATTATCCCCCTCCAGCACCTCCAGTACCCCTCTGGATTATAAGCACCCTCTCGAAAATTTTAAATAAGAAAGGGAGTCCTGTAGCACCTTGTTGGAAAGGAGTTTTAGTGCTTTGTTCTGCAATATAAAGTTTCTTCAAATTTGGTGCAATCATAACAGAGAAAATTCATTTTTAAGACGTAATGATGAATTTTCCAACTGCAAATAAACAATCAAATTTTATTTCATCACAAAAACAAAATGATGAATTGGAATCAATTAATTCAAATATAAACATAGCCATTTTAAATTAATTGAATATTAATGAAATTCTATCGGTATAAATATAAATCAACATCAAACATTGTACAAAGGCTTTGATATTCAGTAACATTTCTTGTAATGATATTGTTGAATGCAATTTCTATCGACATTTCTATATAAAAACATGAATATTCAATGTTCTCTAAATATTTTGTCAGGATACAACTGTATTTATGACTCTAAAATTATCCTCATGCAACATCGGACAGTATGATGTATATAAAGCATTTTTTATTTGATGAAAAGACATTTTATAATCAATTAAATTTGCGCAAAAATTTGGGGAATAGTGTTGTTGTCGATACAGGTATTTGATTCATGTATAGTTTTTAGTTTGATTGTTCCTTTTAAAACGCATTTCCGCATTTTCATCGTATTCAGAGGCGTTAAAGTTAAAAATCTAATTACTTTGGTTTATTTCTAAACTTGAAGCTTTTTTTGAAGAGATTAATTGCGATTCTAAGACCTTCTTTCAAATTTAAAAAAAAAACTGGGATTACGTACTATCGCATTACACAGGAGGGATTGGGCTGGAGTTCGTCCGCGATTTCCGAATGCCTGTATTTTGGAGTACTCACGATTTATGGTAGACTCTTTGATTTCACAATGACATTTTTCTATGAGAATGAGATTTGTCAAAAAAATATGTCTTGGGGTGATTTTCTGATTTTCTGAATCGAAAATCAGAAAATGGCGGAATCACTGGTTCACTTCCTCCCGGTCTAACATTGTTGGCCCTACCGAACAAAAGAAGATATTTCTTTTGGCTACTTTATCATGATTTTTATAATCAATAGAATTCAATAGAGTCAAAAATTTTCTAAAAATTTATTGGTAGAGATTTCAATCCATCAAAATTTCTCAGCCTCTCGATGAATTTGAAAAAGTTTCAGTATGCAACATACAAGATATAATGTAGCTCTGACAACTCTGCTTGAGACTAACTTCTACAAGAATATCTACCACGTTTGGGTTGCTGCAGTTTTTTTGTGAAGAAATTTCTATTACTGTGGCTGGAGCTTTTTCAGCTTTTTCTTGTTTCTAATACTGAAAATCTCAACAATTATAGTACAATTTTCCCTTGGTTGGAAATATTGTTGAAAGACAACAAGATTAAGCCAAATAGAAATAGCACAGATACATCTATATACTCATTTTGAAAGAGGTAACTTGTAATTGAGAGTCATCTTCTTCTTTGTTCAAATTTACCTTGGAGTGTGGATAGGACCAATTAATCCGATTTCACACCCATTTTTTTTCAGACTGCTTTGGATGGCATTTTTCCTTTTCACTCATTATCTGCCTTTGGTTCTTTGTCTTTTATGTTATATTCTATAAACTAATGTGTTAATCGATGCCAAATTACCGCAACGTGAGTTTGGATGCTACGAACATGCTTTGATTACAGATTATTCGCATCGAATTTATTTGCAAAAATTCATCATTTCTACGTTTTGCAATCGACAAAAGTGTTTTATCGTGAAATTAAAAATGCAGTAACAGTTCATATTTATGTGGCTGATCTCTGCATTTAATATAATTCCTGTGTTTATGGCTTGATGAATTTTGTTCTATTTCGACAAATGATCACATCAAGATTCAGGAGACGTGTTTGAGTTTTTTCATCGAATGATTAGCAGCAATCATTGTTTTGGTTTTCCAAACACTGAAACCCATTGTTTTTCCTTCCTTTATTCCTTTCCTCCATTGCGTCGTTCCATTCAACATTAGCACAATTTCATGATGTTATTCATAAGTGGATTGAATAAAGACCAATAAGAAAATCTCAATTTCATCTATGCTCCCTTGATATTTAAAAAGTATTCGAATAACATCTATTGTTCCTAACCTAACCTAACCTAACCTAACCTAATCTCTCTACCTTATCCCTGAAGTAAAATAAAGTAAACATGTGTTCAACTGTTGTTTTGTGTTGATGTTGTTTCTGTTGTTGTTTATAAAAGTGTTTCGATGTGAATTCTTATCACAGTTAATTCAATCAAGAGCTTTACTTGTCGCTATCTCACATCCAGTTTCTTTCAGATTGCTTTTGACGGAATCTTTCCTTTTCACTCATCATCTGCCTTTGGTTCTTTTTCTTATATGTTATATTTTATAAGCTAATCAGCTAATCGATGTCAAATTACCCCAACGTTAGTTTGGATATTACGAACATGCTTTGATTACAGATTTAGTCGCATCGAATTGCAAAAGTTCCTTATTTCTACTCTCATCTTTGTGTTCCTTGTATTGAACATACTTCCTGTATTCATGGCTTGATGAATTTTGTTGTTTTTCTATATCGAGGAGTGATAAAAACAAGGATCAAGAGACCTGTTTGAATTCTTTTCAATAGAATGATTAACAGCCATCACCGATTTGGTTTTCCGAACACTGAAGCCACTGTTTCCTTGCCAGATATTTAAGTTGACTTGTAAAATTGCAGCGCTTTTAGCAACGACAATTGCGTCGTTTTGCTTAACATTTACACACTTTCATGATGTTACTCATAAGTAGAATGAATAAAGACTAATTGTTCCTAACCTAACTTAACCTAACCCAGTCTCTCTGGCTTATCTCTGAAGTGAAATGAAGTTAACATGTGTTCAATCAACTGTTTACACAATGTTTCTAAAAGTGCTTCAATGTAAATTCCTATGACAGTATTATTTTTATCAATAATGTTTCCAAAACCAAGTCAATAATTATAATACAAGTATTTCTAATAATAACTAAATATAATGATTAACCATCCATCAAAATTTGCAAAGAATTATCAAATATTAGATGATGCCTTGTTGAATTTTCTATTTTGAAGTTTATAATATAAATATCACCAACTGCTCAAGAAATTCAAATTTAATGAGTGCTGTCTTTTTATCTGAATTATCAGTATCTCATTCTATTGAAAGTATTGGGGAATCGAGAAGTATTTTTAGACTCATATATTTCAAAGTCGTGTCTAAAAAGTTTTAAAGTTATAGTGTCCACGTCTTAATAAAACCAGTTATGATTCTCTAAGTTATTATCTTGTTTCAAGAAGACCAAACTGAGGGCAGAAGTGGAAGCAAATATATGAGAGATTTTTGAACATCCTTAACGACTCTTGTCAAGCATCCGAGGGCATTTGTATCAAACTATAAGCATAGCGGGTGTTTGAGTCATTCATATTCTGACGAGGAGAAAAAAGCCATCGATCCATTGCTTCAACAGCACGGTACAGAATTGATTTTCATCACTTAATCACAGGAGAGGAGAAATAGATCCTATATGATAATCCAAAATGCAGTTGTTCCTTTCGATAAAATCATCTTGAAGTGCTGCAAGGGTTTGCATCCCAAAAAAACGCTGTGGAGTTTTGAAGTACTGGAGTCTGGACAAAATGAGGTCTTCATTGTAAACAATTTGATCAAATGAACCAAACTTCTGCAGCACGTCAATGTAAGACCTCACATGTGAAAGAACCAAGGAAGAAATTGAGGATTGGGGGCGGGAGGTACTGCCTGACAAACCATACTCTTCGAAATCGCAGCCTCAGATTCCCATTCAGACCAATTGCTACAATATGTTTTAGTGGAAAATAAATTTAGATGATGTTCAAAATACCATTGTCAGATATTCATCTCTAAAAACAAGTTGAGTTCATCGGTCGGATATTGAAAATTTGCTCTTTGAATGGCAAAATGTTTTGATAACAAAGATAGTCACATTATTGATTGAAAATAAGAGGATAATCTCCTCTTCGAAAGGATATTACTCTCTAGTTCTCCTCTTATTTCCATTATGTCATAATTATATTGTTAATATATGGAAAAAATAATAAAACTATATGAAATATACTGATTAAACTATATATTGCAATGAACTAACTGATTATGAAATCGCGAATCAACGTGTGTGCAATTCGATACCAAATATCACAATCCACATTCCAAATAATACAGTAGATATTTCCAACATTTTGGGGAAACAGAAATCCCAACGCGAACCCTAAACCATTATCCCTTGTCACTGTTCCGTCTGCCCAAGGTGTTTTATCACCCATATAGAGCAGGAAATACAAAATTCAATTTCAATATCATCACGACTTGTCGGGAAAGTTACTCCTAAATAGAAACGTAAATCAGCATGGTAGTTAATAACAATGTAAATGAAGCAGATTAAGAATGTTTCCCTTACTGAATCAAGAAATATTCACCCGAATGTCCACACTGAGGTTTAATAACAACGACATGGGAAATGAAAGAGAAATATTGAAATGTAATATGTTTGAAAGATAAAGACCAATAAATAATTATTATAATTGCCTAGATTGGATACACTTTCCGTTCTGTGTATTCCATAATTTTTAATTTCAATGCTCATTAAGCTGATCCGACAAACTGTAATGAGCACTGATCGAACTTAAACGAACCTGAGAAGGAAGAATAGTAGCTGCAACCCCAGTTTTTTCAGTTGTTTATATTCAATCAACTGAAAAACTAAGATCATAAGGTTCCTGTAAATGTTAGAATCAAAGTTATTCAAGTAGCATAACAGAGAATGATTTTCCAGTGAATATAAAAATTGACTAAATTTTCTAAAAATGAGTTTGTATAACAATAATGTGAATTCAGTTGTAGATATTGTAGATGACTCATTATGGTTCAAGCCTAGTGGGAAACTACCGCAAATAATGTTTCATTTGTTCAATTGAATTCTTTATGTGCGTGTGCCTTGTTTCCAATTTTCAATATTTCTGCAGTTGAAGCAATACGTTGCGTGTAATAGATCGATGGATTTGTTCTCCTAGTCAGATTTTATGGGAGAACCAAACAAACGCTCTGATTATTTTCTCAGTTTGCTCCAAATGTTCTTGGATGTCTCCTTGGCATGCGATTATCTAATATTGTTGGTCCTAAAGATCAAAAGCAGCAGAAAGACCAAAATTATCAAATCTAATGAGTTTGGATAAAATCGGTACCTGTTTTTAATTGCCGATACGAAACATGGAAAGCATACAGAAGCTGGATATGCCTCACTGGTATTTGGTTGTCCATTTATCTCATCAGGTTCAGTAAAATATAACGGCAGTTATCGAAGAAGCTAACCATATTGATTTAGAAGTACTTGATATATTTGATGTAGTAGGCGTGATGTAGTTAGATTCCAAGTTATATGTTTTATGTTGAACTTTTCATTCAAATCCTATTCATGTCCATCCTCAGTAGTAGCGTTACGCCATGGCTATTTCAAATACTTCAAACCAGGACAACATGAGAACCACGCCGCTCTGTAGAAATTTGTCTCGGTTTCAAGACCTGTATGTAAGACCGTGTTCGGTAATCAATAAATTAAGTTTATTATGTTGTTTATGTGTTCATAAAATTTGTTGTCATATTTCGTATTTCTTGACCGTACTCTTTGTAGAACTTTCATTACTTGCTTTTGTTATCTGCGTTCTTAAATATCACTTTTCTTCTTCATCTGACAGTTGAAAAGTTAAGAAGAGAAAATTTCAACTTAGCCCTCTCACAATTTTTTATTTTCATTGTATTATATGCTTTCATCAAGACTAAATTATATAACAAAATCATGTCAACCAATAACGGAATACTATCACTCAAAACGCATTATTTAGAACCTACAATTGAAACAAAATAACTGTAAACTAACTTTTTTGATAGTTGAATATAAATGTGGAAAATATCTTTGTTCTAAAACAGTTTATATGCGTGATTAAATTGTTTTCGTTCCATACCACTTGCGGTTTTACCTGTTTTATCTTGATAATGAAACCAAAGGAAGGGAAAACCCGTTGGTACAAAAAATCGGAACATTCAGTTGCGTTTCCATTGATGAAAAGTTATGATTAACGCACTGAAACTTTACTTGTCACATCTCTTAACATCGTCACGATATGTATTTATTTAACATGACATCTGTTATATGAAATAAACATATGGTTACAAACGCAAACGTATAATGGGTGACACGTGATAGAAATTATTCATTTTCATATATTAGAACAACCGTTTCAGTACCTTAAACATTTACTGATATCTTGGAGTTTAACATATTCTAACATAAAAATTTAATTAGTGGACAAGTGGAAAAATTACTATTTTTCATGCAATGAATACTAATAATTTGAGAAAACAATACATAGGTACAATGGACAAACAGATCATATAACAACTCTTGAATAAGTATAAGTTAGGAAAATATAACAAATTAGAGAGAAAGGGAGAGAACAATGCTTTATAGTCAAAAATTATTCACAATTCGTAGATAAAGAGTTTGTAAATAACTACAAAACTAACACACAAATAAAATAAAATATAAATATGAAGTATACACGAGAAAACAGTGAATAACGATATTATGTACATTTTGAAGTACAATGTAGAAGGCTATGTAACAGATTTTATTCCAATCGGCAAATGATTGTGCACTTTTCCCGTATTGTACAGTATTGAGTTCTTAACTAATTTTAAACGTACTCTGGGGTCCTCATTGAATAGTTGTGCAGTGGGAATCAAATATGAATATAATATGAATAAGGACAGAAGACAGAAGGAAGAGACAATATTTTGAAGAAGTCCCAGCAGTGAGTTATACTATTTGAATCTGAGTAAATATCTAACATCTCTTTTTGTAGTTTGAAGATTCGTTCAAAGTGAGTCACACAAAACGTAGCGCAGTCGGGAAGGGATTTTTTAAGCATTTTCAGCATGATAAAAGATTATTCTGATACTTATTCTACTATTTCTTCCAGGAAATCTATTGTATCGACGGCATTTACTTCTTCTTTTCATTAAGACAGTACACCAATAAAGCCCCGCTTCATTACAATAATTGTCTATTAGCAGCCCTCAGTTCTGGAATCTTATGCCAACAGAAAATCAATTCTATTTGACCATATAGCGAAACTATTTGCCTTAAACTTAATAGTGTACGAGGCTAAACATTCTAGCAGTCTCCTCCATTGCGTAGATTGCTGTTTAAAGGATATTATGCCCAGTTTCCAGTCTGTATCACTTTTGGATATTAGTTCCTCTGAAAACACACATTTTATAGTTCTACACAGGAATTAAACAGAAAAATGTGCTATACAAATGAAAAATAACAATATAGAAAGAAAAGAACAAAACGATTAGATGTAGTATTGAGACTGAGAGCCTTATTGAATCAAACCCAAATGATCTAAGTTGTTTTCTGTGCAAGAAAAATCAAGCTCCAAATATCTTCGATTACTATTTCATTTCGAAATATTTTCTGAAAGTATAGATCGAAAAACAAAACTGACACATAATGTAGCTCTGACGCACTCTTCTCATGATCGGAACAATCCCATTATTCTTCAATTTATTTAACACTAAACTAGGTCCATTTTCAGTGAATAGACAGTTAAATTTTATCCATGATTAATAACACACGCAATTCAACACCTAACCTAATAAGGATGAAATTGGATAACGGGTTATTGATTTATATCGGGCCACTACTTGAAAATATAACCATACGATCAGAAAGGCTAATATCTCCGTAAATGTTAAAATTTTGATAGATTACCCTCACATCTAGCGTTGTTTCAGTTGGCAGTCCTGACATGTATCCAGTTTAATTACCGGTCAGAATATGCGAGATGTTGAGTTAAATACATGTATGGTGCTTTGAGTTGTCGATACATAGTTGAAATCTGGTTGAAATTGAAATTTTTATGCAAAAAAATTTTATATGAGTCTAGAAATAATAATTTGCTAATTTTTTTCTTTAACAAAATGATACACACATTTCTGACTTTATACCAGATGACCAAATTATTAGTGACTCATATATTTGAAGTTCAGCTTGAAAAATAATTGGTTATACACCTTGTATTTTTTAGTTATAATAATTCATGAAAAACTTGCGGTTGATTTTCGTGAAAAAGTAATATATAGATCAACACAAATTTAACAACATTATTGTGAATATCTGGTGATGCCTCGCAGCTTCGAGGTGTTGGGGCATAGAGTGGTGCTTTGCACATCATAAGGGAATCATAGTTCAAGTTGTGGCAGTAGCAGAGTTTCTGGTGCTCGTTTGTACTGTTCCTGTCTCATGGTCCTTTCTCCATGCTTTCAGCTGGGATGGCAAACTACACCATCATACCAACAGGATATTTAAATCTCTCTACAAGACAATCTAGATGGAGCTGTGTACCAGCTACGAATTTAAAAGGGCTACGTACACTTTTTTATCTATTTGCCAGGCAAATGTTTCTACTATCCTATCTGTACGAGGAGAAGTGATCCGTCTGGTCTGAATTTTGTGGCTGAAGTCTTCTCCATTCTGAGAAACAATGTTGAAAGAAATTGCAATTCACCTTCAAAAGATAATATATATAAAAGCTGCATAATCCATCCATTGAATTTCAAAATAATTCACTTTATTTATCTCACATATTGTCAAACGGAGGTCGAAACAGTATTTTACAAACCAAAAATTATTTGTTCACTTTATATGAGCGCATGTTTAAATTTTTCTTTAGCTGTGAATTATTTCGTTATTTCGTCGGTGTTTATGATTGTAGTTTAGTTTTCGTTGGACACCTTCATATTTTTGGAATATCCTGAAAAGCAGATGGAACCAAATAGCGACTGTTATTTGTCAAAATTGTTACAGAGAATGCCAAAATTATACACTAAAAAAATGAAAGGGGTTGCATTGATTAATCAAACATTTAAACATAAAAATTCCAGGCTGTAATTCCATTATAACTTAATTGTTTTTTATAAATGTTCTTTGAAATATGAATATCAAAATCGATCATATTGTTTTTATCTGATATGTATCACGCAAACTATATGGTAAGCAAAACTTTTGACCGGTAGTGTATATTATTTGATTATTTCAATAGCGTTACGTTGTTAACATTGGAAGCCATTAAATTTAATAGATTCCTAAGCTCTAGATAGTCTGTCTGTATTTTTAAGATAAATAAAAGCAGTAAATTTACCTCGTATTTCAATAATGTTCGAAATAAACTTAAAAGACACAATACAACTAATTTACACCCGCTGTCTGTCTAAACAAGATGATTGTAAAGATAAGTGAACCACCTACCTGTCGCTTAAATTCTCTGTCCCCCATTAAAATGACAAATGCATTATCTTATATGACTATGATTTTTTTCTGACATACGGAACATAATAAATTTTAACAGTAGTCGATGTACAGGAGAGAAAACAAAGGAAAGATAAGATCTTTGAGTATTAAGGGTTGGAAAAGTAGGTTAGTATCAGTATATCACAACAGGAACGAACAAATCCAAGAAATGATTTACATGAATACATATAGAACTGGAATGTAATCGGTTTAGGTATTTAGACGCACGTGAAATCTGAAGTCGAAAATAGGGAGATTTTATTAACGTTTTTTGAATAAAAAATATTTACTTCACTCGTTTGGATTGCTTCCAAACAGATGTCATAAGAATTTTGAAAAAAATCAACAGCAAAGTTATGACGAAGCAAATTTTCAAACTAGTTACAGTGGAGTGAAAATTTTTGATGTAACATCATTATTCTTTAAAAGAAGCGAATTATATTCAACTTAAAACAGACGTTTATTAATGTTAAAATTAAACGGCAATTTTATGATAATACTAAATGTGTCACTATATTTCAATCCTTTTGTTTAGCCGTCTGTTTGCAATGAATTAATTTCAGTTTCAGACGTTTAGTGTTTTATTTCTCGATGAACCGGTTATGACACTATTTTTCAAATAATTTGAGACAGATTTTTCATATCAGACTTTTTTTGCGAAGGCTATCAATCTGTAGCTCGCTTCCTCAATAATTCAAGAGTCTATAGCAATAGTAAGAGCTACAGATTGTTATAATACAAACGATGACATTCAGAGATTACCATCAATTTGTAAACAACTTTCCAAAGGCACATATTTCCCACACGCGCTAGAAAAACAAATATAAGGTGTGGTGGTGAAACTTCCAACGTGGCGTTGTGAGGCGACATGCGTTTGATCAAGTGGTTGTGCGTAGTCAAAATCGTATTTGCGTTTTGATGTTAGTAACATTAGTAACCCTGTGGTGTCGTATTTTGCTGCAGAATTGTGCACGGTGCAAAATGAGTTTTTGAAAAATTAAGGCCATGTCCCATCACATCATAGGTGGACGATCAGAATGATCAGAGAAGATATAAATTTAAATTTATATGATCTGTATGGAAACTATTCCAAAAAAATCGCAGTTACGATAGGATATCAGTAAAAAAAGTATATGTATATTTTGGATCCAACCTAAAATATTAGAGCATGAAACGATCTATGCGAGACTCCCCAGCACTGCTAAATAAATTGAAAATACTGATTCCAACGGTTAGTGACTTTTCAAGAGGCAACATTCAAGTGTGAGTCTATTTGAATAAAATTAATTAGAAAAATTATTTTGATTACTAAATTTCCACACTTTGTACAAAGTTCCGGTAGCTGGTTCGTTAGTTGGTTCAAAGCCAGTAATGAGAGTGTTTTGTTATAGAAAGCGATCTATTTTTTTATCATCATAATTTCAGATTTACTCTTTGGAATTAGCTGATTTGTTGCGTGGATTCGGAATCGGATCACTAAGATTAATAAACGAATATTTACCGTCCCTACCGTCTAGAAACTACAATTTTAAATGTGGTTCAAACCATGAACCTAGATCATTTCTTCATATACTTGTAAATATACTAATTATTACAATGAAAACGATTCATTCCATACCGCTCTAAAGGCGTCACATTAATAAGAAATAATGAATTAAGTGAAACTAAAATGAATGGAGACGAACTTTTCCTTATATATAATAATTATAACTTCTTCCTCTCTTTTTGTATTCTGCTAAAAAATAGATTTGAGAAATATTTGATATCTCAATGGAGAAGAAGTTATTTCTGAGTAATCTGTTATTTCTCAAGTAATATTCCTATTCAACTAATCAAACAATGCTCTGATTGAAAAAGTATATTGATCGTAACACTTTTAATTATACTTTTTCGAGTAAAATAGATGGCTTCTATATCTTAGTGTAATGTGTGGAGCTTAATTCTTTCAGAAGACTGCCAGAAATCATACGAACCAGGACATTTTCTTGATTCAATTGGTACCAGATTTTTCAGATAGCAGAATTCCAAATTCCAAATATTCTAAAACATAAAATAGTTAGCTTCTAGTCAATTCACTGTCACCAATCAATTTATTCGTTTCGTGCAATCTGTTACAAGTTAATCTCAGTATACGGCTCACAGTAAAAACTTCTACTGATTTCTATAAAAGGTCCTTTTCTGCACCACCTACCCTTGTTTTACGTGGTATTAAACCAAAATTATAGCCTCCGCTTTTATTAAAACTCATATTTTACATTTCTCTTTATACTTTCTTACCGGAATGTGGAACATATGCACTGTTATGTCAAACAAGGCAATGACATGCCACAGATGTTAAATTCTCCCATAGTTTTATATTCTAGATTTGAATTAGTCTTTCATTTTTGTACGAACTAAGATTCAAAATGATCGTCAAATTTAATATAAATTCCAAGCGAAACACTCGTATTCTAAATTTATGTGTTGGCTGTCGGTGATAACACAGTTCTTAGAAAAACTGGGTCGTAGTAGTTCTGGAAAAGTGGCTCTTGATGCGTAACGCAAAGAGAAGAAACAGAAACTGTTAAAATATGAAATATGAGCAATAGGAAGAATATTCAAAGAAGTCAATAACGTAGGTGAATGCTTGGAAATGTAGATGTTAATACAACATTCTTGAACGTTTCTGGAGTGGTAAAGTACAACGACTGGACCAAATAGAAAGCAGCATATTTCTAAACAAACGATTATCATAAGGACAAATCGCTTCGAACTATTTGAGTCATTTCTACAACATGTCGAAGATCAGTTCATTATTGTAAATAATAACGTATTCTCGAATAGTCCAAAAGCTGGAATGCAATATTGGCTACATGAGAATAAAATTGGATATAATAATGATACAACAATTAACGTAGCTATTCAAGTGAGAAACAATTACATTCAATAGAATTGGGAGCCCAACGCTATAGAACTTATTTGAGTAAAGACGAAGAGTCGCTTATTCAACAATAGAGTTGTGGAGCGTTCAATACGCACTGCAATAGATAAAATGACCCTATTAGCAAGAAAATATGCTATGAAATTAAGAAAAGGAAAGTCGCATATCGTATTGTCCATTACGATTAATGAGCGAATTATTAGTTATTAATGTTGGGAGCACAAATAGGAAATATAGTGACAATTTCACAGTAACACAAACGAACTAAATCGTTTATATGAGATAATTTTATTCATTAGCCTTGATTCACCAATGACATTCTTGAGGAAACGAATCAATAAAAGCTATCCGAAAAATAAAGACCATGGATGCGATAAGTTAATTTCTTACTTAAATATAATTAAAATAACTAATATTTCACTTTTATACCGCTCAGATTGTTTATACTGTTGTATACGTATCTTCAACATTGAACTAACCTATTTTATTGTGATATCCTAACGTATATGTACTCTTGCAATAACTCTAGAACATTCTAAAAACTTTCTACAGTGTCTAGTAATAGATAACTTCTTTTCAAGAAATATCTGGAACATAGTTCATACTCATAGCTATCCATTACTAGATGGAGCCACGGCTATCTTTGACATTTTCCAATACACAAAATTACGATCAGCACCATTAGACGGCATGCGGATGTGTATTCGTTAAACTATAATTGTCTTTTCTTAAAGTTAAGCACTTAAGACCGTTAGATACGGCTGTATATCCGTTAAAATAAAATAAACAAAATAATAGTATCAAAAGCCGGAATACGGTAAAGGAATAAGACAGGTGCACTACGAAAGAAATGGGATCGAGTGAATGGGAAAAGATCGAGTTCAAGAATACATAGACAAAACGGAAACTTCAGTGGAGAGAGTTGGATAATTAATACAGAATAGTGTTTGGAAGAGACACGAGAAACATAATAAAAAACAATTATATAATGGGATGTATTTCATTTTTAGTCCTCTTATACAATGAATTAAATAGAGTACAGGGTGACTCAATAGCACATGTATATAGCATCATCTTTTTCGCGAGGTAAATAGTGCGTGGACGGGGGAAGCCTAACGTGGTTGTATAGATGCACTTATGGAGTTCCAGTAACCATGAGTCACTTCGACGGAAAGCGTCGCGCTTTTTGTACTCGCACGTTTTACGAAAACGGTCGTTTATACGTCTTGACAAGGTGGTTCAAGAATGTCTAGGACCACAGACAATATTGATAGGGTGAAGAGAAAATCCGCATGTGTCTACCTGGAAGCGATCGGCGGCTTTAAACTTGTCGCAACGAAGTATACACAGCGAATTTTGAAGTTGAATCTTAAGCTGCATCCTTATAAACTCCAATTAACATAGGAATTAAAAGATACCAGGTTTTCATTTAAATGGATTTGTAAAATAAATCGCGAATACGAGAATTTGGTTCCAATAGAACGGACCTGTCACACATCAAATGACTCTAAGGCGGCTGTGAGACAGATGTTTCCTGCAAGACTAATTTCCAAGAGTGGTGATATCCCTTGGCCCCCACGTATCCCTGACTTAACGCCTCTTGATTTTTTTGTGGGGACACCTCAAACATAAAGTCTAGATGAAAAATTCGAGGGACATCAGTCAGCTAAAGGAAAATATCCGCTAGGAAATGGCAGCAATCAATCCAGATTTATTGACAAGAGTTTTCAAAAATATTGGTTCGCGTTTATAAAAGTGCCGTCATTTAGATTATCTTATTTTTAAAAAATAAACTTCATGCAATTACCTCATCATCAAATCTTTTATTTCAATAATACCTTATGTATGTATTTTTTTAGCCTATACTTCTATTGCGCCACCCTGTATCTTTTTTGAACTAATCAAAATTTTATCCATTGATAAACTCTGATATTAAATATTAATTGCTACCGATAACCATCATACGCTTCTCAAGTTGGAAGGAAATCCACCTGACTGTATCAATTAATCTTAATATGGGTAACATCGGCTTGTTATAAATTAAAAATATAACTACTAACCATACGAATTAATTTTGCACACTGTGCGTGAGAGATATCAACAGAGGTATCTTTAGCCGCCCTGAAGTGGTTTAACGACGAAACCGGTTCATATCTTCGAACACATTAATTCTTCATTTCATAGGTATAATTAGGACGTACAAATCTTTGCTTGTTGTAGCCTTACCATGTCATTTTTATTTATACAGAGTAGCCACAAAAAAAATCCCTTCGATATTTAAGAGGAAAACTTTTTTACAATATATACAAATGTTTTTGTTTAGTACCCTTCCTGTTTCACATTTATTCTTATATAGGACATGTAATACGAGGTCTGGCTATTAAATAACGAGACTGGTTACGAAAAAGGGCTTTCTACATTCGAATGCTCCCATTCAACATACTCTCCTCCCCTCGCCACACACATTCCCATTCGTTTTTTCCATTGATCGAAGTAGTGCTGGAAGTCTTCTTTGGTGAGTGCCTTTACAAGCTCTCCCGTTGTTTGCTTTACCACTTCCATCGACTCAAATCGGGTTCCTTTCAATGCAGATTTTACCTTCGGAACTAAAAAAAGTCGCACGGTACCAAATCTGGTAAGTAATGGCCAAAAACTGCTTCACAGATAGCGCATTATAGGCAGGTGCGTTGCTCTTGTACAAAACTACGAGTTGATCTTCCACAACTCGTTTTTTACGAATTCCTTCTTTAAGTGTTGCCAAAACTGACGAATAGTGAGTCTGGTTGACAGTCTGACCCTCTGGAACCCATCACGATACCGTTAATGTCGAAAAAAACGATTAACATTTTTATTTGCTCTCTCGGCCCTCACTATAGCGCTTACACCACTCAAAAACACGCGCACGAGATAGAGCATTGTTCCCATAGGTCCCTTGAAACAATTTATAGCATTCAAAGTTTTCTCGATTTAACCAGAAATTCGATATTGATACGTTGCTCCTGTTTTTTGGCACACACTGTTTCCAGCATGAGAAAAAAATACGTTCGTTTCAAATCGCTACTGCACAAATACTATAATAGTGAGGGAAACGTGCATACACAAGATATCTAGATACCCAATACACTATTCGTTTTTTACCTCACCCTCTAGGCCCGTAGTCTCGTTATTTAATAGCAAGACATGGTATATTGAAAACAAAATGATATGAAGAGGTCACAAGTGATCAAGGGTTTCTTCCGATATTCACGCCGCCTTTTCAGAAAATTTTTAATCAATAGAAAGACCCCTTAAAACTGAAGCACAACACTATTTGTTAGTATGTTTTTTGTTCTCTTACATCAAGAGGAAATTGGAGGAAAATTTCAAGCCACTCTGCATCTATATGTATAGATATTTTTTACAAGACTCTGCATCTACTTATAGATACTTGGAGACCTAACAAAGGAGAAAATTTTTCTAGGGTTTTTTCTTCTCTTTGATGAAATCAGCAAAACCTTCGCAGAGCAGATGCTCTGCTGTCTCATTAGTTTGTTCCCAGAATTGGTAGTTGTCGTTTTCTGCATTGTCCATCGTCTTAAGGTGATATTTGACGAGGCAAAGACTTGTCGGAAAAAAGACTACCTAGTCTGAACATATCGATATAAGTAGATTTGGAGTAATTCTTTAGCCATCCATTACTGATATGACATTTCATTAGGACACAGTGGTGCTGTGGTCCAAAATATAGAGTCGTTGCTCCCTTTTCATCAGGTTGTCTGCTTTCTCATTTTTCGATATACCCTGGTGGTTTGGAAGCTATATTAGGGTTACTTGGTTTATGTTAAATAGTTCTTTCATGTGCTGTCTAGAGAGGTTCTTATCCAAAAATTTCTGAGCACATATGTTTATTGCTAACAACTCTATCAAAAAAATCTTGATTGATTGATGAATTGGCGCTAATTGATTACTACTTCGATGGAACGTCTATATTGATCTGTTATGCATTTGACCCATTGATTGGTCACTGCTTGTTAGCTTGTTATATTTATAAACTGTGAAGTTTTAGATGAACTGTTAGGTTTTCCGGCTTTCTGGTTTTATTTCTCTATCTGGATTAGCTTAAGGCATCGCTAAATGCCTGTTTTTTTATTATAAGATGAGGTGGAGGTAGGCTTAGCAGGGCAACTAAAGTTGTGGTAAGGTAAGGTGACACTGCATTCATTGCATAAGGAACAGGAATTATATATTTTGAAAGAGTGTACAAAGATGTCAACTAACTAATTTCATCAGTTTTATGAGGAAAAATTTTATCACTCATAAGTTTTAAAGCTTGTGAGAAATTTGTCTAATAGTATTTAATATGAAGAAAAACTAGGAAAATAGATTGGAGTGACATGAGAAGCAGTTATTGGTCATATTACTTTGGATCCTAAAACTAGTGGGCGACATAAAATTGATTTCCCGCGTATATAATATATATATATATATATATATATATATATATATATATATATATATATATATATATATATATATATATGATAATAGATACTTACAGAAATTGAAATTTGTCACCAATTTCTAAATACTATCAAATAGTGAAGTCACCTGTTTTCTGTTGTTCACTCTGTATATAACACATACATTGGTAATAACCAGTTTAGAGGACATATTGTAGACGGAATCAACTCATAATTGTAACTGATATTTCTGGAAAATTACCTACTTGTTAAGGCAAAGAGATTTTCGTTTATTTATTTTTTTCTTTCAAAAATATTGTTTATATAATGATTATTACTCAATGAGTAACAAGTGAAAATATGGTTCCACATAAAATTCCAATATCATTAGTCAAAATAATAGTCAGAAGTGATATATCTTTCAGAGTATACCTGTACATAGACAATTACTTTTGTAGGATAACGTCTTATATTGAAGAACAGTAAAATTTTTTTTCTTTATTTCTGTACTCAGTAGTGTTTGAAAATAAGCATATTCTAAAATAGGTATTGTCTGGTTATTCTGAAATTTGATACTGACAAATTTTTGGTTTTAAAAGTTACTTATTTCGTATTTATGCGACGAAATTGAAACATCAGTATAATTAAAATGGGTTGTGATAGCCTGAAGCATTCAGTACAACTTTTAAATTGTCATAGACACCAAAAAAAAATTATATCAACAATCTTAGGAATTCTTTCGAATATTTGAAATTTCTCAAACGGCAGACGGATAGAACAGACCGAAAAAATCAGAATAACAGAAATAATTGTAAAAGACGCTCCTGATGAGCGAGATTAAAAAAAGGTAAGTTATTTATATTTAAGTCATAAGTTTTTTTGTGCTCGTTGATCTTTTAAAAAAATAATGATGAAATTTGTTTCCCATTATTAACATTCATATTAATTTTATATTCACCCAGCTCTCATAAAGGGAATGGGAAAAGTCGTTTCTTATATATATCTTAAGAATATTGGTGCCACAATTGTTTCATTATACAAAACCTGATTCTAAAATCCGAAGAAACGTAATTGCTGTGATTTCGAATTGTATCATAACTTTTCTCAATTTCAAACTCTGCTTTGTAGATAACAATGGATAAAAAGATTTATACAATGTAGTATGGTTTGAGCACGCTGCACTTGCGCATTTCGCGACAGCGCCATCCGGCACGTAATTTTTCCAAAACGCCGCGCCACGCCACGCCGAATATAAAGACGTAGATCTGTACGGTCAACTGATCTCAAGACATTAGATTTATTTTTATGGGTATATGTAGAATGTATCTGACGTTGTAACTGATTTAAGAAGAATAATGACTAATTCTAATGTAAAACCTTCTACTCGCAATTTGGTGACGTGCTAAAGGATGTTAAATTGAGAGATGACATTTTTACGTCACGCCGCAAAAGTTGCGAGGATTATATCGTTAGGTTTCTCAATGTTTCTGATATCATATGACAAAATACTACATATATTTGGTAGGCGGTTGTTCAATGCTGATCAAAATTTCGCTCGCATCTCAATATAAAGATGAAACTTGTATACAATATTAAAATTCAAAAAAAACCATAATGGAACAACATTATCCTATTTGAAGAACTTTCCACCAAGAAAGCAAAAACTAATTGTTTTGACAGTTGTCTGAGATTCTAAAAGTACTGTATGAATTTATTATTACGAAAATGGGAAATACTGATGGCGAACTTGAGAAAAACTATTGCATTTAATGAAGAGAAGAAAACAATATTTCTTTATTAATTCTTTCGAAAATAATGCAGAAAAAATAGTCAAACAAAGATAAGATTTAGCTATTGCCTAATCCTCCATGTTCACCTGATCTGGACCGAATTCGAACAACTGACTTGATAATGACCAATTTCAGACTACTGAAGAGGTGATGGTAGAGACAAGAATATTTTTTAAAGATGTGTAGAGTTGAAAGAGAATTATATCCAATAATAAACATAAAATAAACACTTAAGAAGCAAAGTAGATGTTTCATTGAAACATCTCTCTTCCGTTAATCCCTTGTATTGTTTAATTAGAAATTGATGCATCTCGTAAAATTCTACCACTGTTTCCAGTGGTACCATTTTTCAATACAACTCTAGAAAAATATAACAAACGAAAACAAAAAACTGAATTTAAAATTCCGTAGCAGATTTTCTGATCAACTTTTCACTTATAGATTTTCATCTACGTTACATTTCGATGAACCTAAAGTTTTATTGTCCGGTACATGAATAAAGTCTTCAACCTGGCATTTGTTAATAGCCCTTATATTCAACCTTCACAATACATATTCGTATTAACCTTACCAATTCCTCGCAATTGTTAAAGGAGACATAAATCCGGCGTTCTTTTGTTTTCGACTGAAATCTCGTGACTTATTGCCCTTTCTGCCCCGACGGACCTTGCGAAATAAATAAAAATGCAGACTTGCCCTTATTTCGGGTCTCTCCGTGCCTGGGTAAGTGGAAGTCATTCATAGCGCACTAGATTCAGGGATTATATCGCTCCGAACATGCGAGAACTCGTTCAGAGATTAGTTGAGGCCGTAGAGGTGTCAATAGGCGGCATATGTTTTCAATGTTCCATACCGTTCTGCTTCGGTATTTTTTTCGATTGAAATAAATTAAGAGTAAATTGCCTGAAGCTATTACCTGTGAGAATTTATTTCTTAACTCTAGACATATAAGTTTTTAGAAGGGCTTTGTATAATAAAAGTCTGCCTTCGAATCTAATTGAGATAAGATTCTCCAAATCTCAAATTTCTAAATAACTTCATAGAAATTTGGATTAAATCGATTTTCGACTAAGAAAGTGACTGCTTAATGAAGGTATTGAGGAAAGTACTGGGAGTGATGAAGCTGATAAACAATTAGAAATCAGATGAAAGTAGTAATTGCTATACAAAGAATCGAATCAAAACGGAAACGGTTTAGACATTTAATAAGAATAAAGAAGAGAACCACATTGGAGATGATATAAAAAACCGAAAGAAACAAAAGAAAAAGAGATAGACCCAGGAAGATGACGGAATTAGGAAATAGTTGACAACTTAAGAAAAAGGGATGGGCATGAAACTCATCAGAGTGAAATATCGTGGTTAATTTCTTCAGACATTCTTAATATTATTTTATAATGTAATAGGAAAGTAATCCAAAAGATTATCTCTAATATTTATTACAAAACATAGAACAAGAAATTGTTTAGTAAATGTTAAATTTCTCTCGCATTCTAGAGCCAATCGGATCATTAAATTTAGTTCCAACTTAAACCACCATTGAGAAAAATTTAAACGAAAGTTAAGCCTAATAAGAATCTTTAGGCTGTACATACTTCGACACTTATACACAGTTAGTACACTAATAGCACTTCACTCTGCTCTTGGATTAAATTTACTCAAATTGGTTAGTACTCTAGAGTCTTCTGATTAGCATCGATTCAAAGAGAAACTCATGACATCAATATTAACGTTACCGTTCGTTACAACTTATGAGTATTAACAGATTTTCAAGTCTCTATGAAGGTCATGATGACTGGAGTATGAAGCTTTGAGAATGGTTCTCAATCTAATTACAAACGGATAACGACGAGGCTTACTCGCTCACCAGACTATGATCCGCAAAACCGCTAGTGGGCCCAGAGCATTCTTGCTACAGTCAAAAGTGTAGCTGTCGCATTTCTCAGTAGTCTACTCGCAGGACAATCTCTGTGAATATGGCTGGAATCAACGTATGATACAAGCTAGAGTATATATAGATGGGTCTTGTGCCTCTTTTAACAAGCGAATGTTCCACTTAAACAGGCGCGAAATTCTACTGGTGAATGGTTTTATAATTGGTCATCAAAGACGCCATCTCCATTCAATAGATATCACGAACGATCCGGAATGTCTATTGAGAAGAGAGAAAATGCAGAGTACTCAGTCTATAGACGCAACGATTCTTGACCGCTCACTGTCATAACTATCAACTATATTATTGCTATATTGCTCTTATTCTGGAAGTCATCAACTCGTGAAAAATAGTTCTATTGATGATAAATAGATTCAGTGATGCTATACGAAATAAAGTAGTTGATCCTCCTGAACAGATTCAGTGTTTCAAATGATCCAAAAGTTGAAAAAGTCCCAAATTTCCGATCATATTTGTTATATATAAGATAATCAAATTAAAACTGGCTGAATTATAACTATTATATATGAGTGTAACTGCGGGATCCATTGAAATTGATTGATTTCAACTTGTTGTGTCTTGGAATTATGAATTATTGTGCAATTAGAAAGATTAATACGTTCATGCACACGGATAATTTCCGCTATTGTGCAGAGACAGTTTCAAATGATTATAAATGAAATAGTTTTGTTCTTGTCTTTTTCATGAAACTGTATGCATTTACGTTGTGGACACTTGAAAAATCTACAAAATTAGTAACCGAGAAATAAAAGTATTGACGATTATCCGTATTACATGTTAGAATCACTTTTAGTACATGCACAATCGACTGACTTGATATTATCTTATTTTACTTTTCTTAGAATGAAATTTATAATTGAAAAATGTTCTATTAGCAACAATTTCTCAATAGTACTTCGTTCAAAAGCTATTCCTCATCCTGTGCATCTAAAATACACACGTATACCGGATTATGTAACGTCTTTTGGTTCCTTTTTAACTTGCGACACGGTTTCTGTAGTTCCGGTGGGCAATAAGTTACCCTCGAGACTTAAGCGGATTTACGTTTTACCAGGAAATTCGACTTGGTCAAACTTTTGTACAGGTAAAAGGAATGAATAGAGAAAATCGAAATTTCTCGATTTAACCTCCTTTTTATTTTTTTAACCTGCGTTTAAGAGGATTCATGATGTAAGATCATGTTACTTCCGAGTTTAATTAGTTATTAGAATCGACTATTATCATCACATCATCAATTAGATTTGTAGTCAGGGATAATATATGTTTGTTTTCTCATATATTATGTACATAAAATTTTCTGGAAAAATTTTGATTTATGTTGTGTTATAATCTAACGAGCCATTTGCGGAACTAGGCTAGAAGTTCAAAGATCTATCGTTATTCCAATGTATCAGTCACATTTATTGCTCATTTGTTATATGACAGTTTTTTATTAGTATTTTATTTCCAACTTCATCCCGTATATATGATTTTGTCTAGCTGGCCAATTTAATCATTTCATAACATTCATTTAGGTAATTCCGCACGGCGAAACTAAATTGTGTCGATAAAGCATTATGCGGAAACCAAATTGAAATTGTTAACAACTGAATTTTTTGCAGGGTATATCTGATCTTTCCACAAATCTAAATATTTCGGTTTTTTCAAATTTTGTCCACAAATAATAGTCCAATTACGGTAGTGCCATAACATAATCATCGCTTCTTCGGAAAAAAATTAAAAAGTATCTTATTGTAGAATGGGAGTCTACCTAATTTCACAAAATTCCATTCTATGGTCATGATCATCTTCAGATAATTCTTGTACTTGTATTATAATTGTTAACTCCTTGTAGCCACCAACCATAAATTTTAAAATGGACATTTTATCACTTATTTCCAATTATAATGAAGCATGTACTATTTGTAAAACCAATATATTCATGATTTTTTCATTGATTATATATAAATAGAACTGTGAAAAATCTGTCAACAACGAGCTAGAATTTATTTTTTTCTATGTGGTGTGGAAATATTTGAAGCGATTTGAAATTGAAGGCTTGGGAGACTTGCAGCTGGAAATTTGCACCTATTTCTTTTCACTGACCAAACTAGACCAGTGTCCTACTTGATCTTGACACACTATAGTAGAAGGAACATGTTGCTCAGGACTGTGCTTTTTAGCCTGAATGTAACTCTCCATCGAATTGTGGTTCTTTATTGGTTTTCTCTGTCCGTTTGCACAAAGTTTCAGCTACCTAGAGTCCTTCTGATGGTTTCGTGATGCACTATTTACTCGCCATTATGGAAGCCACGCGTTTGCCATAGTGAGATCTAATAGATGGTAGAAAACACGTACTTGCGACCTTTTACTTCGCACTAAGATTTTATAGTATCCCATGATACTGTCAACTAAATCCACACCGCCCATGTATTTATCATATACACTAACTATCTTGGGCAGATCAATGTTGACGTATTTCTTATTTTTTTATCATAACGTTGAGCTTGGTCCTTGGGAATTTCACCTACGAAATTCGACACCATCGTAACAAATTTATTGTCTTTCCAAGCGACATATGGAATTTTAATACTATTAATAATGAAACTATGATCTCATAGTCATCAAAATCAATTTGATATTCACTGCCTTACCATTAAGAAGAAGGTCAATAATTTTATCCTCTTTAAGGGATAATGGGGATTTACCCTCTTATCAATGTTACAAAAATGGCCCAAACACTTGTCACAAAACTTTCTAGAATACAAAACAAAATGTCTAATTTTTGGTACTTACCTAATTACTGCGTCAAGCTGGTCCAACGAATTATTTTTTATAAATTTCAAATGTACCAACTTGCAACGGAAAACGAACTATTGAACTATACTTTCTATAATATACTAGTGACGCTAACCCTGTGTAGTTCATTATTTCGTCGGTACGGTATGTAACCGTAATAGTACAATAAGTTACAGCAAAAAAGTTCGTACTAATACTGTACGATCATTTGTCTCAAGGGTATAATAATGTAACAGCCAGATCCTAGATCAAATATTGCATTCGATTCCGTCAAAGCTTTTCCTAATGTCTAGGGATTCTGATCATCATAACCTGTCATTAATAATTTTATTAATTTTTGTGTACAGAGGTCTTGTGATACGGCCAGTATAAGGGAGGTAAGTAAATTTTTGTCAGATTTGTCAGAACTTTTCTTATTTCCAATGATTATTTTTCATGTACTATTATACCTAAACACCAAAGTTACAATAAATATCGTACATTTAGATGGCTACGATTGAATAAACACGTTTAATTTTAATATTCTTCAAAAATTTAAGTGCTGATACGAATCTCGTAATACAGTCTAGGGTCAGTAAGTTAGTAAAGAGTTCAATAAAACTGGTGCATTAAAATATTTATCCAAATCATCGTGAAAAAAAAAAAAACAACTGGAGACAAATCTTCAAACGTTTGTGTCATGTTAAAAGTAGATCCACCTTTGTGAAGTAGAAAAATTACGAATTTTAGAAAACAAACACTAAAGGCGATTACAGCAAAGTGACCCCACACGAAATAGTCTGAAGGATTCATAACGGGTGATCTAAATACGCTGGACCATTTAAGTTATCCTTAATGAAAAAGGGACCAATTATTTTGTCGCCTATTATTACCGTCTTTAACTTTGATGGAGATAATGCAAATGTAGGGATATGGTATAGGGAACATGAAATGAAAAATAATAAGTATATCTTAAGGATTTAGCAAGGCGAAAATATACAGGGTGATCCAACAAAGTTCATTTTTTCGGAAAAAGGAACGATCTGACAACTATGTAGATACCACCATAATACCAGCAATATAGAGTGTACTAGTTGAAGAATAGCAGTGCATAATCGATTCGAGGGTTATCAATTTAAAATCAGTTGGAGATACATTGACAAACATATCCAGACAAATTGGTAAATTTGTTTAAGCCTCTTAAATATATGCAATATGTATTGTGGATTTATATGATTCGAGTGAAGTAGAATCACATTACGTATTTTTTTTATTCGACAAATTTGGAGACATCGATCTATTTATAAGATTTAGAAGGAAAACTTTTGAAATATCAGAAAATGCATTACATGACAAAAAATGACCATTCCGAAAATACACAAATTTAAAAGAGAGTATCAGAATTTGAAGTATTTTGTGAATAACTGTGATGCTCTTTGCACATGGCAAACATCACAATATTGGGGGAAATCTTAAAAAGCCATCATCACAATCAAGCATCAAGAAACAGAGGAATGATGTTGTTGGCTTTGATATTGTTCAATGAAAACTATATCAATTGAATTACTAATTGTTTTCTGATAAACAGCATTAACAGTTAGCAGAGATAATATCAACTGACCAATTCAGTATCATTCTATTCGTAAACCATGGTATAGATTATATTCAAAAACTTATCTTAATTCTTGATTCTTCAACTTGTTCATTTTGATTACTTCTTTAAAGCAATATTTTGCTTGGACTTGCTTATTTATCTGTTTTTCATCTTTACGTAGTGTACTGTACTAATTTTATCATTTTGGTTTCTAATCATAAGCTTGTTGGTTTTATGTTAGAGCCATTATTTCAATTTTGCTATTGATATTCATAATATTGTTACAGAATTGAATTTCATGTATCTTTCACTTCTCAGAAATATCTGACTCTACCTTATAAAAGGACTAAATGTTTTCTGTTCTTACTCATCACATAATTTTTTGTTTTATAGTACTTTGAATACTCTTTGAATGGCGTTTCCAGTTTTCTGTTAGTTTTGCAAACCTTACACTCAGTAGCTCATCGATTGTTTTTTACATCAATATATGTCATATACTAATACTCTTGATGCAAGTATTATGTTCGTTTCGTTTCATGTTTCACAGTTTATCTTAATTTCCATGTTTGTATTATTTGCAACTAGCAAAAAATTCCTTTTTCCTATCTATTTTGTGATAATCAGATGTACTTGTTTATTATCAGATGCTGAAGGAAACTAAACATTATCTTTAACTGATTAGTTCACAAAAGTCCAGTAGTTCTTACTTCTTCTCTGTATTTTTCTACTGCTATCTAGTATTTATTATCTTTAATCATCACTTTGGCTTCAAAGTCAGCTATTACAGAGATTTTTCATTACATATTTCAGCTTATTCGTAAGTTTTTCCTGAAATTCCTATTTATCTAGCACTCTCGCACTATAATTCAGTTAATGAACTACTATTTTAGTAATTTTTCTCCAGTTTCTATTAACATCATCTGTTCTGGTATGTCTTCCCTTTAATTATTTCTTGTTGCATTTCTTCCTTTAGATTACTTCTACCCTATTTTTGTCTTAAGGCTACTTGACATTTGACATGATGTTAGACAACATGCAAATTGCAAGATCAAAATATTATATAGACGAATATTGCACGTTTTTGACATTAAGGCCGCTTGACATGATGCAATAAAGCGTGCAATGCAATGCAAGACGCAAAAGCAACGCTGCGGCAGGTATCATTATTGCGAATTCACTGACCACATTTTTCTTAACCATTTCACTTAACTTTGTTATTTTTATTTTTAAGTCGGTCACAAAATATTAAATAAAATTTGACGTGAGGAATTTGTTTAATTTTTGTTAGTGGTGGTAGTGGTAAAAGTGGTACTGTCAAACGACAAAATATTTTGACTTTTGAAAAAATTACGTGCAATTGTCTTGCACTATGTCAAGCTGCAATTGAAATTAACATTCAATTATGAAAAGTCTCTGTTTGGTTTCAGCAGATTTTATTTCATATAAATATGTAATATTTTGAATTGGCAAATTTAGGCTATCATCTAAAAATATTCCTGTAAAAGCAGCTTTTTAATAAGGTTCAAAAGATTCAAAAAGTGAATGATTAGTTTCAATATCACACTGTGAGTAGAATGTTTTCATTTATATTTGTCGTTATTCTCCCCTAGAGACTACATAAACTCCCGTCTCTTACGGGAAATTTATCCCTTAAGATACCCCAGGAAAATATTTGCAATTTCGTGAATCACCGGGAGAATTCACGAACAGAAACCATACGTCATAAAAAATTGTCCCCTAATTTTTTTCCACTGAGAACAACGTATGAGTATATGGTCGTAAATTTTCCGCACGGACCCGGTGCATGTCCAACACCTAATATATAGTTGCCTACATCATGTATTACTTTGTTTTGTGGAGAAACTTATTCGCCAAGTTGAAATGAAGTTTGGTAGGAAAAGAGTTAGGATGGCCGTAAATTTTTCAGGCGTCAGGTCCACTCCGGCGACATTTCACTAAACCGAACGAAAAATGTGCAATGATATTGCTTCCCGGATGCCAAATGCATTAAAACGATGGCATTATGGCTACCAAATCGACAAGAAAAAACTTAATGGGCAGCATTAGTTTGGTATTTTATTATTAGGAGGTTGAGTGAATGTGAAGAAATCGCCTTAAATGAATGGAGTTGTGATTTACAGAATAAATTTCGGTCAATAGAGTTAATTTACTTCGATCACTGTGCATTCTAATGTCCGAAATAATAATCGAATTAATTCGATGATATACTAGGTTAAAAATAGTATTGTAGTAATGTCAATTACGAGGGCAACTCTAAATTTTTGGACATCCCGCAAAACAAGACGATTTGAAATTGAAATAACTTCTTGTCAACAGAACATGTGCAGCTATGAGTTCAGGGTCGCTTCAAGTCAACAACAAAGTTTTAAACGGCTACAACGCACAACTTCTTCCAGGAAACAGCAATGGCGAAACCGCAAAAATCTATCAAAGTGATAGTTCACAAAATGTTTAACTGTAGTCATATGATGGTTGAGTTAATGTTGCATCATGAGAATTAATTTTCACACACTGCACAGCAGATTGTTAAATTTTTGGGATAAAATAATGTAAGACATTGAATTCGTCTTATTTGGCCATGTGTTATTTCTAGTTATTCTTTAACATACATTAACATTTACGATGTCGACGTTTCACGATCAAGACTTGGGTAAATGAAGCTGTCCATCAGCTTAGGTGATGATTACTTTTAACATAAATAAAATAATTTTTCTGAAAATACTTTTTATACTCGTTTTCTCGTATATCCAGAGCCATTAAGACTTTTCGCACTATTACAAGTTAATATATTTACTTATTTGTTTCGAACTGTTTCATAGATGTAAATAGAAAATGTTTGTCGTTTTTATTACAATGGATAAGCCTTTGATAATTCCTTATTTCGATACAAAGATTTACATGTTCAACATCAAACCTTCCGAAATTGAAAATCGTGAAATCAGATTATCATGGATAATTTTTTGGAGCGCTTAACACCAAGTGGAAACTTCGTTAGGAGGTACGTATATAACAATAATACGAATATGATATTTCTTAGTTACTAATAATTGCAATGGAAATATTTCAGCTTGTGTAGAGATAGCAACATGAGAAATTCACTGCTTAACGTTTCCGCTATTGATCTTTATTTGAGTTCAAGTTGACACTATACTTTCTACAAGCCTTTTCATGGATTTTCTAAAACAATTTTAAGGGATTCCTGCGGTTGTCTTCAGATAATATGATGTTCAACTTCAACGATACCTTCAGATATCTAATTATACTTATATTATATTTATATTTTTATTTGTATATATCTTAGACTAAAATTTATTTTGAATATTAATTTTCAATTTTATATTTATTCATATATTATGTATATGTATGGGGATTTCAGCAAATTTCGGAAAATGAGAACTAATGAAATTATAAATCCAAGCTTTCGCCCAAAAATGGCCTACATCTTCCAACTACCAAATTGTACAACCCCTAGAGCCTCACATGCTGTGAACCGGAATGAAGTTTCCCACTGGTTTTTTTAGTCTACTGTGACTTGTTCATCTGTCGGAGCTAACATATACTTTTATTATCATAGTATTACACGGTTTAACTATCATACACTCAACGACACGAGGACGGTTACGATTTCCGGACGAAAATCTATTTAGTTTGATTTTATGAAGTTTAAGTAGATTAGTAATAAAGGTGTTTCCTCGTCATACTTCTGCACATCAGCATCCAATGCTTTCCGACCGTTATAGAATCCCTTCAATGGTTTTTACTTCAAACATAACTATATCGTTACCTCGTCTCGGTTATGACAGTAACTGAATTAATTAATCGAACGTAAACAGTTGACTTAATTTAAATATCATGAACTACAAGATGTAGCTATAATGTTTGATTTCTTGTTTTTCACTAATTCATTCAAAAAGTGTGTAGATCAAAATAGTTTTTAATGTTCATCTAGCCTCTCTTTAATCGGTTGAACTTTTGCTCATTAGTTTAGGGAATAATTAAAAAAATTACATTGTTTTTTTTTTAATCTACCATTAATAACTAGAAACTGAGCTGGATTGCTTCGTGCAACAAAGTGTGTGGAGATTTAATCGCCGTATATTTCTCTTAAGCCTCGTAGCCCTCGTATATGAATGTTTACTTTTTCATTGTATGTGAGAAAGACAACTGATATTCCTAAGTAATAAATCTAAAATAACACTAAACTATGAACCTTAGGGCAATCTAGTGAATATTTATTGAACAAACTTCTTCATCAAGGTCATTTATTTATTTCTAAATTAAATTTCTTCGTAAGTTTTTTTTGGATTAAAGTACGCCAATGACTTATTATCACGAATGCAGTGCATTTGTGTGGTTCGCTACTTAAGTTAACGCATAAATCCATTGAATGGAAACGTATGAATGCTGGCGGTAAGTAAGGTGCTTCCGAAGATAATCAGCAGCCCGTTGAAGAGTGTGCAATTTCCATTAAACGCTGACGTCCTATTATCCTCGGTTATATTTGCTCTTTATATGTAGATTTAATGTAAACTCTGAGAGTGCGGGTCCGGTGGACTTTTGCTTTTGTATATTAGAACTGAAAAGGTTTGACTTGCATTAAATATCTCCAGTAGAGCACCGCGCTTCATGGAAATGATTAAATGGGGAAACTTTGAATACAATGGTGGTCGACGAGGATATTTTACTTTCAAAGAAATATGTATTGTTCGGATTTTTCCTAATATTTGACACTCAAACTTTGAGAAATTATGTATGCTTTTCACTGTAAAATGATTTCAACTTTGCTACAAATAACTCACACAAAATCAATTTGATTGTTTCACAATGATTTAACAAAATAAAATACATGGAGTGATAAGTGATTTTTTTCAAGTAATGAAAACAAGAAGATAGTAAATCAGGATTAGTAGATGACAATGAAATGCGTCCACTGTAACCAATTTAAAGATCAGATCAGCCACATCAATATCCTCAAAATAACATGCAGAGCTGCTTATTTCGGTGGCAGAATTATTTGCTTCCATTCTTCAAAAATTCATATAGTTAAAAATATAGGCACTATAATTTTATTTTAAAGAAGCCATAAAAAACTTTAGCATCTTCCGGATTTTTTAATGTAAATGACTGTTTTGTTCGGCGAATTTTATGGTGTAGGAAATCATGGATGATCTGTGTACATCATAAAATTAAATCAATTAGGGTCCTCCAGTTTTTGTAGCATATATTGACAGAATTTGAGAGATTGCGCTTTTGGTCTTTATTTCAATTCAAATAACGTGATGCTTTCTCCAAGCTATTTTCCAGATTTTCTAAAACAGTTTTTATGAATTCCTGCGGTTGTCTTCACTAAAAATGGTCAATTCAAACATTCATCAACATTTAATTATAAAAAAAATAAAGCAACATGTTATCTTATTCCTTGAGACGATATGCCCTTTGCTCTTGTAATTCTCACATGATTATAGATGATCTAGATGGAATGTCATATATTGTCTCTTCACAGCTTTCCAGTTTCGATACAGCTAAAATAGGTAGATATAGAGTTACAAAATTAACTATTGTCAGGTCTCCTGTTCCATCTGAACAGAGCTAGCTTAATTCACTTCAAATAGGTTTTCAGTAGTATAAATAAACAATATGCTACCCAGTAGAATGAGACGCCGGAGCCAAAAACAGCAAGAAATATACGGAAGCTGGGCGACATCTTCATGAAGTTGAAGACTATTGGTAAATCGAGAATAAACAAAAGGAATGTTATATGAACTGAAAATTAGTTCAATCAGAAAAAAGTAAGATAAAAAAAACTATTTGTAAACACTACAAAGATGTATGGTACTCTTCAGACCAAAACTATACAAGAGAAATAAAGAAATAGTAAGCGTCAAGATAATAATTTTGATAAACAAATACAGATTAAGAATATTCCAGAAAGAGATTATAAGTACCGTTCACGGACAAATTTGAACAGAAGGAGGCGAGTAGTTATTAGAAAATACAAAAAACAATGGGGAAAACGTTGTCGACTGTATTAGATCTTGTTTATGAACACATTTATAGGAAAAGACACTGAGAATGATAACAGAATTGATAAAAATTGTTAGCAAATGACAAAAGTGAGTAAAAATGGATTTGATAAACACGAATAATAAGGTAACGAAGAATAATATTGATCCTACTTGATAGATAGGTGAAAATACAATTTTTGTTGAAAAATGTTGTTAGGACAGAAAGTGAAGTTTTGAAGATTATTTCGATATTTTTATTATTTGGAAAGATGGGAGATTCGGAGATTTTAGATTAGATAAATAAGTTGGTTTGTTGGTGAGGTTGAGGTTTAAGTGGAAGAGTCTGAATTGGTAAAAAACAGAATCACAAGTAAAAAACAGCCAAAGTAATAGAGTAAATTAAGACGACCGCAGAAAACAAATTTAAGAATATCTGCTCATGTTAACAAACGAAACCAAAATATTCTAGTAACAATAAATGTTACTAAAATTTCTTATAACAAGAGTAGTTAAAAATGACATTTGACATTAGATTTCACCTGAAAAGTCCACGCGAAGAGCTTGATATAAATTAAAAAAGTACTGGCTTCTAAAACAAAAACTCCGAATTGTCCATACACGGATGGGTCCATACTGCTTCTTTACAAAGAGATGTAACATTGGTGCTGCCTATAGTCTTTTTAGCAACTTCGATGTAGGACTTGTTTAGCGGACCATAGCCACATTTGCCAGTAGACGTGAATAACGGATACTATAATATTAATACGTTAAAAAGCTCCTCAACAATACCAATTTAGGCACAATTTACAACTTAAAGTAAAACTGGGATCTTAAACTTCTCTGGCGATAAAGTACTACTTTTGGACAACTCCTCATCGAGTTCATTAAATATGAAGTGTAAATCTTGAGTTATTTTAGCAAAACTAAAACCTTTTGCTCATGGTAATATCATAGAAACGTGAACATTTTGAAGAAGCTATGTTGGAATTCTCAGTTTCATGTAACTAAAGTTTAAACTACCTCCAGATCGCTGGTAACATTTAAATCGAAGATTGTGAATAAAACTATCTATAAATCATGAAAAATTGCATTATCTGTGGTTTAATTTGACGTTTGAGGCTTAAACTTCAGTTATAAAATGGCGCCCAAGTGAGAGCTCAATAGGATCAAGCCGTTTGACTTGATAGTATTGTGAGTATTGTGTAAATATCTGGTAACACATTAACGGTAGTTATACAGTATGGTATACTAATTAGTAGTTAGAAAAGTTAGAAAAAAATGCTGATTGATCTTCAGGATCATATTGTAGTACCAAAAAAAAACATAATTGGGTGACTCCTTGAAAAGAAAACGATGTCTTTCGTCATTTGAAATTTGAATATTTATCATTTGGTTTTATTCTGTGCACAGCACAGACATTCTATCATCAGAAAAATTATCGTAAGCGTATGTTTGTAGTGAAAAATAACTATTTTAATTAAAATATCAAATTTTTCTATCGTTGTGCTTAGTTGAAACCAGATTTTTCTTTGAATTATCTGAAATAGTAACATTTCGCTAAAATTTCCAATCTACTAATATCTTCATTTTGAGCATAATAAACTCTAATAGATAATTTGATTCCATTTGGAGTGTAATTGCAAACTCGTCTCTCATATTCTGACTGGTTATTGCACCGTTTGATGGCTTATCTTAAACTGTAATGAAGCACTTGCTGAGAGTTTCCACTACGGTGAGTAAACGTCCTCAGCACTAGAATAGGTTCAAATTGAAGGGTGCTGCATCTTGCTAAATAAGCTAATTTCAACAAACCGTGATGGGTTTGAAGTAAAGTGAAATTGCTTATGGTCATATCCTGGATTCAATTAACTCCGAATTCTGCAGATTCAGTCAAATGGAATGTTTTTCCATATGCGGTTATTATTAAAATAAAATTTAAGGGAAAGTAAATTCCAATTGTGTCCTGTTTACGCCTAAAATTATACTTCCTAATTTTATTGAAATAAAATCTTTCTCACAACTTCCCAAGAGTATCATGAGTTGATGTGAACTTTCTATATTTACACAGGAAGTGAACACATAAAAAGTATTTCCTCCATTTTAACAAGCACTCAGGGACATTACGTCAATATTTTCTTTCCTTATTTTCAAATTCCATTAAAAGTACACTGAATTGAAAAATAATAATAATAGGATGAAGTTATTTTAATAATAATAACCTTTAGCTAAGGAAGTACTTTTTACAAAAAATAAACAAGGGAAGATTACGTATTGTTTCCGCACATCCTATCGTCTGATAACACGTTGAGCTCCGGTGCGATCAATAGGTCCGCAACTCCACTTTCCCCATTGCCCAGAGCATTTCTATGAACCGCACGATGTATTTTATTTCGACCCTTCTCCGCGGCCCGAGGGACCATACTTAAATGTGTTTCACAGTTTGGTTGTATTGCCCTGGATCCTTGAAACATTACCTTACACTTGGTCCTTCTCTTTTTTTATGACTTTTTTTCACTGTCTCTTCTTACTACTTAGACCTTTCTTCACTAGGAAATGGTTTGGTTTCCTTGCAGCTTTCCACTTTTAGACTTAAATAAAACACGCAAAAACACAACGTGTTAATACACCACTTCGCTTCTTTCGGTGTTGGTCATATGGTTAAAGTTATTGCTTGTCGCTATGTCAACAGGAAGTCTTACTGACTGTGAAGCTCATTTTTACCTGTAAACTCAAGAGAAATTCGTCCAGCCACATTCACCGGCAGCTTGGTAATGGTGAAGGTGTAATAAATGATGAAAATGTACGTGAATGATGATGAGGAAAATAATCGGAACAGGCGCTTCATGATTAACGAACTTCATGAGATATTCCTACATATTGAGATAAATGCCGGAAATGTTGACAGTAGAACACAAAACGAATCGAATAGTCAAATTTTTTGTCCTCTTTGGGGCACCATCTCAATTTCAAGAAACTATGAACTTTTTTTTTTGATACCGGAAAGGCATGTTTCTGGTGTACTTTTTGTCGGGAGTAATGGAATTAAATTGTGGAAGGTGATATGAAATTTTGAAAAAGCCAAGCCAACCAAAATTAGAGGGAAGGAAAACACTCTAGTAACTCGAGCTTATTAAAACTAAACATTTTTATCGGAAAAATTGCATCATTCACCATACAGTTCTGACTAAGAACAATCAGTCTATGTCCAAAACTTTAGCACTGTATAGCTGGAATGCGCTTTGTATGATAATTTAAATGGGACTCTTTGTAACTGATTCAACAGTCAGGTGATGATGGAATACAAAATTTGGTACTACGTTCTGGCAAATATTTTAATATTATTAATTGATATATTGAAAAGTGAAAAATTAAGATTTCAATACAGTTTTTGTTAACAGTAAAATTTTCGTCTACTTTATCATAAAACAAACGATAATTATTCAAAAAATGACTTCTTATTGTTGTTTATGTGCGTATGAGAAAAAAATTTCACAATTAATCCACTAAAGAACGTATAAATACAGTCGAATCACGCTGTATAGTATTCATGGTACTCTCCAATTAGTCCCTGTTTATTGAGCTCATAGTTCGATTTTGGGGTGAACGAAATTTTCATTAGCAGTAATTAATTACTACCACCCTGCACTTCTTGTTTTGGATTATGAAAGACGACAAATTAACCTGTAGATAGGTGAATTATACCAACAACCTCCATTTGTTTGGCAACCTATAATTCCAGAATGAATTCTGAAGATATTGGTGAGTTATATGTTGATAATCACAGTAGTATTTAACCAGTAAATTGTTTTTTTTTTCACAATTAAAAAGTATTTGGAAATATTTGCTTCTAAATATTAGAGCCTTAGTGAGTTACTACCAACTACAAATATTTTCAAATCAATTTATACAATTTTTCGTAATTATATTTTTTTATAAGTTTCAATGAACAGATTATTTCCATTTTATTATTTTTTAGGCTCATGTGTGTGTTTTTTTTGGCTTGAATTCAGATATCTAGTGCCTGAAAATTAGAATTTAAAGCAGATCAAAATTAGTTTCGAAATAGTTCGTCTTTATCAAAATATGAGTTTACCTTGAACAATTACATTAATCAATAGATCACTTTCAACGTGAATATTAGAATGAAAATCTGTTTAACTGAAAAAAATAATTTATTCTAAGTTTTTATATCTCAAATAAAAATCAAATCAAATAAAACTTTCACCCATGTTTTTTTATTTCACCGTGTCTTGATGCAGTTTTATATTTTTATCGTCTTAATGACTCTTCAATCTATTTTATGAAATAGTTTATGTGATTAGAGCCTTCTTAGCCTTCTTGTCTAAAAATAATGAGGACAAAATTAGTGAATAAATGAAATTATTGATATATATCTTGATTTATAATTCATGGAAACTTCCTTTTATAAATAAAAATATTTGTTAATATTTACTTATTGCTGACGGTAGTCTCTTGCGTCGAAAGAGCGATGACTTTTTAACTTATTCCAGTTTAAGGAGTTGGAATCACAGTTGAAAATTATCTATTTTACTTGATAGATTGTATGTCTTCTTCAAGTGAAACATTCTGATTTCTGTAGGATATGTTAAATACCACCTAGCGACTGATTAACAGTCATTGAAATTGAGAAAACATCAAAGGAACTTAAGACCTCTGAACGAAAAAATCAACAGATGATTCCGATCGCTGTATGTAGGTCACATCTTGCAGGCTTTACGTAAACGAAATCTATATTTGATTAGAAAATTTAGGTCTCTTTATGTAAGAACTATTGGATTATTGAAGGTCGTACTCAACACCATGAAAAAATCGATCTTTAGGCGGGAATAACTGATGACAAAAGTAATGGTCAATATGTTTCTAAACGTGAACAATCGTTATTTACCATATCTAAGTATAGGGTTACAAGACATCCTCCGAATAATGCGAATTTTTCTACTAAGGTTTTTCTGGAAGGTATATTAGTCTACGAATACCAATCTTAAGATAAACTAAAAAATCTATAGGAGCTCAAAAACCGAATTAGTAATCTACATCTATCTTAATCTATAAGAAGAATGTGTTTCTCGATCTGCTTATCGTCAAGAGAACGGTGCATTGGGCGCGTTTGGATTTTGTATTCTGCTGGATTTTGTATTTAAATTAATCTAAAATTGGAATTCTATTATATTATTCTTTGCCTAAATTAAATTACTTTTCATTTTTCCGTATAAAGAAATGACTAAATATTAGAGGCCTATTATAATATACGGCTTAGTGGTGAAGTCCAATGGATAGCTGAAATGGGATTCACCAGAAAAAGGCGCCCTCGAAGTGACGGAGAATAACTTCTGGAGGAGAGAGATACATACAGGCATCCTGCATCATAAAGGGTGAATTGACCTCGATTTCAACAGAACGCACGGTAACAAAAAATGGAGCAGAAGCCAAAGTTATTGAACATCCAAAGTCGTAAAATCTGAAAATAGGAAGTACATTTTTTTTATTATCCTTAAAGCGAAAAATAGTAAAAGCTGCCAGATTGTTAAGGGAAAGTTTTTAAGCATAGGAAACACACATAACAAATAATATAGACATTCAGTAATCTTAAAAACAATAGCACAAAAATCAAAAGTGATAGCGAAGCACTTTCCTGGATTCGTCATTCTGAAGTAAACCTCTCTGATAGGTAACTGAGAGCTAGTGGAAAAAAACTTGAATGATAACAGACTTGCTAAACTTGGCAAATGAGGAATTGATGCTGATGAGAATGTTATAGTAGTACTACCAATGGAAAATAAGACACGATCAAGCTTTCGCCTTCACGGAAAAGCGACGGCAAATTATGGAGGATGACATAGTAGATTGTCTTGAAGATATAGCAGAATTGGACATAGAAAAATGGGAAATCTCAATTCTGGTTTGGAATGATACAAGAAAATATGGGTCTTAAGCTACCGAAAGACCCACGTTCAATCTAGATCGTTATAGACCTCTCAAATTAGATATAAAGAGACCGACATCTCAATTCTGGTACGATATTAAAAGAAATCGGCCTCTTGAAATGTAATTTCGACAGGTTGATGAGTATTAGGATACAAAGAATTTGTTGCTTCTCCACAATTAACTATTGTTAGTAGAGTATCTACTCAAAAGTGAAATAGGAGTATTTCTTAATAAATACATTTTTCTGTCTTTAAAAGAGATCGTATTATTCAGCTACCATTAAATATAAAATTTGTAATGATGAAGCATTTTATCAAGATTCTTGCTATAAATATTTTACAGATTTTACAGATACTTGAAACATTTATCTTGGTCAAAAAATGGAATTCAATCGCGAACATGTTCGTGAGATGATTTTGCATGACTTTCGACGTGGATTAAACCAATTCTGATCAACCCACTTTTGGTGATGAAGCAGCATCTCGTAACACCGTGATATTGAGGCGTACTTGTGCATTAGTTCCACTGCCTTACAATCAATATTGCATGAATATACAGCTGTGAAAATTATTTGTTCGCGTATAATATAATATGACAATCGCTCAAAAACAGCTCACGAATGGTGCAAAAAAGTCGGAAAAATCGACAAATGCAACAAAAGTTGATAGCGCACTAAGTACTTTGAAGCAAATAGTCGTTTGTTTTTTTTTTTAAATAGCTGGAAGTGTCGACACGGTTCTATTAGAGCAAAGTATAACGATCTATTCTGATTTTACACAAGCATTTGTTTACCAAAAGTGTTCGAAAAAATCAGAGAAACAAATCGCAGAAGAAGAATCATTCTCCACCACGACAATGCTAAATCTTCCACATCAGTTCAACCAAAAACGTTTTTGAATAGTCAAAACATGGAATTGATTTGTTATCTGCCGTACAGTCCTCTTATGGCAGCCAATAATGTCTTCTTTCTTCCGCAGATCAATAATTATTTGCGAGGTCAACGTTTTCCTACACCTGAAGAAGCGGTTGATGCACTGAAATCACATGTTTTGGAGGTACCCCAAATGGAATATTTTGGAAAACAATAAATCCACATCCAATTATAAATATTTGTTTCCATTTGTCTATCTCAAAACTTAAGTAACAACTCTCGTATCCATTATAAAACTAAACTGTCATCTGAACTGATTTTCGAAAATCTTGATAACTTAAGTGAATTATAGAGACTATTTCCTTCGAAAAATTTAAGCCAACCAAAAAGCTGTAATATTTTATGTTTACCTAGCAACGATCAAATTTCAGCGATAATACTGCACTAGTGCAAATTATCGATAATTTGCACTAGTGCCAAATTTTCGTCTAGGATTAATAAACATCATTTGGTTTTAATTTTATATTTTAAGAAAAGGAACAATTATTGAAAATGCAATTAGAATATACAACTTTACTGGAGGCCGACGATGGTGTTTCTATGCTGCTTCCACCACTTCTAAAAGGAACAATTATTGTTTATTTTAAATTAAATTTTTCTCAGGAAATAGTCTGCCAAAATGCCCTCTCGTGCATGTCAAATTGTCTCATAATTTCCTCTCGTGCGCATTCGCGCACTCGAGAAAATTAAATTATCGACAATTTGACATGCACTCGGGACATTAATATTGATAATTTTTACTATATATGATGGGAGTTTATTCTTGTTGGAAAATATACCTACTTCATGTAGCTTATTTAAGAAAATCATTTTAAAATATTTATTTGAAATGAAAAATATGTCATATCTCGAAAAATGAAGTAAATATATATAAACGTAATCAGAGCCTCAAATATTTACAGAGCGCTCTGGAAAAATGTTTTTTGTGATGCGTGATTTTCACCTACAAAATTACAATTATCAAGAGGGAAACATTCAAATCTGACTACCCACATTAAATACAAAACATTAAAATTTTTTATTTACTTACTATGGCCATTACTCCAAATTAAAACAATGTCTGTTCTATCACTCTTTATCCGTATTGCAGATGTTTTTTTTAAACGTCGCTTTGTGTTCATTAATAATAAAAACACGCGCACATTAAGCTATTCGGTATGGTTTTAAATGCGGAAATGATAAATTACCTAAACTGGGAATGTCTCATTCGGGTCGTAATGTTTATTAATTCATTTAAATATACTTAACTATAATGAATATATACATTATTTAGTGATGGACAATCTGTATTTATCAGTTAAAACATTCTATACATTTTGTCCATTCACTTTTATCTGTAACTTGATTTTATGTTTTAATTTTCTCGATGCATTTGGTTGGACAAAATCATATTTTATCATTGCAACAAAGTATAAAAACTGCACGTTATGTTAATGAACATTCAAGGAAATTCTTTTTTTTTAATACTCATGCGATCCAAATCAGGTTTTAGTTCTGAAGTATTCTATATGCCAGGAGTATTTCGGAGTTTTCAGTTGAAAAGAGGCATTTTATTGAATATCATCAATAGAGTTTGTTATTCATACACATAGAAATTGCAGTTTGAGTCATCCTCAGTTTAAAGAGGAGATTCTGAGCAATATATTAATGGAACCCACCGGTCGGAACTAATTTATAGATTAGGATATATTTTAATGTTTGTCGCGGCTTATAACCAGAATAGTAAATGTACTACACCAGGGCCTGTAAAACTCAGACCTCAGAAGTTATGTATTTTCAGTATATTTCATCTTCTCTTATCGTTTTGCTGTGCAGTTCTAGATTACCTTGAGTCATCTATTATTGTATATATTTTATGATCTGCCTTTTTTAGTAAATTTTTGCTACAACAATAATCTTTCTTGTTGGTCTAAAATCTGACATTTTCTGTATCTACACCAGCCATCTCATTATTGGTTATTTCCCATTGGAAAAATATTTACCTACTGTATTTTTGAATAATGGTCTGGTAAATATTTTTCACTCTATAATACAATAGATGTAGCAATGGCTGAACAAGTATTTTCTTAGCCAATTGAAAGGCCGTTGTGATCCGTTGGTAGATTGGTTGATTGGTTACACAGAATTTCAAATCGACTATACTTCCATATTTCATCATCATGATATGTGTGAGTCTAACGTTTAAGATATCGTAGATACCACCAGGCAAGGTCTCAGGTGTCCGAAACTTGTACTTCCGGTTTTACCGTTAAATGTTTGGGTTGCCGTTCGGCTATTTTTTAAGAGGGAGTCTATTTTTAAGAGATGTAGGCTTGGCTGTAGGGAAGGAAAACGTACAGTAAGCCAAAAGTCAAAAATAACAGTTGTTAACGTTTTTGTTTTACATTCATTTACATTAGATTTGCAATCTGCCTCTTGATATTAGGCAGACCAATTAACGGATCCATATTCTGATTAGGTTAGATTGATTTAGCTTTGATTAGGTTTGGTAAGATATACTCAAATATTAATAAAGGTAGGTTCAGTTTAAATTTATGTTGGATTATCTGTTTTTACCGATAACTCCCAATGAACTGAAGAAAGTAATTCAAACCAGCGCTGCCTAATTAGATTGTGGATTGCTAAAGATACATAGGATATTAAAAGAGGTAAAGTGTGATAGTTGGGTATTTTTAATATAACTATTAACAGTAATTTATGCAAAAAGTGCATAAAGTGACTCTTTTTTTTGACTATCCATTAGGCGACTTCGGCAATTCCATGATGAAAAAAAAGACTCCTTATGCATGTGTTGCATACATTTTTTTTCTAAAGCCCTATATAAAAAATAAACTTCAAATTGAAATTTCAGATATTTTAATTGGATGACTTGGGTGAATTACAATTAAATGATATAATATTTTCGTTTCACTTTGCAATGTGAATATTGAAAACGCAATTCATGAGCTGACTTATGTAAAATTTCGATCCAGTCACACATCTGTCTATTTTACTACCAGATGAAGCTTCATTTAAGTGATGAATATTTGTATCAGTCAATGGTCTTTTGATTCCTAATATGATGTAGAAGATTGGTTTAAAAAAGTGCTGTTATTAGTTCCTTGTAAAATACGTAAAGCACAATGTATCTTTGTGTTGAAAGAACTACGTGTGTATACCAACAACTTGTTTTGTACATCTTGTATTTCTATATGATATGATAGAAAGAATTGATTGCTGGTTGAGTTTTTGGGTCTCAGATTACAATTTTCGATATCGATACATCAAATTCATTTTTAAACTGGTTTCTTGAATTACTGTAAAACGCCGACTCGAGAACGTATTTGAATCCGGAATCGTGTTGAGAAAACTTCCCCTTATTTTCCATGTTATGAATTTTCATTTTATACAACTCTTCAGTACGACAACCTCCGGCTATTCCCAGTATAAATGTTACTTTCGAAACAATGGGCAAAGTAATAAAGAATTAATCACATATTTAAAATTGTTACCTTGAACATTAAATATTTGTCTATGTATTATTATAGATTTGTAACCAACCGATTTTCATTTCAGAAATCATTTTGGCATATTCACTCATATCTACATTATCATCCATAATTAATTGTTTCAGATTAGAAATACCTAGACCATAGTGTTGAGGACTTGAAATTTTTAGAACTTTTTTGAAAATAAGATAATAGCACGCGTCTGGTAAAGCTTTGAATATTATTCTGGTTCTGCCAGTGTTATATTCTTTAGATAGTTTTCTTTGTATGTTACCCCATTTGTCCTTCCTATGATTTCTTTAGGAGTACATATTTCAATTTCCGAATCTTCACTTTCCACCTTAACAAAAATAATAATAGAAAGCCACTACTACATTGAAAATAATCTAGATACTGATAAAAGTCAAATCATGTGCTGTCATGTCAAAGTTAAATGTGACTTGATTTTTTTTAAAGGTGTGGACAAATTGCACTAATCTGTGTTAGCTTATGGAAAGCGAGAAATAAACCATAAAAAATTGCCTTAAGTGCTACGAACCGGTAAAATATAAGGTACTTTGAAAATAGGGCGTAGAAAAATATTATGTCTGTTATAATATTCACGTTTTTTTTTTCATTCATTGGCATTCATAAAGAATGTAATTTCTGAATCTGTCAAGAAGCGTGAAAAAAAGTACCTTAGCGTTTCATTTTTTCAGACTTTTGCGTTGAAATAAGTGCTGTAACGTTTAATGCAATTATAAATTTGTTCTATTAAAATAGTGAACTGTGGACGCTTTCTTTCTCGTGACAATTCGTTTCTCCGATAAACTGTCACACTTTTATTTCTTGATATTCGTTGAAGAAAATCCGTTTAGTGTCTAATAAAAAGGAGTATAGTATTATTATTAGTGATGGAGAGTAATAGTGAAAAAATTTTAAATTGCACACCAGAAGATGTTGTTGAATCGGCAAGTGCAACGACTATGAATCTTCTCCCTGAGAAATCCAGGGAACAGTATTTAAAGGAATATAATTCTTTTATGGAGTGGCGTACTAAAAAAGGCATACACAGCTTCACAGAAAGAGTGTTACTAGCTTACTTTGAAACTAAATCCAAAATGTGGAAGACTTCAACACTTCAACACTTTGGTCGATTCAAAACTGAACGGCACCGTAATGGTGAGTAACGACGTAGACATCAGTAAATAATCGAAACTCATTGCATATTTGAAAAATAAATCAGTTGGCTATAGACCCAAGAAATCTAAAACATTTACTCGTGAAGAAATTAATAAGTTTCTGTTCCAAGCTCCAGACGATCATTATCTCATGCATAAGGTATGACAATTTCATTATAAGCTTAGATATTATTTGTATCTTCATCATCATTCAGGTTGCTTTAATATTCGGAATCGCAGGAGCTCTGTGGAGGGAGAAATTATATAAAATGAAACGTAACGATATTAATAACCGGAAATGTTTTAATTACCACAGTACCTGATTCAAAAACTCATGTTCAACGTCGATTTACTATTATTGGTGTAATAATTGACAATAGATTAACCTTGGTAATCATTTATAGAAAATATAGAAACGAACGGCTCACAAGTGTCAGAACAGATCATTTCTTTTTGCAATATAGAAATGGAAAGTGTAAAACCCAAGTTGTAGGTATCAATACCTTTTCAAAAATTCCCTCGCGTATCGTAGCATATTTGAATTTACCTAAACAAAAAAACTACATTGGGCATACATTTCGACGCTCTTCGGCGTCTCTATTAGTGGATTCCGGTGGTGATGTAATTCAACTAAAGAAGCACGGTGGGTGGAAATCCAACACAGTTGCGGAGGGTTACGTAGACGACTAAATAAAAAACAAACTGGATTCCGCTGTGAGAATTCTAACGGGAACAATTAGTTCGACTTTAAGAAACATTGTAAATGTTCACGATCCTATCAACAATCCAATAAGTACTAATACAACTATAGAGGATTCTTTGAACTCGTTAATTGTTGTCAATTCAAGTATCAATAGTAATGTAATTCTTGTTCAGTCCAAATTAATAATCATCTCAGTTGTACTTTTAATATTACTATAACAATATAAAAATTGATGAGAGATTTGTCGAATTTTTTTATGTCTACGGATGTAGAAATTTTTTTCTATGAAACTCGTCAGTAAAGTAACTTTTTTCACTCGTGCGGTCATCTGTCCTACTCGTGAAAAAAAGTATTTCTCTACTCACTTGTTGCATATTCACATAACTATTTATGAATGAATCGCTTATAAAAATCTCCATTTTCAACTACGTAAAATTTCTCAAAATTATATTGAACATATAAAAATTTGTACCGAAGTAAATGTTCCATTATTTGACATTCCAAAACCGATTATTCAAACTCCATATTCTACTTTTTTATCTGTAGATACGTGTAAATGAGACACTTTATATATAGTGTTGTATAAATTTCCTCTGTATCTATTTGCTTAATTGATAGTTATTATATGGAACCCTCGTACACACACACCAGTAGTAATAATCGGAAATGAACATATTATAGAGAATATTAGCAGTAGATATTATATTTCAAAGATCAATAGAAGTTATTGTTCCTATTGTCGTTTGCGTTAAATTAACTATTCTGTTTTCCATTATTGTACGTAGTATTGTACTTAACCAGAGGTGTGTGGAGCTGCTCATATCAATGTATATGACCTTGATGCAAAGCAAAATTAGGATTGGTAAATAGTTTGGAAGGAATGTTTGAATTTGAATACGATTCTCAAATTATCGAAAAATGTCGATATATAATAATTTACTATAATATTTTCATTATTTCTCTTGATGTTGAATATCCAGCTTTTTGGTTTTGAAATATTGAAGGAATATTATATACGAAAAATGATATTTTCTTCTCTTATATGTTTAGAAAATACTTATTAACAACTTCTGCAGAAATAGTGATAAATCCAAATAAAAAACTGACTACTGGGAACGGTGGAAAGGAAAGTCAGAAACTTTATATTTATATACCCTGTCAGTTTATAGAATAAAATATCTATTGAAATTAGCCTCTACACGAGAATATGATGAAACTCACCCAAAGCTGCAGGTCTAAATAGATTTGAAATATTATCAATTAGGTTATACGGGGTACTCACTATTTTGAGTAAAAAAATGAGCTAAGTAAATTTGTGAGACCCTCGATAAAACATTAATTAAATGAATCATATTTTAGAAGGAAGCAGTGACAACATTATACAAAATTTAAACTAACATTCTGCATTCTTTATTATTCAGTACAAAAGTTGACGAATGCAGTTTTATATTGGAGAACCCAATCCAAAAGATGATTGAACGGAATGAATATGTTACTAAAATATCACCCGAAAGCCATCGCAATAAATCTCACAGTAATAAATTTACGGTAGTGTTTTATTGAACTCTATGTATCGCCCAAAGGCATGTACATGTTCCGCAATTCCAAGAAATCACGTATAAATTACAAAGTATTTTCCGAGATACTAAGAATAATATACTAGTTCCATTTTCGATATATTACGCGAGTTCGGAAATATCAATAAAATAAACCACTGGCGTTTCTCACAATATTAAAACTTTGAAATACAAAAATTTCGAGTACAGAATCAATTCCTATAACGAACATTTTGAAGGGCTAATGATATATACCAAGAAACATAGTTGATGCTATATATTTTGAGACACAAGACCACATAAATGTTTGTGTAGGATGAAGAATAATCAGAAATCACACATGATTAAATCAGGCAAATAGATTAGTTGTTCTTACAATTACATTATGTTCACGTGAAAATTCAGCTAACTGCTGTGTAGTACTTTAGCCCGCAAATATTGACAGGCTGAAGAACTGCATAAACATTTTGTGGTATGGCAGATTGCTGAACTATACATTAATCATCAAGCTTTGCTTTCACAAAAACTGTTCTAGGAAATCAAACTACGTCCATAACATTTTGACAGATCAGTGAGTCCACTTGCAGCTCTCTTGGCCAGAATATTATAAAATGTTATATATTATATTACTTAGCACTATTTTATGAACAATATGACGTCCGCCATTATTTAACATTTTTACGTTTCCTGATTCTTTATTCTTTAAGAAACCGTGAAAAAGATCATGTGAAATGATTTACTATTACGGATCCAACACCAAGAGTTACCTCAATCACTTGACAGGTGCATCTCGAATGTTCCTCGATCATATGTCTCAATTTATCAATGTTTCCAACATTAACCGATGAGCAAGGTTTACTAGCACGTGACTTATCACTAATCGACATCAGTCTATCCAAATGATCTATATAAGCGAAACACAGTTGGTGTGAAGTACTTCCATCATCAAGGTTTGGCGTGTTATTATATCTATGAGTTATAGTCATCACTTTGTTCTACAATTGCGTTTAAAAACTTATTTCTTGTACTAATAGTTATTTAATATATGACTATGAAAAAACGATTCTTTATTACAAAAACTAGCATTTAGAAGTGCGAAAAAGGAACATTTAAGAAATTGTGGAACTATTAATATTATCATGAATTCAACATTCAATTTGTTCTTAATTGTATGAAATGATTATTGAAAAGTGCAAAATAATAAATTTGATACACTTATTATTATTGGTCGGGACGCCAAATGCCGCATCCTGCGTATATCGTTGTCAAAACAGAGTGTTGGTTGTGTTAGGATGAAATATCCTGTCCATTTTTGTGTTCCTGTATTTTTATAATCTGATTATAATTATGACTACGAAGACGACTGAAAGCGGTTTTGTGACAGCACTATCAGCAATGTACGGAAAATAGATAGAAGAGTTTAAATTCGCTTCTATTCTGTCATCCCGTTTGCACTTTATTTCTAAAATAAAAGTTCTGATTTTTATCATTCCTAATACCCTAAAACTGCACAATCAACAGGTGGCCCAAAAATGTCTTAAGGGGCAGGGACGAGGAGGGTGAATTATTCAATAAAGGGCCAGAATCTATTTGTATGATTTTTACATCTACGACATACGGGTACTAAACAGAAATCTGAATCTACGAATCTACCGAAAATAGATGCATTCATGATTTTTACATTGACTGAGGTCAAAGGAGTAAAAACTACAAGGTAATTACTATCTTTCATTATATATTATAGTATATTTAATAGTTTTTTTATGTTTAAATACCTACAAATAGCTTAAGTTGCTAAAACATAACCTATAAATAATTTTGAGATATTGAATTTGCTGCTGTATTATTATCTATATTATAATGTCTTGTAAGTAGTAATAAGCTATGTAATTGCTATTTCCTTAAGTCTAGTATATCGTATGTCATTTTCGAGAATTATAAAAACACAAACATTTTTAATAATGGAGTAAACATCGTACAATATATGTACAATTTACTTGTTTATTATAGATCCTTTAAACCATTGCATTCTTGTTTTCGCATGTCTGAGAACTTGAAAACATTTTATCAGGTGTCCTTGTATTAGATTTTTACACATTACGATACGTGCATTACGATACCTATAAAACGGTTTTTCAGCTTTTTCAATGGCTTTCGTCGCTATTATAACATAAAATCTATATAAAGTAACTGTTCGCAGTTGAAGAAATATAGGCAATGTGGCAAGTGTCGTCATCCAAAGCCCTTGAAAAATAGCGGCGTTCAAAACAAGCCAAACTTAACCGAGACATATGTTTTTTATCGAGTTATAAATATGTAAAAAGTCCGTTAAAAATATAGAAAAAATACATGCATACTCCCTATTCTCTCTGTACTTTAAAAATATTAAATAACCTATAGAAAAAGTTTCAGCTTTGTCAAAGTACCTTAGTCGAAGTGGCGACCAGCTCTCCGACTATAAGTGGATGCAGATCATCTGGTGGTGAATTACAGAGAAGGAATTATAAATTATTGGAAAACAAAAATGGGAATTTTAAGTTATGAGGATATCGTTTGAATTTCGCGTTGTTAGTGGAAGTACAGAGTTATTTCACATTGAGGCAAAGGTATAAAAAATTGAGATGACGCAATTAACTGGAGTTTGAAATTGTCTTTAGAAAGTTTATTATTCATAAACTCTTTTTTTCTAATTAATAATCAAAATTTTTAGCCACTTGTCTACTTCTGGAAAAAGAGCTTAAGAAGAAATTTTTATGCCCATTTTTTTATTTCAGGTCGTCTGTTGAAATGGGTCCATATGGAAGTAATTGGTTGCATTCGCTTCACACTTCTCGTGTGTTTCCTTATTATGAATCTCTTTTTTAGCTCATTTATTTGCGGGGGTATTTTCCTCAATTTATATTTTAGGTACTGAGATATTTTGATATACTATTATTATCTTCTTATTTAGGAGTTGTTATTCTCCATTGATGCACCAATCTGATGTTTTGATGTACTAATTAAATTCTGTTTCACAACTCAGAACTTCTTCAAACTGGTCCCATTCTTATATTACAGTAAATTATTTTCTGTCATCCTTTATTTTAAGAATTTCATATTAGCTTTATTTAATAACTTGCTACCGTACTGTATTGAGTTGGAATTTTTGGAACCGATGGTGATATCCATACTAAACGCACTGTTTGCACAAGCAATACACCAACGCGAGTTTCGATAACCAAGTAGTCGTCTTCAGATACTGAAGATAAACAGTTCACGAACAACATACAAAGATGTATCTTTTACCTATTTACTTATGGATAAATATATTTTTAGTTATAGATAAATACAATGATCTATTGATAGAAAAAAACAACTATTACTATAATATGTACAAGGACTCTTAGCAACTATCAAATTATTTCATAAAATATGTCGTGTTGAACATCATAAATTATAGAAATACTTCACTTAATAAAAATCTAAAAGATTCAAATAAAAGTGGCTGTATATATGATAATTTTAGTAATAATTGTGATGCTGCTTACATGGGATAAACATCCTAATATTTAGAAGGGATTAAGGAATCATTAATATGATGAGAATCTAACTTCTTCAACGAACCACAAAATATCATAAAAGTATAAAATGTTTGAAATCGAAGTGAATTCATAGTAGAAATGGTCAACATTCATAAAAATGATCAATAATAACAAAGATCTTGGCAATTAGAGTAAAATGTATACTTCGATTTTATAGATTGAAAAGTATCTACCAAAGTTGAGTAAACTATAAATTCATATATTTGAAATATGAAACAGACAACAGTAGAAACTGCATTTGCAGTGAAAAACCTTTTCACTTCAATATAACTAGCCGATTTGCTATTTTGCAAACTATGTAATAAATAAAATACCAATTAATAACTTTCCTTGATAATTGACACTAATTTTTATCTAATTTCAGATGTTTTATGGTTGACAATAATTCAAAAAATTTCTACCTGTGTAAAATAAAGATTTAAACTTTGAATATATCAAGTCATGCATCAATAGCTCTTTTAATACGAAGTCTCTGGATAAAAAACTTTTATATAAATGAGTTTTCTCACACGTATATTTTCACTCTTATTTTTACATTTTACATTTTATTTATATTTTTAGTCTCGCATCAAACAAGAAAAGGAAACTAAAGAGTAACGCGAATAATAGGTCGTAATTCGGAAATCAATCGTCTTATTCAATATCATTTTTATATTCCAGTTTCACCAGTTGTCTGATTTGCCTGAGAAGATGGAAAATATTTTAATGTATTTCGCAATCAAGCGCCGTCAGTATAATAAAAATTGTATCGCAGTAGCTTATTAAAAAACGCAGTTTATTATTTATATCGTTGTTCTCTAAAATTGTAGCCTTCCTCTGACAAATGAGGATGGTGGTAAAGTCGGCCAGACAATAAAAGAAATTTGAGATATAATATTTTTACATGTAAACCTGGCAGATATTAGGGTTCTATTTTAAAAAGAAAAAAATGAATTAGATACAAAGATTTTAATTGAAATATCCAACTGACATATATTATGTATATGTATAACTTGTATTTTCAATAATGTACAAATTCATGAAGATATATGAATATACGACAAGCTTAGAAATTATTAAAAAAATTGGAAATTAAATATTGTAAAGAATATAAGAAATTATTTACACAGTATAAAACCAAGCAACCGATTTTACGAACTGAAATGGAGTTTATTTCATTATTTTTAAGCTGGTTAATCTTAGTTAGTAAAATCTTTTGCTTTTTGACACTTTTCGTATTTATTACATATATTCTAGTTCCAACGTTTTAAGGCACCAGAAAATAAAAAAAATGTGTGTATGACTACAATAAAAAGAACTATTAAAATGGCCGTGAGAGGATTCCCATGCATTCATTCAGTTCTGCTGATTTTTGTACTTAGATAAGTAGAAGAAATAATGAAAATTCTGAAATATAAATTTCCACTAAATAATCAGAAAACTTCGTCAATTCACCATCAATTGGCTGAATATTTGATAAGTTATAAAGTTACTCTCTAGAAATATCTAAATAATAAGAAAGCCACGTTCCGTTCCAAGAATTTTTATCCTTATAAGCAATGCTCAATCCTACATGTTGTATTTTTTTCCACCTTGATTGCGAAAACTAATTTCAAAATCATTAACAATTTCTTCTGAATGAAAATTTAATGTATGACAAATAACATAACAATTGAGACAATTAGTATATGTCTGTTATGCCTTATCTTTTAGCAAACAGAATATTTCATTTACATACCCGTCTAGAGTGAAAAGTTGTATTTCGGACCATAACCAAATGTGACGTCTTCATCAATAACATCGGTTCAACAAAGCACATACGAATTCGTTTTAGTTCCAAATAAAATAATATGTATTTTACCAGCACTTACAAACCAAAACTTTCCATTCCTTGAAGTCTTAGGTTTGTTAAAACTCACATGCAGTAATGTAATTTATCGAGGTAACCTTGGTAACATCTTTCTTCTGCTGTTGTACATATTGCGATCAATGCGCTCTAAATATTAAGTAGTGGGATCCTTGCTTCATCATGACTGTTCAATTCTCTTTGCAAAATTTTGCAAGTGTCTTAATTAATATTTATTTGCAAGAATGAGAAATTACTTTTCGATTAATATTAGTGTCATGTTCGTGCTAATGTTATCCTTATTTGTTCAGAGCTATTTATAGAAGTAACGAACGCTTTGGAATAAGATGAAAAAGTAGAGATGTAGTAAAAATTAATACTTCGTAATCACTAAAGAAATTGATGCATTTATCATCGCGGCTGACAAGCTTAGCAATTAATTCGATTGTTGTTTCAACAATTCAGTGTATCGCTCAAACAGCTCCTCTTTGTCGTGTTATTATAATGAACGATACACCATTCACGGAAAGAAACTAAAGTCACTAGATGCAATATAGGGTCTACAGTGTGGTCGAGGCTCAACCTTCCATTTGAATGAATTGATTCCAAAGTACCATGCTAAAAAATTGTAAAATGCAGTTTTGTCCACGTTTGTTTGTTTAAAAATCAATCAGTAGCACACTTTGGGCAAGATTGCGTGCCCTCACCAAATGAACTGTAACTTTTTCTTGCAAGTGACGTGTCTCTCACTAGTGTTATCATCAATTATGTATCGATCTAGTTATTAATCACCTAGCCTTTTAAAGAGATGCAGAGTTTTCGAGGATGCATCCATTCGCACCTCTTCATGATGGAATCTTATCACTTCCACAATTTAAAACAACATAGTTCGTAAAAACCAAGCGTAAACACCGTTATTGTAAAACAATATTTTTCATGATTATTTTCATGAATCCAGGTAAGGCAGCTATTTTCCAACTGAATGTACCATTTCCAAAAAAAAACGGCCATAACATTCAATTTAGGTAACTCAAGTTTAGGATATTCTTAACCTCAGAATGTTTTATTTAATTAATAACCCTCCTTCTGGTTTCAACTTGTATATTCTGCAGAAATGTACGCCGAATACAAATCGTAAAACTTGAAGGTAACTCCTCAAAACTTATTTAAGTGATAATTGTAATATAGAATATCTTCCCAAGTTTCTGAACGAAATTAATATACGCAATAAAATATAATTCTCTTAAACAATGCGAATTGTACTACTGGTAATTGTAATTATAAATAGAATTATTCAACAGAAACGAAAGTTGAATTCGAATTTGAATAAAGTGAAAAATTAACAACCGAAACTCATATATGATGTGATAGAAAAATACGGTCAGTTATTTTTTCGAAAGGAAAGTAATATGATATCATTAAAGCTGAAGTATTCTCACTAGAAGTACTACCTTCGCATCATATCAATATATCTTTTGCTATTGCTAGCAATGATATTGATCCAACGTTCAATTTACGACTGATAGAATTTCTAGAAGAATTGTTCAAGTTCTATGCTTCACAATGGACACTGCAAATACGATCTCTCTAAGGCCATTTTCCCATCAAAGCAGCCCACCAGCCACATGATGTCGCCAGCGTGCATCTTTTGTGCTGAATTCATGGTTTATTTACAGGATATACCCAATAACGCTCTAGCAAAGAAACATCCAAGTTGAGTGTCGGCTTCTTCTTGTCCAGCAACAGTTGAGAAGCGACATTCAAGCTGTGTGTGCGGTGAGATTTTGCAAAAATGTAGTAAAGAGTAAAATTAGGAAATTCTGCTATGAAATATTCCTGCTTATATAATTCTACGCTAGAAGAATATTTTTAAAAAGTTATGAGAAAGAAATCTTGGGCAGCAACACTAAATACTGAATTAATTATAACTATACCTTAAATTTCATTTATAAAAAATCACGTGCCAAAATATTCGTTTAGTAAGACACATGTATGACACCTACTTGTGTCATGTCGAAATCATGTCCCTGTAGCATAGTTTTGGTGAGACAATGGCCTAAAGTGACTAATAGCAAACTTATGTCAACGCGTGTGGCTATCCGGTATGAATTAATTAGTCGAAATAGATGCAGCGTGAGTGATTATTGTCAAAAATTCATTCATATTTCGTATATAGTAAATAACTAACACAACACATCATAATGTATTTATCAATTCTTCATTAGTTAAGAATGATAATTATAATGAAAAACCGAGTTTTAAATTATGATAATAATACTTTCCACCTTATCTATTTAAAAACATTTATGTATAACAATCAACTTTATCACGTTCGCTTGTGACATTTTTCGTCATAAAACTCATGACTGATGTTAATATTTCATGTCAATCGGCGATAAAATAAGCATACAAGTAAGTATGTTACATTATTTCTGTTACCCAATTAGGATAATAGAAGAAATTTATCATATAATCAACTTCAATATTTTCTGTTTAGAAGAAAAAATTTCTCAATAGAAATCACATTTGCACAATTACACTATGGATGGTAAGTGTTATGATCAATCAAGGTTTTACTTTATCAACGATAGTTTCAATCACTCTAGAGCAGTGTTTTTCAATCTGTGGGTCGGGGGGTCGCCAACTGAAAGAAAAAGGCAAGGAATACAATAAGAACGCAATTCAAATCAAATCATTTTCTAATCGCAGTCTATTTCTCTTTTTAGTCTTAATGTCTACCATTGCAGAAAACGTCAGTTCACACAAGTATGAAGTGGCGAATGGCACTAATAATTTTAAAGCTTCCCTTGCTAGCTCTGAATATTCGTGTTTTCTTTTCATCCAAAACACGCCGACACTTTGAGAATAAAATTCCATTTCAAGCATACCATCAGCAGCTAAATCTAGAAGAGATTCTTTCATATTTGTGGTGACATCAGACAGATCTATTGACTTGTCCAAAGAAGGGTTTAAAATCCACCTACACCCATTGTCAGAGTGCAAGTCTGGAAAGTATGTCAAAAGTTTCTCTTGTAAATTATGCAGGCTCTGTATCAGGCAAGGAATGTGAGATCTTACTACAAGACTTTGGGTTGATGCGTTACCATAAACAATCTTCTGAACACATGGAAAAGACTCAAATATATTGTTTTGCAGATGACCACAAACGAAGTTTTGCGTGAAAAGCTTTGACTTTATCTTTAGCTGTTAAAATATTTTTTTCTCGACCTTGGAGGTGCTTGCTCAAATTATTAAGATGGCTAAAAAAATCTGTCAAAAATGCTAATTTCAAGAGCCAAATAGGGTCACAAAGACGATTAACATATTCAGATTTTGCATCTTGTAAGAGAATTAACAATTCAGCTCTCAGTTCAAGAACTCTTGTCAATGCCTTTCCTTTGGATAGCCACCTGGCTTCTGTGTGATAAAGGAGATTTTGATGAAGCGAGCCCATATCTTCACAGACGATTCTAAATAACCGGGTTTGCAAGGCTTTACCGTTGATATAAGAAAATGGACTGCGTATTAAGAAGCAGTAAACTAAATATATGGGAATGGAAGAAGATCCACGAAGACTAACAAGCATTTTATCAATAACAGTGGATAATGGAGATGAATACTATTTTGAAGAGGTAACCTAATTTGAATATCTGGAAGTTGGGGAAAGGCATTATCATCATCATAGATAATTAGAATTTCTAAAATAGTAATTCGTCCAACTCTCCTCTACTTTTAGATATTATCGAGAAGCTACAAATGAACTGAAAGTATACGATAGAAAAATATTAAGAAGATTTTTTAAAGCAATTCAATCTGATGGAGGCAAATGAACAAATCGAGAAGTAATGGCCAACGATCAATCATTAGTAACCAAAATATTGAAGGCACAACAAGTTAGATGACTGGGACCTGTCTGCCGAATAAATAATTTCATAATAGTGAAAAAGATATTAAGAGCAGAAGAAGAAAGAAAGGAAGAAATCGAAGAGCAAAGAAAAAATGGAAAAAGAGTTGAAGATAGATATAAGAAAGTTTGGTATAGAAAGATGGGAATAAGAAGCACAAAACAAGATTACATGTAGAAAATTTAATAAAGAATGTCGAGTTAATGATATAAGAAAAGCCATAGATCAATGCGCTCTGTTAGTGATTTACATAGTTACATATACACGGAACTTTCTAGATTTCAGAAGACGGTACAATATAGAAAATTTCTCACGTTTCATGTTACTGTCAAGGTTCGCTAGTTTCTCTAGCAACGCGAATAAAAGAAATTATTTTGAATACATACTTTAAAGTACAGTATTATTAATGAAAAGAGATAAAATTGGTTTTCTAAAGAAGTACTTACGATACACTCAGTGCATAGATTGTTTTTCCGTTTTGGAAGAGACTTTTTACAGAAATAAGCGCACCCCTTTATTACAATATAATACAATAGAGCCATTTTGAGTGTGTCAATATGTGTCTTAATGATACACTTGAATATTTTAATTAACAATTTGACTTTTCCAGAATACTTTTGTACAATTAATGAATCAATGATGAATGGATTTTATTCCGAATATTTGAAAGGGGAAAATCACTTTAAAAAAATTATTACGGTTCGGACCACACGATGTTCCAATCAATTCACACCTTCACCGGTTTTTATACGAAATGTTCCAATAAACATCGATTTATTTCGGATTGTTTCTGCTAAGCAATTTAAAAGTTTGCTGAAAGAAACACATTTTCATTTGTGGTATCGCAGTTGGTGAGTTTAATCGGCTTTTCTGGTCGTTAACTTTATTTTCTGTTTTTAAAGAATTTTATAGTAGCAAGGAAATGTAGGAAACACATGTTACGTCAATTGTGATCTGCATTTCGCTACTTCTTGCAACCTATAAAAATGTAATATAAGATTCAACTCATAAATTTAATATACTACGGGTTTTTATTCTCCTTTTGTTGCGGAGATAATGAAAAGAAATGGTACAACTTCAATTTTCTCAATGAAACTTATGTTTTAGTTCATAAAAAACAAAGGCATCATAATGATGTGTTACGAATTTCAATACTTATTTTTTATTCAGCTTGAACGTGCATGTGACCATTAGCATTAGCTGGGCCATGTGATGTGATGAAGTATAGACTGTGGAGACTTTACTTCGTTTGCGTCTATCTCCTTTTTTCCTATGAGTTCCCTCGCATCTATTAGCTGATATTTCATACAAGTGAACATGTACGCCAGGAAAAATTTTAAACTGAATAATCGACTTTCGGTAGCAAATAATGTGCACGCTTATCAAGTGTGAAGCGTGAATGGATTTTTTCCCAGTAACCATAGATTTTCACTGGGTAATAATTATAAAATAAGTATTGAACGTGAGCGATTGATAAATATAAGGTTGGGCAACTAGTTGTTGGTTTATTTTAAATGGAGTGCAGATACGAACATTTTCGGCATATTTTACTTTTTTATCTCTAAGGAAGGAGAGCTGCTGCGGCTCACAAAGAAATATGTTTATTGGAGATATTTCCCTCAAAGATGAGCAATGTGCTGGTCGGCCTACTGAAGTTGATTCTGAACAATTCGAAGTCATAATTGAATATGATCGTCATATAACTGTTCGAGAGGTTGCGAAGAAGCTACACGTATCGCACACAACAATTAGAAAACACTTAAAATGTCTTGGGCTAGTTAAGAAGCTTAATATTTGGGTACCTTACTAATTGAAAGAAACTCATTTAACAGAAAGTATTAACATTTGCGATATGCACAAAATCAACCGACCCTTTCTAGAAAAGAATCATGACTGGTGATAAAATATGGGCCCTGAATAGTAACATAGTTCGAAAACGTTCATAGATAAACCAGCACAAACCACATCGAAAGCTGAAAAACAACAAAATAAGCTCATACTGTCAGGTTGATAGGATTACAAAGGTGTTGTATTGTTTGCTTCCAAGGAACCAAACGATTAATTATGATGTTTACTGTCAACAGTTAATGAAACTGGATGAAGCAATCAAAGAAAAACGTCCGGAATTGTCAAATTGGAAAGATTAAGTGTTCCATCTTTATAATGCAAGGACTCAAACAGCTTTGGCAACTCGTGGGAAACTATTGGAGTTGGGCTAAAAAGTGATGCAACATCCCCCACACAGCCCTGATCTGGCACCATGTGATCACCATTAATTTCGAAGTTTGCAGAATTCTTTGAATTCTCAAACTTTCCCAAATGACGATGACCTCCAATCGCACCTGGTTCAGTTTTTTGCTGAAATGTTATGAGTGCGGAATCAGCTGAAAGAAAGATGTCGATTTGGGGTAGAAATGTGCTTGATTGCGTGAAAAATAGCATTTAGCAAGTTAACCAGATCAATGTTTGTGTACATTTCGTTTGAATTTACAATGTGGTGTATTAGAGTGTTAGAGGATTTTGGTCAATATCGGTCTTACTATAGAAATGAGAGAGAAAATTGAATAAACGGCTAAAGATGATGAGAAGGATGTGAATAAAGCTTAAACTGGATTGGATAGATTTGAGAAGATTGCTACTGCGCCAAAAAGAATAAACACTTTTCTTTTAATACAGATGAGGCTCATTTGAGAGTTTGGGAATTGATATAAGAAATAATACTAGTATAGTTACTCAAATATAAATTCTGAATAATTTGAATAAAATTGTACTTCCTATTCATTTAGCTTAACCAGATCCGCTGAATAACTCTAATGGATAATAATCGATTAGCGTTCTTCAAGAAGAAGCAGATTATACATGAATTTATATCATATCTTATCAGGTTTGAAAATTATATCGGTAAGACAAACTCTGGAATCAACAAGTAGTAATTATAAACCTATTAAAATCGAATTTTCACCGGCCAAAACCAGTTATAAGTTCAAAAATAATGATACTAACGAAAATTCCTTCATTGCTCCATTTGATTTCATACTATTAACTCTGAACTACTAAAATAATTTTCCTATTCATAGATACTCGATTTATTAATATTTAAAACCAAAAATTGGTGTTGATTAAAACCAAGAAATAATTTAAATCTGACAACATTGATATAGTTATCAATTCCAATGCAAACTACGTCAGTATTCTGATCACATCCCGATCTTAATAACCGGTGTACCATGACCTACGATGTTACAGGTGTTCTTAGTTTAGCCAATCAGCGACTGCGTTCGAGGCAATCACGTCTACCTCATATCAAATACACAATACTTGGAGCTTGGCTGTTATAGTGGGAGTGGTAGGGAAGCGATTCATAAATAATGCAATATGATTTTTAATTTAGTGTGTAACTTGCCTATGAATATTCAGTGGTTACAGTTGGGTCAATGTGATTTATGAGACTTCTTTATGAAACAGTTGATTTAAATATGTTTCCGAACGTAAATAAAGAAGAAAGATATTGAGCCTTATTTTTCGTGTTTTACTTTTGAAAAATATGCGAAGCATTTGAATTGAGAACCAGTTAGAATTATTAACGATATATTAATATCCTTACTTAATAAAAAATTTCCTTCAACAGCGGTCACTTTGTTGAGAATTAAGCTCTTCGACAACCTTACCAACTACACCGTTATAGCTCGATACAAGTTTCGACGAGATGTAGGTATATAAGCAGCGAAGCTATTATACAAGGGTGGTAGCAATAGTTTAAACTAAAAACTAAGAAATACGCTTTTACAGCACATCGAACTGAAAGGTACTTTTTATTTTTATAATAAGCTTCAAACTATAATGAATGAAACATACTAGTATTGTTCTGTTAAAAACGTGGGACGGTTCGTTTCATATTTCTCGTACATCGAGGTTATCGAATTTAGTTATCTATTTATACGAAAGTACATTTTATTTTGTTCATATATATTTTTAAAATTTTCTCAATACGGGAAATCCAGTTTTATTTTACTATAACATTGCGTTTGGGTATCCGGTCACTCAGGCAAAAATTAGGCTGATTCGTTTGCTAAACTAGGATCGTTAAAACTACCAGTAGGATTAGAAAGCTTCCAGAAAGTTTATGTGCACAACGGATCTAAACCGCCTACTGCCTTAATTTAAGAACCGTCATAGAATATTATCGAACACAGAATCGAATGGTAATTATTTGGACTGGAGACGAACAAATAATTGTATACTACGGACTACGGAGTTTACGGACTACCTGCAGAAAAATCGGACTACTATGCTCGTTTAGACACCGAAACAGATGTAAATGTAACGTTGACATCAATAGATCGAGATATATATCGGTTGAATGGGAGTTTCAGATGACATAAACTAAACTAAGAAGAACCATTGAATGAGAGGATCATCATTCACCGGCTCAAAGGGAAAAACGAGGTGATAATAATATGGTAATGAATTTAAACGTGATATTTTGAAGTAAATAACAAAATGAAAAAATATGTGTAAACACAGTAATAACTGAAAGTTGGGCCAATTCCATCGTAATGAATAATCTTTTACAGGTTGATGTGTGGGTACGACCCAAATTAAATAGAAAAATTGAATTGAAATCCCAACTCTTATTCCCGAGATTTTTACAAAAAAGCCATAGGAAATAATTAGGCCGCTCAAAACTTGACAATATTGTTATTTTGATAGCTATTTCTATAGTATATGCATTGTTGAACAAAATTTTCTAAACACCACCATAAAAAAGTCCAAACAAGTTAGATATAGAAATATTTGTGGCATTAGACATTGAATAGTTCATCCACTAAAACGTCGGGCAAATTGAGGAGGCTAAACATATTGCTTGAATAAAATTTCTTTATTCGGTATATTTTTATCTCGTGAACTAGACAACAGATCCGCCAACCGTAGTACTCGTTCTTCTCACAGAAATTCTAAATATCATACTCTAATGAGAGATACGTTCAAGAATACTGTTTCTATAATTAGACTATTTATAATCATTTCTGAGAAAATGAGTTTTTCTACGAATTAAGCCTCTACAAAAGTAGAATCATCAGTACAACAAAATGTGATTCGTATATAGTTGATCCATATTTTTTTCTTAAAACTACAGTTTTCTTTAGGGACCATACTGTAATAATTCCTGGAGGATTTTAGCTTTGCAATGAAGTAATTGCAGGGGGTTTAGAGAATTCGTGCTATTTATGACTATCTTATAAATTTAAAACAGTAATTTCAGTTTTATTAATCATACTTAACGATCTATCCGAAATGACTCAACTAGTGCTAATAAATAATAAATATTTCTAAGCTTTCAAAATATTTATTCATTCAGATATGAATAACCATAATAGTATTTTTTGTTCCATATCCAGATTGCTTGTTTCTTATATCTAAGAATTTAAACATACTGTATACGAGTTCTAATTATTTCGTAATCTACTTATTTTCTTTCTTTCACGCTTAGTCTACTAAAAAATACTGTGGAAATAGGTAGTCAAATTATTTTCATAATAACCTACCAATCGATATTGTCAACATTATACATTTCAATCAAAAATTTCATAACTTGTAAGAATACGTTTTCTCCAAAGACTTTGCTACTTATTGATTTTCAATATAAATGAAAATAGTATAGCAATATAAGACTATTATTTGATAGATTATTGATACTGTTGATTGATCTAGTTATACGTCACTTAACGAAAGTGTGTCAATATTTATATCCTGATGGAGGCGTCAGATGATGTGAGTAAGGCCGATAAGGAACTGTTATCGTTGAAGTATTTATTGGTTATGTTTTATGTACACAAGAACATATGATATGGTAGGTAAAGTTTAATCACCTGAATATATTGCAACGACAGCCCTTTTATTTGAATTGAAGTTTTACTATTTTTTACTATTAAACAACCTAATTTACATTGAAACCATTATGATTCGATGAATCAATCGATTCAACTTCTTAATAACGTTTACTCGACCCAACTTTGTCCTTTTTTGTTTTTGATTCAGTTTCAAGGAATTGTATCTTGTATTTGTTTCTTCAGCATATTTCAATCTATTTTTCAAATAATATGATGTTTGTCTTATGTAAACTGAAGATCTACGGCCTAAGATTCTATATATGCTTTTCGGCTTTTGAAATGACGTTTAAGCAACTGTCTTACTACTCATATTTTTCTATTTTCTATTCATTAAATACAATATTCTGTGTTTTTGTTTCGATTTGATTAATGTTCTAGGCTCGCTAGGCTAGCTTGTCAATTTATTATAGAACCTATACCAACCACTTCAACAACCGAATAAAAAAACTTGCTAAATCTTACACATTCACACACTTCTTACAAGGTAATGGTAGGTAGATCAGTTAATGTAGAGATTAATACATAATCAAAATCACATACGCCAGACGCAGAAGTTGTAATGGAACAATATGGTGAAGAAGACTGGAAGGGGTTGTATCCATCCAGGCGAACGCAACCTGCTATACGAACGGCTTTGTAGTTGTTGGAACAGTAACGACGCTAAAAGATATAGGTTTCTGAGTAAATTCAACTGAACACTCTAAGCTTTTTCTTAAATAATAGCAATCCACTACTTTGTGAAAGTAATCCAAAGGTCGAAATGACCATACATATTCTATCTATCTCTGCAGAGAGTTACGCAGCACCTTAAAGAACTAGATTCTGAAAAATCAAATCCAAGTAAGGATTAGCTTTGTGCTCAAACTATAATAAAATGACAGTTACCTGTATATCGGAGCACGGAAAGGCAATTGAAAGACAGACTAAATAGTCACAAAAATTCGGTTAATGCTATTCCAGTGCAGAAACAAACAAAAGTAAATACAAAATAATTATAGAATTACAATTATAGGCTATTGTGGAATAACTAGTGAGATGAAGGATAAGCGAAAACTTTTATATTAGTACAAAATGTATGGCAGAACTGATATATGAAGATAGAAAAACAGTCGAAATCGTTATGAGTCTGTTAACAGTGCAGTACTAGCTCAAGAGATTTGGAAAATTGATGGGGTTAAATAGAACTCCTTGTGTAGGTTCTGTCAATCATAAGAAAAAAACTGTAGAACACATATTATGTTATTAAGTTTAACTACCATGCGATTAGCGGCACTAGGTTTAGAAAAGCCAGTAGCAAAGCACTACATAGAGGATTCAAGCTTCAAGTTGATAGAATTCTTGAGAAGAATGAAGCTGAATGAATAGAACCACAATGAATGTGTACACAGTGGAATAGACCACAAGCAATCTTATTTAAACCTATTAATTTATCGCGAATGACAAAGTTTTGATCCTTCTCTCCTGGAATTATCTCCAACAATTATTTTTCCATTGTTCTTTAACCTACCCCAAGTTGTTCGATCATTTTATTTAAATGGGCTATTTCGTAGTCACAAGTAACATTAAAATAGATAACTCATATCTTAGATACGTCGGTCATATTCTTGTTTTTTGTATCAAATCAAATTTTCAATATGCTGTCCGTGATGATTAATTTCCACGTTGTACTTCGACTATTTGGTTGTTTGTAACAATTCTGATGGCGTTGAGGACATGTCACTCAGCTTGGTATTCACATTAATTGTTCTAAATAGGTTTTTTTTCACGTTAAAGTCTAAATATCAATATATCAAATTCTAAATATACATTAGTCGTATCGTCTATTTTCGCAGTGTACTGTATAGAGGTAGGTTGTTATGTTAAAGAAAGGGCCGATTTCTCTACGAATTGGAACGTGAGCGGAAAAATTTATCGATATTGTTACTGATGAAAGAACTCTATTGATTGATTAGATATTATGGGAGGGTTTTCATGTATTTCAGAATGATACGACAAGCTGGAGGGTTTTGAGGGGTTGCTTTGACTAAAATAATAACTTGAAAATTATTATTGTAGTCTCATGATACGAAAATATGACAACTGAAAACCAGAAGGCTATAAGCCAAAAATATAATTCATTAATCGAAATCTATAATATGAATTTGTTTTCTTGGAGTTTGGAAAGTTTTTCTATTTTTATCAGATGTTAGATAAATATTTCGTTCAACTTCAGTATTCTGTACAATCAATCATGACGATGAAATTTTTATATCCGTTGAGATTGAAATTTGAGGAATTTCCTACTATAACCATAAATTATGTTATGACATTGTACAAAAATTGAATAAGTTTGGTATGATATAAAATAATTTTATTTTTTCCAAATCCAAACAGAACTAGATGACATACTTTAAAAAAAAAGGAAAATAGAAACAATAATTTATAATAATTCCTATGAAACACTTTAAGTTTGAGGGAATTTGGATTTCGATCTTTTGTAAACTTATTTCACTGAATACCAGTCGTTAACAGGTAACAGTAACGAGCCAATTGGAATAAGGGCACTATCCAAAACCGCTTGGATTTGGTTCGTAGATGATAAACAAAATTCTCTGAATATCATGTATATGTTACAGGAAAAGTAGATTGTTAGCGAGAGTTGACTCTGCCTAGGAAGAGTTAACTCTTACTAAAAGTTTCAGTAAATGTTGAATGAGATAAACAGATCAACTTTACCTAGGAAGAGTTAACTATACCTTCTGTGGTTTAGTAAAAATTTATTCCAAGATGTTGCTCTTATCATAGGTTAGGTTAGGTTAGGTTAGGTATATCAGTAAGAGTCGACTTTACCAAGGCCAAATCGGTTTTCCCCTTGCAAAAAGTCAACTTTCACTAACTCAAGACAGAAGAGTATACTTTCCCTAGGTCTAGTCAACTCTGTCTAGTAAATGTTGTTCAAAATTTATCACTTTTCCCTTTTAATCAACTTTTACTAAAAAGTCCAGTAAGAGTCGACTTTACCTAGGAAGAGTCAACTCTTACTGGTTGTTTCGATATGACTGATATTCACGGGGTGTCTAGAGCTAAAAAATTGTGATGTTCCAAGAAAAAATTCTTAAATATTTGCAGATTTCCAGAAAAATATTTTTGAATTATTTTTAATAATCTAGAATTTCACTTTCAACAATTGTGTGATAACAACAAGAAAACTTATCATTCTTAACTCTATAAGTTACAGTGAGATTGGATAATTCGAAGGACTATGCTAATTCGAATGATGTACTTTGATTGAGGTTTTTATACATTCGCTCAACGATTTCGTTCACTTCAAAGTAACTTGTATTGAATATTCAGGAGGAAAAGAGACAGAATGAAATATAAAAAGAAAAAAATATTGAATACACCTTGTGAGCACGTTCACAAGAATATGTACGTTCCGTCAAAGTTATTGAGGATAATTTGAAGTCAGAGATAGTGAACATACGTCCCCCATGGATAGTAGAAGTGATTGACGATTATTATGACGAAATGTATATGGACTTAAAAAAATTAAACCAGTTCTGAATTAAACTAATAAAGGACGATAATATGACAGCAATCCCTACAAAAAACTAATAATAATATTTGACGAATATGGCATTCATTGTTTGACAACATTGTTGACAACATCTAGATATTATACTAGGTATATAACTCTATAAGTTTTAATGATCTTTTCAAAGCCTCGATTACATGATCTGAAATTTGATATTTAAGTCAGTACCACCAGTAAAAATAAAAAACATTCGTTATACTTGTACGATTGTTATGAACTATAAAATATTTGTAAGTGCGTGTTCTAGATCTACCGTTGCTTAAAAAATCACGATCCTTTCTCAACGCAGGATAAATAAGTCGACAAAGCTATATTTTCAAAAGATAAACAATACTGAATTGATGATATCGTTTATAAGTATTAACTTTGACATAATTAGGATAAATACTTCAGTATTATTACGAATCGAATTAATTCTCATTTGGGCGCATATTTATCATACTAAACTGATTTTCTCGAACTTAAACAGATAATATTCTATGAATCTAATACACAGTATACAGAATGTTAAATGTAAAAGTTTGTGTATTTTCTAGTTTACTGACTGCTGCTCTGAATTGACCTGACTTGGACTGGGAAAACATACTTCTAAGTTATTTCATTCCAAAGATTCAACGCTTCCAGGTCTTGTTTTCCGAAATCCAAAAGGTAACCTGTTTTGTCAGAATACTCGTACATGTCAATTCTGAATGGTATCTTAACATTTGTTTGCCAGAAATATTCGAAATGTCAGGGAAACAAATCGCAGGAGACGAATTCAGTTCAAACAAAAATGTTTTTGAACAGTCAAAACATCGAATTGTTGAGTCGGCTGTGTTTGGTACCCAATGATTTCTTCTTATTCCTGCAGATTGGAAATAAATTGCGAGGTTGATGCGTTCAAATCACATATTTCAGGAATATCTCATTCGAAATGGAACAAATGCTTCGAAAATTGGTTCAAACGCATACGAAAGTATATTGATTTTAAAGGAGAATGTATGAAAAAACAATAAAGACAAACCCAATCATAAATATTTACTAAAAACTTTAGTAGCAACCCTTGTACTCCAAATAGACGCATACAATTGTCGAACGTAATACCGATTTATCGATCAATCATTTATAAAACAATTATATAACTCATTTCTTGGAAAATGGTTCTGCATAAATTTCAGTGTTGATTTGTAATAATCTGATATAGGGTTCTATAAAATAAAAATAAAAAATATTTAAAAGGTATTCCGTTCTCTTTATAAACTTTAAAAAGCCCTGCCAAGAGTATTAACTGAAGCACATGATATCTCTTTTAGCTACATATTTCATGTTACCCCCTTTTTTATTCTTGTTCACACAATATGGACATTTCCGTCAACGTTCAGGAGTCGATCCCATCCCAAAGAACCGATCAGACGTAGCAATTCCATCGTTTTAATTTGGTTTGTAGGGTTTATTCATTTACTATGATGATCCTCATCTAAATTTTCTAATGAGTTTCCTTCAAATGAGAGCTTTCATAAAATATTTTATTTGCACTGTAATTCAATCAAGTAACTTTTAACAGTGTATAATTTCTTTTGTGCTTTTGATGCTTTTTATAGATGTTCCGGGTGGAAAATTAAAAATCAGGGAAAAGTTGGCCAGTAACAAGCATAAAAGTTACCGCAGTTCTTTCTAATTGAAAGTGGTAATTCTTTTTGAGTGATTAATCATCTTGGACGGTGGTTAATTCTGGTTCGTTTCTTGGAGATTTTCGGTCGGTACGTTTAGTGCATAGAAATTGCTGTTTTATCGAAATTGGTGAGCGTTCACTCCTGATTGAGTCTACACTAAGAAATTGATTTCTTAATAACTTGCAAAGATTTGGAATACTTAACTAAGTGATATTAGTCCTATCAAAACAAGCTGCTTCTGTTGCACTGAACGAAAATTTAATCCAACTGATACTGTAATAACTTTTGTAGTAAATTAACTTTATCATTTCAATTCACAATATGATTCAAGTAGTGATTTCTGTGTTCCAATACTTGTAGTTATTTTCTGTTTGAATCATTTTTCTGTTTTGTTTTCGGCTTCATTCGGATTTACCTAATTACGGGTTTCTTATAAAAAATCATTATCATTATGAAGTACGAGGATATATTGAAAAATTCTTAGCCTAGAATCAAACAAAATTTCATGTCATAATATTTTATTACTCAACATATTCTCCTCTTAATTGCATACATTTATTACAGCGAACCTGCAACGTGTGTAGACCTTTCAAAAAAATGTTTCTTCCTGCTCTGCAAACCAGACCTCCACAGCTTTTATTACCTCCTCGTTGGAAGAAAATTTACGACCTTTTAAACTTTTTTTCAGTTGAGGAAAGAGATGATAGTCGGACGAAGCCAATTCTGGTGAATAAGTGGGGTGTTCTAGTAATTCAAATCCTAAATCACGAATTTTTTGCATGGCAACATGGTGCAGGGGCGTTGTCCTGAAAAAACAAAACACCTTTGGATAGCTTTTAGCGTGTTTTCTCTTTAATTTTTTCCCGTAGAGTGGTCAGTAATGTCGAATAGTAATCTCCAGTTGTTGTTCTACCCTTATTCAAAAAATCAGTCATGATTTCTCCATGGCAAATCCAAAAAACAGAAACAAGAATTTATCCAGCAGATTTTTGGACACGAAACTTCTTAGGTCTTGGAGAACCAGAGTGTCGCCATTCCATCGATTGTTGTTTTGTTTCTGGATCTTAGAAATGTACCCAAGTCTCATTAATAGTAACAATTCGGTTTAAGACGTCTACATCGTTTTCAAATCGAGCACAGATCGAACGCGATGCTTCTACCCTTGCACGCTTTTGGTCAACATTCAAACATTTGGGGATCCATTTTGCAGCAATTTTTTTCATGTCCAAATTGATGTGACCTATGTAATGAATGCGTTCGTATGAAATATTCAGTGCTTCAGATATCCGTTTTAGCCCAATTCGACGGTCTGATAAAATCATGTCATGAACTGCATCGATATTTTCGGGGACTGATACAGAAACTCGCCTTCCCGATCGGTCATCATCTTCAATGGAAAATTTACCTCTTTTGAAGCTTACCTCTTACCTCTTAACCCTTTTAAATACAGGTGGACATCTTTTTTCTTTTAATTTACTTTTTTGACGTCAAACTTTACACTTACACTTCTAATAAGTTATTGTTCGTTGCTATGGTAACGAAATATTTTGTTTATTGATGGTCTAGGCTAACTAGATATCAATACATACTCGTATTTAGGAATTTGACATGTATCGTTTAGCAAAAAAAAATTTATGTTAAAGTGAACACATAAATTCATTCAGGAACGGAGAACGGAAAATCGGACTATTAAGACGTTGAAGAAAGGTAAGACGATAGCTCCGATAATGCCTTGTTGGGAAATAATTATATTAACTATTACCTATTTGGTAAACAATTCTTACCGATGGATAACGAGTTTAAATAAGCTTGAGGCGTATCGACTCTGGGACCGTGTACTTCGATGAGTATACCCGAACTTTAAATATACATAATAAATGGAATATAGCAGCGATTATCAATCGCAGTAAGTGTGATGTATGATGGATAAGTAAATAACACTCCTAGAATTTGACTACATAACTTTTATAATTATCAATTGAATTTTTTATAATGTTAACGATCATTTGAATATTAATAGCGGATATTCTCCATGTTCCAAGATTTTATCTAAGAAATATTTTTCTATTTTCAGAGATAGTGTTCATATCAACAACTAGTAGTCTCTTTGAACCATTGAAGATCTATAGGAATTAATCTGTGAAGTCAGTACTTCTGTTAAGAGTTAAGAACTTTTGAAAGTGCAATTTCTTTCAAATTAAGCTATGTGATTCTTATTCACTATAACAAACGCTATAATTCAGGGGTCGTCAACTTTTTGGCAGACATGAACCTCAAGTATACCTGCAGCTCTACTTAGCTATATAACTTCAAAATAACACAAAATATATCTATTATCCGCTTTCATCTCTGTCAGAAACTGTTGAAATTGGCGATTAGTCAACTCCTTTTTCTGACGTCGCATATTTTTCCCCAAGTTTACTTTAAATATTACCTATCAACCTCTTATTTTAACAACTCATGTTTCTATCTCCACCAGTTGTTACAATTAATATTTATTCTCACGGTCATTGCATAGACGTCAAGGATTGATGTAAAAGCTTCTTTCAGAAGTTCTTACCAATATCAGGAACAAATATAAAAAGCTGGGCAGTATCGGACACGTCATGAAAAGCTATGGAAAACGTTCTATTCTAAAAGGGTTCAGAAATAAAGTCTTCGTGTATATGTTCTCCCAGATAAGCAAAAATTCTGAATTTTTTTTTTATCCTGGGCACATCTCCTCGGCTACGGCTAAGACCCTTTGTTTTACATTGTAAGTAGACGATCGCAAACTTCTCAAGCTCCTCGAAAAAGCCGTTAACTGCCGACATCGCCTCTTTATTGTTAGAAAATCTTGAACCACCGAGCAATGTTTTCAAAACATAGAACAGGAAATAAACCGAGGGAGGTTAATCGAGCGCATAGGGTGCATGAGGTACCAATTCAAACTTCAATTCATTAACGTTGGCCATTGTAATAACGGATGTGTGACATGGTGCATTGTCTTGATGAAACAACACTTTCTTCTTAGCCAGAAGCAACGTTTTTGTTTGATTTTTTCGCTCAAACACATAATACTCGCCATTGATATCAAGAGAGTCAATGAGAATTATCCCAAGCGCATCTCAGAGAAACCGACACCATGATCTTTCCTGCAGATGGAACGGTCTTTGCCTAATTTGGAGCCGGTTCTCTCTTTTCAGTCCATTGTTTTGATCGTTCCTTTGTTTCGGGTGTAGTTATGTATACATGTTCCATCCATAGTTATGAAATTGCGCAAAAAATCGGCTTTATTTATGTGAAACATTGCCAAACACTCAATGGAAATATCTTGACGATGCTGTTTTTGTTCCATTGTGAACAAACGCGGGATCCATCTTGAGCACAGCTCTCTCGTCAACAAATTTTGAGTTAATATGCGATGTATTATATTGTCAGCAATTGACCAGATTCACAAACAAATCGAAATAAATTCTTGTAGTTGGTCAAAAGAGCGGGCGCTGTTTTCCATCGCGACAATAACTGTCTAGGTACATTTTTGAGAATTCGCCAAAGATTGAATTAACTGTGTTGAGAAGATAATGACTCCACAGAATAGCCCAGACATTGAACCATCTGACTATTATTTGTTTCGGGATTATCAGAACTTGCTTGTTGGAAAATATTCGACATTAAAAGAGATATCAAGATTTCTTTGCCACTAAACCACAAAAATTTTACACTGATGAAATTTAAAAATTACAAAAAAAAAATGGCAAAAGGTCAAGGATATTAATAGCAAATATATACTTGAACAACATCGGTTCTTAGTACAGAAAAGTGAGTGAGAATAGAATCCTTTTTGATGATTCTATGCTCAAAAATATTATTTCCGTTATTTACTATTTCATAGTAAAATATATTATTGAGGATACTTTTTATATTTATATTCAACATTTCAATGTAATGAACTCTTCATTTTACTGAATTTAGGTAGATGTATATTTCTCTCTGGCAAATGAATCTTCCTAACACAATTGTTCAATTATTAATAGGCTTGGTGACCCTCTGAAGGGCTATATTCATGATTGACTGTATCACATGTGACTATTAAGTACAAACATGTTGTATGCGTAAATTAGAGACATATATTAATCTGTATATCAGAAGAATTGAAAAGTTCACATCACCGAATTGTACAAATATTTTTATCGTGAAGTTCACCCAACTGACTCTACATGACGTTTGTCGGCCACTTATCGAAAATTTTACACAAAGTACAGTCAGAATAGGGTTCCAATATCGTAAAATACTTGTAGACTGGATCAACTGGAGACAACTTCAACTATTATCCTCTTATTCATATGCTCAGCAAAAAATTCGTGGAGTGGATTTGTGAAAAAGCGGATGCTGATTTTTAGGAGCAAATCATGTAGCATCTTGATGGCTTTGTTAGTGTTCGGAGTTTGGAAAATTCACAGGTGATTGTTGGAAAACAAATGCATCCAAACATTCCATTTCGCTTATTTTTTCCAAATAATAAATCTTTGGAATTTTCAGAATCCTAAAATATTGTGGATATGGTCTACTTAGCCGAAAAAATTGTTTTTGCTTTCTCGGGAGTCGGATAAAGTTCATTATTTTGACTGTATTTTTGTTTTCAACTTTCATCTTCTGTGACATATTGACGAGAAAATTCATTCGAATAACGTTTGGAGCATTTGTTGAAATATTTTTAATTTGAGCGAGCTTTTAATCAGTATTAAGCAGGCTTCTAGCAAAATTCAATTTGTATGTGTTCAGCTCGAGTCGAACAAACATATTTATTCAATTGTCTTAAAGGAGCTAACTCATACTGAGATATTTGACACTTGTGTGAAAAATTTCACGTAAAAACAATGGCGATTAAGTATAGTTTACATTTTTGAATTAGTTATATACAATGAACGATTTTGTTTTATGTAGGAGGGATAACATTGTTTCAAGTTTAATGAAAAAAGTAAGCGGGATTATTGAGAGTGAACGAGATAATGGCTGTTTAACACCTAAGCCTAGCACTAACCTGCGGGTATATAAACATGATATAAATTAAATTAAAAATGTGGAGCTGGAGGATGAAAATGAAACTAAGTGAAACCATCAAACATTTAGTTTTTAACTAAAGTATACAAGCTTATGTTTATTCGGGGAAAATTAAATTTCCACTTCACTTCGCAAGATGAAAAGTGCCACTGTTGAAGTTTTTCATTAAAATATCAGTTAAAGAATAACACAAAGTGGGACAATCTCATTTTTCATCGGATCACTAATTTGCTCATTGCTCTGAAAGCGATCGTTTTTTGTATCAATTGAAATGTTGCACTAGTTGTTATCTGCTAGAATCTTGCAACGAGGATACAATAATTAAGCACCCAAACGAGACATGAACTGTGTACCTTACAAAGTAGTTTAGAGCTTTGTTGTGGTTTTTGGTGAGATCATTTCAAGATCAAACAAGTTTGAGACTCTTCGACAACCGAGAATGCCTTTGTTGGAAACCGAAATATACAGTTCGTCAAAGTCATCTTCTGCCTTAATGGTCGGAATAAGGATGGAAAGTTATTTGTTTAAGATGAAACTCAAATAAACACTCTAATACACATTCTAAATTAAATCCGAAAAAAGAATTTTAGGAAACACAAAAACAACATGGAGATTTTTGACTATATACAAGGTGTAAACCAAATTAGTGTCTAAATTAGAAGTAAAACTTTAAAATTACTGAAATGGGAGGAAATTACCTATTAAAATCGATTTCCATATCCAGTCTAGTGATGTTATCGAAATGATTCCATACAAGATCATTGGTAATAATAATTGGTACATCCAACCATTTTTCTTATGTATACAAGTATAAAATGGTTTTGAATGAAGTATTATGACTAGGAAGTTATTTAAAACTATGTACTTTGCATAAAAATAGTCCCAAAAACTTATTTCTTGTTGAAATCTATCAAAAATATCAATAATAACACTGTTGCAACACGATCATACCTATAGATCTACAAGTCTGACGAAAGTTCTGATTATTTAACATTTCGATTCCAATCATAAATGATTTAGACAGTAATGTTTTGTCATTGTAATGAAGAACACAGATGTCTGGGCCCATTCTTGTTCAAGTTAATTATGGGTAAAAGAATTAATAGCATAAAAGAAGTTTCTGGAGCATACTATATTAGACGAAAGCCATTAAAAATATTGATAGATATTGATTGATAGCCGATAATGTGGATGACCTACAGCGTTTGCAATATCGGTTCCAAACAACAGTCGAAAACATGCAAATATGCAGATATCTGTAGAAAAAGCAGAATCAATGGTAATAGATTAGAGCTAACAAGGTACAAACTTACTGTGAACGACAACTTTTTCTACCAGTGTATGCATGTACATTGGTGAAACCACATCGATAGAATGATGGAAGATTGATGGGCTAAATGGATAAAGAATGAAAGAGCAACTTCAAGATGGTATGAAAGCTGTACATCTACTTCTCAAGAGACTGAATAGTAGAATAAATAAGACTAAGTCTTAAAAACAGAGAAAGAAGTTCAATTGATATTCCTTTATCTACAATATAATAATATTATATATTTTAGACAATACCTTTCACATTTCGAAAAAATGAGAAATATTTTTCTCAACGCAAATGAATAAATAAAATCCGTTAATACATATTTTAAATTTCAAAAAGTAAAATACCTTTTCTTGTCAAAAGTACAACAAAGTTCAAATATTTCAATAATTATGAGAAAAAAATCGTGAAAGAAATTATATTTTATAGACTAACATTAAGTTTATACAGTTTTATATTTTCATGGAATTATATATTGTGGCCATAACTTAATTCGTCCGGTTTTTTTCTTCAAAATTTGGACGTTTATTCAAGAAAAACATGTACAATTGTATTATTCAAAGTAATGTCCATCTGAAGCTATGATCTTTTCCCATCTTTCTGGCAATTTGTGGATCCCATCTCAAAAGAAATGCGCCGGCTTGGCACCCAAGAATGAATTAAGCCAAATTTTGATATCTCTGATGGAAAACGTTTTCCAGTGAGGGAACATTGACCGGAACAAATGGTAGTCAGAAAGGGCAAGGTCTGAGCTATGAAATTAATTCCTCTGCTACTGCTCTCTTCAAACAGATTAATTGTGTTCGGTAGCATTCTCCATTGATGGTTTCACCCGGATTTAGTGGCTCATAATACAGTACACCCTTATTATACCACCAAATATAAAGCATTACCTTCGCGCCACAGATATTCGGCTTTGACGTTGAATTGGCTGGTTGGCCGGATTTCACATATGATTTTTTGCGCTTGAAGTTGTCGTAATGGATCTATTTTTCATCACTAGGAACAATCCGATGCAAAATGCCTTTCTTCGGTGGCGTTCCAGCAGCATTTCGGACATGCAAAACTGCCTTTCGACGTCTCTCGGCTTGAGTTCCTGTGGAACCCAATTTCCTTGCTTTCGAATAAATCCAGCTGCTTTTAAACGTTTTGAAATGGCTGCTTGAGTGACACCCAACGATTATGCGAGTTATTCTTTTGTTTGGCAACAATCTTCATCCGGTAAAGCTTCCAGCTCTTCATCTTCAAACTTTTTGGCTGCCCAGGACGTTCATCGTCTTTCAAGCCAAAATCACTACTTTTAAATCGTGCGAATCACTTTTGACATTTTCGCTCAGCAAGACCATGTTCACCACAAACTTCCACCAAAATACGATGAGAAGACCTCCCCGCAAAAACACTTTTTCAGGAACAAAGTTCGACATATTTAAGTGAAAAAAAATTATTGTTGTTAACGTTTCAAATGAATGACATATATTGAAAAGACGTACAATAACAGTAGCTTTCCAACGCACGTTCGGAATATTGGAACGATATAATATAATACAATATACGCAATCTCTTATGAAACCGCACGAATTAAGTTATAGACAGCCTGATCTCTGAACCATACGAAGATCTGACTGAAGTCGCTCGCGCCTAAGTGCGTCATAGGATTATTGCCACCCTAACCTAAAGTTGAAACTGAGAGTCGCGCCGAAATGAACCATGTTCGGAATAACCTATAGCGTGTCCACTGCCATCTTGAAAACGCATAAACCATTCAAAAACACGTGTAGGCGTCAAACAATCTATGTCATCCACTTCTTTAATAAGTTTCACTTGCGATTTTACTAAAATCACATAATTTATAGGTCCACTGTTAGTATCAACATTTTGTTTCGAAACTAAAAGTAAACTCTCATGTGAATGAAAGCTACGGCTGTACTGATATGGTTACAGTAGCGATATGAGCTGCAAACATAATGTATCACAATAACAACTATTCTGTGAAGTTAGTGAAAATTTTTATATTCCTTTCTCCTCGTTGGAGTTTTATGGGATATACTATGCAAACTCAGATTCGGTGAGATCCGATGATATCCTTTGCGATAAAAAATCCACATCTAAAACTGTATTTTTTTTTCAAATCTTTCCAGTATTTGTATCTAGCATACCTCAAGGATATGTTTCCTCATTTTAATTTTTACAATATTTTGAAGATTTAGCGTTATGGTTGATGCTAAAATACTGTAGATTATCAACTGTCAGGTGTGATTTAAAAAAAATCATGTAACATTTCTTTTACGTCTCATTTGTTTTGAAATTTTTCAAATATAATAAACAGAATAAAATTGTACGCTTTCTCTATGTAAGGCTCTAGTAGGACGAATCTGCAAATTGACTTGTTGATGGTTGATCCTGAAGACTCAGTTGCTACATACTTTATTATTAAAAAACTCTTATTTAAGAATAATTTGACATTTAATACTGACTGTGATCCGATAAACCTACTTGAAGTACCTACCTGATAATTATGGAAAAAATATTTGGATTTATGTATAATACCCTATTTATATTCATCATTTTCAAAATATTACTTGATTTAGTAACCGGTTTAATTTAGGAATTCCAAGAGATTCATTTTTGGTGTTGTGATGTTGTTGTTTATCTATACTTTCAAATCATTCCTTGATTCTGAAAATTAAATATTGCAATGCGGGCCTGGATAAGATTTTCGCTATTTGATGACGGACATTATACTGAGATTTGATTTCACAATTTAATAGTAGAATAATAAACGTAGCAATAATCATTCATGTAAATAACAAAGAAAGAAATATTAAATAAATATCACAAGGTCAATATTTACTTTACTATAAGTTTACTAAGAGTTTACAGATAATTTCCGCGATTTCCAGGTAGTAAGTGAAAGTAATAATCTCCGAACGAGCTATGTAATTGTTTAAACCAAGTAATTTCATTGTCTTCAAACATATTCCTTGATGTGTGAATTACTACTAAGACGAGGCGAGGATAGCATTGATCGAAAAGTGTCTGTAATTTTCTAAACATGTAAAGTATCAAAGTGATTGAGAGGAATGTTCATGAGGAAAAATTTATTATAGGGGGTGTATATTTTTGTAGAGATAACAATGTTCGGTCTGTACTAGTATTTAAAATGAGTGCTGCTCCTATACATTAGAGGTAATGTTATATTAGGTTTTTTTTCAAACGATTCTATTTAATGCTCATGTCAAGCAGGTAGTTTAAAATTATCTTTCCACGATTGATTACCTAGCTACATAATTAGTTTGGAACGTCTTAAACCGGACAGCTTAATGGGAGTAGTGCATTCACGATCTAAAACATATGTTTTCAGAATTATTGCTTCTCAGTAATCTCAACTACATAACTTTGAGTCATGTAACTGGTTCTAAGTTACAAAGCATATATCTGCAGATTTCCTAAGAAGTACTTATAATTAGAACACACGACAGACTGAATAAGTTTTCAACTTTATAGAATTTTTTTTTTTCCGTTTTATTTATACAATTAACAGAAAGTCGATTATTCTCCAAACATCTTGTATGTTTCATCAAGCAATAACGAACACTAAACAAGCCAATAAAGAAACAAAATCCAATTACAGGTATCCATTTTAAAACGGAAAAGAAAACAATTTTTCTGAGGAAAGGAATCCTTTTGTATTTTTTTTTGTGTTCAAATTCCGTGTTGTCTTTACTGAAAACAAACGCAATCAGGAACTTGGTCCGATCGAAACTTTTTAACTCCTTCCTTTCCCTAAACGTGCAGAGAGTGCCTGCTTTGGGCATTTTGCTACGAATCCAACAACTTCCGGGAAAAAAACGTCGAACAGAATTTTAGTTACTTACCGTACTCCCGCTTCTTCTTCTAAGGAAAAACATCGTAATTCATTTCAAGTCCACAACAGATAATTGTTTACGAACTATATAAAAATTGTCTCATTCCGAAGTTTCATTGGAACTTTACATTAAAAAAAAACATAAATTAACTAAGAGTTTAAATGTATACCAAGTAATAGTATTTTCTCCTCATAAAAATAGGTTGAGAAATATAAATATTTTATGACTTTTGTAGGATAAATCATGAGATATATTCCTAATTGTGACAATCTATATGTCACGGTCATGATTCTGTAGAAGAAATTTCTTTAAACACCTAAGATTAAGAGTCTTGATTGTCATTTGTTCTCTATTTCTAATCTTCATAACTAGTTGGTCAGTCCAACGGAGTTAAGTATATTGAAAAATCCATTCATTATTTAGAGTATTTAGAGCTTCTGTCACATCATAAACAATGTGTTGTGATACTTTATACCAAAGATCAAAGAAAGTAGTTCATAAATGATCAATTAGCACAGTGTTGATCATAAAAATGTTGATCTCAAACAATTTCGATGGGATGAAGGAATGTGATCTGGATAAAGTAATTTGAAGGAAAGTATAATTTTCATGTTGTCGCTGATTGTCCAAGACCATAAAATTGACCCTGGGTTCATCAAAAAATAAGTTCTCGATAATTATATATAGGGTTCACACCAGCAATGAAAATTTAGTGGTCCAAAAGGACCACCTAAGTTATGATTTAGTGGTCCAAAAATATAACGTGGTAGACAAAAGTAAAAAAATTAACATATGCATGCTACACACACTTGTATACATATTTTTACGGCATATTTAAATTCTTTTATGCAAAAACAGCACAGTAAATATAAAATATAGGTTTTTTTAAAAATATTTTGGGCGACAAATTTGTCGTCGATGTGTATGATTTTGGCGACATTTCTTGATAATTTGGCGACAATTGTCGCTATGTCACCATGCTGGCGTGAACCCTAATTATATACAAGTTTCTACAGTTTTGCGCTGAGATCAGTTTAAAAAGAACTGAACTTATCCACCTCTTTAACAGTTTATTATGCCCTTATTGAGTCGCATCTCAGATATGCCCTTCCCTTCTGGGTACGTGTAGTGCGACTCAAAATGAGCGAATCTTCAAACTACGAAAGAGAGCTGTTAGATATTTACTCGGACTAAACAACAGTTCTCACTACAGGGACTTCTTTAAGAGATAAAAAATTTCGACTCTTCCTTCCTTATTTATCTCTGAAGTTTGCCTAATTCGTGAGAATGCTTCTCCAATTTCAGAGAGATAGTTGCATGGCTATCCACTTAAGAACGTGGGGCACGATCTGTGCCTACCTACTTCTCGTTCAGAATTAGTTAAGTGCTCAATATTTTATAATGCAAAAAATGCACAATCACTTGCTATTGAAATCTTATTGTATTTGTATCTTTATTTAGTTACATTTATGTTTGTCTTTTAGTTTTTACAAGCTTTGGTCTACAAATTCTAATAATTTTTACACAATAAAGCATTTCTCTTCCTCTCTCTAATTTTCAAGTCACTCTTTTTTGTGTCCTAGCCTTACAGTTTCACTTGCAGGAGAAAGATTTTAATCAAACGAATTATCAAATACAAAAGCGCCCATTTCGAGTAGAAATGATTATAAAAAATATGTTTTGCTCCTTTGTTAGGTCGGAAACTTTTCAGACAACTCCCGTACTTGAAAGATCAAGATATTTTATATTGATTACATTTTTTTAATGAATGAGTGATATGAAAACAAATAAAAGAAAACATGTGAAGATATAATGCGTATTATGGAAAATAGTTCAAATCAAATCTTCCTGTTTCGTAAGTGAATTCAAGAAAAATATCAATAATTTCTTTATGTCGATAATTTTATCATCATAACATTATAAAAAATAATCTTTAAACCTATATTTACATATGCAGGGGAAACTCGAGCGTACACAACAAAAAAGAACATGAGTAGTGCAGCACAGATAAAAACATTCAGTACTATTGAAAGAGTGAGCCTAAGAGATCAAATGAGAAGCAAAGTTATAATGAGAAAGATTCAGGATAAAGTACGATTCACGACATCGACACAACGTTATTGGAGAGACCAAGTAAACAGAAGATCGATGAGCTGAATAGGTAAATGATGAAAGACCAACTTCGAGGAGACCTCCCGGCAAACCTCCCAAGAGATGTCACGAGACTTAAGAAAAAAGAAGAAGAATTTTATCCTCATTAATTCTGGATAATTCTCATGATAATTGGTTGGTAAAATGAAAAATATGATTCATGAATAAAAATTTCCATTTTGTGATCACTTAATTTTGCAAAGACCCCATCGTTGTGTTGTGTGTTTGCGTTTGCTGTAGCTTATCTTGAAGATAATAAATTGATGTAATATTTTGCCATCAAACATTTTTCAAATTTGGTGGTTATTGAAAGATATTAATTGGAATCTCCATGAAGTATGACATTATCTAACTTTAACAATTTGTGTTGATCTATAGTTTAAATGAATCTATATTTGTTGACGGTTGTTGGTAAATATATATGTTGATATCTTGTTATATGCGAAAAGTTTCTTGGTTACTACCAAAGGTAGATTAGGCCGAGTATTGAATATGAAGATTATATTCATTTTTAACATAGATCATTGTTCCTTGTGGTTTTGGTCGATCAGAATAAGGATTTTGTAAGGGAAAAATCACATTTGGGTTAATTTAATTAACTTTTTCCTAATACTTCCCAAAATTTTTTCAATTTTTCGTTTCGGTTATAGAGGAATTAAATGCAAAAGAAACTGAGCGCGCTACATGCTTCCTGTGAGGATATATCGCTGCTACAGAGAGACAGACGGACATAACGCCAGTAATAGCAAATTTTGTTTTAAAAATGCGTTAAAAATTCACTAACTATTATAAAGTGGAAGTAAAAATCGTAAAATTTATTATTACTTGGAATGATTATACCGTTAATATTCACATAACATTTTGTGATATTTGTTTTCAAATAGTTTAGTCCAGTCATTATAGGGGGTTGACCTCGGAAAATTCACATACCCCTTATATTGCCACGTGAAAACTTGTATTTTGACATCATAGAACTATTGTCAAAACTCATATATATTTCAATGATCGCAAGCTTTAAAGTCAGGGCTCAAAGGTCACAAAAATTGATCAACATTGTAGAGAATTAAATTCTCTATAACTATTGTATTCAACATATTTTTATACCTTGATCTGTTTTCGAGATAGAGGGCGTAGAGCGCGCGGTCAGAGAATTACGAGTATGTAAGGTCAACTGGTAGTCCCGATCAAAAACTAGTAATATTAAGGTTATAATTTATTGCTTAATGTATAATTATTATTTTCAACAACTTTTTATTGAATTCAATCTTTCTTTCTTATAATTGTAAAATTTATCAATTCAATAACACTCATAATCCCTTTTAGCAATTGAAAACTTACTAAGGAATATACTAATACAATTAAATTGTAATTATATTCTCATTATAACTAGTAGTATTCGAAGTATAAAATAATTAAGCACATCTTATTCTAAATATGTAAGTTTGCTGCAGCATTTGAAGAAGAAAACTGTACAATTCAGATATTATTTAAAATTGGAATGCTAACCTCTTTAGCAGTTTACAATGCTCTGAAATCTGTGGATAGTATCGATCATCTCCGTCATGCACTATGTACCAAAATCGAATAAACCTGTGCATATATCAAATATTCCACCAACGAGTGGAGCAGCTGACCAATATTTCAATCGCATTTATTATCAAATTCAAACTTAGCTAGGGCATGATTTAGAACCTCAGAAATGGGGTTGGACAATGCGTAATGAATTCCTGGAACCTATCATGGCTATTTTACTACATGCACCAGACGAATTACACAATACAATATTCTGTAACTGCAAAATTGGATGTAGCTCTGATGTGGATGCAGGAAAGCGGGGTTACAGTGCTCTTTAGCTTAAGCCTAGTTTAATGGACAAGTTTGTCTCAATGCTGTACAATATCAGACCGATATTATTGATGATTGAACCTTTGATCCAGAAATCATGGATGACTTGGAGACAAATGTCGTTAAAAAAGGAGAAGAGAATCTTGAAATTGTGCAGCAGGGGGACGATGACGACGTTGATGGAGAAGAAGATGGAGAAGAAGAAAACAATTGAAATTGAAACTTGTTCTCAAAATTTTTATTAATTTTGACAATATTAAATTTATAAACCTCAATATTACGAGTTTTTGATACAATATTGATAAGAAATGAAAATAGCGTAAAACCCACAGAAAACGATATATTTGCAAAAAAGATAAAAAATAGATTTTTGTGATCACCGACTTTAAAACTTACGATCATTCAATTATATGTGAATTTTGAGAATCATTTTAGTTTGCCAATATATGTTTTTAGGTGATAATATAATAGGAATGTCGATTTTCCGAGATATTCACCTAATTTGGCCTAAGATGACTGGACTAGTACATATACTGAAGGTATCAGTCTTATGTTATAAAAATTATCGAATTGTAAACGTTACTACTGGACTGCATATGTATTTTTAGAAATTCTCCATCCAAAGATTATGTGCAAACTCAAAGGAACGTCAAACAAAAAAAGCAATAAAGATACGGTTTTCTTTGTGAAAACACACGATGAGGCAGTAAAAAACTCATTTCTTTTACTACGAGAAAATTACAAAGTTGGTTTACGAAAGATGTTAATACCAATTAAACTCTTTATGTTGTTATGTTTTATTCCGATATAATGAAGAATCAAATAAACATCTAAAACCTAAGCTAACGTGGATCCATTTTAGCATAATATCCATCAAAAGGATCCTTACAGACAAATGAAAAGTGAAGAGATAGATATTTCATATATTTCAAATTTTTGAAATTTCTTTTAATCATACCTACTACAGTCTAACGAGTTATGTGAGGAATATCTATTTTTTTGATAAAAACTAATGAATAATTATATTGCTTAAAAGCGGGTGTTTTATATCAATTTTTAAAAACAAATGTTAAAGAATGGTGGAATTGTATTTCACATTTTTATGTTGGTCAAGAGTATAATGAACTCATTCTCATTCATCTTTATTAAAGTGTTGATATTATTTTATTTTTATTTAAGGAATCAAAGTTCTGAACTTCCTTTTTGTACTTTGATCTACTTTCTATTTAAGTTCTAGTACTATCCTCAATAGAAGATGTTTTTTCAAACTAAGTTAGTCTTCGTGTTCTTGAAAAAAGGGTAGTATCGTTTTTATCGTTTTTCTGTATTTATTGTATTATTCCACATTGCCTTTAACATAATCTTCTATCAGAATTGCTATAAGAATTGATCCGCAGTTTCCTTTGTCTCATTGTTTTTTACCATTAGGTCTTCAGGTAAAAAATGTGTAGATTATAAAAGATTATTTAAGAACCATGATTCCAAGTTTTTAAGTGTTTTGTGTTTGGAAATGCTTTCGAAATATTTATATAGATTTTTAAAGTAATATTATAGGGGAGATCAGAGTAAATAAGTAGAATAGAATAATTCAAATCGAAAAATTTTTCGAATTGTAGGTTTTCTATTTCTCGATTATTAGGATTCAAATGATTTTGAGATTTCTTATTTATTATTTTTTATAATACCTGTGATAGGTAACTTTAGTAACATGATTATACCCACGTGAAATTGGATTTGTATATTATTATGTTATCAAAATTTTTGTCCGGAGTTTAAAAATGGAATTCTAGACGAAAAAATTGGCATTAGTTCAATCACTATTGATTTTGACTCTAACTTTCCATTCTGTTTATTTTATAGCTTCTGATATAACCATCATATTAAATAATAATTTCAATGGAATGAATATACAAATTCTTCTTTCATAATATTATTGAACTGGCATTGTAATTTTTTCATTCTGATACTTTTAATTCAGTTATACCTGACTAAATATCCAACTTTGTAAATTATTATGTAACGTTTCGTTGATGTATAACAAAGGTAATTACTACTTCTTGGATCCAACTTCCGGTGAATCCGGGATGAAAATTTGTTGCAAATTGGTTTTGTCAACTTTTTTTGGACTACAAACTTTGTCATCTCACGGGAAAAATTGGAAATGTTTACAGATGCCTGCGGATGAGAATAAAAGAATGATTACTTAATTCACTTTGTTCACTTTGTTCGGATGTATCATTAGCCACTAAACATTATTATTCGACATAACGATAAAATATTATCTTATCTTTTGAAAAAAACAGTTACAATTCCAATTACTTTGGATTTAAGGGTACTTTTGAGTTAATATACAAAATTATTTCACAATTGTTTCACTCGGAAGACAAATTTGTTGACCTTGCATTATTGATAATAACCTGACCATGTACTGAACCAGTAATGATAATAAAATCAAATTACTTAATTTTCCATTTTAATTTATTACTCATAAAAACTGTTTACGACGGTCGAAATTACTGATAGTTATTTCCAGGTACGAACTACTAACCATAGATTTGTCAACCTTGTATAGAAACCATTAGGCTATTGATGCTATTTCACATTTAAAAGTTCAATTGAAAAATGATTTATTCCAATAGTACTATAGTAGACTGACAAAAATGTGTAATATAACATTTTTAGACGCAGTTGCGCAAAAGTTGCGTTCCTGAACTTTTGTACCTCTCTAATATCTTCCAACTTTGCATCCATTCATTTTTCTTCCTCCCGCAACATCTTCAAATACCGTTTTTGCTTTTTGTCGTGAACTTTGCTTTATTTATTTTCCGTCCGTTCATTGTTTTTATTTGTCAGTGCTGCTACCAGATATTCAAATTCACACAATTTTCTTTGTTTATATGTTTTGACTTATCCCACTTCAATAAATAGTTATTTCGAGTTCGTTTATTTTGTTTACCCAACCTCAACATCTCATCTAAATTTGCAGCATCATACATAGACCTTTGCGCGTTCCAAATTGGAAGTTGATAAGAACGAGTTGCCACTAGTAGACATAGAATATCGAGTATATTTATCATTTATAAATGTCTTTAATATTTCTGAAGAGGAGTTTGGAAGTTTGAAGCATCTTTAGCAATATGTATGATCAAATATAGGAAATAGACAATTGACAAACTTATTTATCTAGTGTTGGTTACTTTGAAACTTAGAAAGGTTTGTAATTTGTGTCATTCTTTACATTAGATAATTACGAATTTAAAATACATTATTGAAATTATAATCTCCTTGTAGTGAAATTCCTCCAAAATTTTCAATAGACTCAGTCTTGACTGTTGATAATTAATTATAGTAATAGTCAAGATGAGCCCTTCTTGTATATATTTCATTGACCATATCCTGGGAGTGATTGGGTTCGAACACAATACAAATTCTTGTTTAAGTCAAATGTGATCTCTGTGGAATCTCTCCAAACGTTCACTGACCACAAACATAGCTTTCCTCGAATGTATCGTTTACGACCATCTCGTTTTGAATCAACGTATGGGGATATATCTGGAACTTGAGGGCTATTGTTTGGAAATGTCGCATCATTTTATCGGTTACGGAATTAGTGAATTGGGTGTTAAAATTGTGGTCAGAATTTCAATCCGATTAAGAGTTGTTGTAGCAAGTCTTAATATTGATAAAATTATTTCGTTAGGTATACGCAGACAAGAAAAATTGAGGGAAAAAATTCGAAAGAAACACTTCATTTACTTAGCACTGGAAAATAAAACTTTTCGCGATAATATTCAAAGTGTTTCAAAAAAGGTGATCCCGTCTCTAGGATAGATAGAAAAAAAATAGGGTTTGCTCAGTAAAAAAGTTTGGTAACGCCATCCGTATTCAAGATAAAGGGCGTTAAACTTAAAATTAAACGTCATTTAATAAATCAAAAGAGATACTATTGATAAAACTCGATACCGTGTACTGTTTTCAAGATAACTTGATATGAAAGTAATGAAGTAATAATCCAAATTTTTTAAAATGTATTTTTTTACGGACGAGGCCACTTTTACGTGGTATGTTTGACTCCCATAATGCACACTATTGGTGTGATGAGAATTCACATGTCAAAAGGGTGTCACATTACCAAAACTTATTTAAAATTGATGCGCAGCAACTTTAGGTGACAAATTAATAGGTTATCACATCCTACCTGGAAATTCAAAGAGTGATATGTACCTGGATTTTTTAATCAATCACTTATTCGAGATTTAACGATGAAAGAGCGAAGATCTCTATTTTTTATGCACGACGGAACTACACCGCACTATGATAGAAGGGGTCGTAATTGGTTGAGTGAACATTTTCCGAATCGTTGGAATGGTAGAGGTGCAAAAACTCTGATTCATTAGCCTCCTTGGTCATGCGATTTCAATACCTTGGATTACACATTTTGGTCGTATCTTAAACAAAATGTTTATTCTACTCTAAATGAATTCTATTTTATGTTTTGTGATTTTTTGTTTAATCACAATCAGTTAATACTTCATAATTTTAAAATCAAAATATTCCGAAAACGATTGAAAGTATCGAGTTTGTTTTTAGTGTAAAATTAAATCATGTTTAAGTTAACTTGAAATTTTGCCTAATAAATCTAATATTGAAGAAGTTATGTTCAATACTACTTGTTACGAACCGTGTAACTAATGCCTTCTATGAGAGTAAGACATACAAACAAATTCAATTCAATCTAAAAACACATTCGTATAAAATATCAATACAATGTTGCCAGTAGTTGTGGCAAAATCGTAAGAAAAGTGTATATGTGTATTTTTTTTTCTTCAACGCCCTCTATCTTGAATACGGATTGCGTTACGAAACTTTTTTATTTAACGAACCGCAAATATTTTTCAGTTTTCTATCTATCATAGAAACGGGATTACCTTTTTTTGGAACACCGTGCATAGATATAATTGATCGGTAACAAAGATTCCAATAATAGATGCTGATGATGACTCAGGTTTTTTATCATTAATTCCATTTTTCAACTCTGTCTTCATCAGTATCTTTTATTTAAATTATTGTTTAAGATCAATTATTTCAAGATTTATGACAAAAATTTTATTTTTTTGGAAATTGTGTGCGTGTCGGAAAATTTCATGGAAAATAAGTTATTTTTTAAAAAACTTAATCTTTATTCACGACCCTAATGAGTTACGACCCACTAAGCATGAGTTTGTCCTAATTCTTCACGCCCCTCATTGGGCTATCCTACATTTGATACTTCATTTGGACGATAAATGATTGCCCAAAAAACCGTTTATAAACATTCTGTTTTACATAAAAAGTGAATCTAATTCGTTTCTATGTCTCTAATATTTCCATACGTTGTATCTAATCATTTTTTCTCATCTTCAATTACCCTTTTTGCTTCTTTTCGTGATTCTATTAACTAACTCAATGATAACTTATAACACTGTTGCTATCATTGTCATCTCCACATTAACCTCAATTACTCAACGTACTCAACAATTTTTTGTGCTCATGAGACAGCAAAGACTAAACAAATCATTTAGTTGAAAATTGATACAGATCGATACAGATGACACTAATGAACTATTTGTCCATTTTAATAATGCTTATGTAAGTGACTCTCAACGGCCTGACATTAAGAAGGTTGTACTTGAGTGTAAATTGAGAATTATGTTAAATAATATATTCTTAGAGAGCATTTGTGATAGTGTCCATAGATTTATGGGTAACTAAGAATAAGCAAACTTCCGTTGTCAACTTTTTAAAAAAGCGTGGATAGTCTCCATCAAGACATAAGACGCGTTGAAACATGATATCGAGGTCACTGATGTCTCACAATGCTTGTAGATTAGTAGGTACTGTTTGTTGAAAAAGTTGTCTCGATGCAAATCTCTAATGACAACTTTTGAAGATATTTAAGTTCAAATTTGTCTCTCGACATATTCCTTTATTTGAGACCAGATTAGTTTAATTGGATCAAATGGTGGTAACTGTAACACTATAACTGTTCTTTAGCTAATCTATCTACTCTATAATTCCCAATTTTTTGTAATTGTTATTCACATAAATGCAATCTATCATTTGAACAATTATTTGTCTGTATTAACAAATTATTTATCAATTCTAATATGAGCAACCTATAGTATTTGGGAATTTGACGCCATTAAACGTACTGTTTGAAAATCTCTGACGATTATTTATTATTAGTTAGCTACAAGCTATTCGTTTTGATCTTGAATTGTAAATATCTTCTACCTGATGAGATCGCTCATTTACCTTATTTCTGTTACTTAAAACGACTAAAAAAAAGAAATAAAAGAGATTCTTATTCACTTATTTTAGAACTTCTCTGGGAATTACCTGTTAGGTTTAAAAGAATTCTACTAATTTATTTGATAATATTGGACCAATGAATTCAATGTTTAAACGTTGTTTTGGTACAACTTTTTTATTCCATTCTTTGTAGATTACTGTTATTAAAGTTGAAGAATCAATCTATTTTTAAGAAAATTGTATCGATTGACCTAGAAGAAGAATTTAAGAGTACTGCTATATTACAAAATTTTTTACATATCATAAAAAAACACATTTTATGTACAAGATCTAATCAGAATGTTCTTTTTAAATAGTTTTCAGTTTAGACGGAAGTTTTATGACACTTTTTCCAAGTAAATTTGATTTAGTTTTCATTTTCTCAACTCGTCTTCCATATTTGTATATTTTGAGAACACTATAAAATTTCAGTATCGTTCAAACTTTGGGTTTTGTAATGTAAAAAGTTATATTGGACTCGGAAGCCAAATTTTAAATCACACTATTATGTCATAAAACATGTTAGTGATTAGCTAATAAATGACTGCATTTTTATATGACAACAGATATTATGAAAAAAACCAATCGGTCGATTAAGTTAGGGCAGTGGTTACTTCAGTTTTAGTCACTTCCATATTTAAAAATAACATTAATTCGCAAACGAATTTTTTTTTGTTTTGTAGAACAAACGCCATAAATTCATTTTACATTTTAACTTTTGTATATGTTGAAGCACAAGCTCTTTTTATCCAGATCTGTTTTATATACTCGTTCCTCCTTTAGTCGTTCTCATCCGTATTCCCGTTTGTTCACAAAGTTTTCCAATTTTTCGTAGCACTACAACTAACAGGTTCAGGTATAGGAAAATGTGAATAAAATCGAACCAAACCACCAACAAGTACACCAATACCAAAGGCAATTCTTAATTAACATAAACCACATTTTAGGGTTGCAATCATCCCGACTTTTTTCAGGTTCCATTTCTTATTCTTCTTCTTCATATACCGAATCTATTTCGAAAATTGGCTATCATCATACCTATTTCGACTTTGGAAGCTATAGATTAGATTATGTTTCACCTACAAATTTCCCCTGGATTATAAGCTATGGGATCACTCATCATGGGGCCAAGATACTGAAGTCTCCATTTACTGAAGGATCTCTACGTTCTCCATTGTTCTCAGAACATCTACATTGTTCACATGATTCGACCATAATCACGAAGGATCCTAGCTTTCACTAGGAATATGCGTTGTTTACCCAAGCTTATACACCATATAAGAGGACTGAGAAGCTTTTTGATCTTTTTAAACGATTCACGAGCTTTCTTGATTTGTACTAATACCTCTTGCTTCTTTCCAGTCTCTCATTTTCCACATTCAGTTGTTCATTGAGCGCTTCAGTTTATGTGACAATTATATATTTGGTGTCCTCAACTTTCAGTGTAGTATCATATTCTCTACTCCGACGGCATCATTTTCGAGGGCTTTGGTGAATATTTTTCCTGAATAGTTGTTGAGAAGGAGTTAAGAAAGAATACACTCCTGTCTGACTCTTCACTTGATATCCATTGTATTTTGAGCATCAAGTCGAAGAATAGTTATATTTGTTTTAGCAGGTCTTTCAAGCTTTTTCATCTCTCTTTTTAGTTAAAAATCGGATAGCGTCCAATTCAATATGAAGTTTTCTCCTCATATTAGTACCAGTTATTTTTGCTTTAACTTAATCCACTTCCTGAGCCTCCAAACTTGAGTTACAGTTGATAAACAACTAAGTTGGAAGGTACGTAAACTGTTTACCTCCAATCTCTAAAAACAGTAAATTGGGTTTGTGAGTGTTATTAATATAAAGTTTATTTCATCTATTACCTCTATATGAAACCTTTGTATAATCTAAACTTAAGTTGCTCCTTCATTCGTATTCAGATGTTTTAGTAGAGCTCACACAGCTTCTCTAATATTTGCCTAACTGTAGAACAGAACAGGTTCAATTTTACCTTTATCAAAATTATTTACTACTACCGTATGATCAATCAAAAGCATTCATTCAAAAAAACAATTATCGAATAATTTGAATAAAAATGATATAACTATAAGTCACGAAGGACATAATACATTATCCAAATATTTCACTAAACTAAAATCTAAAACATTCAAACACCAAAGAAGTGATATTATATATCAAGTGCCTTGTACTAATTGTGACTCTGTCTACATAGGACAAACATCTCAGCATTTAGAAAATAGACTAGAAGGTCATCAATATGATGAAAAAAACTGCATTAAAAAACCACGTAATGTCACAAAAACATAAATTTAACGATAAGATTCAGAAATTCTTTAAATGGATTTTAATATACAAAAAAGAGAATTTATAGAAATTGTTCTCATTCATAGGAGCCAGAATGATAAAAAAGACCTAAATAATTAGAGCAAGATTCGAAGGTCTATTTAGTAAACTTTAGGACAACTACGAACAATTTGATCTATGACTGACTAAAAAAAATTAATTTTTCTTATTAAAATTTCTATTAACTACCTACTCTAGTACTAAAAAAGGGATGGTGACGATTTAGATATTCGAAAATCATGAAACCATTAAGAATTATATTTTATAATGAGGACAAAAATATTTTCGACAAATGATATTGGTCAAACTTAAAAACAGGTCAAAGTTATGAAAAGAAGCATCTATCTAAACAATTTTCGCTTTTACAAATAAATGGACCATCTCACATTCATGAAATTGGAAAAGTTTTCTGATCGAAAAAAATTTGTTCGAAATTTGTTGATAAACTTGACTTTCCATTTAACAAAAATTCCGTAACGGATTTTAAAAATTTTTGATAAAATTATAAAAAATAATAATCCCTTTAATGAGACTCTCGTCTTCTTTTGGCTGTTGGGAAAGTAATCTACCGACACTGAAATATCCATTAGTTCAACCCAAACTTTTAGGAATTTCACTTGAAGAATTTCGTGTGCAGTGAAGTGTTTTGGTGATTTAAAAACAAATTGAACTGCAGTAGTTGTAATATTAAAAACTGCACAGAAATCAATCAGATTCTTAAGCTCTTCATAATTTAAGGGATAATTTAACACATCAGTGCAGTGTTGTAATAAATCTAGAATTGCTAAAAAATATAACAATATAATTATTTTCAATAACAATTATTATGTTTTTTATCTTTAAGAACAAAAGAGTCTATTACTATAGAGTGGAAAACTCAATTATGAAGAACACTGGAAACATCGGATCCAAATTAGAAATTAACGAGAAGCGTGATCTCTATATTAAAACATTTTTAGATAATAAGTACCAACCTGCATCATTTTCGAGGAGGTTTTGTAAAAATTTCTACCGATTAGACGTTGGAAAGGAGTGGATAAATAGCACTCCTTTACAGGACTCCTTGTTGAGTTCCACTGCATTCATCAGTTTGGACTGAATGCGAAGAAACACAGTTTCTTTTCAATAACAAGTACGAACCTCAATATCTTTTAATACGAAATACGGATGGGCGCCTATTAAATAATTTTAATTATTACGGAAATAAAAGTAGATGAGAATAGAGTCATTTAATTACCAAAATTCTCCATATTCCATTGAATCATCCAATGTTAGGTTGAGTTTGAACGATATATATCAAGTCTTTTTTATCATTTAAAAAATTGAAAGTTGTTCCTTTCGTTTGAGAAATTCACATTGTAGATGAAGATCATCCGAAATTGTACAATGAATCGGTTGAGAAGATAAATTGCGGAAAATTCGTATAACATATTGTGACAAATGACAAATCCGATATCTTTGAACTAATGGGAGCCATAACCGTATGTTTTGATCTTATCAATGGTTCACAAATATAAATATAAAACTATTTATGTGAATAAAAAATTCGTTCACGTAGCTGTTATTCAATTTTTCAGATTTTCTTTAACAAATCTGAAGTCAGATATTTTAAATTGAAAAAATATACAGTGAAATAATATTTTCCTTGATAATCATCTCATTATTTACGGATAGTAGGACATAAACCGTGCCAAATTCAAGAAGAAATAACTAACATGCTCTCAAATGCTTGAGAAAGAAGCTAGTACTGATCGTGAGAAATTGAAAAATGGTATGGCATGGCATCATATTTATATATTATCTGCGTCGTAGCAATTTCAACAATATTAGGAAAAACTTCACCTTTACGCCCATTCCGGATTTACATTGATGAGGAACAAAACTAAATAAAACCATTGAATTACTACAATGTGTTTAAGTAGTTCCAAAACTATACACAAATTAAACAACCCGTCTACTAAGGTAGAAACGATCATATCATACTACGATCCGATTAACTCGTTCAGTTTCCGAACATTTAGATCATGAGAGTATCCTGTAACGCACATGCACTCGGGACACCTCAATCGCACATACAACTCACAATAGGCTGGGAATATCTTGGGCAAGCTATTTTGAACTATTTTTTAAGCAATTATCTTTAATTAAATGTTGCAAAATCAAGAAAATTTTATACTGACTTCACATCTAAAATGTATAGAATGTGCAGCTCTTGGGTGGCTTAGTATTTACCTAGACGAACTATTGGGTGGTCAGGTGGATGTGGATGCCAGCTACTTTCATTTAATTAGATAATGGAAATATTTGTAAACATTATTGTTAAAAATAATTTTTGCAAAATAGGACAAATTCTAGTCCAATTTTTTATATTCACCCATATATAGTACTTAAAATTATTTGTACTAGGGAAATTCAGCGTGGAGGTATAGAGTTGGAATGATAAATTTTAATCTTCTCTAAAAATTTTTGGCAGGTTATTTTCCATATCAACATAGTAATATTATCCATACAAATATGGAACAGTTTTGAATTATTCACTTGTCTCGAATACATCTAATTAGATATAAAATAATCGAGTTAATCAAAAATTGCAATAAGAAAAATATTGTGGGATATTTACTGTGACCTCAATTGAAACTGGCAATTATTTTTATTTTTCAATATAATCTCCAATCGGGTTCGAAATTCAGACACTTGTGGTCTCGCAAACCACTTTCACAGTGTTTTTCAAGTTTGGAAAATAGTACATGGAATCAGTCACTGACGGGTGGATAGAACAGCAGCTTCGATGTCTGCCATTGAAATACATCGTATTTCCTGTAGAACTCTATCATTCATATGATCTTTTGAAGTAGGTGGATTGGTAAACGAGATATTATATTCGACAAAAAAATAAAAATGTAAGCAAGTTAGGTCTGGGGATTTAGGTGGCCAAATAGATAGACTTATAAGTCTCATTCACCTATCAGGGCATAACGGATCTGCAAAATGCTGAACATATCGTCGGCACCATGCTAAAATTACATATGTGAAAATTGGCACTTTTCAGGAGAGCCAAAACACTGAATATAATTTTTCCCCACCTGACGCCTTTGGTTACTGTCAATTTTCAAATTTTCATAGATATCTTTGAGTGTAAAACTAACGTTCGAAGGTATCATTTTAATTTTAATTATTTGTAAAATTATCAATCATAATTATTTAAAAATATTCGTTGCTTTACCAAAATGGTTTTTTTGTCGAAAGTCACTGCATTGAAGGTAAAGTATCGAATATGAAATTTTAGAGAATATTCGATAGTTTGCAATGAAGTTTCATCCATTTTCGATACTTTACATTCATCTAGGATACAAAATTGCTATAAAAATTAATAATAATGGATAAAAAGATAAAAAAACCTTTTTTTTTACTAAGAAAAACTTTTATTGAACACAAGATAAGGCAATAAATCAACAAATATAACATAAATAATGGAAAGTGAATAAACAGGTGAGTAATTCAGTTACATTTCACAAACGATTCATCGAAAAACACATAATGCATAAAAAATAAATTAACTGTTCAATTTCCGTATTATCGGGTTCTGCCAAAGAATCGCAGACTGATTTGGAACTCGGAAGCTGCTCATAAAAGACCTGCATGCCCCAGGAACTAGCAATTGATTGCATAGTTGCAGTAAATCTTTTTTTTTCTTCACCTCCGATATACAAATCTGACCATCGTATGGCATAAAAGGGTTGGGAGGGCTATCATTGGGAGTAATAAATGTTTTCCCTCGTTTTCGATTTCAGATCAAAAAATCGAAATCAATGTCATCAAAATTACTTTTGACAAAAATTTTATTCAGTTCAGATTTCCAGTATTGAAACCACACATAAGAATTGAAACTTTTTGGTTTTTTTTTCTCGGTAGTTTCTGGAACAAATTTATCTTCATAAGGATTAAAAATTAAAAAATCATCTTGCTGGAGCCTAGTCACATCGTAAGGTTTGGATTTTGTACGCCCCAATCTGATCAATTGGTCCCAGTCAGATGGTACGTGTACTTGTATATTTTTTGCTCTAGTCTCAAAAACTGGCATTTTCGCTAGTTTAGATTATAACGTTTGGGAAATTTTTTTATCCGTTTAACTGTGTGAACCATGTGTGTAAAAATGACATTGGCTTACGACCATATAACAGATTCATCATTTTATGAGTAGGTAGCACTTTTTTAGTACTACAGGAAACCATCGAACTTAAAAAACGCGATTTTTCACATTCGTTATTTTAGCATGGTGCGACGATATATAGGTTAATGTGCCAGGCAACCATCGTGTTGTAAAAACATGTCACAGCGATCGTAAGGGTATGTCCACTAAGGTAAGTGGCAATTGGTTTCTCAAAAAGTCTGAATATCTTTATCTATTAACTGCCTCATTAGAAAATATGTAGGTTCTTATGCATATTTTATGCTTCTATTCATTGACAAACAAATGTAACATTTTCAACTGATGAAAAAAATTTAACACAATTTATTTCTTCAGCCTACTAGATCTTTGAAGAGTCGTTTACACATTTCCTTAGTTATCTCGTGACAGATATGCATGCGGTTTCCATTATTTCAATGTTATTTAGTTTACTTTTGAAAGACTTATGTGAACTTTTATAATTCTATTCAAATGTGTCAAGAGAAATAACAATATCTATAATATATGTGGATTACATTGCTTGGAATTCATATATTTTGTATTGCTGGACAAAATTTCTTTTGACCAATATCAAGTTTATGAAAATCGGCTAGCCAGAACCGGACTTTTTTTCATCATGAGTTTCCCACTCTCCCCCATTTCTCATTTAAAGAGACAGGTTAACACTTTTAACATGAAAAATACGCAAAATTTGTTGAACAGTTCGATTATCTTATATAAAGTGCCACATTAATAGTACATTACGCACCTATGGAGAGAAGTAGGGCATTCTCGCCCGCGATTATTGTCACCTGAGCCGAAGGAGAATCATGGGCGAGGATGCCCTACTTTTCTCCCGTGGTGCGTATACTATTTTTTCTCTCACCGGGATGAAAAGTTCGTCCTTGACGTATTCTATTTTAATATCACTAGAATCGTCTAAATTAACTTTTTTTATATAATATACTAAATGTCGTGTGAAGCAAACTATCATCTAGAGTAAACATGACGATAAACAAGTCGTTAATTTGTTGGTACAAAAGTTCTTCACGGAAGAGAATAGGCTACTTTTGTCCCGTATACCAGAAGCGAAAAGCGAGCTTTTCATCCCTGGCAATAACTTCCATGCGTTTCTCGGAACTTTTGTAATATTTTTTTCCTGAAGCTGTGATATAATCCGTTCCCGAGATACAGCCGACGGTCATCCTTAGTTACCCACCGGTATACACATTCGAGACAAGAACGTCCAGCAAGCCCCCTATTCCACTTTTACTCCTAAAATAAAATATTCATCTATAATTATAAATCTAATTGTTTATTTGAAACAGCAACCATTTTTGTTGTTCAGTGTATAAGAGATAATGAATTTACGTGCTCAGTGGAGTGTTTTTCAGATTCAAACCCAACTATTAGGTATGTTTAACTCGAACAAATAAAATAAAATAAAACAATAACACGCAACAGATCATGAACATATTGAACTAGATAAGTCCTCTAAATCTATATTCCAGCGTCGATTAGTGTATCCAAACTGTCAAAACAAATGAAAAAAAAAATGTACTCTTAAAGTTGCAGTTCAAATTCAATATCGCGTGATTGATGCCCCTATTTCCTTAAAAGCAGACCGAAAGAAGAAGAATAAGAATTAAAGTATAGCGATGACAGGCAGCTCGTTACTTTGCGTTATTTCAAACCAAGACTGAGTAGAGCAGCTTGTTTAGATAAGTAATAGGTGGGCTTGTCATAGAATTAAAATGATGGAGAGAAAGCTCCCTTTTATGCGTCTCTCAGAATTTTTATCTCTCCTTCCGCCTGTTCAAATCGCTCGGAAAGCTAATGACGTATAGGAAATAAACCAAGTAAATTCACCAGTGATACATTATATCGCGATCGATTCAGCTCTGAAGTAACAATGAAGCAATACACTCCCAACGATGTATATGCATTTCATTAAAATAGGCTAATGTGTCTATTGATTGACAGCAACAGATTCTGCAAACAATTCTGTTAACGCCGATGTATTGTCTCTACAGGCTGGGTCATACGAAATATCTACAGGATTGATATTACACAATAATAACGTTTCACGTCCGATTGAACATATTATACAATTATGTGGAAAAAATTGTCAAAATACCTGTTAATTCTTCACATGTATTGTCAGTCGATTTAATATCATTACTGTTCAACGAAAGATATTTAATAACAATGGTAGGTACGATAAATTCTTTCATATACTTCTGACAATTTAATAGTGAGACTTACTTTTGTGGTAAACCTGGATCAACTAAACATCTACCGATGTATTTCTACACATTTGTTCACCTGTATCCGTCACTAATTCTCTTTCAACGGTTTGATTTATACATATGTGATTGTGGTGCACGTAACAAAAATGGAAATCGATCATGTATTGTGCGAAATAAAATACTTTGGTAAACGACACTCATTGTAAAGTATTAAAAGTGTTTGTTGATAATTCTCTCAGGCGTTAACCAGTGTTTCGTTGGAATAAAATATTCAAGATGAACCACGAGTGTTTGGAGGTAGAGTTGCACGCTGACATGTACACGCGTGTACATGCCTTTAGACACCAAGATTGTCGGTTAACTGTTCGAATGATTACAGACAATTCTTAATATCAACCGTGAAATCGGCAAGTAGATTTTAACTTTCAATTTTACGATGAAATTACTGTGCAGGAACAGTTCTCTAAAAAAGCAAAATCAATATTGAATATCAATCGCGGAAGACAGGCTGCTAGTGAAACTACGTTGCTCGTTCGCATTATTATAATCCCAAAAGCTCGTATGAGCTAGTCGAAAGTGAGAACTACACTCATTTGCTTCTTTCACACAAAGTGGTTCATAAAGAAATCATTCCATTAAAACAGAACAGGAATCGAGCATTCTATTTTGATAAACTTCGAAAAACTGCGTCCAGATATCGTGAACTCCATCATGACGTGCACTTTACCAATGCGCTTTGAGTACGATGTAGTTGTCAGAGAAATTGCACATTATCAAAGCTACTTTATTCGCGGATATTTTACCTCTCCAATCCTTTCTCTTCTCTAAAATAAGAAACACCGTGAAAGAAACGTTTTCTGGAACGATTGACTTTTAATTAACTGTGACTATGAAGATGCTGTGGAAATTCTAATCAGAAATGAGAGACTTATAGAAATGCTACAACGCCTGGAAAAATCGTTGGAGTCGGTATATTAGAGGATTCTTTTGAAGAGGATAATGTTGTTAACAAGTAATTAGATAACTTGATTGCTAGCCTTCAATATGAAACAATGGTAAAACCAGTGAAAAAATTGTTAAAATGCGATAATAGAGTATTAAGAAATATTAAATGTCCTTCAAGACCAAAACGAAATTGGTCAGATATTTTTTATTTAGCTTAAAACATGTGAAATAATGTGTTGGTGTAAAATTTTTATTTTGGAAGACAAAAATATATCTTCACATTCTAGATTAACTTACTTCATTTAAAATTGCAGAAGATCTGGAGGAAAAGAAAACTAATCAGTACAAAAATAAAATACGTCCACCAACTATTACTTTGAAACAGTGACTCCCAAAGTGGTCCAGGTGCAGCCCAAAGGGTCCACGGAAAGCACTATAATAGGGGAGTATTTGAATTTCCATAGTCTGTTCTGATTTTTTGAAACGTTGTAAATATGGTGTAAATGTATCAACTAAAACTAGCAATTGGTATTTTGAAAGTTACGAGGAAAAAAACTTCCGCTCTAAAATACAGTTTGAAAGGTTTGAACAATTTATCTTCTTTTATTCCACTATTATTAAAAAACCTTCTTATCTGATTCAATTTCAGCATATTAATATCAAGCAGGTTTATTGTTTAAATTTTAATTAAAACAGTATCCATATACGTATACTCAAATTAACATAATCTCTTGGTTCATTAGACTAACTCATACAATTACATACTAATCAATAAACATTGATCCTGATTAAGATAGAACTGCTGATTGAAACAGAACAAATTCCATTTAATAACTGGATCCACGCGGCTTACACTACCTCGGCAGTAACTTTGGTTAGTTTGGAACAAGCTTATACAAGAATAAGAAATATTCTCATTAAAGTGATTGTGAGTATCCGTTGAATAAATTAGTAGGTTTGGAAATGGTATTTAAAATTGGAAATAGAGTTAAAATTATTCACAAGTATATAAAAATAGGAAATGACTTACCCATTACCAGATAATAAGTATGCCACTCACCTGAAAACAAAAATTTAATATGATATATCAGAAATATTTTTCTATTCTATGTCATTGATGCAAAGCCAAGTTATATTTATTTTTATTAGGGTTAGTTTTTAGGCTGGTTTTGATGTAAACTACATCAAATTTGTTAAAAGAAATGTAATAAAAAGGTTGTTTGTAGTCAATCTGACTACAGATAGTAGTTAGCTTCAATGTCTATTTTTTTTTATTAGAGTTCTGGGGATATACCTAGGATTACTTATAATTAAAGAGGAACATCACATTGTTTGAAATTACTCAGGCACTCTTCTTCTTCATCTTTCTCTTACTTAGTTTCTTCTACTATTCAGAAGTATATGTCAATCTTTCGTACCACCTCCTGGGAGGTCGGCCGGGGGGTTTTGTTGAAGTTAGTTTTCCACCCTTTGCCCATTTAGCTCCTAGATCTTTCATCATTCTCTCCAGTACCATCCTCTCGAGATTGCCAATTATACAAAATACATACTGAATATACTGTTTACATCCCCATTACACCAACACTAACAATTACACTGTCCGACGCGCGTTTCGATAACCAAGTTATCGTCTTCAAAGACTGGAGGTAAACTAAAATCTAATAACTTACCTGTTTTATACTAAATTTTCCCAACAATAAGCCACCTTCCACGAAAATTATTTCCAGCGGGAAAAAACTCCTTGGTGGGAATATTCATGTTTATTCTTTGACTACTAAACTAAAGAGTGGGCTGTAAGGAAGAGGCCTTTTGTCCCTATTTAAGGTATTCTTACATCTAGCAATTTCAATGCTCTGAAATGCATCAAATGATTTATTATTGGATACATTTTTCAACAATTTTACATTATTAATATTTATGCAATGATTGTGACTGGCAGCGTAATCGGCAATACCTGATTTTCCGGTATTTGTGGGAAAAATTAATATAAAAAAGATAAGGCAAGTTTAGTTTACTCAGTCTATGAAGACGATAATTTGGTTATCGAAACGCGCGTCGGACAGTGTAATTGTTATTGTTGGTGTAGTGGTGGTTTAAACAGTGTATTCAGTATGAATATCGCCAACGGTTCCAGAAATTCCAACTTAATACAAAACACATATTATTGTGAATGAACTAACCTTTAAATTATGTTTTAAATGCTGTTAGTGTTAGAATTTCGAATACATTTAGTAAGTTTGGAAAAATACATTTTTTAAAGAAAATTTTTTTAAGGAGGAAACATTGAAAATTCAGATACATGCGTACCTTATAAATCGAATTAGACATATATAATTTACATCCGTTCATAATTGCATCACAATAAAATAAAACCACTTCAGTTTACACTGACTGTGAAATTAATGGAAAATATGGGTGATTCCGTTCTAACTGTGATTTTTTGTATTCAAAATTTCAAGATTTTAAAATTTAACTTTTCTAACTTTTTTATGCATATTATTCATCTATTTTACTGTAAAAATAAAACTCTAAGAGGAATTTACTACAACTTCAAAGTATCACGAGCAAGACACAAATGTCGGATTTTGAGTTCCACGGTACTGACTCATTTATCCACGGTACTGACATGGTAACTTAAGATATTAAACAACAAGTGCATCAATTTTCCTCAGTTTGATCATAAACATTAGAATTTATAAGGTAATTAGTTTAAATCATTTGTAACGACAAAAAAAATTAATAATTTATCGGTAAATTCTAGGAATGGACATGGTACTGACATGGTAACTTAAGATATTAAACAACAAGTGCATCAATTTTCCTCAGTTTGATCATAAACATTAGAATTTATAAGGTAATTAGTTTAAATCATTTGTTACGACAAAAAAAATTAATAATTTATAGGTAAATTCTAGGAATGGACATGACACGGTACTGACATTCAAGTGATGTAGTATAAGTTTTCTTTAAGTGGCAAGTTATATTGTATAAAAATAATGTTTAAATATCTTAAGAATTATTCAATTAACACAAAATTTTTATTAATTGATTATTAATTAATGACTAGTACAAAAAAACAATACAGGACATTGAATATCACAGTTAGAACGGAATCACCCATATATATTTTTTGCTTCACTAAAAAAGTGTTTGAAATGTATAAAGTCAAACTAATATAACTGGATTATTCCAAAAATGATTACTGAATATTTGATATAATAAAGATGAAGAAAATCAACTCCTCACAAAAACTCTGTGAAATTAAATCAATTTAGCTACATATGTGGTAAATTTAGCTAACAAAAATAACGAAAACCGTATAACCAATAAAACAAGCTTATAACGTAAATTTTAGATTATGATTACGACAACAAACCAAATGCTGGGCTCGACACAAAATTTTAGTCACTTTCATTCTGCAGTCAAAAAAAAAACTTTCGTTTGTGATATGGAACCTATGGTTTGTGATATTGATAACCTATGATATGGATAGAGCCAAAGAACCACCAGGACATCAGCTATTTTTGTAGGGTTGAATGCATGGCTCATTTTCTTCGTCAAAGTATTAAATAATTTTGTTCTTGTTTCATATTTAATGCTTTACCAAACTTTTTTGAATTATCTCTTAAGCTATAAGACTAGAAAATTGTTGATAGTAAAAAACATGCTCAAAGGATATTTCATTCCCATCCTTATCTGTTTATCTGTTTTTGTCAGGTCAATCGAAAAGATGTTTTATTTTTTGTTTGTTGATTTGTGTTACTTTCAACTGTTTTTATTAAGTTTGATAAAAACTAAATAACATTATTAAAGTAATGTTTTTTTTTGAAGAATGAAAATTGATCAAATTAAATGCAATTTTCTAAATTTGTGTACTATTTCATAAGAAGAGCCACGCGACGTTTTTTATTATTATCTAAGACCCGCTATTAGTCCAGTCTTCAACGGTTTTTAGCTAGCAATTCTTTCGAACCACAACGATTATCATGAAGTTCGACATAAAAGTAGTAAATACCTCCAGAATCAAAATTTTCATTGTGTGCTGTCTGATCTGGAGGTAGAATCCACCTTTTTTCAAGAGGTGGAAATTAACAAATGGTAGCTAACCACAGACATCGATCAATCAGCCAATTTTAAGCAGAAAATGTTTCATGCATATTTTTCACAATATCAATACTTTTATATATAATCAGGATTACACATTCAAAAAATTTGAGACATTTGAGATTTGGCTCTATAAACGCATTCTCAAGATACCCTGGACTAACAGAATCACCAACCACGAAGTACTAAGACGCATTGGTCGCAAAATAAAGCTGTTGATAATTATTAAGATAAGAAAAACATCTTACATATGACACATCTTACGCAACGACAAATACCTTCAGCTACAGAACATAATGCAGGGCAGAGTAGAGGGAAAGAAAGACATCGACAAGAAAAAATCCTGGTTCCGTAACATAAGAGAATGGACAAATATCAGAGAATTGTTTCATGTTGCGAGGGACAGAGACCCATTTAACGTGGTCACCAACCTTCAATGAAAAAACGGCATGTGAAGAAGAAGAAAAAACTTTTTTAGTTAATTAGAAAACTATACATTTCTCAGTAGAAATCGTTGTGAACAAAGCTGAAGCATGTAAGCTTGATTTTACTCAGAATGGGAAATGCCACAAACATACTTAATGTATGATTCATAATTGGAAAAAATATATTCATAAGACTAATATTAAAATCATAGTTAATTTTTGAGCACCCATTATTTATTTAGGATGTCCAATATTAGAAGAGTAAACACGTATAATACACTCAATAATTAATTAAATGAGTATAGAATTTTGAATTGAAAAAATGTAATCAAAAATTCAAGATTATGATGCCTATAGGGAAAGGGGAAATTGGTTGTGAAAAATTATGATGTTGTGCATTCTGAAATATAACGGAATATTTAACGTGTACTATTCAATTTGGATTTTATTCAATGAAGCGAGATTTAGCTCATGAAATGTTTTTTATTCGTATTTATAAGGAATGCTAGTTTTCCTTCTTATAGTATCGAATCCCCACATCAGATATATAGGATAAATAAGGCAAGACAAGCTTAATTCCAAAATTTATACCGAATTTTGTCCGAAAACATTAATAATCTTTTATTACTGTTGGTGACTGGACTATATAAATATTCAGAATTCAGAATTGCTAGTTCTACTGCGATTTCAGATTTTGGAATGCTTAAGTCGTCGATTTAAAAAGTTCAAGTTGCATTTACTGAGTAATAAGTATTCAGAAATAACATTACTTCTATTGACCTGTAGTGATAAATATCTTTAAGTATCCTTGTTAAAAAAGTTAGTTGTAATAAAAGCTCATTGTATTTACAAATTAGATTAACGAATAAGCTATTACCTTAGCGGTACCTTGAAATAATTAGAGTACATAGTACATAAAAATAAAAAATCCACAAGTGCTTTATTACAAAACTGTAATTTCCCTCATCTGTACAATAGCAAGTTAATGATAACAAATTATATATAAACACATTTTTAAATTTATTGTAACACCATTGTAGTAATCCCAGTTCATTACTATGATAACAAATATTATCTGCTATTTCTCTGCAAGTGATACGCAACAAGTGTATAATATAATATGTAATAAATGAAAATAGATCTTTTTCAAGCAGTTTTGCACGCTAATTCCAAGAATGTAATTCGTTTTTTTCCTTTTTTCCTGAGGATTCATTCCCGGAGGGATTTACATGTACATCGATCTGTTACATGTTTTTCTTGTCTGTGGGCATCTCACTCACCTGATGCAAATTTCTTCCAATCATGCATCGAATACAATCATCTTTTTTTGCAAATTGCTGGAAACATATATAGTATAAATGCAGCAAATGCCCTTTGGGATCTCTATGGTATGGCGAGAACCGCAGAATCAAGTAAATGACTGTTATTTTTGTATGGTCATGATATGGATATGGATATAGTCTAAAAGTTGTTTGATGCTGCATTTCTTCACCAATAGGACCTTTATCGCAAGGGCCAGATCTACAGATTCCATCTCCACCTGGCATTTTGATCAATTCATCAGCTAAAACTGAGAGTGAAACCAATTCATAAGAGTATGAATTTACTCTAGGAAGACGCAATAAACCACAGCTGTTTACTCAAGCAGAATTAAATGATTTGGTTAGAGATTTCAACCTATCGAAAGAGGAATCTGAAGTTCTAGGCTCAAAACTGAAATAAAAAAGATACATTATTTCTATTGTATCTCCAAAGAGATCGAGATGTACAATCTTTCTTTAGAGCAAAAGATTCTATTTTGTTTTGATATAATATTCCTGATCGAATGAAATATATTGGAATCACTTAAAAATTTCAGTTGCTCATTTAGTTCAAATAAAGCACATGAAAATGTGAAATCCTATAGAGTACCAATGCATATACACAGCACCAATGGCTTGTGTATGTGCTGATTTCAAAATAATATACCTTCTACTAGCTGGGTTATACGAAAATGCTGTACTTCTCATATGAATAGGACAGTAGAACTCGTGAAAAGCACTAGAAATAAAAATTAAGGCCTAAACCACAAAATTTTGTACCTGGTATGGAAAAATATCCTGCACGAATAGTTGATTGACCCTTAGAAGATTTTGCTACCACCGCTGCATATAACGATCGAATTCATGAAGTCATGTGTGATTGCTTTATCAAAAACAGTGCCAGAACGATAGTTGAAGTATCTTTCAGAGAAATTTTCTCGCCTTACCTCAGAAAAAATGAAGGCAGGAATTTTCGAAAAGTATCAGGAAGAAAAACTAGCTTAGATGAGCTTTGAAAAGATTATGCGCGGTTTTCTGGGTAACAATAGAGATCCCGAGTACAAAAACCTATTGGGAACAAGATACGCCATTATAACAATCTTGAGTGCAACATAAGCGTGAAAGTGCAATTTCTACATTCCTATCTTGACTATTTCCCTGAGAACCTGAGGGATTACAGTGAAGAGTAGGGTGAACGGTTCCACCAAGACAGAAGAAACGGTACGAAAGTAGGTGGGATAAAAATATGATGGCTGACTACTTCTGGAATCTCAAGAAACCCAAGATATGTGCAGGAAATGAAAAAAAACGAAAGTTCGAAATGTAAAATAAATACTTTTACGTTACTATCCTATCGGATTTCACATACTTTCAAAAGCCTTCATTTTTTTTTAATTAATTGATAATTTATCCTTTGTCAACTATTTACATCCATCCACACATCTCTGTACACGTAAACTAATATTGAAAACAAAATTGGTATTGTTGATGTTTTTCTTCATAAAAAACATATCATAGTGAAATTAGATTATGAAAAACGAAAAGCAGATATAGAATGTACCAACATTTGAGAAACATCTATTTCCATTGAAACATCTGTAAAAATTTTTATATACAGGCTGATGTAATCAATCATTTCTGCTACCCTCTATTACAAATGAATCGATATCCCCTTTCTAAAACATCACTACAATTTTTTGTGTCAAAAAAGTTTAACTCAAAGACGTACAAAAGTTTTTCACAATAGTATTTGTAAGCTTCTACTGGATTGCTGATTACTTTACATGATTGTTAAATTCCAATGCTCCATCGACTTCAAACCGGGGATAAATTGGACTTTGTCTTTTAGACAACAACTTAAATAAAAAACATTCAACAGGAGTCTTAAAGTCACACGTACTCGTATATACCGAAAACAAAGTTATTATACAACGCAAAACGTGTGTATAATGTTTTGGGTAGTAAGGACGACGACAACGGAGTCGAAAATGGGTGTTTTTTCAAGATTCGTGTAGAGATAGATCTGACACATTTAACATCAAGATTATGGTAATATCAAAACGTGAAGGAGTCTTAATATTTAGTATACTTCGATTGATCGTTATCCGTATAGGTAGCGAAAATAATAAAAAATAAAAACCGATTATATTCAACGAAATGTCCAATATCGCCTTTAAAAAGAAATGATTATATTTGATAAGTTGATTATGGCACCAAAGAAATCACAATAATTTTATCAAATTAATAAATTAAATTACAATAGAAAGTGTTCTTCACATTTATCCAGGAAACTGCTCAAGTGCTCGACAAAAGCTTATAATCTTCTGAAGAGTATAAATGTAATCCAGCTTTGTAAAAGTTCTGGTTTTTTTAATGAGAAATATCCTAATCCTTATTCATGACTTAACTCTGATTTGGTTAGTTCATGTTTCTTATAAATTATCCGCAGGACGTGCTGCTTATTGTGTTCTAGTTTCATTACTATATTAAGGGTCCTTAGAGGAGCCGTATTCCAAGATTAAAACGTAATCAACAAAACCAGTTTTCATTTGAAAAGTTCTTGATTTTCATGAAATAAGTAAATGTGGATTCTTTATTACTGTTTCAGTGGTGTGCATTTAAGATATATTATTTTTTATGTATTTATGAGATAGGAATTGTCTTACATAAAAAGGAGGCTCATAATTGCACCTGATTAGATGTTTATTTCATTTAGTTTCCAGTCATTTTGTGAATTATTGTATTATTATGCAAGTACAAGGTATGATTCCACTTCTAAAGAATATATAATGTGTTTTGGTAATAATAAAAGTATTTAGTAGTTCCATTAAAAACGAAAAATGATATTTTGTTACTGAGGATATTCAGGAATTTTTAATTGCGTTTCCAATATTGTTAACTATGAAATGGAATTTCAAAAGAGCAAAATTTGAAGTTGTGATTTTTGGTGTTGAAGCTGATGATATTTATATTGTACTGTCTGACATTCGTTTGTATAACGAAGTTATCGTATTCTGAGGATGAAACAGTATTCTTTGATAGTTCTTTGAGTCCTATAATATTATCACAACACACTCCTATGTGTAATGATAATGAAAATAATAATTTATCGATTATTAAGGATAATAATGAATTCATTCCATTTCCGCAATCTGATACTTATGTCAGATTTCTTCTTAGATGAATGTGGATCTTGAATTATATAGCCCAGTTTAGAATGAAATGTAGCATTTTTACTGTACTTGAAGGTGAAAATTTCTCTTCCTCTTCATCTTTGCCTACTGCAAATTGAGTCAAATATTGGAATTTCATCTGATAGGCTTGTAATTTGGCTTTTATGGAAAACCCCTCTCCTACTACTGTAATGTTCGTCTCATTTATTTGAACAGTTTTTAATGACAAAACGGTGTGATGGATTCCTACACACGGTGAGACCTTCAAGGAATACAAAGAAGTACCCGGCGTATCCGCCAAACAATAACTGCAATTAACATAATAGAACAGTACCTGCTTCAAACTCTTTATCAGTAGACGAGTTGTTCAGTTTTTCAAGAGCAGTTAAATTTTGTCTTGATGTCTTTTATTTGGAACATGGATAATAACACTTTGTAATCAATAATGCCTTTGTCTTCACTCTTTCTTAAGAAGAAATCACAAATATAAAAACAATAACCCAAAAAGTATGTAAATCTTTTAGAAATATAATGACCTACTTCTGTGTCTCTGTTATTTATTAAATAAATGCTTAAAATAAAAATGTCTTTCATAATAAGTTGAAGAATATATTTTGTTGTAGACGCACCTACGATATGTAATATATTTTCGCCATATCAATTTAGTTTGAATTAGTGTGATTTTTCACGTCAGAAATTATCAATCAATATCTATAAACAGAATATTAACTGAATATCCACTTTACATCCATGTTAAGTTTCGTTTAAACAGTGATTATATGGAAGAGATCCGCTTCTGAATCCGTAAAACGGCAGCTGTGATCTCGTGTTTTTTGGGACACAGTGAGAAAGCAGTGATAAGAAAAATAATCGGTTTACCGATAATTGATTCCACCGAACATTATTCATAGAGATAGGAAAGGAGATTTAGGGAAACTACCATGAATTAAGGTAAAGTCACGTATGATAGGGGCGAATGAATCGGCTGTTATAATAATTTTTAAGATGTATTTCCAGAAAAATATTGATTCTGTAGTACATATGTACGTAGTACGAATTTGCGACCACACACGTATCATCTTTCACACTTGGGAATTGCAATATATAACAATTATAATTGTACAATAACAAAATAATTGAATAAGACATATTTTGACCTTTGTTTCTCAAATTATAGATCATTTATTCAAATCTCGATAAGAATATCTATCTACTAATATGGAATTTCTGGAACCGTTAGTGATATTCATTATGAACACATTGTTTACACCACCACTACACCAACACTCACACTTACACTGTCTGACGCGCGTTTCGATAACCAAGTTATCGTCTTCAGAGCAGAGACTGAAAATAAACTAAAATCTAATGACTTGACTTGCCTGTTTTACACTAAATTTTCCTTCCAATGAACACTTTTCGCAAAAATTAATTCTAGCGGGAGTCATTCCTTGACTATAGAGTGGGCTATAAGGAATTGGCCCTTTGTCCCTATTTAAGTTACTCTTACGTCTAGTAATTTCAATACTTTGAACAATTTTACATTATTAATATTTATGTCATGATTGTGACTGGCAGCGTGACAGGCAATACCTGGTTTTTCGGTCCTTCTATATTTCAAATGTGCTCTTTAAACCGGACAATAACGGATCCTCTAGTTTGCCCAATATACTTTCCGTCACAATCACCACAGCTGATTCCATATATATACCACTCTTTTCCAAATTAGATATTTTATCATTAGGATTTCCCAACAATTGGATGGATAGAATGAAAAGAATCAGCCGGGATGTACCTGCACGTCGCTGCACCAAATTCTAACCGAATAGTATTAATTCCTGATTACTAAAGTATCTAAAAATGGTAACTGTTCCTTATTTTCCATTTCATAGGTGAACTTTATATATGGATAATTTGAGTTGAGTTCCAAAATGAATTCATCTGCGTTTCCCTTTTACGTATTGAATATGGCGAAAATATCATCCATATATCTGTACTTTACTCTGGGAAAATACTGAAACTTTTGACTGATGTGTATTCAGTATATCTATCTACTTCCTAAGTTGTGGAGGAAAATGTGGGTACAGGAAATGTAGTATTTCCTCTTTTGATTTTTTCTTGTGTAATATTTTCTAATATTGTTTGTAAATACCAGAATGCATCACGGTTCTTGCTTCACAAACTTTTTCAGCTTAATCTGTAAAGGTGAAGTAATGTTTTTTGAATCTACCAACAACTTATATTTGATGTAGTATAGTATACTCGTTTAAAATAAGCCAATTTTTCCTTATACCATGATATTCTCTGGTCCTGCTGTAAGACAGACAAAGGAAACAAAAGAATTTGATAAAGTAACAACATTAACAATGATTTTGTGGTACATTAGACATATACTATCCAATGGATTCCGGGACACACTGGAGTGTGGAGTAAATAAGTGGCAAATAAAAACTTATCGAATTACGAATAAATTCTCTATAGGACCTGAACTCTTGTGTGGAATCGTCTAAAGAACAATTAATAATAGAAAAGAACGAAGATAGGAGAAAATAGTTACTGAGATAATATACTAGAGTTTAGACTTGCGAAGATACCTTAACCAAAGAAGATCAACTGAATTTATCAATCTAAGTGAAAACAATTGACGAATATTAACAGAAGTCACGTAGGGCAGAGGATGCAACCTTCAGATTCTGCTACGTGAAAGACGATACCAAACCACATTCTCCCGAAATATGGATGAAGAACTCCAGAGGATAAAAAGGAAGTTATTTGACAGCTAGAATCATCCCACATCCTAATCCGTATGAAAGAAGTAGGATTAACAACAGATCAGCTGTTAACATTGAACATATCCAGCGAAAAAATGGACGCAACAGTTCCTTTGCTAGCAATGTATATATGACACCACTAACTACACATATATCCAGTATATCCAATAGTTTTTCTATGTGAGCAATGAGAAATGGAAAATCGCAAATTTTCAATGTCTGGGCGTGATAAGATCATTTAAGAATTTTTGATTGAAGTTTTAAATTAACAAACAAGTTATTCATTTTAACTTACTATCTATGAAATATAGGAACTATTATAGCCCTAATCCCGTGACGTATTCCATTTTTTTTTTCATATAGCTGTTACTGTTTCAGTTTAAAACTATTAATGTACTTTAAAGCTCCCAAAACTTAGAGTAAGCTATCTTCTTTATTTGACCTAAATTAGCATCATTGTTGAACCTCTTCATTAGGACCGATTTATCTAATGAAATTACAGTCAATCAACTGCTATTTCTTAAAAGACTACTTTCTCTTTCAAAAATAATTGCTCGTTATTTTGTTAAAAACAATATCCAATTACTAACAAGTCTAATAAAGACTGACACAAAATTCGTTATCTTTTGTTTCACCAGGTGAATATTTGGATGACAGAATGATTTATAGGATAAATATCCTGTAGTCTTACGCCTACAATGGATATATTAGTTCAGAGTTCTTGTGTATCAGAAATTGAGAAACTGTAATGACGAGAAAGGTTATGTTAGAATTTTATTGAAATCCTTGTTGTCTTAGATAAAATTACTATAACTTTCCAGAATTTTTTCACCAATTGATTGATATTTGCTTTTATTATAGTCCATAAATATTTTCAGTGAATCTTAGTTTCCATTACAAAAAATATCCAAAACTTGAATCATGTTTCAATATTCTGAAATTTGTCATAATATTTAAATGATTTGAATGATTTTATGTCTTTTCTGACCTAAACTCAAAAAACATCGTCACGAAAACATATAAAATGGTCTGAAAAGTAAAAAATGCGAACAAACTAATTTATTTATAAATTAACACTTAACGTTTAACTATTACTGTCTCAATGTATTCATATGACATCAAATTCTTGACTATTTTACGGGTACTATACTATCACTTTATATATCCAAAAGCACATTCTAGATCCTTCGACTTCTGGAAGTCTCGATGTCTCTGGTTTGCCATAAGCAAACAGTAGAAATTGTTTTTATAAAAAGAGTCACAACAACGGAAATACAAAAAATACTGTTAGATTAATTATGTAGATTATGTAAATATATTTAAACAGTTGAAAATAATTATTTCAGTGAGTTTTCTTCTTCTTTATTCTCCAGTATGATCAGAATCTCTGCTTTTTGGCTGTAGGTCTACTTAGGTTTTAGCATGCCTATAGGTCTGTTACAATTTTCACAATCTTTTTCCTTAAAATTGGTATTTCCAAAACAATTTCTTTTGGATTGTGTGGCTATATAAGGGAAATGTCTCCTACTCAGTAATCAATTAACTGGAAAAAAATTTTTAAGAAAAGTAACAGGCCGATTGAGAGGCTACTAGGTCTAAGAATAGTTTTTTTGGACCCGAAGATGATCCATTCGATTGAAGCCCCATTCCATTCGATTTCTATTTAATATCAATATTATTATCAATTGTCTTTCTCCGCTCTGCTCAGGAAGATTCTTGTAGGCACCCATAGTTTTGCCATCTCCAGAAGCTTCTAATCCTTTTAGGGTTGTTCGTGAGTTTAGTCTCTTCTTTCTGTTCTTGTTTATTTTGCCAAATTGATTTACTAGTATATTCTGTGATTTTAGTGGTTTATTGAACTATTTATGGACTTCAGCTTCGATGTTCTCATTTACAGAAACTTCTACACCCAAATATTTGAACTCCATTACACATTCTGAAATTTTGTTATCAAATGTCAAGTTGTAATTTCATTATACATTAATGTTGTTATCTCCATATTCAGTGATTCGGCTGCTCGATTGAACACTTTTAAAATGGTTTTAGTCCATGTTCGTTTTCTTTGATCATTACTATTACAAGGATATCAATAACTAATTTATCAGAATTCCATACAAGATTATATTGAAAAGAAGTGAGGCTTCTTAACTAATCTTTCTCATGTTTTGTTTTAGTAAGCTTTTTACTAGATTTTGCTTGAATTTAGTTAGCCTCATAAATGATTTTAATTATTTTTAAAAGGTATTAAGGAACTTGTGTTGTCGCAGTATCTATACAAGTCGGCTTTTAAATAACATTTTTATATTATGTATATATTATATTATTTACTTATCATCAGATTCCATATCTATCACTACATAGCTCCATGCGAATCTTTAATTATTTGAAACAGTGCAGTAAGACTTTTTTTGTGGGTTTCTTCAGGACGCGTGGCGCTTTTTATTTCATAACTTCAATAGACTCTTGTTGTTTTCAATGCAAATTCGATGCGACTCACGTTATTACTTTTTCTAATAATTTTGTATCATTTTCAATCGCATCCAAAGTGTCAATACAAATATTTTTGCAAGCTTCTTGTTGTTAAAATGTAAGCATTTCAGGCACCAGTTTTACACAACACATTTTTTGTAAATTCCTATAAATCATGTAATCGAACGAATACTAACCTATTTCACGGTTAGATCGAGCAAGATTACCAAATTTTCCGATATTTTTTTCTTTCTCTGTATGTGGAAGGCCAAGCAATTACATAGCAATGGGTTTAAGTTACAATTTCATGTTACTATTCCACAACAACCCATTGTATTTTTAGTCCCTATACGAATGAAAGTAACTGCTACACTGGTTTGTCTTCAGACACGGTAGACATCGCATTCGAAAGAATACGTTTCATGCTAAATAGTTGACAGTGTTTTACTTTTGGCGCATGCCTAGTTTTTCTGTAGCAGCTCTAGTCTCGTTGCTCAAAATCCACACATCGTATTATTTAAATTGAACGCGATCGAATAATTTTTATAAATATACCAAATAATATTTGCAATAAGAAATAACTAGATACTGGCTATTATTTATTAAGACGTTTCTATAAATTATATAAAAATGTAAAAACGGACGTCCATTACTATAAACCAAAAGTAACATTAGATTTGTGAACTGCATCAACTTCCCGGATTTTCTTTCCGGTTTTACCCAAAGCAATGATTTTCAACGAAGGAACAGGATCAATCTTACAGTAAATACCAAACTTGGAAACGTACACAAACATAAATTATAATAAAAGAGCCAAAGCAGGTCTAACTCGAATGAAATCTTTGCACTTTGGATTGATTTAGTGGTTGCTGCTATCTTAATCTAATTTTATTGGCCAAGCTCAAAAGATATATAATTTATAGGAACAGCAAACTTTAGCTTCAAAATCGATTTAGAACAATTGTTGTTATTGTGTTACGTTGTTTTTGATGTATTTGATAAATTAATTCGTATCGTATCATGGTTGGTTCTCGAGGTACTCACTACTCACACAGTCAATTTTTGTTACTGAATTCTTAACATTCCATATTTTTATGCTGCGAATCAAATAAATTAATACGTCTTATCATATTTTCATATTATACAAGCTTTTATTAATTCTGCTATTGGTATACGAAACATGATGTACTATTGGCAAATGAAAAGTAAATGAATTAACATTGTATCGCAAAGTCGAAGATTTAATATCCCGAGGGCCTCAGATTTAAGAAAATTGCGTTCAAAATTCTCACTCCTTTTAAATTTTCTATTCAATTATTAGTTGTTTGGATGACAGTGGGTTTTATTAACACAATTTGGTAAGAATTGTATGTTGAATATACTGCTGTAATTATCTCAGATAATTTGAAAGGAAACCTAGAACGAGCCTAGCCCAACGTAACTTGATCTAACGTAACCTAACCTTACCTAATCCAGCCTAACTCTAAAATTGTTATTTCTTGTTATTTACAATCTCACAATTTATACAAGTCTATGATTCCACGTAATAAGTCGTAAAGCTTCATTTTTTTTTGCTCAACCATAGTTTACGCAATGTAAGTGTTAGATAATATTTTATGATTGAAAGTAATAATTATAATTGTTATACATTTTTTGGCTTTTGAGTACTAAGAATATTTTTTGACGGGTTTCATTTCCGCTATTTTATATTCCATATTTAGAATCCCTACCCCCACCCCATATTATATACCAAATCTCACCAACATCCATCACCGGGATGATACGGAAATCTAGCCCATAATTTGTTCCTATAAATTCTTATTTGTTATTCGAATGACAAAAACTTTTGCCTCGGGTATTTTTCATCACTGGCTATTCTTTAACAATATCTTTTTTCACAAATTTGATAAAATGAACTAATGCTATGTAAGAAATTTTCATAATAACGTGATCATCCAATAGAAAAGCTTAAAGCTCAAAGAATACGTTCTAATAAATTGAATTTATAACAGAATAGTTTCCTAGTTGAAAAATGATTTGCTATATAAACAAGTTTTATAAATAAAGGAAGCTAATAATAAAGTGTGAATTTTTGACTATATTATATTATATAAGCCTGAACAAATGAAAATATTTAAATTAAGAATATGAGAGATAGGAACTAATAACAATAATTACTGTAAACACATAAAATGAAAAGACTAGAAAATTGGAATCTCTAGATCCCATTAAGATGGTTATATTCTATCTCTTTTGGGCTATAAAAAAAGACGGATGAGTGCACAAAAAAATATTTCAATACACAAATTAATTTACAGTACAATATAAGTTACTTATCTTTTCCTTCTCATCTACGATAAAAATCACATCCTTGAATAAGCTTTAGAATACATACATTTGAGCTCCAAGTCACTACTTCACATCAGGAAAAGATGAAAGTCGATCGACGCTGCATCGAAAAAAGTCACATTGAAAAGGCTGAAGAATTCTTTGGATTCTAAGGCCGTTCAGAAGTCTCTTGGTTGGTCATAAAGAGCTATGGCAAAGTATGATAACATAAATTGCTGTTCCTGGTGTATACTGTAAATCTATGACACCTTTGAGGTTACAAAAAACAATTGATACCACTCCAATTTTTGTCGTTTCGTTGAAGCATGTTAAAGTGAATCTATGTTTTATAATGAATTTCAAAAAATCTTGACCAGCATTTTAACGGTAAAGGAACTCCATCACTAGTTTTATGGTTGTCAATGAACATTTGTGGAATCCAGCAAGCTCAAAATTTTATTTCGCGAATGTGTTCAGTAATGATATAATACGAGGAAGTTCTCGAAACTTCGGGATCCTTTGCTTTGACTTAACTACTTGATCAACTTATTAAATAGTGTATGCTGTAAAGAAAGACTTGCGTCCTTAAGGCGCTTAAATGCGTGAGGCTTTCGACACCATTCACGGACAACGCAATCACTTAGCAAAACTGCGTCCTTGAACCCTGCTTAATCTTCTATATAAACCCTATTCTGTTCAAGATCCAAAATATTTTTCACCTAAAAACTATACCACTAAAAAAGTTTTTCAAATTTGTATGTATTATGTCTTTTCCAGTAGAAGATTGGGTTCAAAGATTTTTTTTTAGTTCTATTCACTCAAGTTGAAGACAAAAATTGGTATAGTTTTCAAGAAATATACTTCACTGCAAAAATCTACTCTCTGTATATTTGAACGCTATGCTATTGAATGATTTCAGTATAGAATGTGTCATAAATTGAGCATTAAATGACAATAGCAAATTTCCAGCTTTAGCAATTATCAGTATGATCTACAGTTTCAGCCACAAATTCACGGTTGAATTGATAACTAATAAAGCAGAAATTCAGCAGGGAACATTTTTGTTTTTGTCTCTAGAGTAATAAATCTGAAAAATGGAAAGAATTCATCATTGAAATAGTATTGCCAAGCGCCCAATATTGAGCTCAACGCGTTGTAATTCATAGTTTTGTTAGATATACTATTTGCCCTAGATAGAGTTCCCCATTGAGTCGTCGCGCATTACTATTCCAGTGTCGTACATTTCTCTTCACTGTCTAAGAAAAGTATATAAGATGATTGAAACGATGTTACGGCTTAATTGATCAACAATGCTATTCATTCATTACATGGACACTAGAATGATTTACATCAATATTGTTTTTAGTTCTGAGAGTTTTTTTGAAGGTGCATTTTCCACACAATGTTCACTTCCTCAATCTCTTTGATTCGTGAGATCTCAATACCTTGATAGGAGACTCACTATCGAATTGATCGCTGTCTTATTCTTTTTAGATTTATCCCCACAAACCTGTCAGTGTCAAGTATTTCTCACAATAAAGTGACGGTAGTTGTAGTAGAAAGCTACATGTTTATTTTTGATCATATAGTAATATAGCTTAGTAAACTCCAATTGACCTAAATAATCGTACACTATATTATTTCCACATTTTATTCCACATTGCTAAATTGTGACATTTTTGTTTTAATCGCTAATTATGTGCTAATATCTTTGTCGTATAATAATTATTTTCTACCTAATCATAGGTTAATGAACTGATGCTCTCCAATTGGAGTAGAAAATGGTATCTACTCAACCATATAAAGGGTGCGGTGTAAATCCTATTACCCAGTAGTAACATGACATGCAAAAACAAACGAGATAAAATTTAAAACACAGATTTCAGAAATATTTTTTGGGTGTATGTAATGACCATCTTTTCGGTGAAGAACAGTGCTCCCTCGTCGGTTACTGAGGGGGATCGTTAACGCTTTTGCTAGCTTAAACACTGATATACATTGGGCGGTAACAGTCAAAGGAATAGGTTATAATTTGAAAAAGTAGATAAATTCTTTTGTAATCGAATAATATTTTCGAAATTGAATGTTGAATGTACAGCTGTAATTATCTCAGATAATTTGAAACGAACAATATTTTCGAAAATATTTGATAGAATTATGGAAACTTTGAAAGGTGATGATTTTATCAAAATATTTTTCAATGTTCTTCAAGATTGAGCATGTTATAATACACGGCAGCCAGAAATTTAGCCACTCACCTCGTATTTGTTGATCTCGAAAAGGATTACGACACGGTGCCGTTGAACAAACTTTCTGATATATTGACGCAATCTGACGTCAGCTATATTTACGTACAAATACAGAAAGTCAAAAGGTGTAGTCAAGTTGTGAAATACCCTATCAAAACCATTTTCGCATTCGAGCAAGGTTTGAGACAAGGGTGCAGTTTATAGCCAACATAATTTAAAATATACATTCAGGTCTGAGTAGTTGGAGAACTAAAAATGCGAAAATGGAAACTGAGATGGAGGATGAATGATTAACAAGTCATTACAGCTGGTGACGATGACGATGCAGATTATATGATAAGTTGGACGACGAATATGCAAATGTCAATATGTCAAAAACAGAATATCAGCCGGTAGGAAGCACACAAGGAAGCCCGATATACAAAGTCATAGTGGAACCTATTTTGACGTATGATATGAGTGCTATCAACTAACAGAAAGACAGGAGAAAAATATAGAGGCTGTGGAAATTGGACTACTTAAGAAGATCGTGCAGGATATCCAGAACAAAGCATGTACTGAATGGAGATAGACGACGAAAAACATACACGACTTCAGAGAGAATATAGAATATTGATATAGAATATTGATATAAAACCAGTTTCATATCAATTTAGAGTTTCTCGGAGCGTTATTGAAAATTTATTTTTGAAATCTATTTGCCACTAGAACAATTTCATTATGAGTTATTTTTGTTTGAATCTATATATGTTTTGGCGACTGGCTCAATAATAATTCAGATTGATCATTATTATGTTTTAAATTGAACCTGTATTTTATCATTATGATGATGATTTTATGATACTTTATAATTTCCGAAGCATTCCATGTGATAGATGTGATTGTCTTCATTTTTTTAGTGGAATTGAAAGATTTGTAGATCATATTTCATATTGTTGAACGTGGAATTAATTTTCTACAAATAATTTCACTAAACAAATTCGAGAAAATGATCAGTTCTAGTCCCAATTAACATTGTAACCAAGAATAAAGTTTTTCGATACAACAATAATTTCATTCAAAGCCATTTAAGTTTCTCCAGGTGTGAAAAGACTTTTCATATCAATTGTTTAGATACATATGAAACTGGTTATATATTAGGAACTATCCCGTATAACATTGCAAAAACCTATATTATAGAAACAGGATCACTTAGAAAAGTCTCAAAATGTGGAAATAATACTATTTTAAAAATATTAATTTGGTTTTTTTGTCAATATCATTCAAGAATTTTATTTCGACATATTTTGTGAACATGCGTGTTTGATGTTGAATTACAAACATTTTTTCATATCTCGTATGGCAACCATTTGATCGAACACACTCAGTATTGTTCAATTTCTAATTTAATATCACTCTGTAAACATGCAGAGCTTAGTCGTTGAACGGAAAGAAGTGGCATCTTTTCAAATTATTTCATTCATTACACGGTATATTTCCAAATAATAAAACTTTTTGAAAAGGTCAATGAAGAGCATAATCTATTAAACTAGTTTTCAGCTAGTCCATCCAGAAATTAATGAAATTCCTCTAAGCTGATCGATTCGATACTATGCTGGACTGAAGTTTGATGAATTCAGTATTGTCGATCAGAAATTATGACCATAGTTAACGATAGTTATCTTCTACATATATTAAATAGAATACCCAGCATTCTTTTTGAATAAAATCCATTTTTTTATATATTAAGTTATATCTTTTTTCCACTATTATTGTGTGGCCTCCTAATTTAAAGACATATTGTCTATATTACGACCCCTATGAAAAATTACAGTATAAGCGACGCCACTTCAGAGTTTTTCTTAAAGGAAAGTTTATTAGCTGGTTATTAATGAGATGACAAATAATACAGCGGAGACAGACACAAGTGTTGTGAATTTAGAAAAATCACGTCAAATTGTAGAGATACTTTGTGTTTAAAATTTGTGGCAAAAAATTTTGAAATCAAAATTTATTTTATGAAATATGAACTGCTGTCTATTATTTTTCTAACTGTTATGAAATGTGCTTCTAAACTCTTCCCTAACATTCCGAAAAACCGGAAGCTCTCAATTCTTGAGTCTGTATTCATAAGCAATGAATTTCAGATGCCTATATAGAAAGAAAACTGAAGGAGCTACGTTCGATATATTGTGGAGATCATTCTATTATTCCTCTTCAATCAATGTTGGGTAATTTACTATTAAGCTAATATCTAATTGAAAGGGTGGAATGTGGTGGAGTTCCTTGTTGTTGGGAATTGATTAGATATCCTTACTAAAAAATCTTATCAATCAATTCGATTTTTTGTAATATTTCTTGAGGCTTATTTGAGTACACTCATAACTCACATTTTTCTCAATCGTACTATTCTCAAAAATACCAGAAAATAGTTCACCCGCTTTGAATATTCTCTGCTCCAAAAAGCCTAAGCTTCTCCACATACCCATTAAAAAACCATATTCGTGAGAGGAATGAATATTGTGTAAAATATTTTGTTTTTCAATTATAAAATCCGCCACTGTATACAAAATTCAATCCTCATGTAGAAATTTTCGCCAAAAATTTGTTAAATTTTCGACTTACACAATTGAAATTCATATAACTGTAGTAATTTTTTTATTATCTCATAGCACATTCTCACGTGGTGTGTAAAACTTCCAATTCCGGTGCTGAATACAAAACATTTTCTCAAAATTGCTTCTATGTCATAACTATGATTTATTTTTTTACTTAGGAGTACAGAATACTCCAGCCACAATTTTACTCACTTACTCCTCGGATATACAGTCCATGGACGAACTTGGTCCTCTTGTTCACACATCTCCGATCCATGGTCTTTTAGTTCTCCTCAAGTCTTGTTCTACTTCATCTTATCCCTCTTTCTGGGACCCCCATTCCCATTTTTATCACTTTTATTCATTATTGTATTACCTTATTGTTAGCCACTGTATTTGTTTAGTTTTTCTGACGCTTTCTTAATCCTGACTTAATTTTTATTCTTCAAATATTTCTATACTTTATTTTTTTGCATGTTTATGATGTATGATACTTTTTCAAAATTGACATCTTGTATAATGCCATTCCACTTGCTACATTTTTCCTCAAATATTCTGAATTCTCCAGTAGTTTAATTATAACATTTAAGTTTTCGAAGAAATTTTGCCGAAAAATATTTTTTTGTATTCCTCTCACTCTCTTCAATAAAACCTTTATTTCGTTTCTAAAACGTCCTCTATCTATATTCTACAACGGAACTCAAGAATCAGAAAATCAATAAATTTTTGGTGATACTATTCTTTATATATAAAGGTAAGTTTGTCTAATATCTTTTTCACATATAGTTCTCTTCCAAGAAACTTTTATAACTTCCTTCTATTTTAAGTAAATTTTGTATACTTATTTCCGTGTTAGATCTAAGTTGCCATCAAGGAACCAACCGGTACAACATCCCCACGTGAAAATCAACTTCAACTTGGAGGGTTGAGGGTTTCAGCAATACTGGTCGTCCACATATAAGTCCCAACTCTCACCTTTGATATATATAAACCTGATTTGTTAATTTTATAATTGCTTTTTATTCGTTGTGATGCAGATTGATGCGATTTTGATTACTATTCTATAAAATAATTTGTTGCTTAAACTTCTTTTATTGTTTACTGCAATAAAAATTAATTTTGAGAAACGTGTTCGGGTATAGTTTTCAAAGTTTTTTTTTAATTAAATTCAAAGGGTGGATTCCAATTCAATATTAACTGTTCACTCCATCTCACAGTTGTCTATACTTTAAATGAGGTCAAATATCACTCTCTGGGAAAGAGTCTCCAACTAGGGAAGTGTGTTTACAATAATTATGCATGAATATTCTACCATGGAAAAGCGATGTGCGTTCCGCGTTCACTCACAGTCGATCAAAGACAACAACGTGTTGATGATTCATAGCATAGCTTGGCGAGGTTACACGTAATAAATAAGATTTTTTTGCGTCGATATGTGATAATGGATGGAACATGGATCCATCACTTTATTCTGGAATCTAAACTATCATCATCTGAGTGAACTGTAGTCGGTAGACCACGTCCGAAGTGTCCAACCGTCAGCTGGAAAGGTTGGCATCAGTATTATGGGATGCGCATCGAATATTGTTCATCGACTATCTCCAAAAGGGAGAAACAATCAATGGAGACTACATAGAGTTGTTGGATCGTTTGATTGCAAAAATAGAGGAAAAACGGCCTCAAATGTCGAAGAAAAAACCAGTGTTTTACCGACACAATGCACTGATTCACAAGTTGATGGCAACGATGGTTAATTTGGATGAATTACATTTCTAATTGCTTTCTCATCCCCCGAATAATCTAGATCTGACCCCCATTAACTACTGGATCAATAAAAATTTGTTTTTCTTAGTTGTCACTCGACTTATTAACTGATGTGTTACATAACTTCTAAATATTCATTTTTGGAATATTCAAATTTCAAATATTTCAAACATTCACAGCGAACTGATAATCTTGAAATTTCACAAAATTATTGGATTTTTTATCAGTTTTACAAATCAAATTTCAATATATTCATGATAATGTCAATTTTTGAGAAATTTGTTCTTTTCAATAAGGATCATAATCCAACAATTACTCCAATTATTTCAATCTAATGGCTGACTATTAATGTATGCAAAAGTCAATCGATGAACGGGTTATATTTGATTAGGATAATGAGATATCTGCTTGTTATATCCGCTAGGTCCATGATTGACAAATATTTACTTAAGGCTACTTCCACAGACAATTCTCATTTCCTGATGTTTATTATTCAATTCATCTCAAAATTATTTATAGAGGAAATGTGAAAAAAACGGGGATTGCACAACTAGGTTTTCAATTCAAAACCTACATCTGTTTTGTTCTTATATTGTCACCTAAAATTTTCACATAGATTTCAACAAAAAAGTTCTATAACAAGTATTTAGTTTCCAGAGTTTGTCAAGGTGTCGATTCCCTCGCTAGTCTTTTAAGAAGTAATCGATTCTTTCGTCTAATCGATTCGGTTTTTTAAAAATTGTTACTTTTTCTATACCTGTGATATCGACACTACTAATGGATCGTAATTGCAAGAAAAGATGTGTAATCTGTTGAACATTTTCAATGCCAAGGGGTATTCTGGTCTAGAAATTTGAAAAAATCGATTTTTATTGCATATTTTCAAAGCAGATTTCAAGAAATTCGTATCATTTCCAACTAAGAGCTTCGAAGAGCGTATTTTTGCTAATAACTATGAAATTTCCTCTTAAATGGTAAATAATTAACAAATAGTGATTGAAAACTTAGTGGAACACAACAAATTGGTAATTTTCGTGGTGAGCGATGTTAAGAATTTCGGGTAGTTGATTTTATTGGAAAATATCACAACCTAACCAAAATTTCGTTAAAAGTAATTTGACGATAAAGAGAGAGAGCACTAGAATATATAATAAAGTTCTTAAGTCCGAAACTATGGTAGCAGAAGGTTTGAAGGATAGCCTACAGGGCCAACTGTTTTTCCTCATATTCGGTTTATAAGAATACCGGTTAGAAACCCATCGATTTCTGGTTATATAATTTGTTGCTGACCCTTGTTTTGTCAATGGTCGTCGATATGAAAAAGGACAAAATGAGTTTTTCATTTACTAAGGGAAAAATGCGGGTTGAGCTTTAGTTTTGATTAAATCTTTTTTTTAGTGGGGTCCTTCAGCAACAAATTTTGGTTAATTTTCAGTTTCTGTTCTCCAATATTCATTTATTGTTACAGACATTTCAACATCTAATTAGTATGAATGAGCAAACAAATTCTAAAAAAATTTTTTTCTACTTTCTGCTCAGTTTGCAGTGCCAGTTTTATGAAGCTACAACTTGTATAACTACACCAAAATCAACAGGACTTGATATTAAATCAAATCACTGTTTTTCTATGAAAGCCATTTACGAAGCACTTAAATGCAGTAGTGATGATCATTTAATGTTTCTTCGAATCCAATAATATATTATTCAACAAGCTTATGTGGTGTTAACACGCACTTTCGTGGATAATTATCATTATATGTGTTCAGAATCCATTATTTTTTTATTTCTTGTTTATTAATATATTTTGTAACAATATATCATAAGCAGAAATCATCAGAAATAATCAAATCAACCCCCGAATAAAACAAGGTAGGTTTCTGTAAATGGGAAAATTTATTCTGAAAACCAGAAGAAAATAGAATAATGTCGGAAGACATTAAATAAGTTAATTCTCATAGCCAGAAAAACAAAGAATCTTTCTGTATTTTAAAGGAAGTAAGAGTGAAAATATTCTATACTGACGAGAATAAACCAAGTTAAAGGAAATGAGAACTTACAGACATATAAAAAAAGGATTTCATCAAATTGATGAAATCGAATATCTGAGTGTGATTGTAACAACAACCAAAAGGAATTAGAAAAGAATAAAGAGAAAGGAAATCCAGCAACTGGCGCAATTTGAAGAATATAAATATAGAACATCACGACAGTCGCTAGAGGACAGTAATCCAAGTATATTGTATTGAGCGAGAAATGTGTATTCAAAATTAATTTAAAAAAAATGAAGATGAAATGAAATGAGAAAAAATGCGTGAGAAAATCTTCGATTTGGTAAAAGCTGAAAACGTAAGAAAAACACATTTGGAAATGAGGAACTTATATGAGAAATAAGAAATTGGTCCTTTAATTGAAGCAATTAGATTATGATGTCGTAAAAATGCCAGACGCAACATTGGTCAAATATGAGCCGGAAGGAGTATATCCAGAGTATAAAGAGTTTGCTGCAGTCAGACAATGTAATTGTGAGTGTTGGTGTAGTGGTAAACAGTCTGTTCAGTACGTCTTTAGTTCTTTCCTTGTACTATTCTCTGACCTCCAATTTAGAAGTACTAGTCCCCTGCTTACACATTATACAACTTTGTATTTCTCCCGATGTTATAAATTTCAATTTTTGAAGGTTGCGAATTGCAGAAAACGCGTTCCTGCGAAGAAAACATTTTTGTTCTAGACACAATTATAAATATTTATTAACGCCTGCCCTCTTTGGAATTATTTCCACTATTTGTTGATTTGAAGAAAACATTTGACTGTGTAGAACATGTTTTATTCTGGGAATAATTATTCGATGTTGGAGTGGGTGCAAAAATTATATGGATACTTAAACTTACTTATAACTCCGAAAAAATTAAAATAAGTGAAGGTATTCTACAAGGAGATACCCTGAGCTCCTTGTTATTCTCTCTCTTTATCTCAGACTTGGAAGTCTACTTCCAAAATCATGGTGCCAAAGAAGTAACTTTGGATAACAATGAAAATATGTTACTTTACACCGATGATATGGTCTTATTTGCAGAGTCTCAAATGGAGCTGCAAACAATCCTAAAGATTATGGATTCCTTCTGTAAAAATTTTAAGCTGGCAGTAAATTCCAACAAAATCAAAATATTGGTTTTGCTTAGGAGCGCTAATATGAGTCGACAGCCACAATTTCGTTATAAATAAGCTGCTGTTGAGCTCTCGAATACCTATAAATATTTGGGAACCAACCTCACATCTTATTACGAGTGATCTGGTTCGTCATATATATCTGTAAAAGCTCTATCTGCTTCTTGTAATTTAGTGGCATTTCATCTGATTGAAGTCAATAAAATTTCAAATGCTTCAGACATTAGTTGCACGGATTGTTCTATTTTGAATACTAAGGGGTATTTTTCCAACAGTTTGGAAACAGATACATCAAACAGTTTCTACAATATTTGCGAAAGATCAACATGTTCATATCTTTAAGCCCAATGAATTTTTTCAAAGCCGCAGTTATGACATACCTACTCAAAGTTGATTTAAGATGTACTTTTAATCAAGAAACCGCTGAGCCGCTGAAATCAACATCGGAAAATTCATATTTTTTCCTAAGATACCAATTCATGAAGACAAATCGGAATTCTAGGTGTGCACTTTGTTGAAATTATGTAATAATATGTTTTAATTTTTCCCAATAAGACTGGAAAAAACGTATTATCATCTTTTTCCTAGTTCCGCATTCTCTTAAAAAAAAGTGCCGTTTCTATTCGACAGATACTACTGAATCAAATATATTTATAAATTCAGCCCTAACTTCTATTGAACCGAGTGATAATTGTTTCCACAACGCTCTGCGAACGAATCATTTTGATTAATTTTGTATGATTCAAGTTCAAATGAATAAAGCCATGTTTCATTAACTGTTAAGTTAACCACTATAATCATGGTTATGTATTCACCACATACGCTCAATATAGAATTTTATTACTGATGATCTGTTATATTATACGTTGTTGATATATTAAACCAGAATTTTCCTATAGAAAAATTGATTATCATGTCATAGAGCTAAATTTTTTTATAGTTTCTCCAGATTGTCTCCTTCACACTCTACACACTTTTACCACCTCTTCGCATTGCTTTCGAATCGCAGTCCAAAAGTGCCTCTTTTGATAGACCAAATAAATAAAGTCGCATGGTGATTTATCGGGACTATGACAAGTTTTTTTACAGATTTCTTTACCGCGTCCACGGTTCATTGCTAAGTGAAAATCAACCGCAATTACTTTTCATGCCCGGAAACACAGTACAAAACACCTTCCCCGTTGAAATTGTATCCTCCTCTTTAATAGGCGCACCTTCGTCTTCCTTCCTCTACTTCATAGAGTCATAGAGGCGCGTTCACTCTACGGAATCTAGTGGTATACGTCTCGTCTGTGGTGAATATCCAGTGCAATAAAAATTCTCATTCCTTTTCATCGCGCCACAGGAGGTGCATTCATAATTCACAGCGCCTCAATTTCTGCTCAAAAGTCTTACGCTTATGCCCATTTCTTCAGCCATATTACGTACAGTATTATATCAGTCTTCCAGAATAAATTTTTTCACAGCACTGATGTTCTTATCGGTAACACTTGTTCTGAGACGCTAAGCGAGTAATTCATACACTTGACTCTTGGAGAGGTACTCATTCCCGATTAGATCGAGTGATTTTCAATAAATTTTCGTGGATTTTACATTATCATTGACTTAAAAGCAGATAATGATGCGTTGCACAATAGACACTGGTACATCCTCTTCTCTCATAATTATTAGTACTCTTAAAAGCGGTTTCTGATGTTCTCTCCATCCTACAACAAAGCAGTCAGTTCCACAACACTAAATTTTTCGTGTATTTATCCAAAATTTCATAATTGAAGTTAATACTTCACAGTAACACATTCCAAGAGTGAATAATTTTTGTTGCCTAAATTCAATGTGATACATACAATAACTTTATTTTCTATACGTACAGATTTCTATTCATCAAGTTTGATATTTTGGCGCAATTAGTAATGTAATGTCATCAGTAAATGTAGCCATCATTCTTTCTTTCTTGATTTAAAATATGGTTGAATTAGCGTGACAACTAACCTGCTGAAAACTGAAAACTTTCATAATAATATTCGAACTATTTTGTCGAGATAACTTTTGAAGGTAATCTCAAATATTAGCGTTGGTTAAGTCCCAGAACGTTCAACGTCATCCGCGTTCTTTTAAAAACAAACAACCATTTATAAAGCAACTGTTTTTTCACGTAAAAATAGTATTTAATTGACACTATAAATTCTTCATTTTTATTGAAAAACAGTTTCGTTTATAAGTATTGGTAAATGTAAAATTTTGACATAAACTTGGAGAAAACTAATAATGAAATCGCCGCGCCGTAGAAATAATTCACTAAAACCACCCTGGATATATGGATATATTTCGCATTTATGTCTGAAGCTATGTTAAAATTAGTCTCGTAGTGTATAATTTAAGGACATACATAAGTGTTTTTATTTATTTTTATCTGTTAGATACCTAGCAATTACGTTTATTGCATGTCGTCTTTTAGACTATTAACTACATCGACTTGGCGTCCATGCTTATTTAATATTCTAGGTGTAAAATAGCATTTCCGTAGGAGAAATCGATCGTAAACAAAATAAAGACAAAGACTATTGGGAAGAAGTGTATTGTGACAAGGAATTATTGCTTCCTGATAACGTAATTATTAATGTTGTAACTGTGATTTTTTAGTTTAATTTTGAAATTAGTTACGTTGAAAACATCGTTTGTTCCAAGAAAATCATTTTCAGTTAATTTATAAAGAATAATATAAAGTGTGAATTAATTATTTTTCGAGACTTGAAATATGGATGATGATATATAATAGGTTTATTCGTATTCTTGAACATTTTAGAATTTACTCTCCAATCCAATCATTGGAATGAAAAATCACTTGATACAAATATAGCCTGTTAAAAAATCCAAATTCAAATCAAAGATTGAGATCTTCAGTGTCAGCACGTGTTTTCAATATACATGGGTAAGCTGGAAATTAAAGTCGCCTTATTGAATTAAATTCAAACGCATATATTTTTCACAAGTTTTTATTTTTACTTGAAAATTAATAACCTCCGTTATCAACAATATTTTGCCATCTAATGTACAAATTTTGAATGTATTCTTGATAAAAATCAATCGGTTTTCGGATAAAACAACTCCTATTTTTAAAATTATTAAATTTTTCATCCATAAGAAAAATTCACAGCGATCGGAATAAAGGGAAATTCAAAGGTATGATATCATACCAGTATGGTGTGTGAAGCGGTACTACACACCTCAATGCATTAATGTTTCCCAAGGTTCATCTTTCACAGTGCGGTCTTGCATTGTCTAATTTCATGATAGCATACTTTTCGATTGATCTTTGGTTCACCCAATACCAGTAGTACACTACCAATGACCACTATAAAAACCTGCATTAACAGTTTGTTCAGGTTTTAGCTCTTCAAAATGAACAACTTCGCGTATAAGAAACCAAATACATGAAAGTGCTTTTTTGACAAGGAAAACCAGCTTCGCAGTATTTTGTAATGATACATTTCGACTGCCTTTAGATTTATCATATAAAACCCATTCTCAGTGATCAGGTAATCAACACATTAAAGCAAAATTGTATGTGATGGATCCGTTGGCTTATTTTTCCAATCTGCTACATATGGAAACGAAAATCGACAGAAGAATGCAACATCTTAAGAGGGGTCACACAATGTTGCATACTCTCTCCACTTCTCTTTTATTTGTATTCAGATAAGATCTTCAAGCAAGCTAGACACAATTTATGACATGGAGTGAAAATTAACAGTAAACTTATAAATACAATCAGATACGCAAACGATAGAGTTGTTCTGTGTGACGACTTGAATGGACTGCAATACCTTTTAAACGCCATTGACAGAGTGGGAAGAGAGATGGGCCGTACCATGAAAAACAGCTACAGGTAAATGGTCAAACGATTCAAGGAGTGTTCAGTTTCAAATATCTTGTTTGCTACATTACTGAACAACTGAATCCCGATAATTCTATAATGATAATTCAAAATTTCAACTCCGAAAACGATTGATCAAATGTTAAATATGGTCAGTTGTCTTATATGTTGTCGAAGAACTTTGGAAATATCTACCATTAATCGTTTAGAGATACCGTGGACATCTATGCAAACAAACGATGCAGTCCTTAACAGAGCAAATGCGGTTCGTTAGTGGGTGGATAACATTAAATGCAGGAAAATTGATTATTTGGGACACACACTGCATAGTAGCCGGTTTAGTATCCTCCAGTTGATTATGATGAATTAAGTTGAAGGTCGTAGAGGAATTGGAAAGAAACAAGCCTCTTGGTTGAAGAATATTAGAGAATGGACTGGAATAAGAGAAGCAGGATAGTTATTTAGACTAGCTCAAGATAGAGAGTGTTTTGCCAACGTCAAGGGGACTTGATACGGTATCCTAAGAAGAAGAAAAGCCTAAACCTTTAAAAGATGAGTGTAAAAATTCGATAACTATTATTCATACTATATTTTTTTAAGTAAACAAAATTGATAAATAGCAATTTCGTGTGTTAATTAGGCATTGCTTTTGTGCTAACAAGTTCCTTTAATGCCAATCCATGGCATCCTAACCTAACCTAACTAAACATTATTCGGACGTTACTTCAAGAAAATTAAGCGGTTTGCCAAGTTTAAACGATGCAATGAAATATAGAAACCCTAAAAATATCAAAGAAGAGTGGTGGACATCCTGAATTACTATTTTGATATGCCCTTTAGAAACAATAACAAAAACAATGCGTATAATTCTGATTGGTGTGTATAAAATCATTCGACTATCTTAAACAGCTATTATATCGTAGTGTTATTATTGTATTTGAAAGACGAAATCGAGAAAAAACGGCCCCATTTGAATAAGAAAAAAATGGTATTTTAACAAGTGAAAACCATGGTAAATCGTTATCGTCGCAACTGAAGCCTATTGTGAGACCAAAGACAATTCGTAATTAAAAAATGATACAGAAAAATTTCATGGGGACTATAATAGTTGTATCGTCCTGGAAAGCAACTATATTGGATAATCAAATCAAATTCCATCGACAAAAGCAAAGATTCCAGCTCTCCGTTACAGTTTTGTACGCACATCAATTGTAATTTAAACAGAAAAATCATTTAATAATTTTCGATAGTATAAAATTTGGGCGACATTTGTAGCGAATAGGATTAATTATATTTTTCGTTCCAATTATTCATCTTATATCAGCGAAGAAATATCCCAAATTTCTCTGACAAATCTGAAGAAATATCAATCAGTAAAATCAACTTTACAACTATTAGTTTTTCAATCACATTTCTTATCATTTCTTATTATTCTATCATTTAGATGCAAACTCATGTACATTTAACATGTTTTATTGCCGACATTAAACAACTTGTAGTTATCTGTTAGAAATCTCCGCTGAATGATATCTTCTGCGAAAAACAACCATTTCGAAGAATTACCTCGTGTTGTAATTACAACACACCGTTATCAATCATTTGAAAATTATTTTAACCCGATAATAAATTACTGCAAATTGTTCTCGCCACCGACAGTATACACTTTCATTTTTGCACGTAAGTACATTCTGACAATTATTTTTTTAGAAAATGTAATCAGCAGTTATGTTGTGGCGTTTCAAACATATAATTACGATAAGAAGACATATACGACTTCAGGTGATTGAAAATTGAGTCCAAATGGAATTGCATTATAATTTCAATAATCTTTTGTGACAATTAGACACCAAAATGAATGTGGAATTGTCCCTCTTGATAATTACTCGCTCTAGAATTTCAACGAGGCTTTTCAAGTATTGCCATTTGCATTGCCACAGAAACGTTCACGTTCGAATTTCTGTCTCCAATATAAAATTTAAAATTCCATGTATTTGATGATACGTAAATTATTTATAATAAAATTATATTGTAATTTGGTATTTTCAAATTTATTTTCTTGGTATTTACAATAATATATGAAATAAATTTGAATGTACTGTATATTTTTTTAATTTGCCCACAACACAGAACAGAACTATCCAATTAGTATTTTAGGTACAAAACTAATTTATATTCATTAAGTTCGATACTGACTGACTACCTTCTGGTCGTCATGTAAAGTTTCTCGTTCGCCCATAGTTCACTAATTTTAATTTTCTTATTAGGCAGGAGCCCTATAAGTGCATCACATTAAAACAGTTACTTCTCATGAAAAATGTAGTTAAGAAAAATTCTGCAATAAAAATTTGTTTTCTGGCGAAAATGTTTTAACTGGGGTGAAATTGTTGCCAACAAGTTTCATCCCGTTGCGATTGGCACTCCAACTGAAACTTCAAACTTTTGCTCAGAACATGATCAAAAAGTGGCTACTATGTTTAAAATGAGGTTTGTTCCAGCAGTATGTTCTCATCATATGACGAACTTTGATGCACTACGAATTACTTGACTCTAATCTATTATGAATACGTACCTAAGAATTACTGATAAAACACCCTTGTGGTACATGTGGGAGAGGGAAAAAATTATCGTTTGTTTTACATTACATTAGCATGGATTAGGCAAAATTTGGGAGCCTCCCCATAATCTACTAGATAAAATTCAGGCTAACACACTTTAAGAAATTTCTCTTCTATATTGTCAAGCTAAATGAGTGCATACTCGATCATACAAGTACAGGCCAACTGTGGATTATTTTTTTGATGCATGAATGTAGTTTAGTCTCAGTTACCCCATAAGACGCAAGAATTTGTACCAATCTTTTTTTGAAAATTGTATAGGAATTGTTCACGTACTCGAATATTCAGACTGGTAAGTTTCAACATGGTACTTTCGGTTGAAACTCGTGCATCAATCGCCGAATTGAAAATACTCAACATACTGTGGACTACAACGTGATAAAATACGATATTCACCAACAGTGTTGAGGACAAAAAACGTTCAAGGAAGCCTCAAATAACAACAACCGCTGAAAATAAACCTATCGTATTGATCATTAGACAGTGAAAGAAACACTTTTGTTCCGCTTATTCGCTCCCTCTGCGCCTAATTAAGGCAAAAGATTCTATGTAAAATTTATAAAAACAATATGAATGAAAAATCACAATGTTAATAAGCCCACGGAGCCAAGGAACAAGCCAAAAATGATATCAGTGTCTGACGCTGTTAATCATCCTATAGTCGAAGAAGGAACTACAAGTTAGAATAGAAATATCTGAAGTTTATATTCAATCAATTTTAGCAGTAGTTCTTGACATTATAGGCACTACAGATTGAGCACTAAAAGTAGAATTTTGGAACAATTATATGCAAGATTTCAATTTATCGTTCGTCAAAAAAAGTTGATAGAAAATGATGGTGTTGCTGTTGTCGATATTTCCATTTCCCATATTCATTTTGTTCATTAAACTATCATACAAAAGGAAAGTTTTAGTAGTCAGTAAGTAAAACCATTCTTTGGGCGAGATCTCTTTGGGATTAAAACTTTTCCCACGCAAGAATTTCGCCGTGGATCTAAATAAATAGTAATCTGATGATGCAAATCCAGACTAAATGATAAATGTGATAGGAGTTTAATAACATTATCTTCTTCGATCTTATTCCACATAAGTATCACATACATTCGTATTAGTTATTCACTATATACCTTTGAGAGATCGATTATCTGGAAAACACAACCTTCATAATCTCTTTCCGCAACAGGTTGTGGTTATTGTTCTTTATTTAAAAATCTATTTAGCAAGTTCGGAATTGTTTGGATAAATCTATTTTTCATCGTAAAAATACGGTTCATAAACCCATCATCTTTCTGCAAGGCAAGAAGCTGTTTACATACCTCTAATCATGCAACGTTTCGCTTGAATCTTGGTCAATTCGTGTGGCACATTTCGACACCTTTCAAAGATCTTACCGATCAATAACTTGAAATGGGCCACAGACTATTGGAAGTGTGAATTGTAAATTGGAACAGCGGAAAATATACTGGAGAGATCATGCACACTTCAAAGTGTGCATGATAGAGAGTTGGTGGAGAATCTCCCATGAAAGTAGTGGAAAATTGGATTTTCAGCATTCGTTATAGTATGAGAGTAGATATCGGTAAATAACTTGTTTATATAATGGCCAGGAGAATACTCAATGGTAAAGTTTCTGATTAGATTTACACATCTTACTATTGAATTTTACTACAATAATTTTGAAATAGAAAGCAAATCAAAGGTGGAGTGAAAGTTCAATTTGAATTTGAATCGGTAGTACTTGGGTTATATTTCGGAGTATTCAAGCTGAAATTCATAGTCCCCACATTTTGCAATTTTTTTATGTAAATATGTTATTTTTTTTCTTTGATGTATCATTTTATATTTATATAAGGCCTATCTACAAAATAAAACTAATTGCAAAACATGAATAACTATATTTTAGTGTTATAACTGAAATAAGAAACTCCATTGACTCCATTGATTGAAGTTTTCATGATTATATTGTGCAATCACCGTAATGATCAGATGAGATAATTAATTCTTTTCAAGGTCTTGGAATATAATTAGCAAATTTCGTAAGCGACTTGTAGGTGATGAATATGTATATCAGAGAGAAGCTAAGCGCATAAAAGCAACCCTCATTCTTTTTAATATTTCAAGGATGTAAATCCCCCCTACGCATATTCATATCTCTTCATCAATCTTTTCATGAGTCGACAGTTCTTGAAACAAATCCCTCTTCCTTCACCTTGAACACATTGGAACCATGTAACGAAATGCCTTCAGAATATAATGACTTGCAGTCGCTTCCCGCCCTAAAACCCCTTTGTGTCTTTGAAAGATGATGACAGATATCGATTGTGATAATACCGATCTATCAATAAGCCGAAAAAATGGTAATTGTCTGGAAATATTGGTTTCTACTAGGTTGGGGGGATTTTGTTTTGGTTTTGTTGAATGTCTGTTCCGAGATAAACTATATTGTGTAACAGTGCGAAGGAAACAAATGAGTATCAGATTTAAAAGTTGAATTTTCTGTTTTTTGTGTTAAATACCATGAGTAATTTGATTTAGACTAAATGTCTTGATCCTATAGAGAATATATATCATATAATTTGGTAAAAATAATAGTTTTAAAAGTTAAAATACATTATTTTTGATTTTTAATAGCCTTGGAAACCAGCAGAATTGCTACAATATTTTCTTATTTATATTATGAAAGAGTTATTTATGTAGCAAAGAAAAAAATGTTTATTATGGTCGATACTGCAAATTAATATCCGGGGTGCAGCCTAGGCAAATAAACATATGAGATACTGTGGTAAATATTTGTTTATTTTTTCCTTACCAAGTGCCAAAATAATTTTAATAAACCTCTATCAATCTGATTTGTATAACAATGCTCACAGTTATACTAGTATTGAATTATAATCAATAAAAGATATTCAATGTACAATTTGTTCAATCATTGCTTCATGCGATGTGATATACAAGTTCAGACAAGGGTGTTTGCAGAGCCTTACATCCTTTTTGGTGCCTCCATTTTATTGAGAATGAAATCCTCAATCTATCCTTCACGAGAAGTGGAGAATTTCCATTTTCCGTGCTAATTTCATGATGGATTATCTGTTGCGGAGTTTGTTTTGTGACAAAGTGTGATATCTTCGTAATTAGATACACACTACTAAGTGCTAGTACAAAGAGCTAGTGAATAGCACTTAGTACTGTCGTATACATTGGTTGGGCTTGCCGTAGAAATAGTTTTGTTCAAGCCTGTACTGGTTATGACAAGTACATCGCCTTCCGAACGGTAATAATTAACCAATAAATAAATTGGCAAAATAAAAAAATTACTAAAGAGAAAAACCGTTTTCCTTAATAACTTATTATTGACAGAAGAACATGTTCTAAGTGCCACGTAGTTGTAATTGTCAATTCCTGTAGATACGGAATAGTTGTACTGTTTTCCCATTCGCTGGCACTGTCCATTCTAGATTATTATGAACACTAATATCCACATGAAGCATCCAGCGTATTTTATGAATAATTATTTCCGGATAGCAAATGTGAGTGTCGCAGACGTCTGCTTGTATTGGGTATGAAAATGTCTTAATAGCCGGTCTTGCACCGTGTAGTGACATAATACTTTCAAAAATTCCAGTTCTCTATGAAAATATTTGCCCTTCAAAAATGGAAAAATTACTAATAACTTTTTACTGTTTATACATTTCATCATATATTCATCATTATTTGATTATTCCCATTATGTTTCAAAGAATATTCAGAAGCGGTCAATTTAAAATATTATGAATTTAATTATTTTCTTGAATCAAACTATCTTTATCCTTGTTAATATACAAAAAGAAAACAACTAAACACCGCAGAGTAGTTAATTGAATAACCAACAAACAAACCAATAACAAAAGGCGTCTGTATTGTGTGTCATAATTTTAGATTGAATAGCTTCCAAACTTCCGAAGAACTTCTACGAAAGTTTTATCCCAAACAATTATAGCCAATAAAGAGATAGCGGTTTACCCAACTTCCAACTTCCTGACATTCTTCCCTACGTACAGACTTAAATAAATTTTGATGTATCTACCTCGAATGTGTACTTTGTAACTAAGAACATGTCTTTCGTTGGATCACAGTAAGTAGTTTCCGCTTTTTCGAATTTTGATTGAAACATTTCGGCTAGCAATAGAAAACTTTTACTATCTTCTAAATAATCTTCATTGATATCTTAATGTTTGTATTTTTAGAGTTTAAACAAACATTTAAGATTGAAAAATTAAGTTATTGAAAGATTTTTTCATACATTGACCTGAACACATATTATATTTTTCTGTTAAACTCATTGAAAGTGTGGGTTCACTAAATTACAGACGGGTGTTTAACAGAAGTCTGGAATTGATACTCTGAATCCATGTTCTATCAAATTAAGTTTGGCTTAATGTAAAAACATATTATTTATTTCATATATTATTCGAAAAATAATAATAATTGACTATTGACATTGAGAAAACCCCATAAAATATGTCTAAAAATGATATCAGAGTGATAATCCAGCAGCCTAGTGTACTCTTCCGTTTCCTCATTAATTGATTTGTAAATGTTCTAAACACACCTCAGAAAGGTTTGAGGACAATGCTGGTGTTCCCCAGGAATGCAACTTGTCACCTACTCTCTTTCTCCTACTCGACAAAACGGCATACCCAATCCATAACTTCGCCGACGATAAAACACTGGTGTCGTTGTTCAAATTAGCCGCACCAATGAACTAAACTAACACCCAAATCCGTAGATAACCACCATCAGTACCGATCTTGAAAGGTGGAGCCAATCTGATTGAGTTTAATGCAGCAAAGACCCAATCTACCGTTTTAACAAAGACTATAGCTCAGGATTTGGTTATCAAATATCACCATCACCGCAAATTTGCTCGTTGAATGTTAAGGTTGGAAGCAATATGTCCTGGCCTAATCACGTTGCATATCAGCAAAGGCAGCTTCATAAACACTAGAACGAAAAAGCTATATACTCTGCAACAGTTTGTAATCTCTACAAGGCCAATATTTGTCCATATTTGGAGTATCGCTTACATATTCGGAGATCGGCACCAAGCGTACCTGAGGATGCTTGATTTAATAGAGAATAAATCAATTGAATCGTTAGATGATAAGGAAGCAGTATTAGCTGATGAAATCTATGGGGAACAAATGGGGAAACAATGATGAACCAGACTAAGGAAAGATAGAGAAAAAATGTGGAAAAAATATCCCGGATGAATGGAGAGCAGGAATAATCATTTGGGATTATGTCAAAATACCATCTCGAGATATTTTACACAAAAAAAATAATTTTCCTCATTAGCGCATTGAAAGTATGTATGCTAGACGATAAAATGTAATTGATAACAAAGAAATAGGTTAAGCTTAATCTAACATTCAGAATATGAAGTTTCATAATGCACAACACTTATTGGAGTAGCAACTTACCGAAATTTAAATAAAAAAAATAAGTAATATCGTTTAGAAAGAAATATAATAAACCAATATAATAGCTTCGACTCAGTTAACAGTTTTCAACCCTGAATCAATACACTTGTTTACTTGGAATTGCTCTTTTAGCACGTTTTCCTTCAATGACCCCTGAAGGCAAAATTGAACAAGTCAACGAAGCGGTCATCGGCTCTTCTGATCCATAAGCATAAAAAATATGTGCGATGTACGACTGTGTTGAAAGAGAAATACAAAAAAAGGGAAAATGTTCCCTTGAGGAAAAATTAATGTTTTGTTTATATTAGTCCTTTTGTCGATTTCAGCTTTTAGGATAAAAGGAGATTGTTTCAATTTGGTCTCTGTGACAGACTAACACAAATATAGAATTTAAGGTATCTTTGGAAATGATGCGAAGGAAAAGGGAATGTCGTGAAAATATGTTTTCTTCCGTTTACGTGGATACCTTTTGAAATATTTATAAGTAACGTTCGAGAGAAAATTCAATTTCTAACGTCACAGGGAGATTTTAACTGTGAAAGTAATAACTAAATTGGATAAAACTTAACAAACAACAAAGGATTAAAATGAAGTATTAAAAGGAATAGTACTTTTAGGGGTACATTTGCAATGAAGCCATATTTTCTGTCACGTTACCTGTCAGCTTCACATAGATGATGATATTCTGAAAATAAATGGAAATGGATAATAACATAAAAACTGGACAGTATTCGAACAGCAAACAGTCCAAAATATTCACCTTCTGATTTGTGAGTTGATTTGATTTTATGCTTAATAAAGAAGTTGTTCCAGTAAACAATATTCCTTCAAGAACATATTTAACGTATGACAATATTTCATAACTAAGTAAAGTGTCCAATCCATTGATGACTAGCAGACTTTTGTCTCTGACATGTGATGTACAGAGATACAGATCAACTCTTAGTAACGATTACGGGAATAATCACTGATGAAGATTCCATTCCTGCGAAAATGTACCACGACTACTGTAGCAGGAAAATTGGGCAGAAACATAAGCAACTGTTCAAAAAATGTTTAAGGAATAAATTTAAGAAGCTATAAAAGCACAAAGCCTGACGAGAAGGAAAAAGTTAGCGAAACTAAGCTGGAAATACCAGGGGTACTAGAAGAACACAAGAGAGAAGTTTGGAAGAACAGAATCAACGAGCTTCTTTTTCTTATGGTGCCGAGTCCGTTTCCGGACAATGGCGATCATGTTGGCTATGATAATTTGGTTCACTGCAGCTCGGAAGGGTGAACTAGTTGTATGACCGAACCACTGACGTAAATTTTTCAACCGTGATGTTCTTCTTCTTCCAGAACACTGTTTCCCCTCTTTTTTTTTCCCTGAATGATAAGATGCAATATCTTATACGTGTCAGGATTGCGTATTACATGTACGAAGTAAGATAATTTTCATACGCCTTTATCTCCACATTTCAAAAGCCTCGAGCTTTTCAAAAGTTGTTTTCGTCGGTGTCTATGCTTCTACACCATACAAAAGAATAGAAAAAAGCTGTAAACTCAGATCGTGACAACAGTAAATGTTTTTTAGTCTAATGAATACTGCTCTAGCTTTCTCAATGCGACATTTTAATTCTGTTGAGTGATCCCATTTGTCATTAATAGTTGTTCCCAAATAGTTAATCTTTTCCGGTCGTTTGAATGGTTCATTCTCAACAATAAGGTCAGCTGGACCAGTATAAATCTGGTATATGGAATATGGTGAGAATCCTAAGACAGGATAGAAACCAAAACCGCCAATCCAAAAACATACAACATAAACACCGCTAAAAAAAGCCATGGAAATTCTGTTTATACTAAACTTAACGAACATTTCTATGAATATATAGATTTCTCAGACATAGTCGAACAAAACATCCATGGAAGTGTAATGACTATTTAGGTTCACATTGGCAAAGTAAGCTCCCGAAATAAACGGAATTTCAACCACAGCGCTAAAAAAACAAGCTCAAACAGGTATCATATACATATTCTTGACGAACAAATAAAAACCAACAGAACAGTTCGACTTAGTAAGAGAGAACCAAACAACACCTTGAGACTTGTAGAATACACAATTCAAGGTTCAAATTAGACAGAATTAACGAGAGTCATTTTCCTCAACAGTAAAGCCCTCGATCAAGTGTGGCACGAGGGCTTAGTTTATGAGATGAAAGAGTCAGGATATAACTAACCTCTCATAAAAATTCCGAGTAGTTATCTCAAGGAAAGGAAGTTTCAGGTGAAGACGGCAAATGAGAAATTCGATATTTGCAGAACAAAAGACAGGGAGAAGTATTATTATCCTTGTTGTATATATATTTGTATAGTCGACCTACCTTGAACGGAGGAAACCAGTCGATACGACAATAGTATGGAGGTCCTTGAGAGTAAACATCATAAATACTCAAAAATGTCGCACACCAGACTGACAAACAACAAGCCTTCTACCGAGAAGAATATAAATAAACAATGAAGAAATACAGTGAACAAACAAGGGCGTACATTGAATCAAGGTCCCTCTTTTAAGGAACACGACAAAAACAAGGACAAACGACAAACGCAAATCAAGATTCACAATCTGCAGTTTGCTCTTCTCTTGTTGAAATGGATTGCTGTTGTTGGAAAAAATGGTTACCGTCGAAGCAAAAAGGAATTGGAATAATATTATGTGTAATTACTGATAATGTATATTATCATAGATTGATGTCTTTTTTCTACGTTACTTATTCAAACAATATAAAAGAAAATAAGGCCTCGTAGAAGATAAACCACTTATGTATTCAAATATTTCACTTCATTTAAAGCAGATCATAAAACCAATTTTACATTATACATTATTTCTGGATTATAACTGTACGTCCTAGGATTACATAAAATAGTCGAGACGCGGAATTTAGATAGCTTTGTTGTAAAAACAATCAAAATTCCAGTAAGTAGGTTTCTCAATCTATCAGAAACACAGGAATGCTTTGCTCGTATGCAGCAATGCAGTACAGAATGAAAAATAGTTTGTTTTATATATAAACACCGCAGCGGTACATCTAGATATTAAAACACAACAGATGTATCTTTCGTTATATGTTGTTGAATTTACTAAGTTAATAGGTTAACAAGCATAAAATAGTGTTGATGTAATGCATCTTTAAATGGATTTTAGAAAGTATTCATTGAACTAACACAATAGAGCAATAAATTGTTTGAATTATGCTTATAAACGACAAACCTAACATTTAAACATTCACCTTCATGAACTATTTTTGGTAAACGTTTCTCACTCTTGTTATCACATCTGCTTTAAATAATGAATGAATTTTGTTCATTGCTCCTATCAGTAATAAGATCTTTGATAAAAGACATGATGATTGTTCCTCTTTCAATCCCAATAATCTTAAACATCCGATAAATGTTTCAATCAAGATTTGGTATCACCCACAAAGCGGCCACAAATAAGAGCAGAGCTTTCAAATCGTCGTAACCAACTTTTCAACTTTTAATGTCTTGCAAAATATCGAAATATTAAATGACACATTATTCTGATTGGTAAATATCTATTTCAGAAACATTTAGCAAATTACACCTGTAAATTTTTGTTTCCTAATCATCCACCTAGTTATAAATGAAGATATTAGCAGTAAAATTGATATCGTAAAATATGTTCTACTTGGGGAATAAAGAAAAATGATTTGTTACACACTGTCTGTGTAATAATAATTCCATGAAACCGTGGACTTCAATGTAGCGGTTATTGCACCGGAAAATAAAATTAAAAGCCAGGGCTGTGAAATATTCGGATTAATTCATTAAATTGAAACTTAACTCAGATCATTTCATTATAAAAAGAGGTCACTTCATTCGAGACAATAGCGAAATTGGCATTTCAGTCTAAATTGCAAACATTAGACAGCGTAATTCGATGCGGTAACGGTTTGTTAGGCTGAAACTAGAATGTTGCGAAAAGAATTAAAACACTTGAGAGAGACACTGCGCCTAAGGGATGAGGCCAGGCTTCAAAAGACACGAGGGGCGACAAGGAATGTTATTAGGCCAGTTCTTAAGAAAAATGAACTTGTAGAAAATTAATAATTCATTCAGTCGATCACATTGATATTTTGTTCTCACCTCATAAAAAAATTGTCAAAGGTTTCATTCATTCATTTATAGTCAACTCTAAATGATTTGACACTCTTTAATTTGAATCCCTCGAGAAAAATAGTGAGTGAATTGGAATAAATCGATATCTGCCTGGTAATTTGAGGTATTAAATTATCGCTAACATGCGATAATTTGAAGTCCGGACTTTCCCACTCTCTATAATTTGAAGCATTCATCATGCACAGGCCTGTCGTTTGTTTACGTAAATGATATATGAGTAAGTTCGCATTCCAATCTTTTTTCAAAAAGTCTTTCCATAAGTGAGTGGGATCGAACTGTGGAGAATGAACAATGAAAAATGTATCGCTAAAGACCATAGACATTATGAATAATTTTTAAAAATCTACGGTGAATTTTCTCGACTCAAAGAGCTTACTTAATTTCATTCGTCAGTATAGACATTTTTCGCAAAGTTTCTTAGGATAGAGAAATTTGCAGCAGGTTAGGGTTAGCGGGCACGCAAAGTGTGGATGACAACAGTTATTTAATGATTGGTTGGTCTCAGTAAACAGTGATATGAGAAAAGTAAATTGCGAAATCTCATTGACTTTGAACAGCTGCAACATGAGTAATTAGATAATGTAAAATAGATTTTATTTCTAGTCAACATCACATTAAGACTGTAACAATTGACCAATTAGACCATTCATAAAAACGGTCTCTCTAAATGAAGATAAGGAAGAACTCGAGGAATAAGAATCAACATCCCTAGTCACATTGAGTGAGATCCTCGAAAGAGACACGAAAGACGATAACTTGACAGTTCACGGTATCAAAATTGAATGGACAATAATTTTTTTATAGAAGAAAGCTAAATAATGAATTATAATAGATTCCAAACTATCGTCGAAAAAGAATGTGTAGTGAAGAAAAAAAAAATAAATCCACACTTTTTGCACCCGTAGAAAGAAATTTGGTGGAAAATGGAGACTACGAAGGTGATATATTGGTTGTATACAGCAATAATAAGGTCTACCATAATTTATGGCTCAGTAGTATGGTAGAAAACTATGAGAAAAGAAGAAAACTAGAAGAATCCTACTGGGAATCATCGAAGACATAAAGAGTACTGTACTAGTAGCAATTCTAATTCTGCAGCTTATAGAATTTCACATAGGAAGTGTAGACTTAAAAGGCGCTCTCTGTTTGAAATAGAGTAACCTTTAGAGATGTTTAGGAAATTAGGATATACAACTATCCTCTGAAAAATAGGTAGAGTAGGAGAAGAGAGAAAAGAATGAAGGATCTATTAGATTAGACCACGCACCATAAGAACACAGAAGGGACTTCAAAGAAAAGATAAAGAAGAGTAAACCGAAATCTGAAACTTCCTAGATGCCTTTGTAACAAAAATGGGAACTCTAAAGCAGATAGGCTTGCAAAAAGGAAGAAGATGCCAGAAAGACAGTTACAGTGCTACTACCGAATTCAAATATGCTATTGGCAATAAATAAATGAAATACAGTTAAACATAAGTGATTGCAAGATTTTCAGAGCGATTTGGTGAAGACCATGGGAATGACTACTATGTATTTTACTGTTGTGTGATAGTATCAGTATCTGCCTGCGTTCTGCCTTGACGGAACAACGGCGTCATATGCTACGGGACGATATAGTAGATTGCTTCGTAGAAAACGTGAGTAATTCTGGGTTGGAAGAAAAAAACTTATGAAAGAAGAAAATATAGGAGGGTAGTTACATAGTGAACTAAGTTTCTTAATTCTGGAAAATAAAGTGTAACGGTCAAGCCTTCTAGTGGACTACGATCCATTTAGATCAAAGTCTCCCGTATTGACCTAAACTATCTTAATCTGTATTATTGGATTTAATAGTTTATGAATATTAATAATAAGGAAATGATGAATCACGAGTTTTGATTAAAATCCAATGTACTTGAGTCGTACATAGCGGTATTTTAAACGCCGGTTATTTTGAATTCTTGGTGATACGCAATGTTTTGATGGTTTCCTGAATATCACTGCTTTATATATATATTCCCATCTATTTATTTAATCATTTTTTAACAAGAATATTAATAATTATTCAATAAATTCATCTACTTCGCATTTTATTATTATTTTCATAATACAACGGTGTTTATAATGATACATATTCTCAAAGTCCCAATCTCAAATATTTCAACGGATGGTTTTCTTTTTTATTCACCTTGTCATCTAAATAAAATCGAGCACATTTCACAAACGAGTAATTACAAGGGTGCCATCGCTCCACCAAATAACATGAATTATAAATGTCCAACAAAATCAAGTCTACCGAACTGAAGTCGGAAACAATTTTGAATAAAATCCTTAAACATACTTTCACTATTTCAGTTTAATATCAAATAATATTGAAAGAAATCACTTGTACTAGTGATAGTAGTAATGATTATATAAAAATGCAGTCAGCTTGACCAGGTATTGAGGAAAAATCGATTAAGATAGCGAGATATATACCAAAAATGGAAGACAATAAATGAACAGTATAAAAAATAGTTTATGGAATGTATCATATTTCCGCATCATAATTATGATTATATATTTGTTACAGAATCTAGTATACATATCTAAGTATTTTAATGAAATTATTGGTATAATATGAATGTATTTTCTAATATTGAGAACATACATTGATTAGTGAGTTATCAATTCATAATTCTATTCAATCAGTTCATGGGATAATGCTATTTAGTTGTTAAATTTTTCATTCCTAGCTCAGATATTTCATTTACGTACAAAAAAATATAGAGATGATTCAAGATATTTTTTTTTTCAATTATAAATAGTGTAAAACAATGATGACAGTACAGCAAAGACAAAAGCCTTGCAAAAGGATGTAATAAAGGCTTAATGTGTTGTAGCAGCAGTGGCGCATTGCGACCCGCTTAACAGAAAGGTTTCTCTTTCCTGGTTAAAGCTACGATTCACTGACCATTCTGAATTTATTGTTTGGGCGCTCCAAACGACAATTGAAAAAAGTCCGGTTTCGAAAGCAAAAAGGGATAAAACGTTTGGTGGCAATGTCGATTTCATGAGGCATTGAATTTTTCGATGTTTCCACTAAAATAAACTGGATACGCCATCTTTGGTGTCTGTTACAAAAGAGTTCATTTGGATTTAAAATTCAAAGAGTTCAACAAAAAATATATAAAAAAGTATGAATACATCCATAGTAGTTTTTACACAAAGAGATAATATGAAATGTCACGGTGACAAATAACAGAGATGGACTAATTGAAATTAGAATAAATGATGTTCTTATAAATTACATCTGATTATTACACACCAAAATATATGTTGTACCTGATGCAAGGGACAATTATTTCTTATTCTTTGATTATTTATCTATCATGAAATTTATAACTTTCAATTATTATCACTTCCAATATATACTACTTCCTTATATCCAAGAAGCTCCATTGTAGGGGGCAGTGCTGGAAGTCGTATATTCTAGCAGTGGCATACTGAACTTTGGTAGGAATCTCTCAATAGACATTGCGAAGTGAGGCAGCGAATTTTCCTGGTGGGGAATCCATTTTTAACCCACATTTTTGGTGCTTTTTTTCTCACTCGGCTCAGCAATAAAATGATAATAGTATGGAAGGAGAACCTATGAAGTAACACATATACACTCTCAGAAATATGAAAAAAAAACAAACTTTAATTTGCCCCATCCAGTTTTTTTAAGTTTTGGTGAAGATGAGCTCTTCCATGTATGGATTGGTGTATGGTTTCGGTATCATGAGTAAAATCCTTCGATTCGTCACATGTTATTATCCTTTCCAATGAATATTTGATGAGTAATTGAGCTGATTGCTGACTTTCTCGATACTGTCATACATTTTTGACGTGGTAACTCTAGCTAGCATCACCTAGAACAGTTTCTCCCAGTCAAAAACAAGCATTGACTGCCATAAATTCTCAGCTTCAGTTGAAGTTTTCCTACGAAACAGGAAAACAGCAATAGCCCCAGCAGTTGAACTGATTTGTTCTCAAAAGCGAGAAGTTGTATGGTGTTGTTGACGTCGGGCAAATGTTCTCTTCTTCTACAGTACTGTCAATCTCAGTTTCATAGCCATACATCAAATATAGAGCATATGATATCCGAATAGAAATAAGAAAAAAAATTAAGAATAAGTAAATTGAGCCAATATCAAGTAAAGTAAAATTGAGATGTATTAATATATTAATACTAAACACAGTTGTCCTGATAATGAGCATACCTCTTCATTATTACTGCACTAACTCTATGAAATACACGGCCTGATACTTATTTCAATAAACGAGTTATTTTCACCAGAGATCGAATATGAATAAAACGTTTTATTGTAGTTAAACACAAAACAATCAGTTCACATTGTTTAGTACACAGAATTTCCATTTAATATAGGAACAAACAACCAGGTTGATATTTCTGGAACCTTTGGTGATATTCCTACTGAACATACTACTACCATTCTACCAACACCCAGAACTCCACGGATCCGCGTTTCAATAACTAGGTTATTCTAGAAATAGTGGAGATCTTACATCATGTGACTGAAACACATATTTTCAATATAATATCTTCTTCTATCAAGAGAAACCTAACGTAACAACATAATATCGTTGGCTTTTTCACAAGATCAACTATAAGATGTACGTAATAGTTTCTTGAAATTGACATTTGAACTTGAATAGCTCATCGTACCAAGAATTGAGTTTGACGTGAGCTTTGTTTACTATGTTGCTTTTAAATGTTTAAATAAATAAAATATGTATGTCGTAGATTGGATAATTAGGAGGTATGACAATAATAATAATTAAAACACAATATTTTCAAAACCTCGCTTTTGATTCAAGAAACGACATTTAGTGTTCATTAACTAACCCTAATGTCTAACACTAACAATAGTGTAAGACATCAATCGCAGGTAATTATTGATAAATTTCAATTTCACAAAAATGATTAATTAAATGTCAACAAAATGACTGAATTGACATGTACGTCGCCTTACCGTCATGTCATCATTCCGTTCAATTGACAGAACTCAAAATTGAGTTTGACCGTGCATGTTACTGTATACTATTACGACACTCTGCAAAGTGCGGTAATAATTAATGAAAATATATTTATTTATAACCATATAAGTAATGCTGTCATTATTAACGTCATTGAAGGTTGAAAAGTCCGCCCTCAAAAATTACTATTTTACTATAAAGTAAGTGAATAAACATATGATGAAATAATACAATACCGTTCCATGTTCCTAACCTTTAGATGAAGTCAGGTTACATTGTGAATAAATTAAAGGAAAATTAGGATTACGAGTACATTGTGATTTTTCACCAATTGCTTATAGTGTTCTAGTGCAGGGTTCTGAGTAATGAAAGTTTTAGAATACATACTAGAACTTATTCTAAAATCGATGGAATTTCACAAAGAAGGAACTGAGAAAATCAATGTGAAGTACCAGGTACGTCTCTTATGGATATCTTTATTTGCGTCAATTTTCAAACTGCTTAGGAATCTTCTATTTAAGACCCATATCCTATCGAGCATGGCTAATATTAATTTCAGATTTTGTAAATTATACAACTGATATAAGACTATAAATAAAATACAAACAATCAAACAGTTAAATTCATTTTTTATTTGCCAATGTATAAAAGCCCGATCTTTGGAATATTAGTTACTGAAAAGTCTGAAATTTTGACTTGATTCATATGAATATTGTGATTACGTATCAGTCTTGTGATAGGACACCTCCACCGTTTCTATTTCATGTGAGTAAGTAGTATGTTCAGTATAAAAGATTTGCAAAATTTTGTAGCGTTTGATCTGATATTGTCCTAGAGTGAAATTTCACGGTTGTTGCTCCACTGGCGAATGGACTAAGGTCAAGTCTCTTGGAACGTCAATTGATATCATTTTTTAATTTTTTTGGAGGATAATTCTTTCATCGCACTTTAGACTTCTTTTCAAAAACCTCGCAAAATTTTATTGTAACTTTTGACAACCGTTTACAAAAAACGCATTTTCGCAATATACAATGATGATGCATAATTGAATTCCATGATCAAGCAATCACTCTTAAGGATTATTTGAAATAACTAAAACCAGCACAATAAACAATAAAAAAATTATCTACTTGAAAGGAGCTTTGAAATAAAACTTTTCATTATACTATTTTCTAAGTATAATTTATCATTTATTTTTTATAATAATTATGAATTCCTTAAGAACACACAAACAGCTTTTGAAGTCGCGTTCCTCGTCTTGTGGCATCCCCTGAAAAGACATTTCGTCATTTCATTTAATTTTCTCAATGTTCCCAGTTCATAGTTAGCAGTCTCTTAACAAGATTATTTTTTGCCTTTATAGTGAAAATGCCGTTAGCAATATAAGTAAATACGTAAACTGATGATCGGCTTTCACGAGCAATTCTCATAAGTTGTTGAACCATAACTAAGAGCTGTGTATCAAGATGATTGATAATGAAAGGGTGGAATGCCGTAAACAAGGAATATCATTAATTCAAATTTTCTACGAGAGTGAGAGAAACAAATAAACAAGATTAAATATAAAATTAGTATGAACATCGTCGCCGATATCATTAGAGTCAACAAAGTTGGGAATTTATTTGCAAATCGTTACTTTTGAGATAAGAGAGCAGCTATTTATTATCAAGCATGGAATGAGTTACACATGAAAATTGAGAAAGTTTTATTAAAATTGAAACAAAAACAGTCATGTAGTTGAAAAAATACAACATAAAGTGATAGAGTTTTGCAATGAAACTACTTACAAATCGTTGAATGAAAAAGAGATTTGATTAATTATTTATGAATGAGAACATTCATGGTGTAATTAATCAGTCACATCAAATATAAAATAGACGCAGCGCACAATGTATCAATCGCATTATAAGAATTTTTTAAAAAAGAAAAGAGAATATAGGACATATCAAGTGTTGTGTTGTGGAATTTTAACTGAAATTGAAGATGATAAGGTATGAAATAAAACAATCGATACACGATTTGGGACATTCCGTATAGGGAGCAAGCATTTTTCATTTATTGACTATTTGGTTTCAATCAAGTCCGTTTTTAGAAGGAAATGCTTATAAAAAACATGGTTAATAGCCAATTTCCGTTGAATTGATAATAAAAAAATAAAATACCACTAAAGAAGAGAATATATAAATGTACTTTCGGAGATTTGAAGTGGGCATGCCAAAGATTACGAGAACTTGGTGTATACTTTATTATTGTGATATTCACCCAGTGATAAGGGTTAACGGTTAACTTCCTCATAAAAATTCCAGATAAAATAATAGTGATTTGAATGAAGCAGCAAATTAAAGGAATATTTATGATATCAATTCGAAGTCTTGTAAGCTTAAATTTGTTTATTTTGGTTTATTAGATCTCGATTGATTCTTGACGCGCTGTAATCATATGCACTTGTTTTTGACAACTCAAATCACTATAAAGTTTATGTATAATTTCAGAGTATCCAATGAGTAAATTGTATTCGAAATGGATATAATTTCGTCATACAAATCACAAGTGTACTGAGTTGTATATTAAATCTTGTAACTACGATATTTTTGTTATAAGAGACAATTATTTCAAGTTCAACTTTACCAAGCCTTGTTAAATCAGAGAAGAGAAAAAAGAAAATGTACTCATTGTTATTTTTAACCCTGATCTTCACTGTGTATATTATAAGGTTGCAAATCTTTAATATGTTCCTAAAAATAACTTTGATAATTAAAATTGAAGTAAGTACAGCAAAGTTATTATCCTATCCCCCATTAGTGGCTCCAGTCCTAACTGTAGAAACAGATCAGTCATCACTTGTCAGGCGATAAAACAATTTTGGTGAGGTACTGAAACAACAGTGGGTGTTTGGTGGAATTTTGAGAAAGAAAGGAAATATTTCGTGGACGCTGTGGAGGACAGATCAACTGTTACTAATGTCTATTCTAATAGACAGCATTGGTTCTGGGACAATTACAGTCTCCGATGAGTGATGATCATACAGTGGGAAATTTGAACAGAAATTATGAACAACAAACGGTCAACCATCAACTTCATAGATCCGGAAGTACCGCACACAAAAATATAGTTGAACGAATGTGGGGAGTTTTCAACGTCGTTTTGGTAACCATTTCCTGTTGATCGATACTTACTCGTGTCAATTTATGTAGCGTTAATGGATTCCTCAAAGAGCAATACTTTAAGACATTGCGAGGTTCAAGCCACTTTAGTAGTCATTTCAATTTTGTCCTCATTATTATTGAGTAATCATACTTGCTATAAGGTTTCAATTGTTTAGACAAACCTTTATACAAAACTGTATTATATTAAGAATAAGGAAACAATGTTGATATGTCTTGCATTCTAAGTACTGCCATTCCTAAAACATAAATGTTGAGGCTACAGTAAAAATACTTCTGAAAACTGAATTACCTGTATGTAAATGAATACAAACTTCTTCAAGACAATTGTTTGTATATATTCAGAGCAATATTCCCTAGGTTCACGTTAATCTAGTTGAAACATTGCCAACTTTCTCAAGAATCAAAGAAAATTTGGAAACTTTTTGGGTAAAATTGAAATGACTGCCCAACCTTACCAGCAATTAACGAACATCTTTCTGTCTTGGGTTGAGTTCGCCAGATTAGTTGTTAACGTTCTTAGTAATATCGCTTTCCTCTTTAATTAGTGAAGAGGGTAATCGTTGGGGTTATGAGAGAATGGGAATAATAAGACTTCATCTAATTTCAACAAATTATTCAATCCTCTGTTAAAATAGCTCTGCACTAAGTAAACAGTTTATAGAAATTACGCCGCCTCCGTTTCGTACATAATTAAATTTGTTATGCTGTGCACGCACAAAGTTTATTCAAAGTAACAAAAATTATTTAGTATATACCAGTTTATTGTGAGAAATTTGTCAATAAAAAGTTTATATGCTTTCCCGGTACCATATATCTCAACTAAATTATATCTGACCACACATCTGCGTCAAAAAATTTTTTCTTTCCAAGATCTGCCGAACGATAACGGAATTCATACTCTAAGAGAGATGATAAGCCGTCATGTCACCAACTACCCCATCTTATATGAATATGAACTAGTTTTGGATCATAGCTATCTTTATTATTTACTCTTCTATACAAAAAGGCATCGTGATAATCGGTTAGACAGAATAATATCATTTCAGAGGTTGTGAACACTTTTGTTCACTTTTGTTACTTAATGCTATTTTCTGGAGTACTTTGTCCAAATTTTGATTGAATATGGCTGAATAGTTTTTATAATCATGAAAAATACTATCTTTGTTGTTGGGAAATTATGCAGAAAAAATGATTTCTTGTGTTGATTGAACATTATTTGTTAGGTGGAAAAACTATTACAGAAACTCAGGAAAAGTTATATGAGTATTATTCTAAAATTGCTCAGTCTCAGATTTGTAAATGCCTGAAACTGCCTATAACATCTCAAACTGTTAATAAAATTCGTACCTGTTTATTCGGTGATTGTCAAATACTTCATTTGGTAGGGTATGGAATATTTTGCATAAAAGCTTACATAATAAAATGCTATCTGCATGATGGATACCGCGATTGCTTTATGCTGATCAAAAGCTCGCATCCACAAAAATTTTCAAACGATTAGTTGGATAACTCAACATAATTAATATGAGGCAGTAGAAGGGGATTTGGGACACTAATATATCTCATAAACAGAAGAGGACAGGCAACTACCTTATTTGGAGAAAGAGGAAAAAGTCGAAATATTATGTCTCTTATTGTGAATGATTAGTGGTGCCAAAGAAACAATAACAGGTTTTTATACCAATAATGCCATGGATATAGTGTTATGGCATTCCAAGACTATAATATTTATAATTATTGGAAACAAAACCTATAACTCTGCAATGATATACTGATTTGTTTTATATTTATATCACAACAATGCGCTTCTCTATTTGCCTGCTATTGTAAAAATGATGACGAACTGCGTTGCTATTCATCGCCTCACCGTTCATATCTACCTTATCTGACTTCTAGACTTCAAAAGTTTCAGATAAACAAAAAATAGCGGAGAGAATCGCTTACAATGCTTTTTAAAGGTTATTTTTGGGTTTGAAAAAACTTGAGCTCTCACTAGACCGTGTATTTCTTACAGTAAAAAACATTTTTTATTAAAAATTTAGTATTTCCTCAAACCACTCTCGTATTTTTATTGTATTCGTTATATTTTTAAGAGAATTATCAGAAGAATTGTTAAAAACATGATGATACAAAAACTTTCTTTTTAAAAGATATCCTCAATTTTCTAATGAGCGCATGAGTTTTGGCATTGACAAGACATTAGTTATTTTAAAGTAATCGAACAATCAAATGAATGACTTCTATATAATTAACTAACATTATTTCTTATCAAAAGCCTTTAGTTTTCTATATTTCTCATATTTGCATGTATCTTCTCAAATCCTTTACTAGTTTTCATTAGCGGTATATTCGAACCTCTATATTTGTCTTTACATTTAACTGATCTATATCATCTTAATACCTAGCGAATATAAGTTAAGATAGTACCGTTTGTGTTTATCTATTTACTCATAATTTTTCTTGATAAATTGTCTTGATTAATTAATTTCTAAATTGACGTTTCGTTCTTCAACAAAATATGGCTTGATAAAGATCGAAATTGGTCGAAACGTTATTTGAAACCAACTTTCTATCAAAAGAGATCTTAAATCAAAACAATTTATCAACAAAAATATATAGAAAGGTCTAGGATTTAAAAGGATTTAAAAGAGTTCTTTTAATTTTGTACAATTCAAATGAAATTGAAATTATTTCTTTCCCAAGTACCCTACATTGGCAGTGTGATATGAAAAGTGATTTCCACATGTACGAATTATTGAAACTATTGCTGTTGTTTATTAGAAATGTTCTTGATATTTTATTAAACTCAAATATTCGATATTCCAAACTTCATTAAGTAGTGAGTTATTAATATAGGTATCAGTTTCTGGAAGGTGTTTAATTTAAAAAAAACAACACAATTTGTGTCCTTGATATTCATTTTCAGTTTATTACAGTAAATCTATCCAGAAAATCTAATGATTATTATAATATTATCAAAGACTTTAAAAAAAATTCAGCGATGCTGAACAAGCTTGAAAGAAAATGGAACTCTTCATTTACAAATGAAAAGAGCAATAAAAGTGGTGTCATGTTGTTTCGATGGAAGTTTTCTAGGTCCATGAACATTCTGTAGTTTTCATTTTCCACTATTCTGTGTGTGGAAAAGGTGAGCGTGCTCACGAGATATAGTAGTCTGAACAGCGTAGAATTTAATATCCGCGTTTGTTTTTTATATTTATTTTTTTAACATCAAAATTTTATTTGAATCTAGAGATGTTTCAATACGATTATTTAACATGAATCATCAATTAACTTGATGTCGAATCATGGATTGTTAATTATGATATATGAAAGGAAATGTTCCATTGAATTTCATCAATCCTGAACTTAGCCCTAAAACAATTTCGACGTTTTTATGTTACAACGCTCAAAATAAAAATGATTAATTGAAAGTTGTGAGAAAATTGCTATAATGTAGCATAGAAAATAGAAATGGACTATTCCCTCTTCCAGGTCTGTGAAGCTGCACATTTAAGCTTTATTGTATCCACACAAAATTTGAATATCTATAGAAAACAAACAAATCCGATATGTTCAACATTGAAAATCCTTTTAAGGTCACATACAGATAGGTAGTCACGTGCAGATAGGCAAGCAGAATATATAGGAGACTGGAATCTATTACGAATTAGCTCAACTTTCACCTTAAATCTCACACATTTTCCAAAAAACGATTATCTATTAGGATCCTTGATTTTAAATTTTGCAAATTCCAGCAATCAAATTTATTGATGTTTCATTCAAATGAGAGAATTCCAGATCATCATTAATTATAATGTCTAACTATCAAGTTTTTCAGAGGATTTCGGGTTTCCTATTAAGCACGTGCAGATTGATAAACAATCAGCACAAAATTCCTGGCTTTATACTTATACCTCACACAGATAGACAAGCCTAAAGGATCCATAGAATTATCTTTAACTTAAATTATGACTCTCTATTTGAGAAGGACTATTTCATTTGGATGAACAGTCAAACAGTAATTATACATCAACAATCAAGCTTTTCTGGAGGTTCCAGACAGTGTAGCAGACACATGCAGATTTATTGTCGTTGATAGACAAGAAAAACATATGGGAGACTACAATCTGCCAATTTAGGAATAACATTATTTGGATCAGTCATTCGAGAAACACCTCATGTTCATTTTTGGCCAAAATAGAGGAAAACATATTAAATTGTTGGTGAAGATTAGAAAAATTAGATGAACAATTGAAAGCTTCTGTGACAGAAGAAAATAGAATCAATCCTCGATAAAAACTAAATGCACCCTTACCACACTATGTTCTTTTTGGAGATGAAGCCACGTTTGATAAAAATGGTTGTGTTGACAGGCAAAACTTTCCCTATTATTCATCAACAAAACCATATCACATATTGAAACACAGTCAAACTAGATGTTCGTTGAATGTGTGGGGAGGTATTGTTAGAGTGTAGTAGGACCACATTTAAATGCTAATTGTAAGATTTATCAGATTTTCTAGTGAACCAATCACCTCTTTTATTGGAGAAAGACCCACTTGGTACACAATGAAGGATGTAGTTTTTGCATGACGCTAATAAATTAATTTATTGAAAACTGAATATTTTCTGGATAAATGATAAATGTGCGGAATGGTCCAGTACAGTGACCCCCAAGGTCACCAGATTTCTATAAAATGGTCTCATTTTTATGGGGTCACATCTAATAATATTGTTATCAATTGCACAGCAGTAAATGAAGTGTACAATATACCTCCAGCAATAAAGGAGAGAATACGGAATGATTTTTGGAATATTTTTGTAGGAATCCTTCGTAATATGAGTATCTCTTCCATTTATCATTGCAACCATGCATAGATGTCTTTGGAGGTCATTTCGATCACCTGTTATTATAATAAAGACATGTACGTTTACTGTAGTGAATAGGATAGATTTTTGTCTCGTTCCTGTAATATTAGTAATATATTCGTTTTTTCCTTGTATTTGCAATTCAACCTTATCAGTACCAAACAACGATGATAAAATGTCAGTTTTTCACAAATAAGTCATAGCCAACTCACAATTAATTGTTAAGTGAATAGATATGTACTTAATCTTTGTTCTAAACAGAACAGAATATGTCTACAACTAATAATTTTAGCTATGAGGAATGCTTGATAAAAAAACAAATATGCTGGAAGTACTTTTCGATACATAAAAAAAACCGAGAAAACATTGTATTTGAATTTTGATTCAACCTGTAGCAGATTCAATGGATATTAACGGAATAAATAATTTTCCAGACCGTTTACTACTATTCGAATGCTTTGGCTGCAACAGATCTTTCTTTATTGAATTTCTCTTACATGGTACAAGGTATTTAACTTTAAGATTGCAAATAATTTCAAAATATGAAGACTAATGGCTATTATCCATCCATTTTGATTTCCCGAAAGTTCACTTTTTTGGATATGAGATGTTTCTCATATAACCTAGGATTGATTTTGCAGATAATCCCAACAATGAAATAACTTAAAAATTAGGAAAATCTAATCAGATTATCAGCAGTAAATCACAACCAGCACAAGATGAAAACGACTGGTATCAATAATTAATAAACTAGTACAATGTAAAAGTGGCTGATATAGAATATCTCAACTCCGTCCCTGCACTACACACACCTGATTAAGGTTGAAGAATAAGCTGAAGATATGGGACAATGAATTATCTATTTGAGTTCTGTCTATTTTATTTGCAAATAAATATTAGATTTTGGAAATCACCGATTAATAACACCGTTTGTGCCGATTAAAACGATCACCTTTCGACAAGCTGCGAATGGATTCAACCAGTTTACCGACTAACTAGTTTACGCGCGTCAAATAGTGTAAATGTGATCGTTGGTATAGTGGTAGTGTAAACAGTGTGTTTAGTATAAATATAGTGAATGGTTCCAGTTAATTACCACGGAAAATATGGTTTTGATGATCCACAAAACATTTCTTTTTCTAGAACGTCCATATGTCTACAAAAATGTGACCGCATTCATTGACAGTGAACAGGAAACGTTTCAAATGTTAGGTGAAATCATCTAAAGTTTTAACTGGATCAAAATTGTCGGCATTTTAGTTATACACAGCTCTCTGCCTTATTTATAATTAAAAATTAGAGGAGGTAATTTGGAATGCTTCCATATCTAAATTAATATAAATGCCATCTATGTTTTTATGCCTTAAGCATAGTATCATAAGACAAACGAAGCGATCGAGCATCCAAAATAAGACGCTATCTTGACATTCCGGCTTAAGGAAGCGAGACGCCTGCTTTAAAAACTTTTTCGGTAAAAATTAAATTAATGATATATTTACCGTTAAAGTTAATATTTATTTTTATTATTACAACAGTTGAGTGACCTTGATAGTTCATGATGTTATTATGATGTGGATACTTCTAGAATTAAACATGTGATAAAATTTTAGATTAGGAAGGTATGTTGTTAATTTGTAATATCGAAAGTGAACGTAATTTGGAATATTCCAAATTTTATGCATGTTTGTAAGTAGATATAATTATATAGGCAGCTAAGCAGTTCAACGTTCCCAGCTCAACACATTTTTGATTTGTAATTGATAAAGACTCTCTGTTGAATCAATAACGAATGAAGGCCAGTTTCTGGTTAAGACATTGAAAACCTGTTGGAGAATGTATTAACTATGCGACCTTTCACGTATCAGCTAGCTATAAAAAATTATTTGTAAGATCCCTTCAATGATGGGTTTGCTGGCAGATACTGGCTAAAAGGGTTTGTAACACGACACTATATAATTTGGTCCATAAAACAGGCTGCTGGAACTTCTCAAACACGACTGATTGGATTTACTAAAGAAAGAGTACATAGTACAGAGAAAAATCCCAAAAATTATAGCTCGAAAATGACGTCAACCGATAGTGGGTCCTCAATAACTATTGTAATTTATATATGAGTATTTGTTCCTTCAATGTGCTCCAATTGGTTTCCTAGGAAAGGTTCATCCATCGGGATCGCTTCACATTCACCATTGAGTTGATAGGTCTAGCAAAACAGCATTTTGTGACAATTCTATCACTAAACTTTATTCCAAATTATCTTTTGAAGATGTTTTTGAAATTTCGTTGTTTGAAAGATATTTTGATAAGGTTCTTGGTTTTTGTTACATTTGATTATTTTCATTAATGAGGTTTAATTATTAGTCAATAATTTTATGTAGTTTTATGAAGCTATGTCGTTTTTCCTTGAATTTATCCTCAAAACAAATCTAGTGTTCCAAATATGCTGCAGTTCCTATAAATTCTAAATTTCTAGTATATTTATATAATTATAGTTTCCGTGACTTTTTCCAGATGTCCATAACAATCTATTCAGTTGCTTTATAATCGTTGCTAACCGTAGGCACGCAACGAAAATCAATTGTACGTGATGAAAAATTTAGACTAAACGCTTCCATCATAAAAAATAATTGTTACAATTTGGTTGCGTGCTTTGCAATGCTATCTCGTCAAATCACTCTAGTTAAATCGTATAAAAGGAGCAAACGGATATATCTGAAGCGATTGCAATGAAAACACTGAATTTATCGATTTTTATTATTCAAATGTTCAGACTGCGAAGAGTTAAGGGAAATACAACTATAAATATTCAATGTTTGGGGTAGGAAAATTGGAGACTGGAGAGATGTTAATGATATCACTATTTGTTCGATCGATACGGTAATTAGAAATTTTTATAATTTACTATATAAGGTATGGATTGATCATATTCTCTCAATGTATACAATTCCTTGTAATGTTGAGGGTCTACAGTCTACATCTTTATATGGAAGTTAATCTTAATACAATAAATTCTGGCCTTTAATGCTATTCAAAAAAATTAGTGAACGTACTTAAATGAGAATAGCAATAAGACCAGAAGTAACCTATGGAAGAGAAACGATGAACCTAACAAAAGCTGATGAAGAAACATTAACACCTTCGAAAAAAAAAGTATGATCGAAGAATATACGAGATAAAAAAAGCTAGGTGACAGAAAATATAGAATCCTTATCAACGCTAATATCAGAGAAATCTTAAATGAAGAAAATATCACCAGATTTATAAAATGACAACGAATAGAAGGAATGTATTAAAAATAACACTGAAATGGAAAAAATAATCGAATGGAAACCGTTAGGAAAGTGGTCCAGACGAAAACCAAAAAGTTAGTGGTATAGGACAGGAAGAAATGGAAAAATAGTGGAAGAAGCAAAAAATGATTCAAAGAGCTCTTGATGGAGTGGTTGCTATTCATATTGGAATGTACAACGTTCATATATACAAGAATTCACAATAGATTGCACACTGTACCTTGGAAGTTTCAGCTAAAGTTAACTGTTAAGAATACACAGATTTGACCTCCTAACTATATGGAAAAACATAAAATCGTATTTTCGGTGGAATTTATCAAGACGAAATTCTTAGAATTGAATTAAAACAAAATTTATAACTTTCATTGGTAAATAGGTACTTATAGATTTTATGATACGGCTTATTTGTGACGTTTCGATTACTTTCAGTCTTCATAAAAATATATTTTGATAAAGTCTAATCTTGCTTCTGTCATTTTGTGAGCATACCTGTACCATAACTTTCAACAAATGTTAAAACTGTCTTAATTCTGCCATTAGTAACTATTCTCCATGGTATCCTAGATGCTCTTCTCATTGCCTCCATTTCGGTAGCTTCTATTTCCCTTTTCATATGATTATCGTTCTTTCACGCCTAAATATCTATAGCTATCTCATTTTTTATTGTTTCATTATTTTCCACAAGATGTGTGGTCACTTCACACAAAGAGTTATATTGTATTTTTATTATATTGATTTGAAGACCTCATTTTTAGCACTCTTACAATTTTTCGCACACATTTATAGCAATTTCATGGAGTACTTCCTCGATTTTCGTAATTGGAACTTTATCGAAGTCAATGAATAATAGATGTGTTGCCTTATTCCTTTCTTGTTTTTTCTCTATGATTTTTTTAGGCAAAATACGTACATAAAAGATCATCGAAAGTCCGATAATTTTTAATATCCCAGGTACATTTATAGATTATCATATAATATTCAAAATTAACTTAAATTATAAATTGGTGTGTGAGTAGGTTTTATTACTCGTACATAAAAATGGACTATAGTCTATTTCAGAAAGGTATAGAGCAATAAAGTAGGAAATTCCGTCCAGTTCGTTTCAATTTCGGTGTCGGTTATAGGTGTAGGTCTTGAATTATTGTGTAAGAATTACTTAGGTAGTAGATTATACAATTACGTTTGGTGTTTAACAGGTACCGTTTAACCTTCTATTAGTAACTTTGCCCAATTCCAACTCTATTTCAGATTCGGCTCAACAATGCACCGTAAGGGCAATGATGTTCCAATAATTGTCCAGTATCAGTGAATGAAAAACTTATTGTTTTAAATGTACACGATTGTATAAAATACGATTACCCGAAAAATACTGTACAAGAAACTGTCGACCGATGTTCCCGAATGACGAGTTGTAAAGTCCACCGTTTTTTAATTGTTGCGGGGGAGGAAGATAGCAGGCCAAGTGGAACCTCCCAAAAAAAGTCTAGGCAGACCAGTAAAAGTCCTTGATGAAGACACCAAAAGTGAAGTTCGAAAAAAAAGTTCACTCATTTTATTTTAAAAAAGAAATACCCACCCTATATAAGATATTAATGGAGCTTGGCCAGGATGACAGTATTCCGTTGATAACTAAAAAACTTTTATGGACTACTTTGAGAAATATGGATTTTTCCTGGGAAAATCATAACCGTAAATAACTTTTACTGGAAAGCGATGAAATTGTTTACTGACAAAGAAAATACTTAAGAAGTATGAAGTAGTACAGAACAGAGCAGGAGAAAATCTTTTATCTTGATGAGAAGTGGATTAATAAAGGATATACAGTACCAAAAATGTGGCAAGACAAAAATATAGCCAGTGCTCGTCAAGCTTTCATGGAAGGCCTGGAACGGGTATTAAAGTGCCTTCAGGTTAAGGGAAAAGACTAATAATTGTCCATATTAGAAGCGGAGAGGGATTTTTAAAAGCAGTTTTGCTAACCTTCTAGTCGTGCCATACGGGAGATTACCACGAGGACATGGATTCGGAGTTTTTGAAGACTATTTTGGTTAGGTTAGGTTAAAATGATAAAATATCTTTCGGTTGACTCAGTAGTGGTTATGGATAACGCCAGTTATAATTCTTAACTCATAGAGAAGACTCCAGCTTCTTGGAGAAAACAAGAAATTATTGACTGGTTAACCACTCAATCCTATAGAACTTATAAGGGCACAAGTGAAAGGATTTGTAGCAAGACACAACTCGACATTCAAAATGAAAGACGTTAAGCTACTGTTTCATCAAGCCATTAAGGAGGTGACACAAGAGAACTGGCGAAAAGCAGTCCAGCATCTCATTGAAGAAGAGGAGAAAATGTGGGATCTTGACTACTTGATCGATAAAAAAAATTATAATGAAATCAATGCCAAACTATGAAAGTGGCTTGAATATTCGTTGGGTCACTCTGTGGTCCCTTTGCATACCTAAAGAGATGTTATTACTCTATACCTTTCTGAAATAAACGATAAAAATGGACCAAAGGAGTTAAATATATATTGTACAGTGTGATTCTGGATATAAACATTTCATTCATAATTAAGTAGGTAATTAATTAATCTGTACTTAATACTTTCACTGTAAATACACAAGGTATATTTTAATGATGTAATTTTTCATTTTTTAACCGCCTTTTATTTCCTCTAATCGGATTTCTATAACTACAGCATATTATATTATCAAATTATCCGAAATTATATTCAACAGTTTCCATTTGCTCCAACGATTTATCTCTGTGTATATCAAACCCTTTTTGCTTGATAAATATATTTATTAATGCACTCCGTTTTGCTTCACCAACTCGAATATTACAAAAAGAAGCAGAGCAACCTGTGAATGTTTCATAGAATACAACCTGTTCCGACCGATTATGCCATACTTTACTTTTAATTGGCCGTGAAAATGTCTAAAACCGGTAGCACCTTTGTAGGGGAGGAAAGGCACGGTAAGGCGGCATCCTATTACCTACCAGATTTTAATTTCTTACGAGAAACAAGAATTTGCCGCTTAATTAACCCCATTCAGATAAAGAAAATCCCTAAGCTCCAGGCTATTGGCCCTTTAATTATTAATTTGTTCATTAACGAAATTCAGCTAAGAAAATGAAGGATTTGTGAGATGGTTGTTTCATACCGAAAAAACGCAGAAATGGGAAGAAACTACAGGGAAAAGTGGGGCACAATGATATAAATTGGATGTAATACCTCTACCATTATTATCATTAGCAGTAATAATCGATGGAATTAAGTCGATTTTGAATTTTTGTAATGGTCATTGTACAAATCGTGTGACGAATGCGCACAATTGGTAGAAATGTGTAAACTGTACCTAACATGTCCGCGAAGGCACATCATTCTATTATCCAATCAGTACATGAAGCAATATGTGATAAAATTTCAAGTTATATGCTCTAAGAAAACGTGATAGTTCAGTCATTTTAGACGGTTACTGCGAATGAGAAATAAATCTATCTTTTGGCTAGTTAACAATTGCAGAATAGAAAAGTTGCAATATTGTTTCATGCTTTCAACCGTTTCGTACCGTATTTTAATGCAAAATCTATCATAAGGATTTGTTGAAACTGGAATTTACAAGGACAAAGAAAGCTCCAAAATGAAGCCTTCCACCCACTGACTACAATATTATCCCCAACTCCGAATGAATTAATAAATATTCCATTTTATTATTGTGAAAATAGATTGTGGTCTACGGTGCAAGTGTAGAAAATTGAGGCTGCTCTGACCTCTAGCTCCATGTTGTGAAAGATAATCTTGACTCATTCCTGCTCTAGTGCAAAATGGCTCTATGTTTGACTCTAGATGGCCACGAAACAATAATTTAGATTAGAGGGAAGAAAGAAAGGAAAGAAATGCTGTATTGTTACAATTTTTAGACAAAAACTTGTAAAAAGTGAAAAACAAATTTAAAAATAACTGAATACAGATGCAAATACAATAAAATTTCAATATACAGTAGAAAACCACAATGAGTAACAAAATTATAGGTAATAGTAATAAGTAATAATTAGTATATAAGTTTTATATAAGTCCATAGCAAAAATTTAATCAATATGCAGCTTGTCCGGAATTAAATATTATTATTAGAATAGAGGTCGTTTACAGAGTAGAAAACACTTTTCGGAAAATATGCCCTCAAATTATTACGGAATGCGGGAAAAGATGATATCGATTTGATTTCAATTGGCAAGTGGTTGTGCATTTTTTTGCTTTGTAAAATATTGAACCCATAACTAATTTTGAACGTGGAATAGGCAGGTAAAGGTCGTGCTCCACGTTGTGGATAGCCGAAAATAGGAGAAGCGTATTACGAATTAGGAAAATGGATTCAAAGATGGATAAGGAAGGAATAGTCAGAATTTTTAATCTTTTAAAGAAGTCCCTGCAGTGAGCCCTGCTGTTTAGTCCGAGTCCGCAAATATCTAACAGCTATTTTTTGTAGTTGTAGACTGAGTCGCACCACACGTACCCCAGAAGGGAAGGGCATATCGGAGATGCGACTCAATAGGGGCATAATAGACTGTTATGAAATTCCGTGAGATTAGGTTTGCTGCAAGATAAACTAGTGTCGTTTGCAAAAAGACCTATTTCACCACTAATGTCTAAATATGCGATGTCGTGTATACACAGAAAAAGCAGAATAGGGCCTAGTACTGAGCCTTGGGACACTCCACATTTCATTGGCTTACAAAAAAGCATCGTTGTATCAACCACTTAAACCACGCGAGAGGTGTTCCTCTGAAACCGTAGTACTGCAATTTGTTGATTAAAATATTATGATTAACACAATCGAAAACCTTAGAAAAATCACTAAAAGTTGTTGTATTGAAACCGAAATTATGAAAGCCTCTTTTTGAGCAATACTTCTATGATGTTAGAAAAAGTGCAATTGGGCGATAATTCGATGCTCGATTTTTATCTGCTTCTATATGCAGAGGTATAATTATATCCATCATAAGGTAATTGGATAAAGTGACATTTTGAAATGAAACTTCAATTAAAGTGGTAATGTGATTTAATGTGCAATCGGGCAGACTCGAAAACATTTTTAGTGTAAGTCCATCAATTCCAGATGAATATTTTATTTTTGATGTCATTAATTGTACAGCGAAGCTTTATTGAAACTACAGGCATAAAGAAGAAACTGTGTAAGTTAGCATTAGTAATTAATAATAAATAAATAAAGTAATTATTGAGGTTATCAGGTGAACTAGAAATTATGCTCGATGAAGAAGCCTTATTTCTTAGATCATTCACAATGGACCATGTTTTTTTAGAAACATTACGAGAATTGGTAAGTCTCCTATTATAATGAATATCTTTGGCAGCTTTTATTGTTATTATTTAATATCGAAAATGATAGCAAATAAATGCAAATTCCTGAATATCTAGGAAATGACGATGAAAAAGAAAAGAATTCATACTAAATAAAGTTGAAATTGTGTTTAAATTTTATTAAAAATTCACTTAACACAAAGAGAACCCGTTCTGCGTTCCTAGTTGATACGGAGCACCGCAGTCAGTACAGTATGAAAAGTTTTTATTTTTAATAGAGAATATTCTCAGAATACGATAAGTCCAATGACAAATACAAAATAAAAATATCAATCCTTGAATCTATCATGAAAGCTTAATTATAAACACATCTTTTGAAGCTTCTGTCCAGTTCACCTGAGTTCACCTCATTTCTGCAGAACTCATTGGAATTGATCATTGTTGAAAGGTCATAAATAGTAGAAATTCACAACAAACTTCGACTAGTAATTTGATCCATAGAATCAATTCATTATAGTGATAAGTAAAATAAGTAGAATAGATAATTTCCTGTGAACTGTATAAATAATTTCTTTGCAGAATGTTCCCATGTTTTGTCTAGGGATAATCATTTCCAGTCTTTCAATTTCATTTTGATTATATTAAGAAAGCTTCAATTATATTGAAATCGAAGCCACAGCAATAATAAAACGAAAACTATAAATATTCATCAATCGGTTGAGGGTTTCGGGCGCCATTCGAACGCTTAATTTGAAATGCAAGGAAGAAATATAAACAAGAAATGTGAAACGGTGAATATTGACGATTCGCCTTCATTATTTTTAATGAATTAATTAGGATTTGTTTGTAAATGATTCTTGGCTATATATTCAAGGTAACTGAGATTGAGGCTGCCATGAATTATCCGTTGTCGGTGTAATGTATTCGAAACTGGTTCGATGGTGGTATTTCTATTGTAGAGTGATTAATTAATCAAGGACTAATGGCAAAATGCAGTGACGAGGATTCGGAGATCCTTTGTTATTGGCAATTATTCAAAATACTTTCTAATATATAGGATGAGTCACAGAAAACAAATCACCTCGATATTTGGATTTATTCCATGTAAGGGAATACTGAAACAAAACAATATTTATCTAAAGAGGGGTATATTCGCAGTTATCTGTCCCTTCCTTATACTACAAGCACCTATCCCGTTACCAAAATATATAATGATAACGCAACATACCTTTAGTAAATTAGTACTTATCTTAGTGAATTAATGGTCGATGCCAGCACAAACTATTCACTATGGAAAATATTTTAAGGATTGAAATACTATCGATAAAAATTCCAAATGGCGAATGAACAAAAAATAAGCAACAAAAATCTGATAGACTTTCCCAAAATCTACCGGACACTTTCCAGTCAACTGAATGGGATGATGATATTCACAAAGGTACAACATAACAAGGAGCAGATATTGAACCCACATCTCCTGAAGAAATTTTGAGAGAATGTGAAGCTGTAGTTAATCTAATATATCTTATCAATACATTTTTAGGTTTGAATTTGTACCAATGATGTGGATAGGAAAAGGGGTCATTATGATCCGTGAAACAGACGCTTCCTTTCACGGGCCTGTCACTCTTCTCTCTGTATTGAGCTTCTGAGTAGGCCCTTTATTATAATAATATGTCAATAAATAGAGGAGAGCGTATTGGGAAAAAACATGAACACGTCGTTTTGTATTTTTAATTGCGCGGGGTAGTTTTTTAAACAATACTGTTGATACATCCCTATAAAAAAAAAGTGCAATGGCATCAGATCAGGAGATCGTTCTGCCCATTCTATCGATCCGTGCCACCCAATCCACCGATTTGAGACAATTTAGTACAGTACTCCGTGCATTAATTTTGTAATGCAACGGTGTCCAATCTTGTGGTAACCATGTACTACTCGCAGAAACTTGTAGGTTTACTGAATTAGGATATGGATTTGTCAAAGATTGCACGACATTATTATGGAGCAGTTCTAAATATTAATCTCCATCCAAGTTGTCAATCTTAAAAAAAAGGACCTAAGATATGATGATATGATGAATAATACCAGTAACCACCGACGTTGGTAAGTAGTTTAATTACGTTTGTTAAATTTGGTAGCACAAAACGCTTATTTTAAAATAAACGAGAAAATAACTGTCGTATTTACTTTCTATCATATGCTCAGTGTTTATTTTATACTTATGACGTCATTAAAAATGGCGGCCTTACTGAAATGTTTAAACTACCTACAAAATTTTTGAATTTTCAATAATTTTTTTTCTCTATAAATATTGACCAAATATTCAATATATATATATATATATATATATATATATATATATATATATATATATATATATATATATATATATATATATATATATATATATATATAATAAAAAATGTATATGAACTATCTAAATCTATTTTTTTCTCAAACTATGTAGATAAGTACCCTATCAAGTTATACAATTGTTAATTGAAATATATGTCAAAAATGTGAAATTAAATGAAACCAGCTGAGATTTGACCAATAAGGAATCTACAAGGTATAAGAATAATAATAATAACTGTAATAAAAAAATTACAACTACATTTCATTATTAAAATTCAGAATCTTTTTTCAATGAACTCAATTTGTTGTTATTAAATAGAATTTACTCGTACCAAATTACCAAAGTTGTTCATTAAATTCATTTGTTATATATTTGGCAAATTTTTCATGCAGGTAATCATTTAAAACGATTACAGTGAAAAGTTATTAGAAGCATCAATAAACATCTGCTATTAACTAAATACAAAGGACCAATAAATAGCATTCAACATTTTAATTCACAAAATGTTGGAGTATTAATTGTGTACATTTGAATGTATGTAAAATAGTTACTCGCTTTGGTGTGCAGTCACCAATTCTATTTAATCAGGTAGCGATGAACGAGACTATGGGAATATATTGATTGTTAATAGAAGAATTGGTGGTCTCATGAGAGATAAATCTGAAGTTTCACGCATCATTGGAATGTGTAAATTGAATTAAACGATAATTTAACAATAAAGGCGAGACGCACAAATTATTCAACGGAAATAGTGAGGAATTAGGAGGAAAAAAGCCTTCACGGAAGAATACATCCGTTTTTGGAAACAATTGATTATAATAGTGTACTCAGTGGCCAATTTTCGAAAAAACGCGGTCAAAAATGAAAAATTGAAGTTCCGGAATGATAACGAGTTAGGGTCTTATAATATGACTCCAGCTTAAACATAGTCATCTGTACAGCGCTCTCGCCACATAAAAGTTAAGTGAATCCAATTAAAAAGTGATATATTTTGTTGAAATAAGTTTTTCATAATCCAGCAAGATGGAAAATGTTAACAATAGTATGTACAATAACCCTTGTATGTAGTTAGACATAATTAACGTTAAGAAATTGATACTTAATTTTTGTATATAGTAATATTATTTTGATAAACCATAAAAATAGTTGCGAGATCGATCGAGATAGAAGGTGTAACTTATTTTAAAATGAAGTTTAGTATATGATCTTTTTTTGCCCCAAGCTGCTCATTTTAAGTCAGTTTATAATATAAATGCGTGCAGTTTTAGAATACTTTGAGGAAAAAAATTGCTTTGCATGCGATCGGCTAGGAAAACTAGGAAAACAAAAATTTGGTGTTTTGTCAATAACGTGGAAGGGATTGGAAATTTCAATACAATGTACATGACCAAACCTGTAGAACTTAAAAATCTGCACTAAAATTGTTTCTACTTATTTTTTTGAAAACTGCCTATTTTACGAGATAAAGGGCTATAATTGATAATATCAGAACTATGCGTTAACAACTGGGAATACTATAAGACCTTCTGTGACGCTCAACTAAAATCTCTATAACTCTTTTCTTTTTGGGTCAAAAGTTCTAAACTAAACGGGATTTTGAAGGAAAATCCTCAAGCAATTTATATATACAGTTAGTGCCGTCAATTTGATATCCAAAGCTGAAATAATTTTATTTAATAGATAAGCAATAAAATTTTATATTTTTTTACTGGATTATTTCGACAAGAGTTTGTTCCATGGTTCAGTAGGTCAAAATTGAAGAAAACAAATGAGATATTCATTCCCATCTTGTTATTAGCGGAATTCAATCACATTTTCCCAATAACGTTGTTTTTTAGTTTTTTGTCTTTGCGATTGACGTAAAAATATCAAAGTAGAGATTCCTGAGAAAGGCCACTTGTCATTCTAGTCCCATAAGTTTCAGAATATGTGTCTGAAAACGTGCGATAAGAAATTTTCCGAAAATTTTCCAAAACACATGGAGATTCTTCTGCTAGCTGGCTATTAAATCTATCTCATTGACTATAGCTCCATCAATGTGAGAATCCGTATTTCAGAATCTGCTCTTTCTCGCAGTGACCTCCATATTTTTCTTGGTAATCTCAGACCAGTATTATTTTGAAATCCCAAGCGCGGGTTCCTCACATGGTGATGATGATGATATTTGAATAATTGTAGAGATGATGTACTTCTGGTGATTACTTACCATCATTTTGTCCATCTTTTCCACTTATTCCAGTTCGAAAATCAGATTTCTTAAAATTTGGTCTATATTATTTCATTCAAACAAATTCATTTCAATTAACGTGAAACTAATAATAGTAAAAGTTGCAATTTTTTGGAATATTGTTAAGTATGACTCAACAATATTCCAAAAAATAAATAATTCAAAATGTCAAACTACTTTCAGTATCAGGAAACGGAAACAGAAAATCAATTCTGTATAACCAGCAAATCAATTAACTTGAACTTGCGTGTCATAACTCTAGCAACAGGGGTATTACTGAAAAATAACATTTCAAGGCTCCAAAATGAGCTATTATTCAAAAAACCATGTAGATGCCCTTTTTGTGAAAATTTTCACGCTCTGAATTTTTGTTTTCATAGATTGTATCAAAATTTTAAATCTAATCTAACTAATATTTAAGGATTTTCCAGTGTTTTTTCCCATTTTCCATCCATGCTCACGCACAGAACCTAAATCGTTATTATTAGTTTTAATGTCAGGTTTTAGTAAAATTTTGGCTTCAGCGTTTAGACTAACTTTCAATATTACACTCCCTGACCCGCGTTTCGAAAATCATTTTATCGTCTTCAGAGATCAGACATATAACCAGAGGACAATATTCCAAATTGGTTGATTTATTAACTATAAATGAATCAGTAACTTGTTGCCGAAAGAAAAATAACAAATAATTTTGAGCAAATCCATTTATTTTAGCAATAAATGATAAAACAGGTGCTATTATTGAGACAGAAAAGAAAGTAACATTATCTAATTCTTAGTGTGAAATAGATAAAGCAGCTGTCTAAAGTCCTGCAGAATATATCCTGTTGTTTGCGGCTTATTAACGTAGTTGAGTTCAGAAGAGCGGTCAGACTATTTCAAGACTAGGCATTATTAAACACTAGCAATTGCAATGCGGTCAAATCCCTACAAGGCAAAGAATATAAACGGAATAAAGAATTTCGTTGAGGTATTTAAATATTTGAGTTAGCAAAATGTTAATCATTTTCCATTTATTTACTGGAATTACAATGTTTGCGATTATATTTTCAACAATTTCGTCTTATATTACATAGAACAAATATGTCACTAAGTAAGCAGACAGAAAAAACAATAAACGGAAAATTAAGTTCTAATTAAATATCAACTAAGTGCCATATTACTAAATTTTTTGAGGAATTGGTTGTTCTACTAACTTGAGAATGAAGTTAATAGGGTAATGCAAATCATATATGCAAAATCAATAGATAAAGGCCGCTTAACATGATGCAATATAACGAGCAGTGCAATGCAGAAAAAATCGTGCGCAGATAAATTTCAACAATATAGTCACTTCTTTCTTGTTCATTTCATTTAGCTCTGGTATTTTTAAATTGGTTTCAACTGGTCACAAAACACTGGATGAAATTTGTCGTCGGGAATTTGTTTAATTAACTTATGGTTAGTTTTGTTAGGGGCAGCCATCATGCAGTGGTAAGAGACTTGTCAAACGACGTCCAATATTAATTTATGTAATATTTTGACTTTGGAAAAACTTGTATGTAATTTGCTGCACGTTATCGTGCACCATGTCAAGCTGCCATGAATAAAGTAGAATGCTTCCATAATTGAATGATAATTAAATGCTCCGTTGCGCAATTATAGAAGAAATTTTTTGTCGAAAAAAGTTTACAATCTCGTGGAGAGTAAAAAAGCTTCGCAAAATGTCTAATAATTAAGTGCTCGACTAATATTAATTAGCACCTGGCAAAGCCACATTTGCCTATAATTTTTAAATAATGATAGTGTTCTACTGTAAAAACTCAGATAATCTCATTTTTCATACATCTGCAACAAATTCATTTTTGTCTGAAGCAATTAATTGACTAGCACATAATCACACAGACCCTAACGGGCCACGTAAATCTATAGTTTCTCGCCAATTAAATTTTTCTACTGAGAAAATTCGGGAAAATTCATTCTTTTCTTGATACTGCGAAAAATTAAATTTTGCAGTAGCATCTATTAGTATTGGTCGAGCAATTAATTATTCAGACCTTAACGACAGCTCATGAAACTATAGTCATTTTTTTCGTGACGTTACCGAAAAATTCCTTTTTCCACAGTATCTAATTAGCATTAGTCGAGCACTTAATTATTTGACATATTGTGAAGCTTTTTCACTCTCCGAAGACAGTCGCCAATTTCATGCAAGAATAGTAAACCTTTCTTTTGACAGAATTTTTTTTCTGTAATTGAGCAACAGAGCATTTAATTATGGAAGTATGTTACTTCAACTATTTAGCAATTGTGAAACCAATAGTCACATATGGGGCAGTGGTTTGGGGACTAGAACTAATCTGAATACCACAAGGAGCAATCTGTCAAAGGTACAAAGACTTGCTGGCTTATGTACAAATGGGGCCATGAAATCTTGCCCAACGGCTACACCAGAAGTGATTCTAAATCTCCCAACTCTCCACATCGTACTGGAAAGCGAGTCAGAATCATCAAAGAAAATCCTTTCCTAAATAGTGACCAACCCTTGGACATGCATCAGGACGTTGTATCGAAAAAATTTAATTTTGAGAAAAACTCCAACTCAATATGTAATTGTAGAAGCAAGTGGGATCAGAACACGATACATGAAACTAACGGAAATGCCATTAAATGGTATAAATAGGAGACGAAGATTTTTTAAAAGGAGGGGGATTGATTGATCAGCTGTGAACACTGAGCAAGAAAGGGGGACCAAATAGATCGTTCGGGTCGCAGTATAAACCTAACCACAAATCTTGCATACACTGCCAACTTTTTTCTAAAGTTAGTACAACAGCTAAACTCTCAAAAACTTGCAAAGCGGAAAATTTTGTAATATGGCGTTTAATTAGCATTTAATTTTCCATTAATTGCTTCTTCTGCCTGCTCATATTGCTTCGCTAACTCTAATGACAAAACAAATTGAATGTCATGAAACAAGATATTTTATCATTTTGTCTTTCTCATTTTCAAATGGTACATCTAAAAAGATTATATAATAAATGTACTTTTATAAATATGCTATTTCTGGGAAATTCTTATATAGAAGTAACAATGAAATTATACTACAATCTGAAAAAATACGACATTCAGGAAAAAATTTTATGGAATGAAATATTTGTCCACAAACGTAATTGTATTCTTTGAAGGTTATTCCTGCTATCATAAAAAGATTCTTTCCGCCTTTTTTATTGTATTATAAGAAAAATGGTCCTTTATACTTGCACCCTTCTCTATATGCCATCGATTTTTCCATCTCATCTAAATTATATAGAAACTATGTTTACTAAGACCCGTAATAAGGACTTTCAAGTAATTTTATTGGAATAAAATTTCGAAAATCAAGTCAACAAATCGAGAAAAATGGAGATCAGTTGTATCCGCTAATTTCAATTCAAAATCATCTTAGCGATTAAAGCAAGGCGTCTTTTTATTGACAGCTACTTCATTACGAATAGGGAATGAATTTTGATCTATTTTTTAAATTATTGCGTACATCTTAAGTTACGTACAAGTTACGTCAATATTACTATGATTAAGCAAACCCAAATAAGTGAAGTGCATGTGTAGAAGAGTTTCAAGACATAAACAATTTCATAAATCTGCTATTCTGGAGCAATACTTCTATTACAGTTCTCAAGAAATTTATCTCAAACGCAGGTAGTCAAACTTTTCAAGAAAAATGTATGGGTATACCCAGACTTAAATTTGAAATAAGTCATTTTAAACCTTCAACCCTGAGTTGAGATCTCTGCATAGACTGTAGACCCATGTGTGTCACCTTTTATTTATTTTGTGCGTTTGGAAAGATAACATCGATTTGTGTTTTGTAGTGTTGAAGTATTTTATCGATTTTTATTAGTAAAATTCTTGAGACTAAATGATTTGGATATTTATGCGCATTATTTGAGTTTTCCATTAACATATTTTTGTTTACATAACTATGATATCAACCGCAATTGAACACAAGTAAGAAGTTATTGGAGACTTTAAGATAATGTACCAAATACTCCTGCCTATGGATTAGTAGTGATGGTGCAGGTCACTATCGCGAAAAGCGTTGGCCTGAACATACTAAGTATAAAGTAGGAAAATACAGTATTGAATAGTTTTCAAATATTTGAATAGATCACAAGTTTTCAGGCGTGAAAATTAGCTGCAATCCCTAAATATTATGGATTGTGATGTCTCTTGCAAAGAAAATGGCAACAAACTTTTGAGTCTTTCAGTTCATAGTTTCATTAGAAGAACTAAACTGATGGATTGTCGAAAGTAGGACATCTTAAAATATACACTGCCTTCTGGATAATAGAGCATTTTATTAGAAACAAAATAAAAAAAAACAAAACTGTTTAGTTTCAATCATTCGATATATATATATATATATATATATATATATATATATATATATATATATATATATATATATATATATATATATATAATATATATAAGTGAACTTTTCGCATTTCTTTCATAAATAATTAAAATATATCTTTATTTTAAGCTATAGAAGAAATTGTTTCCTGGAGTAGTCACCGTTAAAGCACCTCCCAGTCGTAGGTCATCTTTTAATGGCTCTCGTTCCCAACGAAACAATAAAGACCAATTTTTAATTATTGAAAATGATGAATTTAAGTCACCGTAAATAACCTCCATTTTGTTTTTGATTTGTGTTGATGTATATCCTTCGTTAGTTAAAATTTTTATAACAATGCGACATTTTTCAAATCAACTGGACTGAGTGATCGTTCAAACTCTACTGTAATGAAATGTATTGAAGCAGTTAGTTGAAACTTTGTGTTGGGCCTGTTCGAACTTGTGCCTGGGGCGTGCATAGATATTTTTGCGAATGCACTCTATTTACTAAATGAGGCCAAGAGCTCATGATAAATGGATAAAAGGAAATGATAAATATTAAATATCATGTATATTAATCTATCAATGTACTTTTTCGGTCTATTTGCAAAAGTCTGACAGTGGATTAGAACATTATTTCATTCAAGTTTCTAGCATTACCATTAAACTACCTCTATCTATTACATTTGGATACAATTTCAAAACTGGAGTCCAAGAATTATGTAAACAGAAGACTAGTATCTGGGACAATCTGTGAATAGTTGACATATCACATTTACCAAGTCTTATTTGGAACTTAGTAGCCTAAATATGAATCCTAGAGAAGCAATAGTACTATACTCTAGATAGTCTTTGTTAGATCATCTCGTCAATAGTTAAATATTATTATTTTTATTATTGACCACCAAGGGTTTTAAGCATATCTTCGTAAATCTGCTTACCTTTTAACCCTTTTAAATACAGGTACTTGATGATGGCTCGATACTCCAATTATTAGATTTCCACAATTTCGGTGGAGAGTTTTTTCTTTTAATTTATTGTGTAACTCTGGTTTACTTTTTTGATGTCAAACTTTACACTGACACTTCTAATAAGTTATTGTTCGTTGCTATGGTAACGCAATATTTTGTTTATGCGTGGAACTGGTCTAGGCTAACTAGATATCAATACATCTTTGTATATGTATTGATGAGCATGGTTATTGGAATATTAAATTAATTCCTCTAAACACGTTTGAAAAGAAACTCTGTAAAATGGGTAATGCATGTTGATACATATTTATATAGAAGTAAAAAGTTCTTTTCATTTTTGCTTGTTTTCAAAAGTACTACATACTTCCACAATATAGTATTTTTATACATTCAATATTGAATAATGAAATGAAATAAATGCATTACGTCGATAGCTCCCCATTTTGCACCAGCCTGATTTCCTCACGTTCTAAGAAATTATTAGAAAATTTATGCCGAATTGAATGTGCCAGAAATTTCCGTACATTCCTGTATTTTCTATAGTCGCCCCCCTTATTTCCACTTCCTTCAATGCAATAAACGTAAGCAATATAAAAGTACCCCGCAGAGTACGATTTAGAGCGGGAATACAAGTAGACTTGAAGTATTTTATGAAGATGTAGGGCCCAACAAAACTCCCTGGAGTCCTTTGCTGTATACTTGACTTGTAATTGTCCAAAATAAAAGACATTATTTAAGTTTATAGCTAGTTATATATGACAAGTATCTATTTAGGCCAATTTAACTAGAGCAACCGCAAGAACGGTAACGAGGAGAAAATTTTTAACAAAAATTGTTAGTTACTATTTTGAAATATAGGACAGTGCTTTCAAGATCACTTTCTCATTTATTCCAAAGAATTTGATAGGTAATTAAAAATAATTGTAGTTTTTCATTGCATAAACTTTTATTTCACAGAATTGAACATCAAAACTTATTTTGACTGTCTCAAATGCATAATGTCTCAAAATATTTGAAACAACTATCATAGGAAATCAGTAAATAATGCTTAACAATATCCGAAACGTTGAGTCAAGCCGTCTGCAGTAGATTGAAATTTTTAAAAATGGCCTTGCACATATACTGCATATCAAGCAAATTACGTAAAAGTTTTAAATTGGTTCAACGCCAGATATAACCAGATCGTAGGCACTTCATTTTTCAAAGGTGTGAACATTATAAAACTTGCTGTTAGCCATTCAGCTACCCTAAGCAATAAATTTTATTCATTCACAGTTGATTGTTTTATGTTTCATTGAAAATTATACTTTGATTTTTGGATAAATATTATTTCCAGCATATTTTCGAGGATTAAAAATTTATATAGTATATAAGTTGTCCTAGGACCATCAAATTAGTGTAATTTAAGAAACTCATTAATTTTGGATTAGTTATTCTCTTTATTATCCCAAATTGATTATCTATCGTGAAGGATCGGAAGCGAGACATTCCCATATATTCAAAGGAATCTCGGGTAACTTATACTTTCGCGGTCCCCTCGTTTTTTGGCAATAAAAACGTTACAAACGATTATATGTAAGAAAAGGTCAGAAATAGTTATAATTTTCAATTGTAAAAACATAATCAACCTTTTTGATATAATTTCTTTTTCAATTTGTTCGAATTTTTCTGTAAATTTTGAAAAAAAATTTAACAACTCCATTTGATTATTTGGAAAAGAGTTATCAACAATTATACGTGAATGAGTGCATTTTCATCAACATTTAAAACCAATATAAGTTTTCATTTTTTTTATTCCCATAATTTTTTTCGTAAATCCGCCGTAAAAACAAAGATTTAAAAAAAATTCTAGCCAAAAAACGAGGGGACTACGAAAGTATAAAATTATCGAAACTTGATATTTCTGTTAGGAGATTTTAGTCTTGGATGTCATTCTAGTTTCTAGATAATCACTTTTGGACATGAAATCTTTGAGTTACAGTGACTTAACAGCTTTAAGGATAAGACGCTCCTTGAACTTTGAAAAAAATTAAACGACTGATAGACCTGAAACTGTATACGAATTTACTCGTCAACATACAATGGCTCGAGATGATGCCGAAAGTCGAAGCGAGTTGATCGGCCCACTGCTGTTGGTTTAATTCACATTCTATTGAACACATACTGTTTATTGATACCAGGTAGTGTAATTTAAATGTTTGTGTTCAACTTCAGTTTCTGAAGACGATACCTTGTTGTTGTTATCGAAAAGCACGACCGACAGTGTAATTGTAAGTGTTGAAGTAGGTAAACAGTGCTTCTTACTCGGGTGTCTGTACTCGTAAACTAGGTTGACCTTGCAGCGTGCTTGGGATATAGTTCGACGTTTGAAAGCACTCTAGGAAATTCTCAACGTGATCGTTAAAATTTGGTTAGTCTTTAAAAATAGCGAGATTTAAAATTTTGGCCCTCCTGCCTTCTTCTTCCTCTTATATAAATAATATATAAATAAATTTCAAATTGGGAAACTCATTCATTTTTTGTTATTCGCCTATACTTATTGAATCTTTCAAGGGCAAAGACGGCTTAATTGATTTGTTCACACCCTGACTAATTGTAGTTTTAACTTACTGAAATCTTCATTAATTACCAAAACTTCTTTGGCACCCCTTTCTTAACTATGTTTCAAGGAATCTTCTTCAAGTTGAAGGTAGTTGTTTGGTGAAGATCAGATTGTCATGGACAATCTCAACGTAACTTCATTACGAAAAGATTCGTTATCGTATTTATATTTGTGGCTTTAAATTCAACATACGAAGAATTTAGAGAATGGACGAATATAAGAGTGTAAATATTGAGACACATTGAATTGAGTGATTCGTTAGGTGACTACATAAGAGAGTTATATTTCTCAAAAGACTATGGGGATATTTGATGTTTCGGTCAAGCGAAAGTATTAAGATAGATGGGATAAAATTAGAAATATAAAATGTGATATATAAGTAATACCAGATAGATAAGGGAAACAAATTATGTCGTAGACTAATATCCAGTATGAATATTAAAACTATCAATAGATAATAATGACTTGTACTCATCCACTAAAAATGTTTTCAAATATGATATTTCAAACTATCAATTTATCGATATTTTAGAAACTCCTCGTATTATCAGTCTGGCGTGATGCCGAATCTGTTTCTTCTGATGCCAAGAATTGACAATACAGCTCCGGATGTTCAAAATGGGCGTTATTAGGAGAAATAAAGGTTAGTTAAGGTTTATTGCTGTAAATATGTTGACCGTGACATTATGTACATGGTCCAAATCCTCAGCGTGGGTTTTATGAATCGTATAATTCCAGCCAAACATTGTTGAGTAACAAAAAAATATATATAAAAACACAAAAAATGTGACAATGATAGTAAATTTTGAGAATATGTTCCATATGGAGGTTACATAGGAATCTATCTTGAAATAGCAATACAAATAATGAAATAACATCGAATAAGTTGTTTCTTTGGAAAGAAAAGATCAAAAGCCATATTAATCGATATCCTTTTTATAAATACTACCACGGGTTATAAAGAAAAGATAATCCTCGGTACTTAGAAATTGGCATTCTGCGATTATGTGTTTTATAGTCAATTTGCAATAATTGCAGTTGCTACATTTTGGTTCAGGTTTCGCTTCAAATAAGTAGCTATGCGTCAGTCGCCTAGACGCAGACGTGTTAGAAGAACTTCATCTCTGCGATTTTTCGGTAGTATTGACCATGGTTTTACTGAGTCTTCCATTTCGCGAAGCTCATGTGTAGACGTTGATCATTTGTTCTCCCATTCATTAAGTAATTTACGCTTTAGGATTGTTTTAATATCGGCAGTAATTAAAAAGTTCGCGCACTCCGAACTATTACTATTTACAGCTTCCTTAGCGGCCAGGTCTGCCACTTCGTTTCCTTTTATTCCAGTGTGTGAGGGGATCCAACAGAATACTATTTTTTTGTTGTTGTCTTGTATATATTGCAGTTGTTGCTTGATTTTGATTGCTAAAGGATTTGTGGTGTGAATTTTTTGAAGACTTTGGATTTAGCTAAGAGAGTCTGTGAGTATGAGATGATAAGGTTCGTTTGATGAAATGGCGATGTGTGTAGCTCAATATATTGCATATAATTCAGCAGTGAAAGTGGATGCGGCTGGAGGAGTTTTTAGCATATATTTGGAGGTTGGTGTAATGATTGCGATACCCGTACCGTCTTGAGATTCGATGCGTCTGTGTAAATATGTACAAAGATTTTGTACTCATTGAGTATGTTATTTAAGTGTCCTTCGATTAGCGTATGGTTGGTGTGGTGTTTGTCGAAAGAGGTAAGCTGGGTGATGAGTTTGGTGCTTTCTATTGACCATAGTGGAATCTAAGAAGACTCAATGGGAAAGAATAAAGAAATTTAATTCGCTTAAATATGATCAAATTCTAGCAGGAAAAGGTTTGGGGGTTCTGAGTTTATTTGAAAAAAGATTTGGGAATTTCTTGGAGAAGCAGTTTTGGAGGGTCGGATTGGAAGGATTGGATTTTAGTTTGGCTGCATTTGTGAGACTCAAATATATTCTTCTGTCTCCCAAGGATGGTTCCCCTGATTCGCAGTACAGACTTTCCACTGGTGTTGTTTTGAATGCACCTGTTATCAAACGTAAGGCTGAGTTGTGAAAGCTGTCGAGTTTTTTCAGAAGCGACTTGTTAGCTGTTGAATAAACAATTTATCCATAATCTAGTGTTGATCGAATAAGTGTTCGGTATAATGTTAGTAATGTTTGTCGATCTGCACCCCATTCTTTGCTCGTTAGCATTTTCAGTAAGTTCAATCGTTTGTTGCAAGCTAGGAGAAGATTTCTAATATGATAGTTCCAGCTTAGTGTGTGGTCGAATAGTATTACCGAGAAATTTTATTGATGTTTCCATTTTTATGTTTCAATACCGGTACGTTTGGTATGTTCTTTTGTCTTGATAAAAGAAAGTAGTGAGTCTTTGTAGTTGAAAAAGTAAAACCAGTTTTTTGTGACCACAGTTCTAAGTTATGGATAAAAGCCTGACTTTGTGAGAAGAGGTTTTTAATATTTTTTCCTTTACAGTAAACAACAAGTCATCTGCGTATAGTCGAGCTTTTACTGGTAACTTGTTTTTCAGGATGTCGTTGATTGCGATGATAAAGAGTGTGGAACTTATGATTGATCCTTGAGGTATACCATTATTGAAATATGTTTTTTCGGAGGTGGTGCCGTTGGTTTTTTCTACTTTAAGAGTGGCTTTGCTTTCATTTCAAAATTTGTCGCAGCATAATTTTACTGTATCGAATGGAAGATCATATTGAACTCAGCAAATTACGTTGAAATTAATAGATAACGTAATATGATAAACATTGTGCATTCAAATAAGACGTAATTAGTGATGTAACATCTGCATAACAAAGTTACGGTGTTGTGTTGGGTTTTGCTGATATTTAATTAGAATTTAATCGCTATACAGACAGGAGGCTGTGTTCTCAAGTTAAGACTATACATATTGTTCCATATTCAAAAAAACTTCGTGAAAACTTGTAACTCACGTACAAACTTCAATTTTTTCATCGATTACCGATTCGTCTTACTGACGAATATCATATTACATTATAAATATATAACAGCAATCAAAAAAGAAGCTTAATCTGTGAAATTTTTCCGATGGAAACGTACTTGACAGCGTCGAGACTTCTATACAGATCCATGACAAAGAGTTTACCACTCCTATATTTAATTTTTTATGTACATTAAATCCATGTAGACCTTGGAGCTGAACGCTTCGATTTAATGTGTAATATATAGTGAATATACCAAGTGTTTATTTGGGAACGTTCCACTTTACTACTATATCCAAATATATGCAAAGTCACGTCACACTTATTTCACTAGCTTGTCTCCTGCGCGGAGCCTTTTACATGCAGCTGGTATAATTCTATAAAGAAATCTCAAATCTTGAGGCGAATTATCGTTTTAGATGCTCCAATAAAACACGTGGGTGATCTTGTTGGCAAATCTTTTATTGCTTCTGCCAGGAAATCTATCACCCAGGCACTGTTAAATGGAAGAAAGTGGTAAGGGGGAGCTTCATCTAACTTAGTTTATTATTTCTTGTTCAAAAATTCATTTGAATACTGTTTAAGACCTTGAGACACGTTTACTGGTTAACACACCCATAAAACAGAAAATCTCACACACAGAATATAAGTATTGTACAAAATATATTGGTTCGCAATCATAAAAACCGCAATTTTGCAACAATGTGCTAGTACCAACATGACCTGTACAGCCACGGCCTCTTGGTCAATACTTCCGTATGCACCGCCGCGACCTCCCAACTAGTCCCACCTTCATGGTCACGTACAAAACAGAAAGGGATAATGCCTATAATGGTCGAGTATGAGCACGAAGCTTCAGTGCCATTCATTTCCAACGCCAGTAGCTTCGATAGGTGAGTTGTTATACTGTCCTGCTGTTTCAAGATATTAACGCTGTTCATAGTATCTCACAAGCCTCTATTTTAGGTCCATGTGGAACTCTGATTTGACTAATTTATGGTTTTATAATACGCTGAGGACGTTTAAGTTTCAATATCTCATATCATTCGCTTTACTGAATGAAACTTCGCTACGAGCGCCAGATATCCTGAGGAAATCCTTGGAGGAGAAGAGCTACTAGATGGTCCGATAAGTTCTCGTCCACTAAACTAAGTTCTTATGATCTATGTGCACTTAATATGCTGCGGATCTCGATCATAATTTCCTTTGACTTCTCCAGATCAGACATAGTACACCAACTTTCGGGTTCTAACGTCTACGCTCTTGGTGTGATGCGATTTTAGTTATAAAAGGGAATCGCTCATCTCCATCGCTGGACGCAAGGTGAACCTATATTCCTAATACACCTTAAGGTGCAGTTATGTCCCAATGATTCTATAATGTTTGGAAATATTAGTTTGAACGGGTAAAATTTATTCAACTGCTCATCTATTTAGCATACTACAATTCGAAACTATTTGTGCTGCTTAATCCTAAATAAAGAAGATTAGCAGTTAATTCGGATATTAGCAGCCTAAAAAAGAACTAAACTTTTTTAATGATCATTGGATCAAACAATTCATGAATTTTAACAATGGCCATCACCGAATAGTAAGAAGGTGCGTTGTCCTGAGGGACAAGAACTTCCCTTTTCTTCAATTGCGATCATTTTTTCGCAGTTTTTCCCCGTACTTTCTCAAGCAACGATACGTAATACTCTCCTGTTATTTATTCAAATCTTTTGAAGATAGTCGATGAACACAATCCAATGACTATCACAAAACACAGACGCCATTGCTTCTTTAGCCGTGTCGTTTTCGAAACCGATTCATTGTTTGCAATACACTTTCTCCATAATTTTTTCCTTCCAGGAATGTAGTGGTGTATCTAGTTTTTATTTAGAGTTAGGAATCGATGCTGAAAATGCATTCTTGTGATAAAACGATAACCTCTTCTATCTCTCTAACTTCAATCTGACGTTATTTCAAAACCCTTTTGGGAAATTTTCTAATGATATAGTTGGTTGTCTCAGATTTTGGCCGTTCTGAACATTCGTCTTCACAAAAGTTGATACGGCTAAACTTGAATTTAGCTTCCCTAAATGACAGCCCGATACTTTTCAGAGAAACCTTGACAACGACTCATTTAAACGATTGTTAAACATTGGAAAAATGTCCAAACTGATTGTAAGAATTTCTCAAGGCGTGGACAAATAAATTTCCAAACTTATATTGATAAGTGCTGATATCTTTAGGTTGAAGTCGCAATCTTTTCACACAGCCCTCGTATTTATTTCAATGTTCCGATTCACAGTAAATTACTTTGATTGCGAGAAAATACGTATTATCGCAAAGGACAAATGAAGAATATATTAACGAAAAGATTGATATACCTTCACTTTATTTTTCAACCTGTACTACTGCAAAATGTACCAGTAAAAGTGACTTACGTCCTTTCGAAAAATATTTTTTTACCTAATACCTCGATTATTTTGTTGGATATTAGAAGCAAGTGAACAATATTCAGATTGAGTTTTCAATACTTAAAGCATGTTTCCATTCCTCATCAAACTTATGAAAAATGAAGATCAAGTATATAATATTTTTGTGACGGTAGTTAACCTCTAAAATGACGCTTCATGCTATTTTGGTTAATTTACAGTTAGCACCTAATTTTATTTTTTCACTTGCCTATATTACTGAAGGACCTTTCCCTAATATTTTTCTTATTCAAAAACATAACTAGGACTTTTTTGCCAGAATTTATTAATTTCACTTAAAAGTTTTTTATTGGGTTAGAAAATAATTAGTTATATTTATTGGTTTCATAATGATCAGAATTAAGTTGATTAATCCCATTGCTATTAAGACTGTAATAGTTACCCGCAGCACTTTATCCACGGCGCATCTACTGCCTACTTCAATCATTATAAAAATTGAAAAAATAAACTCGTAGTTATATAATTAATACTTGTGTGTGAGTGGCACTCTTATTATTCTATTAAGAAACACACTCCGTAGTGAATTCACCTCTGGACAACCCAATACTAAATATTCTAATACTGCAGTCGTGAATCGTACAAAATGAGAACTAAATAATATCCCAATTAATTAGACACTAATCAGTTTCCTGGTATAAAAATAAAACACACAGCTAGAGCTCATTACGAATTATGTTTAATATACGTTACAAGTTGTAATATACAAAGAACTTTTTATTAGAGAAATAGTTTCTCATAAAACAAATAAATATAATATACAATTAGAATATTTTGTTTACCGTATATCTTATTCAAGAATCTACAAACTAGAAAACTTCAAAAATCTGAAACCAATCAACTATGACTAATGTTCACTATGACATCCATTCAAACATCGTTTCAATCCTATAACGCCCCTTGCTGGAACTAACTGAACTGTAGTCTGAGATGTATTCACACGATTGAGAACAATTCCAAAGATAAAATCCCACGCGGTTTGAACTAGACTAGTGCATCTTGAACCCTTCTCACGCAATATAGATGGGAATTGTCGGATTGTCATACATAACCAGAACATTACAATCTGAATCATTATGTATAAAATAGATGATGGATGTAATAATTTCGTTCCTCTTTTGATAGAAAGGGACTTTCTGGAGAAAATTAAGTCACTGTTAACGATCTAGTTATCTCCAGATCGTTTGTCCATTGTCATCATTAATCAAACTGATTCTAGTGAACTTTTTAAAAAGACCTATCTTCTAAGCTCTTGTCCTCATTGGAAGCAGACAGCACGATATCTAAGGAATAAATGGGAGACCCGTATTGGACTTCTAGTACGTAAATTTAGATCACGGAATCGTATAGTAGGTGCTGAATAATACGACGAAATACGTATCCGTGATATTTAAAGCTGATGCCGTTCAGTTTCTATGGGGATATTGTACCAAATAACGATGCAGTCCTGTTCTAAATACTCTAGGAAGTCCACCACGTGGTGTATTTTCCACTGCTGTAGCATGTTCCCTATCTCTGTGAATCAATTTCTTCACAGAGAATCTAGGATTGCTCAAGATTTTAGATATCTAATGGTTGAGATAAATTATATTGGAATAACGCAGTATTATCGTATTAAAAACATAGAAATTAAAAGTGGTAAAGAGAATATAATATTTTGTAGTAACTAATAAGATTATATTTTATCAATATCTATTGCTTTTTCAAAACTTGAATTTTTCCAAACAATAAGTGAAGCATTATAACTATACAAGTAATTTTTTACTTTGTATTTATAACTTCTATACAATAAAATCATAGTTCTCTTGCTTGGCTTCCCTATTCTGACATATTTTCAGTTAATACATATTCAGGGGGATTAACGTGGTTTAGTAGAATAATGCTCTGTCTAGTATTTAAGACAGCTCGGGATCAAATCCCGATTATGGAAATAAAAAAAAACTGCAACGAGTTCTGTCAGGAAATAAGGGTAGTCGATCCAAAAAAATTCATAAATTGTTAGTAAAATTATTGAATATGTTTCGATTGTTTCTGTAGTGGAAATAAACGTAAATAAAAAGTGAATAAATTGAATTAAAGAAAACATTACAGTATACACGAAGTTTAAAAAAAATGATCTCGTCTCTAGGATACGTAGAAAATTGGAAAATAATTAAAGTTTCCCTTATTAAATTTTTCCTAGCGCAATCCACAGCGTTGGTAAAAAATTCACATTTTTACAATTATGTCGAAACTACTGGCAAAATTGTAATGAAATTTTCTACAAATATGTTTTAGAAGCTGATACATCCCATGAGTTTATCTGACGCCTCAGAGAGGGAGCTAGTTAGACGGTTCTTAATGAACATAACTTTTTTTGTTAGATTCGTTGAACGAAATTTCAACTGAGCTTAAAAGTCATTCATTTTTACACCAAATTGGTTTTTTTTGGTGACATTCGATAGTATGTGCAGTTTTTGGTAAAATTGATTTGAAAATTATGAAGTAAAAGCCGATGCTAGTATAAAATAATGTTATATACTAGTTAATAAATACCATTATTATTAATTAGTACGAATTGGGAGGATTGAATATTTTTTGATCGAACAGATACGTATTAACGAATTGGGATTGTAGGCCTACCAGTAATCAGAGTAATTCCTTCTCCACGTTTGCCATAGAAAATTGTCATTTATTAACAGTTAGGACGTATTATTATATTAACCGTAAATAAGGATTAACTAAACTCTTGTGCAGCTGTTACAAGTTAGGCAGAAAATACAATCAAAGCCATTGAACAATGTTGCCCAGACACTGAAAATGTAAGATCAAAAAAGAAAGAAATCTATTAGATCGAAACAACAAGGGCCATTAGTAAGGAAATATAATTTAAAATTTAATTGATGATGAGCCAACAATTAGTGTAAGAAATATAGCAAGACAAACACATACGTATTCTTTGAGTACTTGGACGATACATCCTTATCATTAGGAACAATTCCAAGAGCTCTTGCAGTCAATCTAACGATTTGCCAAACATAAAGCCGTCAATCTAAGTTTTTCAAAATATATTCTTTTTAAGGTCAAAGCAACCTTCACGCGACAAGATATATTTGACTCTCACAATGCACAGCAAGTGGTGTAATGAGAATGCACAAGGCAAAAGGGTAGTACAGTAATATGCAGGTAACAAATTAGTAGTGTATCACGTTCTACCTCGAAATTTAAACTGTAATATGTATCTGGAATTTAAACGTTCATTTATAACGACTTATTAGATTTAGATTTAGATTTAACACTAAGCGAGGAAAAATCTTTATTTTTGAGGCACGATAGAGGTCCACTGCACTTTAAAAGAAGATGTCTTGATTAGTAGAGTAACGATTTTCTGCATCGTTTAGTAGAGGTGTGGAAGCTCTGATTCTTCGGCTCCATCGGTCATGTGATTTTAATCCTTGGAACTACAAAGTTTATCGTATCTTAAGAAGACTCAAATTCACGTCAGCATATGAAAAAAAAAATTCAACATTATTTAATGACCTCAGCTAACCCCCAACCTTATAGAAGACTAATGGATTCTTTAGAAAGAAAATTAACTGTGTATTTGTGAGAACGGACCTTTCTTAACATTCACTCCAATCGAATTCCATTTCATATTCCCGGTTTCTAATTCAATTATCTTTTTATGATTTTTTGTTTAATTAATAAGTTTATTAACTCTTTAAACCCTCGTCAGTTATTACATCATAATATACCAAAAATAGTACATACCATTGAGTTTTACCAAAATCCTTTTCTTGAGTATGGAGCAAATTATATTTAAATTTTGTACTAGAGACACCCTGTAGGTAATTACATATGATCGACATTCGATATATTAACGTCACTAATCTTGTTTATACAATCCTAACAAAGATATATAATTCGGTCAACATGCTAATTAATATTTTATTAATGATATAAATGAAGTTTACATTACACAGACCTTAGCACACACCCAGTATAATAGTACAATAAAAATACCATTCGAACCCATCATTCAGGGTGGTAGGTAGTCATCAAAAGCATTTCAATCGCTGTCTGGTAAAAAAAAACATTTAAGTCGAGATTCGTTATCAAAATGTACACAGACTCGATACACACAAATATCCATCTACTCTGTCAATAAAATGGGGGTAAAAGATAAGAAGATTCCTTTATTTGGTTTATCTTGTCGTATAGATAGAAGTAAGACAGGTTCCATTGATGTAAAAACGAAACCTTAAATCAGTCCAGATTTTATTTGTGTCGCTTGATTATTTGATAATTATGTACTGTTGCTTTCCCTATTTAAAGTGCTTACCAATTAGTACTTTCTTATAATTCATGGAACTACTTACGTTTTAATTGGTAAATTAATAAAGGGTTAGAATTCTTATTCTAACCCTTTTTTAATTTACACACCTAATTTTGTAGTATGATAGTAATTTCATCTATGTAAGATCTCTTCCTCTAGAGGGTGTGCAAAAGTTATTCTTATAGGTAATTCGGAAATTTGAATTAACCTTTTAGAAGAAATGAAGTTTCATTTTACTATAATATTGGAATAGAGAGAGATTCGATGATCATACTTAAATTGTATTATATTTGATGCCATACTAGCTTGTAAATTAGAATTGAGTAAAGTTGAAACTGCAAAGAAAATCTAGTAACAAGATACAGATTTTCATTTAGTTTGTTTTGGGGATAAATAAGCATCTAATAATCATACATTGCATGCTTTATTGACTATAAAAAAACCCTTTTGACTCTGTGTCACACCAAAAAATGATCAAAATCCTAAAATCAACCGATATCGTCACACTAGATCTAAAGATCATAACCGGACTTTACTGGCACCAAACATCAACAATCAAAATCAAAGGGTCCACATCAGAAGAGACAAGGATGTGTATTGTCTCCCCTACTGTTTAAACTCTACTCTGTAGTGGTGACAGTATTTCGCGAAGCCCTCGAGAATACAACTGCAGGCACAAAGATCAATGGAAACTATGTTCGTTACGCAGATGATACCGTGGTAGTGACTAGTATCCTACCAGAACTTCAATCTCTTATGGACGTTATTGTAGAATATAGCGAACAATTCGGCCCTTATATGAATACGTCCAAGACCAAACTATAATCAGATAAAGAATTGAGCAAGCGCGGAAAACTCTGAGCAACATGAGGAGACTTCTAGCAAACCGCAACTTTAGCCTGGAGCTCCAGATCAGAATGCTTCGCTCTTACATCTTTCCTGTTCTTCTGTACAGATGCGAAAGTTGGAACCTGGATGCGGCCACAAAGAAGAAAATTGACACGTCCGAAATGTACGCCTACAGGCGAATGGATATCTTAGACGGAACATAAGACAGACATAGAGGTCTTACAGCAAATGGGTAAACATAAAGCTTCTCACGACCATCAAGGAGAGAAAGTTGCAGTACCTACGACATATCATGAGAGACGAGCAATAGGAGATTCTCCGCTTGATAATAGAGGGGAAGATCGAAAGAAAACGGTTGATCGGCCGTCCGTCTACACCATATTTATTTGGTCAAGGTTGCTTCCAAATTATTCTGCATCACTTTCTATATGTTTTTTTTCTATTTTCGAGAATGTAGTTAATTGCTCCCTATTGAAAATTATCAGGTTAAGTTCAGAAATTTTTCTTAACCACCATTCTTGAATCTGTTCCATATAGTAATGACAGTGATTAACCGCTTTCAGATAAACTAAACATATTCTTTCAATTGAAAAGAGAAACCTTCGAATTATGGTATATTTTATCAAGTTACATGTTTTATTTGTTCCATAAGTCTTAATGATATTAACGTTTATTTTTAGTATATTGCCATACTGTTTCGGTTAATTTCATTCTGCTCCATTAACTAACACGAATTTAATCTTCCTTTGTGAATATATAATCATTGAATGTTAAAGTCTTGCTGATCACCTTTGCTTTGCTCCTGCTCCGTAATATAATATAAAGGGGCTCTAAAAAATTTCTTTTCTTCAAAGTTGATCATTTTTTCAAGTTACACCACTGTATTACTGTACATAGGAGCGTTAGTAAGAAATTTCTGATCTGAAATATAACTTATACTGATATAACAAGTATATCTCTATTAAAAAGTTCCAATCTCTTCACTTAGAGTCTTTCATATCTTCATACATTGTTTAAATTTGTTTTATATTGTTTAATAAACAACGTTATTGATAAAACAATGACATAGACGGTGTGCTCCTTTCAGAAACTATCTTGCACAGTTGAGTAGATCTTATGTGTCTATATTTTTTAATTTTCTATTCATTTGCTTCAAGAGTCATTTGGATGACTGGATACAATGGGCTGTAAAGCGTTAAATCCTCATAACGTTGTTAGCTGCTCCCCACATCTGACTACTGTAGGTCTAGTACACTTTTGAACGAGGAATTGTTTTCTGAGCTGAGTTTTGATTTGGGTTTCAAAAATATCAAATAATGTCAATCATTCAATTGTCAGAATATTTTAATGGACTTGAAACTCATACTTCCAAGAGTCAAAAAGTATGACAATGGAGATCCATTTATTGAATTCAAATAACATTATTGTATTTTAATTTGAATTTAATATGAAGTAAATGATCCAAAAACTCATGGAACAATATAAAGTCTATCTATGGAGATCGTTCGTCCACATTTACTTATCCGATCGACAGTGCAGCAAGTTTCTTGACCACTAAAGCTTCGCATCAGAGAAATTTGTGGTATTGAAGATAGCTAAGAAGGAACGTGCAGAACCACTACCTGAAAGAGGAAGGTGCTAGTTTTGCGATAGTAAAAGAAATAGATAAACCCGCTTTCATTGTGTAAAATGTAAAAAATTCATGTGCCTCGAATATGTTACCATCGTATATGAAACATGTTTTGAGAAGTTTTCGGAATGAAAATGTAAAATTAGTTACTGTGTTTCTTCGATCATATATTTTGCACATTGTGATCCAGTTTACATTTATTTTAGAATAAGTTTTCAGTTTATTCTTTACCTTTTCTATCTGTATCTGTGTTTTATTTAATAAAGAACAAACATATTTTAGTATAATATTATTTTGTTTCAATGCCTCTATATAAAATAGATAGAAAAAGCTATTATGTTATTCGTTGAAACAAAACGGTCTATTAGACCGAAACGGGTAACCGTTCCCAGATTTTCAAGCGGGTACCGGAGGGTTAATTTTTAAGTACTACTTCTATGGAATATTTATTAACTTTTTTTAAACATATTTATAATAATTCAGAAATGAGCATTTTTATTGTTTACCTTTTATTATCGACTGATCTCATATTCCAACTGCTTCTTATGGCACTGAGCAGTAAAAGAGAATCAACTCACAGTAGAAATGAAAGACAATAAAATACAAACCAAAGAGATGCGGTAGTCTCTAGTTTGCAAGATCGAACTACAGGTTGTTTAACTATAATTTAAGACATAGATTAATATAACCTTTACGGGGTAATAACATTAAACGTTCATTTATTTGAACGGTATAACATTTACGACGGAGTATTATTACAGCACTAAAAATGGAGTAATGTTTTACAGCAAGTAGTTATCCACGTATTTATCAGAAGAAAATTGTCGATGATAATTTATTCAAACTGTTGAAATCTCAATTAGAAATATCGTTTACCTCAAGCTTGTACTATATACTTATCGTTAGATCTTATTTGCATAAATAAGGAGAAGAAAATCTATCATAACAGTAATTTATGATTTGTTTGGTTTCATAGCTCATAACAACATAATTGGTAATATTTCTAATTAACTTCTACAGGAAATACGTTCCCAATTTACAATACATTGTAAGTAGACAAATTTAAGTAACTCCATCCATTTTCTTGGTTGATCGACTTTTAATCATTATAAGTATGATTCCCTATGGAACACATTTTAATTAAAAATTCTGCTGTATCCCACACATTTGATCTACATCTGATAATTAAAATAATCTTATTTGAAAACATGATATTCTCATTCACCTCTTCAGTTCCCAGATATGAAGACCAAATCATATCAAATTTATTGGAAGAATTCACTCGTGAAAACTGTCCATTCAAACGAAAGAATGATGAGAACTACTCAAACGAAGAGGAAAAAACAGTTAAGAGAAAGAGCGTTAGAGTTAGAATGAGAAGTCGGGATAATAGAGAAGAGCCAGGATCAGAATGTTATGAGATGGATTAGCTTAGCGAATATGAAACAATGAAGCCGAAACATAAGCAACGAAAAGAATAATTAAGACTACTGAAACGAAAATGCTAATAACAATCGGGGGAATGAGTCTCATAGAACTAGGAATTCAAGATGATAGTGAAAAATTTTGGAGTGTTCATATCGATGCGAAAAAATGGATATAAATCCAAAAAATAAACGCAAGGAGACCAATAATCAGACCATAAGAAATGTAGTATAGAAACTGGAGCTTAGCGTCTCACGTCAAGCTTAAGAGGAGACTGAATATTCGGAATTAAGTCTTATGGAAGTGGCACCTTATTGCCAGCCAAGACTTACACTTACCAGCTGTAGCACGGGGCTTGCTCGTGAAGTTTTGTACAATTCTTAGAAACAATAAAATAAAAATAGATATTCGTCGTGAGTTTGAGATTGCAATTCTGCCAAAAATTAAATTTTAAAATATCCTTTCTGAATACATACTTACCTTATTCATGGGGCGTTTGGGTGAAAATGATGCTTCTCTCTTGAATTCGTTCATGGTTAAGTTGCTAAATTTACTGTAGTTAGGAAGTACTGATAAGTTGGCGGACACGGTTTTCAATTAACCGTCGTTTCATATCCCGTAGTGGTTACAGACATGATTATAAAATAGAATCAGGAAGTATCAATCATAATCGCGTAAATTGTAAATACAAGTGAAGTTTTTTTCATAGAGAACTCAACCCCCTCTTCACAATTTGTGAAATCATGAGAAATCCTGATGGAAGTATTCTTCTTCTTCTTCTTCCTGCTGTGTATAGGCATCATTGCCTGTTTTTCTTCACGTCATAGCCTCTGCTCAGTAACCTGGGAGGTTGTCACTCCATCTTTTCCTAGGTCTTCCAATGCTTCTTTGTCCTGCTGGTGATTTGTCCCTTGATATTTTTACAATTCGTTCTTCCGTCATGCGGTAAATGTGCTCATTCCATTTTATCTTTCTATCCAGTACCCAGTCATTGATATTATCTATCCCGCATGTTCGTCTTATGTTTTTACTCCTTTCTCTATCCAGTAGTGTTCTTACCGCTATTCTTCGAACTATTTTCATTTTTGTAGTCTCCAATATCCGTTTCGTTTTAGAGGTCTCAGGTCGGGTCTCTGCTGCATAGGATAATATAGGTCTGATTGCGGTCTTGTAAATGCGGGCTTTTACTTCAGTTCGAAGTTATTTATTTCGCCAGATTGTGTCATTTAGGTATGTTGCTGCTCTTGAGACTCTTGTAGCTTGGTTTCTTACTTCCGTCTCCACGTCCCCGTGTCCAGATATTTCGATTCCCAGATATTTAAATTTCATTTCCCGGTGTATTATTTTGTTATCCACCACAAGCTTACATCTGATCGGTGTCTTGGAAGTAACCATTGATTTTGTCTTTGCCGCTGATATTATCATATTGAATTTTTTTGCTATACTATATAAAACTATATAAAAACCGTTTAAAAGGGAAAATCGATGAAAGTATTTATTTTTGTTAAATTTGTAGGCTAAATATTGAATTTGAAGATTCTAACTTCAAAATAGACTTTAATACATGAATTAACCAAAAAATTCTTATTTAGCCCCCTATGGGTTGTATGATCCAAAGATCCTCTCTCATTGGGAGACTATGTTGTTAGATGAACCTACTGTGCAAATTTCATTATAGTAACTTCAATAGCTTCAGTTATGTAATGATCAACCATTCGTAACATATAGGGTGTTTCTAAATTGATGCGATAAAATTCAGGATGTGATTGCCCGTACGAAATTAAAATGAGTCTTTCTTATAACCCCTATAACAATCGAGATCCTTCTCCTTTGGGTATATTGTTTATACCACAATACAAAATAACTGTTAATCGAAAAAATGAATTAAACAAAATTTGTTTTAGAGCATACTCAAGTACCAGTTTTGTGGAACTGGAGTTTGAGATGATACAAAAATACTGAAAAGTCATAATTATTCGTTCCCTTCGTTCCCTCCATTTTATTTTAATTTGTTTATTACTTTTGTATAAATAATTACAAAATGCGAATGCACCTAGCAGTAGCCTTGTCAGTAGGATCTACTTCAACCATATCCATCAAGTGCTCGAGCTGTACTGTGAACACGATTGTCAACACTGCCAATGTAGAGCTACGAAAAATCTGCGCGCTATTTTCTCCTCAATTCGCGATGAAAATCGGGTCCGCGAATTGCGCATGAATGTGAAACGCCTATCAGTGTAATATTGGTTTCAGGTGCTTGTTTCTTAACATTTGAAATATTTTACATATATATCAACATACTTGTATACAGCTGCATTCAATATAGTTTTCTCAAAGACTAATCATGAAAACACCGAAATATATTCGTTATATAATGCATTGAAAATTTAAAACTGCAATTTATTTCAGATACACTAAAAAATGAAATATCTTGGTACAATTTGTTTCTAAGTATGCTTCAAATAATCGAAAACTCCTACTAAATAAAGCTTAAATCTATTTTCATGGATAACCACTATGTATGTGGATGAAAACTGCGATCCAAAGGATCTATTGTGTCCCCCTTTCTTGCTGCGATACTGGATAAACCCAGTATATAAAGCTGATCTGTTAATCCCACTCCTTTCAAACAGTCTAGGAGATGGGATGGCTGTAGTTGCCAGAAATCTTCGTCTCATGTTCCAAAAACTCCCAGGTGTAGTACTTTGGAGTTCCGTAGTGTTTCCCACACACAGAATATGGATAAATGTTTCGCCCTATTGGAGCTTAAATCTCCGATGGTGGCTTGACTATAATTTCTCTCTAGATTGAGCTAGACACATTTTTCAATTACATAGATTTCTGCTTGAGAATTTGGTGTGTTGCCCAGACTTTCAGAGTGTTTAGTTCTGGACCCGTGCACTCCCATTTCCATTTTTTTCAAGTTTGGTCATTATTAAAGGACGGTTTTATTTGGTTGTTCCGTCTCTAAAAATTCTAAGTGAAGTTGTGATTATGTCACATGCTTTCAGCGTCCAAGTTGAACACAAGCAAGCCAGTCTTTGTACATTTGAGAAATTATTCCTCGTGGCATTCAGACTAGTTTTAGTACCCCAAACCATTGCTTCATGGATCTTTGGGTTACAACCCCAATTTCTCTCTGAGAAGTTTGTGTACACCATACAATTCTGTTATGTATTATTTAAATCATTTTTAAAGACTAATCGTACTTAGATTTATGCCAGAATTTTTAGTATATATTAAATAAAGTTGTGTTTCAAAAAAGTATTTTTGTACTACCATTTCCTGACAAAAATATCGGATTTGTTGATTCACACGAAATAAATCAGTTCCAAATAACATATAAAAACATCAAATTTGTAATGTATTGTATAAATTGGAAAATATCTTATTCTCAGTATGTTGGGAAATTGTAAAAATTTCAAATATCCATGCTTGTTAAACTTCTTCAAAGTGTATCAAGTATATAATTGCTACAAAGAACTTTATAGCGATAAATATTTACATTAGATTCAGATTTATTATGATTTCATTGCAAATTGTTAGAAAAAGGTTTACCAGTAATATCAATTATAAAAACACTAAACAACAGCTGCAACTGGAAAACGAAAACAGCTTCGAGTATTAGGTAAAAATACTTAAATTGCTGCCAGTTAAATTAAAAACATACTCCATTTTATTACCAGGCAGTTTAGTACTATGGAGGGTAATTATTGAATTCTGGCTAAAACAAAAATAGTGTGTAAATAGATTTTCATTGAATTTCATTAAAATACATGAATCAGTAAAGCGCCATCGATTCAATTTTGAATTTTTAATTTAACACTGAAACAATACTTCATGCAAGGTATTAGTATACCATGTTTTTAATTAAAAGGCCATTGGCTCTCCTAAGCATAAATTATATATTGTCATGCGATATCAGAAAAGGTATATGAAATTGATTAAAACGACATAATTGATTAAAACGAAATATTCACTACAGCATACGTGTTAATTTGGATAATATACCTAAAAAAAGTTCAAGAATTCATGAATAAAAGATATGAAATAAATTGTTTAGACATCATCCAACAGATAGAAAGCGTTGGAGTTAAATATGAAGAAACATATAATTCAAAAAATATTCACCCATAAGACCAACGATATTTCAATTTTAATAATTTCATTTAAATAAAAACCATTATTTTGATTTATACGCTTTGCACATCCTATACATAGTAAAATTCTTATATGATTTACAAATATCTGATCAATTATTATGTTTTAATATGATATTTGAGTGAAAAATTTATAGTGTTTTGTATTACGGGAAAATTTATCTCAAACAACATAAATAACACTTTTCAATATTTTCAGTAATTATATCATGTGCTATGCCAATGACACCATGATATGTGCTGTAAATAAAGAACGTCTTCAAAGATTATTGAATATCTCCGATCTCACAGACAAACATATGAATCGACTGAAAAAACTATATGCATGACAACATCAAAACAGCAGAGAATGAAATACTTGGGATTGGCATAACCAGTTATGGAGACGTAGAGAAAGAGGATAGAGGACAAATAGCTAGAGCGAATAAAGTCGCGGGATGTCTTCAGAACATAGTAGGGGGCAAGAAACAAAGGCACGTATTTGCAAAGCGACAATCAGATCTATAAGACCTATACATCAGAAACAATAAGAAACACAACTCTTGCAGGCTACAGGAATAAAAATTCTCCGACAGATCTCGGGAAAACACGAGCAAAAAAATTAGACGATAATCGTCGACGTAGATAATATTAACGAATGGGTATCACAGCGTAAAAACAATTGAACCAATATAACCAAGACGAATGACATGATAAACTAGTAAAAGTAGCAAGACAAAAAGGTTTAACTTGAACACGGAGTAGAGGTCGACCACGAAAAATGTGGAATGACAATCTAGAGCCAAGATGGGGAAAGACAGAAAGAGGGAAGAGGCGTCAGACCATTTATGGAAGAAAGAAGAAGAAAAATAATAAGCTTCAAACATAATTTTTTATATAACGAGTAACGAGACGTCATAAGCGGGAAGTCATGTGTAGTTCGAGAGATTTTTTGAGGTTTATCTAGAGCTATTTCACCTAGTTTACCTTCAGTCTCTGAAGACGATAAGACTATGTAATTGTGAGTGGTGGTGTAAACAGTGTGTTCAGTATATGTTTCCTCGGAGAATCGCTCTCTGATATCGCTATCTAATTATGTTATCGTAGTAGGTTATGTACCTAAGTTCCAGTAAATTATTTGTTGTTTTATTTTTCTCTGCTGATTCTATATAAACTGCTGAATAAAGCGTTTGTTATGTGTCACCGATGGATTAGAAGGTTTCGTCTTAATAATTTTCTGGTCAGTAGATGACGAGAAATTGATGAAATTTTCTAAAAACTAACGTATTTGAAGCATTTACAGCTCCCTATATTATGAAAACTTTACCCATTGAATGCTTACAAATTGATAATATAATGAAAAAAATGTTTTCTGATTATCCATACAATTTTCACTGCATCTCATGTCGCAGTTTTTTTTGTAGAGTTCTCCATCTTTTATAATTCTTTTCCACAAAATTTTAACATTTGAACAATATACTATATATCTTTACAAGAGGAAAAATAAATATAGAGCAGTGACATTTGGAAAACATGACACTCATATTCAATTATTAGCCATATTGCAACGACAGAGATTAACATAGCTGCAGCTGTAGCCACCTGCCTCTTCACTTGACTTTATTACTCCAGAAGTCTCACATCAATAATATCATACCCTTACATACACACACCCACACAGCACTCCAACCCAAGCCGTGCAGAGGAAACAAATCCTATATCGAGGTGATCTAAAATCAACGTAGTCCAATTTTGAAAAATTCCTTCCCGAATAAAAACAATGAACTAAACGAGCTTCTTTCTTGTTGACAAGTAGTATTCCTCATTTTAGGGATATTTTTTTCGAAACGAGACACTTTTCTATGAGGTTTTCAACAATATACTTGTAGCAGTTGCAAATGATTTCTAAACACATAATCTTTCATTAATATTGACGTTGATGCACCATGAGAAATATTTGTAAATGTAGTTCGAAAAACTTTTGACATTTCTAAAACCATTTTTTCTTAGTTTGCATGTCATTTGTACTCGACAAGTGGAAAGGAATATGTTCGGCTCAGAATATCTACCTCCTGAATCCATATTTGGTCTCAAATGACTATTTGAATACCATTCAAAAGAAAACGAGACGCCCTAACGTTTAAGAAAAACGGTTACTTCAAATCAAAACTGACAGTGTATGAAATATGTGATGAGTTCTCAATAATTAACGGTTTTTTTGTTCATTTCGAATTGTTTAAATAAATCGTGATAATTATTGAACAAATTTAATTTCAGTGTAGTTTTATTTTTGAGATTTATGGTTATTAAATAAAAAAAGTATTTTCAGATCATCACCGTAAAAGTTCGTTATCCTGGGAATCAGCAGACTTTCTCAAAACTGCATTTGGGTCTTGGCTGGTATTTGTGATTTCTACTTACATTTTTGAGTGGATTTTAAGTAGAAGAAGAGAAAAAGTCAGTGCTTAAGTTTAAGCTTAAGCTTAAGAGATTTGATGCTTGTTTTCTTTTGTGTTATAGTCATTTAAATTGATTACTTTTATTTACCCTTCTATTTCCCAAAAATCCTGCAAAGTTCATTGGTAGACACAATATACCTTAAAATAACCTGCTTAGTTCCAAAATAGCTTATAAACAATAGAAAATCAGTTGTCTTCATTTGAGGCTTTTCATAAAAAATTTTTCTAAGTAGATTATTTTTGAATTTTATGATCTAAGAAACAATTAAAATTTTATAAAAATTTTTCTCTTTTCTATAGAAAAACCTTGAAGTGAGTGAGCAAGTTTATACTTTAAGGCGATGATAACATAGTAAGTGGTATACCTAAGTCTTCGTTTCCTTGAAAAATGTCAATTATACTAGAATTTCGTAGGGAAACGAGAAGAATCACAAGAAAATTTATACCTTCAACTTATTGTTGTTATCATTTGTATGTGAGTAATACCAACATAAATTGATTACGAGAATTAAAATATAAATAAAAATGTTTTGAATAGTACAAATGAAATTTTTATGATTAATCAGTCTCTGAAATGACTAATAGTATAACTTTGTTATGATCAGACGGCATACGGAGGTGTATGAATGCAACAATAAATTGAATCACTATTCAAATGTAATGAAAATTGAGGCAAAAGAAATTCGGTTGCTGCATACAATATAAGCTCGCATAATTAACGTATTTTTTCCCTGTCATAAAATTTCGAATTCAATTCAACTGGACGAAGAGATAATATATTAATTGACTTAATTATAATTCATTTTCTCTGGGCAGCAATTAATAAAAAAATATGGGATCCGAATATGCCTCTTAGGTTTTCTAAAAACTTGTTTTCATTATGAATTTATTTAAAATATTCTAAATATTAATCATGTTAATCACTAATGTCAACCATTCAAATAATTAATTTCGAATTGCATTGTTTGTCCATCATTATTCCGAAATGAATTTTATCTTATGCTAAGAAATTATCCTGTAAAAATTTGTTCTCAGTTACTTCAACAGACTAAAATATTTTGGGACGTTGATATATGTAGATGATATATACTTTTTTTTTAATAAATCTATGCTTGTGAATATTAAATCAAAATGCCTTCTGTGAATATATGCTTATAAATTCATTGAATAAAACGTTATATATTCTATTCGTGGAGTCAATTAATAAATAATGTCTCTTACGTTCTCAATTTATTTGAACACTATACAATACACTTAAATAATTTTTGCTATTACTTCTACTAATTAGTTCTATTCCCTACTACCATTTATTTAAAACTAAACTTACTGCGTTACATAAATTTATTTATATACCACAAATAGGAATGAATAAATAGATTTTCCAAGATATAACTTAGAAGAAATACTTCAAATAACCCACTCGCTATAATAAAAAGTTTTAAAAGTACACATCAAAGGCGCTTCCGCCATTTAGAAAAAATATTGACTTCGCGTATTCGCAGAATTTTTAAATTCCATTGTAGCTGAACAGAGCCGGCTAAGGACCCATTCCACGAGCGGTTTCGTAACATTAATTTGAAAGTTGAATAAAATTTCAGCCGATTTCTTCACATAATTTCATAAAAGTCGAGATGTGGATGTCGAAAAAGTAGAAATATTGTGAATATTTGTTCAATATGAACATATCAACTGATTTATATAAAAACAATAAAAGTTTATTGAATCAAAAAACCTATTACATAAGAGTAGCATCAGTTCTTATGATGCAAAGCAATATCAAAGATATTAGTTATAGCTATACAATAAATATACCAGATCATCAAGCGAGGAAGGCATTGAGTTGAGATAATGCGAACGAAATTAGAATAGAACCAGAACAGTAACGCGACCAAAACCTGTGGGGTAACCTTTAATTTGTTTTAGTGTTAATGCCTCATTTGCCTACTAATAAGGTACTTTTCTATCTCCACGCAAAGAGATTTGACTTTTTTTTTATAGTTTTCCGATAACTTATTCCACATTTGAACCGAGTTATAAAAAAAGATTTTCGATGTTGAGGTACTCCATAAAGGTTATTATTTCTAGTATAGAAAGGATGGTTGAGTGTATACAATTAATTAAACAAATAAGTATGTTGACCGTTTTTTATTATTTTTTAAATAAAACTAAGCATGTGCATGTGTGATATCGATAAGATGAATTAATGCATCGAGCCCCTGTGCGGTCCATAGGACCGCAAATGAATTTTTCTTTTGTGTCACCTTCACTTTATACCTTGATCTCATATGAAATTTCTTAAAACATATCGCACATTTTGGTCCATTTCACATAAAAGCATAAATCATCTTTCAAAGGATAAAAAAGCAAACAAAATTTTGTTTTCCCATACTGCATCCCTAACCTAACCTTATATATAATGAAAATATCTATTTCGAGTGAAATGTGCAGAATATGATGTTTTTTGTATACGATCCATAGGGCCCTGGAGAAAGTATTAGCGGTAACTTTTTATTTCGAATTTTTACTCCATTTTTCATTAGATCCACATCCCATATAGAAAGTGAAAACACAAAAAATTTTTTGGGCCCAGGGGAAAGTTTATCAAGTTTGGTTGGGACTCAATGTGTTAAACAAAAAACGCATGCAGCTGTTTTGCAATTTTTGGATGCAGTTGAAAACTGCAATAGTTATCGAATAATTTTCTAAATTCATTGATTAATATAAATACGCAAATTATTACTGTCAATATCATATTTCGATAAATACTTAAAATTAATCGAAGCGTCAATTTTTCATCAATCGCTTAAGAGTTATCAAAGAAAACCAATTTTAAAACAGAAGAGACCTAAAATCAAGAAAATTTAGATGCTTAAAATATCAAAAGGTCTAAGAAATGAAAAATTAAAGAAATTAGAATAGACTATATCTCCGAAATCCAATACTGGAAGAACGAGAATGTTACATAGAAAATGCAAAATGTTTTTAACATGATGTACGCTCTTTAGTCAATCATAAGCTATTTTCTGCTTATATTTTATGTGGCTTTCAAAAAAAAATCAATTTACTATTGTTGTATTTCCGTTATCAATATTTATGCCAAAATTAAAAGTTACATAAAGTAGTTGTCGCATTTAGTTTCAAATTGTGATTTTTTGATAATAATTTTATGTTATTAAGATCGTCACTAAATCGATCCTGAAAAACTGGGATACCGGATTTCGAAAAGGAATCGAATTTATGTGAATTGTCTGCATACTGTAGTATATTATAGTAGTTTAAACAGTTTTTCATATCTGCTATATATAAAAAAAGACCTACAATGGAAGCATGAGGCACTTCCGTTTTTAGTGGGACATATATGGATTTGTCTACAACCGCAATATTTTGGTTTAAAACGCAATTTGGATGAAAGCATATTATGATCAGTGGTATCGAATGCTTTGCCAAAGACAAGAAGTGACAAGCAGGTTGCCTCTCCTAGATTTTTTTTAGATTTTATGGCATTTACTGATTTAACCAGACTTGTTGACGTACTGAAAAATTTCCTAAAGCTTGTTTGGTTGTATATGTGTCTTCTTACTATTTTTGATACGACTGGTAATATGCTTATTGATCTCAAGTCTTTTGTTTCTTTTGGATGTGTATTTTTAAGAAAAGGAATCAAAATACTCTTTCCGATATTCAACCGTCTTTACCAACAGTATTTGTAGAAATTGTAAACTTATTTTGAAATAGAAATTTTTTAATTAACATTCAATATTCTATAATAGAGTGAAATAATTGAAAGATCAATTTTTTGAACTAATAACATAAATTTGAATTCTGTATAAGTAGATAACATCTTCATCCACAAACTTTCGATCAAAATAAGGCTTATCTTACACGAAGATGTTGTTCATAAATGTTGTTTCATAAATTGTGGCAACTTTTACAAACTAATATATAAAATACAAATATAGTTGATAAAGCCACGTCAACTAATATTGTTTAATATTTGCACATTTCATACAAAATTTAGACGAAGCTTTTCTCATGATTTCCGACTAGATTACCATTTTTTGTATATCTTGTGTTATCTGTACTTTTTCCCTGTCAATTCTAAATAAACTGACAAATGAGTCTTTACACAACTGAATTAGGCATTTGTTATTGTCACTGACGGATTGAACGGTATCTTTTTGATGATTTTCTGGTTGATCGATATCGAAAAACCAATGAAATTTCAAAGCTTCTAAATACTGACGTATTTAGAGCATTTGCAACCAATCCATGAACTTTCTTAAAAACCTCAACGTAATTAAACTTGAACTTTCTTGATTCAACATTCTCGGAAGAATTTAATAATAATTTTCCTCTCACTTATTTCAAAAACATGAAAATATTGAGAAATACCCTTTGATATCCGTCAATCACTTTTTTAATGTTACAATGTGTGGAATAAAGATTCCCATCCACATTCTAGATTTATACTTATTTAGACTACACTGTACACAAGGTAGTTGAATATCCTATGACTAGAATTGGCCTAATAACTTCTACTTGAGGAAAGGCACTCAAAAAAACATACACTACCAGTCACAAGTTTTTGCCCACTTTATAATATATTAATTGGATTTCAAAATAATAAATTTCATCAAAAATAATAATGTCCGTTATTTGTTTATACCAGCGCATGTTTATATTTTGTTTAATTAAGTTTAAACCTGCAAGTACCGGTTAGTTTGTATATTTTCTCTGTGGATCATTTCCTCGGAGTTAATGATTGTAGTTTAGTTCTAGTTAGCCCTGTGAGACGCAAGAACGTGCTGTGATTTATACTTCTTGGAACAAGACATTTTTTTGTTTTCGTTCTCGACAAATTCAGATTTGTAAGTTTTAAAATGGGTAAAACAAAAGAACTCTCAAGTGAATTATAGTCTAGGCAACAATAACTGTACCATTGCCCCAGAACTAAAAACGGCGATAGAAAATGTTCAAGGCGGCCTCGAAAATCCACTACAGTAAATACGAAAACTCACGGTCCCAAATATTGTAGCTTTGATCAATGAATCTAGGGATCTACCTCAGTAAAAAGGAGATTGATAGAAGCTGGTCTCTTTGAAAAGGTGGTAGTGAAGAAATCTCTTTTAAAACGCCATAATAAAAAAAATAATATGTTGCAGTGGGCAGGAGAATATGAAAATTGGACGCAAGAAAAATGGGAGGGAGTTTTATGGAGAGCCATATGTAATCCCGACTGTAGAACACAATGGAGGCTCAGTGGTGGTTTGGGGATGTTTTGCAGGAAGGGCGACTGAAGACCTGGTGAAGGGATTTTGAAAGAAGGCTATAAAAAAAGGAAAATATGGTACGTTCTGGCTAACATCTATTCGGCAGAAAATTTATCTTCCAGCATGGCAACGATCCCAAACATTCCTTGAAGCTGTACAAAGAGATGTGGGACAAATTGGACAGAGAAGCCAGAAAGCAGTGTCCTAATTCACATCTTTGGAATATACTGGAAAACGATTGGAACCAAAGAGGTTCCGACGATTATTTGCAGATTAGGGGGAATGCAAAAATTGTACGCCGAAATTATGTTAGCAAAAAAGGGTTACACTGATGAATCAAAACTTTGAACATATAAAAATTACAGGCTATAGTTTCATTATAACAATGTCCTAATTTTTTTAAAATATGAATATCGAATTGTTTTCATATGTTATGTATCACGCAAAATATAGTGTAGACGAAAACTTTTGACGGTTTGATGGTCTAAGTTATTTTCAGTACCTATATGGTTAGACAGAATTAAACTTGTTCAATAATTACTGGCGATTCACACGATAAAAGCTTGCTGTACAATTAATTCCTATTCATAGTAGAATTTTAAATGTCCCCAATGCTGCTACTTACTACCGATTCCTGCAAAGTTTTGCCAAAAATATGTATCGGAATGCAGTTGATTGAAATATTCTGTGGTACTGTTTTCCCATAAAATTCAATCATTCCTGTTTTTTCACGATAAAATGTATCAATTATGAAATTTATTATATTTTAAATAAAGCACTTGAACGTAATGTGGAGAACTACTAAGTTTCAATGGAAAATATTTTTTGCAACCTGAAACGAAACCATATCTCACTCTATAAAAAGTACCATGAAAAACCAACTATAAGGAATGCAAGTCAAGGGGAGTAGACAAAAAAGCTAATCGTTCTTTTCAAATTTTACTACAAAAATTTTTAAAATAAAGATTCGATTTATACAGAATATAAAATTCTTTTTAATATGTTTTACTTTATCCCACATTCCAAGTTCAGAATGATAAAGTTTGGTCAATAATTTCTTTTCCAATAGTTGTCCATCCGGTACATTTTCGATGGGTCACATTGTATAACATATACGGTTAGCAGCAAAACGAGGAAAAGTGTTTTAGGATATATCCTTAACTTGCGGGAATATTTATTCACAACTTCAGGGAACTGAAAATAAGGAAAGGAAGAGAAAACGAGAAAGATTTTTAGTTTCCCGAAGGGAATAAATTCTGTAGATTTATGGAAAAACGTATTTTTTCAACATTTCGGTATAATTTTGGAGTTTTTTAAATATTCGTTCACATTTACGATGTAACTAACGATTAGTAGACTTTTTTGGAGAAACAAACATAATACGAAACACCTTTTTTATAAATAAGAAAACTCATTTACTCTTCTTTCATAATTATTGCGGTGAATTAATTATTTGGTTTTTGAGTCCAATAAAATATATATATAGATATATATGTTTAGGTTTAATTTTGTTACATCTGTTACCTCGAGTAAATAATATATATTTGATTATTAAATTAAATTTCTCTTTCTATTTGTTTAATTTTAATTAGCATTCCCCAATAAGTTTCAGCCGCTTCCAGCAGATTATTTAGAAAACCTCACATTATTATATTTGATAACATTACAACTTCTGTATTGAATAAAATTAATACGCTCATGGTTTCATACCTGGTTCATTTTCGAATTGTCCGCAAACTCCCAAGAAACTCACACAAACTAAAACCACTTGTAATAGCATCACACAGTAAATTTTCTCACCAAGAAAAGTGAACACCATTTTATTAGTATTAAACGGACACAAACGTCACCGAAGCACTCAAACAAACATACCCCTTGCACACAAGGAAAGATAGAAAGTTAATAAAAAAGTTTTCTGTTGGGAAAATATTCGCGAAGTATATTTGAATATACCGGCCGGAACGCCTAACTCAGTGTTCTCTACGCAGCGGTCAAAATACCACTAGTGCTGGCGCTAAGATGTTGATTTGAAGCGTGCGCCCGGCCAATAGCTCTGCAGATCCGACACGCACCGAACGCCCACGAAGTTTTTTGTTTTTTTTGCGTTTTTATATGGACGCTCTCAGATTTTAGTTTCAGGACGAAAGTTGTTCCGTTGATTGAAGTTTCCAAAGATTATTTTGTCTTAATAAAATTGTCTGAAGTACAAAGAACATTAAAAGTTTGTTGTCAAGATATATTTTCTACGGAAGATTTCTCCAACTTGAAAGTTGCGTTCACTGCCTCTTTGTTCTCTTAAAATATATAGTTTTTCATCGTTTCAGTTCATAAGGAAAACCAATAACAATCTCGTAGTCCGTGTACAAGTCAAACGAATGGATATTAACACGCTTTTATTAGCCTTGGTATGTATATATAATTCTTTGTAACGAAATTTTTGCGCTCGATTCTGGAGCGTATCAAAAGAGCGAATCAATTTGGAACTTTGAACAGTAATCGATGATGATACAAAAATTTCATAAATTCGTTTTCGTGTAGCGGATTCTTTGAACTCGATTTTTGAAATTGGATTGGTATCTACCGTACTGGTGGCGTGAATACAAACCGTTAAATTTATAGAAACAGTAACAGATTAAAAATTCTCATTCTAAGTTGGACATCGACTATCCAGAAGTTGCGAGCCTGTACGGGTAATCTTGCGGTTTCTTGACTATTCACTGCTGAATAATAAGCTACACATCATTTATAAATAAAATCTTACATCAAAAGCTTCAAACATGAGTAATCCGAATTCAATATGATATTCTAGGGGTTAATATTTAAAGGATCATATGTTAGCTAAAGATAATTTTAGAGGTCAAAATCTTAGAAAACGACAGTAAATAGGTGCAAATATTATACTGCTTCACTAGCTACATACCGACATGCTCCAACTGCATCAAAAATCCTTCAAACAAATCCCACTATGATACTGCAATCGTTGAAAAAGGACAACCTCAACAACAGTCTAAATCCATCCACATGAGTTTCACAAACAGAAGACGAAATTGTCTCTTCGTCACTGGACATCGACTATCCAGAATTTGCGAGCTTGTACGGTTAATCATGCTGCGATTTATCTAAGCTCTTGACTATTCGCTGCTGAACAATAAGCCATTCAGGACTTTACGATGGGCCCAGCTTAGACCCACATTTAGGCACCACACTAAGTATGTACGACTCTGTTTCAAATTTGGTAGGATTCTGGGAAGATAACGATGTCTTCCCGCTTGGTTTGCAAGCCTAAACCAGGCCTGGTTGCCTAAATAAACCCAATAAACCAAATTTTCTGTTATATATTCTATTGTTTAAAGTAGGTTCTTAAAGAAAAAAATCCGCGGAGGTTCAGAAAATTTGAGAATACTCAACCTAAGCTTAGTAATGTGGACAATATAAACTTCTTTATTTTAACCTTATGAGCTTTTGGTGATTTCTTTTATCTTGAAATTGGATTTGATGTAGTTGATTATCCACGATTCAAGCACACATTTTGGAAAGATGGTCTCACTAAAGTAGCTTTAATAGCAGACTACTGCATCTCTTAATATATGCTCGATCGATATCAAACAATTAAAGATAAATACACTTTGAATTCATAGACCAAAGTGCTATTATTTATATTTGGGAAAAGTATTACCCATCAACATTTGCTGGTCTGCCCACACATTATCATTTGTACGAAATCGTATCTAAAAATAAAATTTTTCCGTGAATGTATTATCATTCTGCTAAATAACCTTCGATATACATCTTTCGAATCCCAATTTTATGACTTTAGGAGCTAAAAAGAAGAATATCTAACTCTAGGATATACGTAAAGCTCATGGTAAGAATTTATGAGTTTCTTATATAGTTATTGCTTGATTGCGAATAACTTTACAGTACTACTTTAAACTGCAATTCGTTATTAGTGACGTAAACCTTTAGTGTTCTTTTTGAAATTTTAAGCAGAGCTTAGCTCTATAATCTTATCACCCCTTATCATAATAAATTTTATTACTATTTATTTCAATGGAGAAACGGATTAAGTTACTCCCTAGCAAATAATCAGTTTACATTACTGGTTGAACTGTTAGAAAACCTATTGAACACCAGAGTAATAAAAAATATTGATGGAATCCAATTTATTTTAAAACATTAGTAAGAATCCCGAGAGGGACATGCTTCTGTTGGGCACATACAGAGGATAATAAATAAAATCATGCAAGATCTGAAAACTGAAAAGTACTGCTCCGGGATATTCTTCGATGTAATTCAGACCTGTGATAAAGTTTGACAATTGGGTCTTCTTCACAAATTCAAACATTTCCTACTCCAAATTTTTTTATTCGCAAAATCTACCGTTAAGATTGCCAAAGCGAATAATTAACAATACATCTCATCCACCACGTGTTTCCCTTGGTAGCATTTTGGGTCCGCTTCATCAAATGTACCCAACTCAAAAAAAAAATTAGTGCAACATATGCTAATGACACTGCTTCACTAGCTATATACCAAGATCCTCCAACTTCATACAAATCTCAATATGATACTACAATCGTTTAAATAGAACAAACTCAATAACAGTCTAAATCAATAGACGTGACCTTCACAAATAGTGCCTCTTCTTCACTATGAAGTAAAGAGAAGACAGGTTCAGTAGCGCCTCTAAGATTGTAGTAAGGTAGGTTGACATTGCACCTGTAATATGTGCACAGATTAGCCTTTAAATCTTATTTTGCATTCTCTAAGCTGTTTTTGTCATCATGTCATAAGTCATCATGGGTTTGATGACTGTTTGATAGTACCATTTTATACTTTGGTCCAAATGCCATCAAGCCTCCAAGTCCATATAGCTGCAGTGGCTACTGCAGTTACCTTGTCGAAGTTTTATTGGGATTGATCGAGAGTTGGTTTTGATCACCTCAATTGTTGATTGTGTTTATGGCAGAGTTTATGCCTTCATACTTGTCCCTTATTGCCATTACTAAATCATCCTCGTAAATCCAGTACTGCTAAATCTGATGACCACAGTAGGAGTGATAGGAATTCGCCTTACGGACAACCCTTTGTTGTAAAAGGAGTGGAATTGTTTTCGTTTATTTCTGCCGTTCCTATTCGATTTTATCAACATCGCTTTGGCTCATTTTGGAGTGAGGATTCCAGCTTTCCGTACTTTTAATGCCCTTTCGATTCATTGATGTGAGGTGTTATCAAAAGCTCTTTTTATATCGATGAAGGCTGTCTCCAACTAGGCAATGTAGTGCACATATGGTGGAATTGCCTTTTCGATAAGGGAATTATTTGATCTGAAGTGGATTTTTAACGAGAGCCGTACTTGTGAGATATTGTTCTACGACTTTTTATAGTTCTACAACTTTTTCCATAGTTTTCAAGGAAAATGTGGTGATGCAAATCGGGCGAAAAGACTTTGGTTGATCTGCTGGTCTTTTATAAACACTACTTTTGCTTCTCACTATAGTTTGGGTATACGAGTATAATCTAGATCACGCTTGCATCAAAACGCTTCTGAAGATTTTTCTTCATTACTTTCTGTAGTATGGCTGGAAAAATGCCATCTTTGCCAGGTGATTTGTGGGACTTGAAACTCTAAATCGACCACGGATACTTAATTGATACGAAATAATTGATTATATACAGATAGTTTGACACATTTACATTTCTAAATTAAAGGATTTAGAAAGAAAAAAATTAGTTAATAATTAGTAATAAATCTCGCAACATGAAGTAGTGAGTATTTAAGTGATTTTGAGGATATCAACAAACTGTTCGATATTTGACTTTTTTTATATATATCTTGTTGTTATATGAAGTTATACAAATACAAACCATTATAAATAGTCACAGGTCGTTTAGGGTTTTTTATAATCAATATTTATTATAGTGAAATTTAAATTCAAATAGTTTCTACTTCAATTCAGTTACTATTGTTTGAAAATACCTTCAGCAACAAATCTTATTGAACTATACGGGGACCAGTTTTTAACGTCGATATATAGGCAGCGAATATAATAGGTAGTAAATTTGAACAGAAGCGCGTAATTGGTTATATGTACATGTACAAGATAACAATGTAAACGACGAAGCATTTCATAGGTATTCCCCCTCATAAAATTAGACTTCCCCATACTAAGTTCATTGAATATAATATAACCACAAAGGAACTAATTGCTATATCATAATTAGAAGCAGCTCTGTAACTAATTAGAATTTGACTTAAAAATATTGCTATATAACAGAGTGAACTATTATTGAATCTCACAATAATTTCAACAAAATTGAACTAGAAATGTCTCCTATTGATAATGGGTTAGAAAATTGAATATACAGTACACACAAAAAAAGATCATTGGTCACATGGAAATTAGCGTGGGTGATATGTTAGGAAGAATTAAGTTCATCACCTTTTTATTTCAAATGCGAAATAGGTAGTACTAGAAGAAAGATCAGTTAACTACAAATACTGTGATGTGAGTATTAAAAGTGATGTTTTATTTTGTAAGTGAAGAAGTGTGAAATGGAATCACTTTTAATAAAAAAATTATACATTTATCAGGCTCATACAAAATATTCAACTTTCCGATAACCATATGCGGTAATAGCGAGTGTATCATGTTTAAAACTACTACTACGTGGCTTTAAACACATTAGATAGTTACGATTCAGTATAGATTGATAATGTAAAAGCTTAGATTGTAAACCACAATCTGAATATCACAGCGACCTATCAGGAATAAATAATTTTGCAGTACCACAGAAAATTCTGAACGAACAAGCATGGACTCTGGACCCTATATAAAAATAAAACACAAAACAAATAAAAATAATTAAAAAATAATAGGTTTTCCGAGTCAACCCATTAGAATTCACCACCAACACGGTAACTCCGCACCTCACAAGCAAATGCCGAGTTATACATTGGGGATGGTTGTAAAAAAGTCGAAGGACCAATCGGATTAGATATTTTCTTGTAGAAGACTGGAAAGGGTTAAACCGAGACGATTTAAGAAAATAATATTATCTTATGTAAGAAAGTTGATATAAAAGTTTTAAGCTGTAAATTTCCGAATACATTATGTCTTCTATCTTCTAGTATTTATCAAGACACAACATTTATTAGATTCGATAAAGTCTCACACATTACCAACGAATTTTTTTGATTCCGGCAACATATTTCACTATGTACGTATAATATGAATCTCCTATTGTAACTATATTACGCAGTTGTGGATTCAAGTATTTTTCGCTCTATGAATTATTTGCTTCCATTAATGTCATGTTTGACAGTGAGCGGATGTGTCAACGATATTTCTGGAAATTATTTTGCTATTTGTCACACATACAGAGAATTTTTGTACAATTGGATGGGCACACCTTAATATGTCGTTTTAGTATTTTTATCTATCTGATTGTACAGTTTCGTTTGTATATTACATATTTTATATTTACTATCATTACCGAATTTCGGAATTTTAGGTACATAATATTTAGTTCAAAGGAAATGATACTTTGCTCCCTTTTCCATTTTAACCTGCCCATTCGCTAGCCATATATGTCTACTTCTTTTATTAACTGTATGTTATATTGGAAATTAAATGAATAATTTATTAATTTATAAATTACTTACGTGATGGCAGACTTTTGCTTTAGCTCCATAAAAGGTTATTCACTTTTTTAGCTAAGAATAAATATAAATATAAATAAATATAAAAATAAATAAGAATAAATAGGAAAGAAAAATAAAATAATTTACTCCAGTGACGTAAAAAATAGGGGGATAAAAGTGATAGCTAACCCTGACAGCACGCCACTGATTAAATGTTTCCAAAGTTTGTTCACGTCAAAATATTACATCATAACCATGCATGTTGGTCTCCAAAAATAAAATAAAATTTTTGATTTAAAATTTTCAATATCTCAGCAACTCGGTCCCGTAAAGCTTCTTATTCCTATATAAAAATGAATCATTTATTGAGATCTTTCTTTGGCGTTGTCGATCGAATATAGAAGCACCCTGTATTTATTTGCCGTGGAAATTAGCAATGCATTCATTTTTTGTGCCATTCTTGTCTACATTTTTTGAAATGACCAGAAAATATACAATTTTTGTTACTACATCAATTTCACTACAATAGTGAAGACATTAGAATATTCGTGAAATTTTCTTATCACTATCTTAGATAGAAACAATTTGTTCAGTTGGTACGGAATGGAATCGAAAAGAATATAAAACGGTAAAATTTTACTGTGATATGTGAGAACAATAATCAAATACTAAATTTGTTTCTTATATAACGATAACATCGTCATCATGATAATGTTTAACCAATTTTTGTTTTTGCATGCAAAATAATTCTCTTCATCTGAAAAGAGCCTGTACAATGTCTATTATTATATTTTGGTCTGTTTGTTGATATGTGAAATTTCAATATATTATCTACCAACTAACTGAAGCCGCATTAATTCAATTGCACTTGCGGCAGGAAGGCAAGTGCATCATCGCTTTTATAAATTCAATTATCCTAAATAAACTTGTATTATAGTAACATATTTTCTTGGAATTCGTTCTGGAAACTAACTCAGAGAGTACTTATAACTGAACGTTTCCGCTTATTTTGTACTTCATGAACTGAAAATTTTGATTTTATATATCACATAGCCATCGAAAATTTGGAATAACTTTATGAAGCAGCTTTGAGTAGGATGGGAGAAATCCAAATATTGAGTTCGCACTAAGTGCTTCAATTTAATGTGTATATATATGAGGTAGTTGAGAAAATTGAATTCGAATACTATTCTCATAACAATGATTAGAAATATGAAAAATACAAACACTAATTAGTAAAGTAAAGGGAATACATCCTTCAAAATAATTGGCATCTGGCAGACTACTGCGCGCGAATATTTGTAAATTATTTGTTAAGTAACACGGCTAAGGCTCGGTCACGCTATGTAACCTTTCTATTCCATTCAAATTTCTAACGGAATTAAGACAGAAAATATATTCTGCCAGACGATACCTTTCTGTTAGTGAAACTGTGACGCAGTGGTTTGATGAAGCTAAAGATGATGCCAGTCATACAGACGAAATCTTAGAAAATGAGTATTTGCAATCCAAACATAACAGTGCCTTTGAAGTTTCAAAACACGAGGAAGAGGATACTACTCGTTGAAATAGGGCCTCGATAAAGATGGAAAAGAAAAATGTGGATTGTTAACACAGTTAAGAAAAAAGATGCTGGGAGAGCTAAAAGCCAGTCAAGGGATATTGACTACTAAATCAGTTTTCAATCAATTCATGAAAATATACAAACTTTTTTTGCGGGACATATTTCGAGCAATGATACACCCAAAATGATTTTTCAATATTTTATCAGCTCTGTGGTTTAGCAATCCCGACACTGGAGGTTGTCACCAGCAAGAAGATACTGCAGCTACAATTGCATTCATAGATGCTTGTCAAAATGCATATGATTGGAACAGTTAGTGACAAAAGAGGAAATGCTAATTAGTTTTAATGATAGTTGTAGATTCGAAGTGAACATGCCCCTGAAAACGTAAATATAATTAATATATATTCGTCTCTCAGACTCCACGTTTCCGATGGTGTATTGAAAGTCCCTTTATAAATGCTTGAAGAATTTGAAGAATAATTCCAATGCGTTGGAAAGAATCGTATATGATAAGGGACGCTGCTGATGATGTCTAATTTTGAATTTATTATGTGTAAATACCATGCCCAGTAGCGGAAAATGAAAATAATAATATTTCCAATAATAAGTTCTATCCCTTCAAAAATATACAAATTATAGAGTTCAAATTCAAATAGAAATAAACAAATAGAAGAATGGAAAAGGCAAGCCTCTGTGACAAGTCACATGGCTTCACGAATTTGGTGTCATACCACCATCAAAATAAAAATATACTGTAATATACTGTACAATAATACATCTGCTGAATAGAATAGTTTTTTAATGATTAAATAAATGAATTATATCATTATCAATTGGCAAGGGGTACTGACACATTTATGTTCACGTAATTACTATGAAGCATATTGTAAATTCATTCTTCCATCCAGGAACAATTAAAAGTTAATACTCATAAAAAACCAGAAAATCTGAGTAATTCAACAAATAATGTAAAACTGAAATTAAAACATAAATTAATTGTGTAGTATTGAAGTATGTGTATGAACTAGAGATAATAAAATATACTTAATATTTAATTATCCAACCCATATGTGTGGTAACGTTTTTCGTTCATTTATTTACACTCTTTCGTGAGGTGAATTATTAAACACGATGTCTAAGTTCTTAATCCGTTTACATATTATACAAAATACTTAACTAATAATAATTTACTTATAAATGTCCCTTAAATAATTTCTGCGATTGCTTTCACTAATTTGTCTTTTTCATTACGACTATACATTTAAAACTAAACTTACGATATATAAACTTATTTATATACCACAAATAGCATTCTACAAAGTTCTAGCACTAAAAGAAACACAATAAATAAATAAATACACATTCCTAAAAATTATGTGAGAGAAATACTGTAATAAACCACTTTTATAGTAAAGTTCGTTAAAGTCGCGTTCGCCATTTATAAAAAACTGATCAAAGGCGCCGCACGAATTTGCCTAATTTTAAAATTCCATTGTAGCTGGACAGGGCCGGCCTAAGGACCCATTTCGCGAAATTGTATTACAATTTCGTAATTGTATAAATTGTTTATGTGTATACAACATAAATTTTTGAAAGCGAACAAGAAAATGTCTTTCCATTTAACTGCTACCCATTACCAAAGAATGTTGGTTACAAATAAAAAATGAAAGATATTCATATGCTATTCGATCATTATTATCCATCAAAATTATAATGAAAAAAAGATAAGAGAACGTTCCTCAAGCCTCCTCAACCATTCCCGGATTTAAATTATTTTAATTGCAGTTATTTATTTTGATCGCATCAAATAAAAATAAAAGTGAAATGGAGACAACGTAATGTTCAGATAAAATCAATGCTTGATGCGATTAGATCAAGTCGAAGATATCTTTAAAGACAGATATTAAAATCTCTTGATTAAGATATCAGTATCTATTCGGGAGTTGTTAAGTGTAGAGAGTGACTACTATCCCGGTAGACGGACACCATGTAGAAAAAGCATTAAATAATTTGAAAGAATTTATTAAATGAAGTAATTCTGAAATAATTATACTTAAATATAAAAAATATGCTAAACGTTTTATGTCCATATATCGTTTTCACTATTTAAAATGGAAATATTTTTCAAATTCTCAGCATGTTTGATCTTATTTCACTGGCTATGGTTATCTAAGTCTATTTTATTTTCGTCGTATTTAAAACTCAGAATAATTTGGAAAAAAATAAAATTCTATAATTTTCATAAAAGTTAAACGCGAAATATAAATCACAGCGAATATGATCAAGATGTTTGTGATGAGTTTAATAATCTTCCGGTTGCGTAGCCACCACTTTAAAAACACAGGTGGCTTTTAGTAACCAGACGGCAAAGTCAAGTATTCAAACATTTTTCACTTCTACAACCTAATTTAAGGCAAAGGAACTCTTTTCAGACAAACTAAAATATTTAAATGAGGGCCAAAGAGCTGTCTTAATAAAATTCTGGAATTATAGTGGTAATTTTAATAAGATTTAGTTGCGGAGATCGTAAAAATATATTAGCTGACATTTTGATTGTATGGAGATGGAGATAAAAAGAATACTCTCGTAAAATTCATAACAATTCATAAAAATAATGGTTTTGTCAGACATTCTTATTGGAACATTCATATTGTAAATAATTATAAGCTAATACGGGGCGGCAGCTAGCAATAATTTTATAACATGAGAATTATTTTCAACAAATTTCAACATATCTATCAACAAAGTCTGGGTGTACTCATGAGAGTTTTAGCTGAATTTAATTTGAAGAGGTGCAAACTACGAATTCCCCAGAGAAGCAAACCATAGCGAAGACACGATTCGAACAATGAATACTAGGTTGTTAAAGCAGTACGAGCTTTTAAGACACTGAGGATAATTGCGATGGTGTTGCGACCAATGATTCTCAAACCTTTGTATGCCATTAAGCCAGATCTGGAGAATATGATGGGTGTAAAAGTAATTCTATGTTTAATTATTAAACAGTTTATATCGATTTCTCACACAATGCATTCTCTTGGTGGAAGAGAATTTCTTTTTGTTTTTATATGAGTTCAGTTTTTGTGATCTTTGCGAGTGCAACAATCTGTAGTTGATTTCTTTCATATTCTCAAGTACTGGATAAAGAATATGCTGTATCCATTAGAGACCATCATGTGCGTTACTTTTTCACTTTAGATGTACTGTAGTAGTGAACCGAATTGTCACATATAGATATCAAAAACTATTTCTATTTTGACCAAATAGCTCTAAACTATGCCCTGATCATCAATTTTTTGTTGTTTTCGGTTTTACTTATTTGGAAAAAAGCTTTTTTGTGATGAAATAATCGTGTTAATCATGTAAATAATTATTATGATACGTCTCTGTTGTTTAATATCTGTCTCTCAATAATACTTTTCCGTTCTCCACCACTATTTTGTTATTTTCTGGTATTCGTCTCCTAAAAGTTCAGTACCATAATACAATAGAGCTAATCTTTTAACTTAATGGGATTTTTTTTGGCAAAAAAATGCTCAGTCAATATGTGCAAACTTTTTTTTTCATTTTTAAAAAAACTTGGAGGTTGATCAATTTTACTCCAATCAAAAATTGTGCAAATGAACTGAAAATTTGACAGTTGCTGTTTGAAAGATAGAACTTCAAGGAAATATGATTTATGTTGACCTTTATCTGTCGAATCAGAAAGTTATTGAACAAAGAATTATGAAAATAAAATTGAAATGTTAGGAGTTTCTTAAAAAAATGTACGATGAAGTAATAATAACAACCAATTAGTAATTTGAAGCTATTCTTTTCGATAGTTGAATAGTTTACTAGCTGATGGAAAAAGCCACAGTCTGATGATAAAAACAATGTTACACGTCTTATTATACTGATTGAACTCACTTCTGGCAATTGGATTGCTCGTCTGTTAAAACACATACGATCTCTATGAAATTTATGTTCATGGTTTGGCGACGCTTCGAGTAATCGGTAGATTATCTCAGAATATGGTGATACAGGTTGTTTGTACTTCATAGTTTGTTTGTGAACGATATTCATTGATTAATCCAATTCAATACTTTTGATGGTTCAAGGTTTATAATTTATTATTCATGCAACTACGAAGGGTGGATAAAAATTCATAACTAATTAGGAGATATTTATTATATTTAGACAGAAAACACAGTTCTAATTAAGCATTTATTATTTTAGAGGCCCAATTATTTAACCCGTCTTGGTAGAAAGAGACCTAATCTGTTCATTGATCCAGGTCACCGTCATCTGAATAAGTGCTTCTTCAATCTCGTTAACAGAAAATTGCATTAAAGATTTTCCAGTTGAACCAACTTGCGTTGCTTTAATAGTATAGATATCGTTATGACATGTTTTCTGATCATACCTGAAACATTTCCCCTCGACGGCCATAATGTTGATAATCCATCAAGATAACACCAGAATCATTAACTTTTTTATTGCTGGTTATCCGGGATGTTCAAACTTCATAGATGAAGCTGAAGATTCGTGTCCTCATCGCATAACACCCCCAGTACTCACTGGTCACAAATCTTCAAACAAATTAGAAATTATATACTACTCATTATAAAATTATGCTAGACTTCTAGACCAGATTTGTTTTTTCAATCATTCTAAACTATCAAGGTACTTTCAATACCTACTCTTATACCAGCTATTTGACAGCTAGCGCGATATTTCTCAATAGAACAAAATTTCTCCATAATATATACTTTTTGAATATTGCAGGTTGTAACCTCTTTCAACTAATTTTCAATACACTTCACGTGATCTTTGATTTCGTTTAAAATATTCACGTATTCAAATTTTATCGTTTCAAATAGCAGCAAAATCAAACGAATGATATCTTAAATTCCCTCGTCATGTTTTACAAATAACTATAATACAACTGTGCATAGGATGCAAATTACTTCCAATGACTACTTAGGGAAATACGTATATTTGCAAATGAAGCAACATACAAGGAACGATTTTTATTCTATTCTTATATTGTATGTTAATATTATTAAGTTTTAAGCAATCTATATATGCGCCGTTTTTCATGGTTAATACTGAGAGTAAATACTGAAAATACTAATAGTGTTCAACACATCATCCTACGCCGTATTAGTTTCCTGTCAATAGAGTCATTTACATGTTAATCTTTTATGGGAAAGTCTTGATACATGGAAGTATCGATGGGAGCTTCTTCATCCACTACTATAGTACTACTTTCTTGTTAACAATTTTGATTTTTGGTAAAAATATATTCCGATATATTTGAGATATTGAAGGTATCTCAGTATCAATAGCAGATTATAAAAACTTATATAAAAACCCTTCCTGACAATTTTGATTGATCTACCATAGACGTAGATACCTAATTATATAAATTTATTATTTTTATAAATCCTTTTAAAAATATACGCATCTTTGCGTTGAAAGGCAATCGAATCATTATAAATTGAACGGCATTATACGCCGTTATTAAGACAGATGCACTTAATTGTAGTCCTACTTTGGAAAAAATCATTATTATACTTTGTTAACTTGCTAACACTGAATATTAAATTATAAAACGTAAATATACGAATAAAATGTATCTGCCTTTAAGGGAGTTTGGTTAAAACAGGGTACCAGACGTGAACTGTGCCCTTTTTGTACCCCATTCGTTTTTTTTTCTAGAAAAAAAAATTTCGAAGCAAAAACCATAAATAAAAATAATAATGGTAGTCAGAATCGTCTAAACTAGAGTCATCATTTGATTGAATTATGAAGGGTTGTAAAGAGGGTGATACCACATCTTCTTTGATAACATGTTCAACACAGTTTTTCAAAAGATCTCGTCGGTGTACAACTAGAACTTTCTTTACAAGTTCTACAACATCTTTACTCAGTTGTGGAGACAAGTAACATTTTTATAATTCTGATTTTACGTTCGCCCAAATTAATTTTACAGGGTTAAATATGCAATAGTAAAGAGGTAGTCTGAGAAGAGTATGACCCTGTTCTTTGCACAGCTTGTCATTATAATAAATTTCCTCTACTTTTAGACCTTTATTAACAGTAAGCAATTCTTTGTGTGTTTTCCTTTTTTACAATCTCTGACAGGAATAGGAATATTTTTTCCAAACATAAATGCCAAAATTTGACCTTTGTTACTACTACTATTTGGTATCTTAAGGAGTTACCGCTAGTGGTAGGATGCCCATAACAATTACTGACTGTGATGGAACGTTTTTTGCTTCCAGCGTGTACTATTATAATGCGTTTCCCTTTAGAAGACGGCCCATTCAAACAACAATTTTTACTATTGTCAACCCAACCGTTATTTACTACATCGTGACGATCAAACCATGTTTCATCTAGATAAATTTTGTGTCTATTAGAACTAGTCTTTTATTTGACGCAAATAATCTTGTCGCCATCGAACGATGCTTTACGATTTGGTTATTGCCATTCGTTTATTCAGTTTTTTGGTGTTTAAAACCACATACTGACAAAACTAGACGCTATGTTTCTAAGCTGGTATAATTGTATTTTGGATAATCTGCTACATTTTGCTGTATTACTTCTAATGTCGCAACCCGGTTTTCTTACATAAACTATAAATTGTCCTACGTATACAATCTTGAGTAGCTGTGTCAACTGATTTTAGTTTTTCATTACATGTTTGTTCTTCGGTTCTGTGAATGATCCACAGCAACTCCTTCCGTGACTACTCGATAAATGGAAAATTTATTTACTCTAGTTAATTCAGCAGTTCTTATTACGATTGCACTATCAGATTGCTGGATATTTTCCGTTTTCAAGCATAAGAATATATTTAAAAGAGCTTGCTGTGTTTGTTTATCTAAATATTCATTATTTAATTCATACCTCTCGTCATTATCACTGCACTGTGCAATTTCATTGTCTTAATTCGCCCACGGTCTAAAGCATATTTCTATTTATTTAAAGGAATTTATGAATTGAATAAATCTCACCAAGCCACGCTAATGTCTGGCAGGAATATTTCGAAGAAATTGTGTACATACTGCTTCAGCCAATAGAAATGCAATTATGTTTAGATTCGATGTGGAGATGATGAGTCCACGTGGAATAACGGTTTGTCTTCTGCAATTGATGTTGGAAGAACTATATGCTTCACGTAGAATGAATGTGATAAACTAAAAAGCAAGGTTGTCAAATCTTTTCTAGAATATCTAATTCAATTGTTCCATTTTTCAGTAAAATGGTTGTTCGTAACGTTAATAGTTAGTTTAAATTAATAAGCTAGCATTAAAGCGTTCGAAATTGCTGGAATAGTAGTTCACATTACTATTATTATTATATTATTAGGTGTTGAGCTCGGCTATCTGCAATAAAGGCGAAACACATGATTAAGTCTGAACATGATTCAAATTATATGTAACAAAACATAGGAGGCACTGTTTATATTTCAACTATTCATTAGTATCGAGGAGCACCGCTCCTGATCTACTCACTCAATAGAAATATATTATTTTTGTTTTTCGGTATTGTTATTAAATTTTTTCATGTTTCAGCATTTTGAATCTGTAACAAAAAATATAGTGCAGCTTCTGCAGAAAATTGTATACTACGAAAAAATTAAATTTTGTAAACAAAGTTAATCACTAGGGGCTAAATGAATAAGGATGCTTATATAATTCGAAGCGAGTATGAGCTATTACAAAGCCGCACATCTTACTGGGTGCGTTATCCTTTGGAAGACTTTCACGGCGGCTTTCTTTTATCACCCTTTTCGAAAATTAGGGCATACAGTTAGGTCGGCAGATGGTGGTGGCTACTTATTTACATCATAGTGATGTATCCACAAAAGTTTTACTGACTTTGTGAAAACTTCATGTTCTATTTGGCAATCAGTATATTATATGGTTTGAGCGACTACTATCTCCAACTACTTGTCTAATATCACTTCGAAATTATATCTTGAGATCTGGAACTTATTTAACATTTTAATGGGTGGTAGCAATTGTGGGTGAGAATATTTACCATTTTCAGATCTTTTCATCATGGCATGTAATACTGCCGATTCCCACAATGTTTCCCCAAATCTTAGTGAATTTGCGTTGAGGCAAATATTTTGACCTTAAGTCTTCAATGCACGATACTCAACACGATTTGTTTTGATATTGGGGTTTGGTTTTATGAAATTCGGGCTTTTACTCTAGACATGCTTTAACAGGTTCATAGTGTGAGTCTATACATAATGACGACGAATCATTATTTTAATTTTTAATTGAGGGACATAGCAAACAGATTAGCTCTCGTATTTTAAAACAAAAATCAAACAAAAATTGCCAGAATTTATTTAAATGAGTGTTTGAATCCAAAATTATTTATTGTGTAGATGTTTATTGCAATTTTCGAGACATTGTTCCAATAAAATCAATTCAAAAATGACAAAATTCACAATTTAAAACTGACAGAAGTTAAGTCAGGTAGGTATTCAAATGACAGAACGACCTCTCGCAACAAGAAGTTCATTATTATATTGGTTTTGGCGTTTATCGCCAAAATGTATGTATCAATGAAAATCTTATTAATGCCGTTTTGTAAGCTAATTGAATCAAGAATTGTTGTGAATCACTCTTTAAAGTGAATAAATTTAAAGTGCAGTGGTGAAATAAAGAAATATTGTTAACAATTCATTTATCCAGCACTTTTTTCTTAACATATATTTTATTCAACTGAGCGTAATTTTCTTAATTGTTGCTGAACGATATGATTGTCAATTTTGCGAATTTTTGAAATATTCTACATCGAAGATATTGCTCATTTTCGGCCCCCAACCTTTATTATACACTTTTTCACTCAAAATCGCCCGAAACTCTTCAACAGAGCGAGCTTGGGGATTATCTTATTTCGGTATAAATGGTATGCCGTAAGCCTATAACCAATCTCTGGTTATTCTGGCGTGACCAGAGTCTAGATACGGCCAAATATTATTTCATCATTGGGATGATGTGTATTATTCACCCAATTTTGAAAGACAACTCAAATTCCTAACATAAGAGGACGATAAATGCATGTTTCGGATACGGCACACCAGTCTAAAACTTTATCTTCAAATTTTTTTTTGATTTATTTTTCACTTCATTGGAACAATTTTCTATGTCATCTGTAAAATAAATCATTGCCTTCAATTTCTGAATGTGAAGGTCGAATATTTTCCGTCATCTATGATCACAGTTCTGTGAAGTGATGTTTTATTTATAAATGGCAGCACATCGGAATTCTGCGCAACTGATCTTCAGTATATGTTGGACATTTCTCCCTTCTCTGATCTTTTCTATGGGAAATTATTTGTTCCGAAAACTCTGGAATTGGTAACTTAGTTAATAAATATATTTTGAAATGTTTCGGAATTTTTAATGTGATTTTATTTAGTTGTAAATCAGATAAGTGAATTGTGTGGAATCGTTGAACTTAGATAGGAATATTTGCGTTGAATGAAAGCGTACCGTGATTCAAATAAGCTGTTTAATATATGAAAAAAAAAACGTTTTTTGCCTATTACAACTGGATTGACCAGATAAAAAGTATTTCTTGAAATAAGCGTTATTACTCTCTGTGTCTAGAGTAGAGATGGTTTGGTACTTAGTGCGTTGCTATTGTGGCATAAAAGTATAACAAAATCTTTTTGGGATTATTAGGATAGTGGATTTGTTTCCAAAATATTGAGTTGATTAGCTTTTACCTAAGATACCGCACATTATAGTGATTTTTAGCAATTGGTCCTATCATTAAATGAAATATAATAGCCAATAACAAAACGAAAAAGAACCAAAGGACGAAATTCCGATAAAAAATATATAATTGAGATAATGAAGTCGCAACGTGCAAATTGAATACGTCATAGATATTATTTGTAACAAGCCCGTCAATACTTTATAACGATGACACCCATATTACTGCATCTTTAATTTAATTGAAATGATTTGGGGTATTGTAAAAAAACATGATAAATCGTCAACTTGAAGCGTGCCTAATGATAACAATGTGAAAGTGAAAATTTTGTGAAAATTATAGAAATGTATAGGAAAACAAAGCAATAGTAGTTATTGACTTGGAATACACTTATTATCGAACAAAATAATTATTGTCATAGTACAAACAGAATTACTGTTTAATTACTTTATCCCTATATCATGGCATAAGTATGGACCTTAATTGCGCATTCCATATAAAAATTATCAGTCTGCTTCACAATTGAGACATGGTAAAGCATCTATCCAAAATATTTCATACAGATCAATACCTTCAATGTTGCTTGTATAATCTCTAAGCGCTTGTACGAAAAAATCTGCGAAATTTCGATCATTGTTTACTAGAAACTGAATTTAAATATAATAACGATCCAAGAACATTCGAATTGGGAGTATAAGCGACAGTCAGTCACAAAAAATGCGAAATCATTGTATATTATTATTGTATATTGTGAATTAATTTTTTTTAGTCAGAAGAAAATTAGTTTAATTCAGTTGAACATGAGGGTTTCTACGTACAAGATCATAAAGATATAATATAGAAGAATGTATAAGTGGAAAAAATATTTATTTTCACGTGGAAATTATGGTGCTTCCTTTTTAAGTCAGTATTGGAGTACCTTAAAATTGGAATTAAAACATAGACGATCCAATTCGTTTTGCTCAGTAAGATAAGCTCAGACTTCCCATTGTTTCTTACTCGCAATTTTTCAGAATAAGTGAATGGATGAACAGAAAGTTTTTTTAGAATTTTTGAATTTATAGAAAGTATATGGCAGCCTTTGAGCGGCATTTCTCATCAATGAAATTTGTAAGATTTCTCCTCCCATCAACATTAGAAAGACTATAACTGTTTCCTCTTAATTTTTGTTTAACGGTTCGCTTTCAAGACAACAAATGTATCACACAAAAATAATTTATAGTTTTAATATCATATCATATAATAATATCAATTATTTGAACTCGATTCCCAGTGTATCATATATTATGTATAGAATTTTGGTGATATCTTCTCTTTCCATAATTTAAGTCTAATGCTGACTAATTCCACGTTTTTGTCTAGTTTTTGCTGTTTTTAATTTTTTTCGGATCAAATCATCTACATATCATGAACATTTGATAATCTAATCGCTAAAATTGTTTAGAAAACCTAGTTGAATATAGTACAACAATGGAGAAGTGTCTGTGAATATTTTAGAAGACCACACACGGTTTTTTATTCGAAGATACGTCGATTGACGTAAATCCCATGTATGGCTAATATCATGAATGTATGCATTTACAGATTTGGGAGTCTGCTAAATTGCTACGTTATCTTTTTTCCATCTAACTAAATGTTTAGTCTTTTTTATTGAATTTTATTGCTATGTCTGTCCTCATTTTATACAAGAAATCAATGAAACTGATAAGTTGATAGAATAAGTAAATATGCAAATAAAAGTAACGTTTTCAGACTAATATTGCTTTATGTAAATTTTTCGGGTTTTGCTCCAAGGATTTATTTATAACTGAGTATATTGGAATGCATTAGAAGTGTCTTGAAATGGAACCTGTGGTTACTTGAAGGCTGTAAAGCGATTTAAATTGCCTAAGTCAACTCATGATAGTCCATTGAAATGTTACATTATCTTTTCCTTTTGCAGAGGACGCAATTTTATTCTAGAGAAATGTGTGGGGGTCAATAGAAGCTTAAACTCAAATTTGTGGGAACACCACCCTTGTCCCTTGGACGCTATATTGGAAAAAGGGGTGCAAAAATCTTTTTCGTGATATCTCCAGTTTCTTAAGAATATATTTACAATAGAAAAAAACAATAATAAGTTGAACATTTCTTTTTGACCGGATTCTCATGAGCATTGACAAAACCGCGTTTTAAATGAATGAAATTAAGAAAAATCACGGAGAAAAATTTTCCTCGAAAGATCATCTGCAACATTGGTCTGAAGTAATTTTCTTTAATTTCAAATTTAGGGCAAGAGTTATATGAACATATTTGTAGGCAAAACAATTTGCAACAAATGATGTTTTCACGAATTTGTTGCAAGACGTATAGTTTCCGAGATATCATGCAAAAGATGTTTGCACTACTTTTTCCAAGATGGTGGCCAAGGGATAAGGGTGGCGACCCCACAAATTTGAGGTTAAGCTTTTATTGACCCCCACAAATGTCCCAAAAATAAAATTGTATCCTCTAATAAAAATTTCAATAGACTATGAGGTAATTCAAAATTAACAAGGTATTGAACATACTCGTATCAAGCTAGTAGATTGCAGAGAATTAACTAGATATGATATTAATGAATGGAAGTTGTCGTGTAAAAAAACTATAGGAAGAGTATGTTTTCCTTTAAGTTCCAAATTAATGCTAGAAAAAGATCTGAAAAATTGAATTGGAACGTAATAACTTTATTTTTTTCAAACTCTAGTGCCACTTTCAAAATAAATGAATTAATAATATTCAACTTTGATAAAATTACTACAAATTCTAAGATAAAAAGCATATTTTCGAGAAACAAAACATTACAGGAAGATTCCTCTATGTTTACATATCACAAAATATATATAAAACCTGAATTTGCAGGTACAAATCTAAGTGATATTAATCTGAGTGGATGCTATTAGATATGATTGATGTTTAATAATTTATTATGGTAGATGTTAGATGCCTCCTGACAAATGGAGTTGGTTAATTATTTGGTTAGCATCAAAAGTGCATGGATGCTCTCAATAAAAATGGATTCAACCCCACAATACTTACAAAAATTATGTTCACTACAGGTGTACCGACTAATTATGATTCCCATGAAAAATGCAATACGGTAACATATCAACATAAAAGATTGGGAAAAATCAACAACATTCTAAGATAGTCAAAACCAGTAGAAGAAATAATCAGGGAAATGAGGAAAAATGGGCTTCTAGGGCTTCTAAGATGATTAATTTTGCAATACAGTCTATTCTGATGTCGTTAAAAAATTACAGAAAAAGAAGTTAATCAAAAGAGTACGTGATGGAAAAGAGAAATAAAAATTAGTTTTTTCATAATTTTTGAAAGACAGATAAACTTTTCTATTATACGTAAATTGTCAGTGTCGGATCGTATTTTGATAGACTGAAAATATTCGAATCTTAAAGTTTTTATCTGTCTTTTAGAAACTAGAAAAAAAAAAGAGGAGAGGCCTAATATCGAGGCGATTTTGAGACGTAAACATATATAGAGGATCTAAGAAATAAGGAACAATCTATTACTATAGAAATTCAGACTGCGGGAAATTTTATTTGACGTTATCACCCTTGAAAAACGCTGTACCAAAGTATGTAAACAGGGGGGTCCCAGAGCGTCTAAGAGGAAAATCCTTTCGAGTATGGTTCACAGCCAGATCCTGTATGGTGCACCAGTATGGCACACCGTCTCCGAAAGAAAAACTTTTATCGCAAAGCTGACCCGGCTGCAGAGAAAGATGGCCATCCGCATATGCAGTGCCTACCGGACAGTTTCTGCCGAAGGAGTAGGGGTAATAGCAGGACTGCCTCCAATAGAGCTACAAGCGAAAGAGAGAAAAGAGAGGTACGACGGAGTTTCGAAGCTTGACGCAAGAGTAAGTCTCATCCAAAGGTGGCAAGCGAAATGGCACAGCGGAACGTACGGCCGATGGACCCACCGACTTATTCCTGTAATCGAAGTCTGGGTGAACAGGAAATATGGGGAAGTTGATTATTTCGTAACCCAAGCACTCTCGGGCCATGGTTGCTTCCGTAAGTACCTATACACCAAGCGAAGGTCAGAAACTCCTAAATGCATCTACTGTGGCGAGGAGGACGACGCCGAACATACGCTTTTCCTCTGCTCTAGATGGGAAGAAGTAAGGAACCTGTATACCCAGAAATGTGGAAGAATTTTCAACATCGGTACCATGATGGAATGTTTGTTAGAGTCAGAAGAGTCCTGGAAGCACACCTATGAAGCGATACGTGCTATAATAGAGACCAAAGAAAAAGAAAGTAGAAATTAGACCACAGTGAAAGACAACCTTTGCAATGAAGCAATGCGAGAGTGGATACCATTGCAAAGAGCAAGTGCACAGGGGGGGTCTTAGTCAGTAAGAGTCTGACACTACCCGACAGTATGAAACCGAGAGGACGGAGGATGACTGTCGGGTGTCCATGAGGATTTCCCCTCCTACAGAAAAAAAAAGTATGTAAACAGAAAAAACTTGAATGAATGTTAGTCCTGAAATGTTAGTACTGTTATTTTAGATTTTTTCAAAAAATGACTCAATTTCATTTATAAGGAAGCAAAGCGACAATCTACCAAGAGGACTTGGCCACCGCGTTCGCCAGATCATTCAAATGCTCCCGTCTTTTCCATAAAGTTATTTTAAATGACAGAGAATATCAGATAGATGAAACAGAACATACAAAAACGAAATACTGAGTTTTCTACATGTTAAGGAGTATAATCGAAACCGCGTTAATAAAGCCATTTTCTGTAAATGAAAAAATAGTAGATATTTATCTGATATCATGTTTCATATATAATTTAATGTTGAAAAATTGATTGAAATCAATGTTCTTCAACTTCTTGCCAAAATTTGTGATATATTAAGAAAAACATCTGAACAAGAACCGATCTTGGGTTCCTCACAAAGACAGCATTGTCTATAAAGAAATCCTTCTCAATTGCCAGATTTGCTTTTTTTTTGTTGAAATCGACATTATAATGATTTAAGTTCCGTTGGAGCTGTGAAAGTGAAAGCGCCATGCGTCCTGAGCGTTTCAAACGATCAAAGGTTTCTATGAAAGATTCTAGATAGAGCAGTGGTGTATATTGAATGGGATAATAAGTAGATACAAATTTTTGTATTGTTGATAAAATGTTAGGGGATCTATCTCGTTAATTATTAATGTTAATAAAATTGATAATAATAATTTTTTATGTAATGGGAAATGGATAACCGTAAATCCTATAGAGTTATACTGTACCTGAAATGTATTTTCTACAGATTACAGCTTCCCACTAGAGTCTCTGTTACAATTTCCTTGTGAATACGTCAAATTCTAACACTTATTGAATTTATCATTTTTTATACGAATCGGAATTTATTGCTGTGTCCTTCACGTTTCCAAACGAGTTGATGTTAGTATATAAATCCCCCCATACTGTGCTTAAATATATCTCACTCTATCTTAATCTAATCAAAAGAGAAGGAAATAGTTCTTGGGGTGAATCCGATCTTATCTTATCACCGAAGTTTCTCCTTTTTTATCATATTTAGGAATCTGAACAGTTTGACTGCTTACTGACCAAATTACACTTTAAAAAATTTATCTTTTCACAACCTATAGTTTGACGACACCGACGGTTCGATACGTTTTCAAGAGTTAAAATATATTTTTTTTTATAAAGAACCGTGGAAGGAGAAAATTTTCGGAGAATCAGATCACTTAAACATTCCAACAATTCGAGAAGGAGTTTTATATCAAATATTGTGAACTTCTTTACAAAGTTTGAATTGCATTTGATGGGGTGACATAATCATATAATTAAGCAAAAATTTTAAGTAGAAATGGATTGGGAAATATCGATTTGTATATCCCTGAAAATGATGAATTTTGATTAAGGAAAACAGAGTTGAATAAAAAAACTTAATTCTCTGATTAATGTATTTCATAGTGGAAAATAGTCCGTCGATAAATGGAAAAAGTTGTTGATTTAAACAGACAACTGAGTTTTTGAATAGTTCTTGAAACGCAGTGCGAAGAGAAAGATTTGAATATAGACTTTTTTCTTAATCACGACAATGCGTCGAGAGACAAGTCACTTTCAATTTGCTACGTTAAACTTACTCATCAGATTTAGCACCATAAGTCCTCTGGCTTTTCATTGTCATTAAAATGTACTAAATGAGAAACTAAGCTATTCACAAATAAACCTTCTTAAAATACTTCAAAAATGAGATGAACGCATTCCTAATCAAGCACAGTTCTTTAAGAAGACGTATTTGCATCTATTAGTGATTTTGATTTTAACAGTGTTGCTGAAGTTGGAAAAGCCAACAGGATTTTTAAGTGGATTGTTCTCAATCGGCTTCCACATTTTTTACGGTCGATTTGTGTTTGTTCGGGAACGGGCCTTATATCAATCTTTATAGATGGGTCCGGACTATTTTTTATAGCCCGAGTTTGTTTTCACAGCCTACTTCTATTAAATGTGATGAGAGTAACTTGGAAAATTGGTGTGAAAAGGAGTGGATGATTGCGGATAAAATACTATATTTGAGACACTTCAGAAATTGTTTTACTTTATGGGACAGTTTGAATTACATATATTTCTTCAACTATCAACTATCTGTTGAGAAGTCAAGATCAGATGAAGGCGAATTCTGAAGAAAAGAAAGATAAATCCAGAAAAAATTTGCAATGGAAACACATGGATTTGAGAGCCAACAGAATAATTCAAGGACAACGTCATGATGGGGGAGGAGGAAAATAAAAATATTAGAATAAAATACCCACAATAAATTCAAAAATCGAACAATATGTAATTTTTTATTTGATATTATTTATTTATAGTTATGATGGTGCAATTTTCAATACGAATCCCTAAATTGATTGCTTCAAAGCTAGTCCTGGAATTTTAGTTTAGCTAATACCCATAGTAGTGAACTGCATCATGAAAATATTAAAAAAGCCAAATAAGCTGTGTGAACACTATAGTCAATTAAAATTTATAGTCAATTTCAAAAATCATCCTGCAAATTAATGAAAAGTGGTTTTCACAAGCATCTCTTGCACCATTGCCAAAATTTTGCAGAAACTATGAAAAATTATGGTAAACTCAATCATCGTAATTTTTAACAGGTTTAAAAACTCGTATGGTCTGATGTAGTCGTGCTGGACGAACATGCCTTACATGATCAATTTTGGCCTTTTTTTGATCTTACGTTTCAATTACTTCAGTTTTTGTCCATAGAATATCTATGGCATAAAATGAGAAAAAAAACGTACGCGTATCTTTGCAAGATCAGTGGGATCACTGAAATCCAGGCTTCAAGAAATGTGACATGAATTCAAAGCTCAAGATTTTAATAACTTGTAAACAGCGAACCCAATTTTTTGTGTTTATTTATAGATATATCATTATTAATGATTGTTGGCATAATATTTGACAAGAAATCTTTGATATATGTAGGAGAAGTTCTTCCTCTTTAATGATATGCATACCAGCGAATTCACATCACATTTTTCTAAATTTTTTTGTGAAATTTGGCAAAAAATTGAACTAGATTCATTTGAAGTTTGAATGAAGCGATTTTTTGATATCCTCAAAACTCTAGCACCGACATTTTCAAAGTGCGATATCTTTTAAAGAATTAACTTTTGATTATGGTAGATCAAGTGAGATGAATATAAAATTGAGATCTTTTGTATGTTGTTTGCGTTTAGAAGAAGAGTTTTTGGCCACTGTATAAATAAAGAAATTGGATACTGTATGTACAGCAATAATGCTAGAAACGGAGAAAGAGACTGGAAGCAAATGATCTAAATTGAGTAATTCACGATACTAATGACATAGAAATACGAAGGCAACTGATACGATTGTTAACCTATAGAAGAAATGGTGTTTCAATTAAAATTATGTGGAATTGGAAATTGTTGGAATGTTTGTTCTTTATTCTAAAATTTCAATAGTGGCCCTCGTAGAAACGACCAGATAAAATATGAAAACTACTTGAGAATGTTTTGATAAACAATTCTGACATGCATAACATATGGGTAGCGGTTAGATTTCGATATGCAATCGTTTATATTGTTAATGTTAGTTATGTCAGTTGCAGTAATCAATGGTTAAACATAATAGATATATAAGACATCTCGTAATTTAACCGTCATCAAATATAAGCCTAGGGGCAATTAAGTAAAATCGTACCAAAAAAATTATTAAAACATATATTCTTATTAGAAACTTATAATTTCGATGTATGGAACAAATAAATAGAAAAGATATCGTTGGAGTGGAAGTGAGGAATTTCAAAATAATAACCTAACTTAATTTTTAGGAACAATATCATGTAAATGATGACCTCTCTTAAAAAATGCACTCCTTGAACCGTGAACGTACAATATCGAAAAGTTTTTTCACTAATGCTGATGTAATTGCTGCCTTTTCCCCTCATTTATTCTCCTTGGACTGATTGATTGGATATTCTTCTCGTTTTGTTACGATAGGTTATATGTTTGGAATATCCTCAAAGAAAGAGTCAAGAGTCGTCAAACTTGTTGTCTTAGAGAGGGCTATGGAATACCCCGTCTTTTTAAAATCAGTCTGCCTGCTCACGCGTCCGTTCCATAGCCACCATGAAGTCATTTGGTATTTCCGTCTTATCGAAACCATGTCCTAGAAATCACTATTATTGTTATTTCGAGCTGCAAACTTTGGATTTAAAAAACTATATTCACAGTGACCTTTCACTTCCAAAGAAAAAAATATTCTTCTGCCCGAGATACCAGTCCATACTGTCATTTTACAACTAAGTAGTGGATTCTGGTGCTTTAGTTTACAGAAGAATGTTATATAAACTTGGACTTAGGTCTACCAGTAATCCACAACTAGAAGAACATATTCTGTAAATTATTAACGAAGATATACCTACCTACCAATCCAATTCTTTCCTGCTCAAAAGGCACTATTGACAATGGATTTCAAAGGAAATGGCAAATAATAGAATTTTTGATGTTGATATGTTTTGTTTATGGATAAGTTAAGCTTATTGATACATGAACTTATTCTACGTACCTCAAATTTAACATTAACAAAACTCTCTTGTCAATGTATGGCTTGGTAGTGTCGATGAGTATCTATTAGGACAACTGTTCCATACTATACAGTAGATGGTATAAAAAAGTATGGATTTAATGCGTTATGACATATTTTGCAGTAATAGTATTGGAGAAGGTCAAAAATTTCTCTTCAATGAAGAGGAGATGTTGAGGATGAAGAGGAGCTTGACGATTCTTATTATAAAAAGGGTATCGTTATAAAAAGGGTATCGTTATTTTTATTGAACATCGGTGAGGAAAGTGTATGGAGTTGAAAGGAGGTTACGTCGAAAAATAAATATATTTTTATATATACTCTTATTAGGATTGTGAACACTTATGATATAGACTATTTCTGGACTTTCATTTATTTCTTATACGAAAAATTTATTATCAAACTCTTTTCAATTATTTATCACACCAAATTCCTGACGGAATCTACCAAACCGATCTGAGAGTTGACCCCATCATTCTTCTCAAATGTCCTCGAAAGTAGAGAAAGCCAAATGGAACGAAAAAACAGTCTCAAATCCAACGCGAAAGCAAATCGTTATCGAAATTGTCCTTCAGCCGGGATGGTCTTGTATAAAAATTATGTTTATTGATCATAATGGTTAGTTTGACGCTGTTTGAGAATTGGTCAATGTTTTGGAAAGAAAAGAATTCGAATAAAAGAAAAGTTGCTCACACTTCAAGTAGAAAGCGAGATGTACCAGCCGTTAGACATTTCCGGAAAAGCTACTTCATGTCTTTTGCCAATAGAGAAATTGTAAGGATAATATATATAAAAAGAATTTTTATGGATACCATGCAAAAGTAATAAATATATTCTTTCAAACTGTTTCAATATTCACTTTTAAATGCATATTTAAATGAATTAGATTTTGGATGTACCAAAAATCAATCATTTCAGTTCAGGTTTTTGTTTAAAATGAAAAGAAGTGATTCATAAGTGTAAATATTCCACATAGTAGATCTTGATTCCAAAATATGGAGATTAAATCCTAAACACTTCAATAGAATACAGCGTGTTCTGAATTTAGTACTACTTATTTCTAAACGACTATTGGATATATTCTGATTATACCTGCTTATGGATTTAAGCATATGATAATTTGTTATGAGCAGTGGAAAAAGGGCAAAGGGGGATTTTCCTATTCCTTTATTATTCACTACTAAGTAGATTATCATATATATAATATATGAGGTCTGGTTATTAAATATCGAGACTGGTTATGGAAAAGGATTTTTTTATAAAAACTATTCAACATTCGAATGCTCCCCTTCAATATACACCCTCGCCATACACCTTTCCATTCGATTTTTCCATTGATAGAAGCGGTACTTGAAGTCTTCTTTGGTGAGTGCCTTTAGGAGCTCTGCCGTTTTTTGCTTTACTGCTTCCATCGACTGAAATCGGGTCCCTTTGGAAGCAGACTGATTCTGATTCACTGTCTTGGCCCTCAATGAAGTGCTTACACCACTCAAAAACGTTTCTAGCCCTTCAAGGGAATCTGAGCAGAGCTTTTGGTTAGGAGTCAGATTTTTTGACACTAACTTCGCACAGACAAGGACGCACAATTTGGTTAATTTTGGTCACTGTTTCCGGAGTTGAAACAGTCCCGGGGCAACCTGGGTGCTGGTCATCTTCAGTGTTCTATCGGCCCTCACTAAAGCGCTTACATCACCAAACAACAAGCGCACGAGATAAAGAATTGTCCCCATAGTCCTCTTACAACAATTTATAGCACTCAGTCGAAGTTTTTTTCAGTTTAACGAGTAATTTGAGATTGATACGTCGCACAGTGAGTCGCCTAGTAGAAGCAAGGTGGACAAAAACATTTCATTTGATTATTTTGTTTTGGTTTGTCTAAAATAAGCCGCATCTGGTTTTTGAACTTCTGCTTGATTCGTTCCGAGCGCTGTTGCACATTAGATTTATCATCATCACCTCTCGCTTGCCATTTATTTATATCCAAACGATAACTAATGTGCAACAAGCACTCAAAAAGCCGGATCCAAGCATGTAAAGTAGACGAACCAAAACCATACTGCTCTTTTTTAACAAACACATCTTTTGATTCGCCATTAATCATTTTTGGAGTAGCACCGCAGAAATAACATTTTTGTGGAGAACGTGTGTCAGTCGAAGCATTGCATACTTTTTCATCAGTCATCGTGAATAAAAGCTCATGGTTCACAGTAACTCAAGATTCGCCAACACTACAAGATGCTGGAATAAGTTGAGATACTTCATCCAAAACTTTGTTAGTTTCCGTTATAGTAAATTCATTTGTTTCCTTGGAAAAAATGAATTTTATGGGCCGGCAATAGAGTGTTGATGATGGCCGTGGATTTTGCCAAATTATATTTTGGCCGTTTTGTTCAGAAGATTCAGAACTTATTCTAACCACGGTAGCAATGTTTCTATGACCGGACAAACGATTTGCTATTTCAGCAGCTGTGGTCAATTCGCTGGCACTTCTCGAACGCACTAAGTTCTTTTTGGGCCGACCTTGAGGAATATTTCCTCCAAATGACGAAGAAGCAGGGGGCTGATGCATGCTGATTTTAAATTCAATATCTGTGTTCTCTAACCAATTTTTGTTGTCGTTCAAAAAACGGTCCATCATCTAATTGGCTGCAGCCCACTTTTGAGAGAATTTGGCAGAATAACTTGAAATTTTCAATTGCAGATTTCTCTAGAAATCATCAGTCACATCAGTTACGGAAAATTTTTGCATAATGAAATGCATTAGACGAAAAAATTTCGGTTCTCTTTGGAATGTTTCCTCCATTCTTCAAACAATTCCATTTTTGATAAAATGCATACGCGATCTGAAAAAAATAATTTTAAAAAAATGGGGGACCAACGTAAAGCTATATTATATATCATTAGTTAGCCTAGGGTGATGGCTATAAAATATTAAAAAATTAGCCTGGATACATGTGGATAAAAGTAGCTGCGTACGTTAGAAAATTGAATTGAAAAAAAGAAATTCGAATTTTAGAGTGAATTTTACAAACCCAATTATAACAGATAATGGCTCTTATTGGGATTAAATATTAAATAAAATAAAAAACTCCTCACCCTTTAAAGTAAAATCCATCACAGCAAAAGAAATATCCTCCACTTCCAGTCTGTTTAGATGTTATATGAACTAATACCAAAAGTTGTTTACAGAACATGAATTACTTTTTCACTACATTTAAACCGGTTAAAATCCATTGCTCTCGAAGTTTGAAAAAAAATTATACCTAGAATCGACGTCTATAAAGAGGTCATATTATCATCGATTAATCAATGCTTTGAGTTGACTTTTGTCCACCTAGCTTGTACTAAACGGCTCACTGTGCATCGATTTTCGTCACACATGGTTTTCGGCACGAGATAAAAACACGTTCGTTTCAAACCGCTACTGCACAAATACTATAATAGTAATGGAAACATATTTTGGGACATGCATACACCAGATATCTAGATACCCAATACACTATTCGTTTTTCAATCCACCCATCTAGGGCGCCCTATAGGCGCGCAGTCTTGTTACCTAATAGTCAGACTTCGTATATATAACCAATTTATCCATATTCTTTCTATTTTTATTGTCAAAACCATTTCTAAATTTGAGAAATTTTATGCTCTGACACATCTGCGATGCTAAAATACCGCTCACCCACAGCAGAATACCTTTTGACAACCATGTAGTTAAAACAGAATTTTTGTCCGCCGACCAAGGTCACTTCCGAACAGCGTCGGCTGCTAGTCGTGTAGCAAGCGCTTTACAGTGGTGTTGAAGATTATCCACTCGATTATTTTCTTTCTAATCTTGTTATTCAATATACCAGTCTGAAATCGTTAGCGTTGAATATTCCATTAAAAAAAACATCCAATTCCACGAGAACTGATAACTGATAAAGAATGTATGTTATTCCAGACTTATATAGTATAATGAACACATTGTTCAAGTTTAATCACTAAAGTTCCTACTTGAAAGCTCTTCTTCTTATCCTCTTCAATGGCAACAATTTTTTTTTGAGAATATCTCAACTATTTGAATATTTCGAAAAATTTTTCGAGCATTTTTATTACACTGATTTATCCAATTTAGTCAAAAATTCCTTATCGCACAAAAATATCAGAAGAAATATATCAATAGAGATTATTTTTCTAATTAATGAAAATTTATAGCTTAAATATAGTCCAGTTAATGGCCGTTTTTGAACAAAATTATTTTGAACTTGATCAATTGAGGTAAAAACTGTACATGATCTAGTAAGTGCCGATTTTACAACCTAGAATAAAACTGGAGATTGGATCAACTATGATTTGATCTCTAGATGAAGTTGAACAAATATTTTCCTGCCCGTTGTTACAAATATAACCAAAATTTCTGCTACATTTGTTTTAGATCTAAATTATTTAAGAAAATTGTATGAACAAAAATGAACAGTAAAAAATGCAATTTCTATTAAGTAACTTCTTAACTATGTAAAGAAATATAAAGGAGGAGTAGAATCCAAAAAAAGTGATATGGTAACTTGAAATGAAAAGGAGAAAAATAGGGAGCAGTTGTCAAGGGGATTTGATTGTAAAAATAACGAAAGCTGTCATGTTTTCGATACAGCCAAAACAAAGATAAAAAATGTGGGACAATTTAAAGATTCGCTGTAGAAAAAATAACTTGTTTCTCGACGTATAGATAATATTAATAATTTCTTCATAATCGTCATTAAGCTCATCAGATATGAAATGCAAATCTTCAAACAAAACCCTTTATAATATTATAAGATTAAAAAGTTAGGTTCGGATTCTCCGTTAAACTCGAAGTCTAAACCACCCTTAGACCACCAATAACGTTTAAACCAAAGTTTGTCGCCATCTATAAAGCATGGAGGAGACGGTATATCTGTAGTTTAAGCCGACGTTTGAAGTTTAAACTTGAAAAGGCAGTTGTGATAGAGGATACTTAAGCTTTCTCTGTGTCTCAAATTCACTCTATTCTAGAGATTGGAAAAAATCACTGCAATTAAAGTTATACGTGGTTTATATATATTTTTTGATCGTTTTCGAGAGCTTTTACTTAAATACCTTAGAAATTTCCTATAGAAAAAAATATTTTTGATAGTGAACGAAAAATTAGAGTCAAATTTAACACATTTGAAAAATAATGAAGAATTTTTTATAGATAAAAGTATACTGCACATTTTTTGAATTACTTGAAGTTAGTTATCTGTGAAAGATATTAGTAGTGATAAAATAATGTTTCGATTTTTCTTTGTTCATGAAAGAAAAAAATTAATTGAATTATTAGAGCTTGAAGCTTGCTATTAATAGTTCTAACCATGATACTATGAAAAAATATGATACAAAACATGAGACATCACAGAAGAATAAACGGAATGCAATGTAAGAAAATTTTTTTTCAAATAGGAATGAGAAAGTTGTCAATGATAAAAAAGTTCTCTACAATTCAAGTGAAATTTATATATGTGTATATAAATTTTAATCCAAATGCAAATGATTCAATAAATGTCTGCTACTTAATGTAGCAACATTTTGTGGTTAAAACAATGTTATGTTTATTTTTGATATTCGAGTTTTAGATATAAACGTGAAAATTGTCAATGTCTAATCATATGTTGATGAAAACCGAAATAGGTGTCCCTTGTTGCCATCAAAAATTCATTCTAAGCCCATATTACCTAAAGAAAAAGTTGCTTGTCACTTTTATTGGACTGATCCAAGCAATAATTCGTCTTTTTCTTTATCGTGATCTTTTGTGATCTTTTGTGATGATGCCAAATACGAAGTTTACGCTGCAATAATTCGAAATGACTAGAGACGCGGCGTAAAACGTTTGAATAACGTTTATGGTGTTCACACGCCAACGTCAGCGTATGACAGAGGCCATAATAGTACATTTCTATAGTCAGTATCGTGACCCGACGTACGGCGTGACGCTGTATGTGGCAAAAAGCGTTTATAGGAAAGCATTGCCTAAAAATAAAAGGAGTGAAAGCATTAGTATGCAGAGCTTTCAACGAGTAAACAGGTGGAATGGTCTACCTATCGATCTTACCATACAATGAAAAAAATATTAATATTACTTTGAAATATCATTCAATCAGATATCTACTATTTCAATAGGGAAAATGATTGGAAAAATTTGTTTTCAATTATGAAAATATTTTATTAATGCGATCGATCAAAACTAGACATTTTTTAGGTTAGGTTAAGTTACGTTGGGTTAGTTAAGCTTTATAATAAGCCAAGTTAACATTAATTTACAGCAGTTTTCTACTTTTTATTTGTATTGGATCTATAACAAAAGGTTAAAAAAAACAACTAATTTAATCGAACAAATTTTTCATGTGTTACATTCAAGAATCTTGAAGATTGAGGAGGATTGAGTTATTTTATTCTTCTAATAGCTGATATATTAGGACATTAGGGGTTGTGGTGATTAGGTATAAGCTACAATGCAACACCATATTCATTTCACACTTAGAAATTTCATTGATCACACAAAAATATAGAAACGTATTTTAAATTTCTGAATTTAGTATATTGAACGTGAAATATAATATTGTGAATTTTCACCTCAAATGGTAATATATAACATTTATATATCCCAATCCCAAATGCATAGTAGTTCAGTTTAAATAAATTGTCAAGTCACAGACATTGTTTTTTTCCCCAGTCACTGGACTAATAGGGAATGACACATAATTTATATGTCACACGTAAATCTTAGCAACAAATTGAATATAAAATAATCTCATATTTATACTTCGACTGTTTCATGAGAGAACAAAAATATGGTCTAATCTAATCCTACTAGATATATTACCACACAACAAAAGACAAAAATACCCGAAAGCAAGCATTATCGTTTCGATTATCATACATGTGTAACAATTCAATCTCTGCCTGTAATCCCCGATAATTGGCATATGATAATTCGAGCGGTGATAGTTAAGAGGCTAATGGAAAGTGTGGGCTTAGGTGCCAAAATTAATTAAAGCCTCGGGATAATAGTAAATTTATATGTTTATACCTGTAGCTCTTGTTCAACTCAGCACCTAAAGCCCGTGAAGCACAACAATGAAATCAATATTTGACTTATTCAATAAGATAGTAGCCTTAATATAACTAACAATCATTGTGGAAATATTTAACAATGACGTAGTGTCAATAAATTCAATTCAATACTTCGCTTATAAGGGTTTGGACAACACCATAGATGTCTCTAGTATCTGTGAAACTAATGTTTTATTTCGTCTACAAACAAGTTGGTTATTTGTAGTGTTTTGCATAGTAGTTTCACTTACAGTTTTGCCTATTTATCTATTTATTTTCTGCAGACCAATATATATTTCATATTTTCTTTTAGATTTTAAACAAATTAAAGAGAAGGACATCAGAGTAGTTCATTCCCATGACAGTGGAAGATTGCTAGCGTGGCAGTGCTAATACTTTTTTATTCACTAAAAACCCAAAACTTAATTTTTTTGTCACTATTTGGAATCGCCAGGTAAAATCATTCTGTCGTAAAGTTGATGAGTTTCCTTATTTTCTCTCTCTTTCAGTCTTTCCTCTAGTTTTTATTATTTCTTCCATAAGTTTATGAGTTATTTCCCAATTACCTTTCGTTTGTAACATTTGCTCTGTTAGATGTTCTTCCATTTTTGTCTCTACATGTTTTCTTGGTACTTCAATCACTTCTTGGAATCCAATGTCAAACGTTTTTTTTACTGCTCATGTTTCTGATCCATCTCTTTTGACATTTTTCGATTATTCTTTTTATGCCTGTAATTGTCACTTCTTTATCTCTTTCCTACATCGCCTTTTTCAATATACTGTTTAGTGTACTGACTCAGTAATTACTTTTAGTGCCTCTGTAGAGATTGTTTTAAATATGGCCTCACTCTATTTAACGCTTTTCTTTGCTTTATCTCCAATAGTGAGCGGTTTTACTGGCCATATAAGAACCGAATATTTCGTTGTGGTGTGTGTTTCTTCAGTACGATTTTTGAATTAGCGGCTTTAATCATGATTACACATCTGCACAACCGTTAATTATTACGTGATCGATGAGCTTACAAGGCTTCTTTGTCTTGTTATTTGAATGTAAGTTTCTCTAAAGTAGTGATATAATGTGAATGAGATAAATTTGACAGGTTTCAACTCGTCGTGTTTGCATTACGTATTTCCAGTATTCCACTTTTTTCTATTACCACTCATGTTTTAAGAACTTCCTTGGCTTGTATCATGATTATCCCCTTATGAAGCATTATTGATGTTTTGCTCAACTTTCCTTGTTTTCTATTCCAATCTTTTAGCCTTTATATGATCACCGCGAAGTTTATTCATAGATTTCAAAAAGCAAAGTTGTCTAAATGTGTTGTGAACTCCTTTCGGTATCAATATACCCCTTCAGTTATCCATTTCTTTGGAAATATCTGCTTTTTAAAGTTCGTTATCCATTTTCAAAAGTAATTTTCTGTTCATTTGTGCTGCTTCCTTTAGAGCTTCCGCAGGAATCCCATCTAGTTGATAAGGTTTTGTTTCCATTTTTTTTGGAGGGGCTAAGAAAGAGCAGGGCTTCTTAGCTAGTAACTAGAAAATCACAACATGAAATGTCGCTGTAGTTTATTTACAGCTACAAAATGTTCAATTTGTTGAAATCCGTAAGCGTATTCAATTTGATTCCATGATTAATTGTTAATACGGCTAGCTCCATACCGGAATAGTTTTCAAGCATATACTATTTTATCTGAATCATTCTGCAAATAATTTTATTTTATATAATTATAATTTGAAAATCGATGACTGGTGTACATTTCAGTTAATCAGTAGATCAATATTAAGTTTTTTATATTCAATGTTAAACTAAAAATTTCGTTTATTCTTTTGCTGCTTTCAATGATTTTATTTCAAAACATTTTATTTCCTTCTTAGCTTTCAGCTGTGACTATCGTAATTATCAAATTTTATTCTTATTATTAGGAAAGACATAAAATATGGTGAAGATGACAGCGCCTCTTACCAGATGGTCGATTCCATGGGAAAACATTCAATCGTTGTTATTGCGTAAAGACGCAATAATAAGGGCTGAATATATTAGAACCAAATTCACTTGAACCTTTGGGGAAAATAAAGGAATTTATGACGACTAGAGACTATTTACAATGTCGACGGTAGATGGCTAAAGTTTTAAGTCCAATCAGGCTCCCAAACAAGCGTTACACAAAAATTAACGAATTTCATAAAATTATTATAGGTTTTGCAGTTTTACTTCTACATTTTCAATCGCATCGAACGAAAGTGGTGTTTCGACAAAAGCTTGAGGTTTGATCTAACTCAAAATTAGACAATTTTCTAGCACTTTCAACTCAAAACAGATTCATCTATTCATTCGTTCGTTTCAATTTTCACGGAACGTAAAGTCGTCCATTACTTTTCCAAAGTTCAAAAAACCTTAGCCAAATGAAACAAATCAGCTGATTGCATTTATCCACATGTCTACCAAGTTGGAACGGATCATATGACTACGACCCGATTATCTCGGTCAGCTTCTGCAACATTGAACGTGATCTGGATTAGTTTGCGAACATTCAGATGAAGATCGAGTTTCCAACAAGTTCTAGTGAAATATCTAAGTTGAACAAAATTGTGAAAATCATCCTTTACAGATCGGTAGGAAAAACTGGTAAGTATTCCGTATGAACATCATACCTTGTGGTCATTAGAATTAACTAGTAATTAAATATCCTACAAAAAATTTGATACAAAACTCTCATTTCTTAACAAATTTAGATGTGACTTTCCGACACGATGCCAATCATTCCCAATAGAACTTTCCAGGCAATGGTAACTATTGTTGATTCCTTTGAGGGTATTTATTGGATGTGACTGATCTTTGACAAAACCTTCGTGCAGGGTTTCGATTTCAAACCAAACTCACTTTCAAAGCTTGAAGCATTTCCCACATTTTGAAATTTGACTGTTGGTTTTTTAAGTTCCCTTACAACTATGTGGTCTTCAGATATTTCAAATCTGCTGATATATTTTATGGTATTGTCCCAATATTATATAACTTTATATCACTCTATACTTCTTTATATATAATTTAGTGTTGATAAATCTAATTTTATCACAAAAGTATTTTCGTTTTTTTCAAATATCACTGCTTATCACTATCGGAAATTACGTTTGTCCAACATTTCCTAAAGAAGTGTTGATAATTTCCATCATAGTATTGATTCATTTTGTGTACGTTAAATCTATTTGATTATCTTGATACAGAATAATCTTGAATTTTTTATGGACGTATATGGCTACACAAATCAAATAAAATATCTGCAGACATTGATTGGGATCAAAATATTAAACATTGCTACGATACAAAGCACTAACTATTTCAATTGATATAATTTAATCATTTAAATTTAACATGTTGATATTAACTGGCGAGTGTTTGAAAATATTTATTTTCCATTCTCGTGTTTCATGCAAACCGTTTTGGGTAGAAATATATTAGTGTAATCGAACCTCCAATTTACCCTAATTATATTTTCGTCCATTTAGCACGCATGTTTACTAAAAAAAAATGAGCCTTCGCACTATAACACGACCGAAATTCAGTAGAATTAATGAATCAAAGTTTTCGAAGTGTAGGGCTGGTCATTGTGATGCATAATGCGGCGATAACGAGCCGAAGGAATGCAGGTCCACTAACTGGCACCCGACGGCATCAACACAAGATGTTTTTTCGGTGGTTCATCTACAATGAAGTTGCCGACACTTACAGTCTGAAATGGTGGTTGATTGTTGAGATGAGAGGTTTCGTGTGGTAGAATAACCCAATGCGGTAGTTAGTTTATAAAGGGATGAGAATACAATGATGTATCATATACTAAAAATAATTTTAATTTGATTTATAATTTAGACTAAATTTAGATATTGAGAATTATAGTTTTGCTATTAATTGTTAAAATAAAATCCAAAGACACTTGAGATTGTATGTTCCTAATAGTTTTGTAACAAAATTTAAAGATAGGTTGTGATAATATACATAATAGCACAAAAGCTTCGTGAAAAATTGTTTATTCTCTTGATATTAGTAAAACAACAAATATTTATCATCCTATAGTCGATTGTGAAGAAAGAATACCATGTCTGAACCTCTCCAAAAGTAGAAAACCAAGAATTTTTAACCGAGAAAGAGAAGAAAGACTGTTAAGACGAGCAAAAGACAAAGTCCAGGTTTGTTTAAGAAAACGCATAAATACCATACTTCAAAGGGTATCGAATAGCGGGAATTAGCAAGAAATGGAAAAACTTAAAGTGTCCTAAATATATTTCAAACCAATTAGCATGGATACCATGATGGTAAAGTGAATACATTGTTATGGAAACGTACACATACATCAGCATGCCTATGTGCAGATACGCGTAATCTCTCTTGCACAATGTGACGTCACGCTGGAATCAAAATGTTAAAATTAATGTATGCTGTATGCCTGTTATAAAGTTTTATTTTGATTCCAAAAAAATATTAGATGTTAAGTTATGTCTATATATGTGTTATATATATGGTTATTGAATTTAATAATTAATAATAATGAATGGAACAAAACGAAAATAACTAACACATAGAGGGGTATCGTATCTAAATATTTCCAACCAGACCGAAACCGTTTTTGTTAATAATCCTACAAGTGAATCGACAACAACATTAAATAAGTATAATTTGAAAAAATAGGAATTGTTTGTGTGAATTGGTGATTTACGACATTAATTTACCATATTCTAAATTAATTTGATCCTCTCGACTATACGGTCGTATCTACTGCTTCGCCAAGTTTTTTTATTATTATTTGAAAACCAAAGTATTTGATATTTGTTTCTTTGGTATTTTGATTAGTGTTTGTGTATGTAGCGACGGCATTAGGATCGCATAAAAAATCTTAAAAGAAAATGTTGGCAACTAGGTCAACTTTATAATAGCTGCTAAGCAGAAAAAAATATCACCAACCTAATCTTATTGACCAAGAAAACATTCTGATACGAGAGGATGTGTATCGTGCTCTGCAAAAAATAATTTCTGTTAAAAGCTTGCACCATAATTTTTTTCTGTAGTTTCTGGGAAACGGAAAACAAGATATGAATCAATTGAATATTTAAATCAGAAATTAGCAGAAACAAAACCTTCTGTTGAAATTTTAAGGACCTATCCTCAATCGAAAACTCTTTAATATAATAACCCAAAATCACGAAAAGGAAATACCTGATTAAACTAATTCAATGAAAAATACTAGTTTTATTTCCTGTATTTTGCAGAGAGAATATTTTTATGGCTCAAAATAATCCGAAACTCAAAGAATGAGTGAAAAAGAGAATATTTTGGAACATAACAATTTTTGGTTAAAAAAACACTATTTGAAGAGTAAAATACGACTCTACATTTAATCACGTATGAATTACTATAAAAAAATCTTAAATTCAAAGTAATTTAATTCGTGTTAATCATTATTTGGAAATATCATTGTAGGTTGTATCCAGGAACAAGGAAAACAAAGATTAATCAGAAAGACACAAATGGAAATAAATATCAATCTGTTCCCTTCATTTTATTGCTGTACGTGGAACAATGTAGAATATATTCCATATAATTTATTTTTTTCTTTAACAATTACTATTATTCTAAACATTTCACATTGTTCTATCAAATTATTATATATCATTTTTGGTGTTTATAAATTACCTACACACGTTCGGAGTCTGATTTGACAAATATGTTGGCAATGAACAATCTAATTTAACTATTTGAGATGGAATTTTATGTTTCCCTGATTTCATTCATCTGTATTTAGGAATATCGTAAGGTAGGGTAGCGGGATCTGTCCTTTACCTTATATACGCCAATCTCATTTCTGAATTAATGAATAACACAATAGGCACCTTTGCAGATGTTACGGATTCATTGGCTGTGGAAATAAATCACTGAGATGTGACAAGAAGTCCGTAAACATCTATTAATCAAATTAACAACTGGACAAATCTCGGATAAATTAACTTGAACGAAACACAACGATAGGATGCCCTAGAAGCTACATATCCCAAAAAGAAAATATTTGATTGGAAATTAGGAAACTGCAAGGTATATGAAAAAAAGAATAAATTAGTCAAGTCAGATTTCTAAGCCACAATGGAAATATAATTCAATACTCAGTAATAAAAGATAAATTCTGATATAATTTAGAATGGGAAAATAAGGTGCTCTATGAATTGAAGCCTTGATAATTGAAAGGTTCATAAAAGTGAAGATAGGTCTCTACTTAATCAACTTGGTGTAGATGCAATAAGGCTTCTTGATATTGGAATCATAAATATCTCTATGTTTTCATACAAATTTGCTTATATTCACCATACAGGGTGTTTCAAAATGGTGATCTATCTTTGGGATAGATATAAAACTGAAAAATATTTGGGGTTTGCTCAGTGAACAATTTTCGTAGTGCCATCCGTATTTAAGATAGAGGGCGTTAAAGAAAAAAAATATAGAAATTCTGGGACTCAAAGTGTTGTTTGTGTCATACTAAGGCCCCCAATAGCTGAGTACTGAGTTTGCCATGGAAAACTGTCATTAATTGATAGTTAAAACGTTGAATAATAATAATTACATTTCTGAAACCTTGATTTTTGTTAATTAAAATACATTCAAATTTTAAATACATTGACATTACTTACTCTGGCGAGTATTTAGGAAACTCTTGGTGGAGCTAGAAAAAATTCTTCAAAGAAAAATACATTTAGAGCCATTGAACAACGTTGTTGAGAAACTATGAAAGAAAAACCTAAATTTTGCTAGGCCAAGAACAACAAGAATCTTTAATAAAGAAAATATGATTCTAAATTGATTTGATCAAAATCAAATAATTATCGTGATGAATGTGGCAAGATAAACACATGTGTCTTCTTCAGGTACTTGAAGGATACTTGAACAGCATCCTTGTCATTACAGACAAGTCCAAGACCGCTTGGCAGAGTATCTACTGGTGAGGGTGGATTTTTGTCAAACATTACAAGAAAGAACAGACCTCACGACAACTATGCTAATGCACACTACTGGTGCGAGGAAAATGCACATTTAAAAAGAGTATCACATTACCAAAACTCATTCAAAGTTAATGTTTGTGCAGGAGCTTTAGGTAAAAATTAATAGGTTCACAATCTACCTGGAAATTTCAATGGTGATATGTAACTTGAAGATATTAGAAGATTTAACGCTAAACGGACTTCTATTTTTCAAGCGCGATGGAGCTCCACCACACTTTGATAGAAGATGCGGTAATTGGTTATATAACCATTTTCCGAATCGATGTATTGCGAAACTCAAATAGCTAACCCTCAACCATTTGGAAGACTAATGGATTCTTTAGAACAAAACGTAGACTTGTGTACTCTTATTAGTTTTTTTTTTAAGTTTTGACTTGTGATTTTTTGTTTAATCAATACATTTATCAGTTTTTCATACCACCATAAGTTAGTACTTACGGTGGTATGTACACAATATCGAGTTTTATCAAGAGTAGTTTTTTGGTGTAAAATTAAATGATGTTTAAGTTTACTTGAAATATATAGTGCAATATATAACTATAGTACCAGTGTATAATTCTGTCTTTTTCCTAGTATTTTCTCCTGGATATGAACAAAGATTTAATTGTATTCTTATTTGTTATAGATATAAACTATGTGTATACCATGCGAGGCTACTATAATTTCCGCATTCTTTTCCACTGAATTTTTCTAGATTACGATGATAATCCCAGAATTTTCTTTTTTTGGTTCTATCTATAGATAATAGACTGTTTTTGACATTCCTATTATCGGTTTTTCTGTAATGTTCAGGAGTTTTTTCTGGTTTCGGTCTCTTTGATATCCTTTGTGTTTTTGTACTTGTACAATTTCTTGCTTCTGTATATTTATTTGGTTCATTTTTATATCTTTCGGATCTATCAAGAAGTTCTTTCCATAATTTTTTCCTATGTCTTTCGATATTTCCATGTTTTACCTTATAAGTTTCATGTCATTTTGTTCAAAAAAACTTATTGCAGTGCTAAGATATTTCATACTTTACCATAATAAAAAAGAGAAATATATGATATCTGTTAACTATTAAATATAAATTAATGTTAATGTCGATTTTCTATTAACTATATATAAACGAAGAAAAACTTGATATCGCGGCATCTAAAACCGTCACATTTCATACTTCTATGTGCTGAAACTTCTTCTATAGGAAAAGTCTCAATTGTTAAGAGTAAACTTATTTTCTACGCTCATGTATTTCAAACGAAATCAGTCTCCTAGATTTGAGCTGTTTGCTTTCAACACAGTGGATACAGAATTTAAACTTTCTAAACTACGTGAAAAGTTTTTGTCACGTATCCTAATGTATTTACGTATATGGAATAATAATGATTCGAACATTTCACATGATTACTTTTGATTTTAAATCGCTAGATTTCATGCAGTTTGCACTTAAACGATTTTTGTCGAGTATTTTTGGACAATATTGTTGAGATTATACATTTGACAGATATATTCAGGGTGCGGTTTTAAAAAAGTTATATTTCTGCACAATAGCGAGCCAAAAACGATATCAGGTTGGTTTCAACAGAAAATCCGAGACTAATTAGGATATTGAAAAATAAGCATGAACGGATTTTATACATTCATAAAACATTCTGCATTTCATTATTTTCTTGGAACGTAGTCCTCTCCATTGATTCATCAATTATCTATTCATTCATTTCAAAGCTTCAAAAAAATTTTACACATAATGAGTTTAATGATAATTAATACCTGAAATCACAAATTATCGAATAAAATGTCGGACGTAAATAATTCATGTAAAAATTTGAAATTAAACAGATAAACTATATGTTGTACCCAAGTGCACATTCCGCAGACAATCCAGAACAATCCAATTCTTGGTATACTGAACATTACAACGTAGAGGTCAATTTATTACTTGGAACGCTGAAAATATGTACATTTTAATTCTGATTATTATAACTATTTTCCAATAAATCTAAAAATGCCGGACTCTCAATGAAAAAGGCACTAATTATTTTGTAGCCTATCATTCCAGACCATACATTCAGTTTATCGGGATATTGAGTGTGGGGTTCACGCATCCAACGCGGATTGTTACGTGACTAGTATCTATAATTATGCCGATTTACGTTTCCACTAATACAAAAAGTGCTTTACTTTAAAAATTTGGATGTTTTTGATTGTAACATTTCTCCATCATTAGGTCTGCAAACTCTTCACGTCTATCAAAATCGTCATCTGACAACTCTTGAACCAACGATACTTTATATGGATGGAATTTATTATCACATAAATTTTCATTGCGGATGTTGGCGAAATATCAAGTTCGATAGATATTTGTCTAGTACTCAAGTATGAATCGTCTTCTAACAGGAAACAAACATCTAAAGATTTGTTTTCAGTTAATGCAGTTTTTCTGCGCCCTGATTTGGATAGATATTCTACTGACACAGTTTCGTTAAACTTTTTTATTAATTTACTGACAGTCAAAATTGTTATGGGATTTCGGTTAGGATATAAATTATTAAAGATATTAGACGTTTCTTGTTGACTTCTATGCCTATCAATATATCCTAATATAATCAATATATCAATTCATTCTGATTCAGATAAACGATCCATTGTGACTTTCAATAAACTTTCAATATAATTTATTGAAATGTCAAATTGGTTATTGTAGCAATCATGCCAACTAAATTTATTTATTATAACGGAGATAACGTAAATGTAGCTCCAAAATTATGGCAGAGGATGAAAAATAATAAGTATTCTTAGATTTTGAAAAGTGAAAAATATACAAAAAATGGAATTAAATCGCAATGATTTTCTATGACTTTCAAGGTGGATCAAACTAACAGCAGTGTGCCGATCAACTCGCTTTGATTTTTGGTGATGAAGCACCATCTTAAGGCAACGTGCTTCGCTGGTTTTCCGAATTCAACGTGTTCGCACTTCGCTACAGGATAAATCCCGTGAAAGTTCGCCAAAATCGGCTGTTTTGTCAGAAAACATCGATGCTGTGCTCAAACTGATATTTGACATACCGTCAGATTTGGCTATCAAAAAGATTTGTTCTCGTTGAATACCGCATAATTTGACATTTGCTAAAAGAAGCTCGTGTCGATTGGTGAAAAGAAATACTACAAAAAATAAAATCGCAGTGGCGTATATAAAATTAATTCTAATTCATACCCCAACGTTTTTTGTCACAAATGTTCTTTGTTTTTATTTTCTACCTCAAAACTTAAATAACAATATTCGTATATGAGTATGGTGTGCGTTGAATTTTCAGATTTACCATATTTACTTTATGACTCTGTATCGAAAAAAAACAGGAGAAGTCAAATGAAGCGTCATTGATATTTGATACACATTCATATGCTTTTTAATTTCAGTGGAAGTACAAATTCTTGAAAGCACTCGCAAGTGAACTTACTCATACTTATTCGATAAATCTGATTCAATACTTACCAACGCTGTTCGAAAAGAAACTGATTAAAAATCTCTCTTCTCAAAAACTAATTCTACTACTTAATAAATATCTCACAGTCTGATTTCAAAGCCACTCCAACTTTAAATAATCCAGGCTCGCAATATTCTCTGGATATCTCATACTGCGCTTTCTTTTTATCTCTTGAATCTCTAATCATCCAAATCAGAGATAAATTATGTAAAAGAATACATTATCTCAGATCAAACACCAGAAATGCATTTAAAACCTGAAAGAATGGCATGTAGAGGTTGAAGCTCTTGAGACGATGGTGTGGCTGGGTCCTCATTAAATATTCTCTGCATGTTCCGGAGCTTCTTAAGAAAATGTTTAACCACGCTTAATGGATATTCTTAGTAGAAAACTGCGTATGTTCGAGTTAAATAAGAAAATCGAAATAAATGTATGCTAAACCGGAAGGACAGGCAGAAAATCGGATTGATAATTGATTTCTCATCACATTAATGCTCATAAAAAGTATTCATTGGATAGAGTTGAATTAAATTAATAGAATTCGAATAAAGTGCATAAGTGTTAAGAGTTAAGTGTTATTTTCAGAGTATTTGTTTTGAAAATAGAGTAAACATGAAGGCATTAATTGAAATTTATAGATTATATGTATTTATCTACTCCTAGCAAATTATATATTAATTATTTATCTCCCTTTGAATATTTATAAATAAACATTAGAAATAGTAGAAGATTTTATTTTTATTTTATGTTACTTAAATAATTCACAAATAAAGTGAATATCCAATTATATGGAATGTACTGCGAAGAATTAATCAAATAGTGAAGATAAATTATTATGGCTACATCCTGAAATACTAGAAGCGATTGTCATACTACAGAATTCGGTAACTGAAAAATTTTTAAAAAAATATGAAGTTGGATACAAAATTGATATACCAGTAGAAGTAATTTAGATAAAGTTCACTTGTGGAATATTTCAAAAAACTTAGCACTTAATGAGAGGGAGAGAAAGAGAGAAATGCTTTATTGTCAAAAAATGTTACAATTTGTAGACAAAAGCTTGTAAAATCTAAAAAATATCATAAAAATAACTGAATAAAGGTGAAACAAAATTTCAAGATACAGAAGAAAACCACAATGAGTAACAAAATTATAGGTGATAGTAATAGGTAATAATTAGCATATAAGTCTAGCAAAAATTAAATCTGTATACAGTATGCCCGGAATTGAATACTATTATTAGAATAGAAGTCGTTTACAGAGTAGAAGGCACTTTCCAGTAAATATGCCCTCAAATTATTGTGAAATGCGGAAGAAAATTATATCGATTTTAATTGACAAGTGGTTATGCATTTTTTTACATTGTAAAATATTGAGCTCTTAATTAATTCTGAACGGGGAGTAGATAGGTGAAGGTCGTGCTCCGCGTTCCTAAGTGGATAGCCGTGCAAAGTCCTCCATGAAAATGGAGGAGGGTCCTTATGAATTACGTAAATTCAAAAATGAATAAGGAAGGGATAGTCAGAATTTTTAATCTTTCATAGTCCCTGCTGTGAGCCCTGCTGTTTAGTCCGAGTAAATATCTAACAGTTCTCTTTTATAGTTTGAAGATGCGCTCAAATTGAGTCGCACCCCACGTACCCCAAAAGGGAAGGGCACAAAATCCCTAACAATTTTATAGATTCAACGAAGTCAATGGTGGTGACTGCAATTTATTTTTATATAATAAAAATTTAATTTGAGAAACGTTGAGACAGAAATTAGAATTGCACCATGATTTAAGGGTGATCAGGTCATTTAGACATGCAGCATCGTCTCTATGAACTTTTTATTTCATGCTAAAAGGCACAGAATTAATGAACTTATTTAAAATTACCTGTATTTTCTCTACCAAAATTTATACCAACTCGTACTTGGTGAAAATGTGTTTATTAGGAGAGATAACATGCCTTCACTCCTAGTTTCCTTTTGACACGTCTTATCACCGTTATGCGTGTTGTAAACAGAAATGTCAAAGCTGCCCCTATTCACTCCCTTATATAATTACCTGTAAGCAATTTCAACACCCATTTTATAAAAAACTAGTGTTTGGTTAAAAATGTCTGTGGAGCTCTTGAAAACATTTACAGAAGCTTTGTTATCGTGAAATAGTGATTTTCACATATCTTCAGGACCAGTTCGTTATCCAGAATACTTGAATATCTATTCTTTTTATTGTGATTGTTAGTTTGGCAGTTTTTAAACATTTATTTTATAACAAAACTCCATTTATCACCGTTCACAAATTTGCTAAGAAAGTGTTAGGTATTTTGAAAATAAAAACCATATTAGATATAAAATCGTGTCAAAATACATTAGGGGTTTAGATTGGAATATAGAGAAAATGCGTAGTTTCAAAATATTCCATTGTGATGACTAGACACCAATAGTTGAGATCTTCATGCAGATACCAAATATGTTATGTTTTTGGCATCTTTCTTATCTTCTAAATGAACTGGATTAGGTGTGTACGGGCCCAGAACCAAACATTCTGAAAGCCTTGGCAAAACACCAAGCATTTTCCGAGCAGAAATCTATGCAATTGTCTAGTTCAATCTAGAGAGGAGCTATCGCAAACAGAAGATCACCACTCCATAGCAAGCAGTCATTAGTGCTTTAAGCTTCAATATCATAAAATCCAGAAATAAAATAAATTACCCTATAATAGATACAATAAGGTCGCTAAAGCGGGAACAAACAAGCCCTTTATGCGACCTGAAGTCTCCTATGGTATCAGATAAGAGCAAAACTAATTATCGGGACAACATAGGGAGGCTAAGACAGGCAAAGATTCTCCTTGTAAACTATAACCAGAGAAGATATGCTGAATGAATTAACCTAAGTAAGAACAATCTACGAATAGTAACAGGAGTCCTATCGGGGAACTGACTCCTCAATAGTCACCTCAAGAATCTAAACTTAGCAGATAATGCGGCGTGCAGATTTTGTTGCACATAGGACCTTACCTCTATCCACATTCTCTCGAAGTGTGAAACACTATGAAATTCCAAAGCACTATTCCTAAGAGCGTTTAAAATAGAAGATGAAGATGTATTGGATCGCAGTGTATATGCACCAATATCCACATACATACACACAAATATGTATATGGATATAATATGGGATGCTAATGGGTTCGATATACACAATAAACAGTTAATTATTAAAATTGAATGATATTGAGGAAACGCAATAAAGCAAACATCTCAAAGTTTTTATTTCTGTTTTTTATGAATACTTCTCAATCGAATTTTTTATAATCTCAATTTTCCATCTTACCACACTTTACTGATTATTATACAATAAATATTTATTGATTATTGAAACATAAATTCTTGAAATAAAGCAACCAATTGAAACTATCCAAATTTTTTTCCATTGTTAGTATATTTAATCATTAAAAACGGTTTATTTCCCAACTATAATTATAGTTATATTCCTCAACGCAATTATATTTAATTATACTGGTTAGATGGTGTTCCCTAACCCAGCAGCCAAGAAATAATTGATGATTTTTCTTATACTTATAATTTAATTAATAGGTTTATGGCTGATCGTGTTCCTCTTAGCGGTTGAAATGTTAAGAAGCAATGCCGACGGTAATATATTATCATTATGAAAGATACAACAACTGATAAAGATACGTGCTTCAAAATTAAATAAGTGTTGAAAGTGAAGAATTAAATCAAATTATACTAGTAAAAACACATAATTAAACGAATGAATTTGATACATAAAATGCAACAAAAACAAATCATTCGAATCATTCGAATATAATAACATAGCTTCATATGAAATATTTTTCCAAAAGAAATTAAAACTATTCAAAAATTTGATCATTTTGGAAATAATGATACTTTTTGTTAACAAATTAAAAGTAGCGCATTCAATGATGAACATCAGAGATTTGAGACAACTGAAAATAATGACACAAGACTGCTATTGCATATTGTTTTTTATACATTTTCTTATAGATTTTGATGTCTTAAAACCGAAAAAACTATTTAAAAAATTTTATCACTTTAATGTTTTCTACAATACCAAATCTTATATTTTTATCAATCTAATTAAATCAAAATTATAATTTAGTGAAAGGGAACATAAAGAAATTCTGGTATTAGGTAGATGTTTGCACTTATGTCGTGCCTAAACTGATTTAATTAAATCAGTAACATACTCCCACATACAAAGTCGGATGGATACTAAACAGGACTATTCATTATTCCCTTTCAGTTCTACAGGTCCTCATCGTATTTTGCATGACATTTACAGTGCGTAGACTCCTTCTTTGTGTCCTAATTCAATGGGAGATTCCAGGAGGTCTTCCTTTTTTGTGAAGGGTCCTATCCGATGAATATACACCTTTGTCGTCGCGGTTGTCAAGAAGTGGTAGCATGTGTGTACGTATCGCTGCCTCGGGTAAAACATTTATAATCTTCTTTGGCGAGAGAAACTTTACTCCTAGTAGTCCTTCGGCTATATCTATCTCCGATGTATAACTCTGCACTTGCTTATGTGTTACTATGTTGGAGGGCATTATTTATATATGAAATGTAGTAGAGTAGCATAGAGTAGTTTCAATAAATTTACTTATTATATTGAATTTGCTATATTGGTTTCTAGGCTGTGTCATTCTTAATGAATATTATATAGAGAGAGAAAAGAGGGATGCTTCATTGTCAAAAAATTGTTACAATTTGTAGACAAAAACTATGAAACAAACATAAAAATAACTAAATGAAGATACAAATGAAATAAAATTCCAAAAAACAGGAGAAAAAACAAAGTATAACAAAATTATAGATAATACTAGTAGCAAAAATTACACCCGAATGCTGCATGCCCGGAATTAAATATTATTATTAGAATAGTCGTTTACAAAGTAAAAAGCACTTTCCAGTTAATATGCCCACAAATTATTGCGGACTGCGGAGAAAAATGATATCGATTTGATTTCAATTGACAAGTGATTGTGCATTTTTTTGCATTGTAAAATATTGAGCACTTAACTAATTTTGAAAGTGGAGTAGGTAGGTGAAGGTCGTGCAACGTTCTTTCTGAAATTGGAGGAGCGTGCTTACGAATTAGGCAAACGGATTCAAAAATAAATAAGGAAGGAAGAGTCAGAATTTTTAATCTTCTAAAGAAGTCTCGGCAGTGAAGTCTGCTGTTCAGTCAGAGTAAATATCTAACAGCTCTCTTTTGTAGTTTAGATTCGCATAAAATGAGTCGCACTACACGTAGCCCAGAAGGTAACGGAATATCGGAGATGAGGGCATAATAAACTGTTAAAAAGTTGGATAAGTTCATTTCTTTGGAAACTTATCTCAGCGTAGAATAGGAGGAACTCCCATTTCAAGGAATTGTTCGCAACAAGCATTAAGAATTTCACAGATTCAATGACGTCAATGGTGATGTTATTTGATAAAATAAGCTGCAATGTATTTTTAAATGATGATGAAGAAACAAAATAGGGCCTGGTACTGAGCCTTGGGGCTCTCCACATTCTATTGGCTTGCAAGATAACATCGTTGTATCAATCCTGACAAGCTGACTTCTGTTGGTAAGGTATGACTAAAACCATGCGAAAGGTGTTCCCCTGTAGTATTTCAATCTGTTAATTGAAATCGAAGACTTACAAAATCACCTTGTATAGTTGCAAACTATATAATCTTAGCGTATTCCTATTTTATATGAAAGTTGTAATTAATGCACATTGTTTACGGGTTACTAAAACCATACGGCTTTCTATAACCTCCATGTAGGGTTTGTATGTACGAAATTTGTGGCTCTTCTTTGTGTAAGTGATAAATTAAATTTCACTCCAAGCTTACTTTTCCAAGCAATTAGTGTGCATTACTGATGCAGATGTTTGTGCAAAAAAGAAATGCAGATATTAAAATATCTTTGGAAATTCAATTTACGTGAACGTCATGAATCTTTATGCTATTGAAAAAGTACTGGAAGAAATTATGTCGCCCTTGAAGAGATTATAGCGACCTGTCGTTAAGGTTATAATAAAGATCCATAATTCATTTGTTTTTATTACTTTCAAAAAAGCTTTATTATATTTCCCATAAATTTCAGTCTCAAAATCTCATTGTTTTGTTCTCAAATATTACTGACTAATTTTATAATTTAGGTAATCCAACATTATGAAATATCAGGAATTTTTAATACAACTAGATTTGTTGATTGTCGATTTACGTGACAATCGTCATCTTATTAATCTTTCTCCAATTGAGAAAGCAACAAATAACCAGATAGATTATTTTGATTATTATGGTTTACAAAAGAATTGACAGAAAAAAACTTCAAACATCAGAGCTATTATATTATGATTAAAATTCTATATATGAGCTTTCTTTTCAAAAGATTGTCTACTTTTCTATAAACATATGTAATATCCTTTTGCATATGAATCCATATAAATTTTAACGATTTGTTAAATTAGAATAATTTGTTGCCAATTCTGTTCAATATGTGTTTCTGCAAGTGTATAATAATAAATTTATCACTTTTTGTAAGACCGTATAAACCGTATATGTCAGTAATACCGGGGTCATTTCGTATATGATGAGATGCGAAGGAATTAGTAACAGTCCTAAAAGATTGCAACACGAACTTGGTGTACATTGAATCTAAAAGAGGAGGAGAGACATGTTGGTAGAACTTAATATCCAGTTACTGCTGGAAACATTGAGAAACTGAGATATATGATCGAAGAGGATTCGAGATGCACCTTTTAAATGGTTGAGGCAACTCTTGGTGCTGATTCCGCAATAGTAAGCACAATTTTATATGATCGCTTCACGTAAAATGATTGTCACTAATTGGATCAAAGCGGTTGTGCTTGAAATCACAGTTACACCAAACTGCTACAGTACAAAATGTTCACATGCAGTTTCTGAGTTAGTTGATAATCACAGGTTAATGCAGCTCCACGAAAATGTATCGTTATACACTGCACATCATATACTTAGTTGAATTCTCACATAGAAATAACATAACTCTGATTGAACATACGTAGTAGGAGATAGATAAAGCAATTCATCAATTTCTTAATAAATATAAATAAAAGCTGCTCACATACCAAGCGAGGAAAAGATTCGTTTCTTCCCGTGGTTAGTTTTATGCCCAATGCAATAAGGAAAAAACGCATTGTTCTCTCAGAGTACATATTTATTTCTACTATACCTCTACAAGCTCTCTCGGGGGTTTTCACCTTGGCGTGGTGAGAGGGCTCAGTAACTTTCAATATCCAGGGAGCGATGCCGGCGGTAGCATAGCTACTGGTAGGGCCACCCTTGCCGGTAAGGTATCGAAGAGATGAAAGTGAAGCTAAGAAAACCCACAACGGTGAGGCGTCTGACCCAGAGTGGGCGGCTTCAAACAGCGTCTGTATCTCCATGTTAGGAGCGGCTGAAATACACACTCGCCAACACGCAATGGCAAGCGTGGCGTTTTATTTTGCCAAAAAACCCTCAAAGTTATGTCGAGTTTTAAAACAATTACGGAACGACCCCAGGCAAGTAGGATAGATCGTCCAAAATCTTGTGCTGAAGAAACTTCAGTCAGTCCCATGGATTCTGGGGGGGGGGGGACAAAAAACCGACAAGCAAATCAAGTAGAAACACTAAGATCTTTAAAATCATAACCTACAATGTAAGAACATTATCGTCAAGTAGTAAACTTCTAGAAATGGAAGAGGAGATTAAGGACATAAGCTGGGATATAATCGGTTTATGTGAAACAAGAAGAAAAGAAGAACAACTTCTTAAATTGAAGTCCGGACATCTCTTTTATCAAAATGAAAATCCCAACAGCCCTGACGGTGGTATAGGATTCTTAATAAACAAACGACTTGAAAAATCAATAGTCACTCTAAAGACTATATCAGACAGAGTGGCATATATAACACTTTCCATAAGTAAAAGGTATGAAATTAAAATTATTCAATTATACGCTCCTACGACAGCCCACACAGATGAGGAAGTTGACATCTTCTATGGTGACATAGAAATAGCACTTAAAGAGAATCGATGCTACTATACTTTTATTATGGGGGACTTTAACGCCAAAATTGGAAAACAAACAGATATGTCGGAGGTGGCAATTGGAAGCTTTGGAATAGATGGTCGAAATGAGAGAGGACAGACATTGATAGATTTCCTGCACAATCAAAAGTTATATGTAATGAACAGCTTCTTTCAAAAGAAATTGCATAGACGATGTACTTGGGTAAACCCAAATGGAAGAACAAAAAATGAAATAGACTTTTTTATCACGACGGGGAAAAGATTTGTCACAGATGTTACAGTTCTAAATAAATTCGGTATAGGGAGTGATCATAGAGCTGTAAGAGCAACTGTAAGAATAAACGCCAGAAATTAACGACAAAAAATGATAAGAAAGAAACAACAAATAAAGTGGGAGACCCCAAAAGATATTGATGCGTATAATACTTTCTTAACTGAATCCCTGAACACGAACCAGTCACTAGACATAAACATATTAAATGAAGAAATCACTGGAACAATATTAAAAGCACAACAAAAATACTGTAAAAGAGATGGAGATAAAGAAGAAAAATAAGCAAAAATACAAAAGATCTAATTAGACAAAGAAGACTTCTAGTAGAACAACAAAAGGAAGATACAAGCGAAATAAGAGCACTAAATAAGACTATTTCAAAAGAAATACGGAAAGATTTAAGGAAATATAACACAGAAAAAACCAGACAAGTAATCGAAGAAAATAAAAGTATGAAGGTGCTTAGAAGGAGACTAGCTGATGGGAAAAAAGAAATCGTCAAACTCAAGGATAACAACAAAAAAGAAACAAACAATAGGAGAGAATTGGTAAAAATTGTAGAAGAATTCTACAAGGAACTATATAGGAGCAGAAGAGAAGAATTAAATATCACAGAAAATAAAATGAAAGTCGTAAACCAAGGTTCAGAACTTGTACCCGAAATAACAATTGAAGAGTCAAAAAATGCCCTAACGGAAATGAAAAACAAGAAAGCGGCAGGAGAAGACCAAATTGTGATAGAAGCTGTCAAAGTTGGGGGTGAGAAACTTTTAAAAGAAATAATGTCCCTCTTCAATCTATGTCTACAAAAGGGGAAAATCCCGGAAAAGTGGAGAAATGCGACGATAATTCTCATCCACAAAAAAGGGGATATAACGAACCTTGAAAACGATAGACCTATGAGCTTGCTTTCTCACCTTTATAAATGGTTCACTAAGATCGTAACGAAACGCTTGGAACGAAAGTTAGACTTTTATCAGCCCAGAGAACAGGCGGGGTTCAGAATAGGGTATGGAACAAACGACCATTTGCAAACGATTAAGATACTGATAGAAAAATCCATAGAATATAATAGGCCCCTCGTAATGATATTTGTCGATTTTAGAAAGGCGTTTGACACAGTTGAACTTCCAGCAATTTTATCAGCCCTGCAACAATGTAGGATAGACTACAGATACGCAAAGCTCATTAAACACATATATGAAAACGCAACTCTAAATGTAAATCTCCACGAACCAACAAATAAGATACATGTAGGACGCGGGATTAGACAAGGAGACACTATCTCTCCTAAGCTCTTCACATGTGTGTTGAAATACTCTTTCAAAAAATTTAACTGGGAAGGGAAAGGTATAAATATCGACGGTGAGTATCTAAACCACCTGCGTTTCGCAGACGATATCGTCATAATCACCGACAATATGCAAGACGCTCGGCAGATGGGCACGGATTTGAAAAGAACCACAATGAATGTTGGCCTAGAAATAAATCTAGACAAAACCAAATTTATGACAAATCTGGTAACAAATGATAACATAATTATCGATGGAGGTGAGATAGCGCAAGTATATAACTATAAATATCTAGGCCATGAAGTGAGGATAGGAAGAGATAACCAAACGTGTGAGATAAAGCGTCGAATACAGTTAGGATGGATAGCTTTTGGCAAGTTGAGTAATACCTTGAAATCAGACTTACCAATAAGCCTAAAGAGAAAAGTATATGAGCAGTGTGCTATACCTGTGATGTCCTATGGGGCAGAGACGCTTACCCTCACGAGACAAACTGCAGGAAAGATGAGAGTGGCGCAACGGACAATGTTGGGAATTACGAGAAGGGATAGAATTACAAATGAGAACATAAGAAGAAGAACAAACGTTAAGGACATTATTGAAATTATAGCCCAAAAGAAATGGAAATGGGCAGGCCATGTAGCCCGAATGACGGATAATAGATGGACGAAAAGAATATTGGAGTGGAGGCCAAGAATGGATAAGAGAAGTAGAGGCAGGCCGCCAACAAGATGGAGTGACGATGTAAAGAAAATTGTAGGAAATTGGATCCATACAGCTCAAGATAGAGATAGATGGTTTAAACTAGAGGAGGCCTATATCCAGCAGTGGATGGAAGATGGCTGATAGATGATGATGATGACCTCTACAAGAAATTTTTGGAACCACCCGCCAACTGGGTCATTGCTATTAACACCCACAAGTCAAATAAGTTTATGCTTGGTATCATTAATAACACATTACCCATTTTACAATGCTATTATAAATTTTTAGCAAAAAATGTAGCTAATTTTTAGGCGTTTTCAAATTTTGAAAAAGAAAAATTTGAAAATGGGTCATTTATTAAAAACAGCTTGAAATTTTCTTGTGTCCTCTATATAGTATATAGTAAATTACATGACGAGCGTGGTTGGTGATATTTAACACACGATTGGGAAATCGCGCCAGGATATTTATCACTATCCAGCGAGTTATGTACAATATTTTCCCCACAACGTAATATACTTTATTCATTCATTTAATTTTTTTAGCCTCTTCTGCTATAGTTGGCAGCGTACATTCTACCAATAATTCATCTTGGTCAAAAAATGAAATTAAATCGCCAGGACTTCTTTCTAATAATCCATGTCTTTAGAAATACCTACCAAGTGTTCTGAATCTTCTGAAGAAATTCATAATTTCGCTTTTCATATCATAACTAAAACTGCTTCTACACGCATTTTTGCGTTTTAAGCTTATTCAGAAAGCTTGAGAATTCAATTTCTTCTCTTATTCCCAAACTTACGTTTGTTGCAAAGTAATTCATTGCAAATTTTAGACGTTTTCTGACATTTCGAGAAAAGTTAACAGGTGGTTACAGTCGCAGCACACTTTGTAGTACCCACCAAAAAAATGAACTACATCGTCTATCGTATTAGTGCTTATTTATACGCCGTAATTGTAACCAATAATCTAATGAATTGAATAATCGATGATTTCGAGAAATAATTCATTCATCAAATCTATTTTTTAACGAACGTCAAATTTTTCAACGATGTTTGTTGAGCTTAAGCCCTATAAGAAGGAAGATTTGTTATCAGTACCGCTCGACCAGACTTTGAACTTTGTTTATAATATTTGATACCGACAACATTTTCAAAACAAATGAATACCTTTACGAGGCAATAAACATGGGAAAGTAAATGGATAGCGATATAAAATTCAATAAATAGAATTCACTCACTTTTCTATTATTAAATGATTGCAGGAAAATCACCATAAAACATTTCTCTTCAACTATGTTTATTATATCGATTATTTTGTTATTACTCTACATTTAAAGGGCACGTCGAACTAAATAAACATGATTTATTTTAATTAATTTTCATCAACAAAAATTTTTAGTAGGTTCATCATAAAACAAAACCGCAGTAATGAGATCTGTTCAATCAATTATTGAACACCTATTTTTAAACAAATGCATTGCCAACATTGCCAAAGATTAATTTTAGAAACTGTCACACCAGTTGAAATTATTTGCAATACGTAAACCAAAAAGGGATTTCCATCGTTATTTCATAACAAGGTTGTAGTTGATTGTCTGTTCAATACCTAGATAAAAAGTTATCATGAATCAGGCAAATATTTTTTTTGTTAACATTTTTTCATTGATCGAAACAGTGCTGAGAGTTTTCTTTGGTGTGTGTCTTTGGAAGCTCTACGGTTTTTTGCTTTGACGCTTTCATCGACTCAAATTGGGTCCCTTTCGAAGCAGATCTTTTTCCAACCTTTCAAGAAACCCGTTGATTCAAGAGCTTTTGGTCAGGATTTTTTGGCACCAACTTCGCACAGACTTTTGTCATGTGTAATTCCTCGTGTAAAATATTTATAATCGCTTCTTCATCGGCGCTCACAGCCCCGGCAATCATCCGGATGCACATTTGACAATTTTCACTCAGATTTTGGTTGATTTTGGTCACTGTTTCCGGAGTTTAACCAGTCACAGAGCGATCTGGGCACTGGTCATTTTCAGTGCTCTCTTGGCCCTCATTAAAGTGCTTACACCACTCAAAAACATGTGCACAGGATGGAGAATTGTCCCCATAGACCTCTTGTAACAATTAATAGCACTCAGACGAAGTTTTTGACAATTTGACGATAAATTTGAGATATATACGTTGCTCCTGTTTTCCGTTACATATGGTTTTCGATACGAGAAAGAAACATATTTGTTTCAAATCGCTACTGCACAAATATTATAATAGTGATGGAAACGTATTTTGGGACTGCATAGACAAGATATCTAGATACACAACGCACTACTCGTTTGTTACCCCACCCGTCTAGGGCGCCCTGTAGCCAGACACTGTAAATGTTTACTGATCTATATTATAAAAGAAAAGTGTTGGTTAATTGTATTAAATTTGTAGTTATTTCAGATTTGCTCTTCGTATTGATATCCAGTTTAGACTGTCTGGCTATCCCGGGCCGGTTTTATGGGCAACATAATAGGAAATTTGAAAGTATGTCCAAAACATTTCAGCTTGCAATTTCTTAAGTTTTTCGATAAAATACCAGACCTCCTAGTAGGACAGTCAAAAGGTATAAATTGACCACTGCACAGTAATATTTTATCTTTCGGTAACTTTTCACTTCTTAGACCTTATTTTTGATTATTAAACTTTACAGATAATGCAGCTTACAGATTTTGTTGCGTAGAGGACGAAACCTGTATCCACAGTTTTTCGAAGTGTAAGATAGTAGAAAACTTCAGAGCATTACACCTGGGAATGTATGAAATAGAAGAAAAAGATTTCTGGCAGCTGCAGTCATCCCACATTCTAAGAGAATATCACCGCAATTATTGAGGAGCACAATAGATCCTTTGGGTCGCAATGTATAAGATATTCTGGTATATAGGTACCTACAGGTATTTATCTATACTATGTTTATTCTGCATTTTTTCGAATGGAATAAAAAAACTGTCGTTTGTCTCATCTTAGTATCCAAACAAATCATATAAAAAAAACGATGGTTGATGCAACTCCATTAAATTATTTCCACGAAAAATTTGGATTTGATATATGCCGCCAAAAGCAGAAAGGAACTGTTGTATGTACGTTTAGTACTGCTAATGACCTAACATATGGCGCTGAAAAGGGAGCTCGTGATGTCATTCAGAGGATGTGGTTGATCTATGGTGACATCTTTTGCTGCACACAGTTTGCAAAATTTTATCAATATTTCAGATTCATGGAAAAATATTTCACCATATTTTCTTTCTCTCAGATCGTTTTCTATCAATCAGTACAAAGATTAGTTACTATAATTCATTTAACTTTCATCATCAAAGACTTTGTTTTGTAGATATTAAGATTTTGATCTAAAATTTCTTCAGAATAATCTGAATAATTATCATGATAGTAATATAGGTGAATGAGAAAAGTAAACTTCTAATAACTGTAGTGTAGATATTTCTAAAACTCGGTCAACTGGATACGATTATCACACTCTACATTACACCAAAACGTATATTATTCCCTCGACTCACAATACCCTAATAAATCTTATTGGTTAGTGACCCATTATAATACATTTTCTCACACAATACCCTTTTCCAAGTTCTTTCAACATAATTTTTGTTCTTCCTGACTAGTTGAGAGACAGGCTTAAGTTGTTGCATTTTTTATTTCATTACTTTATTTACAGATATAAACAAAAAAGTAATTAAGATTTTAGAATATTTAGAATATTTTACGTATTATTAATAACGATTCTTTGCATGATTGATTTCACCCTGAACCAAACCAAGAGAAACAACATGAAGCTAAATAAATAAATATTCACATTCTATCATTTTCATAAACCTGGCCATAATATTATAGATAATTTTGTTTGAAAGTCAACAAATATAACATCACTCAATTAGCCTTGTGACTAACTAAGAGAAAGACACTTCTTTGTCAAAAATCGTTTTTATTCATCAACATAATTTTCTTCAAGAGCAATATAATGATTCTAAAGCTTCTTTAACTTCTCAATGCCGTGCTTGTAGAAGAATTTATCTTTTGCCTCAAAATAGGCTTCAGTTTCAACAAATGATTCTTTATTTGAGCAGAATGTCTTGCTGGCGAATAGCCAGTAGTCACTGGTAGCCAGATCTGGACTATAAAGTGAATGAGGAAGCAGCTCGAAGTATAATTTGTTCAATTTAAGCATCGTTGCCATGGGCTTGACAATCAGTGCATTGTCGTGGTGAAACATATGCTGTGATCCTCCCATTTTACCCGATCCTGTATATTTACTGCGGATTTTTTTTTTAATTAGGTATCCATTGTTTTTTTTAATAACTTGTTCGAAGAAATAGACTTTTTCCGAAAATCCCTATATTTTTTCAGGCGTTGAAAAAGTAGATTTAATGAAATCTATATAATACCATAGATTTATATACATATACATATTAATTTTTTGTTTTAAAATTTCTTCAGAATAATCTGAATAATTATCATGATAAGCAATTAAGGTGAGTGAGAAAAGTGAACATCTAATAACTGTAGTGTAGATATTTCTAAAACTTGCTTCCGATTTTTTTTAATTGAATGACTTTTCGTTCTCTTGAATTTTTGTTTTCCAAATATTTCAATATTTGATTCATCTATCCGCATTATGAACTTGTATAACTTAGGATCTTCTTTTGTAGAAAGACAAGCTCTCAATATTGAGTATTCAGACCAAAGTAATGAGGGTTTAATATCTTTCGATCTTTTCGAAAAATATGCAAGAAGCACTTTTTCTGTAAGATTTACAACTTTGTCATCGATGCACTACTCCTTAAAAGGATTATAACGAGTTTTATTATAGTTTTCGTGATTTACTAGGTGATAAGTTGTATTTGCTATTGCACTAACTTCTGGTGGGGTCCCAACAAATTTTTCTTCATCCTTATTATCTATTTTTCCAATAATATCACTCGTTTTTAAACTATGTTTAATTGTCAAAATTAATTTTAGACCGACATTTCTAGAAATACAGATTTGCATTATCCAAATCACAGTGGAAAGACTTAATATTTCGCTCATTTGAATGTTTATGTTTGTCTTGATCAGAAACCTCTATACTATAATGACAGATGATTGCAATAAAGATCCACTTTTTCCAGTAAAATAGTTCAATAAAGTTTTGTTTATTGCATGAACGTAGAAAAGACAATGTGTAGTGTTCCGGATTATTATTTCTATTGCTCTTACTAAAAGTGTAAATATTTAAAATTTTTCAGCAAAATACCTGGATTTCCACTATTCTTTCAATGAACTACATAATGAATTTCCGGTGAAAAAGCTAATATTATAATTAAGTCGTAAAACTAAATTCTGCTGATACGAATTTTATGGTTTAAAAGCATGGGCGTTTCATGAAATTTGTTTTTGCGTGAAAAAGGTAGCCTAATAATTCACAGCCTTCCTTAACCCAAAAATTTAATAAAAGAAATGAAATAAGAATATCTTCAAAGTTTGTGGAAAATAATACAAAATAGAGAAAACATGGGAGGAAACAATCTTGATAGTTCTTTTATGCCTTTGAAATTGGACCTCAAGAAAAAACTTTACAATTTATATCAACACTTTATCTATCTAATGTCACTGAATTACTTTTATATTGAATACACAGGATGCAAACTATGAATACAGCTCTTAATACCACTCTGCAACTTAATCTATCAAATTTTTTTGATGAGGTCAGAGATTTCATGGATTCTCTAATTAAATTTCACATGTTATCTTTTGAATACGAACTCTACATCTGTATATTCTTCAAAATAATTTGGCTTGATTGTTGATTTGTGAATACCAATTACTTCTTTTTCTCAATTTACCCCGTTTTTTAAATAATTGGACTCTCCGCCGCTATATTTTAGTACACAACATCGTCATCATCATCAGAATCAAATATAGGTACGTTTCTGTCAGCAATTCTCAAGTATAATAGATTTTTTCAAAAAGTCTGCAAGATTGTCTACTTCCGCAAAAGATTAGGTTATTAGCAAGTAACAGTAATATATTTATCTGTAATATATCCTATTAATTTCAGAAGGTTAAGTTATTCCTAGAATAAGGTTACCCACACACACACCCACACACACATACACGTGCGCGCGAGAAAGCCCTTCCCTCTAAGCATCTAAGCAAAGAAAGACATCCCACCAACCTCCTGTCATTTCGACAGGTTCTCATCCGCATTCGCGACACAGTTTCGCGCGTAGTCTCCTTCTTTTCCCCTGAGTTCTATGGGAGATTCTGGGACGTCTTATCTTTTTGTTGAGAGTTAGCCTGGTAACTAACGGCAGAACAAGTAATCATATTTTCATACAAACAATACCTACTGGTGATTTTAGTGTTTGGGATCTTTGGGTATATTGTAGAGATGATTTAATATATTCGAGTGTAGATGATGTGGAAGATAATGGGCGTTTTATTACTGCGTTTTTGAGAGATGGAAAAAATGATATGACTAGTAGTTTTACCATTACCAATGAGGTACTTTCTAGACCTGTGCACTTCACCGTAAATATGCAGATATTTGGCTAAAGAGTAGGCCGAAATCTTAGGTGTTACGCCCAACATGTTATGTACCATACCAACAGCGCTATTCCAGAACTTCTTGCAAAATACCTGAAACCTAAAAACCCCGAAGAATATAGAGGGTATGGGCTAAGGACTTTTTCGACAACCATGTTGGTGGAAATCGGCGGTGACTTGCTCACCTTGAAAAGACACACTGGATAACGCGGAAGGATACATAGAAGAGTTCATCCAAAAAAAACATATAGTAAAACTGTTTAACCCTTCTTGCTTGCAAAATACAAGCTCTGCGACATATCTACGAACCGTCTGCTTCAACATCTTTAGTTCTAAAGAAGTGACAGAACTTCTGCAATAATACAAATTGTACAATAAATGCTACTATCAATATCAAAAATTCCTTAATATACTTATGATGTTGTTATTTTCAGAAAAGTGTTGAAAAAATCATTTCTTATAATTAAATCTCTAAATGCGAAAAATTTTCCTTGCGCTGTTCTGAAAATTTCACCTTTATGTCTCTGTAAATGCAGATGAGAACAGAGTGTTATAACCTATGTCAAAAGTATATAAAATTGTATCTCTTTCTTGGCTTTTATAGTTACAGAAATACAAAATACGTGTCACAGGCTGAGGGGATGAGGACAAATGAAATTGCCGCTGCCAGAACCAAAGCAATATACTAAACACTTTCTTAAAAATACTAACAACAACATATTATGAATATTGGGGGAGATTATCAGTTCATCTTTTATGCAGTAATACAATCAACACAAACAATAAAGGATCTTAGGATATGTTAGTTCAAATTGCAATTTCTTTTATTCAACAGAAGAAAATTGTTGTAGATAAATTATAGTACGTTATACGTGTTCTAAGCTCTTTACAAAAATCGCTGCGTAGCTTCGTGTGTAACCTGTTTAACCTCATGTCTAATGAGTTACTTACAACTCTTATTTTCATACGAAAATATCAATATTTCAACTTTTGTGAAAACATGTGATCTTTCTGGGAAAACCATTGGGAATTATCATTTTATTATAAGTAGAGTGTGATAATTCGAGCATAAATTGTAAATGTAAGATCTTATGTTTTTGATTCTTTATTTGGCTTTAACTAATCCACGCCCTTTTTCTTCATGTCCACTAATGCATCCAGATTTTCAAGTCTCAATAATATATTTTCTTGCCGTGAAATTGGCATATTTCATAAGCATTCATTGTCTAAGCATCAATCTACAATTTTCACTGTTTCCTATCCAGTCCATTCCATTTTTAGTTACCAGTTGAAAAAACTTAACAAAGCAATGAGCCACAAGACTAACTCTTCACGTAACCTCAAATGGATAGAGAATAGACGTTTACCTGCGACCAATTGTTATGGATGATGCTCCAAGGTTAACCAGTTTTGCGCCTACTACTCGATTCGGCAAACTGTATACATAAAGCGAATAGGAGGCAAATGTCAACTGAATCGTCCCGTATAAACCAAGCCTGACATAGTGTTCGTAAAATTAAGCTTCATGTTATTGCTTTTTAGTAACAATAATAGAACAACATCATTTTTTCAATCCCACTCAACTATCCTTAGAGAAGCCGTAATATAAAAATCGCTTTGTTCGCGGTAGATATCCTGTTATGCGTTCGCGGTGCTAATGAAACATGTTCAGGATGTAAAATCCTGTTTTCGTGTAGCACAGATTACTTGTCCCGAACTTGTTCTGAATACGTCCAATGTATACTCGGATAAGGGTAAGGATTTTTAATCTGGCGCATGTGCATTCGTCCTTTTTGTGATATTTGACACGAATTAGCATCTAAACGTTTTCTACGTTTTTGTATTTCAAAAACACAGTGGGTAGTTGACTTCATATTTACAAATATTAAGAATAAACCTTCAACCAGTTGAATATATACATTTTATTCTCCTAGCTAGTTTTGAATTCAAATCAAATTTTGAATACAAAATACAGAAAACATTCGAAATGTGTCCAAATTATCTATCACGAACTAAGCTAATTATTTATCTACGCTACTGTACCACACCGAGAACATTCTTGGATTTTCTACTAAGTCCAATTAGTAGGATTGGTGGAACAAGTTTATTTTCAGGGGATGCAGAAGTGAACGTGACCGCAAAATGAGGAACAAAAGGTTGTCAGTCAGGATGTTCTTTCATCGTATTATTTATGATGCAACGTGCTTTTACCAAGAAACTTGTAGAAAGTACCTGGATAAATATTTAATTTATTACATTCTTTATATTGGAAACCATGAGATAGATACTATAGAAGCTGTAAAATATTGTAATAGTTGTATTGATGGAATTCTGAAAGATATTATTTCGTATATTGCATACATAATTTAATCGCCTTTCGATAGCAAAACAAATATAGAATAAATGATTCAAAAAAGATTTTTTCTATTTCTTAGGATCAGTTATTTCCTTTTGTAATTGTACAAGGATGTAATCTATTGTCAAGAGAATTATTACATTGACTTGAATATTTTCATGATTCGTATAATTCGAACGCCATATTTCTATACTTTTGGCTTTGATTTTGTAACAGCAAAATGTATCATTTATTAATATCCAATATGAAATGTGAAACTTCAGTTGAAACACAGGTGAAATAAAATATAAACGAAACATACATACATACAGCAATTTTCGTTCATCAACTATTCCATAATTTAATTACCACGCTGTTTTAGTCGGTGGAAAACTGATAATATGTCAGATTGCAAACTTCAGAGAAATTTATATTTTGTGAAAAATTTAATTTTTGACCAATCTGATCGGCACTAGTCGCTAAAAAGCAATATAAGTTGGAATAATATTCAAATGAATCAAAGTCTTCACACCTACACCTGAATAAGAAATCAACCTGTTACTATATTAAATTATAAAAATTCTAACAATACAATAGTGGAAAAATCCGATCTTCTATAGTTGATAGTATTTCATTGCGCTAACATAAATCCGAGACGTAATATAATAAAAGCCCGACCAATCCATTTCAATAATTAACCCTTTCTATTATTCTCGTTGTCTGATTACCGCCTGCCACTTCACCCCTTTTGGCCCCTAACCGTGTTGACCGATCTTTCAAATAACATCCATGATAATCAGTATTCACTACATGTATAATTTTTTATAGTAACATATAAATCATTGAATACCTTTATTTTATTTGGACTGAACCGCTCCAACCAGCAGCTGGTTAAAGAACAAAGATAATCCAGATACGGATTTTTGTAGATGATATAGAATTTAAATTATCGAAATGTTCGGCATGAATTTAATAACAAAGCTTCTGATATTTGGAAAGTAATAATAAAATCCGCATTTTGAATCCTTGTTAATATTATATATTCATAACTAAAATAATGATTATTTTTCTGTTTAAAGCACGCGACGCCCGTGAATTTGTCTAGCAAGGCCTTTAGATCAAGTTTGAGTGCAATAAACAGTTTTTGCACGAGTTGCATTCAGCATTTTTTCTACGTTCATGAAAAAAGGTTTTATTTATTTAGGTGCAGGAAAATAAGAAGCGTAATTTAAGAGCAAATATTTAATTATTAATCAACACTATCGGTTAATACTGAGAAACCTGGGAACTAGTAATTGGGAATCATTTCATTTAAACATTATTTCTATAATTAATATTAAAAGTAAAAGTACAAATGTTTGCAATATTCAATATCAATATTTCTTAGTTAATTATTTCGATTTCTTGATTTGTAACTTCTTAGTACTAGTACATGGTATTTGTACATTATCATTTTCTTCAGCTTGAAATATTTGTTTTGCAGCATTGGATTTATTTCCGAGTGCAGTGAAATCTTCTTTTGTAGAAAGGCAAGCTCTCACTATTGAGTACTGAGACCAACGTGATGACGGTTTAATATGTTTTCGAAAATTATGCAAGAAGCACTTCTGATGAGGTCCCAGCAAATTCTTGTTCGTCACCATAATCCATTTTCCCAATAATATCACTCATTTTTAAACTTTTCTCAGAATTAATTTTTGACTGAATTTCTAGTACTGCAGAGTTGCATAATCCAAATCATAGTAGTCGTGATCGCGTATGTTTGAGGCTTTTACGTTTGTGTTTATAAATTGTAATTATATGGCATTTCAGAAAAAAGACATTTTCTAGTAATTTCCTAATCTAGTACATGATAAATATGATTGATAATAAAATAAAATCCGCAATTTCTTGATAAGTATTACAATCTCACAGAAAAAGGACTAAATATTTCGCTCATTTTTGTGTTTGTCTTGATTACAAACTTGTGTACTATAATGACAGATGAGTGCAATAAATATTTATTGCTCTAGTGCAATGGAGATCCAATTTTTCTAGTAAATATAGTTCAATCATATTCTGTTTATTGCATGAACGTAGAAAAAATATTTTATAGATTATAGAGGATTCTGTTGACACTTCTGTCTTCACTCATTAGTTGATCACCTCAACTATTGTTTATCTCTGATATTTCGGAGATGTTTGTATGAAACATTGTGAAAGATTTTACGATTATTTAATCAGAATATTCATTTGAAACGTATCACTCAGTTATTCTAACCGAGTGGGACAATTTGTAGGTTGGTTTTTGATCAAATTCATCCCTAAAGTGGGAGCGGCAAAAATTCCTGAACTCTTTAAACAAAATGGAAGGTGAATAGTGACTCACTTCAAACTTATTAAATTAAAGTTCCATAATCAGTAAATACTTTTTTATATTGGAAAACTAATGAAAAGTAATAAGTAATATTATTTTCTAGCAATAAGTCTGTTCTCATATTTCTTTCTAAGATTTCGAAGACCTTCTGCCTGAAGCTAATTACAAGTAAATTTCATAATATTCTAAGTATTGAGGTTGTGTTTCATGAACAATATATTCCAAAATCCCCCATACAAACTCGGGTAATTGTGGAGGTTATTCTTGAAAACAAATAAGATAATTTTGTGAAATCACATCAAATACGGAATAAATTTAAGCATAGCTTATCAATTAGATGAACTATTTTTTTAAATACCCATCGATTAAAACATACATTCATCAATGAAGCAAATATTGAACAAAATATTATGGTAATTATTCCAACCTTTCTCACGAAATCATCAATCAATTCGCGTATATGGTTCAAATTATTTTTTCAATATCCCAAGAGGTATCTGTCGTATAAATCACACTGCAAAGGCTCTGCATAATCTAGAACACGACCAATATCTTGTCTCCGTGTTATCCTGAAGATTATATCATATTAGAATCTCCAAAGTCTATGTGGTTTATATATGGGGAATTGAGAAATTATTTTTTGGTCCAATTTGACCGGACTACTATTAATATTTCTAATTTGAAGCTACTTCATCAAACAAATTTTTTGTATAAGAGATTTGTATTAATGTTTCTAATTTTCTTATTTTTCAAACATTTCCATTTCAAATGATGAATTAACATCTTCAAATAAACAATGTTCAAATATTTTACCAGATTATACCGACAAAAAACAAAATGTATGTTGGTATTTATTTCGTTCATTTGAATTTTTTCAATCAGTTTGTTCGTCGTAATCGAAATATTCCGAACGAAACTGACTCACCTGTGATTAATGACTACTAGTTTAATTCTGATCGAATGAATATTTCAAAGTCTTGTAATACGTCTGATTCATTTATCGAACCGAAACCGTGAATAGAAAAACGAATTCTGGCATTTGTACAAGTCTCTAGAATATATTTCAATTTATTTATTGTACTTAATACAAAATTCCAATAGAGGTAAATCCAATTATTGAATACATATGGTAGAGACTTTGAACTTTATACATTTATTGGTAGTTAAAACCATCTGGATTCACAATAAATCGAGTGTTTATCATTTTCACGTGAAAAATAGTTGAAAACTCAGGTAAAAGTTATGTAAATATCAACGATCCATTCCATAAAGTAAATTGTATTTAGTTCTTTGCTTTTAAACTAGCTAATACGTGAACTAATGAGTATGCAATGTATTGCTGCAAGGTGACGGCCTATCACTTAATGCCGAACAAAAAATCGCTTACATTAAAAATTCAATCGAATGTTAGTTTATCTTTGAAAGGAGTGTGAATGAATTTTTCCGTCACTTTATAAAATAAAAGAATTCAACCATGGATATCATTCGAGGAACATACTCAAGAAAGCAGACATTGTTTTCTTTAGCCAATAAAATCAGAACCATAATTTTTTTAGATTCTAAAAGTGTAATCTCCAATGATTATTCATATTGAGGATATAACAATAACCGGAGTATTATGTTGTTTTGCTAACACATTTTAATACTGAAAAAGACCGTATTGGATCGAGAAAACTCATGCTAATTAACCACGAAATTTTTGCAAAAAAATTTTCTCAATTGCTTTCCTGCCTCATCCACCATCTTCACTAGACCTGTTTTCCTTTCTGTTCTTAATCTGGACAATATGGGAATCAATTACATACAAATAAAGAGGTTATGCCATGGTCGAACGCTAAATCATACTTTTAAATGTTAGGGAAAAATTGTAAAACCGCTGAAGTAAGTATTGAGAGGAGATTATGTCAGAAAATATTTTTTGAACTACACTCGTATTGAATCTGTAGAATATCGACATAAATTTACTTTTTGAAAGCGTCGTCCTTTTATTATGCGGTTATTGAGAGTTTGAAATTCAAATTTAGCATGAAATAAAATCTGCTTTCAAATATTTCTAGGTTTGTTCAAACTTTGAAAAAATGTCAGAACAGATGAATTTCTAACAGAATTTTCATAGTTGTTTTAAGTATGGCAATGGGATTTTAAAAGTGTCAATCTCAAAAATAATCGTCTAAAAATTTTAACAAGCTTTATGGTATGTATACAGTAAATTATGTTATCTAGAGTAATCACCAGTTTTTGAAGGAATAAAAAACTTGAATGGTTCTTGTGACGGATGGTTATCAACAAATTATTATCATAATCGTGATTTCTGAAATGGTTTCTTGTATAAAAGAATAAATATACTAATGCTGCTACTAGAGACATCAGAAAAAATCATTGGGAATAGACCGTCAGTGTAGGACAAATTAGATAAAAGAATTTCAAAAACCTCGTTTTGTTTCGAACAATGTACATGGTCGTGAGAATCTTATCAAAAATTGCGTTGTCGAATTAATTGTTCTAGGTCATAGTCTGATGGAGAAGAGGCAATAACTTTGAAAACGCTCTCATATACGTATATGGTGTATCACAAAAGATGTGTTCAGCGACTAATAAAAAATTTCTAATTTTATTGTAATGGAATGGAAATAGAATAAAGGTGATGTAGTTCGATATTAACAGTTTTCAAAAATTCCACACAGTGGTTAAATGAGGACGCAGGTTTACAGCATCGGTTATGTAAATTAGTTTATCAAAATTCCTTATTGATCCTTTTAAAACACAAATACAAGACGATGATATGATGAAAATCATGTGGTGGAACATTTTCTCACTACCATGCTCGTTTCTCTAGATAAAGGATGGTCGGCTATACCGTTTGGCCACCTGAGCTGGCCGACTTAATTCCTATATATGTTTTTATGTCAAAAATTTTTGCTACAACAATAGAAATATCAAGAGAATTTAGAAAAGCACATTTAAGTTCAGGTGATTATCTAGTTTACCTATTAAAATTTTTCAAATTGAGCAGTTTTCTAAATCCATCACATTAATCCAAGTAGTTTTCTCATAATTATTTTCTTGAAATTAAAACAGAATTGCATTGAAAATAGTAGCAGTTATATAATAATAATGGGAAATGTTTAAGTAGTTCTGGGTGCTAGAAGAGAGAGGAAAGAAGTTTGGATCTTACTTCAAGAGTTTGAAGTTGTCTTATTTTGTCAGTTTCTTCAGATATAAAGAAAATGTCGTTTGAGACAACTGGTATATTAGTTTCCTACTATGTTATCCAATTACTTCGAGAGATAAATGAATGTGAAAAGAATAATGATCTTGGTATCACAAAATTGAATTCTACCAGTAGATTCGACTTGATTGACTAATGGATGGGTTAAGAGTGTAGGTTTTGTTTGATGTGGCTTGGTTGACAAAAGTTCAGGTCACGTTTGTCAATCGACTAATGTTTTTTTCTGCTCAAGAAGCATGGATTATATTTCTTTATGCTTGTATGTATGCCAGAAATATTACACAGTTGTTACCAGTGTTTAAGTCGAAGTGATATTCCAAGATTCTGGGACCCGTCAGATTAGATTCAACTGATAAAGTAATATAAATACTAGATATTTTCAATAAAGCAAACTTGTGTTATACGACATTAAAATATTCATAATTTTGGCGTCAAACGAACGTCACGAAGGAAAAGTTTCCAGAAAATAGGGTAAAGAATTTTAAGTTGAATTGGAATGTCACCAACAGTCGAACAAACAGAAATTCTATTTCGATCAGAAAAGTTCACTTTAAGAGATAAGCCGGTCACAGAAATGTTTGATTTGAAAGTTGTTTGCACAGGGTGTGTAGAAATTTGCCAGCGGGCAGCGACATTTTCTATCAGTTACAGATACAACAAAGATTGTTTCAGATTGATTGATTATATTTTATTACAAACGCTGCACTGCTTAGAAAATAATGTAATAAAATTAGCCGAAGTCAAGGAAAATGAATAATTAACTTTGGATTAGAGCAAAATGAGTGATCTTAAAAACAAAATTATGGTCACAAAAACGACGCGACGTAAGCATATCCGCCGAAGAAATTCTGCAAAATACCTTTCGATGAATAGAGACACTTTGTGTCTATTTTTCATATATTTATATACCTTTTGTGGAGGTTAATTAATTTGTTATCAGTCGAAACGACACGGGGATATCCAGAAGAGTACAATTTGAATGGATATCTTTTTATGCTGTCACATCTTTTCACTGTCTCTCTGATTCTGCCAGGATTAATAAGAAATCCGAATCACTTAGGCCTTACCATTACAAACCATCGCAGAATTTGCTTTGGACGCGAAGGTTGTAGGAGAGAGAATACTGTAGTTCATAAAAACATAAGATGAGCTGTAAATGAGACTTCCTTCAAATCAGTCAAGATTTGAGAATTCGTAATGTTTCTAGAAATGGGGTTCTTATGGGGATAGATTCTAACGTGAAGTTACTCCATTGTCTATACTCTGAAATCATTCTATATACGATATATTTCATAGAACTGCTTTCAAATGATTCTAACTATATAAATCAGCTTTTGATATAAGCAACGAATTTGAAAAAAGAGTTGTTGAATAACAATTACGAGTCATAAAGGAACTGTTAACCTCCTATTCATCATATCCCAATTTCTAATGTTAGTGCTTCAAAATTGTTTTCTTCTTTTAAATTGACATCCAATTTACATATAATCATTCTTAACGAATAGTTATTTGTATGCCAAGGCCTGAAAGTCGCGGTGTACACAACATTTTTGAGACGCATAAGATGCAAAACTCTTTCAATTACACTGAGGAAAAAAAATAAATAATAGAGAATTATAAACATTTTCTTCATACTTTTTTCTGGCGAAACCACTTCATAAAGAGCTCGTACTGTTTTTCGAACATTGCCCGAGATTTATCCGGCAACGAATTAAGAACGGCCGCATTCCTTTCTTCGGAGAGATCAGGTGGCGTGGATTCGAGTTACTCTTCAACGCTGATATTTTCTTTTTCATGATCATTCCTTGTTATTCATTAATTTAGAAAAAACTTTGGATAAAACAAATAATTTCAGAAAATTAAAAATTTAAGGTTATGCAAAATCATCGAAGTGAAACTGTCAACTGTCAACATTGAAGTGGCTAGATTCACATATAAGGAAGTTAAAGCTGTCTACTCCAGAGTATCCCGAAAGTGTTTTGCAATACGGAGCTGTCACTACATGGAACACTTAAAACGCAATTTTCAGTATGTAAATGAATACGAACAACTTTCAGATGGCGTCGTCTAAAATAGTTATTCTCCTAACAAGTGCGGAAAGTGATACTTTCCCGCACGCGACTGCAGTTGTCCCGACGCGGAGCGGAGTTCGGGCAAGCGGTCAAGTGCGGGAAAGACACTTTACGCATGAGTTAGGAACATTATTTTTTCTACGACCGTATATACAAAAAAGTATACCAACCCATTTTTCAAAAATTATTTGATTCCAACAAACATAATACAAAATTTTAACTAAAAACTATTAATTATTATAAATATTAATATTGAAAACACAATTTGTTGTATTCTGTAGACTAGTAAGAATTGCCGGCCCAGTGGAGTTATTTGGTTTCAACTGGAAGGTAGATGACGTCGGTGAGGATGGCATCGGTTGAAGGTCGCATAAAGATGACGATGACGGTGACGGCAACAGTTTTAAGTCATTTGTTGAACAGAGAAACTTTTTACCATCGAATAGCGGGACCATAATGTATTAGATTTCAAAACCTTACTTAGGTCTGAAAAATACGCCAGAAATACCTCTTCCTTATAAGTTTTGGCCCCTTTCTACTTACACCATATAACAAAATGGTCATATTGCTTCTCATACTTTAGTCTGAATTTGGCAGGTAACAGCTCGGAATTAGCTTCATTACAGCCTTCAAAATGGCTTCGGGAAGTTCTTCGTCGGATGAATCCATTAATATTATTGTATCGGATTCGGTTTAATGTGGTTTAATTTAGAAGAAGATTGTTCTTATTCGGTTACTTCCAAGACCTTTTCAACAACTTTGACGTTTTAGTAACAATTATACGCTTGGGTTGTCATAGCAACTGATATCAAACCCGGGTGGTTTGATAGTTGTTTCTCCTTTGAAGAATGTCACTTTCCCGCACTAGTGCGGGAAAGTGACACTTTCAAAACTAAAATGCGTGCGGGAAAGTGGGTTAAAAGGCACGGTCGTAGAAAAAAGATTTTTCCATTTTCTATTGTCAAAGTTTGTTTCTAGACTATCTGGTGTTTACATCGTTTAAATGTTTTTAAATAGATATTTCCATATTTTTGAGAATTTTTTATGTTTAAATCTCTACTCCTCTTTATTCGTTGTTGAATTGTGCTCATATTTTGTTCTCCATTCCATAAAGATAAACAGAGTACATCCTTATTACGGAATTATGTTTGTGTTATCTATGCTGTGCTCACCAGCTGCAAAGATAAGATTGTTATTTATCAGATTATAATTAAATGGTAAGGACGATTAGGAGAACAGAAAAAGATACTTTCACCATACTGTTGTCATGGATAATACTTTTCATTTTTTAATTTAATGCGTTTTCCAGAAATTTGTCGATTTGATTTGTCAGAAATCAATAATTTTAATATTATATTCAACTTTATTTAGATACTGAATTCGACCAATAGTTTCAAGGGAAAATGAACTACAAATTCGTTACTCTTATTTTAACGGCGTGTTTGTTATAAATGTTTGTTTCTCAATTAGGTAATTACGATTTGGGTTGAAGTATTGTAGAGTAACTTCTATTATCAGTATAATGCCGGTCAATAAATAGCGAAAATCTTATCTTTTTTACAAAAAGAGCCACTGCGAACTGAATAGGTCACAAATTGTTTAGGTCTGCATTAAAACATTTAATTTTTAGAGTCTGTGAATCATTTGAAAGTGTATACAATAACATAATACCAAAAATTAATCCTTTGGAATTTCTGAATTACCAGTTACTAAATCAAGTAATTATGAGAAAATAATGAGCGGTGTATGGTGTGAATGGGGTACTATACATAATTTCAAATATTTTCACTATAATTTTGAGGTAGCTACTCATAGTAGGGTTTCAGGTTCAGTTAGTAGTTAGATGTGAACTGTGCTAGATTGCGGTGTATTAAATGTTGAATTATTCTTGATTAAAAGTTTTGTGAATAATAATGTGGGTGGCAACCATCAACAAGTCGATATGCAGATTCGGTAAACCTCTTACTAGAGACCAGTGCAGAGGAAGGTCAAACAGTTCAAAAGAGACGGCAATATCTATCTTTTTAACAGACTTTTTAGTCGAGGAATTTCCAGAAAAGCTGGTTTCCAGGAAACAATGTTTTGACAATTACTTCTCTACAACTGTACAAAGCAAGGTGTTTTTTTTTAAATCAAACCTGATATGTTAACTTCAATATGCTAAGCAACGGTATGTTTGCATCAAACATGATGCTAAATCTTCAAGGTATCCTTGAAGTATGTTCGGTAGAAACATTGGCAAGATTTTTTGAAAAACATGGTTCTAGATATTAGTAGATAAAAAGACAAACAGTAACGGTAAGCAGTCGTTAGATAAACTGGAGAAACGAATATATGGCAAAATTTCGGAAGTATCGTTATTAAGGAAAACATATCTATTACTTGAAACATGGTTTGATAGCCACGACACTGTTCGTTAATTTTGGACAAATGATAAGGTAGAGGCTTATGATTATTACATTCCGGTGGAGAGCAGGTTTGGATGAATATTTCATTATTATTAAGTTCGAAGCATGTTGAGGATAGCTCTTTAGATTAGCAGGATATTCAAGGAACCCTTTTCGAGTCTAGGTGCAAAGAATAACTGGTACCAGCACAACATGCAAACAGTGTAATTGTGTTAGGTAACTCCTCGTTTCATTCAAGCAATAGTCCAGTGTTTAAGGGGTAAAGCGGTTGGAATTTGTTTTAACTGCATTTTATTGGCTTATCATTTTATCATATAATCGTAAATCTTATTTTTATGAGTAATATTTTCTTAGAATCCAGAAAAGGGCGTGTGTTGTATAGTGTCATCATATTTTTTTAATCATAATAACGATAAATATGGACTAATTCAGAATTCAGAATAGAAAAACGTTCCTATACACTTTGCAATTCTAGACTCTTGGAGTGAATCATCAACTACGTGTGATTCATCTTATATTGGAGCTTTTGACTTTAGTTCTCTAGTAATATCTATGACAAACATATTTGACTTTGCTGCTAATATTTGTTAAAATCATTCCACTAGCACAAGGCTGAAAAACGAATAATAACTAATTCTCTATAAAGCTTTATTTTTGAGTGGTTATCTACTGAAAGTCTGAGACCATCATTCACTGGAAAAAGTTACTAAAAAAATGTCCTCGTACTTTATGTTCGTAGAATAAAAGTACGTGATAACTAATGTAGAAAACTATTTCAACCGAGTGAGAATCCATGAAATATGATAATACTCATGATAAGCATATCTTGTTTGAATATTACATAATATTTTCAACATCATTTCAACCTGATGGAAGAATTGGAGAAATAATTTAATAAAAACAATTATGATCATTTGTTGTAATTTTCACTAGGTAGCTCACTGAATATGTAAAAGGTTTCCTCACGATACTTCAAGAAACGAAAAAGGTATCCAAATTGCCTCTAACGTCCAATCATTCTTTTTCATAAATTCCTGAACTGACTGCTCCCAGCACCATTTGGCTTCGAAGTAATTAGTGAACAAATTATTAATTATGAGTAAAATAATTAATTGCTCGCTGTAGAAGCTTTAAAAAGTTTCATTAATCACGGACCGACTGTTTCAGATATATTCGTGTGTGGTAAAGGAAGATAGGTTATACCTAATAACTTTGCTGTTGAAGTCGATTGGTGTACATATCCATCATCACTGTCTCAATTTATTGGCTTTTAACTTTACAAATAAAATTTATTCAGTTAGACTACTGCTTCCAGAATCAATCAGTTTCTCAACGAGGGGCTCCATTGTACAATTAGTTATTTATTCATTACACAAAAAAAATCAGGGATCTGATACCAGTATCAACCGAGTTGTAGCTTCCAAATAATTACCGTTTAGATTTAATCAAATCAATTCGACATTGTAAAATTATCATCCGTTTTTACTGCTGGGTTGGTTAAGGATACAAATTTCTGGACTGGAATTATTTCAATTCTCCTCAATTGAGACTTCATAAGTAAGCTTGAATCTCATTTATTCGCCTTATATGGAGATGTACGATTATACAACATCTTGAGGGATCATTTCTAAATAGTGCTTTTGGATCTCTATCTTTCCTATGATATGTCCTCAGCCCGCATTTGACCATTTTTCGCAACTTTTTTATTGTAATGTAATGTAAAGAATTTAAATCAAATAGTAATTTCTAAAATTCTAGAAAGTAAACAAACAAACAAATAAATGAAAAGAGCACCATGGAAACTTAAAAAAACAATATAAACAAATGGCTGCTACAATTCTATTATAACTGAACAGGACCGGCCTCAAGGTCTGTGTCGGGGACGAGCTCGTAACATCAATAAATGATCAAAATTAACTTTGTAAGATTATGTCTGATTCTTGCTGCCTGTTTCAAATTAATTATGTACATTTGAAAAATTATTGTTTTTATGAATTACATCTCGTTTGATGCTTCAATTGAATATTCTTCAATTACTAAACAGGTAGGTGAGTAAGCATTGAATTCCATATTCCGCGAATTTGCCATATTTTATACTTCCAATATAACGGAATAGGACCGGCTTCAAGGGACATGTCGTGGGCGAGTTTGGATTCACAAAGTTTGGGGCCATCTTAAAATTTTCTACTTCGGTACTTTTCACCTTCTAACAAATTGCTATTGGTACTTTGTGCTTTGAGCTAAAGAGTTTGCTGCCGTTAAGATTTAACAATGACAATTATTGTTTTTGTACCATTGAAATGACGTATTACCATCTAATTCAAAAATTGTTCAATTTCACGGTGTTGAAAGAATCCAAAATCTTTGTACAGAATAAATAATGTTTACGTTGACCGATGATGATTGTCGACTTATGTAGTGATGACTAGTCAACACATATCATGAACATCTGTTTGAAATGGAGATATTTCATCGTTTTCCTTTTCTGTATATTAGAGTAACATACTTTGGATGACATCAACTTTTCAGCAGACACGGAACAAATAAAAAAGACACAGAATTCAATTTATCTTTTAACATTGACCAACAGATCTGAAAGTTTATTATCCGCATCCTAAACAAGCTCAACTATAGCGAATAACCCGTCAGCGTAATTACCGAACGACACTCGAAAATATTTCAACAACGCAACGAGACAAAACTTCAACATTATGTTGGTCACTAAATTAATTACTTTTTGTTTGTCTATACGACATCCCAACAAGTATGGCCACCCTTATTTTATTCCTCAATGAACAAACATTGTCTTAGAGGAACAATACAATATGGTTAGAGAGGAAATTTTAGATTAAAACTAATATATGACACCAAGCAGTGAAGTGTATATTATATAATGTATTACTATTCAGATTAGTATGTATTACTAAGAAATAGTAATCATATATATCTTTAAAGTATAAAGTGATAACCCTTTATGAAAAACTAAAACATTTCTTCCAACACCTTAAAATAAATGTGGTACTAAATACTTCACAGTATTATCGATACCTAAATATGGAATTGTGGTTAACCATTTCCCTACGTGTAGCTTAAGTAGAATGGATATTACAGTAATCATAACACCCCCTCACATGTTGGGACAACTACCATTGATGGGATTAAATTTAAAGTAGTTTTTATGACCAAAAACATAACCTAAGTTAACATAACCGGATTCAAATTAAAAAGTATGTGTAATACTTAGTAATGTGTAATTAGCTGGTAAATAAAAAGGGGTCAACCCGAACGCAACTAGTACATCTAGACATTCACAGGTCCGGCTGACAGCGAGACGCATTAAAGTGCAGCGCATACAACTGAATTGCGCATTCATCAGAAAACAAAATTTCTTAAATTTATCATTTCTTAGACATTTCTTATTTATTTTCGTGGTTGAATTATCTTTAATTTAGAACTCTTTCAATAGGATTTTAAACTGATGAAATCAAATTATAGTCGAAAGAGGTCAAAATTTCAAGATATTTATTTGTTTAAATATCAATTTTCAATGAAGAGATACCCGAAATCAACACAATTTACGACAAAAAATATGCTATTCATACCTATCGAAGCATCTTGTCAAGGTACCACGAACGGATTAGTAATATATGTCCAAATTTCTGTAATGAGTATCTTTATTGGAACTTCTCTCATTTGCCATAACTCACGACTAAGAGAGTTAATAACTTTAACCAAACATCGGATCCCGTGCACTTAAACTAGGCGTAATTTTCTACGAACATCTTTTGTTAGGTTTTTCACGACCTGAGCATCTATTTCGCGCATTGATCTAAATATTTTTCGCTCCAATTGTTCCTCATTTTTGTCTTGCCACCCTCCATCATGCACTTTGCGAGATAAAATTTGAATGGGATAAGCCTGAGGTAAATTAGGGGGGTTATCTTTTTTGGTACAAATAATTTGTCATTTTGCTAGACGCAATCCGCCTAATTATCGGCCCCAGCAGTATCCATGCTAATAGGTTTGATATAATTCAAAAATTTCTATCTTCTATTTAGTATTTATGATCATTTCGTTCTCATTCTCGCGATATGGTACCCTTTGGCGGATGGTAATTTCCTGCAGAAACCCTGACCATTCTTTTTCATTCGGCTATAGCAGTGTGCTATGTCAGGCTTAGGTATCAATCCAAATTATGCATACTGTTTTTTACTTCCAGCTTATGAGACATGAGTCATTATGCAACTGACATAAAAAAGGACTTGTCTAATTTATATCAAGAACATGAACAATATTTTGTTCACATAACCTACTGCACGTTCAATATGGAAAAATGTTTGTTGTTTATTATTAACTGGATTGAATTAAAATATTTTTAAGTCAGATATAAAAATGCTTAGAAGTATGCAATTATTGTTCAATTTTATCGTAGTTAAAAGACTGTCATTTTAGAATTTAGAATAGAAAATTAGAAGCTGAAAATACATTCAGTCGAGTGAGAAATTTTAAGAGGATTTCAGAGTATCAAGGTACCTAAAAAAATTCATATAAAATTTATGGTGCGAGATTGCGCATTCATTCACAAACAAACAAACCACGAAACAAAGTGAACAAAAGTATTTACAAATTATAATTGAGTTCAACTGCCTGAAAGTTTTAGTAGACAAAATATGTGAAAAATTTTATTGTTTAATTGGACGATTTATTGTTTGGAAGATGATTTTGTAGGAAAGAAACTTGAAATGTCATTTTTTATGCGTAAATTTTTATTAAAAATTCCGTTTAATTATTGTTTTGCAAACGAATCTTTCAAATTATTCATTATTTTCGAGTATATCTTAAGTGCTTCCCAAAAGCAACGAGGCCTTTATGATATTCCTTTATCTTTCAGCATGCACAGAGTGTTCCAAACGTTTGTACAGTTCAATTTCTCGAGAACAGTTCACGTGATAGTCATTAAATTTAGCAGTTATGAACAGGCTTTCATTTTCATATCCTTTATTGGTATTTACTGTACATTTTTGCAACTACTACTTGTTATCTATATTATTTATAAACAGCTGATACTGGTTGGAAACTTTCAGTAGATTTTGTCAATTATTGTATTCTTCATATACTAGAATGTGCGATTTATATAATTTTTATATTGAAAAGTTGCACCTTATTCTTCAGATAGCCGACTCGCTTCTGCGCCATCTCTGGGTTCATTAGTTGTACTAACATACATGGAAACAATAGTTCCCTTTCTGCTTTTGGCGGCCTATTTCAAATTGTTTCTTGATAACCTCTTTCTTCCAGTTATTTTTCGAAACAATTTAAGTTGTATCAACTAAATTGATAGTGAATTGTTTTAAGAAATAACTGGAAAAAGGTGGTCTCACATTTAATTCATACTTCCTTTTTTAATTATGAGGAGAATGGGCCTTTCGAACTGAAACAAAAAAATAGACAAACGACATAAATACTTAGAAAGAAAAATGAAGTATACCTACCTTTCCTTTTTCTGGTGTTTGTTAAATAGTGCTTGTAGTGGAAAGACTTGCACACTCTTTTCAGATATCAAAATAACTCTCTGTACGTTAATAGAACGATAACGCTCCGGTACGACTAAAAACGTACAACAAAAGGTTAACAAGTTGTTGTTGGTAGACATCAATGATATTATGTCCATTCTGTTCTGTTCTGTTAGTTGTGCTAATGTACTCCGAGAGAGCGCAATCGTTCTGCACATTTTCTCACCAATGGCATTTTGAACTAAAAATGAAAGATGTAGGAAAATAGAATAGTGGATATAGTATTTTTTTATTTCAAAAAAAGAAACATAGTTAGATAAAAAATACATGGATTTCTTATACCCATATATTAACAATTAGATAAGAACAAATCAACGCTCAAACAACTGATATGTATGCCAATAGCTTACGAAGATATTCTCAAAAAAGAAATGTCAGCTCTGCATCGGTCAGAATTACACTTATCAACTTTTATCTACACTAGAAGTAGTTTATTGCGTCACTTGCATGGCTTGTAGAGCTTTCAAATATACGGCATGAATATTAAAAGCAAGCAAAATTATTAATAGTGTTTTAAGGACTATGTTCCACAGTGATCTTTGCGCTACTCCTCCACATAGAAAGGGCTCATAAAGGAGAAGGTGTATAGTTTTAAATAGTAGATACTAGAAATTTTCTTTCAAAACATAGCCAAGTGAAAACTTGAAACTACTAAAAATTTAAGCAATTGTTATTCAAGCCTCAACAGCCAGTTTCATATTTTTGGAAAAGATGTAATCGTGAAACATTCGATATACAGGTTAGAGAGCATACAAAAACAACATGAAAGCTGTACAGTATCAACAAATGAAAATCAGTATACCAAATTGCTTAAGCTTCGGAAACTTTTAAATTTTATGATAGTTATAAGTCTCTACTCATATTCTTGACGTTAGCTAGTGTTTGAAAATGAAGATGCGCCACTGTATCCCAAGAAAACAAAGTATAGGCAAATATTTGCTGACAATTGCGAGACGTATTCATTATGCTTTTGACGACATAAGTTTCCCAAAGTTTCTCTGCTAAATAGTTGTAATAGCAAATTTGCTACAGCATTGTCTTCGGCTGGAGCTTGAGGCTATTGTTAATTTGATGGAAATAAGGTCACATTCAAAAGTAATGAGGGCTTTTTGTTATATCTGCAATATGTCAAAACTAATTAATCTTTTTTCTAAATTCAGAAACAATATTCATTTAATTTCATAGAGTGTTTCCACAAATATTGTCTGATAGATGATACATTTGAATTGTGAATATTGAAAAAACTTGATTCGTTGCTAAGATTTTGTTCTAAAAAAAATACAGTGTCATCCGCTATCTAGATACATGGCATAAAAAAATTAATACTAAATAACGGGAAAAAGCAATCGTTCACTAACCTCAACCAATCCTTATTTTGATTTTTTACAAAACCGCTAATTATGAACAATGAAATTATCAACAAAATAATGGGAGTGATATATTACCATTAGAATTACAGATTTTCTTGAATCAAATAGGGAGGAAGCAATTTTATACAAATTTTTTAAAGAGACTACACACAAGACATTAGCTAAATGGGAGTAATTACCTATTTATCAAAATTTCACTAGAAGAATTAATTTCATCAAAAATTTGTATTATATTGTATTAGATTGGCAGAGATTTGGGAACAACAGGTCTAAAATAGCTGCAGTATTTATCTCAAAATTTCTTTTTTCCTGCGTTACAATACTTGTAAGGTTTTGTCTGCTCAAGGATACCATTCCAATGGCTCCTGTCTCGAGCTATCATGTGACATCTCCTTAGGTCGAGTGTTCTCGGAATACACTTAGATCGATCCCTCCATCTTCGCAATTGTACTTCATTATTTAGGCTTTAGGTTTATATCTGCTCTTTACTAATACCACAATATTCGATTCATTTGAAATTCCTGCTAGTTCAAAATTATATCAAAGCTAATATATATCACCCTTAACAGTACCAACGATGGTAAGTATGACTTTGGGTTCGAAGGTGAGCATCATTGTCACCAAGACTCGCACCTAGAAGTCAATATTGGGCAGATCAGCGTTTCTGCAATAATCTAGGCGCAAATGTGAATGAAACTTATTAATAGCCTTTGATTAGGTATTATATCTCCGTTAGGTTGTGCCAGCAGTCTGTGACAAACAAATTTATCTACAATCTTGAAGATATGACTAACCTAACCAATTTTCACCGTATATTTTTGTTGATTGGTAAACTTATTGCTAGTGGTTTTCCTCATATCAAACGAATCAAACTGAAAAGCTGATAAAGTGTTCAATAAAATATATTTCACGTGGTTTATAGACCATTCAACGGGTGCTATGCTCCTATAAAAAAAGCTGTGTATCTAGAGCTTCGCATATTGCTGAAGAAATTGCGCAGGGAAATTATGTAACAACTATAATATAGCAGTCTGAGCCCAATCTTATTGATCATCATATTGGATGGAATCATAGATGATATGAATCACGTTGAAAAAAGATATCGAATTGAGGAAAAAGGAGTAATGTCAAGTCATATATCGAAAAAGAGGTAAGTACATGGAAACGACAATGTTTTTACCTCTGCCATGAGCAAACTTTCAATCTGAAGAGACCTAAAATCAAGACGATTCTTCATCAAAAGCAATAATGATAATAAGATATGTTGTGTATATTCGAAAATAACATATAAAAGCTTCTTTATAAGTTTGACCGTACAAGAATAGCTTCATATGTAAATATGTAAGATGAAGACAAAGTCTCTTTCGGTAATAATCTCACGAACTATAATCGGGGTATGCAAACATAACAATTTACAATGCTTGCGTAAGTCTGATTGGTTGGTGAGTGATAGAAACTAGAGCGGGTAACGTAACCACAAAACAGCACCTACACCCAACAGAATGTAGAAACTTGAAAACGTGAAGGACTTACTTTGTAAACACAATGTCAAGTGACGGTTTAGTGGAAGTCGTTGAGGAGGAAGAACCAAACATACCTTCATTATCTGGATAATCTCTTATAGGATGATATGAAACCTAACATATGAAGATATAAAATAAGTATTTGCTACGATTATGTGGAACCTACTTGAAACGCTGTAATGAAATTTGGTGAACATTTCTTCAAAAGCCAATAGATCGTATGAATTTGTTTTTATATTTGACTCTTATAGAATGAGTTAGATAGACGGTTCGCATCAACTTTAAACAGCTTCCTCATTCAGTTTTTATGGGAAAAGCTTTTATAACGTATTAAGAAAACTGAACTCATCTGTATTGCTCTAATGCTATTCACTTGGTGTAAGAATCGGTAGAAGAAAATTGATTTGAATTTTGATAACCGTTCAAAATGATTTCTCGTCAGTGAACAATTCTATGCATTTTATGAGGAATGCAGTTATAGTTTTAATTGTTGACAGATCAGGTGCGAGGTTATTGAAGTGATATAAACTTATCCGTGTAGCATATTCAATCGATATCATCTTTTCCCGCATTTCGCAATAATTTGAGAGCATGTTTACTAGAAAGGGATTTATATATTAATTATTACCTATTACTATTACCTATCATTCAGTTATTTGTATATTTATTTAGTTATTTTTATGTTTTTTTCTTAGTTTTTACAAGCTTTTGTCTACAAATGGTAACAAATTTTTGACAATAAAGCATTTCTCTGTCTCTTTCTGCTTTTTCTTCACATATGGTGAATGAATGAATAAAAGAATCGGATCTTGGACATGTCTCAATTCATCGATTTAGATAATTAGTCGAAAAATATCGATTACATAATTTTATAAGCTTGAGGTACATACTACCAATCAGGTTTACAGATTAATTGAGACTACCAATCAATTTGTTATTTAAACTTTGTTGGTTATTTTAAATAAAAAAATGATCTGACAATGAAATTAGACAAATACCCAACTAGAGTAAACGTTAATAGAAATTCAAATTTATTTGGATCTCCAACAATATTTAAACATAGGATATGTTCCACTATCAAGTTTCATTTTTTAATGAAAAAATATGATTCAATTGCGAGAGTGATTCCACCACATAACTTAAATACCAAGTTAGTTTTATAAAAGATATGTGATCATACAGAGGTCGGCATAAGTCAGGCAACGGTCACGAAGAATCGCCTCAAGTCCGGCTACGCTCATGAGTCTGATAACGAAAAGATTAAAACGAAGCATTTTCGTACTTCAGGCGGTTGTGTCTGATTCATGTTAACACGTGGTAGTCGAGTAGAATTGTTTTCAGAATGAATAACAGATACAAGTTCAGGCTTCAAGGAAGAGTTTTTTTGTTACGTCGTATCTGCTTACGAACGCGGATTACGGAATTATGTTTACCGAATTCCAAAAATTTCCGAGCTCATCACTTGTCATTAGTGTGGAAAGCGTACCAGAAATTTTTAAAAAAAGGGTTTTAATGCCGACGTGCCACGGTATGGAAAACCGGTATCTGTAACAACTAACGAAAATTTGGGAACAGTGGCACTGGTGTTAGTTGAGCAGCCGAACCAATCTGCAGTGCGGCTATCGGGAGAACCTCAAATATTTGATCGCTCTTTACGACGAATGCTGAACCATGTACTATGGAGTTCCCTGTTAGTATCTTCTCTACGCACTTGAAAAAGATGATATCAATCGCAGATTGGAATTTTGTTAGTGGTACTTTACGTGCAGTCTCGCAATTGCGACATTCCATTTTGTAGTCGGATAAAGCAACATTCAAGCTGAATGCTAAGCTCAATCGGCATAACTGCGTCTACTGTAACAACCAGAATCCTCACGTCTTGAGGAAGAATTAAATATGTCTGTGGTGTATGTGGGGGTAGGTATCCAAGCGAGAGGTCTCGTGGGTCCGTATTTTTTTTAGTGTCACCTGACGACCAAAGTTGTGAGAAAATGCTTGATTTTCTTTTTAAATATAAAAGGGAAACATCCTGTTTACATCACCCTGTTTTAAGAAAATTATAAAGCTTAAGTCATATCTCATAATATTTTCAACGTATAATTTCAATGATACTGAATCGTAATTATCACAATTGAGCAATTAGACTTGATGAAATGGCAATATGTGAAATGATCATATCTCAAATCTATCACTAGTTATTGCCCTTTGATAATAATGTTTAGTTAATAAATCATATAAACACAATATATAAACATATTGCATGGATCATTTTGTTGAAAGTTTCCTCATGAATTAAGTAGGTGGATAAGTTAATTCATTAATATTCATGTATTCTTCAACAGACAAGCTCTCAATCAAGAGAAAAAAATAAATACCCTCGATTTTTCTACTCTTTCGATTTCTTGGCAACCCTTAAATGAAACAGATCACACTAAAAACCAACGAGCTGAATACCAATGTGCTGATTAGTTTGAGTAAACACCAATAGAGGCGTTAGTGGAGAGTAAGTTGAGTTGGAGAGATTTTTATTTCGGTCATAATGGAACGGGCTTAAATTAGAGAGTTGTGAGACGCCAATATTAAAATAAAATTTCTGTTTATCTTTAATATTCGAATGTGGTGTTTCAAAGCATAACTTCAAACCAATATATTTCAATGAAACGTTTGATTTTTATAAGTATGACAGATCTATCGTTTCTTTTAATAAGTAAGAAGTACATCCAGCATCGCTAATTTGACATTATTTTTTGTAATAAAACTGTGTCAACTAGGAGAGCGCCAACTTAAATTTCCGTTAAAAATAGGATTTCCACATTATTTTTCTACTTCGTAATTTTTCTAAAATAGCTAAAAGCCATTTCCGGCATTTCTATACAAACCCAACATAATTCCGAGGGGTGGCTGATATTCTTTTCCTGTTTCTAATACAGACACAAATCATATTGAATTCAGAAAATAGAAAATTGTGAAATTTTTTTCTTAGAACATGACAGTTGTCAATCTAAGTTTAAATTTTTTAACGATGTATTGTTATTATTCACAGCGTCATTGGAAATACTTTTAACCATATTTATTCAATTTACTCTGTTCAAATTTAATGCTATTATCAAATTTTCTCAAACTTTCATTTAAGGTAACGATTAGAAATTGTTTTGAATTACAATACCTTTATGTTTCGATGGAAACATTGATGATATTTTGATAATATTGATTGTCCTAATTGATTATCTTAGTCTATATGTAGAACACAATATTGCGGAACTTATGAATCAAACTGTACAGTTTAACTAATAGGAAGCCCTACAAGACATGAACAAGATTTATGATTTCATCATCAAGAAAACCCATATACGCAAATGGAAAACCTAAGATATGCATAAATATGGAAATCATTCAGTTAAGATATGCAAAAAAATGTTGGAAATATACAAATTATTTTGATACATCAATTAATTCTCCTTAAAATAAACAGACATTCTAACTTTATTTGAATAGGTATTAAACTAGACCTAAAGTTGCCTTTATTACACACAGGCAAATTTCGTTAGTTATAAAAAAAGTAAAGCATTAAATGTTCTCAAATGAAATTTTTTTTCTCTTGGGTAAATATAAAAATTTATAAATGGAAAAACTTCTTTCCACATCAACTGATATAGTAGGGGACTTTTTTATAATTGCTGATTGTTGCAGGATCCAAATCAATGGATTCAGTAAATTCTCCCTCTCAATTATGACGACTGTTTTGCCTTTATGACTAGCTGACTCAGATTGTTTTATTAGTCTTACACTTAATAAGTTTATGGCAAATTAGACTCATCTATTTGTATAGTTGTTCTTGTATGTCTGTGATTTCGAATAGTTCCTTAACATCTTCAAGAGCTTGGGAATCTGGTATTTTTCGATATTAGAAAAATATCGATATAAAAACAAATCAAAGCTGAAACACTATGTACATTTCTCGGTATTTGCATTGTGTATGTTGTTAAAAATAACTTCTTTTTGTATTCTCAAAAAAAATAACACATATTCACCGATTTCGCACTATCCTAGGGTTCCTTGTATGGACATGACCAGGACATTCCGACAAAAAAATAGTGTATTTCAAATAAGGTAATCCTGATGCGATCCTAGCGTGGAACTCGTTTGAATTGCTCTATTAAGGTTAACCTTGTTCTCTACTGATAAGGTTCTTTTTCAAGGAAGTCAGGATACTGGTTATACTTCTCACTACTTCAACGCTAGCAGAACAATACACTTTTCCCGAATTATTAATGCGTAGTTCCTTGTATGGCTCGTTATTAATAAAAATTAATGAAGCTTTATAACACTACAAAGCATAAATCGATGTTATCTGTTCAAAAGCACTAAATAAATATGAGCCGACACAAATTGGTCTACACCCTGGTTTAAAACGACTCTTTTTCTAATTTCACTTTGAGGATACCCATGCATTTTCTTTGGACCGTTTGACTACCTCCTTTGATATTAGTTTCTTGAGGATTGCAACCTAAGTAATTGCTATGGAATAGTGAATTTATTAAATTGTTTTTGTCAAGAAACGCCTGACAATGCTGTACATATCTCGAAATTTGTTTAATCACGCACAATAAGTTATTTACCGACGATATATGTAAATATTTCAAATAATGGATTTATTATGCAAAATATGTATTTGCATATTTGGTTTTCCTCTTCCATCATAATAAGACTCTAATTATTTATGTTATATTTATTAACAAAGTGAAAGCGCTGGAATATGTTAATTAATTTGCTATCATTGACTCGACTTGAATTTCTATTAACTGTTAAATATTATTAATTGAATTCACTTCTTGCTTTTATGGTTACGTGGTTAGGTCGTTGTATTACAATAAAAAAGTGGAAAAATGTGACTGGAAAATGAGAAATTGCTCATTTGATTTCACAGATTCTTTTTCACGTTAAATGAATAATTTCGATGAAGTTCTACCCTAATCAGGTTTCAAATGTAAAATAACTTCGATAGGTGGTGTACGTGTAAGTATGAATTTTAAAAAATACACAATTTATTTGAAATCGACTAGAAAATCTTAGGATAATTGGTCTTTATTATGACAAAGCTGCGGAAGTATATAGAGGAAATGTAGAGGAAAATTGCTCGTATACTGTCTCTTTCTAATAATAAGCTGAGAAATCCGTTAAAGAATAAAATTGACATTCACACACGTGCATTGTGAGAATGTAAAATTTATTAAGAAATTTTAAGTACTTATCGCTTTTACAATAAAAATGTTTACTCGATTTCTCCAGTCAGGGCAGCTGTAAAAAACTAATTGAACTCACAAGAAACAAAGTAAAAATCTGTAGTATCATTTTTCTGTACTATTATCTTTCACTCATGTAGTATCAATTTTGAAGGAGTAATAGTAATATGGCGATATCCTTTAATAGCTGGTTTCATAAAACGAAAACATAATTATGAATATTTTTTCCATTCTTCTGACGTCTCTTATTTAGATTAATTTGAATTTTTTCTATTTTTTGTTAGGTCAAAACCAAAGGTGTACAATCTAACTCAAAATCTGATATTTTAGTACATAAAAAAAAATTTGAAATATTTATCTTACAATAAAATTCAGTTGCTAATGATAAAATATTTTGTTATACATAAAATGACATTCACTTAACCAACAACTTGAAATTTATAGTCATTACCACAGTTTCTCACCCCAAAAATAGTTTTTTCAATAATTTTTTAGTATCCTCGCTGTCATCTCACAAAAGATATATTCATGGAACTTTTTGGAAATAGTACCTCCGAATCATATAAAATTCGAATTTCAATTTAGAATTTTCAGCTACACCATTATCTGGCAATGTAAAAAAAATCTCAATTTTTTTATAACTCTACAACTACAGAAGTTTGAACATTTTGAAGACTCTAGTATCGCGATTTCAGATTTTATTTCAAAATGAAAAGTTGGAAGTTCACTTATAAGTATGTTTTGTTTATTTTCTTAGCATTTATCCTCTCTCTCTCTCGTTTAATGATCATATAAAATAAGGAATTAATTTGTTACCCAAGGAGCATAAGTAATATTATGATATTCTTTAATAGTTAGCTAAAGCATATAACAATAACATAATTATGAATTAAATTTTCATTTTTCTGAAATCTCATATTCAGATCGATTTGTTTTCTATATTTTTTGTTAGGTCAAAACCAAGGCTATACAATATAACTCAAAATCTGATATTTTAGTATATAAAACAATATTTGAAATATTTATCCTACAATGAAATTCAGATGATAATAATACAATCTTTTGTTATATATAATGACATTTACTAAACTAAACAACTTGAAATTTATGGTCATTTCCTCAATTTTACACTGTCATCCTGCCAACGATATATTCATGGATTTCCTCGGAAACAGTACCCTCCGAATTATATAAAATGACTTACTTTTTATAAATTGCGGAATCCCTTTGATGTTTGTTTTTATTTATCTTTTTTTATAGCAAGCGGTTTATTTACATTCTTTCTTTTGGATAATTTCTAGGAAGGTCCATTTATTTATGTCTTCGAAGTTTGAAGAATCCTATTTGTGATATATAAATAAGTTCGTTTAGCGCAGTTTATTTCATTTTATGATAAATAGTCGTAGTGAACAGAACGAATTAGAAAAGTTATCGAAGTATTTAAATAAATTGAGAACGCAAGAGACAGTGTTTATCAAATTACCCCACGATTAGAGGAGGGTAAATAAATAGGAAAAACATTACAATACTTTTCGCCTAGCTGGAAAAATAAGTAATATTAAAATAAACAGAAATACAAAAAATAATCAAGAAGGAACCAATATTTCTTAGGATAAATTAACCTAGATAATATATTCCCCTTCAGTTTCCTTTTCAAATTAAATGTTAGGAAAACGGAAGCAAGTTTATTCCATTGTAACAATCTTTAATTACATTCGGTGAAATTAATTTAACCTCAACGTAACGCGAACGCATGAAGTTGAATTCATGCTCAATCACTCCGTTTGAGTACATGGAGCCAAAAAGATTTAGAATTCCGTAATTCTTGATGACACTTAATGTCGATTAACGATTTAGTTAGTTTTTTAGTCAAAATTTTGTTTTATTTTTATATATATTCGGAAGTATTATTTCAATTAGCATCACATCAAACATCAAACATCAAAATGTTTGATCAAATAATATCCTCCACTTTTTCAAGCAAATTATGAAGAAAAACTTTTTAAAAAATGAATGAACCTGCACCAGGAATAAAAAATTGACGTATTTGAAGGGTTTCATGGCGAACCTTTATCGTCAAGATATGAAATTTATTCCATATCCATTGTATATATTTGAGGCATTTCAGCTCTATTTCATCTAGCATATAACTTGAAAGAAAAACGTGAAACATAGAAGAGCTTTTTTTTCACATAACTCATAATTTTTCCATATTTTGTAAAAGCTCTAGGCATAAATAAAATCATCAACACCTCTCATTCTCTAATCCAAGCCTTGTATAATTGAGTTAACTCGATAAAACTCGAAATTGCTTTCACTTAGGTATAGTCATTTACCTTTTTTTACGGTTTCCTTATATACCCAAAAGTTTTCGTATTAAGTGTGGCCCTTTTTATGTGGTATCGTAAATAAAATCCACCGTGTTTTCAAACTGTTTTTATATTTACTAAAGTAACACGCTTATGACATATTTGGAATGTAATTTTTCTAACAGTCTAACGAAATAAAATTGATTTTCAATATAGTGAACCGGATATCCGGTTGATTTACTTTAGCGCAAATGATAGAGTGAACTTTTATTTTAGCGCCACAAATCATTTTAGTGGATTTACCTCCATTAGTCGTGAACATTTGTTTAGATAGTTGCCGATAATCTAGATGACAGTGAAGTTTGGCACGCGTGTTATTCGTAGTCAAACCAATCAATTTCTATAACAATCAATCATCCAATATTTGGTTTAGGTTTTTAATATTTGCCGGAAAATTGCACACAAAACGAGATGTAGATGGAACGCAGGAAGATGACATTATTATGAACCTACAATAAGCACAAGACAAGTAAGTCGAGACCTCAATGTTATTAATCGAAAGTTAATTGAAATTTACAAAAAAATCATCTGTACCCATACCATATTCAAATACTTCAGCGTTCACATCCTGGAGATTTAATTCATACGCTGGAATTTTGTAAATAGATTAACAATCATCAACCAAAGCTGTACCGGATAATATTTACAGATGAAATCCAAATTACCAGAGAAGGGATAAAATTCAGGTGCAATCCCCAGGATATTTGAGAATGTCGTTCCCTGTTAAGGTTTTCAGTTAATGTATGGATTGTTGTCATTAATGACCAATTGGTAGGTTATCAATTTTTTGATGGGGATCTATTTGAACTTTCAACAAAATATCATGCCAAATTTGCTTGTCAATACAAACTTTGTTATCCGAGAGATGTATTTTTAGAGTGATGGACATCTCTCCACTTTTTACTGGCAGTGAGACAAACATCTAAATTATATCTTATCAGGATGACAAATTATTCCTACTATGAATCCTACCTTCAGATTCGAAAATACACGACCTCAATTCCATGTTTGTGTGAATACAAATATAGGAAAATCTTGTCTAAATTGGGTAGAATTGGGAGTATGATATAAACACAAAAAATACAGAGAAAGAAAAAACAGTCTACTCAAATGGTAATCCCAAATTTCTCATTAACCCACTACCACTTAATCCAGTATCATAGATACTAATAACGAGTGACAATACGGGATTCAATTGAAACTTTCTGAAATCCTTTTGAATCAAGCTTTCACCCATACATGGAAAAAAAATAGGGAAAATTTATAATTTTACCAAAATAAAGGGTTACAAATTTCAAGAAATATTCATTACTTTTTTTAATAAAGCATTCTGTCGCTATCTATAACAAAATGCGTTTATGCTGGCGTGTGTAGGTCTTTGTCTTGCAATCAAATAGTTGCGGACTTGAATCTTTGCATTTTTTCATTCTAGAATACTAAATATATTTTATGGGACTCAATTTGATTTTACAAATTTCATAACGTTTTTATTTTAATAAATCATTCATATTGTTACTAACTCGTCCACGACATGGATCGCGAAGCTGATCCTGTTTGGATACAAAGAACGTCTAAAATTTGGCAAATACGTCGATAGTTTCATTTATTTATTCACCTTTCTTAATTATAGAAATTCCTTTCTGATAAATATTTCAGCTTGTTCAGCAGCGCAGTTTATTACTTGAATGAGCCAGAAAAATAGTAATAAAAGTAGTAAATAGTTAATTAGACAATTAGTGGATAATATTATTATGTAAGTTAGTTGAGACTAGACTAAGTGTTTAAATGAATTAAGTGAGTAAAAAATAGTGTGTATAAATTTATCTCACCGTTGGAAAACGATAAATTAGAAAATAAAGAAAAACATTAGAATACGAACCTTTCCAAATGAGGCTTGAAATGTGAAATAGCGTCGATAGCTCAATGGTTTGTTAATGTGGAATGAAAGGAAGGTGAATGATAAAGTTAATTTTCCTTGAAAAATTTTTGATATTTTCACTCTAAAACTATTTTTAGGAAGGGTGAAATGGAAAGATTAGGTCAAGATTTTTGAAGAACTACACTTACTGGTAAATAGAATTGTGTAAATCTTGATACAAATGGTCTTCAAAAATTGGTCAAATAATAGATGATGATGGAAAAGTGGTGAAAGTATATTGTGAACAGCCTGGTATCGGAATGTAAAGAGAAGCTGTTCATACAGGAAATATCAATTTATAATAATAGTAATAGGTACATCTCTTCACCTATTTGCTCAAAATACACCATCAGCATCTCCTTCAAACCATTCTCAAAGACCAATTGTACTAATATTTATACCAAAAATTGGCAAGTGGAGAAAATATTCAATTTTATTTGAATTTTTCTGTATAAAATATCGACTTGCATTGTATTCATATCATTGAATCGGGTACTATTCATATCAATAGATCGTGTTCGGAAATTATTTTATCAATTGAATTAACATCAATTATATATGTAGTGCTCCCACCGTTTCCACTTTTTTCTATATTTCTAATATTCGAGTCACGAGTCAGGAAATTGAATTTTCACATAATGACAAACTTTATAAAAAATATTAAGTTTTTAATGTTAATGAATGTAACAACTCATGTAAAAGCAGAACCGGCAACGGTGTAGAACGTACAAAGTACATTAGAGTATATATCCAGTTGTCATTTTCGACCGTTTGTGATTGAATACTCCACAAATTCGTTGGACGATGATGTCAACGCCGGGAATTGTCATGTGTCACTTTAGTCACAACCAGAGTTATACATTTGATAAATTAATCTTCGGCCCATTGCTCTTGTCTGCGCCATTTTGATTCAGAAATGAGCCTTCAAGCAGTGGAATGCGTGTAAGGCGACGTATATGAATAAGTTTAATGATGTGTGGAAGTGGAAAAACTAGAAAAAATAGCTTTGGTCTGACGTTGAAATGGATATTACTTATAGTGAAAATACTTTAGAAGAACGAGAGTCTCATTTTAACAGTTTAATTCATTTCTTTGCATTTTTACTTATATTTTTTAATGAGATATCATACTATTAGATTGTCAATTTTCATCAATGTGAATTCAATTGAAGTTTATAAAGTAAAAATGAAATAACTGATATAGAACGATATAATTTAGGGCCCTGTTACGATACGTTGGCAAGCCACGACACTATTCACGTCGCCGGCGACGTGGTTAGAATCGTGGCTTGCGATTGACACGGTCGCAGGCTACGTCGCCAATCCCCTAACTCAACACGTCGATGCTTGTTGACGTGTTCAGATAGTTTTTTCCCAATCTTTCTTTCTTCTTAGCAATTTTGTCCTTATTCACTATCTGTACATTATCGTCAGACGTTTTCTTATCCCTTCCATCATCGCTAACGTCACCTATTTTAGACGGAACTATACACTAGTGATTATAGAGGTAGAAACAAACCACTGTCAGTGACAAACAACACTTGGCACACTATTAAGTCGCACTGATGTTTTGGTCGAGCAAGTGCTTCTGCGTAACCGGCCATTACAGGCTATCATATAGCCAAATGTTAAACAATGCACATCCACATCGTGGAAAAGCCACGGCCTGTGTGTCCATCCACCGTAAAGTTCAGAACAGCCTCCGTGGCACTAGCCACCGCAGAGTAACATCCAAGATAACATCATTTCCAACCCATACCTTGTACAAATTGTGAAATATTATATTATTCATTTTAATTCACGGTAGCATCAACCATAAGGATTATTAGAGAAAAAGAAGAAAATTAATATAAAAATTGAATGTGTGGAGCAGAGCAGGTGATTACTGTATTTGAAATGGTTAATCTTAACGCAAATTGTTTAAATCTTGTAGACAATCATCACATACAGATGAAAATGTTCAAAAACTCCATTATTTCGAATGGAGACAAATAATGGTCTCTTACATCTGTGATACAAAATATACTCGCTGCCAAACTGCACGAAAGGTACCAATAATCTAAAGAGATACTAGACACTACCAAAATTATTCGCAGTTTTTTTTTTAACTTAGAAACAAGAGAATTTTTCTTGCAAGATTATTAACAATGGAATAACTTCGATGTAGATGTTTCCAAAAATATGTTAACCTCAATGGTGGAACTTTTGGGCATCACCGTAGGTACTGAAGCTCATACATTAGCTGTCAGACGTAACGAAGTTCGGATTGATCGCTCCGAATTGCAAGCTTCTGCTTCTTCGAAGGCTGAACAGCTCGATAGGCAGAACGAACTTCGCAAAACATCGTGTATGAAGTAGAAGAAAGCCCAATGTATGAATCTGGGACCGCCGATTGATCTAAAATGAGTTTAAATATTATTTTTTTGATGTCTTTGACATGATATCTCAATTTATACTTGATGGATTCCTTTCAAATTTGATGAAAATACACTTTATATTTCTCACTCGCGTCTACATGAGATTTTGAAAAAATTTAGCCTAGTCGGCACCATTTTTTGAATTTTCATTTTTTGCTAAGGTCAATGCAATAGCGACACCTATTTTGTAGCCCCCCCTTCATTGGTCTATAATTTGTCGTACCTATCAGTTCTTTAAAATTTTTTAAATTTTTGTAATGTCACTAAACAACATATAAAAATGCATAGAAAAAATCTTTTACATTTTTTTTGTTAGTTCGAAAAATCCCTAGAACTTAGGCTTCTAAACCAGAATAACTAAAATATCTTTCTAATTTTTCATTATAAGTCGTTCAAACACAATAATATTTCTGAACAACTTTAGTAAGCATAATTAAATATGAGCTAGATTTCAAAAATTGAAATTAATCGGTATAAAGTTACTCGGAACAAGTAAGCGCCACCTCCTGGATTATAAAGATCATTCCACTTTTATTTATTTAAAGACGTATATAATGAAGTTGAATGTAAGGCAGTCAATAACAACCCAGTGAAAGCAAATATAAACATATCAGCTTGAATGAGGAACTCATTTCGGTGAATATCCTGTAGTCTAAAAATAGAATATGAAATGAATTCTCTAGTTGATACCATTTATCTCGTAACTGAGTTAAAGGAAGTATATCAAGAAAATTATTATAAAACTTCTCTGAACTTTTACATATCTTGTTCATGTTGTACATCAAATAATTATGATAATTAGATCTTTTAAATTCAATTCAATTTACTGATGACGTATTACCAGAAAATTATTTTGCTATCACTCAGAAAGAAATCACGGCTTATCATCTCTACATCCTTCAAATAGCACTGCTATTCTGATTTTATTTGGATCATCCTGTAGATTTGAATGTCCTAATAAAGATGTTTTCCTATCTACATTCTTCGTAATTAATTTGACTCTGGTTTATTGTCAATTATCTCATGATGCACTCTCATTTAAGTACATCAAGAAAATTGTAAATGAAAAGTTGCTTCCATCAAATTAAACTGAGGACGTTTACTGAGGCAAAGTTTCATTAATTCAATAATATCAATTGGCCGATGAATAATTAAAAGTCTATTCCTAGTTTTCATCAAACAATTTTCCATAGCTTGAAACATTTTATTTGAGTCTTTTTATTGAGAACACGAATCGTTTATCATATATTGAAATAATCATTTTCAATCCAGTTTTCAGTTTACCAAGCTAAGCTTTGGTTACCTTTCTCATGTGAACACAAGAAGTTGAAGTGAATATCACCCAACCTTTTTTTTTTCTCTATCCCAGTAGCATTAATTATTCGCTAGCAATGACTTTTTCAATTTGAGCTCTCCAAAGCAATAAATATTAACCTAGAAGTTTTTGAAATCAGTGCTTTCAACCAAACAGAAAATTTTTGATATTCGTAGAGATTAATACAATATTTTACTTTTACAAGGCAATAAGTATACAGATGTTGTGAAAATATATTTCAAGGAATTCGGATACTGCAAGTTGCTATTTATTGTAGCTTCAACTCGTATTTTAAGAAATTGAGAAAGAATATATGCCGTTGTTTTCTTAAATAGCCCGAATTCGAGCAAATTGATATATCTGATTTTCCTTCGCATTAAGATATGGTTTTATCAAACAGAAATTGTTTTTATAGTTTTATGTTATTTAGTAAAAAAAAAAATTTCATTTACTACTAACCACATTTTGAAAATCTTCACCTAAAATGTTGAGATATGCATTTAGGCAGCAACTCTTATATCGCTATCTAAATCTCTATATAAAAAGTAGTACGAGGTTCTATAGAGTTTGGCTTAGAGCAAAGCCGTTATCGAAATAAATCAAACTTCCACACTGCACTCGGTGCATAATGCAACTTTACGTCTTTGTCTAGGTGCTATTCAATCTAGCGCTATAGAAAGCGTTAACTATGGAGCTAAGGAGCCTCCACTTTGGATCCGACGACAGCAACTACTTTTTTCTTATGCTGCCTCTGTATCATCTAGCCCCTTAAGCACTGTCATCATTCCACCAATAAAGCCCGTCCCATTTCTTTTATCATCTCTTTTTAGCACGGCACAGACCTCTCACAAACAAGCCCTTTCCCTACTCCCACTACCCCACCTTGGACCATTGACCTTCCAAAATTCAATACATTCCCTACGAGGTATGACAAACACTCAACACCAAAACAAGAAATCGAAAATGCTTTTAAGGAAATAACAATTAGTGGCAACTATGATGTAATTTTATATACAGATGCCTCAGAGAATGAAACAGGAGTAGTCTGCGCAGTTACAGCGTCACAGTTTCCAATCAAATCACCTCTAACTCCACCAAGTTCATACAGGTGAACTATTTAGCATTCTACAAGCCATCAATTTCATCTCCCTTCCTCCCTTTAAAAGAGAAACCACAATAACGTGACAGCAAATCTTGAAGACTACCTTACACTCTATACATCACACTTACCAAGTAACTTCACAGGCTTCTCCAGACGAGACTTAGCCATTGCAAGAAGGATAAGAATCGGATACTCACACATGGTTATCTAACGTCTTCTACCGGCAGACCCATTTGCACCAGCTGCAGTTCCAATTTGACGATAAAACACATATTAACTGAATGTCACAATATGCCCTCCAAAGATTGCAGTTCTAATTCAAGACTAATTACGAAGACATCCTGAATGGCTTGGAACAAATCTCTTTCGTGTTTCAATTTCTAAGGGATGTGAATCTTTACCATAAAATGTGGAACAATTATATATTGATAATGTGTTAATATATGTTGTATGTATATATTGATATAACTGTAATCGCACACAGGTGCAAAAAGTATGTGTAAGTAAGTGTAAGTGGCCATATTAGCCGAGCAGTTAAATATGAATAAAAGAAAAAAACTTCCACATTTGGAATTGTGATTTTTAAAAAGTGAATCGTTAAGAGATCTACACGAAAAATTTAACCTAGACAGTAAAATTCCCCGATATACCAGAAGAAGCTTAAAAGACAAGCAAAGACAGACTTTTTCAATTATACATTCTCCAAACAACGATCTTAAGCTCCTCACTCAAGAAGGAACTCTATGTTGCCAGAAAATGAAAGCAGGAATCATCTTGGTGAAACTAAACCCAAATAAGGAGGGATCCAGAAGCAAAATGTCAAAAAGAAATGATGAGTGAATTGACGAAAGTAGATTAAGCGTGATTTCTCTACACGTTACCGTCATAAATCAACGTAAAGTTTTTGAAAACTCACCGAGCTTATAATGAGAATTTGTGGGGGTAAGCTAGAAAATTTATTTGTGGATACGATACTACAACTAATACAAACCGTGTGTACGTACCTTTGGAATTAGTGTATGGAAGAAAAGCTGACTTTTACTGTGAGAATAAAGCCAATTTCTTGAAATTAATGAAAAAATGGAAATTTGATAAAATATCGAAGGCATAAAAGACTTGCATCTACAAATTTCAAAGTATTATTGGCAACCAGATAATACAAAACTTTACCTGCAATATTTAGGCCCAAGTGATTAAAACAAACGGTGTATATTGTGAAGTCGAATTATATCAGAGAACGATCATTGTAGCTCATAAAAATCGTGATGAATATAGCCAGAAAAACAGACGAAAACAGACGAAACATTCTATGCATCACTGCGCTAGTAGGAATATGAGTACTTCATTGATAAACTTCGAAGACTAATATGAGAACACACTATAATTAGTGCATATTATGATGCAGGTCTAACGCCACTGAGCAACCTAAACTGAGTTATTTCCGTAAAACACAGCTTGGTGCTGAATCAGTAAGGGAGAAGGTGAATATCTCTATAAATCTTATATGAGTAAAATAAATGAGACATAGTAATGAATCAGCAACACTTAGAAGAGTTGATATTATCTGAAGTTACATGCAACCGAATTTAACTACTCGTTAGATTATAAGAGTCGTTCTCATCGGTCCGCTTCAAATGTCGATTTTGAAATCATCAAAAAAAAAAACAAAAAAAAATTCCAAGATCCTAGGTTTTTCGAGTCAACCCACAAGAGGACACCCCCCGACACGGTAACTCCGCATTTCATAAGCATGTACCGAGTTAGACATCGGGGACAGCTGTAGAGAATGCGAAGGACCACTCGGATTAAATCTAAACCGAAGAAGGTAGGAAAGAGCTTACCCAAGGCAGCGAAAACACACACATCCAGACATCCAGACCAAGAAGAGAAGAGTATATAGCCAACAGGCCAGCTCTTAACAAAAAGAGAAGACTTCCCAGAATCTTCCATGAAACTCAGGAGAGAGGAAGGAGTCTACGCGCGAATGAGGTAGATGCTTAATTCATAATATTATATTTTTGCTATAGAGTTTTAGTTATATGCAATGACACTGAAACGTCGTCAAATTATAAGAAATGAAATCGTAGGACTATGTACCGTTTAATTATAATCTAATATGATCAAATATGATATAATACAAGATAATAGAGCCAAGGTAAAATGTCAAACCTTTACAGGTATATCCAATGGTCTTAAATCAGTAATTCTAAATCCTAGATGTTTTTTTTTTGGTTTTAGTATCATTATAAATCTATCACTCAATTGTGATGACAGTTTAATCATCTATAATGGTACCCTATTGAACTTTGACAAGTTTTCTTGTATAATATTATTTTCTTGCAATGCAGATACAAGTACTGTTTATATCTCAGAAGTAGTTAGTCTATATCTAAATTTGTAAGAACAGAAGAAACGATTTCCTGATGGTAATCTTACTGTGAAAGTGAATCAAAACTTAGTGAAAGCACTATCGAAAGTAGTTACCTTTTCTTTAAGCCACTAGTGATTATACCAAGACTAGTGTTACTAACTTAAAGTTAACTAACATGGAAATAACCCAGAACCTATGTGATTTATGTAACACTAAACCTATCAAATAAAAACGTTTTGTATATCGGCAGAAACACCATATTAGAAAGAACAGAAAAGTTTGTAAAGACCCATTTCAGAATAATAATTATCACAAACGGATATTTTTCATCTAATTTGATTTGTTTAATTCTGTGTATTTATACCTCTTATAATTTTTGTAGAAATTTTTTGTTGAATTCATCATAAAAGATTCAAATATTCACTGTTCATATATTCACCTTGTTCTACAGATATAATTAAAGATGCATGAATCAGAATATAGGAATAATAAATAATGAGTATTATGAAATGTTGACAAGCTCTTAGTTGAGCAAGAATTTATGCCGTCCTGTATATTTATATTTTCATGTGAAACGATAAAACGTTAGACCTACCCGAAAAAGAAAAATGTACACACAAAACAAACAAAGAAAATTCTTTTTATCTTATAACCATGTGAATGTTTACTTTTCCTGTTATTTCCACTCCAGTGTTCACAATTCGTTATATTTTCTGGAATTATGTCATCAAACCAACAGTGGCAGCGTAGAAAAAGGCCTAAATATAATATAAAATATCATCTCTTCTGAAAAAAATTTATTTCCATTATTTTGCATGTTTTTTTTAGTGATAGATTACTAGAAGGAGAGAATTTCTTTGTTCACATATTGGGGCAAAGTAGTCACTTCTGATTCATTTATTCTTTGCAGAAATCAGTTTTTTATCGACCTACGAGTCCATTCGATAAAGTCGATAAAACGTTAGAATGTATTCGAATTCTTCCTCTACCTATTTACACTTTAAATGAAAGTAAATTTGTGGTAACTTTATTCTTTATATTTGCTGGTATATTTTTCCTTTTGTTTCAAAAAAATTTCGTAGTAGTTTCCGTGGAAATTCGTACTTTCCATTTATTTGGGAAACAGAACGAATAGAATAGAATCGATTTGTGTTTGGTTATATTTTAAAATAATATAAATTCATTTTTCTTATATGCTAGAGCATAACCTCTTTTTAATTCAAATCTGTTCTATTTACTCGTTCCTTCTTTAGTAATTTCCATTTGTGTTTCCGTTTCCTTCCTCATTTCATGTTTTTCCCGCAATCATGCTGCTGCCAGGTTGTGAGCTCAATCAGGGATTAAGCCGGTACACCAACATCTGAGTTGTTTCCAATTTATAACTGCTTTTATTCGTTGTGCTCTTTTAGATACGCAGTTAATGCAAATTCATTATTTTTTCAATAAATTTATTTGTTGCTGAAACTTTCTTTCTTGTTCGTAACCATAAATATTAATTTGGAAATCGTGTCTAGGGATAAGTTTAGTTTTTATTATTAATTTAATTCATAAGGTGTTTTCAACTTTTTTACCTTTCTTCATTCGTTCGTTAACAAACTGCTGGCGTCCATTTCTGCTGGAGAATGGAGTTTATACTTGCTTCGTTCTTTGTTTGTTCGAAAGAATTCAAACTATAGCAACAAAATGTTTATTTTGATTGGAAAATCTAATATCTTAAAATTGTTTCACTCGTGAATCAAACCACCTAGTTTGTTACAATCTTCTTAAACAGATCTAGAGACTAGGATAGTTGTTTTTGGATTATAATTCTGGATCCAAATACATTGTTCTCAATTTTGATATTTTCTGTTTATGGAAGCTATGACCGCTAGTACATATAATAAATATCACTATGATTATTATTTTATACATTTCTAGTTTAATCCTATATTCTCTTAATAACCTTTGAAGCTTTCACTTTGTTTAATTCAGGGTGCCAAATCAAGATGAAGCTCGCTGGGGCAGAAACTAGAAGAAAGGAAGCAAGCTACACCCCAGTGTTCAAAAATCCCGCCTTACACTGTTCCTAGCGTCATCACTTCCTTGGGAACTTTATTTTATGCATAACCCTCGTGTATCAGTAGAAAATATGCTTAAGTAGAAGCCTTAAGCCAATCCAGAATAATCCGTTTCTATGGTGCTTTTAGAATCATGTTCTGTCTACCCCTTTGTGAAATTTTCTAAAAGCTTCAATTTTTATTAATCGTCCTTCATACTTAATATCATAGTCCTTTTCTATGTCATTCTGTTCACTAGGATGATTATCTTAAGTAAATCAAATTTTGTAACGTGAGTGAATTTCTTACTTTTCTTATTGTCATGTAAAACAAGTTTATAGTTTTGGTTATTATGATTTATATCATTGTATTGAAGTTACACCTCATTCATTTTTTTTCTGTACATTCTTCACTGTGTCAAAGGAGCTTCGGAAATTATTTAGTTATTCGTCAAAGAGATTCTTAATTTTATTTCAATTATTGAAGCAAAATAAATCCTTTTTTTATTTTATAATCTAGTATTAGATGATTGAAGATAAATATACTTATAATAATATATCCAAGCCGTGGAGTTCTACTCGTTAAATAGCAAAAATCATCCCTTTTCAGTCATCAAAATACCGAAAGTGAATTGATTATCTTGTATTCAAATCCGTTGAAAGAAACTGAGAGATAATATATTCATATTTGTTATATGAAAATGTATATTAAACAATTAAATTAATTAGACAGATAGTTCCGAAATGGCATATGAAAGGAGCCGACTCGCATAATGATATTTAGAAAAAGTTTGAAATTCGACATGGTTTTTGTGGTGATACCCAACTGTTATTTCCAGGTAACAACCTGTCATGAAAGTGTCTATTTATTTACAGTTTATGGTTAAGGAGTGTCTTGAAATGAGGTTTTAATAATCTAGACCACACAATCTGTAATTTATTACTCCTCCAATTTAAATTAAAAAATATTCAAATTTCAACACATCTTTCGAAGAATTTTTATTAATCTCACTCTAAAGTAGGGTAAATTTGGAAGAACAAGATAATAAGTAGATGGCGGAAATGAGTGGAAATCTCTACGAAAAAAAAGCATAAAATTGAAAACGAATTAAATTGCAGTTATTGAATCTTAATATGAAATAGTTCTCGAAGCTAATGACATTATAAATCATCTGAATTTCTTTAGAGAAGTACAAATGAAGGAATTCAGTGATTTTTGAATCACCATATAGGATAAAATAAAGTCCTCCACTGCGGCAGTCTGTGTGTTTTTTTTTGTTACATTCAAAAACCAATATTCTAATTTGCTAAAAAAGTCGTAGTGGTCCATTCTCTACATTAATTTTCAAGACGTTTCCATCTTTACAGGACTCTCTTCCACCCGTGTACCACTAGTATTCAACTTCTGGAACAAGCATTAGCAAAACTAATAATTTTGTATATGCTGATTGCTGGAAATATTTTGGGTGTTAAGTGTTATCCTCAGATATTCAGTTGTGCTAGCGCTATAATCAGAATTCCTGCCACAAGTACTCCATTGGCGGCATTGTGTTTCAAAACATGGAGATCAATACGCTTTTGCATGCGTTCGAACCAATTGTCGAAGAATTTTGTCTATTTTCTTCAAGGTAGATCTGGAATATCAAATAAATGATAATTGTAGTGGTGAATCATGGCGGAAACATATGATGTCTTATGTGGTGAATATTACTGAGAATAACGTGTAATCATTTTCTTAACTACCACATTTACTGTGTTATACCTAAAATCTCCTTTTCCTACTCCATGATTACATGCAATGCTCAACAAACTCAAATCTTTTCCTTTGATAAACAGCTATGACTGACATTCGCTCCATTGGTATTTATTTCAAAGCCGCCGTACAACCCCAAGATTAGTTTCTTTATGCCCTTTACCAATCGGGATTCTCATATCAGTAACGGCATGGGGTTATGAATAACGTTGCAGGGGACTGTTCATATTATCTTTCAGAAAGATGGATGATGTAAGCAAAATAACTGATTACGAGGTATTTAACGACAACAAGGGTGTAGATTCTTCTATCATAAGATCTTCTACATTATAGAAATGTATACTGTATATTCTTTTATTATATCCCAGTTTATATATTGAATTATTTTCTGTAAATCATGATCTTAAGCCAGCTGATAATACAAATATCCATGCATATCCCTTCATATCGTAACGTCTCTGCCGTGTTTTCTGATCGTTCCAATAGTTGAGAAATGTAAGAAGTTTTGAAATATTTAAGTTATAGGAAATAATTAGATTGAATTGAAATTTACTATCCACTTCATACATACCAAATGAGCAAACTAAAATATAAATGAGGGAAATAGTTATTACGGATTTTCTCATCGGCTACGGTTTTGACTCAATAAAAACTTTAAATAAATTGTTATAGATCTTATTTGATGTACAATATTGAGTAAGATTCCATAATCTACTTCATCTTTCCTATTTTGTCGGAAAAAATTACATTTTGAACTTAGTCAAACTTCTACTATCAATATTGTAATGTTTTTATTATTTATTTATATGCTTTTTATTCGTGGGGTTGATTAATAAACACTGTCTCTTACGTTCTTAATTTATTTAAATACTATACACTACACTAATTTATAATAATTCACTTATCACGTTCGCTTGAATAATTTATTTGAATTCTTCGTTTGCTAATTCATTCTATTTACTACGACTATTTATTATAAACTGAACCGAATAGCGCCACATAAACTTATTTATATACCCCAAATAGAATTCGCCAAACTTCTAGAATATAAAGAAACAATACAAATAAATGAATGAACCGTCGTACAAATATAAAAAGTGAGTCAAAGGTACCGCGCGCGTGTTCGCCGAATTTTAGAATTCTAATACATTTAGGAAGGACCGGCTCAAGGGAGGAGACACATTCGTTTGGTTATTTCAGATCGAATTATAAGATCCCACTCTTTCAAGAATGATATTCGAAATTTTTCGTTTCTCACTTAATTTTCGCAGCTTATTGACTTGAAGAGATTATAAATTTATTTGGTGTTAATGTCAAATTACTATTATATATATTACAGAAAATAATGAATAATACCAACAACTCCACTTATTGACTAAAGTAGTATGATATAAGTCATCAGATTTAATTCTAATGAGAATTGGAAAAATAAATATACCATCGCAATTCGGACAAAGAACTAAATGTTGGGTTGGATTCATATTTATGGGACTACTCAAAGCCGAAAGTATACGTCAGTTGGCTCGATAATATTGAAGAATTGATAGATTACATTCGCGCTAAAGTTACATCCATTTGAGCTGATATAGTTGAACAATTAATTTCAACCTCTATCGTTGAAATAAATAGGTGTAGCTTTGATCTTACTTATTTTTGAAATTTTGATACTTTGAAGAAAGTATCTTAAAAACAATGATTATCTGGGTAAAAGTGAAAGATATTTTACTTTTTAAATCTACGGATGTACTTAATTTAACAATTAGAAATGCAGGTTTCCATTTAAAAACAATTTGAATATAACAATAAACAATATAAAAATTTGATGTTGATAACCCAAAGAGTTATACTATATGTAATTCTCATGAGAAACTTGAAACAAGCTGAGCTCGTTCAATGTGTGAAAAATTTTTAGGTTAATATCGTGTTGTTTCTTTTTTCCCTAATTAGTCCATAATAGTTATTTACGGAAAAGTGCGATATTGTTCAACAAGCGTAATATTTGCCAAAACAATGTGGTATGATATGGTGTTAGAAGAATTGGTGTTTTGGGAGCAGGTCTTGAATTATTGTTACTATGGAAACAAATAACGATTTTTCAAAATAAGTCAAAACAAGTCAGAAGTAATTAGTTGAAATGGCCTCAGATAACGAATTAGACATTCCATTAAAAATAAGAGAGTCTGCAAATAGTGGATTGGGTAGTTTAAAATGTGAAAAATAAAGATAAAGATAAGCCCTGGTCTACCTGAAAAATGGTGCGATTTCAAAAATATAAAGAACATCAATGAAAATGTACCACGCTTATTTTGAAAATTTGAAAACATTAAAGGCGTCGACTTTGAGGACTACATATTCAACGTTGAGATCTCAACTCACCGTGCGTGAAAATGTTCATGTCAAGAAGTACACTATACTTTTTGCATGGCTGAAGCAACGGTCAGCAGGATATAATGCAAAAAACGGATTCTGACGAAGGAGAGAATCTAGAAAGATTTATAGAAGAGGGTGGAGACGAAATATTTCTATTTGAAAAAGTACGACTTCATTTACGATATTTTTATAGTTTATTATTAAATAAATCTGTTCCATAGTTCGCAACGATAATGAGGATTGCGGGAGCCTGCACTTACTTTTCTACCAGAAAGAGACGTATTTGATAAGAGCACCTTTTTTATTATTATTATTTCAGGAAACAAAACACACACAATTACCAGATTATCAATTTCCTCTGACAAAGTCAATTATCAAAAACGTAGTTTCAAAATATTCCATTCCATTCCATTGTTTTGTACATATTCGTACAAAATATCTTCCCATGTCACATCAGAAATTTTCAAATTACCAGAATATGATTTTTGCACCATAAAAAATATGAAAATGAATGGATTGGCTGCTATGGGCAGACAAATGTTTCTTGAATGAAAATATTCTGTACTTATGGTCATTCATTTCTTCGATCATTCTCAACAATTAGACCCCGGAGGGGTTGTGACAAAACAAATGTAAAAAAACTAGAAAGATGGAAATTAACAGCAGTTGTCGTAGATGAATTAACAATTATAAGTGTACCATACAAGTACAAGTGTAGTATGACTCGCCATACTTGTAGTGCAGTTATCATCTATTATACTTTCATTATTCACTTTTTTTGAGAAATAATATTTTCAAGCATTGAACGTTTTCCACAGAAACTATTTCACAGTTGTATACATTTTTGTTTGTTTAATAGTTGGAAAGTTAGCAAATGCAAAATTAAAATGTAGAGGAACGTGCAAGAATAACAAGAATATCCTTGTCGATTCCAACATGTGTTACGTTTACTTCTAGTACACAGTTGGTGGAAAAATTGTTGTGCTATAGAACAATTTGTGTATATCTGTTGGACTGAGCGGTTTAGAATTGATTTAGTGCTTTCAAGTAGATTTCATCGTTTCAGTACATGTACTTCTCTCTGGTATCATGTCATAATATACCTACTTTTTATTTTCAAATTTACCTTCACTTTATTGTTAACAAGAAACAAGAAACCTTTGAAAAAACTCACAATCCAGGCTTTAAAGTTTGTAAAAACACAGCTAGGAGCATAGACACAATAACCGTCAAAATAGAGAAAGAGTTAATTAGTCTAAAGAGGGTTGAGTTAGGAAAAGTTTCCGCTACCTAATGAATAATTTTTATTTTTCCTCACAGTGTCCCCTTTCATATACTTTTTTCAGCAATCCCATAACTTTTTGATCCCTTCCAAATAAAAGATGCCGACTTTCTGCTCAAAATAGCCATAACGTCCTGCAAATGAAACTTAGGAAACGGCATATTCAATGATTACGGTTTGTGGTTAACCAATTCGAAGTGCAATTCGTGAATGTTAATGATAAGGATTACCGAAACGTGAAAAGGTATGTTGACCTGATGGGAAACACAATCCTTTGATCTGTCGACATCTATTTTTCGGCCAATGAAACCGTCTTTGCATTTTTTGGAACAGGTTTGTCTTTTGCAATCCACTGTTTTCAACATTTTCATTTCAGATGTTTGGTGATGGAATAAAGCTTTGTCTACAATTAGTGATCGAAAAAAAAAAGATCTGAGAAATGTTCTTTTGGTCCAAAGTAATCAAAATAATGGCACCCAATAAGAGAATAGCTTACACATCCATGATACTTCAGTCGGTATATAAAAATATAGAAAAAACATTCTTTTGATAGGTCATTAGTCTTTTCATCTCTTTAACTTTAATCCAACGTTCGACCAGTACAGATTGTTGAGCTAATTCGATGAGTCGATCTCCTTGATACATGGCCGTCCCGAATACTCGTCGTTACTTTTTAATTCAGTTTGAAAATTTCAAATTTTGAAAATTTTAGGTCGTGAATGATGGTGCGGAGTATCCGTACAAAGTGTCTTCTCTTTCATTCACCAAGGCGTTTTGCTTTTAAAACCTAAAAAAATCTTCATAACGCTTCAAGATTGTTAAACAGAAATTAATCATCCAAATTGTTTGTAATGTTAGTGAGAGTCTCAACACCGCAAATATGTATCAACATCAGATTGAGGTAGGAAACTATTCAGAAAACCGTATGTTAGGTTCGTAGGCAGTCATGCAATTGATTTTAGTCTATCAATCATAGTATTTTGTACGCCAATTGTGAGTTCCATTCTTTTTCTTCGTGCTCCTTGCACTACTTTGTAAGGAAACAAATCTCAACTATTTCAAAACAGATGAATTAAAACAACATCAACACAATCAACTTCTGCAAACAATGATACAGCACAGACAAATATATGAGATGATTTATAATCCCTGTCTACAGTTCAACTGGAATACCGCACGAAAACAATTAAATTTTTAATTGTGTTTAATGAAGAGAAATGCCTTAATAAAACTTCCGTCATGCGAACCAGTTTTCTATTTAAACGAAACTATTTAGTTGAAAATTTATAGTGAGGTATTCTTTGGAATGATTATTCCATTATTTTCTAATTTTGGATGGTAGAGAAAAAGGCAGAGCCGAAACTATTTATCTTTTTTTTATACCAGTATCGGATCAATGATTTTGACGTTTAAATTTTGATGTACATTTGGTTTACTCAAGTTTGAACAGAAATAGAATTGCTATCAGAACAGAATATTTTGCTATTGCAACGGAACAAATTTTATTTTAGACATGTTATGTCCAACAGTAGTTATGGATTAGATTAAACTCCATTGCGCATTGGCATAAAGAGACTTTTTGTAACAATAATAATTTACTAAAAATATTTAATAAAAATATGTAATTTGACTTTGTAACGAGAAGGATTAGGATAAAGAGACTCTCCCAAAAAAATCAAAAAACTATGTAATGACTATGTTTCTGAAAATATGATGGGAATATATAGACAAAACGTTAAATACATTTTGGTAAAAAAAGTGATGGCAAGAAAACGGCAAGAGTATTGTAACATGCTTTGAAATAAAAATTGTGGAATAGAAAGAGAGTGGCGAAAAGTAAAACAATTTTGATATCAAAATAAGAAAATGAATTTTTTCTTATCGAACCAAAGATTAGTGAGGTTACTACGCAAATGATTTCCCACTTTTTGCGTACAATTATTCCGTTTCTCACAAAGGATTGAAGCTGGGATTCCTACTCATTTTCCAGTTACTGGATTGCTACAGTATGGGAAAAAAACTTTATTACATTTGACAAGCATCAACGTACATTGTTTTTGTCAAGACCTGCAGTTTATTCTCCGATGACAGTCTTTTGAAAATGCTTTATTGGAACTGGTGTTTTATCAGTTACAAATGAGGAAGAGTAGATATCCGAAGTAGAAGGCCAAAATAATTGGATCTATCTTGCGTCCCATTGATCTTCCGAGGTCACCTTTGGATAGAAGAGAAAAATAGATTCGTGAACTTTCGGAAAATGTCTTTGAAATTTTGTAGCGTCCGGTATAAAGAATATTAAATAGCGCAACACAAACTAATTTTTGAATATGCTAAAGTATTTTGGCATCTCGGAGCTTAGACACAAAGCTTGAAATTGAGACATTTACCATCTATGGAAAAGTATATAGAATATTATTCTCAACTTTAACTGCGGAACTTCTAGAAGTGGTTAGATGTAAGAAAATAATGAGTCGTTAAACTTATTTTTTCCCCGATAAGTGCTTCGCTAAATGTGTTAAATCCCATAAAATGACATAATTGTCATTATATGTTGCCAATATAATAAGAAATCAGTTCTAAGGTGGCGAGTGAAAAAACCTCATTGTAAAATGAACTGGAGGTCTACAGAAGCACAATGTACCTTAAAGATTATATCTACGATGTTTTACAACAATGTTGAGCAATTTTGTTTTCTTGCAGTTACTTGGAAAGTAATGAGACAATCTCACATGGCTTTCAGTTGGGTTTCCCTTGTTTCCGTGGAAGCTCTGATGTAGAAATCAAAATAAAAAGATTTTTTATATTATTCATCATTTTTATATTAAGTTAGGTTGAAAAATCATCTTTCAAACTACAGTTATATATCAGAAAATGATTATATTTATACTCGAAGTAATCACCACCTACATCAATGTACCATTGTAACTGAAGCTTCTAGAAATGAGAAGCTTGAAGCCTTTTTAAAATACACTTGAAAAATTGATGAATTGCTTCAACTATCTTAATTTCTATCACGTGAATATTTGTTTGAGTTGAGAAACAACTAGAAATGAAACATGGCAAAATCAAGCTAATAGTATGGATTTTAAATGACTGTTACATTATTTTCCCAGCAGGTAAACATTAGTGTTTTACCGGCTTGCTGTAACTCTACGCTGATCGATTGCTTTCGATGATACTACGAAAACACACTACTTAAAAAACTTCTTTGAATTTTCGTGAACCGACGTACCGCTCTACTAACGGGTAGGAATATCTTAAAATCTTATATATACATCATAACATTTCACTGTTTGAAAAAATGCGATGTCTACCATTATTCAACATTTCTAACGTGATTATCATTCACTATGTAATTTTTCAAATCGTTAATCGTGTGTAGCACCCAATGAGTAACCACTTTTTTCACGTTGATCATATAAATTTGAACATATTATTGCGGATCCGATATAAAAGCTTGCCTATATCTCACTTAGTTTCATGGCATCTCAACATGTATAGAGTGGATCTCGTAGTCTGAGGTAAATGTTATAGATTTCATAACCTCTCCGTACAAACTGGCAACAGCGCTTCACCCACAAATAATTTTAAAGTCGAGGCATATAGAAGAAGAGAAATAGTTTATAATTAAGAAAGACGAACTAATAGAACAAAGCAAAACTTTTGAATATCTTGAAACAGTAATCATAGAGAACGGCAGTATAGAAGCGGAGGTAACAAGCCGAATAAAAAATGCAATAAATATATACTATACTTCAAAAAGAGATTCACTTACTGGTGTTGTGTAGTGCTTCTATTGTTTTTTAAATTTAATAAATTAAAAGGTATATGAACGACAGAAGATATTCTCCTGGTACACTAAAAATTATATCTCAAGCTTTTAATTGAGGATAATCAGACGATCTGGACTGTAAATTAAACTTTAGTAGCCCCTCTCCTATCGTCACTATTTATTTATAAAATCATACATCATCGCCCTAGAGAGGGAGCCTTAGTGCGATCGCTAGAAATATACATCAATAAACAAAACATAAACTGAATACAGTCCTCATCATTTTAACAAATCGGTCCTTCGAATACAAGCAACAATGTTTGATTGTTACTCAGGACAAAAACCACCAGTAAAGTAGTTGGTCTATTTAGCAGACTTTTAGATGAAAACTTACACAACAGATTTTTTACTCGTTGTTTACGCTATTTTGTAACTTAGCTGGTCTTTTTGACGTACATTATGGCTACCAGGACTATTAGAATTTTGGGAAAAATTCTGGAAAAACGGAAGCGAGTAAATGTTTAAATAAATAGTTCAATTGAATGAATATAGAAGAAAACAATGATTAAATCTCTTCATATATATAAATATATATATATATATATATATATATATATATATATATATATATATATATATGTAAGCCGTTCTACCATCAAATCAAATCTCTTACGAAAACAAAACTTGATCTTGATTATTAGTGACTATTTAAGTTCAATCAATAGTCTACGATCGGTATATTTAGATAATCCTCTCAGTACAATTTTAAAAGAGAAAATACACAGACTAAGAGAGGAGAATCGATTACTGAAACTATTGTGGGTACCTTCACATATCGGAATACCAGGTAATGAGAGCACAGACAAGATAGCTCGAGAGGCACTCAGTGACCAAAATTTAGAAGACGAAAGTTCAACGACACATGGAGACTTGAAAGCTCACGTAAAGAAAGCAGTCCATCAAAAATTGGAAAAATATTTGGCGACGGAGCAGATCCAAATTAGCAGACGTTAAGATGTCAGTCACTCCTTGGAAGAACAACCCTAAGCAACGGAGAGACCAGGTGATCCTGTCACGTTGGCGAATAGGACATACCAAGTATACCTATGAACACTTTTTGACAGGACAGGAAAACAAAGTATGTGATATGTGCCGAGTTGAAGAATCAGTGAAACATGTGCTAGTGGAAACTCCTAAGTTCGGAGAAAAAAGACGGGAAAATGGTCTATGTTAGTCTTTGGAGCGAATGATGGGGAACAAATATAATATTAAAAGTATTATTTTCTATATAACAGAGATTGATATTATCAGCAGAATATAGCAAGAAATGAAATGTAAGTTACATAATTGTACAATCACACCGTTACCTTGCTAATAACCCTGCGTGGTTGATGCAACTATTATCTGAAATAAAAAAAAAGAAAGTGGTAACTTGAAGTAGAAACTTTCAGCAGTTTCACTCCTCACTCATTTTTATACGCTCTTAGTGTTGATTTGATGTAACCGTTATTCTCAGGCGTCTCTTTTTTGAATGGATTTAACAGGTTTACACTCTATGATTAACACACTGTAATACAGGTTAATGAACATAGAGATTTCCATCCCATTCCCTCTGGCGATTTACAAGCAGGCGTTTCGATGTAAAGCATTTAGTACATGCTGACGATAGTGCTGCTTTAGTATCTTATACCGTCTCGAAACTACATTCAAACATCCTACAAATTAATCTGAATAAGTTACAGTGGTGATTGAAAGTAAGACAATGATATGTTTTACTTAGTTCTTTTCTTACTATATAGATTTAGTGTGATTTACTTTAATCCAAATGTGTTCATGAATAGGAGGAAAATAGTTTTTTTCTCTCAAAATATAAATTATATCCATTTCTGTTATTCGTCATCCATTGCATTTGAAATTCTCCAAAGGAAACTGTAAAAAAAATAGTTTACAGAAATAAAATACTCATTTGATAACACTTACGTTTAATGAACAACTTGGTGTGAAATAATTGGTAAAAGGTACAAAAGTGATATGTAATAGTTATTTTGAGTGGAAAGTACCTGAGTCCAATACTGCTAACGATGTGAGTTCTTCACAGAAACGTAATCCCTTTACCACATGCATGAGGTTCACAATTTATGAAATTATATAGCATGGTCGTGTCAGATTGTATTGTTAAACTTTTTTACCTGAGTATATAATAATCAATTATTTTTTGGTTTGAGGGAAAGTGATAGGTTTTTTTGTTCCCAAAATAAATCACTGAGAGTGTTTTTGGTTTATTCAACATGAATTATTAGAATAATTTCTCTATTTCTAATTAAAAATAAAACCAAAGAATTTACCAATCTCAGTACAATATATCTACCTAAAAGGATAACTGAAGACGCTATGTATGTATGTAGATCTTGGTGTCATTTACACTGCGACTTTAAGGATCTATTTTGTCCCTCTTTCTTGCTGCGATACAGTGGAACCCAGTGTTTACAGTTAATCTGTTAATTCCACTCCTTTTAAAAAAAGTCTTTGTCTTTTCATACGCTCCCAGGTGTAGTGCCTTGGAGTTCCGTAGTTTTCCACACTTCGAGAGAATGTGGATAGAGGTTTCGTTCTTTATGCAACCAAAATTGCACGCCGCATTATCTGCTAAGTCTAACGTCTTCAGGTGATTCTTGAGTCTACAGTGTCCCTATAGGACTCCTGTTATTATTCGTAGATTGTTTTCACTTATATTTCATTCAGCAGATCTTCACTAGTAGTTTCCCAAGAGAGTATCAGCCAGCCTGTCTCAGCCCCTGTAGGTTGTCCAAATAATTTGTTTGCTTCTATCTAGCTTTTTTCCAGTACTTTTTCCATTGTTCTTCAGCTGATATTACAGAAGGGTTCATGTCTCATTGAGGGTTTGTCTGTCCCCGCTTCTTGCCTTGCTTCTTAAATTTTTCTAGGCAATACTCAACGAGTTTGAACTTTATGATATTGGAGCTTAAACCTCTAATAGCTGCTTGGCCATCGAACAGGATGATGATCTCCTTGTTGCGATAGTTTCTCTCTAGATTGAACTGGACACATTTTTCAATAGCATATATTTCTGCTTGGAGAATGCTTGTTGTATTACACAGACTATTAGAGTGTTTGGCTCTGGTCCCGTATTCTCCACCTGAAGACGTCAAAATCGGCAGATGATATAACGTGCAGATTATGCTAAGTAGAGGACAAAACCTCTATCCACATTTCCTTTATAGGTAGAACCATTAACATTATTAACATTGAGCATCCCCATTGTCACAATTATAGGAGGAGACAAAGTACGTCGAGTAATAATTAAAGCAGTTCGTGCAGAAAATTTTCTACTACTTCATTGTCAGATTGTAGCAAGATGATTTTTACTCTCTTGAAGAAGTCCCTGCAGTGAGCCCTGGTGTTTAGACCAAGTAAATATCTGAAAGATCTCTTTTGTAGTTTGAAGATTCGCTCAAATTGAGTCGCACCCCACGTACCCCAGAAGGGAAGAGCATGTCGGAGATGCGACTCAATAAAAGCATAATGGACTGTTAAAGTGGTGGATAAGCTCAGTTCTTTGGAAACTGATCTCAGCGCAATACAGGAGGAACTTTTTGGATAAGGTGGCAATATGTAACTCCCATTTCAAGGAATTGTCCACAACAAGCCCTAGAAATTTTACAGATGAAACTTTGGTCTAAGAAACGCAAGACAAAACTAGTGTCGTCTGATGTCTAGATAGGCGATGTCTAGATAGAAGAATAAACATAGGACCTAGTATTGAGCCTTGGAGCACTCCACATTCTATTGGCTTGCAAATTGACACGGTTGTATCAACCCTTACAAGCTGACTTCTATTGATAAGGTATGACATAAATCATGCGAGAGATGTTTCCATGAAACCGTGGTACTGCAATTTGTTGATTAAAATATTATGACTAACACAATCAAGAGCCTCAGAAAAATCACAAAAAGTTGTTGTAGTGGAGTGATGGCTGTTTAAGCTGAAGTGCATATCAAGTTTTTAATTTCAAAACTGAAATACACTATACAAAATCCTATTAAAAATTGATAACGACAAGGATTTGCATCACACTAATCAATCACTCTGTATATGAATCCGCTTCTAATGGATGCTTGGGGCAGTTTCCTAACAAAACTCCAAATATATATTCCTGATAGAATTTTGATCTAATTATATGAGGATCCGAAAAAATCCTCACTCAAAAGTTTGTGAATATTAAATATTGAGTTTCACTAATAAAAATCCAGGCGACTGGCGCTTTAGGAGATAAAGTATGAAACATGATTTGTAACATCAAAAGAAAACTTTCCCAACTTTTAGTCATGTAAAATAAAGTTCACATTGTTTGCAGTGATCCGGAGTCTAATTAATCACGATATAATGAAGCAACTATAACACCATTTATTTAATTAAATAACAGTACAACAATGAAGAGAGTTGGGATTCATACGTGTAAATTTCAACAGCACAGAAAATGTTCTATTTTATAAATTTAATTAAGATGAAACAGTTTCCGGTCCAGTCTGCTTGTCATATATGTTTTGTATTCCATATTAAAACGAGTATTTAATTTTAGGCGGTCTATTTTCCTAATGGGCATGTTACTTTGTCCACGATATGACAATATTATAACTTTTCACTCGGTGAGATATTTTAATTAGCTCAAACACTCCCTTTACATGTGTATAATAAAATATTGAAATAAAACCTTTTTACGTTTGAGCTCTTCCTTATCATCTCGGTTTTGAATGAATAATATACAATGCGTCTTCAAAGTTACGCACCAATTAATTTTTCCCATAATTCCGGACTGTTGATTTTAAAATTCGAATCACTGAAATTAAATGCAAAAATTGATCATGTAGAGGATCTCTTTCTAAGTATTTATCTATTATAAATAGAGAGGAAAGACATTGAGGAAAGTAACTCATGATTTTAAAAACATATGATAATTCTCCAAGAATTGAATTTTCTCTTTTCGTTTCATTTTAAATTAATATATACAGAAACTGATATGAAGCGTGGAAGGTGTTATAGTTCAATAGCTTTATTCCCAATTGATTCTACAGTATCACATGATTCGGTTCTCATTTGTTGCAATTTCTCCTTTTAGTTTTTGATTAAATTTTCATAACCATTTCACGCTATGCATCATCTGATAACATTTCCGATCAAGTTCTAACAATCAATGAATAGTAAAACAAGAAAAGTTGAGACTTGTGGGTGACGAAAAAGATTTTAAAACTATTAGAAACTTGATTTGACTATATTAACTTGCATTTTTTTATCATTGTAGCATAATAGTTTAGTTGAAGACACCAATGGACCACGCCCAAAAATAATCATTTCACGCTATGAAACCGAAAATCTAAATTATCTGATAAGTACCTAGCCTCATACAAACAATTCCTCTATTGAGGCAGGAATAATAATTTTTATACTCTACAAACCTGTACAAATAAGTTTTCAATATAAAATCGATGAGTCTTTTTTCGTGATATATACTTCGATAACTATTTCATGACAGAATGAGATCTCTTGAATCATTTTTTCCTCAATAGATAACATTACTATAGCAGTTAATACATTGTGATGCCTAATTTTCCTAGCTTTCTCTTTTAAAGGTAGGTTAATATTCACTTTTGCATTTAGTTATATTCGTGACTAATACACTAGGTTTTAAACGCCCAATACTTTCAATTTTTATGTTTTAGTATTAAAGGAAGAAATTGAATGTTTTTTCTTTTCAAATATTGTACGCTAAATTACGCCTTCTACCAAATTTTCCACTTCGGCTACTATCATAACTTTCGTGAGCTACAAGTACACTAATTTCATGTAAACGCGGACCAGTATGAATTTCTAGCGTCGTCCTTGAATACAGCTTTGAAGAGGGCCAAGGAGTGACAAATCATATACCATTGTAATATTTTTCTTATTTTCTAGTTTATTTTTTTTGTTCCTCAGTGGTTGGATAAATTTATATACACACTGTCTTTCACTTAATTAATGTATTCAGACAATAGACTTAATTAACTTAGCACACTATGATACTTTCCTTATTTATTTAAATTCACCGGTTACTTTCCTATTTGGTTCCGTTCACTATGAATTTTCATCATAATCTATCTCAAGCTGATAAACAAACTCGTATTTATATCCAAAAAGAATTTCTCAAGAATTCTAGAAAACCTAATTTTTGACGTCCATAATAACTGAAGAGGACTGGCTTCACGGTCCATGTTGAATACGAGTTCGTAGCACCATGTTTTGATGTTTAATTTTATATATATATATATATATATATATATATATATATAAAATCGGCCTCTTGAGATTTTGTAAGATTAATGGTTTATTAAATAATTATTGAATCAAGTCCCTTGAATTGATATTAGTAATAATGAAAACATAGAACATCATATATTTCCACTTATTCTTGAAAGTCGGGTATTTTTTGTTTTTACTATTTTGATTTATAGTATTTATTATATACGAGTCCAGTCCTCAAAAACAGCCCATTCAACTGAGTTTTCAAATCTCCATACGAAGTGAAGGACATCAAGGACTCCAAAAGAGCTTTGATAACTCAAAGTGTGTCCAAATCGAAAACGATCATATTTGTTTTGTTCCATCACGACAATCCGCTTTCACATTTTCATATTTACCTAATCATAGCTTTTCCGATTATATTCTGTTTCCGTACTCAGAAAAATAGCTTGATGGAAAGGGATTTTAGACAAATGAACAAGTGGTAGCAGAGACGTACGAATATTTAAAGGAATTTTCTGAGGATTTCATTTTGGTTTTTTTCTATAAAAATATTGTTTTCATTAAAAAGTCAAACTGCACTAGTGTCTATCAATATATTCATGTATTGTTATTGTGAATTGTTGTAAATTATATATTAATATGCAAACTATCATGAACAATCGAGATTCTGGACGAATTTATAATTGAATTTATGCAGAAAAATGATATGTTTATTATTATTATCAAATATTATGAAAAAACTTCGGCACAAATATGATAAGCCACCCCACAACTATCATCATGAAACTTTATACATAGACTATTGATATCACAAGAAATCGATTTAACATATCCATTTTATGCGGAAACACTCATTTTCGGAGATACCGGAAGTGGCCATTGTCTCAGGAAGGCTAACGGATATCGAACCATGGATAACTTTGTTAGATAGATTCCATCAAGATCTATCTGTGTGTGAAAAGTATTGAAGATGCGCATGTACAGGAGAGTTTCTGTGGAAAAAATATGCGAATGCATTATTTTCACAAAAAATCAATAGATAAAATGAAAATTTAGTAATTTTTGGTTAGGTTAGGTTAGGCTAGGTTAGGTTGGGACAGGTTAAGTTGTGTAAGAGGCTGAAATAAAGGTAAACAAAAATAGCAGTTCACTGCTGCCATCTACTGATTGGATTTAATTGATTTTTGATGAAAATGATGCATTGGCATACTTTTTTCACATAAAATATTCTACGCATGCGTCAATCATCATGACTTTTCACACACAGATAGATCTTGATGAGACCTATCGAACAAAGTTATCCATGGCTCGATATCTGTTAGCCTTCCTGAGATAATGGCCACTTCCGGTATCCCCGTAAGTAAATGTTTCCGCTGAAAATAGATATGTTTAATCGATTTCTCGTGATATCAATAGTTTATGTATAGAGTTTTATTATGATCGTTGTGGGGTGGCTATTTCTCACCAAAAATTCTAATTTTAGTCGAAAGCATTCATTTTGTAGACCTCATCCCGAAATCAATGATATTCAATTATGTAGGAAACTTCGACTTTATTTATAGTTTTGTTTGTCATATCTATTGTGCCTCCTCCTCTTGCTGTGACACTTATAGCTGATCTGTTAATGCCACTTTTCGGAAGTTCATTATGTGGAATCATTCTAGCTGCCAAACACCTTCATACCCGTACATCTCCAATTGAAGAGCTTTGGAGTAGTCTGAAACATTTTTAGAGAATGTATGATTGTATGATGGTATGCTTTCAGCGTCTTTAGGTTTAAATTGAGGTGACCATGTACCGACACAAGACTCAAAGATTCATGTTAATATTCGTAAGTTGCTTTCATTTAAGTTGACAAATTTCATAGATTTTCGTTGGTTACAGATTAGCAAAAGTATCTTATTATCTGCCCCTTCTCTAGTGTTCTCTCTATTGTCCTGTAGCCGATTCCACAGGTAAATTCAAGTACTACAAGGTGCTCATTCTACCTTATTTCAGCAGATCTGTCTGCTTCTTCATTTCCCTTCAGTCTGGTATATCAGGACGCCTATATTTTTTATGTCTAGCTCATTTTACTTATCGAGGCAATATATACGACATAGTTTTCTCTTTCGAATATTTCTTCTTAGAAAATACTTGGTGTATTGCCTAAAATTTTTCAGTTCTAGACGTGTACACTTTCATATGGCTACTGTTTTTAAGCCATTCGTATTATGATCCCATTGCCAATAACAATTCTCATAAGTTTTTCTACGTTAAGAATGGCTACTTTTTAAATCAGATTATTACAACGAGCAAATTTTCCAATTTCAAATCATTCGGGAGAAAATTCAAACTAAATGTACACAAAATGTATTTGAAGAGAGATGGCAGTGACAATTTTATTTGTATACCAAATGTAGTAGTAGCACTACTGGACATTTCCACTTTAATTAAATCTTGTGTAGCAAGTGTATTATTAAAGTGTAATTTATTTACATGATAACTTGTTAAACGTGTTAAAGTTAGCTTGAGCTCTACAGAATATATTACGAACGTATGTATTTTGCATATGCATATCTTTTGAGCGAATATTGGTTAAATTACTCAGCTTTACAAAACTGAGATATTATTCGCGAAATGTGCATTATAATCAATGTTAATTCATTCAAATTTTCTTTGAATAAAATGAGCAAAAATATTCGTAAAATGGTATCCTTTCTATTAATTTACTTTCTCGGTTTTTCTTGCTCTATGGACGGCTTATCTTTGATCAATATCGTGGCTAAATATAATGAATGAAATCATAGTAAAAAGAACGAAACAAGACATGTTATATTTTTCGTTGGACATGATTTAGGAGAAACTTTTGATATTCCTCTTGGAGTGTCTACTAATGAACGCACTTCTTCGTCTTTTGCACGTTGGATCCAGTTATCTTTAAATATCCTAATATCATCTGATCATTTTGTTCGTGCATCCTGTTGGTAGACCCATTTTAGCCTAATTACCAAATTTATATCATCTGTTACATATTTACTTACGCCGACATAAAAGAATATCATTCTCTTTAATTGAGAATGACGGAATATTGTATATCTAAATGATTGGAAAACAAAGAGTAGATTTGAAATCAACCGATTTTGACGGTTGGAACGGTTATACCCAGCAGAAATTCTATTTTTGTGGCATAATGGAAAATATATGGACGAAAAAATTGAAGAACTTTTTGAAAGTACAATTACTAATCAAGGTTTCAATTTTTATACGGAATAAATTACAGGGGCAGTGATCGTGATCTTAATTGATGATGGTTTTGCGGTTTTGTTATTGAAAGTCTTGGTTCCATATAGACAGATCTTGATATTGCAAAAGCCTCACAATTTTTATATTTGTTGATAAATTTTGATAATATGTCACAATAAATCAGCTGTTCTTCTGTGATCGGTAATATATCACAACATTTTGAAACAACGACAATTTTTTTGATTGAATATTATCTTAAAATATTCCAGAACAAACTTTGAGTTAGTAAAAACGTACCGTTAACGACAGCAGATATAGATTGGGAGTTGTGACAGTAGGCGGATAAGGGATTATATTATAATGCAAAAAGTATATTGGGTATATATTTTTTATGTAAAAAAAACCAGGAAACATCTATTCTTGGTTTATTTTGAAGCTGGTACATCTTGATGTATTTTAGATACTGATTCGTGATCATTTTTTAAGTTGACAATTAAGAAAATAAGAGTTTAGGCCACCGGCGGCGCGATGGGGGATAGGGGGAGCCTCCCCCACTAGCAGTGGGCAGTTCAGTGGGCAGTTGGGAAAGTTGGAAATTTTTAGGCGAGTTGGGAAATTTAGGATAAGTAAAAAAAAATTATTCGTGTAATCGTGTAACGATACACATCCACTATGTCCTAGGTTCACTATTTTTTTCAATACTAATAAAAGATGCTAAAAGAAAATCACATTGTGTCATGTCTAGTTTTTGGATAAATTCAATTTTAACTTCCTACTGATTTTTTGTAAATACGGTGTAAGAAATCCATAAGAAGTAAACCATGCCCTTTATATAAATAAGTAAAATCTGCCTATTATATTTTATAAGGTTATTGTGAGATTGCTTTAGGTAGGTACTATCTAAAATACCTTCTCTGAATTGCTTGATGAACGGATGAACCCATTGTCCATTGTGAAACTTACAGGCCAGATTTATGTTTTTATACATATTTTTCGCTCTCTAATGTCTAATGCTAAAGCTAAAGCTAAAAACACCTTATTTGATAATGTGGTATACGGTATCTTTATTCCCCTATTTCAGATAAGCCAGATGATCAATACAATCGTCAATTTTATGTTTACACTCTTTTACAGTTTACTGTACAGCGTACGCCTGCAAATATTACAAATAAAAATGCCAGGCACTGGACCAGGCGAAATGTCGAGTACTAAAGTAAACCAACGGCGGCGGCCTAAAAACCCGAGAATCCAATTTTAATTTTTTATTTTATATATATAAATATATATATTTTAATATTTCAAAAATTAAATTTTATCAGACTCTTTTAATTAAACGTTATGTGAATTAGCCGTTTTGTTTCAATAACTTATATTCATACAAGAATTTAATCATCTTTATGAAAGTAACATGCTAGTTGGGAATTTTTTGAGTACCAGTTGAGAAAATTCACTTCTTCTCCCCCCCCCTCATTAAAATGCCTTCGCAACGCCGGTGGTTTGGGCGTTACATCATCTGGTTTTGGTCTTGATCTTTCACACACGGTTGTTCTCTTTCAGGTCTTTTCTTGATCTTAACCTAATAATTCGTTTTGAGATTTGAATATTACATCAAGAATGTAGTTGATTTGCTAGGAAGCCTTATAAAATTAAAACAACAATCTCAATTATTATGACAACACCTTGGTAATGAATAGAAAATACCCTTGACGCTAGAATCTAGAAAGATTCACAGATTATATGTATTAATTCATTGTTTCAGTTTACTTTACTCAGAATAGGATCAATAGAATGATATGCTCAATTAATTAGATACTGAAAATTGGAGAAAATCTAGAGCATAAAACATATGAAAACACGGACCTATATTATGTATTAAAAATAGCAATAAACCTGTTACATAGACACTGATTATTGGGGAAAGGTAAGATATAGGTAATCGGATATTTGATGTTAAACTTCAAGAGAAATATCATATCACCTGGAAGTAACATAAAACTGAAAATATATAGGAATACCGTTTTCCTCGTTTCAAGTCCACCAATGGATGTAAAATGTTCGGTTTTTATAACCCTTGCAGACTACTGCTGTTTCAGCATATGTGAAAAGTTACTTTTAAGGAAGTAGGGGTTAGTTGAAACTAGTAAATTAACGTACTGAAAAATAATTTTACGTGAAAATAGTTTATCACTTTCCAGATCCGTTGTGAGGTATTTTCGATCTTGTTTAAATTTCACGTTCACATATTTGGCTTCTTTTTGTTGTGGTCGTTCGGGTTATCTCCAGGTTCACACTAGACTTCACAATAAACTGTCCACTGCACCTTGCAAGCTGCAACTGAACTAAATTGTTAGAGGCCGATTGACATGATGCAAAAAAATGTGCAATAAATTACATGCAATTTATTGCAATGTCAATATATTGCATTTTATTTAATATTTGTGTGCGGTTTAAAAATGAAAGTAACGAAACTGGGTAATGTAATCGTAAACCAGAAAACGGTGGTCAGTGTATAACTGGTAATCAAAAAATATATTATATCGGCTGTTATCTTGCTTTTTTCGCAGTCTGATCGACATAAAAGAGCACCAAGGCGATGGTGAGCCAGGCCCTGGATAGATAAATTAAGGGGAAATATCAGTTTAGTTATAGAATTATACAAGAAAACATACGAAAATTAATAGAAAATGGATGAAGAAACATTTGAAAAACACATTTCTCTTCAGAATCGCAACCTACACGCAATAAAAATGGCATCAAACCGATAATGTTGCAAGTACGAGAAAGAATTATTAGGTGCACTTCAACTGCGCATGCTTTTGATCAAGGAATATTGCGTCTTGTATTGGATTGCAAGTTACATGCCTTTTTTACCGGGATTTTAAGCCTTAAGGCCGTTCGACATGATGTAATACAATGAGCAATGAAATGTAAGACGCAATCTTTCTTGATCAAAAGCATGCGCAGATGAAGTTCAGCTTATTGTTCTTTTTCGTACTTGCAACATTATCGGTTTGATGCCATTTTTATTGCGTGTAGGTTGCAATTCTAGGTAGAAGTCTGGTTACTTCTCGCGTAATAAGCAATCTCTCCAACATTCCCCAAAAGCAAAGCAGCATCAAATATCATTATTACCATTTATTCACTGACCACATTTTTCTTGTTCATTTCACTTAGCTTTGTTATTTTCATTTTTAAACCAGTCACTAAATATTGAATTGAATTTGACGTGTGAATTTTTTTAAATTTACTTTGTTTGACGTGCAATATTAATTTATGAAATATTTTGAATTTGAGGAAATTGTCAAGCTGCTTTTAAGAAGATGGAACTTGTTGGAGAGAAATCCTATCCTTGCAATTAGAATAAACCTAAATTTCGAACTCTTATTAGCAAACAGGTAACTATTTATTATTAACTCGAAATTACAACCAACACTTCTCAACATTCATCGCTGACAGACGTACGACCATGACATGACAGTTGTTAATAGTATTTCTAATCTTTGTTGTTGAGCTAAGCACCTTTTTAATTTTCAAATTACAATTTTTTCAACGTAAGCCTTCACGGGTTATTTCTATTTTTAAACAAACTTGTTCATTTTCATCGTTCATTAACAACAAATTACTCAGTTACTGACTTTGCAATCAGAAACGTTAATGTTCATAAATACACTGGCACCAGAACTCATTAACGACATCTATTATTCCATAAAAACTTAAAAGGCAACTCTCCTAAGAAAATATAATAATTAACCAACTACTAGCACCTAGTAAGAAATAATGATGAGTATAAAAAATAAATTTCCAGGCTGCATAACATTCATTAACAGTAAGTAATTTCTGGAGAACAAAGCTACAAATTCCTTTTGGTACAATTAAAGCGTTTAACGTTGAAAATGAGTAGTACATTTGCGACATTATATTCCAATATTGTTTCATTGTTATATTTCCGTCCTCGCAGTTGTTTAATTATAATAAATATGAGTGGAGCTCTGCTTCATCTTCCCATGTCATGTTTTTGTGTCAAATACGACTTTCGTATAGAAATTCTTACAAATTAGATAATCTCTTGAGTGAAATAATTACTAATTAAACTTAATTTTATGTACTTAAACCATTTGTATTCATTAGTATTCAATTCATTGTATTCAATATTCTTATACTGATGTATACATCTGTCATTTTTCATTTATCTTATATATTTATCATATATCTTGTATATCATCTAGGACGGACCTGATCGTGATTTTATGACGTTATAACACTTATTTACCCCTCACATCAAATAACTTTACAATTCAAAGAATTTACTACCGATAATTCTCACTATTCGGTGAAGATAGTGAACTAACAGAATGATGTGTTATAAAAATACTTCTCCATGCTAAATTTCCACAATATTATTTTATGCGTGGTTATTGTGACGCCATCTATTCAGAAATATAAGAAAGCTAGAAGCATTTTTAGAAAAAGTATTTTTAATGCTAAAACCTACAGTCATGCACTTCTGTAATAGAAGCTTCGACAATTTAAAAGCTAAAGTTTAGTCATATTTTCAATTGCATGGAAAAAGATGGATTGCTTGATCTATTCAATCATCCATCGTTGTGGTTGAAGAATGACCAAACATCACACTTAGTGAAATAGTATGGATGTTGAATAACTGCTACATTGATTCAAAAACTCTCTACTATTCATTGAGTGATGATGCACTATTGTGATTCAACATTAATCCGCTGATATTGACTGATTCAAGAACTGCAGGTGAAGATTTTGTGGTGTACCAGTACTTTAACGTTGATTTCTCAATTTCCCTCTCTAATTCTGTAATGCGTAAGTAACTTTTTAAACAGACTTTTGCTCTTTCGCCATTGCTATCATGTACGAGGCATATTTTTTTAAGTAAGTACCGTTTTGTGATTCCGCCGCCGCAACCCCAAGGTCGGCGTTCCGCACATGTACGCTGGTTACATACATCTCTTGTCTACGCACTGACGCCATCACGAGTGTTTAAGATGCCTCCGACAATCGTGAGTCCCGCCGATTGTGAAGGACGTGCTGTTTTACGATTTCTTAGTGCTAAAGGCATAAAACCGATCGATATTCATCGTGAGATCTATGAAGGTTACGGACAAAACATCATGAGTAATGGAATGGTAAGGAAATGGATGAGAGTTGGGCGTCCTTCGGTCGTTAAAGAAGATTTCGTGTAGAAAGTGGACGAAAAGGTGAGAGAAAACAGACGCTTCACAATTTCATCATTCATTCATTCATCAATATTCTCGTAGTGTTTTGTATTGCATTGTGACCGAGAACTTGAAATACCGGAAATTGTGTCTACGTTGGTTCCAAAAATGTTGACAGATTTGCACAAAACTCAACGTTTAAGCAGTGCATTGACTTTCCTTGAGCAGTGCCACAATGAAAGTGAAGATTTTTTAGACCAAAAGACGTGGCAAGTTGAGTAAGGGTATCATTTTGCTGCATGACAATTCTCGTCCACATGTGGCTAATCGGACCAAAGATCGCATCAAATCTTTTCAATGGGAAACTCTAGATCATCCTTCCTACAGCCCTGATCTGGCGCCCAGCCATTACCATTTGTTCCTGCACTTGAAGAAACACCTGGGTCAGCGTCTTCAAGACGATACCGAAGTCAAAACAGTTGTGATAAAGTGGTTAACAAGCTAGGCGGCAGAATTTTATGAGGAGGGTATTCAAATACTGGTGCCACGTTATTACAAGTGCCTCAATAGTCACGGAAATTATGTATAAAAGTAGATTAAGGTACAGGCTTTCATGTAAAAATAAAATTATTGTGATATCTTTGCACTTATTTTTTTAATTCCAAAACGGTACTTACTTAAAAAATATGCCAGTTAGTAATTAACATAATATTTTTTACGTTTCCCGTGCGATTTATTTGGGAAAAGCTCAACGAATGTGACACCTAACCACTAACAAAACCTAGAATTTCCTTCAACTCATAATAGATGCACATTGGATCTTATTCATCACACATCTCACTCTCGTTATGTTTCTAGCAGTAACTTAAGAACAGCGTCGACCAGGACACCACCAAGCGAAATCAAATTCGTTTAGCGAAACACAGTTGTTCGTGGAGGACCTCACATTGCAATCTTTCATTTTGTTGTTTCTTAACCGACTTTGAATTCGTAGATAGAGAAAGAAAGAAAGAGAAAATTGATAGGATATTTTTACTTGCATGCAATAGAAACAATTCGGTGGCGAATATATATTTCTCCTTTCATTCAATGAGATTATAGTGTTCTTTTTCTGATTTGATATCAACTCACTGCATTTGAGTCCGTCCACTAAGATAGTTCAACGAACCAAACAGCTTTCGGGTAGAGGAAGGGGTTGGTGGTTGTAGGGCGGCTAAAGCTGCGGTTGTATTATTCCCTATCGACAATGTGAGGAATATAATTGGGCATCACTTGATGGCGCAGGGGGATTAGTTTAGTAAGTAAAAGTAATTTTCGGAGAGAATTTTCATATGCTTCGATAACAGCTGCAAAGAGATAAGAAGCTTTTTTTTAGGTTTCGAGGAAAAAACTGTCTAGTAGTCATCCAAGTCATCGGGCCTTAGGTTCATTTAGAGGGGTAGAAGATGGGGTTATGTCAATATTGACATTTCGACGGTATTTCTGTAGATGAATCACACTCAAATCGGAAGTACCTGGGAATGGACTGCTCTCAGGACAAGAGACTTTCGAGGAAATGGTTAGGTAGAGAATGATAGGCGTTTGGTTTATATTCGATATAACAGTGTACTTAATTCCAGTCGCAGCTCACTATGTAAGGATTAAAAAATATATTATTCTCATTGAATTATTATTATTAATTATTCAATGAATAATATCCCATATATCTCTTATGTAGCCTTCACTCTATGGCTGATTATTTTTACATTTTTCTTCCTTTATTAGGAGAAAACGGATTTAAATTCTACATTTAAATGCAGCTGTAGGTTTTAGTGATGGAACTCATAGAAGCTTGATTGGGGTAGAGTATTATTAAAAAATAATGTCAAATATATTTTCAGTGAAAAGTGGATTAAAAAATCAGCTTGCTAACATAGTTTTCACAAAGCTATGAATTTGTATTTGGATTGAATGTTCTCACTAAAAATGGAATTGAGTTACTTCAAAGGAGTATTCATTGCAAAAACAAAAAAGTGCTTGAATGAGAAATGGAATTAAAGTAATAACCATTTTTAAACGTTCGTCTCTCAAAGCTACCGAATTCCATCGTGCACTTTGAGCGTTTGTAACTTGAACTGGAACTTAACTAAAGAGCCCTTCAGAGATAGCTCTAAGAATTTCTCAACTTTAAAAATCCTTGATGTGTAATTCGATTTCCGTACAGAAATTGGTGATAAGATCGTCTGAAACGACATGAAATTGCAATCCCTTCAAGACATACATCGTGGAAATGCGATATTTCTCACACATTTAAATACATTTCAAGGCATTGCAATAGCAAATGTACTTACTTAAGTTAAGTTATTTATTAGGTATGTCTAAAGTTAGTTTTCAGTAATTTGAACAAATAATAATTTAGATACGAATCTTCTGATGGACATATATTGTTTCATGAAGGTTTCAAATCAAACTTCAATGGATTAATGTGATGTAACGTTTTTCGTATCAATTCACACTCTTTCTATTCGTGGTGTGAATTGATAAACACTGACTCTAGCCTTCTTAATTCATTTACACACTATACACTATTTATGATAATTCACTTATAAATATCACTTTACCAAGTCGTTCTATTCTCTACGACAATTTATTTAAAAACTAACTACACTTACACAACTCCTTATATATGCTGAATGGAATTCTACAAAACACAACAAATAAATAAATAAACTCACCTAAAATTATTCAAAAGAAATTATAGTACATTATATATACATGCTATAAAAAATTCTAAAAGGAATTGTCAAAGGCGCGTCCACTATTTATAAAAAGTAGATGAAAGGCGCCACACAAATTCTCCGAATTTTTAAAGTACATTGTAGGGCTGGCCTAAGGTCGTATGCTACGAACTTGTTCGTAACAGTAATAATTTTAACAAGGTTTTAACTGAACGAATCGATAAAGTATTATTTTTTTTCTGATGTGTCGGATCATATTATCTTTGTGAGAACAAAGTATTAATAAAAATTCATCCTATGAAAACAATGTGTGTTTAACATTGTATTAATTGATATGTAGGTTAGAGCGGGATTTGTTGAGCCGAGAGTCCCACCAAAGCCTTTCTAAATCTCTTATGTTTTCCTACGTAACATACACAAAATTTAATTTCTAAAAACTGGATTCTTGAATCAAGAAGAAATTGTAAACGAACCACAGTAGCTAAATTTCCAAAACATATAATGAACAACTAAAATTCAAATTTGAAATAATTCCAATGAGGATTTTACTATAATCTTGATGATTGCTGCACAGATATTAATGTTCTAATTTGGTTAGCTTCAGTCTTAAGTCTCTATGTTCTGAAAAATCCAGACGTTTTCTTTTTTTTGTCATAAAATAATTTGCACATCAATATTCAGCTAAATATGAAGATGGAAACGATAAAATTTTTTCAACATTTGGTTATATTTCGGTATTTGATATCTGTTTCCTCACAAAGTCATGCCAACTGACTCATTATTTTGCATTTGTGGGAGTTATTATTGATACTGTATACTTGATACATCAGACAATATAACTATTATTGGCAATAACATCCTTGCGAGTTTACGCTAGCCATCATCGTACTACAGATTCTTTAAGAGTTCTTCGTTTCAGATGCGAAAAACTGCGTTGTTTAGAGAGATTTTCAAGTTTCCAGGTATTCACTCGGAACTTGCCGTCTGCCGCAGGAAAGTTATCTTGACGACGCAAAAAATCCATTTGATATTTTGGCCTCGTCAAACGAGTTCCTAATATTTATTGACCGCAATTATTCGAGAATTAGGGTTACACAAAGTAAGCCTCCAAAAAATACCTGGTGTATCCACCTAACATAATGGTCCAGGACCAGTTCAAACGGTCTAAATCATTGGACTAGTTGAGTTCCTATCAGTATTTTCATTTTAATGGTCCTAAAACGTCTATAATAATTGAGTGCCTACCCTCACAGCAGATGTATGATAAGTATTGTCATCTTCTCATGTTGTCAATGCAAGATATCTCATTCTACATTAAATAATTAAAAATTGGTTATTGGGTAAATTAAAGACAATTTCAGTAGTATTAGTCAACTGATGGTCAAATCATGTTAGTATAAGTGCAAGACTTGACATTTTAGTGAAGAATGTTATACAAAAATGTGATAATAACGCAGAGAGTGAATGAATAATATATAAAAACTGAAAAATACACAATGTGTGTGTTATCTAGTAGACAGTATATAACACTGCTTTCTCCAAAGTTAATTTCTTATTTCAATAATTGTGGAGGATACGAAAATTGTTGGTATATGTTGAACCATTTAAATGGAACAATTATTTTTTTGCGTTACGAGGAACATCGGCCTCACAAACGTAATTTAGGTTTTTCTTCGCGAAATTACTCGATATTTCACGCATTTATTTAACTAATCTCACTTTTTTTGTTAATTAGTACAAAAAACAGTTCATAGGTAATTAATAGATTGATAACAGAAAGTTCTTCTCCTTCTTTTCTGTAAATCATCCACCCGGCCAAGTTAAAATAACAGAAGGTTATTATTCACAGAATTATTTATTCTTTAAATAAAATTTGAAACAGAATTGCTCACTATCAATCAAAGTCAAAAATTATAATACAATGAAATAATGCCAAATATCACTAAGAAACAATTAATGGAAGGAAATATTGAAACAAATATTTAACATATGTAATTATGTAATCACAATGATTTGAATATGAACACAATATTATAATAAATCCAACAAATATGTAAGTCTAAAAAGCAATAAAAAAAGAAAAGTATGGAGTAGATTGATAATCACATTTCGTAACACCTACATTTAGTTCCAAAATTCGGTTCAATTATACGTCAGTTAAAATTTTATGTGAAAAATAAACAATAAGGCGGTTTTGAAATAGAAAATAACAAAAAAAAGTAAGCTGTCAATATCTAATAGCACAATATATTAAAAATAAGTCACAAAATTGAATAAATAGAATTACATATACAAGTTACAGATAAAAAATAAAACAACCGGCAGTAAAAAAACTAGAGATGGGGACAAGTACGTTGGTAGAAACACCCGTCCGATAGAAGGATACAAAATCTGTAGAGAGAATATCCATCTAAGAGACGAGGTACTAGTACGAAATCTGTAAAATATATCCGCCTCACAGACAGATGTCCCTTTTTAAAGATAAGTATGGGCATATCTTTTGCGTCGCTGTGGGAATTTCTATAGATCATCCTCTCGACTTTTTTCATACGCAGGCGTAAAGTTTGAACAGAATTTAACTGCATTAAATACTTGTACACATAATGGTTCAAATATTCAAAACATAGGTTAACAGATAATATTTTTAGTCGTGTTATTCAAATCACAAGGGAATATTTATGCAATAAATAAATAAATGTTCTTTTTATTCATTTAAACAGTTTTGATCATGAGGTGAATTTATGCATTTACATCATTCATTTATACAAGCACTAAATATCCTAAACTATTCACTATTCACTAAACTATTTACTTGCCTTTATTATTTACTAAGCTATGCAATAACTGATTACTAAACACTTATCTAATTCTCAATACACTAATTCATTTATATACATCGTTTAGTTTTTACTATTCCATTACATCGGATTATTTACTACCTGTGGCTGCTAAAATAGTGCCTATTTATATACAACAGATTTCTAGTTAATTTCGGGGTTGCGTCAAACACCCTTAGATACAGGGAGGATTCTGTTTAAGTGAAATAGTTGTAGCGAAGAAAATATGTAATCACTGTTTTTTTATAATTAGAACTCTACTTTTGATAAACAGAATATAAACTAAATACAGTCCTCATTATTTGTCCTTCGAATGGATACTACAAGCAAAAGTAGTAACAACACGATGTAAATATCCTATAAAATACAAACAATACTAAGGATGACGCTTTATAACCCATGCATTCTAAGAATTTTACCAGACGTATCCACCAAACTTAGATTTTATTGACAAGACCGGTTTCATGGTCTATGTAAGTGGACAAGTTTGTAATAGTGTAAAACTTTTGAAAAAAACAGTACGCTAGCTATACGGACCATCTTATTTAAACTGTTGAAGCACTCTGAAGAACATTGTCTTACACATATAATGAATCCGCATAAATATTTTTCCCCTAAAACATTCTGCATGTTTAAGCGAACTCAGCATTCTTATCTAAAACAAAAATTCAATAAATTTCTTTCGCGTCTTAATCAAATCCATGAGGGATAAGAAACGAACACTGAATATTCCGTAAAGAGAAGTATTTCCCTTTTGTTGATATAAAGTTATTAGGTCTTACAACACCGTTGGGGTTTCCCACAAAATTTATCGTAGAGAATAAGTATTCAGCTCGCGTCGTCACTTCGTAGGCCCGTTCAACTAGCGCTTGGTGATGGGGTTATCGTGAATAATTAGGAAACGTGTCTTACGCGAAAAAAACGATGTTATATCAGAATAATTATGAGTGGAAAATTGTGAATTTATAATTATAAATAAAGAAGTAATTTCGCTTCATTTTGTCGTTCAAGACAACTTATTATATTCTTATGACTGGCTAGAATAAATGATTGAACATTAAAGTTTTGTGCAGCAAGATTATGTTTGATTTGTGTCATCAGCTCTAAAAGGTCACAAAAAAGTTCGAGATTAATTATCAGCTAGTGTAAGTTCGTGGATAGTTCCAGAAGCACCTGGCATGTCTCAGACATGGTGGAAATTTCTTGAAAAGATACCACTATATTAGAAAGTACACAATCTATACAGCATATGTTTCAATTTTGAGGACGGCACGTTGTTTAGTATTTGTTTGGCACCCCTAATTGGTGAACGTTTTCAATGAATTTGTAAACATGGAAAGATTTGGTTGTCTTATGTGATACAAAACTTTTAATTGAAAGGCATTATTTCAACAAATGTAAAAGTTGAACTAGATTCTACTATTCTGGGTGAGATTGCTCCTTCGTTATCAACAGTAAAATATTGGTTAGCAGAGTTTATACGAGGCCGCACGACCTGCGAAGACCAGCATTGCGGTAATCGACCAAATGAGATGACGACTACAGAATTGTTGATGACAATCCACAAAGCGGTACTGGATGATTGTCGTCTGAAGTGCGCGAGCTAGTAGACATAGTAAGAATTTCAAAATGTACGATACATCGCATATAAACTGAAAATTTGGAAATAAGGAAGCTGTGTGCAAGATGGGTGCCGCGTTTGCACACATTGTAATAAAACTACCAGCGTGAAGATGTTTCCATCGAGTAATTGACAATGTTTCACAGAAATAATTCAGAGTTTTTGCACCGTTTCATAACCATGGATGTAACGTGAGTCCATCACTTCACACGCTAAACAAAAGAACAGTCAAAACAATGGACTAAAAAGGGAAAACGGTTCTAAGGAACGCAAAGAATATTCCATCTGCAGACAAGGTATGGCGTCGGTTTTTTGAGATGTGCATGTGATAATTTCTATTTACTATCTAAAGAAGGAGAAACTATCAGTATTATTTGATCTTATTGTACCGTTTTATCGAAGGAATCAAGCATAAACGTCCGCATTTAACTAAGAATATAGTGTTGTTCCATCAAAACAATGCACCAGCTCCCACATCCGTTATTGCAAAATTTTGAATTGCAACCTAATGCGCCCTATTTGCCAGATTTAGCACCGTTAGATTATTTTGGATTCCCAGACTTGAAAAATGGTTTGCAGTTGCAGTTTTTCCAACAATGAAGAAGTTTATGGTTATTTTGAGAAGCTTGACGATTTTTATTTTTATTGAAAAAAATTGTTGTATTTTGTTTGCTGAGCCAGGTACTTCTGGAACCATTCTCGTAATTACAAAGAGCTAATAATAGTATATTATTCAACGAACAGTAGCTCCTTACTCACTTCGATGAAGGTCTCAATTGTAATTTAATTTTATCTAGTGAGTTATGATTATTATCGCAATTGAATGATAAATTTCATTGTTTCTATTTGTGTTTGTTGATGTTTTAACTGGTTGTTAAGTATACTCATCAGCTATTGTCGAATAAACGTACTACGAACATATTTGGTACGAAATATTTGAAAAAATGCCCTCTATGGATGGGCTAAGTTGTACAAATTACTGAAAGATTAGATTACTAAAAGAATATACAGGTCATTGTTTTCGAAGGACTTCTGCTTCTTTTCTTGAGCAGTAATAACTAAATAAGAATAGAGGATGGAAATCTTCAACAATGAATATAAATTAGTAAGTGGTTGATTTAAAATATGGATTTGATGTGTGTACTTATAGTTGTATAAAACTTAATTGTAAGAAAATATAGCATTCAAATTCTACACGATTTTTGTTTTTGTTTTGAGAATGAAATGGTTTCAAGGTTATTCTGAATGTTTGACATAAGCAGAAGATACATTTGAGTTGAATATTCCTGATTTTATTAATGGATTTCCATAAATTTTATAAATAGGTATGTCTTAAAATATAGTAATCTGAAAACCCAATTTCATTAAAATTTGATTTTCTTCTTAGAATAACCACTGATGTAAACAAACCTTATGACTATAAAATATATCTTTGTTATTTTCTGATATTGTTTTCCTACCACCATTAGACTCTCGAAAGTAAAACGCCTCTTGCTTTTTCACCAACAATTCGTGAGGGAGGCAAGCAAAATTATTATATGATGTCACATTCAGGCATCCATGTTTTAATTCAAATTTATTTATGTCTTATTACACCTGATAATACAAAAAATTGAAATACATTAGAGATAAATATTAATAAGAATTCAGTAGTCATGAGAGAATTTCACTTTTTCTAAATAAAAAATATTAGAAATGAGCATTGTGAAATGAAAAGGATACGAGGGTTACCACTTAAGTTTTGAGATAGACATAGAAATGAAACAAATGTTGATAATTGAATTTTGCTTAATTTTTTTGAGAAAATTTTTCATTGAGATCAATACACTTTTGCATGCGTTTGAACCAATTGTTGAAGCATTTTATCCATTCCAAAACATGTGATTTAAACTTATCAACCGCTTTTTGGGGTAGAAAATGTCTGATCTCGCAATTTATTTTTGATCTAAGGAAATATCGAGGAATCATTGATTGCCAAACAAGTACTGTAGATACAATGACCCATCAATTCGATGCTTTGAGTGTTCGAAAACGTTTTCGTTTGTATTGTTGTGATATAGTTGGCTTGTCGTGGTAGAAAATGATTTGTCTTCTGCAGTTGGTCTTCCTCCTTTTTTTCAAACAAATTTGGTAAACAAATGCTGGTAGACCATTCAAAATTGACTATTCTACATGGCTCTAATAGAACGATAACGACACATGCAGTTAGTCCGAAAACAGGCGACCCTTTGCTACGTGCACGAAAAACTTCAGGTTCATATGCATAGATCCATGATTCGTCACCTGTGATGATCTATAGACGTCTTTTGAAGCACTGCGATTGACTTTTTTCAGCACTAATCGACACGAGCTTTAACTTCGTCTCGCCAGCAACGCAAAGTCGGGAAATTGTATTTAGAAAATGCCAAAACTAGATGCTTTTTAGGTGTTAATTAGGTACCAAATTCAAAAATTGGGTTCTCTAATTTTCACAGTAACGGAATACTCAAAGTTACGGTGCTAGAAAAACGTGATGCTAGCAACGCAATGAAAATAATTACAATACATTGTTGAGGTGATAAAATAAGGTGCTTATTAGGTTCTGAAGACTCAATATCGTGAATGTGTCCAAATAATTAATAAACGAGTTAAATCTTTTTATTTTTAATATATGTAACATATTCCATATATGTTACACTTCTGACGGCTTCTACTTTCATAACAACTCTTTTCAATCCAATACCTCAATAAATGATGTATATAAATCTTTTCGACAGTCAAATGTTCATGTAATATTGAATCAATGCGAGTAAAACTAATGTCCAAGTATGCTTCAATCTTACGTTATATCACATGATTATTTTGCTATAACAGTTTTCGCACAGCATCGATGTTTTTTGGAACAACAGCGAAGTGCGATCATAATAGAGTTAAAAAATCTACTAAACACAATGATACGAGATGATGTTTCATAACAAAAAGTCGAAGCGAGTTGATCAGCACAGTGATGTTGGTTTAATTCACGTCAAAAGTTACAGAAAATCATCGCATGAGAATTCTATTTAATTCCATTTTTTGACCAAGATGAATGTTTCGAATATCTGTAAGCATCTCAAATATCACTCGTATGGCAGTATAATGGTACTTGTAGTATTCTCCACTGAATGTATCAGAACAAAGATGAGAATATCCATGTGTTTTCTAAAAAAGTATCTATAATAATGTATTTGTTACAAATTTTATGTACCATTTTTTTTAATAATAAGATTTTACACAGCAATCTCTGAAATTTCAAACCATATATATACTCAAATAACATAAAAACCTAGTTACAATAAAATTTCGTGTAGCAAATTTTTGTGTCCAAATTTTTATAAATTATTTGTTTCATCCCATTCGACTTTGATGTGGTCTATGACTTCAAAGTTGGATAGTATACCGCTATAAACTGATTCTCGGAAACATTTGCACAGTTAGTAATAAATAATATTGATTCTAACCAACACGAGAAATAAAAAATGTTTTATGTCCACCCTACGAAACTTATATTATTATATATAGTATGTGCTAGAATATAAGGTTTAAAAGCTGGTACACACGAAAGAGAAAACAGAGGATGGATGAATAAAAACACAGGAAGGCTCAATTTAGAATTTCATACTCAAGCTTGTGAAGAAATAATCGATCAAAGCATTGTGTATTGCATTGTGAAATTTCCCGGTTAGGTGATGGCTACCTTAATAATACAGGCAATAATATAATGTAATAAACACTTAATACACACGTTTATAAGAAAAAATAGTTGAAGATATTGAACATTTCTATCATACCTTAGTTAGAGAAGCAAGCTTCACTCAGGAAATTAATATAAGTTAGTGTGGTACTTTGAATGAAGGGATAAACCTGTTTGTCGTATTTTCGTAAGTGTGTCGGAGGATCAACTTAAAAGCCTTTACAAATTTGCTAATGCCCTCTAGGATGACAGTGCTGCGTATACGTATAATTTACACATAAATGATATTTAACATTGACAGTCCTGCTGTTGTGATGAATATAATACTCACACGAATATCAAAATCCCATATAATTTGAGTTTCATTTATAGATACATCGAAATTTATTAAGTAAGTAAGTATTTTAAATTTCGCTCAAATGTTTAGTGCCAAATTTGTTCATTCCTAACTTTTTCTCATTTAAAATTACTTTTTAAAATTGACGTTTGGACCTATATCGGTTTTCACCATGAATGATTTGACAACATCTACAACATGAATAGCAACATAACATATGTTTCAACCACAATAAATAATTTTTTTTTCATACTGTATTTTAAAGTCGATTTTATCCTTGTGCTTTACAGTACTCTTAAATTCCCTCAATCCCAATATTTCAATATATCTGCCTTTGTTTACAGCCTTAGTCACTTCTGTTAATTTTTATTTTTTTAAATAATGAGAGAGATTTCATATTTTAATATAATTTTGGTTTTATTTAAAACCGAAAACAGTATGAAAAATAGTATATTTCGTAACCAGAGTTGTAAGTAATCCATTACGCAACAAGTGCGTAATGGCTTTACAACTCGTGTAACACACTATACGTGTCCTATTTTTGAAGAAATTGCATAATGTGCTGCCTACACTTAGGGGGATCACTCTTCAATCCTTAATATGAGGCACATTTTTTAAATAAGTACCGTTTTGGAATTAAGAAAAGAAGTGCAAAGATATCGCAATAATTTTATTTTTAGATGAAAGCTTGTACCTTAATCTACTTTTCTACATAATTTCCGTGTATATTGAGGCACTTGTCATAACGTGGCACCAGTTTTTGAATACCCTCCTCATAAAATTCTGCCGCCTAACCACTGTATCACAACTGTTTTGACTTCGTCTTGAAGACGCTGACCGCCCAGGTGTTTCTTCAAGTGCAGGAACAAATGATAGTCGTTGGCGCCAGATCAGGGCTGGGGGAAGGATGATCTAGAGTTTTCTTCTCAAAACGCACGTGTATGTTGTGAGATCTCATTACGTGCATGTTACTGTTAAATATACGTCCGTGAAGTTATTATTATGGTACTCGATTAGATATTCTTGACTCGGCTCCTTCGTCACCTCGTTCATAAACATCTATCTCGTACCGTACTAAATCACTTCCTGGACTTATAACGTAAATAACTATTCCTTAAGGAAACCTTACACTATCAAGCGGCTTGATAAAATGCTTGAGGCTCCAATTAATGGAGGCTTTAATCGTATTTCAATCAACACTTCAATCTTTTAAGCAAACTCTCAGTCGAAGCTGAGAAGTTGAGGAGTGTGGAGCGTATAATGGTGTCAAATGTAGATATGGGCTTCCTGGCCTTAACATTGGTTGCTGTGAAGGGAAGAAACCACAAAAGAAAAAAAGACGGTGGTTTTTATCAATCACCGTCAATGCTTGCTTCAAACTTCAAACGGGTTTCTCAACTATCAATTACGCTTGATACAATCAATTTTCTCAAGCATTTGATAGTCTAAAGCTGTAGGTGATTCGTTCATCAATATAATTATGCAAGTTGTCAATGTCAAGTCATAATTTGATGAAGGCCGAAATAGGTCGAAACTCCAATTTCTTACCGGTTTCAAAAACAAATTTTCAATCAGGAAAGACTTGAAATGAAAACAATGTAGCAACAGAGACATATTTATCTAAAAATCTGAGAATTCAGAATCTAAAGAAACACCTGATGTCTTTCTATCATGATAGGTTTTTTCTCTGTATTTCATTCTGTTTCAATAATTTCTCCATTAATATATTTGAATTATAATTTACTATTTCATGATTTGTTGATGTTATTTCATTAATTTCATCCTATTGATGATTTTTTCATATAAGAACAAATGAGCATAGAAATTAACGGGTCCTACCTAGATTATCTGAGCGTTGCAGATAATATAGTCTTAGGTGTGAAAAAACAAAGATGATGAGTGATACAACAACAGATGTAATTCTACACAACATCTCAGTATTCAAAATGTCAAACTCTACGTTTATCTGGTTAAAACAAACTAGACCGCCGAAATGAATATAAGAATTGGTTTCATTTAGACAACATTTGATATCTTCGTCACATTCTAAAGTACAGAACCATTCCCAGTAACCTAAAGAGAAAAGTGTTTGAATGACGTATACTTTCTAGAGCGATATACGGCCTGGATGTAATGAAAATCACAAACAAAAACGGAAGTCGATTGATAACAGTCCGGAGATTATTAACAGAGTTATCTTAGAAATTTCGCTGAATAGAATCTATCCTGAAGAAATAATAAGATTTACAGGAATTTCGGACTTCATAAAGCGTATCGCTAGGTTGTAATCGCAGAGGGTAGGTTATGTTGGAAAATAAGATAAAGAAAGATGGTCCATAGAGATCACAACATGGCGATCAATAGAAACCAGAAGTAAATAGACCCCAGGAACGCTGGATGGAAATTCTATGTCAAAGAGTGGATGCATAGCAGCTTATGAAGAAGATGACTTTCTCATCAATTAACCCTATGTAAGATGAATCAGAATTATTATGAACAATATATTATTATGTCTTTAATGACTCACTATTATTTCACGTTGTAAAATAATTTCTTACTGTTGAGAAAGTACATAAATTAAGTTTAGATCTTTCACATGTTGACCATCATTTTCGTATATTAATTGATTGTAATATCGGTTTACTATGCATATTCAGCATAATTATTTTTATTTATTTAAGTATATTGATTTTCTATAGTGTAATATTCTGGAAATTAGTCGTGTGAATTAGTTTCTAGTAAGAATTCTACGTGATTGTTCCACAAGTTTTATAAATTCGTCTTAAAACGCTTTATAATTCTTTTCTTTCGCTATGAAATGATTATTTCCACTCAATGAAACTTGAAAAGGAATATGAAAATATAAAACTCGCTTGAACTGAAATTTCATTGAACCAGCAACTGTGGTCAGTGTGTGTAGATTTAAAAACGATGAATTTTTTAGAGGGTCAACAAAATAGATATACTGAAAGAAATAAAACCTTATTCAAGATCCTCAAATAGGTCGAGTAGAAATAATTTTTGCACATCGAAAGGTCTTGATACAAATAACGATAATTTCAAATTTATTTCCAAATTTTTTTCTTTCTCAGAATTAAAAAGTACGAAACAGTTATTAGAACATGGACAATAAATTTGTAGTTGTAAATAACTGAGACTTAAAAAAATTAAAACAGCATATGAATCATTCGTGGTTTCAAGTCTCAGTTGTTAAAATAAGGATTATGTGGATATAAAGAGTAATATGCTTTAAAATTTCCATATATTCATTATTTGTACAACTATTTAGATAAATTATTATTATAAAATAGATAAATAAAATATAATGAGCGTTTCATGAGAAAATATTTCAACATTTTTTTCAAAAAATGTCTCAAAACTTTTTGATTAATTTTGAGACCTTTAAAATTTGAAAATCATTCTATAACCGACTTTTAGACGTTGTTGTTAATTGAGAGGCATATTCTAAAGTTATTGAAACTTATGTGGTGGATTCTCCTCTTTCCAACAGGTTTTATAATAGCTTCACCTCTATGTTCATCGTGGAATTTTATAACACTCCATATAAATATTTCCAATCGGCTAAAGCTCACAAAAACTAATTTTTGTCCAAATCAAGCATAGAAAAGCTAATTTTCGACCATAAAACTTCAAATAGCAAATTTATAATCAAACTAAATCAGAAAGATTTAATTTTTGTCAAAATAAGACCTAAAAAGGGAATGTTGATATAATTTTAACATTAAAATTTCATTTTTTAAGAGAATAAACTTATAAGTTGAATTTTCGATTAAATTCATGATTGAAACGTAGAAATTGGAATTAATTGATTTCAGAAACCTAAGATTTGACCAAATTGAGTCTAAGAAAAGAGTTTCCTCACTGAACTTGATGATTTAGAAAATCAAATTCGGAAGAGTAAGTTTTCTTCTCAGATTAAAATTGAGAAATTCCTGAATATAATGACACAGAATAGCCAGTTTTCTGATAAATTAAAAATACAAAAGCGAGTTTTATACATAACTGATATTAACAAATATAATAAACAAATTTTCCAGCGAATTAATTCAGAAATAACCAGTTTTTGACTAAATAAATTCATAAAAGCAAATATTCCACGCAATTGAGCTACGAAAATGAGGTTCTGAAATTTAGCATTGAAAACCGATTTTTTAGTGAAAATTACTGGGAAAAACGTATTTTAGAACACATCCAACTTAAAAATAGTTATTTATGCAACAAGTGATTGAACTGATCCCTTTTTTCACGAGATGGATGGTTTGACAAAACCTACGAGTGCAAAAAAGTTACTCCACTCACGAGTTTCATTCAAAATATTTTTTTTACGTCTACGACTCTACAAAAAAACTCGATAATACGTTTATCAATTTTTATTTTGTGATAGTAATATTAAAAGTACAACTGTGAACTTTTAATTTGTAGTGAAGAAGTTACATTACTATTGGTACTTGAATTGGCAACATTTAACGAGTTCAAAGAAATAGCATCCTCTATAGTTGTATTATTATTTATTGGATTATTGGTAGGGTCGTGAACATTTACAATGTAGCTTGAAGTCGAACTAGTTATTTTCGTTAAAATTTTCACTGCCGAATCCATTTTGTTTTTGATTGAGTCGTTCACGTGATCATCCGCAACTGTGTTGGATTTCCACCCACCGTGCTTCTTTAGTTGAATTATATCACCACTGGAATCCACTAATAGAGACACCGAAGTCGTCGAAATGTATGCCCAGTGTAGTTTCTGGATAGGTAAATTCAAATAAGTTGCGATGAGCGAGGGAATTTTTGAAAAGGTATTGATACCTACAGCTTGGGTTTTGCATTTTCCATTTCTATACTGCAAAGAGAAATGATCTGTTTCGACATTTGTGGGTCGTTGGTTTGTATATTTCTTATAAATGTTTACCAAGTTTAATTTATTGTCAGATATTTCACCAATAACAATAAATCGACGTTTAACATGAGTTTTTGTATCAGGTACTGTGATAATTGAAACATTTCCGGTATTATTAATATCGTTACACTTTATTTTATATAATTTCTCCCTCCGTAGAGGCCCTGAGATTCCGAATATCAAAGCAACCTGAAATATGTTACAAATAATATATAAGCTTGCAACAAAAACTTTCTTCACTATTATTCTCCATCGCTAATAATAATACTACACTCCTTTTAATTAGACACAAAACAAATAAAAGTGTGACAGTTTATCGTAGAAACGATTCGACATGATAAAGAAAGCGGTAACATCCCACTATTTTGATAAAACAATTTGATAATTGTGTTAAGAAATGACACGTTACGGCACATTTTCTAACACAAAATCGTTAAAAAATGAACCGCAACGGTACTTTTTCCATGCGTTTTGACCGATTCAGAAATTGTATTCTTAATTCATACAAATGAATGAGAAAAGACGTGAATATTATGACGGACGTAGATAAAACTATTTTTAGAGTTCAAAAAAAGCAATTTTCAATATACAAGTTCGACAGCCTTATCATGGATCACAGTTAGGATATCAAATACAACTATTTCCAATAACAAAATACACCAGTTTGTAAATTTGTAAATTTTGGTTATTATATGGACAACAATCCCAGACATAACTGTTCCTTATTTTCGATATTCTTTCAGTAGTTTCAGTTATATTTATATTACAATATATGTAATGGACTCTTATAGCTCGATTCCCTCTATTTCGAAATTTTGGATTAATTACATTACAAATCAACTAGCACACTAAATCAAATATATTTATATCGCATACCATATACGATATGGTGTTATGGATCTTTAAGTAAGATAGATTTGGTGAGTGTACAAAAATATGTTTAAAATCATGTTTTGAGTGATAAAATACCAAAAAGCTCTGAATGTATTAAGAAAGACCGGTTACAAATAGAGCTTCATTTACCTCCGGTCCAAAACATCTTCATAATTTCCTTCTGTGACTTAAAACCGTAACACACCGGCGAAATTCACCACCTGCATGTTTAAATTAGGTTAAGAAACCTACAACTGATTTCTGTATAAAAATACTCCTTGTCGTTCAACAGCCAAAGATAAAGAAAACTCTCGATTGTGCGCGAATATAAAAAAAATGATTGGGGATTTGTTATTCTCAGGAAAATAACTAAATTTTATATATTTAAAGTATATCCCATATAGCTACATTTTAAGCGGAAGCCTATCACTGCGATCGCCTTATATCACATCAAACTAATTCCAAATTATCAAAATGATAAATGTACCAAATAACGAGTTGGCGGCTAGAAGCAAGTATGCTTCTAATACTGAGAGATCCCGAAATTTACACGATGAATTAATATATGACATATCATTTCTACGTACAATAACAACGATGATAACGGTTGTTTAATAAAAACTATGTACATATTCAATTTGTTCATTACGAAACATTGGAGATATCCAAATTTTTTGTACTTATTACATTTTTTTCTAGTAGATGCAGTTTGTTACAAAGAGAGAAAATATTCCTGTTATTAAAATATCACAAATAACCTTGTTAATTCCAAATAGCAGTTATAACTGTACATCACTGTACCAATAATGAATTCATGATCGATAATCAGTTCAATAACAATTTTTCCAGTTATCGCTGTGATATTTACAACATAAATATGCATAACATGTTCATTGCTGAGCACACCTCAATAAATTATTATTCCTCACACTATGTTGGTAGCTAAACTGGAAGTTATACAAAAAAAAAACAAGAGATTATCATTAATTCAATTTAAAAAATGATCTTGTATCAATAACATCGAGAATTTTAATAACAAATTTTTGTTTATTTATGATATTCATAATACTATTAAAGCAGTTCAAAGGAATTGATTCTATCAAATTAGATTATGATTGGTAGGTATCCTAAGCAAACACGATTTTCTGACAGGTAGGCGTGTGGATATTTACTGATTTATTCCGTAATAATACGGTGTAGGGAGATAGCTTCTTTCAGCAAACAATCCATAATAGTAATTTACTAAAATTGATGTTCTTAATTTCGCTCTCCATTCATTTACAATCAAATCGATCATGAGATATTTCATAATTTTGATTAATTTTTAATTCATGTCGCAGACAACATTTGGATATAATATGAAGGAAATTATTATATCTGTAACCTTATAGAATTTAACTGAACTGAGAATTGAAGGAGGTTGATCAGTATAATGACATATTTTGGAATGTTACATAAATTTTACAAATATTACGTGCCAGGTGGCACAAAAATAAAAGAATAATTACTTTTTACCGGGTTTTTTGTGTCCACATATTCCGTATAACTCGAAGAATCATCTATTATGTGCCTTTCTATATTTGTTTATGGTTATAGTTCAGCTACTTCTCTAAACTATCATGCCTCCGGTTTTTCTCGACTATACCAATGGTAAACTATAATTACAGAATAATTTGAGATAATTGGATAAATTTTCGTCATGTATAAATCTACGAAACGCAACAATAATTTATCTTCGCCTCATTTTGTAACTTCTTAGTTAGACTCACGGAAAAACTTGCAAGCACGCATAGAATAAAAGCCTAAATTGAAGAGATTCGCATATCAGAATCAAAACAAAAGTATGGTAAATAAATAATTGTGTTTAGGCTAACGCAAATTCACAAAATCGATGAGATGTCAAAGAGATCAGTGTTATGCAAAGATCGACCATAACCTTTTAAGATTAAAACTGAAAATATCATTTGGAGACAGACGGAAACCACATTAAACAAACTCAAAATAAAAGATAAAACAGTTTCATATGGGTTAAAGGAGAAGGAAGTAGCTGAAAAAATCGAAGAATAAACCGAAAAGTAAATGGAGCTTAGACAAGATAAAATACAAAGAGAATTTCACTATTTATTTATTGAGGCAGAGCGATGAAAGTATGTGACAGAAAAATGAAAAATAGATGAACAACCAAAAATAAGAAACAAAAATTGAGAGGAGATAAACGAGATAAGACGACAAGGACTATAATTATCATAAAAAACACATGACAAAAATTTATGATAAGGTAATCGCAGAGAAAAAAGGAGCAAAGCTAGAATTTGGAAAAAAAAAATGGAAGTCAGTAAAGGAAATCAGAAGCACTTTTTGAAAGCTCTAAAATCACTGGGAAAGGGGAATATAAATGAAATAAATATGATGTTTAACAATCAGTACAGAAGGTTAAAAGAGGTGAAGCAGTGAAGTTACATTAGAAATTTGGGAGAAAGGGGTCAGCAAAAGACGAGAAAGTTGTAGCAGCGAGTAAGTATAGATTATTTCATTAGTTATTTCAAAAATTAACGAAAAGACTGCTATGATTATAATTGCTTATCATAGTAGTGAAAGTTCACTAGAGTGTCTGAGGATAGGAAACATACTGGGGAAAATAGTTAACAACTAATTAGACAAATCACCAAGCGGCCTTAGAAATGAAATAAGTGCACAAGAACATGTATTAACAACAATGGATTATGAGTCAAATCGAGAAACAATGTCAAGTGTATATATGGGGCAACGAGGAACTGGGCGAAGAAAAATTGTAACCAATCCGAGAATTTGACGTGAAAAGTAGGATTAAGACAGGGAGAATACTGATTTAGGTGATTTCTATGATTATAACAGATGATTTATTGGAGCAATTGGAGGAAGTAAAAACAAAAGTGAAACAGATACAAATAAGATACGATAATACTACTTGGCCGTTTTGAGGCGTGAAGCAATTCGCATGGATATTAACCACAATAATGTGCCAATACTAGGGTATTTCATTTTTAATGGTAAAAAATAAAATATAAAATTCTTGCTGACTTTGCTTTTGCCCTGAGTCTAGGTGATGTATAAGCTATCTGTGTGAAATTTGAAGATGATTGGATTATATTTGGAGGTTGCACACTTTGAACATTTTTGGGTAAGTATTTACAAAATACAAATTTTCAACTTAAATTGATTTTATTGCTGAAATTATAAATCACAAGCTTAAGATAATGATGGATATAAACAATAAGATAGTCCTTTAGTAAAAAAATCACATATTGTATCAATTATTCAACTATGTACGATGCAATAGCCTTTTTAGTTCGTTTAGTGACGGCTTTTCTGTGATGTTCGACGATCCTCAATAAGAATTGTTTTTGTTGTTTGTCTCTTGCTGATTCATTGAACTGTTTTATTAATGCAATACCTCTCTCTGCAGTATCATTAACAACCTTACGGGCATCAACATGACTTCGTAGAGGTTCCATACAGGATTCTGTGATATCGGTAATTCCAAACATTTCAAAGAAAAGTTTTTTTTTTTTAGTAACAAAGTCACTGATGTCCTTTCCTTCAAAAACAAAGGTTTTGCTTTCTAATCTTTTTGTTTCTTTTTTCTTTGCAGGTTTTTGGTCTAAATTCAAGAACATTTTTTCCTTTACAGTTTTTAATTTAGGAATCGCTCGTTGTTTTTTTTGTTACCGGAGCCAAAAACTCACTGTCTTTTCCATCTTCGGATGATGACGCAGATGAGAATTCCACTGCTACTGTCTTATTAATCTCAGCTATAGATTGGAAGTGTTGCTTTTGTATAACTCTTGTTTTTCTTTTTTTTAAGTTTTCGTTTTAGCTTTAGCGGCAAAAACCTTATCAACACCACTCATTGATGAACTCATGCGATCTTCTCTTTGAGACATGAGAAAGTCTTTATCTTCTTGTGATACTTCAGTCATATGCATTACATTTTGGCGGCAAATGTCAAATAATTCGACCAGATCACCTTTCCACATCTCGCGTTTTAACTTGGCCTTATCCGTGTTTCTTCATTTTTCTTTGCCGAGATTTTGATATTCTTTGTACAGTTTCTGCATGCTAATACGAATGTTTTCTTCAGTTTTAACAGGTATATTTGCTTTCTTCCAAACTACTTGAAGTTTAGTACTGGTGGATTTAGCTGCTTCAGAAAGTGTTTCGTTCAGTTCCTTATGATGGTGAATGAATACTAAGAGTACTTGTTCCTTTGAAGGAAGCCGAGCTCCTAAAAACTCACTATTAGGCACTTTTTCTAACAGCCAAATTCCTCTTTTAGTTGCCATTTTATATATTAATTACCTGAAACACAAGAAAACAAAGGCCATTAGAACTTAGTGTTTCCCATATAACTCAAAATTAGAAATACGCAAACCAGGTTAAAAACTGTTCATGTTCAAAATGTGCAACCTCTAAATGTTATCCGATCGTCCTGAAACTCGAGACAGTTAACGTTTGCATCACTTGGACGCAGGGCAAGAGCAAAGTCATTTGAAATTCAAACTTTTGGAAATTTGAAACACCCTAGCCAATACAGTCCTATATGATTTTGACTTGCTTCACTTAATGCTAGTATTGTATTCCATAGGAGAATATTTTGAAGGAATCAATAGATATTTGTATAAAAATACGTGAACATTTTATTTTTCCTGTCAAATTTTATCACATGTTATAGAGTGAAATATATGTAAAGTTTGAACCTCAAAAGTCTGATGACGTATATCGACAGACTTCGGTTTGCACGTTAATGAAAGAGCTCCAGCCTTCTTCAAATTATTCACGTTATTACGTAATAAATTTGAATTCAGAATTCTGCTAACACCACTATATGTACTTCATATTTGATGAATTCTACGATGAAATTATCAACATTATCGATTTACTTAATGTTAATACATTATTAGCGGTTAAATAAAGTTTTGGTTAGCTCAAGTTCAATTATATCAACTTTGGTTACGAAGATGTGGACTAAAGGTATTATGTTATCATCAGAGAAGCTGCATGATTATTTTGGTTTTTACACCATACAAGGATTCCTAGTTAAGTTAAGAGATATGGCAACATTGATGTAAAAATGTCAAATCTGTCATTGCTATCATTTTTAATGGTAAACGTACTCAGAACGTGTAGTCATACGAGTGCTAAGAGTTGTTTACAGATACTTGAAAAAAATAATAATCTAGGTTAAAAAATGGAATTAATTCGCGAACATATTAGTGCAATGATTTTCTATGATTTTGGACGTGGATTAAACCAACTACAGTGTGCCGATCAACTCGCTTCGACTTTGGGCGATGAAGCATCATTCGAGCCATCGTATTTCGCTGGTTTTCCGAATTCAATCGTGGTTACACTTTGCTACAAGATGAATTTCGTGAAGCAATTTTCTTAGCTCAGTTATGTTTCAGCGAGAGTGCATTTTTAGTTATTTTTTAACCCAACTTCAATTCTTAGTTTGACCTTTAGTTTAGTTTCCATTTTGGAATTCTAATGAAGGTTGGCAATCATACTTTGAAATTCCTCACGATCTTCAGTCATGCGTATTAGATTTACGTGTTGGCTTACATGGAACCAATCGTGAAGGTTTTTCAACCATGAAAATTTTTTTCTACCCAGGTCGCGCTTGCCTTCTATCTTACCTTCCATGATCAGCTGTAATAAGGCATATTTTTTATTTCTAAAAATGTGACCAAAGTAGGAATCTTTCCTTCTCTTTACAATGGTTAATAGTTCTCGTTCTCTGTTCATTCGTCTTAGCTCCTCGTCGTTGGTCACACGATTCGTCCATGGTATTTCAACTATCCGTCTAAAGAGCCACATTTCAAAAGCTTCCACCTTACGCATGCTGTAGACCTTCAAAGTTCAGTATTCAACACCATAAAGTAGGGTATTCAAAACACAGCATTGTGTTATTCTCCAGCGTTTTCTCAGGTTAAGGTCATCACTTGTCAGCGACTTTAATTTAAAAAACGTGCTCCTGGCTATCTCTATCCTTGTCTTAATTTCTTCATCTGGATCCCACTCGTCATTCAGCCAGCTTCCCAAATACTTAAAATGGTGTACTCTATGGGTTGGTTATTACTTGACAACGACACATTATTATTCGATATTACCATGAATTTACTCTGTTTAATAGCTGTTGAATATCTTGAATAGTGCGGGCTAGTATTACAGTGTCATCTGCATACCTAATATTGTTTTAGATTTTCCCATTAATTTTAATTCCAATTTCAATGTCTTCCAGAGCCTCCTGGAGACACTATAAGAGTACAATTCAACTTAATATGTTATTTATTTCATTTGTGGAATAATTTTTAGAATAGATAGAATACATTATACGGTATTTCTATTGTTGATCCTCGTACATCGCTGATATTAATAAAACATTGAAGACATTGATTTGTAAACTACCATAGATCAAGAGTTACTGACTATTCACCCTTCGCCAACGTACTAACACTCAGTTTTGTTTGTGTATCTTTTATAATTAACAGAATGAGGTATACCTAGTTGGATAAAATGGATTCTATTGATCCAGCCAATTTAAGTGGCAGTGTAAATCAATTGGTTTTCAATACATTGGCACGCTGCATTATCGGAAAATCTAGAACACCTCTGTGGACGCAATTACGCGAGTTTGCTTAAATGTCTTCGACTACACCGCACAAATTGGACATATTTATGGTATCTTACAAAATTTATGGTGTTTTTGTACCTTCGAGCTAATTTCGATTTGTTAGCTACTTTATCCTTTGATGGAATCATATCATGGGTAGCTTGAAGTGTTACTAAAAACGGAACAAATTGAAAATTGGTATTAACCAGTGAATTATACAATATTTATGGTTCAGAGGATAGACGATAAAATCGATTGACCATACTTTTGAATGATTAATCATGGTATTCACAAGTTGAATAATAATTGGTAATTTCGGAGAAACGTGATTTCGGATTAATATTATTAATAATTGGATGAAATAAATTTATTCGATTTAATAAATTACGTCCAGATTAAATCATAATTGTTTATTTTGACGCAAATAAGCAGTACAAGGATGCTTTAGCGATGAAATTTATTTTTACGAAAGTGAATGTGCATGACGATGTTATTCCAAACTCCGTCTCCAATTCTATTTTGCGGCGTCTCTAAAACATCTCAAGATCTGGGGGTTGCTCTATTGGTCCTCATCTATTAATCCATCTCATAGGAAAACACTAGTTGAAGATCCCGCGAACATCAACCATCTTATTGTAACCATATTGTATTATCTGGTTAGTAAGAATAATTGTTGGCAATGACTGGTGAAGAAATTGCATATTAACTGCTCCTTTAAGACTTTCTTCAATAAAGCAATTACGAGTTTTATAGAGAAGTTTATCCTTACTCTAATATTTGCAATTTGGGGATTGACAAGAGAATATGATAAGAAAAAACGAAAAAATAATTTACGGATGATCTGAGGTTGGAAAGAGGAAGGGGTGAGTTTTCAAGGGAAAAACTTTTATCTCGATTTTCTGCAAAACTACAAGTTTTATGATAAAAAGTCTAATAGCAAAGTTGTTGGTAACAAAACGATCTACAGCTTTTGTAATTTTACTTTTTTCACGTAACCTTCAAATTTATGTGTAAAATTCAAAAAACCAAGTTTTTGTATTTTTATTTCAATCTTTCACAAAACACATTTTTTACACGAAATTTTGTGAAAAGTTACCTTCTCATGTCCAATGTACACTGTAACTTATTCGATTTTAAATATTTATATTTTCACGTTATTTTGACATAATATAGAAAAAGTACCCTAATTTTCATTCGCAAATTCTCCCGTCGAAATATTAATTTTTCTCAAAAATCATTGAGAATATTGTTCGTTTGAATCTCTACTTCCTGGTGGTGTGAAAAAATATTACAATAGTCATGGTAAACTTTCTCAAAAAACGTAAAAAACGAGAATTTTTAGATGTTTTAAGACTTCAATTACTCATGTTGAGCAATGTACCATGGAATCTTACGTTTTTCGTGAAATTAGAAAGGAACATTTCGATAAATAACTAAGAATTGTACATAATGATTAAAAAAACTTTTTTTGCCTTTTCTGAGAAAATTTACCACAGTGAAGCTAATATTTTTTTAAACCGTCAGAAAGTAGAGATTTCAATGAATGGAATTATTTCAGACTTTTTGAGAAAAGCTAATATTTTGATAGGAGAATTTTCATTTGAAAATTAAGGTACTCGATATTATGTCAAAATAACGTGGAAACATAAATATTTCAAATCAAATAAAGTACAGTGAATATGGGACATAAAAAGGTGACTTATTGTAAAATTTCACGGAAAAAATTTTGTATTGTAAGAGATAGGAATAAAAAATCAAAAACTTGGTATTTTGAGTTTTTCACAAAAATTTTGAGGTTTTGTGAAAAAAATTAGAATACAAGAGTTGTAGATATTTTTGTTACCTATAACTTTGCTGTTGCTGTCCGACTTTTTACCGTAGACTTGTAGCTTTGCCATAAATCGAGAGAAACTTGTTATCACCTTAAAAACTCACCTACTTCCCCGTCTCGTTCTTAGATAGCCCGTAAATCATTTTTCCTTTCATTTTTATCATATTCTTCTTCTCAAATGGGTGTCGTCCTTCTATCTATTATTTTTTTATCTAACTACGGAACAATTTGTTTAATAAGACGCGGATTGCAGCTCTGCATTTTATAAAACACAGAAATCTATCTGGCGATCTAGGATAACCATTGTTAAGTTCTTGATGTGATTGCATTTTGTACGTATGTACGTTTTCTAATACGTATGGAGACCAGCAATATTTTCAAAATGGCCATTTTTTGTTAATTTTTTACTGTTTTCCAGCTGATAGATCTGTCTTGGTACTTTGCATTAAAAAATCGCATACTTGTTGCTATGTTCTCGTTTTGTATTCCAATTAAAAATTTCTATGGGTTGAGTTTCACCTTAGCTATAATCTGTAGCTTCCTTTTCAAACGTCGTCTGATTGTTTAATAAGTACCAGACAAGTTATCGATTACTAGTTACTTGATTTTTACGTTTCCTGCTGTTGTTATTTTGTGTATTCCTTCAGCTTTCTGTTTTTTCACTATAAGATGGAGTTGTACAACAAGTGACTCAACGAACAATATTGGAGTACCACTTAATAATTTTAAAATGTAGCAGATTGAGATGATAACAATTAAATGAAATCTGCATGGATCAAGTAATGATTTGAAAAAGTTATTTTCGTATACCTTGGGTTACATAATTATAATTTTTCAGATATAAATGGGATATCCATTAATCGATAATTCGGCTTCACATTGTTGGAACATTTCTTAAAATCGGTCAAGTATTCGTGATATTTTTTTCACAATTTACATACTATGCTTGCCAATAAAAAAATATTTCTAATGAATTTTTTCAATGGAAAGCTTGTTTTTAACAATGAATAATACATGTTCGATAAGCGTATCCCTTTTTTTTGACGTTGAATCAGTGTATTTCTGCATGCAGCCGGTTCACTTTTTTCTTTATTCCTGAGTCGTAAAAGTAAAGTAAAAGATAGCTTCTAACCTCTTAGATCGTTTTAGGTTGTGGAATGCGTCCTTCCCAAGTATTTCTTTGATTCAGGAAAAATATGGCTTCCATACGTTGTTATTTGTTGTCATCCGTCAGCATTTTCTGGACGAACCTTGTACCTCCTTTGGCATATTCTGAGCGGTCTCTCAAAATATTGTGAATGCAGCACTTACTGGCATTAAGGATTATGTCTTTGAGGTCCCATGCCGTCACCTTTTGATATTTCGCTATTGCTTCTCCCACTGTGGCATTCACTTCGTCCGAAAACGATGGACAGCCAAAACGTTGTTTCCATGGATGTCTGTACGTTCATTTCTAAATTCTCCATACTATTTGCACTCATACACTTTCCCCCATACACCTCACACAGTTGAGAATGATAGTACACCAGAGAAACGTTTTTTGAATTGAAAAAATTAATCACAGAACGGGAAACTACCACGATAAAAATGAAAGTTGTAGACCTCTTACCGGGATAGAAACTGATAGAAAGGGAGACAAAGTACACGCCAGTCACGCGCTAAAACCCGCCTAACAGCATTCCTAGCGTCGTCAACTTCTTGGGAACGTTATTTTATGGGCAACCCCCGTAAAAACAGAGAATTGAATACTTCCCTCTATAATATTTGTATAGAATCGTTATGTTTCCCCAACCATTTGTAACCATATTAATATGTTATTATGATTGAGGATTGTATGAAATACTATTAAAACTTTTCTTTACATCTTTTGAGTTTCATATTAAACTGTCGAGACATTAAATATGTTTGGAAATACATTTGAAGTAAAATCTTATGATTACCAAAGCATGGATCATTATACTCAGGACTTTTCAATAAACAAAATAGAGAAAATCATCAACCATTCTTGTGAAATAAACTGTATGAACTCTATATTTCACTATATAATTTACTACTCAATATTATATTTATTAATCGAAAGTTGATGATTTTCTTATGAAAATCGACTGATTTATGCATTTTATATAGGTAAAAGTTTGTAATTATGGATTTATAAAGTTCTAAAACTATTATGCTTCCATTAACTTTGTTGAAAGATTAATAAGAAGTAAAGTAGTTGCTTAATCTGCTGATATAATAAAAAGTTATTGATAGTATAACATTATTTCTAGCAGTTATTTTTATTTGAATATTGAGGTACATCTAATGTAAGGGTTTATTGGTAGTAGAGCAATAGAGCAAATAAGATGGTGCAACAAATTTATCTACATTCATATTTTTAGAGATATTGCCTTCTCTCTGTCAAATATAAGCTTTATTGAGCATGAGAAGTAACATACATTTCTGAAAATTATTAAGATATTTGTGAGTTTTCAAGAAAATATTTAAGACGGAAAATGCAGGGAAAAAGATTTCTTGAATGCTAAAATGCTTTTAATGAGATGGCTAGCTAGCGAGAGAATGTTCAACCTGCTCTGGCTTCCTGGACAGAGTAAATTGCCGACGGCCTAGTTCAGTTTGGAGCTTTTTAGTCGTTTATAGTACCCGAACTTTCAATAATAATCTCTTACTCGCGGACATTTGAAATATAGTACAGGGAAAAAAAAACAAAGAGGCATGGCTGTAATTATATGACTGCATCAAGCCCAAACCTTTATATGTGAAACTAATTCATCAAGCGGAACTGTCAAACTCTTATTCGATTCGATTCTTTTTCCCCATTTTTCATCATAGTAGTTGAAGTGAGGTTTTGATCTGCTATTATTTACAATAGTTTTGTGTGGTTATAACGATATATGGCTTGTTAAAATGCATCGCTAGGAACGAGAATTTGTAAGATTGAATTCAATTTCAAAAATAATTAATGATTTGCTGTGGTGCCGTTACTCTTTGAGATAGGAATTATAGCGAAATTGATATACTAATTATTCGATCATGCAGTTGTATTGATAAGAAAATGGGTGAAGTGACGAAGTGCTTCGGCTGATATAGCGATAAGAAGGTGTAGCGATTATGATGAATTTGTATGAGAATAACTTCATATAATGCATATGGAATATCTCTAGCTGCCCGCTCACTGGTGTACAATCTATATAAATATATAAATTCTATAAATTTTGCTTAAACATTAACTCTACTTACTTACTTACACGTGACTTAAATGATGAAAATACACAATATTTTTCCTGGATGTGATTTGTCACATTACTAATCTTAGTTAAAAGATTACTTCAGTCTATGCAGACAAATAAAAAAAGTCTCAACAAGCATTGAAAGATATGGTTAGTGTTCAATTAAAAAAAAACTCTCATAATTTATGGAAAAATTATGTAAGCAAAATAATGTACCTAGTCTAACTCTGTTCAATTCCGGTTAAATTTTATGCTTTCAGAAAAGTTTTATTGCTTCAAGAGAAATATTTTTATTGAATTTTGTAGCTTAGATTCAAAGAAGAAAGAAACAAAAACATGAAGAATCGCATAAAAAAGTGAATAAGTTTAAATTGTTTATACTAATGGTGAAACTACACGTATATGAACACGTATATGAACTCTATGAACATAACGTGTAGAAAACCCCAAAGTTTCGATCTTAAAGTTTCAAAGTTATACTATAGTCCAAATGAAAATATTCACTTGCTTCATAACATTCAAGTGACCAGCCTTTATTCGGATCGATGTATACCTTGGTGTTAAGATTTATAAGGCAAGGAGCATTTTTAAGAGACCTTCTGTCCCTAATATAAATAGTTACTTACAATATACGCGAAAAATTAATGATCAAATAGAAAAAAATTTAAACAAAAAGCACAGTGAAATTTGGTTCTTCTAATAAAGGCAGTGATAAGGTTTTAAAGAGATATTCGACCGTTTTTGCAAGACACTTTTTGTATTGAAAATATATTTAGATCTGTAGAAAAGTACTGAATAGAAGAGAAAGCGAGTACCGGAGATTACTGCTATAAAATTTCTAATGCCACATTTTTATAGTTAGATTTATATTTATTTGTATGTTTGTGCTTTAGAGGAGATGGCGAACAATGAAAGTCACACTATCAGCGTACAACTTATTAATAGCAAATTTTCTTTGGATTTGAATTCGTTCTAATGTTTCCCACAATTCTTATTATCGATGTCTATAACGTTTTATTATTATTTTGTGTTGATTTGATTTTGTAATATCCTTCTATCAATGCTTGAATAGTTTATATTTTGAGAATTATGATCTAGTGACAAATTCCATTAAATTTATGTGAAGTCAAATATTTTTATTACAAAATAATGATTCTTATATTCATATCGTTCATCAAAATACCGATTTTTATTCTGAAATTCATGATTTTTATGGAAATTACTGGCTGAATACTGAAATTTCAACAATCAATTGTATTTTTACAATAATAGTTAATAAATTCCTGGTCTTTGTGCCGGCACCATCCGTCATTTCAGAGAAAATGGAAAAAAGCGCCGGCCTATAAAAGAAACGATCTATGAGTTGATATGCCAACTGTCAAAAGTGGCGTCAGCATTCGAAGTCCATTCCACCCTTGAACCGCAAAATCAATTTGTTATATTTGGTGTGACTTACTATCTCATTTCAGGCCCATCTTGCAATGCCAGCGGCCATCTTTTTATATATATTCTCGATAGACTGTCTTTCAGGAAGTGGCCGATTATTCAGCAGAAAACATACAGAGGAAACGAAACTCGACAAAAACACGTAATGTTTATTTCTAAGGAAAAAGTATATATCTGATAAAAAATAAAGAATCCATCCTATGCATTGTAGTCGAATATACTATTTTGCTATTTGATTTTCATTATTAATAAACATTTGTTATTAAGAAAATTTAACACATTCAATCATTCTCATTTCAGATGAAACTCTATTTAGAAATTCAATTCAATTATAAATATTTCAACTACTCTTCTTGAAACTGCTGTTAGAACGATTTCTTGAGCTTATTATTGTAAAATTAGGAATTTACATGGAAAATTTTTATAATTTAAAAAAAAAGTCAAAATAGAACTCAAACTTATTGTGTTTTTTTATCAAAAATAAAATTCCAAATTAATTTCACATCATTTATTCATTTTCTGTATTTTATTTCGTTAAATGCTTATAGACATAATTTACAATAAGCACATTTGTCTATCTCTTTATGTGCCATACTTATTCTAAGCTTGTTGGCTGCCAGCGTGTTTATCTCCAATCTAAACATCATAATAATAGAATAATAGTTTTTCGAAACTGTTGAATGTCTAATGTAACACAATCAAAATATTTCCTTACTAGCCCTTGTTAATGTGTTAATGAATCCTTACTCTTTATATAGGAATTTGGACAGACGTTCGTTAGAAAGATGTGTTGTCTATGAAAGCTCTGACGTTGGTAGACCTACAAGTTGAAATGCTTGTAATCTGTTCATATACTTAACTTCGAGTGTATAGGTTACGCATACATAAAGTAGTATGGGAAAAAATACGGTTATGTATCTTCAGGGCTTTGTGATCTTCCTGATATGTCTGACTCAAAACCTATCTCAGTCTCTGTTTATCTCGCAATTAGGCACTACTTCTCTGGAGGAAGATCTAACCTTACCTTCCGTTAATTGCTTTCTACCTCTCGATTTTGTTCTCTTTAGAGCGAAGTTTTTTCGACACTTTAGCGGTGAAAGTGCTTATTATTGTCAATGTAGTTGACAGCATAGCCTTCAACATATTTTCAGCTATTACTCCTACTCCAATCACATCTACCCAGGTGTTACGAAGCATACTCAAACGTGTTTTCTTAGGGTAATCCTTATACTTGAACCTCCGTGTCTAGCGGCTGAACCATTTGTCAATGACTCATCTTCTTCCTCCACTCATCCCTTTTCAACTCCTGTACGCTCAGTGCGGTAGATCTCCGTCGGTGAAGGGACCTACTTTCCTCTGCCAACAATCGAATAAGCAACATTCCAGCAATTATACGTACTACGTCGTCGGAAACGAAAAGTTCAAATAGTTTCCAGTTTCCATTGTAATGATTTATCATACAATTTTATATAACCCCTGAATATTCATAAATTTGATTAATTATAATTTAATTATTACTACGGCTAACTCCATTTTATTTAATTCGGTGGTATGAGATTTTGTTACTGTTTGAGTTCCGGCTTTAATATTGGTTATAAACATAAATTAACTATATTTGATAAGATTCTGGACCCATCATACAAAGTAGAAAACAACGAAAATAAAAAGAACCACATGTACACGTATATGAACTCTTTAGATAAAATATCTGATTTGGAAATATAATGTGTATAAAACCTCATAGTTTCGAACTTAGAGTTTGAAAATTACTATAGTCTAAATGAAAACATGCATCTGCTTAAAAATATTGAATTGACCAGCCTTTATTCGGATTGATGTGTTCCTTGGTGTAGAGAATTTTATCAGTTAAAGATCATACTTAAGAGACCTTCTGTCCATAGTATAAATAATAAAGTTCCAGTTTGTAGTATACGCAAAAAATTATTGATCAAATAGAAGCAAATTGAAAAAAAAACTTTTAAGCAACATACTACGTTGTCGGAAACAAAAAGTTCAAATAGTTTCCAGTTTCCATTGTAATGATTTATCGCACAATTTTATATAAGCCCTGAATATTCATTAATTTTATTAATTATTATGATTTAATTATTACTACGGCTAACTCAATTTTATTTTATTCGGTGGTATGAGATTTTGTTGCACTTTGAGTTCCGGCGTTTATAATGGTTATAAATATAAATTAACTATAATTGCTAGATAAATTTGCATTTTATTTATTGAGAAAATAGTTGAGTAATTTTGATAAATGTTGTTTGATTGTTACTAATTATTAGTTATTTACATGTAAATAGTCACATAACATTCCTACTTTTTGTGGTACAACTAAATAATTCACTAACCTTCTTTCTATAATTAAATCCACGAATATTATATCAGGAATCAACCGATAATCTCTTTACTCATCAACACTTCTCGTGTCAGGAGACAAAAAAAAGAGAGGTGGCAAAGAAGGCGACAAAAGAGATGAAAAAATAGAGCTTCCCTCACTTTTCTCTCTATCTTATATGTTCGTGTCTTTTTCCCAGTTGTAACTATATTTTATTGAAACTAAATTTTCCAATTTTTTTAAGGAATACACGTTATTTTGATTCACTGCCTCTCTATAGTTCACATATACAATATATACAATTTAATAATTTTTCCATATTCTATTGTTACATAATTTACAATTTTGATTGATACATAGTTTATAATTCTAGTAAATATTACAATTAAACTTAACTTTCACAACCTAAATTCTAAATTTAACATATGTTACCCTTTTCTATTAATATCCGTTTACATTGACCATTACTTCCTCTTAATAAACTATTCACTTCTTCTGAATAAACTCTTCAAATTATTTTCCTTGAAATTATATACTGATGCCTCATTTTATAAATAAATCTGATTAAAAATAGGAAAAGACCAATACCTGTTAATTTTGATATGGACTTAAAAATATATATTTTATCAATGTTTTTTTTATAATACTCAAAAAGTTCCAAGAGCTTTCTTATAATCATTTTTTGTTGATAATATCATATATTTGGTTCATAACAGTTCATAACAGCAAACTAATAAACTCCCTCGAATTATGTAGAAAATTCAAATTGACAGTCAAGGTTATTTTATCATCACATTATTTGACCTTGATCAAAATCCCCTTTTTTTCTTCCATGAACTTGACCTTCGATAACTCAAATACAAGGTTTCCTCAATGAATCCAATGGACATTAAAAAACTTTTCCTAAATACAAACAAACTCAGTGTATACTAATAGCTTTGTTTTTCTTTATGAGTTAATATAGAAAAATATTGTGAATTCCATGTATAAGGCTGAAGAAAATTTGAATCACTTTCTGTACTAAAAATAATGATTTCAAATTAAACAATTCAGATGAAATGAATGACTGTACCTACAGAGCAGAAAGTCATTTATGTCAAGCTACTTTCAACCAAATTATTCACAGATAAGTGACAGCACAATAACATGTTTTAGTTTATATGAATCTTTCTTGGACGTAGAAGCTAGTTTGCATAGTGAAGCAGTTACGCCAATTAGGTTCGTTTGCAATTGGTCTTTGATATAAAAGCTTTTAAATTTTCAAACTACAACAAGAATTAGCCTCTTTTTACGGGACGGTTGATTATTCAGTTCCTTATTCGTTAAGAAATATTGAAAAAGAGTATATTCATGATGTTATGTCTTGAATGTGTACTACCAATTGAATATATGACATTGGTTGAAATTCTCTATACAGGTTGTTTCTAAATTCGTGCGACAAAATTAAGCAGGTGATTGCTTGTATAAGAACAAGATGAGTTTTTCCATAACAAAATTTGCTTAGACCATCGCTTTCCGATATATCACCCTTAAAAGGCGACGAAAATTGAGGTAGTTATTATTTCCGGCATTATGTCACTCAGAATGTTTAGAGAAGGAATTAACATAAATTTTAGCGAGTTAAGCAAAGAGTACCTTTTTGCATACGGCATCATCCATCAAAAATTCACAAAGTTAAAATATATCATTTAGAAGATAGACTCTAATATAGTAGTATGAGAATTTTTATTCAATATCACAGCATTATTTTACGTCATCTAGTCACTCCCGTATTATTTCCATCAACTCCTGGAACATCCTGTATAAAGGAAACGAATATCGTAAATGAGTAAAGTTAATAATAAGTGATCTTGACCATTCCAAATATGAAAAATCTTAGTGTTCAGATTATTGCGGTCAAAATGAGTTTATTAGAAGAAATTACAAAAGGGTAACTGTGAGTGTTCAATTTGATGTCCATCTTAATCAATGCATTTACAGCAACGTTTCTCAACGGAGAGGCATGTCCAAAACATCCTATGCCGACCTCTGTAAAATAAATAATGTAGAAATAAAATTATACTTATGAGAAAAATGCGAAGTGGATTTGAAGAAATGGAGTGGTAATCTACCGGTACTCTATTTATTTTCTCATTTTTTGGATGTAATGAGTAGATTAAAATATGGAAGCGAATTGTTTTAATTCTGTTTCCTCTATAACGACGGTAGTTATGCCGAAAAAAGACATTTAAATTAAAGTGATTTTACTGTGGAAAGAATCTTTTCGTATCTTTATGGTCAAAGCGAGCTAGAGCGAAAAAATAATTTTAAGTTTTCTGAAAGTATTTGTTTTATCCGATGTTTTGTCTAAATCAATGAATAACAATGAAGTGATAAGGAAAGATGAAAAAGAAAACATCAGCGATGAGGAGTTACTCGAATTTACGGCACCTGATCTCACCGAAGAAAGCAAAAAGAGTACGAGCTCTTTATGAAGTGGTGTCATCAGAAAATGGCGAAACGCCCAACGAAAACCGTAGTGCTCGCTTATTTTTCAGAAAAATCTAAAATCTGGAAAAGTTCTACTTTATGGTCTACATTCTTATGCGTCGTCTGAAAAATGTTGTGTACGCGCGGCTGGAAAAGTACTCGTCTGTTGCTCGCCTCGCTTCGGTCGACCTGCAATATTCAGACTCGTCCAACAAAGTAGTACTTTCAAACCATGGCATACAAATAACTATTTTGATAATCTACATAGAATTTCAATATAAACATTATATATTATAATACACCTCAGTTATTTTAACGATGGGACGCCCGTTGAAAGCAGCATAATCCTCGACAACTTTTTCCTTTTTACCATATGATTGCTATTATAATCAAAAATAGAAGTACAACACTCCATCAATTGTAATTTGCAGGTCTCAATGATTATTGCCTGTTTCCTTTAAACTCTTTTTTCCATATAATTTGATATTTCCTATCAGAAAATTCCTTACTACATACATAGTATTGTACAGTTTATGTTTTGTTATTTTTCTTTGCACATGCTGCAATGGACCTGCGACATAAACGTAGATGTTGTGACAAATTGGTGCAAAGGAAAACGTGCGGAAATACTTTTTCTAGTATAAATAACATGTTATGGATATAGAATTATCTTGTATGCAAATAACGTAATCTCTTCTATAATCGATCAATTACATACAATTATAGATTCAAATTTCCGTAGCGTTCAACTTTATAATTTCAAAACCAAATGATTAGTTAGTTAGCTGCAGAACTTTGTTAACCACCGTCTATTTATTTCAGTTAACAAGGCGCAATGCAGTTTGAAGACACAAATTAATTTAAAAGTAAATGTAACATGTGTTGCCCAACTTTATACCAAGTTTCAAATGTAATTAACCTTATAGTCTATGGTCCGCTGAATATGTACCAGACTAGTTGAGAGGTATTTCAGGCAATTTAGGAAACACTTTCAAGCGTTATTAATTTTGTAGTATAGTCCGTTGACGGTTAAAAAACTTTTCGCAAGTTCAAAGCAAGAATGTACTTTAGTTCTAGTTACGGAACTTTCGGAGAAATAGACTGCAGGCATATTTTTTTATGGTTGAATTCTTTTTCCATACAAACCATACACAAAAGCAATGAAATAAAATTTACTCTGAACTATTTTTAAATATTTACTTATTCAGAGAATTACTATAATTCCAAATATTCTATCCTTGCGTAGATATATCAAAAAAATCTCCCATGATATTGTATCTTGGCAAAGTATGGCAAAGTAACTTAGTGTTTTTTCACAAATTTCTTCGGTTCATGTTTAAATCGGAGTGTTTTGGAATATTTTATAATTTTCTTTTTCTTTTATTCTTTACACAAAAAAAAAAAACTTTAATTAATACGGATAATACGTTGACTGCACAAGTAATCGCGCCGGATAGAATTTTTTCATAACTAGTTTTAAATAGTTAATATATTGTTTAAACTTGGCATTCGAAAAAAAATCAGTGTGGTTGAGTTCAGGTATAGAAATAATGCTTTACAATACATAGATTGTCTCATAAATAATGTCGGTTCCCAATGTTCATAAAAACACGATATAAAAAGATAATCTTAATAATCAAAGTACATTCCAACGTACTCTATGATTTCAACCCAACGTTCCGCAAGCTGTTTGAGACTTTGGCAAAATCATTTTTGAGCTTGGATGTGAAAAATTATAGCTTTGTATATTGAACATATCTTTTGGATTCACAATTTTTCCAAAAAAATTTCGTCATGGATCTGAATAAATGGTAATTTGAAGGTGCAAGGTTATGAAAAAGTTCTGAATGTGGTAGGAGCTCAATACTACCAAACTCTTCGATGCCATTCTTCAGTATGTGGTTGAGCATTGTCTTGCTAATTTGAAATAATTTTTTTTCAAATTAATACATTTTTTTGCAAGTAATAAGGCGTCAAATAGAAGTTCATTTTTTTGACAATGAAATTCATACCTTTGCGTTTCATACTATTTATTATAAAAACGTCATTCAACAATATGATGATGATTAAAAAAATTGATGCAATTGTACTCTTGATAGAATTAGTGATCACTTGTTTGAGTTGAAATAACTACAGTTATCATTCTGTGAGAGAAAGCCGTAATCGAGTTTATCAACTTGAAAAAAAGTGAGAAATAACGATGAAACTAGACATATTACCCAGTTGTTTTTAGGAATCTATTATTTGGTGGACAGTGACAAACAGATACCTGTGAATAATAAGAGCTTGGACGCACATTAAACAGTGAACGGGGGACTGCAAGCAGGCGATACTTAATTAGAAGTTAACGGGATTGTCTGGAGTAGGTTTTTGAGGAAAACATCTCAAAATTAACATATGTTTCTCGCTTGGGGAACACGTTATTGTCTTCCCAGACAAAGTATCACTTAAGTGCAATGGGATACTTAGTGGACGCCATAGAAATGCAACACATTCCAATCTGCTTTGACTCCAGGGGTGCAACAAACGTGGTGTACTATAGATGTGTGCTTGGTTGGAAAATATTGGAACTCTTAATAAATATTTTGTATTTGCCTTTGTTGAAGTTCTAATAATTTTAGAAACATTTCATAAAGTTGATCTTGCGGTGTGATGTTTCTCCAGAGGTGCGATGTAATGTAGATGTCAAAGCTATTCAGTGTGATCAAGGAGTGTTTTTGCTGATTTTTGAAGCTGCTTAATTCTATAACTCATCTTGGTCCATATATTTTATGCTTAGTAGTAATTAAGGTATTGATTATCGATTATTTTTCTGATCAACATTCAATTAAGAAGTCTTTTCTTTTTCGAAGATTTCTCTAAATGTAACAACCAAAAACATAATTTGGTTATATTAATATTTCCTCCCAACCTATCCTTCAGGTTTCTTAAACATCGACAAATAGATGTTAACACACTAAACATCAACTAGACAACGTAACGTATGAATATTATCTCAAAAAGTTTTTTTTGTAGGTAATTAGAATCACATACTTCACAACTACTTCAATCAAGCTGTTGGAATTTAATCATTGCTTTACAATCATAACGACATCAATTTACGTTCTTAATCACAATGAATATTCATATATCAGTACATTCACCATAATTTCGCTTTCGTGTTTAATGGTGACTCCATTTATTACTAATAATATTATACAACTCATTGGAAGGGTTTTCGTTTGGAAGGGAATTGAGTTCAACTTTATTAAATTGAACATTTTGTGAAATTATTATAATTAATTATACGAATTGCAAAAGGGAGTCCTCATGATAGTAGTAGTTGTGTGTAATATTTGTAGATTTGACATATATTTAGTAATGTTTAACAGTGAAATCATGTTGGAATGAATTACCATATAAACTATATTATATACAAATTATATATAGGTAAGATTGTGTTGTTATGGATATCCTCAGCCTATATTGGTCGTAGTGCATAGCTTATTTCACGTTTTCTCAATCCAGAATTAAATTTTCTACTTTTTCTATTTAAATTTCTGCTATTTTATTAATACAATCTATTGTATCGTCTTCCAGCATATGACGTCATTTTTTATCATTCCCATTTCTGGCATCTCTTGCGAACAGTTCAATGTCCAGTTTTATATTCTCCTTATTAGTCCTTGGCGAAATGGCTCGGGATATCGTACTTCTATTTTCTACAAATGTAACTGCTTTTTTCAAATTTTTTACATTATTATACACAAAGTCTCTGTACTTAACCGTTAACCTTGAAATCAAACCCTTTTTGCTTTTGCAATCCACTGTCTTTATTGTTTTTCCATCTACAGATATGAGTCGACCCAAAAAATGCAACACCTTCTCTTATACCGTATTAATAAGGATCTGCAAATGTTGACTCGAATACGAAAAGAGCAAAAACGGCATCCAACGCGGCTGATAACTTGATCATGCATTAAGGCATACGAAAACTGCGTTTTTTTTAAATGTCCATATCCTCTTTCATAAATCTAACTTAGAGTCGACGTTCGTCCAATGCCATTAGATGAACTCGATCGTCGTCAATAAAAATTATTCGCGAAATTTGTTATTTTTTATCTTTAACACTCCCAGAGAGGAATGATCTCGGATCAGAGAGAGATCAATGAGCAATTTAATTCTAAGATAAATTACTAAGATTGGAAAAGTTGAAACTAGAGTCTTAGTCACTAGTAGATCTTAGAGTCTAATATTTTAATAACACTAAAATCAGCGTGTTACACTTATCCGCATTATGCTCTGCTTCCTCACTACATAATGATTGCACTAACTCAAAGGCTCTAATCTTAATAAGTATTCTGGTCGTGTTTGAGTTGTCTAGGAGCTGGATCGCCTCGAAGTTCACACGATGAAGAAGCCCATGTTCGTTGCTACAGGCAAATTTGGTCATGCTTTGGATAATTGTCTCCATCTGAACATCCTGATGAATGTTATTGCTTCAGCAGTACTAAGGTACATATGTGATGCATGTGATTGTTGTACGTAGATAACTTGAAAATTTTTCCAAGTTGCTAATACATCTTTTTATATTCAATATCAAGCTCCCCTCGTCTCTTTTTGATATAGTCGTCCAGCAAAGTCTCGCATTGAGAGTCATATCTAGATATTATGCTGTATTGGCATAAGAAATATCAACATTGTACATTCTGATAGGAAAGTACCTATCTTTTGTATTCCTAAAGTTTATTTAGTTCCATTCAACTTAAAACGCCATCTATCGATCGAGTTGTGTGCGCAAATATATGTTCTATTGACATCTTCATGTTGTGGTCGGAAAAGGATCATAATATTGGCGTAGAAGTTTTCCACTTTATTCTCGAAATATTGACTCGTTCTTGTTTCTTACACTTCTAATGTCACATTATGAGTTATTCAAATTCACTTACCATTCTCTTCTCTATTATTAGTGTCATTATTTGCTGTGTCCCTTTTATTCACAATTGGTCTTGAGTCTTGAAGAAAATTTTTCTACTAAACCAACATTAACACGTTAATTTTAGCTTCTTTCATTTACTAACAATAATTCTACAAGCGGAAAAGGTCCAAGAAATGACTCTTGAGATTATATGAATTTCAAATTCAGTTATAAAATCATGAATCTATTAATTGAATTCATTGGATATAGAGAAAAAAAATCGTATAAACCTCTATTGAGCCTTTCTTTCTTGAGAACATAAAGAGAACACCCTCGACATTTAAAGTGCTGTTGAAAATTAATACGGTATTATATATAATTATAAGCGAATACCAGGGATGTTAATATGAAGTTCTAGGTCATAACTTTAACCATAAAATCATCACTAAGCTCTCAGAAGATAGGTAGAGTAATTATTATATCCCTTCAACTCAAATTTCCTCCTCTCTATATTTGTCTGAACTAATCATACAGAAGTATTTTATCCACATTCTGTTCTATTTGTTTGTTGAGTAGAATGAATAACGTATATTGTATATTTACAAAGCGTATATAATTTACAATACGCTTCTCCGTTTTCACATAGAAAGAGGTTAATAAATATTTCCTTTCTCGACTTCCGGAACTTCAAAAACCCTTTTCCATAATTTCGTCCAACACTTTCCACTTAATATTTTTCGTAGATCAAAGCGAACTCTTTGAAGGAATCCTCTAATTGAGTTCAGCATTTCCATTGTCAACAAGAGATTGAGTTACAAGCAGGCAATTTAAGGAGTGCCGAGAGTTTATTATAGAGATGGTTGGCACTACCAGATAAAATTCACTTATGTTGACTGATCACGTTTTCCGCTTGAAGTTGAGTCCTTACGAGGCAGTGCAGCGACTGAAAAATTCCAACGGGTTACTTAGGTAAATATCACCTGAACTTATATAGACATTATAGACACTTTTATATCAAGAAATATTTGAGACCAGTTGACAACTGGATATTCACTTGAAACATTTAATTTTCAAATAAAGTCAAACGCAGTGCTTTCACAATTGCTTTCATTGGATAAACGAAATCTATTTAGTAATAAAGTTTTTCGATACTTCACCTATTGATTTGAACGTGATTATCCTTGTAATATTTCTATGTTGTATCAATCATATGCTAGCAGTATCGGTATCGCTTCGTGCCGAAGCGTGTTGGCAAAGGTCTGAAATAAAAGTTCTTATTGCTTTTTACGTCGTCATGATTTTCCAATCGGTGATAAAGTTCTCAAAATAATTAAAGGCATTGCGCAGAGCACTGCAGAATTTACACAATCCATTCAAAACTTCAGTACAGTCTTAGCTGCAGGTCATCCATGACAATGCTCGTCCATATGCGGCACGATGGACAGCAGTTGTTTTGATAGAATTCAGCTTGATTATCCACAGCCCTGATATTGTTTTAAGCGATTTTCACGTTTAAGTGTATATGTGGCCTCTTCAATGCAACTCGTTTCAAAAGCATAAAATAAGAATATGAAAAATGCTGAAGATATCAAAATGTTGATAAGCTCTTAACGAGTGTTTGGTAGGCTTGGGAGTTTTTCATCATGATCTTTATCATCTAGCTAATATCTTTCTCACTATCGATTAGCTAAGCCTTATATGCGCGTAGTTCAAATCAAATTATATTGTGACTTGTTTTACATTGGAAATGACGGTGCTCCTTGTCAAGTAAGGAGCTTTTGTGATTTAATCGCAATTAGTGCAGCTTCCCATTGCGAAAATTGAGCAGTTTTTGCAAGGACAACGATATTAATATACTTCTTCTTAATGGAAAAACTTTAGTAGAAATACTAAATAAATGATAGAGTTTTCCTCTAAATCAAAATTCGAATTTCAGTATTTCTCAATTTTATGAAAAAATTGGAATAATAAGACAAATTACGTCATTGGTCCAAGGACGCAGGTTGCGAGTGAATGTGTAATCATTTTGATACGCAGTGACCAAATAGTGCATGAAGACACACGTCACTGACAGAGATTAGGAGACGGTTAAGACTTAGCCTGCATTACTTAATAATAGAGCCACGTGGTACACAGTTCACCAGGATGAAAGGTTTGATGGAAGCAGGCTTCCGCGGAGGGTACTCTAGAATAAGGGGAATTTCCTAGCTTAAAGAACATAGTACCGTCTACCGTATTTGCGATCTGTTCATGCAGCAGAGATGCGATAGACACCAAAACGGTGTGCTCTATTAAGTGGCCAGTTACTCAGGCAACAAGGCTAATGACAAAGCTAATTTAATCATCAGATTTGGTTCCGCAAATTCATCATTATTCTGCGCGCAAAACAAACTCTGTGGAAATGGATTGATACACTTGTTACGAGTCATATTGAAGAAACACATAGATAAGATTTTTGTCTTTTTTTTTCAAATAACTGCTATAATTTAACAGTTGCCAAACTTAACTGGGAATAGTGCTGCTGGTGCATTTAGAAAAAAGAAATTGCATATCACGTTGTTGGTAAGTGCCCAGGCTCCACACTTGCGAGGTTAAACAGTTGGTAAAGTTTACCTACTATGAAATGTTGTGCTTGATTAGCTTTTAAACGGATATTGGCTTTTGATTAGGTTAGGTTAGGTTTTTTTAAGGCTTATATGGGAATGATTCCTGACCGCCCACTACTCAACTATAAGCATTGGTATAAATATTCTCATTCGCAATGATATTTGTCTTCTGCTTCTTCCTACTCCACTTTAGGCAGATTGCCTGTTCATTCTTCGCAGCATGCCTATTGCCTCAATTGATGGTAAGATTATCACTCCATCTTTTTCGTGGCCTTCCCATAGTTCTTCTCCCCAGTGGTGAGTTGTCTCGTGCTATCCTTACTATTCTTTCCTCGCTCATTCTACTTATGTGTTCGTCCCATTCGCGCTTTCTGCTCAGTACCCATTCGTTAATTTTCGATATTTGTATCATTTCAAATATAAGAATATACTTCTGAAACTTAGTGTTGTGGTAGTATGAACAGTATGTTCAATATGAACTCACCAACGGTTCCAGAATTTTGAACGGATATCGAAACATGACGATTTGAAGTTTATAGTGTCCAAATACTGAAAAATTATTCTCTTTGGTTCAGTGATAGTAACGCTACTGTCCCCTGGAAAGGTTAAAGTGTGTTGACAGATAGGATAAACTGAAAGTCGTCTTTTCCGGTGAGAAACGTGCCGAGACCGGAAGCTGATGTACTTACAACTTTATATTGCCTTCATAACATTTGTAACTACCAACTCAACACATCATATCTTTTACTTGAACGCTCCATCGGTCTTTCGAAACTCATGGGACGAAATAGATATTTTGTTTCGATACACAGCTGTTTGTCTTACATTTACATAAAATTTGATCAAAAATATCAGTGGATTGATATGAGGAAATATATCACTGACACATCGAAATGAGTCAATCTGTCGATAGAGACTCAAGTATTTTGAATCGAATTGGTGACAGCTTGAATTTAGTTATTGGAGAATTTCTGGAATCATTGGTGATACTCAAACCGAACACACTCTTCACACTCCAACTGCACCAACAATTACAATTACACTGTCTGACGCGCGTTTCGATAACCAATTTATCGTCATCAGAGACTGAAGGTAAATTGTAAACAGTAAACAAAAACGCGCGTCTAACAGTGTAATTGTGAGTGTTGGTGTAGTGGTAGTATGATCATTTTTCAAATCTCACCATTTGTGTTGGAAGTGAAGATGGCGCCAGCTAGCGTTCGCTTGAGAATGTTTAACTTCATGAGCTAAATAGCGACGCTATTTGACGTTCTCTTCAGTTCAATCATATCCATCGATTATACCACTCTGATTAAACGTGATAACGTCGAAACTAGTCAGTGGGGATGTTAATATACAGTCCCTGGCCAACGTAAACAAGTATAAACCTGTATTGAAACCGCGTCAGATACGGACGTGTTTCTGTGGCTTTATGGACTGTGATTCTTTGTTTGGTAGTGTTATACTGCCCAGTTATTAATTTATTTTGTACTACTTGGACTATGGGTAGAATAGGCGATTATCTAGCTATCTATCTATAAAAAAGCTGAAGTAAAGGTTCTTGTGAATGCGAAAATATTTACAAGCTAAGATTAAAAAATTATTAAACTATTGTACGTCGCATGAAGAGAAAATTGAGTCTGAGGAAGAAATAAGCCCGAAAACAAAGAAAAGATGCGGTAGAAAACCAATTTCCACTCCAATTTGTCTAGAAAATAGATTCGCTACCACAAAGGTGATAAAATCACAACTCTAAGAAGCTACCATAAATTCTTATGAGCACACTTTTCGAAGACTGGAAGCCCAAGGTTACAGATGCAATGAAAACAAAGCGCCTAAAGTGGGCCATACAATGGCACAACAAAGATTTGCAGTGAAGATCGGTAAGATTTTGTAATTTAATGAAAAATTGATATATCATTATCATTTTCAGCAAGATATTTAATGATACTGCATTGGGTATAAGGATATATTTCAATAAATAACTGATCTCAACTCTTAATACAAATTTTCAAAAATCAATTTAATCTCCTCGCTCATCCCAATCGAGAATCATTTGTTACTTGACAAACATATATATCAGGTGACGTCAAAAAAGTTCGAAATATCTATATTTATAAATATACTGGATAACATTCAGCAGTTCATGAGAAGATTATGTCGTGTATCTGAAAAGGACGAGCCGTATACTGAGATAGTATCTTTTTGAGTACGAATATCTATCATGTTAGGAATTCACTTTATACCTCGAATCCTGTCAATTATTCCCTGTCGAAGTAGAACGTTCTCCTACAGACAGATAAATGGAAGATATCTGATGGAATTGGAAAAAGAAACGGAACAGGATGTCTTATAGAAAAGACATTCTTTTACTTTCGCTGATATACGTATAAATAAACGTGACACAGGTCGGCCGGGATGAATGAGAATTTATTATAAAAATTGTTACAACGAAAGATTGAAATTTATTATATATTTTAATTAATGAGCAAACTTTCTCATTTCATACACGATGAGAAAGATGTCTTCGTAGGTATTGATGAAAGCAGCTCTAAGATTACCCACCCAACTGAACAAAAGATGAATCAGATCCCATTCTTCATTTTCTTCATCTCAAGAGTGAAATACAACAATTCTTGTAGCTGCGGAATATAGTTCCAAGAATTCATTCTGAAAAGTCCAATACCATTCCTATTTTCACCAAATTTATATTATTTTAAGTGTGTGTCGATCATGAAATAGATTTATCATTTTACAATCAATTAACTTCTCAACAAAAATCTATGTAGTTTGGAGAGTAGAGGGGGGTGGAGGAGTATCTCAAATGAGAAAAATGTGAAAAAGTGTCTAGGTATATATAACAAATAACAGTTGGGAAAGCTTCCAGAATGGTATTGGTGTAGCCAAAAGGTATGGTCATTTAAATCAGTATTTAAACTCAGTTTCAGGTCAAATTATAACAATATCCAATAAGAAAACAATTTTTAGAAACAATCATACAATCCGTGGGAACAAAATCAGTTAAGTTGTAGTTGAGAAAGAACCCCATCATCACATTAACATATATCGTATATCTTAGGAAGAAGTAATAGAAAGTAAATAATGTTTCTACACTGTCTATAGTTTGTGATGGGCTCGAATTTCTCAGTGGAAGACAAGGTATTACATTTGGTAATGTTGAGAGGAAGTACTTTTTATCACCCCATTCAAAAATTATAGTTATATCAGATTCCAGTCAGTGACGATCACCAATGTTAACTATAAATCAAGACAAGGTCATTTATAGATATCAGAAATATTAACATCCCAAGAACTGAATTTTTTGGGTACTTCAAAAGCTGCGTTAAATTCTATGCAGTTGAAATCATTCTTTCGTAAGGTATAACGTAAAAAATTGAAGTATGAATTAGATAAGACAGTGTTGGACAGATTAATTACAAGAATACCATGATCCAAGCCATTGAAAGCTTTAGAAAAATCTGTATAGATCACATCAACCTAAATAACAATAAATTTGATATTGTTAATCTATGAATGAATGAATGAGAACCATGCTGTACATTAGACATGGATGGTTTCACCATGTTAACCATTACGATTGGATGAAAAGTTTGATTCTAATTTTGAGAGGCTAGCTCAAACTTCAGATTCATTTAAAGATTTAGTAACACATTGAGAGCAATTTGTATCCTAATCAATATTCTATGATAATATGGGTGATTCCGTTCTAACTGTGATTTTTTGTATTCAAAATTTCAAGATTTTAAAATTTAACTTTTCTAACTTTTTTATGCATATTATTCATCTATTTTACTGTAAAAATAAAACTCTAAGAGGAATTTACTACAACTTCAAAGTATCACGAGCAAGACACAAATATCGGATTTTGAGTTCCACGGTACTGACTCATTTATCCACGGTACTGACATGGTAACTTAAGATATTAAACAACAAGTGCATCAATTTTCCTCAGTTTGATCATAAACATTAGAATTTATAAGGTAATTAGTTTAAATCATTTGTTACGACAAAAAAAATTAATAATTTATCGGTAAATTCTAGGAATGGACATGACACGGTACTGACATGGTAACTTAAGATATTAAACAACAAGTGCATCAATTTTCCTCAGTTTGATCATAAACATTAGAATTTATAAGGTAATTAGTTTAAATCATTTGTTACGACAAAAAAAATTAATAATTTATCGGTAAATTCTAGGAATGGACATGACACGGTACTGACATTCAAGTGATGTAGTATAAGTTTTCTTTAAGTGGCAAGTTATATTGTATAAAAATAATGTTTAAATATCTTAAGAATTATTCAATTAACACAAAATTTTTATTAATTGATTATTAATTAATGACTAGTACAAAAAAACAATACAGGACATTGAATATCACAGTTAGAACGGAATCACCCATATATCTGAATAAAAATAAAAGCACTGTGATACCGTTTGGTCAAGAAGTTCAGTCTTACAGAAGATATTGCGGTATGCTATTTTTTTATCAGTATTTTGATAAGAACAAATCCCTCTAGGATCAATTACTTAATGTTGTGATAATTTAGACATTTTCTTTCTTTCTTTCATTTAGAAATTTTTGAAACAGATGATTGTTAAATTATAAAGGGTATTTTTTCATGGATCTAGCAATTGTTTTGGTGACATTAGCAGAGATCGCATCTTGAATTTTAATATAAGAATATTCACATGCCTTGTCAACATTGTTTTTAGTTTATATGCAGCAAATCACTGTATAATTGTACGAATCAAACTTTTAGAAAGTTATACATAGGATTTACTGGTTCTGAAAATGATTTATTGGCACCATATCTAGTGACCTAATCACCCTTAAATCATGATGCGATTCTTATTTTATATGTCTCAACGTTTCTAAAACTATAGTTTTATCATATAAAAATACATTACAGCCTTTTTTATTGAATAACACGTCTTTAAATCTGTAAAATGTTTAGGGCTTGTTGTGGACATTTCCTTGAAATGGGAGTTGAATATTACCGCCTTATCCTCCTCTTTTGCGCTGACATCAGTTGTTTCCAATGAACTAAACTGATACTCCTCCTTATATTATGCCTTTATTGAGTAGCGTCTCCGATATGGCTTTCCTTTCTGGGGTACGTGTGGTACGAGTCAAATTGAGCGAATATTCAAACTACAAAAGAGAGTTGTTAGATATTTACTCTGACTAAACGGCAGGACTCACCGCCGGAACTTTTTTAAAAGATAAAAAATTCTGACTTCTCCGTTCTTATCTTTGAAGTTTGCCTAATTCGTAAGAATGCTTCTCCAATTTCAGAAAGATCGTTGCATGGCTCCACTTAGGAACGCGGAGCATGACCTGTACTTACCTACTTCACGTTCAGAATTAGTTAAGGGCTCAATATTTTATAATGTAAAAAAATTGCACAATCACTTGTCCATTGAAATCAAATCGATATCATCTTTCCTCGAATTTCGCTTTCACTTGAGGGCATATTTACTTGAGAGTACCTTCTATTCTAATACTATTCAATTCCGGGCATGCTGCATACTGGATTAATTTTGCTATTGACTTATATACTAATTGTTACCTATTACCTTTAATTTCGTTATCCATTGTTTCCTTCTGTATATTGAAATTTTATTTGGTTTGTATATTTATTTAGTTATTTTTATGTTTGTTTCTTAGTTTTACAAGTTTTGTCTACTAATTGTAACAATTTTTTTGACAATAAAGCATTTCTCTGTCTCTTTTATTATCACTAGAAAGTTAGCTATGATCAAACTATTACTATAATAACCAATACTGATTCAATAATCGACCTCAATTGTGGTTTTCGTATGTAACAAACTAACATTTTCGTATCACTTACTTTTTATCCACCGTAAATAACTTGGATCGTTTTAATCTAAGCCCCAGCGTGAAAATATAAGCCATAACAGGCTTATAAAACTGTTTGGTTGTTAAATTTGTTTTAATGGCCCACTGACTCGATAAGATTAAATAAGCTCCAGAGAAAGGAATATAAACGGCTGTTGAAGCAATTGATAGCGACAACAAACACACTTTATGTTCATGTTCGGCAATTTTTCTTATTTATGAGAACAATTTTAACATTTTTAACTACTCAACACGAAAGTTTTATTCTCTTATTATTGACATTATTATGTTTCTCAAAACCAAATTAATAAAACCATAACCTTGTCATTTTGTAACATTTAAAAATAGAAAATGGAATAAAATATGAATATTTCTATTTAACACAAGACTAGAAATCAAAAGTTATATAATTTCCTATATTTTGGAGCAATTCCTGAAATGGGATTGATACGAACAATAAATACGCTGGTACAACATCAATTTATCCCAAGGATAATATTTTTATCAATTAAATCTGCTGGACAACGTGTAAATCACCAGTAGTAACACCAATATTAGCGGTAGACTGAATGTGAAGAAGTAGCAAAATTTTTATTTATTCAGTTGTTCTATAATAGTAAGAAGATCCTCACAGCTCAGATGAAGGACATTATAAGCTTCAATGAATCATTATTAGGAATTAGAGTTTACTATTGCCGTCCGTATATTTAGCAAAGATACATCAAATATGGAAATTACACCATTTCGTTTATTTCATTGAAGAAATTTTGATTTTTTATGATTTGCAAAAAATATAGATTGCTCCGAAAGAACCTATCCATTGCAAATTACAGCTAATTTCGATTTCTTCAGAATAAAAAAAAGCAGAAGTACACTATAAATGACCTGAGCAAGGACCTGACTAAGGAACGCTCAGGATCAAAATGGACGAATAAAAAGAAAAAGAGGGATAATTGGACAAACCTTCCAGCTCTTCGATTCATGATCTTAAGCAACGCTTTCAGTTTCTACTTAAATTCAATAAATTCGCATTTCATCCTCCTATAAAGAATAATTTTTTCATCGCCAAAATTAGACTTTGTTTTCAAAAGAGCTTGTTGTTAAAAACCGTCACAAATTAAATTCATGACTGTATGCTTTTTTTTTATTTCACTTTATTTTTCATATAAATCATATATCTCTAATTATATCTTATTCCCTTATTTTTGCATTTATATTATCTTCTTAATTGCATGAATATCCGAAGTCTTCCATTTACTTCAATCATCACAAACGAACCGGATTAAATATTTCACTTTCTCGCAAATATCCTGTTCATTTTTATCGTTTACATTCTCAGTTCTCGAAATTGAGCCGATAAAAATATCTACCTTAGCAGCAAATAAAAAACACCAACGTGCCCGCTGTCACTTCCCTTATCGGAATAGGCCGCTCTGGAATGCTATCTATATGTGTAGCACCTTCTCCGAAAAAAAACCAAGCTAATTCTCCCGAGTCCCGTTTATTCTAGATGAGATCTGTTTATGAGAAATATTTGTCTTATCTATTTTGGTCACGTGTAGTACAATTCAGGATTATAAAATAGAAATGTTAACTCTACTAAGGACTATGAATATTTAGAAGTCGTCTTGGACAGAAAACTCTTTCTGTAAAGTAGACGTACGCGGCGGTCACTATAATCTCTAAGTCATCTTCAAAGATATAACGATTCATTGAGACCGATGAATTGTGCTCCTTTCTTTGTTTAATTATAGGCTACTGACACAGAAACTGGGAGTTCATCTATTCCTGTTCTAATATACATATCAGAACAACCGCCGGCTTCAGTTTGCTTCATCCCGTGTGTTCCGAGGTATCTAGGGCTGAGATTCATTAGTGCCGTGCATTCAGAGAATATGCGAATGAATGTTGTGTCTTCCAACAGAATTACAGGATCTGTAATCATCTCTTTACCAGTTTCAGTTTCTAGATATAGAGAAAAACTCTTGGAGAAACATGGTCTAGCGAATAAATTTTTTCACTACCACACCTCGATGATTTTCATTCATTTATTTTTGCAATAGGTTCATCAGTTCTCTCCATTTTCAATTAATACTCATTCTTCACCCATTTTCATCTTCACTTAACAATTTTTATATTTTATATGTACATAGAAGAGTTTCTTCTATTTTTTTCTACAAGTATAACTCAAAATCACAGTGTAAGATCACGATTTCATCTTTCTACTTTTTCTGTAATATGTAGTGATCTATAATTTATTAAGAAAGAAAGAATATAAATTTTGAAACCGTCATACTTTTTGATCTAGTGTTTTATACCGCATACCTATATCATATAACAAAATATATTTATTTCCTCCTTTCCACTTATTCAAATTGTCCTTCTATCGTCGCACAGTTTCCTCTATATAACCGAAAAATTTATCGCAATAGCCATTTTAATCAGAGATAATAGAACGGAGTTGGAAATATTCTATCTCGAAAATGTCCTACTCTGAATATATTTACCATATTCAATGTTATGTAAGTTTAAGGAAAAATAATAAGATGATTTAAATATATGTAAATTTGCATATTTTTCATAGTTATGTTGACTGTATACATAAGAATACCGAAAGCAGAATTATTCAAATAATATTGTTTTGTCCATTCCCTTCTTCTCGAGTTATACATGGGCAAACTTACAGGGTTAGTGAGGTGATAAAAATAATATACAGTGAAATTATCAAGAAGTATTGAAACGTGGATCAAAACTCTCGCAATATCTGAAATTTTGTCCTCCGCGGTAACTTTCGTAATATTATGAGGTTATACATGCACTTTAGACTGTCGTAACCACTAATGTATAGGTTGTAATCAAAAAGGTGCTTAAAAATTCAATAAAACATATAACCTATAAAGTCAACCCACAAAAAAATTACATCAGACTCTATTTTTACACCAAACCGATAATTAGAGATGCAAAAAATGAAGAATCAGAGCACAATTCTATGCTCAAACCTTGCTGTACTGCACAGAAGTTGCTTATTACTACTGAAACTGGAATTAAATAATAAAAAACTAGAATTTCTGTACACACGGACGGACAGACAGAAATATTATGATAGGAGCTGGTAAACAGTATTTGTTCAACTAATAACTGATCGGGAATTACTAAGACTGGAAAAAATCGAAATAGTACCTAAGTCGAATTAATCTGAACCAAAATTTGAGGTTATTGCCATTATAGTGACCCTCGTAGGAAGGTACCCATACCAAAAAAAGACAGTTCCAAACAAGTACCGTCCAATTGCTTCAGTAAATATAGATCAAGCAGGGATCTTTTGACCTATGTCTCCAACATATTAACAGAAGCTATAGAGAAGTATGGGAATCCAGAGTAACCGCACTGGACATGTCGGATGCTGTTGACAGAATTTGGCATGCCAAACTTCTAAATAAATTAAGATCGTATGGTTTATCGTCCTCATTTATCTACTGTCTTAGTAGCTTCCTCAAACAACGATCCACCCGGTAGCTATCAAAAGACCCACCTCAGAAACGTGTGAGGTCAACGTTGGTGTTCCCCAGGCATGCATTTTGTCACCTACTCTCTTTTTCCTGAACATCAACGATTTACTCAACGAAACGGCAAACCCGATCTATAGCTTCGACGACGATAGCACACTGGTGTCGTCGCACAAAATAATCGCCCAAATAAACTCGGCTAACACCCAAATATGTAGGTAGCAACAAATTATCTCTATCAATACCGATTTGAAAATATTCTGGACTTCGGTGAGAACAATCTGATTGAGTTTGATGCAGCAAAGACTCAGGCTGCTGTTTTATAAAGAAAGCTGGCACTTTAGCCCAGTATTTGGTCCTGCCTGGACATAAAATATCACCAACACTGCAACTTCGCTTGTTGAGTATTGATGTGAGAAGCACGATATCTTGGCATAGTTTCGTGATTGATTTGGCCAAGGCAGCTTCACAAAAACTTGGAGCATTCTTTAAGACCAAAAGCTATATACTTCGGAATAGCTTCTAATGTACATCTTTGGAATATTTGGAGCTCGGCTGCCAAACATATTCTGAAGATGCTCGAAGTTGACCAAGTGAAAGCTTATGGATAAGCTGCCGGGGCACCTCTTCCCTGAACGCTACAACCCACTGGAATTCAAGATCAATACTTACAGGTATCTCTACCCTCTTGTGCTTGCTTTTTTACATAAAAAAATATATTGGAAATCTCCATATATTCAGCAAAATTTGTATAGCGATGTAATTCCGTTACAATACCACTACTATAATTAGTATACTATCAATCAGCAAGAAAGTTTAAATCACTATGTATAAATTTTGAGAAAAGAATATTCAGTCCAAGATAGTTTTAGTGATAAGTTAAAGGCACTATGAGGAAGCTATCATCGGTTAATTAACATTAGAGATTAAACTATATGAAGCAGTCTCTTTAGTTGATTGTGATTTTCTTATGAGTATTGATGGAAAGAGCACAATATAAACGTGATTAAAGTATGTTCAATAATCGCTAGAGCATATTTTTATGGAAGTTTTGATTTAATATATAATTCTACTGTAGCTACGATAATCAGAAACTGCTGTTCATCATATTTTGCAGTAACATATCACACTTGTACAGTAAAAGAGCAATCAAGAATTTTTTTCAATCGCCTGTCACTTCTAGATACATGGATTTTGAGCAACATAGGATGAAATTTTATAATAGCGCTTGCCTAAATAAAGATAAATAGTTTAATTGAACACGTGAGCAATGTTATGAGATAAAATTATTCACTAAACTATTCATTGAAACAGCTGGAAACAACTTTGTATTCATTACTGAACTTAACTCAATTTTGAGAAAACTATTAGCATGCCGGCATTTACAAGCTGCCTGAAAAAGTTGAAGGAGAAATGAAATAACCTAAATAATCACCGCGGATACATTTGCTCAACCTAAATTATTACGTAAAATAAACTTAGTCTCTATTTTTTCTATTAGTCAATTACAAGTTTCCTTTTTTTTCCTATATTTTTATTATATTATGGTACTACTGCCAAATTTCTGAGTTAACGAAAAGTACCCTATAGACGTTCACTCCTTTGAGGGTGACAAAATAATTTTTTGAAGCATGCAAGCATCACAGCTCATAGCTCTTGGAAACGTTATTAAAAGGTTTTAATTCCAAGGAGTTCTATAGATGACGTGTTAAAATACACTTGTAATGTTATGAGTTTGAAGATAACTATTATTAAATTTCTTCAGACGATATTCTTAAGATGACGAATTCACTACATTTCTCCAAATAAATAATACATTTTGTAACTAGAGAAGGAACAGTAATATACGTAATTTTCAGTAGTAAGAGCCCAAACACATTGATAATTGTTCGAAAAAAAAATCATAACAAATTTCGAAAGCTTGTTGCTTGGAAACAGATCGACGCCGTAGGCCTATAAGCAACAAGCTTGATAAAGTTGTTATAAAATTGTTAATTATTCATAAATTTTCAAGAGTTAAAAATAAAATAAAGTGCAAAAAAATTTATTCAAAGAATTTTTTGGTATGTTTGATTCTATACTTCCATCTACATCAGCATTTTGAAAAATTAAATATTTGAGACGTCAAAATCAAAATAAATCAATAAGTTTTCATCCATGTGATGAAGTGAAAACAGCCCGTGGGATCTGTTTTCAGTATAATATTATACTGATTGGTTGTCTTAAGTAAGTTGACTTCAAATTAATTTATTCCATTGAATTTCTACTGAAGCAAAAAATTTCCGTCATTCCATATTTCAAAAATACTTTAACAACGATCACATTCAAGTGAATACATTTGTGATTAATCTAGAGGCACTGTTCAATTGAAAACGGATTATTTTTTCACTTATTCTGTGCTTTTGGGAATCTGTAGATTCTCCTGAAATTCCGTTAGATCTCCATTGAGTCCGTTCATTTTGCAGAAAATATTTGGAAATTAGTACGAAAACAAGATTATGCTTTGTATTCGGGTCAATACCAGGATTCATTCCAATTTCTATTCATTTCATTATAATTCCAAATTACTTCTCCAAATTTTGGCCAATTAAACATTCCCAGGGCATTAATTTCATGATATTTATTCCCAGATGCTCTAATTTTCTTAGTTTTTACTTCAATTGAGTTAAAGTATTTCAAAAATTTGTTTATCTGATGATGAATTCATTCAGAATGAATAGATATGAGTAAATAATTTGGATTGAAATAAAGAGATCAATAGAATTTTCTGTACAATATTCACAGTTCTTCATTAGTATTTCCAAATAATATACATACAATAATATTGCATACAGAATGTCTTAATTCAAATATATAACATCAACGTCGATTTTGTTGTATCGCTATTTAAGCACTATTTTTATGTGGTGTGCTGTACATAATTGCCATTCGTTACCACTCAATCAAGTTGGAAAATGTCATTTCTTAATGCTTGGACTAATTATATTTATTACAATTGAAAAATGAGAAACCAGCAATCTATACATTAAGCAAGATATTGTTTTTGCCGTCGTTTTGTAAGTCAACGAATATTTTTCATCATTAAAATCAATTATAATTGTATATAATTCTCTGTATATAGGCGAAATATTAATGCAAGAAAGTATGGATATTTGAAACACTTTTTCATGTGTTTGAACCAATTGTCCATTACGATTGAGTTTTGGGCTCTTGTGCATAGATCCATGTTCGCGATTCAATTCCATTTTTTGACTGAATGCTTCAAGTATTTGCAAGTAACTCAAAAAGTATACGTATGACAACACGTTCTGAGTACGTTCACCATTAAAAATGTCATACTTGATGATGATAATTTCAGATTTGACATATTCATATCAGTATTGTCATGTCTCAATACTTAAGTAGCAGCCTCCGTCTTCAACTTCAAAGTTTGAGGCCAATCAGTTTTTAGAATACTTTAAATGAATCAATTGTGTCATCTATCTTATCCTCCGTCGTAAAGCCTCGACCAAATGCAAGTTTCATCAGATAAAAGGATAACCAGAAATCACACATATCCAAATCAAGCGAATATGATGGATATTCAATAACCGTTACATTATTTTTGCGTAAAAATTCAACTGTTGCTGAGCAATTTGTGACGATGCACTATCGTGATACATACTAACCCGTGAATATTGACTGGCTCGAGAGTTACGGGTAAATATTCTACGGTGTAATAGTTTTTTAATCTTAAAGCTCAATTACTTGTATCAATTCTGTACTTTGAAAGAAAACTGCGTAAATAATTGACACACACGGACGACTCCACTGGCAAGATGGAATATAATAAAATGGTATGCACGTTTAATCACCTGTTGGTATTATAGAAAGAATACTCGCTCTGCTTTTTGGAAAACTTCAAGAACATGTGGCATCTAACAAGTATTTCACATGAAGATGATTTGTAAAATTGAATTTATTTATCAGTCTTACTCTATCAATGTTTATAACAGTAAATGAACAGAGTCTAAAAGCAAGTGCTCCATCACCAAGAGATATACGTTTCTGCACGTTGCAATGGTACAAAACTTTGTTGTTCAAATAAATGAACGTTTAATACATACCAGATCATAGCATGAATATTTTCTCTTGAATCATGTGTCGTATCTAAAAATATACAGAGTGGCGCTAGTATATAGTGAAAAAATTTTATATTTTACAAAATGAAATTTATAAAGGGTACCATTAGCATTAGAGCCATTTTAATTTAACGAATATTGAGAATATTTTAATATAATTCTCACTTATCTTCAAATTGGCTTTTAGATGAAGTAAAAATAAACCAGAAAGGGAGAATTTACTGGAAATTGATGTTGAAAAAACGTCAGAAAAAAGGAATCATTCCTTAACGCGTGAAGTATGTGTTATAATAGAATATCAGTTCTCATACTGGTATCGATAGAATCGTCTTACTGTTGCTTGTACTAGGACACAAACATTCTGTTGTCTCATGATCATATGTGCGATTAAAGTAAATAGATCATCTACACAAATAAACCGTTTTAGTTGCTAATAGTATAAAATTTGATTCACAATTAGATAACTAAGAATCTTACTAACACACATTTGAGTTATAGGAAACCAATATTTAAAAAAAAACGGGAGAAAATTTCATGGGTACAATTGATTTTATACAATTGAGTGCATTTAGTGCTGCTGGCTGTCTGTCTTCCTGATAAATGTGGCGTCTATGATTAGAATTAACTCAGAAGCTATCTATTGTTTTAACTACTTTTAATACTAGCAGTAGTAGTTAGCTATCCGTTTATCTATTAGCTTCTGCTGTAAAAGTTCCTGCTATGTGATTAACTTTCTATAGGTCCTTATATGATTATGTATTGACCTGTGCATCACACACTCAATATTCTTTTCGTTCCGATTTGCTACTAGATAGAAGACGCTAAGCTGAGAAAGAAACCTACATTAAATTTCTCAAACTTGACACAGGTTATTCATTGATGTTAATTATTATTGGGGTACATTTCCTATTCTTTATAAAATATTCGTCCAGTCACAATTAACTGTTCTGTTTCAGATGATTTCATTGAAATGTATTATTTCTTAGAGCTAGATTCTTTTTTATTGATAGTTGCCAGTCTAGTATACCCGTGAGAAGTATTATGATTTTCTCTAACTCTAACTACCACTCCACTTCTGTAAATCGTGTCAAAAAAGAGAAGCATTAAAATTTTCGGGGTTTCAGGCTCAAACTATGTATTCATTACTTGACAAATTCGTAGTATGATTTCGCTATTCCCTCTGTGAATATGATTTGATCATGAGAAACAGTTATGTGAGAAAATGTGTTTGATACAACAATTATGAAGTATCTCATTGACAGTTCTTATGAGGATAAGAATGAGATTCTGTATTGTGATATTTTTAATAGTGTAGAACTGAAAAATGCTAACAACGCTTTCTTCACATTCCGGTGAACAAAGGATTTGAAAGCAGAAAGGGAAATGCGCCATATTACAACCTTCGTGAAAATATATTAGGAAAGTGAAATGCAAGTTTTCAAGGAGCTGAACAAAACATTTTCATTCCGGAAATGTCATTTGAGAATCATGTTACCAAAGAAATATATTACATAACTAGAAACTATCAAGAAATATATCGGTGTATTTAACAATTTCAACAACATGATTTATCAAATATTTTTTGCGTATTTAAACATTAGATAATTGAAAAACGGTGTTATCAATATTAAGGTTTTTTCATTGCTTTGAATTATAGAATATTACAATTCACAGGCAAAAGTTGACGATCTGTAATGGGAAAAAATTATTCTGATATAGAATCGAATACTCAATATTCACATGAAAATCACTAAATAAGACATTAGAATGAAGGGTGAATGAACAAATAAACAGTTTGAGATAGAATTAATCATTTGCTGAATTTCATTTCAATTGAAATTTATCGGTAGTATTCACACTAATGTGAATCTTGGTCAAAAATGGAATTGAATCACTAAAATTTTCGAGCGATCATTTTTTATGATTTTCGATGTAGATTAATCCAACAGTAAAGTGCCAATCAACACGCTTCGATAATTGGTGATAAACCACCATTTCAAGCTACCATTTTTCACTAGTTTTCGACTTCAGTTTATCGCAAAATCGGCTGTTGTGCCCGAAAATATCAATACGGGTGCGTAAACTGATATTGCAAGATAGCCATGTGACATACCGTGAGTTGAGGCATACCTGAATATTAGTTCAACTTGCATACATTCAATATTGCATTTGGCTGTTAAAAATATTTGTTAGCGTTAGATACCGCTTTAGCTCTTGATAATATTAATAATAGGGATGCCACGTAGAACTCAGTTACCTGGGCAATCTTTAAAGCTCGTTACAGACGAATAATCGTGGATTGAATATTGAGGCGTCGCTAGCTTTCAAGTAAGTTTTTACTTCCACTTCACTTAGCTACATTATTTCTGTAGCTCAGTCAAAGCGGTTTGTCTTATCAGCGGTTTCCTTCTAGCTAAATTACTGGAGCCATGCCATGCTTTTTTCCCTTTCTAAAAGTTAGCGAGTGAGAAATTGCTACTATAGTGATCTTTTCAGCGGCTGATTCGCTGTAACCGTGGCCAGGTCTTGTCAATGTCTATGTCCAGATATCCACCTTTCGTGGGAATCCAAGAAAATATTACTTCCCGTGAAGTCATTTTGAACAAATAAATTTATGTACTCAGTAAAATTCACATCAAGTACTTCATAATTAACAGTATAAAAAATAACGGCATGAATATTAACCAAGTATCGTATCACAAAATAAAAAAAAATATTTTATCTGATTTAAATCTTTTTCAATTCGGAGGTAGTATGCTAATAGAAATGCATTGATAAAATGATAAATCATACCTTAATCTCACCTGGAGATAATGAGATACCATCTCGAATACAAAAATAATAATTTGATTACCGACTTTCCGAGAAGGGAATGTATGTTTCAATAATGAAACAATTGATTTATAACCTAGAAGGCCTGAGATGATATAATGAGATCGGTCTACTCCGAGTGGTTTTAACGGCTTCAATTTACATAGTTTATTATTTATTTAGAGTAGTAAATATTTTCACAAGCTATCAGTAGGAAGAAGTTTGTTAAAAATAAAATTCTCTTGAATTTCTTGAATAGTCAGTTGGAAATTCACCGAGTTATTTAATATTGAACTGTCAAGTTTTTTTCAAAATTTTTCTCATTTGGAAATGGTCGTCAAGGATGTTCATACTAAAGTGGAATTAATTCAAACTTTCCACATTGTAACAAATCCACATTTCAACAATCCAATTAAGATCCAATTGAACTCGGTAATCTGAGAAATTAACTTGGATTAGTTTTAAAGTTGGTCTTAGTTCGAAATTCTAATGATATCTGAATATGTTAAATTTTATTACTAGTAATATTGATCAAGTCTGCGAATTTTTCATTTATGAGGAAACATATGGTTGCTCTTACTAAATATAACACATTTCTATAGTCTTTCCATTCAATTTAAGATTAAGATGGAATTTACTAGGATAGCGGTCTTCTCAATGAGTTACTAGTTAACCGTAAAATAAAGATGTAGCAGATTATTTACCCAACTTCATTTATTTATGTCATTGCGACGTGTATTGAACAATGAATGTAGGCGAGATCTCTTCTTCATATAGCTTAATATCATCTGTCGTTGATATTACCTTTGTCTTAGGCTATTTTCATGAGATCCAATTCACAATTTAGTTCAATCTCAGACATATTCGGTTCTCCACTAAGATTCTGGTTCAAATTTGTATAACAAGCTCTCGTCATTTGACCTTGATAAGACATTTTTATTTATCTAACAGTGCTTAATATTCCCCCATTCTAGCTGATCCTTTCCAGTATGTATTTGTTCGATTGTTGTGAATTGAATGTATTCTAAGTATTCGTCTATGTACCCATCATATATTGTTATCAATTTCTGGTTTGCTTTCACACCATACAACATAACTGGCATAGAGTACCACCCAAAGGTAATATGTCCCAGCTCTAGCTTGAAGTCACGATAGAATAAACATTTCCTTTCGTGATAGGGCGTTAAACTTTTAAGCTGAAATGTTCAAGTTTTGATATATTAACAGCTTCCTCTCGATTATTATGATAGTATAATCACTTCTATCTACCTGGAACGCAGCTTTGAGATACTTATTATCTGCCAATAGAAGATATAAAAAAGAATTGTTGTTTCGTACTTTGGTCAATTCTTTATCCCACGGTTAAAAATAGTTTCCTACCACGCTAATTTCATAATATACTCTTTCTGGAGCATTACATTGAATTTCAATATATCTAGATCAAATCTAGTTTTAAATAATTTCCTCTTAAGTGAATCGATTACAACAGTCTACTGGAATGTCTGGCTGAAGAATGATAAACTGCTCTATCTTTGAATGCACAATTCCTCAAACTTTTCCACCTCTTTCTATCATTCTGTGATTGAATTTATGTTGACCGGAACGCTTTCTGTTCTCAAAGAAATTATATTCCCATTCTTATAGATTTGAATTTACTTTATAGTAATTTTAACCAACGCCATTTTAATTACTTACATGATTGAATATAGCTAATTGATATTTTTTTCAGTTATTTTTATTACTATTATCTACCTTAATAACATTGGAATTTTTCACATCGTTCAACTATCAGTTATGATGAAGTACCAAAATGAAGTTTTTAACAAGTCGACTTTATTTGACTTAAAATTGTTTTCTGAATGAAAGCAGATAGTAGAAAATGTAGCAACGCATTGATTTACATCTTATATGCGATTTTTTACCTTTATCACAGCAAAGCGGAACTCATTGCGAGCAGGCCTGGTTTCAGTTAACCAAAGAATAGTTTCATATCTTTGATATTTTGTGAAAATGTGAAATGTGAAAAACTGGATTATCATGGCAATTCTAACAACATTCTATGGGTCCACTTCAACTAAGTAAGACTTTGAAGATAAAACTTTGGTGATAAAAATACGAATCAATCTATCTAAACTCACCAAAGGTTTTCTTATGTCTTCTGTCTCCATACTCAATTGTGTCAGCTATAATCTGAATTTAACACGAACTATATTTCGAACTAGTATCATAAATATACCACACAAAGACAAAAGTTTCACCTTAAACAACAAAGATTGCATCACTAATACATAAGTTGATGGGAATAAAAACTAAATTAGATAATTTGATAGGAATTATATCAGTAGCATTTCAAACAATCGTATATATAAGTACTAATAAGCTGTTTATGATCTCATGAAATATTGAATATCAGATTTAAGCATTCAGTTCAGGGGTGAACTAGGTTCATGTTTTTGTCAAATTTTTCATAACACACTGAATTCTATAACCTAACTTAACTGACTGAGTACTGTAATGGAACTACTTTAAATGCATCTTGTTACTATTGCTTTTACTACTCTAGATTATACTACTTTCATTTCTATTACTTTGAAATTGCTCGTATAAAATGTAATAACTACTTAATATGTTAACTTCCAATAATTGTTTGATTGATGATAACAAATCTCCAAATCAGCATTATTCAGTTTCAAAATTTCTTATTATTATTAATGACCAATTAATGATAACTCAGTAATAACACCACACCATTAGAATAGAAATTCGTAAGTAAGTCAATAAACAAGGGATCACGAATTACGTTGGATTTCTCCTGAATATATTACTTAATGGCCAATTCGGTAACTGAGAGAAGTGAATGGTATAAAGTTCCAGCTGTTGAAGGCTCTCAAGAGTTAATAGAACAACTTTAAGATAGAGAGATTCCCGAATCTCCTCCTGATAAATCAAACAAAATTGAACTTAATGTTCCACCCAAATAAAATTCCTGAACCTGGGTTGTAATTGAGGTAACTAGATTAACATGCACTGAAAATCAACTTTGTTCAAATATTAATTGTAGCAAAGACCACATAATCCACAGGAATACGATTCTCGAGTGTCGCTCTCTCATCATATTTATTATCTAAACATTTTCACACATAGCCACTATAAATCCTCTAATTATAAAGGACAACACAATTTATATGCAAACGCTTTATGAGCGACCATTTATAAAATAAAAATATGCAAATCTCATAAGTAAATAAATTCGGCTTTTCGCCATGGTCGTGGTCCCATTTTATTACAGTAGGTGGAAATTTAAAAATAAAGTGTCGCCCGTACCAGGACATTTGAAATAATAATAACCCAATTTACTGCCAATAAATTGCTTATCTCTCTCTTATTTATGTTAAAAAATTTATTGGAACTTTTTTTATTACACAAACGGTAACTGTGACCTCGAACGGTCTAATCAATATATCGTTCTTAGTAAAAACACTGTCACTTCATCGAATACAAATAAAACTCGCTCATTTTGTGGTACTCTGCATGTGTATAGCATGTATACACAGATATAGCAACAAGTGAGCAAAATCTATTATTTCAATAATTAGAAGTGCACGTATGAATCTCTTTGTTTTTAGATATGTTTTTATGTGACGAATAAGTTTTGCTCTAGGTAGGCTTCAAAAGTGTTTCTAGGAACTGCCATACTAGTAGATGAATGGTTATTAATTCATTTCTATCTCTGACTGACGGTCAACAACATTAGTAATATTTTGTTGGATTTATACCAACAAATTAGATCTAGTTTATCGTCTATAGTTAGCTCTCTCGCAGAAACTGATATCAATCAAGAAAATTTCTCAACGATTTCCTTTTTTCTATTATCAAATAAAGACTTCTACACATGTTTCAGAAGTGTATTTGATCTAGTAATTCAGAAGACTTCTTCTTCTTCTCCTATTTTTTCCTCTTGCCCTCTCTAGGACGCTCGGAAATGTATTTATTATCCATTTAACTATTACATCCATCTTTACCTGTCATATGTAAGTATCATCATCTGATTTGTAATCTATTGCAATTGTTATCCTATATCTGCTATTTGTTCCTTGAATGTTTTTCTTGTCCTGCCCCTTCTTCTTCTTCTTCCTAAAGCTCTTGTTTTCCATATTCGTTTTGTTGATCTTTTAAACTTTTTCCATCCTTCCATCCTTGTTAAATGACCAAAGCAGTTGATGATTCTCTTGTCCATTTTTTCTTTAATTGTTTATTGTTTTTTCTTATAATTCCATTTCTTATTCCATCCAACAGTTTAATAACGGAGCAGCCATTAGAGATTAAGCTCCAATATAATAAAATACATGTTTGAAATTTCTAAGAAAAATTAAATGAGCTAGGCAAGACAAATAAAGATACCCCACAATCGAGTCCGGGATAAATCGGAAGGAAGGGATGACAAGCTTGCTAAATCGGGAGCAGACAAGCGCTTCATGGAACCTGAACCCTTCTGTGGTATCAGCTATAGAACAATTGAAAAAGCATTGGAAAGAAGGTAGATAGGAGAAAATATTGGGACAACCCACAGAGTCAGAGATAGGCAAAAACTTATCTGGGAAAATATAACCTGAGAATATTTGCTGAATGTATAAACCTAAGTAAAAATATACGAATACTAACAGGAACCATACAGGGAAGTGGAATTAAATAAAAGACTGGGTTTCCCAGTATCACAGCATATAGGGGACAGAATAGATCCTTTGGTTTTTCCAGAAAAAATATAAAGGGCCTATAGTTTGCTGACTCTTAAGCATGTAACGTACATTTGCCTATGCGAAAAAATGGCAATTAAAGGTTTATTACACACTTATCTAACGATTGGCTTCGGGAATGATTAATTGTCATTGCGAATGTAAAGCTCACGTTTGAATTCAAAAGGAAAGTCAGTTCGCAGTAGTGGTATTCTAGGAATAATCACATCTTCGCCTTTGAACTTCCTTATGATTATATCTTGAACTGCAAATTATGTGATGGTAATCCTGGCAAATCCATTGAATTTGAAAATTCTGTTGGATAATTTATTTGTATCGATAAACTTTCGTTTCCATCAATTTTATTCTGAATGTTTATATTGAAATCATCACGACCCAAGTTCTGCACTTACGTTGATACCCCAATATCTACATACATATATACATATATTCTAGTTTGTCTTTCTATTTCTCGTTCTTCATCTTGATTGAGATCTCTTTACTGTCTAATTTATTGTTGGTTTCACTTCCATATCTCAGAGTTGGAACTGCTTTTGTATTGGATACTGTCAGTTTTACTTTCTTTGATATTTTCTTTCAATCGAACACTGCTTCTTTCAATGCATAGTATATATTTGTTTGATTGCTGTATGTTTTTCATCTAGTTTTTTGTCATTTTCTACTCTTAGTTTTTCTTTTATTATCCTAGCTTATATTTTGTTGTTAAACTAGAGTTAGTTATATCGGCCTGTAGTTTTCGCAATTTGTTTGTTCTCCTTATTTTAGATTAGAACTAGCAAATTCTCCTCCAATTCTTGTGGTATTGTTTCTAACAACCATGCATCCTTCATAATTTCCAATATACATGTATTGCTCTCTTCTCCCAGATACCATTTCTGGATCTATATTCTCTGCTCGGCTCGCTTTGTTGATTTTGATTCTCCGTATTGCCTTTTCGACTTTTTTATATCTGATTGATACCAAATCTGGATTTCCTCTTCTGCCATAATATATAAAACGACAAAAAAAATAAATAAAACTATCTTCATCGTGTGAACAAACATAAGAACACCCGGAGAAAAAATTATATCAACGGAAGAGAGATATGCATACTAACTATAGCTCTGGAACCTGACATTTAGAGAAAAAGTACTAAAAAATAAAAAAGGAATAGAAAAAGAGAATATGAACATCAAGGCGAAGCCGTAACAACCGAAAACTATCTGAAAAATTACAAGAAATATCCAGTAAAACCGAGAATTTTGGGAAGATTTGAAAAGTATAGGGATAGATAATTATAAAACTAAATGTTAGAATAGAGTAGTAAGCCGAGGACAACCGGAAAAGATTGATCTCAAAGCCAATCGGCGAGTAAGATTCACATCAATGAATAGTTCATAAGCGTTTGCTATAATCTGTAATGATCGCATTACTTCATGATGATTATTAAATCGCCTACTGTTGAATGACTTTCACACTCTTTGATCACCCTTTAATTACATTAGTTGCTGAATTGTTATTGCAATAATTCATCTACATCTGTTAGTCTAGGATTAACTCTGTGGCTTTAGGCATCAAAAGATCACCAGATGCATTCTTCTATTAATTTTATTTTCAATTATGGACTAAATGCTTAACTTTATAGAGATGATTTGAAAAATTACTTGGAAATATATATTCTTTTCTTCTGGATGGTTCACTGGAGAAACTATAGCCCGGGCTTAAGTAGATCAGCTGATTTTAGATCATAGCTCAGAAAAGGATTTAGATCCAACTTTCCAGACGTCATGTTATTTTTGGTGGAAAGATCACATTTAAAATGTAATCTAAAAGAACTTTTGATTCATATCACTTCTTTGTGTGTTGGTTCCTCAATGATATTTATTTATCTATATAATAATATATTCTAGTTGTTGGATAATTGTCATTGAGCAGCTATCAAGAATTAGCCCTCTCACAGAGTTTAATACCAATAAGCTATTGCAATAAGTTAGGATAGCAAAAAAAGAAACTGCAAACCTCACTAAGATTCACTAATGAACAACCCAAATAGGGGGATAAATGATTTTCAATATTCTAGAAACCGTAGAAAAATGAAATCCATCAGTTGATCGCATTCACCCACAGGTCTATGAACGTGATCTGGGTTAGTTTCCGAATATTTGAGTTAATCAGAAACGTTCTACAAACAGTATATCTATCTTGGAAGTCATGGGAATTCACTTGGAATGTTATATCTTCTAAACTGGTGTTCTACCAACATGTAGTTTTCCCATTTTTTAGATTGCCTGTACATTGCAATTATTGCCAGATATGCTCCGATTTTTTGTTCATGTAGCACTGACTTTATCTCAAATAGCTCGTTTCTTCTATAAAATGAAGAATAGGTATTGAGAATCATATTTTGAAAGATAGTAAACTAACTATGTGACCATGAATTGTTAGTGTTTTTGTGGAAATAGAAATAACTCAATTTATGAACATATTTCTATAGTTACTACATTCCATGTATTGATAAATGCGGTTCTGCTACTTCTTAACCAGAACTTTTATTTGGATTCGATCTTAAATATAGAGAAAAAAGGTCGTTTGATGTAGGGAACAGAAATATTGATGTCGATATTTCAAATGAAAAATCTTCATGAGAAAATACAACTGACATCTTGAATTTACCCTCGTTCTGTTGGACTGGGCATCATAAAATTTCTTGAAGCTATATGTGACACGGCAGATCTGAAAGTTTTTTCCATTATTTGCAACTACTGCTCGAATAACGCCGTTCCTAACCTTAAATGACGTATACTCAAGACGTGATACTATTTTCTCTGAGACTTTGACAAATGAGTGGACATATTTTTAAGTTCTCATGCAAAAATATTCTGTTCATTTATCGCCGGAGCCGAAATGTCGAGAAGAAATTTCACGTCTCTTTACAAAGTTTTCCTATATTTTCCAATTTTATCGAATCCTGTCAAACAACATATTCAACTGTAGAATTATCTTCAACCGACGATGGATCATGCCAGGCACGTTTCACGGCACTGAAATATAGGATAATTTTATTCAATAAATCTAGGACACTGAGAAAGAATCGTATATTTAAATGTTTGATATCGTTGAAAAATTTATGGAAATTTTATGAAGTCGCGAGATGCAGAAATTTTATCACTGGTATATGAAGCAATTGTATTTTTAACTGCTGTGCTTTCGTTAAGTTCCATCCGTAGATATTCCTTGAAATGGGACAGAAACTCGATCCAATAATATAATATGCCAGGAAAACTATTCAGTTAAACAGATAAAAATATTACAAACGTCTGATAAATAAAATATAAATAATATGAGAGATAACGAACAGTTCTTATTGCCATCAGTTTCCCATTATTTTTCTCGTCCATTTTACTCCCTTCTCTCATAGCTTTACCAATTTCGTTACTCCTTGGTTCATTCCATTATTGTTTCTTGTTTTGTTACCTTCTCTAAAGTTCTCGTTTGCTGCTCTGCGCCCATATTCTTTGCAGGTTAAGCTAACAGCTTCTCCAATTTCAGAAAGAACGGCTATCCACATAGGAACGTGGAGCACGACCTTTACCTACCTACTGCACGTTCAGAATTAGTTAAGGCTCAATATTTTACAATGCAAAAAATGCACAATCACTTGCCGATTGAAATCACGTTAATATCATCTTTTCCGGAATAATTTGAGGGCATATTTACTGGAAAGTGCTTTCTACTCAGTAAACGACTTGTATTCTAATAATAATAATATTTAATTCCGGACATGCTCTATACTGGTTCGATTTTTGCTATGGGCTTATATACGACTTATATACTAATTACAACCTATTAATATTACCTATAAATTTGTTACTTATTGTGGTTTTCTTCTATGTATTGAAATTATATTTTATTTGTTTCATCTTCATTCAGTTATTTTTTTGTGTGTTTCGCAGTTTTTACAAGCTTTTGTTTACAAATTGTAACAATTTTTTGTTCACCACTCTCGTAGTGTTTGATAATTAATAGTTCGTGATATTTCTTGAACAGATTTCAGATCTTCTGGTTTGTCCAATAATGATTATAAATCACTGCTCGCAAAATTTTATTTGCAATTTCCATTTATTTCGATAATGATTCATTTGTATCACATTCTGCCACTGTAGTCGACTTCCAACTTCCATGTTTACTTGCATCCCGTATATACAGTGCCCCGTATATAACCCCGGATTTTGTGAATGCAGGTAACTAGCAGTGACTTTCCGTACATTACCACCTATTGATTGTCTCGTACATTCTTCTCTTGGTTAATTAAGAAAAAATCGGAGTTCATATACGGCTTAAGATCACTTTATTGATGAAAATTTTTATTACAGAAAATTAAACTATTTCTTTTGCAAATAACATTATCCTATAATTATCTTCTTCCAAGGGACAAGCTCTTCCTTTAATTCCAAAAGTAAATAATGGTACGCCACTTCACAATAATAAACAGGATCCCCAGGTATAAATTAATATAATTTAATTTAGTTTGAGGCAAATCAGAATCTTCTTAAAACGAACGGTCTAGTGTTGAAATGTATAATTTGTAGGTATCGGCTGTTAAATTTGTAATTCTGCAAACATCAGGTCCGTGCTGATAATAATATAAGGTATATTTTTTTGTCATAAATCATGATACATTGAGTCGTGAGTAATGGTACTTGAGTAACTGTTCACAAAACTTAATTAAATTGATAATACACCATTGAATAGAGAAAATAATAATGATTGGGCCTCAATGAGAGAATGTAATCAATCAATCATTCAAGCCTTAAAATATCTAGCATTATATCATTCCTTAGGGGTAAAAATATTACTCACCCAAGCTCCTGTAATTTTGATATCTATAAAGACAGTTTTTTGTTCAGTAATATTATGTCAACAAGTAACTGTTGTGATTATAATGATACAAATTCTGATCTATTACATTACAATAATATGGGTCTAGTGGTATTCTGCTGTCATTAGCAAAACACACGTTCTTGAGAGAATAAACCAAAAAATAATATACCGCTTTTGGCTAATAAAATATTCTTTCATGCTACCTCGTATTCTACTCAAAAACACTGAAAATGATAATTTTTTTCTGGTTTACACCTTCCAGGTATTATTCGTAGCGTCTACAATAATGTCCTTCTATTCATCACATTTTTTTCTAAATTATAACTTTGGAATAAAAAAAAACAAAAAATCGCATTCTGAGCTATGTGGTTTTATATGTAATTTCAATGAACTTAACTCTAAACTATATAAACCAAAATAATATCACATTGTGACAATCAATATGAATAATTATACAACATTTATTTATTAAAAAGACGCCCTAAAAGTAATAAACGTATGATATAAAACTAAAATATGAAGACTTTACATCCCGAGGAACTTATGAACATTATAAATATGGAAAAAGGTCAATCAATATTATTTTTAAAATGAAACCATAATCGGATTGAGATTGAGAACAAAAGAATATACAACTATCTAACCAAATAAGAAAAAGTATGTTAAAACTGAAGAATTCGAATTATTTCTGTTTATAATTCTTTCTAATAAATAATTTCTTCTCCTTCTTTCTACAAGATTATCTTTCTCAATCTCCAATCTTTTCTCATAATATTTTTTCGCACTTCTTTGAGAATATTAAATTTCAGTATTTTATACTTTATGAGTGTTGCTGTTTCCCATGCTCCACATGGAAGCAATTGGATTGTGAAGGGGGGCAAATCAATAATGACAACGACACGAGTTTAACCATTTTGTTCTTAGTCATTTGAATGCAATGCTAGATGTCGGTGCCAAAATTAAAAGATACAACCACATCCTCAAATAGTTGTGGTCAATCAATATTATTCATATAATTCATTGGACGAAACTAGAATATCAACTGGGTTTTTGGTGTGGTCAAGTTAACTTTCCTGAAACCAAAGTTAGGCTCCTAGCGTACCCTCGGATGCTTTGAAATTTCACTAAACAACGTAGTTGATTGCATCTGAACCAAAGAATTCCAATTAATGAATAAAGTAAGCTGAGTAAACTCGTAGTGGCTGTGGTTCGATAATCCTAGCAAAGAAGCTCACATGACCGATTTGAGGGGGAGGGGGTGAACCAAGTTGGAAATTCCTAAATTCGTGGCTCACACTTCATAGCCTGTATCAAGAGAAGGAGTTCGGTTAGTTATTCTTTCTTCAATATGAAGTGATCAGATTCCGTGGTCTCAATCTGTCTACTTCTCGCACCGAATCATTCCTTTTTGGTTGAATCAAATGCATTAATCTGCTTACTCTTTGGAATTTCACAGAAAATTGATATGATTAGGATTAGGAATAGGAATAAAAGAAAATGTGCTTACCATCACTTTTGTGTCATGTTCTCGTTAAATCTGCATTTCTTCCATGTTCTTATTCTTTTATTCCATCTTGTATCCTTCAGATTCAGAGAATAGATCTTCAACTTTTTTATGTATGTTTAACGTTTTTAGTGGGGTGAATTAATAAGCACTGTCTCTTACGTTCTTAATTTATTCACACAGTATACAATACACTTTCACTAATTCTATCTTTTCAGTACGACTTTCCATTTAAACTAACTATCTCCGCTTCATAAACTTATTTATATCAAAAATATAATTCTACCAAGTTCTAGAAAAAAATAAACCAAAGAAATGAATAAATAGACTTTCCTAGAATTTATTTAGAAGAAATACTGTGAAGAACCCGCCCGCTACAATAAAATGTTCGAATAGGATCAAATGCGCTTCCGCCATTTATAAAAAATTCTAAACACGCCGCGCGAATTCGCCGAATTTTAAAATTCCATTGTAGCTGGACGGGGAGGGCCTAAAGACTCATTCCGCGAGCTTGTTCTTAGCAATATGTTTTTTACTAATATTGACTTATGTCATCATATATTGGTTTTGTTGAGGAAGAGTTATTCAGTGATATTTTATCTGTGTACGGTATGTTTTTTTATCAATCACACCTCTTATGTCCTATCAATTATTTTGCGATCACTAAACTGCATTTCAGACTTTTGAATAATAAAATACGGACCTGTTAGCAACGTAGCAAAGCTAGCTACTACTAACAGCTTTAGTTTTGTATGGCAATGGTCTGCAGTCGAGACAGCAGCAGCCGTTTGTGGCGTAAAAGTGATAATTACACGGGAATTTCAGAGGCCCCGAGCATAGTCCCTGTATTTGGAACCCATGATTACGGACTCTGATACCGCCTCACTTTTGAGATGTAAATTTTTCCCTGGTAGAATTGTTAGCAAGAGGTGATTGATAAGATTTAACCGGTATAACATTACAGTCCGTTTTGTGTCAAACGGAATGATGATTGTTTTGAATAAGCAGACGAATTATCTTGTCTTCGTAAAATAGTGGTTTCATTGTTTTTCGTGTTTCTTGGAAGTTTAAGTATTGAAATAAACTATATCTCAATATGAACTAGAAAATACTAACAATTTTTGATACCGTGACTGATAAAATATTTATTATATATTATCTCAAATTAGAAAAATATCCTTCATATATTTTCCAGGATAATGCACAGAACTATTTTTCTCAAGGTACCGAAAACGATTTTCTAAATTATTATATTCGTATTTTTTGGAATTGGAATATAGATGATAATATAATCAAACAAAACTTCGCAAAAGGGCAATTTTCACGAAAACTCCAAATTCGATCATTCTACACTAACATATGAAATTAAAATAAGTTTATACTAATTTTCTACGGATTCTGTATAAGTTTTATTACTCTATATCAATTATGTAGTGTGTTTGGCAATTAAGTAACATTTTCTCACATGAGTCGGAACCCCTGGACACCACAAGAGTATTACAACGAGACAGCTTTATTCTGAAGACACTTAATTTATATAGCTTTTACCCGCGGCTACGCTCGCATCGAATCAATTAAATAAGTATCAGAAACAATCATAATAGAAAAGAACGAACTCTGTAGCTATATTAGAACCTAAGATATAGATCTTTGAATGTATAAAAATTGCCAAAAACCTACAAAAATCCATAACTCCACATTGAATGTCCGCGCCTAGCTCGTCTCCAAATCAACCGATTTAAGTGTTCATAAACTCAAAAGAAAGAAGGTGTTTCAGCGAGTGTTCTTAAACCAAAACGAAGTCTCTATCTTGATTACAACCTGAGATATTGAGGATAGAACGTGTGTATGTGAAAAACTCCCAAAGTAATGTACAGGGGGGATTCGCATTTGAGTATAACTTGAGAATGGTGAAAATTATATGAATTCCGATGGTTGATGGCTGATCTGTGCATCAATACCTTTCATTGAATAAAACAATTGAGCAAATCGTTTGGGTAGAACGCCTGAACGGACTTGGAATGGAAATCATAATTTTTTTTAATATATATAAGATTATATGGAACTCAATCACAAGCAACACAACTACATAAGAAAAATTTGCTCAACTATCGAAAAAACTTCGCATTTTGAGCTACTTGACAATAGAATGGAAGCCTTTTGGAGAAAGCTGAGCGAAATAATGAGTTATTCAAATCTAAATTCACCGGAAAAATTGGATCTTTGTCGGTCTCAAAGTTAATGAAACCCCCTTGAATAACAGTCGTTCAATTCTTCTGTATAATATCATTCCAAGCTAATATCTTTGATTATCATTGGCCAACTCCATACATTTTACTCATGCGCCGTTTTCAGCAGCTGATAGTATTTTCCACGAAGCTCGAAGAAATATGAGATGCTTCAAACCGTATCGCTAAAAGGGAAAAATGAATATTAGTCTTGGACTACAAGCGCCAAGAAGGAGTAGACTTATTTACACAACATTAGACCATTAGATGTAAAGAATGAGATGAACACACACAATTCATAAAATTCACCTTCATTATCATCATTATCAAGCCTTTCAATCCCATGTGGAGTATGGCTATCGCTTTTGGCGCTTTAAATCTTTTTTTTGGGGTGGATTACTTCCCGTTTTCTTATTTTAAATTTTTTTTCTCTCTATATCGTTTCTCCAAGTTTTTCTTAGCCTGCCTCTTTTCCTTGGTCACAATGGCATCCATTACGTTATTCTTTCGATCATTTCAATTGGTTTTCTTCTCATTTGAGCCCAGTTAAGCCTTTGTGCTTTTATGTATCTCACTATATTCTCCTTCTCAGTTCTCTTCTCCATTTCTTCGTTTTTCTTTGCTCTTCTTTCTGCTTCCTGTGTTATGTTTGAGTCTCTCTTTATTTCTTTCTTTCGGTTCTTTCAAGTTCTTCATCTCTTTTGTTTATTACTATTGATTCCATCGCATATGTTTTTGATCTTATTGTTGTACATTTTCATATTGTTTTATTTAGTTATGTTTTTGTTTTTTAGTAGGTTTTTGTATCTTCCATAGACTTGATAGACCTTTTGTATCCTATCTTTTATACTCTCTCTGGTTGTTTTTTCCAACGTTATTCCTAGATATTTAAAGGTCGATACTGTTTCAAAATTGTATTTGCTAGTTTTCAGTTGGTTTGCTCTTTGTTCTGGTTTTCCTCCTATTTTCATATATTTTGTTTTCTCTGCATTTATTTCTAGTCCGTAATTTCCTGCTTCTTCTCTCATTTGTTAATCGATTTTGTCAATTCCCTCTGTCTATTTGCTACGATCGTTACATCATCTGCGTATGCTACTATCTGCATTGCATCTGTTATAATGTTCTTGTTTTGTAGTTCTGGGTTTCTCACAATACCTTCCAAAAATATATTGAATAGCGTTGGTGCCCTAGCATCTTAGATTTTCTACAATAGATCAACTCACAAAAGTGATATTCAGCATTTTGAATAACACTCCTTGATATTAGTTGAGTATATGAAAAATTTTGGTTTCAGAGCAAGCAATAGATATTCAAAAACAAATATCCACCTCCTTATTTCTCGCTATTAAAAATCCTATCTAACCAAATCGGAATTTTTAGAACCGTTGTTGATATTCATACTGTTTACATTGCCACTACACCAACACTTCCAATTATAAAGTCTGATGTGCGTTTTCAATGTAATTGCGAGTGTTAGTATAGTAATAGTCTGAACAATGTGTTCAGTACCTATCTAACCGATGGAACCTTCCAATCAAAAGTAAACGGAAGGAAGTCTAATTACTTCATAATAACATCCACAGGGTACTACAGCAAGCGTAATTGATGAATTATTTTGTATATTGTACACAAGAGATAAACTAGGAACACAATACATAATATAAGGGACATTTACTGATAACGCAATCATTCCTTCTACTTAGCAAAGCTAATATCAAACAATATGCAAATACTACAAAAATCTATATCATATAACTAGGAATCTACTTGAATTAAAGACTCAACTGGAAACAACATATAATCCAAAAGAGAAAACGATCTCTTTATAATACCAAGTCAAATAATGAACGTATTTGGACCTATGGAGTCGATATATGGGTGATTCCGTTCTAACTGTGATTTTTTGTATTCAAAATTTCAAGATTTTAAAATTTAACTTTTCTAACTTTTTTATGCATATTATTCATGTATTTTACTGTAAAAATAAAACTCTAAGAGGAATTTACTACAACTTCAAAGTATCACGAGCAAGACACAAATGTCGGATTTTGAGTTCCACGGTACTGACTCATTTATCCACGGTACTGACATGGTAACTTAAGATATTAAACAACAAGTGCATCAATTTTCCTCAGTTTGATCATAAACATTAGAATTTATAAGGTAATTAGTTTAAATCATTTGTTACGACAAAAAAATTAATAATTTATCGGTAAATTCTAGGAATGGACATGACACGGTACTGACATTCAAGTGATGTAGTATAAGTTTTCTTTAAGTGGCAAGTTATATTGTATAAAAATAATGTTTAAATATCTTAAGAATTATTCAATTAACACAAAATTTTTATTAATTGATTATTAATTAATGACTAGTACAAAAAAACAATACAGGACATTGAATATCACAGTTATAATGGAATCACCCATATGTGACTATACCTTCAAAATCGAATGTAGAAATCACTGAGAGATATTTATCCATAAAACTCCGACAAATAATAGAAGTACGCGTATCACAGCATACAAATAGATTAACTTATAAAACTAAAACAAGTTAATTGAGTAAGTATAAAAAGCATCCAAACCCGCTAGAAGAACTGTTAATATAAAGGCACCTCAACCATCTAATAAAAGTGTGGCCGATATACCTAATTTCAGATGTTAAAGAGTACATCGCTAGATATATAAGTAGATTCCTATTTGTAATTGAAATATACAGAAAAAAATTATTGAAAAAAAGTTAAGGAAAATATCTAATTATTATCAGAATTTTTACAAAAAAATCGATTTTGTCACATCTCAAGAGTCTGATTCTGACGCTTATGCTACCTAAACGTCAGATATGCTTTGTTTAGAATTCCGAGAAGTTAGAAATTGGAATTTCATTTATATCCCGTCAGGAATGTTGTTCTACAACTTAATTATTTTCCTAAATATGTCTTATACTTGTAATTAAGGTTTGAGCTATAACGAGGAAAAGCAAAACAATCGAAGAGAACAAATTAAGTAGGGATATCGATTTAATAGCAGTTTTCAATTAAACCAATATACTAGTCAAAGCAACCAACGGAAATTATTAATTTACTTTGAAAATGTCGTAGTTGCAATCCTGTCAGCACGTTATTACTTTTAGATAATAGATGGACCAGCTAACTAATTAGAAACATAGTTTTGATAATATTTGGGAAATGTAGTTTCTCACGATGGCATTCTGTAAAGTTATACAAAGTAATATCATCGAAGCTCCCATATTTTAAGACAAACAATTGACTAAATTTTCTCTTCCGAAGTTCTTATAGCCAACTGTTATTGTAAACATATTTATGGTAATAATAAGCTCTCCTAGTAGATTGTAGTCACATTTTTAAACCAAGTGAAGAAATCACATTATTCTAAAATACATATTTGTATGTCTCAAAGCTCTTGTTATAAGTTAAAAACTTGGCCAAAGCGCAGAAATTCTCTTAACAGAATTACCAAAAAAAAAACTTTTGATGTTTACAATGAGTTGGGCGCAATTGGATAAAATTGATAATGCCTCAGTTTCTATTTGTATTACTAGGATAATTTCCTATTCTATTTTCGAAGTAGCCGTGACCGTATCCGCCTATACCCAAGGAAGAGGAAAAATCTGTATCCGTTAATTTTCTTACAGATATTTTATTTATCATTTACATTATTCATTTTTAATTGCCGGGTTGAAATGCTTCACACAAGGTGATCGCATCTCTAGTGTAGATAAAAAACTGAAAAATATTTGGGGTTTGCCATCCGATTTCAAGAGAAAGGGCGTTGAAAAAAATTATTCACATTTTTATAATGTTGTCTCAACTACTAGCAACATAAAATTGAAGTTTTATAAGAATATATTTTGGAAGCTGATACTTCCAATGAATTTGTTTTTATGTCTGACTCTTACAGTGGGCGTTAGTTACACGGTTCGCACCAATTAGTATTGAACGTAACTTTCTCAATATAAGATTCATTAGACAAAATTTCGAGTAAACCAAAACATCATTTAATTTTACATCATAAGGGCACTCTTGATAAAACCCCATCGGTAAAACGGATACATTTAAAACAAATGGGACTGATGGCTTTCGTTTCTTGTAAAGAATCACAACAATCCTGTCCAATCAGTATAATATCTTATTTTTCAAAGTTAAATGAGTTATGGGAGGCCTCAGTATGAAACAAACAACAATTTGATGATCATGTATTGCGGTTTCAAAGACTCAAACTGTTGTTTGTTTCATACCAAGGCCCCCAATAGCTAGATACCCTAAAGTTGAATTTCACACGGCAATAGCTTAACTCCCATTATGCACACTGATGGTGTGATGAGAATCCCCATGTCAAAAGGTTATCACATTACCAACACTCACTTGAAATTGATGTTTGGGCAGTAACTTAGATACCAAATTAATAGGTTATCACATTCTACCTGGAAATTTAAATGGTGATATCTTCCTGGACTTCTTCTCAAGCAATCACTTATTAGAGATACTGGAAGATTTCTATTTTTTATGCACGGTAGAGTTCTACTGTACTTTGTTGTAATTGCGTGAGTAATCATTTTCCAAATCGATATATTAGTATTGACATTAGTATTGCCATCTTTGGTGAAATCTTAAAACTTCTTGGTTACTTGCAGCGCCATTCATTAGGGAAATTTTAAAGCTTGATAAGAAAAGTTGTGAAATTTTGTGATATTTCATCATTTTTTCTATTTATTCCTGTATGTCATCAAGTGTGAGACAATATACAAAAGTCAATAAAATGATTGAAACTCAACAATTTTAGAAATGTTTATAATGAGGGGTTTGTAACCTGTGTTTATAAACTGTAGAAAATAGTATAAATTAATCAGAATAGAAACGATTGGAATGAGCAGTTTCTATGGAAAAATATGAATTTTCATATATTATTTTATAGCAGCTCAATTCTTTGGCATCCATTGGCAAGCTTGCTCTATATTACACTTTAAAAAAGGAGGATGACAACGAGATAGAGTTTTTTGTTTCTTGAAAAATGACTATAAATGATTATAAAGAGCTATTTTAGCGTCAAATATAAAAAAATTTCAATAGGGCATTTTTTTCTCTCTAACGAGCTTTATGTTGTGAAGTCTTCGATTAAAATAGCTGCAAAACTTTGATATACATGAAATTGATCTAAATAAAGTTCTATGTAGAAATAATTGGAATTGGGTTGAATATTTTCTGTTTGAGTTATAGACAAACTTATTTATCACAAATGCTATATCGGTATTTGAAAAATAATATTTGCCAACTTCATTACGGAAACACGTGCTTTTTCTGTTGTGTTGTATCGACAATTTTTGAAGCTGATACCTTTGTAATTAATACTTTTGTTATGTTACATTCATAAAAAACTATGGAAAACATCTGTGTTCTGTTAGAATATAGTTAGAAGGGATCAAAGTAAATGTGCAATAAACGGAATGTTCTCAACGTTTATTTCACTTGGTATATACGTAACTCAATATTTAAAGTTGATTTTCAAGTGTATGTCGAAATATTCGAAATTTAATTATTAATTATATATTGTCATGAATACGTACACAACATGGACCGTGAAGCCTGTCCTGTTTTATTATTTCAATAGGACCAAAATTTGTGGGACGCGCCGGATACAAATTTCGTGGAAATAAAGACTTTTTTTATAACTCGTCCACAGCTGCTTTTTGTCTGTATTGTTTTCATAGCATCAATTCATAGAAAGGCCTTTTTATTAGTCAGTAAATAATTGAATATCCTAGAGAACGGATCGAAATAGTAGAAAGTAGTCGGTTAATTCAAATAAATTATAAAGTGAATAGTAATAAGTCTTAGTGAACAGTTTAGTGAATAGTGAATAGTTTATTATACTTAGTATAGACGTTAGTGAGAGAGTAATAAATAATGTGTATGAATTAACAAAATTTTTGAAACTCGATAATTTAATTCAGTTAACCCAAAGTTACATAGATATCAAAGAAAGCCGACAGAGTAATAATTACACGAATATAATGTAGTGAAATGATACTTGATACAAAACTAAACTAAACACGCTCGTATAGCAAACCAAATTAAAATTAGAAAATAATTTTTTCAACATATCAAATAGGGTCGATGATATTGGTGAAAGATATCATTTTAATGCGAAAGTCCGTAGATGTAAATATTATGTTGGTAGGTACTGCTATAGATAAAATCATTATTTGATATAAGGAGGCACTCACGTTAAATTTTTGTCGATTGTAAACATATCATATCATCTATCACTCTACACTTGTTTAAAGTGACAAATTAATCACTAATTATTAGTTTGGTTTGCTATAGAAGCGTTTTTTTGTTAGTTTTTGAATCATCATCTCAATATTTCATTCTAAAAAGTGTGATTATTGTATCCTAATTTGTTGTTGAATTCTCTTAATTTCAGATTTCCTCTGAATGAAAATTGGAAACACAAAAATATCAATAGGTCTAACAAATAAGAGGGTAAAGACTTAATGCCTCGGAACTATCTCTCTAATATATTCCTATTCTTCTTGTGTCTTCTTCAATGACCCTTTCTGTAAATACATTTTCTAGTCTCGTTCTAGTATATCTAAGTTATGTTACTCTTTGAACTTTCTTTCGAAAGATTTTCTTCTTCATTTTTAATACTTCCAAAAATTTTTCTCAACATTTTTTATTCTCACATACTAGTTTTATTTCTTCTGCATTTGTTCGTCGTACTATCTTTCGATGAGTCTCAATTTATTATTATTATGTTATGTATTTGAAATTCTCGATTTTTATTTTGGTTTCAATAGCTTTTTCTATCTCATAATTTTTGTCCTCTTCCGCTTCCGCTGTATGTATTCCTTTTTAGTAACCACATTTTCTTAAGGCCCCATATACTTTGTTTTCTATTCATCATTCATAATTTTATTTTTATTATAGAAGCTAGTGAAAAGTTCTGAGAGTTCCTATGGCCATACCTATTGCACAGATATGCTCCGGAGCTATCTAGACAAGTTAAAAAACTTTTATTGCAAAGATGATGAGCCTCTTTACTAATTTATGTGAGAATTGTCAGACTAACCTGCTAAATACAGATTTCACAGTTATTAAAAGATGAAACTTATTTTTGATACATAAGAATCCACTCATGCTTTCTTACAACTCCTCTTCAATATAGATCTTCAGTGGACAACAATCTAAAATTTATCTTCAATACGTCAATAGAACATTTTACCAATAAGAGTGAAGCTGTAGATTGTTTATTTAACCTACTTCGAAGAGTATTTTATCTAAAAGCTCATTTATTTTCCTGCGAAACTTTAGACTATGAATAAATGGAATATGCAACAAATTCTTTGCTTCGATCAAAGCAATAGAGAGCATCTATGGCATTGATGCTATATATCATTCTACTCTGTTGGAGCAAATGCATATTGACATTTCTGGCATATTGTGTTGGATAAAAGAAAGATTAAATAGATTAGCAATGATAATTAAGTAATTTGATATGAGAAAAATCCTTCAACTTTAATTAGAAGGAGTTTATATTCACAGACTACGAATCAGTCACCTAATGAGATCAGACCACTCTATATTACGCATTCAGGGTAACAGTCCCTTATCTGTCAAACACCTGCTCAGCAGCACTTATCTAAGAGACAATAGACGTTTCATATCCTTGAATTTTCTAGATATGGCATTTTAGGAAAGAAAAAATAAGTAGGATTTCGTTTATGCGTTTATAAAAAAGAACATATTGTGTCAAATTAAGGAATGAATACTCAATGTGTTAGAATGTTCCGTAAAGCTAAAATTTTAGTTTTAAATGTCGCGAATAGTAGCTATACTTCCATGTTTTCCCATATTTTTCATGATTCTCATACACGGGCCGATTTTATATATTTTCATTATCGTATCAACAAAAATTATTCATTTCTCTTACTTGAAATTTTACATATATTCTTAACCATCCCAGCATAAATTCTCAACTCTTTGCACCAAATAGATAGTTCTTAGATATTCCCAAGATATTTTCTATCGCTATAAAATATATTTTTTTCCATTATCCTTTCAATTAACATTTCTTAATTATATGTAATTTGTAATGTGATTAGTTAGTTGAATTATATAATATTTCAACTGTGTTATGTCATTTGGTATACCCAGACTTATTGATTCCAATAAAAAAATTCATACAGCTTGTTGGACGACATTTTCTGTAGCAAAAAAGTCGAAACACATTTAGCCTTTATGTCTTTCGAAAACAAATTAACAATGTGAACTGACCGATCATGGTCGCATGTATAACAGGCTCTTGTACTAAAAATCGAGATCAAAATAGAGCTAATAAAATAAATTAGATACAATAGGGAGTAATATTGAGAATTTGTGCGGTTTGCACACAAATAAAATAATATGAGACATATTGATTAGCACTGGAATAGTATCCAACTCACGAATGAATCACAGTTTATTGTGATTTTATTATCTACTTTGATTATTCAATATTTTCTTTCGAAATTGCTATCAACTTCAGTTCACAAACAATATCCAATAATGTGAGAAATATTTGTTTTCTTCTTGCTTCTGATACCAAATACAATTCTGAGGATAATAGATAAAAATTAAAAACACAAGAAATTCATTTCTAAATAATCAACCGAACTGTCAAATAAAAAAGGGTTTCCATGATTTCCAATGAATATTATTTCAACAATTCCAATACCTACATTCGATATACTGAGAAGTTTCTTAAAACTGGTCCTGTTCGGTTATGATGGAAAAATCTAAACTTTGCCGAATGCGCCGGTTCGCAGAGACCATTTGATATTGTTTTTCTACATATTCTTATATATATATACAGCGGCATTTTGTTTATATTTCTCTTGAACATATTTTTAAGAGGGCTTTTTGATTTGTTTAATTTCTAGATTTATTCGATGGATTCTTTTTGGTATAAATACGTGCTTGTTTAGCAGCGAGAAGTCAGAAAATAATACAATGTCATTTCTAACGCATCGGGATAAACAAAAGTTGTATTTAAATGAAGTGATGTGAATAAGATTTAGTGTATAGGATAGTGAATAGTGAATAGTTTAGATGTGTGAGCGTACAAATAAATTAAGTGAATAAATGATAAACGTATGATAAATGCACTCTACAATTAGAAATTGCTCAAATAAATTAGAAGAAGAGAAATACATTACTCAAAACATGATTGAAATATGGCCTACACATAGAAACTTGTAATATCTTGTACGAAAATAACTATTATACATGTTTATCTCATAAGAGGTCAAATTTCCTTGGTACCTAGAAGAAATTACTAAATTTACTTATAGAAATCACATATCCATGTGCCAAATTCTGGTCCATCGTAGTCATTGTGCCTATAAATTACACTTAAAAATCTGACCCACAGATCGTTTTCGAAAAAAGTTCCTGACAAAACAATATACGATGCATCGACAGTGTCAGGAGCTTCTCTTCCCATGGAACACTATCTGAATTAAACTGAATATCTTCTTCATTTCCTCCAGTCTGATCTTATTATTCCTTATATTGTTTTATTTTGCTCGCATTTTTTTTCTTTTTATATTCTATTTCACAATTTTTTTCTTTTTTTTGTCAATAATCGGTAAGGTCATTTTTAAACGGTGAAGAAGTTATAACCAAGGCCACAGCAGTTTTACACCTCTATTAGAAATCTTTGTAACTTTTTTGGGCACGGGACTTATGGTATGAGGAAAAATTAGAGCTAGACTGATGCGATCAATTCTGGAAGACAAAGGTTTGCTGTCATATGTTGGTTCATGTCTAGTTCCGGAAGTAAATTCTTCTGTTTGAGTATGAGGTCTCAATGGAGGCGCATTTTTTGCCTCAGATCTAGCCCATGTGTATATATAGTTATAGGTCATATTCTACACCAAAATCAACTTAATCATGTGATTCATAGCAAACTATAAATCACTCGGCAATCATAAAATTAAACTTATTTTTAGCAACAAAACACATAGTTACAGAAAGTCACATATATGATTTTAATCAGTTAAATCGTTACAGAGAGAGTGCGATGTTAAAAGTAATAAAAACGATAAACGTCGTATGTAGCAAATTTCAATTGTAGGATTTCAAAAATTGTTCTAGCCCTTATTAAAGCGCTAGCCTACATTCAGTTACTCTCCTTTATCATTATTAGTAATTCACGTCGACTGCAAGTTGAACCAAAAGTTTATTTTGATAAGAAATTTTTAATATTAATTATATTAATTATATTGATAAAATAATATCAGTATTAATAATAATAATAATATTAATATTGATAAAAAAATATGAATAAATTCAAATGATTCATATTTTAAAAAATATTCTTTATGTCAGAATAGGTTGGAAAATTGATTAGAAGTGATATAAATAATCATCTCATTTGTCAAGTTATCATCCGCATTTCTTTAATTGCCTCAATTAAGATGAATTCACTAAACTTTGCTTTAGCTGTTGTTTATACCAATCCATTTAATCGACAATCATCGATATGGAAGATCGTCCAAAGTTAGTTCTAATGTTCCTGGACTGCTTTTAACAATACATCAATATTAGAGTAATGACAGATAGGAAAACTTTCCCAAGAACGGTTAGAAACTCAATATAACCTCATAAGATTGCACTCAGAAGCTATTATAAGTTCACAACTCACTTAACCGCGACCCTCAACTATCATTTTCGATTTGATCGGTAGTTGGAAATTTGCATCAGTCTCTCAATTAAAAAGTCAACAAGAAGATTCACATCGAGTTTTACGTCTTTTGATGTATTTTCCAAACAACTTTATACTATGCTTGTATGTTATATATAAGTTACAACCGAGTAAGGAGTTTTATAATATAATTTTAACTTTCAAGTCACAGTTAAAACATGTATGAAGATTCTATAAATATAATTTGAGGATATTGTGAATTCTTGGAACAGAATTAATTTAAATTTTCTGTTATCCTCTTACTAATATTATGAAGCAACATACTAATTGATGGATAAGCCAGATGATAACAAATAAAACTTTTTTAAAACAATCCAAACTCTTATGTATATAAGGTGTGGAACGTGAAGGATCAGAAATAACTTGGAAAGAATATCTAGAAGAACTGACATACAAGATTCATGTCGATTATCTATAGGATGAGACGAAAAAGACAAAAGGATGACCGATAGGACTCATCAGAAGACGCAATAACTGGAATTGTGAATTGTGCTCCACCTCTTCAGGGCCACCCTAATACTTCTCATGCTGTATTTACAAGGTTTGTTTTTTTTCTCTACATAATCACCTTGACGATTAAGGCATTTTTCATATTGTGAACAAATTTTGCAATACCCTGAGTGTTAGAAAATGACTCATTGAAATTGCTCAAGGAGTCATTGGGTTACACGAGCGCTATGGAGACAGGCATTGTCATGGATCAGAACAATACTAGAAATCAGCTTGTCACTTTGTTTGTTTTGAAATGATCTTCGTAAGCGCCACAAAGTTTCATATAATGAATCTGCACTAATTGTTGTACCAGGCTGTATAAACTCCATAAGCAACACACGTTTTGGTTCCACAAAACAGTTATCATAATCTTTCGGCTCTTGAAGGTTCATTTTAGTTTTGTGGGTTTCGTTAAAGAAATTGTGTATATCTATTGATATGATTGTCGTCTTGTTACGTTATCAATGTATTTCAAAAAGCCTTTTTCATTAGTATTGTAAAAGTCAACAACCTCCAAAGGTACACCCATTCGGCGAGTTATGTGAATGTGTCAATACCATTGGGACCCAGTGAGCGTAAACTTTTATCTAGCGCAACTATTCAGAACAGGACAGATCTTGAGACTTTTGGAAATTGCATCGATAAATCACATATGGCGAATCTTCGAGTTTTCCTTACCGTTTGGTCAACTCGTTGAAATGTCGCTGTAGCGACAAACTTCATCATGAACATCAGTTCGGCCATCTGCAAATTGCCTCTGCACTATTCCCTTCTGCATGAAAGGAAGGATTAACAGATCACTTGGCGGTAGAATTGATAGCGACAGACATGTTTATGTGACTACAACTCAACGAAAAATGACTAATGGAACCGCCAGTGCTAGACCGCTCGAGAATATAAATCGCGCAGTTGCCTACTACGCATTCTCATCCCCTCCTGCATTCCTGTCTTGCATACTGTACGACTGGAAGTTAATAAAAAAAACAGTCCTCGTATCTATAGCGTGGGAATGCAATACCATATAATGATGCTACAAAATATAAGCATGGTGTAAGCGGTGACGGACGGAGGGTAGATGCATCGTGCTTTCAAGGATGATTGGTCAAGTCACTGAACAATGTCCTTACAACGAAAGATTTCATCATGCACATCAATTCAGTCATCTACCAATTTTCGACCCTCATTCAAGAACTTTACCTGTTGCATTTCTGCCCAGCATACTGTTCGACCGTAGTTTGAAAAGAAAACAACTTTCGTATCTGCAAGTTTTGCAAAATATGAACATGTAGTAACCAGTGACGGACGAGATGGGAGGGTGGATGTCTCGTCATTTGAAGGGTGCGATTAGAAATGGACATGTTTGTACTAGGTGTGTATGTAGCTGGCAAATTTCAAACTCAACCTTCCCCAAATGCTGTTGAAACATTTGTAATTTATACGGATGGAATATAGCTAACCGTATGCTTTTCTTACTGTTCGACGAAACATTTCTACAGGTACGGCCGATTGATAAGTGATATAGGGCATCCTGCAGTAAATGTTGCTGCTAATAAAAATAATTATTATTTACTTTGCTACTTTCCTCATAATATACATCCACTACGTCTCATAGAGAACGTGTTTTTTGTGCCGTTTCTCTGGAATATTTCAAATTACTTAACTCATTTTTATTCCACGCAATAATTGAAAAATAACCAGATCCAATCAAAATTGATACGATTCTCACATTGCACATGTCAAATAGTATTTCTAGTTTCTCATTATTACTGAATTAAAACACTTCTAGTAAATAATTACGGGATAGGCAAATAATTAATTCTTACTTTATTGATTGAAAACAGAAGTCTCTTAACATCTTCGAACAGCAATATTTTGAAAAAACAAATTTCAACAGCAACGTTTACCACTTACATTTATTGTTCATATCAGCTTGTACGTCGTATTTCAGCTCTATATATTATTTTCGACTTCCTCGATATCGATAAAAATAACATGGAATATAAATTTTTTATTATCTCAAATATGAACTAGCAAAAACTACGTATTTTTTAGATGGTTCTAAGATAGAGCGCACTGTCTTAAAAAATATAACTGGAAGGAAATAAAGATCGTCTAAGAGCTATTGTATCCAACTATTCGGCTTATGATAAATTATCATCACATCCAAAGTTGTTTTGTTGTTGTTTTTTTTTTGTTTATTGAGGTTTCTATCGTACACTTTTATTCGTGGATTTATGTATCCCTGAGCTTCATTAGCTTTATTGAACACAGCAATAAATTCTAAGACTTTCCACTACACAATATCGCTTAGGTGGCCAATGACGTTGAATAAAATGCATTAGAGGAAACTGGTAATGGAAAAGTTTAATTCTTTCAATTTGTCTTGTTTGGATGTTCTACTCTAAGAAGTGTTTAAACTAACCTAATTAATTCTTGTCTGTTATCTCAGAAACGTAGTAAAACTATGTTATGGGATTTATTGAGACTTATTCACACAACCGCAGTGAGTTTTGAATCTTTGAATTGAAAAAAGATATCTAAATAGTATAAGTCATTGAATTAGATAGAATTTACTTCGTTGATTCAAATGTAACACTAACCAATGAAAAATTATAGAAGAAAGAGATACATGACTTATCGGAAAGAATCATACAAGTTTATAGGTTGAAATTTCCAAAACTGATTATCATATGCACATGAGGTTACTCTTATATCAAAAGATAACTGATAACTTTATATACACTGCATATGTCTCTCCGATATTCAATTCCATTCCATACTTCAGCTAGTATATAATAATGTTGTTGAAAGGGAGGAATACAAAACCTACAAAAAAATTGAAAACAATAACAATCAAATCTGTGGCTAATTGAAGAACGAGACAGTTTTTACAGATATTATCACTGAATTGCTTATAACATCTTCTTATGCTCTGGGCTATAGAAGGATGAACTTCATATGTGGTACGAAATTAAAGAATAGTATCTAGCAAAGCATATATCACACCTATTGAGTACAACTTCAGAGGTTCATCTTCCTAACAGTATATTATTGGTCACATGGGATTTATCAATAAATATCTAAACTTCTCTAAATCGGATTATTGTTTTTGAAACATCACGTATTTCATAATATGATAGAAAGATTACACCATACTAGTAAATTTGATTTTTACTACTCTATTGGATACTTTATAGTGTTTTTCCTGTGCTGGTATTATTGCGAAAACTCCACATAATTTCCATTTGATAAAATGATATTTTAACATGTCGCCACTAAAACGCATTATGAGATTTTTTTTAACATCTATGCACGCGCCAGTGACAATTCTTATCAAGCTTCACGGAAAGTTTTAATTTGCTACTTCGATCCATTTCAGCATGAACGATTACTCAGTCAAATTGTTTTGAAAAAGGATCAATATCAACAAAATTCAAAAACAGAATGGAGGCTGTTCACATTGACTTGTGTCCACCTTTTTCAATATTCGAAAATTGGTCTTAGTTGTTTAGATAAGGACCAGAATTATAAGAAAATGACCCACGTAGGTCCTGTTATGATGAATACTGAAGAAAACGAGAGATTAGGGGAAGAAACTGTTGCAGGTAATTGAGGCCTAAGAAGAAAAAAATTCAGCACAGACAGGCATTTCTAAAACAAGTGTTTTAAGGATCGTATATAGTAATTAAATTCTCAGCGCAATACCAAAGTAGCATCGAGTAGAATGTTGTGAACGATTTTTAGTGATTTGCTACTATAGTTTTTACTATGATCCTGCATGCCAAAGAGATTCCATGGAGTGGCATAGGAAAGGAGAGCCCGTGCCAAAAAAAGCAAAGGTCTTGAAGAGCACAAAAAAGTGATGTCTACAATATTTTGGAACTACAAAGGTATCCTTTGAATTGATCAAATACAACGACTTACTAAAACAGTTGTCTAAAAAAATTATCTACAAAATGCGTGGCAAAATCAGCCGAGGTGTGCGCTTTTTAAGACTACTACACACGAATGTGGCATCACAGATATTGAATCGGGCCCCGGCCGACTATGTTTTGTTCACAACGCTGAAGAGGTGAAAGAATGAACATCCACTATGAAATTAAACAGGCAGTGTAAACATTTTGACTCTAATGATGCATTACATTTTTATAGTGGTGAAGATTCTTCAGTCTGACATTTCGAAAAGTTTGTGGAAATATTGGAAAAAAATCACAGTTCAATTATTTCTGACCTTTCTTTCTATATTAGGCTAAGAACTTATGGAGCGCACTACATAAAAGTATTAATGATTGATTGAGAAGATATGAGGTGATTGATGATTCTCTCACAAAAAACTAAGCAAAGTGAAGAAGAGAATATAAAAATAGCAATTGGCTATGGAAGTTTCTCTTATTATGTTAGTTAAGCAAAACGTTTGCCGATCGATTTCTAAACCAGGTTTTATGAGGAATGTCCAAGTTACAATATGCCACTTATCAAATTTGAAAGTATTTCTATCTCATCTTTTCAGACTTGTGATCCAAAAATTTATTATGTTAGAGAATCAATTGGCAAATTACTGATTAGGATTAGTATGTCTGTATAATATGATACCTTTCAAATGATTATTGAATTCAGATCCTCAAGTTTCTTAATTCAACAACGTTCTAGAAAAGTTGCAGTTGACAACAGTGACAATGTTGACACAATAATGGAAACTTATTTCTATCAGTCGAGCAAATCACATTATCAATTCCGAACATATGATCATGATTTCATCCTTATATGAAAGAATTCTGAAAGTTCATACAATTTTGTATTATTGAAAGATGTTTTAAAAGAATTCTTATTAATGTTTATATGTGCTCAAACCCTTTGGGAAAGTGGAAAATTCATTATAAGTTAAAACAAGTTGTGCTATCATCCTTGTATGGCTCAAATTTATTAAAGACAATTAACACTGACACTTACTTACACAAGATATATCACTGACTCAGAACGAGCACATTATTTCATAACCCTAATACACTTTTCCGTAACATTTGCGTCAAAACTCGACAAAATGAACAACGAAACTTTTTCACTTTAATTAAAAATGAAGGAATTATTCATGTACAACATTTCTGAGTACGACTTATATTTCTTGAACCTTTTTCTTTCCCCGTTCCCCTATCTACACTCATTTTAATTAATATGATATATAATTTTGGTAGAGTAATAGAACCTTGTTAATTACTACCATTTTGGAAAGGATTTTTCTACATATGGTTGTTTCAACAAGTATTAGTAAACATTGAATCCATATGAAGCATATGATAAGATTTTCATTTCACTTGCAAGATTTCTGGCGGAGATTTCTAAAATTATTTCAATGTGGGGTTGCCATATCCAATTCGAACCGTAGTTGGTCCTCTGGAAGGTCCAATGTCAGTTATCAATATTTCTCCTCGCCATTCAATATAAAGATACACTAGGCATCAAACATTTAGATTCTTATATTGATCGCCTACAAAATCGGAGCTGACGATAAGAATCATCTTCGTTCAATGGAAGCACTAATCTTATTTCATAAGTGTGAAATCATGGATATCACAATTTCTTCAAAACTAAATGCTGAAATCGCAGATCAACGAGATAATTGTTGATATACTGTCGGTTGTTCATTTGAGAATGACTTAATATTTGCACTCTAGTCCATGAAAACAATTAGCTAGTAGATTGTACCATTGTATGGGCATCAGCGAAAGTCGTTAGTTAGTTAGTGAGATTCTATGTTTTTCAATATTTTAATCAACAAATGAATTTGTTTAATCCAAAATATCTCTAAATTTTTCATTAGTAGAAAAAATTGCAATGTTGTGTAGAGATATAAAGAGCTAATAGAATTCGATATGCTTGAAGTTCAATTCTAGTATTTGATATTTTTACCGTGATCACTGGGAATTGAAAAAATTCAATTCAATGCAGGAAAAGCTGTTTTTTCGTACAGTTCTGAGATTCCAAAGGTGTAATTTTCATTGAGTAGTTGGAAAAAGGTGGAAAATGAATAGCTTCAATGTGATTGTGAGTTGTTGACAGGCTTCGATCTCGAGCTTAAGAAATAACGATCGCATTTGTTGAACACACAGTTTTGATACATTACGACCATACGTCTGTCCATTCACCTACTAAAAATTGGCCGAATTGCTCTAAGATTTATTGCCATATTCATTACATTCGCTAGCTTTTTCATTATCTCTGTTTCAAATTTGAAAAAAAGGTTTGGTGTTTAGCAATTTCGTATAAATGAAGAGGTTATGGCACAGACAAACGAGAATTATTTTTTGGACGGTTGGAAAACTTTGGTAACCCTCCAGACTGAGTACGCGGACTAAGAAAGAAATTATGTATTGTAATGTGACTATTTCATTAAAAAGGTCCTCTTCTGTCCATCTTTCCTCGCAATTCTTTCCAGCTTCACGAAAATATCTATCAAAAGTTTTTGCAATAATTTAAAGGGTATATATATATAATTTAAAGGGTATAAATTCATCAATGTCTGGAACGACATCTGTGATTTCTCAACTACTTTGGATAAGTTTTCATTTTCCTTATTCTTTATCTGTTTACCTTCCAATATCCATATTTGGTATGCGTTCATATTGTTTATGTAACCTATTTTCTTTCCAGTTAGTGCTACATCGAATAGTTTCTAATATTATTGGATTGAATTCAAGTCTTTCTCAATGTTTTAATAAACATGGATCAATTTAGTTATATTTAGATTTATTTCGAATCTACTCATATTTGATATGAGTATAATCAAATTTATTCCATCTCGTCACCAATAGTTGTCTAGGAGTATATTCATATCCAAGAGTACTTAAAAGCTATAAATTGCACATATTTCCAAATCAGCAGCTCATTCGAACTTGTTCTAAGCCCATATTTCTTCTCTTTAATGTAATTTATACATAATAAAAAGTTTTTTTCGTTGCGTTTAGCTACGCTTTTCAGCTTTAATTTAACTCAAAGTTTGAACTCTTTCTGAAACAAATTGAAATATTCACTAGACCGTTAATTTACTTGGGAAAGGGGTAGTAGCAGCAAATTAGATAGATAAAACTAATTGTAGGAATCGTCGTGGGATGAAAATGCGATTAACCAAATTCAAAAAGGAAAACGATAATTTCAGCACTAGTTATAAGTGGGGGGCAACTGTTTATATGAATACCTTCAATTTCTCATAAATAAAGTGACATAATGGAATTGTTCATTATACTCTATTTGTATTTCTCCATTCCATGAGTGCCGTATATTTTTGATTGCAATGTTTTCTTCATTTTTCACGAAATAACTTAATAGATGTTTCTTTTGCAATTTCCACAATTAAATTTTACTGCTCTCTAAATTTATTTTGAAAAGAAACTTTACAAGCCTAATATGCTAGATACATGAATTAATATGTGACTTTCTAAATTTTGAACGTCAGCGGTAGCTAAGCGATGTGTGACGTTCTGTTATGAGTTAATCTGATTCTGACGGCAAGACGTGGATTGCGAAAATAAGAAATATGTAGTGGGACGGTAGGCCGTGGATAAGGAAGTGTAATCCACGGGGTGTACAATTCATATCATCCTTCAATTCAACATCTAATAGGAATTATTACGTAGTCGAGTCGTGGAGAAAGATATTTTTTACAAATCTCGTTAAATTCGCCATACACAGTAAAATATCTAGAGGTCCATTTTTTGGTATATTGATTACGTACAAGAGCTTTGTTGTATAATCTACATCATACGATCTTAAGAGCTATTTAACATGTCATTATTTTCTCCATAGATTATATGATAGATGTATATAGAATATACTATTCTGATTTTAACAAATATAACAAGATTTTTATTCAAGCAATAAACATCTGGATAACCATCTGTGAAATTCTGCTTAAAAAGTGAAATACGTGACATATGAAGCTATATTACACGCGAGTCTAGGTACGTAAGCACTTCTCTTTTTCGTTGTATTATTAAACTGAGTCCTGCTATTCCTCTTCTTCTCTTTGGTATATATATTTAAAGAGCTCGATGAAGTTCAAAGAAATTTTTTAACATCGAACAATCCATTACAAAGTTATTGACACCTTTCTCAAACATACCTAAGCAGAATTCATATGTCCACCGCTGTTTTAAGAAAAATATTCATTCATTTATGTTACTTTTCAGTCTTTGTAAACAATTTTTTGTCATAATAGAAGAAATAGAATTAAGACAATATTATCCAAAAACAAGGACATCATTTTTCAACAAAAAAACTCTGTTGCATGAAGAAGCTACGAGTATAAATAATCTAAAAATAAGTTTGTGATGTGATAACTTCATTATTCCGCACCCACTAATAATTGAATCAGTGAAAATATGAAGCGCTACCAGCATATCAATTCCATCCGTCAACAAATTCTTACTGTTAGTTTCGTATTAGCTGATGGTTGATAAAAAAGCGAGGTCTGAACTTCATTTAAAGTTTTAACGTTGAAATGAATATTACTTCTGCAAGTTAAATAAAGAACCAGATGGAATTTTAGTGTTATCTGTCTCCAGCACATTTTCCCCACTGATTTGTCGCCATTGAACTAAAGACATACGCTTTGGAGCAGAATCAATCCGTAAAAGTTTTTAAAAGGGAGTTTCAATTTCTGCTATTTCTAATTCCAATTCTGTAGAAATTCCGATACTAAATTTCGGATGAGGTTAATTAGTTCCACCCTTTTCTTGATGCTTTCGTTGGAGAGATAAAGGATTATCCCAACAGAAAGGGAAATAACGATCAAACATTTGAATTATATTCTAATAAGGAGATAATAAGAAAATTCAATTGGTAGAAAAAATTGATTTTGTTTCCTTTAGAGTTTTTACTTCGTTGCGTTACGGACGAAACTTGGTTCTCATTATCTTTCTGACCACTCATTATTAGTTTATTCCAATAAGTGAGTTGTTGTTTATTTTATTGATTATGTATATTTTCCCCTTGTTATGTAGGTGATTATATCGCTTTGAATGTCGTTAACTAGTTTTTGAGAACCGTTTCAACTTTAAATGAAAGCGTTTTCAAATTCTCTGCTGTCCAAACGTTTCCACAATGGACTATTTATCCTGCTTTGATAAGTCAAATTACAATCCTCTCAAAAACTTCTCTTCATTTCAACTTCGCTATATGTTACTTTCATAACACGAACTTCTCTTTGTTTCACTATATTTATCACATTTGAAACCTCTACCCGCAGTTGGATTTAACTATTCATAATTTCTCATCTACTTCCTGATATTCTGAAAGACAAATCCAAATTGAGTTAACACTTTGACTGACAAATTTTTTTGTTTCTTGGACTTTGTTTTGTTTTGTCCTTTTCGCTAAAACGTGATTCGACCTCTTTAAATCTAATTCATGGAGAATAAGTAACTAAACCGTCAGTTGGAGAATTTAAAGCTGTTTCTTTCTATCATTGTTTCTCTGTTGAATACCAAAAATACCAACAGTGCTATAGAAAAAGTGAAGCTGATATTTGTGCTACCTCAGTGTTTGATTTTTCGTTATTTTTATTGCTTCAATCACTTTTGTTTGGTTTTCCTACGCCTTTTTAATATTCTATATTGAAACGCGATTCCTTCTTCATCCAAGATTTGATCTTTGCACAGCTTCATCCGTAATTTTATAGAAACTATTACTTAATTCCATAATTTTATCATAAACCAATTAAGAAATTAACGATAAACATAGATGATTTGGATAATAAATTGTGACCATTGCTACAAGCCGATAGGTGACGCAGATGAAGCTGTTTTTTCCAATATTCCTCTTACAAATATCGACACTATTGTAGCAAACATTTTTCTTAAACATTAATTCATTTTTTAAGATTTTCACAAATAAATATCGCAAATTATCAAAGTAGTCCGGTCAAATTAGACAAAAAATAAGATTGGAGCTATATAAATTATCAGCTGAAAATCAGTGGATTTGTTTAAAATGTTATGAAAAATGATATTCAAATTTCCCCATCATTTCCGTGTATGTAAAAAAATTTATTCAAGGTTAAACGTCAACAAATGGGTTTTACTTGTGACAAAAAGTGTAGATCATAAAATTATCTACAACAATTGTATCAATACTTTTTTTTCTACGAGTTTCTAAGATATAACGATTGAAAAAATTGTAGAAGCTGGAATCGTCATAATATGCATGAGTAGACCACGTGTATATACATCTCTAGACTAAATTTGAATTTCTGGAACCGATGGTGATATTCATACTGAATACACTGTTCACACCACCACTACACCAACACTGACAAGTACACTGTTTGACGCGCGTTTCGATAACCAAGTTATCATCTTCAGAGACAGAAGGATCATTGTAACTTACACTTGAAGTATAGAATATTAATAAGTTTTAGTTAATAAGCATATCTGATGAAATTAAACCCAATCCCTTGGTTTATACGCTATCTATCTTCGATTAAATTGTCTGCGTGGCTAGGGTCTTATACCTGCTGTAATAAATGAAATACTCTAGTCTTGAGCACCAATGGATATATGAATATTACCAAGTTCAAGTGGTTTTGTTTTCAGCTAGACTCTACAGAGTGGGGCTGGAAGTTGGTCAACAATTCATTAGAACCTTTTCAAGCAACACAATTTTTTGCAACTGCAAAATGCAATGCAGTGCTAAATGAGGTTGCAAAAAAGTCGGACTATTTTGTTTTCTGGCATTTACACCTTGTCAAAACCGGTGGTGATCTAATGTGATCTAATATTGAATCACTAACAGTTGAGAATCCGTTTGATTCCAACGAGTCGATATGCGATACATCGCTGTTGACGCAATTTACATGCACTCAGATTGAGGATGAAGAACAAGAAGAAGAATTTGTAAGTTACGACTCGGACGATAAAATTTCAAAACTTTTTTTAAATTTAAATCGCTTTTATCCTTTCAATCTCCGCTAATTTCCATTATTTCGCAATTGTTTGAAATTTAACATGATCACAATAGACCCGTGTAATAGGCTTACTGGGGAAACCACGTTAAAAAAAACGCTTTGAGTACACTACCTCATAGGTGGCGTGGAAACGTGTACATATTATGATTATGACCTTTGACCTTGAATAAACTCTTATCCATACACGGGAATGATAGAGAACTTGCAAATTTCAGTTTTAATTATGTTTTAAACAATTTAACTGATTTTTAGCTTTGTGGGAGCTTATGTAGCTTGGAAAGTCTTAATTCACCGGACTACTTTATTTATTTTATTTTCACCCTTTCAATTAATTATGGTTTTAAAATAAAAAATTTGTCAGCTCTACTATAAAAACCTCTGTATATGTAGATTATACATAATCATTTGCCGTAACCACTATATTTCATTTATCACATTATCGAATTTAGAATAAAATATTATAGTCCGGGGGCCAGGTGAAAAATTGTTCAATTATTTCCTTTCGAAAGATAATTGGTGATATGCATCAGAGAGTTATGTAATAAAGCCTAGTGAACGTCAGCTGCGGCTAGGTGGGTGGGATAAGGGGCAGTAGCCTCCCACGTACAACAAAAAAAAAAGAAATTCAATAATTTCTTCCCAGCTGACAATTTGTAAGCTGATTGTTAATATACTGCTTTGATATGTTATAAAAATCAGTTAGCAGTGAGTAGAGGAAAACCTGGTCAGCTGATACAATAGATGTTTTTGCTTAACTCCTTCAAAATAACTTCCAAAGTATAAACTGACGGTTTTTCCATCGAAATATAGGCAGCTAACTTTTGTATTTATTCACATCTACATATAAGCTATCATCAATAGAATTTTTATTTGACTGGAAATCACTGAAAAGATGATTTTTTTTTCATGTTTGAGGCACCAACTGACGTATACTACACTAGAGTATAGTCAATTGATTATTTTGTTTCCTCTAGATATTGGGATAGTTACTTTTCCACAAATTTTTAGTTGGGAGGAAATGACCAAATTTAATTTTTCTTTTCTCACCTCATCCCACCCATCGAGTGGCAGCTGACATTCGCTAGGCATTATTATACAACTTTCTGATGCATTATACTAATTATCTCTTAACAGGAACTTGGTCGTGTATTTCTGCTGCTGGCTCTCGGTCTATTACTTTCCCTGTGTGACTATATAACTACCGATCCAAATACATATATACAAACTAATCTGAAAGTTCTATAATCTTAATATTTAACTTCTCACTGGCCTACATCTTGAAACATTTCCAATTTCTTCGATTCAAAATTATTATGGTTGCACAAAGTAAACTTATGGAAATGCATTAGAGAATTTCAAAGTAAACAGATCCGTATGCCGGTATTTCAAATTTAGTTGAAAGCCAGCGGTTTTGTTCGTTTTACTATAACCATCCACATTTCCTTTCTCAATTTATCCGTTATGTGGAGCTTATTAAGGGTGAGCCAATTTTTATAATGGCGAGTCTTTCCAGCAAATAAAGATATAGATCCTCCGTAAATATAGAGTGGTTCAAATTTCAATAAAATACGAATAAATTATGAATAATAGGAATAATTCCACAAAGAGAGTGAATTTCAAATACGGAATTATGATGAAGAATTTATAATAAAGCCGATATCTTGGTGTTATTCAATTTATTGTCAGATGTATATTATTTCAATAGATTTTACTGATTTTGTTTTTGAATTGCTGGACGAGTTTCTAGATAATTACCATATCTTTTGTTTCCATTTTTCATCCGATTCTAATTAAACGGCGTACATGTATTTTGTAATAACAATTCTTATAGTTGACTACAGTTTCTGAATAATGCTATTTATTCGGATAGTGTATATGAAAGAATTTATTTATTCACACCACCAGCAAGAGTTGATTGTCAATTGACAAAAAAAATCTGTATGATATAACAATAAGAATACCGTAAAATAAAGCACAAATAGACGCTAACATGTTTAAAGAGTCAAATAGTAACAAATAATCTCATGGTGAATGAATGAAACCACTACACGAATTAAATGGTATTCCTCTCGGTTATATATCAAAAATCACATATCTGGAATTATCTTCAACTCGCAATTAAATTGACGACCACATTAAGGACCTTGTCGTCAGATGTCAGAATAAACTAAAGCTATTAAAAGTTCTCTCAGACATAGAGTGGGGATCTGACCAAGAGACTTTACTCTCAATCTACGGATCTAGGATCGATTATGGGTCCATCGCCAGTGCCTCCGCTAAAAAACAGATATTAAATGTTCAGCCAATTAAGCATTATACTTATAACTGGAGCTTGCAGAACATTTACCATCGGAAGTTTACAAGTAGAACTAGGAGAATCGTCACTAACAGTGTCATATGTCAGTACTATAATGAGCAACCATGAACATCCAAGGTATAATAGCACAGCTGCAAACAGATATAAAAGCATATTCGGATTCTGGAAAAGAGTCAACTATTCCTTTTATTAGAGAGTTTATAAATATAGTATACCTCCTCCATGGCTGATTAAAACCCCGAGATTTGGCACAAGTTAGAATATCTTTAACAAGGCAGAAACGCAAGCCAAACTCTCCATGTATTCTAGCTTCCATAAAAAATGAACAATGAAGTTACATACAATTATAAATATTTGTTTTCATTTGTGTGTCTCAAAAGTTAATTAGCAGCTCTTGTATTTTTTGGAAATTTATAAGAGCATATGATAGTTACATTACTTTTCTTATTAAGAAACTGCTGTGAATTTCTTACTTTTTTATGTTCCTATTTTCCAGCATTTGACAACAAACGATAACGAACTAAACTGTCTATTTTTATTCAAAAAAAATTGAATAAACTGATATTGTCAATAAAAAAATCCTTCGACAGATACAATGGAAAAGACTAGAGAATCAACGCTTTTTAGGATAGGCTTAATGACCATAAGAAATAGGTTTCTTAACATGATTAAGTTAGTAAGTACTAAGATTCTGTGTTGAATCTGATTGAGATGTTAGTGAAATTTTCGAAAATCGAAACATCGCGAAAACAACGAAAGTAAATCCAAAAACATTGCAGAATACCTTTACCATGAGCCACCACTGCATAACTCCATTGAATTAATTAAGATTATAAAAGATCTTGTTATATTCTGAAAGTTGTAGGAAGTTAAATTCATTTTGTTATTGGTTGTTCTATAGAAGCAACCACAAAGGTCAATCCAGTTAAATCCATATTATTCTCACTAGAACTGATCCTAATTCCTCTGAATGCGTCCAAACTATTTTTACATGCAACAGAATTTCGTGATATCTAGTTAACGGATTATTCTATTACCCAACTTGAACAATAAGCGTATCACACTCATTTTAAGTTAATTTGTTTACCGGAAACTCCTTATAAGAAAACAAATGTATGTTGTGGGAAAATGTAAAACTAACTCGGCAAAAAGTTTCTTAAAATTGGATTACTGTAAATCGTTGGTAAAAACTATGAGGCGGCCATAGAAACTCTTGGAACTGTTTTGCGGTGAAATGAATAATTAGATTGAAGTTCGCATTCTCTACAAACTCTGAGAATTCCTAACCACTAAATAGCTGCCGACTAATTGCGTACCCAACGTAACAAACAAGAAATCACTAGTTCCTCTTGTTTGCCTTTGTTTAAACTCATAGAACAGGTGAAGAACATATAGAATGTTACTTTTAGGAAAACTAAGATAACACAGGGAAGCCCTCCTTATTTTCCAAATGAAGAATTTAAGATTAAATATTAACAATTAGGCAAACAAAACTTGTGATGGATTATCAATTAGAAGTGAACTTCCATTCTAAAATTGGTGCAGTGGCACTCAAATTGGTTGATACCTCTTAGTCGAAATGGATTTCTCAGCAATCGAAGAGATCTAAAAAAATCAATTAACACAAGTGCTTAGTTGAAATATCTCAGATACTTTTGTCAGGAGTACTAACTAACAGACATGTTAGAACTTGCTCTGTATTTGAAGTATATACGAGATTTGACATAAAAGAAATCAGCAAGTTCAACTCTCAGGATGATTCTGATAATTTAATAGCTGTTTGATTTATTATCCTTTCTTAATAGACCACAAACAAATTAATTTATCAAATTGACTTCAATAAAACTCAAATATTAATCTGGGCAGCATATCTTCTCTTCCGAATAATCTCTTTTTAAAATTTGAATAAAATAGCGTGGTGAAACAAAAATAATGAGAAGTGAAAATAGGTCTATTTGTTGAGTCAAATAAAATCCAATTCAATTAAAGATAATCTTGAATCTCTGAGCTGATTCGGTGCAATGATTGTATTTAATTGGAAAATTTGGGCCTTCTCCTAAATTTTGTTGACTTCGACTTCAAATCCTCGGCCAATTGATCGTACTATCTCTTGATTCAATACACTTGAGAGATATTCAGTAACTGCCCACGCAGAGTAACTTTTATATTAATCCTGCTCTAAAATATATCCCCAACATTGGAGAAAAATCACTGGATTGTACAAACTATTCGAAATAATCTGCTAAACTTTCCGTTTACAAATTTTCCACTCCAGGGGACGCATAAATTCAGTTGATTAAAACCAAGTTGGTTTGAGAATGCGATTTTATTATACGACATAATTAAACATTGTTCACACATTGTAATATATATATAATATAATAATATAAAAAGAAATAGCAAATGGTTGTATGAAAATACCTAAAACAAACAGGTAATTTGAAAATTTGTGCCGAGTTCAGAGAACTGCAGCATAGAACATTCGGATTGATATTATTTGCGTGGTGTTATATCGAGCAACTTATCAGGTATTGAGTCTATAAGATGATTAGTACAATGTACGATGAGATTGAGATTTTTTTTTTTCATTCACGACTCATTAAAAAAGGAGTTTGCTGTGATTTTGTACCTAAAGTAGAAAAATGAAGGTTCAAACCCTAAAAGACATCAAAATACTTCTTTGGACTACAAAATTTCATTAATACACCAAATTATGATGCGACTTTTCGAATTGAAACATTCCATTTGTTGCCTTAGAATACATGTTGGAATATTTTATCGAGATAACATGCTGGTTTTTCTGGTTGGTATTATTTGAAAATAACTTATCTCATTTTTCGTTTCATCCATGGAAGTCTTCTTCATCATCGAATATTCAGTCCAAAGGAAGCCCGAGGAAACATTTTTGAATAGATCATTGAAGTAGCACAATTTCGTAAATGTTTTCTTCATATTGTATGAGATTTTACGCAACTTTTTAATTCCTTTTTGTTTCATTCAAAATGATGAAGTATTGTATTATACCACCCGAGCCTTGGCGGCCTTCTTAATCGATACGAATATATCAATACCTATCAAATACGAGTTGTATAAACAATTTTTTCTACGTCCCATCATAATAATGGAAAAAATCAACAAATTTTTGAAATTCATTAAACTTGATGATGAAATTGAAAGTTATAATAGAAGAATTATTATTTATGTCAACTAAGCAAGTTATGAAATAAAAATTTTAGAAAAATTTGAGCATGCCCACTTCATTTGAAAGATATTGTAGATTCTAAAATTGAATAATTGAATTGACTTTTTAAGAATTAAAGTTTTTAGATGATTCATCAAAGTTATCAATTACTATGTTTTCTGAAATTCTGCTTGTCCTTTCAGTTGAATTTATAGTAGTAGTTTTTCGTATACTTTTGTTGATTTTACTGGCTATAAATTATACGCGACTCTTATAACCTGACCTATAATATTAGTAGAGATAAATTCATGATATCATTTTCACTATCGGGCATTTGTACAGATTCTTTTTTCGGAAGCACAAATTGATTTTGAGTTGGTGAACTTTTTCGAGATTGATAAATTTCAGACACGTCAGGTAATAGCAGTATTGTGAACACACGTTTTTCGTATGTAACCATAGGTTTGAGAGAGGAGGTAGAGAAATCTGTCGGCAGCATAAACACTAATAATGTCGTCCAGGTGATGCTGCACAAAGTAGAATGATGGCAACTGAATCCCATCTACATAGAGAAAATTCTGAGGTAGAACATTGTAGATTACTGTTTGTACGACGATATCATAGAAATATACCAAACGGAACAACATACACGTTTCATGCATAAGTTTTCTCTGGAAACCGAACGCCGCGTAGTTGACCTTAGAACTTGTGTTGACCTCCACCGGACTAACGCTGAATGCTTTCCTGGTTGTGCGAGCTCTTATAAAAGCTTTTTACAGAGAATGAAAAGAAAAAACTTATGTAAAAACGTGTTAATGCTGCATGACATCATTTTCAGTTGTGTGAGGAATAGTAAAGTTCGTTAATGTAGTCAACTACTGCATATAAAAACATTGATTTAAAAATCAGATATATAAAAAAGGCGTACCCATCATTCTTCTTCGAAATATAAGTCCACTACTACTTTGTAACGGAACCAGACTCTCAGTCAAGGAAATTATGAACAATGTTAAGGAGGTTCCAATTTTGACATGAAGACGTACTGTTGTCATAACTCATCAGCATGAACTGGCATAGCAATGAAATTCATTGGAATGATTGAGGCGCCACTTTAAAATAAATTTCATTTATTTTCAAACTAATTTCGGTTTATTTCCAAATGATTTTGTTAATCACCCGTAATTTCCCATTTATTATTATAACCTAAATTGTGCGTGCAGATCGTCGAATGAGAATCCGGATATTTTCCGAGGCTGTGAACGCCGATAAAGAAACGGTTGAAAAAATGTTACACAAGGAATTACAAATGAAAAAGTCTGTGCGAAGTTAGTGCCAAAAAATCTTACTTCTGACCAAAAGCTCTTGCGTCAACAAATCTTCTTTGAAAAGGACCCGATTTGAGTCGATGGAAGTGGTAAAGCAAAAAACGGCAGAGCTCCTAAAGGCACCTCACTAAAGAAGATTTCCAGCACAGCTTTGATCCATGAAAAAAGACGTATGGGAAGGTGTATTGCGAGGGGAGGGGGGTATATTGAAGGGGAACATTCGAATGTAGAATAATTTTTATAATAAAAACCTTTTTCGTAGCCATTCTCGTTATTTATTAGCCAGAATGCATATATAAAACACAAAAGAAATAGAATAAAATAAAAAATCAATTATCATGAGATTTACAGAGACAGAAGAAGTAAATCTATAAGTCTTTTATAGTATTGTAAGCTAGTAAAAAGAATGATAAATATGTCAATTTTTGAGAGCCACGGTCAATAGCCGGTTCAATTGGATTGAAAACATTGTGATTCGGATTGCTGATTGGGATCTAATAAATTTAAACGCATTTTTCACATCGTTTCAGTACTATTTTGCCTCCAAAGTTGTTGAACTGTTTAACGGATTTGAATAAAAAACTTAATAAATAATCTAATATTAAATTGAACGGGTACATTTCGCGGGCGAAGCCCCGACGGGAAACGATAGTTCAAAATAAATAGTTTAAACAAGATAATGTTACGAATTATTTCACGACATGGGCCGTGAAGCCAGCCGTGCCAGTTACAATGAAAGTCTATAATTTGGAGAATGTTAAGGTATCTTTGATATTGCATTTATCACATATTTTTGTCACACCGGCGAGTTGTTCATATTATTTTTTAAGAACTAATTTCCAGGAAGGTCGTTTTATTTATTTGTTTATTTTCCAGGGTATTTGAGAAATTCCTTTTGGATATATAAACTAATTTATTTAGCATATAAAAGTACTGAATCGATAATTATATGTTATATAAGTTAGTGTGTGTTTAAATAAATTAAGTAGGTAGAAGACAGTGTGTATAAATTTACCTAACTCCTCAAAAACAGTTTGAATAAATTAGGAAATAAGAAAAATATTACATTATTGATTTTTTCAATTTTGTCCCATATTTTACTGGAATGATGTTTTGAAAGAACGGGATTCAATAAAATTGATGAATAAATTACAAATAATATAATAATAATTCATTTTATATTGCACATGAAGTTTTATTCCAGTATTTTTTAATGTTCATAAAATAGGAAAATGATTGAAATATACATATTAGTAGATACGAATAAATCATCGAATCGTCTTCAAAAATAGTAGAGATTGAGTCATTGATAATAATTATATCTTATTTTAAATTTTTGTTATAGTTTATGATGGGTATATAATTAAGCAAGATCATCATGTATTCATATTCACCTGAAGTAACAAGACGAAAGCCTGCATCTATCCGAGAGGAGCTTCTCAATAATTGGTGATTTTAATATAATTTTCTGTAATATCGCACCCTATTCCAATAGTGCCGTAAATACTCAAAAATGCTAACTTTACAGGAAGGGCAAACCAAACACGATTCTAAATTCAATGTTTGCTAGATCATTCATTCGGTACTTGGGCGTACCAAATTCGGTGCACATACAATACACATACACTTACAAGATATCTTTACCGTTGATGTTCATTTTATTTAGACTTGAGCTACGAAAAGATAAGAGAGAAAATAATAGAAAAATCAGATACTGTGATAATTTACAGAATTCCACAAAAACACACACTCCTGGAAACTTTTGATCATAGAAGATATATTGAATATATGCAAAAATAAACGAAAACTAAAACGAGTCGCTTCTGTGATAATTGAAAAGTACTCAAAAATTTACAACTTATTTCTTAGTATTATTCATTCCGTTTTTATCAATGTGCTTTAGAACTGAGCTTACCATTCAGCTGTTGATGAATATTGTATGAAGTTCTTAAAAGGATTGGTACAGCATTATCTGAAACGGATATGAATGTATTCTCTTATTATATCATTGCTCCGATATATGATCATATGATTCATAGATATCCATGTTTCATTAATTATATTGGATAGAGACATTATATTTTGTATATAGGTAGAATGGTTAGTCTGTGAGCAGAACGAAATATTAGATAAAAAATATGAATAAATAATCTAAACAGTATGAAAATATGAGATAACCCACCCCGTACCAGTTTAGATACCGTAACCCATGCGTCCTTTCTAACACTCGATCTGATTGGCTGTAATTAACTGGACTTGGAGGTATACCTTGTTAATTTTCTACCTCTGTACTTTGCAAACCCTAAGTAATTAAACAAACAAAGGCCAATGCTAATCAAGCTCCCTTATATTTGCGGCCTGGGCATGGAATTACATTTCGTATTAGATGGAGTAGATACACGATACGGCTCTATTTTTTTTTATTATAGAAAATATTCATGAGTTCTACCGCAAATAGAATGAATTTGAGCAAATGTACAGATTGATATGGTTACAATAGTTATGCCGCTGCAATGTTTCTTTCAAGATTGACATTTGTAACGAGTTCATGGGGTTAATTATACAAAAACAAACTTAACCTAGTGGATAAATTCTTTGAATGTAATTTCCTCGTCAATAATGGGATTCACTGCGTAATTGCTTGTTAAATAAATACTTTAGAATGAAAAATAGCTCAATTCATTAGAAGAGTTTTAAATTGAAACAATGATCATTATAATTACATTAGCTTGTTTTTAAGAACCATAGGAAATTACATCGATAGTAGATAAGAAAGTTTGTTATATAGGATCGAAAATATTTCAAAAAGTGTCTTTTGAATCTCGAAGTAAATGTTAAAATGGAAATGCGAAAATGTAATGTGATTACACACTATCATATATTACGAGTATATCACAAGTTTTTTACTTGTAGGCTTGTGAGAACAATGAGATGAAAAAGAAAGACCCAGGAAATGGTGATAGAAATGAGGAATTAAAATGATGGGTCAATGGAGGCAATTAATCAGTAAGGAGCAAAGAGAAAGCCAACAACAACTCATTAAAATTTAAAAAGAGAACAAAGAATAAATTATTTATCAGGGAGACAATAGAAAGAAAAAATTGAGAGGATCGGGTACGCCTTAATAGGACAAATTAAAATTTTTATGTTGAAGGAGCTGAAGAATTGATATAAAATTAAACGAAGTATGAAACGGCCACGTGACTATTAAAGAACATATTGGTTCCAACCTTAGAAACCAGCAAGCGAATTAGCGGTGATGATGATATTTTATCTCCAAATCCTGAGCTTCTGTGACAGACTTCTTTGTAAAAGTAGCAGCCTAGGTCTTTGCTGCATTCAATTCAACCAAATTGCTTTCACACCATTACAGAATGTTTTTAAGATCGATAACGATAACGATAACGACAACAGCGTGCTATCGTTGGAGAAAGAGAGTAGGGGAAGCACCAGAGTTGATCCCAAGCCTTTATGAGGTGTGTCATCTTCATCATGATAACGCGACGTACCACAATGCGCGTTTGCTTTGCGAGTTTTTACTTGCTGAAAGTTTCCCTACCTATTAACCTTCATTTGAATCCACCAACAAGTTCCCTGCTTTATCGAAGATTTAAGAATAAGCTGAAAGGGATATTGAAAAGGCCACAAAAGAGCAGAGAACAATCATTCCCACAGAAGATTTTCAGGCACGGACTCAGTTTCGTGATAAGTAGCTGACTAACCAAGAGCAGAACTTTTTAGCACTTTAGTTCAAATTTATTGCAACTCCTTCCCTTTATTCTCAAAAAATTATTCAAAATATTCGTTTGTTATTATCAAATATGAAAAGTGTTAATGCAATTCATTTATGGGTGTATATTAATACACAAGGTTATATATTTATGAATTTAGTCTTGTCATAAGAGACTGGACTGGAAAATAAAACAAGCTCACTGATTTATATATTTTAATTTTCCTAATACGCAGGACTATAATCCTGAAACCCCTCTAAAACATTCAATAACTATAATTGCTTGTCAGAAACATTTTTACTCATGAAATAAACTCGTAATATTTTAGAATAGAAAATAATAACCGGGAAAGAGAATAATGATCTAACGATGGCTCATAATAAAGTTAGTTGTTTATCCTCGAGGCTCCGTGATATATGTTACCAACACAAATAACAAGTCAGACAATAAATAATAATACGGGAATGGTCTCCATCATATTTTTTGAGTTTTTTCAAGTCTATGAAATATTAAATTTCAGTTTGGAAGACGAGTAATTACAGGAAGCTAGACGGAAGTCAATTACGATCCACTTGAGAGATTCAGATGTAACTTGTTTTTACAACTTACCATCAACTTAGCTCAATAAATTTTTCACCTATCATTCAATTAATCAGAACGACATGAATCAATTTTAAATGTATCTATGAATAATAAGAGAATTCTTTGAATCAGAAACAATTTATTTGCAAGCAATATACTTGACAATAAATTAGGTTTTAGAAAAGGGTGTCACAGACTGTTAACTAAACGCAATTTGTCATTTCCATATGTAATGAAAATTAGTATCAATTAAAGTTGAAAGGGTTTTGTTACATTATAATACCTAGAACAGCTCATTCCAAATATACGGCACTATATTTTATTGCGACATAATGAAAACAGGCAGGTAACGCTAATTTGTAAACTGTTCTCTAAAACAAAGTACGAAATTGTCAATAATGGTTATTCATTATACGTGATATTCTAATAAAAATTATCCTCCTCAAATAAATTAAAAAATACTAAAATTATAGCAGAACAGACTATATAAAAAATTGACTAAATACGATGATGATAAAACAGAACAAACATATATACAGGTAAATAACACCATAAAAGGGGACACATTCGAATATTTGGAAAAAAAAAGAATCGACCAACAAAAACAAAATAAAATTTAATGACATAATCATCGCAACTACAAGGGAGTAGAAGGAACTATATGAGAAGTGGCTGAATACAGAAACACAGGAAAATCAACAAAAGTAAAATGAAAAAAATGACCAGTGGTTAGGTTAGTGCTCAATACATTGAAAACAAAGGGAAGAGGAAAATCTCATTTACCTGATATTAAGGAACCACCATGGAAAACATAAATACTACTAGGAGTCTGTAAAACAGTAAACTACATTAAAACTGGTAAACGGCCAAACACACCAGAAGAATAACAACAAGGATATATGACATCGTTTCTCAAAAAAAGAGATTGCGAACTAGGTAAGAACTCTCATAAGATATCTGTTAAGGATTTAATGGGAAGAATACAGTGAGGAATACCTGGAAATAGGATTAGAGAACAAATATGGAGAGAGCAGACATGATTCACAACAGGAAACAAATTTAATGGCTATAGAAAAAAATAAGGCCAAAAACAAACATGTACATCTAGCAGTTATTGACCTTTTGTGATATAGTATCTAGGAGGAGAAATATGGAGAGTTATGAAAAAAATGGAATCTGACAGAATATAGAACAAGCAGCTAGAAATATACATAACGGAAACTCAATCAGTATAGAAACTGGACACAACACCACAAACAGTTTTGTAACAACTAAAAGATTTCTACAAGGATGTTCTACATCATCTACTCTGCTCATGATTTTCATAGAATACACCCCTAAACATTGGAAAAAGGAATGCGAGGAAATGTGAATTTCAGTTAGAAATGAACATCTATACTCATCAAATTTTGCGGACGATCAAATAGAAACATCACATGATGAGCAAAATCTGTGTTATGAAGGAGGAGTAGAGCTGGACATTGAATTTGATAATACATGAAAGGGTTAATAACCTAAAGTTGAAATTTAAATTGTAAAGAAATTTAAATAACTAGAGTTTATCATCACGAATAATCACAAAATTCTCAAAGTAGGACTAAAAAAACGAACAAAAAAACATCAAGTCACTTACTAGTCAATTACAGAAGCGCGTACGTGACAAGAAATAAACTAGAAGACAGTAAAGAAACGATCCAATTCTCAAATCAATTCAAACAGTAACTATCCTCAACCAATGAGCGCTAGCATAGGGACGATGTAATGTACGGTTAGGTTCAAGTATGTTGGAACAAAGCTAAAGCTGAAGGAGCCTGATTTATAGACAAATCCAAAGGTCTCTAAATAAAACAATCCAATAAAAAGTTCTGTCTGTAGAATTAACAAGGCAACAAGAAAGTGTTTATTGAATGGATGAATCTTTGTTGATATTAAAACAATGGAAAAGATTAAAATCAATCGAAAGTATCTTATGTGTATTCCATATATTCCACAAAATTAGTATTATTATATTCTGCTGATAATCTCATTCCGTATTTTCGAAGTATAATATACATAACTTTAACATAATTATTTGAGAAGACTATTCCGAGATTGATTTTGTAACCACACTATTTATCGTGCCCGTAGCTAGATCACCGCTAAATCCTAGCTTTATTACACTTGATAGAGGGCAGAGAAAAAGGAGAAAAACGAACTTTTAATTAAGATCTCCGGTCTATGCTCGGATTTCTAAGAAACTGGAATCTTTATTTTCCAATCTTTGAATTTAATGAGAAAAGTGAAACATTAGAACACTCCAAATGTGTTTGAAAGATGAAGTATTCTTTATACGAATAAAATCATAATGAAATTTCATTAGAGCACTGTGATAATGTGAATCGGGAAGTACCTGTTATACTGACATAGTATACCATGTTTAGAATGTCTTTTTCTTAAGAGTGTCAAATTGGAAAACATAATATATTAAACTTAATAATGTAATTCATTTGTTTTAAATATCGAAGGAATTCTAAATTTTTCTGTTTCAGTCCCTTGAACTCCATTATAATAAAATATTTCGAACCATTGCAGTAAAATTGAGACTTATAGAATTGTAGATTTGAGAGAGATTAATTGATTATAATGAATTTCAGTCAACTTAGGAAACTTGTTAATGAGTGATGACTTGTTTTCATATTATTTAAGTATGAATTATGATTAGCCGCAAAACATCCATAATCCTAATGTATTCTGATAGCAAAAAAGTATTGTGGTCAGCATCAGAATACAACGACTCGGATTAAGCCAAAAGCCAGTTTCTCATCACCTAAATTTGAACCGAGATAATCTGGGATACAAAACTAATAGCAGCTATTAATTTTTATTCTGGAAAATAGAAGCTGCAATAACAATAAATGAGGGTCTTTTGTTGAAAACAACAACGCAAAAAGTACGAGTAAAAAATGTTGACTATTAAATAGAAAAAGAATGGGACGCAACGAAGTAGTGGCTCTTTATTGAAAGCTATTTTCTTCTCTTGGTGAAAGGATATAACCTGTATCAGTCACTTTCTTGTTATTTTGACCATCCGATAATAATTAATCAAGATAGGGAAACAAGAGTGATCGTTTTTCGTGAAATTGTACTCAATAAGTGTCTAAAGTTACTTGTAATTCACTCCGTGGTTTTTCCAAACATTGGAAGTGGTTGTAGAAATCGAACAATTTCGAAACTTAATACAGCAGTAATACTTCAGCAGGTTGTTGTTGAATATCAGATATAATAATGAGATTGGATTCTTCTTAATTATAGAGTAGGAGCATAGTTTTTATTTTTACAATGTTGACGTCAATCATGATATGTTTTTAACTGCGTTATACTTTTTCTGACATGTGGTGAATTGAAAATGTTATCATTACATAATGACTTGGTATTTCTTAGAACAGGAAAAAAGGAATTGAATACAACCTTTTCTCGCAATAGAGCAAATTTGTAATACTTTCTTCATGTTTTACATAAATGTCTTAAAAAGAGAGAACATTACATTTAACCGGCTAATACCTTTTTAATAATATGATGATACATTTTTTGATAATATGGATTTTTCATTGTTTGTTGTTTGTACCTTAGGCTTATTTAATGTTGATATCGAATATACTGAGGCCTCTTTTAACCTAACCACTTCATTTTCAAATACAGAGTTTATCATCAACTCCTAGCCATATGAACAATAAATCATATCTAAAATGTGAAATGGAAAATATTGCAATACATATTTTAATTTCGTGATAATTCTTAAGTATTTGAGTCAAAAGATTATCATCCAAAAATATTAGTATGTTAGTATTTGTTGTATTAGTGATGATCTACTACATTTTTTGTAAGTTTTAATTAGTTGTACATACATAACAAAATTTCGTAATTTGATAATAATGCCATCCTTATATTATATCAGTTATAATGTTAATTTCTGCTTATATTTTGATTTGATTCAGATGCGTATAGTTGATGAGGTATCAGTCACGTAACAGGAAATATTCAACGTTTGAAATTTAAAAACTACTACCCATAAACCTCAATGTTGGTAAATTGAATCAATTTGATGATGTTTATAATACACCTAGTAAAAGTTCCTATGGATTTATACATGCCTAATCTATGAAAAAAACTAGTTTCTGTAGTTTGTGTTTTCTACACTCTGTGTATTCTCCTTTTATAAACTGTGGAGCTTCAGCACATTCCCATTAATTTGATTTATAACTAATTTTTATATGAAAATCTTGGTTGATATCTAGTAATAGAAAAAGCAAAAACATGTTTATCACATTGGATTAACTGTTTCTATCAGTGGTAGAAGAAAACTTAATTGAATACTATTGATATTGTTTTTGTGGATGAGATTCGAATTGCATGAATTGATTTTCGGAAAAAACTTTATCCATGACTGATTACAGATCTGTTTAAGGTTGAGCGGGAAATATGTTTCATTCCATATGTTATTGAAATCACAATATGAAGTAATTTTTTTAAGTAAGCTTATTGAAATTTACGTTTCTAAAATGAATCAAATAGGTAAGAATCCAGTCATCATATAATAATTTCATTTTTTCAGAAATGCTGCAGTATTGAACTGATGTTAAAAATGTTGGCTGCATGTCAGTGGGACAAGCATTTTTTTAATGGATTGCTGTATCAAAATGATTACAATGAAGCTGTAGACAAAATTAATATATTTATCTGTACTATCTATATTTTTTCGATCATTTACTCTTGAAATATATATGAAAATTGAAGCAAAGTTATTTGAATTTAACAAAATCGGGTAATTGGGAACAATATACAATATTCACGAGAAAGATAATGAATAATTTTGGATCTATCCTGATTAATCAACAATATTACCATGGCTATCCAATGTATTTATTGAAATATTGAAATGGATTGATTGATGTTAATGGAAACAGACACAATACTATCGACAGAGTATGATATTAAATGGAATTTTACTCACTAATTGAATTTCGAATTATTGATCAAGTAAAATGAGTGAATCTTTGAAAAGCGCAACTAAATCTAGGACCTTCTAGATCTGATGTCGGTAACGTAAGGCACTACTGCCAGTTCACAATAGCATGTATTACTCGTACGTTGTAAGGTTTGGTGTTCAAAACACGGTAAAAGGAGATGTACTTTTAGAATTCGTTAAACGTTTTGAGAAACCGGAGCTTACTTACTAATTGATGCTAGATGTGAGCAGTGGCCTTCTCGGCAATTCGCCTCCAAACTGATCTTCTTCACCAAAGCTCACATCCTCTCACATTCATTGTTTGTTGTTTGTTTCTACTATTGTAGTATTCATGATTCTTTTAGGCAATCGTTTCGGTAAGAGTATGATAAGCCACCCCACGACGATCATCACGAAACTCTATACATAGACTATTGATGATACAAGAAAACGATTTATCAAATCTATTTTATGCAGAAACATTTACTTCCGGAGATACCGTAACAGATATCGAACCATGGATAACTTTGTTCGATAGATCTGATCGAGATCTACCTGTGTGTGAAAATTCATGAAGAGTTTTTGTGAAAAATGTATGCAAATGCATCATCTTTAGTCATGAGTAGGTCAAATCACAGATAAATATTTGTTACTGAGAGCGGGGCTCATACTCAAAGAATTGAGGCCACCTGGACATCTCTGAGAGCATTCCTCAACGATAGGCAAGTACCTTCTGAAGATTGAGGGTACAGAATCATAGAATATAGATGGCTACGAGAATGTAGTTAATCTGAACCAAAAATGGACCTATCCATTTCGTTAATAAAAGAAATCAAAAAATAGTTGGAAATATAAAAGTTGGTGATTCAAGTCCAATTAACATATTTGATTGAAGAAAATTATTTTTGTTCACTTCTATTCAGTCTCTAGCATAACCTAACCTAGCCTAACCTAACCTTACCTATCCTAACCTAACCTAACTATTCAAAAATTTTCATTTTATCTATTGATTTTTCGTGAAAATAATGCGTTTGCATACATTGTCCACAGAAACTCTCCTGCGCATGCGTCAATCATCATGAAACACAGAGAGATCTTCCGCATTAAATAGATATGATGAATCGATTTCTTGTTATATCAATAGTCTATGTATAGAGTTTCATGATGATCGTTGTGGGGTGGCTTATTAAACTTTCATCGTTTCACTCAATTTGATTGTGGCTAAATCATCTTAGCCTCTGTGATTTATTGATTCGGACGATGTTTCTATAGTCCATTTTTTCAAAGATTTTTCTATCATTTTGAATTATTTTTCTCCGGAATATTCTAAACCTTCTTGGTCTTGGTAGTGCTTCGTTTCGCTTTGTTGGTTATATTTTCTCCAAGATATTTAAATCTTCCACTCTCCTACAATCTTCTGATGCCGATCTCTTCATAAATACAGTTTTATAGTAATTGATAACTAGACTGAGCTTCACATTTTCTTTCTACATTACGTGATTCTATAAACCTACATCGATAGTCACCGATTTTTTCTTCTGGATTTTTTAATTCTTTCATCGATTACAGTGTTCAGGATTTTGTAGGTGGTTATTCTTCTATAGTTAGTCCAGTCGGCTCCATCTCTTTTCTATTGCATCTTCTCCTGGAGCCCAGTTATTTTAGATCTTTTGACTCGCTTTCAGAATTTCATGTTTTGATGGTATAACGTCATCTCTATCATTCTTCGTCTATATGATGTTTGTTTAGCAGACCGTTGAAATATGGTATTCAATTTGGCAAAAAAAAGGAAATAATCAATATTGCGAAAAAAAAAGAGAGGGCTAGAAAATTAACTTCCCTATTTTAAAAGTTCGAAATGCTCTATGTGACATTTTTTCCTGAAAATTAATCATTTTCCATTTTTACAACTTTATCAACAAAACAATAATTATTTTGAGATATGTCTCATTTCGTTTCATCATTGAAACGAAAGAACATTATTCTTCGAAAAGTATGTATAATATTAAACAACATGTCTTTAGGTATTTTAGACATCTTTTTATTCAAAACATAAAATAAATTTTGGTCAATTTATTTTCTACAGAGCATATACAGAAACTAAGCATTCACAATGGCTAGGAAATGTTATTGTTTTTCCCACGAATTGTCTAGAACTTGCATTATAAGCTAACACATTCATCTGACTGTTCCTTTGAACACATCTAGTTACATAATCATCCGGGAGATCAGAGATATTACATTCACTATGTGGCCTAAAACAAATATCAAATAATTAATTATTGTGTTCAAGGATGTTAGCAAAGAATATCAAACTTCTCCACGCATTTGTTTTCCATAAAATAGGTATTTAGAATAATTTATTCGGTTTTAGGTACATGAGGTGTGAAATTTGGTTCCATTTTTGTACTAAACACGATAACGCCGGAACCATACGACCGATTGACTTGAAATTTGGTAGCAATATTTCTCTAGTCGACTGGATGTCAACTAAAAACGGATCTTACTCATTCCATGCGCAAGGGGAGTTGACTTTATCGCTCTTAGAGATTCAAGACTTGGTTGAGATATTTTTTTGGCATAAAAGAATTCCCCAGAAACGAATTTTACGAAATGACACCCACGTAGAGCAGAACGAGGGCGTTAAGAATGAAATAATTTTTTTCCTTCAAATCTGTTGCTCCTATAAAATTCAAATTTGATACAAATATTATTTTTATGATCCTAAGATTTACTAAAAACGAATTTCATCAATTTCTGCCTACTAGGCAAATTGCGGGGAAGTTAAATTAAAAAAAAAACACGTTATTCGTTCTATCGCTCCAAGAGGTCCGAGACTTGGTGAGGATATTCTTTTTGGTATAATAAAATTTACCAAAAATGAATTTTACAAACTCATACCCACACAGAGCAGCGCGGGGGCGTTAGGAATTGACGAAATTTCCAACTTTAAATTCCATGCTTCTATATTTTATATATTTGGGTTTATAATGACTTATTACTCCTTTATATTCAATTGCTTCCAGAAACCACAGTCTTTGGTAAACCTGATATCAAATACATGTGTCAATAGAGAAAAAACTCCATTTTCTCTAAAAAATACATATTCATACGTTGCTGAACATTTGAAATTCGCAATATCTGAGATGATACGGAGATGATATAATTATAAAATGATATTATTGTAAGTACTGACAGGACTATGGAATTTTGAAAATTCGGGAATTCGCTCGACGCTTTTCGGGCGGCATCCTTCATATTTTTTTATAAATGGCGGAACAGTTCAATAGAGAAAAAAAAACAGTCTCTGTTCAAATAATCAACTGTTAAGAATCATTAAGTTTAAAATGAAATCTTCCTAAAAAAGTGAATAATTACTTTTGAAATTTAACTCGTGTAAAGTTGGAATGACTGTTCATTCTTTTATGGATATAATAAGAGCTTTTATTATAAGTTTCATGTTCTTTGTAAGATTTGTCATTTTGGTAGTAGAATCTCAAAACAAACGCTTTCGGCGCTATTATACGGAAATACGGAACTTATTTTTTAAATAATGCCGTGGTTATGTCATATCGTTGAAATAAATTGAAAAAAACCCTTTGAAATCTGTGTCTAAACTCTTGACATTGGATCACTTTCCCAAAATTTTCGCCAAAATGTCTGCATCCTTAACGAATTTGAATACTTAATAATAATAAGATACAAACACCGCAATTACACAATTAAATATCAAACCAAACTAAGTTACGAAAAACAAATTAAAATTTATTGTTACGATTCATCTACGACCTGGACCGTGAAACCAGTCCTGTTCGATTATGATAAAAGAATCTAGAAGTTTGGAAGATACTAATATTCTAAGAAAGGCTATTTAAATATTTTTAAATACAGCGGCGTGAAATCATCTTTTTGTATAAATAGACGCTTGTTTATCAGAAACGAGTCAGTATATAATCTAATGTCGTGCCGAACATGTCGGTCACGGTGAATTTAAATAAATTATATAAGTTAGAAAATGGTTAAGTTTTAGTGGATAAATCTTGTAAATAGCAAGTAGTTTAGTTTTCACTACATAGTTAAGTGTATCTAGAGTAAATGGGTGATTCCGTTCTAACTGTGATTTTTTGTATTCAAAATTTCAAGATTTTAAAATTTAACTTTTCTAACTTTTTTATGCATATTATTCATCTATTTTACTGTAAAAATAAAACTCTAAGAGGAATTTACTACAACTTCAAAGTATCACGAGCAAGACACAAATGTCGGATTTTGAGTTCCACGGTACTGACTCATTTATCCACGGTACTGACATGGTAACTTAAGATATTAAACAACAAGTGCATCAATTTTCCTCAGTTTGATCATAAACATTAGAATTTATAAGGTAATTAGTTTAAATCATTTGTTACGACAAAAAAAATTAATAATTTATCGGTAAATTCTAGGAATGGACATGACACGGTACTGACATTCAAGTGATGTAGTATAAGTTTTCTTTAAGTGGCAAGTTATATTGTATAAAAATAATGTTTAAATATCTTAAAAATTATTCAATTAACACAAAATTTTTATTAATTGATTATTAATTAATGACTAGTACAAAAAAACAATACAGGACATTGAATATCACAGTTAGAACGGAATCACCCAAATGCATAATGTATCGATAAATTGAGTAAGTGAGAAACACCGTGTGTATAAATTCAGTGCAACCAAAGAAGATATTTCATTTAAAGCATATAATGGGGTAGGTTTTTGGAATAATTGGAGTTTTTTATCTGGACACACGTGTTCTTTGAGGACACATCGATTTCATATGGGGGTTATCCAGAATATTGTTAAAGTCGTTATGATATAACAAATATACCGTCGTAATACTTTCTATAGTCCTTCAAGTGACAATAGATAAATTATAATACCTTACCTGCATATGTGAATTTCAATTTGTGGTCTTGGATATTTTTCTGTACTTATGATATACAACTTCTGATTTCCATCTTCAATTATACTTAGAGGTTGTATCTTCATACTACGGATAGTAGGACATAGTTCACAGGTTTTTGTAGTGGATTTTATCATAGATCCAGACCCTGATTTGGGGTTACCAAAAGCACTAGTCAATGCAGTCTGGCCAAAGTGCCAATATTGTTCTATTTCTTTGAGCGGATAAGAAGGGTCAGAGTAACAAATTTTATCGATACATTTCTCACCTCCGCCACAGTCTACCTATAATTTGATAAAATGAAATATTAAAATCTGTGAAAATTTTCGAAGCAATTGAATGAAATCAAAATAATGTTGATACTTGAAATAATCATCATACGATCTTTAGTAAAAGTATCCGAATTTTCAAAATAAAAACTCATACTTACACATAATTAGAGTACAATGTGAAGGCATGAAATTTGAGTTTTCCAATTTCTATATGCCGTGTGACGATTGAAATAAATCAACGTCACTATAGTCAAAGACATGAAATTAATGAGAGTAACCAGTTTAAATATCAAATTTCTCCTTAAAATTGCCCAAAAAAATAACCCTTGGAATTGTTCCGAAAATACAAAAAAGATGTAACGTTTATTTTAGATAAAAACCACATTTGTTACATGAATAAATAGTACAAACACAAAAAATCTGAAGCTGCATTACCACTAATGGTGACCTATCTGGGAAAAATTAAGAAATGGGAAAAAATTACGCTCAAGCAAAAAAACTAGAAACTAGAATATCAATCAATTATTGTGGGATATAAAAAGAGGTGGAGAAGATATACTCACAAAAATATAATGATAATAATATAATAGAAATATTAAACCGAGAGACGTGGAGACTGAAATTAAAATGGAAAGGCTTGGTTTATATGGAGTTCAGAAGTAAGAGAAACTTAAGCACAGGTAGGTTTAAAGAACGATAGTATAAAAAACTAAATTGTATGGAAACATTTAGATTAACAGGAAAAAGTAACAGCGAACTGATCTTCCATGATATATGAATCAATAAGACATTCTCTTAAGATGTGACTCACAAGAATGCTCAGTCATGGACACAATAAGAATATTTGGTTTCTGCTGATGAATTAAAATATAACCTGAAATCCCCTCAAACACCATATTTAAATCAAAATGTAATATGCTTGAATAATACAAATATTTTCTCCCCTTAAGTGTCTTGCTTATAATTGTAATATGCGAGAAAGAAATATTTTTGAATTATAATTGTATTGAAATTCATGAGACAAGAATCATGAATTTTGCTTAAATTTTATGGGCTCCTTCCAAAATTTTTAAAATTCTTATTTTCAAGTGTATAAACTATTTCTAAAAATTCTTCTTTTCTCCATTTTTGATTCGGTTTCAATACCCTTCAAATTTTTATAATTATGATTCGTATGGTTGTTAGTGGAATTTTATTTTATCGTATGGATAACTTTGTCAACTGCTTTCTCATTGTCAATGTATTTCTCCTATATGAACTGCAACTTTATTATAACCCGAGTCTATCGACTATCGAATCATTCATACTCGTATCACACATGACTACTTACTAACAGGAAAACATAGAAAAACAAAGACAAACTATTTGGCAAACTGCAAATTAACCAATAAAATGTAGAGACATATTTGCCATTTCAACTTAACTTAACCTCAACCACTCGCTAACTATCCTGCATGAATGTTGCGAAAAAAATTGTACTTGAGATGTTTAAGCACCTCAAGATTGCTTGAGGTGCTTAAGGTGCTTGAGGTGCTTGAGGATCAATTCGCAAATTAATAACGGAGCCAAGTGAAGGAAAGAATGTTATAATTATTTTTATTTCCATATTTCACTAAGTACGCCAATGGACTTTGGTAATAACTGCTTTAATAACGATCGTATAAATTTAAAAAATAGTTTTAGTATGAATTATTTATTTCTGCGCATCGAATATGATTTCATAATAACTAAAACGCTTACCGTTAGAGTATTTACAACAACACAAAAAATGATTACAGCTATTTTATGCATCTTGGAAATATTGCCACTACTATGTGTGAGAACGATGTAGTTTTTGATAGAAATCAAGAAATAATGTCACTTATACTACTCATGTAAGAGAACTTATCCACGAAAGTTTATATTTTTTAACGTGACGCAAAATGGTTAACAGATAAGGGAAAAACCACGATACTTCCTCAGAATGAATCTCAGTTTATTCATATACATACACAAAAGTTGTCGTTGAAAATCCAGATGTTACAATATTTATATTCTAATACAGAGTGTGTGAATTTATCATTCGGTGAAGCTTTATTAAACTAATATTATTATTAATATATGTGATATTCATAACATTGAAACGGAAAGTTTCTATATTTTTTGCAAAGGTGCGATTATAATATTATGATAGGTTTTTATTGATGAATCGTCTTGATTTCAGATCTCCATTTTGCTCTTTATCAAAATATGTTGATAGCACGAAACGTCAAAATGTGTAACTTTCACAATAACTAATTTTCAATCAGGTCAAGATAATATACCATTGTCGACACTATATCTATACAAAAAGACTCAAAATATCACTTTAAAAGCGAATCCGGATTCAATAGCAAATCCCAAGTAAGGTGGCAGCCAAACTTGAATACTGCTGATATTTTCTTGAACAGCATATAACACTTAACCGAATAACTTCGTACGCATCTCAATAAAAGATTAGACCGTTGTAAGAAGAGTAAGAAATGGCCACTCAATCCTCACCTACGGTTACCTAAAGTCTTTCACCTTCAGACTAATTGGTACTAACTACAACATAAGCAATGAAGCAATTGTATCCTAGAGATGAAGTTCTTCTAACACGTCTCCCATAGGTATTTATTCTATGCTAAACTTTAACCTAAATGTGATAACTGTAATTGAAAATTCACTCTGAATACATAATCGCAGAGTGTACAACTTTTCAAATCTACCACTCAGAACAATGTCTGAAATTTTAGGACCCAATAATGATTAAACGTCAAAATGTTCATCATTTTCAATAACAAATTTTCATTCCGATCAAGACAATTTGTCAACAAAATTTGTCTGAAATATTCCTCAAGAACATCAGTAGCATCATTATTTCATGTCTCCTGTTCATTTCAGTATTTGGACAGAGCAATTTTTCGATGCTGCGTCTGTTTCAAAACACTGAATCACATAAAGACTAGTCTCTAGTTCTATGAACAGTACAATTGCTTTCTTCTCTACTAATCATCTACTAATCTTTGTTTAGTGACGACGCAGTACATCCACACTGTCCACTTTGTACCTCGGCATCTAAAGCTTGACCATCTGGAATGATTTCAAAGTACGCTAAACTTTCATAATTCCACCAGACACACAAGACTTTCCTCTTTTTGCGACAGGTTCGGTTGATTGTCTTTTGTCTAATCACTGATTTTCCATGTTTGGTTTGTTAAGATAAAGTAACATTGCGTCTAATAAAACGATCATATTTCGGCAGGGCATGGAGCTGGTAACACACCGTCGCCCTGTGTTTCGCTTGAACCATGGCCGACGATAAGAAACAATGCATCAGCTGTTGAAATTGAACCACCCAACTACCCACTAACCGAAATAAATAAATAAAAAAATAGGTCCAGGTTTACCATCGAATAAGTAGCTATGGGGACTAGAACCTAGACGGAGACGCGTTAGAAAAACCTCTTCTTTATGATACAATTCTTTTATTGCTTATGGTGTAGCTTCTTTATCTTGAAGAATTGAAGTAGGAAGGAAATTTGTTTAGAATGTTTTCGAAATTCGGCTTAAACTGAAATTATTGTCTTTTGGCGATATATTTCTTTGGCGGAATCCGTGCTTGGTCGTTAGATTGGAGCTACAGCTGATACCAGTCTATTTGAAGGTAGAAGACTTTAGGTAACCTTAGATGAGGCTTGAGTGGCCAATTTCTACTCTTCTTACAACGGTCTAATCTCGTATTGAGATGCCTACGAAGTTATTTGATTAAGGATGTTATATGCTTTTTAAGAAAATATCAGCGGTATTCAAGTTTGGCTGCCACCTTACTTTGGATTTGCTATTGAATCCGGATTTGCTTTTAAAGTAAGTTATCGAATCTTCATGAGTATAGTGTCGGCAATGGTATAATATGCTGAAGTACTCGTTGGCTGTTGATCTGCTAGTTTGTTACCTACGATTCCAATATGGAAAGGTAACCAAAAGATAATAACAGATATTTTTTTGGTATTTAAGAAGTCGATATGAATCAAGTAAGAAATATACTTTGGATAGATGAAATTAAATCAAGTTAGTGACGTCAAGGATGATTTTATTGGAAATTGTGATACTAAAAGTTTTGAATATTTGTCATACATCGTAAGGAATGTATTAAATTTAGGAAGATTTATAGTCCATAGTGTAGTAGAGGGAATGGGAGAAGGGCTTCTTCGTGGCAAGTCCAAGTTGTCAAAAATATGTGATAAAATGAACGGGATGTATTTTATTACTAAAATGGTTATTGGATGGTACAAAGTGTTGAACGTAGATATAAATAGAGGAGTTGAAAGACTTTCTATGCGGCAAGATGAAAGAGAATATAGACAGAGACGTAGACCACCTAATGATTTGGAATTAGAGATATATACGTGACTACTGTAATCTATTTTTTAACAAATAAGGGCTCTGTATATTTTCAAAAAATAGTTTTCTTCTTTGTCATTCAAAATGGCACAGATGCCACTGTAAATACAGAAACTCCAATGGACAATGCTTTGGAATATCTTTCATTAAAGTCTGCGTTCTATATTTCATGGTAAAAAAAGTCCAAATTGCACAACGAAATACCAATATGACTTGGGTTCTATGGTTAACGATAGTTCAATCACAGAGAGACCTATTTTATATTCAAATTCTGAAAGCGAGTTATTTGTAGTCCAAATTTCAAAATTTGTTTGTTGAGAATTGTTTCCATTATATTCTGCAGTTGAAAATATAATTGTTGGAATAGTTGCATTTGTGAAAACCCATGTAGTTATGGATAATTTTGTAAATTACTTAACTCACTCCGTGACAAATTTACTTGTAAATTTCGCTTCTTATTTATACTAATGAGTTTTGCTTATCGCTCCTATAACTGGAATTTATTATCATACTTGCATTACTGGATAATTACAGCAGAACTCAAATATATTTATACTATTCGAAATGCAAATAGACGCAGTTAAAACTCCAGAACAATAGCTATAATTCAATTTTTGCGTACAATATTCTACAGAGTGGGTCACAAAAACTGATATTGAGCAGTATTGATTATATTTCAAGAGGCTGAAACACATCGATTTTTGTCCTAAGGGGGACACATTTTTACGAGTTTTGCTACTTAAGTTTTGAGATACTCTGATGTGATTATGTCAAATCAGATATTGCCATTAAAAACTGTGACATTGTTAATGGCGAAAGAAGTTAGAACGTGTTATTATACGAGTGCTATTTGAGTTGCTTCCAAACACGTGAAACCAACTGCAGTGTACCGATCAACTCGCTTCGACCTTTGGTGATGGAGCACCATCTCAAACCAGCGTGTTTGGCTGTTGCTCCGAAATCAATCGTGGTGTTTCTTTTCATTTTTTTTGTTGGTACTGTAAATCAACTCAATTTCTACAGGTTGACAACAATCCTTGAATATTACACAAAACATCTTAGATATATACTTTGATATATTGATCTATTGTGTACCCTTCTGATTTCAATAATAGCTGATGTAAGTAACGTTGCCTTTGTTAATGATTAGACTCACTCAGAAGGAGCTCGGATGTTTACTTGGCTTCCTTGCTGAAGTAAGAAGAGATGCCGATATTGTTCAGGTAGTAATTCATTGAATAGCACCCAGTGATTATGCTATTTAGCTCCTCAACTTGTTATTGCTTGAACAAAGAACTTTTTGAGCCCTGTTGTGAAAGTAAGAAAGTGAAAAACCTCAGACTTACACCCCTTGAAGTAACCGCGCAAACAGGAAACTTATTGTTCGTCATTTTTTTCTACAACAAAATTTAAACGGTGAAACGAATCTCTACCTATACAGCATACTATTAATTTCGGTCTCAACAATAATCCAAGATATTTTGTTTGCAACAAGATGTCCTAGGTTCATATTACAGTAGAGGAAATACCTCAATGAATAATTTTCTAGGTGGTGAATTCGAATTTGAGGTTTTATAGTGGGGTCTGCAATTGCTCTTAATTGAAAGCCTCTGAATGGCACCTTATCAGTGCCTTTAGCTTCCCATGAAAACGCTCGACCATCCCGTTCGCTTGTTGATGTTATACTGTTGATTCCAGTAGGAAAGATTTCTTTAGTAATACTCAGTTTGAACTTATTTCGTAATCATAAATCTTACGTGAAACAAGGTCACGCGAAAGTATGTTGAAGTACGACTGCATTAACAAAATTATGGGAAAGGTTACTCACAGTGATTAATGTTTGTGTTGGTATTCCTGTAAATGCTATTGAATCTGTTCCCTTGAATGAACCTTGTTCAGCAATTTTAAGATGCTCTAAGCTATTATTATCTATACGAATCAGAAAAACTGATCTTCATTATTAGTTTCTTGCACTCTGATAGTGGTTGAAGAGATACCTCGATCGGTGGATGGGTAACAGTTTAATGGCCTCATAATCCTACGAACTCAATTATAAAAATCTTGAATCTGTTGATTACGGGAACTATCTATCTATAATTTGTAACGAGTTACACAATAAATTGCTGAAGTTTTGCGAAATAATTGAGAGAGTGTTGAAAATTCATATTATTATAATTTGGAGAGGAAAAAAACAATATTTGGGCTTCAATATATCTAACTTTCAAAATTTTTTCTTGCAAACTATCATTTTTTTGCTCTTTGTTAATTAGTTTGTTGAATGAATATCAAATAATAAACGTAGAATTGTAGATATAATCCTAGGGAAATAATTTGCCATGTAACTTCCTTTCGCTTTAATATTCAATTACTTTAATAGTAATTTTTAGAATAAATATAAAAATATAATGACCTATTGTTCAATTATCAATATTATCCTAAAAATTTTATTCAAGGTCAAGTATTTCCATATCCTTTCTATTTTATTCAGTTCAGAAGCAGTTTTTCCAGTCGATCTCTAACAATGCTGAAAATCTGCTATTTCTAAATTATTTCAATTTTTTTTAAGTGTAAATTGCAAGGAATGATTCTGAAATGAAATCATTCAATTAACCATTATAGTAAACATCACGTATTTATACCATTGTGGGTGAATTACATAATAGTAATACCGTAGCACATTAATCAAAAATTCTTAGTTTGAATTCTTCATACTCAGCTCACTCACAAGGAAATAACGCGAGAAATATATTTCTGAGCTGTCATGAGGATGATACAGTGCAGTTGTAAATCAACTTAGTAGGCCCTGGATCTTTCTCAGCGCCTTTACTTGTTTCCTTGGAACAAGAACAAGCGCAGGAACTGAATTACTTTAATGCCTACTCCGATTAATTTTAAGACCTTTTAAAGCCCTATACAACACATGTTCGTAAATAGATGGCTCGTGTTCTTGTTTCCACTAATAAAAATCAGAGCTGGACTTGTCGCAATAGAAGCATTCAGGTCAATATTTAGTAAGTTAGGAAATGTGAATTGTCAATAAATATTCAGTCTAGTGACCAATGATAAAAATAGGGTATTATTTAGATATAAATTTCTTGGACAACATCGTTATATTAAAATTTAAAGTTTAGCTAGTATTAGGGAATTTATCCAAAAGTTATAATTGCTCGATGGGCAGCACTTCCTGCTCTTTAAGAGTAAAAACTACCCATTTTCATAGAAACAAATAAATAAATATGTATATGGATATGTTTATTGTTTCTTGATAAGTGAGAAGCAAATAAATTCTGAGTATTAATCACGTTTTTGATATTAGTTATTAGTTCCTTCATATATAAATATTTATATGTTTGGTATGTGTTCTTGTCCATATCTGTCTTCATTTTATTTGATTGGAGAGTGATGTACGTGGATGATGAACCGTGTTTGTTCGCTGGGTTGTAAACGACCCCTTAGTCATCTGACAAACTATTTACAGCGCTGATATTTTTGGGAAGAAACTACTTTCAGTTGTTCATTTGCTAAAGAAAGCCGAAAATTTGAACATTTATTGATCTTTAATTCTTTCAGAAGGCATATACATAGTTTCCCACTCAATATGATGGAGAAAATACAAACTGTGAATGATTGAAATGAGGACGAGCAAATCTAGAAAGAATCATAGAAAGTCAAATTCTTGGGCAATGTGTTGTGCTAGAATTTGACGATATACTTCACAAAGGATGATCCTAACTTTATTACCTTGGTAAAATTGATATATAATTGATATGTGAAATGAAATGAAAATTCGGAGCAACGGAAACAAAAAAGTATAACAGAACTATGAAATGTGAATTAATTGGTTTTGAAGTAATGAAAGATAACTTTGTGGTAACCGTATTGTGTTGAACTCATGCAAACATGTGAAATTTTTCTGCATACAATCTCTATTTTGAGCGAGGGATTTCACATTATTAATATGGTGGTGATTCAATCAAAAATTCCTAAAAGGGCTTCTCTGTACTGTACCACGAAAAGATCCTACTTGATAATCTGCAAACAGACAAGAAGAATATGCTCTCTGTGTAAGAATGACAACAATAAAGCTTGCAGGACTTGTCTTGATCTAATACACACTAAATTTTTTTTTAACAAATTTCATAAATTACGTTAACATTTAAATTGTTTTGATAACAAATTTGTTACAATATATAAAAATAATTAATGATAAAGACTCAGGCTAAAAATCATTAACTACAATTTAAATATTTTTTAGATCATATTCATCATTTTTCAACATAAAACATTCACATTTTATCGCGTGCAGTTGAACGAACTCATTAACGACTCTATTCATGAGATGGGCAAATGATTGGGAGTCATTCAAGAAGTATCTTACTTTGAGGAGAGCATCCCTCAATGATCAAGTTTGATTGAGTGTGTATGTAAGAGTCTGAGGGTGCGTTGGTGATTTTTCAAGTCTACTGTAGATATTCATTACATGTGCAATGTTTTCATTAGTGACCTTATTTGTAAACAAATATTCTCAACATCAATTTTATTGCAAGAATTGATAATATTTTGGTTTCATATGCAAAGGAATATATCCTAAAATAGATAATACCACTGTTTGTTTTTCTATTTAAATATCTGCAAACAACTAAACCGACATCTGTATGTTGAATCCCAAAACATCTATGCTGTGAATTTACGATAATAATCAAGGGAACTGTTGAATTCTAAGAAAGGATACTGTAATATAATAATGAAGAAATCAGCTGTCGTAATATCGATTATAAAGAGTTGTTTGTAGTATAGCGCCTAGATGGCCTTGCGATAGAAATTATTCAACGCCTTATTCAATTTGATTCAACATAATGAATAAGCTCTTGTTGACTCAATAATACCTTGTAGAAATGCAAATTTTTGGTAGATAAGGTAATAAAGCTAAATAATTGACCGTTTTGATGATATACAGAAATAAAAGGTCCAAATTTCTTTGGATATGGATGGTTGCAGAATAAAGAAAGTGAACTGTACGCTTTGTGATAAGAGAATCATTTAGAACTAGTTTTTTACCGTAGAAGTATTAAATTGTGCACCTATGTGCGAGAAGGGTCTAAATAATAAATTAAAAGATATTTTTTTTGCATTTAAGCTATAAAAATATTGTGTCGAAAATACAATTTTATTTTAATTTAAAAGCTTTCCTTATCGAGTAAAATCTGGTAAATACATTGTCAACCTTGTAAAAGGTAATATTTCCTAGAAGTAAAATGAGAGCACTCGACTCAACCGAGCCTGTAAAGGTCTATACTAGTTTCATCTGGGTTGACCATTTTCTTATCTACAGGCTAAGGTGTCAAAAATAAGATGATAAAGGACAATCATAGTAATATAGTTCTGAGCAGTTGGTTCTCTCTAGTCATTGATAGTTATCAGATACAATCAAATTCAAATAAGAAACTTCTTTGACTATTAGACGATACACCGTTGGCTAATCTATAAAGGATTTAATAAAAAAAATGTTTTGGAAGCTTATGTTCATTCAAAATAGTGCTTTTTTTGAAAATGAATTCAAAACCCAAATATAGTATTCACAAATGAATTATTACTATAGTTCTATTCAATTTATTGAGCACTTTCTACACAAAAATCATGGTCTTGGCGCTTATGTATGAGCTTAGCACATCAATTGGAACAAACTTCGGGTCAAGTGTCATATTTTGAAACATACTACAAATTATTTGTTTGTATACTGCATCCAATAGTGTAAGATACCATTGTTTAGAGAAGTGTGGTAGTGATTCTATTTCAAAAACAAACAAATGTAAATCTAAATAAATTCCCACATAACCTCAAATTTATATTTTGAAGCTCATGAAGCACAATAATTGTTTTGGTGCTTGATGGACAAGGCGAAAACGCAACTGTGTTTGACGCACAGATCACACAAACGGCAATTTGGAACATGCGTGTGCTAGATAGAGTACTCAAACTGTTTAATTGGAAAGGAATGAATATAGATTGATAATTGTTCTTACGTAATTTGGTATTGAGATACCGACAACATTTTTAACTTATTAAAAAAAGTAAGCATACTATCATGAAATATATCAATGTCACCATAGTTACCAACTTAGATGAGAGATTTACCATACCTAGAGGAATATAGGCACAGCAAATATTAAGTTTGAAAAATTGAGAAATGACAGTGGCACAGAGATCTTCAACATCAGACATCCACTAAATATACACCACACAATGGAAATGATGTTTGATATCAATCAGGATTCCTACTACTTCTTTATCAGGATGATCAGAATCTTCCTGATCACGGTCAGAAATTACGTGAGAATTATTTAATGCTTCAGAGGAAACGATGTTAAGCATAATCACAATTTAAAGAGTTTCAGAAAAAAGGAATGAAAAATCATGAACTTATTGGTAATAAACCCAAACAGTCATTGGAAAAATCAGTGAGTTTAAATGCATATGTGAAAGGAATGGGAGAGTTGATTCTGTTTGCATGATTATCTGCATGTATTCAAAATTTCATAGAAAAAATATAAGGATTAGCGACTTAGGAGCATTGCTGTGGATTTTTGTGTGTTAGGAATTATTTACACACCCTAAAGGTTGAATCTTCACCTCATATCATGGGTTATTTGCCATAACCCAGCCCATTTTGAATGTCTTCCACCATCTTTCAGAGGATGTTTCTATTATATCTAGAAGTTTATATTTCCATTATCTGATGTTATGTTATGTGTTTTATGTTCATTACAATGTGATTACTTTTATATCGAATAAGCTTAACAAATTAACGAAAATATAATTTTTCAGATATTATTGGAGACATCCTGTATTGGATGTACACATATCTCAAAATAAATTCATAGTAAATAAAAATAAGACCAAGAATGTTCAATAATTTCTAATTAAGTTCGGCTATCCGTGAAAAGATGGCGAGAGATCTCATTGCAGTAATTTTTCTAAAATAACTGAAGTTGACAAAACCTCTTACTATCGAGCATAGATGTCGCCAAAAATCTCTATCTCGAATTTTATATATATCTTATGGGAGGTAGTGGTAAGGAGGAGTATTTCTTATGGAAGAAGAAAATAAGTTGAAGATTATAACCTATTAATATATTGTTGTAAATGTATTGACTCCAGTTTTGTTAATTTAGATATAAAAATTTATGATCAATTGGAAAATTGTGCTCAGTGGAAAGTTGTCCAGTTGGACAAAAATTAAAAAGTGAAAGATTTGATATGTCTCAACTTTTGTCTTTTTTTCAACAAACAGTATGTATAACAACAATATTTATGACTTTCCAATACCAGTTTGTTTCACTATCCTATTTGGGAATTCCCAGGCTGCTTTTATAATATTTCTACTTGCTACTAAAGCGCCATCTCAATTTGGTCCTTTTCAACAGACACTTTTTGTTACACTGAGATGGTTCTTCTTACCTCTACTCACCATAGTACATCCTAGTACATCGCTTATGATTTAATCAGAAAGTGGAAATATTTTCAATTTTCAAAATTGACATTGAATCATTTATATATGTATCGTTATTGAGTTTAATTCGGACATTTAAAGATTATTTCTGTCCACAAATCGAGAAAAATATAGATACTAGTGGCTTGTATTTGTAATATTGCCATGAATAACTTTGCCTTTAATTGTCTCTACATATTTCAAGAAATGAAAATTTTCATAGAGTTTGAAAATTTTGGTCTAATAAAAATCGTCAGTAGAGATATTCAGTTACTTATTTACGTATATGTCTTAGGTTATAGCTAGAATAATTTAATTATTCAATATATTTAATTTGAAATACTACCTACACCTACGGCCTGAAAATTATAACAAGGTATATCAAATACTGGAAATAAATTTTCCATTTAAATCTATAGAAAAACGACAAAATTTGGTCAAATACTTTGGACTGAAGATTCAATAGATCAAATATTCCATATTATTGGTTTCATTTAATGATAAAAAAATTTGAGGGTTCTCTGTCTTCAATTGTAACGAAGTATGTAGTAGATAAAGAATTGTGATGTTTTTCCTATTTATTTACGCGACTTCAATTAATGAAGTGAATTAATAAACACTGTCTCTTAGATAAAACAAATCAATAACTAGACTTTCCTAGACATTATCTGAAAGAAACAATGTAAATAAACCTTAAATAATAATAGAAACTCATATAAGACAAAAATGATAATATAAATAATTTTAGAATTCCACTACATCTAGACAGGACCGGCTCTAGTGCGGAGACGCGTTCGTAGCAGTATAGTGAAATAAAAATTGCGGTTTTCTATACATATTTTCAAACACAGAAAGTGGTTAACTCGAGGAAGATGATATGACGGAATAAAAATAATATCTTTGTCAATTTTGTATCGAGTGGTCAGGGACAGAGCAAAAGCAATAGCACTCGTATGTAATAAATAAAACAAACGTTATCAACGTGATACACTATAGAAAAAACCTAGTAGAAACAAATTACGGATATTATAGATTACAGCATATATAAATTGTTCAAATTTCAATTAGTCTACAAAATAATTTTTAGTATATATATATATATATATATATATATATATATATATATATATATATATATATATATATATATATATTATTTTAAAATTATGTTTTTTGGTAGTTTTGTACTTTTAAAAAGAAAGATGAATTTTGACATTTCTACTTTTCTTTGAGTCTTTATCAAAATATGATATTGACAACTGACAATTTGCTAATTTATACTGATCTATAGATCAACTTTATTATGAATATCGAAATAAGGATAAAATCAACTTTGTTCCAATAAGAAAAATTAACTTTTCCTTGGTTTCCACATCTCAAATTCAGATGCTTAACTATTTAAAAAACAAAAACTGCATTGAAAGAATATAATTATCCCGAAAAAGTGAAAAATAACATATTCAAAAAAAGGATAAACAGATACTATAATCAATTTAAAAGCAAAACAGTAACGAAACATCAAAACATAAAACATTTTTCCTTATCATATACACAAGGACTTTTCTAGTCATAGAGGATATAATACATTATCCAAATATTTCACTGAATTAAAGTCTAAAGCACCAAAAAACAAAAGAAGTAATATTATATATCAAGTGGATTGTACTATTAGTATTACTCTCAGTATTTAGAAAATAGAAAGAGGTCATCAATAACATTAACGAACCATGAGATATCAAAAAAACATAAATTCAATTATGAAGATTCAAAAATGCTTGAAACCGAATCTGATACACAAAAAAGGGAATTTCTAGAAATAGTTCACATTCATAAGAACGAAAAAGCTATAAATGATCAGAGAGATCTAAATAATTTAAGTAAAATATATAACTCTATTTTGTAAATTATAATAAATTCAATTGATTACTGCTGTATATTTGAGATGTGGAAACCAAGGAAAAATTAATTTTTCTCATTGGAACAAAGTTCCAAGTTGATTTTATCCTTATTTTGATATTGATGATAAAGGTGATCTGTAGATCAATATAAATAAGCAAATTGTCAGTGTCAATATCATATTTTGATAAAGACTTAAAGGAAAGTCGAAACGTCAAAATTTGTCTTCCTTTTAAAAACTAATCTTGAAACAGAAGGGACCTAAAAGCGCATCAACAAAAAAAAAACGAGAATTTCAATTGGAAAACAGAAAAATTTAACTCAAAATACAATTTCTCAAGAACTAATATTCAAACATAATTTGTTGCTTGATAATTCAAATTCTTCTTTGTACCTCGTATAATATCGTATTAATAAAAGGTCTACTCATTTTCATTGGCGCTTTCATCACCATCATAAATTCAGGCATCTAAATTTGGAAGGCGATTGCACCCTAAAATTTTAGCAAAAATTAACAAAACTCTCGACAACCCTCTATTTCAGAAGGTATCACCTTTAGAAGGTTGTTAGTTAGTTTTTCATAAATTTAGATAGATGTCGAAACTTTTTCTATATTCCTTACAATCGCGTTAGGCCTGAAAATCGGTATTTTTTCCTAACTCCTTTTATATTCATACTTACATCAGAGTGAAAACACTAGACATATAACCCTATATACAAACGATTCTCACAAATATAATTGATGATTCAAAATCGAATACGTATGTATGGAAAACAACAAAATAAGAGTCTCTCCAAACAATAAAGTTCTTTTGAAGTTATTTTTGGTTTTTATCATAATTAAAATCCACTGTTCCATTATTTGTGCGTTCTCCCGTGGGAAATGAAGATCGTTCAAAGAAGATATACATTTTTTCACATTCTGTCCCTACCAAATGATATGGAACACGTTGATAAACTGCAAACAGGCAATAATAATCAATATTTCGGCTATAATAGAAATCAACTTACAGGGTCTTTTTTATGTATTTTCCATTGCGCTATAATTTTGGACCGTTTGAATGATATTTGAAGTAGAAAAAAGATAATTCTATTTCTCTCATACTATCTCACATGATTTCTTTTGTCTATTCAGTCAAATACTGAATCTTTAAATAGGTATGAAATGTGGATCTTTTTTTTTATTTTACTTTCTTTTCAGCTCCTCAAATGTTCTATCATTTATTTTCCTTTTCCATATGCACATTCTTCTTCCTCCATTTTCACATTATCTTTGTATATTTTCATATATTTCCTATACCTATACCCTTGATCAATAATTTCTTGGTCTAATTATTGACTACATTCAAAACGTGGGCTTCTGAACGTCTTTTTCAGCTTATTGCCTTAAATAATTCGATTTTTTGACAATATCTCAATTTTTTTAACTAAGTAGCTACGTGTGTTGTATAAATATTGGTGTCTAACTACAAAATAATAACGTTGAAGCTATAATTTCGTTCGAAAAGTATTATGCTGACTCCCTGGATGAAAAATCTACAATCAATGATTGATATAAAATACTTAAACATGGCGCTATAACTACAGAATATATTTGACAATCATGACTTCCAAAAGAAGCGTCTCTACAAATCTGATGCAAGTTACTTCACAATGTAAAATACCCAACAACGAATTATGATTCTCGGCGCTATTCGGAGCTGATTCAGTAGAATTAGAATAATTTTTTGATGCAATATGTGAACATGTACGAATCCAAGATTCAACACTACACACATATCTAAATAGTTGTAATATGACTGAACTGATATTTATTATTTGGAGAATAGAAAAAGAAATAATAGTAACTATTACTGCATATTATTGTACTAAGTGAGCTAATTAAAGAAACCCTGCCTTCAAAATAAAACTTATGAACTTTACTAACAGTGAGACTAGACAATTTCTATAAAATGGCATAGAAATGAGACGAGTATTACAATAAATACATCACTCTGGTTTTAATTCATCATTTTCATCTAGGTTTACGTCTGTTCCGTTTTTTCAGTGCTAACCATGCAAACATTAAATATTGCAATTTTTTTTTGCCTTAATCTGCTTATTTCAGTCTTGAACTACAAATCATATGAAGTTTAGATTGATTTTAAAACCAATCAATTTCTTTTCACGTTATAATGTTATCGGAGTAAAGTCAATGAAGTTTTGTTTTCCTAAACTCTCTTTACGCTCCAAATGGAATTTTCTAAAATTTTTTCAATGTGAAACTTTTTACGTTCAATATATGAATTTTTCATTTCCTAGCGTAAAAGTTTTTATACATAAAAAGTAGAGGTTTTCAGCACTTTTCAAAGTTTCTACTGCGCTCCTAAAGTTTTAAAATCCATCAAAAATCGATGGATTTTATATTGCTGTTAACTTAACTCAATTTTCTTATAGAACAGTTATTGAAAGAAAAAAATGTGATGTAAAATGTGTGTAAAATGGAAAAGAATGACTATTTAGGGAAAAGAAAACCAAAGGGCAAATGTACGGCCCCGTTAATTCAGCAGTCTTTTATTTAGTTAAACCTGCACCAATTTGGAAATAAAAATACTAATTTTAGTTAGAGTAAATGAAATACGTTTATACAGTTCTGTGAATCATATTAATGGTTTTGAAAAAGCGCTTGGCAAATTTCAGGTTCAGTTAGGAGGAATCGTTTGTGACGCAGGGCTTGGGGTTACTCGCCAAGCGTTCGCTATTTCGTGTTAGTTTAGTTTCTGCCTCTATTATTGTCGTGTGAGTAACTCGCTTTAAATAGGATGGTTCCAGAAATAGCTGGCCTCAAAAAACACACAAAAATACAAAAATTCTGGAAAAAAAAATTTTATTCAGCCATCAACTGCCGAGATCACTTCTTAATTATTAGAAAATCTTTGATGACCGATCCAAGTCTGGGAGCAAAAAATAATCCAAAGGGAGTCAAACTTTTGAATAGGTTGCAGGAAGTACCAATTCAAACTTCAGTTCATTGATTTTGGTAATTGCTATAACGGATGTGTGAGCTGATGCATTGTTTGGATGAAACAATACTTTCTTCTTAGCCTAATGAGCAGGTTCAGCTTAATTTCTTCACTCAAACGTTGCTATAAGTTCACATAATACTCGCCATTGATAGTTTTTTCTCTTTAAGATAGTCAATCAAAATTATTCCACGTGCTTCTCAAAAAACCCACGCCATGACCTTGCCTGCAGATGGAATAGTCTTTGCTCTCTTTGGATCCGGTTCTCCCTCTGTAGTCCATTGTTTTCATTATTCTTTTGTTTCAAGTATGAAGTGATGAATTCACGTTTTTGTGAGACATTGTCAAAAATTCGATGGAAACATCTTCACGACACTGATTTTGTTCCATTGTGAGTAAACGCGGCACCCATCTTGCGCACAACTTTCTCATGTCCAAATTTTCAGTTAATATACGATGTATTGCAAACATCAAAACTCATAAATCTGTTATCAGATAAACACCCTATGATCTACATTCGATGAAAATTGGATTTTCCGGCATTTTCGTATCACGCTCAGAAATTAGGAACTACCAATAATTCGGCACACTTCAATACCCAATCAATGCAACATTTGCTAAAACGTAGTAATTAAGCAAAATAAAAAAACATTTGTTTGGGAATTGAGCTATTTCTATATAACAATTGGATTGAAAGATTGAATATTCCAATCATCCAGAATGACGATCACTATTCAATCAAGTAATTTGACAATGACCATATTATGGAGTTGGTTTCTCATTTATTGGTCAAACTTGCTCTATATGAATTTCCTATATCTTATACTATTTGGAAATTACCAAGTTGTGATTGTCCAGAAATTTTCAGATAATATTATCCTGAAGTACTATCAGTAGCATTACAAATTCAACTGATTTATTCTTGAGCAGAATTGTTCACTGAAACTCGTAAATCAATAAACAGACATAAGCCACTGTTTTTGACCTAGTGACGTGTATTCAAACATTTTACTCGAACAAAGTTTTGGTTAAAAATACGTCATCGAAGAACTTATTTTTTCAATTAAAATTTATAAAGCGTACACAACAAAAAACTCCACAAAAATATGTGGAAATGGAAGTACGAGTAGTTTTTATATTATTTGGAAGAAAAAAACATCGCATTACAATATAGAAATATACAGTGTGGATTGAATTAATGGATTACTTTGATTATATGAATTATAGAATATTTCTTATTTTGATATTAAATTGATACTATGTAGAAAACAGATGAATAAAAATATATATACTTAAGTGTATACCTATTTCTGACCTAATAATAAAAAAAAACTGATGAACAATAAGCTATTACCAAAAATATTTTGATTTAATTAAAAAATATCTCTATCGGTATTTATACACTTTTGAACAACTTTCTTATCATTTTTTCTACTTCGATTATAAATTTCAATGAAAAAGTGACATTGTGCTGTCGAAGACTCTACCGTTTGTGATTGACTGTCGATATCTGCCCTGGTATTTATTGCTCGATACAAGCTCTCGCCAGACGCCTTCTAGAAGTTCTTGACAGTTATTCTATAATTAATTCTCTTATTCTCAGATCCTACGCGTAATTCATTTTTATCCTCACTTCCTTAGAATCGAGCCCGAAAACTGATACAGAGTAGAGCAGCAGAGAGACGAGGTGATTGTTGAATACAATATTCCAATTGCAGGATTTTTATTTTTTCACGTAACCACAACAATCTCTTCGCTCAATGGTTTTTCTCTACCAACTTACAAATATTGAGAAGCTTCAAATTATGTGGTATAGAATTACTCAATAAACTTATTTCCAGTTATCAATCGATTTAGTTATAACATAAATGACGTTACAGAGTTGTTGAACGGTATGTTCCATCAACGAATGGTAGCATGCGATTTTTGTGAGGTTCCTTACTTTGAGGAATCAACATTATATAATAAAAAATATTGTGTGTTACAACGTAGATAATTAGGTATTTGAAAAAAGGCATGTAGATTGATATTGACAGGGAAGGCTAAAAGAAATTCATCAGAACTAATTGATTTTATAGCTACCTCCATTCTCTATTAAGTAACGATTCATAAGGTAGCGTTATGATTTGAAATGTTAAGTTCATTCTATTTACTTGCGAAATGAATCGTCGATTTCTTTAAAATGTCTACATTGTAATTGAATATACTCATAGCGAAAATCATTTAGCAGATCCGGCCCTGGATATTGAGATGTCTAAAGCCTCTCAGGCAATACACAAACTACAAAGAAAAGGAGGGGCAAGGTCGCGGCTTGTCCCCCGGTTCTAGTTTCAATAAGGTCCCATTTTGAATCAACACGTTTGGGGGTTGGAGATCGGATCTCAGAATTCTATATACAACAGAATCAGATTATTGGAGAATGCTACTCTTGACGATTGAATTCACCCCAAGAGAAGTCATCGGTTCGATAAGCATACTAGAGAAACGAGAATTTTCGGTTTTGAAGTCTTTATTATAGGAAGGATTGGGTTATTACAAAAAAAACAGAAACATTTCAATTTGTTGATTGAAGTTATTGTAAATTTCTTATTTCTTAAGAACTAGATAGTTCTTTGGTATCTATATCTTTTCAACTTTAGTGATTAAACTGTTCTGACTTATATTGTACTGCCCTGTATTATATTCCAATAACTTGATTCCGGCTTTCTATATCACACGGAACTGAACACTAATTAAACACCCTAATTCAAATTAATAAGCCAACGACTTCACGAACTCCGTACCAACTAACTTGCATATTTGCGCATACAATTATTGTGGTGTTAAGAGCCGTGTTTAACTCGGTTAACGAAAAATTTGCATTTCAATTCAAGATTTACGCAGAACTGAGAATCAAGCAGATGCTCCTTGATTATTTTCTCGACTTTAGCAAACTGTTCGAGGGGACTGTTAGAAAAGGTCGGAGAGTGATTGTTTGAACTAATGCCAATAACTATACAGTGAATTCATTTCATTAGAACCGTGAGGCAGTAATTGTTTTTAATCACTTTATCGAAAAACTTGCGCAACGCATATAAAATTAAAATATTTTGGAAACATTTGATTATTACATCATATTATCCCCCTACAAAACTGAAAATTTCATGTTAAAACTCCAGTCATGCTTTGTTGAATCAATAAATAAAGAACGAAGAGATACTAACCAAGAAAGAGATCAAATGGTCAATTCGTTTTACACTACCAGTCATAAGTTTTTGCCAACCTCATAATCCATTCATTGAATTTCAAAACAATAAACTTGTAACCTACAAGGTCACATTTTGGGCTCCGTCTTAGCTCATCATGTTAATGTGTGTTGTCGGGGTTCGTTGCAAGATTTTCATGTGTTTAAAGGGTATACAAATTTTGTATGCTTTCAATTTCCAAATTTTTTAACCTAAATTGAGGAAGGTATAAAAATAGGTTGAGGTATCTTTAGGAATAAAGCTACTTGTTGAAAATAGAATAAAATGATTTATATTTGAAATTCAAAATTATATAAAAAAAAATCGGATTAAAATTTACCCGCAAAACTCAAGAATTTTTGGTTTACAGAAAATAATGAAGTAAATTTTACAACAAAAAACTAATGTGAGTGGATCTGACCTTTAACAACACATGAGACTCCCTACTTGTCAGGAGTATACAAACAGGACCGTGGAATGCGGTCAGGATCCGTTAGTTCCAAATTAAGGTCGTCTAGTTAGACAGGTAACTAGATGTTGCTCGAACCTTCTAAGGGGAAGCAACTTTGACCTTACAAGTATCATAATTCTGCAACCAGTTATACCACGTTTGTCAAATTTCGAATAATGCTTGCGTCCAGGAACCTAGTATGTCGCCAACAAGTACATACAAAACTACAAAAGAGGTATGAAAAATAATATGTAAATTTTTCTTCTCAAAGATAATATGATAAAATATCTTATAAAGAGAATTATTTACGAAAAAAAGTCAGTAGGTTTATATCGTATAATGTTTATAACAACAAAAGTAACGCAAGCTGTGAGCAGTGAAAACGTTACAAACTTTCAAACAAATTTCTCTTTGATTTTGAACGAAGATTGAAACGATGCCCACAAACTTGTCCGTTATTAGTTCACTTTATACGAGCGCAAATTTATATTTTGTTGGTGAGTGCGACAAGTTAAAACTCACAAGAATGGCTGATTTGTTAATGTGTTTATGATTGTAGATTAGTCCCAGTTAGCATTGTGAGACGCAATAACGTGCTATACTTTTTCGACCAAGACATCTTTTTGTAAAGTTCGTATAAGAATTGTTTTCAGACTTGTAAGTTTTAAAATGGGTACCACAAGTTTATGAGATAGTGAACGTTCAGGGAAGCCTCTAAAAACCACAACAGTTGAAGAAAAATGTATCGTATTGATCAGTAAATATGATGACAACTCATATGCCCAGAGATAGCAGCTCCGATCAATCAATCTGGGGATCTGTCTTTGAATACTTTTACAGTGAAAAGAAGATTAATGGAACCTGGACTTTTTGGAACGATGAGTGTGAAGAAGTCTCTTTCAAAGACGTCAAAATAAATTTAAGACGTTGCAGTGGGCTAAAGCAGTACTGAAATTGTTAAACAAATTTGAGTAGAATAATTGCCCAGTTTTTGAGATATGATGATAACAGTTTGGAAAAGTTTGTTGTAGAAAAGAACGCGTTATTGTACATGTATCATAACAAAAAATAGTCTCATCATCAATCGGATGTGCTCACAATACACCTTACTCTTCTTTAAAGAAGTCATTCAAGGTCGTTAGTTTCAATTTATATATAAATTGTCACGCTGATGGACGAAGGCTTGGGAGTTTGAACGTTTACTATTATGACTTCTATTACTTTGATAATAGACGCAAAGTCTCAGATGAAAGTTAATATAACTAGTTAATCTCCTTTTCTTTTCTCTCAAACATCGCAGTCTTTAGAGTTAGTTACGACGGCTTCTCCATAACACATAAAAGGAGCTTCTTGTGATCACCCAAACAAATTGGCCTCAAATCTATGACTTTTTCTTAAACAATATTTATCGAATCAACTAGTAACCAGTGGTGAAGTCTCCACGAGGCTTTTAACTTCAAATATTTACATTACGGTTCATGAAGAATTCTTTAGATTTCTTTTTCTTCTTGTCGTCATTCTATTTTTTCCACATTATATTATGGATGCATAGTAGTTCCGCTCAGAAAAGTAAACGCTAACAATGCGTTATTGATCGATAGTCCAATAATTTGGAACTGAAAATATTTTCCTCATTCTCACTTCTACTACGTTTATTGAGATTTTTCGTCAAATAAAAGTAAAGTGGCTGTAAGAATTGACAGTTTTCAAGCTACTCGGAGGAATTTTATTCAGATCAGCATTTGATTAAATTCTATCGTTTCTATCGGCACGTTATTTATTCTCAAACGAGGACGTGATGATTGCGACTTGTGTTCCGATTTAAGACTCATGCAGGCGTGGGGTGTTAAACGGCTCAACTTGAAAAAGCAAATATATCTTTATATCGGGTTTTTTTCATATAAAACGTTTTAAGTATGAAAATTAATCATTCCATGTCTTGATTATTGGAGATTTTTGTGATTCTTCCAACGAATTATAAAGTAAGTCATATACAGAATTCATCATTTCTCTCAAGCAATGATTATCATACATATAATATAAAAAATAAAACGACAGATTTAAAAAATAATAATTCAGACAATAGCAATGGCTTTAAGTTTGCTTCTTAGTCAGATAAAGGATCTTTTAATTGTTGAGGATGAAATTGAATTTTGTTCATAAAACAAATATAAAATAGTTACAGTGAATAACAGATTGGAGTTAACCTGTCGCCGCATAACCTATTTCCAACCAAAAACTCACTTATTCAATCTCAATTGTATCCTCGAGGATTGTAACGTGACCAGTATTTACAATTATGCCGATTTACGTTTTCATTAATACAAAAAGTGGCCTCATCGCAAAACATAACCTTACTTGAAAAAATTGGATCGTTTTGATTGTAACATTTTTCCATTAGGTCTGTAAACTCTTCACGTCTATCAAGATTGTCATCAAGGGATTTTCACAATATGTTACTAGAGATTGTTGGAATCAATTGAAAGTGTGTTGTTGGAAAAATGTATCGAATTTCTTCTCTGCTCGTCACACTATTCATTTCATTTAAATGCTTCTACGTAAGTGAAATTTTCGTTATACATCTGTTACCATTTCTAAATAAATATATTCTCATTCAAGTGAAATTTATTTTTTAAGTATGACAAATACGAAGTTTTGTTGCTTTTAAGATATCATTTAGTATAATATCATTCCAATTTTAATTAAACTGTCCAATTTTCACCTCTCAGCTAAACTGAAAAGTTGAAAAATAACACTGTTATACACTATACTTATGAAGTTGAGCGTTGAGAAATGTCAGAAACATTTCGAAAAGTACCTCTTATTAAATAAGCATGTTAGTATTTGATATGAAATGTATATTTTGAGCGTAAAATCATAGTATCTCGTTTCATAAGTTGCGATAAAATCAAATACAATGAAAAGGAGTTCACTGAAACTGAAACAGAAAAAAAAATATTTGCATGACTAATCAGTGGCAGTTTGAGAAAATAAACTCGCCGGAATCAAGTAATCAGCTGTTACGATATCTTTTATTGTTATACATTTGAGAAATAGTTTTTTTTATGTAAGAAGCAAGCACAAGATAATAAAATCTATTACACTCGAGTAGCTCGAGTGGTGCCTGCTGTGTGGAGGTGCCTCTGGATATTTATATTAAACTTCTGTAAGTTGTAGTGTTCCGGAAAGACGGCCTTGATAGTGGATTCCACAGGCTTGCACTTCAGATAAATTGACATACTGGGCGTCTGCAGGCGAACTAAAAGTTCATGAGTTACATCGGCCTGTCGAGTAGGTCTTGCAAATATTGCTCTAGGTGAGATTATGCTGGACAGCTCAGCAGAGAATCTGTCGTGGTAGCATCGGTAAAACAGAGGCGGCGACCTTTCTCCTATGCTCTAAGCTGTCCAAGTTTCTAATCACCTATAAGTCCAACTGCTCTCTTTTGAAATGAAATGGGGCGAGCATCCTCAGGGTATACTCACTAGCTGATCTCCAAACATGGACAAATCTGATCTTTACATAGGCAAAGCTGTTACGGCAGACATATTTCTCCCAGCCTCAATACTCAAAAAGCGAATTTGCGGTGTTGTTGATATTTTAATTTGAATATGCACAGGGTTCTTTTCGACAATACATCTGGGTACATTGAAAGAGGATTATTTTGAAGTGGATTTCTTTGATACAAGTACATTTTTGTGGTCTTCTCGATACAAGGGTATTGCCATTATCGAATATCAATTTATTTTTCTACTAAAAAGTATATATGATGTTTGAAAAACAAGATTTAATGAAAATATAAAGTTTCTAATTTTGAGTAACAGTTTTTAATCAAGTGAAATTATTTGACAAATCTATGAGGTGAAACTTCAATGAGTGATATGATGCTGATCTACAATTCAAAAAAGGGTATAAGCAGGGGTATGACCATCATTTGTATGACTCCAATCACGTTCCTATGGACTTCCATTTGTGTCAACATCTGAAATCTTTTCTTGAAGATAGTAAGTTACTTCCTGATTCCAATAATCTATTTACAAATCTTGCAAAAAGGAGACATAAAAGGAAGAAGAAGTTTTGTTTAGTTTAAAATGATGGTACGAGGTAAACCTGTTTTCAGCCCAGATGCCAGATTAGAAAAATGTTGCTCCAAACGATGTGAGGAAAACGTACCTTCTAAAACTAATATCACGTTCATTTCCTTGGAGAGATAATTTGAAATAAACAAAAGCTCTCGTAGATCATGTGTAAAAACAGCAACTTGGATCTCTTTCCTCCACTTCAGAATGTTTTCAAGTTCGCTCTATTGATGGTAGAGATCTGTTGTTACCTTCTGGTTTGTTTGTTAGTCGCGTTTATTGGGGCAATTGAATTGAACGACGACTCCAAGTGTGCTATCGACGGCGAAACTATTCATCGGTTTTGCAGATTTGTTTTTGTAAGTTTGTAGATAACAGAGTGTATTTTATTCTCAAGAAATTTTGATAAATACCTAGCTCAAACCATCGAAAGAATATACAAAGTGCTCTATAGTCTGCAGATAAACTTCCAAATCGTGAACAAATATCTGACAAACACACTTATTATTATTTAACTCATATTACAAAAGAACATTGAAAGAGATTATACAGATTTAGGAAATTTAGTCGGAATATCCATTATAATGTAATGAAATTTGATTTTTGTGTCTATTTTATCAAATTTTTATATATAGTATAGACTGATAAATGGTGGCCGAGGTCAGAGTTGGATATAAAGTGTCACCAGCAATACTTGGATATGTTTCAGGCAAAAGTATTATTTGAGAATTTATTTATATTGATTTATCAGTCGGATCAATTTATACATGCATACCAAAACTTGCATAAAGCTACAAAATTGATCTTTGGAACTTTGGAATCTAAAATAAGATAATGTTGATTCCGTACCTGGAAAAAAAATGTGAAAGGACTGGGCTTTTCGCAATTTGCAGCGCAATAGTAAATTTTATTAGAAAATTAGGTTGGACAAAAATTCTAGAACTGATAAGTATCTATAGAATAAATTTTGGTATTTCTTTCCTAGGATCCATGGTTTCTAAAAATAACGCTTCTAAAAATAGATAATAATCGTGGAATAATGGTTTGGAACACTATAATAGAAGAATACTGGAGAGTCTTCATCGATATCGACAAGTTTTATTCATGTTTAAATGTTTCAAAAATGGACAAAAAATCTTCTAATATCAATCTTACTTAGAACTTGAGATAAATAATAACTTTTTGGGATGCTGAAGAAGTGGTTTTGAATAAAAAGGATGAAATATGAAACATTAGCAATCAGTTCTATGTATAGAAATCGTACTAGGAGTTTTCAGATCGAAAGTTGCGTAGATAAATATTAAAGTCTTCATTAATAAGGAATTACCCGATACCTTGTTTCCAGAATTTCTGTGGATGGTTACAAAATGAATACTTACACTGTGTATTTCAGTTTATCACCCAAGCTAAAAAATTTCTTTGGAGAAAACTGCTTCCTCTTGACCAGTACACGTTGTCTAACCCTGAAGACGTGTGGATTTCCCATTGTTAAAGGTTTTTTCGTATCAATGAATACAATTGAAAAGACGGCAATGGACAATTGGACGAAACTTACATCTGTCTTTCTTGCGGTAGGTGCAAGCGCCTAAGTATACTTACAACTAGACCGGACAAGAAATTTTAACCGGTTTCGTTGATTTGAATCTTCCACACACCGATACCCTGTAGTATACAGATCTTTTGTGCACGTAACTTTGTCATGGCAATTAAATAAATGGTTGTAAATAACTCTTCTCTTAATCAGATTTGTAGTCGAAACTTTTATTAAGTAGAAGTGATATCGTTAAAAGGTATCTATCTCGACAGGAATGAACTTCCATTAGCAAATGTGCTTATATAAAACTTTTATTCCGGATACAATTCACACTATCTTTTACTCCAGATCTGACAAGAGCATTGCATGTCTACTTTGAGTTTTCCGCTTCTAGATGCTCTTCTTCATTTAAATATACATGCAATGTTGTTGACTAAATTGCATTTATTCGTAGACTGTGGACTAGCGTTTCATTCATAGAAATATTGTTAGTGACTTACAGGACGTAAGTAATTTTATATGCTTTCTTGGTAGAACACAATTGAATTTCATCGGTGTGAAGCTTGACAAGAATTTGTTTTCAGATATATTCAACGTATCGATTCTGACATATTCAAAAATATATGAATATACTTCGTTGAATTTGAAATGAACATGGAATTGATGTTAACATGTTAAAAAACATTCAGAGTAGAGCAGTTATATTTTTATATGAAATATTTTTTTTCTTTGCCTGGTCTTATACGCGTATCAAAAAACTGTGTCACTTGTTGGTGGCTGGTAGTAGTCAGGCTAGTTCCCTACCTGCGGTAAAACACTCAAATAATAGAACAAGTACAACAACGGTAAGCAAACGGTCTAAGATTGGTAGCAAAATAAACTCAGAATTTCTACAAGGAACATTATGTCCTGGAACTCAGAAGATAAGGAAATTGTGGAGGAACTAAACAACAAAGAAAAAAGGGAAGTGACAATGTGAAGTAGATATATGAATCTTGATATGTGGAGTGTCCTGACATCAAAGATACAAAACTACAAGTAACTATATGTATTAAGAGCGTAATAATTGATTTTATATGCGTCTGTGCTCCAGATATAAGTAAGAGAGAGAAGGAAAGAGATTTTATGGAGATTCTATAAGCTGTAGTGAATAAAATAATATCAACGGATAAAATTGTTATCATGAGGGATCTAAAAGTGTGGATACGTAACGAACCACTAAAAGGCGTAACGCAGCTATTCAACGAAGAAGCTACAAAAAAAATGTAGAATTACTGAAAATATTCTGAACAATAACATGAGATAACTACACATACTTCGATCATGACATGAATTATAAATACACTTGACAAAATACAAGATGGCAACAATCAGTATTAGACTACTTCAAACTGAGAATAGAGATACCTAAGGCATTAAAACTAAAACCGCAAGCAATTAGTGAGTCCAAGGTCTAATCACTAGAAGCAGCATGATAATTCCTATATTAGAAGAGGAAAGAAAACGCATCAAAAACGTAATGGAGAAATATCACTGTTTGACGGCCCTCTTGAAGCATGAAACAAAATCTATACTGGAACAAATCACAGAACAACAAGGCTTCCGAAAAAACAGATCCACCACCGACGCAATATTCTTTATCGAATAAATATCCGAAAAATCTCCAGAATACAATGATCTTGTTTATATGTGCTCTGTCGATGTGACCGTGACTTTTAACAGAATGAGATCAAATTCTGTCTTAGAAATATAAAGAGAAAAGGAACGAGATCATAGACTAATTAATCTAATTCAAGATATTAATACCCAGTGCGAAACAAAAATCACAGTGGGTCATACAAAAACAGAAGATATAAATTCAAACCCAGAATTCAGACAAGGAAACTCACTTAGTTCTTTAATATTTAATAAAATAATAGAAAGCATCGTCTGCTATGCTGACAATGTTGCTATTATTGCCGATACGGAAGATAATATAGAAGGCTATTACATTTCTTTAGCACTAAAGCAAAACAACTGAACACGCTCATCAACACCGAGAAGACCAAATGCCTAGTGACGTCCAAAGAATTCGATGTGAGTTGGAAATCGACTAAAAAATTAGTGAATAACACTTGAAATACCTGAGAGCGCAAATGAAGAATCACGGAAACCTTTTTAACGAAGTAAGAAAATATTTCTGAAATATGTATGTTACATCCAACCGTTATTTACCCTTTTCATAACGATATCGGTCATTATCCGGTGATTGTTATCATAGACCACGACGACTTGGTTAATGTTCATTATGATCCAAATTATGATGCCTGCCTCATTTATATAAAGAAATAATGATGGGTGGAAACAGAAGTTCTGAACCAGTATATGACTAATGAAGTCACAAATTGTTACAATAAATAAAATCATAAATAGATGCAATTTTTTTATTAATCGAAATCATTGAAACAACGTACCTGTAGTAGGTATAGGTAGGTAAGTTAGGTTAGGTTAGGTTAGGTTAGTTTAGGATTAGGTTAGGTTAGGTTGGGTTAGGTTAGGTTAGGTTAGGTTAGGTTAGGTTAGGTTAGGTTAGGTTAAGCAAACATAACCTCTTCGTTATTAACCTGAGTTAAAACAAAATAGCGCAGCGACGCATTTTCTACTATGGTCAGTGAGTGTAGCGGCGGTATATTAAATAGAGAAGGTTCTCGCTTTTCGAACAACACTCGCGTTTGTTAACATTCACACAAATTGTGAATCGCCGATTCTAAGGTTCACAGTATTTCCTTCGTGTATGTTAACATTCACCGGTGTATGTCCGATTCAACTATAAATTGAGGACAGTTTTGGAGTTACACTATCGAAATTGGTGATTGTCAACATCCACTGGTGCATCTTAACATTCTCTAATATTGGATATTCCCAGAACATATACCTACCCATACCTATATGGGTGATTCCGTTCTAACTGTGATTTTTTGTATTCAAAATTTCAAGATTTTAAAATTTAACTTTTCTAACTTTTTTATGCATATTATTCATCTATTTTACTGTAAAAATAAAACTCTAAGAGGAATTTACTACAACTTCAAAGTATCACGAGCAAGACACAAATGTCGGATTTTGAGTTCCACGGTACTGACTCATTTATCCACGGTACTGACATGGTAACTTAAGATATTAAACAACAAGTGCATCAATTTTCCTCAGTTTGATCATAAACATTAGAATTTATAAGGTAATTAGTTTAAATCATTTGTTACGACAAAAAAAATTAATAATTTATCGGTAAATTCTAGGAATGGACATGACACGGTACTGACATTCAAGTGATGTAGTATAAGTTTTCTTTAAGTGGCAAGTTATATTGTATAAAAATAATGTTTAAATATCTTAATACTTATTCAATTAACACAAAATTTTTATTAATTGATTATTAATTAATGACTAGTACAAAAAAACAATACAGGACAATGAATATCACAGTTAGAACGGAATCACCCATATACCTAGAGTAAAATCAAGATATATAAAACGATTGTGAGACATATCATTACATATGCAACAGAAACAAGACCAATTACGAGCAGGACACTACAAACAATCAGAAAAGTCGAAATGAGAATACTCAGAAGTATACAAGGCTCAAATCTACATGACAGAATACAGGATACGGAATGGAAATATTAAGAAGTAAAGTGGAATAAAGGATATAGACAAATGGGTGAGACACAGACGAAAATTGTGGAACAAAAATATGAGAAAAATGGAAGACGGTAGACTTTCTAAGAATGCAAGGGAAGAAGAACACAGGGAAGATCACCTAATCTATGGCGAGAGTGCTGGCCTTCGTATTCAGGGAAAGACTTGCTAGCAATCAACAGGCAGTACCCAATTAATATGGCTATCCATGCTAGAAATAACAAGACGTGTTATAAAATCTAGAATATAGTAATATGTGTATAGATTATATTTTATCACAAGTAACCTATTTAGAGGGATGAGCTGCCCCCTTCTCACATTATCTGTACACCATGTGATTTGAGTGAGCGCTTTCACCTAACTATTTTGCCTTTTACCAAATTTGAAGACTCCAATAAAAATTCTTCGCGTGTATTCGCGAAACTCAATATTTACAACTGTTATATATTACATAATGTATATTCCATCACGGAATAAATCAAACTAAGATGATATCGATTTTTGTTAAATAACTAACACACACATACACCGGTGTACTAATGTTATTTCAATTAATGGATACGGATCAGTTTGTTGACATTATCAATGTTGATATTCAATATTTCTTTTTTGGAAACTCGCGTTACATTGTTTCACTTTTTCTCATTCGATTCAGGTTTTGCTTATTTGATTTCGTCTCAAAATCGCTGGGAAATATTTGGTAGTTGGAAGAATCCACATATTCTTTTCGTCTTCAGTTTTCCTATTTCCTCAATTAATTATGTTGGCGTAGTGGCCTAGAATAAGGTTGTTAGGTAACTAAACTCAACTCATCAATTATTCTCTTTCTTCCACTGCCTTTTAGAAGTGATAATAATAAAAAGTCTCGAAATAATTTTGGAAAATGTTTATTCATACCCCTGGGTAAGTTTTCTCTTTCTCTTTGATTCTATTAAACTATAAAATATTCAGGATCAACTGACTGACTTATGTGTGAATTCTGTGACTCAGCATCCACCAATAGTTGTATACTTTGTGGCTGCTGATTATCTTCAGTTTTAAGTGCTTCATTAATGATAGCCTCAGAGTAGAGGTTGAATAGAAGTGGACATAAGATGCATACTTGTTTGACTCCTCTGCTAATTGCTATACCAACTGTTGTTAATTTATGTGTTGTAGCGTGAGTAGTTTGGTACCAGTACAAATGTTGAATACATCTTATATTCCTTTCATCCCCATCCCCATTCTTGATACTTGTGATGTTGAAGCTTTTCAAAGGCCTCCATAATCAACCAAGCAGAGAAAACATCATTCTGTACGTCTCAGCAGTTCTTTACCAGCACACGGAGAGTGTCTGATATTATCTTCGTATATTTCTTATATTCGATATATACAGGGTATTTCTAAATTGTGTCAAAATTCAGGTGATTTCTCATATGAAATTACGATAGGTCTTTCCTTTAATAAATTTTTCTCAGCTACCCCTTTCCGACATATCACCCTTGAAAGGTGGAATTTACTTTTCTGTTCTAAAATTTCAACAATATATATTAATCTGGACAATCGTGTTCGAGGATAGTTAATTTCACTCGAGTAACATTAATTATTTAAAAGGTGGTTTCAGTTTTTCCACCTTTTCCTTAATTTTTAACGATAAAAAGCTTTGTTGTCAACTTAATATTAATTGTTCACGCTATCTGATTATCAGCTGTATATAGACCGAATACCACGACCCATTTGGGGAATTTCAGCTTATGATTAGAACGAATCAGTATTATCAAGAAAAAACTAAAGGTTCTTGAGTGAGACTTTGTTTATTTTCAAAAAAAAATTGAAGGATAAATCAATGAATTTTCCTAATGATATTATAATAAAACGTTTAAGACTATTTAAAACGCTTCATTATTTCAGGGGAACCCAAGAGAGTTGTTATCAGTGAATTAGTAATATTACTGTATCTGAAATAAATCTGTTTTCATGCTTAGCTGAAAGCTACCATTTAAATGAATTAAGAAGATCTTGAGCGCGTTTTTCCCTGTGAGATCCAACAATTTTCTGCAAAAACAACAACTGCACACTCGGATCATGCAAAATTGATTGATTTTTGGAAGAATTCACTGGTATTTTGATTAATTACGTTATTTTTTACACATTTAACGAAAATAAAATGTGGAAATATTCCGTTTTAGTTGCTGGATGCTCAGAGTCCGCTCATGCAAGAAATAAAGTATATTTGATCAGCGCACATCAAGTGGCGTCATACTGAAACATGTCTTTATACGCAATATATGATAAATAATAATAAACTGTCATAAATAATAGCAAATAATGAGATTTTGTACCCAACATAAGTGAATATTTCGTGGATTCTCAAGTTATAGCCCCATTCTCATTTAATTCAGGATAACTATGGATTGAGGTAAGAAAAAAACAAAATTTCGTAGCATAAACACTTTATTGAGTTGTTTACAATAATTACTTATAGAGACATAATGTAGATTTTACACATTAAAGATGTCCATAATGAATGATAATATTTCTTAAGGATTTTTCAAAAAACCTCTTTATCCGCAGGAATAGTCACATTTATCAAATAAATATATATTCGCAAAAAATGTGTATATACACTCTTTACATAATTGTGCTAACTTTTGTTAAACATACAATATTTTATCAATTTATCTCATTCATTTCCTAGCAAATGTTTTCTTTGTCATTTAGTCTATAAAAATCATCTTATTAAATAACTATTAACAATTATCCTATACAATTAATTATAAAATTTGGTAAACACCTTCGACTAGAAAATAATGTGTATGATTAACGTGATGTACACAGTTTCCAGGAGATATTGATTGGAAGCTTCTGAATCGTTGGAGATATGTTAAGATTTACAATAATTCTGCCACGTTTCTCAAAATATCTCTTGTTTTATTTATAGGATGAACTAAATACTATAAATAACCATTAAATAACGGAATATTATGAAATACTTGTGTTCTAATTACTGTTCATCATTTGTTGGATGGAATCCTTCTCTCCAACAAAGAGTCAAAAACAATCATTTGATAAATTTGTATTGGTCTACTATTAGTTAACAAATAGGACCAATTCTAGAGAATTATTGGTGAAAATATTATTTTAATCCGATATTCATGTATGATACATTTCTTCCAATGAAACACAACTGAACAGTGCTTCACACAAAAGGAAAATTCGCATTCCAATGTTTGTTTTTGACGTCATTTAGTATCCTAAATGTATTACTCACTTGAAGACCGGTTTATCAATTGCATTTTTTATCCTATAGATAGGTATCTGTAGGACAATTAAATTTCATTTGGATTTCCTTGATATATTTTATCCACTAGTTCATCAACTGACAGGTGAGAAATGTTAATAATTATGAATAAATAGAGCTTGACAAGCTTCAGTTCTCTAAAAGACTTGGACCATAATGTTATTTGTCTCCTTTTTTCTTAGCATAATCTTTTTTGGAGGATTGAAATTGTAGTGCCACAATTTTGTTTGTACTTTTTCGGTTTCAGACTTCCAGTTTTTAACCGGGACAGTGATTCCAACATGATGAACGGTTCCATGTTTCCTCAGAACTTCTCATACCCTTCTGGCTTAAGAATAGTGTCCTTTTTTTTTCAAATGAACAAACAGTTGTACTGAATTTTGCATGGAAAATCAATAAGAAACAATATCAAACTCAACTTTGAAAAAATATGGCTTGGCGGTTTTTGATTCAAGGCCTCTCAACTGATCAATAACAACTCTTTATCGCGAATGCTTTTCTTATGGGTAATGTGAGCATGTTTTTTTTCGAATTGAACCCTAAATACACTACCTTGCTGTCATAATCATCAGAATCATTAGAAATAGACTGCGACTTACAGTATCTGACAAAGTAATTTTCAGGCTCACTTAATGTCAAATCAAAGAGAAAAACTTTAATTGATTTCATGTATAGATTAAAATAACAAAAAAATGAAAGTTTGTGTTCAATTTTGTATATTGTTTGATAAATCTGTGTATAGGGCTAAAATCAACTTTTTCTAAAAAGTTCCTGATTCCATTGCTCTAAAGCCAAGTACAATACAGAACATTGGGCCTATTTGTTAGTAGTATGTACAAAGTATAAATTCCACTAGAGTATTTACACAATGTTTGAACAAATCTCCATGGAATAACTAAAATATTGAAATATATTCATCTTAATTCTGACATACTGATTATGTTACCTACAAAGTTCGAAATTTTGTATTCTACAGAATGCTTGGTAATTATATTTAACGTCCAGACCAATTCCTTGAATTATTCATATTCTACGAGTTTCCTAGGTATTCCATAGATTGTCAAACGAGTAACTTACAGAGTATGAAATAAATCCAAGATTCGTTTCGAAGATCACGTGGAGGTATACGTGACTTTCAATACGCGTGTCATTAGGATTTGTAAATTGAACTTTCAGTCTAGTTTGGGAGTATGAAAAAACGCAATTTCACTTGAGTTACTGATGCGATACAAACTTTCAAACATATACAAGGACATCATGATATTTGAATTTATAGATATTCTCTGTATATTTTGACACTTTCCTATATTTATTTATTTTGGACGCTCAAAAAAATTTTTGACAAAAGTTGGAGTGCCAACTACCAACCAGAATTGTAGTAATTGAAATAATTCAATACACACGGATTGAGTGTCCAAGAAAAAACATTTTTAAAATATTCAATGTTCATTTATCAGGTTTCAGTAGTAAGTAGTTTATTTATGATACCTGTGTGAATCCATTTTAAAACAAAGTTCCATATTTCCATAGTGGAAAAACTTAGTACTTATATACAGGTAGTTAGACAAGATTTGATCAAGACTAATAATTTCTTGTAGGGTGTGTCTATAGCTTAAAATTGAGGTTGGCTGAACTTCTTGGATGAATAATCCAGAGGCATATCCCAGGTTTGGTCTTTGTTTAAGAACTATTTCTCTTCTCTTTGGTGGTTCCGTCTCTGAATATTCAAAATGATTTTTTATCTACCACGCTTTCTAGTGCTATTTGGAGAGGTGAGAGATTTAGAATCATTCCTAGTGTAGTTGCACATATGCAAGCCAGTCTTTGTACTTTCGAAAGATCGGTCCTTGTGGTAATCAGACTAGTTCTACCATCTCAAACTACTGCTCCATATGATTGCATCACAATTGCTGTGTACATCTACAGTAGGATCTTTGGGTTACAACCACAATTCCTCTCTGCAATGTTTCTGTATACCATCAGAGCTTTTGGGGCATTAATGATTATCCACTTTTAGTGTTTGTTCCAGAGAAGTTCATTATCTTTTATGAGTTAAAGATATTTCCTTTATTTTTTTCCGTTCAATTATTCACCAGCTTTATGGGCTTGTGGTTGAGTTTACCGTCTACCCTCGCCGATCGGCATCACTTTTTTGTAAAGTTGAGTGCTCTTTGAAATATGTCACAGAGTGTATACTCCGCTTACTAATTTCTTCTATCAATAGAAATCAAACATAACAACATAAGATCAACTAAGTTGTACTTTCTGGAACAGTTAGTGATATTAATTTTCTGTTAACACTACCCCTACACCAACACTCACAATTATAATGTCTGACGCGCGTTTCGATAATCAGGTTATCGTCTTCAGGGACTGAAGGTGATTGGGAGTGTTGGTGTAGTAGTAGTGTAAACCGTGTCTTAACTATAACAAAAGATCAATTGTCTTCTTCACAAGACCAACTACACGATCCTACATAATAGTTGCTTTAAATTGACAGTTGTAATCATAAAAAGGGACAATGATATAATTGACGTAATCTGAATAACTGACCGTACTAAAAGTTGAGTTTAACGTGAGCTTTTATTGCTTTGTTTTTGGTGAATTTTCATATTGAACGGGTACTCATTATCGAAATCAGTTCTTTTAAAACAAATTTGACTTGTTACTCAATTTTTTCGGTGAGTATAAATATATATTACATTATCATCCTGTAATATTTTGATATTTTATAGTACCAAAAATGCCGTGAGACGAGAAACGATCTATCCATTATTGCACTTGTGTACAATTGCTCAGCACGACTCAAAGTTATGAAGAGGTGCGGCAAGCCACCAATGATGCATGTAACGCATTTGATGTTTTCTGATGTGTACTAATATTCACCTCAATTACGAGTAACCTCTATTTCCAAGTAGACCCTACGAAAACGATTTGATCCATTGCTTAATTTGAAATTAAATTACTCTGTATATTGGAAATTTGCGTTATCAATTTGGATGAAGATCGATTGAATAACCATTGGATATTATTGATGAATATTACATGACGCCAGAATCAAGAGAATTTTTGGAAACGTGACTACTGTCACACAAGAAAATACTCATAAACTCGTGAAAATCCAAGTTATTCTTCAAAGTAATGCAAATTTGGATAGTGCTAATGGTTTTTTAAAAACTTCATTATACATTCCATGTTGAAACATGCAAACATATCACGAATGTTAATGAAAGTTTTGAGCTGTTCTCACGAAACTTTCATTATAACAGTTCTGGGAAACCCAACAGAATATACATATTCCGAACATTGATGTTTTTTTTGCTAGGAACTCAAATTTTATCAGCATTTTGTATTATACAGCGTATTGCTGAATTATGCAATGAAATAATTATTTTCGATGCCGAAGGATTTGTTCTAAAATACCCAAGTTCTGATTAAGATTTGCTCAATCAACTGACACTTCATTTGAAAGAAATTCCAATTGTACTTTCTGTTAAAATAATTTCTCAATTAATATTGTGATTGATAATTATAATTCATTCCAAAATCAAACCTAACCAAATCAAAGATCAGCATCAATCGACTTCTTGACTACAGGCAAATATACTGACACCATTTAATGTCTGATTCTACTCTGTTTTGTAGTCTATTCAAATATATCTTTGATTTTATACAACCCAACAGGAAAAAGTCTAGAAATGAGCAGCACAGATTCATTATAGAACATTCTTCAAAACTTCACCATCCAATCCATCTACCGGACATGTTTGCAAGTACTAATAGGTTTATTTATCAAAAATTCAACTTTTTTGTGTTAGATTTCTTTGAAGGAAAAAGGATTCTAACATTGATTGTCTCCGCCTATGTATTTAATTTCTGAGGACTTTGCGTTTATCCGTCTATAGTTAACTCTCTCGAGTTTAATACCTGAAATTCTGACGATTCACTGTGCCGTGTGATCTAATTAATGAATAATCGTGGTTATACAGATCTTTCAATTACTAGCAAAATTACCAGATATTTTTCAATTTTGTATAATATGATGGTATTTATTACTGATTCCAAAATACATTATACCTATGGAAAAAGACTTGTGCCTCACCCAAGTAGGGCCTTTCTTTTGTCTGGATCTTTATTCCTCACAAATGGACATTCAATCTACTTCGGTTTGCGTTTAAACAGCGACAAAAACTGCTCTGAAAATGTTTTATGTTTGCCTTGGTGAGAGGGCACCAATGAAAATCTCATATTCAAGAGGTTTTGTAGTAGATTTACTTGATTCTTAATGTGTACTTGCCAATAATCGTTTGAAACGATATTTTCCAAGGAGTTAAGCACATTTAAGGAGTCTGTTATTATTACAGTATTCTGTAGGTTTGTGGATTGTAAGCTTTAAGATAGCATATATTTCTTCTGTATACTATGTCGTGCCTGGTATGTCATAGGTAGTATATAGGAAATAATAATACAGCTTCAACTCCACTCGAGAATTTGAAAGCATCATTAAAAATTTAGATATATGGAGGGTTTTGAGGGAAAGTTAATATATATTAAGTAATTAATTAATTATATTAATTAATGTCTCGTTAAAAATTTGTTTCGATGCCTTAGAGATGGGTTATCAACCTTTGATTCTAGAATGTGAAGAATCTACTTGGAACTTATATGATTTACTCATCTGGTCAAAGGAACAGTATATCTTTTCCCATACCTTTGCAACTGTTTTATAATAACTTGAAATTGCTTGGTTGCTTCTTTTATTGGTACCTAGTGATGTCACCTCTAGTTCTACATGTAGTCTTCCTATGAAAGATGTTCTGTAAGCTATCAAAATAATGCGCAATGCTTTATTGGCTATAAGAATAACTAAATATTTCCATAAGTGCTTTTTAGTAGAGAAGTAGGACATACATCTATAATCAGTCATCGATTCAATGAATACTGAATAAATAATTTTTGATATATAGCTGAGAAGACTACCTTTAAGTTAGCTTATGTCTCCGCTACAAATAAGCGAGAGCTTGGAACATTTCCAAGTATATCCATGTATTATGTATGTAGAATTGATTCCACTGTTGATAGATGTCCATTTTTTTCAAGCGTTGTCAAATAAAGTAATGCACCAAGCCATAACTACCGAATGCAACTTAGAACATGGGTATTATTGAACAATATTGAAACTGTTCCGTGAAGTGAAGTTCCGTAAAATGATTCCGTTCACAAAATAATCATTTTATACCATAATTTGACTCTTCACTGTATAATGTATTCGTGAAATGTAAATTGACATGTGTTATCAGACTTCCGTGCATTCTGTATGTTATTGATTCAGAAGATCATTATATTTGTATAATACGTTGTAAAACAGATTTATATAAATAAGTAAAATAATCAACTTCATATAACAATTATATCTTAAGTATTCATAAATAATTCATCTAAATTCTCACAAATAATCAGTAGTCATAGATATTTAATCGGAATTGTGGACTATAGAATTATACGATATAAAAAAATATAGTTAATAACTGAAAAGGTTTGCTAAATAAACCATAGATTTTCCCAGAAACTGATAAATTAGTATTTACAATTTTTTAATCAGATTCTCGCAAAATATCGGTTACTGAAATACAAATATTGATATTTCCTTGATATATAAACGCTGTTGATGAATGTTTTCCGCTAATATGATAATTGTAGATTATGAATAAAGATATTGAATCATTGGAAACACAAAACTAATTGCATGTACGAGGACTATAAAAGGACATCTATATGAAGTCAACAACTTCTCATAATTTATCAATAATGACTACACTTTATTCTAATGGTTAACCAACTCATATTGTTAAGAACGCGTCTCCGCCCTGGAGCCGTTCCTGTCTAGATGTAGTGGAATTCTAAAATTCGACGAAGGCGTGCGGCACCTCTGAAATACTTATTATTAACCGCGGAATCCGTTTGATGCTTGTTTGACATAAGTTTTCATTATAGCAGGCTGTTTAGTTATATTGTTCCTTTTGAATAATTTCTTGTTGTAGTGTATAGTGTTTAAATAAATTGAGAATATAAGAGACAGTGTATTAATTCACCTCGTACTGGACACCATTCTAATGTTTTTATGTTTTAATGTTTTTACACTCTTTTTATCAGTGGGTTGATTTAATAAACACTGTCTCTTATGTTCATAATTTAAGCATTATCAACTACACTTACATATAATAATTCACTTATCACCAAGACTCAACAAACTTGAATAATTTATTTGAATTCTTTGAATACTTTCTATTTCGGTCTGTTAACTACGACTATTTCCGTGATTTATTAAAAAATATGTCAAAGTTAAGTTTGATCAGAATTTTAGAATTCCACTAAATATTGGCAGGACCGGCTTCAGGGTGGAGGTGCCTTCTTAACAATATATTGCTGGTGCTTGGATTTTGAGAAGAAAATCGTGTAAGTATTCCGTGTCATAGAAAACTTACGAGAGTTAAGTAACGTCGTTTTGAAAATGAAAGACTCTAGCCATTCAATGTAACTTGTTGACACAATTCGCAATCTATATATAAAAGATAATTTCATAGGAAAACATCTCGTAAAAAGTACTCGTTGATTGTCTCATATATAGAGTCCACAGGATGACTGATGAGCTCTAGAATATCGACATCTGAAACGATTATATGTTGTTGGGAATATTATTACTTGTCTCACCTTGGGAGGTGGATATAGCATGAAATATCAAGTAACATATAATTGAGTATCGGATATACAGAGTTAGACATTGATCGAATTGGTGAACATAATATGGAAATTTGATGCAAGGGAAAGTAGGAGAATACTACTACCGAAGGCTTCAAATTATATTTTTGTTTACTTAAAGAATGCCAAGAGAAATCCACACTTGCCATAAAACGACTTGTTATGAAAATAATAGTATTTTTGAACATTAATAATATTATTCTCACGAACTTGTCCACAACATGGATCGTGAAGCCGGTTCTGTCCGGTTATGACTGAAGGGTCTAAAATTTGGTGAACGCGTTGGATGCAAATGTTTTCGAAAGTCGGAAAATATTTGTGTTTATATATACAACGGCGAGTTATGTATATTGTTTTTAGAATCAATTTTTAGGAATGTCTTTCATTTAAGAGTTCGTTTCTTCACTTTCAAGAATTATTCGAGAGCTATTTTTGGGTATAAATACGTGCTTGTTAAACAGTGAGAAATCAGTATATGATTGAAATTGAAATAAACTATATAAGTAGGGAACAATTATTATTATAAATAGAGAGTAGTTATTCTAAATTGTGTCTGGTGTGAGTGTGTAAATAAATAAAGTAAATAAGAGACAGCGTATGTCAAAATGCCGTGGCAGTTTGTCTGTTTAAACAAATACATTATAGTATCCTTAATTTCAGTTTTATTTGTATACGACCTTCCAAAATGAACATTTTTAAGAACCATACTTGTATTCGTTATATTAAGCGTCAGCCAAGTAAATACGGATGAAATACGTAACAATTAGTTTTATTTTGAAATCAATTTATTAAAGAGAACCTAAATTTAACCGTTGGCTGTGACAAATACCTAAATACTCTCATTTTCTTTGAAGTTCAAGCAATGGAAAATATATTTGATGACAATATAAATACAGTGTAATGGAAAGTTTTTTGTGAATACTTGAATCTTTTTGTTGAACAATCAATACACAAAATAAAGAAACGAAGTTATCAGAGAAATGATTCATGGTAATAAAAGTTTGATATTGAATTTGGAAATGAAAAAATTTTTTCATCAATTTAATATGAAGTTTGAAGTTTACTGGTTCTTATCATATGAGTTTGCTAAACTATATCCAATCTATTCTATTGTTAATTGGCAGCTCATAGAATGAGACGTATGCTGTAATTTCAGTAGCAGATATTTTGCAATCCAGATTTGATCATTCTAATAAAGGATATGTTGATAAAAACGTATAGATATATTGTCATTCGTTAGAGGTTGGGTTATTTATGCAATAGTTATGATATGTACAAGTATTTTACATAATGTATCACATCCAAATGAGTACAAAGTGTATTTATTTGATAACTATAACATTTTAGTGCTTCATATTATATACAAGTATATTTGTTCAGCGTAAAGACAAAGAACCAATAAACAATGTTCTATAAAATATATGAATAGATTCTGATTTTCACAATTTCAATTATTCATCTGAAAATACCTCCTTTTTTGAATCTTTTTTAAAAATAATTTAGTATAAAGAAAAGGAGGATTCATTCAAATAGCAACTTCCACGTGGGTTATCAATTCGTTACTCTTCTCTGGTTTTCATTTGAAATATGATGTTAACAAACGGCCCGAGAAATTCCCAGGTAGTGAAATTTCCTTTTCCATTGGTGTTTTAATCGTTATATGAGGATAGTAGTAACCGCAAACATACAAAATTTGAAACAAAGATGGTATCATTTTCCGTAATGTGGAATGTGGAAAGAGCATTAAACAACCAGAGATAATCCACCCTTATATCATGTGACACTTGAGTGACGATTAGAGGAGACCATATTTTTATTAATATTGAGCAACAAGAGAATATATTAGATAATATAACAAATTGTATTATATTCAACAAATAGCTTAAATATGTTCTTCATACCAGGGTGATATACTACTAATGAAGGTTTCAAATTATATTTTTGTTTATTTAAGGAATGCCAAAGAAAATCGACATCTGCCACAAAAAGGCTTGTTATAAAAATAATATTTTTGAATATGATCATTGGATCTTATTGACGTGTAGTCCTATACAGATGGAGACAAGTTTTCATGATGGATCTATCTAGAAAACTAAAAGTAACAATAGAGAAGAAATTATAGAAACTGTTTATAGAAAAATCTACAATAATATATCTTACACAATCGAACAAAAATATTAGCAGAATGTGGTTGAATTTCGTGCCAAAAATATTCTGTTAATATAAAAGCATAAAGAAACTTGGAAAAGCAAAATAGATGAAATCTCATATAATTTGATAATTTGTTCATGATTGATCTCAGATACAGTTGAAGTAAAAATACCAGACGTTGTTCAAGGGTGAAGCAATTTTATAAATATTTCTATTGAGGAGTGACTAACAAGACTGAAATTATTAATTACAATTTTTACCAGAAAAAAAACTTTATCCGTGTAGTGAATTTGGAAAATTAATTATCAGTACAGAAAAGTTCATAACTTGCAAATAAATACTTCCTTATAGGAAGTCAGTATTATGCTTACGAACTTGTCTACGATATGGACCGTGAAATCAGTTAGGTTCAAAAATAATTGAAGAGACTAAAATTTGGTGAACGCGCCGGTCGCCAAACTTCGGAAAGCATTTGATATAGTTTTTCTACATGTGTTTATATATACAGCGGGGATTTATTTATAATGTCTTCAGAATAAATGCATAGGCAGACCTCTCTATTTGTTTGTTTGTTTACTTATTAGAATTATTCGAGAACTATTTTTGAGTATAAATGCGTGCTTGTCTGGCAGCGAGGAGTCAGTATATAATTGAAATTCGAATAAGTAGTTATATGTAAATAAAATAAGTAAGTAAGAGACAGTGTAAGTCAAAATACATTATAGTATCCTTCATTTCATTGGGGCACAGTTTTATTTGTATCGACGCGACGTTCCAAAATGAAGTACTTATTGTTTCCATTATATTCATCGTTAGCCAAATAACTATGGATGAAATACGGAACAATTAATTCTGTTATATTTTGGTTATATGAGGATAGTAGTAACTGCAAACAAAAGAAATATGAAACAAAGATAATATCACTTTCCTTAATATGGAATGTAGATAGAGCATTAAACAGCGAGAGGTAATATACCCTTATATAATGTGACGCTTTAGTGACAATTAGAGATCATATTTTCATAAATATTTAACAAGAGATTATATTAGATAATATAATTATATCAAACAAATAGTTGTTGTTCTCCATACCAGGGTGATATAATAAGTAGTCAGTTGTTGAGATATAAAGAATATAAAGTGAACCAGAAAAATTATGATGCCAGAATACAATGTATCTGTGAACAGTTTTATCATTTACATTTGTTAGAGAATTAACTAGCTCACTGCCTTCTTACCGGTGTATATGTAAAGATACAGAAGAAATCGAAATGTGTATAAGACTAATTGAAGCAAACGTCAATGTGGACTCAATTGCCCTGTGAAACTTAACCGAAATGGTTATTAGAGTAGCATCTGTGTACCGACTGGACTATTAAATGTTGTTTACTTTTGTCATATATGAATAGAGCAACAAATGCGTAAAAAAGGAATATTCTTACATTTGATAAAGTAATTTTGCTATTTTCCATTTATAGAGTTATCAATGTATAACTATGAATCTAATTAACTTTGACACATGGTAGCAGACTTATTTCACAATCAATTTAAGAAGTAGCTCCCACCCGATATTCCACCATACATTGTAATCGTATCACTGACGGACACTCAGTAATATACCAACTATAAGCGGTAGAGAAGCTGTAATAATTGCATTTATGTGATATCTCTTCATGCAACCAATTATGGAAACCACGGTTCTATCATTGCTAGGAATAGAAATCCTATTATATTGATCAACGATAAAAAGAAATAGACTATATATTGCATTTTTAACTCTTTAGGTTGTGGAATATATAGAAAAGTTATGATAGAAGACCAAGCAATGGAAATATTGAGTAAGAAGTGTATTGAGGAGAAAAATATGAATATGGTTTTACCCTCTCTTTCAGCGTCGGATTTAGGGAGGGTCCAGCGTAGGATGAAGCCTCAGTCCCCGAGCACGTAGGGGCCATGCAAAATTACTAATCTGATCATTTATTTTAGGAGCAATATTGGATATAGAGCAAAATTTGCACTCTAACCTAAAATTGTTTGTAAATTTAAATGAAATGAAAGTGTTATTTAATCTACACAATAATTTTTTACTGTATATAATCATTTTATACTCCAAATGATAATAAATTTTATATATATATATATATATATATATATATATATATATATATATTTCAAAATGTGAATGATGAATTAGAAGTGCATGTAAAATCTCGAGTAGAAATATATTCGAATGATCTACAACTTGAATTATTTTGTGTGTTACAGCGATTCATTCCTCTTATCAAACTTCAACCCGAATTTATTAATAATACAAATAATTCATTACAGCATGGAAAATACTTAATTGGATCGTTGAATCAGATATGATGGAAACTATCAATCGATACTTATAGCGAATTGTGGAGCAGAAAGGTCGTTCTAAGGTTTAAAGAGAATGGAAAATATCATCATTAAAAAGGCTGTGCATCGAAAATTAGTTGTTACAGAATATGAATTTTGATGAGATAATTGAAAATTTTGTCACAATTGAATCGAGAAGAAATAAAAATTTTATATAATTTATGAAATAAGATTTGAAATAATTTTTACTAATACTTTATATTTAATTCCAAGCTAATATATTAGATTTGAAAAAGTACGAGTTGATATTGATTTACTTAAGTGGGCCCCGGGTCGATTTTAGACCTAGGCCCCACTACTTATTACTCCTACACGTTGCTCTCTTCAGGCCCCTAATGAACAAATGATGATTCTAGTTCGAACAAGTTTGGCTGATTGTCATCATGATTGCTCGAAAATAAGCTTGAACCATTGTTTTAATTTTTTTTTAATGATTGTATTTACTTAGATATTTTTATTTTGAAATTTAAACGGGATACAGCATGGGCTCAATTAACTTCCTAGTTTGAATAGAATCTCCTAAATGGAGATAAGTTTTTCTCATTCACTATTCACTTGTATTAAGTAATGAAAAAAATTATATAGTCTCATTATAGATCAATCGGTATCTCATCTACTTATGCATAACGTCGTACAATTACCTAAATGGTCAATAAAAACATATTTTACCGCCTATGGCATATTTATCTGTTTCCAAACTATAGATTATAATAATCATTATCTATCCTATTCACTCGATGCCGGATTTATACTCCTTTATTTGTAAATGAAATAACTGTATACAACCGAATGCAAATACACTTTCTTTGCCACGATGAACTCCTCAATTTTTATTCATGTTTTGGAACACAAATAGGTGAACCTGCCTTCAAACTGACAACAGTTGGATGAAAAGGACAAATACTTTACTTAGGAAAATACGGCACTAGAGCTGTTCTGGATCTCATAACATAGAGAAATTAAAGGGAATATAATCACCGATGGTCTGGACAAGTTTGGAACCACGAAATCTTCGAAGAGCTCAAACTTCCAGTGAGAACTCTTATTTCACGGATTGAGAAATACGTTAAGCTACGGAAAAGAAAGAAATCAAAGAAGCATGAAGCTATATGGTTGTACACAAACCAAAACCTCAATAGATAAAGTGAAATCATTAGATTAGACTGGTGAATACTGCAGATAAATAGGAGAATACTGGCAGGATTGATAACACGGCATGTGGAAGTCGGTAATAACAGGTGATATTCAGATTGGGAAAACGGACACATTTTGATCACATCCTCTGCAGCTATTAAGCTTTTTTTATACACGCCAGAATAAAGTCCTGGCTTTCAAGCTAGTGAAGCCTGCAATATTCTCAAATTTTTCTTTAGCGGGAGCGGGGATGACTAAGCGGACTGAAAAGGTATTTCTCAGGCAACTAGAACCGACATGGCTTCATTAGATGTGATTTTAATAGTAGTATATCCTTGTTTTTTCATGGTAAATTAATGTCCATCACTGTTCTTGTCGTTGTTTATTTCTTAAGACCCTATTAGAATTAGTGTATCGTCATTTTAGTACAAAAGTGTTAGTTGCAATCAGATGAATAATATGAGAAATTGGTGTGGCATATTGAATTTTACAAGATTTAATCAAACCACAGATAATTTTATCAATAATTCGTGTATACTGGTTCTTAATTCGTGTATACTGCTGTTCTCACATAGTGAACTACACTCGATTTCTAGTCATTGTATTTCAACAACTTAATATTTTAATGAGTTTTCAAGAATAAATTTCAAAATTGTAGGAAATATTCAACACGTCTAAGCAATAGAAAATACACTTGAATTATTGAGAAACTTTCTACTTAATTGATTGTTTGATATTTATTCAAGTTGACAGTTTGTACTGCATAATAAATTAGTTCTTTTGTCTAGTTTTCCATATTTTACTTTTTACTATGAGGATTAATTCAAATTTCAACAAAAAAAACAAAATGTTTATTTCATCATTTTTTCCCTTATTTCGATTTGAATATGTATACAACTATGTTATCATTCTTTTGGTACACAACGAGAAAGATTAATTATTGGGTACTATTAATACTTTATCAATACGAAATAAATCCGAGTCATTTTCAATAATTCTAGAAAGGAAGGTTTTTAGTGTCAAGTATTTCCATGATGTTGCAATTATGCTTTAAAATGAAACTTGAAAGGGGGTACTTTAAGATGAACCCGTGTTTTCAGGACCATCGTTTATGGAAATGCCAAATAATAAAGCAAAAACAGTTCTCTCAGGTTTTTTAAAATATTATAACACAGTTTTTCGCAGAAGACTTATTTTTTCCGGAAATTATCAATGTGAGTGAGATTCTCTTATACGTCCAAAGTACGTATGGAGATCCGCGTATTTGCGCGGTAAAAATTATTTATTATTACTATTCAATTTTCCGAAAAAGCCGAAACAAAACCGATACGCAATTTAAAGCTGGATACTTGAGCATGGTATCGATTTTCAAAAATTTTTGAATGGGGTCTTTTAAAGCTGCTCTTCTTATTATTGTGGTTGAAATTTTCTTATGCATTACTCACCTAAAAATAAACAGGATTTTCAGGCACGATTTCACACTTTGGTTTCTAGTTTCAACGTAATAGCGCCCCTCTCACATACATAGTGCGCCTGCATAAACTAGAAATTTATTACAATATTGTTATGAACTCGTCTTCGCCCTAGAGCCGGTCCTGCATAGATGTATTGAAATTCTAGCTTACTTTTTATAAACCACGGAACCCGTTTAATGTTTGTTTCTTATATCCGTTTTTATAGCAAGCAGTTTATTCACATTATTTCTTTAGGATGGTCTATTTAATTATATATTTTGTTTCTTTATGTTCTAGAAAGTTGTAGAATTCTATTTGTGGTATATAAATAAGTTTATGTAGCGCAGTTTATAATAGTCGTAGAGAACAGAACGAATTAGCGAAGTAATTTAAAAATTTAAATAAATAATTTGAGTTCGTTAAGTGATCTTGATAAGTGAATTATTATGAGTTAGTTAAGTGTAGTGAATAGTATTTAAATAAATTAAGAACGTAAGGAACGTAAGAGACAGTATTTATTAATTAAACCCACGAATAGAATTCGTACAAATGAACAAGAGAAAAATTACCATATACAATAGTTTAGCAACCATCTGTCTACGTATGACCTCTATATTTTACATGTTCATAAGAAAAAATTGGAATCTAATAATTTAATCAATTAAAGTTATATTTTTAATTTTTATAGAGAAAATTATTGAAATATTAATATAAACCGACAGGTTGGACATAAAAAATTTGTGGCCATTAAATTAAGCGTTTACAAGTACGTTATGAAAGATAATTTTCAAAAATTTGCAAATTTTTAATGAAGGATGAATTTTTTTTGTTCAACTGTGCTCGACTCTAAAGCATATAACTAAGCGCTAACTTCTTTTTCATTTTCCGTAGAAAATATTTCTCCTACGAAGAAATTAGTTATAACATTTTTTTTTTCGTAACGTTTTCTCAGCCTCATTTTTCTACGAGTAATTTTCTTATATTTTGCACCGTTCACAAGATGTTTTTTCGCTCTAATTATTTGGCTTATCCGTGAACGATGAGGAAGAAAACATTGGCTCATCTTTAAGTACATCTTTCTAAGTTTCATTTTCAACAATAACTGGAATATTGAGTAAGCTCTTAGTCAATATAGATGTGACCTATTCAAGGATATCAGTGAATCAATTTCCATATCAGAGAAAGGAGAAGTAGATCAATCTGTGAGAACTAATTCCCAATTGTATGAGGTAATATCGAAATTCTATCATTATACGTTTAACTGGAGTATTTAACTCCATTACAACTCAAGAAAAAAATGGAAGAAATACCACTTAATATTCTAGCTCGACCAATAAATCAGTTGCAATAAAGATAATTTAACCACAGTAACAAGTGTGTCAATAAATAAATATAATTATAACCTTTAATAGTAATAATTGAGTTTTAGCTCTCAAATAACTCTAATAAATAACACCAGTTTTTTTATACAAGTGGTCCATTCCGTAACTCTTAAAATGGTGTATTACCTTGCAATTTTTGAGCAAAGTCGATTTGTATGAAAATTATGGAATTAAGCTTGTCTCACCTACTTTTCAAATATTTTATATGCACGATGTGGTGATTCTTAGTCATAAAAACAACAACGAATATTGGAATTTGAGTTATTTTCATAATTTTTATTGGCATCATAATCTTAAGAATTAATAATTACAAAGTCTCGTGTATTTATAATCCTTTTATTTGGAAATTACATAGCTGGACATTTACTTTGTATCCCAAATAAATAAATTCGACCGAATACTTTGCTGTTTGATTATTATTGTTATCAAGTTATTAAAAATTGCAGATTTAGTAATACAGATCATAGTTTCCGCAAATTAATTAACGTATTTTACAGTGGACTCTACTTATGTCATGTTAAAGTAATTTGTGGAGGATTTTAGAGAATAAGCCTGCTGTTGATGATTTATGAAAAGTACTTGTATTGTTGTTGAGTTGTTTTCAAAATGAACGATAGCTTCTATAGAGAAAATTCTTACTTGATCGATCAATAACTTCAGACAACGCTTTATTTTTTAAAAAATACAGAGAGAAGATGAAAGATATATATTTCTGGTTCAACAATTTTTTCAAAAGCCAATTATTGATAAAAGCTAGAATTCGAAGTTACTAATGCATAAACTTAGTTCAGGATTGTTAACATCAAACAGACTGGAATACTTCGTCACAAAATCGCGCTGATCCAATTTGACTAAGATATTCTGATTTTAAAAAATGAAGAGAATCATCAATTGAGCAGAACTTCATGAAGATTTAGGAATAATGAAGTTTACAAGAAAAATATAACTTCATACGATTCAGTGTTGGGGTCGAATTCGCAACCGGAAACTTTTATTATTGTTTCAAACTTCTCCTTTGAGTAGTCTTTTATATAATAATCATGAATGTGGAATAGGCGATTTCAAAATATAGTTTTAGTTGTGAAAGTATAATTCTAATAACCTAAAACTATTTTATTCCTGTATATCTCACTGAATCATCAATGGGAATGTTTTCAATGACTTTAAGGGCAACTGATTATTTTCTGTGATCAAATTATCTTTAAAAAGTGTCGATTTTAGTATCTTATATCAAAAAATGGTTGTAAGCTACTAACAGTAGTCCCAAAAATAATTAAGGACATCAAATTTGAAATACCAAACAGATTTTCATCCATAAAAGTTTCGAATAACCCTTACACACTGAATATATGTCCAGAATCACTGTTTTCTCACTACTCTGTACCGAGATAGCACACTAGAGACGTGTGCCACATTTGTCCCTGCGTATTTACAACATTAGTCCCGAACTAACTTTACACACAACTTTCTTGCTGGCATCCCATCAACGGCGTTCTGACGGTAACTACCTCTCTGTGGTAAATTCCCTGCTTATGTGGAAATATGGCAGAGACAGGTGATACGATTACGGGTGTTTTTGAAGGAGGTGGTCGTCGGCTGTGGTCGATTTGAGCATAAATTGTGGTATCGTTTCTATTTGGAAGAGTACCATATTGGTTTCCACCATTTTTAATTGGTTCCAAGGAATTTGGTCGTACATGGTTCAACTCTGCATAAGTTAGTTCTGGATCGATCTGAAAAAATACCATATACAACAATAAAATTGGGAACATACAAATAACATTCATATTACATGGTTAGTATTTATCTTAAGATGATTTTCATGCAATTTTCACCGCCTTCGATAATATATGGAAAAATTTCTAATTTAATCAACTATTCTTAGAAATGAACGATGGAATTTATGAATTTGCTAAGACCTAGGCTAGAAATAATTGATGCAAGTGATATATGGATCACCTTAATGTAATTGTTGACGTGTTACTACAAGTATAAGAAGAAATTTGGATCTGAAGAACGTACCCACCCGAATATATAGAGAAAGAGTAAATGTAATTGTTACTACTTTATATCATGTCATAATATCATAATTTTCCTCTTTAAAATATGGATTTCAATTAATTTGGAATACATATTACTACACTAAATATAACATGTGTCCAAATCGTCTTGATTTTAGGTTTCTTCTGTTCTAAAATTAGTTTTTTCATAAAACATATATGAAAGGTGTAGGAAATACGAAATTAAACAAATTTAAATATAATATAGATATATGAGACCTTTCAATCCTTCTGTTCTATGGTAAACATTGAACGCCCCATTAAGAATCATATTTGAAGTTCGAGTTCATTGTAAATGTGCTCATGAGAAAGAGAACATTCAACACTTTATTAACAAAACTTCATTAAACATTCACAAAAAGGTTTTTGTTTTGAATAACATAATAATTTCTATATTACAGCCAGCTAATATACCCCTTGCAATTAGTACATCCGTGTTGTTGTATGCCCGGCCCATTACTCCACTGATGTTGAAGAATTTTCATTTCTTTATGGATGGATAATACGTTAGGTCATGTTTAACGGATAAATTTGTTTAAATTCTTGAGTTTCAGTTTCTTGACTAATTTCACAGTAAATTTGAAGCCTATTTACAATTTTTCACATCAATGCACGATTGCTAAAATCCTCTAATAAATAATTACTGATTTAAATTTTTTGTATATTTGTTATTAAGTAATCAAAATGATAAACAATTTAGTGTATTACCAACTAATTCATATTGAAATGTACGTGGTGGCATTAAAAAAAACAAGTGTTAACCATATAGTCCTTGGGCTTTGCGACATTTTTTTTAGTTATAACAACACCGTTGAAACTTTTTGTATCTGTTATTAGGGTGGAGTCCAACAAACTTCGGATTTGGCGCATCGTAGTAGTGTAATGTAATTCAATATTCGTCGAGGCATTAGTCAGGAAAGTTGTTGTTTTCTTCGTTTTCTTAATAATTTCAGATGTAAATAGTAGAAATCATTTATTTCGTATTTGTAATGAGATATTCAAAAATATGTCTAATATCACATTTTGTATATAATAATTCCAGTTTTTTCAGACATTATTTGCGAATAGAAAAATTCCAATTTTGTTCGACATTATTTGGTTACTTCTTGTTTTAGTTCGGTTGAAATTAATAGTGTGTATCTACATTGAGATGTAATTAGTGTTTGAAGCGTACATAAAAAAATATCCAATGTGCAAATTCAATGTGCTATTGCAGTGACTATTTTACATGATTTTCTATTACATATACACGTGCGCTGATCAACAACTATCCCAACCAACAAATCTATTTGTGAAGCTAATTAATTTTATGATATATAGGGTAGGGCAGGTCTAATGGAGCATAGGGGCAAGTTGTCGATCGAAATATCTCGGAAGCTATTCACATAGCGCAAATAAGGGATCACGGGATGAGAACTCATCGAAAGATTGTTTTGTAACAAAAAACATAAAATAATTATAAACCGAAACTTTTCGTATGTGTAGTTAAATGTACGACTAATCCGATTTAGATCAGGTATTTGTTAAACCTCTCTAAATTTAAAGTACTTTAATATTTTGGTTATAATTCTAACCGGTTTGTCATAACCTCACTTTTATTTCGGACTAGAATTAGTTGAGCTATAATTAACTTAACTTAACTTACCTCACGACATAGACCTAAAGTAATATTCGCTTTCTATTATGCTGCGAAGCGGTGAATGATGAAGGAAAAAGCGTGAATGTTGCCGAAAAAGAATTCGGTATCAAACGGATGAAACATGTTATGATGTCCAGCACCAAACTCAATTACACTCCCTCTACCTCAATCAGCCGAACTGAACCTGTAGCTAGCCCAAGCAACAAAAAAAACTAGCTGGTTGATCTAACGCAAGTATTTTTTACACAAATTGTTGGATCATACTTAAAGGTAGGCCCTAGAAAAGCAACCAATACTAATAGAAGAAAAAGAGAAGCTGCCCCGAGAAGAACGCATTAGAAGGAAAACAAAATAAAACTACTGGAGACTGGAATACCAAGGAAGAAAATTGATAAGAAAGCAAAGACGAAAGTTCCTAAAAGAGTACATTTGTCAAGTGAGGAAAGCAGCGTTGATCAATATTTCTGTCTGATTTTTTACGAAGCTTATTCTGAAAGTTCATTAGGAGGTACAACGATCCAGTATCAAGTTTGCAATAAATGGACCAATAAAAATGTGCGCTAGATGCTAGTCTTAATTCGATTGTGTCAATTGTAACAGTGACAACGACGATTAATATTTCATTCTTATTTTCTTTTATATATTTATATTCTCTTGTTGAGAAAAGGAAAAGGGAAAATAAAAAGTTGATTATCGAACATTTCATTTCTTTAGATCGATCATTTGGATAAACTTTCCAAAAGCTCATTTTTCTCCATACCTCTGCTCAATTGACCTCACTTGAGGGGTACTTTCTGTATTAAATCAGTTGTAGCTCTCACATTCTAGATGTAAGGAATAAATTACTATTTGCCATTTTGCAAACGAATAAATTCAGAATTCATCAGAACTCGTGATGCAATATAAAAAATCTCATAAATATAGTGATTAACGATATAATTACCTGAAATGAGTGTTTCATACTTCGAATGAGCAAAACATTTTTTTTGGCTTCGGTATTTATTTTACACAAATTACGTTTGTCACAACAGTTGTAATCGTGTTATACACACGATAGAATTGAAAAATGGCCTATACTCCACAAGTGAAACATGTTACCCAGGATTTATAGTTAGATTTTTAATCTAGTTGAAATGTAACAAATAATAGTACTACCAGATTACTATCGGAGTGTTTTTGGAAAGACCGCAAATACCACAACGGGTTGTTCAATTACAACACGAAAATAACGGATTAAAAAAATATTGTAATAAATCCCTGATGTAAATGAGTCTCAACAGAATTTATCAAATAGAGTTAACATTTTTAACGTGCTAGAATACTATGGTCACTTGCACACATGCAATTAATAGTATATTAAAGTATAATAGTCCCATGAACAACAGTAAAAATATGGTATCACCTTAGAATTTCATCGCGGGAAATTTTAGAATTCTGTTCTATTCAACTTTCATGTCAATATGCCAATAGGTACAAATTAGTTTTATATATTCAATTTTTGAGCTGAATGGAGGATTTATGAACACCACTTTATAGAAAAATTCATAATCTATTAAGCTGAAAAAATTTGGAATATATTGGAACCTTTATTTTTGAAACGGAAATATTTAAATGGTTCCAAAAAGTTATCAAATATACGCTACTATGAATTTTGAAAGGTTATATCTCGGTTAATTCTGTTCGGAAAGGAATAAAAAAAAACTTCCTATCGCAAATAAACCTGACTTTTCTGGTAGTTTTAATGTATCTTTCATATTTTTTGAATTAGACAATTTTTTCACAAAAGTGAAAAATGCTTTTTTCATTGCAACGATATTTTTTTTAAGCTGTCTAAACCATTTAAACTTTTTGATCCTATTATTTGTATTCAATCAAAGTGACTTGCAAATTTATAACATTTCATTCCAATTAGGATTGCAATATCAAAAGTAGAAATTACGTTTTTTTCCATGAAATGAAGTGATAATATCTTACTTCAATCATAACTCCTCCATTTTTTTTTACATAGTCCTATAAAATATCATACAGATGGTTTTTCAAAGTTTTTCGAAGAAGACATTTTTTTCGTGAAATTGACCGTTTTCCATTCAATTTTCAATTTCAAATTTTAGGTTCACTTAATAAATTCCACCTTCAATAAATCAGAACTCGGTTTGTCTCTGGTATCCAAATAAAAATATTTTCTTATTCTTTTAGGAGCTACATTTATCCTCCGATTAAAGTTTTTGGGTTATTTGTGAGAATACGATTGTGAATATGCTTTTTTGTGACAAAAATTCAAAATTAGAACCACGAATTAGTCAGAAAGTACTGATTTTTCGAAAAAACTCTATTGAATAATTTGTACTAAGAATGCTTTTTTATATCTATTTCTACGGTTAGCTTCAACAATTGTTACCATATTTTTTTCAAGCTCTCTACACCATTTAAACTTTTTGATCCTATTATTTGTATTCAATTAAAGTGACTTGCAAATTCATAACTTTTCATTCCAATTAGGACGGCAATAACAAGAGTAGCATTTACGTTTTTTTCATGAAATGAAGTGATACTATCTCACTTTCGTCATAACTCCCTTATTTTTTTATTATAAAGTTTTGCAAAGTCTCATTTAAATGTTTGTTCGAAAATTATTGAATACATTTTTTAGTGGAATAGGACGTTTCCCATTCAATTTTCTATTTTTCAAAATATTCGGTTCACTTGATAAATTCCACCTTCAATAAATCAGAACTCGGTTTGTATTTGGTCTTCAACCAAATAAAAATATTTTCTCATTTTTTTAGAAGCTATATTCAACCTCCGTTTTTGAGTTATTCGTGAAGATTAGATTGAGAATATGCTCTTTCAGTAACAAAATCATAACCAAGAATAAGTCAGTCAGTATTGATTTTCCGATTTTTATATCGATTTCTACAGTTAGTCTCAACAAAAAATTATCACTCCTTTTTTAGGGTGGTATTAACTCTATTGATGAAATTTTGAATCATATAAATACTGATTTAAAAATAACATAAAATGCAGAAACCAACTAATAATAGGATGGTTGAGATCGTGACATTATAAATCTGAACCTCCCGTTGTCAAGGCAATGAGAAAAATAATTTGCAATCTGTCACATTAGATAAGTTTTTGTGTGGTTTGTGAACTTATTTGATCAATTTTAGACCATTCCATTATCAGTTTTCTTGCGAATCAGCTTATTAAAAAGCTGCTGCTAAAAGAAGTGCGAAATTTTCACAGGTAAAGTTTTGTTTCCACTATGCAGTATTGTGCTCAGTGTGAGCAAACTTTTGGAATGAGTAGGAAACTAATTAAAGCTCTTTCCATTTCATTAAGAAGGGTTAACTCCACCTAAAGATTAAGTTTGTTGTAATATCTTCTGGGTATCAATTTGATAAACTTGACGCAACAGTGGAAATTAATGTCAAAAAACCGTAATTTAACACAAGTACTGCTTCGCTGACTTCAGAAAATATTAATAATAATTTAAACAGCATATCCGCTAATACGTTCGAAAAATTTAGATCAGATTGTTGAATAATTGAAAAACCTTTAATATTTCACATGATATTCCAAGGTACTTTCGATAGATCAAAAATTAAAAGTTGACGTTAAGATTCCACGTCGTTTGTGATGATAGTAACTTTAAAACACGCATGTTTTAAAGTCAAATGCAGAGACGTAAATTTATTATTATATCCACTAATACAACAGACGAATTTTCGCGCCGTTTGATAACTGTTGGTCCATCACAAACAATCAGACAATGGAGAACCGGCTTCAAAGAAGACCATGACGTGTGAGTATTTTTCTCATTGTAGCCTCCAAGTTAATGAAATAACATATAGAATTGTAAATTATGCTTGTTATTGAATAACCATTTAAAAAATATGACCAAATCGAAATATTAGCTAGTTGTCTTACCTTATAAACACACTGTATAACACAATGTGATAGAGATAATTTATCAATATACATCACTAGTATCAATTTAAGAAAACATATATATGAGTTTTTTTTTCAGATCATTTTAAACCTACTGATAAAAATTTTAAAATTAATATTTTTCATTTTTGATTCATGGAAATCAGAAAGGGCTCTCCCAGTTCGCCGTTGATAATTTGAAATTCAATTTCTTGCAATAAAGACAACTGCGATGAAGAATTAAAGAGGGAAAATTAGTATGCAAAAGCTGGAGAAGACTGATAGAGTGCAATTTTATGTGCTGAAAACAGTGTTCGTAAAATATTTACAAACTTACTAATTAATATACATTCGGAAATGGTGTATAACGTTCCTAAAATAAACAAAAATCAAATTAAAATTGGATTATAAATTATAACAAAAATTTGAAAGGTGAGGAAAATAATAAATCGACATAATTAAGCATATAAAACTGTGCAAAATTTGAATTTGTGGGAGATTTAGAGGAGTTAATAATTGCGTATTTATACGTCGCCTTGAGAAATAGTTGTTGATAGTATGATGACATATAGATGAGAAAATATACACAATTCATATTTTTTGTAAAATTACCCCAGCAAGTCAGGTGAAAATTTAATGCATTATTGAGGCGCAAGTGGTTGGTGTGAGACTATATGTACCTATTATATAGATTTAGGGTCTCGTATACTTTGCGACCCAAACAATCTATTGTGACTCCCTTTCTTGATGCGATACTGGAGAACCCAGTGTTTACAGCTGATCCATCAACCCCACCCCTTTTAAGAAGTCTAGAAAGTGGGATGGCTTTAATTTCAATTCAAGCGCTCCCAGGTGTTGGTGCGAAACTAATATAACGGTGACATTTGTTTTCAAAATTATGAATTGTGCAGTTTGTGTACGACTACTACTATTATGATAAAGTCCTAGCATGTTGGAGATATACGCAAGTCCAACGGAAAATTTGGTTCCTACAAAATGAAAGAAGAAATACAATTTCGCATACAAGAATTTCATGGATTGGAGTATGAACTATCTACCTGAAAAAGTATATGAAACTGTAAGCATCCCTAAAACATTTAGTTCCAAAGATATCGACCGAAAAAATATTTTCATAGCATAAATTTATCGGTTATTAGCCACTATTCACTTATACCTAGATTATATTCTGTAGACTCTACATCACATTGTTTTGCTTCCAAAATACGTAGACTCCTCCTAAAGAACGCTATTTTCCTGTGGTCTTTGTGCCCCACTTGCTAGCATGAGAAAGTCATACCTTTTTAAATGAACAGAGCATAAATTCAGTTCTAGTAGTGTTCATAGTGAACATGAACAATACCTTTACTCGAAAGAACAATAGAGCTCTGGTTAATTTTTGGTTACGTCAAGGTCTCTGAAATCGTCTTGAAATATTCAATCTGCCAATTATACTCATTATCATCAGAGAGACTTGCCTTGATCGTGTAATCAGTTGTATTAGATAATAGAACCGTAGGGTTTATCAAGGAAAGACTGCTTCTGATGTATAAACCTCAAAAGAATTGGTAAAACTAAGTAATCATTGTTCAAATTTTCAACTTGATCAATAAGTCTAATTTCATTATCGAAATAAGACTTGGATATGTGATTTCCATAATAAATGAAACTAATGAAATGCCAATTGGTAATCTCAATCCGGATAGTGGAAATACATATACATATCAATACATTTTGTTTATTTGCTCCTCTTTACCCCATTCCTCTTTTTGCTCTCCTTTTTTTGTGAATATATAGTCGTATAAATGTATTGATACTAATATATATCGTTAAAATTTTTGTTCAATCTCGGCAAGGAAACATGAAAACTGTGGAATTTTGTTAATTAACGTCGATTTTTATGAAAATTTGGATCTAAGCTCTAATTACCCCCTTATTCAAAATCTACCCTGTACCGGAGGGTGCTTTTGATTGTTTAGGCGGTTGTTTAAATGAATTATTCGTAGATCTGTTGATATTCTCAAACAAGTTTATCATCAATCGGACTCATGCAACCCCTTCAAAGATCATCCTTGGAGGGTAGTAATATTAAAAGCTTTTTATAATCTCAATTTCCATGAAAATTTGGAATCAAGCTTTAGTTACTCTCTTCTACGAAATCTTTCCTGTGCCGAACCGGGGTTTTCATATTTTGGGGGTGTAAACTACTCTTATTGCAAAAAATTTAGAATCTCAGATTTTATGCATGTTTCAGGAAAATGAAGTTTAAATGTTTCATTCGTGAATCTGTTGACATTCTCAAATACGTTGATGATCAATCATATTCATGCAACTCCTCCAAATCATCCCCTAAAAATATAATCTCAACAAGTTTTTCATATTTAAAAATTATTCGAATTTTTCAAGAACTAGTACTTTTTTAATATTTCAACTTTATCAAACCCACCTTAATGGACCAAGAATTTCAAAATTGCAGTTGATATTTTTTTACAGAAATAATGAAAACATAAAAATAAAAATATTTTAGAAAACAATGGAATTTTTCATTTAGAAAATAATATAAAGAAAAAAAATTGAATAATTAGATTTCATTTCATCATCACTAAATTCTTCTTCATCTTTTCCTCCTCCAAAATTTGATCTCCGAAATTTTGAAAAAAAAAGCAGTTGATTTTTACAATAACTCGCTCAATTATCTAGGTAGAAAATTTTTCATGAAGTATTTTGTAGAGGATTTCATGTACTTCAATGTTGTATCCATTGAAGAGAAGCTTCTTTAAACTCCCTTTTTCGAAATAGCTGCAGCTTAAAGGGGTTGCATAAGACAAGTTTGGTAAGCGAATGCAAACTTTGAACTAACGTATCTCCAATTTTTACGATACGTAGATTTGAAGAAGCTCAAAATTATTAGCAACAAAAACCCTACGATTAGTATTTGAAACATTTTCTCATAACATGATAGTTTTTATTTAAAAAAAAAACTCATTTTTTTTCAAGATTGCCGAAATGCAGTTATTCAATTATATTTTTCCAAAATAACAATGAAAACTGGTCTAATTACATGGATCATATCAATAATATAATAATATAATTATTAATTTTTTTCAAAAAATAAGAAACTTTATTTTTGTTTTGAATCGGTCTACTTTTATGCAGAAGACTTTTGACAGTACTCACTTTAAAGGTTTTTTCGTGTGCTTTGAAAAAGATCTGTTGAGTTTTTTCCAAAATAAATTCTCGTCTCCAGTGCAAAAGCACCGTTCGGCACAAGGTAGATTTTGAATAACGTTATAAATACTGCCTTCATACCAATTTTCAAGAAAATCGACCTCAATTATCAGAATGCCACAGGAAATCGGCTTGCGCCAGGACTAATAATCATATTTAGAACAACAATAACGATGTAAGCTAATCCAAATAAATTGTATTTTTCAAATCCGCAAATATGAACAAAGGATTTTTATTAGCCTGTTGTTATCAATGTAAATAGAAAGAATCCTTTGATTATTTCAAGCGACACATGGATATAAAATTCATTTAATTATCCTTTTCATGTATACAAAAACAGATAATGTATTAGTTTGAAGAGCTTTCTACGCAAAATAACAGGAATAAACGTCATAATTTTGATTAATCGTGGTATAATTAAGGCTTATACCATAAACTTGTTATCGTAAGAACAAAAGCGTCGTGAACCTAGTTGTTTCTCAACTACAAGCATAACCTCAATTCACCTGTCTGCTTCAATTTGAAATAAGAGATGAAGTTTTTGATAATTGTAATTAATTCACCTTGTTTCGCATAATAAGACATGGAAGACACAGTTTTAAATTCAGAATTTGAACCAATTCATTATTTCTATTCAATTTAGAAAGAAGTTTGTGATTCATAAATACGATAAAGATTATAAGACAATGAGTGTTTGGTTTGTGAATCATAAATTGAGGGAAATTTTTATTCTAGTGGTATAATTACATGTTAGTGAAGTGGTATCAGCAATTTGTAGGTACTTGATAGATAATCAAATAAATTCCAATGATCAATAATCTTCAAAATACTCAAATAATTGTTTCTCTGATTATATAGGATTTTTATGCCAGCAATACAAATTACTTCAATTATGTAATATATACATCAGCGTGAACTAAATATTTCTGTTTGTGTTTAGTGGAAAGTAATGTAAAATGGAGTCCCTTTATAGTGTAGAAACTTACAAGTTGTGGTGGATAATTTCTGTCCCGAGCCAAGTAGGCCTCCTGTAGCGGTCCCAGCGGTTGTTGTTGGGAGGCAGCGGTCGCATTTACCGTTCCTACGACTGCCCCTGTCGCCCCATTTCCAGCTGTCGTCTCGTATTCGGTGGGAGCCGTTTCTGAATTATTCAAACCCGGAGTTTGCAAGGCCGAACCCAACTGGTAGTCGGAATCTGAAAAAAAATTATTAATTCCTACATTATTAATTCTAAATTTTCAGAGTTTTCTGATACAGCTTTAAGAAAAAAGAGAAAGACTCGAGAATGTGTTATCTTGAAAGAGAATTCGATATTTACGTTTGATTAATTAATGAATAATTATCTTTTATAATTTCACTTTGAAAGTTATTAAAGAATGAAATATTCACATTGAATTCTGACAACAGATCTTAAATGAAACAGATAGAAACTGATTTTTTTTGAAATATCTACGAACCTTATAAAACAGTTATCCATGTGATTATTTCTATAATAATATAATGGTGGATATAGAATAAATGCTACTGTAATTTTCTCTGACTTTCTTCTCTTTTCGGAATTTTGAGAACTCTGAATGTTGTGAAGCTCAATTAATAGAATGACAGTCGGTTTATTACTTCAGTGTAACAAATTGAAAACGAAATTATTCAGTTTCATAGTCAGTACATGGAAACATTCGAAATCAAATGTCAGTTGCGGAGAGATTCATTTATCGTTTTCTAATATCATTATAATTCAAAATATTGGTATCTCATAGAAGGAATACGAGTCCGGCGGCTATAACAATAAGCATCACAAAAAAACAAATCAAACTTCTGGTCAACCAATAGACCCAAGCAGATGGTTGAAATTACATGGTGACAGAACTACGCTCTTACAACTGCTGTAAAAATGTTGATACAAAGTTGAAATGTCAATTCATACTGGTTTTGTCATATTTGTGTATAGTATGAGCTCGAAAATTATCAAACACTAGCTTTCGATGCTAAAATTGTTTGTAATGCATGCAGTAAAAAATGGTTACTTGGTCACAATATAGACTTTATGTTTTATTGAACAGGATGTTTCATTGTAGTCTCTTTACGTTAATATTGAGCTTGTTATGAAGTTCATTATCGAGAACAAAATCGAAATCATCGGATCTAACAAGTAAAGTTTACAAATGCTTAACATATCATAGAACAGAAATATGAGCATTGATCCAAATGTTGTTCACAACTATTATGATAACCACAGATGAGTGTGTATCTTGAGATACACACAGAAATTATGTTTGTTTCACATCATGAGTATCAAGATAATGTAGTTCCAAAAATATATACCAGTACCAATAAGAAGTATTGAGATATTACATGAGAAAAATCAGGAGATACTAGATCAGCTTTTTGCTGCAGATATTCACAAAGATATTGTGAAGAGAGTTTGTTTGAGAAATTATTTTGTCGCATCAAATATAATCTACGAATTCAATTTTCACTGATAATCGGCAATTGATTAGTAGTACTTATCTATTTCCCAATAACAAATTAATAATAAAAATATTGATTTGTCTTCTACTACTGATTTTTTGTATTATTTCCTGCTTATAAGAATTTCTTTTCTACGGATATTACTCTGTAACTTAAATACCCCGGTCAAACGACAATAAGTAATTATACGAAAGTCAGTAACTCTGCATTTAAATAGAAATTTAAAGTTAAATTGTTCATTACATTTCACCTCGGAATATTTAAAAAGAACTACGCTGCGGTAGCAGTGAAATGAGTGGTTCAAAGACGAAACTTTTGTCTGGAAAACAATTTTATAATCGGAGCTTTACTCTATCCATTTAGTCTGAGTACGGTTGATGGAATATGATGAAATAAATGGAGGTCTTAAAGAGTACGACATAGCCGTCGTTGAAAGGGATACTATTTTTATAGTAACATGTATTTTAGGTGGCTATATATTTTCTCTGTTTCCCTCAATGATCTTTTCTCATTTCTTAGCCTTTACTCTGATACTTCTAATTTGGATACCATCACATTTCAAAGCTATTTATTAAGACCGCAGCATATAATTCATAAATATAGTTCTTTTTCCTTGTAATTCCTTGTCCATTTTTGTCTCACACAAATAGATGTTTGCTGATGTTATAGCCCCGTCCTGTTTTTAACAATCTCCCTTTCATAGCTTTCTGTTTTGTCCTTTCGAATGCCCACGTGTACTGGAAAAAGACTGTGAATTGAGTAATATCCCATATGCTAACCGATTTGAATTCTTCGATTAGGTCTCCTCGGAAGTGTCTATTTTTGAGTGGTGAACTGTAGGGAATCAAGCATTTACGAGAAAGATGAAGATAAATTATAGTGATGTTCTTCTTATTTATATAAATAGTTTTCAATCACAAAACGGTGTGATCGGTGTATAAACAGCTTACTCATCTTACTCACTCACTTTATCTTTACACTACCTATTTACACTTATACAGTAAACTATTCACTAACACTCAACATTTAATTCATTTGATGACACTGTCTAGTTTACTTATCACTATCCCGATATGATCACTATGACATCAAATTGTTGTTTTGCTGTGGAACACTCATAAAAATAATGTTAATAGACAACAAAACCTCATAATGTAAATAAAAATAGCCCGTCAAACTTACTTCGAAAACATATTAGAACAGGACCCGCTTCACGATCTATATCAGTGAAGCAGTTTGTAAAATATTGAAAGAAGCTCAAAAAAAGTCAGGAGAAAGATCACTCACAAGAAGGATGAATCGTGGGAAAGAAAATGCACAAGGATTCAAACAATAGGCACAGAAATTGGAAATTACTGAGGTCAAGTCGTCAAGATAGAGAGACAGATATAATAATTCCTATTTCATTATATACCAACCAACTGGGACAAATATATAACATAGTAATTCCAGCATCAGCTATTAGAATATCCATAAAAGGATGTTAATCACTCAAAAAGAGAGCCCCGCGCATGTCAAGTTCAGAACGGACAACTAATAATCGCATCTCGGAAATTATGCATGTAAATCATACAACAGTAGAAAGAATAAAGCAACTAAAATGGTACAGTTAACTCCAATAAATGATAAACCTGAGAATACTGAAACAAATTGTTTATTGGAATCCAGCACGAAAAAGAAAAATGGGAAGATCACAAAAAAGATGGCAAGACATGATAAGGCATATATTTCCAGACCATTTTATCACACTTCAGAGAGTATACGATAATATAATAAATGGCATCAATCGATTTCTCCGACACGACCATGGAAAATGTGGAAAGAAACTTCAATACGGAAAATTATATCTACTTTTTGAAAGCTTATGCGGTCTGCAAGTACTACATATGAGACAAAAAACAGAAAACACAATAGAAAAACTCCTAAAAGAAGTATCAGACTTTCATCTGTATTTCGAACTTCTTATTGAAAGCATTAGAAGAAACTGTTACTAACTTATTTAGCGATCAGTTGGTATCAAATAAGAATCAAGAGCCGATGACAAATGTTTGAATGTTAATTCTGGCTATGACGAAATATCAGGAAATATTCTTATTTGAGATTATACTGCAATATATGTTCACGAGAATACTAGCTTACTGCAATATTGGCGTAAAAACATCTAGAGGTTACGTAACTGAAGACATTATTTGAATGACTATCCAAATCCCTACTGATGGCTTTGAATCACAACTTCTAAAAGGTGGTAAGACTTCTGGACAAGACCTATTTGGAAAACATATTACTCCAAAAAGAAGCTGAAGTTCAATGAATTCAAAATATGTAGTATATTCCATGACTCATCCAAATGATAATTCCACTATACTACTTATTGTGAATAAGATTCAGTTTTACTAAACATCCAGATGTATTATGACAGTTGTGAAACATGGATAAGAAATAATTTGTATTACCTTTATTATTGGGAATCACATCTGGATTTTTGTCGTCTTTTTCAAACAAATCTTCAGATTCTGATCGAAGTGGCAACGTTACTTTTTCTTTTGCATTGAAAAAAGCAGGTCGAAGCGCTCTCGATCCCTCTCTTCTAGCTGATCTTATTCTTACTGCTCCCAAAACTACAACCGTCACTAAAAGTAATGCTGTCACTACTCCGACAAGGATTCCCAGTATTGGAGCAAATTCAATGTTATCTCTTGTACCCAAAGACAGAACTGTAAGAAAAAATTTATTATTATAGAAAGTTTTATTGAAATTGTGGACTTGTGAGCCTCAAAAGAGTTTTAATATTGTAAGAAACGCTATGAAGCCTAATTATATTATTATTCCACTTTAGCTTTTCAAATTCTTTATATTCATGGCAAAATACTGGAAATAATAGTCAAAAACACTGATGGCATAATAGGGTCAAATTTTTTTTCGACACATACAAATAATCGTGTTATCATTTAATGAAATACCTCGGTACCTGACTCTAATGGAAACATTTTTTTAAAATCTAATCCAGTGAGCGCCGAATGCAACTTTGTCAAAAATCAAACAAAAAACACGGAAACACAATCAATTTTCAAATTTTGGCGATTATAACTCTAATGGACTAGTTTCTGAAATCCGGTATTCCTAAGTCTTCGCAGACTGGTTTTTGATGTTTATTAATAATCCATGTTTGTTAGCGCTAATGCCGAACGTAACTAAAATGGAAAAAACCGCGAAAAAATTTAGTCAGGTTACCTCATACACGAGACTAGATTTTACTCCTTGCGGACATGCAATCAGGTGAAAATTTGTGTTTACATCAATTACACATCATTTATCATTTTTTATTTTCATGTACAATCTTCTTATAGGACAGGCGTAGTTGGAAGTCAGACTGATTCCTCTCTTCTTGGGGAGGATAGCCACGACACAAAGCATGTAATTATGACTAGAGATGCAGTCCTACAATTCCTCTTGCAGATGATTTCTAGCGGCTGTACGACGGGTTGTGGGAACGTGTGCAGGTACAGGAAGACAGGAATAAAATTCTCACCATTCTGCAGGCACCACAGCGGAGCGTTTCATTACAAAAATAAGAATTAATGAATTTCTTAAGAATTAATGAAATTCTTAAGAATTAATAAATTTTTTAAGAATTAATGAATTTCTTAAGAATTAATGAATTTCTTAAGAATTAATGAATTTCTTAAGAATTAATGAATTTTTCACATTTTCCTCTTTTCACTTTGAGCTGTTCATGTCACTCTCTACCTAGTACGTTCTTCACCCATAAACATCATCGTTCACATCCCATCATAAACATACAGGGCCTCGTTAGCAAAACCTATGTAAAAATTCAATCGGGAAAACAGAATTTCGCCGCTTCTGTCTAGATGTATTGAAATTCTAAAATCAGCTTAGACACGTGCAGCGCATTTGACTTACATTTATAAATCTCGGAATTCGTTTGATATTTTTTTTATATTCGTTTCTATATTTAAATTGTTTAATTAGAAAATCAGGGTCAAAATTCAATCAGACAAGCAGAATTTCAAAAATCTGGAAGTTCGAAAAAAAATGATAAACGTTGACAGGCCTTATCTCGCAATTTATTTGGTCTACAAAGACAGTTCTAGTATCTAGCTTCATATTGTTACGAACGTGTCTCAACCCTAGAGCCGTTCCTGCCTATATGTTCTGAAATTCTAAATTAGGTAACGGTATGCGAGGCTTACTTTCATATCCGTTTTTATAGCAAGCGGCTTATTTACATTGTTTCTTTTGGATAATTATTAGAAAGATCTATTTATCGATTTGTTTTGTTTCTTTATTTTCCTAGAATTCTTAAGAACTTTCTTTGGATATATGAGCGGGTTTGCTTAATGCAGTTTAGTTCAATTTATAATAAATAGTCGAGATAGCGAACGAACGAATTAGCAAAGTAATCGAGGAATTTGAATAAGTTAATTAACTTGTTAAGTGATAGTGATAAGTGAATTATCATAAGTTAGTGTAATGTATAGTGTTTAAATAAATTAGGAGACAATGTCTATAAATTCAGCCTACAAATAGAAAGAGTGTGAATAAATACAAAAACCATTACAATATTCTAGCAAATTTAGTCTACTTTAATAACGAACTGAATTTTTTTTTTCAAAAACTAGTCTTTGAGGTGTAAATAGCCAAAATTTGGAAAATTGTTGTGAGTGACATTTACACACACATTTTGAAGGAGTAAGACAGAAAAGTCCCAAATTGTTTGTTCAGGCAGACGTATATGGCTACCGCATTTTCTCGCTGTTTTCATTGATAATTTGATTACCCAAATGTACTTTCTAGTAGACCTTATTTATAATTTAATAAACGAATCTAGATACTAGATAGGCCAGCTCGGTAGCCCAATTTATTTTTTTTTTCTTTAATAATCTCAGCAGTTTTATATATAAAATATGTTTATAACTACTATGAAAATTAAGTCCCTTTAAGGTCAATATTGAACTGCTCTGGAATTTTCTGCTTTTAAGTATAAACATAATTCGATTTATGCGAAGTAAAAATTTACATTTCCTCGTATACTGACGGTTTAAGAATATTTTTTCTCGATATTGGTGGCATTCTAAATATATCTTGCACCCCCATGTTTCTCATAAATATAAGTTACAATTTCTATTCTTATTAATTCTTCTAAATTATCATGGTATCCGTTATTCGGTTATGAAGAAAATTCTAAATGATGGAACGTCTACTTAATTCACATAAAAGTTTCGTTACGTTTTATTGAAGTCATAACGGTAACTGAAATTCCTCTGGGATTCAAAACCTGTAAATTCCTAGGGTATATTTGAATCATCTTTTCTTAGAAATTATATACAATATCTGCTTCAAAGCATATTCTCTTTGTTTGTATACCAATAAATGATTCAGTTTCTGATATCCATTGTTGTGAAATTCCTACCTGATTTTGATAATATATTCAACAGAACATTACGTAACAAAGAGCTGTTGTGAGTAGCCTATTTAAAACAAAGTGGAAAAAGTCACGAATACATAAAGAGCTCACAAACAGTATTGCGCTAAACAACTTAATTGTCTTCTAAAGTTACATTTTGTAGTTTGAAACTGAGCTTTCTGACAAACAAAATACTGAGCAGCTTTTGTGTCACATTTATATTAAAATGACCCATATAAAAATATATTTCCAATCATTTTTTTTCCAATTCAATGCGTCACATGAATTGAATAAACCCTTCATACAGTTCGAAGATTTGTTGGAAATGATTATCCATATATTTGATTTTTCCACAATATACTTGCCAGATGCAGAACCAATTAGCGATGTGGCATCTGATCAACTCAATTTAGCAAAACACCTAAATTTTAATTGGTTCTGCTTGAGTGCAGTTTGTTAATTGGTGTTTGTATCTTTGATCATAAAAATAGTTTTTTATGCTCTACAACTTCTCAACATTGATGGATATATTACTGGAGGTACAAAACGCAAGATATTTCGTAAATACTGATTACCTTTCAAACGTGATCTTATTAGATGTAAGTCTATAGAAACTTTGTGTTCTATGCCCAGGTTGATTTATTTATCAGTTTAAGTAACTGCATCATACTAAACTCTTATAAATAAAACACCAGGAGCATTTAAGATCGCTAAGAACGGGTATAAAACCCTATTTAGATTTTATGTAATCTATATTGAAATATGATGGAGAGGAATTCTATATTCAGTTGGGTTTAATGTCTGATTTGTTGTTTTAATAATGACAAATTTGATCAAGGTGTCAATTTATATATAACTAGCTACTACCCGCGGAATAAGTATCATAGATCATTATAATAGAAATGAATGAATATGATTAAAAGCAAGAGTCATACTTTCTTGTTTTGCTTGAAATTGCTTTGACTCATCTGTAACGCTTAACAATAAAGTTTCCGAAGACTTTTCTGGTTCACAAATTAACGGAAGTGAAACTCTGCCACACCATTAAATACCGACCAATCCTTACGCATGAAATTTCGACGGCGCGTGGTCTGCCTTTCTACATTATGAATTCTTCTCGCCTGCGATTGTTCTTGCGTTTCTATCGCTCTTTTAGCTGCCTGCAGCGTAGCTTGTTTTTCTGAAGGAACTCGTGGCTGAAGAGGAGTTTCAGCTGCTCTCCAAGCACTTTGCTGCACGGGGCTTTTGCTTTCGAGGCATTTTCAGAGAAAAACAGTATAAGAATTGAAATCAAAGAGTAAGATCTAAAATAATGAATGAAACCTCAAATAGTTCTATACTGCATAGATAGTGACAGAAAAAATATCAGAAATAAAGTTTTCAGGGCTGGAACTTTATTACTGAAATGCTAGATGGCGTTGACGGAGCTATATTTTGGAATTTTGCACAAAAAATTGTTTTATATCTCATAAAAAAGTATCCTATGTTTTATGATGATCGTTTGAGTAGTTTTCGCGTGAAAGCGTAACAAACAAACTTACATTCACATTTATAATATTGGTGAGGATTAGCGAAGTAATGCTCACTAATATTATATGAACTGTACTTAAAAGCAAGCAGGATATACACTGCCGACCAATAGCTCAAGCCCTCATACAGGACAACATAATTATCTATGAATTGTAATGGAACCTGATAAGATTAATACACCTTCATATTCTATTGTTAATATCGAATATCTTGAGAACTCATCCTTCCATTTACTTCCAAGTTATTGAAGAATAAACATATAAACACCGACAAATACTGTGTTACATCTAAGGGGTAGAGTCGTAATAATATTTTTATGATGTGCTAATAACTAATTGCTTTGTTTTAAGAATTACTTAGCTTCTAAAACCGCGTGCCTCCGACCTATTATTACCTTTGGATCGCAAACAATCTCAATTAGTCTAAACTTTTTACATTGAAGAGGTCTTAACCAATCAGCTACTGATGAGAGGTCACCATGTCCCCAGAAAAAATATGTACCAAATGACACTCATCGTATACTTTATACCCTTTAATTCTCAATAGCTTTGAGTTAGTAGATGTTGAACCAGTAACTGCAATATAGTGTCTAAACATTTATTGGTTATAACGTAAATCACAGCTAAACTTTCGAGATGGTCACGTGGACGTCACGTGGGTAAATGTGTGAAGTATTTTGTTATTTATGATAGATTTGCGTCCTTGGCCCCTTTCATCAAGCAAGTCATTACGGCCATCTTTAAACTTTCGACACTATTCACGCACAACGCCATCACTCATGAAGCTTTCTCCATACACATGACTCATTCTCCGATGGATTTCTACAGCAATTTGACTGTAGAAAAAGAATCTCACCTCACAATTCACACTTGGCGAGTGCATCAATAACGGCAGACATATTTACATGGCTGTATCACAACGCCGATTGATGCCTGAATGTCAACAATGGCGGAGTGTGTAGTGCGAGAGCTTCGCAGTCGCCTACATCACTTTCTTCTGCCCACGTAACGTCTGCACGGAGCGATCGGAGGTTGAAAAAGAAACGGCCTTCATAATATCACAGTTGAATTGTATTATATCTATAAACTTTTTTTCTAATTTTAACGCATATATTTTTAACGCAAAATATGTTGGTGGTCATCTGATCTCAGTATTTAAATTCCAAATAAGCTGCAACCGTAATTAAGGATTTAAATGGGAAATTAGCAGTGAAATGCGTCCTGTTATCAGTGTTTCAAATAATGAAGTCGAATTCGGACGTGAGATTACTTTACAATTGAAGTTATCGACGAATAAGTTGATACAGGGATACAGACAGTTTTCAAGTTAGTCCACGCTTGGGAAGGCCGAGAGCTACCACGTCAAGTGAAGATAATTTCATTATTGTTAACGTCATGTGAAATAGATGCTTCACAGTTTCAAACATCCACGTCGAAGTAAACAAAAACTGAGTTAAACCTTTATAATTGACTACAGTAAAACGGCGACTGAGGGATGCTAAGTTGTATGGTCATGTTGCCGTTCGAAAACTTTTGCTAACTCCACAAAAAAAGGAAAAACGGACACAGGGCACTTGGACTATTGAAGATACTGAAAAAGTTATTTGGGCCGATGAATTAAAGTCTTAGCTATTTGTTTGAAAACAAATGCCAGACTGTGTTTCTCCAGCAATGGAGCATGGTTGCGACTCAATTAGGATCTGGGGTTGCTTTTATAGCCATGAAAATGGCGATTTGATCAAAATTGACAGAGTTATGTAACAGAAACAGTATAAAAAAATTTATAACAAAATGAAGAGGATATTTGAGAGGAAAGAGGCACAAGGGGTCCCATTGAACTTTTGTGGGAAGAGCTTGATAGTCTATACTGGCGAAACGAAATGTGGAATGCTTTTTGTTAAGTTAGAATAATATATCACAAGACACTATGAATAAATTGATGTATGCCGAGACTTGTGAAAAAATATATAGAGAGAGGACATGTTAGGGAGGATTTTTTGATAAAAAATCAGGTAAACATTTTCAAATATATTGATTGTCAAAAAGTGTGTTATTGGATGATCTCACAAATTTAATTGAACGGCACAGATTACATTTTTTTCTTCTTCTTGCTTGGATAAAGGTTGTCCTAAAGTTTTAGTTTCATCCCTCATAATGCAGTGTATTGATATTCATGTTTGGAAATTCCAAATGAGTGAGATTTTCAGCGGATTAGCGTTAATGGGTTACTTTCGAGATTCCTCGTCAAATTATTTTCGACAATACTCATTTAGGTATGAAATTTTTCTGTCCGAAAGTTCAAATAACTGCGGCTTTATCAGATTTAAACTCATAACTTCGCTCTAATCCGTTGTATGGCTGCAAATGTGTCTTTGGCTACCTGATACTAAAATAAACATTACGGATACAGCATTGTAATTTTTAATCAAAAATTGTTTGTTGAACAGGAATAAAAATCAGAATGGTCTGGAATTGGCAATATCGCTAAAGTTATTACGATTCTGTTAAACATTAAACAGTACAGTAATACATTTAGCGATAAAGTTTACTAAAGTCGAGCAGAATGGTTTGAAATCCAGCGTATTCTGCTGTATAGGACAATAACAATAAAATTTCAGATTTCGACGTATACTAAAATACATCTACATGCATTTTTTTTACAAACCCATTCGGATAAGTATCGATTGAAATTGAAAAGAAAGAAAAATTGATGAAAACAATTTGTATCATAGCTGTTTAAGCAATTATGGAGTGATCAGTGGCTGTTTAATATGTATGCTATTAATTATTCAAGTCATTAATCATTAGGAGGGAACACATAAACACATTTGGTTCAAAATAATAATAAGAAAGTTCAACAGTGTTATATAAAAATGAAGGGGATATTCTAACAAAAGAACGGAATGTAAAGTCTCTTAGCATCTCTATTTTGATACATCATCATCCACAATTCTAGTACACAAATGGCTATAGTTCTATGATAGTTAATTCATTTTAGATCGAGATATCAAATGTTAAATGGAGTGTTTTGTGTAGAAATTGATCAGCGAGGCTTTATAGTAAGGATGCGGGCAAAGCAATGTAATGATAAATGTTATTGAGACTCCTCGGGATCCGTATGATAATAGGCGGAACAAATAATAAAATCCACAAAATAGTTTTTAATTATAGTGAGTTACTGGAAGCTATCGGTGAAGCTGGGAATATCAGAAGGTGAATGTAAAAAAGTTGTTGTTGAGAATGTTTTGCTTCGAAAGGGTGCTAGCTAGCTTACCTCTAAAATGCGATGCACAGTGGTGCCAGAGCAGTTAGTGGTAGAATACTACATACTGTTACGAAAAAGTTCGCGAAACAGGACCTTAGGCCAGCTCTGTCCAGCTACTATGGAATTTTAAAAATTCAGCGAATTTTTCAGAAATTGCGGAAATATTTTGATGTTTATTTGTTTTTTTAGTAGCGGACGGTTTATTCACAGTATTTCTTCTAAATAATTTCTGGGGAAGTCTATTTATTTATTTCTTTTTATTTAGGTATATAAATGATTTGTGTAAAAGCAGTTAGTTTAATCAAATAAATAGTGGTAGTAGAAAGAAAGAATTAGTGAAAGAATTCACAGAAATTATATAAGGCGTTTATAAATTCATCCCACGAATAGAAATAGTGTAAGTAAATACGAAATACGTTACAATAATTTGTTTGATGATAAAAGCTGGATGCCTAGTATATGTGTCTTTATTAGGGTTTGTATCCTTTTCACTGTCAACTATACGAAGTATATCTATATTTTACAGAATGCATTATTTCGTTCCAATAATGGGAGTACAAAATGGAAACAATATAGAAACATTAAAGCCTTACTTCTTTTTCATAAAAATGGCATCCTTTGTGAAACGTTTCAAAATAATGATTTTAATCATGAGCTTCGTTTCAAGGAATTATAATTAAAAGTTTTGATACTCAATTAATTCAATTCGTCACTTGATAGGTTTAGAGGATGATTATTCCACGAGATGACCTCCAAACATTCTATCCTCTATTGAGTTTCCTTGGCATCACAAAAAATGCACTACGAAGCACACATAATTTCAAAGTAAAAAGTTGAAATTCCGGAAATTTGGAATAATTTCCAGACAGTCATTGTGAAATATTAGTAGAAACTATGCCAATGAGTATTATTGCCGTTTTAAAACTCACAGATGACCTCAAATATTCCAAATATTTGGTCTAATGAACTTTTTTCACTAATTACTTCTCTTATTCTTCATTATATGATTATAGTCAATTAAATTAGTGAACATAAGTATTATATATAGTTAATTAACTACTTAAATCCATTTAGAACTCTACATATTGAAGAAAATTAATATATATATTATATATGATTTGATGAGTTTCAGAGTTTTTTACAGGGTGTTTCGGAACTTTATGCAAAAAATTCGGGAGTGAGTTGACTACGTGAAAATAATGCTGTGGCTAACTGTTCGAATGTATAAATTAGAAAAATATGCTTAAATATAAGTTCTGATCTCGCAGCTTTGAAAGATTATAAATCAGAAACGATTTGTCGTATGAGAAAATTTTTATAACAGCATTATTTTCAAATCATATATTCACTCCCGAATTTTTGCATCACGTCCCGGAACACTCTGTATAATAATTGTAGATTGAATATAAAAAAGATCTATTTCTAGTTTACTGACACTGTATGATTTGTAATGTTTATAATTTGTAAATTATGTTATTAAAATAATATGAAGATAATGTTTCATATAAAAATGTTTTTGTTTTTGTGCAAGACTGTTCCTAACAGTAGACATAAACGTGAATCTTTCTACAAGACAGATTCTAACTCATTTATAGTTATCAAGTCACAATTTTAATTGATTATTCTATGGTTAAATTTTTTTTGATAGTTAGTGGTAGCTGCGCCGTTTGCAATTTAAGCTTGTTGCTAGAACTCTTATTTTCAAATATTTCGATATGAGGTGTGGTAGATTTGTTTCTTCCTTTGATATTTAGAATGAATTATCAATCATAACACACATTCTTTTCGAACTTAAAGTAAGATAGCTTGTCAAAGAAAGATAGTTTGTTGTTGATATTACTGCTCATCTATCTATGAGCATGAGGATAGAAAAAACATAACTCTAATATTAAAATTAGCAAATAATTGCGATATTTTCCACCCTTCCGTAGGACATACATATTTTCATCATTCACAATAAAATGCCCACAACGGTTTTCTAAAAAAGAAACACAAAAGTAAAAGCAAAGTTTTATTGGAGCTACAAACTATACATTGGTTTATATAGATAGAAAATTATTGTGGAGTCTCTCACAAAGTGTCAATGATAATGTGATGACTCTTCCACTTAAACATTAAAAAATAATTATATCTAAATTTCTTTCTAAATTGTTATTTCCGACTCCTTAAATCGTCAACCAGTTTATACCTGAAAAATTAGTTAAAAAACAGTGTAGTTAAAGATTTTCTTAAATTCTCATTTTTCCAGTGATGCATGAGGTTTTTTCATGAATTCCCAATGCGTATGCGATGATTCTTGTTGTTATCATAATGAACCATAGTCATTACAAATTTCTGCCTCGTCCTCGATTAAAAAAACGTTGCATATTATAAACATATAAATAACTGTATTCTTTGAAGAGAAGGTGATATTTTTGAGACAATCACTTGCTTCAATACAATGCAATCACCTAAACAGTAGCTTGATGAGTGACTTAACGAACTGAATTCTAGTTACTTATCTGTGAAATAATTTATGAATAATCTGTATTAATGAGGGTTATATGAAAATCATAATGAGAAAATGGAAAACCCTGGTATTTTTGAATGCACCATGTCAACCTCATAGAAATTATGAAAAAGAATAAAGTTCCAACGATATGAATAAATCAAATCGTCAAATTTTTAGTAATTCTGTTACTATCAATGTAATATGTGAATCAATAATAATAAGTTGCGGTGCTGTATAGGCACCATCCACGGAAATTTCCGTGGCTCTTACAGACGGAAAAATTTCACGGATGGAAATTTCCGTGGCTCTTAGAGAGCTTCTTTTTAGAAACGGATCAGAATGAAGCTTTTTCCGTTTCTCTAAGTCTTACCGCGTGATCAGAAATCGCCACCTTTCACGGAAAAATCCGTGGCTATCATTTTAACATTATAGACCCAGAAATTTTTATAGGACCGCATCAGAATTAAAATTTTTTCCGTGTCTCTAAATCTTACCGTATGATCCAAAATCACCACCCTCCATATAAAAAAAAACGTGGTATAATTCTAATCTTAGAAACACAGAATTTTTAAAACTTTTTTCGTGGAGGGTGCCAACAGACACTTGTGGTAATATTGAGACTTCAGTAATATATGAATCTCGGTGTTTTACGTAGAAATCAGGAAATCCCAATGTGGTCTTGTCATAATTCCCCCAGTTGTATATATTTAAGAATAGACAGAATACTGAAAATCTTCTTCAGGATTTTCTCCGTGAGCTGCTTTCTTTTTCATATCTCTCACTGTTGTTCCTTCTACTATAGATCTAAATTTGTGAGATATAAGGAAATCATATAGCCTAAAATTTGGTTTAACAGACGAATGGACTAATATAGGAATACTCAAATTGGCTAGGACATGACTGATATGTACGGATTCACTACCAATTCCTTCAGTTTCAGAAATCTCTATAACTATCAATTGACAGTCATATTGAATCAAACTATCAATTTTATAAATGTTTTCAGTCATATATAAAGACATCGAGCCACTCGAAGTAGTGATGAATGATTTTCCATGCAAATTTCTTGATATTTTCTCATTTAAATACTTGTACAAGTGATAACATGGAAAAATGGAAAAGCAAATTTAAAATTAGGAACACGTGGTAATTGACTTCTTTCATAAGTGTGTGTTCAGTTAAATATTGACTGATAAAGTAAACATTGAAGATTTTTTAATTTTGTTACATAAATTGTCCAGCCAATCAAGCTCTTAAGAACCATGAATTCATTTTATGACTTCCCATTGTGGAATGATTGTGAATTGTTGGCCATATTGATGTATGACAATGATCATTACTTCCTCTTGATCTTGAATATCGTTAAACTGCATGGATACGTTAATATTATAAAAATGAATCCCAGATGCAGATGAAGTTTTCAATGAATTTTGTTCCCGAAACATATTTCTTTACCTACCTCCTTAGATGTTATAGTTATCGATATTCTCAACAAAGGTTTGATAAGCATTGAATTTCTCTAGTTTTGTAGTAGCATTTTTCATAGCTGCTGATAGATCCTTCACTGCCCTAGTCATTTCCTGAATATTCACCAAAGAGTTAAGCTCTTCAAATATTTTCTTAAGATTTTGGAAATCGGTAATTTGTTGGCTTAGTTGTCCTGTTTGTTCGCTTTGAATGTTGTCATGAATTATTGTTGTTGTTGAAGAATATATATTTTCATCTGTAGTTTAGAGTAAATATTAAAAAATCATATTATTTTCAAATAAATTTTCCACAATTGAACCAGTATCAGTGAGAAATTTTAATCAACATTGAACAATAGGCTTTAAACTATTATACACGTATCAAAAAAATTTTCTAATGAAGTTTTCTCTGTTAGACCATTAGCTTCTCAGAAAATATTGGTTGTTTTAACCAAAACAAAATTATAAGTAGTCGGATGAAGAAATTATGTCCGTCCCTCTTGGGTTGGGAACTGTTATGAAGAGAGTGTAGCGACCAAAAATTGAAAGGTATTTCGAAGCTTACACGGCAATATTGTCTTTTCAATTTACCTTTGGTTGTGTACACTAAAAGTTTGCAGCTGCTTCTAAATTAGCTCTGCACATTTTCCTGTTGTTGATTGGGTGATGTGCAGAGCGCTACAGATAGGATACTAAGTCTTAATAATACAAGGTAACTATTTTTAAGACCTAAATATTAAAATCAACTGAAAACTATTCCAATGTTTCTTAGATTTCTTTATCGAACTCTGTTAACTTCCAGACATCTAGGGCTTTAGATTTTTCTAATAAAGTGGTACAAAGTTATTTTTCTATCCAGCAAAATATTTGGTCCGTTTGGGCTTCGCTATACTTCCAAGAGTCAACACCTGTGCGTATAGTACAGTGAGTTGAGAAGTCTCTATGAAAAACTCAATGTCCATGTAGAAATTCAGAATGGAGACAAAGAGGTAACCAAGCTTTAATTAATTTGGCATATACTGATCTTCTCATCAATAAACATCCCAATGTATCTATCCTAATAAGACAATAGTCACAATTGGTTAAAAACGGAAACCAAATATATACAAGAAGCTCCAGAAATTGCTTATGCATGGGCACAACATCTAAGCTCGCAAAGACGTTCTCGTAGTTCTGGAGATTAAAAAGTCAGGTAAGAAACAACGAATACTGTTAGACTGAATTATGAGAAGCGATAACATTAGGATCTTCTCGTATTCACTTCATTACTGGCATGTACAGGATTGATGGACATATTAGATAGAACTTTGGCCCGTTTCTCTTATTTCATCATCTCAGACCGTTATGCGGAGATAGAAAATACATAAGAAAGTACTCAATCACTTATTATTTCGTAATAGGAATTGGGAATTTCAAAGTGAAGACGAAGAATAAACGTAACGTCACATTAATCAAAAACAAGAAAGTTCATATGATTATAATATTGTCCAACGAAGAGCCTTGAAGTGTTATATTTTTAATTAGATGAAAACTTTGAACTAGTCCTTTTATTTTGAACAATTATTGTCAAAATTCATGAGTGAAATTGTAGGAGACAGCTAATGATTAAGGAAGGTAACAAATGAAGAAAATTTTGAGATCGTCCCTAGCATCCAAATATTATAATCAGAAAATGTTAAAATCAAATATGAGAATAAATGTTGAGAATGTGCGTTTTGTGACAGTATCTTATGTTCACTTAATTTTCAATCAATGGAAGTCTTGGAGAGCTTTGCAAGTGGAAAACCATTGGACTCCATATTACTTGACCATGTTGCCTATGGTATAAAGGTTCATATTGATCTACAACTAAACTTAGCTGACTTAAAGTGACTTTAAGCTCTATTTTTTCTACATATTAGTTTTTTCAGCTTCCATCATTCAAATTGTAATATTGTATATACAAAAATTCTAATAACGAAAAACGTTATCTAAAAGCTGACTCACCTGTTTGTTTTTCGGCTACGTTCAAAGTAAATCCTTCAAGTGGAACTTGTTCACTTTTTCCTTTACTGTTTGCAGCGTATACTATCATTTTCAGAGACTTGCCGGGGTCCAGACCACTCACGATAAAGACGGGAAATTTTGAAGAAACGTTTGCTAATATAAATCCAGTCGATGAATCGTAAACTTCTAGAAGAAAATGTTGCGGTTGTCCGCCTACAACAAAAGAGATTAATGAATAGCGCGAAAGCAGAGAGGATTCAACAGAAAATATTCAGTGACGACTTATTGGTGTGAATCGATTTGTATTTCTATACTTTCGTTTTGTCTTTACTTTATCTTTTATATATCTGATAACGTCATGTATCGAAATATACATCATTTTATATCAAATTATTTGTAAGTTGAGACATTTTTTTTTCGGTATTATTTGGAAGAAGTGACGGAAAGTACATTAGTTTTAGCCCATTCTACTATAGTCTCTAACTAGAAAAATAATGTCTAATTAGAACATATAATATGGTAATATAAATTCTTCAGAGCTTCAGTTGAAATTTCTAATATATCGATCTATAATTGTTCCAATATATCTCAAAAGCTTCTTAATTAACTAGTTCAAGCAATCGATGTGATCTCAAAACATTTCTCTCGTTTTTTTGCGAAAAACAATTATTTATAATGCGAGGGAGAGAGAGAACAGCTAACTGACACATTCCTACAAGAGATTCGAGAAGCATTTCTGCAAACATCCACCCACCAAATAAAAATGCTACGAACAAAAAGTAAATAATTAGAAAATAAAAAACAAGTTGGAAAACTACCGGGTAGTTACTTGATGCCGGAGTGTTGTACGATTCGGAACGAATTGGAAAGCGCCTTGGGAGAGTTTATGAGACAGAACAGAGAGAAAGGTGTTAGATCTTTTCAGGAAACTTTATTATGATTGTGTTCGTTAGAGAGAGTGATAAAGATTGTGATATTTTTGAGTATATACAAAACTTAATCATAAACATCTATGTATTCCAGACATGTCAGCATATCGTCGATGTGTTTATGAAATATGAAATTTTCTCAATTTTCTATGAGGAACATAATTTGTTTGATAGACTAATCCAAATGGATGATAACGAAATCTTGAATATCATTGATTATATCCACTTTAGGGTTTCCCCAAAAAATTCTTCGTTATTCTTCTAAGACTTTTTTCTGAACCTATTCAATGCTCTATGACATTGATTCTCCATAACTAGAAAATAGTGTGTTGGATGTAATGAATCAACTGATTACATACGAAATGTTGGAAGCCATTTGTTTTTTGAATCCCAAACGCCATTTTTCAGATTTTCTCCATTAATACTCCATTTTTTTGTAGTCGTTATACTTAACCTCTTCAATGCTCCATGACTTGGATTTTGTGTAATTCTGTACTGTCATCTTCTCTAGAAGAGCTTAAGAAATATAATTATCTGCATACAAATAGTCAGGAAATTTCTCTTTTACATATATCGTTTGTGTCATTACAGTAAACAATTCCAGACCTATACAATTCAACTCTTTGTTGTAGATGTGACTTACATATGCATCTCTCATCATTATCATCACCTTTTAGTTCTGACAGCTCAAATTCTCATCTTTTAGATCATTTCCTGCCCATCGATTAGAAGTTTTGTGGACTTCTTTGAAATTTGATTTTTAGTTGTGATTTCTACTGTATCCTAAATGATTTAAATTCTTCGTTCCTTTAGCATATTATTCACAAGAGTTTTGCATTACGTTAGCATGGTGACCTACATCCATTTTATGGCGTATATAATCGTCCTCTAGAGGTACTTATTCGATAACAGAGAATATTCAATCCGTTAGAAACCTAATAGTGCCCACAGAAAAAACTGCAACGCTGTATAAGTTGTCGTCGTTTTCAGCAACTAGGGTTATGTACCTCCTGTGTACCTGTGGAAAATTTCACCAAGGTATCTTGTGTTACAAGTTTTTGAAATTCAACTTGTGAGCAAATTAAAGCCCAACAACCATTATCCGCACTGCTAATTCGGCATATAAGTTGATGCACAAATTAATATCGATATTAAATTTCCATCCAACATTTCGTTCTCCAATGAAGCCCATTTTTTAAAGAATATGCAAAATCATTGCATTTGGAGTGGGAATAATCACAATCTCGTGCGATTTATGAATAGACAGATTCATGGGTCTCTATTTCTTTATGAGCTATGATGGTCAAAATATTATTGTTGATGTTATTCTCTTGTATTTCAATAAGCTGACATCAATCTTGCTAACATGTGGTTCTAACATGACGGAGACACGCTGTGATCAGTACAATTGATATTCTTAAAAATACACAAACATTTGATGAAAGAACGATTCCACACAATGATAAACACATCACAACAATACAGAAATACCATAAGCAGATAGTACTAAATACTTAGGAATCCACCTAGATAAAAAACTTTACTGGAAACAATACATAACGAAAAAAAGAAAACAACTCGATATAAAAGCAAGAGAAATACATTGGTTGATAGAGACAAAATCCAAAGACTCACTGAAGTCCTTATCTACAAATCTGTCATCAAGCCTGTATGGATATATGGAATAGAGCTGTGTACAAATATTATTCAGAAATCCCAATCTAAAATGCTCCATGGTGTATAATAAATCACACCATTCACGTGGACCAGGGAGTGTCCATTGTACAAGAAGTTATCCAAGAGAGGATCATCAGATACCACAAAACTATAGAAACCCACCCAAATCTACTACTCGAGCAATTGTTAACGCCACGAAACGCGAAGAGACTGAAAAAAGTTGGCCAATACACCTAATATGAGGTATAAGAGGTTGCATCACTGGATGTAAGCCTCACCAAGACATTATAGATGTTACATTATCAACACACGCAAGCAAATTAACCCATAGAATGTAAAAAATAGTCTGATTGCTAATATAAACTTGTTGTAATAAAGAAAACATAATGATTCAATTAATTATACATCAAGAGTTGAGTTGGTTTTGTACGTCGATAAAAGGGAGGCAATTGAACACGTGTAAATCAATTTCCGAAGACATATGCTGTAAATGTTTTTTAAGGAACTTGGTGTTCCAGTTTGTACTCTATATTCGCCAACTATCTCAATCACATTATCGAATTTAAACATTGATGTCACAAAATTCTGTTTGACAGAGTTTATTCCATTAATATCTGAGATTTATTCCCACAATATTTAACAATTAATTTTTAGAATAAGTGTTAGAATAATTATCTTTGTTCACTTTCAGGTTCATATTTATTAGGCTATATATTTTTTCTTACCGTCAAATCCTTCGGTACATTCTACCTCCAGTGATTCGTTCGTCATATTAACTATAGTACAATTATAGGGCGGATCTGGTTTTCCGGCAGGAATGATATGAAATATACAAGGCTCCTGCTGTCTCCCAGCCAAATTATTCGCCCAACACATCACAGTGCCGTAGTCCATTTCGGTCATCGGTGTGTACGTTAGAGTTGAGCTAAATCTGTGGACTCCGGTTTTGTATCGTGTGATAGGAACTTCGGATGACTCTGCTGAGTTGTTGAACAACCATTTGAATGTGTCTGGTGGAGGATAAGATTCAACTTCGCAAAGTACTTTGACTTTTTCAGCTTTCGCTACGCCGTATATATGTTTTTGCACTGATCGGCATACTGGTTTATCTGAAACATAAAAAAAAATGGTGGTATGACTCCTAATTCTTGGATAAAGAATACAAGATATGTAGAAATCAACAAAGAGCAGCATGACACAAAATTCTATCTTAATATCTAACCTGAACGATAAAGATAATTTCTTAGAGTCTGTACATTTTTTTCATAAACTGCAATTCTAATTCTGGAATTGTTAAGTATAAATTTCATTCAATTTGGTGGTTTTATACTATTATGCCATCTTTTAAAGAAGATTTTGTTCTCTTTTTGTAGAGCAGGAAATTATTTTATCACTAGAGTCGTTGATATTTCCTTAAAAATCTCTAAAACCATTCTTCCATTACAGCACGTTAAAAAGGTAGGCAAAACACAGAAAAATAGAGAAGAAGAGAATGCTGGAAACAACAGTATAAAAAGGAGAGAGTATGAAATGAAAAAACAATCATATAAAAAACAAAAAGATCATGTGAAATGCGAAGAACCAAGAAAACAATACAGAGGTGAAATAACGGGAGATAAAAGTGATAGATAGATTAGAAGATTAAATAAAAAAGAAGGTAATAAACAAAAAAGAAATAATTTCATGATGGGATAAAACTGCGAGGAAATAAAAGTATCAAGCAGATACATAGTAAAGTATAAAAATTAGAACATAACAGGGAATTGAAAACTAGTTGCAGAAGCATAGATCAAAAATTTTAAAACAATATTAACAGAATAAGAAGTAGAGGAAGAAATGTAAGAAAAAGAATACGAACAAGAATGGAAAACACAAGGAAGAGAACCTAAGAATGGAAAAGAAGCAGATATTATGTTAGTTACTGGAAAAAGAAATTTGCAGAGAAGAAAAGATGCCCGTAAACAGCAGGAAAATAAATTTAAATGCAGCATAAAAACTACCAATATAAATAATTAACAACAGACAGTTTGGAGAAAACTTAATGCTTTCCAAAATAGTTGTATGCCCAGCAAAATAATTATTGACGCAATATATACGCTAAAGCAGGCGATAGCAGCAATAAAATTTAGAGAAATTTATTTCATGAACTTCCTTTGAAGGCCTTTGATAAATTTAAGAGGAAATTGCTGAATAAAACTCTGAAGTACATGAGAAACTCATCCAATTGTATAAGACTCATAGAAATGACTCAAGTAATGGTGTGAAAGCGCAAAATGATGTTATTGAATAACGGGAAATATCAATGAAAACAAAAAGGTCCGAACAAAATCAGACGATATAGCTATAGTAACAAATATTATCTTATCTATATTTCTGCGAAGACGAAGTATATGAAAGGTAGCAAGAAGAGAGAATGAAGAATAGACAAGATGAGAAATGCTGAAGAAATTCAAGTGAAAACTATTTAAGAACGTGGAAAAAGTATTTCAATCAGCATTAAGTCCCTGCAAAATGGATTTGGAAACGAGTGTTGATCTGGAAACAAATGGCTATGGAAAGGCAGAAGTGAAAGAAACTGTTGTGAAACAAGTTGAAAGTGTGAAAGGATGGACACCTGAGCCTTCCTTGATAAGTTCTATACCGTAGAGAGATGAGTTCACTTAAATCGGATAATTGTGGAAAAGGTAGTCTTTGTTGTAAATTTCGTCTCAAATATTGTTCTCAATCTCAATTTTGCTTCTCTGGAGCTGCACTTAAAATATTTCCAGTTTCAAGATTCGTTTATCTTGGACCGCTCTATACATTTCAATCGAGTTTCATACACTAGTCGCTAGTCACAATTTCCAGGAAAAAGGTTGTCTTATATCCTGTTGTTTATTTGCGAATTATTTGCGGTTATGTTTCAAATAACAATTTATCTTTGTCCATACTTTGAAACTATTTCATATTTATGAATTTTTAGGTACAGGTTTCAGCGACGTATCCCCTTCCACCAATGGTTTCCATGCCTTACTATCTTTGGTGGGCTCTCGAATTTTTCTCTTATACAATCTGATTATCTCTATATTCACTTTCTTGGAATGTTTTTTGCTTGTTTTGTTGGTCCACTTCTTTTTGTTTATACTTATTGCCTTGTTGACTCATTTTAATTATATATTTATACTAACCTGTACCTTATTGATTATATCAATAAAAGTGATTTTTTCCTCATAATCAATTATACAGAAATATATATATCAATATATAAAAAAATATCAATTGTCTACTAACTACCAATTTAACTAACTAACCAATATAAATATTAAGAAGGTTACACAAATGAAAGCGATCTATGTAATAACCGTAATCATGTAGTTTGATACTATTCAATCTAAACAATGAAAATAACTCTCCCAAATACCCTGTTATTATTTTTATATACTTCGGTACTATATTTTGTGAAAATCTTACAATCAACCAAAACATACACCATAAAACTATCAATCAGTATTTAATTAACTCTGTCCCTATTTTTGCCGCTCCTTCGTTTCACGAAAAACTCGTTATAAACCGTTAGTAAATTGAGACACTGGCGATAAATCTTCCCCACGCCGACCAAAAAATTAATAAATCCCAAAGACGACCTCCTTAATGTCAGATTAAAACCACCTCCTCGGACTTACACATAATTTTGAGATCGACCGTGTTGCTGTCACCATCTCCTTCGACATTTGACGCCACACATGAGTAATTTCCCGCTTGACTGCGAGTCACACCTTGCAGGGCTAACGCCAACGTGCTCATGATCACACCGCCCTTCTGGTTGGCCTGCATCACTTCACCCTGCAAAAAAATAACATTTATCAAATAAATTGTTTTATTCGACCGGACACGGGAATTATAGCGACATCTGAGGCATAATAGCACGGCGCGGTCAGTGGGATTGTCTTGTGTACTGATCTTTATTAATGGCAAAGTGGACAGTTGATATAGAGGATTCTCGGCCGCTAGAATTTTCGGTGTGTGGAAATATTTTATGTTTTTCTCGCTGATTGTTCGAGATTGCGTTTTCCGGTTTCTTTCTTAATTGAAAATGTTGGAATACGATGTAACAACACGTTAGATACTTTATCAAAATATATTCTTGAGTGATTATCTGAAAATCATTTTTTCAAATAACTATTATTCTATTTTTCTTGCTTCATATTTATATGATGTTTTCACTGTAACGAGTTGGTTTGAATGCTTATTTTCAAGAACTGAAATATGGTTTGCTCGAAATCGTATGAAAACACAATGAAAAATTGAACGGTTTTGATTTATGGAAACCCTCAAACTTCAGCAATCAACGACTTTTGTAATAATGGAAAGGGTGTCATAATTCTACACATAATCAAGGGATTTGTTTTCCTAATAGTGATAAATTATTTGAAGGCATTTCAACACCAGTGGGACTTACTCTTCACAATATACACCTCTAGGGTTACTAAAAATTTATCTACTAATTATAAAAATAATTCAAAAACTAAACTTCATTTAGAATGCACTAAAAAATATAAAAAAAAAACATTTTGAGTTCCGAAAAAACCATCCAGCGGGTCCATTGAACTCTAAATGAAATTTCAAAGAAGAAACGAAATATTCCATCGGTGTATTCTTAGATATTCTCGCGTTCGATAAAATCTAGCATCGAGGAATGCTCCATAAACGATTGCCTCGTTTGCTGACGACGCCCACGTAGTGCTACTAGCTGTAAATGAAAATCCTATAGAAGATATGCAACACCATCTTGATATACTTAATAAATGACACGATAACGAACAATCAACTCGAATAACATTCGTCAATCGACACAACTTATGCCCACCGGTAACAGACACAAGATATCTTGGTCCACATTTTGACCAATATCTTACCTGAAAGAAGCATGTCTAGACTAATAGATGACAGCATGACTTGAAATACCAGTGAATATACTTGCTCTTATGATGAAAATTGAAGTTGTATATTCAAAATAGAACCAAGCTAAACCAATATAGAATAAGGAGGAACATCGCCTAAGATTTGTAATAAATTTACTTAATACTCTATAAAGTAGGTTCTGAATAAAATAATACGCCTCAAAAAATTCTGGTTTTTGCTTCTTGAACAGACATTTTATCAATGTACCAGTTTATGTTATTTCATTTAATCGATGCTAGTTATTTTTAATTCTTAATCACAAAAAGTGAAACTTCAAGAATTTTAATTTGCTTCGAAGCGGTAAGTCCATTTAAAAGTCATCGAAAAGTGACAAGTAACTTAATACCAAATCGTCTGACGAAAATTTAATTGAAAATAGTTCCGTGAACTACATTGCATATTTCCACGGAGTTGGATGAGTTATGGAAAATTAAAAATTAAGATACAAAAGTATCTAATAAATATATTGCCAAAAATGCAAATTTGGAAGTATGTAATCTCAATTTTAGATAGATAGAACAAATCTGATTCCGCTATCAAATTTGACACTTTAAGTCACTTCTTGACATTGGAAAACGTCCCATATAACCTAACCTAACTTTCATACATCAGTTACGAAAAGTAGTTATTTGAGGTAAGTCCATTTTCTTGGTGAACATTCTCGTGAACTTCTTGTCTAATGTTAATTTTATTGGAAGCTGTGATATCTTCATGTATGCCAGGGACTTGGCCCAGAATGTTTTCTGAAACTCTTCTCTTGTTTTCTCATGAACTCTCAACATAGCTTTCGGCTCCACTGTTGGATTTCCATCCTTCGTATTGGTTTATGTTCAGAATATCCGCTCAGTCAGTAGAAACGCTGACATGCGTCTGAAACAATGTCCAGGTACTGAGCAAACAACAAGATTGACACTAGCAATATTTCTAGCAGTGATCACAAATTCGCTTGTTGATCAATATCGCTCTTTTCATAAATAGTTACGTGAATAACTATTGAAGTAAAAACACTGCAACTGCAATTTTTTCTATTTTCTAACGACAGCAATTAAAATGCAAAAAAATTTCTATTGAAGAAAATAATTATTGCTAAGAACCACGTTCCTGGTTATTCCAACAATGCATCAGCACAATTAGAAATGTAGTTATTGTAGTCACCTGATAGAAATTGGATTATTCAAAGTGATATAAATGAGTATCACGAGAGAGGTGGAAAATAATATAACTGGCTTATATATAACAAAACCCGATAAATAAATTAATCAAAAACCTTTCTTAGTTTTAAAGTCCTAGGATCTTAATATTCGGAGAGAAAATGGAAAATCTTGTTTAGTTGGCTAAGAACATATTTGATATCAACGATTTGAATAGTCTGGGAGTCAGCTGCATACTTTGGATAGTCATTCCGTTCCACCCAATTCTGCTTGTCCTGATAGAACTCACCTTAGGAGTGCACGTAATGACCTTCAGCTGGCAAGGTAGCGCCTAGTCCGTTTGATCCGGGTCTAATCAACTCCGTAAATTCAACTCATTCCGGGATAGCTTAATCTGAATAATATGGTATATTGTATATTTAGCAAAAAAAAACTTCAGCTGCATGAAGGGTGACGGAGAGTCCAGCTGATACACTGAAGGTCCCCATGAGAGCGCGCGCGTAGATGATATCAAGTTGAATGAAGATGTCAATGAATGTGATGGTAATATTCACATTCTTATAATTTGGATAGAGAACTGATGTACAAAGTTCATTTTTCAACTTATAACTTTTTCATATTGCAGAGGTACATGACTCGGGAAGTGAAGACGATGAAGAGTCTTCGGATGAAATTTACGGCAATGGCCTTGCTAGAGATGAGTTAATAGAAAGCAATAGGTATTAGCTCTGGTAGTTGGTGAGTTCTGTCAGAACGAGCAGAATTAGGTGGAACGGAATGACTAGTTGAAAATACAGCTGGCTCCCGGACTAGAATGATCGAATTCGAAGAGCTTGTGATACTTACGTATTGGATTATTGATGAGATGCACACTACGGTTATGTATTTTGACTACGGATAATAATTTTCAGAATTTATCATGAATCGCATTTTTTTCTTATATTTTTGTCTGAGCTTCACTTTTTAAAAGTAGATGGTTTATTATTTGATACAGTCTAAAACTCATCATATTATAATTATTTTCTGTTCTATCGGTGTCGGTGAACAAATTCAAAATTAAGGGTACTTAAGAAAAAACAAATTCAAGGTTAAGGGAGGTTTAATAAAAAGTGCATTTTCAATAATATTCTCATATTATAACACTAAATCTCAGGAAGGAACAGAAGATATCACAATCAACAACTTTAAGAGTGTTACTCATCATAATGTAACACAATTGTTGAAGTAATACTGGCTATGTACTTGTCTTTTCACGGAATTCACAAAATTTTAAATTTCCATGTTCACTAACTTTTTTCAAGAATTGATATTTTCTTCAAAATGTTTGTTGTTGAGGTCCTTTGAGAGCAACTATTTCAACTCGTTATATTTTAGTGAAGATATATCTTAAGAGGATTAGGAAATGGATTAAGAAGAATTTATCCTAATTTTGGACGAGCCATCATCTGAATTTTCAAGCTTGAAGCTGGAAGAAGAAATCTGTATATACAATTGGAGGTCATGGTTTATTGAAATAATCATCCACTGTGGTTTATGTTTCATTGGGATGTTCCAGTTTGCTTGAGGGAGCATTTGACCTCAAAATTTGACTAAGTCATTAATGTGGCAACATAAAAATTATAACAGTGAAATACATATCTATATATATCATTTAACAAACTAATTTTTCATTCTTATGAATTACAAAAATCCTTTCTCACATTTCAGCTATTATTAATTGATGATTGGTGAAATAGTTGAAACACTTATCTCTCCTATTTTTGTATCCAAAGACAAATTTCAGTTGAGCCACATATATTTCAAGAAAACTGTTTCATATGTTGTATTTGGGTGAGAATAATAATATAATATTCTAAAATTGTGCTTGAATTTCAACATGGAGACAAACCAACGAAAAACCCAACATATCAATTCACTAGTGTTGTAATTGAAACTTCAAATCAAAAACAAAACGTAAAAATGAAACGACTGAATGAAACCTAACTTTGCAAATCCTCATTTGCTTTTTTAGGAAAGCATATTCACACACTGATAAGATATTCTCTGTCTGAGCTTCATTAGAATGCGAAAATATTTACACTCATTGAAATAAACTCGATTGAAAAAGATATGGTATTTTAGATTTTTCTCCTGTACATGGAATGCCCATATTACAAAATCATTGCTGTTCTGTTGATACAAATGACGCACCCTAAACTGGGTTAATATATCAAAATTGAAACAATCAATTTATCTTTATAATGGAAAATCGTTATGGTCCCTCCACCAGATTATCCCCTAAAAATCCCAGGTGTTAGTGATGACGAAGACGCACATAAATACATTCATACATTCATACAAATAATTTAAAATCGTTGTTAGAATTATTGGGAGTACTTGAAGTACTTGTGAGCCAAATAGAAGGTATACATTATGTCTGATAGACTAGTACAATATTTCTTCAGTCTATAACCACTTGTCGTATCCACCTTCCATCTCGAGTCTCAATAGAAAATAGAGAGCAGAAAATGATTAGAACTTTGTTGGCCGTTTATACTCAACATTTTGATTGAATTTGGAAAGATATTTTGGATATTGAGTGAGAACTGACGAATATTGAACTCAAGTACGTTAGTAGGAAAAAATGAAAAATTTATTCCGCTGTATCCAACCTTGTTACTAGGGTTCTAAATCATCTGCTCAAGTTTACTGAGATTTGTTGACTTCAGAAAAAGTATTCGGACTCTAATTCTAAATGCATTTATACAGGACAGTTCTATTTTCCGAAAAATACTTCATTTCACCCAAATTCACTAAAATTCCAGTGAGTTTTCATAATGTTTTCATAAAAACTCTACTATTTATATACAATTTTATTGGACTCAAAATTCAGATACAAGCTGTTGTTTCTAAACCTTCAAAATTAACATTCACTTCGTAATCTAGTTATACAATCATATAAGCAACAATGGAAGGGCCAACGCTGTGGAAATTGATTATTGAAGTAATCTCGAATTGTCATACTGAAATATGGTGAAGCTTCTCGTGCATAAGCCGCCACCACATGTTTTATCACAGGAGTAATGATAAATCATCCAACTTGTGCACGATTCCATTTTGTAGATTAAGCACAGTTTAAAATTACAAAGTGAATATTAACTATCAGTTTTCAAAATAATATTTTTATATAAGTAATGAATTTCAATACATAAGAGATTTTCGGAAACTATGGTTGGATTAACCCTATCACGAACTGAATGGTCGGAAAGTAATCCGGATCACGTTAACTATTGTTCGGAAACTGATCGAAATAATCGCGGCCTTAACTATTTGATCCTTTGTACCTTAGTATACAAAGTAGGTAAATGCGATAAGCTAACGAGCTAATCGTTTCGTTTGTTATTTCCTTTTTTTATTTTTAAAAATTATTTATTCCTTATATACAGCTACCTTTGATTAATTTATATAAGCAGCTAAAGGGGCAGTATACTGAGGCTTCTAAAACTTCAGAGAATTTGTTAAAAATCTCATTCTTAAAATCCTTATTCAGCTGATCTGTCTGATCTTTCTGATCTTTCTGATCTTTCTGATCTTTCTGATCTTTCTGATCTTTCTGATCTTTCTGATCTTTCTGATCTTTCTGATCTTTCTGATCTTTCTGATCTTTCTGATCTTTCTGATCTTTCTGATCTTTCTGATCTTTCTGATCTTTCTGATCTTTCTGATCTTTCTGATCTTTCTGATCTTTCTGATCTTTCTGATCTTTCTGATCTTTCTGATCTTTCTGATCTTTCTGATCTTTCTGATCTTTCTGATCTTTCTGATCTTTCTGATCTTTCTGATCTTTCTGATCTTTCTGATCTTTCTGATCTTTCTGATCTTTCTGATCTTTCTGATCTTTCTGATCTTTCTGATAAAAGTTTTCTCTATAGTAAATCACAAAAAATTAATACAAATCGAAATATACCCAATTTCAGTGATATAGTATCTTTCTAATTAAATAAAGTGTCTATCAAATTTAAATTATTTCTCACATGAATTGGTCATATTGTGTAGAGCTGGGTAAAACTGATTTACAGATTTCACTGCAGTGTTAGACGAGTCATTTCATGTCTAATTCCTTCCATTCAGTCTTCTAAATTATCTGGTCAGTTAACGTAGATTCGACTTCAAATGTTCCCATAGAAAAAAATCAAAGAGGGTAAGATCAGGTGATCTAGGTGGCCACTCCATTGATCCACTACTTCTAGTGTACCTTCTTTCAAACTAGTTTTTCAAAAAGCTCCGAACATAAAGACGATACTGTAGTAGTGCACTATTTTCTTGTAACCAAGTACTGGGATCCAAGTTATTTTTTTCAATTGGATTCGGAAATACTACAACTAAATTCAGAAGCACTACCATATCAATATGTTTCAAATATAGCTTTACTATTAAATTCCCTGAAAGGAAATGAGGAATGTCTTTTTCTGAATCCAAAACGTCTAGACTGAAAATAATTGGTATTTTCATCACAATGCCTCATGAAAACATCATGAAAGTTTGTGAATTGTGAATTGAAATTTCTATGGGTGCACTTTCCCTTCATTACAAAAGACATTTTGTTGTCAGGCAGGTTTAGTTACATTAGAGTTTCGTTTTATTGACAGCAAAATATTTAATTTGTGTTTGCTTACTCTGCTTCTAACAATTGGCGGTATTCCAAAATTTATTTCGCTAAAGTACATACTTATTTGACTTCATGACTATCGCCGTAACCTACAATAAATATAATTTCTGTTTTCCTTTTTTTTTTCGGTTGAAGCAGCACTAATAACAAAAATTGGCCTGACGTTAGTTGTAACATTGATTCTCACATACAGTTGTTTTGTTAAAACAATTTAAAAAAAAAGGCAAAATCAGATGCTCTAACTAGGTAACTTTGATTAACTTTTTTTCGTAGATTCGAGTATTTTGTTTTTGATTAATTCACAAAGTTTTTCTGGAGAGCGGTAGTCAGTGAAATGTTCTTATGCATTAATGCCGTTTCGATCTACTTCAGACAGGAACAAGTTTATTCTGACGCGTCTATCTTTCATTGAAGCAGCGCAATTCTATAGTCAGTAACTGATTAAACAAATGTTGAATCTAGTAAGGCTAGCGACAAATGAAATTATGTAGTTAAGAGATTATACAAAATTTTCTGTACACAATAAGATTATTGTGTAGAAACTTGTGTAGGGCGACTCAAAATAGTTATTTTTATATTGAGTGCATAAAATTAATGTTTTTTAAACGGTACATAAGAGTGTTAATTTCGAAGCTAGAAATTCTCTTGAATCCATGATAACACGAATTTTACACACTAAATACAAACAATTCTCGTAGAACTGTAAATGCACTCTGTCTGGTGTCTGTATTTATTAACAATTGATATTAGATTAAGATATGGTAATATCATTTTGTTAAATCTATTGTTTACACAAAAAAAGGACTTACGAGGAATTGTTCTCTTCCTGAGAAACTTGCGATGTATTGCAGCCAACTGTTGTGGTTTGATCTTTTTTACTTCAGTTATTTTAGGGAATAATAAAACCATTCTTTGAAAGAACGAAATTTTAATGATCTACAACCGTGATATCTAACAGATTATATTATACATATTATAAAACAGTAGGTATGTAAAAATTAATTTGAATTTATGAATTCGCTTGAGGTTCGTTGAGCATTAGGGTTGATTTTATTTCGGGTTTTTTCATGATTTGCGTTTTTATGAAAGGAGTTCAGTAATGGCCATAAGATGTTCATACTTCTCTAAAGATATGGTAGGTTGTCCTGTATATAGGTCACTGTAGGGAATCTCTGACCTAAGAAATTCAAAATTTTTGTTCTTTCGGGCAGGCAGGGGTAGATATTCTAAATCGAAGTCAGTTTTGTAATTTATTGTTCTTTCAGGAGTGTATTTTAATGTTTTTATGTCGTTTACTCTCGATGATCCAGGTCTAATAGTGGAATACCATTGGTATTTAAGGTGGGCGTAGTTTTTATTTAAGAAATCGGGATGGAGATATTTGGCATCTTATGGAAAAAGATGTCGTTTTGCCTATTTGGTGATGCTAATAAATTCACCGGGTAGATATAATTCTCTCTTGTGCAATTTTCGTTCAATCTGGCTGTAAACTGTGTCACATACCATCTGTATATGTCCTTTTGTTAAATATTTTTGTTCAATTATTTCACCTTCTTTCACAGCATACCTTAGTACTGCATTGGAAAGCGTTAAATTTCTATTCTGGATAAGCTTGATCATGTGAGACAATATTCGGCTCGCTATAGGTGTGCCGTCCAAATAAAAGATATTATTTTCAAAATATTCTCTAGGTTCTATTACTAGTAACTGTTTTACGTCAAATATAGAGCTACTTTGCATCAAGAAATTTTATGAAAGGTATTGTTCGCTGTTTGAAATATTTCTATTGGTCAGGCATATATGATTATTTTTCAGAAGATACTGAACTGAACTCTTTGATTTAGTAGCAATAACTCATTTGTGTAAGAGAAGCAGATACGAGGTATTACTTCTAGGCCATCGCGACTGTTGTATTGAATAAAAAGCTCCAAAAAACGTCATGGTGGTTGGAAATCTGCATTATTCGTATCAGAAACCTATATAGGAAGAGAGTATGAATAACAAAATTGAGAATTCCAACACAATATCGAATTGTTCATCTTGTTCCAAACAAATTGAAATATCTGGTGAAATTGTGGAATCAACTTTTCGAAAAATATCTAACGTTCGCGATCCGCAGCAACATCTTGCATAATGAGAGTTATCCAAACAGCCGTGCAGCTCTATAATTAGCAATGAAATATTTCGTTTTTCCAGTTTCTGGTTCCTATTATTTTATCTTTGTTTTATAACTTTCATGTGATGTTTTCGTTTATTCTTATTCACACCTCAACTATTTTACTGCACTATTGTTGGCAACACATTCTACTAATCATTGTTCTCATGTTTATAATTTTCTTTACTACAACTCAGAATTTATAACTTAAAGATTGATAGCATTGCAAATTCATTTATAATATCATAGTAGTTGACCAATTGACCAAATAATACAACCATTGTGAATTTTTTATTATAAAGATACTTGTCAGGAGTTCTTTCAATATTCATTATTCATCGACGATTCGAACCGGTATGAAACGAGATTAGAAAACGCTTTTGTAGGCATAAAGCACTCAAAATTATAGAAATTAAAGACGCCTTAGTTTACAGATAAGAATTATTCGCTAAATAAAAGCTGTTATTACTCTAGGGAAAGAAAATACCCGTTATTGATGTTTTGAAATTTCTTTTCTGTCATAAAACCGTAATAAAGCGAGATTGTTCAGTTTTTATACTGTCGGTAAACTTTGATCTACCAAAATTGTTTACTCTTACAGTTAAAACAAGTGAAGCTACATAATTAAGTACCTTTAAATGAACTAAATTACTACATTTATATTTGGTAATGAATTATTTGAATGATGGAAATATTATTAGAGTTAAATTATGAAAAAACACAATGCAGCAGTTTCAACTTGTGTTTTTATATTGAATTTTGAAATGTTAATTAATATTAAAAGGTCTTGTAAAACGTGTCATCTCTATCCAGAGTTCCCAAGTATAATTAACGTTTGTTAGAAGCAACCAAATTGCAGCCATTGTTTATAGCTCAAACAAAACACTGAACGTAAACGTTTCAATTGGAGAAAGCTCTACGAAGAACGTCGACAATATTTGGACAATATTTTAATGTTAAACATGTTTCATGCACAAACAATTTTGATACACACGAATTCAATTATGAGTATATCGATTGAGATACGACGAAAAATGAGAATTTTCTTTCGGTTATTCGTCTTCTTTGAAACTGAACCATTTTCCTCAAATGTTTCTCTTAATGTCGAATGTAAACTTCTTTTGGAAATATGTCAAGTGTTTTGAATCAATGTGAATTGAAAAGGATTATCGTAAGTTATGCACAAAACTTATAACATGTACTTTTTGAAAATTAGGGAAAAATGCAAATAAGGAAAAAAGATTAGACAATTTATATGAACGAAATAAGCTTGATATTGATTTTGTCATAATAAACTACATAATTTAAATAATTGAAACTTGAAGTTACCTGATCAAAACACTTGTTTTATTAATTAAAAAAATTGAAAGAGAAAGAATACAAATGGTGATGCTTTATTTAACGGAACATATTTTGAAACCGCTAGAAGCATACCATTAGAATTGTTCAATAATTCGATGAAACGGAAAGTGTGAGGGATGTGGTATAATTTGTAGGACAAGAAATAACCAACAATGCAACGTTGGATATTTTGCTGTCATTTGAAGAGAGCCTTCATGCAGCTATAACCGAAATTGCCGTACAACAAAACCTTGATCAGTCGTTTGCAGAAAAGTTTCAAATTAAAGGAAAACCGCATTTATACAACGTTCAATTTCATCACGAGTTTTCTGGAGATGTTCTGGATCTTCATAAGACATTGCGATGTTCCATCAATAGCCTTAATTTTCGAAGATTTGTAGAATACCAATTTGAAGGAACTTAGATTGAAAGACGTGATTCAATGTAAAAGCCACCTAGGTCACTTGAAACAAACTCTATCAAAAAATCCAGCTTCCTGTTAAAGAAATATTGATGATATCAAAACATTCACAAATTGGACTACTTTTCATTTATGTCAAAAGACGCGGAATAAAATGAATTGTTCGACGTGTTTCAATATTGTTCCAAAATGAATATTGTACGTTTTATAAATTTACTTTATGATAACCGTATAAGTGATGATGAATGAAAATTTATTGTAAATATTCGAAGTTAAGGTGAGTTTTCAATTATACACTCAATTTATGAATTCGATTTTCGTTACGGATGCATTTTCTTGTTCACATTCTTTTTGCTTATATTGAAAACTTGTTTTTATGAGGTTCTGATATTTTCTCAGGTACATTTTCATGAGGAAGTTACGTGAGTATTGACAAAAAAGAAAGTAACTACGTATTATTCGTCATTGTCTATCTATATAATGAAGTACAAAATTACATTCTAATCGACAAACTCTTTTTTTTCCTACCGTACTGTAAAGTCGACTAATTTGAGTCAGGAAAAAAGCACTATATGGTATCCTTGTAGTTTACAGTACTCTTAAATCCTCCCAATCCCGTTTGAAATAATTAGAAATAAAAAATACTGTTACCAGAAACATTTATTGTAGGAATTACTGGACGTTTTTCTTTATTTTCAATAATGCTGGAAGATGTGTGGTTTTGGTTTGACACTTGTACGAAAGTTTCACCTCCTTGTATTATTCTTGCTATTTTCTTTTTGTTCTCGACGGATTCTTCCACATACTTCCCAGCCACAGATGAAGTCTTCCATCCACCATTCCGTTTTAGTTCTTCTGAAGCAATATCCGGGGTACTTCTCTAGATGCTCAAGATTGAGGAATTTGGCATTTTTTTAGGTGCCATGCATTTTTCTTGTCTGTAGCCTACCAAAATTGCTTTTAGTGAAAGATGTTTCAGCAAATTTTTATATTTTCTGAACACATTCAAATATTGCACCGGATTGCTGTTGATCACAGTAAAAACCCGTCAAATATCTGTTTTTCTGTAATTAGTACGAACCACTAATTGAGAACCAATATCCTCTACATCGTCTACTTCTAAATTATAAATGTCTTCCCTTCAACAACCTCCGACAATGCCAATTAATGTGATAACTTTCACCAGTAAATAATCTTCGTCGTCCCTCATAAATGTTACAACTTCTTTTGTTAGTACCTTCGACTGGTGTGGATGGTGGTCTACACTTCGTTTTTCAAAAAAAGCTGTTAATTTAGAATTACGGGAAATGTTGACATTCTCATTAACCATAATCATTGATTTGACCATCGAGTATATAGACCATAAAGATGAACTATTTGATGTTTCTGACTGAAAATTTGAGAAGAATGCTTCTAAATAACAACTGTTTCCACCACATGATAAAAATAAGCCAACATCACATTTTCATGAGTACTTTCCACCTCGTATTTCTTACACCAGTCGAAAAAACATCGCATATTCTTTTTCGTACCTTTTCGAAGACTTAATTGGAATAATTTGTTCTACTGCATCCGCTTTCGCACTTTTCTCAGCAATTTTATCTAAATTATCACCCATTCTTTCGGATAATATTTGTATTTCCAAGAATTCAATATGTATAAACTTTAGTTTACAATGTTACCTTAGTAACTTCAGTTAATTTTCATTTTTTTAAATAATAAGAGAAAAATCAAAAGAGCTATTTTTATACAATTTTGCTTTTCATTTAAAACCGAAAACAGTATGAAAAAAAAAACATATTACGATATACGTCCGTGAATTTATTATTACTCGATTAGATATTATTGACTCGGTTCCTCGTCGCCTCGTCCATAAACATCTATCTCGTACCGTAATAAATCAATTGTGTAATTTTACAATACTGCAAAGTCGAGTTATCTGGCAGTGGATAAGTGATTCTTTAACTAGTGCAGTTTAATTTGAGTTCTATAAGGGATCACTTTGTTGATCATATAAAGGTTGGAGAAGGTTGCAAAAAATTGTAAGACTCAGGCTACTATCAAAATGAAAATCATTCTAAAATTAACATTTCCATATCGCACATTGCCATTTTTCGGATGAAATGGAAATAGGAAAGAAACAGAGGAAGAGAGAAAGCGGGGTCAATAAGGAAGCTTGCGCGATGTTTATGAAAAAAATTATTGAGTGGAAGGATTGTGGAAGAAAACGGCTCATGGATATTTTATCTAACTATATTTTATAATGTTTGAAAGACTTGGATAAAAACACAGTGAATTTTGAGGTTAGCTCCTTTCCACTGTTTTAAAAATAGTTCAAATGAGAAAACTCTCAAAACACTTAACACAATTTTAGATACATGTCAGTAAAGCATAAATTGATTTACATTCTTCATGCTGTTTCCATATTAATTGACATGGAATGATTATAGTTCATTGAGATCAAAGTGTGAATGTTAATTATTTTTTCATCTTATGATAAAGAACAGCCAAAACTAGAGTATTTTCCTCATATTAAAAACTCTTTATGAACAGGGTCTTCATAATAAAGGACAAATACTATGCTGAGATATAACAGCTTCGGATTTTTACCTTTTTAATGGAACGTCTGCTGTTTGGAGCAGAGATTTTTTCTTCTTGTTTACACTTATTATGTTTATATATTTATATTAACAATTAAAGATTGATGAAAATTATTAGTAGTTTAGAAATACAGATTTTAACAAAAATATGAAGACGATTCGAAAAACATTCAATACATTAAAAATTGAAAAACTTTTGATTTCTTCATAAATAAGAACTGGGCAAATCCTTTATAAAATAAGTTGTACTAAGTGCAGTTTTCTGAAAACATTTTGACGTTTCTACTTTCCTTTAAGTCTTTATCAAAATATCAAAATATCTGACATGATAACGTGCTATCTAAAAAGGAGGAAAAAACGCTTCAAGATGTAGTAAGGTATTTCCGGCTAGAAGACGTTTTAAAGGTACAAAAACATTGCCATATCAGTTTCTAGAAACGTGTAATAGCAATATCAGTCATTATTCATGGAAAGAAAATGAATAATAATTATACTAAATTCTATTTAAAACACTTTTGCAAAAACTTGCAGCTGCAAGCACAGTTTAGGGCATTTAAAAATAAGTCTTTCACGTTGATATACCTTCCAATTTTTAAATTTATTCATCCATGCGGCAACTATAGAAAAAATAGTAAACTGATATGGATATTATATAGACATATATAGGAGAAAGTGGTATTTTCGTATTTTAAAAATTCCTACTGCCCGCTGTTCAAAGTGAATATATATGCTTCATAAAACGTTATTCAATCCACGAATATCAACAGGGATATGCAGTTTGCTGCAATCAATAGGGTTGAAATTTGATGGACAGTATAAACGAAATTTTCATAATTTCATCCACATATTTTCAACGCTTTTTTTGTGTTTTCCGTGATCAATTGTTGGAAAATGAAATTCCACTACACTTTTCAAATTACAAAAAATCACAGATTTCAATAATCAAATAGTAATACGACCATTACTAGCTCAGATAACGAAAGTCAGAGTTCGCTAGAACACCAAAATAAATTTTGAATGCGTGAATGGTTCGTGGGACTGTTGGATTCAATCTGTTGCGTTAAATCCCCCAATATAACTCTCCTTTTCTACATACCCAGTGGTGCAACGAAAGTTGAACCATTAATTAGATCTGTAGATTGAATTCAACAGCCTCACGAATCAATCACGAACCAGAATTAGCAATACCTAGCGGACGTTGCCTTTCGTTACCTCGGCTTCAATTAGGCGAATTACAAAGTTGTTTTTTTCTTCAAGTGTAATTTTTTCAATTTGAAATGGAAAGTCTTGGAAAATGTGAGGCTATGGTTAAATTCTCTATTTTTATGTCAATATTGTTTATAATTTTCTTCATCCGTCAAATGCCGTAATGCGCGACTCTATATTCAACACATCCAGGGAATGAAAGGTAATTGGGAGAATATATGAATTTCCATTTGCGAGGAAATATTTCCTCTGCATACTATATATTCTATATAATATCAATATCATTTTCTAGTTTTTACGGCATTTCGGTATAAATAAAATAATTATAAAACTTTTTATATATCAAATGGGTCAAACAATTAAGGTTTGGAAGATATTTTTTGTAAATTCAATTTTTTCATGATATAGAACAATATATACAATTTTTATGCCTACAATTCTTTTTATAGCATAACAAAGGAAGAGATATCAGGAAGATTCCAATTTCGAAAGGCATGAGCTGTGCTTGCAACCAATGTCGCGAACTTCAGTTCTTGAACCTTGGAGGTCCATATATTTTCAATAGAAGACATAATATTCTGTCTACTAAAACTTGATTGTACATCTTCCGATATTTTTCCGCATTTATTACTGTTGTTTGTTTGGTTATGTAATATATAACAAAAAAGAGTGTGTACTGCTTTTTGGGTAGATGTCACTTCTTCCGGTGGAAGCTACTCAATCTTGTGATTGTTGTATATGATTTTGATGAAAGGGACCAAAGAAGAGCCAAGACATATCTTACTGCGCTCTATCCAGCATTACATAAAAATTCGGAGTTACAAAGTTAATTACGTCTAAAATAAGTTACAGTGACTGATTATTATCACTCAATGTATTCAAATGTGAATCAACGTTTATGTTAGACTATTTGAAATGTGGAGAGAAATCTTGATTTTTAGTTAACTCGCTTGGAATGTTTTCCAATCTTATTTGAAAGAAAGAATTTAATATTTGACCATTTTTGCACTTATGAACTGAAGAGATAATACGTTTGGAAAATGATATTGAGGAAACTCTTCAATTCATGTTAAAATTGAACTCTGAAAATAAGGATTTTCCCGGGCGCGTGTGACAAATTCTCACAGGAAGTCATGCAAAAATCCATTTCTGGACGTGTAATAAACGATCTTTTTTATTGTACTCATCTAAAAAAGAACGCAAAAAAGGATGAGAATAGAATTTAGAACATTTTATTTTCAAAGTGATTATAATACATTGTAATAGTACCAGTTTATTTTCTGTGAGTTCAATGGATGTTTTAAAACCTGTACTCGAAAGAAAATCCTAATATATTCTTAAAAACATATTGTAGCTAGCGGCATAACCCAGTGCTGATTTGTTACCAGCAAATCTAGGTCGAGGTAACACTATTACTTCTCATGGAATGACGAGATCTCAAGAAAGTTAAAACTGTAAGTGATGATATTCTACTAGTTTATTTTGTCAAAAAAGCCAGTATGAAATCTTCCACGTTATGGAGGCGGTTCTCAATCCTTAAGATTCTTTTAGCTATAAAACCAAATATTCACAAACTATTTTCCTGTCTGTGGGCTAAAATACCAAAAAAGGTCTTCTTTAGATGATTTAATAGGTTTGAATTAAGATGATGTGGAAGATAATGGGCGTTTGATTGTTATGTTACCAGGGAGGGATGTAAATTCCAGCTCCAAGCACTTTACCGTAAAAATGCAGATCTACAGCGTAAAAATATGAACAGCAACAAATTATTTGTAGTAGACCGAAATCGTAGGCTTTACGCCCAATATGTTGGATGCTATATTATCAGCGCTGACCCGATACTTGTTGCAAAATATCTGAAGCTGGAAAATCCCAAAGAATATACCGGATAGCGGCTAAGGCGTTCTTCGGCAACCATGTTGGTGGAAAGCGGTGATGATTTGCTCACTCTGAAAAGACACGGAAGAAAGTAGATGTATTACAAAATTTGTTTAGCTTCTTTGCAAAATGCCAGCTTTGCGAAATTTAATCAGGAGAATCGAAACATCTGCGAACCGTTAGATGCAATATCTTCAGAATTAAAAAATGCAACACCAAAGGTCCTGAACTTCTGTAATATTACAAATTGTACAAGAATGTTACTATTGAAACTAACGATTCCTGAAGATACTAATTATGTTGTTGTTTTCAGAGAAAAAACGGAGATCGGAAAAATTTTTCGGGCGCTATTCTGAAAATGTCACTTTTTACTTATTTGTAAAAGTAAATGGAAACATAATAGATAAGAATTTTTTCTCCCATAAATAGTTGGAGTAGTTGTATACGATATAACAGCTAAAGAATTGATTCTGATTCTTTATCCATAGAATGTATAAAAATTACGGGGGCAAATTATTCCCATTAAAATTCTATATTATGTTAAACATAAATAATTTCCTTTATTTTGAACGTTATTCATCGTATAAGTGTTTTAGACACTATTCTATTCACGCAAGAATGCTTAATTTAATTTAATTAGTTTTCTTAAGTGAATAAAATGTATCCAAAACACGCATGCAATATAATATAAAATTCATAATTCAAATCAAAATCGACGGAAAACAGATACTTCTTGACAGTAGCTAACATTTATTTATATGATATATTAAGTGGAAAAGGTCCATTGGAAGAAATATCTACGGTAAATTTTTTGTTACTAAATAATTGTCCATTGAATGTAGATATTTATCAAAAAATTTGACAGGTACTATGTGTTCTAAGACTGATGATAACTACAAGTTTGTTATCAATAAGATTCAATATTACACTATTGGTATAAGTAAGTTCATTATTTCACTAGTGGATATTTCATACGATTCATAAATGTGAACTCAAGAGTATGGATAAAAAATGTTTGTTTGACACTTTGTAAACCCATGAAGTAAGTTTGGAAGTAAATTAATGTGGTTGGCTCATTAATCGAGTTTGGTTATTTACTCAAATCCTGTTACCGTCAACATCGTCTTATCATTAAGGTTTAATGGAAATTACTAAGCAAGTAATTTGGATTGAGTAATACAATATGTAATATCCAATCCACAGCAGTTAATTAGTGGAAAGCTGTTTGTCACTCTGAATTATGAATCGGATCTCTGCTACTGTGGTAAAATAACTGTTTGAATAGAATTTATTACGATAATATATTTAAAAAGTATATATCGCGGCTAAATTATAGAACCAATTCATTATCCCTCGAACATTTTAATCCAGATAAAAATACTAGACTGGATCTATTTTCAATTTTAGATGCCGGTTTTTTTTAATAGTGTGCGATACCGGTTTCAGATAATAACAAATCGACTAACACCTTCTTCTCGAATACTTTTTAGATTAATTTCATCTGCGTCTACAATTCGGTCTTAAAATTCCTGTATATTTTGCGGTACATCAGCATACTTAACCCTAAGTATGTGAGGATGTGAAGCGTATGTGAAGTAGCTACGATATAGTATCACATCTCTAAAGTATCCAATATTTTTTTATCCATTACTTTCAATGTTATCCTAATCCATTCTTTTCATACTATCTCATTTTCCTCATTACACGTTTCTCTCGGTCTTTCTTTTTGTTCTTTTTTGTTGTAATTGCTTTGTTCACTCCTGTAGCTATTTTGTCTTCTCTTATTCTTGTAACATGTCGAAACCATCTTCTATTATTTTATTATCTATAGTTTCCATATATCTTCGCTAGATATCTTGTTTTCATGGTTTTTATCTTATTTTCTCCGTATTGTGTCATATATATGCCCTAAACTTAAGTATAGTAGTGACTGTCTCGTTACTGTCCTTTCTCATTTTCCCTCTTCTTCATTTCGTTGTCGTTTTTTTCATCTTTCGTTATTTTGGAACCAATGTATTGAAATTTATTCCCATTTTCTAGATGATTAATTTTTATTTAGGTTTATTTTATATGATTTTTAGTCGTTACTCAAAATAATTCACTTTGTTTACTTAAAATCATCATGCCGATATTGTCAAAGCCTGATTTTCATATTATTAGGCTTTGGTTGACAGTTCTCTTGTCTTCAACGATAGGTACGAAGTCATCTCCATATTTCAGATACTTTGACCTCTTCCATAATCCAACTTCCCATCTTGTAGTGTATTGCTTGTTTTTTCGCTTCTTCCATCCTTTCTCAAATTCAACTGGGGAAAACAGTAGGCTTAGTATGCATCTTTGTCGCGATCCTCGCATTGTTATGAATAGTTAAAACATTTGTTATCATGTTTTAATTTGATTTAATGCATATATAGGCTTTTTATTCTGTTTAAGATTGTTTCAACCGTTTCATTCAACAGAATCTTGATATATCTATCTTATCAAATTATCAAATGCCTTCTAGGGATCTATGACTTTTCAACCCCCTTCCTGTCAACTATCCTCAGCCTTTGCTCCATCACCCCAGCGTACTGTTGACGGCTTTCGTCCGTTTCACCATCATTTCATATTTTTTCCTAGTCTTTCTTTGCAATTTGTAACAGAATCTCTCACATTGACTGCTTCCGACTGCCAATAGCGGGTTTTCCCATAACACCCATGATGCTTCCTATTAGGTGGTGCTCCTTTACATGATCCTGGATCGTCATGCGAGTGAGCTTGAGAAACGTCGTTTTGCTTTCACGTGTTCTACTACCTGCAGGTGTGGGTTTTTGTCTATTTATAAGTATTATACGATAGCTAAGAGTCGGAGTGATATTTCGTCCAAGTCGAAGGAGACGCAGAAAAATCAACACTCTCTATATTACTAAGGAATATTTTTTTATTGTTAATATTGACGTCCACTTATCGGTGGTCAATGTGAAAAAGTGTCGTTATTTCCCTGGTATAGCTGCCGTATTCACAAATATTCATTAACTCGCGTGAAATTTTTCGCAATATAGTGAAAATATGTGTTGTTTTGTTTGATATAGCAACGCAGTTTCAACAGACACTTGAAATAAAAGTTTACAATCACTGTTTGATCCAATTCGCTTTTACACAATTACAATAAAATTGGATTTTTTTCGTGCCAATATAAATATTTCAAGAGAAATATTCAATTAATTAGTCTAAAAACTTGATGTTTGTATTTATAAAACGGAGAACACTCCATGTTATAAACAATGAACTGGAGTACATTTCTATGTGAAGCTCATTTGATGATTTTAGAAAAGAATCATTGAAATGATGATACTCCATACAACGAAAAAAACAAACTATAATATTTACCTACAATGCAATGATTATTGTTGATGTTATGAAACTTAGAAATAATGTCCCATAGAGGCAATAGTTTTGTTTCGAATATTTAAAATTCACTTCTAGAAATGTGGAATTGTTAATAGGACGGTTGCTATTCAAGTTCTCAGATAAACAAATATAAATAATTGGATATGACTAAAGCAATTTTTGAAATATTCTCTTTAAGATCAATACACTTTTGTATGTGTTTGAACCAATTACATAAGCATTTTCCACATTCCGATTGAGGTACCTACAAAACATGTGATTTGAACGCATTAACCACATCTTCAAGTGTAGAAAAATGGTTACCTCGTAATTTACTTCTGATCTACGGGAATAAGAAGAAATCATTGGATGCGAAACAAGGATTGTACGATGAATGAATCATCAATTCGATGTTTCGACTGTTCAAAAACGTTTTTGTGGTGTAAAAGCTCGCATTGACGAGATGGAGAATGATTTGTTTTTTGCCAATGGTATTCCTAATTTTTTGGAACATATCTGGTAAACAAATGCTGGTGTATCATCCAGAACCGACCGTTCCACCTTGCTCTGATGGAACGGTGGCGACATGTTTAGTTTTTCCGAAAACAAAGGCGATCATTTGCTTCATTTGACTTGAAAGACCCACATAGCCGATTGTTGTTCCGGGTTCATATGCATAAATCCTTGATTCGTCGTGTGTCACAATCTTATAGACGTTTTTTGAAATACCAACATTATAGTTTTTCAAAATTTGTTTGCACCAATCTACACAAGCTTTTTTTGAGCTATGGTTGAATTATTAGGTATCCAACGCGAACAAATCTTTCCCCCCGCCAAATGTTCATGCAATATTGAATGTATTTAAGTGGAACTAATGCCCAATTATACCTCTATCTCATAGTATGTCACATGAGGATCTTGCAATAAAATTAAATTTATTGTTTGAATAAAAAAAAAATATTTTTTTCCTACTGCTCACATTTCTTGTAGACCAGCTCCTCTTACTTATGTTTCAGAGAGTGGATAAACATAAGAATTGCGATGACTTTCATGAGTATGAAGTCACATAATAACTAGGATTGAACTTCCAGAACCGTTGGTGATAATGATATTTAACACACTATTTATTACTACCACTACACCAATACTCACTCACAATTCCAAGTCTATGACACGTGGTAGGTATACAATATAACTTCTTCTTTGTGGTAATAAAAACTCGCCAATTTTTTTTTATATAGAGTGGACGATGAAATTCCTGTCATATTATCACGGGAATTTAGTGCTTCGGACTAATTTTTTAATAAATATACGAGAATGGTTCCAGAAGTACCTGGCCTGACCAAGAGATGTGAGTAGTTGCTTGGAAAATATCACTGTATTGAAAGTACACAATCTATATAGCATATGTTTAGTATTTGTTTTGCAGCTATCAATAGTGAACGTTTCCAGTGAATTTGTGAGCATGAAAAAAATTTCTTATCAGAAATCTGACAGTAGTAAAAATTGCTTGAACAAAATTCTCGTGTAGCTTACTTTGAATTTCTCCATCCTTTTTTGATATATTTCAAATGAAGAAAGCCGTGCTCTTGTTCACAAGCGATAAACCTAAAGCGATAAACTCCAAGTAAAAGTGTTGGAATCAACAGCAGAAAATCAAGGAGATGTCCGCTGTTTATTGTATACGAGCAAGAGGAAACATACAACAGCATTTCGTAATTACAACCGAATGTCTGGACGTGTCTCGAGTTACTGGAATTCCAGGGATATAGGGAGAGAAAGTAAAGGACCGTGGAATAGAAGAAGTGAGGGGTATGAACTAACTCGTGCATACCAACTTGTATACAGAACACTTGACATAGAGAAATGGATACATTCATCCAGAGATATTAAGGTTTTACTATGAGACATCAGGAATTCCTCAGAATTGTTTCTTAACTGAGCCTACATCAGGAGCGCCGATTATAACGATACCAATAAATCACATAACAAGATGGGAATTTTTCAAAAATATGACAATGAAAAGTTGAAGTTTTTTCTCTATTGTCAATTCAATGGTATTTAATAATTACAGTAAAAATTAAATAGAACAAATAAAATTTCAATTTAGGATGTTTTACTTCATTTCTGTAGAAATTCTTTGGGAATTCTCATAAATGTTAATATCTCATCGTTTTCGAAGGTGCTTTGGAACTTTCGTTTAGTATTCGGGAATGATCAGATGTTCTATACATAAGAATGACTGGATTCGGAGGAATGATTCATACAAACTGATGTTTGAACCATTTTTTTAAATAATGCCGTTATAATTTTGTTATGGCAATAAGCATTATATTGGGAAAAATTCGTACTGGATACAAGTAACGCTTCTGGTACTAAACCATGTTTATTGCCAACAAAAAGATATATTACTCGTTTTTTCAGTACGCAAGAGCCCAGTTAGCCCAAGACCAGTAGTGTTCTCGATAGTAAGCATTGAAATTCCAAGAACTAAGCAGATTGAGGCCTTGGAATCAACCAGGAAAAGGGTTTATTAGTTGTGTGGAGTAGGCACATTAAGATTAGGCAGATTAAGACCACAAAATCGGATCATTTCTTACCAATGAACGATTAACCAACCTATTCCCACCATTCCCTAATGTCTCCAAAGAGGGATCAGAAAATTCCAACGCAGTTCAACACGTTTACCCTATATTCTGTAATGAACAGTTTTTCATGTTTGATAGGAACTTAAAATGTATAATCAGGGTATGTCGAAGTGCTAAAAGTGCGAACAACTTTTGTTTGATTTTTTCTAAGAATTCCTTGGCGCCAATAATCACGAGTTCCTGTTGAGTGATGTTCAAATTTTGCGGTATCCAACGCGAACAAATACATTTGACAGCCAAATGTTAATGCGATATTGGATGTATGCGAGTGGAACTGATGCCCAAATATTCCTAAATCTTATGGTTTGTATGGAACAAGGTGGCTCAAGATGGTGCTTCATCAGCAAAAGTCGAAGCACACTGCTGTTGGTTTAGTCCAACTCATAGAGAATTATCGCACGAAAATGTTCGCGATTTAATTCCATGTTTGTACCAAGATGAATGTTTCAAGAATTTGTAAACCACTCAAATAGTACTCGTATGATAACACGTTCTGATTACGTTCGATATTAAACATGACAAACTCCATGATGGAAATGTCAGAATCGACATTTTTACATCGATGTTGCCATGTTTCAAAACGTGAGTAGCAACCCTCGTAACATGCAATGAATACATCGCTGCGATTCTGTATTGCCAACAGTGTAAACCGAACGGGATATTTTTATTAATGCAAATACTGGGACAACTACATTGCGATTACATAGCGATAGAATACATGAATAAAAGCTCATTGATCATTTGGAAGAGAATGAAACAAATACAATGAACCAAGTTGATCTGGTGGTGGGACAAATCACCTTCTTGAATAAATTACGAATCGTTATTCTTATGTTGTCGACAAAGAAAACTGCGCTTTCCATAATTGATATTTAGCCTACATGTTCTTTTAATTTGAAGGTAAAGTCCGGAATGTTTCACATTAGCACATAAATTCTTCTGTAGCGGCAGACTTCAAATGCGAACATAGGTAAACGTACAAACTGTATCTAATGCTCGGCTTCGGATTCTTAACATTGTAGGTCGTTGGCCAGGTTCCGTTCACAACCAGGCACTATTCAATAACAGTGCTCCGAGAAGACAGTTTAAGAAAGGACATTTTGTATTACATCTTTTAAGGGGTGACAGCGGATATCGCATTCACAGATACCTCATGACAAAGCTGGGAAACGTGAATTCAAACGTCGAAAATTTATACATTAAATCTATTATGAGAACAAGGAACGTCGTAGAAATAAAAGTACAACTTAAAAATCGATTTTGGTGATTTGAAAACACACCTTCACTTACAGGAGCCTTCAATGATTTCAATAACATAATATAGAACAAACAACATATTTATGTTCAACATTCGTTCCGTATCATAATAAAGTAGACATTGTGATCACGGCTTACTTGAGCCACCGATTTCTCTTCCAGCTAGGTGATCCTTTTATTTCCATTCAATGGTTGTCTCTATGTCTCTACTACTTGATACTTATGGTATTATAGGTCAATTTATAAGTTATATCTACGGCGGCATAATCAACAGTTTTAAACAGCAGCACGTGGTGATCTCATTATCTTTCGTTTGAAAGTAATAGCAGGTTTCCGTCATGCATGTCCAGGTTTTCGAATCCATCTGTGGAAATAAGGTTTATTTGTGTTTTGTAATGTTCAAAATTGCAAAAAAGTCATAATCTCTCATTATAAGGAATCTTCCACATCAATACAATCCACATTACCAGATTTCATATGACTTTCAACTATCTCTTTGAAATTGGTTTCAAGGAAATATTAGAATACTTGTAACGAGAAAGATGATTAATTGGTGAAAAACTTAGTATCAAGTTGATATTTTGGTCCTTGTAAAAATAAATTGTGATAGTTCAGCAATTGTATTATTATATATTAATGGTTAACTAACACATTTTCTATCAGATCAATGAATGTGCGCCGCTGTTATTCAATTTTAGTGACAGCATTGTATCTTGAATGGAAGAGCGCGTGTTTTATTGAACTGAGGACATCCTTTCTAGAGATCCTCAACGTTTCCCTATTTTTTCTATAGCATAGCAAATATACGACTGTTTATACAGAGCCACAGAAGAGCTATCGACTATCAGAGGCCATTTATTAAAACAATGTTACATTTAAGCGTCAATTTCTAATTTTATCGGAAATATAAGCGATAAGAACAACACTTTTGTTTTGTTTATTTTCACTAATGATGTTTGCTTTTGGGATTCTGTCTTATTAAATATAATTCAGTTCATATTTATGGAGTAATAATCGTAATAACAGTTATTATGATAGTACGAATGAATAAATTTCATGAAAGTTCAATATACTCACAGTTTGTTGTGGTTAAGTTGCTGATATAACCTAAGTTTTGTTAATAATAAATCCCATCAATCACCACAATTGATGTTCTTTATAATAAACAAACCGAAAACTTTTGATTTGATTATATCGTAATATGTAAAATTTATAAGAGAAGAACCCGCACAAATTTAACCATTTTTACCATTTAATAGCGTTCAAATTTATTTTATGTTTCACTAGAGTAGCAAATCAAATGGGAAAAGTTTTATAGAGGAAACATCAACTCAAGCCATAGAAGCATCAATGGTCAGTGAGTGAGGTTGAGACAAATAATATGTAGAGAAAATGTGATAGTACGCAAGGCAAGATGAGAATTCACAGAACATGCATTTTACAGAAACAAGAGCTAAAGCATCAACAGAAAAAATGAAAACGCTGAGAATAATCATCGTAGTGATCCTCAGAATAGAATGAAAAATCAGGAGAGTGAAGGGGAGCTAGCAATTCAAGATGTGGTGAAATGGTTTTGAGACGTGAACGAGGTTAAAAAGAATGTGTAGGGAGAATACCATAAAATAGATGAGTTGAATTTACCTAAAACCAGAAACTTAGCATAAATAGCCCACTAGAGAGAACACCAAAAAGATGGTATGAGAGATGGAGCTCAGCGTCTCGAAGAGAGCTCAAGAGAAGGCTGAATATCCAGAACGGGATAGATTTCTAATAACATAAAAAGAGAATAAAAAGACTTGAGTAAAACTAACGATGTTTCCGCTAAAGAAAAAATGTGGCAAATAAGTGCAAACATTGCTAGTTGACCTTGACAATCGTCTTGATTTCCATGATTTTTTTTAACACTCCTAGCATAAAAATGATGGTGTATCATTCCTAATTGAACATTCTGTGCTGCTCTGATGGAACGGTGCTCATAAAGACTTCTTTTGTCTTATCTGAAAACTTATTTAGCAACCCTCGTATTATGTCCTTCCCTAATCAATAATACGCGTTCTAGCATTTTTTAGATAATTGGGAGCAAATACCTTCACAATGGAATATGATATACATCAAAAATTTTTATTAATGGACATTTGAAGGCTCATTTGTTTCTCCCCAGTTGGGAAACTAATGACATAGTAGTTAGAGTGAAAATAACCTAAAAGCATTCAAACAAAACATTAACGAATGTAGCTTTTGGAATATTATTCCACAAAATCATCTTGAAAAATTTATAATTGGAAAAAATGTCTACTATCATTCAGTTGATTCTAATAGACATGTGGGAGTATCATACAGTAAACGTACCCTGTTAATGTATATATGTACTATATTTAACGGCTCTAACTCACTGATACAACAGGAAAACAATAAATAAACACTATACATTTTGATAAACCTCCTGTAAATCTATTTACCAAATCATCAGGTATAAAGCGTTTTATTTTGCGCACTTCACCTTTTGTATTGCCAAACAGTTCATTCGCGAGAATATTAGGATGTGCACTTAAACGATCATTATACCTGTTGTTGCAACGTTTGATATCTCCTTTACTGAAGGTACTTAGGGTCTTTCTCTATAGATGCTGATTCAACATATTGGAGCATTTACTGTAGCTCATAACACTTTATTTTGAAACCGCTGCAGTATTTAAAGGTTAGAATTGCAGTCCTCTGCTGGATGCCGTAAATCCAAATTGGTCTAAGTATAGCTTTGTACAATATCAGCTTGTTTTCCGAAGTTAGTTCAGATGTACCTCAAATTATCCAATATATTGTTTCCTTTTCACAAATATATGTTTTATACTAGTTTATACTTTTCTATCTATCCACATAATAATGTTCATATTTTCTCAATAGGCACACACTTGTTTTTTGGGCCAGCACTATCTACTACCATGTAACACAGACTCATTTTTGTAAGGACTAAATAAAATTTCAGTATTAGCTACGTGATTGTTCGGTTTTTCACATGACAGTTTACCTACCTACACCATGTTTAGAATTATTTGAGGGCTCAATATTTTACAATGCAAAAAATGGACAATCACTTGCCAATTGAAATTAAATTGACAGTATTTCTTTCCGCATTCCGCAATAATTTGAGAGCATATTTTTTGGAAAGTACCTTCTACTCTGTAAACGACTAACAATAATATTTGATTCTGGAAATGCTGCATACTGCTTCAATATTTGCTTTTGACTTATTTACTAATTTTTACCGATTACTATTACCTATAATTTTATTCCATTTCTTTTATCTTCAATTATTTTTTTTGTTTGTTCTTCAGATTTTATAAACTTTTGTCTACAAATTATAAGAATTTCTTGACAATAAAGCATTTTTCTCTCTCAGATATATTAGTAATGTGAATTATTGTCATATTAAGCAATATTATCAGTTGTTGGTGTAAATTATTCTTTGAACAGGACAACGCAGTGTATTCTGTTCGCTACAATTGAATGAATTAACTGAACTTTATGAATCAAATCAAATATCGGAAGACAAGTGGATAGACTACCAATAGGAGAAATGAATACTCAGAAAACCACCATACCGCACATAAGGAACAACATTCATGAAGTCGACAAAGTCCTGAAGATCTTGAAATCCATATGGAGTCCATATTGAACTACTCAAATACGGTATCCAATATTTCACACAAGAACTCACAAATTGTGCCCGGAAAATCCCTCTACATTCTAGAATACCAGATAGATGGCGAATCAGTACAATTATACTTATGTTTCAAAAAATTGATATAAACAAGATCAAGCTAACTGCAGGGGGATAAATTTATTAGATACAACATCAAATCTCGTTACAAAAATTATCACCCTTAAAATTAACTCGATCATAACACTAGACGATGAGCAGTAAAGATTCATATCAGGAAGATATGAAGAAACCACAATTATTATGCCTCATTGACATAAAAAAATATTCTTAAGAAATGATTTGATCTCAATCTATCGAAGCCTTGGTCTTATCGACAGATCACATTTATGCAAGTTCATCGTATTATAGATATTTTCCGGATATCTCTTTGATGATGAATATTATGTCGATGGTTGGTGTGTTCTTTCGGAAGCCTTGCTGCTCTTCCCGTATACTTATTTGTTTCAAGCTTTAAGAGTGCTCTCAAGCAGTCTTTCTTTTAGTCATTAGGTTTGATAGTTTATTTATAGCACCCTGTGAATATTAATCTGTTTTGTCAAAAAGTTTTTATAGCAAATAATTTGTTGAAGCTATTAATAGGGACACAAAATACTTACAGGTACTTACTATCTTAGTTTCTATATCCCTGAGAGTCAACATGAATATGGCCGAGAAATTCTACATTAATGTCTTTGTGTATGATTTGTGTGAGGCTGCGCCCGGACGTGTTGTGGATTACAACATTTTCTCGTAGCTCACTACACAACAAAATGACAAATGATTTGTGCTAACAAACACTGAAATTGCTTTGTAGGATAATATTAAATTGGGACGGTGCCAAATGAAATAACGAGATTGAATGACAAATTATAATTGTTATGATTCGGATGAAAATGTAAGATTATGAAAGGTATCGCTGGATAAGATTATACCTTTTGTTACATTTTCCAGGAAACAAAATATAAATAGAAATATTCCACTTTCAAATTTTCTGGGGGTGCAATTTAAACATGAATGGTATGTTTTTTATTGTTTGAACAATATCCATAATATTGAGGTAGAAAAACTTCAGTATCGTCTTTATTTATCAGTCAAGCATTGAAGATAAAATCTTGATTTTGTATGGAAAATCTTTAACAAAATTCCAGCGTTAAAAATAAATCATCATTACTGCTTTACGTTGTATAAAAAATACCTCATCTTATTGAACTAGATGTATAACAGAACTGTTTGATGAAATTTGTGTGGTGTCTTGTATTATGGTCATTAATATCTTCTTCTTCAGAAGATTCGCAAAATTATAACATGCTCTCTGAAGATATTGGTGAAACAGGAATTGTTGGAATTGTATCACCAATGACAAACTCAATTTATTCTGTATAATACCTTCATTGAAAAAAGTTTGTGAAAAATTATGAGTTTCTACTATCTAATTTCTCCTAGCGTTGATTACTGAACAGAAAAATTAGGTTATATATGTTGTTAAACTATTTTTACTTGGTTACTTGTAAATATGTCTTTTGCAAAGTTCAGATAATTGGTATGTCCTATATTTTTATTTCCAAATTTTTGTGATAATATTGACAGAAATATATTCATTCATTTTTCTTCCAAACATAATTTAGATAGAGAATTTTCTGTTTTTGATTGTACTGTACATCAGTAAATGAGAAAGAAGTCGGTTATTTAATTATCGTAATTACGGACATGGGGATATGGGGACAGAAACTTCGTTTTCACAGTTTCTTGGTACAGTAATGTGTTATTTTGACATTCTTTACACCTACTATATCTCTTATGTAAAAGGTTGTTAATACGATTTATAAGCGTGGGCGTGGTAAATATACATAGAAATATGGTTGAAGCAATGAACTCTGCCAAATAATAAAATAGACAGTCATTTTCACATATTCAAAGCTAACACTGACCTTATTAAGAATTTCATATTTGTAAAAGCTTGCTCGTTTCTTTTTCCAAATTCCTTTTTGAATTGTTAGGGCCGCTATATTTTTTTCAGAGTAAACGACAAGTGAACTATTTGATAGATATCCACAATACATTCTGATTCATTCAGATTTTCATCATTTAATTTTGGAACAATATTTGTAATTGGATGTGATAAAAAACACTGAAAGATTCTCCATTAATATATTTATGACATGTCATTTATTTTGATAATTTATAGCAAATTCTATACATAAAAATATGTTCAGCAAATATGAAGAGTTCAAGGTAACGAAAATAGAATTATGACTATAAAAAGTCGTGAATATATCCCTTCACAATCACAATAAACTTTATCTGGCAATAAAAATTTTCTTACCACATATATGAGTAATAAATATAGTTTAACATTAAAAAATAATTTAATGGCTATAGGAAACAAAAATTCCGTTAAAGTATTTTTTGTGGTGTCCTTATTTCTGAAATTTGTTTTCGGTATCTAACCCAGTTTTTCATTAAGTTTTCCCAGTTGATTCAGGATTACGATATTAGGTTCCCCGTTTTTCATTTTCACCAAGAGTAAAGTTTCATATAGATCGATCAATTCATATATGGGTGATTCCGTTCTAACTGTGATTTTTTGTATTCAAAATTTCAAGATTTTAAAATTTAACTTTTCTAACTTTTTCATGCATATTATTCATCTATTTTACTGTAAAAATAAAACTCTAAGAGGAATTTACTACAACTTCAAAGTATCACGAGCAAGACACAAATGTCGGATTTTGAGTTCCACGGTACTGACTCATTTATCCACGGTACTGACATGGTAACTTAAGATATTAAACAACAAGTGCATCAATTTTCCTCAGTTTGATCATAAACATTAGAATTTATAAGGTAATTAGTTTAAATCATTTGTTACGACAAAAAAAATTAATAATTTATCGGTAAATTCTAGGAATGGACATGACACGGTACTGACATGGTAACTTAAGATATTAAACAACAAGTGCATCAATTTTCCTCAGTTTGATCATAAACATTAGAATTTATAAGGTAATTAGTTTAAATCATTTGTTACGACAAAAAAAATTAATAATTTATCGGTAAATTCTAGGAATGGACATGACACGGTACTGACATTCAAGTGATGTAGTATAAGTTTTCTTTAAGTGGCAAGTTATATTGTATAAAAATAATGTTTAAATATCTTAAGAATTATTCAATTAACACAAAATTTTTATTAATTGATTATGAATTAATGACTAGTACAAAAAAACAATACAGGACATTGAATATCACAGTTATAATGGAATCACCCATATATTCCGTCGTTGTCTCAATTTTAGATGGTGAAACGCTAATTCGAAAGTGTTTATACCTGTTTTGAATATCACCGAGAAACAACTCCAAAAAGGAGTGCGCTACAACTCGTGACGATTTTTGAGATGAGGATGCGCCAACTAGAGACGGATAGATTTCAGGTAAATGAAAAGGTAGATCGAGTACATTGTGAAGAATGTGTCCGTTAGGGTAAAAAGGGGGACATGATCTAGCTATTCGCTAGAATAATGGAAGTTCAAAAATCTCTCACACGTATATTGATAACGTTACATGTCTGTACTGGACAACGATCATAGTTATAATAATAATAAGCCGTCGACCCGGATGGATCGAACCAACCAAAAATGCTTACATATTAACTTACATTTCCTATCAATATGCTGACATCTGAAGTAAGGTACCATGCACATTGAAACAGGAAATTATCTTGCAATTATAACAGGCAGTTCAATGTCCATTGCAACATAATACAACTCGTGTCGGATTCATTGATTACCTATAATTTAGTACCTAATCAATTTTGTAAACTTGGATAATAATGAGATAAAAATGAGAACCTAGAATTTATAGATCCTTCAAATTGTATTTTAATATTAGCTAAGTACTAAACAATATACAATAGAGAAATGAATTTTTAAAATCTGTGGAAAGCCTCAATTTGTGAAATTCTTTATCACATAATTATGCATAGTTGGTTGGGTTAGTTTCGGTTAGGTAAAGTTACTCAAATGAAATAAGAGAATATGAATTTATGAAACAGGTCTTTTTATTGTTTTTTCTTGTGTTTTGTTGTGTGTTTGGAATGTAAACTACTTTTTACTGCAATATATTGTGAAAATATATTTTATTTCTTTGTTACATATTATTATTGAAAACCCGAGCTGTGAATAGAAGAAGTTTAACAAATCTAACAAGTTTAACAAAAAATATTAACTAATTATCAAAAATCGAATTGTTGTGCAAGGATATACAAATCAATAGGGATCAAATCAAATTTGTTTTTCTGGAAACAACGGAGGAGAGGCAGCATATTTCATAGAATTCCTGTTTTGTGCATGAGGTTAGAAAGTGTGAAAAAAATTATAACATGAGTATTTATAGAATTTGTCTGTACATGGAAGGGTATTTCCCTTATGTCTTGACTCAGCTATCATAGTTTCAATTTTCTATCTGAACAATTTTATTCATACAAAAACATATTGATTGACCATATTGGAATATCATTTATTCCGTTAATGTTAGATGAATCATCACATAACTATAGTTAAAACGATGGATTGTCGAAGAATTTTTAATGTGAGCACCAGAATCATGCAAGAAAATATAAGCAAAACAATGCATATTTTGAGTTACATAAAATTGTCAGTAAGAATGCATTTTCATATCAAATAATATCTCAGAACTGGACAAAAAATACACCTAAAGGACAACAGTTGATTAATTCTGTCAAAAAGTACTTTCAACATTTGTAATCTTGAAAAATTATCTACCAAGACAAACTATAAATCAGTTATCAATTGATAAGTGGCATTGTTCGATTATTTTAATGGTTATAAAACATTATTATTCGAACATGATGGATTCATCATGAATGAATAATCTGTGAAAAACTGTGCTTTGACATTCAATAGTCAATTCGAATGGATAATGAAGATATAAAATCAGTGGTAACACATGGAATACCTGTTATTTTTAATCCATAGCTTCGAGAGAGTACCTGACCTTTTCAATATTGGAAGTGCTCATTCGGAGAAATTGCAATGGACATATCAACACGAAATTATCAACGATTCTAACAAACAACGAAATTATTATAATGAGATAATAAAAACAATAACAATAGTTACTATAGCAACGAAATAATCTAATGCATTAAAGATTGTGAACAAAAATAAGCATATATATAGCTTATAACTTATAATTGAATCATATCATAGAAATGGAATAATTGAGTTACTCATCCTGCAAAAATAAAAATGATGAAAGGTTGTGAATACATTAGCAAATTTCGTTCATTACAAAATTGGGCAATTTTCATATCATAAAACAAGTTTCCTCCTCTCATTATACTTCTCCAGTTGTTTGAAGAGAATTTCGGTCTCTCTTATTCACAGTATTTCAATTATTTTCTGTCCCCTGCCTATATTTAAATTTAAATTAGAAGTTTCCTTCTCCAACACCCTGGCTGTTATTTAGTGTATTTACTATAAGGGAATAAGACCTTCTCTTCATTTAGATTTTTCTATATAATCTCTTTCATCACAATTTGTATCATTTTCTTTTCCATATTTTTTTAGTAAGCTACGTTTATTTGAGTGTAATTAAAGAAATTAAAGAAAAGTCTTGATCCTGCAAAATTACGCTCGTGGCTCCTGTATTGTAAATAACGGCTTCAAGCCCAGGGATATTGTTCTATATATATATATATATATATATATATATATATATATATATATATATATATATATATATATATATATATATATATATTCATTAGGTGATTCCAGCCCTAGACGAAGAACTTCTAATGGACTACAATGTTTTAAAATACTACACAAATATATGTCAATCTCTAGATGTTCTCAAACATTAAACATTCCAAATTGTTCAAAAGCACGCCCTTTAGATACAAACGGAGTCATTTTTTATAAAAAACATTTCAGAATATTCTGGATTCTATCCATATGTTGAATATTTCGGATTCATATATCAATTTCTAGAGATCAGAACTTCCATTTCTGAATTTCAGAAGAACACATTTTGTACACTTTTCTCCAATCTATGTATATTGATGATGAGATTATGATGTAATGGCTTATCTATTGGGAAAATTATTCATATTTCCAGTTTAAGCATTACTTAAGCGAGAAGAAACTCATTGAAAGAATAGATAAATATAGGGAGAAGATGGAAGATGTGGATATACCTATTTCTCAAATTACGGCTTGTGCAAAATAATGTTGAAAACCTTTCTCTTATCAAAATAAATTGATATCTTAGAATATTCTCACAAATATTTCACAAGTTTGTCATTTGTGGAGTGAAACACGTATTCTTATCCTACCAATTCTTTTATTGTATTCAAAGATTGAGATTTCTAGGTTTGAAATAAGTAAGTAGTCACTCGGTACTAAATACAGAGAATATGGTGATTGCGAAAGTAATGATCAGTCTTATTAATTAATTTTCGCGATGGAAACTGTACATCTCATATAACATTCTTGTTTCATCTATTCAAGATAACATATGTAACCAAAAAAATGTGTAGCTATAGAAACACATTTTGTTTGATGTTAAGGCGCTCATGTAGTGGTCGCTGAATGTCTGAACTGAGCAAAACTCATCCGTATTGCAACAGAACATACACTTTGTGCTCCATTAAGAGCAAGCTTCACACCCAGAAAGGTTCTCAATATTCATTAAAAACTGAAACTATGCCTAGTTCTTGTAGACCCGCAACCAAATTCAGTATTTTAATGGTACCGACTTCCTAATAGCATTGTTCATGGGTACTAATGTTTTTTTAATTAGAATATGCAAGTCAGTTTTTATTTTCCTCTTCAAATTACGAGGTATCAATGGCAGTCATTTCTTTCGTGTAATATACTAGAAATTCAAGACTTATTCACCTGTCCACATAAAAAATTGAACAGAATTTATATTTTTTTAACCACATTCTATTTGTATCCTGTCCGTCATGGCACATTCTTGATTAATTTATTATTCAAAGTAGTAGATCGATAATACATTGCGTGGCTACACTGTTTATTAGTATATTCTCGAAAATATTTATTCCCTCCTATAATTTTGTTACGTAACAGATCCAATCAGTTATACCCTGATCTTCAATAAAAAATTAGTTGTTCATGGAAGTCTTATTAACCCCACGTAATTTGCTTTGAGCATACTTTTGTAGAAATGACAAACTCATAAAATTTCTTAATATAAAAGCAATTCTTTTATCTACTGAAAAGTAAACGTGGATTAATTATTTATATCTTGATTAAACGATCGAAAGTGCTCCTTCTAAATTATTTATACATAGGAGTAAACCACCACTTTACCATTAAAGTATATTATTTGGGTAAAAAGTTTCGGGTTGGTGATGTACATTTAATGAGCACTAGTATATTTATCCTTTGAGAAATTGCTTCTACTGTTTGCTGTAAGCCTATCTCTGAATATGTTGTCAGGATATTTATCTGTAAACTCAAGGTGTATTCACAATATTATGAAGGAAATTAGATAATTGATGATACAACGATATCGTATCATAAAAGAGTCCCTTTCGCCAATTTGGATACTTAAAATAGCAATTCGTCATAAAATTCGCTATTTATAATTGTTGTCTTGTGAATTCGTTATTTTAGAAGGATGATACAACTAGAAAGAGAGGAAAGCTGGAGTGCCATATCTAATCTTATTTTCTTTATATTCACTTGAATCAATTCACATTCTCAATGTAGAAGTTACTCCCTGAGGAGAAATGATAGGAAACTATGATAGAGAATGAACAATAATCAAACTACTTACTGCCTTTTTAACAATTTTAAATAACAAGTTCACTTTTCTCTCCCTTCTTCTCTTCTATATCTATATGTTTCCTCATTTAGTCTGTGAGTGAATTCGCAATCTCGCGATACAATTTTGATATATATTTGATTAATCAATTGGGATCAGAACTATTTTTGTAAATTCCTGATAACCTTCATATTTGACACATATTTTAGTGTGTCTAGCTCGATTAAAATATCCCACATGTTGTTTCTAAGGATTGGATCAAATGCTGCTGTCTATGAAGGTTGAGTACATTGTTTGTCCTTTTTCATATCGTATTTTAATTATATTTTTTAGTATGAAAATATCATCTATCTTCTTTGTCTGAACGATGATTGTTTTTCTTCCAAGTTCTTGTCTACTTCTTCTCTTCGTCTTCCTTCTATTATCCTAGTCGAAATCTTGTGGAAAACTGAAGTTACGCTTATTACTGTATAGTTTTCAAATTTGTTTTTTCTCCTCTCTTGTGGATTGAAACCAGTAGATTCACCTCCCATTCTTGTGGTATTGCTTCTGACCACGCTTCCTTTATAATCTCCCGTATACTTTTCTTGCCGCCTTCTCCCATAAATTTGACGATTTTAGGATCTATCTTATCTACTTTGCTCCCTTTGTTGATTCTGATTTTCCTTATTGCCTTTTAAACTTCTCCAAAGCTAATTTTTTCAAAATTTGTATTTTCTGTTTCTACCTCTTTGCTATGACATATTCATATGTTCAGCTTAGATTCTACTTATATAATTTGATTTAATTTTCCACTATATCCAACAACAAACAATTAATAATCGCACACGGTGAATCTTGCTCATGCTTGACTGTCAAAAATGATGTCAGTTTGCTATCAATTTAAATATTTTCAATTTAACGTCTACTAACCAACATTTGAAATATTTTTTCCTATTGAACTTGCATATACTAAACTGATATTGACCTGTACTTTGTCTAGATAGACTAATAATAAAGTAGAGCGATACTTTTCAAAATTAATGCGCAATTAAATGTTATTGCATTCTCATTGTCTGATATTCAAGTTTGAATAAAAAATAAGTCCTTTAACAGTAATTCAGCTTGTACTATGACCAGAATAATTCTGTTAATTACTACGGAATTATCAATGGATTTTCTATCAAAAAGAAAAGGGAATTCAATTCATTCAACTGACGTGCTGGAAAATAGAATTTTTCGTAATTCATTTCAACCTTCAGCTTTTTCAAAATATTCAGGAGCTGATGATGTTTCAATGGTAGTTTTAATATATTTATTTATCATCTCAAAGAAATATAAATACCGCTTAAGCATCAACTAAAATTTATAAAATGTAGGAACAACTGAAGGAAGCTTCTGTAACGGTTTATCAGCTGAATATTATGAATGCTTGATTACTTCACGTAGACGTAGTCAAATATGTATAGTTAAACATCATCGAGCACCGTTTTCTAGTTTTCTCCATTATGATAATTTTATTGCTATTGTAGTGGATTGGTGTGACACAATTCTAATCTGATTTATCACCAAAAATTATAAGCGAACGCTCATAAATTGTGGGAAATTATGAGCGTTTTTTATTGTAAGCTGGTCCGAACCATCATACTCCTTCTTACGAAAACATTACCTCATTGGATACAGACAAGAAACTACAATTAATAAACGAAGTTTTGGGTCGCAAGAAAGTTTTGCCAACTCTAATTTCGGCAGTCCCGCAATCTGAAACAGTAAGGCGAGAAACTTGTCACATTATTTTCTGTTGTCTGTTTGCAAGAAATACAAGTGTATAACTTGGCCAGGAACTCCACGAGATTACTTTGATTCTTTGAGATGGTCCACTTAGTATTAATCCGAAGTTGGAAATAATTGTTACGATTGGAAAAAGTTGCAAGCTTGTTAATTTGATTATATAATACAAAGTCTCCACTCTCTGACAATCTTTATTAAGATCAATTTTATTGTTTGTAGTACTACTTACTTATTAATAACAATACAACTCAAGTTTTAACTTCAACTATAACCTCCAATAAGGAAAATTTCCTTAGCTAGAAAAAACTATACGGATCTACTTAAACATCCGAAGAAATCACCACTAAATTCAAATGTAATTTCCTATTACTTAAAATTCAGAATCAAATAAAATATAACCAATTATCGGAGAATTCTAAAAAATTTAAACATCTATTATCATGAATGTTTCTCATCTCAAAGAAAACGGGTGTTCCTATTACTGCGAGTGCTCAATCTCAAACCCAATACACCTTTTCTTGAATATTTGTTTTGTAGATCGGCCCTTAACTGTAGCCTCATAATCTAAGTCGATCGGTCCGTTCTACGCTCAGTTTGAACCCAGGTCCGAAATATGGTCTGAGGAATCGACGTCAGCCGCTTTCGACCATCCTAGAAGCAAAGCTACTTCTAAATACCCTTCACAATTTGACCGCAGCTGCATCAATATTGATTCAGTTTCCATATCTCATATATTAGGAACAGTAGTTGAAACTGTTCGTCAGATTATCTAATTTTTTACAGACACAACAGTTCCATTATAGAACATAGACAAATCTACGGACTCACCTTTGACTCTCATTTTTAGGAGAGATTATACCAGTAAATTTAAACCAAATTTTGTTGCTATTTAAGATTTTTCTAACCTCTTCGCTAATCTATTGAACTTATTCAATAGACAAAGAAAACCGTCCAATGTGTCATTGCTCAATTCAACTTAAAATCCAAATTTTTAAAATCCGATTTATAAATTCAAATTCCAATTCTATCCCATTGATTTATAATGAACAAAATATCCTAACTAAACTCCCTAACACACAACATTTTTCCTCATTCAAACCGTTTAGACATTTCAGGATATTATATCTTCCCTTGAATAGGGGCTTGCGTAACAGCTTCAATAATACCTTCACTACCTACAAAGTTCATAACCGAGGAAGTTTAGATTTCATTATATTTGAATAATAATCATCTACTTCTGCAGTTTTCTCAATATTTAAAAACTGACGACCATTTATATGCAGATTTGAAGCAACGGGTTATTTATCAGCTACCCAAAGAAATATAATGTTTCACCTTGGTCCCCGATATTGCGCTCAGATCATTTGTTTTACGAGAGTATTGTGGTTATATTATGAACGGTAAATCTGGATTTCGAATCGAAATATTATAAACTGAACTGAAAAGACCCCTGCAATGGATAATTTGGCTACTACACGCAAATAAACATCCTTTGAGGCACCTATTTCAATATCTTGATGGAGAGACTACAGGGCCTAGGGGATTTTCTGGTACAATAGGCAAACAGCTTCAAAATTGTGAAAAACTTCGAATTCAAAATTATAGAGAAATTGTATTGATTTTGCCAAAAATTGATTGGGAAGACTCAAGTGCTGATCAGAAATACTTAATTGAAATGTGTTAGGCATTATCAACCTTGTTGTTCAAGTATTGTTCAAAGACTTGGCAAAGAGAAAATCAAGAAAAGCTGCTCATTCTCGTAGGTTAACGAGGTTAATAGAATATTACGTTAATATTAAGTTTTTACTGAATCTGTTACTAAAGTTGATTGTCAAATATGCATAATGCATAATAATAGGTACCTCAACAAACAGTACGGAGTCGTCGTTGATCCAGTTGTTCAAGGAATTGCGTCTTTTGCAAAATCAGCAAGTATTATTCTAGCAGTGGTAACTGATTCTAGAATACATATTAGGGAAATTTGGTTAATTTTGACGGCCAGATTAAATGAATTGGAATGTATAGAAATACACTCAATGTCTAATCTAGTCACGATTAACCGATCAAGGAATTGAGAAGATAGTTCAGACAATATATGCTCCAAATTTTCCACGATTTTCCTGTCAGTGGGGGAGATATGTCAAAATTGTCCCAGAAGCCGTAATATATGAGTATCAGGATATGAAGCTAGAGATGGTTGTATTTTGAGAAATATTATGCAAAAGTGTGAAACCAAGCCCGCAAAATTGACAGATATAACAAGTTTCTTAAAGAGTGGGAGGTGGGTGGAAATTGATACGTTGCCATCTCCTCATTGTGACTTCCTGGTAATATTTCGCTCATTAAGAGCAAATATGAGCAAAGAGCTGTTTTGCATTGCATATTTAATGTATTACTTTAAACAACTGAAATGAACATTTATTTCACTTTCAAAAGTTCGATACATCTATTTCTAAGATCGTCAAATTTTCTTCCTCACTTCTAGAGAACAACTAAAGTATTATTTTACCTAATCGAGATTCCAAAAAACTTGTGGTCGTTTATTTATACCCAATATCATATAAACAACTATTTGTTGAAACATAGCAAAACCTCCGAAATCGAACAAATACGTTCGTTTATTCCGCAAACTTCAATACTTATTCCTCCTTTTTGTACTTTGAACTCTACCACTAAAAATGAGTTTGCGTTAACCTCCACAACAAAGCTACGAACGAACAATGACGCGAGGGCATTTGCATCCTAGTTACATAATCGTGGTCTTCCACTTTCTCTATCCTGCTCTATCCTTAAAACAAAACTAATTCTTGCTAGCTCGATATAACTGGGATGATGTCCGATTAACTTATCTACCCACCGCAGACAGTTTGAATTATATTCAGTTGTCTACACACAACTTCAAAAAATTAGAGAGTTTAAGTAAATGCAGTTTGAATTATGCATAAGATATAAAATGATGACAAATATTCTAGAATATTCAATGAAAGGAAACAGATTTTATTCTTATTGAATTTATAATTGAAGTGTGTTAAACGTAAAGTGAATATTTGTTTTTGAAAAAATTTATACCAAAAATAACCGGAATTATTAAGACCTCTTTTATGTTGTGAAATCTATGTCTTTCCCCATGCGCGGAAATAAGAAAAAGTCACATGGGAATAGGTTTGGCAATTAAGCTGCATAATTATCCTAATTTCTAATTGTTGAACGTATATAGATGTCGATGCAGGAGCATTGCTTGGAGAAGAAAAGGTCTTCTGTCTGCCACAAATCGAGTATCAACATTTTTTGGTCAGAGTGAATCGACTATTATTTTTATTCTGTTTTATAACCAGAGCACCATCTGGATCAATTTTCAACTGTTGTTGTTATTACAACTCTTGTAAATTGTTAAAGTTAAATTGTTATTTCTTGACCTCTGTAAGGACAAGGTAAACTTGGTAAACTTTGTCAGCAACTGACCAATCTGTAAGAAATGTTAGAAATCTTGAATTGTGTGTGGTTATAAAAGTAGCAACAATCTTTTTCAATATGTTTGCTATATAATAATATATTAAAAATTAACTGTGAGAGAAATTAAAAATGTAATGTAATGCAATGCAAAATGGGTGAATTATACAAGGTTCGCCACCATGCCATGTTTGTACTTAAAGGGAGCCATGGGTTAAGAAAGTTTGGGAACTTCTGGCTTATGGAATGGATGATATTTGGAATGATGAAGAATTCATAGAAATTTATCTCAAATGAAACGATCCAGTATAAAATGTACTTGAAACGTACGTATGCATGTACAAATGTTTGCATCTTGTCAAATGATAAAACTTCACGTAATAAATAGCAAGTCCAATTTTAATGACCAATATTGTCGATGTACGAGTACGGTAAAAAATGGGACGAATGATTTTTGTAGCAGCAATTACTTGCGTTGTATTAATTCTAACTCTTATGTTTCTTATCCTCACGTTTTGAGACAAATTTCAGAGATTTCCTGCTTAACAAAATGCTACTACAGTCACTTCAGTGGGATTTGGTCTTCCTTTTTCTCAATATCTGTCTTACTCACTAGATCTAGTACCTTGTGTTTCCTGGCTTTCGTGGGAATAATTCTAAAGGAGGCGTTTGGATACCACCCTTCTAGAAATAATTCCAACCATGTATTCAACGTTAGTAAGAGAGCTTTGCTAGCCTAGACTAATACTTTGAAAAAGTATAATTCAAATTTTACGCTAACTTTTTCAGTTTTATTATTTTTATTAAAATAAATAGCTATATTCCATGATGATCGTTCGTAAATACCCCATTTAAATTGATTATTCTCACTATTATTTTGAAAATTTAATCATAATCAAATTGAATAAGTCGTTAACCGTTAGCAATTTGTTCTCAGGTTTGTAACTCAAATGATATGGACGTGAAAGCGGGTTGTATGTTTAAGAAATGCAGTTTGCAATTGAATACTAAATACTCATACGAATGATTCGACTGCTGAATCTGAATTACTTGTTTACTATGAAGTGCAACAGCAAATTTAAGTGAATGCAATGCAATTAACATTGGAATTAAGTCAAGTTTACATTAAACTACTTCATTCGACTTTCTGAAGTTTTGACGAATTTCAATTTAACTATTTTTGATTTCCACGTTTCATAGAAAGAAAAAATTAACAGAAAATTTTTTCATCGCGGTAACGGAATATCTAGTTCGGTAGATTCCAATAGAAATTCACATATAGTTGAGTAAGATTATTAGAAAATTTCGCTTACACGAAAAATACGTTCAAATTTTTCTGTCATTGAGTTGTCATGAATGCTCTCATTTGTGTAGAAGTTTTAGAATAGCTTCATGACTTTTTTCAATATTTCGAAATGTATTCACAAGATTCCTTCAATACGTTCCTATTCGATTATTACTTGTGAAAATTACTGGTAGTAGCTCTTTGTTGTTTCTCTTTTTTCTCAAGCAAAAATCACCACGTTTGTCCATTTCAGAATTTCTTACAATATGTAAGTTCAAATACACAAAATTATGTTCATTTATCAAATCTTCTTTAACATGAAAATGGATGGTACCCACGAAGAGAGAAGGTAGAAAGAAGTTACGACTAACATAACATTCATCAGAAGCTGAGGGAATTGAAAACTAAAAATCAAATGGCCTACGTTCAGGCTTGTTGACCGCCAATGGGAGATTCGGAAGCTCAGAGCCTTTGAAGATGTGGAAGATTTACTCAGAACAAGTTTTTGATGATGAACGTACAAGTAAATACACACACTACGATGATGTCTCTGGTCCTTCAATTCTAATCTCCGAGATACAAGTAGCTATAACGTCCTTAAAGCACGTTAAAAAACGCGTCTTTAAATTTTGACCACCATTTTTAATACCACTTAAGACAGAGTAAAGATTTCTGAAGACTGGCTGCAGTTAAACTTTAAAGCTTCCTCAAAAAACCAGATGCGAAGCACTATGAATAATACCGCCTAATGAGCTTGATAAACTACATAACACGGATTTTTAGCAAAATTATACAAAGTCGAATATACGCAAAATGGGAAACAAATTTCCCTAAAACGCAATATTATTTTCGTAGCGCACTTTGTACAAGGAGAGCCGTCTTTATCCTACAAGTTTTCATCCAGACATCGAGAGATATGAACAAAGACATACACCGTTGCTTTATCAATTTCTCCAGGGCTTTCGTAAACGTCAATTAAGAAAAACGTATTAATGTTCTTAGAAACACTGGCATTGACGGAAAAGATATCCGTATTACTATTATTCACTGGAGTCAAATTGCAAAAATAAAACTAGATAAATCGCTGAACGGAGAAATTGCTATCAAGAGGGGAGTCTACAAGAATTGCATACTATTATTCCTAAAAAACATTTAAAGAAGCACTGGAAAAACTATCAGATAGCTTAAAAATCAACGGAGAAGTAATCAACAAAATTAGATATACCGATGACACAATAATTATAACAAATAAAAATAAACAGCACAATTATACGCAGCAAGTGAAGAAATGGACTCTCCTTGAATATGTCAAAAACTGAACATATGATTATTAGCAAAATTCATCATCATTTCCAGTAAGTGTGACAATAAACGTTCAAGACATAGATCGGGTAGTATACATGTCTCGAAACCACAATAAACGATAAATGGGGCATTAGAAATAACATCAAGGATAGAAAGAGCTCAACTTGCGTTTAACAATATGAAACATGAAGAAACATCATACCAGCAAAGATATACTTCACAACAAAAATTTAGATCAAACGGGTGGTACATATTTTCTGTTTTGTTCTATGGTGAAAAGGCTTGGACCACCTCCAAGGTTACTTCATAAAAACTAGAATCTTTCGAAATGTGGATATATCTGCGTATTTTGAAAATATCCTAGACGGATCACAACACCAACATGGTAGTTATGCAGAGTCATTTTTACAGTAAAAAAACTGAAGCTGAAGTATTTTGGCTACATTTTATGACATGACAAATACCGTCTTTTGCAGTTGATTGTCTAAGACAAAGTAGATAGTAAGAGGGGATCAAGAAGTGATAACTAATTCCTAAGAATCTTCTCCGATTCAACATAGTGAGATATTACCACTGTTGCTTGCTTATAGATATCAATAATGTTCAAACGCAGCTAAATTTTGAATACGTAGATTAATAGAAGTAAACTAATATTAAAAGGTTTCGAAGGTCACAATCTATCGATCCAAAAAATACACGTCTTGTATGAGCTGATTACTAATATATTGGAACAAACATGTACATTCCTTAAATTAATGCTATATGAACATAACCTCTTCATATTTCAACAAAGGTATGATGAAGGCTCCGTAGGTTTTTGCTCATATCTTCACTTGCATAAGATCCGTGATATGAAACAACACAACATTTGATGCAATAAAGACCAGATATATCTTGATCAAAAGTATGCACAGATTCAACAAAAACGATCTAATTGATCGGATTGGTGACAGTTTTATGAAACTTAAGTGTCAATTCCAGGATGGAATCTGATAAAGTTTATTTAACAATCACATAAATGTCAGTCAGATTAGCTCCGTATCAAAAATTGCGACATTTTTGACTTCTTTCGAATATCTAACAATCTGGTTTATTCGAGATTTATTTTCTTGGTATCTATTAAGTGTTTTATTTGTCAGTTTCATTTAGTGGTAGGTATAGTCTCTGCCCGGATGCAGACGGCCCTAAACATAAGCAAAAACTGAGGTGATGAGGAGCACCTCTCGATTAACCCCAGTAAAACATCACAAGTTCCATTTACAAATATGAGCGCATCTATCCTTAATTAAACTAAATTAATACTTTCCAGTGAAGCAAAATATCTAGGAGGTATTCTGGATAAAACACTAAATTGGAACAATCACCTCTACAAGGTAATAGCAAAAGCCACTGCACTTGTCGCAAGACATAGGGACTAAAGCCTAAAATGGTATTCCGAATATATAAAACCGTCATCAAACCCATGATTCCATGAGCAGCGCTTGTTTGGTGGTCGAAAAATAAACAAAAAACAATTTAGAGAAAACTAAACAAGAGTCAGTCAGTCAAACTGATCTGTCTAGATATTACAGAGGCAATGTCAACCTGCGCTACTACAGCTTTAGAGGCACAACTGAATCTGCCTTCTCTTCACCCCATAATGAAGAAAGAGGAATTTAGCCACGTCAGATAATCCAGACAGTGAAACTAAAGCCAGGACATCTGATAGGTCTACTAATGATTCTAGAGCTAATACAGCTAGAAATCCGTGATAAACCAATGGACCTCATTCGAAGTATTAGCGACCGCCAATTATGGGTCAACAAAAATCATCCCTAAGCTCGAAACTTATCTCTCTGAAATAGGTTTGAGTAATTTATTGTAACTAGTAGCTAATCTAAAATTGAAGTAAATTATTCTTTTTTTTTTTCTTTTACATTATTGAACTCCTGATATAGTTCAAGAAGTTTTTAGGGGAATATAAGAAGTTGAAAGTTTTATGTTTGTTGTTCCATGAACTCTCAGAAGTTGGAAACTCTATCAGCTTGAATCGCTGCTGGCAAACATTCTTATCTAAAAAATTACTATTTTAATCATTTCTCCATCTGGGAATACAAGAGGAGTAGGTTGTTAATAGAAACTGTAAAAAGAGTTTATAACATATTCAGACAGTGGGGAGCTACTAACATTGATATAAATGGCATAGAGTTTCAATGGAATGAGGATATTGTTGTGACGAATATATGGAGATATATGGAATGAACTATGGTCTCGATTCGATATCCTTTTTGCAGGTTTATGATTCTTTTTGTGAAGCCAAATTAAGTAGAAACCGGCCACGAGACATAATCTTGGACAAAAAAATAAACGTTATGGTATTTTAGTATGATCTGACATGAGAAAGATCGGAGAGAAAAGCCCGTGTTGAAATAACAAATGTCACGAAACGTACGAATATTGATGGAAAAATATTTTTGGAATGAAGATTCAATTCAAGAAATAAAAACAACTATGAATGCGACATATTACTATAGCTTACTGAGGCAATTGCGTCAAAAGATTATCGGAAAAAGGCGCAGCAAAATCAGCCGAGGTGTGAGCTTGCTTCACGAGAATCCACATTGCTTCTATTTCCAAGGCTACTGGACAGGAATATGTTATATACAGATATTAAACATTCACCATATTTGGCCCTGTCTGATTATTTCTGTTCGTACCATGTACCAAGAAAAAACCGTTGATATCTACCTATTAATATTCAATGTAGAACATTTGTAAACAGCCATATTTTTGTTTATGTATAAATTTAGGTTTCATATTCAAGTTTTAGAGGAAAACCTTAAATTTCCTCGGAAACTAATATTGCAAAATATTCACCCCTAATTTTTGAAAGAGAGATAAAACTTTGACGTTTCATCTACTTTCAGTCTTCATCAAAATATCCAATAGGCGAAGAGTTTAAAACCAAAGATTATCGATTTTGTACCCATGCAACACAACATTCCCGAGTACAATACTTTGGAAAGAGTTTGGAAAGAGTTTGGAAAGAGAAAAAGTTTGTCACGTATTCAAAAGTGCTTCTGCTCTTGAGAAGTTAAAAAAATTGCAGATGATGCAAGAACTGAATTTTAACTTGAAGATGATCAAGTCAGTAATGAACCAATAAATGAAGTTAATAGAGAAGAAGCGAAGGAAAATCAATGTGAGGAATATGAAGCTGACTTAAATGTCAAATTGACTGACTGTTTCATAGATGAAAAACCGCAAAAGGAAAACTTGCCTTCAGCTCATAGTATGTATAAGTATAAGGAGAACAAAAACACATATTAAGCCGCCAAAAAAGAATTATAAGCTAAAATTATCACAAAATTTACTTCTAAAGATATTCCATAAAAGTGAGAGTATTGATATTTTAGTGACAGGAAAATCTACTACATCAACAGAATCCAAATCCGTTGTTAATAATGAAGATGAAAAACCGACAGAAGAGGAAATTAATCAAACAATTGTATAATTTGATGAAAATAGTGGCACGTCAAATTTTTATCTGCCTTTCAAAAATTGTAAAAAAAGAGACCTAAAATCTAGACGATTCTTACATAAATAATATTCACAACCCTTTATAACAATTTCTGCGACATTATTTTTTTTTCTTCGAAACTCTTCAATTGATTACGAATTTATGTCAATTTATTCTCACTCAAATGAAATTAGAACTGTTCTGTATATTATACAGGAAACTTCTATCTCATAATTCAATAAAATTTCAGGAAGTAAACTTTTGTATACAATTATACATAGTAGGCATGCTCTAATCACCAGCAATTCCCAACATTTGGCTCATCCACTGTTCGGTAATTTCGCAATTTGGCTGCAGATTCAAAGACAAACATTTTATCTAATTACTTTTAAGAAATCGAGAGATTCTCTCATAATATAGCCATTTAAGGCAGGCATATCCGAATTCGAGGAAAATGTTCTTCTTTAATTAAGTTAATTAAAAGTGTGAGACGGTGGTTGCAGAACAATAGACTGCCACAGTAACTAAATATGCTTTTTAAATAGTAAACAGGATCGGAGTCGAGACGAAATACTCTCCATTTCAATAAAATGTAGACGATAAATTACTATTAATAACAAAGATATTTTGTATATCAAATACTTTTTTAGTAATGTGATAACGACCTTTTGGACAAAATCAATATACAAATGATAATACATACCAACTTATTCTAATTCTTGTGGACTACCAGATTCCAAAAAGACATTCTCTAAAATTATTGGTTGGAATCAAATTGAGGCTCGACACATTCTGGTTTAGTGAGGACTTACTTGATAAAAAAAATAATTTCTGAACCAAGTTCATTTCATAATTTGTTCCATTGTCGGAATAATGATAAATGAGAAATTCTATCGCTTTTTCAAAGAAAGCTGTTATAGTACAAGATTTTACTTAAAAACATATTAACATCAAAAGATATTAACATTCTGCAAGTCTCCATAACTTAATCTCACGAATATTTGGAGACGTTTGAGCTCCTGGTGTATAGAACCACTTTCCCATAACTTCTCATCCTATCTGTGACGCATACAGAACATTTGTTTAAATTTATTCCACCCAAATGAAACAATGAATAAAATAAGAAAACGTTACAATAATAATAATAAGTAGTAATTGTTTAGTCTAAAAGTTTTTGATATCTTTATCGTTTTCATCTTCTAATGGGCATAGTTAGAAAAATATTAATATTTAAGTAAAAACTTACGTTGTGTTTCCATAGAACTTTGTATGCCCAAGGGTTGGCGTTTACCTTGCATTCAAAGTAAACATCGTCTCCCTCTTCAATATCGTCAGGATTGAGATTCGAACCCAGAGACAGGTGGAGAATGGGCACATCTGAAATCACAATAGTATTCAATTTCTATTCGAAAATAATTTCGAATTTTTCTGCAATCGGCCCGATTAAATCATTTTAATTTATACCAGTATAACGAGACTTTTCAATATGTTTTTCCTCATGATTTTTATGAAAAGATTTACAATAATTAAAGTATCGATTATCACTCTATGTACACTTTGAAGGTGATAGAATACGTACTGTAACTCATTTATTGGTTTGCTAAATAGAGTCACTGAATTATAAATGAATTGTTTTTCTGTTTACGTTCATTATTTTCATCAATATACTACCGAGCTATCAACTTCATGAAAATAGGAACATAGAAATGATAAAAAGTATGGTACACTTTAAAAATAGTATGATGAAGCACGACATTTTGTTATAATTTCTCTTTCTATATTTCTTCCAATTAATTGTTCTAAAAAAAAGTGAAACTGAGCGTATACAATAAAAAGCATTATCATCACTAACATATGGAAGTGGAGTATGTCTAACTAACAATAAAATAGAAACAATTTTGATGAAGTACATACGAGAAATAAAAGGAGGAACTGGGATAAATATATAGGAAATGAAATTATTAAAAACAACTCACATCAAGAAACAATCAAAGAAAATATATAAACTAGTTTGAACATTTAACAAAGATGGAACACTATAGATTAACAGAACGAATATGGAAAGCAAAAACCAAAGATAAAGGAGGAGGAACAAAAGAAAAAGGAGAATATAGATACGTCTAACAATCAAAGTAAAAAATATAATATATTGAATATAATTTGAAGTTACCATGTTATTTATTCTCAGGCGTTATATTGTTGGACGTTTTCAAAACAAAATTGTAATTTCAATTCAAAATTTCTATGCGTAGCTTAATTTATCTGATAATAACTAGTGAAAAATGTTATTTACCAAATAATTGAAATAGAACGACTTGACAACTATAGACAGCTGTAGACAGTTTTCTGATTTTTGCAATCGAAATATGAATTTATAAAAATTGGGCGTAATAATCTAATATCATCTAGTACCATTCAGTATCATTTGGAATTATCTATAATCATCTGGTATCATCCGCAATCATCTAGAATGATCTAATATCATCTGGTATCATCTAGTACCATTAAGTATCATTTGGAATTACCTATAATCATTTGGTATCATCCGCAATCATCTAGAATGATCTAATATCATCTGGTATCATCTAAAACCATGTTGAATCATCTAGTATCATCTAGAATCCTGTTGAATCATTAAGTATCATCTAGTATCATCTAGAATCATGTTAAATCATTTAGTATCATTTATTATCATCTAATATCATCTTTTAACATGTAATATATTCTAGTGTCATCTAGTATCATCTAGAATTATCTAATATCATCTGGTATCATCTAGAATCATCTAGTATCATCTAGAATCCTGTTGAATCATCAAGTATCATCTAGTATCATCTAGAACCATGTTGAATCATCTAGTATCATCTAGAATCATGTTGAATCATCTAGTATCATTTATTATCATCTAATATCATCTCTTATCATTTAATATCTTCTAGTGTCATCTAGTATTATCTAGTAACATCTTGTATCATCTAGTATCATTCAAGTGTTTACTAGTATCATCTAATATCATCTAATTATCTAGTATTATCTAGTATCATCTGCTAGGCTCTGTTCTTCAGTTACTGCTGGAAACATTGAGAAAGTGAGGCGTGAAATCTAAGAATATAGAAGCGATTGAGGCAACTCTTGGTGCTGGTATCGACACAGTTAATTAAATTTTACATGATCATCATATGGAACATAATAATCAGATAATAATGATAACAGATTAATTGAATAACAGAATTTTTTAGAAAAAAGATTAGTTATAAATAGTAAGATTCAACTACATAAGCTGTGTTTTCCTAAATTTATTCAAAACACATCCTTTAGATCGGACACATTTCTTTTATGCCGAAAGAAGATATTGTTGAGTGAAATTTCGTCGTACAATTTTTGGAACTCTACAATGTAAATCATGAATTAATTCCTAAATTATTGACTTTAAAACTTTTCAACTATTCTGTTAACCACTATGGGATTTTCGCTAAGCTGTGCCAAACTCGCCTACGTTATTAAATATATTAGGAGGAGTGTTGTAATAACGCCATTCCATTGTCTAACTTCTACCTTATTTCACTGGACAGACAATGGATATGTGAGGTATATGTTTTAACATGGAAGTTTTAATGTGCATGAAGCTATTTGAATCTCGAATTACGACGTATGCTGAAATGTACTGAAAGTAGTATTTCACGGAATTTGGTTAATTCAAAACTTTGTAGGAATGATTTGAAACTTTTTGAACGAATTTGTTGATCGGAAATAACCATTAAAATGTTATTTTCATATTTTTTCATGAATATAAAACATTCCAAACAGCATGTTTAGTGAACCAAGAATTTCAGCAAATTAATCTGATGTAATTCATTGAAGCCAACCTCGTCTAATAGGTAGGAATAAGATATTTTATTGTACCCAGTCGACACCAAAATAACGAGCAAATTTCCATTTACACCACAACAAACGTTTAACACGCAAGTAATATTTTCAACATTCACAATATCACGTAATGTCAATCAATTGTATTTCTGCCGACACTTAAGGAACGACAACATAAAGACGGATCAGTGGAAGTCTTTCATAACGTGATTCAATCAAAGATTTATCAAGCACTATCACTAGAAAGCAAACGTGATAACCTGAGATTGATTACCTTCTTGACAAGACTAACTACAAGATATACGTAATAGTTTTTTTTAAATTCACAGTTGTAATGGTAAAAAGTAACAACGATATAATTGACCTAACGTGAATTAACTGACCGTACTAAAAATTGAGTTTGACGTGAGCTTTGTTTACAATGTTGTTTTTAAGAAATTATTACATTTAACAGATATTTATCATTAAAGTCAGTTGTTGTAAGAGCTAATGTGACTATTTATTTAATTTTACATCGTACAAGTAGAAATATAAAACATCATCTACTTGTAAGCTTCGTGTTAGTCGTAAATAGTATTTAGAATTCTATAAAATTCATAAATCTCTGTAGAATTTTCAAAGAAGTGTCTGATTATACTTGCATCAGTATATTAATCAACAATTATTCTCAGACAATGGCTTGAAAGCAGATTAGATCACGACCACAGGAGTTTGTTACAAATTTTATTGAATATTATGAGATGGAAAAAATAACTATTGATTATACTAAAGTTAACATTTTTTTAAGGACTTGTCTATTAATATTATATATTTCTGAGAGTGGCAACTGCACTGAAAATCTTAAAAAATACGGTATGCACCGTTAAAAAAAAAGAAGAAAGAGAATAAAAATTTTCCAACGCCACTTAGTCAGACACCTCGATTGAAACTAAAAACAGAGGATGTATGAAGAAATTAAGTAGATAAACATAAAAATAATACAATACCGTCCAATAGTCTTGATCTTTAGATTAGAATTAATTTACACTTTAAATAAATTTAACGAGTACACCATCATAGTGCATACTAAGTATATAAATTAGGTAGATTCGAACTTTTTATTTTAAGAGTAAACATGTTACTCTGAACTCTAAAGCAAGATTTTCTACTATAGTTCTACAGTCTTAATCAAATATGGTATCAACGTTACACGTGTGAGAATCTACTAACGCTCCTGATATAAATCAGTTTATGAAGAGTGATTTTGGCTCAGTTAAGGGAATACCCAGTTATTTTTTAGAATATATAAGTACTTATATACAAGTATATAAGCACACAGAAATTTTGAAGACTTCTACCGATCCGAACTTATGTATAAGCAGCATCACTGATCCTTGTTACGTCGTAGCGTGACCGATGTATTGATATTTGATTGGCAAGTGAACGAAAGAAAAATATTTGTGTTTTTGTGATTGTTGTTAATGATCAATAAGTGTGTAAGGAAGAAATCGTCCAACCACTAGTAGTTGAGATATTATATACTGTGTGAAGAAGAAATTTCATGAAAGATTTTTTATTTTAATGTCGATCGACTTTTTTAGATTTCTGAAGAAATTCCAAAAAAGGAAAATCGTAGGTGTAGATTTAAATTTGCGATGGATAAACGGACACCACTTTTATGGATAGATCAAATTTTCAGTGTAGCTTCTTCGGTTAGCAAAACATTGTAAACCGAAAATTTAAATCACGGCGATTGACATAATTGGTGTTATGGGGGTTTGAATTTTTCATGTATACAAATGATCTGATCAAAATCGATCCGCAATGGTGCGGCAATCGAATCGATAACATGCTTTTACAATTGTTACAACTTTTTCTGATGTTCTTGTAAGTTTGAAAACCATATATAATTGATTGATGTTTGTAAGGTATTTATTCTTGAAATTCTGTATTTCCAATGAAATTACGACTATGTTGTTGAAGTATTTTGAAAGATCCTTTTCATGGAACGTAAATATTTTCATGGCACGAAGCATTCAGTGATCCTGATGTCATCGGAAAGTTTACTCGAGCGAGTCTTCCTCTGTTAAGAGGATAACCTCAAAAAAAATTTTCGTGTCGGCATTTGACAGATAGAGTAGGCCGTTTACATCTCTCTTGGATCTACCAACTACACAATTCTAGACTCGTATTCCAAGAGACCCGAAATTGTGCAGAAAAAACATAAAGTTAATCGAAAATAAATGTGGTCATCATCATTTTGTCCCATTACCAAACGTGTGATCCGCAATGTATTCATTTCAGAGGATCAATTAATCAAGGCTGTTACTTGCCCTTTTCGAGGTGTCTACGTGAAGCGATTCGTTGTAAAATATCCAAATAGATTGAGTGATTTTTTGGACAAACACGCAATAAGACTCTACTCAGCTACATTATTCGCCAGATTTGGTTTACTGTGACTGAAAGCTATCCCAGTCTAGGATAACAAGTGTTTGGAAAATTGGATTAAGGGTTGACATTCTCATATTGACTCGAAAAAAGCCTTTTGGAAGCGAAAATATATATTTGTACTCGAATACGTGTAAACGTTGTTTATTTGTACAATCGAAATCAAATTTGATCACGTGGTACATCTCACAGACCTATTTGCTGAACTAGAAGATATAATCACGGAGCTTTTAATGGAGCTCTTAAAGCTAGTGATGTTATCATCCACTCTAATAATGACAGTACAAATGATTATAGCAACAACAATTAGTTCCATTGATAAGATGCTTACAATAATTAATAAATGTGTTTGAGAAATGAAAAGATGAGACAGATACTAACTGAAAATTTAATATTGAAGATTTCGTGTATTGATAAAAACGTTCCAACAGAAAGCCAGGACAAGGAGATCAGTACTTCAGAAATATTCCAATTGATCTTTTAAGGATGTGATACATGTTTTGACCTAAATCTTCATATTTATTTTTAAAGTTACCTCTTGTCATATAATAAATTCATAATCTGACACCCTCTACCAAGTTATAGTAAAGTGCTAGTAGCACTATCTAGTTTGAAACCATTTCATATAAGATTGTAGGATAATCATATATATTTATTCAAAACGCCGACAATAGTGAACTTGCTTGGTGTTTATATACAACTTTTTTCATAATTTTTTTATTCATTGATCAATATTTATAGAGAAAAAAATTATTGAAAATTGAAAATTTTCTAGGAAGTTTTCAGTTAGGCCGTCATATTGCGTAACGTCATAGGTATAAAATGAACATTGAACAAATTATTATTATGATACAAAATTAAACCAACAGTTATTTTCTCGATTATTCCAATATGAGCGTTATTATAAGACTATAAGTTTTTTTATTATGCCAAGAAATTCGGATATACAACTAAAATTGTTTGAGAGTGTTGGCCGTTTTAACGATCCTGCAAGAAGTAATAATTTTTGTTGCCAGGATCATTTTAATGTAGGAAAGATTCAAATTCAACTTATTTTGATATTCCTTAGTAATTGAGTTTATTATGCTATTAATTTTTATCGTTATAGATTATGTAATAATGTAAGAACTTAACCCATAAAAGATTTATTCACTTTATCATAAGTAATAAATAAAAACTCTACTATAATAGCACACGCTACGTTGCCGGCAACGATAACCTCGTGATCATCAACTGCTCAATGTTTTTATAAAACCTCACAACTGAAAACTAATGAGAATCGTTTTCTTATGTAGTTAAAAATTTTAAATTGCGAATTAAATATTATATATTAAATATTCAGATATTATTTTTTCACTTTTAATTAAATATTTCACTTTGTGACATTGTTTCATAGAACATACAGAGAACTAAACAAAATTAATAATTTTTAAAAAATGCAGCACCCTATTGTATACAAAGTAGTTTCACATAAAAGGACCATTTTATTATGGCTACTGCATAGTTACCTCTATATACTCAAAATTTATGGTTTTAAATTGAATTAAAGATTAAAAATCATATATTTCTTATCTTTTTAGTATACAATTCACCTTGTATAATCACGCAAATATTCTTGTTGATCTGTTCTTTCCTTTATTTTCGTATTTACTTTGACTGATCGATATTCAATTTGTCTTAAGGTCCTATTTTATTTCACGCTATCTGACTGTTAAATGAAATCCGGTTTCTTGCCAGAAATAAGTTTTCAAAAAACAATTTCGAATAAGCCATATCAATAGCGATTAAGTATGTTTGTCCTGACTAATATGTGAACGTATTCAAAACATGAATACAATTCATTTCGCAACTCCACGCAGTCAATGGACAGTATGATATGAAGAAACAGTGATAACACTACAGGAGTATCAATATATTGAAGTAGATTAATATGCTTCAATTTGATTTATTCAAAATTTATGGTAGATGAGAAGTTGCATGAATTATACAAGATTTCGAAGAGTCGTTTTCACTTCTGCAAGATGGCGAGCACTCGTCAATATGCTTTTATCTATCATAATCCGTTTGTAAATCAATTTAAAACGCTACACCAAAATTTTTAGCTTGAAATTAGGTGAAAAATTATATGTAAGAAAATTTATTTCTATGTTTTATTTCATAACACATATCCATTATAATTTACATATATAGGTCTTGCCAATCTAAAGCCCTTTCATCATTAAAATAAGTTGTTAATGCTCCTCTTTTTTTTATTGCGTCTTTTGTATTGCTTCCAATTGTAGATATATCATTAAATTCATTGTATTGGCTGGACTCAGCTCTTCAAGAGCCTGGTGCAACCATTAAACCATATAGTATGTAATTTTCATTTCTGATACCTACCACCAATTATGCAAACACACTGATGCTTGAACAACGGAAATAATATTTTTAACAGACCTATTAATTAGTTTTCTGAGAATTGTCCACTTAGATACCATAATACCAACAGAATTCTCTACCATTTTTCTGGCTCTTCCTAATCTGAAATTAATCACCCGTTTCTGATACAAGAAAAAGCATACTGCATCAACAAATCCACTAGCTTTTCTCCGTCGGAAAATTGAGGCAATAGCATATTTCTTTGTTTAAAATGTGAATATGTATATGTAATTTTTTTGATCTACATAATTCATAATAATCATGAACAATTGTTTTAGCTAATAAACTTTTACGATAAATTTACTGATCATCCATTTTTCCTCACGAAATTAAAACCGCCACATCAAGAATCCCTATTTTCTAACCTGTCAACATGCTCGATGACAGCTGACATTAGCCAGTTATTCGCAGCGAATTATTCGCAGCATTTACGCGGTAGTTTGTAAATAAATGGAGCAGTTTTATTTTACGATTGTTACACTAGATGTCGCCCACAAACATGTGTCAGTTTAATGAAGATACACACCGAAGGTACGACGTTTTCAACAACAAGGTTCTTAGCTCATTTTCCTCGTCTTAAATAAATAGCAAATGAACATTCAAGCAATATAAAGACGTATATATATATATATATATATATATATATATATATATATATATATATATTGCTCTCGAGTCTTAAGATTTCAAAAGATGTGTTTTCAGAACTTCAGGCCACAACGTAATGAATAAATCAGCTGTTACATGACTGACTCTTTCAAAGTCGATTTTTCATTCCATTTCGAACAACTTTCGTTTATTAGTTATTTCAGTTAATAATTTCAGTCCATATTTAATGAAACTGACCTTTTTTTGTCGGATCAAAGAAACCAAACACAGATTCGACAAAAGTGAAAGCTTTTAAAGATGTAATGGCAAAAGGACAAGTACCTTCAGTACCAAGAGCCAAAATGTCACAAGCAAATCATTAGAAGAAAAATTTTCTACTTTCCAGAGCATCTAGTTTTCATATAACGAATGCTTATAATAAAAGTCGAAAAAACATCTGCTATTATAACTGATACTCCTAAAATGCGGGGAAAATGCTTATAAAGCGAAAAATTGAGAATAACCGCCGATACAGACTCGGATACATCAAATGATTTGTTAGATTATGTTAGAAAAGAAGAAATTGATTAAGGATAGGAAACAAATCAGATAAGAATAAAATAATGATTGCATAGAGTGTGAAGGGACATAGAGTAACAGCAATCAAAAATAAGAATATCAACGAAAGTTTGTAGCGGTTGGATACAAGAATTCTGTAGCATGGAATCTTCCATTCCATGCTACTTCCAATGGAAGTTGTATGATTCTTGCCGGAATGATTTTAACCTCTTCAAATTAATCATTGACAACGATACCTTTCTAGTAACTTTACAATGATTGATTAAATCAGAACTTCCAAACTTTCTTCCTTGTGAACCACAAAATTATTAACTTATTTCTAGTTCAAGTTGACACCATATTACGTACACTTCTGTTTTAGAGCTTCTCGAGGACCCCTAGGGGTGTACCTGGACCAATTTGTGAATCACTGTGCTGAATGTAATGATCTTGGAATCAACAATATTTCAAATTTCTTCAACTTTCCATTTCTTTAACTTTTTTACATGCTTTACTACATGAATCGTCTCAATTTCAAATCTCTTTTGATATAAAATTGTTTTCAAAAACTAGGTGAAAATTGACGTTTCGACCTATTCCAGTTTTTATCAAAATATGACTTTAACAAATTGACAATTTTCATAATTAAATTAATCGATAGACCATCTTTTTAGCAAAAAAAATTTTTCCTCACTTGTTGAATTCCAAAAATATGTAGCAGGCAATTAAATTATTCGTATTTGTTGATATAGAAATATAACTAAATTGAATTCTTTAGATCTTCTTCATCTTTAACAGTTGCTCGTTCTTATGTATGTGAGCCATTTCTGAAATTTGATTCAAGTTTTATAACTGAATAAATGTTTTTTTTATATTCCATGGTTTTTGACGCAGTTTTACATTTTTCATCCTATTGTTGACCTTTTAATCTATTTATAAATACGGAATTGTTTGTCCTATTTAAGCAGCTTCACAATTATTATAGGATATTTGATCTTTATTATCATTTATATCTTTTGATTTTCGATGTTTTATATTTTAGTTTAGTGAGATATATATTGAATCATTCGATAGTTGTTGTTCTTGTACACAAAGTGACGAGAAATGTTTTATATTCTGATGTTTTTGTTCAGAATGATCATTATCATTTGATGCAGTTTTTGCTTTTTGGATGGCTGAGCATCTAAATTTTCAGGATCCATTGATTAAATAGATCTATAAGCCAAACTCATAATCCCAAGTCACAAAAAATCAGTGATAATAATACTCCTATATTGATATTACACTTAAAACAAACACGAAGAAAGCTGAAAATCCTATCAAGTTATTGGAAATGTATATCTCTCTATTTGAAATATTTAGCAAATTAATTGGATCCTTTATTCGATAATTGGAACTACTCCTTCCAGTCCATGGAGAAAATATAGTCTCTTATTCGTTGAGAATGAAAAAAAATCATATTATCTCCATTTTATGTTTGATAATTTGAACTGATATTGATTTCTTTTATTCTAACCGTTTTATAGAATGAACTGGGAGAATTTTTTACACAGACACGTATCCTAATTCGCAAATTACATCTTGAAAGTTCCATTTTTACAGTCAATATATTCTTGTTTGATTTGTTTGTCTAGTGAGGCATTTCAAAAACTATCCTTCATAACTATTCCTTAAAGTGAAGTTATCTTGTTTTGATTTGGTTTTTATTTTTGTGTTTATTTTATTTCGCCATCTGTTTGGTGAAGTTTGCTCCATTATGTTAGAAAATGAAAAGATTTCATGAAAATAAGCCCTACCTGGTGAATTATTAATAAACAAATAGTGATTCTCTGTTTGAAACGAGCTTTATACGTATTTATTCACAACACAGTTGAGTGCTTAGTTCTGTAAAAATCTTATAATTTATTCAGCAGTTATTTCCTGAAACATCTTTCGCGATTTTCTGGAAATTTATATTAGTATTCTTGCAAGCCAAGCGGTAATAAAGATAAAGAAATTCGCTTGTTTTATTTTGACAAGGGATACGCATACAACAAAGGAACAGACTCCTTATAATTAACAGCGTAGTGCTTTTTATATTCATTGTACCAACTTACAGAATACATTCAATTTCACGGTGTGCTCTTCGACGCCATTTTGTACCAAATGATTGGATGCTCTACACGTTAGTGATCGGCCGTTGTCAAGTCTGGCAGGTACAAAAGATAGAATAGAAGTTGTTGAATTTCCATCTTCAGTGTCCTGTAAATATATAATAATTATAAATAATCGTCTAAAAGAAGGTGATTTACATAAATAATGAAAACTTTATTCATGAGGAGATTTTTAAAATATATATTACGCGACTAGTTTTGAGCAATAAATTTGATGGATATAAAAGGAATAATGACCACCAAGGTAGTATCAAGGGACATGTCATAACATTCTAAATGTTAATTTTAATAATACTCAATAATATTCGATCTTCTTCCACTTTTCTTCCTCTCATATATGATAAAGATACTGCTATTTTAGTAAAATATATTGAACCAGTTCATACTCCGATGAATAGCGGAACAGTTCTAACACTTGTATTTTTTATTATACTTTAGTCATCCATAACATGTTTCAGTTGTCAGTCAAGTATATAGTCACATCTTAATGGATAAAATTATGAGTTTTTAAGTCACTAATTTAACTTGGTATACATCAACTAAGTTACCCATAAGTTTCAGATGTTTCTTCCAATTTAATCAACGTTATTTTGCATATATTTTCTAATATCATACCGTTAGGTTTGTGAAAGGATCCACTGATTTATTCATGATTAATTGTTTACTTCATCACTTTAAGGACTTGTAAACTCATTTTTTGAAGATGTGTCCTATAAATATCCCTCAGAAACATTTTCACTTCAACATACTAATATTTGTTTCAGCCTCTGTTAAAATTATAGTCGATGTTTGACTTGTAATGTATCTTCGGGCTAACCAATAATGGTTGACCATATTCGTTCTATTAAAACATCAAAACTACTTTGAAATAAATTATTTATTAAATAATAAAATAAGTAGTTGAGCGTAGTTTCAATAATCCAAAGACCATACTCGAACGAACACCAGATTATTAAGACATCTATCTGTTTACAGACCGCTCTTGAATACTGAAAAATTATATTGTATGAAAGATTATAATTATCTATAAGTATGGTCGTTCGAGTCATATCGATACAAATAAAGTGGGTAATTTGATACCTAAATGTAACTGAAGTATCCAAGGGACAGCCGGAATCAATCATCTATGATCTAGGTCCCCATTAAGATCGTGTACCATGAAGCTTGATGACTACAATTAACCTTGAATTTAAGTATCTAAATTTATGATTCTTCACAGTAACATTAAAATAAGGAAGAAATTTGGTCATCGGAGAGATACGTTAATGCTAAAAATATGGAACGTTATTGTATTCTTCAACTGAAACAGATTCCAATATTTCGCACTTTGCGTGAGTTAAATTACACAAAAGAAATTGTATATTTCTCTGAGTTACATCTGTGCAATGTTTTTAAATATAAGAAATTTTAAATGGAAAATTTTTATGTCAAAACTCGACTTAAACCATGAAAAGTTTATTTTCCGGGATTGTTCAAACCCAAATATTGAGGAAGTATTGAAGTATGAGGAATCTGTCATTTTTGCTTTTTGATACCATTACAAAGAAGAATGTTTCTCCATCTTCTAACATATTTAGAAGTTCTTGACACCTATATATAAAATACGACCTTCTTCATTTGTTCTTAAAAATCTTTCTTTGGAATTCCACACTGGATTTTTCTGTTTGGTACTCTTTTGGCATTTGCTTGAAATATGGGTGATTCCATTATAACTGTGATATTCAATGTCCTGTATTGTTTTTTTGTACTAGTCATTAATTAATAATCAATTAATAAAAATTTTGTGTTAATTGAATAATTCTTAAGATATTTAAACATTATTTTTATACAATATAACTTGCCACTTAAAGAAAACTTATACTACATCACTTGAATGTCAGTACCGTGTCATGTCCATTCCTAGAATTTACCGATAAATTATTAATTTTTTTTGTCGTAACAAATGATTTAAACTAATTACCTTATAAATTCTAATGTTTATGATCAAACTGAGGAAAATTGATGCACTTGTTGTTTAATATCTTAAGTTACCATGTCAGTACCGTGGATAAATGAGTCAGTACCGTGGAACTCAAAATCCGACATTTGTGTCTTGCTCGTGATACTTTGAAGTTGTAGTAAATTCCTCTTAGAGTTTTATTTTTACAGTAAAATAGATGAATAATATGCATAAAAAAGTTAGAAAAGTTAAATTTTAAAATCTTGAAATTTTGAATACAAAAAATCACAGTTAGAACGGAATCACCCATATATAGTTTGAGAAAATAACAAATAATACCTGAATACCTGAACAGCAAAGTTTCGTTAGAATTTTCTGAGATCCACTTTAAAAATTGGTCATATTCTTTGTCATATAAGAGTATAAGATTTTATCGGTGACAGGTCTTGATTTTATTTTTCAACCTTTCCAATCTTTTTGACTTCGACATTGAAAATATACTTATTCACATAGCAACCAAAAAGCAGAGCATAATAATATCAAGGTAATGTCGAATGAAATAATAAAAATGAGTAAATGAATTTGATTTTAGAATTATTATTTGTAACAAAAAGGAGGTACTGAGTAGCTGAAAAATATATGAGATTTTTCCTTCTCCCCGTAAAACTTTTTCTTGGATTTTTATCGAATCGTTTCAATACTTTTTAAAATATAAACCGATTTCTATAGCATCATAAGTATTGTCATTTCATCAACAACGTCAACGACAAACTAAAGCCTATATCAAGCTTATGGTGAGAATATTTCACGTCAATGTCCACTCTTTTCGTACAAGAAAAAATAGTATCTTGAACTTAGAGAAAAGAATAAATCATTGTTGCCCATTTTTCACCTTACCCAATGAAACTGTTACAACTTAACGCTCCTTATTCTAATAGCCAACTCTCCCAGCATTAACATCTTGATGCGTTTTGATGTGGGCTTCTTTCATCTTTCATCGTTCAATATTTTCAAGAAAAGCTACTAACAATCAGGTACATTCTGTAAAATAATTGCCAGCAAGGACAGCCTTTTAATTCTATTTGTTGTGTTTTTATTCTATTGAATGTAAAATATTCTTAAACATTTTATTCTTAACAAATTTCCATTTTTGATTTAGAGGAATTGGAAGAGAAAACTTTTATTAATGCAACAGCTCCACGCTCTGTAATTCGCTCGCATCAATATTCCGCTATTTTATTTAGTAGATATAATAGTGAACAAATATCACAGATTTCATCTTCTCGAATTTTATTTTTGTTTAATTAAATCAAGTGAACTGAATTGGGTCACAGTATTTAAAAAACGCTGATTCGGCTTAGAAATAAAACAGCACTCACCGAACTGGTAGCATTATATTTAGGCGGAAGTAGCTCTTTTCCATCCATTATCCAAGAAATTTTAGCGGGTGGTCTTGAACCGAAAGTTTGACAGGGAATATCGTACTTTCTATCCGCAGAAAATGGATTATTGCTGATCAGAATTTCAACAGTAAGAGGTCGAACTGAAACAAGAACAAATACATTAATTCGATTGTAATTTATCACAACTATCACATTTTACATTATTATAGTTAAGTCAGTTGAATTGTAGCATTACTATTTAAGTATAAGCTACCCGTTCTTATCAAAAATTAATAATGTTTGATATTTCACTAAACCACTGTGTATCAAATTTACGCAGACGCTTCATTTGCGTTCGCATATTTGTATTATCATTTGTATTATCACGGTCACTGGCTATAGAATGAAGAAACAAAGGAAAATGAATGAAGTTATCCTCTACGACGAAAATATTTTTGCAATAATATATTTATTAAGAAAACTCGCAGTCACTGCTTATTCTAGAGAGGACAAGGGATAAGAAATAAGAACTGGAATTTTTCTGGACAAAGCCGGAGAAATTGCAGCCCTCAACATCGTTAAAAACGATATAGCTGTTTGTGTTTTAGTTTTATCCTTAGGTACTTCAACCTGGCAGCTGCAGTTATTGCTTCAGGTAAGTGCTGCAGATATATTGAACGTGTTATATTTCATCAATTTTTTCGACAAAAAATTAATTTCTTTAGAAACTTGGCAGTGGCTACAAAGCAGAAGTTACTATTGTCCCACAATAATTGATTAATGGAATAAGAAAAAGTAATGTAACAGATTGATTGGCATGTTACAATCGCAGTCGAAAAAGAGCTTCAAAAGTTAGTAGTCCTCGGGCCCTCGACCCATTTTTTTGATGATGACCAACAGCTGGAAATTGGAAAATCGCTTGTTAAGGTCAAGACCGACAACTTTTTCATTTGCAAAAAACCTCGATTTTGCGCCATTCGCCCCGTAGAGGGCGGTAAACATGTAATTTGTGCGAGTTACCGATAATTAAATACCAAATGGTTAATATTTATTTCAAACGGGAGATTATTCATTAGTATTACCTCAAAGAAATTTGTCCGACAAAAATATTGCGCCATTTTCCCTGTCCGACAGGTTAATTATGTGAGTTTACCATGCTTATATTAATGGATAACCTGCAAGCAGATTTTTTGAGAATTCGAAGGTTCATAAATGTTCATAAAAAGCATGTACTCATGTTGTCCGACGAATACCGCGCGCCATAAAGGGAGTCCGACACTTGGAACCTGCGTTTTTAACAATTTTTTTCCGATAAGTCAATACTAAAATACTCGTTCATTCAGCTTAATCACACACTTTTTAAATTTACCCAGCCAGTACAAAATATTTCTGAAAGCTTTGTGAAAGATTTCAAAAGGAATAGGTGAAAGATCCCAGAAATATTTCATGATCTTTTTCGGAAATTCTTGAGAGATCCATCAATAGTTTTTTATTGTCTAATTTTGGAATCTTTCAGAAATATTTTGTGTTTTCTGGGTAGTAATATGCATGAATAACAGAGAAGTATTGGTATTATTCTTCAATCCGTGTGCGTGAATACAGCTCGCCACGAATTCCATGCGCATGCTCATACTTGAAAGAGTGTATTTCGTGTATTTATATACTATTGAATTAGTGAGCAATTGAGCATGAATATTGTGGGACAACCAGCTTGCTCGTAGAGTTCAGTTGAGTAGTATGAAATTGCAAAATAAATAGATGCAAGCCCTCTACGGGACTAATGGCGCAAAATCGACGTTTTTCGGAAAGGAAAAAGTTGTCGGTCTTGACCGTAACAAGCGATTTACCAATTTCCAGCTTACTGGTCATCATCAAAAAAATGGGTCGATAACTGTAGTCGAAGCACGCGAAATGCTCAATATCTATATGTGAAATGAAGAACATAACCGTAATCTTCAGATCATTCAACACTGAGTTTATAACGTTTATAACTTCCTACATGCCACAAAATTACCAGATTGAATCTAATAAATTTAATTCCGTTTTATTTTCAGTGAATCAAATATTGGTTACATTATCTTGGAATATAAATAGTGCGGTTTTTGTAATGACAATTTCAATGATTATTGAGTATGTACTGAACAGATTCAACTTTTTTCAATGTTGTTCACTGCCCTCGGGAATAACGTTTATTTGATTACGAAATGAAATTTGGATAGAATATATTCATTAATTCGACTCAATTCAATGTTACAAACTATTAATTAATAATAATTTTCGTGTGATCACATTCACATAATCAATTTTTCATACAGATTTGATATGGAAAGAAACATTTTTCATATTCTGTGGAGAATAGAGAAATAAGTTCAAACATTGAAAACAATTTGTAATTTGAGCTCCTACATCGAAATTTAATGGAAAAAATATACGCAAAAGCAATTTTATATTGTTTGTTTTCAATACTTCTTCTCGGAAAATATATGAAAAAAGATATATTCACATCGATATTCAGTTTTTATAGGAATTTTCATTCTCTTACAAATTTTGTAAATGACAACATTACAAGTAAAATATTTGTGATAACAGACTTTTCTATTTTATAAAACTAAAGCTTCATCACCAAAAGTACAATTCCAATTTTCAGACAATTTTCATGCAACAATTAAATGCATAACATTTTAACGAATATATTTAATTGTATAATAAAATAGAACAAAGATAACAATTTATATGAAAACCCAAATTTGTCTATTGATCATTCCCAATATCTCACAATTTCATATACAGGGAAAAAATAATGACTCAAGCTGGATGTTTTTTATTGAAATAGTGAATACATAGGTCGGCACAAGTTAGGTAACGCTCTCGAAAAATCGGCTTAAGTCCTGCAACGGTAATAAGTCTATCAACGCTGACGAAACAGATTTTCGTACCTCATAATGTTTCTGGGCCTGCGTCATAATAACACGTGCTCATCTAATAGATGCGTTTTCAGAATAAATAGCCGTATGTGTGTACGAACATGAAATATGAAGTTATATTCACCAAAATTCAACAACAATTTCCAAACTCGCCGCTACCAAATCATTCAATAGTGTGGGAGATCAACCAGAAATTTATAAAAAGGGCTCTGTTGCGGACGGGCCGCGCTCTGGACGACCAGTGTCCGTAACAACTAACAAAAATATGGAAATAGTGGCACTGGCGTTAGTTGAGCAGTCGAACAAATCTGCAGTGCCAAACATTCGATGGATCATTTCGAAAAATGCAGTATCGAGTTTATCGTTCACGTTTCCTCTACGCATTTTACGATGATGATTTCTATTGCGTATTTGAATTAATAACTGCGTGTACTTAAACGACCAAAATCCCCGCATCTTCATTGAAGAAGAATATAACCAGATGGGGTGTATGTGAGGCAAGTTATCCATGCGGAGGCCTTGTGGATCCGTATTTTTTTGAGAGTCGAGTGACGGGCCAGAGTTATATGCAAATGCTCAAAGATTCACGTGAGCAAATGAACAACGATCCAACACTCGCGAGCATCCTTCATTTCATACAAAATGGGGCTTGACCGCAAAACGCGTTATTTGTGCGGGTGTACCTGAATGTTCATTCTGGAGAAGAGATAGGCAGTCGAGGATTCTTTGAGTAGCTCCCATTATCATGTAACCTGACACCGCGTGATTTTTACCTATGGGAAGTTCTCAAGCACCTTTTCCTACCTCCGATCTGCAATTGAAGAAGAATTTTTGGAGAGTTTGACATGCTTTGTCGGATCTGCCTCTCCATTGATAAATGTTGCCGTGAATGTATTGATCAAGATGGGCATCAATTTGAACACTTACAGTAGTCCTGCTCCGAATCCCTTTTGTTTTCTCCTTAAATGTATGTTATATGACTTATGCCGACCTCTCTATCGTGCATAAAAATTGTATAAACTCGAAATTTGATACGTGAGAACCATTCTTTTCTTTAATTTTTTTTTGTTCTTACGTTTAAACATCATCCGGAATGAATAACGTGTTTTTTTGGACGGGACTATAATAGGACATAGTTATATCAGCAAAAAATGATAAAATTGATGAAGTTGAAGAAACAAACTTTCAGCAAGTCTTGTTTCTAGTAGCCTCTGTCATTACTCTACGATAATCTCGCACGCTAAGAAGTGAAGTTTTTGAATTTCTATCCCAAATTTGGATTTGCAATGTGTGGACTGGTATTATCACTGATATTATTTCCAATGAATGGTATGAATGGCAACGTGTGCTCTTTCAACATATATATGATATGCGAAGCGAGTCACCTTTCTAGGCCCTTATATACTCTATTCAGCCTCAATCAATGAGCTACATCCTTATCTAATCTTCGTCATTCCCACTATATTCAAAAGCAAATTGCAAACTGTGACTTTCATGATCTCTAATCAATTATGGGCTAGTGGGTATTCTTCCAGTCTGCAAGTGATTCAAGGTGAGTATTCTTCTTATCATTCCACATATTTTAAAGGATTGAAATATTCGTTTTGTGAAAGACACTATTCACAAGCCTTCATCTAATAGTACGAAGAGTCAAAAATAGATTCATATTGAGTATCGTAATCTTTATTTTTGTAGTAATTCTAGAAATGGTTTGATGTGGTACATTAAACCTTTTAACAGTTTCAGCTTTCCGCGATTCTAAAATAATGAAATTATGGACATTCCCGATTTTCTTGCTGATAAAATTTTAAAGAGTATTCCTACCAAGCAAAACGTACTCATAATATAATTTGTTTGAGGGAAATAGTGAAACTAGTAGAAAATATAGAGAAAGGCGCTATTGTGCTCGGGTATCTAATACTCAAAATTATTGCAACTATTAAATTAATTATTGAAGTTTCTGTATCCACTACGAAGTTCGCGCGTCTGAAAAGATCGCGCTGGTAATCTGAACCCTGCCACAATGACAGTATTATTTTTTTATTTCTCATTATATATTTCCACAATTTTATCTACCACATATTATGAATATAAATAGAGGAGACCTATAATTTTATTTAAACAAGCTCAAAAAATAGTACTGTAGTTTGGATAATCAAGAACAATTCCAAATTTCACAGAGATAGTGGAGGGAAATTATTGAATGCCAGTTTTTCATGATGATGCACTTCCATTGAGTTTTTTCACAGGCACTGAATTTTCTATACAACACAAACGTTCAATCGCAATTACAACGGAGTGAGTTCAATTTTTCTTGAATGTTTGCCGTTCTTTCCTTACCATTTGACAAGTAGAGTTTCCAATTATATCCAGTTTATATATGATTTTTCTTCAATTCCTTATTTCTTAGAACTTTTATAAATGTTAATGCTTCTAAATCGTTTTGATTTTTTGCATGCGTTTGATAAAATTGTCGAAGCAGTTTTTCCATTCCGATTGAGGTACCTTCTAAACATGTGATTTGAACGCATCAATCGATTCTTCAGCTTCAGAAAAATATTGCATCGCAATTTATTTTTGAAATGTTTGATTAAGAAGAAAGAAATCATTGGGTGCCATACAAAGACTGTACGAAAATATTGACAACAAAGATGGAAAATATCAGTTAGCAAAGAATTGAAGGATGGCTACTTAAGTTTTGAGATAGACAATTAAAATGAGTTTGATTGAATCAATTATCGAAGTACTTTTTCCATTCGGATTGGGGTACTCCCAAAACATGTGATATGAACGCATCTACCGATTGTTATTTTTAATCTGCCAGAATAAGAATAAATCATTGGGTGTCAAATAAGGACTGTACGGCGGATGATCCATCAATTCGATGTTTTGACATACAAAACATTTTTATATGAATTAATGTGTGAGAGCTCGCATTGCTGTGGTGAAGAATTATTTGTCTCCTGTAATTGGTGTTCCTAATTTTGTCGAAAACTTCAGGCAAACTAATCGATGACCTAATACCAATGCTCCGTATCCGATAAATGTCACTTTTACAGTAGAGACGAAAACCTACATAAATTTGAAATTGACAAATTTCTGACAAAATTTGAAAGCTATTGTAGCAAGTGTAATCAAAACAATTGCTGTTTTATAACAAATAATTAGATTTTCCCAATTTTTGTATTTTTTCAGTAGAGACGGGGTATTGCTCCTCCTCCTTATTTTTATTATTGATATAAAAAAATTACAATCAATCATTTGGTATGTTGTCGTAATAATAATGACAATCAGTTGGTAAAAGTGATTTCAATTCCTGCGAGTAAAGAAACTTATCTGAATTAATATTAATTCTTCCATTGTGTAATTGTGGATAATTCACTATTTCCATTCCTTTTGGATTTATACGCGCAGATTATGGCCTGTATTCGTTATGTTTGAATTCATATAAAATTTTTTATTTAGTTTGGATCGTAACTCAATACCCTTATATCTATTACCGAAGGATTATTCATCATTTTTCTATTATACCAAATGCCATTGTTGCTTGATCATACGAGTAATTTTCAAAAACAGCATGTGTCACTAATCGGGCTTTATAGGGAAATGGTTTAAGTCTTGCTTATTCAGTCAATTGTTTGGCTAACTTTTTCAGTTTGGTTTCTATTAAATGATGGACACTGTCGCACTCAATTTGAGTGTTTGAATTGAATTGAATCAAGGGTAAAGTTTTGTCTACACAATTTTCTTCAATGTGACTAATGATTATATATGTAAAAGTTGAAGCCTTGTACCAATAGTTGACGGCATTATGATGCTCAAGTTATAAGTAGTAAAATTGTAGATAGACAAATTTTTCTGATATTAAATTGCACTGCGTTCAATGAAGGACAATTTTTTACTGCTTATTTTTATCATTAAATTTATATATCTCGAGCTTAATTTTTTTTCTCGATATGGTTCAAATAAGTTTGCTGATAGATGTTAGCGACCTCACTGTATCACAGAAATCGTTCTTTGGTCTGTATAATTTTAAATTCGAATCATTCTATACATAGAACTATGCCATCTCCTCACAGTTCTCACGAATTCTCCGTCGGAAGATTGAAACTAATGCTACAATTAAAATGAATTGAAATTTTACAATTGACTGCTTCAGAAAGTGGAAACACTGCAGAAAACCTATAATCAATTCAAGAATACTTTGAATTATGTCACTCATTCATAAAGAAAAACAACCTTGTGAAGATATTGAGTTAGGATAGATTCTTTTGGGAGTAACCTCGTATTCCAAGAATCTTCACTATTAAAACTCTATTGAAATCAGTAGCAGCTGTGTGGCCGGTATATTCTGGAATGAATCGAGTTGATCCTGATTCCTTGATTCAGAGATATAAGAGAAACGGAAGTCTGTTGGGTATTATTTTTCTGAGATTTATTAAAGAAACCATTAGTCCCGAGAAAGCTTACCTAAATTAAGTACGACTGTTCTACTTCATTATTTTAGATGAAATGCTCGAAATGCTAAGGATTTTAACAAAGTGTGAGGAAACAAAAATGATTACAGCTGAAAGTTTTTCACCAATATATCTTTAGTCTAAAGCTTAGCTTTATTAAAAATCTATTGGGATTTGAGGGGGACATTCTATTTTGAAGTATAAAGAATTTGATTCCATTTTACGAAATTTATATATCAGTAATTTTATACTTTTGATATTTAAAGAAGTTTGGGTGGATGTATTTGAAAAATAGTTATATTTGGTAAAAGTAAAAACATACAAAGAGAAATGAGTAATTTGAGCATTCAATTATTCATTTAGTGTTCTGTTCGTTCAAGTTAATTTGTACTGAAAATATGACCAACTACATCCAACCGCTCAATGTACAAACTTTTATATTGCATACTTTTCCTTGTCAGATAAATTCTGATTTTAGTTCGCAAACCTTGAGAAAAATTTTGATCCAAACTGATATAATTTGACACCCATCAATTTTTAGAAGTTCTTATGAACTTCTTCTTTCATATTAATATGATAATATAATATGAAATTATGATAAGGTCCACATTATGTGAAAACAATAAAAATAGTTTATTTTTCTACACAGGTAAGTTTTTCCACGTAATAGATTATTAATAAAACTAAGTTGAAGTTTTTCAAGTATAGATTGATATTGTTTAATATCGCACAATTAAATATTAAATCACATCAACAATCTATAAACATTCTCTCACAATAATATGAGGGCCGCTTTTTTTTTCAACCTCCGATTGCTCCGTGCAGACGCTAGGCGGGCAGAAGAAAGCGGTCATGCACTGTAGGCGACTGTGAAGCTCTCGCACTACACACTTCGCCATTGTTGACATTCCGGCATCATCCGGCGTTGTGATATAGCCACGTAAACATGTCCGCCATTATTGATGCTCCCGTCAAGTGTGAATTGCGAAGTGTGATTCGTTTTCTACGGCTGAAGGCCATAGTGCTGCAGAAATCCATCGAAAAATGAGTCGTGTGTATAGGGAAAACTCCATGTTTCAAGATCTGTTTTGTACTCTACTTAAATTTATTGGCGGCAAATCTTTTTTACTGAAAAGCTTGTCCACAGATATGACAAATATCTCAATATCTTCGGTGATTATGGCGAAAGGTAACCGTAAGTGTACCAATCTTTGGGTAATTATTGTTTTATATGAACTTGTCTTTTATTTATAGCCTATCAGAGGTTGAAAAAGAAAACGAACCTCGTATTATAATAACTCCCATTTTCATCGGTAATTTTGATGGTAATATTGCTTGGAAAAAAACAACCGGTACGAGTGCTTGAAGTTGTCTACAATTTCATTATTTCGTGCTAAAAATAGCAATACATTAAGTTTGAACCCTTGAGGGGTGTTGTTTTTTGTACAGCAGTCTGACAGCTGTTGATTCATCTTTTCCTTATCTTTTTAGGAAAATTGAAATGCCGAAAAGTTTCCATGTTTACTTCCACGTTCCACTTTAGCAATCACGTATAATTTCCAGATATTTTTGTGTGTCCCTATTCTGTGAAATAAAAACGATGTAATCTGTGAAGAATACTTTTATTCAACAATGGAACAAAAGTCAGATATATTCGTTTAGAGTTTATATATTATCAAATCATAGAATTTTTTATATTGTATTTTTTGTGAATTATAGTAAAGTCCAGAAAAAAAGGAGGTGTAGCTATAAAATAACAAAATCGAATTAACAAGTGTTACTGTGAATCATTCTGCAACGAATACACTGCCTCTAACTACTGTAAACAAATCAGTATTGCTGCAATCTTCATTATAATCGCAATTATTATTTTGTTTTGGCAAGAAAATATTGAGTATAGGCATAGATAACCAAGAAATCTCAAATGGAAATAACCATTTTTGTGTATGTATAATATATATATATATATATATATATATATATATATATATATATATATATATATATATATAATATATAAAAAAATATTCTACAGCTTTAGTATTCTCGCCTTGTACAGTCAACAAACAAAATATATAACAATATGAATTCTATTACTATATAGTTAAATTATATGGAGACGCTTTCCAATCATTTCATTGAATTGTTGAAATTGTTTTAATGTGAAAACCAGTTATACTGTCTCAACAAATCAATGAACAATGAAATAATAGAAAGGAAGATATCAACGGCATGATACATACATAATAATCTCATTGCGATTACGATTCCTTCTGATGTATATATACAGTACTGTTTGATATACTATGGTCTACTTTGTTCTATATGATTAAAATTAATTGGTTCAATCAATGGAGATATGGAGTACATTCAATTGAATATCTCTTGACATACAGTTTCACATAGTCCAATATCAATAGGAAATACTGGTACTGGAAAACCCTAAAGCAATCAGTAGATAGACATCTTGAGTGAAATAATTGCAGTAGCGTAACATGATCATACATACTTTCTCTAATTAGTGACTGAGAAATACGGGATATGTTTACTTAAGTAACTAAATTCAAGTCGAACAGATTGTTTGCTAACAGTTTCCAAAGATATTATCTACAGGATGTTTAGATATATGACCGACAACACTGAAATATGAAATAGCACTTAACAATTGATGAGAATCGAGATGGAAGCATAAACTCTCCACTTACTCACTTAGTATATTGGAAAAATCGATTGATGTTGTCTCTATACTTCTTGTGTTATTTCACATTTCGTAATCAATTTTTTTACGTAGCAAGTGAAGAATATAAACTTTCCTTGAATATAGCAGAAACAAAACATATGACTATTAGCAAAAGTACTGGAAAGCGTGGAAGAGAAAACATCACTTAAAGTGTTCAGAGACGGAATCATAAAAAAAATACGTTCGTGAATAATGACCAGCACCCTGGGGCATTCCTCATAACGTTTAGCTTTGAGAAAAACTTCACTTCAATAATAAACTGTGAAATCAAGTAGGATCACAACAACAAACAAAAAATGAGAAAGAAAAAACAGAAATGCCATCAAATGGTAAACGGTTGATCAAAAACAGCAGAAGCAACTGGAATAGAGAGTACGGGCCCCGAACCAAACACCAAACACTGGGCAGCGAGGAACAATTTCAATTAGGAGATCATCTTCCTTTCCAGTAGTTGATTAGAAGTCCAATATCATTAAATCCCGTTTGAGATTATATAGAAAAATTTAACGCTAGTCAAGAAAAATAAAACTACCCTACAATGGATTCCGGGACACACCAGAGCAAAGGGAAATGAAATGCTGATTAGCACGGTAAAACGGAGGCAGACAAGCCCTTCATGGTATACGACCCCTTCTGTGGTATCAGCTTCAGAACAATGGAAAAAGCACAGGAAAAGAACACAGATAGAAACAAAACCAATTATTGGGACAACCTACAGGGGTTAAGACAGTGAAAGACTCTGGGAAACTATGACCAGACTGCTGATTGTATCAATATAAGTAAGAACAGAATCTAAGAATACTAACAGGAGTTCTATCGGGGTACTGTCGCCTCAACAATCACCCGAAGACACTAGACCTAGCAGATAATATGGCAGATTTTGTTGTTGTTGAGGACGAAACCTCTATCCACATTCTCTTGAATTGTGAAACACTAAGGAATTCCAGAGCACTACACAAAGGTGCGTATGAAATATAAGACGAAGACATCCCATATTCTAGACGTATTAAAAAGAATGGGATTGATGGATCAGCTGTGAACACAGGGATCTCCAATATCTCAGCTGGAAAGGGGGTCACAATAGTTCCTACATACATACATACATACTTATGACAATAGTCAACATCCTCCACTGCATTCAACGACTTATCCGCTTACTTAGTGCAGTTTTTTGTGACAAAATATTTCAAAAAGCAAGTATTTTATTGGTTTTATGTTAAGCCTAACTCAAATATTGTTAGCAAAATTCAGTTAATAGGTTATGAACGTGATTGCATAATGGATTATCTGTAGTTTGATGGTTTGTTTTTACTATAACCTCAAAATCGTCAAAATTATTTTAGTTTTAACAGTGCTTTTGTATGTATGACCATCTTATCCTAAAAATATGGTTTACATAACCATACTTTCAAGGCTTATAAGGCCATAATATTTTTATTTGTTAACCAATTTATTGTTTGTTTTCAAATGCTTGAATACATACTAATATCGAACTGTGGTAATTTCACATAAAAGCAGCTATCAAATGCAGTAAATGCCATTAAAAACGAGAACATGTCAGTGTGTAGGGCTGCAATAACTTTTAACATTCCAAGAAAAACTTTTGAACGGCGTTTGAAGAGAAATTACCCTAGAAAAGGACATTTGAACCCAGCTACTGCATTCGGCTTTGAAAATGAAAGAAGACTCTCTCGTCATATACAGAAAATACAGTCTATGCGATATGGGAGTTAAATTGATAAAACAAACTCGTTACAGAGAAGCAATGAGCTGAACATGATGTTGTAATGAGTTTTAGAAAGAAGTCAAGATATTACAATTTTTAAATCAGGACGAATATCTATTGCTCGCTTGAAAGGTAGAATCATATTTCAACCTTTTGGAGACCATTTTGAAGGCTAATCAATTGTTTATTAAGCCTTCCAGCATCTTTGATATGGATGAAACTGGTCTCTAACTAAATCATTATCATGAGCAGTTCTAGCTAAAAAAGTAAGTAAAGTCGTATCCAAAATAAGGTCGACGGAAAAGGGAAAAACTTTAGTAGTGATATCCTTCTGCAGTGCCCAAGGAGTATTTTTGCCTCCCGCTTGCATCATGGAGTGCAAAAATGAAGAAGCAAAATATGGTTTAGCTTAAAGACCATTCTGTTCTTCGAAAATCGATAGGTAAGGTCCTACTGATAATTAATGGACATGCATCGCATTAAGCGGTTGAATTGCTTGATCTAACAAACTCATCATGACCATCCTCGAGGCAGAACTTTTTGCAAGTCAAAATATTATTTTGAGCAAAATAAAGGACCAATACAATCTAACGTTCTAATGGAAGTCAAATCGCAAAACCATTGGGTCATGAGTCGAAATCGCCCCAAACAGGAACATCAAAATCTGTTACAGACACTATCATAACTCCTTCTAAACTTCTTCGTGTATTAAGTCCTAGAAATTAACAAAACTGCAAGAAGAGTTGCAAGAAAGAAACAAAACATGGAGAAGAAGCACAATATTGAAAATATTAAGACTCGTTTGTGTGAAAACAATGCAGAATAAACAGAATATATTTGGATAGGGAAGATTCAGCCGGAGAAGACTGCAAATATGATTGTGTAAAATGGTGGAAACTACTATAAAACTGAAAACTCGAAGATTGGATTCACTGTATTTTCTTAAATAATGCATAAAAATTCTACTTCATTTGGAAATAATTGCGACACATGTGGAAAAAAGCAAGTGAAAATACTGAAGACAAGAAAATTCGAAGCAACGGGAAAGAAAAATGAAAGAAGAACGAAGAAATAATATGGTCATCTTCTAATACTTTCTATGGCTATCTGTCACGGATGGTTTGGATGAGATAGCCACTTAGTTTGTTTCAGAAAGAAGTTAATTACTATCATACCATCAATTTATCAATTGATAAATCATCATTAAAGAACCAAAGTTGACTAATGAAGGATTATTAATAATGAACTACAGATTCCTTTATTCCTTTCTGTAACAGTTACATAAAATTCTACCTTAAAAAAATTCGACCGTATCACTCTGAATTACCTTACTTTTATTCATTCTCTATTTTCTTCCTACACTGTATACTGATTTCTGCACATCGTTTCTTTCACAATAAATTAATTTGTGATTGAAATCGTATTGGAAGTTCATCATTCATGAGATCATCAATCGAAATTTTCAAGATTCTATCTTCTATTTAGTAGAGAAATGAAATTATCGCCAAACCAGTAGCAATTATTATATCCTACATGGAAATGGTAATCAGAATTAAATATCAGAAAATCTCCATTACTCATATAGCATGATAAACATCAATGATATCCTAGCACAACGAATCGCATTGGAAGTGGAGGAACAAAGTTGGTTCATGAATATGCAGATTCCAATCTAGGCGATCACTTCACAAAAGCTGTGCTGCTCGAGGGCTTAACTTGTAATTTCATTTTGCTAAAACAGAATTAACGCCAGAATTACAGCAAACCCATAGTTTTTCGCCACTTTATTTAAATATCTTTTTCAACTCAATCTGTCGTTATTGCCACTGTTTCTTTTTATTCATTTAATAGCTACGTCAGCTACGTAGCTATTCATACGTAATAGCTAGTAGTCAGCTACGTAATTTTTTGATTAAGTCAATCTACAAACAGATTTCACAATAGGAGATGCTATATTGCATATAATCAATTCCAAATTCTTAAGTCCGTTATAATAATATAGGAACATAAAGTTATCGAAGGGCATTATTTAAGATAATTAAAAATCGAAACTTTGAGTTTTGTTTTGAGAATTTAACGTTCCCAGATTACCATCGCATGTCCGATATATGTCTCTAATCTTTTGTTTGTCGTCTTCTTTGTCTTCTCCGTGGAGGCTTCCTTTACAGTTTTACGGTCGTTGCCACCTTGAAATTTTGTTAAAAATATACATTAGGGAAATTACACCGTCGGTTGGTAGCACTGATTCATATTAGACAGTTCACTTTGGAAATATTCTTGAATGTTAAAATTTGCATAAGTCATTAAAAAACATGATAGTTTGCGGAATGCTGGGTGAAAAACTTTAATTTACACAACCAGAATTCCAACACGTGACCTCTAATGCTATGAATAATTTACCTCTTTATATAGTGACATATAATAATGTCAATATATTAAACCATTCATTCATTTTGAAGTTTTGTCTATACAAGAAATTTCTTCGCTGAAGATTTGTATGTTTTCTCCATATTTCACGACTGCATTCACTTTGTTCATAAACGAATTATAATTTAATGTAAATAATATATGTCAATGGAACTGTTATCCAGGGGCACCAACTCACTACAGAAAATTACTAAAAATTGTTTAGGAATGGAGTCCATTCTTATATGAAAATGCGTCCAAGAATAACGTTGTTCTAATATCGAAACAGAGAAAATATTTTTTTCTACGACCATGTGTTCTAACCCACTTTCCTGCACGCATTTTAGTTTTGAAAGTAAAAATTATGCAAATTTTGTTTTTTAGTTCGGAGGTTATAACTATTGTTACTACAGGTAAATAAATATTTACGAAATAGTCCATCAAATAACATTTAAACCTTTTCTAACTTTTTGTAGCATTTTTAATTTTTTGAAAATATGAAATAATAAAGATATTTTTTATATAACCATGTACATTCTTCAAAGGAGTGTCACAAACCACCCGGGTTTGATATCAGTTGCTATGACAAACCAGGCGTGTAATTGTTACTAAAACGTCAAAGTTGTTCAAAACGTCTTGGAAGTGACCGAATAAGTACAATCTTCTTCTAAGTTAAACCACATTAAACCGAATCCGATACAATAATATTAATGGATTCATCCGACGAAGAACTTCCCGAAGCCATTTTGAAGGCTGCAAATGAAGCTAATTCCGAGCTGATACCTGCCAAATCCAGACTAAGGTATGAGAAGCAATACTACCATTTTGTTACATGGTGTAAGGAGAAAGGGGCCAAAACTTATAAGGAAGAGGTATTTTTCAGACCTAAGTAAGGTTCTGAAATCTAATACATTATGGTCCCGCTATTCGTTGGTAAAAAGTTTAGTAAAATAAAACAAAATTTGGATATAGGAAACTTCCATAAGCTAACGTCGTTTCTTAAACAAAAAAATATTGGTTTTCGCACACAGAAAGCGCAAGTTTTTACTAAAGAAGATATATCCTGGATTACGCTAGTTTCCGATGAGGTATACCTGATGATTAAAGTGAGTACCAATTTTACACTGGTTGGCGCTCTCCGCAGATCCGAGCTTAGAAATATCACTGTCGACGACATTCAAGATAAAGGCAACCTAATTGTTGTGAAAATTTCTGATTCCAAAAATCATTCAAGATCATTTGTTTTATCTGAAGAAATAAATGATTGATCCTATTTGACGCTGTATAAAAAGTACGCAGATTTACGACCACCTACCACTCCACATCGCCGATTTTTTATTCATTATAAGAATGGAAAATGCTCAGTTCAATGCGTTGGCATGAACACTTTTGGTAAGATACCAGCAGAGATTGCTGCATATTTACGCCTACCTAATCCGGAACGTTATACAGGACATAGTTTCTTCGGCAACGTTCCTAGCAGACTCCGGCGAAGAAATAACCAACCTGAATGGCTGGAATTCTACTATTGTCGCTAAGGGCTATTTGGAGGACTCCGAGAATCGGAAGAAAAAAATATCAAAGAAAATTCTCTTTACTACAAATAACTTAAAACCGTTGCCGTCACCGTCATCGTCATCTTTATGCGACCTGCAGCCGATGCCATCCTCATCGACGTAATCTACCTTCCAGTTGAAACCAAATAACTCCACTGGACCAGCAATTCTTACCAGTCTACAGAATACAACACATTTTGTTTTCAATATTAATATTTATAATAATTAGTAGTTTTTAGTTAAAGTTTTGTATATTATTATGTTTGTTGGAATAAAATCATTTTTGAAAAATGGGTTGGTATCCTTTTTTGTATATACGGTCGTAGAAAGAATAATGTTCCTAACTCGTGCGTAAAGTGTCGCGTCACTGCAGTCGCGTGCGGGAAAGTATCACTTTCCGCACTTGTTATGAAAATAACTATTTTGTTTCTCTTTCTCATAGTGTTGTTCCATAGCAGTTTATGGAAATTTTTATGACTTGTTTCTATCGTGTTATTTTTGTCTTTATGTCTCTTACTCCCGCACCATCTTAGTGTATTTTCGAACCTAAGTACTAGGAAGTAAAACAGTCATTAATGATTCCTTATCCAAAATCAATTTCACAGGTGTTTTATAATAGAGATTGAGTTTTATTCAATTTCAAGTCCTCATAATTCGTATTTCTTTCACAACTTTCTCATCTCATATTACAATACATGCTTTTTTCTTACATGAAATTAAATAAACAAATGTTGTTTTCCAGTCATATAGGTTCGTGACAATTATTATTGAAACAATTATTTGCCTAATGTGTTAAAATATAAATGCTGAAAGCTGAGAGACACATGGAAGAATAAGAAAAATTCATATCTAACTCACCACGATCGATAAATGTTTTTGTATTAACAGATTATTTTTCATTAAACACGAAGAGACATATCGATCGGCAATCGTTCCGTATGATTGCTTCTATTCTTACTGACAGACCAAAATTTATTTTAAAACCTTAATAAAAATGAAAACCCACTGTTTAGTTATCCTCGTCGGTTCTCCTATTAATCAATCTAAAATTAATCAGGAGATGTCAGCGTTACAACTTGGCTATACCACGAGACGACATATTCTGGCTACGTTATTGAAGGTTTTAGATTTTCGGCCAACGACCTAATATAATATATAATTTCAATCAATAATGGAATGATAAATAAAAATTACTCATATTGTCATATTGACAAATAATGATAGTTGTTACCAATAATTGAATTATATTTACAATTAGATTTAATAATATTCCTTTAGTATGGCATACAATACGAGAAATTTTTTCTAAGAAGTTTCTCTCATCTCCGTCTAACCAGGAATTACAATGATATTACTTCAAGTTCGGAGATCTGTCTCATCTCTTGTATTAAAATTATCTTTGTGTAGGTAACAGCCAGTTGCCACAATTCAATCTTGTTCTGATAACAGTCTTCTCCAGTTTCTCTTTTACAAATCCCTCCAGTGGTCACACAAGAAGAACGTGTTTTCAACATCATCAGACTTCTTTATCTTAAGATGCTGTCGAAAGTAACCGGTTTCCATCAAGAACTCGATAATGTAAAATTTCATCCTCGAACTTCCTTTAGCTCCACGGTACAAGGTCCTTTATTAGTCGTCGCGCTCATTCATTTGATTCTTCGTCTGCCCATCGTTGTTGCCATGTCTGTATTGTTCTAGCTTGTTTGATGGGTGTCGCATCCTGTCGTCCTATATCTGAGCTGCTTCTGTTCACCCTCTTATTCTCTAAAGCCAGGAGATTCACAAAAATGACACCCGAAATCATATGGACAGCCTCTACAGAGACAGTCCGGTTGGAGTACTTCTTTATCGTCATGTCCTCTGAGATCTCCGTACCATACAGAAGAATCTGCCATCAGCAGCCTACGTTTCCTTGGACGCGTTTTGTTAATATTTGCCATTAAGCAACTCAAGAATAATGTCCCATCAACCGTCTTATGAGTCCGAAACACATCTTCGTATCCTACGACACCGCCAGATACTTTGCTTCGCATCTGAACTTGATTTCGTCTGTTTCAATCCTCATGGACAGTCCTGTGACAAAAGTCAGTTAAGTTGTGTGTGTGTGGTGAGTCGTGATCTGTCATCCATTTCGCTACTTGTATCTCGTGCAGTAACCACCACAACTACTTCATCGGCGTTAGCAACGAAAACCACGCCGAAAGAAACTCCAGTCTAAACAAATTATCATAAAGACAATTGCATAGATACAGTTTCAGTATTAATCCTTGAGCGACCCGTACAGTGATTTGTCTTGTGGCTTGTTCTCCAGTCGATTATTAGGTTGTGAATGTAAATACTCATACGACTAGTGTTTTGGATGAAGTCGAAATGCATGGCAGGCTTCTCCTAATATTTGGATGCTAGCAGCACTACTGAAAATCTGTTCATTCCAAAAATCGAAAATTAAGTATAATGTTTGTACGTAGAATTTATACTGTTTTATTGACAATTATCCTTTCGCAAGGGTTGTGACAATAAAAATATTCGGAGCTGTTGCGACGTTTATTCCAGAACGGCAGCAAATTCAACATTGCATTAGGAGTAGTCTGGATTCTCTTGATAGTGTTGAAGTAGAAGCAACCATTTATGGTGTCGTTCAGTTCGGAGCACAGTCAAAGTAAGGATTTAGTCAAATATATGCTTTTATTTTTTTGTTTCTAAATGCTCTATTCAGTATAAATATAAAATTAGTTAGTTTTGCTGTTGTTGAAAGCTTTGTATGATATGGTTGGTAGGCTTTAACAATAATAATTTTATGGATAAGCAGATAACCATTAATTTTACCGCAAATTTGTATTTTGCTAGATTAGGCAAGTGAAAATCGCTTTCATAATGGGATTTGTACTCGATAGTAAAATTACAATGATTATTGACCATTACATTAATCTAAAAAGTATATGAAACTGCAAGTACTCATAAAACGTCATTTTCAAGGTGATCAGCCAAAAAAGCCAATAGTTCTATAGTTGAGGAGGTGAAGTTTCTTAAGGAAGCGTCAAAATTTCTAAATGACCTTAGCCCAAAATTATACAGGAGTCATGCATTTCGTCCTTCATCGGTAACATCACAGTTGTAAACAAACTAGGAGTGTGGAAATCAACCATAGTTACCGAAAGTAACATCGATGACAATATAAATAACAAAACACAAGTTGGAAGTAGGTAACAAGAATAACTGTACCATTTAAAGGGTTAACCATTATAATATTGAAGATAATATTAATCACAGTTATCATATTAACAAAAATTAAGAATATTTGTGTTTTCTTTGTGACTGTTGTAGACAAAATATAGTATTCTATTCACTAGTAATCCAATCAATAATAAATTACATAAATTGAAGTCACTGAGATTACAAGTTTGACTTAGTTTTATGTACATTCAAGCGTTCCACTAACGCTGTCGATATCAGCAAAACGCTATTTTGGATTGATAAACGAGTTTAGAAATGTAATGTCGCACTAATATCAAATAAAAATACTGAATACACTACCACTGCACCAACACTCCCAATTACAATGTCTGATGCGCGTTTCGATAACCAAGTTAAACCCTAAACACTCAGTCTCTGAAGACGATAACTTGGTTGTCGAAAAGCGCGTCAGTCAGTGTAAGTGTTGATTTAGTGGTAGTGGAAACAATGTATTCAGTATGGATATCGCCAACAGTTCCAGAAATTCCAACTTAGATATCACATAAAAATGTCGTTTGAGTAGCTAATAAAAATATACAAAATCAAAAAACCATTATTGTTTTCCAATAAATATTCCCGGTCGCAAGCACTGGAATATTTTAATTGAATATTAATTCGATCATTCCATACAAAATTATTGCAGAATCATCGAAAATCCATTATCTTTCCAGCAAATATGAAATTGCTCTATACTACTTTTAAAAACAATTTCAAATCCCGGTGTATAAAAGATAAACAGTTTGAAACGAATAAAGGGCATAGCATACGTGACACAGATTACGCAGAGCAATAAATATTATTATTAATGTATATAACATGGAGATTGCGGTTTTGGACAATGTAGTAGTACGTTCTGTTATTAAATTTCATTGTACAGGATTGCACAACTTTATTATATTTCGCTATATCGAATATAACAAAAGCAGCAGCACGAATGATGAAGTATCATTCATAATCAATGGAAAAAACATACTTCAAACTGTACACCTTCGAATCATTTAAACTTTTGTCTCATACAATGGAAAGTTTTCACTACATTATTGATCAAATTAATGTTTCAACCTAAAAAACTATATGTGATACATAGATGCATATAAAATATTGTTGTATTTTCAGTAAATCCAAGTAAGTGGAAACTCTCTCTTTGGCTCGTATAAAATATGAACATTGAAACAAATGGAATGATGCGGAACTTTCGTCTGATTCCAATCATACAATACCTAATGCAAATGTTGAATTCGTCTGAAAAATACCTAACGGTAGAGAGATCTGAATATATAAGAAGTGTTTGGAAGAAACCATCCGGCACCGTTCATTTTATCCAAAGTGCATGTGAATCTTTTTCGCAATTTCTAGCTTCAGGAATGAAAAATGAGGTTAGGAATGCAGTATGGATTTAGTTTACCTTCGATTCATCTACATCTTTTTAGAATCTCGTGCTGATTATTGGAGAAGTGTTCATGTAAAAAAAGTTAAGTTACTCAAATTACATTGGATATGCCGTATTTTCATATACACCTGTACTCCTGTACATAACGTGTCGTATAATGATTAATTGTGTTTGAGTAAATAGTGTCTTCACTACGTGATTAAATATTCTTTTACGATTCATTTTATATACAAGTTGAAATCTTGCAGAGATTCATATGCTTAGTTCCACTTGCATACATCCAATATTACTAGTAAATTTGACTGTCAAAAGGTTTTATCGCGTTGGATGCCGCATAATTTGACAATTGATGATAAAAAGATCGTATCGATTAGTGCAAAGAAATGCAAAAAACCCAATCGCAGTGGCTCAAAAGTCGTCTATAAGATCTATGCATAAGAACTCTGAACTGAACAACAATTGACTTTATGGATCTTTCAAGATGAGTCAAATCAAAAAAAGCTGTTCGTACACAAAGCACAAAGTAGAAGGGCCAATTCTGAATAATACACCTGCATGTGTGTGCAAAAAGTGTTGGAAAGATCAGGGATATCAATGGCTGAAGACGAATCATCCTCCACCACGAAAATGCGAGCTCTCACACATCAATTCAAACAAAACTTATTTGGCACCTAGTGATTTCTTCTTATTTCCTCAAACCATAAATAATTTGCGAGGTTACCTTTTTTCTACACCTAAAGAAGGGGTTTATGCGTTCAAATCACATGTTTTGAAGTTATCTCAATCAAACGCTTGCAAAAGTGTATTGTTGTTAATGAGAAATTGAAAATCAATAAAACCATATCCATTGTTCGAAGGCTTCAACCAAACATCATATTGCAAAGAAACTGGATGCTTTCTATGATTACATGTTACGCATAATACAAAGTATATTTTGAGATCTCGCCAAACTAAAGGAGCACGACTTTGCATTTTTAAATACCCTAATTCTCAATTATTAAGCTCTAACCGCAGTTAAATCATTCCAACAGTCCTGAGGCAGCAACGGACTTGGAAAAAAAGGATATCGGTTAGTGATGGGGCTCGTATCAAGCGATGCGGTAACTCTTACTTTTAAATCCGCAACAAAATATCTAATTTTTATACTTAAATAATGTATTTTGATTGTTTGTTGTGAATACACCACATTTATTAGTATATCGACGGAAACATAGGATCCGAAATCATGATGGAACCACCCTGTGGTCATTTCTGAGGCACTAAATCAAACAGTTAATTTTGTAACAAGTGTAGAATTTCATTAGTATGAATATAGTATGCTCTATGCTAAGTTTTCAGGTATTTTACAGGAGTACATTCGGTGAATACGTTATTTCATGTAAATGGAAATGAAAGTATGAAATTTCCATATAATGACCAAATTTAGCATGTATAACGAATTCGGTTTACCTATAAATTAGTTGAGATTACTGATAGAAATTGATAATTTGAAAAGTAGATTGTGAAAATTTTTTGAAATCATCCTGTCATCGACGATCTTAATACTAACGCGATTTTTCCATGTTCCAACTATCTCTGTCAATTTATTACGTCAATTTTCTCAAATTGACAGATATATACAAGAAAATGCGTAGTTTCAATGACAATTGCGCTATTCTGCATAAATTTATTTTGACACGAATGTATCATGTGAGAAGAATCTCTATCTGAAGACAATATAAGGTTCGTTCCCAACCATCAAAAAACCGTCCTAGGTACGGTGACGATGCTGCGCAATAAAGATTACATGTTCGAACCAGGCAGTTACCGTTGTACGAAAGATTCTGTTTTGTGTTCAAACCTACTCAGATATCGATTGTGAACCGTTTCCAGGACGGTCTTATCAATATTCAGTTGATACAAAGTATTGTTACAAGAACTATGCATAGCCGAATGTTGCGCAGAAAATATTTAAACCAGTGCTTCCCAACGTAGGGCTGATACCCCACTGAGGGGCAATTTTGTTGTTGAGGATAGCAAATGGGACTCGACTCAACTCGTTTTCGCTCTGGACCATTTGAATGCAAATTAAATTATCAGGTATTTGGCTTGACGAGATCAACTGGGTATTTGGCGTCGTGAAATAAATTTCTTTAAGGCAGACGGCAGGCGCCGAGGGGATCCTCGAACATTTTACAATCTCGCTAACAACCTGAATGGCCAATCGCAATTTCTGTGGTAAAAAGTGTTGATATAAATTACGAATCGAGCAGAAATTCAACAATCTACACCGATAACCAGGCAGCATTTGAAACAATAGCACCAGAAACAATAACAAAAATTGGCAATGAGATATTGCGAGGCAACCTCTTTGATTTGTGACGATGAAGTAAGCCTCTGATGAGTACCTGGACACTTTGAATTGAAAGAAAACCCTATTACGGATAGGCTTACAAAAGTGAGACGGTAGATAGATGGATAGATAGTTTATTAACCTCATTCATATAAATTGAGTACAGTTACATGATATATTATACTAGTTGACCAGGCAAACGTTGTTCTGCCATATAAATTATATCTGAGAAATATTTTTCTTGTTCAATACAAATAACTAACTTACTATAAGTGTGTAGGGATGTAATTGTAATCGAAAGCGTTGTAGATAGTATAATATATTGAAGTTTATATATTAATTCCTATTAAAGTAACAAATTCATTTTTAATTACAATTCTCGATCGTTATCTAAACATTATAAATAATTATTTATATTTTTACTATCAATTATCTCTCAGCGAAATAGAATGTACAATATTCTTGATTAGTCCGTCTTTAGCCAACACAAACAAACTGGATGGTTTTCCCACGCGAGTATATGCCACATGATTGTCCGTGGGAAAAGCATGGTGTTTCAGAATCTAAGCCACATATAGACAATGTCTGGCCTTGTGCCTTATTGATATTAATAGCGAATGCCAATCTAATTGGGAATTGAGTGCGTTTCAATTCAATTGGCACATCTGTAGGAATCATAGGAATTCGTGAAAGCAAAACATTTACTCCTTTCGTTATTCAAAATTAAAGCTTCAAAAACGTTTTTCATTGATGAGTAATCGCGTGCGTATAAAGCAGAATGATCGGAGATCTAACCTTCAATTATAAATGGTGTGGTGACATGCCGAGCAAATCTGATGAATTTAAATACTCAATTGAATAATTTACACTTTCGTTGTTATCGCAAACTGCATCGATAGTATTACATCAAGTCCCCGGTTAACAACTGTTGTATCTTCAAATTCAACCTATTGACGTCCAAATTTTTTGCTGCCTTAATCGCTCTTTCTGCCAGCCACTTATGATTTTCATATTGGGTGTGTACATCGGAAAATATGTTATCGATGAGACTATTTTGCGAGTCGATGATTGTGCAGATGTGTGTCTGTAATTTTATGCATTGAGTATTTTCATTCACAGCAACTTTCCCATCGCCAATATATAACAGTTGTTTAGAGAAACTTTCGGCGGATGGATGCGGAAGCTCACAACACGTGTTTATTCACATGAGATCACATAATTAACTGAGAGTTAAAACTGTCTAAAATTTTGAATAAATAATTATTGCACTGGAAAATTCTTTCAATGGCGACAGATGTCTATCATAAAGGACACGTTATTTATTTTAAGAGCCTGCCAAAGTTTTGACAACTGAAAAAAACTACAAAAAACATCTATTTTTAGAAACAACATGTATTGCCCAAAATCAACAATGCATCAATAAGAAAACTGATTTAAATAACCTTAGTGTAATTTAAGCATATCTTTTGATTTTGAAAAAACAAATTCTATAAAAATTCAACGCCACTAACAACCAACTAACCTCACCTAACCTATAAATTTCAACTTCACTCATAACGACCTAACCTATAAAATTTATTGTCATTTATATATCTGAACCAATAAATATTCACAGAAATTTACGATGAGAGTAAAATTAACATGAGAATTGCACAGAAAAATGAATACGTATAACAGTCACTACTGCAATCCATACACAAATAAAACGAAAAAAAATTTCCGAAAACTATAGTGAGTAAGACATGAGACCGGCTTTGTTCTCATCCTTACTCCGTGATGTTTTCTGGATGAGAAGTGATAACGGTAGACATCTGGCGGGGATAATTGATCGATTCATAGTTTATCAGTTATCGACCAGCTAAGGCGTAAGATCAAATTGAATTGAGAAAAACATCATAATTAAACGAAATAATTAAAAATGAAAACATCGCGATGGAAAAATAGGGGTTGATCGTAGAGGAGTGAAAAATGCAGAGTAATATAATATTTTTTATTTTAAGCCACGATAAAAAATTGACTTTATAATTAACAAATGAAAAATAGGGGTTGATGTAGTTTTATCTGAGAAATTTAAATATTATATATTGTTGTCCAATAACCACTTTGAAATGAGCCTAATATTCTACATCAGGCTCACACTGCAATGCTAGTCGAAGAAATAAATCTGATGTAAATGCTCGAAGAACTTGTTGGCATTGTTTGTCAATTCCTCTGTTTATTATGAATTTCGTTTATCTTGTGTCTTTTGCGACTGTGATTGACATAACTGCGACGGATTCACACGCATATCTGCATTGTTTTGTTCGCCTGATGTTCCTGTTCTTATATGCATGAGATTTGATTGTTCGATTAATCAAATTGGTCCCTTTAAGTTTTTCTGGCAACACTGAATTTACATATAACCCATAAATAAATAAAGTTGAAATATTTATTTGGGGGAAACAGTGACTTAATATTTATTAACTACGTACACTTTTTTGCTTTAATTTAAAACTATTTGCAAAAAATGTTAATTACAATATGTACAGGTACGGTAATGGCCGTTGTTAGCGGGAGCTCACAACACATGAGAGTGAAAACTACTGTCTTTTCAGTTATTAATAAATAATTATTGCACTGAAACTTAATGATAAATTTATGATGAGAATAAAATCAGCATGAGAGTTGTACAGAAAATTTGGAATGATACGTATAACAGTCACTGCTACGATCTATACAAAAAGTAAATTGAAATTATAAATAAGAATTCATCGTACTATAATTATAATATTCATTGCCGTCTTGCTAAAAATCGCGATGGAAAAGTAAGTTTTGATCGTAGAAGGGTGAAAAATTGAGAGTGATATATTATTTTTTATTCTAAGTCATGACAATATGAAAAAATATTTGATTTAAAAAATAAAAAAATAGGGGTGTACCAATTATTTTGAATGTCCTGATTATAATTTAAAAATTTAAATAGCTGCAAAAATATAACAAACATAATTGAGAAATTAACTTTTAAGCTGTAAAATAAAAAATAGAATGAAGATAATAATGTCGCATATTATTTAGAATGTATTTTTCATTGAACTCAACAATTAAATGTTAAAAATGACCACCATTCAATTTAACCAAGGGGATTTTGGAATTTGGAAATATTTTGTATAACCTCAGGGGTATTTCTTCCGTTATGTAAATTTTAAAATCAACAGTATTATCTTGTCGATTTAAATATACTTCAGATTTTGAATAATCCCATATGAAGTAATCGAGAGAAGTCCAATAGGGAGATATAGTCGGCCAATTTATCGTTCAACGTCTTCCAAACCCCCTTTTGGGAAAAACCTCGCTTAAATAAATTCTAGCTGTACGTGCAAAATGCGGTGGAGCTCCTTCTTGTTGGTTAACCTAAGGAAAAGTCTTTGTAACTAAGTTTATCAAAATATATAGACTAATCTCACCATTAATTGTGCCCTCAAAAAAATAAGGGCTAACAATTTCATTTCAGCCCAAACGTTCACGTTTTTAGGATATCTAGTATAAGCCTCACACATCCAGTGAGGATTTTTTCTGCTGTAATATTTACAGTTCTATTTGTTAACCGTTCCGTTTAATTGAAACGTCGCTTCATCAGAAAAAAATTTTGTTTATGAACTGAAAATCTGCATTCATTCTGTCCATCATGATATCACAGAATTATTGCCTTCTATCAGGATCATCTGCATTTAATTCCTGAATTAAATGAACTTTGCAAGGGTGGTATTTTTCTTTATGCAAAACTCTCAAAATGAATGATTCACTTTCATTATTGTCGGCGGCAAGTTCGTGAGTTGTCTTATGAGGATTTTTCTCCATCTCCAGAAGTACATCTAACTGTTTTTCGTCAGTAAATTGAACATTTCTACCTGGTTTTTGAATATTTCTTACATGTCCACTTTCACGAAACTTTTTTCCAATTTTGCTTACTGTATACTGAAACCTTCTTTTGGGTTCTTGTTCTATTATCACGACTAATCATATTTAAAATGTCTATTCTTATAGTCTCGAACGAAGGAGCCATAATTAAATTTTATACCCGCACAAACTGACGTATTTTAGTTATTTAGTTATTTTAGTTACTTTGAATAGATAAATGACATTCATATCAATTATTAATTGGGCTTTTTGACTAATATTTTAGAATTTTCAAGGATTTTTTCCTGATGTTGAGTAGAACATATACGAAAATTTCTGATTATTTCTAAGGTATATTCCAATAAATCAGACAATATTGTGATTTAAAAGGATAACGCAAGAAATAATCCCTGAGGACACACAATATGTTGTAGGAGAATTCCAAAACCGCCTCGGTTATTGTCAAGAAGTAAATGGTGTTTATTTTGAATAGATAATTTAATTGTGAATTAAATTAAAAAATACAGTTTGAATATTATGCGACATTATTATCTTCATTCTATGTAATTCTATATTTTTGTGATACTGACATAATCAAAGTTTCACATCTTGAAAATTAATTTCCTTAGTTATGATTGCACCAAATTCAAAAAACTTTATATAACTGAACAGAGGACTAAAATCCCTTTCTTATTTAAACCTTTCGCGGGGGTGCTAGAGGGTTATAATATTTTCATACTGTGAATTGTCAATGTAAGAATAAAAATCGACCAGTTCCAGGTTTTTTTCACATACCTATGGACCGCATTCTATAGATATTATATGGCATCTTATAACTAATAGAGAATGTTTACATATATCAAGATAAGCTTGTCAGTTCCCTTAAAACTTCATCTATTGTATGATTTTACATTTAAAATTCGTCATAGCCCACTCACGGTGAGATGCAGGACATATTTCACAAATATGACATTCAATTTGTTGTTTTGTGTCGTTTTCAATCTAGATTTCAACGGTTCAATGTTCTTATTATTTCTAGTGAAATAATCATGGATATCTTCATGTTTCTTATTACTGTTCTTTGTAATACAAATATTTTGTTTACTATTGAGTAGTTACCCCAATGTATAATACCATAAGTCGCTTTACTGTCAAAAAGTGAGTAATATACAGTTTTCAATAACTCAATTGGTATGCAATAACAATTACTGAATTACGAAGATTTGACTCGCTAATTTTGAGCAAAGGTGATCAATTCTACTACTGAAGAAATTGTTGAAAGATGCTGTTGAATCAGCCAAGAATCAGGATATACAGTCAAATATAAGTGATTGCACAAAATCCAGAGCTATTTGGCCAAGGATTAATGAAGAGCACCATTGATGTGATAACTGGACCTTGTACTGCACACGCTTTCAGATATTGGGGTTATAACAGATAATTATTGGAGAAGAAAAAGCGATCGGGTATATAATTAGCCGGTGCCCAGGAAAACAACGACAAGATTGCAATCTAGAATTTCAGGTGTAATTAAAGGTTAAATTATCTCTAAACCACCTGTAATTTCAAAATATGAAAAAAATCGGTATCTGTGGAATAAACTGACGTTTGAGGCTGTAAAATTGCGGATAACAAGAATATATTGCTAAATACACAAAAATTACATGTTCGATAATAAAATAAAATTTTTAAAAGCTTCAATAATTCAGATCCAATAAAGAAAAATTGACATTAGTAACTGATTTTAGATTCATTAGCTCGAAGCGATCTACAATTTTTTTTTTAAATTTTATCCAAGAAATATTGTGAAATGCTCCTAGCGAATCAAAACTTTCAAATATCTTTGAAACTTCAACAAACTCCTTGAGCAAATTTTTGTTCTGAAAATTACCATTTCTGATTTCGGTGCAACTAGTTTAAGCTTTTATAAAGTCAGTGGAAGTTTCAGGATCAATCTAAAAACACTAAAGGGTGAGTTGAAGGGGAACAATAAAATCTAAATTACCATCACTAATTATAAAGTTCAGTTTAAAACTATTATCCAGCGGCTTTGCATTCTGCAAAATGTTTATTAAATTTTGAATTGTTTGCGGTAGAACTCAGACCAGTTAAAACTGTATAATGCTTAGCATAATTAGTTTTTTGCTTATGGTAATGATAACTTGGAAACACACACTTTTTACGATGAATCTTTAACATCACTCAGGCAGTTTGACTCAGAGTGAGGGTTCTCGGCTTTTAACTTCTTTTTTAGTAACTAAATTTTTCCTTCAGGTATCCCTTGATTAATATTATCATCAAACATTGATATAATTAATTCAATTGCGCTAAATTTCTTTCACACACCTTGTCTCTGATAACTTTCCGGAACAAGGAAAATAAGTTTACACTTCGAAGTGGAACTAACGTAGCAAACATCAAATATTCCATTACACTTCCATGAATCCACCCAATAGGAATACAAATAATTATAGGAGTTGAAATTCCCACAAAACTAATTTGACACATTGTAATTCTAGATCAAAATAATGTAAACACTGGGAGGACGTGAAAATCCAACTATGTTCACTCCTTGGAGAGTTTCATCGGTAAACTTTCATTTGTTAACTGCTATAGGAGGAAACATTGATCTCAAAAAATATGGTCAAATATCATTGATATTATAGATTAGCATATTGACCGTTACTATTTTTAATTTTAGTACTTATATGATTTGAAAACCACAGTCATCTTTTTACTATTCCAATTCTGGGTTCGAATCTGGTTTAGAAAAATTCACTTTTCAAAATTTCTATGTGTATAGAACTGAATTAAAAATATTCAGTAGTTGATAATGATAAAATTGATCTTGCTGCTTGACCAGGAAGAGCCTATCCGTCAGATATGACTTTAGGAGGAGAGAAAAGGAATGAGGTAGTTGTTTTTTTATTTTGTAGAGTAGACCTTCGTGCCAAACCTTATCGAATGGTTGAACTAATGTCTAAGAAAGCTCCTGAAAGGAAGTATTTCTTTTCTAGCGCATTTGTGATTTCCTGAACAATTCTATGTACCTACTCTATTATTACACGTTTTGCTCTAAGGCGAAATCGATGATCTGGAATAAATTTTTTGTTCTCTTGAACTGGGGTTAGTCGCGTTAAAAGGAGCTTTTCGACTACCTTCGAAATTATAGTTAGTAAGCTTGATGGCATTTATGATATTAACTATTCTGTTTTTTTTTTCCACTTTTTGGTATCATCTGCGAGACTTTCCATTGAGCGGTATAGTGACCAGTCCTTGAAACTGCATTAAAGATCAGTTGTATCATTTTGAGACCTTTTCTTGTAATATTTCACCAGTCACAAAATCATACCCAGGTGCTTCCTATGGATTTGAGTTGTTCTTAATTGTATTTTTCATTTCCGTGAGACTAATTTGTGTCCAAAAAGTCATTAATCTTTTTATAATCCATAGTGGGGTCTTTTTCGTTTGGTTCAAATACTTTCACCAGGTAATTAGCAAAAGCTGTTGCCTTTTCTTTGTCATTCCTTGCCCATTTTCTGTTGCTCTCTCGTACTGGAAAGTGAAATTGTTGCGGCCTTTTTAGAAGTAGCTCTCCAGAGGGAATAATCTGTGGCTTCAGTGACAGTTAATGAAAATAAGTGGTCTTGGACTGATTTATTTTTGATTTCTAAAAGCAGCTTCTTCAGATTCTTTGTGAATTTGTTAAATTTGGATTTGTCGTTTTCACTTCTACGTCTTTTTTCGGCTATTTTCTGTCTAATTACAATACGAATATTACTTGTGTTTTCTGAGCGACTATTTTGTAGAGTTTTTGCGCATGAGCCTCTTTGTATGGCTCCAATTAATTGGTAAATTATTTGGTCTATTTCATCTGGCGTTTTTAACGAAATTTGTGTTGAAATCTGTGAGTGTACGGTTTTTATAAACTACCCGACTAATAACTTGGCTATTTTCCACTAATCTTTATCAAACTTATGCACTTATTATGTAAGAACTGTATGAAGTTTGTGGAATGGCGCCATGAGACGCCCACACTAAAAATTTATTGTAAAACAAAAAATAAACACAGGAGAGGCATCTATCTGAAAAATATCTTGTTGATCAATGACGCTCATTATGTTCAAAGTCACCCCGATTTACGGTATGCAAAGGAAACTTTTTATACCTTTACGTTCCTCAGAACTGTAAATAAAATATACCGCCATTCTGTCGCTGATTTGGTCTGTTTTATATATTGAAATAACACGTTTCCAAACCTTATTCCAGAGAAAACTATATTTATTGAAGTCAAATCGCTTTTCTTAACATGCAACGTACTCATTAGGGTTATTAGAAATTATAACTGTTAGATTGGTTGTTAATAAACAATGAAAATAATTAACTTTTTGACGTGTTTTGTGGAAAATTTACCATGAAATATGGAATTAAATAATAGGATGTTGACTTTCCTTTCTATCAGACGATCATGAAGAGTTATAAGAAATGCAAAATTTATTCAAATTTATCGTTTTGCATCTGAACTCAGACATTCTCTTTCAGAATCTTTTTCCATTGAAAACTTATTATTTGGTATAGTTCGGAAGAGGCTAGATCATAATATCGTTATTCTTGGAAGTGGATTGTTGTGGTTCTGGAAAGCACAGACATAAATATGTTAACAATGATTGTTTAATAACATATTGCTCAAGATTTACCGAATTGAATCCTAAGTACCAGAATTTTCATTCGTAAATCTTGTAAATCACGAAAGAAATTTATTTATATCTATTTTTACTTTGTCAATGTTGAATTTGGATGTTGCTGGTTGATAGGACAGGACCTATTTCCCACCACATCTTGAACTCTACTTGATGCAATCTATAATTAATACATCTCCATAGATAATCTGATAAATCCATTGAGTTGCTGTTGTTAATTTACAGTAACTAATTTCCAAATAGAATCAAGTTTTACGAACATAGTTTTCTTAATAAATATTTGTGCGACAGGAAAATAGAATAAATTATGTCCAGAATATTAGGATCCTTTCCGCTGCATCTCTTTAGGCAGAATGTTTGAATATATGGAGTTATTTTTAGAAGATAAAGGTATTATTATCTTCTCATGACTCAATATTGAGTTTCTATTACGTATTACCTAGAGTTCCTTGAAAATCAATTACACATAAATATATGAGTGCAGAAACATTGATAAAAATAGAGAAATGGTGCTTCTGAATAAACCAATGAGAATTTATATATACTTACAGTGTATTTCGATAGTGGTGGTTGCGGAAACTGGTTGGCTAATGTTGTTATTGGAAGCTTGGCATGTAAAAGCTGCATGTTGATCGGATCGTTGTAAACCGCGAACGATGAGCTGGTTAGCTCGAACTTTCTCAAAACCGGAACGAGTTTCGGTCGATTCGATGAGTTTACCTTCCCTCCACCATTTTATTATTGGTTCTGGCTTTCCTGAAACGGAAGAAAATAATGATAATTATGGTATTGGATTATTGTTTCAAGAGGTACTATCGATTACTAGGTCGTTGAAAATTCATTCATGTTGGTATTGAATATTAAAATGGACGTGTACAAAATAAGTACGTAACTGTTTGGAAGCTGTACAGGATTTGAAATTCTATTTTCAACGGTAACTGTTAGGAAAATAACGTTTTCCAAAGCACAAAATTTTGATTCATTTCTCTGTTTATAGATGTGTATTCCAAATTAATTCTAATAGCTTTTTGCTTATTTTCGCAAATTTTTATGCACTGAATACGATGCTTAAGTTATGAGTATTCATAAAAGCTTTTTAAGCCTGCGTATTCGCACTACCTTCAACATTTCGGGGATTGAACATAGCAGCATGCGTTCAAAGATTATCACTCGTATTCTGGACACTAAGTATCCGTTTGACAAGCCTGTAAGTGAGTTATGGTGTCACGATCGTGAAATTTTTGGCAACTGAATTCATACGTGGTCGTATCAGATTGACTGACGACAAACAGGCAGGACTACGCCATCCATCGAAAAAGTCCACCAAATTGTATTGTATGACCGTTGAATTAGGGTTAAAGACAGAAGAGGCTATTGGCAAATCAAGATAAGAAATTAATGTGCATATGTAAGATATCTTAGACCTTGGTGACGCTATTCACTAATGAGGATTTCTTAGATCTATTCAAAACTTGAGATGAAAAAACAGTCTGAACAGTGGGATAAAAGAGGCAATTTTCTCTCAGAAAAAAGGAAAACGGTTTCATCGAATGAAAAAGTTTTGTTGGAATGGTCATGGAATCACCTACATCCTACATCCTACATCCATTTTTTAAAAAGGCGAAAGAATATCAGGAGAGCATCACGCATTCCTACTTGATGAGGTAAGGAGAGCAATTGCAAACAAGCGACCACATTTTAAGGAAAAGAAAGTGCTTCTCAACAAATGGCAAACAGAGAAATTGCCGGGATGTAGATTTGCAAAAAGGGTCATTGAAGATTGAAGAAGGAGAGGAAGGTAATAGAAAGAGGGCAAAACTAAAGAAAAAATGGTTCGATGCAGTTTTCAACAATATTAGAGAGGTAGATACGAATTGGAGCGCAAATGTGTATTAAAAACTTATTTTTCAAATGATGTTAATTCCTTTTGGAACAAAACATCGATATCTACCAGCATCCAGTAAATTCTGCCACTCTGTTCTGTGGCCCACTCTTTATATGTAGAATGTTTAATTTTCAGCTGAAAAAATGTATTTTTCGGTCGAAGAACTACCACAAGGCATTATGAACAAATCCATTTTTTGCGGAAACTTCCAATTTCCTCTTTAATGAATTCAACGTATGACTTAGTGTTAAATCATTCATATATCATTAGTGATCAATGTAAGCCAATATGTGAAAAGTGACAGACGTTGCTATCAATTATTCATCATTACAACGAAATGTATTGAATCATCGTTTCCATCTCAATTTCTTGTTAATAAAATGGAACAATAGCTTATTAATTGGGTAAATCCTTTTAATGGCTGGAATTATTCCACCCCTAAACGCGTTCTTATTATAATCATGAGTAACTAGTCTTCACATAAGTTTATATATATATATATTTCTTCAATTTCTTAGACTAATGTTCTTGATTTTAGGTCGCTCCTGCTTTAAAACTAGTTAATAATTGTTAATAATAAATAAAAAATTGACGTTTCGACTCACCTTCAGTCTGTATCATAATCAAAATATATTTTGAAATTATTAAAAAAGAACTAGTTTTAAAGCAGAAGAGATCTAATCAAGAATATTTAGAACCTATGCAAGATCGTATACAGGGCGGTGACGTATTTGTTACAATACTACTCAACATTTATTACTTAGGTTATGAGGGTTATTATTGCAATTTAACTTTAACTTCTAAGATTTTTTGCATGAATGACACTCATGTACTTTATGTTGGTTGTTGATTACATAATCGGAAGCTTTACTGATGAAAAATTCAAAAGTAAATCAGAAGCAAAAGAAGAAAAATAATCAGATAAAAAAATAAAAACCTGACGCAAGTATTTGGATGCATTTTATAGGACATTGTAGGATTCTAAACATAATGCAACCAAAGGAAAAAACTGATGATATAATAGGATGGTTAGAAATAAAATAACTAGGGCAAATGTTAAATGTAGTAATCATTAGCATAAAAATAATGAGTTATTGCTTCCGATTAAAAATATAATATAACTCATAATAAAGTAAGCCAATAGTTCGAAAATACTAAGTGATCGAAGGGATTATACAAATGATGACGTGGTTGCATCACTTCGGTTTTATTTGGGGAATTTAATAATGTGTCCTACTAAAGTAACTACATTTTAAAGTTCTTCTTTTACTATAATTTCTGAAGTATCTTGTATGTTCCAGTACAATTTATACGGAGTTGAAATTTTCGTTTAGAATCAATTCTCATATAATTTAATTTGAATCATCGATATGGCATAAAAAAACTGTCATATAATCATATAATCACTAATTTTTTCATGTGATCAATCTCAACTCAACAAAAGTGTACTTGTAGCATTTTCAAAAGTATTCTAATTTATTTAACTTGAACTTATGTGAAGACTAGTTACTCATGATTATAATAAGAACGCGTGTATGGGTGGAAGAATTCTAAACATTAAAATGATTTACCTAATTAATAAGCTATTGCTCAATTTTATTTACAAGAAATTGAGATGGAAACGATGATTCAATACATTTCGTTGTAATGATGAATAATAACGTTTGCCACTTTTCACATATTGGCTTACATTGATCACTAATGATATATATTATATATTCCATACCATGTCTTAATTGTCTTTAAAATTATATAGAAATTACTACACAATATTTGGAGAACAGAATAAATGGTCAAAATACACCAAAAAGGCATCGACTGGAAAAAATGAACATCATGAATTTGATTAAAAAAAAAACAGAAATCTTAGTTTAAGACACGAACTACCAACATTATCAAAGAAATGATATACATAGAACAAGATAAATGTTCTGTAAATGATAGACAGGATATATAAAATCTCAGCCAAATCTACCCTAACCTTATCATTTAGTTGATTTCAATTTACCTGGTATAATATCGTTTTATTGGAATTTCAAGGTAAATACATTGATTCTAATAATATAAGAAGTTTGTATAACGTCGCAGTTAAATTTGTAATAAATAGTCGTAGTGAACAGACTGAAATAGAGTTTTCCATAAATTTAAATAAATTAGTTAAGTTAGTTAAGTGTTAGTGAAAAGTGTAGCGTATAATGTTTATATAGATTAAGAATTAAGTATTTATCACTTCACCCCACGAATAGAGATCGTATTAATAAATAAGAAAAACATACAGTATATTTGAAGTACAACCTGATCCATTAGATTATTTTCAGTTAGGAATTTTCCACCACCAATTGCATATAAATAAAATTAGCTCAACAAACTCTATTTGAAGGAATGTCCTTCTCCGGTCTCAATATTTTTTTAGTTCTTCTGCTTTCAATAGATATATCTTATTATTGTATTTGATAATAATTCAAAAATACGTTTCCATTTGAGAAAACTGATCACTATTATGTTTTCATGGTACCTATTTCTTTTGATATAAATTTTCATCTGATTTTCCCAAATTGCTATTCAAGATGACCAGAAGACTATTCTCCATCCTATCTCATTCTAACGATGTAAGGTTCAAGCTCTTTTCATATTTTTTTGTTTTCTCTATCTAAAACATATCTACTCACTATGAAATGTTTTTAGCTGCTAAGTACATGATGTATTTTTTGCTTTTGATAAAAGATATTGTGAGTTCCCTATTTAATGAATCGGTGGATCAAATTCATATAAATATGGAGATTTGATTTTGATTAAAGTATGTATTTAGCGGATGGAAACTTGAAGACATACTATGTCTCAAATCTATTGAAATACACGAATATGGAATTATCAAATGTGAAAATGATACAGAAGCTTTCACTATAAAAAGAGCAGAATTAACTGGTAATAATTATTTGTTTAATATAATAATCCATAAACTACTAACTTCTTGGGATAGAAAAATATGTAGAAATGAACCGACTTTGCTGAAAATTTACTTATGTATTTAAATAGTTTCCAATCATTCAATCAACTGAATATTAGACTAAGCTCATCAGTTTATTTTCTCGTGGGTTTACAAAATTGTCACTGCAAGAATTTTATTATTCCATTCAACATATTGAAGTGAGTTAGATACAGAATTTCATAGTGTGATGATGCCAATAACATTTCAAAAATGGACATACTAGTTGATAAAAACTAACGATAAAGAGGAATCCTGTATATCAACGGATATCGATAATGTTCATATTATGTAATGGAGTGGTTATGAATCAAATTTTCAGTCAATGGCAAGAGAATATTTCTATGTATCAAGCCAGCAAACAACCCTATTCTATAGGAATGCAATAATTTCTTATTTCGAAAAAACTGAAAATGTGGTAGGAATTCTTCCTAATAAAAACAAGCGTATGAGGTTGTTTTGAACTAGTCATTTGTTAACAATATCCTTGATATTTTAGGGGCATTGAGGATCATTAGTTAGTTTGATAATGATCGATTTATATGATTAATGTTTTTCTATGAACGACAAAATAACAATTTGTTACGTGTTATTACTTCTGTGACATGAATTGATAATATCAACTAAAGTTATTAATAAGCCACACCTCAAGTTCATACGATTCTTTGTTCCATGCAGATGGTTTTCCAATTGTAGATTCTACATTAGCTTCCTAATTTTTGTACTGTATAAGGTTATGTGAGTGAAAAGTTCAGTAACACGTGATTATTCCAAAATTATGTATAATGTGAGAAATTTTTTTCAGAACTTGTTAAAATAACATATATATATATATATATATATATATATATATATATATATATATATATATATATATATATATCAGAATTAAAAATCTTATCATTGATTCAAAATTCGTGGCGAACAAAACGTATATTTCTTAAACAACTCGACCTTTTCAACTATATTTTCTGAGTGTTCTAATTTGTTAAAAAATTCCAACAACTGTTATATTGAGACATTCGTTTTGAAAATAATTTGGAGTGAAAGTTTCCGAGAGCAATAAGTATTGATCAGAAAGCCAAAAGAGGGGATATTTCAGTGATTTGTAAATGTGATTGGGGTGAATTAATTCCTATAAGAACTAACGTGGTGTAAATGGAATTACTTTCTGTTCAGGATGCAGTTGTAACTTTCCTGGCAGGAGACTCTTCCTCGGACTTAGAGTTATAAATAACTGGTACTCAGATGGGGTGAATAAACAATAGAACGACGTCAACAATTATTAAAAAAGGCGGAAAAGCTGGAAACATGTTATGACAGATCAAAAATAGAAAATAAACAATATGAAACTATCCCTGGACACATATATCCAAATTAATATCTATCGCTATAAACAATAAAAAAAGTCTTAGCAACAAATAAATTTATTGAAAATATAGTAAATTCACATTGATTTCATATCCAAAAGAGCACAACAAATGAAAGCAGTTATAAATTGAAAAACCACTCAGATTTATTTTCATATATTTTCTCATATCCAAGCTGGGATTTATTTATGGATATACGGTTCTCAACTGGGTTCTCAGATGTTAGAGTTGAGGCTGAGTTGTTGGTTCAATTTGTAGTCCGGTGTTCGTGGTCCGGTGTTAGTGGTTGAAACTCCCACCTGGCAATTGTATAACAGCGAATATAATGAATAAAATCACCGCAAATTTACTGAAATTCACTTTCATTTAAAGTGTAAATAGGTAGAGGAAGAATTTGAATACATTCCGAGGTTTTATTGACTCTATCGAATGGAATGGAAGGTCGATAACAAATTAATTTCTGTGAAAACTTGAAAGTTAGAATGAATATATCCAAAGTGACTGAAAATTTTCGAAAAAAAAAAAAACGTAACATGTCAAATGGCATGTTATACACTTTGTCACTGATTATTGTTCCTAAGCAGGTTGTTGTGTTTTTTAAACCAGTAATGTGCACCAATAACCAATATTATATGAAAATTGGATTTTTCACTGCATACAAAGAGAATAACGACTTTTAAATCCAATTGAAATTTGAATGATGAAGTAAGTGTGTGGGTTGAAATCATTGGCATCAACTCAGGATGACCTTTATTATTAAAATAAACCATGAGACCGCTATTATACAATACGTGGCTGTAGCAAGATGGAGCTCCCCCTCAATTTGTCTGAGCTATTTATTCGAATAATTTGTCTCACTGCAGAGCCGTATGAAGACTTGACGCATATTAAGTCTGTCTGAGGTTCCGGTATTTCTAATATAACTTGTGGATTAAATAGACAAATAATAAAGAAACAGTAAGAGAAGTGCATCTAACAATCAAGAAATATTACAAAATGCAATCTGATGATGTTATTATAATTTATCCTATTATAGAATTTCATGTATTACTGATTTACATTTGATCTTTGTTTTGAAGTTATTATGATTTTTTTTATCTCAACAAGATTTCAGGCAAAAAGGAATATTAGTTTAAAACGTACGTCTTATAATAATAATGGAATTCTTCGAAAGCTTGTTAATTCTGGAGAATTTCCAAAGAATTTTCAGAAAATGTGTGAGATGAACTAGATTCTCGTTAAAGCAAATCTTCATTATTAACCAAAAACTTAACATTAATGTTCCAATTGATGATTTTAGAATTTGAATTGAGTTGTATGGATATTTTTTAAACAGTATTTTTGTCAAGAGCTATCTTATAATTCCAGACAATAACTGGATTTACTACTTACACTCAAGAGTAAAATTAATTCTATTCCGAAAATACTATGCGCTACTCCAGATGTTCTATTTAAAGTACTTAACAACAAATTTGAAACTCTCAAGAGCAATTTTCATTAGGATACTTGCAATATCGTGCAACTTCTAGCAGAGGCTCTAATTATTTCATTATAAATGTTTTAATGAGTAGAATCGTAACGTGAAACGGTAAACAACACAACAATCGTTAATTAAATTTGAAGAGCAACCTTTAACACCGTTAGAAATTACAATCCAACCAGATCAGAAAAATGGAATATAGTCTCAGTATAATGCGTTTGATGTACATGAGATTTAAGCGAATTCTCCATTTGTGATATACAGGATGTGAATTTGAGAAGGAACTACACTCTAATATCTTGACTTCTATAGAATATTCAACAATTAACATTTCCGGCACATGTTCTAAAAGGGGTTGTGGGTCGTTTTTTCATCACATTATCAAAGATTTTTTTATTCTCCAAATATAAATTGTCGCTTATAAAACTGCTTTCTTATATCAAGGAAAACTTTTAACAGCTGTCTACATTTCTACAAATCATCATTATTTTCAGGCAATTTCAAATGCGACTATAGGAATGAATATATATATGCTTATTCCAACTAGTTTCTTACTTATCTAAAAGCAATTCATATGCTATCAATTCTATCCAAAGTATATATGTAATAAGATGATATAATGAATCGTAATATTGTTTATAAGGCTCCATCATTTTTTTGATGAAATTGGGATCACGAGATTTTCTTGATTCAACTACCTTCGATGATGGTGTTATTTAATAAAGAAGGTATGTTTGAATGATAAAACTTTGGTTTTAGAAACGTTGAGACAGAGATTAGAATCGTGCCATGATTTAAGGATGCTTTGGTTACTAGATATGGTCCTATGAAATGCCGTGAGATCAGAGTTGCTCCAAGCTAGTGTTGTCTGCAAATGGACACATTTTACAACTGATCTCCAGATAGACAGAAAAATAGCAGCCTGTTAGTTTCTTTAGAATATTGATTCCAGACAATGCTGAACACAATTGGTTAAAACTGACCTATATGTTTAATTTGTTCAAAAATTGACATCCATACCTTCAATGTGATGAAAATTTGGCATCCTTAGATTTCATTTGATCCAGAATACACCCTTTCCTCTATCTAAGATATATCGGATAGATATTGAAGTTCATTTCAATCGAAATATTTGTATATTTTAGTCTAATTGAAAAAAAAAAGATTTTTCTGAGTTCAATTTTGTCAAAAAACGATTTGATCAATACTTTTATTGGAAAATTGTATACTATATCCTTCTGGTGGGATATCCGTCGACAAGCTGCCGAAGAATTCTCATTCAATACTGAAATGTCTTACCTTTTCGTGTTTTTGACATGTCACACCACTCAGTGGTGTCGAGAGTTTTGCAGAAATTTGAAAGTCATATTTTTATGGCACAATCACAATATTGCTACTAGTTTTAGTTATAGTTATTGGCTAGAGTAAATATTTATGATGTTAGTTACTAATAGAACAGCTTCCATCGAAAAATATTTTTTTCTTGCATCTGCGCCATTCACAATAAGTGAAAATATATTCAACTCTCAAAAACAACTACCAATGAGTAGTTTAGAAGACACAAATGATGACGAGATTTTTATATAAAAATTGGATCACTGAGCAGTTGTCTCCATTTAATATTATACTCAGTTAGATTTAGAAAATCCTTATTTGAAATAAATAAAACGTGTTTATGCCACTTATCAGAGCAGAAAAGTAGGTATTGGTTCGTGTTCTAATATACATCCTGTATAGGAATGTTTCAATATGTCATTTATAAATTCTGCAATGAAATTGTGTTTTTAAATTTTAAGTCGGCACAAACACAATTTCATTTTGATGTGAATATCGAAATGAACCTCCTACGATTTCAGCTGCGAAAATATATTTAAAAAGTTGTTATCCATAATGGTCGTTTTATTCTGAGATATTTTACTCGTATGTAACTTCCAAAACTTTTCAAAACAGTTTAGATAAATATTGACAACTTTATGACGCAGTAGAAACTCAATAATAATGATGGAAATGTTTCCTTATTTGTCTTAACAGCTTCAAAATAATTCATTTAATGAATAGTGGAAGTTTGTTTTGTTACAGCAGATCAAAAATTTCGCACAATTATTGTTATCAAAACGTAAATTGTGTAAACAAGCCTTCAAAAATAGGTATAAATCTTCATACATTTTTATACAGTATCATTCCATTAAATAACCATTATAATGTCATTCAATGCAATGGTAGGGGTTTTTTAATAGAAACCGGCCTTTTGTAATGAATGTATAGAAAAACTAGGCTAAAATTTCAAGAACCGTTGGTGATATTTATACTGAACACACTGTTGACATTACCATTTCACCAACACTCACAATCACACTGTCTGACGCGCGTTCCGTTATTTTATATGTACATTCTAATGGATCTTCATACATCAAATTTTATGTAATTTATCATATGGCATGCAGATTTACCGACAGGAACCGGTTCTTTAAAGATAAAAATTTTAATACTGCTCTTCATATTTTACTGAACACACTATTCACATTACCACTACACAAACACAATAACACTGTCTGCTGCACGTTTCGATAACCAAATTATCGTCTTTATAGCGTCAGACAGCATAATTTTGAGTGTTGGTGTAGTAGTAGTGTGAACAGTGTGTTCAGCAAAATATGAAGAGCAGTATCTGCATTTTTATCTTACCAGAACCGGTTTCTGCCTGTTGAATCTGACTGCTATATGACAGATTACATCAAAAATTTGATATAATCTTATCGATATGAAGTTCTATTACAATATACATTCAAAATTTGAAAACGCGGTCGAATACAACTTGATTAAGTCTTGTATTAGTTTCATATTGGCACTAAATAATTTGAAAATTATGTTACCCCATAACAACCTTATATTCAAGAGTATATGTTCTCCTAATAGGAATTGAACACAAACAAAATTCAGTAGTTGTTTTATTCTCCGAAACCGATGCTGACCATTTCAACAAAAAAATCCATTATCGCTCGTTTTTATTTGTTTTTCAATTCAGAGTTCTATAGAAAGCTCGTTATACAACGATTTTAGAAGCACTTATATCTTCTTTTTTCGCAAATCATGTCGTTTTCCTATAAAGAGGACGTCAATTCGTTGCAGCTGATTGGAAAATATGCCTAACTGAAAAACAATGGCATTTTAGAGAAAAGTTATTTCGCCTTTTCGTAGGATATTAAAGTCGTAAATTCTAGAGAAGGACCTTCCATCCCATTCTCAGTTCACCGTACTTTTTTCATACATTTTACGAACGATTACAGTTATTTGAACAATACTTTACAGAATGGCGAAATGGATAACATGTGGATTAGACTGTACTATCTAATTTTGAAGTTTTTAATTATTTTTTTTATATGAATGCAAATGGTCGAAATTGCGTAGATATTTTGTGAATTTTTTAACACACTTTCGTAGTTAAGTATGAATACTATTATTATTTTAGTCGTTAGTATTGATAAGAGCGCTGAAGGAAAATGAAAATTGCAAAAATGACTTACATTGTAAGAGGAGCCACGAACCATAATATATAATTACTAGTTCCATATACGATTCAGGTATCTGGCTTAATCTTTGGACTAGATGTGGAAATATTATTTTCACTAGTGACCGTATTGATAGGAAAATGTTATAAGTCTTCTGATTACATTCAATTCATTACAGTTTCCATGAAATCGAAGTGGAACTTAATGGAGTATTGATTCCAAACTCCTTTTTATCTCAAAATTCCCTCACTTCTGTCCTCTATTAAATTCTTATGTTCACATATTACAACATTCTGTATTTCTTAACTTTATTATTTGAAAATTTCAATAATGAAAATTATCCACAACTATAGGATCGAGACAAGTTGAGCATATTACTTTCCAAGTAAAAAGGAGTAATAAAGTAAATAAATAACACAAAAGCTCAAAACTTTAATCATCAACAGAAAACTTTCGAACGAACGTCGAATTTATGGAATGTTCAAACTTTTATAGACACTGAACAAACAGCTTAAAACAGGCAAACGAAGAATGGATGATTAAAAATGTTTTAATGAGTTATCTATCAGCTATGCAGGAGAGTACATTTTTGAATAGTTATCGAGAATTTTGTTTTTTAATTATAACAGGAGTTTTCGTTTTGTTTCACAAAAATGTGTATAAAAACTTTATCGAATAATATTGAGAAATGTACTGAAATTGTAATTATATTTTTTATACATTATCCGAAAACTTTACTAATAATTCAATTGATTCATAGAAATTCATTAAGATATAATCATTATCGGCATATCCATAATTTCTGCTCATTTAATTTCAAACTAACTCCTAACGTATTTTGCAATATTGCAAAGTTTATTGTAGCTATAGATATAGAATTTCACTGAGTTCCACGACTTCAAGGATCTTGAATTTCAAAAGTTTCATATCCGAAACATTCTTCAATTATGCTTACAATTACTAGGAACTAAATGTTTTTGCCATACTCCCTAGAAACTACACTCATTAATTAAGTTTGTTACGAACTCCTCTCAGCCCTGGAACCGGTCCTGCCTGAATATAGTAGAATTCTAAAATTTGGCGAAGGCGTTCCCTTTGATTAAATATCCGGAATTCGTTTGATCTTTGTTTTCATATCAGTTTTTATAGCAAGCCGTTATTTAAATTGTTTCTTTTGAATAGTTTCTAGGAAGGTTCATGAATATAATTGTTTTGTTCCTTTATTGCTCTAGACTTTTTGGAATTCTTGTGTTAGGTGATAGAGGACATAATACGTAATCAGAATATTTCACTAAATTGGAATCTAAAGCATCAAAAGACAGTAATGTTTTATATCAAGTGCCTTGTACTAATTGTGACTCTGTCTACATAGGGCAGACATCTCAGTATTTAGAAAACAGACTACGAGGTCATCAATACAATAGAAAAATAGAACTGCATAAGGAGCCATGAAATATCAAAAACACATAAATTCAATATATAAAGATTCAAAAATTCCTGGAACGGAATCTAATACACGAAACAGAGAGTTTTTAGATTTGGTTTGCATTCATAAGAACCAAAAAGCGATAAATGATAAAAAGATCCAAATAATTTGAGTGAAATTTATAGCTCTATTTTGTAAATTACAATCAAATTACAAATAATTTGATTTATTGAGTACTGCTACATATTTGAGACAAAGGAAAAATTAACTTTTCTTATTAGAGCATTTTCTTTTTGCTTTTATTCTTATTTTGATGTTCATGGTGTAGGTGATCTATTGATTCATATAAATACGCAAATTGTTAGTGCCAATATCATATTTTTACAAAGACTTAAAGAAAAGTCGAAATGTCAATTTTTATCTTTCTTCCAAAAATTATTGAGAAAACTAATTTTAAAACAGACCTAAAATCAACATTTAGATCCGTAATTGAAGAATTTAAATAAATTATTTAATTTAGTTAAGTGATAGGGATAAGTGATTTCTTCATGCTTAGGAATCCCAATAGAATATATTTTATTATTATCTAATTTGCTTATTTTTACCAGCACTCCATATCCAATTGATAATGAAGGAGGTCAAGTTCTTCATATTTACCAGACTATTGAAGATAGAGCGTATGAGCTAATGAGAATTTGGTGCTAAAAACACATCAATGCTAGCTTTCATGGTTGTTTTCTTTACTTATTGGTATTTTTTTAAGGGTTGTAGCCTGTAAATGTCTCCTTCCATCTTCCTTCTTATGAAGCATCGTATTTAAACTAATTTTCATGCTTGTATTCTAATATACATACAGTTATACACTCGCTGATGACATTATCGTGACTATCAGGTTTCATAATTCTCGATTCTCTCATTGCTTCTACTTTCCTTACATAAAACAGCCTCATTTTGGGGGTAATCTTTTAGGTTTATGATCAGTTATTTCAACATGCTCTTTCCATCAAAGCTCACTCTCTAACGTTAACCATTGATATTGAAAATCAGATCTCCAGTCTATGATATCTCAGTTTAAATATCCAAATTTATTTTCCCGTGTAAATTGATGAAGTATTGTTGGAACCAATGTTCACCCAATCTCTAAATAATTCTGATTCCCTTCTGATATACTCCACAAGATGTTCTCTAAAAATTGCCACCATTTTGTGATCTCCATGTAGTTCATACAATTCAAGTCAAAATTCGTCAGGAGATTAGAAAACTCATTTGGCCGCTTTTCGATTCAGTTATTTTTTCCAACTATCGTTTAGTATTTTCTTTGTAAGTAGTTGTATCTACTTTTTTATATCTGTTTTCCGTCATTGCCACTCTATTATTATCATTCATATTTTCTGATTTATGGATGAAATTTTCCACAAATTTTTTAGTTTGGTATCGATTCTAGTCATAACAAACTGAGGTTTCACCGTCTACTTCATGATAATGTAGGAGAAATCACGGCATAACGTGCCATTTTGTTAACGGCTGGAAACAAAAAATAAATATGGTCTATTTTTATTGAGGCATAAAAAGACATTCAAAATAGTGCTTTCAATGGGATTGTGCATTTCAAATTTTCATGATACAATTATTCGCTGAAAAACGGACTCTTGGATTTTTTCTTATTCGCTGCATTCGAAGCTACTTTCTGTACATTCTGAGGTATAAGAGAATATGGAATATTTCGCTCTAGAAAATTCGCTCAAAAGTGAAAGGAACAATTCAACGATTTTTTGTGAATAATCATATCAGGAGACAAGGACTAGAAAATTCAATTATTTTTGTATATCAAGCACAATTCTATTGTCAATATAACAAAAATAATATAACTATTTTTGAACTATAGGTCGGTGTAGATCCTCACAGTTTTTAATTTGAAATTATTGGCTCCAAAACGAAGAAGTTCATAAAATATTAATGATCTGAGAATAATGTGGATCTCTTGTCTCGGGAATCCTCAACAATGATAAATATTATAAAAACTAAGATGTTCATTATAAAAAGTTAACTCAAGTAAGAAATAAGTATTAATGTGAAATCCACATCATTTATTCAAAAATTTGCTTTTCCGAAATTTTCGTTTCAGCTAAAATAATTTCAGTTTTTTGAAAATGCTATGGTTTTTATAAAATTTTTTAGAAATTCATATAAGGTATCGTATGCCTAAAGTACACCATTTTTCAATTATTTCAAATTTTCGAAAATTTGGGACACATGCAACCCTCCAATGAAAAAATTAAAAATTTCAAAGTTTAATTGAGGGAAGTCTAATATTTTTGGGATTTGCACAAATAACACTGTGAAAACATTGACAAAAATTTATATAGAGTGTTTAGAAAATGGTGCCGAATTTCGCTATATAAAAACTTTGCCAAAAGGCAACCCCCAGTTTTCTCTTTACCATTGGATTCTACGCTTTAAATTAAGATAACTTCGTTATAAATTTATATATCTCAAATTAATGGTTTCTGTGGGAACTTGAGAAAACTAAAATCTTCATAGTTTTCCATTGTCGATTGACTAGAGTGACCAAAAAAAAAACAAAAGTTAACATATCAACAATCAAACAAACATTTAAAACAGTTTGACCTTTAGGCGCTGCAAATTCAATTTTTAATACTTTAACTTTTGTTATTTGTTGTACACTATCGGCAGGTGGAGGGTATAACCGGAAGTTTCAAAAAACTGAAATTGTTTCAGCTGAAACGAGCATTTTGGAAAACTCATGCAAGGAAAACTTCATATCACTAGTCCGAGAACTTTCCCATATGCGAATCGATTCATCTCGTTGTGAAGGACCCTGTACATTCCAACCCCTACTCTTTGAAATCTAATAAAAATATGGGTTTTGATAGAAATTCGTGAATGAATTGAGCATCCATTATATTTATGATACAATATATAATTTCTGAAGCATTTTTGAAAGAATCAAATTTAGCTCCTGTATTTTCATGACTTTCAAATTGATTGTTGAATCACATGTTCTATTGGAAAAGTTTTACATCACGACGGTAATATCATAACATTTTTTTTGTATGAAATTCATCATTCGATTATACTAACTTTCTCGAGATTCAAGCAAAGGAAATCTAATAGATTGTTTGCAAATAATCATATATCATAAGTACATACATACATCATAGAAATAATATTTTTGTTGTTTTTGGTTCTAGGACTCGATAGTACTATGAAAAAACAGTACAAAAATGTGCAACTGGATAATAAGTCTTGCATAAAACGTCGGTTGTCATCAATTTTCGAAGCTGCATGCACAAACTTGATGCTTTTATGTTTACGGGAAAAACTATTGTATAATGGGAAAATTAGGAGAAGCAAATTAAAATCGAAGCTTCCTTAAGGATCGTTTTGAAATTAATTTATCGTTGGATTTTGAAATTACATAAAATTAAGACATATTTATAGAAAAATGAGCAACAAATTCTTTATTTTTGAGGTCAAATTCATAATATACTCTTCTGCTCAACTAATTATAAAAAGTTTTGTATTTTGAACATGCAAGTCACGTACGTTTCAAGAACCCCAGAGAGATGGTCCATAGAATCTGTGGGATTCAAACAAGGAAAAGGAGAATAATTAGGCAATGGAGGATAATATAAATGCTTATCTCAGAGTGCCATCAATATAAAAACTTATTAACTTAACCAACTCAATAGCTTTAAGTCAGTTGATATTGCGAATTCGTTGTAAAGTACCTCTACAAAACACAAGTGGAGAATTGTCAGTAAATTCCGTTAGAATCAGATCATAGCAGCAAGAGCTATAATTCTGATAGATTGTGAGGGTAACATATTAAGTTACTCCAAAGACACAAGCAAATAAGATGATGATACTATCAGATATTTATATCAGAACGATAAGTGGATCAAGAACTGAGACAACACTACCTAGGTTCCTGAGAGTATTCATATTTCAGTTTATTTTCAATGTAGGATGAAAACCTTTTCAAAAGAATACCACGCTTGCTATAAAACTGAACAAAATCAGAAGTTTCTGTAAAAATTTAAGAAAACTGATGAGTTAATCAATTCTAATAATAATGAGCAAAATGTTTCTATCATTGTACATGTAAAAATTCTTATCCTCTGTTGTTTTTCTGCTAATATTAGATAAGTCAAATTGCTACAGATAACATAAATATAATATAAAAACATATCATATTTTCGTAGAGTCATGAGAATTGCTACAGTTGATTGTTGTCTTGAAAATACTGCATTAGGGAAAACGCATTAAAGCGAGATTTGAAGCATCAAATTTCCGTGGTGGTAATTGATCAACCACTCAACCATATATAATGAATTCTAATGAAATTTAATCGTCCCTTATTTGTTACCCGAAATATATATGTACCTAATATACCTTAACTCCAAAACCTGAACGCAGTTACATATGAGTTTGCCAAAAAAGTGTCCTGAAGGTTTCACGAAAGAAGATGAAATATCTGAAAACTATGGATATAGTGGAGTTTTGAATTGAGTGTTTGATTTGTACTACGAGTTTTGGTAAATCTAAGACTGGGACACTTCCAATTAAGTTTCGAGAAGAAACGATTCGATCAAGACCAGTGTTACCAGATTATGAAGAAACCGCAAAATGGACAAGATCATTGTTCTCAAGAGAGGATATCTTAATACACTGAAGGGCATTATATGAGCGAACGTAATAGCTTCTTCTCCAGTTCAGGTGTTCATTGTCCCCAATCTAATACCTGAAATAAATATGTACCTAATATACCTTAGCTCCAAAAGCTACAAGCAGATACAAATGAGTTTGCCAAAAAAGTGACCTGTAGGTTCCACGGAAGAAGATGAAATAAATGAAAAGTATAAATATATTGGACATAATCCCAACAATTACTACGTGGTAGCTTCTTTTCCAGTGTAGGTGTTTCTAAATATAAAATAAACATTAGATCAGTACCTGAATAGTTGAATAGTGCAAATTTTTGCGAGTTTACCTCATATTAGATGACCATTTTTGTTGATTTAGCAACAGGACCTTTTTATGTCTCACAAGAGAGAAACTTTCAGATTGTTTTTGATGCTCTCAATATATTTTTCAATCCAGGGGTAGATGATTGAATACCGTCTTATTTTGGAAAGAGGCTATCGTTCACGAAAGCATGTCAGTTGTTCAGGTCTCTGAAATATTAATTTGGATTCCCTTGCTGTGAAATTCAGTTAAAAAATTTTCTCTGCTCAGTTGACGCGAACAGAAAATTTTTTCACAATCAAAATTTCGTCTAATCATCTGAGAATAGAGCATATAAAGTATTTAAGAAGCACTCAGTAAAACATTTTACCACTCATGATAAGATGGCTTGAAGAGCTCCAGCGTATGTGTAAATGTGAAGAAGTAAGTTTCAACAGAACAGATTTCCATTCTTAGTAGAGCTTATCTCAAATACTTCTTTTAACAAATTATAAAATATACATTACAAAGACACTTCGCGTGTTGCTCTGATAGTTATTAATGTGAATATTCTTCCAACTTTTACATACTAACTTATAACAGAAATACACTCCTTTTTTCAAATGCCTTATAACCTAAAACGGCTCTGCTTCCAATATTTATATTCCATTCTGAATCGAAAATCCATCCAACATAATTTTTAACCGTTTTCTGAGTAAATCCTGTATTTGAAGCGTAGTGAATTCTGACAGTGGAACATTAATTCGTAGCCTTGTAATGGTCCGATTTTCTAGTAGAGTCAGTTCGCTGAAAGAGCCGGAGGTCGAGTCCTTGCTCGGTGAAATATGGTTTACGCCCCATTACGCCTCTCACCGCTGTTTTGCCTTTTAATCCGAAAAGCCTGAGCAGTTCGCTGAGACTTAGGAGACTGCCCTTCTTAGTCCACGATACGCCATTTGGTCAATGATACACAATTTTCGAAATATTCAGTTAATTCACATTAAAAATAATTGGAAAATAACATAGACCGTCATCTATTCTATATATATGTTATTTGCAGTTTTCTGGTTACGAATTTTCGAAATGTATGTTGTTATTATTTTGATATTAATAAACTCAAATATTTCAGTAACAGTCAGTTGAAAGCATACCGAATTTAGTGTTATGCACAAATAATTATTTGTTTCTGCTTCCTCTGATTCATTTTGTCATCTCAATATTTATGTATTGGAATTCTTTAAACTATCATTGTTTTTGTTTTGAGGTCGATTTACCCCCCAGGATACACCATAATTATAATTTTATCCAATCCACACTTTATGTTTGGAACTAAAATATATTCTCATCATTGCTGAAATAACATACCAAACGGCATTCCGTTTCCTTTTAAAAGAGCATCTTGCCTCGCATTTACAACATTTATCTGCAGAAACAAGAAATGGACATGAATAACTTATGTTATTTTAATAGCCCTCGCTACTTCCTTTTTCGGTCCTGACGGTGTATTTTAAGTGGTTAGCAGGTCAAAGGATATTTACGTAATGGAATTGATATTTTTAAAGTGGATTCCAGCATTTTTATGAGTCAGACATGATTCCAAATAAGGGAGCTTAAGCATTTTATTTTGAATGTTATATCAAAACGTTACTTAATTACAAAACTTTAATGGATATATTTCGCTAAATATGGAATAAATTGTATTACATAATCACTAAAAGTCCTTTATCGTAACACACCAATCATGTATTTTATATTTCAATTTATAAATATGCATACAATGCAGATTTGATACTTCTCTAAACAGAACGTTATAGGGACGCTTCTAATGTTGAACTTTTTTTGGTTAAGAGGGTTTCAGCTTCAGGATAACGAAAAATGAGTATTGAGTGCCTTTAACAGAACATATTGAGGCCCGTGCATCTGAGCCTGAGAATATTTTCTTCTAAAATGACACATGTACAGGTCAGATTAGAATTTCTTCCACTCCGTGCACATTCTAGTTCTTAACTATAAAACCAGATTCAAACTTATGATTACAAATGTAGGATTACTCTCATTTACCTAATCTTTTCAACTTTGATTCGATAGAATTTTATGATAAAATCTAACCAATACGTGTGCTAAATGACTGGTACATAGTCAAAACACAATGAAGAAGAAAAAGCATCTCCATGACAAAGATCAAAAGAATAAATTTCTAAACTACATAAAACCTTACTGATACTACTGCTTGCGGTGAAAAATGTAGAGGATCACAAAATTTTACCACCAAAGATCCATTGCATCCGATGCAAATCAAAAGAACCATTTAAAAAAGAAACTATAAATGCGGACATCCGCATATAAGAAATATGATGAGAAAATATTGAACAGAGTACATATACAATGAACCAGGACCTGTAACTGTACTAAAAAACAGGACATTCTACAACTACTGTCATTCCTATCACTAATAAATCATAAAATAATGTTTCTCATGGAACCGTTGAAGATATTGGATCAATATAAGCAGGGAACACCAACGGTAGAAGATATTGGATTAATACTCGTGTAAGCAGGAACACCAAGAGTTGTAACTCTTCACGTTGGTCGGTATTATCCTTTTTTTTCCCGAAAACTAACTATTGTACTTTCATCTTATTAAAAATATAGAAATAGGTGTTGTTATAAACATATACATTACTTTTATCTGAACATTCACGTAATAACCCTTGAAGTGAAATGTAGTGCATTCTTTAGACCCTTGAAAGTCCACATTTAAATATTTTCTTGATTACCGCTATTCAATAGTCACGATATTATTGATACTAAACTGCCACGCACCACTCTCCTTTTCACCGTCTTAATTATTAGTTGTAGCTTTTCTGTTTATGAAGTCCCTTTGTACCATTACTCATTTGGTTCCAATTTTTTCAATCTACTTACATTGTCTTGCTTAAAATATATATACATCAAGATATAGATACATCAACATTCAATTTGTTGTGAGATTTTTCTTCCACTATGACGTCCGTCGTTTCTATTTACTTTACTTCACTTTCTTGCTACAGCTTTTGAATAACGGTACATGGAATACATTTTTGGGATGAGCAATTGATACAGTTCCTCGATTATTCTTTGAAACATTTGAAAGTATTTGTAGAAGCTCTCAATACGAACATTAATATACTTCAAGTTCTCTTTCACGGTTTACTTCATCTACCCATTTTCTACATTTAAGCGTTATGAAGCATATAGAACTAATAGTTCTTCCACGTCCGATTCACTCGACATTCAGTTTCTTAGAGAAAACATCATATTTGTATGATATTTAGTATACAGAGTGAATTATAGTTAGATTTGCATTGTCTTCACCAAAATTGAAATGATACATTTAGGTGGTTACTACAATAACAAATTTGACGTTTCAATAAATTATTATAGTTGTGTATCGAAAGTCATAATAGATCGTTTATCTGAAAAAGAACGAATTGATATTTTAATGATATTAGGATATATGTGATAGTCAACAAGAAACGTGAAATATCTTTAATAATTTATATCCTAACCGAAATCCCATAAGATCTACTGTCAGTAAATTAGTAAAAAAGTTCAACGAAACTGTTTCAGTAAAAGATTTATGCAAATCAGGGCGCAGAGAAACTGCGTCAACTGGAAACAAATCTTTAGATATGTCCTGTTAGAAAACGATCCGCACTTGTGTACTAGACAAATTTTCAGGGAACGTTTGTACAAGAGTTGTCAGATGACGATTTTGATAGACGTGAAGAGTTTGCACACCTAATGATGGAGAAATGTTACAATCAAAACGCTCTAAATTTTTTGAGTAATGTTATGTTTTGCGATACGGCCACTTTTTGTATTAATGAAAACGTAAATCGGCATAATTGTAAACGCTGGTCACGTAACAATCCTCGTTGGATGCGTGAATCTCACACCAAATATCCCCAAAAACTAAATGTATGATCTGGTATAAGATGCGACAAAATAATTGGTTCCTTTTTCATTGAGGGTAAGTTAAATGGTCCGGCGTATATCAACTTATTGGAAAATAGTATTATACCTGAGTTCCCAGAAGATGGATTGGAAGGCATTGTTTTTGATAATTTGATGGAAAATATGTGGGATATTGTAAGAAATATTTTGTGTTATGAACTAATACATCATACTTTGGATAACAATCAGTTTGCTTCCCAAAAGTTCGAATTAAGCGATTGAAAATAAAGTGAATGAATAAGTTATAGAAACCTTCATTCCGATGAGAATAAATATTCCTGTCATAAATTGGAACTTTTTCTCCTAAACTTCTATGAGAAATATATACAAGATTTGTGAACAAATGTAACTAGAAAAAGTCAGAAAACAGAACATTTAATGTTATCTTGGAAAATATACACTTACAATCAAAGGTTGTGGATATTTCAAAATTTGATAACGTTATCAAACTTCAACATTTATGATATAAAAATATGGATATAAGATAGGAGTAAAGTGAAATAAATACAAACCTCCTGAAACGATACATGTTAGTTTTACGTCTCCTCCTTCTTCGTAAGGACCAGCATGTGATGGGACTTCTTTTCCTTTTTCGTCTATTATACTAGGTTTTTGTGGCGGGACTGAAACAAAAATACTGGACTTATAAAAAGCTCTGCTTACTTGTAATCAGAAGTAAATTGTGAAAAAATTAATGATGATGTTCAAATAATAAATTTCTAAATATTTGTAACAAGAAATTACATTCTCACATAATTTTCTACAAATATTCATATTGGATCATCTCTTATGACAATTTAAGATATTGAGGATTATCACGAGATATATTATGTATATACACTAAACATATAAAAATTTTAAAGGTGCAAAATATAATGTAATAATAATGTAATAACTTCCACAACTGAAACGAGTGAAAACCATGGAGAATGTTTTCTTCTACTATTTATTTTTAATATTATTGGTGCTTTCAAAGATCTCATTTTCTAATTGTCAGATCAACGCATTCTCTTTTCATCTCTCAAACTTAAAATCCTAGAAACAGTGATTTCATTCATATTTTCATGAATCTTTCCCTATTAACAGTTAGATCCCATACTAAGGAAATGATAATGTTTCTATCATCGAACAAGATCATGATTTAGTAAAATGAAAGCTGATTTTGTTCGTTGATGTTTAATCTACATAACAGTGTTGTATCGATATCTCCATATTTCGTGTTCTTTCCGAAACCTCTAAGTATGATTGTTAATCAGTGAAATGTTATTAGAACAAAATACAATTCTTCATTCCTTGTCCTGATCTATTAAACAATAGAAATATTTAGGTTCTGACGAATGTATAGAGCATTTCATAAAAATGACTTTATCCTATAGAATGAAGAGTCCAGTTTCTCGTGGTTGCTGAATTGCTTATTTAAGATATAAATTACCAGTTTAGTAGTGTGTACAGGTACAGTTATAAGTTATCAACAGAGAAAATTACAATTTTTTTGATACACTCATAGGACATTTTGTTTATTACCTAGATAATAGTAACCAATGAGCAAGCACTTCATTTCTACTTAACCTAATAATGGTCGAAACATTGGCATTATGTGATCTGATTGTTCCCATCTACTACGATTGGCTTGGGCATAAGAGGTTTCTGACTATTGATTACTTGTGATAGTCTAATTTTCATGTGGAGATGATAGAGGCATTTATTTTTCTCATTTCTTTTCTGTTTCACTTTTATCCACTCTGTCTCTCTAACTAATTCTTTTCTATCAGCATGATATTGTGTTTCACCTCTCAACATCTTTTTCAAATCTGTATACTTTGCTTGTAGAATGGTGAACTGGTTTAGAAGATCATTAGAATTGGCTACCACAACTTACTTACAAATTTAGTTTCTCTCCTTTCTACATACAGGGTAAGTTTATTTTGCAGACGTTGGTATTTCTCTTGAAACAAATCATAATGTCTTTGGATTTATACCGCCTCGCTAGGGGTTATAGTAAATAAGTAATTGAATTAATTCACAGTATGAAGTCGCTGTTTAGCCATATTGTTCTGTCTTATCGGTAATTTATAATAACAAAAACTCGTCTTCGCTTTGCCTTTGTCAAACTTATACTATTTATGTGGAGTAATATCTTAGACCACACCGTTGGATGTACTCCAACTTTGGCCGAGATAATAGCAAACCATATAAGAGGACTAACGTATATTTCATTGGCTGCTTTAAATGACTCCAAACCAATTGAGTAGTTTTTTTTTCATGCTTCTGTGGACCGAAAAAGGTTTTGTATTCAAGAGAATTTATAACAATTTCATTAGTTTAAAACGAATTGAAAATAGGCTTCAAATAAATCGAGATGGATTATTCATTATTGAAGAAAATCAAGAAGACATAAATTGGAATTGATTTTAGAAATCGCTATTTTTTTTTTCTACTACTTTCTCTACTTTTCCTTTGGTAGTGAGAATATTAAGAATAACAGTTGAGATAAATGTGCAGTCTAAGGATAATATAAAATAACCGTTAAAACGCTGACAGAAATAATAAAAAGCAATCGCTGGGACGCACTGTGACGTTTGTTAATAAGTTAAGTTTTCGACTCAAGTCAACTATCTGCGGGTGTACACGAAAAATGCAGCTCTACTCTCTCTATATAACCTTTGATTGATATAATTTAGTGAAATATTAGAGTTAAAATTTTATATTTTATCCCAAATTGTCGAGAATAAGATAGATATTACTAAAAAATATGATTTCTCCAACACCAAAAAAATCATATCAAAAAAGAAGTTTACGACTCCATCCAAAAACACTTGAATCAGCTTCACATGGTGCAAGATAACGAGCATTCAATTTTCTCCAAAGTCGAAATATTATTATTGACGTCTCTAGCCTCTTCACAATGGCTGGCAGTTCCTAATGAAATGAAAATGAATAAGCTGAGTGAAAAAGAACAAGAAAAAGTGTTGCGTGAAAAATTGACAATAATTGTATATGATGCTGCTTCGCTTCGGAGCCTGATTGACAGATTTGTTGCTATGCCAAAAGTAACTAGACTTCTCCCTAGAATTGCGGCTTGTAAGCAATAGAACTGGCACCAAATCAATGAAGAATGCTTCAAATGATGCAATACAAGGTGCAATGGAATGAAAGGTGCAATTTTTATTGATAAAAAGCATGCGCATAATAAGTTCAGCTCATTGTTTCATGCGAGATCTCGCACATCATCATTTTTATTGCATACAAGCTGAATTTTAGGGAGAAATCTATTTACTTTCGATTCACCAACCAACCAGTCCATCAGGCTTAACTTATAAGGAAGCAGCGGATCTAATTATTCACAGAGATTCACTGATCACTTTTTCACTTCGTTACTTCCTTAGACTTACGTTCACTTACATTTACTTACTTAGTTTTATCATTATTTTTAAACCGGTCACAAAATATTGAATCAAATTTTAGGTAAGGTATTTGTTGAATTCACATATGGAATTTTTGTTAGTGGCAGCCATGATGCAATGACAAGAGACTTGCATAATGTCAATACTCATCTATGCAATAAGTTGACCTTGCAAAAAATTGCATGCAATTTCTTGCATTATGTCAAGCGGCCTTTAGAAACTGTAAAAGTTGTTGCTTCAGTACCCATTGAAACTAATCATAAACTTAGAGTGAAAAATGTAGGGTAATTACAATATATTGGAATTGAAATTGATTGTTGTAGTTTTAGGTTCATGGAATAAAAAAGTGGGATATATTCCTTACACCAAATGGCTTCAATAAGTTTCTATCCAATCTTGATCAATAAATATATGAAAAATCATCAAACATTTTATGTCTATATTGTGAAAAAATTAACTAATTACACGTATTTAAATTTACTATGGTATAGATTTATATCCATTCCAGAAATCTGCTATAAGTAGGCCTGCATCACGTTCAGGGTCGCAACTTTCACTGTTGTCCAAGAACATTGTTGAAACATCACGTATCCGAAACATTGGGAAAGGAAAGTGAATTAGTAGAAAGAACGAAAAAAGCGTTACATTAGTGTCAATTGTGGGGTAATATAAACTAATAAGAACGTAAAAGTAACAAAGTGTCCTGAAATTGACAGAACTGAAAGTAGAATTGGGAAACACGAATTCCGAATGTCTTGAAAAAAGAGTAATTTAGTGAGAAAGTGCTATTACATTAGTGTCAAGTGTGAAATAATATACAATGCGTCTTCTAACAGGTTCAACGACTATTTTTTTTTCATGGCAAACAAGAAAAACAGTAATTATGATATTTTTTTATATTATAATGGTTTTCTCAATTATTTATACGGTGTCTATTCGTGAGGCTGATTGATGAACACTGTCTCTCACATTCTTAATTTAGTTAAATATTATACATTACACTAATTTATGATAACTCACTTATCACTATCAATTAACTAACTTAACTAATCCATTTAAATTCTTCAATTACTTTGATAATTCGTTCTGTTCACTACGACTATCCAATATAAACCGAACTAAACTGCGCTAAATCAACCCTCTTATATATCCAATAGAATTTCTTGAGAATTCTAAAAAAATAAAAAAAAAACAAATAAATGAATAGAACTTTTTATAACTTATCCAAAAGATACAATGTAAATAAACCGCTTGCCATTGAAACGAATATAAAATAATAAACATCAAACTGATTTCGTGGTTTATAAAAAGTAAGTCAAACACGCCATGCGGGCCTTTGCCGGATTTTAGAATTTCAATACATGTAGGCAGGACTGGATCTAGGGCGGAGACGTGTTCCGTAAAATATCCACATCAAACCGTTATACCAAATATTAAAATCAAATTTTCCGTATAATGTTCAATATTTATCTAGTTCCGAATATTTTACTATTGTTCTGAATGTGTGCTTGATTAATTATCTATTTCACCTTTTCTCATGAAAAAATCTGTTATTGGAAGGTTCTTCTAAGCCATTTTGTAACAAACTGATTATTGAGGTAATCAGTAATTTTGTCTGTTGAATAAAGAAACACTCATGCTAAAAGAAATGAGTTGGTTGAATATTTAAAGGAAGTTTGTCAATAAATGTTTAGAGAATAATTTGTAAGTTAGCAAGCTCATTAAACCTGGTTTTTCTGTCAAACAAAAATTGTCAATTTATCATAATTTGTTTCTCAGAATTAGCCTTTCTCGAGACAAACAAAACTGCAATCGCCTTGCTTGTTAATCTTTTTCTAGAAGGTAACAAATTCATACAGATAAATTCTATTTGCTTAACGAATTCTCTGTAAATGTGTTTTTCTTATGTTTATAATTATGCTTCGATTTCAGAGTGTTATTTGGGTATCTGAATCTATCTTTTCTTATAATTCTCTCTTCCTGTTAGCAGGTTTTCTTGATAAAACCCCATAGAGGTTCCCTAATACCAATTCCCTTACTTTTTCTTTTAATATTAATATTGTATTTACGAATATTATTTTTTGATTTGTGAAAATAGAATAAGAAAATTGTAGTTGACCGATGATTTTGATGTTTGTTATTCGAAACAACTCATCTCAATAAATTTTATATTTCCCACATGAGAAGCATTTTACTGTAGAGAAAAAGTATGTTACAAATTAGAATTTAGCCAAGAACGGCTGGACTACAGAAAATGGAAATTAAAATCGAGTGTTTTAATCTTCTACTTATCTGGGGACATGTACATAAATAAAGTATGTAACAATGGCTAAGTGTCCTGAAATTGGAAGGAGGATAGTCTCAACTTCGAAAGGTGTGGAAAGAGGAATGAATTTGTAGAGAGACTGAAAGTGGCACATGATTTCGCACAAATATTTATTTTTACTAATAATATCAAGTTTTTCATATCCTCATGGATTTCTTCTATGTAACTAGTAATATTTAGCATTTAAGTGATATTTAATTGTTACCAGAAGACCGTATTCAAAAGACTCCTATTACCCTAAAGTTTGAGAAGTTATATACATATTCAGCCTACTATTATCATGAAAAGCTTAAAAAATAATTGCCACCCGGAATATTACGTAGAATATATAATTCAACCTCTCTGGATACGATTATGCAAATTGTTATTGGGAGTGCAAATTTACATAACTTGTCGTAATATCAATTTGATAGTTTTGTTTGTGTTTCAGTGAAGTTTTTTGGTTTGTTTTTGCTGTAAGTTATGATTAAATTTCTGAAATTTCCATAAATTTAATTGAAATGTATGGAATAATATTTTTCACACATAGCTATACACAAAATTACTAAATAAGTTGAGCAAACTTTGAGGTTACAGAATCAATCATTTCTGGTGTTATTCTCATTATCTTATTTAATAAGAAAGTAATAGACTTTATTCGCGAATAGGATACTGTGCTCCATCTTTACCTATCAGGATAAAAACAAAAATTATGACATTGGCCCACAAGATTTTCATAACACCGGCGTGACCTTCATAAAAAATAACTGAATTGTAAAACTTCTCCTGACAAATTTTGCTATATTTGTGGAGAATTTATGGTGAATTCGCAAGCCAGGCCATTTTTTGAAAATGTGAAAAAAGCCTATTTCAAGTATTTTGGTACTATAATTGAAGACCGAAACAAACAGTGATCCCCCAACGCGTGCTGTGTTAGTTGTAGTATGTCATTGGTGCAGTGGATTATGGGAATAAAAAATTAACTACAACAAGTATAAGTGGTAGATACGAGTATGTAGGGACCCGAAGGTGATTGAAATTTTAATGGGACTTCAGGGAGGGTTTACGAAACATTGCTGTTTTTTTGTCTAGGGGACACAATAAACTTGGATTGATGAAAAACTTTGCAAAGTTGGATAAAGATGTTGATGGATTCAAACACCTCAGAGAAGTCTTTCCCCAGTTGGATGATACCAAATTAAAGGCAGGTATTTTTATTGGGCCACAAATAAGAAAATTGTTCTGCAGACAGGAACCTAGAGCATGAAAGGCATTTGTTAGTGTATTGAGCGGATTTTTTGGCAACAATATGAATTCAAACTACCAACAGTTAGTTGGTGAACTTCTAGTCGCCTTGGTGCTCGAATGTCATGGAAAATTCATTTGCTCCATTACCATCTGTCAATTTGTTTTTTGAGAATTTGGGGCTGTCAGTGATGATCAGGGTGAAAGATTCCGCCAAGATTTTTGAACAATAGAAATTCGATATCAAGGACGATGGGATTCGGTCATGATGGGTGATTACTCTTGAGAAAGGAAAGGAAAAAGTAGAGCTAAATAATATTTAAATTGATTTTTTAAATGTTTTTATCTTTAATAGCTGCGAGGCATGTTTATTAGATGTGAACTATCAATATTCTCAATATATACGATTTAAAAAATGTGAAATTATTTTTTCAATAAATATTAAATATTTTACCCAATGAATACGGTTCTATAAATGTAACTTTAGAACCTTGAGTGTTAACAATTAATTTTTTCATTTTCTCGTATTTGTATAGGTCAATTCTATCACAATATGCTATTTATTTTTGTGTTATGAAAAAAATTTTTTTTCGACCAGTGTTATATATAGGCAAAAAAATCATTGTTAAAAGTTACAGATATATTTTCTTTATCCGTCATATTAGTACTACTTATTGTGATAGTTGTACTTGTAATCTGTGTATACTGCCTTCATTCATGTCAATCATTCCAATAATTTTCTCCCACATTCTCAAATTGGCAAATAGCAAGTTTCCTAATATTTCTATATTTCTCACATCTTTAATGTTACCAGCTCTGCTCACATAAAATGATGCTGATACTCTACGGAATGACCAGTAAATTAATTTGATTAAAGTTAGGAATCAACTTATTCATGTCAAATTTTTGCATGTTGCATTGATCATTTTGGTAAATGAAGAGTTTGATGTGGCAGTGAAAGGTATTGCCTACAAATATAATGAAATACACGAGAAATCTTTGTTTGTGTGACAGATATATTAACCATAGAATATCCGTTATAATTTTCTACATGTACATGTTCAAGTAAATAAAAAAATAAAAATAAAAAAAATTAAATCCATGATTAATGCTGCTTGAGCAAAACATTAATCAAATATGGTTAAAGAAATGGGTGATCTGGTGCTTTGTTCAATTTATTCAGTTCCTCTAATGTGTTGTCTTTTATTGATTATATCAGAAACAAACCATATAATTTTCCAGATGGATACTATGGTGATTATTCAATTCAATTCAATTTGTTGGATACTACTGATTTTCAAATTTTCAGTTCTAAACTATGCATTAATATTGAAAACTATATCTAGAGGTTTAATATTGTTAATACAACGTTCAATGTACGTCATTAGAAAGATTTTGTAACAGCTATAACAAATCAATAACAAGTCTTTGAAACTATATTTGAGACCAAGAACCAATACTAGTCCATTTTTAAATGAGGAAAGTATTTACAATGAAATTTGGGTATTGCACTTCAAATTTTTTGAGTATTTCTTCGTCATCAAATATCTCCCACGTCCTTTTAGTAACATGATGTAAGTCGGGGTGAATCGTTTTATATATTTAACCACATGTTCTAATATCAGTTTCTAATCAGATTGAATGAAGAGTCTTAATTGAACATTACAAATTCCAAGATAATTTCAATTGATTTTTTTTCCTTTCTTTATATCACGAAAAACATCTTGCATATTTTCCTCGATGTTTTTCAACAGTTAAAATCAATTTCAATACTTTTGAGAGACTCAATCATTGAAATCTTCATTTGCTTACAATAAATGTCCCATTTCAAGATACTCCTAAATCTAATTTTATCAGAAATCAATTCATTTCCTTTACAAGGAACAATCGCCGATGTACAAGCGTTTTTCATTTCCTTTCGGACTCGAATAGTAGTGAAGCAATAGACATTATATAAGCTCGAATGAAGTTTGACTGGAATTGCTTTCATGTTTCTCTATATTTACGTTGGAAGCTTTACAGCATAGGGACTGATTTTCTATTCCCTTTCACTTCAGTACAAACTTCCTTTAGAATATTCTTGTAGCTACATCGCATATGAAAATAACAGTTTTACTAAGAAAAAATTTGATAGATAGAAAATATAATTCGAATTGCATTCATGATTTGTGTGTTTAGGGAAAGAAGTGAATTTTTTGCTGTGTTTGAAACAATAAAAAAATACATATGAGAAGATAGAAAAATTCGTTCTCCTGTAGTGTAGGATTTATAGATTAACATGGGAAAAATCGTGTGGCGTACTCAAAAATTACAGAGTTTGATTAAAATTTCATGCTTTTTCAGAAAAATACAAAATTAGAAACCCAACAGAATTGGTTTCTAGAGCTGTTAATATCCCATTTTCAATCACTTTTGACCGGTTATCGTGAGTATTTTGATCAGGTCGTTGGTATTACAAAACCAAGTGAAGAAAACAATGTCACGCTCTTCATTGAATGGATATATTAAAACCAGATATCATTCCACGGAAACCTCTAAATCTTTGTCTCAAAGTGATAGCCAGAAATTCCATGAGAACTGATACGAAATTTCTATTTTGTTCATAAATTGAGACCTCAGAACAAACTCAACTCTTACTAGTTCCCCTTATTATAATATTTGATAAGACATTTTGAGTTTGTAATTAAGTCTCTTTTTGTTCTGTTTATTATGATCCAAAATATCCACTTTTTACATATGTTAATGTGTTTTTGAAATCGGAACACGCCATGTTTGATCGTCAACATTAACTAAATCATTTCCACTCTTAAATCGCTCACAATAGTTTTAAACATCCTTCAAAGTTGCTTCATTATCACAGTACACAGATTTTTATATTTTGAGTGATACTTAACAAATGTTAAATAACTACTACCTAATTAAAATATATACAGTGTAAATTACAATCAAGATTTTCACAGTATTTTTTATCACACCTCGTCAGATGTTAACCACTCAAAGTCAAATATCCACACATACACCCGGTATTTTGCTTTCAATATACAACAGGAATGCCGAAAACAAAGTATAAGGGTAATTCAGATGACATTACATAAAAACTCGATTCAAATCCTCTGGATTCATTCTTTCTAAGAAACGTCAGTGATAATGATTAGGTATTGGAATTTAAGTCATTGGAAATATTACCATGAGATTAGAAATTTTTCTTTCTACTAAGAGCGTAAAGTACGTACTTAAAACACACTTTCGATTACGAAAAATTTCACTCCACGCACTACTTCTTAAAGAAACATACTTTAGGCAGTTGTATGTCAATTATTAAGGTCTTCGAAGTGTAGTGACTGGACTACGAGGCTCACATGCCGGATATTGTAGGTTCAAGTCGCGCTGATGCTATTTTTATTTTTTACTTTTGTTGTTATGATTCTTTTTATGTGGCATTCATATATGCCGAAGGCAAGAGTTCACAAATTCAATAAATCAAATGTTGATTTGTTATTTTTTTCTTATCTTTATAAAAATGTTCAATATATTATATATTTTGTAAGGATAATTACCATTAATAAACGTCTCTATTTTGAAAAAATAGTAATGAAATAGTAGAAGAAATAATGTATGCAATTTGTGTGTGAAGACTACTTTAAACTTTTGTTACATAAATAACTATTTTAGATATATTTGATTTTTATTTCGCTTCTATTTAGATTTTATTTCGAACTATTTCCATTATGTCATCAATATAAGTATGTCAATCACTCGATCTCCACTCTAAACATTTGCTTCTGATATCCCGAGTGAATTTGTTCCTTCTCTATATATGATTATTAGATAGGAAGTAATATATATGAACAAAATCACTTTCGTTCAACTTTTGACCATTGTTGTATCACTTGAAACAACTGCCAATATAACGATAATGGACAAAAGACGAAAACCCTCCCGATTGAAAAAGGAATCTGTCATGGGAGTAGTTCATCCTTTCCCACAATTTGTATGCCGATACATTCGTCGAAAACCCTAAGAGTAGATTACTGGGGTTCACGATTACCGTCCAAGCCAACATAACTTTCAGCACACATAAAAAAGAACATACGTGATTAACATATTTCCAATGAAAAAAAAAATGGACATCGATATATATTGTTGGACAATTGTTATTTTTGTAATTTGAAATCTGAACAGGTAATATTCCAAATAACTGGCTTACCTCTATATTTATTCCCCTTCCTAAGAAATCAAAAGTCAAGAAATGTGATGAATTCAAACTTAAGTGCTTAAGATCCTACTTAAAATTATACAATCTAAAAAGTACCGATCAAAGCGATACCCAATCGGGATTTCGCGAAGTTCTAAGAACAAGGAAAGTATTAGCCAGCTTGTTAATGTCGAGAGATGCCTGTTTCATAGACTACGAAAAAGCCTTGGATCGAGTTAATCATACCATCCTTCTCACATTACTACAGAAAAAAGGGTTAGCAAACAAGACATCGAGTTTATAAGAAATCTTTATTAGAATCGAGAAGCAACGGTTAGATATGGACATCAGAATCGGTGTTTATAGAAAAGGGGGTGCGGCAAGGTTGTGTTTTGTCGCCAATACTATTTAGTATCCACTCTGCGCACATATTTAACCAAAAAATAGGCGATGACGAAGATGGAATAACAATTAACGGCAGACGTTATGCAGACGACACGGTTATCATTGAAGATAATTCAGAAACCCTTCAACGCCTAATCAACAAAGTTGTAGAAGTTGGAGATCAGCTAGGCATGAAAATTAATGTAACAAAAACAGTATAGGCCATAACAAGACTTCCAAAACCACAACTGAACTTAAACATCTATAACACTGCAATAGAGAAAGTTCAGAAATTTAAATATCTTGGCAGCTGCATAACGACACATGAAGGCACTAACGTCGAAGTAAAACGTGGACCTGGTCTCAGAAAACATTCATGGTTAAAAAACATACGCGATTGGACTGGTATGAACACGTCATCTTTAATTTGCGCTACTCAGGACCGAAAGAAGTATGCCGAAATTGTCGCCAATCTTCAATAAATGGACATGGCACCTGAAGAAGAAGAAGCAGTTTATTCAGCATATGGGGCAGGTAGTCCTCATGTGAAGTGTATAAAAACTGACAATTTGTTTGACATATAGAAATATTGGTGAAGTTGTTCATTTCAATTCTCATCATTTACTTAAAAAATTGTGGGGGATGCTACAAACTGTAATAATAGTGACACAAATTATTACAAGTCAAATTGATAGAGTGAGTTATTCATGATGTCAATGCAACGCTGGATCCAATGTGGGTATGTATAAGTACCACAAAGGAATTATTTCTCCAAATAAAGAGGTATGTGTTATATACATTTCATTTCATCCTTCTCATTTGTTCGTCGTGCCAAATAATTGAGTTTCCTCATAGTCGGCTTCCTTTTTCATTCATTAAATAGTTAAAAAAAGCACACAGAGGAAAGATTATGAGCAGCAATATTAATTTTTTGGTATAATCAGGACAATGTGAAACTTTTAATTGGGTGTTTTAATAATGTAGTAGCATAACCGAACAATCTAAAATTAAGCAGTAAATCTGTCATGCGATGCGAGATTCTTGATATTAAGCGCATCGTTATAAAAAATGCGTTTTGCTGACATGTTGAGGTGGTTCGTTTATTATTCCGCCACATTATGAAAGAACCTACATTCTCATTATTAATCATGAGAAATAATAGAGCTCTCATTAGTTTCAGTTGTATCCTAAAAAAAGTTGTGGTTTATAATTTTTGACAATAAATGATTTGCTATACAATTTTTTTTATTTCGGCTCTCGTCTCTCAGTCTGTGATCCCCGTACACGGAAATATCGGGGAAATACACGGGCTGACGAATGAATGAATTTCAATTCATTTGTAGAAAAATGCAATATATTAATGGGGGGTCGGGATAGAATTACATCCTTAATATTTTGGTGGAGCATGTCTCCCAACGGACCAAGGCTCTAAAAATAATGAGTTAGAAACGTTAAATTATGACCTAGACGAACCGTCAAATCTAAAAGAATTACGGGAGTTTATAAAGAAGCTGGAAAATCACAAAGTTCCCAGAAATAATATAATCATAGCAGAACTGTTTATGGCTGGTGGACAGATGCTTGACCAAACCATCCTACAAGTCATGCAAGAAGTATGACGCGGAAAGAAAATGCCGGAGTTGAGTGTGGGCGTTGTATGTCCCTTGCACAAAAGGTAATCAGATAGAGTGTAGTAAATCCATAGCAAAGAAACTACTGAATAATTCATATGAAATTTTGGCATACAATTCAGATTCTCATACTACACAAGATTCTATAGAACATCTACGAGTACAACATCGACACTTTCCCAATTTTTATCGATTTAAGGGCGGTATATAATAGCTTTCTAAGACCGAAACCCTACTAGGGCACTAATGAACTACACATATCTAAAATTTCAATTGACTAAGTTGAATATCACGTGAAAATACAAAATGAAATTTCAGACCTATTTTCGACAACAGTAGGTGGGAGGTAGGGTGACGCGTTGGCGTGTCTCCTGTTCAGCATTAAACTCTAAAAAGTAGTTAGAGGTGCGGAACTCCGCACTAGAAGTACCATATTCAATAGAACATCACCGATACCATATACCTAACCTCTAGAACTCTAAGGAAAGTAAAGAAAACTATTGTAAATTTTGAGACCGATATAAAGAATATGGGAGTACAAATCAATGCGAATAAGATAAAGTTCAAGGATGCGATGTAAGACCGCAGGGCTAGAAATGCAACTCAAAATATTACAATTGGAGAGTATAACATCAAAGCCGTTGATGAGTTCAAGAAAATAATCTCAGTGGAGATTGATATAGCTTTGAGCTCCACAACATGTGAAGAGGATCAGAAAACACAGAAAAAATAACAACAATTAAGATTGGCAGGCTCAGATAAGCAGGACGTGGCCTCTGAAAATGCTACAAAGATTGGGATAGCAAATTAGATGGTCCTTGAAACAGACCGGAATGGATGGCTTTCGAGGCTTGAGAAAGTGAAAGCCCCCTGTAAGGCTGTGATGATGATGCTCGCTATAGATCTGGAACTATATATTCATAGTTAAAGCCAAACAACAATTTACAACAATCAAATTTCTAGTTAAAGTATAAATTTTAGGTTAATAAGAACATTGGATTATTTTGATGATATACACTAAGTATAGCTACACCTAATTTTTTTAATATATATAGTGTACGAGTTTCTGGCTGTGGCCTGAGGATGCTCGAACTTGCAGGCGATTTATCAACTCCACTCCTTTCGAAAAGAACAGAACGTGGAAAGGCTCTAGCTGCTAAAGGATCTCCATTTCATATTCTCACAAGTATGATGCTCTGGAGGTCCGTAGTTTTTTACACATGGATGTGGATGTAGATTTTGTCCTCTACGTAGTAAAATCTGCTCTGTCAAAATAAATTTGGTATACTAAGCAAGCTTTCAGAGCTTTTGGCATTTCGATCAATTCCTTATTATGCGTTTAGTCGTATAGCTTAGTTTTGAGGTGCATTTTCTGTCCAACATAAACATATCCTGTTATCTAGGACAAGCAGTAATCCATAGTAGATATCAGTTTTACTCAATTTTTATTTCTTTGTTAACATTGAAGACTAATCAGTTAATTCTTCGATTGTACATTTGGTTAACTTTAATGTACGTTTGAAGAAAAGCAAATTGTTATTCTTGAATACTTAGTGATACAGTTTATTCTCCCGAATTTTCATATATTCACCATAACTTCAATGATTTTCTGTTTTAATACACTTTTTTCCGATAACAAAAAACGTTCTAATTTGATTGAAATTATTCGCGTTAAAACTACCATGTAATACTTAGGAAAAAATATGTTCCATCTCTTTATCAGTTAAGTAACATTTTGTACACACAATTTACATACTCGTTCGAAAAACATCGAATAAAAAAATACTTAACTTTTTCAAGATGCTAAATGGTGAATTTAAACTAGAAAGTTTACGATTTGCAAAGTCGTTAACAAGCTGAACTGTAGTAGAAGTGCTATAGATTAACTTTGTAGCATCTACATACACACCAATTTAGAACCTTCATAAAATGTGGAAATGTCTCAATTAAAGAGTTTGTAAAATATTGAGATATTTTTATAATAAATACATTTATATAACCGTTCTGATTTGAGGATATGAAATATATATTTTACTATTTCCAGTAATTAGTGTATAGTTGTTTATGATTTTTTAGAATTTTAATCAGTATAAGCACCAAACGCCAATGAGAAAAAAAATCTAGGTATTTACGGGTAATAATAATGGATCTATCCAAAGTAAATAATGGAATTATGATTATTAACAAACAATGATGAGCAATTGAACTTCATGATAATATACTAAATGGTATTCAAATAATTGTTACATGAAAATTCAACATATCGCTCAATATTCAACGAAAGTGCCTTATTTCAGTGTTATATTAAATATTTAGGTTATGTTTCGTATACCCGACTCGGGCTATGTCTATCTGGGGTGATATTTGAGCTCTCCTTTGGGGATTTCCGGCCAAGCAGGTTATAGTATTATTCCAAGCAGCAATATTGACCCTCATATCGAAACGACCATATATTCTGGAACGCTTACAATACCAATTTAGCTAAAAATTGTTTTATTTGAATAGGATTGTGTTGTACAGTAACAGAAGTTTTCGTCACCATCCATAATTAATTGATTTGGTGTATTGGACAATGATCAGATAATTAATTGTCATTTGGAATACATTGTTATTACATTATACACAATTACCAATTTTATTAATTCTGTATAAAGTGTAGTAAAGAATATTCGTAATTATAGTAAAAAATAATTTCTTACTGCTATTATGATAACTTAAGTCAACCAAGAATTGTCACATGTATGTAAATTGATTAGGCACGTTTTCCAAGTTAACGACGATGAAGGCGCAAATCTACTACATACATAGGTATCAATACATGTGCAGGTGTTTCTATAACGAAACGACAAAAACATACACACAACCAAGGCCCGCGGCTAAAATAATGACGGGGCCCCCTTAAGGAACTCGGAAACCCGGAAAAATACACAAAATAATATCAATACGTTAGATTTGTGGTATCAACACATGAAAAAATACAGAGTTATTTCCAAACGAAGAGGCCCTCTTGGACCTGGGGCCCGGGGCTATAGCCCCCAAGCCCCTAGCTTAATCCGGCCCTGCACACAACTGTTCTTGCTGTTAATTTTCCAAAAGTGATAGTTTTATTATTGAGTTATGCTGAAATACTTCACAATGCAATTCAAGGTGAAGTATTTATTTGAAATTACTTTGTTAGTTTATTACCGAATACTGAAACCAGAGTTTCCATAAGTTGACATGTAGACATAAAATGTATCAATTTAACAAAAAATATACATAGTTTGGTATAGCGAAATTTCTACAATTACCGAATATGAAATTATATATAGGTCACTGTTCCACAAGGTAAAATGCGACTATTCTAATTATTGCAAGAGCAGATATTACAATTCCAAAACACAATGATACATTCTATACCAATAAATCTATGGCCAAAAAATGGAAATATCCAAAATTGTACTGTCACTAGAATCTGGATACAATACTGTTGCGAAAGCTCAGTATTATTCCCCCTCAACTTTGACTGAATATATATTCCAATTAGAGAGAATGTGTCGAAAGAATTAGTTTCTGATATTGTTTGAATAACTGTCGATTACAATTCCAAGTGAAATAATAAAGTATGTTAATGTAATACGTTTTATATATTTTTATTCTGAACATCGTTTTGAACATACAAAAATTCATCACTCAATAAGTCTTCTGACTAACGCTGTCATTTTTAAATCCAAATGACGTTCATGAAGTACCAGCTTTCAAAAGAATATGTTTCAAACTATATGATATTTTTATTGATCGGCAAAAAGTGGCAGCCATTTAAATGAAGCTATTTTTGTTATTTTCAAAACAATGTTTTCAAAATAACTTCGTGTGTTAATTTGCGTCATTGCTCTTTGATGAAAAAAAGAATACTGTACAAGCATGGCAATGGCTCCAAAAGTGTTATACGGATTGTTTATACTCATACGAGCACTCTGGTCGTCCAATTGGGATTGTTACTCCAGACAATATCAAAAAAGTCAATGCACCGATGCGCAAGTCGATGAGAACGATGGTTGAATTGAACGAATAGCTATGTTACCCACCGTTTAGTCGAATTTTGACCACCAGTGACTACTGGCTGTTCGCTGATATCAAAAAAATGCCCGTAAGCAGTTGCTGTATGCAAATTTTGTCCATTTGTTTTTTGGTAAATACTTTCTTAGCTTCTTTTCATGTTGTACCTCTTGTCATAAGTATAATACCAATTACTTCACTCTATGCCGCTTCAGGTCTTTCTCTCCTCAATATTTGCTTATATTTGCGTCCTTCCCTCTCAATGGGGCTGAATCTTCTATTCTTTGTTATCGACTTCACCAACTTAAATGTCTTAATCTGTGTCCATGGCCACACATAGGACATTATGAGTCCAGAAATTGCTTTCTAAACATTCGGTTGGGTCTTTTTTGAGACTACTACTTTTATTGATGCAGCAGTGGTTTATTCTATGATAAATATTTGAAGAATTTCTTATTCTCTAAGTAATCCCTTAGTCCTCATTCCCTGTATATTCAATATCTGTTCCAAGATACACGTCGTTTCAATCCTTCATTTTTTAGTTATTTTCAAATTCATTCTCAGACCAAAACACTTCAGTATCTTGCCTTGTCATAGTTTTTTTTTAGATCTCGTAAGTTTTCTGTAATAAGGGCTACATGATAAGCACCTGATCCCTTAGATATTCTAATATTTGCTGGTTCGTATATTCACCAAAATCGTTTTCTTTTTATTTCGTTGTGATTTCTTTAAGGCATATATAAATATGTTAGAAGCTTTGGACTTGGACTACCACTTTTTGTTTCTCACGTGGTTAGAAAAGACTTCTACTTCTACCAATTAGATAGTTAACATTCCGTTTATATAGACACATGATTACATTTCGTGATTTAATTTTGATATTTTGATAATAATTCTCGATATTGTCCAAAATAAAGTTATTTTACTGTGTACCAAAAAACACATACCAAAAACGTTTTGAACCATGCAGATCTTGTTAAAATGAATAACTTTTAAGGAAAGCTAAATAATAAATCGTCAACGAATTTTGACATACTGTATATAATCATGAATAGCACTCAACAATATCGGCGATTGTGTTGGGTATTGTATGTGCTAATGACAATGAAATATTTTCTAAAAAAAGTAAAGTCATCATCTCTGGACATAACGAATTGTTTTAAGATAACTCTCTCATTTAAATTATAGTTCATTACTCACCGATGACATTAAGAGCAACTCTAGCATTTCTGGTAGGCGACCGCAAAAAATCTATCCTGCATCTATATTCTCCTTCGTCCTTTTCAGCAACATTATCGATACTGAGAGTCGAAGGTTCGGTCATCGTCCTGAAAAATGCCCTGGACTCCAAATTGGTGTCCTGCCAATGTTTCGCCAGCGTTGCGTGACCACCTCGGGTGTCGTAACTGAAACAATAATGAAATTTACCAACTTTATCGTTCTAGAAGGCTTGGAAAAAGCGGTTAGAAAACTTTTAGGAATTCTATTTGTGTCTGACGGCTTTGTTCGGCTGTATCTTTTTTCATCCATTTTTATAGTTTTGAGGGTTAACTGAAAAGCACGTTACGTAAGAATGTATATATATATATATATATATATATATATATATATATATATATATATATATATATATATATATATATATATAACGAATGGAAATAGATATAATCTTCTATATCATAACATAACGCAAAATTTATATAAGAATAATTCTACTGCGTTATTTCTTCCTGTAAGCTATATATGTTGTATTATATGTTATACAGTGGAATAGAAACCAAATTATGTGTTGTTGGTATTACATGTCGATTTTTCTATGTGAAAATTCCTCAATCTGAACATGTCGCAACTTGTTAAGATTACTCTCTAATTCTATGAAGAGTACAAATGCTTTACTTTATTTTAATCATTCTCTCTTTGTTTATTGACGACGCATACGTTTTCCTAATGAATAGTATGGAGTGAATATCAAATTTGATATCCTGGAGTAGCTTCTCAAAAATATTTATTATTACAATTTGAAGACAATTAAAATAAAATATGTGTTGTTGGTGCGAAACTGAATTGTTATTTGGCTTCTTTTGGAAGCATCGGATGAGTTTCTAAAAACGATGGTTTAGGGTACTCAACTGTGGAATATGAGCGATCGGTATTTTCTTAATGGAATCTATGCTGGGTGACTACGTTATTGAAAACAAAACTTTATAGCGACCGCGGTAGCAAGGAAGATATACGAAATCGAACGGGAAGACACAATTAAGAGCAACGAAGATCGTTAGCGCATCAACCTGCGTTGGTTATTGAGGTTACAAGGGGAGCAGTGGCAGATAATCATAAGTATCAATCTTCCTTGGACTTTCTGAAGATACCAACATTGCCATTTAAAATCATTAGGTAAGATCTATGAAAGTTGACGAATCAATCGAGATTTGAACAAAACTTTTAATAGAGTTGTGTAAAGAGCTCCTTGCCTTGGCGAAAGAAGATCGTTTTATTAGATGCATCGTAACTTGTGATAAAAAATAGATCCATTCAAACAACCCAAACATGGAAAATCGGTGGTTATACAAAGACAATTACCATAACAAAATCTTGTTGTATATCTGATGAAACTGTTAAAGATTAGTGTTCTTCGAAATCATTCCAGATGGTGGAGCTCTCAATACCAAGGTATATCTTGGACAGCTGAGAATGTGTGAGGTTTTATTGGAGAAATATCCGGATGTATTCAACCGAAAGCGAGTTCTCTTGGAACGAGACGATGCTAAGCCACATACTGAGAAAGATGCGTAAAATAAGATCAAAGAGCTTGGTGGTACTGAGCTCCTACCATTCCCAGCATTTAGTATAGACCTTGCACCATGAGATTACTATTTATTCAAATCCATTTACGTGCGAAAAATGTACGATAATTTTTTGCATTTAAGACTTAACAATGGTTTTACCAATGTACAGAGCTTGGGTTAAGACCATATATACTTCGAATATTTGTTTGTATACTATTCGTCAATAAGAAAAAATTATCTATATGATTATCTTCGAGAATCTTTACACATTATTATCACATCTCAGAATTCCTTTTAAAAATAGTCAGTTCAGTATTAGAAGCGAAATAAAATCATATCAATTTGTTACTTCCAACTTAACAATAAAAATTTCATAAAATATGTAACCCAACGATAAAAATATGGAAGGCGAAGCTGAAATAATAATCAATATTACCATTGGCAAGATATTGTTGAATATCGTCCTAAAAACAATCAATTCTAAAGTTTAAATATCCAACAAACCTTAATCAAGACAATTTTGTGGCTTGATCCCCAAATATCCCAATTATAAGGGTGATAAAAAGTTTGATTGACTAATTAATGTGGAGTTTTGATGTTTCACTTGACCTGTACCGCTAATTGGAGCTTTTTTTTTGCCAGAAACTCTGAATATGACAGCGAAGAAGAAACTTAAAAACTAATAAATTAAGAGTTTCCGAATTTAAATTGAACTAGCCGTTTTTTGTAATGAAAATTATACAATCATTCCTCTTTATTTATTAGAAAAACTTCTCCCAGCATATATTTCTTATATGTACTTAAGGAATCATTTTTTTATTCATACAAAACAAAATGAAAGAGTCGCGGTAGCTAGCTGGTAATTGAAATTTATTTGAAAAATGACTAAATGGAAGGATTTTTAATTTTCACATAAGATGGACAAGAGAATCAATTCATTATCAACAATTTATTGTTCGTATTATCAACCAATTCATTAAAATAATTGGAGATTTTTCGAAAGTTTTAGGATATAAATTCAAATTTTAAAACATTTAAACAAAGTGAGTGCGGTTAATAGCTCCAAAATCTCGGTTCTTTCGCATCATACAGTTTACAGTTCATCTGATTAGCCAACAGTGGGATTCGAGCAAAAACCTCACGCCATCACGAACCAGAATATGTTTCAAATTAAGTGATTTCCCGGTTCAGTAACTGCTGCATCCGAGATTATTAATTTCATTATGTTTTATGGATATAATTTCTCGGCAGTATGCTTTCTCTTCGTTCGTTTACACATTTATTTAGATTGTAGGCCGGTTTTACTTCAGAAAATTGTGACAAGATCAGTAAAATATGAGTGTCATTTTGTGACCATGCAAAGCTACTGAAATGTGAGTTCCAGCTAAAATAGTAATTTTCTAAGATTGGAAACGAGCACCAGTGCAGTTTGTCAAAACACAAGCAACGATTACTCGATTATTTTCAGTTTTCTGTTCTGCACAAAATTACAATTCAAAACTTCTACAGTGAAGAACTATATTTCAAAATATGCTTTGCAAAGATGCATCTGCAAACATTCAGCACTTATTTGAATGGGTTATTTTGTTCGGTTTTGTTTATTATATAAATTGATATTTTTATGAAATTGTATGAGTAATGAAATTTTGGAATACGAGTAACACGCTAAATGTGAAGAATGTTTTGGATTTGAACACAATGCAAAAGTACAGTATTAAACTGCATGATTTTCGAATTGTCAAGCTTACTATAAAAGCTTAGACCCTGAAGATATCAGTGAAACTAAACTCGGAATTTTGCATGGGTAGTTGACAATGGATGCAATCCAGTGGACTCCATATGATGAATCAACTATGGGAAGACGCAAGGTTATGACATCAATATTTCTGGATGCGCATTATAATTCATCTATTCATATTAAAAAAAAAATGAAATCATGAACAGCGAATATTACGTGGCCTTATTGGAGGGTTTGAAAGAAAAAGTCGCAAAAAATAGGTTCAATTTAAAGAAGAAAGTGCTATTTCTTCAAGAGAATGCAATGTATAAAAACTCAATGACAACCAAATCAAAATTGTATAAAATAGGGCTCGAATTTATTCCGTAACCACCGTTTTCTCAATATATGGCCTCTAGCGACATGTATTTGTTATCAGACTTCAAGAAAAAGTTTGCAATGGAATATAATAAGAAATTTTGATTTCCATAATCAAAATGAGTTCTATAGATGGAAACTTTCTATCTTCGTGCTATGAATTTTGAAAAATCATGATCATGAAAGATTTCACGAGCTATTGTTTCATCAAAAAACATAAGCTAGTTTCCTCCTGAAGAGCTAAAAATCATCATTTGAAGGGATAATAATTAAATATCAATAAAAAATATGTCAAGTGGTTCTAGCTTGATTATAAAACATGAAAATAGATAGTTAATCTTGTTTGTTGTCAGTCTTGTTTTTCTATTAATATAACTAATCGAATACTTATCAATATACATTCAAACTGAATAATGAAGATGTCTCATATTCTTTTCAGAAAACTAGTGAATGAGAAAATTATGTAACAGTTTTTGTTTCAATATGAATTTGTGTTTATTAGAAATTGATCAATTCTACATAATCATTCAATTTATTCGCTCCTTTATCTTCGAAAGAAAACTTTTCCAATTAAATTTATAGTTTTATATGTGATATGATACGCTTATAATCTACAGTGATGAAGGGACAGAGAAAATATGGTAATGAATAACGTTCTATATAGGTCTCTTATATAAATCAAAATTGCTTCAAGGTATAATTCATCCTGAACATATGATATATATTGGATATCAAATGTGAAGTGTCGAAACGTATCTGGATGGAATTCTTCAATATCAAGATTGCGGATTCACTTATAAACCAATAAACAATGAGTCAAAGTGAAGAGAAGAAGGTAGTGAATAAATAAGACGAATCAAATACATTGAAAATCCAAATTGTAAATATATGAAAAAGATAATCTAGATGTAATTGAGATGGAAAAATACACGTGTGAAATCCTTATAATGAATCAAACTTAAAAATATGGTTATACGCCCTAAAAGTACTATGGTGGAATAGAATAGAAATGTGTTAGTGAATATGTTCTCTCCAAAATAAACAATCTGGTGAGTTCTCGAACTTGCTACTTCTGTGCGAGAAAATAATTTCATCATATCTCTGGCAGAAATTTATACATACAGATTTCAATCTAAAGTTCTTGAAATGTGCTCTTCGAGTATATAATTACATACTGAATATTCTCAGAAATAAACAAAGCAGAAATATTCCAAATTTTGTATTTTAGAAGCAGAATTTGCAAAGTGTTTTTTCGTAGAAACCAGTCTTCAGAAAGCTGAGATATATTCCCAAAAGTGCTGGTTTTATTCATTTATGTAAATAGCTACAAATTTATATCAAAGTTGCTTAGTTGTGATTTGATATTACATAAAGTTGATATTTCCAGTAGTTTTGACTCAATATTTCGAAAATTGGAAGACTAAGATCGAAGTGATCTAAAAAGGAAGAGAAGGGCCTGAGTAGAATGGGGATCAAGCGATGGAAAAGAATCACCAAGAAAATTGGGATTGATTCGCCCAACAAAAGGATTTGGATATGTATGTCGTCAGTTGAGTAGGTCTAGATCTGTATTCTATCCCTCACCTTCAAATAAATATGTTAGGATTGGTATGGTGAAAGTGTTTATTACTTTGAAGAATTAAATTGATATTTTAGTATTTATTTGATTTGGTACTTATACTCCAATTGAATTTTTCACACGTACTTGACTATTGTGTTCTGGTGGATTTTATTGTTTCATTTTTGTATTGGTTTTAGATTTCAAAATTAGAATATATTTCAAAATATTAACTTTAGCACTCAAACTTCTACCGGCCTATTTGTAGCGTCGCTTTCCGTGTTCAAATCCATTTGGCTTAATCACACTGCATCGGATGAATTAAATTTTAGGGATTGTAGAAATGATTTCAGAAAGCCGAAGATCGACGAACAGAAACCCCTTTTTGTTGTTGAAATTTTGATATTGTTGAAGAGTTACTGAACTATTACATTAAGGGGTGAGAACAATAACAAACAGTGTCAGTTTTTGTTAACGCCGCTTCTCAACAATCGATCGAATTTTTTCACATCTACTGTTGTATAGCTACCACAAAAAATTTGAATGGGAATAGTTGAGAATAGAAGATGACTATAAATTAAGTGAACAAAAAACAGGTTGGAAATAATATTTAAAGCTGGTTTCTTTACAATGATCGATCTATCTAGAAATAAGAATTTGTATCTGCATAAATGTTTTTTGCATTGAAACGAATTTTCCAAGTAGAAATTATTTGTAATATCTGAAATCTACTTTTCTATAACTTCGTTAGAACTAAATCGTTAGGATTTTAGGTGACGAGAGGAAAGTCTGAAATTTATCACGGATATGATATAAACTTTGTGCTAATGGAAAGAAATAACTGTGTGTATTGAAGAAAATTTATCTACATCAACAATGGTGTAATAGCAAAGGTCTGACAAGAGAGCTGTGTAGTCGAAGATTTGTCAATTAAATTTAAAAAGTAAAACACAGTTACAGCAAACTAGTACACTATAAAATGTAACTGAAACTTTTGAGTCAGTCAATATTCGTGACTTAATGTTGCATCAGGTTACTACATCGTCTCAAAAAGCACAGTAGACATTTTTAAGTGAAAATGAAGTAACACACAACAAACATCCACTCTATTCTTCTAATTCAGCTATGTGTGATTTTTGCTTATTGTTACTTTAAAATGAAGAAACATTGTGGTCGAAGTCTGTAGTTTTCTTGTATTTAAAAATATACAGCGTCGTCTAAGTACAAAGAAATGAAATTATTGGAAATGGTGTTTATTTAGGATATAAATGATTCAATAAATACAAGAAGGTCATTAATAATTCATAGAAATGTATATATTTTATGATCGATTCAAATTTATTGGAAATCGCTCCATCCTTAGTTTATTAAAAATTCATTCAATTATTTCAATTACAACATGAAGTTCCGCCCGCTAAACTTTCTTGTTGTAAGTTGATTCAATTAAGTGACTAATGAAATTGTAATGTTCTTCGTATTTAAAAATGTTTATTCACAAAACGACGATGTATACACGGTGTATGTACATACGTAACTCATTTATACACTAACAAACCAATTGTTCACTACTCTCAGGCTGTTAGCGACATGTTTCATATACTATATCACTTTCCAGAATCTTCGATTTCCTGGAAATCTCTGATTTGCCGTTAACTAGCTAAAAGACCTTCTTAGAAATTGTCTATAAAAACTGTTACAGTTTAATGTGAATAGTTCACTGAAAATAGAAAAAAGTAGCTGCCACATAAAAAATATAATGTAAACAGGCAGACTCCTTAGGGAATACCTGGAGCTTCCACCAAACTTAGTTTCGACAACACATTGAAATAGGACAGACTTCATGGTGAAGTCAAATGAGCAAAATAATACTGCCGAATGGTTGAAGAGTTTTTTTCATGGTTGAAATTCAGTGATAAAAATGAAGAATTCAAACCATAGACTACTTATATGCACATTTGACACAATTTGTTCAGTTGGTTTCATAAATTATAATCTCATCATTTTTTACCATTTTATTGATTTCATAACATATTATATTAATCCCCTTCCGACTAGCTACAATATACAATATATCATTTTTATTTTCCAATATAGTCTAAATTAAGTTTAATATATTTCTAGTATCGATCTTTTAGGATTTTTAATACTTTTTAATAATTGTTACGAGCAAGTTCGCGTTCCTGCTATCATGAAATTCTGCAGACGCCTCCCCCCCTTTATTATAGCAGGCGGTTTATTTACATTAATAATTTCTAGGAAGGTTTATTCACTCATTTGTTTTGTTTCTTTATTCTCTAGAAGTTTTCGGAATTCTTTTGAGATATATAAGGAGATGGGGTGGCGCAGTTTAGTTCAGATTATAATAAATAGTCATAGTGAACAGACTGAAATAGAAAGTGATCGACAATTCAAATAAATGATTTGAGTTTGTTAAGTGTTAGTGATAAGTGAATTATTATATCTAAGTGAAGTATAAGGTATTCAAATAAATTAAGAATATATTAAAACAGTGAGAAGGGACATTGTTTATCAATTGACCCCACGAATAGAAATCTTAGAAATAAATAGAAAAAACATATCAAAATAACGATTATTTAATCATCGCGAACCAATAATTACCAATGTTCTTTAAGTTTTTCGAAAAAGTCAGTTAGTTGCTAAATATGAAGATCATTTTGAATAGATACTAAACTGACCCGAAGCATGCCCATGATATTACTCTTTTATGAATGCGCACTTTCTGACTGGATGGGTTATATTGAGAATAATTTTCTGGAACTTCATTTTCATTCCTATGCTTAAAGTGTTTTGAATTAAAATTAATACTATAGGCAACTGTTATCGTGTCTTCTTTAGCAGATAGCCAAATAACGCTTTCGATATTCTAAAATACGATTAGCACCACTCTTCCGATGAAGGTTGCAACTGGAATTTCTCTAGCGTTGTCAACTTGCAAGACATTCTTTTACCTACGTATAATGAGTTTAAGGAGGCTTGTGCATATTTTTCGAATTTGTTTTTGTGCATCTATTGAAGTTTGTATACAATTATCTCACGTTCAATTCAGCAGTAACTATGTGACGGTACGAGAGACCAGTATCTTCAACTACTTGTCTTATAGTAAGATGTCTATCATGCAATATGAGATCAATAACTTTTTCATGTGTGGTGGCGCTTCTGGGTGCTCTACCTCTCTACCTACTTGTTCATCTGTTCACGACTGATAAATAAATATTCTCATTCATAAATTAGTTTAATATTTCTTTAAATTAGAATCTATATATTTATTGAAATAAGCTTGTTTTACCAATGATTCTATTCCACATTTTGCTCAATAATTTGGCCACAGTTTCCAAAAAAATTGTTATTTTCGTTGAGAACATTTTTATTGATTTTATTGATTCAATCTTATATCACTCATTCACATTTTTTTCTTTTGTACCCTCTTGTTTGATCTTTTGTGATTTTCTATGCTAGTGTCGACTCAATTTATTCTCTAAATACAGTTTATTTTCATAGTCTCTCCATATCCTTTTTCTGCCTATTCTGAAGACAAAAATATGATTTTTGATAGCCGTAAATTGTAAATAGTAAATGGTACAGTTAGAGGGGTAATAATGGAAAAAAATCTTCATTTATTAAAATATTTATTAACCTACATTCAGTAATAATTCCAATATAACTATCTTCTTTATTTAGTCACCAAAAATTCGTATAATTGCATTTAATTTTCGTATTGCACACAAGTAGTGTTTGCATTGGATATTTTCAGCTCCTACACTATCAGCTGATAACCCATGTATTCAATTGGGTTGAATATTATGGGGATAGTTACAGCACTTTATGTCATATAGTTTCAGATATTATATCACACACTCTCTATATTAACCGGTGGCATTTCTATAAGACTTGCTCTATTTGGTGTTATATTCACCTGTTAGCTGTTGAACGTATATTGTTGAAGACACAACGTTTTACAGAATCACTCAACAGTTTATCGGTGATATTCCAATGGTAATCCAAGCTAAAATGTTAATTTAATTTGTTAATATCAATAACGCTTTTGAAACCCAAACCTGTCTCTATCTAGCTTGAATTATTGTCATACCTTGTCCTCTATTTGATGGTGTTTCTACACGACACTCTTCGGGCGTATCACATCATTTCAGAAGATCCATTTTCATTCTCATACTTTTTCATGTTTTCAAAATAATTTTGACGCAAGGTAATACATGTATGAACCTTTAGAACCTGTATATGGTTAATACATACTTATTTTGATAACGAATATTGTTCAAAATTATATTTCAATTATCTAAATACTTTTTAGGGCGTCCTGAGTACTTGGTTCTATTTACTATTTATTTCAGATTACCAACTAGCTATTGATATATTATTAACGGTAGAACTGCGTCAGCTATTTTTGTATGATTTTTCCGATGTTAAATATTATTTAATATCCGGTTTGTCTTTTGAATAATAATATTGATGATTATTCTATTTTGATGAATAAATTGCTGCTATTACTGATACCTATTATCCTCTAATAAAAACGTTTAAATACGTGATCTGTTCGACAGAAATGTGGATTTTTCATAGGTTTGCCACGCGGTAATTTATTGTTGTTTTTCTCCATTTCAAGTATCAAAATTTTACATAGAAGTAACTACCATATAGATTAGTTCTGAACGGGAATAATGTGTGGGATCGCCAGGATCATCATTTATCGGTAAGGTGAGTACCGCGATTGCGGGATGAAGGAATTTTTCTTGGAGTCAAAATAATGGTTTTCATCCGAGGAACGTGCTTTAAGGAAAGCAAATCCCTTTTTCGACCATTAAAGTCAAGACAACAGTGTTTTTGAATTCCTACGTTATAATATTTATTCAATATGTAGATACCCTTAAGACAAATTATATTTGTTGAAGAAAATGGTTTTGTTATATAAAAAAATGTTCCTGTTCATATTTCCGTTACTGTTTTACTTATCCACCATAACCACCTGACTTGTGTCTCCCTGAATACTTCATGTTCCAGCTTTAAAAAAATTTTAATTAAAACAAACAGGTATCATCTGAAAGATTTATTGGAAAAGTCAGTTTTTAGTTAAACCATCCTCGTAATTCCACTCATTATTCAAATTATTCAACAAACCGTTTACGTGTTAATTGATTTAATAAATTAGTAAATGTCGAGATCATGACTAAAAAAACATTATTTTTCATTGATCTGCAACTAAAAGCGATTATTTTATAACACGCTAGATACTAAATCAAAAATACTAATTACTTTTTCATGAAACGTGAAATTAATAAATGAAGGTTTTGTTTTTATTCATGCAAAATTTAATGGTATTAAATCGACATCAGTGTGCATTATTCATTGAAAAACGTCATCCAAAAACTAGTTTTATTACAAATTTATATCCATGAATAAAGATGAAATCAAACATATGAGTATTCATTTGTACAAAATTTTTAACCACGTTTTCATTTTGTGGATAATTGCGGTAATTCTAAAAACAATGACTTTTGTTATCATCGAGTTTGGTTTATTATATTATAGTTTCCAAGAAAATTTTTTTCTCCGAATTCCTAGTTGTAATAAAAAGTGTACAACAAAGAAAATTCACACACAGTACAGTACATTTTTGAATTTGGTTTGAATGAATTTGAGATTTATGAATTTCTAATGTATTTATTTACTAATCTCGTGTTTTCAAGCTACTGCAGGTGAATTTTTTGGAAAATTAATAATATCGTATTTATATTCGGTGAAGATCTTGCCTCGATGTATTCTTTATTTATCATAAATTCTTTCATATATATTCAGGTTCACATCAAACAATTTAAATGCTGAATCAAAGTATATCCACGAATTTTTTTATTTAGAGTACTTCACAGTTTTATTATCATCATGTTAATGACAATAAACTAAATAATTTGAATTTAAATTATTCATTCACATAATTCAGTAAAATTTTTTGTATGTAAGAAGTAATGATGAGAAGGTGAACCCTATCACACTCGAGAAGTTCGAGAAGTGCCTGCCGTGTGGAGATGTCTGTGGATATTGATCTTGAACTTCTGTGGGTTACAGTGTTGGGTGAATACGTGCCCTGTTGGCTTATTCCACAGACTTACAATTCTCCAAAGAAATGAGTCCCGATAAATTGACGTTCTGGGCGTCTACAGAAGTTCCTGATCAACTGCCTGTAGAGTAGTTTTTGCACATACTGCTCTAGGTGGGATTATGTTGGACAGCTCAAAAGAAGAATAAAAATGATTATTGACGTGGCTTAAAGTTGGATGGTATGTTCAACCATTGGTCGTGGTATGCTCTAGTTGTGGGTACTTACATAGATTTTTCCATACATAAATCTCACAATAAAAAAACTCACATATAGGAGGAAAATATTTACGTGAATTGAACAGAAACTTCAATAGAACGAGACATAAGACTAGACCAAAGATCAAACGCAAAATGCTTATGAAAAAGCGATAAAATGATTGATTCAATAAAAAGGGTAGTCTGAAAATTTGAAGTTTCACAATTGAGGAATGGGATGAATGCATGTAAAGTCGAACATGTATCCTGAACAAAAAGAGGTTATTTTAGGTATAATACCAAAGACACTGGAATACAATGAGAAATCGGGTGAGGCACTTTCATAAAGAAATAGTTTTATGCTAGCATTACAATTTGAGCAGACTCCAATCAATAGTAACTATCGGGCTAATTATAAGTGAACATTGACACTATAACAAACGAAAAAAGATATTATCCATATAAACCGAATCACAATCGAATTAGACAATCTGACTCACGATTTAGTCTCGAACTGATAATACTCTGAGGTATTTGGCTCAAAATTAATAATAAAATAAACCTTAAAATATTTGATATATTGCAATGTTCGTGAATGTCGTTTCGCGGCCGAAGAAAGTCATTGAACTTTTTAATTGGAGAATCAACAAATGTATCTTTTGTTCTTGATAAAGAAGATAATATTAACAACGTATTGTCGTGACCAATTTCGATCTCGCTCAAACAAAATTTCTTCAAGACTGACTGTGACTGGAATATGATTCGACCGCGGATTTTACGAAACCAAGATCGGACCGCAAACTAATCGTAATCAACTTTATAATGTAAAATCAGCCCCATTTTTTTTGCTTTCACTATTACCGAAAATACAACAATTAATTTTTCTCTTATCTTTCAATTTAATCGTGATCCAATAAAATGCTCATATCCGTCACATATTAGTATCTCAGTTATTCTAGGCCAATAATCGATTTGTAAGACTGAACACACTGTTTCCACTAACAAGACAGTGTGTTCAGGATTAATATCACGAACGTTTCCAAAAATTTCACATTACGTACTATTAGAACTGTGAGGATATGTTGAATGTTTATTTTGTGACTTTTTTCCACAAATGTGTCCAGTTTACTTCAATATTTGTCTGTAATTTTATCACAAAAATAGAGCAAGGTATCAAGGCAGGAACAACGGATTAAATACTTGTAACATTGGAATAGTCAATTCATCATAAACCAATAAGAATAATGAATCGATAGATACGTATGAGACTCGCATGTGTATATTCCAAGATGATAACATTCATCGGAAACTCTGACACGTAATATGATTAATGCGAGAAGTTAAAGTTAAACGTATCACTATGGCCTGATTATGTAATTTAAACCGACACAGCCAGCATAGCAGTCAAGCGTCAGAGATTGGTATACGTATTAGATGTTTAACTAATGACATCGAGCACCCCAAGGGAGACTCGATTTATGCGTGATTTAGATCGCTGTTTCTGTTTTCTCTATACTGATTTGATTATAAAGTGATGAACATTCCTCTTTATTCGAGTCGAAAATCACCCCACACTTTTGACATTAATTCGGAAACTTGATAACAACTCATTGGCTCATAGTTTCATGTCATCAAAAACTACTTGCGTAGTAGACTAAATAAAACAAAATTAAAACCGGCGTTTTTATTACGATATAAAATACATAGAAATACATTCAAGACTTTCAAGGAGTCATAAAAACGTGGTTTTGTTCAAAAAATTATTCATTTTATAGTTTGCAGGAATAAGTTTTGTAAAATCAAATATGATACAATGTGATAGACAAAATCTATACATGAGTTACCGCATTTTCTGATGCTTACTTTCGATACTCCAAATTCATTTTAATTCAATTATAGTTATATACGAGGTGTAGTTATTAAGTAACGATAATAGCGATGCTACAGAGAAGTACGTACGCGCCTACTCTTTCGAATGCAATGTCTGCCGTGTCTGTAGACAAACCATTGTAGCTGTTGTCTTCGTTTGTATAGGGGCTGTTTTTTGTATTGCCGTAAAAATTATCAAAGTGAAAATAGAGCAAGGGATAGTAGTGAAACCTCACATGAAACTTGGAAAAGTTACAACAGAAACTTGTATTATTGTAACAAGTGTATGGTAATGAATGTTTTTCGCGTCCACGAGTGATTTAAGCATTTACAAGATGGATGAGAAGATGTTGATGATGATTCACGTTCGGATCACCCTTCCACGTCAAAAACGGATAGAAATATCGAAAAATTTTAGCATGCCAAAAAGGTATGCAAAACTGTATCCAAATTTTTCACATTCCAATAATAAGAAGCTCGCAGCAGTTGTATTCACACTTTGAATGCGATTGAAAATGAATCATAACGAATCCAATCAGCATTGAACAGACCAAGATTTGAGTCTATAGAAGCTATGACAGAAAATCGGCGTGCGTCCTGAGGGATGTGACAGAAAAATACTTTCTGCACTATTTCGAATAATGAAAAATACGGGTGGAGCAATGTAGGGAGAGAAGAGTGGTATATATTGAAGGTGATAATACATAAATATACATAATATTGAAATGGATTCTTTTATATCACAAGCCTCGTTATTTAATAGCCATACCTCGTATACTATCAGGGATGTAAGTAAGATTTACTAGTAGAAAACAAGTTGGCTCCCATGAGCTGGCAATAAAATTCGAGTCTAATAAATATTCTCACAGTAAGGTATATAAGCATATTTTTCAATTTTATTGGATACTTTCCGAATAAAATTATGGACACTTTTGATCGGTTTTAAGATGATAGTTTATTATTAGAAATTAGAATTATTGATTTTTATAACAACCAAATGAATATAGAACAATCGCAAATACCGATTGTTTGTCGCTATTGCCGGAAAAAATCTAGAAAGGAGTATAAGGCAACGTATCAATATTTCTACAGCAGTTTCGGGCACCGTGTACTTTCACTCTGTAGTTGCTAGAAAATAGAAAAAATGAAATTTTTTCCATTGTGTTCAGTCGAAATTTATCGAATATTATCTATCCTTTCAAGTGAATGAAGTATATTGCATAGATTACCACCGCGCAATTCATCGTCAAGGGCAATCGATTCCTGTTCCTTAATTGGGAGAAGAAAAAATACGAAACAAAAAAGTATGAGAAAACATTCAATACCAAATTACTAGGTAGCAGATGGATGTGTAAAAGATTTCATTTTAATTCAAGCAACGGAAGGGCTTCAAATTACAATTTAAAAAATTGAATCACACAAACAAATATAAACGAAAGTGAGCAGACGATTGATGATTTGATATATTGCTTGAGGCGTCTACAATAATTATTATTTATTTGATCTTCCTCTTGTACCAACTTTGTGACTGGACTTGGGTAATTTTCCACTTTTACCAACAATGTTCTGTATTAGAGATATTAGACAAACATATGAAAGTTCAATTGAACCAATTAACCATCCAAACCTAACAATTTGATAGCTGCGTTCCTGCTCATATATAACGTTTGAATCTACTTCGCTAACACTTTTTCCTTTTGATCTATATTTATATACCCGGATTTGTTGAGCAGTTAGGTAGCAGCAGCTATGCGGCTTACCTCTCCTGGCTTAAGGATCTTGAATATAAGTACCGTAGCCTTTGTCTACAGACAGCCTCGCAGTCACAGTCAGAGTTTTTCGGTGGTTTCCTTTGTTTTCTTCTAGAAACGATAAGTACTGTCGGGAGTTATTCGAATGTTCTTCAGATCGTATATCATCGGACAGAGAACAATCCAATTAATATTCTTAGCTCATGTTGAGTCAATGACAGTGTCCTTAAGACCAGTTGGTAGAATACGAGAGAAACCTCTTCGTTCCATACCTAAGAGTCTTAATTTTTCTAATTTATTCCCGTTTTTCAAATTTTTCACGGCCATAGATTGGTGGCTTTTCGAAAAACCTATCAATGCTTCAGGTTTTATGGAAGAAGTTTTCAATCTTTTTGTTCAAGTCATCAGATGGTTAATTGCTGTGCACTCCATTGTGGTTAAATGTATTTTTATAATGGATTCGACTTGATTTGGCCTATACTTCCATTGAGATCGCAGGCTTGGTTGCTGTGCCATATATTCCTAACTTCCTTGTTTATCACAATTCCTGCATTTGTTTAATGTTTTCGACGTGTTATAATAACCATAGATTTTGGTAAAGCATAGTTTGGGACTAACCTAACGTAGCCTAACCAGTGATCATAGCTATACAGGCAGCATTTTCGGTGCTTTGTTCATTTTTATTGTCCAATTTAATAGTCCACTTTCTACAAATGTCATCAAAGTATGAAATGACTTCTAGAACTACCTACATGTGACGCGCCATTTATTGCGAGGCAAGCCGTCATCTGCAGCTTATCTAAGAAATGAGGGATTGCGATTATTCAAATAGAAAATCTCCTATTTTCACCTACTCGATGAAAATTTTGAGTAACAATCATAGTAGAAATGACAATATGTGAATAGGTAAACATTTTATTTTATTGGAACTTGTGAAACTTGTTAATTGGTCTGAATCTTGAAAAAACAAATAGCGAAATGTCGTATCCGTCCTGTCAAAAACACTCGACATCTAAAATCAATTTGAAACAAGAAAGTGTTATTTTCAATCGTAACTCCATTGAATAAATAAAATTATATAACAAGTTTGAAATACATTGTGTGAGAAAGCTCAATTAAAAAATTAATAATGTATTTGGAAAACAATTATGTTATTAATTGAACGTTGGAAGAGATATGTCTGAATCTTTTTTTCTGAAAGTTCTGTTAATGACGTTCAATTAAAGAGAAATTTTTAAATTGTTTGCCGCTTCATGAGTTTCATGTTCAAAGTTCGACTTAGTAATGAGCTTCTTTTCGGTGAACGAGATATTGGAAGTTACCCCATATCATCTGATATTGCCCGTGGGTACGAAGGCGCGTATCCCCAATAGAACGAGGATAAATTCTATCCACAATAAATATTATTTCCATCACTTTTGATCGCACAAGATCTTTTTCTGTTTCTGTTCAAAGCTCGATTTAGTAATGAGCTTTTTCACAGTGAAAGATATTATATTGAACTTGGATAGTATGGTGCATGTATTCAAGTTGAAAAATCGGAGACAAAATTTATGTATAATGAATATTATGAATAATTTGACAAGTACATTAAATATAAAAAATAAAATAATTTATTTGGTAATATAGATTATAGTGAAACAACTTTTTTATGTAGTTCTTGAAATAATCAAACTACCCAAGCCCCATCGACCCGACTCTTTCAGAAATTTGGAACTTATTAATTATTTTCACAAAACTGAGGCATGATTCTCTGACTTTACCAGTGTACTAAAGTAAAAATGAAGCGAACCACTGTCACTCACTATGTTTCGTTCTAATTTAACATAATTAGAAAAGGATTGATAATGTTTGAAACCGAAAAACAAATCATAGCAGGATGAAACGTTTCGAAAAAGGAATGAAATATAACAAAAATGGAAGGAGAAATGAAGTACGGGCGATCTAAGGTCAAGAAGTAGAAAAACAAACTAAACCGTGGGCAAATATTGAGAAAAGAAAACAGACAGAGAGAGAGAGCTTTATTGTTATTAGGAAATTTCACAATTTCATATTAGTCAATATAAAATAGTCAATAAATAACAAATTATATCTTACTACATACTAAATTGATTATGCCAGTCTATTGATTGCTATATGGTAAATTGTAGAATTCTGCCACAAAATAAAAAAGTCTTCCAAGTAGGAATGCCTTTGGTAATATTGGAAATTTGCTATTTTTAATTCTGAAGGTAGCTAACCGAATAATTTTTTGGCACTGAAAATGATGGAATTATTTACCAGATCAGAATTGGGTATAGTTAAGTAAATGTTCTGCTAGTATAATACCTATCAATAATAATAATAATAATCAACATTAAAAATATTTGGAACTAATTAATGACGATAGCAATACATAGTACAAAAAAATGATAAAGCAGTTGGGCTAGAAATACTTGAACTTTTAGATGAAAGGGAGATAACACTTTATACTAGTGTTAAAGGTCATATATGAGAGAGGCCACTACCCCAAACAGTGTTTGCGTTCAAATTTTATCCCCCAAACTAAGAAAAAGAGAGTGAGACAAATGCTTTATTGTCAAAAAATTGTTAAAATTTGTATACAAAAGTTTGTAGTAGAAACCAAGAATACAAATTCAATAAAATATCAATATAATGAAGGAAAACAGAATGAGTAATAAAATTATAGGTAATAGTTGATAATAGTATAAAGTCCATAGCAAAATTAAACCAGTATGCAGAATGCCCGGACTAAAATATTATTATGAGATTAGAAGTCGTTTACAGAGTAGAAGGCACTTTCCAGTAAATATGCCCTCAAATTATTGCGAAATGCGGGAAAAGATGATATCAATTTGATTTCAATTGGAAAGTGATTGTGCATTTTTTTGCATTTTGAAAAATTGAGCCCTTAACTAATTCTGAGTAGGTAGGTTAAGGTCATGTTCTGCTTTTCCATTTGGATAGCCGTGCAACGACCTTTCTGGAATTGGAGAAGCATGTTTAACAATTAGGTAAACTTAATCAAAGTCAGCCTACTATTTAGTCCGAGTAAATATCTAACAACTCTCTTTTGTAGTTTGAAGATTCGGTTAAATTGAGTCGCACTACACGTACCCCAGAAGGGAAGGGCATTTCGAAGATGCGACTCTATAAGGACATAATAAACAGTTAAGAAGGTGGATAAGTTCAGATCTTTGAAAACTGATCTCAGCGTAAAACAGGAGAATCATTTTTTAGATAAGGCGGCAATACGTAACTATCATTTCAAGGAATTGTCCACAACCACAGACTTAGTAGCCTGATGAGTCATACCTTAAAGATATTCCTAAAATTAATCCGCCAAAAAGTTTACCAAAAATATGACTACGAGAAGACATTTGATAATGTACGACAGCATAAGAAGGACATCGACGCATTGAAAACATATATTGGAGCCAAACAGCAAAAATGAATAATGATATGTCCAATATAATAAAAATAAGAATGGAGCAGGACAAAGATTTGTGCTGTTTACTTTCCTATATAATTTATATTTGGCGATTTTTCAGGAGGCTCTGGAGGACCTGGAAATGGAATTTAAGGTTAATTGAGTGTGGATTAATACTTTCATATATGCTGATAACAAGGTCTCAATCGCTGATAATTTGTCGGACAAAAAACAATTGATTGATAAAGTAGGAGAACAAAGTAAAACAATGGGTTTAAATATGAACACAACAAAAACTAAATTTATGATCTAATCTAGAAAATACCAGCTATCTGAAGACAAAGAAATGAACTGTCTAATCAAAAAGACCCGACAGGCATTCCAAATGTTACGTGTAATTGGTGCTTCTCCATAATGTGGAACAATGGATATTCAAGGAGGATCGATAGAATTTCAAAATGTAGATATATCGTAGAGTCCTTGAAGTTCCATCGATTGATAGACTACCAAATGGAGAGATACTAAGACGTTGAAAAACAACGGGATCATATAATTCTAAATAGAACGAAGACTGGAGAGGGATTGGAGGAAGGAGAATTTTTTGATTGCAAAATATTAAACAATGTAGTCGTTAATACACGCCTCAAGGAATCGAATATTGGAATATGTTATCACAAATATCGATTAACAAATTGTTTTAGAAGAAGGAGAAACTAGAAATTACAAATTTATAGCACCATCAGAATAAAATCTCTCAATCAATGAAATTTAATTTTCTGATAAACAATAGATAAGAACTGTGCTCATCTAGTGACTCTTTTTATTACAACGCAGGCGGGACATTTAGAGTATAAAACCAATGACTGAAACAAAAAAGCTCCTCCCACATATCCCTTGAAATCCTCTTTTTTCTTGATGATTTATAAATAGCTCCTAAGGGATGCCAATTTAATTCCAGCATAATGTAACATTAATGGAAATCTTTATTTACATGAAAAGAAAACTTAATTTTATACTTCTAGCCGTGATGTCTAGATATTATGAATACGAAAACTTATGTATTCTCAAACACTCTGTATGGGAACAGTTATATATAATGGAAAACCATCTAAAACTAACTCATTAATCAATTATCTAGGTGGATGTGTTCCTGACAATAAAAACCCTCGGAACATGGAACAAAAAATTATAATTCCATCAATTCCAAATTGAAAACATTTCCATTGCGACATAAATTATTTCAACAAGAAATAACAAGTAATTTGTTCCGGTCCTCTGAACACATAATCAAAACAGAAAGAACAATGTCATCCGCAGAGCACAATTCATCTCGCTCCTGGTCCTTTCGAATTAGAATTTAACTTCCTTAAAATGCTTCTAAAATATGCAAATGTAGGTTTATTTTGCATAATGGCGATTGAGAAGAGCGATGCAGTTGGTACGACTGTTTGGGCTTGTTCTTACTCTGAATATGGCGCCTAAGAATAATTTAGCCGTTATCGTCACTATCTCAACTGGTCGTGACTCAACTTATGGAGGGATATTTATTTTTTCGACTACTGGTTAACTGGCAATGACTCGATTTAAATTTGAATAATGAAATAGGAGTATTTCAAATGATTTTGATGAATCAGCGAATAAGTTTTATATCAATTTTAATTATGTATTAAACTCAGCTCAATATTTCAAACAAATCTAATTGAAACATCGCAAAAACAATATAGATAATATGTGCAGAATCTAAATATTAATGTTTGCCAAACAAAGTAAATGAATAACTAATTACATTTAATCGAATTTTGTAAAGCTATATATCCAAATTGAATGGATATCTGTTTCATGAGATCGTTCAAATTAAATAAAATCTATTTCTATTAATTTCTATATCAATTATTCAACTGATTTTCAGCCATTAATGATATCTATAAACAAACATGAGTTATAATAACTCACTATGAAAAATGGTGGATGATTCAGGTATTATTTACCAATATTAGGGTGGCTCTGTGTTTTACTACAAGTTGATTGACTGCAAGCTAACACTTTATTATTATTATTGAACGGAGTCCTTCAAATAAAAAATTTTTCAATATTCGTAAAAATCAAGACTTCAGCTTAACTCTAAAAATAAATTGTGACATATTATTTCAAATTTATAAAGTAATTCACTACGTAAGAATGTTTTTCATTGAGGATGCTTTCAAGGTAAATACACGATTTATTTGGATCTACATACATAGTGTTCTTTACAGTGTTTTTTCTAGCAGAAGTTCCATAGGATGGTGGTCATATTTTGCAAATGGTTCCTCAGATACTGGAGCTGAGTTTTGTACAGACTATCCTAGCATAGTTCCAATGTAGTAACGAATCGACAGTGGCAGAGTTGATATATCTTTTATTTTGTTCATGGCTCCATAAGGAGCTCTTAAAGTGGAACATTTAATAATCTTTTAACTTCTTTGCTCTATGATAATTTAAATAACCAACGAGTTAATATACGCAGCATTTGATTTGCAATAAAATAACCATTTGGTCGAAGGTATATACTGCTCCACTTGCATGATAATTTCTGATTTCAGAATTTTAAAAAATACTTCACCCTCTTCCTTTTAGAGTCCCATTTTCTAGGTGATCTTGATATTCACTATTCTCGTTACAACTTTCGTTAGTATAATCAACATTATCGTCATCAATTAAGCTAAAACCAGCAACTAACTAGTATAATACGTAATATAATATGTCAACAAACAGTTAATAGTACAGAATCATCAATATGAGGAAAGGCGAGTTCCATTTGTTTAAGAAAAAAAATATATATTTAAGATTTCAGTGTGATATGGTATTAAATTTTTTATAGCAATAACTTTAATCAATTGAGCTTCGACACACCAACAAATTGATTTTAATTCCAGAGATGCCCACTTTACTACTAATTTCCAATGATATCCGCATAAGATAACTGCGATTGTTGCCATGGAGTTAAACCAATGTTGTTTGATCTGTTTATGTACAATAACACATAGTGGTTGAGTGACAGTAGTGGCTTCATCCGACTAATTAAACGGAAGTTAACGAATTGGACTCTAGTATAAATTTATTGATTGTTGTCTATTACCGACAATAAATGACTGTTGGAAGATATCAAGTTAAATTGGTTATCCGGAAATAACGTCATAAACCAATATTATCATGATTACGAATGTTTCCCGAATTGAAGAACGATTTTCGAAATCACAGGAATTATACTTTCTCTCACTGTGATTTTGATAGAAAATTCACATATTTTTGAAACTATTTACTACAAAATATACTTTTTGAAATTCCATTTGATTCCATTAATCGTACAGAAAGAATGATTTTGAAAAGTCGAGTTGATACAATTTCATCTAATGGATCAATTCGTTATGAAAAGTGACTACGATTGAATAACAAAATTTACAATTAGGAAGTTTCCAAAAATTTTAACCGATCCCATTTGTGCTAAAAAATATCTGTGGTTAAACTAAACAATTTTTCGTATTCTGGATTATTTATGGTAAACAACAAGGTTTATCAGCAGATCATAAAATCATATATAAAACTTATCCCTCTATATTTTTCTCTAAGAATCACCATTTCTGAGATGTCGCCATTAAATCCCAAATGACCTTCAATCTTGAGCGACATTTTTAGCACACGATGGGGATTTAGCTATCTTGATTTTGATATTCTGTTTTGATTAGTCAATTTTTATCAATCAAATATACTCGAAAATAATACGACAAAAAGCTCCAAAATGTATATTTTCAGCAAATGGAGAGTTCGAAAAAATCGTGATATAGGAAAATCATGTGGAAACACATAATATTGACAACACATAAAGAGATCCGTAGAAAGTACAGGACATATATTAGACAACATCAATCACAGTAGATACAGAATACGGTGGAATGAATAAATCTATCATCAGACCATAAGAAAATGTATCCCATTGACAGCTGAGATTCAAATTTTTAAAAATGATGGGAAATCAAGGATGAAATCATTTTATCAAAACTAAGATATGAAGAGAATAAAGGACACAAACCACTAAAAAATACATTGATTCAGAATCAGGAGGCAAAACAAAAAAAGAGACAACTGATACAATATCGCAAAAAACATAGTATCAGCCAGTGAATATGGATCATGAACCAAACGTTCAATGACAGAAGTTTTTCGATAAGTGATACTTTGATCATATTCAATCATAATATCGTGATAAAAATGTGTTCAGTAAAATATTAGCCTACATTTTTCTGTCGAATCAATCAACAAGATAATTTCTGGCTAAAAACTAGGCATTATCGAAAGAGCCCGGTTTTTACTAAAAATAATTTATGATATGTTTCGTGTAGGATCAATACCTATTACCCGCTCATTAAAAAATGGATAAATATCCATTTCCGTCCTAAAAATATCAGAATACTGGAAATCTAATCAGAAACTATGCTAAATAGTTTATAAAAGTCCAATAAAATCAAAAAAAATTGGAACAAACGCTAACGGCAACCACATCTCCGATGTTGTGATACGTATGCTAAATATTAGTAATCACTGAAAAGAGTAGAATGCCTTGAGGGTAACATAATGGAATATAACTTTCTATTTATTCCATTATATTATCGAATCTATGAAGTAATTTCTAGATTCTGAACATATACAAAGCTTCTTTCAGTTTTCGTTGCGCGTTTATCTCGATGTAACTTATCCCTGACCAGATTTGACAATAAAAGAGAAATGGACTCTAGCTTTTCGGCTCAAAGATTGAGGAAAATATAACTTTCACGGAACCGTTTAATACCTATAAAACTCTTTGTGGTTAACTTTTTCCAACTGAGTATTGCTGAGAGAACTGTAATACCCGCGGAGAAACATAATCTAATTTTTGCTAGAAGTTTTATCGCAAAGTTTTGAACTTCCCACGGAAAAGTGTCCGCTGTAACTGACTTAGAGTAGAACAGCATAGGCGTAGATGCTATAAAATATACATGGAAAATTGCGTTACCAAATTTAAAACGGATACATTCAATTCAATAAATTGAATTAACAGTAGTATCACGAGCTCGTCCATGACATGAACCGTTAAGCTGATCCTCTTCGGTTATGATGAAATAATCTATAGTTTGGCGGGTGCTGAGGTTCTCCGGTTGCTCACAGGTTTTCTTATATAAAACGGCGATTTGCTTATATTGTTGTTTTAGAATCGAAGGACTTACTTATTTGTTTTTTAACTCTCTGGAATTTGTTGTCGCTTGTTCATTAGCGAAAAAGGCCATAAACAATCTGATGTTATAGATAAGTTAACGGTTTATATATGAATTAATAATTTATGAATCAGATACGTGTAAGTATAAAGTCTTGGTGTATAGTTTAATCAACAGTGAATAGTTTAGTTTAATTAGAAAATCATTACAATATTCAATATAGGAATATGGAATTGTACTGTCGAGATAAACAATTGAAAGGAATTATCTTAGAGAAATGTGTGAACTAATTACAGAGAAAAAAATGATAGAAAGAAACGGCAATCCTCAAGAAACCCTAATGATGGAACAGTATCTAATAAACTTGTTTAACAGTTCAAAAAGGAGATAGCTTAAAAAAAATCAACAAATTAGTTCATACTTACAAGAGGAAAGCAGCTCTTACTTTTGGTAGGGAGACAGGGAAAGAGTTTACTCCCAAAGAAGAAGTGGAACAAACCTGAATTCAAACAAAGCACCTGGATACGATAAAATCATAGGGACAATATTGAAAAGTGTGAGAAATATCAAGATGAGGCATAACAAATTTAATCAATGCAATCCTCAGAGAGAAGCATGTTCCAAGAGCCTGGAGAATAAATGGAGTGATTAAGATGCAAAAAATAGGAAAATATGCAGGTAAACTCGAATCCGAGAGGCCTATTCTCTTACTAGCTATAATATTAAGGCTTGAAACCATCATATAAGGAAATAAACTCATTGAAGACCATCAAATTAGATTCACTAAAGTCATTAAACAATGGATCAGGCACACTGGATCACAGGTCTAATTGAGAAACTCTATGTTTTGTTTTGTTCTCAGACATCACAAAAATTTAATGAGATCTAGAATGAGAAACTCGTGAACAAAATAGAGCATCCATATGAGATGCTATTAGAATCTTATAAAATGGATCGATTTTGCAAAGTTAAAGAAGATATTGAATAATCTGAGCTAACACTCATAAAAGCAGGAGTGCTTCAAAACGTGAGTTGGCCTAGTTCTATATCTACTTATACATATAATATACCAATAAATATATAACATAAAAATCACCACATTTCCATATGAAACTGCTCTTATTTCCTCGGCAGCAGATGTGGTATTATCTAAATATAACTTATAATCAATTTAACGAATGGAGCAAAAAGTGGAATGTATTAAAATCGATATTCACAAATTTCACAAACAAGACTCACAATGGAATGGTACCAATTCCACTTAACGGATGGAGATACCATATGGAACATAATATATAAGGAACAAACATATGAACATACAGCTTACAGCTATTGGGCATAATCACATCAACCTTTTCAACAATTTCAACTTCATACTATAGCTGAAACGAAAATCTGCATAGGGACCTCAACGTAGCAACAGTCAAGAAACGAATCACTAGATATGTCCAAACACAATGATATTAGCATCGAGATGATCTAGCTACTAGATAAAAACCTGCATACCTTGTGTAAATACGTAGTGAAAGTGTAAAAGCAGAGCACGTATACTAAGTGAAAGTGAAAGTATCAGAGCTAGATAAGTTTTGTATCTATTATTTAGATTAATACAGAAATTATGGTCAAACAGTTCTGAGTAGGTGTTAATTTTCCAATATAATATACAATTAGCTCTTCCACTCATATTAAGAAGAAAAACGGTGGAGTATCTAAAATACTCATTTCATATAGTTGATTTGAGAAAATCATAGTTTTTCCCAGCAAAAACTAGGAACCAACAATTTGTGTCTATCTACTGATCAATTTGGAAGTTTTCATTTATTTAAGTAACGAGCGGCTTCAAGCGAAATAATAAAAACTCCAATTTCAATTGGCAATTATTCATTACAGTGTTTTTTAAACGCAGCACCCATAAAAAATTACTTGTGAAAAATGATGAATACGAGATAAAAAATATTTATGAGTCTGAATCGAGACCGTGGCAAATAAAAATTCATTGCGCTTTTGATTTTTTGCTGTACGAAACTTGAATAAATAATAAAATTCAACTACAAACGTTACATTCAGTAAATTATTAACTCAACTGAATTATTTTCCAATCTATTTCATGCTTACTTTAAATTTTACTTTTTGAAACAGTGTCAGATAACAATGTTACGGCCCTCTAACTGAAGTTTATTGACAGGTTAGTCAAATTTCTTCGTATCAGATCGTTTGATTTCTATAGGAAAGTCATATAACTTCTGACCTAAATCTACATTAAATGTGCATTACATCTGCGAAAGGTACAGGTGTTGAGGATATTAATCTGTTGGAAGAGCGGTTCAAACTATTTTGAATTAGTATAGTTTCTTATCTACTGACAATTCTTGTGCGATCATCAATATAATTTGTCATCAATTCCAACACAAAACAAAGTGATTTTTTTGTTGTCAATGGGTTCATACTACTATGATTCGGCATCAAAATAATTTGACATATAATATGTAATGTTTAGAAGTGATAAAGTTCCATTCTACATTAACAAACAATTACTTATTTTTTTGAAGCCAGTCTATGAGCATGACTAACTCTATTCATCTTTATAATGCTTCTCATGCAATTCCTCCAGTAATTTATCGATTTCTTTCAGCGTATTCATCACTTCTGAAACTCATGTTATCCAGAAAGGAACTTGAATTAAAGCGAAAGAAGTGAATTTCCATTGACATGACACATCCTAGTTTGAGATATACACCCAGCAGCCGAGAAATGTTTTGATGGAAATACGGATATTTGTAATTACGAAAAACACTTGATTATGATTGAAGACATCTTTCAATAGAATTGACGCTCGATAAAAAAGCATGATCTCTGACTATTTTTCTTGTGCCAGTACAGATGAAAATAACTTATGTTCCAAGAAACAAAAATCCAAATCTGTCTTCGGAAAGTGTTTCAAGGAAACCTTTTTCCAAACTCAGCTTGACCTCTAGCGGTAGTGAAATTATTCTTCAGATGGCACCAAGGCTTCGTTTATTACATTTTCCAGCCTGGTACAAAACCACCTTTTAAAGACCAGTAGTTTGATCAGATAAGGACGTTTCCTTTCATCCAACTCACATGAATAACAATAATACTTCGTATAGCCAGTTCACCACCCTAAAATTGAAGCCTCTACCTTCACATCTGTATATAATTGCTACTTGTGTTCTCAATAATTGATAATTTTCTAAATTTCAGGGAAAATATCATAAGATTTTTTTCAAGTGAGCGCCATATACGACAAATAAAGATGGAAGTATGTTATAGTTAATAGTATGTAGTAAAACTGATTCCAAACATCGTGTTGGTCCATCAATATACAATCTTCACACTTTTTATGACCTAATTTTGATATTAATATCGAGTCCATTATCTCTGGAAAAATCTGAATCTTTGACAAGTTTATTCAATTCTTATTGATCAACTAAATGTTGTTCTTAATGTTTTCCCATCTAAAAATTTGTCATATATTTTATATAAAGTTTATTAGAATTATTAGTCTAGGGTTTGCAAAGAAAAGTTACTTTTAATTATCATCAATAGCCCGAGTGGCGATTCTTATTAGGGATACTAATTAAACAAAAAATTTTTTTACTACTACAAGAGTCAGTTTCATCTTCTTCTCCCACAGAACAAGATTAATTTGTTACTTCAGTATACTTCACCAAAGGTTGGAAAAGCTTTCACAGTTGTGAACCGAAGAAACGGTCGTCGCCAAAAGGCATAAGTTTAATATCACCTTTGAACCCACCTAATTGATATTTGTAGCTTTTAAATAAATAACTTTCGGTCTCCAATATTTGTCTTATTCTTTAGTAGCAGTTTCAAACTAAGCTTTATAATACTAACAGAAACGACATTGGCATTTTTTCCAATTTCAGGTTTAAATTGACTACAAACTTGTCAATAGATCCCTTGTTGTTTTATTAGTATCCCTAATAACAATCACCACTCGGGTTATTAATGATAATTAACTTTTCTCTGCAAACCCTAGACTAAAAATTCTAATAATAATTTATCTAAAACAGATGACAAATTTTTAGATAAGACGAAATGTATGCTAGATATTATTGCTGAGTCCGGGTCTGTTTTTAGAAAAAGAACAAACTACCTCAGCATAGTTAGTGACATTGTCGCCCTGTAGGGTGGAATAATTTGAAAATGTGCGAGGTGAAGCAGATAATACGTTCTCGTCTTTTTTGCTTTTTATATGCAAATGAAGTCAGTATATACGCATTATTATTCCAACCACGGACCGCAAAAAATTATTTTAAATGATGACGGACAACATAAATTCGTCCCATTACGCAAATATTTACATCACGTCTGTTACCTGCTTTCTCTATCATTAGAGTTGCACCAAAATGCAACTGCCGAGTGCTTTGATTTCGGCTTTGGTTTGTTGAATGTTAGCGCGAAGATTTGGTAGAACAATTCCACATGGCTGGTCTATTTCAAACATTACTAATATTTGGCTAGCTTTGGATAGATTTTATATCTGTATCTCAATAATATTTTTTAAATAATTATTACTATCATTTGCCTATATGGTTGCTAACTTGAATGATATTGAAATGATAAAACTGAAATATTTAATGTGTTGATGACGTTCAAAGGACCCTAATGTATGCCTGATCCTACGAATAGACAAATATGGTATAACTTATTATCCAAAATTATATCCTACTAAGAAAATGCTCCACAGGATATTCGAATAATTCAGTCAAATTGGGTAAATGGATATTTCCATGTATCGTGAATAGAATTAACCTCCATAAATATCGATTACAGACAAACACTGCTTCACCAAAAATTGAAATTATTTAATGAAGATGAGGATTTCATAGTAGAAGTTGATAAAAAAGTGGACTGCGAGGGAAGTGAAGCTTCTATTAGAAGAAGGGTATTAGTTCAAGATAGATTTGTAAGGAAAGCCGGATAATAAGAAGAGAAGTTTAAAATCAAATTTGAGAAGATAAGAAATAAAAAGAAGAGTTTTTTGATGCTAACATCTTGTTAGTTCACATTTGCAAATATTCAAATTTGTACAAAAACTACGTTAATAATTCGAAATTTGATCACAAAATTTATTATTTTATTTTTTTATCAAAAATCATTCCAACGCTCCTTTAACTTCTCGACGCTGTGCTGGTAGGAGGATTTGTCTTTTGCCTCAAGATAGTATGGAGTTTCAGCAATTGCTCCTTTATTTGAGCTGAATTTTTTATCGGTGAACATTTTTTTGAGATCAGCGAATAGCCAATAATCACTGTTAACCAGATCTGGACTATACGTTGAATGAGGAAGCAATTCGAAGTGTAATTCGTTCAATTTTACCATCGTTGCACATCCACTTGTGTATCGGTGTATTGTCTTGGTGAAACAGTGGTTTTTTCTTCTACATAAGAGGCCTCGATTTTTGCGTTCAAACGATCTAACAAGTCTATGTAGTGTATTGATTTTCTCTCCCTTTTGGAGACAGTCGATGAACAATCGTAAAATACTGAAGCCATAACCTTTTCAGCTGACTGTTGTGCCTTTGGATGCTTCGAACGTGGTGCACCCGTTGCAGTCAACTTAGAAGATGATCGTTATGAAATCTTAATGCCCTAGATATAGTCGTCATTTTCAGGAGTTTTTCTGGAAAATCCGAGGAACGAACAGAAAATCGTATCTGGCAAGTTTTATCGACCCCCACCAGGAAACTAATGCGCTGAACCGTAAGAAACTCAAGTAAATGCCTTGTCTCATTAGAGAATGGGAGACTTGTATTTTTTCCTAACTTCTAATTGGGTTGTTTTCTCAATAAACTTTAAGGTACCTATTCAATTGGAAATAGATACTGAATATCGTTGTGGCTTTGACTAGGTCCCAGTGTTATTAAAGTTGCTCGAAGTTTCGTGTTCATTGTATTAAACATTTTGGAAAGCAAAAGCACATGTATGAATGCCTGGTATTTGTAATTGCCTACGATATACACAAAATATTTCTTGAATTTGGATTCGAAGCGCTACAAATTTTATGACACAATAAGCAACAAAAAACATATGACCTAATGAATATAAACCTTCGAACCGTACATTTTTCATCAAGTTTTTATTCAAATACTCTTGGAAATAAACTAAAATAAAGCCGCAGCAACACAATTAGTTGACAGAAAATACTGAACTTTTTATATTGTTTTCTTGTTAGAGAAATTAATAATGCATGGCATGGCCTAGATTGAAGAAGATTATGTCTACATGAACGTAAGCAAACTTGGAAAACTTCCATTTTAATATGCATGAGTATGGGTTTGAGAAAATTGGTTAGGAACTTCCGGAAAATATAAAAGAATATTGCTGCTGGTACTATCTGTACAATATGTTTAGGATAATGGGCCTTCGAGGATACCAGTAAATGGAACCAGTTTTTATTTAAAGTATATACACAATATGTAGTTGAAAAAGTTTAGTTTCCTGGTTCAACTCACAAAATATCACAAAATATTGATTCAGCCTAGATTTTATTCTCTACAATTTCTCTTATGAAATCATGGCAACAAATATGTGGAATGAAACTCAAAAATTATTTTAAGATCGATGTTAGACTTGTTTGTTTTTCCACTTATTTTCTTTGAAATCTTGAGGCAAAATCAATAAAAGCTTGGACAACCGCAAGATTAATCGAACAGTATTTTTATGAATAAAAGAATTGATTTTGAAGAACTGTTACGAAAGATAAAAGTTTATTTTGTGTTGTAATATATTAGGAAGGAATTAGTTTTCAAAGAGGGAAGAATTAGTATGTAATACAAGTAATATAATCTAAAAATACATACAAACTTTGGAAGAAGAGCAATTGCTTACATACAGTCAAATTTCCACTTTTCCAGTAAATCCAAAACTCCTCTTTTCTATAAGCTATTGTCTTTTTTTACAAATATTTCTTACGATTTGCGATGCAGTAGTGTTGATTTTTATTACAAAAAGTATTTGACTGCAAGAAACATTCCGTTCTTTCATATTTTAATCCCTTTTTTAAAACCATCATATTAATTTTATTCCTAATCTTCATTAGCTGAGTATAAAGGGTATAAACACTTGACAGAATTTGAAAAATGAATTTTGCTGTCATTCTTCTTGGTAAGTTTTCTGTACAATGGAAGTGAATGGGGTTTGGTATGTAATTTGAGTTAGAGGTGCAACCATCAATTGCGGAAATGAACAAATTGAGGCCACATGAATGGTATATATTTTGAAAAGAGATTGTTTGGAATACCTCAGAGAGTTTGAAACGACATCTAGAACGAACCTAACCTAACTTTACCTAAGTTAACCTAACTAAACCTAACCTAAAATTATATTTATTCACATTTTCACAATTTATACAAGTCTACAATTCCATCTAACAAGCTTGAAGCCTATAAATTCCATTTTTCGTGCACGTGTCATCGTTACTGAACTACATGTTCCTTTTCTAACATTACGCCTAAGGAAGTATGAACGAATTGGAATGGAGCTTCAACCCTATGAATGTTACCTCCTTGAGACACAAACTCTCGATTATGATACACTGTCATAAGTGGGATCAATATCTCTCTATCTCGGCAAAACTTCTCATTTGAAATCTTTTGAGCCATCCCCAATCATCTCTATCACTCAGAAGCACTCAATAACTCGGCCTTTATGGAACTTGCGCCTGCCATATTCATCATCTATCTACACCCCCTCTCACTTTGCTGATTCAAGTAACGCTCTGTTATGATTTCTCAGCTACTGATTTAGACCATGCTCTAATATACGGGTCCTCATTGGCGAAACTGTGTATATTTCTTAGGGTTAGTCTATGTCCCTTGAATCAGGAACCTCGGCTGCACCAAGCTCAACTCTTCTGAAAGGTGGACGATGCTTGTGGCAATTAAATATTTCAGTCGGTTCTCCATTTATGTCGAGCCCCATAAGCAGGCAATGATATGAGCATCGAATCTTCTTACGAAGTAACCTATAGAATGGAATTTTTTTGGTTAAAAACATCGTTTCTATCAGTCTGCGATTAATACAACTCATATTTTTCGACTAAGTATGAATTAAGTACTAATCAATGCCGACTGTGAACTGCAATGTGAATATTGACAGAAAAAGAAATATTTTCATCACTAAAAAACAATTTAGAAATCAATTATCCAAGACAGATCTTTCATAGGCATATGACGTATATTTAAATTGGAATGTATTCTGTTTTCTTATGTATCTTGTGTTTTTGACTGTTTCGTATTCATTGACTCATATCATGTCAACTCTCAAATCAGGAAAGTTTAAATTGTTTCTGTTGAAGTCGAATACTTTGCCCTACAAATAAAGTTGTGTCGACGTAAACAATCAAGAGAATATTTGACGAAAAAGATGTGAGTGACATGTAAGTAACTGTATGATATTTCGTCTTGGCAGTCCTAATTCAATTGAACCGAATGTTTTTCTTGAGTTTCACAGCAAATTACGAATTATGACATTATATACAACTAATAAAGTAGATTCCCTGGATAGAATCAACCAATACAACATGAATAATTTCTCTTTATAAGCTTCGGTTGATTTTTCCATTTAAGCAGTAATATGTTAACTTGGCTCTTCGCCTTTTTCAATTGCGACCAATAAATAATTTGCCATGTCACTTAAAGGAGATAATCGACTAGGTTCTTTCAAATAATTTTTTGAATTCATATTTTTGATACCAATGTTTCCATTTTCCATATTGTCTATGTGAATCAAAGATCAATCTTTCTATGTTATAATCTGGTGACTCTGCTTGATCCACCACAGACATTTCACCAGAATTTATATGAAACTCCCCAAAAATATACACTCCTAGCCTCTAATGTTATTTATTTCAAGCTGGATGGGGGCCTTCCACCTGTTGCTTCTCGGCTTATTCGGATTTTTCTATATTTACATCGAGTGTTACACATTTATTTAACAAAAATATCCTCCTCCATTCTCCACGGTCAATTGTGGTCAATTACCAGTGAATTCAATTTATTTGTCAGTAATGTTCATTTGTTTTAAAAGTAATTTTCGCCCAAAATTTGGTTAATGGTTTCACATATGAATACATAATCACCCTCCGTTTCATTCATTTTGTTCATTAGACAATTTTTCTTTTTCGTTTGTCTACAATTCGTTTATGTATATACATATATAATATAAAAAAGCCTATATTCTAATATACATAGTATATTATGTAACTTTATTTCAATTGAGATTCATCCATTTTTTAAAATAAACATGAATATTAAATAGATTGATGAAATATTTATAGAATGAAGAACGATAATCAGAAAATTAGGAATATTGTACTAATTTTCGTAATATAACTGAAGTTAGCTGCGATGTAATATTACGATTTTTACTATATTGATTTCAAATTCACAGCTGTTACGAATAGTTGTCCAGAATAACCCCAAAAGAATCACACATGACTACCTACTAGCGAGAAATCACAAACCAATGTTCGGGATGTGCAGTAGTCAGTTAACTGTGAAACACCTCTTGATTAACAATTTAAAAGATGACAAAAAAAAAGAAAAAAGACTCAACTACCACATTTACTAGAGAAGTTACTTCAAGAAGACTAAAAGAATCTTATGAACTATTTGAAAGACTGTACACTAACTAATAAAATCTAGATAGAGACCAAGAATGTATTAAGTCTCAATTACTCGCTTATAACCCTGCGTGGTTAAGGCAATTAGAGAAAATTTTTGAGCTAGGTAGTCGATTGAAAACCTTTTTGTAGAAAATTTTATTATTTATTAGGCTGAATAGGTTTGGAATCCATTGGACTCTTCATTTTTTAAAGATAAATGTTGAAAGGGCTCCAAAAGGGTACCAGTCTCACGTTACTGTAAACTTTGAGGTTATATTTCAGTTCATTTTGAAGTTAAGAAAAAACTAAAATAATATATAAAATAATTAAAAACTATTCCATTCCTTCTAACCGTAATTGTTTTCAGAATCAAGCTTCTTAAATCATTTAAACTTCTTGATCCTATTTTTTTCATGCAATTGAAGTGACTTGCAAATTTATAAAATTCAATTTCAATTAGGTTGGCAACAAGGGTAAAAATGACTTTTTTTTCTCCATGAAATGAAGGTATTATATGTTATTTTTGTTATAACTCCCTCATTTTATGTATTAGAAAACCTTATAAATATATTTTTTTCGTAAAATTGACAGTTTTCCACTCAATTTTCCATAATCTTCGGTGTACTAAATAAGTTTAAAGATTATTAAATCATAGCTCGGTTTGTATTCGGTCTATACTTGAAAAAAACATTCTCATTATTTTTTTTAAAAGCTGCATTCAACATTCTTACAGTTTTCTTGACAAAATCCAAAGTTTTTGAGTTATTTGTGAGAAATTGATCAAAAATATGCTTTTTTGTAACACAAAATCAAAGCTTCAATCACGAATAAGTCAAGTAGTATTGACTTTTCGTAAAAACTCCTTAGAATAATTTGTGCCTAAAATGTTGTTTTCTATTGATAGTTCCAACAAAAAAGTTGGGGTGGTACATACCGGCACAGGATATACTTTGCTATTCAAGGTATTTACTATCACTGGTAAAATTTCGAGCAGATCGATACATAATGATGTTAATCTGATGCAAAAACAGTTGTTCACTGGACTATCTGGTTATGCTTTTAGATCCACATCAAGAAATTCACTCACAACTAATAATATCGATTTTAATTCGGAAAGATCAATTTCATATTTAACTAAATGTGTACATAAGTTCTATCTTTGAAATCCAACTGTTCGAATGAAAACCAAAATTTGTTTTCAATTAAAGTATGAAATTTTTTGTGAATTGTGAATGTTGTGAATTATATAATGTCAAGTTTTATTCCAAGTCATTTCTGTATACTGATTCTACGAAGTTTATCCAATTTAATGAAGTGAGTCGGTTGTGATTGAACATATTAATCTCTTTTAATCATTCTGTTTTACCGCAAACAGAAACATTAATTTTTCCTGTAAGATTTCTGAACGGCTCCAGTTTCGACAGGATTATTCTACTTCATTTACTAATAAACTCAAGCTAATAGAATTACTCGAGTCGAACCAAAACAAAAACTTTTTTGGCGTTTTTCGACGAAAACGTAGGGAAAGTAAATAATTCATTAGAGGATAATGGATTGATGTAGCTTTGAGTCCTGTCTGTCTTGATAACAGAAAGGACTGAAAAACAAGCAAACCCCTGAGAAATCCCCACGGGAAAGGGCATTACACCGACGATCATGTCACCTCATCTTGCCCTATTACTCTGGAATTTGGCTCATAGAGAATTAACTCGATTAGAACTGATATTGGATAAAGTTAATAGCACCATTTACCATGTTATTATCTGCTTGTCCACGATATACACAATCTTGTGCCGATTAATTGAATAAATAGAACACCCGTTAATCTCATTATATCGAGATTCTGGGAGAAAATTCGCGATTGAATGCCCACACAACATTAACATGGAAACAATATGAAAAGTTTAATTTCGTAATGGAATGTGAAATAATCCAATTTTGTGCAAAATCAAAGTTTGTTCGGAAATGTTCAATTAGCCTGAAAATTATTAACAGTATTAACTAAAAGTGATTTTTTCTTTGTATCAACACTGTTGAAGTTGTTATTTCAATGGAAACTATCTAAAACATGTTTTACGAGTAGTATATAAATATATTAAGTGATATTTTCGAGAACCCCATTCAATATCTAAGAAAAAATGAAACTTCTGTCGTAATTTTTCATGTGATTGGTTTTCAACAATATTTCGAATGAATGCTGATGACAAAAAAGTTCATCACAAAGGAATCGCTTTCTAATAATTAGCCGGAAAACCCACTATTGAGTATAGTTGAAATTCATTGTCGTGGATAATAACGTACAATGTGATGAAGTTAAAATTATCATAACATGGTTGTTATATTGCCAAAATCATTGAAAATTAGATTAACATAGTTGTACGATGAAGTCTCATTGCGCTGAACTCAAATGCTCACACTTCATGATATTACTAATCTATTCACTCTTCAACTTTGTTTTATACAACAACCAATCTTCAATAATTCCAACTTCTCCAAATAAAGTCAATTTCAACATAATATCCACGAAAATGGATTTTAAACTTCACTAAATAGTAGATTTCTTAGCAAATAATTAAAAAGTATATACCTATATACCAACTTACTTTCACAGTTCTGTAGCTACATCGTTAAAGTATACTCCTTCTAACTTCGTCATAATCAGCAACTTTTATTGAATCAGTTCATTAGAATTTACACGAAATATTTTATTTTCAGTTTAGTGGGGCTTCAACTTTTCGAATCACGTCTCTAACGAAATTCGATCTATCAACCAAGTTAGTGTGAGCTGCGCTAACCATTGAGATATCGAAGCTCTTTTACATTTTGTATCACATGTAGATGAAGGATTATATGGAAGATTTATTATAAATTATTACGAAATTTGTAAAATCGAATCAATCTACTTGAAAATATTTTCATGTGATGACGAAAATGAAAAATTGTTCATTTCCTAGCTAGACTTAAAGTTATAATACTTAATGGACAATAATTGCATCCAAGTGATACAATGCTATTATTATAATTAATCCATTCATCGTTATCGTTATATTTTGGTTAAATCATAAATACTCTTCATTACTTGTATCGCCATATTCCAGTGAAATTAGAAAATTTGATACTAAAATTTTGTTTGAAAATAAAATAATTCATGCAGACGATATTACTGAAGAATTGACTCGATGTTTTATTTGTTATATAAAGTTAGTGAACAAACGATTAATATATTCTATGCAAACAAAAAAGTTATCAGAGTTGGTGAATTCAGTTGTGGTAGATATTAATTTGAAAATTTTTTTTGGTACATACTCAATAACTTTGCCAATATCACTAAATTTATTAGTTGAATGAATAACATAAAATAAATAATAATTGTTAAAGTTTCGCTTTGCACTGTTTTTGGAGAATCTGTTAAGCCAGTACCACACGATAGGTCCATTGCTCCCAACGCTGGATGCTAGATAGTACTATTGGATGCATTCGACGAATTCGACGAATGCTTTGTTCCAATTGGAACGTTAGCCATGGAAAATTGGTTATTTTAACCCGCATCAAAGGCGTACCCTATTGGAACAAAGTTAGAAACAACACTTGTGAAATAGCTACACACACTTTTGTCCCCTTGCGTGTGAATGCTACGTGTTTTGTATGGAAACCCACTTTTTTGCCATGTTTACATTTCTTAAGGTAAGTTTAATTATACAATTTCATTGGCGTCCAGCCTTCATCCAATGTTCAGCATTGAAGTGCTTGGGCAAACTCACTCATTGGATCTATATATACACCAACACTGAATACTCTGAACTTTTCATTAAACACTGAACTTTGCACTAAGTTATTCAGTACGACTCAACTTTACTAGTTTATAAAATGGATTCAAATTCGTATTTTAGAATGAAAACGCCATCTTACACCTTTTGATATGTTTATGCTTCTAAATGTTCTTCATTTTAGGTCTCTTTTGTTTCAAAATCAGTTTTTTTGATAGAGATTTGATTGAGACAAAACGTCAATATTTATCTGTCTTTCAAAAAGTATTAAGAACAACTAATTCTAAAATAGAAGAGGCCTAAAATCAAGAACATTTAGATGCTAAAACATATCAAAAGATTCAAGAAATAAGAAATTATGAAAATTCTGCCACGTAGAGGCCAAAAACTATATCCACATTCTCCAAACTATTAGCGACAAAGAAAAGCTCTACATCTGCGAAATTAAAGAGCGTTGGTAGCAACAGCCATCCTCTATCCTCAACTTTTTTCAAAGAAGTTGGACCATTAGATTATCTCTAAGAATTGATTATCTCCCAGGCCACAACAAAAATAGAGGAGACAATAGATACTATGAGTGTAGCGGTGTATGTGACATCATGAACTGTACTTACGAACATCTTCATTGACATTCCATTAGATAAAAGTAAAAAAGCTGTTCAAAAAGAAGCAGGTTTATATTTTTGATTATGGACAACGAATCCCTCAAACTCATGGAACCACGTTTTAAACGATTCTAAGATAAATAAATGTTAACCTGGTCCAGCGATCAGTACGTTAGATGATGAATTTGAAAAGGCTATCATGCAACTGTCGCTTTATGAGAGTGCGCCGACGATCAATAAAGTCACCAAATTTCCAGTATTATTGCTTACTTGTATCATTTCTTATTTCTTGTCGGAAAATTTGTTTTCGTTTATAAAAACTCGATTTATTGATCTCTCAACTAATGTCTCAGCTCCCTGACTATTTTTTCTCACTTCAAGATTCGCTTTATACTGAATTCCTTTGCATCACACACATGAAAACGTGTAATAATTTCCATCGATCCATTCGACTGCACTCCTAATCGAGGTATAATGTTACAGAGACTAAGTATTTCTCTATTGTTTCCACAGTAATCCCATCCTGATAACTATAGTAACACGGAAGCAAATAATGATGACACTAAGTCTCAGCTGGTCTGAAGTGAAACAGGTACAACAATGGGCCCGGACTACAACAGTTGTGGCGTAAATTGCTGAAGGGTAATAATCCAGCCAGATGATGATATCTTTCTAGAGAAGGTATATATTTATTTAGGAGTATGAATTATGCATACTGCCTCTCTCATTGTTAAGCATCCGCGTTTCCAGCGTTCCTTTCATATAGAGTGGGATCTAGTAAATGTCAACCGATAGAGAACTGGTTGAGTGAACTAGCAATATAAGGAGATTTAATCCCGTTCTCTCTCTTCGCATAGTTAATAAGAAACGAGTGACACTGAGAAATATTTTTATACACTTGTTATTATTATCTATTTGAGGGGAAAAGTTTGGTTGAGAGAGCTGTACGAAATGGATAATTTATATAATAATGTTAGAATTTTTTTTATTTTAGGTCTCCTTTCTAAGAAAATCACGTGCGAAAATTTCGGACAATTAAAAATATGATTTAACATCGACAATGTGCGTGATTATGTTATTCAATAGATCACCTACATCATGACTATCAAAATAAGATTAAAGTCAAAATATAAATCTGTTTTAATGAAATAATTGTTAATTTATTCTTAATTTCTGTATGTCAAAAATATTTAGCAGACATCAAATTATTCGCATCAAAAATAAAAGAATTATAGAATTCAGTCTTTCTGATTTTTATGTATTTGAACCATTTCTAAAAATTCCATTTTTCGTGTATTTAATTTTGTTTAAGAAATTTTTTAATCTTTATGATTGAATGTATGTTTTATTGTTATTTCGTGGCTCCTTAATGTAGTTCTAGTTTTTTTGTCGTATTGATAACCTCATAGTCTATTTTCTAAATTTTGAGATGTCTGCCCTACTTAGGTAGCGTCACAATCATTAGAATCTACTTGATATATAATATTACTTCCTTTGATTTTGGGTGATTTATATTATAGGTTAGTGAAATATTTGGAAATACTAATATCATATTTATTCACGTAATTCGATATTTTTTGGAAAAGTTCTTGTACATATGGCAAGGAAAATTTTCTATACTATGATGTTCAGTTTGTTTCGTTTCTCAAAATGAAATATTTATAACAATTCACGATCAATTGAGAAGTCTTCTGGATAATTTTCGAACTATTCAAGAATTGAATAGTAGTATCATATTGGACAAGGTCCAAGATCCATATTTTTGGTCTATTAGTAGTTGCAGAACATCAGCATTATCTGCTTTTGTGCTTTAAAGCAAACGTTTGTATATCTTCTCCAACTATTGGAATACTTACTTTTGTGAAAATCACATATGTACATCATCCACCATCTTGGTGCTTCCTCAATCGCTCAAATCATTTCCATTTCTACACTAGAGTTTAAAATGCTCAAATATTTTCCTATATTCTCCATTGATAGGAATTTGATGAGTTGTTTCCTCACAATTAATTTCATCACCTGGTATCATTATTTTCTCTATTATTAGTTGAAGATGAAGTGGGATAGGTAGTTATATAGGTTTCTCCATAATATTAATTTTATATTTCTTCTGGTCACCTTATTCCTATTCCTATTCTTCGTCTTTCTATTCAAATGTATTAGGTCGTACAAAATTTTTGTTTATATTTGACTTTCAAACTTCATTGCTTGCTCGATATTACAATGCACTTGTGTGTTTATTGCTTGAAGATATATGAAATATTCCAGTGGTTTCAAAAGTTAAAACTTTCTTGCGCATATCAAGGATAGTACTTATGGCCCATTCTGTTATCTCCCTTCACTGTACTTCTCTAAACTTCCGCTGTATAATCAAATTCAAATTTTTTAGAATTCTATAACATTTTATAACAAATCTATAACATTTTTAAAGTGGAAGTAACCTCTAGTAGAATGTCATAGGCTGTGTAATACATTGAATTTTTCTCACAATATTTAAGATATATCATTTAGTACTTTAGTACAGTCTCACTTGAAAGAGCAAAAAATACGACCAAACTAAAAAATAACAAAGCATTCGGCTATCTGTTCTGGTTAAGTAATAGACAATGTTATTGAATATTTTCAAAAAATATCTTACAAATTCGAAAAAGAATGTTTTCACTGCCCACAATTTTCTTTGGTCATAGTGAAATGATATTATTGAGATTTCTTATGGGATAACGTTTTGTTTGAATGATTTTTTCTTCGCCAAGAGACATTCTGAAAAAATTATCATGAATTGTGATTATTTGTTGGAAATACTTACAGGAGGTATCAAAACATAATCAAACATTTCTTGGAGAACTAATGAATAAATAATTAAAAATTTGTACTACACACTATTGAAGATCATAATACTGGCATAAAGAAAAACTTGAGAGATCAATGATCAAAATTTAAAAAATAATATTTTTCCTAATAGGTGGATTGGTCGGGTAGGTGTATTTGCATGGCCGCCACGTTCTCCTGTATTTAATAGACTAGATTTCTGTCAAAAAATCGATTGAGAAACTCATGTAGAAGTTAAGGATTATATCAACAATTAGGCTATCGATATCCTGACAGGACTTAACTATTTGATACCCTGTATAGTTCCTTGAAAACGAAAAGATAAGCATGATGATGGAAAAATATCATTGTCTTCAAAGTTTTCAATAAATTATGATTAGATAAAGATTTACCTCCCTATTTGTTTCATATCGATTTCTTTCTTGTAATGAAAAAACTACAATTATTCGCGTAATTTATAAACTGAATATAGATTTCATTCAGCCAATCGAAATATTTTATGAGTAAAATATTTGTGTGAATAATTGAATGAACTCCTTTCAGCTGAAATTAAATGAAAATTAGTGTTTAATTTTCTTTTTGACCATTCATATATTGCCTAACTGTCGTCTATATCAGCAAGCTTTAATAAGTACTTTATTTAATTTTGCTACAAAATTACGAGCTCGCCAAAAAAGTTTTACCTATAGTTAACGAAGCAACACAACTTCACTAACTAGATTATATGGCGGGCAATAGAAATAAGTGGCAGAGGAAACGAAATAAGCGAGTTATCTTAGAAGTATATTTATTAGTTGGCGTTTCATACAGTAACTGGGATATATAGCTTGAACCAATTACTTTTTATAGCATTCAGCTTAAACAAAGTACGAATTAACACTTGCTCTAGTATATCTGAACAATATTTATATATGACTATTAAATTAATAATTGATAAAATGCTTTCATCATTCAGACAAATATTTCGATTCTTCTATTTCATAACTGTCCACCAAACGTGGAGTGAATCTCTTCCCAAATCTGTCAACGCATGAAATTTCAAAACGATTTTCACGTCGACTTTATGCCCAATCGAGATCTTTGAAGGAACTTATTCAATCAATGTTCTAAAAAACGTTATTCTCAATAATGATAATGATAATTATTGTTATTATCAATATAATATACTGTTTAAAACCGGAGAGAGTCTCCATCTTATTCTAGATTATTGGCACTTCCTTCTTGTGTCTTACGTTAGATAAGACTAGCAGTTGAATATTTGGTCTAGAATCTCCTAATCTGACCTGATACCTCATTGATGATACTTATAATTACATTATGTGATGGAAATACAAGAAAAGTCGCCCCTAGTTCAAGCAAAACGTACAATTTCAGTAAACTGTTATTTTCATTTAAATCATGATAATTTTCCAATACCACACCTGAAGCAATCAATTCATATTAATGAGTGACACCGTGGCTTTATGTGCATGTCGTATTGTACATATAAAAGAACAAATTCTTATTACCAACTTATTGAAGTGCACCTTGAAAAAAAACTTTACGGAAATGTTTAGGAACATACCACCAACTGAACTCAATCTATCCATAATTGTAGTACAGTAGCTACAATAGATAATTCAACCTTAACATAAAAGCTAACATCAGTTTCCGAGACCGTTAGATGAAAATGCTAAAAACTTTTTTTAGCATCTTTTTGCTAGAAATCGCTTGTTTTGACTGTACAATTGTCTTGTAAATCACATATGAGTTAATGAATGCTATATTTAGAACGTCATAAACAATCATCATCGGCATACGTCGCGTAATTCGTGCGGAGTTTATCTACGGTGTCTACGCCACTTTTAATTGAGTTATAATCACTGATATTATCAGGTTTATCAGCTGCTCCATCTATGAGCTTTTCGCTGCATACAACTTTTCTCAATCTTTTTCAACTTCATCTCTTCTGGTATGCTTGGTTTATTTTTTCTCAGGGTACCTATGAGTGTTGAACTGGTACCCCACACTGGATCACACAACCTGGGAACTAAAGATATATTCGATGTGTCAAGACCTGCATGGACCTGCTGGTTGTCTTTCCACATGTATCTCCATTTTGACCGTATATTTATTGAGATTAGATGGTATATACACTCTGAAACCACAACGTCCTCGAAATGCTCACAACATTTCATCAACAGTTGCATATTGGGAAAAAGTGAAATACTTCGGTACTCCTTGTTTGTTTCATCAACCAATGAAAAATTTTGAATCAAGAATATGAATCTTCCTAATGAAATTTTCAGCCTGAATATTTCAAATCCCATGCCATCTGTTGGAAAGAGATCGAGAATGTTTTGATAATTGCTTTTCAATTTACTAGCAATATGAAGCAATCCAAGCAAACTTTTTATTCCATCTTCCACCGTCGGTCTTGTCTTTCTGTTCGTTTTTTAGTATTGCCTCCTTTCAATCTCCATATTTGTATGTGCTACCATCTTTTCTATCATGCCATCTGTGATAAATGAAGACTATATTTTACTGCTACTATCTTCTGTTTTAGATTCTTCTTTAACTACCGGTAGCTGAGTTATAATGTTGTCAGCATGTGTTCTGATGTTTGAATATTTTCCTAAATATTTCTTTCATTTGGTGCCATCATTTGATATGAAGCAAGGCTCACGATATCTTCTCAATTCAAATGCATCTATCTCCCTATTCGATACGTCTTGTTTTTGCATTTCGAAATTATCTTCTTCAAGGCTGCTATCATTGTCATAAGCTTCTACAATTCTATCTGATTCAGATTCATCCCAAAGATGCTGGTATCTTTTCTGTTCGTCATTATAACTTCCTGAAACGATTTTCTTCAAACAATTCTAAATAAATAATAAGATACGTAATTGGACTAGTAAATATATTTCGAAATCCATTTTTAACTTACTTTATTTTCAATATTATTCAACTAAACTGAAGCTAACGTCAGTTTGAAGGACTGAGCACGTGTTAAACGAAAGATAACATCTGTCGCTGAATTCGAATTCACTAAGAACCACTGAAACACACTGAACCCACAATTTTGTACTGAAAAGAGATATTTGGGATAGGAAGGTATTGGTAGCCGTCGGGCTATAGCGTGGCAAAATCGTGAATTTCTGCAAAAATTGTAAACTGTCGGTTTCCGAAACGGGATATTAGGTTCAGAGGGTTGATGAAATATCCGCAAAATTACAAAATCTCGTATCCAAAAAACAACATACGGTTGATATTGACACTAACATCACAAGTAGTCGATAATCTATCCTTGTAAATTTATCGCCTTTTAGCAAGTCATAAAGGAATTAACAGATTTTCTACGGGAAATTAGCGTGATCCATCGTGTAACGATCTAAAAACTAGAATGTTTCAGTAGCTATATGATTGCATAAAATGGCGTGGCTGCACTTTGAATCTATATTCACAAATTTTAGACATAAGCAACGTTGCCTTGATATAGACAAGAAAACAAAAACAATAATACAAATTGAAGTGAAATCAAATGAATAAAACAAATTTAAAGCTCAATTTTGTTTCTATGTTCCGATAATGTACCTGATTCATTTGATTCTTAGTTTATTAGACTATAGTATAATAGGAGCTTGTTCTAGAATTTCCTTCTTATACCTCTTATTTCACACCCATAGTAATAAAACAAGTTCATAAGACATCTTAATAACATTATATAGAAATCCTAAATGCTATTTGCCGGGCGTTTTGTTCGTGAGACTGGCGTCTGACTAATGGCAAATTGTTTATTTGCTAAGTTATATCTGGCGTGAGACATCTCCCAACTCACTCCCATTACTGGTTATAACGATCGTGACCGCGTGTGGATTATTGCTTTCTTTGGTTCCCGCAGTTCACTTTTATGTGTTGTATTAGAGAAGTCGTCTAAATGGAGCTTAGAACAGGCTGTACGAAGTGATGGTATCTAAACGGCCTCGAATTGATTACTATCATCGGGCATCTGTGATCGAGAACGGCGGTTTTGATGGAATTTTTCTAATGGCTCCTTGTATTATTACCGCCATATGGCGACGATAGGACTTTCACCTTCCAGAAACTTTTCGAGAGTCTAAGCGTTCAAAAAAACAACTGGCGTCGTTTTTAATAATTATTTGTCAGCTGTAAAACAATTTCTGATATTCAAATAGTACAATACAATTACATTGACAATTTACACTATGAAAATATCATCCCCCTCTAGCAACTCCTCGAAAATTTCGTGTGGCATCTTATTGAAAATGGATTTCAGTCCCCTGCTCAGCAAAATAATCTTTTTTTAAATGGTGCAATCTGAACTTCAGCAATATTATCAGATCTGTTGAGAAATACTCTAGATTTAAAATAACACCATAACAAGTAATCGAGAGGAGTCAAATCGGGTGATCTAGCCGGCCATTCGATCGTTCCAAGTCTTCCAATCCACATATTGGGAAAAATCTCGATTAAATAATGTCTAACGGTACGTACAAAATGCGGTGGAACTCCGTCTTGTTGGTAGTAAATAGATCGATCTCTCTCAATACCGACTTCGATATTATTAGTCGTAATTTGAATAATTCTGGAAAACAAATCACAGTACAATTTTTGTTATTGCGCTGGGATCTATATCGTCATTGAAAAGTTCTAAATTAAATCCATTTTATACAAAGTTTCAGAATTATATACTCGTACATCAAAGATATGATCTGAAAGGTTCGATATTAAATGGACTCGTATATTTGTATGATGAAATATATTGAGTATAGTCACAACTAACACGAATTCAATCATAACATGTCAACGTTATTCAACATCATATTTCGTCCTAATCACACTTTTAGTGACTAGTTGAATTTCAATACATTAATTGATTGTCCCTCAAAGTCACTCAAAGTCTAATCTTGTATAGCTCTGTATTTAGATAATATTCTATTTCAACAGGTTTCACATTAATCTGCTCTTCAAAGGTATCACAGGATAATTATCAGGACTAACTATATTTACCCTATTAATGAAGTACTTCTGCAACATTCACTGAGCGGAAATCTAATTAATGTATGTAATAGAAGTAGCAATCTGTTTACAGTTACACTAAAACGATGCATATCTTACTATATTATTATTTCAAAAGCAGATTATCAATTTATTATTTGTAGAATTATGTTGGAACACAATAAGATGCGAAAATTCATGAATCCTAGTAAAAGAATGTTCGTTAACAAGTTTCTAATTCGTAATTGTTTATATTAAGATATCTATTAAAGTTTTTTTGGAACATTATAACAGTTTCGTAGTCACCGAGGGAGCTTAATTATCAAACACTAATTGGGACTACTTACAAAAGAATCAAACTCATTGATAACACAAATCAAATTTCCTTGGGAAATTTGTAGTATCCCAATTACTATATATCATCATTCTCTAATTGCAATTACTGAAGCACAAAGTGAATTCACACAAATACATAAGTATCAGAAATATTGAATAATATTTAGAGTTATAAACTTCTATAACTTCAGCAGCAGTCAATTTATAGTTTTTACTTGCAATATGATACAAAACTATATTAAGATGTTCCAGAAACTACCTAAGAAGACTATGTGGTGTCTGGAAACTCAGGTATAGACGGTTTAGCGAGAAGTATTACAGATAAGAGTTGGCTACCAGTTTTCTTAATTTCCATAATCGGTAATCTCATCAAAACTCTATTGAAGACAAGAATGGAAGACAGCTTTTTGAACCAACGGCAGCGGGACACCAAAACTTTTTTCTTTCATCCAATATACTGGAATAGATTCTCGTTCAACTCAAATGATATCAATTTAGTCTAATCACCACAATGAATACTGTGCATAGGTATGAGGCTGAGTACCTATAGAAATAGGCATTACAGAATATGATGAAGATCCAGGAAGCAAAGGTGAGAAAGAAGCTCTGTTCTACGTTTTGCTTATCTTCCCTCTTCTTCAATGTATTCGAGAGGAAATCTTCTCGGCGTACACATCGAAATTAAGTAGACATATATGTAGGCTTCAAACCATGAATGGTCTTTCAGAGGGCAGAGACACAATAGCTGAACTACTGTGCGCCTGGCTGACCTGGAATCCGGAACGAGCATTCTTCATTTTATAGTTTCGGGATGTTCGAAAAGTTCTGTAAAATACTTCTTCTCCGGATATTTTTAAAATATTCACCAATTAAAATATGTGTATCCTTGTATGTTTTGTCATAGATAGTTATAAAATGAAATATATGTAATGAAAATGGATTCATACGATTTCTTTCATTTCTCAAATCATTAGGTAATAGCATCCATCTCATTTGCAGATTCACTAGAAGTTGCTGTTCTTTTCAGTTTACTTTGGTAATTTTTCCGTTGAAATTATTTCATCATTTCTAATAAAAGAGGGTATGATGAAAACGCTTTAAAAGTTCCATTCCATATAATTAATATGAAATATTCACGAGAAGTTTGTGATAATATTTTCCTCGTTTTATATGTGGTTAATTTTAGAATATCACTGTGGCTGTGTACTCAAGTACTGCGTGAAACGATTTTGTTTGGATTACCTGTGATAAGCAGTCAAAAAACTACTAATTTCTACAATGTCACAATAAAAGTTATAAACCGATACAAAAAAGTCAATGTCGTAAGTCAAAATTTCACCAATACTTTTTTATTCAACAATTTGTTTTCAATGATTCATAGGATTCACTATGGAAGAAATTTTTAAAGTTTCTCTTGACACTACTAGAAGAAACAGACCTTGAACGTAATCTAGTAGCTGACTTCATCATGAAATAACTTGCCATGAAAAGATAAGAGTGAGGATTTGAATGGTACGTAGGGCCTTAAGCAAATGGAAACCCACCCTTACTAATAGAAACCTTATAGTTTGAACCCGCTAAAAGACAATAGAATAGGATCTTTAGAGGTATGATGCTATCAAGACAAAAAAGGTTGGTTATTTTGTTCTTATAATACGAGGTACCACATCTCATCCTTCGGCGGATCATTCAGGTAAAAGTTAAGGGCAGAAGATCCCAAAAGGTATCTACGAAATATTAGAAATCGGACCGTATTGGGAGTAGAACAACTTTTCCGAGTTTTAGGTATAAATATTTGCAATAGGAGAAATATTATGCTCATCCAATGTTGAATTCCTGTATATATATATAGTTTATATTTCGAGTAATTTATTGTAAATTAAACTGCGTATCTACATTTATTAATAACGATCCGGTCTTCAAAGTTTAATATGCCTGTGAATTTTCGTGATGTAAAATAGAAGGAGGAAGTAGAAGTTTTATTATAACTGGATGAAATACGAGGCCAAGCGACAGTAATGCTATGATGTCCCGAATTTCGCGCAACAATTTTATGAAAAATTTCATAAGGGATATAATTTTATTATTGGCTTACTCCGAACTGTCGACAGAAAGTTGTTAAATTGAAGAATTCCTCCATTTTTTAATATCGCATTTTTTAACACTCTAGCTACGATTTATAAAGAATTTGAAACAAGGGAAATATATACATATATATATACACACAGTACGTAGTTTATGGTATAATGTTGTGTTATGATGAAAGTATTACAATTATATTACAATTAATGGAAAAGATACTAGTGTTCATGTGAGGTTTCAAAATTAACTATGTCTGCGTCGATCTCACAAGTTTGTAGCATATTCAATATGATACTAATATTCAAGAGGAATATGTTCTTAATATCAATTAAATGATATGAAATTGGATAGAAGATTACACGATCTGGATGGCCAATTAATTGTACTATCAAATAAACTTTTCTTTCACCAAAAGTTTCTTCGAGTTAATTAGTTGTAGTATGCCGTGTGTGGCATGTGGATCGATCCTATTAGAAACTAATGCTGGTATGATTTATAATAGCTAAATCAGGTACGAAAAGTATCATGTCCTATAATAGTTTCCTCATAATGTCCTATAATATTCACCATGGACATTCTGTCCATAATAGTTTTTGAATATATAATATCAATTACTCTGCCAACTCAAGAAGCTCACTAAACAGTAATTTTATGTAGATGCAATGATGTTTTGATTTATGGACTATTCTAAATCAAAAAGTGAAAAAGCTGCTTATTCATGTAGCAATTTTATTAATAGCAAAACAAAAATTTTAAACGGAATCCAGTACCAATCTCAATATTCGCTTCAACTCATTAGGGGCGCATTCTATGGCCGTTTCGCTTCAATTTATACACAAATTGAAGCTTTCGGCCCAAGACCCTTCCATAAAATTTCATATAATATAGAAGGATAGGTCCATAATTGTCGATAGCGGAGTCGATTGTTTTGTGTGCACTCGATGCTATTTATTATATCTATATAGCATGACCTGTGTCTTACAGGGCACAATATTTTTAATGCGCATTGACGGTGTTCAGTATGATTATTTACACGAGTCATTGATAAAATTTTCTTTATTCATCTATTCCTAGCAATATTCAATTAGATTTTGAAATGGCAGATCCACAGGATCTATTTATATTTTCCCAATTTCTTATTTAGTATTAAAGTTTTGATGACAACTTTTTGATCACAAGATAACCTGAAATAAAAAGTTTTCACCCATTGTATATTATTTTTACCGTCACCTGTTTGTTCGACAATCAAGGTTTTCAATTAAAACTATACCATACGGAAGGATATACATATGTGTTGAAATGGATCATAGTTCTGAACTCTGAACAACAATTACATTGAGGTTGATCCTGTAAACATATGAAAATTGTTTAGTTTTTATTGACTCATTCTACAATTATACGATTGTCACCGGAATGAATAATATTGTACTTACCTAAGTGTTATTTTTCCAATTACTATGTTCTTGTTTCTTCCAATAATATTTGTTATCAATTTCAAAATCTTTTATTTTCAAGAGTCTAAATAAACCTGACGAATGGTTTCTGGTCCCCTCCGAATCTGGTTCTTCCAATATATATTGTCGTACCATACTTGTCCCACTCTATTTTCGTGCAAATGACTCAAACTTTATTCAAATTTTTCGACTATTGAGAATACCGATTATCATTTCCCATCTCTGCTACCAAATCTGGTTAGAGAAAACAGTTCAGAGAGTAGTGTAGAAAATTATTCTGGAGAGAAATTAACTAGATTCGTGGAGGATCAGTTTTCTCATATCTTTGAGTTTGGGGATATGCCCCCATTTTAATGCTTTGAAATAAACGTCTTCGTCTCTTATTGCTTACCCTCTGGAGTAAAGAGAGTCCAGCTGGACGGTTTGTTTGAAACTTACCAGAAGGTATTGTTTCACATTTACTGGATTTCCCAGTCCACTTCTTGTTGAATAATCTGTTCCTCACCCTTATCCTTTGCTAAGATCCATAGATTAGTATGTTCTGATTCCCATTTGGATTCGGAGTTTAAGGTCAATCTGAGTATCTGTCCATTGTTGGATAAATACGTCCTAAACTTATTATAATGAATGAATTATTTAAGAAATTCAGATAAATGGATATTGTATATCTAGAACCATATATGAATTTTCTTAAACTGTATATTATCACATATCAATAGATCTTAGTACCTATAAGTGATATTTTATTTGATCAGATTTCGTTCACTTTTTTGCTAATATATCTGGATACTATTTCAGAAAATTACATTTTTCTTTGTCTTCCAATATCTACTGTATATAATTGTACATATTCACTATTATTGCTCACTTTTGAACAATAAACTATGATTGGGATTTTTGACTATTATTTTATAAGACACTGTCTCATAATTCAGATATTTTTGAATTCCACGCCATCAAAAATATAGTGACGCTCAAGATATTGAAGATGTGTAACCAGAAATATTTTTTTATTGAATTACGACCCCCTTGCCTCCAGACGAAGAAATGCCGTTGGCTGTTTTGCCACAATCATTGTTCGAATACGATGTTCGTACGATAAGTTTTAAGTGAATTCCAATAAATGAGTTAAAAATTACTATTAGCTGTTAGCTGTTTATTGGGTCGTCTAATTAAGCAGCTTTGAGATCTGAAAGCTGTGGAGTCTGAAAAACATCCATCACCATAGAAATTTCAGTTATAGCACTATATTTAGAATTATCAGCATTGTTCCATTGAATGATCGACCAAAATTAATTATTTCCAAAGTGTAGCTAATGAGGTTCTATATATTTAATCTCTCGTTAAGCTGAAAAGCTTTTAATATTCACATGAGATTCTGAATATAACTCTGACAATGATTTAATAATTTATGCATTCGATGATAATGTTCATGGAATATAAAAAATTAGAACATCCACCACATTGACAATTCACTACATTGCCATTATTTTCACAAAATTATATCATATCTCAACCGGCAGAAAACAGCCAAACACTTTTAACGGATCGGTGTCAGGTTTAGTAAAAAACGTACCGAGTCATCAACAAATTGTGAATAATGAGAAAGGAGCTCAAAAATTTGGTTGTTGAAAAATGCCGCTAATATTGAAAAAACCACACATTAGCAAGCCAGGATTGATCAAAGAAAATAGTGACAGGAAAATAAGATATTCAATGTGAAAAACCTTCGTGAGATAAACAGACAATGTAATATTTCAAAACAAAATGCCGTATAAGAAAAAGGTGGAAGTTATTATATCAATGAAGAGAAAAAAAGTTGAAAGTAACAGCGACATTGAATTGAAAATAATAAGTGACTGGCGTATTCATATAAAAAATATTGTTAATTTTCGGAATAGATGCATTTTACAAGCATTCTTTCTATGCTTCAGTTAAATGAATTAAATTCACATTTTAAGAAATCTATTCCCAATTATATGATATAAATTGAGTGTCCAATATAAAAGGCTCAATATCACGTCTCAGAAATATGTATTCGGGCATATCCATTTCCATATGAGAATTATATTTAGTGCTTATTCAATTAAATTATTATGAATAAATCAAAATCGAATGTGAGTATACATTCATTTTCAATGAGTGCTTCATTTCTGAAAAGGGTTTGAGGTATTTAAATATTTCAAATAGAGTCGCTGGTTTTCCGAATTCATGACATACCTTGAGAGGTATGGTGCAAAGAAATGCGTTGAATCATGTATCTATGCATATGAACCCTAAAATAAAGAACAGTCGACTGTATGGGTCTTTCAAATCCAACAAAAATTGCTCGAATCTGTTTCGCCGAAATAACCGGACATGTCGCCACCGTTTCATTATAATAACATAGAGCGGTCAAATCTGAATGGTACATAAGCATTTGTTTGCCAGTGTTCAAAAAAATCAGGGAAATCAATAGCAGAAGACGAATCATTCTCTATAATGCGAGTCTTCGAATGCGAAACATTGAACTGATGGGTCCTTTGCCATACAGCCATACATATCTTCTCATTCCCGCAGATCAAAAATAAATTGCGTAGTCAACGTTATTGTATATCTGAAGAAGAGGTTGATGCATTCAAATCATATATTTTGAAGGTGCCCCATTTGGAATTGAAAATCGACAATTGGTTCAAAGAGGCAGGTATCTATTTGCAGTACATATCTGCTGTTCAAGCAGCCAGCGGACGTTTAATCTACCATGTTATAGTCAACTGACTCTTTTTCCTTCAAAATATTATGAAGACTATAATCCCACCAATTTTCGAATAAAAGGGAATGACAAGTAAACTATTTGCAAAACTTGTGGGTGCTCGTTTTGGCAAATATTTCACTCTTTGAAAAAAATCGCACAGGTTATAACTAGTTAGGTGAGTAGCTCTGAATAATGAAAGTGAAAGTTCACTCAGATAGTTTCGTTGGGAGTTGATACTGCTCAAACAGCTGAAGAAGTGTAATTAACGTGGATGGACTGCAGATTGATCTCCCTCACCAACTGATTGATGAGAATGCGGTGAATTCTTCAGGTATATTCACACATATTATATGATAAATTTTTGCGATTTTCTAATCATAGTTGGCAGCGAATTATTTGAAATAAAAACATAGCATTATGGTCATAATTCATAAATAAAATTTGAGAAGGAAAAATTTCAGAGAAATTTTAAGATTGAGCAGAAAACATGATCTTAGTCAAAATGGGCAAGCCAGAATTTTAATTTAAACATCGAGGTTGATAATGGAATAACTACGGCTGAATGCAAAACGAATGTAATCAACTCCCGGTAAATTATATTGTTCCGAGTTGAAGATGCTTATTATGTGTTGAGCGCAGACGTTTGTAATCTGAGCGAAACACATAATGAAGCCATATACTCCTAGTAATATAAACTATTTTATCTAGAAGCTTGTACATAATATATACGTATATGTATTTTTTATATTCTATCACATATTAGAACGAAATAATTATTTGTGTGACTGTGAATGAATATTTTAGTACTGGATCTACCTATTTTTATAAATTCCATATACATAATGAGACATTTTAATTTTTAAGCGATTGATGAAAAATTGACGATTCGACTTTTCTCTAAGTCTTCATCAAAATATGATAATATCATCAAAGAAAAGTCGAATCGTCAATTTTTCATCAATCTCTTGATAATTATTTTAAAAAAGAAGAGACCTAAAATCAAGAACATTTAGAAGCATAAATATATCAAAAGGTCTAAGAAGTAAGAAATTAAAGAAATGAGACATTTTTCGAATGTAATGTTCGAATCGAAAGAGAATGATATGGTCAGTTTGTACCTATCGATTGCTGCCGTTTTTTTATTATTCTAATGGTGAGAAATATTATATTAATTATTATACGTTAGGAAGAAGCATCTTTTATCTTTATACAACACATATTTGTAGACGCATGACTTTTCATTTTTCTTCTTCTGCTAACTATCGACTATTATTGGAAATTGAATTTCTATAAGCTTGTCCGACGCTGCGTAAATCAGATCTCCAATATTTCTCAGGCCTGTCCCTCTTATGTTCCTCAACCAAGAAGTTTGATTTCTCCCAGCTCTCCGTTCAACATCCTACCCCAAGAAGTCGGTACTTTGGGCCTCTGGATATGACCCATATTCGCTGTTTTTCTCCCTTTCATATTCAGAAGAATTTCTTCGTCTTTTCCCATTCTTCTTACGATCATTTGTCATTTTGTTTCTGATTTCTTAAGCGTACATGTTTCCATACCATAAAGTTATACTAACCATAGGTAACATCCAGTGTACCCCATTCTTAGTTTCAAGCTAATATATTTATTGGTGAGGACAGTAGTAAATTTCATGCGGGCCAATTCAATCGTCAGATTTGGGCATGCTTTAATCAGTCGAATATGTGCTGTAAATCCTTAATAGTGTCTGCTATTAGAACTGATTCGTCTGCGTATCTATCATTGTTTACCCCGTTTTCAGTTCCATACCTCTATAATCATTTTCAAGTGTTTCATAGAAGATATTTTTTAGACGAGGTCATCTGAATTTTGTTCGTTCTGTATTCATTTGAATACCGAAAGTTGCGTTTTGAGTGTTCCATGTAGTGAAAGTTACAGTTCCGTACTGCAAAACACTTTCGGGACGCTCTAGAGTAGACAACTTCAACTTCCTTAAATGTGAATCTAGCCACTTCAATGTTGACAGTTGACAGTTTCACTTCGATGATTTTGCATAACCTTAAGTTTCTAATTTTCTGAAATTATTTGTTTTATCCAAAGTTTTTTCTAAATTAATGAATAACAAGGAATTATGATGAAAAAGAAAACATCCGCGATGAGGAGTTACTCGAATCCACGCCACCTGATCTCACCGAAGAAAGTAATGCGGCAGTTCTTAATTCGTTGCCGGATAAATCTCGTGTAAGGTACGAAAAACAGTACGAGCTCTCTATGAAGTGGTGACACCAGAAAAAATCATATATAATTCTCTATTATTTATTTATCCCGAACCGTGCTAAATTGCTCCCACTCATAACGTAAATATCTGTAATGTCATTCTTCAGGGTACATTTTTTTCGTACTGCTGACGTTTTCTCCATTTAATGACCTCTATAGCCACTTATGTTGACTCGAGCTGGAAACTGCTAGAAATTATAGAGATAGTGGTCATAGGTATACAGTATTACCTGTCCTAATTCAGGTAGATTGTTAATCTACCTGAGCTGATGGTTAGGATTTATTAAAGTTCATCCGTTTAATTTGTTTAGTAAGTGAATCCCCTCTTATTTTTTCTAAATAACAGGGTATCTCTCGATTGTTGGATATTAGTCTTAGTTAGTATTAAGTTACCTGGATGCGAATAGACTTTCTCCGATTACAATGAAAAATTTATCTGTAAGGAAATGATAAATTCTCTAGAATTATAGTTGGGGATATTTTATTTCTAATGAATAATGTAAATTGGATGGTTTACAAATTTCTTTTCACTTGTTCACTAGTTGAATGAATTAACTCACACTCCAGAACGTTCACAAATTTCCATAATATTTATCCGGGTCGGTTGGAGGCAAACAATTTGGAAATATTGCGACCAAATTTTATGTTTTCAGATCACGATGCGTCCGGCTGTTATCCCCAAACATAAATCTAGGATGCCATGTCAGACAGGCAGAAGTCGACGTTGACCAAGTGAGATAACAATCCTTGTTTCATATTTTTCTTGTTTACTTTCCAAATCCGTTCGTTTTGGAATCTCAGCGCCTTCCGGATTCCTAGTTGATCCACTTTGCAGGTTTTTGTTATATGTGTTTCTCGGATAGTAATAGCTCAGACATTTTCAAGGTTGTTCTCAAATAATGGTCTTAACGTTACAAAAAGTAAGAGATTTTATCTGTAGAAACAGTATAGAGTTTTTAATACCATATAGTTATAGTTATCAAGAAAACCATTAGACACATAATTGTACAATGAATTTGAATAGAAGTGATTCTAACAAATAATTATCTACTTATGTAAGTAAACGGAAAAAAGTTCGATTATGTGTATGATTATGGAGGGTATTCCAAAAAGTGACCTTGTTTCTAGGAAAGGATAATTATACTTCTATCCTGATAAATAATTATTATTTGCCTAATAAAGAATTTCTGCACAGCCATCGGTATCCAAAGGCGCCGAAGTAAGGTAAAAGACAAAATTTTATATTCATTTTTGATTATTTTACCGAAACAAGTGGCAACAGTGTAATAAAATTTCATAGGAATATGCTTTCAAAGCTTATACCTCATAAATTCATTTTCATATCTGATCATCAAAGATAACGCTAATTACATGATTCCTAAGTAATATTGAATATAGATTTTTAGAGTTTACATTTATATATTAAAATTTCATGTGAGCATAAAGATCAATTTTACATCAAAGAGGTATCGATAATTTGTACCGTTTATGAAATATATGGATCAGAAAATTATGGAGTGAAAACCAATGCTGGCATACAGTAAAGGTAAAGTTTTAGTTTTCAATTAAGAAAAAAATAGCACGAAGAAACAAAGAACATTGAACAAAATCTCATTAGAGTGAATTTTCATAAGAGCACAAGTCTATTCATTTTTCTGGAGATTATTTTGATCTTCTAAACGGTTGGGGGTCAGTTATGAGGTCAGTAGAGTAACGATGGATTCTATCTTGAAATTCTTGACATTAAATCACTTCTACAGCATGTAATTTTCTCATGAGATACAACCTGTACAAAGCCAATAATTCATATAGATGAATCGGAGCTTCTGATTCTTTACCAATCCATTGATTCGCAAAATGGTTATCAATTAGATCGCATCAAATTTTCCGATATCACGAATAAGTAATTGTTCATAAACCCAGGTACATATAACCATACTAATTTACATGTATAATTGATAACCAATTAACTTTTTACCTAAAACTTCTGCTCAAATATTAACTTCAAATGAGTGTTGGGTATGTGGTACCTTTTGATTTCTAGATACCCATAACACCGGTAGTTTGCTGTAAAGTTATATGAAGTTCACGATCTATTGACCTAAAACAACTTGAATTATGGAATATAACCTTGAGAAAGTTATGTTCAATATTACTTGGAATGAACTGTGTAACTAGCATCTCCTATTAGATTCAGATATAAAAACATATTAATGGGATGTATCAGCTCCCAAAGCATATTCGGATCGAATTTCATCACAACGTAACTAGTTGTTTCAACAATATCGTATAACATGTTTATGAATGTTTTCCTTCAATCGCCCTTTATCTCGAATACGGAAATGTTTACTAAGCAAACCCAAATGATTTTTCAGTTTTTAGCTATCCTTTCTTGAAACAACCAATATTTGAAACAGTATCCTTGATTCCATTGGTTCACTAAGGTCTACAAGTTATATTTCGTATTGAATTAAAGACAATCGAATAAATTTTCATGCACACATCGAAGTCATGAAAATATATATTGTTTTTTAATAATTTGTGGTAGGAATAATCATTATATTAAGCTAGTTATATAATTTTTTCGTATAAAGTGATAGAAATAAACGTTGATCATAATAACTTCTTGTATTTAGTTACATCCGAACCAAATTTAAATATATTTACAAATGTTTTTATTATTTCTACTATATTTAAAATTTAATTTCTTTATTAATTCATTTCATAAATTAATATTACGAAATGTATTTGTACTAATAGTGAAGTGGAGCATTTCAATCATCTTCTTAGTTCAATAAATGAGAAAGTAGAAACTACAGTTTTATAGTTTATCTTAAGAGAAAATTGATTCTTAAAACATGGGGTTATCATTAGTTTTTTTGATAAACACGTAGTGAGTTTTAAAATGAAATACTCACAAAATATATAAAACGAGGTGTGTTTTTAACTATGACTATCAGCTGTTTAGCCCGAAGCCTACTCTTTAGCCCAGTCATATTAGGTCACGGCTACATTGCTTTGTCTACAAAGACGGAATATATCGCGTAAAACCACGAATTTTGATCACATTTGACCTTTAATATCTTAAGACGCGGACACGATAGCAATGGTGACTTTTGAGACAATATTTAGAACGATAAAGCAACGGTTTATACCAATTTTCAGCTTATTATCTTTCATTCCGGAGTGAAACCCCTAATATGACTGGACTTTTCGTCTTTCTAGACAAACCAACGTAGCCGTGAGCTATTTTTTGTAGAAATAATCGACGTAAAAATAGAGATTGTTGTGAAATTTTACGTCTAACTTGCGAAAACTGCAACTGAAACTTTTGTTGGAACAAGTGTGTGGAAATGAATCCACGTAAAATAGTAAAAACGTGTGATTAATTAAATCTACGATGCAGGGATAGAGGAGGGGTATATATTAAATATGATAATAGATAAATATACATATTATCAAAATAAATTGTTTCATATCTATTCTTGTTATTCCTAATTCATACAATGAATTAGAATCAAATCATCTTAACAAATCATCATGAAACCCGTATTTGTACATCTATGTGGAGATACTCTTGATTAATCCGAAAATGACATTTTTCTCTACCAATATTCTCTGAAATCATAATATTTGACTACAGATCCACCAAAACTACGAGTACTGGAGTTACAATAAAACCGTAACTCACCGAGCAGACATATTTTCTCTTATTAATTATAGTTGAATATCAATTTTGAGATTGAGATTCTTTCTTTATCAATGCATCACCCTTTATGCATTATTATGCCTCTCAGATACTGACTTTCACTTATGTGTCAGATTATTGAGGGGAATACAGTGAGTTGAGAAAATATCAGTTCGTTTTTCTTGTATGAAAAAACTTGAAAACAAACTGTTTGCCATTCCCTGCACATATTCCTCGTAATCTCTGATCATAAGCGAGACGTAGACCTGCAAGCCCACTATCTTGTGACATACGGCACTGTAACGATTCAAATCTCCACACAGCGCGAGTTGAATGTCGAACGAAAAAATCTACTGTCGTAGAGTAAATGGTTGTTTGAATTGTGAAAACGATATTTTTATAAAAAGAAAATTTATCTTCACCTCCTCTTCTCCGAACAAGAAAGAAACTTGGTTTTCATGATAATCGCAAAATATACCGAGTACCTGTCGATAATACTCGTATATTAGAAATTATTTTTGATTGTTTATATTTCCAATTTTAGAATACCAAAAAAAATTTAGGTAATTGAGTTTTCAAAAGTATAGATTTTATAGATCGAAGTTTCTTGAAAGCAGCATACACGCTTACAAATAATTTAGAGGAAAAATTGAAGAAAAAACCCTATCAGAATGCATTGAATGTTTGGAATGGTTCTTAGTATTCTCGATACATTCGCTCTTTGAAAATGATTCAAGCCATAGCTGTTGATAAAGACAAAGTTGAAAAAGTATATTGTGAAAAAGAAAAGCTGGCCATAAGGAACTATTACCTTTCAATATTTACTTAAAAATCCGCTATTGCGTGAAGTAAATCCATTGTTATGGTTACTAATGCTGTTGTGATTTATGATCGAATAAATGGTTGTAATTGGTGGGAATTAAGCCAGGTGCATTTGCATTTGAAAATATATAATGCAAGTACAATTTGATTCACGGCATTTTTCTCTTTGACCGTTTTTAAGAGCAACTCTCTCAATAAAACAATAATCATTCGATCCCTGTCTGATTCCATGATATATTCTTTTTGGAATTCCAAGTTACCTTTATTTTATAATGTTTTCAATGTTCTAATATCATGAAATTAACTTAATCCTTTCTTATATACCTGGTTGCACGTTTTATAAAAAACCAACATATCAACATACTTCTACCTTTCACTTTGATTAATGACACCTCCTGTTAGTACACACACAGGAAAGACGTGGCATCGAAATGTAAGTAAGTAATAATATTCTTATACAGTGAGTATTTAGCAATTTCTATGGGAACTTTTTTAAAAGGTGAACGTCTAATTTGATTGATTTATATCCAATCAAGTTGAATACTCCGATATGATCATTATAATTGTCCGAAATGAATATAGAAATACTTCTTCTATTTTATCAAACAAATAACTGGAGCAGTCGAAAATATTGGAAATTGGCACCTCTGCTTTATTTCAAAATATACAACCTCTACAAGACTCCTTATATATCTCTTTGTCAGCCTGACTATTGATTACTAAATATCGGCAAGTTTTGTTTTATAAGTATTGTTTTTCAAGTATAAAGAATTTATATCCGGGGATCGCGTAGGCCAGTCTATAAAATCACGCTTCTCAATAAATCCTTATTTATGTTATAGTTTTTCGAAGTAACGTTTTTTTGAACTTTTCTGAAGACACGATTTTCCAATCAACGACACTTATTTCTATATAATTAATTCCCCATACCTGTCAGAACTGGATTTATGAAATTTTAGATTAAATTTATCAAATTGAACAACAACTATATTGAAATAGACTATTTAAAGAGAGCACGAAAATTTTAGCGCGAAGTTACTATCTTTGGGAAGCTGTGCTTGAGATATGAATTGGGAGAATGTATGAAACTTAGTTGCTTTTTAATTCATCAGATGAACAAGTTAAAATTTTTAGGTATTGAGAAAACATATTCAGACAAAAGAATGATTATTTATAACATAGATAGACGGAAATATGGTATATTTATAACAATGAAGAATCCCTACATTAATGAAAATAAGATAAAAACAGTTACATGCCTCTTACAGATAGATGTATAGAAACGAATTGAATTGAATATGATAAGAAAAGTTCAAACTGGTGCTATGTATTTTGGTTATGAACATATCAGTGAATAATTATAGAAAGACAGAAAGTAAAATTTAAAACCAGCTAAACTTAGTAGTTTGTTATTTGCAGATAACCTAGTAGTGGTTCGAAATATGAAAACTCAAATAAATTATATTTGAAAAAAGTAGTAGAAAAAATGGAATTGCACAAAATTGGAAACGAACATAAGGAGAATGATGAAGCTAATCAATTGCAAAAATTTATTGTCAAAAAATTTTTATGATTTGTCGACAAAAGCTTGTAAAAACTAGAGAAAATAATTAAATGAAGATACAAATGAAACAAAATTCCATAAATGGAACCAGTATACAGCATGTCCGGAATTGAATATTATTATTAGAATAGAAGTCCTTTCAAAGGCACTTTCCAGTAAATATGTCATCAAATTCTTGTGGAATGTGGAAAAAGATGATATCGATTTGGTTCCTATTGGCAAGGGATTGTGCATTTTTTTGCATTGTAAAATATTGAGCCCTTAACTAATTCTGAACGTGGAGTACGTAGGTGAAGGTTCTGCTCCGCATTCACGGAAAACAGTGCATCGATCTTTCTGAAATTTGAGAACCGTGCTTACGAATAAGGCAAATGGGTTCAAAGATGAATAAGGAAGGAAAAGTCAGAGTTTATAATCTTTAAAGAAAGTCCCTGCGGTAAGCCCTGCTTTTTGTCCGAGTAAATATCTAACAGCTCTCTTTTGTAGTTTGAAGATTCGCTCAAATTAAGTCGCACCACACATATCCCAGACGGGAAGGGCATATCTGAGATGCGACTCAATAAGTGCATAATAGACTGTTATGGAGGTGTATAAGTTCATTTCTTTGAAAACTGATCTCAGCGCTAAACAGGAACATTTTTTAAATAAGGTGGCAATATATAACTTCCATTTTACGAAATTGTCCACAACGAAGGCAATGGTGGTGTTGTTCAATAAAAAATGCTGCAATGTATTTTCATATGATGAGACTTTGGCTTAAGAAATGTTGAGACAGAGAAGAGTAGAATCGCATTATGATAAAGGCTGATTAGATCACTAGATATGGTCCTATGAAGTGCAGTGTGATAATGATTCAAGAGAAACTAGTGTCGTCTGCAAATAAACATATTCTACCACTAATGTCTAGATAGGCAATGTCGTTTATAAACAGAAGAAATAATCAAAATAGTGATAAAGTATGATTGGATTGACGAGAAAGAAGGAATTCAACAAATTGAAAAAAATCTGGAGGAAATGTAAAATATGGGTGGGAGAACACTCAGAGGAGCATACGGATAAGATACGGCTAAAAGAAAAAAGGTACAAAAGTCAGCAATGCACTGAAATAATAAATTTTGTATTAACTAAATAACAAATAATATTTGTAAAAGCAATAAACTAATAGGTGATCTTGAGTTATTTGATTTGCATTCTTAATAATCGGATATTAATTTAATAAGTGATATGGTTGGGTTCACCCTAGGAAAATGGCACTGATAAAACAATCTCCAGTTTTGAGATGCCTCAATTAACTTCGAAACGTGTTGATCGATTTTTGTAAATATTTTCAATATTGTACAAGTATTGTTGTCAGATCTCCAAGAATATAATGGATTTTAGAAATCAAAATCATGAAGAATGCCTAATATTCGTCATGTAACATAAAATACATAACAATCTCATTAAATGGAGTTATTATGGCTAAATATACAAATATTTTTCTAAGTTGAAATACTACAATAGTGAGGCTAGTTCAATTTGAAAAATTTTCAAGTTTATTTTATAATAAAGTCTACAGTAAGTGATAGTAGAAAAACTGCTGCAGTGAAAAATATTTTCAAAACGTACCAAAGACAAACTGAATTAGAATTCAAATTTCAAATAAATTTATTAATCCTTGTGATTTTAAAATTTTTTCAAAATGATTCGTAGCAACCCTGAGGGATTTTCTCATATCTCTTTGCTAATGATATTTTATAAACCTCCTTTAATGGTAAACTTTGATTTGAAATCAATACTTCGGTACTCAACCTCAAGGAAATGGTTTGAAACCAGGTATTTCGACAATGAATAAAACTACGTCTTCCAATGTATCTTCTGGGTTTTTCATTAGTTAGGTACTTCCTAACGTCACGGGCTTGTTGTATTGCAAATTTTGTTGCTCAAATATAGTTATTATATAAGAGTTACAAATAACGGAATTTTTAACTTGAAAGCCAATTCCTAATAATTTTTTTGTATCATAAAATGCCCATTAATAAAAATGGGTTTTTAGCGGCCTGTATACAATTGTTACAAAGTAGTATTCTATGAAATAGTAAGCAAGAATAGGTATTCCTACTAAATTGTGTTCAAAATAGAAGTGATTTCGAGATAAATTTGGATAGAGTTTGATTCTGAGACATTGTTCCTTGCAGTAAGTTGGATGATGATCTTTATGCATTATGCATTCAACGATACGATTACATGTTACATAGTTCACATTTTTCCATAATGCTGGTATATGGATTAGCATTAAACAATGAGGTTTTGGTTTTGCGAAGTTAAGTCGTGCATATATACCATTTGTTGTTTCACCTTTTCAGTATTTATTATTCCCTTTTTGTTTATACAAACATTTGTACTACATATTATGGAAGATCATCGGCAGAATTATATCCGACTCTAGAACTTTTGTTAGGGTTGATCGCTGTTTACGGCAAACATATAATCATTAAATTAGTTTCTATTATTTTTAATAAAATGATATTTTAGGAAGTGTCCTACCGAGAAACATTGGCTAGGTCAACGAACAACAACTTTAAAGTGAAATGTATTAGATACTGTTGATACTGATCCTACAACTAGCGTACGCAAAATGTTACTACAATTTAACGTATCGACGATTCTCTGGAAGCAAATTCTGTCCCCTTTTCACATCCAGAAAGTGCATGCCATGGAGGTAGAGGATTATCCAGCAACGAGTTGATAATACATTTGTTGGAAAAGTACTGTTTACTGATAAAGCTGGTTTCACACGAGATGGTTTTATCAATTCCCTTAATTTTCATTTATGGGTACATGAAAATCCTGATGGAACAATTCAAACAAAGAATTAAAATCGATTTTGTGTGGATGTGTGGGTAAGAATAGTGGGTGATAATTTATTTGCTCACTTTGAACATTAATTATAGCTTGTTTGTTCTTATTTGATAATTTTTTTAGAATGTTTCTTTATGGAAAACGGTTTCCTTGCCATGTATAACGATCTAAAAATATACATGTATCCTAAACTAATTTAACGAGTTCAACAAGGAGTACCTTTTAGTGAAATACTCGATTGAGAAATAGATTGCTATTATTACTAGCCATTGAGCGTGAGCCTCTACTAGCCTTCAGAGAGTAGTCTAGAGTTACTTATTCCGTCAAACACACTACGTGACCATACGTAATCATTCATTAAAAATTCATAATGTTCGATTGTATAGTTTGGAAAATATAATGAAATATAAGTTCTGATTTCGCAAATTGAAAGGCCTATAACGAGAGTTGATATGAGAAAGTTTTTCTTATGTCACAGCACTATTTTCAAGTCATCTACTCACTTCTGAATTTTTTGTATCAAGTACTAAAAACATTTTGTACAACACCAATGAAAAGCAAAAAACGAGAAACCTGACAACAATGTACAAACAAACATAATAGAAACGTTACAAACCAGAATATAGAAAAATCCTTCAAGCCTTTTCAGAAATAATCAAGGCAACGTATTTATACTGCATAGGAAATTATTTAAGAGCATAACTGTTACCATATTAAGTACTTGGAAATCTTCAAGTTTTAAATTACACTTTTCAATTTGTGAGGGTTGAAAAAATAATAGGTGAATATAATTATTAACAAGGGTGTGTCCGATACAAGTATCGGATGGTGAATAACCGTTAAATTTTAATATTAGTATGCTATATTTGCACCACATTTAACAGTGTGCGTTGTTTTTGAAATCATTAATTGCTAATAATAATTATTGAAAACGTTCAGAAGATAAGACCAATTCTTATCAATTATACAACGTCATAAAATGGAGTGGTTTCCTTTGATAATGTTCGTAAGCTTTAACTACTATATCTGAAAGGCGACGTTCCATTGATTTTTTACGTCTATTGTTGAGGGCTGACTCAAGTGATGTCATTATCCTGGATAAAGGAGAAAACATTTGGAAGACCCATAATTTCGATAAGATTTAGACGAATGTCGATTATTACTAGTGCGCTGCCTACAAAAGGAACTTTTGTTGGATTTGTCACAAGGAAGCCTTTGTTGTATACATATTTGTATATGCAGGATCGATATCAATTCAGCAATTTTAGTTTTCTTAGACAGTTTTTCACTCTTCCTTTTAGATTATTTATGAGTTTTATTCATTAATAACAATATAAAGTTTGACTTGATATTATATATTGTTACGAACTGGCCCACATTCTGATACATAATCGAAGCTGAAGTTTGGCGGGTGCACCAACTTATGTTTTTTGTCATTGTTTCTATGAAGATATTTACTAAGAACGCCTTTTTATTTTCACATTACAGCACCCTAGAGACCCCTAGAGTAGAAGGATCTAGAATGCGCTTTTGGGTATATAAAGCGAGTGTCCAACAGTTGTAAGTATTTAAATAAATTGGATGTTAAGTGTATGGTAACCGTATAAATAAATTTTATAAGTGTGTATAAATTAATCCCACCAGTATTGTGAATAAAAACTGTTTGAATGGATAAGAAGAACATAACAATATTTAAATTTCAGAACATTACATGGTTTATATTGGCTGAGTCGGAATTTACTTGAAATGAATAATCCTATTTCATTAATTGAACGTTTTTTCTTGGAAAATTATATTTTTGGTCATTGTAAAGCTTAAACAGTAATGAGATGCGAGCTTATTTAGTTTTTATTTATGACCTAATCCTCTCAGATCATTCTTTAGAAACTATCTAACTTTTAGAACATTTGTATTTAATCATCTTATCACTTTATCTTTATCGTATAGCAAATGTTTCAGGAGATCGTCACTCGAACCTGTTCTCTTCTCGTACTTCCAATTATTTTCTTCTTTTTCAAGTTCCAATCAAATCATGACAAAGTAATGTTCTAAAGACGTCGCCCATACTTACTATTCCTTCTTCTTTCGCCTATACCGCGACTAGTAGATACTGCCTACCGATTGGATAAATATTACCATTATAACTAAAACTCTGAATAAAATATCTTAATCTTAGTTTATTTCCATGAACATTTATTCTTTCTAATATTCAAATTATTTATACAAACATCTTGGAGATGAATGTCTAAATAACCTTGAAAATTCAGATAGTACCTGCAAACGTTGCGCGTTGTTAGATTTGTTGCGAAAAATATATTTAATTTTCAAAACAAGAATAAATTGAAGAGGGATATATTAAAGAGAAATATTTTGGAGAATGTTTTGCAGAAAATGTTTTTTGTTGAAAATTCAATAGCAATCAAAATGATAACAGTTCTATAAGCTAGTAGGTTGGCTCAGGGGACTGTGGGCTCCTGTTGGCGTGATAAGGATAGGAGGTAATAAGACCTCTTTATTGGTTATTTAGATCATTTGGCCAGTTCCTTTTGAATCTTCTATCAGCTAGGAGTTCTAAGAGGGGATGGAGTGAGGGATTACTGTCTCATTATAGCCTTTCATGGTGTTTTGTGTTGTATTCTGCAATTACGTCCTGTACGAACGGGATTCTTATGATTTCATGGAGAGTCTAGTTTGACACGTATCATGGAGATGAATTTCCGAAAGCAGTTTCGATTTTTAACCAATTAAATAGTGTAGATTTTTTATTCTTAGGTCACTTTGTTTTCGCTCCTTGAAATATGTTGCTTCAAGGTAAGTCTTGAATCAAGGAGTATTCCTAGTTATTTAGTACTAGTGGATTGTGGAGTTTGAAGGTTATCAATCGTAACTGGGAGACATTGGTCTTTTTTTGAGGTAAATGTTACTTAAACGAATTGCTTCAATTGTTTTGATTCTCAACTTGGCAGACGCTGTAACTGGATTGCAAGTTTAGCTGAATCATCTACAAATGTTGCAGTGATGGTTTCTTCATTAGTCGCTAGATCTGTTGTAAATAGCACATATAGTAGTTGTCCCAGAACACTTCCCTGTGGAACTACAGATGTTATTTGAAAATTGGGGATACTTTCATTCACCCTTGTTTCAAATTCTCTATCGCTCAGATAGGATCTTAACAGTTTTAGGTGATAGAGAGATATTTCTTGATATTGAATTGTAAACCTAAGTACTAAACCTTGTCAAAGGCTTTGCAAACATCTAAAAAGACAGTGAATCATATGTTGAAATAAAAATTTAAAATTTCTGGTTGTAGTAGTATGTCCACAAAGTTTGTAATTAGAATCATTGAAACTCAGTTTCTGTACTATCATTCCAAATATAATAAACTATTCAGTAGAAGTATAAATTCAAATAATGATAACACCAACCATTAAAATTTCAACTTTGTAAAAGTTCAAAAATATTGTTGAGAGGTATCTCGTAAATGTGGCATCATAAAAATGGAAATAACATTAGAAAGTTTTTTCTGTTTGCAGTTTTTGTTAACAACAAATATTTACTTCAACAACTTGTAATCTCACAGTAATTCAGGTCCTTTTTGTCAACTACTCTTTTTATGTGATTATTAACTATAAATCTACGAGGATATATTGAAAAATTCTTAGCCTACTATAGAACCAAACAAAATTTCAATGTCAAAATATTTTATTACTCAATATATTCTTCTCTTAATTGGATACATTTATTACCTGCGACCTTTAAAGAAAATGTTTCTTCTTGATCTTCAAACCAAACGTCCCCAGCTTTTAACCCTAACTCACGAATTTTTAGCATTGCAACACCTTTGGATAGTTTTCGCGTCTTTTCTCCCCAATTTTTTCCTGTAGAGTGGTCAGTAATGTCGTATAGTAATCTCCTATTATTGTTCTACCCTTATCCAAAAAATCAATTATGATTACTCCATAGAAATCCCAAAAATCTGAAGGAAGAACTTTTCCAGCAGATTTTTTGACACGAAACTTCTTAGGTCTTGGAGAACCAGAGTGTCGCGATTTCATCGATTTTTGCTTTGTTTCTGGATCTCGGAAATGTACTCAAGTCTCATCCATAGTTACAATTCGGTTTAAAAGTCTACACCGTTCTCAAATCAAGCACAAATCGAACGCGATGCTTCTACCCTTGCACGCTTTTGGTGAACATTCAAACATTTGGGGATCCATTTTGCAGCAATTGTTCTCATGTCCAAATTAACGTGAACTATATGATGAATGCGTTCGTATGAAATATTCAGTGCTTCAGATATTCGTTTTAGCCCAATTCGACGGTCTGATAAAATCATGTCATGAATTGCATCCATATTTTCGGGGACTGACACAGAAAGTGGCCTTCCCAATAGGTCATCATCTTCAATAATGGAAAGTTTACTTCTTTTGAAGCTTGCAGTCTAATTTCACAGTCGCATACGAAGGACATTGATGACCAAGGGTATTAAGCATATCTTCGTAAATCTGCTTACCTCTCAACCCTCTTAAATACAGGTAATTGATGTTGGCTCGATATTCCAATTTTTCGATTCTCACAATTTCAGTGGACATCTTTCTTCTTTTAATTTATTGCGTAACTCTGGTTTACTTTTTTGACGTCAAACTTTACATTGACACTTCTAACAAGTTCGTAGCTATGGTAACGCAATATTTTGTTTAAGCATGGAATTGGTCTAGAACATAATTTGATAATAATGCAACTACAAATTAAAAAAAAATGATTCTCCTAAACTGGTCAATACTCTTCCTGTTACAACCACCACAGCTTATTTCATATATACCATTTTTTCCCAACCTTGGTATTTTAACCTTATGATTGCTCAACAATTTTTCCAATGTATTGTTGGTCTATAAACCATCGATCACCGAAAGGTACAATAATTTAATAGTTAGTCCAAATCACCCTAAGAAACCTATAACGTTTCTCACACAGCAGTTAATGGGGTATTACTATGATTTCTAATGGTGTACAAAATAAACTTATGAATCTATAGTTTCTAGAAGGAATCTCTCAGAAGCACAGCTGATACCACGCAAATACTCCAATAGGATTCCATATTCAGACATTAAAAATTATTGGTTTATAAAAACTGTTATCACTGAATATTTAATAAATATATCGATATCTGTAAAAACTATGCGTCTTTATAGGATTCCTGAGAAGACTCAACTATAAAAACAAACACCTTGTGAGAATGAAGACACCGGTGATAGCACACTTCGCGTAGAAAACGGTGGAACATAGGACAACTAATTTCTGTATACGCTAAGACAGCAAGATAAAGATGTAGACCGACATCGAAAGCAGAGAAGTAATTTTCTCGAAACTGTATCGTACATGCCCAGTTTCAGGAAGGGAGACACAATAGATCTTTTTGGGTCGCAGTGCATATACAAATTCCTTAATTGTAATTTAATCTCAATTTAATCTAGTAGTTGGTGCTTACAAACCCTCCGTTAATTCAAAAGTTGATTAAATAAAACTGTAGTAGGGGTTACGAACTTTTAAAATAATCCTCTAAAATCTGATTGAATGGAACTCTGAAAGAAAAAATGGAGTTATTAATATAATAATTGTTCTTCTGCTTCGCTTTTAATATGAATCATTTCCTTTTTTCACCTTACCGATCGGAATAATCTTGATTTAAACAACAGCATTCACTGAATAATTACATAGTAACAGTATTTTCATAACTGGAATAATAGAAGTTTCGGTTGAAATAATTTAGAATCACTTTCAGTAACGCTGGCACATGAAATTGTATAGAAAATTCTGTTCATAATTGCTCGAAAAAAAAACGCTAATTCTAAGATAGCCTTAGAATTTAAATAATCCAGCAATGAATACTGGAATTCACTTCCATCATTTCCATGAATACATCTAAATAAACACCAAACTCACAATCGACTATTGATTTCTCTCTCAAACTTTTTCAAATCAATTTCTGAAAGTTCCAGAGAGTTTTACTTGGGAATAAGTGAGTTTCCTCTGCAGTTAATATAGTTAAAAGTTTATTGAGAGTGAAAGTTATCGTAATAGATATCGATGTGGCTTAACAAAACACTTATGATTAGTTCATCCTGTTCATTATTATTTGCTGGGCTTATAAAAAGTCTTTATTTTATTATTTCATTATTTTTTTCATATAAATACAACTAAAAATTTTGGATTTTACACTATTTGAAATAAGGATGTAAGAGGCTTCGTCACAATAAGCCGATCCAAAAATGATAAAACTCGTCTTAGCACGATTTTAACCTAACTTCTGTTAATCAACTGATATTTCTCTCTTCATTCCACTCGAATGTATTTGATTGAAGTTTATATGAGTCTGTGAAGTTATAGATGTTATATTATGTACTTAAATTAATATGCAGTCCATGTATTAGTAATAAGTCCTTGACTATTTTATGATCTGAATTGGATATGAACTTCTGAAGTTCAACAAAATATTGGATAAAACTGCTCATTCGTAATCAACGGTAAAATATTAGGTAGCTGAGTTTAAACAAGGCTGTACCAACATCATCGCCGTGGTCAACCAAATGAGGTAACGACGAAATGTTGAAGAAAATTCTCAAAGCGGCACTTGATTATCGTCGACATAGGCATTTTAAAAAGTAAGGTTTACACATATCAACTGAAAGTTTGTACATGAGAAAGCTGTGCGCAAGATGGCTGCCGCTTTTGTTTACAATGGAACACACACAGCGTCGTGAAGACGTTTCAATCGAGTGTAAGATTGTAAAATATAATATCGTCATTTATAGAATTTTTATATGTGTATTTATTCAGTTATTTTTATGTTTGTTTTGAAGTTATCTAGAAGCTTTTGTCCACAAATTAAAAATAATTTTTGACAGTAAAGCATACTCTCCCTCTCTCTCTCTTTTGGAAAAAAGGATTAAAATAAACCGATGATCCCCCAGCTCAACTATCCAGTACTGTATCAAAACTAATAATAGGAGATAGTGGACTGCAAACAATAGCTTAGATTTCTCATCATAAAGCACAGAAAAACCTAGAAAGGTTCAGCAGACAAATGGATGAGAAGAAAACAATATATGGAGATCTAGATACAGAAGATACAGATAAAAGCAGATATACCAAGTTAAAAAATATAATTTCCAAAAAGTTTATGAATTCTATTATCGGGGTCTTTCCAAAAAAATATATTCTAATTTGTAGCACAAGAAAGAACTTCCAAGGGTTTATACTCTAAGCAACTTGGATTGTGGCCTCTTGCAGATTAGCTAATCCAACGAGATTTCCCTGAGGGAGAATTTCTTTCATTCTATGCATCATTTTCGTCTTAAGAATTCCTTTTTTATATATATTAAACTTCCAGTGGCGTTTTGATTTCGAAGGGAAAGATATAAAATTAACTATATCGTACAACAAATTTTGTTCATGCATTGAATTTCAATATTTTGTTCAAAAATATCCATTCAACAATATCATTCTACTGTCTCAATATTCATTTAAATTTTTTTAATTGGCAATCTAAATATTATGTATCATATCATCATCAAAAGTTCAAGCAACATAATCATTTTACAATGCACATAATTTCATTTCATAAATATGTAATTTTCAAACAGTTTATGAATTCTATTATCTGGTAGTAACAAAAACATCTAGAAATCAAGAACAAAATTTGATGATGACATAAGATGATAATAAACTGAAATTATGACATAAGAACAATGATCTAATGATAACATACAACGAAAAAAAAAGCCTCAATAGTTAGAGCACAAATAGAAAAATTGTGAAGACATATTGCAAGAAACTCACAACAGATAATTGTGAGAATGGTACTGGAAGGGATATAGATAGGGTAGAAATAATCGAAGTGTGAATAATAGTGAGGGAAATTGAAATCAAGGGTATAGAAGACTTATAGAAGAATATGGAAAAGCTAGATTTTTGTTGAGTACAGAACACGAAGGTCAGAAAAATACAGAAACAATGGAGACGCGATGTTTACAGTATGTTTACAGTATGATAATGATAAGTTACTCAATATAGTAATGATGGAATAGACAAGTCAAAACTCTGATTCGAAAGCTAAATCCAATATTTCAATGATAGTTTCAAAATAAGTGAAATATACCTTTAATTTTTATATAACAGAATATTTTATAACGCAATTATAAAAACGGTATAATTGTATCTAAAATACAAGATCTCTTGTCAAACAATATATCATTGTATCAAATTGAAAGTTTGGAACTATCTTTGAATATATATATATATATATATATATATATATATATATATATATATATATATATATATATATATATATATATATATATATATCTATTATCCACAAGCAGACAATGTAATTTTGAGTGACGGTGTGTAGTGGCACGTAACAACTAAATATAAGCAATGTAATTGATTAGATGTGGGAAACTACTGAATTATTTTGAGTCAGATATTTCTCTCTTCGTTTATAAAAGTACTAAGTTTTTCTGATTAGAAAAATTTTTCCTATAAACAAAGTATATATTTTTGATTGACGTTCAAAAAGCGCATGTAACTTTAACGCATTATATTGATTTTCTCATTTATTTTGAGTGTTCTTTTAGTATGAATTGGAAATATAGACAATACTTAATATTTAGTGCTATGTTCCCTGAAATATGCCATGAGTAGAATTTATGTGACTCAACGTCCCACTGCTACAGTTGAGAGTTTTTAAGCCCACACTTTGAAAGTCTACATAATAATTATTCCAATATCAAAACTTATTTTTTTTTTCACAAAAAATTCACAATAATCCGCTATGACATAAATTTGAGAATTCCTTCAATTGACTAGTCGCCTCAATAAAAAGGATGGAAAGTTCCGCCAATGAAATCGGCTTGAATATTTATATGATCTCACTTTATATGTATTCTAATATATAAACGTTGTGAATGGCTTCCCATTACATATTCTTGATTCTTTCTCGTGGATTCATATGGCATTTTATATGACCGTTAACAAATATACTTGTAAATAAAACCCTATAACTTATAACTTTTTTCTTGAATTATACTCCTTCACATATTTCTCGATATACATTTCTCGTGTCATGCACCTTCATTGATATTTTACCTCATTTTATTATAACTAAGAATTGTTTTTTCGATGTTTGAAATCGTCTTTTCAAAAAAATATTCTAATTAAGAGGTATAGTTTTTGTAGCACAAGAAAGGATTTCCAAGGGTTTATACTCTATGCAACCTAGATTGTGGCCTCTTGCAGATTAGCTAATCCAACGAGATTTCCCTGAGGGAGAATTTTCTTCATTCTGTGCATCATTTTCGTTTTAAGAATTCCTTTTATATACATATTAAACTGTGGCGTTTTGATTTCGAAGGGAAAATAAAGACATAAACTATATCGAAGAACAAATTCTTAATATTCATTCTAATTTTTTTAATAAGCAATGCAAATATCATGTATTATATCATAATCAAAAGTTTGAGTCACATAATCATTTTACAATGTACATAATTTTATTTATTTTGTGTAACTAGTATTTACCAAATTGGCTATTATTACTTTGTACTCATGTATACTTATTGATGTTAATTGTCCCATTCTTCTCAACAATGATTATTGATTTGTTCGCTCATGTGTTATGTACTGTATTATTGAGTCCATCTAGTTTGATATGACGATCAATTAATTACTGACAACATTTTAGAAGCATCTCATCATCAAAGGTAATAATTCCATGCCAATACATTACAGACCTAATTTGAAACCACGGTTTGTTACCGATGGTCAAACATTAATCTTTCGGTGAATATATACTATATACGTACGTATGATATCTGTGACATATTCCATAACTTTTTGTATGGAACACACCTTTTTGATTTTGAATTCATTCTAATTTTCAACGTAGTTTTCTTCTTCTATATAAATTGTCAGTTATTTCTGGAAATTTTCAAACATTCAAAGAAATCTAATTGTTCGAGTTTTTGGAGAGATATTTTTTGTTTATCAGTAATATTTCTAAAGGTTTGCAAAAATACATTGTCATTTAGAGAGAAATGAACGAACATTTCCCAATTAGAATTACACCATAAAAAAGTCGAGTTACAAAAAATATCTAGAAATATGTTTTTGAGATTCGCAATGTCGAGAAGATATTGAAGACTGCTTTTTATTTTTTAGGATACCTTGATTGACGGAATTATAACGAAACCTTGATTTAAACCAATCGGTTTTCTGTTGTTTTGTTTCGACACCCAACATCTGTAATAAATGATATACCAATAAAGTTTTTGAGTCATTAAAATTTTCATTTTTTCTAAAATACTTGATAACCTTTGCAAATACTCGAGTACATTATTCAGAAAACCTAGACACATAAATGAAAATCAGAAAAGTCTGGCTTGAAAAAAAAGAATAATAACGAAGCAATATTTTTGATACTTTTTCATGAAATTATTCTACTGTTTTAGAAATTTTAATCACCCTATGTCAATGACAGAATTCAAGAGAGTGTAACCGTTTACAATTTTTTCCATTATTTGAAAAAGTGAAAAAAGTTGATGGAAATATTGAACATTTAGACTCAATTGAAAATCCTAATGACTTATAAAATGATAATATATATTAGAGTACTTTGAGCTAACGGATGATAAAAAATTCAATGGACATAACAACTTGAATAAGCTGTTAACCTCATTAGGGAAGAGACACAACAGAACGTCTTGTAAAAACGGAAAGCAGTAGATAATCATTCTGGGATCTTTTCCAATATTTTTTATTAGTCATCACATATTCATTTTATTGAAACAAATAGTTTTCTCGAATTATTTTCTTTTGTTTTATTATTCAACAACTATCAGGTGTTGGTGAATTCTATTATTGTATGTGCGACATAATTGTTACCAAAAACATAATTTTTGAAACACCGCATTATTCAGTCATTAAACGACAACTTATAGTTTTGTTTAACCACATATATATATTGAAGAAGATTATAAAAATCTAATGGCAGTCCGTCCAACCCTTCTACTCGCCCAATTTATTTCATTTTTTTGACTGTACGGTATTCATGCCTCGATTTATCATCAAGCTTATCAAAGTCACTCAACATTACTCTTTTCCCGTTACTTTTCTTATATGTCGAGTTCTAATTGGAGTGAGTGGTTCGTTTTAGTCGAAAGACATTCAATAATTCGAGCCCTTTCATTTGATATATAATGCCAGTGAATTGGTTAAGTTTGAGGACAGTTAAGCGCTGATATACAACTGCAATTTTGAATTTTTTTGAGATCACATTCTCAAATATACTGGGCTTGAACTCAGATTAGCTGGAGTCCTAACCCATATGATGATGCAGAATGAGGCACCTATGGCCAACAAACACTCTTTAATGTGTATTAATCGTCTATTTATATATATAATGGGTAACGGAGTACCATTCGGTGGGAAAACCATCATATTAGGATGGGATTTACGGGAAGTGTTTCCAGTACCTCATGCATCTGGAGCACCTACAGTGTAGAAATAATTATAAACTCTCTGGCTACTTTTCAGTTTTCAAACTCACCAAAAATATGAGGGCGAGCGTGAATGAATACAAGTTTGAAAACTTCCAGCATAAATTTTTAATACCTTATTAATGGACCAGAATTGGTAGACTTACATTCCCCCGGATTTCAGACTTGAATAATGTCAACAAATATATAGTCAACATTCATCATTGCCTGTTAAAAAATCATAATTTTCAAGATGTGCAATTCTGGCGCCTACGTATTAGCACTACGATGAAATCAAGGTGGAGCTTATGATGTCGTCTTAAGGCAGAGTATTATCAAAAACATTAGATCTGGATCTAGATTCTCTGTAATTCGCTTTCCCGTTTCAATGCACATACAGGTCGTTTCGTGAATGTGGGGACGTTATATTCCTATGTCAGGTCGTTTACCCAACGTTGGTACGGCATCCATTTATTATGTGGGTAGTATCCAAAATCATATGTTCCTGTCATAAAATTTGTATAATATATATGTTGATCCTTGCATTATCCTAGCACAAAACAACTCTTCACTTGGTCAAAATCGATCGAAGTTTTTCCAATATCCTCATCAATTCGAACCAGTTTGATATTGTGTGAAACTTTTTGAGTTAGTGATTGTGGATACAAAAACGATCTTCATGATTTTATCAGCTGATAAATCCAGCTTGATATTTTTTGACTCCGATTCACTACAGGAATTTATTTAGTTGGGATTATGGAATTAAACACTCTAGTAGTTGTTGAACGTTTTGTATATTTGAGTCGACTAAATCGTTGAAAAATATACTTCCCAGAACACTATTTAGGAAAAATATCCTGTACGTTACTCTACTCAAAATTTTAAGCATAAATTCATGAAATAATACCCTAGTATAAGAGAGTAAATGATGGGCAATAATTTCAAAATGAATCTTGAAAAGTGTGTCAATCTATTATATAACTTCATTTATCTTATTTATTTGTTTTATGTTCTATTGATATTCCAACAATTCTCTAATGTGTTGGAAGGATTCATCATTTGTCCACGATATCAAATAACAAAGAATCTCGTCCATATAACGATACAAGTAAGCAAAGTTGGAACCAGACATGCGATATGATAATAGTATGTACTCTACACGTAAACCTCTAAAATTTTCAGTGCTTGTGTGACCAAAAACGACCATTTTTCAGTACTTAAAGTCATGGAGCAAACTTCCTATAATATACAACAATCTCAGCCCTGCCTTTAAGATGATATTTTTCGCAAAAAAAAATGATAATTGATGAGCACAAGAAATTTTATTTTTGACGGAAGTGAAATAACAGATGAATGAAAGATGTGATTAGTACTGCTCTTTCAAAGGAAAGACGATATAATTGAATCATGAATTATTTAACGCCCTTTGTACCTTAAATAAACACCAAAACAAAAAATTGATTGTAAAAAAACCATACGATACATCAAACTGAATTATTCACTCTTTTGAATTATTTGCCTGTAGCAAATACTTTAATAAAACGACGAAGATATGTCAACAAATATACGAATACGCGACAGTTTCAATATGAATTTTATTGCCAACAAAATAAAATGTCTTGGAATATACTTCTCTTGAGAAAACTATAACTCTTGTTTCATAACAGTATTGTTCGATCTAGTTTATGAGAGTTCCCGATTCAAATCAATTTTATACCAAATTTATTCTTGAAGTTCGATGATAAAAAATTTAATAAAAACCAGTTGAACCGTTTGTTAGAGGATATCTTCATTATTTAAAATGAAATAAGTTTACAATCCATTTTTAAGGATTCATTCTCTTCCATATTCAATATAAAGGGACGTCCATTGTTAGTATAGTTTATTGAGAGTCTAGGATACATATAATACGAGCTATATTTGGCACAATGAACTAGAATATATCTAATTTTAGTTTTAGCCTATTTCTATTTCCACAAAAGGGTGGAATGGAATGAAACATGATTCTTCTGAATCACAGGCGGCTTACAAATTTACGTCTTTTGTACTTCTATAGTTACGTTCAAGTATTTAACTTTAAATAATCCAAGAAAAGCTATTCTATTCTCATTAATAACAACACACAACTCTGTTTTCTTGTTATTAAAAGACAATATTTCATTAACTGGAGTATATACAAAGTGAGTTTTATGTATGGAACGCCTCAATTATCTCGGAAACGGGTTATACTATTTTTATATTTTTTTTTGTACGCAAAGGACTTCTGATACGGCCGTTCTTGGAGGTGGTATCCATATTGTTACAATAAATATTGTACGTTTAGATTGAATAAACTCGTTTAATTTTAATTTTCTTCAATAATTCATGTGCTGCTACAAATCTCGTAACAAGGTCTCGTGTGAGTAAGTTAGTTAAGAGTTTAACGAAACTGATACAGTCAAATATTTATCCAAATCATGGCGCAGAAACTCTACAACAACTGGTGACAAATCTTTAAATTACGAATTTTAGAAAACATACAGCAGATACACAAAATGTTCTTCAATACAACAAGCCATACGATTATTAAAAGTTTGCAATACATTTTGCACATCCCTGACTGCTAAATTCTTGTAATCTCTGCGATAATCCTATCTTTTAATTCCTGAATATTGGTAGGTTTTGTTTTATAAACGATGTTTTCAAGTGACCTCACAGGAAATAGTCTAAAGGATTCATGTCGGGTGATCTCGGGGGCATTCGGTAAAACCACGCTTTACAATCCATGTTGTATGAAACACATTATTTAGGTATTACCTCACCACACACGTATAGTGAGGTACAATCTTGTAGACAAATATTGTCGTTCGAAATATTATTATTGTCTGGAAATTTTTTCTTAATTTGAATTGAAAATACTCAGATCTAACTCAGGTATAATACTACTTTCCAATAAATCTAAATTTAAGTTACCCTCAATGAAAAAGAAGCCAATTATTTTGTCACTTTTTATTCCAGATCATACATTCAGTTCTTTGAGATATTGGGTGTAGGATTCACCCATCTAACAAGGATTGTAACGTGACCAGTATCTACAATTATACCGATTTACGTTTCCATTGATACAAAAAGTGATATTCTCTAAAAAGTGGCCTATTCGCAAATCATAACATTACTTATAAAATTTCGATTGTTTTGATTGTGACATTTTTTCATAATTAGGTCTGCAAACTCTTCACGTCTATCAAACTCTTGAACCAAAGTTACTTTGTATGGATGGAATCTATTATCACGTAAAATTTTCATTACGGATATTTGCAAAATATGAAGTTCCCTGGATATTTGTCTAGTACTCAAGTGTGGATCGTCTTCTAACAGGACACAAACACCTAAAGATTTGTTTTGAGATGATGTAGTTTTTCTGCGCCCTGATTTGGATAAACTTCTTTACTAATTTACTAACAGTAGATCTTGTTATGGGATTTTGGTTAGGATATAAATTATTAAAGATACTACAAGTTTCTTGTTAACTTCTACGTCTATCTCTATATCCTTATATCAATAAAATATCAATTCGTTTTCTTATCGAAACGTCAGATTTGTTATTGTGTTAACCATAGCCACCTAAATGTGTGGCGGAGATAACGCAAATGTAGCTATAACTCCGAAATTTTGACATTAAGTTATAGGGAGCATAGGATGGAGCATAATAAGTATTTCGAAAAGCGAGAAATATACAGTCACCAAACAATAATCAATGGAAAAATATTAGCACATCAGATTTCTTTGTATCATCAAGACATATAGTTTTAAAAAATGTACAAAAACCTCTTTACTCAACATTAAGATTATACATATAATTTCTCAACAATTCTATCAAGCACTATCTAGACTTTAATATTTGTTCAATTCCTCCCAAGCTCTCAACTATTGCGGGTATTTGGATGTATATTTGGAATAGAATATTAACTTCGAATAGAGTGGCGCGTTAAGTCCCAAAGTTTTTTAAAATGCCAAAGTTTGATCTGGCCCAGAGCCTTCATAAACATCAAATCAAACATCGAAACGTTGGCATTTCAAAAAACTCTTAGATTGTTTCTATTTTTAGTCCTCAACTGGCAATACCATTCAAAATAATAGAATATTAACCTCATCCCTCCATTGTTTTCTTCTGTGGACAAAAGCGGTTTGCTCCCGTGAATATGTTAATTGAAATATCGTGAATTTTGCTTGTAGACATCAAATATTTTATTTTTCGAATTTAGATAATCGTTTCAATGAAAAGAAGTTCAAATTGGATGGTACTAGTGGTTGCATTGCCGCCATTTGAGGAAAGATCTCTAGTATTTCTAAAAGAGAAACTTTGGAGGTGACAAATTAATATAATGTCCTGCCTTTAAAAACTGAGCATTTTTTTCATTAGAGTCAGAACCAATGAATAGTGAAGAATGATGTTCAACAAAGATATTCCAACAGAATAATGTACGGATCTATGTCAGTTTAGAGTAATTGGTTTGGTTCGAAGAGAGAAAAAGTGAGAGAGAGATACGTTTTATTTTCATAAGAAAATTTTACAATTCTATTCACAAAGTGACACAATTTTGTATTGTATAATATAAAATAACAATTGGGCTTATTGATAAAAATTATAACATATAATATTCACACTTCATTCTAAATTGAATTATACCAGTCTATTAAGTCTGTGGTAAATTGTGGAACTCTGCCAAAGAATAATAAAATTTTGCAAGCAGAAATTCTTGTGTCAATTTCCGGAGCTCATCAAATGTATTTGCTATTTTTAATTCTGAAAATAGCTCAAAAAAGAATAAAATTTGAATGTTGAACTATTTTAATGATCTTCATATTCTCTGGAGATTAATCCTATGAAAAATCTATGCGAAATTATGGTTCATCTAATTTATACTGAGCAATATACCGAGATAAACATTTCTCAAAATTATAAACCTACTATTACGACCAATTTTGAACCAAATTCGTTAATTAATTTGGTTGACAACATGTTTTCAGAATTACACCAGATTCTTAGAAAAAAATCAACCAACTATTAATTTGATACTTTATGTATATGTGGAGCATAGTTATGCACTTTGTATAAATTATGTTAATCATTTTTAAGCATTTTACAGTAGGTGTAATTCTCTATTTTAGTTTCAATTCGACTGATCTCAAAAAATGAACATATTGGGGATACAGTTAGCTCTGAATTTAAACCTTTTATAAAAAGTCACCATCAAGCTTACTAGAATCTGTATGGCAATTTAAAAATCACGAAAATAGTCCAAACTTTGGATTTTTTCTATAAAATTTCTTTCATAGAATAGCTATAAATATAAACACGACTATTTGATTCATACGTAAATTACGAGTGAAAGGTCTTATTCTTGCAAAAATTCCGCCAATTTTCGATTACGGCGTCTTGATTAAGTGTGATTTTATGTAATCATGAGTTGAAAGTGGAGTTTGCAGTAATTAATAATCTTATATAAACGTTTCCTATTGGTTAATGTTTAGTTTATATCATAAGAAGTGGACATACTAGTCTTAACACTATCAGATAATCTTAATTAATATATTAGTATAGCTATTTCTTTTAAAATGAAAATACTTTGGCATAGTGAATAAAGAACAAGAATACAAAATTAACGTGTTTGTGTTACTTCAAAATAAAACACCTATAATATGAGTAGTATAATGAGGTTAATTGACGGATGGTGTCACTCACAAGAACATTTAATATAGATTTTGTGAATAGCTTTTAATAAATAGAATTAGAAAAACAGTAATTAACGCACCTCAATTTGTTTCTATGTCATCATAATATTCCAATCAATTTTATTATTCCAAGAAACTGAAATCTGACGCTTCAATATAGAGAACAAACAATTCTGATTCTCGAATTCAGTAATTTAATCAGAGTATAAATGGAATAGAACGCTGTTTATATGTATACTAATAATCGAATCATCACTACCTTGTTTGATTATTTCTCATTACAAAAGATTGTGGAGCAAAGTTACGATGGCATGTTTAATGAAAAAATCAAATATATTTCAAATGCTAAGAAAAATAATGCAATGCATCAAATATGCACTGAACTAAGATCCTACTTCTCAAAAATACATTATTACTGCATTCTGGGTTAAATTTTTAAAGCAGTCTGAAATACAAAGGAGCTTTCTAGTAATTTTCTACTTCCAGAGATTACGAAGTTGTCTAGACTCTGTAATAAAAGTGAAAAACACTAAGTACCTTTGACATAGTCGGTCTGGCCCATTAACAGCCTTATAGTAATTTCTATTTTTTTTTTCTTCTAGTCTTCAACTTTTATAATGTTAGCTTATTACACAAAATGCTAGGATCTGAGTACATTGTGCTGAAATGGGATAAAATCCAATTATATTTTTTTAACGAAGAATAAGCTAAAATAGACGCATTTAATAACATCTCGATGGAGTATAAAATTGAAATTTTTTGATCAAAAATTATAGATAGTGTTTATTATTCCTGCGTTTATGCAGTAACGTAACTAGCTAATAAAGTTTTATCCGTAATTCTTTTACAATAAAAATAAGTTGGGTTGTCTGAGGTTTATCTGTTAGTCGTTCTTCAACAACAGAACAACGTTTTAAAATATCGCTGTCACTTGATTTGAATATGTCGCTGAAAAATCCGAAGATATTATCATACTCATTTAATTGGTAAAATCGGTTATTTAAGGAGCTTGAATTTTGATCTTTAATTTTTAAGAAAAAACCAATTTTCAAATCTCGCAGCATCGGAATCATCAGAAACTAGATGATATACTAATAAAATTTCGTCTGTATTTATACCCAATTATATTCAATCTCTCAACTTTTATTTTGAAATTATTGTTGATTTTTTTGGCGCCTGTGTGCATTGCACACTTTGCACATCTAGTAGCGGGGGCCCTGAGTGCAGGGAAGTGACCGCCAAGCGACTGATTACGTGAAATAGAGCGTCTACTATACTGTCCACTTCACTGTCGTTAAAATTAAGAAGTTTGACAATATAGTTAAAATTTCAAAGACATTTAAAGAGAAATTATGATATTTATCCCTTAAAAATTTCCATCACAAAACACCTCATTAAATAATGTACAATATAATGAAAGTTGACTTAATCAGGAAGCAGTAAAATTAAAAGCTTCGACAATTCATGGCCAATTTCTCCCAGTGGAGTGCGTCAATAAACTATACGCTTACCTATAAATCGGGGTGTGCTCATCTTTGTACCAAACCACTAGAAGCACAGTATCGTTAGGAGCGGTCGGCGTCAAGTCGCATGGCAATAGGGCAGTTCCCTTGAGCAGGGCCTGGACGTGAGCTAGAACGCCACCTGGAACATAAATTAAACTCTTTTGAAAACGTTAAATTTGCAGCCGTTTTGCATTATTCAATATGCGCTTGATAGCCGAGCCGTTTAAGGGTAATTTATAATGGCGTATGTGTGGGAAAATAGGTATATTGGAAATTAATGGAAGGATTTTTGAATTGCACGAATGTATTTCCGTAATTAATAATTCTTATAAGAGAAAGAACGATCGTTCCGTTCCAATGCGGAACTTCAGTACGTGATTTATATCAATACAATTGACAATACAGTGTAGTACTTCATATCTTTTATATTATTATTTTGTTATGTAATTATGATTCAGTTTTGGTATAAATTGGGTGTGCTCTTCATCTTTAATAGAGAATTATCAACTACCAAGTTAATTTCCTATCACTATTCCTTTCTTTCTCAACATATAACATTATAGTGAGTATAGTGAAGCCAGTAGTTCTAAACAAATGTGGAATTCATTAATTAATTAAGACTAAATTCCAATTCAATCAAGTGCAATTGGATGAATATTTTACTGTTCCAGTGTCATTTCATGTAGGAGGAAATTAGCGAGTTCAAATTAAATTTTTTCATAGAACATATTCTTCATCTTAAAAATATTGAGATTCGTTTCATTTAAAAATTGGCTTTTGGAAATTGAGTTTTATTAGAAATAGGCTTTCCCAAAATCTGCTTCTAATTATCTCATAATGTTGAAAAACTCAGACTAGAGGTGTACTTTACATTTACAATTCGATCTCATCTTCAGTAGCCAAAGACGAATGCTGACTTCACCTTCGGTCTCTGAAGACAATACCTTGGTTATCGAAACACGCTTCAGAAGGTAATTGTTAGTGTTGATATTGTAATACAAGTAAATAGTATGAATATCCCCAACATTACCAGAAATTTGAACTTAGTTTGACCTGATCATGCGTTCCTAGATTTAAATAATTAATAGTTAAGTATAAAATACTATTTATAGCACCCACAATAGGAGTATGAAGACAAGTAGTGAAGACAAAGGAGAATTTGATTGTATATGAAATATGGGACGGTTGTAGAACTAACCTTTTCAATGCCAATTCAATGGATCCTTTAAAACGCAATTTGCTCATATATCGGTTGTTTTGATCCTAATTCATTCAAAAACGTTTTTTTTTGTTGCAATTTGATCAAAAATTGTCCGTTTCATTCAAAGTCAGTCAAATATTTGCCATTCCAAGTACAACTGGATCAAAATTAATTTTCTCAATTACAATTCATTCAAACACTCCAATTCAATGTAAATTTGGCTTTTCTTAAACGGATTAGTTGAAAGCACGAATAGGTAAAATTAAACACCGCTTAAAAACGGTCATAGGTTTTACGGCAGTTATGTTCAAAAAAATTATAATATTTTTATAAAAATGAGTCAAGTTTGAATAATAACATTCAACGTTCTCAGATCACTTGAAATTACAATCTTTAGGAGTACTATACTATTCATAGTGTTAAGAGCGTAGTTTCCGCCCTAAAGCCGGTCCTGCCTAAAATTCGGCGAAGGTATAGAAGCCGCGGAATCCATTTGATATTTGTTTTCTATATCCAGTCAGTTTATTTACTTTTTTTCTCTTGGATAATTTCTAAGAAGGTCTATTTATTCATTTGTTTTGTTTTTTATGTTCTAGAAGTTTCGAGAATTCTATTTGTGGTAAAGTTTCTGTAGCGCAGCTCAATTTTAATCACTGGCATATTTATTAATTCATAGAGTTTCCATTTTTTCTATGCATAAGAAAGTTTGAAACGTTTTTGATGGAAGGCGGTAGTCAACACCACTTAAGCATCTTATTTTCAAGCAAACATCAGTAACATATCGAATAGGAGGGGGGGAGACTTTTTTTGAATTAAAACAAATATTAATTTTAACACATAATGATCCTCAAACTCAAAGAATGTCATTTTGTTGGAATGGAATAGTTTGCTATATATGTGTATAGACAGTCTCTATTAATTAACCCCACGAAGCGAAATGGTATAAGTAAATTGAGAAAATATTTCAACAGTGTCATGAATTGGATCATGGGAAAATTCCAATTCAGTCACAGACTAGTCTTTCTAAAAGCAGTTTATTCAAATATCCGCTTCTTCGATTCAGCTCCAGTGGATTGATCTTGCTAAGAGCCATTAGATTAAAATTTGTCATTTTTATTTCTAATAAAGTAGAAAATGGTACTTTGTTGATCGAATTTTTTTAGTTACAGTTTTTTTCAAGTTTAAATTGGTAAGATTCAATAATTGTATTTTCTAATTGAATGTTTCCACAAACAGGTTCTTCCCAAAGTTGTCTAATCATATATTTGATTTCAATACAATTTAATGGAAAATTAGACTTAAGTTTCCATTTGATTTAGTCTATAATTGTTTCTAATTGTTTCTCAGAGATCTATTTGATCAAAAGTTATCTATTCCGAATTTATATATACTGAATAGAGATTTTTTAAAGTTAATTTCCTTAGCAATCCATATTCTAGGATCAATTTATGAAAAATGGATTTTATTATTAATTTGACCCAAAATTAGCATTTTACAGACTAACTTTTCCCAAAGATTTTCTCATATTAATGTTAACTATGGTCAAAAATTTGGTTCCTATAACTCCATCATGTTTAAATATACATTATTCAGATTCATCTTTTGAGATGTAAGTTGAATAATAAGAACTATATTAGAGCAAATTATAACTGTGTAGTCTCTCTCTTTTTCTCTGTAGTTTTCCATTAAATGCTAAAGTTATATGCGAGGAATATGAAGTGTGAATGGAATAATGGATTGATTTGATTGAAACAAGTTTCTTTCACTGATCATATTTGAGAGTGCTTGTCAGCTGCGGAAGCTGGTGGTTACTTATTCACAGCAATTTAATAAAGTTGAAAAATATAATATTAATGTACTCGATTGAAAACTAAGAGTTTGATAAGCATCAATAAATGGAACGTCATATAATATTTCATTGTACACTTCTTGTATACCAATGAACTTACTGTATAAGAGAATAAGATGTTAAAAAAAGCTTCCTCTCTTAATCCAATGTTTCAAAAATATTGTCTAATTCCATAATTGGATCGAGCATAATCAATATCTTTCTTTAAAACCCTACTACAAAGTTAGAATTGATGATTCAATTTTTTAGTTTACTCAAATCAAGCTACAATCTAATCTGGGAAATATATTTTCCAGCTACTTTACGATTCAACTTTCGATCCACGTTTGGAGCATAAAAAGAAATCTTATGTTGAATGTTGGTGGTTATGCAGATTTCTCAGACGAAACAAAATGAACACAAAACGTGGACAGTGGAAATGATGAAGAATATAAGGAGCGTATACTCACTATTGGAGGTTGTGACTGGATTTCAAATTGTATAAAATATATACCCTCCGTTGAAATAATCTTTGTAGGAAAAGTAATTTTATCTTATTTCCTTTGGTTGGCGGGGATTTAGCCGTGGAGTTTCAAGCGTAAATCTCGATTCCAATTAACTTTTTTGCCATTTGTCATTGAATGAAAAATCGGGATCAGGGTTGATGATATCGTATATATATATATATATATATATATATATATATATATATATATATATATATATTTCTTAATTCTTAGAACTTTCTGGAATATCCTTGTGAATAAATGATAGTGATTCAAGATCATAAAACATTAGTTATATCAATGAATACTATAATATCAAGTTGATTCTGTTTTTCTTTATTGGCATATAGGATGGAGTCAATACATAATTTTGTGAATTTCTATACTTGTAAAATCACCAAACTGCTATTGTGATATTGGACACCGTTTTCGTCGCTAGCAGCAATTTTATTAGAGAGCTGCAGTTGATATAATAATACTAAAACATCCTGGCGCTTGATTACAAAAAGTATAAAACGAATACTGAAAATTTACAGTTCTATAATACCTCAACAAGTTGATAAATTTCAGTTTAGAATGAATATCATCAACGGTTTCAAAAATTCCAACTTAGTTGGTTCATTATTATAATAATTATTTCCAGAGGTTTTATAATATTCAATAAAAATGTACTCCTCAATAAGATAATTATGAAAAGATATCAAAGAAACAGAATATACCCTTGAATTTAAGACACCTATGTCCCTAGTGACTGTTTTAATCAAATCAGAATAAAACATAATGGGTATATATCATCAAAAATCAATTATATATGAAATATCTTGTGATGATTTTGATGGTTCCACTTAGAACTAATTGGTTCCGAGTTTTTCTGTTGCTTAGAAAAATGCCTTTCGAATTACTTCAAAACTCCTACACCGCTAGATGTAAATAGTTCAAGTATGCTTGTCTATTACAAACATCACAAACATCACAAGGTTTGATTAAGATCAGATACCAGTGGGAGTGAAGTTAAAGTAACTATATTTGAACTTTCAACAACTGGAAGGAACGCAATTGCTCTATAATTCGCAATATAAATCAACGTTTACATGAGACAAACATCACAACTTTCGAAAAATAGAATAGAATAGCATTCAATAACTATTAAAAGCATTAAATTTTAAATTTTTGATAGAAATTGTTCCCTTCATTGAGAAAATGAGGATTTAAATTCGAATGCTACATTTTTAATCATATAAAAAATTCAAAAGTTTAATTATCAAATGACTCAATACTATTTTGATAATGTTTTAAATTGAACGGGAAAATATATATAAAAGCATAATATGTTATTAATTAGATAATACCAAGAATTATGATTTACCAAGATTGGATTTTTTGTATTATTTTCATTCTGACTTTAAAAGTATCTTTGAGATAGCCGTCTTTATATTTTAAGTCAACTTCTTTTCATTCTTCATAAATATTGATGGGATTAACTGTAACCAATTTAATTTAGATATAAGACAATTAGCGCTAATATGTGCTACAACTGAACAACTTGTTCAGTTTTGAAATCACTGCTTTATAAATTTGTTCATCAATTGTGGATACCAATCTCAAAGTGAGCGATTCCTTCATTCATATTTTTAAAAAAATACACAATTAAAGGTACTACAGACTGAAATTGAACGTTGATATTATTGTTAAGATGATACAGTTTATTTATTGATAAATTAGGAACTTCATATTTAATGAAAGCATTCAGCTGTAAACTAATATTCGTATTGTTGGTATCGTTAACCGTTTCATATGCATATAATACCTCATTTATATATAGACTTTTATTTCTAATACATGATATTGAAATTTTTGTTTCAACAGTTCAAATATTTCTCACAATTCTCTTTTGTAACTAAATAATATAAGAATCGATTTATCGATGTTAAATTCTTTGTTGAAATAAATACCCGATCATTAGTACATTCATCCGCAGTCATCCGTTGAAGATTTTGAAAATTCTGTTTATCTAAATGAGTCCAGATATTGATCAAAGTTTTTATTCAGTCAGATTTTGTAGCTTAGATTAATAATAATAGACAATGTAATGATTGAACCACTTATTAAGAGTATAGTGTAACATAGATCTTACAAATTCAAACCTACACGTCCCTCGTGAAGCATTTACACTAATTCTTCCATCCACTCACGTTTTTTTCATATCATTAATTTTAGCGATATCGCTTTACTGTCGCTCGACATATGAACGCGTCGGACGATGGCGAAAAACAATTGTAAAAAGGATTTGCCAATGTTCATTAATCTTGGCCAGAATGTAGTAAAGTGATTTGTCATTTTGTTTTTGTTCAACGTCAACTTTAATAAATCATGATATGGTTGATTATTCTTCCACAGAACATGACACATGAAATATTCTGCGAATCCCACTGCTAAAATTCAGAGGTAAGAATACTTAATTCAAAGGAAAATATGAAAAATTAGATATGTCTAGATGTAAAAATGATTCGAGATTTATATTTCTGCTAAATTTATAATAATTGTCATCACATATCCTACCAACTTTGAAATATATCATTTCACAATTATGTACCCAAAATCTCTTTTCATCCATTCAACTTTGTTGTTTCAATTCCTCACTGTGTAATAATTCTAAAGACATAGCCATGTGATGTAATTTTGAAATAAACACACTCGTAATATTTAATCTTTGTTTTGGGTTATCATTCATCGTATATTAGTCCAGTTAATTTAGCTGTTTTTTCAATGAAACCTCTCATTATTCCGACCACTAGTCAAGACCATGTGTTTCTTAGTATTTCGAGGTGCTTTTTTCAACGAAATAGAATCTGAGAGCAAAATTGAGCTCGCCAATCGAGGGAGGGGGAAATTTTGCAAAAAAAACGCATATGTTGCCATCAATGAACTTCAAAATTGAGCCATCCAAGTAATTTTCATTCTTCAAGTACACATAAGATTTCAATTATTTCATTATTTTTCTCAACAATAACATATGGTTTATTCTTTTCTCGTGACAAATATCTCTTTAATATTTTCAGAGATGATGAAGGTGTACAATCTTGAAAAAATTTGTTACAGTGTTATAATTCATTATATACATGCAACGTATACTACAGAGGTTACGTGTATGCTGCAGCACAACAAGCAACTGACTTTACCTTGAGGATTTTACCCTCTTAGACTAGTCACCCGTGAATAAAATTTTAGGGTAGTGTTAACAAAACTATTCGTATGTACATCTGTCTGATTGTAAATTCTGTCCATTTATTATTTCGCACGTTCATGTCTTACTCTAACAAATTCGAGAAGAATTGTAAAATGAAAGGTAATTCAAAATATAATATGAAATTTCATATCTGCTTTTTCCCATTATTATCTTGTAAATCCTGTTTTTACTTTATTTGACAATTTCCTAAGCGACGACTGATTTCAAAACGGCTTTCATGCTTCGTCTCACCCAAGGGGACTTCACTTTATATTGATAGGCCTTACTAAACACACAGCTCAATCTTTTCCTTATCATTTGTCGGCACTTTTCTTTGAGGAATAACGTAAAAAATGGCGTAATTTTTCATTTTATACCGGCGAAGAATTATGGATTTTTCCCCATCCACTCTTTTGTCTTAGTGTGGTTTTTATGAAGGTTTCAGAAATTTAGAGAGCAAAGAAAAGAGTCTGTTAACATTTTTTGTTATGTCTAGCGCAGAAATATATGCTCTTTTTTAGTCTTAACAGCGGTATTTTGTAAAGATATTGAATTTCCAAGACGACCTTCATCTAGTACAGTCATTAGAGAGATAATTTTCATTAAAATACAGGGAAAATCTTAGATTTTTGTGTGAACAGACCATTCATCAACATAATATGTTTAATCTCAATACTTGGTAGAGACTCTCGTATGTCCAGCATTTGTACATCCATTATTATGTGCCGCATTCCATGCGCGTGTTCCATGCAATACAATTTCCATTCTAAACTACATGTATATTTTACAGGAAAATGTGAAATACACAACAGTATTTCGTGTTGAAATACGACCCTTAAGACGTGATAAAAGAATGAAAATACGTTTCACCAGTGGCCATAATAATAACAATGATCATATTTTTACTCAGTTGCTTTTCCTGATCTTTACACAAGGTGTGGGAATTTCCTCGGAAACATTTTTATTCCGCCATTTACTCAAGCAATTTTCCTTGAAAGACTGTTTGAAAAGGGTAGTTTTCGATATACTTGATACAAAACATCGAAATAACTGAGAAATTAGTTGGGTGAGGTGAGTTCACTATAAAATGAATAATGTTTCCTACAATTTTAATTACCAGTTCTTTTTAACTATAAGCTGAATAGAACAATATAAAAATTGTATTGATCGAAAATCTGGAGATCGTAAGATCGTAAGCTATGTCGGAGAGTTAGAGAAGGAGATACGATTTCTTCAAAACTATTTAGTTTAGCATTAGATAGTGTTGAATCATAACATTTGATAGTATGGATATTAATACACAGTAATAGAACAGAAATTATGACGAATCAACAAGAATTACTAAAAATTACAGTGGAACAGGCAGTTTAAAAAAAAATTCAATAAAAGACAAATCATAAAACCGAATAGAGAAAACCGAACGTGAGAAATAAAAAATATAAAATTAACAGGAGGTTTCTATTGGAAAGCTATCATATAAATTAGGGAGAGAGAAATACCCCCAATACTTGAAATATTATGAATAATCCCTGTCCTTTGAAAAACAAACTGATCCGAGGAAGACAAATATTCAACAAAAAAATAACGGACAGGGAAATTAACAACTTTATCACTATCGAAACAAATTTAAGATGACATAATTTGAGTGGAAATTCACAGAACATATCTAGAGAAAAAAACGATCGATGGGATGAACGATTATGCATTGGAGATGGTGGAATTTAAATAGAAGAGGAAGACCTTGGTCAGGCGATTTGAAAAAGCTGGACCAAAATAGACAGCATTCTTCCGAGACAGAGAAACATGGAGAATTGAAGGAAAGGCCTACGTTTAAAAATGGGTATATGAGAATGATTATATAGATGTAGTTGAACATTTCAGTGAGCTATTTAAAATAACAAGCAATTGAAATACTTCATTTTACATATAAAAATATGGAGCATCAAGAAACTGACGGACGCAGAAAGTCACATTAAAAGAATTGTCAACTGCTACTAAGTACATAGTTTAAGAATCACTTTAAGTGGTACAAATTTTTAAGCTAGCTCCACACTTTGTTTTTATCAAGATAATCATTAAAGGAGAGTTGTCAGAGATATGAATCATATTTTTCTACGGATTTTGGATATTCACTTCGTTCCCTTACTTTCAAAATGGAAAATTTATTACGCAGTGAGAAATATCCGTCATTAATGTAACGAATAATATATTACTGTTATTTTTATGAACCACAAATTATTGGATGTCAAATTGATACGGTACATTTTTCATGTTGACGATGTAATGCAGATGATTACCACGCAATATTTGCCAGTGTTCTCGTAACATCACGATCAAAACACTACACAATTACTATTGCTGTCAACTTATCAAACGGAAATAGCTTTATTGTTTTCTCTACCTAAACAAATTAGATTTGTTATAGATGGAATATCGAAAAGCGAATACTGTTTGAGTTTGAGAATACACTACTAGATATTGTTTGGAAAGCATTAGATGTATGTAATAATAAAATATATGAATAGATACATATGGAATCACTTACAGTAACATCATAGACTGAAAAACAGAAGAGAAGTTCAATTCTTTTCATAAAAATACGTTCACTTCATTCTAAAGTAATATTAAAAAAAAATTACGCCATTAACACTAAGATCCCAGTGCTTGATACTGAAGATTAACATACTTTTTGAAAAATTGTTGATATATGTTGAATTATGCGCATTTTTTGAACTAAAATCGGAAAATTATAACCAAAAATAGTCTAAAACTTCAACTTCCTAGTAAATTTAACAATTTATAAAATACGTATGCAATAGAAAGGATCAGATGAAAATTGGTATATAATTGGTTTCAATTATAGGCTGCTTTGGCTAAAGGTTCTACAAAAGCATGCGCCATTTTACGAAAACTAAAAATTGTTTTTATTTAAATTATAATTTGTTCCTTCCAATGAAGTCACCAAATATTGAGAATAGTCATAGAATAATTCTACCAAATGTTCAGAGAAATATATAAAGTTTCGACCGAGCACGGAGACACTGTTTTTATATTACCAAAATGGCGAATGTGAATGAGTGAGTTTGGCACTAGGTCAAAATATATAGCAAAATTTTCAGAATAATCGGATCCACAATCATACACATACCACGGTATCTGAAAGTTACCTGCAACTATTTCACTTAATGCTGCAGGTGGTCTAAACTCTAAAATTTCATGGGGGCTGGAAATCCAGCAATGTGATTGGATCTACCTCCATGTGGGTAACAAAATGGAAATATCAAGACTTTTAACATATAGTTGCAGTTTCCAGCGCCACAAGATCATGAATAAAATTATTCTGTGGAGGTTCATTTAGTTTCACAATCAACTTTCGGTTATAGTCAAAAATTGATTAAAAATACATTTGAAACAATTTTAAATAAGATATAAGAATGGGTTGATGTATTGATTGAAAGTCGTTTTGAACAGATATCAATGACGCATCCGTAGAATAATAACGATACGCTTGAAAATGATTTGGATATAATACTATTTTGAACATTTGCAAAGAGCACACAAAACACACTGGACACATAATAACTACCAATATTACAACAAATGAAGATTGTTAGTTACCTTTCGTTATATTTGTATCCAGCAACTGAGAGTGAGGTAAAACAAATTGTTAAAAATGACCTGAAACTCAAAAAACCCCTGAGTATTATAAGATCATTGCTAAAACACTAAAAATTATAGTGGATTTTATAGGTAAAAACTAACAGTTCACTTGAAACAATAAAATTTCCAAGAGCACTCAACAACATTGTTGTAATAATAAATCTGGAGACAGGAACAGTGTTGCAAATTATCACCTAATTTCACTGATAAAAACCCCAGCTAAAGTATAAGAAAAGGTTCTGAAAGCTGGAGTGAACAATTTCTTGGAAAAACATACTTTACTTTCATAGTCTCAATTTGGATTTAGGAATCATAAGTCAACTCAAGATGCGATACATTCATTAACAAACACTATTCACGAATGCATAGATAGAGCTGAACCAGTAGTAGTGATATTTCCTGATTTGGCAAAGGGTTTTCGACACAGTCCATTATATTATTCTACTATAAACTTAAAAAAACGTAGGAATAAGAGATCCGGTATATACATTTTCTGAAAGTTATCTGAAAAACAAAGACAAAATGAGTATAACAAAAGAATGTGGAGTGCCTCAAAGAACTGTCTTGTGTGCTCTGTTATACACTATTTACATAAATAGTATTTTTCAATTGGATAGAATGGGTCAAACCATCATGTTAGCTGATGATACTGTGGTTGTATAAAGAACGCAAACTAGTACAATCTGAAATTGATAAATGAAAGCAATTTGGTAGCAATTAAAATTTGGTTAAGCTATAGTCTGTAGCCTCGAGAAAGCTCTATCAAGATTTGATATCACTATACAGAATTTTTTCGCGGTAAAACCAGCAAATTAAATTAGATATTGAGGAATAATGTTAGATCGTTCTTTCCGATGGAAAATTCATGTGGACTATTTAACAAAAGAATTAAGGAGCGTCCTATGAAGTCTTAAAAGTATTTAACTTACGGAATCATACGTTGGGAAGATCTTCACAAACACACTATAATGCAAAATAAATTTTTGAACGCAGGTATCATAGGTATCCCATCGAACACATGGCTATGAAAATAGGAATAAACAAAATTATGTTGATCCCATTATGAGTAAAAACATGGGATTTAGAAGTTATTTGTAATTAGGTATTATATTATGTAGCAACCTACTAGATGATATAATAGACCAATAAGTTTCCAGACTGAACTAAGAAGTTATATGAGGAATAGAGAAAGAAAAGATGAATTAATTGACACTTCTTGATTCAAAAAGACCTGAAAACGTATATTGATTTTGATTTGTGGGGCAATATTTACACAATAATGATTTTATGTTATATGAAATTACTTTTTCAATTTACTTTTTTGATTTATTTCTTGAATGTAACGTTTAATTTAGATAATGTTTGGAATAAGTACTTTATAGCCCATGATGCGAATGAGTATCGAAAACTATTGTTGCCATCTTGTTTAAACTGGAATTGTTTAAGCAACTACAAAGAATTGTTATTTTTCAACCGGACAAATTACGTCGCTTAACTTTAATCATTAGTTTATAATTGTGATCGCAAAAAATGTAAAAATACAGATGAAAACTGACAAAAAAGTAATTTTAATTATATGTTCCGATTCATACTCAAATAACTTTTGGGAAATTGATTCCAGAAAAAAATTTGTTGGAAACAAATTGTTGACAATTTTATTATTCCTAACATTGCTTTCCTTAACAGTTTTGATGAAGGTGATAGTTTTTAAGATAATGATAAATGATTTTTCGAACCTTTAAAAATTCATATCTCTAGAAATATTAACATTATTGTTGAAAGACCTTTTTTTATTTATAATATGGCACGGGGTTGCTCCATGATAAAATGCATTTATATCATCGGTGGGGCAATTTGAAAAGGATCGCATATGAAAAAATTGGGGTGGAATAGTTTTCGTTACTCCGAATTCTCCTAGACTATAATTGCTTTTATATATATTTTATAAATTGTCCCACCAAGTACAAATTATGGCACAAATGGTTTTTATGGTTATTTAAAATATATATAAAGGGTGGCGCAAAAAGAACGCATTAATTTAAGAAGAGTATCGTGAGTGGAAGGAGCAGGGCGGGGATGGTTGTGTTGTAGGTTAGGGCGTCCAGTTTTAGTAGCAAAATGCGCAGTGGACAGTGGCGCATCGCGTTTTCGCTGTTGATCATTTTTTCAAAAGTAATGAATCTGTTATTACTGTTCAACGGCTTTTCCGCACAGAGTTCAATGTTTCACGAAATGGTTCGATACACAATATTTCGTTGGACTGCCTCTTTTCGCACAACTGAATCAGTTACGGAACATAAGTTATCCAGTCGTCCTCGCACGGCGCGAACTCCACAAAATGTCGACAGAGCTAGAGCGTCGGTTCTCAAGTTCCTGGCCGCTCCAATAGGCGGCGCGCTCTAATTCTGAACTTGTCGAAAGTAATGGAAAACTTTTGATGTGTATCGAAGCGAAAGGACGCCATCTATCTGAAGTAATCTTCTTAAAGTGATCAGTCACTACAAACAGTGCATATCGATATTACAATGAACGAAGTCACAAATTGGATAATCTGAACATTCTATTCACATGAGTCCATTTTGTATGTAATCAAAATGAAGAAAATTATAGCGGATTGAAATTTATGCGATCTTTTTGTGCCAGCTTGTATAATAATATTATGATTCTATATTACCAATGACTTCGTAAACAGTCAGCTAAATGATACATATAATGTACAATTAACAATATAAAGATCTTTAGTTTTTATGTATATACCTATATTAAGTTTGATGAAATTTTTTCGAACATCAATACGAGTTGTGTTTTCCCATCTTTGCTGTCTTTTATAGTCTGCATTTCAGCTACTTATATCCAATTTTACGATATGTCATAAACTTTTGCGTTTATTAAACTTTCAATTAAATCCTTCATTTATGAACGAAGAAGATACATTTAACAATATGGCGTTAATGAACAGAGAACGTTTCTAACGAAATATGCGTCCTTAATTGTTGAGACAGGAGCTATTGAGATAACACCTAAACTAAGAGGATTAATACCGAATACTGAATACTTTGATTTGGAAAATAGAAATATCACGATAAATTTGATAATAGAAATATCCATAAATTCGTGAACGTAGATTGTAAAAAAATAATATGTATATATCGTTATATCTAGTTCAGTATCCATTCAAGATAAATTATATATACCTTGAGTCTGAACGTCTTCTTTTACTCGAATTTATTAAGGCTCAGATAACCCATCCTATTTCTTCAATTTAATGTACTCGAAAGGTAAAGTAAATGCAAGACGGAGTCATCATTCGAAAATAAGGTCTACATTTGAATAAAATCCTTTTAAACAGACCAACAAATGAAAATATTCATTTTTGTTATTTTCTTTGCTTAAAGGAACTTGATTGATTCTCCTCAGTGAATTGGAAAGCTTTCCTTGTTATATTTTCATGAGAAACGCCTCTTGACGGTTTATTGGGCATCTACTCTATGATTTCTACTCTGAGAGAAGTGTACAATGAAAAGAAAACTCTTTTATTACAAGAAACGGAAGTTTTCTATGGAAAATACTTTGTCGGAGTACATCCTGTAAATAGAAATAGGTAATATGGTTAGAATGTATTATGTGGATGCATTTTATTGATAACAACAATTTAACAGCATATTGAAGCAAAGTGCGTTGGAAGTCTAACAGAACTTTTCGAAGGAGCACAAATTTTTATACAGACAAAATTAAAAAGTTTTGACTAGAAAATATGTTTGAAAACTGGATGGATTTCTTTTTCAGATATATTGCTTTTTATTAATTTGATTACATACGACCCCTGAGTTATAGGCCTTTAAATTTTCGAAATCAGAACGTATATTTGAGTAGAAATCAAGCCCAATGGTTAACAATCCGTAACTTATATAGGGACAACCTGCACAATCTAAAGATAGCAGAAATGAAGTTTTCAATCGAGTTTTTAACAAAAAGATACTCTTTGTTTAACCCGATAATAGCATATTACGTAACAAGAGCTGTAAGTAACCCATTACGCACGAAGTGAAAAATTTTATGCATTCGCCACGCAGCGAGTGCATAAATTTCATGAGTCTGTAGTGGGCTTACAACTCATGTAACGTACTATACTTTTTCTACGCCCATCCATTTTTTTCCATTAAATAACTAATCATAATAGTTGTTAATAACAATTGAACAATTATTGTAAATCCATTGTATCTTATTATTTATTACTATTAGATATATTCGTAGATAAAGTTCAGAAAATTTTCGGATACAATCATATTTTGTTCAAGAAATTGACAATATAAATGACATGACATTTATTTTCATAGCATACTACTTAAGAAAACGTGTCCTATTCTTAAAGAAATTGCATAATGTGCTCATTACGTGCATATTATTGTTAAATGTCATTTACAAGAAATATTGACAGTCAGATTTTTGATGTTTACGGACATAGGCGTAGAAAAAATTTATACCTTAGGAGATATGTTGGTTTTAAATCGTTGTACATGTCAAGGAAACAGTTTGCAATAGAAAGACATTTTGAAGAAAAGTTTTTACATTGACCTGGAACAAGTATAGTTTGGGAAGGCAATGCGATCCAAAATATTTATTGTATCCCTCTTTCTTGCTGATGCTTAGAGTTTACATGTAATTCATGACTCTCACTTTCCACAAAGTTCAAGATGTGATGGCTGTAGCTGCCAAATATGTCATACGCTCCAGATATAGTGCTCTGGAGCTCCGTATTCTCTCACACTTTTTATTTGATTTGGGTAGAGGTTTCTTTCCCCACGTAATAGAATCGGCGCGTTATATCTTATACTAAACCTAACTGTTCTTAGATATCTGCTGGTGCGAAAGTGCTGCGAAAAGACTATTATTAATATTCGTAAATTATTGTTACAAGTAATCACACTTGAGATATACATAGATTCCGCTGTTTTTCAATTTTTTTCTTTGTAATTTTTCATGTTTACTCCCACAAGTTTCTAGGAAAAGATTGGCACACTTCTATAGAGCTAAGCATTTCGGTCGAGCTAAAATGAATTAGGATCCGGTTCCCCAAGAAAATCGTTCGATACCACAATCGATACATACATTTTAGTAAAATTCAAAATCCGTTCCTGTCTCAACAAACCCCGTGAAATGCTAAAATTTTGAAAAATGCGCGAAGAATTTTGAAATTATGAAAATAGGGGCTTCATTTTATGGATACTAAAAGAGTTAATAGATTAGTTTCAATAGTTCAATGGGTGCGAAAAAAGAGAAATCACGAGTAGTTAATATAAGTTAGTTGTTAACTGAAATATCCCCTCCACCTTTAATAAAAGCGATTATAAATATTTTTTTCAAATACTCTTCCTAATTAACCGCATACGGTATTTTTAATTCCCTGTTTTCATATCTTAGATTCTCTAATCTGAATTATTGTATAGATAATTGGTGATATTTCACATATAGAAGTAGAATTGTAACATTAGCATGACCTGCAACACTTCGAAATAAAAATTACGATGCAAAGATGGACGTTTCCTTTCCATTGTTCCATTTTTCTGTGTTGTTAGTGGAATATACTATGTAAATATATCAAGAGCCGAACTGACAAGAAAAATAGAACGAGAAAAAGTATACGGGAATATGGATTCTAGAGCGGTAGACTGACAGTATTTGAAGCATAGTCTCACTTCCCTGTTTCGTTGGAACACGATCCGATGAAATAAAATAACGTTTGAGATACACTCGTATTTTTCAAATATTCAACAGAAACGCTTAAATATGTGAATAGTTTTTAAACATAAATCGCTCACAAAATTATAAAATTTGCATTTTTCACTGAATTTTATCATATTGTGAGAGCAAGGAGGAGAACAGATGGAATGTAAATGAATATTTCACTTCTAAAATGTAGTTTACTGAGAATACAGAGGGTCATTTAAGAGTTCTTGTCCAGCCGAAACTAATATAGCTACATTCATGGAATTTTGACCGTAGATTACCTTTACCACGTACCCATACTTTTTAGAATACACCCTCATCGAGTTGCCACTTGGTCCGATTCTTTATTCCAGTTTCCAGTTGCTAGAACTAATTTTTCTTACAACTGCTCTGAAAAGTGACGTATTTATCATAGCTAACTAAATTTCAAAACCATATGTTGCTAACACTGTGAGAAATATTATTTCTCACGGCACTTTGCTTACACCACCTACATTTATAGGGAGAATCAACAAATATCGACGAAAACTTAATTGGCAATTGCAAATTTCAAATAGTTGACACAACTGTCAGATTTTCAAATTCTTAAGGTAGTTTTCATTTGTGGTTTGATGAAAATCGCAATTTCCATTCAATATTATTTTAGTAGGAGATAATTATACCAATTTATAATAAATAATATGGATACTGACACAGAAGTGACGATTTGGATAGTGCTGCTCCAGAGATATCGAAAAATGCAGCAAAAGTTTTCAGAAACTGTACTTTGAAGAGTTGTCGAAAACTTTAAAGGCGTCTACACTTTAGTCACAATATTCAATGTTGCGAAGTACTATCAGTATAAAAAATAACATTGACATATCCACGTATCAGAAATTACGTCCCTATAAAAACAAACATATTGACAGCTGACCCATTGCAGAGATTTTTAAGCGAAGCTCCAGACAAGGAATATCTACTAATAAAAGAAAATTTATTTAGAAGCAACTATTTTTAGGATTCAACTATTTTTTTCCTTGAATTAAGATTGATGTTTCTAATTAGTGGGCTTTTCAGTAGATAAAAAGAATGAAATAATCATTAAAAATTCCATTTCAAATTATGGTACATACAGGGTGCGGCAGCATAACTTCCTTTTTTCAAAAGTTAATAAAACTTATTGTATGAATCAGAAAATTTTTATTCGTTTTTTATAATACAGGCACATACATAAAGTTTTGTTTTACTGAGTTTTGAAGATCAAATCAGTTAGGTGACGTCCCCCATTCTCCATACACTGAGTAAACCGATTTCTGGCGTTTGTCATGACTCTTGCCAGCATAGCAGGCGTTATGTTGGCAATTTCTTCCTGGATGTTCGTCTTCAAATCTTGTAGGGTCCTTGGACGGTTCACATACACACGGGATTTCAAAAAACCCCATAGGAAATAATCACAAGGGGTCAAATCGGGAGAGCGGGCTGGCCACTCCAAATCGCCCCTAATTGAGATAAGGCGCTCTGGGAAGTGTTCCCTCAAAACAGCCATCGATGTTCTTGAAGTGTGTGCCGTTGCTCCGTCTTGTTGGAACCAAGTGTCCCCTAAGTCCAACTCATCTAGCCGTGGGAAAAAAAATTCCTGTAACATGTTTACATACCGGTGCGAATTCACTGTCACTGTGACTTCATTTTCCTCAAAGAACCAGGGACCAATAATTCCACGTGAGTAAATTGCACACCACACTGTGACTTTAGGTGAATGCAAAGGCCGTTGATGCAATTGTCGAGGATTGGTATCAGCCCAGTAGCGCATGTTTTGTTTGTTTACGGATCCACACAAATGAAAATGGGCTTCATCACTAAAAAAAACAATAGCGTCCTCAGGAACGACTTCCAGAAAAACCTCACACGCGTTCCTCCGAGAATTGAAGTCACGTTCAGAAAGTTCCTGCACAATTGCCATCTTGTATGGATGAAAATGAAGATCATCATGAAGTATTCTCCTCACAGAACGATCGGAAAGTCCAAGGGCAGACGCATGTTTGCGCGCAGAACGCCGTGGTGATCGCAACACTGAAGTTCTAACTAACTCAATGTTCTCCGGTGATCTAATGGGCCGAGGGACTCCAGTTCTTCGTCTTGTCACACTTGCAGTTTGTCTGAACGTAGTGACCCACGTAACAATTGATTTCCGGTCCGGGACAGGGGCCAAGGGGGCTAAATTAAAGCGATTCCGAAAGGCGCGCTGGGTTGCGATCACAGAACATCCGCTCGAAAAGTAAACCTCAACGGCAAACGCACGCTCCTCACTGTTCCAACGCATGATGGCGACTGAACTGTGCCGGGACAAAACTTTATAGTCCCCCCTCTCGAACGAGACCACTAGCACTCCGTTACGACATCTACCGACTAAATGGCGAACTTTTTAAAAAAGGAAGTTATGCTGCCGCACCCTGTAGATATTATGTACTTTTAACCAATACATTTGAATCAATGGCCAATGGTGCAGTGGAAAGCATGTGCGCTTGGAACTCAGTAGTCCCGAGTTCATTCTGGTTTTTTATTTCAGATGGCAGTAGCTATAAGCTTAGCAGAGGCATGTCGTAGAGAGGAGTTGTGAAAATTAAGTAATTTTATGAGATATATGAAAAATATACTGTTCTTCGACCGATTGCTTTGCCAGCAAAACGTTTCTTTTTAAATTACCAACACGGAAAATGTACTAAAAAGGTAGTTGGCATTAACAAATTCGGTAGTATGGCTAAGACAATTGCAATTTTTTTAAAATTAGAAAGCCCACATCTATACACTGGTCCTTGCTTCTAGCGTTCTTCGGCAATAATTTCACTAAATGCATGAGGGGACATAATAAACTCAAAGCGCCATAGAGGATGGCATTACAGTACCGTGGCAGAAGGATACATCGAAGAGTCTATTAAAAATAGAATTAACGTTGCTGACAAAATCGTCAACTCCATTGAGAAACCACTCGAACCCTCTACAGAAATGGAGACAAAAAATATACCGTATAACAAAAAATTTTATTAAAAGAAATGACGTTCCGGGTTTAGCTATACAAAATTGAAAAAATTTCACAATCAACTACAATTTTAAATAATATTTTTCAACAGTTAAGAGGATACTTAAGTATTATTTTGGTTTTACTAATCATAAAAATGAACATTAAGTTCTATTAATTTCAATCTTCCAAATTGTGCAGTTGTAGACAAAGTATAGTATGCAACACGTGGGAAAAGTACTTTTCTCATTCGTGTGTTTGCACACAACTTCCACACTCGTGAGAAAAGTTGAATTTTTCCCACTTGTTGTACAATATACTATTCTCCTTTACATCGAATGAATCAATATCACTGTCATATGCAGAATTTTTTGGATATTAACTTTTGTGCTTTGAGTAATTCCTTATTAATATTTTAAATTTGTTTGTTTGTTACGCTTTCAGGTGAAAACTACTTAACCTGTCATCATGAAACTTTCTACTCATATTCTTCGGGGTATTAGAAGTAACATAAGATACTTTTTATGAGAAAATTATTTGTGAAAAAATCTCAGAATCTAGCTTCTTCAACGCCATCTAGAAGTCCAGTAAAGAAGTTCCAACCCTGATTACTGTAATACCGCTCCACTTTATTACCAACGGTCACGTAAATATCCAATCCAGTTAAGTATAACTTCAGCTGTTTGGTATTTTTCTTTATTTATTGTTATTTTTTTCTTTCATTATATATGCAGTATAGAACTATTTGAGGTTAGGAGTCATTTTTGTGGTTACATGCTATTCATTATTTTAGATCTACTCTTTGGTTTAAATTCTTACACTATTCTATCTTCTAAAGATGCCTCGAAAGCAAAATGCCAGTGCAGCAAAAGTTGCCCGAAATAACGATTCTTCGGTCCACGCAGAAATGAGAAGACAACAGCAAGCAGAGCGACAAAGTGTTTTGAGAGCAGCCGAAACTCCTCTTCAGGCACGAGTTCGTTCAGAAAGACAAACTACGCTGCAAGCAGCTAGAAGAGCGATAGAATCGCTAGAACAATCGCTGGCGAGAAGAATTCATAATGTAGAAATGCAGACCATGCGCCGCGCCGCCGTCGTAATTTCATTCGTAGAGATCTGGTCTTTATTCAATGGTATTGGGTTTAAGCATTTCTATTGCTTTTCCACTGAACTTAGGATATTTCAGGTATCGAGAGTGCTTTTAAAAAATCCCCGATTCCCTCATGGTCAACTATATGTTTGTCTAATGTTCGGAATTTACACATTTTTGTGTATTGTGCATTTATATATTTTGAAAACTTAATATTATTTATTTTTCTTACAGAGAAATATGTTTGTTTTTTATTTAAATTAAATTTTTAAGTTTTTGAAACTTCATGGTATGTTATAATTTTTGAAAATTGATAATCCCATCGAAGCAATAAAATATAGTTATCATATTGATTGATTTATCTCTATTGTAATGATCTCTGATATTATAATGTCTTCAATGCGAGCGAAGCCGCGGGTAAAAGCCAGTAAATAAATAAATAAATACACTGGAAAAGGATTTTTGAATTTCCAATCCTCAACGTTCGGAGTTTAGATGGAAGTCCGTCAATTTCAAAGATAGGATCTTCTACTATTGTGCTACAGCTAAAAATAGAGAATTGATGAACACAAAAGATATATTTATCAATTTAAATTTCAAATCACACAGTTCTTACTAATACAATACTCACTTGTAATAGTTAAAATCGTATAACTTCTCCTTTAATGCCATAGAGAGGCATGGAATTAGCACAAACTGAATGACTTAAGTGTGTACGAAGAAAAGATTCGAAAAAATTAACACAAGGGTAGAAAATTGGAGTTTATAATTGGTAACAGTGAATTAAAACTCACAGTCTAGTCGAATTCATAACAATATACTTAATATACTAAATTCCCACCACTACATTTTGAAGGGGGTACAATGAAAAAATATATATTTGATTTAGTATTTAATTTTCAACAAAAAATCATTTTACTCTCTTAAGTTTCTTCCAAATAAAGGCGACAAACAATTTTCTATGCTATATTTATGTTTGCTAGTACGTTAAGGCCGTATTTGACATTGATTTATTGATCTCTAATGTACCCTGGACTGTTTATTGGAACTAGTGGGCTACCTGTCTGAAGACTATGTGGAGTATATTTTCTGCTTTGCTTGATATGCTTGATGGACAGAGGAGGTGCTTGACTGGTTCCTTTTCAGAAACGACAAGAATTGTCTGGAGTTTCTCCCATGTTATTTTGGAAGTTTTAATCCCTCGCATTGTGTCCATATTCAATGGGTATAGTAATAATTCTACTTAGCTCGTCTCGACAAGACAGACTTTTGATTACTCGAGTGTTTCAGAGTGGGAGCTCACGCCGTATATATGATTTTCTCGTATGTTCACACATCTATGGTTATGACATTTTGGGAAACCTATAAAACGTGGTCCTGTGGAACAGTCGTTTATACCTATTTTACAGGTATCTTTCGGGTTCTACGCTATCTTTTATTGCATAATAAATATTTTGGAAATACGATAATTGCGCTTTACAGAGAGGACTGCAAAATTCGTGACTTGATTAATCATTATTTGAGAAAAAATTGAGATGAAGATTTGACTTCAACAAACAATGGAAGATGTTTTAACACCTCTTACATAAAATGCTTAAAAGCGTTGAAATAATTTGATTAGATATATGACTCTCATTTTTCTTGACTAGTCAGGATTTATCACTTCATGTTTTACATTAGGTATTTATTATAATATGTCGTGTACCCATCAGGTGATGTTGCATTAATTCCTATTTCATTATCCAGGTAAAATTGTATTGTAGACATAGTACGGGAAGAGTGTCTATGAAAACTTATTCTTATCAACTTTTATTCCAAGGTTGATGTTCGTAACTATATTAAATTAAAAATAATACATTACAGACTACGTGAATATCTATATGCCCATACTTTTGTCGTTAATGTAAAAATTATGCGGTTCTGTTCTAATAACCGTATTGCGTGCACACACCCGCAAGTCGGATATTATGCTAGGGAAATTGTTTTTCGTTCACTCGCACGGAATTTCAGCTGAATTTCAAATATGCAGATTCCTTGAACAAATTTCCACATATATTTTTTCTAATCACAGAAAAATAATGCAGGGAATACGAGGTGAGAATGGAGAGTTAGGAAAATAATTCTGTTTTTCAAACATGACGAGTAAATGTAGTAAGCAATATGCTTGGCGTTTTTTGAAATTATCTGAATGTTTGTGGTCTATTTGCTAATATTGGTAAAATTGATAAAGAATAGACATTTAACCTAGAACCAAAAATAATGATAATAATAGAATAAGAATTCAATAAATGATATATTGAACAGAAATATATATATTGTTTAAAAATGACTCCATTTGAAGAACTGAATAAACATCTTTTTGATCAAAATAACACACATTCATCAAATAAAACATAGTATAAAACTTTGAAGACTTGCAATCAGCATTAAATAATATCATTAGTGAAAAGTAAATAAATAAAAATAGAGAAAATGAAAAACTTAAGTGAGATAAAATGGCAAGCGTCAGAATAATAATTGCAGATTAACATTGAGGATCAGATCCCAAATTTTTTTCCTATCATCATCAAAACCTAAGCCAACGCTGAAGTTTTAACAGCGAGTTGTAATAATACAACTCAAGTTGGTGAACGTCTGATCTGAATACAAAATTAAGGTTGATTTAAATACAACAACAGTAATAATATTGAGAAGAAATAGAGAAGAGGGAAAATTGTAGTAATAGAAAAGTATGCCAACGTATAAAGTGTATGATAACACGATATCTGGAAGGGAAATAAACGAATCATTAAATATTAGGATACAAAAATGAAGCATTTTAATATCACTTTAACAATAACAAGCAACATAAAATTAGTAGGAGAGAAAAATAAACGTGACAAGAATGAAACAAGTACAAAAGTGCCGAGCAAAAATAAATGGTACGGTATGGAGGACTATTACATTGAAAAAATAATGAATGAGAACAAAAATCGAAACAATTAAATAAAAAAATATTTGCTTGGTGTGAAGACAATAAAAAAAAGGCGCGGGAATGATTGTGATGCTTCAAATTAATGGCAATACAACCAAATTGTAATTGAAGTAAGGTAAAAAGATAGAAAACCTTTGAGTAGTTGACGATAACAGTGTACAGAAAACAGAAAGCAATACAACAAATAGGAGGGTTAGAATCTTCATCTTATATAATAAAACGTTGAAGGAAATTAGTTTAAGTAAAAGAGGAAAAATTTTTGTATTTAATTAACTCACTATAGTGGGTGCTACTACTACACTTTGTTGTAACTTATATAACTGACGTATTGGAAGATAATTATGTTGGAGAAATTCATCATATATGGTATTATTCAATAATCAATGTCAAAATGTTATATGAACCAAAAGTTCGTAAGGAGCTCTATATTTAGTAAGCCTGTTGTCAGGAATTCGGAAAGGGAAATTACTCTCAGAAAATCAGATGCAACTAATTTGAATCGGAACCAAACGGTCAATACTCGTTCATCTAGTTTAATTGAACTGTCACTAATGGTATTATTGATTAGTGAAAGTAACTGGATTTCTACAGAAGGGATGGTAATGAATGACTTCAAGGACTGGTACCGACAATATATAATCTTTCCATTCTTTCATATTAGTAGATTACAGAAATTGCTTAACTTCATAATATCATCCAATCGTAGGGTTGTGCGATGTTCTTATAGACATTTGTTTTTATGAACAATAATTCAGCTATTTGGTACACTTTGCGAATTTATATCATAAGTTGAATCATATCGGAGTTAGCCGCTAGCTCAACAGAAAATTTGCTATAGACAAAATCAAAGGGTGATTATAATGCTTCATACAGAACTTTATGAATTAGGACTCAACGCCAAAAATTACCGTTTTTTGTGAAAATTTGTGAATTTTATGTTTTGCTGAATTAAACAAAAAGTGCCCACAGATGTGAGCGTTTCTTCAACTGTATTCCACTCAAAAACCTAGACTTTTACATTGGAATGAACTGAATGAATGTCTTGCAGAAGCAACAAATCAGTAATTTTTTCTGACCAAGTCATCAAAATGGAATTTTCAAATATTTTTTCAATTTTCAACACAGGTCGAGCAAATCATGAGTTTAATGGGAGCCTACAACTCAAACGAGTTAAATTCCATGGAAATAATAACGAAGCTCTTCCTGTCAATATAACAACCACCAACATAAAATCATCTAAAGTTAACAAAATTAATGGAAAATATCTTCCACGGCAACCAATTTATGCCTTAAAAGTTTATTTTCAAATATCCAGAGTATTAAAATATCCATACAAGAAGTGAACATGAATAAGTTGGCTGCTATGGACGATTAGTATGTTTTCAGAATTGAAAGATTCTGAAATTTTGTGAGCAGGTATTTGAGATCATAGCTGTGGAAAAACTATTAGGTTGGAAACTTCCATTCCAAGGAACCAGCGAAGCGAAAGCATCCCTGAATAGTCGTCATTACTTTTTGATTGAAGACAAATGGTTGAGTACAGTTACATGAAGTAACCAGAGTTAAGAATCGTGACAATTGCTCCAGATTAATGATTCATTTTAATAAGACAATGAAAAATTTCAATTTCATGCAATAAACCTACAATTATTCTTATAGTTAATTCCTTCGATTAGTTCTAACTTCCTGCTTAGTTTCACAATAGAGTTATCTACAATGATATTTAAACACTATTTTAGGGATAAATTGCTCCCTAGATAAATTCAGCAGATTTGGGTCAGTAAATCCCCCGTGTCTTGTCAACGGCTAGACAAATGTGACCAGTATCTCATGAAATACGGATGCACTTCCATTATTTAACATTATTACAATTCGAATGGACTTCCCCGAAACTTAAAACGAACACTAGATGAATAGAAATTGCAGAATTATTTTATGCTTCTCATTCAGCTGCTGTTAGTCACGATACTATATATAGATGTCATTGCAACGGTATATAAAATTATAAGTGGATATTATATCTCTGAAATAGAGCAAATATTTTGAAAACTAGTTATTCACGAATGCCTTACTTTATTTTCTTATTATTACCTATACTTATATACGAGTATAAGACTTGTAGTTAAGCTTCTTTCGTCATCGAGTCTTTTTCACAAAATCCTCTCCAAGTCTTTTAGTTGCTTATTTGTGTTATTACTTCGTATAGTTTTTTCTCTCTGCTCTCCGCCGCTTCGTTACTGTCGTCAATCAAGGTTCCCTTGATATTTCTCTATTTCTCGCTCTTATTTTTCTAGCTTGTAATATTCGTCCTTTCCTCAATCATTCTTTTTACATATCTCAGTTGATGTTCTCCTTTGACTTGTTCTGCAGGTTGTGTATCAAATATTTGTATTTATGTTTCTTTCCTGATGTAGTCTAATAAGGTCTTCTTCTTAATTTTTCGCAAGAATTTTATTTCTGTTCTTATGTCCTTTTTTCATCTAATTTCCGATCTCCTGCTATTGAGCCTTGGTATTTGAAGTGTCCTATTTCTTCTATATGTTCATTTTATATTTTAATGTCGTGTGTTTCCGTTTCTGTGCTCATGATCATCATATTAGCTTCATCTAAAGCTGGTATTACATGATGCGTCCAACGTTTGCGCCATCATTCATCTTCCAACGTAGGCTGAACATTGGACGAATGCTGGAACCTTAACTAAAGAAATAAAAACCTGGCAAAAAAGTGATGAACAACATACAACAGATTTAAATTTCTAAAAAAACTCGTTCATACTGACAACTTTGATTTTTGATACAAAACATTCACAAGAAGTGTGTGTAGTTATTCCATAAGAGTTGTTTCCAACTTCATTCCAATGCTCGGTACTCCTTTGACGCTGGTCAAAAAAACCGACTTTCCATGGCCAATGTTCCAATGCCAACATTGAAAGCAAAACATTCGTTGAATAACAATTGACACAAAAACAAGTAATAAAAAAGTTTCCAAAAACTAGAAAATAAAGTACATTTTGTTCGTTGTTTCTTCGTCATCTATTTTAAAAATTCTGTTTTACTCTGCTGCGAATGAAATTAAATGTACTTAAATTACGAGATATTGAATTATATTGTCATGAAAAGTGAGAAAGTAAGCAAATTATCTTCTACTTAACAGGTTGATTAACAGTATGTGCAACTATGATTAGGAGATTCCATCCAAATAAATAAATCAACCAAATAAGTTGAAGTGTGAAATTTATCTTAATACTGCTTAATCAATACTACATAATTTATTTGGTGGTACCGTTGTTTGTTTGAGAAACTAATTTATTGACTTCAACGATAATAATTTGTTGCTTTAAGCTTATAGAAATCTTTATTGGTCAATATTTCAAGATTATTCGATTCCATAAGGCTATATCCAATATTTCAAAACATTTTTAACAGCACGTATCAGACTCTATAAAACAGTATCGTATTCAAAGTATCCAAATAATTTAATTCTTTGAAAGAACTGAGAGCATGAGAGCACTAGTTCTCAAAATTCAATTTTTGTGCTTATCATGTTTACTTGTATGCGTCAAAAATAGGAGTTTTTTGAACGGCTCAATTTACTTTTATTGTGATTTTTATTATTTCAGCGTATAAATTTTACTGTGTTGAGATCAATTAATATCTAAAGTTTTTGCGTGATAATTTAGTTGGAATTTCTGGAACTATTGGTGATATTCATACTGAACACACTGTTTACACTACACCAACACTCACAATTACACTGTTTGACACGCGTTTCGATAACCAAGTTACCGTTTTCAGAGGTTGATGGTAAGCAGTTCACCTACAGCCTCTGAAAACGATAACTTGGTTATCGAAACGCGCGTCTGACATTGAAATCGTGATTGTTGGTGTCGTGGTGGTGTAAACAGTATGTTCAGTATTTTAGCATGATGAGTAGTTTAAGGAGAGGTAGATAAAGCAATTCATATCTTTGTGGGGAGAGTATGTGTTTAAACATTGTTGAAACGTTTATGAGAGTTGGTGGAGAAAACCTATTTTAAGAGTTTTGGGATATTCGTAGATAAAAAAGTCTTATGTTTCAAATCGGTTTGTACATCATGTATGGGATATTCATGATAAAAGAAAGATAAAAAAACTCATTTTGTATTTAAAACACCCAATTTTTGGCAAGTACTGTTATATTATAGCGCAAGTATATGCAAGTACTAATTGTGTTCATAGTTCAGTGCAGTGCTCATTTGACTCTTAGTCTCAGTCCTTAAAAATATATCTGCATCCTTCTCCCAAAATGAGTTGGAAAATCATGTAAAAGATTTAAATCTGTCAAAGATCCTCTGCTACAATTAAAAAATATGGGGTGCAATTTGAGCGTAAAACTCTACTTCTTCCATAGTCACCAGTTTCCGGAAAATTTCAGAGACAAAATCAATTATTTTTTATTAGAGTTTCATACTTACATGGCTGGGACTCAGAAATATTGCATATATCATAATATATGTTCAACAACAACTAAAAGTTCTTCGGCACTTGACGTGAAGTAAACTAGTAATATTTTTGATACTGTTGTTACGTTCACAAAATAGATTTTTACAAAGTAAGCATTAGAATTATAACTTCAGTGGTATAACGTTGTGAGTAGGAAAGTCATAAGTTCACTACGACTTTTATCTCTATTCTTAGTATATACAAAATACCTATTTAATTTTTCTTCGTTAAAAATCTGTAAGAGATTCATTTATCAGGCATCTTTAAGAGAAAAATAAATAAAGATAGATATTTGTTAAAAGAGATATATAAATATACATCAGCTTAAAGCTATAATTTGAGAATTTGTACGACAGGAACAAAGGATCTTGTGAAATACCCCAAAAAGGACATTATTCTGTAAAAACATCAATATGTCTTTGAGTGCTTTCCACAGAAAATGTTTTGTCAAGAGCCTTTGTCGACTTATCTTGTTAATATAATACAGTTCGTGGAACGAATTACATGTTTTCCTATGTATATATCCCTTAAAATATTGTCAAAAAAGAGGATGAACAATATTGACCATAATAGAATGAGCACTTTCATTATTTCTTCTTTGAACTTACATATTATTTGTTCCCAAGATGGGATTGTAGTTTTCCACTGAGCAAATCCAAGACTTTTATTTTTTAAGTACACAAAAGACGCAATACTTTCGTTCGTAACTTCATATTGCTTTGACTACCGTCTTTAGAAAAATTTTTTAGGAGTAAGATCAATCTACTGAATCAGGTCGAAGCAGTAATAAAATAATGTCAGGATAATAACTCACTAATAAATAAATACGATATGATGCATTTAAAATGGAAACACACTTGTGCAATATGAAAATAAAAACTTTGAAGAAATTTTCCAAGTAATATTTTCTATAAAACTGAAATCAAGAACATTTAAAAGCATAAACATATCAAGATATCTAAGAAATAAGAAATTGGAGGTATTAATACAGTTAACTACGAATAAATGAAATTGACTATTATACAAAACACACTGTGAAAAAATATCTAAATATTACATTTTATTTTATTCGTGATTCTAGTTATCTCAATGAATCCATCAACTAGATCGATAAATTTGTCTCAGCTCTAAGACATGTTATCAGTTGATTTGAAACTCTTAACAATTGATATTTCTCCGAAACATCAATAAGTTTTGAAAAAAATATTTAAATTTATTCTTACTTGTCTTGAGCTCATTATTAGATTATAATTTTTACTTGGAATTAAACATATTGGGTAGGTAATGAAAAATCAACAAAACATTTTTATTCTATATGTTACCAACAACCATATAATCTTCCCAGTATAACTACGCATATACGACGATGGACCTAGGTGTACCTGTCCTGACCTAGAGATGGCAGTAGTTACTGTAAAAATACCACTGTAATAGAAAGTACTCAAAGTACAGCAAATATATTATCTAAGTTTGAATACGCCACGTTGTTTAGTATTCTTTTGACAGCCATCAATAGTGAACATTTCCAGTGAATTTATGAACATGGCAAAAATTGGTAATCGTTGTATGATACAATACTTTTGTTTGACAGGCCTCAGCCCAACCAATATGAAAGCTGCGCTAGATTTTAATCTGTTATTAACAGTAAAAAATTGGGTAGCAGAGTTTAAAAAATGCTATATGACATGCAAAGACCAGCAACGCAATGGTCGACCAAATGTACACTCCAGAAATGTTGGAGAAAATCCTCAAGCGGTACTGGATGATCGTCGTCTGAGAGTGCGCGAGCTAGCAGACATAGTAGGCATTACAAAAAGTGCGGTACATCATATATTAACTGAAAATTTGGACATGAGAAAGCTGTGAACAAGATGGGTGCCGTGTTTGATCACTATGGATGTTTCCATCGAGTGTTTGGTAATGTTTCACAGAAACAAAGCCAAATTTTTACGCCGTTTCGTAACCATGGATGAAACGTGGGTCTATCACTTTATACTCGAATCAAAATAACGAAAAAACAATGGACTGAAAAAGGAGAACCGGCTCCAAAGAAGCAAATACCGTTTCATCTGCAGACCAAAGGTCATGTCGTCAGTTTTTTAGGATTCGCGTGGGATAATTTTCATTGACTGTCTTGAAAAAGGAAAAATATCGACGGAGAGTATTACTCGAACTTATTGCAAAGTTTGAACGCTAAAATCAAGCAAAAAAGGAAGTGTTGTTCCATCAAGACAATGCATCAGCTCACACATCCGTTACTGCAATGGCCAAAATTAATCAATTGCTACCCTTTGCGCCATATTTGCCAGAGTTAGCTGCCTAGAATTATTTTCTTTTCCTAAAACAACATTGAATGACATTTGTGTTCAAAGTGATTTCAATTCGTTCGTGGATTTGTTCGATTTGCTCCACTCTTTTCATGAACTTATTCATTCACTACTTAGTCAAGATAAAAATATATATATGAAACGAAAATACGTCTGGAATTATTTTTGTTAGCGAATAGAGGACTATTGAACCATGAATTTCGAAATATATATTCATAACATCGTAATTCAATTTCACGAAATAATCAAGATTACTGACAATATAAAATTACTCTTTGTCTCTCAACTCACAACCACTCTAATTCCAATTTTCTTATTAGATAGTTTTCGATGAAGCTAGTTGATGATTCTATATGATTGGGTTTCCAGTTTGGCAAATAAGAATAAATATTTATAATTCAATAATCAATACACTTTTCTGTTTGAACCAAGTGTTGAAGTATTTTTCCATTCCGATTGAGATACCTCCAAAACATGTGATTGGAACGCATCAACTGCTTCTTTATGTGTAGAAAAACGTTGACCTCGCAATTGACCATCGATTCGACTATTCAAAAACGTTTTGGAGGGAACTGATCTGTGACCCCTCGCATAAACGTGGTGGAGAATGATTTGTCTTGGTTTTCCTGATTTTTTCGGACACTTTTAGCAAACAATTGTAGCATTCAGAATTGACAGGTCAACGTTTATTTGATGGAACGGTGGCGACAAAAAAACAGACTTTTGTTGCATTTGGCTTGTCTTAAAAGACCCATACAGTCGATTGTTGTTTGGTTTCGGGTTCATATGCATAGATTCATGATTCCCCGCTTGTCTCGATCTTATAGACGACGATAATGCTTTATCACAAAAAGTCGAACCGAGTTGGTCGGCACATTGTTGGTTTAATCCTGGTCGAAACATGAAGAGAAGTCAAATTTGGCATTCACACATCAGTGTTGCCATATCTCAAACCTTAAGTAGCAAACCTCATATTCATTATTTCCACCTATAACAGTTGTTGGCTTTTGCTGTTTCTAAAAACCAGCAATGAAATTATTCTTGCCACTATAATTCCAATTAAAAGAATTGCCTTAAAGAATGCATGTTTAAACAGAATTACTATATGTAGTTGGAACTCACCATTTTTAAATCCTAAAATATTATTGAACATAAACATAAAGTAGATTTAGAAAAATGGTCCACATCCATTGACATATCACTCTACTGCTCTTTTATTATATTATTGATCATTTTAATATCATTGAAACATTCAACCACATCAATCAAATCATTAAGTGGTGATGTGCAATTGGCCAAATTTTTGAGAACTTCTCCCTTTATTCAACAAAATATTTGATTCATGACTTCTATTATGTAGGTACAATATGAGTTCAGGTATTTCAATTATTTAGAGATAATCAGTGGTTAAAGCCAATTGAGTCATTGGAAGCCACTCAATAGTTAGTCTTTTTATGCTGATATTATAGTTCGGGATGCAGTGAGGTAAGAAAATGGATCAGTTTCGTGTATTCTCCAAATTGCGAATTCAATAAAAATTGGCGAGATATATTGTTGATAAAAACCACACAAAATTTTTTAATACTATTACGAAATCACCGACTGATATAGACCGTGAAGCCGGTCCTGTTATATTAGGATTAGCGTTGTTAAAATGCGCCAGTTATATTGCGAAAACTTCTTCGTATTTTTTAATTACCTGCTTACATTATGTATCGATAGTATTTATAGATACAATTTCTAAACGAGTCTCTAGCATCAGGAGTCAGTAAACAATTTGATGTAATAGTGAATATATCTGTCTAATAAAAATATAACAAACAGTGTAATAAAATAAATTGTTTGAACTTTATTTCCTTATAGTAATAATTGAAACTTGAAATATCTTTTTGACTGGATATTGTGTCAATGTAAAATTTCGTCAACTTCCATTTGTTCATATCTTAAAATTTATTTTCAATTCACCCAAATATTCCAAATTGAGATTTAATTATTTAAAAACTGTTTATTTCAACTAACGTAGTAAAAAGTCTTTAATGCTGCTTGTGGAAAAACGTAAATTAGCCTTCCTATTCAATACCGCTCAATAAGAAAGCTAAACGATTACCTCCACTCGAGGTCGAGAGTAATAATCTTCGAGGTGAAAATGTGCTTAACTCTGAGTCAACTACGTCGTAGACACCGTCTACATAGGGCTATGTTAGTATTCAGTGCCGTAGAGATATTTTAATCCATTAAACAGAATTACATGAATAATTTATCCATTCATTCGTGGTACGTCTGACAGTCTCTCTCCCATGAAGTTCCATGAGACAACATATTTTTCTAGATTCATTGCTCGTTTGAAAGATATAACATAAAAATGTATGAACAAGAAAAGTTCATGTGAGTCACGAAGTTTAACAACCTGGTTTATAAATAATAAATTTTGGTAATGTTGTGCTTCATTATAGTTGGGGTGGAAGTTTATACATAAATAATGATCTTATGTTTCCACTGACTCGTTCAAGAGAGGAACACATTTCGGAGAGAAATATACATCGAATTGAATACAATTGAAAAAATCATTTAGATAAGGTTTAACATTATTCAATACATCTAGAGATTTATTCTTGTAACAACTGGAATACAAAAATAAAAATAACTAAATAAAGATAAAACAAATAAAATAAAGAAGAAAACCACAATGAATAACAAAATTATACGTAATAGTAATAGGTTATAATTAGTATAGCTAAATTAAACTAGTATGCAGTCTGACCGAAATTGAATATTATTATTAGAATAGAAGTCGTTTATATAGTAGAAGGCACTTTCCAGTAAATATGCCCTCAAATTATTGCAGAATACGGGAAAGGTATCGATTTGATTTCAATTGGCAAGTGATTGTTCATTTTTTTGCATTGTGAAATACTGAGCCCTCAACTAATTCTGAATGTTGAATAGGTAGGTGAAGTTCGTGCTCCGGGTTCATCAGTAAATAGCCGTGCAATGATCTTTCTAATATTGGATAAGCGTGCGTACGAATTAGGCAAACGGATTCAAATGTGAATAGGGAAGAAAAAATCAGAATTTTTAATCTTTTAATGAAGTCACTGTAAGGAGCCCTGATGTTTAGTCTGAATAAATATATAAAAGTTCTCTTTTCTAGATTGAAGATTCGCTCAAATTTAGCCACACTAAATGTACTCCAAAAGGGAAGGGTATATCGCAGTTGCGACTCAATAAGGGCATAATAAACTGTTAAAGAGGTGGATAAGTTCATTTTTTTGAAAAGTGATCTCAGTGCAAAACAGGAGGAACTTAATTTTTCGGATAAGGCGGCAATATGTAATTCGCATTCCAAGGAATTGTCCACAATAAGACCTAAGAATTTTACAGATTTAAGAACGTCAATGATGGTGTTATATAATAAAGAAATGAACAATGTATTTTTATATGATGAAACTTTACTTTTGGAAACTATTAGACACAGGAGACTAGAATCGCACCATGATTTAAGGGTGATTAGGTCACTAGATATGGTCCTATGAAGTGCCATGAGAAACTAGTGCCGTCTGCGACTGGAGTAGACATACAATATTCTGTGGACAATATTTTTAATAGTTTCTACATGATTCATTTAATTATTTCCGTAACCAAAAATTGACATTTCCTGAGGACGTAAATAGATGAGATGTAAGATTACGTGAGCAGTTTAACAGAAACGTGAATACTCAATGGAATTTAATTCAAACTCTACTCTACATATTTATTTGTTCAAAATTTCCACAGGAGCTTTTTTTGTGAACAGGATGTCATCAAAAGGTGAATATAGTAAATAAGACAATGAATCGTATTATAGTTCTACTAATTTTTCAACATAATAGCCGTTATATTATAATTAGTCGTTTTTCCTGGAGCTCGTTATTATTATAATATTGGCAAGTTTAATTTTTCCTCCTTCTATCTATCTGTGAACATTTCAAAACATTTGATTTCTTTCTTGGAAGTACGTCTTTTGGATGAGGTGCATGATTGCGACGGTACTCGTATTATTGACTCATAACTTCTATCCAGATTTTTACAGTTCATGATGGTCTAGGATGTTTAACATCATCGTTTTCATATTTCTACTTCTATGAGCAATTATTATCAAACTATTCCATAGGAGTGAACATTTCCAGTAATGAGTGAACCAATTCTCTTGAGTCTTTTTACTGATAATAAACACACATAATTTGTATTAATCACACTATTTACTGAACAGCAACACAATTAAATTGTCTGATAACCAACCGCCTCTGAAGATAGTAACAGTGTTGCTGTACAGTAAACTATGAATGTTACCAACTGTTTCACAAATTATAACTTAAAAAGAATATATAATCAATCATTTCTAATTTATGTGAGCGAAATTGATCCAAATCCATTCTTATTTCTGCTTTTATATCCTTAATCGGTTTAGTGTTAGGAACTTCACTTCCTAAGTACCTTCAGATCGCAGTAATCTTTCAATTGGTTCACTATTGAATATATTCCAAATAACAATTGGTTTTGTAAACCTTAATTAGAGGATAAAGTGAAATTATTCAATTCTTTTCAAAAATATCCTCAATCAAAAAATCTTGTTCTATAGTTTCGAGGAGCAGATCTAAAACGAGTTTTCCAATACGTGCGTTTCTTTATAGTTGACGTCCTTTTATTTTAGGGGACTTATTGATCATGTCTCTGATAGAGATCCTTTGTGCTATATAATAAAATACTATTTGAATGGTTCATTCCAGCATCCAGTGAATAACATAATTAATTTTGTTGTTATCGCTTAATTCGAATTATATATTTACCAGTGAGATGATACGATCGCTATTTTCTACGCCCTATGATTGGCATATAGAAACTCAAAATGAACAATATAAGTTTCGGACATATAGCTTAGAGTCTCCTTTCTAACGCCATTCATCTTTTGAGTGCTGGTTGCTTCAGCCTCTCATCCAGTGAGGATTTTTCTTTCATCATTACATGAATTTTAAGGAAATTCAGAGCTTCTACATTTCTGCAGCTGCTTATCTAATTTACCAATCGACTCTGATATAGATGTGGTGAATTAAGAAATTTCCAATGAAATAGGCGAAATACTTTCGCTGATATTTGTGTTAGACTAACTTAATTAGAGAAATTATACAACTAACTGAAGTACAAACTAAAGTTTAACAACTTCTTGTGATATTGGCAGGAGTTATTTATTTTGAATGAGTCCTATAATTTTAATATGTACATTGAATGTATTATTGACATTCATTATCACATGAATTTTGTAGTCAGTTCGATAAATTCGTTCTGAATCAAAAATTGGGGAATATTGATGATTTAACAAAAAGAGCAGGAAGAAAATATCGAAATAGTAGCGCGTATTCGTTGATTGTCAGTCAATTAATATTCATAAACAACGATGATATATGTATAGGATGTATATTTAATACAAAAATTTTAGACTGTGAACAGAAACAAGGTTGCAGAGGAATGATATAGAAAGATCTTACATTAGCAAATAAGTTATTTTATATTCTGCAATAAGTTTGTACGAACTAAGGGGATATCAAGGTATGTGACAAATTGTGATTCGGCCAACAGCTGATTTTGAAAATCATAATTGGATACAAACCGATTTGAATATAATGAAAAATTGAAAACGAAAAATTGCTCAAAAAAGGAAAAGAACCCAAGGAAAGATAAACTTATCAAGAAATAAAAGAGTTTGTGGATCCATAATATGAGTAAATTATTTCTCATGAATGAAGTTTTTGTTGTGAGGGGTTCCATTATCACAATCATTTGTAAAATTGTTATTTCTGTCAAATCAATTTGCTAACCTATCATAATTATATTATTGTAATAGAGAAACAAGAATATGATAAACAATATATTCATAAATCCACGCAATTTGTAAATATTTTAACATGCTCCAATTTCTAGGGGTTTGTTCTGTTGAATAATATTGAAATAACTGAGGCTAGTAACAAAAGTAAACTGTAAGTTAACAGGGGCATCATTACCCTATATTTTCTTAAACAGTAACCTTTGTGTATGTTTCTCTAGAACTTTGTGTAAGTTTCTAGAAGTTTTATAGTAAAGCCTTTTGTACATATCTTCGAAAAAATATAATGTTGAGGTAGGATCTGACTTCAAAGCTATCATAAAGAATATGTTGTATAACGCTGATACAAGAATTATTCAAAAATGATACATTGTTCTCACAAAAATAATTTACAGAAATTATTAACTGGATGTTAAAACTGCCTTCTTCCTCCCCAAATTTTACAGTTTCTATTGAAAGTATATGATATGGAACTAACCTTTATTAGGATTTTATTTCTTAGATTATCTCGATTATCATGTAATATCAACATTTTCATATATCCCATGAAACAACGGGAATGTTATGAATCGGGAGATCTTATTGGCTTCTTTTCTTCAAGACCTGTCCTGAAAAATTCCTTAAAAATAACTCGACGAACTTCTTAATTAGAATGACACGTATTATTCTTGACACAGCTTAAGATCCAGTTCTCCATATTATGCTCCAACCATATTGCTCTTGTTTCTTTCATTCTCTTCACCATATTCTCTTTTTCCAGAATTTTTTTTTCTTTTGTATACGTAATTTTTTTATTTTTGGTTCCATAATAGTATGTACAACTTTTATTTCTATTCTCAGCATCATTCCATCCTGATGTTACTTTATATATTCTAGGTACTGCACCGAGTTTTCTATTTGCTGCTTGTTGCTTCTCCTTCACTTCTTCAGGTCTATTCTACAACTAACATTTTTTTATAACTATAAACTCCAAGTCCTCTTTTTCTTTCTTCTTTCTTTTTATTTCATATACTTCGATTTATTTCATCAATTCTTCTAAGATTAGTTTCTATTTCTTATTGTCTTTTTTTGAATGATATTTCTCTGTTCTGACTCTAGCACTTTTCCATGGCCATTTCTATATTTCTATCAATATTGTTACGAAAAAGTCCGCGATATGGGTCCTAACCGGTTGTAGTGAAATTCCAAAATTTAGCGATGGCGCGGCAAATTTGATAAACTGGAATTCGTTTGATGTTTGTTTCATATAAGTTTCTATCATAGCAAGCTATGCGTTTACATTGTTTCAATTGAACCAATTACTAGGAGGTTCTATTAATACATTTGTTTTGATTCTTTATTTTCTAGAATTTCCGAGAACTTAGTTTGAATATATTAACGAGTTCGTTTAGCACCGTTTAGTTTATTTCATAATAAATAGTCATGGTGGACAGAACGGAATAGAAAGAATTATAATAAATTATATAAATTAGTTACGTGTTAGTGATAAGTTGATCATTATAAGTTAGTTAAGTGTTGTATAGAGTGTTTGAATAAATTAAGTGAGTAAAAGACAGTGTTTATATACTCACCCCACCGATAGTAACAGTGTAAATAAATAAGAAAAATATTAAAATATTAATTTAGATGTTTTCTTCTTCTTAATTTTTTTTTCGAGAACCTGCTGCAATGAATCTTTTATATTAATACTATATTATTAGATATCTTCCTCTTCAGCATGTGTATGATGAAGCTTATTGTTCTTAATATTGATAGAGAAGAATTCCACACTGAAATCCAGTTAAAATGCAGCTCTTCAAATGAATCTCCGAGAAATGCATAATGTTCAAGGATATTTCATCATTAGTTACCGTCTTAGGCAGATCTTTAGTTGAACACAATCCTTCACTATCTTCGCAATACTCAGTGATTTAGGTGCAATTCAGATACGATTCATTGCAAGCCCCCGAATTATATATTTATTCTTATTTCTGAAAACTTAAGTAGCAGCCCTGGAATATATTATATGAAATACCTTCTAGAAATATATATTACAAATACATTATCAGTAATATTTACGTTATGAAGACGCTCTTATCTATAAGATTAAGTTGATTTGACAGCGTATGAAAAAGAGGAACGAAAATGAAAATTTCCTGAGGACTTTCACCGTTAGACCTAATCGTATTAAGCTAGCGAAAAGCCGAACGTATATTGGATTATATTTTTACACACATAAAAGTATATCTTCCTAATATTATATTCTCAGTATCGATTTTACCGTCTTACCTTAGCTTTTCGCACATTTTCCTTTACAATCACTGTAATCCCGAAGTAAACGTCGCCCATCATATTTTCCCGTCTGTGCACCGAGAAAAGCTTCCAACCGAGAAAATAAAGTCGTAGCGAATATCCCTGCAAGTGACCGTAAATTTCAACGTCCTGAATCTTGACAGCAGCATTCACTATATGCAGTCTGACCATTTCCAGCTGCGCTTTTATCCAGACCGCATTACCGAAAAGCGGAGGTGTGCACAAACAGTACGTAATGGTCTGCACGAGGGTCAGAAAAGGATGTGCCTTAACAGGGGACTAAATCTTAACAAAACATGAAGAAGGTTGCGCACTAATTTGACAATCTGGAGGGTTATGATAAAATAATTCACTAAATTTATAGAATCTACAATGCTCATTCTTTTAAATAAAAACATCTTTTGACATAGTTAACATTTTTTTAAATAGGCTTCCTTTGAAACTAACTCTGATACCAATGTAGCACAACTCTAATTTAACAAAATCTGATGAACACTTTTTCATATACAAATATTATTCTTCTTCCATAACAAGAAGCTGGATTATCCGATATTATTAAATAAAAAAAGGAAGAGGAAATTGATAAAAATCGAAATAAACTTAATTTTAGATTTTTTGAATTAACAGAACAGACGACGGTAGACCTGATTTACAGAGTTTTCGGTTATCTGCGGAGTTATAAGAATCATTTTTTGTCCAATTGGTTCCGTCACATCTTCTAAACTGTCTGTCTAACTATTTGTTAGAAAAAAATCGAGGGCACTAAGATTAGGTGACCTAGGAGGCCACTTCATTGATCCACCACTTCCAATCCACCTTCCTCCAAACTGGTCGCACAGAAATACTACGTGAATGGCAAAATGCAAGCACAGCCTTCTATGATACATTAGAAATAGTGGAATATTTGGAAAATGGAGAATTTCATTTGAAAAGTAATACATAGAAATTAATTTTAAAATGGAAAGTAATAGATAGTAATTTTTTATTGTAGTGGATCGCGGGATTTCTCTATTCTTTGGATAAGTAATGTTATATCACATAATTTCTATATGAAAAAAGTAAACGTAAAAAAAGTGAAAATGGAACATTAGAAAGGGAGAAAAATAACAAAATAGTTTCAATTAATGGACATAGGTGAATGTAAAGATCATTTCGAACAACTGCTGATAGAAAAGAGAGCACAATTTCAATAACAGTTTATTGATAACCAAGAAATAGAAGCGCTGACAGTAGATGAAATTCAGAAAGCTTTACAATTGTTGAAAAATTGGAAAGGCGGCAGGACCTTGAACCATTCCCATTGATTAAATATGGACTGGAAAAATTGCACAAATTTATAACGAATCTATTCAATAAGTATCATATCGAAACCGTTTTCGGTTACGAAGCGTTCGATTTAAGGAAGTAGTTTATCACCAACAAGTCATAGTGGAGCCCATTTTACCGCATGGATGTGAGCAATTGAACAGAGAAATCCATAACAGAGCATACACGAATTGGATGTTTGACGAAGAACAAACCGATTAAACACGACTTCATAGAGAATACAGACTAAACAACTACTCTGGTGCAGGTAGTCGAAGAAAACATTGATGTATCAACCCCAGATAGTCTGAAGTCTTTATTGAAATTCAATTCATTTTTTAGTAAACAACAATCAAAATATTCTGGATTTTTTTCCAACAACTTTCGGTTACTTTCAAACGCAAAAGTAAAAACTGATTTGTTATATACTCGTACATAAATTTAGTTTATAGTTGAATTAACAACAGAATTGGATAACAATAAAGATTACAGATAATCAAACGAAATTTGTACAATCTCGATGATACAAAATCATAAATTTTTCACAAATAAATTGAAACGAGAAATTTAATTCATGTAACATAGAAGGCGCTAGTCACATTCCGCGCTTTGATGAAAAATCAAAACGATTAAACGAATTAACTATCAATATTGTGAACAATAAAGTTATAGTTTCACATTGATTACTTCGTATACGTCAAATAGAATATTTGATGGTTGTATTTATGTTGCATACCATTTCTTTGAAGAAATTTTTTTTCCTGATATTACTGATAAAGAAGCTTTCCGTGTGCCTAGAATTGTATACAGAGTGAGTTTTATGTATAGGACCCCTCAATTATCTCGGAAACGGCTGATATTATGGTGGTATCTACATTGTTGTCAGATCTTTCCTTTTTCTGGAACAATGATGAACTTTGTTACTTCAAATAAATCACCCTATACATTTTTAGAAATATTTGAGAAATTGAGTTGGCTACGTTTAGGCTAGATGGCTACAAGTGAATAAAATCGTTCAATTTGAATATTGTTTAATAATTTATGTCTCGTAACAGGGTCTAGTGTCAATAAGTTAGTGAAAACCTACAAGAACTGAAGTCAAATCTTCAAATATGTGTGTTAGAAGTAGATCCACATTTGTGAATTAGAAAAATTACGAATTTTAGAAAACATACAGTAAAGGCGAATAAAGCAAAGGCTCAAAATGTCCATTTATTTCAATACATGAAGCCATGCGATTTTGAAAACTTTGCATTATATTTTGCAACATTCTCGACTGCTCGATTCTTCTTATCTCTGTGGAAATCATATCTATCAATTCCTGAATATCGGCAAGTTTTGTTTAATGAACGATGTTTTTTAAGTGACCCCGGGTGATCGCGGGAGCTATTCGATAAAACCACGCCTTCCAAACACTCTTCTGGGAAACACATTATTTAGGTATTGCCTCACCACACACGCACAGTGAAGTGTATTCAAATATTGTCGTTTGGAATATAGTTAGTGTCTGAAAATTTCTAAAAATGAAGTTTTGTAATTTTGTAAACTCTAAATACGCCGGACCATTTAAGTTACTCTCAATGAAACAGGGACCAATTATTTTGTCGCCTATTATTTCAGCCCATACATTCAGTTTTTCGGGATATTGGGTGTGGGATTCACGCATCCAACGAGGATTGTTACGTGACCAGTATCTACAATTATACCGATTTAAGTTTCCATTAATACGAAAGTGCCTCATCGCCAAACATAACATTAATTAAAATATTTGGATTATTTTAATAGTAACGTTTTCCCATCATTAGGTCTGCAAATCGTCATCTGAAGATTTTGTTTTAAGCTGATGAAATTTTTCTGTGCCCTCATTTGGATGAATATTTCACTGAACCAGTTTCGTTAAACCTTTTTAGTAATTTAGTGACAGTAGATCTTGTTATGGGATTTACGTTAGGATATGAATTATTAATGATATTACACGTGTCTTGTTAACGCTTATCACTAAATTCTAATATCATTAAAATATGAATTACTTCATTTCCAGATAAATAATCCATTGTAATTTATTCAAACGTCAAATTAGTTATTGTAGCAAACAGTCATCTGATGTATTATTTTAACTTCGACGGAGATAACGCAAATGTAGCTATAATTACAAAATTATGGCACTTAGATATAGGGAAAATTAGATGAAAAGTTATAAGTATACAGGGTGAGCCTTTTGAGATAAGAAAATTAATTATTTTGTCGGAAAAAGGAAAGATCTAACATCAATGTTAATACCACGATAATACCGACCTTATCATAAAACTTTTGTATACAAAAATTTATTGAAATCTTACAAACCCTTTTCAAGATAATTGAGGCGTTTCATACATAAAACTCACTGTGTATATTATATAAAAATGGGCATATCTTCTGATTATCAAATATTCGAGTGAGTTGTAGACGTATGAAGAATCATTTATAAACACAAAAATGGAAAATTCACATTCTTATATACGATTGTAAATATTTACAAATTTCATACTCAGAATATACAGAATTTCAATACTACTTCTCCTGCTCTACCTCAGCGCTAAAAGTTAACCACCGATTCAGATATTTCCCTACATTGTGTTCTATCTACTATACTGCTGACTAGAGCATACATGGGAGTTTATTTGTATAACTAGAAAAAGACAAATTTATTTCAAAATAGATCAACTGGATAGAATTGTACCGACAAGCGTAAGGTAAAAATATAAATTGTGTTCTATTTCTTCGGTATACTCATTTAATTTATTGTTAGTTCTGTTAATGATTCAGTGGATATATGAACATTGACATTTTTATACTAATGAAAAAGTAGATATATGATAATGTTTCATATACAACTGGGATTTTACTCTGACGTGCTCAATTTGCGTTACTTTGGCTTTTTAAACCACCAAAATATTTTTTCGTATCAAATTGTTGATACATTTCACATAATTTGGAATATATTATATTCGGTTGTTCAGATAGAAGGCAAGTTGCAGTTTGTAATTAATTGAAAAAATAAGCTCCAATACCTTTTAAAATATTCCACAGCGATATATTCCATGAGACAAGACAAGACTGTTAATTATAATTTGTAAAGTGCAAATAACCTGGAGAGCTAAGATATGATTGATATATTTAATTCAGTATGTTAGTATTACAAATATTTTATCCCTTAGACATTTTAATGTCATTGACATCCTCATCAAACGAAATATGTTTCTTCTCGCAGCTTGTCATTAATCAACTATAAGCTTTCGAATGTGAACATTCACTCTTATTCTTTTAAAGCATATACGAGGGTTGCTAATTGAGTTGTATTTCCTGATAATGATATTAAGAGCACGTTTTTGCTCATAAAATTTTGATTCACATCAAATAATTTTGTCTCATGGTACTCGTACCTAAAGTAAATAAATTTCATTATGGCAATTGGCAAATTGTATTGTTTGCTGTATTTCCAATTCACCAAAATAAGTTTGAGAAATTTCAGTGATTTGAGCTAAGTATTATTAATTATTAATTTGATAAATCAATTTTATACATTTGGAAAGAACAGAAGTACCCCGGCATTTCCAAAATCCTCGTAATTCTTCGATTAGTGTGACTATTGTACAACACGGCATCGTTATGAAGATATCACGTTATTGAGAGGTGTTTCCATATAATCTGGAATTGTAAATCAGCCAAATAGCTTACGGTAGATGCAGCTTCAGCTTCATTCACCCCTCTCTTCAAAAATTCCAATCCATTAACGAACATTATCATATACATTAAACGAAACCCAAACGATATTGAGATTATATATAACGAGTGACTTTTTTGCTCGTATCTGTTTGCCAACACTGTTTTTGACAGATCACGCGTGAATCGTGCTTTGCGTCATTGTCAAACTATGTTTGGTCTATAATTTAATCATGAATCGACTTACGAACCAACAACGCTTGCAAATTATTGAATTTTACTATAAAAATTCATGCTCGGTTAAGAGAGTGAATCACGCACTTCTTCCAATTTATGGGCAGTTTGGTCGTCCTAGTGAGGGAACTATTCGGAAGCTTGGGACTAAATTTCGAACCCAGTTCACACTATGGACATTAAACCACTAATACGCAAACGTAGAAAGTATGCGGCTGTATGCGCTTGTATGTCCGTGAAATGTCGATTCGCCGCCGTTCGCAGCAATTGGGCCTCTGTTACTCCACTTCGTGGAAAATTTAGCGGAAGGATTTGGGTATAAAACCTTATAAAATACGGCTGTTGTAAGAATTCCAGCCACACGACATTTGATGAATGGGGTGGCAAGCTGGAGGAAGCTCTACTTTTTTATCGTAAAATTGTGTTCAGCGACGAAGCTCATTTCTGATTGAATCGATACTTCAAGAAGCCAAATTTCAGCATCTGGAATGAAGACTAGCCACAAGCATTGCAAGAGCTAGCGATACATCCCGAAAAAGTCACTGTTTGGTGTGGATTATGGGCCGGTGGCATCATCGGGCATTACTTCTTTAAAAGCGGCAATGGCCGAAACGTTACTGTGAATTCCGAGCGACACCGTGTGATGATTGACGATTTTTTTTGCCCAAAATGGAAGAATTGGACATGCCTGATATGCGGTTTCAACAAGACGGTGCCACATACCACACGGCACGCGAAACAATGGCCAAATTGAGAGCCGTCTCTCACTTGTTTAATCATATATATTGAATGAATTCAGTAAAACTGCAATTTAAAACATTGTAAGACTTTGTGAAGACAGTAATTCAAGCGAAAATTCTCTCGAGTACGGCGGACCAAAATCATAATTAATGGTGAGAAATCCTTGAGGTTATGTAAAGTGTTGTGTTAAATCCTTCATCTAGAATCAATATCTATAATTAAATGCACTATGCACTCTCAGACTAATTGCAATATACCTAATAGGCAATAAGAATTTGATTGAATTATTCTAACGAGTGATATCTACCTTTCAAACCTCCGTCTTGTTTTTAAACTTTTTCTTTTTCCGTTTTTATATGTGTTGATTAATATCTTCATCGACAGCAAGCGTTTGAACCTTCGCACTTCATTATTGTTGCGTACAATTATCATTAGCACATTGGGATGGCCCTATCAATATATTTGGAACTAGAAAGATTTATGGCTTTTTGAACGAATTCCAGGGGGGTGTCATGGTAAATTACCCCATTGGGGACATAATAGGGAACCTCTCAAGGATAGAGGTATTATAGTTACTGATAGTTCCCTCTTGTTGTGTGCTTATGGACAGTTTGATTTTCGGCCAATGAACCAGTGCATTTGAATAAGTTTTTTGTTTAGTTCCTCGAGCTCGTTTCCTCCAGATTAGTATACAATCCATGTGCATGCCTAGGTACTTTCCGTCCTTTGCTTATGGAAGTACAGCACTCTTAATATTTACCGATGAAGATTTTTGTCTTCATAGGGTGAATGTATTGACACTTCATTGATTTTAATATTGAAGTTTGTTTGGGGTAGCATGTTGGATATTAGAGGTCTTTTTGAATCAGTATAATATGATAGCACGGCAGTGTCATCAGGTATAAGTTAAATCATAAATCATAAAGTCATAAGTTAAATCTGCTGTGTACATCGTGGAGCGAATTGGTCCTTAAATTGTTGACTATATAATGATTTAACAAGTAATATATTTCGAACATGTGATTTTCAAGTATCAGGTTATGGATATGATCAATAATACAGCAAAAAGCGACTAAAGTGAAAACATTTTTTTGTTGTAGGGCAGAAACAACAGATTCAAACAGAAAAAGACTATATTTTATTAAATAATAATAAGGGTTATGAAAACGTAACCCTCGAAACGAGACTAGACGAAACACTTCTGGAGAAAGCAAGAAAGTGCCTACTAAAATAATCTGAAAGACATTGATTAGAAGACATTGTAGAAGTTCCTCGCGTTTGAGTCAGAGGAGTATTTGACCACCAAAATATAAATTTTTGAATAATATGACCAAACATACCAGCAAAGAAGGGAAGGCAAACTTGCATTGATTGGACAATGAAAAGGATACTATAATGATTTTTGCTTTAACGATTTCTGAACTTCATAAATTTCATTAGAAATTCTATCAATCTTATGTTTTTAAGTGATTATTTATCAGAAATAGTGAAATATTGAAAATGTCTTTTTGGCAAATTTCAGGAATTATTTCAATAGTTTTCTGTAGCTCCATGTTGCTAGCAAGATTTGGATTTCTCAAATTCAGTCAATAATTGGGATCAAATTCTGATTTGACCTATTTTGAAGCACGTAAATTCCAACAATTCTTTATCCACTATACAACAAGAAACATTTAAATTTCAAATTTAAGTTTCGCTCATCTCCACATATATCTATCTACCACTCCGAAATGTGCCGTAAACTTTTCACTCTACTTCCAAAACCACTAGTGTTCTATAAAATAGAAGGAACGATTTACATTTTCCTAAGTAACGTCGTGTGTAAGTATCGGAAACAGTATCTTTCTTGGTTTATTTTCTTTTTAGGCCAGTTGCTGGAAAGCAAAAATAAATAAAACCATTTCCCGATTAGCTTAAAATTTTTCTAATATTGTTTTTGAATTAAACTGATAATGAAAAAGGGACATGATATATCCATTATCGGAAAAATGATCTTTGAAAGTATCCTGGATCAATTTTTGTCCTAACCTAACCTAACCTAACCTAACCTGACAACAAATATTTAAAATTGGATATAGCTTTATTGTTATTTGATATATTCTCCAGTGAGATCAATACACGTTTGAACCAATTGTCGAAGTATTTTACCCATTCCGATTCCAAAACATATTATTTGAACGCATTAACTGTTCCTTTGGATGTAGAAACGTTGACCTCGTAATTTATTTTCAGTCTGCGTGAGTACAGAAATATTAGTTGCTGCACAAGAGCTGTGCGGCGGATGATCCATCCATTCGATGTTTTGATGTTTTAACTTCTCAAAAACATTTTTGTTTGAACTGATGTGTCTTGGTGGATCTGATCTGATCTATTTCGAATACTTCTGACAAACCGTTTCTGGTCTACGGAGGCGATATTTCCAGTTATTCGAAAAAAAGATTTGCTTCAAAGTGCTTCGTGCGCCAACATTTTTTATTGGATTTGACTCGCCTTTAAAGACTCATACAGTCAATTTTCAGGTTCATATGCATAGATCTATTTCTCTGCATCAAGGGACACGAGTTTTTTTTGAGCGATTGTCAAATTATGCGGTATCCAACGTGAACAAATCTGTTCGACAGGCAAATGTCCATGCAATATTGAATGTAAGCTAGTGGAAATAATGCCCAAGTACGCCCAAATATCACATGACGATCTTGCAATACTAGTTAACTCACAGCATCGATATTTTCTGCACAACAGCCGATTTTGACCCGACCTCTACGAAATTCATTCAACAGCAAAGTGTGAACACGATTGAATTCGAAAAACCAGCAAACCACGGAGGCTCGAGATGGAGCTTTTTCTCCAATAGACGAAGCGAGTTTATCAGCACACTGCTGTTGGTTTGTGTAAACAAATCAAATAGCACTCGTATGAAAACACGTCCATACGTCCATCCGTACGTTCCATATTAAAATCATGATGGCAATGTCAGACATATTCACACCAGTGTTGCCATAATTCAAAACTTAACGTAACGATCCTCGTATAACTTGTATTTTTCTAAGAGGGATTTGATTTTAATACTTAATCAAAACTCATCATATAAGTTACCAAGAGAGACTATAGAATTCATGATTAACAAGATAATTGATGAAATTTCATCACACAGTCTCATTTATATACTGATAAACTCATTAGACGTTGACTTCCTCAACGTATCAGTTCCACGTTTGAAATCGCAAATTTTGTAGAATATGAAAACTTCAATTATAATATGTAATTTCTAATATCGTTCAGGTTTAGTCTAATTGAGATGATATGTTTGATTTGTATCAAATTGATTGGTTTTCTATGATACTAATAGGATTTACTTTCTCTGCACAGATTAGGCTGGAATGCTTTTAGCTGGGCTCTTTCGCGTGTAGTGTCCCGCAAGTATCGGTTCGTCATAAAGTGAAAGGTTAATGGATTGAAATGATTCAAGAGGGGGGTGAATGAAGCTGAAGCTGCATCTATCGTTAGCCATTTGGCTGATTTACAAGTGAAGCTTATATGAAAACTTCTGTTCCTTCCAAATGCATATTAATTAATAATTTGAATAAATCTTTACACATATGAAGCTCAAATCACTAACTTTTTTGGTGAATTGGATATCCATCAAACAATATCATGCGCCAATTGCCATAATGGAGTTTCATCACCTAAGGTAAGAGTACCATGAGACAAAATTATTTAATGTAAATCCATATTTTTGTGTTCTCAATATCATATGATCCGTAGATACAATCTAAATTAATAAATCAATTTTTAAATGAGTAGACTCTCTTGAGTAACCGGATTGAAGATAAGGAAGTTTATTCACCATGAATATAAGTGAGAATCGAAGTGATCATCTCTAAATGAACAATGAAATGACTCGAATGGAAGGATCAATTAAACTATATTAACTAGTAAATATGACATTTTATTCTCAAGAAATTTATTGGAACTTTTGTCAAAGCTTAAGAATTCAATGGATAGATTCTATAAGAATGAATTTCTTTGTGAATTTTTTTCTTAAATATTATGATTACTCATTTTCAGTACCTCTAGATGTCATATGCTGGGAAAAACTTACGGCGATTTTGTTTTTTTAATATGAAAATGAATATTCTTACAATTTTCAATAAACAATTGACGAGTAGACTTCCACGCTCATGTTAATCAGATTTTCTCTACCCGATATACCAAATTGTGGAGAATATTCAACCAATAATTTGAGAAAACGCTAGAAGACGTAAATGAATCTCACATTGGACAAATTTGTCTCCAATGAAATCCTTTCTTCAACGTTCAATTGCAACTCTACCTTATTTTTTCAAGATATAGGAAAAATCTGTATTCTAAGAATAAAAATTTTATTGATTCACCAATTTTAATCATAAAATATGATCAACCCTGAGGAGTGTATTTCAAATAGGCAAATAGTCGTTTCTGTGTACAATTGAATTGAAACATCTAGATTATATATAAAGCCAAACAATTTCTTTCATAAATTTGAAAAATATGATATACTGAAGGACTTAATATTTTGAGAAAGATCAAATATTGGGTATTACTTCGGCTCTGCATGAAATTTCACATATATCAACCTAACCCAATCTAACCTAACTGAAAAGAGTAGGAAAGAAACATATTGCGATATACGTCCATGAAGTTATTACGGTACTCGATTAAGTACTCTTTACTCGGCTCCTTCTTCGCCTCGTGCATAAACATCTATCTCGTACGGTACTAAATCACTTTCCCGACTTATAACTATTATGCACTATGATAGAAAATGCTTTTTATTGCATTGATAATATATACAAGGACCATTTAACACCATAAAGTTACTTTAATGTTAGAATTTGGTCCAAGAGACGTTCAGTTTCTGAATTCGCCATTATGAGGTAATGAATCAAATAGCACGACTGATAGTTCAAAGTATCTTGAATCCCTGAAATTAACTTTACTTGTTCAAGTGAAATGAATTGATTGAAATCAAACTTGATCGAGTTTTCCATGTAGCATTCATAAATGTGGTAAAATAAAGGGCGTTCCATTCAATAAATCATTTTATTTCTTCAACTAGTTTTGGTACAACCTGTAGGTGTGAAAATGTTGTTGTTCATGTCGTTACGAAAGAAAAATATTCTTAAAAATGTTATTCGAGACTGTAAAAATACAGGTGACTGTATATATTCAAATACAGTTTATTAACGTCATCATCCAAGAAAATTTATCTTGTTTGTGAATCCCATTCAATTTAACTTTTTCGAAAACTCCAATTACAACTTCACAATAAAAATCTCATTTTTACGTCTTGACAGCATCCAGTTAAAAAGTATCATTATTGTCTGGCCTATTTTCAGCTCAGCAGCCAGCACCTGGTAAAGGTGAGAATCCCCTCGGCTAGTGAGAGCGTATATTTGAAATCTTTTGTCATTTTGTAGGTTCTCGAGAGAGTTACTCCATTAACCTAAGCTGTGACTACATAATTCAAGTAATAGTATCTGACTAGTGATTGGAAAATTGAATTCACACTTTATTCACTATCAGTGCAGATCCTGTACTGGATAAAATTAACACTGTAAAGACAAGTTTTATTAGTAATATATGTTTGAAATTTTATTGCATATTAAATTCTTTAAACCACTGATTACGAGTAGTGTGAGAGAAATAAATACATTTACATATTATGAATATAAAACGTTGTTTATCATTATTTAATATTACATCGTTGAAAAGCTTACACTGTTGTCTATTTTTAATCACACTTCTAAAGTCTGTGGTCCAGCTTTTGCATTTTCGCCAATCCGTTGAAAAAGCGTGTGACCTCTGCTAACTAAGTGTTCTTCTAGCTTGAAGAACAACTGATAGTAGCTGGGAGTAAGTCCGGGCGGTATGGGGGATGGGGGCAAAAGCTTCTATGTTTGACGAGCGACTTGGAATTGAATGTTGTTGTGAAGAGTTTGGTGAATTTTCCACAATACCTTTCCTAGTTTCTTGTCATCCCATGCTGGATGACATTCTTCATAACCTTTCCTGCCTACTGTGTTTATTTGATTTCTTTCGTGGCCGTGAACAAGTTACTCCACTGAGGAGATTTTTGTTTTGTTTCAGGGGTGTAATTGAACACATGTGACTATAAAGTTCAATAATTTCTTTATGTTGCTTACCCTCTCAAATTATTGATTGAATTTGCGAGCAAAGTCGTTGCTTTGCTCCTGCATCCGAGATCCCTATAAGCTTTCATCTTGAGATAACCGAACGTTTTTGTTGAAATGCCTCAAATTCTGCGATTGTAAGCTTAGAAATGCGTTCAACATGTTCACGGACGGTGACCCTCCAATATTTGAGCAGCTCACTATTGATCTTCTGCCATCAGTCAGATGTCGATGAATCTCCACGAGCGGAACTTCCCTGTCTACAGAAACCGGATTATTCGAACCTCACACTTGTCGGCAGCGACGATCAACATTTATCTGCCAATTAAGCAGTAAGCAACGTAGCGAATCGCGGTCGGTAGGGCTCCAGATTAGTTTATTTAGGCACGTTCCCTTGAGAGTATAGCCCATTAGAAACATAACTTTTGGTACAACCTTCTTATGATATTTATTTTATCGCATTTAATACATTTTTTTATACGCAACAACCACACAGGATATTAGTGAATAATTGAATTGAATACAATCGGGATTACAATCTAGATTTGGTTAGTTATATTGCAGTCTTTCGAGTAGTTCATAAGTTTCTTTTGGTCTTCTTGAAGTAGCTTCTCAAGTGCATATGTTAGTTGTCGTCAATTGTCATATTTTAAACCGTCAATTAAGAGGTATTTCACAGTTAACTTATTATCACATTTTCCGCACATTGGTTTCTGATATACTTCCAGTCGTCTTGTGTGATACGATTATATCCAATTTTGAGACGGGACAGGATCATTTGTTTAGACCAGATTCTATTAATAATGTATTTATTTATCATACCATTCAATGTACTGGTTCGGTTCTGACCTAGTATTTTTTTTTCGACCGCAATTTGGTACCATTAATGTATTGATCAAGGTCTTAAAATTTGAGACGCTCAGTTTTGGTTATCCGCGCGTAAAAATTTTTAAATATTACCGATTGATTCATAGAAATACATCCTTTTCGATCATCATGTTTTCCCTTCTAAAGATGTCATGCTAAGCTTAATTTTTGGAACAAAGTCTAATATATCTTCTACTATACATCTATGTTTAGTATATTGAATTTTGTAGGATGTATACTGAAGAAATACATTGAATACTTGCTTACACCAATGATATAGGTTTTCAGTCTTAGTTCACTATAATTTTTCAAAATTTTTTGATAGATTTGGATATTAAATAAGTACTCACGAAATAACACAACATCAAATTACAAGCTGTTGGAATGGAGGATATGAATGATAAAAAGGGAGTTAAATGATAGAAATAAGGTAACCAAAAACAGAACTAATACAAAAAATATAATCAAATATGACAATGATAGTAAAGGCTATGGTAGTTTGAATACATAATTAGAATAAACAACTTTGGTCATGTTAAGAAGATCAAAACGTGATAATTCAATAGTAAAAAACATGGAAAAAAAAATGGGACATGTATGAAGGGAATCAAAAAACAAGATTAGATACATGCTGTCGTGTTAAATATTAAAACAATCAATTGAAGAAGGACGCTATATCAACGCAGTCTAAGAATATAAGTTATCCTTGATTTTGTTGGAGCGAAACCAATATTGAAATTGCTTTGGAGTTTCTCCATATGTCGCTTGAAATTCCTGAGCCCCGACGATCAAGATTCAATTAAAAATACGAGTAGATGTATATCGATTTACAGTCGAAAAGAGCTAACCTTACGACTATTAAAAATCATGTCGAGTCTCATTATTATCGTAATATAATCTCTAAGAAATGAATTTTCTAAAGGAGACGAAATACTCTACTCAAATTCTCCACAGATCGTCTATTGTTTCAAACTAAGCGAGAGACTTTTTTAAGTAACAGTATCCACCTTTGGAACGAAGCAGGTGAAATCGATTCTTCTTTCAGCTCCTCGGGGAGTAGGCGATTTTAAAAGAGAGAAGTCTGGATATCGGAGATTACAATTTCTTTTATAAGAAGGTATAAGTATTGGAGAAGCTGTTATTATAATAATCATTTTTCTGTTTAATAGAGAAAAGTAATTTTAGAAGGGATTTATTGAAGACCGATATTGGAAACGGGAAACGAGAAAACGCAAAAACAAATATTTGGTTTGAGAGTATCTAATGTGTATCTATTTAATACAAAGAATATTCATATACGAGTAATTATTCATGTATTACATCATTATTATCAATTTCCATTTAGGTGTCGAATTTCAAAAGTCAAATATGAGGTATGACTATTGAATCAAGAGATTGAGATGCTGCAGAAGAAGTGTGTTACAGCGAAACCTTCTGTTACTAATGTGGCTTCTTCGCTTTTGATAAAAAATCAATATAGCCGTATAGGAATCATTCTCATTAGAATTTTCTTGTTAAAAATGGATGACAACATGAATAAATCGATAATCTGAACCGATCTGACCGTTAGTTAGGTATTCGTACCATTGCTGTCACTATAGTAATTGTAGAAGAATACGTACCACAGGATAGTTGAGGTTTCTCCACCAAGATCAAGACATTATCAAGAGGTTTGTTACCAAATCCAGCATTTCAGTAATAAATTATTACCGTATTTGCCTAAGATGGAATTGAATAAAAAACCATGCATCTCAATGGGAGAAACTCTACATAAAGTTGAAAACCAAGCACAAGAGGGTAAACCCTTTTCCACTCGAGTGGTGCATACCGTGTGGAGATGCCTATAGATATTTATCTTCAACTGTAGGTTGTACTGTTCGGGAAAACTGACTCCACGGGCTTGCAATTGTCCAAAGAAATGAATCCCAATAAATTGAAGCTCTTTTCTAGGCAGGATTATGTTGGACAGCTCAGAAGAGCGTTGTAGTACCGGTAAAACAGTCGGGTTGGCGACCACTCTTCTATGCTCTAAGCAGGCCAAGTTTTTGGTAAACTCTGGATGGCCAATAAGTCGAACTGCTCTCTTCTGCATTGAGTCGAGCATTTTCAGGATATGCTTGGGAGCCGGGCTCCTAATGTGTCTTATAGAGAATTAGAAGCTGCTTCTTTTTGGTTTTAAAAAGGGCTCCGAGTTTTTGTGAAGCTGCCTTGACTAAATCCGTTACGTTACTATGCCAAGACATAGTGCTGCCAACCTCAATACCCAACAAGCAATTTGTGGTGATGGTGATATTTTATGTCCAGACAAGTACAAATCCTGAGCTGCAGTGCCCACCTTCCAGAGTAGAATAGAATACACGCTATAATGAAGGTATAAAACTGAAAAATGAGAGAAGCTCAAGAGACTTCCATTGAACATTTATGGAAATTTGAAACTTGAGAATGCTATTGATTCAGTTATATGTGTTTTTCGTTATTCAAGAAATTGAGAAGTGAGTTTTTTGAGACTACCATAAAGCTTAAAAAACGTGCTGTGGAGAAAGTCAGGAATCAAACAAAAATATCATGCTAGACAAATCCGCGCTGGATGCAATATTGAAAGAAATGATTTCGATTCCAAAGTGGTGGGTTATTAAAGAAGTTATTATCCATAACTTTTCAAGCAACAACTATCATGATAAGCAGTTGATGTAGTCGTAGAAACGAGGGGTCGTATGAGACATTTTTTATGTCAAAGCATTATTTTCACATAATCTACTCAATCCCAAATTTTTTACATCACGTCCCGGAACACTTTGTTTATTAGTATTGAGAAGAAAAATCAATACCTGGTCAGGGATTCCAACAAAACCATTAGTTTTTAACTAAATATATTCGGTTGGTTGAATTCATTTGAGATTCCAGATACTACTTATAAACCTTATGGAAATGGAATTATGGCGACTGTTGAAACAAATAGGAGATTTTTCCCTGTGAGTATTTGTCGGATTACCACGTGGTAACTTCATTCTCAGGATTTGACTCAATCAAAAATGCAAAGCTCTTGTATATTCTGTGTTTAGTACTTACTGCTATATTAATCCTATGAAGCAAATGTAAACAAAGTTGTGTATAATTACATTCACTACGTGATTCAGTATGTATCTGATTAATAACAACTACTGGAAAGTTTTATTATTATTATTGGATGTTGCCTGGTTGTTTACTAGATTTAAATAGTTTAATACTGAATGGAAATTCATTAAAATTTCAATGTAATTATCAACGTACTAAGACTTGTTATTCCAACACTTAGCTTCACTGCACCTGCAATATTTAATGGATATAAATGTTTTATATTACGTTGCATGAATAAATAATGGTGTTAGTTTTATTGTACCGCCATAACCTCTTTCTAGTACTCGTATCTATAAAATATCAATAAATAGGACTGAGTGACAGTAGTAGTGTATAATGTAAGGTATGGAATCAGTATTTCCAGAGAAGCTGATATTTCACTAATATTTATTTTGCTCCAACTGAAAATGTTTCTTGTAATTTGGCAGTTGTCAAAAGTATCAAGTATAAACATTTCGTCTCTGTTAGAAGTTTAGATTCAAGTAAGGAAAATCCAAAAGAAAACAATGTAAAAAAATGAACAAAATCAAGATCTGAAGAAATCGTTCACGGTTAATCAATTTGTAAGAATGAGATTAGTCAGAAAAGCAAAAAAATGCCAAAAGTTAAGCAACATTGTGAACTAACAGGCATCGGCACCCAAAGATTCTGAGAAGCAACATATGGAACAAAAATCTAAACTTAGAAGTCTCAGTCATCAAAGGTTTGGAAATTATTAACGACGACGTATCATATTTTACTTTTGATGACAATGGAACAAACTTTATTATCATTAAAAAGGTGAGGAAGTAAATTCAGACACGAGAAACAAAAACTCCAAAATGTTGGTATGGTTGGCTATATCGTCTTGAGGTTGTTCTTCAGCAAACTTTTGTTCTTCTGGGAATTCTGTAACCAGCATCCTGAAGGAAATTTTGTGTTTTAGCCAGATACGGCAACTGCTCATTATGTAAAGGATGCTGAAGTAGTTTTTGCAGAGTTGAATATTCCGTTTATTGAGAAGTCTAGGGATTCTCCTAATGTGCCTCAAATGTGGCCAATTGAACGGTTTTGGCAGAATTTGTAACGAAACGTGGGAAAAAAAATTATCTCGAACAAATTCAGACAAACTCCAGATTCAGTCCAGTTAAATGCAACATTTAACAACAAAAATTGGGATAGCGAGCCGACTAGGTGCTGATTCAGTTATATAAAATGTTTGTAATTATGGTGTAGTAACCATTGTTTCATACAGTCAAGTGCAAATAATTAAATTGAAACAGTTTGTTCGTATTTTTTGTCTTCACACCCATATTTACACTGGATGCGAGTAAATACATGCTGAATGTGGCATTGAATAGTCAGCTAAAGGATATGTGTACGCCTTTAGATCGAAATGTTTTGACTATAATTACGAAATTGTAAAAGAGATTGAAAATTTGTAAAAAACGTTGAAGATTTGATTTCTTTTACTTGAATGCTTTAATTTTAGCAACATGTGTTTGTTTTCTGTCCTACTACTACTACGAATGAATAAGTCATGTTCATACATCCCTATCCAATTTAATACGACTTAGAAGGGGATTCGTTGGAAGTTGACCAAAGCAAACTGATAAATCTTGTAAAGTTCAACTGACTCAATTGGAACTAATGGTAATAAATGCAGAAGTCGAATGAATATGTATTAATATCTATATTTCTTGTGCTACGCCTGATGTATATTTAGGTCGTTCAAATGCAATTCCATTTCCATATTCAGTGCTGTAAATTACTCCATTCTAATCCAATTTATGGAAGATATCACGAGTTTTCTCCTTTGATAGTAAGAATAATTTCAAATAAATTCTAGAGCATGTTAGTGTAAGTGCATTACAATTGTTTTAATTTGCTTATCTTAATGATAAAACACGGCACATAATAGTTCTTTCGGAAAAAAAGATAACACGCCACAAAACATCAACATGTAAAGATACAATCAGTTGGTACGGAGAACAAAACTAAAATATGATAAAATAGGTTTGATTATGATAACAATATGTTGATTGAGAGTGTAAGAGCGCTTGTAGACGTCCGTTTTCTTCACCGGACGACGGACCGGGTTTTTTGCTGGATTCGCGGCGGTGTATGATTTATAATAGATGTGTGTACATGCACCTGATATATTGTTCGCCGGACCGATGTCCGGTGCATGTATACACATCAATTATAAATCATACACCACTGCGAATCCAGTAAAAACACGTTCCGTTGTCCGGTGGAAAAACGGACGTCTACAAGCGCTCTTAGTGAGTCATTTGGCGATTAAGCCAAGTCGTTTCACATATAGTACTTTAGGTTATATGTTTGTAAAGTCTTTATGTTCGAAAATAAATGATGATTTTTCTTCAAGGAAAAGATTATAAACCATCACAGAAAAATAGAAAAATGTAATCTGTTCACTGCGACGATACTGCAGATAAAGAAGTGAAAATTTGTTCTAATAGTTGTAATGTGATATAGTGTCTGCAAAAACATCAACTACCCACCATATTGCAGGAACATCATGAAACGTTTAACTATGAAGGCTCGCGCATTATGATTCAGATAATCAAACGTCTGAATTTTCTCTCTTTATTGTATCTCTTCGACAAAATATTCTCAATTAATTTAAGGTTAAGTGTTTTTTGAAGTGTATGAAGCCTTTTTACATAGCTCATCATCTTACCACTTGTAAGTTAGAAGTCAGAAATTGCTTAGGAATTCAAGTCTCGGGCGCCCAAAACTGAAAACATAGGTGAGGTCTCTGTTAATTTAAGAGCTATTCCTACTTAACGGTAGGCAGCACTTTTTCTTCCTTTGATACACAGGATTTTACATGAATACATTATCTGGTTGTTTTCTTAGATCTATGTTTCTGGAAATGTTTTCTTCCATTTCTTTTCTACAGAAAGGTTGCACAAATTGATTCCTATTCAATTCCTCACGCCTTTATCGACAACATCCAAGTGGTTGAAACTACTGTACCTCGAAGTTAGCAGCACTTGAATTTTTTCACTCGTTTGGTAGAGTCTCCATTTAATCACTTGACAGAATCGCCATGTACGGATTCACTATATCTTTCTGAGTCTTGAAGAGGAAACTAAATACATCTTGATTAGTCTCTTTTTTCAAGCTATCTAGAAATTATAACGTTCATGATAAAATATACCGGACACCTTCTTCGAAGGAGATTTCACAGAAAAAGCCGATAAAATCAATGTTTCTTTGACGTATTGGAATTTCTTCACTCAAAATGAATTATGGGGTAAATTGTTAGATACTAATGGAACAATACAACAATTTTCTAAAGATACATAACTGGTGATCAAAAATATGAGAACGTTAAATGTGAACGATTATGGACATGGCATGGTACAGTTAAGTAGAAGAGCTCTGTAATGCTTACAATGATGGCCCAATAATTGATCAAATTAGAAAAAAATCTTGGAATATGGTGAATAAAACATGCTCTTCGATGATTTTTGAGACATTAACTGATTTTAAGTGAATTGTTAACGATTATGATATTTGCTACTGAGGTGAGTAGCATTTATTTGGAAATATTTTGAGGCTAGTTTATATTTTTGAGAAATCTTCAGCAGTACCTAGGTTTGACGTTGCTTTCTTCAAAAACTAAGACCATAAGGGTAAGATAAGTCTCTATCATGAAGATTTCTTTACGCTGGCAAGCTACTATATTGTTGATATTATCATATTAAAAGAATAATAACTCAAAAGTGTAGTCAAGTATCATGAATTCGTACTGTATTTTATATAATTTTTTTGACACTTGTATAAATTGAAATTCAATGTCAATCTATCTATCTTTGTGTAAAAAGTAGTTATATTTATGTAACATTAAAATAATTAGATTTTGAGGATTTTTCTTAGTCTCAAATAGGGAATTTATAATAACAAATATTTAACTGTTCATATTTGCTGATAGATGAAAAAATATTTTACTTGATGGAAAAATATTTTACTTGATGATAATAGTGTTGAAACGCAATTTTATCCTGCTCTAAATAACTTCCAATGTGAAAGAGCATCAAATGCGTTCCACGCAAAAATCAAATTTCACACCATTTACTGTGAGCTTTCAAAAAGTACAAGACAGAAATCGTGGTAATTTTGATAAAAAAATATTCAACTTTCATAAAACAACGCAACCCAATACTCTCCATTTGGATTGATACATCTGTAGATATAGCTGATAGTCCCTATCACTCTCTCAGCATGAGCACGTTTTATTTGAAAAACTCAACGTACACTATTGAGCAATTTTTTTAACCCTAGTAGGAGGTTTAATTGACGCTCTGAACGGAAGGAATAAACTATGCATGAACTACGTCCTTAGTATCAAAAAAATCAGTATCGATTCATTGTTAGATTGGACCACTTACTTGGCTGTTTCTTTGATTCTAGGTTATAACCATAGCATGATTCATCCTATAATGATCAACAGAAAATCTGAATCTGTTCATTAAAAGCACAACATGTTTCAACTCGATCTTATTTCTGATAGCACTAGGAAAAATTTTGCATCAGTTCTTGTCATGCTGGACTCTACTGTCAAAATCCAATACTTACAGAATGTTGGTCAATTGTCACTCGTCGATTCATAAAGTTTATGGACATCCGCATCAATCAACTTTTTAAAACTCTGCAAACCATTAATTTTCCATTTTTGTGAGCAATTCGCAACATTAAATCAGTTTAAGCCATATTTTCACAGAAGAAAATTTCCCAACGGTCCTTTTGAAAACCTATTGACCCTCATTTTTTTTATGGTACTATTTAGTACCATATATTAGATGTAATGTTATCTTTACAATTTTTGTATTTTCGCGCGATAATAAATAATAAATGGTTAGGTATAAATGGAGGTTTGAAGCAAATTTTCATCGAGAGTGAATATTTCGATAAACAAGTCCTTGTTACGATACCGGGAGCAAAAGAAAGTTCGTTCCGGGAGACAATAGGCCACTTTTGTCCCGCATACCAGAGAGGAATTGCGAACTTTTCATCCCGGTGAGAGAAGAAATAATTGATGAATCCACATTTGGTAGAATCCCTATATTAATTTCAACAAAACCTCTCTTTGTTTTCAGCATGTTCCAGCAATAAATTTATTCGACTAGTAAAAATGAGTCCGTATAACAAAGAAAACTCACGTATAATTAAGAGAGACCTTTTTTTATCAAAGTAAATGTAGTAATCATGCATTAGGCACACACCTAATAGAACTGTCATGAACATAATGCTAGTAGGTTGGATGTAACTTCGAAAAATGATGGGAAACACCTTCTAAACAAACATTAGCGTTAATTTCATAAAAATAACTTGCACGTAGGAAGCGAATTGTTTTCTCAGAATGTGAATTGATTAACACAGATTCAATTATTTATCTTACTTACACTTTTACGAAAAAAAAGTGTGACATGATAACAATATGCTTTCCAGAGTATCTTTCAATTGAATTCTTCCTGAAATGCGATAGTTGTTTGTGAATTCGGACCAATTTAATGGTTTTCCAATGTCGAATTATCGAAAACAAATTGGTCACCCAAATAACGAAGGTGTAGGAACGGAAAAGACGATTGTATTGCTTACCTATCCGGGTTTTTATCAGTTCCTTTAAGTGGACATATCAACTGATCATTTGTTTGAAAATTTGGGGTATAGTTTGATTTTGTAGATAGTTTTGGTCGCGAAACAACGCGACTCTCAGTGAGATTTTACCATAGAGTATCTTTGAATTGAATTCGTCCTGAAATGCTATAGTTGTTTGTGAATTCGGACCAATTTAATGGTTTTCCAATGTCGAATTATCGAAAACAAATTGGTCACCCAAATAACGAAGGTGTAGGAACGGAAAAGACGATTGTATTGCTTACCTATCCGGGTTTTTATCAGTTCCTTCAAGTGCACATATCAACTGATCATTTGTTTGAAAATTTGAGGTATAGTTTGATTTTGTAGATAGTTTTGGTCCCTTCAGAATTTGTAGAAAGCAATTCTTTATCACAGAAAAAAGAACGCGACTCTCAGTAAGATTTTACCATCTCAAATCATATTCATTAGGAATTAAATTTGAAAAAAACTGATTTATAATATTTAATAAGAATTTTTTCAGATATAAATTTCATATTTTTCATACGAAATATTATATTTAGCTCGATTATATTGATTCCGATACTTGTTTGAACTATTACATATAGTAGTTAGCGAACATATTTTCCAGCTTGTTTATGTAATATTCATGGTCTTGGGATTGCTGCTAATGGCAAAGTCACATAGGAAAGCTTATTAATCTAAGGAATTTGCATAATGTTTTCGGGAAAAACTGTATAATTTTGGTTACCAATGAAAATTTACATCTGAGGTTACTCTATATAGAAGTAGAAATTCTAATTTCTCACATAGACACTTATGGTGAGGTAGTATATACTACAATTTAGAAATGTATACAAGTATCTTCCCATATAATATTTGTGATAATGCATAAGCGGGAAAAATTTCCCAGACAGGGTGGAGGAAATACTGCAACTAAGTGAGGAGAAAAAATACATTTATAAGCTGAATAACAGGACTAGCGGATGTCAGTATTCATAGATACAACATAGACAGAGCGACCTCTGTACTATCAAGCTATTATCCACACATGGTCACATTCGATTGGTTTAGTGAAAAAACTTCGAAACTAGTGACGCTCGAAGGAATCTCCAATTCTATAGAGTCTCTATCGGCCGGAAAGGACAACCAAGGATACTTCAAAAGCAATAAGGAGCTTCTAGATTCTTAGTACTAAGACATAATTCATATACTTATATAGAGATGTCAGTCAATCGATTAATTTGTGATACGTCTACGTGATAAAAATGGAATGAAGTCTAGTTTACCTATCTCATATGCTTTGCAGAATCCTTTGAGCTTCAAATTGAGATAATGAATATTCAACTATCTATTCCAAAAACAAATTTTATTATTGGATAATTGGAAATATTCATCTATTTCCTTTATTATTAGTTCTTCCTAATTGGTTTTCACAACATAAGGCTCCAACAAGAGCCTTGTTGCAACTTCATACTAATGTTGCAAGTTCAGTGTAATCGACGAAGGCCCCGATTTAAGCAACAAAAAACTTGTGAATCCTAAAATATTCTTCAGTATTCTTCCCCAATTCTTCAGGCCCTCTACTACTCCTCTCCACTCGATTATGCCTACTTCACCTATATGATTGGTTCCTTGTAGCTATTCTTTCTTTTTTCAACTTCTCGTCTCTCCAGACCCATTCTCACAATTTTATGAAATGACAATATGTCCTAATTCTCTTGCTATTTCTGTATGAATTTTTTATGTTGTTTTCGACTTCTTATAAGTTCTTTATTTGTACGTTGTCTAAGGATACCTCCTGTCATTTTGACCTGGTCATATATTTTCCTGAGGATTTTTGTTTACCACCTTTCCAGTTTATACTAATCTTCCTTTATCATTGCGCTTGTGTCCGATGTATGTATACGTTCTGGTTTTAACTGCCCTTGGAAAGGGTTTTGCTCTATGTACTCTTGATAAGGACCTTACCGCTCTGTTACCTTTGACGATTCTCTTACCTATATTATTTTCCTTCAAATTTAAAGATGTTACGGAAACTCCTGGATGATCTAATTCATTTAGTAAAATTATAATTTTTTCCACTTGCTACCGATTTAGTAGTTTGCTTTCATCTCTTTCTTCACTGTGCATCTTCGCCCATTCTATTTTCTTTCTATTTATGTATTTCCCCAATTTTATGTTCGATACACAATATCACTAAAAACCTTTTGTATTTTTTCAATTTTGATAGTAACACTATGTGAAAATCCAATGCTTGAAATATAGATATATAGCCGTTGAAGTTCTAACACCACGTAAGTCACTTTTGGCTATTTTGATGCATTTGCTAGAGAAACAGAAGACGCTTTGTTTTAGCCAATCAAAAACATGTATCGGTCAATAGAAACTCGTGAAATTAAGAAAATGCATCTACTCGGGATACACCAAATCGGCATTATCATTTGGAAACAGCCCGTTAGTTCCATAGTGTGGAACGAACTGCCTGGTTGCTCCTAACAATTAATGAAAAAACGGTAAAAAAATATCATTATCTCATAAAAAGTTTCTATTTTTCGATTGATATTCCTATTCTTGGACTTTGAAATTTTTATATTAATATAAGCTTATTTTACTCAGTTAATACTATTTAGAGTTGGTGAAATGACCTAAGTGGTGTTGTCCCATCAGGAATTACGTGGTGTTCAAATGTAACGGTTTTTTGGTTTTTAAATATAATTTCCTATTGTAATCAGTGTAAGTAGGTTATCTACTTATTCGGTAATGAATAATTATTTCGGTTTAATTTTCCAAAATAATCTATGACGAGGATGAAATTATATTGGAGATTTGCAAGCAATTAGAAATAAAGATATCTCCGGAAATCATGAGACAAAATCAATTACCCTTAATTCTATATACCCAATTTCAAACATTGAAAATTTGATCTAAATAATTTCCCTATTCTAATATTATATAATCATGAAAATACATTTGTTTCTGATTTAGTTACATAAACTTCACCACAAATTTCAACAGACGATCATTTGAATATAATTACTGATAACGTAATTATTACATTAGGGGAAGTTGAATAGTCTTCGTTGATATTAACAGAAAAAGTTATAGAAACATCAATGATACAAGAATCAGCAGAATTGCGTGAAAACAAAACAAGACTATTATCGTCAGAATAAGTAAGCACCGAGAAAGTATCTGATTTAATGTCCCAAATTCTAACAAATGAACTAAGTGATGAAGAACAGTACTTTATTCATGATATTTATATAGTACAAGCTAATGAAAACGAAAAAACAATTAACAACGTAAGAAAAAATTAAAGGTCAGGTAAAGTCATATACCAAAAGAGAATGGACCGAAAATAAAAGCAGGAAACTAAGATTCTGTGCGAAGTCCAAGTCCCAAAGAGTTTTTAGGCTCTCTAAGTATTACAGACAATTTTCTGCGTTATTAGATTGATCATTCCGAAAAAAACATGTCAATTTGGATATTAAAGTGACAACACAACGTACGAGTATGTCTTCACGTTTGAAATACTAACTATTTTTTATAAATAGATATTGCATTGAATATGAATAAAATCAAGTGTAAATAAAAAGTAAATTTGTATTATTATCGTATCTATACAAAATTATGCAATTTTTTATCTCTCCTGAAATTTTTTTTTTGACATCCGTGGTATTAAAACTTTAACGACGATTCTACAGCTTCATTGTTCAATTGTTCATGGCGTCTCTCATTAAAATTATGAGATTTGTCTACTACATCCATCCAGTTTCTTGTTTTCCAGAATCTATTACATTTAAGAATAGTTGAAGAATCTGAATTACTTTCGTGATCAATGAAATTTCTCTTTTTCTTAATATTCGTACTGTATATTTGTAGAAGAGGCGCGTACCTGTTTTTATACCCATCTATTCAATAATGACGTTAAACTTGTATATTCGGAGATTCATGAACAATATTGGGAGTTGAATACATGATTACATGTTTATATAGAGACTCAGTCTGTTGATGATGACCAGTATCATTTCTATTTTCTCTATTTCTTTTGCTTATTTCGAAATCGATTGTTGTTTAAAACAATAGTTTAAGTTCAATATAAAGAGATTTTTTATCCTAGAAAAAAAATGATTATTATGTGAATACAATCAGTTGCAAAAACTTTAGTTAATTACATATTTCTCATTTTTCCTTCGAGTTTCACAATTTAGGACTGATTATATGATATTTATGATGATAAATAAATTTAAATAAATTAAACTGGGAGGAATCAATTATTTATCTTACTGATTCCAACAATTAGATAAATATCATTAGACTGATTTGAACAAAGGCTTTAGTGCAAGAAGATCGCAGCCAATTTCATGCGGTAGACTTGCTAGGCGTAAAACGCTATTCGAAGGTTGTTTGGTCGAATCGACATCCACGCCAAAGGGCCATAGAGGGTACCTCGCGTAAAATGAGTGGTAAATATCGATATTCGGTTGACTACTGCATGAAAATAAATTATCATCTAGAACACGAGCCCTATATCTACTGCTGTTTGTAGAACATCTCAGAATTCAATTTGACTTTGCAAGGAATCTCGAAAACTGGAATTGTGCAGCTTGAAATAACAATTTTTTCAAGTTAATCTAGTTAAAAGTCATAATATTACTGCGAAAGAAACAGAGGAAAACAAAAAGAAATGATTATCATCATCATATTAATAAAAGAATACACTGTCGCGGAAGCTCGTTGAGATGAATATAACATAGCTTGATATTAATTATCGTCAATTAATATTAGAAAAGGTCGATATTGTCCTTATGAATTAGTCAGCTTCCTCAATCCATTCGAACATTATATAAGGAACACTAGGAAATTGAGTTAAGTTGGGTTACCCCGTGCAGACAATTTCATTACGTTTAGTGATGCGCTTAACGTAAATTAGGAAGACCTGGAGAACCACAATTCCTTGATCATGGCTGTTTCAAGTGTCTGAGGAGGAAATACTGACTATGAGACTATGAGACTATGAGAATTAATATACCTATTTGAAAATATATCTAAAGATGACTCCGTCTTCTTAATAAAACAAGCGTTGATCCAATCTTCTCAATCTGATTATATTTTAAAACACTTTACCATGGTTGCAAACTGTGAATTATTGTTATACCTCTCGATCGCCAAATATTTTAATTACTTCGTCTAGTTTTACAAAATTGAGTAAGTACACAATATGCAAAATAGAACTCGTCTTTCGGTAGTTCCATGCCGTCCTACAACAGCAAAATTTTAATTGCAAATTTATATAAAACGAAATTCAAGTGAATTTAATAATACAAACATCAATTACCGTATTATAATTTGTGGAACATTAAATAACAACGAACAATGAATACAACAAGTCTCACGTAACCTGTATTGTTTGGTTTAACAAAGTGGAAACTTGGAAATTCTAAATACGTAGTATCTACACTCCTGTTAATCTCTTTATCTGGTCTTACAACTTCGGGATTCTCCCTTTTGTTTGATACAGTTCTGAAGTGTGCGTTTTAGTTTCTTAAGTTCATAATGATTAGGTAAATATAGTCTTCAACGATCTCAACTCAATTATTATATCTTTGAGTACATTCATTATTTGGATCTTATGTGGCGATTGGTAGTAGACGGATACTTATGCGGACATTACATCGGCATATCCTGTCAAAAATACGCCAGTGACATAGTTTTCCATGCAAGGTGGTTTTAAAAATAACTTTTGTGACTATTTCCAATAGGACTTGACTATATAAGATGGTGTCGACCGGTGAAACTGAATGTAAACCCCAAAAAGACTTACCTAGTTATCTTCACTTGTAAGATGAAGTTATTTTTCAAACTCATCAATTGAGACGGGGAGTCATTGAGTATAAATAATATTGAAATATCTGGGGCTCATTCTTTAGAAGTGAAATTCTCAAATAGCTGATAGAAGTCAACGGCGATTGTAGGACACGAAGGTTTCTGTGGAATCCGCTACAAGACAATAAAGAAAACACTGAAAAAGGAAATAGATAGGAAGAATCAACTATTGGAATAATCTACAAGGGTTGAGTTATCCCTGAGAACCTGAGAAAAAAAAAGCTGATTAAAAATAATTTATCAATATTCACTTCCTTTTAGGGACGATGGAAGGCTGAACATGTTAGTTTTAGCAAGGAATGTACCGTACAGATAAAGCTTGGTCAAGAAAGAAAACTCCATCCGCATTCTCTCGAAATGTCAGAGACTACAGACCACCAGAGTATCACATCTAGGTTTTTTGAATTGGAAAACAAAGATTTTTAGCAGCTAGAATTATCCCACATCCTAAATTTCCTGAAATGAGTGGAGTTAATGCATAACGAACAAAGATTGAACAACAACAGAAAGAAAAGAGGATCCTTTGGGTTCCATGGTATATGTCTTCCTAACTTATACATAAATACATACATACTAAATAATGCAAAGAGGTATAAATTTTAATAGTTCACTATTTTGTTCCAAAACGTGAAAATTGATTGATAATTCCGAAAATTTGCCCATCAGTTTCATTTATTTTCCAAATTTACATTAAACTGTCGCGTCATACAAGAAAATATGGAACAATGTAAGTTAATTTGAATGTTATAATCAAACTAACTTCCTTTTAGACTCATACCACGACTTCAGCGAATTTTCCAGGCGTTGTTGCAATTTTGTTTGAGTGGAAACTTCAACACCACCTTCTAAGCAAATGTTTGGATGTCATCAGTAGGTTGAGAATTTTTCTTTTTTATGAAGATTCTCATTCCTCGGGAGAGAAATTAGTCGCTACAAACTACGTCACACCCAACATGCAGTGGGAGGGTACATGATCGTGATCCAACACTCAATTTATTACGATGTCTTGGCGCACTCCTTTTTCAAAGATTATTGAATTCCTATTAACTACCCTACATATGTTCAAAAGATGAAGATGAAGACGCTTTGACGGTTCTCCTCCTGAATGAGTGTCCGAAAATTTATTAATTAGTTTCTTTAATTACCAGCTGACCAGGCAAACATTGTTTTACACTATACTACATTATATCTAGAAAATATTATTTGAGAAAATATTTAGGAAATATTTAAAAAAATAGCTAATATTGTTATTGTATGTGAATATAATTACAGTTGAAAGAAGAATTAACTGATAAGTAAGTAATGGGACAGGTTTTGTTTCCGTTGTATTCCTCCTGATGAGCAACACATCCCGACTGACCCTTTTTCAAAGTTGAGTGCATGATTCCTTGTCTAAAGTACTGATGACCACTTTGGAATAAGCATAATATTCAACATCAGACTCTTACTGGAATGTTGGTAGAAGGAATTTGGTACACATGCTTGAAGAACTCCATATCCATATCTGCATATCCATATCTCCATATCTCCATATTCCGTGATGTTCGCTGGATGAGAGGTGACACCTGGCGGGGATAACTGATCGACTGGTGGTTGATCAGTTATCGTTCTTCAATTATAATATTCGATTACCACCTTACAACCCTATTCCGGATAAAACTGACGATGTTAAAAAAGGGATGTACCGTAAAATGGTGGAAGTAGATGAGAGTAATATAATTTTTTTTATCCTTGGTCATGAAGAAAGTTCATAATCAACAAAGAAAAAATGAGGGTTGATTGTGGTAGGTAAATTCAGGGTTGTATGTATTTTCAATAAGTGTATCATAGAAAAATAAAAAAAATTAAAAAAACTGTTAGGAGTGGACTACTATTACCAATTAGGAGTATGACAAATAGAAAGTAGCCGATTTTGAGACCTACTGAATAATATGCATGTAAAATTTTCTAAATAGCGGTCAAGCCTTGTCGGGAGAGTAGCATTGTGATATGAGAATAATATATAATATATAATATATAATATATAATATAAGAGAGTTATATTTTTCCTCTTGTTTGAGTGGAAGACACACCAATTAACATAAAGTATATTTATCTATTACATAAAGTATATTTATCTAAATATATATATATATATATATATATATATATATATATATATATATGATGGTTAAAGCAGGGGAATAGATAAAAAGTCAACCCTACTGTTCATAAGGCGAGTTTCGAAAGTTCTTTCGCTCTACCGTCTTCACGATCAACGACGGTAAAAAACGCGTCGTTGCCTTGTTAATTTATAAAGGTTAATATTACAACAATACTAATTATCTAAGAACTTTTAATTTAAAATATGATTGCACCTTTTTCTTGATTTTTCAAATTATTTCTAGCCTGTCAACAATATATAATGGGTCTAACTATATAAGGGTGATTCCGTTCTAACTGTGATTTTTTGTATTCAAAATTTCAAGATTTTAAAATTTAACTTTTCTAACTTTTTTATGCATATTATTCATCTATTTTACTGTAAAAATAAAACTCTAAGAGGAATTTACTACAACTTCAAAGTATCACGAGCAAGACACAAATGTCGGATTTTTAGTTCCACGGTACTGACTCATTTATCCACGGTACTGACATGGTAACTTAAGATATTAAACAACAAGTGCATCAATTTTCCTCAGTTTGATCATAAACATTAGAATTTATAAGGTAATTAGTTTAAATCATTTGTTACGACAAAAAAAATTAATAATTTATCGGTAAATTCTAGGAATGGACATGACACGGTACAGACATTCAAGTGATGTAGTATAAGTTTTCTTTAAGTGGCAAGTTATATTGTATAAAAATAATGTTTAAATATCTTAAGAATTATTCAATTAACACAAAATTTTTATTAATTGATTATTAATTAATGACTAGTACAAAAAAACAATACAGGACATTGAATATCACAGTTATAATGGAATCACCCATAAAGCAATAAAGATGACATTGAAATATAAAGAGATATAAAAAAAGCAAATAAAATAACTTTCTCTTCATCTTTAAAAGGGTTTTTCCATCGAATGACATAATGACGTTTTATTGCGAAGAAATAAAATATTTTAGTAATAATCCATAGTAGGTATATCAAAGGGAAAAATAAAATGGGGTGTACAGGGTGAATGTCACTAAGAATTATAACACAAATTCCTTCGCTACTTCAATCTGTTGCTGATCAACACAACGGATTCTCTACTAATACCAGAGTATGCATGAGAAAATTTGAGTTCATCGTTTCCCAATTTAAATCCGTATCTCATTGTTAAAGTCTTTCTTCTGGTTGTTGAAATACCTGAGTTGTATTATAATATAGAATAATACACCATTATAACAGGGAAACTAATAGATCGAATGGGGATCCTTTTGAGGATTGTGTATTTATGGATAATCGATTGAGTTAGTATTGTTATACAGTAAAACTATGGAAGAGATCCTAATAATTCAGTTGTCATTATTTGAACAAAATAATAAGAACATAGATAACTATCAACTATCACTTTGTTTTTTAAATATTCATACAAGGAGTAAGCATTATTCGTATAATAAGTATATTCCATTGTATTCTATGTTGTCAATACAATGCACCAAGCTCTTTGAGACTTTGTTAAAACCATTTGAATTCAAATTGTTTTTCACATAATGATTTCGCTATAGATCTGAATAAACAGTAATCTGACAGCTGAAAGTCCGGACTAAACGTTGGAGAGTCTAATACTACCAAATTTTGGATCTTACTCAATATAAATTTGACAGTAAGTCTTGTTGTAAGAGAGTCCACTTTCGGTTCACTGAACTTGATTTTTTTCCGATGAATCCTCGTACATTCGCAACAGCTATGTTGGTTTTCACTGTTCGGTTTATTTAGATATATCCATTTTTAATCTAAAGGAACAATGCACCTAATAAAACAATCATCTTTCGGCAGGGTAAGGAGCTGTCTACACACCTTCACTCAACGTTTGGCAGTATTCGACAAGTGGATATTAATTATTTTGAATGACGTGGTTGGTCCCAGAAATACCTGGCACAACAAAGAAAACACAAAAATATTGGAAATAACTTTAATCTAGTACTCTGTATTTATGAAAAAATACTTCCTTTTTAGCCAAATGTAGCCGATTCTGCTTGATTTATCCGCTTAAATGTTGTTTGAATTTCGCATAATACTCGCCGTTGATAGTTTTCTTCTTTCAAAACAGTGGATGAAAATTATCCCACACGCATCCCTAAAAAGTGATGGACCCAGTTTATATCCAGGGTTATGAAACGGCTTAAAATTTCGGCTTTATTTCTGTGGAACAACAAACACTTGATGGAAACATTTTCACGACGCTGTTTTTGTTCGATTTTGAGCAAATACGGCACCCATCTTGTACACTGCTCTCTCATATTCAAATTTTCAGTTAATATGCGATGTACCTACCGCATTTTTTGAAATGCTTTCTATGTCTGCTTTGTGGATTTTCTTCAACATTTCTGGAGTCGTCACCTCATTTGGTCGACTACTACGATGCTGGTCTTCGCAGATCCTACGGCCTCCGTCAAACTCAATATTTTACTGTCGATAACGAAGGAGCATTCTCACCCAGAGTAGAATCTAGTTCAACTTTTATATTGGTTGGGCTAATGCCTCTCAAATAAAAGTATTTTTTGACATAATGATCAATGTTTTCCATGTTCATAAATTCACTGAAAACGTTCACTATTTGTGGCTGCCAAACTAAGCAACGTGCCGTCTTCAATATTGGAGCATATGCTGTGAATATTGAGTGCTGTCTAATACAGTATTTTTAAAGCAACTACTACCTTCTCTAGGTCAGACCAGCTACTTCTAGGACCATCTTCGTATCTTTAAAAGGTCCTATGATGTCCGACAATCGACGATTGCTGCAAATAATTTGGTTTTTTGATACTTTGCTTGTAATTTCAATATTCCAAGTAAATGATCGACCTGAGCGCAATTTTCAAACAACAAATATCCACTATTAAAACGATTATCCAAGTCTGTTGTGTCAATTTCACATTTATTTGCTGCCATAGCTGCTTTATACCTCTGTTTTTAATAATGTTAAAGCAATTTAAATTTATCGCACTTCATAATCAAGAGGCGCTAACGAAACTTTGAATAGAAATACAGGAAAGTAGTAGAATTTATGGACAGAGTTTATATTAAGAGAAGGCACTCGAAACAACATAGTGCAGCCAAAAAAAACAATTTTCGGAAAAAGGTGCTTGAACGCGTCAACATATTAACACCAAAGCAGGTATTATTAATATAGGACAAAATTTTTCCATAAAGATAATTGACTAAATAAATAACTCCTAAATTAATATTAAGCATGGAATAAAAGTGGAGCGAAAGTTTTATTATAAATCACTAGGAGCTCTATTACCATAAAACATCGTAAACCAAATATCGGTTATTGCCAAACCTTCTAAAATCTAATGAATACTGTCAATTAAATTAGAAGCCCTGTAAATCGACGCTTCGTATAGTAAATTAATTTTAGTTAACCTCAGTCCATCTCTGCGGAAAGACAGTAATGAGGAACCTCACGAATACCGATCAATTCGCTAATAAATCGAATCAAAACGAATTTACATATCGATGCTATAATTCTCGCGTTAAGAAGCTTCTATAAATTTTCTATTCGACATCAGCCAATTTGTATAATATAATATGGCTTGTGGTGAATACATTCCCTATTTAATAGTATCATCCGGAATCCAGTACAAAGCGGATTTTCTTGTCACGTTCCATTTATTTTCAATGCACGGAGGAATTGTACAGCGGTATTTTTGGTCATCATTCCCAATTTTTCACCAATTTCATTATTATACATGTGAATCAATTTCAATTTTCGTTGATGTGTGTTTATTTACAATTTTAATCCGAGAGTTTGGAGTGTTCATATTGGTTTTACGAGAAATTAACTTTGAATTATATTTGGAAATTATATAAGTGACAAATATTAGGGCGATTTGAAAGACTTATTTAAGACAACAATACTTTGTTACGCTAATTATCTAATTAGTTTTTGTCTTATTTTATGTTTCAAAATCTATATATGTACATATATCTTACAGATAGATTAATTTGATGGAGAAAATTGTTTTCATTGTTGAATAAATATGGAGAAAGCATAATTTGTGATGTTGAGAGAGTTACGTTTTCTTGTATTCTATGTTTTAAAAAGGAGCCATATGAGCACGGATGATGTTAAATTCCCAAACGTCCATACGAGGCCTGGCTATTAAATAACGAAACGCCTAGAGGACGTCCTAGACATGTGGGATGAAAAACGAGTAGTGCGTTGGGTATCTAGATATCTTTTCTATGCACGTTCCAAAACACGTTTCCGTCACTATTATAGTATTCATGCAGTAGCGGTTTGAAACAAACTTGGTTTTTTCTCGTGCCGAAAACCATGTGTGACGAAAAACAGGAGCAGCGTATCAATCCCAAATTTCTCGTTAAATTAAAAAAAGACTCCGTCTGAATGCTACAAATTGTTGCCTATGGGGACAATTCTCTATCTCTTGCGAGTCTTTTTGTGTGGTGTAAGTGCTTTAGTGAGTGCCGAGAGAGCGCTGAAGATGACCAGCGTCCAGGTCGCCCTGTGAGTGTTTCAACTCCAGAAACAGTGACCAAAATCAACCAAATTATTCGTGCAGATCGTCGAAGGAACATCCGGATAATTGACGAGGCTGTAAATGTCGATAAAGAAACGGTTAGAAAAATTCTACACTAGGGATTACACATGACAAAACTATGTGCGAAGTTGGTGCCAAAAAATCTGACTCCTGACCAAAAGCTCTTGAGTCTTCGGGTTTGCTCAGATTTCCTTGAAAGGTTAGAAAAAGATCTGCTTTGAAAGGGAGGGAAGTAGATTGAAAGATAGAATTTGAATGTAAAATAATTTTCATATTAAAACCCTTTTTCGTAATCAGTCTCGTTATTTAATAGCCAGATCTCGTATATTATAACTGCTCCAGAAATAGTTAATAAAATCAATTGCCTTGTACTGAGAGATCGTTAAATAAAAGTAGGTTCGTATCTAATGAAATAAATATCAGTCGAATTTTTGGATATCTTTGGAATGCAAGCCAAGTTTATTTTTCCGTTGATATGGACTGATTTATGAAATTTAGGTACACAGTTGTAACCCAGATCCGATAAACGTAATACCAGGAAAGCAACACTGTCTTTTCCCCAATAAGATCATGAGATTTTGAGATTCTGAAGGTGTGATCACCACCATACGCATGCCCATTTTTTCCACTATTGTTGCATTACAACTTATTTCCTCATTCATCATATTGACCTGAATTTATGCTTTATGGCTTGCTCGAAGAATCTTCAGTAGTTTTGCAAAGTCGTTACCCTTTTTGCTTGCTCGAATAATCTGTATTTAATAGGCTTCAGGGTCTTCAAGGCTCCTTGGATATAGGAGAAAGTATGAGAATACTTCCTAGCCCTATAATTTCTTGAATCTGTAGGTGACCTATCAAATCCTCCCATCTGGCGTCAATTTTTCTATCTGGATTAGCTAGTGGGCATAACTAAATGCCTATTTTCTCACTATAAAATGAAGATAAACCAGATTTATCAGCACATAGAAGGCTATGTTGACATTGCTCCTGTGATACTTAGCCTTAGAATTTTTTCAGTTTTTTCTGAGCTGTATTTTTTTAGTTCTCGATCACCAAACAAGCAATGCGTATGTGATCATAGGTTTGATGACTATTTGATATACTATCTTAGATTGAAGTCCCCGTGTCGCGCTTCTTATAGCTTCAGTGGCTTAGACTTCATTGGAAGGTATCAGTTGCGTTTCATCAAAGACCGCCTCTCGTCTCTTTGTAAATGGATGATTTTCACATTCCAACAAAGAATTGAAATGACTCTTATAAATATTCAACGAAAGATTTATCTAAATCATGAAATTATTTTCATGAAATTGGTTCAAATGTTAGAAAACAAGAAATAATTGTTGTAACTTAGGTGAAGTGCTACAAATAAAGTTAAATACAAAAAAGTACTACAGTTTAATAAATTGCAAATCTATGAGTTGTTAATAGGTTTTTGACAACGATTTAGACGGAAGATTCAAATTTTTCAAACAATGAGGAATTATAAAATTCATCCAAAATATTTGTTTCCATGACGAATATACATTTTCTCTCAATGGTCATGTAACAAGTGGAATAGTCGCTACTAGAGAAATGAAAATACCTGAATTTTTTGGGAATGTCACACATATTATCCATGGATATTATTTGGAATAGTATTGAAGCAATAGAATGGCCACAGTGATTGCATGAATTATAACCTATTATTTTTTTTCCACGGGGACGTTTAAAAGCTATTATTTATAAATTTGGAGGCACATTTTCCGAAATATAATAGAGAAATTTCAGAGTACACTTGTTTAGTGAATAAAAGAAAATGTTTCAAGACTTTGATCAGTTTTATTGGATCTCCTTTTTTTAATATAAAAGCTCACGATACACATACCTAAAATATCTTCGAAAGTTCATATAAAGTATTTGCTATTCTGAAAAGGTGATTAAACGACCTTTAAAATAAGTTATCAATCACCCCCATTTCTCTTTGAGGTTTTAGGAGTTGTGTCTCGCCAAAGGGTTGATCTAATTAAATTGAAAACCAGCCTACAAACTTTCTCATTTGAAAATAAGTGTCACAGGGCTTTGCATATTATAGAATTTTCGGTAGGGAAGGAAATATATAGGGTGGTATTCAAATTTAGCAAAATATACTTGTGATAGTGAGAATCAGACGAATTGAATGTACAAGAAACATTATACAGTATGGAAAAACTATGTGAATGGATCACCGAATGACCTGTTAGATATAATTACTGAAGAGAAACGATTAAATACTAAAAAATACTATGAATCCGAAGCATTACCTGTCTCTAAGTCTATCATTTATTTAATATATTTGTGATCATCAAGACAATATATTTTAGTTATGGATTCGTATGAACTGCATGAAACTAGGAATTTGATATGAAAACACAACATAAAACCATATAAAGTCTTTAGTATCATCGCTCACCTCAAATTTGGAATATTGGAATACTTTTATTCGAATATAGTTGCTATCAACCGATCAACATTTTATCCAAGTATCCGCATGTCTTTTCCATATATCTAAAATAGTTTTTGTTAGATCTGGAATCTTTTCGCCATCTCACGTTTTATAACATTGTCTCATCCTTTTGAGAATGTGAACATTGGCTTTACAGATAAATTTAGGATAATTCAGAATAGAAAATTCTAGATAATGTTACCATCTTTTCTTTGTACAAGTTATTCGAAATATATAAGACACAGTTCTTAAAATCCAGGTTACATTCTACGACTACCTCATTTTATTTTTCTCAATTCTACATCTTAGAGACAGCGGCTTTCACGTCTTTCCTCTCCAGTGGCCACGATCCACATAAGAATTCACGATGAACAACATGAATTTCAAATTCTTATTGCCTATTAACAAACTCACAATAGTTTTGGTCATTTTTCTGCTTTTACTTATCGGTTATTCCTCTGCTTGTAATTTCTAGCTTTTTATTGCACTCATCTCATAATGCTCAGAATTCAATTGGTCCTTTCGTTGACCGAACAATTCGCGTTCTCATATTACCGTGGCACGTGTTTAGAGCGTACATACAAACTTCGAGTTAAAATCTATAGAATCGAATATGTGGAACCCTTTAGATTTATCAATTTGCAGCTCTGTAGCTCTTAGAAATAAATAAATTTCATAATTCTCACTAGATAGCGTGCAGCTGTGTACCCGTCACACCATAGTTTGAACAAAGTTATGCTATAGCTGGCGCAGTCATATAGCGTGCGGCTGTCTACCTGCCGTGATTTATATAAATATAAAATGAGAAGTTTTTTGCAATAATGAAATAAGAAATTCCAATAACTATAGAAAGCATAAATGAAAATATATTGATGAGTTTACATTGTGATATTACAATTAGAGAGAATAAAAGTGACAAATAATTTGTATTTGTAATTTTCCACAGTTTGTGGCAGCTTGTGCTCCAGTACTCCATAGTATTTGTGAATAATATACAAACAACAGCAAAGTTAGCAATAAACTATCTCAACAAGAAATTCTGTTCTTTACTTTGCGCAATTGTGTTGTTTTCTCAATCTAATTTATTCAGATAACTTCGAGAGTGGATCAGGAGATTGAAAGAAGAAAAATTTCTTCTCAATGATACGGCTTCAGTTCTTATTTTTCTCCACCTGAAGTAAGATTACTACTTCATAGCAATGCTTGATAAGAAATTAATTGTGAAAACCAAAATTCATGAGAAACTTTCACCATATATGGAGGAAAATCTGAGAGAAATGAAAAATGGAACATACAGAACATCAAAAAACAAATGTGGGGAATAAAGAGCAATCGTACTGGACATATCGGAGACATTCGACAGAGTTTGACATACAAACTTTCTAAATGAATTAAAATCGTACGGTTTGTCGTCCTGTCACGGTAGCTCTCAAAGAGCGATCCATCCAGGTAACTATCCATTGACAAAACCCAAAAAGGTTTGAGGTCAACGCTGGTGTGCCCTTGTCACCTACTCTCCTTCTATCTCTCTTTCCTGTACATCCGATCTATAGTATCACCGACTATAGCACACTGGAGACAGCCGCCCTAGTAAACCCAACTAACACCCAAAGCCGTAAGCAACAACAGATCACCGCTAATAATAGCGACCTAGAAAACCTTCTAAAGTGGGGTGAATGCAATCTGATTGAGTTTAGTGCTGCAAATACCCAGGCTGCTTCTTTTACAAAAAAGGCTGGCAACTAAGCTCAGGATTTGATCTTGTCTCGACATAAAACATCACCCCAAATTCACTTGTCAGGTGCTGAGGTTGGGAGAAATATCCTGGCATAGGTAGGTGGCTTAATTAGCTAAGGTAGTTTTACAAAAAATTAACAGAAAGGAAGACTGACAAGAAGAATATGTTCAAGGTCATGAGAAGGAAGAGGATTGGAATATAACAATAATGATCAGTAGAAGATGAAACAAAGATTTTATCAGAAACTTTTGAAGATATGGAAGGGGGTAGAAGACATGAGATATTATCGAATATATGGAAAGAAGTCTACTCAAGTAATGTATTGAGAGACATGTTTTCAAAACATGGTATGAAATTATTTTTATAGAGATATATTCAATGGAATAAATATATTATTTTCAAAGGAGTTTATTTTGGTTGGGTTAGGTTTGATTGATGTAGATGAATTAAATATTACACTCGTGGTTTATTTCAATATTTTTGAACATCATGCATTCATTCATTTCAGTTTTCCAATTAAACAGATTTGGAGAAATGTATATTAGAAGACGTGATAATTAAAATGTGTACGTTTTTTGAACTTGAATTAAAATTTTTCGTGATTTTGATCTTATAATAAAGTAATAAACTTATTATTTTGTCATAAACATCATTAAGGAGTATTTTTCTTAAAACAAGTATACAGCAAATTTTAAGCTTCTGTTAATCTCCACCATATACAACAAGATAAAGCAGTATATAAATTTTCTCAATCAATGATGGTGAATAAATTTAGTTCTCCCTCTAACAGGACATTAAAACCGAGTATACTGGCACCGTTAATGTCTTAATTTTATCGATGCTTATTAGGATTGTTATTTGCAGTTACTAATGATTTATTCACAACAATTAAGTATATCAATCACAACATTTAATAGCTCACTTTAGATTTAGAAACTACACGCTCAATATTCTGGCATCAAGCTGATTTGATAGTTGATTGGATTTTAGTCAATCACATTATCATTTTGTAATGTTGTAATCAGATTGAATACACAGAAGTAAATGTGGTCAGCTAAAATAGCAAATAATAATAAATCCAGTATGCATTAAAAATACAGAGTGATCGATAGAGCGTAGTCTACTTCGATAAATGGCAGTTTGTATTAGATAATTAGATTCATGAAATTCCGGAACATTCTGATTTTCGACAGAACGACACAACGTATATTGTAAACGGTTCTGAAAGTCGTTTTGGGTTTCCAGCTGCACTGCGTCTACGCGTAATCTTCGTAAATATTACTCAAATTGTTCAATATTTTACTTGCCACTGACCCACTTCAACCAAATTTCTTCATGATTCAAATTTTTTCAACAATTGGTCTGGGAGAGAAGAAAGGGTTCAAAAATGACGAATGAGTGCATTGAAAATACGTGTTTAATTAAAATAAACGTCTAACTATTGAAGCATTCAACTTAACTTTGGACATGGATGTTTCAGAGCTTATTTGTATCGTTTCCACGTCATTGAGAGTCCTATATGTCTATACTGCAACAAGAACGACGTCGCTAAGCATACTCTCTTTTACTGCCACACAAAAAAAATGCTAGAGGGAAATAAACAACATCCTTTCTGATAAAAATGTTACATCGATCCATCTTGGTTCTGGCAAAAACTACTGTGGCCACGACGACAAATAAATAGTGCTGACTATCAATGAAAATATATACCTCAATAGTAGTATACTAAAGTAATATTTTAGAAAATCTGAACTTTTGAACTTATTGTAACGCGGTCCGAGAGATTTAGAAAGGTGGAAGCAGTGTCCTCAGGAACACATTGTTCGTAAAAAGTATTTCTGAACCTCTCAAAGAAAACTATTGAAGCATCCATGTAAATTCTTTCATTTAAAATTTTTCCCTTTTTTTAGGATGGGTAAATTACAAACATAATTTTGAATATTATTCATGTCTATACTGATCACATCAACATCAACTGAACTGAAAATCACAATAATCAATTATGCAATAGGTACCAACAAAAATTAGAATTCAACTTATTCTAGATAATTGAGAGTTAGAGGTGATTAACTTTTCAAAATAGAATATAAGTTATAACGAAAACTTCCGACATATATGGAATCCTTTTCTGAAGCTTGTGGTAGAGATTAAACGATAATTGCAATCCAATACTGACAGAATATCAAGTTTTTGTTCAATAACACCACAACAACGGTAGACTGTTTAGAGGCAAAATCAGAGTAATTAGTTACCGTGTTCCTTCTTATTCTGTGAATATTAAGAATTTTAAATAACTTTTTTCAATTTTGATCAAACGACAATCCAAGTCTTTGGATTCTTATGTTAGAATGGGAGACTAAAAAATGACAACATATGAGATTCAGCAATCTTTTAGGAATCTAATGGAGATCGTATTTTTGAATTGGTTATAGAATAGTTATATAAAAATACTCAGTTAGGTGCCCTGTAAAAAGTACCTGATCAGGTAATAATAATACTATTCTTCTTCATCTCTTGAACTCTTCGTGACCTTACGAGCGTCGGAATATTGAGGTTTCTGTTTCCACTTTTCTTCTATTAATCTTTTCACTTTTTCCGAGCCTTTGCTGTTTCATTAATTTGTCTCATTTTTCTACATGTGCTACTTGTTCTAGACACTTTTTTCTCGAGCTTTGTGGTGTTCTTGTGACCCTATCAGTTGAAACATCATTCAACTATTTTTTTTTGGTTCCTGTTTAAGCTATTGTAGAATTACCTCATATATTATACTGTCTATAGGTTAAACTTCCATATATGGAGAGATATACTATTTTATACTTTCATTTTTAGTTCATTGACTTCTTCTTCTTCTACATTGTCACCTTCACAAGCTTTTCATATTTAGAGTTTTTACATCCTCTTCCGTGATTTTCAATTTCATTTCCTATCGTCGTTCAACTCCTCCTTATCCTCAAATTCCTCTCCTATTGTGATGTTTTAACCTCTGTAACTCTTTTCTTGACCCCCAATATGTTTTTCATGTTTATTTTCATATTGTCTCCACCATTTCTTTTTCTTCTTATAATTCATAATATCCCGAACCGCGGGGTATTATGAGCAAAATTTATATATGATAATTAATAAATGTTTCAGAAGCATTTCAGATAACTGTCGTTGCAATTTAATATACTTTGTAAAATGGAATCTTCTTAGTTATGCGGAAGTATAATCTAGCCTGCAAATCGTATAATTTCCGCAAACAAAATACGAAGTTCCTAGTAAACAGGAAAATGAACAAAAAGTTCTCCATCTCGAAGTTAGTTTACAATTTACAACGATATAAAGCTACACTTGTTTGTTGCACGAAATACTGAAATTCCTAACTGAATTTGCTCGATTTGTGTCCGGCTCCTCGGTCCTTTATTAGAAGCAAATTAGTACTGAAGTTGCTTGTGCGTATTTCTATCTCAATAACGTAGCCTAGATTTGGATAAAAGGGATGAATCAATTTATAAGTTATGTGACCTGAATTCTCATATCACGAAAATCATAATTTTGTTAATCCATGAAAAGTAAAAAAGTGTAAAATGTAAACTATAGTGAATTATCCTCTATGATCAACGCTCCATACTTGGCATCAAATCAGTTTTAGGAGTAAATTGATAGTTTTTAGATCTATAAATAAATATGCTTATCTATAGCCTAGCCTGTACTGCTGCACATTATTTTTCTTTTGTATTTTCAATTCATTTTTTTTATGAAAACGTACAAAAACTTTAAGGCATTCGTTTCTCAGATGAAACAGCAAGACTACAAAGTCAATACAATTCATTAGTAAAGTACGAGAAAATCAGAAAATCAGAAATATTAGTGCCATCATTCATAACATCTTCATTTTTCTAAATCTAGGTAGAGAATCCACTGACCAAAAAATTGTTCCGTCAAATAGGATTGCGAAAAATATCTCGTTTTTCATCACATTTTTCTCGAATAGTATACTTCACAGTAAATTTTTAAACACACATACAGTCCCAGGACTGAAATTAAATGATAGCCGATTTTCTAAAGATGTATTAAAATATTGTTCAGTTCTTTCTTTCTATCACTACTACATCTCTTTTGGATTGAATAACTTCTGTTGTAAAAATCACTCACTTACCTGTTCGTTATTATTACATCTCTGATATTGTGTATGAATCTTTAAAAAAATGGATTAATCAGTATGAGAATAATCCTCCTAATATGAAAAATAGAGAATTACAACTCACGCACATATCATGTGAATGTGGAAATGCAGAACCGCCCCTACAAAAATTTTATAGCTACGTCTTTGGATTTTCCTGAACGCAAATGAAATTAATTGTCTCTCGTACTAATTTCTTTACAAATAATTAATGGGGCTGCTAATGAGACGCTTGATTTAGGAATGGAATTCAATGGTAAAAAATTTAAGAGGTATTTAGAGGAATGAACGAATGCAAAAAGAGGGATTTGAGATGTGAAAGAAATTCGAATCATTGTAGAAATAAATTAAGGTAATTTGGCAATAAATACATACATGAATATTGTGAAAAAAATCCCTCAGATTGACTCAAGATACCGATAATTTTAAATCAGTAATATTCTACAATTATGACCCTGTCGTTTTCGTAAGTGTAACTTTCGCTACCTCAGCTAAATTCATCTTTATATTCCGCAATTTTCTGGTTATTATATCATAAGAATCTTAATAGTTTTCCTCCTTTATTCCATCAGCTCTGTCGTGGAAATTGAGACATTGGAAATATAATATGATATAATGTGTCTTTTTCTGATGCGTTAGTCGGTTTTGAGGCTCTTCCATTATTCTATTCTGATTGTGGAAAATTCATTGGATATTATCCCAATCTCTCTTTTTTTACTATCACTAACCAGTAACAATTTATACATTCAGTGATTTGAATCAAACGGCCATTATATATGTCATCATCATACTATCAAAATTGATCTCACTAATTTTTTAGCAAATTATGGTTGCAGTCAAGAGATCTTGGAAAGTACATTTTCTTTCATTATAGCAATATGAATAATAGATAATATTTTTTAAAAGTATAAACGATATTCATACTTGCTCAGGAATTTATATTGAATAAATTTCTCACTTTTATAAACAATTTTATGAGATCTCTTTTTGTTTGACGAGATCCTCGAACTTTTAGCGGAGAAAAAATACTGTCAGATAGAAATTCATTATACAGGTCTGCAAAACAAAATATTTTTTTCATCTGCATGAGATATTTTTGTTGAGTTATATATTTTAGGGTAGGCTGATTTCAACAATAACTTTCATTACTCTCCATTACACATAGCTTTTTGCAAAAATGACAAAAATCAACTATATATTACAACAAACACACAGCATAATATTTATTTGAACCCATAAATCATTATATTTCTTATTTAAATATATACACTTCACTCTTTTTTCTTGTGGAACCGTTTCTTCTTTCCTATGATGCTTCTCCGAACTCGTTTTTAGTTTCCTTCTCTGGTTTTTTGCTTGAGCGTCTAGCATACTGACATCTCATCTTTCTTGGTAACGTTTGTCGATATCACCTCGAAATCTTTGTCTTCTGTTCTTCACTATAGGTACCCAAGTTTTCAGGAAAATACTTAAAATGGGATTGTAAGAAGTGAACATTTGAGCTCATTTTACACCCTTTGAATTTCGCACTCTTTCAGTAATGAACAATAGTTATATATTCGTGATCCTTGGTATTGCCCAAAAACTTCTGCTCTATATTTTTGAAAGAATCCCATGCTTCTTTTTCGATTTCTCCCATTAATTCAGGAAAGAAGAAATCATAGTAAAGTTTTCTTTGCTCCAGATAATTTCGGGAACTTGGAACAGATATATGTAAAACAACTCCAATCTTTTCGCAATTATTTCACAAACTGCTTAATTAGCCCCAATTTGATATGAAGAGGTAGCAATAACACCTTTTCTAGCTGAAGCTGAACCAAATGAAAAGGATAAGCGTCATTCTAATGAATCATATTATATTTCAAAGCATTTTGTAAGTCCACGAATATCATTAGGTACAAAAAACCAGATCTCTTACTTTAATGAAGTACTTTCTGTCGATATCTGTGCCAGGAAAATGAGGTACCAGATGATAAAAAGTTTTTCTTTCTTAGCTTTGACCTCGCAAATTAGGCTGCATCTTTTGAACCAAATCTCTGACTAGGTTATTGAGCTAAATCTGAGCAAAAAGTTGAGATTCTTTGAAAACTGAAACATCTAAGCCAGATTCGTTCTGGGAAGCAAACATTCCTAACCAAATAAGAAAAACGGTGTGGAATGTTTTGTTCGGATTTAGGAATAAAAAAAATGTTTAGAAAACCTATGCGATTTTTTACTTGCAGACCTGTCGTGATAAAGAGTTATATTTTGTTTATTGAAAGCTAGTATTACCAGATTGAATCAGTAATTTCGTTTTGAACACATTTGCTGCGACAAACAAAGTTCGCAATGGGTCAGGAACGATGTTATTTCTCGAACAGTTCATTGACTTTTTTTTTCGTGACATGGAAATCTGACTCTTTTTTAATGCTCACCGACAAATACTCGTCAAATTTATCTTTGTATTGATAATGGAATAGATAAAAATGATTGAAAGAACTAATGAGAATGTTTGCTCTCACTACATCGAGAATATAGGAATGCTAATGAAAACGACACAACTTGAACGTGAAGAAGAAAGTTTTGGAAACAATAAAAAATTGAAAATATGGGATTTCCAAGAATATTTGCGAATATAAAGAAACAACAATTGAAATTTATATTATGCAAATAATACTCATGTGTGAGCAATGTTAAAACATTCTTCAAGGCATATCTCATGTTGCAATTTATTACAGCTTGAGCGTATTCTATTTTTTCACCTCTTTCATTTACTATCCCCGTCTTCGCTCTCTGAACGACCTAGTAACTTTCATTTGAAGGAAACATTATCTTATTCAGCACTAACTTCCTTTACAATGTGTTTACAATGTTTTTACAGTTAAAATGTCTTTTATACATTAAAAAATTGGACTCCATTTTTCTCTCGTGTAAATTCTTTTTCATTTTCGTTTCAGATGCTCAAAACCCTCCCTTCAATCACATCCATGCCTTGAGAATAACTATCGTATGCGCTATTCTTTCCACTTTTTCGTGTTAACCTGGTTTGGATTGCTTTTAATTATAGCATTTAGCACCCCAGTGGCATGGGTTACCCATTTTGATGTGTCAAATCATATGAATCACAGATAGTAAGTGGAAAAAATATCCCATCAACATATATACTTGAATTCCATACTTGTGTCTGATACTTGGTACATATTGTTAGATCCCTGAACGTCCTCGCCACATTTTTAACTTGTAAAATACAATCTTTTTCACGGGTTGATAGAATGTATTCATCTCGTGATAAAAAACATGTTAGACAGACTGATTATACACACAAACAAAACTTTTGGTAAATTTCTTCCAAAAGTAAGCAAAGGACTGATCACGAATCATGAGTTGTGAGAAATCTTCCAAATCGTGAACATTACGTTCCAATCGCTTGAGAGTCGATTACGTCTTATTGTACCTATGTATGGAATAAAGGCTGTGGAAGTCAACATTGTATTAGTAATAACAGGTTTCCATTTATTCACCATAGATTTTCCTAAAACAATATTGCACGTGATTTGTTTCAATTTTAATAAGAGTTACGTCATAGAAATTACACGGAAATAATTAATAGGTTTATTATTTACAGGGATGGACTGCAATGGTAATGGAAAATATGTTAAGATTCATTATAATCATATTTGTGGTTCCTAATAGTTTAGGGACCCATCCTACTGTTAAGCAAATCAAACAATTTATAAGGAAAAACCTCAGAACATTTTTGTGTTTAAACACTTCTTAGTTCAGGTACCCTAGCAGTATATACTGTTGCTCCAAATGTAGTCTAACCCATGACATGGATCCGTGTTATACGTATACATGAACCGGTATGTTATTTACCAGTAAACAATAAATTGAGAAAAAGAATTTTCTAAAAATTCACACGTTCAAATCATTTCCATATCCGTTGTATTGTGATAAATAAACGATTGTAGTTAGTTAATGCAATGAATTGGATTTACATGTTAATAGTTGTGTCAGTAAATATGATACGGTACGGAAACCTATTGACTGGAATTGTTTTGTGATATATCATGCTATTAAGATATATACAAGAATCAAAATATCATATACAGAAGTTTTTGTGCAAAGGTTAAAATGCGGTAGAGGCTGATAATAAAATAGAACTTATGTTAGGACATGAAAAAGAGAACGTGTTGAGTCTTACGGTTACTCATATGATCCAGAAAGAAGACAATGATCGGCAGATTCGATGTTTCATTATGAAAAGACAGAACTTTTCAATCTTGAAGCATTGGACTAAGATGTAAGGGATTCTGTACAGGAGATTCCTGATTACGTTATATTTTAGTTCATTTGTAATGGCAAATAAAACACTAAACTTTCTTCTTATTCACCTTTATTACATCATTAAACTATAAACAAATAAGTAGTGGACTGTATTTACTATTTAACTAAATTGTACTTTGAAACTAAAACATTTATCCACTCTTGCTAATTGACATAAACCAAAATACATAATATATAAATATATTATAAGATAGTAGCGCGCTAATAATCACACGCACGCTACCAAGGCCAAAAAGCAAGTGTTACATTTCTTTTTCTATTTATCTTGCGGCCCAGCGTTAGCCGACGGGAGACAAGCAAAAAAAGGTCTAAAAATAGAAACCACAATACAGCTTGTTGCCACGATAACAAAATTCAGTATATGCGGCGAACAGATTAATAACAAGAAAGAAATATACATATATACGAGGTGCGTTCACAACAGATTCGTACATTGTATTGTGACCTAAGACAACTTTTCGTTAATCCCAGAGCGTTTATAAACGCTATTGCTTGAGCGGACGACTACAGTTTTCTATTCTCTTCATTTTTAATGGTAAGTTTTTCTTTCACGGAAAACATTACGATCCTAATCCGATGTCAGGAAGTCCCCTGTGTGCTGGCACCTATATTAGGAGAACACTGTTCTCTTCACTCAGATCATTTAGTGTATCTGGATAACCGATTATCTTGATAGAGGTTGAGTTGATCTCTGACTATTAGGAGAAGTTTGTATTGATTGAGAGGATTTGATTCTTGGGCTCTTATTCCTATTCTTTTTGCGATTCTAGAGGTATTTGTATTCGATCCTGAAGTATTAGGAAGCGATGATAATGAATGTAGAAAAAGTCGATGTATTTGCCTAGTCAATTACAATGAAATGAACAAAAACAAGCGGAGGATTGAAGATATGATACATATGAAGAGTTGATGTGAAATCCATAACACATTCTCAAATATGATTACTTCTTAATTCTTCCAAGTTATTAAAGTTATCAATGAGATACATTTTTTTAAGCATTCCATTACTAAATTGAAGCTATATAACAATCGCCTCGCATCTTTAGAAAACTTATTGGCTCACTTTTCCAATAACAAGTTCAAATTCATATTCCACGAATCTAAGTTATCTGAATAGTTTCTGAATGATGATTACGAGACTGTGTTCTTCTCGGTAAAACGTGTAAGTGTGTCGTTGAATTCTCTTTATTCCAACTTAAAATAAAGGACACTTAAAAACTGTCGGATTTCACAAAAAAAGACGTTTCACTGAAAACGAGAAAGATTTTTATTTCGCTTTGGAACACGCTAAGTCGTTTTCATCGCTACTGACGGATAACATCTAAAGGGTAATTTATAACTGTAGTGTTTTATTTCCAGCCAGGTAATAAAAATGTCACTCGCTTCTCTGAAAAACTCATTCGGAGAAAATTCATTTCACTTTTAACTTTTTACAACTTCAGATTTTGATCATATCGTTATCAGTTCGTTAGAAGATGTCAATATTTTTTCATTATCGTGACTTTCAATCTGATTTGTTTTCACAAATGATATTTTCACTCAAAGGTATACAAGAATATCAGAACGTATATCACCTATTTTATTGACTAAGTGAAATATGTCACACACGACATATGGTATTTAAAAGCATGACATATTCCATTTTATAATCTACAAAATGCATAAGTAACGGAACCTCCACCACTTATATCAAATTAGTATTTATTGGAAATATCGGTCTAAGTTGTCTCCGAATTAATTCAAATGTAAAAAGTTGCAATTCAAAATTCAACTAGTATCAGATTTGGATTCCACCATAAAGCATATGAAAGAATATTATGAAATAAAACAATAATAAAATTTTTTTGCCACAATTAGTCACGATCAGTTTGCCTTGAGTGCTGCATTTAGCGAGCTCCTCTAAAGTATTTTTCACTATTTTTCCGGAATAAAATTTTTTGTGTAGGAATTTCAAAATTATTCAATCGATTTTATGAATCATGTAAATGAATCTCATCAACTCTTTCATGCATTCAAGTTAAATATTTGGCACTCAGCTTTGAGATCATAAACTATGTCTTCCCATTTTTTTGTGCTATGCCTCATTTTGCCAGAACCTCATTTCCACTATTCTCAAATCTCTTTCGGCCTCCTCCAAATATTTTTTCCATGAAATTTCCCTTCATTCCATCTTATCCATCTCCTAGTTTCCGTTTTCTTTATGTATATCAGGTCATTTATATTTAGTTCTGAGCATTCTACTTCTCAATATTTCTAGTAACTAGGTAACCTACCGTCTTATTGTTGTTCACTCTAATCTCATTTCAGCAGTTTGTGATAGTTGAGTTTAACAGTTCTCAAACCGTTTCAACTATTTAACTGTCTCTATTTCTGTCCTTCGTCTCCTTTATTTGTGATAGTGACTCCGAAATATTCGATTTGTTCCATCTCTTCTGCTCTGTATTTCTGCTATTATTTATAAAGTATACGTTAACTCATTCTTTTTTATTATCATCATAATCATGTATTTTGTTTTTTCCCATTGATCGTTACAAGTACTGTCTATCAAAGTTACTTTGCTCTCAAATTTTCGAATCATCATCTCAACTAAGTCTCCTTAATTTATCTCGTTTTCGAGGATTACCACTTAAGTTTTGTGATATGGCAAAACTGATGTCAATATGTCAAATCTGATATCGCCAACATTTCTGATAAAAAACTGATAAAAAGTCGCAAACATTTTCGTGCGATGATTTTCTATGACTTTAGACGGGGATTGAATCAACTCGCTTCGACTTTTGATGATGAAGCATCATCTCGAGCCACCGTGTTACGCTGGTTCTCTGAATTCAATCGTAGTCGCTCTTCGCTACAGGATTAATCCCGTGAATGTCCTGTTGTACCAAAAAACATCGACGCTTTACGTAAACTGATATCGCAAGATCGCCATGTGACGTACCAAGAGATTGAGGCATACTTGAGAATAATTTCCACATTTATTATTGTATGAACATTTGGCTGACAAAAAGAGGTTTTAGCATTGGATACCGCATAATTTGACAATACCACCAAAAGAAGCTCGTATCCTACAAAACGAGTCTAATACAAAACAAGTTCTTCGCGTAGGAAGCATTTAACAGTAAATGGTTGCCTGGTTTTTCGGAATAACTGGAAATGTGGCCAACTATCCATTAGAGGAACGTAGCACAGTTAATTCTTAAGGAAAAACCAGCGTTTGTTTGCCAGAAGTGTTAGAAAACATCAAGAAAACTAATCACAGAAGACGAATAATTCTCATTAGGAAGCGGTTGATGCGTTTAAATCAGATGTTTAGGAAGTACCTTAATCGGAAAGCGAAAAATGCATGTACAATTGGTTCAAACGCGTGCAAATAAGTATTGATCCTAATGGAGATTATTTTGGAAAACAATATTGTCGGTTGTCGAATTTCTTTTTATAGTTTCAGTAGACCTCGTTGAATAGCATAGGTAAACTCAGATTTTTTGCTTAATCATTCTCTTGGAGTTGTTTCTTAATAAAAATTTGGTCTATCTGCTTTAGAACCTTCTTGATACTTCTACTATCTGTTTAATCTGTTTGAAAGTACTCATGCCAAACTTTGTATATTAAATCTAAAAGCGTTATCGCGGTAGTTACGACCTTTTCGTGCATTTTTATGTTTAATGTCATGTTATAATCATCTTTTCTTCTTGCGATGCTATTGTCAACAATAGCCATATTCCTTCAGTTAATTGTTTGCTTTCATATTTTGAAACTTTTATTTAAATGCTGAAGTACTGTCGATCATATGGTTATGGCTAGATCTACTCTCTCACGGATTTCTTCCTCCAATCCATTTTCGTTTGTAGTATTAGTGAAAGATTGAAAAATAATTAATTATCGGTATAAATACCGCTTCCAAAAGAAGAGTAAAAATTAAGGTATAATCAGGATAAATCCTGTTAAGAATTTACGTTAAGTCGATTATAGCGATTATTGTTATTACTGGGGTTAATCCCTAAATTGTTCAATTCATTATTTCTAATCCATATAAATATATCACTGTGGAAACAACACGATATAAATATACGATAAATATAGGCGTGTTTATTGAAGGTATTATGATTTATCAATTAAATAAATAAAAATGACAAATATTCCCTACCTCAGTGTCGAATAGCCGAATTTTTTTCTTTCAAAAAAAGTGTATCCATATAATTCATGCTTCAAATTTTATCCATTTTATCACAATTGCGTGATGATATTTGCGTGCCTAAAATGACTTTTAACTCTATCACAGAGGGTAGAATGTTCACAGTTCACCAGTGGCGCAGTTAATTTATGTACAACAATACGTCCATTATATTCAAGTTATATAGTAATTCTATATCAGTTTAGTGAACAACAGCTCCATATTAAATTGGGAAACGCTTATTTTCATTCCCTAATTATATCGTTTTATCGAATAATATAGACCCTTTGCAACAGTTGCAAAATGTTTGTGTAAAATTGGAATTGATTTCTGTCATAATAGGAGATTGATGTTATACAATATTTGAAAAAAATATATACGTAGTCATTCATCTATTATGCTGTTTCATTCGATAACACAAATGAGGAAATTATGAATTTTATTATGAAACTTCGTGATTATTATTATTATTCTAATTTTCTGTCAAATTTTCACCATTCACTCCTCAATATAAAGCTCTTCCATAGTTTTCAATTTTACTCCTACTATGGTGTATATTTTTAGTTTATTTCACGTATTAACAGTCGTTTTGTTATAAGTATATTATAATATTCATTGTAGAGATCTATCTCTTTGAGATCGGTCTTTCTCTGCGGCTAGCCTAGAAAACTTTTGAGAGCTCACGTGGTATCTCCTTTTGTAGCAATTTCACTTATTACGACCTTTTTAGCTATTGTTCCCATTCACAAACTTGTCCTTAATAGTATTATGATTTAGGATTGCCACTCAATTGGATGGGTACATGAACTTTTGTATTTTGATTACAATTTTTTTGAATATATATCTTAAGAAATGATTTTATTTATGACCATTACTGGAGATACTCTGGATAAAAATGGAAAAAGAATAATTAACGAGTGTAATTTTTTGTTTTCATTTTTCACAAAACCACATCTTATTCAAAATGCACTAAACAATAGGGAATAGAATGTTATTGATGACAATGTACAAAAAGTACGAGGGCCCTTTTTATTTCAACCTCCAATAGGCTATAAAAAAACAAGTTCATATGAAACAATAATTTTATTACCAAAAGATTGGTATCTTACGGTTACTTTTCGACATCACCGATGAGATTGAGACATTTTTCATATCTGTGGACAAGCTTTTCAATACCCTCTTCAAAGATAGTTGCAGCCAATGAATGGAAATAGATTACAAAACAGACCATGAAACTTCTGGAAATTCCGTAGACAAAGCAGTAATTCTGATCTGATCTAAAACGACAGATTTGCGTCCTTGGCCTCTTCCATCATACACATCATTACGACCATTTTTAAACTTTCCACACAATTCACGCACAACACTATGAAGTTTTCCCCATACACACGAATCATTCTCCGATGGATTTCTGAATTACTATAATCTTCAGCCTGTAAAAAACGAATCACGAAAAGCCAATCCTCATGTATATCTTAATGTGTGTTGATTGTAAACGATTCTAATTTCCTAATTTCATATCAGATACCCATTGTCATTACATCCGTTATTTATGTGTATAAAAATGTATATTTCTTCCGTGTATATTTACGTTACTTACTATTGTGTCAACTTTGGTAGAGCTTCTGTTTCGTTGTTCAAAATTACATTTTAATTTTTGTATCACAAAATTTGCCGACATAATTTTTGTTTACGGCTTCTGTGATGGTAAAGGTAGAGCTGCTATTATAAAATATCACAGGAAATCTGTACAAGTATATGTAGCGCACAAAAATTGCATAATCGACATTGTCACTATGAACCCTATAATAAGCAGTAAACAAGTATGTCGAGAACTTAATGTTAAGAAAAAAATCATTTGTACCCACATCATATTCGAATGGTTCAGCGACTACATTGTGTAGAAGAAATCTATGAGTTGAACTTAAGATAGATTAATAATCATCGATTAACGCAGAACACCATTTATAAAAGCGGGAAAAATAGGCAGGCGGGATAAATAATTCCTGTAATTCTCATGTGTGGGCCGAAGAAAATCCCCATGCTATTCGAGAGTGACGCAGTTAAGTTACGTGTGGATTCGTGACATAAGTGAACAATTAATAGGTCTTCACTTTTTTGATGGTCCTATCCGTAGAAAGTTCAATTCTATTTGGACTTTTAACGAAATCTTTTGCCAAATTCATTTACCAACGCGAACATTGTTATCCGAAGAAAATATTTCCAGCATATTGGTACATTCTCCACTTTTTACTGGGAGTGAGACTACATCTAAATAATATTTCAACAGGTGGATAGGACATGAAGGTCTTATTTCATGGCCTCCAGGATTCTCTGACTTCAATCCCGTTGATTACCCTGTTTGGGGATGATTGAAGTAACTAGTTTACACAGAGAATATTAATAAAACTGAGAACAATTATTTGATAAAGTTAAACTTTTTTGTGTTACTATTAGAAACGATCCCCAGAGTATCTGTAATTCAATAAGGCAATTAACAATTCGGCAACAAAAAAGTGTAGAGGCTGCTATGTTCCATTTCGAAAATTTAGTTGAAATTATTTTTATTTTGTGGCAATGATTGTATTTTCTTTGGTTATTATTTATGTCTCAAAAACTTTAACGAATTTTAAATTTTTATTGTTATTAGTTACTGTATTTCATTGTTTGGTGTTTGTTGTTTGTATTATAATTCGATCCGATAAAAGTATTTTAAGTTACTAATGACTCAACCTATATTCTCTATTACCAGGACGAAATAGAAAATGGAGATTCAAATAATTCATTTTCCAATTCGTTTTAGGAAATTGTGTCATACTCTAGGAGCGATATCTGACTTTATTGATCGCAAACTAAGAGGTAATACTACTACTATTCCAGTCATTCAAAAATTTAAATTGAAAATAACTTGACCTAGCTTCAAATAATTAATGCTTCTAAAAACATCTATTCACCTTATACACTTTACTTTCCAATTAAATCACGCACTGCAAGTTTTTTCCACTTTAAAGCCACTTAAACGCTTCATTTGTCTCACCCGACAATTAAAACGCTTGTCATGCATTTTCATTGGATGTTTCCGACTAAGGAAGACGGTGAATTGTATGAATATGGTCAATAGTTTGATTTATAGACGTTCATTACTTTGTTTCTCCATGCACGATTGTTGAGTTAACGCCGTACTTTTTAAATAGATCGAAGTTCCCTAGTTTGTATTGAATGTAGCATCACACCATTATACAGGGTGGCGCAATAGAACGTGCATACATCATCATCTTTTTTCGCTAGTTAAACGGTGCGTGGGCGGGGGGAGTCTAGCGTGGTTGGATAGTTGCATTCATGGAGCTTTCGTAGCCATGAGTTACTTCGGGAAGCGTCGCTCTTTTTGTGTTTAATATGGATTAAGACATTAATGAAGCTCTGAGTGCAAATTTAATTGAAATATGGGTTAAACGTTTTGAAATGACCGATTCCACACTTAAACCACCAGCAAAAAGTTGTCCAAGAACGTCTAGAACCACAGGAAATATTGATAGGGTGAAAGAGTCAGTACGAGAAAATTCATATATGTCTACTCGGAAGCGATCGGCAGCTATAAACTTGCCGCGACAAGTTTAATGCGAATGAAAGAGGTTGGCATTTGCTGAAAAAAATGCTTAGTCGATTTTCCACTTTTGACATCATCCTTTTTTAGAGGAGGCTTTTCATTTGAATGGATTCTTAAACCGAGAGAATTGTCGTTATTGGAACGAAATAAATCCAAAAATTAAACATCAAAAACCACTACATAGTCCGAAAGTAACAGTATGGGCAGCAATCTCAAGCAAAGGAATTATTGGCCCTTTCTTCATTGAAGATTCGCGAGCGCGAAACATCACCGTTAACACCGACTGCTATGTTGCAATGTTAGAGGGATATTTGACTTCAGAACTTGCGAGATCAAGAATAACGAATACGAGAACTTGGTTCCAATAAGACGGAGCGACCTGTCACACATCAAATGACTCTATGGCGGCTGTGAGACAGATGTTTCCTGCAAGACTCATTTCCAAAAGAGATAATATCCCTTGGTCCCCACGTAGTCCTGACTTGACGCCTCTTGATTTTTTTTGTGAAGATACCTGAAATATAAAGTCTTCATGATAATCCGAGGGACATCAGTCAGCTAAAGGAAAATATCCGCCAGGAAATGGCAGCAATCACCCCATATTTATTTATAAGAGCGTTCGCGTTTAGAGTGCCGTTTTCGAGAGGGCCATCATTTAGATGATGTTATTTCCAAAACATAAACTTCATTCAATTACCTAATCATCATATCTTTTATTTCAACAATACCTTATGTATTTATTTTTTAGCCTCTACTTAATAAATGCACGTTCTATTGCACAACCCTGTACTTCTTATTGCTGATGTATATCATTTCCAATATACATTTTTCAATTTCCGATTTGGTGTTGGAATGCAGCGTTTTAAGCGTTCCTGAGTAATATTTTTACTCTTACGATAACAAAATTTTATACCTAAACGTTATATTTCACGATAGAATACTTTGTAATGATTTTTAGTCAGAAGAGAAAAATTCTATTTGGAAAATTATGCGGTCATCAATGAATAATTCTATAAGAATTTCAAGTTATAACTGTTTCTCTTGTTTCATTTGATATCAAGAGAGATGGACAAATTGGAATTTTATGGTGAAGTTGGTTAAGTTTTTCATAAAAATAGGTTGTATAGTTGTCACCTTAATTTCCCTGGCTAGAGATTCTTCTGCATGAAGTGGTATTCGGCCTCAGTAAAAGTATATTTGAAACTAGAATAAAATGGAAAACTGATATTCAAATGGACACAATATCGTTGATTGTGCTAGTACTTGCGAGGGAATCTGTTTGGGGCAAATTGTCTAAAGAACCTCGAAAAAACTCTACTTCCCTTTTATTACGAATCACCTTTCTGTTATCAAAATAGCCACAAAGTCACTTTAGCTAGTAGCATTCTGTCAAACTGCTGTCTGCTCTCCTACATAATATTTGAAATGGAAATCTGGCGGTACCCAAGTTTTTAAACTTGCAAGTTTCTTGATACTAATTCTAACGACCAGAAATAAACACTATTATTCCTGTGAAATTGAGTTGTATTTATTTTAGTTAAAAAAGAATATACGTTTTCAAATTTTCCAAGCCCATTTAGGAAATTGAGCATTGTGCTTTTGATTAGGAACATAATATTCCTTATGGGGAAAAGTTGTGTTAGTTTGATTTTTTGACCCTACTTTCTCATACAAATTTTTCGCAAACCTAGCCGATTCAGCTAGAATTCGATAATTTTTCCTCCTTATTGGAGTGTTTTATTATTTTTTGCACATAGGCGATAATTTTGACACACTCGTTCCGATATAAATGCAGAATGTATTTTCTACCTATCTCAATTTATCGACGCCTCTTCGTCTTCAATCTTTCATGATCAGTTCAACAGAAACTCTTCATTTTTCAAAAGATTGTATGGAGATAAGTATTTAATACGTTCCACGTGTGAATGTATGATAAGCAGTAGCATGGATTACCAAAAGAATAACAATATTACCGTTGAGCTATGACTCATTCAAATAAAACATGATACAAACGTATAGCAATTAAATCCCCTTTCCCGAAGTAGTATGCTGAACCGTCAAATTACAAGTTCTCTGCAACGTTTGCGACTCGAAAGTAAAACAAGAAAGGGAATAGCGAGGTCTCTTCAGGTACAGGAAGCACTTTAATACCGATTACAAATGCAATTTGCACTAAGAACATGTTCATGTTAAATGTAATTCTATTTAAGTTGATAAAATGACACGTTACATATTTTTTTGTTTGTTTTCTAACGGAGAATGTGAGTAATTTCATTTTAGCTAGTAATAATACAACTACTTTCATTTATAATATAAATTGGCAAAAGAACGTTGATTTATAATTCGATTAAAATTTGAGTTGGTGAAACAAAATGCAATAAATATTTGATATGTAGAAAAATACCAAATGGTAATCGCCAAAACTTCAATTGCGAAAACATGAACAGATGTCAAATTATCATTAAATCGTGTACAAAACTTTTTATTTCTATTTCTAGATTTTCCTATCCTCCCTGCATGATACTTTTTTCCTCCTAAAATTACCGCAATTGTGTCTTTCCAAGATTTCCTTGGGCGCCCTGTTTTTGTCTTTCCTATTTCTCTAGTTTGCCAAATCCTTTTTGCCGGTCGTTTGCTCTCCATTCTACAAAGGTGTCTCCAACTAACTCAGCTGTTGTTTATCAATTCTTTTTATCACAGTTTATACATCAATTCTTCTCTCATCGTTTCGTTACTATTTCGATCTTTTCTAGTGACACTTCTGACTCTGTTTTATTTCAGCTGATTGAATTGTGCTTTTAAGTAAGTTTGTAAGTAGTCAGCTTCCGCTACAATGTATGAGAAGAGGCCGAAATGTTTATTCATTCACTTCCATTTTAGTGTTTTTTATTATTTCTTTTCTTTCCAGATAATTTCTGTTCAACGCATAATAAAGTTAGATTGCCTTGTTTCATTTATTTCTTCTTTTTGATTTCCATCACTTTGTAAGTCCACTTTTAAATATATGGAACTCTTTACTTGTTGTTAAACTGTATTTCATCCTATTTCGACTATTCTTGTTGCCCCACCAACATTATTTTTGTCTTCTCTGTACTGATACTCATGTGCCTCAATTTTAATGCTTGTTTCGATATTATTAAATGTATCTCTTTCCTTTTTGTTTTCACTTCTTTAAATAAATCATCCATTGTCATTAATCCTCATTCAGTCTTAAAATCCTCGGATACGTCTTTCATTGCCTTATCCGTTGCAAAAGTTGGCTATCAACAAGGCTATTCTCATCTTATCTCTCTTCTCCTTAGATTGTTTATTGTTTTTCCTCTCCTGGTTCCTTCTTTTTTCATAAATAATTTCAATATTTTTTCTCAATTTGACTTCAGTCCCTCTTTGTTTAGACGCTCTAAAATACTTATTATTTTCTTTAGCTGGTTCTCCAAGATTTTGGATTTCTAGTAACGCATTAAGCAATGTTATTGCCTTAAAATCAATTCAGTTTGTGGTGTCTCCTTCATTAACAAGTGCTAAAACTATACTTATTTCCCATTTTGTCGAAATTTTTACTTCCACACATATTTTTGTTACCCTTTGTATACCCTTTTTGTGGCATTTGTGATGTAATATAGCCCGCTGCTTTACCTCTTTTTAGCTTCTGTACAGCTTTTTCTCTTCTTTGTATCGGTTGTTCGTTTTCATCGTTTTCCAGATCTAGAATCCTATTATCTTGAATTTCTAGTAGTTTGGATTATAATACACACTTATATTTGTTGTTTTCTTTTTGCTGTTCCAGCTTACTAATTTCATATTTAGTTTCGTATTCGATTATCATTCCCTAGAGCTGGGAATATCTTATTAAACTCGTATTTATCACAAGAATATAACCGATTACAACCGGTTTTAAATGACCACCCATTTGCTATTTACGCCTCTGTTAATAAATAGAAATTACTAGTGGAATAGCCTAAGAATTCTTGAGGTTTATATCACGATAATATTCAATATTTTTTTACTGAAAATAAATTCTCGTGATGAAATACAAACTCGTTCGGTATCACATAATGATCATTACAGTCTAGCGAGTCACGTAATTTATTTTAGGGAGTTTTTGCAAGGTTCAAACAGTCTGAAATTGTTGGCAATTTCCTGCAAACTTTATACTTGAGGCCAATTATTTCGACCCGAATTAGATTGAGTTCGATAAAGTCAAAAAAGTATCAATTTTAAGCTGGATTTTGCAAGTTTTGGAACTTATATAGTAAACTTAATAAAGTACTTATTCGTTTACTGTTTATAGTGAAATTCTTAACATTGTAGAAGAAATTTTAATTGAATTAGTAGCTTTTTGCTCCAAAGCAGTTTTGTATCTTCGAAAAAACTTTTTGTCTGTCTATTTTCAATTTCCCATTAACCAATTTTCAAGAAAATTGGGAGAATCGAGTTGATAACTACAAATAAACTGAGGCGTAATCCATGATTATAAAAAGTGAGTTTTATGTATGGAAAGCATCAATTATCTCGGAAACGGCTTGTCCGATTTCTATAAATTTCTGTGTACAAGGATCTTGTGATATGGCCAGTATTGAGGTGGTGTTGACATTGTTGCCAGATTTTTCTTTTTCTGGATACATTTATATTATTTCCGCTGAAATTAAAATAATACAGTTTCAATAAATTGTTATTGTTGAAGTTTATTGAAAGTCACAATGGATCGTTCATCTGAGAAAGAACGAATTGATATTTCATTTATATTAGGATATGGTGATAGGCGTAAAAGTCAAAAAGAAACGTCTAATATCTATAATAATTTATATCCTAACCGAAATCCTATAAAAAGATTTACTGTCAGTAAATTTGTGAAACACGAAACTGGTTCAGTAAGAGATTTATCCAAATCAAGACGCAGAAAAACTGCATTAACTGAAAAAAAAAATCTTTAGATGTTTGTGTCCTGTTAGAAGACGATCCACATTTGAGCACTAGACAAATATGCAGAGATCCAATTTTTAAATGGTAGTTGAACCCTAATCTACCATATATTAATGGGTGGAACAATATTCCAAAGCATTTTTTTAGAAATGATACCTGATACTTCACATAGGAAGTTTTCTTGGACTCTTCAGAAGTCAGATTTAAATGAACGACTTTTCGGATATCAAATATTAATATACATTCTGACTACAATAAAATCTTCAAAAATTAGCTTCACAACCTTCACTTAATTAATCACGAATACTTGCTGAAACAGTGAGAAAAATTAAACAGAAGATAATAAAAAATAACTTCATGGTTAAGATGATAAATAGAAAAAATATAAGGCCAATCTGTATAAGCCACAAAACTAAATTAGTTAAAACTTGAAAAAATGCATTTTTAATATGAGTTCCACCTGCAGTTGAGTGGCTGATGACACAGAGCAAATAGTCATACATATGATTTGTCATCGAAATTTGTATAAATTTGATAGAAAAGTATGTGCGCGTTATGATGTACCATGATTTAGAAGATGGTTTATAAGAACATCAAAGATTTGAGAGTAGTTGCAACGTGCATATGGTTATAGAAGTCCTTCACGTGAAACAGTGTTTCACTGGTATAGCAATTTTGAAAGACAACGGTGAATGTGCTAGTTAATCCTGGTTCTCCATTTACAGTTGTAAATATTGGGAGTGTAAGACCTGTGATCGGAGAAAATCTACAATTCACTTCGAGCGATTGAGGTCGCGTTCGTGTTACATATTCTCAAGATTTTCCAAAACGCAAATGAGCGATTATACATATATAACATTATATTTTTAACCATCACTAGAATCGTGTGTGGATTCACTAACCCCAAATAGAGAGAAGTATCTCAAAAATATAGTGGAAAATTTTTTTTCGTTGTACATGGTCTGCGAGATCAATTGATGGTTGGAAATAACTGGTAAAACAAATAAAGTTAAGATTGTCAATGTTGCATCACGATAATGCATCGTCACACACTGCATAGGAAATAGTTGAATGTTTACCCAATTATAAAGGCGAGATTTTATAAATCGAAAATATAACTAGCATGGAAATTGGATTTGTGGAAGCTTCGGTTACAAAAGTGTAGACACAATCTTGTGAAATTATAAAAAGCAAACAGAAAAATAAGTGAAGATACAAATGGAATAAAATTTCAATATACAGAAGAAAACTACAATTAGTAACAAATTTATGGCTAGAAGAAATAGGTAATAATTAGTATGTGAGTCCTATATAAGTCCAAAGCAAAAACTATGCCAGTATGCAACATGTTCGGAATTAAATATTATTATTAGAATAGAAGTCGTTCTCAGAGTAGAAGGCACTTTCCAGTAAATATGGGAAAATGCGGATTTGATTTCAATTGGCAAGTGATTGTGCATTTTTTACATTGTGAAAAATTGAGCGCTCAACTAATTCAGTGCAATAGGTCGTGTTCCGCGTTCCTATGGGGATAGCCGTGCAACGATCTTCCTGAAATTAGAGAAGTGTGCTTACGAATTAGGCAAACGGATTCAAAGATTAATAAGGAAGGAAGAGTCAGAATTTTTCATCCTTTAAACAAGTCCCTCTAGTCCCTCTAGTGAGCCCTGCTATCTAGTCCGAGTAAATATTTAACAGCTCTCTTTTGTAATTTGAAAATTAGTATCGTCTGCAAAAAGTTATATTTTACCATTGATGTATAGATAGGCGTTGTCATTCATAGACAGACGAAACAAAATAGGACCTAGTACTGAGCCTCGGGGAACTCCACATTCTATTGGCTTGCAAAATGACATCATTTTATCAACCCTCACAATATGACTTCTGTTGGTAAGCTATGACTTAAGCCATGCGAGAGGTGTTCCCCTGAAACCATAGTACTGCAATTTGTTGATTAAAATATTATGATTAACACAAACGAAAATTGCTGCAGTGCTTATTGTACTGCGAAGCTCTGCTAAAACTACGAGTAGAAAGAAAAAACTGTGCAAGTTAGCGTTAGCATCAGGGAGAAAGCGGATCATGAGAAGAAGTTATAGAATTTGAAAAATTTTTGGCTAAATTCACAAAGTAATCATTGAGGTTATCAGGTGAAGTAGAGATTATGCTCGTGGGTGATGATTAATTTGAACATAAATAAAGCCATTTTCTTAAGAAAGCTTTTAGCTTCCGTGTATCTCGAGATTTTCACCGTCACACTCGTCTAATAGTATTTCAGTCTATGACCATTGCAATCCACACTTTTGAGCGTAGATACATAATTTAGCTTGGCTTGAGCTCTTGGGTATTGGATCTGAATGGATGCGCTTGAGTTCTTTCTCTTCCTTTTTAATCAATTACTATTATTGTGTGGGGAAATCGCAATAGGACAGACTAAATACAGAAAGATTGAAAAAGAAAAGTTTTTAATTATTGAATTTATACCGATTGACATTTTCATATTGCATAAGGAACTTCATCAGAAACAACAAGGATTACAATAAATAAGAATGACCGAATAGCATATCTTGAAGCCTGAACTTGTGATAATGAGAAATGAGAAGGAAAATTTTGATAAAACGAAATTCAAAAATCGCAGTTGACGTGAAACGTACAGAACTTTTTTGTTTCACTTGAAATTTTGAATTTCAATAACCATTTACAATTGTACAATTGTACAAAAGAACTTATTCATTTTGTACAATCTTAAAATATATGAGTATGGATACGGTATAGGCAAAACTCAACATACTCGTACATTATGATTGAAATGCTATAAATCATTTCAAAACTCCTCCTTCTCATTGTGTGACTCCAAGACAAAGTCGAAGGAATAAATTTCATATTTGATTTATGCTGACTGCACAATTGAACAGTCACATCAAGAATATTACATTGATATGTTTTTCAAATATATTCGATCCTTTGTTTGGACAATAAAATTTTACGGCATACACATTCACAACCGCTCTATATTCTTGGTTATGCTCAACTCGTAAACGTTTCGTTGTTTGTTTTATTTGAAAGTGGTTCTAGGATATTTTCTATAAATTCCATCAAATTATCTTCAGTCTGTATTATGCTGGATATCACAATTTGTACTATATAAACATTGTTCAATAAAATGTGAATACATCTATCTAATGACTAATTCGATCGTACCCTGTTTTGGATAAATACAAATAAATTAAATTCTGCATAATGGTTTTGAAACGTTGAACATCCAATAAGAAAGTTGAAGTTGGAAAATTTGATTCCATTATCTAATGAGTTTTTTGTTTCATAGATAACAAGTATATATACAAACATAAATATTTCAAAACAACGTTATCATGTCGTAAAATTAATTTTTTATCTATGAAAACAAATATGACTTCTAAAATATATTCTCTATTAGGGTTTAATTCGAAGAAGTCATGTTATAACGACCCATTATTCCAGAATTGTGGTTTATAATGACGGTGACTTTCAAATAACCGCAGAAAAATGGTTTAAATTGGATTCTGATTGAGCTAAGCGTACAGCAATTCATGTATTCTGCACAGGCTCTATGAGAGAGAGTTCATGGGTGAAGTACAGATAACGAAGACCTAATTAGTGTGTCTGGCCAAGAAGACTTTCGCGCTCGGTGTCACGTAGAGTGAAGTTTCTTCCTGACCTTTGCATGTTTGAAGTCGAGCATCATGCGTAATATCGTCTTGAGGTACTTCGTCATATACTAGTGTTCATTAATGAATCTAACCGTATCATGAATTGCCCCCTGAAAAGGGTTTCTATGTATCTCATTTCGATGTTTTTCAGCCACTTGGATCTCAAGCTCTTCTGACTATCATACTTCTGATTAAAATATTATTTGTGGGAATCGAGAAGAATGAAAACACTTCTTGCTAAAAAGGCTGCCTTTCCATTTCCCTGTACACCAGAATCTCCATAAACCCACATAACCTAGCTATTTATGGAGAGCTTCTCAAGTCGCCCAATATAGTTTGAATTACCTTGGAGGTGATAACCATCGCTACGAGTAGTTTAAGAGCTTGTCTGATGTAACAGCAGATGTTTTTGTTCCCTTGATTTGGGTTGAATTTATTTCTAGTACAAGCCAAACTTGCGTAAACCTCTGCTTGAAAAATTGGTGCTAGGTAGAAGAGTCAGAGAGTCTCCTTCTCTTTCAGTTCGTCGCTAAGGAAACCTGGCCCTTCTCCCAGTTATATTTTGCACCTATTTGTAAACCGAATGTGCCCTTCTTGGTTCAGATAATGGAGAAGGTCATCTTAGATTTCCCCCATATTGGGGGCAGCAGAATTACAGTTTGAATTTGGTGTCGTGGGAATATATTTGTACTAATTTTTGACACTTGTAATTAACAAACATTTAATTTTTAAGAATTTAATTCAATAATTGAAAATAAATAACTCATTCATCTCATAACTGGTGAAAGCGTCGATTCTTTGTATCCTGCAGTTTTTTCAATTTTTCAATTGAGATTTTCTCAAAAAAAGGTAAATAAGATGGATAGATAACATTATAGCGTCGAAATTACTTCAAGTTCACATGTGTAAATTACATTAGATTGATCAATATCAAAACACGTTCGTAGAGGTGTATTGAGTTTCACATGAGATGCTTTGAAATGAAATAGAAACCGTTGGTTTTAATTATCAATAGTTATGAAATATTTTTCGGAAACGGAGGAAATTATGGTGTATAATGGAAAAAAATCATTTGTTTCATTCTATCATATTGTTCGTGCTTTTTCCTGCAACATAAGATATAAATAAATAAAGATTTTAAAATCTCCTAGGACTTTTCTATTTTCAGTGAAATTTACGAAAAAATGAGTATTTCGAGCTTATACAAACGCGAATTATTCCTATCATTTACAATAAATACGAAGTTAGAAATTATTCGGCAAGTTATACGGATTGAACCATTTCTTTACATGTTCTGATCTACAGGCTTCTCAAATCAGATTTATCTTCAGTATTTTTTCTTCCAAATGGATTTTGATCTTTATTACAACTCTATTTCCTTTTCTTCACTTTTCAGCCTTACAGTCTTAAACGTAAAACATTGAGAGTGGGTGTATTATCTTTAAGTGAATAAGTCCACTTGGGCATACTAATTAATTGAAAGGAGCCCTGTAAATTCTATGTAAAAATGAATATTTTCGCGCAAATAAATATTTTTAGGCCTGATATTGAGTCTTTCAAATTCGATTTTTTATATGGCTTAACTGACGTATTTAGTGGATAAAAATTCAATTTCGTACAAGTGCCATTGAAAGTGACACTTTCAATGATAGCTAACAGTGTTGAAAGTGATTGTTTAAGTGTAAATTTTTTCACAGTCTTAAAAATATTTATGATATAGATAAAATTATAATAATAACTGTAGAAATTGCAGATTTCTATTATCAATAATTAGCAATCATGTACATTAAGACCATTAATATTGATGAAATTATTATTAAACTAGAGCAATGACATTAGGGAGCTCCGCAATATGTTACTAGAGACCCCAGTACCATCATAGCTAGTAGAAACTACAAGTACAATATTCAATGCCGATTTGTTATAAGTTGGGGGGAATTTTTCCTCAATGGCATTTCTATGAACAATAGAATGATGAATTTGTTAAGTTCCAAAGTTGCTCTTCTTGCAGAATCTTCAATATCCACAGAAATAACCAAATCAACACTTTCATCAAGCATTCCACTATCGACAAATATATTAAGCAGTTCCGAACCAGACACAAACATTGGATAAGAACGAAATTTAAATGACTTTCCAAATTCGCCTATATTATTATAAAAATAGGGCAGTTATACAAAAAAAATTGTATGGCATTTGTGTTAGAGGTAGATTCATTTTATTCGTGAAATTATTCAATTCGCTCTGTTTATTTCATAAACTTTTCCACTTAAGATAGAACACCACAATTAACAATGATATCAGAAATAACAATTTTATATATTATTACTTCAAATTATCATCAAAGATATTTTTTGTAATTCTGTTTTATTTATTTTCAAAAATTTCTTCTTTATAGATATCAGAATTTTTTTCAAGTTCAGTTAATTATTACAAGTAAGATATTTTAATTAAATCAATACTTCGATATCACAAGTCAACTTGAGTAACAAAAGGTGTGAATAATTCGATTTTCACTAATGCTACTTTATGAATTATTCTCATTCACATGATTCTGTGTTCAGCATATACCAATACAAACGTAGTTTCGTCCTGTGCTTTTTTATACTACTGACCTGGTGGCCTTAATGGACACCGAACTTCGCCCTTATATCGGAAGCATTGACGAATGTATTTGGCTTGAATATCCGGCCTCGAGCTATGTACCGATTTGCCTAATTTGATTTACCCCCGAAGCAGGAGATGAAGTTTCATTCGATCCCATCACTGCCGTTGGATTATAAATTATCATTCATAACGTGATGTCCGGTCAATCTTGAAGAAAGTATCGAAAAATCAGTCAAATGGAAAATTCTATCTAAAAAATACCTCTAACGTAATTTTATTCTATCTCAAAAATTCAACGTCAAATAAATTTATTGAGAAATATCCTATATGACACTGTAAATCTGAATGTCGTAGTAAATGATTTAGAGTGCAGTAATAATAATTGATAATAATTCCTCTTCTTCAGAGTTATGAGAATCATTACGAAAAACTCGGAATTATATAAATATATGCTTACAGGGGGGTTGAGACCGCTAAAGGAAGCAAAAGAATACTAATAATTGTAAGGAATAGATAAATAAAACAGAGGATGACATGTGAGAACAATATTTGGATATATAAAATTCAAAATTTGGAAATGGAAAAGAGAAGCTGCTTTCATTACTTACTATCACTTCTACCTACCAATTATTACTTTAATTCAAAGAAACTCTCGCGCGAAATGTGGCGAAGCAGATAGTAGAAAAATACACCTTTATAAAGTAGGTATTTCACAGTCACCATTTTGCAGCTGCGACAACGTATCGATAGGCGATACTAAGCATATTTTTCTGGAATAGAAGAAAAACGAAGTGGTTGTATCTAATCTATACATTTCTTTGATTGATCTTAACTTCCGTCTTCTAATAAATATTAGCTCTCTCCTACTCACAAACACAACAATTACAACAGCCAAAAGAAAAATATTGTACGTAATACGATTCAAAAGTGATTTTTCGTGACTCGCAATTCCCAAATTATCACATAAATTACCATTCCCTAAGTCACGATATACTCTAAGTCATCTTAATAATTATTTTTGCCAAACTTTTGATAAATTTAGCAATTGAACGTTCAGCCTTGTCTAATCGAGGTGCTAATTACTACGGCTGTCAGTAATAGCACTACACTATACGTTATAATTCATGAATTACACCTTGGACTCATAGGTAATGTCGTTACCAAAGAAATAATGGAATTTTCCAGGTTAGTCTGACACGCAATCACGAATATATATGTGGTACCGAAAGGGAATTATTGACCGTTTGCTTTAATACCTTGCTTAGTGTGTATTTTGATCGTTTGTATTGCGTGTTAGTAACCTACTTACATTCATTTTCATATTGACATGCTCTTGTCATATTATAAAATTAAATTATTTTAATTATACAACGTGCGGAACGAATAAAAAGTTTAATGTGCTATATACACGAAAAAAAATTTAATTCATTGAAAGAAGGCAGTTGAGCTGATTTACAGAGATTTCAAGACAAGTAAAAAAAGTTTAGTAAGCCGTAAAACAACAAAAAAAACAGGAGAAGACCAAAAAATTGTTTTTCTAATTGCGGTGATTAAACTCACGTAGAGTAGTAACTTTCGTCGATGCACATACTTTACTTTTAACGCACATATTTGATACAAATGAAACGGTTCAAATGAATAAAAAATTATTCAATAATTTGTAACAATATATTCCATTCTAAGGGTTGTAGACGGAACTGGAATAGGTGTACACTAGCTCAGAATCAAACACTCTGAAAGCGTGGGTAGCAGAAATTTATGCAATTGAGAAATGTTTTTAATTCAATCTAGAGAGGAACTCAATCAGCCATTTGAAATCCAAGATCCAATATCATGAAATCCAAACTCGTTTGGGATTGTCTGGAAAAATCAAATGAGCTAGGCAAGAAAAGTAAAATCACCCTACAATGGACTCCGGGACAGACCGGAGCGAATGGAAATGTAATAGCTGATAAGCTGACTAAAGTGGGATCAGAGAATCCCCTCATGGGACCCGAAACCTTCTGTGGTATCACTGGAGAAGAAGGTAAATAGGAGGCAAACCAATTATTGGGACAACCTATAGGGGCTGAGACGGACAAAGACTCTTCTGGTAAACTTTAACCAGAGTGGATCAGCTGAATGTATTAACCTAAGTAAGAACAATCTACGAATATCGGAGCACTGTTGCCTCAAGAAACACCTAAAGAAACATGACTTTCCGTGATTTTTTGTTTAAATTTAGCACCTTTATTTTAGCTTGATTATCTACCGCATCATCTTTTTTGACTTTGTACAGTAACCTTCAACAGTTTATTTTGCAAATTGGAACAGTGAAATTAGCCTCATCCAAATAAATGGTGTCGACCTCCGGTTAGGTCAGTTTCCAGTTGAATTACTATTATTTCATACTATACTTTAGTATAGTATATAGTATATAGTATATAGAATTTATTCATATGTTAACATCTGTTTTGAACAAAAAACTGAATCAATTCAATTGATATTGACCTAGAAAATTACGTTTTACTAGGTTTTCAGTAGGATACTTTGCCAATTCAACTGATGGTTTGAGAATTACTTATGATTTAGAATAAAAAAGTAATTACTTCAATTACTATAGTAAATTTCAAACAATAGAGTTTAATTGAAAAAATCAAATTTATTCTACTTTAATCCAAAATTTATTAAGTTTTAATATTTTGGTTTAAATTTGATTTGGCAATTTGTCTTCTCAGCCTCATTTAGAAGTTTCTTTTCTTTTCCAGAGCAAAAATTTTACTTCAAGAGCCGCCTATATTCTTTTATTAATTCCTAAGCCAAAGGCGGACTCTGGAGAAGAGGAAAAAAATGAAGAAAATTAGAAGAAAGAAGATTTATTACTTCACACAGCGAGCAAATTTTTTTATGTATACATTGAAGAACCTAACTTAACCTAACGTTTTGATGCAGAGGATGCATCGCAAGCTCCAGAAGTGTCAAAGGATGAGACAATGATGGATCGGTAGATTGCTGACGAACCGGTAACGGTAGATGTACTGTATATTTGTCTCCTAATTAGAGATCTTTGTCCATTTGTGAGCACAATCCAAGGCAAGAAGCCACATCAATCCAAGATACGCTTAGATATGATCAGGTGAGTCATATGCCACATTTTGATTCAAAAGGGAGATGTAGAAACTACCAAGGAGGGCAGATAACTGTCCATTGCCGAGAATGTAGAGTTAGGCTTTCAAGAATAAAAAAATTGATTTGAAGCTTTTCATATAACCAATTTGTAATTATTTGAGAAAAATTGATGTTTTAGATTTTAGTTTGTTTTGATTTTCAAGATTATTTTCTATATAACGCTTTAGTTTTTTACCAATATATATTTTATCATTATTAATTTCAATTAGCTTCAGGTTTTATGTTTAACTGTAATATTTATGTATGAATAAATGGTTTAATTAGCTTATTTAGACCTTGAAAAACAATTTTAACAAAACTAATCAATAAATTGAATCGTTCCCAAATTAAGAGCTGCAGATTTAGTAGTTTCAGAGCACTACACCTGGGAGTGTGTGGAATAGAAGACGAAGATATCTTGAATTGAAACCATCACATATTCTAGACTATTTAAAGGGAGTAGGATTAATTATATTTAAAATTCCAAATAAACATCGCTAAATTGAACTAAAGTGTAGCTTATAAGCTATTTGTAACATGGATAGCTGATCAATTTAGATCATTCATGTAACTCAACTGTCCGATACAATTGTGTAGATCGAGTTTAATATATAGTTCATTTTTCATCGCACTTTTTTCTCAAAAAAACTTTTACAGCATGCAAAATACGTGATAAATTAAAAACCTGAAAACACAATAATTTCAGATTTGGATAGGTCCTGTCCATAGAAAACGAAATACGGACATTTTTTTCGGTAACCGAGTTAATCAATCACAGGACTAATCAATGACGTATCAGAATAATTCCTCTTGTGTCGGGATTAATTATCCTTTGTAGATGAAGAGAAAATGTAATTTGTGTTGTCAGCTTAGTTGTTGAAAAGCTCCCACATTTATAACTTATAAGAAATAGTTTTTCATAGTTATTGTACTGTACTCACTTAAAATACCATTGGAAAAATGTATTGTTTGCAAGCTTACCTGGAACAAGATAAAAATGTAATTAGTGCGAAAGTTAGAGTTTTCAACTATATTAAAACTATAGCTCTTGTTTGGAGGACACTCTGAATTCATTACGTAAAAAGACACTTGTGATGTTATCAAACATATTATATGGACTACTTCAAATATGACATACAACATATTGATACATACGTTAAAATTATTAAGAAATTGAAACTAACATAAAACAACATAATATGTCATCTAAGTCAATACCAAGTGAAGACATTCACAAAGATCCCTCATCAACAAATATCAAAAGACTGGAATAATCTGTAGGAATAAAATGAAAAGTCAACTTCACGTAGAAAAACAGGCAATAGAAAAAAAAATGTGAATAGAGCTCTAACAAACTTTGAATTTTCTTATCAAACAGAATCAAAACGAGATATTCAGAACAATAACAATTATGCTTTCTTGTTCAAAGTTGAAGGTTTATTGGAGAGGTCTGCAAAATTATTTTCAAAAATACGCTTGATATTAACGATAGAACAATCAAAAATTTATAGAAAAACGATTGAGGGTTGGTTGAAGGAACATCAAAGAAAAAAACATGAGAAACATCATACTGTTGCGGAAATTATTGAAAATACTATGGAGCCTCTGAGAGTAAATAAAAAAAACACTATTGGATAAACTATTTTGTCAAGTCTAGGAACACAAAGAGATACGAGGGGGCTAAGTTTGGAGGTTCAATTCAAACTTAAATTTATTAGTTTGATCAATGTAATAACGGATGTGTGAGTTGGTTCATTATCTTCATGAAACAACATTTTCTTCTCAGCCGGCCGTTTTTGCTTGATTTATTCGATCAAATGTTGGGATGAGTTCACATAAAACTCACTGTTGGTATATTTTTTTTTCAAGATAGTCAAGGAAAATTATCTCACGCACGTCCCAAAAAACCTACGCCATGACCTCGCCTACAGAAGGAACGGTTTTTTTGGAGCCGGTTACCCTATTTCAGTTAATTATTTCGATTGTTTTTTGGTTTCGGGTTTGAAGTAATGGATCTACGTTTCATCAAGGATTTAAAAATGGCGCAATAAACAGCGGCGGTGAAACATAGCTAAACATTTAGATAGAAACATCTTCATGGCGCTGTTTTTGTTCTATTGTGAGCAAGTGTGGCACCCGTCTTGCACACAGCACAAATTTTCACACACCGTTGTCCAAATTTTCATTTAATATACGATGTACCGCAGTTCTTGAAACGCCTACTATATCTGCTAGCTCGCTCGCTTAATGGTTTTTCTTCAATATTTCTGGAGTCGTCACATCATTTGGTCGATCACTGCGATGCTGGTCTTCGCAGGTCGTATGGCCACGTTCAAACTTTCACTGTACTGTACTCAGAGTAGAATCTAGTTCAGCTTCACATAACGATGACCAATTATTTCCATGTTCACAAATTCACTGAAAACGTTCACTATTGATTGCTGCCAAACAAATACATTCTAAACAACGTGCCGTCTTTAAACTTGAAACATATGCTGTATAGATTGTGTACTTTCTAATGCATTGGTATTTTTCAAGCAGCTACTGCCATATTTAAGACAGGCCAGGTACTTCTGGGATCATCTCTCTCAAGTATAATGAAGAATATAATTTTCTTTAACTCATATAGAGGAGGAGAACATAGCGTAGGGACATTTTACCCACTGAATATTCGATAGACTTAGTATAGAGGAACTCATACTTCATTACAAAAAAATGACTTAATAATACATATTTGTAAATTTGATTCATATAATTTCGAGAAATAATTTATTAATGATGTCGTTTTTAAAATTAAGGAATTAAGAGTCTCTTCAGTGATAAAATCTCCAGATTGGCCTACAACGAACCGAAAACTAGGCGACTTGTAAATTACGTTGTAATTAAAGCCACCCTCTACTCTCGCCCCCTCTTCAAACTAAGCTGACTCCCTTAACGAACTGCGTTTCCATAATTACGTGCAAACGAGTTGGTGAGTCGGACGTACTGGGTTTCTATAAAGGTCATGTGACCGAAGCACTCGACTCCTATTCTCTCAACTGAAGTGCAGTTTATAACAGATTGATGTTGAAGTTGAAGTATACCATAAAAAGGAGAGCAGTGGCATTTTAAAGATGGGAAAAGTTCGTTTAATGTGGTAAATTTGAAGCATGTCTGATATAACTCATATTCGTTATAGATTAAAGAAATACTGTAATTGTTAATAATTCAAAAACCTCAATTACTAGACAGTTTGCAAACTTCTCATATAATGTCGAACTTGTTTCTATATGAGTGCCAGAAATATCCCTTGAATCTACTTAACAAAAAGCAATGTATCAAGATATTCAGATGCTGTTTGAACTCTGATTTTTTGATCACATCATCGTCACTCACCTTATGTGGTTTTCCGGTCACTACATCAACTATTATACTGGTTTTATACATTTTATTTAATGTACGACCTAGTTTGTGCTATAGCCAAATAGCATGCAACCAAATTTTCTACATTTTTCTATTTTCATAAAAGCAATCGATTCCAATAAATAAATTTGATGAAAAATGATGCTTCGAAAACAAAACTTTAGGTTAGTAATGATTTCTAGGTCCATGTCATCAAACACAGATTTGAATAAGGATACTTATCATAATCTCCAGTCGTTTGTATATACAGTGTATCTCGATTCACTTTTTAAAAATTTCAACATCACATCCTATCTATTTGACAGGAATGGCTGGAAATACATTAGATGCTGGACCCAGTTCTACACTTTCTTCATTGCAAACTGCTACTGGAAGATAGTTCAAAGCAAGCTGATTAAAAATCTCAGTGGGTAGGATAGGAAGCACTCAAAAATGGGAAGCGAGCAAATTCATTTGGTGAGATTATATCGGAAAACGGGAAATTTCCCTATTTAGAAGAAATACTGATAATAGAGGCCCTCTTTTTGTGAACTCAGATACTAGATTGTGTTATAGCTATAACATCTCTATAATGAATGAAATAAGAGCTCAAAATGATCTTCCAGCATTTCGTTTAAATAGATTACGGTAAACATCATATTACGATTGAGTACTTAATGCCGGGTCAATGCTTCTAAAACTACAAGAGCATGTGCTTAACATCTCAATGATTCAGGTCTTCAACTCAATCATCTGTATGACGGTTTCAGTTCCATTAATAAACCTCTTCGTTTTCAAGGAAATGAGCTGAGGCTATTTATTGAACTCACTTACCCCATTGACGATTATTATGCCAAGTTTCAGTAGAGCTGGCCAAAACCCCTTCCTCATATGGTAGTCTTAGATTCTTCAGTGGTAGTTTTGGAAGGTTTTGGGCTTTCGCGCACATTGAGACTCTTCATTATCCCACTTAAAACTATCGTTGTGCCTAGTTTCAGAAAAATAAATGCAATTCTCGTACGGATTCAGCAGAGTTGTTCTATTGGAGTTTCATCATCTAGCAAAGTACTTCAATCTGATTTGTACAGAGTGAGCAATTCTATTTTTATTCTGTAATGAGACCTCTATCGTCTAATATCATGTCATACCCTAAAAGTATGTAACGGACGTAAAGAAATTAGTAAATAGAAAAATAGGATCAGTTAGATTTGGTCTTGGTCGAGATGGCGTTATCAAAATGAGTACGAACCTCATGATTCAGAAGTTTAATAATTTAATTAATTATTGACCTTAAAAGGACACCAAGCAGTTAGGAGAGAGATGTGTGCAAGGATGGATACGGTAGTAGTTTATTGAGGTTTGTGGCTATATGTGAAAGACCCTGTTCCACTTTTAAGGAACAGCCCTTTCAATTAAACTAATGTAGTTGAGGATATTCTAGGACATAGAAAAAAAACTGCGGACTACTGAAACACTTTACGTAGAAACTACGTAGAATGTCTCAAATTAAATAGTACATAAACAGTGGTCGATTACTACTTATATTTGGAAAAATACGAATTGTTTTCTGTATCCACAAACACATTGAGAACTAGAGAGTAAAATCGTTAATACTCATATCGATATTTGATTATGATTTTTCAGATTATTTCGTGAAATCCATCTGTGAAAGATATATTAAGGTATGTTAGCATATAAATAATCGAATATTCTTTTTTCTTAAACTACCCGAAAATACTAACAGTTGCAATCCAAACCATTTGCGGAATTTATTCTAAATGCATCAGACGTTCCTAAATGCAAAGCATGGTTTCCTAAATTTATATCTGAAATTTTTTTCTCTCTTTAACTTCTATCGATGAGGAAAACCATGGATGGACAACGACATACAAAGGGCAACGACAATGGAGAAACTCTCAAAATCCTTGATCTACCTCAGTCCAGAATCTAAGAATATATGCAGTGGATTGGACAGGTGTTTTCGTCGAAATAGATCAAAGCTTCAACAGCACCGCATAGAACTGTTTTCTAATCGCTTGACTACAGAAGACAAAAATGATAGTATCTGGTGATTGTCAACTAAAAATTGTTGTTTTGTTAGTTCTGAAACCTGGACATGCTGTTGATGTGGATTTGTATTCAAATCACCTGGATTGTGTGAACCAATTTCTGGTGTATCTGGTATCTGGTGATTGTCAACAAAAAAGAAGTTGCCAATCAAAGACAAAATTAATTACTACTTGAGCCACAATATTGGCTTGATGTCGTACTCCAGGACTTCTATTTATTCTGATCACTACAATACTTCCTTACTGGCAAAAAGTTTTACTCGAAAACCAATGTATCAGCACTGGTAATGGCAAAATATTGATAATGGAATTGATTGCATTGTTGAATAAGCCATTAATTTCTGAGAAAATTTTCCATCCGAATTCAATTTAGTAGAGGGAATCACTTTCCGGTTTCTCCTTGTATAATGTATTCAAAATATTACTATATCAATGAAATACCAATAATTCTGTTAATAAAATTTGTAATTGGGGTTTTTGGTACGAAATACTTGATGAGTGTTCAGATTATATCGATCTCTTCTAAAGGGAGTATGAATAATTCAGTAGATATTAGTAATTTGCATCATTTACATGAAATGGTTACATACAAGTAGGCAAATACAGAATTTTCAACTAGTTATACCCATTCACAAATAGTCAAAGAACCGCATTTGTTATTACTGTAATCAATCACATACTACTGATTGACTAGTTCATTGATTACTCATTTACTGTGTTTAACACAAAAACTACAGACGGCTTCTTCAACAGATTTCAGGATGATAACATGTTTTATCATCTAGGTAGAATCACGGTTTAGATTTCCAGCCAGTACAATCTATGTACTCGTAGTTCGATACATATAAGCTTAACTCCTTTAAAAGTTACAAATTTCCTTACATGTGCCATTGGCTGACCTTGCAATTTGTGTTGCTAGTACATCAGAATTTATAAGGGAATCCACAAAAATTATATTTCCGTTGAGGGACATGTTATTTCATCTATATTAAAATATAAATTGATTTTTATAGCTCTCCTGGAGAGATATAAAATAAATCTGAATCGTGTTACGAAGAAGTTCGCGAAATGAGTCCTTAAGCCGGCCCAGTGCTGCTATTATAGAATTCAAACCTTTGACGTACGATTGAAATATCAGGAATTCTAGAATTAGACCAACGGCCTTTAATATTTGTTTTTTATATAACTTTTTATTATAGAAGGCGGTTTATTTAAATTGTTTCTTTTCTATAATTTCTAGTAAGGTCTATTGATTCACTTGTTTTGTTTCATTATTTTCTAGAACATTTAGAATTCTTTTGGAAAATAGGAAGTAATCGAAAAATTTAAGTTTATTAAGTGATAGTGATAAGTGAATTATAATATAAGTTAAGTGTAGTGTTTAAATGAATTGAGAACATAAGAGACGGTGTTTATTGATTCACCCCACGAATATAAATCGTATAAATAAATAAGAAAAAAATTAGAATAGTAAATTGAATCCCACATAATGACTAACTTATTTGGTATGTGAACGATTTGTGTTGGAACGCATAGGTTATACCTCAAACGATCACTGAATAAGTTTGGTACCTACTAGATAAGAGCTGCTTGGATGGTTGCGGCCAAAGGAAGTGATTACGTCAAGATATGTGGGACATGTACATACATTTTAATATGCAGCCAAATTGAATTAACGATAGCAGTGGGAAATATAAAGTGTCCACTGAAGTCAATTTTTGAAAAAAATCGAGTACAATGTATATTACTAAATGCCTAATAGTTCAAGCCTTGTTGAGAAACTAAAATTTCAATTGTCCTAGCTTACTTATTTGCAAGCTCAGAAGTTTCAGTGGAATTTATCAGAATTCAGTAAATTATTAGGGGTCAATGTACTCTCGACGACTGCCAATTCTTTCTAATTATGGATATGCCATCTCGTTTCTGAATAAGTTAATGTGGTTTTTATTTCTGGATTGGTTACTTAGATTCAAATAGTAGATTATTATGGATTTGCTAACGATTTAATAATTTTGTTAAAGAACGTTGTTTGTTGGATTGCTAAGTCGTACCTCAAATGCCGGCTGAAGATCAGTTCAAAGATTCTTGGAGTGACGTTGCCAAAATAATTGAATACCTCAAGATTCATCTATCAATTGTATTCAACAGGCGGAATTCAAATTATTGACAGTTTTGAAAATTAGAGGTATGACTACATCAACTGTCAACTGTGTGCAGTCTTCATTTTTGGTCAACCAAAAAAAAAAAAAACGTTACGGTCAATGTAGTTTGATGATCAAAGGGGTGAGGATGTGAGAACCATTTTGGAACTATCACAGCAACATTTTCAAATTATTAATCATATTTTATAACATAAAATTTTGATTTAGAAAATATTGATTTGGGTATTCAAGCTGCAGAAGTTTCAACACAATTTCCAAAAATAATTGATCAATATGTTTTTCAATATCTCGTATCAGGAAAAGTTATTATGACGCTCATTTATTGGGACCATATTTAGTGATAGATAAATAACATTTTTTTCAGAATAAACATATACAAACACATGACTGGAATCTCATTAAAATATGTTTATTCCATTTCCATATAAATTACGACTAACAGATGAATACATATTTTGTTTATAACTTGAATAGTATTTAGAATTAATGAAAAAATTTGAACAATGATCAATTATCGCCTCGTCTACTGAAAATATTTCACTTTCGTTATTTTCCGGTACATCGAAGCTAACACAATTTCCGCTTGTGATTTCACACGATATTCCCGGACTTTTCAGCAGGCCATTCATTTCCATGTAACGCGGTTACTTTACGGAAAAAAATTGTATTTGTTAATTCTTCCAACATTGTAGTTACATTGTAATGGTAATTACTAACTTTGTGAAACAAATCACCACCAAATAGTTTTTTGTCAATTTTTTATTTTCAAATCATATTTGATAAAGTCAAAAAGATACTGAGTTTAAAAATAAATTTCGAATGCATTATGATGGACACACATATTTTTAAAATAATAACTGGGACAAAAATAGAAAAAATCTCAAGGGAAGGATAAATTTGTGACTTGGAAATAATTTTAAATTTATTTTTACAAAAAAGTATCAACGTTCTCAATATTATTTTGAAACTACTCATGCCGATTAAAAAAATAGTTTGACTGCAAAAATTTTCAAATATTTGGTTGACCTAAGAATATTTGAAAACAATAGATTTGGCTTTGAAATTCTCCATTCTCCAAGTAAGCATATTAGTTCTAAAATATCTCCAAGTCGTGATCCTTCTTCTTTCCTTTTTCCTTTTAAAAAAATCACTGACAGTCTTCTTCTCACACCTGTTGATATTTAGATCAAAGCATTCTCAGAATTCAAAATAAGAATTCCTGCGGCAACGTTGGAGTATCAGCTAAGTTATTTTTAAGTATTCTAAGTTATTTCCGTAAGTGGTGACTAATGTTTTATGTTCTCTAATCAACGAATTCTTTGGAAAAGGGCTTTTCACTAGTAGTCTGGAAACAGCTATAATTGTTCCCCTGCACATGGGTTGTGAGAAAAATAACACAGTAACTATCTTTATTATTATCATCAATCCTATCGAAAATAATTGAACGACTAATGAAAAACCGTCTCTCACCCTTTGTTTTCAAACATAAAATCTTGATAGCTCAACTTTTTTTTCCTACCTAATAAATACACTGTTGATGCTATGTTTTTTGTTCTCAATGAAATATATATCTCGTAATAGAATTAAAGTATATAAAAGGTTTAAGAAATAAATAAATAAATAAATAAATAAATAAATAAATATATATATATATATATATATATATATATATATATATATATATATATATATATATATATATATATATATATATACCTCACTTAACAATAAATTCTGAATCTGGATGAAATTGAACCATCAGTGAATGCTTGGCTTGGAGAATATCCCGCTTACGACAAGGTCATAGCAATTAAACCCAAGAAAATCTTATCATACGGACTGAGTTATAAAGATGCAGAAACTGATAAGAATCTTAATGTGGAACATGAACTGTGAGTTACAAGGAGTACGATTTTTTAGTGAATGTAGCTGACACTCTAGGTGAAAACATGAATATATAAAATATAATTGATCATTTGAAAGCGACCAGTTTCATTGTGATTATTTATTTATTTGTAAAATATACTGTAATGTAATGTGTGTCTTCTGTCGCTATTAACCGTAGAAATTGAAGCAACTAGAAAGGAAAATTTTCACTGTAAGAACAAAATGAGAAATTGCAGCCTAAATATTTATTGCTTTGTTTTAGGTAATTATCGGAATTTGTGAAATAGTTTACTATTACGAGGATGATCCCACAAGTACTTGGCCTGACCTAGAGATGACGGTAGTGCTTGAAAAATACCACTGTTTACAATGTACACAATATATACAGCAATGTTGCAGGTTTGAAGGCGCCTCGTTTTTTAGTATTTTTGTGGTAACCATCAATGGCAGAACTTAAACGAGGCTGTATGATTTGCGAAGAGCAGCAACGCAGTGGTCGACTAAATGTAACGACTCCAGAAACGAGAAACGAGAATTCACAAAGTGGTACTAGATAATCGTCATTTTACGGTGCAGCACAACGCATATTATCTAAAAATTTGGACATATATTTGCTCACAATGAAACACAACAGAGTGGTGAAGATGTTTCCATCAAGTGTTCGTCAATATTTTGATTCCAAAGGATGCAAAGACCGTTCAATCTGGAGGTTGCGCGTGGGATAATTTTCACGGACTCTCTTGAAAAAAAGGAAAACTGTTAACTGTGAGTCTATGCGAACTTATTACAACGTTTGAACGAAAAAATCAAGAAAAAACGGCCGCATTTAGTTAAGAAGAGAGTGTTGCAGGATAATGACCCAGCTTACACATCCGCAATGGCCAAGGAATTAATTAATTAAAGTTTGAATTGCTACCTCTTGCACCCTATTTGCCAGATTTAGCTTCCACAGATTATTTTCTGTTTGCAAACTCAAAAAATGGCTCGGTGGTCAAAGATTTTCCAGAAATGAAGAGGTGATGTCGGCATTTGATGGGTATTTTGAGGAGCTTGACGATTTTTTTTATAAAAAGGGTATCGAACTTATTGAACATCGCTGGGAAAAGTGTACAGAGATTAAGTTAAAAAGTTAATATATTTTATTGCGAAATTATTGTTTTTTTTTAGATGGGTACTTCTGGAAACAAAAAAATGAATTCAAGGCAGTTCGTATTCTTGAAATAATACCAAATGTATTAATTGTATCGTCGATATTTTTAAAATTTCTATAAGATGGTAATAGTAAAATTCGCGTATAAGGGCTCAGATTATACATTCTCTTGATCATGTTTCTATTCAGTTACTTCACACAATACCTGAGAATGTCTACCTACACCACTGTTATTTCTTTTTCTCTGAGTGACATGTAAATGATGCTGTTACTCCCAAAGTAATGTGATATCTCTACATTGTGTTGTTAACTGTAACATAAAAAGTACATATACGTAAATTAAACGCACGTAAAAGCCTAAGTGAGTTCGCAATTTAATTCAACATACAAACAGGAAATACACAAACCTAGGGTGTATGTCTTGAAATTTCTAAGCACACATCAGATCCTTACTAATGGAATTAACTATCCCAAGCATACGCTCTCGGAGCGCAACTTCTCTCATTCCTACTGTGTGGGAGTAACCGTTAAGGGTTACTTTACCTGAACAAATATACAGCAAATTTGAATTATGTTTTCCATTGTGAGCGAAGCATTAAAGCTGCATTGTTCGGGTAGTAATAATATTGGATATTAGATAATGATATTGTTGCGAATAAGGTCTCAGTGGTCGACTTGATTACTTTAACTATCTGGATATTACACTAGATGTACAGTTTCGATTCTTTATGATTGTAGTGGTATCGTTGATATTAATATGTTTCTACCGATTCAACTATCAAATATTTTTGTCAATATTTCTGATTCTTTAAACTTGCTAATGCCTTATTCAGAATGATCTTGGTGAACATACAGAGTTCCATAATCTTTGAAAATATTGTTAACGTTTGTCAAAAAAAAAATGGAAAACTCACACTGGTTAACGCAAGTTTCGAAGCAATATTTTTATTATTAGAAATTACAAATTTATGGTAATTTTGTTTACCTAACAACAATTATTTGAACAGCATGGAGAAATGCATGTTGAGCAACATATAGGAGGACACATCGGTGGTATGCAAAAACCTCCCATCAATGGTCCGATTACCGGTTGTGGATAAGGTTGGAAAATAATCTCAGGCATAGGTGGACACGCGCATGCTTGTACAGGAACACAACAAGATGGAGGACAGCAGGACATTTCACTCCACTCTTTTTTGATACTTGGTAATTTTTAAAATTCTTAAATTTCCAGGAATTTCAAGTTTTGAAGTTTGATTTTTTGACAGATTAATTATGGCCTAGCATCTGTTTCTACGGAAACCGTAATTTTACGGTGACTTGCTTGGAATAATAGTTATTCATGATACAAGTGAAAGTAAGATTTTATTTTGTGAGTAGAAATGATTAAAAAACGCGTGTAGCTTTTCAACTCCACGACCAAAATAAAATTAGTTTCAACATTTATATCATACATAATTTTTTTCACAAAGAAAATTCTCTCTTATCAAAATCTACAAAGTTGAGAGGTTTATTAGTTAGGAGTCATTGATGTGCGATTTTAATCATAATTTACCAAAATTTATCGAATGAAAAATGAGGAATTTGAATCAAATATTGCTTCAGGTAGAAGAATTATCAAATAATGGAATTTCTAGATGTCAGTTTTATCTTTTTTTTTCAAATATTGTCCGAGAATCATGAGATATTATCATGATAGTATTTAAACATATAGTTAATTTGTTAGAGTCAAGATTGTAACTATATAAAAATAAGAGAATGTTAGTTATATTATTACGATTGAGTTAATAAAACAAGTAAATGTTGAATATGCAGAATTTATTGATGAATGTTTCACAAACCAACCTTGTTCATACATTGTGAATGATGATAATGATAATTAACTAAAATTTCATTTTTTTTCTACGCCTTTATGTTTAAAGTACTTTGTATTTCACCGGTTTGTAGAGCCTCAGGTGGTTGTTTATGTTTAGAGTGAAAAAAGTTATAAAAGTGACATTTTGTCTCAATTCAGTAGTTGCTTTCTATTATTATTATTGTCAAGTGAAGATTCCGAGTTTGAAATATGTACTCCTAAAGAAATTATAGAAAAGGCAAATTTATTGCCGGAATAATCCAGAGAAAGCTATCTTGGAGAATATAACACTTTTATTAAATGGCGGAATCAGAATAATATCACATATTTACAAAACGCGTACAATTAGGTTATTTTTGGTGAGGTCTGTAAAATTCAAGTATTTACAGTATGATCCAGCTATTCCAAACTAAACTCAACCTTAATTTTGAATTATAACTGAGATCAAAGTGATTATACCAAAGTAATAGCATTTCTAATACGAAAATCGGTTGGCTACAAACCTAGAGAGAAATTGAAAGTTTTTACTGAATGCTACAGACCACAAATATTTAATGTGTGTGGTGAAAGTTTTAAGGTTGTCGAAGACGAAAATTGATGGCATTCAAAATAAATGGAACCACCACGATTCCAAATTCAAAAACGTATAAAAGTCGGCGGCATTTTTCAGTTATTGGCTGATACATTTAAATAAAAAATATGCTAATATGAGACCTAAAAACGCAACTAGCAACCACTTCCTATCATATTGAAATGAAGGATGTACAAAACAAGTTGTTGGTATAAAAATAATCGTTGTTGCTTCCAACCAATTGATATCGTTATCGTCATATTATTTAGTAAACTAATTAAATTTTCCAAATATTTTATTTCATTTATTCAGAGGAAAAACAAATCACTTTTTACAATCCGGTGGCTTGGGTACCATTTGCCAAACAGCTGGAGTTACTACTGGGACATAAACACATGGTACAGGTGGACAGGATTGTGGACAACAGGGGGGTGTAACCTAATAAATAATTGTGGATTATTACAGGTAGTAGAAGGTAATTAGTATGCACAAGTTAATCATTTTCTCACACTTTCTCTTGAAAATGTTTGTACAATTTTTCCACCGATAATCTAATGAGCTGATTAAAATTTCAAACTGCCATAGTATTCACACAAATTTTACATCATAGATACAATACGTATTATGGTCTTGTTATATTGATCCTATTTAGAAGTTAAGCCTCTCCAAGCCTCTATTATTCATCTATATATGTATATAGTTTATATTGTCTGGGATAGTAATAGCATTTAGTGTATGATCAAATAGTTTGAATAGAAATATATTAGTGACAATTGAAAGCATCAATATAATTAATGCGTTCGATAAAATAGAAGCAACATTGTATGATTAGAACCATCTGCTTTTGTGAGTTTAATTCAAAACAAGCGCAGAAATTGATCAGAGAAAATCGAACTGAACAAAATTGATCTCATACAAATTTTAACATGAGAAGAATGAAATAAGAAAGGAGCAGGTATGTGACGGTGGCTTATCTCCAATTCAATTAATTAATTGAATTATATATCTGACTAACCCAAGAAGAGAAAAAACACTACTATAAGGAGAAAATTTGTATGAGATATAATGGTGATTAAAAGTAAGATCCAAATTATCAATTATACATAATAGAGGATGCGGTATTCATGAAATCCATTTCAAACTACTAAATATAAGATAATCAATAGACTTACCATACAAGGGGATGGTGGACAGTATCCACTCAAAATAGGACAACAAGGATCAGAACAAGAAGGGCCGCAACAAGACATTTTTGTATAAGAAAACTTCAAAATTTTATTTAGTTGAATTCACACTTCAAAGTTTAGAATGATTGATGTAAATTTGTTGTCATGGAGACTGTTTTAATTTTTTTCATCAAATCTTCATGTATATATATATATATATATATATATATATATATATATATATATATATATATATATATGAAAACGATGCAGTGTTATTGAGCGTGTTATTTACAAATTATGTGAAGATGCATGTTTATCGAAAATATATAATGTAATGTTTAGTATCTATATTAAGAGTATTAGTATAATTTTCTTGTTGGAATCTCAGCCTTTCTTATAAATTTTGACTCTTCAGTCCGTCGCCGTAGCTTGTCGTTTCCTAAAACTGAATATTTATTTGCCTTTCGGCTGTCTTTTGCAAAGGAATTATTCTTGAAATCATTTCTTGTTTTCAAGGAACCTTGTTACGGATGAAACAACGAGAAAAATCAATAGGTATTTATAATTATATTTTCGAACAAATTCACTAATTTGAAGTCCAGAAATATTTATTCTTTCAAATACATTCTGAAAATTTGCAAACGTCAAAAATCCTCTTGTACGGATAATACAACAAATGTTCCAACAGTATTATTTATAATCATTTGAAGTACCAAGAGTGTACTCTAAAGGATATGGGTCGTTATAAGAATTTCACATAAATGTTCAGAATTGAGCTAATTTTCATTTTGATTTATTTTTCTAATACACATCTATCTTAGGCAATGCAGTTACATAAACTATTACATTGACCGAGATAGTAGCAAAAATTTGTAAGGACTTGTATCAAAGCGATGTTATACATTTCCTAAGCTGTTTTAAATGACTAAAATAATCGATTTCGACGTTACGATGTTTTGAAAGTGGTTATCGAAAAATTTACATAAATCTATACCAATTATAATTTTCCAGAAGAATCAGAAATGAGATGGATCATTAGATTCTACATAAAAAAAATCAGAAAGTAATGGTTATGTTTTCTTCATAAAAATGAAATAAAGAAGAGAATTGGAATTATGAGAAATGTTTCTAAGAAAGCGAATCAATAATTTCCATTGGTTGAAGATAGACCTAGTAGATGCTTTGCCACTTTCCTTATTTTGTGGAGAATCGTAGTAGTGCTCCATGTAACTGTACGGTGTAATATATCAGAGCCTATCAATAATATTCTTCTAAAGTTACCGTTGATTTCATCATCATCTTAGCGTGACAGTAACCAGTATTTATAAATATAATATCATACTGGTGCATTATTTCTTGATACCCACATTGTAACAATGAGTAATTCTATTGGTTTGGTTATTCGTTGTCTACCATGTTATTGAGCATTTTGCTCCTTTGTCTCAGTGTATAATAAAGAAATTTCGTAGAATAAATTCTCCACTAATACCTTCAATTGTGTCGATTGGAAAATTAGTTAAAACGTTCGATTTATCACGCATATGGTATCAGTTGCTGATTTGTTGAGAAGAATAAAACATATTAGGCAAGAAATTTGGAAAAGTTATGAAGGAAATGGGAAGTGAGCTACTATAACGAGACGATTGGTATCGATAAAAAAGGAAAATGTCGACTATGTTGAAAAGAATTGAAGTAAAAATGTGTGACGTTGAGATTCATTCGACGGTCTTGTTAAATTTCATTGGTTAGGAGATTTCTCGCATTTGGGTAATTCACAGTAAAGCTCCCATAGAGTATGTCAACCAAAGGACAAAAAATACCACTATTTCATAAAGGGCTGTACCGTCGACGGTGTGAACAAAGATCTATGAATAGTACCAACTATGATTTTAATTTTTTTAGAGTTATCAGAAGGTTTAAGAAGTACAATAGAAAAAAAGGTTCTGGGAATAATAATGACAGGAGGTTTTCTTCGACACAAACCCTGCAACAACTTGACAAGATTAGTTAAGTTGTCTGGTTGGTTAGATTATTCTTCTCTCCCCTATATCTTGTTATTTATCTATGTTATTGGTTACACTGTTTTGAACTGTCAAATTGTATACAAATTGTGAGTAGTTTTGACAGATAGCATCCAGAGAAACCTCAAAATTTATTTACTGTGAATTTATTGAGGTAACCACTTCCACGAAAATATTTTATATTCACGAAACTGTAAGTTGTTCCAATTATATAGATATCAAAAGGACCGTTATAACTTTACCGATAATCGTAATTGATAATCAAAAATTTTCTATTTGTCAATTGTCATTAAAGTGGAGTCAATCCGGAGCAAATTATATATATTGAGTTTCATATGTGAAAGGCTCCATTCAAGCCTCAAAATAGTGAATAATCTAGTAAATTATTGATTGGATTGGAACTTTGAATCAAAGTTATATCACCAGATCGCAGATTAACTAAAAACAAATAAACAATGACACAAAGTGAAGAAAAGAATGTAAAAATTTATAACGATGAAAAAAACTACCCATGTAACTTTATCAAGATTAGTGGAAAAGAAATGTAAGATCTATGTTTAATCATTGATATTCATTGTGACGGGGGCTGGCAAAATGTTGGATATTCATCAGATACGGTACCTGAACAAAATGAATAACATTGGATATAGAAAGAAAGCTCAGATATTGGATTTTAATAATCATATAGAGTTGAATATGATCCGATTTCCATTTACCTTTTGGCGATATTTGTTACTAGATGCTACCAAATAATGAGAAGATTTTCTAATGGAATCCATAGCAACAGTGTTTCGACAGATCCTTATCAACCGTGAAGAAACATCAGTTTGACGCAAAGTAATTTTGAAAATTCCAGTTCTAATTAAAAATGCCTCTCTACATATTCGATTATTTGCCATTGCTCCAACCAGATGCACCTCTACTGAATTGTGTTCAAGTTATGAATCCACCTTGTGTAATTTGCCCTGGTCCTCCATGTCCACCATGTTGTCCCAGTAATCCGTGTCCCCCCTGTTAGTAATAAATAGCTACTGATATTCACTTTGGATTGCATTGTCAGGTTAGTATCATCCAAACACTTAGTTAATATAAGCGAGTTAATTGGAAATTTAAAGGTGGATGTCAACTAATCACACCTACAAAACCTGATGGTGGTCATTTATACTGTTTTTTTTGCAGCTGTCTTTTGATTATTTTGAGAGAAATAGTGAGGGTTTTGTTGTGGCTTGTTTTCGGTGAGAATGAGGAAACTTTCATGTGGGATATGGTTTATTTAAAGAGTTGTCAGGTTAATGGAAAGTTTTATTCCACAGAACTGGGATTGTGATGTTTTTTTATTTTATATTTGTTTCTTTAGGTGTATAGTTCGAACAGTGTAGGTGTGTTCATTTGAAAACTGGAACAAAATGACTTAATGAACCAAAGAAATTTTGAGATCTGGAATCAAATAGTATATGTAAGGGCTGGTACAGCTGTGGCTGTACCGTTGAAAATGCATAAAACATATAACTCAGACGAGTGGATAGATAGGACGTCGGAATTGCAATTATATAATGACGATAAGGAACTTGTAAGAAGGCTTAAAAATTTTCCGAGAGTTTTCCATACGCCGTCGCTATCACCAAAGGAGGGGCTAGGGAAGTTTTCTCTTGGGTTGCAAGAAAAGGTGTCGTTTATTAGAAATCCAGGTAGTGAGAAGCATGTATGTAGTGAATTTGATATTTTGGAATATTTATTGAATTGGAAATTTTATTTCCATCATATAATTTTAACTAATAATATCAATTCACTGTATTTTTTTGTTGTTTATTCTTGAAATATGATATAAATCAAATATTGAATCGTTTTTTGATCTTCGTGATTAAAATAGCTTGTCAATGTTTGAGGGGAATTATGTTGTTATACATATCTTTTGCTGATGTCATAATAATTGAATCAGTTGATTAATCATTACAATTACTCGAAATTCTATCATGGAAGTTTCAGCTGAGTGCTTTGTAAATTGAAATCGAACCTTCTAAATACCCAATCTTATTTAGGAATAAAAGTGACATGTGTTGTATTTGGAAAATCACCAATATGTGATCAAACTAAGGAATATGTATTCTTATAAAAAATTTTTCGGAAAATGTATTTGCCATGAATTTAAAACGAACAACATAGTTTAATTTTTACATTTTCCCAATATTTGTGCAACAGATCTGGCCAGTTATATCATAAGTTAAGAAGTCAGAAATATAAAACCCCAGCAGATACATTTCATTAAGAATCTATTCATATTATTTTTTAATCTAAAGTAAGAGTTATTTAGATATTGCCATTCAGAAAAGCACAAATACTCAAACGAACAGGAATAAAAGAGAAAACATCGTTTTCATCAAATTGACTATCATGGTAATTCTTAAATTAGATGCGATGCCGATACCTTCTCAGGTTATTGAAAAAACTTTATCCCCACACACATTTTTCGTTGCGTTTCACCATGTGGCATGTAGTATATTTTAAAGTTTGATAATTCCACATGTTCTTACCCTTGCCTAGGTTTTATCTTTATTTTTGGAACAATATCTAAACATTCTTTTTGTTTTTGGTGCAAAAACTTGCATCTGTATAGGAGATTGACTTCTTGAATAATGGTATAGTTCTTCCAATATCAGTTGCAGAGATTTTAAAAACCCTCGCCGACAATTTCTTTTGATCTAGCATAGACGTAGCTTTTTATGAATTCATTATTTTTATAAATATAAATTGGACGGCATTATACGCCGTTATTTAGACAGATGTACTTAATTGTAGTCCTATTTGTAACTACATTAATTCAAAATCATTATTATACCTCGTTAACTTGCTACAACTGAATATTTAATTATAAAATGTAAATAGACGATTAAAATGTACCTGCCTGTAAGGAAGTTTGGCTTAAACAGGTTACCAGACGGGAACTGAGTCCTTTTTGTACCCCATTCGTTTTTTTTTCTGGAAAACGAAATAAATTCTTTGCAAATGAAACAAAATAAAAAGAAACATTTCAATTCCAAAGTATCTTTATTAATGATCATAGTTGTCAGAATAGTCTGAGATAGTCATAATTTGATTGAATTATGAAGGGTAGTAAAGAGGATAAAACCACATACTCAACTTTTTTTAATAACATGTTCAACACAGTTTTTCAAAGCTCTTGGCGATCTGCTGCTAGAACTTTGTTTACGTCTACAACCTCATTACTCAGTTCTGGAGACTGATTACATTTTCGAATTTCTGATTTTACATTTGTCAACATGAGGGTTAAATATGCAACAGTAACGAGGTATTCTGAGAAGAGTATGACCCTGTTCTTTGCACAGCTTGTCTTTATAATAAATTTCCTCTAACTTTAGACCTTTAATAACAGTAAGCAATTCTTTGTTTGCTGGACCTTTTTTACGATTGCTTACAGGAATATTTTTTTCAGACATAAATGCTGAAATTTGAGCTTTGTTAGTACTACAATTTGGTATCTTGAGAAGTTGCCGTGAGTGATAGTATGGTAACGATTACTGATTGTGATGGAGTGTTGGTAAACGCTGTTCATTAAACCGATTTTAAAATAATTCTGCTGTCATATCTTCATGGCAATTAGCTCCACAGTTCTTAATTTTTTTAGCAGATATGTGTTTCCCTTCAAAACATGACGCATTCAAACAGCAATTTTTACTATTGTCAACCCAACCGAAATTTACTACATCGTGACTGTCAAACCAAGTTGCATCTAGATAAATATGTGTATTTTATTTGACAAAAATGATCTTGCCATATACCATGTAAAGAAACGTCAAAAAGTTATTTACATTGAACTTATTGAGCTAACCACTTCCACTCCACAAATAATAGTGAATAATCTAGTAAATTATTTTGACTGAATTGGAAATTTTATCCGGGGAGTAAACATTATTTTTCATTTCTCAATTTGGTGCTCTCACTCAAGAGTGCCATGCGTATATATGAAATATTTATTGTTCCTCGCATAACTGTCTTTTGCAATTGATATTGGAAGAATTGTAATTAATTATATAGAGTAGGACACTTATTATCTGTAGATATAGTTTTTGCTTTTGTATTCTGTATGTAATTACCCATCCCCAATAAGTAAGAGTATTCAGCGAATTTTAGTCTGTTTCGACTTCATTGAGAACTTATTTACTTGGATATACAAATAGAGCAATTGGTGGAAGAATTTGGTTTAACGAATAATATTTAATGAGGACATGAAGAGATTTGAAATTTCATGGAATATACCATAATAATTGATGATTTCAACAAGTTAAATTTGAGTATATTGTAGTTTGATTTTAATACTCTTTATTTATTTTCAGCAGACATTTGAAGTAATGTTAGCCTTTGTATTGTCGAAATAATATGAAAACATTGACGATGTGATACTTTCGCCAAATAAAATGTCAACAATAAATTGTAACTCTCAATTGTTTCCAAACCAATAAAAGCGACATTAAAAATAAATATTTTTATCTAATATTATCGAAACACATACTGAAGGATTCCATTTGAAGTCAAGATCAATAGAAAAATTTTACAAACGTTTAAAGAGAGAGAGTTTGGTATTAAATCGTTTTACTGTGAAATTCATGAAATGAAATCAATCTAAAAGTATTTGATAGAAGATGTGAGCAGAAAATTGAAGGCCAAGCGATCTGTTATGAAATATGAAATCTTTCATGGAGGCAAATGATTGAAAACCATTGAAAATAATAGAAAACTTGTTAGAAGTGATACACCTCTCATTTAATATCGATGTGAAAATATAAAATATCACCAACTTAATGTAATAAAGTAAATTCTCCTTATTTATCTGGAAAAGAATTGAAGCCATTTTAACTTTGATTATCTGATTAGAGTATAGTTTGAAATTAATTATTTCTGATATCATTGATTTTAACACCATGACAAGTTCCACATTAATGAATCACTAATTGTGGAGATAGCTCATTAAGGGATGTTTGTGCATAGGTATATAATGAGGAGCGACAACATCAAACAGCTAGATGTACGAGGTAAAACTATAAGTAAATACGATCGGGGCGGAGTACCTTCGCGGTGGATGGTCCTGCAACTATTCCGGTGATGTTTAATTCATTTTTGGACAAATAGAGAAATGAAAATTGCTTTTGAGGTGCTGCAACGTAAATGGACCAATACATGGAAATAAGATGAAAGTATGAAATAAATAGGTGCGAGAAGTCTTACAAGAAGGGATCACGGGAAGCAACATTACTTCTTCTGTGAAAGTTGGCATCTGAGGATACGATTGAATCCTAAAGTTCATTTATAATGATGCTATATTGCAAACAATCAACTATCACTGTATATGATTAGAAGGTACAATGAATCAAAAATTTGATTCATCACTACAACAGAGAACTTCTTTAATATCAAAGAAGACTTTGACTATGGAAATGATATTGAGACATTGTGGGAACGTTTGACTGAAAAATTTGTTTTTGTTTAAAAAAGCGGGAAAGCGATGTCTATTTGATTATAATCATTGATCATCAAGTGAAAGATAAATTTCCATTCAATGGAAACGATCACAAGCTGAAATAATAGCGATCTGCTGTCCTGGATGTAATGTTATATTATGGATAATTTTGCTATTCTAATGGCTTTAATAAGTATATGAAAATATTTTTCTTGTAGATCAATGCATTCAAATGGACATTTACAAACTTCTAGTGGAATTTTTACTGAAGTGGATTCAGCTCCCATCTGATGGATAGTCTTTATTTCCTTTTTCTCGAGTGATATGTCACTTCTCAACTTGTGAGTCAAAGTTTCGAAAACTGATATTCATGGTTGAGATTTTAGTAATTTGGAAGCGACTTATTTTAATTGGATGTAGCAGCCACAGAAAGTAGATTTATTCATGTTTAATCATATTTCCATAAACGCAGTTACCAAATAGAACGTTGTAAGTAATTTCTAATTATAACATGTTGGAAATCTCTACTTTTGTGAGCTATTTGATATAGTTTTTTATAGTAAACATTCGACACAAATATTTTGTGGAAATAGATAACTGAATCAATTAAAAGGAACTAACAATAAATTTGCACTTCTAATTAGAAAGTTCCTAGCATAGTCCAAGGAAATGGGGCCTCAAATTTGGGTTTGTGTGTTTCCAATATATGTTACTTTGAAGAGATCGAAATAAATTTCGCCACATTTTTTTATAATTATTGCCCAGGCAGGTATGATACAAAATTGAATAGAAAATTTCTGGAAAACGGCAAAACGATCTTGAGGGCTAGAAACTTTTACTGATATTCACAATGTGATAGTGGTTAGAGGTTGAGAACTAGAATATAGTGAATTTTTAAAAAAAAAAGCATTAAACAGGTCATGTCTATCAATTTGGAACTTTTATTTCAATTTATTTCATATCATAATAACAAATCATGTTTTTTTAAATTTTGTTCAATGAAAATGAGAAATTTTGAATAGTTTCATTGCAAAGTGGTTTAAAATGAAACTTTCTTATAACTAAGCAATTGACAATCAAATTTTCAGTAAGTGAAATTTACAAATATATGGATGTATCGAAATTTTTTATTGGAGAATCGCAAGTTTTCAGAGATTTGTGATGTTTATAGAAGCTGTAATTATCATTTGCCAAACTGTAGCCAGTTTAACTAATTATAACCGTTTTCGCAAATTCCAGATTATGCAAATTTAGTACTAGAATACATTTTATGACATTAGAAAATTTCAAGTGAATACAACTGTATTTGGAAAGTTTCTCAGCTCTTGTGAGTATTTATTCAAATTTATAATTTATTTCAGACCGTGTGTTCTAGTTTTCTGTTGTAATTTGATCATGACGAGTTTTGTATATTTTCACATAAACTGATACTCCGCCCATTTCTCAAAATGAGTATTACATATTCATGGAAGAAATTTAAATGGATTTTCTTTGTTATACATAGAGGTTACCAGGATATCCCATCAATACAATATTGAACTACTTATTGTTAAATGGAAAATGAAGGTTGATATTTAATATGGTTTCATTTTCAAAAAATTTCTTCCTCTTATAATATACCTTTTTTTATTACAAAATTCGCATCAACCGTATACTGGTTATTAGCGATTCAGTGGAAATTGAGTGATTTATCTACAGATATTTGTTAAATTAATTTTATGATCGAAATCTGTTTATGGTAATTTTTAAGGTAAGTAATATTGTATTTAGATCGTAAAATTTCACGAATTACTCCGAGTGGTAGATTTGTTGATGATCTTTCTGATTCAAAAAATTGTCATTCTGCGATTATGTGTTTTATAGTCAATTTCTAATTGCAGTTGCTACATTTTGGTTCAAGTAAGTAGCTATGGGTCAGATGGAGACACTTTAGAAGAACTTCATGCCTGTGATTTTTCGGTAGTATTGACCATGGGTCTACTGAGTCTTTCACTTCATGAAGTTTATGTGTGGACGTTAACCATTTGTTCTCATTCATTAAGCACTTCACGTTATAGAATTGATTTAATATACGCAGTAGTTAAGAAGTCCACGCACTCCGCACTATCACTATTTACAGCTTCCTTAGCTTCCAAGTCTGCCTATGGGTTTCCTTTTATTCCAGTGTGTGAGAGGATCCAAAAAATGCTATTTTTTTGTTGTTATCTTGTATATATTGCAGTTGATTCCGATTACTAAGAAATTTTTGGTGTGAATTTTTTGGAGACATTGGATTGAGCTCAGAGAATCTGTGAGTATAAGATATTTAGAGGTTGGGGTAATGATAGCGATACCCGTAGCGTCTTGAGATTTCGATGCGTATGTGTAAATGTGTACAAAGTTTTCTTTATATTGTCCATGGTGAAGTTTGAGAAGATTCGATATGAAGGCATTCAGGAATAAAGAAATTTAATTCGCTTAGATTTGATCTAATTCTAGCATATAAAGGTTTGGGGGTTTTGAAGAAGAAATTTTGGAGGGTGGATTGGAAGGATTGGATTTTACTTTGGCTGCATACGTAAGGCTCCAATATACTCTTCCGTTTTCTATGACTTTCAACTGGTGTTGTTTTGAATGCACCTGTTATCAAGCGTGAGGCTGAATTGTGAGAGCTGTCGAGTTTTGTCAGAAGCGATTCGTTAGCTGTTAAATATACAATTGATCCATAGTCTAGGTTTGATCTTTGTTTTTTAGCATTTTCAGTAAGTTTAAACGTTTATTACACGCTAGGAGAAGATTTCTAATATGACGGTTCTAGCTTAGTTCCAGTAGAATATAGCGTGTCTTTGTATCTGAGAAAGTAAAACCAGTTTTTTGTGACTACAGCTCTAAGTTATGGTAGAATCCTGACTGTTTGATAACGAATTTTCAATATTTTTTATAATATATTTGTTCAACACATTAACTAACTATCAATAACAATAATAAAATGGATATTTATCAATAGATGTGAAACTCTTAAAATTCACCAAAATCAATAATCTCACTCCGGAGTTGTCTGCTGCAACTATTACGTTGATTGGAAAAGGCTTTTTAAAAGCATCTCTTGATGGTTCTATACAACAATAAAAGAAGACTAGGTCAGGAAAGTTGTTACCGAATTCAAAAGCCTAATTGAGTTTATTTTGTTTCACTATAATTATCAGAGATATAACTAGACATAAGCAATAATACAATGGGGAAAATAACTTAGCGAGTTCGAATTTGAATCGAAAGTGCCTTCTATAGAACATTAACAACATCAAATTGAAGAGAACAGTACCATAATGTTTTTCTTATTTCCTATATCAACTGTTTTTCAGCGGCGGTGTAAATTTATACACTCTCTTTTACTCTCTCAATTCATTTGAACAATTAAACTTGATTTAACTTATAATAAGTATCCACTACTTAAATAATTAACTATTTAGTACTTTTAGAACTGCTTTTTAATTTATTTATAATCCCCAGTTACTTCTCTATTTCATTCCGCTGCTGAACAAAGTTGAGATTATATACCCAAAATGAATTTGTCAAAAATTCCAGTTAAAACCAATCCGTCAAAAAAATGAATAGAATTCTGAAAGGAATAATATGAACAACTCACCGCTGTGATAAAAGCATGTGATGAAGACCATATCAAAGACGCCGTCACAGTCAGCGTATTCTTCAAATTTTAGACTACAAATATAACAGAACAGAACCGGCTTTTTGGTCCATATCATGGACTAGTTCGTAAGAGTACAGTTCGCTAGAGTGCATTTGGATAGGAAATAGGACAAATTGTCAAAAATTTGGAGGTCGTCTCAATATATACATAGTTAACTATCAGAGCTATTAGTCGTAGAACAAAATTTTTCCTTGACGCAAGACAATACTTGGCTGCGAATCGTAATAATAGACATAAATTATGAATCTAGATCCGAGCGACGGAATGACTAGCTAACAGTCCTAACATCAATCCAACAAAATTCCTCATTTCAAAACAAAGTTATTTCCCCGACTAGGTTAGTTTGGTTTGGTACGGGCAGCCAGATTGGCAGTGGTTCACTTAAAATCTTTAAGCCCATTATTCTCTATAACTTGGAAATTTAGTTAATAACTTAACTATCCCCTCATATTCTTTTCTTTTATAGCTCATTTTCAAACATCTCAAACCAGAATGAAATTTTTCACATTTTCAATGTCGTTCTTAGTAATGAATATACATCAAAAAATTATCAAAAATCTGTTGAACATTTTGGCAACAAAGTGCTTTCATACAATACCCCATACAAGTTATACACCTCATACAAAATTTTATCTAGCCACAATGATAACATAAAAATAAGGAAATACGTGTAAGGGAGACTTGAATAATACCAACAGTGCTTTGGAGGAGATGCAATGTAGATAATATAACATGAAAATTGGAAAGTATTATGAACATGACGATATAAACAAGGAACATGGGGGTGACAATAGAAATATGAAAAGCGCAAGTATTTACCACAGAATTCATAATATTCTGTATAAATTAGTCAAAGTTCAAGAGAACCTACAAAAAGATTTGATCACCCATATAAATATTAGTGAGCAGACTTTTGCTTAACTCAATGATGGATCACCTATTCAAAATGGAAGACGTATAAATTTTTTTTCTATATTTGAGAAAAAAGCTATATACTTCTAGTTAAACAATTTTGATTCGCAATAGAACAAAGCAATATATTCCAAATATCAATATAACGGAATGTTTGAATATTATTGGACCATGTGCCCGCCACAGCTTGCGCCTACAAGGAGCAGTCTGGAACACCAATGTTCACAATCTTTCCGCAGCATATGCGGCCTTGTTTCGCCAATAACATTTCCATTTTTTTGGTTACTAATCATAATTTAACATAATCCAATAGAGTGAATGAAACGGTCATGTTGGACAATTGATTAAACAATAACATGAAATTTTCTTTTTATACAAAATTGTTTTGAGAGAACCAATTATAGCGAGTACTATAATGCATGTGATCTCATTCTGTTGGAAACTCATGATAGCAATATTAAAGCTGGATACTTAAGGTACGATCATAATCATGCACCTCTACTGCTCACTACTAACGATAGTGATCTTATTGAAACATCAACAAAAGCTCATTGTCACTCCGACTACGACAATTCTGCTTTTTGATGTACCCATTCAACAGAAAATGAACTTGATTGAAAAACAAAATGTTGAATTCAAATTTAAGGTCATATTGTGGCTGAACCTATCGCCGAAGTGGAGCCGCATTTGCACAAATTCAATTCTGGTATCTTCCAAGCTAAGATCTTTAAATGAAATATTTTATAAAAATGAGGTACATAACCTTATTTGCTGAAAATGACGAGGAATTGATTGATCTGGATATTTCCCAATGCTTACCTGTGTAAAGTCGATTTTCATGGAAGGCACGTTATCAATAAGGGTGACTTGGTCCGAAAAATATTCATTGTTAATTAAATAAGCCGCTATAAGAATAATTCTGTATAAAATAAAATGGACGAAGTTCATGATACGTTTGACAAGCCTAAACATTAATGAAAATTCCTAAAATTTACAATCTGTAATGAAATTAAATTGAACAAAACGCAGCTTCCCCTGATAATTGGATTTATTGCCTACTACAACTGTGAAAAGCATCGTATGTAAGAGAATTTGCTGTCAAATTTTATATCAAAATACTATACAAATTTATATTTCCTTGAGTTTGTCCGACAATACGTCAACTTAAGAAATTGTTTCGCAGTAACAAGGGACTGCAGATCTGAGTACATGGTTCTCAATTTAAATGGAAACCTTCACGTATTCCCGATATTGAGGGTCTTGGCAGACAAACGATCAAACGTATAACAGAATGATATATATATATATTTAAAGGTTTCATTTTTTTTATTTTGACGTATGAAACCTGAAGAATATAATAATAACATATTATTGATGCTCTAATTCCACCACCATATGGTGAATTTCAGTTGAAATTTATGGCAAGATTAAAAGATTGGATAGTATGAGTCAATTTTGCTGGAGAGTAGGTTTCACTCGAAATCAAAAAGAAATAAATACACGTAGATTGACAAAAAATTGGTGAATAAATCATTTGTCTTTAAAGTTTCATATAACAAGGCTTGTTGTTCCAACGATATTTATGATTTTGACATTTTAAGCTGAATTAAAAAGAATTGCCATTGCTCGACTACATAAAATATGTAATGTACCCATTCACGTTAAAAGTATATCAATGTTTGATTTAAAAAATATGTTTCTGCATAATATACGAATATTAGACATTATCATGAGTATAAATGTGATTAATACTTACGTGAAAATATGAATATATACTGTAAGAATATAAAGTAACTCATAAATTCGTTATTAGTTGCTAAATATACGTTCAGATCGAAAACATTCCGAAATCAATCAAGTTTTGCTCTAATTTTTTTTCCTCTATGATATATGGCAAACATTCTTTGAGTAGTGACGTGGAAGATCTTTGTTTTGAAATAAATATTTTAATCAAATTGGTACTAGAAGGACAAAAACCAATAAAAATTAATTCAATGGAGTAATTTGTAAAATGTATGTGTGATGTTGGCCTTTGGGCTGTGATAATTACGTAGATCGTCAATAATTCATAAAAATACTGAGATTAGACACTTTAACTTTCTTATATATGATGAATACTACAGCTATGGACGTATATTGTGGAATAATACTATTTAAGTAGACCTTGCACCTTGAGTAACGAATATATCTGATTTTTGTTACTTTTAGTGGAATTATTGTTTTCTCAATTTTTGAAAAATTGTAAATAGTGGACATAAATCTTGCAATCAAATTCAAGCTAGGAGAAAATTTCTATTGACAATACTCTTGACAATAAAAGAGATTTTTTTAATGCAACAGGTAACCAAGAGGATTATTTTACTGTTCTTTTTATATTGATCTATCGATTTGCGAAACTGGCTCACAACTTTTAAGATTAAGGACGTTCCGAAGAAGTTTCTAACTATAATTATAGGGTTGTGATTTACGAAGCGAATAGTATTAGATTGAAAAAATGTTATCGAACTAAAATATTTGGAACAATATAAAAAGATGAATGAAAAAAATTATGGGTAAACACACAAAAGTTTGTAATGAGAATAAAAATTTCGGTCGAAGTCCGAATGGTGATTGATTTTTTTCACAGAATATATTTGACCATTTTCTCTTGTGTTATTATCAATAATAAAATAACAAGTATTATTGTTTCCTTCAACGATTTCCAGTTGTTTTACTTGCACTCAATAATTTTAAGGTTTGAATTCATTTGAATTTAAAACTACTGAAAACTCCAAATGAAAAAAAACTGATGTCCGTCAGAATCAGGTCTACGTGTTAAATATCAAATTGTTATAATTGACTGCAAAAATTATTCATCCGAAAGACACTTTGAGATATATTTCAAATAAATGCTGAAAAATTAAAAGCATTATTATTTTCTTGGGAACGTTCTTAGTGCATGTAGATCTTGTTTCAGTGTATTCCTTACGTCTTCCAGTTCTCTTACTTCTTTTCCTATTTTATGTAGTAATAATTGAGGTAATCGTCAGGTTCATTCTTCTCCTAGTGTCAGACTTCACTCATTCGATCCTCTGCTAATACATTTAGTTAAAGTTATCCTCTTTTTTTCTTCTTTCTATGTTATTTGTTTCTGTCATATTTTCTTGGGTTCTCCTTCCCATATTTTCTCATGCCTTTTCGCTTCTGCTCTCCTCTTATCAAGCTCTGTGGTTCTTTTCTTTCCACCAATTTAAACATCTTCCAACTATTTTTTCCCAATAGTAACTGTTTGAGGTTTTCTTAATTTTTTTCTTCCTCTTTATTCTTGTAGTCTTAAAAATGTCTCTGAATTGTTTGATTTTTGCTGCTATCATTTTACTCTAAATATTTTTGTTTATTACCTACGTTTTACTTTCATATTATATTATAAGTAAGAAAATTCCAATTCTCTTATGATGGAAAGTTTTCGAAGGTTTGTTATTTAGGGTGTATTAGTTTTACATTCATGACGGTTTACAATGTTCAGATGCTCTATAAAAATTGATACTAATGTCAACACGTGAAGATTGTTCAACTTGTAGGATATTTTTCACCCTATACAATTTTATACAAAACAAAAAGTATCTTGTCTTCTGATTATCACTTTTATCTCATTATACCACAAAAGAAAGTAATAGACTCAATATTATTGATAAAAATCTATATTTGTCTTGAGTGAAACTATTGAAAGACATTTTTCATGTATTAGGTTCTGTTTTGGCGGCTTTTTCTCTAAAATATTTCTATATTTTTGTAGATTGTGCCAATCAGAAAATTCAAAAGAATGTATCCCATTTTATTGTAATCAATTTTCAACAAATGCTTAGTTGATATTATTCGTATTAGAAAATATTCAATTTTTTTTTTGACATGGCATTCTAATTAAATATTTTCATCCACAATATTAACACGTTGAGCCTCGGTGCAGTCCGCAACTGAACTTGCCCACAGCCCAGAGCGGTCCTGTGGACCTTGAAACCTTCTCAATGGCTCAAGGGACTATATTTAAATATGTGTAACAGTGTAGCTCGACCGTTCTGGTACTTGAAACATTACCCTACACTTGGTCTATTTGATTTTTTTTTGCTTGATCTTCAGCTCCATTGTAAAACAATTACTCTTCATATTATTTTTATCAACGTAATTCGAATAATATTTGACTAAAATTTTTCATTTGTGTCAGCTTCACGTTACCTTGATCTCATATAATTTTTTTCAAAATACGTCGCACATTAAAGAATAAATTATCGTTCAAAGGATGGAAAAGCAAACAAAATTTTATTTTTTCATACTGCAAGTAGGGTGGAACTTCAAAGAAATATGATGAAAAGATTTGTTTCGAGTAAAAAGTGAAAAATATGATATTTTTGTCCATATGATCGCTCTGGGCCCTGGGGAAAGTTTTAGTAGTAAACTTTCTATTTCCTCAATTTTTTTTCAGGTCTATATTCCATATAAAGTGTCCAAAAAAATTTTGGGTCCAGGGGCAAGTTTATCAAGTTTGGTTGGGGCTGAATGTGTTAGTTTGACATATATTTCGCACAGAAATGGTTGTTTATCACAGCATTCATTTATATATGTTCCTCATATAGCTATCCAAAGAAATTCGTTAATAGAAGATTTCTTATAAACTGTGTTTCAATGCACGACTCATGTAATTATCTACTATACGTATTTGCAATGATTTACATGAAACATTGTAGAAGAAAATTAACAATTCAGCTTCTAAATCAAAATGTAAGCTTCTAAGTGTCTCATCAAATGCGCAACTTCTTTAATGACTCACACTTCAGTTTTATATTATGAACTTTGGAACTGCATCCTTGGGTATGTCAGCTCATCGCGAATGAAATTAAATATGTTTTATTAAAGTTGCTGCTTTCAAAGTTACTCGACCTAGTTTTGCATCTAGCAGTTTTGTTTACTTTGTTTTAATAGGTTTGCAAACTTGAAAGAAATGAACGTTCATAGAACTTCATAATATAAAAATTACGAGAAAATGTAATAAATCTTTTTGAATAGATTCCAAGTTTTTAGTTGATTGACAAGTAATTATATTTTGATGAAGACTGAAAGTAGTCAAAACGCCAATATTATATACTTATGAACGAAATTTCAATGGATAGAGACCAAAATAATTTATCAACAAAACCATAAAAAAGATGTCTGAAAAACAATTTGAGGAATATAATTATCGTATTAACTATTATTATCTTATAGTAAATACAGGTAATTTATTGCCTTCAAGTGATGATTACATTGAACAAGCGACAAGCGATACACCGTTAAAATAATCGATTCGTTCCTAAATGACATTCGGGTTTGTCACCGACTTAATTCATAAATAAATCGAGCTAATGTTAGGCCTGTTTCATACGTATGCGTTTCCTTTCGGTTCGATCCTTTTTCGGTCGCAACCAACAAGGTGTACAATGCTTCGTCTCTGTTCGGTATCTAGTAGAATAGTCGATTGACACGAATAGCTTTCGATAGATTTTTATTAAGTATAAACTCGTATCTGAGGAAACCTATTGAAATATTTACACATGCAAGGTTTGTTTGGGTATTAATCCGATATCCAGTGGTTGTAAAATTTCTGTTTAAGGTATGTACCCATATTGTTATGTTCATAATTTCCATGAAAGCGCATTCGAAAGAACATTTCCCAGTCATTATTGACGACGTTTCGGCTAAATTAGTCGGCTTTCGGTGTTGATTCATAACTATAGAGGAAACCTAAAGACAACAATTTATTGTCTAAATAAACAAAAACAGTCAATACTGTGAATTGCAAACAATGAACCTTCTCCGAAAAAGGTGGAGACGGTTTTATCGGTGAAATTGTGTTTTTTGGAATTGTGATCGTAGGCTTGAAAATGGAGAGACAATAATGGAAGAGTTTCACACATTTTCATTTGATAGGATGATGGGCGAAACTTTGAAAATTTTCATTAGACAAAGGAGGTCTATTATTTAAGAAAGCTGAGAAACTTGGAGTATTACTGGGAAGACTTTATAGATTGAAAGTAGAATATGTTTAAAACTATAACTGATTATGGTAAAAAACTTCTTGTTCCTTTGTTAGGTCTGAAACTTTTTCGACAACCTCGTATTTGTTGCTTTATTAAGATCGAGTTTTGACAAAACTAGTATTTTCTTACACAGAAAGGGAAAACAATCAAAAATATATTGTACTTTAGAATAATATATGATTACAATGCTATTTTTTAGACGACGCCATCTGAAAGTTGCTCATTCTGTATTCATTTACATACCGAAAGTTACGTTTTGAGTGTACCATGTAGTGAAAGTGACAGTTCCGTACTGAAAAACACTTTTGGGACGCTCTAAAGTACACAACTTTAACTTCCTTAAATGTGACTGTAGCCACTTCAATTTTGACAGTTTCACTTGGATGATTTTGCATAACTTTCTTCCACCACAAATACGAATCAATCAATTTGTTCTATCGAAGACACAAACAAATCTAAAAATTGTATCGAAATCACAAACACATCTACAGATATTCCATCAACATCTAGTAGATATATATATATATATATATATATATATATATATATATATATATATATATATATATATATATTCCATCTGCATCCAATCGAATAAATATTAATAAATATTAATAATTTCTTGAGGTACAATCAACATTACTTTTTGCAAATAATTAATAAATTAATATTGACATTGCAAATATCATTATTTGCATTATATTGTTCGATAAATAAAATGTTTATAATTCTCTATTATTCACTTTTTTTCACAGTCGTCTAAAAAATGTTGTGAACGCCGCGGCTGAAATACTACTTTGTTGGACTCGTCTAGCACTTTCAGTCCTTGGCATACAAATAACTATTGTTATATGTATGTTCCACTCTATAATCCCTATTCTCCAAATGTTTTTTACTATAATTAGAATCTTGACAAGATAAAAAATCGATTTTCAAATCAACAATCCAATATCAGCTATTAATGATATAGAAACCAAAAAACAATGCTGTAGGTACTGAATTTGATGGAATTGGAAAACAGTGAAATTAGTAAAATTGAACTCGTCTATAGGATAAAAAAATTAAAAGCTGCGCAGTATATACTGGAAGAGTATAATTCATTCTCATAATACGGAATCACTTTCTGGTGATTTTCTCTACATGATACATGATGAATTACTAGTCAACCAATTATTTCGAATGTTCTGTTTCCAGAACAGACAGAAACCAATCAACTTTGTATTGACGTGTATGAGCTTATTTGTTGTTCCTATAACACTATCCCGCAAATGATTGTTTTCCATTACTGGAATCATACTATTTCAATCTACCATGAAGGGAAACATGAATTATGAGATAAATCCCAATCATATATATTGATCATCATTATTATAAAATTAATTGACAAATCCTCTTGATAGGATTTACTCAATAATTTTGAGTCTCACAAATAATTGAATCGTTATTATGTGAAACCACGATAAATGTCAAAATGAAATTACTTGTATTATCTCCTTGTTATATCTTCATTAACAACTGCTCATTTTAATATGTTCCATAATTTGTTTTAAACGTATTGCTGTGTTCATATGTTTGGTGAAATGACATTACTCCTTTTTAAACATACTGCAAATATTGCAGATGTGACTTTTTACTATAATTCACAATTACAACGCGGAATACTGCAAAAAAGATCGGACTCGAGAATATTGTAGATATCCAATATCAGCTAAATATATTATAGAAGATCTATTAAACAGAATAAACGCAAAGCGAAGAACCTAACCATTTTGTGGAATGCTAAAGTGGGTCCAGGATGGGAATCTCAGAGAGGTTTAGATTAAAGAAGAAGGGTTTTAGTGTGTATTCTCCTCCTCCTCACCTCCTCTTCTGAAAAATAGAACTAACAATATTCCTCAAGAGAAAATTTTAAATCTTACTTGAATCTTTAATGCTCAGAATTATACATTACGTTATGAGTATAATGGTTACATTGTGGAAATATTATTCCCCGTTCTCACTTGTTGGATTTTCTATTGGAAATAATTAAGTTTACATCATCACGGCAAGTAAGTGGCTTTGATATACTCATAAACTTGGCTTCTCTCGCACAAACATAGGAGGGTGAATATGTTTCATACAATGGATGTGCAACAATATTACTAGAAAACATTTTTACAGAATAGATTATTATTATATAATATCACATTCATTTTTATTCAATCGCTATCTGACCCTGCAGTTGTTGTTCTGCCATATAAATATTTTTCTAGTTCGATAAAAATAACTAACATACTATAAAGTTATAGGGATGTTCTTTTAATAGAAAGCGTTGTATAAGCAATAGAAGTATGCTTTATTCAAGTTATAGTAGTATTCTTTTTTAAAGTAACAAATATATTACAAATTAAAAGTCTTGATCTATCTGGACGTAAAAATAATTATTTATATTTTTACTATCAATCGGGCGAGAAAATGCCACACATAGTTGTCCATTAAACACTTTGAAATGAGCCTAAAATTCTACATCAGGCTTATACTGGAATGCTAGTCAAAGAAATAAATCTGATGTTATTGCTCGAGGAATTTGTTGGCATTGTTGGTCAATTCCTCTACGTCTGTTTACTATGAATCTGCGCGTTTCTCTTCGTTCTAATTGTCTATTTTGATTTCGTTCATCTTCCGTCTTTTGCGACTATGATTGACATAACTGCGACGGATTCACACGCACATCTGCATTGTTTTGTTCGCCTGATCTTCGTGCTCTTATATCTTACATGACTCTAGATTTGATTGTTGTTTGACGACTTAAATTTGTCTTTTTAGATCTTGCTGGCATAGCTGTTTGTAGTTGTAACATATAAATTGGAAAACCGTAATTTAATATTGTATTCGTTTAGTCATTATTTGACTTTCTCAATAATAAAACACGTATATTTTTTAAGCACATACACATTTCTGTTTTGATTTTAAACTATTTTCAAAAAATGTTAAATACAATATGTACAAGTACGATATTTGCACCAGCTCACAACATGTGTTTATTTACATGAGAGTAAAAACTAACTTTTCGGTTATTAATAAATAATTATTGCACATGAACATAATGATAAATATACGATGAGAGTTGCAAAGAAAAATTAAAATAATACGTATAACAGTCACTGCTACGATCGATACAAAAAGGCAATTGGAATTGTTAATAAGAATTTATCGTACTATAATGATTTTATACGATTGTCATCTTGCAATTCTATTGTGGATCTGCGGATAAAATGAAAAATAAATAAAAATCGCGATTGAAAAATAGGGTTTGATCGTAGAAGGGTGAAAAATTGAATGTAATATGAATTTTGTCATTCTAAGTCATGACAAAAAACAAATGAAAATCTTGTCAAAAAATTATTTTTAAAATTAACAAATAAAAAATAGGGGTTGATAGTAGAAGATTGAAAATTTAATCAGGAACGCAGATTATAATGTACATACAAAACCGTTAGTGAAAAAATTTTGGATTCGAGGAAGCGACAAAGTGAACCGAAAAATAACATTTGCAGTCTCCAATTTATGAATGATTATAAAATATCAACGATCAAATCACCAATGACTTGCTTAACAACATATTGAGTTATAAGTTTGAAGTAACTACTATGGTACTGCAACTGTCTCTTATTAATAGAAATTAAAATTCTCTGAAAATTTTTATAGGGGCATTGTGACAATGACAATTATTATAAAATTACTGAATTGAACAATTATTGTAACAAAAATGAAATTTTTACCATTCATTGTTCTCTATGAGAAATATAGTAGAAAACTATATAGAACATGACAAAAAAGGATTTGAAAAACTGTGAGAAACTGAAAATTAAATTAAATGAAGAAATGATGGATTAGATATTTATTCTGTAGAATACTATTCTTCTCTCTTCACAATGCTACTCACAAACCTTTTGAAAGAATGCTTGAAATCTTCTCGCAGTTCCTGTATGACTTTTTTTGTTTCACAGATTCCACGGATGGAACTATTTTTTCTTTCAATGCATACTCCACTTTAGGAAATTATCCAATATTGGAGAGCTGAGATTACCTGGAAACTGATAGGCAATGCGAAATGAGCCGGCATTTCGTCTTAATGGAGAATTCATGACTTACTTTTTTACGGTTCAAGACTGTTTTCCCTTACTCCACGACATCGAGAGCATTAAGGTAGTGATGTTGATTGATAGTTTGACCATCAAAAATCTAGTAAAGGTTGACAATATCATGACAATTTATTATTGTTTCGTTTCGCTGATTTTCGTTTTTTATCTGTTGGTGAAAATGAGAATTTGTAAGGATGTGCCCTTTATTTTATGATTATAAATAGAAATTCAAAATAGATGTTATTATACTTTTGGATCATTTACAATGACATTTGAAGAAACATTTCTACGAGTTTATTGTGAGAGTCTTAAGAACATTAAGGCAAATTTTTATAAATAATTTGCCATTCTTATTATTTTAGCGACTAAAAGTCATACTTTCTGATCATGTAGAACATCTTTTGAAGAAAACATATACTCGATGAATATTCTTAGATGAAAAACTTGGATGTATGAAATATTACATAGGAAAATCTAGTTTCCAATTGTAGATTCACAGAAATATCGCACATTAGACCACAAAATCGTCTCGAGCCATTTGACTTCCTGCCATCGACATCTGCAAGCTCTGCGAACGACAGGCATTTTCCCTCAATGGAAAACCGACCACTGATATTGCGGTTATAGTATGAGCGTTAATATTTCAGAAATATATCTTGTTTTATCTCGGGAATTTGATAATATTTTTGCAAATATATCTAAATTGAGGTTGTCAATATAGAAATATCACTAAACAACATTCTAATTTCAATATTTGTTTGAATAGAGAAACTGTGATTATGTTTCAAATTTTAATTCAGTTTTTTTTTTCAATTATCAAAAATGTACACTGTTAAATTCCTTTTCAGAAGCCTCAATCGTCTAGTTACGAACGTGCCATTCGCTTTTCTTTGTTAACTTGATCGTTCCCTTCCCATTTACTGTCTCTCAAGCGATTTCTCTATAATCACTTCGTCTACTATGAATGTTTCTCTTAACGCGAGTTTCTTCTAGTGGAATTTTGGGGTTTGAATCGTTTTTATCTGTAGCAAATGTCTAGATTTATCAATAAAATGAAAACGAGAAAATTATATCAATATTCAGTTTGTCTACTTCTCAGTCTACATGTTTCTCAAATATGAGAAAATGAATAAATGGGGTTATATTATACAGTGGGTATCCGAATTACACTAGCTTGCACGGTTTCCCTACACCTGCTGAAAGTTGTTATTCATTTAGGTAGAATTATCCAGGAAATAGTATTAAAAAAAATTTTGTCAAGTCTGATTTAAGAAATATTCATTATATATTACTGTTTTTGTCAAGTGGCTTGACAGATTTTTTCATGAGCTCCAATTTAATGGATGAAAGGTTTCAAACGAGAAATCGGAGGTCGAAGACCAGAAGACGGGAGTACCGCACGGAGGAGTACTACCTCCGAAGTTGTATAACATATATACACAGCGGACACCATAAGACCGGAGAACACCACGATAGAGTTGTATACCGGAATAGCAAAGGTGAAAAACATCACGAAAAGACTCCAAAACGCTACAAATGAAATATATGAACGGTGCAAAACATGGAAATTATATGTGAACTGCGAGAAAAGTCAAGCTGTTAAATACAAGAAAAGAAAGAGCCACCGACTCGACCGGAACATAGAAATAAACCTGTGAAATACACTGTCGACAAAGTAAGACAAGCGAGATAAAGACTATCGGTAGAAAAAGCAGGCTACAGACAGAAACAAAACTCAGATTTATCAGGAGTATAATAATACTGATTTTGACGTACCCTCGGTTGTATGAAGACACACATCCAAATTGAGCAAGAAAAAAATACAGGCCCAATAAAAAATAATGCTAAGATATGCATTGAATATGCTCTGAACGACAAGAAGCGAGGAACTATACGGAGAAACAGTATTGCACATCATGGATGACCGTACAGAGAAACTATTCGAGGAGTTATTAACGCATCCTAATGAGTAATTAAGGGACCTCATCAGGTACATCAGAGAGGATTACAGGAACGAGGCCAAGAAGACAAATGGACCGATAGGTTGAGTAGGTTAGATTAGGTTTGTTCAAAAAATATCAAAATTACAAAAAAAAACACAGAACCACCAATAAAAAAATAAAAAATATAAAAGAAAAACAAAAAATAATATTTCACACGATCCTAAGTTTTCCGAGTCAACCCATAAGAGGACACGGTAACTACACACTACACACATAAGCAAGTGCCGAGTTATGCATCGGGGACAGCTGTGAAGGAGGCAAAGGACTACTCGGATTGGATCTTTTCTTGTCGAATAAGGCGGTTTACCCGAGCAGCGAAAACAGACACACACACACATTAAAACTTCCAGGCTAACATTTAACAAAAATATTAGAATCTCCCATAAAACTCAGGGGAGAGGAAGGAATATACGCGCGAAACTGTGACGCGAACGAGGATGAGGACCTGCCGAAATGACAGAGGATGGTGGGATGCCCTTCTCTCGCACCATCTGCCGATTTATCCGGGATGGATGCTTAGATTATATGACATTAACTGTTCTAAAAAAAAATATATGGTATTTAGTGGCTTGCCGTATCATGACACACAGCTACAGGTTAACGGACAAGGGATTCAAAGAGTGTCCAGTTTGAAATATCTTGGTTGCTACATTACTGAACAACTGGATTCCGATAAGTGAATAAAATGTAGAATTGAGGTAGCCGATACAACATTCTTAATAATCAGATTACCCTTTTATAATGATAATTTAAAATTTCAACTCCGGAAACGGATGATCAAATGTTAAATGTGGACTTTCAACATATCGACCATTAATAGCTTGGAGGCTTTTTAAATGTGGTTATATAGACGCATGCTCAAGATACCGTGGACAGCTATGCAAACAAACGATGCAGTTTTCAACAGAGCGGTTCGTGAGATAATTATGAAGTTTAAGGTCATAGAGGAAGTGGAAGGAAAGAAGCCTCTTCGTTGAAGAATATTAGAGAATGGACTGGAATAAGTGAAGCAGGACAGTTATTTAGACTAGTTAAAAATAGAGAGAGTTTTGCCAACGTCAAGGGGACTTGATACGGCACGCTAAGAAGAAGAAGTCACGATGTACTTTTGCTACTTTTTATCGACATTTATATTAATATTGTGTGTCATCAATTCAATTATTCTCCTGGTGTTACTATATGAAGAGTATTGAGCTCGCATTAACAGTAAAAAGTTTGTACAATTAATGCGATTGTTTTAAAATGTTATGAGAAAATTACAAAAAGGGCAATAGAGTTTCTAAGACTGAAAATTTCTTCTCTTGCCCATATTGCATACAATTAAGTTTTGTGGGAAATTGAACTGACAAATTATTGGTGATCAGTTTTTCCTTTGTCACTCAATTAGTGTTGTTCACGTTGCATTAAATATATTCTATAGTCTATGATTTTCAACTCACATCTATTATAAAATAGTATTTGAAGTATTTTATTACACAAATTTAATAGTGAAATGATTTTGTACCAAACGCTTTTTATTAAAACGTTGAAATTTTTCTATTGACATTGACTATTGCTGATTTACGACTAGATGATTTCCAATAATATTTCATATCAATAAAATTTTCATTCATAATGTTTATTTCACTGATATTAGAAAAATTGAGCTCCAATTAGTAAAATAACGTATTTGATAAAGTTTAATATGGATATTTCATGAATCCGTCATATGTGTCAGCTGAAACCAATTGGCAATTTTGAAGACTATAATGCTGTCGAAAATAATGAATTTGTTAAAAACATTAATGATGATACTTTACAAGGCTGATTTAATGTTAACTAATCTTGAGTTAAGGTCAAATAATAAACCAATTATTTGCAAATTTACAAGTAAAGTTAAGAATGTAGATATAACTGAGTATTATGTTCAATGAGACTTGATCTTCGTAAGATATGAGATCCAGATTATTAATTCGAGCCGGAATTATAAATAAAAGAAAAGTGACCGAATTTAGAGGTCTGAACAGTTAATATCAGATTGGCCACGTGTTATATTTTTTTTCTAAATAGAGTTGTAGAAAACGAGCTACTATTCCAGATTGCGAAATATGGGTATATAGAAATACCAATTACGTAATCAATATGAAGAAAATGTTAATTTTGTGTTTAACCATTGTCAAAGAAATATAAGTACATAATATTCTGTATTAAACTTGAAACTTTAGCCTGGCATTGAAACGATTTCACTTGGGTATCGACTGTTTTTGGTGAGACACGTATATAGATAGAAAAGTAATTTGATGTCTGTCGAGGCGTATATGAAGCGAATTAGATGTTTCTCTTCCTTGAATTGCATTACAAATCTAATTTAGGAGAATACTCATTTTCAAATATTGAGAAACTATCTATAAACGTGACTGACATCAAATTATTGATAATTGGAATTTGAATTTAGTTTTGCAATGATGAATAATGTTTTTTTATGACGATGCACAGTGGGACAAAAGTTAAAATTCGTACCAAAAATTGAAAAAATAGATTTATTTGAAAATATGGATGAAATTGAAAAATTGTTCTTGCTTAATCGCTTTCATTTGAAATACTTGGCGTCTTATTTGCTTCATGTTTCAAATCAAACAAAGCACTGCAAATTACTTGATTACTCAATCAGTTTTTTTATGAATACAACAAATTGTATGTGATATAGAAATCAAATTCTCTGTTTAGGTTACAAAATGTGGCACCTGATTTTTTGACACCATTGAAACATATTTTACGGTATATTTCCCATTATCAATTCTTAACGATTTACAACACTGTATAAAACTTTCACTTATTTCATTGTGACGATTAAATGTAGATTTGGCACATGACCACATAATTGCTGATAAAAATTTTCATTAACTTCTAGAGAGCACTCATCTTCATGTAATCTGAACATTATCTCACAATAAAAAAATAATCAATGCAAGGAATACAAATTTTTAGAAATAAAAATTAAACAATATGGAAGACTGGATACAGCAATCGAAGAGAGAAATATAGGGACAGAAAAGTAATTTCTGTGATAAAAATATATCAAAAGCCAACAAACAATGAATATATAACATCATACTTGAAAGTATGGTAACAGATAGCAGCAAAAATGCTGATGACTACCGAAATGGACTTCGGGCGAAATGAGAGAATAAGGAAGATTGTGGGAGTGAGAAATTAATGGATGACATCAAAACCAAACAATTTTTCTGGTATGTACAAAGAATGTCAGCAAGTAGAATATCTAAATGGTGGTGGACACTACAAGGGAAAGGAGAAGAGGAAGACCACGAAGAAGCTGGAAAGAGGCATAGATAAGAAAATACAGGGAAAGAGAACTAACAAAAGATCTATGGCAGGATAGAGGCATATGGCGGTTGGAGATCGGAAGACGCCGGAAAACGTAGTAAGCCAAAATCTCAAAATTTTAATCACACCAAACAATTTTACAAAAAAAAAAAACTTTTAGCGCACTGCTTACACCTACCTATTTAATTAGAAAACTGTAATTCCATTCATGAACAAACGTGGCCTAGATCACCTAGATAGTTTATAAAACATGAAATAAATTGCAATGAAAATTTACGTCTAGATTTTTTCATGATTGTTGCACTGTGCGATGGAGTCATATTTCATTATTCATTCCGCATGAAAGCCATAAAATTGTAGTTGTACTCATCCAGTACTTCTTCATTTTTTATAAATATTATTAGTCTTGGTTAGGATGTTTGGATTTTTTTTTCAGTCATGCGCAGAAACTCTACGGGCTGTAAATGATATTATATTTCTCAATTAATACCTATTATTAGGTTTACTGTTGTTTAAAAGTTTACAATCCATTGTCTCCAAGTAATTTCACTGAAGTGTGCCAAAGCTCATCCTGCGGGAATCAAATTCTATTGAAATTATTAACAACTGCATTTATTACTGCAAGAACTACTTACAGAGGAGTAAAGAGTACATCATATAATTGTATATCTCTTATCAACCTCATAAAAGTTTATTTTGAGAATTTTATGGGTAAATTTATCACTTAAATCAACGCATTTTTAGAAAAAATCTGAAGGAGATTACACTATTCCTGCGAACCTCACCAATGTTGAAACAAGAAGAGAGACTGAAGCTTTGTGATATTGTTAACTTTGGCATGATTGTTGGAGTGTATCCAACATGCTGGGGGACCAGATGAAGGCAATTTTCCCTTTATTTTTTTTTTATTTGGAAACATTGTTTATCTAAGTCCAGTAATTTCTAGACCTTTTTTACATCATATATAGTATTCCAATAAGAACATTTATTTATATGAAAAAATGTTTTTCTCTCCTTTTTTTTTTAAATTGCGCTCTTTCAAGAAAATAATGAATTATAATTATTGCATATTTCTGTAATTAAAAATGATTATTTTATTTTCTTTTACTAATTTGAACTGTGGCATGTTTCACACCGAGGAGGTTTTACACGGTAAGTTTTTGTATTTTTCAAAATGAAAGAAAAGTTATAACTAATATTACCGAGGTGTGTATGTATTTACAGTTTGTACAATGGAATGTACGAGTAGAAGAATTCTCATACCTTTTTATACAAAAATTTCACAAGATCACTGTTTTATTCACTATTATCGCTGTTTCACATAAATTCACAGTACAGCAACTTTTGTAACCGATCGTCCCTGTTTGTGTTCTTAGCTCAACCACCCTTACTTTAGCATCTTTGCCAGGAATTACTTTTGTGATTTTGTCCCTTGGCCATTTGAGAGGGGTTGTATTATCTTCCTTTAGAATAACTAGCAGTGAATATTTTCTCAAATTAGGTTCACTCTTGCCCCATTTTGGGCGATTTGTAAGCAGCGTTAAATAGTCGTTTTGCCATATTTTACGAAATAACTGTGTGATTTTGATACATATTTGCCAGAATTTTAGTCTATTGTCGGAGTTTTCGGTATGATTTATTTCTGGATATGAGGCTATAGGTTCTCCTATCAAGAAATGACTTGGTTTGAGGTAACTCAAATCTGTTATGTCATTACTTATTTGTGAAATTGGGCGTGAATTAAATATTCCTTCGATTTCAATTATAACGCCATTAAATTGTTCATAGTTTGAGGTTGAGTTTCCAATTACTCTCTCAAGGTGATGTTTGGTACTTCTAACTGCCGATTCCCAGAAACCCCCAAATATCTGAAAATAGCTGAAAATGAATATCAATTCAATTCCCTCATTGGCTGAATAGTCAATGACAGAATCTTTGTGTTCCTCGTAGTTCATAGAGATTAGTTCTTTCATAATTGGCCCATTTGAATGTCGCAATATATTTTCAAAGGTTTTCCTCTCCTAAAAATGGAACGCTTTAATGCCACAAGAAATATTTTTGTCTTGAAAGAGACAGACACTACTATATATGATAATAGATTTTTTAAAGCGAGATTGCTTAATATTAAAAAAAAAACAGAATAGTCTATGCCTACATATGTAAAGACTCTACATGGGTTAAGTCTGTCTTCAGGAAGAGATCCCATTAATTGAGTAGAAAATTCTGCCTTTAACCTAGAGCAGACAGTACATCAATGGATATTATTTTGTATTTCACGATTGCTTCTTATTAAACAAAATTTCATGTTTAGGATGCTAAGTATTTGTTTTTGGCCAGCGTAATTCAACCTTAAATGTTCTCTTTTAATTATTAAGTTAATTACATGAGAGTTTTTTGGCAGTATTATGGGGTACCTTTGTTCATAAAATATTTCTGAAGAGTTATGAAGTCTACTAGCCACACGGAGAAGGCCTACCTTGTCAAGGAAAGGGTGCAAAAATTTTATATTGCATTGAATTTGAGAATTTGATTCCAATAGCTTTAATCCTTCAGAAAAGAATTTACTTTGTTCTGTTCTGATAATAGCTTTCAAAGCACTGTCTAGTTCTCAAAAGAATAAGTTGACTGATTTATTTTCTTTGTGTTTTATTTAGATTATTTATAAAAAGTTTCTGATTAACCATATCAATATTTTCCATCTCTTGTACTATTTTGCTATCAAAAATTGGAACATTCACTTGTTTTAAACATATTTTGTTGATGTAGATCAATACATAGTCATATAAGAAATTTAATAAGCTTTAGGTGTAGTAACTGAAAAGTCTTTGCGTTACTATTTTTTGCATACTTCCTGATAATTTTGATTAAATTCTCACATAAATCAAGAAACAATTTTCTTTCCTATTATCGTTCTCCTAATTCACTATTTACAAGCAATCTGGAAGAAAATCATAAAAATGTAAATTTAATTGAGATACAGTTCCACAAACCATTCCTCCAAAGGTTATTCACAATTTCCATATATATAATGGAAAATTAGGTTGAAAACCATACGAAATTGAAACTATTCATTCAATTACAAAATGAATTTTACTTAATCAAACTATGAAGTTGAACGACATGGTCACAAAACTTTGATGTTGTTATTCTTAATCTTCTTCTTAGTCTTAATCATATCTTCTCTTGAGCAATACGTTGCAAATAAAAACCACGTTAAGATTATTAGATGTTTGAAGTATGGTACACCATAATATATTTGTAGTCATAGATCACATTATCAATCAAAAACTTAAATCTCCGATGATAATGGTTTAGTAAATTATAACAGAGATAAGAGTGAACTCTATGATAGAGGTGTGCTTTGAAAACAAAAGGAAGGTTCTACAAACCAAACATCAAGTTTTGAAAATATAATATATAGATGCAAAAGTCTGCATATGATGTTGAGTAAGCTCCAAACTTCAAAATACACCACTTTGAATTTGATAGCATTACTACTATTAGTTTATGAGTTACAGCATTATGAGTGAAGCAATTTGTGTTAGTTAAAAAAATAAAATAATAAGAATTTCATTAGTTGATAAAGCATCGCTTCATAGAAAAAAGTAAATAGAATAGAAGTATTGACTTGAAAGACAATATACCGATTTCGCACCAGAAAAATCAAACGTTAAGAAGTAAAATCAGCATCAAGGACTCTAGAGATATCAAAGGAACGTGTGAATATCTCAGTATAAAATGGCTCTGTTCAAATTGGTGCCTATGCGAGCAACAACAGATTGCTGACTCTAAGCAGTAATTGGAGCTGTTCAGTAATAAACTTTAATTTTGGGATCGATATGTGACAATGGGTAGAATATTGTACATCGGAGTGCAATCGACAGTTAGATAAGTGGACTGTTTACAATAAACCGACTTCAAAACGTGAGAAGTTCTCTAGCAAGATATGGTATCATAATTTTGAGATGCAAATCGACTATCTTATAAGTCAAAACCTTAAACAGCTATTACTATGCTGCTTGATATGAGTTTTTGAAGGATACAATCGCAAATAATGAGCACCATTTGAAGAAGAAAGTGTTTTTTCATCAAGTCTATCCACCTTATCACAAATTAATGGAAACGATGGCAAAGTTTCATGAATAGAGCTTAGAATTGTTTCGGCATTTACCGTATTATCCAGATCTGGAACGCGGTGACTCTATCATGTTCCGAGACGTTAAAAAGACGCTCCATAGACAAAAGTTTTGCGCCGATGAATATCTAATCGCCGAAAATGGAGCCTTATTTTAATACTACATCGAATGGTATCGAAAAATTGCATGACCTCTATAATCTTTTTATCGTCCTCGAATGCTACTATACTGAATAATAAAATCTATGGATCTATGGATCTAGTGAGACGTGTTACTTATAAAATGAGAGTTTGCAATTATAGTTCCACAAAAATTCAGAATTAAACTTATTTTTCTTGATAATTTCACATACCTATTATCTAGCTTACACGGTTACCATTGTAGACTATCATAATCCTCTTTAAATGCGTTATTTAAACAATTTTTATACGGTAGTGTGGATTTATACGCACATTTCTTGGTTACTTACTCAATTTATTGATACACTTACACTATTCTACGCACTAAGAATTATCACTAAATACTTATCTAATTCTTAACATATCAATTTATTTAAGCACACCGTTCACTTCCCGGTGTGATGGGGATAATATCAGATTATTTACTGACTTATCACTGCTAAACAAACAGGCATGGAAACATGTAAAAAATATCCAATTTGCCAAATTTCTGTTAATTCAATAAAAACCGAACAGGACCCACTTCACTGTCAATATCGAGGACGAGTTCGTACCAATTAGTATGGTAGGCATACTTCTTCAGTTCGCATTGACTTCATCATTGGGTTGCTGTTGCTATATTTCGTATAACCCTACATTTTCTCACAATTCATTCTATCCTATTTACAGTTGATAATAATAGTGATGTCAGATTTCTTTATAATTCAAATATGCTTATTGTAAGAGTGATAGTAGTTAGTGTTACTCAAAGGATAAACGATCCTATACATTTTTTAACAATCAAACAGAGGAACAGATGAAAATAAAAAATATATCTCCGTATATACATCACTATTTCATCTGAAAAAATATTATATTCTTATTTCTTTAATCCAATGAAACTTTTCTTTCGACTAGTCTAAATTAAGTTACTGTTTATCATTAATAGGCTTGATCCTTAAAATTGGAGCTTCAAAGTCAAACAAGAATCTCCACAAAGTGGCTGACAGATATTTACTCAGGATTATGCAGTAATGGAGGAATGCCAGAAGTTCTTCAAGCTATTTATTTATTTAGATGTTCTCTCCAGAGGAATTATTTGAGTTTTCTTCATCTCGTTTCTTATATTAAATACCGACTTCAGTAATTGGAAGTGAAAGTTGAGTATAATTCGATTCAAAATAATATAATTATCTATAAAGTGATATATGGGGAGTATATAGTCTCTATTGAGATCAAATCTTAGAGGAACTGAATTCTTTTCCTGTTCAATTGCCAGCAATTTTTCAGATACAAATATGCTTCATATCTAGAAAGAATTAATCCGAGATATTTGAGGTCAAATCAGAATTTATTATCAATAATTATTGAAATTTGAAAATTTATCAAATTTATCGAAAAGTTAAGAGAGAGAGGGAGAGATTCGTTAGGAAGAATTTGGTAGGATAAGGAAAATTTTTATAGAAGGAGGGTTTCTTGGAATGGGCCCTGATTCAGGAATTGCTTCTCTGCAGGGCTCAAGGAGTTGATAAGGTTCCAAATATTTCAATTTTCATCTCATTCAAATGTAGTCAAGTATCACACCGCTATTAGCTGAAATATCTATTTTGTTGATATTTGTAATAATTATATAATGATCATTTATGAAATTCCATACTTTCTATAAATAGTAGCGATAGAGCTGCCGCAAAACTATTAAGCTCATTACACCATAATAAACTCGAATAAATAGAATTTTCTTTTGTTGTTATTATCAGTCAAGATGAAAATTGAATCCACACGTCAAACATGTTTCTAAATGAAAAGAAGTGAAATTCGTGGTATAGTTGATATCCTTAATCCAAATAATAATTTACTAAAAGGCTGAGGAAAATGTCGAGTGAAACTTGAGATGCTGATCGAAGTATGGAAAGAATAATATGTGGGGCGGATGGAATATTGAAAACCAAACAAAAATATTAATTGTGAGTACCTCGGCCGTTGATCTTCGTCTATATTTATTCAGTTCTGAGCTTGTTGGTTTATCACAATTAGTCTCCGAAATTATAAGTATATAACTGCTGCAAGGATCAGAATATGTTGCTAATCCATTTGCTATTGAATCTCACAATAGTCTATAAAGTGGATTGATTCATTCTAACCGGAATGATGTCTAGATCGTCGTGCATAAAAAATTTGTATCTTCGGAACTTAAACCCCATTATTTATAACTTTGATGTCACGCAGAATATAGTACAAATGCCCCTTCGGGCACCATACCTCAGAGAATTTATTTCATTTGGAATTTTTTATTCACGTCATTTTTTCAATATATTAGACGGTTGTTGATTTTTTTAAACTTTCTTAATCATTCTAAACTGAAGAAATTTTCAAGCTGAGTAACATTGAGTCATAAGTTCTAGAAATATGAAAACTTTATTCATTGAAATTTCTACAAAGGTGCGTAGAAAGTTGAAAAATAAAATAGCCACAATAAATGCCTTAAATTGATATAAAAACGATAATACAGAGGTGGGCATAAGTCAACAACAAATTCTCATTAAGAGAAACGTGTCTGTCATTGAAAGAAATTGCTGAAGGTATCCTAAAAAGGTAACAGTAAGTGTTCAAATTGATGCCTATCTTGATCAATGCTTTGACGGCAACGTTTCTCAACTTTGAGCCAGGTCTGGCGAAGTATGATATCTGTCCGTGAAGAGTTTCAAATAATTCTTCAATTGCAGTTCGGAAGTCGGAAAGGGTGCGTGGTCCTCTTGCAAAAACGCGGTGCTTGAGAAGGCCCCACACAAACATTTACGAATCCTCGTCTACCTAACCATTCTCCAAAATGAACTTTGAGGTACTACCACACACATAACGCGTAGTGCGGCGTAACTCCTGCATGAAATGACAGATGTTTGTGTGTTGGATCGTTTTCTGTTTGCCCACGTAAATCTTCGAGCATTTTCAGAAAACGGAGCCACGAGAACTCCCGCATGGATACCTGCCTTCATACACACTCTAGGCAGGTTTATTCCTTCTTCAAAGAAGACATGAGGATTCTGGTCGTTTCAGCACACGCATTTATGTCGATTGACCGCACTGTTCAGCTTTAAGTTTGCTTCATCCGACCATAAAATGAAATGCTGGAACTGCGGATCATCCTTACTGCATCTGAGGTATAATACGCAAAATTTCTATATTCGATCAAAATTATCTTCGTGAAGGTCACGGAGGAGACGTGCATGGTAAATCGATAGTGGAGGCGTTTCAGTATTCTCAGAATAGAACGATCGAATGTTTAAAGTTCGCCCGATATCCGCACTGTAAATTAGTTTGGGTGCTCGTCTAACTGTTTCTATATTTTCGTTAGTTGTTAAAGAAACCGGTCGTCCAGCGCATCGGCAACAGAGTTTCTGGTATGTCTTCCACACTATTGAACAATATGGTAGCGACGAATTCGGTAATTGTTGGAATTCGGTAAACATAGTTTCGAAATCCGCGATCGTACGATGATACGAAACAAAAAATAATTTTCTTGAAGCGAATGTATCATGACACAGACACACGGGTCTGAAGCACAAACATGCTTCGTTTTAATCTTTTTCGACAGCGTTGCCAGACTTATAAGTGTTGCCTGACTCATGACGACCTCTGTATAATGACAAAATAAGAGAATTCTTCATAACATTTCTGGATTTTTTCTTTTTGTGTTGTTAACTCATCAATTGTGGAATTATCAATACCTCTTTGTACAGTACTTTCAAAAATATCGTTTAGTCAGTTTACATCAATAATGGGATTGTGTATCTAGAGAAGTTATTCTCAAATGGGCATAAAGATATGATGATTGTGACAAGGTTTTTTTTTAATTTTGTTGAAGCTATTATTACTTTGTTACTTTAAATTCATGTGACAGATTATACATCGAGTTTGAACCCGAAATTTGTGGCTACCTTTGAATTATTATGAATCGTTTTTTTCTAAATCATGAGAAAATAAGTCATTGATGAGATTATTCAAATCGATAATCTTCTCTATGAAGTAGTTATCTAATTCCATTCAATTTTTATTCCGTATCATTAGTGTCGATTACCATCTTTGAGGGTATATCGTTGTTTTGGAATATTAACCGTATTTTTTATTTTGCTATTCCCCCTTCGACAGGCACAAAAAATCTCCATTTGCCACAAATTGAATTTTCTCCTTCGCCCTTGCGAACTTTTTTTGCGTTTTCAGTGGAATCAACCGAAAAATGTTTTCTATCAAAAAAGGGTACAGGAAAATTTGTCATTTGTCTTACTTGTTTGAAATAATCATGTAATTTTTGAAACGATCCTCTATAAATTACCGATAAATATTCGTATAGTATATGTTACAGTATACCCTCAACAAATATGTTCATATGAATCGTTTTACTGAAATGGTTGCTTTATGATGGAAATTTCAAGTTTATGCTGATATGTAATAAACAGTTTATGAATCCAATGATATATGGCACAAATTCCTTTTCATTCTTTTGAAATTTTACTGATTTCAAAAAGAATTGTAGTGGCATTTGTTGCGTTAATTTGAATTATAATGAGTCTTTCATTATAATATTATAATATTTGATTGGAAATATTGTTTGATACAAACGACGTTTGATTCTTATCTTTTCACTTAATATAAAGAGACAAACTTTTAAGGCTTCCTAAAGCCGGTAAAGCCTAAAATGAGTAAGCACTCTTTAGTTCCAAATGAATTCGTTTTGAAACTAAGCGACCCTGGACACCAAATTTCATTGAATAACCATGTTTAGAACTAATGGTAAAACCTAGCAAACGTTGGAATTCATGTTCCCAGAAAATAAAAATTGTTTATAAAAGGGGTTGATTCCTGAGCAATTTTTGATCAGTGTAATTAAAACCTGAAATAAGTTGTATTTTTTGTACATAGTTTTTGCTATAAGAAATAATTTAGCTCAGTTTTGAGCACTGTTAGAAAATAATACAGAATTCAATTAAGCTCCAAAATCTCATCAATTTTTGTGTTTCAATAAACACACCCACAACTTTCTGCGATATAATGACAAAGTTTTCCTATTAAAACATTATTGAAGTTCTCCGGATAAAAACTTCAAATAAAACGGAACGAGTTAAAAGTTTAATTATTTAACAAATTTTTGTCTACTCGCTGTTGGTGCTTGTACACGTTCTTATGAATTTCTACTATGAAAAAAGTTATATGGTGGCAGAGATTTCAAAATTAGTTTTTGAATGGTCCTTCAAAAATGAACTTTCTATTGTAACTCTAGAATCTAAAAAACTCCAGATTCTTGATTCTTATTATTTTCCAAAATATCCATTTTTATTCTTACTAAAATTGGCTAATCACTTCCCCAAAGATAGTATTGTCACATCTATGTAAGATACTGAACTGAGTTATTCACTATATTGCAATGAATGTCAAGATATATAACAACATATAGGAGTTTGATATTGTAGACATTTTTCGATTTTTTCTTCAATTCTGGAGATCATTTTATGGCTCATACATAATGAAATTATTATTCAATTCAATGGTTTCCAAATAGGTCTAAAAAAGGGTAGACTGTACATTATTCGTAACTTTACTCGCCCGGAATCATTTCCTCCTGTTTTTTGAGTCTTTGTTGTTAAATAAATTCTCTTTTCTCTTAATATAAAATGATATAATAGTTGTTATATTATTAAAATGGTAAATAGGTCAGTAGCTATTCACATATCATGATTGTTGGCTCGGAAAACAGCGATAATGTCGACGATATTGGTATATACATTTTGAGAAACAAAAATGATTCCAATTATGTTTGAAGTTCTGTAACTTTATAACTTAAGCCATCAATTTTTAGGAATGTTCTCAAAAAATTGATGATTTGCTTCTTCTATGCCATTCTCCGTCATCGAACGTCAACTACATGAATGTTTCTTCGAGTTGAAAAATAACCAGAAATAACACAAGGCTCAATAAAACAAATAGGACGTATGACTGTTACATTGTTTTCACAAAAAAACTGAACTGTCTACTGTGCAGTGCGTGACAATTCATTATAGTGATGCAGCATTAACTTGTGAATACTAATAAATTCAAGAATTGCAAGGAAACATTTTCTTATGTACCAGTTTGTTGTGATAAGGAAGTAGAAAATATATTTTTTCCAAGAGTTTGTTTACTTTAAGAGTCATAGTAACTTTATACAGATTTCAGGTTATAATATCGATAACAGCCAATAAAGCTCTGAAAAACCGTTTTATAGGTGTTGTATTGCACCAGATGACGAGAACTCTATTAGAAAGACACCCTATAGTGTTTTTTCTAGTACGAAAAAAATGCAATAAAGAAAAGTTATGAAAAGAGATGAAGTATCTTCGAAATCAAGTTTCTATTGCTGTTGCGGGAAATATAGCTTTTGTGTCTTAAAGAAGGCTCCAAGTTTTTGTGTAGCTGCATAATTTATGCCCAGGCAGGACCAAATCTTGATATGCAGTGCCAGCCTTCTTTGTAAAAATAGCAGCATCTTTTTTGCATTAAACTCAATCAGATTGATTTCACCCCATTTCAGAATACTTTCAAAATCGGTATTAATGGTGGTGTTAGTTGCTTGGTTGCTTTGGATAGTGGCCTAGTTCATTAGAATGGTTAATTAGAACGATTTGTCGAGTGGATCGTTGATGTACAGAAGAGAGTAGGTGACAAGTTGCATCTCTGGGGAGAACCAGCGTTGACTTCAAACTTTTCTGAGGTGTGTCCATCGATAGCGAACTGGATGGATCGGTCTTTGAGCTAATAGCTAATACGCCAGTCGATAAGTGAGAACAACAAACCATACGATCTTAATTTATTTAGAAGTTTGTAATGCTAAACCCTTCAATATATCAAGCAACATATATCGATAAATATTTTTGACATCAGTAAAATTGTTTGTATTACGATTGTATTGCTGTATAATTAAATGGGAAAACAGGTAATACTGTTCTCAATCTGTAGTTCGTCGAATGGGTTATTTATACTTGAACAAGTTTTCAAAATGAATTTTGTACATGATGTTATATAATCGAAAGTAGTTTTTTGTTTGTAAAATTTTAATATTATCGTTGAGTTCTTGTATTTTTGTGAGTTATTTAGGAACTAATTGGATAACTATATAGTAATTCAGACATCCTTAACCAGCAATATTCGATAAAATATTTATTGAGCTGGATATTTTGTTACTAGATATTTTTTGAATAAAAAATAATCAGTAATATCTAGGAACCTTTTGTTAGAGTGTCCAGCCATTAACTGCATGTCAATATATAAATCAATTTATAAATTGAAATCTATGTCAACACAATCCACGAATGAGTATTAAGGTAGTAATTTCAAAGAATCTTCCACAACTCTTCAAAAAAGCGACCAGCATCACAAGGTTATGCTGTATATAGTAGTGGAGTGTTTTTACTTCAAACGTTACTATTCCTTTATCAAAAACGGAACAGTTTCCCCTTTGACATATTCTCTACAAAAATAACTTTTCAATATAAAGTATTTCTTCGGCTTATTTCTGAAGTTTTGAGAAAACCTCACGCGACATTGAGAAACGTGTTTGATACCGATACACCAAACATTTCCTAATATTTGATACAATTGTGAAAAACTTCAGAGTATACTTCTCACATCCTTATCCGTTAGAAACTCTGCGATACAAAGAAAGTTCAGATTCCTGTCTTTTCACAGAAACTGGAAAATAAAAGATAGTTCGTGACAGTTTGCTAATACTCCGAATTTAGTCGGATGAAACTTAAAACATCTTGTTTTCTGTAAGCACTAACACAAAGTTTCCCAGATTGCTAACAATACTGGAGCGCAAACTTTAATCATTCGCTCAGAACAACGAAGTTGTATAATATTTGCTGAATACTGCACTATATACCAAAATTATATGATTAAAGTTTTAGTTTCGATGATTTATTGGGAACGAATAAGTTATTTGTAGTGAAGAAGAAAGAGATTCCCTGGTAAAACATTAATTATATGTTGGTGTGAATATATGTATTCTCATTTTATTAAATGAATGTAATCGTCAAAGTAACATAAATTTGTTATGAATTTGAAACGGGTTCGATAAGATACAAAACATAAGCGATTTAACAGATGAAAAATTGAATCATCGACTGTTAACTGTTGTTAAAAGCAAGAGGATGTCGAAACATACGATTGACATGAAACAAGAAGAAACCTATAAATGTTAGTAGTAGTTAGTCAATGGCTAAATTAGAATGCAGCTAGAGGGTTGTTGATCAACAAAAGAGTGAAATATTGAGCAAAATAGTGGACCTCAAGAAATTAACTACCGACTATACTGTCCTACGTATTTTAGAATTTAATAATATAGATAATAAAACATTATTTGCGGGTTTCCTTAATTATGTACAGGAAGAGGATTCATTAGTAATTAGCAGAGATAAACAATTTCGTGATATCAGGCATAAGCTTAATTGTGAAATCGCAAGTCACAGTAATATATCACACTCAAAGGCTTCGCACATCATACATTGGACGAGATTATTTGTTCATTCATCACATAAATCAAATCATTTACAGAGTGACGTAGGAAATATTAGGAGATGGCAGAATGATCATAGATTTATTATAAAAATGAAATTGATTCTCAAAACTCCAATCCCTATGAATTATTTATTTTATTGACTTTGATTTTAACATTTTATAGAACTAGTAATATCACATATTGTGTCATATGTTTAACCAGTTTCTTATTTGAGCAAACAACACATTTCTTGTAAAAACTTTTTGTAAATTCTCACATAAAGAAATCTTGAATTGCCAAATTTTGAAATCAAAACTACAAACGGCCTTAAGGGACTCCAAGACGTACTCTAGTAACTAGTTGTCACATTTTTAATTCATCCCCAACTTCTTTGCACTTCTGAAAATTGAAAATAAAAACGGGATTATTCCATCAAGTCACCTTACTTGAAAGGTTTTTCAATATAATAACTGTTTCTACTTTATAAGTTCCCCTACTGGACTATGTACTTGTATATCCCTCATTATGTCTCATTTTTTTCGTAATTATTATATTCACACGTACATAATACAAATTCAAAAAATTTGGTTGCTTGAACATTAATTTAATATCTACTGCATTTATTTTTGCATCTGTCGCACAGTCTTAAAAAGATTTCATGCGTTTTTGCTATTAATTTTTATGGTAATTCTATCGGTTCCAATATCTTCTTCTTCTCAATGATTTTGATAATTTTAAGAATTGTTTTTCTCAATCTACACTCTAATTTCCAACGTTTTTTTTTTTGAAACAGCTTCTAAATAACTAAGCATACAGTCCCATATAAGCTTTTAGTCCTTTTGAAACACATTCCTACTAATTTCTGAAGTTGTCAATTACCTGATATCTATTCCTATATTCTGTACTGATAACAAAAAACAATCAAAACATATATTTGAAGCACTCGCTTTTTGGATCTAAAGCTTTCAAAATCTATTCAAAATGTAGAGGTGAATAATTTCTTACGGATTTATCAGAGGCTGATAAAGAATCTTTTCTCCGAAAGTCATATTTGTTTCCGACGGCCGACTCTTTTCTGTTCCAGTTTTCGATTTTCGTCTTCATATAAATAAACCAGGAAATTTGATATAGCCATTTCGTTAAACGAAAAGAGAGTCTGTCTTTCTGAATCTATTCACACTGACCATCCATATTAGTTGAATGAAATTTTATCTGCAACGATTCTAATCTTTTTATATTATTCTTTACGTTGTGTTGAGTACCCAGTGACAATCGAAGCCAAATTTTTTTTCATTCGTCCGGTAATAATTGCTAATCTCTTAGATAATATGCAAAAAGATTTATAGTATTAGAAAGCGTTGTAACGTTATTTTGATATTATTTTTATATATGTTAGGGTAAATGTGACTAATCCATTGATTATATATAATAACTGGTAATCATGCATAATCGCCACTTTCTTTGGTAAATATCATAATTATTTTGAAATATACCAAATCAACTTAATATGTTAATTTACGAAAATTCGTTCTATTAGCACATCTACTCGGATTCCATTAACACTTGACAACCACGTAATTTCCAAATAATTTTCAAACCAAAAAATATTGAATAGTGGCTGGTATGCTTGAACGTTTTAATATCAAATTAATTGATAATATTTGGTCACTAGCAATTTTGGCCTGAAAACGTCTTCTTTCCCGAATAACTGTTTCTCAACCATTTTAAAACTGAAGAAGAGCTTCATGCATTAATTGAAAACACCAATCAGGAAACATTTTTTTAATACGGAAATTAACTTTAAACTCAGTAAGACAATAAAGTAGCTGTCGCTCTAGCCCAGACAGATATTGTATCCAGGCATGGGTAAGTGACATTTTCGTCCTTGAAAGTATTCTCGATGAAAACAATTTTTTCCTTTTTCACGGGTCGTGACAGTTATCAATCGTTAACTCCCATTGGCCATGGACGAACATTTTACTTACTTTGTCTTCCATTACGAACTGAAGTAGATCGTTTTGTTCATGCGCTGAAGAATCTTGGAGTTTGTTACTCTATCGACTCAATTTATCTTTAAACCAAATCTTAAACGCTTCCAAATACTAGAGCACTTTCCTCATATGTAGATCAAAGTTAAGATTTTATGGAACTTGCTCTTGCTTCTTATTCGTATTTCCTCGAAAAGTCTTCTTATTTGGCACACCATCGCATTTTCATGCTTTCAGGAGATATCAAATCATTCACAATTAACCAAAATGTACTTTCAGTGATGGTGGTTGAAGCTGAAGTATGGTTCAATGAAAAGTATTTTTAGTGGCCTCGCTCTACTAACTTGTATAAAAACTTAACTATCAATTTTGTCTCAGCGGGCAAATATTAATATACCCAATTAATTATGGCTCGAAATGAACTGACACAGGCAAAGATGCAGGAACCATAGATATAAATATAAGGGAAGAGTCAATTTTATTTCATATCATTTATTAACTGGAATCTTAGATTGTGAAGAATTCTATATGTTATTTCTTCTGCCAATATCCTTATTCGACCTTATCTTATTGTAATCCAAACTTCCTACATATTGGAAAAATGATTTGATTTCATTTATGACTTTCGGATTATGATACTCAAACGATGTCAGTGGTGAATAGCAGATGGCATGATTCTATCATTTTATACGAACCCTATCTGTTGAAAACATACGTCCCTACTCACCTGTATAGTTAACATAACATAAAAAAGAGGTGGAATCACAGAAAGACCCCAGTAACTCGAATAATATTTAAATATACTGTGCGTTCTAGCGACTGCAAATTATTTCTGATATGAAAAGTTCCAGAATTTCTGCAAATGATAAATATTATTCTTATATAAACTATTTATTGCTTGGAAAAAATAGCTCGTCTGCTCCTTTGATTCAAGTCCCTAAGGATACTAGAATCGATCAAGGAAAGTGAACAGAAAGTGATGTCTAGATTTATGAGATTTTTGCTTCTGGAAGTGGAAATGTGACATTGGAATTCGTGATCTGTTAATGGAATTAAGAGGCCCTTGGAAACACTTTTTCTCATTTGTTATTTTGGATATATTCTATTTTTATTCAAAACAACCGATTAAAATTTGTAGACTATCCTATTGATAGGGGTAAGGTTTCATTTAGAACTTAATTTTTAGTTAGTGTGGGCATATAACGTCTCCGATAAATCGCTCCATCCTACAACAAATTAGTAAGACTTTCATATTCTACAGTCTTTTCGTCCTTTGTCAATTTTGCTCCATTCATTATTTGGAAATAGTGAGAACGACGACGATTGAAACAATAATTCCTTGAAATTATTCCGGGGAAAATAACTTATGAATTTATTGAATATGAAAGCAAATCACAGTTACCAGAAAGATTTTATTATCAATAATACCATTATATGAAGAAGTTGCATTTTTATTGTCATTGCAATTGAAATAATGATTGTCTTCCAATCGTTTCCTCATACTTAATATTATTAAAGTCATTCGAAGTTTTATTAAATGAAAAATATTCACATAATTATGTTGATATTAAATTTCCCATCAACACATCAAAATTTCAGTGAATTCAACCCCTCTTGATACTAACATTGGAAAACATATGCTTATACAGCAAAAATTACTGCCAATCCAATTATTATGTATGTCCATAATGATGTTATTCGTTAATTTTGTATTGGTTTATATTCGCATGTTATATGTCATCAGTCGCCTTCTGTTATATACGCTCGTAAAAAATAATCACATAGAAAGTTCTGTTTCACGAACAACAATAAAACAATTAACGAAAAAGTTAACATGCATCAAAATTTAATGAGTCTGTTTACGTGTATAAGTGGGGGAGGGAGCTATGCCCTTTTCCTTAAAAATCAATAAGCTACATACATGAAAAACTATTGTTATATATTGTTGAATGTTTTATTCTGTTCATACTCGAGAAATTAACTCCTATATAAAACATGTCATTTAAATTCGACTGCTTTGTCATTTTGACAGCTATAAAAAAGGTGCGTCGTTTTTTATCACCTACCCCGTGAGTTATTTACGTATTGTTGATAATTGATACTGAAATAATACAATATGAATTCATTTAAATAATTTAATTGTATCAATATACATAATTATTCATTCATATATTCGGTCGTTAATTTAAACACTCGAGCATCTTCTAAGAATTTAACTAAAAATTTTTCTATCAGTAATTTTGCCTTTGTTCTCGTGATTTTGTCATGTCAGTTTTTCTCGTAAAATTACTGATTGGCAAAACTCTTTCGTTTCAAAAATAAATTTTGTTTGTGTTTTTACTGTTGATAAAATTGAATATTGTATTTATATTTGTGATTCTCTAAATTAGGTTTTTATATGTATTCATTAATAAGGATAATACTTATGAGTACAAAGATTACTGACCTTTTATGTAACAAACAAAATAAAATTTATATTTATATTTATTTAACATTCCTAATTAAGTACTAGTGACCAAAGAATCTGAATTATTTTGAAATTTCGGATAATTTGAAATAGTGATTGTATTATATGTTATACCTCACCGATTATTAAATTCGAGGTCATTATTTAAATTATTAAAAAAACTTCAGAACATCGATCTAGCTCACTTCAGTAATTATCGTTGCTAATATTATCGTTCCCAATGTGACTGACTAAATAAATGTTTTTGGAACATAGTTCGCAGCACTTTCCCATGCAAGTATAGTAAATTCATCTACTGCAATACACAGCTTCACATGTACAATATCAAATCTCACATCTATGTATATATTCCCCAATCTTGATGTCTTTGTTGAATTTGAGATTCTCTACTGTTTGAGCCGAAATGCGTTTCTTTACCATAAAGGAGTATTCGCCGTGTCCGAAATGATCTTCATTCACATCATTGTATCAGTCACCATTTTTTAGAGAGTGAGTTATTTAGAGAGTGAGTTACACGTACTAGAATATTACGGGAACAAGGACGTAAATCAATATTTAAAAGTTAATGTCATAATGATTCCTCTCTTTTTGGCAATGGAAAAGTCTATTCAGTGTTAAATTAATAGTTTTCAATTATAAAAATAATACATAGTTTTGAAGCTCGAATTCTTATTACAAATACATTTTGCTTCTACCACAATCGAAAAGCTTACAATACACACATAGCCTATTGAAATTATATAGTTTACTTTTCATGAAATAAGGTTTTCATTAATATTGTGTTCCATAGTTTTCAATTTTTGCACATTTTTAAGGTCAATTCTGATTCTAGATGAATTTTTCATGACTTGTATCGTTCTAATAAAACAAAAAAACTCATCAACCAAATTACAATTCAGAATAGAAATGGGATAGTTTGAGAGAAAATATATTCCAAATATTTTCAAATCTCTTGGGATGCATTCGTTCAAGATACACATCTAAGTACATTCTGTCCTATATATGTCAAAGCAATCTGTTCAATTATTTGAAGAGTTTTTAAGTATTGATATTGATGATTAATTCTCACAAGAATGTTTACCACATTTTCCACACACAGCAGAAAAGTTCATGACTACTTTTCTGTAGGTATTTTAAATGTAATAGATCAATTATATAAGCTGCATCCCCCATATCAAGCTAGTTCTGTTTTTAATGGAAGGTTATTGAATAAAACATAGGAGTCTTAATTGAGAGGTAACTCAACACGGTTTGTCTACGAAGTAGCCTTAGCAAAGAAGACTTTTTATTCAGCTATCGCCGCCGTTAATCGCGGTAAGTATTTGCTCTCCTGCACCGTCTCTTTAGTCAGGTTTGAAATGTCTTTTGGATTCTTTTGAATTACTGAGAGCAGCTCGCATTTACGTTGAACAAAAATTGGATGAAGGCTAGAAGAATCTAAGGTACTGGTAGCATGATAAAAAATGGAATGTTGGCTAGAAGAATTTGACGTAGATGAGTATATATTATTATGTTATCAGATGTTCCACCACTTCCATACTTCTGAAAGTAGATATTACGGTGTATTAAATCCGTGAAGCCATTGCGGATTCTCTATCCATCAATGCCCCCTTTAAAGTGGCAAAGTTACCTATGGGGAATGACATTATCAAAATATCTTTGCGCTACAGTGTCTGGAAAAATATTCTAAACTTCATCACGGATTCTTCACATCCCTTTTTGAGGTAGCCCCATAGAATAAAATTGATTAGGGTTATATTAGGATTTCTGGATGGCCAATTGATATCACATAATACAGAGAAGATCGCTCTTCTATCGAAAGGTTAGAAGGTTCTCATATTCTGGGGTTGAAAATTTATTCAACATGTCCCTTAATCGATCAGCAGTAATATCAAGTGAAGTCTTGTGAGTATTTTGAAAAACATGAGGTACGATTGATACAGATACATTTATCGTTGCCTATTCTTAAGAGTGCGGTGAACTTTTTTGTATATTTTAGTCTTTTGGAGGCGGATTTACTTAATTACGAAGCTGCTTGGATAATTTTTGTTGAAATATATAAATATCACCACTTCCTCACTGACGAAAGTGGACGTAACGGTGTAAGAAATCACAAAGTCTTTGGATATTCGTAGAAACCATTACGAGTTTAGGAGAGCCAAATGAAGATAATTATATAGCCTAGAATAATGTTTTTATATCAAATTATAAGTGATCATATTTCAAGAACCATTTTAGTAACAACAACAACAACAGAAATAGCCTAACAAAAAAAGTACAAAGGTAGAGTGTTGTTTGACGGTAATATGGAAGTTTTGCAACATTTAGTACCCCATCATATGTAAAATATAGTTATAACGAGAATGTTATTATACTAATAATATTAACTTCAATAAAAGCATAAACCATAAATTCGATTAACAAGGTTCAAGGTTTTCAATCAGTCAAATTGCCGACGATGATCCTCTAACTAACACATGAATATTATTTTATCTTCAATAAATATATGCATATACTATGATGATCCCGACAGAAATTTGACAGGAAGCCTATATTCCTTCTATGGATTTGCCGAGAACAATCCTTGGCTTGATAAAAACTGCATTAGAGCAGTCCACAAAAATGCTGCTTATCGCAAATGGTGCTCAAAACCTAGTGCCGTAAAACGTAACTTTGTTGTCTAGAGAAATACTTGCAATCAGACCATAGATGCTTGCAACGAACGATATAATGAGTGAGTGAAAAAAAATCAAAAGTCAAAAATTCCATTATCGACTGGAGAAGATGGGTCAATGGCAATGACCATAAAATACAAGACAGAAACTTCTTGGGTAAAGTGTTTGCTTCAAATTCAACTTTTGATTCGCGGGGAAAACTACCAACCAGTCTGCCTTGAGTTTGTACATACATGCCGAGACCGAGATGTGACAACACTTCTCAAAGGTTTGAACATCAAAAAAGCGATTGGTCCAAATGGGATACCACCAATCATATTAAAGAATTGCGCTGCTGAACTAGCAAGTCCGTTGTGCAAACTCTTTTCTCTATCATATAAAAGAGGTCTCTTCCGTACAAATTGTAAAATTGCTTGGGCTTGACCCAAATAAAAAAAAAATCCCAATAACTACCGTACGATTGCTTCAGTCCCAGCTATTACCAAAGTCATAGAGAACGCAGTTTTGATATTGAATCATAGGAAACTTATTGTACTTCAAGAACCAATTAAGTAATTATATGAAAGTTTGAATTGCAAAATGCAGAGTATCTTCAGTTTCAATAATAATGTTATTATACTAACGATAACTACACCAATAAAAAATGGAATGGTCATAGTTAATATTTCGTTTTTCATAGATTTTAACTAACATTTGAATATTATTTTCTTCTCAATGAATATAGGCAAAGACTGTAACGATCTCGATAGAAATCTTTCCTTCAAATCATCTTTTGCAATATTTTGGTTTACGTTGACAGCAAGGTTAAACTCTTTATTCTTATCCATGGGAAACTTCTCTCTCCACAATAATTCATAAAGTGTCGACGTGCAGGAATCTCACATAACGGAGTAGGTGTGAGTAGAGGAAGTGGATTTATCAGGTTCGTTATCGATTTGATAGGTATGCGAAGGATGATTTTCGTTATATATCATTTGCAGGTAGAATATTTAATGAATTTTTCATCTAGAATATGTAATAATACAATTGAAGGCTGGATGTTGTTTTGTGATGTTATTTGATCTCAATTTTAGTAACTTATATAACCAATTTTTTGTAGTTGTGCAGCTAACTGAAAAATAAACAAAAGCTGCGTGATATTCAGTGTCAAGTCGAGATGTTACAACCGGGCATGCTGCCTGTATTCATTGTGTACATAACTCATAAAGTAGTTCAATTTTGCCAAATGTATATACAATAATGAACAAATTCCCTATTCAACTATATCATAGTCAATTTCAACGTAAAATATTTTAGTTGACAGTTGAAATTGGAATGAATCGACATGTTTTGAATTGAAATGTGGTGATAACAGAAAGAATATCTACGTCTTTTGGAATTATGAGAGAAAATTATTCGATTTTGTTGCATTTTATCCTCATTATAGAAGTGCTTCCAATTGAAGAGAAAATAAAAGATGAATATAAAGAAGTTTTCCTTATTCATTAATTAGTTTGTTTGAAGTTATTTGTCTACTTTGAATTCGAATTGTAGCGAAAAAAATTGTATTATATCATAAAATAATTTCAGCATCTCTCGACGATTCTTTGAGAGAAATTTCTTCCATATGCTTGAAAATACTGCATATTTATTTGCTATCAATTTAATTGTATGTACGCAACGTAAACTGTAGGTTTAATCACTGGAAAGTATCTGCTACTGAACTAGTGAATTTAGTACAGACTACATAAGCTATTTCTACCTCAAGTTCTTGCGATCGCTGAAATTACTCGCATTTATTTCCATAATATCAGATACCAAGGTTTCACAATGAATTCCGATCTTGTTTTCCTTGCAGTTTGTCTAAGCATATTTATAAATGTATACCAACATAGGAGTTTTAATTATTTCTTGGTTGAAGATGAAAGAAAACTTTGCAAAAGGTTTTATTCATGATATTGAAACCACCTTATAGATTTAAGTATATCCATAATCTTCTAGATACTTCTATATTTTGATTTGGCTGCGTCTACTTTTCACTGCGACGCCCTACTATAGTCGCTTTCCCGGCTTTGCCCCATTTAGTAGGTCTAGACGAATGTTCTTTGCTTGCGGACCATCTCTAAAGTCGGCTACAAGATTTTCAACATCTTTTTTCAACAACGCATTCTAATGGATTTCATAAATTATTGATAAAGTAATACTAGCAGTGAAATGCTTAATGTAAAATGATGTCCTGAATCCAAATATAACTATCGTTTTATATCATCACTCACCATCATCAGGGGAGCCCGACTTCAATTCCTACTATTTTTCGATAATAATAATAAACTTATGGACATTGATTTAATTTTAAGAGGTAAACAGAACAGTTTTAGCTGTAGACAATTATAAATTATGAATAATTATTATTATTTGACGCTTGCTTACGTTTTATACCTTAAGGTACAAGTGTCTCATTCCAAAATGTAGGAGAAATACGCAAAAATGCTTGCATTCCACTTTCTTAAAAATCTCTTCCCCATCTTAGCGATTTTTCTATGGAACCGTTTCCCGTGTTCAACGGAGGCTGCTCTTAAAAGGAGATGTTCAGGTGCGAAAATTCATTGTTTGATTCCATATACATAATTTTACCAGGGCTTGGGCGAAACTGTAATTAGGCCAGGGCATTTACGAAATTACGTGACAAAATACTTATACTTATACTGCTACCAAATGCACATTTTCAATAAAAGATTATTGAAACTTTTATTGATAAAAATTTCAAGCTTCCTCTATAAAATGACGCAAAAAACATTCCTCAATATTGAATAACAAAGCCGCAGTAAATTTAAAAAAAAATGTCTAACTTCGCCCCAAATTAAACTGCCAACTTTCCGAATATGACATTGGTATTACGATATTTTTATAAAATGTTTAAAAAACAATAAATAGTTTATTATTTTTTTTTTCTCCTTTTTTGTACACTTTTTTGAGGTCAAAAAAATCCAAAAAACTGATGAGAGATTTTTAGTTTAACTCTTCTTCTTTCCAACGCGACTTTCCAAATTATGATAGGACCATCCGGTGAGTAAGAATGGCCCTTTGAAAAGAAAGGCCTCCTATTTATATATTTAATTGCCATTTTGCAAAAACTATTGGGGCCTCAGTGCCCATCTTCAGAGCATTGATGAAGTACATCGAGATCACGTTCAATATTTTCAGGAGTTCGAATCGTTCTGGCACCTCGCTCCAGTTTCCTCGAGGTTGTTTATCCACATTTGAATCGCTTGGTCTGACGGAACAGGTATATTAAAATGCCGTCTAAAATCCCTCGCCATTTTGATAATAAGCCTTGATTGCGTAACCTCAACTAAATGGCAAGCCACTCGGGTTCCGGTAGGCCTATGACTGTCTTCCCTACCATTTCACTGCGAGCTGCAAGCCCCATCCCGAATCTTCCCGTTTCATTGCCAAACCCTTTATATCAAATTTTTTATATAGAAAATTACCAAAAAACTGTATTTTGATCAGAATTAGGCCAGTAGAAAAAATATTGTATGCAATTCGGGTGTGAATGACTTTTGTCGGCAATTCACATTCGTCGAAAAAAGGCTACTTTACACACTTGTTATTTAAATAACTATTTTCTACGTCCGTTATAATATTCACGTTTTTTTCCATTCATTTGTATTCATGAATGATGTAATTTCCGTATCGGTCAAAAAGCGTGTAAAAAAGTACCGTAGCGGTTCACTTTTTCGCGCTTTCTGGTTAAAAAAAGTTTCTCAACGCAATTATAAAATTGTTTTACCAAAACAGTTGGCTGTAAACTGTCGTTTTGTTTTTAATTAAAAAGAGTGTAGTATTATTATTAGTGATGTAGAGTAATAGCGAATAAAGTTTAAACTGCACACCAAAAGATGTTGTTGAATCGGTAACTGCAGCGACTAAAAATCTTCTCCCTGAGATATCCAGGAAACGGTATTTGAAGGAACATAATTCTTTTATGGAGGGTGTACCAAAAAAGGCATAACCAGCTTCACAGAAAGATTCTTGCTAGCTTACTTTGAAATTAAATCCAGAATGTGGAAGTTTTCAACACTTTGGTCGACTTATTCAAAACTGAAAGGCACCCTAATGGTAAATAACGACGCAGACATCAATAAACACTCAAAACTCATTGCATATTTGAAAAATAAATCAGTTGGCTATAGACCCAAAACATCTAAATCACAATGAATTCCGCAGTAAAAATTTTAATGGAAACAACTAGTTCCACTTCAAGCAACATTGTAAGTGTTCACGATCCTACCGACAATCCAATAAGTACTAATACAACTGTAGACAATGTTAATTCTCTGAAGTCGTTAAATGTTGCCAATTCAAGTACCAATAGTAAGGTAACTTTGTCTCTACTTCGAATTAATAATGCTCATAGTTGTATATATGAAAATTGATAAAAGTTTTGTCGGATTTTTGAAAGTCTACGGACGTAGGAAAAATTTTGTACGAAACTCTTGAGTAAAGTAACTTTTTTTTTTCACGATTAGGACAGTTTAATCAAGAGCTGAAGGCGAGTGCGGCAATTTATACTTGTTACATAAATAACTATTATTGTTGCTTTACTACTCCATACATAGACGTTTGTCATGAAATTATTTAGTCGTGGATAATCAAATAAACTAAATCGATATATCAAACATAAGAATTCTTAATCATCTTGTGACTATAGTAAATTAAAGTATTAATTGAAACCAAATTGAAAACTAATAATTCTCCATTATCCATACGAACCAAGTTTTAATCAAGTTTATACAGGAATTCACTGTTGGAACTCAATCTAATATCGGTAAATGGGAGTAAATTCCGTTGTATACTAAGTGGACAATTTATAACGTTAGTGGATATATGCTTTCATGCTGTATTGTAAGCCTCAATGTTGACATACCAGCTTTTGCATAGGCCTAGTTAATAATGTATTAACCTCTGCCCCAGATACCATTCCAGACCTATCAACTATTGTGTAAAGTGGTCGAGAGAAATTCGTTCATTTAGATCGAGCTCAGATATGATAGAAACTTGCAAGGAAACATACACGAAGACGACACGAGTTTAATATAAACGATGACCATGGCGCTATAGCTTTTGTTGATAGAGTTTCTCCCAATATTCTACACAATGGAATAGGAAAAGTTGCTAGATACAAAATATATCACAATAAGAAGTATTTTGTTAACATTATTTTTAGTTGAAAATCCAATCTATTGAAATAAATGTTTGTATTAATTTTAATAATATGAAATATTTTTGTTATTTGAATCCTTGACATTATTCAGTATATTCAGATAACATCAATTTGCACTTAAAGTCATCATTATTATCTTTATATATTAAATATAATATTTTAATCAATTCTCAACTGTGAATTGAATACTTTAGCACGCCAATTTAATATTTTCTATATCGTTCCACAAGGTCTCTCATAAAAAGGGAAGTAGACAAAGCCTTGTTTGGTATATAAAGCAAAATCGTATTATTTGGGCAGTTTGTATTAGGGCAACTGTTACTGAAAATTTATTAAGAAATCAATATTTATATTCAGAAATTGTCAATAATTCATATTTTAGCAAAAAGGAATTCAGTATTCAAATCTTAACAATGAAAAGTTATTCTTTGTGCGGGGTTTAGGAACCATTCACAACATTAAATTAGTATGTCAATTTAACTGTTCTTTTGTCAAGTTTTTCATGTTTAAGTTTAGACACCATCAAAATATACTGAAATATCTTTTCTAGATTTACAATTATAATCAAAGTACGTACGCAATTTGTTCTGAATCATATCCAATGTTAGCACCACAAGGGCTGTATAAATTCGAAGACTATTCTAATCTCGACGTTAACATTCACTAGTTCTGGTTTAATATATCTAGTTTTAATGTAAGATCTGCAACATCCTCACTTGAACAACACGATGATTGTTTAGACCCTTTCAAAATAGTAATTTCTATTAATTTACACAAGCTTATGTTGGATAATCAAACATATTTAAAATAATTTTATGACAATGGACATATATTTGCACGTATAAATTTACTTTCTTACTTTAATGATTATTCGACACTGTATCGTCCACCTGAAAAGTGACTCCTTGAGCCTCCGGCATCCGTTCGACGTGACAAGCCATCTTATTCTCTTCTACCAAACTGGGCTCTCCTTACAGGGCGTAAAACTCAGCGCCATTTTCCTTGATCTTGTATAGGGTCCTAGAGGCGCCAAAGTACTTTCCTCTTCGACGAGTTAAGTCTCAATTTGTCTCTAGCAGTCATTACCCAGATTTCCAAAGCATACATGACAAGTACTGTACGGTAAATTCTCTCTTTGAGCATGAACATCGTTTTAGCTCCATTGGATTCCTCACTGAATGTCTAGAAGTTCTCTCCAAGTTCTGTTTTTCCTCTACTTAGCATGTCAACATCGTCTGTGTGAGCAACCTTCTGTCTAAATCGGATGAGTAGAGTTTGTCTGCAGCCTCCTAAATATTCAGATTGAACAGAAAACAAAAAGGAGATTCCCCTTGCTTCAGACCCTTTTCTGACCCTTAACGTGGAAATCACTACCATCAACAAATCTAAATAGTTATAATAATAAAAGCAAACAATGAATTGAATATAAGAATCGTAAACTAAATTAAGATCTGAAAAACAACCACGCTTGACATGAGCTAGTTAAATTCACTACTTTTGTCGTGCCAATGAGTTTTATAAGCGCTTCTTTAGAACTCGCCCCGGTATATCAGTTTGACAGTCAACACTCTTCCATAGTTCTTTAGGCAAAACTAGATAATATACACAGTCACAAGATTGACTAGGTATTGATTGACTATCCGACTCAAATTCTTTTTAATTGGATATATAAATCTTTTCTTACTAATTAAAAAAATACTCTCAATAAAAAAATCCATTCGGGTTTTATCTTCCGAAACAGAAATGCTTCACTATTAATTATAATTTTTTGATGAAAGAGTTTAATTAGAATCCTCCATCATTACCAAGTCCCTGTATTTAATTATTCTCATAGATCCGGACCAGCTAACAAGGTAGTATTTCCAAATAGAATTCTCAGTGAAATATATGAAACATTGAAGCAACATACCAAAAAGTATGAAACAGCCGGCAAAAATATTACCAAAATAAGGCACAGACTGGCGAATCGTATCTTCTCCAGGGGCGGAACTCATCACAGTTCTAATCCCAAAACATTAATATTCATACGGCTCGAATGAGAAGGGATAAACATCTAAATTACTTGGAGATATGTCGTCGTTGCCAGTTTCTCCTACCGCACATATATAATTATGAATTTGCTGAGCTTTGTATTGATCAAATTTAAATAAAAAAAATCCACGTTTTCAACTGAAATACCCTCATAATCGTGAATAAGTTCATAAATAAGTTATGTAATTATAAGCAGGTGATTGCATCTAAGACTAACGTAAAAACTCATTGGATAGAATAAGTTATTGTATTAATCCAGGTAATATGGACGCTAGAAATAAGGAATTTTTTTATCAAAGAAATGTGACGCTATAGATTTTGGATATACAAGAAAACTTCTAAGAAAAATGATTCGAGTATTCACCACCCACAAAAATGCCTTTTGTAACTAAAGCTGAAGCTTCCATAGCTTGAGAGCTTCAAGTCGGTCATCTATTGGAATAGTCTTAAAAATTTCAACTGAGTATGTGTGACGATGCATTATCATTATAAACTCGTGAATATTGGACTCAAGAATTTGATATCGATTTAGTAATGGAAAAATGTTGATCTTTTCTTCTTCCAATATCAACTGAAGATTAAAAAAACACTTGCACATTTTTTTTTTGATCTACAATAGGCAGAGATGCCTCAGGTAATGAAATCATTATACCTACCTCTAAGGGAGTTTGACTCAAACAGGGTATCAGACGTGAACTGATACAATTTTGTACCCTATTCCTTTTTTTTCTGGAAAACGAAATTAAAAAGCAAAAACCATAAAGGAAAATAAATTCTTTGCAAATAATACAAAAGAAAAAAAAAGTTGCATATACCACATACTCATCTTCTTTGATAATTTGTTCAACACAGTTTTTCCAAAGCTCTTGGCGGTCTGCAGCTAGAGCTTTCTTAACGAGTCCTACTCAGTTCTGGAGACTGATTAGGGAGATAGTCTGAGAAGAGTATGACTCTGACTTTGCATAGCTTGTCAATATAAAAAAGCTGAAATTTGTTCTTTGTTACTACTACTATTTGGTAGGAGTTGCAGCGAGTGGTAGGATGCGTTGTCCATAACGATTACTGACTGTGGTCGACTGTTCATTAAACCACTTTTCGAATAATTCTGCTGTCATATCTTCAAGATAATCAGCTGCACAGTTTTTAGCAGATATTAATAAAGCATTATAATGCGTTTCCCTTTAGAACATGGCCTTTTCAAACAGCAATTTTTATTATTGTCACTTCAACCGAACTTCATTACATCGTGACTATCAAACCATTTTTCATCTAGATAAAATATGTGTGTATTAGAACTTCGGTAGTCTTTTATCTGACGCAAATAATCTTGTCGCCATCCAACTCTCCTTAGCGATTCGGTTATTGCCATCTGTTTATTCAGTTTTTTATGTTTAAAACCACATGCTGACAAAACTTGATATAATGTTTGTGATTGTATTCTGGATAATTTGCTACTTTTTGCTGTATTACTTCTAATGTCACAATGTTCTCCTTATATAAACTATAAATTGTCCTACGTATAAAATCTTGAGTAGCTTTGTCAACTGATTTCATTTTTTCTTTACACGTTTTTCGGTTTCGGTGAATGATCCTCATCTTTCAATATTCCATAAAAAACTAAAGTGAATGAGAAAACAGACGTTTTATATCTTTGTCTCATTGATAAGAGTCAATTCAAATTGAATTTACGATATTATCTTCGAACAAATTAAGGTGAGTGGTTTTATACTGAGTTAAATGGAATATTATTCCTTTATCTTGTGAAAATGCTCTTTATTGTAACAACTTCCATTCTTCTCATGTTCTTAATATCAGAATTTCATATCAAAGAAATTCTATGAAAACTAAATTTCGTCTACAATGACAATTTCATTATCTATTTTTTCTGATGTTTTGATGAACATTTATTATTCATTATCTTTGTATTGAAATATACAATTCATAGAAACTACTCGCAACAATAAAAAAGTTATCTAAGCACATGAATACCACTGATAATATCTGTTTTAATCACCTACAAATCCTGCATATAGGCAAATAAATGTTAGTGAATTGTTTTATACGTTTAATAACGGCATTAGTGGATAATTTCGGAATATCTAACTATCCACGTTAATTCAAATTTCTATTTATACTGTTCCACTAAATCCTTGAATGAAACTGGAATTTTTCCCTTAATTTCCATTCTGAAAAAATTTTTCACCCTCGTTTTTCTACTGATATAAATATCACAGTTGGACATGAAAGACTGAAAGCAGATTAGGTCTTTTTATTTTTAAAATAATCCATTAACCTAACTCATTATATTATCTTCTTTTAGTCTTTTCGCTTGTTTCTTCTGACAAGGATTTATTGCAACTTCATCACCTTTTTTACTTAAAAATAATGAAACGTTGTTGTGTGTTACTTATTCATTCATAAATTCACCTCTGCAACATTTTGCGCCAATTTAATGAAAACTGAGACAAAGATGATGAAGATGAGAAAATCGATGACACTCGCCTGTATTCAATTCAATTTTCAGTAATAAGTAGCCAAAATATCTGACAATGATTAATTCAATGTGCTTGTTTATATTTCGAACGTGAATATATTAACAAATATGATTTTCACAATGGATAGGATTTCAGTTGGAACGAAATTGTATTTCTCAATTAAATTGATCCAAATATATACTCAAAGAGAGGAAGGATGATTATATAGGAAGGAGTTTGAAATAACATTGAGTTAGATGGTATGATAAGACGACGAAAAAATATGTAATACGTTGTAAATAAGTAGAAATGAAAGATTGACTTCTCACAAAATAGAAAGACAAAAGAGGTCAATCAAAATTCTAAATAAAATGTAAAACATCGTATATACTCTAAAAGATATTACAACTAAATGATAAGTCACTACTTATCAGAACTAAATGTTACGAAAACGTTTGAAATCATAAACAGGAGCTCTAGAAAGATAGTTCATCATATATGATTCCTGGAAACAATCAATGGCTCAAAGCATGGGTACAGTCTATAACTACTGATATTTATATATGTGGTCGTCTTCTGGGCCCGTGAGGGGAAATTGGGGCTATGTGGAATATATTGCTACAGAAAAATAGAGGTTAGGTTCCCTCACACCGATTTCTTACTAGTTCATCCAAATGCTAATTCAGAAGTATCAATAAATGATGCTGATGCTGTACACCTATAACAAGTTAAAAGCCATAAGTAACAATAAAAGGGAACGGCTTCTCCCAACAAGAATTTCAATAACATGAATAATATGTATACAGTCAAGAAGTTGTTTCAACATGTAACATACACAAGCAACAACACAACACTAACGTCTGTGGGGCAAATCCAGTTTGTTAATACCATGGAGGATTAGCCAGTAATCTGAGTACTTTGATTTTAAAAGAATGTATCTACATGATATTCGTGTTGCTTGGTGAATCCCAGTGTTGTATTCTGTATGACCATATAGGCTTTAATATGGATTCCACCTATACACAGACTTACAGTACGAGAAATAAATTGGTTGTCACAAATTCATAAGGTAAGAAAGTCATGTTTCAAAGAGCAATAAAAAATTGAACAATTCGTGAGAATAGGCAGTGCTATTTTATGTATGTGGATTCTGGATCACAAAAGCGGACACAAAATGAAAATAATTTGCCAGTATTTCAAAATATCTGAGGTATTGAAGTCTAGTTCAAAGAAAATGAGCAAAAATATATAGCAAATATAAGCAAAAAACCTCATGAGAATGGATGTAGACAGAAGAATTAGGAATTTGAAATAAATGAAAAAACTGTTATCAACTTTCAAGTTCATTTCTAATGAATATATTCCTTGGGCTTGTAAGCTGGATTTTTGTGTTTTTGAAATAAAATTTGAATCTTCTATTCTGTTCACGCTTGTTGACATTCACTCTATTTATTATATTGTCAATCGCATGTAATAGTATTCACAATTTGAGTTATCTGTAATCTTTCTCCTGTTTTTTTTTTTAATAAAAAAACTGAAAAAAAAGTATCTTATTCATTATAAAAATAAAAAGCTCGATTCTATCAAAATTTTTTGGTAGTTTTCCGGCTCGAGTAAATTATGGAAAATAAGTATGTTCTTGATCTAAGAATCCTCCATCTCAATTTTATTTCATTGTTAATCGTTTTTATAGTACAGTGGAATATCAATAATCCCGTATTTTTTTTACTATCACCACACGCAATAAAATTTTGTATTGATCCTGTGTAAGTTATCTTAAAACAAAAACTTTTATAGATTTCTTGTCAAATATGAATACTACACTACCTATTAGTTACTTTATTTTGACATTTATTACGAGAAAATCACATTAAATAATCTAACTGTGCGAATTCATTGTGCCAAGTTTCAGTGAAGTCGATTCAGGGCCTAACCGATCTATTTTATTCTTCAAATTTTAGCCATTTTTCAAGGTACTTGCGATGTTAATATTAAGTTGACAATTTGTTCAAGGAAGAAAAAATTAATTAACAGGTTTTCGTGAAACTTTATCAGGAAAATACAAACTGAGATGAAATTCTTAATTTCCGATCTCCTTTTGCAATTAAGTTATTAAATTTGTAATTGATATATATTCTACCGTTAGTTACAATTATTAAACGCTGGATATTTTGTTGCGAATTGCTAACGAATTACATTCTACGAGTGTCAGAAAATTTGCACATATTTAGGGAAGAGTTAACCGTCTTTGAGAACATACAAGTCCCAATACACTTCACAGACTATTTTATTATGTATGTCACGCTAGAGGGGGGCCAGTGTTCGAGATAATTTGCATAATGACTTGAAGGCTTTCTAAAATCCACGGAATTTGCAAAACGTTTATTCAAATGATCCGGTAGTCTCACCGGATTCTGCGTTACGGAAGTTTTAACCCAATGACGATCTCGATGAGTATGATCCGAATTCCCAATCCATTTTTATTCCGTTAAAAACATTGCCGCAACTTTTTTGGATCTAATAATGATATGAATTAGGAGAATAAGCAAAACGATTGGATCTAATATGTTTTATTATCTTAAGCTTTGAATTATTTCAAGCTGGTATAAACACTATATACAATACAATTTAATAAAATCAGATTCACTTTCGTTGAAGCCGTATATACAGCATTCCATTGCCAAGAATTGATAATATTGAAATAATTCTTGGTGTGAAGGTAGAAATAATTTTGAGGGACGAACGATGAATCGTACAATTTCAAGAAAATGACGAAAGAAAGGTCAGGGTTTGGTACACATTCCAACTGGATTATTCATAACTGTAATCAATGGAATTATGAATCCTGATAAATATTGGAAATGAATATTCTAATATCATATCATCCTAAAAAAAGCTTAGAGACAAAAAGACATTTACCCAAGCACTGTCAACTGATGGTTAACACAGAATCACGTAATTCATCACTGAAGATAATAATTTGCGCTATCCGCTAAAATAATTGGAGAGGGATAGTAACAAGGGAAATGAGGGTGTATTTCCGTACCGACTCTATTGAAATTGTGGTGAAATGGGATATTGAGACATGTTATGACGGTCTGTTCTCCCGTTTTGATGTGGACTGAAATTTAACTACTCAACCCAATCATGACCACAGGACCAGGGACGCGAAATATTAGTTGGCATATTATATTTCATGATCATACAAATATGCCGATATATTATAATTATATTTTCATTCGAGGAGAGTTTTCATGTAGATATAGACATAGATAAGTGGTGACATACATCACTCCACATGCCTCATAAAGGGTCTTTTACATTGACCTTTGTGCGGTTTTTTCACAGTAGATGGTATTAGGGAGACTATTCCAATTGAGCCAACTTGATGCACGTTGCATAGGTATCATTTGATCTTATATTTTCGTGAAGATAGTGTTTTTGGAAATTATAAAACGTTTGAAAATGAGAAAAACTTTTTCCGTTATAGAAAAGGCTGAAAAATATCACAAAGATGTCGATAAATTTGTGTTTTTCTTTGTGAGGAGAATGCAGCTGTGCGTAATTGCTTTGAAAGTTTCCGAGATAGGAATTTTTTTCTGAAAGAAATGTCTCATTCTTGGTAGCCTATATTTAAAAACCAAAAGGATGAAATTTCCTACTGATCGAGATACATCGGTATATAAGCTGCCAATATATCGCTCATGCACTGAGTATCAATCATTTAATAGTTTTAAATAATTTGAAAATGCTAAATAAACACAGAAAAAACTTATTTGACTTCATTAGTTGCAGTTGATGCTGATCCTACAACTAATGTACGCAAAATATCTCTACAATTCAATCAACGAAAACAAATCAAAATTATTTATAAAATTCTCCAGGGGCAATTTCTTTATCCCTTTGTCATCCAGAAAGTTCAAGCCATAGGAGTAGAGAATTCTCCAGCAAGATTGGCTTACGTTCGTTGGTTTCTAGATAAACGACGAGTTGATAATATATTTGTTGGAAAAATGCTGTTTACTGATGAAGCTGGTTTCACACAAATGGTTTTCTTAATTCGAATAATTTACATTTATGGGCAGATGAAAAACCTCACGGTACAATTCAAACAAAGAATTAATATCAGTTTTGTGTTAATAGGTGAGCAGGAATGGTGGGTGATAATTTAGTATAACCATAATTTTTTTTATGAAACTTTCGGATTTCTCTAAAATGATTCCCTACCTATTTTATGTGATATTTCTCTAAATATTCGCATACACACTTCCTAAATGATGTGAAAAATCGTCTTATTAATATTTTTCCAAGAGGTGAATAGGTCGAAGAGGTCCTTTTCTATGACCACCACGTTAACCTGAATTTAATACAATGGATTGATTTTTTTGGGGATATATTATAAACTTATAAACTTATAAACTATATTTATTATAGTTTTTCTTTTGTTTTCATACGATATGTGTAGGCTCACCAACAAATTTTTTCTACATTTCAATTTTTTTCATTATGTTCGACAGTATGCAGTTCTATTAGAAGTGTTGATTGTGTTTCAATATCTCCTGTAATAATTTTCAATAATTAATTACAATTTATGATGATTTTTTCACAATGTCGAATGCTAATGACTCCTAAACCATTCATTTTATCGAATAAAACATAAAGTACTTTTTTGTTGTAAAATCGATTGTTAACCATTGGGCATGAGCTACCCCTGGCTTTCAGAAAGTAGTGTAGAATTATTTATTCCATCAATCACACTATATATAATCATTTATCAAAAATCCATAATGTTCGAATGTTCAATTCAGAGAATATACCTAAATATAAGTTATGATTTCGAAATGCATATAATTCAGAAACGAGGAGTCGTATGAGAAAATTTTTCTCAACTAACAGCATTATTTTCACCTACTCACTTCCGAAATTTTTTGCATTATATCCTAGAACACTCTATTAATGAAGTATATCAACTAACCTAAAAGAAACAATTATTGGTTTCTCGATGAACATAAAGAAAATTCAATATTTTATAATATTTCGTACTAGCTTTTGCCAGCGGCTTCGCTCGCATCGAAGCCATTAAATGAATCAGAAATGATTATAATAGAAATATATGAATGTGATAACATTATTTTATTGCTTGGTTAGTATTATCATTTCTTAAAAATTACAATGAAGTTTCAAAACATGCTTCATTGAAATACAATAACAAATGTTAAAATATATTTTCCTGTAACAAAAATAAATAGTTTTGAATTCTAGCAAATAAAAAGATAAAATGCTGAGTATTGATCTAGAATATTTTTGTATAGAATATATGTAGATTCCGGGCATTAGATACACGTGAACACGGCACATATACTTGACCATAAGAGAAGCGTGGCTTTTTTAAATGCACTCCTGCTCCTGTAATGTCTGCCCTTGTGCTGGGTTTATAGTTTATATAGCAAAGTTAAGCTTGACCGGAAACTGAACTCTTTTATATTGAAAAGGAAGGTCAGTTGGAATAATTGGAATCCAAGGTATGATAACACTTTCTCCCCTGTTGACACCTGTTAAAATAGTAGCACCAAGTATATTCTGCCCCAATTTTGTTATACGAATCCTTGTTCCATTACATAGCCGAGGAGCATCTAGATTGCGCATCATCATTACTGGTACATTTAGTTTATGTGACAGTCCAAGGGAATTTGAAAAGTCGACAGGATATGAAGTACTTAGTTCCGTATCCATAATTGTATCCATCGATAAATATTTCTATATTTCTACTTGCACATCTTTGAAAACGTCGAAACGTCGGTGTTTATCTTATTAACTACTTCATTTTTTGGTGCTATGACCTGTGACGAATTTTTAGATTTACGCTTTCAGTGATATTCACTGAAGGTACCATTGTACCTAACCTCAAAAATTCCACACAACTGAAACTACAGTCAATTGAATTGGATGTATAAATTAAATAGATATTGACTTGACCGTCGGTAATATCGTACATAATATAGTATTTAGGGTTTGAACTTTATTACTGTATGTTAGATGGTGCTGAAGTAGCAAAATGTTGATATTTGTTAACAAAATGATATTTTTTTTTAATAAAAAGTGTACTATGTTACTTTTAGTACCTTCCAGAATTTGTGTACAAAGTTTCATGATGATTCGTCTAGTACTTTTTGCGGGAAAGCGTAACTAACATCCACGCTTTCACATTTATAATATTAGTAAGGATGTATAATAATAAATCATAATCCGACGAATCCTACCTCCTTCCTATTTTTTATATTCAAATAAAAGTATCTTAAAAACAACTACTCTATTTGAAATTTCTCCACATCGAAATAAATTATCTAGTTATATCTCTATCGTTCAGTACATCCAATATAAAATATCTTTTATTGTATCCATTGCTGAATGCTTCCAGGAAAAGTAAAACGAAACTAGTTATCTATGGAAAAGTCCCTGCAGGGGTTTTGTGAAATCCTCACAGATAACCAGAAAGGCACGACTCCATAACACCCAAGATTTTGCAACATCGGTATTTTTTAATATGATAGCGATACACTTTCTCAATCAAGATTTCATTATAGATAGCTAGAATTTTAATATCGGATTCAATTCCTTTTTGACGGATCTGGATGCTATGAAATGAGAATGCATAAATTTAGAATAATAATTGTTCTTCTTCTTTTTACTCTCCTTCGTTCCGACCAATATTTTAATGAACTTGTAAGAGATGTGAATATAAGTTCATATCAATGTAAGTTGTGTTGATGTGATAGCAAATATTGAGAGAACTGATGACAATTCAAGTTAATAGTTATAAGAAAATAAACTTCGATATAAAAAAATTTGAAAATTCTGCATTAAAAATTCGACTTCATGTGAATTGTAGCATTGGTGAAAAATATCATATTCAGCGAAATAGAAACGCGACTACTACTGTGTGATTACTATTTCATTGACAAAGATCAAATGTATGTTTGAGATAAGTATATGACTAAGGAGTATCAGCCTTTCTTAATAAGTCCTTCACATCCATATTTTCACAGTAGATTAATCTGTATTTCCTTTTAACTTGTATTTCTGTTAAAAAGTAGCATGGTTTTTTTGGTTTGTGTGCCATATTTCTTAGCTCTTCTCTCTCACACGATTTTCGTCTAATATCCGCTACCCAGTACTTCCTCTTGGTCTATATTCGACTGGTTTCCTATCTATAATTCTCTTTAACAAGGACCAGTCGTTTTTCCTTTGTTTATGTCCGATCCCTATTAGTCTCTGAGCTCTCACGTACTTTATTACAAGTTCACCATCCATGACTCCTTACTTCGTAGTTCATAAGTTTCCAATATTCCTTTTCTTGTAGCTTTTTTAGTGCTGGATTTTTCTTCCATTATTCTGAGTTTTTCTCCAAATTCCTTGCTACTTCAGCTACATGAGTTATTATTGTATTTACTTCTAGTTCATTGTTTAACACCTGCTTCAATTTTAATGATACGAAAGTAACAAAATACTTCCTCGATATCTACCTCGACATGAGATTTAATACTCTACTATAGGAAGTTTTGGGAAATTTTTTTGAAAGCAAGTTTAGTAACAATCGTTGAAAAAATATGGAATTGAAATCTCCAATGCTCTTGAACACGTTGAAAACACAGCGATGCACCTAAAAACAGTTCACGACATTTGGTAGTGAGCGAAAACTTGGAATGAACACATAGCGGCTCTTATTGAAAATTAAGCTTTCAATATGAGCTAGCTAATGGCACAGATTATGAAGAAGAATTTGAGTGAACAATTTAAAATATTTCCATGAAGCTTCTACAAAAAAACTAGTTTCAATAGGAAAATAGAACTATTTAAAGACACATATTGTAACGTTACCAGAAACGTAGACCTAAGAAATAGAGCTACAAGCGCTATCAGAGAAAATAAAATCCAGTTCTACATCTTTGACCTCTAAAGTGATCAGCATCACAAGTGAAGTTCTACCAAATATCTGCCATCGAGTTCGCGAACTGAGGCAACGTAGCAATCTTATGCAAGGTAGAATTTATCGAGAACGTTATCGACATTCATGGTGGATTATCAGGCCGTATTAAATACATCATAACCCTCCCGAAATCTGTACAAAGTTTAGAAAATCCTACTGTTGTTAACATCAACAAAGACTATAAAGACACGTGTCCAGTGCGTCTGCTACCAAGGATGTTGAGTCTAAAAAAACTGAATATCAAAATAGAAGAAAACAGGAATTGTGTTCAATAACTAAGTATTGAGCGTACAGAAATTCTCTGTTAGGACCTAGAAGATTGGAACGAGTAGGCTACAGAGTATTGAGCTTAATATTAAATAATGAAAATAACCAGTTATTCGAAGCGCATCTCTACTGTGAGCAATTCGACAAAAAGTTATTCAAATCACTGGTAATTTTTCACCTGAGATCTCAAACTAACGTTACCTAACCAAAGCCAGGCAATTACCATCGTTTAGGAATAAATTGAAAAGAAACGCTACTGAGCACTACCAATACAGCTAGATGTAGTTCATTAGAGCTACGTTCTTGTGATGATTCGTGGAATAATCGATTATTTTTGCTCTTGTAATATAACTGTCTATATCATATCATATACTGGTTAAGGTGCGCTTAAAATTTCGATCCACTCGCTGTAGACAAATTTGGATTTCTAAAATTAATATTGTGAATAAATGGAAATCATATTCAAAATATAGCGAGGAATATATTACAATATATTTTATAACAAACATTGAAAAAAATTATTAATTATAGGAAAACACCAATATACAAAACAATTTCCGTAGATGACTCATATCCATGTACGCTCTAATGCACTATACTAGAATATATTTATTCAATGGAAATATTCAAACATTTACACGCTTTTTCAATTAAAATGTAAATTTCATATACACGTTCCTTTTTACCGAATACTTTTTGAGGCGACAGGGTAGCGCTGTTTCATTATGCAGAGCAGCCTTACAAAAATTATTATATCGGAGTACAGCAACAGTTCCAATGCCAAAATATCTATAGATAGCCCACGGTTACTCAAAAAAAATTGATTCCAGTGCTTTTCATACATAATTCGAATATCTAATTCGAATAATAATTTGAAAATTTAAGCAAAATATTGGTATAATGATTTTCTTTACATGAATAATTCTTTACGAAAGAGATATCACAATACTGTTGTATTCTAATCAATTGATATACAACCTTCTTGATTGTTCGTTTGAGTTTTTAGTCTGCAGGTAAGGGTTGCTGTAATTTTTCGTTGACAAATTCGAGTCCTCTTAACTTGAGTAAGTGATTTTTTGGGTGAGCAATCTGTTAATATTGAATAGTTTTCTTCCTACTTGTTCATTATCCAGTGTTTTTATAAGGTTTGTTTTGATGCTTTGGCGCTTATACTCTGTTCTATCGTTGTGACTGTAGTTCTACTTCTATCGCATCGTCTTTGACTTCTTCACCTCTTTGTGTTAGGTTATTAAGTATATTATTCATTCTTCAAACCTCTCTATAACTCCTGGTGGTTTTCTGTAATTTATAACGAATTATTAATTGGAAGATTGGATTAGACGTGAGTAACGACGACGGATCTCAAATCAACTATTCATGGATGGTAATAATTCATTCCATATAAAACTTATTAGTATCTTATTGAATTAATGAACACCCTATACTCATCAAGTTTTAAATTCTTTATCTCATCAACGTCGTCATATCAACCATGATACATTATTCTTTCCAAAAATGCTCAGGATACTTGGAAACATATATGTTTCCCCTATGGAAACGATGGATATCAGCTTGGAAGATTCACACCATAAGATTGATTGAATACTTATTGCAGTAGATTCTTTGTGGAAGTACGCCAAAAACACGGTTGCTAAAACTGCAGGAGAATTTATTGTTTGGTATAATTTCTTGAAATATTTGCATTTGATAATAATCAATAAGCTTAAAATCTCTTGATTTTACATGAGAATGTGTCAACTTGACGTTGTTAATAAGATAACAAATTTTTCATGCCTCTCCATAAATTTATGAGAAAAATATTAGAAAGAGAAGAAATATATTTATGGCAAAGATTATTGTGTAGTAAATTTTGTTAGAATGATAGTTAGAACATATAATTTTATACAATATTTGGTGGAAAAGTGCCTGTCATAAAAAAGGGAATCGTTTGAATTGTTCTTCTGAAATCAAACAATTACAATTTACCTAAGTTTAAACAGCTACGAAAGACAAAAAAAAAGGATTCATTTGAACGAGTGCATATTCAGAGATTAGCGACGAGTGGTAATCACGTTGAATGTGGGTTTGTTAGTGTGGTCAAATTTGACTAAAAAATAATGGTCCAATAACAAAATAACCCATAGAGCTGAATTTTTGAGGAGACCTTGAATTTATTATTCGAAGTATGTTCCGAGAAGTTTACAATGATTCCATGTGTTATTAACACGTTAATCAGAACCACATTTCAAAATTCTGAGGTTAGTTATTATTACTTTATTGGCTATAAAGCACTTTTTTTTTTATTTTGAAAGATCGCGATTATATACGTAGAAAAGTCACAAATTTTGAAGCTGACTAGTTTCTTCTTATACATGGTTACTAATGTTTCACTGGAACCAAAAATCTATTGCTTCATTGGATGTGAAAATTTTCAACAGCCATATTCCGGATGTGTACACAGGATGCTAATATTTGTGGTTCTAAACGCTACTAGCATCGTAAATTCCACGTGAGTGAGTGAATTCCAATCCAAATTTAGAGATTCCGACGGATCTGAGCCTTAATGTTTTGGGTCAAAGGTATATATGTTGTTTTAACCCTTGTAGGTAACAAAAAATCTCTCCAGAACAGATTTATAGAGAATTAGTAGAATCACCTACAAAACACAGAAAACGAGAAAGTCTAAATTGTTCTGCATAAAAAAGTAGCTCCGTTGCAAGTGCTATGTTATTTCAGAGACATGAAATAATTATTTTACTAACTGATCGAATAATCAGTGTATAGTTACTGATAGAATTTTCTCGAAATTAGCTGTTACTGACAGTAACAGATTCTATTTAGAAACTTTTTTCGTATATTTTAGAATGAATATGGTAAAATAGTTCCACATTCTGTAACAATTCATTATTTTAAACATCAAGATTGTTACGTCCAGTTCAACCATAGATATAAGATGAAAGTAATCTTCGGACGGACCATTCCGTTGGACGTCATCGTCCATTGCATCTACCAAGATATTCATCATCGAAATACCATCTTATTGCTTCGTAATAAGTAAGAGCATAATTTTATTGAAACGTGAGTTACAATCGATAACGAAGTCATCAACAATTTTAAGTGGAATTGTTCGTTTATATGAATGGAATATGTAAACCAAAATTTTAACAAAAATTCACTAGAATCGACTGATTTTTCGATTTCATAGAGCCAATAAAATCGAGGTGACGGCACTAGTCAGGGTTTACAGCATGATATTTTCGATACGCAGGCCTATACTATACACCCTGCTATTATTCTGCTTGAACAACCTAGTAGTATTCAAATAAATGTGAATTAAAATTCAAACGAACTGGACAAATTTATATGAAATAATTTTACCAAGTCCTTCCACTCGTATTTGGAAGGTCCCACCTCTAATCTGCAATTATTCGTCATTTCGCTCTTCAAACCTAGATAGGTTATTAGTTTCTCGCTCTAACAAAATCAGTATATTTATGGTACTCATGTTTTTTAGTTGGTATATAAAAATGATTTGGTTTCTCTTGATAGTAGCCTAAACATTCTCATTTGTGGGTATACGATTTTCAAAAACCATGTGAGAATTCACGTTATATCCACAGTTGCATCACAGTAGAACATAATTCGTCACTAAAAGAAATAGTTCCAATAGTTCTTGGATGTTAGATAAATTTAGAATTTATAGAGAACTTCATTATTCAGTGTCTTGTAAAAATTGAATAATTTACATTGATCAGTTTACCAGTTTTCTCTAAAATTCAATGATTTTTCCACCATTTGATAGATTTCTCTAATGCAATGCCATAATAATTATGCTATTTCAAAACTATGAGGTCCTATAATGAAGTAACATTAGCGGACAGTAGAACTTGCATTCTGACAAGGTTCATTGTCACTTTATAGTGTTGACGACCTACAGGAATGGGCATATACAGCTTTATAATCAATATCGCTATATATAATGTGTTTAAAATCTGCCATTTCTTAACTATTCGTGTGAAGAGATACCTATCATCAGATATGGTAATGCATGCAGTCCCTGAATTCACTGGGAGAATATATACTCTAACCCTCACACATAATTTCCTCAAAAGGCATCAATCATAAAAAAAGGAATGACAAAAAGTAATCAGGAATTTGAAATTGGACACTAGATCTGAAATCAGCGAGAGCATTTCTCTTTTATTCAATTAATTCGATCTAAAGAGAGTTATTAATATGCTCAATGAACACTCTCTGGTAAATTACCACCTAAAGAAGATTGGGAAAACTTTAGATAACTCTTGTTTTTTCTGCAAGAAAACAAAGGAAACTATTCTCAAATCAATGGATCGAAGTATTAGGGAAATCGATCAATACCTTTATACCCTAAATCATTCAATCCAAATATCTTCATTCGTTTGGTAACATTTTATCAATACATAACTCACTTCGAGGATAGTTAAATTCCCCACAGAAGTTCATCAGAATTTGAGAAATATCTCGAAATATTTATCAATAGATATAATAATTACTATTGTTTTGTTTCAAAATTCCAAACTATCAAATTTCTCTTGTCTTCTATTGAAAACATGATGTAAAATTTCACAGACCACGGAAAGAAGGTGCACTGTCTAGAGGACGTTCATTCAAATATTTCATTATTATGCCAGAAAAAGAGAAAGAAGTTTGCAAAAACGCATTTCAATATGTTTGTTGCATTGCACAAAACAGAGTTAGGAGGCTATGTAGCCTACATTTTAAATCAATCACTCCTCATCACAAGCGCAGAAAGCTTATCAAACCCAACTCAAAACTTCCAAAAGTTCTCAAGAAAGCACACGATCATATTATTGTATTCCCAAGAAAACAGACGCATAAAGAATATCTGGATGCTCGGTTGAATGTGATTATGATGTTCATATTATATGAAGATCAATTTCCAGACCCTGAATTAAATAAATTTTATGTGAATTATTTGAAGAAAATTTTCTCTTTGCGATTTGGGAAAACTCAGGTGGATACATGTATAACTTGAGAGGGATTCTGTGTGAAAATCCAAGTCCAAGTTTGAATCAAAATATCACATTACCTGCACAAGCCGAATTAGCAATATATGAAAGACGATGAACATAAAAATTGCAAAACGTGATTATGTGGCATCTATAACTTTTCACTTCATGCAAAATTTGCCATTACTGTGTATACCCGTTCAGAAGATTTTCTATTTGCGTCAACTTTTGATTAATTAGTTCGGTTTAAAAAATCTGAAAAAAGGAAAATTGGTATTTTACACATATCATGAGAGTGTATGGCTAATAAAGGCGAAAATGAAATTTGTTCCATGATACTGCATTACATTGGAAACTGTCTAGACAATGTATAAAAGAACTTCTCATTTTTTCTGACAACTACCATGGTTAGAATAAAAATTAAACGGTAGTAAGATTTTTACTGTGTTTAACAGACACAAAACATTTTCACAAAATAACACACTTCTTTCCTATCAGAGGTTATTTTTTCCCTAATGATCAGAAATTCGTCGTACTAAAACGGCATATGGAAGAATTCGATCAAATATTTGTTCCAGAAGAATACTACTCTATTATTGCGGAAGCAGGCTTCAAATTTTTTGTATTCATGATGTAGATAACTCAGATATGGGAATTCAACAAGTAGTGACCGAAATATTACAAAAAAAAATGTGTAGCGGAAGAATTTTTCGGACGAAATTTGCCAAAAGAGCAAAAAGTATCCCTCGCCGTGTCTACGTACATTGATCTTAAATACGACACAAACATAAAAGGGATAACGTCCTTCGAATATCTCATTGAGGGTTCGTAAAATATACTTTCAGTTTTGCTAGGACATCAGGACTACCAACTAAAAAGGCTTACTATGTTTCTAATAATCCAGAGAAGATGTAGAACACAACCAATACATTGAGTCTTGAAGGATTTTAATCCAAAAGTAATGGTATATCTTTACTGAAACCACAAAAGTCACAAATTTATTTTATTTCTAAAAACACTGTATAAGAGTCAAGATTATACGATTAAGCTAAAATGTGTATAAAGGGATTGTATATTAGTAACTAGAAAGTTGTTTATCAAACTAACATTGTTTTTATTATTATTTATCTTTTTCTCCCTACTGAAAATTTAACTTTTTGACTTTTGTTGTTTTTGAAACGGCGGGGTCTGAATAATATATTCTGGAACACGATAAATTCACGATGAATTTAGTTATTCAGAAGTTTTCTTTGCATAATACGTGCACTTTTTATCATTAGAGATTGTTATTATCTCTTCTAATTTTTGCTATCGGTTTTAAAAACATTATAAAATTTTTAAAACAATTGATGATGCCTAAATATCACTTAATATTAATAAAGTGATGAAATTGTTGCTGGTTTCAATCTTAATATATTGATCGAGATGTTACTCGATAAAAAGCTCGTGGTAACCATAATAAAATATCTCGTGTTGCTAAAACAATAAACCTATCGACAGTTTGTGATTTATTAAACTAAAGTGAATCAATATCTCGTGTTAATATACCAGAGTTAGGGAGCTTATGTAAGAGAACGAGCTAAAGGCGATTAAGCAAACTACGGAGTAAGTGAGAATATTCCAGACAATTACTAAAAACTTTTGATATGCGCTTAGATAATTTTGAAGTTGAGTCTCGCAATATTGTTGAGCTCATTCTAATTCTTCGAGCCAATTAGACACAGATATAATGTGAGTATCCAAGGGAATTATTATTATCCAATTATTCGACTAATATTACAAGATGTCAGTTTAATTTATACGTATATTCATAAGTGAATGGAGGATTCACTACTTTTTGAAATAATTTAGTTTTAATTAGTTTAGTATTATTAATTATACGTGGATTATAAATAAATATTAATTATAACGAATGTTTAACTGTTGTTGTAGTGAATGTGCTTTTAGATGATATAAATAGAGAAGTGATTGATTTAATATTATTGAGTGCGAATATTACGTTTTTCTAATTCATATCAAATTTTAACTAAATGAACGTATCCTTTTCGATAACAGTTTATCTGAAAATTCTGATCTTGAGTTTTAATTCATTTAAATCTAGTCGGGTGGAAATGAAATTATGCTTGACTGTATCTATATTAAGATGTTAATATGGTCAATCAATAGATTTATTATTATTATTATTACAGATAATGCCGGCTACTTTTTATATAGTTAAAGCGTAGATTCTATATTTTACAGGGGATAATGTAATATTGTGTCCCCCTATTAGAATGACTTCAGTTGAAAACCATTTACTCTTTTATGACAAAACAAATATCGAATAACAATTTCCCACAAAACGTGGTAATAATTGACTCCATTGTAGATTTATTATATCGGTTTTGGGGCGTTGGAATATTTCATTGAACATTGTTTGGCTTCAATCTCCTTTAGCTTCGTGATTAAAACAATAAAATTTATTATATTACTATAATTTGTTAGTGAGAGAATATCAAACCATATAAAGGATCTTTGTATCAATAATATTGTTCCTTAACATTGATTTTGAGAAGTTTTCAGGAGACTTTCAATCAACTTAAGTTTGTGAAAGTACATCTTCTTCATAAGTTTAAACAAATCTAGTCGATGACCTTATTCCAAGTTCATATTCTCGGCTTCACAAATTTCTGATCCAGAACATTTTTGTGATGGTTTGTACTGGAAAGGATATAACTAGGACAGGTTTTAATCGTTGATATGAGAGTTTAGTAATTTGATTTTAGATTGATCACTAGAATGCATGACTATGTTACTTATTTCCACAAACATCTCAATAAGAAGTATTTCTGGAAGGCCTATCGGTAGTAAGCATGAGATGGCGGCACCTAATATTTTGACGCCAGCTTCCGTCGTTGCTGTTTTGAACTATCTGTATACTATTGGATCAAATTCGTAGCGGCAGCCTTTTTAAGCTTATTGTTGTTGATACTGATACTTTCACAAATGGTTTTTAATATTTCTTGATTTTGGGAGGGGTAATCAAACACTACTATATGTGAGTGAAACAGAATATTGATGATTATCATTTAGCTTGCTCCCGTTTCAGTAAATGGTGGGAACTGTTATTATGAAAAAATGGAGCTGACACAATATTACTACATAGATGAAAGTGAACATGAACACTCACTAACTATGTTAATAATTTGCACTACTATGAAAATCTTCTGTAAAAATCAAATTCATCAAGATCAAATTAATCTCTATTGTTCACTAGAGCATAAGACTCAGTTTTCATAAGATTTTCTTTAATTTCTTCCAGCCATTCACCTTGTATACAATTGCTGTTGAGGTCATAAAATGTAATAGTTTTTTCCACATATGTTATTGAAAGTGAAAATATGTTATTCAAGTATATTGTGAATACTACTTGTCCTTATACTTTGTGGTAATATTGAATCAAATTTTATTGATGAGTTTATTAACTACTTGTCCTTATACTTTGTGGTAATATTGAATCAAATTTTATTGATGAGTTTATTAACTAATTCGTCCACGCCATCTGTGGCCGTCAGGGAAGGAAGAAGACCGTGACGATCGAATCACATCCACATTCAGATGGAATTGTCGAGAGAATGAACAGGACTATTGACAGATATCTATCCTAAATACCTTCCAGCCACCAGATAGATGGGGATCAGTATCTATTCCTATTTACAATGGCTTATCGATCTGCTTCTATCAATGATCTGTTTGGACGTGAAATGAAGATTACTTGTGAGCTTAAATTTTGCTATTGGCCTGAAGAAGACCTAACGGGAGAAGATTATACGATCCACTTGAGAAGGAGAATGGACGACATACATGAATTGTTTCTCCCATATCTTCAAGTTTCCAGCGACAGAGTGGAAAAATGCTACGTGACGGAAGGCACAAACGGCGGACAAAGTATGCTTGCAAAACACGACGAGAAGGAAGGGATTTTCTCCATAATTATACAAAATTCTAGATCCCCAATGAAAAACCAAAAGAAGTCCACCAAAATTGACTAGCGGCGATTGAAGGAGGCTGTGACTTACAGAAACGGAAGAACCATTTGCGAGAAGAGCCTAGAACATGGTAAAGGTGATATTCTACGATACCATTGTTCAAATATTGATTTGCAGCTATCCACTCCGTCCTCAGTACCTAATGACCTAATGAATACGGTGCCCTGTTATTTTCGTATGAAAATAAAGTGCAGGAATGGGTTCAGATGCCGATTTAAATATTCAGTTTAGGCTATACATGAGTTCCAGGACGAACTTCCCTCTAAGGAGGGGATAATGCTACCAACTCGTCCATGTATACACCGTGAAGCCGATCCTGTTCGGTTACAATGGTCTAAAATTTGACGAGTCCGCCAATTCGTTTGATGTTTGTTTTCGCACATATATTTATAATAGCGGCGTTTTTGATATATTTTTTATGAACTGTGAAAACTTGCTTATTTGAATTAGAGCTTATGTTTAGAAAGGTTTTTGTATATTTTTATTCACTTTCCAGAATTCTAGAAATGTCTTTCTGTTATAAATTCGTGCTTGTTTAGCGGCTAGACTCAGTTTCTAATTAGAAGTCATAATGAATGGAACTAAATAGGAAATTGAACAGTAAATTAAATTAGAGAAGTAGTTATAAAAGTAATGAATAGTTGATTATTTAATTGATAAGTATTATTATGTGAGTAAGTCTAGGGTAAGTAAAAGAGTGTATAAATTCACCCTACCGTGTAGAAACATGTTGAATAAATTAGAAAATGAGAAAAAATGACAATATATTAATATTATATAATATTGAAACATTATTCCTTCTTATTTTGTAATATATTTCAGGAAGAATCTCTAATTCTCAAATCACTCATCCCAACAATGGCTCACCATATCAAATACCTTCTAGATTTTGAAAATGCTCATGTTTTCTATACCTTTTTTTGATTTTGTGTAGATTCCCCCTATTAATGAAGCAATAATATTTTCTGGACTCGAATCATTCTTCAATATGATAAGCATCTTGGATATCAAATTCAATGCAATCAAAAATTTAATTAAATGTACGTTTTAAATATTTTTCTTTTCATTATTTTGCCAATGAATATACTTAACAATTTCGTTGATTCATCCATTTTAATATTATGGTTAATATGTTTTTATGAATTAACATAATTTTTTGAACCATTTTTTCTGATGGAATAATAGACGATATATCTGATGAGAAATGATCAAGTTTGTTGGTGGTATTTCAAATGATTCTACTTACGGTTTGTTTGAGGATCATCAAACTGGTTACTGTAGTGATTGACATATTTTCCTAGAACAGAAACTACGTGTAAGGAAGATGTTGATACAATTCAATATGAGTTGAATACTAAGTATTATTTTGATAAACATTCGCAGTAAATATGAAAAATGTTCAAACATTTCAGCATCTTTGAAATGTTGATATGGCGACGACATATCAAATATCGTTCCAGAATGAGCGAAAAGATCAAACATTGACTTATGAGAAATGCACTCAATGATTGACAACTTATCCATTCTAATCTGACAAAAGGATTCTAATTACAGGTGAACAGGAAAGAAAACTGATTCAATGGTGATTCGTAGCTAAAATATTGACACAATTGAACATATTTTTCTCTGCCCTAATAGTAACAAAGTATGCATCTAATAATGGAAGGTACAATAGCAGAAGAGTCCATGACCAAACTAAAAAATATTATATTGATTTAGAATGTTGAGAGAATCCTTGACCAGTGAAGGAAGAAACTAATTCTTTCAAGATAAAATCGGGAGAAATAGAAAACCATAACTACAATGATTACATAAAATCACGTTGCCGAAAATTTACAATTTATAATAAGAGAGAAAAACCGGTCATTATGATGAAGACAAAAGTTTTGATTGGAGTTAAAGTCAGCATAAAAAAAGGCTGAGAAAAAGCAGTCTCGGCAAAAAGATCGAAGAAAAGGCTATCCTCAGACTTGTAAAACTGATGTAAAAGGCATCCAATTATTTGAGATGACAAAAGATCAAAAGGAATGAACAACCATCACTGGAATCGATACATATCACGTTGCTAGGAATCTACCACCGAATAAAAAGAGAAAGAAACCATTCATTTCTGGGTTTCAAAGGGTTCCGCCTACCTGTTTTAATACAGTTATTTGAACCTTACATTGTCAAAGGTCTTTTCAAAATCTATGGTATATGTGTAGATTTTTACATAAAATATGGTGCTCTTTGTATGAGTATTATCATCCAATATAACGACTTATATGATTGTCATTATCATTACACATACCTGACTTTAATACGAGTCAATGTATATGATAAGTGATGAAGTATTTTATAAATGTGATTATTCCCATTGCTAATTCAATAACCTCCGCATTCTTTAGCGTTACCATATCATACAATTTGAATTATGACGGCAAATTTCAATAAAAACACTACGAAATATGGTAATCAATTTACAAGAATTTAGACATAACTCGGAAACCGACATGAATGTGTAACTTCCTCCCATCTGCTTAGCGTGATAGGTTTCCTTCTGCCATTCCACCTCATGTCTGAAATAGATATTATTTTTGATGTTTATCACATATTTCCCTGAAAAAAACGGCTCTTATGTCGTATGAGTAATTCATATCACAAGGAACGTGAGAGGATTGATTTTTTAGGCAAATCAGACGAAAAATTCTTGGAAATCCTCCGCAAAATGCGGTTGATGTATTGTAAAAAAATTTTTTTAACAAGCAAATCGATTCAAAAAGAGCATGAAGCAGTAGAATACTATCCACGTGATGGATTCACGTTTGTACTGATACAAATGAAACTTTGCCATAGCTAATTATATCCAACCTGTGTCTGATAAGAAGCATTGTCTAATGAGTTCAATATCAGATCAAACACCGTCCGCAAAATGTTACAGGAAGATTTGCGTCAAGATTGTGCCAAAAGTTCTCACCTATGAATTAAAATAAAAGAGACTTGCAGTACTTGTTTTACTACAGTTTTGGAGCGTTAACAAAGGTTGGATGAGTCTAGTAATTACTGAGGAGGTAAAATATGGATATTTGATTACAACTCCGATATCCGCAAGAAAGCTAGCAGTGACCGTGCGTAAAAATAAAGTGAAATCTTCAACGTTTTACGATTTCGTTGTGAATACATACCTATCCAGTAACTTATCATGCAGGACGAACTAAGAAGCAACGAAACTTTTTTATTTTTCAAGAAGAATTCACACCACAACCGTGTTCGTAAACAGATTAACTTTAGACGATTACTTTGAATTGTGGGAGTACTGTGGAATCTCTATGTAGAGGGGAACTACTTATAAAAGTCGATGAAATATTTTTTTCTGAAATTAAACATGCTCGTTTTTTACTTCTAAATTTCTGAAACTCCTTGTATGTATCATCTAGTTTTATGAGGATCCCAGTAGATAGAATTTTAGCTTCTCTAACTCCTCTTAAGGAATTATATTCGCTTTTGTTTTGTTGGTGTTGAATTTCTTTACGATATTAAATATTCAACGTACATTTAAATTGAATTCAGCTTTCCTCATTGCAATAATTTCATTATGAAGTAACAATTTGGGTACAAATAATTCATTTAATTCATGATTCCACAAGTTGAAGGGAGCACCAAAGAAATTGTGTATCATTAAAGTCTTGATTACTTACCAACGTGAATGGCATGAAACTTTGTCAAAGATATTTGTGAGCAGAATATTTTATGAGACTCGTTCTATTTAAATAGATGGGGGTTTGTGAATACATTTTTGAAATTTTGTTCCCTAAATAACTGTTTAGAGAACATGAATATTATTTTCATTGATTGGTAATTTTACTTGTATATCTTATCACAATATTATCATGTTTGTCGGAGAAGAGTTACATATTTGTTTAGACAATGAATTTTGTTAAAAGAAGTCTACGTAGGATTAAATTCAGTAATTCACCAGAAATGATATTATAACGTTATAACGTTTAAGAATACGAAGAAACATACCAATCAGTCGAAACCAGATAAATATGTTTTTAAATCTAGTAGATAGTGATCATAGTAATAGAGTTAACACTGAAACATCGAAGAGTTTTCAGCAAAGGCCAGTATTCAATATCTCAACCATATATTTTACATGTTTTAACTCAGGTTAATTTAGATGGAGCCTTTAATTACTAAATAACCAAATATTCTATTCCTCATGAGAAAAGTTCCTTCAATATTCACCAAATAGCGCCAAAAACAACGATTTTGGGATTCAATTCTGTTGCTAATAACACACAACGCCTTCGCACCAAAAAGACAATACCTACTAGTAGGTTTGACTTCAAGCTAGTAGTTGGAATTATTGTGGCACAGTAATAGTTTTCCGTGAAATGATTCTTCATATTCATCTTATGAATGTTAAGAATTAAGGCCCCAAAATCAACCGACCGACGTACCGTTAATTAGGCAAATTGAGACCGTGGAAGATAAGTTTCAAAATATCCTTTGTTCATTTTCCGGGTCACAAAAATATATATGAAAAATTCTCTTCACCTCCTTTACTAAATAATTAAAATTTAAAAGGATCCGACGTTCACCTTCATCAACCCTCCTCAAATAGTTACAAGTACGTCTGCATAAAAACCTGAAAAAAAAAACGGAGAAACAAAAGAATCCGTTTTATTAGAATGTATTCTTCTGTATATAAAAACGACATTTGCCAATCTTAATCCGCACACAGTTTGTCAGTGAGAGAAGGGACATCTAGCGGTGTATCGCTCCTTCGCATTCCAATTATACTTTTTATCTTCCGCATGGATTGTAAGCTTTGTTCCCGTCATTCCATCAGTGACGACCTGCTACACTTACTATGATACGGCAAATATTCTCCCGGTTGTGGATATTGTACCGACAAACGGGAGTATTCTGACAATCTCTACAAAAGCTAGTCGGTTATTAAACGAGCTACAGAGCTGAAGAATGATTTTTACTTTGATCTATATTTATAAAAGAGAGCTGGGTTTTCAGTAAATTCTAGGTTATAAGTGAAAATCCTAAATATTTCAGTTTGATAGTACAATGTCGAAATATGAAACCGTAAAGAAATACAAAATATGAATTATGCATCCAAATCCATTGTCTATCTTTTAAATTGATGCTACTGCTATCAAAAAACAAATTCAAAAATTACTATGAATTATTGTTTATGCCTTTCATGATTTTGAAATAAGTACTTCTGAGTAGCCTTCTTCTAATTTTCGCAAAATTTTTCGTCTAAATTATATTTTTCGTTACCGTAGTAACCATTGAAAACCATCAACGTCACCTTCGACTAACATGAATTATGTAAAAACGAAATAATTCTCAAATACTCAATTTCAAGGATGTTTCAGCCTATTCCTAATGTTAATTGCTCTCTCAAGATTTTGTATAACCGATACAATAAATTTTTTTATCAAAGCAATACAAGAATTTGGACAAAAATGGATAAAATATTTCTTTAACTTCATGTATAAAACCAAGGTGATTGCTAATCATCAATAATAGGACTAACGAATACTAAAGTTAGGCACGGATTACATTGATTGTACTATTTTTCTATTATGTATTATAGAGGACGTGAACAACACAAAATGTTGTCTGAAATTATATGAATTTGATGTGATACTATGTAACTGTTGATTAAATAAAATGAGATATAATCAAGTTTGAACATACAAAAATATGTTACTTATTTAGGGCTATCCTTTAGACGGAATCCCGAACAAATATTCATATAACATATGGATGAAAATACTTTTGGTTCCGTTATTTCAAAATATATTTGAATAAGTCATTTCATCAAATTTCTGGATATTCGGCTTTAAGACATCCCTTCAAATTGCAAGGGCACCAGAGATAAGAAGAATCCAATCGTGACCCTTACACATAAAACTGTCTCTGAGGAAATGAAAAGTCTTGTTTTATTACATTTATTTTGTAATATCCGCAAGAATGGGTTATTTCCTAAAAAGGAAAAGAATAAAATAAAACTGTACTTTCAACCTAAAAATGGAAAAGTAATTACGTAGACTTGATTCATTATTATCATTTGAATTGAGTTTAAATTGCAGTTTGATCATAAATTGTTTTGAAACTACTTACCAAAAACATGGGAGGATGTATACAAGATATTTGTTATAGTAGAAGTACAAATTCTGCGAGTGTAATAATTGAAAAAGAACTACTTGGGTTACGCAAGATTTTGAAATCATTTATATAAGAAAGTTCGACAAAACGCAACGAAAATAAAATGTAGATAATGAAAAGTAATCAAGTTTCAGACGTGATAGATGTTACGTTTTTAGGAAGCTCTAGCCTATACATATTTACGTACGTTTCTGTTTTGAATTATGTACCAAATCACTGAATAAGTTGTGGCACACAAGCTTCAAAGGATTCTTGTCAATAATCGACATTTGACTCAGTCTTGATCCAGATATTGTAGTTAAAAAAAGGTACAATAACGGCTTCCGTTTACTATTTAATTTGCGAGAGCAAAAATTGGATTGCTGTTTGGAATAAAATGCTGTTAAAAAAAAATAAACAGGATAATAAGCGGTAATGGTTCAATAACTGCATTCCTAAATCAAATAGAAACACTTTGAATCAAATTTATCGACAGCTGATTGGACAATAGCCGGTAAAAGCCACACAAATCGACCAAAAACATTATATGGCAAGTAAATGACTCAGGGTAATCAGTTGGAGATTGTTGAAACATTAACAGTAAATTTCACATAACGTTATTGAATCGAAGGAGTATTGAAATGGCGGAGAAACTTCCTTAAATGCAGAAATAATCTTGCTGCTCCATCAAGATAGAGAACATTGTCCCAAATACATGAATTACGTGATAAAATTTGAAGATTTGTCGTCTCAATTGAGTGACAATCCAGCATGTGCTCGAGAGAACTAGCTATTGTTGCAACTAAAGAGGCTAGTGCAGGTGAGGCCATTTGTCTACAATGAACGAATGATACCGAGGTTGATTGTTTTTTTAAGCTTTCTAAAGAAAAGATGAATTAGAGGAGCGTATATATTTAACTCTTGAATGTTACTACGGTGATGTATAATTTTTTTCCAGTAGTGACGAAATGAAGTGGAGTTGTAGAAAGTGTAGAATTTTTACCGCTTATATCAAAGGATGAAAATTTTTTCTGCAAAATTAGATTTTGAAAATTTGAGAAAAAGGTGTATAGTTGATGTAGAAATATTAATCAGGAGTTCAATGTGTACAAATACATGGCAAATGAATTCAGGAAATCACGAAAAAAATATAGATATAGAGTATGGTGAAAAATAAACAAACTACCACTACCACCATTAACTTTCCTAGAGTCCTAGAGAAATATGAAGACAATAATTTGCTAATCAAAACGATGATTTTTTCAATTGTTAGTAATAGCCCAGGAGTGAATACTGTATTTAATATGAAAATATCAATGAATGCCAAAATTGTAGTTTGCTAAATGAGTTGATGGCCGCTAATTACACTTTCTTATAATGTAAATAGAAATCTGAAAAATTAACTTTGATTGTACCTCCAGCAATAAATGGAAATTACAAAATTTATTGCTTAAATTTGAGCAAAAAACTTGTGAATAAAAGTTAGACTCTCTACATTAGGTACAAGAGGTATTTCGAAAAAAATTTCCTTCAGAAAAGAGCAAATATCATCTTATATCCCTAATAAATTTGGTTAGATCACCTTTTATCACATAAGCTATTTCCAATGAGTTGAAGATTTTCAATCCATAAGATTTCACGATCATGGAGAGAAGATATGGCAAAACAGAAGGAATATTTTATAATATGTTTGAGACCAACAGTTTCCTTTCATATTTTGTAACAATCCATATTTTTGAAATTGACTCCGTATTTTATAGGCAACTTTTGTTTTTAATCACAATTCCAAGCGAAACGGTTGGGCTTTTATGTCACTCAAACAATGAATTTTAACGTTTTATCTTTCATCCATTTTGTTATTCAACCACAAATAACGTTAGTGTTTTCCAACCATTTTCACGCAACAACAAACACCTAGTAGGTGAATAAAATTGTATACCGTCAACGTTTAAATTAAGCCATAAATCCGATTTTGGTTACTACTGAAAAACAACCGTGAATTATGTAAAAAAAAGTTTGGTTTCATCCAATTTAGCGAAGTTTTTCCCTAATATTAACCTTTTAAAAAGCGATTTACCGGTAACGCGTTTTGCGTAAATTTTTCCATGTTATTCAGTTACACAGGCTGTGACATTTACAGCTTTCGCTTGCCCGAATGCATATGGCCTACAGCTATATATGTACATAATATAAGATTTTAACATATGCCTAATTTATATGCTCTTTCTTATAAAAATACTTCAAGATTCAACCTAGCTTTGATTTTGTGAATATGGCCTATATTCTAAGAGAATTAACGAGAAATGTAAAATTAATGAGGCAGAAAAATCTGTTTCCTTTCAGTTATAATAAAAAAAAAACCATTAATACTTGAAAATAGTTATTCATTCTAGGGAAATAAGTGGTAGATTTTAGCTTGAGTTTGTATAGTCTCCGCTGTGCAAAGTAGGGCAGAGTGGGGTCACTTCAAGGTACTTTTGAAGAAATCATTTTGAAAAGTTGACCTCAAATCAGTCGATTGTTTATTAGACAATTGTGATAAAAAACTCAAACAAATCCGTTGTTTACTATACTAAATTTACCTCATAAGAAAAACAGTCATGAGGCTTATGAGACTCCACAGACAGGATTTTTTAAGCTACCCACTAGAGCTACTGGGTTGTTTCACACACTCTCTCATTAAAACAAATGAAACATAGAAAAAAAAACATAACAACATATTTGAGATTCCTCATAGGAACAAAAACAAACATAAATGAATTTCGTATCGATAAAAAAACTTAAGATACACTGACACCAGAAGTGCACTCATAATGATCTCAATATTGGGAACAAGTTTTTAGTTTATGCATTTACAGCATATTACAAACTTGTCAAAAAATCAGATTTAACTATGGAAATTCAAGTACATTCCTGGAACTGTATCAGACTAGAAAAAAATTCTTTAGCTGCTATCATTTCACACTGTTTCATAACTGTTGGAACATAAGTTACGTCGATATTCTATATTCTAGAATCTAGGAATTGATACTTGTCCATAACTGTAACTTGTTATGAAACAAACCTGTTTATTTTATTATCTTTTGCAATTTTCCGAATGATCGAACCTTTAAGGACTTGTACAGCATTTTTTATAAATTCTCCAGTGATATTAGCATGTTCCAGCTTTTTTGTAAGTCCACATCTCAAAATTAAAACAATACTAATACAGGAACGATCAAGCGTAGCTTGACTAAATATTAATATTTATTTGAACGCAGTTCATTTGACCCTAAATGTTTGTCTCCAATAACCCCTTTCCCAAATTTCATAATATGTTGAATAATTTACAATTCTTTGAAAATAATCTACTTATGTAATTTAAATATAACCGTATGATGATATTCGTGGTTTTAAAACCAAATTTCAACTGCAAGAGGCGTGTCTCTAGATCACTAGACTCCGGGGCTCAACAGATCCCGCTCTGCTCTACATATTTGATTGGAATTTTACTTCACATTTTGTGTAATAAGAGTTGGCTGATGTGGTAAGCTGAATGTAATAAGACAGTCCTAAACTATTGAGTTTCCACAATCCACAAGTTTGTTTCTAAAAGTTTCCAAAATCATTTGTCATGGAATCAAATACCGATAAACACTATTATTTGCAATATTGTCTCATATTTTCATGGATTCACAATATCCTTTCGCTAGTTGCAGAACATTGAATATTCAACGTCATACTCGAAATACAAAATTTTACTGTAGCTTTGAAAGTTATCAATTTCCACATCGAATAGTTGGAGTAGTGAAAATTGAAATTATTATACATATACCGACTTGTCCGTGATGAAGTGATAACCACAACCACGGGCGCAGAATTTCAATTGACTTCATTCCGATAAGGCCATTATTTCATGTTAATTGCTTCTCCTGAAGTTCACTTAAACTGAGCTTCACAAGCTTTGATCTTTTGAAATATTTCAAACTGAATTTGAAACCGAAATATAACATTTTAAATCTATGATATACGTGCTTATTTATTTTCAAAGAAATTATAAGATTATAAACAGCTCAACACTTGGAGAATTTAAATAATGACATGTGGCAACGTTGTAACCGCAACAATTGACTGAACACAATTCGGTCAATAAAGTTCAAGCGGTTTCAAAGATAATTCCATTTTCCATATTGTACTGAATACAAAATGCACGACACATACACCCAGATTAATCAGACGTCAATTAATCAAACGAATATTTTTTGTGTTAATCTTTTCGTATTCCAACGATAACAAATTTAATCTCCCTCAATATTAACATTGACAGCGCAATCAATACGATTAAAATTCAATTTTTAGATGGTGACATTTATATCGATATTTTTTGTTTGTTTTGTTTACACGTTTGTGTACATTCTGGATTCGTTGAGCTTAGGGTTGTTTTGGACAACGATGACAGAAGCTCAGGTAGATATTGTTTTCCTCATATTCTTTATCAAACAATTCGTGTTCTTTTCGTTTGTTATTCTATTTATGTTTATGCACGTCTTTCGTTACGGAATTCAAAATGTAATTACCGCTTTATTTGCTTTTTATGCAGTAAATGTTTTATTTGAAGTCCTATTTCTTCATAAGACTTTTGGAAATTATGAATTTCAGTCCATTTATTTGAAATGAAATGGATAAGAAATAGTGGACCACATGGGAGAATGTAGGAATATTTGGGGAATGTGAACATTAAATGAAGAAAGTGATGATTGTGTTTTAAATTCACATATGTTAAGTTAATATAAATGTATAACCCTTCTCTATTCCTACAAATATTCATTCGAAGCTTCCATTGTTCACAACAATACAGTTTGATCCAAATCTCTGTCTTTCCAATGTACATTTCCCAAAATATTCATATTAATACATTAGAAATGCTCCATTAATTCACTTTTCCATATGCTCTCTAGTAGACAAGGAAGTTGTATAAATATCATTTTTAATAACTCCCCATCAAAAAACTGAGTTGGAATTTCCGGAACCGTTGGTCGAATTCTTGTACTACTACTATACCAACATTCAAAAAGGCAGTCTCTGGAGGTGATAACTTGGTTATAGAAACGTGAGTGTAATTGTGAGTGGTGGTGTAGTGGTAGTGTGAACTGTGTGATTACTATTCATAAAAAGAAATCAAGACGGAAGACCGAGCTGGCCATTGAGTTGAGCCCCCTCTTCAGATCCATTAATATTCGAATATCACACTTCTCGCTGGATATAAAACGGAATTTTCCTAATAAAATTGGCAGGTCTTATGAATGAATTCGGTTTTCAATGTTCACTTTATTTATCAAGCGACAAAAAAATCTTCAATATTCATATATATTCATATGATATAGTCTATCATTTTCTATGATTTTATCTCAGCGTTTAGCAAGCATTTTAAGACATCATAAAACCATTCTTTGAGATAAAGGCAAAAAGTTGTAGTAGTGCATTTTCAATCTGATTTGGATTCAAACTTTCCCACACACAAGAATATCGCCATGGATCTGAATAAATAATAATCTGACGGTGTGAGAACCAGACTGAATAGTGAAAGTGGGTAGGAGTTCAATATATACGCGGTATATTGTTCAGCATTGCCTTGTTTTAAGAAAGTACCGCTTTTACTTAACTAAACCTGGATAAGTCTCCAATGAAACCTCACACATTTGCATCAGTTGTTCATTTTATACCATCTGGAATGATTTAGTTACTGATTTCCATGTTCGAGTTGTTGATATGAATCGATTTGTCATTGAAGGTGACAATGCTTTTAACAAAATGATAATCTTTCGTGTAGTGCAAGGAACTCTTTACACACTTAGTGGACGTTTTGTTCAAATCTAGGTAAATTCGTGTGAAAATATTCGACAACTTTCATAGATTTAACCTAATGATTATAAGTGACGATGTATGGTATTTTTAGACGGTCCAAGGTAATCCAATAATCGGCGATTGTTGCTACAAGGTTGGTTTTCCACTGCTTTCCTTGTACCTCCAATATCTCCAATTATTTAAACATATAAAAATGTGCTGTTTTGATATATTTATCACACTTGTATGATATTCATCAATAATTTCATTTACCCCAGTTAAGACTGTTTTTACTTCGTTTTTTTTTCGTATATCACTTCACTAGTGCGATTGAAACATTCCATTAGTTTTTCAAATGCTCTTTTCTTGGAACTATTGTGGTATGGAAATCTTTAAAGACACACTTTAAACAAACAATTTCTGTTACAATCACATAAATCATGTACACCACTTCTTGAATTGAAAAATTCACACTTTTCATCTGAAATGTTTTTTACTTTATTGGAGAATATTGTAAAATCGGTTGACATTTATTACTAGTTTCACGAAAAATATAAATAACTGATGTTCATTCCAAATTTTGTCAATGCTCACTTAGAAAATGTTTTAGATTCATATTATTTATGTTTCACAATAAATATCACGAAATGAATCTGTCAATAAACTTCTGGTAAAGGGAATACTTAACCAAATTTGAAGTAGCATCAACTAAGATTTTATTCATGCTATCACTTGTGACTTGAAATACTGAAAGTTGTCGATTATTCTAATAATGTGCACAAATGGTAACATTACCTGTTTTGACAAGGTTAGGTAAGCCCTAATTTTGTTAAATTATGAGATTTGTTTATTCTATTTCGAAAGGTATGTATTTGATTCTAATTCGCTTTCGAACCTCCTGTAGATTTTTAAATTCATCTTCAAAAATCTGGAAGTTTGAGAACTGGACTTAAGAACTGAAAGTCTACCTATCCACCTCCCAGGAAAACATCCACACATGTTGCTTAATTCTTGTTTCATCTCCAGTTTGTGAAGAAATTTGAATTTCTAAACAAGTTCACTCAAAGAAACCAGACTTTATTTCCAAAATGAATCAACTCTTTATTGTGTTTGCTATTAAACATTGTTACGGTTCGTGGATTATTTGAAATCAAGAGTAAAAAATCCTTTCAACGACACATTTCTCAAATCCCTTCCGTTGTTTTATTCCAGAAAGTCACAAACGAGCCACTGCTACACATGAAATATTTTACATAAATAATACATTTTCATACAGCCGCTTTCAAATTTACGTACAACACGAATATCTGAAGAAAATCTAGTTTGTAACAAAATTTTCTAGAATTAATTGCGGAAAATGTCGGGTACAGAATATATGGTGAATTTTATTTCAAAACATCCTTTAGGCATATGTTTGGAAACTATATATGGAACGGATTTTAGTGGATTGATTTTTCTTTTATAAGTAATTTATTGTCTACTATTAAATTGGAGTGGTATCTTAGAATTAATGATAAAGTTATGAAATGTTAGTATACGTACAGAATAGAATAGAAATAATAGTGAAAGTAAAATAGGAAGGGAATATGTTTCCTCAATGGGATCGAGCGCCATTATTCTCAAATTTGTCAATAATATCATCCAGATGAGTTACTGAGGGAGATTAAAAAAAATATTGATATAACTTGCAATCTCGATATATGGGGGTTACCTGAAATATTTCCGAACTCAGCCTGAAGATGACAGATTTTTCTGGAAATGGAAAGCTGAATTCAAACACGGCCGTATTAACTTGACTGACGAAAAGCGTACAGGAGGACAAAAAATTGCGATATAATCGAAAAAGGTCACCAAATAGTATTGCACGATCTTCAGATTAAAGTTCAAAAAATAAAAAAGACTATCGTTGTATTAGAAAAATGCATTTGCAATATACTGACCGCAGACAGATGCATGAGAAAGCAATCCGCGCCAAAAGCGCATTCGAATGAACATCCGAGCCCTTATTGACGAATTTTAAGCAGATTTTTGCATTGATTGGTGGATCTACAGTTAGATCCACCTCTTCACATCTCAAATGAAAAAAAAGTCAATACAGTGGATATCAAAAGACGGACTTATTCCAAAAAAGATGATGACGGTTTCATTGGCCGGAAAAGTGATGACGACCGTTTTGGAGATTTTGTTTATCAACTATATTCAAGTAGAATGGCAACATGAGATTTGTGTGCAGGGGCGTTGTCCTACAAAAAACTGAAGCAAGAAATTTTCCAGCAGATTTTTAGACACAAAACTTCTAAGGTCTTGGAGAACCAGAGTGTCGCCATTCCATCGATTGTTGCTTTGTTTCTGGATCGTAAAATTGTACCCAAGCCCCATTCATAGTAACAATTTGGTTAAAGATGTCTACATAGTTTTGAAATGCTTCTACCCTTGCACGCCTTTGATAAAGTTCAATCTTCAATAGAAAATTTACCTCTTTTGAAGCTTGCAGTCCAATTTTTCACGGTCACATACGAAGGACATTGCTCACCAAGGGTATCAAGCATATCTTCGTAAATCTGCTCATCTCTTAACCCTCTTAAATACAGGTACTTGATCTTGGTTCGATACCCTAATTTTTCGATTTTCACAATTTTGGTGGACATCTTTTTTCTTTTAATTTATTGCGTAACTCTGGTTTACTTTTTTGACGTCAAACTTTACACTTACACTTCTAATAAGTTATTGTTAGTTGCTATGGTAACACAATAATTTGTTTATGCATGGAACTGGTCTAGGCTAACTAGATATCAATACATTTTCATACAATATATCCGCAATATAACAAAATTTAAGTTTTCACTTGATTGAAATAGAAACCTGCTTACAAGAAATCTTGAAACAGTGTACAAAATTTATTCATGCGCTCATGGAATTTCTTTGCTTTAGGTAAGTATCGGCTTGATCGAGTCCGAACCGGAATGATGAACTTATTTTAGAAGTACTATGAAGCGTCTAACATTTCAGAGTATTCGTAGTATCGTATGGCGATGGCTTTAGAAGTTTCAACATGTTCAAAATACCGCTATATTAGGGATTACCTTCACACTTGTTGATAGAGTGATCAATTAGTGCCAACCATGCTAACCTAGAAGGTGTGAAATTTCAAGATAATAAAATAAAGTTAATACATTAAAAATGAACCAATGATATCGATGAAATTGAGTAATATAATATTTATCATTATAATTTCCTTAATTCTGAGAATATATTAATCAATTCACGTTTACAAATAAAAAATATGGGAAAATTGTCTTCTAAATTAATGGAATGGACTGATATTTCTCACAAATTAATGTAGATGGTCAGATCAACTTATTTTATAGAACAGAACAATGTTTTGGAGTTTTCATTTTTTGCTTCCTGTAATAACATTATTATTTGTTTTTTTTTTCATACATTTAAAAGTTCTTTAGCGTAGAATATATTCTTTTTGCTGCATTTTGTAAGAAATTGGACAATTAGTTTTCGACTTTTATTATTAAAATCATGGAGGCGGATTTTTTATTACTAATATTCAGTTAAATAGATCGTGAACAATTAGTAACCGTCCTAACCTACAATTAGTTAAAAAGCTTTGACAGTTTCATATGATTATCGAAGTCCTTCTTTGTTTCTAGGTACCTGCAAAGTTTTTTTATAGATTATCTCATCACTAATCTATTCCATTATTATATTTGATATAACATTGTGTTGTCACAATTTTTTTGTGTATTCAAGAAATTCAAGAAGATACAATAAAAAAACTAGCATATGTCTTGACGAGCCTTTTCTAATGCGAAGATCTCCTACACAACTCATCTTAAGTCTATTGGCAGTTTCTCTACAGTCTTCTGTCGTCTCTTTGTTGCGTCACGAGACTCCAGCCATTACTTCCAGGTAATGCATTTCGCTTCTCTAATCTATCGTGTTTTGTACTGTTGCAATTGAAATGGCTTCGTATATTATCTGGTTAGAAACATACCAAGAAGCATCGACAATTGCTTACAGAATCTTAGATTATGCTCTTTGTGTGCTCTAACAGCTGGCAATTTACTGGCACAGCCCCACAGCTTTATGCCGTAAGTTCAAATTGAAATGATGACTGTATTGTACAATAAGATTTCATTTCTAACGATATTTTTTATTTTCTGCATAGAAATCAATTCGATTATCTCATTTCAAATATTAGATTATTGTGTTAATTATGGTGTTAATATTTATTGAGGGACATTTTTGGAGTTTACCCATTGTGTTCCGCTAAAGTGAACTGAAAGTATTTTCAAATAACTATAGCAGAAAGAGGTGTAGATGATATTGCCGGAACATCTAACAAACACGTGCTTGCAAGGTACGTTATAATTCATGTATTATATGTATGAGCATGTGCTATTTGTATTCAATAAATATTTTAATAATTATCGATGTAGTTCATATAAATATATATTTGAAAACAACACATAAAATTAGATAATCGACCCAATATGAATTATCGAGCGCATCTACATAAAATAGAAAATTTCTAACCTAACAAAAATTTATTTTTTTGTCGATGTCTATAAATTCTTCCACGTTATTTTATAAATAATTTTTAAATATTAACAACTGTAGTTAATAATTCGATAATATTATCAGAAAAATCGACAATATTTTTTAATTATAATAATGTTTTTATATAATTTTCTTTCGAAAAGTTATTTTTTACCTTATTTAAATAATTTTCATGTACTATTTATTATTGTATGTAAAATATTTAGTGACATAATTATCTTTTTATAACCATTTTTGTTAATTATTAAGATAATATTATATTTTAAATAAAAAATTACTTATAATAATTTAAAAAAAATGTTTATAAAAACCTTTTTTTATTAATTTTCTTAAAGTCGGTTAAAATTTTTATAATTATGCATTTATAAATTTTCTATTTTTTTTTATATTTTTTGACTAGGAAAAAATCCAAACCTCCAAAAACTCCAGCCGAGAGACAGCGAGCTTACAGATTAAAAAACAATTAATGAAGGTAGCCCAAAATATTCTGGCAATCAACCAATCTTTTTTAAGTTAAATAAACTCTTTTTGCGTCTGGTTAGACGATCGAACTTAAGGAGTAAACTCCAGTCGTGCGTCGGAGCTGACACACACAATTTTTTCCTTTTCTTAGTGGAAAACTTATGTGTTGCGATTTGCTCTCGTTAATATTTACTCTCCACTTTTTGAGCCATCTTTTTAGTTCGAATAAAAGTTTTTGTAGATTTACGGATGGTACTATAGGATCTTCGTGGGTCGAGGAAATAACAGTCTCGTTATGATGTAGTTACACACTGGGAGCTCGGCGGTGAATTATAGATTTAATGGGTTTGAATTGTGACATTTTATCTGTTCGAAAAAGTCTGTTTCGTAAATATGTTTCAGTAAGTTGTAGAAGGGACTCCTTTTGATTTTAAATAGCAAGCCGTCGTGCCAAACCTCATCAAATACTTTACTTATATCTAAATAACTCCTGAGCAACCTTTTTTCTAGGGCTTCATTCATTTATCTCATGCTCAATGATAAAAACTAAATTGGTGTTGTTGAATTATATCGACGTTGGGATTAATTCGTTGCAATAACAATTTTTCAAAACGTTTAGATATATTGGGTAACAAGCTCATTGGTTTATACATAGATAAGTATTGTTTGAGATATAATGAATATTTTTGGCCAGTAGTGCAGTATTAAGCTCGTTTTAAGTGTACAGGTTAGTATCACGATCCCTTTTTTGTGCAGTTCTCTCAACATTTTCGCCATTATCATAATATTCTTGGAGATTTCTTGATATTTAGAAGAGAAATTATTGGTTACTCTCATTTTATTTGGACGCATCAGCCTTACGTTTGTCGTTTATCTATATTTATTTATTCAGTCCATTTTCTTTAGTCTAATCATCGATTTTGACCCTGATTGCTGTATGTGTATTTATCCCCTCACAAATTTTTTGGATATTTATTTCATTACTACTTTGGTATTAGTTTTATTATGACATTCAATATTTTTGTATTGATTCGTGATGTTCAATCTTTTTCCAGAAAATTATCAAATTCATTCCTTGTTTAAATATACACTAATATCGTAAACACATGAATATCCATAAACAATCCCTGTTATAATGCTGGGTATGCGGAACTGAAATTTCATATTCATATGTACATAGTCCGAAATGAACTTGTGATCCCACTTTATCTCCCAAACTACGACCTCTTGGAGTTCTGTTCTGTAAAAACATTGCCTGTTTTAACCAAGTAACATATCATATATTCAAAAACGTAAATAAAGCATAAAAGCCTCTCATTTTCCATAAAAATATATGCCCGTCATGACCTCATGCTCTTTTAGTATGTATACTCAGTCCCAAAATCTGAATAAGAATGATGCTTTTCTGTTTGTTAAATTATGTTTTCTTTATACAAAGCTGGAGATTTGGTTTTCATAGGAATAAATGGAACGTCACTAGATTGAAAACTTAAGTACAGCTTTTATATTGTTGAACGTGACTCCACTTTAAACTATATAAAATTCTGGTCATTTCTCTATCCCTATTTGCTGCATTCCTTCCCTGTATCGGAGAACATATTTCAAAATCTAAATGGGAAAAAATGAGTATAGCCATAACTAAAAAATGTCAGTCGAACCATTTTCATGACTATTCATATTCATAGAGGTAATTCCACGTTTGTAGAACAACTGGAATTTTAAAGTGTAGTGAATAAGAGAGGGAATATAAATACAGAATATGTCATTCCTCGGAAACAAAATAGTTCTTTGAAAGTATATAACAGTAAAATTCATTAGAATATCAACTATAAAATCATATTAAAAATTTCACAGACCAATCTTGAGCATCTTGAGTGAATTGGATAATTACACGAACAAAATCCAATCACTTTTAACACAAATGTCATACAATGTTTTTTGTATAACTCCCATTTTTGATACTGAAATAATTTGGAATGGCATTGAACTAAACTAAACGCATTTTGATATTCATATGATCACAAGATTGTTGTAAATGGCAAACGTTCCAAGCTCTGTGGTAGTTAACAAATGCTTTATTCCAATGAATTTAAATTGCGTTCTTGTCTAAAGTTTGATTTGCTGTTCCTGTGGATATTGCAGAGTCTGTAAGAAGAGCAACTTTGGAACTCATACCTAAAAATCAGCTAATCAGTACGATATTGCATTTACGAATTTCCTGGCCCAGTGTAAATAGAGAAATTTTGAATGATCAACAAGCGCCCTTGTGAGAAATGGTGCACAATATTTCAAGATAAAGGCATATTTAAACGGAAAATCGGAGGATATCGTCTCAAAAAATAAAAAATTATTACACATTAACAAGTTGCAAAGTTTATAAACGAGACACCAGATAAGAAATACTTCATGGTTGAGGTTGCAGCTATTTCCGAATTATTTGGATTCATTAGGTGCGAAGAATTACGTAAATATACACAATACTGATAATACTCTATTCTATTCATTCTAAATATTTCCCAACTTTAAACCGTATTTCAAAGTTTCCCAGCTTTAACTATTATTCCTTCCCTCTGGGTTGTACTTCGATAATGTCTTCTGTAGTCTGCAATTATGCTTGCCGTGTATCTGTTTGAGATGTTTAAGATATACGTTGATCTCCTCCTACCTAATCTCTTCATGCTGCTTAACATTGCAAAAGAACTGTCAACTATAATAAATTCATAAAATACAATATTAAAGTCCAAAGAGGAAATTTCAGGTATATATTTACTCTCTGAAGAATATTACTCTGTACTTGAATTCAAAAGAGGTCCCAGAAGTACCTAGCCTGACCTGGAGATGGCGGTGATTGTTTGAAAAATACCACTGTTTTAGAAAGTACACAATCTATACAGCATATGTTCGAAGACGTCACGTTAGGCCGCTATCAATATTGAACGCTTCCAGTGAATTTATATCCATGCAAACAATTCATCATTATGTGATACAATACTTCAATTTAGAAGACATTAGACCAACCAATATAAAAACTGAACTAGATTCTACTCTAAGTGAGACTGCTTCTTCGTTATCAACAGTAAAATATTGGTTAGCAGAGTTTAAACGAGGCTGTTCGACCTACGAAGACCAGCATCGCAGTGGTCGACCAAATGAGGTGACGACTCTGGAAATGTTGAAGAATTCTCACAAAGCGGTATTGGATGATCGTCAAATTTTCAGATCGCGAGCTAGCAGATATTGTAGCCATTTAAAAAAGGGCAGTACATCACATATTAACTAAAAATTTGGACTTGAAGAAGGCTTTGTGCAAGGTGGTGCCACGTTTGCTCACAAAAGAACAAAAACAGCGTCGTCAAGATGTTTTCATCAAGTGTTTAGCAACGTTTCATAACCACAGATGAAATGTGGGTCCAAAACAAAAGAACAATAAAAACCATGGACTGAAAGGAGAAAACCGGCTCCAAAGAAGGCAAAGACCGTTTCATTTGCAGGCAAAGTCATGGCGTTGGTTTTTAGAGATAAGTGTGGGATGATTTTCATTGACTATCTCGAAAAAGGGAGAACTATTTATGGCGAGTATAATGCGAACTTATTGCAACGTTTGACTGAATAAATGAAGCAAAAATAGCATTTGGCTAGAGAAAATGTTGTTTCTTCAAGATAATGCACCAGCTCACACATCCGTTATTGCAATGGCCAAATTGAATGAATTAAAGTTTTAATTGCCACCAAATTCACCATATTCGCCAAATTCGGCCCCTTCAAATTATTTTCCGATCCTAGACTAAAAATAATGGCTATGCGATCAAGGATTTTCCAACAATGAAAATGTGCTGTCGGCAATTGATGATCATTTTGAGGAGCTTCACGATATTTTTCTCAAAGATTTTCTCGTTTCCCTTGTTGGGCAAGGTACTTCTGAGAGCATCCTCGTACCACACAATTTGAGGTCCTTGTAAAGAGGATTGCATACAGCTATATACGTGGAACTTCTTTCGAATAATGTTTATGCCTCACATCCACATTACGTATAAGTTCACGGAAAACAAGTATTTTCTTTAAATAAATAGTTATCCAGTGTTTGGATAATTAGCAACTTTCATCATTTTTTATCAACTCAAATCCTTTTGGCCGAATGATGATTATACTTTCTTAGCTTACTAATATAAAGTCCACTTCTAAAATTAGTCCTAATTTCTTAGCATATTGTTAGAATTCCAACGTGTCACTGCTCAATTCCAATTTTTTATTTTGTTGCAATCAGAGACCCTACGTTCTTCGAAATTTAGTTTAGAACTTTTATCGTTTAATAAGTAGTGATGAAAATTTATTACTTCCAATAGAATACAATTCTTATCTAAACTTGCTGACTAAGATTATTCCAATGACAAACTCAAAGTAATTATTTACTAATATGCTTAATTCAAACGTGGTTGTATGGACATTGATTAAATGCCACGCGCTGATCGACAAAAAAGGTTATCATATCGGGAAACATTCTGAAAATCCATAGAATCGTGTCCACGAGCACTAGCGACAGAAATTTCATCCAGAATTACACGTCAAATTACAATTAGCTGTCGGTTAAATCAACAGCAGTCGATGAACTTCACTCAAAATAGATTAAAACGTAATATAGAGTTGACAACGTGAAGACATCCGTATTTTTAGTTGCGAAAGTCATTTTAGTAATCGGTCACCTTAACAAACGACAATGTTTATAATTAAATTAATTATGTGAATGGATACAAATATTCGGAAATTAAAATATTGAATTGAGAGATATTGAAAAATTATCACTTTTCTTGACCCAACATACATCACATCACACAACTTTCTAATTTACTTTTTCTTTTTATTCATTAGTAAGTTATCAAAACATTATACAGTATGAAAAATTTAGACTATTTCTTTTTTTTGTGCCATTATAAAAGCAATGATTATGTCTCTCGAGAATGTTGTGATTAAGCAAAGGCAGACAGCTGTAGATAACTGTTTCTACGGGAATAAAGAAGTCGCGAACCTGACAGTTACTAACAGTACTTAAAAATAAAGAGAAAACTTTGCTTTGTTTAAAAAAATCTTTCAAATTTAATGTATAGTTATTTTTATGTTGATACTAAAAAAGAATATTGAGAAGGAAAATAATATACGATTTGAATTTGATGCCGTTTTTTATTTATTTCCCCTTCATTCATTGGGGATATTATGTTTTATAGTTAGTATACGGAACTTTCATTACTATGAGATGAACTACTCGAATAAAGTTTTCTTCTTGGTACAAGGATAAATTTCAGAAACTTACAATAATATTGCTATTTTGTGAAGACCAGAAACTTTCTTTCATAGGAGCTAACATTTTGAATTCAATATAAAAAGTTCACTTCCCAAAAGTTCATTAACAGCTTCACAACATATGATATTGTATGAAATAAAAGATCAACTGGAATATCTGAATCAGAAAAGAATAAATTGTGTCGACATATTCAAGAGATAATTTTTAGTGAACGTTAGCAGCTTTATCAACGAGTTCAAAGAGACTCCAGTTTCCAGCAAAATACTAAAGCATAATATGCAGCCAGCATATGCTTCCTAACCTAACCTCTTTCTGTTACTACTAAGGCAAATGCTCCACCGACTTAACAACATAATCCCACCTATATCAGGTTTTGCAACATCCACTCGATGCTCACAACGTCAATTTATCGAATTCCTTACTTTGGAAAAGTGCAAATCTGTGGAATCGAGTACCAAGCTACGTAATTCTCAAACATTACAACTTATAAAATCAATATATACAGATATCTTCACACGAGAGGCACTACACGAATCACTCAAATGTAGAAGGGTTCACCATCTTTTGGTTGCTTCTTACTCAAGAATGCGACAATTTATGATGTTTAGATGAAGTATTCTTTCCTCCTCTTCATTATCCTTACCACTGTCTTCTCCGTTTCTTCCATGATATGTGCGTTCTTCATACTGTTTAAATCAGTAGAACGGCTAATTTTTACACCAATACATTTTTAAATTATCTAAAAGTGAATTTTTGTGTTATCAGTGACACTATAAATTATTTTTGTATATATTTTCAACTATGTTCCTGACATACTTCAAAGCTATTTGTATGTCTCTACTCTTTCTTTTTTTGTAATGATTCATATTCCGTTTCTCATTATATTGATCATTCTGATCAAGTTCATCATCAATTATTTCTTATTAAACATGTATATCTCCATTTTCTTTTTCAAAATAGAAACATTCCAGAAAATTTTACTTCCCACCTAATAAATTTAATGCTGTTGAAAAAAAAACAACAAAAGAGTATTTCCAGTGTTCAAAATTATTTGCGTCCATATAAAACGGTTTTCGGTAGGTACACCGAGGTTAGTTTAGGTTTGAATCCTAGCTGGTATAAAGCTTCGACATATTTCGCGAATACAAGATCCTCTGAATCCAGAGATTGTTACTAATAAAGAAAGCTTCAAGCAAAAAAACTATCCAAATGTTTCTCAATAATAAGTCGAGCACTGTTTTCTTGTTCATTGATAGTGTCTTTCTAAAATAATCTGATCATGGTAAAACCCAAACCACATATTTATACCTCAAACTATCAATAAACAAGTTGAGCTAGGCTAGTTTACATTGTGGTTCGATCAATAATGATGGGCATTGTGAATATTACATCATTGTTGGAAGCAGCTTTCATCTGTCAGAAATATTTGATTTGAAAACGACTGATTACTGGCAATCATAACAATAATTTGATTAATGGAACATCAATTTCTGTGATAAAAAAGATATCCTTTGTTTTTTGAAATAAATATGAATGAATATAAGGTGATATTTGTATATTTGTACGTCTTTATCATTCTCTGTACGATTCCTTCAGCTATCTTGGTTTTCGATTGGAAAAAAAACTGCTACGAAATTTCCGTTCTAATTTAGAAATTTGTGCTTTTTGACGATATTGAGAGGAAGGAGCTTGCTATAAAGAGGACACTAGAACATTTTTTGACGCCCACAATAAACCTGCAGCATTTCTATTCTTCTATACTGAATGTAAACAGAATTTTTGTTACTCACATAAATCATGATTTGAATTAGGGTAGGTGGTGTGGAAAATCTCGATCTAGCTTGGTCGTGATCCATTGGTAGTTTAAGACTCATTATATTATCCTTAATTTCTACAATTTTGAAATGAACTTAACTATCTGAGCCCCCTTCCATATTCGACTCTTTTGTATCTTATTTCTAAGCATTTCTCACCCAGAATGATATTTCCATTTCAAGATAATATACTCTATTGTCTCTGAGCATTTGACATCGTTTTTACGTCAACTTTGGGCACCGGCAGTACAAATACTGTTGTTCGTTTCCACTCTTCACCTATCATTGGATGAATCGCTCTGGATATAATGCAAACACTTCTGTTTGACAATATATTCGCTACCATCATCCCAATTTTTGCAAGCCTGTGTATTTTTTTTCCAGTTCATAGTGTTCAGATAACAAGCGAAGGCTAACTTAAGTCACAAGAATCCATAAGAATGCCTAGTAACAGCTCAGTACTACTGTTAATTTTGCTGTTTCTAATGGCATAATTTTAAAGGATGACTGATTATAGATCTGTTTTTTTCTGCATGATTGATAATATTCCTCTCATCAGTTAGCCACTTCTGTAAATTTTTTCTTGAAAGATTTCATATCCAGTTTTCACTCTATATGATTTCTTTACAGGTATCATTATATATATTCGATCGAATATAATGGAACCAATTCTACATTTTTCTTGGCATCACCAACTCAGAATACATGATAATGGAAACGAAAGATTTGCGGCAAACATAATGTCAATAATTGTGAGAAAATTCTATGAAAATTTCTGGGTCTATAAGATTAAAATGATGGCCACGGTTTTTTCGGTGGAGGGTGGTGATTTTGGATCATATGGTAACACGGACAAAAGTTTCATTCTGATCCGTTTCTATGAAAATTTCTGGGACTATCAGGTTGAAATGATGGCCATGGATTTTTCCGTGGAAGGGGACGATTTCCGCATCCTCTAAGTGCCACGGAAATTTCCGTGGAGGGTGCCAATAGCAGATTGGTATAATACACATCTTGAGATGTGTATTATTAAACAACTTTGAGGATTAATTAATGTAAACTCAATGTACATTAGTGGCATTCCATTGACACGGATTTTCCCATATTCAGTTACAAAACGAAGAGCTGGAATTACAGAAACATATTGTTTATGGTACCTCTACACCAACACTCACAATCACACTGCCTGACGTGTGTTTCGACAACCAAATTACCGCCTTCAGATACTGAAGTTAGACAGTTCACTTCTAGCTGTAGTGATAGCGTTAACAGTGTTTTCAGCATGAGAAACTGTGATATAAATATATTTGATTTCTTCAAGTTAATTTATATGAAACCGTCTTAATCGATTGATTAATTTATTCCCTATTGCAACTCGAACCATATGTTCTTTGTGTTCGTTAAATGTTAATGTCGAAAAATTCTTTTTTATGTTGTATATTTTCATGATTCCCAGAGGATATATATGTATATAACTCATTTTAGAGCTTTGTTACACGAAAAGGTTTTTCTTTGAATCTGTCACACTCAGTTATACCCTATCAAAAACACTATAATACTACCACGTATCCCTTCATTTTATGACACATCTTTTTGCACCATTACTGTATAATCAAATTACGTAGTAACAACTGAGTTGACTTTTTTGAAAGTCCATTATTACAGCACCAGTGAAATACCAAAAATTGCATATAATGGGCCACAATTAGACCATAATTCACAGCCCAACGTCATCACCACCCTCCCTATAATAGATCCCCGGACAGCTATTAAGGACTGGGGCTTAGAAATAATAAATCATTGAAGGGAACTCTAATGGTTGTCAAAAAAGTAAACAAGATTTTTTGATAGCGAGGATGACAATTTTGAAGCAAAATTATAGGGTGTATACTTTCAATATTTAAAATGTTTTGGATAATATTTAACTCAGTATGTAACTAAACAATATTTAATATTAAATAATGAGGGATTACAAGGGATTACAATTGGGATATATTGTATGTAACAGTTTTTAATAGATTAATAATATTTATACTCATGTTAGCGATTTTCAATTTTAACGGCGTATTTGATTTCAGAATTGAACACATGGCTAGTTACATTTTTAGTGCATTTTTTTACAGTATCCATTGTCCTAACTAAATTATATACCCTTCAATATTTCAAGTTTTGTTCATATTATAGAAAAATGTCCGATAGATTTCATGCAATCTAGACGGTCTTAAGTTATATGTCTTCATCTTTTGTTTCTTGAACATCTAGAACAATACCTTTGAAACCAAAATAATATATCATTTTTTGGCTACTTTTATTATTTAATATGCTATATTCGTCAAAGAAAATTGGAGAAAGGTACTGTTCACCAGATAATTAACAAATCGTCAAAAAATCTTAAACAACTCGACAATAATGATTGGTAAGGAGACTTCAAAGGGTTAGGATGAGTCTATTTTTCAAAAAAAATTTGTTAGATGTAATTTAGTGTGAAATTCTTATGTTCAGTAAGAGGTTCTTCTTCATAATTGAAATCGCAATTATTGGGATAATATATCTGCTGTTCCCGCTGCTGGGCTTTTTCACCAGAACCATGTAATACGTCAGTATGTTCAACATTTGAGAAAATTGTGTCTATTCCAATTAAAAACAGTGTTATTAGCAACCTTGCAGATCTGTAGCAGAAGATGATAGCTCCAGTATTGAACGAACATCTATAATTTTGCGTGTATTCATATTCACTTTGAATGCTGGAAACAAAAGATATGATCATCATTATGGGAGTGAAACCATTTCGTACATTCTCAGGTCTCAAAAACGTCTCATAATTTTAAGGAGCAGGAATTCTGGCGACCATATTAACGGACTTTTTTCAATGTATTGGAATTTGTATAGTGGACTTCCTATAATATTCATTTTGTTCATCATTTGATACTGAAAGATGATATAAATCCAAATGGGAACAACTTATTCACATCATAAAACCTCTTTAAAAACGTATTCGAAACTTCGAGACAAGGACGAGGCCTAGCGACCATTCAACTAGGTCTCCTCGATTAACTTCTCTGAGTTTTCTGTAGAATTAATCAAAGTTCAATGGTTGTGCTATAAAACCTAAATGTTTCCAAGACCTCCAACAAATAATTTCAAAAAAATGTCTTTTTAAACAGGCTGTATCATTGCATGTTAGTCGGATACTTCTTTTACATTACTATATGCCAAATTTGAGATGACTTATTGAAAAGTAATTTGTATATAGAATTTTTTGATAAGTTGTTCTAGCATACCATACATAGTACACTCATTTTGTTTGGCCCTCTGTGTGCCTTTGTTAATTTGTTATTTATAAATTCTATTCATTGCATTGGATATCAAAAATGTATCGCTCACTTTATTATATCCAGTATAGTTCAATTGACCTACATGATTTTAGGATAATAGCTTGTTGTTACTCATAATAAACCGATTTAATATACTTTAATTTGTTATACCATTTGACTAGTTCCTTATATAAGATGATATCGTTATGCTTTTGCTTGTGAATCATTTTGTCTTTGGACGTTTTTCAACATTTTTCATAATGAATACCAGTGTATTACAACTATTATACAAAAACAAAAAAAATTGAAAAAGTATCACCTACGCTGCTGATTCCACCTTTAGTGTAATTCAGAGCTGATCATTAATGCAGAGAAGGAAGTTTGTCATACATGCCGAGCGGGGTTATATAATAGGTATTGTTGCCAGGTTTGAATATAGCTATCACCCGTGTTGATTTTGTTAACGGTAGCATATTAATATTCATATCGTCGAAGACTACTCATACCAGTAAGACTAACAAAATTTGAAGTAAAATTCAGAAGCACTTGGTGTTAATCCAATATAATGGAATAAAAAGCATTCTGCTCATATTGTGCCCATTTTTTATGGCTTTTGAAAATATTGATGTGCTCGTAGCTTATACGGTGATTCCATTCAATTATTGGGAAAAAGTACTTCTCTGTTTCTTAAATAAGAAAATTGAGGTGAAGTTATAATCAGTTTTTTCAGTTAAACTGATGAGTTTTACCTAGAAAAGCACACCATTTAGTAACGCGGATGATAGTAGATATACAGAGTGTTCTGGGACTAGTTGCAAAAAATTCTAGAGTGAGTAGATAACCTGAAAATAATATGACATACAAAACATTTTCTCATACGACCCCTCGTTTCTGAGTTATAGGCCTTTAATGCTGCGAAATCAGAACTTATATTTGAGTATATTTTCTAAATTATACATTCGAACATTATGAATTTCCCATGGACGATTATGTATGTCGATGTAGTGTGAATGACGAAATAAATTCTATACTATGCTCTGAAGGCAAGGAGCGGCCTATGACCAATAGTTAACAATCCGTAATTTTCACAGGGACAAGCTGTACAATGATGACAAAAATTGATTTTTCATTAGATTTTTCAATAAAAAGACTCGATGAAATTTTTGGTTTAGAAGATATGTAGATATTAAGATCGTTGTATATGCAAAGGACACCGTACAAAGTAGAAGTTGTGCAGAAAATTGTCATAAATTATGATTATTTTCGCTAAAACCAGTTTTTTTAATCGTAATAAAATATTATTTCAAGTATTTTGAATTTAAAAACAATTTCAAGAGTTTAAATACCTCAAAATTATAATCCAAATTGAGTCGCGATATCCATCGGTTAAATGGAATGCAAAAAAGGGAAAAATTATATACAAAGTTTACAAAAAATGGTGAAACCCATTTAAATCCTATAGTTTAAGATGCAACCGTAAAATGAGGCATATTCAAGGAAATGGGAAGCAATACATTTTTGATAATTTCTAAATTTGAAATTCTCTTTAAAATTCAGAATTTTACATAAAATTCCAATCAACTTTCTACAGTTATATCAATAAAACCGCAAAGATAACAAAACCTGAACCAACCCAACCTAATCTAATTTCTCCTAACTTAACTCAATCTGGTCTATTTTGAATTCGTTCTAAACACCTTTGTATTGTTAAATTGTAATAAAAATGTTTGGTAGAGAATTGACCTATCGATAAAAGGGGATAGAAAGTTTTATATCCTTTTATACCTACTGGGATTAAATCTAGCAATACCCCAAAAACTTGCCAGAGCCTTTAATTTTCTGAAATGGATAAAATGAATGGAGATCACGCATGCAATACATTGTTTTATACACAATTTACTCTGACGTGAATGATGATTCGGCATTTCACATTAACGGAGAGAAAGATTCATTGAATTATGTTTGAGAGGGATCAGGACATTTTTGTGTGAGATATAGTTGATGTAAGAAATGGTTCTGATATAGCAAAACTTTTCCTATGCAGGGCTCTGGTTGTGATAGTTGTTAAGAGAGGTTTCTTTTTGTGTGGTATCATCTAATCGTATGTGTATGCGCCTACAGCCGCTGAGGGATAAAAAATAATATGAGCTAAAAATGTACAGCTTTTGGAGTTATTGAGTAAGCTGATTAGATATGCCTTCCTATGTAGAGAAGGGAGTATAGCTGCGGTCATGGGAGTGAATTTTTGACATAAGCAGTAACTGATTTTGACACTCATGGAACGGTCAGTGAGATATAGAATATATTAGAAGCTTCCTAACATATCCGGCTTACCAGATCTGATCGAAGGCTTTCCGAATATCTTTGAAACTGGCGGTAACCCATTGTCTTCGTTTAATTATTGGATTGTCGGATTTGTTGACAGATTTCTATCATCGCCAGCCAGGCGTTGAAGAAGATACAGATCAAATTAACTAGAATTTTGGACTGTTATGTTGATTAATAAAAACTTAGTTTTGAATGATAGAGAAGGCACTTTTGAGAGCAAAATTTTTCTAAGGAACTCAAGAAGGAGCCTTATTAGGGTGGCAATTTATGTTAGTATTTAAATTGAACACTTTTTTAGTCAAAATTTGTTGATTAATGTCTTTATAATAATTTTTTATGAAATTTATTGAGAAATTTAGAGAAATAAACTACAAATCATCGGATTTATCAAATAATGTGGGTAAAAAGCGCTATGAATTTAATAGATAATATTCTATATTCTAGAATCAATTTTCTAGAATCAACATTGTAATTTCCTCATGATGAACACATATCGCTAGAGAATAAAGGGAATTTCCTTAGAAATCTAATAACGAAGACACATAACAATAATAACGCAGAGACAGACGTCAATGACAGTAGCGTAAACTATAAGTTATTCAGACATCATCTTTCGCTTACCAACAATTGAATAAAGATGTTGCCACCAAGTTGTTTCGTAATTATTTACTTTAGGCGTAATGTTTGACTAATAAAATGTTATTATGTAGGTACAACGTATTTTCAGGCATCTGTTACTTTCCTTAGTCACACCACAATAACCTTGATCTGATAAATAAAGGGGGAAAAGCTTTGTCGGCAGTAAACGGGAGCTGCTTAATCCTTTGGGACAATTTATATATTCAGTGTAACAACTGAATACTTAGCAATACATAAATAAACAGCAATGAATGGGGGTTGTTCGGAAAAAAGTTATTATCGTTGTATGTTTTAGAATTTGGTCTTAAATATTTATCATTTTAAATGGAAATGACTTACGAGATAGAATGGAGGAAAATGAGAAATTCCATTACAATAAGAAAGAGGATTAATGAATCCGCAGAACCAATAAGTTTATTTCGATAGATTTTCATTAAGAGCCTATTCATATATAATAATTTTGCGGAAAGTATTATATTATAATAATAATCATTATATATGAAAAAATAGGAGATACTTTTATTTCATTGAAAAAAATTGAATGAAGATACATCACAAAAATATCCGGAAAAAATTTAGGAAAACAATAGAATGGACAATAAATGAAAATTACAGTTATAATGATAATAATTGGAAGATAGCAGTAAAATATTGATTACTGAAAACTTAAGTTAAGCGTATACCCACATGTGTAAGTTAGAAGATAAAAATATACTTCTTCAAGTTTTACTACAGTCAGGGGCACCTTGTGCATAAGCGCTGCATTAGTTAAGAACTGAAGCTATAAAAATTTAGTCCGTACTTTGCAGTGGCTTTATAGTATCTTAATAAAAAACTGTAAACGAAATACTAGCATTCAGTAGAGTCCTCTAGCTGAATAAACCACCCGACTTCCGATTCACGCTGTTTTTTCCAAGGTCTTTTAAGGACATACTTTATAATATTTATGATCTTAAAAAGTATGACGTGATCAAATTGTACAAAATCACTGTACAACGCGGGTTAGTTCTGAGTTATTTTTTGCTACTTTCTAGAACGATTTAAACTGATCATTATACTATAATACAGTTTGTATGCATTTTGTTCGATTATATGCAGTATGAAAATTGTTTATATCTCAATAAATACCAAGAAATTATCAAAATATGTATATGAAGATAAAATACGATTGAGAATAAAAGATATAGCATCACTGAATATTATTGTATGAAAAACTATATTAAGGAAAACGCTAACAGTAACCTGTGGAGGAAAAACGATTTATCTAATAGAGGCTGATGAAGAGAAACTGAACACCTCGAAAGAAAAATGATGAGAAAAATATATGGGCTAACAATAAAATTAGATAAATCTTGAATGAGAAGACTATCACCAGGTTTGTAAAGTCACAGCGAATACGGTGGTTAGTAGCGGAAAACGCCAAATATACAAAGTACTTTAGTTTAAAGAAGAAAAATGATTGTAACGTGGATTGAATCACCCCCATTGTATTGTTTTCAATGCTTTCTTTTATGTGGCGATAAAGCCAATTTTATAGTAGAGTAAAATATGTGGTATAAGGATCAATTGATAATATGGCTCAAGTGAGCTCCTGAGTATACTTTAGTTTATTGAACAATCCCTTAGCATGGCCAAACTTTGAATGAGACATCTTTGAAAATTGTAAGATTCCGAATTTTCTTCGAAGACAATGAGAATTAAGTAGTAAAATATAGTAGAGACCTCTGTAAAGATGTAAATTAGTTCTTGGTTATTTGAGATTTTCTTGGGTGGCAACCGTTCTAACAATCCTTAATTTCACAATCGAATTCAATATAATAAAGAAAAAGTTGACAAAGAGATGAAGCTTTTGAAAAGTAAGTTTGCGGCACAGCTGAAGGACTAAACTAGTGTTTTTTTCATAATATGGAGATTGTTCAATTCGAATGATTTCCAATTCTTCATATCCTGACAGAAATTTCATGATGAAAAGAAAACTGATGTGATAAAGTTTTTTCACTGACTCCATTTTTAATACACCAACTAAGTAAAATTGCGAGAACCATACAACGCCAGGTTATAATACAAAATCCTCATCTACTCCTGAGATTCTTATTAATCATAAGAATTCCCTTCGAAATTAATGACGAATTCATTTCTATGGATCAGTTGAACTCTTCCAGTTCTCTCCCTATCTCAAAGTTTTCCCACAAATATTAATGTATTTGTGTAGTTACATTTTGAAATGTTGATTCATCTGAAGTTATTCGTGAATTGCTGTTCACTTTGATTCTGTCAATAGTATACACTTTTTTTTCTTTAAGAAAAACCTTCCTAGAATATACTATTCATGTATAGTGAAGAATTATGTAATGTCTACTTTCGTGGCATTCAAATATTGGTATATATTTAATTATGTAATGCAATAACAGCATCATTCTTTTGAAAAGAAGAAGTAGGTACCAAAAACTTATAATGAGAATTGTGAAAAATAGGGAGCCTAACATGTATAAATGCAATGAAAACAATTAAATAAGATGAAACCAACTAGATATAACAACAAAAAAGATTGCTTGGATACATGTGTCGGATTTCGGACCACATAATGCCAGGAAGGAATTTTTGTTGATCCAAAATAGTAGGTGAAAATCATAGAGAAAGACCAAGAAAAACACGAATTGAAAATGTGGAAGAAGCAGTTGAGCCAGAGGGGACATATTGAGAAGAATTTAGAGCTAGAATAATATGAAGATAAAAGTATTTGTCATAACCCATACATCTAACGATAAATGATAGAAACAAATACCAGTTACCTTATCTATTGACACAAAAAAGAATCAGTTAATAGTTATAATAAAACAGACGTTAAACGCGATGGATTATTCCAATTTTGAATGTGAATTGAATGCTACAATTTTTCATTCATTATACTAACCGTGTTAGCGTCAAACATGGACATGCACGCGACAAGCAGATTTCATGGTTTTCACTAATATGTTCAGAGAATTAATGAAATTTTCCTACTTTAAATTTTCTCTGTTATTTCTCATATTTTTCTTAGATCAATATCTAATAACAGCAAAATGACCATACCAATTGTGTAGTTGATCCAAGTTGTTATCGATTCCACAAAACGTACTTTTGATATATCAATTCATTCATACATTGATTAAATTGATCAAGAAAAGACTATTATCAACTATTTCTGTGATACGAGGGTTGGTATTGAAGTTTTGAGATATGGCAACACTGATGTGAATATGTCAAATCTGACATTGCCATTACTTACCATTACCATTACCACTCGCATAACTTTAATATTGAATTTGGTTTTCAAAAATTTTGTTAGGTTTGGATACCGCATAACTTGAAAATAGCTCAAAGAAAAGCTCGCGTCGAATGGTGTGAAGAATTGTTGAAAACATTTGCTCACCAAGCACTTCGAAGCAAATGGTCGCATGTTTTCTTGGATCATGGATTCATGCGTATGAACCCGAAGCTAAACCAAAATCTATATGTCTCTTTCAAGACGAGTCAAATGCAAGAAAATTTGTTTGCTCACGATTTATTCTGAATGGAGATCAATATTTGTTTGCCAGAAATGTTCGAAAAAATCAGGGAAATCAATCGCATAATGATTCGTCATTCTCCACCACGAAGTTTTCGAACAGTCAAAACATCGAATTGATGGGTGATCTGCTGAACAATCTTGGTTTGGCACTCAATTCGTTCTTATCACCGTAGATAAATAATAAATTGCGAGGTGAATGTTTTCTTCACCTGAAGAAGCGGTCGATGCTTTAAAATCAGATGTTTTGCATGCATGCAAAAGATTCTTGATCTCAATAGAGAATATTTTGAAAAACTATGATTATAATCGCGAACGATACTCTCAAATAATTGTTAGTTGTTATTTGATTATTTTGAAAATATTGTGAGTATTATCATTTAATATTCATAACCTAGCTTCCATATTTTCACAGTTAATAGCTTCGGTATGGAATTTCACTACATAATATTTTCCGGTATTTTCCGGTAGTTGTTTATTCACAAAAGATCTTCCGAAAATATACCTTGATCTTCCCATATATCATTTTTTCAAAGGAAAATTCACTGAGGAATTTTTTTAAGAATCTCATTTGTCAATACATCACTCATCTAGCTAAAGAATAGTATCGTTTCACCGCAACAATCTGTATTGTATATGTGGGAAACCCGTCAGAAACTCCGCTTTTTAAATGCATTTGTTCGATATATGTACTAACCTTTTCGCAAAAATATAAAAGCGTGAACAAACAGTAAAAAACACAATAAAAGGGAAAAGGATGATTTTATGTTTGTCGATTTTCGATATCGTTAATTATTGGAAAAAATATAAAATTGTTTTTCACGAATCGAAAAACATGTATCAAAAATTCAACAATCCTACCCGATTTTAGAGCAGAATTTAAACAAATATCCTCACACAAATAAATTCGTCCTAATGGTATTGACGTGTAAATAACACAATGGCAACAGAAAGTTGAATAAATAAGATGAAATGTATTTTTTTGTACATTATTATCTCGAAATTTTCAATACTTTCATCATTCTCAATATGAGAAAGTCACAAAACGATACATTCAATAAAAAGTTGTCTTAATTTGAAAATAGGATCTAGAAAAATACAGAAAGTCAGGAGAGACTTCTCTTACTCCTCTATTTTATTAATTTACAGAATGATTTGTAAAATTGATTATGAATTTTAATCAGCTCATTTGAGTTTTTTAAATTTTTTCATGATGCAATAAATACACTACCATCAAGCGTAGGACTGGTATTAGCTAAATCTAGAAATCACAGAACCGGCTTTGGAAAAATAAATTTGGTAATTCGTATTAAATTTGGCACCCTGTATATGCAATGCAATAAGCGATTTTTAAATTACATAAATAACAAATGAAAACGACATATGCAATCTTTTCACTTATTATATTGAACTGATGTTCTATCAAAAGACGCCTAAGATTCAGATAAATCATCACGAAAAACACATAAAAAAACCTCTGTTGCCTTATGTTTGCTTAATTTACATATTATATTATAATGTTTTGCTACAAAAAAGCGGTTTTCAAAATTTTATCATTTATACCACTAAATATTTCCAAATCAGTTCTGTACACATGAAAAAATGAAAAAGTCAGTGAATTTATTTTCCTATACCAGATTCGAACCCGGGACGCGCAGCTGGAAGGCGTGGAGCATCTACATCAAGCCATCAGCAGCTTGAAGTATGCGATTCGTATATCCGTTTCGTAGTAGACCATGATTTGAAAAAATTTAATAATAGAAGTACTTTTTGAAACAAAATAAATTTGACTCAAAACTGTCAACATGTATGTTTAGATATCACAGTGTTTTGATAATGTGTTAAAATGTGTTGAAAAACAATTTAAAAATAAAATTCGAATCACTGTAAGATGTCCAGGGTGTTTAAAAAAAGGTGATCCTGTCTCCAGGATAGATAGAAAACTGAAAGATATTTGGTAAAAGTAAAAACTTCGAAACGCCTTCCGTATTCAAGATTAAGGGCGTTGAAAAAAAATAAAACACAATTCTTACGATTTTGCCGCATCTACTGGCAACATGTATAATTTTACGAATATGTTTTGGAGTCTAATGTATCCAACAAATTTGTTGTTATATCTGACACTCATAGAGGGCGCTAGTTATGAACATAACTCTATCAATATTAGATTAATTCAGCAAAATTTCTATTGAACCTAAACATCATATAATCTTACACCAAAAAGGTATTCTTGATAAAACTCGATACCGTCTACCGTTTACGGAATATTTAGATTTGAAAATCATGAAGTAATAACTGATGCTGGTATAGAGTATTGTTAAAAAAATATTTTCCAGTTTTCTATCTATCCTAAAGACTGGAGCACCGATTTCTGAAACACGCCGCAGCTTTATATTAGAGAAACAATTTTTTGATATAAACATAATTGTTGCTGAGAACTAGGACGAATTAACAACATAAAATTTGAGGGTCGTTGTATTATTCGAGTCTAAAGAACTACTAGTCGTTGGTCGTTGAACTATCATATCATAATGTCAAGAAAACGTACTAAGATATTAATACAATAATAAATAAAAAAAACTGTAAGCTATCGCTTGTATATTCATAATCAAAATAACATAATATGCATTAACATGTGAACAATGTGTTATTTAAAGGAATGTAATTCCCAAAATTTCATATATCATCATAAATAGAATAGGAATTGAATATATACAGAAGATATTAATTTGCCTAATACAAAAAATCAACGAGTGATTGTAATTCTGTAGATCAAGTTTGAGAACTATTAGATCATTGATGTTTGAAGTTTCAATTTTTCTGTTGTTAATACTTCTTAGTTCTCAGCAATAATTATTTTCATACCAAAAAAACATTTCCATTCTTATGAAGCTATATCTTAGAGTTATGGAGAAAATTGTGTCGAATGAACTATAATGACCAATTTAGAGAACTTGTTGTACAAATTTATTTGGAATAAAATATCGTCGAAATTTACAAAATTGCGATAATATAATCATATTCTCTCCCTTGCTCCCATTCTCATAAACATTTACAAGTTTTGTACATCTATGGAATGAAGATAAATATTTAATAAACACGTTCAAGTTTCTCTACCAACAAATTTTCATTTTTATTATAAAAGTTCGAAACATCTTTTCTAAAAGCGCAATTCGTTTTGAAATACAACTTTCTGGATTTTGGACTTTATTTTCACAGTTGTGTGTAATGTAAATTTGAGAGCATACATCAAACAGTATTATGAAAGGTGTTTTTGTATGAAATAAAACTTTCCAAATTGTACATCAACGAATAAATAATGAAAATAAAAGTCTATATAACCAGGCTAATTATACCAAATACGTTCGTTCAAACATATTTACTTAAAAAATACAAAAGACTTCTATCGACTGAAAATTAGTAAATTGAACAACAGATTTGAGTTTAGGAAAGATATAACTAACCCGTTGTTATAGTTGCTGGTTCTAATTCTGTTATTGTGCTCTGATTCAAGCATTATTTCAAAATAATTGCTTAGCTTGATAATAGATTTTATAAAATGATGCGGTATTATAATTCTATGGATGCGGTCTTCCAAATGGCTCATGATCGTAGCTGATGTTTACTATACTTCAGCTAGGCTTCTGGAAGAATTTGGAGCATAAAACAACAAGTTAGTGGTGTATAACTAACCTTAGTGTCCTTCTGTATCCGTTTAGTACCAATATCAGAGGAGAAATAATTGAGTGTAATCTTTTTTTACTGTATAAGAATATGAGAAAGAAAACATTGAACTTATAATCTAATATAAACGTAAATAAATACAAAACTATGTCAATTTACCAACAGAATTGTGATGGAAGGTTTCATTAAATTTATTAACGTACTCAAAATTCCATTTAATGCTTGTGATGTGATGTGATGTTTTTAGTAGAAGCGAATAAAAGATTTTTGTTTTCATCCTTTCCAAAATTAACAAATTTTAGTTGCCTAGAATATCATAAGTTATAAGTCATTATATATCATTTAAAATCGTAGTTACGATATAGTCAAGTCAATAAGGATAAGAAAAGCCTTTCTCACAATGTTGTGCTATGGGAGAAGATTAGAGAAGGAAATATAGCACCAAAATATTCAAGGAAAGTAAATGGTTCAAAACTACTCCCACTGTGGTCTTTAGACAAACTTCCAGACTGCTCCTTCCAGGCGAATATACTTGCCATAGGAGAACCTATTAAAGCAATAAGTTGCCACGTCATCGATTGAAGTGCTGTTCTGAGAGTTCCTTGGGTAAGAATGATATAATTTTTCATTAGGGTCTTCAGCTCAATCCAAATGCCAATGATTTTATATAAACGGAGCGAGAATGCTTTATACTGGATCGAAATTTTCGTCTCCTATAGAAAATTGAACCTACAGAAAATAGTTTTAGGAATAGGAAAAATTTGGATAGGAATTATTGCTACAACTGTTTTCAGGATCAGACCACTCCAAAATGTCCTTCCAGAATTTTAATATTTAAAGTTCAATATGCTACACGTTTTCACTAGCTTCAGAGGACTTTGCCTCGTCAAACTTGACGTGAAGACTATGACTAAGAAAAAATTGATGAGTGCAGATTCTGTGGGGAAAAGAAATTTCTAAAATTTCTAAAATTTCTAAAAAATGAACTAAAAGAGGTGTAAAAAGTAATAGCACGAATTACCGTTTTTACAAAGAGTTTTAATAATTAAAAATGAAGAAATAAGATAGTGAAAGTTGGAAATTTATTCAGATAAAAATATTCGGTTTTCATTATTACAAATTACCTACTTTAATAGATTCGATTTAAACCATGATTATTCTATTATTACTATAACATTATTGTTGTACGCTGACGCGCTTCCAGAAAAAAATATCATAGTTAATAGAAAACTAAAGAATAAAATTCAATATTAATCATTTTCTTGAATTGGGCTTCTCAAAATGCACTGGATGTATTCAAATAAATAAACACTTTTATGTCGTCTCATATCATAAATTAAAAGTAGTCGAGTCGGCTGAGTTTTGCAATTTTTAAAGATCCGTTTCAAGTGCATATCAACTTTCATATACATACATGAGATACGGTTGCATTTATTGGAAAATAACGAAATGTCTTTCCGTCTACATTAAACAATATTTATGAGTATAGAACGGCAAACGTTTCAGTGTTGTTTTTATTTTTATAATAAAACTGAAATTTATAACTTCATTTGCCGTGTCGATGCAGCTAAAAGTGAGGGAGTTTATGTCAATATATGAGAGACAATAACTGCCGTTATTTCATATCAGAGTCATTATTTTTGATAAAAAAAAACTGGTATTTTTAACGTACATCATTTCATTTGATAATTGATTTATAGATTCCCCATTCATTTACAAGGTTATTCGTTATTCACAGAAATTTTATAAGAATCAATACCATATTTATTTTGATTATTCCAAAGAAAGCACAATTTATATGATTTTTCAACCCACACACTACAATATATACTTTAAGGCAATAAAGGATGGATCATGGCTCTTCAGTGTATTATTCGCTCTGAATAATCTACCAAGAGATATTTTCCAGAAATATTAAGTATATAAGTTGATTCAGAATCAATGTAAGAAATCTCTTCTCCTCCAAATAGTAATGTGGTTATTATCATGATCAATTTGGAAAATCAATTCTACCTGATTTTTCGATTGATTGATTGTTGATTCTTAGGAAAGAGAGCTAAAATCATAAAGGATACATTATAAACTGTCGAAATATTCTACTTAACTTAAATCTATTACACCAAAAAATAAGTGCCTTGTATTAATTGTGACGGTCTCTACATAGGGCAAACACCTCGTGATTTGGAAAATAGAAGAAAAGATCATGAAAGGAATAAAAAAAACTTCATTAACGAACTACGAAATATAAATTCAATTATAAAGATTTAAAAATTCTTAGAACGAAATCCAATACATGAAAAAGATAATTTTTAGGAATGGTTCACATTCATAAGAGCCAAAAAGCTTCAAATGATGAGAAGTAAATTAATTTGTAGTCTGTCTAATGATGAAAATAACAATTCCTGGAAGTTTGGATGTATAGTAAAATAAAGAGTTCTCATTTTTGAAATTTGCTTTAAACCCCAAGTTTTTTGTTCTTACTAGTCGGCAAAGACTACCCGTCTTGGTATACATCTATCAAAATATAGGATTCCTACTTTTCACTTCTGAAACTGATTTTGAAATTCAATCTCTCTAAAATATAGTCGTTCTTTAAGGAAGGAAAAAACTACTCCTGGATAAAGCCTCGACGAATACTGAATTGAATCTCCTCTGAAAAAAGTGATGTTCGTCGACCTTTCTGTCGATATTAACATCCCCAATGGCTTGCAATTGCATGGAGAACTGCTGCACATATATTCTTTATTTCTTTTATTTCCCTAACACGTGCTCCATCGCGATTCTTTATAGTAGTTTCATAAATTTCCAACAGTGCGAAATATCTGAATCAATCGATGAGCTGTTGACTGGTCTGTTTTGATAAATAAACTCCAAACGATCACTTTTTTATGTTTTCGAATTTGTCTACTGAGTTAACGTAACAGGTTTGATTATCGACCAGTTGTTATCGAATGCCAGAAAAATTACCTCATTTTGTAGATATCGAAATGAGAGATTGTGTTGAACATATTCATAATTTTGTATTTGTCCACCAGTTTAGAAGTTCAAATACAATGATTGAATTCGCTAGGCTACGTATCTAAGGACAGAAAACTAACCGTTGCGTTGGTTGACCGATTCGTTTTGTTATCTTTATAGATGATATTTAACAATTTTCAAAGAACCTAATCACCACTTTTCAAATTTTTATTTCTAATATACGATTCATTAAGCTTTTATCACGCTTCAAATTTATAATTGACCATACTAAACTAAATTTTAGCGACGATCTAAATATAGTGATTTCCTAATTTGATAATAGATTATATCCAATTTACAGAGCTAGGTATTTGAATGCACAGTTAGTTAATATCCAATAATATTCAATCGACTAATAATTTTTGTTTGAAATCTCTGACTATTTCGCATATTCCATTTCGTCTTTAGCTGGATTGCAATACATTCTCTATAGTATTTTTTTGATAATTTTATGAGTACAGAAAATAATAACCATAGTTCTATATAAAATACAAACGAAAAATTCAATACGAATACAGGATAAATTGAAACTATTTCTTAATTCGAAAAAGTAACTTAAAATGTGTCGTTTATTCGGAAGATTTTCGAAAACTTTTTTGAGCAAATTTGATAGAGAGTTTTGTTAAAATACATGACCATCAGAGCCACTACCAGTATTTGCCAAGGGAAATACGACAATTTGCGGCTAAACTTTGTGGTAAAAGATAGTTGAGAGTCCGGAAAATCTTGAAACTGTCGAAATAAGATGAACTATGTAAATACTAGAAAACAAGATATACGATACGTAAGAAATATATTTATATCTTAATATTTGTAGTGTATGCATTGCCGCATATCAAGATTTCAAGATGTGTCATAAAGTGAAAAATTGTACTTATTATTTTTCATTGCCACGCGAGAGCTAGATTTTTTTCATCCATTATATTGTTGAGTTTTTGGTGTGAACAATATTTGAAGAGATCTTATCAGATCCATCCTGCCATTTTCTATAGAATTCCGGTTAACTAGAACGCAAATTCCAAAGAAAGATGAGAAATATTCCATCAAGATAAATGAATTAGGATACAATTTGTTAGATTGTGCGAAGAAGAAAAACTATCTAAAGTTGAAAGAAGATTTAATAATTGTTTCATATTAATGTCTCCTTTCGTATTAAACGTCAATATCAGAATTTTTTCAAGGTTTAATATTTTATTGCCAATTGAAACCATAGAAATTACACATATTTGTTCACCAAAGGTTAGATTAGTACGGACAACCTCGACCTAAATTTGTTGTGGTTTACTCGGAGGCCTGAAGTTCATTATCTCACCTCTATTTCCACAATTTAGAAACGTATATAACTATCTAACCGCCATTTTAATAGCATTTCCAACCCAGAATCTAGTTTTTTTGTATCTAATTCTGCTACTTATTTTATAATCTACAGTGTCATCCCCCAGCATTTGACGTCGTTTTTCGGTCAAGGTAAAGCAACGGAAGAACAGGTACGCGAACGTTTTTTCCTCTTCTTTTACATTGTTTGCAATCGTTGTCCGTTATCACTACCCAAAGAGTCTTGCAGCAACGATATAATATCTAATGATCACTGAAATGGTCATCTCAATTAATTGTTACTTAGACGTTTATAATGTTTTATGTATTCTCTTTATTGATCCTTAAAATGGTATGGATTTTGTGCAATCACTTCTGCTTGACCATATCTTGATGATTTGCTCTAAAGCGTTGTAATTTTTGCAAGCCTATCTACTTTAGACATCCCTTTCACTTCTAAGCGTTCAGACCCTCAGCATATTTTAGTTTCAGGAATCTACCTGAGTAAATGGTAGTGTTTATATTTGATTCACCACTTGAATACAATATTTTGGCAGCCATTTTTGTTGCGTGGATTTATTCTTGAAGATCGTAACATCAAATTTTTAGTTTGTACGACTTCTGGATGTTTCTTTGAACAAACGTAGGCTTCTGTTTTATTCATTATTACTAATATAAGTATGATCAAGATTTTGTAGTACCCATTCCTTATCAAACATCTTTCCACATGTGTAGAAAGCATTGAACTTGCTTTCTCATTATTTTCCCCACATATTTTTAATATTGTGGTCTAGTTTGTTTCCCAAGTACTTAGCTTCTTTGATAGGCGAATATCCTACCCCTCAAATTCTCCCTTCAGTGATATCATTTGTGGTGTCTCTCCACTAGTTCCTTCCTTAATCTCAAGTTCTCTTTATTCCAAACTGATTATTCTGTTTTGGAGCATTCTCATAACGGAGTCTATCACTGTAGTTACATTGTTCATTTCAATATTATGTATTTTTTCAACCTTTTTCAGAGGCTTTATCGGTCTAAAAGATTTTGACTTGATTACCGACATTAGGTATACAGGCTTTGTAAGGAAATCACCTCGATATCACATTTTACACTATTCAGGGACGTGAAGCATCAAGCAGGTGATACTCCATTTGATTCAGCTGATTTATATAGTTGAGATGCGTCCATTGCCCAAACGACCCTATTTCCTTTTTCTTTTCCAGCGATACTCACCAGGTAACCTGGAGTTTCTTGCATTTTTCGCTCCTATAGGGTCGTTATATGTATCATGTATCATATAACCATCAGTTCTATCAAACGCAGTTTTCAGGAACTGGCAGTCACGTCACTTTTTAACACCACGACTTAATTTAGGAATTATCACCTTACGTTTTCTATTTCCGATTTCATGTTAGTTCAAGGTAATTCTATAATTAGCTTAATTTATTTCAGGTCTTCCTGATATATTTTTTCTCTGGAAAGCTTTCTCCGTGAAGCTTTCCCCGTCGGTTCTTCTTGGATTCCTTAAGGATTTGAATACCTATCCAAGTAGAAAATTTTTTAATACACATTTCAATTTTATAAAATATATAACCATAGCGTATCCACTTAAAAATTCACTCATTCATACATTTTTTGAACTTTGTTTATTTATCTCACAAATATTGACCATTTCCAAATAAGTTGAAATCTCTCATTATGATTGTAGCAATAAGAGAATGAAATCCCTCTTATATTCCAAGAAATAACACAATAATAACATAGAAAGTTGCAAGTTTCTACACCTGGAATATATCCATAACAAGTTGAAACAATATCAAATTAAATTATCCGAATCATTCCATTTAATTTGTAATTAAAATTTTCATCACTTGGAAGACTAGGATATTCATAATCTTATTCCATTGAACTGTCTGATTAAAATGTTGGAATACTATAAAAAGTTCAATTTTCCACAAAATGAACATAATTGAGTATAACAATGTAACTTTTATCATTTGTAGCAAAAGTTAAGTACTCACATCAAACATCCTTTCGACATTTGTAGTGCCTCCTCGTTTCCTCTTACATTATTCAATAACTTTGTCGCGACTGTCCAAATTAAATTCCATCCAACATTCAATTTCCTTGTCAATAACATTATTTGAGATTGGGTCTCCAACTCTTGTTTGGTTTGTAGCCTTCCTTTTGAATACGTTCGAGTAGAGGAACAGGTAAAATAGCAATCAATGTGATATAATAATACAAGTCACTATTTCAGATCATCAAGTCATGGTTTTATGGATAATATTATTTATTGCTAATAATAAATAGGTAGCTATCAATATTTACAAGTATTTCTATATTATAATATAAAAAGGTCATTGATTCATCTCTAATAACCTAGTTTTTTCGTGTTTTGATTTCACAATTTATTATTTCATCTATACTCTATCTTGCTGAAACTACATTATATTCGCAGGAACTTGAAGGTTTGCTGGATCAGTATACAAGTTTATGAAAGTTGGTACGAAATTGTTTTGGAGCAGTTCTAAATATTCATTTTCATTTAAATGGAATTGCCATCATTAAAAAAGGGAACTACAATATGTTTCCCAGCAACTCCTGTCCAAATATTTCCATTTCTTCAAATAACTGGTTGATATATATATATATATAGGCGTGTCGATGCTCAAATTCTCTATTCTTCATTTTCACATCTTTTGATAGGTTTTATTGATTTTTTACATTTCAATTTGAATGAATGGGTCTCATTGCGAAATTTTGTGTTTATTTTAATTTATTTTCTCCATTTCCACAGTTGTACTAATGACCAAAAAATATAAAATTCAGGGTTAGTGATACATAGGAAACATGCGGTAGAAGGGGTTGGGTCTGTCTCATACTTACATTATTACTTGTCATTTATCACAATTGTGTTCAAGTGTACATATATGTAGATCATAGTTTCACAAACTCGTCTGTCGATATAGACCGTGCAGCTGGTCGTGTTCCATTATGTTAATAGAATCTAAAGTTTGACAGATGTACAGGTACATTTTCCAGAATTTTTTTATACAGAGGCAATTTCTTTGTATTGTTTTTATAACCTGTTCACACTATATTCTAGTATTATTTATGAAAAAAATTTCTAAGAATACATCGTTTATTTGCTGAAGGAGAATTCGAATATTCTTGAAAGTGTGATAGTGTATATAAGCGAGTCTCTAACAACCGTAGTTGTCAATAAATAATTCTACAAGTGAAATTTGAATAAATTTTATAAATGTTTAGTAATACGTTAGTGTAGAGTTTAGTGAATAGTAAAGTGTAGGTGCATAGTAAATTCTGTAAGTGAGATACACTGTGTGTTTGAATTCACCGTTTCAAAAACTGCTTAAACAAGTAAGAGAATAACAATAAGTTGAAAAATTCGACACAACTAGCACGAACATCAATTATGAGCCAACGGAATATCATGGGAAGTCAATATTTAAATTAATTTGTAATCTGTAATCTTTTATTTATGAAGAAGAATTGAAGTGTGATTGCTTACAAGAAAAATAATTCTTTTGGAAGTTTTTTAATGTATTTTGACAGAAAAAATGATAATTAGTGATATATTTGGAAAATTATTGAAAATCTAGTCTATTAAGGAAACAATTAATTTGAATTTTTAACATTTCCATATATTTTCAACACATATTCGTGTTTTTTACAAACATTTACTTCGATAACGCCAAATCAAGCAAAAGATGAATGAAGAAACGAAACCTGTAAATTAACGACAATTGTATAGATATCATTCTGATAGCACAAACTTCAATAATTTTCGGTGTTAAATCATTATGGCTTTGTTGTATAGCTTTTGTTCTCGAGTTAACAAACAAAACTATCTGTATTTACTAAAGAGGATTCGTCCGTAATATTGGTAATGGAATTGGCTCCTAAATGTATTCCGTTTCGAATTTTGTACCTTTCAACAACCGTGGACTCGAATAATTTCCAATAATCCTCATGGCCATAATCGATTTATAGTTAGTATAAAGTAAGAGATTAGACATAAAGCTGGACAATCGGTTTTCAAAATGCCATCAAATTAGAATAAATTATATTCACGTTAAGATTTATTATCTTCTGTTTTTTGTTGCTGAACCATCTAAAGCTCCGGAGTTCGAATGAATTTTTGTGCGAATTTTAGACACCTAGTGTAAAACTTCATCAATTCAAACGTCAATCAATAATATAGTTTTCGCATGTTACTTCAACCGCTCGATTATTTTCTTTAGAATAGTAGTTAACAACATTAAACTACAATATGACATGGTGTTAGAATTATGAAAAAACGTATAGAATAAAAGAAAATACGTCGGAAAATTGTCAAATAGTAACGAACGACGCCCCATATGGATTAAAGCCACTAGCTAACTTACAAATTGATTCGTACAAATCAACGTACTGGAAAAAGTGGTTACAACAGTTAGAGTGATATGGATTCGCTATTCAATTAGAGCTCAAGTCCAGGCAGCAACATTTATGGCAGTGATAGGTTCAGGAGTAATCGAAATATACAACAGTTTTTATCCTTAGCGACACATACAAAAATAACTTGTGGTATTATTGAGGACCAGTTTAAAGGGTACTTTGTACCAAAAAATGAAGACGATCAATTTAATCAATTAAGAAAAATTAATAAAAACTGAGGCAAGCAAATGCGAATTTGACAATTTACTCGAAAGAACACTAATAGACCAGACAATTTTGAAATTAGGGGACACAAGGGGGCAATAGTGGTAGAAGAGTTTACCAATATCTCTGTGATCATTCAAATAAAAATAATCAGTTGTTAGTTTACCTTCAGTGTCTGAAGACCTTAACTTGGTTATCGAAACTAAGTACAAGTCTACATTCACATTCATTGAAATTATTGAATTAGATAGGCGAGGAAACTTAAATTGAAAGCAAAATTCAATTTTGTGCAAATGACTTTGAAACATGAAAAAAGGTATCAAAAATTGTCAATACTTTTTATAATATTGTATCACTATTGATTGTGATGGAAAATAGAAAATTTAAACTTTGTGAACTTACCAACATTTATAATAATAAAGTCTCATGAAACTTCCATGTTTCTTATGAAAAACGTTTTTTTAAAGATTTAAGTTGAATTCTTATGAATACGTTAAATGTCACCTATTCGAGACAATTTTAGAGAAAATTGTTTTTGAAATAAGAAAAGGAAGTGTTGATACTTTCCAATTTTATTCTACTCATCAAATGAAATTTAAGTACGATCATTCAACACTTTTTCAAAGAAGAAAGTTCCGATGATTTGTAGCTTATGCGACATACCAAACAATGGAGATTGTTCTCCTCCAATATCGACAGGTATACATTTGTGGTAAAAGTACTTTTGTCAGAAAACATTAACAATCCATGAAAATTTTTGTTATCTAATATTCTATTTGCTTTATCTATTCCCTGTACGATGATGGTCTCAGAAGTACCTGGTCCAACCAAGAAACCACAAAAATTTTGCAATATAGTCATTTTTCAACGTATTCTCCTTTTAGCTACATACACTTTTCCCAGCGATGTTCAATGAGTTCGATACCCTTTTTATGATAAGAATCGTCATGCTCTTCAAAATAGCCATTAACTGCTGATATCACCTCTTCATTGTTGGAAAATCTTTGACCACCGAGCCATTTTTTCAAAAAATCCCAAATGGGGTAAATCTGGCTAATAGGGTGCTTAAGGTAGCAATTTAAACTTTCATTCATGAATTATGGCCATTGCAATAACAGATGTGTTAGCTGGTACATTGTCTGAATGGAGCAACACTTTCTTATTACCCAAATGCAGCCATTTTTGTTTGATTTCTTCGCCATGACATTGCCTGCAGATGAGACGATCTTTTCCTTCTTTGGAACCAGCTCTCCCTTTTTAGTCCATTGTTTCGATTGTTTTTTTTTTGTTTAGGGTGTGGAATGATGGACATTCAATGGAAACACAACACTGTTTTTGTTCCATTTTGAGTGACCGCGGAACTCATCTAACGCATAGCTTTTCTATGACTGAATTTTCAGTTAGTATGCGCTGTACCGCACTTTTTAAAATGTCTACTATGCCTGCTAGTTCGTGCATTTTAGTACCGCTTTGTAGATTTTCTACATATTGACGGTCCCCTTCAATAGTCTGTACATGTATAGACCTTGGCAAAAAAATTATGCTCTGCTAGTATTGCATTGATTCTGTCTCCAAACAACTAGACTCTCGCACTGCTTTACCAACTACTACTCGTTATTCGAATCGTATTTTCGGTATTGTTTGCTTTTCTGGGGATTTTGAATATCTTCAAATTACAAAAAAGAACTATTTTAATTCTCCCCTCTCTTTTCATTTTAGAATACGTTTGTTCGCACACTTTAACAACTCAACAGAGGGTCTCATTCATAATGACCCCACTAAAAGAGAAAAATTGGACTTTACCTTAACTATACCAAGCTTTTATCTGGTCAAAAATTCCATTATCTTCAATGCCAAACAATTATTCAATCAGCTACCTTCACCTACTGTCTTGCTCTATCGATCTAGAATGTGTCAAAATATTATTTGGTAAAATGAATCGCATGAAGTTGAGTCCAGTGAGTGATGCGGATGTGTACAGAACTCAGAATAACGGTTGTTTACTTTAAAAGGAATGATCGCACTATGCACGAACAAAAAAATTAAACAAAAATCAAATTTTTTTGCTCGTTTTTGATCGACTCGTCATTATTGGTCGATACAATTCATTAATTGCCATAATAATCGTGGATAGATCCGACACTTCTTGACTTTTCCTTTCAAAAACTTGGAATTCAATATTATTGCATCCTTTGAAATGTTACAACCAAGACCTCAAGCACCAAAGCGGGTGTAATAGGAGAATGACGAACCAAATCAGTTGCAGACTTGTCTCAGATCATCATTGTATGAGGGATGTTTTAGATGTTGTCTTAATGGAAATTAAATCGAATTTCAAAGGACACTACAATTAATAAAACTCATTGTTCTACACTGGTTGGAGGTAGAATAGTTTGAACTCCAAAATATATTCACTATATTATGTAAAGCAAAAAAATAATGAAAATATGAATATATATATATATATTCATATAAAATTTATCACATTATAACAGTAAACTGTTCTCAATGAAAATGTGTACATAACACTACTTGATTTATCATTGACGATATAGTTTGAATTATGCGACTAAGTTTGAATTATGATATTTATTAGCATAATGAATTTCAATATAAATGTTGAGTGAACTAGGTATTTATATTTTAATACGGGAGCGATTGATAACTACTAATTTATTAAAACACATAATTTTAACTGCTACTAGAATGAGTCCCTGTGCTCCCAACCCATTTTATGCATTAACATTCATCCCTTGGGTTTTGTTTTATCGATGTAGCTGAAAAGCATACCTGTGTCAATGTTATTTCAATATTTAATTTAGACGGAATAGTACAGAAATTAAAGAATCTTTTCGCTATCCTTTGCATGAAAATTTATTTCTGGAATTTGTTATATTAATAATTCATCCTTAATACACTGGATGTAAGAGTAAGGAGAAAAATTCCACGGAAAGCTATTAACTCACGGCAAAATTCAAAAAGAATTACGAAATAATAAAGAACATAGAAGAAGAGATGAAATTTCCCATCTTCAACTGAACAAAAAGTATTTCAAAGAGTTATTAAAAATTGATAGAGATAGAAGCCTGGAGAAAAAAGGAAATATTGATAATTAGTAATTATTCTAGAAAGAACTGGATAGAAAAGGAAAACCTGTAATCGATTTTTATTTGAAAAATAAATGAAAACACATCATAGTTATGAGAAGTTGAAGGTAACTTGTCTAAGGCACCTGGAAATCAACTTGATCACCAAAAGTAATTCTGGAAATTCTGTAATTCTGAAAATAGGAAGGATGCAGGAAAATACTGAAAGATGAAAAATCTCGGGAATCAACGCTGTACCACAAGGTAGTGTTCTTGGGCCAAGCCTTCACTTTTTAGAAGCTGGTGACATTTGCGGACGACTATCTTGACTGTAGGGGACAGCCACAATGAAAATAATAATTTTACGGAAAAAACGAATAAGCTTAAACAACAAAATAAAAAATTGGTACTATTTGGCAAATAGAAAGAAGCAATATATACCAATAAAAATACGACGTACCATATGCTAATACAGCAAAGCTAACACTATATGCAAAGTTACGCCATATAACTCTCATAAAAAGGAAGCAAGAAGAAGGTATTAGATACAAAATAATGTATTGGTTGCTGAGCAAAAACCACTCAATTCATCATAAATTACTTGTATATAAACAAATCCTGAAACCGGTATGGATTAGCGAAAGCAATACCCAAATAAAAAAAGTGCTAAAGAGCATTGTTCAGTACCCTGATGTTTTCAAAATAACGATCTCGGAAGCTTAAGATAAACCACTGAATTTGCGAATAGCAACTCTCAAAACATGTGAATATCGAGGCGAATTAGCTCCTCGACAAAACCAACCCAGAGAGAAGATTGAGAAAAACGAAACCTTATGAGTTAGTTACCGAAATGCTCACTGTGTAAAAACAGAGTAAAGTGTTAATTGTAATAATCGCAATACAATTCAAGGAGTTTCTATTAAGTAAGACACTCAATTTCATGACATTTATGGCAATTAGTGATAGAATAAAATTGTTCATTGATCGTGAGGATGATCAGATTACAAATTTCAAAAAACCTTTAAGGTTTTTTCAAAAAAATATTATAAATGATCATAGATCAAACAATTAAATCTTAGAAGGAAAATATGTAGAGGTTGCACTCGAGTACAGGTTGTGATTAGGAAAAATAACAAAATAAGGCAAAACTACGCTAATAATATATTCGAAGGAACAAATTAGAAACTCGATAACAATATAACTTTATTTAACAGAATAGAAAGATACGGGTATCACAAAGATTTGGACTTGAAAGGAACATAAACCACAATGTTACAACAAAACAATCAGGAAACAATCAGTGTAAAAACGACAAATACGAAGTAATAACTTTTATCTGGCTTTCAAAGATATAAAAAGAGTAATCGACATAATATCCAGATAAAAAATTTGGAATTTATAGATACACTAGGTGCTATCCAAATGCACTAAACACATGAAATTATTCATATTATGATGTATTTGAAAACCGGAAATAAACACAAGGACAGAAAATTAATAAAAACCAGATATAGATAATATAAAAATTGTGGATAGTAAAAATGAGATATTTGAGATGATCGTTACGTGTAACTGGAAAATAAGGATATAAAAAACCATAAAACAAATTCGAAATTGATCATCAGACAAAATTATCCACATTAGAATTTTAATAAAATTAGTATTACATACAAAAGGGAGTGATCGATTTTCTATAACTCTCATAAACCTAAAATCAAATTTCTCCGAGTTTTTAGATGTGTGAAATGAGTCCCGAGGTAGGATCGAATTGGGAATATACAGATATACAGATCCCATGAGAAAAATACAGTTAAAAATGATAACGTATCAGATTTATCATTTGTAATATACGATCATGTGAAGTTTGCTATACTCTTAACTTTTAACTTTAATTTAGACGTATTGTTTCCCAATTTGATCAAGTATCTAAGAGATATGGATAAGAGGAAATATTGCAATTTTCTGAGAATAACAGATTAATGTGTGAGAAAGGTTTAGTGAGGAAAAAAATTAAAATTTAATAAATTGTATTGTAAAAGTTTAAGGTTCAACTAAAATCAATAATAATTCTTTGTTCCAATCCTTCGTGCTGCGAAATATCTTGAAAATGTTTGTATACACTTGATCTTCTACATCGAATAATTAGTACTAAAAATACGAGTACATTTCGAGCAAAAATCGTTTTGAAGATGTAATATCAAAAAGTGGTATCAATGTCTATACAAATATTATTATAATAATAACGTGTCGTATGAAATTGCTCAGAAATTTTGATAAATAAGAGTGAAATAAACCAACCGGATTTTGCGCTGCTCATGGTGATTAAACATTTCAGTTCTCACATGTTCTTTTACAGTAAAGGGTAACCGTAAAACTCTACCAATTAATAGGATTAAAGTTGGCAAACTGAATTCTGTAAGCTTTTTTCCAGCAGCATTACAAATCGATTTACTGACTGATTACTGTAAGGCTTGAATCCAATAAACGAAAGTCGGTTTTTTGTTTCGAATTTTTTTCAGTTGCAATTTATCAGTATCGTGGGATGAAATATTTAGCCTTTGACGTGGTAACAGAGTTTTAAATAAATAAATTTGTTATTTGATCCAGCCAGTGCTTTTAACCTTCATCACATATTCGTTTGTACTCTCTGGAAGTACTCTTTCGAAAAATTCAAAAGTTGTTGGAGAATTATCGAAACACATTCACACAGTCGCTAGTTTATTTTTCAAAATGTTTCCTCTCCAATAGAGCTGTGTGGACAAAGTGAACTTATTACGGAAATGGATGGATGTTCTGTTCTAATCAATATTGGCTCTTCTTTATTACGCATTGAAATTTCTTCTGAGTCTCTCAACATTGGAGAAAAGCAAATTCGTATCAAATATCTGGACTTCAATAGTAGGTAATGAAATAATAGGTTACAAAATTTATATCCGGCGACACTCAGTAATTTCTAATATTAATATTTTCGAATAAAAAAACTATACTAAAAGAATTTTTCATTTAATTTATGTTCAAGGTTATTATCAAAAACATAATTTTACTTTTGCAACCAAAGCCTCCACAATGTAAAGCCTTTGATCTAGTCACTATTTGGACAGCTCTCAAAAACTTGAGAATTGATTTCTCTCATTCATTTTCCGTCGTGAAATGTTTTGATGTTCTTTCTCTTCCTTCTCCCTTGTAGAAATAATTATCACAAAATCGTACGTAGATTTCCACCCCTTGTTACCATTTCAGGAAAAATACGATGATCTCTATTATTCAACATTTCTAGCACACCTCGCACAATTCTAATTCAACATTAAGAGTTGTCTCAATTACTTGATATTGACACATCGTATCTACTTCGATCATACGCATCACTTCCCCAATGTTTTCAAGAGTAACTAAGGAACGGCTTCATTACAAAACGATATCCGTTCTTTCTTAAATTTACTATACCAGCGATCTATAGTTGCTTGTGAAGAACTTTCATTACCAATGAGTGTTCAAGGGTTTTTTGTTCAATCGTCCTTGAAATCACAGTAGATCATATTGCGCACATGTTGTTAATTCCATACAAGTATTTTGAACTAAGAATGAATTTTTTTATTGTATGGTAATCGACACGGAAAGAAAATCATACTCCATACAAATGTGCTCAATTTCGTTTTTGGAATACTTGTAAGCGATGTCCCATTACCGCGCAATAAGTACGCTCTGTAATATTTGTCATTTCTCAACAGATATTTTCCTTTGTTTAATCAATTGACCGTGGACTCGAGTCTTGATGTAATCCCATTAAAAAAAGTCCATTGGACTGAGATACGAACTTCGTGGTGGTCAATGAATGCTGCTTTTCAAGATTTCTCTTTGGGGAAAAGTATACGTACGGAGGATATTGCGATTTTATGTATGAGCAGTTGCGCTATCATGTTTAAACCAGATTCCGGTATTCAAACTTGGAAAATTCTGCAGCTCTGAAGTAGAAGTAACCACGTGATCACGTTATTTCTCGAATAAGTATGATCCTGGGATGCCAGGTACTGATATAGCTACACAAACTTGGTATTTAAATCTCCCAATGATTAATTTGTACTCTACTACATTTTCCAGCATTTTACAGCAATGATCCTTTTCTTTATTTCATCTCTCTCCTTTGTTGGAAAGCTCCCACCACCCTCAACAGTCTCTGCGCAGATTTCTTAAATATTTTCTAATGAAAATGTCACATATTTTGCAACGAGCAGCATTTTCTCTTGTGATGAATTTGGAAATAAAATAAACAGGCACCTACTGTAGAAGTTAAGCTTACAGTATGTTGCCTCGTTTGTTTTCGGGATAAGAAAGATGCTGGACGAAACGTGTAATGTGCTTATTCGAAAATCCTGATAATCTTGGAATCAAAAATAATGTTTTTTCCAAAGGTTTATCAACATATTCAAGTCTTTCAGTATCTTTTCTTTTCCAGTGGTTACAGCAGAAAAATATCTTGCCACTTTTGGAGCATAGTGATTTGACTTTTCATAAAATACTTAAAAACTCAGTACAACTCATCCTGTGTAGTGTAGTAAAGTTGTTAGGTCATTTTAAACACATTCTAATAAATTCCACATATGTTAAAATAAGAGTCCGTGTAACTACATGCTTAAGTCAATTGGGCGATTCACAGAGGGAAACTAAAAATTGATTGAATAGAATTCAAAAGTTTTGAAAAAAAAAAATAATCGAAGTAAACTTTATGTAACAAACTCAGGCACGAATTGATGAGAGAAATCGTAAGACTAACAATAGTCTTCATTTTTCAATTGGAGAGAAATAATTGATAAAAATTATTGCTTACTTCTTGAATTGAATTAGGTAGAAAACATTCGACTTAACTACATTAGCAATAGAAAGTGATTTGTACTTGCTTCATTTCTCTTACCAGGTTCTCGAAAATAAATTCAAACATGAAATATTAATTATTGCGTATATTATTCTTAGTGGAATCCAAGCAAACTATAAAACAAGTTTCAGTTTTATATAAAATTTGAATTTTCTAATGTCAGCTTATTGACTATCCCAAACCGAGAACTATCACAATGTCAGTCAAATGTGAAATCGTCTTTTATAGTTTATAAATATATTTAGAATTGAACAATATAATTTTATCAAATGGAAGAACAAACATCAATTATATGTTACGTGGTCTCTTTCCTGTTACCTCAATAAACGAGAAATTCCTGAGAATACAATCACTCCTCCTAAATAAAACTTTCAAAGGTGGTACAAATGCAATAAATTAAGAAACCACAGAACGTTAGCAAGTCAACGGAAGGAATGTGTACGTCCCCAAATTCAATTTCCAGCCGCGCAAAGAACAATTCCAAGACATAAACGTCACATTAAACTCCAATATAAACCAAGTTTCTCATCCTTCTCCATCCAACTTTTCTGGTGTCGTTTATGGACCACGTACAGGGGTGACATGAAGGAAAATAGTACTTGACAGCACTTGAAATAAACATTTTTGTTACAAATAGTCACGCTGAATATTTATTCAAAGCAAATGATTAGATATCTGATACAATTATGGTATCGACGCCAAACAGAAAAGATTATTACAAATACAAATACAAAATCTGAAAGTGGCTAACATTGAATAATGGACAGAAGTTATTCTGTTTAGAAAATATTAACTATATGTCATTTTAAATATATAAAGGGTGATTTCTCGGAAAGATTTTTATAGAATTTCGATTTTCTCTTGTGATAATTCAAGATTCAGCTTTTATTGGGTCAACATTTGCAGTTGATCATCTTCAGACATGATTCAAAACTTCCGAATTGAGGAGGAAGTAGGTGGTTGACTGATGGAATATGAAATAGAGTAATTATCATATAGAAGATTAGATTGTTGCTATTCTCCATTCTTTTCTACATATTGCTTCTTCATTGATTTGTTAGTGAATTATTTTTGTTTAATTCAGATAACATGATCAATTACCTAGTTATTTGTTCTAGCTAAGAGCCCAGGTCACCTGTATGTTAAGCAAATACATGATCCACTGCGCCACTTAGCCTTATTCAGAGAGTATTATTCAAAATACATATACTTACCTAGCAGGATTTGAAACAGAATTACTAATGATCATTCATCTGCTCCTTATGCTAACAAAACCAAGTCTTCAACGGACGTCATATAAATTTTTGGCAAAAGGAAAGTTTTATTCTAAGACCAGAACTGAAGCGTAGCATTAATGAGTTCTCTATAATTTTAACTTCATACTACAGAAATGGAATATTATTGTTAAATGAAGTTATTTGTATTTGATGAATTTGGCATAGATAATACAGGAATCTGAGAAAGTTTATTTTACAATAGACAGCCAGACATCTAGGCACAACAATTAATAACGAAATCAATGAAATAGATTACAAAAGATGTAGATCAGTAGGAGTAGGAATAGTTCATCATTAAGTACTTTCCAAAGAACCAAAAATATGAACTACAATAAAAATACCCCATGGTTGTGAAGACTAGTTGAAGTTGAATTATTAGAGAGAAAAGTGATTGGAAATAGAAAACGAACAAATTAGGAAGATCATTGAAGTTGTAGGTAAAGCGGATATGTAAGCAGAATATCAGTAGAAAGAGTAGATTTCTTTAAAAAGAAGAAAGCAAAAAGCAACCAGACAAACCAAACATAAAATAATAAGAATCAATCATAACGGATTTATAGAGGAAAACTAAAGGAATGAACAGATTTAGCTGATCATAGACGAGGGAAATTAAAATGAGTTTCAACTCTTATTTGATTATAATATTGTAATATAAATGATTCTAAGAAAAACGTCACCTTCATCAGTAGATATTTTTTATTTGGAAATTTGTTCAATCATCTATTCTTTTTTATTAAAATTGACGACGTTACCTTTATAGTTTATTTTATAAATTATTATTTTGGCCCAATAGTAACTATTTGATTCGTCAGACATATCGATTGGTATCAAGTAGCAAGATTTAATTTTCGATTTGTTTTTACTTGACAAACATCTAAATGGAATCATTGGAATACAATTTTCCGATATATTTTCCACTCTTCACCTTTTCCTTTTAGTAGTTATTTCGACCATAGTATAAACTGACTTTTATCATTGGGTGTTCTTTATTTCTTACAAGAAATTGATTGTGCAAAGTTTGTGGATTGAAATTAAATTTAGGGAACAGTTTAGAAAAAACAGATTTACGTCAGTTTGAAGCATAAGCTTCTTTTTACTCAAATCTGTTATATCTACTTGTTTATTCTAATTATTCATTATATTTTTCTCCAGGTCAGTTTCTTTATCTAATCTCTAGCAAATGATAGTTTATAGTTGCTTTACCTGTATCAATTTCATGTATTAATCCAATTTAGTAACGTAAATTATTCATAAGATTTTTCCAGCTTTTTCACCTATTTACTGATTTCCAATTTTCGCTTAGAAGTTCATAGCGTCAATATTAATTGTTCAATCAATTTAAGTATTGATTATATACATTTTGAATGAAGGCGAATATCGCTTTGTATGGAAGAGTCTATAGTCTACAATTTCAAGGTTGCAGCTTTTTTAAAAATATATAGGTTTCTCATTAAAATAATGCGCAGTTCTATGAATTGTGTAGGGCTTTCGCAGTTATCCTCCAATATATGTAGAGTTTTTGGACTTTTTGACGGTCTAGGTTAACATAACTACAGAAGCTACTGGTAGATTGCTACGTCGCTAGCAGTCAAACTGATTGTAGCTTCTCTGATATCAATTGCTCTTTTGGCGAAAGTTCAGGAGTAAAAAAGAACATACGACGGCTAAATAGTCCTACAACCATACAAATATAATTTCTATTCTCAAAATTTATCCAAAATTCTAGTAATTTCATCATTATTGATATATTTATTGAAGTTATCTCATCCTCTTACTGCTTAGCTGGAAATTTATTTCTTTCGTTTCTGGAAAATTCAGTAAGAAATTCACTTATCTGGTGTTGTTTTATGCAAAACTTTCAAACAAAATAAAGTTTGAAACAACGATCGACCAAATGTCCAAACTTATTGCTATTTTATATTCTCTATTCGAACTCTTGCTGACTGTTTCATAAATATCGAGTATTTTGATTTTCTTTTTGTAGAGGCTCCTATGTTGAATTATGTTTTCTATACAAAAGAGAAGCTAAATTCTTGGGTAATAACTATATAAAAATCTCGCAACTGTTTATAAAGTTTGAGGAAGTAAATTCTTTCGCTCCACAGAAAAGTACTAAGGAATTGTTATGCTGATATACCTGTTTATTATATTTTTACGTTCACTTATTTTCGGCTTGTATGTTTGATATGAGCTTTGAGGTTTTGGAACCTTCTAAAACCTAATCATTCTTTCAATTTACAAAACAGGAGATCATCTTTCTGTCAGATAGTCATTAGAGCTCTAAGCTACAAATCATAAAATAGAAAGTCGTTTGGAATTGCCTAGAAAAATTAACCCACCGGAGCGAAGGGAAATAAAATAGCTGATAAACTCGCCAAAGCGGGGGTAGATAAGCCCTTCATGGCAACATGAACCCTTCTGTGGTATCAGCAATGGAAAAAGCACTGGAGGAGAAGGTAGATATGGAGCAAAACGAGGTAAATGCGTTTTAATTTTTGCATTGATTCATAATAGAAAATGAAGCCAAAGTCTATAACTACACTTGTGGAATGAAGGTAAATCAATAAAAGAGAAGTGCTGCGCATCATTGTTTGATAAATCCAAAGAAGACGTTGCGAAAAATTGATGGCATTTGAAAAGAAAGTATCTTGTCAACAGGACAACGCATCTCATCAAACTTCGTTGATCACCATAGCTAAAATCTACGAATTGAGCTTGAACTTGGTTGAACTTTCCCGTGTTCACCATTTTCGCCCTCAGCGACATTTTTCTGTTCCTTAAATACAATGTTCTTTTTGGGTCCAGGATAGAGGTTTCCAACAGACGCCCATTTTGAAAAGAAATATGGCAAAACAATCACAAGTTTCGTACTTTGGACTGAATGTATAGACTCAAAATTATAATATATTTGTGTCTATGTTTATTTCTGCTGTTTGTTGTTGTCAATTTAGAGTGTCACCTTCTATCGTTAAATCTTGTTTTTCTGTCAATATAATGTATCAGCAAAGCATATACCTAATCATCTCTTCCTCTTTGTCACCCTCTTTATAATAATTGTCCGTTGTTACTCCTCATTTATGTGCTTATGTCAACAGTACAATATTATGTGATGGATTCAATGGTATTATGGTTCCATTTCTTTATACATCAATTAATCTACGTTTTTATTAATCAAAAATATTCCAATCACAATATCGTGAAATTATTTTCTTGCTACACATATTCTTAATTGCAAATAAATTTCTGAAAATCTCATAAAATCCTACCGTTACTACAAAAAAAATTGATAAACAACATATTCAGCTTGTTAATTATGCAAATAAAACTTTTTCCCTCGAATGTTCTAAAAAACCACAGATTTTCATTATTATTTTTATATTCCATGATTACATGATCGTAATATAAAATACTATTGAAGAGGATTAATTAGAGGAATATATGTTAACGTCCAGTTGTGTATTCATTGGCAGTACTAATTAGTAGCTTTGAATTTAGTAACGGAAATAAAATTATCACATTACAAAGACTGATTATACTTGATAAAACGATCAACTCAACACGAAACTGGATTATTATCAAACATACCTTATTGCAAGGACAAATATTCCTAATTTACTGTAATTAATGTGTATTAGTTAACGTTAACCTACAGATTTCTTGGGTTTATATCGTTAGTCGTTTCAGAAATTGACGACATTCACTCACCGCTTCCACCAGAAAATCGACGAAGTATCAACTACGACAATCAATCAATCAACTATCATTGGAAATTGTTGTTAGTTTCAAGAAATTCTTTTATTTCTGATTTGAGGAAATTGTGAAATAGATGAATATTTAGCGATGATAGCTACTTACAGAACGAGATCTTACCAAATCAAAATGATTGATATTTTTAATAGATCACTCGAATGAATAAAATTCGTTTTCAATTGATGATAATTGAATATAGTAATTCTGGTCATAGCACATACAGAATCACTATCAAAGGACTTATTTCTCTATCCAAACTAAAGTATGTGATATATATAGATATAAAATTACATGCAATATACATCAAATTATAGGTTTACTCCGTTATTGACGCCCGAACAAATTCAGTTTCTTGTGAACTACGAAGTAAAATGAAATTTAATAATAACGTCCCGAAAATATTTGCACTGACAACAAAAACTAATAATAGTTTGACAGTCAAACTTGACTGAGTTTTTGGTATTTACTTACACTCGTGGGGAGAATTTATAAACACTGTCTCTCACGTTCTTAATTTATTTATACACTATACAAAACACTTAACTTATAAATATCTCTTAAACAATTTCTGAGATTACTTCCACTCATTCGTTCTTCTCACTACGACTATTTGTTTAAAACTAACTTATTTATATAACACCAGTAGAATTCTACAAAGTTCTAGAACAAAAAGAAACAAAACAAATCAAAATTATACTTTCCTAGAAATTATTAAAAAGAAATACTGTAATAAATCGCCCTCTATACTGAAAAGTTCGTCCGCGTTTTCATAAAAAAAATCAAAGACACCATGCGAATTCGCCGAATTTTGAAATTGCATTGTAGCTGAACAGGGCCGACCTTTTTAAAGTCTTAAAGTGACATTATTCCTAAACATATCGTATTTATCAATAGTCAAATGTAGAAGCTTCACATCATGCTTTCACGTGGAAATTAAAGTATTCCAAGTTTGAAAGGATTTGAACTATTCAAGTACCTCAAAATTCGAATTAAAATTGTGTCGCATTCACAAGTACTGAGCACGAAATTACACTGTCTGACTCGCGTTTCGATAACTAAGTCATCGTCTTCAGAGACTGGAGAGAAGAGTTTACCCTCGGTCTTTGAATACGATACCTTGGTTATCGAAGCGCGCGCTACACAGTGCGTTAGTGTTAGTTTAATCAGTGTGTTGAGTACTAATATCATCAAGGGTTACAGTAATTTCAAGTCAATTTATTCACAAATAAAAAAATGAATGAGCAAAGTGAAGAAGAATAATGTGATAAAGATCAGTAATTTTATAATTATGAGGACTTCGCTAGTTATTGAATGAAATTTTGAATATGATGCTTGAAGTTTGAGATATAACCAATGTGAACAACTAGGATAATAAGATTAATTTTTCTAGCGAACCATACTATAAAAAAGGTAATTGAAAATGTTGAAATGACAAAGTAAATGATATAACAATTGGATAGTTTTTTTTTCGTCTCACTCACATTCTTTGTTTCCTCTCAGCATTTATAATTGCTTTCAACTTAGCTTGAAGGAGAGTAATATTAGTTATAAGTCTCACTGATATTTTAGTACCAGTTGGTTGAATGAATAATTCATCATCGCGCAGTCAGAACTGAAGTTGCAATCCTGAAATTTGGACTGTGTTCCTTTCACAGCTCAATCTCCTACTAATATAAGAATTTCAGCTTTCTTGATAATTCAACCCCTACTTTGGTGAACGTGAGGCGACAGTTCGCATGAGAATTCTTCAATTTGAAGTAATGATTCTCATATTTTGTATTTAGACTAGAAATTAAAAAATGAAAGTATGTTTATCAGAAATTATCATACCTTCATGCACCAAATGGCGAGAAGGGATAAAGCTTTGTATGAAATATCCTACAATTTTAATTTAGAATTCACCTACTTCATTAACGCCTGTCTCTTTTATGGGATACGTGAAGCCCCAACAGCTATCTAAAAACACTTTCCATTTTTTCAATACTTTCTGATTCTAATACATTCAGCAGCTTAGCCGTGAATGCTAGAATCTTGAGAAAGAAGCATGAAATTTGTACTATGTGCCTTAAATCATGTTAGGGAGGGAACGAAATTGATGGGGCAATATCTATGTATGAGTATGAGTTTGTCCAGATTTTTGGAACATTGAATATGGTGATTGTGATGAAAATCGATAAAAAAGGTAAGCTCTTAATTGTTCAAATACTGAATAGCATATAATTATGTATTAAAATTCAATTTCACTTTATATTAATCGTATATTTTCCATTTTTATTCACTTAGTGCCAATTTTATTCAGAAATATCGTATTCAATGTGAATGACCAACTTTATTCTAAAAAATATTCCATTCTCAATGAATAGTGTTAAATTTAAAGAGAGTTGATTTTCATCGACTTTATGTACTCTTTAATTTTCAAAATAGTTCCTACAATTTTCAGTAAACAATCTTTTCATCTGAAAAATCTTGAAGTAAGATGATTACAGTGGAAAATCTCTTTTGTATCTCCCAGATACAAGTCGTGTGTTGATTTATATTCAAAGGATTCATATAATGAAGTGTTAAGGTCGATTAATTGAAATTATTTGATATATTTCACCAACTATGACTTTAATTGCAATCCATTACAATCGATTTATTTTCTTGATCAAATTAAACATCAAAATAATTACTATGAAATTCATTAGAAATCAAAAACAAGTCAAATTGATCATATGAATATAATGGTCTTGAAATTATTGTGTTTGGTGCATACATATTTTCAATAATTGGGACAAATTCTCGCAATTTTCATTATTATATGTATATAACCGAGTAATGATTCCATTTGAATCAATTCATTCGATATTACTAACATTAACTGCTGTTAATAGTATCATTTTTAGCAATTCGTTGATTGGGAGTAAGAATGTATGAAAATCAAAGATGATTGAAGCATTCTTAATAATCCGATCTGGATCGTTTATAGTGAATGTAGAGAAATTTGTGTGTTCTATGTCTTTGTAATGATTGTAGCAATTTTCATCAATTGCATAATAAAAAATTCACCAATTTTTGGCAATACGAAAATGATTTTTTCATAATTTACTCGGTAGAGATCTACCAGTGCTTTTAATGTCATAACATTTAATGATTATTCGTGAATGACAAGGCGGATTTATATAAAGAAAGATCGACTAGCGATCAAATTTTTGTGAAAATACAGAATTATAGAAAGCAGGGACTAAATTTGAAGCTATTATACATCGACTTTAAACAGACATGATTTAGTATTGAGATAGCTCTATCAAAACTTTGAATACCGAAGAAATAAATAAGATAGGGGAAAATGGCACTAAACAAAACCGGAAACAAAGTAGCCATAGAAGGAAGTTTATCCGAAAATTTAGAAACAAAAAAGGTCTAAAACAGTTTTGTTTAATTTCCTACTAAAGGTGATCCTTAGGGGTGAGATCCCAAGAAATTATTTATAATTGCAAACGGCAAGTTAGGGCAAATGGGCAACGAACTGTTAAGTGACAACTAATTAAAAACCACAACAGAGCGAAACAAGGAGGTCCGGCTCGATAGATAACAAAAGTTTGAATGCCTTTGATTAACGGTAACAAGTAAAGGGAAAGAAATTGAAGAATTCGACTAGAGATTGTCAAAAGGCAATAAAACAGTTGGAGCTCTAAGACACCTATTAAGGTCCGAAGATATCTCAAGGGTAGCGAAGCTGAAAATTGCTGGTATTTGTATAAGAAATAGGAAAACAGGATAAATGCACACAAAGAGAGGTGTGTTGAGAAATTTTTTTGGAGGAATACGAGTAGAAAAAGTTGAAGAAAGAAGAACTAATGCAGCTATATAGTAAGGAAAAAAAGTATGCGTTGGTTAGGGCATATAGCAAGAATGGAAGAAAACAAGTGGATGAAAGGAATTCCAGCTACAACTAGTTACACATAAAAAAGTTTACATACTTCTAATATATGAAACAAATTTGTTCCTAAAGATTCCTTGTTATTTATCTATCCGGTAAATTCATATCAATTATTTAAATTTTGTGTTTTTCTGATTAATCGAATGTAGATTCCAATGTATCCATAATCCACCATAAATAAACATAATGGATAGAAACCTCAAGTTATTAATATCACCCCTTTGCTCGGCATATAATTTGAGCTTAACGTTTCAAAGAAAATTTCATAAATCCAGTTTACTCTACCAGGGAATATATAGAGTCCCTAATAGAAATTCTCGTAGGAATAAATTAATTATATTAATAGTTTATTATCTTGGGTATTGGAATGGGTCATCGTTTAATCATAATGATATCTGAGGGATTTTATTGAGCTGCTGAGCTGCAATGTTCATACTAATTATAATGAGAGACAACATGAGCTTTCAATAAATTCATTCGAAGCTAGGTTTGAGTAACTTGGATCCTACAAATAATTCCAGAGAAATGAATACAATACTGTGATTCATATCTTTCACTATAAGAAAATTTTAGGGTTATAATTTTGATATTAATACACGTAACAATTTAATAGTTGAATTTTGAACATAAGTTTTATGTGCGTTCATAAAAAAGGAATGTGGGATAGATTTTTTATAAGTTATATAATAAATAAAAACCACGACCCCAATTATATATTTTGACAACGGTAAACTCACAAAAATTACAATTTTACAATTCAAGTGAACTAACTCAACCATTGGATTCACTAGTTTAACTCATTGAAGGGATAAATCGAATTCATTTCAAATTATTGAAGGGATAAATCGAATATATCATTTGTTATTTCGCAATATTCTTATTTATATCAAAATAAGTTCTGAAAACATGTTTACAAAATATATTGTTTATTAATATTAAGTATTACTTTTTTGCATTTTGATAATTTTGATTTTTCTGGATGTAACTTTTCTCAAAAATTTCTGAAGAGTTGCGTTTGAACATACAAAAAATTGCTCCTAATCCAAAACATTTGTAAATATATATACAGTGATAGTTTAATTATATCTTTCTATCAAACTGGACATTTTAAAAGTTTGAGCAATCCAGTCCAGCAGTGAATATAGGCGGTAATTGGATACCAATGTCTGGAAGGTAAAAAGACTGGCCTGTATATGTACAACCAATCTATTATTTGTATGTGAAATGACAAAACTCAGCTCAGAATGTTCAAATAACGACCCATCAGGAAAAAACCGAAACCTACCTTCTTATGTGCTCTAATCTAGTATAAACTCCAGCAGAAAATACCGAAAAAGATTATGTTTGAGAGAAAATGTACCTTAAGACCAAACTGTAAAGTTGAATGAGTTATGAAATGATATAGGGATTGCTCCTAAGCATCAGACAGAACTGAAATAAGTCTCAGAACCGAACACTCCGGAAGCTTGCGCAATACACAAATAAAAAAACTTAAGAATAATCAATACCCAGAAAATCAAATTAATAGAATCATCCAACAACATACATATAAATTACATAATAAGAACAATATAAATCCAACTACACAAATAAATTCAAGTAAAGAAAAATATACATTCATAGCACTCCCCTGTACATACCAACTATCACAAAAATTGAAATACATTTAATGGAAACATAACATCAATATAAGTCATAGATCACACAACACATTATCACCACTTGTCACTACACTGAAAAACAAAACTGAAGACACTAAGAAATCAAATATTATATACTCCATACCATGTTTGAATTGTCCTAAAAAGTGTATAGGAATGACTGCGCAATATTCAGAAAACAGAATAAATGGTCACAAATACACCAAAACTGCATCGACTTCTCTACATAAACACGAAAAAAATGAACATCATGAATTTGATTTTGAAAAAACAAAAATCTTAGCTCATGACACTAACTATCAAAAATTATTAATCATAGAAATGGTACACATAAAACAAGATAAATGTTCTGTAAATGATAGACAAGATATAAAAAAACCTCAGCCTAATTTGATCAATTAGTTTATTTCAATCTATCTGGTATAATATCGTTTTATTGAAATTTCGAAGAATAAAACACTGACTCTAATACTATGTTTCTGATAATGTTTTTAAGATATCTATTAATATGTTTTATCTATTCTACAAATATTTTAATCAGCAAATATTAATTATTCTTTTGAAAATGCTCCCAAGGAAGGAGCGAAACAATGAGTTTTACATAAAAATGTGATATTTTATCGAAATTTCATTATTTCATCCGAACAACCTACGAACCCAAGAAGTGAGAAAGAGGAAAAGAATAAATTTATATATATACTATTCATTTCAATTTGATGAAATGATAAGACCGAGATTTTAAAAAAATCCAGGGTTCTGTAAATTTTTCTAACAGAAATGTCTATTTGGACCCAACGGTATATCGTTGTCAGTGTTTACTAAGATAACTGCATCTGGCAAACTGTGTATTCAAGTTAGAAATACTCATATATGTGTTTTTCCCAAAGGTTGAAATTGAACTTCCTGCACAAACTGTCGATCTTTCGTGCTTGTCAGAACAATGTAATAGAATTTCGATGGAAATACCTATTCATTGATTAGTTCGAATGATAAATCCCGCCGGCTATATATTTTCAATGGAAATACTTGTCAATTTACTCCTATTCTACAAGTTTCAGCACATTTAAAGTGAAAAGCAATAATTGGCGTTACTGTTGATATTTCTGCTTGTAACTTTTCATTCGAATAATGAATATACAAATTTAATTGGATATATGTATCGATATAATCAATTATGGGAATATGGTATTGCAATTTGGGTATAGATAGAATTAAATGGAATATTAGTGAGGAAGTGTGGAAAAAGAAACAGGACAATCAATTGGAGCATAATAGAGGAGTAAAACTGACCTCCTGTTGGCTGCAAAATTATCTATCAAGAAAATGGTGGAAAAGATATATGAACATATTTCATATCCAACCAGACACATTTCGCAAAATACGCCTATGGGAAAAGATCTTACGCTGTAATTCACTCTAAAGGTATTGCATTCATATTCGATGTATGCAGAAAATAAAACTAATTCATTATTCCGATGTTTTTTGATGGTTTCTACTACAGGTCTTCATTATGTAACGATGTCTGTATGAGAATTGTGAGAATTGGTAATAACTGAATCAAAAAATGATCTTCTACAGCAATAATGATCATAATCTGGGAATCATAAACATTTTTCTGTTCGTTTTTGTTGAGAAACACTATTCACTTGATTCGTCTCTAAATTCTTTTTAACGTCAATTTTTATGTTCAAAATGATGAAATATTCCTTTGGATTTTCTCAAATTTTACTTCCGTTTTGGCAAAACTATCATTTTACCTCATTTTTCAATACAGCTCCATTCTTCTGTGAGAGGTATTTGTTGTTGCATACATTTCCATAGTAGCATTTACTTGGGCTATATCTATTGAACTAGTATGTCTCATATCCTCAAGTGTTCAAGTAATCAGTTACCAATGTAAACCAGCTCCAGCCGACTGGCAGCTTAAGTAAGAGCGTGTTTGCAGTGTGCACGAATCTTACAATTCCAATTACCGTTAAGTTTCCTCGAAAATAAAAACTGAGTGCAAAAGCATGATATTAACGATTCAGGAGAGAAAAAAGGTCAATTGAAGAGAAAGGGCAAAACGAGGAATTAAAATAGGTTAGAATGTGCAAAATGTGGATAAACATGTTTCTTGAAAGAGGCAATTTAGGATCATAGTTAAGAAATTGGAATATAGTATGGATTCTTGGGAACTACTTCAACATATTTTTGCAAATAAAATGATTGAAATCCATATGCTATTTCTATTTGCATAGATTCGGTCTCAATTTGCACGCCAATGAAATTCCAAAGCCCGTTTTGTTAACAATGCGCACTAGCTTCAAAGTTTTTAAGAGCTCAAATCTGATGTGTGATCTTACCAGAATTTCATGAATTCAAAGCTGGAATTGATACAGAAATGGAAAGGAAAATCTGTCGAGGGGAATTCATTTATTCTGAGGATTTTCCATAATTCCAATAACATAATACACCTCCTTTTTACGCGTGTACTATTTCTTATCACTCTGGCTGTTCTCAGACGTGTAACGATTGAAAAGTATCTTTTTTTAAAAAAACAATCAAACAAATATCAAAAAATTGCGGAAACCAAGAATTTGTAGTACAATTTATATTCAAGAAAAAATGGAAATGTTAGTTGAGTGGTAGTCCTTTAATTTTGAGACAGACGAACAAAAAAAATTTTTTTAATGGGATATGGCTTCATTTGTTTTCAAAATATTCTCCATTCAAATTGATACACTTTTGCATGCGTTTGAACCACTTAGGTGTAGAAGAACGTTAACCTCTCAAATAATTTTTGATCTGATGTGTCCAGTTATTCCGAAAAACAGAAGACTATTTGCTTCGAAGTGCTTCGTGAGTGAACAAATTTTGTCAGATTTAACTTGTCTGGTAAGACCCATACAGTCGATTTTTATTCATTTTTGGGTTTCAATTTAAACGCGATTGAATTTTGTCGGTATTTCTTTACAACAAAAGACATGAGCTTCATTTTGGCGATTGTCAAATTATGCGGTATAGGACGCAATAAATCTTTTTACTGCCAAATGTTCATGTAATATTGAATATATGTGAGTGGAACTAATGCGCAAGTATGCCTCAATATCACAGGATGTTACAGAAACATCTTGCAATATAAGTTCACGCACAGCATCGATGTTTTCTGGCACAAGAGCCGATTTTAGACGACCTACTCGAAATCCAAAAGTACAACGACGATTGATTTCGGAAAACCAGTGGAAGACTTCGGTCGAGAAGGTGATTTATCACCAAAAGTCGAAGCGAGTTGATCGGATCACTGCTACTTGGTTGAATCCACGTCATCCGTTCACAATTTAATTTCATTTTTTGACCATAACGAAAGTTTCAAGTATCTACAAACAACTCCTATGCCACTCGTATAACATGACGTTCTGTGTACGTTCATAATTAAAAGTGTCAAACTTTATGATAGCAATGTCAGATATGACATATTCACATTAGGGATTAACTTAATGAGCAACAATTATAATTTTTTATCATTTGATTCATCCAGCGATTCTACTAATAATGAGAATACTTATTTGTTATAGAAAGGGAGATAATAAATCCAAATAATCTATTGTTTTCACATCAAACTACAATGTATTACATAAGTTTCTCTGAGCAAATTACTGGTATATATTTCGTAATATGGAATGTGTGGAGTTCTATTGAAGAAAAGAAATTCTTTTATCAGTGTAGAAATGACAAAAAAAGTTGTTTTCCTAAATCAGCAACGTTATCGTGACAGGAGACATTATTTTTCAATTTAACAACTTCCAACGTCCCACGTTTACCTCTCTTCACAATTCACAACACTCGATAAGAAAACGAAGAAGTGTTATAAATAATTTACAGAAATTTTATTCGAGAAAGTGCTATTGTGATAAAAACACCATTTATATGCAAAAAACGTCTGTCACATCAAGGGTAATATCTGTATATCATAGCTAAACGTAAATATTGAATTTTGAATTCCAGTGAGCCGGTAAGAACTTGAAAATGGCAAGCGAAAGATCTATCTATATATAATTTATATATTCACCCCTGTTTTGTACAGTACAATAGATATTGGGTATGAATTATGGTTGTATTCCATTGATATTATATGGGCAGGGCAATTCAAAATTTTTGGATATTCGTGTTTTATCTTGAGAATGTGAATTCTAAGGGCACATGAGAAAACTACAAATAATGAGTTGAATGGTCAGTTCCATGAATAAGAGCGGCCAGATAAGAAAACTAAAGTAGGTGTGGGGAGCATGCCCTCGTTAAAATCTCTCCATAGATTACAGAAAAAATCGACTTTTATTTCTGCTTGATGTAAGAAGTAATCTTATTACTTTATAGAATAATTTGAGATAAAATTATAACATGTACATCATTTTTTATTGATCATTTTTTTGTTAATCCTCTCAGCTGGTGGTAATAAGCCCATAGTGTGTAGTTATTTTGCTATATTTTATAACAACAAAAAACAATTCTCCAGACTATAAAACAACTCAAATAAAAAAGAAAAATTAAATAACTCTAAAAACAACAAAGTTCTCGGAAGAGAACTCACATTTTTTGCTTCCTTCAAGAGAACTGTAACCTAATCTTATTACGAACAGCCTAGACAAAAAAACCTTGATTTTATCATTTCCTGCTCATTATTCCTGAATGTAGAAGAAGCAAACTATGCACTTCCTCATATATTTTTGCTCGTCTTTATCTCAAATTTTGCAGTATTATGTTCTTTTTTTATTCTTCCGCGTTTTTTCTATGACTATTCTCTCCAGGTTCTCTATTTTGCTACTTTTTTATTTTTTTTCGTGCTGGGAACATGTTGGAAACCACTAATGCTTTGCTATTGATGATCTTTTTTCAATATCTCTTCTTCACTTACTCCTTGTAAGGCGTTTATAACATATCTTTGTGAAACTTACATCATAAACTTCTTTCTCCACCTTTAATTTGCAGCTTTTTCCTTGTAACTTCTCATTCTCATTTTGTTCTGTAAAATCTTCCTCACTTGTTCTAGGATTCCTAGTTAAACTTCATCTTCTTCGCAAGTTATTTCTTTCTTGTTGTTAATATTTTCTTCCTCGCCTTCAATTTGCCCCTGATGTACAAGTTTCAGATAACGTCACTGTCAATATTGCTAATTAATGAAGTCCAGTTTTCGGTTGTGTTTTTTTAGTGGTTTTGATAGCTTTGAAGGTATATTTTTTTAGAAACCTTGATAGTAGTTCATCACTAACATGATCTTAAGGGCCCTAGTTGTGATAAAATGTCTTTAAAGTTATCAATTATTCTCTCGATGTTTCTTCTTAAGTTTTTTATAGCTGTTCATCTTCGAAAAATTTTTTTTCAATTGGTGATTCTGTTGAAGTAAAGCGAGATCAAAGATTAAATGTATATATCCCAGTAGCAGAAAAACCAGATGTTATATTTTTTAGTGTAACGGCTAAGTCCCTAATAAGCGTAAATATTTCACTAAACATTTGGTTATGCTGCTTTCTTTGTAAGGTGTTCAGTATAAAAACACTTGCTCATCCATTCAAAAGCTTTGAGAACAGTTTCAGCCATAGGTAGGAATTCGTGGATCACGTTACTCGAAAGACAAAACAGTGTAATACCTTATGTGTCAACTGTCTTCAAAATAGATGTATCTTGCTGGCATGAAGCACCATAGATAATAAGGAGACATTTTTCTGGCAGTTCATACTTTTCTAAGTGTAGTAACCATTTATTAAAGGCTTCAACCTTCATGCTTCCTATTTGTGTCATGAGAGTAAGGGTTTCCTCGTGGTAGATGGTCGCAAAGTGGTTCCATTTTCAGGACTTCACACCGTTTAACTTCTAAGTGGCTGCTTTTTATTCATAATTTCACTCATGTAACGACTTAAAGTTCTTCTAGATATGTTAAATCTTTTCGAACAACGCTAAGTGGAGTGAACAAGAAAGAAGTGGTCAGTGATGATATATGCTGCTGTCTCGCTTTTGGACCAGATAGACAGGTTAATTGTTGAAAAGTAACTAGACTTCTCCCTAGAATTGCAATCGGCACGCAATAAAAATGGCAACGAATCGAAAATGTAACAATTGCGAGGTTTTGCATGAAAAAACTCAATCTGCACGTTGTATTGCATCATATCAAGTGACTTTCAAAGTAATCTCAGATCAAACTACCATTAATGGTGTCGGTTAACACTTGCTATGTCATCAGATAGTCTGTCGCAAGAAAGTAGAAATTACGGGGTTTGGACATATAACCAACATGGGCATATTCCATACATGTCATTCGGACTTCTTTCTATAAAGCCCGTTGTTGACGTTAAATTCAGATCAGTCGTTTGATTCTTCAACTAATTAACATGAAATTTTGAGAACGAAACTTCCGATAAACAAAGAATACTTAGTAGAATATTGATTGCTTTGATCATTCACCGCACTTATAGCATGATATACAGGGTGTATAATTTTATTAACATTAAATTTAAATTAACCTACTACAATGTCAATATTGGCCTAAAAATTTTCTCTAAAATCATTCAAGAAACTTTCCAATACATCTTGAATTATCAATTCCCTATTTAAAATAATCTGTTTTCCACATCTTCAACTGTTTCTGGGTTCAAACGACGCGGCGTAAAGACCGTTTATCATTAACATTTCTTTGATTTCGGTATGAATGAGGGTAATCAATTTATATCAACAAACAGTGTACATCATATATAGAAATCTTTTTTACTATCATGAATAACAACAACGATAATCTTGATAGACATGTGTGTGCGTGAAATATGTCAGAATATACGAAAATGACAGAACCGTTTCCACGAGAAATTATACCAAGAGAGGACAATACCCTAATTTAAGGGTCCTCATTCAAAGGATGATGTATATGTGCTTAATTAATTATGTTATCGCTTCGTAGCTTGCCTGCATAGGATAGATGAGAGATGAAATACAAACTTGATGATGTTTTCATCAAAAATAGTGAACAAAAAAATTGTTTATCTACTACCGAACCTAAAGTTCATACTATAAGCACACTTTCGAGTGCATGAAACTTAGTAACGATAGTAGAGAGAATATTGCGTGCAATTCGTATGTAAAGGCGTTTTTACGACTCGATATGATTGTCGAAAAAATGTTACACATACTTCATATTTCATATAAATAACTATTTACATTTCTTCTATTGATAGGTCGATTAATTCATTATCATCAAACATTTGATGGAGGATGTTTATAACATAATTTAGGTTTGCGAAAAATTAGGGTTAAGTCTAATATAATAATTATAACTTATACGTATTTCAAGGTCTCGAGAGCCTTGAAACAATATTTACCGCGTAACCGATGTTGCTCCCCATGAGATGTTTACTTGAAACCATTATGTAAGCTTCAAAACAAAAGTTATTTTGGAACAACAACTTTCGTTATCGTTGATTAGACTTTAAATTCAAACATGCCGAGAATAACATAGAAGAGGAAAATTATTAACTCAAAATTAGGTGTTGAGCTTGTATGTTCCCTGGTGTATTTCACCTCATCCGATTTTGTTATGATTGTTATCTAAAATATTAAGAGAAACATTAGGAATCACATTATTCTAGTTTGTTGGTTAATGAAGAATGATTGAGGTATTCTCACATTAAAATTATTCTGTAAATGTCGTTGTACTTATTGATTGATTATATAAGAGCGTATTGTAATTTATAAAGAAATTCCAATATAATTATGTCAGATGTTTCAGAATGTACGGGGATGGGCCCAGAAATACCTGGCCCAACAAAGAATCTTCGCACTAGGAAACACAACAATCCATATACTTTTCCCAGCGATGTTTATAAGTTCGATACAATTTTTATAATAAGAATTGTCAAGATCCTTAAAATAGCTATGATTACAAACAATTTCGCGAAATGGTTCCTTAAGCCAGCCCTGTCCGGCTATTATCTAATTCTAAACTTCAGCAAACGTGGCAATCTTTGATGTACGATTGAAATACCAGGAATGCCAAAACGCTTAAATGGCCGTACAAACATTCAAGAATAGGACCTTTTCACTTTCCCTTTCACTATACGGTTAGAATTGACATTACACAAACAATATGCAATCACAGCCCTAAAATCTGCAAGTTTCATATACTTTTGAATCCCTTTTTGTGCGAGACATCTTCGGTAGAGTAGCCAAGAATTTAGAACTGTCTTGTCAAGAAGATGGTAGAACAACCTCATATACCACTTTTTAAATTTAATTTTGATTTAGTAACGACCAATGATGCTATCCATAAGATCAACATCCCCCCCATATGGAAGTTATAGTCTTGAACTACACTGGGATAATCAATGTTCAAATGGTACTTTGCTTTTCTATCATATCGATCAATTTTTACTTTTGGTAACTCTCCAGAATAAGGTGATAACAAACAAACACTTTTGTGATCTTTCCAGGAAAAGGATGATGTTTCCACACCTTCAAGATAACAAACATATTCAACAGATGTCCCATGGTACATTTTTTGCAGCCCTATCCGAAGATAATTTACAGTTTGGAAAAGGATTACGTTTAACAGTACCAAGCGAGTATATTCCTTGCCTAGCGACATAGCGTAGTAAAGGCAGAGACGTGTAGAAGTTATCAAAGTAGATAACAAAGTTCTGAGCTTTTGGGACAATTCTGGTCATCCTAATGACCACGTTGGCACTTGCATCTAGATCAGGTTCTTCTAAACGGCGATGCATTTTTCTGTATCAGTATAAATTTCAAAGTTATATGAATATCACTATAGCTATATAAAACAAAAAGTTTGTAGCCTCATTTGTGGGGCTTAGCAGACATATATTGATTCATACAATATCGTTTTAGAAGGGCACTGTTCATCCACTGATTCCAATGGAATGCTTTGGATTTTTTTATTCAGGTGGTCAATGACAGAGCGTAATTTATGTAGGCGATCTCGTTCTGCATTATTTTGATCCAAATTAGCATTGTCATTGAAATGTATGCATTTTCTTGTAAAGTAGAATCGTTTCTCGTCCATGATATTTTTTATTTGAGAATAACCCAAGGAATTAGACCAATAACTTCGACAATTAGGCATATGAAACAAAGACATATATATGCAAATGTACAAGTATCGATTTCAGTCAGGCTTAGATTTTTGTCAGTAGCATAATTGCAATATATTCATACACAATTTTATCAATTAGCTCATCATCAAAAAAATGTTTGAAAAAAGCATAACGTGTAGATAAATCCAGTATGGATGGTGGTTTCTTCCTTGAAGTCATTGACATTTTGTTTTCGAATGAAAAATGAAGTGAAACATGCTTCAAACTCGCTAACATCCAAGTGGTCGTCATTGTTCCAAAAATTTGCTACAATTTTCTGTAGTTTATGTTCAGATGATTGCTTCTTATTTCCCCTCTTAACCCTGCAGCAAACGCTATACTGTAGATCTAATACAAATAAAAATTACGCAATTTATAAAAATTCATCAATCCAGGAATACATTTAATACAACACGTTTATTTTACATACCATCTAGTTAGAATTTAATCAGCAGTAACACAGAAAAGCAGCGCGTGAATAGTATCCTTAGGTGTCGTACATAAGGTTATATCAAACCTGCTACAGAGAGCATCAATGAGTTCATATGGGTCAGACTCAAATTAGGTGATATAAAAGTTCATCAGATTCGCTACAATGCGCACTATATGGTTGATTTTATTACATAATCAGCGCTGTACCCGTCAGTACTTCCTCTAGAATATTATAGTGGAAAAAATAGGAAATTGAACACTTTATTTATTTAATTAGAGGCTAAAACTCATTAATGCGCTACTCACACTTAGTAGCTAGTTTTTTCTTACCATTGGATCACGGACTTACCTGAAACAAAACAAAATATCATCAAATGAAGAATATATTCCTAATCTCAAAGACATATCAATTATTTACACATATAAATCAACATAATTACAAGAAATATTCCTGTTTACAGGTTTTGAACAGATATTTGTCTCAGATCGAAAGTTGAAAATTATATGAAAACAAAGGACAAAGCAATTCGTTTGGAGCATACTGCATTACGTTTTGAGATCCGTCTTATTGGATCATCTAGACATATTGAAAGATCTATCCATGGTCTGCCTCAGGAATTATGTATATAAATATCAAAAACTTCTCTGAAGGAAATGGATGTATAAGTTTGAGAAATTTTTTGTTCATAAAACAATAAAGGAGACACCCTTACATCAAGAATCAAGAATTCTTCAAATGAAATTATTATAATTATTATATGAATCTTATGTTATTATAAATCTAAGAAAAGCAATGGGCTGTTTAAGTGACTTATACACCTGAGATATAATATTACGAAGTTGTTTCCAACGGAAAGAGACAAAAAAGGAAATTTATTCATCATACTAGATAGTTCTCGATTGAAACTTCTTTAGAATCTACTACTGAAGGAAAGGATACAGTAGTAGGAAATAGTAAAAATTGCATCTCCTTTGATGTGAATTAATTATTTCTTAGTGTGCATATCTCGAAATATCCAATAACACTAACAGTTTTAATGTTTACATCACAGAATATTTCCTATATTAAACGAAATGAAAAAGAGCTATTTTTAATAGAAAACTAATTTTACAAAGAAAATGATTTCGATTAATTGCTGTTTAAATATAATCTTTCCTAGAGTTTAGCAGATATGAAACTGCCAATTGTGAAACTACATTATGAGATAGAAATTAATGGTTAGTTACAATTTATAGATGCCTCAGTAATAAGAAATGAAAATATAGTATAATTTATTATATCTTCATCCCAAATACAGTGACGACAAATTTTTCAGTTTCCGATCTATCTAATGCTTCAGGGTTAATGAATATCAAATTCTAATTCACTTTGTAGAAGAGAGAAATAACCCTGTCAAAAGGCGGAATATGCAAACACAAACGCAAAATAATGAATAAAAAATTCGTTATTTCGCATTCGCTATTGTGAAAATTTTTTTTTAGCACAAATAAAGTCATCAATATACCACAATTGTATTTATGTAACAATTTTAATTGTTATATAATCAAATACCGTAGGAAAGTATTAAAAATGTCCTTTTCTTGTTTTCGCTACTATTCATAATATTTATTAAATGTTCTTAAGAAGACTACCGATAGTGATATATTTAATATTCACTAATTTAGAAATTTGTGCATAAGATTTGTTGTCGTAAGCTGAACTCTCAGGTTCAAAGTCATCTATCCACAACTCTAAAGGTCACTGGTTCAAAAGCAACAGCCAGAAAGCACAAGATTTCCCAAATCACTTACAACCTAACCTCGCAGAAAGAGATGAACATGAAACTGGAACAGAATCTTATGCTCAGTGAGAGGAGTAACTTGGTGACTAAATGCAAGTAATGAATTAGGTACAGAATAGTGACATTTGTGCAAGTGAAGATGATAGAAGAACACGACCAAGACGAATTGGTCAATCTAGGGGTACCAACAAAATAAATGCTTTGAAAAGGATTTTAAACTGTCACTAAATGTATACTACATCACCATATCAATTTTTTTATTCTGTTTTCTTTTACTATGGACCACTATCGTCAATGTTTGAGCTGAGAGACAGAATGAGGAATAGCAAAAGGAATTTAAAGCAAAGAACACTGAAGAATCACAATTAATAAGGACGTCAGTAAAGTAGCTCAGTACCTGCATTATTTTCCAACATATGTAACTTGTAAAGAGTAATGTAAATAAAGGGAAATCAAGCGGTAGAGGTCGACGACATATTCCTACTTATGAATGCATAAAATTGGTCATTTCTTCAGGAATATCATGACATTTCAACCTTTCTTCAGAAACTGGTATTTCTCTTAGTATATATCCCATTATTATCAAAATATTGGTATTGCATTGATACAAGACCTCATTTTTCATGTGATGCTATACTATACATTGAAATTAAGTTGTCATTGTCATTTTTATTATTTGGCATTGATAGGGGCTTAGCTTTGAACTTTAATATTACTGATTCAAAGTGATCATAAAAAATCGTATCCAATTATCAAATATTTCAAAAATGTTTTGAGAGTGAAAAAACTATCTTTCTAATTATTCTGGAAACTAAATTCAGTTTCTGTATGTTCAAAGTGAAATATAGAGATGGATTTAATAAGAAATGACGTTATCTCGACAAGCGTTATCTCTAAAACCGCAATTTTCGTTGAGAAAACTACGCCATGATCTCCTCCTACGTACATAATCGACTTTAGGAGGTATTAGATGTATGTTATGCTAGTGCTGCCAATCAAGTTAGATCCTTTTCAGCAATAATATTTGACTACAATACAGAAAAAGAGGATTTCATATAATATATATGGATATGTTCATAAAAATGGAGGTTTGAGGTTTTGATGGGAAATGCGAGGAAAAGAAAACAATAAACTCATATTTTTGGAAAAAAAATTTAATGGAATAATGTACGAATCTGAGAATGAAATTTGTTTGGATCTACCGTCAAGACTACGGACAAATTCCTGACTCGGTCGAAAACAGGAAATACTACCGGGAAAAAACCAATATATTGGGGATTGCAGCAAATTTGGGAAATGAGAAATTTTTATTGAAGTATTAATCCAAACTTTCGGGAAGCCTTATTTACATAATCAAGGAAAGTTTAATTCGAAGATGAACTCCTAGATGTTTTCATAACTGAGTTACCCATGATAAAAGTTTAATTTTATGAATTATGATTCACATTGAATATTTATGCTGTAATTTTTTAATTGTTTGACATTACACATATTTTCACAAAAAAAAAACACTTGGAATGATATTTTAATGAAGAGCTCTTATATCCCCAATTTATACAACAAGACGGGTAGTCTTTGCTTGAGGTTAGGTTGACTTGAGGTTGACTTCCGGAGTGAATAGATGGATCCATGTTTTATCCTTTGTCACACAAGAACGCAAAAAATCTTATTTATCACATATAAACATGGACAAACACTGCTCTAAATCATCAACACGTTGTTATTTTTGATCGACTACGAGTAAAGACGCCATCCACTTTGAAAAAAGATTTCATGATCAAATATTCATACATAATTGTAAATACACTGCCCTCTGATATCTTTACGGCCTCAGTTATCTCACGAAAATTCAAGTTACCATCATATATAACTAATTTATGGACTTTTTTGTTTTCTGGAGTAAACATCTCAATTGGACTGCCAGAACGTTCACCATCATCAGAGTCTGTACGACCACGTTTAAAATGCAGCAAACCAATCACAAATGGTTCTTTCCGATGTAACTAAGTCCGGATAACACTTTTGAAGTAATTGCTGAGCTTGTACAGTATTTTTTTCTCATCAATGAATAGTTACGAAAAGCAATCGAGTGCCTAAACTTTGGTTGCCAGATGCTCCGTATTTCCCGGGACGTCCCTTATTTTGGGCTTAGTTTAAAATATCCCGGCGGGATTAATTCTGTCCCGTATTCCAACTGTGCTTTTTTATTTTTTTAATCGATCGATCTACGCTAGACAAAAGTACTCACGCACGTAACGTTCACAACTTCGCATAAACATCAACTCGAGAGGATTTATGTTTTAATTATTCACTTCAATTGATGATAATTCTAAAAAATATTCGATAACATATTTTGTGAATAATGCAACACAATATTTCTCAAAACTTGATAAGTCTGAATTTAAAGGATTAAAAAATAGCTGCTGGAGAACTTACTTCGGTTTATCATACGGTAAGGCATTCCCTTAGATACAATAGTATAGATTGTTCACAAAAATTGTTATCATATATGTAGTGGTTTAAAAATTCCTCAGAAGTTTGACTGTGGCAGGACAAAAGCAGAATCTATTATATGCGAAATACTGGCCAAGGAATTTGTTGAAAACATTTCAGTCCGCACATGAAAAAAATCTATACTTTTCGATCACAACAGATGAAATTGATGAAAAAACAGAAAAATGTTTCAAATTTGTATATGATACTTTGAATTCGATACAGGAATTCATAATTGTCTTCTCGATTCCGTAGAAAGCAGCCACGAATCAGCCAAGAAGTAACTAAATTATAACACACTGGAGGAAAATGGATCATCTTTGAATAAAATATTAGTTATCTACTGATAATACGAACGTTAGATTCAGCGAAACCTATTTAATTTATACACTTTTGCTATCTTAAAATACAAACATTACTAAAGCTAGTTGCTCCATCCATATTATCCATAATGCTACAAAATATAGTCGCAATAAATTGGAAGTGGCCATTTAAAGTTCGATACTGAAAATTTTCGGTCACTTTAGTAGATCTCCAAAAATCAGAGCGGACTTGGAACTCCAATTTGAAGAGAAATATATGCTGTGGGAAGAAATATTGAAACATGTCACGACGAGATTTCCTCTGTTGGAAGAATAATTTAAATAAAGTGCTGCACTAGAATCTCATTTCCTGGAGGAAAAATAATGATAAATCAAGACCAAGAGAAAAATATTTTGACATATTTGTTGTTTGTCCATAACTTTATGTTTACGGTAGAAGTAACAATGAAGATTGAATCAGATACTCTGTCAGTTATTGAGATGCATACTGAAATGCATGGGATTTGCAAGAGCATCGATCAAAGAATAAACGAAAAATGTTTGGCAGTGAAGCAAGAGACATGATGCGTGGATTAACTGCTGACGCGAACAAATTTTTAAAAAAGGATTTTCCACAGTTCTACATTAATTTTACAGCCTGTTGTCATGATATGATTTTTCAGAAAATGATATTTTCTCTAAGGTATTCTTTTTAAACCTTGAATCTGAAATGAACCACAACAATCTTGAAGAAGCTGCGGAATATTTTAATATAGGAGAAATAAATACGGATTGCTTGTATGAACAATTCCAAATAATCAGAATAAGCCTGAATATTGTTGATACAACTTCTGATTTCGAGAGTATGGGAGAGATTAAATCCTGGAAGAGAGTCACCTAAGGGTTTTCCAGTACCGAAATTCCTCACATTTTCCGAATTTTATCCTTCGTTTTTAGTATAACAACCTCAAACTGTTTCGTGGGAACAGTTTTTCCACCGATGGCTCTTAAGTGAACTGATGTAAGAGATAAATGTACACCTAATATAATGAAAAGCGAGTTGATGACCGTTTTTACGAATATAATTGTATTTTTTACTATATAATTTTTTTTTCTATTCGTGCCGGATGAGAAACTAAATTTCTGAATTTTTGCCTATTTAGGCAACCCTAGTCTAGACATAAATAATCAGATGTAAAGCACAAAAAATAAGATGCAATGGAGCATGTAAGCAGAATGGCAAGAGAAAAATTTTGAATTTTTACAACTTTCTATTATTAAAAAAACACGTTAAATATTAGAAGCTCAAGTCTTTCTCCTCTTCAAACAAAAATTATCCAAATTTCTCTTTTTATTGGACCAAAAAACGATTCATCAGTGTTTTCATAAAAAAAAACTAAAAACATTCTAAATTTTTTGAGCACAGTGACAAAAAATCAACTTTGAAAACTAGATTCGGAGTAAACAATCAACAATAACCATCTTTAACATTTTAATTATAATTATTGTACCTAAATGAATATTTTTGATTATTAGGCGATCCGAACTGAAATAATCTGTAATTCTCTTAATTTAATTCACCTTAATTATTTCTTCAGTTGCATTCCAATTGGCAGAATTATTATTCGACCATAGATTTCAATATTGACTAAAGTTGGGTTGAATGAAGAGGATGAGTAAATATCAAATGACGACAATCAATAAACAAGGTCAAAATGGGGAAGTTGAAATGAAGAGTTTGGAGAAAAACAGAGTAAAGTATGGAGATAATAGATGAATATAGAGCTTGCTAGAAAATATTGAAAAATAAATGTCTTATATTCAATATCCATGAAGTTACCATTAGGCTCCAGTAGGGAAAATCAATAATTGTAAGTTACTCGAATTGTGCAATTATCTTCCTCAACCAAAGCATTAAGTTCATTTTATTTCACAGAAATCTGTTTAATTAATATTCTGTTTCTTGCCACTTTTTTTTCTTTCCAGAAGATGTTTTTAATGATTTGAAATGTATCACTTAATGGAGTTTTTTTTCGTTCACCTACAAAGCATAGTGGTAATGAGTCTTATTAATGAAAGTAACGAGTAATATTACAAAGAAAGATTTGAAATTGTCTCATTAGTGTTGAAATTATGGGAGTGAATGAATACCATGAAGACGAGAAAGGTAAAAGAATATCATATTTTTTCATTCATGTGCCTTGGGAGTTTTCAAGAGTTCTTATTGAAATGATTATTATTTTACATGAAAGAGTCTTTAACACAAGTAATTTTTATATTTTTACATTGCTATAGAGATAGATTTATAGCGAGTAGAGATTTCTAGAATTTAGAATCATTTTCAACGATAAATATTGATCAAAATGCGGTCAATTTAAGCTTTTTGGATTTCCAAAATTTAAAATTCCTCCTCACATATTCAAACTGTTCCATTACATTATATTCAGGGTAACCTGAAATACTATTTTATTCGCCAAATATCAAACCTAAAAATTGAGTTATAACTTTCCCTCAACTGAAGTTGAGATAAATCTCTTAATGCAGTCGTTAATGATTAACTATACTAAATCCACCTAACGAACAGAGCGAATCGTTGCTTGATCAAAACATGATTGCTAAAATTAAAAAATAAACAAGTCTCATTACACTGGTCAATCAAATTGGGCTGCTTAAACTGTGTATTGGGTAGTCAAGCCCACCCAAATATTATCCTTAGATATTCTGGCCTTCATACAATCATTTCTGCTTTTTCCAATAATAGAGTGTCTTCAGGAGAATCCTTTACAGCTTCTTTGGTATAGCGATCGTTTCCAGTGATTTCAATGAGTGATGGAAGCCTGATGAGAGAGACTGTTATATCAATGAGAGTTTGGTAGATGTGAATGTTTTGGACTATTGGATGGTCGGTGAATATGTTTTTTATTTTCTGTATGGACGAAAGAATGTCAATACATATAGCGCTATGTTTATGAGGAGTAGAAATAAATTTGAAACCTTGAAGCATGCTGTACAATTTGCCAGTGTTAACATTGCAGAAGAAACTAGGATAATTGGGATAAAATGATGAATAATTGGATAATATGATAAGCATAAGATTTCCCTAATGATAATCCAACGATTCACATATTTTTTATAATGAATAATATATTGAAATATTGAAAAGAAATATTCCCAAGTAAAGAATGGAGAAAATATTGTGTTCTATGGTTGTCATAGGAGTAAAATTTCGTTTTAAAACAAAACATGCAGTATGGCCAAATACAAAAGTACATGAATTCTCTACATCTTTGTTATACGGCACCTTTTGTCTAAATTATCGGTACACCAATATCGGAATTTTTGTTTATTGAATGCCCGAAGTCTATGGCTACCAAGATTGGATAAGAATCTTCGAACGAGCATGTATTACAGCGGTATTATGAGAGCAATAACATGAGATCTTCTTTCAGAAAAATTACAGTAATATCGAAACATTTCTTGAGGAAATATTTAATTCTGTATTCGTCCCAGTATAAGACATAGAATTATTAGTTTTCCTCTCCAAGAAAAGGCAGACCACTTCTTGGAACTATTAAAACCAAAACAGTATCGGTGGTAAAAGAAGTAATCATCTCGATATAATAGACGACTCTAATATATGGACAAAATTTTGTTTTTGGGCTAAATCTACAAAATAGTTCAAAGATAAACATTTTCTTCCGTATTTTTTGTTAGAAAGAAATTTTTTTGAGCCTGGAGGAATTGTTCTAGAACAAATATGAATTATACATGGAATTGAAAGTAGTTTAATAGACTTTCTAATAAAAGAACGTTTATTGGTATAAAACGCTTCCTGCTATATTGATCTGGATACAAACAGGAGAACGTATATTCATGGAAATTTTCGATTTAGATTCAGTTCGCTCCAACCACTTACTACTTACGGTTATGACAGGCCAATAGGCTCAATAAAAATTCGATGAATATATGCACTTGAATATAATTGCATGTGGGATTTTTCATATATTTTCATGAACCAAAACTTGTGGTGAGGAAAACATTATACGTTGGCGTGTGAGATTATCACGTTTAAATTTTTGAATTTTATACATGGAGAAACTTGCTTCCATATAAAAGTGAACTTTTTCAATTTTTAAGGAGAAATTGATACCAAAGTAAGGGTTTTATAATTTATATAATATATAAACGATCCAACAGAACTTTGATAAAATTAGTTTTCTCTTTACGCGCTTGTCAAGTAGAGAAATAACAAATTATTAAAGGAAACATTTTTATATGCATATTTAACTCATGCTTCGCTTTAGGATGAAAGAAATCACTCAATATTACATCGATATATTTTCCAATTGATAATATACATGTTGCAATGTTTCGAAATGATTGAGGGTCTCGCCATTGTACTATTTTCATATTATGTGAATGACATTATGAGATTCAAATATGTCTGATAGATTATCATTTTTTTTCTTTTGAAATCCGAATCAGAACGAATTTTCCATTTCAAAAGTGGGAACATTATTTATCCAAATAGTAATGATGTCACCAATTTCATAACTATCCCTACGATTTTGGTAAAATGAGATAGATTCCAACTAAACTTCAATACCTGCCTCTCTATTTTAATAGTGAACGATTTTTCTTCACAAATCAATTGAAAAACATCTTCCAATTGCTAATACTAATAATTCAGAAGATGGGAAATGCGTAGAAATACATAGAAAAGTCTTAACGAATATGGGACAAGACACATAAAATAACTTGGTGTTCAATCTCAACATAACAATAAACCAACCAAATATGGAGAAAATTGAAACGGAAGTTTTACTTAGAAGAATCCTGTGAGACCTTTTCCATAATAGAACCACCCGATTACATCGAAAATTAGTTGAAACAACACACTATACTCTTCGTTTTATCCCAAAGAAATAGAGATATTGAAACTGGATAAACAAATACGCCCAATCGTTGGCGAGGTGTTTATGTTATGTTTTTTTTTTCAACTAACTTCTAGGAAGGTCTTGTTATTTATTTGTTCTCTCTCTTCATTTTTTAGAATTTTCAAGAACTTTGTTCTGGATATATAAAGGAGTTTTAGTGTTTATAAACTCACCTAACCGATAGAGATAGTATGAATGAATAGGAAAAACATCACAATACACCCAATAAATCATTCTAGAAAGAGGAAAGTGACCATAGCCAACGATACAAAAGTGAAACAGAAGGAACAAGAAGTTATTTCAAAGTACCTAACATGCAATAGAATTAAAAGAACTGGAGCAAAAAGAAGAAGCTTCAATAATATCAACATTTGCCTAAATTACATCAACACATTAAACATCTAGCTACATGTACCAAAAAATATAGAAAATACAATTATTACTTATTAACCGTATTATTTGTTCTAATATTTCGAAACCAATCAAGCCATCGTGTAAAGAAACACTTTTGAACAATACTGTTATCGTATTAGTAACTTAACGAAGCCCATTTACATAGTAAGTTGATGAAAACCTCAAAGATAATTTTACGAAGGTACTTTCACTATTATAAAATGATGACTGCAAGTACTGTGGACGAGAGCGTAGTTACAAGACAAATATAAGACTGAAAATATAGACGACTGTTAGCAGCAATAAAAGGTTTCATGTTATTTGATTGAAGACAACCAATCACTACAACATTGTACTGAACACAGATTCATTTCAAGGACTGTATTCACTTCACCACATCATAATAGAATCATCACAGCATGCGTATTGGAAATATATCTTCATTATTTATAGAAACTAACACGTCTAGATCTTCACGTAAGTTTTCTAATTATTCATTTGTTAATTACACTTTTGAATCAATTGTTTTCCGTCTGTATTTTTTCTATAATTATCAAGAAATGTTTTATCCCGATAACTCTCGAATATTGATAAATGCTTAAGAATTTTATTACAACTTTCTCAAGATTGTTGCTTATAGACAACAAACCTCCACCCACAGCGTCGGTAGGTTTCTAAGAGACAAGTTTTCGAATTTTTTTTCGAACAATTATCAATGTCTTTGAGTTTCTGATAATGAGAAGCCATTCATCATTTTGTTACGTTACCACCTACATAGAGTCAATACTGAGAGAGACACGGCTGCCTGATTTTACGAATCAGATCAATTAATGCAAGATATAACGGAACGACCAGTCGCAAACGAATATATATAAACCTCAGCTAAAAGTGATACTGAAATAGTTCTTGGTTAGGGAAAATGATGAGAAATTAAAATAAAGTATTCATTACTATCGACAAAACAGTCCATTAAGTGAATGAGTGAATACTTTTTCATTTCATTTTTGTGCATGTTGAAATTCAATAAAGATTTTCTGTGAAAATTGGTATGGAGTAAATTATACTAGAGTTCTATAAAATCCGGATTACGTTGACCAGTAGTGCTGTAAATTTGGTATTTGTTATGGTTTTTAATCCTGGTTCAATTATATTTAGTTGACTTCTGTTTCAGTGAAAATATATGAATATTTTGCCAAAGTAGATGTATAATTTGAGCTTTCCATCAATAATTACAGTATTATAATATTTCCATTTTCGCATGGTGTTGCACTCAAAATGAAACCGTCCAAGGATTTTTCAAAATGCCAACGATTCGATCTTTTATTTGATGCTTATCAAGGTTATTAAAAATATATAGTATTTAGACGTTGATGAAGATGAACAAGTAAACAACACATTGTTGAAATGAGAAGTGGAACAATAATTAGATAGTGTAACAGTATAAATATGCACTTTTAAATGAATCGAATACCCTGTATCTAAGACAAATTATATAACATAAACAAATGAAAACATTGTTCTATAAAACAGAATAACGATGAAAAAGTTATTCAAAGAAAATAATGCATACACATACAAGTAAAAGCCTGTGCAAGCAATATACCTTTTTAAATTATTAGACGTCAGTCAGTTGCATTGAAGCTCGATATTGGTCACATATAACAGTTATTAACTGTATCATTCAGGTTTATGTGTATCATTTCGCTGATGGTTCTTTTTGCATATTTATGTTCCTTATCCAGAATTCTCACATCCTCAAAATTAAAGTTGTGACCATCGGAGAAATGATGATCAGTTCATGCTTTTGTTAATATTGGAAAAGTTTGGAAGTATTCATTCACTGATAGATATATCTTAACAGGAGAATTATCTCTTCGTGGGGAATATGTACTTTATCTTTTGACTGACGTCTAATAATTTGAAAACGTATGTTTGCACAGGTTTTTCTTATATGTAAATGTATTGGTTTCTTTGAATAACTTTCTCATTGTTTTTCTGTTTTATGCAACAATGTTTTTATTTGTTTATGTTATAGTTTTTCTTTGATGTAGTATGTGCTCTCCATTTATATATACATGTATAGATATTTATATTATTAAAGTATCTGATTATTATTTCACTTATAATTTCACAATTTCACGTATTGGTTATAATGTATCATACTTGTTTAGCCTTGATAAAGATCAAATAAGAGATCGAAACGTTGGTATTTTGAACTCTTGAACAGCAACACTTTCTGATTTTCTTAGATCATCGATAAATACTCAACGTCAGTCACTGATTTGGATCGAAAGGATGTTCACATATTTTCAGTTGTAGATACCTTTTTTTAATTGAATTTGTATGTAAAAATCTTCTTTACTGTGGTATATTTTCAAAATTGACCGGTAGACAAGATTTATCTACTGAGGATATGCTTAGAGTTTGAGTGCTAGAAGTCTCTTTCAAGAGCTCATATTCAAAAAGTCCCAAAGGTAGAAAAAGAGATATATTTAGTTCATCGTACAAGGAGAAAAGTACGAATCTAGATTGAGAATGAGACAAAAAAATACACAATTTTTTTCTGTGACAGGAAAAACGATGATTTAATATTGAAAAATTATATTACCAAAATATTCATGTTAGAAATCTATCGATGTCAAATTTTAATTTTGACATTAGTAGGCTGTGTTGTACTTTAGCGGCAATTACATCTGCGTTGCTAAAGAAACTTATAAAGTAATTAAATAGTTGTCAATTTGATTTAGTGATTTGATTCAGAAATTGTGAACTTAGTGAATGTTTAGTTCTTTTCAACGCTATAAAGTAAAATATGTCTGATTCTGAGTTTTCTTTGACTTCCCGGAATTAGTAGCAGTAGCTAAAGTACTGTTACAAAAATTATTGCCACCTAATTCGCGGAAAATTTAAGAAACCGCGTATTCATGTATCATGGAATGGAAAATGAGGGAAACAAGCAGTTCTTCCTAGGAGAGGGAGTTTTTGGCTTAGTTTTTGAAAATGGCACAAAAAAAGCCATTATCAGTGAGGAAAAGTATGCAGGCCCTGCGATTTCTACGAGTAAAAAATTGGTGATTTTTTAAATAATGGTCCTGATGAAGTTTCCTTGTGCTTGTCAAATTTGTGAAATAAGCCAGATCCCATTAGATGATATTTGAAATTCGAGAACGTTATTAATTATGAACCTTGAAGAAATAAAGAAAATTGTACACAGGAGATTTGTAGTTACTGAAAAATATAAGTTACCGAATGTACATAATCATGGAAAATGAATCAATCAGATTGTGGGTAAAAACCAGTTTTATAAGGTTCCCGAAACAGGAGCTAATATTTTCCAACTTGGAAACGCTAACTCATATACAGGTCATTTATTTCCAAGATCGTCTGTTACACTTCTTGAATCTGGAAGAGACTTGATGACACTAAAGAAACATTGCAATGGGAAGCCATCAACGGTCGCTGATGGTTAGGTTGATGAATTGGTAACAGACATAACAGAAATAATAATTTAGAACGTCTGCTAGTGCTAAAATAACACCGAATTTGTTGCCCAATCCTTGTGATGACAGGAAAAAATATAATTTCAACATAAAAAAAATCGAAAGTTGTACCGAATAGTTTGAGGAACGTTTTATTCGTAACACAACAAGATATTCTAAAATTGAATAGTATTGCTTATGTGTTTATACAATATCCGGAAAAATTTCTAAAAACAGTTTTATTCCAATTCGTTCATATTGTTGTATAATTTAACCAGAGATTTACAGACGGGTGATTTTCTGTCATTTCTTTCAATATATCGCAAAATTAATTATTTCATCAACAGATCTCATGAAAAATTTGCTATTTATAAATATTTGTTGAAAAATATCTCCCCTTGAAGAACATCATATTTTTTTAATATATGTCTGGATGAATTCTAGTGATATAAAAATAAGACCTAACTGAACTAACGGAAATACCCAAGAAAATATCTCTGAGATAATAATAATAAGTCACTGAAATTAGTTTAGATATCGTCGTCTGTACAGTCTCGTTCTTCAACGGTTCTGATGATAGTTGTATAAATATTTGATTACGAGTAATGAACTTGATTCAACTGATTATAGAAATAATGATGACAATCCGAACTTGCTGTGGAAAAATTGTTCTCTTTCTTTGGGTTTATATTATTGATTACTACGTAATAATTTTCTATGAGTTTTTCTCAAGAAAATATAGAAATATTGCTTCAATCATACGATAAAACTCTAGCGCATTATACGTTGAATGTTGGAAATTACGATTTCCACATCGACGAATTCAACGTATCGTAAACTGATTCACTAGACCGGGATATAATTATAATTTGACAAAATCAATCAAATCATTTATTTATGTTAAATAAGTCTTGAGTTGCATATATTGAGAATGTTAATATTTTACATATTTATAGGTAGATACGATATAGTTTGACGTTTTTAATAGTGAACGTGTTCTCATACGAGTGGTGTATGAGTTTTTTTATAGATACTTGAAACACATTGGTCAAAATTTTCTTACGATAATTTTCCATGAATCTCGACATGCATTAAACCAACAACAGTGTGCCGATCAACTCGATTCTCTTTTGATAATGAAGAACCATTTCGAGCAACCGTCTTTCGCTGGTTTTCCGAATTCAATCGTGGTCATAGGATCCACCGTGAGATTGAAGGGTACTAAGGCATTAGTTCCCATCGTATACATTTAATATTGCATGAACATTTAGCTGCCAAGAAGATTCGTTCGCATTTGATAGCGGATAATACGACAATCACCCAATAAAAAAAGCTCGTGTCGATTGATGCAAAGAAATGCTTAAAAAAATCAGTTGCGGTACTTCAAATGACGTCTATAAGTGATAGGCGACTAGTTATGGATTTATGAATCCAAAACTAAAGAACAATAGAGTGTATGGGTCTTCCAAGACGAGCCAAATTCAACAGAAGTTGTTTGCACACGAAGTACTTTTCGGAATAACTAGACAAGTCACCACCGTTCTATTAGAGCAACGTAAAATGGATAGTTGTGATTAGTACCCCAGAATTTGTTTGCAAGAAGTCTTCGAAAAAATCAGGAAAATCAACCACAGGAGACTAATCATTCTCCACAACGACGATGCGAGTTCCTAGGTGAACTTTTTTCTACACCGGAAGAAGCGGTTGATGCGTTCAAATGACATGTTTTGGAGGAACATCAATTGGAATGGGACAACTGCTTTGAAATTGGCTCAAAAGCCAACAAAAGTGTATTGATCTCAATGAAAAATATGTGAGAAAATTAAAAATTATCATATTTATATTATATATATATATATATATATATATATATATATATATATATATATATATATATATATATATATATAAATATTTGTTTTCATTTCTCTATCCCAAAACGCACGTGAAGAAATATTTTCAATATTTTTCTACTATCAACGAAAACATACATCCACAATAAGTCAACTTGTTTTTCAAGTAATGACATGCTCCATACAATGACTCATTATGTTTTCATGATCAAAGAGGAATTTTTAGAACCGTTGGGAGATCTATTCTAAAAAGACCATTTATGTCACTACTACATCAACACTCAGAACTGCACTGACTGACACAGATTATGATTAGCAAGTTGTCCTATTCAGAAACTAAAGGTTTCCGTTTACCCTCTGGCAACTGAAATTAATTAACTTGACCTACCTATATTTACTAAATTTTCCTACTATCAAATATATTTCTACGGAAGGCTATTTCAGATGAATTCACATTCATACCTCTACCAATGAACTATAGAGTGGGCTGTGAGGAACCCTTTAACTCTATTTGAAATATTCTTAGTTGGGGAGAATTATGGGAGAATAAGTTATTCACATATTCCTTGTGTGAATTCAGCAATATATCCAAATATTCATTTAGACGTAAACTCATGACATAAAGAGGAACTAATAACAGAGAATTCAGAGAACAGGAAATTTCTGGAAAGAGTTCGGCATATCCAATGTTCCAAAACAAAGTATAACGAACGATCTTTGATATGTTAGGTTAAGAGTGATCTCTACTGGGACCTCAAATGGATATTGTTGGACGGATTATAAAAAATTGATTAGAAAAACCGATTTAGTGAGAAGACTCAAGCGGAAGTATTGTTTTGAATGAGTGTGAGTTTAACTTGGAAAAAAAGAAAAATATACTACTTAATACACGTAAAGGTGAGTAACCTTCAATTATACAAACCTTAAACGTAATATGCTGGAAAGGAATCAATTATTGATCAAATTTTAATATGAGATTGAAATATCAACAAATGCCCTGTAAGAAGAAACCCTTGTGATGATAATCAGAAATTTTCAGCTGAAACTTTCCATTTTCTTGAAATTTTCTCAGTTTAAAAAGGAACATCCTCCTTTCAAACTCTAATAGTTCAAATGTTTTTGTAGTAAAAGACATCATACACAAAAACATTCTCTGCCCTCTATTACAGGTAGGTTAGTAGAGACTAGAACAATGTGCAAGGTAATCAATAAGTAATTATCCGGAATAGCAGCATTCCTAAATCGTTCTGGAAATTCAAAGGAATTTCAAACTGGGAGAACGAGAGATAGAGCAAATTGAAACGAACAAAACCTGTATGATAAACTCACATGATTGGTATAATGAATTATTAATGCATGATATTACAGGGTGTAATTATCGAATTTCCGTCGATGTAAATATATTTAACGACAATTGAATTATTTGTTATTTGAGATAACAATGCCATATGGTAATTGAAGTGAATGTGTTGTGGATATTATAATATGTGTAGTTTAGATAAGTATCCATAGATCAATCAAAATAAATCTCTGTTAAACATTGGTAGATACTTATGAAAAGAAAAATACCTTTTGAATAATTTTCTCAATAAATGCAAGTGCGGAAAATAATCGACGCCCAAGATCTTTAGCAGAAATTGAAAATTATTTGACTTATCAAAATATTTCAGAGATGATCAAAATAATCTATTACTGCCTTTAGACTAGCTTCCATTAGAATTACAACACAATCGTTCCTCTGGTTGAGTTTAACATAACAGAAATATTATTATTGACCAATAAATTTCTAGTTAATAAAACTAAAAAATAAAGAAGGGTCAAGTATATATATATATATATATATATATATATATATATATATATATATATATATACAAAAAATATAAAAAACCTAAATTGGTGCAAATTAGATCATTAAATGATAAAACCTAAATGTTATTCATAGTTGGCATTCAAATATTCCTTCTTTAACCTATTTTTCGATAAAGTTGATAATATTTATCATATCATCAGGATAGGTAACAAACTTTCAATCTATAGCTAGCGACAAAAACTGATCATTCGTCCAACTGAACTCCTTCCACCGAATCGCTAATTAGAACAAGATACAACCTGTGAGAAATTCTACACTTCGTAGAATTTTTTAGTCATTAGGTCCACTTCAACATTTTCATAATTCATTGTTAAGACAGTGGACGGTCAAAAACCGTAATAGAAATAGGCCTTGAAACTATCGAAACCGACGCTGGGAAAAGCTTACTAGGCTTATAATTTGTAGCTTCGCTAGGAAAACTGTAAAGCTCACCCATGTGTGTGAAACTCCCACATGCTACGCGTTCACCGATGACGATATTCCTAGTTTCTTAATTTTCCATGTACCAATAGCAATTGAAGGTTCCGTTGAAGCTTCCGTTAAATCTGTAGCATAGAGATGACGTCCTAGATATTTGTGTTCGATTCAGGCAGGCAGAAAGCCTGTCCCTTTTGCAGATTTTCACAGTTAGCAATTCGTTGGCGATATCAAAATAAACAATAAAATAGCCAAATGGCATAGCATAATGGAATTTCTTGAGTGATTGGAACGAGATTTCAAGCTGTGATATGATCCGCAACCCATTATTTGGTCGTGGAAGATTGAATAAATTCTTTCATATATCAAAGCAGGATGATGACGGATAGCTAAAAGCATCTTGCAAACAATTAACTACCCAAATTGAATTATCACTATTCCTATTATTTCTATAATTAAATAATCCATATTTAAAACATGTATATTTAAGAATGCTTATCAGTTTTCAATCAATTCACAGCACTATGAATGGCTCGTTACATCTACTTCAAGAATCTATGGTTTTCCAATGAATACTCTATCAATTCTTCTAAAAAATTTCCTTTCTCATTGTACCACATATTTCTTAAGACTAAAGGATCTTGAGTAAACATCAACTTTTATTATTCATCCTGCAGTATCCGCAAATGCTATGGATTCACTTTAATATAACTTTCAGTATGATTAATCTCTAGGAGTTGTAAGCTTTCTAACTAAATATGGCGTAAATTGGAAGTGATTTCAGAATAAATTTTGTGTTTAAACAATCCTGTTATGTAAATAATCAAGTGTTGCGGAACAACTCAATACTGTTACGGTTTCGCTTGGGGGTTATTGTTTGGTCCGTTCATCTGGGGTTCGATCTGTGGATGAACGTCAGTCGTAGCTAGTCGATGTTATGGCTCCCACTTGAATTGTCAGGGATTCAAATGAAATCAATGGGATTGCTCTTATAAATAGCGAGGCGGACGTGATACGCATGAAATAACAGATTACCTGCATATATAGGTATAGCTCGAAATGTTAAATAGTAAAACCCCAAAAATTATTACGAAAATATATAACTACGAAATATTTGAATTTGGATACCCATCAGTTTCATGCTTATCGTTGGTCATAGAATGATAATCCAAAAAATTGAAATTTCGAAATTGGGACGAGGAGTCTCATAACTAAACAATATTATCTGGGAAATCAGCAGTCTGGTTATAGGAGAAAACAATCAGGTGAAATATTATGATATGTAATGAAGATATATAAAAAAAATTTAGAGCTTATTATAAAGAATAGAAGGGGGAAAAAGAAGTGAAACCATATTATATAAATAAAATCCATGACGTAGTTCTTAATCGAATAGAATAAGTAGTTCAGTTATATGATATAAGAACCAATTGTATGAATTATCGAACAGAAAATACTTGTGTGAATTTTCAAAATATTAAAATATGTCAATTTCTCCAATTTCATACTTCTTATATTTTCCTATGGTTTTTTGGTGAATTGTGTTGATTTTAAACCTCTCCTGATGGAAAATTAGTGTTTAAAACAGGTAAAAATATTGACGTGTTTACAGCCGATCCATTAATCCAACTCCTCTCAAAAAGTCTACAATGTGGGATGGTTTTAATTAACAAAGATCTTCGTCTTCTATTTCATCCCCACCCAGGTGGTTTGTGGATGGTGGAAATGTGGATAGAGGTTTCGTACTGTGTGCAACAAAATCTGCACGCCGCTTTTTCTGCTAGGTCTTCATGTGTTTGTTGAGGCGACAGTACCCCGATAGAATAGTATTCGTAGATTGTTCTTACTCAAGTTGATACATCTACTCTAGTTTCCCAGATGAGTATTGACTTGTTTATCTATTTTAGACTTTTTCAAAATATGATTCGAGACTGGAAATGTACACAGGAATATTGATTTCGTCAATTGCTTTTTTCTGAAACCTTTTGATATCTTCATGCTTCTAGATGTTCTTGACTTTAAGTTTCTTCTGAATTAAAATTAGTTTCTTTTATAATTTTTCAAAGACAGATAAAAATTTGATGTTTCGACTTCTTCTGGTCTTTATCAAAATATTAATTTATAGATAATTTACGATATGAATATCAAAACACAAATTTGCTTCGACCATAATAACAACAATAATAGTTATTCCTGTATCAAGGTACTAAAGTTATACTTATTATCACGATAGTTTCCTCCGCTAGACGCCGAGGCAACTATCCAAATGAGGGACAAAAATATACTTAAATATCATATAATATTACATATTATATTTTTTCTGAAATCACTCAGAATTTAAAATACTTGCGAGAACATTTGGAAATGAGGCGAAATGAATATGTTATAAGTGTCGCGTTTAGTTACACAGCTGAATAATATGATTATTTTTTAAAAATTGGCTTGCAAATGTTATTTCTTTACATTCGTTATGTTAAAAGGTTGTAAGTTGGTAGACGTGTAAATGACTGCTGTCGAACATGAAGCGGATAACAGTTTCGATTCTACTACAGATTTCCATCGACCAATCGGCATAAATGTTTCATTTTACTGTCGATTTCGAGAAACTATACTAACCATTCTTTCCTTTTATTGAATTCCATTCAAAGATTTTTCGAATTTTCGCGATTGAATGTTTCACGTGAAACTGCTCCAAATATCAAAATCAAAAAACTCAATACTGATCCAATTTTTAGTCACTTTGTCAATATTTTTCCAAATTCCTACTAATTCTTACTTCATAGACCTTATTTTATATGTTTTTAGATCTCTTTTAATTGCAACTTGGTTCTCAGATTAACAAAATTCGATCCATTGGTATTTATCAAAATAGATTTAGTTACATTGAAATTTAAAAAAAATCACACATTTTATTGAAATTTTCGAGTCTTTTCCATTATTGGGTTATATCCATATACTTCTGTCAATGATTTCTCAAAAATTTCTTCTTCTGGTATTCGAATGTATAAAAATTTCATACTCAAATTCATGTAATTCTTATATTCCATGGTTTGTTAATGCAGTTTTATTTTTTATCGTATTTATGACCATTTAGTCTATTTTCGTAATACGAAGATGTCTGTCCTATGTATATAAAGTCACAACTATCACAAAGTACTTGATATATGATATAACTTCTTTTGCTTTGGGGTGATTATTTTTTAAATGAAATATTTCCTCAATAACTGATATTATCTATTAAAATAACTCAATAGTTGTTGCGAAAATCTCTGTACATTAAAATGAGGAGAATTTTAAAAAATATCTGAGCAATCTAAGTGAAATTTTTAAATATGAATGATTCCATTGGATGGTTGCCATTTATTTTTTCGATATCAACACAAAGGATAAATAAATGTGTATATTGTGATAAAAAAAAATTTACTTTGTTATTTTTATTGCACATTATCTATTGATCGATATCATTATGTGATTTGTCAAATCATATTTTGACAGAGACCGAAATATGTCAAAACGCCAACACTTTTATCTGTTTGAAAAACTAATTTTCAATCTCAAGAGATCTAAAATTTTGGAGATGTATCAACAAAAAGATATGTCTACACTCAAAAGTTGATCTATCTGGGAACTGATTAATTAATTCCGTACAATTGAAACATAAAGCTCAGCAAACCTAAATTCGTGGCTTCCTGTGTGAACTTCAGTACAAAGTGGCAAATTTTCCAAACGCTGCGAAATGTCAACAAGAAAATGAAGAATCGTGCGCAACAATTCGCAAACATCCTTAAAAACAAAAGGGCGTCATTTTCGTTCCACACTTTAATCAAGATATTTCTTATATAGTACGGAAGCTTGAAAAACAAACTACCGGTGTGATTCTAAATATAACTATCAACAGTATTATGATTTCTGCAGCTGATTTCTGATTGTGATCAATGAATATATTTATTCTCAACGAATATTCTATAATGAGTTTATTATACTTATACTATAAATAAGTAGTATAGTAAAAGACTTTGCAATATATCATCTTTTAAATCTTTCTATATAAAATTATAATATTGGACTGCAATTATCACTTAACGCTTGTAATTTTCCTATGATACCACGATTTTTATCATGAATAAATCGTGAAAATATCTAATTGGCTGTGATTCGTTGGGCCAGACGTGCCTTTGTGTTACTAAGAGGAATTAAATTCCTACCAATCAGTACTAACGGAAGAAGAGAATATTTGATAAAATTGAGTACGAGATCCTTATATTACAAATCAGAAAAGAAAGGAAGGAAGCGAGCAAAAACTACTACTCTCACTATACTATATGTTTTCTAAGCACAGACTACTGTAAATCGGATAGAATTGGCTCAACATAGTTCAACAAATAATATATTAGAATGGCGCCGTAAAATACTTTATTTTAGAGAATTGTTATTCACTCATCACATTTCAATTTATATCTTTTGAACTATCAGATACCAAATTGAACATTATCGGAAAATATTTTATTTTATCTTATTTGGTTTGTCAATATTCTCAATTTGATGATTTTAATAATTACAAATAGTAACTTTGTCAATACAGAATATAATATTCTATCTTTAAGTTCCCTAATGGAAGCTTTTGGAAACTATTCTCCAGAGTGTTGTATTGGGTATCAGATAACATGGACAAAACTGATAGTTAAATGAGGTCAACAATAAATATTAAATTGGGTGTTGCCAGGTTTCTGACGAATCGAAATTTACAAATAGCATTAAATGTTGAGAGTCAACACCAAATTCGGACTAATTTCGTTTCAATCGATCGTAAAGATCAATTTTGCGATTATTCCAATGTGAACAATGATTTTAGAATTATATACACTAAGAATTATAAAATAACACAGATAGTAGCATACGCAGAACTATCTAGGAATAACGTTGGAACATACAAAAAGGCTAACAAGCCAAACAGAAAACAAAAACAAAACAAGATAATGTATAAGACCCTAATAAGACCAGTAATTACGTATGCGATGGAAACAACAGTAATGAACAAAAGGAAAAAAGAAAAACTCAAAAGAACTGAGAGAAAAATAATGAGAACTGTAATAGGTTTAAACAAAACAACGGACGGAGAAAAAAAGGCAAAGAAAAACGAAGAAATAGAGAAAGAAATGGAGAAGGAAAATATAGTGAGATAAATTAAAGCACAAAGACTCAAATGGGCTGGGCATATAATGAGAAGCGGAATGCCGGAAGCAAAAGGATTGTAAAATAATAACAAAAATAGCCAAGACAAACGATAAACTTGGAAGACAACATAAATAGAAAACGACGAGTAATAGAAATAAAAATTTTAAAGCGCTATAAGCGATAATCATAATCCAAAGGATTGATAGGGTTAATGATGATGATGTAGCTCTCAGATATGAACTTATACGCCGAACAATCCGTGCTTTAGCGTGGAACAATAAGAAAAAATATGGGAACTTGAAGATGAATAAGTGATAATGCTCGATAAAAAAAAGTTTCGATTTCATGATCATTAAATTATTCGCAGTATATGATTAACAGAATTGGAATTTAGAGGAGGTCTAGCAAGGATATTCTTTTGATATCACCTGAATGTTGTCAGTTTTTGATATAACTTAGAGATTATAGACAGTAAACTATTTGTCGCAGTTTCACATACCATGAATATCCAATTATCAGAATGTTTGTTAGGAATTACAATATAGTTTTGCCTTAACTTGACTATTTCTTTGGGTGAATCAATATAATAAATAGAAAAAAATTGACATAGGAAGATTTATATTTATTAGTTTTACTTGTTCAGCTAGAGTTAGTAGGATTTCAGCATCTCAAATAATTCGCTACATCTCGGGAAATATTTATAGCTATTTCTCCAGACTAACAAGCAAACGGCTCAAGTCTCGAATAACAAAGAAATAAAGAATAAGAATCTCTGTAGAGAAAAGGCGAGCACGATGTTGAGTCCCGCCATCTTGATAGAGTCAAATGGTACCAAAGGGACAGATAAATAGTAAATAGAGCTTGAACACTGGCCGCTTCACATCTCGCAAATAGCTACCATAAATATCTAGCGGGATTTGTTAATACAAGATACCGCACTCACTTGTTTCCCTCCTTTTGGTATCGCTTTCATAAGCGCAACCGCAAGGTGTCAAAATAGCGTTTGGAAAGGATCGTGTTATGGAACGGCAAACAAATATCTCATTTCAGAACTTTGATGTATCTTTGCTCGTATATTACAGAATTTCATTTATTATGTTCAATAGCTTTATTATAAAGTTTTTATTAGCTTTTGAAGATTCTACTGCCTTTTCTCGTACTTTCTTGGTTTTGATGATAAAATTATATATTCAATAGAAGAATTGTGGTGTCTGAATCAATTAACTTAATTTTTATATATAGGACAAAGTGCATTATTTTACACTTCCTTTCCATAATAACAATTTCAGTTCAAATAGTTCGATTCTAAAAATTTCATAATGTTTTGTATACGAGGATGGTCAGAGTTGTAACTGGTCCAACAAAAAAAACACAAAAATTGTGGAAAAAAATTTATTTATCAATGCAATCTTCATTTAGTTTCATAGACATTTCCCAGCGATGTTCAATAAATTCGATACCCACTTTTCATAATAAGAAACGTCAAGCTTCTCAAAATAGATATTAACTGTCGAAATCACCTCTTTATTGTTGTAGTGACATTTTTTCAGGTCTGGAAACAAAAAATAATCCGAGGGTTCTAAATCTGGTGAATAGGATGTCATGAGGTAGCACTTCAAACTTTAGTTTAGTTTAGATTTTTCTCTTTTCGAAATATTTATTGGAAATTATCCCATGCGCATCCCAAACAACCGATGCCATGACCTTGCCTGCAGATAGAACGGTCTTTGCATCTTTGGAACAGGTTCCCTCTTTTCAGTCCATTGTTTTGAATGTTTTTTTGGTTTCGGGTGTGAAGTGATGGGCCCACGTTTTATCCGTGGTTATGGGACGAAGCGAAAATTCGACTTTATATCTGTGTAAAATTGTCAAGCACTCGATGGAAACATCTTCACGACACTGTTTATGTTCCATTGTGAGCAATCGCAGAACTTATCTTGTGCACAGTTTTCTCATGTTCCAATTTTCGGTTCATATTGGATCTACAGCACTTTCTGAAATACCTAATGTTTGCTAGCTCGCGCACTTTTAGTTGATGAGCATCCATTATCGATATATGCAGTTATCTTCAACACTTCTGGAGTCGTCACTTCACTTTGTCGACCATTGCATGCAAGGTCGTACGTCCTCCTTTAAACACCGCTACCCAATATTTCACTGTCGATAACGAAGGAGCAGTCTCATTTAGAGTAGAATCTATTTCAGCTTTTATATTGGTCAGGCTAAGGCTTTTTAAATGAAAGTATTTTATAACCAATCTTTTCCATGTTTACAAATTCCATTTCTTAATAATTTTCACTTCATTTCATTGTAATTCATTATCCATACGAATTTAATTTCTACACAATAGCTAAAAATATAAATTTTCTATACATTTTCGTACTGATATTTTCTTAATATATTTATTTAACTTTGTACCTAAGCTAGCTAAGAATAATTCTTCCAATATTGTTCCATATATTTTGAATTATCATAAGGTTTTTCGTTCATTTCATACCTATACACCCTTCATTGTATTACTTTCTATACGACTATTCCTATACGATTTGTGAAATGATTCTGAGGAAACTCATTATTTCTAACTAGTGAATCATGTAGCGATTTTTGGAGAAATGTGTATGAGAAAATAAAAATTTCACATTAAGACTCTCAGTTTATTACTAACATTGATAATAGGTTCTATATCATAAGTGGTACACTCAGATATTCAATTTTATTGAGCAACTTTATGTATCAGCTATAATCGTTTATTTACAGTCATAACTATGCAATCCAATCCCAAAATCGTTACGACGTTTAACGTTAGTTGAAGTAAGAGAGATATTTGTTCTATTTCAAAGCTTTTTCAGCATTTCACGTCTTTCCAATATTTCCCAGTAATATCTGTAACGTCAATATAACTAATATTACCAGATGATATTGGTTTTAGTGTAATGCTATTGATACAAATCTGTGCTTCACTACAGATTTAGAAAAATATTACATTCCAATTATTGATCTACGAAACTAATTATTTCCTGCAGAAATCAATTATTATTCCAGCTTTCTTTCTTGAATAATGGAAAGTATACAGGATGTTTTTATATTCAACCGACAACGCTCCACCACAGAGATATCTCAATAAATAATTTATTTTGATATAAGAATTCGGACCCTTACGGGGCCTTATTTGCTGAGGTATAGGGTTTTCAAAATTTCAAATCAAAATAAAAAAATTTGCCATAAATCAAATTTGATAACCAATATGCTCCTTAATAAATTAATGTTCTGACGAAACAAACTTGGGAAAAATTTAACAAATGGTGCGCTGACAGGGTTAGATTTCACTTTTATCCCCCTATTTTTTACGCCACTGCAGAAAATTATTTTTTTTTACTTTTGTTTTAAATTGCCTGATTATTTTTAGTTAACAAACTAATAACCTTTTATGGAGCTAAAATGAACGGTGTTGTAGAAATTTGCGATTGAATGATTTCTGCCGCAGCTTGAATTCTAGCTATTAGATTTTGTTCAGATTCTATGATTGTTTCGTACACTTAGGACTTCATATAGCTCCATATAAAAATATCGATAGGATTTAAGTTGGAGGCCAATAATTGGGTCCACACCGACCAATCCATTTTTCTCCAAAACGTCTGTTTATATAATTTCTTGCTACTGCTGCAAAATGAACAGATACCCCATCGTGTTGAGACCACATGTGTTGTCTAATATTTAACAGTACATTCCCCAACAATTCATCAAACATTTCTTCCAGAAAGCGAGTACAAATTGCTCCATTCAATTTATTTGGTGAAATGTGAAGCCCGATCAAGCAATATCCAACCATACCCACCCACACATTAACCGAAATCCCATTTCACGAATAAAGTGCGGATTTTCTTCATCCCAAACGTGACTATTTCTAAAGTTGAGAATTCCTTTCCTAGTAAATCTAGCCTCGTCGGTATACAACACATATTTTCGGAAATTTCGATAAATACCAGTTTGCAAATTCCATATGCATCTGAAAATCTCTAGGTTCTAATGATTGAATACTGGCCCATTTGTATGGATGTAACACTTGTTCTTTTAAAACTTTCCATACAGTAGAATGGTCCACTCTTAAAGCCCGACCTGCACTTCGAGTACTTAAAGATGGCCTTTCAAAAGTATTATTTGATATTTCCTCTTTAACACGATGGGGCATCTGTTCATTTTGCTGCAGCGGTAAGCTTAGGAAACAATCATCGCATCTGAACAAGATCTGATAGTTAGAATTCAATCTGTGGCAGAAATCATTCAATTCCATCCAGATTTGCTCTCAATATTTTTCAATGACAAAAAGGTGTAATAAGTATATTGAAGTAAGCGACAGTTTAGAGGCAAATTTCTACAACACTGTTCATTTTAGTTCCATAAAATGTCATTAATTTTTTTACTGAAAAGAAATTTAAAACAAAATTAAAGAAGAATTTGCTCGAATGGCGTGAAAAACAGGTGGATAAAAGGGTAAAAACCCTGGTCACCATATTAGAAAAGAGAATTTGAAGGAGTTCTTGATTTATAGCAAATTTTTTATTTTGATTTAAAATTTTGAATACCTCAGCATCTAGTAGAAGTATCTCTATATCAAAATGAATCATTTATTGAGATTTCTCTGTGGTATTGTTGTCGGTCGTATACACAAACACCCTGTATATGGATTATTTAATGAAAATAACGAATAGTACTCTCCAAAAATATGAGTAACGTTCTAATGTTTTTCTGCGTCTTCCGTATTTGATGTTCGACTTTTCATCATTTAGGGAACTGAATTGCTTTTCTTTTCAATTCAGATCTGGGAACAATTCTTGGTATTTGAGTAGATTTTATTAAGATGGCCTTTCTTATCTACAGTCCGAAAATATACGTACAGAAAGAAATGAGAAATATTGTCCTTTGAAGCCCAACCACTGGAAATGCGATTTAGCTATTGTTGCTTCCTTTGTGTATAATGTAGTGTAGAGATTATGAACCCAGAAATAATTTGTCACTTCAATCTCAAGACAAATATATACGACAGAATAAGTTTTTGTTAGTTGAAACGACTTCTTCACAAAATCATAATTAGAAATTTATAAACTTGCGTGCATAGAAATTGGTCCACTGTCAACTTTCATTTTTTTCTAAACTATTCATCAGATGCAAAAAGGAAAAAAGCTGTTTGAAAGACAATTTGCTGTTCTACCATAGCAAACCTGCAACACAGAGGATACAGGAAAATTGTCCAGAAAGTTAAGGTAGATTTCAAAGAGATCTTCGTACGCTGTTGCTAGCAGTCGTAGGGGCGGATAAGTTTCCTCTTGAACTTTTAGTCGAGGGGCCGTATATTGTTGAGCCAGGGGGTAAGAAGGGTTTTATTTGGCAGCGGAGTTAGTTGATTAGATAGTACGAGTAATATTTTCTTGGAGGTCATTTATACGACTTGGGATGAGAGGTTATGTCTGTATTGACTTAAACGGTGTTACTAGGCTTAATAAATATTTTGCATTCACCCTATACAAGTGCTGAATTTCTATTGGTGTCAAGTTTCGAAATGATACAAATAATAAACAAGGCACTTTTTTATATAAAATAAGTCGACTTTTGATACGTTTAAAGTGCTCATCGAATAAGGCTCTATTAATATAATACATAGGTATCGATATCTCAATTTTCCTAGGAGATGGATAAGGCTAGATTTGAATTGGAGCCCTTCATATTATAATACACAAATGTTTATAATTTTCACGTCGCTGACGCTTAAATGCGAATATTTTAACGCAAGATATCACATTTTTTTTTGTTAAACTTCAGTAAAGTGAGATCAATAGTGATCATAGTTCTTGTACTGAATAATTTATAATTCCATTAATATTCAAGAATATTCGGAAGCACCCTTCGTAAAAATATAATTAACAAGATCGATGAGTACAAATGATTATACCTTTACGTTGTGCCCCTTCCATTGTCAACGTTATCACTAAATAGGCAGAAGTAGAGGGTGAAATAACAAGAATGAGACTTCAGAAATTGCGGAATGAGTTTGAAAAGAATATAATAATACATTTTAGATAAGTGATATCATAATGGCTATAATATCATTTTTTGTTATTCCTATATTATGAAAAATGTATTTTGATATCAATTTGGAGGAGGTAATTAAGAAAAATGTATCAATTGTCCTTGACGAGTGGTTGTGAGTAAACTTATCACTTTCAGGTTCTAATAATTCATGATATATAAAACGTGTATCTCATCAATTTTAAAAACACCCTATTTTTAACAAGATTCGACTAAAAATAGAAATTACATTCAATTTCTCATTCTACCAACAACAATGATTTTTAAGTTCATATACCTATTATAACGTTTTTCGTATTACATTCTTTCTATTCTTGTTGTGAATTAATAAACACTGTTTTGTACGTTCTCAATTTAATTACAAACTATACAATACATTTAAATCATAATAATTCACTCATAAATATCAATCAAATGATTTCAATGATTACTTCTACTAATTCGTTCATTAACTACGACTATTTATTTAAAACAGCGTTTTCACAAATCATTTATATACCTAAAATTCTACAAAGCTCCAGTACAAAATAAACAGGAAATGAATAAATATACTTTCCTAGAAATTATTCACAAGAAATATTGTAAATAAACCACCTGCTACTAAAAAAATTACATACGAATAAACATGTAAACGACGCCGCCCGAAAAATTCCATAGTAGCTGGACAGGGCCGGTCTAAAGGATTATTTTGCGAACTTGTTCGTAACATTATTTTTTTCTCTATGAAAGACTTGGTATATTCACATTAATAGCTTGATTTTGTTGATAAAATGATAGTTTTTATTATGCAATCCGGTTAAATCTGTTCATAATTCCAAGCGAAAATTATCAATAGAATTACAACAGATAATTCTTCGAGATTGAAAGAAAATCCTATATACTTCACGGGATATGAGTATATTTACTAGTTTCGAATTCAATTGTTTCCGTTCTCCACTAGTAAATAATATTTACATACCTTATTGTATGAATATTTATTTCTAGAAACTTCATATCATTGAAACACTTCTTGTTGTGACATTTCCTATATTAATAATAATCGTGCATATTTATTCGTAAATCACTTCGTTACAAGGTAGTTTTTGTTGGCAACTGCCACAGTCAATATATACAAAAATATCATCGTGTATGTTTGTTCCACGGTTAAAAATTTCCATCCTATGGAAGGCTTTTCGGGAACCATGATCTTGGATATTTTTATGGGAGTTTGCGAACGTCACATTCAGGTTTAAATCTACAGAAACTTCCAGTTTTTATTGCTTCAATTAAGGAATAAACAAAAAAAACTTAATTCAGTGTAATATATTTTAGGTGTTTGAATAATTATCAAAGAGCAGTTGTCAGTGATTTACCAATACATACGTACTTAACAATAAATTTCTGAACCAAAATCCATTCTTATGTCGACAAGCCAGAAATATGAGAATTGATTTTTTCCACTTCTGGCTTCTTATAGGAAAATAACTATGTAACGAGAAATAATAATGTTTGTATATTCATACTATTCATACCAAGCAGCACACTGTTTATACTACCACTTCACCAACTCTCGCAATTACACTATCTTGTGTGCTTTTCGATCACCAAGTTATCGTCTTCATGAACTGAAGGTAAATAACATGCGTTGAACAGTCTAATTGTGTATATGGGTGATTCCGTTCTAACTGTGATATTCAATGTCCTGTATTGTTTTTTTGTACTAGTCATTAATTAATAATCAATTAATAAAAATTTTGTGTTAATTGAATAATTCTTAAGATATTTAAACATTATTTTTATACAATATAACTTGCCACTTAAAGAAAACTTATACTACATCACTTGAATGTCAGTACCGTGTCATGTCCATTCCTAGAATTTACCGATAAATTATTAATTTTTTTTGTCGTAACAAATGATTTAAACTAATTACCTTATAAATTCTAATGTTTATGATCAAACTGAGGAAAATTGATGCACTTGTTGTTTAATATCTTAAGTTACCATGTCAGTACCGTGGATAAATGAGTCAGTACCGTGGAACTCAAAATCCGACATTTGTGTCTTGCTCGTGATACTTTGAAGTTGTAGTAAATTCCTCTTAGAGTTTTATTTTTACAGTAAAATAGATGAATAATATGCATAAAAAAGTTAGAAAAGTTAAATTTTAAAATCTTGAAATTTTGAATACAAAAAATCACAGTTAGAACGGAATCACCCATATTGGAGTAGGGTAAACAGTGTGTTCAACTTTTAAAGTTAAGAAAAACAGCGTTATCTTCTACTGGGATAGAAAAGATCCTATTATATGGCAAGACCACATCCCAAACTATAGTTAACGAGATCCAGATTACTTTTCAAATATTCAGATCATGTTCAAAGTGAGCAATTATATCGCATTAAAATGTAAATGAAGATTCTACCACCAGCAAGCTCTGCGAAAACAATGCAGAATTTGATAATTTTGGGTGTTGTGTTATCAAGTTAACATCTTTTTAATACAAGTTGACGTTGTGCGAAAACTTGAAAAATAATGAATGAATGAAAAATAACTATTATTCCCAATTACACACAACCTAACATAATTTAAGTTTTATCCACATTTATGATTAGAATCAAGTACAGATTGATAGCGAAAATCATTTTACTTATCATTATCATTATAAACATTTATATCAATCATAGTTGCGTTTTTAGTTATTATATTCGTTTCTTCACTTTTGTCCTTTATTGTTTTGTTTGTCAGGGAATACACAATCTCGTGACACAATTCGATTTGAAATAAAGTAACTGAACAACAGTTAAATCCTTTTCAAAGTCGAAATACTCAATTCTCAATATCCGACTTTTATTAAAGAAGCTTGATTCAACCACATGAATGAAGGAAAACAAGCATGATAATGCTTAATGAAAATGAGTATTTTTTACAGGAATACATATTTTTAAGGCTCGCTATTGATCCTTTTAGATATAACACTTAATAAATATTATATGTCAAAGTTTTCTTCATTTTCTAGTGAAACTATTGATTTCAATTTGCCAACAAATAGCACACAATGAAGCTTTTTATGTTGCAGTTTTTGCTGTAAGTCCAATATTTTGAGGTCTGCTGAGGTACTGATCATATCGTGAAACTTTGGCTAGGTGTTTCGGCAGGCATCAATAACGATGCATACTGATAACCTTTATATAGAATTCGCAATTATTTTGTATGTAACTGACTACTTATTATCTTATATTTTGATTTTTATAGGAGATAATATCCTTGTAATTCTCAGCAATTTTTGTTCATAATGTAGAAGATGATTCAATTTTCCATCTATATAACTGACATTTTCGAAAAAATTCTTTTTTATATAGTATTATTCTATACTTTACTTCGGTTCCATTTATAAAAATTCTGTAGTTTTAATAAACATTTTTAATAATAATAAATTTGTTGCATCAATGCATGTCTTCTCTCATAAGTAGGTCCAGTAGATTCTTCATTAGATAAATACTCCTTTATATACCTTTCTTCGAAGAATTTACACCAACTTGGTTGGCAAGTTTAAGGAGGCGACACCCAAAAAAAGCAAACATAAGATCATTTTTTTATTATTAATTTGATTGTGAACAAATTCTGGTATTGCATTTATTCACTTATTAAACTCAAGCATAAAATGCAATCTTTCTCTTAACACAAATCAATTATTGTTCACTGGTCTATCGTATTGATTGATCGACTGAAGGCTAATGAAATGTGAAAGACACGGCAAATTTCATCAAATTAACAGACATTTCTACCATCTAACAATGTTTCGAACGCTCGGGAAGAGATACGCGGTGAGACCGCGTCATTTTGAGTTGTAGACTTGACGTTTCGGTTAAATAGCGTCTATCTTGTTTCAAGATTTCGTGTAGATTTCCATTTAACTGCTCGATCTTTCTCCGATATCTACGTTGAAGTTATCAGAATATAAACAATTTTTAATGATTATTCTCATCCAGTTCTACATATGGAGCATACTTTTTTCACATATTCATGGAATCACACGCGTCTTTACCCTCTTTTCACTTGTCTTCAACTAATGTAGAGGTAGATTTTTATTTTCCTTTCTCAAATATAACTATAATTATGAGTTTGGGAATAAGGATTTTCTCGTGAACTTGTATAACGTGTACTTTAAGGGACATTCTGCAGCTCATGAGTTTGAAATTATCGATCATACTAGAAGTGAGCTCTCCAATATGTAGCTTTTTATTCCCAAGGAAGAAATAAATCATATGTGTGAGGTTGCGGCTCTCTTGTTTTTCATGAGCATTCAGTAGCTTCTAGAATTCTCCAATAGCCTTTATTTTTTCTATTTTTGACGATACCAGCTCTCAATGTAGCTTCTGATAATTTAAGGAAAATATTATGTAAAAGCTTCCAAGATTTGACAAAGAGCTTTTGTAAATTGCTTCACGAATCCTATTTTTATGTTCAAAAATATGATCGGTCTCAATAATTATTTCATTATGGTATCTGAAACTTAATCCCATAAGTGAAGATAGTATGAATATTTGGTGTATGAACCTTTCCCACCAAAAATCTGATTCTTCATGCTTTGAAGTTTCAATACGAGGTCTGGCTATTGCATAACGAGACTGGTTACGAAAAAGGGTTTTGTTTAAAAATCATTCTACATTCGAATCCTCCCCTCCATCTTCACACAACTTTCCATAAGTTTTTTCCATTGATAGAATCAGTACTGGAAGTCTTCTTTGGCAATGGCCTTTAGAAGCTCTGCCATTTTTTGTTTTACCGCTTCCATCGATTCAAATCGGGTGCCTTCCAAAGCAGATCTTTTTCTAACCTTTCAAAGAAATCTGAGGAGACCCGTTGACGCAAGAGCTTTTGGTCAGGAATCAGATTTTTTGGCATCAACTTCACACAGATTTTAATCATGTGTAATTGCTCGTAAAATTTTTATAATCGTTTCTTTATCGGCGTTTACAGCCTTGGCAATCATCTGGATGCTCATTCGACGATCGATCTGCAAGCACAATTGGGTTGATTTTGGTCACTGTTTCCGGAGTTGAAACAGACACAGAGCGATCTGGGTACTGGTAGTGTCTTCTTCAGTGTCCCCATAGGCCTCGTGCAACAATTTATAGTCGGAGTTTTTTTCACACGTTCGTTTAAAACCGTTAGTGCACAAATGCTATAATAGTGACGGAAACGTGTTTTGGTACGTGCATAGACAAAATATCTAGATACCCAACGCACTACTCGTTTTCTACGCCATCTAGTATTCAATAATAAGCCAGATGTAGAGATTTAAGTTCTGAACTTCTATGGAACGTTCTGTAGATCTTTCGATAAAAGAATGTTATTGTTTCACATTATTGCAATGACAAAGTCTTCCTTCGTAGAGAATTCAAAAATATATTTCAGCATACTGTTAATGGTTCTTGATTCAATACAGATACTGAAGAGTCACAGTTTAAACCGTAAGGAAGAATTCTACTTTCCAATGAGTCAATTGTTCTGTTCTAAAATTTTTCGTTAGTTTTATTAAAGAAAGAATTCAGCTATTGAAAATGATTGCATGTAACTAAAGTGTGTCATCGCAGTTTTGCATTTTAACATTTGTTCGCGTATGATTTCATCAACTTCACTCTAGTACACAGTTAACTTAACAGTTACAAAATGAACATTACACAATCTCTGACATAAATAATACGTAGTGTACCAACGATGTATTTGTATTAACCACAGCGGTTTTTTGACAGTTACAAGATAATTGAATTTACCACATGCAGTTTGCTGACTGTTTGTTACATACAAATAGATTCTACCACATAACAATAATCATGTTTGTGTGTGGTGTGTATCGATAAGAGTGTATACTACACCAGCTATAACGTTGAAATTTCGCAATAAATTTTTCAAATGCGCGATTCTTTATTATTAATTCTCACAAACAAAAGAAAATATGATCGAGAAAAATGTTTTTTCTTGCAAAGGATTGATTGGATTTGTTTTGAACGAGTTAATGGTCAAATATAATAGAACTATTAATGCTTTCGGGATATTTCCCCTCATTCTTTCTCATAATCTTCTTTCATACTTATCTTCCAAATTGTAAATACCACATGTATGCTGACGACACCAAAATTTATTATTTATTCAAAGTTTCTAGTATATATGAGGCCTCAGACAAAACAAATCAAAAACTCTTTGAAATTACTTTCATCTCTAAAAAACATTCATTAAAAGTCAATCCAACTAAGTCTACTGCATGGATTTTTGACCATGAAGCACAAATAGCAGAGGTACTCAATCGGATTATAATCCAAATTACAATTTGGAAAATATATAACTGAAAAACTAAGTGAAGATTATGCTTAATTAAAATTAATCTATCAGCAAAGAATTTGTTCAAATATTGACATAAAGAAAATGCTGTGTGATTCTTTGGTGCTTACACATTTCAATTACAGTGATGTGGTACATCTTCTATGCTTAAACAAAAGTGATACTCATAGAATTATAAAAACTAGAACTCTTGTTCAAGACTATTCTACGGCATCAGGCGAAATGGAAGAAACTCTTATAAACTAAAAGATGCGGGTTGGCTTAGTAGACAAAATTTCAAGAAACAAATCACCAAGATATTTGTACACAAGACTTACTTATAGAACAGACATCTATAACTTAAATTTGAGAGAGAGAAATGTAATAAATATACCTACATATCATAAACAAATATGAAAACGTTCCTTCTCATATCAAATGTTCTTTTTAGGAAATTTCTATTTATATGTTATCTTGAAATGCAGTTAAAAATGAATATAAACGACTGCTTTTTGAGCAACAGTGAAGGGGAAGTATTCTAATATTTACCGTATTTATTTACACTCTTTCTTTTCGTGGGGTGAATTAATAAACACTGTTTCTAACGTTTTTAATTTATTTAAATACTTAACATTACACTTAACTAACTTGATAATTCGCTTATCACTATCACTTAGCTAACTACATTACACTTAACTTAATTATAAGAATACACTTATCACTATCACTTAGCTAACTTAAATAATTTATCTAAATTACTTTGATAATTCGTCTGTTCATTATGACTATTTATTATAAACTGACCAAAACTGCGCTATGAAAACTTCTTATATATCTCAAAACAATATCGTAAAAGACTTAGAGAACAATGTAGATAAACCGCTATAAAAAGTTATATAAAAACAAAGATCAAACGAATTTCGGGTATTTTGCAATTATACTATATCCAAGCAGGACCGGCTCCAGGACGGAGATGAGTTCGTGACAGTATAACTTAAGTGGTTACTGTGGAAGAATTGGTCAACACAACCCAAACCTTTTATTTACATTTATTTCTATGTTAAATATCAATAAATTGTTCTTAATGGTAAATGATAAATGATTTATCAGATATTTGAAAATTTAATTTTTCAGGGGAGAATCTCTTTTTTCAAACCAGTAATAATCTGCCGTCATCTATGAGATAAAAAGGAAGAGAATTTTCAAAATGAACTATTACTCCTTCTTTCATAGTATTGTAACGTTTTTCGTATTTATTCACATTATTACACATTATACGACACACTCACTTATAATAATTTACTTACAAATATTACTTAAATAATTTCTGCAATTAATTCCACTAATTCGTTCTTTTCACTACGACTATTGAACTAAACAAATCACTTATATACCTAAATAAAATTCTACGAAGTTCTAGAACAACAAAAATCAAAATAAATAAATAATTGTAAATAAACTGCCTTCTATAATCAAATGTTCACAAAATGCGCGTCCGCCATTTATAAAAAACAGATCAAAAGCGCGACACTAGTTCGCCTAATTTTAAAATTCCATTGTACCTGGACAGGTCCGGCATTAGAACCCATTTCGCGACCTTGTTCGCAACAGTATTAATTGGATAAGTTGGTTGTTTGTTCGTTTTTTTAGATGTTTTGTTAGACTTAATTTAGAACTAAATTGAGTTATGTTGTTGATGAACTTACGAAAACAAAATAATTTAGACTAATCACCTCATGTGATTTGGTTGTCAAGAATGATATACAGTGATACAGTTAATTCTTTATCTCAGAAAATCACCGTCGTGAAAGTCGAGATAGAAATAATTTTGTATCAATCTTCGATTCATAAATTGAATGTATTCTATTTGTATTTTAATACGTTGTTTATCAATATTTCAATATCAATAAATACGAAGATGACTGCTAGTCTTTAGTATTGGACATATGTGGAGACAAGTCGTTTTCCAGATATTATTTGCAGTGCACTAAACGGCTCTATATTCATGAACAATGCGGTCACATTGAAAATAAGTTTCCCGGAAATTTATATACATGGCTTTTATAACCGCAAGTACTGCAACGGGGACTTTTCGAAGATATATAGATACCTTGATAACGTTTATAGCTCAAACTTAGATAGTAGAACGGCAAACTTCTCGCTTAAGTGGAAAAGTGTTAAAACATGTTTTAAACGTCTTCGCTCGGGTCATATTTTTACAATAATTTAAAAGGTACAGAAACCAAGACAGTCTGGGTTACGTTTTAGATATAATTTTGGTGATTTTTCTCCAATAAACTCAATTACCTTCGGTTTACCAAAATATAATTTTTACCTACAATACAAATAGTTCAATGATGTATCATGTTATACAGAATCAAAAATCCCAGATAAGCCACCGATAGTGTAGCTTCAAAAAAGTTGATCGAATAACAAATATACCTTGATACTGATGTATAGAGGATGAGAAATTTATTTGATCTCCTGTGAACTAACCGTGATATTAAAAAAAATTCATGACACAGCCATACAGTGAGTTCGAGGAAAGTATATCAGATCAAACATACGACTTTTTAAATCAGGTTTACTATAGATAAGTTTCCAAGGATTCATTGTCTTCGTAGCTGTAATAGTTTTCTTATGTAAGTAATAGTGTAGCAAATTTTGTCGCCGTTTAAAAACTTTATCATGCAGATAGTCTCGTTCAAGAAATTTTGTGCATATAATATTGTCGTCAGTAGAGTGTTTTTAGGGCATTTGCCTTTGTTAAAAATCATGTTGATATTTTCTTAAACAGAATATTGTGCACGCGTAATTTGCAAAATACGCCGGCGCTCGTTTTGGCAAATATAACGCTTGTTAAACAATATCTCTCTTTATACAAGTAATTACATGAATAACTATATACAAATAATATCAAAAATAAGTTTCCAAACAATCAAGAATGCCAAGAAGGGAATAGGATTTCCAAACTAGATAAACTGAGCAAACCGATTTTCAACAAATGTGTGAGAAGCGGCATGTGGCATTGACGAGAGAGGGACTCCTTTCCGTGGTAGTCTTCAAATCAGTCGAAACATTCCAAACAAAACTAACATATACGTCATAAAAGTATATACATGGAATATGAAAATTTATACTAGGGTACCTAAATGTCCGTACCTAAATGTTGTGATGAGTCTGGCGGAACATCTGGGCGAGTTTGGAGTTAGCAGAAAAGCTGCTAGGATACCAAACCAATTCATTTGAGGTATATCTAGAAAATAGAAAAGTTCTACTCAAAAACGTAGTAAAAAAGAAGCTGGAGAAACATTAAATTAGTAGCAAAGGAAACGAAAAAGGAACGTGGCGTGTTGTTGCTTTCCACAAAGCATGCCGATGAAACAGTAAGCATTGACAGATGATCAGGAGTGGTTGTAAAGCCTCAAGCCGTGGTCGACTATAACAAAGGCAAATCTTCTACACTTTTTTGAGTAGATCGTTGAAGTGATATAGGAAGATTGCTATTGAGCTGTTATTTGGTACTGCAAAGGTGAATGCCAATATTCTTTATAAAAGAATAACAGAAAAAAATATAGCAATTACCGATTCTCAAATTAGTGTTGGAAAGAAGTTACTGAAGAAAGAAACTACGGGTTTTGCTAATCAAGAGACGCTTAAACCAAAAAAACAATTGCCTAGTGAAGAAAGAAAGTCCAAGTCACCAGATAAGAAAAGATTGTGAAGGATGCAGTGGAATAAAATAAAAAAAATATTGAAGAATCCAAAGCGAAAAAAGTTATTACTTTTTACAGTATTAGTTTTGGACAAACCACATAATATTATTCCGTGTTGTGCAAATAATGGATAATTGTGATTATAAACAACAATTTTGTTGCATTCATATTGTAATATTTTATAATAAAAGTTCCGATTTTTCAAATATAGGTACAAGCAATGGAAAGGTAGCACAAATTGATTTGAATCAAATATCATTTGGAATGTGTTGATGAAAACAGAAAAAATTTTAAAAGTATAGTTGGAAAATTGAAGATCCTGAGAAAAAATTTAATGAACCATGTGTAGGGTAATGTTTCAAGTACCCGGGACGGTCCAACCAAACTGTAAAACACATTTGAATACGATCCCATGAAGCAAGAAAGTTCGAAATAAAATACGTCCTGAGGTCCATTGAACCTCTATGAGCTGAACGAAAAGTTCAGTTGCGGGTCTTTGGACAGTCTTTATCAGAAGACATAAAATGATCATTTTCATATATTTTTAGCTGACTGAAATAGGATACGGAAAATGATTTCTCACATGTATCAGAAAAAGGTAAATTGAGGGAAATAGTTAATATAAATAATACATAATAACTTATCAAAAACTAATAATTTTTTGACTAGCATGAAAAAATATTTATACCTCATCTAAGATTCAGGCTCACGATAATAGGGTGTTTTATAAAGGTTGAAAAAGTATATACAATGCTAAATATACCGTAAATTTGACATGCAAAAATATTATAATATCTTTTTGAATAATCATCACTATAGAATCAAGTTTATTAATTCACGTGCCTACAAATGAATCAACGAAAAAAGTGGTTCCATCTTGCTTGAAGAGACCTTATCTAGTACATCTACAATTGATAGTTGTAAATATCAGTTCTATTTAAAGATAAATTGTTCTAAGAATTTTTTGATGAATTTTTGAAAGATATCATTGAAACTTTGATAACATTGAAACTAAAATAGTGTGAGAGAAGAAATGTTTTTCTTAGGAAATGTTGAGACGTTTGGAGATAGATAATAATCAAAATAAATAAATTTTCCACCACTATCAAATATCCTATTGATGTTCATATTGCTGTAGGAAAAAAAAATTGGAAAATGTCACAGTTTCCGAACATTTTAAAAAGTTTATATTACAAATGAGTCTGATGTGAGCGAATACCTACTTGTCTGTTTGACAAAGAGAAAGAGAAAAACGACAAATTGAGTATTGAGTCACATTTACTAGAAAATACTGTTAGTAGTGAAGTTGATGAATCTATTTGTAAACTAAATTCAGGAGTGAAGGCATTTGAAAAATATATCTTTGTTCTAAAAGCTCTGAACTGTTTCACATGAAATTTAGTGACGCTAACGTATTGGTTGCCATATTTTTAAACAGATGATAAGGCTTTCAGTGAGCTTTAATTTATTATAGTACGCGTGCTGAGTAAATTGCCAGAAGAAAGAGTAGTCCGTAACTCCAAAGAGGAAATGGGCTTATTCAATTACGGAAGATGGAAACTCCAATTATTTTTTCGAAGAATTTCTAATTAAAACTTACTCCTGAGACGATCTCTATTTTTGATGTTTCATAAAGAGCAATGTAATAGATGTTGTTGAATCAGTTTTCTTGTCCTTCAGTCATTTGCCTCCATCAATGATGAACTGGTAATACAAGAGGAATCATCTTATAGGAACTAGAACGATCGTACGTTTATATAATATTCAAAAAATCTCCTTAACTGGATATATTTATCATAATTTCTATTTAAAATTTCTATGAATGGAGAAAGGAACAATAATTTAATCAGATTAGGACATTGGATGGTTTGAAGTACTTTCCTTCATTGGATAGCATAGTGCGTCAAAGTAGCTCTAAAATAATAGTCAAACTTTAAAAATTCGAGCATAGTTTCTATATTCAGAACATTTTTATAATTCTGGAAAGTACTCATCATTATTATAATGGAAGAATTATTAATTGGGATAATGTGAGTTTCTCACGTTTTTTAGTCAGAAGTATTAGTTCAATTATAAAGTTAGTTCCGACTGAATTGGGGAAGCTACTCAGGTGATATAATTATGAAGCATGATATTTCTGGAAATTTCATAGTTTTTCAATATCATTTGCAGAAGACAGTTATGCAAGGAACAATCAATATTTCATAAATACGCACGGCACTCATCCCAAATTAAGAAATGAAAAATATAAAATTCAGTAAGCATCTAATAAACAGTCCCTTATCTTATGATTTCCACTGCTTGCCAACGAAAACATCGAATCATAAACATAAATGAATTTATATTGGCCGAAGCTGTCGGAAGGCGTATGTACGTAACTTTTTCGAAATATTCTCGCCAGACAGTCCGCGAAAAGCAGTGGGATCGTTGGGTGAGATTCATTCAATTCATAAATTTCTTTAAATAAATAGAAATATCACTTTCTTAAGGGTATGGGCGAATGAGGTGGCTCTAGAATTCGTAAAAAAAGTTTTAGCAGTAGACCACCAAGAGCTTTGGATGAATTGTGTTGAACATGTTATCAAAGAAGAAGATGAGTATGTGGTATCACCCTCATTACAAACCATCATAATTCAATTAAATGATGAACTAGTTCAGACGATTCTGACTACCATGATTATTTATAAAGATACTTTGGAATTGAAATGTTTTTTTTTCTTTTGTTTTATTTGCCATGAATTTATTTTCCTTCTGGTTTTTGCTTTGATATTTCGTTTTCCAGAAAGAAACGAATGGGATACAAAAAGGACTCAGACTGGTATCCTGTTTTAACCAAACGCTCTTATAGGTAGGTCCATTTTACTTGTATATTTACATTTCATAGTTTAATATTCAGTTGTAGTAAGATAACGAGGTATAACAATAATTTTTTACAACTACAAGTGTATCTGTCTAAATAACGGCGAATAATACCGTCCATTTTGAAATGTTTCAATTGCCTTTTGCCGAATACTTTCTCGCTTAAGATATACATATTTTTAAAAGTATTTATAAATATAATAAATTCATAAAATGAGGTATCTACGATTATGGTAATTTTCGGCAATGGTTTCAAATCAGTTTTTATAATCTTCAATTGATATTGGAAGAACTATAACTGTTTACATCCATTTAAATCAGATTCTGAATCACCGTCAACTGCCTTTTCAAGTTTGAATAAGCTGCTAATAGTATCACTATCACAAGAGTCAATGAATAATCGTATACATACATAGTTTGATTGTTGATGTTTTGAGCTCATTGAATCACTTATGTTTCAAAGCTACAGCTTTAAGAGTATTTTTTTTTACTTGATCTTGTTTAGATCATTTATAAGGATACTATAAACATTTGTACACATTTATCATTGGATATTTCAATATTTGTTATTGCTTTGTATCTGCTATCACCTCATCATTCGTTTTAAATTTTTTTGTGTTTGGATCCAGATCAGACGATTGCCAATAAATCTTGACACATTTGCGCTTATTTTCCTACAGTAAAACAGACGACTGGATAGGCGCTTTGTCATGATTTAACAAAATTCTTTTCTTCGCCAAAGCGGATGTTCGAAATCTAAATTTTTCAGCAAATCAACATAATATTAGTCAGTTATTATTGTTACTGAATAATCAATGCTTATTACACATTTTGAACCCTATTTCGTCAACCATTTCTCAAGTGGTCCTCAGAATCATCCGTGTTCATATTTCCACTCTTAAAAGCAAACAACCACGAACAAATGATTCTATATGTCGGAGCACTTTCAGGATAATATTTACTGTTTCTCGGTTCCTTTATTTGTTCTTCCACTTTAAAAACAATGTTTAATTATCACCTAAAAATTTTTTTAAACATGTACGTGAACGAGAAGGAAATACATCTTCTGATATACGAATGTGGTTAATAAATTGGAGACATTGAGAGGCCGATTTGGTAGGAATAGGAGACTAAAAAATTGGATGCAATTTTTGGAATAAGAAAAATAATATGGTGTATCAATTTACTTGTAGTCACTACCAACTTTTCTATTTTCCATTTTAGATTATGCATTTTTGAATATTATAGTAAGTTCAATAATGATAATGAAGATGATGCAGATATTTATTTTAGGAAAAAAATATGTCATTATCATTTCTCATAGGGGAAATGTTCATTCAAACGCGCTTTTGGTCCTCAATTGCCAGCCAACGTGCGGATAGCTTACACAAGCATAATTATAAGTCAATGCCGTTGTCTCTTTCGCAGATATGGCTAGGTTTGAATTAAACTGCCTCAAATTTTATGGTGGTAAATAATGGAACAGAGTATCTGTATACTCTGTTCACCATCTCTATCATTTGTGTATACGAATTGCTGTATAAAGACAAATATTTAGTCAGAGATTCATACTCAGTTTCAGAATCTGAATGTTGCCGAAATTCTAGTGAGATTCATTCAACGTGTGCGCAAATAGTGACCTCAAATGAATCCAAATTCTCAAAAATACTGTTTCTGTCAATGTTTTCATTTGATCTGTCAAAAAATTGCGTCGAAAAAAGAGTTAGACTTCATAATTCTGCTTCTAATACCACTTGATAGAAAAGTATATGTGTCAGTGGGTATGTTTTCTTAAGATTCTGGCTCCTGTCTAGTTTTGTTCACCTGAAGCTATGACAATTCCTTGGAACAGTAGATACATAGAAGAATTTATTGGAAAGATGCCACTGAGGGTATTCAGTGCTTATTTCATCTTATTTTCATGTATTACAATTTATCTGATTTTCATTTTCAAGTATTCTAGTTTTTTATGTGAAATATAGTGGAGTATTTGTGTGTTTTAATGCATTTAAATAATCATGATAATAATAAAATATTGTATTAAATATCGATTGATTCGAATTAAGTTTTCATTATAACTATGCATCAACGTCAAGGTTTTCTTAAACATAAATTGGACAATAATCAACACTGTCTATACGTTGCATATCTCCAAAACAAACCACTAGATATTTTCTGCCGTCATGCGGACATCGCCCATGACAACTTCCACACGTAGTTGGTTAAAGATGTCGGCAGTTAACCCATTTGAAATTTCTCACTAATTGCTTGGAAAACTTGGAACCCGAATTTAATTATAATACGAAGCGACGTCGGATTTCGTAAAAGTGTAGTCGGGATGAGATGATCTCGGTGTTTTGAGTTATCTATGGATGCTATCAATATATTATCCAAATAAACGAATAAGAAGTACATCGTCCATAAGACGTTGGAATGATTGGGCCAAGTTACGAAACCCAATAACGTGTACGGGAATTCGTAAAGACTGTGTTTTGGTCGTTATGTGTCCTCCGAAACGTCTTGCCTGCATTTGTGTGGGTAAGAAAAATAAACAGGTGCTAAGAAAAAATGTAGAAGGATGTGAATGTGTTGGGTAGCTTCTAAAGTATGTACAAGGTAGAGAAAGTTATAAAAGATGGGTAACTTGGAATTCCCAGAGTAGACAACTTGGAATTCCCAGTGTCGAAGGATTATTGTTGTATTGATGAAGTTGTTTGAGAAAACTGTCGAAAAATAAAATATCGCTACCTCAAATAGGACAAACTTTGACTGATCTTGCATTAAGTGTCGGCATCTTAAATGGATCCAAACTTAGGTAGTTGCATCTCCAGTTATTCTCAATTTAAATTCAACGCCTAGTTGTTTAAAACAAGCATCGTGGATTACACTGATCAATTTGAAGTAAATTTTATGTATTACAATTTCATTTCACCTGATATTACTTGCAACAAAAAATATAAAGATTGGATGAATAATTAGTGAGAAGAATTATATAATAATTCTTTATAAATGAATTGACTTCAGGAAAATTTGTTGGGATATCAAAATGTCATATCAAACTTGATAGTAATCTAGAATCGAATCATTTTAAAGAAAAAATCAACATTATATTCCGAACATCCCAAAAAGTTAACAAGAGCTTTCTCCACATGGTTCGATAATCAAATTTCTCCGAATTCCCTCTTTTAATAATTGGAGAATAGTTATCAAGTTTCATATTGATTTTATGTAACCTTTTCGCAAAACAATGAATAATAATCAAAAGAAATATGAAATACTTTCCGCATGTTCCAGTGAGAAATCGGAAACCACGTCAAGGGAATATTTATGAAGTAATTCAAGTGAGAGCTCGATCGGTATTCCCATTGACGTCGACTCTTGCAGATAAAAAAGTGCAGTCCCCCCTAAAAAGTAGGATGACAAGTTATCAGTTTTCAACAGTTTTTTAATTTCAAAATGACAATTTTAGATACTTACTGATACAAATTATTCGATGTCATCTGATTTTGTAGTTAGATATGATGTTGTTAACAGTGAAAATGAGAAAAAAATATATAAATAACAAACAACTGAAAAAAATGAAGTTATGGGAGCAAACATGAGAATATTGAGAAGAAAAAAAATATTGGATACTTTCAATACATCACTCATGAAAAAACATGAAAATATAGACTTGAAATTGATAAAGTAAAACAGAATTTTCCAATTGGAGGCAATAACACATACAATTAATTTTCAAGTCCAATTTGTAATTTTTATCTAATAGAAGTGAAAAAGGTACAAAATTATTACAGATAATAAAATCACTTTATTATTGAAAAAAGTTGGGAGAAACCTTTAGCAGAAATGATCTTATCAACATACCTTACTCCACTTACACTCCACTAGTTTAGCGCACATGTTCTTAACTTCATCGTGGAGCCACAATTATTTTCTCTTGTAGTGAACTCCATGTTAGTTAATCGTTTTTTCACCGCCAAAGTTTTCTATTGGATATAGAGTTGGCGAATTACGAAGCCAATCAACAACACTGATGTGAATATTTCAAATCGGATGGTGGCATAATTAAGTTTGACATTTTTAATGGTGAACGTACTTAGAACGTAATGCCATAAGAGTGCTATTTGAGTTGTTTAAAATACTTGAACCATGCATCTTGTTCAGCTTGGTCAAGAAATGGAATTGAGTGTGCCGATGAACTCGCTTCGAATTTGGTGATGAAGCACCATTTCGAGCGACCGTGTTTCACTGATATTGCAAAATCGTCATGTAATGTACCATAAGACTAATGCATAATTGGAATTAGTTTCACTCGTATATATCCAATATTACATGAACATTGGGCTGCCAAAAAGATTTGTTCGTATTGCATACCGCATATTTAGACAATTGTCTATTTTCTCTGAATTACTTGACACGTTTCACTAGAGCAACGTAAAACGGTCAATTCTGAATAATATAACAGCAATTTTTTGCCAAAAATGATATAATCACAATCACAAAAGACCAATCATTCTCCACTACGACATATCAGCTCAAACAGAAACGTTTTTGACCAGTCAACACATCGAATTGGTGGGTCATCCGTCGTACAGTCCTTGTTTGCCACCCTATGATTTCTTCTAATTTCCGTAGATCAAAACATCTGAAGAAGTGGTTGAAGCGTTCGAATCACATGTTTTGGAGATGCCTTAATCAGAATGTGAGAAACGATAGTTCTAACGCATGCAAAAGTTTATTAATCACAATGGAGAATACTTTGAAAAATAATAACGCCATTTACAAATATGAATATTCGTATGTATTTGTCTCAAAACTCAGCTACCCTCGTATCAAATCCCATCCCCCATTTTCTGTTTCAATTTATTTCACAGAATTCAACATGCCTGCAAAAGGAACTAAGCCTTCAGTTTTATTTGTTCTGAAAAAACCTCATAACATCTGTTTCATGTGTGGATATGATTCGTCACCTTCACTTCATCTAATTATACTTGATTGATATCCCTGAAAAAAAATGTATTTCAATGGATGAAAATCCTGTCGTGAAGAATCCTTGGTCTGTATTTTTTGATATATATTAACAGTCTTTTCATCTGTTCCTAAGTTAGTAAGTGATACCAAATGTGAAATTTTCAAATCATGGAACTTGTAACGGCTTAAATTGAGAATACTTTATATACTTTTGAGAGTCTCTTCTTGGTCCTCAAAATCTCAATCGAACGTGAATAATTTTCATAGAAAAGATCTACGTCTCTGTTGTCAGGGCTGTTGAACTGGAGCTGCGGTTTTCCATATATCATTTTATTCTGTTCTCCCTTTTCTTTGTACCAGAAAAAAGTCTCGTGGTAGCATTTCGTGATTTATATTGTATCTACGGTCGCGTTTCTTTCCTTTCTCATATCTAGTCATTAATGAATTAACTCAGGGCTATGAAACTCGATTACGGATATTTTTTAACTTAAGTAATTAATCTCATTGAATAAACAATAATTGATTGGAAAATGGATTTTCGAGAGAGTATCACGTTTAATGGAATGGGATGAATTGTAAATAACAATTAAATTCATATGTACATGTGATAATTACAAGAATAATTGGATTGAATATAACAAATTGAAAATATGGTTACTCCACGATTACGAAAAATGGAATGGAAATTAGTGGCATCCGAATTTTGGTGATATTTTCACAATGAAAAATCTTTTAGGAGTAATATCATCTGATGTTGATTGTCCTTTGTCATTAAGTATTAGTAGTATTTAGTATTAACACTTTCTTATGATTGATTTCAATCAGTTTACTGTTTACCTTCGGACTCTAGGAAAATTGCTTAGTTACTGAAATGCTCAGAAGAGAGTATCCATTATGGTTGTGTCAATGTTTTGTTATTCCGCCGTATCATTTTCTTAGTTTTAATAATTGAAACCGAGGTTTCGAGATTAGCAAAATCATCGAATCTCTACTTGCTATTAATTTTTAGTCTTTCATGTGTGGGAAGAACATCAATATCTTGAATCAAACGTACTGTGAGTAGCTAGATGTCAAATTGATCTGGTCTTGATTAGTGTGACTGTCAATTAATTCTCCTTCAGGCAGCAGTATCCCGAATCAGTTTTGCTTCGTTTAGCTAGAGCTTGAATTAATCCTAAGTTTGCTGGTAGATCTTGCTCTTTATGGTTAGATCTTGGATAAATATTGTACTTTATCTCATATTATAGAGCTGGATTGGTATTGAATGGTTAATGATATTTCTACTTGATTTCACCGTGATGAATGTATTTCAAATCTATCTTGTCGGCTGAATTCTGTATAGAGATTTCTCTGAATGACGTAATATCTGATTGATTTCGCCTTATGTGGTAAGATATTGCTGGATAATTTCTACATTTTTCTTTATTTTGCTGAATATTAATATTGTATTTGAGAACTTGTTCTTGAATCGAATTTGAAAGAATTAGTGCAGGGATTCGATTGATTTACTTTAGGAAGCTAGCTCTTTGGATAATTATAGCTTATGTAGCTAGATATTGAATCTTGATATCTGATTTCTTCATTTATGTGGCACTAGATTTACAGATAAATCAATTTTATTTATCGGATGGATATTGATACTTATTGCAAGAGATAAATAGTTGGTTGAGGTGATTTTCATTATAATAAAAGAGAATTATTTAAAAAGATAACTTGTATCTAATAATAATGATATTTATCTATCAGAGGATTCAACTACTCAAGATTTCGTAAATTGCACTCAGGTCTTAGCAGAATGGCAGTACGAAGATATTGGATTACAAAGCAACATATGACTTGTGAAAAAGGTATACAGTAAATATTCCATTCAGAACCAAGTGAAAAATTAACACGGATTTTGAATAAATTTTATTAAAATTATACTTGAACTAACCAGGTTTGAATACGTGACAAAAGGATTCAAACCTGAAAGGTTTCTTTTGCAATAGCATCATCAATGGTAGGGAAATAATTCCCTTATAGAAAGTTATTGGTTCTAATTTTGATAATGAATGTGGATATACAAGTAAAAAAACGAATTGGTGGATTATGAGCACCTGAAGACACGATGAGTTTTGGTGAAGACGGAAGCTGTTGATCTTTTTCTTTTCTCAAATTACAGTGGAGCAAACTTTGATCATACTGTACCGTCACAATTGAAGAAAACAATTTGCCACTTATTTCCCATTACGCAAATCCAAATTAACTTCAGAATGTCAGAATGATCAGTCACTTATATTAAAGGACATGTTAGTACTTTTAATTTGCTTTTAAGATTTAATGACGTTCTGGAATAGTTTTTTTCCAATAATAGACTCACTTCCACATTTTCGTTCATACAACTTGGAACTTGGAATTTCATTATCTGATAAATATATTCGAGAGTAACTTGAGATTATTCAGTACTTTATTCAAACTAAAACAAAACTAAAATGGAAATAATAATTTCAAATTTAATGTGTTTTAATAAATATTAGTTTTTGTTTTGTGCATGGTTACTGTATAAGTAGATGGTTTAGTTGGCCTAGACAATTGAGTTGCCATACTCACCAATTAAATTTTCTATCTTAATTAAGTCTATACTTGAAATTCTGCGTATTCTATGCGCGATGGAAGTGCTGGTGAGTAGAAAATCAAGTACAAGTACAGGCCAAGAGAAAGTAGATACCTTAATTGCAGTTAAAATTTTTCTTGTTGTGTTTGTGAATAATCTTAAGGTTTAAATTCAAAACATCCACGAAACTTCTTTGATATGTTGTGATATCGTTTTGCTTTTCGTAAAACATCCAAGATAAGCGTAGATAAACGGGAATCAAATGAATTTAGAAACACTCACTTCGTAAATGTACATCAAATCGTTATTTTACTGAAAAAAGTACTAAAACTTTGTTATATATCATTTTTTTCATTAAATAACGAATTTGTGAATACTTTTATATGGAATGAAAATATAGTCGATAGTTGAAATTATCTCAAATTATTTCCAAATATCTGCAATTTATTTCAAACAAATACATAACCTGAATTAAATTGAATGTTAATATTTTTACGAATATTAATGAAGTGAGGAATATTACATTTACTTAAATTGATTGATACAATTGATATAGTTATACGATTCAACCCATGTTCATGTTTATTGTCGGTATATAAATATTGAATAGGCAACAGTGTTTCTGAACGATATAAATGGATAGGATTATTAATTATTTAAAATCACGCCCATATATTTGCATTTATATTTAATTTGTTATCAATATTACCGGTAGCATGTGTCCCTTTACATCGTTTTATCCAATCCTTTTTGATTGGGTGATACATATGTACATATAAATAAATTGCTTGCTTACTGATTTTCTAAATGTCACGGTTATATAATGGTTTTTTATATTCTAAACGTTTGATCCCAATAACAGGAGGCACAATTAAAAATCTCATGAATATACAGTGTGAGTTATAAGGAACTTTATATACTTCCACCATTTGTACGGGAGTATATCAAGTAGCTGCTAAAAATTGTCTAAAAATGTCTATTCTTTATTAATTTATGGTTAATTGTTCAATTAACCATAAATTTCAATTGGCTGTGGTGTATACAAATATATATTTTTTGTAATTATTGTCGCATCAACTCAAAGGTTATTGGCGACATGTCTGTTGTCCACCATTTATGATAAAGTTGAGTGTCTTCTTCTTCTTTCATTAGGACCAGGTCCTACTCAATCCTGTACGTTTGACCCTCTTCCTGTATCTTCCTGAGAAGCTGAACTTCAGCTCTCGTACCACCTCTTTCGTGATCTGCCTACAGGTCTGCGTGTGTTCACTCTCTAAACTTTAGCCCACTTTACCCATCTGACTTGTGGCATTCGTTCTATGTGATTACTCCAGAATCTTTTTTGTTTCGTTGAGTGTCTTTTGATATTTGATTAAGTTTGTGGTATTACAATTATTGTTATGTAGAGACATTATGATGTTAGGAAAGATGTTAGTTTTTCGTTTTTGTACTTTTGACAGTTCAACAATAAGTTTCACATTTTGGCGAGTTTTCTCGGTTAAATAAATATGTATGTGTCACCTAGCCTTAAACGATCGATTTTATTTGGTCCGTACGATTTTTAAAACTGTTTTTCCATGGTTGGACGGATGGTTTTGAAGATTTTAATATCTACCGCGATCTGTTCCACTCACTGAACTTTTGTTTTGATTGTCCTTTTATAGTCGTTTGCTATCACTTCGCGTACAATTGTTGTTTCGTTGTTATCTGCTGCTTCTTTGGCACATGTGTCTGCTTTTGCTTTTGCCTTAGATTGGTGGATGAGGTGTAATGGGTTTTAATAAGGATACTTATTGGGTGTTTGAGAAAAAGTTGTTGAATGGTTTGTATTGGGCTCCTGTAGTTTGTAATTATGGCTATTCTATTGTATTTTTTTCTTCTAGCGATGATTAGTACCTATAATATGGCATAGAATTCTTCAGTGTGGACGATATTATGTGAAGATGATTTAAATGTGTGTATTTCGTTCTCCACTACTACTGCAGCTCGTAGACCATAAGACATAGAATAGTTTTCTTCAAAGATTGTGAAGTTTATTCTTTCTCGACTAGAATTAGCCTAATCTAGTTTTCTAGCATCTTTTCTTGAACTAGTCAAGTGAAATCCTTATTATTCCTGATTGGTCTTAGAATATATCTATATTCAGGTCATTTTTATGTAGAAGTGGTTCATGCACATGCACTTATAGTAGTCCTACCCGATCTATCATGATAATTATGGAAATAAGGATAAGGAGAGTGAGAACTCATATGCTCTACGATCCATATTACACCAGTTTGTACGTATTCTGCTTCTTTGTCTAGAAGCAAATTGAATTTTCATCTCAAAATGATAACCATTCAATAAATAGCTTATTATCATGTAGACTTATCTCTATAGAACAACGCCTTATATATACGAGTATAATAGTTAATTTGCCTTTGGTCTAGAAGTGTTACTACCAACTCACAATTACGAATCTAATAGTCTTCCCACATTTAACCATTTAATAATGCTGAAGGCGATAGGTTAACACCCCATAAAATCTGTATCATTCATCTTAAATATAAAGTACCCCCGGATGTGTATTATTAGAGAATTTTACGACTATCATAAACCTTTGATAGCACTCAATCGTCGGTTCACGTCGATGCTCTATATCAATTAATTAATTCTAGAATGTCATTACGGTGAAAAGAAGGAATCTACTATCATTTTAATAGAGAGACGAAATGAGAAATCGTTAATGGTTCACGTTAATATAAAAATTCACCCTCCTCAACCAAATAATTGAATTTCTTATCTACATAGAAACATTTCAAATGTATTCTATTCATAGTTTGTCACATGAATATTATAACGGAATGTCAGCTGAGAGAGTGGTAACCACCAATAATGGTTGCTTCTTCGACCAACCTTTTTAAGAGCAACTGTAGTATGAATAAACTAGTTCTTGAGTGGTACAACATGAGTTTTTCTAGAAAAAACAGGTGAGACGCTGAAGAAGTAAAAATTCGTTCAAAATCTGAATGATAACTTTAAGTAGTTGAATATCTCTAATAATAGAGCTCCATCTTCCTAAGGCTTTCTAAGCTATTGATTCATGTACGTCTTGAGCGTCGTAGTTTCAAAAAGAGAATCCTCCTGATAAAGTCAATGGAGAGCGTGGATATAATGACAAGAATAATGGAAAAAATGTATGAAAATATCGGTATAGTCATAAGTTATAAATGAAGGTATAAAATAACAAATTATTCCTATATTTTGAAGTACTCGGAAGTCCAAATATTCCTCTAGATATATTCTGAGTCTTGTTGGAGAAAATGAGATGCGATATTGATATAGATAAATGATGACACAGAATCCGGCGTTAAAAATTGTTCTCCATACTCTTAGTCAATGTTATTTCACACTCATACTGAGTACCAAGTTCTACTCATAAATTTAATATTGACAGGATGTTCAACTGATATTATTTCAATTCAAAAAGTAATTACTTATATAATGTTTCTAATTTTTTTAAGAACATAAGGTTGGAAACATTGATGTCGCTGGTTCCTCCAGAAAGAAAGTACTTCCCCAACTTTCGTCAGTATATTATTCAACGCGTTCCACGCAGTTCCAACTGCTCTGCTTATCTCCATACTTTCAGTAAATCAGTCCAATTTCAAGACGTTTGAGGTAATGTAGTAATGAAGCTGTAACTTGGAAATGAGATTTTCCAGAAAATTAAATCGCGCACTTACCAATGTCTACGACAAATTTGAAAACGCCACGTTGTTAAATATTTGTTTGCAACCATCAATATTGACCGTTATCAGAGAATTTGTAAACATGGGAAAAATTGGTCACCGTTATGTGATACAACACTTTTATTTGAAAAGCCTTAGTCTCACCAATATAACAGCTGAACTAGATTCTACAGACTTCTTGCAAACATGGCTCGGTGGTCGAATAATAATTAAGAGATGATGTGGTTAATGGTTACTTTGAGGAGCTTGACGATTCTTATTACATAGAGGGCGTCAAACTTATTGAACATCACTCGGAAAAGTGTATAGAGTTAAAAGAAAATGTATTTCCTTTGTTGGGCCAGTTACTCTTGGGACCATCCTCGTAGTTACAAGCAAAATTTTTTCACCATCTGGATATGTAATTGGAGCATTACTTAAGAAGAGAAAATACACATAAAGTATTAAGAAGAAAAATGGAGATGAGTAAGTCATACACTACGGAAACCATCTTTGACAATTGTGAACTTTCAATACGGCCTTTATTCGCTAACTATTTTACTTGAATGTTGTTGTATTCAAAATCAATGAAATTAGTGATTTCCCAGGAAAATGCAGATTGTTACACACATTTACCTTCCATAATTTTTAAAGAAATGTGTTTAACTAACGCGGCTGTCAATTTCGAATTCGGAATGCGAGTAGTTGAATAACAAAATTTCATTTATTCATGTAATACACTTCTAGAATGTATGCGAAAATATATTTAATATATGGAAAAACATCTGGCAATTTTCATGAACCATGAAGGCTTTATTTTGAGAACGTTTTGATAGAGTTTGATTGGATGTAAAAATGTTCAAGTAGGTCGAAGGAAATGATGTAAACGTAATACCTATATGAGTGCCGCGAAGCATTACCATTTTTTTAACATATGAAATAGTTCAAAAGATCAGTCTGCACAGAATCAATATAACCCACGTATGAACTTACTTTCAGTGCGAGCATCTAAAATAATTATATCATTTTTTTTCTTATGTCAGGTTCTGGATTAGACGTGGGTGACCTCTTATTCTCCATTTCACACAGATTAGAGGGGACATAGTGTAACAACGAATCAGATCTCCTTGGTTGATAGTGAATCTAGGTCAGTGTTTCCCAACTTTTTTTGAGCCAAGATCCAACCTCGGCATTCCTAGAATTCTCATATGCTTCTTATGTGACACACATATTGTCTTATATCCAGCTGATTTCCAAGTACCAAACCCATATTCCGATGTATATAAAGATGCAAACATTTTCAATAGTATTTTTGCAGCAGTTGGTTTAATTTGGTTATCTTCTTCCTCGAACACCAATGCCATCTCTCCTTATAGATTAAATAAAGTCTCAATTGACTCATCACTTTGCCATTCTGTGAGTTTTCCTTCATTCTGCATATGGGATATATCTGACAAATCCTCCAATATTGGCTGCAAAACTCATGATGGTAAATCAATTTGTTTCAATCAGAAGATCTGAAGCAGCCGATAGAATAGTCATATGATTAAGAATAACTAGTAAAGATTTACTTCAAATTTTTGGAGCCAATGAGGACTTTCAAAATGATTATTATTATATTTTTGATAATTCAATCGGACCAATGAAACTAAAAATACTCGCTTTTGCATGGAATAACAAATAAATTAATCCTTATCATTAAATTTGGCACCGAAATATAGCATTTAAATGACTCAAAGCGAAAGTGTTGTCAAATTACCTCCCTGAACAATCGCATTGCCCCACGTTGGAATACACCAATCTAGGTTTTATACGATTGGTAGTTTGTCATTTTCTACCGACAGGTGAAAATTCGAATTTCATTTTTCAGAAGTTGTCCGTACTCGGATTTTAATTCCAGCTGAAATAGTTAACATGTATAGCACCATCTCACTACGTTGCAGTAACCACACGTCGTTAGATCAGATTATGTCTTCAGCAAATATTAATGATTATTGTAATGTTTTTCTCAATTATTTATACAATTTCTATCTTTGAGGTGAATTTATATATACTGTCTGTTATTTAATTATATACTACTATATATGTATACTACGTAGTTAATTTATTCAAACACTTACAGTAGACTCAATAACTTATAAAATAATCAATTTATCACTAATACTCAACTAACTTATATGATTTTTAAAATGAAACCTTCACTTGTCGTTCTGTCATTATGACAATTATAAGCTAACTAACTCCGCTAAGCAAACTCGTATATATACTCAGAATGAATTTCTCAATAATTCTAGAAAATAGAAACAAAATGAGATCTGAAAAAATAACATAAACAGCTCACCGCTGTTTAAAGAAGCGTTAAAGATGTCGCGAATTCGCCAAATTTTAGCATTCTATTATAATCGGACAGTACCAGACTTCATAATATAATATTTCAGGAGCAAATATATTGAAATCATTCGGTTGATCTTTCATTCATAATTCACGGCAGTTTCAATGGAAGTTGGTCTAAAATGCTCGCAGTTCAAAGTTAAATATGAATTGAAGACACGATTAAAATATCTCACATATCATGATGTGATGAATATGGAATGTGATAATTTTCAATACGAGGAAAGACAAGTGAAATTTTGTTATTTTATGTAATATTAGAATTTATCCCAAGAGTTTTCCTTTATTGTTCATTTTCAGGTATCTTTTTTTTTTTCGGTATCACTAGTGATCTCAGTATCTGTTGATGCGGGGTCATTTGCTCTGGTAGTGTTTGAGACGACTGCATTTTCCATTTATACGTTCATTGTATTGTGAACTCTGTCCCAGCATCAGCAGATCTAACTATATGCTACAATTTAATTTCTAGCTCCAAGATTTTAATGCAACGTTTAAAAATTCAAAATACAAAATGTAGACTCATATTCCATAGTTTTTTGAGAACAAAGCTGCTTCTAATTACATTACTATTCTAATAAATTGATAAGCACAATGATTGAATCAAACTAGGAAAATACTGCCCTCTGTAGAATAATAATAAAACACGATAACTGGACGTTTTCGAGATCATAAAATCCACTATTACCCACAATTGGGGAGGTTGTTTAAATGTAAATCGTAAGCTTCTCTTGATTATAAAAACATATCCCATCAAGATAATTTAACCGACTAGAGTGAAGCTTAGTCAATCGAAATAAAAGTAAATCTTTCCTAACTTAAAAAGAAAATGAATCCGTTCCTCAATCTGCTTAACAAGATCAAGAAAAAGCTTGAAATTGAATAAATAAAGACGTAAGGAGACATCTAAAATAAAACATTATATCTAATTCATAAATCTGGTTTAAAAAGCCTAACCGGAAGAAATATTTAATTCCGACATCTCGGACCTATATAAACAGATCCTACGAGAAAGATACGTGTTTTGATTATGATCGTAAGACAAACCAAGCAGATATAAGCCCAGAAAACTTCGACTATTTAATGGCATTCAATTGAGAACAAGATTTGATGTTGTTTTTATGCTCTTTATGTCACACCACTGGTAGATTTCAGGCTCATGAGAACGAACTAAATTGATTAATCTCATGGCAACCAAACGTGTCTACATCTCGATTAAACTGATTGTACCTATGACAAATTTCATTTTGTCGTCGAATGTCAAGGAAATAATAACAAAGGATATAAAGCAACACAAAGCATAATCTTCAGATTGATTTTGATTGTTTTTACAGTACTTTTTCATACACATTTCTCCTTCAAATCATTTAAATAATGAATATCCTTGAATTTTTACATCAAAGTACAACACGCAATACGGTCATGGCCAATAACTCTCACGCGACGTGAGCAAAACCAGAAAACAAAGCTTTATAGGAAATGAGAATTTCTCTGAGCAAATTAAGATGAGAAATATGGATTATTATTAATTCGCAGAAATCCATTTAAAAGCAAATTGAAAGTTGTGTGTGAATTCATTATTCAAATTATATACAAATATAATAAATTCCATAATCATCTCACCTTTTCAGATCTGAATTATCAGTGTTAATCCCTCTAAAATATTTTCAAAGACTCTATCTATGTACGTGATTCTATTCTACCAATATTTTTGGTATCTTACAGATATTCTGTACCTGACATAATAACAAAGTTGTTTTTATGATTTCCGAAATTTTTTTTTTCAATTTAATTGCCAATTTACAATTTACTCAAAAAATACAGAGTTGACTTAAGAGGGGGACCATCCACTGATGGGACTTCGTAGATCACAAGACCTCCGTATGAGGTCTTGTGGCCAGCGTCTTTTCAATCTTCTTTGTTCCATTGGATCAGTGTAAAGCTTGGATATTAGTGGATTTTGATGGTTTTCGTTGCGGTTTTTGTTTCTTATTGCTGATGTCTGAATAATTTCATTGATGGTTGGAATACCGAGGTCTGTGTGTAATGTGTGTTTGCTTATGGAGCATCAGCTATTATGCGAAGTATTTTAGATTGAAAAGTTTGCAGTATCTTGGTATTCGATAGTTTACTGCAACCATATAGCTCTATGCCATATGTCCATATTTTGGGATTATTTTGTTCATAAGTATCTTATTTCTAATTGTTAACTGCGATCGACTGCCGGTTAGCCAGTTCACATTTTGAGGTTTTAGCTTTAGTTGTGTTTTTTTAGCTTGTATGTGTTTCTTCCAAGTCAATTTTTCATCCAAGTGTAGTGCGAAGTAATTGGCTTCTGTTTTCAATGAAATAGGCATATTGTTAATAGTCACTTGCGGAGAGACACCTCGTTTGGTGGTGAACTTGACTTGTGTGGATTTGTCAGGGTTGACTCCCATTCTCCACTGATGTAGCCATTCTTGTCGAACATTTAGGTGGTATTGTAGTCTGATGCTCTTGTAGAGTCTGTATCTGAAGACATTATTGCAATATCATCTGCGAAGGTAGCGATTAGAATATCGTCGGTAGTTGGAATATCAGTAGTGTACATAAGGTACAGATAAGGACCAAAGATACTTCCTTGAGGAAGGCCTAATTTTATGGGTTGAAAATTGGATAAGGAGGTTTGGACTTTGATTAATATATCTATTACTTAGGTAAGATTTGAGTAAAAGGAAGATATGATGGGGTAATTTTTTTTATATTGAACGGTAGTTCTTGGCGACATACTTTGTCGAAAGCCTGTTGGATGTCTAAAAATGCTGAGACACATGATTCATTTTGTTTTAGTGCTTGTAGGGTTTCCGATTTGGTGTGTTGGGCAAGCTTCCCATGGGCACGATTTTTTGTTCAAATGTCTATCACCAAGTATAACTAGGTAAGTGGCCAAAAACTTTATAGGAGAATCCGACCCCCACCCCTCTCAAGATAGAGTGCTATCTGGAAGTATATTATTTTTGATTCTCTATAAAACGATAATTTTAATATATACCTCTTTCATCTAGAATCTATTGATGCTTTATATACTGATAAATACAATTTTAGTAAATCATAAGAAACTTCTAGAAAGCAAATATTCTTTCCGAGAGGTTCTATCAGCAACACTGTAAGTTCATTCAACCACATTATATACAAGAATTGAATCGAACTCCTATGAAGCATATTGCTGAAATAACATATAACAGTTGTACGAATTCCAACAATGGAAGAACACAAAAATCTTGTCATTTTTTTCACCTACCCCATTGAATGAATAATGTCGGTTGCCCAGGGAGCACCAGAAAATATTTTACTACTTTCCCTACATAACTACACACAGCGGAAGCAATTGATTGCAGAGATAATACAACATGAATATTTTCAGAGTGCGCCGCCATTGTGTTCCTTCCACCTGACCGGTGCGCAAATTATGGAAGTGGATTTGGTCCGGAACAGAAGGAAAGCTGTGAATTTACGATCTGCTAGGCTTACAACTACGAATTCACCCTTCGAAGGAAGGGATTCTCTTGCACCCACACCCGCACTCAACTCCTAATCTTGATTATTACAAAGAGATAGCTACATTTTTCCTTCGGCATACAGATCCGGCACACATTACTTTCAATCATTACTTGTTTGTACGATAATGTATATTGAAACAATTTAGAGAAGGCTTTTACTTTATCAACAAGTATAAATTGGTGAAATAAAATAGAAGGATATCTCCTTATATATGTAATCTGAAAATACTACTAAATGCAACGTTTTATATTTTTTTGTTCCTTCTCGGATTTTCGAAAATCAATATTCAAATTGACGCTTGAATGAATAGAAGATGAAAAAATATGTATTCCAAAGCTCGGAAACATATTAAAGTTAGTACACTCTAGTGTCTAATTTTGCTACAATTTCACTACGAAATCACTCATAATCTATCTAGCAAAGACCATAAAAATATTACTAATTTATAGGAATTGATCAGTTTCAATGTTAAAAGAGCTTCAGAAATGATCGATTATTTCTCTAGTAACAAAATGTGAAAGTGAGTTTTCATTCTACTTTTCTCTACTTTTCCACAACCTTGCTGATTACTTCAATTGTCAGATCTGCACAATTGAATTGTTTTTTCTGGAAGCCTATGTGGTTCTCTCTTTTGGCCCGACATTTGTATCTTGTTTCCTCAAAAACTATGTTTGATAATACCTAATTTGCAGAAGCTTCGTGAAAATATTCCAATTTTGTTGCCATCCATCTTGTTATGTTTGGTGCCATTAGTTCGCTTTATATTTAGATCCCATTTTTCAAGAATACCTCGTTTTCTCAAGGACTTTATTTCGCTTTTCGTAGAATTCTGAAAACTTCAATCAAAAGCTTGGTAATAGTATGATAAGCCACCCATGATGATCATCATGAAACTCTATACATAGACCATTATGATACAAGAAATCGATTCATCATATATATTTTATGCGGAAGCATTCACCTCAGGAGATATCGAAAGTGGCCATTATCTCAGGAAGGCAAACAGGTATCGAACCATGGATAACTTAATTCGATAGATCTCATCAAGATCTATCTGTATGTGAAACGTGATGATGCGCAGATGAGTTTCTTTTAAAAAATTAAGCAAATGCATGAGGGATCATACCCAAAGAATTGAGACCAGCTGGAGACCTCTGAGAGCATTCTTCGCGATAGGCATGTACCTTCAGAATATTGGGAGGACAGAATCATAGAATATAAATGGCGACGAGAATGTCGTAAATTGAAATGAAATATTGATTTCACCCTCAACATAACCTAACCTAACCATAAAAAAATTACTAAATTTTCATTTCATCTATAGAGTTTCATGATGATAGTTGTGGGGTGGCTTATCATACTTGTGCCAAACGCATTTAGTATTGTTTTCCTCCAATTATTTCTACACTAGAAGCTAAGCCAAAGTAATTAATTTTTTAACGCGTTTTCTGATTTTTCTGAAACTTCGACAGTGGTTTCTGTGGCAATGCAGATGCTTAATCTTATTTTTTTATCGGAGCTATGATCAATTAATAACTTTCTTGGCTTATCTAATTAAAGAATTATCATTGATGAATGCGAATCAGTGCACTACTAAAAGTACCAGAGATTTTTCAATTCCACAATCAGCTTATTAAATGATTTTGAAAGTCAATCCCGAAATATACATCTAGACTCCTTTTTTTGATAAATAGAAAAACAATTCTCGACAGGTTGCATTCCATAACTATATACAAAATGGTCTAGAATTTCTAGTAAGTCTTCATTTACAACAAAATAATGAAGGAAGTTCTTTGAGAATCTTATTCTTTTAAAATTTCTATTTATCAAGTTCATATTATATAGATGGTTAAAAGATATTAGAAGTCATTTCCTATGTATATGAAATAGTTTTGAAGTTTTGGAAAGATTGGTTTTTCTTGAACCTTAACGAAGATGCTAATATAACGCTCGTACTTCTCGACTGCAAGTAAAATAAATTTTGAACTAAGATCAAAATAAACCCAAAAAACATCTATTAATTCCGAATGGTCAATTTTTAATATCAATAGAGTATTATTGTTCTGAAACCGTCTCTGTTTCTTAAGATAAACTCGCCTTATATCATCATGCCTTGAATTCGCTGGATTCTAATCTACCCACCGACAAACAAAAGTTTATCATTGTTCGGAGGGTCTAAATTTTTTCTTAAAACCTTTCCTTGCTGGGAGGAAATAAATTTAGGAAAGCATAAAACATTTTTAATATGTCTACAAAGAATTTTACGGTCAGGTCAGCCTCAATGCAGGCCTTCAATAATTTATAAATTATAAAATATATAAGAAATATTTTATTACAGCATAGTACATATTCACTAAATACATAATTAGTAATTTTACGAGCTTATATTTCGTAATTTGATTTTTCTACACTAGTAGAAATAGTGTTATTTAGATAAAATGGACAAATGTTATCTAAAATGTATTCAGTATAATTGAAACCCCAAATATACACTCGCAATCATTTCGCAACGCATCGATGTGAGGTCAGCGGTATATTCACCCAGATTTTATGAGACAAACAGTTATTGCGTGATATCTATAATCGCTTTGAGTCTCGTCGCTCTAGTAGGAGAAGGACCTTAGGGCGTTTGTCCACAGTCCGGTCCGAACTCAGATGACGGACAGTTACGTCCGATGTAGAAGATGTCTGTCCACTACACTCATGTTTTCGGACCATTGTCATGTCTTTCCAAGTGGAAAAGCTGCATTCGCTGGAATTGTTTATATAGATTCGAAAACGTAGAAAAAAAAACAGAGGTGAATACGTTCTCTTATAAGATATCTAACTAGGGAAATTAATTTATGGTATGTTTAATTACCAAAGGACGACACAATCATCTTCAATTACTTTCAATTTTGTGCTCTGATGCTGTGAAGACGTCAAGACACGAACAAAAGGATGTGCATTCCACCAATTGACATGCAGAAAGCAGAAAGGTAAAGATAAACTTAGCCGTCTTAGTCTATGAAGTCAAGAAAATAAATGATGGACATTCAATTAGAGACAAGTCAGGTTCCGATCAACCGACTACCAAATCAGATCTTAGCAGAATACGTATTGTCTGTATAGGAAAACCTTTACAAAATGTAGAAGAATTTAATAAATGTGTTAAAAACTAACGATTTTTGATCCCCAAATATCTATTACAATAATTTGATTATTATTCTATTCTATTTAAGCGTTTCTTTACACTTCTTTTTCACAATTTGCTTACAACTCAAAATAAAGAAAATATCAACTTGAATTTATGTACTTAGTCAATTTTTAATAAACTAAAATGAAATATATACGTTAATAACGAGTAAATTTGTAATTTCACCATCTTATACGTAATAAAATGTGATCAAATTCAACCCGGACTCCCAAAAAAACAAAATTTTCACGTATACATACAAACCTACATGAATCTTTCTAAAATAAGTTCTTCGAGCGAATACAAGCATGCTTGACATCCAATTCTCTAAACAATTGTTGTGTGCCTAGGTTAGAATGTCCTTCAGTACCTTCAACGTATGATTTTTGAGGATTCTATTGATTTAAGAAGTGTTCCTCGATGCAAATTTTTGAGTTTCGAAAAAGGAAAAAAATCTAGCTAATACGGTGGCTGAGCGGTAACTCTCGTTTCATTTTTGGCAAATAGTAGTCAAAATAATAATGTAACGTGACGGTGCATCACCATGGTGTAAAATTCATGAATTTTCTATTCACAAATCCAGTCATTTGCATGAAATTTCTTCACTTAGATGCTTTAAATCAGCCAATTATTATTCCTTATTGACTATCCATACCCGACCGATCTTAACGTGGTTTCTTTGGTTTTTGTTAATTCACGATCTTTAATGGATACCTAATTTCATTCAAATACTTACGTTTGCCATCAAGTGGACTCCTTAAATCACAGAACCTCAAAATTTCTAGCTAATTTTCTTGCAATATCGTCAAACAAATCGCTGGCAGCTGACAAACAGAAACCCGTTTTGAAAAAGACAATGTTGCCGATTTGATTCACGGATGCAGATTGTATGCAGAATACCAAGTCAAATTTGATCACACCATGTATATGATTAGAGCTAATATATAATGATGAGCTAATGTTTAAAATCCTCACAAAAATGGAAGTATTTAGCGTCGAAGTGTTTGTTTGAGTTTATCATGGTTACAAAATGATATAGCAGAATTAGCAATGAAATTTATATTCCGTGAAGTAATTTCTGTAATAAACTCGTGTACTGTTCAATGAAATTTTGTTTTATGCATGGAAAAATGGAAAGATATCAGTAAATTCTAAGTTTTCTTAAAACACTTATCACTTCCTACCTCTTATAATTTGTATTTTTCAGTAGTAATGTGAAACAACGTATTAAAAAAGAAAGAAAAAGAGGTTAGTCGATGGTCCAATTTAACAAACACATTCGTATTGTTTTTGACTGCCTGAAATGATCTAAGACTATCTACATCAATTTCCCTGTCCTTGTGAATATGAACCAGTGCAATCCCGTTCAATCGATCTTCTGTTATGGTTGACCTGATATAAGTTTTGATTTTTTTCGGTGAAAAAAAACTCTGCTCGGTCGAGGCAGTTGTGACCGCTAACGTAGCGAATATCTGTAATGAAATTGCAACGTTGGGTGAAAAATATCTATTACACTTTGACAAAGCAATTTCATAGCTTTGAGGAAGATTCTTGGTGATTGCCAATTTCCAATGTTCCCGCCAGTGCAATTTCAGCGGATAACTCTAATGTTGAAGCGGAAATGTCCTCACAGTAGATATTGGCAGCTTCTAACACTTCATCAACTGTATGATTAGAAAACTTACATGGAATTAGTCCCTCCATTTTATCTAGTGATCTAGTGTAAATTGAATACCTGAAGGGGGACTATAGCCCCCCATCCCTTCTCTGGATCCGCCTCTGATCTCATCATTATTTTAGAAAGTTATTTTTCCAGTTTTTGACTGTAACTATTCAACTTCCGACATTGCTATTGGTATTAATAATGATAATGATATTTGAATCTGTCTTTTCTATATAAAAGTTGATAATATATTTAGTTTTCTCATAGAGAAACTAACTAAAAATAATACAGTATAAAAAGTAGATTAAAATTTGTTGTATTTCTCGCTTTATTTGTAAATAATGATCTCAATTGTAACAAAAAAAAAAACGTGCAAATGGTGGCTTTGATCTCTGTAAGCTTTTATGGCAGTTTTTGTAATACCACAAATATTAACATGTTCTTTGATGCCAGATACAGAATGGAAATTTGCATTTATGTACAGTAAATATCAACTTTTCAACAATTCTTCGATTGTACGAGTACTGATATTGTTGTTTGAAGTCTTTGAAAGGTACAAATTAGGTATGAATTGATAAGAACTCTGATGCGTTCCTTGTATTACAGTTTTTGTCATAAATAATTTTTAAGATTGGAAAATCGAAGCACTCAATGCTGCATATCACAACGTGATAAATAAAGAATAAAGACAAATAATGACAGTTTTCACGGTCAAAAAATTATATCATGAAAACTATTATATTGGAACCTATCAATCAAATGAATCCTATCAACTATGATTTAATATTGGAAATTATTTGTGAATATCTTCAGATACTCTAGGAAAAGTTGCAGTAACGGAACAAAACCTTTTCAATAATAGCCAGAAAAAATGAAATACAGAGTGAGTTTTTTGTATGGAACGCCTAAATTATCTCGGAAACGGCTTGTACGATTTTTATAAACACTTGTGCACAAGGTTCTTGTGATATTGCCTGTATTATGGTGGTATCTACATTGTTCTCAGATCTTTCATTTTTTCAAAAAAATGATAAACCCTGTTATTTCAAATGGATCACCCTGTATATTTTTGTTTTTCGAAATCCTTACAAATACTTATAATTGTACATCTTTGTTTCCTATACCTAAATGCCATAACTTTGGAGTTATACCTACATTTGTGTTATCTCCGCCGAGGTTAAAATAATACACTTAGGAGGCTAAGTCTGCTACAATAACAAATTAGACGTTTCAATAAATTATTATTGTTGAAGTTCATTGAAAGTCGCAATGGATCGTTTATCTGGAAACGAATTGATATTTTAATGATATTAGGATGTGGTGATTGACGTAGAAGTAAACAAGAAACGTGTATTATTTTCAATAATTTATATCCTAACCGAAACTCCATATCAAGATATTCTGTCAATAAATTAATAAAACGAAACTGGTTCAGTAGAAGATTTATCCAAAGCAGGGCGCCAAAAATCTGCATCATCTGAAAACAAATCTTTAGATGTTTGTGTCCTGTTAGAAGACAATCCACACTTGAGAACTAGAAAAATATCCAGGAAACTTGATATTTTGCAAATATCCGTAATGAACATTTTACGTGATAATTAATTCCATAAATACAAAGTAACATTAGTTCATGAGTTGTCAGATGACGATTTTGATAGACGTGAAGAGTTTGCAGACCTAATGATAGAAAAATGATACAACAAAAACGATCCAAATTCTTCAAGTATTAGGAAGCTGCTATTGGAAATTTTCAGACAATAACACTTTCTCAAACGACAATATTTGGCTTCAACAAGATAGTGCCCCACCTCACTATGCATGTGTGGTGATGCAATACCTGAATAATGTGTTTCCCAGAATATGGATTGGAAGGCTTGCTTTTATCAAATGGTCCTCGCGAACACCCGACATGAATCATTCAGACTATTTCCTGTGGAGTCACTTATAAAGCATCGATTATAAATCAAAACCTTCCTGATTTCAGGAATCAAAAGATGGAATTACTATAGATATAAGAAGAACAAATTAAGTAAATGGACAGCTTCTTCTGTAATCGCCATTATTGTATGTTTTCTAAAATTTGTAATTTTCCTATTTCACAAATGCGGATCTACTTCAAAACATGCGACAAACATTTAAAGATTTGTCTTCGGTTGTAGATTTTCTGCGTCATAATTTGGATAAATATTTCACTGCACCAATTTTGTTAAACTTTTTACTAACATAGTACTGACACTAGAACTTACGAGATTTGTATTAGCACATAAAATATTAAAGAAATTCAACGAGTTTAGCCATCTAAATGTGCAATATCTATTGTAACTTTGGTGGAGATACTGTAAATGTAGCTATGGCATTTAGGTATAGAGAAAATCGCATAAAAAATAATCAGTATTTCTTAAGGATGGAAATAATAATTTTTCCGGAAAAAGGAAAGATCTGACAACAATGTAGATACCACTATAATCACCATAATACCGGCCGTTTCACAAAACCCTTGCGCACAATAATTTAAAAAAATCGTACCGAGATAATTAAGGCGTTGCATACATAAAACTCACTCTGTATAATTTATATTATTGGGCTTTTCCTTATCAAGCTGCAAGAATAAATTGGTGAGAAGAAATCGTAAACAAATACTGAAATAACAATTTTAATTATTTATCATTTTTCTTGATGAATTATTTGATTATTAATGTTTCCTGATTTACTCGCACGAACGCTTTTGGACTGAACTAGAAAAAATTCCCTACTATGTCAAAATTGATATATCTTCCAATGATTGATTCACTGCTGAGCAATAAATAAATCGAAGAGCATGCAATGTGGAATTTTAAACGAAAATCACAAGCAATATTCATTTCGTATGCGGATTTACGGCGAAGATAATGTGACAGAATATTGACTAGACGTCTATATAATGTGGATTCTACTGTCAATCCGAATGAAAATATATTTAGCTGGTTTTGTACATTAGGCGAGAGTGATGTCCCGATGGCATATTTTGTATTGCCTCATACAAACTATGGCGAAATCACGATGATTCATCAAACTACTGATTTATAATGTTTTATAGATTTATTCACAACTGAATTTTTTTGATAAACATCCGAAATTAGTTGACACAATGATGACAAGTAGTAAATATGCTTTTGAAAACAACTATCTGGAAATGAATTATCGAAGTGTACAATAATCAGTATAACAGTTATTTTCACTGGATGAATACATTAAAGTTGTTAACTGAAACAAACAATAAATCGTTTTTCTTATTATCCAACAATTAATCTTCAATATATTCAAATATGCCTAATCTAGTTTAGTTCCGAAATATCACCTATACCTATTTGATAATTTAATTGTACTGTAGGATATACAGGTGACAATCTTTATTTTTTATATTATTGTAAAGTTTTTTGTATTGATTTACACTCGTTATATTCGTAGAATGAATTAATAAACACTGTTTCTTACGTTCTTAATATATTCACAAACTATACAATAATAATTTATTTATGAATATAATTTGAATGATTACTTTAACTAATTCGTTCTTTTCACTACGACTATTCATTTAAAACTAACTACATATACTATCATACTTACATATACATATCATATACCACAAACAGAATTCTACGAAGTTCTAGAACAAAAAGAAACAGAAAAAATAAATTAATAGACTTTCCCAAAAGAAATATAGTGAAAAACCGCCTTCTATAATAAAAAGTTCATCAAAGGCGCGTTCGCCATTTATAAAAAAACAACAAGACGCCCCGCGAATTCGCCGAATTTTCAATTTCCATTTTAGCTGGTCGAGGCCAACATAATGATTGTAAAAAATATGAAATCTGGCTATTTGGAACCTATTGTTGTTATGATTTAAATACACATTCTAATATGATTCGTAATTTTGATGTGAATACAAGGATATATTATCAAGTCCACATAAAATGTTTCCTGAGATAGATGACTTTAGACAGACATAAAAAGTTCTCGATTCCAATTTCTCAGTTTTTGAGGCTTAGCGCGGCTTGACAAAAGAATAATTTCAAGTAGAGCTTGGGTTTCGGAAATTTTGTATAAAACCTATTTTCTGAGTTTTCTGAGTGGCGAATATGTAAAAAAAATTATTGTAAAGAGTCTTATGAAAATGTGGATATATTGAGTTCAGAAATTCCTCTACTTATTTATATATAAGGATGGTCCCATTCAAAAAAATTAGATTTATTTTTCTTCTTTCACGAGCCCCGTCCCATTTCAGTTGCCCCACTGGAAAAATTCGAAATTATTAAACTTTATTTTATAATGCCAAAAAGTAGCTGTTAGTAAAATGTTTTAAACTTTTACTTTTACGTCTAAAATAGGTATTGGATGATTGTCAAATATTTTGAATGATATTTAATATAAAGGAAATAGATAGGTCTTGTTGATAATAATGTTTTATGCATACACAAGGGTTCATTGTTTCCAAAATTGTGTTCAAAGTTTCATTAGGTCTAAAATACTCGAATAATAAATTAGCCGGTGTAAGTCATATTTTCACAAAATGTTTTTTCTTAAGTGACAGATAGATTTTTGAAGTGATTAGGTGAGTATAATTTTTAAAATGGGTAGAGGGAAAGTTTTTGATGAAAAAATTCGATTGATCATAACAAACTTATTTAAAAATAGGGGAAAGAAGTCAGAAATCGCGAAATATAATTAGCTTGTATAAAACAAATGGTTCGATTGTCCCTAAACGCCGATACGTAAGAAAATCGAAATTGTCAGACAAAGATAAACAAGCGTTGAAAACAATAATTCAACAAAAAAAACGTGCTAACTATAGACAACTAAGGGTAGTTTGGAGTAATGCAGTGCGTAGGCGGGTTTCAAGATCCACATGTCACAGACAGGCTGAAAAATCAGGATTTCGGACATACAGTGAACTTTGTATCACCTTAGTTTAATGTGTATTTTTCTAAATTCAAATTTTCTTTATTTAGGCCAAGGAAAAGCTATTATAGACTCAAATCTAAAAGATAGACTTAAATGGGTCAAAGAGCATACAAATTGGAATTTTGAACAGTGGAGCTTTATACATTGGAGTGATGAGTCTCGTTTTGAAGTTTGCGTTGGTGAGATCGAAGTAGTGTTATTCGACAAAAAATGAAGCTATTCATCCAGATTGTTTGAAGCGGAAAGTGAAACCACCATCTGTGGTGGTGTGAGGCTCCATATCTGCAAGAGAAGTGGGTAAACTGCATTTCATAAACGGAATTGTCAATACTGAAAAGTACCTGGATATTTTAGAAGAATCATTGTTGCCATCAAGAGAAGTAACTTCAACCGCTGGGAAAGCCTTCATTTTTCAGCAAGATGGAGCAGCATGCCATAAGTCAAAAAAGGCCTTAAAATGGTTCTCAGGCAATAATATTCCACTTTTAGAGTGAGTTTCAAGTAGTCCAGATTTATCACCAATAGAAACACTTTAGCCTGAATTGAAAAAGCAGTTGCGTGCAAATCCAGCTAGAACTGTCATGATATTAAATCAAATACTACAAAAAATTTGGGATGATTTTACTCCCGAATACTGCCAGAATTTAATAAACGCCATGCCTCAAAGAATTACGGACAACGAAACAATTTGCCGGTTTTTAATAGCTGCAAAAGCAATAATTAGTAATTTTTTTCAATTGGGCCAACTGAAATGGGACGGGGCTCGTAGCTCCATACACTATTCCCAGTGATGTTCAATATCTTCAGTATGTTCAATTCTATTTTTATAATAAGAATCGTCAAGCAAAATAACTATTAACTGCCGACATCACCTCTTTATTTTTGGAAAATCCTTGACCACTAGGACATTTTTTTCTCGAATTATCTAATAATCCGAGGAGCTAAATCTGGCAAATAGGATGCATGAAGTAGCAATTCAAACTTGAATTCAATAACTTTTGCCATTATAATCACGGATGCATGTGCTGGTTTATTGTCTTGATGAAACAACAGTTTCTTCTTTGTCAATTGCGGCCTGTTTTGTTTGATTTCTTCGCTCAAACATTGCATAATACTGGCCTTTTCCTTTTTTCAAATTAGTCAATGAAAATTATCCCTCAATTATCCCAAAAAACAGACGCCATGACCTTCACTACAGATGAAACGGACGATTCCCCCTTTTCAGTCTGTTGTTTTGATTAATCAAATCTGGTATCAGTGAATTTAAGAATATCATACTTACCCAAAAAAGCGGAAATCTAAATGTCACCCGATGATATCATATCTCAAAAAATATAACATGAACAGAATATATTTGAATACAATTGCGTTGTATATGAAATATACAGAAAATTTATTGGTGCCAATATTTCATAATAGTCAAAATTAAGCCTATTTTGATCTATCATGTATAAAAAGTTACTAGGAATTCTCCACTTTATGAAATTTATATTTTCGAGTTCTGTTTCGCACAATAACTCTTCAACCTCCACTTGAAAATTTCGCCGAAAATACAAATTGATTAAGTTCAGGCCTTATATTATCATTATAATGAGCTTCAAACTTTCTCCCTTGAATTAGTCGAACATTTTTCAAATGAAGTTGGACAATTTCGGCGAGTAGCGGAAAATGGGAATAGTAAATTTAATAGAGTCTTAAATTTTCTTAGGATGTATTTTCCATTCAATTCTCTTCAGAGGTTTCTATAACAATAAATTCAATTCCATGCCAATCAGAACTTTTCTAATAATTTTCTATTTTGTTAGGAAATACGGCAAATGGAGTGAAAAATCAATAAATCGGATTCGAATGCCTTATTTATCATTATTTCCACGATTAAGTATACCAAATCGATACAATATTATCAAATTTCGTTAGAAAATGAAAATGTTGTTCATCGTTTAATCTGAATTATCAAAAAAAAATGGAAACACAAGCATCATACTGAAAAAGTAAAACTTCAGTAGTATGAAAGTAATTTCAGAATGTTCTGGTGTACTACTGAAATATGTGGATACCGATAGCTTTTGTTGAAGTTTATCAGGATTTAGAGGAGATCATTAATCCAGGATCATAAATATTTGTGGTTTGTAAATAAATCTATAAATGGAAGTCGAAATGGTGGATAACATTCATAAACTGTCTTTTCACTTGGAACTTATGTTATTTTGATACTCAAATGCTCAACTCTGGAATATTCAAACACTATTTCATGAGCTTTTGATAAAGTGTGGTTTATTAGCTATCTATGCTATGTCTTTGATTTCATGTAGCAAAATTTCCCATAATTTCAACAGATATATCAGTTTCAGTACTTATACGAAGAATGGGGTAAATATGGAGAAACAAAACTTCAAGTTCCGAGTTGTCATTATTTTCTACGTTAACAAACAAATGGAATTTACGTAAATATCATTTTGAAGGTTCTCCGTCCCATGGAATTATTTGTGGGTGTCTCTCTTCTCCTAATTTTATCACATGTGTGAAAATGGTGATGAATCTTTCAGCCGTGCACAAGTGTTACATTGGCATAAAATATTAAAAAAACTATTTGAGATCACGAAAGACGAAGAACGACGCTCAGCGTGTACGCACCCTAAATCCTGGAATGAAAAAGCTCTGTGCAAAAGTGGTTCAAAAAACATTACAGAACAGTATCAACATTATTGGATATCTTTGGACAGCATTGGTTTGAGCACCCTACAATTGAATCTATGACAAGTACGACCATGTAACTAAAGTTCAAAAGTAAACGGTGGCTATCGCCAATTATTACAATATTCGAATGACAATCGTCCATAGATCCGTGTTTAAAGCGCCCTTCTCAAGAAGTACTCGACTATATATATATTTTTATTACCACCACCAGTATTTTCGGTGAATTTGTACCTCTGCAACGTATTTTTTTGTCAATCAAAAATCGAAAATGAATGGATTGGGAGCATCCAAACAACTGTAGGTCCTGTCAGAAGAATTGCTGGAAAAATCGCTTGAGTCGGTGAATTTTTGAAACAGACAATTACTTTGAAAGGTCACTGAACAATTTTATAACAAATAATTTTTAAGGCATCAGCCTCGTTACTAAATTGATAGACCTCGTGCGTTGAGAAATTTTGTTACTTTTGATTAGATTTTTATGTGCAATAACCTTAAATATTTATTTTGTCATTACATCATCATGTCAACGATTTGATATCTTCCTTTATCACACATACTATATCTTCAGAAGAACTGTTCCTATATGTGTCTATCTGGTTATCAGTTTCTAGTAAAGACTATAATAATGTAATGAACTCGAGAAAAAATAAAATTGCTCTCGTTTTTTAGTCAAATTTTTGTTTATAAGACGTTCATATTTATATTTTTCCCTGTTATATATATTTACAAGTGAATTTATCGTTACAGGAGCTGTTTTTGATGCCTCATAATAATAAAACAAAGAAAAAGTTGGATAAATTCAATTTTTTTGCCTCTCAACTCTTTGAACTCAATGATTTGTGAAAAATTCATGTTAAAGAGGAACTTAAATCTCTGGAGAGTATGATATGCATATGAATTTCACATATTTGGCTCTCAGATTCATAAACTTCAAAACTCCATAGCAAAATCTCGGAATAGTTGTGTATTGTTATTGAAAACACAAGTATGCTCAACAGAATGTATATGATAATTGTTAAGTCTCTTTCAGACGGACGACTTATTTGTGAAAAGTTGAGCGTTTTTGGTTTGTTGTAGCTGTTATTGAACAGCTTGTAAGAACCGATTCGTTTTCATCTGTACTGCTGCCCGTTGAGCATGCTGCTGACTGACTAACGGAGTTGTCTGAACAGTTTTGGCAATAATAAATAGACAAGACATTTTTTTGCCACAAACTTTTTTATTCTTCTCCTCATTCTTATTTTAAATCTAAACACCTATTCCAGCAAAATTCTAGTCGTTTCAACACTACAAATAATACAAGACTGAAATTTTAGTAAGAATCTCTTAACACAGGCGTAAACATTGTCCCCAACTTATATTAATAAGCGCCGACATCTTTAGGTTGAGGTTGTAAAGTTTTTTGATAACTCCCGTATATCTTGATTATAATTTTTATTACACAGTTGTTAAAAAGAAAATGTTTGATTCGAGTGATTCTTAAGACTGTAAAAATTATTTTTCCTTTCTCAGGAAGTTGCCCCTGTTTAACCCTGCGTTGGTACACCAAGGTGTCACATACCCCAGGCAAGCTACTGACTATTCTAGCTCAATTCAAAGTAACCTTTGGTTTGTGCTACTTTATATACCTTTCAAAAATAACCCTTGGTTGTCCCTGCAGTGTTTTTCAAGCCGACCGGTTTTCCTTAAGACGACCAGTTGGCACCTAAATTGAATCGGGGTGTGCTCTACCCCAGTGTACGGAATTTTTTATCGAAATTTTACTTAAACAAGTTGCAAGTTCTAGATATTAATATGTTCTGTTTCTAGCGACTTCTTCGATAAAATGCTTCCAGTTTTTATGGTTATGAACTAGTTTTTTCAACTCTTATTGATTAAGGTAAGATATTACAAATCAGAAAAAAAAACTCCGCGAATTATGGTGAACACTGACACTCTGAACTTCTTTGTTTTTATTGTAGTCCTCTTTTTACCAATATTAATGCTATTTCTTTATTTCGTTCTTTATTATCTTCTATTCCCATTAGTATATTAGTTTGAGATCAGAAATTAATATACAAAATCACTTTGTGTATTATTATACACTTAGAGGCAATGACAAATGATTGTTTGTTGGGCTCCAGGTTGTGATCATAATAATATGAGGGAGAAATTCAATTATTTTTGCTTTCCTCAAGAAAATAAGATGAAGAATTGATATACAGTTAACAAGGTCTGTAGTGGATATCAATAACCAAAGTATTGCCTCCATATTCGCCTCAAGATTATTAGTTATCAAAGTTGTTTGATGCGTTATAGAAGTACTGCAACTCCTGACCCTAAAGCTTATATCTGCAGTTGTCAGTTTGCTGATTGGAAGAAAGAAAATGGCGTTACTCTAATCGAATGTCACGTATTTTCGTTATCAGATAAAACTACGCCTGAGAAAAATTTGAAAATTGAGGTACACATTCAAAGTCCTAGGAATGGTATGTAATACTATATAATATTGCTAATGTGTTGCTAAATTTCATTTTTATCAATTCTAGTAACACTGTTTGTGCTGTACCAGGATGTACTAGTACGTTTTCTGCAGCAATCCAAAATGATACGATACAAATAGATTCAGTTTTTTGGAGTAGATGCTAAACATCTAGATACAAGGAAAGGTCATTTCATCCTATTACCATAATTCAATCGCAGCTGTGGATTTGGCGTGGTTAGCAAACTGAAACCGGCGAATTATTTCCTTTTGGTTTTAACAGATCTTCTGCTTTTATCGTAACAAACCGTGAGGTCATCTGTATCTGTACAAGTTGATATATGATCATAATTATATTAATCACGGTATCTACTTAAAAACTCACGCTGCTACCACAACATTTTCTCGTCTATATAGCTACAAATAGTAACTGCACCTAACCGCAGCTGATGGTCATGGCCACAAGTTTTTGAATTTTTCTGTCTACTCCCTGTGAAAGTGGTCTTTCCAAAAAACAATATTAACTATAGAAGTGCTTCATTTGTAACACATATTTCCAAGTAAATCATGTAACATCGTTAAATAATGCAAAGAAATTATGTTTTTTTTTTTCGTAAACAATACATCTATTCTTCAATAAATATTCTTTATACTTTCAAATAATAATATTTTAAACTATACTAACATATTCCCAATTCAATTGAAAACTATAATTCCATTCTCACACAAATGGTATTTATGTTTTTAATTTATTAATCCATGTAATCTATAGGATAAAAAGACTCAACTTGCATTCACGCTTCTTTCCCGACTCGACACAGTATTACGAGTAATTTTCGTCATATCATCGGTTTCGCACAAGGGATTAGTTCTCTCAATACCAGACCAATCTATCTTTGCGCTAACAGATTACAACCGGAAATAGATAGTGTACTGTGAAAAGCTGATCGCTGTCTCCCAATCCATAATATACACGCTCTAATACTTCCTTGTTACCAGCCTGTCCGACTTTGGAACCGACAGGATCATCCATAGGAGGATAACACAAAATAACTCGTATGCAGACTAGTTAACACTTATGGACGATATATCTCGGTTGATGGTAGTTATTTATTTATTAAATGAAAAAAGTGATACATTATCAATCAATATGAATTACAGTGATTAATTGGAAGCAATTATGTTACTTTTTACTATTAATACAAATGATATTTTGTATACAATCACTACAATAAAATACAAAATTATAACGCATCTAGAAACAACAAGAATATTTGAAACAAATAGTGGGGAAAGACAACGCTGTATATTAAGTCCATTACTGGACACCGTAATATTGGCCATAAAGGAAATAAAAAACAGTTAAAGAGTTATGGAGTAAGATAATGGAAAATAAAGAAAGTTACGGCACGGAAATATTTTAAGCTGATGATATGGTTACATGTTCATAATCTCGAACAATCTGAACACTTGAAAGAAAGATTTTCAATATATAACCAAGACAATTATCATACGCACAAAAACAAAGACGCACTCGATTAAAATAAAAAAAAGATGAATCGATGATCAAAAATAAGAGAAAGAAATCATACAAAGGACAACAAGCGCAGTAAAATAAATGAACGCGATAAAAACAGCATTTATAAGGAACAATCAAATACCTAAAGAGATAAGAGAACATAAAAAAATCAACAAAATCCTTCGGACATGTGCAAAAAACATTTGTGGGGGAAGAATAATAAAAACACTATTCGAAGCCTGAATAATAAGAATCGGAGGGAGAAAGACCAAGGAAGTCATCGGAGGATGAAATCAACAGACTTCTTAAAAATTGAGAAAACTAAATGAGGTACTACCAAAAACAAAAGTTCTGAAGAAATGGAGAGAGTTCTCGAAAAAAGACCCCAGGAAAAAAATCCGCAACCTCACGTCTTACATCCGTAAGGGTAGGAAAATATAATAACGTGAAACAAAAATGAAGCAGGAAGTCAGTGTGTAATAAGAGTTTCAATTCATGTTAATTCACTTGTATTTTTATTATATGTACGTACCCACTAGTTGACTTATTCTCAAATGTAACTATTCCAATTCAATCTTTGCCTATAAGATAATTAGCTCCAAAATGTGAATTCACTGTGTGCTTTTCGAATTATATACATTCTTTAATTATATTTCCAGACAAACAAAGATTATTCTGAATTGATATATTCTGGTTAATTGTAAGTGGCACAGCCCCTTATTTATACATTCGATAGCGCATATCAAAATTTATTCACCGATTCTAGTTTTTATCAATATTATCTAGCTTTCGAGAACTAAGCTCCCGAGTCGTTTTAATTATGTGTTGTCAACCCCACTGTTTACCAGGAAAGTAGGTAGGTAGGTAGGTAGATAGTATTTTGCAATATTGTTAATTCCCACACTTTCTTTTTCATATTCTGAAAAAATCGTAGACGAGTCTAAAGGTAACGTATTTCCAGCACAATACTCATCTATAAACTTTCATTTTCCTCAAGTTCTTAAAGTATTTGAGTCATTTCATAAAAATCTTGGAAATAGAATTGAAATTGTGGAACGGTATATCATACTACTAGGGTAGAAAGTTTGAGATTTCTGCACTGCGTGCCATGTTGCCCGAAGCGTAGCCAGTCGAAAGTTAGCACGCGTTTTTGCACCTATTTCTTATGGAGCTTTACAAATGCACTGCCTCGAAATATGTGCAAAAATTGCGACTTTTGATCAAGGTAGATAAAAAAGTTTTTGATATCTTGGGTATACATGCAATCCTTTGTTTTAAAAAAACATCCAATTATTTCAAGCTACCAAAAGAAAGCATAGACTGTGTTTGCGACATTGTTATAAATACCAATTTATTCGAGCAGTTTTGTGGAGAGTGGTCACATTTTGATATTTATTGCACATATATATATTTCTGATATACCACGTGATACTTCTTTAAGTTGAGTAATTATAGCTCATAAATATGAGCATTATTTTATTACGATGATTTTGATGTATCACTTTTTGATCTCGGCATCTTTCAAATACATGTTAGTGAATGTGTTTATTTGGAACGTTATAACATCAACGAATATATAATCTGTCAACGAATAGAAAACCCTCTGTCAGAGTGATGAAGATTAATCGTATATTTGGTTTATAGAGTACACAATATCAATGACCGTTCCCAAAACTATTTCAACCTTTTTAATCCTAAAATTGTCGTCAAAGCCTAACGTCAGTGAAAGGTTTTCAAAAGTGTAGAAAAAAAATTTGTAACTTTTTGATAGCATAAAATGAAATCTAGGGTACGGAATATTCTCGATTATCGACATTTTAGAACTTGAATATTTAGGTTAATTGTGTCAGCAGGCATATTAATATAAAATAGGATTGTTGTAAACACTTTTAAATGAATTTTGTTCATTCAATAATTGTTAATTAATTCAATCGCTTGAAATCAATAGAGTTCATCCATTTTTAGCTTGTGTTTTTGTGCTAATAAAATTTTTAAAAATAAATTTTCGGTAGTTAAATATATAATTCCCGTATATGATCTGTGATTCACGTACAAGTAAGTTGATTATTGTTAATCGGATCAAATGATTCATGATGTAATATTTTGTTAGATATTATTCTCTCATATTCTAGAAGACACAAATGGATATCTTTATTCACGTCTTAAGATTCATGAGTAGGCGGCTACAGACGTAACTGTAAGCTTAAAAGCATGCATGATCAAGCTTTTTGTGCCAGCAAGCTTGAGCGCCTGTAGGAAAAATCTGCACAAGCTTTTAATTGATTTAGTGAAATAGAAACTGACGAGATCGAAGCAAATTGTTTCACTGCTTTTTGAAATATTGATCCTCAAGGTCTATATATCTTTCACATACATACGCTTAAGCCAATTTTGCAGATTTTTTTTTTCATTCCGAAACTGATATCGCAGAAACATGGTTTTGGGAGTCCTTAGAGCTTCTCAAGGTGACGAAAATCGCTGTCTGCGCATCATTTGTCCCACAATGGAGAACAAAAAGAGTCGTCAGGAAATACGGGCAATGAGACATGAATTTTTCTTTGTCAAATATTAAAATGTCTTTCTCATATCTGAATGTTCGTAAAAAATCTATTGTATTACAGTCTGTGATAGGTGATGCCTCTATATGTCCGATATTCTCTAATAAATGTTACGCACGGTATCGATATTTCTCGGAATGAGAATCAATTTTGGCTGACCTACTCGACATTCATCATTGATTGACGTACACCTATCACCAATAATAATTGTGAACAGTCTTCTTTGATTGTGTTTCATCACCAAAAGTTGCACCTCATTAACGCCACATCTATTGTTCGAAAGTAAATTCTAAAACGGCAGCCCTCGTTTATATGAAAATATTTCAATATAAAATGTCTTTAAGAATAGTCTCGTTGGCGTGGTAATTTGTTTATGAATATTTTAAGAAACTGAAAATATTTCATCACCAATAAAATTTCAAGTTTCCAGGGAATACATTCACAAATTTCATATTTTGAAAAATTGAGACAGGGGTCGTATATGTGATTCATTACTGTGAAATTTTTGGGGTGAGTTCTTGAGCTTCTTATTCTTTGATTTAAAAGTCAATTCGGGTTTGTTTCCCCTGACAGAAGAATTGATTGATTGAATTGAACAATCTGAAGTGATAAATGAACAAATTAACTTTCACTATAAAATCCAGTTTATATATGATTTTAAAAGTACTATAATATTGGCACACCATGAATATTTTGAGAAATATCCCATATTGATAAAACTCCATTTAAACTGAGTTGGACAAAAAATTATTTGGGAACAAAATCAAATGGAGTTTAGTATTGATAGGGAATTTGTAATTTCCTTCAAGAAATAAGTAAGAGGATAGTTTTTCCCAAATATATTTTCCAACTTTCTAAAACAATTGATGGTAATATTTCAAGAAAAAAGCTTCCTAAGATAACTTATGAGCTTCCATAAAGTGAAGCTCATAACTATAATATATGTCCATAATTTTAACACGACAACCTGCCCATTCTGATCCTGGCTGAGTATCTTACATTTATTTTCCAGTGATAACATAAAATACACATTTAGAATCTTTTAGGACTTTTCAGGATACATCTTTCAAATCAGGAATGGGATATGAATTTCGGTCTATTGTAGGGAATGTTAAATGGACCCAAATCTAGGAACTCACTCCTTATAGTTAAGCCCGTGGTTTTCCCTTTGGAATTTATTTTTGGTTCGTGGTATAAAATATCGGTCGGTGCTACTGAATGAAATTGAACTGAAAATATTCAATTTCCGTCTTACTTTTATGACGTTTCCGATGCCATTCCGGTGAAAAAGAATATATAATCTGGGAAGTTCTGGTAAAAAAAGTGTAGAAACGTGATTCCATTCAAATTGGTCTTTTTGGGTTTGGAAAACGGCTAGTGAATTGATTTTTTAGAATTCTATTTCACACGAACGATGCTACTCGAAATTTAACTGCAGTCGATAGCAAAGATCAGCAGTTATATTGTTCGCTAAAATTGACTGAAATTTACTCATGGGGAAATCATTTATGGTATTAAGGTGCATGGAATAGTCTCAATTGACTCAATACTCACTTGAATGGATGCATTACAACTTCTCTCATGTTTTTCAATATTAATACTAATTTCAAATTAGGACAATCCATTGGAAGAGCCTAGGCTTTAGCAACTGAATATATTGTAAATGCGTATGGTGAATGCACCCAAAAAAATTCAAGCCTCAATATTTTCGGTTTGGAAACATTTTCGGCCTGCCAGTTGCTTAGACTATTGGAATATTATCTTTTTGATTCTTATATGGACTTCTAGTAATCCTTTTTTAAAAAAAATATCACATATAAGACGCTGACAAGAAGAACAATTCCATTTATAATTACTATATTTTTGTCATTTAAAATAAAATAAATATATTTGAAATTTGTGGGTAGTAGGCTTAACTGGCTCACGAGTCTAACAATTACAAATTGTGAGTTTCGTAGTACTGTTACGAACGCGACATGGACCGTGAAGCAGGCCTTGTTCGGTAAAGATGGAAGTATCTAAAGCTGTTTCTTATATACAGCGGCGAGTTGCTTATATTGTTTTGAAGAATTGATTACTAGACCTTTTTATTTTCTTGTTTTATTTCTAGATTCCAAAAATGGGGAACTTCTTTTTGTACAAATACTCTCCTGTTCATCAGCGAAGAAGTCAGTTAATAATCTGATATCATCCCGAACACATCGGGATAGACGACTAAACAGTAATAAGATGTTAAAAAGTGTTTACTAATAAGTCTTAGTTTTTAGTTTAGTGGAAAGTAAATAGTATAGGGTACTTAATGTGAGCGTGTGCATGAACGGTGTACCACACCGTTATAAAACAGTTTGATTGAAAGAAAAGAAAAATATTTACAGTATTTTTACTATATAGAGTAGCTTAATATTAATTAAAAAATTATTACCACAAAGAATGCTATAGCATTCTTGAGATTTTTTGAAATATTACTTATTTATAATTCGCAACACCCCACAAAACCCCTTTTCCTATTCAAGATTTTTGAGGTTGTGTACATCCTCGCTAGGAATTGAAATAATTTAAATGAACTCAGCCGTTAAATTATACTTATCAAATTTAACTTTTTATGGGAGTCGACAAATGGAGGGCTATACATTTCCATCTTGATACCTGATATATTATATATTCCATTGTTTGACCGTAACAAATCATTATATTTATTCAAGAAATACTTTATTATACGAAACCTTGATTTTGAGAGCTTTGGGTCTGTATGTAATCAAAATATATCTCTTAATCATATATTCCGTCGCTGGTGATTATACTCAACTTTGTTTTATTGTTTTTGTTTCTGACTGATAATATTATTCTTGCTGTAGCTGTGTAATTTGATCCAGATATGTACCCCGTTTTCAGTAATGTGATGGTATTCCTAGGACTAAACGTGAATATAATTTGTGTAGATACGTTATTTTTCTTAGTACCTAATATTCCATCGTTTAATAAAATCCATTTAAATTCTATCCATTTTACGACCGATTCATTACCGTAGTTTGAAAAGCTTTCAACGTAGACACACATCAACATCTATGCATCAATAATGACTCCACTATTTCATCAATAATTTACGTCAAACGATATTTCCAAGACACACAAGACGTAATCCGTAAAAGCCTCTCAAAATATTTTCCTTGAGAAGTAACGACATTTTTTAGCTTGACATCTTTTCGTTTTAAAATTCCACATGCTCTCTTACGTAGTATATTCAATTTCTTTTAACGCCAACTGAAAGCCAAAAAGACATTGGCATATACTCGTGATCAATAAACAATTTTTTAACGAAAAGAAAAGCATGTAACGAATTTAATAATACGATTTATTCAATATGAAAATAAGACATGGTTGTTTTGATAACCTAAGAATGTACGCGATGTGATGAAAAAGTAGTATATCATTTTTTAAATAATAAAGTAACATATAAAGAACTGCCTTTGGATATAAATTGTCTCTCTACATATATATTCAACTTAGTCTTTCAACAATGCCGCCAAAAAAACTCGATTAAATCTATTGTTTTCTTATAGTATTACAGCTCAAGTATTTCTATATTACTTCTGAATAAACTATATACAGGGCGTTTCTAAATTGTTTTAATTTAAGTACTGTTACAGGTTTCATACGATAATTTTCGTATCATACTTCTTCTAAATTTAAAAAATGTCGAAGGCATTCAAATTCTATATTCGCCATAAGAGGAAAATTATCCTTATTGATATACGCTCGCAGAAACAAAAACTATGTTATTAAGAGATAAACCAATAAACTTTAGTCTTGAAAAAAAAAAGATGTTATGAGTTACAAATTTCCATGTAAAACCTAGTAAATACACTGTAATATTACCAGATTATCCATATCCATAACTCTACGATAAAACTATTGAATTATAATCAATGCTTTCACTTTTTTAACATCCTTATTGGGGTCCATTTTACTTCTTGTTCGCATAATTGGATATAATATAATTCATAGGTGGATTCTCAAATCAATATAATATTGATTGCAGTGGTAATAATAGATGAACTACTGAGCTACAACTTGTATAAATTACTGAAGTATAATTACTCTATTGTATAATAGAGTATACAACGTTTATAAGGTAAAGTCCATTATTCCAATTATCATTATAGCACATTCCCCCTACAAATGTTTTGTTTTCTTATCATCTTGTTTTCAAAGAAATTCCAGTTTTGTCAATATCGCAGTTTCCAAAAAACGCAGGTGTAATACCCATACCGAACGGTTTTGTAAATAATTCATTTAACTTCAACGAAGTAAATGGGCAGAAAAAGGTATTTGCTATATTTGTCCCGAACAGCTTTTCACAATAGTCCGACGATTCTATCATGATTACTTGGGAGCTTTTCGAGGATTACGCTTGGTTTTAGAAGTAAATCCTAAGCAGGATGTTGACTCACAAATTTCCTTATTGACATGAATGAATAAATCCGCTTCCCGTCTTGTCACCTTAATAATTGTGCTTTTGTATCCTTTCGTAGCGATCGACAAATTTGGAATTTTAAACTTTAAGCTCCTTCGAGGTGTTAGCAATGAAAAGATAAGCCTTCACAACGTTGTTACAGTTGATAAAACTACCACCATGGAATAAATATCAAGTTAGCAACTTGAGCAATAAAAGTACATTTCTGCTCAAAAGTTTTCATCCACACTATAGTTTGTATGATCGATTTTGATATTTATATTTCAAAAACATATATAGATAAGAATATTGTAGCAATGAAACTATAGTCTGTAATTATTACAGATTTAAATTTTTGGTTTATTGATGTAACCTCCTTTTGCTTTTATTATTTCCGTGCACATTTTTGGCATTCTCTGTAACGAGTTAGTATATGAATTGGAAGTAGGACACTGCTTTTTATTTTCCCTCTTCAAATTGTCCCATAACAATTCAATCTTTCACAATCAAAAACCTCAAACTTTGACTCATCACTTCATAAAACTCTTAATGCGTCCAATTTTTATGTTCCTTACAATCTGCAACTTCATAATTTTATTTTGATTTGTTTGAGGAGGTTTTTTCACTACCACCTTTTCAAAGAGGTCAGTTAATCTTAATTCTCTTCTGTAGAAGTTTTCAAAGGCAGATCCCTAGATTCATTGATTTGAGCTGATATCTCTGGGTCCGTGAGTCGTCGATTATGTTTACTGATCAATACAATACAATAAGATTATCTTTTCCTAGACTATAATGACCCTTGCGACTAATTACATCTGGTAGTTAAAAATGTCACCCATTTCTGGTACCGAACTTGCTAGTCTGAATTTGCGAGAATAAAGAATTCGTATACGAACTGCACAAACAGTTGTCTTGGTCTGAAAAGTATGAATCACAACACGTTCTTGCGTCTCACAGGGCTAACTGTGACTAAACTACAATCAAAAACTTCGCAATAAAAAATTCAGTTGTGGTATAAAATCACAAATCTTGACTATTTTTCTCGATTTATCAGACAGCGTTTCGATCATTACTTGACAATATGATAAAGAAATTTGTTAAAGTGTGTTATTTGAAAATTTCATGAATGGATAATGGGGTGGGCAAAAAGTTTTGACCTGTAGTGTACATTAAACAGCAAAAAAATTGATAAATTGTTTTCTGTATAAAACCAGGTTTATTATGAAATTGAATTTGATGATAATGGGGATAAGGGTATCTGCAAATAAGAAAAGAAAGAATTCATGATTTGATCCACATATAACGAGTGGATCAAATTTCAATATTCCTATAAACTTCTGAAATTTGGTAAAAGAGGGAACTTTTTTGCAAAGGAAATATCAGTTTATGTATTCTATACTAATGTTAACAGATCTCATTGAAGAACAATTTGGATTTTTGTTTTGTTTTGTAATTCAAAGTAACGGAAAATAATTATTATACATTGTATTATATCTTTCTCTATTAAGCCTAGAGAGGTGAATAAATGAGGAAGTGGTACCGAACAGATGCTGCAAAAAATTATGAATTCTTCTTTTATTGGAGACCGAAAAATTTATTGTGTACAGAATTGTGGGAAAATCGAGATGAATTGCTAGATAAATAGTTAAGTTTCTTTTCATAACACGGTTGGAGTTTCCTTTTCCGGAAAATTTGTTTTCAAAATGAAAGAAGTTCTCTGTAGATATCTTGAAAAGAAATACCTGAATAACATAATGAAATATGAAAACCTTGATTATTTGTATTTCAAGAGATTTTCTCAGAGTCTACTAGATTTTCATTTAAAACTTTGTTTATTATTAACGTCATTTAGCGGACAACATGAACGTTGGCAGTTATCCTTTGATAGTTCTCCAATTTCATTCTATTTACGCCGTCTTTGTTAGCACCCTTTATTCATTTTATACGGGAGATTCTGTTAACAAAATTAATTCACAACTTCTCATCTTAAAATTAACAATAGATAAGATAAATTATGTAGGTATTGTAGAAGCAATTACTAAGATAAACTCAATTTTCTCTAGATGCCATGAGGTAGGTACTTTCATTCGGAGCTATTGTATTTTTAATTAATTTTTCTGCAGAAAGTCACATTGTTTACATACACTGATGAGTTCATATTTAGCTCCAAAACATGTCCTCCATTAACTTATTTTATATTATCCTGCAGGCCTCACTTTTAATCGAAGTTCGTTAATTATTGAATGTTCTGTATTTATTATGTTCACGCAGATCACATCGAATCGATGTTGTTACTAAGATCCAACAACAAAAAGTATTAGCGTATGTAAAACCTGATTATCAATTCCCTAACCTCTATTTTTTAGTTGTTTTGCGTTCCTGGATTGATAAAAAATGGTTCAGAGTCGGTTCTAGTGTGACCCTTGAACAGAGCTTAAGTTTCATATTCACAACGGTAAACTTGTGATAATGTAGAGTTTCTGAATAATTTTTTTCTAAAAACGATTAACTCTTTACTCCATTAATTTAATTACCTCCATTCTTCACTTTGAGCCATTCGGTCTCTTCGATTGAGATGATCTTTTATACCAATTAAAAATCCTTCTTCCTTTTATCCTCGGTATCTTACTCAATTCTTTTATTCAATTTTGTACTGACCCTTTGAAGCGCCAATTTAAATTAAAAGAATGAGTCCGATCATAATTAGAAATTACATAATATTCAATAAATAACTAGTTCAAACCATTGAACACTATCACTTCTGTGGACATATGAGAGACAAGGTGATATCCACAGAAATGAATGTTGAACCACAAATATTCATTTCATTATTATAGCTACAAAAAGTATAAAAATTATGTTATCAGTATTTTATCTTATTACATGAAAGAAGTGGTTTACATAATTAATTATAAACTACTATAAATAAAACCCAATACGGCGCTACTAATAAAAAAAAGATGCCTTCGTGTAGCAAAGCTGGCATCTGCCATTACAATCCCATGGGCCGGACGCTAGAATAGGTAAAATTTTTATATTAAAATTATTCTAAAATACCTGGAGTATTGACTATAAAAATATTTTTAATGTTAAACAGTTCCTGAAAGCCTGACAGACAGCGAATTCTCGTCACGTTTTCAATTAGAGAACAGAAAAATGATACAGTTGATCTCCAATAATTTACAATTATTTGAACAAACAAGACATTGTAAAAAATATCCTACCATTGATGAGCTGTTCCTCAGTCACATCCTCTACTGTTCCTGGCGATTCTTAACCATCAACCCATTTGAAGATCCATCTACAATTATGAAGCCAGGTTACTAGTTTGTTGTGCGCATGTCTCCATATTGTTGTTATAAAGAATGATGTCAACAGATGTTGTCTCATGATGATGGCACATCAAAATTCTAGAATTGTTTTAATGGTTAATATAGATTATGGAATGTTTACAAAAATAATGGAAGTCGAGCGCTATTAATTGAATCCACAGATTTGAAATTTTCTAGATGAATTTTTGAAGTACAGGAAACGTTGCATTGATGCCGCAGTTGTCATAGCCTGTTCGCCGACTGCTTTTTTCGGAATATTCGCTCTTTCTAAGAACTTTTGAAGATCGTGTCTTCTCTTTCAGAAATAATGCTGGGCTGTAATCACATCCAGTTAATGCGTGAAATCCTTCTATTTATTTACAAAATAATTTTCCTACTCTTCTGACAATTATCCATGCTTGTGTTGTGTCTTGTATCTAGATCCAATTTTTGAGCATTTTGCATGGGTAATCTGTTGTGTGTCAAAGATCACGTACATATGATGCGCAAATTTTTAGATTTTGCGTAATATTTTCTAGAGAGTCACCAATACCGATTAAAGATCAAATTTTGTCCATGGACTTTCTCAGTTGTCACCATCTAACCATTTCGTTTGCTGAACTGACCATTTAAATGAAAATAGTGATTTTGAGTACAAAAATATTGGCATGACATTGAACTTTGTTCATAGATATGCATCAACATAATAAACTAATTTTTGTCTGATATTTTATAAATAACTTCTCACATGATCAAATTGAATATCCAATCAATCTGCAATTAATATTTGTTATGATTTTTTTTCAACATCTTATGCCATTTTTGAGCTATCTACGAAGATTTAAGTCATTAACACATTCTCTCACAGTAATTTTCCACGTTTTGTGATGAAAGCTTTTTTCATAATTGAAACCCTTATATCTTATGATACCTCACTTAAGGCCACGGGATCGCGCTGGCAGACAGCAAGATTTCAACTTTAACACACGAAGGGATACTTTTGAAGTAGGTATCATATATCGATGACACTAAATTTTATTTAGCCAGCTTTCTAATCTGAATTCTGGATTTCATTAAAATAGAAGTCTGATTTTTACGATTTATAAGGTTTTAATACAAATATACTTGAAATATCCTTATTTATCACTCTTCGAAGCTCTTAACTATTAAATTAGTTAAAGCGACATCTATTGGACATTAGCAAAACCTTCCATGTAGTTGCATGTCATGGAATTACTCAAAAGTTTCTAGATCTACATTCTGCATTCGGCGTCATTGTTCAAAATGTGCTTATGATCATGAACCAAATACTGCTTGAAATACGAAGAAATGTTTAAGAAAGTGACGGTTTTCTATCAAAACATATGGTAATGAAGTCATAATTAAGTTTTAAATGTAAACTATCAGAGTTAAGTTGCTAAATTTGATTCCTTTCTTGGAAAACGACTTCTGTGGCTTTGATTCAGACTATTTGATTGCAATCTAATTTGCGGTATGATTTTTTTATTTTAATAGTACACTTTTTTTGTTCTCAAGATGTAGGGTGGCATGAGAACTAATGACTTCATAGTGGATCTAGTTCCAAATTCAAATGAATGGTGGATCATCTTCCTCTAAAATAGTGCCTCAATTTCAGCATTATTGGAAATGAATAAATCAATTACTAATAACGACGCTCTAGAAAAAAATAAAATAATAAATAAAAGAAAAAAATAATTGGGAAGTAGACATAAACAGATGGAATGAGACAACATGCATTGTACAATTGAGGGAAGAATCCGTAGTAGAGAAATTATATATTACTGCTTGTAAATCGGATACCTTAAGTACTTGATCCTATCAAGTTGAATATTCAGATCATAGATATCTCAAAAACTTTTTGCCACTAAAGTATCACATTTGAATTCGTCCAGGATATAAAAAAGGAGATCTGATATTGATTTGTGTACCGTACAGTATAGACTTGATGGAAAACTATACTAGGAACTGAATTTTGATGGTGATTGGGTGGCATTAGAAAAAAGTTTATGCTATAGTTTCTCTTTATCAAAATCTGTTGTCGATTAAAAAAAGTAAATAATACGACCGTTTACAGTAACTGAAGGAAGTAATATCAGTGAACTATTATCTTTTTATGACACCCTACCGTTTAAATAAGATTCATTTTTCAAGGTGTTTTATATTATTTTATATATTTATTGTTTCAATTATGATTATTTTCATTTTATTCTTCCAGTTTTCTTTGTTACTTAATTATGATTAGAATATAGTCAGGTTTCACATCCCTCAAGTAAAATTGGTCAAAACTGACTCAGGAGGTTTTGAAAGTAAGTAGACGGTTTGATATATATTCATCACATATCGAACTTTATCAATTATAAATCGAATATAAATCCTGAGATAGGTCGAAAGTTGATCTAAAAATATAATAAACAGAATTGACTTCAAGTACATAATAGCAAAGATGTTGTGAAAAATTAAAGGTAATATATTCTGGTGAATATATTAAAAGAAAATAGGAAGTTTACTCATTTTTAAAGTGGAATGATACTTTGAAAATTCAATTGTTTGTTTTCAAGTTGAAATATATTCCGAAAAAGTACTGAGATATTACAGTAAAATAATATCTTTATATAAACAAGATATTTTCATCTCTCACAATGCACGAAGACTTGTGAAACAAAGTTTATAATATTTCATCTCATTCAAATATCTGATATAAACGTGAATCGCTCGGAAAAAAAATTATGCCAATATTGTATACGTGATTTTCATTTATATAGATCTCTTAATATTCAAAAAAAGAACGGGTATTTCTTTCTTCGGAGATGAAAAAATTATATTAAGTAAATATTTGATAAAATCATATTAGGTATACATTTCGAAGTGAATTTTACTTCCATTTATACTTAAAAGTACGTTGAAACGATTTCGAAGGAACCGTGGGATTTCAATAAATATTTCAAACGGATACTCAGAAATTTTACCTATGTTCTTTGTCTTACCCTTATGCGGGAAATGAGAATCGGGAAATCTATAATTTCTCTAGCTCGATAATACCTTTCAAAAATAATGTATCCGTTTTTTGGAATTCAGTAGCACTATGATATGATTTTCTGAATATAATTCTGATTTTAGTTAGATATACAGTATATCATATTTAAGATAAACACTAGTCCATATTTTCGATTTTAGGTTTGAAGTTTTATACTTTTATACAGAGTGATATCTTTCATTTTCAAAGATTATTTTAGAATATATTTCCGCCCTACGCTCACTACGAGGTAAAACTTATATATGAGGATGAACTATGTGCAATAATTTTAACAGAAATGTTGAAAAAATGGTAGAATCTATCATATTATTTATTTGAAATAATTCGTTTTGATATCCTTAAAGAAATTCCAGATTCCTTCCTGCATACTAGAAAAAATAAATTTATTGGAAAAATTTGTTCACAATATAGTTTTAGCCCCATATACATGATAAAATTAATATTTTTAGTTGGCTCTATATAGAACATCATATTCAGTGCGCTCAAAAAGTGATGATTTGATACATGGAAGATACTAAGTGTAAGTGTTTTAAAAAAAAAGTATTTCAGGTACTGAAAAACATTGAAAGGTATAATGGTCAACATGTAATTTGTAGAAACTTGTTATTTGCTTTATAAATTGTCATTAATTTATCTCTCTCCCTATTTCCTTATGTTTTTTTTTCGTAATTTCCTTTGTTTTCTTCAATGTTTGTTTATATGTAATAAATAACTAATCACAATTAATTTTAGCAGTTCTCCAGTTCTTGGTTCTCTAGCTAACGCAACATCATCAAGGCTAAAATGTTTCTTACTAACAAGCAAATGCTTGAAATGTGTATAGTTGCGGATCGTTTGCGGATCTACCAACCACTGCTTTGAGAGAGTTTTTACTTCCGGAAACTATTTTTCTGACCTAAACTAGAATTACAAAATACTGCCACTCGACATTTTTTGACTAAATAAACTTTTACATTGATAAGATATATTCAAAATCTGTTTCCACGCGCGAAATATTAATTTTCACAGATATATTCACCAGGACTTCATCGATGATGATGCCAAATGGAGAGCTTAGAGACGATAGCTCTTTTATTCGGAAATTATACGGGTTTATTCAGAAATTAGTAACTTACTAGCATTGTGCTTAATAACAAGTACAGTTTGATATTGATTTAATCCATTATTGATATGAAATGCTGCGTACTTGTCTAGTTAGTGTAAGTAGAGTTATAGCTTTTTCTGTGACTATATTTTCTTGGGAAACCATCACATAATTTGATAGCAATCATGCCTCACTTCTATTTTTTGATGACTGAGCAACGCTAGATTCTCTTTATCTCAGAAAAAAATTTAGAATTCAAATTAATAATTTATCAACCAATAATTCATTTGTTCTATTTATAAATGAGTCTATTAGTATCATATTTCATCCCACTCGGTCCATATTTGTAATTCTACATTATATAAATCGTTAATCATTACTTATAGTCACTTCTTCAATTACTTTATCGAATTGATGATCTTTTCTTAAATTTTTGATTAAAGTTTGATGATTTTACTTATATGTTTGTTCCTAAAGGTCTCTGTGTGAAGGTGTACACTCTGAAAATAAAATATGAGCTCATTTTTTCTCGGTGTCTATTTCATCTTGTACATTTCCTCCAATATCATGAGTGATTAATGGGTATAAATGATAATCACCTCTCACTAGGTGGGGTCTAGCATGTAACTAACTCTACACGTGAAAATTCATTCCTGAATTGATATCGCATAAACGTACTGGATGCTTTATGTAGTTAGTTAGTTCCAATTAACTATTTTTAATTTCTTTCTAATATATGAACTGTGATTAAATTTGTTCCGAAAACTGTGATACGGAGTGTTTCTTAATAAAATAACAGACTCATCATCGATATCTTAAGGTGATATTAGTAGTATGAAATCCATGCCGCAGTCCTGAAGTATTTATATATAAGGAATTTGAAAAAAAGATGCATATTATATACTGAAAAATGTTCAAAAAGGACAAAGATAGACATGCCATTTCGATCCTACTCGGAGACCTAAACAAAACTCATTCAGTCAATGAATTACAAATAAAATGACAGAAATTCTCTCGTGAATTATCATCTACCAAACAACAAGAATATGCATATAATGGAATCTGCAACTTCAGTCAAATAGCTACTGAAAAAGCTGAATTTCTGCTTTACAAAGATGACGCTATTCATAAAAAAACAATTTGGATAGTGTTGAGATTGGAAGAAGTGATAGGCGTATAATGCAGAAAAATCACGGGATGTTAGGGGACCTTGTCGGAAAATTGTGAATTGTGCCAAGTTTCACAATGAATTTTTGAGTCATTAGATAGTCCCCGTGAAATATTTGTATGTATCATCCATTATAAAGAGGCTAACGCATGATAATTTTCTAAACGATTTGAATTGAGAGAATATAAATTCTATTTCATCTCTATAAGTACTTACCAAATTATGTAGCATATATCATTTTTATGCTTAGGACGAATTTCTCGGCGTGAATCCTGCCGACAGTCACCTACCATAAAAACGCTTTTACCCTGTAGCTTTCACATAGCACGAAATTTTGATCCCATTATATGATGTAGTAGGTACAGCCAAAGGCGATAAAGTGGACCCTACGCGACTATTGGAAAATAAATCGAGTTGGTCGCTATTTCGGTGAAACACAATATCACAGGGAGCGGTGAAAATGTCTTTGAACTATGTCACAAAGTGTATATTCTTGTGAACGGTCAAAGGATATTGCGAATCAGATCAGAAGATATGATTTCGATATTACGAAACCATTAACAAAGAAAATGAAAATAACGACTTCAACAAAGATTTTGAGTTGACGCTTATTTTCCGATTGCGACAACTTTATGGGTTTTGTATCAAGAAAAAATGGAAAAATATTACTCAGTTAACGAGTAAATTTCATTTTACTAATATTTCCTTTTATTTGTCAATAAGATTCGCTATATTGCGAATAAAAAATATTTTATATTTTCTAGACTTTCAAGTATATTGCTTAATATTTTATTTATATTTTTGTATAAAGAAAATTTTCATACCATATTTAAATGGATATTATCCAGTTAGCAGTGGGAAAGGTCTACATTCCTTTGAAACACCGCAGCTTCATGGCTTGTCCTATTACCAATGGTTTCAATTTTTCGATCTCTCAATATTAGCCATAAGTGGAAATGTCAAATTTTGTTCACTATGTCTTCCCCCGTAATATTTTTCATCATTGAAAGGCATTTTTTGTCAAGTGAGCTTTTCGGAAAATGGACATTAGTATCCAAAACGCATTGGTCTTAATATCTATCAATTTTATCATTCATAGATCCATAATTTACTTCAAAATTTTTCAAAACACATCTGTGAAATCAAGTTGCCGATCTAGGTCTCCCTCTTTCCTCCATCCCCGCTCATGCAACCCTCTTTAGTTGGAGAACATACAACGACCTCAGTATAGCTCTATGGCATTTATGTTCGGTATCATGCCAATAAAATGTTTTTTGATGTTTTACTCGAAAAATGTTGCCAGCATAAGTACCCATTAGACATACTTTTATGGTGTTAGAGGTTGCATACGACTCCAGCTGCAGAAGACCAGAAAAAAAAAATTGCCCGTTTGGGAAGCAAACTCAAATAGCATAGCATAATTTTCAAAATTTTTCACAGTACTATACACTTACCTGCGGCTTTCTAGGTCAGGAACGCTCCTGCAGTTATTTATTTTGATTCTGCAATGTTAACTACCTGATCTAAAGAGACCTACTGATGATAACGCGTCAAAAGTCATTGTCAAAAGAAATTGAGTAAGAATCAAGTTTTGACAAATCTAGAAAAAAATCCTGTCGTGAGATTTTTCTAATTTTGTAATTTTCTGAATAAGCCTGGAATTCTGAACAAATTATGCAATTTTTTCCACTTTGCAGTGTTTTTTTTTGAGTAAAATTCTTGAGCTGTATTGTAGCATTCATGAAAATAACGAATTATTGACTTTTCAATTCCTAGAAAATCTATTTTATAGCCCTTATTGGACTAGATAAACCTCTCGAACAGTTTATCATAACATATATAAGTAATAAACATGATAAACAATGAATAGCGAATAATTGATAGTAACAGAAACACCTGTTTATGTCCAAATTAATAACAACTGTTCAATTATACACTAAACGTGATATCAAGTGTTATCAAGCGATATGAGTACGCTGGTTTGTAAGCACAGGATCAAAATTAATAGAATAACATCAACATAACCTACGACAATAACACAAGTTCTGAAATCTGCAACGACTGTCTTGCGGGTGTAAATAATGTCCGGCAATAAATGTACTGCACGCAAGAACTGGCACAGTATAAGCATACAGAAGTTCATTTGAGTTAAAGCGCTCCTGGGGCGTAACTTCCGGTTTAGTCCTTACATAACCAGATAAATGTCTTTCCACAAAAGGCGATGATGATTTACGTTCGGTACATGGATATTCCAATGAAGTTATACGGAATTTAACAGCAAATAAATTTCAATTTCGTTTAGGCTTTGGAGTTATTACATTGTGAGGGTTTAATGTATTTGGCACTAAAAATTAGACATTTTTGATGGATGATCGAGAGAAACTAGCAATCGATGTGGTTAATGCAAAGTTTTGACGATTTTTCAGAAAGAATTATAAACATTTGAATTATAGTTTTCGTAGTGGAGTATAATAAGTTCTGCTTATATACCGTCTGCCACCACATCAGTTTTACACTCCTGAATTGCCAATTTGAGATTCAAGTTATAGTGCGTAATAACTACGACTACTGAAATAAAAGGATTTCATTATAATAGCTGAATAATACATAATTGACGCAATATTGCAACTCCAATTTTAATTTATTTAAGTGTTCTTTGAAATCCAAACAAACTGCTGTTAATTTATGGGCTAAGGAAACTAGACATACCAATGAGGAATAAAATAATTTGATATATAGTGAAGTTATGAAATCCTTTTAATATGGAAACATAAATGGTAGGTTGTTGCCTTTTTATTCATAAAGTAAGAAGCTTTTCTTAATCTATGACTATGATTATGACCCAAAACCAGCATTTATCACAGGTCGCGTTCGATTTTCAAATCTACAAATCAACCAATATCTTGGATTTCCATTACATTACAACTTTTTCTTGTGAATATTTTATGATAATTGTAATTTAGCAGTTTTTACAGATTTATCTGCATGGATTTTAGACATCAATACCATTGAGCTATTTTTATCTTGAAAAGCTAAAGACTACAAAAAACATAAGCCTGAGTAACATGCCAATTACGCTGGTCATGAGAACAAATAATAGAAAACCCGGAAGTTGTTCAAAAACCAAAACAAAAATGAAAGAACCCATAAGTTGATCATACTTATCTACTTGTATACTAGGTAAGAAAGGATTCTATAATATAGCTTTGACCCAATAATTTCCATCAATCTCCAAACAACAGTGAACGTAATCCGGATTACTTTCCGAACATTCATGTGAACACTATCATAGTTTCGAGAAAACATTCCAGTATCAGTTTTCGGGATGGGTAATCTGATACCCAATATGATCTAACTAATTTATTGAATATTAGTAGTATTGAGAATACTTTAAGTAAGCAATAAGCCAATCAAAATTCACATATTCTGGGAAAATACGGAATCATAAAAACATTATTTAAAATTAGGTTGATCTAATAACCGGCGTCAAAGACAAATCTACCATGTTAAATATCTAGAGTCATTCTCTCAAATGATCCATTTTCTCTAGAAGATGTATATTTTAATGAATATGAAGAAAAAACTAATTAAAAGTGTTTCTAATTAATAATTGATATTTAGAGAATTCTTGAATTCATTCTCGCAACAAAATTTGGCATATAATTAATTTTATGAACTTTTAATGTTAACCAAAGCATTTTAATTGCTTTAGAATAAAAAGCAGGGCCTATTCTGGTGATGATGCTTATGTCGGAACTCTTTACCGCAGGCTTTAGGAAAGACCGAAGCCATAAACAAGAGTTAATACTGAATAAAGGAGTGTTAGACTGTTAGCTCAATATGTATGTCACATTTGAGGTCAACCGAATTCATGTGGTTTACGTGAACTTTTCCACAAGAGATTTTGAAATAAATATTAAAGAAACAGTGAAACATATACTTTGAAGGGAATAGTTACAAGCGGAATACAAAAAATATTTCCAGGAATATGTATTTCAAAATAAGGAATCGGAATAAACTTCGTACGACTTTCCTTTTAATTATTTCTCTCTATGTCCTATTTTATTAATAAGCTCGGAATGACCGTCTACGTTAAGATGGACTTTTGTGTTTCTATGTGAGTCTCTTATATAGGTAATCTTTATTTTCCTTCATTCTCTATTCCCCCGTTTAAGTACTTAACTTGCTCAAAATTGTGATGGCAAGATTTAGGACTCAATCCCACTCATTATAACTTTTCATTAGTTTCATTTCAAAACACAAAGCTAGTTTGAAAATATCATAGTAAGCATCCGAATCCGAATACACATGAATCAACTCGTAATAAATTCATTTCTGACGCAAATTACTAACCACTTTACAATGAGTAACAACATTTGTATGTAAATGGGGAATTACAGATGGGGCAACTGGTTGCCAACTGGCTGGACATCGATTTGAAAAAACTTGATCTGTTGATTCGCTAGCAATTTGAATCTTCTGCCCTTGAAAGGTTTTAATGAACGAAGGTTATTTAGTCTTCAATATGATCACGACAGCTCAGCATTTTGTTCTAATAAAAATACTTTCCTTTGTTTATTTTTGTTTCTTGGAACTACATGTGTTTATTTTTTATGTAAAAAGCTAGTAGGTGAACCATATTGAGTACTTCAAGTGTAGAGATGCCTGTATATATCGATCTTGAACTTATGTAGGTTGTAGTGTTCTGGACAGACGCGACGTTTCGTGGTATTTGCTTCCATAGGCTTGCATCCTCCAAAAATAATGAGTCCCGATAAATTGACTTTCTGGGCGTCTGCAGGTGAACTCGGTGTTCCTGAGCAACGTCTGCCTGTCGCGTATGTGTTGTCAATACTGCTCTAGGTGGGATTATCTTGGACAGCTCGTAAGAGTAGTATTTGTAAAACAGCGTCAGATCAAAGACCTTTTTTCTATGCTCTGAGCTGTCCAGATTTCTGGTCAACTCTGGATCGCCTATTAGTCGAATTACTCTCTACTGTATTAAGTAAAACACCTTCAGGTTATTCTTGGGGACCGAGCTCCAAATATGCAAGCAATATTCCAAAGATGTACGACGTGAAGTAATTTATTTGTTAAAATGAGGAAATATGATCTAATAAAATTATTTATTAAAACAAAAGTGTTTACTTTTCAGTCAGTCAAGTTCCGAACACGAATGAGTCTACTGGGTTTGCAATATCCTGTCACTAATCAGTTGGCAACCAGTTGGTGACTTAAGTTACTTTTAAGTTTAGTTTCTTCTCAGTTGCTCCATGTGTCTTGGAGGAATTTTTATTTCTTTAAAGCTACGTGACGGAGCTTCTGAATTATATTCTCGCTACTATATACTCGTCTTCAATATGTCTAATTGTGTTCTTGTTTCCAACTCGATTTAGTAAGTTTAGGTCCCTTATGAAGTTCACTATTTTGATAGAACTATCGCATTATATTTGAGTATTTGATAGTTTCCAATTTAATCTGATTGCCCAATGTATATCGAGGTCAAAAAGTCAGAAACATTCAAACATACAAATGGAACTTATAAAAGCATGTTAAAACAACGGAAATTATGAGCCGGAGTAGACTCTTATATAATTTGAGCTCGTTTACTGGTATTTCGTCAATAATCGTGGTTTTGTGTATAAATTGGGAAAGAACAGGACTGAGAAATTCTTCTAGAACTCTTAGCATGTCGATCATAATCGTTGGAATTTCATTATGATATATATTTTTGTACGTAACGAAGCCTTATATTTCCGTCTTCATCTTGTTAGAGGGTAGAACAAAATATTGGTTCTTTTAATAAGTATTTGAATTTAATTTTCAACTGCATGCTCGCGATAATTTTCTTTGGTTTCCTTTAAAAGCCGATTCGTTGTTTTAAGACGGAAATCTTAAGAGGATTCTCTGTTATTATTGCCCTTCTGACACACCGGTTCCCTTCTTATTATTTCGTAGTCATTACGAAGAAAATTTGTCAATTCACTAATTATTTGCTTTGATGTAAATCTTTTATTAAACTAATACGAGAATTTTGTGAGAAATACTGGAATTAGAGAGGTTCTCCCATTTTTGCGGTTGGTAAATTTGCCAGGTGATTAAAAAAATAATTGGAAAGAGCAGTTAGGAGAGAGAAAATCACATTTTCTAAACTAGGTTGTTACAAAACTATGTCAATAAAAGTGAAAACGGAAAGTGATGGCTCTATTTGAACAGACTAAAAATTATGTCAGATTGGAATAAGAGATACACGAGAGAATTGCAACAGCTGGTAGCTTATTCAATGCAATTGAGACACAGTTTCTAGCTAGAAATGCAATACCAAAACAAATAAAAAAGTATCAATTTCCATATTGACATACGGTTCAGAGACATGGACACTCACACGAAACAAAAAAGATTTCCCCGAAAAATAGAGAATGAATGAAGTTACGACAAAAGTAGAATTAACACTATGTAAGAAAATTTGAATTTAGTTTATTTTAGCCATGATATGAATGAAAGAAGAATGATTAATACAAAAAAAGAAAGAAAGACCGAGCAGAAGCTGGACAGAAGATATTAAAATAGCGGGATAAAATCGAGGAATAAGATGTGGAGAAGGAAGCCCACGTAATGACTCAACTCCAGCATGCATTACACCTGAAAAGGTACAAAGGCTTCAGGATTATGAAATAACTATCCAATAATAAAAAAAATCTTCAGATTAATCATGGATAGTCATTACATTATTTTATTCACTTTCCTTCGTTATTTGTGAGTGAATCTGCAAACGTGTGACACGACATTTATTTGGATTTTGAGGTAAATAAACGCCTCAAATCTTTTTGAACTTAAGCTTTCTATTTTCCACGTGAACAGTGATACTTACTTTTGATGCTTAATATTCAGGCATTCACATTTGACACTTTCGGATTAATATGAATCGGATACCTTCTATTTCTACCGATTTCGGTAAATTTGATTTGCAATACGTGATAAATAAAGAGTAGTGAACAATCAAATTTTTTAAAAATCGACTGTCAAAAATATCTGTTAATTCGAATATTTAAATTCAGTTTCTAATAATCAATAATCAAAACCTTCCAGATCTTCTGTACAACCATCATTGAGCTTACATTCTATGTCAGACAGGCATCAGTCAAACAGACTGATAAGTTTTTTCAGTATTTATTCTAATATAAATTGCGGATTTATCTCATTGAACTGACGTTTCGAAAGAGAATGATCAAGAATTTAATTTTCATATTATATTATATTAGACAAAACTTATAGTCAACAATATTGATAACATATTTTTGGAATCATGTTGAAACCACTCACGTTTCAAATAATGATGTTTAAAAACAGTATTTGTGTATAATAACATATTTTTGATAACTAAAATTCACATCTTTCCATATCAAAACTTTTCTTAATAGGGTTATCTATTTTACACAAAGATAACCACTGAAAACAATTAAGTTGGTTAAGTATAAAGTCTTATAATAAACTCTCTATATAAAATCTAAATTTACTTGGTCCGCTTCATTGTTTGTTGTTTGCGAACACCATGGTTGCCGTCAAATTTTCAACAATTAGACAAAACTTCCCCTTACACGTGAAATATTAAACCGCTGGAAGAGCCATTAAGCTATAAGCCGTTCCTCAACTCTTCGATCAAGTTTCTTGGCATACGAACTAAGTTCAGCATACTAACCATATTATACCTGCCAATCCTTGTAAATTCCTTTCAAAACGTCTCTGTTTCAACAAGTTTATCTTTCAAATGAATTTGTATAAGATGAAACAGGACCGAACACATCAAGCAGTTATCCATAATGTTTATAAAAATTCGTAAATTCAAACGTACGTGCTACTTTCAATGTTTCGATTATTTTGAAATAATTTCACTATCATAAAATCCACCGTTCACCAAATTATGAAGTATTTATACTTAGAATATAAGATACTTTAGAATCAGAGCATATTAACTAGCATATTCCTAATTTGTGTACTTGGAAATATAGAAATTTGCGGGGATATCCAGGGTATCAAGGTGATGGAGTTACGTGTGGTTCTGGGTATCATCTACACTGCAACTTAAAGGATATATTGGGATCCTTTTTTTTCTGTGGTACTTAGAATACCCAGTTATAGCTAATCTATTATTCTCACCACTAACAAAAAGTTCAGGAATTGTGATGGCTCTAGATACCAAGATCCTTAGTTTCTATTTCATACACCACCAGATGTAAATCTTTGGAGTTCCGTAGTCTTCTGAGAGAATATGAAGTTTCGTGCTCTACTTACCAGAATTTGCACGTTGTATGCTATGCTGAAACAATCGTCTTCATATATCCCTTGATGGGTAGATTATTGTTATTTAGTTGAAAGATTCAATGGATCTTCTTTGTCTTAACCCCTGTAGATTATTCCAGTAACTGATTTTTGCCCTACCTAATTTTTTTAGTGTGTTCATTCATATGAAGTTTCATCTCATTCAAATGATTTACTCGTCCCTTGCTCAGCAAGTCTGTCTGCTATATCATTTCCTTCCAGTTTAGTGTGTCCTCGAACTCATTGGAGGTTAATCAAAATGATATAACCCCTGGTAGACGCTGGAAGTAAGCTTCGAATCGAAAATTGAATCCATCAAATGAAAATACTATGAGGACATATACGTAGTGGATTTTATAGGTCATCCGGTTTGAACATTAATCAAAATCAGAGATACATACAAAATTACCGGTTATAATAAGAAAATATAATATTATCATTGAGAAAATAACATGAACAGAGTACTGCAAACAAATTTTGTATCTGAATAATATGTGGAACAAAAATTTTTTGGAAAAGTAACATGTGCTCTGAATGATCGCATTTTATACTATGACGATGAAAGAGAATTGCAGTGCTGGAAATCCTGAAAATGAAAATTTAGAGTTCAAATAACTTCCTATATAAACTTTCAAATAGATAGAAATATAAAATGATATTGATATTAAGACTATAACTGAAAAGGAAAACCTTGATAATATATCATTTCGCAGGGAACAGTTATGTATATGATTGACCTAAAAACTCATACGTTTCCTCCTACATCAAGTCTCCAAGGTGCCTCTTATATATACAGACATCAATTACATTCAATTGGAATTGATTTGAGGAAGTGCACAAACAAAACATGAGAAAAAGATTCAGCAACTATTGAACACTCTGTTTACAATCACTCTCAATTACACTGTCGAATGCGTATTTCAATAAGTTATAGTATTCAGAGACTGAAGATAAACTTGACTCATGGTATTGTCCGTACCTGTATATTTAATCTTTTACACCGATAAACTTTGGTAAGAAAGAATTACTTGGGAAATTCCCTTTCGGCAAAGAATGTAACGTTTAATTTCTAACTAAGAAACTGGAATAGAATGGACTGTAAGGAATAGTATTTTTCAATACCTTCGGATACATATCACAATACATAGATTTATGAAGAATTTAATGCTACATCTATTTGATTGAAGTCCACAAAAATTGCCAGAAAGTTTGCAATTTTCCTTTCTATTCCTGTTATTGATATGTTTTATTCAAAATAGTTCCAGTTCCTTTTGTAAATTTAATATTGAAAAGTAGTGAAAGTTCCTTCTGTTTTCCTATGTATGAAACATATATCCGATCCATAATCGAATAAAGAACAACGCTTATTGCCAATCCATATCCAACCACCTTAACCTAAGGCTCTTATTTTATGAGTAGTAAATCCTTAGGTATTGCAAATACAAGTGTAGATTCAGCTCCAACAAAACCATTGTGGTCAATATAGAGTCGAATAAATTCTATACAAGTTTGGTACGTGATTTATTTCATCTGATCAATTATTATCATTGCATTTTTTCTCAAAACCCAAAATAAAACCCTTCTATCTCTTCTTCGTCTACTAGCAACAGCCTATTAGGAACTACCAGAAAGTTTCGCAACCTTCTTCTAGATTTTCCAATTCCTATTAGCTTAATCCTAAACTCAGCCTGTCCTATTGTCAGTGGTGGGTTTTTTGCGATTTTCCTGTAATCTAGTGAACCGCAGCTGTATAAGTTTTTACGAGCTTCCACCTAATTAATATACCCAAAAAGCTGTTTGTTTCGTCGAGCTATTTAATTTTATTGTATTTCTATTGCCTTTTTAGATTTCTTCAATTTCTCACGCATTTCTTTTGATGGAATCTTCTCCTTAGTGCCATTCCAAAAACAATCAATATCCCTCATGAAAATTCCTCTTTGCATACAAAATCAAATAACTTATCTTCCTATTTCCTGTTTTTAATTAGATTTTGGATAAAACTTATCTCTCGAAAAGAACTTATGTCGATCTATAACTATTTCCCTATCAAAATATCAAAAACTTTAGATTAACAAAAATGATAAAGAGAAAATTGGAACGAGTCTGTATCTACAGAGTCGAAAGACTAGGAAATGATGAAATTACAACACATGAGATCAAATTTTCGCAATCTCCAGTTTCTGTATCCTTGACTCTACTTATGGGTACTGAAGAATTTCTAATTGGGAATTTATCTATTTTGATGGTAAATTCTTGATCGACTTGAATGACTATTCCGAAATACTAGACTACTACTAGACGTTCCAAATGGCGATTATAAAGGTCTCAATACCTACCTAGAACTTTGCCAGTGTTGGTTTACTGATAGATGATTTATACTCATCTGGGCTTTCAACTTCATCCATCATACTTGTTAATATTCTATTTGAAGGATTTTCAAGCCTCGACAGAAGTTTATATTTAGATTATCTTATCGACTACCTCTGAACATATACGTTTTTCCATTATACTATCGTCTCTCAAATGAAAAAATGTAAAAATGTTCGGTTTCCTCAAGAATCTCATATACATACATATATTTACTGTTTAAATCAACAAAAAGAAGAAACAGGTCAATACGAATGAGCACGTGATGAACAACAAAAGGCATATGTATTCACGTAGAGAATATTTCCCAAACTCTTGAAATAAAAAAATAATTATGAAACTGATAATGGCAATGATACGAATATTAATGAAGAAGTGAATAGACCAAGAACAAGTACAACGTACTACACATAAAGAGGTAATGAAAATGATTAAAAATAGCGTTAATTCCAAGGGAACAATATTGTAGCAAATTATCCAGAACGGCCATTATGAAACTCATAAATACAGTATTCAGGCTCCAGTATCAATAAGATAGAAAACCGCTGAAATAATTATGAGACCCAAACAAGGAAAACCAAGGCATGAAGTAGAACTGCACGGACCAATATAATAATTACCAATTATTTCAAAATGATTCCGAAAGACACTATCAATAAGAATGAAAACAAAACTGGATTAAAGAGGTTAGGCATTCCACAATAGATATATCGTGTAACAAATATAATAGATAGATTAGAAATAATACATGCTCATCTGTTCTTTTGGACATTTAGAAGCATTTGATAAAGTTTCCCATGGAGGTTTCTTGATAGAAATCAAAAAATATCTACCTGCCTATTATGTTCAGCTAGTACATTCCTACCTGAAGGACAGAGTCAGAGAAGTCAGCAGAAGCTGACAGTAATTTGTATCCATTCTTCACCGAATTTGGAATACTATTTGTTGGAGAAGGTGGGTAATAATCTTCATATTTCAATTAATAAAATAGATATTTGGACTAACGTATGGAGTATTGATAGAAGGGAATTTTACCCGTATCAAGATTACTCATAAGAAGATGGAACAGTTATAAAGAAAACAGCTAAAAAGAAATAGAGAAGATTGCTGAAGGTCACAATAAACTACTCCATAACAGGTGTACCCACTTGTTTATTTCTTAGGTGAACTATTGAGAGAGGACCTAAAAGAATACTATTCTTGTTAGACGATAACTTAGGTAGACAGGGTAATTGTGAATGTTAGTGTAGTTATAGTAAAGTCAATGGTCTCAAAAAGTTCAAGCTCAATTAGTGAGCTATCAGAATGCTTTTACCTAGTATAAATCATGAGGATAATTGTGTCATTTGAGTAAGTCGCATTCTACATAAGAAATACCGTGATATTTTAGTATCAACGCAAATAATAGATTCATAAAAAACATTTGTTGGAGAATCAAAAGCTTTCCTGGGATAAAAAACAGTAAAAAAACTAGACACACATGAAATGATACGGGAAGATGTTTAAAACAGCATCATCACAGTTGTAGGAAATCGTTTATTTAAGTAGGACAGCAAATTGTATGGGTTAAAGTGAATACACGCGAGAAAGCTGAGTCAAAATTTCACGAAAAACATTATTTATATTTCATATTTGCCCTAGTGAGCTAAAAAAACACTCTGTAAATAGAACTTTTGTTAATAAATAATCTAAAAATAGTTTCTTTTTAAGTACTAATTATCACTTTTCGTACTTGGTAGCCTATAAATATTTGAAAATACGAGAAGAACCTGTAGTATTTATAATGTATGAACGTGATTTGTTCCTAACATGTGGTGACTGAACCAATTACATCATGAACTGGTCAAAACTTCAGTGTCCTAGAATTTCACGGTAAATTATTCATAGACTAAATTATTCAACTAAACCGTAATGATGGTTATGGATTATTTATAGACTTGTTATTTTTGTCAATATTTAATTAACACTGTGTTTGTATGCAGATATATTACTTTCCTCGTATTGAACAAATTTATTTGACATTCGTAACAAAATATTTTGGACATGCAAAGTATGGGTATAAATTGCTGAAGGTTTTAAAGAAAGAAGGAAAGCGGCATGCAATAAAAATGACCCACTAGAAATTCAGTCAAATATACAGGAGCATTTAAAATAGAGAAACATTAGGAAATAATATCAACAAACATTTTTCGTGGATTCTGCTTAAGATACTATGAAAAAAATAATTCAAGTAATTGAACTCAATATAGGATGAAAATAGGAGTAATATAGTTCAGAATCTATACCAACAACCTTGATAGAAATATTGTGTAGTATTCATTACGTCTTCAACCTGAAAATGACAACACTTCTTCACACTGATTCGCACTGAAATTTTATATTCAACAATCGTTAGCTCAGATATATCATTAAACGAATTTCAACGAAAGGATGAAATGAAAATTCCTTGCAAGGAGAATAGAAAAAGAAATCCTAAACTCCTCGAAAAACTAAAACAGCAGCGGGTGTGTAGTCAAAGAAACTGAACATCGTACAACCTGTTAACTGGATGTGATATCCCTCAAGCGGACATTTACACAATAGAGAAGGCTGCCAGACTGCAAATAGAAAGTAGTGAATCAAACAGAACCACAAAAAGGTATAAAAATAGCCAATCAGATTTTGAAAAATGGAATCAAAAGCAAGAAAATCGAAAGTGATTACGAGCTGTCGCGAGGCATTGTTTTTCGTATGTAACACTAAAGTTAACTTAGGCTGGGTATCACAACAGAATAGGAGAGACATATATTAGAGAATTGAGTGAATAAATATTTTCATCTTGTATTTTAGATAATTAATTCCAATACATACCATATTGTCACAGAAACTGCAGCTTACCTGCAATGAAAAAATATTTATTTCAATTGAGTAGTGTCATAGTATCAATCAATATGGGCAAACAGCAATAAATATCAATAATGTTAACGAGAATGTTGTCAATAAAATCCAATGATCCATACAAATGATGGTACTTTTTTAACGTTTCGGTCTATTTACTCTGTACTAAACTTTATTCAAGATGCAAGGCTTCTGTTCAAGTTGGATTAATTATTGAGAATTGTGAAATTCTTATAGGGTCTTGAAAATAATTGTACTAAAAATAAATGTGAACAATTTTAATAACGTATTTCCAATCTAACAGTATAAATTTCAATAGAACATCGTGTTAGATTACATTAAACTCAACTGGTTTCCACTTTGGGCATTCTATTTAGATTCGTATATAATCGAATTCGATCAGTATCAGAATGAGAGTGTCTAGATGTAGGACAATTCTGAAAAAAATTGGGGTTTTTCGAAGAAAATTATTGAATTGAGGAGATCGGTTGCGACAATAGATAAGTAATTTATCTTTGTTAAAGTTGGGAATTGAAGTAGATTCTAAAGATTTGAAAAATAAAATCACATTTGGCAGAAAATGGAAACTATCAATGAAAATTTTATCGTGATAATGACTCAAATAAAATCATTAACAAATCAGATCTATGAGGAATCAGCTGTTATTATCACAACCACAACAACATTAATTTACCTTTAACCTAAATTTGTGTAAAAAAAGTATGGACAACTATTTACTAGAACCATATATACAAAACTATAGGATTGATTCAATTCATCAATACAGAAGAAGCCTATGAGTGTGTACAGGGGTAATTAGTTGTTTGGTTTCCCAAGAGCATTATGTTAAATTAAAACAAAAACGAATATTCTCCAGTGAATAAAATGATTTTCAGTTTTATTTCCAATCTTGTATTATGATTTCACAAAATTTCGCCGGAAACTATTTCCTTAGTTGTTTGCTGTTTATTCAAGAAGATTGGAGATAAGTTGTTTGGAACATTTGGATTTCTATTTTTTACAAAATGTTTTCCAATACTCTATGATAAGCAAGAACTGTCATGAAAATAAAATTAGACCCCAATATTCCAAGGTTTTATTTTTTATATCTATTTTGATGATATATTTTAGAAAAACAGTTAAATTATAAATGTCTTATGAATTTTTGTGTATGTTAACGATTTGTTCGAAAACATTTTCACAGAGATACGTATTTGCAAAAAAATCAGTGCACGTATTTTCCAATTTTTTCAAAACATCTAAAATATTATCTCTCAGTAATTGCGCAAACTATGCAATTAACTTCACCATCACCTTTCCGTTTGTTTTGATCCACTGTTCATGATACCATATGGATACCACGTGGATGAGACAATAAATCGTACTCAACAACATTTACCTAGTTTTTGTTCATTTTCTGGATGGAATAAAAAAATTTGGAATCCTAAGATATTGTAGCCGTGACCTTGTCCGAAAGATCTTTTTTTAGTTTTTTAGTATTTATATTCTATTCTATTTATATTTCTATTGATAAATCTTCAGGAAATTTCATATTTTTTTTTAATCTTGACTGCGAACCAGTTTTGATTTTCAGCATCAAGCAACCGCAACATCGAATTACCGATAACAACTTTGAAAACATTCTTACACTAAACATTTTTAGTGCAAACATTCATGTATTTCAAAAATATGTCCTGTTCAATTTGGAAAGGAGTTATCATAAAAAAACATCGTGTTCGATAACCAAGCAGCCATTAGAGTTCTAGGCTCCAATGGCATAAAATCTAAACTGGTTTGTAAATGCTTGTACAAGCTGTTTGAGCTGGGCAAGAAGAATAAGGTTACTGGCTGAAACAGGGGTGGAGAAACCCTTACCTGAACCGTAATATCGGCTACAGAATAATGAAGAAACGCTAAGAGAAGGTATTTAAGTATAAAACCAGTAGCTGGATCCGTAAATTAGAATCAACCTACGCAAGAACAATTCACTTTCTAAGAAGAGTGGAATTAATAGAGCATTTTTACACTCTGAACTACATACATAAAACATACAAACAAAAAATATTATGAAAGTAATATAATATGAAATCCCCATGATATCAGAGATGAGTTTTAATAAAAAATGAATTAAAAGACATATATGTACGGAGAGGGAAAAAATTTTAAAAAACTTTGTATTGGGAAAAACACGTCATGATGTAAGCAACCCACGTAGCTCAACTATAATTTTAGACATTTTTCTGCATTAGATATTTCTCGTTTCACGGAGTTTCCAGCTGGAACTTCATAATAGCACGGCAAACAAATTTCGTAAAGTTAATGTAAACCAGACGTAATTAATAGATATGTAGTTACATTGTCTTTTTATTTCGTCATTCGTGCGGTAACATAGCCGCACAATTTCAATTTCAAATGAGTTTCATTTAATTAGTAAGGAAAGTAGTTATTTTTTGTATACAATTTTTGGTCGAATATTTGATAGAGGGTCGGATATAGAGAAGGGATTCTAGGGAGTCACCTTAACCAATAATTTTTTGAGAATAAAAAAAACTCAAGTCATGTAGATTTGAATCTTGTGAATTCAGTTCATAAATATTAGAATTATATAAATTTAATTCCTGTAGCTTCATGGTATGCTTATGCGCAGGCACGTGTCATCTCCCTCCACAATGTGACGTCACGTTGGAATCAAAGTGAAGCTTAATGTATGATTTATACCTGTTATGAAGTTCCATGTTAATTTAAAAAGTAATGGATGGATAGTCATTTATTTCTTCAAGCCATTCATACACTTATAGGTAAATAGACAATGTTTTAATCCTAGACAATGTAATTGCTTTCTAATTTATTTATACAATTTTTATTCATAATTGAACACTGTCTTACGTTCTTAATGCATTCAAACTCGTGTAGAACTGCCGTTGTCTTGAATGGTGTTTCTTGATTGCAGGATTTTCTTCTGCTGGATTGTCTTCTGTTCTCGAATTCGCGATCTTTTTTATGTATCTAATTGATTTTATCGTTGTCATTTTATTCTCCAGATTGTATCTTCTTATTACTCGTTTTCATATTTTTTCCGATTGTATCTGCTCATTTGAATTTAAGGGATGAAATCTTTATTTTCCATGTCATTGGCAATGTCAGTTTAAAATGACAAAATATCCACAAAAAAATTGTTCTTCAAAGTCGAAATATCGTCTTTGGTGTTGACGGAAATATCGTTTTTTAATGTTGAAATCTTCTCGTCCATAATAGTAAAAAGTGACGAGATCAAGGTGGAAGACTCGTCTTTGAATAGATAAGATTCAATCCGTCACTTACCAGTGCCACTATGAGTCTCTCTACTAATTCGATCTTTTTTCCGGATGTTTCCAGCTCGCGATTCTCCAGTTCTGCCTTCATGTATGTCACTTTCAGTTCAGTTAACGTTTCTATTTCGGTCTGTTCACTAGGACTATTTATAATAAACTGAACTGAACTGCGCTACACAACCTCCTTATATATATATTCTTAGAGATTTCCAAAAGTTCTAGGAAAATAAAGAAACAAAACAAACGAATAAGTAGATTTTTTTAGTAATTATTTAAATGAACCGCTTGCTATGAAAACTCATGTAGAATCAAATTCCTGGTATTTCATCAAAGGCATCGCCTTCACCCAGTTTCAGAATTCCACTATATCCAAGTGGAACCGGCTCCAGAGCAGAGATGAGTTTATAATAATAATTTGCATTATATAGAATTGAATATAGAATGAATTCAAAAAAAAACAACAAAATAAGTTGTAAGAATCTAATAGAACATTATTTAGGTAGTTGAATAATAGAATTTATAGAGTCAAGAAAAAATATTACTCCCAAAAAAATTGTGAGAATCAGAACGTAAACCAAGGAAACTGTTTATTTTTTAACATTTCTAAATTTGTTTGGCAGCTTCCAGCTTTATATATGTCCGTGTTCTGCTCAGAATCACCGCAAATGACACTTATGTGACAAACTATAGTTTTTTGAACCAATTTATTAAAAATTATTTCTCCTGCGCTCAAAGAGGCCTCATGCCTCTCAAAACATTCTTGTTCTGATATCTGAGCTACCTGCCAAAATTCTCAATTCAGATATAGAAGGGAGCCCGTGGAAACTGTTCTCAGCCAGTAACGTGCCTGAAATTTCTCATTTATTTTGTGGGAATACTCAAACACTATTTTTTTTATCTATATGTGACATATCCTACAATATATTTTGAACATTCGAGACATATATTTTCGTGGATTTTAAAATTCTGGCTCCTATCCTATCCACGTCTCCATTTTTTAGAAATCCAAACTATTTAATATGTTTGTAAATGTTTCTTTGGTATTTCCATTAGTATTTTTCCGTGTAGTTACGGCATTATGATTTCATAATAGAAAAGTCAATCTATAAAAAGAAATTAAAAATAGTAAACTCTACAATAGTCTTAAATACTGGCTAAGCCGATGAATAAGAAAAAAAACGTAATCTCAATAACCAAGAAAATATTCTGATTCCAGTGTGACGTCATGCGCCAGGCGTTGAGCCGACAAGTCAACATATCGGTGTTTGTGTATCGTAATTCAAATATACGAGAAATTTATGTAGACTGCATTCATTTATACTAGTTTCTTATAGATCCATTAGGATGCGTGTATTAATTACGTGGGGCTTTTTTAAACATTTTTTTACCCCTCCCTCCGCTGGTGAGATTTCGTGAGATTTGACTCAACGTCCTCCCCCAACTCCCAATCTCACGTGAGATTTTTCAAAATGTGTGTTTCTTTATTTTTAATTATAATTAGTTATAATTTGCTTCATATTTCCATGTAATACTGTTATTTACGATTGCTGAGATTCATCATCCATAGATTCACAAAAGTATATTTATTCCAATTCAGTCTAGGGAGACTCGTGCACGGTCTCAAGAGTGACTATTGGAAACAACATCCATATGATTTTCAGTCAAATCATCTGCTCCTTCAGCTTCGTCCTGATTCAACCACTCTCATGTAATGAATTTATCTCATTCATAACGTAATATAAATTTATTTCGAAATAGAATTTTTCCGTAATGCGAAAAGTAAACATGTACAATCTCGTGAAAGATTTTTGTGTAAGATTTGGTCATCTTTTTGTCAAGAAACATGTTTTACTTGATTCAATACTATTTTCTCGCAATTTCACTCTGTTTTTTACGGAAAAGCAATTACATGATATTTTCTGAAACTTCTCCTAAACACAAAGTAAGATTAGATGAGATTCAGCTTGAACGCCTTGAAATTTATTCTATTTATTACAATTTGATTCATGTAAACTGAGTACATGAAGATTTGATTCATTCAGATTCGGCTTATGTGAATCAGATTTCTATTATATTAGTTTGATACACCAACAATAATATAACTATGATAATATCTGTTTTCTCACAAAGCAAAAGTTTTTGAAAGCTGAACACATTAAGGAAAAGTTTTCTGTGGTCAGAAATTAACTACAACGTCAGAAAATTTACGTATTTCATGGTTTGAATCTAAATAAATCAGCCTGTTAACTAATTATTTCAAGTTCTCTGTTCGTGTTTTATTGTTGTGCGAAGTATAACTCATTTGTGCCTCTACAAAAATTTAGGTACGAGCTCATCTTGATTTATAAAATTCTCAAATTGAGATTTATATTCTTGATGAAGTAGATTCTACCAGATAATTTGTTTATCTTACAGAATATATGTCGGTAGGGATTAGAAGGAAATAAATCAGAGCAGTACGTTCAGATATTTATTCAGAGGATTCGGTTTACTTAAATTTGAAAAATACTTCATAGATAATTTTGGGACTTTTTCTATAAAATCGATTTTTTATTTGAGAATAGTTAAAGTGAAAAGCCGTGAGATTAATAGATATTAGATATAGTATTCTTTGGACTTTGAGGAACTTTGACTAGATTGGATTGGAACGAAAAACTATGTTTATGTTATATAGTTTTTTATACTATATAAGCACCTGTTTGAATATCTCAATACCTTCGATGTACTTCCTTTGTAGTGTAAGACGCTAGTACAGATGTGTCATCAGCATAAGTTGCCATCAAAGTAATTGGTATGTCTTCTGTCAAATTACTACTCATAATAATGGAATACATTAAGAAATAGATTAGAGCTTAAAAAAGCCTACTGAGAAACAAAAATCTATCAAAATCCCCACTCAAAATAAAATGGAACGAATCATGAAGCTGTTGAGCTCAAAAAAGGCACCTTGCCAGAACAAATAACTGACAATGCCAAGATAACAAAAATGGAATTTTGTGAAGGAGTCACGAGCACAATAACCGTTTGAGGAAATGAGATTACAGATGTGAACCTTTTTTTCATGTAAAAATAGAGCACAAGAGGGAAAAACTATTACACTCGAGTAGTTCGTGTGCTGCCTACTGTGTGAATATTGGGTGAATATTGATCTTGAACTTGAAAATGTGGGTGGGAAAAGAATACCTCTCACAGGCTTACACTTTTCCAAAGAAAGGAGTCCCGATAAATTCACGTTCTGGGAGTCTACAGGTGAACTCTAGTAGGTCTCGCAGTTACTGCTCTAGTAGGTCTCGCAATTACTGCTCTAGGTGAGATTATGTTGGACAACTCGCAAGAGCATTTGCTGTGGTTGTATCCGTAAAACAGAGCGAATTCTTTTTTCATGCTCTATCATGTCAAAGTTCCAAACTGGGCCTTGTAGAAAATTAGAAGCTATATAGTTTTTTGGTATTAAAGAAGGCTCCAACTTTTTGTTAAGCTACCTAAGCTAATTCTTATTGATCAATGATAATTCTTTTTTAAATTTCTGAAAAACTCAAAAACGACAAAGAATCAACATTTGAATAGAAGTGTGGGGCAATCAATAACTCAACAGATTAACTTAAGGACATACGAAATTAAGAACGAATATAAAAGATGAATCATTATTCGGTAGACGTCAGTCAAGAATATTGCGATTTCTGACAGAAGATATACTAAATAAAATAAATCTTTATGTTATCTCACTTCCACCTATATAAATAATATATGTGACATAAGAGCGAAAGTTTCACAAGAAGATGTCCTTGTGCCGGTTCCGTACGTCCTCTTCACATCTGACGTGCTTACCTAAAGACATACTTCACTTGGAATATTTGCCAATGACTCAACCATATTATGTGAACAATACCTTAATTAACCTTACTCTACAATCGGATTGACAGAGGTAAAATGAGAATAAACTAAAATAAACCCGATCGAATCATGTTTACATTATGCAAAATTCCAAGACCGTTCTCATAACAAATACTGAGGTTATTTTAATGTTATTTTTTGAAGAAATTGGATTCTAGATCACCCCTATCTGAACCAGAAGTGTAATCTATCTAGAAATGAAACAACTAAGTGTATTACAAGATATCATAACATGTTATCACAAGTGAATTATCGTATAAGAACATCAGATTTTATCATTCCTAACAAAAAACGACTTTTATCGTCAAACAGACTATATAATCAACTAACATTACAATTTTATTATTTCTATCAATTTCTAACCTCAAAAACAGCTTCTTTATAGGGAGCCACTGATTATATAAAGTTATAAATCAAGCCGATGGTTGATTTCACACCCCCAGACATTTGAGGAAGCTGCGGATTGTCTCGGGAACAAACGAAAATTCTCATATATTTACATTTCCTGAATCACTAACTTCGCAACCGTATGATGAATGTATTCCACCGCGAGAAGTTCTGAATTCCCGAAAAAAGTAATTCAGTTGAAGTTTTGATATTTCATTATTCCTGTATACTCTCATTAGCGGATTCATTAGTTCGGAAAGCAACAGTAATTTGAATAAATTTCTGGAAGTTTCCTTAATTATGAATTATTTGCCATCTGTATAAAATGAGATACTTGAAAATATATAACCTGACAAAAACCATTCAGATAACAAAACTCTATTAAGAGGAAATTAAACGTAATAATGCAGAGGTACTGAATTCGTTGGAATTCATTGGAATATTCACCAACACAAACCGAATAATAGTGACTGGCACCGACTACTTGTGTGTAATATTAGGCTCCTTATATATTCATTCCACCTTAGCATTTGCTCTTTTCTCCATGATTCTTAGTTCAGTTCCACTCCTCCAGTATTCATTCACTCCTACTACTACTAATCTTTACTGCTTTGGAAAAGCCTTTTGTTCGCAGAAGTTTATTCAAAAAACATTGCTCTACTACCCGTATTGGTATGAAGAAAGATAATCAAGTCTTTCAGAATGGTATTTCTCGTTTTACATCCTGAAAAGTGTGATTTCCCTTTGCACTTCTATATAATTAGTTCAACCCTGAGACTATACACTTTTTTACCCTCGGGATCTGGCTAGTAATAAAATATCGTCAGCATATGCTAAAATGTTATGCTTCTGGTGGTAGATTGAACCCCGTGGGTATATTTAGGCTTTCCTGATCGCTACTTCCAAGGTTTCTATGGCGAAAATTTAGTCCGCTATGCTTCGCCGACTTCTGGCCAAAACTTTGTAGGCCACAATACTATGCCTATGTAGTTGCAGATCTTGTCACCTTTCTTACAGATAGGACAGCGTTGGTCCACACATCTAGTATTCGCTCTTTTTACCAAATATTTCTCATCAATCTGGAGATTCCTTTCATGCAATTGTCACCTACCTACTTATAATAACTTTACTGGGAAACCACTTCCTTCTCCACTTTGATTTTCATCAGCTTCAAATGTATTGAAATCTTCAGTTTTGAATTAGAGATGTAAAGACCAAACTATATCGTATAAAATTATTCTGAAACTATTTCAGAATAGAGATACCAACCAAATCCTGTGTATCAACTGGATAAAAATGATTCTTAAATTGTTTTAAGAAACGATTTCTCATTCTAAGAAGCGTCGTCTATTTATATTAACATTTAAAGAGTTCTGAGTAGCAGGAATTGAATTCCTATTAATACTACCAATGTGGATTTCTTAGTGAGTGAATCGGTGATGGGTAGATTGAATATAGATTAAAAATTAATTACTGACCTAATGAGCTTTATATGGGATATATTGGACTTTTTATTTATGTTTTTAAGTAAGAATTTAGTGCCTTATGCTCCTTTCAAATTAACAACCTTTTGACATTTTCCATTTAAAGCTATAATAACGTCATAAATTTTGATAATTCTATGCGAAAACGGAAACAAATTATTCTCATAATCCTCTATTGAAATCAGCTTCACTAACTTACTTACTCCCTCGACTATTTAGTTCATGGCCTTGGCCTTCTCTATCACACAGCTCCAGCATTCTTCTGATACCTGGCCTGGTTTATCCAATAAACAAATAGCTTTTATCCCCTTTGGGTTTTTTTCTGATGCATTTCTCTTTTTTCTGCTACTCTTTCTGGATCTTCAAGATCAAGGCTATACGGTGGATGCTCCAAAACATCCCATCTAAGTATATGAACGGTCTGACATTATTTAAGAGGAGACCATAATTAAAGAAGCATATATAATGAACTGTATCGTTTCAGTTTCATCAAATATTGAGTGTTACCTTCCTCTGCGTCAATACGGGCTTCGATACTGTTCGAGTAGCTTCTCCGGAGTTCAAATGTGTTGTATTTGACACATTATTGAAGTAATAAACTTCCTATCGAAAATGGCTCGTTTTTGAGATTCGGAGGCTATTCTCTAAATTCGATTCATTTAATTAAAATGAAACACCGAGATGGAATATTTTGAGCATCCTAGTTTTATTGAATAATTCAATTAAATTTGTATTCGGAATTGTTTCTTTTTTTTTGTTTTATAATGTGAAATACGTTGACAAGTTTTCTTTGTTAAAATTTTGCTTACAAATCTCCTTCTATGATAATTTCTGTTGTATTCCGAAGTTTTTGTGATTACCTTGAGAAGCAGCAGTCAATGCATAGACCAATGCATTGAGAAAAACTCATCTTATCCTCATTAGCCGAATTTTTGCACACAAATTCAATAATAGCAGTAAAGTTGTTCTCTGTAGTTAAAAACTTCTCACCAATGTTAGCAATTGGATCAAAAAGAAAGACTCATCTTGTTAAGAATGTTTTTGAGAACTAATTTCTCCGAACCACTTTCATTATTTTTACTCATTTTTATTTCCAGACATTCTCAGCTCATAATTTTCCAATTAGTTTTATATTTTCTTCACTTTGCTTCGTTGTTTTTGAGTAAGTCGGGAATCTTGCGACACTACAGTGATTTGATTTGTGATGTATTTAAATATCTCATATTCTCTTTGAAAATGAATATTTGTCGTTCAAATATATACTTTTAAGACTTTACATCAACTTTTGATATTTAATACGTATTATTGCTATTATTATCAATTGTACAAACTTTCTATTCTGACTAAGAAAAATAAACGAAGCAGACCGAACATTTTTATATGAAATGCTCAATTAAATTGTATGTAATTGCGTACTTATACCTATTACCTGATATTTTGTTTGGATATAAGATTAGTTCTGTTTTCACTTCAACTAAAATTATTGTGTTATATCATAAAACAATCTAAGATAGATTTTCTAATAATGTCGAATAAAATATTTCAATGGAAACAGTTATGTAAAGTTCCACAAGATGATCCGCCTACCAAAAGCTTTTTATTTCTTGAGATAATATATTTCGTTTTGTCATATACATAACAAACTTTTTCCATAGTTATTTTCAAACAATACACTCCATTAAACTGCAAATCTACTCTATGATTTTTACATTGAGCCCAATATTAACCACATCGAAATTGCTTTCTATAATTTTGTACTTACAATTTTCTTCCATTCATACATTATCTTTATTTTTCATTTGATCTAATTAGTACCATTCTTTTTCTATAAAATACTTTCCTGTGGATCGTGATGAATTTAACTTCCATCCATAGAAATGACGAAAGTCATATGAAAATATAAGGATAAATTGAGCTTTGTTCTAGGTTGCGTATGTTTACCATTCAATTATATCCTCTTTGTACTGTAATTTGTCTTATACATTGAATTTGTAGCTGAGATCTTCCGTCTAAATGATTTTCTGTATTGCGAACGCAGTAACATATTGTATGCAAACGGGTCATATAATAATTGTAGAGGTTTCTACAATCTTAAATCAGGTCTGAATGAAATAGTAGAGGCTCTATTTCATTCAGCCAGCTTCATACAAGTTTTGTGAAAATTCTTTACAGCTTTAACTATCACAAACGACCCTGTAAATGTCATTGGTAAAAAGTAAGAATAGAAAAAACCTTGTAGAATTAATTGTGTAGCTAAATATAAAGGATAATAAATGAAAATATTAGTTAATTGAAAATAATTTCAGTAATAGAAAATAACTCCTCACATCATTGTTATCCTTATTTTCAATAATCAAACTTCTTTGCATATTATTAAACTGTTCCCAAATTATTGTTTGTCGTTTGTGATTTAATTTGCTAAACTAGAGGATGAGTGAAAAAGCCAAATAATTACGTTAGATAGTAAGTATGGCTTATACAAATTTCTCTAAATCCTCTTTTCAAATTAGGTTCTGTATAAATCGACTCTATTTATCTTTTCCTGGATTTCCTCTTGTCATTCTTTTAATAAACATTAGGAAGCAGCAAAATTAATTCTCCTTTTCGTCGCTACGCAATCCCTAACAAATTTCCCCGTCAAATTTGCCTTTATGTTTCAAATGGAGCTCGTATTTCTGGGAGATGTCGCGCTTTTTGAGAAATATATTTTCGCTGGTACACTGAATAAATGATTGAAACTGATGCTCGCTCAACTAATTCTCATAGAAAATAGTATCATTTTATAAGAAACACTCAATATAATTTCTAAATGAAAGGTAATAATCATATCATCATTCTCATCTCAAATTTCTTTACTTTCTATTGTCGATCATTGTTTTGATAAGTTTAAAATCATATACGACTTCATAGGCATTGAGTAAAGCAAAAACAGTGTGTAAAATCTTGTAAAATCTTTTGTGATACATATCAATTTAAAGTGGATCTGAAGTAATCTGTCAAATGCTTTTGCAACCGATGCTAGATTATCGAGTTTCCTTTGATTTATCTGCGTTGTATACTCCAAATTTGAGACTTCCACTGTGAAAATCTCAATTTTCATGTTTGTTTCTCTGAATAGTTATATTAAATGTTTACCGTGATGACTTTGAGACGTTCTTACTATCATTTGCTAGCTAAAATTTAATCTGTTTCCAATGAGTCGACACAATGAAAACAAGCCTATCCACCGAAGAAACTACCTACAAAATTTTGACCACCCCTCAAATGTTTTTTTTTTCTAACCCACGATCAGTAGTTGATACATGGTTTTCAAAGATGGTTAAATTGTAGATCATCATTAGTTCGTAAATGGATTGTTGTTAGTTTGTCGTATCCTATCTGTATTGTTTTTTTTTGTCCTCTCATTGAGCTATTTCATACATAACTGACAGGACAAATGAAGGGCTTATAACTCCTCTCTGTCTCAATATTCTGTCAGTCACCAAACCACTTGTCATCTTCTCGAATTCTCTATGGTCTCTATGGTCATCAGTTGTTAATCAACTTTTCTATTCTTATTAATATTCTTTATCACAAAAGTGGAGCTACGAAACCAAATACAGAAGTGGAATAATATAATAATAATGACAATATCAAACAAAACAGAAGAAACAACTGTGCAAATGCATGAACTGGGAAAGATATGGGAATTAATGAAGGAGTAGTCGACAGTGAAAATGAAACAATATCTACATATTATGTAGTCCAGTACAGAGTAATAAACGAATAAAAACTGTAATCTTCGAATGAGCACTACTGCAGATGCTAATCTATAGTCGCGCATCCTTGTTAACCAACAAATTGAAGCAGAAAATGATAACGTGTGAAATAGAAATACAGAGAAAATAAGCGAGCAAGAAGCGTCAAATTTGAAATTGAATTGAACGTTGTCAGTTGTGCAGTGGAACAGTTGAGATGAATTGGGCAATCTTATATGGGGAATCGTATCCAAAAAGGAGCAAAGACCCAAAGAGGAAATGGAATGTAGACAATAGGAAACAACCTGGACAGAAGAGGACTGAACTAGAGACGGGATAATCAGGGAGAAAACTATAAAACGAAAAACCTCTATTGTAAAAGAGATTGTGGAAAAGTATGTAAGTGAGATATTGTCACTAATTTCCAATGAAATAACTTCGAGTTTCTAAAACTAACATTATATGTGGCGATATACTTTATTTCAATTTCATACGCTACCACAAATTCAAAAAATTCCAGCGAGCTTTATACTATCCGTAATTGAAGGCTACTCTGTAATTCTCTCTTCAAGTTTCCATAATGCTACCTGAGGGATCCGACTACCCCTTGGAAAGCGGAGACATTATCAGTATTCACTATATCGATCTCTCAATAATTTGGAAAACCTGCGAGCATTGACATTAAAACGAAAGGATGGCAGAGAAAGAAAATTAACCACGTAATAATGTCGATCATAATGATTCTTTTGGGAATAGTTTAGTCATGGACAATTTACTTTTTCGATGTCACGTCATACCTGATGAGAATTCAGAAATGGTCCGTCGTTTGTTTTCTAGAAATATTCAACTTTGAATGAATTTCAGTAAATGTTAAAATCGTATTTGATTGGTATTCACGTTATTTAATATGACTATTCATATAATCATGAGTGAAGATATCAATGAAATTATTGTTGGTATTACTTTAGCTAGAGTATTTCCAAAAACGTGTATCACACTTATACACTCCTTAATATCAGTTTTTCATACTTTCCGTATACAAGGTGTGGTGGGAGAGGTTTTGATTAATTTCATTAATTTGATTAATTTGATTATTTGATTAATTTGATTAATTTGATCAATTGATCACGCTGAGTTGTTTTCTTTAAATAGAACATCCTGTATTCATTACATTATCACCTTTATTTCTTCGTTTCTATCGGTTTTCTCTGTACCTATATCCAACCTTCTTTTCATCATGTTACTTGAAACGTATCAATTAATTATTTCAGCATAAATAAATGGTACACAGAAGAACACAAAGTAGTGATCGATAGCGTGGAAGAATAATTGTTTTTGAATATTATTAAAAACGTCGACTAGTTATTTTTATTAATTTAATTATATAACTCACAAACCAAAATTATTATATGTAACATTGAAGAAAAATGTCAAATGATTGTCAAAATTAGCAACATATACTTCTAAAATCCACGGATCCTTTTTATTGAGTTATGTCTTGTAATTATAGGAATATGGTCGGGTGTTGAAGAATTAGAAGAAGGGTTGTAACTGGTTTTACCTGATTTTTAATATAATCTCAAATATCAAATCAAGAGGGCGAGTTGGCCAACGAAATGAACCGTGATGATTGGCAATCCACCTATCAACACACATGTGATGATGCTGAGCAATATACCCAAGGTAATGAGGAGTTGCTAAAACCAACCTGAAGCTCAAAATTTCCATTTATGTTTTTTTTCTTTATTCGAAATGCGGAGAATACTCCTTCGTTAGGGTAAGGTCTCTCTCACAATTTCTATAGGAGACATTTGGAGGGGCCGTATAATAACCCATAACATCAATGTCACATCTAATCTTGAATTGGTTGAACTGACGGTGACTTTTAAGGAATCTTCTTACATTATTACAAGTTGCGGTTGGTCGATTATGATATCTTTATAGTTTCCGGTAAATAATAATTCTATTTCAAAAATCATCATTTATTGAAGCTACATTTACGTTGATTAACCATGAAATATAAACTGAAAAAAACTGCCAAGACAATACTTTGACTATGGCCTACCCTCTATAAATACTGGAATAATTGTTATAATGTGTGGACTAACATAATAAAATAGTGTGATCAAATTTAGGTATATGAAATACTTATACTGAACGAATTGGCTCAAAGGAATTATTGAGTGCAGGGTATTTTTTTAAGTCAGCAACTCACGATTTCAAAACGATTTAAATTGTGCAAGTTTGCGGATAAGGTTGAAACCCTGTATGAAATATCGATGAGTGGGATGTATGGAATTAACAGATAAGCGCTTGTTGTTGGTTGTTGGTGAAAGTTTATATTTATTGGTTATACAATGTGGGCTAGGGTTTTTCCAAAATGTTGAAATAAATCGAAATATCTCGAAATTCTGGAATTAATAAATTTTTTCCGTTTTATTAAAAAAGAAAACAATCTCTGTAAACGGTCACAATCAGAACAAGATTATATCTGTGGCATCGGAAAGCTACAGTTCAGAAACTTGATATTTTAACGTAAATTTATCCGCAATTACTTCTAATCAAAACTTTTCGTACTACAAACTGTAGGTAACATTCAATTGAAATATTTGATTCCAGAAGTGCCTGGCCTGGCTAGAGATGGCAGTAGTTGCCAGAGGATTTCAAAGATTCCACGTTGTTAAGTATTTGTTTAATAGCCATCACTAGTGAACGTTTTCAGTGAATTTGTAAATATGGAAAAAATTGGTCAGCATTTTGTGAATGTGAAATATAAAAGCTGAACTAGATTCTACTCTGCGTGGGACTGCTCCTTCGTTAATAATATTAAAATAATGAGTAGCAGAGTTTAAACGAGACCATACGACCCGTGAAGACCAGCATCGCTGTGATCGACCAACTGAGGTGACAGCTCCAGATATGTTGAGGAAAATCCACAAAGCGGTATTGAATGATCGTCGAATAAAAAAACAGCGTCGTGAAGATGTTTCTATGTGTTTGGCAATGTTTCAACGTGGGTCCATCACTTCACACCCGAAAAAAAAAACACTCAAAAGAAGGAAAAGAACTTTCCATCTGCAGGCAAGGTCATAGCGTCCATTTTTTGGGATCAACTTGGGATAATTTTCTTTGAATATCCTCGAAAACGAGAAACTATTAACGGTAAGTTTGATGCGAATTTATTGCAATGTTTGAGCGAAGAAATCAAGCAAAAACTAGCGCATCGGGCTAAAAAGAAAGCGTTGTTTCATCACGAAAATGCACCATCTCTCACATTATCGAATTATTTTCTGTTTCTTGACTTGAAAAATTGTCTTAGTGGTCAAAGACTTTCCAAAACTAAAAAGGTGATGTCGGCAGTAAATGGCTACTTTGAGGAGCTTGATGATTCATATTATAAAAAGGTATCGTACTTATTGACCATCGCTAGGAAAGGTATATGAAGCTACAAGGAGATTACGTTAAAAATGAATATATTTTTTCCCAAAATTTTCGTGTCTTCTTCTACACAATGTATATATAATTCCAAACAATTGAAAAATTTGAATATATGTTTGAACTGAAAGTGGCAATCAACAAATATGATAAATTATTCACAACAATAATATATCCATTAATTCTAGTTACTCAATATTGAATTTATATATATTATGAACAGTTTTTACTTTATATTTTACTGAATTGAATCAAATTCGGTAAATGGACGTGGATTTGCGAAATGGAGTGATTACTGCACAAATTTCGTTGAAATTATTTGAATATATTATATTGACCGTGGTTATTGGAAAAACCAGAGCTCCACTTTATATTTTTTATATTTGAAATAGACCTTGTATAAAATTATACAGTAGCTGGGAACCTCAAAATTGATATGAAATTGTGGGATCGTCATAATTACAGGATAAGGTGGACTTCTTTTTTCAATGGTAATTAATATTACTAAGGAAGGAAAAAAAAATTGGAACACACTAAAAAGCAAAGCAGAAAAGGGGTAGTCAACGAAGAAGTCAAACAAACATCATTAAACCAGAAAAGTGGGAAGCGTACGTGAAAGATGTGGATCACGAGCAAGTGACAAAGTAGACAATAAATATACAAAGAACTTTCAGAAGAAGATAACACGAAAAGAAGTGCATGAGGAACTAGCAAAATTAGAAAACAAAAAGGCCCCTGGCTCTGATCGAATCGTTAACGAAAGTACGGAGGACCTTAACTTGAAACAGCGATCACATTACTATTTAAAAAATTATCCAAACGCAAAAAGTATCTCCTGATTAGAAAAACAGCATCACTATTCCAATATACAGGAAGGGAAAGCAAAATTATCCAGAATATTATAGAATGATATCCTAGCAGAGCAACGTAATTGAGCTGCTTGCCAAAATTATTACAATAAAAGTAATAAATGAAATAGAAATAAGCGAAGTCGCAATTTGTATACATGAATATTAAAAACCTCTGTTTTGTTTTATCGATCTCAAGAAAGTATCTAATAAAGTTCAAATAGCCGACATCACTGATATACTTTGGGAAGACAGGACACCCGTGAATTACATAAACGTAATAGAAGAGCTCAATTAAAACGACAAAACACAGATCAAAATACAGGGAGTTTACTGAAAAAGCTCCAATACTAACAAAGTGACAATAGTTCAATTTAATTATGGATAAAGTAATTGATAGCTGAAAAGAAGTTCCCGGAAGAATCAAAATGGGACGAATATAAATGAAGATATTATGTTACGCCGATGCCGTATCTTGATAGCCGTTAACGAGGAAGACCTATCGCGTTTGTTTTATCGGTACCAAACAACAGCCGAAAACCTTAAGATGTATACTAGCTGTGAACAACAACCTCATTTACCAGTGTTTTCAATGCACATACTTAGGAATCAAGATAACAAGAGCCAAACACTTACAACAAGATGTACGAACCAAAGTGAATACGGCCTCAAGAATCTATATTTACAACCCACATATGGAGGGGAAACTGTAGCGGACCCAATAAAAACGAAGAATATGATGACGGAGGCAGAGAGGAAGACATCGATAACTTTTAAATGAATTAGTCTAAGAGATCAAATAAGAAGCAAAGCTATAAGACAAGATTGGAAAGTGCAGGATATTGTACGATTCATGAGATCGAGACGACGATATTGGAGAAACCACGTCCAAAGAATAATGGAAGATCGATGGGCTTAATGGGCAAAAAAGAATGAAAAACCAACTTCTCTCCTACTTCCCAACCAACTCTTCACTCATTACCGAATAGATGGCACGAAAGCTGGACATGTACTTCACAAGTGGCTGAATAGTAGAAGAAACAAGACTAAGTATTGAGAAAAAAGAAGAAAAGAGAAGTATATTTGTTTATAATCAATTGGTAGATGTTATCCATTTTCCTGTTAAGACGTAATTGTGTTTGTTATATTTTTTTCGGATAGTAGAAGAATGCCTTATTTTTTAGTCTCTTAATATTCACTATTAACTGTTTTCTTCTCTTTTCATGGAGGGATATTTTTATGGGTGGTTCGCGTTTGCAGTACCTATATTATTATAAAATTTATTCTTCAATTAGCTCAATCCATAATTCTTTTGTTTCTCTAATACTCCGACTTGACAAAAACTTAAATGGAGTTAAATAGTTTTTATAGTCGCCAACAAGAAAACTCTCACAGAAATTCTTTGTTTTAATAATATTAAATTAATAATATGATTCACAATCTAGACTGCCTTGTAATATTCACAACTGAAAGTCATAAAGATGACTTATCTTGACCCTAATAGTTTCTAGTGCAACTTTGCATATTATCCCTGATGCATGGAACTTTTGATAATGATCTTTTGTAATCAAATTATTGGGGTTACTTAATAAATACTAATGAAAAGCCAAAGCCACATTATTACCTTAGTGTCATCGAGCTCCTCCTCAAAGTTAATAATCTTCATTCTATAGAAATGAAATTGATGTCTAAACTATGCAATTGTCATAGCCTACATCATTTCTTCACAAATGCTGGATTTTGTTCTGTTTCAAATCTATTGAAGAATAGTATCAAATTCCTAATAAAATGATCAACTTAACTTCTCGTGGGAAGCCTCCTTACGTATATTCATCCCGTAATATTTTCGCCAAATGTTTTTTTTTTTCGTTATAGGATTATATTCGATTTAATTAGATGTCAAAATTTCATCCCATGATGACAAATGATTAAAATTATTTTTCTATTTCATTGTCCAATACCCTTTTGTGGTCGTTGTAGATGAAAGGAAACATAAGAGTAACCGCATAATATCGAATGACATGGCAGAACTGTGATCAAGTTACCGAATCAATTATAGAAAATTCATTATCAAGGGTTATATGAAGAAATATTAAACACGTAACTCCATCAGGGGAATTAGGGAAAGGAATCATTTTATTTCATCCAAACTCCATTGGCATCGTCATGATTCGATATTTAGCTACTTTTATGGCTATTGTATTGTATTGTATTGTATATATATATATATGATTTTCCGAGAGTGAGTAGATGACGTGAAAATAATGCAGTTGTTTCATACTACTCCTCGTTTCTGAGTTATTAGATTGAAGGAATGAATAATTCTACCCTACTATCTAAACGCCAGGGGCGGCTCATGCCCAATAGTTAACAACCCGTAACTTTTACAGGGACCACTTGTACAATCTAAACCTAGTAAAAATAATTTTTTTAATTGATTTTTTCAACAAAAAGATATTCTTTTTTCAACTTTATGAAATTTATGTTTTGGGAGAGCAAATCATCATAAATTATTCAATTCAATTATATATTAGGAATACTAACAGGACGTATTAAAACAAAACTTCAAGGTGAAATAATGATTAAATAAATAAACATTTGTACTACATACTACGGAAGATCATATACTTAAATATGGGTTCTGATTTCGCAAATTTAAAGGAATTTTGACAAAATTTTTCTCGTGTCACAGTATTATTTTCACGACTACTTGTTCCCGAATATATTGCATCAAGTCACGGAACATTCTTTATAATAAGAATTTATATACAGCACTGATGGATTGAACTACAATATTGAGGTACTGCTCTCCAATATCTATGCTGTGATGTTGAGTACAGATTTTAGCAGCTACAGGTTTCTGGCCCAAAACATCTCTTCCGTACTCTTGCAATAGCAGGGCATGAGGGAGCCAAGTGCACACCCTCCTCCCTACAGAATCTACATTCTCCAGTATCTGTTGGGGAGGTTATCTCGTTCAGGGCTTAGGCGGTAGTCTCCTTAAGAAGACAACTGAGACCATAAAGTTTTGTTTTACTGATTATCGATGACATATTCGAGAGATTTTTGTAGTGACCCTACTCTAGAAGAGGTTTTTCCAATTTATTCCTTCTACTGAAAATTTTCTAATGGAATATGTCAAAAAGTCAATGAAAGGAAATCATTTTCTTTTCTGGGCGAATATGTTAACCTCTTTGATTTTCTTTGGTTGCTTCATGAATAGGTTGTGGCTTAGACATTAGAGCCTCTAGTATTTTTTCCTATTTTGACATATATATCCCCATTGAATAACAATAAGAACAAAAACAAAAAAAAATAGTTATTGACTCAAAGTTGATAAATTTCATTTTCTGATTCCAATTAACAGGATTAGATATTCATAAAAATAACCGAATTTCACCTGCCTTTACAAACATAACCTCAAATACCATTTCCTAAATTATTCGAAAAACCACCTAATCCTCATAGCACCCGTTCTGCAGTTACCGATGTGGATTCAGGAAAATCAATAATTCAAATTATTCCCTTTAATTTGAATCAGAAATGAACCGACCTCTTTCTTGAATAGGAATTGGCTACTTATAAACGGGAAATTATGAAGTAATTATACTGTTTCCCATAACGAAATTGAATTCAAACATTTCTTATTTTCGAATCCAATTATACTTGTTTTTCAACATAAACATGAAACGAATTGTATATGAATTTCATTTTTCCTTTTTTACTTTTATTTCCCAAATAAGAAAAAAAAATCCATCACATCCATGTTTCAATGACATATTATCTCCAGGTGGATATATGTAATTCAGTTGGTACTAAGTGTCGCTGCTATAAAAAAATACTCTCATTATCTTCTATCACACGAACTGACTCATATTTACCTACATGATATGGTCACATGTCATACTTACCTTTCGCAAACTTGTGAATTGCGTTGCCTTCACTGCCGACTTCATCTTGTGAAATAGAAAAGTCATAAGGGATAAGTTCGGGCAAACGCTGTGGATGTTCCAATATGGTAATACATCATTTTACAAGGAACATATGTGACGGTGTATTGTCTTGGTGAAGAACCCAGAATGTGGTCTTCCACAAAGCGAGATTTCGTCTTCTTTCAACATTTCTATGGGATAAATATTTATTTCCATATACCCATTCCAACATTGTGTTAGTTTATGTGTAGTAGTAGTTTCATTTAAAAATACAGATTGCTGAGACTCGACTACTACAATCAAACTAAGCGAAATGCTGGCTAAATGGTCCTTAACCCTTAACCAAAGACATCCGGTCCTTTTGACCGGTGAGGGTCCCCCGCGAATGAGTTTCTCCGCATCCCTACCACTTTTGCGTGCCCGCGTCTGTTTACCTTCCCATTATTTAGTTCTATAGCGACAGCCAAAGTGCCTACTGTGTTGTGTTCAAATTTAGGAAATTATTCACGTGCAAATTTCGCTGCCGGTCAAAAATACCGGTGATCTGTGTTTAGATAATAAATTAAAATTGTTATACTTATTTGTTTTCAATGTTTGCGCTTTTAGATTTGGTATAGATTGCAACCATGGGCCCTCCAAAAAAGTTAAATATGGGGATACGAATTATGAGCAGATTTTGATTGAATGGTCTGATGAAATAGAGTCTGGTGCCAGCGATATTGACTCAGATAGCGACTTCATACCATCTCCGATCATGAAAGTTAGTCAGAAATTGAAGCTGAAAAAAGGAACCAAGAAAACCATGAAGACGTCGGGGAGAAAAGTACTTCCACCGCATTTTATGAGAAAAATAGGTTTAAATGGTCATCGATTCCTGCAGTTCCTAAAAATACGCGTACCTTGCAACACAACATTGTCCTCAAATGCCCAGGTCTTAAAAATATATATGACGCGAAGAACAGTGGCCACATTCTTGAGTTGAATCTTGTTGAACTAAAAGCTTTCTTGGGCCTCATGATTTTTACATTACAATTTTCAAATCCAATCATGAGGATATCAGATCGATTTTCGCTACAGATGACTCTGGGAGGGATATATTTCGTTGCGTAATGAATTCAAATCGGTTTGTAATTATTCATTCTTGTCTGAGGTTTGAAATGCTCGTTTCATTTCGAGGAAGATGTAGATTCGAAATGTTTATGCCAGCGAAACCTTGCAAATATGGCATAAGAGTAATGGCTTTAACGGATGCAAGAACTGGATACCTTCTCAATGCTCACGTGTATTCTGAAAAGGATTCTGATGGTCATTTCTTGAGCAACGATGAAAGGGTATTTTCTGAACCGACTCAGGTGTGTTAAAACTGTCCAAACCAATTTATAAAACTAACAAAAACGTCACCGCCGACAAGTGGTTTTCTTCGTTGGGGTTGTTAATTACCTAAAGATTAAAAAGTTAACTTATGTGGGAACGCTAAAAAAATAAAGGTGAAATCCCTGCTCCATTTTTACTAAATAAGCAGAGATGTGTTGATTCCAGTTTCTATGGGTTCACCAGTGATACAACACTGGTGGTAAACCAGAGATAATAGATTCATATATTCTCCATCAGCGTATCGAGATATTTTAAAAATTGATCGCTACCAATTTGGCAAAGAATTAGTAATGACATTGGTAACTCCCCATATGGAACGCAGTTATGAAAATGTTCATATTGGTCGGGGAATAAAATTGTCTATCAAACGAGTTCTCAAATTGCAGGATCAAGAACAATTCCCATCTGAAGATAAACTACCCACCAGAACAACTTGCAGAAGGTGTCCGTCCAAAAATGAAAGAAAAACATTTCATGTTTAGGTCCACTTTATCGTCCAAAAAGTTGCTACGGTCAAAATGACCGGCTCTCTGTGGCTACGGCCTAAACATGGAGGCTCTGTGGTTAAGAGTTAAACAGGTAGCGGGAAACTCTCAGATTATTTGAAGCATTATTTGGTTCACCCAATAGCCTATTATTGCATTCTCAAGTTCATCTCCAGCAATACAACAAATATTACAAGCATTCACTGTTAAATAATTCATTATTTCAGTCAAGAAAATACAGGAAATTAAAATCAATCCCTTGCTAATATATTCACTCAAAATTAAAATATATATTTAGTTACCGTCACAACAAAACGGAAGAAGAAAAATTTAAAAGAACCGAGAGAAAGATATTGGGAACGATAATAGGTCCAAACATTACATAGGAGGGAGAAGGAAAATATAGTGAGATACATAAAAGCACAAAGACTTAACTAAACTGGGCGTATAATGAAAAGAAAACCAATTGAAATGATCAATAGAATAACGCAATGGACCTCATTGTGTACAAGGAGAAGAGGCAGGCCGAGAATGACTGGGGAAACGAAATAGAGGAGGATATAAGAGCACTTGATATAGAGAACTGGAGGGCAATATGTCGGAACCGAAAGGAATGGAAAATAATAACAAAAGCAGCCAAGACAATCGATAAACTATAAAGAAAACAAAAATAGAAAACGAGGAATAATTCATCTCAAAGAAGGATTTTGAAGCGCTATAAGCGATAACCATAATCCAAAGGATTGAGAAGCTTGATGATGATGAGTTGCCGCTAATTTCTCATATATTTTCTTTAGAGGGTGATATGACTTTATAGATTGATGCAACGTAATGGTTGTTGAAATTTTCTTAGCTTTAACTCAGCAAGAGTATCTATCATATACTGGTTTCTATTTTCTTTTATATCTACGAGGAGAAGAAATTAAAAAAAAGTTACTTCTAGCTATATTCACCGTACCATATAGCACAAAAAAGGGCCATCTTCCAGTTTCTCTGCCGCCCAACAATTAGTCAGATATATCGACCTAAGTGTAATTGTAATTTTGAATGTTTGTTGGTTTACTCATTTCTTTCGAAATTTCTCTATCTATTCAAATATTCTCTTAGGCAAGAAGGCAAATTAGATAAAAAGCCGCAAATAATTTGTATTGGTACTTTTTTCAATATATTGACTAGCATCTATCATATAACTTGTTACTAATAAGATTTTTTTCGTGAAGATTTTTCTTAATTTCAGTTGTATTTTGATAAATAATCAATTCAAATCAAAAAGTAGAAATTTGACCTACTTCAGTTTCTACCAAAATATATATTGACGTCAAATTTCTACTTGTTAATTTGAGTTGATTTTCGATTAAAATAAATCTTAATTGAAGATAAATCATCACGACAAACATGTAAAAAGTTCTAAGAGGTAGAAAATAAAAAAAATTATATTTTCTTTGAATCAAAGATCAAGGTAATCCTTCAATGGTAAGGTAAAATAAGGGTGTACGTGATGATAAGCAAATGTCAATAAAAATATCCCATTTCTCATGAACGTCTTGAGCTAAACCTGACATAAGTCAGTAAAACTTTGGTCTGGCACATAGATGATTGTCTTTCTTGGCAGCGGAAGAGCTAGGATTGTGGTTCTTACTGTGAAATAGTGTTAAATGTAGTGTGAAATACTGTGAAGTGATTTGTGAAATATTGTTGTTACCTCATAATCTTATTTTGTAAGTAGAAGTTTAACATTTTTCGGCAGTAGTATTGTGCCTAAAATAGGATCAAATAGTATCAAAGACGAAATGTCAAGCATTTGTCCATATTTCTTTGTTTCATTGTTCGTGCTCAACATAAAGTTTTCTGATTCAATGCTCTGAATTCTCTGCTGTTTGATATCCATTTGTAACTATTCTCACCTTTCAAACTAACATGGTTCAATTCACTAGAAAGTGCTTTACAAATAAATGTCGTCAAAAGCGGTCCTGATTAAATATAACAGCAATCAGTTTTCGAATGTTAAAAATTATAGCTCTCGTAAATTTCACAAATACCCATTGGTGAAAAGAAACAAAATTATTGGTGTTCAGCTAATGCGCATTGTTGTCACTTGTACGTGTATATCAGATATGAAAAACGGAATTTGAGTGGAGCAACAGATATATAAAAAAATTATATATTAGCTTAGGCATCTTTATAACTTATCTAATAGCAAATCGACAGCAGAAAAATGAAAAGTAAATGCATTTTGAAGTATCATATTCGATAAATAGAAAATAAATATTGTAGCATTACGTTCAAGGTTTGTTCGTTCTAATTTTCAAAGTTGAGTAGTGAATTGATCATTTACATTAATTAAAAAAAAAAAACTAATTTAGAAAATTTACGGGAACAGTGTTGACTTCGTTACGATAACGTACACCGTTCATTGGAAAGTTATTTCTCATCCGCAGAGAATTTTCTACCGAGATCGTTTTATTTCGGCATCGTAAATCAAATTTGAAAGAGTCGCGTTGCCTCTGTATCTCGTAAAATGTTTATTTGGTCAAAAATTTAAATAAAGAATGTGACCGGAGGTTATGAATTTATTAAATGTGACAGGGTTAGGTGTTGTAATGGAATACAGTTGAATTATTGGTTGCGTTTGTTAAAACGAGACAAATTTTCAAGTGGTGTTCTGTCCTCCGCTGGAATCATAAACCAACAAAAGGTGAATGATCGTTCGATAAATAAGTCATAATTTAAAAACAGCTGTTTTCAAGATAACAAATTGTTCTAAAATTTATTACGATGTGAATTTTGTATTTTATCAGCGTTTACCGCGGGCTACTTGTTCATCTTTATGAAATAGTTAACTAATAGAAATAAAACCATCAACGTCTTCAATGAACGCATAGAACGAGTTACGACAAATCTTAACAACTATTCTGTTGGAGCTTTGTTCTATTATTATCGATCTGAATCCCTCTTGCAAGCAATGTGATTATTCATTGTTCAATTCAATCTGAGTTCTGGTTTCTCTACTTGCAGTAAATCGCCCGGTGTTTCAATGAACATGAATAAAATATGACGTATCAATGCGAGTGCTGGTAACTGATGAGAAAATAATAAAGGCTGTGGAAATTAACTACTTCAGATTATCGTACAGGATATCCAGAACAGAACATATACGAAAAGAAAATATGCGACAAAGAACAGGTCAAGTATATACTACTTTAGAGAGAATACAATTACTCTGCCACGGACATGTGATGAAGATGGAGCAGAACCGATAACCAAGTGATGCATTATTGTACCAACCGGAGAATAAAAGAAGAAAAGAAAGACCCTCAAGGACCTGAAAGGAAGGGATTGAACAGACCATGTGAGTCAGATCTGTCCAGGAAAACGAGTGGATAGAGATAGAGATAGATACAGATAGGAATAATAAATACAAAGAAGATTCAAAGAAGAAGAAAATATGGCCAATGACAAAAACAAAGGAGTATGATGTATATGAGAATGTGCTTTTGAAACATAAGACCTGACAAAATAAGCATATCGTCGGTGATGCAGGTTTTTTACGGTATTTCTTTAACCTGGTGACCCGGTTCGCCGGCCAAATTGCCGACGAGAGAGAATAATGTAGCCACAGCTGTACCCACTTTATCAACTAACACTATTCAAACAAAAAAAAAACAAAAAAAAAGACAGAACAGATTAAAAAAAGTAAAGAGAAAATATATATCCCATAAATTTGAGAAGAAACGTTTTCTTTTGTATTGTGCGCTCCTTTCGTTGCTTCTTCACTCTGTTTTAATTTTTTTTTTTTCGTTTCAACCTAAATGTAGTACAAATTACCTACCATTCACCACTGCTGCAGCCCTGCAGAGGAATAAATACCATATCAGGTCAAAATCGAATATAATTCAACCTAAACATGAAAAATTTACTCAGCTCATCTATAAAAAGCCCAACGAATCTCTCTTGAAATTAGCACTGAATAAAAATGGCAACGATTAAGAGTAGATTGCTCAATAATAAGGAAACTAGAAATTGGGCAATGTAATGGTTTGTTGGCGGCTAATAATGCTAAGATACAGGTAGCCCAAACGAATACTAGAATGCGAACCTTCAGGAAGACAACGTATAAGATTACCAACTCTATGATGGGAAATGTATTGGACATGCAATGATGATGGTGATCTCGTGTAGTAAACTGTCGAGAAAGAAGATGATGTTACTATACAAACCATTAATTTGGGATAAAGTTATACGTATAAATTCCCCCTATAACTCAGTATATAACAGTTACACAATAACAACCTTTTAGTCTGGGAAAGTTTTATGAAGATAATTTCTTTGATTTCTCTAATAGCACAGCTTGCTAGCATAGCTTTGAGCCCTCAACGCATTCGGCTGCTAGTGACAAGGAAGAACAGTAGTTCCATGAAAAATGTCAGCAGAATTTTCGAAACTTCATTAACAAGTATTTCAACGCTTAAGCCATATTTTGTGTTTTCTTGGAATTTATTATTGATAAATCAATTTGAAATGCTGTTTCTAATTTTAAAAAAAGAGAAAATCATAAATCACATATTTTAAGAGAAAAACGTTAATGTAATAATGATAAGCTGAGATACTGAGAGAACACTATAGAGAAATTTTATTTCGTTAATTTTTTTTTTAATTTGGTCTTTATTATACCAGTAAATATCTAAGGCATTTGTTTTAAGCTGGGGCAACAAAACTATAGTGCGGCAGCAATTAGGCTTTATGATAGGGGAGAAACGTAGCAGATTCGGTCCAACAACCCCACAAATTATTCAAGAACTGAAAATATTTCATAGTTTTTTGACCATTCTTTATCTCGGTTTCAAATAATTTTTGCTTAAATATGTGGTTTCTGAAGGCCTTTTCTTGAAATTAAAAAGGAAAATGATATTAATTTTCTACCAATAAATTCAAAAACGCTTGAATCAATCATTTATTTTGATCAAGCGCTAAAAAACATATGAATTTATTTCCAAATTTTTGTTGGCATTATTTATCGAACTAAAACTCTTTTTCTGTCGTTTGCAGTGAACCGTATCTCGAAATTGTTAATATTCATGAAATACCTATACAGCGATAAAAAAAATATAAATTTAGCTTACGCCGTCGCAATTTTGAATTTTTTAGAAACATTTCCTCTGCATTTCTCTATAAAATCGATTTTATTTTGTTATTGATCCTATAATTACTACACTAATAAACAAATTTCAAGATTTTTTATCAGTTTAGTCGAAATTTGAGTATTATTCCTGTATATCTAGTTTTATCCCGACAAATAATTTTCTACAATTCTTACGTCTACAATTTCTTGCACGAGCAGAAATGTAAGGCGTGAAAAAATTCAATTGTTGAGTGCTTTAAGTGTTCTTAAGCTGCATTGCTAACTTAAACTAATAAAATAAATAAAAATTATTTAGGGGTGCGATTTTCTCAATTAGGGGTATGTTATCCCGTATCTAGATTTCCTAATCTTCCTGGACTGTATTATAATCAAGCAAATTTTGGTAATTTTTGATATAACTCCCCACATATATGAAGAAGAAATTAATTCCAAAACTATAGACGAATAATTTTCTCAAATGTTTTCAATATTTCGTTTTACTAAATTTTTTCAGTAGAATTTTCACCGGCTAATTATTCAGTGAAGTGTTTTTTTCGAACTGTGCTTCTTTGATTTTTACTGTAAAGATGTAACAGTGAAATAATTCCACGGTAGTAATTCTTCCGCATCAATGGTTTAAGTTGAATCGTGTAAATTGTGTGATATTAAATTTTCAATTGAGTTATTACCCTAAGCGGATAAGAGTACAGAATGCCTCGCATGATCAAATTAAGTAATTAAAGCCTGTTTAGAATGTTTCATAAACGTACGTGATAATTAATTTTAATAGAGAGTTCGCGACTCGAAACCAACACAAAAGTCATTTCTAAGCACCGAATGATTTATTCTCAAACAGTACAAAATTTCACAGCACATTGTGTGAACATGGTAAAACAGTTTTGTTTTAAAAATGTCGTGAAGACGGTGCCTTCCCTAAATACCTCAAATAATATAATAACTATAATAATTAACTATATATAATTATATTAACAGGTTGTCACAAGTTATGGTAAACAGGCTTGATAATATCTTGGAGAGACATCCATACGAGCCGAATTAAAAATGATATAATTTCTTCTTGAAATTCCGTGGAAAAATTTGTTTGCTAGACCTAAGATTTAAGATGGCGTTTTTCTTGATTTCAATAATGATAATAACGTTATAGGCTTGTGGGACGAAGAGACGAAATGTACGTATTGAAGGATTGTTTGAGATAAATCGTCCAAACTTTCCAATGCCTTTGAATCTTTAATCTACCAAAAAACGATGAGAATTAGTTTGGGCGATAACATCATTCAAAAATAATTTATTTTGGAGAAAGTATGAGGGGTGAAAAATATATGATTATGTATTTTTGATACGAAAAGTTTCACGACAGTTAGAAAGTATCTCATTTCTTCATTAGAATGAAGAACTTTCTACAAAGATTTCACGAGTACTGCATTTCATTATTAGACTAAAAATTTAACTCTTCTCTGGTATTTCATTCGATCATTACATATGATGAAAGAATAATTATGATCAACAAAAATATGTTCTGTTGGGTTACTAAAGATGAAAAACTGAATTTGGAAAAGTGTGTTATCTATGAAATTAGCTATATTGATTGTGACAGGGAGTTTGTTGGGCAATCTAAGAGATCCATTTATATCCGATTTGAAGACTACATAGTTCGGACGAACCGAAAATGTTAAATTCTTTAAAAATGTATAAAATTGTATGCATTTGAGAGCATTGAGATATATAAATGTAATAACAGTTTAAATAGGGAGAAGAAGCCTATTCCTTTAAGATAAAAATGTTTTTTGTGGAAGTTTATTGGTGAAGAAATGTAGTATACAATAAGTTGCTGAAGTTTAAGCTCACCTTCTTGAAGTTTCAGAAGATGATAACTTTGTTGTCTGAATGCATACCAATTTAATTCTGGTTGTTGTTGTAACTGTAGTGTAGATAGTGTATTTAATATGGTGGAGCTTCCAATAAAGTCAACACGGATACCTCCTCTTATTATAAATGAGAAGCACCTCACGGTACCCCATCTCATTTTCAATAATATCTCTACCTATAATATGATACAATACTAATTGTCAACTTAATATCTGGGTACAAGTCTATATTACTGCAATGACCAAGAAAGACATCAAATTGAGAAGAAATGTTTGAGAAGAATAAGCAAATACATATGACCATATGACATTTACTGACCTGCAGAATCCGAAAAGAGGCTTATAAAACAGAGAACAGTAACAGAAATGGTGAAGTGAAAAACATTGTCGGGAAAAGCAAAAAATATTGTATCATAAACACAGATATAATGCGGAATACTCCACTTACTAGGAAAATCAGCTAGTGGAGCGCCTGGAGCATCATAGCATATAAGCATATAAAGCATATAAACCTCGGACTTCCGTTACGGTGGAAGAAAAAAAATATGCAGCTGATAACATGGATGAAGATGTTTACCCATTGAAAATTTGAGCTTTTGATTTTAAAATAAAAAATTGGATAATTGTATTAATTTAAATAGTTTAATGCCTATTAGGCTGAAAAATGGTTTCTTATATCAAAGTAAGTAAATGTGAATTTTTAGTTGTAGCTTCAATGAAAAAATTGTAGTCAAGTCTTAATTTTTGCCAGAGCTCCACACGAAGAAATAAAAAATCTTGAGCAGAACTTCAACCGTAAAAAATCGTCTCCAATTAAACTCCCGTTGGCAACATGTATCAAATTTTATTTTAAGTCACATAATTTTCACTTAACAAAACTACTATCCAGAAAATGTCCGTTAAGTTGCACGTTGCAGTTGCCACTGTCGTCCCCTCAACCTCCCTCCTTCTCGTTCACGTTTTACTACCTGTCTAAGGTCCCCACGACCCTTGATAAACCCAGGTATATCCAAAAGATGATTTTCCATACCTATTCCAGTGAAATACGACGTATACATCGAAAATAATGTTATTTGAAATTAAACTATATGCTGGAATATCATTTTTTATCTTCTTTCAATTGAAAGTATAAAAAAGAAAATGTCACCTCAACCAAAAAAATTCATTCACTGTAACTATTTTCCTAGATAAAAATCCCTGGGCCCAGTAACCAGGATATAGATAAGAACATAGACAATAAGAACGCAAATAATTGATTGAATCAACCAAAAAACTTGTTATCACTTTAATTTTTTTACTATTTAATCGGATGTTAACTTCAATCAATTATTTGTGGTGCAGTGTTTACAATGGCATTATTAACAAAATTGTATTTCAATACACACACATATTTTCTATTCAAATATCAACAATTAATATTTACATAAACACGTCGTTAATTTTTCATCTATTTTCCTACGAACGTAATGGCTACATTATTTTTTTTTTGATAAATAATTCACGCTGCAAAAAGTCCCAACGATTTATTCCCAAATACTGGTATGTTAATATAGAAAGCAACGTTTAAAATAAAAAACTTCAGCATAGAGAAAAATAAACGGAATCTTTCTTGATTTTCTTTTCCGCAGTCAACTGGTATAAAAAGTTTTCTGTTTGGTTCAGTCTGTCCCAAGAGGCTAAAATATTTCCTGTACAGAAAAAAGACTAGAAAAATGTGTCGTTCGAGGAAGGAGCAATGTGTATAACGTAAGAAACGCGGAATGATAAATGTAAAAAAGGGCTTGCGGACGTATTGTAATGAACAGAAAGGTGCATGAAGATATATCTTAGCTAGACCTAATAAATGCGTATTTTTCTTTTACCAGGAAAAGATTACATCAAAAATAAACAGTTTACAATAAGAAAACGTTAGAATTGATGAGTGTAAATCAAATATCATTTTTTTTTGTTCCTGTAATTTTTTTATAGTAAAATCGTAGTTCTAATTTAAGGTGTTGTTCAGAAATTATACAATAGTTTCTAGAACTTTGGGAAGTTCATTTTTCACTGGAGTACTTAATAACTGTTGGAAAATTATTTTTAATCACTGAGCTAACGAAACTTGATTGATAAATTATTCAAATAGTTCTAGCTATCTAATTATTAGTCAAACTAATCCAAAGTTTGTCTTCGTGTAATATAAAGTATAAATGGATTTTTCTTGAATGTTTTACGATGGTTAAACGACAAAATTCCAAATTGTCGGTATTAAATTTGAATTTGTCAGTTCCATTATCATCTCCTTAAATTGTTATTTATTACTTCAATCATGAGTGAATAGATCTTTCTCATTATAAATATAATAATTATAAAGTATAATTTCCATAACATAGTTTTAAATCATCCTAATACGTTCATTCTGATCTTGCTATATACCATGAGAAATTACATATAGTTGTTCATAAAGAAGACTTTATTCAGCAACACCCTATATATATCTAATGTGCGCACTCTCCTGTGGAATGCAAATTCTTGATGGAATTATCCAAACACTGATTATTCAGAACGCTGCGATGTCTTCTTGATCTAGTAGCTTCGAATGATTTTTGAATCAGTTTGAATGATTTGTTTGAGTTTGTGTTTATGCAGCTTGAGCTTGTGGTTTGAGAATATAAAAGGGGTTCATTTTCAAACAATGAGACTAATATTTTTAGATCGTTTATATCCATCAAATTTTATAGTCATTTCTTCCTGTAACATTGGTCAATACATACGAATCAACTGAAAAGAAACTAAAGTCGGCAACACGTTGGCAGCTTGAATCACCCGAGGTTTTAATGGACGGAGGATATTTTGTTTTAAATCTGATCACGACAACACGAGTTTTCCACTTAAAAAGTATAATATTATGGAAAAATTACTCTCTACATTTCATTTGTTCATTTATTTTTTATTTCTTGAAACTATATTTGTTATTTTTTCGTGTAAAAAACAAGCACAACCCTGTTACACTTACACGAGTAATTCAAGTGGATATACCTGGCGATATTGATCTCGAGCTTCTGTAGGTTATAGTGTTCGAGAAAGACGAGCTTTGGTGACTGATTACAAAAGCATGCATTTCTCCAAAGATAGTCTCAATAAATTGACGTTCTTGGTGTCTGCAGGTGTTCATGAGCCTTGTCTGTCTGTTGAGTAAGTTTTACAGAAACTGCTTTAGGTGCAACTCGAAGGAGCATTTGTCGTGGTAGTTTAAGTAAAACAGAGTCAGGTCAACGACCTTTCTGCCAAACTCTGGATCGCCTATAAGTGGAATTTCTCTCTTCTGTATTGAGACGAGCATCCTCAGGGTATGCTTGGGGATTGAGCTCCAAATGTGCGAGCAATATTCCAAAGATGAACGAATAGGATAGTTTATACATTTGCAAAAAAAGTTTCGATTGAATTGCTTGGTTGGCTTGTCATAGCTCCTGTCACTCAAATACATTCAGTATGTATTTGAAAAAAGTCTGGAAAGCTCAAAACTCAATTGTTCACTTTTGGGTTGATCATTTGGTGACTTTGAGTTGTTTCGTTTCATTTGCTCCGAGTATATTGAGTCTCAGCTTTGATATAAGATCGATTATGGATATATTAGTGCTCACAATTTATGAAAGTATAAATGGTTTTGTAGGAACTGCTCTCTCTTTTTTAAATCCTTCATTTAATATTATAAGTGTTAAAAGTATGGAAATATTATGACACATGGAAGTAAATAGAGAGAAAATATCTGAAACCTACATTATGTATATAGATAATTGCGGATATATTGTAAATTTAAACTGATATTTAATCCCAGAATATTAAAATCTGTCAGCTTGTTTTGCGAAATTGGTGCTTTGTTGTTTGTTATTTGAGGATTTTCAAATTTTCTACCCTCCAACTTTTCCATACAGAGTTTCGGAAATTTTCTACAATCTCCTTTTTTGTTTATCGTTTTAACGCACTACTTAATCATTCCTACCTTGATATGTAATGCTGGAAATATAACTTTCTACTTACCAACGGATTCCTTTTTATATTGACTTTACCCATAGCTTTCTATTAGACCAAAAATCTTTTCCCCATTAATTTGCTTTGCTCCACTGTCTTACATACAAAGTAACGAATTGAATTTCTCTTTACCAATTGTTAACTAAGTTACAAATCATTTATTTCAAATCCACAGATCGGTTATTGATGCTTTTTGTGAGTAGTTTTTTCTATAACCATTTCAATATTTCCATCTGCTTCTCCAATTTTAATGTAATGATCAATTGGAAGTGATACTAATTTATTTCTATAATGCATTGTAAGGCGTGTGTTAAACTTATTTCATAGCTGTTGAAAACAAACGTTACAGTTGGTTTGTATTCTTTTGAATACAGCATCGCAATATTATCACTAGTTCTTTATGTTCACAGAAAAATTGTTATCCTTTTCTTTCAAGCTTGAGATGAACGGTTTCAATCTTTGTTTCAATAAATTCAGATCAAATGTTAAATCATTGAATTCATTTTAAGAAAATTCCATAAGTAGTTAGGAAGATTTGCAATGTTTAAAACAAATTATTTCGTGAATTGTAAATTTGAATATTCCACGTTTGATATAGGCTAGAATGTTCAGCATCTATTGCGTAATAATAGAAATAATCAAAATTATTCTTAATCTCGATCCAGTCCAATCCGAGACGTTCCTCGTTTTTTCACAGCAGTAAAGAGTTAACACAGTATTTACAATCTTTATAGTCGAAAAACTGAGATTTCAACTGATCTGCAAAGTAAAGGGTCTGTTATGTAGGATCAGATCACGTGATGTTTCTAAGCTCTTAAAAAGGATCTGCAGAGATATCTCATTAATTGTACTTTTCAACAAAACTTTCACTGAAATGAAGGTACGTATCATGTATAAACCAATCAGATTTCGGATTCTGTTTTAAAAAACACTTCAGCATAGCTGTTTTAACATCCTTGTGGTTGTAGTGGTGTTTTCTTGGTTTATCTGGTCAACTTTTCCAATAAAGTGAGTATTGTGGAGGGTAGCCACTACGTTCCTCATTGTTCACCATATCCATTCCAACACTCTTTACACTGCACAGATCTCATGAATATCGATCGCTTTCAAACATTTTTCTCATTTAATGGAGGCATTTTATGACGTCGCAAACAATCATACGCTCCGTAGTCTGGATAACTTTTGGCCCTTTACTACAAAGAAAACTGATTGCATCGCTGTTGCTAATGATCCCGATTAAGCATTTGAAACAATTATACGGACCGATAAAAAATGATGTATCTTATAAAGGTACTTAATTAAAAAAACTTGGCCCAAATTTCACTTGATGTCTTTAATAATTATTTATCATTCGATTAGTATCATTCGTATTAGTATTGATTCCGCAGACATTTCTAAATCAATATTTCTAATTAAAACCAGAAAGAATTTCACATAAATTTGAGGATCTTAGTCTAACGCGGTCATTTTATAGTATAATTTCTATTTTATCTGGAGGCATTCATTTAAAGTATTGAGTGTGCCATATTCTTGATTACCTAGTTATAATTTCTAATATCTCGCTTCTATTTATTGTTAGACACTACTTGTCGTGTGTCTGATACTGGTTCAGACTGGTATTATATATTGGACCCAGCAGTCGACCAACAGCACACATAGTAAAAAATGTGATTTTCCCATTTTTCTTCAGATTCTTCATAATATAAACAAACTAATCTGAAAAAATATTTCGATCAAAAACAACTACAATAATTTATAAATCTATTTTGAATAACTAATTTTGTTTTACTTTATATTCTACCTTTTAGTTTTGGCATTGAGTGACTCTACCAAATTCTCTGTACCAACAAAAAATGTGTATTAATGACTTTAATCATAAGAGTTTCTATTAAAATTGCACATGATCTGAAACGTTCTTACATAAACAATAGACAAAGTGCAAGTTCATTCAAATCGAGAAACAGACGTTTGCTTTCCACCGGTAGTAATTGTTCACGCTTCAGGTATAAAAAAAGAAGTCCTCAGATAATGGAGGGTATGTTAAAGCAGTCTAGTATAACTTGTCATCACTATGGAATATTTGAAGTTTCCTTTCAATTATTATCCATATACTTCATTTTTTATCCCACTTCTCACGGTACTCTTTCACGGCAGTGTAATCAGAAATATACATTGGAATTAAAATGAGCTTTGTAGTATGATTCAATGTTTGAACCTATGAATGAATGAAACACATGTGACACAAGACTGCTCGATGTAAATTTCATCAAAATAATACCAGGTCGTTATTAATGTTTCGTATTCGTTAGTTACATCTGCACATTTGTTCCATTCATCAATATAAAATTATTTGTATGTATATTAATTTTCGTTACATGTAGCATATTGTTCATCTGCCAAATATGTATAACGAGTAAATTTATACAGCTGTTTGTTAACTGTACATTTGAATTATTGAAATTCATACACGGTTGCAATTCACATAGACTAACAGCAATTAATTTTGTTCGATAAAAAAAATTGAAACAATTTAGTAGCTGATCATTTTGGAGTGGAAAAGTAAGAGATAAATTAAGGGACTAGTACCGGTTATGAGGGTGAAAAATGACTAAATAATTAAATATTTTTTCTCATTTTCTCTGTTATAAATCCATATAAAACTTTTTGTTTATCATTTTTTAATTATAATTCATTTTATAGAGGACGCCATAGTTGAGATTGCTAGAATGATAGCTTCCCATTGCGCTTGGATTATCTCGAATTTGGTAAATATGAAACAAAAAATTCAAAAAGCATTTCAAAGAGGAAGGTAGCTTATATCGTGATTTACCACCTTTAAATAAAAAAATTGAATGTTTTTGAAAGTGAAAGAATTAGGATAATTTTTTTTAAATATCCCGAACACAACACTACCAGTCATAGCCTGTTTGGTTATATCATCAAATATTGTGAATTCTCACTTTGTCCACTCATGAATAATTCCATTGTTATCTCGTTATATTCAATCGTAAGATATTATGTTTATATACTGATTGTATTCTTACATGTCTTCACTTCCTAAACCAGCGATTTGATATTCATTCAATACGATTTTCATTGCATGCTTTCATTCAGAGGATAATTATTTTATTAATTTCCATCTATTTTGTATCTGCTTTTGTTCCAGTTCTGTATGCGAAAATATCTGATTTACAGGTTTTACTAATAATTAATTGTTGATTCAAGAGATGGAGTTTGATCTACTCCCTCTTCTTCAACAATACATAACTTTTTATTTCCTATTCGATCACATGAAAAGTAATAATTACATCGATCGGTATATTTTCTATTCTGACTATGCATCGCGGCTGATCCTCTACGAAGATCAAGATTCTTATATTATTTGTTTATTTACAAACTGATTGATTAATATTTCCTGTTAAACTCTTTTCACTTAGACCCAATTATCTATTCTTCGTCTAACCTTTGCAATGGTGTTCAGTAATATCTTTTAATTCGCACTAGATTACTAAGTTTAGCTTAGAAATAGATAAGTAAAAAGGAGTTCTGAGATAGCAGTTAGATATGAGAAAGAAATTAATTTTTCGTAAACATTCTGAAAACAACACTAACAGTCATAGCCTGTTAGGTTATTTCATCAAATATTGTGAATACTCACTTTGTCCTCTTATGTATAAATCCATTATTATTTCGTATTACTCTCCGTGAGACATCCTGTTAATATATTGATTGTATTCTCCTCTCATGTCTTCGCTTCCTAAACCATCCATTTGACATTCATTCAATACGATTTACATTGCATGCTTTCATCCAGAGGGTCATTATTCCATTCATTTTCAGACACTTTGATCAGCTTTTGTTCCAGCTCTGTATGCGAAAATATCTGATATGCAGGTTATTGAATAGTTGATTCAAGAGATGCAGTTTGATCTGCTCCTTTTTCTTCAACAATACATTATATTTTATTTCATATTCGATCAACTAATATAGACTAACCTTTGCGATGGTATATATATTTTCTAATTCGTATAAAATTACTAAGTTTAGCTTGAGAAAATTTTATATATGGTTGAGGAAAAAGTATAAATGAGCGCTGAAAAATTAGAAAATAATATTGAATTAGAAATATTGTTCAAACGAGCTACTTTATAATCCAATATATTTCTTGAAATTTTTCTTTATTCAAACCTCAGGAGTTCAAGTTTCCAGATTATTTAAACGATTTAGCCTCATGCATTTCTGAAAAAACCTATCTCCAATGCATTCTGCATGCTGAAATTTTTTTATACCAGTTATTGCCCGCATTGGAAACTAAATTGTTCTGCAATATGTAAAGTAGTAGCCCAGTAATTCTCGTGGATTCTTTTGCTCTTCAATTTGCACGTCCATCATGAGTTCACAATTCTCATTATTTCTATTCACTTCATTCTGGTTATTATTCCAACAATATTTTTCACTTGGTATTCTTTCGGATATTCTCTCTCAATTCTCTGATCTCTCTCTGAGTTTCCTATTCTAAAAGATCAATTCCAGTTTTGTGTATCATCCACCGAAATCATTGAGTTTCAATGCCCAGCACTTTAATTTTGGAAAGATCCATTTAGTCCAGTTCTTTTTCTATTTCTAAATGTACTTCTAGCTTTCCAACCATGTTGGTAAGTTCATTGAGATTTTAACTTTGAGTTAGTAGTTTATGCCTTTGCCTTTCCTGTTCAGCTTTTCAAAAGCATATCCCAAAATAGCGCTAAAAGCTTTTATTGCACTGCATCTTCTTGATGCAGATCTTAGTTCACCTTCACGTCTCAAAGCTTCTCATGTGACCTAGTTATCTTTGGTTTCACTTACAGGGGGACTTCTCTGTATTTGTTCAAGAGTATTCTGGTAGTCCATGTATGTATTGCAAAGAGGAAATAAATAGAGTAGCCTTTTTTAGATAAGGATTTGTGTCGTGTGAATATTAATCAAGACGTTAAGTCATATAGGTCAAGCTACTTTTCCAATTTCTTCGCGGTGAGATTTGGTGATAAGACTTTATGGTATATCCAATAATCTGATAGGTTTGAACAAACAATATTGTGACAAATACATTTAACTATGCATTATGTATGTTACTTATCAAAGGAGCGATGTTTTTAGAATAATAAGGACAATATTCACTTAATATTGTGTTCATTTGTATATAGCTCCAATCGACTAAAACTGACTACTCTCTCCTATATCTTATGTATTATATCACTTGTTATATAATAAAATGATTATGTTAACATAATTATTGTCAGTTAGAAACGACTAACACCGGTCACTTAATTGGTGACAAGCTCTGGTTATCGCTAACCTCACAATTTCCTGTATTGTACATAAAGAATATTTTTTATTGATACCCAAATGATCATCTAGATGTAGTGCAGAATCGTCTAGATGTAGTTCCCCTAGAGCAAATTATAAAAGGAACCTATCAGAGAAAGAATTTGAATGACTTGCTTAATGGGCTCTGAAGGAGCCAAAATATGTTCCTTCTAAGGAATGCGGCAGTGGGTGTGAGGATGCCATTGAAAAAGAAAGTAACGACGACGACGAGCAAGTAATTAGTCAAGAACATGAAATATTAAAGTCAGAGAGAGCGAGGAAAAAAATGATTAAACAGAAAATCCTCTATGGCGACCATATGGTAAATATAAACAGATAAGCTGCGGTTTACTGGAAATGGAGAGATACAAATTGAGGAGAAATGGAGATATTTTTTGGCATAACAGCGTGAACTGATCCCTTTCCAAGTGAACAAAATGATTGACATGGCTCCATTAACATAATGCCGTGTCAATTAGTATTGACTGATGTGACCTCATTTGCAATTACTAAATGATAAACATGGCAGTATAACTGATAAACAAGATACTGAAAACTGTATTAAAATTGTGTACAAATACCTGCTGATAGATAAAGTGTGAGAAACCGACCTGATATAGCATAAAAATGTAAAAGACAAAGAGGAATTGGGAATAAATTAATTGGGAAAAATTTAAATCAAAATGCAGGAGCTTGATCAAAAATACTACCACAATGTGAAAAAGATTCGAATACCTTCATGGGAAAATGATTTGTAGAACGAAGTTTATATAACTTTGATTGTTGCTTTCACTTTATGGCGGAACTATTCCGCAGAAGAATCGAAACATTCACTATTCATATTTTTATTATGTTTAAGAATAAATAATTTTTTTACTTTCCTAGTTTTTCTGTTAATCATTACTGATAAACGCAAATTTTTGTACGAAAACTGATCGAAATGGAATTCCATAGATTTGTACGAAACTCCATAGTAATCATAAATCATTAGAGGATGATAACTCATTCTCGACTTATGATAAAGGCACTTGTAGAATGTCATAAAACTTCTTCAATTAGAACATTCCCGAAAAAACATTCATTATAGAATTTTTTGGCCAATTCTGGAGGACAATAAACTTATTGAAGTATGGCGTTTCCAAACTGAGTTTCGCTGTCGCTTCAAATTGATAGCGGAAAGGTTACCAGGGAAAATTATGAAGCAATTTTGTGGGTGCCATAGTCATTAGTCTTTCTTTCTCAAACAGGGTCGGTTTGATGCGATTTCACAGTTTTTATTTGATTGAGAATCGCGTTCAAAAGGAGTATATTGGAGAAAAATGATTACTGTGATTCAAGTTTTCGACGACGATATTAATAGACGTTGAATCAGGAATCAGACTATGAAAAAGGATGTGATATATATTTGGGACCTCTAAAATTGATAATCGGTTTTATACAAATGGTTGTAATATGCTTGTTTCAAACTTTAATAACATGAGATCATCACAAAGAAAAAATAACAAGTCTATGATAAGGAGGAAAAAATTATATTAAAAAAGTTGTTGTATAGAGATCAATTATTCAATTGATTGAACTTAGCTCCGAAAAATTTCGAAGGTTTTGTCGGAATTACAGTTATAAAGATCGATTGCAAACGGAAAGTTTTGTATACAGAAAAATACGGAACATTTTCTACCTGTTTTTCAGTCTACAGCCTGAAGGTGAAAACTTTTTCGTTTGAGTAAAGTTTAAGACGTCGAAATATCCCGAATATAAAAACGTTTCCATGAAATTTAATTGAGATAAAGTGGATTGAGATACCTAAAGAAGTACAAAACATTGTGAAATTTTTCATACATTTTTCAATACTATTATATTAATATTTCTATAGCCATTATTATACTACTAGATATCCCAATTTTTTTCTAGAATTGTCTTTATACTTTTTCTAATGACTGCGTTATAGACAAATCTCATATCAATAAATACTAGTTTGATATTACTTTTGTTGACCTCACTGAGTATTAAGTATCGTTAGTTGTTTTCTTCGGTTTCCTACTAGTCCTAAACAAATTTCAAAATTACATAGACTTTTATTTTCCCTCCGTATCTCCGGTTCCATTCATTTTTCACATTCATTCATTCTGAGCTCTTTTTCTATTACTTCGCTCATGTTAATGTATTTGTGCGGTTAATTCCAATTCTTTTCTCATTATTTCTTGCTGTGATTTCTATTGTAAATCTTGTAAATTTTGTGCTTTTGGTTCCAAATTTATCCATTTTCTCAATATTCTCTACAACTTAGCTCTCCATTTTCTTCCAATTCTGATGAGTATTCTTTGACTTCCGTTCCCATTGTTTGGGAGTATGTTTTCATCACCTTTCTCATTCTTTATCTCTCGTTTCTAGTTTTTGAAATTCTTCATTAACAGTTTAATCCGTTACTCTTTATTTTCAGGTTCGAGTGTTGCTATGTGGCTATTTTCTAAGTTATCTCCTGGAGTTTGTTGTTACTTATTTGTTGCCCACTACTTTTCATCTTGTTCATACTTTCCATATCATTTTTGTTCAAAAAAGTGTTATCTCCATTCATGTATACAAGATGGATATGGCATATCAGTTAGAAGTTTAGTTAGAAAAGATTATTTTTGGTAGCAAATACAATACAAGAATTTTGCTGGAATTAATATTGGCTCATGTCATGAATATAAAATTGCAATACCAGTTAACAGGGCATTAACATAAGGCATTAGAAAATAGATTGATTGCAAATGTAAAAACAGTTAATATGAATTCTGGGAGCAAGAAAGTGCTGAGAGTGGATTTATTTATTCACCTAACGGTTTTTATTATATCTTATCTATCACGTTTATCTATTTTAACTCTGTGAATATTTTACTTATAATACTCAAAGTGTTCCCGTGAATTTTGTGGAAAATAGAAAAATTCTATGATATAAGTGATCACTACCTACATCAAAGTACTTCTGTAACCAACTTTTCCTCAACTTAGAAGGTTGAAGCCAGCCATCTTTTTAAAAAGCCCTCAAAAAATTGAAAAGCTTCGTCTATTTCATTCTTCGTTGTGGAACTTTGTCAAAGTAAATCTTTTCTTAGGTTCAAGAATGAATAGAAAACACAAGGACCAAAACTGTATTTATGTTTAATCGCCCAATACTTCAAAAGAACACGATGTTTATCATTATTCAATATTTCTTGCGCTATCTGCCTTTTGGAAATCGGTCAGTCTATGTGGACTCCAATGAGTTACAATTCGCATAAAAATCATAATTAAAAATTATATTTACAGTTGTGAAACCAACATAAAGAGTAATCAGCTCTAGCGTCACCTGTTTCGTGACAGCTCAGAATATATAGAGTGCCCTTCGTTTTACCACCTCGATAAAGTAAAAAGGTTGATAAGAAGTCTTAGTATTAGGTTGAAATAATAATTTTCTTCATATCTATGAAATCAAAAAAATGCATTACTATATCAAGTGAACAATATTTTTCAGCCTATAGTAACCTCATTATTTCCCTGATATCGTAGCTTCAATTACCTTTTTATCTTCTCAAAACTCACGTTGTGACATATACGTGATTTATGGAAGGATAACGAAACCATAATTGTTAAAAGGGACATTCTTCAGAGGAATACAATGTATTTGAACAGATACTATCCAGAGCTACATCATAGTCTCACTTATAATACTTTTCCTTGCTAGGTTGCACATAATGAATTTTTCTTCCAGTTCTACGACAAGTTGTTCCTTTTTTACCAAAATCAGAATCGACAGTGAGTTTATTTTTTTTAACTATTTTTGCTTGTCAGGAAAGTTAATTTATATTATGATAACCAATTTTTAACTATTAGGAAAAGCGATGACGATATAAGCTGAACGGACTCTACCTGAAAACGTAATTTCTTTGTCCTTTGTCGGGTAGCTATTTCTCTTTTCGAGAATAAATGTAGACAGCATCAACGCTGTTCTTGATTTTATAATTTTCCAATAATACCCGCAGTCGCCGAACGCCTTCCAAGATCAAGCAGCTCTTTCGCCTTGTGGACTATGAACTCGGAATCAGGAGCGGAACTCTGGATGTTAGGTTAAAAATGTTTCTAATATAAAATTTCACATTCAATTATGCATATCTACAATACGTAGAAGATGGTTTTCATTAGAATGACAAAATCATTATTTAAACTCTAATTCTAATTCTAATTTGAAAATATGCCTCACGCATATCATACGTGTTTTACTATTTTGCATGCAAATCATATCAAATGTACTCAATATTTTTCCATATATATTGATGTTTTATCCAAATATAGTTTATTCCATGGCAATGGAATGTTCTGTTAACTAGATAACGTTTATTAACCCAGATTTGGTTTATGTTTGAAAGTATAATGCACTATTTTCAACATTCATGTAATACTTTGGTATATGTGTGTGAGGGAATCTTTGGAGTAGATTTCAAGCACTTGGAGAGGTCGATTTAATTTGAAATTTCGCACACACACTGAATATGACAAAAAAAGAAATTTTTAAATTCGTACTAAGATCCTGATCAGGTTCTTCAGGCTAAGGATTCATTTAAACTTCGATTTTATTATCAACGAATAACTTCTTGCATAAGTTATCCACTTTGCGTGAAAACTAAAAAAAACATGAATTAAAAACAAACCAAATTAAGAATTGGAGAATACTTCAAATAAGGGTAAAGTGATTACTAAAGATATCATTTTAATGTGAAAAAGTGTGGGATGATTTCTAATGATATTATTAACCATTCTACCCTTATATACATTGATTATTTTCTAATTTTTCAGTTTGGTTTTTTCAGTTATTAAAATCATTATTTCCATTGTTACTCATTCCACGTTATTTTGATAGCTTTCCATTAGGCTATAGTTACTTTATAGTTAATCATTAATACAGAGGTCGATATAACTCAGGCAACAAGAGAAAAGATGCATAAAAATAAATTTATTAGAAGAAATTATAGAAGGGAATCGATAAAGGGTTCAAATTGATGCCCATCTTGATCAATGTATTAGGGCAACGATCCTCAACGGAGAGGCACGTTCGGCGAAGCATGTCAAGCTGTCCGCGAATATTTTCAAATTCTTCTTCAATTGCAGTTCGGAGGTCGGGAGGGGAACGTGGTCTTCTTGCAAACACACGGTCCTTGATAAGGTATCACTGAAGAAATCACACGTAAATCTTCAAGCATTTCCAGATAACTTTCGACCGTCACGTGACCCACGAGACCTCACGCATAAATACTTGCCTAATTTTTGAGAGCGTTGCCTGACTTAGGCCGACATCTGTATCTTGTTGTTGATAGGAATATGTTTGTGCTAATATAGATGACTAACAAATCAAAAGATTTAGTTTTCATATCTCATTCCATTGTTTTGATTGAAAGACAAGGTATTAACTCAATCACTTCATGCAGATAGTCAAAATAATAATAAAATTTTATTGTAAAATATAGTCTACAAGTAAACGGTGATTTCTAATTTTTGGATAGTATTTGTTCTTGAAATAATTTCAAATATATTATCAAGTATTTTAAAAGTCGGAAACATCCCAAATATGTGATAATTGAATAGAAATACAACAGGTTATACAAAATAATGGTTTTATGGAATTCTCTTTTCATACTTATAACCAAGAATATTGAATGGGAATAGAAGTGAGAAGTTTTTTTTAGTGGCTAAAACAAAAATACAGTTCTAAACTTATTATAGATGTTCTTCAAAGTTTCTTATTTCCTACAACTTTCCGTGGTTATTTCCATGAATAAATGTTGTTGTTTTTCAAAGTATTTCAATAAATACCTTGTTTTCTTTCATACAATTGAAATTCACAGTAATATTTAAATAGTATTGGAAGATGAATATTTCCACTAATTGAAATATTAGCCAATGTCGAAGTTGATAGGGAACGTACTGAACTTTCACAGCATTGTTTAATTTAGTTTTCAGTAGCGCTGGAGGCTGAACTGATTCTTTTACTCTTTTTAGATATTTTCATTCTGTTTGCCATAGAAATATCGATATAGAACTCAGCAACAATACTGGATTCAAACCCTCATGGCGTTTTAGAAATGAAAGAACAGCTCTTGAATTTTAACTTAAATAGAAAACAGATGACATTCGCAATCAATGGACTGCATATAATTGCAAAACTATCACTATATCGTTTATTATGTTCCTAAATTTATTCATTTAAGCATGCTGTTTATACGTTTACCATCTTAATAATTGAAAAATTGTGTTTCTTCTCTGCATAGTTGAAGATTCCCGTATTTCTATAAAATGAGTACGTACCGAAATTTATGAAACATTTATTTTGAATGAATAACTATCAATAAATATATTGAGTAAAATTTGCGGAAAACTGAATTTTCAATTTTATCCTTTTTAATAACTTTAAATTAATCCCCTTTAGCAGCTATACACCAGTGGATGGTTGTTTCCACTTTAAGTAGAAGCGCCGGAAGTCTTTACTGCTATGGATTTTAACTAGTTCACCACAATCTTTTGAAAACGTCGTTTTAAGATATGCTTGAATTTGAGAGAAAGAAAAAACTCAAGGATTTTGCGTGATTGACATTCTACTCAATAAGATCAACGCCTTAGATTGTAATTCTGTTCAGTTGGCACAAATCTGTCGCATTTCTCTCAAAACCTGATGTACGGTGAAATGTGATTGTTCACTTGTTATCCTTATTGTTTAGAGACGACTTTATCTTGAATGATCCCTCACATGTTCAACGGTTTTTTAAGCCGAATGTCCGATCTTGAAAGTGATTTAAGCAAGTAATTTTTGCTGTTTCTACTCCTCGCGTATATATCAAAAACACGAAACTTAATGGCACACACTTCTTCAAATCCCTATGTTTAATCTTCTTAACATACAATAAACACTAGTGATACTGTCAAAAATGATGTGTTGAATGAGAGTCGTTGAAGTTTGAATTGGGAAAGTGATTTTGATAAGCAAACTACTTTATTATAAGCTAGTGGACAGGAGATTGTCAGATTTTCCGTGGTATTACCACTCTCAATACCTCGTCGAATTATAATTTAATTAATAGCGAATAATTTTGATTCACTTTATTCATGATGTCTAATATGAGACAGGTGTAACCACTCTAAATATTGGGTGTGTTCCGTAGATGCCTTGCATTATTCAGTTTAAGTGTCAATAACAGGAAACTACCAGTTGTCAACATCTCATGAGATAACAGCGGTAAGCTATATCGTCCGACCTGAAATGGTTTCTGAACATATATTATTCTATCTGGATGCATTCCATTGACGTTGAAACTTAGTCTAATATATTATTCTTATCATATACACGGTGTTATGTTCAAATGTTTTTGTTTGTTTTCCTTTCAACCATATTGAGGTCACTGTTAATACTGTAGGATGATGTTGTTCTAATGTGTATGTATGAGTAGTAGAACCATCAAAATCTAATCAATCATTTCTAGTGATCCGTAATATACATTATTTACTCTGCTTCAAATCTTCTTGGATTCTATCGAGACTAACATTTTTAGATGCAATAATTGAATTGACTAGGAAAGCTAGAAAACGGCAATCTATTACCACATGCTAGAAGACGTTTCCGTGAAACGAGATTGAGCAACAGAGGATCGTCTTGGAAACCTTCACTTAAGGGAGAACTTAAACTTAAACAGATATTGTTTTTTTGCGAGAATATATCAGAAGTGGACTGTCATTTATTGGAAAATCTTTTCTAAATTCTGATAAAATTAAAATTAGCCTCAAACCTCCAAATGGACGTGAGGATGTCTGGCGAAAACAAAGCGTTTTATGAGATGCCTTTTGGTGGTGGCAATTCACTTGAATATGGATATATAGCATTCAATACCTTAGGTATTTATCAATGAATAAATGCTAAGATAGAGAATGAACGAGGGTCGACACGGCTAGTGTTGATTCAGTGCGGTTTATCTGTTTTAGTTGTGATTTTCATTCTTCAAATTGAAATTTTGTCACAATTTGTCTAATAAAGATCAAGTTCAGCTGATTTCTAAAATGTATCATATTCCAAGTTAGGTACGAAGGTTGCTACTTAAGTGTTGAGACAAACATTTCAAATTTGGTATTGTGTCATTGTTTTTCAAAATATTCTTCAGATCAATACATTTGGAGGTACATTTGGGTACCTCCAAAATATGTGATTTGAACGCAAGCAACCAGGTGTAGAAAACCGTTGATCTCGTAATTCATTTTCAATCTGCGGTAATTACTAGAAATTATTGGGTATCAAATAAGAACTGTACGGCGTATGATCCATCAATTCGTTGTTTAGACAGTTCACAAACGTTTTTGTTTGAACTGATGTGTGAGACCTCCATTGTCGTGGTGAAGACTGATTCTTCTACTGCAATCGATTTCCCTGGTTTTTTCAAACACTTCTGCGCTTCTCTAATGGAGAGGGGGAGACAGTTATTACGTAAAAACAAGGACCATTTACTTCAAAGTACTTCGTGCGCAAATAACTTTTGTTGGATTTGTCTCGTCTTGAAAGGACTATACAGTCGATTGTTGTTTATTCTTTTGCATCAATCAACATGGGCTTTTATGAGTGATTGACAAATGCGGTATCCGGTATCTTTTTGATTACAAAATTTTCATGCAAGATTGTTTCAAGTAAGTCAAATACGTAGCACACGTTCTGAATACGTTTAGAATCAAAAATATCGGACTGTATGATTGCAATTTCAGATATGACGTATTCTTATCAGCGTTGCCATATCTCAAACCTGAAGTACCTACTCTTGTATTGTCATATTGTATACAAAATCATGTTATAGTGTTGGTAAAGTCCAGAACACAAATTACATTATAATTTTTTGTGTTAATGATGTAAATGTTAATTACATATCCGCATTTATCAACCATATGTGTCTTCATTGAAGTACTACCTTATTTAAGAGCACATGGTTTTTGTTATGAATTGTTCTCATTTGATGTGAAACTAATTGACAAAAAAAGTAGAAATTCTTCAAAAGACTAGTTCTTAACGCTTGTCAATAATTTAAATTCATTACTCTTTGCCTCTAACAACCGTGAGTACGCTGAATGTTTAATTGGTTAAATATCTACAACTGTTATATTTCTAATTTCCGCGGTTTCGTCAGTACAACTACGTAGATGATTCCGATATCGACTCAACAGTTCATTATAAATATCCCTGTATTTATCTATGTCGAGGATTAGATGATTTCTTTAAAACTTTATAACAACTTCGTGATGTTCATTGAGTCACAACACTAATGTACGTTATTTTTGGGAAAAAATAAAACAAACACAATGTACGCTTCTGAGTTTCATGTAAAATACGGACTTGGGAGTAATAAATGACGGAACGTTTTTCCAAGACTGAGCTTTTTGTCACCGTGTAGAAGGGGCGCCATATGTCCCAAAGGAGACCCGCTCCCTAACTTATTTAAGCATGGACGGACAGACAACGAAAACTTTAGAATACTTTAGGGAACATGTGTCCACTGGCTGATTCGATATGATACACTGCTGTTTCTCATAACTTCCGTTAAATTTTTTTTGTTCTTTTGTATATAATTTTGCCCGAATTTGCTAGGAATGGAACAAGCTGGTTTCATGCAGTGTCAAATGAAAAATCTGAAGTTATGGCACAAAGAATTTAATATAAATTTCGTCTAAGCCCATTCGCTGTTGAAATGAAACATACAGTAGATATATGATCTTTTCTTCTTGAATAAATGATTTGAAACATTATTTGCGAAAAATAGCTCAGATATTTGAACTAATAAATAATTTACCATATACGAGTTCACACCTTAACACCATTTCATCACAAACATTAATACCAAATAAAAAATTCATTAGATTTAGTAGAACAAATTATGAATATTGTTGTAATTTGAGGGGTTTCAATAACAATATTATAGCACAATTAGTGGAGGAGAATCTAAAGGGCAACTTTTGCTTTGTTATTTATGTGTTTGTACTAATACTATATCAAAAAATCGAATCATGATATGAATTATGAAATCTCATAAAGAAAATAATATATTATCAAATTATTTCAGATGTATCAAATCTATAATTATTATATACTTTTTGCTAATTATGACACAAAATAGATGTTATCAATAAGATAGAAAAGTTAAGTAATAGCAACTTTCAAGTCCAAATTCAAGTGGCAGAATTCCCAGTAAGTAAGCCACCAACAGTTAAACCACTTGATCACGCGTTCTAGATATTATACCACAGTTGAGGCCTGCTCCATTCGGGCTTGCCTCAAATAAGTTTCAGTTCCTATTTTCAGCATACGTAAGCCTGGATACATAATCCAAAAATGTAAGTGAAACTGCAACGTCCCAGTTTTGAAAGTGGCAATAAGAGCAGAGACAATATTGAAAATCTCGGAACTTCATTTACTTAACCACTCCAGAAATAACTGATGATATCCATGCTAGTGGGACATATGAAATAGAAGATTTCAAGAAAGCTAAAACAAATATTCATTTTGCAGAAAAAAGAAAACTCACTTGTTTGACCATATGAAGTTAAAAGATCATGCTGGAAAATGGGATAAGTAACTTTCTCAACTTTCTCAACTAGACTGTTTTGTCGAGCTATCCGCATATATACATACATACATATTACTCACAGATTTATTCCCTTGCGCTCGGATAATGTGGACATGTGCGTGTGTATGAGTAAATGTAAAAATATGAGAATTTCCTTCATATACAAAAAAATAGTAATCCCGTACCAAAAAAATACTTTTTTTGGATGCAATATCCACAGTCTAATCACAGCTGGTTAGTTTATTTCAGAAATGAAAATTGTATTCTGCATTCGTTGTATAATTTTGCAAGCCGTCATAAACGTGTGAAGTGTAATTTGAATTTGAGATATATCCGTTTCCAGCATTCAAACTCGTGTAAGGAACAAAAAGAAAAATTTATATACAAAATCCTCATATTCGATTTATGCTACATTAATTTTGGAAACTTGAGCTTAATCTATAGTCAAAAAAGCGCACGAAATTAGATTTTAATCTTTGAGCTCCTGTTCAGAGAACCATATGATTTAGTGAAGCTGGAAGAAAACTTCAACGACTTATTCCTCTGAGACGAGACTTAAAGTCCCCGAAAACAGTTGGATCATTAAATACGGACTTGAAAAAGTAAGCAAGTAACACGTCCACGATATTCTCATAATATATTCACATTAAAATGGTGTTAGGGGTATTAGGTTAAATTGAATTTTAATATTTTCAGAGACTCAAATCTTGTAACAATACGAAAGTGAATTATAAATAATACTAAAATATACATAATTTAGAAAAAAACACAAACTGAAATAAATGAATTCAATATTTTCTATTGAATTGCATCTTCAAGACAAATTTTGTTCTAATTAATGATATAGATAAGTTGATAATAGATTTCGAAATGTTCTTGTTTGGAAACAGATTGACGCCATATAAGATTTTTGAGCATTTATCAATGTTCGAGGGTTATTCATATAGAATATTTTTTGCAAATTATAGAGAAAATGCAGAGCAAAAACAAAGAAACAAAAGAGCAATTAGAAAAGTTAAGTGAAGATCGAGACATGTTATATTCTATAACTGATGCAGAAGTATTTCTAATACACATGCGGTTAATAATTTATGATTTATGATATGGTTATGATATTCTTAGTCAAAATTTCATGTAGGATTTTATTGAATTGGCGTTGTGTGACCCGTAATTTTCATATGCATCTTATACATTCTTCCTCAAATTTTGAACGTGAGTATGATTCTTGACAAAATAGGCATATTACATCTAAGCATTCGTCAGAAAGATTTGTAATGTTGACCAATTAATAAATTTAAATGACCTTTTTTGACCAATTTATCATCTTTCAATGGTATAATTGGTCAATCGTAATTACACACAAGAGGCGCTAAGATTGCAGCAGGAAATAATCGTGCTGGTAACTACTCGTATTGTATTCAGTAGTAATAACCCAAGGACACTGATAATTGTTCGCAAAAATTTTATAAGAGATTTGCTAGTTGCTTGGAAACAGACTTCCGCCTACAGCCTATAAACAACAAGCTTGAGATAGTTATTATAAATTTTTTGAACATGTATCAATGCAAATCAACAAAATAATAATTAGAAAAGTTAAGTGAGACATCCAGAAGTGTTAGTTTCTATAAGTTCTTCGTCAATGTTTACGTAGAATTTTATTGATTTCTTGCTATTGATCAATCGACAGACCGCGGTCAATCTATTGGAGTGATTAGTAATTTTTTCTCTTGGTAATCAAGCCAATCGTTTAGGAGGATGATTTTGTCCAATTTTGAATCGTATTTCTTCTAATGACCATATTATTATACCATATCATATAATTTTCGGATGTCCAGTGACGATTTTTTTATCTGGTGAATTTAACACTTTTTTCAGTACACATTCTTGAACCATATTGGAAAGTCTTGATTAATTCAGGGTTATATTCAACTCGATTTGTTATTAGATGCAAAAAAAGTCAGTCAAACAACAGATAATTGTCCACTGGTTATATGATAGAGTTTCTGTTGCAGCCCTGTAGTGGTATTTTCATTCCATAAGTTTATTCCAGCTGAGAAATTTAAAATAAATGCTGTGGTAAGGCAGGGTGACGGACTCTCAGCGGTTTTGTTTAACATTGCAATTAAGTATCATTGATAAATCAATACAAATAATAGCATATGCCGATGATTTTACTCTATTAGCAAGAGACTGAGAACTAGTCTAGAGAACATATTAGAAAAAATTGTAAAAGAGGTAGAAAAAAGAGGATTGGAAGTAGATTAGAAAGAAACAGAATATATGGAAATTGAAAGAAAGAAGGAATTTTGCGAACAAGAAACAGTGAGTATAAATGACCTCAATTTCGAAGTAGTCGACACCTTTAAGTACTTAGGAACAATGATAAGCAACAAAAATGACACAGAAAACGAGACAAAACAAAGAATTCATGCGGGGTATAGGGCATGTAATAAGTACAAAAATATAATGCAGAGCAAAAGAATTAGCAGAGCAACCAAATAACCAAATTAAGAATCTACAAGACTGCAATAAAACCAGTAGTTACATACGCCGCTGAAACAATGAGACTAACAAATATAGACAAAGAACAACTAAGGATATATGGGAGGAGAATAACTAGGAAAACTCATGGACCAGTGAAAGTTGTAAATAAAGAATGTAGAGGACTTATGAACTATGAAATTGAAAATATATTACAAAATAACGATATAGTATATACAGCAAGAATAATAAAATGGTACGGGCACATTAAAAGAATAGAAAAACGGCAGGGTACAAGGAAAATCACAGAATGGAGACCGAGCGAGGAAAGATTGCCTGGTGGACCAAAAAATAGATGGGAAGATAAGATTGTGCAAGATATGGAAAATATGGTGTGTGTACGTGACTGGAACCAGCAGATGCAGGACAGAGAAAAATGGAGAAACATAGTCGCAGCTGCAAAAAATATGCGATAAGCTGTAATTAAATAGGGTGAAATAACCATCCACAAAAATACAGGGTCAAAAGAGCTCAATTTGAGCGGCTAAAATTCTCAATAGAATGTTTAGCCTTGTATATATATACATATATATATATATATATATATATATATATATATATATATATATATATATATATATATATATAATACAAACTTTTGTATGAATTAATAATAACTTTATAATATTTTTCTTATTAAAAGATTTTCATCTAATAGATACTTTCTATCATTGCAAAAGGCTCTAAATGCTTTCCATACCAATTTTTTACCGTAAACGGTATTTTTTCGTATGTTTGATTCTATAATTTCATTAATAATCTCGTTAGTATCACAACCAAATTCTGACATTGACATTTTGTAATATTGAAAATTTGAAACGAGAACATCGAAGTAAATCAATTTCTATCCATCGCAACGCGATAAAGTGAGAACAGTCCGTAGGATCTGTACTCAGTATAATGTACTGAGTGGTTGTCTTCGATCAGATGACTCCAAATTAATTGATTTTATTGGATTTCTACTGGAGCAAAAAATTTCCATTGTTATAACCTTCAGTCAACCTCAACTTCAACAAATCACACGAATTTTTGTAACAAAATGCAACATTTTATCAGAAAGAAAAGCTAATTTTTCCAGAAAAAACTAAATACTCTATTTGATAAAGGACGGAGCGTAAAGACAATAATGTCGTTCTTTACTGCGCACATAAAGAAATACTTAAGGTTTTAAACGATAATAGTATGTTCAATCAACAAGTTTTTATTTGGGATTTTTGGAACAGACCTAATATACCTATATATTAACACAAAGACTAGGATATATGATACTTGTATTTTCCAAAGAGATCTATCCATCAATTTGATGTATGAACATGTGTCGAATATATCATAAGAATATAACTTACCGCGCTCCTGAATCTTCTGGTGATAGATGTTGTGTATAGTTTTGAAGGAATAACATTCTACTGAGCTTTACATTATAATTTGATACTATTTCCCATCTATCAGAAATACAAAATAAGTTTTGTACTTTTTCAAAATCAACTATTCTCCTGATAATTTCTAGCAGCATGGAAAATGTAGTTTTACTTTACAAAAACTTCTATATTTTTGGTAGGTATTTTCCTCTTATTTGAATATATGTGGCATTGTTGGTACGTCTGTCTTATTTTGGAAAATACAATGTTTTGAATTCTAAGAACACTGATTATACATCCAATCATCATAATGCATGAAATTGCTAACGTTATTTGATTTGTGTAAGAAGTTATATTGAGATTTATTATTGAAAAACAATGAGTATAGGTCATACAAACTACTACCGAAACGTCTTACGAAAGGCTAAAAATGGAAACCGCTTAGAGTTCTGTCAACATATGATGCATAGACTGGAGGAAGACCCCAATTTATTCAATTTATAATGTGGACGGATGATGAATGATCGTTTTCCACAGTTACAGTTTTCAACAGAAAAAAAAGATATTCTTGGGAGACAATACGTGGTACTCATACTTGAAAACCTGGAAACAAAATGTCTGTTAACTTTTAATGTTATATTGTTGAAAATACTGTGGAGCTAATATTTATTTGACAATATACTCATATGAGAAAAGCAGATAGTGACTTTGGGGTAAATGTTTTCTCATTAAGAATTGTAGAAAATTTGATAACAGGGAGTCAACGTATAGATGTTTGAGTGACCAATGATTACTGGAATTCTTTCAGCATTTCTTTCGGTTGGTATGCATTTCATAGTTACTTATTGTTCATCGTTATTTTTATTGTTTCTTCTTAATTGGTATATAACAAAGAAGTTTTTAAAGCAATTTAATATATTTTTTCTAGTATTGATATTTGAAAAAATTCATATATATTTCAGATTAGGCGAAAAAAAGTTGTAACTGAAGAATCTCTTCTGAAAAAAATGTTGCATTTTTGGACAAAAATTCAGGTAATTTGTTGAGGTTAATTGAAGGTTATAACATTGGAAATTTTTGCCCCAGTAGAAATCTAATGAAATCAATTAATTTGAAGTCACCTGATTGAAGACAACCAATCAGTAAAACATTATACTGAAAACAGATCCAGGGGCTGTCTTCACTTTATCGCGTTGTCCATGGCCATCAGTTTTTTCTTAAAAAATAAGCTTTTCTTTTAAACTCATCCATATATATGCTTGATAGTACGGAAAGTCGCGAAATAAAAGCATCGAATTTCTTCATTTAAATTACGCTACTCTTTTAGACTACCAGGGATCGGGGGTCCAGAGAACGTTCTTGTACCCTACATAAATAATATTACAGAGTCCGTTTATTTTCAAACTCCGATCGCTCCGTGCAGACGCTACGCGGGCAGAATAAAGTGTGGGCATGCGCTGTAGGTGACTGCAAAGCTCTCGCACTACACACTCCGCCATTGTTGACATTCAGGCGTCAGTTGGCGTTGTGCTACAGCCACGTAATCATGTCCGCCATTACTGATGCTCCTACCAAATGTGTATTGCAAAGTGTGGTTCGTTTTCTACAGACTGAAGGTCATAGTGAGTCGTGTGTATGGGGAAAACTTCTTGAGTGAAGATTTTGTGCGTGAATGTTGTCGAAAGTTTAAAGATGGCCGTAATGATGTGCATGATGAAGGGGGGCCAAGGACACGAATCTGTCGTTTCAGATGACATGGTTCAACGAGTTGACAGAATGGTTAAAGAAAACCGCAGATTGGCCATTACTGCTTTGTCTACGGAATTTACAGAAGTTTCATGGGAATTGAAACGCTTGTCCACCGATATGACAAATGTCTCAATCTCTCCGGTGATTATGTCGAAAAGTAACCAATCTTTTGGTAATAAAATTATTGTTATATATGAAATTGTCTTTTATTTATAGAGGTTAAAGAAGAAATATCCCTCTTAAAATAGCGTGAAACGAAAGATAGATGTATTATTTTAATGGATCTATTCTGAGAGTAGAGACTTTGGTTTTTCCTGAGATAACGTCAGCAAGAAAATTGGTTTGCGCGCGCAGATTAGAGGACAGTAATACTAGGAAACCCAGAAAAATTGGTTGTCATCTCCCGGTCATAAGAGATAAAATCGCTTGTACTGTGACCCCCCTTGGAAATACCTCGTCACGCTAAATCATAGGGCGTTTATTGTAACAGCGATACGCGATCAAATTTTTTGTGACACCCGGTAAAGCGGGCAAAGAGATTCACTATATGATTAAGGACACCTACGATGATTTTGCCATAACTAGATCGGGTGTTTTGAGTGGCTCAAATTATTCCGAGAATGCAGGGGAAGAGTGGAAGATGGAGACCGCTCTGGATGCCCCTCGATCAACAAAACCAACGAAAATGTATTGAATAGTCACTCTAATGATTGCTGATGGATTGAGTATACCTCAAACTTGAGTTTTTAAGATCATGACAAAAAACTTGGCCATGAGGAAGATGTGCGCTAGGCTGGTGCCACGAGGCATAGGATCTTCTTGGCCCCACTACACTTTTTTCTATTCCCGAGAATAACATCTACGGTCGAGAGACATCGTAAGACTGGGTAGAGGCGGTCCAACTGGTCGTGACGCAGATCGAAAACTGGAAAACTCGTTTACAACAGTGTGTAGATACGGAGAGGTGCTGTTTTGGAAAATTTTTATCGTTTTCATTATTTTATTGCATAAATAATTGAAAAATTGAGTCCTACTACTTATAGAACATATCCTGTACAAGCCGCCCTAAACTATATGAGAACGGTGAATAATTCATGCAACAAATGGTTCAACTTGACTTTTTACAAAAATATTTCAATTAAACGAAACTGGTCAATTTCAGACGCACGAATCAACCCAATTAAATCCATATTTTATATTAAGAGTTTGTTTTGATAAACAAATTCGAGAAACGAGAAGTTTTAATTAAAAAAGCTAATGAGGCGACAAGACATCTTACGAAACGGATTAAAAATGATGGTAAAAAAGTGTTGAAGAATGTTTTTAGGATGTTAAGTGGTGGAAAAAACTTCAACTAATAAATTAAGATGATCAATGTGGAAATAGTACGAGAGGAAAAACATTTTTAATTAGTTTTATCATTAATTTGAGAGGAGGTAATTTAATAGGTGTAATAATTAAGATCAACATCACATTTATAAATTTCAAATTAAATTCAAAGAATGTGCAGAGCCACACGATAAACATAAAAATATCGGTAATCATATATTTCATATATATCTTGGTGGTGGATTTTGAAGACCTTTTCTATATTGTCTTAATTGGAATAGATAATGGAAATTATCTTTATCATTTATGGTATAATATAAGTTCATTTTCTTCTACTCCGCTGTGTTCAAGTACCTATAATAGGGTAACTAAATTTAGGATTATTATCTTTTGTTTGTCATGTTTCTTGCATAAATATTCGCTGGGAATGTGCTTGAGGTTGTTCACAAGCTTTCGGAGCATTTTTCAGGTCTATACACTCTTATACCAGCTCTTTCTATATTTTTTAACCATTTTTGTAACTTTCAAGGTAACGGTTTGCTGTCTACTCATGATATTCTTATTCCATCAACTTTTGTTGCTGTTTTGAATTTTTTCAAAAAGCTACAAATAAGTTATGAATACCAAACACTGAATAGTATATGAATTTACTCAAATTATTATTATTATCATCAATAGCTTTCTTGTTTTTATGTATGTAAACAATTTCTAAAGAGTCTCTTCACCGTTTTTTTTATTTATTTAGTATTTTTGAATCTTTATAATAGAATGTATGTTTTTTTCTAATATTTCGGGGTTCATAGTTTTATTTTTGTTTACCGTATTGATGACCTTTTAGTTTTTTTTCTATATACTGAGATGTCTGCCCTATGTAGACAACATCTAAATTCAAAATCTGATGCTTCAGATATATCAGACAAACTAATTATCACTGATATTTTTTGTGATAAAATATGACTTAAATTGACGTTCAAATATCTGGAGGTTCAAGTTGTTTTTTCTGTGGTGAGGACTGAATTTTTTATTTATGTTTTTAATTTAATTTCGAACTGTGGTATAACACGTAATATGGAAACTCCCATAGCGCAACCATTAAAAACCCTGGTCTGAGATTACTTGTCGACATTGCCTTGCTTACTTCTTCTGTCCAGGTCATTTTCGATGTTCCTTATTAACGACGTTCCAATGGGTTGTTGTTTTCTCTGTATAATGTCCAGTATGGAGCTCTGAAATTCCTGCTGCTCGCCGCCAAAAATATATTTTTGGGGATAATAGCCTTTTTTATATTCCTCAGATGGTTCGTTTCACATCCATATAAAACAACGCTCTTCAAAATTGATGTTTTTGTTTTCTTTGGAGATTTTACTGAATCATATTACGGAGTTCAGTGTTCCACAGATTATTTATCGTTCTTCTATTTCTGCTTCGGTTCTGCTGCAGCTTATGATTTTGTTCCCAAATACATTTATTCCTTAGTGGCTGCATATTGACCTTTAAAAGCCAATTTTCATATTCTGATATTAGTCTACAAATCGACTTCCTTCGTTCATTTTTTATGTAAACCACAAAATAAGTGTTCTACCTCATTCAATTACAGATAAAATAGAAAGTGTGTCAATTTGTAGATAATTTTGTTTCAATTCCTATTTGTTATAATAACAGAAATTTTCAATTTAGTCAAATTCAATATTTTGCTCATTAGATTGTCTTTATAAATTGAAAAGGAATTGTATATACCAACATGATTCCGCTACTTATTATTGCTTGAAGTACGAAACTGTTGAGAAATTAATTATTTTTAAAATTGTTTGTGAAGTGGTTTCTGTCGATTTCGAGAGTCGCCGCAGAGTTTACGAATTTCAATTCCAATCTACTATACTCTTTAGAAAGCAAGATGATATTTCTGCTTACTCGAATTCATTTCGAGAGTCGTTAGGACAACAGGTTTCTTAGAAAATCAGTTCTGAAATTTCCTAATTATATACAAAAATTCTCTTCAAGCTAACCAATGAAATCCAAGATTTCGGAAATTGCGAAACAATGAGGTACAAACAAGAAATCTCTCAATAATGAAGAACTGAAAAGTTTGTACATTTATAAAATTTTATATTGTAAAAGTTTGCGTATAAAAAACACCCTTTTAAATATGTTTCATATCTCAATGAACTCACAATTTACCAGTAGGTAGTTACATTGTGATAGGGAAAACTCTAAATTTAATATATATCATTTTTTCATTATTTTCTTCACTTACCTCCGTTGTTTGTCAGTTAATCCGCAATCTCAAAGCACCATTTTGGTTTGAATTTTAAGATACTCAATCACTTCAAATCCATTTTTAACTTTAAACTAAACACTTACTCAATATGTTCTCAATACTCTATTTCAATTGAACGCATTGAATTCAGCCACAATAATTAATTAGAATAAGCAGTGTAATGATACTAAATATTAATTGTGAAAAACTTTTTTTGCGGCGTGACCTCAGTTTTTTTACATTTGACACTCAATATACTCCACCTTTTTAGTAATATTTTCACTGTTTATTGCTGCGAAGTGATATTATGATTCTTTTATTTTTGAGGAAAACTGAATCGTATGCTTTAAAATTATATAAAAAAAATTACACATATCTCTCTTTTCACTAAATTCACGCCATTTTCTGTTGACTAAGAAAACGAAACGAAGCAGACTTCCATATATAATGCTTTTTATCCACGACTGTTGTATAATGATGATATTATAATTGGCGAAACGTCGATTTTTGAGCTATTCATGAATCTTCTTTACAAGACTTATAGCCTATCCCAAAAAAACTTTCTGGAATAAATCAGTTTATAAAATAAAGTTTTAATTTAGTTACAAGAACACCTAGTTAGTAGACCAAATATTACGTCACTTTTGTGCCCAACATGAATATGTCATCCTGCAAAAAACAGCTCCCCAGTATAAAGCCTAATATTGATTCTAGATTTTGCGACTCAATCACCCAGTATATCGATATTTATCTCAAAAGAGTTTCGCTAAATTCATCGATGTTAACCATATAAATAAAAAAGAAAAAATTAAATTTCGTTTTTAATTACCAATTCGCCTAAACACTGATCTTTGGAATATTCGTCATAACGATTATTTCTACTGAGTTGTCAGAAATTTTTATTTATTCATATGAATATTGTGCTAACGTATTAGTCACGTGATTCAAGATCTCCATGGTTTCTACACTAGACTCTAGGTCGGTATGGACGTGGATAAACACCAATTTATCCATATTTTCATTCCAGTTGTGTAGCCAATTCATCCATATTTTACATTTAATCATTGTAATTTATGAGTATGGTTACTGGCATCGATTGACGATCACCAAGTCCGTGGTTGTCTAGGCATAGACTATTCAGTCAAAGTTAATCTGCTCTGTGTGATATATACACGGAAATATAAAAATTTAATCAAAGCAAAATAATTTGAAATCATTCAATTTTGAATCGCCTTTAATTATAAAATACTTTGGCATGCAGTGAACAACTGATCCTGCAAATTGGCAAAAGTTTATTATTTTTTAAACCACACTAGATATACTGATCGAATAGCAACAACTCGCCAGTAGTTTAGAATCACTGAGTAAAAAAAAATTTTCAATGAATTGGAGAATTTCCGGAAATTTCAGAGAGTTTGTTTTGCGGTCGCAAGTGAAATCCCTCCGTGAACCCAAACTTAGTTAGTTTGGCAACCTGAAGTAAGAGATTTTAAGGTTGATTCTCGCGACAAGGTCAGCGAAGGTCTCGTGAACAGTGAAAGTTCATCTTCTGATGAAACACGAACATAGTGACTAGTATCCAGTGAAAAGTTTGTGTAAATTGATATCTATATTTTTAGTTAGGCTGATTTAGTTTTTTGTGAGCGTTATCTGCTCTAAATTTTTGACAAGGTGTATCATAATCTCAAACTGTTTATAGATCAATCTTGATACTGCTCTAGATATCTCAATACGTCCAAGTTTATGAGACTAGATAGATTGTCTTATGTTGAGTGTATGAATCGCATTGTAAAAATTGATAAACATAATACTCATGGACGGGAAATCTTAGTATCTACATAAATTCTCTTTTAAATTGTCGATAAATAGTAGTAACCTCATTGTTAAATACAACATTTATTAGCGGAAAATCTTTGATAGGGTCTATAGAGATTCTCTATTGTTGAGTAGATTCATTTCACAGTTGGAAATAAGAATATTCATTAGCGAAAAATGCTGGGTAGTGTCCGTATATACTTTCTTCTGTAATCATTGAGGAGATAATTCCAATTACATGTTTGGAATAGGAATAATTTCTAATTAGTAAACAAAGTAATTACAATCTGTGCTGAATACGAATTTTTTCACCTCGGAGGTAAAAAGCCAAAGCCATTAAAGGTCGTTGCTTAGTGAGAAATTTATTCACACAGTATACAGGTATGACCTTGTACTCAAAGGAAAAATTAAAAAATTCATTCGGCTCAGACGAACGGGACAGTGAATTCTGGATTTATATACAAATATTTTCTTTTTTTTTTGTTTCATATTAATTGGGATCATTTGTTATTTCATCATCATTATCATCATTTTTGTTCTAATATAGCTTTTGCAATCACCTCTACGAATTCTCCTAAACTTTGGAGGCACTAGGTAACAAGGGCCAGAATAAAGTAAATGCGAACAAACAGATAAACCTCATGGGGGAGCATACAGCACCTCGTCCAGGCATTTGTAAGCCCTGTTGAACAACAGTGTTACATTGGGAGCGTAATAAATTCCTTTTCACTTTCTTCAATATTCTTCATTTAACCCTTTCATCCTTGTCATTGTCCTTATTCTAGGGTCAAATCAACAGTTGTTGAATGTGTCAAATGGTTCATAATTATCTATTGATTTATAAAGGTCTTCCCAAATATAAAAATAAAAAAATTGAATATATCAGTATAACTCTAAAAAACTGTTTCTAGCTTGCTATTTTTTCCAGTGTACATAAGGATATCTTAATATATGTTTGGGACGGGCTCTAAACAATGCCTTTTATGTGAATTAGTATCATATAATTGCTGTTCCAGTAAACGATAACTAAAGAAAAGTTAGATCTGAAGTTGCTTGGATATTATTACCTAGGTTTCACTGGAGAACAATCGACTAACAATTCGAGTGGAGTTCTTAACAACTTTTTGATTAGCAATTCCAGCAACAAAGAATATTTCCTTTTGGTCTAAACTCAAGCATCTACTCGTGGATAGCCGATTCGTTTCTTTATAACTTAATAGCGGCTTTTGAAATGAAATTGAATTACTAAAAGTCTTTTTTATACCTTCTAAAGTTTGATATCTTCAATATTGAATTATGCAATGTTTCTTTGTACCTACTCCAATTTTAGAAGTCGGAGTGCCAATTTGGAATTATTATTTTCTGAACGAAATTGATTCCATAATTTCATTTGACAAGTGGATGGAGCTTTACACCTATTATTTTTTGAGAACCATATTATGTGATTGAAAAATCTGAAGAAAAAAGTGAATATCAGAGCTTTGAAAAATTTCGGAAAATTGCATGACAAAAAATAGAACTCTATAAATTCAAACAGTATTATTTGCAAAGGTCCTACGGGTATAATGCATGTTGAGTTATTGGCGGAAAGAAAATGCGTACTATTGATCTAACCATGAGAAACATATTAATGGAATTTGTGGAATGCGATGACGTTTGGAAAAAGAATTTTTCCATATAAGTATATAAGTTTCTCTAGTAGTTTAATATGAAATTGGGCGAAATGTTGCGTTAGTATCAGAATGTGTTCTTAATAAACTACCCTTATTCAAGAAAAATCCATTATTGTAAGGTCTGGGTATCTAGCAACCAACATTGGAAAATCGCGATACTACAATAGCAGTTATCTCTAGATTGTTATGATGAACAAAAAAAGAAATCGACTCTAATTAGATTGATATTGTTTTCCACCACAATAAAACACGTTCACATGAGCGTTTCTGGAAAAATAATAAGCGAATAGAATGTAGCTTATTCAGGCCTAGTTTCTTCACCCTCTAATAAAGTTCCAAATAATTATTAGCTACATAACTTTAGTAGGAACTTTTAATTATCCAATAACAGTTCACAGTTTCTTCATCCAAGTTGTTTTGAAACCAAGTAACTAATAAGTATCTGTCACTTTATTATGTGATTACTGAATAATATCATTGGTAACACTATGAAAGTTAGCTATATAGCAATTATCTATGTATTGAATAGGAAATAAAATAAACGGAAAACATGTTCTTCTATTGACGGTGTCCTTTGATCTCTGCTCAATTCTCTTTGCACGTGTTTTGGTGAGGTTAATGTCAGAGTAGTCGGTTTAGGTTGAAAATCAACATTCAAAATCGCAGACAAATGTGATTTTAGCAATAAAAATGTTATCATAATTGATAATGATGTAATGAAAATTCGAAATTAGGCAATTCTTGAAAGGTGTTGGTGGGCATCCAACTTGCTATTGCTAGAAAGAGACTCCCATTTTTAGAAGAGAAGCAAGTTTTAGGAAAGTAGGCAAAAAAGGAAGAAAATGATTTTATATGGAAAAATATCGAACTTAAAATTAACAATGAGAAACGATGAGTATGATATTAAGTTACTCAAATAACACTTTGAGTTTTTATAATTAATTAATAATTATCATTAAAACATTTTCTAATATTGTGAGTTCCATGATTCTCTTGGATTATTTCATAGTTTTTCTCTTCAATGTCTAGAACATCAATCTCCTTATATCCATTATCTCCAAGGAGTATACTTTCACCTATTATGTCAGTTTCAAACCTCATTTTTATTTTTGAGTTATCAAAAATGTGACTATCGTGCTTAAGCTTAGCATCACAGATAACTTGAATGTTAATATCTATTTTCCGTTTCTAAGCTGGAATTTCTGGAACCGTTGGTGGTATTCATACTGAATACACTTTTTAAACCACCACTACACCAATACTCACAATTCTGTCTGGCGCGCGTTTCGATAATCAAGCTATCGTCTTCAGAGACTGAAAAAGTTTACCTTCAGTCTAATTGTGAGTGGTGGTGTAAACAGTGTATTAAGTAGAAAAAGGACAAGAAATTAGTTTCCCTATATGGACTTAAAATTTTTCTATGAGTACAGTCTAGTGCACCTAATTTCTCTGGAGAACCGATAAATAAAATTAAATTCCTCAATAGTTTTTGTTTTTTTCCGCGTTAGCCAAAGAAAGTTTTATCAATCTTTCTCGTAAAGAGCGAACAAGGTTAATAATTTTTGAAATAGTTGCTTTATAGCCAGAAATCTCAAAGTTATCAAAAATTTATTTATTGACATGACAGTTCTAGATAAAGTTCTAAAAGAATATTAATAAGAGTAAAAAACAAATACATAGAAAAATGTATTAGGATAGCAACTCGCTGATTGGTTTCGTTTTGTAAACTTTGTTTTATTGCTTGAATTTTAAGTAGAACAGTGAACTGTAAGAGGAACCGTTCATAAAATTCATCATCGGACCAAATACTGTAATGATAAATTTTATGTCGAACGGAATAAGCTCTTTCTTCTGGCAATTGCTGCATTTTTTCAATCAATTCCTCAAAAAACAAATCTTCCTTATATTCGAAAGCATCCATTTCAAATATTTAATTATTTTTATGACGATTATTTCGGAAAATTATCAAATCATATATAGGTGTAATAAATACCATAAGCCACTTTTGATGAATAATTTTTTGGTTAAGTTTCAACTAAATTCTTTAGTTGACGCTTATGAATGCCTAATAATTTATTAGGAAAGTAACTCGGATAGTTCGAATATTGTATTCATTAGAAGGTGAATAAACCGAGTTTTTGATGATTTGGTGCATAATAGCAGGGACTTTATTGAAAGGTGAAGAGAACGGAAAGTGGAAGTAATTGAACAAGTATCTCATTGCCTGTTTTTTCATCTAGAAAACTAACATTATTTTTTGCTTCGTAACCGCAAACAAAAATATTGCCAATTTTATTCACAACGAGAGAAAATAGGAACACTCTAAGCTCTAATTGCTGATATGTGGATTTTCAAGTGCTACAGAATAAAATGAAATAAGAATTTATTTCCATTAGACCATACAACTTTGTTAACACTTGAATTAATAGCACAATGTAATTAATGAAAGTAATTGAAATGAATAATCTATTACTTGTTTTACAAACAAGGGTCAGACAGTTAATTCAGCTTAGGATATAACTAAATATCCCAGAAATTGCTACACAGTTAAAATTTGAAAACATCTGTTTGTATGGGAATTATAGGTTGCAACTTGTTGAAAAAACACAAAAATATCATTATGGCTCTAAAGGTTTTGAATGAGTAGAATTAAAATTAGAAAATTTAGTCTCATTGAGTCTCAATTCACATTTCAGTTGAATAATGGAAGTCCCATTCGATTTATATGATAAATAACAAAAAAAATAATGTTCTTAACCAGTTTATTTGGTTCAATCAACGTTCCGATTGGTCAAATAAATCCTACATGATTCTAGGTCTCTTCCTTTCCAAAACTAGTTTTTTTTTTGGATTACCTTTAAAAGATTAATAAAAAATTGACGGAAGAGACCTAGAACTAGGAACATTTACAAGCATGAGTATATCAAGAGGTCTAAGAACTAATAAATTAAAGAAATAAATATTACCTTTCCTCTTATTATATTTTCTCAAAAAATATAGCAAATTTTAAAAGTTAGGTTCATATAATATTTAGAAATACAGTAGTATAAGCAACATGAAACAGATTAATGTAGAATAAACGATTAAATGGAATAAGAACTTAAAGGGAATTCAATGCTCAGTACTATAGATAAATAACAAGGAAAATATAATAAGTAAAAGAATGAAATACAATCCTTCTAAGAAGAAAAAGCATCGATAAAAACCTAATATTCTATACTTATTTATTTAAATAGTCTAGTATTCTATACTTTTATCCAGTTTGTCTTCAGACCACCTGAATTTTAGTTTTTGCTTTTGTATATATCTATGTAACAGAATTTCCCAACTTGATTTTTCGCTACTTTAAAACGTCGGCTTAAATTGAAATTTTGCACAATAATTCGTAACTGATAATAATATAATAACGGAATTTCTGTACATAATATTTCTCCACCCATATTAAATGTTGAATTCTAGTCGTTTCTATTTTTTTGTCTTTTGATGTTATATGCAGCAATTTTCTGCATTTTCTACTGCTTCATTGTTTCTTTTTTGAATATTTATAAATGAGATGCGATACTTTTTCCCAGATTTTGTAAGAGTTAGTGAAAAATACACCAACTACCGATAGATTACATTTGCTGATATTGTCATATCAAATATATACGAGGTGAGATCGAAACAGTGAATTATTATTTTTTAATTCCTTTAACCAGAAATGTACTTTTTTAAGAAAGGCTCTCATTTACCATGTCATGTCTTTTTATTATCTAGGATGATGACAAAACGTTCCAGCTTTTGGTCAATTTAAAAAAAAAACAGATCATTTACATCAAAATGGTGGTAGTGGGGTGAACTATCCGTACTCTCGATGAACCCGTGATAGCTTTTCTTGCTTTTTTCTGGCAGTGAATGTTTTAAAGTTAAGAATACTCATTGAATCTATACTATTGAAACTGATACAGTTTAAATTAAATATTTTTTTTATAGTCAGTCTGCTGTAAGCTTCCAAACAATATACAAAATTCAGTAACCTTATATTTATGTTGCAGGAGATTTTTAGACATAAGTTTTCATTGTTGCATTCTAGTATAGATTCACCATTATCATTATATGAAAAGAGCTTTAGTCAGAATCCTGCTAATTTTGCACAATTTTTCAATATAGATATTGTAGCATACTTGGTATTAACCACTAGTTTCTATACAAAAACCCAAATGGAAGCATTGAAAGCTTAACTGCTTTTAAAACTTTCGTACTGAACTTGTAACAAATTGTTGTATTCTGAAGTTTAAGAGTACCATTGTTGTTACATTTGAGGTAAGTTTATAGTCTTCTTTATAATAAGACTCAACTTATTAAACCCTGAAAAGATTGCAGTTATACAAAATATAAAATGAAATGAGTAATTGAACAAGATCTTTGGTATATATGTTCAATAATAATGTGAAAAAATAACAATTCACTAGAAACATGTAGTTACATTCTGAAATTTTGAAGCTACATTTGTTTTATTCCATATGTATTAAATTTTAAAGTAATAGGAAATTGCCGGGGAGTAATTTCGATAGATACTGGAAGTAGGTGCGACTGTTTTGCGTCTGATCATCCATAAACTCCAAAATGGTGCGTTGGATAATGCTTCTCAGATTCAGGTCACCACTTCACTTACACTACGTACAAAATGACATGGTAGAAAAATAGTAACAAAGCTTAGTTGCTAGGAGGAAATATCGCAATTCTTCAAGTCTGCAAATGCCTTTCTCAATAAAACTGAAAATAATGAGGTCTAAAAACCAACAAATAACTTCACAAAACAAATAAATCTGCATATAGAAACTAACGGCACCCCACGACGGCCATTTTCAAATGGGGATAAGCTGATGTTGAAGATTCGTAAGAGACTCAAACTACTATCATTCCAGTACCCGTCGAGGTTCACAACTGTTCCCTTGGGATTAACAAATATTTGCTATTGGACCTGTGAAGTGTCTCTTTCTCGTTATTTAATGGCCAAGTTTCTTTTTTGAATAACTCAACCACCTGTAAATTCTATTGAAATTTATCATATTATCTATAAACAAATTTCAACATTACTTGAGCTCATTTAGCAATTTACTCCAATTTGAAAAAAATTGGAGTAAATTGCTACGGATACTGCAAGTACCAAGCTCCTCTAATCTGGGTTGAAACTTGGCGATTATTCCGTTTTCATTAGTGGAGGGGTAAATATTAGGACGAATCATATTACTTTTGGAATCAAAATATATTTTCTGATATAACAAAACTAAAAAAACTTTTGCCGTCCAAGGTATATCAGTAAGTAGAGTATAGTTGAAATAAAGTCAACAAAATAAGAGCCAAGATGGAGAATGGTGTAAATATGTTTATCATATGAACAATTTTTTCATCTTCCAGGATAAATAAGATACTTTCTAAAGATGTGGTTAAAATCACAAGAAAATATATGAATATAAATGTACAAATGTACATATTGCTAACATACAGAAATTGATTAGATGATAATATGTCCAACTTAACTTTGAAAAAGGCTTATGGTGTTTCCACAACACACAAAATAAATTTGAAATGAGAATCAGTCGATATTAGCAGAAAGCTGAATTATGTTTGGATGCAAATAATAATTAAAGAGTATCAACGACCATCAACTATATTACAAACCTTCTTAACGAGTACTATCAACAAATTCTTTTCTTCTAATTGGATTGTAAGATTAACATAGAATAGAGTACAATATCTTATTCTTTCCAATTACCTCTCTTATATTTCATTACCCTTGCTTGTTTCCTACCCCAGAGTGTGTATGAATCTCCCTGTGTTATGTTTTTTGCCTTTAGCATTCAATTCCTACTCCCACGTTCAGGGCTCCTTGGTATATATGTGTCTGGCGTTCATTATATTTCTGACTTTGTGTCCTGATTTGTTCAGCTCTTCTTCGGTTTCTTTCGTGTTAAATATTTCATTACAACTTTGTAGAATCGTTCTTCTTTTGGTTGGTATGTGATGTATTTTGTTTTAAGTAATTGGATAGTTTTCTATAATTGTCTGTGGTATTACAAACCACACCATTCACGTGGAGATGGGACTGCACACAGTACAAGAAGTTATCCAAGAGAGGATCATTCAATACCACAAAACTATAGAAACCCATCCACTATTAGAGGAGTTGTTAACGCCATGAAATGCGGATTGACAAAAAGTTGGCCAATAGACCTAATATGAGGTATGAGAGGTTGCATCACTGGATGTAAGCCTTACCAAGACATTATAGATGTTGCATTATCTAACACTCGCGAGAAAATTAGCCAATAGAATGTAAAAAATATTCCGATTGTTACTAAAAACTTGTTATAATAAAGAAAAACCTTCATGGTGATATTTTCTGGTAACCTCATCAGCCCTATGAAATGTCGTTTAGTCCCAAAAAATACATAGTATGAGAGACCGTCAAAATTATTGTACAAAAAATGATTCCAGTTGTTACTACTTTTTAATCTCACTCCTTTTTTTGACATAGTTCCAGCTTGACTGGAAGTATCCTTTTACGTATACGATTTTCTTAGAATTTTGGTTATTAATTCTATTCATATAAGCCATTATATGTAGATGTCCTTTACTGTCTCTTTTACTGCATCGAACATATCTAACATCTTCCAGTTCGAAAAGTGGACTTATATATCAGTCTTATCAATAATGAATATTCATTTGCATTTTGCAGTTTCTGTTGTCTAAATATTTCGCTTCTACCATAAATGTAAGAAATTTTTCTAGTGTCTCTATATTACTTAATCATTCATTTACTTTCACATTAGAAAATTTATTATTTGTGTTAAATCTACTCAATTTCATAGTATATTGTGAGAAATGGCATATTTAGGACCATCTGCTTTGTACAAAGACAACTTCGTCCATTAAAGTTTCAACATAATTTGGTTCAATGAAATTTAATGATGTTAATGTCTGGAATGAGATTTCTATAAACGTTCTATAATGATCCATTCAATATATTAGATTCTTATTCTTTTTTCCAAAAATTTTCTAATGTATTAGTTTCAGCGACAAAATTATTTAAATTAGAATCATTACTTCCAATTCCTCTAATGAACCGTGTCTTTCGAATCCTCTGAATCGAATCAAATGCTGATATAGGAAAATCGTGACAATTCAATCAAATTAAGTTTCTCAATCAAATTTAGTACTTGATATTCTACTCGAGTTGCAGTTTTTCACTGACCGAAATTGTTCGAAATTACGCAATTGTAATGTTATAAACATGTTTTTAGACTTGGTCTTCAAACGAAAATATTTTCTTTTATTCTTAGTGAAAAATGTTTTCTCTATTTAAATAGGATTTTCTCATATTTCACTGTGAATCAAAGTTTGTTTCCAGCTGTGAAACAATTTTGACTGTGTCTACTGGATATCCCCTGACTGGGCAAAATTCCTATACATAACATTAATTTCACTTTCTGTTCATTATCTAGATATTCTGAGCATGAAATTTAATTAAGCTAATGGATACCTACAGTGATAATTTTAGATTATTTTGATACATGCGAGATTAAATATCACTTCAGGCGTTAAAACGGCAAAACATCGCTGTAACGTTTCTACCTCCTGCATGTTTATAGGCGAATCGACGAAGTCAACGCTATTAATTTATGTTTCATATCTTCGTTCATGATATATCCGCGTACCTAAGATAACCCCTTAATAGTTTTAAAACATTGTACAAATGTTTTTCTCTACATAAAGATACAAATAATGATTTCTTTTTTTTTCAAATAAAAAAAAGTTATGTTACATTTTATTCGACAAAACCGATGAACAATTTGAGGGCAGGATTATGAAGTTCAAGCAAATTAAGTTAAATTACTATTTTGAAGAGATCACATACTTCTATAGGAATTATTATAGCCATTCCTAAGCAATAAAATCCGTAATCAAATTTTCAAGTTCAAATTCATATGAGTAGTGCATTGGAAATATTTATCCAATCGATAAACATTAAACCAATGATATGAAGATTCCTTTTTCCATAAATGCTTCAAAGATTGGACATTATTGGAGACTATCAAGCGGTGTTAAGACAAGGCAGAGGTACAGTTGACTAACAGTTCATGATAAACCAGCTGAAATGTGTTAGTCACGAATATATGGTTACATATTTTCCTCATTGATCATAATCAAGCGTACGACACAGTCAGTAGATCGAAGTGAAGCAATGAAATACCTTGAACTACCAATGAAGATGATCAAGCATGACTTTGGAAAAAGCGGTAAGTGGTTTTATATTAGAAGACGTAGCACACTAGGGCGAAACACCAAATTATTGGACCTTGCAGTTTTGACGCCTGACTGTTGGCCGTATGAAAATAGTAAAACGTGAGTCCCTATTATTTTTAACGAGGAATCTATTTCTGTATTAAAACTTCAGTTTGGATATTCAAGATGACCCAGTAAACACTTTTTTTATTAGGATCCTATTATTTGACACCCTATTTCCACCGACTTTTACATTGGTCACATTTTTTTATAGAAGCAATTGTATGAAAACGATACGGCACACCAAAACCCTCCTTTCCCATATAAGAGGAGTAGGTCCAAGATAGTGAATACATTGTTCATATGTCCGGTCACAATCATTGAAATTTATAGGGTTTGTTCTGAACAAATCCAAAATATCGCGATTTTTGTAAATATTGCTATTAATGCACTGCAGATACTGAATTTTATCAACTGGAATTTATAGTGAGAACATTTGAAAAAAGTAATAGTTAAAAAATATTCTGTACCAGAACAGAAAGAAATGGACAACAATACTCGATGCTTCTTAAACATGTGTTAAGCTGTAATTAAGTAGTGGGGGTAGACTACCCACAAAAAATACAGGGTCGAAAGGGCTAAATCTGAGCGGCTACAATTCTAAATAGAATGCGAAAAAAAGCGTAATACAATCACTTTTCGGTTAATCTTCTATAACAAACTTTCCATGGACTTCGATTTGGAATCCAACATGTTAAACAAAATTGGAAAGTCAGTTTTAAGAAACGAATAACGGTTTTTTTCTGTGAAATAGAGTTTCCTAATACATGTGGAGGTTTATTTAAAAAAAAAGGCAAACATACATGCTGGTTCATTTTTTCGAAAGAATAGTTTTCAAAGGCACAGATTTGTTTGTTTTCCAAATAAAGAGATTTTGAAAAAAAAACTAGTTCTTAACGTAATTTAATGGTTTATTTTCGAAAAACACAGTTCCAAACAACATATGATGGTTTTTTTTCAGCAGCTCGAAAGTATCATCGTTTGTTTTTTGTTATTACTTTCTTCGGTGTAGGTAAAGTCGTCTAATTCCATATTCACCTATATTTAGCTTACACATACATTAAATCTCCTCTAGTACTGCCAATTTATCGTTTCCATTAATAAGGGAACGTATTCGATGTGACTGATTGTTACAATGGATTTTAATAATACTATCAGTTTCAAAAAGAGAATTCACCGTAGTGGGATGGAGTAATGAGATCAGGTTCATAATTTTATGCATGTTGATAATACTATCAGTTTCAAAAACAGCTTCTATCGCACGAATAATGTAGTTATAATTCAAGACACCCTCGTCGGTACAAACATGAACTCATTAAATGAGAAAATTTTTGAAAAATAGTATATAGTGTTACAATTTTGTTTAGTCATTTCTTTTTATTAAATTTTTTATTATGTTAATTTTAGATGTTGAAGTTTGATTGTTTATATACGGTGTCCATTTCTGTGAGAAGTTCGAGTAATTTTTCAAAGGAATTGACGATTTTAATAGCAAAGTTAATTTTATTTTTAATAGACTTTTCGACGCATCCCTCTGCCTTGGTATTGTATTGTCCCCTCCTGCATTTACTAAAATTGTTGTCGAAGAACGTCTGAAGCAGTGACCTGTGTGTAGATGTGTATTTAAAGTTGACAATAGCCAACAAGTTTTCGTCGATTTTTGTTGATTCTCCATATAAATGTATGTGGTGTGGGCAAAGTGCCGTGAGAGATAATATTTCTCACAGTGTGAGCAATATGTGGTTTTGAAATTAAGTTAGCTACCAGAAATACGTCACTTTTCATAGCAATTGTGGAAAAAACTTTTTGAAGTACACCCAATATCAATTGAGAATAAAACTTGCAATATTGTGCAGGTCAATATGAGATAGATATATTTCCATGTGAAAAGCGATTTGTGTGATTAACATAATACAATGGAGAACTTTTCCAATCAATTTTACTTTTATAGTAAAGAAGCATATTGACCATTGGCCCTATTGATCAACTGTAAATTGGTGGCAAAGTTTGAATTTCATCCCATTATTTGTTGATAATGAGACCATGTATCAATTCCGACTATATAAGAAAATATTTATGACATCTAGTTGCACACTGTTTACACTTCCACTGCACCAACACTCACAAATGAGTTTAACTGCAGTGTCTGAAAACAATAGTATAGTCGTAAATGTGGTAAAAGTATGACTTAATTTCTTTGATACCTCGTAAAACTGGTAGTGTAAAGTTTAAATTTAAATAAAATTGGAATTCGCGAATGATCTCAATCTGATCAATATCATTACATCAACTTTAGAACTATGTAACTACAGAAGATCACAAACTAATGGTATTGTTTTGATTTGAAAATATATCCTGTAGATATACAAAACTCCATTTCATTTAACAATTAGTCATTATTCTACTCATGACACATTTCCATAACTATCATGTTACAAATTAAATACAAAATGAATATTATATTCATTTATGGTAAATTGAGTACATTTTTTTCATTTTCTTATATTACAAGCGATAACTGATAAGTGAAATAGAGAATTTTATTATGTATCTCTTTCGATTAGTAATCGAATCTAAAAAGAAACCGATAGCGAGTGCTATTAAAAAATGGAATTAAAAACCTTGTTTGCAACGTTCACTTCCATATTTATTGCTAGCAATATTAATAAATTAAGGATGATTCATGGAAAATATTATACATACAATACATTATCTGAATGGGAAATGTATAGTTCCTATTTTTCTCCACTCATCGATCTTGTTTACAGCCGTATTTTGTATGAGCGAAAACCAGGAAAAAACAACACGGTGATACGTGAAACGAAGTCGTGAAAATTGCGCTGTCAGTGACAACTATCTACAATTCTTTTTGATAAGTTACTGACGTTTTATAAAATTGCAAGTAGTTGAAACTGAGCGCTATTGATATTCTTATTCATACTTACATTGGAAACATTCTATTTACGTACATCTGCTTAGTTGTTAGAGATGACATCCATTTAGTCTTTGGGTTTTTAAAATTAAATCAAGAAATAAAGAATTCTAAAAACGGGCTCAGTTGCCGACGCGCGTTCTAGACAACCGATAACTGTAATAGCTAATGCAAATTTGGTGGAGCTGGCGTTAGTTGAGCAGTCGAAGCGCATGCACTATCACGGTCACCGTGCACGTCTCCTCCAAGCACTTCTCGAGGATGATTTCGATGGCATTTTGGAATTTTGCGAGTTGTATCTCAGATGCAGCAACGACCAGAATACTCAGGTCTTCATTGAAAAAGAATTGAATCTGTCTGGTGTGTGTGTGTGTGTGTGTGTGTGTGTGTGTGTGTGTGTGTGTGTGTGTGTGGACACGTATTCACGCGGGAGGTGACGTGTACTTTTTTGAGATTCATGTGACAGGAAGTTATCTGGAAATGCTTCACATTCACGTGGGCAAATGGACAACACTCGCGAAGATCCGTCATTTTTTGCTGGATGAAGCTCCGCCGTACTACGCGTTTTGTATACCTTACTGTTCATTTTGAAGAATGGATAGGTAGACTAGGATTTGTTGAGTGCCCCGTACGGTCCTGCGACCTGATACCCTGTAATTTTTTTTCTGTGGGGTCACGTTTTTGTACCCCTTCCGAATTGTAATTGAAGAAGAATTTGAAACTCTTCTCGCACACCTTGACATGCTCTGTTGTAATTTCATTTGTAAAATTAATTTTGACGCTGCATTTTTTTCTCTTAATGCAAATTTGTTGCCTGTCTTATACTGAACTATGTATTAATAATATTGTATGGATAAATTAACCTCCACTCATGATTGTTATATCATTATATTTATATTCGACTTCAGAAATAATAATATCCACCGTCAAAATCATCTTTTTGTACTCAAATTTCATATTCTGACCATACACAATCCGTTCTACCTTATTAATCAAATATTTCGATGTATTGAATTTGTTTGTTACAAGCTTGATATTTTTTATTGTTTGATATCTCCGATTGGAGGATTCTTCTGTGTTTGATTTAGAGAAAATGCCATCCATATACCAACAACATTTACTATCACAAAACTAATATTCATTTTAAATGCACTGTTAAATATTAACTAACTAGCAATCTCTTCATTTGTCTCCTATGTATAAGGTGGAGTCTTTTTCTCGAAAATTAGATTTCGATAATTTCTAGCGCATTCGTCAAAATCTTTAAATTGCACGGCATTTTAACAGAGAGGTGGTCGAATACTAAACAAATGTGTAGTTTCGTAACTATACAATATGAAGTGACATCGCTGTGTTCGTATTATCAAGATGCAAATCAAATCAAAATTTGTCTGATCAATTTTCTTTTCATTCTTTATTACAAAAGTTTTTTCGAACTTCTAATATTTCTAAGATGTGAGTTGTGAATTTTAATTGAAATTAACTGTCACGAGAGTTGTGGGTTGTGGAGAAAAACATGTTGCTCGTTATTAATTCGTATGCTATTGTCCATTCTTGAACATAGTCTCAATTTTTTTTTTCGACACACTATTGGAGACGGTTTTCCAGCTTTTGTATCCGTTGAAGACGTCTCCTGCCAATCTTTTGAGGAAGCATTGTGCTTACTCTTGAAGTGTTTCTCCGGCTTGGAGAAAAGGTGATTGAGCATAACAGTCTACTTAATTTTATATTTTTACCTTGTTATTAGCTCTTATTATTACCCAGGTCGGAACACTAGTATTCTCAGTATCAATTTTTTGAGATCATGTGAAATACTGATTTTCAATTGATAAATACCATAAAATTCTTTACGATGTATACATAGTTCTCGGTTTGTATTTTCGGTCTAAAAGCTGCATGATCTTCTTCTATTTCTTGCCCTAACAAATCTCAATTTTTTTGCTTAGAAATTGCAAGTTGTTTTTGATAAACTGATATAGAATATACGCCAAATTTGTAATTGCAGCAAATTATTATTCCATTTTCCAAGATTTATTTTTCCCATATCTATGATTTGATAATTTTCTACCCCCTCCCCATCTCGGTTTTCAAATTCTGTTGCACGTTGGTCTTCTCCGATCATATTTTCTTGCAACATCAAAGAAAAGAAATATTTAGAAAAATTTCTATCTCAACAAAAGAGATGGTTGGGAATAGTGTCACAAATCGACCTTTTTATGAAAGGTTCAATAAGTTGAGGTGAAGTATATCAAACTTACCCACCTTTTCGTCGAAATCATCGGACATGATAATATTAAAAAGATTCACAGTGTCATTCGAGATAAATTCTTTAATAATTCAGTGACGCATCCGGAATCGGCCTTAATTCGTTATTTTCAACACCCGTTTCCATTTAAACTTTTAGTTTGTTGAGTCGAGTTCATTTTTTATCGCCTAAAAATCTTTCTGTCCGTAACTTTTCATAAAAGTCAGATAATATGGAGACTTTAGCGAACGATCATTAATTTGAAAAAGAAATTTTCATATTATAATGATTAATGGGAGAAAATATGCTAGGTGTTATATCAAGGATGTTGAAAAGGAACTCACAGACTACTATTTCTAATTTATATATAGAACCTCTTCCAGTTTAATGAAGAAGTTATAAAATCGTCAATTTACTAAATGCTCTGAAACATTCGGGGCGTTAACTCTATTAGTTTTAAGGCTTTCAAAGACAGTAAAACTCCAAATTATGATGTATTATAACATCAAATTATTATGATTCTCGTTATGGAACTAAATGAAAACTAACTTCAAAGTTTCACTTGAGATATTATAACAAATTTCATAAAGAATATAATAATCTGTTAACTGACTATTCAATACAAAATGAAAATGTATTTACTACAGAAGCATAGAGAATTATTCAAAAATCAAAAGAGTTTGAAATTATAGAAAATTTCCATTTCATACAGTTCCAGTATGAAATATTTTTGATTGAGTAACTTAATTATCAATGTTATTAAAATGACTATCAATCTTAGTATTGATAGAATTTTTTCTAGATTATTTCAAAATTATTTCATAATAATTTATCATATGTGACGAACAGCCAACTACAAACAACATGTGAGTATGAAACGAATTCTATAATAAATATTTTCGAAACTACATTTCAATGTATAGTTCGGGAGCTGCCGTGTGCAATTATAGGGCCAAGGATAAAACATTTGTATTTTGAGCAGCCGAACCAAGTATGACCGGTGTTTTTGCGAAAAAATTTTTTTTTATGCAAATATGGCCTATTTTAAAAAGATAAGGCTTCTTATATCTCCGTATATTCCATATTTAAAAATTTATGAATTTTTAAAAGTCGAAGAATCGACGACTTTTACTTACTTTCGATGTTAATAACTTTTGACCAACTGAACATTTTTGAACCTGGAAAAATCGTTTTCTTTGAACCTCACTCCACAAATTGGTATACTTTGATATTAGTGCAGGTCCTGTGCTTGGCACTTCACTATTGACTATTAAGCCCTATCTTAACGTTACAGCGCGTGGCGACAAGCCTCGATCACCGCGAGCCAAACACAGGCGGCTCTGTTCTGGACGCGCATTTTATGTCGATAATTTCACAGTTAAGGTTAGTTTGAAGTTTGAAAAATTTGTGTGCATCCATTAGTATTGTAACTGTCAAAAAACTTCAAAGCAGCACCCATTCGACTAGATTTGTAATTGTCATCATCGTTGCAGCCCAAATTTTTCTGTATCGCAAATGTTAAGTAACGATAGAGTACAAGGTAGATCTTGTAACTTCCGGAAATTGCATCGATAATTCATTTATGGTGAACTTTCGAGTTCCACTACCAGCTTGGTTAACTATAGCGAGAGACTTGAGTCCTTGACCCCCTTCATCAATTCGGTCATCACTAAATTTTTCACACCATCATGAATTTCCTCTGCACTGTTCCCTTCTGGCCGCAAGGAAAGAATAACCGTTCACAATTCACACTTGGTGTTTATGTGTCTGCAACTTAAACGAAAATTGATGAATGAATGATGATTGATGATGATGAATTGATGAATTGATGAATGATAGAGGATTTGAGCCAGGAAGATGCTGCTTCATTCTTGGCCATCATACTGTGTGCTCGGAGTTTGACAAAAAAACCTCGAATTTTATTTCATATTATTATTTGTATCCCAACTAATGAAAAAATTTGAGATTATTCAACTGTACTGTGTCTTTTATCTAGACACTAGATGTTGGCTAATCTCCAAGCTCTTCAAAACCATGAATCATATCGTAATGTATATAACGTGGTCAAACTAGATTTATTTATAAGTAAGAGATATTATTCACGAAAGCCAAAACCGTATAATTAGAAATAAGGTCAGAACTAATATCTTCAGGGAGCATGTTGGGGGCTCAAATTTCGCTTAATACCGAGTCATTAATAAGACCATAACAGTTTAGACGGAAATTGGGTAATTCTTGATATTTATCAGTAGTAAATTTTATTGGAAACACTATCACTTGAATCAAAAAGGTTTGAGAAGTTATGTACTTCCATCATTTAACCTTATGGAGGTCACGCGCGTACTCTCACCATGCAGCTTTATTATTTATGGAATAAATCCAGAGTGCACTTGCATCTGCGTCTGCACATTCGTCGCAATTGGTGCAGTTGTTTTGTGTTTGTAGTGATTGCAGACTGATAGTCCGATTGCGACCTTCCATGTTATTATTTTTATTCTTATAAATATTAACTATGGGCAACACTCTTATTTAATATCAGAATTTTGTGTCAGTTTATTTAATGTAGAGCAATTTATTGTTCTTTACGAATGTTTCTCGTAATAACTGGTTTATTTGGCTTCGTGGGAGAAGCAGCAAAATTGGAAAGATTAATGTCTAAATGTTCAGCTGAAATGGAACAGATAAAGGTGTTGATTTTTTGATTCATATGAGTCAGAAGATGATGTAGAAATCCCAGAAATTGGTAATGGAAGCGAGGAAGCGTTCCTTGGTATTGAAGGCATTAGCCTTTGGTCTAAATATAAAATTCCCAGACGTAGAAGAATACGGAAAGAAAATCTTAGCCAAAATTTTCCAAATGTGAAACAACCACTAAGAAATTTAAGAAAAGAATCAGATATTTGGGCTCACTTTTTCCCAGATACTCTTCTAAACATTATTGTTTCATACACCAATCAACACATACAAGCGAGGCAGGAAAATCATCAGAGAGAAAGGGATGTCAAATTCACGGATTTACTTGAAATTGAAACATGGATTGGTCCTCAGTATTTAGCAGATGCTCCAGGAATTTTTTTATAGTTTCGTCAATAACTGCAAAACTGCATATATTCTCTTTGAATACCTAACCATACAAAAAAAACTAAAACTAGAACTAGAAGCGGGGAGAATATAGTTTTCGCGAATAAATCGATATTCACAATTTTCTTCAATCAAAAAAACGAAATAAATTCAAAATCAATGTCAAGAGAAAAGTGCTTCAAACCGAATTTGTACTAAAAAGAGCTGAATATAACATAGGAAACAGGTAAAATAATGGGAAAAATGTGGAAAAAAAAATAATGTATTTATTGGGAATTCTACAAAACCAATTTAATGCCTCGCGTTAGCACGATACAGCTATAGCTCTAAATGATTTATCATATGTGCTAATAATGCAGACAGATTTGATAAAGTTATGAAAAAATGATTATAATGTGTGGAAAAATAGTTGAAGGATAAATAAAGATGGTAATATCAAGAGCTACAGAAGTTTTGAAGTCATTGTATGCAACAAATAACCACAATTTATGGTCATCTACTCTTCAACTACTTCTGAAATATCAACTTTTTCAAATTATTTCAACTCTACCACATTATATGTTAATATCCACGGTTCTTAACTTTACTCAATTCCTGTCAGACTAATTTTTCTCCATGTTCCTTTACACACAAATGCCGGTCATCAAATGGCGAAAATGTTATTACACATGTTCTTAATAGGTGAAACTATAATTGGGTTACCAACGTAGATAAAGAACCCATGAATTTCTGTAAAATAATATCGCAGAAAAATGTTGTTATTTATCTATCCTTTCAATTGATTTACTGATTCTGCAAATTAAATATTGTAACTTAGACTTAGACAAATTGATAACTATTCAGTTCGGAGTGGGGCGTCTCTTATCTTTTTATGTAAAGATAATATTATCGCTATTTAATTCCCAGCATTATAATCAACAGCTTCCATTATTGAGTCTCCATTAAGACCAATTGTATTAAGACTTGGGCCAAAAATTTTATTAGTTTATTTATCAATTCAGTGTTTTTTAAATTGAGTGTAATTGTTGAAATATTGCCAAAATTAAATTTTTTATTGTCTTTATATTTTAGTTTTATAAGTTTTTCAAGAAAAATTGGCTTTTCTTTAACGTTTTTCATAAGATTTCATCTTCCACGTTTATTATTATGAACTGCGTTGGCAAGCCTTCAAGCTATCGAATGGAGTTGATTCTATTCAAAATAATCTTATAGAATGAGAGATAAATAGAGTATAAACTTCAGTTTTGTGCAATCAATCCACGCGACGTATTTCATCAATATTTTATTGAATCGTCAATTGCCAACAATCGCGTGAATGTATGAAAAATTCAAGTCAATACTTTGATAATCATTTGAAATTAGATTAGAAAATCTATCTTGACAAAAAAACTAGCAAAGTGAGTTGAATAGTGTCGCAAAAAGATGTTTAATGTCAAATATATTTCAAGAAAAAATCGAGAGATTTCCAGTTAAAAATTATCAATTCTTATTTTTCTAACGAAAAATTTCAATACAACAGTATCGAAGCGACGATGTCATTGCAACAAAACATATTTTGCATGAGACGTAGGTGATAATTAACATTCAACTACTGCAATGTTAAAATCCTGTGAAGTCAAACTTCTCTCATATACAAAAAACCTCACAGTCATAATTAATCTTGTCATTGTTCGAAATCTCCAGCACAAAATGTCAACGAATGATTAATTATACTTTGATTAATTGTAGATAAAAAACACGTAGTAGATATTTAGAAACTGGGCGAAACGGTCTCTTTCAAAACATCAAGTCACTAGATGTGAACGTGGACGTGTACAGCTCGATTACAAGATGACATATCATCGATTTGAGAATGTGATCAAATTAGCATTTGATTATGTATTTGAATGCAAATAAGTGATTGGTAATTCTTCCGTTTATAATACCAATCGATTTCCGATTGTATGTGACATATTGCTTTCAAAACATATTTCATTGTATGGCTGTGACTAAAAGACTTGGTAAGCGTTGGTAGAAAGGTTTTTAAATTTATTGCTAATTGAAAATTATGTGAGTTATTGATGGACATCATCAATTACAATTGAATGAATCATCTAAGGCCAATTTTAGCATATGTACAGCGAGTGCACCGCACGAGCGTGGCCAAAACAAAGGACAACCGCTGGCCGTATCTGATTTTATTAGACAAACCAAATGTATGAATGAGAAAATATAAGTGTTCAGAAACGGAGTCTTGATATTAGTCCTGGAGCATTATGGCTACTAAATAAGTAATGGAAACTCTAGAAACATTGGTATTTTTGTGTTCATTTTGAATTTGGTATTACATTGTCAATAATTAATGTCTTGAATAAAATGCTTAAGAATCCTTAATATGCTATTGGTGCATGCATTGAAGGCTAAGATAATCTTGAGAAATATTTGGAGATCTAACTGATACAGGCGCAGTGATAGACCAGTTTCAAATTCCTTCCTGCAGTTCAAATCTGCTGGAAGGAATTGGTAGTTTCATTTTGATCCTGCAAAATGTGTTTATAGGATGCGTGGTGTCTGATTGGAAGTATTTTTCGCTTTTGTTAAAATTAATTACATTTAGATCTAGTTATATTTTTAACTAAAGTTGTTAGAAGGGTCCTTCGACTGGATGAGACGAAGAAATGCTCTATGAGTGTATCTTCTAGGGTTTTGATCATTTATCATTAGAATGGAGCTCTAACACCTGGTTTCTTTCGAAGAAGCTCATTCTACAGAGACCGACTTCGCTTTTATGACATAAACTGCTGTTCGAGTTCGAAGAAATAAAATCTATTCTGGGATTTTTCTTTTTTTCGAAGTATCTTAACGCCCAAATATCTATTTCATATACTTAATACATTGAGACATTGAGAATTTGTTAAGCCTAATTCTATCTATGGATTTGTGCGAATCAATAAATAATAATACAATAAAAGACTCACAGATTTGGTCATCATTTCTATCTAATACGCATCCGAAAAATTTATATTATTGACAAATTATTATAGACAAATTATGATTGACAAATTATCATTGACAAATTATCATTGACAAATTATCTTTCCAACAAGCCATAAAAAGTTAATTTAAAGTTAATAATTGGATTTTCAGAAAGAATGAGTTAGATACTTCTCGTTTCACGAGATTTATTTCCAAGTTCTCATTGGACTGTATTTTCTGAGTGAATCCTGTGAATATTTTAGTATGTTTTCAATGTTTTAACTTGAGTGACGGAAACTTCTAGTTCTCAATTTTTTGCATTTTCATAAACGTTTTATTTTTTGTTCCCAGATGAGTTTATGTCATAATGCATAGTAGTTAAAATATAGAACATTCTCAACAGGGAGGCACATTAGGTCTTTGCACGCGAGCGGTCGACACCCTAAGGTCTGCCTAGGATTCAACAAATCAAAATCTCAACAAGCATAACATAGTATTATAAATTATAAGTTCCTCAATGTACCAGAATATTTCACTACCAAGTTAACTACATTAATTTTCATTTCTGTTGTATGTCTCTACAAAAAATCTTTTCCTGAAAATTTTGTCCATATTATGAATAGAAATGAATTGCGTTCATTAGTTTTCAAATACATAATAATCCTATTAATTATATTTATTCAATTTATTTGCCATCATTTCTATTTAATAGGCATCCGAGAAATTGATATTATTGACAAATTATCTCGCCAACAAGCCATAAAAAGTTAGTTTAAAGTTAATAATTGGAATTGTCTGTGAAGAGTGGAGTATTTGAATTAACATAATCACTCCATAAAAAAATTACAGTAGAATTAGAAGAACGGAAGAGAAAACAATAAGCAGAAATATCGAAATATTACACTTTATTTTGGATTCAAGTTCGCTATATAAATTCATCCTCTATTTCGATATGTTTTTCGCGTGATTTCTGAATATTTTTTCTCTATTTTTAGGCGTGACTTCTTCATATACCTCTCGAAATCTTGCATAGAGCTGTTTTCTCTATCCAAGCCATGTTTTGTGAACTCTTGTGTGATTAATTTCAAAGAAAAACTATAAATATTTACTAATCTAGAGGAATTTATGTCTTAAGTATAAACAGAACACCACGTCCCATCCCGTCCTTTATTACTAGGAAGCCCAGGCGCTTATATTTTCTATAAAACGAAAAGCTGATAATTGACTCGTTCAGTATCCAAAGCAAGCCGTTGGTTTTTTTCGAATACTGACTTGCCAACTGCTAACAGCACATCAATATACCAAAGATAGTAATGATGAAAATATTCAACATATCAGAAGAAGTAACTCAACAATTCAATTCAAAAACAGAAAAAGAAAAGCGTTAACAACCTTTGAGATGTACGGATACTTGTAAGACCAGACAGAATGATTGACTAAGAGATAATCAACTGAATAAATACACATATGTAGTACCATACTCAGTATTTTCCAGCAAAAAAGAGATATAAAACGTGAAAAAACAAATTATTATGCGTCAAAATACCAATATACCAGTATCAATGCTGGTATATGCTTGCGAATCCTGGTTGCTACGTAATGTATTGAAGCAAGCGATAACAACATGTGGAATGAGTGATATGAGGAAACCAAATGAATAATTAGAATAGAAGTGGCACATATAGAATGATGAGGAATGCGGAAATAGGCTGAACAGGAAGCAGAAGATGATAGAACCAAATAGAGAAGAAATATCATCTCTACAAGTATGGTATAAGAGTTTGCAGATAACTTGGCTATTCATATACTTCCTACGCAGTTGCCCTAAACTCTGGTCATGACTTTATTGCGTGAACAAATGATTATTTCTTTCTTATGAAAACGTTTCTCGAAGAAAATCTATTGTTTCGATTGTGCTATAATCGTCTATCCATATTTTATCCATAGAATAGTTAGGATTTTCAATGTAAGCGAGCTCTTGATCAGCATTAAGTACTCACATTACTCAGTTACAGTAAATTACTGTTGCTAGTGTTAAGTATCATCTGTGTTTATATACCCACACAAAAAACATTCCAAAAAGTGTTTTAAAACAAAAATTGACAGAACATTCCCATTATTCTTACTGGCTAACTATTACCTAATATTTTCTATGGATGAAGTATAAAACTTTTCCTATGTAGCACGTAAAATAAAAAAAATATATCTATTCGTTAGCGACATAAAACATTTAGTAGAAAAACAATAAGTTGTTGAGATCGTTATTTTATTAGTTGAAATACTCTATTTCTACCCTCCAACGAAGCGAAAGATTTTAATAATCAAAGTTTGCTTATTATTTTTGCACAGACCTGTTAGTTACGATCAAACATCGTTTATTTTGTCTGCAATACGGAGTTCTTCCATGGATAAGTATTTTTTATCGTACCATTTTCATCTATATCCCTTATATACTATATTTAGTCCTTTTTTTTTTTCTTTACAATTATTAACCTTTATTGCATTTTTACCTGTTACCTGCAAAAAAACGAGATTCCAGACATACAGTGAATTTAATTGCCTGGGAAACTTTATTGGGATTTTGTAGAATTGAAATCGTTATATAAAACAATTTAATTCTTATGAGCTTATGGCAAAGCCAGGTTTTTTTAATGAACGCGAGTAGGATCTCGGATTCTATAGCGGTCATTTTTTTGACACCAAAAAGGGTTGTTGTAGAAATACTCATAACAATAAATAATTTCAAGAGTTAGAAGATATGATAAGAATCTATGAATATTTATGAGCGTATGATTTGTAAATTCGTCACTTGTCGTTATTGTTATTAAAAAAATTTGCGACTCTCCTTATGTACATATTAATTAATTAGGACATGGAAAAAGTTCATCAATAGTTTATGGCCTATTGAAAATTGTAATTGCAAAATTAATGCTAGTTGGTCTAAAATAGAATTTAACGCCATTATTTAGTGAGGTATCTTGTGACGATGGAACATTTTTGGGAAGTACTTAGATTGATTAATAAGAAAATTATTCTATCTGACTGAATAGTCTTCTTTGAGTTCTACAAATTTCGTACAAACCTTTCATTATATTTAAAAAAATTAGATTTGTGCAATTTTCAAACTGGTTTTGGATTGATGGTGGAAAGGTTTCTTTGTGTTGTCAAATCTCATTCCGCCGTACTATTTCTTCAAGCCTGGAGCTAAGAAATAATCACACGAGACTAAATCATGAAAACACAGAAGCTGAGAATTCGATTCACAGCCCAATTAATGGATTTGTGTTACACGTGTGAATGAATTAAAATTTTTTTGTGAATACTTACCTGATAATTTGGTATTAGTGAAGATGGCAACAAATGTTAAGCAAAAATCTTGTATGCTATTTCAATGAACATAAGTGTACATGGTTCTCATATAAAAGAATGTTTTTTTAAATAATGTAGGCAGTCTCAAACAGTGACTTTCTTCATTTTCTTCAAATCACTAGGTGTTCTGTCAAAAAAGAAGTGAAATAATGCTGATTGTTTAAATTTTGAGCAGAGTAAAACCATACATGCCTGTTGACAGAAGCCCAATCTGTTTTGTTATCAATGACTGTCAAAAAAATTAGTGATACTTAGTGTAAAAATTAAGACAGAGTCGAAACCATACATGCTTGTTGAAAGGAGCAGTTTTTCTCAGTTGGAAATGGAAAAAGTAAATTCCTAACCAGATCCAATTCCTTGTAGATTTTGATGTCGACATTTTCCTTATACGTATGTAAAAAAATGAGCATATGGTCCTTGATTTCCCTAACTTTTCAAAATACTTGACGCATAAAGATGACTTTGTAACAATTAGTCTTTTCGACCGATGACGGATTGGATCCTTATCTAGAGCTCGATATATGTTCGTAGGTACTTCAATCACGAATATCAAATAATAATCTGACTAGAGTAGTCGCACAGTTGACAATGAAATGCCGGACGATTGTTCTCGAAATTCGTCTGTCGTTCACTTAAGTAGATCTCACCATTCCTAAAAAAAACCGGAAAGAGAAGTCGTACAATCTTGACGGTTACTTGACATCGAATTCCAAGAGATGATTCGATGTAAAAATCGTTCCCCTGATAAATCGATTGTTTAGGGCGCCATATGTGTGGTAGCATGACCCCTATATCTCTCAGATCCATACAATTCAGTTTAGACCAGAATACCTTTCTATAGTCTTATTCCTTCACCTTCTAGTAGAAACATTATAATATACTATACCATACGAACAATCAAACAATTATTCACATTAGTAAGCTGAGAAATAATATTGTTGAATATTATCTGAAATAGGAAAAATATGGTAGCTTTTATAATAATAGTGATGACTTTGAACGATGTTGGAATTGATTAAATTGCCTGAACTTTTCGAATCTATTTAGCTAGTATATTAATGTACATAAGTAAGTGTTTTCGTAGTGGGATCGGGCAATATAAAACGCTCATAATCTAGCTAGCGAATACTTTGTTCCAAATCACTTACTGTATACATATTCCCATACACGAACTCATGCCACCAAAACGAGTTTTAGATAAGGACAATTTTGAAATTTCAATAACTCCCTCCGCATAATTGCTGGGCCGCTGCTAATTTTGCAATCTATCTTACATTAAATATTATTGTGAATTTCTGAAATTACGTATATTGTACCCAATCGAAATGACTTTAACGTTAACACTCCGTATAAACTCTAACAGATGTCAGAGGTGATAAATTTTCTAATTTCCGAAAATAAATCCAATTTACAATTTAAATTCGGTTAATTCCGTAACATGTCATTTGAATTGATTGATATTATTCGATTTGCTTATATTTAGTAATAATTATAATCATTTTGACCAGTGAGCCTCCAACGAAGTCTACAAAATTTCATAATTTACCTCTTATTTCTACCGCCTTTTTTATGTTATCTTCTATTCATAAAAATTTCCATATGAACGCTTCTTCTCGACACAAATTCAACAATATACTTCAAATTTTTTCATTTCATATTCTTTATCGTGATGTTCAAAATATAAAGTGACTCAAATGACCGATAAAGATATTCGGACTATGGCATAAAGACTGGTTTTTATTGAAAATATGTTTCAACAAAGTATCCACGGTAATAAAAACATCGAGTTTTCTAACAATCGATTAAAAACACTTTTGAGAGAATAGATTCTTACGACCATTTCGAAAGTAAACAGTGGCGTTACTGTATTATTACATTATATTCTCCACTTAGCTCCGTTATTTAATTTTTTCTCATTGATTACACAAAATATATATAAGATCAATTATAAATTATGGATGTACGCTCTATGGCAATGAAATCTAAACCAGTAGAATCATTTCGAAATGAAGCATTAGAACCGTAATTAGAACTGCATAGGAATTTACTAACAGAAAAATTGATCAAATACTACTGAGGACAATCAACAATAATTAAAAACATCTCGTAATTGAATACATATGACCTCACAAATAAATAATAGTTCAAAAAATTTTCGCCCATTACATGCTTCTCATTCAGGGAAAATTACAATGCATGGAAGAATTCAGATATCACAAAGACATATTATGAAGTTTGCGAATTTTTCATAGCACTAAATACCACAAAATATAATTAACAGTAGAGATGTACTGGCAAATTCGATAATTATATTGACGTATATACAGATGCCTTTAAGCAATCAAGTTGTGTTGGTAGCTCAATATATACACCACCAAGTTTCAAATGCGATTAAAACTTGATTATCTGACTTCTATTGTCTCCGCATGAACCGATCGGATCGTCAAAGCTCTTGAATTCATTGAACGAAATGGTTATAAAAAATCCATCATAATCCATCGAACTCCAGTTCTCACAAGCGTTAGTCAACCTTTTGACATAAATGACACTTTTAAAAAGTAAAGTATTCAAAAAATTAAACTGGAAGCCAATGAAATAATATGAAATAAAATTTTTGTGGATAAAAGCAAATATCGGACTCAGTCAAAGAAAGGGATTACCAATAAATATCAAAATAACTGTGGAAGAATGTATAAATCAACAAAAATTAAGTTGAAAGAAGGATTGAAGAACTTTCAACCCTAATATTGCTTCAACAAACCAACAAGATATACACAATGAGGTACTTGCAAGATTTCAGAAAAAGTTAGTTTCGTAAATTTTACGTACAACTTTTATTATAATTTTTACATTTCACATTTTTTGTAATAAAGTTTTACGCTATCGAAAATGTGTCTATAGTTCGTACTTCACGGTAGTAGAAAAAGAATGTATGGGTGATTCCATTATAACTGTGATATTCAATGTCCTGTATTGTTTTTTTTAACTAGTCATTAATTAATAATCAATTAATAAAAATTTTGTGTTAATTGAATAATTCTTAAGATATTTAAACATTATTTTTATACAATATAACTTGCCACTTAAAGAAAACTTATACTACATCACTTGAATGTCAGTACCGTGTCATGTCCATTCCTAGAATTTACCGATAAATTATTAATTTTTTTTGTCGTAACAAATGATTTAAACTAATTACCTTATAAATTCTAATGTTTATGATCAAACTGAGGAAAATTGATGCACTTGTTGTTTAATATCTTAAGTTACCATGTCAGTACCGTGGATAAATGAGTCAGTACCGTGGAACTCAAAATCCGACATTTGTGTCTTGCTCGTGATACTTTGAAGTTGTAGTAAATTCCTCTTAGAGTTTTATTTTTACAGTAAAATAGATGAATAATATGCATAAAAAAGTTAGAAAAGTTAAATTTTAAAATCTTGAAATTTTGAATACAAAAAATCACAGTTAGAACGGAATCACCCGTATATATTACTTGTATTGAAAATAAGTGTAAATGTTGAATCAAATAAATGCGCGTAACAGTATTAATTGCACTATGGGTGCCCAAATTAACTTTACTTAGGATGGCCATTAATGTTACCTTTATATAAATTGAGGCAAGTGACAAATTTGTAGTATTTTGAGCGATTATACTGTGACGCTATTCTAGAAATATGAAAAGATTCTCCATAGAAACTTGAAAAAATCGAGTTGTTGCGTCAAATAATTGATATACGATACTCCTTCTTGGAAATCCGTTCAAAAATATTTGAGAATGAATTCATATTCATCGAAATGAAGAGTTTGAACTAAGAAGTTATTTAACGTCTCTCAAACAGAACCACAATCTCTATTCATATAATTATCGCAGATTTTTGTGCGATTTTATTTTAACTTCAAGTTCTCAAGCTCAACAGCCGACAATAAAATGCGAGATAATCTGAATTCATCCTCATTTAGTTGCTTAAAATTCATGACACTTCATGAATACTCAGAAAAAATCCTACATCAGGTAAACAACCAGAAAACTAGGAGATAAAAAAACATATCTTATTTTAATACGGTTTTCTAAATATTTATAACAGAGTGAGCTCGCATTGAAACATTATAATACAGAAATGTTACAGATACTCTAAATAAGGAGATTCTCCCGTTTGTGGCTTTCTGGAAATATGTCGCTACAAATAACGATAATTAATGGAACATAAGCGACAATTCATCTTAGGAAAACAGTTAAATTTCACTGAGGGATGATGAAATTGTCATTTGATATAACAATTTGATATAATCCGAGATATACCAGTGATTGTATTTTCTTGTTATTGTCTAAATACGACTTCCAATTATCTCCAAAGAAATCTTATAAAATTGATATTTTGAACATTTGTCAAAGAATCTCAATATTTCAACCGTTGTGAAAACAATGATCAAATATCCCAAACAAAAGTTGAGAATCAATATACGATGCGGTACTATATAATCACATGTCATCCTATTGATCTGAATGTCGCCATTATCCTCTGTGAATTATGGAGGAACATTACATTAGGTCGGTTTGAGGGTAATTCAACCTATGAACTTAAGTGAATGTATTCTTCACACGATATATTGTGCTTCGACATAAAAATCCATATATATATATATATATGTATATATATATATATATATATATATATATATATATATATATATATATATATATATATATATATATATATATATATAGAAGAATCGGTTTTTGTGAGTTTCTTTTTCGCATGTCAAGTCAAATATTTAAATCTTCTCGACACGGTTTTCTGTAATCTATTTTTTATTGTGTATATTTTCCTTCTATTTCATATTTATCGATATTAAAAATCCACCTTGATAAACCGTTGAATATGACGAAAAAACTAGTACTATTGTAGCATTCCATTACACTTGAAAGCTGTATGTGGAAAATTTAGAAAATCTATATCAACTTTGTAATTTTCTACTGATATTAGAGAATACTTGTAATACTCGTAGATTGGATAAAACAGATACTTTTGATCCAAAATATCATTTAGAACATTGGAAAATAATATTTTTATAAATGAGAGAGTAATAAAATAATGAAGCATTCGTTTAGAAGCGTATCACTTCCTTCTATAGAAAGTTATACCTCGAAGATTTTAGTATGAAAAACTTCTGTTCAAATTTATAAAATATGCCCGGTGTACACTTATATTTTCACTTAATTAACCTGCGTACAATTTTCAACCAGGAGGCGTCGAAAAAGTGAAAGTTTTTCTGAAATGTTTCGTTTTTCACAAGGTATGAATTCTGTCATACTGGATATATAGCAATAAGAGTTTAAACTTTGATTTTCAAATAACTCTACGGTTATAAAGAAATATTTTAATATAAAACACCACCAGTAAGAGTAGAGAAACTTCTTACAAATTCAAATAAGAATCGGAATCACAACATGAATTATTGCGACTAATATTCACATTTCATCTGTAATATTTTCCAGCTCCCACATTTTTTCTTTTTCTCTTATCTTCTTTGATATAATGTCTTTTCCCGACTTTATATTATCTTCTTATTTACCTGTGCCCATACCAGTTCAATCGAGTTAGGTCTTCTTCATATTTTGTTTCAACAACTCGGTCATGGGCAAATTTTCCAAAAGTCTTGGGTGATTAATTGCATTATCCATATCTATTGTACAGTCCTAAGGAAGACGATTTTTTAGAACGTTACTTCAAAAACATCAGCTTTCATTTCTCCAACGTTGTAACCGGAACTGTGTACTATTATCTTTATTATTCTTTTTATAGTCCTGAGGTAATTTATTCTCCATTTTACAATATCGTTTTTTTCTATTAGTCCGTAGAATTTTCCAATGAAAACCTATTTCTTTTAAAAGTTTCCATAGTGTACTTCGACTCAGTACAGGGTAATCCGGGAATCTCGAACCGTGACAAGTACAAGTGTACTACGGAAATTCTTCTCTAAAGAAGAACGCACCTAGTTTCTTTCGAAGTCTTCCTATCAAATGATTTCTTATGCAAAATTTTGATTTTCTTGGCGCTTCATATTGTATTTGAAACTCGCCATAAGGCGTCATACTATCTAATTTCACTTTGTCATCAACAATTTTACATAAATGTTTTTATATAAATGATTTGAAACAAATAATTATTAATTGTTTTCCAATCTCACAAGATTTCACATTAAATTGCACACTACACCTGCATATTGCAGCAAAACTATAATTGATAGTACATTATTTAGAACTCCTCACTATTTGGAAAAACCTTAAATCGTACTTTCAGTGAAATTTATCGGATACAGATTCTTCGAATTAAAATGAAACTAAATTTTCAACTTTTATGGTAAATAGGTACTTATAGATCTTATGGTACGGCTATGTAATATTGAACATACAAGGCTTTTGGCCAATCCAAACCTTGTTCTATTGTTCTGTGAAGCTTATAGTTGTAGCAAACGAATAAAAACCACAAAACCTGTATTAACTCAAGTACATTTATGAAAAGATATATTCAGATTATTCTGTAGTAATATATGAAAAATTAATGCTAATTACGTTTGTTTGAGAACCATCTTTTGACAAATGAAGGAACAGTTTTATTGCGATATAATCACTCTTGATAAACTGAAAATATTCGTTCAAAGAAAGGGGGACATTTGGATTTGGAAATATCTGAGCACACTCAAGTATAATACTATTTTTCAATAAATCAAAATACGCCGGACCATTTAAATTACCCTCAATGAAAAAGGGACCAATTATTTTGTCGCCTATTATTCCAACCCATATATTCGGGATATTGGATGTGGCATTAACGCACCCAACGAGGATTGTTACGTGACCAGTATCTACAATTATGCCAATTTACGTTTCCATTAATAAAAAAGTCGCCTCATCGCTGAACATAGCATTACTTAAAAAATTTGGATAGTTTTGATTGTAACATTTTTCCAACAATCGGTATGGACACTCTTCAGGTCTATCAAAATAGTTATCTGACAACTTTTGAACCCACATTACTTTGTATGGATGGAATTCATTTTCACGTAAAATTCTCATTACGGATGATTGCGAAATATCAAGAACCCTGTTTACTACTCAAGTGTCTAACAGGACAGAAACATCTAAAGACTTGTATTTAGTTGATGCAGGTTTCCTGCACCCTGATTTGGATAAATCTTTCACTGAACCAGTTTCGTTGAACTAATATATTATTTTAACTTCGGCGAAGATAATGCAAATGTAGATATCAAAAGGACAATTTAGGTATAGGGAACATTACATGAAAAATAATAAGGATGTCGAAAAGTGAATAATATTCAGGGTGATCTATTTGAGATAACAAAGTTCATTATTGTACACAAAAAGGTATAAAAATCGTACAAGCCGTTTCTGAAATAATTGAGGCGTTCCATAAATAAAACTCACTCTACAAAATCAAAAATATATTCGTAAAACAGTTTGTTTATACAGAGTTTGTTTCATGAAATAATGATATATTCTCTTTTGGGATTATTATTTTTCAAATACAAAATGTATAATTAGTAAATTTGGGCTTGTTTATTTATTTTTGTACATATTTCCTAGCAGTACAGCCGACGTAAAAAGCTACTAGATAAAATAGTATCATTAGAATGACAATAAATATAAAACAACTAGATGAATATTATCTTCAATATATAACGATGATTCTTCCAAATCAATAGGTTCAATTCAGGGAAAAATATATGCCGAAAAGGCCATAGAGTACAATAAAATCGCGTTTATGTGGTTCATAGACTTAACAAAAGCATTTGACAGAGTGAGATTACATGACGTCATTGAGCTACTAAAAGAACGAGACGTAAACCAAAGGACAATAGACATCATTCGGGACATGAACAACGGAAATAGCACATAGCACTCTCCAGTAAAATGCCAGTATCAACAGGGATCAGACAAGGAGATAGTCTCAGCCCAATACTCTTCAACATTATAATGGACGAAATCATAAAAGAAGTCAAAACGGCAGGCAGAGGATACAGAATGGGAAAACATGAGTTTAAGTTTAGTTTGCTACGCTGATGACGCGGTTGTGATATCCGAAGATGAGGATAATCTGCAAAAACTGCTACACAAATTTGAAACAGTTGCAGGAAAATTCAATATGATCATATCGACACAAAAGACACAATCCTTGACAATAGCGAGAGAACCAAGAAGATGCAAACTGGCAATTTATAATAAAAGTGTAGAGCAGGTTATGTCTTTCAAATATTTAGGGGTTAACATCACGAGCAATAGGAACTTGAAACAAGAAGTCAAAACGCAAACAACAGCAGCTTCAAGGATATCAGGATTCCTTCGAACCATGATATGGAGGAATAAATTTTTAAGCAAAACACGGATATATAAAACTTGTGTCAGACCAGTAATGACATACGCCATAGAAACGAGGGCGGAGACTGCAACTACTAAGCGGATTCTTAGAACGACCGAGATGAAGACATTACGCTCAATCACAGGGAAAACACTAAGAGATAGAATAAGGAGCAATGAAATTAGAAGAATGTGTGACGTTCCGGATAAAGTGAGATGGGCCAGAACTAGAAGAAGAGCATGGAGAGATCATGTCAATAGAATGGACGACGATCGACTGGCGAAAATCGCAAAGGAAGAGAGACCCAATACAAGTAGACCGCCTGGAAGACCACCAAAGCGCTGGTATGAGAGCTGGTCCTCGGAGTCACAACTTAGGCTGCCTCTTTGAAAACACAAGACATAGTCTTAAAATAAGAAGAAGAAGAAGAAAAGAAGAAGAAAAATATATGGTTGAGATGAAATTTCTACGGATATTTAATGATTCATAACATGAAAATATTTTTCCTTCATAAACTTCTTCAAATTGACATCACGATGTCCAGTGATTTCATGCGTACTCAATTGATATAATTGAACATTGATATATTTAATATATACGCAGTTCTTCAATAAACATGAATTATCATGACCGATACAAAGTAGACCACAAATGACAATTGTACTATAAATAATAAATTCACCTTGTAGTATATTCTCCATAAACAAATTATCAATGCTGAATGGAAACATAAACTGTTTTAGTTTTGATAAACTAAAACCGCATCAGGAAATATCAACAATCCTGTTTATGAATATTTAGCTGGTAATTAATTATTCAAAAAAAAATTTAACTCCAATATTGATTATGATGTTAAGCAATGATTAGTTTATATGTCAAGGCTGTTAGTTAAAGAAATTAGATCGGATTTGATAAATAGTGGAATAATTATAAGAAACAACCATAATATTGTATTGATTTCTTGGAGATTGTTCCAACATTTTGTGACTAATTTCTCTGCACACAGAAAAACAAAATAGTTATAGAAAATATAGTTTAATAAAACTGTAAAACGAGCTTTTAAAATAACTAACACACATAAAACAACAATGAATGAAAAATATTAGTATCATTGTTAGAAAAGCGTTGGGCTCTTTGTTCCATAATTCTCGTACAACGACTGCTCCACGTTTCTTACTAGTATTTTTCATTCATTATTGTTTTAAGCTTATTTAAAACAATATTTTCAACTTTTTCAGTTAGATGTGCTTCAAAAGTGCGTTTTTAAGCTTTTTTAAACCATATATTTCAGTTTTGCTAACATAAAGTTGTAACTATAAAAGCGTGTCGAAAGAAATTTGGATTAATCTTCATTTTGGATTCGAGTTCATTCATTTTTATGTGATAAAATTTTATCGTAAATACCACGAAGTATGTATACAAGGAGTCTGAACTGTATAGCATTTTTCACTTTATTCACTTAAGTCAATTCAAAAAAAATCTACGAATTCTCAAGATTCGGAGCAAAAAAAATCTTGCTCAGAGTGTTCATAAAATTATATAACCAAACGCGAACCGATCAGTGACATCGAAATAAAGTGGATTGCCAAACGATAACAAACAGTCATTAGTCATCAGATGTCGACGAAAACATTCGTTGCAAATGACGTTTGACGTATCATTAGAAAGGTAACTATGACATCTGACAATTGGTGAATGACTTTTTACTATGTCATTGTTTTTTTGTCTTCTATGTAGATACCAAATAATATTTTATGTACCTTGGCCGATATTAGGTAGTGAAAATTTCGATTGGCGTGGGGCGCATTGTTCCATTCGAGCACCCGACGATTTTTTCACAATAATACTACTATTTTTCATTCATTAATGTTTTAAGCTTATTTTACAAATTGTTTCAAACTTTTTAGTTTATGCTACAAAAGCGTGTTTTTCAGTTTTTTTTTGAACTTTATCTATTTTGCACTTTTTAGTCTTCTAATTGATACCACCCTCGTATAATAGCTTCGATGCTTATATACCTACATCACCTCGGAATTTGTATCGAGCTTTAACAGTGTAGTTTGTGAGGTTGTCGAAGTGCTTAATTTCCAACAAGGAGGTTCGGTTCTCTGTCGAACGAAATTTTTATGAAATAAGCAACTTGCTCTTAGTACAAACGACAGACATTCAAACAAACTATATATATGCCTATTAAAAAAGTGTGACGAAACCGAATTCATGAAAATTTTGACGGTTTTCGCCAATTTAATTCATATTATTATAACTATATATACTCAAAAAATACGATCCAAGCAAAAATAAATGATGACCTAACTGAACAGATAGGGGCATTAGTCAAGGGGACTCTTTCAGACCGCTCCTATTTAACATAGTGATGGATGAAATTATAAAACAAGTACGCAAACTAAGAGGATACAAAATGGGAAATAAAGAGGTCAAAATCCTGTGCTATGCAGACGATGCGGTAATGTTGGCGGAGAACGAGGACGATCTGCAAAGGCTACTGTACCAATTTAACAAAACAGTAAAAAAGTTCAATATGATAATATTAGCGGCAAAGACAAAATCAATGGTTACTTCCAAGACACCGATCAGATGTAAGCTTGTGGTGGATAACAAAATAATACACCAGGAAATGAAATTTAAATATTTGGGAATCGAAATATCTGGACACGAGGACGTGGAGACGGAAGTAAGAAACTAAGCTACAAGAGCCTCAAGAGCAGCGGCATACCTAAATGACACAATTTGGCGTAATAAATACATTCGAACTGAAGCAAAAGCCCGCATATACAAGACCGCAATCAGACCTACATTATCCTATGCAACAGAGACCCGACCTGAGACCTCTAAAACGAAACGGATATTGGAGACTACAGAAATGAAAATAGTTCGAAGAATAGCGGGAAGAACACTAATAGATAGAGAAAGAAGTGAAAACTTAAGACGAATATGCGGGATAGATAACATCAATGACTGGGTACTGGATAGATAAAATGGAATGAGCACATTGACCGCATGACGGAAGCACGAATTGTGAAAATAACAAGGGACAAATCACCAGCAGGACAAAGAAGCCTTGGAAGACCTAGGAAAAGATGGAGTGACAACTTCCCAGGTGACTGAGCAGAGGCAATGATGTGAAGAAAAACAGGCAATGATGCCTATACACAGCAGGAAGAAGAAGAAGATAACAATATATCTAAGCTTATGTTACCAGATGTGATGAAAAAATACTGTGAATATGATATTAACAGAACAAATAAAGATGTTGAAATATAATTTAACTTAATCTATTTGACATTACCGGAAGCATTATTGAAATTGTCTTTCACCTGTTGTGTTATGGGCTTTCAGTGTCAGAAATAGTGTTAGAACGTTTCTTTTTTCCCATATATGTATTTTGTAAATAACCGGATGTGTCTCAGCGACTCTATATTGTGCGTTGATAAGTTTAAAACCAGTGTTTTTGGTCCATTTTTAAGCAAACCCTTTCTCAATCGTTTCAATATTTCAATAACGTATTTCAATGAAAGTGTACCTAATTTCTGTATATTTGCATCGATAGACCTCTTATTCGCTCCTCTCCAATTTCCACTTTTGAATCACTCTTACTATTTCTAAATAGTTTACTGAACTCATACGATTGGTTTATTTCGTAAGATACTTCGGCACTATGAGTACATTTTCCATCGAAGACAATGCAAATATAATGCCAGAAAAGTGGCTTCACTTATGGTACATAGTTGGAACAGATGCAGCGTGATTAATTGCGAGTGTATCACAGCTTTTGATTCATATTTCAGTGGTACTTTTTTATTATTATTAACTATGTGCAAAGGACAAATTCAAGGTGCAGACAAGAAAGGAAAGGAAATTAAAACTGTAGTAATACTTATTAGGTATTACCAGCACCACGTAAAATTATAAAAATGGCTAGATCTAATTATTATCAAATATTTACGTGTGTAATTAAAAACCTTTTTCATGACTCACTAACTACATAACCTGCATAACCCTCCGGATGCTATCTCATCCCTTGTGTCATTTTGTATTATGTACAACTTGGAATTTATCATATACATACATGTTCTAAGTTCGCGTGTTACTTTTTTGATCACGTTATTGTCGGTAACTTTCCATGGAACATTCAAAGGGTGAGACATAGGCGTGTCTTTTGGGGCTAATTGGATACCTACTAATGGTTTCAACTTAGATATATTTCGAAATAACATATCCAGCTTTCAATGAACGGATATCAAATGAGTGAAGTTTGAAGACACCCCTTACAATTAATACTTAATTCAGTATTGCATTTTTTCAACTCTTGGAATTGAGATTTTTATTTCTTGAGAGCGGATGACCATTGTCTCGATTTTTGTTTCGAATATATGCATACATATGGAATGGAAAACATGGTTAAACTTCTAGATTGAGGTACATTGCAAAACTGTGTAAATACAAAAAAATTGCTAAAATTTAGAGATAAATAATGAAAATTAGTATATGACATTCACTTGATTTAGATATTCGTAAAGTCCATATAACTATTATGAAATACTTGACCAATTTTTATCCGTCTATCTAATCAACCCTTGTAGCCTTCTCTTTCACTTTGCAACTTCTATGTCTTGGGAAAGTTACGTATATTTTGCTTTTGTGAACTTTTCCAAATCGTCCAGCCAACGTAATTCCGATTTTCTTCTCTTCCACTTGAAGTTCCACGATTTTCATTGTATTAATATCTTATATAATTGGTCGTTCCAAAGTATACTTTGTAAATTGCTACTTTAATTCTACTATCTATCTAGGAATATTCCCATATTTATTTTTCCATAAATTATTATTATTTTTTATTAATTCCCACACTATTGTACAATTTAATTAATTCTAATGCTTGCAACAGTGAAAGAGTACTTTCCATAACACAAACTCTGCTATAAGAAATTATTGCTAGAAGCTATCAGAATGATGAATACCTAATCATCTATTTCTCTTCTTCAGCACAATACTTGTTTTTCTCTAATAAAGTCATCGATTTACAAGGTAGAACAGAACTTCTATTATTGTTCTTGATATTGGATTCCATATTTAATATTTCTTTGAAGAATGTATATTTATCATCTTGCCACCTCGTATTACCTGACTTATTTTCATTATTGCAAAACTGTCGCCAAAATATTGGCGTTTAACGATGAAAATCTTATGTCAAATAGTTATTTCCGTAGTTTTCCCATAATTCATCCTATTCTTATTATTCATCTATTATTTCATTTTCATCTATTTTGTCCTCAGTTATAGTTACAAAGATATGTTCTAAATCACATTTGTTTGGTTTTTTGTGTTTCGGTCTTATTGGATTTGTCTATTGAGAGATTCTTAAGAAAACTGTTGAGCTGTTATATCAAAACAACACGTGTTTATAGTAGTAGTAATCTATACATATAGTTCATGGATTGATACCTTAGCAAAGAAAGTGGAAAAATATCTAGAAGATCTAACATCAAAACGATCTTGCCCTTCAAAAGAATCGAAAATTGTTCCCAAAATATTCATGCTTTAAAATGGTTTTCCATCATTTTACAATAAATGAAAAAGATTATAATTGTTTTAGAAGAATCATTATTCGAAAACAACTCCGTAAACCACACAAGTATACATTTTACATCTAAAAATATAATCTGAAAGTAGATTTTATTGACCTCTTAGATTTTCGTACACTATTATATTTTTATTAATTCAAGCGAAGAAAATTCTATCCATCTATATAGAGTTCAGAGATTGCTGAAATAACATCCAGAATTTCTCCGTCGTCTAATATTAAATTCTTTTCTCCAAAGAAGTGAAATTTACGTTTGCCAGCTAACTGTCTCATAAGTAATCATGTCACTCCATCGCTTCCCATACACGGGATTGCCCCATGATTAGGTTTACGGTGTCGAACGCAAACAGCTCTGTGATGTTTGACATCAATTGTTAAGCATGTACTAATAGACCGTGAAGACTAACATTTATGTTGGAACAATATAATGAAATTATTAAGACTATCATGCAATTCGTAAAGACACGAAATGTTTGATATGAAAACTAGAGCTGAATTGATAAAGGTTTAGCCCTGAGAAAGTATTTACTGCAGAATAGCTTTCATTCAACTGAAATATGCTATATTAATATCGTTGAACTAGCTTTAAGGAAGACTTCTTCATACCAGAAGTACGTCAATCACAATAACTAAGATCACTTATACAAAAAAATTTCCGTTCGTATTTTTCATATTTTTTAAACGTATCAACTCACAAATTGTCATCAAAAGCATGGAATTCCATTTTCTATTTATTTCAAACTAAGTTGCTTTGTCAAGAGAATGTAATTTTCATTTGTTGGGGTTGATTTTAGACTTTTAGACTTCAAACAACTGGATAGTGAAGAAATCTTTCTGATTTTGTTCAATGTCTACCAAACAAAGACTTCTTGCAAAAGCTTCCTATATTCATTTATTGATAAAATGTTGTTAAATTATATATGTATTTCTCTCAAATCTCGATCGCGATTATAAATAATTGATCACCTTCAATATATACTCCTTCTCTACCCCAACATCGCTCCTTGCCAATCTTCCATAATTCAAAACAGTCCAGGAAGTCTGTTCCATCATGACGTACACCGCTGTTTCTTTCACAGCTTCAGAAGACTTGTTCTTTCCAATTTATCACACATTAGCACCTTTTCGAATAAGTTTGAGTCATTTCCCATCGCCTTCAAAGTACCAACATATTTTTGCTAGCTTTATTGTTTTTAAAATGTGAAGCTTTTTCAATAATTTTATCCGTTTCTGATGTGGAAAGGCGACCTGAACGTGTATCATCTTCAATATTCTCTCGGCTATCTTAAGAACGCTCAAACCATTCAAAAATATGTGAAAGCGACAAACTTTCATTACCATACACTTAATTCAAACAAGGAACAGCCTTTATACAAACGAAATATACTGCTACACTGGTTTGTCTACAGACACGATAGACATCGCTTTCGAAAGATTAGGCTACAAGCTTAACAGCTAACCTTTGGCGTATGCATACTTTTTCTACAGCAGCGCTAGTCGCGTTACTTAATGGACACACCTCATAGATATGTAGTTCTCTGGAAACAAACGTAGTTGAGTAGAATAGAGTAGGTGCAGGTATGTCTTATTTCATACATCACTGTAATGATCTATTTGCAATTACAAAAAAATTGCGAAGTTTCAATTTTTATTTTTCAATATATTCTCTAAAAAGATTTTTCTCATCATTCCTCATAAGCACTGAAAGGAGAATTATTCAACATCTGCAAACCACTGATATACCTCTCATATGACACACACAAAGAACACCACGTTCTTTGAGTAAGTTTAGGTAATCGTATCGAAGTGTGTCAGAGCCACTGGTTTGCTCCAATATGGACCTGTGCCTACTCAACTACTCTGTAAACACCTGTAAATTACGTCTTAACCATCGGAACCGCTCAGTATGACCTTCACCTCCGAAGGCTGCGTCATGAATTTCTACAGAGGCTCTGAATTTCGATCTTTTCACTCAAAAATTTGGTATCTACATGATTTAATTGAATTACGATTACAGTTTTTTCATGTTTATTTTTCAGTTAGTCTTATTTACCATTTGTTATGAGACAACACATTCCTCATTTATCTATCCATTCAATAGAATCTCGTGGATCTGCAGCACAATACCATCAACTTAATTCAATATTTTTGTATTTGGTAGCCATTGTGGGTGCTCTATTTTCATAATGGACTAAAAATTACATTTCGACTCACCTTCTCACTATTTCATATGATACTGCTGATTATTTTGATGTATTCACCAAATTTTCGGTAGTTTTCTGTGGGGCGAACTCTTTAAACGCAAATATTAAATCACTACACGTTGATTCATATGCTTCATTTTGATAATTATATTAAATCTGGGTTTCTACTGTACGTACGTTCTTTTTTTGTACATAAATGAGTCAATGAATCAAAAGTATCAAATCAATGAGCTAACTACCTAAAAGTAGAGATGGAGCTCAGCTTAACTTAGTAACAGCCATTCGAATGATACGGATATAATTCCAATATAATATTTTCCAGATTTGTGCATATCTAGGTGGTGTAGAAAATAACAGATCCGATAAATGTTTTTTTTGTAAAAGAAGCCTGAGTTGAAAGGTCTTTTATCAGATAAAGATTTAGATTTTCCGAACTTATTTACCAAAATACTAAATTTACTCACAGAGAAACACATGAACGAATTTGTATTGGTGTTGAAATTTTAGGACGAACAATAATAGCTTCTTGAATGTAGTAATGCTTTTATTTCGATGTTGATGGATTTGCGAAAAACTGGAAGGCCACACTTTCTAATTTGGTTTTTCACTAATTCTAAGCTCGAACGGATTGTGCTGATAAAAATGTGAATTATACATCAGGTCTCCATCGAATCCAAAACTGTATTCCACTATTAAGTTTAGATGATAAAAAAACATTACCAGTTAATAACAATTTTTATTTTCACATTGAGTAGAACAAAATATTATCTTTGACGCATTGTATCAAGGCATTCAGTTTTATGGAGTGTTGCTTGAAACTCAGATGATTTAAGACAAGTTGTTTGTAAAATAAAATAGTTGCTTATACCATAGTAGAAATTATTATGTGGAATTTGCAATTTTTATTCATAAATATGAATGTATATCTCATAATGAAGTTTCCAATTATGGTTGTTTTCATCATACAGATAAATATAATGTGGTATTTGTGGTAGGTGATGGGATGCATACTAGGAGGATGATATCGCAATGGAATGCAGTGATGAATATATTTTAAAGGACATCATGTTCCTGGAGATGAATCTGCTGTTGAATTTCGTGAATATCTTTAGAAGCGTTATTGTATCATCAAGATAGTTTAGGAGAATAATTATTTTAAAGATGGATTGGATTTTATAACATTTCTTCGAATGCAAAATAGGTATTGTATTTTTTTCAATTAGATATTCAATATTTACCCAAGCATTGTTACGTTTTCATATTATTTAGAAAATTGATAAAAAAGGCTTATTGTTTTACGCGACATAATGTTTGTGCGTTTATGTTGAGAAAAATATCTCAAACATAACAGATGAACGTAACAGTAAATTTAATGTTTATAAAAATATATTGAAAACTCGATATTCCAAAGTTCAGCCAAGAGCTATCTGTATGTTTGGAAATGTATCTAAAATATTCAATAGAAATATTTTTTTAGGTAAATGATTTTAGTTATCATGAAATTGAGAGAATCAAAATTATACATATCCGCGGATTTCTTCTATATAAATTTTTGATACGGCTATCTTATACCGATATTTTATATATAGATGATTCCAGCAAAACGAAATTTCAACCTCAACTTGTCCCACATATATAAAGGAATAAATAACAATATTGATACGAGATAAAGCGCTTACATGGAAATAAAAAGAAAAACTAATGTTTTAAAAAATATATCAAGTAGAATATCTAATCGGTGAAGGAATAAACTACATAATTGAAATTACACCAAAACCATTCTTCTTAATAATTACCTGCTTCTGATTTAATCATAGAAATATCAAGATAAGTTTTAATATGTACAGTTTTGTTAAACAAATCATATTATTACCAAATAAATGAATTAGATTTATTTTATAAAATACCTTGTGAATGTAAATAAGATCCAAAAACTCCTCCAAATAATATCAAATAACCACAAAGTTTAAATGTGAACACTTCCATATCCATTAAAATTTAGTCACACATCACTCAAAAAAATAAACAATCACAAAAAATAGCACAGTACACAATTCGCGCTGTCAGATAAATTTTCAAAAAGTTCACCCAATGCGCTTGCTCTCAAGCGCAAACAAAATCGTTCAATTCAAATAATTTGACACTTGCATTATTGAAAGCAGTGCATCTTTGGTGGGCGGGCACCGAGAAAAGTACACACGTAATAAGTTAAATAATGTCACGATCTACCAGCAGTAAGATGCGAGTCCCGCGTGATACTGAACGGTAAAACGGTTCAAAATGCTGAAAGCTTGCGCGCGAAAGGACCCCACTACCTACCTCGTAACACCCTATCCTGGCTTGAATGGTCCTATCAATCCTGAATCCTTCGAAACTAGGATAATTTCAGATAGTAATTATTTTTTTAGTCCGTGGTAAGGATGTCTTCTCGTAATTGAATGAGGAAAGGGATGTTTCCTTAAGAGCTCCTACGTTAACATTTTCAGAAATACTGGAATGAGTCTACTTGTTTACAAAGTTAAATTATTGAATCAAGAATGTTTATCACAGAGAATATGCAATCAAAAATTATGTAGAAACTGGAAGAGTCACATATCTATGGTGTTCTATCCTAGTTATAGTTCTTACACCTCGGAAGGTAGCAATTGTCACTTTCGTAACATCCTTCTGAAGAGGTCCTAAATAGAATATTGGTGAAAATCATGGCGCCATTTAGTACAACATATTTTATTGCAAATAGTGTATGAAATCTCTCAATGTTTGGGATTTAAATTATATACGAACGTTATTTTGATTTTCAAAGAAATCAGAACTACTTTCTAATGATATATTTCTTTTAAATAATTTTATGGATCAGTATATATTATGAACCATTGAAGCAGTATTTGGAAAACTTGCATTCCTTATTTAAATAAATAACTATACGAAGTAAAACAGCAAAACAAAAAGGATAAGAATAAGTTTGGCTCAAAAATGAAGAAACGCTGAACAAAAAATGTTTAATACGATTTTATAAGAGGCCTTAGACTTACCATGTGTTCCGCTTAGGAGAAACGACTTTTGTAACAGATGGAACAGTTCTCGATATAAATTTTTACTTGTTAAACCCTAGCACTGCTTGACATATTTCAACTATAAGTTTCAATTTTTATTGTTTCAAAAATTTACACCTGGTCTATTAGTATCGGCTTACCACTAATGATAATTATATAAAAGTGAACTCCACTTATCTCTTTATATATATGCGCACTGTTCAATACGTTTTTCATAATTGTCCAAAAGCTGTCTGTACTTGTTCATCGAACCGTTGTTCAACTTTTTATTATGTATCATTTGAAATATTTTTCAAAAACTATTTGTTCTAGCCTTCCCCATACAAAAAAAAATCATTATTGTAGAGTCTGATAATCTAGCCGGCCAAAATATCTCACTAATTTTTCCAAATCACCTTTTACCAAACTAAATATCCAGCCGAACAGTGCACATTGTATATTTGTATATTGAGCAGAGCAGTAATTATATTGAAAGAAATGAGTCAGTCGAATATTTGAGGGAAGTTTGTGAATAAATCGTTTCAGTATTAGTAAGTATGTTACTTCAACGTTCCTTCAATGAAAAAAGATCCGATGAATCCCACCTTATATGACACAGCACATCAAATATTCACTTTATCTAATTACTGCTTTCTTGCTTCAATTTCTCAATAGGATTTATTTGCTGTAAAATATCGCTACTCAATAGATTTTGTGTGAATATATAAATAACTAAATAAAAGTGTTGATCTAAAAACGTTGTATGATACCACTCCACAAATCCAGGGTGTGGAGGATGACAAAAAAAAATCTTATTGATTAGTATTAGCAGAAATCTTATTTTTCTTTTGAGAAACTCTTTTCTCGACCAATTAGGCTATCATCGAATTATATTCCAGCCCCAAATAACAGATTAAAATACATTATGACAACTATATAAATGATATCGTATAATATTTCATACTTTAGACAATTAATAGGCTGTTAGTCGTTGGTCTACCCGTAAAATATTTGCTTAGGAAAATTATTTATTTTATCCAAAAATATATAAAGATAAAGTAATGAATGAATTTGATCAAATGATGGAATATATTTTTCTTGTCCGTCAAAATTCACTACACACATTACATTCCAGCTGGTCAGGTATTATAGTTATCAGCTGTGTTCTGCGATGTTAACAGGTCCCCTCCAAATAGAATAAACTTCACTGTGGTTTCACATAACCGTTTGGACATTTTCAAACCGTAAAAACAAGACGATTTGTGAGAAGTAAGAAAAAAAAATTAAATAGTTGATATGATGAATATTTGACTGATAATAGTAGGAAAGTTATGATATAAATTTCATACTCACCAGCATCAAACTGCCCGAGTAGGAAGGCGAGCGGCCAATGACCAAGTGGATGAGTAATAGGGGGTCTTCACTCGTTCGAGACAATGGAACATACCTAGATCTATTTACTGACTAACTGAAAATTTCTCGTTCTTAGCTCAATCATTTACATTGTGGCTCACTGTGTCAAATACAATACGAGTAATTGGGTAATTAGAAATGTCGACCATAACAGACTTTAACGGTGACCAATTTAATGTTAAAAAGTTTTTTGTACGATCTTTTCCGAATAAATCGTTATGTTGCAATACCAGATCTCATTATATTCCAAAATAGTTCGTTCGTAGAAATTATTGAATGCAGATTAAAATTTGGTGGTGGATGAACCAAATAAGCTTGAATATTCGAATAGTGTCAGACGAAGCAATGCGCTGAAACAAAGCTGTGAAAAAGTCCATTTAGAATAATTATATTCGTTATTTCCAATATCTGATGTTGATCTTCCATTCTTTCATCATTTCTATAACGTAACAAAGTTTGAGGGTTTGCCACTTAATTCAGTTACTTGTCCAATCTACATATACTTGTGCAGCTGACGAATATTTTGGTTATATTCGAATGCGATAATTGCTATTGATGTGATAAAATATCAATTCTAATATTTGAATCAACTGCTCCAGTTTGATAGATTATTATATGATGATAGATCAGTTGGGTTCATACCATTCTTTGTTATTCATTTTTCTTTTGAATACAATGAAAAATAATCCAGAAAAAAAAACTAGACTTTCCCTTTAGAATCAAGAAGTTGAACTGTTTTACTGATTTTGAGATGTTTGCAGTTGCTTTTGGTTACGTTAAACCAAACAACTTTTAGAATTCTATCACTATTTAATGCTACTCCTGCAGGTGGATTCCTTCGAAGCTCCCACGTTTGTGAAGCCGTTCTTGCTTCCTCGCAGAATTTCCAGTACATATGTGCTATTTTTCAAATATGGTATAACAGAAGTGTATAGGAGGAGTCCAGAATGTTGCATGTAGTGAATTCTTGTTCTAGATGTTGATTCTCTCAATCAATACCGAATATTTCACTTGTATTAGATCTTAGCAACGAGCTTTATTCTCTGGAAACGAATTTTTGTTCAAATCATTTGCACTACAGTTTTTGAAAAGCTTTAGCCAAATCCAGAAATTCCGCTGAACATATCTTTCAATCTGAAGCTCTTCCTAGTTGGTCATGAATTTGCGAGCCTCTGTTTTCAGATGTACTAGAGGAATAATACCTATCTCTTGAATATTGAATATTCGGTATGATTATTTTAAAAGGTCAAGAAGTATTCATATAATGTGCAATGTTGATTGGTTTACGTAGTGGAACCTCTTATACGGGTTTTTCAAGTTTAAGAATCAATATTGCAATTTTTATTCGTGCGGTGAATTAATAAACACTGACTTTTATCTTCTTAATTTGATTACACACTATACACTATTTATAATAATTCACTTATAAATATCACTTTACTAATTTTTCTATTCACTACGACTATTTATTTAAAATTAACTAACTGCTTTTACACAATCCAATTTTATACTTAAATATAATTCGTATAATTTTACAAAAAAAGACGAAAGAAATAGATAAATAGATTTTCCTAGATATTACATATTTAGAAAAATACTCTAAATGAACCGCCCGCTAGAAAAAAAATTATATACAAATAAACATCATAATATAACATAACATAATTTCATATATGCTGGACAGGGCCTGCCTAGGGAACCATTTTTTGAACTTATTCATAACAATATAGGTATATATAGCATTATTTGTTATTCCTGGCAAATATTCAAGGACTTTTTCCGTTACTATCTCATTATACTTTTCCTAAATTGATATTTCTGTTCAGTTTTAATGGCTTCTCTATTGGCGATAATAAAATTATTCATTTAATGGTTGAATTATATATTTCTACTAATACTGTTTACTACTTTTTACTGTTTACTTTTTACTGTTTACTGTTACTACTTTAAAACATTTTCCATATGTTAGCAAATGACAGTGCTTTTTCTTGTTTACGTTCAGTACATGTTCTATTCAATTTAATCAGTAATGGATTAAAATCTTTTATTCTTTTATCGTTGCTAAAACTTTCCAACTTGGACTTGGAGAATCTCTTAAGTATGATAGGTATATGGATTTTGTATTTCTTTGATCTCGAATTCGTGATTCTATTCCTACGAAAATTTATATACTTCTCAAATTAGCTACGTTAACTTCGGATAAATAGATTCGGATAATCAGAAATTCAATTTAAAACTAAATAGCCATCTAACCAAAAATCTATTCCAAGTATACGTGGAAAAATGAAAAATTGGTAACATTAAGTGGAATGAAACGGAACAGTCCTTCGTTCTTCTGAAAAGTTTCCAATACCGTATCATTCAGTGTTACAACTTGTGTGACGATATAAGAAATAAGATATTATCACAACTTCAATCACAGGTCACTGTTTTTTAAAACGGCAGATGATTGAATAGAATTATGAAGAAAATCGGAGGAATACTCGTTTATTGATATTAAAAGATCAAATTTTTTGATTGGCGTTTCTTATGAGACGACTACAGATGACTCTTTACATAGTTGAATATTACATTACAAAATATAGCTGAATTATAAAAATTTAAATGTATTCTAGACAATTATATTTAACAAAACGTGATGTTCATTATAGAGAATGCAAATGACGATTTTGGTAAATACAATCAAGCAGCCCAATTAGAGCTTTTTTCTTCGCACTAACCAGTGCTTCGAATTTTATATTACTCGTGATCAAAAAAATCGTGTTCGGCAATTTTCTCAGTTAATATTATCACAGTATTAATTTAGCAAAAATGCCTTTTCTTTCCTTTGATACTTTGCGAAAAAGATATATTGCTAAGAAATCCATTTCATTTTTACTTATAGGACTAGCTGGATTAATTTCCTTCTTAATATCAATAATAATTCTGGATAAATTTATCGTTCTAATTTTCTTGAAATAATGAAATACTGGTTACAATAATCGTTGATATAAATCTTCAGCTTATCAGCCAGATTTTATTATTTGAGATAAAGCTGCACACCAATGGCAACTTCGGAAGAAGTTTAGAGCACTGGAAATCATTCATAATACATTTTTATGTACCACTAACAAAAATAAATCCTCACCCCCGTTAGCTGGTTTATGGAATAAAAAAAGAAATATATTTTTTTCAAAATTTTTTTCAATTTTCTTTATTGGGTCAGGTATTTCCTAATAAATTACCTATACAACATCACAGAGTTAATCCTAGTCAATCAATATCCAATCACGAAATCTTTCACGAACCGTAAGCATTTTACTTCACAAATAAACAGTATCTTGAATACTTATAATAACGGAATCAGTTCTGCTATGGAAGGTAGAGAGGTAAGGAGAACCGAGTTTTATGGAGATTAGTTGGAAAAGTGTCCAGCCGTAAACAGCAAAGTTCTCCTTACCTCTACCCTCCATAATTCCTGCACATTCATCTTCGCACAACTATTTGGAAAATTTCGATTATTCCATTCACATACAGTGGAGTCTTCGAATCTTTCGTAATTTACAAGACCCATAACCCTATTTCTCAAAAATGTGTGTCTTCCTTGGTAGAAAGTATAAAGTAGGTGTACATTCTCATATTTTTTTCCGTTTATATGTTTAAAACCACCCCACGACGTGTTATCGTCGTGGGGTCCTCCCCTATTCATTTGATTTTCCAGATTCACGTAGGTACAGTATGGAAGAGAATATTGTCTGGTATTACTTTAAATGAGTCCCGCTTTGTTTTATTCGTCACGGGTATATGGGTACATATTTTTATGACCGTGTCTCCTATAACGTCATCGTGAAATACTCGGAAAATTTCTCTTAATTTACATATTTTATTTTCCGTGATAGAATACCAGGGTATGGAAAGGGTCGTTAAGCTTTTTATGTTGAAGCTGATGTTGTTTAATTCTCTGAAAATAATATTCCTGTTTCAGCTGTGAAAACAACCAGTTATACCTCAAGTTGATAATTTTTTCTTTCCGATAAATCATTTTTTACTGGTAAATAATTTCGTGGATGAGTTTGAGGTGAGAAGCTTTCGAATTAATAGCTTACACTTTCTCGTGTAAAAAATTAATCTATTGAATATCAACATTGGAAAAATAATTAATTAACATTCAATATTTCTAAAATAAATTTAGTTCAATTCCAAGTTATTTTGCCATTCGTTTAATCTGAACTGTGTATTAAAGTGGAGAGGGCGTATTTTACAAATTTCTAATGATTACAATTTTGTGAAAGCTTAATTACGCTTACGTTTAGGTAGACACCATATATTTTTATAGATCTTTCTTTCCAGCCGTTTTCCCAAAGTAACGTATTGCCGCGATACTACTAGAAATATAGTAACGTTTCTCAGCGAAAATGTCTATTACGGAAACGTGTTTCGGGTCAACAATTTGTTTTGAAATGAACTATATAATAAATTTTTATGCCAAGTTATGTATACAACTCGCCTGCATATGGGGCACTATTGATTTTGTATTAGACGTTGGCATTATTTTTACTGTGCGGAAGAAAAATTGAACAATCAAAATTCTATTTTCAATGTGATATGATTTATCAGTTTTTTATCTGAGTACTAAATTGAACAAGTTTAAAAAAATGCTATATAAATGTGTCCTGGCACATTATAACTTCCTTCGGAATAAACCAAGGAACAAAATTAAAATAAAAATAAGAAAAACGAACTTTAAAGTTCATAAGAATCGATTTAAACTAAACATTACGATTTAATTAGAAGTTACATTTATCTATGATTAGGTTAAAGAACAATTAACATTTAGGAGCGATAATTAATGTCTTTCATATGACATAACTTTGTCTATTGGATCCGGCGAATTGAGGATTTTTGTTAGGCTGACAGAAAATCCAAACTCTTTTTTTTGGACCTGCAGTCATTAGGTGACTATCTGTGACATTATCTGTAGATTCTGTTCTCGCTATCACGAGTAGATAATTCACTAAGCGATTCAGATTAATACAGAACTGAATTCTTCAGACTAGTAAGTGTGATGTTGATGTTTATTTTCAACTGTAAGGACTCATTCTCATGGTACCTTACGTCGAGTTTATAGAAAGTAGAGGTAAGGAGAAGTATCTCATATAGGAGAAAAGTTGAAAAACTTTGAAATTGGATACGATAAATATTAGTTCAAAAACCAGAATCACGTTTGTGTGAAGAGAAGGTATGGTATGAATGTAGCAATTGTAGATGAATTTGAGTATGTTGTGTTGAAATATTCACCATCATACTTCATTACTGAGTATTGCATTAACACTTTCTCATATACACAGATGATTTTCCTTACTTACCTTACCTTATACTCCCCACCTTCATCCTCCATAGTCGTATTATATCGACACCTAGAGTTCAAAGACAACTCCACGATGCAAAAATCGACAAAGGATCCGAAGAGAAACAGGTCACGAACAGCGATTCAATAGTTCCCAGGGAGCTCCTTCCTATCAGAAAATAATCATAAATGTTAAGGAGTGATATTCAAATGTTACCCTGAACATATTCAGAGAAGGAATCCTTCCTTTTTATTTCTTTTAAAAATACTGAAAGAAGGTCCAAGATTTTTGAGATGTGTGTACATAAAAAGATTCATTTAAATATCTAATAACATTACGCACGACGTCAGGTTTATGAAAGATACAATTTTCTTTTTACAAACGACAAAGGGAGGTCGGAAAGCCGGAACGTCAAGTTTATTAAATCTACCACGGGTATTTAATTGAATAATGAGAACCAGTGCAATTTTGATATTATCTTCGAATATAATTAACTTTGGTATATATTGTTGATTCTTAAATTATTTTTCTCATATTCTGATTTACATTTCATTTTATTTATATTTAAAACATCCTATATTACACTATTTTATGACTTTCTATTCAACAATAAAGTTTTTTAGTTTCATTTCATATAGAACGAATTGCAAGAAAATATTGTTCGTTCGCGTGAAGCCACAGAACTTGGGGAAAAATAAAATAAATTTCAGGGAACCCTTGCCTGAACAACTAACGTTGGCGAAATAGAACGAGGCCATTCAAAAGATGTTGTAATGAACGCCATACTGTGTGCCCTGTTTATAATTTATCTACCTTGGGGAAATAGAGGAAATGACATATGTCGGAGGGTAGATACCTTTTTCTATGAAATGAGGGTTTGAGGGTGGATTAATACGTCAAATTTTCAAAAATCCTTTTCGTTATAACAAATATGAGAGAGAGAGAGGAATAAAATATTGGCCGATGTTCTGACTTTCAAGTAGTGGAATTATCGAGGCTCATGAAATTATTAGTATTATGACATAGTAAATTGTTCAAACACATGGAAAATATACTGTAATGCTTGAATAAAAAAAATCTGCGATAGCCTCAAACGGCGTAATGCGTGCAACGAAAATGGACAATCACTTCCGTGCCTCAGTGGACTAAAAGGTAAGAAAACTAAGAGAATGCCTGGGCAGTGATATCTCATAAAATTTTATGTGTAATATACAATTATCTTTTATATAAATATTTGAAGGAAAAAAGGTCGATTTTGTAATACTTTTTCCTGACAAATAGAACTGAACAAAACCTATGAAAATAAACGAGTGTACATTGAATTATAATCCACATTGCACCAAAAATAGATGGGAACATGAGAAAGATCCCCTAAAAATCGAAAATCGTCTTGATACGCTATACTACACAATTTTCAGTGCATAGTTAACATTTTTTTAAATTTCAAATATATGTATGCGTTATCCCCTTCCCTTCTGGGGTACGTGTTGTGCGACTCGATGTGAGCGATTCTTTAAACTATAGAAGAGAGTAGATAGATATTCACTCAGATAAATCAGTAGGACTCATTGCAGGGACACTGGATTCAAAATATAGACTCTTCCTTCCTTATTCATATTTGAGTGGGTTTGCCTTATCCTTAAGGTCGCTTTTTTATTTTAGAAAACTCATTGCACACCTATCTACTTAGGAACTCTGAGAACGATATTATTTACGTGCCTCACATCCAGAATTCATGCTCAATACTGAACAATGCGAACAAAATGCACAATCATTTGCCAATTGAAATCAAATCTATAACATCTTTCCCTGTATTCCCCAAGAATTTGAGAGCTTATTTACTGGAAAGTGTAGACTTGTAATTTGATAACAAAATTCAATTCTAAATATAAATTTTCACATATCTTCGAATTGCCGTATGTTTAATCTTGACAATGGAGATTTTAAGAGGTAATATCGTCATTCATCGAATTTTACGAGTGTATATTTAGATTTTATTATTTGTGAATTCAATTCGTTATTTGTGCGTTTCGTAGTTACTATCTTGTTCACAAATTGTGGAGAATTTTTTGACAGAAAAGCATTATTCCCTCTTCTCTTCCGCAATAATATTTTTCCTGGACTTAATGATATAGAATGAGTCGAAGGATCCATATTTTTTCTTCACCTGTAACTCAAATAAACATAATGCTCCTAATGCATTTAACTGTAGCTCTACAAGCATGAAAAATGTTCTGGTAGCCCAATTAAGCTATGTTTCCAAGTGATATGTGCTGTTTTCAATAGCTAACACCTGCATATGTAGATAGTATACCTCACTTTATAGTAGGAAAACGGTTCTGAGAAAAAAATTATATTAAAACAAAAAATTTGGATTCGTTTAATTACCAAATTGCTTGTGTCATATTACATGGAAATATTGAAGAGATGAGAATGTAAATCGATTCGTCACGAGAAAAATGGAAGATTTTAATCCAAATCATAAAACTGAAGGGCTCAATTTATATTGAAAATTATGAATAGAAAATCAGTTGTTTTATTTGCCGTTCAAAATTGGAATCGATTCAAAATCAGTTTTTGATTAGTTCAGTATTCTTTTCACTCTAAATGTTCTCCGTTCTAAGAAAAGTGATTCTATCGATTGCTTCTCACTATAATTATAATATTTTCATCATTCATATTAAATTATAATTAACATTTCATTAAAAATACGAAAACTCGAATGCTTTACTATAACATAACGAACTTCAAACGACAATTTTGAGAATTCTTGGAATCAGACACTGATTATGGTAATTCACACTAGTCTTATAGTTCACTTCAATATCGGATCGGAAGTAGTTTGGTAAATTTAGAATATTGCTTGTCTTCAATATAGTTTACTCTCTAAATATCACACGTTGTTGTTAACAACATCCCGTCAACTTATTATGTTCTGAGACATACCGATGACTAACGTCACTCATCGGGCGCAATTATTAAAGTAATTAATTAACTTAATAAGTCTACTCTGACTCAAAGCGTTGACCTGTTAAATAGCAGTCAACGGCTGTGTAATGAATCGCTCGTTATTAAACCCACTGTAAGGAACACCGTTTTGGATAAATTTATGTTTATTTTTGTCGACAGTCGTTAACTTGGAAAATTGCCTTCGAATTCCGCTATTTAAATTAAATTTCAAGCGTGAAATGTTGGAAAGACAATTATTGGTTATAAGTACACTTCTTGGAAAAGAGTAACTTTGGATAGCAGTATTATTTAAACTACATGAAAGCAGATTAAGAAGTAATCATTATCAGCAATGAAAAGTTTCGTATAATAATCACAAAATGGATTTGAAAATATAGAGTATTGGGCTTAGAACTCGAGAGTATTTTAGAATACCATGGCAGCCTATAATATTCACACATTTTCTTTTTTTCCAACACTGAAAAAAATCTTAAGTTTAAAAGTCATAGGTTGCAAATATAAGTTCCAACCGACGATTCAAATTAAAAAAATCTAAAAAACAATTCCAATTATAATTTTAATTAGTTTGGAAGTCTCGTATTCTGGATTCGTCTTTTGAGGGGCATTAGAAATCTCAACAATTTATAACTGGAAATCGATAGATTAGTTTATAAGTTTTTTTTTAAGACTCAGATGTTAAATATCAAGAAAATAGGCAGAAAAAAAAGGATAAGGAAATATCTACTCAAATTCTTTAGGGACATCTTCTCAAATACTATATTATATGATACGATTTTTTGACTAGTATAAAACTAACCGGCTATCAACATGAGATAATGAGGTAAAAATCATTGAGGCTAAGAATTGAAAGACATATAGTCCCGGAATGCATAAAACAAGTGAAAGTTGGTAGAACCGATTGGCTAATATTTCCCACGTTCTTATTCGTATGCAAATCTAGAAACTTGTTATTCAGCCTAAATATGAGTTGCCGTACATCATACATCCCTATGATAACACAGAAGTATTTCAAAAAAATATGCAAGGCAATGGTAGGATCCCATAATCTGTGAAGAGATTGCTGTGGTTTCCTCGACTTCTAACATGGTGAATAATTCACAAAGCAGTCTTCTGAATGAAGTCTGCTAGAGTTGCTCCATTGAGTCATACCATAAGCCAGAAGACTAGAAGTCTGTGGATCAAAGCAAACATCGCGATTACTGCCAATATAGGAATGCAATGCCATTGCAAAACTCTGTGATGAAATTTTTGGGCATAATGAGTTCCCTCCCAATGGATACCGGAATCTAATATCATTCCCAATAATTTCACTCTCTGGTACCTCGTTTTGCGGAGCTAAATGTTTTTTTTTTAGTTTTTGCTTCGTTGATGATAAGCATGAAAAACTTTGATTCACAATAGAATCAATTTTCTTGATACGAACATAAGAACAGAATGGTATACGAAACCATCTTGGTCCTCAAGATATTTGAACCTCAAGTTGTGTGAACCTATTTCACAAAAAAGATCAGTGATGATAAGTTTGGCTTATAGATCTATCCATCTATCAGAACCTGAATTTATATTCTTAGCAATTTAAAAAGCAAATACTGCATTAAAAGAAAATAATAATCCGTAAAAAATGATAAACAACATATTCATGAAAAGGATAAGCAGATACTACAATCATTCAAAAAACAGAAACGAAACACCAAAACCTAAACATTTTTCCTTTCCATATATACAAGAGCTTCTCCAAAAATTATCGAATTATTTCAATAAATATGATATTAATATAAGTCATAAAAGACATAATACATTATCCAAATATTTCACTGAATTAAAGTCTAAAGAACCAAAAAACAAAAAAAGTAATATTATATATCAAGTGCCTTGTACTAATTGTGACGCTGTCTACATGGGGCAGACATCTCAGTATTCAGAAAATAGACTAAGAGGTCATCAATACGATAAAACTGTGTTGAGGAACCATGAAACATTAAAAAAAGATAAATTCAATAATAAAGATTCAAACATTCTTGAAACGGAAAAATGGTTCACATTCATAAGAACGAAAAAGTTGTAAATGATAAAAAAGACCTAAATAATTTAAGTAAAATTTATAGCTCTAATTTGTAAATTCTAATAAAACTACATATAATTTAATTGATCACTACCATATATATGAGATGTAAGGACCAACGAAAAATTAATTTTTCTTATTAGAACAAAGTTCTAAGTTGATTTTATCCTTATTTTGATATTCATGATGAAGGTGATCTATAGATCAATATAAATACGCAAATTATCAGTGTCAATATCATATTTTGATAAAGACTTGAAGAGAAGACTAAACGTCAATTTTTATCTCTAAAAATATATTTTCTATGGTCGTTCATTTATTTCCAAGCTTTTTAAGCCGTCAAATACTTCTTATTCCATTTCAAGACATAAAGCAACTGTGCAAAGTTATGAAAAGAAATGTTTTAGAGAAATCATATATCACAAAGTCTAAAACAAGGATAGGGCCTATTGTTCACACTTTTTAATATCTATGGAAAAGAGATGATATCGGAATTATAGAGAAGTATGGATATGTACTATCTTCACCTATAATCGCTAATGATAGAGTTCTTTTTGCAGAAGAAAATGAAGACATGTCAAAATGGTATTACATTGGCTGCCTTGAGCACTAGAACCACAAAAGAATGCAATTGATCTGTGAAACCGTAATACAGAATATCTCCTCATAAGAGACAGATGATATCAACAATGAGATATAAATTGGGAACTTCCAATTTTATGAGAGTGTGTCTACAAGTCACAAAACCGGAAGAACTATTTAAATCTGTCAACAAATGGGGATAAAAGGCTCAATAACAAGTAAAATAAAACAACCTAACTCTATAATGTTATGTCACATTCAAAAGATGCCAAAATGTCAGGATATAAGTGCCCAAAAGTTATACTGAAGTGGGATCCTCTGGAAAGAGGACGTAGAAGACGACCAGCTCTAAGATAGAAAACATACATTGGACACGCGATGATAGACCTGAAAGTAGTGGAATATAAGTGAAATATGTACGTCAAGAATGACTGATTCGTATGGAAAAATACAGAGTTTCAGTACCGGGATTTGAAACGAAACTTATATATTCCAAGTATCAGAGTGAATATAATTATCTGCAATGTCTTTATCCAGTTTAGTGATTCTTAGATTGTTCTCTGAAGTCAAGTGGAAAATCTCACTAGCACATGTATTAAAAGACAAATCTTTACCCTACCTTTGCGAATATTTGCCAACACCCTAGACGGTACTCTTTTGCATGGAAAGAATGGTTTTGCACCTACGTACAGAACAGATTCTCCATAGACTTTTCCCATCTCTACAATCCCTATGTATACCTCCATCTCATGACCAATCAACATAATCATACTCTGATATTCGACGAGTGTAGGAAGTGGATTTTATCTGCACCATCTTCACTTACGAAGAACTGGACACTACATGGATCAAAATATGAATTATTAATTTGCTCATAATAATGAATATTACGATGTAATTTCATATGATAAACGATTTTCAAATGCAACAAAATACATCTATCACAATTTTCTTGGGTGATTTCGTATGTTGTCCAACTCAGTGAAATCAGTAATAGAACATAAAAATTCATAATTTTGTATCCATATAGACAAAGAGCTACAGGGAAAAAAATTGTAACCAAATTACCTGAACAAATATGATATCGTAAATAGCAGATTGATTTTACTTTACTGTTGGTGTATCGATTCATATGTATACAAAATTTAGTTTCATTCATAATAATTTCATTCTGTGAATAGAACCATTTGATTATTAGCACAATACGATTGCATATTTGAGATTTAGCTTCGAAATATTTATATTTTCACGAGTAATTGACTGATAGTAAATCAAATTAAAGGATCATCAAATTGATAAGACTGAAAATTAGGCACCAAATTATATTTGATGAATGAAGTCCACTGTCTAGAATTATCCTTCATTTCATAGCAGTTTTCACGTATTTCACGAGCAAATAATCAACATCCCATTAATTATGGAATATATCAAATTATTGCATCTATGTTTTCATGTAATCTAGCAACTCGTATTTTCAACGCACTAATAAAATTCCCAGTCTGCTTTGAACTTGTATTAAAGCAATCTTAATAATCAAAACATGCCATTCAAGCATCAATGATGAAGTTTCTCAATGTTGCAAACACGCAATGTTAAATGAGTCATTAATCAAACTAGATAAACACGTTAGAAATTTCTTCTCATACAATTTGTTAGTTTTATTGATTTAATATAATAGAATTAGGTGTTAATGTCTAAGAAATTTGATTTTTTACCAAGTTCGCAAAACTCTAGGTTTGATAACTCAATGGTGGTAGCCTGGATAACAGTGAATCTCTAATAAATTTTTAATAGTTCTGATGTATCAGTAAAACCTATTGTGAGTGGAAGATCTGCAAACAATTAAAAGTTTATTTGATGTGAAATAAATGGTGATAATATGTGATCGTTCCAACCATTCACTCATTTGAAATCTCTGCGTCGAATATTTCCGTTTAATCCCATAACTCGTCCTTGAGCATAATACCCACGGAAGTACATATAAAATTCTCACACAAAATCTTGTTAAAATTGACGTTCACATTACCACTCAACATCATCGATACTTTGGATTGGAGATCAGAATTATAACACAACGATCTCTAACAATCCTGAATATAATTATCCAAATTTTTGCGAAAGTCTCGATTAGAACTTATGGTCACTTGTGGAAATACTATACTCAAATCTCCTTTAAAACCCAACTCCATAAATTTCTTGCCTTTTACACTTTACGAAGGTAGTTTACATAAATGTTTTCAAACCCTCACAGGAAAACCTTAACTTCAAAAACTGATGAAAACGTTGAATATGTGAGGGTTATTGTCATATCATGCAGTTATTTAACACCAATGATTATGAATGAGGAGGACAATCATAGAAACGTGGGCAATTATTTTTTTGATGGGACGAACTACCACGGATAAAAATATATAAACGAAATGGCAACCAAGTTATTAGTAAAAACTTAATGTCAGAGGCATTTCTAATCACAGAAAGAGTGTGTTGCATATAAAAATCTACAAATAGTGAAAATATCTGATGGAGCATATGCTGATGATATAGTCCTTATTACAGAAAACATTCAACACCTACAGGAAAACTGTGATATCTGGAAAAGTACATTAAAGTAGTGTGGTTTGAGGACAAGTGTGGAAAAGACTGCAGTAATCGCACTCAAACACCAAATAATAAGCATAGAAAAATGAGAATAGAAAATTTAGGCAATAATATTGCCAAGAGAATTAAAAATTCCTTGAATACATATTACAACAACTGCTTGATAAATAAAAATGAAGGTCCAAGAAATGCGAAACCAAATATCTATAAAGTAATTTATACACCAATATTGACTTAAGGATGTGAAAATAGACTATGACCAATGGACAAAAGCTGCAGAGATTACATATCTCAGGTATGCGAAAGGGGCGACAAAAAAGGATAGATTAAAAAATGACCGGATACAACAAGATCTGGAAATTAGTAAACTCAGGGTATTAAATGAGAGAAGACCATCAAGTTGGTGGATTTACGAAGAATGGAAAACTCAAGATTGAAGAAAAGAGTATGGTAAGCAAAATTAGACAAAATCAAAAAAAGAGGAAGACCCAAAGCGACATGGGATAAAGTAATTGGTACTATACTTGAAAAAATCATTGTGTTTCACGATAAACTCTCCAAAATGCGTATGAAAAAAATTTATTTTCAAAAGAACAAGTCTTTCAAAAACTGATTGAAGTGAAAGATTTGTGTAGTGAAGTATAACCTAACCTTTTGATGGGATTGACGGAGAATTTTGATTTGAATCCTTGTGACATGGAAAATATCTTGAATGAACTTCATTTTGGGATATGCTTCTTGGAAGAAAAGTTAGACTTCGAACACTGCGACTAAAAGTGAGAACAACGATTACTCTGATATATAGCTGCCCACGCAGACTACTTTTAATGGGATATCATCATTTCAATCGTTTAGGTTTAGCTAGGATTCTTGTTTTGTCCCTTGTTTCCCTTAAATTACAAACTATAGTCTTTGAAATTATTGTGAATTCCACATAAATTCTACGTGAAACGGAGTAAAATAACAGTATAAACTCATTTCCAACAGCATTATTACATTATTTTCTTCACTCTTTTCCGTTGTGATTTCCGTTGTCCTTTTCCATTCGTGATTTGGCGATAAAATTTTGATATGAACTGAGATCCTGAAATATCCCTTAAACTGAAAGTGAAGAATGTTTAAGAAATTCTTTCCATATGGTTGTATTTCTACCAACGTTGAAAACATTGAAATGTATTTTACCATGAATAGTTTCTCACTATGACAAAGGAAAAAAATTACACAATACCCTTAAAAATGGTCTAATCGTAATAAATCACTTAAAGGCGGTGAGAATACCAGAAAAGAAATCAAATCAGAATCTCGCATATATGTGAACGATGAGCGGTGCCACTTCAGAATAGAGACAATCGATCCATCTTTGCTCTTGCCGCTGTGATAAATGATCCTTGTGCATAGCGTCGACCATAGACCTGATAAGCTATACTATTTCACTCGTCTAGTCACCCCTCCAACTCTACACTTCCTTGGTCATTGTTCATTGTACACGGTATAAAGGATTTAAGAGATTTTAAGATTTTTCCGGATTACTTAGGATAAAGACGAGGACAAATTTCCTTTGGACGACTTCGGACTCTAGAAAAGAAAAAAATAAGTCGTGAGATCAATATTATATTAATTAATTCACACAATATATACGAGTATGACGGTTGTTATTGGTATTTTCATAGGTTATTCTTTCAACGAAATTTTCTATATTTCAACTTATATTTCTGTAATTAGTTTTTGTTGCTAAATAGTGTTCATTATAGGTCTTTTCTCAAATTTGTTTTTAAAACAGGTGAAAATTGACGTTTCGACCTTTTCTCATGTTTATCCTAATATAACTTGACACTGGCAACTTCCTAATTATATTCATGAATGAATCACCTACAGCATGAATGCGAAGATCAAGATCTGTTTCAACTACAGAAAATAATTGAATTATGAAAATTTTTGGTATACAGAAGAGAATTTTCAGAAATGGTTCACAAACAAAGGAACGAGAAAGAAATGATAAAAAAGACCTAAACAATTTGAGTGAAATTTATTGATAGCTGCTACATATTTTTGAAATGTAACAACCGCAGAAAAATTATTTATTTATTTATTTTTTGGTTAAAAGAGATATTTATTTTGATATTTAAATTGCCAGCGCTCTGTTATGCAACGTCTATTTCTGACCTGTTTCAAAAACTAATTTTCAATTCGAGGTCCAAATTCAAGCCAATTTAGCAACTGAAACTTATAAAAGGGTTTAAGAAATAAGAAACTGAAGAAATCTTCTGATTCATGTATATTCTTACATATTTTATAGTATGTTCCAAAAATGCATATTTGGAATGATTTTACGAAAACTATTGAATTCCATTAACTGGCTATTGAGAGTTATTTCCTACTAGTTATAGCAGATGACGTATTCGTTAAAGATGATAGGACCCTTTGCAAAAAAAAACAAATTTTTTCAACCGTAATACTAACTGGAATTTGAGTTTTAATTTTTGATATTATTAGCATCTATTCAAGCTTGTTGGACGCCCATGGAAACCTAATATCCGAAAGCTTAGATCTTTTAAACATATGGAAGACTTACACAGAGAAACTATTTGATTACGAACGAACAAGTGAATACACAGACGACGATGACTTCTATGTATCTAAGATCCAATGTCCTTAATGCATGACAAAAAACCGGGTCCTGATAACAAACCAAGTAAAATATTGGAATTAATGTGCTTAACAGAAAATCATTTTCCTCATATTTTGAGCAACACCATCTACGACTGGAAAGATTCCTGAAGACTGGCTGCAGTCAACCTTAATCGCTGTCCCTAAAAAACTAATGAGAAGCACTGTGAACAATACTAGAACAATACCAGAGATGCAGAGATATGGTCAAAGATGATGACCTGTACTTTATCGATTTCTCCAAGGCTTTCGATAACGTTAAATAAGAAGAAATTACCGAGGTTCCTAGAAACACTAGCATTGACGTATTATCGCTAATATGTACTAGAGCTATAATGAAAAAAAAAGTAGGTGATTCATTCAACGGGAGAAATTCTGTAGCGGGGAGTAATCCAAAAAAATTTTTGGAAAAGCACAGGCTGAACTATCAGATGGAATCAAAATAAATGAAGAAGCAATCAACAACATTAGATATGCCGACGACACAGAAATTATAGCAAATAACAATGAAGAGCTTCAAAATATCATGCAAAAAATATAAGCAGCAAGTCAAGAATGTGGACTCCATTTGAATATATCGAAACAAAAAATATAATTATTAGCAATAGTTAATATCAACGATATCAAGACATAGATCGGGTAGAAGCGTACACAAATAACAGCACCACAATAAACGCGGAATGGAAACAGGCATAAGAAATATGATCACGGATAGAATAAGCTTAAGCTGCGAGGTTACTTTAAAAACACTCGAATCTTTCGCAACGAGGATATATCGGCATATTTTGGAAATATCCTTGACGAAGCAAATCGTCAAATATGGCCAGGTTATTCAGAGGCCAGGGAAATATAAGAGTGAAAAATCAGAAACTCTACTATTTAGCCATATACTAAGACAAATACGGTCTTTTGCAGCTGATTGTCCCAGGCAAAGTAGATAGTAAGAGGGAAGCAGAGAGAAGACGGCATTCATGTTTGCAGTTTCATCTATTTAGAAACCCTGTAAACCAGATAAAAATAGCTTTGTTGATAGCCAACGTTCATAACTGATGAGGCAATGAAAGAAGAAGACTTAACACTCCGATGTATGACGGTGGTCTATCAGAAGAAGGTAATTTCTGAAATGCTGTTTCATATATAAAAAGATAATATGAAAGTTGGGAGTTTTCAGAACCTGTCAAAGACACGAACAAAGTATTTTACGACATATTCTGTGCTAAACATATCTATTCTTGCGTGAAAGTTATAGTGCTTATACACAAGAAAAAATAACAAAGAAACAAAGTTGAGAAAAAACAAACAAACAAGAATTACATGGATCATACTGCTTTGATTATCAATATTAAATAACTTCTTGACTGTAGGAATAAATTGAATTCAGTAACTTGAAAAACAATACAGATAGCATCAATAATCAAGTTAAATTTATTTCATGTCTATCTACAAAAGTGGGCGAGAGGAATCACATTTACAAATATTCAATTATACAGTGAAGTTTGTTGGTAGGAATCTATATACAAACAAAACAATTATACAACGACTGGGTAAAATCTTCACACTTGCAATTATATTTAGTACGCCTGATAATTTCATCATTATGAACAGTGATACGAATCGTGTTATGTTTGATGGAGCTTTGAAAAATTAGATTGAGAAGATTTGTACTGGACGATATCTAGGAATAACATTGTACGTAATTCGCAAGTATTATTGCTAATTTAACAAAAATCCCGTTTTTTTTTTGGAAAAATTAATTTCAAATCTATCGGTGGTAGTTGATGCTTTCTCCTTCGAAAAGGAAATTTGTATTTAATTGGAATTATCTATTCTAATTACGCAAATTATCTGTCTTTGTACGATTACATTGAGTTAATTAAGCAAATTTCAATTATATACTCATCTTAGAATAACATTGTATATAATACGACTAGCGGCTGTAATCAATTCTGTCTGAAAATATTCAAAGATGTCTATAACTATAGATACACTTTTGTTGTTTATACATGACGTTCAAGTTAGTCCCCTATCTTATTATTTGATGTTCCTGCCCATAAACTAAGTTTTAATTTACCAACTTCTGATGCCTATTCTCTCGTAATAAAGTCAAAACAAAAACAAATAATGAACAGTTAGTGATTAAAACTACTTGTAAAACTCTTGGAACGAAGATAGAGTTCGTATAAGATGGTAGTAAATTTTAGGAGGACAAATATTTCCTTTTGGGAAGATAAACTTCAAGAAAAGTTTCGTTTGAGACAAAGATTTCTTTTTTAATCTTCTTATATTTAGGCCGGTTTATATGATATATCGAAAAACATTTTATGTTAAGTTGCTAGTTATATTTTTATGATAGAGACTCTTTATGTTGATGTTGAAGACAGTATCGACTCTACACTCGACTATCAAAAATTTTATCCACTTTATTGAATTTATAACTGAATTGAATTTATAACTTTAACAGCTTATTTCGATTCGACTCTTCAATTTCCAACCGACTCACTTGTATGAATAAGTGAAAGTGCAGTAGCACGGTATAACATTTTTTTCTCATGTTTCTGGTTTTATTTTTAGTATGGCTTGTTTATTTCTGATTTTTCTCATATTACTCCTAATCCATATAACGCAATACTCACTTTCAGTAGAAATTTTATTGTCTTCTCACACTGTCTGATTTGTAATGTTTATAATTTGTGAATTATGTTATTATAAATATTGAGAAAATAAAGTTTACTATAAAAATGTTTTTGTTTTTGAACGAGACAATTCCTTATAATACAATTGGTATAATATATTTTCTTAAGACGTGAAGGTGGTTTCTCTACAACAAAGTTTCCAAGTCATAGATAGTTATTAATTCATAGAGTTTTCAATTTTTCTATGTATAAGAAAGTTTGAAACATTTTTCATAGATTGCGGTAGCTACGCCGATTGCATTAATACTTGAGTCAACACCAATTAAGCCTCTTATTTCCAATCAAACATCAATAACAGTCTTCAATATCACTGACCTCGACCTGGCGGTCACCTTAGAGGAGGCTTAGCCGGTCTGGTCGAAATAAAACTATCGAGAAAAATTAAAATTCGGTGAGCAGATGTGTCTGCTCTCCGTACCAACTAGGACAATCAAAATAGGATGGTCGGCGTGCAGGGTCAGGGAGCGAATAGTCCCTCTCAGGTGCTTTACGTGTCTGGAATACGGACAAAGCCTGACTTCCTGTAAGGGGGGAGGACAGGACAAAGCATATGATGGACACTATGAAGTGTCCAGAATTTAGAAAATTAGTTCTAGAGAAATAGGCGGAAATATTTATCAATGTTGTAGACATAAGGTTTAATTTACCAAAATAGACCTTTAGGTCCTTTTACAACCTTTATGTCCAGGTTTTAAACCGTCTTTCCGGCCATATACACCGGCGGCTTATTTCAGAACGTCGTCGTCGGGTAATCCAGATACAATCACCATGACGACAACAACTGATTTTATTCATTTATTTTAACTATTTTATTATTTTACAGATTTCAATTTATATAGTTTTTATTTATTTTTTATTGCTAATTATAATTTCACTTCCTAAATATATGATAGCCCGGGTCGCGTTCTTGCTGCGCAGAGTGGTGAGAAGTTGGGCATTACGTAAGAACAAATGGCCATAGACAAAAAAACTGGGAAATAACAGATAAGCGTGCTGCAAATGAACCTGGGAAGGTCTAAGATGGAACATGACATTATGATAATATCCGAGCCAAACAAAAACATCGCAACAAATGGATGGATCGTGGACAAGAAAGTAGGTGTGGCGATAGCCATACTGAACAAAAATCTAGAAATCGATAAGACGCTCCGAGGCGATAGTTGTGTGTTATTCGAAACTAAGGGCATCATGACGGCGGCGTATATCTCACCGAACATAAACGCTATGGAATACCAAAAGTCCGTTGATACATCCTTGGAAATGGCTACCAGAAACAATGGACTATCTATCCTAGCCGGAGATATAAACGCGAAATCCGCGACATGGGTATCTCCCATATCTGATATAAAAGGACAAATGGTAGAGGAGTGGCTGGCCCAAACAGGATGGGTAGCGAAAAACAATGGCCAGCACACTTTTGAAAGAGGTAACTCTAAAACGCATATTGATGCTACGCTCTGCCACACCGGTGCGTGGAATATGTTAATCCGTACACACATCACGGACATATTCGATATCAGATAAGAACTAAGGAAGTAATAAAGAGAAGCCCCAACAACAGGAAGAGGATCTACCTGGACAATGACAAGTACGTAAAACTACTTAACATTCAGTACTTGAGTGGAATAGTTGGAAACATTTCTCAGTGATTAAGTTTGAACACTAGATTTCCTATTCATGTAAGCTCATATCTTTATCAACAATCTAATCCAGAATCCAACATTTTAGATCATAAATCGTAGTTGAAAACAATCATCTAATTGTTAATAACTCAATTTGTTCATCGAATGTTCAAATAAAATTAGAACAGGAACTGATATGAAGAATTTTTTATTTTCATATAAAGGAATACTTTTGGACTTTACCTGTATTGTAGGAACAAGCTAAGTGACTGATTCGTTACAATCACTTATAACATGATAACTTAATGAGGTGAAGCCATATATTATTAATACAAAGGGATATTTTTCGTTTATCTAACGAAAATAAAGTTAATCTTGAGTTTATATGCTTCTAGAGAATATTCGATGTATGATTATTATCATTCATTTTGTATATTTCAAAAAGTTACCTCATCCAGTTATGATTATTGAATGTATACTATCCAAAATATTAGACAAGTTTCGGTCCCTAATTTCTCCTAACCATCGCAGCAACTGAATAAATGGAAGACGGTTATTAATCACATATGTGAAAATCGACAAATTATAAGAGATATTTTATCAATTATGTTACTTTTCGATGTTAACTTCATTTATCAAATAATGAAACAAAAAGAAAGCCTTAATATTCGAAGTATAATCCATCGTATTCTATAAATCCAACCAAACCTTCAGCAAGCTCTTTGAAACCTTGACAAAACCATTTTTTGGGCTTGTACGAATTTGCCACATCTTTAACAAGGAATTCCAGTTGGATATAGTACAACAGTTTGAATACCTGGGAACGACAGTAAATAATAAAAGGGACGGAATTAACGAATTCGACAAGAGATTGGCAAGAGATAATAAAACAGTTGGAGCTCTAGGAAACCTACTTATGTCATGAATTATACCGGGCAAAGCTTCAGAAGAAATTTACTTGCAAGTACTGGAAGAGACATTCTTGCTTCAAAGCTAATGAAATTGATTGTAATCAGCCAAGAACGAGTACTTCTGGGTAATACCAGCTGTATAATAATTTTGATAATGAAAATATTACGAAAACTGCATTAGATAGTGATCAAATAACAACTGCGGAAAATTGCACGTTCAATATTAGTATAAATAATGAATCTACTACAAATTAAAAATATGTGAGATGCAAGAATAAGACTGTAAGCTATACTTTACCTAATCATTAGTTTTAGCATTCTAGTACATACATTTTGTTTGTTGGTCTCATAAATAAATTATTTTGAAATGATTTTATTTGAGGGAGGCATTAAAATTATATGTATAACATGGGAGTAGAGTGCCTTTTCCTCCCTTGAACGAGTAAACTCCATCCTCAGGAGAAAAAGTGGCAATTTCTTCTCTTGTTATACAAATATCTATTGCTTACAATCTACAACACTTAATTGCTAGTTTTTGCTGCATCCACAGTCATATCTACGTTTATTGATAATAATAACCTCGTATGACATTTTAGTTATATTCCCAAAAGTGACTTAATGAATATCAAATTAGTAAAAAATATTATATTCTACAAACTACTGATTTTAAAAAATAAAGGGATTGACAAATAGTTTTTATATATATGATTTTCTGTATACACCCTATTACACATTATTGAATATGATTTACTGATTTTCCGGCATATAATTACTGATGATTCGATAGGAATATTTAACAAATAATTTAAAAAAAAATCGTGCATCAACGTTTGAATATGGAAAACACGCCAACGTTGCCATAAACAAGTAAAACTCATCAACAGCCTCTCGTATCTCCACCCTCTGTGACCTTAATAGAGACGGATCGAAGAGTCGACGTGTGTTACTGTATAATTTCTGTTTACCTGTCTATATTCGGGCCCAACAAGGTGCCAGAATGCATATGGTATTGTATACTTGATTAAAGAGGGCGCTATTAACACCATCGATCTTACTGCCATGACTAATACTAAACCAGGCTCTCCTATTAGAAAGCCGCACATGTTACAGCTGCGTCCTTCATTTATAGTTGAGGTATAAAGCGTGCTCGGATGTAATTTTTCGAAAAAATTTTATAGGGTCGATGGAAGTCAATTGATCACTTTTTGATAGCGAAACTCAATTGGGGCCCCTTTTAGTTGGAACGATTGGAAACAATAAAAGGTTAGGGTGTCGATATTTTGTGATACACCTGCAGCTGTCGGGATGATGCGTCCCTATTATATATAGGAAATTTAATAGACTTGTTTTATTTTGATTTGATCTTTATGGGAAATCCACATCACATTTGTTAATTCAACATGTTTATTTTTGATTTAAAAAATTCTTCATTTTTGTTTATATAAACACCCCTCCTATATTCTAGAAATTTACTGTATAATTGATAGTTATAATTCAAATGCATAGAATTAAAACTATTAATAATTTAACAAATTCCCAGAATATACGAGGAGTGTTCAGAAAAAACATTGGAAAAGAGTATATTGTAGGGAAAACTTGTTATTCCATAGTGGAGACGAATGAAGTTACTTATCCCTGATATAAGACTAGATAGTGGAAGTGACAATTATGGGCTGTGCACTGGGATTTGTTTTTCATGAATATGAAACTGAAGGAGTACCAGAATTATGTTTGAAATATATGGCAACCATATTTGATAAATTACCTAAGGAGTGGCTACTTCATCGAAAAATTTTATTATTGTGCCACTTTACCGAATTTTCAAGCCTCATACCATTAAAGCAATGGAGGAGTTGCTTCAAAGGTTCTGGTGATAAATCTGAAATCACCATCATTCACTTTCAATTTAAAACTAGTAACTATATACTGTTGTCCAATTTCCACCAAGATTGTAATATTGTTACAACAAATAAAATCACTAGCAAATATTCAAGGATCTTTATTCGACTATTCAATGTGACCAGAACTACTGTTTTTTTCAAATATGACTACTTCGGCCTCATAAGTCAGAATTAAATCAAATATATCTTCGGAAACCACTGAGATTACTTTCATTTATGACACTTTCCATTATGGCTGGAACATTATTCCATTTGCTAGCATTCTTTTTATATAAAAGTCACCACAGGTGCCAAATAACCTCACCGTTGTGTGTCTCGACCTTAGACGGTGAAGTTGGAGATTGGCAAAAAGTTGTAAAGCTTGAACTGATCCGAATACGATCCGATCATACTTTTAAAATTACCCTCGTATGATCTAGAGAAACTAAGAAACGACATATAAGGGACTGTTAAAGTGATTTCTGTCAATACGTTGTCAAATAATTCATTTTTAAGAGATTTGATCCAAGATATTATCTGTCAGTTTAATGTCAGTAATTTTTTACATTTTTTTGTAAAACCTACCGAAGAAGTATTTTTTTAAAAAGTTGTAATAAAGATATTTATCAGATAATGGATACTAAAGATGACACAGATTTATCGAAAGCTGTTCTAGAACCAGAGCATCCATTATTAGCTCAGTTCCAAGAAGCCCTCAAAGAGTATTTACTTTCTCAAATAGATCGTGCAAAAGAAGACATTTTTGTAATAGAGCAAGATATTACTTACAAAAACAAAGAAATTGAAGCTGTAGGAGAAAGAACGTATGAGATGCAGCAAATGGTATGTAAGCAACACAATCAACTTGAAACGTTGATAAACGATATTAAGCTCAAAGAATCGGAACAACAGAAAGAGGAGAATAATTTGATAGAAAATAAAAAAGTTCTAAAGGAGATCGAGAATAAACTGTTCCAATCTGGGAAAGTTAATAAAGAGCTTCAAGCTGAAACAAAGGCTGTAACGGATTTGAATAATCATCTCTTACGTTATGGAAGTAAATTTGAAACACAACTAAACGTGAATAGAAGAATTTTGGAGAAAGCTAGAAAAGACGACGAGCAACTCAATAAGCAAAAGATACGACAGGACTACATGCTCCATACTCTTGAAAAGGAATTATGGAAGCATGAAGCGGAATTAGAACAAATACATTTACAAGTGAGCACCAAACAGAGTGAATTGGACAAATTAGAAGAATGCGTAATAACAGAGAACACTAACATCGTAGCTAGACAAACTGAATACAAGTGTTTGATGTTATCATGGAAAGCAGCTTATAATGCTGTAGGTGCTAGATCTAAAATCTTAGACGAAGTCTCTGGGAACCTCAATAAACTGAATGAGAAATACCGGGCTATGAAAATGGAAACTATAGGAACTAAAAAATTATGTAAACTGGAATTGGAAGAGAACGAAAAATTAGTACACTTGAAAAATAGAGCAGAACTGGATATTAAGAATATAACTAGTCAATTAGTTGAAGAAAGATCGAAGAGGATCGAAATAGAGAGTAAGCTGTTTGACTTGCAACGCGTTATGCAAGAAACTGAAACAGGACTAGAAGAAGTGAAACAGGAGGTCAAGCCAAAACAAATACAACAAGATAGAATCTGTAAGGAAATTAACGATCATTTTCTGAGAAAACAATCAATTGAAAAAGAAATATTGGAGATTATTCAAAATAAAATCACACATGAAGCGTCACGAAAAAAAGTAGAAACTACATTAGCCGCAATGCAGCATAAAAAAAAGGAGGTATTTTATTAGTATTTTTTTTAAATTAAAATGAATAATTGTTCAATTGATTCTTCAGATAAATACGATATTATTGGAGGTTGAAAACAGACACGCGAGTGTTGTGGCAGATTATGAAGAGCAAAAGATTCATAATGAAAACCTCAATTTCATGTACAATGATTTATGTATGCAACTGGATAAATTGGAAAAGGAAGCAGGTCAAGTGAAATCTCAGAAGGAGAAATACGAGTTCCGTTATAGAAAACTACAGAAGTAAGTAGCATATTTGAAGCACTTTTTATAAAAGCAGCTCGAATTTTGAATTTTTTCACCAAATATGTCAACAAGTGATGGAATTCTCCCATTTCCCGTTTTAAGTTCACAGAGTGAATTCATGAAATTGAACTCAATGCAACAGCATTAAAAGGGCCGTTCAAATGTAAACCGGAATTTTCGAATAAAAGCTCGTGATGGTAGAAGTGGATGGACTGGATGTTAGACTGGTCTGTTACTAAGTCTGGAGCACAGCTAGGCTCATGAGCAAGAAGGATGTACAAGTATTTGTTGCGTAACGCATCATTATTCGTTTGTTGGTTGAAGATAAAGTGAAATCTGCGGGGATGAGGGCCTCTTCAAGACTAAAGTGTATAAATAGTATAAGTAGTTGGAAAATTGCTACATGCGCTGTATAAATAGATATATAAATGATAGACCACATACTATATGCATTATGGCCGAAGAATTTGGTATCAGGGTAGGTAGTATTGAACAATGGAAGTCAGGACTTCTGAATTTTGAGCAGAAATTCTCATTTCTCATGCTGGTGCACGCGTCTCTTGCGGCGGTTTCAAGAGGACTTAATATTCACCGCAGACGATACTTGAGTACAATACAATGTTCCGGAGAGTAAACACGCGTCTATGGGGAGGAGAAAAAAATATGAAGACGCATCAGCTACAGCAAATGTTACATTATCAATGGTAAAGTTGTTGTGTAACGTGTGTTAGGACAAGAGAAGAGTAATTGCGGTTGATTTTCTCTTTCTTAACAACGTAACCTCCTAAGAAATAGATAAAAACGATGCGATATTCTATAGTGCCATATTGCCAGATCGCATACCGCTTGTTATGGAAACGTTCAACGAATTGGAATGGGAAACACTGGAAACACTTTCCTTATAGTCTCGATTTGTCACCATACAACTATTATTTATTTGGTCCATTTAAAGCAATACGAAGATAGACTCCTTCATGCGCGAATATTTCCGTGACAAGCCGGAAGGTTTTTACGAAGAAAGCATCCGAAAGCTTTCCGAGATGTGGCATAAGTGAGTAGAAAGTGACAGAGAGTGAATTTTTTAAAGCAAAATTCCGGTTTATTTTTGAACCACCCTCTTATTAATACCATTTATAACAATGGCTAGCTTGAAAGCAAGGATCTTCCACTAGAATTTTACACTGAGTGTTGAAAATAGCTTGAGCGCGAGAGAGGATGTATGTTAGTTAGCTACAATATTTTCGTCCCCTACCCTGAGGTGTCTGTTTCCCCAAGAAGATTCTATGATCACTAAGTTGAAATTTCTAAAACCTTTGGTGATATTGATACTAAATACACTGTTTGTTAACCTTCAGTCTCTGAAGACAATAACTTAGTTATCGAAACGCGCGTCAGACAGTGTAATTATGAGTGTTGGTGTAGTGGTGGTGTAAACAGTGTATTCAGTAACTATCATAACTGCAGCATCATATCTACCATAGCTTAATGGGCTCCGTAATCCGTGAGTAAGGGATTTCAATTGCAGGTTTTGGTTTTCTAGCATGGCTAGGTTATCAGCAATTGTATTGCCACTGAACCTACATAACAGTGATCTGACATATCACTACTACTATTCCGAAACTCGTTGAGTACCTTGTAGCTTTCCAATATTAGCATTTATTCTGTGGTAATAGAGGTGTCCTTCGCCTCCTCCGCGCTTGTATACTTCCCCTCCAAATAAGTCGATTTTTTTAGGTTCATCTGGGTAGTAGATTTAATACCTAAAGTCATGTTAGTATCACTCTATCATATTTTGGAGATTCATCATACTATCAAAAAGGTTCTTTCGGCTTGGGTTATCCTGTGTTACATTCATTATTTAAATTTTTATATTCCCCAGGACATTTGCGGCAAAAACAATTCAACTAGAGAGGTTGACAGCTTCACGAAATGTTGAATTAGGTTCGAAATCAGATTTGAGGATTGTTGAGCTCAACAAAGCAATAGACGATACACAAGAATCTATTAAGAAACTACAGTTATTTTGGCTTCGTGAACAAAATAATATTCTCATTGTATCTGGTGAACGACAGCAACAAATTCATAACATCAATTTGAGGAAGAAGGAAGTACTGATTTTGGAACAAAAGAATATGAGAATCGATGATGAAATTCAACAGATAAGACAAAATGAGAAAAAAGTGTCGAATGCAATCGATGCTCTCTCTACTAAATCAAAAGTATTATCTGAATACGTCTTCAAAACCCGAAACAAAAAGACAACTTTGGATAAAACTACTACTTTGTTGCAGGTATATTAATTCGTAAATATTAATTTGGTTAAAATTGATTTACTTCAAACGCATTAGTCCATTCAAAAGTTTGGTTATTATGACAGCTTCTTATTGCTATTGGTTGTCATTTTATCAATAGTTTGTGCAACTAATGTGAATCTATTGGTCTTATCACACGAAGACAAAGTTTGAGCAAAACGCTATATACGAATTGCGCAACCAATCTTTAAGTATGGAATATTTATATGTTTGCATTCAAATTTTTCAGAGCCAATACGAATCGAAATTAAAAGACTCAGAACTGCAGTTACTAGAGCTAGAGGCTGAAATAGCACAAGCGGAAGAAGAAAAATTAGTTCTAAGTAAAAATTTGATAGAAACAAATAGAGAAGGATTGGAATGGGAGAAAAAATTCCATGAAGCTAGGAATACGTATTTGGATATCAAGAATGAAAAAGGAGCTGGAGGAGATACAAGTAATTTGAAAATACAAATTCACAGATTGAATGTAAGTATTGAAAAAATCATTATTAAGCAGCGAATCATGATTTCACATAAACGAAACAGCTTTCGCTGCCTGTCTTTGTTTTTTATATATATTTATTATATAATATTAACTATACGAGGAGTTTCTGTCAAATACTGAAAGTGCTACAGAAAATGTGAGCATTGAAGGTCAATTTTAGTGAAACAACACATATATTAGCGCACCTATAAAATGTTGGACCGAAACGAAAATTGAAACCAAGTCAAGTCAAAACAAAACAAACATTCAATACAGACAGAGACAACGCACGAAACGTAAACACACGACCGTCTCTTACGGCTGCCACTATTGTATTCATCTATCCTATCAGCACCAGGAATGAATTGTAAACAAATCAGTATATCCGCATCCAATTTTAAGAAAATTGCGAATATAAATTGATCAGATGGTAAAGTATTCGTGCGATAGCTGAAAATCTAACATTTTTTCACTCATTTCTCAATTCAAACAACAACTTATCTCATAGTGAAAAACCCAATGAAGGAAAAATATAAGTGAGTGTCACACATTCCCAATACTCACTAGAAAAGTGGAGAAAAAATTTATCATGACGTTCAAATGAAACTCACATGACCAGATTGGAAATAAGTACATCGAAGTTTTTTTTTTCCACGTCCATGTCAATAAACGTGAAACATCGTAATATCGATATTCCTTGTAACATATTTACATTAACATGCACATACTGAGATATTACAGCATACTCCTAATTTTTTAAGAAAAAAACTAAGTTTTCTCTGTATAATTGAGCATAGGAATCAAATTCTCATGTATTTATGACTTTCTTTGGTCTATTTACATAAAAATTTCATCAATCAAAAAATATATAACCTTGCTATTAGTGATATATATTTTGGACTATGAAATGCTCCTAAATATTGATAACATATTATACATTTTCTGATAAAATAAGTCGTTTTCTTAGGATGTTATGGAAACAGACCCATGACATTTATGATGTCAATTTTAGTTAGTCAAGACAATAAGACTGATGTATCCAAACATTTCTTTTGTTACAAGCCGCTCGTGAAATTAAGTTCTTCTCTTTTTACGTACTTCTTGGTTATTTTATGTAATGAATGATAGTAAAACAATATAATATCGTGAACATTTAGTTTTAATTATTATGCAAATGAATCAACTCACAATTTTCTGCTTTACAATCAGAGTTGTAGTAAGGAGTCTCTTGACTCATGTTTTCTTTTTATTATCTTCCTGGTTTTCCATATGCAGGTAATATATTCTGAGCTCAAAAAAGTACAGGAAAAGCTACTCTGCAACCTCAAGCATTGTATATCTAGGAGAGAATCAATATTTTTCGTATCAGAAGCAAAAGAATCGAAAGATGCTGCAATGGTAAGTAACGTTTTATTCAACATATTGTTGTAATCAAACATTTTATTATAATTCAATAATTAATAAATTTATCGAATTACAATTAGTGGTCTAGGCCTCATACCTCAGTTATTCACAAAGTATTCTATTTCTTTGTCTTATTCATAGTCATTGTGATTAATATTATCAACATGATCTTCCAGTCCTTTCATTCTCCACTTTTCTTGACTCAATCAAGTAATTGTTGTTTTCTTTGAATAACATATTTATGTCATTCCTTATTTATGAGCTTCTACCATTATATCTTTAACAAAACACACCCTCCTTCTTTTCTCTCTCTCAAACTCAAACTCTTTCATAAGAAAAACATGTCGTAATACATAACACATATTAATTATTGTGATTTCTCCGTCAGTGGCATTTTGAAGTGCGAGTATTTATATGTGCCTATCATGCAACTGACTAATTTCATATTTAGTTGGTTAGATTTATTGAATTGAATGCTTTCCATAAATTTCCTACATATATATGTAGTTTTTCCAGAATACAGTTTGTCATTAATGAATTAAAAAAGATTTTTAATTTTTTCAGAAAAGAATCCCAGGTAGTAAAATGCGGATGAATATTCTTAAAAAAATAGATAACATAAGGAACCAAATTAAACAGTCAAATAATGAAACAGAAACAATTAAAAAATCGATTTTATCAGTACAACAACAAATACTAGAAGCTAAAAGAAATTTGCAAGATACAATTAAGGGTAGGAGTGATAGAGAAAATCGGGTATTACACCTACAAAATCAATTAGAATCAGCAAAAACGAACAGACAATTCAAATTTGAAATACTCCTCCTAAAGCAACGACGAGCAGCTATGTACAAGCAAATAGTCAAACAACAAAAACCTCATTTAAAATATAATGATGAGGATGATCTCATAAATGAATATAAGTATCAAAAAAATCAAAATAAGAAGTTGATGAAAATATTAGAATACATAACAAGGGATTTTCCTTCGAAGATAACTGTTCTGAATAGATTATATAACAGTTTGGGAATAGTTCAAGGATCTATATATACGTAGTTCTCATTATAGAATACAAGTAATACATTTATGCACTAATCAAATTTTGGTTCTCATTATCTACCCTAAACCTAGAGCAATAGCTTTCTGAGTAATTATATATCATATATTACACTAACTGTTGTCTAAAAATCCTTTATTACTGAGAGGTTATGTTTTAAAAGAAATTTAATGTGCAAATTTCATGATTGTACCTTTGTTAGGTTGAACTGAGTGATGATAAATCAGTTAATCAGTCAGAACTTAAATATATTCAGATGAATGAATATAATTGATTCAGAATTATAGGCGTTTCAAAATAGAATGACAAAGTGAAACGATTACTGAAACCCAAGCAGCGTTTCCAAAACGAATATCTGATGCTACAAATGTATAGTTTTCTCTGTTTAACGTATTTGTTTCGTGAATTTTAGCCTATTTTTTTCGCAGTTCTTCTAGAATTAGACTACTTTCTGTTATTCTTCATTACACAATGTCAATGTCAGAGAAAACGCGCGATTAACTCCGTTCCTCTATGTTATCATTATCTGAAACGGTAAATAAGCGATTTTCATTTTATCTCACTTGTGTATTGTGGAAATTCTTTAATGTTAAGGTCTTACTCATTGGTATACATCAGTGTCTCTGTAACGGTATATTTCTACAATACTTTGATTTTAATTAACACCGTCGTTTGAACTAGCTCAGTAACTCAAATGTCTTGATCCTTTTGAGACTTGTCACTAAATTGGCATTGTCGAGTAACTGGATAACTTCAATGTTTTTTTTTTGGAAACTTTATATCATTTGAATGTAATTTCCTAAATCTGTATGCCATATGTCCAGACGCTTCTGAATATTTGTTTGCAGAGAAACAGTTTTTTGAAATTGTGCAGTCTCTTCCTAGGAGCCAGTATATTTCTATTCCAAAGTCAACAGCTAAGTTTAGCGACAAGTAACATTCCCCAAATAAATTGTTAATATTTCTGTTCCGTTTGTTTTTAAAGTGAACAAGAGCAGATCTGTTTCCGATCAATTTGAAATAGCATTTATTAGTCCAAGTGCTAACCTAGTCATCGGATGTTTCCGTAGTTTATTCAAATAGGTAAAATGATAGTATCATCAGGAAACATTACAATTGGAATTGAATTCAAGATTTGCATATCGCTAGTATTCAGTAAGTGGCTATCAAAAGACGAGTATAAAATATTTTATTTTGATATTATGTATATTTATTTATCATCAACTTCAATATATACCTATCCTCTATCCCTACATTGCTCCATGCGAATTCTCCACTGTTCAAAAGACTTTCTGTCAGTTCTGTTAGGAGACGTGCCACTTTTTCTTTCTCAGCTTGAACAGACTCAAATCTTATTCCTTTCAATGCAGCTTTGATGATAGGAAAGAGGTAGGAATCGCACGGTTCAAGATCCTGTTGAAATTTTAATGTACAATTTGCCAAACATTTTTTTTGTTCATTCTTATATGAAACGGCGATTCAAATGTAAATAATCCTCAACAACTTCTCGAAAACACTTAATCCACTCAAAAACACGTGGACGTGACATACATTCATTACAATACACTTGCCTCAATAAATTATGAGCTTCAGGTAAAGTTATTCCAGGATTTAAGTGAAAATGCACAACCATGCTTTGCTTTATTTCCACGTCGATCATTTTTATGACAAAACAAAAAATATACCCTATACAAACGAAGGCAACGGTTACACTGGTTTTTCTACAGATATGATAGACATTGTATTAGAAAGAGTACTGTAATCTAAAAAGTCACATGAGCTCATCAAGTTAATGTGTGTTGTCAGGGTTCGTAGCAAGATTTTGCTGTGTTTAATATGTACAGAAATTTGGTATGCTTTCAAGTTCCAAATAGGGCGCTACTCAGTTTTTTAACCTAAACTGAGAAAAGTATGGAAATAGGTTGAGGTATCTTTAGAAGTAAAGCTACTTAGTGAAAATGAAATACAATGATTTATATTTGAAATTATAAAGAAAACGGGTTAAAAAAAGTTAACCGCAAAACTCATGAGTTTTTTACAGGAAATAATGGAATAAATTTTACAAAAAAACTAATAAGAGTTAATCTGACCTTTAACAACACATGAGACTCTCTACTTGTCAGGAGAATACAAACAGGACCATATTCGTGGAATGCGGTCAGGAATTAAAGAATTTCATTCAGTCACTTGTCCCGGATTAGGTAGTTCCACAAGTCAAAGTTTGACTTTAAATCGCAATTTAAGGTTGTCTAAGTTTTAAACCCCAATAAGGGTCCTATGTCAAAAACTAGGTACCTAATTAAATTAAAAAGAAAAATGTGCAAAATACAATCTGTGAAAAATTTCGCCAATTTATAGACTACTGAAAGAAGTAATTTATAACTCAATTTTTTAATAATACCTGAATGCAATAAAAAAAAGTAGTCTATTATTTAGAGCCTAGCCTAGTTCATAAGACAGTAATTAGAACTATTTCTGCTTTTACAAAAAATCTTATCTTACTCTCCTTTTTAACGAAGGGAACTTATATCTACTTCTTTTTGGATGTCAACAATTTAATATTCCAGAATTTTTGAAATCGGCGGAAGGCTCCTTTAGGCCGGCTAAATCCCGCTTTTCAAAAATTGATCTTAGCGCTACCACGGTCGCTGACCAAAAAGAACAAGGTAACTGTCTCTCCAATCGTCAAATTTTCCTTCGGAAATAGCACGCAAATATAGAATTTGGAGCATAATTTAAAGATTTATAATCAAATTCCTAATGAAAAATCCCACATCGGTTGATAGTCAAAAATAAAATATGAGTGAAGTTAGCAGCAGACTTCTTGAGCAAAATCGGGTCAAACGTCATGACGACAATCCAGCCAGGTGCAACAATAGCTCAATTTCAAAAACACCAGCTAACAAATCACTCATCAAAACAACCTTCCAACGGGCTGAACAACCAAAAATCAATATCCGCAAAATTTACAAAATACTGCACGAATAACTAAATTCGTGAACAGTTACTAGATGTGGCTATAACCTTCTTAGGGGAAACAGCTTGGCATAATTCTGCCACCAGTTATATCACGTCTGGCAATTTTCGAATAATGCTTGCCTCCTTTAGACCAAGACTAAACCTCAAAAGAAAATAAACCAAACATTCTATTTGTTTATAAAAAAAGAGTTCAAGAAAAGGACAAATTAAACAGTGCTAAATAACTTAAATTGTAGGAACCCGGTATTTCATCAACAAATACATACAAAACTACAAAAGAGGTATGAAATATGATGTGTAAATATTTCTACTCAAAGATAATATGACAAAATATCTTATAAAAAAAATTATTTACAAAAAGATGTTGGTAGGTTTTTATTGTATAATGTTTATAACTCCAAAAGTAACGCAAGCTGTAACAGTGAAAACGTTACAGTACACTTTAGGCTGATAATAGATAAATTTTGGTTCATGCGTACTTTTTCTGTAGCAGCTCTAGTTTTGTCTTACCTCGTATTAACATACTAGCACACTAACAAACTGCAATGAGAGTTTGTCGTTAAAATCCAAGTATATTTTTTTCTATTCAGTGCATTTATTTAGCAATTCAATCCAGTCGAAACTTATTATTTGTTTTCTTTTGCTTCTAAGTAGAGTTTATTCTGTAGTTCTCTACTCCAAAATATGAATAACAATTGTGAGTAAAAGGAATTTAATGAACATCTGCAGCTTGAGATATGATTTTGATGTTCAGCTTATGTATTGAGCTTTGGTGTCCTTTTAATAAATATATTATTCAAATATTTTTGTAAAAACAGGGAATTTCTTGAAAAATATGTGATAGTCACTATATCGGTAAATTTCTCCACTACGCCTCATCCCACGATCCTGACATGCACTAAGTATTTCAAGAAATTATTATCAGAGCAAAATTTTCAAATCCAATATAGTATCAATGTGTTTCAATACTACAGTGAAATACTATTCTCAGTACATCCTTCTTAAAAACCTATACACTTAGTGAACCGAAATATAACACAAAAGTTGCCTCAAGCTGCGTTTGTCTTTGCTATCATTTATGCATTTGTCTCAATCCAATGTTTTATGTGAGTAAACAAATAATTAACGGAAGAAAGCTAGATCCACCGAATTTGGCGGATGAGGTTGTACATCGTGACTCAGTCTGAATAATTTTTCTGCAACAATAGTGTACGAATTTTCAGATACTTGGCACTTTGCTATTTCTACAAACAAATACGGTTGTTTTTTTCTGTAGTCTAAAAAACGGTATCATATTTATCGGTCATCGTTGTTTCCTCTTTTACTGAATAATCATCCATTGGAATACCTAACTACTGTGGCCATGAACTCATTGTTCATGTAATTTTGTTCATGTTTCATGTTCATGTTCATTGTAATTTTTGGAGTTTGATGGTGAGCCTTCGTGTGAGATACCGTTGAAAATCAGTCGTTTTGAATTTTTTTAAGTGAGCTTTTCATCAGTATCAAGTATATGTAGCACTAACCTTGTAGATTGTATATTTCCATACCCATTGGATGAGAGTATCTACTTCGTTAGCTGTCTCTGGATTTATACATTGAATGTGTACAGTAAACGTTGGTCTTGGAAGTTTCTATGTTTATATGGCCAATCTAAAAATAGTGAAAAATGATTTATTGAGACAAAGAGTTAAAAAAAATAGTTTCTTGACTTTTCCTTCATTTCTGTGTTTTTTAAAACATAAAATAGCGTTTTATTTCTACTCTTAATATTTTTTCTACATATACTTACCCAATAATGTGAACTATTTTATGTAACTTAAAGAAACTCATCAACTATCCTATTTATCCAAAATGTACAGAGAAAACGTCACAAGGTTATCGGGAACTAACCGTAACGAATGTGTGTCGACCTTTGAAAATTTATTACTCCAGTAATCTATTGAAAAATTTTGTATTTCCGTAGTTGTCCACAGCTCATTTAATCGAAAAATCAAATTATCATTACCAACTATCTTTCCAATTCACAAATAAGTCTTGTATATTTTGTATCCCTTCCACTTTTTCCAGAAAATCTCCAATTGGAATAAACCAAGAAAAATATATGTTATCATCGTACTTGGGAGGAATGTCTTAATGAATTTTAACCAAGTGATCCCTTTTCTAATTGATTTTCCTTCTCAATTTTCTCGAATAAACAAATATTTATTTATTATAATTCTTTTTCCCAGGGATACTGTGAAAAATTCACCTTATTTTTAATCCACCCTTTCCTTGCTTCAAGCAATCGAGAGTTAAATATTTTGATCATATTTTAAGTAATTACCAGCAATTCTTCACGACCTCTTTGCGCTGTTCCCCTTGATAACGGAAAGAATTCCATTTTCGGCTTCCTCCCAAAAAAGAAATTAAAAAGCAAATTTAATTTAAGGGTCGTAGTCAATTAAAGTCTGTAATTTAATTTGAGTTTTTTTTCACAGGTAATCGTTTTAAAGGATTTTTCGCCTTTTTTTTCTTCGGGCTCAACTTTATTAGACTGCTTAGTGAAATGTTGTCTATTAATTTGACAGGTAAGCAGAACTCATTTTAGTTTGAGGGAACTTCAGGAATCTTTATTATCAATTTTTCGTTCCTAAAAAGCTTATTAAATTCAATTAACTTCTGGTTGAAGCTTATTCTCATTTCAGTCCTTTTAATTGATTCCTAATTCGTCCATATACCGAGACCCCTAAAAGATCATCATAATTACCTTCATAGATCAACACTTATCAATCAACTCTTCAATGTTATCTAAACTAACACACAAACTATGGATTACTGATAATTATTGACAAATAATGATAGTTTTTAATCTTCTGCATTGAATGAGAAATACTAATAGATGAAATGATATTATTCAATCGTCATGTCGAATTTAATCAAAAAGCAATTTGGCACAATCTAGATACGTAGGGATGGTGACATCAAAGCTGTAAAGCTTAGCCTAGTAGGCTGGAAATCAACCGCAGTAGTATTACAAGTTCTAACGAGAAGGGAAGATAGTGGAAGCGAACAACTATACCATATAAAGTATTGACGATATTGCAAATACCATTATCACACGATATACAACTTAAATATGTCATTATCCATAATTATCGTGTTAACAGAAATCAATAATAACGTAGAAAGGGTAGAGATCTTCCATCAACAACAAAGATCAATCGCATTTCTCCAAAGACCAACTAGAAGTCGGAGTTGATTCCACAGCGATACAAGTAAAAAGTGAATAGGTAGCGAAAGATAAATAAAACAATTGACGCCAGTATATACTACACAGTGCTGTAAATTTAAGAAGTTTAGAAATTGTTGTGAATATGAGTGAGGCTGCTTTAACTTCCATCCAGTGATCGAACGAAGAAACCCACGTCCAGCACGTACTATTGTGTTTTTTCATAAGTTGTAACGAAGTAAGGAATTCTATTTGCCAAGTGATGTCTATTATTCATTCGAAAGAGTTACTCCATTCGCTACACTTGTAGTGCTGAAATCATTTTCATTATCACTCGCTCTAGAAATAATATTGTAATGTTTTTCTTATTTCCTAGTTTATTTGTACTATTTCCCAACGGTGGGTTTAATTTATACACACTGTTTTTACTTACTCACACCAGACCTAATTAACTTATCAATACTTTTCTCATTTATTCAAATTCATCGGTTACTTTTCTATTTCGATCCTCTCAATATTGCTTATTAATTCTATAAAATAAACAAACAAATAAATGAAAAGACCTTCCTAGGAATTAGTTCTAACAATATAATATAAAAAGCTTGCCGCCTCAATAAAAACATGTAATTCAAAATTTGGAAGATTTATTATAACAGGGCCGGCTTCACTGTCCATGTCGTGGACGAGCTTATCACATTATACTGTAGAGATCATTGAATGATTAAAAAATTATACACATGTTAAAGGATTGGCAGTTTTATAAATAACATCAGAGTGTATTAAGTATCATTAATTATTTTTCTACTATGACTAATAAGTTAAATTGAATCAATTAAGAATCACACAAAACAAGAACAGTACATGAAACTTCAGGAAAAACATATGAATATGTACAAATTACAAATATTTTTCGTTTATTGATAAATCACTTATTGTTAACTTTGTGAACAATCTGAAGGCTGATTCTCTTCAGATTGTTCTTCTTCTTCTTCTTCTATCTCTATCTGTATTTTCAGTTAGATAAAGACTTTTCTCAAATTCACTAATTTTATTAGGGACTCTTGGTTTAATATAACTCAGTGCCACCGTAGAGAATTTCTAGCCACAGTATGGTTTTAAGGTGGTAATATCAATACCGCCATCCACAATTATAGTTGCATATGTTCTGTGAAATCAGTGTTCCGTAAATAAACTGGAATTGGAAAGCACTAAAATATTGGCAATTTGCTTACCGAAGCTCACACATTTGTTACTTTTGAATTATAAATTCTACACTATACTAATTTGAAGAGAAATTTGTACTAGATAGTTTCTTGTCAAATCTGAATTATATTTCCTGTAAATATCTTCATATTCTGTTCCACAGGGTGATTCATTAAGAATGTCCAATCTCTGAACTGTAGATTCTAGACCTCAAAATATGATGATTCTGTTCAACAAGCCTGATCCAAATATTGCTAGTTTCCGACCTACGTTCAAAGTTTAAATTTAAATTTTGATTTTCGCAATAATTTTTTAGATTTTCACAATTTCTCTTTCTAAATTGGCAATTTCACGTTTTTTGGCATGAGGAATCATAATTTGCTCTCTAATTTAACATTTATAATAGAGGGCGCTAGTTACACTTGTTTGTGTTAATTAAATCAAAGTAAACTTTTTTTGGGCTAAACTTACAACTAAAATAATAAAAAAATATTAAAAAGCGTTAAATTCTACAAAAAAAAGTTACTCTTCTTTGATTCATGTAACTCAATCGGTTATCGAGTTGCTTCTAAAAAGTTCAATAAATTTTAATTCGTTCAGAAAAAAATTTTATTATTCCTTAAATATGTAACAAATTTGTAAGCAAAAATAAAAAACTTCAAAGCAAATGCTCAAAATGCCCACCATTTACTTCAATACACTTTATGATCCGCTTTCGTAAAGATCTCTTAATATCAAATAATCCTTGTCTATTATTTTTAATTACATTCGCGGCTACTTCTATTTTCCGTCGCAATTGTGGAAGAGAAGTAATTTTTTCTTTGTAAACTAATGCCTTCATTTACGACCAAATTGAAAAATCCAAAGGATTTAAATCAGGTCCTCTTGGCAAACTCACTTCCACGACCAATCCATCGATTAGGAAACTGTTCGTTTAAGTGATAACGGACTTTTAAAGAATAATGTGTTGGTGCTTCGTCGTGCAAAAACCACATATTTTGTCTTAAAGCGAGAGGTATATCCTCTAGTAATTCGTGTAAATTTTCTTGAAGAAAATCTAAATAAAGAGGTCCATTTAAATTGGTTGGCAGTTCAAAAGGACATATTAAATATCCACATATTACACCACACCAAATGTTAACCTTAAACTCTGCTGAAAATGTGTTTCCCTTATAGCATGTGGATTTTCAGAATCCCACAAATGACTATTTTTATAATTAAATATTCCTCGTCTGGTAAATGTTGCCTCATCAGTAAAAAGAATTGTATTCAGAAAATCTCGGTTAACATTTTGTTTCTCTTGCAAAAAATGGGCAAATTGTAGACGCTTAGGTAAATCTTGGGGTAATAAATTCTGAACAGGAGTGTGATGATATGGATCCAATTTTTCCCTCTTCAGTATTCTAAAAATAGGTATACCTGTTTGCAGACTTAATCGGCGAATACTGACATCTGGATTCTCCGTAACACAAATTAAAATTTTATCTTCTTCATCGGCAGTGATTTTTTTGTAGCACCGTGTTCAGATGTAAAGACCCCGTTTCACCTAAGCGGTTGTAAAGATTTCGGTACAGTTTGTAATTCGGTTCCCTGCGATTTGGGTATAATTGTGAATATCTTCGAGCCGTAGCTGGACCACTATAATTTGACTGAGCACACACAAATCATATCGCGCATCTCATTATTGGAAAAATCGTTATGCCTAGGCATTATTTGATAAATAACTATTACACTTGTTAATTACTAAATTGTTAATAAATAGTGTATACTAATGTATCAATTCTTATTATTATCCAATTTTTGCCTCGCTCTGCCGCACCGATTAGCAGCCGTTTGTACTTCACTTGAAAGTTATTAGATAGTTTACGCTTTTTGTATCGTTGATTTTCGCGACTATTCTTAGTTATTTTGATGTGTCTTCATATACAGGTTATTTTTATTTCTAGCTATTAATGAACAAAAAAGCACTTAACCGTTGTTTTGCTTTCTAGTCCTCCTCCGTAACTAAACAGGTTCGTAAGGAATACCATCGGCGAATACCCAGGTTTCCAATCCAGGAGGGCAAGTAAAATGATTTCAGTTGGCTGTTGACCTCCGCTAAAGTATTATATTTCCTTCACTGACACCTCCCGGAGCACGATGAAAAACTGGATCCCGAAGCTACTCGATGCCTGAACTTTGGCGTCAAACCGACACGTAGTGTTACAACACATGCGGAAATATATTTTTCAACTTATATTGATACGTACTGATATATTCAAATTAAAGTCTTATAACTATAGATAAACCACATCCTATAGATAGCCAACTCGAGTTCCCGTTTCAGCGCCATCTCTTAGTTCATTAGTGGTACTAAACGTACATGAAACATCAGTTTCCTTCCTGCTCATGGCGGCATATTCGAAATTCAAATTTTAGATTCAATTCTTTCGTCCAGTTATTTTAAAAAACGATCTCGATAATGATATGTTTTTTTTTTGGTTTCTCGAATTTGTAAATTGAAAACATTGAGTACCTAGATACCATACAATTATAATCACATCCGATTTTTTGACTTATATTTATTTACTAAATCAGAACTCAACACAAAACCAGTTTTGTGAAATATAAGAAATAATCAAATAATGACGATGGACGTTAATGCAATGTTTACATTATGTTTCATTGAAGTACTATAAACAGCAAAAAATAACTAATGTATCTAAAGCACAAATTTTTCAAGTAATTACGTCTTAATAATTCAGTTCTGGTCTTTACATCTCTCTATTCCGCCCATATATGGTAGGCAGGTGAGTTCAACGCAATTAAAGATTTCTATTGGTAGCTTCGCCTTGGGTACTAGAAATAACTGAAATAACATTTACATTTATTTTAATATTTCAATCAAATCTTTATTCTTACCACATTCCACAGTTTAACATAAAAATCCAATTAAACCGTTTTTGTCTAAATATATACAGGGTTTTACCGTTCTAATCGAATCTAGAGAAGCTAATTCTACTTTTTTTATGATTTCTAGGATCTAATATATCGTTACGAATGATCTAAGATGAATATCTATCTTCATAATGCACCAATTGTTACTTTTAGTTTATCCTGGAAATTGTGATTGAAGACGGTAGTAAAGTGCTTAAAATTGAACATTATTTTTATCATTATCATCAATTCTTTTCATTGTATTCTGTTTCGAACCACTCAAGTCCAACAAGAATACAGTCCACTAAAGAAGAGTGGGAGTAAGCAGAGGAGAAAACGAAGCAAGAAGTTTGGTCATGAAGTGGAAAGCCTAATTCATCATTCACCAATCTGGAATAAGGGTTGAGTAAGATGATAATTACCTCTTATAACGACTTTATAGAACCTTAAGAGAACATAAACTAACCTAACCTAACCATTTAGAGTTTGATTCATTCAAAAAATACATCAATACTTCTCCCTAAATGTAGAATTAGGGTTGAATAAGATAATAAATATCGCTTATAATGACTTTAGAGAACGGTAATTTTGGAATTGCTATCAACAAACTCATAATTAAGGGTGGACATCAATATGGTTTTGACTTCATAGTTAGTTCACAACCCATTGATAAATGGCCACCACACTTCAATTTGAAGAATTTAAATCACGCGGTATGTGTTTGTATACAAAAAATATTATTATATAATAATTTTACCTTTAGACCCGTTTATTGTTTAAGATGCTTTGGTTACACTATTGATTAGGTAGAAGGAAATGAATTTATAGAATTTCAAAATAATAAATACCAAAAGAGGAAACCTAACAAAAAGAGAATATATCGCAATCATAAAAATCGAAACGAAAGCTTTACAGTATACTCTTTGAGTTATTTCTTCAGTTGCACAGTAATTTCAAACATTGCTCTGGCAAAGTTTTTGAAGTAGCTACTCTGTATTCAAGAACTAATAATGATTAATTCTGGTTTCTAATCTGATAAACTCAAACATAGATATGGAGTGAGTTGACATATAGTATCATTCACTCAAAATTAATGCAACTTTTCGCAGAGATACCAGATTCTAGGACACTAAAGCTATTAACTAGTATGACATTCGCTTTTCTTTCTCATGAAGGAGAATAACACACAATCTCATCATCTTCATATTATTACCCTACTTTTTGCAGAATGCTTCAGCAACCTACTTTACTGATCACTAGCAGCTGGAAAGAGGAAACAGTTAGCAGATAGAAAGCAACACCTTAGCATCATATCTAATTTCTATTCGGTGATTCAAAGAATTCTGTCTCTTTTAAATCAGTCACTATAAGATCCGATCCCATAGCTCTTTGCCAAAGAGGTGGTGATAATTAGTAAATTTCATTGGGCTTAAGGTGTTTTTTTGTCAACAATAATAATAACACAGCTAGCGGAATTTGCAATTGTAGTACCCATTTCAAATTCCGACATATCGAAAAACAGGATACGTCAAAATGTTATTCTTGTGATTTATGTACGCAGGCCGAGATTTGTTGATGAAATATGAAATAATCTCATAATGAGAAAAGAAATTCAATTTTGTATATTTTTCATTGAAAAGAATATAATTAATTTACTTTTACGTAGAATATAACTACAAAATAGTAATTTGTTTTTTATTCTAACAAAACTAAAGAAATTATTATAATTTATAAAATGTGTTTTTTCAAGTAATATTTACAGTAATTTTGTCTTCCATATGAGAAAATATTTTTCAATTCGAAAAGCTTTTTTCAACAATTGAGATAAGAGTAGTAAAAGTGACTTGAATTTGAAATATGTATATATTTATACCTATATCAATTTTGAGGTTTCTATTCAAAATTTCGTAAATTTTCTTCAGGGTTTTGAGTCCACTGTATCACTGTTAATGTAAGACACATATTTCTTTTATTCACTTTTATGGGAAACAATTTCCTTAAAATAGTTTCTCGAAATATCTTTGGAAATAGAGTCAATGCCTCGTATAAATCAGCATTAAATTATTTTTTGTTTATCAGAGGCTATGAAACGACGGTTTACCAATTGAGGGTGATTGAAATTTGAAATTTTTGATTCATTTTGTAGTTCTATCCCGACTTCTTATGTCACTAAAAATTTCCGTTGAATTGGTATCTAGAATAGAATAAGAACATGCATTTCTTACACTATCTGAACTTTGAATATCCGAGAACCAACAAATTATTCACCAAAACGGAAGAAATGAAAGAATCTTCGAAAACTCAGCATTTTACTATAGGCATAACAAAATATTTTTCCATTGATGTAAGCAAGATTGTAATAGCTTTCAATCCAAGAATTGAGCAGGATCGAATTGTCCTTTGATATTATGTATTTCTCTGGAACCAAAATACTTCCGCAGTAACTAACTAACATTCACTGATGACGTGGTTAAGTAATTAATTGATGTTTAAACCAAATTGCAGTAAGCTTTAACCCCCACCTTATTTGTTGAGAAGTAGTGAATCCCCAATTTTCTACCTGGAATATTTCAATGAGTCGCACTAGGACAACCTTATTTTTGAAAAAATCAAAATCAAAGTGAAATTTTTGAAATTTTGAAATATCTAAATATGCATGCAATATCCATTCAGCATAGAATCCATTCTCTAGTCATGAAAATAATATATTACGATCATTCAATACTTGTCCAGAATAATTGCTGGACTCTATATGTATACATCCTAATTGTAGGTTTACACTTTATACTGGTATAGAATCAATATAACGATTTCTTAGGTAATTTGTTATGCTTGCGAAGTTCACTTTCCCAATTAATTTTCAATTTTAGTTAATTTCATCGTTTTAAGCAAATAACTAGACGCGAATAAATTTTATTTATGTTAATTTTCAATTCTTATTATTATGGATTGTATCGGTTCATTGTTAGGTGTTAAAACTGAATATTTAAGTGGAATTTCAGCGCATAAATTTAAAATAAAGTTGTCGATAATAAAATTTTTACATTTTTTATAATAATCTTCATTAATTGGTTTCCTCATCAGCATATTGATGATAAATATTAAGAATTGCGTACCCTCTTAATTTTGTAACAGCCAGATGTTACAACGTGTTGATCCTCATTAGAATTATTGAATAGAGTACATATTTCGAATTTAGGAGACAGAAATAGGTATAAGAGATATCTTATTTCAGTTATTTCAGATTATATCGTTATTTCTTCATAATCCCAGAAAATGGAGATTAACGTTCAAATCCGGTTGAAAATATTGTTTCACGAAAACAAAATAATCGGTGGAAAGGATAAACTGGTTGGATAAGCCATTTCAAGAGTATAAAGGGCTCAGATTGAATCAGGGTAAGACTAAAGCATCATTATATTTAAGCAGTATCGAGATAAGAGATTTATGAGTGAAATTAGAAGCATTATACAGAGTTATTTTTGATTGAATTGTAGTATTTTGATGAATATAAATTGTTCAGTTGCATAATCTTCTAAAAAATTCCAATTTGAACAAAGTGCGTACAACAAACACTAGTCAGAATCTAAACCAAAACTGCAAGACTTATGACTTATTTTTTTGGGTAATTAAAGTATTGTGAAATTGAAAAATGGATGTAATCTTTGTTTGATTGTTCAATGCTCAATGCGTCAACTACTGTCGCTGTCACATTATTGTTGATTTCTCTTCTTAGAACTTTGTTTCAATATGACACGAATTTATCGAAGAAAATCTTGAAGAAAACTACAGTAAATAACCAATAGAAGCAATATGCAAGCATAATGAACTATTTTTTGAAAGTGGCTCTAAAATAAAGAGGGCTGATGGCATATATAAATAATGTGTTATAAAATCCAAAAGCATACTACAAAGTGTTCCAGGACTTTACTGCACATTTCTCGGCAAGTTATCTCAGAGCGAAGTCAAATCTGGGACATACTTCAGAAGGAAATATTGAAAAGTTAACTTTTGGAACGAAATTACCTCAAAATTACACTGTAGATGTGAATGATATCAGAACAGGAATAACTTCAAAACGACACACAATTGGAGTATAAACCCAGTACCAGTACAGATAAGCTGTAAATACTGAGTATACCAAGTATCACAGCAACAGAAAGGAAATAGATCTTTATGGTCTCACTGTGAAACGATGAATTATATGAACATACAAAGGTGAAAATATATTAGAGATTAATGAATATGTGCAACATGGTGTGAAGAAGAATTGTTATCATATATGAAACCTGAGTACTTGTCCTGAAGATAATCACTCAGTTATCAATTTTGTCCATTAATTTTGAGGATACGATGCCCAATATAAGCAATTGAATCTTCCTTCAATGGAATATATTCCAACTGATACAAAATCCGGCGATATAATATTTAATGACGTCCAAACCAAAAATCAGATATCACGTTCGTTCCATGGTATGAAAGTCAATATCTACAGTTATCTTGAATTTAGAAAAGCTCAGATATTTTAAGATTTGAGTTTGTTGATTAATGGCAATGATGAGAATCTACGAATACTGAATCATTTTTTGAATTATTTGAAATGAAAATAGGGGAGCATTCAGAAAATCTATGTTTTTATATCTAAGGAATCAAAATTTCTGTTGTCCTTTGAAACTAAATAAGAGTCGAGAGTTTCATATTCATCTCAGATTCTATAGACTGATAATTGTGAAAATAATACACAAAATTATTCATAGGTAACTCAAACTACATGGAAATTCTATAATCAAAATTACCAGATAACAAAATATATTTTCATATGTACCAAAATTATACATAATGATTTGTTTTCACAGGTTTACCATGTTTATTAAATTGCATCTGTGATAGAGATTTAATTTTATCTTCCAAACTATAAGTAGAGCACTCAAAAGGCTTATATACAATACATATAAAAGCGCTCAAGCAAAATTAATATGTAACGTAAGTCTTCTCTGCCATACTAAACATGTTCAAACACTCTAGTTTGACTGATACACTCATGTTACTGTGAACAGTAACGAAGTTATGAGCGGAAAGCTTCTTAATCAGTATTTCGTTTCAACATAATATCTACAAACTCCGCAATTTTCTCAATTTGTTATTATTATTTGATACATTAAGTAGTTACATGCGGGTGCATTTTATTTAGTACATGGTAAACTTGTGATTTTTAACGTGGCTATCATAAATAACCTAGTCAGTGATCAGGAACCAGGAAATCTAGAAATATTGTGTCTGAGGCAACTGGGGATTATGTTTTATTATCATTAAGTTTAGAGATTCTATCTCAAGTAAATACAAAGAATCAGTTGCTACAATGAGAGTTAATAATTTTGATTTGAATGAAAGTAGTCGACCTTATTAAGTATATTGCGCGTGTACACCCAAAATGATTACTCTAACAGAAGACATGTTGGTTTTTATCGTTAAAAATTGGGCGGAAATTTCTAATTTAACTTCCAATACTGATCGGATATGATGGTGAAACCAAAACCTAACTGTCAGTAAAACAAACACGCGAATAATTCACCACTTTTTGATATAAGAGTTATAATAGATAATCCAAAGAAACAGAGGTACATTCAAATAATCTTCTATGTCACAAGCGACTTAACACTAAAGATTTTTCAGGTTAATTTTCAGATGCGGGAGGAGAGGTCCTTCCAATTTCAATTACCACAAAGCGCCACTTCTGATTAATGTCAAGTGAAAAACTTTCTTTATTTGTCATAGAGCCCGTGAAGACTCTATTAATCAAATGTCAACGCCTGGTTATGAATATGTGTGATCTGCTTAACGACTACTTTTTTTGCATTGCCTGAGGCAATTATGGAATCTGTTTTCATTGTCAGTCGCATTTGGAGCTATCTTCAAGACCATTCGTCCATCTTTGGAGTATTTTTCGTACATTTGGAGCTCGGCTCCCAAACGAACAATTCGACTTATAGGCGATCCAGAGTTGACCAGAAACTTGGACAGCCCAGAGCATGTTTGACCTATAATACCTCGGCAGATGCTCTTCCAAACTGTCCATAATCCGACCTGGAGCATTATTTGCACGATATAATCGACAGGCAGACGTGAGTCATGAACATCAAGTTGGAGACGTGAAAGTCTGTGAAATAAGTTACCAAGGCACGTCTTGCGCGAACACTACAACTTACAAAAGTTCGAGATCAATATTCGCAGGCATCTCCACACATTAGGCACCATTCGAACATCTCGAGTGTAATAGGGTTTATCCTCTTGTGCTTGTTTTTTACATCAGCGTTTGGTACCAATTTTTTAAAGAAACTTTCAATGTACTGAGAAATTCCTTGAAAATAAGTGGGTACTCCAAAGTTTTCGCTTCTGTCGAAGCTTCAATCATTTCTGTATCTTGCAAACGTTTCTTTCTTTCCCCAGATTTCGTCATGTCTTTTAGAATTTCACCTAATACTGCGTTTATCATTTGTCTTGGTTTTCCTTTTTTATTTATGTTATGTGTTCATTTATTCTCCCATTTTCTCTACCATCCCTTAATTGGTGATTCTTTCTTTTTGAATCACTACCATTCGTTTTCTTTGTTATTTCAGCTGTGTTGCAAATACTTTGCTCTTCTCTCTTTTTGCATCTATTATTCTCATTTTTTGCAAAACCCAACTCTTAAATAGTATATCACTTAAAATCAGAATGTGTTTTTCTGATTTCTGGATGTATTGGTTTGTAGTTACAATTAGGATAACTACAAATATTGAGATTGGAGAATTGTTGAAATTACTAGTATAAACATACCTTGTAAAATGCACTTCAGATTTCTTTATCTACCTCAAACATTGTTTCACAAATTTATGATTCCATTGCACAACCAATTTTCCAGATGAAAAATCCTAATTAAAGGCGCTATTACTTCGGGCGCATAGTAAAGAAGAAAAAACTTAAATTAAATCACGAGAAAGAATAAACTGAAAAGATGACACAAAAAACCTTCCACGCCATATTTTCTTATTTTTATTAAAGAATGAGTCCTAGCCCAGATAATTGTTTATTTTTCAAATTGATATGCATTCAAGTTATATGCGTATGAGATTACTAAAAAGGTAACATGAGTTGTATTTCTCATAATATTCCAAAAATACGTTTTCCAAACTATAAAATATTTAAGACTGCTAAACTTTTAAATTATTGATTACATTTTCATTTGAGTATGCATTGAATTGGATAGTTAGATCATCAAAACTTTCACTTCCATAAAAGTATGTTAAATTTAGCTTCACAAACTACCACAACAATTTTCCACACGCACGCATAGCGTACACCATTTCAGAATTTTTAGGGAACAATAACATTAAATTTTCATTTACTTTTTTAGGGGAGAATTTAATGTAACGCATATGTGTGTATATTTATGGAACACTACAAACAAAATTACTGCATTTTCTTAACTTATCCGAATTGTAAGTGAACTTATGACACCTATTTTGTGATTCTGTAAGAATTCACAGCGAATTTTATGGTTTTATTATAAATTATTGGTAACAGATGATTAACTACAGCCATAAGTTATATTTCACATTTCGACTGTTATTGTGTGGTTTTCTCAAGAATATCTCCAACAACAATAAATCACCCTTACAGAATATCCCAGGATGAGTTATTATTTTAACAAAATTACATGTATTTTAGCACAGGAACATTAAAAATTGGCTTCGGCAACCATAAGCTTACTACGAAAGAACAACCCAGAGATAAGGTTATAGAGGTTTAAAATACTATAAGAAACAGGTTGAAGGATCATTCGGACAGCTTCGTCAAAATACCAATACTAGACGCATATAAGTTACTGAAGATTTCTTAATGCATGACAACTTAGGATAAAAAATTGTTAAGTATTGTAAGAACAGATTTGATTCTAATATGTCTATAGTTTATTTCAATAGAGACTGAAATACGTTAATATACTAATAGTTCCAAATAAACTATTAGTAATAGACCAAAAATGAAATCAATACGTTTTATCACAAGAATCAGAACTAATCCATTTGATCTGCTTCTCAGGGACTCTCAGTGGAAAATTAGCGAAGATATAATTTTCATTTTTCCATATAGTTTCTATAAAATTTGATACATCAATGTACTAGCATTTCTCAAGCGTCTCGAAAAAAAAAAAAAAAAAAGACTATTCAACCTCTGCAATTTCGGTTGACTTAAGTTTACTAGATTTACTTAGGTTTACTAGGAGAATAGCATGAAATTTGAGCTTTTGCTTGGTAAAAATTGTTCCATCCTAATACTAGCAAATAAATAGGAACCAAAACAGTCATTTTCTAAAATTTTTCAACATATTACATTGTTACCATGACAGGAGAAACCGTTTTTTATTATTAAATTACTATGCATACACATTAATAGAAAATTCTTAGAATTATATTTTGTAACTATCATTGATTCTGTGGATAATTTAGGAATCCGGTTAATTTTTCGATTTATTTGGACAATGAGTGAAAGTACGTAAATTGTTTAGGAGCGTATCATAAAATAGGTGCGAACTAGATGTCTGCCGGGTTAACCTTTGAATAAAAATAGGGGTTTCTCAAAGGACCCCAGTACAATATTTTGCTCAATATTGTTATGCTAAATGGGTCCTTATGCCGGCCCTGTCCGGATATCATGGAATTCTAAAATTTGGTGAAGGCTGTAATCTTTTATATACGATTGAAATACCAGGAATTCTAAAATTCGGGGGATATTAGGTTTTTATATAACTTTTATTAAAGCAGACAATTTATTTACATTGTTTCTATTTAATAATTACTAAGAAGTTCTATTTATTTATTTGTTTTCTTTTTTCAATTTATAGAATTTTTTATTACTCCTTTGGGATATATAAGGAGTGTGTGTGGTGCAGTTTAGTTAAGTTTACCATGAATAGTCGTAGTGAACATACCGAAATAGAAAGTAATCGAAGAATTTGAATGAATTATTTAGTTAAGAAGTTAAGTGATAGTGATAAATGAATTATTTTATGAGTTAGTGTTGTGTTAAGTATTCAAATAAAATAACAACATGGGAGGTAGTAATTATTAATTCACCCTACGAATGGAAATGCTATAAATAAATAAGAAATATACTACAATATTTTTACAAATAAAATACAAATGGCAACTGCGTCTCTAGCTATGTGATTCATGTGAAATTACAAATATTATCATATGTGTGTATTGCGCAGTCGTTGCAAGAGTATCGCGATATTATGCAGTTGGCGATAAGTTAGGTTCCACTGAAACCACCGACGGGCATTGAGCGGTGCCAAATTTGAATCTAGGTGTTTTTGACAGATTTGGGTAAGATTTAATGGTTTTCGAAGACGTTGACCACTGACACAACGCGAGCATGAGTAGGGATTTGAAAACCAAACAAACAAAATCTGGTCTAAAATGGTAAACTCTGCCATTTGCCATTTACCAAACGACAAAGAAGAAATATTGTAAGCGCACGTCTAGGATGCAAGTGCGTCCTTAGAGTTTTTGAATTTGTTTTTCATGACTGGAATGATAGAGTTAATTTTTCTTCACATCAACGAAGAAGTCGTATTTTCTTTGATAAACTATGCAAAAAAATACCTTCTGGTACCTAACACATTACCATCTTATACAACAGTAAACTAATTACACTTTTTAAATGACTATAAAGAATACAAACTTTGTTTAGAACGTGAACTATAACAATATGACGGCCGTGACGTTGTTGATAAACGCAGAAGTCACGCAGACGTGAAATTGTGGTATCTTTGTAATCATCAATAGTACACCAGGAAGTTGTCGACTGGAGATGCAGAAAGAAATCGTGTTGTATCGGATTTGATTGAACCATACCACAGCAGCTGGCACGGTATAGCAACAGAAAATTTTTTTACCAGCTTCCCTCTTACAAATTACTTTTTTTCAATACAATTAACCTTTTTAGGAACGCTATGATCCCAAAATTTCTCCTTAAACTGAAAATGAGTCACAAATAACCAAGAGCGCAGTTGATAATGCTGACAAACTGATAAGAGAATATTCGTGTGCTAGAAAAACTGCTCGTCGGCCACTTAGACTTTTCATGAACATAGTTGATATTGGTGCTCTCAACTCATTCGCGTTATACATCCTGATTTTCAGAAGAAAACAGATCACGTCATCGTTCACTTCTTCTACTACTGGTGGAGAGCCTTACCAAATACCATATGAAAAAACGAGGCAATTCAAGTTTCATAAATAACTTGTAACAAGAGCTTCACAAGGTGTTATTAATATCCATGTTAATTTTTTAGCAGTGTAAAGCTTCTTAAAAGTTTGAGCGTCAATTTTATAAGCACCTGAATTCCAAGGTTAAATGAACCTTCTATTCCAAACCTAGGAAAGAAATATGAACCAGAGCATACACTTTTCCAATCGCACCAATATGTTTAATTGTGTTTTTGAGAGAAAACTCATTTTTATGGGTACCATTACACTCAAATCAGAATTTCTTGTACAAAGTGTGAATGATATTCTATAACTAATATCAACTCTTTGAATAACTGATGAATTCCTTTGTGTTCACTTAATTTGTTATTGGAAGTGAGTAAAATGCTAGGTACGATATCATCAAATCGGCACAAGTCAGGTTTTGCCTGGATTAAGGTCCTTATTTCAAATTTGCAAAAGAAATAAGAACCGGAATAAACTGTTTTCCAGAAAAAATGTTCCATGGTATTTATAACTATTGACAGTTTAATTGACTGATACCGCATAACAAAGACTTGCAATTGATATAATTTCGTGGAATGCGTAGTTAGTTTTACTCACGATTTTTATTACAATCTGCTAAATATTGATGATCATCTCATATTTTATAGTTAAAACATGAATGTTGAAATTTTTATCCAATTTTCTCCAGAACGTGGTTTTGGAAACAAAAAAAAATGAATGTTTCAGCATTCGTGTAGGTTGAGAATTCCAAAGTTGAGGTACAAAAGATAGAATGGAAGCGGAATGTTGTGAAGCAGAGATTGAAGGTTGCATAGTTGTGAATTTACGAGATTGAGGGTACGGTGTTTTAGCAGAACAGGAAATATGTGTAAAATGTTCATTTCAAAATAATATTCCCATATTCTCTGAAATATCCTTAATTGAGTCGTAATAACATTATTTCGGATTAAAATGATGTTTTATTGTGAAATTTGGTATCATTTCTACTCTAATTACGTTTGAATAATTTTCCATATTCAATGAAACCATTGAGGTCGATAAATAATCAATTTGTACGAATCTATCTCTGATTATTTTATTGCTTCCACTCATTATGAAATCAGAAAATCCATGGTACCTTCTTAAAGCGATTATGATTTAATTTTATCCATCAAACTCCCATTTGTCTCTTGAAAACAACTATAATAACTTATAAACAATAATTTTGTTATTCCATTTATGAATAAATTACCATTTCGCGTACAAGAAACAGAAAAGTGATATCAAAGTTCAACGGGATGATATGGAGTGTAGAAGAATGTAGATTTCTTTAAAAGAAAAACAAAACCATAATAAATCCCTAATATTTTACATATCAAATACTACAAGACCATAATAAATTCAACATCATGTTAATTCTTACCTCCAATATATGGAAGAGAAAAATTTCCATTTATCAATAAATATTTTTTCCAGTTCTGCAGGTGTCTGGGAAAATTTCCTGGTACTTGCGAATTTTTTTTCCGACATTAAGTCTTCCTACTACTTTCTTCCTGGTCTACATCTTCTATTATTGATTGTACTTCCGTTCTAACGCTTTTTTATCCGCTTGCTTCCATTCTGTGGATGTATACGGACCAATCTCTTGGTTCTTCTTCTCTTACTACTGGCTCTTGTTCCGTTCTTTCTCTTATCTTTTGTTTTTAATTTCATTTGTGTGCATTGTGATCATTTTGATATTCATTTCAACGTATATTCCGATATATCGATGTCGCTTCATATTATGATTCAGTATATACTACAATCCCGTTTATTTTTTTCTGTTTTTCCTCGCTCTATCTTCTTATCTTCTGTAAATATAATAAAAACATTTGTTTCACAAGTATTCACTTCCTATCTCATATTCCACATTTCTTAGTCGATATTTGCATAAGATTCCACATCTTATAACTGGTATTTTATATCAATATAAATCATCTGCGTATTGTAGAGAGCCCGTTGTTGCCGGTTTCAGATTTTCTACTAATTATCTTACCAAACTGTTCAGTTTTGTATTTCATTCGTTTCTTCATCTTATCCTGTTACTATTCCTTTCCTCTCTATCATAGTCCCTTCTTGAAATCAGTAATTCAGCCCTCACCGTCTAATAACTGTTTCTCATAGTTTAATTCAAATCAACAGTTACTTTTGTAACCTCTTCCAGGTACTTTTATTATATTGTTTACAAAAAAATGAAATATTTCTACTTAAAACTAGAAAATTCCACTGTTAATTATTTGCGTTCCATCGTACGGCTGAACATTGGACGGAAGTCAGGATGCAGTACTGCAATAAAAGATGCGTCCAACCAGTTGCATCAACACTCACCTTACAACTTTGACTAAACATTGGACGAAGGCTGGAACCTTACCTGAACTTACCTAATCAAAAGAAAACGTGGCAAAAAGTGATGAATAGCATTGGACGCATCGTGTAAAACCGGCTTAATTGGGAAAACATTTGATGATTTAGTTCCCTTTTCAATGAAAATATTTTTCCAAACATCAAAATATTCTTCTTTTTTTATTGATAAATTTGGTTTTTATTGTATACTTCAAACTATACTAACAAACTAAATATAAAATGTTACCAAGCTATTTTCAACGAACACCCGCACTGTATAATCACTGAAAAGTTTCTCCCTTTAGTATCAGCTTCTTCATCGCACACTAATGAGCTATGAGCTCTTAATAAAACTCGGTGTATAATTATCTACCTTCAAATTACTCGCAATTCAAACTGGCCGTGTGCATTTATCTTGGCAAAATTGCAACCCAAATTATAAATGGAAGCTTTGAGAGACTTTCATATCATACGTGCATTATTATTTTGTTTTCGTTAATTATTAAGCTTTTCAAATCGTGCACGTTTAGGTTGTTGTTAAATTGTTTACAGCAAACCATAATAAAATTTATGAAAGCAGTTAATTTAGTAAAAACAGCGTAAGAAACGTAGAATGCGATACGCTGAATTTAAATAAAACTATTCCATAAATTACTAAATTATTAGTAACGTTGTCAATAGTCCTCGACCAATAAACTACTTAAGTTTCAACGTAGATTCTTTCCGATTGAAGACCTCCAGAAAATATTATTTGAACACATCAACTGTTTCTTAATATGTAAAAAAACGATGACCTCGCAATTTATAATAAGGAGAAATCAATGGGTGCCATACAAGCACTGTATGGTAGACAACCCATCAATTCGCTGTTTTTGTTTGGACTGACGTGTAAGAGTTCATATTTTGTGGTTCGTCTTCCGCGTATTGTTTCCTTGATTTTTCCGGACACTACTGGCAAACAAATGCTGGTATTTAATTCAAAATTGATGACTCGAGATGGTGCTTCATCACCAAAAGTCGAAGTGACTGATCGGCACACTGCTTTAGGTCGAATTTCATAGAAAATCATCGCACGAAAATGTTCGCTATTTTTTTGAATTTTTTAACAAAGATGAATGTTTCACGCATCTATAAATAACCCAAACAGCACTCGAATAACAATACCTCCTTGTACGTACATCAGATTTGACATCAGTATTGCCATATCTCCTAACTTGACTAGCAACCCTCGTATAATATAATATTTGAGGATTCATAAAATGCATCTCTTCATGCCCTTGAGGTATGCGGATGAGAGACGATTATTTTTTTGTCTAGAATTCTTTATGCTCTGCTGCTGTTTCAGTTTGAATTCTTCTGTTAAGAAATCGTACTATTCAACAGAAACCGTACACATTCTGGCAACATCTTGGGAAAGGGCATCGCCGTTCGAACACAAAAACTATTCTAGATTTTTTATCGACAACCAATGACAGGATTTTTCATTTTTATATTAGTTCAGTTGTAAAGAGATGTTAACAGAATAGTCATTATAATAAGTTAAAACTCATTTCAAGAAAACGCTTAGTTATCAATTCAATAAAATCAAATTGAAATAATCTTTTTTTTTTCCATTTCTACACTCCTTTACTACTTCATTCATTTATCGTATTATTTTGCCTGTCTTCTTTCGTATTGAGCATCTGACTGTAGCTAAATTTACCAGCTTTTTCTTTGCTCCGGGTCAGGTGGTTCTCTTTATGTGGTGAATCTTCTTTCAACTATTCTGTTTCCTTTCGGTTTCTGCTTGAGCTTTTATGTATAACCTCAATTATTATCCTATCCATCTTCGTTTTCCCAGCTATTTCCTATAATTATTTCATCTTTGTTGCTGTTATTTCATTTCGTGTCTATTTCATCATTTCCTCTTAAATATTTAGGTAATTACTGCCTTCGAATTGTCTATCTTCATTTATATATCTATTCCTTTTTTTCGGTATATTGTCTTAGTTCCTCTTACTCTGTCCGCTCTCCCAATATCTATTTCTCCATCTTATGTGAAAATGATTCCATGTAATCACTTCATCTATTCTAAATCTTTTCATTATTGTATCATCCCTGGGTTTCCTTCTTTGGTTTACTATATTCTTCTCGTATGTTTCGTTATTTGCTTTTTACAATTCTAAGGAATTCTACTGTCTATCTTTTCCATGTGTCTACTTTTTCTTCCATTCTCTTAAATATATTGACCAATATTATAATCATCTGCACAAACTAACTCGTTTATTTTTACCGGCTCTTGGTTTCTGGCTAATTATTGTCTGCAGTTTGTGGTTCTCTTATTGCTTTTATCAGTTTCCTTACTTAGAATCCATCTTCATTTCAAACTTTCTCGATCTTTTTTTGTCTATTCAAAGCCTCTCACATTTCCATATACTCCTTTTGTTAGAAAAACAGGGGCAAACCTATGACTTCTATTAAAGTATGCAAACTAGATGTGAAAATGGATATGAAAAAATATAATAGAAAGAGTATAAACAGCTCTTATTGACAATGGAGTTATACAAAAAAGATTATTACGAAACAAACAAAACGGAATTTTTACTTTGTTGCGGTTCCTAGAATATTTGAACTGGAAATAATACCAGACGTGTCGTTGCGAAGTTTATATTCTGAAGTCGAACTACAATTCAATAAACACAAACTTAAGGAGAAAAAAATCGATACATTAAAATGATATTTGCACAATAATGTCCTATCATTACCAAATATTTGAGTGACAACCCGTATTACTTTGTTTATATGTATCTAAATTAAATTTTTCTATACAAATCTATTGTTGTTGTTACCAGTAAAATGTCCTAAGTTGGAAAAAGACAAAATTTTTGTCAAAAATCCAATGTTTTCTAGTAGAATGTTGATTTTTTGGAAGAATATGTCATTGCCGATAAAAAGTTTGTTTTGAAACTGTGAAGGTAATGATTTATCACTTCTTATTCTTATTTTTAGCTAGTAATACAATATTCTTGGAAAAAGAATCCTGTTCATCGTGACTTTCGAACTTTCCATTAACAGGTTGCTGCCCCATAAATTGATTTTTATTAGACATGTGTTTTCATATTTCCGTACTGCCTTCCTTATGTTACTATCTCAATATGTGTCTTCATTTAGGTTAAGGAGCATAGGCGGCACCTAACGAAATATTAAGAAATATAATGAATATACATTCTTCTCTTGCATTAAAAATGGAGGAACTTCACGAAAATTGTGTATTCAACATGTAAATTTTCAGTAGTAATAACTTAAAGACATTGATAATTGTTTGAAATACTTTTATAACAAATTTCGACAACTTGTTACTTGCCTATAAGCAATAAGCTTTGGGAGAGTCGTTACAAAATTTTCAACCAATTATCAATTTTCGAGGGTCATTCGAATAGAAAATTTTATGCTAATTAAAGAAAATTCATGTTAATTATGAAAAAAATACCATTTATTCAATTAACAAAGTAGCAATTAGAAAATTTTTGTAAATATCCAGGCGTGATAGTTTCTGTAACTGATAAAGATGCATTTCCAATACGTATGCTGTTAATAATTTGATGTTCTTCGTCAATATTCAAGTAGGGTTCCATTGAGTTGGCATTGTTATGATCCGTAATTTATATAAGCTTTTTCTCTTGTACACCACTTTTGGCCAATCGATTAACCGCGGTCGATTCATAGGGGTGATAATTATTTTTTCCTTGGTATTCAAGCCAATCGCTTGTCCAATTTTAAATCGTATTTATTGCGATGAGTAAATGATCATACCAGTAATCACTTTCGGATTTCCAGTGACGATTCATTCCTAGAAATTGCTGTCGTCAATTTCTATTAAAAATCTTCTTTCAGTATATATTCTTGAACCAACTCACTGAATTCAACTCTCTCTGTTACAGAACCATCGTGGTTTGTTTCAATACAAAAAAAGTCAGTTAAGCCAGCAGCAGATTCCCCATCCCCCCATAGGTGATACAATTTCCATTGGAGCCCTTCAGGGGTATTTCAAATCTATAAATGTATCATTCTCGTTATTTCTACAGAATTTAATGCTGTGTAGCCTTACTTCCTTTTGTAAGGATCTGATTACGGTTTTCATCGTACAGAATCGCGCTTGTTGAAATACAACACTTACGAATGGATCAAACATAACTTCCATTTCTTCATAATTTTTTTATAACAGCTCACTCGTTGGGCTACACATGATTTTGATAGTAGTTTCTTTAAACTCTATATCATGTTTTCTTCTTATGTTCACAGCCCAATCCTTCAAAATCAACGCCAACTCTTCCGTCGTCCAATTTTTTTACTATAATCAGTGTTTTTTGGTCGGTTGCATTCTATAATTTCTCAATAATCTCATCAATATTACAACCAAATCGTGACATTTTTAAATTTTAAGTACCTACTTAAAACGTCAAATTGAATTAGATCATTATGTACCTCTGATCTCTTTTTGGTATTATGTTGTACTGATTGGTTGTATTTTATTAGATAACAAATTAATTGGTTCCATTGGATTCCACTGGAGCATTCTCAATTTCACAATTATTGAATGATTTAATTTTCAGAAAAAAAGTTTACTGATGTGGAAGCAATTCAAAGTAAACCAGTTTCAGATTGTGACAGAAGACCTACTTTGTATCTGCAGATCCTATTCAAATGAATGGAAAAACTTCAGCTGGACCAATCAGAAAGAAGAAGCGAAGAAAAGTATTCGGTGATAACAATAACAATAAAAATACTAAGACTTAGGTTCTGGGACATGTGAAACTTTTGTATAAAAAATAGTAATGAATTTAATGCTATACGGGAATCCTATTTGTGAAAAATGTGATGATAACCAAGATAGAATGTTAAAAATTGAGTTTTGGTGAACTAAACTGGTACAAATATCATTTCTTCGGAAGAGAAAATAAGAAATAGGAAGCAATTGAGATAATAAGGGTTTAGATTACCAGATTTAAGCTCAATGTGTACAAGTTTTGCATATTTACTTAATTATATCAGTCCGAACTTTTTGCCGTTCAATTCAATCCGACCCCCTTACTCCGCATATGCTTTCAAATCGACTCTCCTACTAACTCTAATACAATCTATGTCTAGGTGAACATTATCATATTTTGTGTACCGCTTTCTGGGACGTCGGCACACTCCCTCATGACGGCAGTAAACATTTGAAATGGGAATTGCGTCACAAATCACACATTAGGCCAAGAAAGGATACTTCAAATTTACGAGTGATTCAATTCTGTTCTCAATTTTTCCCAATCTACATTCTCTTCTTGTTATAACCAACCTTATTGTTGACACAATATGAAAAAAAGTGATGAACTATATTAAACTGGCAATTTATTAACTTTCACCTACCTCGACAAGATTTTCTTATATACAAGGGTTGCTTCGGTAGGAAGAAAAACAAGCCATTTTTTCCGTAATCATTTTTGTTATTGCTCCAAAATTTGTGTTAATTGAGTTCTCATGTATTTTCACAAATTTTTTGTAGCAGCGCTTGTCCTGATTAAATAAAAACTCCTAGAAATCCTGAAACTTCAGAAAAAATTTTTGTTCAAACATATGTTTTCCCTACCAACACGTTCATCCACTCCTTGTAAAGTATACACGTCAGTAGACCCTCTTTACACAAATAATTTATTACTTATGTCACTTTCATAAAATTTTTTCGCTCATATTCTCCTTTGAGACTTTGCAGATTGCTCTGAGGTGAATATCGACCCTACCCGCTCTCTCCTCTCCGAGGATACTGCCATATTGCATAATTCCTGTAATCAATCATTCTTTTATGAAGTATAACGTTAAGTTTGAAACCATGGTCCAATAGGTATATGTTGTGTATTGCGGAAGAAAAATGTGCAGGACCGGTGTATAGTTTCTTTCAATTACTTGTTTATCAATCTCTTATTATACAATAACAATCAAAAGTTTTCAAAAAGAGAATGAATCCGGCTGTGTTGATTCTACCTTATTTAAATAGTTAGAGTTTATGTGCCAAAAAATTATCCATCTTGAAAATAAATAGATGTTAGACTCAAGTATATATGTTGATAAATATTTATCATCTATTCTAATTTCTAGAAAGCGATTCGACTTATAGGCGATCCAGAAATGACCAGAAACTTGGACAGCTTAGAGCATGGCAGGAAGGTCGCTGACCTGACTCTACTTTGATGATACTACCACAGAAGATGCTGTTCTGAGCTGTCCAATATAAGCAGTTTTTGCGAGAGACCTACTCGACAGTTAGACGTGGCTCATGATCACATGCCTATCAATTTATCTGAACTCGTTCCTTTGGAGAGCATGTGAAATCAGCTATTAAGGCACGTCTTTACCGAACACTACAACCGACAGACGTTCGAGATCAATATCCACCGACACACATAGATCGTTTTTCAGGATTTAGGCGGCCAAAATTATTTTATGTGATATTTATATTACAAAATAGTTACATAAAAAGACTTCTGTGTTTGGAATAACTTATCGAAATTATTTGTTGGTGCACGGTGGTTAGGCGCACCTACTTGTGATTTTTTATCAAAAAATATTTTATTCGAGATCGTAATTGATTTCAAAGTGTTTTTTAATATTATATTGAAAATACATACGACATACTCACGGCTTTCCCCAAGGAGGGACAGCTATCTACGTTTTAGTAATACTTTCAGGTATGTATTATTAAATAAAACAAAGTTTATTTTGTTCTAATAAGTAAGTAAATATATTATATTATTAAAAGGATCTTTACATTCGTTATACAATATTAAAGTTACATAAGCTAAATAGATAATCACTAAAAGTAATCAATCATACATTGGAGACTTATTCATCTACATTTAAATTTTCGCCGCTTTCATCAATTTCCATTGGTCGGTTTGGCTCAGCAGGAATTAATAGCTGCATTGTCTCAGGCAAAAATAATTTTGAAGCGGTTTTTTTTGATCTTTCTCATGGAACTAATAAATGGGTCGGATAATAATAGTAACTTATGATAAATATCTAAGTTGCATTCTTCCCTCGAAAACTTGCGAGCAAAGTTCAGGCGATAAGACCTAAAATGATTATTGCGGACCTCAGCAGCTTCTTCCGAAAGTTGCCCTATCGGCAACAACGAATTTTCTATTATTGAAGCTCCATGAATTAAGACCCTATGCATCGTTGGAGTCATAGGATGCCAGCCATATAACTCAACAAATAGTTTCGCAGTTTCCATGGCGAATTTATCATATTTTGCTACGTCAATTTTATGGCCGCTTGATATGGCTTCTAATATCACTTTTAATCTAATAATCAAGTCATAACTTATCCCAGTGATTTCTGCAGACAATTCAGAGTTCTCGAAGAATCTTCAGCTGGTATTTCTATCGTTTGTGTTTCCGAAGTTACTTTTTGACATATCGACTTAGAGACCTGTCTCCTCTCTAAATCTTTGCTGAATATCAAGTTTCTTCTGCTTTTCTAGATTTTTTTCTTCTTCGGTTCGTCTCTCGCGATATTTTTTCACGGGCAATTTATATGCTAAATGCAGCACACTTTCGAATATCCGGATTCTTGCATGTAATACGGAAAGGCCAAATTCAAGAGCTTCAAGGCATACATCATTTTTTTGTTAAATCGTTAAAATCTTTTGATGTAGCTCCACATATATAACATCTGCTGGTCGATTTGGTGTCTGTAGCTGCATTGCAGACCTTTCCGTCAACCATAGTCATTTTAAAACTATGTTGAAAAAAAAATTCTCTACATTGAGGTCAACTTTCGTCAAGTTTAATGAGTTTACACTATTCTTCACATAATTGATTTCTTCTTTTGTGATGTCCGTAGATTCTTTTACGAATCTAAATCTTATTGGACGGCAATGTCTAGGTGAAGATGGAGTTGGATTTTGCCACACGATTCTACTCTTATCCTCACCACAAACAATTCGTAGAGGCACAAATGAGCTTATAAAAATATTAGCATCAGATTCATCTTCGTTTGAGAGTCTTTGTTTAAACTGAGCTTGTTGAGAGCCGTCACAACCCCATCAAGTGTGAGTAAGACTTCTTCTAAGAAGAGGAATAATCTGGTTACAGTGTGATCCAACAAAGATTGTAGGTTTCCTTCTGCGCAGGTATACGTCACTCGTAATGACTCCTTGGGTGGGTAGCAATCTTCTTTGGCCTTCAATAATAATTCATAATGTGGAGAGAATCTTTTGTTCGTTGCTCGAATAATTTCGTACTGTCTTCTGGTCAAATCGGCTTCAACAAACATTGTCAGTGCTTGCAGAGGAGTAAGGGGCTCTTTCACGTGCAGTAAGTGCGACAATCAAGTTTCGACTAGTAATGCAGCGCACTCGCGCAGTCTAGGGATGTGGGTGGGGTTGGCTATTGTTCGTCAGGTAGTCTACTATTCCAGGAAAAAAAATGTTTGTCATTAGTGGATTATTGGAATTTCGACTTATGACCGCCTAATTCCTAGAAATTTACGTATGTGCGACATTTCCACTCCAAGTACTCTTGCTGCTTTTTAAATGAGGAAATTGGACGAACTCAAATATTCAAGACTAACTATACTGTTTCGGAAGAAGTATAAAAGTATCAACTATTCCGCACCTGCATTATGTGATATAGAAGCAATCGCTTTAACTGAATGGTAATAATTTAAATATCAAATATTTGATAAGAGTATTTCTCTGTTATATAGTTAGCTGTTATAATTAATCAAATCAATAATTGAAATTAGAGGTATTTGCACCGTGAATAGTTCCAATATCCAATATAATGGATACATCAAAATAATTATCAAATTTGTAACGGGTATCCGGTGGCGGAATTAGGATTTGAATTTCGAATTTCTCCGTAACCATCGTCAGTCGATCGGGTTTTTTAGTTGCTATGTCGCAGTGGATGAGTGAACAACGTGCGTTTGCATTCGAAGCCTATTTTAATGATTCGTGTGGAGTTGCTTGTCGAAGATTTTGTTCACGCTAGAATATTCGACAGTTACGTGACGCCATAAGTAAAGATTTGATTCGGTCATAGGTGAGAATATCAACAAGTTTAGCAGAAAACAATCCACGACCGGGACCCAGCAAGACGTCGAGAACAAATGACACTATTGAATCCGTCGCGACAAGTTTACGCGGTAATCCGCGTCAGTCCGTTCGCAAGAGAGCGGCTGTCTTGGGGCTTCCAAATACTATAATGCACGAAATATTGCACAAGGATCTTAAATTTCATCCAATTAAAATTCAAATTGTGCAAACGCCTAAGCCTATATGCGCAAAAATTTTTGTGAAACTATTTTGGACGGATTTCGCACAGTGAACACTATCTTTTGGAGTGATGGACCCCATTTTCATTTGAATGGAAGCGTAAAAAAGCAAAAATGTCAATATTTGTTTCCTAAAAGATAAAACTCCCGCTTAAAACATCAACAGTCACTTCACAATTCCAAAGTGACGTTTTGGTGTGCGTTGTCAAGAAGAAGAATAATTGGACTCTATTTTTTTGAAAATTTTTAAGTGCGAGCATTTTACAGAGACGGTGTTGCTTATAGGCAAATATTTAACGATTATTTATTTCCAACATCCTGCCTTCACTTCACAGACATGGTTTCAGCAAGATGGCGCCACGCCTCACACTGCTAGAGAGACCATGGTGCTGCTTCGTGATTTCTTCACTAGCAAATTGATAATTTAGGTGACACCTTTTTGCCACCCAGGTCCTTGGATTTTACCCCCATGGACTTTTTTCTGTGGGGGTATATCAAAAGTAAAGTGTACGAAACAAGTCCGGCGACAATCTCTGAACTTAAATAAAATATCGTTCGCGAATTCAATAGCATCTTGGCGGTACTTTTCCAGCGAGATGCAATAAATACCGAAGCCAGGTTCCATGAATCTGTCCGACGCAACGTCCAGAATTTGGACGATGTAATTTTTAAAAAAGAAAACCCGCATTTGTCAAACTTATATTGATTAAAACTAGAAATGCATATGTTCTGTAAGTTTTTTGTTATATAGATTCTCTTTGGAAATTTCTACTATGGGAAAATTTGCAACTTATTTTCATCAAAAAACTTTTCAAAAAAGCTCAGTTTCTAGAATCGTTTCATTATTTATTACTTTTGCTTAAATTACCTTTATATATAGACGTTTGTTTTAGTATCTTCTGCTTAATGACACTTCTGAAATCATTATATTATTATAAATGAGTTTCGAGAGTTTGATTATGAATAGTATAATAACTGAAATTCAGCAAGAGAAAGATTCCTTATCTATGATTTTGTAGGAGTTTGTTATTGGTCAAGATACATTTTACGACTCGTATTTTCTCGTTTATCGTACCGATAACACCTATTTGTATAACAAGAGAGGAAAATACTACCTTTCCTTCCGAGAATGAGGTGATCTTTCAAGGGAGAAAAAGGCACTTCATTCCCATGTTATTCATATGATTTTCCCGTCTCTCTCAAATGACAAGTCATTTTTAAATAATCAGTTTATGAAACTAACAAACAATATTTATTAGAGAACTAAAACTAAGAAGTGAGTACAGTATAATTTACATATACGTTATTTCCATTCTTGCATCCCACATATTCAAACGTACAAGAATTTTGAGCAGTGGTTATTCGAACGTCACTAGAAGTAAGAGGTTTAGCCAACGCAGATTACGTGATATTTTTATTAACAACAATATTATTCAGCGTGTATCTCCCGGAAGTACTCGTACTTCGTATCCAAGAGATTATTGCACATATCCTTCAGCTATTTTATTAGTTTTCCAGTCTCTATGTTGCTTTAAAACAAGAATTTCTCCAACAACAACAAACTTGCTGAAACTAGTACCGGTATAATTTATGACATTTTAGGAATTTTGGGAAAAGTATATCTCTCAACTATTTCGTTGACATATTTTTCTGCTCTAGAGCAGACAAATAGAAGAGAGTTGAGGTATTCAAGTGCTCATTCCATATCAAATTTATTTATTGAACGACCATTTGGAATTCTCCACTGAATCATCCTCAAGCTCTACAGATAATATAATGCATTATAACTACATGACTGGACAAATATATAGAAATCGAGATGAAATTCCTGCAATTTGCAGACAGTTATTATTTCGAATGTAAGCTATGAGCTCATTTCACTTAACAAACAGAGAAATCGATGAAACATTAGGCAATGAAAACATAATCGGATTCATTGAAGCCCAGAGGTTGAGATGGTTGACCACATTAGAAGAATGAAGTATTAGTGGATACATAAGAGAATCATGAATACCAAAATATACAGCAGTAGAAGAACTCGTATGAGATGTACTGATCAAATTCGAGAAGGTTTACAAAGAATCAAAGTGAGAGGATGGGGACGTTGATGAAGAACAAACCAGTCTGGAGCCCAAACCTCCACAAGCACATATTGGAAATTGCATGTTCTGATGTGTATAAATATTTCAATGTCAAATATGAAGGCAAAATAATGTTTAATAAGGTTCATGCCAGGAATGAAAAGGTATGAAATTATCTTAAAAAGTCGGATAATATTCCATTTCTCCTGATGTTTCATCCATTGCAGCTATTATATAACTTGAGTTTTTTCACTAACAATTTGATTTGATGACATCTTATGCAAGCTGCTTGATAAGAAAAACATTTAGAAAATGAAGAAAGATAATATTTTCAAAATACTCAGGTGGGCTTTATTTTTAATTATTTGAAAAACAAGCTTTATTATTTGGAGTGGTTCAAGTGTGTGAAAATAATATTACGGATATCCTTGGTTAGAAATTCTTCAATCAACAGGTAATATTTATGATATCAAAAAATTTCGAAAACAAGGAAACTCATCTATCATTCCTCACAGCTTTGTAATTTAAATAACAAAAATCCAACATTGTAGGTTTATTATAACTTCAGATTACCCTACGAGTAGTGAGATCAGTACATAATCAAATTCATTTTGTGTTTAAAAATTTAGTCAATAAATAAAATACTAATACCGACTCCGTTGCTACTACCATGCTATGGGTTATGGGGACAAAAAAATCGGGCAAATTATTTGTAGTAATACGATTATTTGCACTTAACTCTATGAAAAAATGGTTACTACACTATAATGTCACACAATTTGTTTATCTGAATCAGCACCTAGTCGACTGGCTTTCCCAATTTTCTTCTTCGATTGATGCATTAAATTATGAGGTATCGAATCTAGCGTTCACCAGAGTTTTCTCAAAATTTTCATTTTCAATTCCTGATGTATAGTTGCTTCCCAACTTTCAAAATATAGTTGAGGTATATTAGGAACATTCCCAGATTTCCAAAATGATTGAACAGTAATTGATGCATGTATTGTCAGCTAGCTTAGTTTGTAGTTTGGATATTTTTTCCTCATTTCCCTTTTCTTCGATACTCATGTTCTCACCCACATTTTCCTAGTCTCTTCGTATTCTTCAAACTGTTTTATTTACAAAATGGCGTCTCTCTGGCTTTTTTTTTAGGTAAACAGAATGATGAGAATAGAGCTTTTTAGTTAAAATCTTTCAGTGAAGCGTTATTTATAGTACATATACCGATTAACCTTGAAAGTAAACGATAAATTTGTATTTATAATGACCAATATTTAATATCAAATTAAGAGCATTTAAGCAACAGCTTCTTTGTAATTCTATAAAGGAGCATCGATATTTTTGCTCTTGACAACTTATGGAAAATGACTTCAACAATTGAAATAACTCTTTCCTACCTAATTAATTATTGAAATAATCGTTACAACAGTAAACATTGTATACATTTTCAGTTTAAAGTTTCATTTATTCTGAGTATACGAAATTGCGAAATTCAACTTCCACGACTTCATTTGCTTTTCCAAAAGGAAAGAAAATTGTGGGTAGTAAAGAGAGAGAAAAGAGCCGGAAGGGGACGAATGTAGATTAAGGACTTTGTAATACGTAGTAGAATTCCTTCTTTTTATTGAAGTAGAGAAATGCTAGATTGTATCGAAATGGAAAAGAATCATTGTTTTTTTGCAATCAAATGAAATAGACATAATTTTTGTACAAAAAGAATCCAGCTTTGAAAAAAAAATTGTAATATGATAGGATAAGATTAACTTAGTTGATATTTCTCATTAAAAAACAACAGGTTTCATCAATTCTAGTTCTTCTATTCTATTATATTGTTAAATTGACCTTGAAAACCAGAATTTTTGATGGACTCGAACCATTTACAAATAATGCCACTCGTAACCAGTGGAACACATGATATTAGAAGTTCACTGCTGATGAATTTCAGTATATTAAATAGTATTTTCTCTGCTGCATATGTTGTAAATGCTTTAAATATTTTGCAACGAAATTCCATTATGTCTGTCACTAATAAACGTACATTATTAAACTATCCAAAATTTAGAATATTCATAAACCTGACGAATATTTTATTAGGGTAAATAGTTTATAGCTGAAAATAAAAGCTATCGACATTTTTTTAATTCCCATTCTTATCATGTGATTAGTTAATTAAGAAGGGTAGCAAATTCAATGATTTTAAATAATAATGAACTAAGCATAAGAGTAAGTTGTGGAAAAAAAACCAAAAAGAGCATATGACAGCGTACCACAAACAAAACTATGGGATGCCTTGACAAGAACAAATATAAATGCGGCTCTAATAAAAGCAGTACAGAAGCTTTATGAAAACAATAGGTCCCAAGTGAAAATAGGAAACAAGGTCTCTCAAGGATTCTCCATTAATAAGGGGTTGAAGCAAGGATACTGTTTGTCGCCCGCACTTTTCAAGATATACGCACTAGCACACTGGAAAAGAAAATTTAAGAATATGGGCATTCCACTAATTGATTCCATACTATATAACCTGTGATTTGCAGATGACCAAATTATTTTGGCACAGGACTACGAAGACTTGGAATATATGACAAGTAAGCTAGTAGAGGAATACAGGAAATGGTGTCTGGAAGTACATTTGAGTAAAACGGAGTATATGTGTATTGGAGGCGAACAACAAAATTTGTTACTTGAAGAAACACAACAAAAAATAAGTCGTTTTACAAAATACAAATATCTAGGTATGATCATCACTAATGATGGAAGATTAGATGAAGCAATGTATTTTGGGACAAACAAATATCCAAGAAAAACAAACATCGAATATACAATAGCATAATAAATAGTTTAACAACATATAGTAGCGAAGTCTGACCTCTAGAAGAAAAAACAGTAAAAATACGTGAAGCCACAGAAATAGATTATTGAATACGCGCGGCAGGAATCTCAAGAAGTGGAAAAATAAGAGAATCAGGGAGATCATGGAAGTACAGCATACGATTACAGAAGACATTAGGGTCAATCAGTTAAGATGGTACGGACATGTCCAAAGAATGCCTGAAGACCGCATACCCAAACAAATTTTAAATTGGACACTACGAGGAAGAAGAAAGAGGAGAAGATCAAGATTAAGTTGAAGGGATGGTATTGAGGAGGATATTCGAGAAAGAGGATTGGAAGAAGATCTTTGGGAAGATCGAGAAAGATGGAAACTGGGAATCGGAAGACGGCGAAGAACGTTTTAACACGATCTATATATATTTATATATCAAGTATCATTACAGTGGAACAAAAGAACAAAAGTAGGTTTAACTTGGAGCTATACTTCTATACAGAGAATATTCAAATTATCAAATTAGACAAAATTTCAACTAAAAACGCTCGTTCCCTGGACTACTGGACGATCTCCTTTATCCAAAACCCAAGAAGAAACTTCCCTATTTCACCATTCGGCCTTCCTTGACGATTCTTCTATTAGCTCTATCCTAATTCCTCCCCTCTACTAGTCGGTATTGTAGGTTTTATGTGGTTTTCCTGTAACTTGTTCATCAGAAAAATGGCCAACGACAGAAAACAATATAGAAGCAGCTATACCCTTAGTTACTAAGGTACAACAGTGAAATTCCATTTTATTCTATTTCGGGAACATCAACTCTACCAGCAATATGAAAATTAATACAAAAAAATCCCAGCCCTGCAAAGAAAAGGTTTTCCTTAATCTGGGCCATCTCTAAAGCATAACAATATTCTACATAAGAAATCACTTGCCATCCGAAAGAAATTTTGACAAGAGATTGATAACAATAAAATCAATTGAGAAAATCGAAATTGTTCTTTCACAACAATTATTCAAAGATAATGTTGCATTCGTATGACTTCTATCATTAGTCATATATGAAAAGATGGATTTTCAAAATTGATTGAAACTATATTATTCTCTTAATGTTCAGTTAATGATAAAGATTTTTATAGCCATCAATCAATATATCAATGATCAACTCCTAAATCATAGTTCTTAATTTATTATTAAATCAACTAATGCTAATTCTATTTTTGAACTATAATAAATCACATTTCATTGAAATCGTCTTCCCCAAAACACCAATGAGTTATTAATATTTGGTCAAATGCATAATCAGACGGGAAAGTAATTTTGATAGAAAATTAAGATTCTGTTAATATTTTTAGTAATAGTTATATCAGAATATTATAAAATAAATCATAACCATACGTAAATGAGACTTGATTGTTTCCATTTACCAATATTACAACTCATTGAAAATTTTGTTATTCAAACTACACTTTATTGCTCACTAATCTTAATAGTTTTGTTATAAATGATGCAAAAGATAACTGAATGAATTGGATAAAAATGCCTTTTTTTCCTGTGTACTCGTCGTTGCCAGTTCTCTATTCACGCTTGATCCCTGCATTCGTTTTTTTCCTTCACTCGTTTCGCTCCTGTGCTCCTCCAAACATCCTTCTTAGTACTTTTCTCTCCCATATGTTTATTTTGTTTACTCTTTTTTGTTCACGATCCCACACTCGCTGCCATACACCATTTTTGGTTGTATAAATGCATCGCAAATCTGTAACTTGGCGGCTCTTGAAATTTCTTTCTCCAAATAGAGTGAGTCATCTGTATTTATGTATTCTCTATTGGCAAACGATGACATTTTTAAATTTTTTTCTCATAGATATTATGGCTACCATCTAAAGTTATTTTATATTACAAGATATCCCAAAATTGGTTAACCATAACAAACATACGATTTTTTGGCGACAACGCTCTATATGCATCATATTTTTGAATCCTAAATAAAAAATAAAGTCGAATTTAAATGAGGTTTTATCTACCTAGGTTTGTCTGCTCTTGACGTATTCAATTCATTGCGAAAATTAAAAGTTGGTGTAGCTCAATCTATCTAATTTAGATGACTTTGAACTAGAAACCGTGATATTTCTTCTCTAACTATTTATTAATATCTCTAGCCGTTCTGAAGTTATCAACCCTTCATTGAAAATACTTCAGTTTTCTCCTTGGTAGTGTTTTATGTAACAATAATCGTTGTTTATATCAGATCCTGTAATTTAAATTACACTATAGGTAAGTTAGATAATTTCAGTTTCTTTGTGTTTATTTTCACGATAATACTTTGTAGAGACATTTTTCAAGTTGAAACAGTATTCAGTATCTTCCTCAAAAAAAAATTAACATGATTCTAGTTATAGGAGAATGTCATGAAAACATTATTTGTTGGCTACAATATATCTCTAATTATTTAAGATACGTATTTTTTTAGCTAAAAATAGACGCATAAGTCATATTTCACGTTGTTTTCAGCTGTAAACTGTGTTTGAGTTTTAACGATGTTTTCAATATTGTTTTTAAGTCGCGTTAATTATAAGTCTGAACTGGAAGTGGAAGAAATAACAGTCATCAGAGGATCACTTTTAAAACCACAAGAGCACCACAAATTAAGTGTCGAAGCTGTGATTAATTGAATCCAATCCGCGACGGGTGAATATTTGAGGATTGCATTTGATTTAAACGTAAACTTGAAGAAATTAAAAATGTGTTCGATTGATTTCTATTAAACTTCTTTATAACAATAATAAATCTTGTTTTTGAAATATTATATCTACTGCTTGTTGCAATGAATGTTATATATAAACTCATTGGAAAAATACTTTTTCAATTGCTTATGTGTAACGCATTAGCTGTCAAATGAAATATTTCGAATTCCTTACGTCTTGAATCTTATATCAAAACATCAAATAATGTCTAAACAATATCAAAAGTTTCTTGATATATTTTAATATATAAATATATAAATTAACTTCCATCGGGCAACGGGAATTATACATAATCTAGATTATTAACACTACTCTGTAACTTCGGATGAAGTATATAGTAACAACTCTCGACGCAAAGCTTCGTTGGAAAGATCATATTAAAAAGAAAAGGGTAAAATGCAATCTCTGTCTGTACAAAAGAAGATTATGCTTTATGAACTTATCCTCAAGCCTATCTGCTCGTATGGTATCCAGCTATGGGGCTGTGCTAGTCAAAGTAGTCTACAAACCATTCAAAGATTTCAAAACAAGGTAGGTACTAAGGAACACCGTGGATGCACCTTGGTACATTCGAAACAGTAGTCTCCAAAAGAATCTGTATATCGACATAGTTAACTAAACTGTAATGAACTACGACTTCATCACCACACCAATGTTGAGGTAATCCAGCTCATTGCCATTGAAGGAATAGAGAGAAGACTCAAGAGGATTGAACCGTTAACAGCAGGGTATTTTATATGTTCAGGTGTGCGTTAATTAGCGTACAAAGTATATCAGAAATCTAATGATGCTATTCAGTGGGACTTTAGCTAGTTACACAGTAGGTTAAGTTGTGAATTAGATAATAGTGTAATGTTAACAAAATGCCGCGCGAGAGTAATTGTTATATATGAGTGAGTCGCTAGGTTGCACATCAATTAAGAACTCAAAATAATCAATACATGATGTCAAGAGATATCTGAATGTCCTAAAGTTCTAAAGATGCCAAAAAAATATGGACTATGCTGCATGCAGACTATTCTCTGCAGCGGATTCAGAAATGGTTAATTAAATCCGTACCCTTATACTTAGTTACTTAGATACTTCGTGAATATATCAATCGTATTAGTTTTGGTTATTTTGCATTTTAAATGTAAAACCTATCGGCAAGGTGGATCAATAGTTCAATAATATTGACAATTGAATTGATTGTTTTAATAACGTATCACTGCGGATGGTATTTGGGTACACATTATGGTAACTAAATGATAAAAATATATGTCGAGTTGAAACATCATGTTTCTCATCCGAGAAACGTGTTCCCCAGGAAGCAGAAACCGATTTTTAAGACAATGACGTTATGCTTTCTTTTTTATTTCATTAGTGGTATCATTATTTAGACAAGAGGAAAACAATTACCGACTAATATTATCCTAGTTTACTCACAAGAGTCTTGTTCCATCACGAATATGCGTCTCTGCATTCATCCGCTATTTTTGAAGAAAATTAATCCAATCATGTTTTTATTGCCTTATCACTTTATATCTTGGTGGGAGGGGGATTTAGTTAAATGTGAAAGTAATGACAAACATAAACGCGTTTTTGTGGAAATTTTGAATAATCATTGTTCAAATGGTTTGAATTGGAAACTTGCTGGACTAAACTCATATATTTTATCACTAAAGACTCACACAACCAACTTTATTGAATTTTCTTCAGAAAGAGAAATTGTTTCTCAATAACCACTCAATCCATTTGACGGATTCCATATATTGCTCCCAAAATAAATACGTTACTCCAATTCTAAACATAAATAGGTGATTTCTTGAATTCGGATAATTTTGGAAAACGCAACCACGAGAATCGCGCATTTCAGGCAGATCGAGCAGCAACAGAGACTATAAACTGACTTCTGTTCTTTACATGTGACACAATTATTTTTGATTTTATCTCAATCTTCTATCCATTTTGTCTTGATTAGGTGGGGAGGTGTCTCCTATGAATAATGTTTGTTTTCAATGCTCACTTTGTATACTAAATCATCATACAAGTATAGCCCGTCGTATTCTATTGTCTTAACAAAATTTTCAGCAAGGTCTTTAGGACCTGAGTAAAATCATTATTTGCGCTCAGATGCAAAAATTGTCGTACAGTGCTTTTACAAATTGGATTGGGTCAAATTTTTTCTTAAAAAGAATTTCTCCTTGGATCGGAATAAATAGTAAGATGTGGATGCAAGGTCCGGACTAAATTGAAACGAAAATTATACTCTATATAAGTTTAACGTTAGCCAAAACTGTGTCTACCTCTTCAATATCATATATTTTTCTTCCAATCACTCCCGCTTTAAACTTTTGTATCCAATAATATCTAAAGAAAACAGTAATTTCATAATCTATTCAATGAAAATATGTACGTAGCAACTGACTCTACATAGAATTGAAGATAAGTATCAACAAGTTACGAAATATTTCAATTCAAGCGTAGAAATGTTCATATAAGAAAACCGAAATGACTCATGAGATATAATAGTGTATTGATGTCTTAAATCCTCCGCTTCTCAGTTTTTAGTGTCTCGATAAAAATAATCCATAACTTGGATCCATAAATACCACTTTTCACAGTGAACTACTCTGTTGAACGACACAATTTTCCACAAAAGACAAAAAGTTAATTTTTCACAAGTGCTCCATTTAATAAACTATCTGATATTTGGTTGGATGTTGAACTACAATAACAAGATTTTTCCCAAGATTACAACTTGCTCAAAATAAAAATGGCACAAAATAAATAAAGTAACAAATGCGAGATCTTTAGTCAGCATCGGAGGATGCCTTTCATCAAAACTTATTGCACATTGCATTGCATTTAACGTTCTTTTGCTGCATACCAAGCGCACTGGGAATAATCATAACAATAAAATGCGAATAACTCTTAAAAAAAAAAGAATACTATAACAAGGTTTTCGAATTCAATTACCAGAACGATATTCTATATCTGAACAACTGTATAGCCGATTGTGAAAATCTTGTTCCATTAAATATAATTATAATGATATGATGAATGACATAATTCATGAATTCAAAACACCAATGAACTCGTTATATTACTTGAAAAAAGACTTTTAATGGAAAGTGATGTGTAACAAAAAAAATTATGTGTTTACCCTTATTAAGAAAAGAGATTCTTATGATTAGTGGATTATAGAAAATTCTGTTAATGTAATTAATCTTTACGCCTGTAGCTGTATAAAATTATAATAAATATTATATCTCCTGGGTAGTTTTGAACTTTGGATGGAAATCGAAATAAAACAAATAAATCTTCTTGAGTAAACTTGGATAATTCAAGATTATTTCAATCATTGACGTGAATCAATTAATGTTGAATTTTAACTGAATTTGTTTATGGGTGTGACGATAATTACATAATAACAACACGCTAAAGTGGCATTTTAACTAATAATTGGAAATTTTTCATATTATTCATATTTCATATTCAACATTTTTTTAAATTAATTTGCAGACGTGAATCCTTTGGTGAATTGTTTTTTACTGAATGAATTCTTTTATTGAAGTCTGATGATATGTAATTTAAGGTTTTTCAAAAAGTGAGATGAAGTGAATGTCAAAAAAAAATTACTTTGTAAATGAGAACGATTGTATTTTTTTTGTCTTTTGATGAAAATCTATGTTCAAAATTAATTATTTCCATCTGAGTGTGAACTATTGAGAAAAAATTCAATTCAACTGTAAATCATAAACTTTCCTTACTCATTTATTCAATAATTTTGTCTTTACTCCTAATATTTTTTTATTTTCTGCAATTACTGAGTGTATTGGAAATTATACTATTACAAAGACGAGGGCTTTCGACATTCTAGAATTTTTAAAAAGAGTAGGATTGATAGATAAGTTGTAAACACAGAGTTCTACAGTATCGCATCAAGAAAGACGGACACAATAGATCCTTTGAGTGTATACGAGACTCCAAATCTATACATACATACAAGACGATGGCTTCCACAAACAACTCACACCAGGTTTCCTCTTGTTTCCTCCACTAAATATTTGTGTTATAACAAAATTTCACGTGAAGTTCCGTGATTTCTCTTTCGCGTTAAAATGTTTGATTACGATAACAATATATTCATTCCTCTGTTTTTTTCATGAAATTTTTCTGTTATATTTCACACCATTCTTGTTCTATAAACCTATAATTCACACAATTTCTTAAGCTTATTGTGAATTATACCATTATAACCACGAGGGGTTCTTATAATGAGCTTCCACCTGGTTTCCCACTGTTTCTTCCTCTAAATACACTGTTCTGCACTAAAATCCTATACGCCGCCAGAGAAATATGATGAACCAAATGATCATGATCCAAAGAAGCCATAGTACGAATTAAGTTTTGAATAAGAAGTCATTTTCATACATAGTAGCAACAAACAGTCATATTTTATTCCTTAAGAAGAGTTCAATGATATATTCATGCTTGCAACAGTAGAAATTCTATAGAAATATGTGAAAATTTTGCTGTTCACTGGAAACGAACGGCAATTAGTTTCAGTTGGTTATGCTATAAATATGGAAGAAAGATACCAGAATATGGACATATTACGTCAACTTATGAGATACAAAGATAATAAATGGAATATCTGTACGGATCTGAAAGTTGTTGCAATGCTCTCAGGACTGCAGACTGCTTCAACAAAATATTGTTTTATAGGAATGGAACAGCAGAGCCAGAAACCAACAATTTCTATTCAAAGGTTGGCTATAACGTCCTCAATTAACTCTTAATAGATCTGCAAAAAGTTTATTCACCTTCACTACACTTTAAATTGATACTTATACGAGGGCCGTTTTATTTGCAACCTCCGAACGCTCCGTGCAGACGCTACGTAGGCAATAGAAAGCAGGCATGCGCCTGTAGCTCTCGCACTACACACTCCGCCATTGTTGACATCCCGGTGTCACTCGGCGTTGTGCTACGGCCACGTAAACATGTACGCCATTATTGATGTTCCTGACAAGTGTGAATTTCGAATTCTATGAATTTTTTTCTAGAAGCTGCAGAAATCCATCGGAGAATGAGTTGTGTGTATGGTGAAAACTTCATGAGTGATGGTGTTGTGCGTGGATGGTGTCCAAAGTTTGAAGATATAAAGATGAAAGGAGCCAAGGACGCAAATCTGTCGTTTTGGATGACTTGGTTCAACGAGCTGAGAGAATGATTAAAAAAAACCGCAGATTCACCATTACAGCTTTGTCAATGGGATTTCCATAAATTTCAAGGTCTGTTTTGTACTCCACTTGAATTCATTTGCGACAACTTTCTTTGAAGAGGGTATTGAAAAGTTTGTTCAGAGATATGATAAATGTCGATAAATCTTTTCGGTGATTTTGTCGAAAAGTAACCATAAGTGTACCAACCTTTTGGTAATAGAGTTATTGTTTTATATGAACTTGTCTTTTATTTATAGCCTATCTGAGGTAGGAAAAAAACGGCCCTTGTAAAAGTTTTACAGAGAAAAAGAACTGCCCTCCTTCATTATAAAAAATCCCGCGTATGGGTTAAATAACGCTTGAAGAAGGATCGTTACGAGGAATTTCCAACAATAAAAAGTTTGGAACCATACTTCCGATTGATGTCACTTAAACTGCATCTTCTTCTCTTCCATTCACAATTTTTTTTCCGCCAATTTGGGTGCAGTTTCAAGTGAACAGGGAGAGAGATTTCCCTAGCAAATTGCTTGGATGGAAAACCATTCAGTGGAAAATTGGTAAAAAATATGCTAGTGGTCTACTGTTGGATCCTTAAACGCAAAACTTCTGGCGAATACAAGCGAAAAAATTACATAATGAATTGCTGCCTGGATCTTTTTGAAATTCACCACTGGATCGTTCATAACTTCGGAACTTCATAACTTATCTAATCTTCAATGCGATTAACTTAATCCTCAAAATCACTTTACGGTTAGAATCTGGTGGCACGGTCTGGTAATCGCCATCATCGTTGAAAGTTGAATGCACTCAAAAGTGATTGATTAAAGTCAAAATAACGTTTAGATCACTCTGATTTCCACTTGAATGTTTTAAAACCGTAAAATAACTTTAGTGAAGTTAGATTCCCATTGTTTATGAATATTCTGAAATGATATAAAATTGGTGGTTTTCACGTAAGAGTCCCTTTGTTTAAGTTATACCACTTCTGATGCCACTTGGGTGAGATTTTCATATTTTATAGTCTACCTTCTTCTAAAATTTGGGTGATGGGAAAAACCATATACGTATCAGAATTCAGTTTAGACGCAATACACGCAAAAAATCTAAAAAAATTAGAAAACGGCAAAATGTTACAAAACTCAGAACAAATATATGTTCATTTCAGCAATATATTGTGAAAAATAATCAATTTAACGGTTAGTTTCCTCAACTTTCGTAATTTATCCTTCTCGCTCAAATATATAATCCTATTATCTTGTATTTTCCAAAATTCCTGGTCTATAAAACAAGAAACTTTGAGTTCAAAATTCAAGCTGTATAGCGTACAATAACTTCCTTATAATGGAAACATCCTCTTCGACTTCCACTTCAGAAAATATTATTCTACCGACCGCGCCACTTAAATTTAAAGAACCAATATACCAATCAAACAATTCATCACCGTAATGGCTTTTCTATAATTTAAATTGTTTTGAGAAGAATCTGAATGTAGAAATTTTACTGGCTGATTGAACAGTTTGTTAGAATAAATAATAGGAGAAAGGTTCGATTAACAAGAGCCCTCATTAATTACTAAACTTCTTAGAAGTTAACCAGGTAGGTTTTGATAATGGTGTAGTATTTTAAGGTTCGATAAATTCAGTGGTCGGTTCCATTACATTGGATAATAGTTTATATCGAAAGGAGGTGGTAGACTTGAGAAGAACTTGTACATCGGTATCTGATGTTTGTCGTTGAAGTTAAATTAGTATCATTAATACCAAATCTAACGAAATGGAGTGGGTTTAATTTAGCTACAACGTGTTTACTATTTGTAACTTGTTTTTACTTTGTGATTCGTCATAATTTGAACAAAGATCCTCTACCTGTGAAGTATAGCATAAACAATTTCATCTATCACGGAAAATGTATGATTTAAATATTTTGAAATGAAATTTCGGGAATTTTCAACATCAATAATTTAAACCGAATGTTCATAATAGAAGGCGAACTCACTTTACGTGGAAATTTATAATTTAAAACAAACTTGGGTTCTGTTGTTTATTCGCTTACTCCCTAGCCATGTAACGGATTTAGATGAGATTTTCACCTCCATTGCTATTGACAGCATACATAGAAGTACATTATTTCCGCTGAGAACGTCAGTTGAAGTAATAATGAGATCTTGTGAAATAAACGTGCTCTATGTTAAGAGAATATATTTATTTAAATTTTTTTTTAAATCTCAGTGGAAGAAATCAAATTTTCTCTAAATGAACTCATCATTTCAACAGTTAATTATATACCAAGAAAGTTGGTAAAATGAAGATTTCGTATGGGAGATAGGAGCAAGGTTCTAGTTATAAAACTGAAGAGTGAAATATCAGGCTGAAGGGCTTTTAGGACACTATGATCTGAGGCTAGATTATCTATCAGCTGATTATGGACCCCAACCCAGAATCGAATTTTGATAAATGTTTCCGATCTTCGCATTCAATTTCTGAATTTACCTTCACTGAATATTCCGACATGATTTTGATGGTTGGTTGGATAGTTGGATGGTTTGGCTTCTGATAACTCGCCAGAAGGTTGTTTACTGAATGCTTTCCGGTCAGAATTATACAGCTTACGGGAAACCGGTTTGTCTACATAAATTGAGTAAACTAGTTTCCATTGTTTCTCATAAAATGATATTTCAGGATTTGTCCTAGTAAAAAAAGGTGGCGAAGGTCAACAACGAAATATATGAACACCAGCTTTAGAGTAAAATGCGTTCGATGCAGTTGATGCTGATACCACAACTAGCTTACACAAAATGTCACTACAATTTAACGTATGCAGGACATCCATTCATAGGATTTTCCAGGAGCAGTTTATTTACTCCTTTCAGATCCAGAAAGTTTTTATAATTGATATTTATGGGCAGATGAGATTTTTTGTTAATGTGTGGGGAAGAATAGTTTGTAACAATTATGTTCTATTAGAAATGTTCGATTGTGTTTCAATACACAAGTATTATCAATAAATAATTACAATTTATGATAATTTTCGTCAGAATGTCTCTTTATGACGAACGGTTTCCTTGGCATGTGCAACGATCTAAAAATCCACATATCTCCTAAACCATAAATTTTATCGAGTTAAACTAAGTGTACCTTATTGTTGAAATATTTATGTTTGCTATCTTTAGATTGTAGAAGTTATCTCTGTAAAAGTCACGGATTGTCAACCATTTGGCATGAGATCATAAATATTATGTCACAGCAATTTTTTCATGTTATCTACTCCCGAATTTTTGCATCCCGGATGCCAATAATCACGAAAATACAGTGATACCATTTTTTTGAATCAAAAAATAATTTTTTTGAATCCTTATATTATTCTTCCAGGAATAATGGATCTTAAAACCAAGTATCCAAATTGTATTTTGAGTTCCGAAAATGGACATACGATTACGATACATTACATACGATACGATTACATTACGATTACTTTAGAGTCTTTATTAGAATCGCCAAGAAAAAGTAGAAACTAAATTCATTCAAATTTGCAGTAAACCACTCTACCTCATTGATTTTTTAAAATTCATTGTAGAATTAAGTGTATAACAATAATTTATTAGCTAATTATTTGTAAGGTTCATATTGAATACCGTCGAAACAATTAATTTCATTCCAGGCAACGGTGTTTTAAAAATGTATTTTTCTTAATAAATTTATGCATCACAGTCGTTGGCTACCATACAATTAGCCATTAAATTATAAACTCACGGAATGCTTTCGAACGCCTGAAAATTTATAGAGGCAATTAATATAATAATTGAAGGTGTTCTTAATTGAATACATTAGTTTGTAACTAACAAATTTGAAAATAGATTTGTACTGAGAATATACAAATTGAAAACGTACCATCCTCATTATTTCGTTTGGTTTAAATAATGTTTAAGTACTTTTCTAGAACTGTATTTTCATCGCTTCAGTTTTTGTTGTTAACATTGATTAAGAAAATAACGTACAGCTATCAGTAAAGCAAACATTGTGCAACTGGTTTTCAACTATAAAAGCCGTTCTTGTCTATTATTTCAATTTGCCTGTCGAAGTAATCTATAAGAATATGTTGATGAATTGGTATTTTATAGGATTAAAGTATTGTTACTTTTATCTACTTTTTAGTAATTGCGGACGGGCCTTTGATATTTGTTTTTAGAACTTTTATTATAAAAGACGGTTTATTTACAGTATTTCTTTTAAATCATATCTAGTAAAATCTATTTATTGATTTGTTCTAATAGTTTGAAGAATTTTATTTAGGATAAATAAGGACTTATGTAAGCGCAGTTAGTTTAGTTTTAAATGAATAGTCGTTGTGAAAAGAACGAATTAGTTAAAGTATGGTGTGTGAATAAATTGAGAATGTAAGAGGTAGTGTTTATCAATTCTCCCCACGAATGAAAATAAATACGAAAAACGTTACAGTATATTTAACTGCAGTTATTTATCTACTGTTTTTAGTTGGCGTAATAGAATGTGAAATAATGTAAAGGATTTTTGTTATCCATACTGAAACTTATATCCTGTCTTGGTAACTGTTGATATGAAGTGATGTAGAAGAGAAGAAATTATAGAGTTTGTACATTCGAGAATTATCAAGAACGCGACAGAGAATTCTGGAGATTAAAATATGAGGTCGCCAAAGAATAATTACATGTGTGAAGTTGTCCCTCGTAAGTTCAATTAGAGTAATGTTTCCAAGCGTATTTTTAGTACAACTTGGTATTAATAACATTACATGATAATTACATCAAATATTTGGTTCCCATATTACTCTGGCATCCCAGAAAACGAAATGAAGGCCAATGTGCCAAAGAAGCAGCAGATAACAACGAAGCAGCAATTGTACGCAACTGACTATAAAGACATAATCAGAAAAAAAGTTCTGTGCAAGTGACAAAGCGAGTGGAACATATCAATCATGGAACAACTGTTTTAAAAATCGTACAAACCAAATAAACATCGATCGCTTGTGGCTAGGGCACACTAAAGTGATACATGTGAAAAGTACAAAACGAAAGACTAGCTAACAACTTCCCAAACAATATAATCTCTCTACTTTACAATAATAATAATAATAATCTTTGTAGTTAGTGCGACAATATAAAAAAATTAAATGTTCGTGTCAAAACTACCTGTAAATCGTAATCAAATCATAAAAGTTCATTTTAATCTTTTATTTATCATTATTTAGCCTCTACTCAACGATTTTCATTAGTTACCATGGAATTTATTTGTTGAATAATTCAATATATTAAAAATTCAAATCAGATGATAATCGTCGAGATTATTATTAAACTATCAATTTGTCCTACTTAAGAATACAAGAAAACAGGGAGCACTTGAAAGATTCAAGATAATACTGTAACTTAACCAATCAAAACACGTGGTTAGGAAAATATTTATTATAATTGAAATTTTGAATTAATGATACCCAGACTGTAATTTGGATGGAGAAAATTGTTAGTATTATGACGAAAACTTGAGCCCATTTAAAGAAGGCCGTTGAAGTAGGAAGATATGAAATATAAGATATAATATATGATTGGAATTTTGAATATTTCAATGTGCTGTATAATCTCACTAATCCGGCGCTTCGATAGATCGGCGCGTCCAATAAACCGGCACCCTCCGCTCACGCTTCCATCGCCTCTCTACACCTCTGCGCTTCGGTCGCTGCGTCGTCGACTAGCAATCTAACCTCAAAACTAATCACGTGCACGTGCTTACGTATTTATTTTTTTTTTCAAGTGAGAATATTTTATAGTAAAAAATGTCAAATGATCGAATCGAATTTTATAACAAAATTACCGGATCAGAAACTATTAAGCGACGAATCTGCAGTACAGCCACTTTTGTTTATTGTCGATCGGGGTTAAAGCATATTTGTATAATATTTCCGAAATTACAAATTTTTGCAATATTAGTTTATACCAGCTTGTTTTTCAACATCCAAATATCAAGACTGGAATGAACATGAAATGAAATATTTCTTTTCCAATACTTTGTAGTCTCTAATTCATACTTTTATTGCGGAAAATATTTGTGCAGAACTATCCGATTTAAGTTTCAGAAATAACTTTCATTGTTGATAGGCGGAATCAGATTAGAGACGCTACAAAAATTGACACCTGAACAAATGCAGGTGAACAAAAATTATATGAATTACGTGATGACCCTGTAATATCAGCACTTTTTGGGAATTATGATTCAGGATCAAGAGGATCATGTGATTGTGGATCCCAACACTAGAAGTTAAAAATTCAAAACCGAACCCACAAAAATTCAATAACGGTAAACGTTTGAAAGTTTTTGGTCAATGAGACGGCAAAATACCGTTAGCTGGGGTAAAATTGGCCCAAATCTAAAACTATGTTATGGTTTTATCAGTTCCATATCTTTTGACATTGATTATATTAATTTTCAATGTATCTTAATGTGTAAGCAAATATTATTTTATTAAATTAAAACCATATTTAGACCCCTCGATCATTTTGCAATATTATAATGAATTTTTTTAATGTTTGGGCTAAAGTTGTCTTGAATTGGGAAAACTTTGTGCCATACTCTCAAACCTATGTTTAGTATTGGTTAGGCCAAAGTTAGATAAGATGAAATTACCACCAGACATATTAGTTTGTGTTTTTATCTGCTTTTACTTCAAAAACATCCATGAAATGATGAGAAATGGGACTTCATATTATTGAAAAAAAAATTGTATTGTGCAAAAAAAGTTAACATCATATTTTTATACATATATTTACATACTAGTTGTCCAGTTCTGGCACACGAAACTGGTTCCTCTTTGAAGCTATTTTTGGAGGATTGATCTTCTGACAAACATCCACCCAATCGTAAGTCAGGCAATCTTGTTTTTGTGGTAGAAAGTCTAACAAACCTCTCTTGGGTCGATTTATCAAGAATTTAAAAAAAAAATTGACCGCACTGTACCAGGACAAGAGTGCACCGTACAATTATTTTTTGTTTTCAAACACTAGGAAATTTTTGATGACCTCGATAAAGAAAATGGAGCAACGTTGAACAAAATGTAGAAATGATCAAAATATCGTTTATATATTATATGAATTATTCGATATATGTGTTAATTGATTGATTGATTGTGGTTAACCTTGAAAACAATATGGCTTTCGATGCAATCCGGGGAGATCTGCTGATTAAATATTTAATTTCGCTTTATTCTTAGTATAAGTAGTAACAAAACGGAGAAACCATCACTTAATTCAGGTTCCGAACGATCGTGAATGGAATACGTACTATTTTCCGAACATTCGGATTAATCCGGAAATACTGCAAATGGCTTCCGGGTGAAAATTTTGTCCTTTTAGGCCAGAATATTTTCACTAAACATTGCCGTATTTTTTGTTGGATAACTAGCTTGTCGAATTATATTTTCGATATTTGAGTTTTTGGAGGGTTATAGAAAAACATACTTACTTACTCTTGATTTCATGGAGAACCTCAGTATCCTTCAAGACAAGGCTTCATTTCACTCGATATCTGGCCGTGCTTTTCCAATTTCTGACTTTCAATATGTTAATGTTTTGTTATACCTTATCAACTACCCTTTTTAGGAGTCCAATCCATCTCTTCCTCTTCACTGTTTTTGTATACATCTTCTTTGTTTCTCTTTCATTATTTTTTTAAACCAGATGTCACTATGAATCACTTATTCTCAAAATATCTCCATCTTATATCGGTCCATATATTTTGCAGGATTTTTCATTCGTCAAGTTTTTAAATCAAGTTCAGTATCAAATTTGTTGCATCTGTGGCCATACTCTTTTCTTTGTACACTACAATTTATTCCTTTGCTCTTGATAACTATAAGTTCCACAATCCGTCCTCATCATCAGTGACTGCAAAAATTTATGAAATTCTGTTTAGAATATTTTCTTTTCAATTAAAATTAATTTTTTTCATTATGTGGCCGATCATTCTGTCTTGATCCCTTTATAACAATAACTCCAACAAATCTTTTCATTTTTTAAGGAACTGAAATCATTTGGAGTATAGTACGACTCATGTCTATTCATATACATAGTTTATTGTTTTGCTGAAAAAAGATATTCCAGATACTGAAAATTTGATCAGTGTTAGACCTACCGGTTCTGAAGCCTGTTATTTGATCAGCATAGGATTGTAATCTATTCTTTTTAATCCTAGTCAGTGCTCAAAAGTAAGATCCCGTAAAAACTTCCAAATTCAAATATTCTTTTTTTTATAATTGGTGTGAATAAGGGTATGTCTATTCATTTGGCAATAACTGCTGAATCGACATAATGACAAACATATTCAAAGCACTTTTTGAGACTTTCTCCACCATATTATACTAGATCTGCTGTAATTCAATACCCTCCAGGCTTCCAGCTTGTTTTAAATCCTTAAAAGATTGTGGTTATCATTTTTCATTACATTCATACCAATTTTCTTATTTTGTACATCGTTCCTGTTCAGTAGCTCTCCAAATTATTCAGTTATTTTTTTAATCAAACGTTTATTTTTCTCTACTATTACGAAAATTTATTTTGGTTAGATGCCCTCTTTTGATTGTGCTGATATTCACTATCTCTGAGAGGTTTTCCATTTCCGCGGAATGAAGTTTAAGTTTATTGTTAATGAGGAATATAATGATGTTGATCTATGTAACTTAAATCTTTTTGACAAACTCAAAGAGTGGATTTGAAATCCACGTTTTATTGGAATATACACTGATATGTTTGATTTTTTATAACACAATTCCTATATTTCGTTCAACTGTTAAAGTAGTCAAGTTTGATTCATAACTTGATTGAAATAAGCCGTTCCTGGAATTATCCCAATGAAGTGAAGAGGAAAGACAACAGAGGCGTTCACAACTTACATAAACTTATGAAATAATATAGTTGTTACGTGTTCCAAATATTAACTTTTCATAAAATAGATGGTTATGTTATTCTCTATTTTCAAAATTTATCGTACCTCTGTGTTCTTTATATGAGAAACGTGACCTAAAAATACAAAATTTCATAACGGATGCCTTTTTATGATAAGTATTAAATAAAACCGTTAAGTCGTGAAACTAAACTGAAAGAATAGGTTGACCAAAAAATGAATTTGCATGAATTTCATGGTATATGAACTGTTTATTGTTCTCTTTATAAGGTTATCAATCAAGGTTTATAGGTTTCTCTGAGGTTACTACCATAGCTTCTTCTTGGATAGATTATGGATTTGTTAAGTAAAATAATGATAAGAATTTTTTTATTGTGATTGAGAATCATATTTTGAACAAAAATAGAATCGTTTTTTCTGTTCTGTTCTGTAATCAGTATTCACTGATTTTGTTGAAAACTGTCATCATCTGCTTCATTATCAATATTATATGATTCCTTCATTTTTAATTATTTTCCTTTATAAATAGGCTCATATGAAGAAATGCGGACGATTTAGGTCCACATCCTTGTAATTTCTCTCCACTTCTTTCGGTCCCTTTTTGTCTCAGGTCTTCTTCCACTACTTCCATTCACCGTTTTTTTTGTCTATCTCTTTTCCTTTTTCCCTCTGGTATCTTCCATTCAACTCGTTCCAAAAGTATGTCTTCATCCGTTCGTTCTAAATGACCTAACCATTGTAACATTCTGATCTTTATAAACGCGCTTATTGGTGACTCATTGAAAAGTGTGTAAATTTCTTGGATTGATCTTCTCTCCTATTCTAACTCTGTCTGCTTTCCTTCAAAGATTCTTAGTATTTTTCTCTTCCAGATTTATTTGATTTTATTCGTCATTATCTAGGTTTCACGGGAATATGTCAGGATGGGTCTCAAAATTGTCTTCTGGATTCTTCTAAGACTGTCTGCACATCTGTTACTAGATGTTTTGTGGCTTCTTCAAGCTTTTTTCTGTTTCTTGCTGTCAATGCAGCATAAACTAAGCATTGATGCTTTTGTCAAATATCATTCCCTTTCTGTTGATACTGGTTCTTCTTATACGGGGTCGCCTTGTCTCAATCCTTGTTATGTTTAGAAAGGTTCACTTTTTCTTTACAAGGTGATTAATTAAGAATGTCCAATCTCTGAACTGTAGATTCTAGACCTCAAAATATGATGATTCTGCTCAACATGCCTCATGCAATTTTTGCTAGTTTCCGAGATACGGTGTGTTCAAAGTTTAGATTTAAATTTTGATTTTCGCAATAATTTTTTATGTTTTCACAATTTTTCCTTGAAAATTGCCAATTTTACGTTTTTAGGCATGAAGAATCATAATTTGCACTCTAATTTAACATTGCTAATAGAGGGCGCTAGTTACACTTGTTTGTGTTAATTAAATCAAAGTAAACATTTTCTGGGCTAAACTTACAACTAAAATAATAAAAAAATATTAAAAAGCGTTAAATTCTACATAAAAAAGTTACTCTTCTTTGATTCGTGTAATTCAATCGGTTATCGAGTTATTTGCTTCTAAAAAGTTCAATAAATAAATAAAATAAAATAAAAAAAAATTATTATTCCTTAAATATGTAACAATAACAAATTTGTGAACAAAAATAAAAAACTTCAAAGCAAATGCTCAAAATTCCCACCATTTACTTCAATACACTTTATGATCCGCTTTCGTAAAGGTCTCTTAATATCACAAAGACATTCGTGAATTAAGCCGAGGTCCAATTTTTCGTTTTCTTTTCAAGTACGTTATATATAAACCATATTCCATTAGAATCCATAATTTAATTCTGAATAGATTTTTATTTCACTAGAGATTCAAGTAAGTGCAAGGAGACGAGCCGTACATTTTTTAAAAAGGTGACTACCTCACTAAAACCATATAGGAAGCAACCCGAGAGTATTGGTAAACTCATTTTCATAACATTTTCAAAAAAAAGTGGAATATTTCCAACAAATATTTGAGATGATTTTATCATTACGATAAATTTTACAAAACAAGCTTTGAGGAAAATTGTTTTATTTTTGCTTTTTGGAATGTAAATTAGGTTGTAAATCAAAACAACCATGAACAAGACTGGTTATTGAGAGACTAGAATTTGCATATTAGTATTATTACTCAAAATTAAACCAATGAAACATGAGTTGATTGGCAAACTGTTATTTGTTTAACTCACATCGAAAGGTATAGAAAAGCGTCACACGAAAATTTTCGTGATTTAATACCATTTTTGACAAAGATGAATATTTCAAGTTTATGTAAACAACTCAAATAGCACTCGAATGACAACACGTTCCACATAATGCAATTTGGATTCCATATTAGCTTCTAATGAACATTTTTGAAAATATCTCACTCTATTACATGCTAAAACTTAGCTTTATTGTTCCCTTATAACTAATTCATTGCAGTTCCAAATATTGTTCACAAAATTTTGGTCCATTGGAAATGCCAGCTTCTTTATACTGAGACCAGAAATTGCGAACATATTTGAAGTGATCGATCTCCATATCCAAAACTTTTACAAATTTCAAATGTAATATGGCTTAATCTAGTTATAGCAGGTTTCAAAATTTGAAATTTTGTCAATTATAGATATTTGTTTAACAGAAATATTATGGAACTTTTTGAACATCTAATCCATAAGACTCTCTCCTACAATGGATATGAACTAAATGAGAAAACTAATATCAGAAGTTTCTGTTGATTCGTGTCATTTCGCAAAAATTGGTTTAAAACATTAATGGGAGATATTTTCATTTAGTTTCCTAGTACTTCAGGAATCAACAGTTTGTCTTCTAAAAATCACCCGCTTCTAACCGAACTAAACACTTTTCTTGTCAAAATTATTATAACTAGAAAATAATGAGAAGAAAAATATTAAATTCATAGCCGCATTTGGTGAGAAACTCGTTTTCTTGGAAAACTTCTCAACTTAGGAAAATTCTCATTCACTTCACCGAGAAAAAATTGCTCTAGGCTGCTTATTTGCATATTAAATTTTGGTGAAAAAGTTTTCGAAAACTTTTACATATCATTTGATTATTGTTTCAACTTTCCTTGTTGAGAAATAAATGCTGTTTTGTTAGAATGTTTGTAAATGAAGAATGTAGAAAAATGAGGTATGATAATTATTAATATTGTTTATAATAAATACAATTTACTTAAAGTGAATTAACTAAATTTACTCTGTGTTCATATGAACATTAAATTTGAATTTGAAATAAATTTTCCTTCTTCCAATTCAATTCCTCGAATAAAGAATTATATGGAAAAATACACTGTTTTTTCAGAACAAAACGTGAATAAATATTCTATATATTCACGAATAAATATCAAGGAAATTTCACATCTAATTTTCTACACTAAATGTTCGAACTACCAAAATTGAAACTATCTTTCAATACAAATTAGCAGCCCATTTGTAAAACATATCCCGAGTCTTTCCAGGGAATTGTTATTTGGGTTTAGAAAGCTGACACATTGTCAGTAAGTCTTGTCGAGCGGTCTCCTCTTCTTCTGTCACCGGATTTCCTGTTTTTCACTAATGGATGTCGAAGCAATTGAGTAAATTGAAATAAAGTGAATTTATAATGTTTCGTCTGTTGATGCATGTAAATAGATGTAATCCAATAATTAACAATTGCATAGATATGTACATATTTTGAATCTTAATATAGGTAAATCTGAATCTATAACTGGAATGTTTTTGGATCAGATTTTTGCGTTTCGTACTGCTAAGAAATGAGACTTGTACACATCGAAAAATGATGCAATTTTAGCAGATGCAGGGAATTTTATGTAAATTACTTTTTCCAGATTTGACAATATGAATACTGAGAGAGCTAGAGTTATAATCAATGTAGAGTTTAGTATTTTAACCAATATAACAAGAACCGGAAAAAAAATTAGTGTATAGTGTAATCTAAATATAAGTCAATGTATAGTGTAATTTGTTGATCAATTAGAGGTTGGGTGATTTGGCGTGCGTTTAAATTCCTCCATTTCAAACTCTAAGGGTATTAAAACATATAAGACGCAATTGTAAAATTGATAGTAGCGACGAGCAGTTATATGTGGGAATGTAGCTGAAGCCTACAGCAATGCCCTGTGGATGGAGATTTCTCAAGATTTATGGAGTGGCGTTATCACTCTGTATATGTTTATTATAGAGTATCTTTTGGAGGATCTGATAATGTTTCCCATTATTTCAACTTTAATATCGAGGTATAAAAGACAACGTTCCTGATAATTTTTACTGGGACCTTGGAGAAATTAAAAAGGTCTTCTCCAGTGTTAATGTAGAGAATTCTAGAGAATATTGTTAATTGCTGGTGTTTTAGGTCGGGATCCACATAAGTTGGTATGAAATATAATTTATTTCCCTTGAATTTTCTCAAATAATTTGCAAATAAACGGCTATAGGGAGATAGATATGTATGACGTCAATTCATTGTGTAATTTTCCGGATCTAGATAGTATAATTACTTCAGCCATCTTTCATATGTCGTTATGTCCTCTCTGGAATTGTGAAGTATTTGATTATGTGATGATATTTGCAAAGTTTACGAAACCAGACTCTTAGTCAAGAAAATAATGCACAATGTTATCGAGGTAACAATTTTGACTGGAAAATTCTAAGCTCGTACAGTTGCCCTCAGCAACAGTCACCGTAATACGTTGAAATGACAGTAGCACCATCTTATAGTAAATTTGTTTTTTATATTTTTGAATTGATTTCAGTCATTTTCAATCATTAAATTATTCCCAAGAGATTTCGAGATTTCCTATTCTAGGAAAAAATTATCTCCTGATGTTATGTCTCTCACCAAGAATTTCTTAGTTATGTTTCATTTTACCTACAAGTTTTTAAAATCTTTTTCCATATTTTCTCAAATATAATTTTCCATCTTTTCTCGTCTAATTCTATAGCTAGTTTTCCCATATTCTATCTAGCAAGGGCTTTGTGCTTAATCACCTGGGTACTATTTTCTGCCTATCAGACTCCAAAAGATAGGCAGCAGCTTACTATATTTTCTTGTTTACTCCACCTAATTTTGTTATTTCCATAAACCCAAACACAAAATATAAAAGGTTAATGAATTCTTCACTGTTTCTCATAGAATTTTGAATAGTGGGAACCATGATGCAACGGCAAGAGACTTGCGTAATGACAAGCATCGTACATTATTAATCTTGCATCATATCAATCAGCCAAGCAAAGTTTTTGTGCAAGAACCCACAAAGATTTCTGAGTGGTGGATAAATGTTTCGAAGAAGAAAAGTGCGCCAATTTTTGATAGATGACACCAATGTCAATAGTAAATTCATCTGATTAGAATACATTTTGAGATTCGAATTGTTAATTAACATCTAATTCAAATGCATTTTCCAAGTCGTTTTCGTACAATTATGCCTCAAAAGATACTTGTTCTTTATTTGAATGGTCTATGTCTTGTATAAACTGTGTAACTGATTTGAATGAAGAATCTAATGATATTAATATATTAATAACAGCTAGTTGTACATATGATTGGATTTATGAAGTGTGTATAGCTTTTTTGTTAGCTTATGAAAATTTGATCCTGGTGATGATTTATTGGAATTGATATTCTATACAATCTCGTTAGATGCTTGTTTATGTATCACTAGACTTATATTTGCTGATTCTTAGATACATCTACTAAGTTTGTATTTCAGACTCATTTCGTTTAAATAAATCTCCTACTATATTCAAGAAATGAAGCAAAAGCGGTGGTTTTGTGCATCACTTCCAGATCTTCTTTCAACGGTTCGTAGTGATAGTTTATAGGTCGTTTAAAATTTTTTGATGCCTTTTAAGAAAAAATATCAGTTATTTTTCACATTTTTGAGTAGATACTAATATTGTGTGGTAACCAATTAAAGAATAATTTACCGTTAAGAGAAATATTTTCCATTATATATGAGAATGGCGTCTCCAGATTTGTTATAGGGTAATTCAGTTTTCATTTTTCTATATTTATGTTCCATCCTAATCTCCCTTTTCTCTTCATGAACTAATAAACAACGGCAACATTGAAACAATCCTTACGAGAAACTCTCTTTTAATTACAGATTCAATTTTCTCATAACTCCCTCTTTATTACTAAATATACCCTTTGCTAGCATTTTCAGCAGAATAGCTTATCATTCATTTTTTATTCGAGAAATTTCTTTTGATTTTATTCACTGTTTATTAATAATTTCTTGATTAAAATTTGCTTTGTTCGTATTTTTGTGAGTAACTTGAATAATATGGACTTGACTGGATGTTAAATCTCGTAATGAACGCATTTGAATTTCCATTCTTTGTTTTCTTTCTTAGAATATTCTAATTATATCTTATTATTATAATACAAATTATAATTCAGTTTCGCTCATTTTAATCCTTGACATCCGTTATTGCAATGACCAAAATTAATGTATTGAAGTTTGAATTGCTACAACATGCACCCTATTCGACAGATTTAGCCCCCTCGGATTATTTTCTAATCCCAGACTTGAAAAAATGGCTCGGTCGTCAAAAGTTTTCCAGCAATGAAGAGGTGATGTCGGCAATTTATGACTATTTTGATTAGCTTGAGATTCTTATTATGAAAAAGGGTATTAGGTTCAATACCCTTGACCAGCGCTGAGAATAGTGTATGGAGCTACAAAAAGAATAATTTTAAAATTAAATATATATATTTTTTTAATTGTTGGGCCAAGTACTTCTTGGACCGTCCTCGTATTATCTAAATATAATGATAAATAACAATATTCATTCGAACAAATATTTTATCTATACATTCTGAAATATCTCTTGCTCGAATCACAAAATAGAACATTCATGTAGTAAAAGTTCGCTTTGTTAAAATAAAATGGATTACCTTGAGAGAATTTGTAGCTATGTAAACGAAGATTTATTCAAGTGTTACTTTATTATACTCATTTGCCAGGAAATAGGATTTCTACAATTTACTTGGAACGCTGTGTCGATCATGTCATTAATCTGTTTCTAGATAATGTAAAATGTGAAGCTCTGGATTCAGTGTCATCTTCGTTTTCAAGATACATTGTTTTGTTTCAAGAAATGTATAAGAGTAAATGATTCAATTACTACGAAAGTGAGAAGGTTTTGCTACGTTTATGTTACTCAATAATGTCCCATTGTAATAGATAGAAAACTACACGATTCGATAGCATATCTAAATACAAATAAATTTCCATGAGGAGAACTTTTGTTTGTTGCAGTCTAAACTAGAATTGAGGTGTATTTACAAATGCCGAAGCTACCTAGACGAATAAAGTAAGGCGCAGAAGGAAGATTGATGTGCTAAATGAAAAAATAGGTTTCCTTGAAACTTAACTGAAGAATAGAATCGAATGGGAAAGATGACGAGTTCATCCAAATTTACCAAACACGATCCATATTTCAATTCAACTAGAAAGGAAACTGAAGGATTTTAGCTATTTGTTGGTCATTAAGCTGCATTATCAAATTTGGTTAACTCTCCACTTCGTAAAATACTCCTCTAAAGTCTAGTTCTACACTCAATAGAAAATTTCTCATTACATCAGCACTTCAATAATTCAACTGGTACCCAGCTTGTCAATGAAGTAACATATGTATCAGTTTAAAAACATTTATAGATGACTGCAAAGATCCTTTCATAGTCTTTTATCTATCTTTTTATCTTTTATTTAAGTATATATTTTGAGCAAAATCTAGCAAGTTTTCAAATGGATTGTGTCTATACTCTAGAGACACTGAGTGATTGTACCGAAGTCACAGTAACTTAGCTACTTCGTCACGAAAATCATTAACAAAAAAACAGAATAAAACCGAAACATGCTTGTTTAATACAGTTTGAACAGGAACCTTCTGAGTAGCACAATCGATAACTAATGCGATTCTAAAAAATGAAATGCAACTAATACTGTTGAAGGAATTCACCACGTGATAGACAAGCGAAACAGTTTATATCGAAACAATCTCTAAAATACAAGGCACACCTAATTATTCAAGACAGTATAACTGTTTGTGAGTATTATATACTTGTTTTGCATCTTAAATTAGGTAACAGATGTTTTATAATGTTGATTTTGTTCAACGAAAGGTTAAATTGTAGAGGATATGATTCTGGATAAAAGTATTGAAGAATGGTTCTTGGGCTGGGGAAAGTCATTGGCAAGGACCTACATGGAAAGATCTTTCTCGGCTGAGGGTCTTCGTAAGAAGAATAAATGTGGATGATGTAATTTAGGATTAATTGCAGTAGAATAAGCCATTTTCCTCTTGAGGAAATCCCTCTTTCACCAGCTAGAATATTCATTTACATTAGTATTCCAAAGTATCCACAATCTTTCAGCTCAGTAGTACTCTACTTAAGACTACAGTACAGATCTTATGATGCATTTTCTATTTATGATGCTGTATACGTATAGATTACGCTTATTTTATCTATTTTATACTAGTTTTTTGTGTTCTTAATTCAATCGCAAAATTGATATGAATGTTACTTAAATTTTAGTAGTTGTACTATTTTAACCCAGAATAATAGATTATTATTTGATTGATTTGACCAGTGAAAAGGTTCTTTTCTCTACTGCATCATAAATTTTCTACTGACATTCCATTCCATTCCGATTGAGGTATTTCCAAATCATGTGATTGGAACGCATCAACCGCTTATTCAGTTGTAGAAAATCGTTCACCTCGCAACTTATTTTCGATCTGCGGGAATAAGAAGAAATCATTGGGTGCCAATGAACCATCAATCCGATGTTTTCACTATTCAAAAACGTGGCGTTTTTGTTCGAACTGATGTGTTAGAGCTCGCATTGTCGTGGTGGAACATGATTTTCCCATTGGTTGCCTTGATTTTTTCAAACACTTTTGGCGAACAAATGCTGGCGTATCATTCAGGATTGACCGTTCTACGTTGCTCTGAGGGAACGTTGGCGAAATATATAGTTATTTCGAAAAAAACAGGCGACTTTTCTTGGATTTGTCTTGTCTTGGAAGACCCATAAAATCGATTGTTGTTTAGCTTCGGGTTACGATTTTATAGACGTTTTTTGAAGTTTTTTTGACAGTACGTTCATTCATTCATTGACTATGTCACACTTTATAATGGCACTGTCAGATTGGAAATATTCACATTAGTGTTGCCATATCTCACTACCCTCGTATTTATAAAATGGGGCGGAGAAAATCCTCTACACAAAATATACTTAGTATTTTTCTTTTCATTCTTTGAAAATAATTATTTCTTAGTGGTACTTATACTTAATTTTATTTCTGAAGTAATATTTTTTTTGTGGAAATGGTACAATTCCGGATGCTGGAACATTTACGGCTATTCTATTATTTCTCTCTCTGAAATATTTCCAGCTTTCACGAACTATTCCGGAAACTATTTACTTTGAGAAAGTCCGTTTTATAACTGTTGAAATAACTGGCGAAACTCTTTTTTTTTGGAAGCCCTTAATATAAGGGCAATTTATCCAGAATCAGTTAGGATAGAAAATAGTTTCCTTGTGAATGATTCATAAATTCGAGATCTTTAAAGAAGAAATAAACCGAAGAATCCATATAACGAAAAATGTTTATAATAACTTGATGTTGATAATAAAACTAAGGATTGGTTAAATTGAAAATAGGGATAAAACTTATATAACTACTACGGTAGATAAAGTATATATAAATATCAATAACCTTTGAACAATTTAACAGATAATTTTTCTTTCTATTCAGTAATAGATTGATTCACCCTGTAGTTCGAAACAAAAAAGGATAAAAATAAGTAATCTAGGAAACGAGAAATAGTCCTGTACCTAAGGACAAACTTCAGATCCTACAGATTTCATTATCGGAAATGGCACTTCCATTTCCGGTCAACGCCGTGGTAGGGTGTAGGTTGAGATAGTGAGATTGCTTGAAAGCTTGAGTGGAAAATAGAAAATGCTGAGAACACTTTAGTTAACAGGTTTATATCGAACAATATGAACCTGTTAGAGATTATAGAAAGATCAGAAACTCATTATACTTTCCAATAATTCATGAAAAAATTTTATTGGTACTAGAATGACCAAAAATAAATAGTGAAACAATTTTACAAAATAAATATATTAGTTTTCAATACGGTACTCAAAATATATGTTAATTATAAGATAAATATCATATTATTATTTTAGTTTCACAGAATTACTTCCATGAAAATATTTTACTTATTGGATTTCAGAAAATTGTTGAGAAGTGATTAGTAATTTTGAAAAAATACAAATAAAATAACAATCACAAAGATATAAAATGAAACAGTAGCAAATGTTGATATAAAAAACAAAATACAATGTCTATGCAAATATATATCATGAGTTTGATAATGAAATAAAAATCTGAGAAAAATTTTTAGATATATACCTAACATGATAATCAACAGAATCAACCGGATATTATTACTAAATTCTGCTGTGCCACTTGGTACCGATACCCTCATGCTATATCATGGGGTACATAACACAAATGCTATAAATAAAAATAAATAAAATGCTTTAAAACATAAATAATGAAAACCAATCACTATCCATGGAATGAAACAAAATTGAGTTTCAATCGAAAAATAGGAAAATTTTTGAATACGAATTAGATACAAATAACACAATTTTCATAAAATACAAAAAAGAATCTAAGAGTAATGGATAAAAGCTAATTAATTTGACAGTGTAAGTGTCTACTTTGAATCGTACCATCCCCTATATTTCGGCTTCTATAGAATATGCAAAACCAAAATTTACGTCAGAGAAAGAAGAAGAAAACAGAGACTAAGGAATGGATTATTCAAAGAAGCAAATGGCGATAAAAACTTTAGGTAGAGTTTGAAAGCAACTCAAAAAAATATGTCATACATAAGTCTTATTGTAAAACACTTCACAATTTTTCTCCATTTTCTTAAAAGTACTGAAAAGAAAGATTAATTATTTACTAAGCTTGAAAATCAACTGTATCCTTATAAAACAAAAGTATAATTTTCAATGTTCTATGGACACGAAAAACTAGAAGAGAAAATTTTACGTCGGAAATTATTTTTCTTGAATTGACAAAATATAGAAAAGAAATATGCAGTGGATGCTTATTGTGCTTTAGTATTTAAGTTGCAAGTATCTTAAATATATATCTGGTTCAAGTATGTTCAAATTCAAGTTCAAGTATGATAGCTCATAAACAACAAGTACAAATATTCATTTTGTATGATAAACTAATAAAAATAATAGCAACTTTACGGGGTATCAGAATAACTGTACTTTTTCCACTCATGTAATATTTGCATAAAAAAGTTACATCTTTTATAAAGATACAAAAGAATATGATGAACTAAATTTTGGGTCTTTATTATCAACAATAAAATTAAACACACGTAGTTTTTTTAGAACACAGGTAATAAAATTATTTCGTCAAACACTTTCTCGTCCAATAATACTTTTTTATATAAAAAAACAAACTATATAAAATTTTGCAACAGTCGAGGGAGGATAATTTTATATAGTTATCGATCATTCCTTATTAATTAATATCTATAATTGCTGTCTCTTGAGACCATTTGAAACGAAAGTTAAGTTTTCTTTTTCTAAGACTCACAAGTTGATCTTGAAAACAAACATCATGGCTGAATCTAGAAGTTAGTTAAGAAAGGTGCAATTTGCATAAAGAAATATCCTCACGTAAGAGTTCTACTTCGAAAACTTTTATGTGCTTCGCAGTTTTTATAGGTACATGTAAAAAGACATTCCTAACTTCCTTTACCGTTATTATGATAATACAAATAATTACTTTTATGTATAAACTCATGAAGTTCGTGCTTGATTTAATTAACATATTAACATGAAGCTTCATAATACAAATAGAAATTAATTATGACCTTAGGAACCGATATATAATTGGGAGAGGAGACAGATAAAAGAACAGCTTAAGAAATAGCGAAAGTGAATGTTAAAACAATACAATTTCATAGAAAAAAAGTAAATACTATATTGATCGATGACATAATCGTTAACGTATGTAGAAAAGGATCATAGATCATAAAACAGATGCTCTTAGCTTGAAAATTGTTTGTATAGGGAATTAGAATCCAATTTCGTCCCGATTGGGTAGAAAATATCTGCAAAAATATACAGTATAAGATGTTAGACCTATGTTTTTCTAAATTGCTTCACCATACCATTAGGCAAAACCGTAATAGATTAATAATAACTAGTTACATGATAATGGATGTTTATTATATTTTTTATTTCAGCCAATTTAACGTGACCGTGATTTAGATAATGGATTTTTCAAAACTGCTTTTATTCTGTACAATCAACTCAATTACCTTGCTAATGTTATGTTCTTTAAAATATCGCACACTTCTGAAGCATATTCGCGAGAGAACGTACAAAATAACAGGTTATTTTCGTAACGTTAAATATAATTTATCTAGACATCATTCCATAGGAGTGAGAAGTGCCCAATAATATTTTTCAGTATCTTCTAATTGATTAACGGGAATAACAAAAAAAAGGGACTTTAAGAAGAGAAAATATTCATTGAAAACCTCATCAAAGTAACTTGCCGTTAAAAAAGATTCATTGAGAAATTTTTAAACAAAGATATTCTTACATGATTGTCGCGTATATCTCTGTTTTCTAGAAACAACTCGAAGAGTTGTTGCGTTTTCCTGTTTTCTTGTGTCATATTATAGTATATATCCAACATATCCTCATAATGCGTGAAACTGTCCTAAAGTGCCGTATAAATTCGGTTCAGATTTCGAGGAATGACGTCACATCTTTAATTGTTTCAGTTTTGAAGTAAAATGTAGGAAAACGTTTTCCGACAAACAATGTTCTATTATTATTTGTACCAATTTTCAAGGTAAATTTTATTTCGAATAACTGAATTGTTTTCAGGAAAAAACGTTACATTCGAAGATAGTACGGTCTTTACTATGAAATATAACTCAAAACAAACTTCTCGTGAGTGACCCTTCCTATTATTTTTGTGTTGTTCTTTCTGGAAATATATCGTCGAATTCTCTTCAAGCAAGTGTCATGTATCTTAGTGAGATTATATTTTCTAAATTCACGTCGTGTGTTTTTCTGATACCACAGAAATTTAGGTATTATCAACATCATGCTAAGTAGATTATAATAGGTTATATCATTGGACTGGTACTGGCTCAAGTGATAAAAGTTGAATGTTTCTATTCAAAAACATACTTTGCTATTGGGAAACTTCAGTGACTCCTAAATGGGTTTCTAAGAGCACTAGCCCCAACCGCAATCAGAATAAGGTTTACTATCACACGTCCGTAAAGAGTTCTTCATGTCTACATTAGGTAAAACATTCAAAACTATAAGAACAGTAGCTAAAACACAAAGAAAAAAACAAAATGAAGGCATTATCGAAAGTGAGTCAAGGACAAAGCACAAAAATCCTTAAGACCAGTAGCTCCGATGTGCTACAAGAATTTATAGAAGGAACAAAGACTATAACTGATCTACATAGAGATTATGTGCAATTTAGCAAATCTAACCACGTGGAATATGGTTCTTATCCCACATACTTTGACAAATATACTACAGAATTTAAAACTGACTTCTATTTTCCCAGAAAAGGATTGATCTTTACGTGAAATCTGGGAATTGTTCTGGAAAAGAAAGAGGGAAAGATATGAGAACCTTTTGCAAGAACAAGATCTTACAAAGATCGAGCGAGGAACTGACAAAAATTCTGAAAAGTACATAGTAACATACGATTCACAAACAGCAATGCCATGTACCATTGTTCAAAAAAATAAATTATATTCTACTATGTGTGTAGTGCTCTGGATAAAACAAAAATCGATTTCTGTTCGCATTGCTAATTAGCTGCCACGAGGCAATCTTCTGAATTCATGACAATAAAGTGAGCCTCTACTAGATACCAGGACGCTATGAAGCTAAAACTTAAGCTCTAAAGACTGGAATGCTGGGACAGGATGCAGAAGAGACAGTAACAGTGCTAGTAGCGATGAAACTGACACTGTAATCTGAATCATTAAGGATATATGATCAAATAGAAGCTATTGCAAAATATTCGAAGGGATTTGGTCAAAGAAAAATATTAGGATATTGGGGCCAGGAGAGGGCAGTAAAATCGTTGACGGCATTCTACCACACTTCCAATGAAATTAGTTTGCTATTTATGTTCGGTTTATATCCTCTACGTTGGAAATTTATATCACGAAATAGAGCAGGAAATTTAGGGATAACGATGTGTAAAATTGTTGAGAGCATATAAACTACCATTGGATAGTTATATCGTCAATACAATTCCGGCTGCTATTTAGTGTTTCTTCGTTCCAGGAAATCATGAAAATTGTATAATTGCCCATTTCCCGTAGATTGCAGATAGGGTAGAAATTGCTTTGATATGTATATCGCAAATATATAGAATATATAATGAAATTATAACTACCATCATACTAAAGTGTAAAATAAAACTGTACACACATTTTCTTTTAATCTTGGTGTAGATTTTGACAATGTTCATCAACTAAACAATTTGTTATTCCTAGAAATTCAATTTGTTTACTTCTCTTTTGAATTATCTTTTGAATTTTGTGTATTCGTAGCACCAGTATGATTAAAATTACATAACAGATAATCTCATTATCACGAATAGAATTTGGTCAAATTATTTTGTTGAATAATCTACATTCCACTGATTGGGAAACAATTTATTATTCCTAGAAATTCAATTTGATTACTTCTCTTTTGAATTATGTCTAGAATTTTGAGTGTTCTTAGTACCATCATGATCAATATTACATAATATATAATCCCATTAACATAAAAAGAATTTGGTCAAATTATTTTGTTGGATAATCTACATTTCAGTGATTGGGAATAATAAAGTTTCCAGAATAAATCTGAGTTGTACATTTAATGAATCCAGGAAGGTAGAACATAACAATTAAATTATGGCAAAAACACATTTTATGAGGCTGATCAATATTTTACAGGTTCAATGAGACTTTTCTCTAACTCTATCATATATTTCACATCATTTTGATTTTACTTTTTCAATAACTATAAAAGACAATATGGAATCAAGAATTCCTAATACGTGTTCGAGGACTACTTGGAAAACAAGAAGTTTATTTAGTGACTCAATATTTTGGTAACTGTTGACATTTGTATAGATGCGTATAAATTAATCGCTAATGGATGAATTTGAGTGATTACAATATTTATTGTAGCATATCTACGAGAGGCAAAAATATATCACTTCTGAAACTTAGCAGCTAATATTAATATACTCTTACATAAATAATCGTGCACCGCTTATCCCTACAATATCTTTCGCCTACACTCTCGATAATTCACTAAATAAAAATCTTTCAGAGGAAAATAGAAGGATGAGCGTGTAAATAACAGGTTGCTTAATTAAATGCTCACCTTAAATATAAAATCGATTTTCTAAGTCCCAGCCCACCACCTAAAATATATATTTCGTTTAAAGCGGCTTCAAATAATCAATATAGGTTTTGTTTTTTCACTTGATTATAGGTGTGAAATCAATTTTCATCACGTTGAAAATTATAAAAAATCTCGGAGGTCTTTTAATATATTTATACAATCGTTTAAGGTATGAATTTATTCAACATTTTTTAGATAAATATAGGCTTGGTACACAAAGTAGCATGGTTGAAAAAAAGTTGCACTGGGTATGCTACTATTCCGTGAAGAGCTTATTCCTTTAATCCAAGTCGATTTTTTTTATCTTCTTCCAAAGGATGCAGCTAGTGGACGCCCTAGTGAAGTAGCTGTTTAGAACAGCGTTCGCAGATGCTATAATACTGCCGTCGATGCATATCAAAAACCATTTTTTTTGTAGCTGTTTGGTTTACTCATGTTCGGGAGAATTCTTATTAGTTTTCACATATTCTCTTCTGCCTTTTGTGGCAAATACTCAATATGTTTTCGGAAGCTTAGTGGCTTGTCCACTAGGTTTAATAATATTGGTTGGATCTCTGGTAATTTCTTCCAGCGTGAAGCTAATATTGACTCTATTTTGGTTTCCTCTTACCAGGGTTACCTCAGTTTTGTGAATAGTCAGTTTGAGTCCATTCTCCTCCATCCATGTATTGATCCGCTCCAAGCTCTCGTTGACTTTTACTACAAAGTCTTCCAATTTTTGCCGTTCATGTTAGGCCTAAATTGTAGGTGTATGCAATGGTTACAAAATTTCTTGTCATTTCCAGGCTAAGGCCATCGTCGTAGAAAGTGTTCCACAAAGCTGGGCCTAGTACCGAAACCTGAGAAAGTCCTTGTTTTCTAGGACTATCTTTTTATTTGGGACTAAGTAACTAGATAATAAGTTGACCAGGTATTTAGAGATGTTTTTTGTTAAAGCTCTGTTTTTATCAATTTATGACTAGCAAAATTAACAGCGTTTTCCACGTCTATTTTCACTATTGTACAATATTTCATTTTTAATTTTCTAACCGCTTGAAACATCGACAGTACTACGTCAACAGTGGATTTACCTCCAACTCGATTTGAAGTTGTTTTTGTGATAAAAGCGAGCTTACTTTTAATCTAATCACTCAGGTATTTATTTCAATTCATTGACATTTTTATGGTTGAGTTTTCAAAACTGATAAATAACAAATTAAGTATCAAAATGGTAGTTCCTAACATCTGGCGGCGGGTGTAATTTGGGCACTTACCATCCTTCTTTACCTGTCTGACCAAGAAGGGTAGATAATCCGACATGTATTTTCGGCGCTGAGAAGTGTAGGTAGGTCGAGGTAACCCAATAGAGAGAAAGTTGATAGATTTTTAAGTAGGTTAGGTTAGGTTAGGTTAGATTAGGTTAGGTTAGGTTAGGTTGGGTTAGGTTAGGTTAGGTTAGGTTATGGAAATCTCTTATTTTATATGTAATATGTACTTAAGTACTAAATAAAAATATAAAGAAATATAAAATTTACTTTATTCTGTAGAGTGTTACAAAAATGTTGTGAGGAAACTTTATTAAGGGCAGATTTTTCATTTAAAAAAGTGCAAAGTAGCCCCCTCTAACGGTAAATTTTTTCAGACCTTAAGTGATAATAGGTCATTTCTTTTATAGGAAAATCTAAAAATACAAAAATATATCTTATTATGAATGTCGGTGATCTAATCAATAACTGTATTTCATAAATCAGTCGGTTAGCGCCCAAAATACACATAGGATTAAAATGACCCTTCGGTCTTGGCGCCTAGTTTACATGTTGTAAAAAGTACATTAATCCTTTAGCGCCCAAATTACATCCGACCACATCTGGACTACCATCCTCATAAAAAGGCGATGATTTCTAAAGTAATGTTAATGTCATATGCTTTGAGAAAAAATTATTTGAGCTACTTCACTTATTCATTTGGAGATTGATAGTGTATAATATATTTCAGTATAATCCCTATTCCGGTCCTGTTTTTGAAATAACAATTACGGTGTATACCTAGCTCATTCCACATTTGCGCTATTGCAATTATTGTTATTGGAAATAGCGCTACCCTTATAAATATTGATAATGTTTAATAAATTATGTGCTACGGTATCGTAACAGTCGAACCCACGTATTAATTACATTTTCAATTAGTCTAGAACGGGAACGCAAATTCAATCAACGTTTATTTTATATTCGGTAGTTTAATCCAAAAAAGCACCGTTCTATTTACCTCAGGTTACACAACACCACCACAAATTCGTAATATTTGACTATTTTTTTGTACGTACCCTGCTATGTGCAAACTTAGAGGAAAACCAAGGAAGGTGATTAGTATTATCAATTTAACCTTATATTGAAACGATTTTATGTAATTGTTAAATACAAAAAGAGAACACAAAGTTGAGGTAGTGTAAATCAAACAAAAAAACAAAGTAATAAGGATATGAAAGAACCAGTGAATCCCCTAATTTTCAAATCGTTACCCAGTGAACTTATAGCAGTTCTGCCAATTAGCACGAACGGGATTTGTCACACATAGATAACAATTTGTTGAATAATTATTGTCATAAAGTATAAAAACTAAAATTTCCATCAGAGAATCGGCACTACTAGCAAAGCTGATCTATGATTACGAATATTTTTTATAACCAACAGATCAAAGCAGAAAATATCAACGGATGAAATGATACTGAGAGAAGAGATTAAATTAAGAGAATAGAACGACCCAAGTAGATGTAGAGTAAGCGTAGTGAGTGCGGTGCAAAAAAAACTAACCACAACAGTTGAGTGGGTTTGGAAACATATTGAAAATGAAGGAAGATGTGCCGGAACTAGAAAATACCTTGAAATCTGGATTTAACTGGGGATAAGCCAAACAAGAAGTTGAGAATTAGACTAAATGAGAAAGATATATAACTTGTATAGATATTGTAGAAGAGCTTGACTTAAAAGACACTGTCGTATCATATACTAAGAAGGAAAATCAATATACTCGACTACTGCTTAGCTGAATACACAATTGTGCATGTTTGGGCATCGACGATAGAAGGTAGTCGACTTCTGCTAATGGAACCTTGTTTCAAGCAGCTTTAACTCATAATTGATATGATTTAATTGTAGTGCTCCTCCACTATTATTCACAATCAATAGTATCCCTCTTTTTCGCTATGCCCTCAATAGCAAATCAGATATCATGTAGCTCTCCATTGAATCCTTCATATACACCGAAACATCGTAAACGGTAGAAGAAAATATTGAAGGATCGAATGCTCCAATATAATTTCCATATAGTAACCTAACCTTCATCTACATATTATTCATCGTTATACCACAATGGTTATTTGCCTGAAGCGTCTATGTTGATGTTCGATAGTATGATTTGGTTGACAAGTTGGCCTTTTCGTGTTTATCAACCTACTTTTTCTTGAATGAAATAAGTTTATTTGGAACAAATAAAAGGAAAAATTTGTTCCTGTGCTTGGGCTCATATCCAGATCAAACATCAATCTGTTTTCTCTATCTAAATATGAGCTACATTTTTCTGTAATTACCTAAAAGAAAAATTCTCAGAAACAACGGTCAGGTATTTGATAATGACACGGACTGATTATAGTTTTCATATAATTTTTGTTTTGATAGTTATAAACTAAACTTCAATTTTTATGCAAGAAAACACCACAACTGGTATTGGATAGATACAGAACCCATACCACAACCAGGTTAGTCTTCATCTTGCACTGTAGTAAGTGGTCTTACAATTTCTAATTTTGGTCTTGGAGGGTCAAATATTGTTCTTGGTCTTGTCATTATACATTGACAGATTTTTAAAGAAGATAATTTTTTGGAAAATATTTGAATTTATTTTTTAACAAAAAGGTCTAATTGCATGGCCACCACATTCCTCTGAATTAGAAACAATGGACTCATTTTTTTGGGGATATCTTAAAAGCTTGGTATATTGAACACAGGAACAAAATGATCAATAAAAAAGATTTCCATTGTGACGCTATAAGGCAGAATCTTGAAATTCTATTCCAATTTCAAAGAAATATTTACCGTAGACTACGGAAGTGTGTAGAAGTACAAGATAGCCACTCCAAACATTTATTATAGTTTTTTTTGTTTTTATTAGATAACTCGCGAACTAACCAACTTTATATTTCTACAATTCAATTTTTCCCTTTTGTAAGTAAAGGGATGTTCGACAGTACTCATTTCAATTAGAAATGTTTAATTGTGTTTTGATACCTCCTGTACGTATTTTCAATAAATAATTACACTTCATGATAATTTTTTTCAGAATGTCTCTTTATGTCGAACGGTTTCCTTGGCATGTACAACGATCTGAAAAGCTACATATCTTCTAAACCATAAATTGAAAAATTCATTTCTGCTATCTTTAAATTGAGCAGATTTTTCATGTAATCTACTCACCCTCAACTTTTTTGTATCAAGTCCCGGAAGACTCTGTATACTATCATATTGCAACGAAAAAAATTATTATTGGCTCTTCAGAAACAGAATTTTTTTCAGATTTGAACCTTCGGCTTTTCCGTTTTAAAAGGTTGCCATATCTAGTACTGCTGAAAAAAGTTTTCTTTAATTCATTGAAAATATTCTAATACAATGGCGGTCATATTTGTATCAGAATAACTTTTTTTAATGGACTAATCTCATTTTAATATATGGTCAAATTCAACATCACGCTAAAATTTAACATGTGGCTGATAATCACCTGAAATTATAGTTTATCATGTTCAAACTTCAAATCACATGAAAAGTTTTATTATCGGCAACGATTTACGACTATCAATAAATATACAAGCTCTGCCGTCATTTGTGGAGCTGAAAAGATATTTTAGAGACCACGTAGGTGTTTGTAACGAGCAATTACGTTACAATATGATAATTATTCTGTCATGATCTCAATCATACGACCATTCAAAAGAACATCTTATTCGCAAAATAATTGATTCGTCGATACCAGCCTTACGTCGGTTAGCGACAACAAATTAATTCAACAGGCATAATAAAAATCAACCAAAAGTTTTATCTTCGAGCAATTCACTTAATGTGGGTATCAGTCGAGCTTAAATTTATAGCTATGATGAGGGCTATACTATTAAGGCAGTACCTAAAATATAAATGACAGGGCCAAAAAATATTTAGTTGTAAGTATGTCTGTTGATTAACGATCTGATAATTTCGAGTGGTTTAATTAGAAAACAGTAATTTTATTGGTATTATCTTCTGGCTATAATTCCTCACATAAAATAATAATTTGGGTAATAATACTCCATCTATAAAAACTATAAATCAAATAAGGAATATAAGGAGTAAAAATATAGATAATTGATAATAAATCTTTGTTACGGATTGTTGACAAGGAGAATTTTCTTTTCAAATTGAATATATGGATGTGGTATTATAAAAGGGCATTCTTCTTCTTCTTTTCATGCCATCTTCCCACTGAAGGTTGGCGACAACGTTTTTAAATGCGTCTCTGTCTCTCGCAACATGAAACAATTCTCCGATGCTGAGATACGTCCATTCTCTTATGTTACGAAACCAGGATTTCTTCTTCTTGTGCAATGCCTTTCTTTCCCTCTAATCTGCCCTGCATTATGTTCTGTAGCAGTAGGTATTTGTCTTTGCGTAAGATGTGTCCTATGTAAGATGTTCTTCTTATCTTAATAATTGTCAACAGCTTTCTTTTGCTACCAACGCGTCCTAATACTTCGTCGTTGGTCATTCTGTCAGTCCAGGGTATCTTCAGGATAGATAGTTTGATACTTCCATTTATTGTATATAAATTGTAACTTCAACACAAATGAGAGGAAATACAAACATGATAATTTATAAATCACGAACCAGTTCGTCTAACTAGATACGTAGGTAGGTATATAACTAGATCATCGCTTTTTCCATTCCAATATTATGTTTGTATCTTATCATTTGTCTTTATTCCATTCTTTCTGCTATATATTTGTCTCAATTTTCCCTTTTGCAATACTTCACAATCTTTAAGGTCGCTTGACATTATGCAAAATAACGTGATGCAAGACACAATACTTCTTGATCAAAGGAGATGAAGTTCAGCTATTTGTGTTAAGCAACATCTCGCATTTGCGACATTATCGTTTTGGTGCCAAGGATTCCTTTGTTATCGTTTGTTTTATTCTACTTAAAACTTTTTCAAATGATTCTTCATCCATTCCCTTTTCTCGCCTAATTCTATAGCTATACTTATGCTTCCCTTTGTTTTATCTAGCCAGGGCTTGGCCCACCATCGCTCTTTTCTGCCCATAAGACTTCAAAAGCAAGGCAGCTGCTGACCTTTTCTTGTTTACCTTACCTATCTTTGTTTTTTTAATTTTTAAACCACCCACAAAATATAAAATAAAATTTGAGCTTAGGATTGTTCAGTTTTTCTTCCGAAATTTTGATTAGTGGTAACCTTAATATAATGGCAAGAGACTTGCGTAATGTTAAGGGACGTGCAATATTCGTCTCTGCAATATTTTGATCTTGCACGTTATCTTGTCAAGCGGCGTTTTGACTCAATTATATATTTAGGAAAAGTTTATTGTAACTTTCAGTATTTTTCCATTACCACCATTGTTATCATCAGCTCCAGACGAGTTAATAGGTATGAAAATTGTACTCTCTATTAAATTTAATATAGAGGTTATTGTTAAAGAGGAAACCTCAGCTGAGAACAGAAGGAATTTGTAATTAAATCCTCCAATACCCATTCTAGAACTTTCGGGTATTGTCTAAAAGAATTTCGCAGTATTCCTAAGTGATGGAAAATATTGGTAAGAAGACATTTGATTAAATGCTGGTTATAGTATATCTGAAGATCGTTCATAAAATAAGGGCAAGTTCTTCTTATCTGGGTATCAGTATACCGGGGATCAAGACAGAAGCCAATTATTTCGTGAAATACCAATCGGACTATAGACTTGTTTTTTACCAGTATTAATTACCAGAGAGCAAAACAGGAAAAAAATCCTTAATCAAGCATCCAAATGGAAATCTATATCTATTCATAGATATTCGATATTGTTTCTCAGAGAATATAAGTCTATTAATGTATTGATCTAAGTAGAAACAGCCTACGCGTTCTCGTGGCTACTTCAACGAATACCTCGTGAGAACTAGCGTGAAGAATAGGGTGAAACTGAGTGTATCGAGGCAGTAGTCGGCTATATAACCGAAGTATTTGAAATGAAAGCGAATAATCAACCTTTTTTAAGCCTTATCAAATTTTGAAGTTTATCATTGCACTAAGATTATTGGAAACTATAGTGAATTTTTACAGAACTATCAAGAGAAACAGATAATTCAGGTGCATATTCAAGCTGCAGAGATTTAGAATTAAAACAAAAAATTAAAATTAATACTATTGTACAACCTAGGTATACAAGTGGAAACTGATGAATATTTGAATTATCTGTATATCTAAGAACTTAATTAACTGAATGCAAGATTAAGTTAAGGAATTTTTCAAAGGAAACTGATATTTTTTGAAACGCGTACCAACATGGTAGAATTTTTTTTCTTTTAATACAAATAAGCGATAAAAAGTGAAGAAATGAAGTTTGGAGAAGTTTGAATTTACTAAAAGTAGAACAAGATTTATAGGTCCTGTGCAATGACTGATAGACAACCGTATTTGGTTCTTTTTGCTGGATATTTGATATGAGGATCGGCAGGATTCTCATATCAAGTAATCATTGGTTAACAATAAAACCAAGAGTATAAGGAGCGCATTCACGTTCCCTACTTGATAAATTATCCAGAATTATCTAACAGTTTGTACATACATACTGGAGTGACTCACTCACATGTGTAAGTCTTCACACCTGCATACCCAAAATAAATTGAGCTCAGATAATCAGGCACACTCAGATCCGAAGCCGCCAACATCGACGTTCCAGTTCATATATACAGGTAAACTGTCTTCTGTACACTGGGCTTGAAGAGATCATCGTGTGAATATCAGTAATATCCCCAATCCAATACCTCAAAGAACTGTAATTGCATTTCCTCATAGTACCTACGTCTGAAATAATCACTTTTTACAAAAATCAATTCTGTGTTTAATGAGTTGATTCACAAAAAACACAAAGACCAGAAAAATGAAGTCCAAGCAATTTTTTATAACCAGATATTTTCTGAAGTTGGTACGCTGAAAGTAGCATAAGATTTACAAGTCCAGTAGGAATTTTGAAATAGTTTGACACAAGAAGAAGCTCTTATATGACCATTTTTTATTCTCTCTCACCAATTTCGATATACTGTTTTGTTGTTTCTGCGCCTTTTCTAGAGGCAATAATGAAATAGTCTATATCCATAGCATATAATCATTTTAAATCATCACAATCGATTTATTTGTACATGCCAGAAACTGAATCATTGAAAGTTGAGGTAAATAAACGGAGCTTCTTTAGAAAATAGTTGTAAAGTAATTTATCTACTTTTAATTGCAATTAAAGTTCTATTCTTCTCTTAGTTAATGAAACTTGCCTCATACTGTATTAGAGTTTCAATTAGTTCACAGCGAGTATTCAACCGACTATAATTCAGTTATTCGTGTAATTTCATGGTCGACTAAGAGAAGGTTATCCAACCATGCATCTTGAAATTACTATTTCTCGCAAGTATGTTTGCATTTCTACTGGACACGTAGAACTTAAAACTTCCAAGCATACGTATAATAAGCATTGAATTATGTGTTTAGTATAGGTACATAAAGCTGCAACTTCTTGTTTATTTATTTTAGTTTGGCTAGTTTGGTATCCCAAAGCGTGATATATGTGTTATTAGTATGTTTATTATGTTACTCTGTTCAACTAACTTGGAAAGAAATTTTGGAGACCGAGGAAATTGGAAAAATCACATGCTCAAGTTATAAATTATTCATCTCTGTTTTCTAGATCACCTGTTGATTCAATTTTTGTTGTAGAATGATTTTTTCTCATAAATGGAAGTTATTACAGGGTATAATATTTTTTGGAATGATTAAAATAAACATGGCATTTTGAATGACTGTCAAAAAAGTTTGAAAAAAACGTTTTCATAGAAATGTGATTCTTGAAACATCTCCAAACTTTTATTGTGAACAGTATACAATAGGGCATTTGACAATATATGGAAAAAGATTTAACCTCCAATTGGATCTTTTGAACAGTTAGAAGCATTTTAGCCCAGTAGCGTCCATCTTCTTCTTTTGAGGACAGTTTCTAAGAATTTCTTTTGACCACTTGGTGGTAATATAACCAGCTTTTCCCCTCTCTACCATAAAATGCAAATAACAAGGTATCTCCACTAATTGTACCTGATTCAGTCATTCCAAATTTTGTCTAGTTCACATCTGTACAAAATTCTTTCAAATCTTGAATGTATTTTTGTGATGACGATATACCTTTGGCACTGTTAACACGGTGTACATTTACGCAAACTTCCTCAGAAAGTGTACAGAAAAGTGAAGACATTTCGTCTGGAAACAAGTTCCTCCACATTATAGTTTCATCCACAAAGAAATAAATTGGAAAAAAATTTTGAAAATATGAAAACGAAACTTTTCTCCTGTTCAACATAATGTGTTCGACATAATCATTGGAGAAACAACCGCTGAGAAAAATAAGCACGATTTTTCCGTTATAAACATTTATTGGATTTCTGATATTCACCGAATATCATACAGTAGCAAGTGAAAGAGACTACTGGTCCGACTTAGGTGTACAGAACTCTTTCAGTAGGAATGTTTATCTTCAAATGAAATATGATCTTCATTTCCAAATTAATGCAAAATTTGCCCAACGCAGAAAATTCAAAATTCTTCCACTCATAGGAAATGTAAATATAAAAATTTACGAAACTGAGGAATCTTCCATCATTATTTAGCAATATGTTAAATGATTGCTAGATATTATGGACACAATGCGTTGAAGCAATTTATCATAGCGAAACCCATAGGATTTGGCTACAAATTTTGGACAATAAGCGCACTCGATGGATACTGCTACAATTTCTCCTCGTATTGTGTAAAAGAAAGCGGTGGAGCTGCAAGTAAACCTTTAGGAACTAAGATAAGTAGTTTCTAAAAGGCTATCCGTTGTAGAAATCCCGAAATCTACACTATCTATTCCAACAATTTTTCATTATTTTTCAATAGCCAATAGTTATCTTTAAAACTAACCGAAAAGGATTTTCGATCAATGGAAACTATTATTGAGAACAGAAACCAAAAATGTCCTATTAGAACTTTAAAAGATATGCAAAAACTCAAAAGTTTTGACTATCATTTTGATTAGAAAAATGAGACACTAGTTTTTGAAGTGTAATGACAATAAATGCGCGTCACTTGTTGCCAGCTTTGAGACAACAATACACCGATGGAGTCTATAAAAAAGGAGCGGATACCAATTCTACAACGAAATTGTGAAAATTACAATCAACATATGGGAGGTGTTCATCACGATTGATTGCTAGAAGAGCAATCAATACCAATCACAGGAATAAAGTGATGTCCGTGTTTGATTACGCGTATTATAGAAATGGCAGTGGTCAATGCTTTATTGTTGTATCGTGCAGTAAACGGTAAAAAGACAATATCAATAAAATATTTCCTGAAGCAAATTACAATGACTTACCTGGAAATTGGACATAAGCGACGATTGATGAAGGGTTGACTAGGTTAACATACTGTCGACATTAAAATCAAATGTCAGGTATGATGAAATTGGACATTTTCTCAAAACAATGAGAAAAACAACGTCGGTGTCAATTTAGTGACTGCAAAGGCAACAACATCATGTTCTTAGTGTCTTATGAAATTTCACAAAAAATTAAATTTTTATTCTTTTTATTATGCATGTATGTATGTATGAGTTTGGGGTTTTGTCTGCCCAAAGGATCTATTGTGTCTTCCTTTCTTGCTACGATATTGGTGAACCCAGTGTTTACAGCTGATCCCTCAATCCCACTCCTTTTAAAAAGTCTAGAATGTGGGATGGCTTCAATTTCACACTAAGGAACACTAGAATTTGTATAGAGGTTTCGTTCTCTGTCCAACAATATCTGCAGGTCACATTATCTGCTAGGCTTCAGATGTGTGTCGAGAAGACAGTGCCCCGATGAACTCCTGTTAGTATTCGCATATTGCTCTTACTTGGTTGTTACATTCTGAAGAGTCTTTACCTGTCTCAGCCCTTCTGGGTTGTCCCAATAGTTTATTTTGCTCCTATTTACCTTATTTTCTAGTGCTTTTTCAATTGCTCTGTAACTGATACCATGGAAGGGTTCAGATACCATGAAGGGCTTGTCTACCCATGCTTTAGCTATTTCATTTCCCTTCCCTCCGGTGTGTCCAGAATCCATCGTAGGGTAATTCTATTCTTCTTGTCTAGCTCGATTAATTTTTCTAGGTAATCCCAAACAAGTTTGGATTTTATAATATTAGAGCTTAGAGGTTGCTTGACTATTGAACAGAATGATGATTTCCTGTTTGCGATAGTTCCTCTCTAGATTGAACCGAGCACATTTTTCAATTGCCTGGATTTCTGCTTGAAAAATGCTTGGAGCGCTGCCCGGTCTTCCATTGTGTTTGGTTCTGCGCCCGTACACTGCTATTCCTGTTCCATCTTCTGTTTTTGATCCATCCGTATACCATTTAATGGTATTTTTGTTCATTTTTTTGTATGGTGTTTGGTCCAATTTGTTACTTTTTATCATAAAATGATGTTTTAGTCCTATAATCCTATTTCTTCAAATACATCAAATTTATAGTCCCATGCTCCCATACTCCTCACTTGAGAACGGCCCTTTTTGAATGAATTTAGACGTAATATTATTTTTTTGTCTACGCATATGAGTTTCTAATGAAAAATGAACGATATTCTGTAATTTCCTTTGAAATTGGTTGAAAAAAAGTAAATTGAGCGTTAATGGATTAATGATGAATTGTTTGAGTGTTATAAAATGTCGTTAAAAACTTATTAGTGTTGTAAAGTGCTTAACATAGGATAATGCTTATTTGAAAATACTTGAAAAACTATTTATTTACGTGCTACAGCAATAAAATAACGAAAAAAGTGGTTGCAATTTACTCGAAGACATCCAGTAAACTTACATGCTACAACTTTAGATCAATAATAATAATTATACGGATAAACTTTATTCTACGTATTTTTGTATTCATTTATCCAGCTTCATGATAAATATTTTGTGCTCTAATTACTAGAAAAAGAACCTATTTCTTCATTATCTAATGCAAATCAATAATAATGATTTATTGATGCAAACATGAATAGTAACCACACAAAAAAATGACACAGATACAGAAACTAGGGCACTCCAACTTCTTCTATATAATTTAGGTATACGAAACATTTTCCATATTTTCCAGCTGAGCCGTCAAACTTAAGTGAGAAGTTATGTAACAATGATTCATTACGTTAAAAACTCTTTAAATAACTATAATATTGGAATTCTTATATTCTAATCATGATATAATTATAGTGATGTCATATTTTTCAACTAATGTCCCGACTATAAATACTGTTAAATCAAATTCACGATTCTATTCTAACAAGACCGCAATCCTCAATTACGTAACGATAAATCTTATCAATACATGTTTCAATGCAACTGGCGACGTCCTTTTGAAACCTTATTAAATAGTTGAGAAGCATCCTATCTAAGATCTTATCTTCGCCCATACCGCCTTGGCCATGTCGAGGGATCCAATAGTTTCCTCGCCCAATTGTAAATGCAAATGGGTCACTAACGACCCTGCACCATTGGTATGTTTATACGAAAATGTGATGACACAAACTACAGCAATACGTTACGCCGCCCTACTTTCTAATTACCCCAAGAACATTTCCACTGGAACTTGGAGAAGGAGGAAATCTATCATGGCTTCTGTGCTAATCGCTTAGATCAAGTGGATACTATATTTGACTTCTGGTTAAGATATTACTCTCATTATAATATTGAAATCCATTTGTTCATAGCTGTTATTATGAATGGGTTCAACGTATTTGAAATATTGGTTTGTTTGGTAATCACCACTGAGTTGTTATTTATAAATCAAATACAAACTTTGACTATAGAATGGAGGAGAAATGAGAAACAACGATAATAACAATAATATATAAAGTGAATATGTGGAGAATTTCGGTTGTATGTGCATAAATAATTTCCACGGAGATACAAAAAAAATAACCCAGTAGAAGCAGTGAGGAGTATGAAAAAAAAAATGTAGGAAAATGCAAAAAAACAATGGTTCATGATATTTTGGGATAAATCAAAAAGAAAAAGAGAAATTCAATGAATTATTTCGATACTAACAGCAGAACATATAGAATCTAAAAAAGGTGAAGAACAACGAGTAAACTGCAATACAACAAGAACAAGCGCAATACTAAAAGCAACTGGAGCAGAAATAAAAAGAAGCGAAGTGGTAAAGGTGATAGACAAATTGAAAATAGACGAAATATCAGAAATGGAAGAAATACATACGAAATTGTTAAGTACTAAGCATGTAAGGGTATGAAATTATTACAAAGAATAGGACAAGTAGCTTGGAACCACAATTCAATAGAAATGAAGCAAAAATTATGAAGGAATATCGCTAATCTTTATTACTTTACAAGACTGAGACAACACGTTAATCGATACACGAGTAAAATTCATATCAATCATATCAACTCAGGATTGTATATTCGCTTTTAGACAAAAATCAGAAATAGATAATGGAATTAACATTGCAGTAGCTGATTTAATTAAAAATATTTCACAAGTTAGTGGAAATGTGATAAATAGCTTCGAAACTAACAAAAGAGTGGGACAAGGAGGCTGAGATTGAGACCAATTTACTTAATCGAACCAACCTATAAATGCTAGTAGGGAAAGAACTTTAAAACAGAATATAGAAATTGGGACTAGAAGGAATAATTGTGGTATAAGAACAAGAAATGTTGACAACTAAAGTATCTAAAAATAATTGGCAAAATTTTTTAATGAAAAGATTTGATAAAACCTACAGGAACAAAATACTGATACTGAATACTGAATACTGAATACTACTACTAATACTGATGTGTGATTGCAAATTCTGAAAGTTTGAAGACACGTTCAAAGTAATTGTTTTTTTTTTGGTCGGGAACCTTGAACCCAATCTGACAGAACTTTCCCTGCTACCCGTATATAATGCTAAGGTGTCGTTTTTAAGGTATGTATAGGTTTATGAAGTAACTTAACTTAAGTCTTTAATGAAACTTCGATTCTTCAATAGAGAATTTCAATGGATAATAGCTGAAGTTTCGCGGTTTTCCTCTTGTAGAAACCTGTTTTCAAGATATGATATTCTAAAACTTTGTTCTTTGTACGTATACGGAGCATGAATTTATATTTCCAATTACTAAACTAAATACATGCTAGCAGAATCATTATGAAATATTTCACGAGTCACTCAGGTATTGAGATTTAGAAATTTTTATTATTCACATCTGAATATAAGCGCTATAAATTGATATAGAAAACTCAATGGAAAATTACATCAATATGCGATTTATATATGATAATTTTCTTTCAATATTCTCCTTCTCATTTTTCATTTCGCTCAGTTAAGGGCATCGGAAATATATTTATTATCCATTTACCTACTTTCACCATCTTTTTCTGTCCTGTCGTTTAGTATTATCATTCGATTTATCATTGGTTTCCTATGTTTTTGAAAATTGATTATTTGTCAGTTTCACCTCCATATGTTAGTTCTAGAACTGTATTATGATCATTTTTTTCCCTTTTCAGTTTGTAACCTCAGCTTATTTTGCCCTCATTTGTGATTACTGTTCCAAAATATTCAAAAGTGGTTTCCATTTGTCTCGATTATTATTATCATTGTTTCGCATTTTTCTATGTTAATTTTCATTTGCAATTTTTCTATCACTTCCATCCAATTATTCATTAGTGCTTCCATCTTTCTATGATGCTCTACCATTATTACGATTTCAAATGCATATATTAAATTTATTGAAATCATGTTGAGGTATCTCGAAGTGTCTCGTCCGTTTCTTACAATAATTGTATAATTTTCAATGTCCGCTCTTCCTTGTACTAATTTCAATACGAGTCTCTGAGATGGAAATTGATTATAATTCACAATATCACAAAATAATTTGACACAACTTAAAGAATAAGATTATTATTTTTGTAATAACAAAAGGAGAAACAGCAGAAATCCATTTAAAATACGTCATAGTTGTTTTAGTTACAAATTTAAAAGACGGTTCATACACCAACACAAATTTATTAACACGTAAACTGCCACTAGCAATTTTAAGAAATCTACCACAAAAAGAGAATTTGAAGGTTTCACAAATTATCTTGTAGTTGGCTTCTGTAATAGAAATTTCTTAGCGAAAGCCAACTAGCGAAGTTAATTCGCGCGCATTTGCACGCAGATATCCGACTTATCGCTTCTTTGAAGCTGAATCATAAATATTCGTTAGAAATTGTGAGCGAATTTATCACATTTCAGTCTTTCTTGAGCGTTTTGTTTTCCAATTATTCTTATAACTGAGTTGTCAAGAGCCTAATATGAAAAAAACCACTGACTTAAAATGAATTTGAGTACTACGCAAATCTAAGTGTAGCTATTATGAAGTTTGTGATAATTCAAGTGATGGTGAAGATGAAGTCTTCTCTGAACTTCAAGTTGATGCTAAATTAGAGAATAATGACGGTAATTTCAGGCAACAACATCAAATACGAATTTTCCAAGAGAATATTTGTGTGAAATTTTATACGGCAAATTTTACGTTACTAACGCTGGTGAACTCACCTTTTCGGATGACTTTCCAGCATTATTGGTGAAACAAACAAATTTATATGTTGCGCAAGAAATTGAGGAACGCAAAGCAATAAACAAGTCTAATATGGAAAGTGGCAAAACGTCAGTAATGGAGAGATGAAAATTTTTTTTGGATTATTGTTACGAGTGGGAATTTGTATTTTCAACTATTGTGGTTTAGGCGCTAATATTTTACTATAAATCGATTCCAGTTTTTACTTGTTGATACTTGTTGTTTAGTTGATAGCTCAATACCATCTCCCAAAAGATTATACAAGGAAAAACCCATACTAAATGATTTTAATAATATTATGTGTGAAACCTATGTACCAGATAAAAATATTTTTATTGACGAATCCATGATGCTATGGTGGGGAAGGTTGCTTTTAAGCCAATACATAAAAAAATCAAAAAGTTGGTATCAAAATGTATGAACTATCTGAATCCGACGGTCTTTTGATGAAAACAAAGATTTACAGCGGAAAATCTGAGGGAACTGAGAGTAATGTTAATCACACTATTGACGTTGTTTTACATTCACCATTTTGTAAATGTTACACGGTTCAAATGGATGATTCTTATAATTCTGATACTATTGCCCAACTCCTAAAAGCAGGGAGAGCTTATGTCTGAGGAAATGAGAAATAACAAAAAAGGAAATTGTGGTAAATTGTAAACTGAAAAACGAGGAGTGAAATTGGCAGCAAAATTATCCTGTTGATGTATGCAAATGGAAATACAAAGGAGTTGTCCTTAGTATTTCAACCATGCATGCTGTTGAAATGATGCCGTTTTGCAATGGAAATATTCCTATGAAATCAAACAGAATTCGATATTACAATAAAGATATATCGATTAAATGTTTTCGTAGTACTCATGTCTGAGAAAAACTATCAGACGGACCCAAAAGTTTTCTTCACATATTATAGATATATGATCATAATGGCCACAATTTTCAAAAAGTACCTTCTTCTAAAATAGAACTGATAAAGTTCAGAGAATTTGTCGCAGAGTTAATAGGAAAAGAAATATCATCCCTTCCGAAAAAAATCAAATTGCATCAGCTCCAAATAAATAGAGTCCGATAAAGACAAATCGTATATTTACTCAGCTAACTAAGCTAAAAACTCCGAAAAACGCTTCATTTCTGTCCAGCCTGTGAAGACAAGACAGTTCTTTGTGTGGGAGATTTTTTGAAGGAGTTCCACAAACAATAAAACATTATTTTGTATCTTCCATTCGAAGGAATTTTCTTAATTATACGGTTTTTTAAAGGTTTTTATCAAGTTTTCTGTTCATACAAGGCAGTATTCGATTTTTGTTCTATTCCCAGAAGCCAACTATCGATATTAGCATTATATACGCTACTTAAGTTTATTCGTAGCTGCACAAAAATGGTAACACAATGCGAGTTATCTCATAGATGGCAGTCAACGTGTTCAGCTAAGAGAATTTTTCTTTCTTAATGAGTATTCGATAATCGTTCACTCATGTTGTGCTTGAAGCAAGGCTATCAATAAAATATATGGTGATGTTTAAGTTATGGTGTATGCACAGGTTTTTCTCAGAAAATAAATATTTGATGATTGTAAAGTACAGTGATAGAATTAAAATGGACCACCTATTAAAAGGATTAAAAATCCTTGAGCATTGGCAAGATATACAGATGGAAGATCTACTCTTTAAGGACGTGTTTAGTCATAATAAGAATTGACATCTTCTAGAAGCTGCGAAAAACACACATGAAACGGAAGACAAAACGAATAATAGAAATAGAAAGGAGATGGGGTACCAGAGAGTTCTTTCTAGAAAACATCGTTCTTTGACGAGTATATTTTGGTTGAAAGGGTTTCGGCGTCGTGTGTGACAAGTAGTTAGTTATAGAGACAAACGTTAACGCAAAACGTGAGTATTGATTATAAATTAATGACATATAGTGAATGGTGTCTTCAAAATATATATGAGTGTCTTCATTTAAGTGAGTGATTTGTTAGTGATACGAAAATCTACCATTTTTTTATTATTATACTACCGATAAAGTAAGACTGTATTAATCAGATGAGAAGCAATAAATCATTATTTATTATACATATAAAAATTCATATTTCCGAAATTTATTTATATTCCATTAGCACAAAAACTTGAAATACAAATAAATATTTGTTTGGAGTTTTATCTTACAAATTATATTTGTTCTAACAAAGTACGAAGCTGCTTATATTCTCCAAGTTTGAAAAATATAATATAATTAAAGGAATAATATCACTACCAACATTCACATTCACATTATATCAAAACAACGTGCTTATGTTCAGTAACTTTGGAAGTGAAAACTTTGTTCGTTGTAGGTATTCAGTTGTCCAAATTAATTAGTCCCAACACAATATGAAATTTTTTCCATTTCTGGAATATTTGAAATTATTTTCGGGTATAATTAATTAGAAACAGCATTTGCAGAGTCAAATTCAAATATACATACACATAATTCAACTTAAAAAAAGTATGTTTTATATTCACATATTTCTCCATTTTTCAACCAGTTCTGTTTTCAATAGGCTCTAAACTCAGTCTATTCAGTAAATTTTTTACATATGGTAACTCAAAAATGTTATCTTTATATTACTATTCGGATTTCAACCTTTAGTCTCTTGATATCTGAGAAAGTAAAGGGAAGAAAATTTCAACAATTACGGGTGTTCTATGTATTATTCAACGTCTGGAAGAAACGCTGACATTTACAATATTATTTCATATTGAAAATTTTGATATAAAGATCAAACTAAACTAAACACTTTCCCTTTTTACTGATAGAGAGCCTCACTACATTTTTGAATAACTTTTGTCAGTGCTGTACGTGCCGTTTGTCACGTGATACCTGTCACATTGACGTAACTTTAGAAGCCAGAAGTGCATGATTTCTATTGGAGCTATTAGTTGTGGATGGAGTGGAGAAACGAAAATTTTAGGCATGTTTTACTTTTTTATTTCTGTAAAGGAAACGAAGTTGCTGCGGATCACAAAGAAATATGTGACGTTTATGGTGTTGATTGCTCAACAGAGCGCACGTGTCAAAATTGGTATAAAACATTTCGTTCTGGAGATTTTTCCCTCAAAGATGAGCAACGTTCTGGTTGGCCTACTGAAGTTAACGATGACCAAATCAAAGTCATAATTGAAGAGGGTCGTCATATAATTGTTCCAGAGGTTGCGAAGAGGCTACTTGTATCGCATTCAACAAAATAATCATCACTGGTGATGAAAAATGAGTCCTGTACATTAAGATATTTAGAAACCGATCATACAGCAAACACAATGAACCAGCACAAACCACATCGATAGTTGAAAAACAACAAAAAAAGCTCATGATGTCAGTTTGGAAGGATTACAAAGGTGTTGCGTTTTTTGAGCTGCTTCCAAGGATAAATTCTGATATTTTCTGTGAATAATTAATGAAACTGGATAAAGCAATCAAAGAAAAACGGCCAGAATTGTCAAATCGGATAGATTTGGTGTTCCATCATGATAATGCAAGGCCTCACAAATCGTTGGCTATTCGTGAAAAACTATTGGTGCTTGGCTGGAAAGTGATGCCACATCCCCCATATAGCTTTGATCTGGTACCATCTGACAAGAAATATGGTATAGAAGCTTAAACTAGCTCATACATAAGATGGCAGTAGGACATTAATGCTAATTGAGAAAAGTTGAAATTCGATGATTGAATATGTCATGTAGAGAAGTACTAGTTTCATTGCTAAAAAAGTTGGGTGGGGGGAGCTGGAATACAAAAATGCTCTGAAATTGATAAAACTGTTATTATAAAATTATTACCACTCTAGAAAAATTAGGTCCAGAAAATTCGTCGCAAGAAAGCCGATGCCTTGAAGGATCTTTATTGAAGCTAAAAAAATCAACAGAGGATGATAAAAATAGGAAATATCAAAAGTCTGTATGGGGGGAAAGGAAGGAGTAAGTGAACATTTCACTTTAAAATGGTTAGATGAAATGTAAAGTTTTATGCGCTACTGAGCTAATAATTTATTTAAAAAACATATTTATTGCATTTTAAGTTTGGTCACAAACTGAATCTTGAGATTTCAATTGTTCTTCTTAGTTGAAACATTACATTGAATGAATGCCCTCTTGTATTTTGGTCCCAAAACTATGCTCATTCGATTGACGTGAGAAAGTTATACGCAAGATGGGCGCCGCATTTTCTCACAATGGAACAAAAACAGCAACGTGAGGATGTTTCCATCGACTGTTTGACAATGTTTCAAACAAATTGAATCAAATTTCTACACAGTTTCATAATAATGGACGAAACATGGGTCCATCACATCACACGAAACAAAAGAACAATCAAAACAATGAATGAAAAGGACGAACCGCCCCCAAAGAAGGCAAAGACGGTTCCAAATGTAGAAAAGGTTATGGAGTCGGTTTTTGGGATACGCATGACATAATTTCCTTGATTATGGCATAATTGATTGCAACGTTTGAGCAAGAAATCAAGCAAAAATGGCCACATTTGGCTAAGAACAAAGTGTTATTTCATCAAGACAATGCACCAGTCCACACATCCGTTATGCAATAGCCAAAACTAATGAATTAAAGTTTGAGTTAATACTTCACGCACCCTATTCGCCAGATTAAGCCCCCTGGGATCATTTCCTGGTCCTAGACTTCAAAAAACGGCTTGGTGGTCAAATATTTTCCAACAATGAAGAGGTGATGTCGGCAATTGATGGCTATTTTGAGGAACTTGACGATTCTTATTATGAAAAACGTATCGAACTTAGAACTTATTGAACATCGCTGGGGAAAGAGTATAGAGATAATAGGAGATTACTTTTAAAAATAAATATATTTTCTTCCAAAATTTTTGTTTTTCACTTGTTGGGCCAGGTACTTCTATGACCATCCACGCAGTACCGGACTGAATTGTTTGAATAAACAATTATGAAACAAGGAAGTTTTATTTTAAACCAAATGCTATAAGTATTTCAAATTTCATACCAAATAATTACGCAGACAATGAATTGGAATTATATGGAATAATTGCGGAATGAGCATAGTTTTCAACGTTATCATAACAGGGTTATGTCCAAACCTCACATTTATTTGAATATTAATTTGAAAGAGGTGCAAAAAAACGTCGTTTTCATTTTAAAATAAATTTCCCTTTGTGATGCTATTCAAAGAATTTTAGTAATTATGGGTGAGGAATGAAGCGATAGAAAATCCGTTTAAGACGGAAGTATAATTTTATTTCAACAATCGAGAGATTGAATATCGATCTTTGTGGATGAACCTCTATTGATTCGTTCCTTCTAAAGCACATTGAGCTACATTCGTTAACGAACATCAATATATACAATTATGCAAATAAATGCAAAACTCCGTTTTCGCGACCCGCCTTCCGGATTTGAATTCATTAAGAGAACAATAGGAAGAGAGATAAGGAGAACTTGTTCCTGGACATTACCGATGGTAGCGACGCCATCGGGGAGAGGAAAATTAAGAAAAAGAAGGACGACCAATCATTACAGTATATCATATCAGAATAATTATGGAGTATCGATTCATTACTTCATATTATTTAAATAATTCTCATTTTATATACGTATAATATGAACAACTTCGATAACGAATATTTTAGAGTTTATTTGAATGTTTAAAATCAATTTTTTTTTCAAATCTGCACTAACTTGAGCTCTTGAAGCCTATTAATTTTATCAGGTACCCATATTCCTTATCCTTTACTCTGAGCAAGCAAAAGTGCTTCTGGCAATAATAATAATAAAAAATCCCATTCTTTCTTCGATATCTTTCGTCATCGGGACCCTAAGTGTCCACTCCAACTATTTTTTGGTCGATCCTATTGTTTGTTCCAACTGGATATTCATGCCTTGCAATTTTTACCAGTCCATCGTCTGTTATTCAACTCATATGTTGTTTATATCGTTTCTTATGCTGTAAAAACCATTCAATTATGTTATTTACTTCAAATGATCGTCTTATATTTTCTCTTCTTCCTCAATCTATGAGTGTGTTTCCCGAGATCTACCGGGAAAATGTCATTTCTCTGGTCTTCAAGAATTTTTTTGTTTTTGATGTTTCTAGCATTGTTTCTGATGTATAGATCATTATAGGTCCGACTCTTGCTTTATAAATTCGTGGATTCTCTTCTTGTCTTAGGTGTTTGCTTCGCCAAATTACGTTCTGAAGACATCTCACGACTTCAATTGGTATAGCTACTTGTCTTCGAATCTCGTTTTCTATGTCTCATAACTGGTTATGTCAATTCCAAGGTACTTGAATTTCATTCTGTCGTATTACTTGACCTTTTAGTTCTAATTTGCATCTAATGAACTATTTTGATGTCATGCATAAGGCTCTTTTCAGTCAAAATAGTCATATTATACTGTTTCCTTGGGAGATTGAACAATTCAATAATTTTTGGTACCCCATTGCGTCATCGGTGTAGCACAGGATGAGTATATTTCCTTTGTACAAAAAGTGAATAACATCTTTCTATTTGATACGGTCAAAAGCTTTTGTGAGGTTGATGAAACGTAGTTGTATTTTATGGATCTCTGAACCAATTGTCCTAGGATAAATATAAAGAAATATCAACTACAAACTATGTAATTTGTTCCAGGAACTGAAAGACTGGTAAGTGTTTATTTCTTCCTCAATAGAAACAAAGGGGTAGTTTTATCATAATGAATATCTTCATTCCAGTCGAATCCGATTGATATATTCAAGACACTCAATTTTCCACTGAAGCATAAAGATAATTTTCTACCAAGTCTTACGTTATTATTACTGTTGTTTCTCAGATTGGGAAGTAAGAACTGTTTTTGTGATGTAGAAAGCGTTTTTTCTATATTGGCAAGTAACAAAATGTCACTTGTCTGAGGTTTATTGCTAATATTCATATTAAAAATATTCAGTAGAATTTAGAACATTCCATTCAATCAAAATTACATTTTCTTCATATGAATATCGATATCTATATCAAATTTTAACTATAACTTAAATATAATTTCATCCATGATATCAGGAAAGAGAGTTTGTCCGTTTCAACAGATTAAAAAGGAAAACTTTGAAAATATGTAATTTTTGAAAATTCTAACATCTCAAAAGTTAATGGGTATGAAGCAGAAGAACTCATTTACATACTGAAAATTTACTAGCATTGTTTATAATGAAGTTATATTTCTAAAAAGAATTTGAAATATGTTAAAGAGACACACAGTCTTCTAGGAATATGTGAGAATAAGAGTTCAGAAATTCATTGCATAACTCATAGTAATTATACATGGAGCTTGAGCTAAAAAGGTAAAATAATCATATGCCAAACTCATTATTAAAGCTACCAAATCATAGTATTTTTTCATTTTCATTCTCGCTTGATATAGGTCTAGTAAGATTTCCATTTATTTTCCCAATTTGTGTCTTAATGGTTCAACTTGTATTTAAGTCCATCAAATTTATATTTTGATAAAGACTTAAAGAAAAGTCGAAGCATCAAATTTTATCTTTCCTCCAAAAATTATTAAAAAGACTAAGATTTAAAACAGAACAGACCTAAAATCAAAAACATATAGATGCATTAAGATATCAAAAGGTCTAAGGAATAAAAAAACTAAAGAAATTTATTTAATTCCTTGTAGATCATTCACGGATGGATCCTCTGCTATATACCGCAAATTGGAAAAGTACTTAGAAAATGTATGATGAAGATATCAAACTCTATGAAACAAGGGTGTTGGCATCGGATTATATAGTCAGATGGGACGATTATATATTTAATTTAGAAGCGTTTTTTAATCGATGAATTTGTATGATCTCCATTTTAGCATTCTCTTCTCCTAATCATTTTTGATCGATTGCTAGATCATGAATTTTAGATACGAGCACTAATGAATTAGATGAACATGAATATTTTTTGGTTTTGTCGTAGCATTTATCACTCCAGAAAATTATTTTTAAACATTTTTAATGCAGCTTCCTTATAAAATAAAAAACACTTATGCGATTCAGTGTTCAATATGACAGCATATCTAAAGTATTCTGTTTTTTTATTAGAATTTTTAGCATCGTTAATTTAATGATGAAATAATTTTTAGAGAGCACCTCGTCAAATTTTTCATTTATGTATAGTATTGATTTTTTCAGGGCGAAATAATGGAAATATCCATTTGTAAAATTATAAATCGAACGCGGTTCTTGAAACTTGTATTTCCATGAGATCGGTAAAATTATTACTTGATCTGAACTGTTAGCTATAGTTACAGCGTTTGTGTTGACACACAACAATGATAAGAATAAAATTCATCCAAAAAATTATTTGATGATTTTCTATAATTTAGCTGTTATAAATGCGATAACTAACCGTCTCTCTAAGAAACATTCTTCTCAACCCCAAGCAAAACTTTCATTTCAATCCAAAATTGCTGTTAAACATGTTCATTTCTTCTTTAGCGCCATCAAGTTGTTCCCCTATCCAACTTTAAATACAACAAATAATCTTAGAAATTAAAGTAATGATATCAGACTTTTCTGCTGCCACATAGTATTTTTTTCAAGATGAACAAAATGAAAAGGTTATTTACATATGTAATGATTTAGGACTTAAGGTAATTAAAATGTAATTTCTTCAAGTAACTAATTGATACATACCGTCATTGAATAGACTTGACAACTCTGTTACTATTTGTAGTTTAATTATATCTATCTAATATTTCTCAATTTCCTTCCTGTATTTCCTGGGCTATCGATTTGAAATTCTGCGTCCTGTTTACATATTACCAACAATATTGCCTGGCCAAGATAATTAAACATCGGAATTAACACTACGGTTAGCGAAATAGTCGTACTTAGTTGTTGAGGTCACATTGTCTATGGTTTATTGGTAAACATGAAACACTATTTATTATGCTTAACGCTATCTACGTCTTTCGAAATGGGAAAAAGCATTGATGTTCCATTGTGTGGTAGGTACGTGACTGAAAAATTCTTACTTGAAATTATTTTTTTTTTGAACTATCTATCAAGAAAAAGGACAGAATGAAAAGTTTGATACCATAATAATATATTGAATTAATTCTAATAGAGAAATATTTGATGGTTCACGTAAAGGATTAACAACTGGTTTCGTAGGTTTTGAGATTAGATGCGGAATATACTGTAGGATAAATCAAACGACTCTTTCAAGAGATAAAAATGAAAATTTCAAGCTTCCAGAAGAATTAAAATTTAGAATTGATGTCGACTACTGATTTCGAAATTTTATACGTAGGCCTACATGTTGATTCTAATCAACTTTCCTCATATTTGCCATATAAAAGATATTTTATGAATTGATTTCTGAAAAACTTCTGATTGCACTTTCAAAACCTAAATTATGTTAGATTTTAGTGTTTTGTGAAGAGACACTAATCAAGATTCTTTTCACACAATGCATAGAAATTGTTTACCTATTGTAATTTACAATTTGCACTAAGGGTACATTTTCACAAATATCTGAAAACTCAAATTATTCTTGATAGAGTATCATTTCATAAAAAAACATAAACAAATGATACCATTATTCTTAAAAAATTTTAATAACGTAGATTAACCAAAAAACAACTTATATCTGATCATAATGCTGATACACTTTAGACTCAGTTATTTCAATATGATACTTCAAAACGACAAATATGGAATATTATCTTTATTGATTTGACTACAACGAATGAGTTCTAACATTAAATGAAGATTATCAAGATTTGTCCTTGATCAAAAGTTTCAAAATTTTGCATCTTTCATATTGGCTAAAAATAAAGCTCAATAGTAACATTATCTGGATAGTATATTGACAGTAAGTAATGTTGATGATGGTATATTGGAAACAACTAGTAATTTGAACCAAGTTAATGCTTGTGTCATAAAAGCGACCAAGATTTCTGCACAAATATGCTTAGTAATTGATAATCAAGATGTAGCTTTTCGTAGCGTACATTATTGGTGTGAAAGTTTCCGTGCGGAAACTTTAAGATAGAAAAATATAAAAATGAGTTGAAAAGTCCATATTTTCAACAGTTTATCTATGAAACTATCTATGAAAATACGTCGAAAGAAACTTGGTCTGTCATCAATGATTTGAAAAACAAATAGCGTTCAACAAACATTAACGATCTCGACCCAGTCGAAATTTACAATTATTTCGTGACGTTAGTAAGAATATTAGCTCTAAAATATCCACATGTCGAGATGCTCTCTCTTTTCTCGTTCCTTCTAAAAGAAGGATCTGAGCTAGAGTAAACCATACTCAGCATCCAAAACAAGATATCCTGCGGTATCGATGAATTATTATATAAGTTATTTTTGGTTTTTCCAGAAGTAATGATTGACATTTTATGGTCGCTAATAAACGAATCCTTTGAAAAGGGGCTTTTCCCGACCTGTTTAAAAACACTATAATAGTTCCTCTGCACAAGGGCGCATTGTTACCAATCCTATCGAAGATAATTGCACGACTAATGAAAAGCTGTGTATTACCCTTTTTTTTAAACATAAAATCCTGACAGCTCAACAATTTGGTTCCCCCCTACCTAATAAATGAACTAATGACGCTATGTTTTATATTCTCAATTAAATATATGTCTCACTTAACAATAAATTTTATACGGTTTCGGTTTTTTGTGATTTCGCTAGCGCTTTTGATTGTGTTGATCATAAAATTCTGATTAATATAATAATAATTAGAATATTATGGCATCCGAGGTATTCCATTAAAATGGTTTGTTGCTTCAATTGGTAAGCGCTAATGGTAAAGTTTCAAGTAAATTGCCAGTTGGCAGTGGTGTATCTCCAATTATATCACAGATCTACGAATCAATGGTCAATTCACTTTATTCGCGGATGACACCATTGTAACCTGGATTGGTCCAAATTCGACCATTGGCAATGATCTCATAACTATTAATTCCTGGTCTGACGCAAACGGTGTCTGTTTAAACACTGACAAAATTTTAGTTTTATCCTATAAAGGAGCTTTAAAACCTCTAAAACTAAACGATGCCTTGATACAATCCTCTAATTTGATCAAATTTCTTGGTCTACATATTGATGGTGCCCTTCAATGGTCTGTATATGTAGAAAAATTAACCTCTGCTTGCTTTGCTGTGTCTCAACAGCTCGATTCTCGTACTGCTTTAAAAACTTACTACTCGTTACTCGAATCGCATCTTCGGTATGGTTTGTCTTTCTGGAGGTATTGTAGTTTGCACCTCTTCGATTCTATCTTCAAATTACCAAAAATAGCTCTTCGTTATATTTATTGTTTGAGTAGTGGAACGCATTCCGAATTCTATTTTAAAAAACACAAAATTGTAACTCTCCCCGCTCTCTTAATTTTAGAAGATCTGTTTCTTTGGTTCGCAAACACTTCCACAACTGAACTGAGAGACCCATGCATACCTATCCTACTAGAAGAAAGAAGTTGGACATTTACTAAACCATACCTACTTATGATCTGGCAAAAAATTTCATTATCTTCAGTGCGAAAAAATTATTCAATCAGCTACCTTCTGAACATCGCTCCAAGCAACTTAAACTTAATGTATTAACACTACGCCTTATCATATCCAACACATATTCGTTGGGATACAAATTTTGTGAGCAGTTCAGCCATAGCAAAACATTTCAGTCGAAATGGGTTGTGCTAATGAGTTCAGCTTAGAATACGGACTTGTCCGAAATGATTTGTTTGTTTGAAAAACTTTTCTCTAAATGTATAGAATGAATTCATAAAGCTGGAATATACCCATACATTCTGTATTCAATCCTCATCAGTAGCCAAATTATCCATACTAAATAATAACAACGGACGTGATTTACGATGAGAAAAATCTCAAATATAAGATATTGAAACAATTATATGATATCAGATTCTACATAAAATTTGAAAAAATAAAAATTTAATATTCTCTATACATCCACTGTCGAGAAAATGAAATCTCATTAATGCGAATTCTGAATACACAATTTCTTTTACGATATTTTTGCAGTTCGCTACACAACTTCACAAAACAATGTACGGTAAGCGACCGATCGATCGCAAACGTCCCTTTGCCGATCTTGATGTTATTTGTTGTTCAATATTATTATTTGAAAAAAGAGATCTCGGAATTTTATATGATGATATAATTGCTAGAAAAACAGCTTATGCGAAAATGGATATTGAATCACATTTAATAATGAAACTATAATTATTTTAACTATATCAATCAATGTACAAAAAATATGTGCCTAGCTGATTCCACAGATTTGCACTTCTCCAGAAAAAGAAGTCTTTATAAATTGGCATTCTAAGCATCTGTAGAGGAGCTCGGTAGCATGAGCCTCGTCTGCCTATCGAGTGTATCTTAAAAATACTGCTCTTAGTGGAATTGTGCTGGAAAAGATCGAATACGCATGTACTGTTGTAATCTCTGAAAAAAGCAGATCTAAACTGTCCAAGTTTCTAGTCAACTGTGTATTATCAATAATTCAAATCACCTTGTAAAGTGTGAAGTCGAATCTCTGAGGTGATCAGATAATTGATTATAGTATCTAATTAGAAAAAAGTTTGCTTCAGTTGTATGTGAAACCTTAAATTTCTCGAGAACAAATAGTTTTTTTTGAACTATTGAGAAATATCCTAATAATCATAAGAATTTTTGTAGTATATACAGTACCGAGTTGACAATTTCAAATATGCGTTAAAAAGACAATTATTGATTTAAAATTATGCCAAAGAGTGTACAAGATTGTAGATCAATACTAGCATGACAATTTAGGCCCATAGCTTTAAAGTTTTCCATTGCTGAATACCTTTCTATCTACCTCTGTCTTCTAATACCTCTACGCACCATATGTTTCTTGATCTTACTTTTTTTTATCTTCCTTGTTCTATGTACGATTTTTTTTGTTTGCTCTAAAACATGGCATTTATTCTTTGTGATCTAGCCATTTTATTCTTTCTAAACTTATTATTTTGCTTAGTTCTGTTTCTCCAAATAAATTCCGTATTCCGTCATTTGTCTTTGTCAGCTTCGCTTCTCACACTTCTCTTGACTTCCTAGTATCCTCATGAGTATTTCCCTTTCCCATATATCTAACTTTGTCTTCGTCAACTTTGTTAAGAATCCATGTTTCGTCTCCGTAGCTCTTTGTTGGTCTTATTATTGTTTTGTACAGATGTAGCTCCACCTTTCCAAAGATTTGTTTGGAAAATATTGTCACATTCATTGCTCTCAACTGTTTATTTATCTCCGTAATCCTTGCATCTAGATTTCCTCTATCGTTACCGTCGTCCTTGATAACCACCCCAAGATGTACAATACTTATTAGTTTGTCTTCATTCAGTTCTATTGGAAAACTCATATCTGCTTATTTTCTTTGTGGTGGTGTCATTATCATAAACTTCGTTGAGTTGTAGATTCACTGTCTATGCCGTTTCTGTGAAAGCATCGCAAAGTTCTTTAGGATCATTCTCCGCTATTGAAACGATTACTACATCATCTGCGTATGCCAATAGTTGTGTTGTCCCTGTTTTTAGTGTTCCTGTTGTGTTCAAACCAATTTTACACATTATCCATTGTAATACTATATCAAATGATGTAGTGGAAACGGATCTCCCTATTTTTATCTTGTGTTTTTTCTGTATTCTAGTGTCATTTTGGAAAGACTTATTTGGAATGTTCGAATCTAATATAGAGGCGGGTTTGATAAATTTCTAATATTATATCTATAGCATTATTGTCAACTCTGTTTGCTTTCCTTCAAGTTTTTTTTCTGACCCACAGTTCTCGTTAGAACGTATACTTACAATATTTATATATGATCAAATATTAAAAATGTCGTAATACAAATCGAATATCTAATATTCTATATATTCTCAATACTCGAATAACATCCTTTTTATTCCACAAGTGACTCCAAGTTCCGAAGTTGGTGAATATTTTTCATCACATAAATAGTTCAGAGAAACGAGAAATACAGTTAACGAATTTCATATTTCACTTAAATTATCGTGACGTGTACTTCTAACACCAACTTTAGAAATTTTTAGTTCATATATCGAGTATTAAGCGCTAGTTTGTTGAATTGGGTATTGCGAAACGATTGAATCGCTTGATTGTTCTGGTTCCGACAGGTACAACTTCAAAATCATTTTCAGAGGCGTAGAATCAAGAGACCATGATACTACAATCATAAGGAGTCAACGAAATACCGAGGATTTGCGTGTACTGCCGGGTTTAATTAGTAACACAATTATCTACATTTGTACTGAACCAATAATTTTATGTGATTTACATCCAAATCGATTTGGAATATTATGGCAAATTCGATCGTCGGCACCATGATATCACCACTGTTTAATTCTGTTGAAATTTTCCAATCAAATTTTTACGTACATTCACTCAATCTATTAGCTTGAAATTCTCGTTTTTGATTACAATATATGATTCAATAAGAAATAAAGTGAAATATTCCATAATACCCCTTGAATTGATTTCTGTACGTAACGGAGGAATGTTACAACATTCAGGATCAATCTTTGAAATTTAATTTATAGATGACAGTACTAGCAATAAATATTTTCACCAAAAGATGACGCGATTAATTTCAGGGTGACATTTATCGAGAACAATGAGATAATGAAAAATATTTCAAATTATTTCAAATTGTCCGCTGTTAAATATTATTAGTCAATTAAATCATCATTTCATATATGAATTTGACGCTTGAAGTTATAACAAAAATGGTTAGATAGTCGTCTTGCAATCAAATTGTGGCTGATGCAAGTCTGACTAGGAAATATGCAATTTAAATTCGTAATAATTCATATAACACCAACTTTTTTCATTTATATGTACAAAATGGACTCTTCCAAATTTATCCAAGTCATGATATATTATTGGAAGACTAATTATGCTAAGAAATAATTTTTCCGTTGCATTTCTAATAAAGTGTGTTTTTCTATGTTACCGAAATTATTTAATGTTGTAATTATGAATCTGGATATTTTTATACGTATTTCTTACCCTTTAGCTGTTTTTTGATCTACATAGGAATAATACAATTAAATGTAAAAAATGTACTATAAAATGTGCTCCTTTGTAAGTCAGTACCACTGGACCATATAGCGAGGAATGCAGTTTTGCAGATAGAACATTTAGGAAAAAAATCCTCTTTTGTCCTCCCTATATTTTTTTGAATAACGAATTCTGACACTTTTTTCCATTCCATACAAAAAATGTATCAACTCAAGAAACACGCTTCAATCAGTAAGTTTAAACTGAAGACTTGGCAAATGTTTTTACTTCTTTATTTCATGAACAAAGTTAGAATAACAGCAATTCATTCTTCTTTCAAGAAATGTTCGGAATTTAAGATACTGGGAAATATTTATGCTTTCCTTACTTTATCGAATATTCACACAATAAGTTTGATGTAGATTTCAATACATCAGATTTTCCGTGAAAGTACGCCAAAACAACGGTTTCTGAAACCGCTACGCAGTCTTAGCTGGACACCATTTCTCAAAGTATTTTTGTATATCCATTTGGCTGTTATACAAATCGAAAATTTCAATTACCCTCAATTTTGATGATATTCAATTAACCTCGGAAAGCTGACCATAAGTATCGAATTAACACATTCGCGACAAACCTATTTTAAGATACTTTTCAATCAAACTGATTGTGGTTTTACAAGCAAAAACCACCATTTTTGAAGACGAGTAGTATAATTGCACAGGATTATAAAAAAAAGTTTTTGGATAGTTTCAAAGATGTGTGAAATTGGTAGATAGGCGGTGAAAAAACATTTGAGATAATTCCGTTTTTTGCGGCTGCGATTTTCATTCTTTATAATCTCTGATCCATCTTTGAATTAAATCATCAATATATTTAGCTGGTCTTTACCACACAATATCTCCTTCTTTTTTGCAATAACAGTCTTTGGAATATTTTTTCTGTTTTTTCTTAAAGTTACACAAACGTAGATCTTTTTTTCATGTAAGAATTTCGTGAGCTCGTTACTATTATAATGGTTTTGCATATTTTTAGTATGCTCCTTTGCTATTCTATTCAATTATACTTACCTCATTAATATTGTCGAAATATTGAAGGCCCGGTCGATTATAAGAGGGCTTCATCGATACTACATTCTCTTCTGGTTAATATACCTTTGAAATATCTCCTTCTAGACATGGTTTTTGCAAATATTGTCATCTGATACAGGAGATCTGTGTTCAAGTAAAAGCTTGGGGTTGGAAGTTTTATGTTACCCTTTTAATTTAAGAATAAATTTTGCATTAAGACGAAAAACTTGTATATACTTCACAGATTGTGAGTATAGTTGATAGTCCCGAACTTCCATATGCTTTAAAATATTGTTACTTGTACTATCTCAATTAATCAAGTTACAAAAGATGTCGCAAAATTATTTTTATCTATGATTGCTATAAAGTTGTGGCCATTATACGTCTTCTTGCTCGACCTTAATAATACCCATTAATCACGGCAGTGATTAATGAATCATAAATCACTGCTGTCAGATGCTTTCTTGATTTAGCTATATATAAAAAATCGGTTCTTACAATGTTATCATGTGAAACAATACTGAATATTTTCAATTTAGTTCTGTTAAGATGAAAAGTAAATTTTCCTAGACCAGATTCAAAGCAGGGACCTCCATTTTGAAGGCATGGAACATTAACTCTAAGCTGTCAACGACATGGATGTTCTTGACGTATATATCTGCTTCTCAGCGTACCATGGTGAAACAAAATAAAAATGGATATAGAAAATGGAAGTGACTTTTTTTAACACCATCAGAAAATAGAGAAGCTGCTGGAGTTACCTAATCAAATTTATTGCCAGAGAAGTCAAGGAAAGTATAACATATGGAATATGAATTTTGAACTGGTAACTAGGATTATTGGTAACTTCTAATAAATATTAGATACTCATTATTTGTGAAACTAATACATAGATTTTTGTGTTGATTTTCGTGGAGCATGAACAATAATATATTGTTTGAAAAATTTGTTATAATAAAATAGAAGAGTTTCTAATAAGGTAACAAAATTTTCCAATGAAAACTTCAGCAAAAATATTCAGTAGTCGTGGATAAAGTATAGAAAATTCTACTTGCGTATAATGAGTTATTATTCACTCGGTGAGGTAAACTTCACTTCTTGAATAATAACCTCCATTATTCACCCGTGAATAATATACTATTATTTTACTCCTTATCAAAATTTATTAAATCATTCAAAAAATAAATGGTAGAATTTCGAAAGAATTAAACAGGTCTTTTTTGATTCATATTGTTCAGTAGTTCAGAATGAGGTAGATATTACGGAAAATTCTGAGAATAAAGACGTCGTTTAGATAATTATTACACTTTTACAAGTATTTCCACTCTCTTGTTTTTTATCACACGTTCATCGGCGACATATTGAGCATGTCGACACCCTGTACAAGCGTATCACGTACACGATCTAGGTTAGCTTGACGCGACGGCAACGTCTTAGGCTCCCTAGAGGGTATTATCTTCATACATGATAAGTGTAGAAGACGAGAGCTCCTTCCAAAGTGGAATACATACTTCATATTGAACAAACACATTTTTCTGTCATCCATTGGTGAAAATCAATGCCAGACATAAATATATTCTACTTTAGGTTGAATTGAATATTCATTAAGTTCATCTTGAAAGTTATTTAATTATAGTGAGTAGAACATGAATATGATAAATGCTATATGGAGGAAAATAGGAAACAGAACAAAAGTTTCTCGGAACTAAAGAGGAGAAAATATCAGGATCTTCTACGAATCTGCATATACAGTTTATAGGTAGATCATAAATCATGAGATATGAGGAAATTTGAAAATCATAGAAATACTCGAAAACTTCACAGAATACAATTTGAATGTTTTTCCTTATAATTTGGATAATGTAGCAAGGAGGAATAAAGAAAATTAACAGGTATGGAAATTTATAAAAACTCATGTTTGATGTTGATGAGCGGCTTGGATGTTCTATTCATATTTTTTTTTGTTTATTGAACGGAATGTGTCAGTGAAAATCTATTATCTATTATATATAGAGGATTATAAAGATAAATGTATAAATATACCGAGGGTTTTTTAGAATATTGGATAAAAAGACATCATTTCTTTTTCAATTTCACACATGATTATGATGCTGTTAGTGGCGTTATTACTGGGAAGCAAAATGTTGACCTAATCTTTATAGATGTCTTACACCTAAACTTGGAGGGGTTTTGGCGCAATGAGGAATATTCATAATCACAGGTTTCATAAATTAAGTATTTGAAATTAAAAATTTTTCACAAAACTAAAAATCAAACCTTTGAAAAACCAAAAATTCCAGAAGATTTTCTGCTTCGTATGTTAGGACTTGTCCTGTGTTTGCATCAATGATTGCCTAGCCGCAGCTGAGATGATGGAGACCAGCTTTTCTTCCTATGCAATATTTGCCAACCTATCATCAGACATTCTGTCCACGTGGTCTCTCTATTCCCTTCGCCGATTTCTCGCCTGTCTCACTACATCCTGGATGTCACATATCTCCCTTATTTCATCATTTCTCTTGGGGTCAATTTATGTCCCGCTATTGATCTCAGCGTTCGCATTTCAGAAATTCTTGAAAGCCGCTTAGTTATGGTGTTCTCTGCTCTGACCTCTATCGCGTACGTCATTACTTATCTCACACGGATCTTGTATTTTAAATATTAAATCTCTCCCTTTTATTGATGACGCTTTTGTTGTTTGAGCTTCCACTTCATTCTTTAAATTTCTACTACTTGTTATGTTCGCTCCTAGATATTTGAATGACATCACTTTTTTACTATTTATATTTCTTTATGTCCCATCTGGTATCCTCTTCCAGCTTGCTATTGGTAATAATCAGATTATAGTGAGGACCCAAAGAGGCGTACTCAGAGAAATTACGATAAACAAGTATCGAAAAAAATAGATAAAAAACGTAATAAAAAAATTGATTTCCTGGAAATTCTAAGCTACAGAAAAATATCCAATCAAAATTATGAGAAATGCTGAATCGTTTCTGGTATGAAGCGATGATATGAGATGTGTAATTTTTGAAATTGATGGTGCAAAAGCTTCATACCAACTGAAAGAGGTATATGTATTTTAGTGGTTAGGGACGCAACAAGACTAATTATAGAATTTGCTGAAGTACTGAGTGCAAATGTTGCAAACAAAATTAAATAAGTGAGTGTAGAATTTCAAGAAGGAATAATTGAGAGAGTGTAAAAAAATAAATGTGGAATATCAACAAAATTCGATAAATATAGGGCCACGAGAGAGCTACAATAAACCTCAGAGAAATTGTTGATATAGCAGCAGATATGCAAGCAAACAAAAATGAACGTGATTGAGTGTTAATTGATATAGTGGGATAACTACATATGAATACGAAAATAAAATGAATGATACAAATACGGAATCAGTACAGGGAGAACTTGGAAAAAGGAAAATCTTGAGCAAGATGAAACTGAGTATCTTGAGAAACAGAATATAATCAATCTTGCGCAACCTTCTTTGAGAATAATAAGAGGTCTGCTCGAAATTCTCAACCCCGTACAGCTACCCATCTCTGCCTTCCACTTTTATCTTTTATGATAAATCAAATGAGTCGATTCTGTTTTCATATGCTGCTTCTATATCATATATGTTTCCAAGCTTGTTTGCCACCCATCCCAATGACTCCTAACACCGAATGCCTCATTCGTAGACAAGTGTAAATTCTGTGAATTTTTGTAGAAAAATAACTAAATAAAATGTTCATAACAATCGTTAAATAAGACTACACATATTATTGTTTTACATAAAATGAATAATGCACTTAGTAAACCAGTATCATTTAAGCTAACTGTGGATATGAGTTTTGTCTACATAAAATTCCTTAGAAGTATATCATTCCAATTTTAATAGGTTTGAAAAAATGACGGGCTAAAATTTTTAAATGATTGGGCACACGCCGTAACATACATTTTGCGATTTACCGCACGTCTCTAGCACTCATGATACGTGCTATTCGGTTGCTTAGGTCACTAGCGCCGACTAGCAACGGTCTTTGTTAGGATGTCAAAGCCTGAATCTACAAAGGCTCGTTATAAATATTGTATTGTACCAAAATGTACCAATACCACTATTACTACAACAAATAAATTATTTTTAAATATCCCCAAGGGAGAAAATCGATAAGATGCAACTGTTTTATCTAGTTCAAGTAATCGGTTTTGTTGTGAAAATAATTTCGAGGTGAAAAGATACAGAGTAGCCTAACGTGTTATTGTAACATGTAGTGGTTTCAAAGTATTACTTGTGATTTGATTTTTTTCTTATTTTGTATCAGCGTATATACATCATCTAATCTGATTAATCTTGAAGAAAAAAGAGGACACTACCGGTTTTTCACAAGTAATAATCTACAAAATTCTCGTTTAGCTTTTTTTTCAGTGAAAAATTAAGTTGTTCCGATTTTCATGACGAAATCGTCAAAATGTGATTCGAGCATATTTTTTCATGAAAACTTTTATCAAACTACATTTTTTATATAAACTGATTGACACCTTTTGCTAGTTATCAGGCAGTAACTAAATTAAAATACCAAAGTTCACATTTAGAAAACAATAGTATTTTCTTATCACGTTTCATTCATTTTTTAATAAAAATCTGACAATTTCTTACTTAAGCACAAAATCGCAGTTGAATTTGAACCGACTTAAAGTAATATATTTGTTTAAGCTCCAACACTTGGTATCTCAACATTGAGAGGTTCTGTGCACATAAATTCTTCTTGTATTCTATTCATCTGGTTCCTCCCGCGGATTTTATTAGTTATAAAATCGTTAGTAGCCATTGCGACAAAATCTATACGGGACAAGTTGTCTGGAGAACCACGAAAAAACCCTTCCTTTATATTTATTAACACATCAACTTTTTGTCGTTATAATAACACTTTAGCCAGTAGAATTTTGCCCAAAAGCTGCTTTCCTACACAATTGGCGCTGATGTCGTGATACCTATTCGGAACGAATCTCGGGCGGTATAAAATATATCCAGACTTATTAGTTTTCTACTAACCCCATCGACTTGAAATAAACACCATCAAGTTGTATTTTTATTCGTTGAAAATTTTCTAAGTTCATTGTATGATTTTTTGCCAATAGATTCCTATAAAAACATCTTGGTACACCACTGATATTTAGCATAATACATTTCTTGTGGCTATATTACGATTTGTTTATCTTTTACAAACAAATAGTCTATTTCGTTCTTCGTTTCTTCTTGAATTTTGCTTCACGTTTATGCTTGACGATACGTTTGAATCTGGAAATTATAATTTACATGAAAAACACTGATGTAAACGCATTTACGTTCAGCGGCATACAAAAACAACTTATTTGTGAAAGAATAATAAACGAGACAGTTGCTGTCTACAATATGAATACTTTTTGTTGATGACAAAAAAATAAAATACAGAAGGAGCGACCTATTTAATTTTCCTACCAATAAAATTATTTTGACTTGAAACCTAGTTACCGAATATTATTCTAGAATTCGATTTAGTTTTCTCGTTTTAATTAAAACATAAACAATAGCTGCTTTCCAATTACAGCAAAACAAAACTCAGATTATTCTCACCTGTGACGTCGTAGCTCAGTTCAATACTGACTCCTTATCAGTCTCACAAGTAAGATCTAACTGGGTTTCTACTCGCAATCTGGACAAGCTTGAAACCTTGTGTTTCAGTAAGTTTTGTGAGCTCAAATTGAAAGTGAAGTTGAGGACATCAGATTTGTTGTTGTCAGATTTTACAATCAAAATAAGCAAATAAGTACACAATACTGAATTATTTAAAACAGTCATCGATGTAAATAATCTTATTGAGAGTATTAATTTCTATTTACGGTGCGACGACGTCATTATTTGAGTATAAGATACAAAACTGAGTGTCTTAGTTCACTTGAATATAAATGGAAAACAGCTAATAGTCTTAACAACCTAAAAATTGATGCGCAGATAAGAGCAAACAATGCGAGAGAAAAGTGGGAAAATTGTTTTGAATAACAAGTAAAATAAGTTTAAACTAGTCCAGATGATTTTAATTTGTTACAAAACCGTTTCAATAACCCATCTCCTTGTCTTTTATCCACTTTTGTATCTGCGGCGCTAGAAAATAAAGCTTTAACTGAATAAATTCAATTATACAGTGTCATGAAAAACGTGAAATATTCCTATAGTTGAAAATGAGAAAAGAAATACCAGGAATTCAGGAGGTTGAAATAATGTATGATAAAATAATGTAAGGCTACAGGGACGACATTTAGATAAATTATTTGAAAGTAATACAAAAAGCAGAGTGGAAAAATACGAATACGGAAAAAATATATAAAATAGTAAATGAAGAAAACTGATAATATCAATAATGTGACAAGAAGGTACTTGCCAATTTAATCATTCAATGTCTAGAAGGCTACTCAATACAAAATCTAGAAGATAACTAAAAGGGTATCGAGTGAGGAAGGCAAAAAATCATACAACACACAGAATAAATATTGCAAATATCTTGGAAAGCTGTTGTAAACTCATTGTATACAGGGTGTTCGAAGACTAGATGCAAAAACTTGGGAATTGAGTAGTTGACTTGAAAATAATGCTGTGAAACTTTTCTTACGACCCCTTGTTTTTCAGTTATAGGCTTTCAAAGCGTCAAAATCAGAAATTATACTTAAGGATATTTTTTAAAGTATACTTTCGAACATTATCAGTTTTTAATGGAAAGATAAAATCTATGGTTTAGGAGATATGTAGATTTTTAGATCGTTGTATATGTTAAGGAAAGCCTTCGCCATGAAGAGACATTCTAAAAAAACTATCATGATTGTTATCATTTTTTGAAATTACTTATATAAGGAGAAAATTGAGATGTAGGAAAATTGAGTTGTTTAGCGTACAACTTATCAAATAATAATAAAAAACGCGATAGCTATGTTAATAGATTTCTCCGACTAAACCATCTATTAAGAAAAATGGGTAATTATACACTTTCGCGGTCACCTGGTTTTTTGGCTCTAGAAAATCGAAAAATTGATGGATTTTAATGATCTTGGTCTCAAAATGTTTCATTTTACGGCGGATTTATAAAAATAATTAGTAGAAATAGCTGGAATGAAAATTTCTCATAGTTTTACTGTTTTAAATCGTAAAAAAAAACGGTTTTGCAAAATAACCCTTTACAAAAAATTATGGTAATTATACACTTTCGCGGTCACCTGGTTTTTTGGTTAGGTTAGGTTAGGTTGGGTTAGGTTAGGTTAGGTTAGGTTAGGTTAGGTTAGGATAGGTTAGGTTAGGTTAGGTTAGGTTAGGTTAGGTTGGCTCTAGAAAATCGAAAAATGGATGGATTTTAATGATCTTGGTCTCAAAATGTTCCATTTCACGGCGGATTTATAAAAAAAAATACGAAAATTAAAAAAAAATAAATATTTTTCAGTTTCATGACTTTAAATGCAAAAAAACTGACTTATGACATATAATCCTTCGTAACTGTTTCTGACGTAGTGGAATCAAGTTCGTATATTTTTTTTCGCAATTTACATAAAAAAATGAATATTTTAAAAAAAAAAAGTTTTTCTACTATTTAAGGTTTAAAACTATTAAAAAGCGCAAATTCAGCCACTACCCCCGTGTTTTTCATAAATTCGTCGTAAAATGGAATTTTTCGATTTTTAATGGTCCACAAACTATTAACATTCAAGAATATAGTTGATTGTTTTTCATCGATTTCATTTTAAGCTATAAAAACTGAAAAATCATTCTTTTTGGATTTTTTTTTAAATTGTTCATTAATTTATGTAGAATACAAAAAAAATATAAGAACTTTATCTGATAATGAGATAATTTTTTGTAAAGGATTATTTTGCAAAACCGTTTTTTTTTCCATTTTAAAACAGTAAAACTATGAAAAATTTTCATTCCAGCTATTTCTACTAATTTTTTTTATAAATCCGCCGTAAAATGGAACATTTTGAGACCAAGATCATTAAGATCTATCCATTTTTCGATTTTCGAGAGCCAAAAAACCAGGTGACCGTGAAAGTGTATAATTGTTATTAACATGACTTTTTTTTCATTCGGGGATTGGGAAGGGGCTCCACTATCCAATTAGAAATATTTGCTTGTGTTATTGAATTTTCAATAAATAATTACAATTTATGATAATTTCATTCAGAATGTCTCTTTATGGCGAACAGTTTCCATGGCATACACAACGATCTAAAAATCTACATATCTCCTAAACTTTAATTGCGTATAACTCAGAAATGAGGGGTCGTAAGATAAAATTTTTTCCATGTCAACTACTCACTCCCGAATTTCTCGGATCAAGTCTCGAAACACCTTGAATAATGGAGATTCCATAAAAATAATAACAATTGACAAGTCAAATTTCGCGACAAGCAAACACATGCACGAGAAATAAATAGAAAAGTAATGATCGAATTAGTGATAAAAAACATACTGAGAAAAAACATATATTCCTGAATTAGTGAAATGGTACGAAGGATAAAGCTAAATATAAAAGGACAATTGGTGAAGGATGGACCTATACTCGAAAGAGAAGTAGGAAAATTTATTCTTTGTGTAAGTGGAGGCAAGAAAAATACCTGAAAATAAGTAAATGACGCAATGACCAGTCAATCTAGCTCTGTTAAAGACTTGTAAAGTGTATATTATCCTGTATAAAAAAGCACAGAGCCGCCGATATTAATATTAAATAATAAATAAAAAAATAATTCGGGAAAAACAAGTAGCATTTTTAAGTAAGTTGCAAGTTCATATAACACCCATTAGTTTTCAGATATCGCGAAAAGAATATGGATTATATATACATGGTTATTTGAACTATTAGTTTGATAATCGTTTAGGTGATTACCTTTTTTTAAACGAAATTTCCAAAAAATATTCTAAATTAGAAATGGCTTGCAATAGAAACAGCATTTGATTAAGAACATAATTTTTGTAAATCAAAAATTAGGTTTGAATTACGTTACAATTTGATTGATATTGATTGATTGATATATTCCGAATACTGGAGAGACAAACTGAAGAATTATTCACGTTCCATACAATCGCGTTGGTTTTAGCTTTTAGTTTACACAAAAATATGAAAAAGTCTTGGTAAGCATGACATTTAGCCCAAAGCGGAGTGCCTAATTCACAAGATTGCTGATAAGAAAATGTGAGGGTTTTAGGGCTTTTAAGTATAATAAACACTGTGATAAATTGTGCGACATCATCTGATTAAATTATTCAAGGAGTACGAAATGTAAATAATGTGAACCATTTCTTTGTTATCATATTAAATATCAATGAAAACCCTAACTCAATTTCCCTGATATGAACGTAACGTATCTTACCTTTACTAAGGTATAATTAAGGTCTGTACGGTTACGCAATTAATCTTGTTATATAGTATCTCCAATTAACAACGGATAACTAATGAAATAAGTCCTAATTAAGATATCCATCAATCCCGAATGTCTGCAATCGAATTATTTCCAGGTAGATATGGCTAGAAATAGGAAGTCACTTATATCTACAAACGGATTGTGATCCATTTGCACTTTTCACGGATGTTGTATAAAAAATTCCTCTCCAACGAAAGCTCAAGGACATAAATTCCTATACATGTGGAATTAGAAATGCATGGAAACAAATTTCCATATCAGTATCTTAGTAATCTGAATAATGAAATGGAAAATACGCTCATGTTGGTTTCGAAGTTTGTTATTTGAGAGGACACCACTGTTAGTACAAAACCGAACTATTCTACCTTCAATCTAAGTAGTTCCTGAAAACTTTCTCACGCAATAGAACTTTTTGTCGAATTTCGACATATTTACTTGATACTTCTTCAACTTACTAGACAAAATACAACTAAACGTGTAACGAGAACTTCAAATCTTTTTTGTAAAAGCAATTCCATGATTCTCAAGCAATTATTCAATCATCATGGTCCTCTAAAAAAATCAAGCTACTTCTAGTTTCACTTGACATGAAAGCAAAATTGAAAAAAGTACGGTCGTTTTTGTCCTTTGGAAGCTCTATAGTTAAATTGATACATCTGATTGGACTACGAGGGTTACTACTTATATTTATAATTGGATATGGATTTATTGTTTGCTTTTGCATGTGTTTGAACCAATTTTTTAAAAAAGTTTGCCATTCCGATTGAGCTTAGGTTACCTAACCTAACCAAAACATGTGATTTTATTGCATCAACAGCTCCTTCAGGAGTAGAAAAACGTTGACATAGCAATTTGTTACTGATCTGCGGGAATAAGAAGTAATCATTGGGTGCCAAACGGTGGATGACACATCAGTTCGACGTTTTTACTGTTCAAATGATTTTTCTCCTGCAATTGGTGTGGCTTGTCTTAAAAGACCCGTACAGTCGATTAAATTTTTCAGCAATTCTTTGCACGAGCTTTTTTTTAATTGATGGTCAAGTCATGCGGTATACAATGCGAAAAAATCTTTTTGAAAGCTAAATGTTCGTGCAATATTGAATGTGTGAGAGTGATCTCACGGTATGTCACATGACGTTTTCTGGCACAACAGAATTCATCCCGTAGCGAAGAGCAACAACGACTGAATTCGGAAAACCAGCGAAACACGATGGCTCGATAAGGTGCTTCATCACCAAAAGAAATTAATAGAAAACCATTGAACGAAAATTTGATTGATTCCATTTTTTAAACAAGATGTTTCAAGTATCTGTAATGTCAGATTTGACATATTCACATCAGTGTTGCCATATCTCAAAACTTAAGTATCAACCCTCGTTAAACTCCTCCTATAAACGTTTCTTTAGATGATAGATTGATGCTTAGCTAAGTTTGATAGATACAATTCATTAGAATGTCAATTAATATCAGGATATTGAGCTTCGATCTCATGATTTAAAATTATATTTGGGAACCAATGATGATATCATATAAATAATAATGACTTTGTAGTAATTATATGACGTAATATAATTTTTATTATCAAAACTGTGAATATTCCTACGATTTGAGTGTGTCTGTACTCCCTACTGGTTAGATTGAAGATATAATCGTAATAGACGCAATGAATCCAACAATTGAACGAGAAGAACAGCGCTAGAATATACACAGCGTAGGTGTGTGTAACATAGTTACGGAATGCATGAGGGGGTTGTAAACAATGTAGATAAGCTGAATTAATTGGAAATATATGGATAATTGAACAATTATCGCTACTGTTATATAATAGCAACGAATATATACCCAACGAGTTGTTTCATTGAGAAGAAAATTGATTGAACTCGATTGGAGTTTAGGCCGAGCTTTATCATAAACTAAGTCTCTATACAGGATGTGTCACGACGAGTTAAAACTATCTGTATATGGCAAAATACTTATAGTAAATAAAATCATGAAAATTTTCACGTTGGGGTTGGGGTAAATGACTGTAACTTTGTTATTTTGATAGAACACTCTATATATTAATACATTTTAGAGATCTACCTGAAATTTTAGTAAACTTTTGTCTAAAAACTCAAAAAATACTTTTTGAGCAATTAATTTTTTTGTAAAAAATTGACCGTTGCAGACCCTTATAAATTAGTTTTTACGAGGAATAAATGACACTTATTTAACTGTCATTAGTCATTCGAAAATCGTTAGAGTTTAATAACGAAGATTATGTAGATAGCAGCAAATAAAGTCCATGTTCTTGTAACAACTTTGTCCAATTCACTATGTATTGAAAGCAAATTTACATAATCTTCGTTATTAAATTGAGAACGAGCCATTTTAATGATTTTCGAAAGTATCAACAATTGACTAATAACAGTTAAATAAGTGTCATTTATTACAAAAGTATACATACAAAATTAATACTGAAAACTTAAAATACAATAATAATTTAAAACCTCAAATATCTCGGAAACGACCAAATTTTTTTTACAGACCTTGAAAAGATAAAGAAAAATACTTTTTTATTTCTTAGTGCTTGTATCAATGGGTCAAAATAAATTTTAGACCACACCTGCATCTCTAAAAATTTACAGAAAACATTTAATATCTGGATAATGGTAAGGTTTAAGTATAGAAAACTATGAAACTATGAATTTGCCTTATTTTTCACCCCTGAATGCATTGAAATAGTAAAAACCGAGTGGTTCTATTTAAAAAAAAGATAAAGAAATATGATATTTATGAAGTTAAAATTTTAACACTTTTTATACACACCCTGTGAAAATGAAAAATTTTTCGACATAGATTCTAATACGTCTGTCCTTGCTAAAAGCAACTGAATAGAAATCATTTTCATATCCTCGTAAAAACATAATTTATAAGGGTCTGCAACGGTCAAATTTTTTACAAAAAAAAGTATGCATTTTTCGAAAAAAGTTTTCAGAAAAAAGTATACTATAATTTTACGCAGTTTTAAAAAATGTTTTAATATACAGAGTGTTCTATTTGAAATATCAAAGTTACAGTCGACTTCTGGTAGAACCGGAACCGGAAAATATTTTAGTTAAAAAGATCATATCCGGAAACCAAAACATAGAAATTGTCATGATTCTACTATAAGAATTTTGCCATATACAGATGGTTTTAACTCGTCGAGGGACGTGCCATTTGTCCCATCAAAGAAATGGGAAGAACCACATTCGATACAAAAATATATTCAAATTACCATGTTTCAGTGTATCTATATTTATTTCAAAGCAAAATATCTTGTTTTTTCCGCAATCCACGTGTTTCTTTGGAATAAATTAACATTTTGGATTTATATATAGCAGCGACGTATTTTTATCTTTGTTAATTATAATTTATATGGAGAAAAAGATTGGCATTTATACGGGTATTATTGTTCGATTCCTTTTACTTCATCAATATTGTAGGTTTTTACTTTCGGAATTTCAAAACATGTTGCATTCATAAATAATTCCTCCTCAGTCTTCTTTCGCTGTTTATCGGTTTCGGTAAGTCGAAATTTGATTTTTTTTTGTTGATAAATTGAGTTGATTTCATATGTCTTTTCATTGAAAATTTGTATCAAAAATTTAGTGACCAAGAATATGAGCTGCTTTCTTCAGATGTCAAACTATCCAACAATGAGAATTTGCAAAATCAACATGAAAGTGTAGCAAATGTAGAATGCTATATTTGGGTTACAAGCCCAAAAAACTTGGTTGTAATGGAACTAGAATCAAGAATTGAACCTGGCAGATTCGACTAGTCAACCAACGAGATATTTTATTGTGTGACTGCGAAACCGGGTATACACAGGTGCTACATCTAATGTTAAAACTTTCACAGACATTGGATAAAAGAAATGTATTGGCATATCACTTGAGCCCTAAGTAGAGAAGGGTCACATCTTCTATGCAGTTATTGCTTCATACAAAATGAAAACCAGTTGTGAATAATACCAAAAATCACTACATCTTGCTGGTCATACGAAGACAAACGCAGAAAGAATATGTTAATCTCTAGCCAAATGCCTCTGAAAGCCATATGTATAGTCTCTTGGAAGTTTAATGCATTTTATTCATGGCAAAACACATATCGCATTGAGCTGTACTGCTCTGGACGAATATACGAGGATATATTCTTAGCATACTATAGAACCAAACAAAATTTCAATGTCAAAAATATTTTATTACTCAACATATTCTCCTCTTAATTGGATACATTTATTACAGCGAACCTGCAACGTCTCTAGACCTTTCAAAATGTTTCTTCTTGCTCTGCAAATCTGACCTCCACAGCTCTAATTACTTTCTAGTTGGAAGAAAATTTACGATCTTTTAAACTTTTTCTCAGTTGAGGAAAGAGATGATAGTCGGACAGAGCCAAATCTGGTGAATAAGGGGGATTCTAATAATTCAAACTCTAGATCAAGAATTTTGTTCATGGCAACATGAGATTTGTGTGCGGAGGCATTGTCCTGCAAAAACAATATACCTTTGGATAGTTTTCCGCGTCTTTTCTCTCTAATTTTTTCCCGTAGATTGGTCAGTAATGTCGAATAGTTATTGTTCTACCCTTATCCAAAAAATCAATTATGATAACATGGCAATTCTAAAAAACTGAAGCAAGAACTTTTCCAGCAGATTTTTGGAACACCAAACTTCTTAGGTCTTGGAGAACCAGAGTGTCCCCATTCCATCGATTATAGCTTTGTTTCTGGATCGTAGAAATGTACCCAAGTCTCATCCATAGTAACAATTAGGTTTAAGACGTCTACATCGTTTTCAAATCGAGCACAGATCGAACACGATGCTTGCACGCTTTTGGTCAACATTCAAACATTTGGGAATCCATTTTGCAGCAATTTTTCTCATGTCCAAATTGACGTGAACTAAATGATGAACGCGTTCGTATGAAATATTCAGTGCTTCAGATATCTTTTTAAACCAATTCGACGGTCTGATAAAATCATGTCATGAACTTCATCGATTCATTTGCAAAAACGTATAAAAAGATTCAAGAAGTGCGAAAACTTAGAGAAGTTTGATTATTTTGATACCGATCGTTTGGTGCAGATGTATTTTTAAGAAAATGTACGGTGGAGTGTGGCAAGAGTCGAGTTGACAATCCTTACCAACACAGACAGCATTAGCTTATGATACACAAAACATGTACCTGCAATTTCTACCTCTTTTCATTATTATTGTTTTGTTATAATCACACCCAAAGATCGTAAAGAATTAATAAATCACTTAGGATCATTCAAATTAGACTACTTCTCCAAGTCAAAGCCATCTAATGTTAACTTAAAGCTATAACTCTGAAAATTTCACAAAAAGTCGATTCCGAAATAATTTGGAGAATCTCTACTCAAAATCCATAATGTACAACTGAATATGATTTCATATTGTTTTGTTATTCCAATAAAGTTAATCGAAGAGAATCAAGTTTTTATTTAATAAAAACAATGAAGTCTCGCACTTTATTACAAAAGTATTGTCACTTAATTTTACGAGATATTTTTTGACCTATTTTTCCACGTTCTACATATTCATTTCTGCACTCGTCATTCTGACGTATATAATTACGTACATAAATAATTTATAGCCGAAATAATTCCATATTTAGGATTATATATAGACCTTCTTCTAAACGTTCGTTAAGATCATTTAGCTCGCACTTAAATTAAATCTATTGGGGGTATTTGGTTTCCCTGTAATTATTTCAGGACAAAAATTTATGTGATAATGTATACCAGGAGCGGATTGAGTCAATGTTTGTCAACAATGTGAAAATTTCATCTCGATTACTTTATGGTGGTACAAGTTTAAACATATTATTATATACAATCTAAATTTCCAGATAGAATCGAGATTTATAGTAATAATAATTATTCAAACTGTTTGTTTTTGGTCACATAAATCAGTTTGAAGATTATCCATATTGATATAGTTCAAGATTCAAGTTGATTTGTCGTTAAATACTTTGAATTTGATGTAGCAAATATGACAATTGATCAAGATACTAGTTTGAAGTGAGTAACACTAGTATCAGTGAGAATGAATAAATACTACCAAGAGGTTGTTATTGGTCTCAAAGTGATTTTTTCACTTGTAAGAGGAAGGAAAATTGATGCATGGGTAATGTCCAAACACAGAGAACTTCAAAAAAAATTTTTTCCGTGGAACAAATCAATAGTATTTTCATAATAAAGACTACCCAAATCCATATACACCCCTCAGAATTTCAATAAGACAAACAATTCAATGGTTTCTATAAATATGTGGGTATTGAGAGAAACCTTGTGAATTATCAAACAGACTTCAGATTCGTCCTAAGGTCGTCAAGCATTAGCACAAGTATATGAAAATCAAATTTGTGTTGATTGCGATAAAATCCACAAAGAATGTTTTAGAAAAATCATACAACTGGTGAACTAGGTGCATTTTTGTAAAATTAGATCATTTATAGCAATAAATAACACAACAGTGAAGTGAATAAGAATTTGGTCATAAGAAGTCACGGCAGAAAATAATGCAATCAGATTCTCAGGAAAAAGTTCGATTTTTGTTCCCAGAGCGACAAATTATTCTCTATTTTCAGTTGATGATTTCAAATTATTCAAAATGTTGTATTCTATTGCAAAATGTGTTGAGATTATTTCCACAGTTTTTTTGAAAGCGAGAAAGTTAAGCACCTTCTTCACTCCTAAATATAAGAACGAATCCTTGGGCTTTTTTATTGTTAAGTTAAGTTCTCTTCGAACCCTTTTTCAGATTTTTAAAAATATTTTCCAAAAGCTTGTACGATGTTAGTCAACTAAAATTATGTTTAGCTTTCAATAGCACCATTCACTAGATCGTCTCCTAGTATTAAAATTTCAAATGCTCTCCCTCACAAGTTTGTGAAAATTTAAAAAAGTATCTTCATTTGAAGATTGACAAACATCATATATTCTCTACATACAGCTTTCTTATATTTATTGTTCTTCACAAGAAGTGGGGACTTTTAGCTTGTGTAATACATGTTTGTAATTATAGATTACATTACAAAAGTTGTAAATAACTTATCGTGAGTGCGTATTAGGCTTTTAACTGGCTTACCGCCTAAAACTTTTTCTACGTCTACCCATTCGTGAATAAACTTAAGAGAATATTCGCATACAATAATATTATGTTGCATAAACTGACAGCATTAATGATTTCATGAAAATTTGTATAATCTACTCTGACAAGCTTTTATTATTTTATTCAATTTATGGAAATAAACCAAATACAGTCTTCAATAGATGAAAACTTTATTGTCATTTGAATAAACCAAATAGCAAAATCATGTTACGAGATCTAATAACGTGAAAGTTATTGTTAAAATATGAAGTAACTACAAATAATTTCGAAACGCCACTTTTAAGTTTATTGTGTGACCTTTCATATGTTTTATTTGGAGGAATCAATTGAAAAACAAATCAATTGATTTGTTGCAACCACTATGAAACGCATCTTTGTATCTCTATCTAGAAAAACTTGTTCTACTGACCGTCTCCTAATAATGTTACAACATTTGATGTTTACATTAGTGAATCTAGGATACAACTTGATGATCACGGCTCGTCGTTTCTGAACATTTTGCTTGTTTGGAATCAAAAACATATTTTCATTGCAGTAGTTTATTGGCCGGTCCCGTCCTGTTCGAATATGAGAAGGAGCTGAAATAACTGGCCAAGGTACGTTGCTACTTTTTAAATTGATGCATTATGCATTAGCTATCGACCCGCGGAGGTGTTAAAACCAATGAATTATAAAAAGGGGATATAAGATCCGTTTCGCTTATACTCATACCTGTAATTTGAAGTCATCTATCTTCTTTCTAATGTATTACCGATAGGAAGAAAATTGACTCCAATGAAAAATGGAGTTTTCCTCTAGGGATAAGATACTCCAATGAATTTTACGGTTGGGACAGTTATGGAAATCATCAAAAAAAGGTCTAGAAATAACTGTGAGGATTTACTAAAAAGGATTAAGAATCCAGGAAATGCTCAAAATTTCCATTACAGTTTTATCTTTGTTTCAAAATACCAGAATTCTAGTTATGTTAAGTACAAAAAGGGAATTAGGATTTGCTAGTGTTGAATGAATATCTCAGAAATAGTCCAGGAATTAATAAACAAGCTTTAGGAATTTGTCGTTTATATTCACAGAGAATTTAGTTTGTCCCAAAAATCTATTATAACAATTTATTTCAAATGTCTCCAATGAAGGTAAACAGAGCGATATCAAACTTTTAATGTAAAATAACGAATTTTGTACATGTCTACTCTTCGAGAAACATTGCAGATGCAAAGTGTATACAATTTTGTATTAGAGTTTGAGAGATATGAACCGTAGGTATTATTACAAATTCAAAGCAAGCAGCTACTTTGTCACGTTACATTTCGGGTAACGTGGTACCATATAAATAAAAGTTGATGAGACACCCTATATATTAATTCTCTTCTTTGAGGATTTTTCTTATACGAGAGTGGTCTCAGAACAAAGAAAACACAAAAATTTTGGAAAAAAAATATTTATTTATCGTCAAGCTTATCAAAATAGCCATTAACTGCCATTAACTCTTAGGTAAATGCGGCCGATTTTGCTTTATTTCTTCACTGAAACGTTGCAATAAGTTCGCATAAAATTCGCCGATGATAGTTTTTCTTTTTTCAAGGTAGTCAATGAAAATTATCCCACGCGCATCCCAAAAAAACCGACGTCATGACCTTGTCTGTAGATGGAACTGTTTTTGCCTTCTTTACAGCCGGTTCTTTCTTTTCAGTCCTTTGTTCTGATTGTTCTTTTGTTTCGGGTGTGAAGTAATGGACCCACGTTTTATCCATGTTTATGTAACGGCACAAAAATTCGGCTTTATTTCTGTGAAACATTGTCAAACCCTCGATGAAAGCATCGTCACAACGCTGTTTTTATTTGTTCTTTTCAACATTTGTAGAGTCGTTACCTCATTTGTTCGACCACTGAAATGCTGGTCTTCGCATGTTGGACGGCCTCCTTTAAACTCTGTTACCTATTGTTTGAAAATTACAGAGCAGTCTCACCAAGAACAAAATCTAGTTCAGCCTGTATATGGGTTAGAAATAAGGCCTTTCACATAAAAGTACCACATAACGTTTAACAATTTTTTTCATGTTTACAAATTCACTGAAAACGTTTACTACCGATAGCTGCCAAACAAATGAGGTTCAAGATGATTTGTCGTTAATTACTTTGAATTTGATGTAGCGAATAAGAGAATTGATCAAGATATTAGCTTGAAGTAAGTAACATTGGTATCATTGGGAATGAATAAATACTACCAAGAGATTTTTTTTGATCCCAAAGTGATTTTTTCACTTGTAACAATAAGGAAATTTGATGCATGGGTAATGTATCAACACGGAGAATGACAAGATGTAATAATCCAACCGAGAACTTCAAGAAAAATTTTTTCCATGGAACAAATCAATAGTATTTTTATAATAAACACTACCCAAATCCATATTCACCCTACAGAATTTCAATAAGACTAATTCAATGGTTTCTATAAATATGTGGGTATTGATAGAAACCGTGTGAAGAATCAAACAGACTTCAGATTCGTCTTAAGGTCGTCAAGCATTAGCGTTGAAAATCAAATTTGTGTTGATGGCGATCCAATCCACAGAGAATGCTGTAGAAAAATCATACAACTGGATAATTAGGAGCATTTTTGTAAAATTAGATGATCTATAACATTAAAGAACACAACATTGAAGTGAATAAGAAAATAGTACACACAGTAGAAAATAATGCAATCAGATTTTGAGGAAAAAATTCGATTTTTGTTTTCAGAGAGACAATTTTGTAATAAAATAACAATTTGCTACTAAGTCCATCACTATTTTTATGGTTATGTAACGCCGCAAAAATTCGGCTTTATTTCTGTGAAACATTGTCAAACACTCGATGAAAGCATCTTCACAACGCTGTTTTTGTTTGTTCTTTTCAACATTTGTAGAGTCGTCACCTCATTTTTTCGATCACTGCAATGCTGGTCTTCGCATGTTGTATTGTATGATTTTAACAAACACTTTTCTATTTAAAAAACCAAGACGTTACTCGCTAAAGAAAATGATAAGTTGCTCTACTCTGTTGCTTCCACGTAATCGCTCTCTCATTCAGTGGAATGTTCTCAAGCGGAGGGAGAACATATTCTGGAGAAAATCTAACACGTGTACTCTTTATGAGAGCATGATAAAGTTCAGAACAAAACTACCCATGTTTTGTAACTGCAAAATTTTAATGCCGTAGTTCAAATAGTTTTTGAAGAATATAATGGTCAAAACCACGTGGGATACCCTGTATAATAAATCGAGATATGGTAGAAGAAAAGCTTTTTGGATGAATTGGCAACACGGTAACTGAAAATGGTTTGTAAAGAACTTAATATTTTGTTGTTTCCGATTGAAATCCTTGGATTAGTCTCTTGTATCATAATTTGGTGTTGTTTCTTTTTTGTTCTATAAAAATAAGATGAATATGTTTTTATATCTCAACAAAAAATTGAATAGTCAAGTAAGCGTTCACAAATCTGGGCTACTGGTAATAATTTCTAATTTAATGATTATCAAGAAATAATTAGGCATATCATGAAAATTTTGTAAATAGAAATAAGTACAAAATCTTACAAATAATTCATTAAATTACCACTCTTTGCAGTGGTTCACATAAACTTCCATTTTTAAGCATATAATTCAATAATTTATTGAAGTTTTCATTTTGATTTCATAGTATGCATCATAAAAATGGATAATACAAATAGTATTTTTCTGGCCATGGATTTCAAGTATATCATCAGGTATTTAATGCAAATCATAATTGGAAAACATTATTAACAATCCAGCATGAAAATTATAAGCTGCGATTACCCAAACAATACATTTTTTATGTAGGTACCTATTGTACACCTATTCAAAAGTTTAGGATATTTCTCTATTCGAAACTAAGTCGACCTTTTCGAAATGATTTTAATTTTTGTAACAATATTGATCGGTTCAACAGAATTCATAAGCGTTTGGTTAATTTTAATAAGGCTATAAAGAAAACTAATTGAACGGGAGTCTTCTACGGCTATTGGATGATTGAATCTCGAGGCAGATGAATATTGAAAATCGCTAAATGAGTCCCAAAAATTCCATTCCTAGCATACTTAATCGGATCCAAAAAACTATAACTGATTTTATAACGCTATAATTAAGATTTGAACAATAAAGAGAAGAATACGTTTTGATACATAATGAATGGAGAAACGCCATCTTTAAAAATAAGTCCTATTGTGATTTGATTCTAGACAGTAGACTAGAACGCGAGACCATATCGAGCTACGGTGGTTTCATAAGAAGTGAAATCTAGGTTGGGTTGAGATCTTCTTCCACAACTTTAGACAGCAAAATGTATTGATCCGAAGCGTACCAAGAAGATTTGCTTCTCTCATACGTGTAAATAGAGGTCACAAAGAATCTTCGCTGTTTTTTGAATAATCTATTATACTAGATGCTCTTCTATTGTGAGTTTATTGAATTCTCGGTATATTAAGACTAATAAAAATTCATTTTTGGCATTCAACAATTGAGAAATACCCTTTTTTAAGAATAGTAATAAAAATTTCATAATTTCACTCTAGAAAATCGAAAAATCATCCGATTTCGATGAATTTTTTTTAAATATTCGTTCGGCGGATGTATGAAAAAAATATGGGAAATATCTCACCTGGAGTTTCATATAGTTTCATGACTTTAAATGTTATCATAAACGCACTTCTTTGCATATAATTTTTATAACTTTTTTACAAAGCTTCAAACGCAGTTCGTATATTGTTCTTTGTTAATCTACACAAAAAACGGAATACTTTGGAAAAAAAATGAAAAATGTTTTAATTTTTCATTTCTAACAGTCAATCTTAGTTACCACTTTTTTAATTCAAAGTCAACTTTTAATATTGTGGGAACATGATAAATCAACATTTTTATATAACTTCTTTTTTCAATATGTTCGTTTTTTTGTACGAATTATGAAAAAATATATATAATTACTTCATTTGATTATTTGGAAAAAGTTATTAACAATTATACGTATATTTTCAAGAACATGTAAAGCCCTGAAACCAATTTTTCTCATAAATCTGCCGTAAAAATGAAGATTTAAAAAAAATTATCGAAATCCGATGATTTTTCGATTTTTTATAGGGGACCGCGAAAGTAAAAAACTACCTAAACATTTTTTGTTCTAAGTTTTAAAATCAAAATTTAAATTTTTAATTACATGAAATTTACGCCTTATATCTAGAACACAACACATGTATTCGATTTGTTTTTCGTATTAAATATATCAAAAAATTAAAAAATATAGGACGATTTCAAAATATTCTTCTATCCAAATTACAAATTTCGAATGCAGATAACTCCTAAATTTCTTGTTGCTTGAAAATCATTGCAATTTCTTCTGCTCGCGGTAAAGTTATTAGTTATAATCAAGACCATAATACTACACTAAATATATAGGATATAAAATACTTGTGTAATATTTTTAGACTGCTTATTTGGAGGTTACAGAGATACATCATTTTCATATTTACTCAATGTGAATGTGATGTTCAGGTAAAGTTTAATATTGTTAATTATCTTCCAATTGACATCGGCCTGCCATCTCTTGGAAAATAGCGTAACTTTAACATAATATTGAGAGATTTCTGTTTTAGAATCAATGAAAATGAAATTATTTCTCCTGGCTACTGTTTTAAAATATTTTCGTTAACCCAACACTAGATGGAAAGAGTATAACTAATGCCCAATAAATTTCGGATTACATGAATAGCATATTGGAATCATTGAGAAAATTGTTATTCATACAAAATCGAATGGAATTGGAGAATTGAAAGTTGATTATTGTTATATAAAATATTACTAAGCATAATGTGTCTGTAACTGTAAGTGGATTACGTAACAAACAACTTATTTAAATATTAATATATTTCTTAATAGATTTCAAATTTATAAAGTAGTGAATAAGACAAGTAATTTTGGCGACTATACCATTACTTTGATACGATACGATACGAACCCTTCAAACCTTGGATACTTTGTAGCATATACAGGGTGCTACTATATACATACGATGATATTCAAACTTCTCCCTTATAAAGTTGTGAAGGATCTTTTTAATAACAAAATTCCCCAGCCCGAAATATAACCCTTAAAAGGTTAAATTTGAATAAAAATAAAACCTTGAGATTTAATCCTTTTTGTTATGTTTTCTAAACAGATTCTGAGGTAAAAGAATAAAGTAGCTTCAAACTACCAACAATAAACAACGTTTCAAGAGTAGAGAACAGACACTTCAACTGATGTTCTTGTTTTATATAAATCAATCTCGAATAACAGATTTGACAATAATTACGGTAATGTTTGCTAATGTCATCCCCTCAAAATATACTAGGTAAATTAAGGAAAATTTGTAGTAGGACTCATCATAATTTTATACGATTAACCACATCCTAAATTTCTTCGCACGGATTTGAAAACACACATATGTACACATCTCAATGTGGAAAGCAACTATGGACCAGGTGTATCCACAATATACATATTTTGATAAAGACTTAAAGAAAAGTCGAAACGTCCATTTAAACATAATACGTACATATATTTAGATATCATGAATCTGTACTTGTTCTTTAGTTTATGCTGAAGTTAAATATCTTTGAAGAATTATAGTAGGGAAAAATATTTGTTCAATGTCATTCAGGATGTAATTCGGCTAAATCTGAAGCTGCTAACCATATTTCTGACATTCAGTAGAAATGTACTTTATCTTCAAATCAAAAATGCAGCTGGTACAAATGAGTGAAGAGGTAGATGTTAAATATTCATGAGTAGGTCTTGAGTAGCAAATTATTACTCTTTCTATAACATTAAAATCTTGTCTTGGGACGCCTGCAAAGTTACTTGATTGAAGGTGACATATCAAGTACTGTATCCAGTATGAGGAAGTATCACAGCTATTCAAATTGCCTATAAGTCTGCTACGATACGATAAATAATAGTAACTATTATTTTCTAAGATGTGAGAAGTTGGGAGGAATCACGTATAGATTGGAAGTACACTTCTGCTCACTAAAAAAGCATATTTTTAAATTTTGGCTGCGTAAATCAGAGTTCCTTTCTAATCTCACTGTCATCGTCAACGACGGATAATTCAATGATTGATTTGATTTCATTTGAAGTGAAAGTGTACTTGATACCTCCTCAAATAACTGAAATTTTGATAGTTACCATTATTTCCAAATTGGATGATGGCTGGTCTATCAGAAGACTGGCAACTCATCTAGGTCTTAATGCGAATACCGTAGCCAGAGTAAAGAAGCGATGGGAACAAGATGAGGGGGCCGGAATGTTCGATCTGGAGAAAGAAAAATTTCAAATCTCGTACAAGATATTGCATTAAATAATGTCGCCTTGAATCGGTTGCTAGTTCTGAATAAGAAAAAGATTATTGATGAATGATACTTGTAACGAACAAATGAAAATTTTCGTGAAGTTCTATAATTCAATTCACTTTGGAAATCTTTATGACCGATCACTACAACTTTTGAACTGATTAAACTCTTTCTATTGACAAAATTACTAATTCTCTATATATAAACCATTGGTTCCCTTGATTGAAAGAGTATAGAGACTGAAAAATCTCGAATTGTTGAACTTATAATTTTTATGATGTCGACTCGATGAACTTAATAGTGTTGGCGCAAATGTTGAAAGATATTGGTATTCATATCGGGAGTAAACCATCCGTTGTCGGTTGTTTCAAGATCAAAGATTTGTGTCGTCGTTCGTCTTGCCGACCATACATTGGTTAGAAATTCAGTCTTATTAGAGTTTAAGACATTTGAAGAACATGTGAAGAGAATCATTATTAATAATGCCTTCCTGTTGAGTGAATGAATTAGTTTTTGAATTTCTAGAACTGTATCAAGCGGAACCGATTGTATGAAACCCCCGAAATTCTCAACACAGAAACAGGAATGTCGTGATAGATACAAGGAGTCCGAATCTAGTCGATCTTGCGCCATCGACTAGATTAGTTTGCATATATACCGATAGATAATTTTCTGCAGAATTAAAGTCGTAACATAGTAGTTAACAGATATCTTAATGATGGCTCGATGCAGAAAGAAATTAATTTGGATCGGATTTGTGGAGACGGCGTAATTATATAGAACTTTTCATATAAATAATGATTGATTAGTACAGTAAAGTTAGTGAGTATAACTAAAGGTCAAAATACTTGTTTTTTTATTGTAGGTTTTCGTATATATCGACAAGGTTCGATTTTCCTATCGTAAATAGCGTATAATTCATTTTCCACCAGAGTACATGAGATATTTATTAAGGTGTGGGAGTTAACATAACCTGTTATATCCAAGAGGGATTTATTTCCTCCTATTTCAAAATTCATCATGGCAAAAAATGTGATACTATTAAATCTTATCAAACGATTGTTGAGTTTCTACTACTACACCTACCTAGTATTAGTCAAATAAGACTTTTTTGATATTGGTTCTTCCCGAGTAGATAAAGTTGATTCTACCTACTCAATCTCGGAAAAAACACCCACTATTTAGGGAACTATGCGGACTAGACTATGAAATATTACTATGAACATATACCCAGAAACAGAAGTGGAAATTGAGGAAAAGATCAGATCGAATAGAATGAAAAAGGAAATGAAAGATAGATTTTGGTCCTTCACGAGTAGATATAGTTGTCTCCACCTACTCATATCTGGAAAAAATCCACCACTTAGTTGACTATGAGAACTACACTATAACATTTTATCCAAAATATATACCTAGAAGCAGAAATAGAAAATTAATAAATCAGATCAGATCAGATACAATGAAAAAGAAAGTAGAAGGAAGACACAATTTGTTTCGAAGTTTAACTTGAACTTACTGGTCATAGCTTAATGCGAGTATGAGGATGAAACTGATTTGAAATACTATGCACTTCATTTTATAAATAATGCAGCGTGTAATTCACTTTCCACCAGAATACATGAGATATTTATCAAGGTGTGGGAGTTAACATAAGCTGTTATATCCAAGAGGGATTTCTTTCCTCCTATTTCAAATATCATCATGGCAAAAAATGGAATATTATTAAATCTTATCGAACGATTGTTGTGTTTCTACTACCGATCGTACCTAGTATTATTCAAATAAGATTTTGTTGGTTTTGGTCCTTCACGAGTAGATATAGTTGTCTCCACCTACTCATATCTGGAAAAAATCCACCACTTAGTTGACTATGAGAACTGCACTATGACATCTTATTAAAGACACAATTTGTTTCGAAGGCTTGAGCTCACTGGTTATAGGTAAATACGAGAGTGAAGATGAAATGGATTTGAAATATTATGAACTTATTTTATGAATAATACAGATTATTGAAATAGGTTATTAAATGAAGGAAATTATTTTGATATTGATATGTATGGATAGTTGTTTACCACGAATAACTTCAAGGCAATTTCTAATTAGAAATGAGATAATACTAAGATTTTAATAATTAATATCGTCCTGTATGCGCATAATATTATTCTTACTCCAATTCATTTTAATTAGGTAATGACAAGATACACATCAAGAAGTGATTATTTCTCATCAAAGAATCGCGTTTTTCATTCTATGTCTAATGTCAATATTTTAATTAATAACACCAACATCCTATGCACTTCAAACATGATGTCAGGGTCCACATCTAAAAATACTGCTTTGAAAAGCTGAAGTAAATTATATAGAAGCTCAACGGGTGGAACATGTGTGTATGAATGTTTATATAATTAATGTTCCTGGAAGCCAGATTTTTTAAGCTTTTGTAGAGATATGAGGTGTTGATATTTTGACAATAAGTATCATCATGGGTCGAAAAATGATAAATTTTGAAATACCTTTCAACCCCATTCACATGAAATTTTTATATAGAATGTCGCTGTAACTAACTAGAATTCTTTATATGTGTGATATTAGCTTAAAGTATATTGGAACACTTTTTCAGTATATCTAGAGAAAGATTGGACTTTTAACAAATACTTGAGTTGTTAGTGCTTCTTAGAAAATTATTAATTCATTATTTAATCTTATCTTTTCGTTGCTTATTGAATCTCTGGTATTTATTATATCTTTCATAAGTAATATATTTACTGATTTACCCGGTTGATATACATCAGATAAAAATTATTAATTATTGTTCATCAATTTTAAAACTTAACTTAACTTAGTATGACCAATGAAAAATTTTGGCCTTCTTTTTGAAGTTTGATTTTTCTTACACATATTCCTTCAATAACATATAGACTATCCGTTGAGTTTTTAATAAATCAGCTACGACGTCTTCATAATTCTCACCCTTATGAATGACTTCCAAAAAGGTTTTTCAATGATAGATAAGATACTTCCAAACTGAGGATCACACAGATCTGCGGATTTGCTGAAATACTTCTTATGTTAGTCTTCTTTCACTTGTATTTGGAAATATTGGGATCTCTGGCTGACCATTTTAGTAGAAAAATTATGTAGCTTTCACAAAACATATTTGGTACCCAATTTCTATCTTGGAGATATGCACTTTACAGTCGATCTATGATGGGACTCCTATTTATTAGAAATTTCAACGCCCTTTTTGCTGAAAAAGTTTTTTGGTTAATAATTTAGATGTATTTGCGGTTTTAAAAAAATCTACCTAGACCCTTGCAGCAAGACCTAGTTTTGAGATACCAAAACCAAAATCGAACGAGTGTTCATCTTGGTCTTGCTTTGTTCATCACCATGACTAATTATCGTTAGTCAAAAATTTAGTTCTGGGTTTATCACCTTACTCAAACTTTCACTTAACATAGTTTCTATGGAACAATACGTTCGATTATACTTTTTACGCGTTGATCTTCGTTGAAAGTCAAAAACCTAACCTCAACTTTCTAGTTAAGTTTGTAGTTGAAGATGCCCTGAAAAATGACTTCTCTGAGTGAGAAGCTGATAGAATTTGTACTTGCTCATAGTGTTTATATAACAGTCGGCTGGATAAAAGAAAACTAAAATTTGGCTGAATATAGAGAATCATTTCCTCTTTTGAAAATTCCATGACAAAAATGGTGATTAACTTTTTTATCTAATCGACAATCAGGTTTTCTTATTGAATGTTTTGTTGAGTCTATGCTTAATAAGTTCAAAAGTAGATCATATGAATCCGGATACATTCTCCATGTTTTTAAAAATTCGTCGTGATCTATTTAATACATTTTGAGTAGTAAAGTGACTGTAGATATTTTTATTTAAATTGAGGGATCTCACCCACCAATGCCGTATCAAATGACGCTTTGTATATAGTTCTCAGTTCAAATTTCTTCATATACATGCACTTTTAAGGTTGACTTTACTAGCGAACCAGTCTCATGTTCGCGTTCATTCTGTGCAGCACTTTAAAATTAACAAAAGTTTTGATGAAAAATGAAACAAGGAAAGTATCGATAATTTCATTTATTTAATAATTTTGTCCCAATTATTTCTCAACAATAACTGGTTTTCATAATGAAAAATGACCTCAAGTGACATTAAAGCCAATTGACGTCTAATGTCATTTCATGTTGATCGATGTCTTATGCTGTCTTTTAACAAAGAGTGCTGTTGATTCACGTCAATTTCTGTCACTTGAGGTCATTTGGCAATTGGGATCGCTTCTTGGTCAATTTTATAATTTTTTTCCTAATAATACTTGAATTTTCTTGAACTTCGGCATATCAGCAGCTATACAGGAATTGAATGCAAAAAACCCAAGGTCGCCACATGCTTCCTGTATCGCTGCTATAGACAGACAGACAAAAGGACGAAAAAAACTCTTGTTTTTGTAAAATATGCGCCAGAAATTTCTGCGATAACGATTTTAAAGGAATGTCATTGGCTACGTTCCACTCAAAGTCTACAATACCCCCGTCTGCGATCGCTAAAATTGCCATAATATTAGAAGCTGTCAGCAAAATGCCTATTTTGATCTCTGTAGTCGAAAAATATACGAGTGAATTGGAATAAATATTCCACATGCACTGGGATAGAATGATGAGATTCAATCCATTTCCACATTTTTGCTGAAATTCTATATTAATAGTTGCTTTCCAATCCGGTGAGCAAAATTTCAAACGCATGTTCCAAATTGCCGTTTTTGTGATCTGTGTATCAAACACAGTCGTATGTTGTTCCTCAAGCACCAGATAAATAATTTGGCTTTTTGAGCTTCACAATTGCGCTTTCATCATAAACTGTGAGATATGCGGACATTTATTTAGATTTATATCGGTGTTTTTCAAACGGAACCACAACCAGGCGCTCTAAGCAATAATTTCATTAGTTATTTTCATCTATCTTTAAAAAATTATAGAAGAACAAACTTCAAATCACCAAAGACCTAAAATTAACAATATTTAAAAGCGTAATGATATTTTCTAGCATTATTAGATGCAGAAACAAATTCAAAGCCTAAGAAGGTAATCTATAGTAAAAACTATAGTTATAAAGAAGTACTTATGTAGTATTCGAATTTTGTATTCAGTTAATTCAGTATTTTGTATTCTGTATATGACAACAAATAATTTGTGGTGTGTTTTAAAATTTGAGACTTGACACGAAGCTTACCGAATTTTATACCAATTGAGTTTAGTGCACAAAGTGGAAAGCATCTATTGTAGAAATTTCAAGACATTACTCATTTCGGATATATTGTTCGAACTGTTGCTACGTTTTAATTAAAGTTCTTTCTATCCCATCAAAATTTTATGGACGAAGTGACCGTAATGCGGTCGAAATACAATCACAATACTAAGATGGAGCTAAACAAAGAGTATTTATTATATCTGGTGAGCATTAAATGGAAGTTGTAACTATTTTCATTATCATAAAACTATTATAACTTCAGCAAATTACTCCTACATTTGATTATTTTTGTAATTTTTGCTCTAATTAAAGTATAATAATAATTCATCTCAACATTTAAGAACAGTTTTCGTTATCTTCTTGTTGTTTTAGAGCAAGCAATATTATCGCGAGCTTCAGCTCAAATTTGTTACATAAATTATTATCTATAGCCTTATTAAATCCAGACAGTAATTAAATTCAGTACATAAATATTTTTTTAAGATTGCAGGTTCTTTTCGTGACAAAGCGACGTTTCACCTTAAAAGTGTGTAGAATAATTTATCAGCTGCTATTATTTTCACGAGAAGAATTACGCTGGGGCAAAGTCTAATTCATTATAAAATAATTGGAGCGCCTGAGAAGTCTTTTGTTGTCCTTTGATGGCAGAGAACGATACAACACGATTTGCAAGTCTCAATAGAATACCGCCTAAGAGGACCAATACTGTCAAGCCATAAGTAGCTTTGTTCATATTTTTACTCAATATAATAAAATTGAAGATAACATTACCTTTTGAATATTTAATAGCTAAGTTTTTGAGACAGGAGCATTTATTCTTTCAAATAGAATACGTCACTAACGCCTGAAGCAGTTTTAATTCGTTATAAACTGTAACAACTTTATCTTTACAGTGTGGGGTTATAGTAAAGTCGATAATTGTTTGAGAAACTTTATTAAAAAACATCAAAAGATTCTATATCGTGATTTATCTTGAAAACGTTTTGTTATAGAAGCAGGGCAACATAACATACAATATTCGATACAAGCCGCATGTTGACCATTGTTGCCAAGGTGCATGCATTAGCTCTAGACAAGATTTAATCGAAACGATGCGACTTCTAACCTGCGACATGGAGTGGAATATTAATTCCATAATTCTCTTGAATTATGAAGTGCTAAAAACGCTGGTTATGAAGAGAGCAGACTCCAGAATGGTAATTTGAACATTATTAGATATAAATACATTGCGCTTGAAGTGGAAAAATATCAGTGATTTGCCATTTATAATCTAATACTAGCCGGATGTCACGAAAGTGGTATAAGATTTTTTTCAATTTAATTCCTTAGAAGTTGTCGTCGATTAGCATGTAGGCTGCGAAGGCGTAATATCGGAAAAAACATGCATAGAGAACTACGAAATGGTAAAGGCCGAAGAAATATTTGCTGTACGGATGCTATCCTTTCACTAGGAAGGTATTGCTCTGCAGATAAAGCTGGTATACTGATTCATACCTTGCTGCCCAAGACAAGATTAGACCACATTAGAACTACACATTTGCACAAGCAGTATGATCGAATCCAATGTTTCTGAAATAGTAATTTCGATAACCCTATTGAGTATAAGTAATGAACACATTATGCAGTGAAAAATTAATGTTTGATTCCATTGAAACGACTGCAGACAAAGGAAAGCCTTTAATGGCAAGACAAACTTCATCGTCGGCTAGTTCAATTCGTTTTTGTTTTAAATCGCTTCGAGATTATTGGACACAAAGTTGTAATGTTCCGAGGACCATACAGCTATGATATAAGCTGAATAAAGTATGACCACGAGATTTATTAGGGTTCTTAAATAGGAAATTCGACAACCTGGTTAAGCTTGAGGTCACTCAACAACTAACAGGGATTGAACCTGTAGTAGAAATCACGTGCTCAAAATTAACGGATGCCTTCAGCAGTGAAGCTTGCATGTATGGCTCCAATGGGATGATTTCCACAAAGTGATAAGATCCGAAGGAAGATGTGCTACACGAATAGATTTAAAACAAACTATCTCTAGCTGGAGTAAATATACGCAAACAAAGTGTAGAGCCTATCTTCTCCATACGAATTTACAATTATGCAAACCGAGATGATGGTTATATTTACTGATGCCCATTGTGCAGCTCAATAACTATATTGGTAGTACACATCTGTATAAGCTATGCAACAGCGATTTAAACCACCGAATCAAAGTTGTATCTGAAATAAGTATATCACCAACCGGGCTAAGCAAAAGTAACGAACATCTTAAGCAATGGAAAATGTAGGTATAATTCCATTGAAATGGTTAGAAACAAATGATAAAATGTTTAATGACGATACAAACTCCATCGTCGGCTAGTTCATAGTTTTTTTAAATGCTTCGAGCTTCTTTGCCACAATTTGTGAGGTTCGAACGAACATGTGCTGCACTAAGGGATTTAAAACAAGGAAACTAGCTCAAACAGGTGTACACATACACAAATAAGGTGGAAACCATATCCCATAGATACGAATATACCGTTATGCAAAACAAGTTAGTGGTTATACTAACTGTCTATATTGCTGCCCGAGACAACAACCAAATTGTTATACATTAGCACAAGAGATATAGAAAGAGTAAATAATGAACACCAAATCAAACTTCTTCTTGAAATAGGAATATCCTCGACTTAAGCTGTACTTGTAGTCAGAATTCAGACATGCAGTGGAAATCACATACTCGAAATTAACAGCTTGAGCACTCAAAAATAGGTATGACTGCAGATACGCCAAAATATTTATAATTTATTCATTTTTTTTTAATGAGTTCTAGCGTCTTGAGAACGAATATATACATATATCCCTGTTCTCCATCACTTTAAACATATCTTTCATTTTTCAGTCTAAATTTATTAGAAATAATATTACTTGAGCTAGATTATTTCACTCGAATATGATTATGATTTTATTACTTCTAGTTAACTACGTGGAATTCACGCAGATTCAAAATAAGTTTGCGTGTCGTGGAGCTTATTGAGCATTGAATTATATATACAAATAACTTTTCGTTGATTCATACCGTTCCCGTTTGTATCTATAAAGACATGGAAGTTTTATAGCCTGATAAAACCTTTGGAAGCCATCAGTACTTTTTACACTTGTCGAAACGAAATGTAAGTTTTTTGGTAATAATCAAAAATAATTAAGGAAGGCGACGGTGGGTTACGAGATTTGAAAGGAAAATCTGTAGAGTTTCCTACATAAAAGGATTGACATTGTCTGAAAAACAATAATAAATGCTGAAATTAGCATAGAATAATTTTCGTTTTGTTTGATTTCAATCACAAATGTTAGAAGAATAAGTGAAAGGATTAGAAAAAATGATCAAATAAGATAATGTGTTATCCCGTTAGATATTTCACTATAGTCAATATGGTGTATCGATTTTCATAAATTAAGCTTCCTTCTAATAAACTTTTTTCTTTTATACCTGTATATTGAAGAATATTTCATGATAATTTTCCTATATTTTTTCCCACTAATATTTTCGTTTCATTACAACTATGTAACTCATTTTCTTAAATACTGATATATATTTTAAATTATTACGTTGACTCAATTTTCTGTAGCTTTATGAATTCTATACAATTATTATTATTTCCTTCTGTTACTCTTGGTATAAGTGATATATATTCAAGTAGTTTTTTTAGATGTGTTTGAAACTGATGTGAAGACTTCTGTATTTGTTCTTATTGTTATAAAGTCTATAATTAATTCCAGATATTAGCACGACGGACCTATATGAAAGTTCATGTTCCCAACGTCCCTTGATCGCCCACAATGCTACTATTCCAGATATTGTGGATTGTATACTCTCATTTCTATTTCATCTATACCATATTAATTAAGAAGAAAATATATTACAAAAGAAAATTTTTTTCTAAGCTTTTCACTTCGCAACGAAATTTGTTTTCAATTTGAAGGAACTTCTTAGTTATTTCCGTGACCTTTTTTTTGTTGCAGATCGCAGTAATATAAGATCTATGACATCTTTAACTGATGGAAGAAAACATTGAGTAAAATTGAGTAAAAAACGTTTATATACGTTTTCATCGAATCCTAGTTCTAGTTTAGAATAAATTGTTATTAATTCTCATAACCTCACATATTTTTGAAGGTAATTTATGATAAATGATCAACTGATAATCACACATTATTGAATGAAAAAAACCAATTCTGAATATTGCGAAATATATTTCTTTTCATTTGGCATGTTCCTGGCGGCTTTGTTGCTATCAATCTACTTTAATCAAAGTCGTTTATCTGAAGTATTACGTTACATTAAATGGGGTGGATTTAATTGTGGATGATAAGTGCTCATTAGTGCCCCTAACGTAGTAAATGAACGCAATTTAATTGCGATATATCGCACTCAGATGCTTTGCGTCATTAACCTTCAGAACATGAGTCAACATTTCTACTTATTAAGCTTACCGAAATTTTTGTATTAATAAACGACTTTGGGTGGTCCTTTGTAATTTTTAAGAGCAATGAAAAATTACGAGTGTGGTAGGCGGATCAACTCAAATTCTTCACTAGAATTTAATTATGTACATATTTCCTATTTGATACATAAATATGAATTCCATTAATAAACATTTCCTGAGGAAGTTGCTATGTCGTTAGGAATAATTCTTCATACAAAATATGCTTTCAGATACGAGGTAGTTTTGATGCAATAGGAATTTATCAGAGTGTGACAACACATTTGCTACGTTAATTATATTGTTAGTTCATGTCATGTTCCTGATATCATCTATGAAAGAACTAATTTCGAGTAGTAACTAAACATTATTTTTAACGTGGATGAACAAGGAACAAGAAAAAGTTACAAGAAAGTGCACGATAGTGTTGAAAATTTGTATGAATATTTTCAAACGTAATTTAAATGAAATTTTCTGTTGATATATCACAAACAATCCAACAGTGATGTTTATAATTTATGTAAGATTAATTAATATACTTTTATATGGTTTCTGCTGATTTATTGCTTGATATATAACAAATTAGTTCTCATTATTGAGAAACCCTCTATTAGCCCACAAAATATGAGTACTTTTTGAAAACTATAACTCGGATTCAGGTAGAAATGGTATATATATCATAAGACTCGATCAGGTTCCGAACAACTAGACTCTCGAAGTGCCACTAGTACAAGTGAATTTGGTTAAGATTGAATATCACTTAATAATTTTCTTAGACTGAATTCTCACGTGCTATTCTTCATCTTCATAAATATAAATAAATTCATCTAAGCCTGTGACACTTGCAAACTTTGTATAGTTTGCAATGAATTACCGTTGATAAAGCTCAATATTAGTTCAATCTTGAATACTTGCGTTTGATGCAATGAAGGAAAAAAATGGAAACTTCAACAAAATCTCACATTGATGCTTTCTATTAGAATTTCTTTTCTGGGAAATAAAATAAATTGGATATGAAGCATATCAAATATTTTCTTGGAAGTTTGAATCACACTTCTCAATTTTCATTTCACTACTATTGAGACTACTATTTATTTCCTGGTACTAATTATTAGTACAATATGAAAATTGACACTCCGAATGCGTGTTAGATATTAAACCGGCGCCGCGGCTTTACTGTTTTCTGTTAAACGATGATCATGTTACATTCTCATCATGGTATAAGTTGACTGAACTAGAAAAAAAATAATGATGAATCATATCATGTCAGATTGAGAGAAAGATATAAATAAATATCACATCATGAATATATATAGACATTGAACACCTTCAATTCAAACTGGAGTAATTGATATTAGAAAAATATTTTGATTATTTGTTTGTGCAATTGCTGTTATTAATCAAGGCAGTGATTGAATTAATAAAAATCAGTTTATAGACTATAATTGACATATTTTTCGCAGGTTCATCATACTTTAATATTGGTATGAGAGAGATGATGTGCTTTATTGCTATGGAAAATTTCAGAATTTTATACCAAAGCGTATAACAAAGATCTATACAAATACAGTTTCTTACCATATAGCGTCACTGAGATTAATACTACAGCAAACAAAAGAGCGAAGTAAAGTTATCATGTTAAATTTTATAGACTTCTAAAAAGGTTTTGATGGAAAAAAGTAAGTATTTGTAATAATTCCACAGCATGGACCGGATACAGTACGAAGTAAAATCATCCCAACAAATCAAAATTCAAAACGGGGTGAATATGCATTAGTAAGTTTGGATAGTAATTAAAACATATAATAAAAAGTCAGAAATCAACTTGAACCTACTTGAAAACATGGACCTGGAATTTGGTGATGACATTGTGTATTAACAACAAATAGAAATCACATGTGAGAGAAAACTTATAACTAAACATCAGTTGGACTTCATCGTAGAAAAACAAATACCTTACGAAGCAAAACCTAAACAGAAAGCGCCACCATTTACAGAGCAAGGAAATAGAGCCAGTAGAGCAATTTTGCTATTTAAGTAGCATAGTAAGTACGAAAGGATGTACTGGAAATGACATCGAAAGAAGAATAGGCATGGCTTAAAACGCTGTGACTGCATAAAATATGGTCTTCAATAAGTATTACAAGAATAACAAAACTAAGTCTGTTTCAGAAAAATGTTTGATATGTTGTGTTATATAGAGTCAAAAGTTTAAAATATAATTAAAAGATTTTCCAGAAAAGTTCACGTTAATGAACAGAAGTCTGATAAATAAATAATGGAAAATAACTGAAAGAGAGAAAATAAAACACAAAAAAAAGACAAACCAATCAGAGAATCAAATCTGTACGAACATGGAGAAGAACTATCGACAAAGAACTGATAAACAGATAAAATTAAAGAGGTCATAGAAATAGTCAAAAATAGAAGGAAATGGAGAGCACTCTTCAAAACTACTGATTATTAAAATATCAATGACAATAATATAACTAGTTTTTGACATTTTTATGATACCATCCAATCTGATAATTAAAAAAAAGCTAAAAAATTGAAATAATTTTATTTAAATAAGCTTAAAAGATTAGTGAATGAATGAAACAAACTTGTATTATTCTGAAAAAAGCGTTGGGTACTCACAATAACACTAGAATTTTTATTTCATTCATTTAAACAGGAAATTTTCAGTGATAATTTCAATGAAACAAATTTGCCAAAAAAAAGTTTTTTTATAGCGTGAAAAAGATTTGAATCTACGACCGGCGAATCCGGCTATCGAAAACATTTAAAGTGATGGGGTACACTAACAGCCACAAAGGAGAGTTACCAACAAAGCTTCGCTTTTCTCACATCTTGTTCATGATATCCGATAACACTTCTCAAATTATGAGCATCTTTCGGTTTAAAATACCATGTATGAAATATATATGGATATACACATCAAGCAAAATTAATTCTTGTCTTCCAATTATACACTCTCCTATTATTTATCTCTTTCCATCTTTAAAAGACAAATGATGGAAATAATCACTAATTGAAATGTCGTTAGTATGCATCTAATTAATAGGACATGAAGCCAACATATTCTAATCAAAACAAACACAATCAATCAATTCTAATTCGAAACATCAAATATTTCAATGGTTATCAACGTAATTAGATATTGACAATAAACATTCAATTACAATTTAAAAGATAGATTGAATAATAAATTACGGTGGAAAAAAACTAAAAACATGCTTTTTTTAATCAAACAAAAAATCGAAAATAATTTTTAAAATAAGAATAAAATGACTATCGAGAAAATTAATGTCACTGTCTTAAAAGCTAGAGGTACTCACAATAAATCGTTACAATTTTTTACTCGACGGAAATGCAGAGCTGGTTTGAAAAAAATGTTGAAAGCAATCCACGCTTAGAGAACAGTGTCATGAATGTTTTCGATTGTAACTTTATTCTTGTGTTAAGAATTATTTTATATTTCCATTTCATTGAATTGTGGTAGCCCTGTTTGATAGTTTTTTGAGATTTTAATTTATTTCATATTTCCAACTTAACTTTAAAAGTGCATTTCCAGGTATTTTCAAAAAGGAAAGTGTTTCAGTGATTCAGAAACAGGACAAGCAATATTGGAATCATTTAGTACTTTGCCTATCCAAAAATTCAATTTGACACTTTGAAAACGAAAGTATCGAAGTATCTTCTTTATATCTCTATATTCACTCAGTTCGTCAATATAGAAAAATAATTGAAGTGCTCAAGAGAAATTTTCATATTTTTTTGAGACAAATTCAACTTTAACGAACCCTTTTTATCTCAAACTTAGTTTCTTCCTGAAAAGAAGATTATGTGTAAAATTTCATGACTTTTTGATTAGTCAGAAAAAGTGACAGCTATTTAAGTAAAGTTACTTATGTTTCTATCAAAAAATTAATTCAAAATTTTCGTGTATTAATTTATCATTGCTTCTTGATAAAAAGCACTGTACAAGCTCAGCAATGGCTTCAAAAATGTTATCCGGACTCTACATCCATCAAAGAGAAGCATTTGTTATTGGTTTGATGAATTTAAACATGGTTGTACAGAAACCGATGACGTTCTTGTTGTTCAATTGGTTAGATAGATCGTAAATTGATATTGAGGCCGTAAAGATATCAGAAAGCAGTGTGCTTACAATTATGCATGAACATTTGATCATGAGAAAGCTTTTCTCAAAGTGGGTGCCGCGTTTACTCACAGACAATCAACAACGTATTCATGATTCATCGCAGTGTTTAGCTAATTTAGCACGTAATAAATAAGATTTGTTGCATTGCTATATGGCAATGGATAAAACATGGATCTATATCCTCACTACGGAATCAAAACAATTATCATCTGAGTGGACTGCAGCTGGTGAACTAGGTCCGAAGCGAGTATTGTTCATAGACTATTTCCAAAACGAAGAGACAATCAAAAGCGAACACTAGACAATAAAAAGACAAATCCTCCTACAAGCACGACATTGAGAAATTAGAGAAGCGTTGGAGTGATGGTATTGCTCTGATGTGTAAAATCGATTTTTGGTAAAAGAATGTATTTTTCTTAGTTATTCACAAGACTTATTGATTGATGCTAAATACTGAAAGTTTTATTGGGAATGTGCGGTTCTATGATTGCGACAGATAATAAAAAGAAAAAAACTCACTACGAACCTTGTAAAGGAGGATTGCTTTATACATTTCTAACACCTGAATTTAAGAACGAGTATTTATGAACACAGATAGTTTCTTTTAAATAAAATATACTTTTTGTGCATTTGAGTTAATTGTCGAAGCACTTTTTCCATTTCTATAGAGGTAGCTCCATAATTTAAGTTTTATACTGAACATGGTTTTTTCTGATGAAGAAAATCATTGGATACCAAATTAGAGCTGTATGGTGGATATTTTAACAACTCCACCTCCTGACTGGTCAAAAATTCAATTCTTTGGGCAACGACGTGAATGATGAAATGTGATTGACCTCTTCCATCAACATTCTCCCAGTTGACCAGTATACCCTGCTCTAACATTACTGTTTCCACATAACCTGCACTGCCAAAGGAACAATCAGTCTTGTGCATTGGTGTGTGAAGATAATTTGGATGGTGTATATCCTCAACTCGTCACTTGTGCATATGTTACCTATGAATAAAACTCATAATCAATCACACTCAAATGGCAATATGTTTGATATATCCAAAAATTTTTGGAATATAACACTTACGAGTAAAGGATGATATTTGGAATTTACAAAGAATATCATCTGGTGAAAATGAATTGTTTAACATATTTTAAAACTATTTTAGTGCTTGTTCACTAAAAAGAGAATTTAAATATACATCTTCTTTTTGAGTTCTTTAGTTGATTTTTATTTGAATCAATCAAACAGCTCAAGAAGTTTCAATGAAAAAATATATAATTATTTACATAAAAGTTTGGAGAGAGCAAATCAATCTAGTCTATGGCAGCTAGATTATGAGAGGTTCTGTAGTGGGATTGTAGAAACATTAAACACCAAAGTGTACTAAAATATTAATAAAAGTATAAAAATTTGATAAAGAGTTGTGGCGTTTTAAATTTTGTGAATAATATAACAACCATAATCAATAACTTTACAGTCCCAAACGATGAATACGTAAGTATTCGAAAGCTGGAAAATGTATTAGAGTTGGTACACTTTGGTATTAAATTTTGTCATAATCTCACTTCTACAACTCTTGGATCAATAGCCGTAATAACTCCATGGGACAGAAAACGCAGTTCCGACATTAGATAGATCTGCAACCAGATAACAGATGTAGGCAGATGAGTACGAAGGAGAAGACGAGGGTGGAAAGCATACGTCGACGGAAAGGACGAGGATCAGCTTGCGAAACAAGCATTCAAGAGAAGCCAACCACAAGAAGATCAGCAGATAGACTTCCAAAGGGTCGAATCATTGATATCGATGACCCAAGATCTAGACTGCGTAATTGGAGAATAAAGGGCAACCTTTGAAATAAATGGAAGAAGAAGAAGAAGGATTTTAGCAATAACTTGAAATTGTACCGAATTTACCTTCTTCTTATTGCCTTTTATTAGGTAAAATGCTTCAAGTCATAAACGGAGGGACTGTAATGAAGTATGAAGGCTCTTAATATTAATATATTTTATTGTTTAAACTAGACGATTTATGTTATTTTCAGATGATGACGATAATAAATTGGTCTTACTTTTAATGTAAAAAACCTTTCAGCCTTTTAATGTGCACTAAGCCTATTGATTTCGATCCTATTTTTTTTATAGTTGATCCTCATGCATTTTTTGAGGAAATACCGTATTTTAAGAATTATTTTGCAAAACTTTGTCGATTCGATATGACCCTTTACACTTTAGTGGAAAAGAAAATGGTCATGTTTGAAAATTTACGATTTCCTACAAGCATAAATTTCGAAGCTGTTGGTCTGGAACGCAGAAGTTTTTAACAGATAAGCTCATTTGTCATTGATATCTATACGCATTCGGCCGGCAACGATCAAATACCGATGAGTAATTTCAGCAATTTTACTTTCGATGAGAATTTATATGGTTTTTCAATACCCTGCTTACGGTATGAATCCCTAGTAAAATATAACTCAACTGAAGTTTCCAATCAGAAATAATTTGACAAAAAGACGCGGAATGAATTTAGCAACGTCAATTCATTGGAAAAAACATCATTGGATATAGTTTGACATATATCAATTTTTTTTATTGGTATATTTTCAATGCAAATTCATAATAACAAAAAAGCACGTACAAAAAAATGTTAATTTAGAACTAGGTTATTTGGAAAACTCCATCAAAGCAACTGAAATTAGAAATTTACATATATAGTGCATCTTTTCTCAATTTATAAGAAATAAAAGCTTAAATCAACGTCGGTTTTTGTTCTGATTGACATGAGAATTGAAAATAATCCTTCTCGTTACACATTTTTCATCATGATTTGGAACAATTGATGTTATAGCACTGACTTCACAGGGTTTTTTCATTCCATGTGTCGAATTCCCAAAGTTTCCCTTTATAAACTTTATTTTATTTTTTAATCATTATTAAGCTTCTTCTGCTAATACCAGTTGCAGTTTCAAGATATTCGAGCACCTAAAAATTATATGAAATTATTCACCGGTTATTAGGTAATTTTTGTATTTCCTTCATAATTATGAACAAATGAATGAAATACATAAAGCCTACGTGTCATTGATTGCCGTACACCACCTTTTAAGGGTGATATCATATGAGCAATCACCTCCTGAACTTTGTCGCATCAATTTAGATACACCCCGTATGTCTAAATTTATATATCTCGTTTTGAACTTCACTTTCGCAATTCATTTAAACAATTTGTTGCTAACGAATTCAAATTATTTCGGTTTTCCACTTTGATTGGCATAAATGATTTTTAAAATAATTTTTCTAGGTATGTCAACTATTAATTCAAATGAACAGTTTTTTTCCCTCGACTGTTAGGTCAATAGACTACATTTCCAAAAATAACATCAAAACATTCAGCCAGTTCCGAATAACGCTTAGATGAGTCATTCATATCGTCAACTTAATATGACACCAAGTTCATTCTGAGAAAAAATTTCAGAGGTTCAGTAAGATCATTTTATTGAGTGTAGATTCATATTTCTTGTACGTATATGATAAAAATGTGTATGGAATGAACAGTATGAATTTTTTACATAGAAAAATGTTATTTGAAGTATCTAAAGGATACAAAAAAATTATTATATGGCAAATAAATGAAAGAAGCTTATTGCGGTTATGTAAGGCAATTTTGATTATGGATAAGTTGATTTGGATTATCCTGGTATATGATCGTTTCTTCTGCTTGGTTATAATTGACATGATTATTGAAGGAGTTTGTTTTGTATATGGGGTCCCGTGGATTGAATTGATAGTTGAAAATATTTTTCTGGATCAAATTATATTAATATGTATAAAGTGCTTCTGAATTATTCTATGTCGTCATCCATTTGACTGATTAAAAAGTTTATCAGGCTACAGGGAAACCTCAGAAAAGGCACCTCGTAGCACCGACGAGATCAGATAAAGTAGCAATTACTTACATTACTACAAATATTGTATTTATTTCATAAAACATATATTTTTCCTAAATGTGTTTTTCTGATTTCTATATTTTTCTGTCGACACCTCAAGCTAGTGTTAATGGAAATTTTTGCAAATAAGAATGAGTATGTGAGAATATACAAAAATACAATTTAAGTAGGTTGAGTGAGGGCTGGGCATCCAGTTCGAACTACTTCCGAAAATTCGGAAAGGATATCTTCTAGATTTCTACCAAGCGATTCAATAAATTTATAGTGGATGACAAAATTTTTCTTTTCTAAAATCTACATCTCTGCTTAGCTCGTTTTCTACGGTTGCTGCTTTAAAGAGAGAGAGCAAGTTTCTCCCGAGCATGGGTATTTTGCTAGATGATACTGTCATAGAGGATGTGTTGCATTTGATTATACAATTTAATTTTTAAAACTACTTTCTATTTGATATTAATGACCTCATTATTAGTTTCGTTAAGCATTCCACAGTACATACTGTTGCAATAATAATGAAATCATATATTCAGTATGAAGAGTATTGTGTTCACTTTCTTTCAGCTAATTGCAGAATGTTTTTCCACTTGCCAATAAGATTTTTCCAATAGTATTTATCAGTTTTTCATGTGCTGGTGCTACAACGCAGATGTGTAGGAGCTCCATATGATGCTAATACAAAACTACAATGTATTACAACATTTATATTATTTGTAATTTATCATTTAAGAGTGGACATATGTTTCGCCCTTTCCCGCTGGTAGCCCCATACCGCAGTATTTACCGGTTAGCTCTGCTTTTTATTATTATGTCAATTATACGACAAGGCATAAACGGCTGTTTTATGCAAAAGGCTCAGTGAACTTGATAATAGCGTGGTCCTTATCCGGGAACCCTGAATTTTCCGAGGCACGGTCAAAGGACTGGGTCTAGTGGGGAACATGCTACATCACTGTATACCTCATAACAACCCGCGTGCTTGCGTTTCAACCAAGAACATAATGTGTTTTCATGCAGGCTCAATTGAAGTCGTATAAAACTGTGAATACATGCGACTGTGAATCTAATTCGCATCATGGTTTATGGGGATGTGAACTCCAAGGTGCGCTTCCTAACCGACTTCCTATTTCTTTTGCTCAATGAGCCTAGTAGTCAACAATTGAAGACACACTGTGATTCGTAATAGATAAAGTGAACCTATTTGGCTCGTGGTATATGCCATTCGAGGTTCCGATGTGTTGGACCATCAACTAACCTTTTTCAAGCTAATAAAGTTACTCTCATTTTCACAAACCCAAAGCTTACTAATTGAGAATCCTTTCGTGAGAAGCTCACTGGTTGCTTTTGAATATACCGGATAGACAACCTCGCCGTTGACATTGATATGAGTGTACAAAACTGATAAATGTGATTACCGATGCATTTGATTGACCAATCAAACGAAAACCTATTGATGCTCAGAGTTCCTAGCAGAGGAACACCGAAAAACCCCTTATGTGAGGCCAACTGCTAGGAATTAGATGCTGACCAAAGGCGTTTCATAACGCCCAAAGGCAGTGTAAAAAATATCTCAGCAAACTAATTGACAGTTCTGGATGAGGGTATCATAAATATATTGGTCTTGCTCCTATGCAAGACTTTGGCTAAGGATCTCAGCAACAAAGTAAGCTCAATATCTCTTCCGGATGGCGGATGTCATGCTTAAAACACAATTGCTGGATACTAAATTTGGTAAGTGTTCGAAATCCGATTTGTACGAACAACGACACAAGCTAAAATTTAATAAACTATGGAGAATAAGGAACCCGTGATAATTACGATTGGACAATCTCAGTCAGTTGATTCAATGGACAGCAGATTTAATTTTTCAGAAAATTAATTTTTTATATTAGCTGATTCGGCTAATATGTTGTTGATATGTTAAATATGATGAGTCATTAACAAAGTAGTCACTCTACGTTAGGTTTATCTAGAAAACCTAAATATATAGTAAACAGTAGATGAACAAAACCTAATAATAAATAAACGTTCCACTATTATATCCCCAGATTTTTTTATTTACTCGGGAAGGATCTTCTAATTATTCCAGAGTCAGATTGAGGTTATATTTTCCAATCTATTCTTAGAAACGGAGACAGAAATTCACATCGGTCTAAAAATATTCATCTGGGAAATAGAAGAAAACAGCTGACTATATAAATGAATCCCACGAGTATTCAACCAAATAGTTTTCCTTTCTACGAAATATTATTGACGGTAATAATAGAAAACATCAAAAATGATACTTCACGGAACAAATATTTACAGAATGTGCGTAAAGGTATTTACTACAAAATAATTAAATGATTTTATGATTATTTCTGTAACTTATCCCTCGTGTTACCCTTCTGTTTATTTTTATTTTAACGATATAGCATTTCAAACGCCGACATCTGCCGTTGAGGTGACACTTTAAGTGGAAAAAGTTGCGTTCGATAATAAATAAATTTGATGCTCATACAGAGTGCAGTCGAAATATTAGGTTAGTGATTCATGAGAAGAAAAAATGACTTTTGTGACAGGAAAAATGTGATCACTAGTAATTAATAATGTGATTGATGTGATTCAATCGTAGTACATTGGCTCACCAAATGCATTTTTGAGGATTATGATCTTGTGTTTAAAAGTATTTGTTGGCTGTTTCCCTCTGTAAAGCCCTGATATAGGCTAGTTCTATCTGCAGAATTGGGATATTTTTTGGTAGTAGCTTTCGAAAGAAGGTCGTTTGTATTAAAAATAGAGAGAGCGAGAGAGCTTGTTCAAAGTGCCTGAACTGCCCAAAGTAACAGACAGAATATCCGTATATCATTCTCTTCCTATTCTAGTCTGATTGAATCGTAATGACGTCGATGTTTCAAGTGATGGAAACGGCAAAGAAATCAGATGCGAGTGGAGAGAGATAAAGAGTGGTAAACCGATAATCTTTCTTTCTTTTGCAATAGTAACAATGCCACTTTCATTCTTTATCTTTGATCTTAGCTGTACGATATAGAAATATATTCATCAATAAATGTTCGACGTATGTATATATGCAAGAGTATTTTGCAATTATAGTTTTGTTTATATGGTGAGGAAAACGAATGAAAAAAAGGAGAGTCACAATTACCCAAAAAGTGAGAATTTGTGTATTAGAATTGACGAAAAATATATCTTCAAAAGAGATTATGTCAACTTCATATTAGCAGATATTATCAGAGGCAGATGAAATATAAAATAAAACTTTGTATATTTTCACTCGTCTTAGCGATTTTTGGTTGTTTGCTGGTCCTGATGTGAGTAGTAGAGAAAGGAGGGTTCCAGCACACTCTCGGGGGTTCTAAAATAGTTCTGAAAACATATGTGAGAGTTCTGGCACATTCTAGGTATTAGTAGAGATAGGAGAGCTCTAACCATTTGTTTGTACTTTCAATTTTATCAAAATGCTCTTCGTCGTGACGTTCGGGGGAACGACGAGTTTTATGTGTCATTAGCGTAATCAGAAGTTGGTTATATTCGAATGTATGAACGAATTTTTCTATTTTAACCACAAATTGGAGACTATGGATGGAATCATATGTATTCAGAACTGCTCTATATTTGCCGAAACTGTGCTAGATCTCTCTTATCACTATTACTCTAGAATCTACCAGAACTCTCACGTATGTTTTTAGATGTTTAAGAACCTCCGAGACTGTGATAGAACCTTCCTATCTCTACTACTGATGTTTCCTTAACAGTCCGAGAGGGTTTTCTTTGAGTGGGTTTCTAGCTGGAACATAATTTTTCGTGTGGATTCCTGTTGGGATTTTAAATTTCATTTTTAAAAGTTATCAGTTCAATAAAACTAATGATATCAGGCATTTTGAATCATGCAGGTGAGAAAAACAAGTGTAGAAGGGCTATTGGCAATAAATACAATATATAATGTATTGCATATACATTCTGCTTTTTTTCAAGCTGAAGTTCATGATGCCGACACAAATTTGAAGACCACCTACATGTGATGTGAGGAATTTAGTAGTCAAATTAAAGTTGTTTCGTTACGCATGGAATTGAAAGTTCGTGACATACTATTGACACACCGTTTCATGTGAGTAGAGAGCTTTGAATAATGATTTTTTCTCATCATGTGAATGTGGTTTTCAAATTGCGGGATTCGGGTTTCTAAAATTATCATCCTGTATGTTCAGATGTGTTTTCACTCATCAGATTCAATGCCATGCTCACTATTCCTAGAAATACAAAAAACTTATTAGAAGAAAAAAAATTCCAGATATTTAGAAGGCTGAAGATATATTTTAGAAAGTTATTATTTCAAATTGGTAATTAGTGCATAGCTTTCTTAGGGCAATACTTTGCAGGAAATGACAGAAATTTCATATTATCAATTAACTTTATTTTAAATAAAAAGAATAAACGTATTTTTCCATCATACCTTGAAGAGATAACACCAATTATCACTTACAAAAGTACAGTGTACTGATATGAGTTTTAAATTATAAGCTGATGTAACAGATTTTTCTGCAGCATTTATCTTTATTTCTCTTTCCTTCCATATTTCCTTAATATGTCTATGGTTTCTCGTTTTCAATTACTATTTCTTCCGAATGTTTTTTATCACCACTTTTCGAAAAATAGTTGTCTCTCGCTTTTTTTGATGAAGATAGAAATATTTATTCAATTATAAATGAAAATTTAGAAGTTTCCAGCTGACATTGTTCATTTGGTTTTCGTCATCATTAAAATTTTTTGAATTGAATAGCGAATACGATATTCAGAAATACATGAATTGGTTGGGTCAAAATTTGAAATATTGATATACCAACTGGAAATTCTATTGATGAGTCCTATGTGGATAACAGATTTTAGGTCTGATCGTGCTACTGGAATAATACTATTAGCAATTTAATCGAATTTATATTGCGATATTCGAAATAATATAAATAATTTGATTAGAATTGTACATGACAATTTAAAACGACAATATTTAAAATATCAGGTTCCTGATTTACAAACAACATCGTAAAACTGGTGTTGTATAGATTTATCTGGAAATTGGGAATGTTGTTTTTGCGCGCTGGTATTTATTTGTTTCGATGATAAAATTTTATATATCAATTGATTTGTGCTCGTACGTTTATACTAAATGAATCTAGTCGATGAAATGACAATCAAAATTCCTATTATTTCAAATTGAAAATTCTATAGCTCAATCTTACTACAGAAGTGTCCTCGTCCACAAACTATCAATAAATAGTCATCTTCAGTTTCTACCAACAATAAGCATAAAGATTTTCTGGAAATTATTACTCGGTTAATTGTGGATCCTAACTGGATTTAGATCTCAGTTTTTCGAACGTCACTTTCAGTTTTCGGTGGAAATTCCAAATTCCCCACCTTACACGGATTTTGCACTGACCAATAAGTTATTTTTATGCTAAAATAACGAAAAGTATAGAAACTGCATATCTCAGTAAACTATTAATGACGCTGTTCACAAGAATTAATAGAACACGGTCATTTAAGAGAAATAAATAACTTTTTAGCCATAATCAAATAAAACAACCCGTCAGTTTATCGTATTTACCCACCGCTCTAGCAGGATAGAAAGGATCATACCATAACTACGACCCGATACGATTAACTCGATCAGTTTTCAAAAAACAATGAACGAATTCGGGTTAGTTTCCGAACATTCAGATCATTGTGGTGTTAACCCGATCATAGTTTCCAATCAGTCCTTTATAATCACATATTATCATATGAATATCATCAAGTAGAATATTGAACATTTGAGTTGTAACAATAAAATACAGATTTCAACTCAGCGACTGTTTTAGGCCTAACAAAAAAACAAGAAATTTTTATTTTCATATTTCAACACAGTCACCGCTAAAAATAATTGCATCAATATGGTCTGGAAAATGTTTATTCGATTAAGCTTTTGATTCAAAGCGAGCAAACCCGGTACCCAAGGAGCATATATTATCCTTTAGTCAGTACATGACGAATGTGTTCTAATGATACATCAATTATTTTCTTATACCGATCTAGCCTCAATCTGTGTATCATTTGGTGAACTTTTTCGAGGATATCACTAGTTGTCGCAGTATTTGGCCATACCGAAGGATCGTTTCTCAATTTTTTTTTATTTTCAAAAAAATCTTAGCAATGATTCACTTATACAATTGACAAACAGAAACTAAGCGTTCAAATGGGTAAAATTTAGTGAAAATTCTGGTAAGTATGATCAGTTCCATTTTTCACTCGCAACGGCTGAAAACCAATAGTCGTAACGACAGTGTATAACAGCTTCAACTTACTCTAGTACAGCTCAAGAAAATTGCGGCTTTGAGGCCCCATGGTATACAAGAAACAATCGCATTTGTATTGTTACTTCATTTTATTTTAGAAATATTAATTTAGAGAAAAAAGTGAGAAATGCGATGATGGTTTTCACTAAACAACGCCTCAATATCAACTTTTGTTTTTTGTAAATTGAATAATTGAGTTATAATCATGAAATATTTATATTTATATTCAACTCATTACTTGTTGTTCTGTATATGTGTCTGATGAATCCGACCAATTCATTTATTTCGTTGAAAACAACCTTAACTATATAAGCAATGCGAAATCAGAATTCTAGTAGTAGACAGATTACCAAATTATTCATAAAAAATACAACTTTTATCAATATTTAAGAAAAATTGCTAATTTATTCATTCGACGCTTCGATTCAAATACATTCATTATTTGTCTTATTACGAATTTCTTTTCTTTTGTTCTTTTCGAAAATGGTTCTCATTTCTGAAACTGATAATCAGCCAGTATATATATATATATATATATATATATATATATATATATATATATATATATATATATATATCGGGTTAAAACGTTCTTCGCCGTCTTCCGATTCCCAGTTTCCATTTTTCTCGATCTTCCCAAAGATCTTCTTCCAATCCTCTCTCTCGAATATCCTTCTCGATACCTTCTCTCCAGCTTAATCTTGGTCTTCTTCTCTTTCTTCTTCCTTGTGGTGCCCAATTTAAAATTTGTTTGTGTATGCGGTCTTCAGGCATTCTTTGGACATGTCCGTACCATCTTAACTGATTGACCCTAATGTCTTCCGTAATCGTATGTTGCACTTTCATGATCTCCCTGATTCTGTCGTTTCTTATTTTTTCCAGTCTTGATATTCCTGCCGCGCGTCTCCAATAATCCATTTCTGTGGCTTCAAGCATTTTGACTGTTTTTTCTTTTAGAGGCCAGACTTCGCTACTATATGTTGTTATACTTTTTATTATGCTATTGTATATTCGATGTTTGTTTTCCTTGGATATTTGTTTGTCCCACAATACACTATTTAGTTGTCTTATTTTGTCCTTGGTTATTTCTTCGTGTTATTGCTTCATCTAATCTTCCATCATTAGTGATGATCATGCCTAGGTATTTGTATTTTGTACAATGACTTATTTTTTGTTGTGTTTCTTCAAGTATTAAATTTTGTTGTTCTCCTCCAATACACATATATTCCGTTTTACTAAAATTTACTTCTAGACCCCATTTCCTGTATTCCTCTACTAGCTTTCTTGTCATATATTCTAAGTCTTCGTAGTCCTGTGCCAAGATTATTTGGTCATCTGCAAAACACAGGGTATATAGTGTGGAATCGATTAGTGGAATGCCCATGTTCTTACATTTCCTTTTCCAGTGTGCTAGTGCGTGTTCCAGGTATATCTTGAAGAGTGTGGGCGACAGACAGCATCCTTGTTTTAACCCCTTATTGATGAAGAATCCTTTTGAGACCTTGTTTCCTATTTTTACTTGTGATTTACTGTTTTCATAAAGCTTTTGTACTGCTTTTATTAGGGCCGCATTTATATTTGTTCTTTCCAAGGCATCCCATAGTTTTGTTTGCGGTACGCTGTCATATGCTTTTTTGAGGCTTTTTTGATTATACAAAAGGTGGAGTTCTTGATTTTTGGCGGTTTTCTTATCAATTATTTGCGAAATCGTAAATAAATGATCAATAGTCGACCTCCCCGCTCTGAAGCCTGCCTGTTCTTCTGCCTCCATGTTGCAATATTCCTGTACGATTTTATTTTTTATGATTTTTCCATAAATTCTGGATATTGTACACAGCACTGTAAGTCCCCGGTAGTTGTCGCAATTTTCTCTGCCCCCTTTTTTATATACGGTAGTCATATATGATATTTTTCACTCTTGGGGTAGCGCTTCACCATATATACACTTCTGGAAAAGCATTTGCAGATGAGAAAAAAGTTTTTCAGTGCCATTTTTAATTAACTCTAGTGCTATTTGACTCGGGCCTGGAGATTTTCGATTCTTTAGTGACTGACAAACGTCTTTTACTTCTTTAATTGTAATTCTAAGCGGAGAAGTGATGATGTTTATATTGTCCTGTCTTTGATTTTTGAACTCTGGTCTTGTTTCTGTAAACAATTTAGAGAAGTACTCATCCCATTTTTCTAATGTTATTGGCGATATAAGATTATTTGATCTATCTTCTCGAAGAGATTTTAAAGTTTTCCAACTTTCTGTGTTTCTGCTGCCTCCTAGGTAGGTGTTTATTTGAGTGCAGGTCTTTTCCCATGTCTCGTTTTTCTTTTTTTGTTATGTTATGTTAATCAGCCAGTTCCTTCATATAATCTTTCTTATACTTTTGACGTTTTGATCAAAGATCATCTTGCACATTACAAATTTGTCTTATGTCGTTGTTTCTCTATTGTTTTCCTCATTTATAACCCGTTACGCAGAATAGTTCATTTCAATCCATAGAATACCAGAAATTCCCTTCACTCTTAAATTTACTGTACTACGGGGACCCGATAATAACAGGAATAGCTTCACCCTAAACCGAGTCCCTGTAGTACGTATTTCTTTTGCAAAACATTAGATAGCGCAACTCATCACCACATCAGTGGTGTAAATTGTTCTGTTTGTCTGTCTGTGTTCATTTATTGCCATACTTTGTTCTGGTTCCAGTTCATTTTAACAATGTTTAGTGGTGCTATTTTATTTTTTCTTGGTTGAAATACTGCTGAATCAGTTTTATTGAGAAAAACAACTTACAACAAAAATGGCGCTATACAAAAAACTTGTACGAGTGGATTACGTGATTTACAGAGTACAATATTTCTATTTATGATATTTGTTGTTATTGGCGCCCAGAAAATATCTGTAATCATTTTCGTCTAATAGTTTTAGGCTGTCTCTGCAAATTCTACTTACTCACAGGCAAAGAATAAGTATGAAAGAACACCAATTCCGTATCATTCCAGTGGTCAAGATAAAAAACAAGAAAGGAGTTGTCTATGGAGGTGTGTCAAATTTATACTTCTTCTTCTTCTTACGTTAGGACTAGGTCCTGTATTTTCATCAAGGGTTTGCCAGGAGTAGTTGGGATGCTGAGGACCAGCTTTCATACCACCTTTTAGGTGGTCGTCCAGGAGGTCGAGTTGTGTCTGGTTTCATTTCCTTTGCAATTTTTGCTAACCGTTCATTTGGCATTCTGTCAATATGGTCTCTTCATTCTCTTCTGCGGCTCCTTGACCATCTTACTACATCCTGAATATCGTACATGTCCCTTATTTCTTCATTTTTCTTCCGATCGAGTAACGTATGTCCTGTTATTGATCTCAGAGTCCGCATTTCTATTGTTCTTAGGAGCCGTTTAGTGGTTTAAACATATGAATTATTCTCCTCGACTTTTGTTATCTTTCGGTTTATTTCTATACTCTTCTCACAATAAAAATGACAATCTCATATTTAGACAAACTTTCTGAGTATGAAGAGAATGTTTACAAAGACATAAATAGATCTCACGGAATACAATTAATGAAACAATATTTTATTAAGACACAATGGAATGGAGGCATTTCTCATGTACGATTAAAAAGTGATATATGAGAATGTTGAATGCAAACGATTGTAAAACCAAGTGGTGTTAACCCATAAGGTAATTCTTGCACACAAAGGGTCGATTCAGTACTCTACTGTTGAAGTTGTTCAATATAGTGGGTCACAACGTCAGGGCAGACATTATCCCTAGCTAAAAGTTGCCTCAACTTTTTGGATTGTTTTCAGGAATTTTCAATGCATCTAACTTAAATTTTCATAATATATATTTCAAAGTATAAGATAATAATAAATTCCGGTTTTTATTAAACTACATGGAAGGAAAACATTTTACAATGGAGGAGATGTCAAAAATGTTATCACCAGGTTTTTACCAGCGAAACAGAGAATTTCTACACAGTTGGAATCATATTATTATGCTAAGAATGGTGAAGGGTTGAGGATAATAATGGTACACATTATGTATGAAAATTGAATGATAATTGAAAAATAGTTTTTAAATGTTTATGTTCCATTTAGTTCGTTTACTATATTTTTTGAGATTCAATAATATAATGTACATAAATAGGGTGAATTACAATATTTTTATATCTTATCTTGCTATACAAAATATGCAATTATGTTTTCCATTATTTCTACCAAATGTTCTCATCACGCCTTCATTTGGTTACATTTCACTTGTCAGAGGAATTTTTTTCACTAATAAATTTGAAAAGTCATAAAAATATGATAATATAAAAACGTTGGTGATTTATGTGTTTCGCTCGCTCATTATCTTACAAAAATAACCTTAACAACTTTGCAAAATGCGGTTATAAATCAAAATAAAATTAAAACCCCACTTTAGGTGTTTTTCATGTTCTGCTAAAATCACTTTATAATAATTGCTGTATTTTCTAATAAATCATGTTCTGCAAGTGGCAAAAGTTCTTTTGGTTGTGATATATGAGAATGCTTAATTTGATTTTGTAAACAGTGTCTCGATTTTATTATTTTCTCTTTCGCCATTGAAAGAAATATTAATGTATTTTCACATCCATGTTCGTTAAGTGTAGTTAAATTAATTCTCACATGTTGAATTTGGAACACTTTTTCCTTTATCTACAATATTGTAAGGAGTAACTTTAGATACTAAAATCATGAAAATATCTATTTGTTTCCCTTTTCACTTTTCTGTCCATTCGTCTCCTTCAGAATACCCTTGATAACACTTTGTGTCCTCTTTCAAAAATATACAGTCACATTTGAGACAGTTTTTTTCATTTATTTTAAGTAGACACGTCTGGTTGATTCTCATAAATATCTTCCAATATCTATCAAATTATTTAAACCTAATCGAACACATATTCCAAAAATTTATAATTTTGATCGAGGCATGTTAACATTTACCAGTCAAATTGTGACTAATTTATTTCCATTAGAATTGGTAATTCTACAATATTGTCGATTTCGTATAAAAGCTTCGGCATATCAGAACTAACAAAATGATATAATGCTTGTCATCAGATACCGGAAACGTTATCACTTTGCAGAACCACAATCAGCATATAAACGTTAGATAAGGAGCCCATCTTTAAGAATTGTATAGAATTGTACTCAATATAACAAGCGAAGATAATTTCAGAAATTAAATACAAGATGAATTTGTGATTTCAAAGTTTTATTAGTAACTTAAAAACTAGAGTAAAAGTTTCATAGCATTTTTTGATTAAAGTTACTCGTGGAGTTGAAAAATCTTTGGCAGGTAAAGTTGTTTAGACCATTTTATGTTGCCATAATATCTATACTTTAGAGTGACTATTTTATAACAGTATAATCATACTGAGAAATGACTTTGTAGATTCGTAGCTACGACAATTTTCTGGGAAATTCTAAAGTTGTGACATACATAGTCTATTGAAAACTGGTACATGTTGCATAAATTGGTTTCCAACTCTTTTTACTTGATTTATGAAATTTTTACATAACTCAGTGCTACGTTAGCTAACGGATGAGGACTTTTTGGGTGTCTTTGTAGTTGAGACCATAACTATTCATTTGGACCTTAAATACGGAAATAATCTTAAAACAGTGTGACCATTATTCTCGACCATTTCTTCTACAGTATATATTTGAAAATTATTTTTGTTCTTGAAACCTTTGTAAGCTGCTTTTTTGTATAATGCTGCTTTGGAAGCATATTAAGTAGCAATTTTAGGACTTTCTCTTGATGATAGGAGGAGTTATCTAGCATAATTGCACTGTTTGCATGTAGTGTTGGTATCAGCTTCTTTGAACCAAAATTCGAGGAGGGTTCCTTCAATGTTCTGGTAGTAATATAAAGAGCTATCCTTAATATGCTTCGAACTTAATAATAATGCATAATTCGCCTCGCATAATATGCATATGCACTCACCTCTGGAATGGGATGTTCTCATTTTACATCTCCAATTATCATTTGTCCAGTTTTCACGAACAGCATCGTGGCTGTCAAAATATGTATCATCCAAGTAATGGATTAGACTCCCTTCAGTACGTTACTTCCGAATTTCTATTATATATTCGTTTCTCCACTTTATCAAACGACTAATTCCCCCTTACTGTTTACCTTTTCTACACTGTATTAATGTTATTAAAAACTATTAATTTTGTAACATCTTCACAGTGTTTATACCGAACATATCTCAAGGATATGTCTACTTTCAAGTTCTGCAAGAATACCTTGAAGATTTAGCATTATGTTGGATGCGAATATAAACTGTACGAGTAGCTTGTTTCACATAGTGGAGTTGATGCTCAGAAAATTTCATGAAACATTCTTTCTTCGTCTCATTGTCACACCTTGCTTTGCAATTTTGTAGAGTGTAGTCAGAGAAGTATTTTTCTGAACTAATGTTTTCTGGACATTCCTCGACTAGCCTCTCTCTGTGCTAGGCTTTAGTAGGACGTCTATGGAATCTGCCTATCGATTTGTTGATGTTTGATCTTGAAGCCACGTTTGCCACAAACTTTATTGTTTACTAAACTATTTAGGAATAATTTGACCTCAATAGACTGCACACTCGCAAATCTCACAACTAACTTCTGACTTTGAACTGGAAACCCTAACTGATGATTGTAGGGAAACTTTTTCGAATTATGTATAATACCATTTTGTATTCATTCTTCTTCACCATCAGTATTATTCGATTCAGTATTCAGTATTTATTTAGTAATCCCAAGGTATCTATTGTTTGTATATTGTTGTTGTTTATCTATACTTCTGAATAATTCACTGATTTTGAAAATTAAATAAGGTAATGCGGACCTGGACAAGTTGTTCGATGTTTATTTCGCAGTGAGGCGTCTCTTAACTCTATTTGATGACCGGGATTAAACTAATAGAATGACACTTATCTTGTTTCAACAGTATACACTAAGCTTTCTTATAAAATTGTATGGTCTACCATATACAATGACTAGCTGAACAATAAATCGAAGTCAATTAATGGAGATAAATGCCTTAGTCTACTATCAAGAAAGGTTTTGTTGTTGCACAACAACGCCCGGCTGCAAAAGATCCATCAAATAATTGAAACAATCAGAAGGCTGGGCTGCAGAACCTGCATACAGCTCTGATCCTTTTCCCTTAAAATCCCATCTCCATACCGTTGAAGAAGCTTTTGCCGGATTAAATGTTAGATGAGGAAACTATCTCGAAAAATTATGTATTTGTTATACATTTAAATGAATTCAATGAAGTTATTGATGGAAAAGGGTGAGTGAATTTGACTCGTACATTTGTCTTTGAATGGAATCCGTTTTTATCAAACATTTTTTGAGTCTGAGTTTTTACTAGCTCCCTTATCTCCAATTTTTTCTCATTATTTATAAATGTAATATCCTTAGCTTTTCCAGTTCCCTATCTTTCTGTTACTCTTTACTACACCAGAAACATGAGCTCAATCTTCTTCTCACAAGTTACAAAACTTAGTATACCTCAATTCCTTAAGTTATCTCCAGACCAAACTTTAAATTCCATTACTAAAAATACTTCATCTTCAATGGTAAATAAATCATGTTATTTCTACGAATATATCCAATACCCAATTAAATGTTGTGTTGGAAACATGGATACTTTTGGATTCATATATGGGTAATAATGTTTTATTCTACTATAATTCGTTTCGTACAATCCCACATTTTGACGGTACACGTTGTTGCTTGATATATTCTAAATAATATGATTCAACATATTTATTAATATTTATTAAAAATAGAACGTCACCCATCTTCAATGAAAAAACCGTGCCGCTGTCATGCTACATTATAATCGTCACCTCCAACGTTAACTCCACAAGAAATTCGTTTACATTTAAAAGTATTCGGTGGCTTTGATATTTAAGAAAGAGATACTCTTATAAAATAGAACATAAACCCTTTATCATCGTAACAAGATCAATTACTGACATTTACCTTTACTAATGGCACAACATACTTTCTTCTTGGCATTTCAAGAATCTAAAAATATAATTCTCACGCAAAAAGGAGCTTCCCTCATTAAGATTAACGTTAGCTAGCAAAGAATAATGGCGCGATGTTGCCACGGTTAAACAAAGTTAACAACCACTACACAGAACATTTTGCTTTGTACTTTAATCGGATGGTTCATTTCCTATTATTTTTGTGAAAGTGAATGAAGAATTTAAGGAATGAATATTGACAAGAAAATCTACTCTTGAATTGAAAAAAAAAATCTATTTCTTTAAATTAAATTGATGGAAATATTCACAAAAACGCAATTATTCTTTATATTTACCACCATGTAATTTAAAAATTTCAATATTCAAGAGAAGTGGATTCGAATATATCGCAAATACTAGCAAAATTATTTTGAAAATTCTTTTTAAAATGATTGATTGAATGAAGAAGTGTGATATTCTTGATTATTTTGTTAAAATGAAAGACAATTTAGGCAGAACGAACATGTAAGAAAAAGAAGTGTATATCAATGTAGACAAACTTCTAAAATCTTTATTGTGCATATATTTGATGTTTCTAGTCAACTATAAAATACTTAAAAACTCAAATTGCATTATCACGAATCGGCAAGCCTTCAGGTACTTAATACTGCAAGATAATCATATCAAAAGATTGCCCTCTTTTGAACAAAGTAGTGATCAGCTAAGCTAAAATAAAATAATATTTTACTCGTAATAGAAAAAATTCAGTCTTATCTCCCAGAAGATAGTTTGGGGAAGGGGTTGAAGAGAATAAAATTATAGGACGAACATTTTTCGATACATCTTTTAATACAATCTCACCGGAAAAATACTTCCACAACAGTTTGGTTCTGGTAGTTATGTCTAAAATAGAGATATCCAGTTTCAACATGATTGTATGCCTTCACGTTTTGCAGTACCTAGATTTTAAGCCTTTGCTATCTTCATAAGTGTATTTGAAAACCGACAAATGTTGAGAAGGTTACCACGAAGAAAAAATGTGCTTAGATTGATTTCGCACCATATAAATGGAAACTTACAAAACAAATTTTGATTTTGGTTCAGAATATTGCTAAGTATCAAGGTTATGAGTATTTGCTTGATTAAAGTAATTCGATTAAATTATTTGATTATTTGTTTTCCATAATATACTAAATAAATAGTCCGAGAATTCAATAAAAATATATATATATATATATATATATATATATATATATATATATATATATAAATAAATATATTTCTCCTGAATCATGTAACGAAAGCTTCATCTATCCTATTAATTCTATTAAATTATATACTTTTCTAATTAATTTCAATATTATTGAAAAAAATTCTAGAATACTTTGAATTCTTCAATACCCAATTGTAATACGCTGGCAACGCTGCTAAAGTCGTAAGCTGTCGCTTGCCGTATCAAACTTTTTAGACTTAAGTCGCGTGTGAGCTTCAAAAAGTGAAATAGTGTTGTATGCGCCCTGAGTTCGGCACAAAGTGCACATATGCGCTGATAATGCTCGTTTTTGTTTTTCAATTTAGCGCCGTCTTTTAAATGAGAGTCACTGAAATACATTCGATTCTATTTCTGTAAGATAACATTTGAGCGAGTGGTACAGTGAAATTCACATAATGGGGTAGCAAAATGCGACGGGGAATTTGCTATTTTGAATGTGACTTGTTGGTGGTGTTCTTTGTGTCTTTGAATGCGGTGCTATGTTTGGATACCAAAGAGTTCCAGAAAACTTGTAAGTAATCTCAAATATCAAGTTGCTACCTATATATAAGAAATTTTTAGTAGATTTCAAATTATGGAATGAGAATAATCGGAAACTTATTACCTCAGGTATCATTAGTTGCATTCAAAAATAATTTAGTCGCTGGGGTATTTGTTATACGTAGACTTGGAATTTATCACTAATAAATTTGAATCTAACAATTCAAATTTCTTTATTAAATGAGAGACAATTTATTTTGTTATTCTCGTTTTCAGTCCATATATTAAACTTTTCTAATAAGTTGCTTCAACGTCTCTCTAGGTCTCTTGAATACTAACCTAGGCTTGTTCTGTTTAAATATGTCAAAGAAGCTGCGGTTATGCTGATCTTGGGACATTATATGAGCGTGGAATAATGAGAAAGATTATATAAAGCCGCAACAATCATTAAGCTAAATATAGTAGGGAGTTTTAAAAATATTGTACACTACTATAAAAAATAATATTCAGGGTTAGATTTGTTACTAGATCGTTTTTATGAAAACCATATTCTTATATCACATTTAAATGTTTTATTTCAAATTGAAAGCTCATGTTGTATCAGTGGAATATTATTTCTATTTCTTTTTTTTTCAACATTTTGGAATAATAACTGAAAATATCCTTTCTGTGAATGCCAAAGTAGCGAGAATAGAAAGAAAGAAATTACTTTGAATAAATTATATGAAAGTTATTTTCAATAGATATATGCCACCGATGTTGCTCTGTGGGCTTTTCAGTAAACTCACTCCAATCATTTATTTTCGAAAAACCTTTTTACAAAATGTGGACCTTTTAATAATGTGTCACAGTTACATTTCGGATTTCGCAAAACCGATGTCCTTTGACAAAATCAAAACTTTTTCATTGATTAGTGAATAAATACGAAAAAATTCTTTTGAATGTCAAAACTACTGCGGCGATTTCAATTTTGAATATTGAATATTTTTTAGTATCATACATTTTCACGTGTACATAAAAGACATTTAAAATTGTTCAACAGCTTTATGAGAGACATTTCTAGAAATGGTTTTTGAAATGCAAAACGGTTTGAACCATTCTCATTGAATTAATTCTCTATCAAAATATTTTGAATATGGACATGACTCCCATAAATTAAAAAAATTAGCACAAGGTAGCAATTTCACCTATCCAGTATCAATATGTAGTTTCAACTTATGCTGTTCATCATCAACGGCAACAACAAATTTTTTAACCTCTTCTCTATATATAGAATTGTGGAAACAGATGTAGATTTTGAAAATCATATTTTCGACATCAATTTTTACTCAAAATGGAATTACTAGTTCAATATTTTATGGAGAGAATGGTAAATAGTAAAATTTTTATTGATGTTGTATGCACTCAAAAAAGACACAGAAATGTTGTGGTGAGATATGAAACTATTAATAGAATCCAACATTTTATTCGTAGATTCATCATAACTTTTGCAAAAATCGTATAATTTGTTCCTTATCCCATTCTCAGTATCAAAATATCATAAAATTAAAGAAAATTGTTGGAATTTCTCGTTTGTTTGTGAGACATAAATTCCTAGTACCAGTTCAACTAATATTAACATTTGTATGCATACTAATTGTATACTCAAAACGGTACATTTCGTCACAGGAAAGGCTTTATTGGCTGATATTTCGTTACCACAAATATTTGCAAGAGAAACAGAAGTAGAAGAATAGCCAAAAAAAACTATGTAATATAGAAATTTGCTTGCCATGTTCAGATTCAACTTTGTTGTCGATTACAATGAACACAATGAGGTATAAACATCTCAATTACCAGCATCCATCAGGCAAATTAAATCAGATGATACTTTTTATGAATAAAAACAGAACAACAGAAAAAAAGGAATATTCAAATCAACATATCCTGAAATAACTCACCTGGCCATTACCACTTATCCCGATAGAAAATGTCGATTCCATGGTTTACATTTCACCTTCAAGATATCTTAGGGATCATTAATAACCTTGTCATACACTATTCTCCACTCAGGTTATTTTTTTGTGTCCTTTTTAAGGACTTTTTGCTTTTCACTCGAAGTTCAAACTTGGCGCAATTTCTCCTACTTTCCATAATTCTATTTTTCATTTCATCAAAAATTCAAGAGAGATAACAGCATTGAATTGAAAATAATCACTCAAATCTAGAAAAAAACAGTCAAAAACAAAATTCTTCTGACGTTGTCTGAGAAATATTGACAAGTTCGGATCAAAAGAAAAAGAATAGCCTTACACAAGACTTAATGTGGATTGTTAATAATTTTGAAAAGAAATATGTTTTTGATCGTGGTGTATATTTCATTACGCGTGCGCGTGTGACAATTTTCGTGTGAAGCGAAGCAGAGCACGGAAAGTCATGCAAGAACCGGAAAATCAATTTATAGACGTGTAATGAACAATACTCTATCGTAAATATGCAAATCTAATATTATTTTTTGTATACTGAAATCGTAGGTGTAACGCCCAACATCTTGGATACCATACCATCTTTCCCAAAACTTGTTGAAAAATACATGAAAATGAAAAAACCCGAAGATTACCTATATCGGACATGGGATAAAGCGTTCTTCGGCAACCATGTTGGTGGAAAGCGGTACTGATTTGATCACTCGGATACATAGAAGAGTCCATACAAAAAAAAAATAGGAGAATCACAAAAATTGCTCAACCCTTCTCACTTGCAAAATCAGAACATCTGCAAACCGTCTGCTTGACATCTTTTATTCTAAAAAATGAAATACCAAAAGAACTAAACTTGCGATTGTATAGTGTACAATCTAAAGATATTTTCCCTTTGTCATAAAAAGGTGTGGTAAAATAAAAAAACGGTTAATATTTGAACATATTTCATTTATTTTCCATACATCTTGTGATTATTTTTGGCAATATATCTGAGCAGAAATTAAACTCCAGGATATTTATATGTTTGGTTTTTCAATTTGAAGAGCCTGGTCAATATTCCTATTTCAGATTCATTTCTCGAAATTAAATTACGCACGAGAACCTCTCACGATGCCAATATATCCTTGATTACGACCAAATATCAGCTAATACTTGGCACATTTCTGTTCATGTATTCATGACATATTGAAAAACAACCGAGAATACTACGCTGAAAAATTTCATTAATCTGAAATAATATCATGTACGTGCCAACACTTTTATTAATATTAACTGTTAATATGCCTCGAGATAAAACCATTCATCATAAAGAGAGGAATATTTGAGGACTTTTAGTTTAGCCACTTTTTGCTTGTATATTGTATATATACAAGGTGTTAATAAAAGAACAAACATCCTTCCATATTTCAGCAACTATGTGAAATTCGAGTTACATGAAAATCGATTAAACCCAAAAAATTTTACAAAAAAGAAGTCAATACTCAAGACAGTATACACCAACAATAGGAAACAATGAAAAATAACATATTAGACGCCGACATAGAAACAGTAGGAAGTGGACAGGTAAATGTCAATAAAATCAATAAAAGGCCATAGTTTACGCCGTAAGTGAAAGAGCTAGATAAGCAAAAAAAAACATATTTTCAATACATACGAAATAGGACGCCTAGAAACTGGAGCAGCAACCGAGAAGAACGAAACGAAATAAACACAAGAATAAGAGAACTAAAGGAAAACCATGAGAAAAAATTTACAAAAGACATGAAGAGAGACATATATGAAAATCAAAAAAGTATATGAGAAATGCCAAGAAGAAGCAAAGTCGAAGTCAAAGATACAATACGTCACACCAGAGCAATGGGAAACATAATTTATCTATATATAGGAAAAACAACAATACCCATTTTTAAAAAACAGAAAACGTATCCAGAAAATCATCGATGAATAACAGTGCTTGACTGCACTATTAAATCTTCCACAAAAACTATATTGGAAAGAATCACGAAAATCATGAGTAGACGGGTAGAAAAACAAGGCTTCCGGAAGAACAGATCCACCATCGACGCAGTATTCATTACCAAACCGATGGGAAATATATTCTTCCACGTCGTCCACTATGTTGACGATGCTGTCCTTATTGCCAATACTCCAATACTGAAGATAATTTCCAAAGACTACTACATTTTTACACCCAAGCAGAAAAACTAAACATGCTGACAAACACTGAGAACAACAATAGTGAGGTCCAAAGAACCGGTACGATGTAAGTTGGAAAAAGCCTTAAAAATTAATCTTTTTAAATATCTACGAGCGGAAATAACAAGTCATGGAAACCTTTTTAAAGAAGTGAGAGAAGAAATAATGAAAGCAGCTCGAATTTAGGGATGCATGAAAGATATATTTTAGAAGAAAAAAATACTAAAATACTGAAACTAAAATCAAGATATTTAAAACGACTATATACGAGAAGGATACTACAGACGATGTTAACAGGCGAAATTAAAAGACTAAGAAATATACGAGGCAAAACTCTACATGACAGAGCACGGAATGATGATATTCAACAGTAAACTCGACTACAGGACATTGGAAGGTGGATGGAATAGAGACGAAAATTCTTAAGCAAACATATGAAAAGTAGTCTACCTAAACAATGGCCAGAATACTTGTAGGTAGGCCACTATTATGGTCATCCAGAGTAGAAAGAAAGTCATATTTATTTTTAAGTAAGACAGTCACAGATATTCTAGCGGAAGGAAACACAAACCCTAGAATGGAAAGGGATGACTCCAATTAAAAAGTTATTAAAGGAAGGAAATGGGTAAGGACCGCCTTTTTTCAATATATCTCTGAAGTTTTTATAGTGTGAAAAAAGAATATAATAAATTTAATCTTTGAGAATATTCTGAAGATATACATAACTATACGAAAACGATTTTTTAAATATTTTCATGGAAAGCATTAGGAGAATTTAAAATCATACGAGGTTGAAATATACTTTTAGCATTTGTGTCTCTTTTATAATATATATATAAACCTTAATGCTAAAAAAAGAATTCAAAATCAAATTGTTAGCGGGTTTTCAACAAAAAAGCATGATTTTTTCTAAACCCTTTTTGCGGGAGAAAATTATTTTCAATAATGATATTACTCTAATATCAAGTTCATATAGAGCACAATCGTAAGAAAAAAGTAATCTGCGTGTTTCCAAAAGATTAAGATTGGTCGCAAATTTTTCAAATTAGCGTACATGCAAGATCGAAAAAAGTTTTTAATGGCTCATATCAAAAGAATGAGTCAGAATTTTTATTCAACATTTCAGGAACATTTTTTGTAATAGTTTTACTGATAACTTATGAAATAAAACAATTGTTCTTTTGAATCTAACCTCAAATCCTATTTAGACTGTTTTGTCAAATATACATTAAATCAATATTAACATTGTACTATTGGTACTAAATAAATTGGAAATCTTATCTCAAATTATGTCACGTAGGCAATTATCATTGTAGAAACTTTGTCAGTTTTTCAGTTATGATCCGAAGAGTGAAAAATTATTTTCATACGCTTATTACTCGATAGTTTGGTTTTTTTTGACACTATTTGAGCGGAGGTGTGATACTTGCTCATTGTACATCAAACGTACAAATTCTCATTATTTCCAACAAGCGAATCATTACATAATTGTGAAGTATTATAAATACATTTTTCAATAAACATTAATTATAATGCAAAATGCATAATATGGTTACCACAGTAGTTTTAAAGGATATACACAAAATGGTAACAATTTTTTCCCCTAGAATTTCTCAATAAGTTATTTCGATTTCTTCTAAATGACTCCTACAATATATCTTCCTCACTAGCAGCCATAGATTGTTTTTTAGCAACTCTTTCGCAAATTGATTTCAAAATGATTTACCCATATATTGATTTCCGTTTTTTCATTCATGAATAATATGAGAATTTACCACAGCACTTCTCTATACCATACCGTCCTAGAATGAATCTTGTAATTCGCTGTCTAACAGATACTACAAGATTTGCCTTTACATATTTGAATTCGCCCAATACCATTATTTTCAAAATAAAACAAACCAAATAATTTCTTTTGATGCATATCGTATATTATATTATTATATACTACTAAAAAATTATGTTCTTTGTTGCCTAAAAACCCAAATTTTCACTTTACAAATGATATATCATATTAAAAAAACCTATCGGAAAAATTTAAAAAAATGTAATCATATCTAAACACACAATTAAAAATCAAAAGTATTTTTAAAAACATACAATATCGAATCTGGGGATATATTCTAAGCGTTTTCAATGCTAAAATACCAAATGTGAGATTTCAAAGCTACTCGATTTTAATTACCCTTCTGTTGAAACCAGGTGTCAGTATAAATCCTTTTAACCTGTAACAAAAATGTTAACACTTTTGTTTTCGAACCGAAACCGAATACTACCCCCAATATTTGTTTCAAATAATGGCAGCGTAGAATAACAACTGTTCAAACAATAATATTAATGAATCATCCCTTTAGTAACAATGCTGTTTGAGTATGCATAACTTAAAACAGACGCAAAAGAATAAAATTGCTATTTATTTACATTTTATCATGTTCTAGAACCTCCGTTGAATATATTGCTTTTATGTCATGAAATTATTACATATTTGTAGCATTCCTGATATGGCTTTGAAATTTGAGACATTCCAGCAATGTGACTTTGCTCATCCATAGAAAGTGTATAATAAAATCGCTTAAAAATTACTAAGAAGGAAAGTTGTAAGAGCTATTCCGTAATCGACACAGAAAAATTTTTTCTGTCATAAATTTAAATCAGTAACTAACAAATTGTTTCATATAAACAAAGTATTAGTCCTCATTGATCAAATAATTCTTTAATATGAGTTTTTTATATATCATTGTTTTCGATGTGTTTTCTGAAGTGTTTGTTCGAATTTTGGACCTTGTTGTTATTTTTTCATGTTTTCCAAACAATAATTATATGTTTCACAGTATGTGAGAACAGATATTCAACGTTGTTTGTTATCAATTTCCTCCACCTCAATACTTTCATCGATTGCCCAAGTATCTTGATTGGGTAACTTCATCAACGTCTTTTAAGTTTTGTGTGAATAGCTAGTAGCGTAAATGGATGCATTCAAAATAGATATTTGAAAAATTTTATAATTATTTTCTTTAGTATACTAGAGCACATGATTTCAGGTTCCACTTGTGATATATGTGATCTCCAATTAGTCCCAACCTTTCAAATGCACATGTATAAATTTGACAGCTGACCTACTGTTTTAAAGCATTTTCAGTCAAGCAGCTTCTATTAGTTTTCAAAAATTAATGTAAAAGAATATTATGTCTTAAAAAAGTAGTGTTCTTTGGCAAGAATAGTATTATTAAAGGCTTGATACACATTATTCGGACTTGCGAATGCTTAGATAAGATAGCTGAGGCCTTAGAGATATCAGAGGAATGTGATAGAAAAATATTTCCTCTTCTTTAATTGCCTTATCCGTTGCCGACGTTGTCTATTAACAAGGCTACGCTTCTAACAAGGCTATGCGTTTCTAAACAGATAACATTCCAAACCATGGCCTAGGTTGTGCAACGATGAATTCCGTCTTCTCCCTGTTCGTCTCTTACTGTCCACTTTGCTTTGAACAATCATCTGCCAGAGACAGTATTTTTCATGTATTAGTATGAAACCAAACTACAGTTTCTGTTTTCTTACGGTAAAGATGACTTCATTATCTTTCCCTAGTCTTTGCATAACTTCCATGTTGATGATGTGCTACGTTCAGGTTACTCTCAAGTTGATGATTCTGAGCTGTTCAATTGTAATAAACTCGTATTTTCTGATAGATTTGCGACAATTGTTGGTACTCTCCGGAGTCCAATAGACAGTCAGACGAGGGAGCTGCAAGTGATGAACCAACTCCAAAGCGTAGAAAGACGTAAAAGTCAAAACATCAACAGCAGTTATTACGTAGCGTTACTGGAGCGTTTGAAAGACGAAATCGCCGAAATACAGCCAATTTAGAAATAGAGAGTGATGTTTCATCATTGTATGATTGCTTTAATCGTTGTATCCTTTCTATCACAATCTGTATACTTCATAACTGATCATATTGATTCAAATTTCGCAATCATTTATTTTTATCTCAATTTGTATATTTCGTACTCTTGGAATAATTTAGCTGAATTGATAAGAGGCGACATAAAAGCGATCAAAAAGGCATCAAAATGCATTAAATCATGTAGAATCTCATTTCAAGTTATGATTTATTAACTAGACGTTATTTTGGCAAGATGTGACAATAATTTACGACGCATTTTTCAATGCACATTAATGTATTAACCATTTACATTCCGAATAAATATAGAAGTACATCTTTATATAATTTAGTTTATTTTCAAAAATAAATTCTTGTCTATTCTTCATAACTTCTGGGTATTGAGGCAGGAACTATAAATACTTGATGTATATACACGTATATTTTATGTTTTCACTTTGTCTTTTCTTTAGGTACACGTGGCATTTATTTAGGAACATTCTCCTCGCACCTGTGGCCTATATATATAATTTGAAGTTTATGGAGGGCATTCCAATAATGTTGTATATCGATGTCGAGTGGTGTGACTATTTTTGTTGAGTATATTTATATTTAAAGCTATTGAGAAACAATAGTTTGCAAAGTCACCTGTTCAATAATCAAATCAGATTTGTCCTTGTATATTTTACTACGGGAATGATGCGTTCTAATAGGTCGTTTACTTTCTACTTACCGATTTAGATTCCTAATAATAACCACCTGGTGAAGTCATTCGTGATAAACTAAGTTTTATTTTAAAATATCCATTTTTCTTCAATCGTTCAATTTGGCTTGCAAACTATTCAATTACTGAAATATTCGAAACTGCTAAAATTTATATTTAATACATCACAAGCATAATGTTAGGTTTTGTTCAAGATCCAAGAAAATAACGAAAAAAGGACAGTAAGCATTTAACTTTGCTGTAAAGGGGGTCAGAACACGATTTCAGTTGGTAATGGTAATAATTCAGAAAGTTATTAGAGATTCAAATTCCATTTTGAAGGAAAAACTTGGTAAAAAACCAAAATGAATATATTACTCTAATATAGAGCTTAATGGCTTGGTTACGTTCAGTCGACCAAAACTAATTAAAAGCAATTTAGTTTTCGTGATTCTGTACATTTGGAAATAAGCTGAAGAAGCCTTCATGAAGGGTACAATATAAAAGATTATTCTACTCATGATTGGAAGATATGTGTTCATTTCAAAGTAACATCCTTGATTATTAGGAAAGTACAACTAATAATTGTAGAAGTTAATCTGAAAAGTTTCTAACAAAAAACAAATTTCTAGAAAACCTAGGAAGAAATTGTCGAAGTATAACGGTATTTCTGCTAAATTCTACTGTTTGTCAAAAATTCATAGATCTACTCTACCAGCTAGACGTATTGTAGCATTAATTAACACTCCAATTGAACCTCTTGCTAATTGGTTAGGCGAAATCTTGAGAGTCTTATGATAACAATGATTATTATATCAAAAACACCATTAAAATCTATTAAACTTTCAATGATACGTAATATCCACTTAAATTTATGTCTTACAGTTCTACAACATAAAGGAAGTGATAAAAGTAAAACCCAATATAGAAACTCTAATAGAATTAATAATATTTATTTTTGATACATAACACCAATTAAGTCTTCAATATTCTCTATATTAGTAGATTATATAAGAGATTATATTTTGTACTTTGTTGTATCTGTTCACTCTATAAATTATTCTTTATTCAAGAGTATGTACTATGTAAATGATATAATTATATCCCTTCTATACAATAAAATTGACAATTTACTATTCCATTTCAATAGATTCGATCCTCACATGAAGTTAACTATTGAAGAGGAGAATACCGGAACATCATTATTTTCTCTTGGCACTAAACAAAGATGATGAAATTTCAATTGACTTGTTTAGGGAACCAATAAGTCTTGGAAGGTATATGAATTATCATTAAAATCGATCATATAACAGAACAGAAAGATCAAACAGTTAAAAAAAGAGTCTTCAACATTCCTTATCCAACATTTCGTAATAAGAAGAATAAAATATTTCACAAACTTTTTTTAAAAGCTCATAAATATCTTTTAAAAAGAATTAATTATAACATATCTGACACTGATTTTGACATCGCACCGTTATCACTTTCAAACGTCAACTCCGACATTTCTGTGTGACCTATTCATACATATTTACCATATATAGAATCAGTTACTCTTGAACTTTTTGAAATCTTTGAGCAATTCTTTTAATTGTGATAAGACAAACATTGGTCAGTCGGAGAGGTCACTCATCAATCGGATAACAAAAGCGACAGCAAATTATATCCTCATAGTTGTTCGTTAACGACGATGAAGGACATAAAATAAATTATGAGTCTGCCAAAGTTTTGACAACTGAAAAAAACTATGAAAACCTTCATTCTAAGAAACATTATAGATTGCCCAAAATGTTCAACGTTTTAATGAGAAAACTGATTTATATAATTTTAGTGAAATCTACGCATCCTTAAAATTTTGGAAAAAAAAACTCCATTGACAACCAATTAACCATACCTAACCTATGAGGTTCAACTTCACTCATAACGATTCAACCGAAAAAATTTACCTATTGAAATTTGATGTCATTCATTAACTAATCAATCAATATTCAACATTATACGCAACAACCTAACCTTATCTGATCTATAAAAATTTAAGGTTTTTCATAATCTTACCAATGAAAGTTAAATCGATTTTGAATTCAATGAATTCAATGTCTTTTTGAGTAATTTTAATTTTTTATTATTGTTATATTTGTATATATATTTTTGTATTATACTTGACCACAATTTTGGTCGTCCTGAAACATATTACAGTTAGTACAATTCGATGTTTAATTTTGCCATAATATTACTACGAAAACTCAGTACTCAGACGACTCAGCACGTATTATTTGTAAAGTTCATGAATCCTTATGGATCTGACCAGTTTATAAATCATTTCACGTAATATGGAACATTCTTATCACATATTATAGCTTGTAGTAATCTAGATATCATGTTGTTTTCGAGATTTTTAACTTTTAATATAGACCCCTTTCGATATTATACGTCGTCTGGTTTGTTCACTATCACAATTTGAATATGACTAAAAACTTAGTTTTCTTATAGATTCTTTCGTTTTCTTATTTCTGAATAACTTTCCACATTTCCCCAACTCTCATTTGTTGTTAAACTTTGTAGATATGTGAAGATGTTGGAGATAGCAATGTCATTCCATTCTATATGGTTATATTATACAATTTTTATGTACTAGAAATATTCAATGAGTACATTTTTATTATTATTTGTTATATCCACTTCTTTTATTCTCTTTTTTTTTATTAATACAGATAGATGGGTGATTCCATTATAACTGTGATATTCAATGTCCTGTATTGTTTTTTTGTACTAGTCATTAATTAATAATCAATTAATAAAAATTTTGTGTTAATTGAATAATTCTTAAGATATTTAAACATTATTTTTATACAATATAACTTGCCACTTAAAGAAAACTTATACTACATCACTTGAATGTCAGTACCGTGTCATGTCCATTCCTAGAATTTACCGATAAATTATTAATTTTTTTTGTCGTAACAAATGATTTAAACTAATTACCTTATAAATTCTAATGTTTATGATCAAACTGAGGAAAATTGATGCACTTGTTGTTTAATATCTTAAGTTACCATGTCAGTACCGTGGATAAATGAGTCAGTACCGTGGAACTCAAAATCCGACATTTGTGTCTTGCTCGTGATACTTTGAAGTTGTAGTAAATTCCTCTTAGAGTTTTATTTTTACAGTAAAATAGATGAATAATATGCATAAAAAAGTTAGAAAAGTTAAATTTTAAAATCTTGAAATTTTGAATACAAAAAATCACAGTTAGAACGGAATCACCCAGATAAAACTTCCGAATATAAATCGCTGTCCATTTAAGTTTGGCTGTAGTTACCGAATCGTATCTTGCCAATAGTGCAAAATAATAACGTTATGTGCTATGTGAATTTTTGACTGAATAACTAGAAAGCTTCCAGACAGCTATTTTAGTGAATTCGGTCTCTTCCAAAACAAGGTTTTGGAGTTATTTTGATAAACATCTCGACCATATCATTGCACACGTATTATTCATTACATAATTGATTTATAGTGAAATGTAAGTTAAACAACTGTTGTTTGGGTTAATATACAAGCATCAACATACTGGCAAACAGCAAATATCCTATAAGAAACTGAAAGTTTTGTTTCTATATTTCTCATAAAATTGGAAAAAGTGAGTGAAAGGGATGTTAATAGTAACCGCAATTATTTCTATGGATAGAGCTTAAATTTATAGATTGATTTGGGAAACCTGGGAGCCACAAAATTAACTAATAGGATTAAACGACTATTATATGATCTAGATCATATAATATAGATCAGCCAACCTTTCAAATTATACGGTTACTTACTATACTGAAATTTATGGAACCAATATTATAACAATACTCAAAATTTTCCCATCGACTTATCTACTGCCACGGGACAACATTCCAGTAGAATTAAATATTTTCGCGAGAAATTTCACATTCAATATCTAACTAACTAATCAAGGATCGTGCATTCTAGCAACATCACATAAAAAGATCAAGGAAAGATGCTCGAGTGTAAAGATTTTCAAATCGAGATACAACTCATGTGGAACCTGAATAATTCCCATTAGTATTGGAGCAACAGGACTTATCTTTATGTCACCATGACGGCATGACTAAAGTTCAACAATTTCCTATAAAAAGTGGACATCTCATTCAGAATGGAAAGAACTTTTGCCATAATATTTACCTTCCATCCTAATGCAAAAACAACATACTAGGTGCATAGATTGCACTGGATGTTGTTGAATCGTCAGAATCGTAATTGAAATTCATCAATTATAATAATTATAGAAATTTAATTAAGTCTAGATTCCATGATTCATTTCATATTTAGCTTTACTGATTTTGGCTAATGGCAACGGTAATCGCGTACATTATTTAAAGTTGTGAAAGGGGTTGTGATTTAAAAAAAGTTGGAAAGCGCTGACTTAGAATTCATAATTCTCAAAACACTTCATATCCCTCTCAACAACAGACGAGTGAACCTTTATCACACTTTGTTGGAAAGGATATTCTCTCTGACAACATAGTATTGATTACCAAAAATACTGGAAGTTTTTGCAAATTCAATTTTAAGCAGTTGTCATTATTTATTTGTATTGTTGTTGCTCCAATTATTTTTCTTGTCCATTAATATTTACTTTTATTTGATGTAGTTAGATGGCTGTATTCTAATTTCCAAATCAAACATATTGATGCGAATTTTCATGTCCTGTTTGTATTCAAAATTGGAGACATTCCATATGATAATATCACGTACTTACTTCGTTTTATTAAAAGCTCATTTCCTACACAGTATATCTCACAATTATTTCATTTTGAAATTCCATTTATTGGATAATTCGACATTTACTAGATGTTAAGCGTTGTTTTGCTTCTTGACACTTTATACTAGCACGTGCGACGGTTTCTCACTTGTATCTAACGCAGAAACTAAAAATAATACAACCAAATTGTTCTAATACTTTAAACGAGTGAAATACCTATTCACAAAAAATTCCAGTTATTTAGTTTACTTTGGAATGTTTACTACTCCCAAGTAGAGAGTTTTCATGACAATTGTATGGAGAGGCAGTTTTCATTTTGCGTTGTTCGAACTCAATGCTACTTTTGTCTGTTTTCCAATTATAATGAAAAATATTGTAGTAATATGTGCATAGTCGCACAAGTAGCTATGAATTGATAAAGTCTCATTTCAAGAAGTTTCTTGGTCTCTCATTCTTATTTCAACATTTTTATTACCGGAAAAATTGAAAAATCACAAAACAAACTATTCTTCCGTCGTTATTGACGATTTGGTTCTCAAGTTGAATCGTTTTCGAAACTGAGTACTCGTTGAAACTGGTTCATGTTCATTTTATATTTAATATGTGCTTTCGTTTAAGTTGTTGGGTTCACAAACATAGCATGTTAATATTCAGATTTCTGTTTATAATTATAAATCACTTGATTGAAATTACACTTACTTCAGATGATCTTATCAACAGTTTTTAAATAGAGTCTTTTATAATGTGTTAAATTCGAAATAAAGTTGCGAAAACTGCAATTTTACATCCAATAGTTCTACAGTACCAGAATAATAGTACAGCATCGTTCTCGAACTATTTTTTCTGGGACTACCTGAGCAAAATTGTATCGAAGATAAAACTGATAATCTCCTTATAAGAAATATTGATTACTATCAAATGAAAAGAGAATAATAAGTTGATTATTTAATAGAAAATGTTTGCCAACTTCAATTAACGTTTTTGTGAATTCCTATAACTATATGATGAATTAAATTAAGAATTATTGTTATCTTTTTTTGAGTTACTTGACACATTTCCAAAAAGTGAAAAGATTTAAAGGGTATATTGTTCAAAGTGATATGTTTATTATAAGTAACATACTATCAAGCACACTTCTTATTGACTAATAGATAGTTTTTTGGAAAAAAATAATATTCATTAATTATTGATTATTGATAGAGACAAATCAAGATATCAGCAAGATCGTCACTTTATGCATAACAGTATGAACAGTAGCTTAACAGTAACTTATCTTCATTTCTTCTACAACCAAGCATAGTAGAATCATTGCTTTCTTATAAAATTTTCATTATTCATTTTCGTATCCCCAAATTGATTTTCCAAAAATCAGTTTGCCTGTTGTTCATTATTTTCTCCTGCCTCGGGTGGTTCTGGATATTCCTTTATAACCAACATAGAATAATTTTTTATTGTTTCTTTTTGTGTATCTACAGTTAAAATTGCTTTATTCACAATTCTACCCCAAGTATCCATAATTATTCTAGTTTCTGTGTCTTCAAATGTTCACAACAATGTTTTGAAATTTCATTTTGTGCAATTTTGTAATAACATCATATATATTCTTATCATATTATATATTAGTTTTAGTTAAAATGTTGCCATCCATGTCAGTTAATTTTTATTCAGTTTGAAAAAAATCAAATGTGTCAATATCTTGTTCAAAAAATTCAGAATAGTACATAAATATTTATTCTACCTCCAATTTCAAAGAAATCCCTCAATATCAGCTTCCTATACACATTTATTTGTCAGAGAAAACTATTTCGGGTACGAGTAAATGACATTAAATTAGTGCCACATTAATTTGGAAAAAATGCTTTCGTTCGACTTAAATTTTTCATGAACAAAAATAAACTGGCGCCCGTGTTCTAGGTAAATATTTTTTGGCAGAGCAATGTTAAAACTACTAAAATATTTCTTGATACTAACGATTTATGTACTAGGTAGCAAAAAGCATTAATGGAAAAGTGGATAGTTTAGGAGCAGTAATTGGGTTACTAAATCTCCTTGGACATACAGCTAATGAATTGTTGAAACTTTGCTCACTTATTCTGCAATTAGCTCTCCCGTAATCCAAAAAGGCAACATTTTTTTATTCCATTAGTTTTAAACATACTTCGATTATTTCGAGCATTTGATTGGCTAAAGTGGTGAATAGAATTAATATATTTTCATTGTTAAATGATATAAGGTTATCTCTTTTGATTGATAGTTGCTTCTAAAAACAGGCAAAAATATTGACGACTTGCAAAATTATATTAATCAGTTGATCATAAATGTAAAAAAATCTGTTTCAATTACACTAAATATGTTATTTTATCTTCTGTTATATCACAAAAAGAAGTAGAAATTGAATAATTCATTGTATTGAAATTTTTGAAATAAAATTATTTTGGACAATCCCTATTCCCAACATCAACGTCGACATGAATTTCTTTAAAAAAGAGGAAACCAACCATTCTCTAAGAACACAATTGTTCCGTACTCTCACGGAAATAAGCTTGAATGAATACCATTTTCTGTAGATCGACGGATCCAAAACACCTAATGGCTTAATAGCTGCAGTGAACAAAATACACACATTCAAACTATCTGGAGAACTCTATGCTATATTACAGGAACTAATCATTGCTAGAAGAAATCAATACAATAGAACAGTCATAATTGCAGACTCCATGAACTCAATACAAATCATTCAACAACTTTTTCCGAGGTAGGTATTTTAATTAAAATCCAATTACACCTTATCCACCAATCCAAGGCAAACGTATCAATTATTTGGGTTCCATCACACACAGGCATCCCAGAAAACGAAAGAGTAGACAAATGTGCCAAAGAAGCAGCAAATAACATCGAAGCAACAATTCTACGCGAAGTGATAGCAAACGAGTATAAAGGGACAATCACAACAAAAGTTCGGTACAAGTGGGAAAGGGAGTGGAACAGATCGCAGTCGATATTAAAATCTATGAAACCATCCGTCCAACTATGGAAAAACAGTTTTAAAAATCGTAGGGACCAAATAAAAATCGATCGTTGAAGGCTAGGGCACATTCACATTTATTTAACCGAGAAAACACACCAATATGTGAAACTTGTAACGAGAATCTAAACGAGAAACACTTACTATTGAACTGTCAAAAGTACAAAAACGAAAAACTAACTAACAGCTTTCCAAACACCGTTCTCTATTTAAAAATAATTGTAATACTACAAACTCAATCAAATTTCTAAAAAACTTGATTATAAATTGTAAAAAACTGATATGTCGATATGTCGCTAATAACCTTCGAAGTTGATGCGACAATAAATATAAATATAAAAGAAATAAAATTTACTGAAATTGTTTTTTTGGTGTGAACCTTTTCCAAAAATTCTTTCTTGTATTATTAAATGTTACTAGAAAAATTGAGTGGAAAAAGAATTATAAGTAGTCTGTATCAAATCATTTGTTTATGTTAAAAACAAGCACGAGTAGTTCGAGTAGTGCTTAGTGTAAGGAGATGTCTTTGGGCACTGGTCTTGAACTTCTGTAGGTTGTAGTGCTCGGAAAATGACGTTCTATGCATATGCAGACAAACTTGGTGTTCAAGAGCCACGTACGTCTTACAAATACTGCTCTAGGTATGATTCTGTTGGACCGCGTGGAAGAGTATCTTCCATGGTAGTATCGGTAAAATAGAGTCAGGTCTGCGACCTTTGTCCTATGTTCTAAGTGAAAGTTTCTGGTAAAGTCTGGATCGTAAGTCGAATTGCTCTCCTTAGTATTGAGTACAGCATCCTCAGAGTATTCTTGGGAGCCGTCCTCCAAATGAGGGAGCAATCATCTAGAGATAAACGAATCTAGCACTTGTAAAGGATTAGAAGATGTAGCAGAGTATATTAGCTTTTTGGTTTTAAAGAGAACTTCAAGTTTTTTAGAAGAGCTATCTGACCATGCCAGGACATATTACGCCTAACCTTAACACCCTACACTCGAATTTGAGTTATTTTTTGTCCAGACAGGACCAAATCCTGAATTAAAGTGCTGGACTTCACTTCCATTTCATATATTCACATATTTATTCAATTTCATCGCCAACTACGATCAAATTTCGATTGCTGATGTTTCGTAGTTGGAAGTTAACATTGTACCGGATAGTGTTCATCGGGGAATTACTAATATCACACTCTTATGAGACGTAATAACATCGAAACTGGTCAGTGCTTACAATCGTCTCCTTGAATTTGCCAGCTATTAGAGATGTTGATATCAACTAAAAGGTAGATGTTCATCACGTTCTTCATAGGGAATGTAATTCAATATTCGTCGCGGCATTACCCAGGAGAGTAGTTGCTTTTTCGTTAGGAGAACGGCTCACTATAATTTCCAATTATTAAATTCGAAATTATATACGAGTTGACAAGTAGTTGTTTCTGTTTCTAAATCATCTTGATTTTAGGTTATGAATGAATTTATAATTATGTATATATGATATATTTATAAGGCATCCAAATGAAATATATATTTTGCAAACATAACTTCCACTTCTCCTCTTTAATAATACACGGAGCTGACGAGCTCCATATCTCTGATATGTCTACTAGATATGTTAAAAAACAGGTTCAATCAAATTCCATTCAACGTTTTCCATTATACACCACTTGAGAAAGTTAAATGTAAATGTAGCTCTTATACTGCTTCTTCAGTATCAAGAAATATAAGAAACTCATCATTATAATATTCTCATTACGCGAGGAGACTATTGAACACACGTGAAAACTTCAATTAATCAACATACTAAGTTCACTGCAAATGCAAACAGTAATTATAGTTAAAATGTCAAAAAACATAATTTTATTTTTGTGTTTATCTATCATATATTCAGGATAGTACAGTTAGTTAACAAACTGTTTTAATTTGTTTTATTCGTTACACTGCTCCATTCAACTCAATCTTCTCTCAAACTCAAACAAACAAATTAATACGTATTATAATAATGATGTTAAAAAATATTTTAAGACAATAGGCATTCTGACATTAACAGTTCAAATCTTTTATGGAAATGGAAATGGAAATGTATATGGAAAAGCCTTCAAAATGCATTGATATCGATAGTCTAAGGCGTGGGAAGAGATTCTTACATCTACGTTTTGAAAAAACTCCGGCTCTGACAAATCAAAATATAAACCACGATAATAACAACGCAATTTACAAAATCTACACAAACCATTAGGTTTATTTCCCGTTAGGGGTCGTTTTTGTCAACAAATATTAGTGTGCCAGCCATAAGTTATACCACGGGAACAATAAGCAAAATTCCGCATTGTTCCGTGAAAGCTTTGACAATGGCTACGAGAACTAGCGTACACGAAAAGCGGATGTGTACTGTTACATATGTATGTTTAACAAACATTTACTCTAATATGGTGAATGGATTATAGGCTAGCGATTCCCGGTTAGGATTATATTATTTTTTGGTGCCACTAAATATCTGGTAGTGGAAATTTGTAACGTCCGTTTTGGTAATTTAGATTTTGATCTATGAATAATATTAAGGCAGTAAATTTTGAGGGTTAATTTCCAAATTATGAGAATTTTAACTAGACTCATAGATACAAAATATAAATTTAAATACTAAATACAACATAATACTTCACATCTCGTCACTTTACACCAACAAATCCATCCGTTATACCTTACTAACACTATAGAACTGCTGTTATAATCCTTAATAAAATCATGATGTTCGTAGTGCCCAACCCTAACACTTTATATAGGCGTTTACACAAGAGTTCAAAGTACGCTTCATTGCGTCTAAAACTGGACACGCAGGGGAAAGTACAAGTGTTATCCCAGGTAACCGCAAGGAGCAAAAGGAGCTTTGCGCAAATATTAATGTTTGCTTAGATTATCCTTGCTTCTATAAACTCGTGCTTGAAAATATTTTCATTTGATCAATGAATTAAACTGAGTTACTAGAAGTGATCTGAGAGTATGATTATTTTTAAACATAAAAATTAATCATTACGTAATATAATCATGTACGCGAGACTTTAAAACGTTTATATAATACGAGGATGGTCCAAGAAGTACCTGGAAAAATACAAAAATATTGGAAAAATATTCAATTTTCAACGTAATATTCCTAGAGCTGCATACACATTTCCCAGCGATTTCTATAACCTAACCTAACCATTTTTATTATAAGCATCGTCAAGCTCCCTAAAATAGACATTAACTCTCGACATTACCTCTTCATTGTTAGAAAATGTTTGGCTATCGAGCCATTTTTTAAGTCCTAGAACAGAAAATAGTCCAAAGTGGCTACATCTGGCTAATAGGGTACATGAGGTAGTAATTCAAACATTAATTCATCGATTTGAACCATGGCAATGTGTGAGCTGGTGCATTGACTTGATAAAACAACAATTCTCTTCCTAGCCAAATGCGCTCGTTTTTGCTTGATTTCTTCGTTCAAATGTTGTAATGATTTCGCATAATACTCGTCGTTGATACAAAATGGTCAATAAAATTATACCACGCGCAATATGACCTTGTCTGCAGATGGAACGATCTTTTCCTTCTCCCTTTCTATTGCTTTAATTCTTCTTTTATTTCGGGTGTAAAGTGATGAAACCACGTTTCATCTATGGTTATGAAACGGCGCAGAAAATCGGCTTTACCTCTGTGAAAAATCGCCAAACAAACGATGAAAACAAATTCAAGACGTTGTTGTTTTTCCATTATGAGCAAACGCGGCATCCACCTCGTGCGCAGCTTTTTCATGTCCAAATTCTCAGTTAATATGCGATGTACCGCACTTTTTAAGATGCCTACTATGTATGCTACCTGGCGCACTTTCAGTCGACGATCATCCAGTACCACTTTGTGAATTTTCTTCAAAATTTCGGGAGTCGTCACCTCATTTGTTCGATCACTGCGATGGTGGTCTTCGCAGGTCGTTATTAACGAAGGAGTAGTCTCACCCAGAGGGAAATCTAGTTTAGCTTCTGTATTGGTTGAGATAAGGCCTTTATCACATAACGATGATCAATTTTTTCCATGTTTACAATTTCACTATTATTGATGCATGCCAAAAAAACGCTAAACAACGTGGCGTCTTCAAACTTGAGTTCCAATTCCTATTTAATTCTACATTGAAAACTGAAAATTAGCTAAGATAATAATAATTTTGAAGCAAGGAAAATAGCTTGATAGAGTAACATCCTAGCAACCAATGAGTACTCTTTCAGTGATCTCCAAGGTTTAAACTTGGCAGGAAAATTTTCATACTTTAAAAAAAGGAACTAATACTATTATATTAATTTGGTTTTTGACAGAAACACTCAACAATTCAATAAGTGCAGAGTTGTGGAACGAATCAAGGAATACCATGAAAGTGAAAAATATTACTCTGCAATATTCCTGGACAGGTTTCTGACAAAGTGTGTGTGCAACCAATTATTATGAACTCGTAGATCATATATCAACAATAGATTCTTCCGAGTAAAATAAAATAATGAATACATAAGCGTACCCCAAGGGTGCTTTCAGTCCTCATACTATATCTATTATTTACAGGCGACCAGCCAACAGACACAAACATTACCACGGTCATATTCGCTTTTGATACAGCAATCCTTGCTTTTGACTAAAGCCCCAAAATAGCCACCATGCTCTGCAAAATAGTATGAGATTTGAAATGAGAACCCATTTCCAAAACCCATGAGGTGACAAAGTCAAATATCTGGATATGCATCTGACCAGGAAGTTAAACTGAAGTAACTACGTAGTCTCCAGAACAAAACAATTGAATTGGACTATAAGTTGAGAAGTTTGTTCAAAATTAACTTTGAACCATGTAGACTAGAACTATAGGGAGAAACTGAGAATGCAAATATTGGAATTATCCACATATATCAATCCAAACTTCTAACTTTGATACTAGGAGTCCTATGGTTGTTTCATATGATAGTTATGGAAGAGATCATGCACTGTTATGCATCGTAGCCATTCGCGAGTATCAACATTTGTTGATAACTAATCAACAGTGGCACTAATATCGGCAATAAGTTTTCCAGAACTGCATTTACAAGACTAAAGAAACAAACAGTTGTGTCCCTTTATCACAATTCACACTCTGTGTGCATCATTCCATAGGAATGTCAATCTTTGTTCTGAATGTCATCAATATAGGACTGTTTTCTGTAACACATTCTGAACTGAATTTACCATTTCTGATCTTTCATTTTCAGTCACGAAATATAAATACCAATATATGAAAATTCTATCCAATCACATCACCGTAGATCCCGATACATAATAAAAGTTTTATAAAAACTTGCAAATAACATTTTAAGCGTCGTGAATATTATGTAACGATTTAAATTACCTTTTAGTCTCGGTCTACCGATTTTATTACGAGGACAGATAAAAAGTGATTATTTAAAATATAAGATGTAAATACGTAAAGCTTTGAGCGAGACTTAACGAGAATCTTGTTTACACTTTAAATTGGTACTGAAAGCAATTATATAATTTAACGCATTGGCGTACTTCAATATTTTGAGATCAAGTATAGCATTCTCACTTACTTAACGAAATCCAAGAACAGTTTTTAGTAGATTATTTAATTATTACATTTTAGAAATATACAGAGAAAGTCTGTTTTTTGAAATAATCTCAATACATAGATGATGCTTTAGATTTTGAGAAGTTTTAAGGAAAAAAATTATATTTAGGTTCAAAGTAATCAGCACCTACATTGATGTACTTTTAAAATCGAAGCTAACACAACTAATTGAAACGTGTCTTTTTTTCGGTTGAGGAATCATCCGAAATCATAAATTAGGTGAATAGGGTGGATTTTAATGGTTGTTACATGATTTTCTGCTATGATGCAACAATAACACTAAAAATTGACTGATACAAGAGTTGTGGTATGAAATTTGGTAGTACACCAGTTTGCTGTCGCTGAACGTTAATCTTGAAGCTGAATGCTTTAAAAAATCCGGCACTAAGAAAAAACTGCGTTTATAATTTTCTTGACAAACCTTTGCTTTTTGGTAAATCTTCGTGAATCTGTACACGATTCTCCTGGCGGTTAGTGATATGAATTGTTATATGTGTTTTCCACAAGATTCTTATACGCTCTGCTTTTTGGATATCGTTAAGGTATATGACACCCAACAATTAACAACTTTTTTCACGAAAATGATTATTCAAAATTAAATCTACTAGTGCAGATTCAACACTAAGAGCTACCTCAATCACGTGATATGTGCATATTGGATCTTCTTCTTTCTGCTAATGTTTCCAACGATAATTCAAGAACAGGACTTACTAGTACGCGTCCTCATCCTGTGATGGATTCACTATACCAGCTAAAGTCAGTTGCACTTGAAGTAACTTCATCACCAACTGCGACGTCGAAATCATAGTACACCATAGTGAGCGCATGTTCTCTTGATAAATAAATTATTCAATGGTGAATTGTATGTAACATTCCGTGATATCAGCGTTCCATCTGGGTCCAGAACTTACCTACTACATCAAATGTACAGAGTGGATCTCACATAAACGGCGTCTCAAAAAAAAGCAAGACTGTCTTCACGCGCTAGTTGATGATTTATCGTATGTTTTCAGAATTTTTTTTTATTGAATTGGAGTGCGTATGAGAGACCTTGTATCGAAATGTATTTCAGCGTCACACATTAGTTTCTTTTTATGATGAGTAGTTGCTATATTTTTGATTCGTTTCAACAATTACAGTTACAATTTTCTACCATCACTCAATTAACATTTGAAAATTTCTGAATATATTGCATTGAATGAGACGTAAGTTTTATGGAGGACTTTCATCACCAAATGTGCGTTACAGCTTTGAAATCAATAGTGTTACGAGCAAGCTCGCGAAATTTTTCATTGTAGAAGGCGGTTTATTAAAGAATTACTTTCACATAATTTTTAGGAAAGTATAATTATTCATTTCATTTGTCCTATAATTTTGGCGCGTTGTGTTTAAGGTATATAAATAAATTCATGTAGCGTAGTTAGTTAGTTTTAGATAAATAGTCGTAGTACATAGAACAAATTGGTGAAAGTAATAGCAGAAATTATTTAAGTGATATTTTTATGTAAACTATTATAAGTTAAGTGTATTGTATAGAGTATAAATAAATTAGGATCGTGAGAGATAGTGTTTATTAATTCCCCCTCCCTCCCCACGAATAGAAAGAGTATGAAAAACGTTACAATAGGTTGAGTTAGGACAATACAAGCAGCCTCCATCTGGATTGGCTCACTTGGAGACCTGAAGTCCATTGTGTTACCACAGTTCAAAAATTTTGTTAAACAACTAACAACCTTCCATCTTTTTTCTTGTTTTTTCACCATTTCCAACCCAAAATTTTTCAATTCTTTCATTTCTAAATTCTTCGGCGCTATCTAGGATGTTGTCCCTCAATATTTGCTTCTGGTTACACCCTTTGTAACAGTTGTCTATTGTTACTTGCCATTTCTGGAGTTTACTGCCAGCAGTACAATGTGCAGAGATCAACACATTGGTCTGTTGGATTAAGTGGTAAATGTTATTATCTTGTTTGTTATTTCTTCATTGAAATCTGGCCAACTGTTTGATGATATATCCTCGTGTTTGGCACTGATTCCTATGCCAATAGCATAATTTAATAATTCTCTTAGTAGTATCAATGTTACTGCCTTTTCGAAGTGCCAGTGAAGTGTCTGTGTTAACTTATTACCACTCTGGGTTTTACCAGTTTCGATGCTAATATTTTTCAAGCTTCCTGGCTGTCTATGTAAATTGTTTTGTTCCTGTTAGATCTACGACGACTATAACTTTTATACATTCAGTTTCTTCAAAACCACACCAGCTACTTTCTTGTGTATGTGGATTTTTCATTCCATTATTCTCTTAGAGAAATATTGATTTTAACCCATCACAAGCCAATTAAAAGTAACAAAAAACAAGTAATCAAGCAACTGAATTTAGTTATGTAAATTTAGTGAATATTCTTGATAATGTTGATTGATTACGGAGCTCTACCTCTTTAACATTTGTTTTCTAAACACACCCTTGATAAGAAGTCCCATTAAAACCTGCTGGTTGATAGTAGGTCTTCTATATACTCACTTATCTGAAAATGCAGTATCGAAATAATCACAAGTCATGCGAGACGTGGAAGCGTACAATAATGTTGAAACTAGATGTCTCTATTAGAGACATCAGCGTATAGGGTAAGGAAACTAATCAACCAATAGTGTCACCAATATTTCTTTATGAAAATTTCAAATTCCAAAAGATTTCTCGAAGAATATCCATTGTTTACTGTTATGTTGAGAGAAAATATGCACAGAAAACCAAGTAACATTTCATCAAGTATCGGAAAACTTCGAGTGAGAAGAAATAAGTAGAGAAAAGTTTTTGTGTTTCTCCTCAAACCAATAATTAATTCCTGTAAAGCAAATATTATGTAAGTTCGTACTTCCCTACAAACGCTTCGTAAATATCTCATCAATATTATAATGCAATCCAAGTAATTTACAAAACTCAATTATCTCAACTGAGGATATTCATAATACCTTCTTCATCGCATCTAGCGGTGAGAATAACGACCGAACCTGATGAAATGTCTTACAGGTCAGGCGTAAAATGCGATTAAATAATCCGAGAGTTTGTGTTAATTACTAGACTCAAGTGATGTTCTGGCAGCATGGACCAGATTTTCTAAATTAAATAATTTCACCGAAAATGACCCAGGACCAATGTCTCTCTTGGGACCGTAGCTCTCAGTTGAGAATCAAGATGATTGCTATAATAATTAGGACATTTGACTCATTCGCTTGAGCTGTGGTTAATTAACAAGGTTATTTTGGATATGCTTACTGACTGCCCTCGGAATACGCACGGCAACGAAATGATAATATCCAAACTGTAAACTTAACAACTCTTTGACTAACTGGAAAATTACTGTATTTATTTTCTCATTGAAACGTCATTTCATTGGTTAGTTACTTTGACGGAAATTATGTTATAATCATATAACATCTAGAAATAGTTAACAATCATTGATCTTAAGATGAATTTAATAAAATATTGAGCGCACTCAATCCGTCATAAGAGATTTGTTCGTAGAAATTTTTCACTAATAATATCAACAGAACTGAATTTAACTTGGCAGTGTGACAATTTCTCTAGTATTTTGCTGTTGCTAAATAGATCAATTTAGAAAAATATGTAGCATAAAATAAACTACAATACGTTGAACTGTTAACATTTCAGATAATTATCCCATATAACCCTATTGGACCTCACGTTTAGTTATATTCGAATATTTTTAAGGCAATCAATTTACCATTCTAATGTTGAAAACACTGTCAATGGCAAATATAAGTTTTCTTAATTATTGTTTGAAAAATCTAGCAAAAGTACAAAGAATGCCTTAAATGCTCTCAACCTCAACCACTTGATGAGAAGCTCCAAGTTACACTGGAGTGGAGGAATAACAGACACACTTGGTAAAAGAGGAGAGGATAAACATTTTGTAGAATACTAACAATAGAATAAGAGCTATATAGGAAATAATGAGATGATATACGGAGGCTGAGAAACTCAAAGATACTCTTGGTAACCTATAACCAAAGAAGATCTATTGTTGTTGACATGAAACAACAAGAGGACGAAATCTCTATCCGCATTTCGTCTTTATGGAATATAAAATGAAGATCTGTGGCAGATAAAGCCGTCTCACATTCTAAACTTTTCGATAGGGGTGAGTATGCCCAGTACTACAGTAAGATAAGGGGACTTGATAGATCCTTTGTGTTATACATACTCACGGTCATCTTATAAGAATCTGGAAATGTAGAGAGTTCATTGTAGATGATTCTATTTGAAAAATATGTCAGTTAATAAATGAATGCATTATATGAACCAGAATGAGCAATACGATTACCAACATATTTTCATTTTACTGGAAAGTATAGAAATCCAAAAGCTAATTTCATCAAGAACATTTGGTGATTCCTCAAAAGCTCCCAATATATATTTATCGGTCATTTGATATTGATCTCTGCTAATATTAGTGCTCATATTTAAGGTAGTTACTTCATAATTATGATAATAGCGTAATCTCAGAATAAACTTGTTTTGATAACCGTAGCAAAAAGTCTGAGAAAAGTAACCAGGAGATTGTATGATTGTTATACTGGTTTTACTTCAACCACAAAAACAAGTCTCAAGACAACAAAATATACCAAACATACCGGCATTAGAATCATATAATGAAGATATAAAATCCATAACATCATTGAAATTTATCGGTATACTGTATGATCACATACTACGCTGAGCTTTTGAGAACTAAACTATAGATCATATTCCATAGCTAACAAACCTCTTCAAAACAATACCAGTGGAAAGTCTGAACTGCGAATCATGGGTACTAAATTGAAATCCAATCCTTTCAATTCTACCTTTCAAAACTGCTTCTCTTAGGAATTCCCAAATCTTTTTTAACATAAATTCAGAACTGCCAAGCTATGCTAGAATTGAGTCCTATCTAGACGGATTAAATTTCTTTGTTCCTGAATGCTTTCCTATAGAACATTTCATACTCCCTCATGAACAATGAAGAGTATAGAATTAATTACTGAGCTTACATTGCACTAATTGAGGACTCCTTAGTGACATTCCGAACAAATACATATAGTTTGTATATATTTAGACAAATTCATACAGATCTCAAAATATATGGATATCGCTGTTATCATCTACTTTCTCTGCAGAATTATATGCAATATATCGAGCTACACATATCGATGCTTCGTCACCCAATCACTTCATACGTACGGATTCCTTTAGCTCAATCCAAACTCATGGGAGAACAAATAGTCCACGTCTATATGCAAGCAAATGAAAGTGGAACTATGGTCAATGTTACCTGTAAATAAAATACCAAAATTTCATTGAGTACTGTCTACGCTAATAATCATTGTTAAGTTGATGTAGATTTTGATAATAAACTAAAATTCCTCTCTGAACAAATTTTGATTGGAAACACATGTTCTTTCAAACACAAATTTATACTTGACTAATTTCCTATGTATTAACTGGGTCATTTGGAAAAAATATATCTCTTGTTATTCAAATGCTTCGACAATTTGCTTAACTTTCAATATGGTTTTTTGAACGTTGCTCCAACTTCATCCGAAGTTCTTTATAAACGATACTTGCCTTCGGGTTGATTTCCTTTGAATCCCTTTTCGTATATAACAAAAAACTTCTTGGAATCGTTCATGTACAATTTATATATTAAATTCAATTGAAAAAATATTTTCTCACTTGACTTATGTCAAACTGGCGCTAAAATCTCTGGAGGAAATTCCTTAATTTCATTCACGACTTTCTTACAAAATATATTTTCAGAATCCTTTGTGACTAATTCACCAAAAGCGTAAGCATCCGGCGAATTTAAATTTATAGGCCGGTTAAAGTAACGTATAAAATTAATTTATCTTGGTATGATTGGTAGAACCAGTGAAGATTAAATTTGATATATCGTTTAACTCCAATTTAAAAAAAGTAATTAATCTATAATTAACATGAAACATATTCAAAATATAATATACATTGAAATGTTTTCCACATTTTCACGTTGTCTTTTCATTGTTCAATAAAAACTTTGACCTGTTCTCTAACAACAGATATCCAAATGGTTGCAATATTTTGAATTATTTGGGTGAATGTTCGAAGTGTGACTATTAAGTAATGAGTTTAGCGCTGGTACAGAAATAATACGCATGTGTCAAAGACTAACGACAGTCATCTTAAGCCTACTCTTTAAAATGGAATGTCCACCGTGTCTGTAGACAAATCATTGTAGCCGTGGCCTTCGTTTGTATAGGAGCTGTTTTTGTTCTGTCAAAGAAAAAATGATTGTTGTAGAATTTCAAATAAAAATGCGACAGAAACTTATAATTCGTTAAAACAAGTATATGGCTCCACGTGTTTTTGAGTGGTATAAACGTTTTCAAGATGACCGAGAAGATGTAGAGGATTCACGATGAGGTCGCCCTGATCTTGTTTGATCTAACTATCGGTTGAGTATTCCTACGACAGCTGAATCAATAGCATTTGAAAAATAATGTGTATGGCAAATTTCACATGAAAATTTTAACATGAGAAAAGTGTGAGCAAATATTTGAGCCTAAAATCCTCACATTTCAACAACAGAAAAAAAAAACTCGTAGAATATTTATATTGCCACTTTGAATGAGCAAGCTTATCAAGAAAAGTAATAACGAGTGAAAAATCAAATCTGCATTATAGGGGAAAATATTTAAGTTGTGAATGAAAATAAGGAGCTTGTTATTGAGGGACTGAAAGGAGAAGACATCCTGCACTGTTTCCAGCGATGGAAGATTCGCATGGAGTAATGTAGAGATAAAGGATGGGCATATATATGGAAGGCAATAATAAATAAATATGCATAATAACGAAATAAACTGTTTTATATCACCGATTATTTAATTTTTTTGTACCTGTGGTGAAATTTAAACTTCTTGTTAACCATGAGATACGAAAGTTCATGAATACAAATGTAATCTAAAAATAAGACAAATGTAACATTGATAATCATCACATATTGTTTTCTAAGTATTCTTATATAGTTCAAATATTATTTCTGCTACCCAAGAACGAACTTTACACATGATACTTAATGTTTTGAACAGCTTGAGGAACTTTCAAATTTCCTATGTCTATTAGTATTCATGCTGGTTTTTATAGAAAAATTTGTATCGATCTTCTTGAAAATACTTCCCTTGACAATCATTGTAGTTATCCATAGATAGACATTGTTCTAAATCTGGCGCGTAAGGCGGATGTAAAAAGATCGGAAAATTATTGATGTCAAAAAACTTTGTGGAAGATTAGTTAACGATAATGAAATAAACATCCAACAAATATTTTCCTTTCCATATCGTTCTGTGAAAGTTCCAGTAATTCAAACATCTTTTGGAATTAACAGGTTTTTCTAATTTTGTACATTCTCAATTTTTTTTGCGAGCGAAGGAAGGAATTATTCCTCGACTTTAACTAACTTGTTCATACTACTTTCAAACAGTTTACAAAGTTATTACAATATCTCTAAAGACGAATTGTGCACTTTTGTTATGTGTAAACAGCGTTTAAAGTCAATTGTCTTCAAGATTCATATTTTATGATAAATACTTTCAAATACCATCTCATTGGATGGAATATAGTGATAGATAGGCAGGATGGGATCGGTTCAAGTTTTGGCAAGGTTTTTATCAGCAATGAAGGTTTGAGGCAAACTAGTTGAAACAGATGCATCGTAAATCATTATTGCTACAACTTTCACCGTATTTTTTTTTAAATTTCCCTAAAAATACTCAACTTTATAGCTCACTAGACTTCGCCGTTTTTTTTATGAATTTTTGGGTTTTGTATCAGCTTTTATGTCATCAATAGTTTCTCATAAATAAATAGATGAATCTACAAACCAATACCTACCGAGGTAATAGATTTTTCTATGACCAGAAATAATGAATAATGTTTGATGTATTCTAATATATTCTCTTACATTGAAATTTTGTAATAATTTTTAGAGATATTGATTTAACTCAACGGGCCTAAAGTGGGTCCATCATCTTAATGTGATGAAAAGATCAAAGCATCTCGAGTAATGTGACAAGGTGTGAAAAATTTGGCTTTCGAAAAAATAAATTAGAATATTTGCGGAATGTGAAAGCTTCCTGATTTGCGATTTTTTTGTAGCCATTCAATCTTCAAAATATTTCTATAATTAAAAATATCTCCATTGACACAAGTCATAATTTAACAATGGCAGCTAGATAAATGACTGTAATCTTCAGTGGAATCAAAATTCAATGGAAAATTTACGGAAATATGGTATTTGAGAAATTTTTGTTTTTTTTTATAATTGAACAGAAGTTATGATGGAATAAGCAGCTAGAAACCAAGCACTACTGATGTTATCCAAAGGACTTTTAATAAACTTCAGCTTACTCCTTATTTCTAACTACTATTACTATTTGATTGATTTGGAAGGCACTGATACAGGACTTAGTTGCTTTGTATGCTTGATAGGGTTCCTGTTCCCGTTTGTGGAAATTGAAACAATTATATCAAATAACAAGAAAAGTGGTTTCATAGGTTATTTTTCCGCTGTCTCTTATACTGATGAGATAATATATATCTACGAATAAAATTTGAAGACAAAGCCAAACAGGCTAACGTATGAAAAAGACATTGCTCCAATTTTCTTGTGTAGTTTTCCCTAAATATCTGATTTTCGAGCTAATTGCTAGGTAGAAATCAACCAAAAAACAGAACCCACCTGTGAGAATATCAATAACTGATGTACTGAAAAATATTTGAAATTTCTCGGTTTAATGCCAATTAAACGTAAGTTGGCAATAAACAAATATAACCAGCATTTGCCAAGTAATTTTATGAATATTTTTCCACACACTGAACAAATTTATTCCTGAACATCCTCTGCTTATTATCAAAAAATGCAGAAATAACTTGCTGTTCCTAGTTGTTTGTTTTGTCTTTTATTTTCTTTGGACTATTTTGGTAATTACTGAAGGCTGAAGTGGCGGCAAATAAAGAAGTGTTGATGCTTAGTATGAGATTTTGCGGAACATAATTTCCCATTACCGTTAAAACTTTTCCTCTCACCAACTTTTAATCAGTAGATTATTGTTAATTGTTCTCTATTTACAGTTTTAAAACTTTTACACTCTATTTTGTGAGTTCTCAGAATCAAAATAGACAACAATAATAATTCATTATGTACTGAACTATCAAATAATGGAAAGTTGGGCTCTTTCATACATGGTTTCCTTGAGAAGCTTGAGTTTTATTATACTCTTTTTGGTAAGAGTTTTCCATTACATTATCTTTTGTTTTGTTTGGTCCCAAAATTTCTTTATATTTTAAAACACTCCATAGTAGGTTTGGTAACAAGGTTATTTGGAAAACACCTTATTCAATATCAGTATTGAAATAAGAGGAATGTAGCCTTTACTCCTTATAATTATGATTGAAACATGCTCAATCTAATGTGCTGCGGGGTTACATTTAGATACATCCAGACGTGAAGTTAGTTTTTGCTCGTCAAATTCAAAATCAAATTTACGATGATTAATGATAATTTCTACATTTTATGCAAATGTTGAAAGATTTAAGTGACTGTTGAGATTAAAATTATTAACGCAAAAAATGAAGAAAATCAGACGTAGGCCTCGTTCAGGTTCTAACATAACAAAAATTTGCGAGCATGCAAATATATATTTTAGAGTGGTTTCTCCAAATTTTTATCACAGGAGAGAATATTATGGTTGCAAAGTTATGAATCTGATGTAGGATTTTCTAATGAAGTGCATACCATAAAATAGAAAAGAGGCTTAAAGTTATGAGTTTTAGGAGAGGATTGAATGCTTTCTATTATTTAGAATGGCCAAGAACTTTTCTTAGATTTATTGAATGAAACTAATTATTTATTTTGTTATTTACAACTTAACCCAGTGAATCGAAAAACTGATGACCAGCAAAGAGTCAAAAAAACTATTTTTGAAAGAGTCAGTGAAACCAAAATCTATGTCATCAAGGAACTAGGATTAAATTTTGTACGAACCTACACTACTTTATAGGCTTAAAATCTATTTCCTTCCCTAATCGAACATGGAGCCAACACGTCCAACTCCCGAGCAGTCAGATATTACCAATAAAAGGGCTTATTCAACCCCAGCCACACCGTTTATATCAACAGACACAACCACAATTCCGAGTTGTTTAAATTACTAGGTTCCTGATTTGTGATTCGCACTATCGAATCAAGTAACGTTCGCTGAACTGCCCATTTTCTGGAAAACCTGGAGAGAACCTCGCTATCTCGCAGTTCGGCTGATAGCGACGACTTACGAAGAACTCCATGGTAACTACCATGGTTCCCTTGATATAAAAAATTTGTTGCTGTTTCCCGACGATTGTGAATGATACAACAGCAACTGTAACCACAATCACATAGAAACACAACTTCCTCTTAAAAATCACCAAAATCTTATCTCTGCAGAGGGATATCCCTCCTATTTCAGGGACCGATAATAAAATATACCCCATTCTATTAAAAAATTGGCCCACCGAGACTTTTTATATTCTAAGGTATTGGGAAAAATTAAAGATACCCGGAGCCAAGAATTTAAATTTCAAAAAAAATATTTACTAACCATACAAAGGAACAATTTTACTCAAGCGTCAAGTAAAGTCGAAAATAATATTGAAGAAAGAGATAAAATTGGTTGAGTTGATATGAAAATAAGATTCTTACTTCAACTGAGTGTTATTATTAGAGTGAAGAAGACCATGAGATTTTATATTATATTATAATTATTATATATTATAATTATATTAAAAAGAAATAACGAGGAGAAAATCAATGATTACATTTGTGACTTTTATCTTGTATTCAGTTAATTTGCATCTGATGTTATTATATCTGTTTTCTTTTAAACTGCAAATCAACTGATTAATTACTCCTATTTCCCAATTCAAAAAACCATACTGGCAAAATAAACAAATTTACGTGTATTATTTAGCATTTGATAAAATATGACGATCATATTTAGGTTTTCTGGTTTTTTTATATCCATTTGATAGAAACATTATCCGCTAGAAATTACCCATATTTTATTTTTACGTTATGCGGTCGAACAACTACATGCATTGGGTGGTAACCAACCCTTCTTGAAACTTGTAAATAGCCTAAATTTAGAATGAACGTTACAAAACAGATAAAAAACATTACCAGCAGTAAATTTGAAATAAAACCATTTCTGCTACGATTTACAGTCCAAATAGCACAAAGACAAATGACACATGGCTGCGTTGCCACGCCAGGTGCACGCACAAGTTATTTTGGGAAAGTAAAGTGAAATTAATCCATTGCTCAAGCAATTGAGTTTTTTCTATACACGCTGTCCCAATGAAAATAACCTACTTGAAATAATTGCGGAGCACATTTTTTCGAAAAAAAAGTGATGTCGACTATACCATTAGTGTTTTATTTGAATTTTTCATCACAATCGTCTATAGTTTTTGAAAAATATGTATCATTGAGTGGGTGGAAATAATTGTTTTAATAATCTTAGAATATGAATATAGGTTTACGAAACTTATCAGATATTGAATGTTTGAGCTAGTACATATGGAGGACCAAATTGTTTGATCTTTATTGATTGTAACCAAGATGTTGAAAACCATCGAAAATTGAACGTACATGCAACAAAATTTCTCAAATATCTACGTTCGGAAATACCATTAGTAGCTTCACAATTTGCTTAGATATATCTGTATTATATGGAAATAAATATACAATTCTTCAATTTTAATCTAGACCTTGTGATAATAATTCAAAAAATTTTTAAAAAAGTTATTACTTTATCCCCGCGGAATGTAATTTGTTACGTATGCGACTGTGTAGAGTGAAGAATCAAAGTTTCCCATATAAGTATTATAGTAGAATGTTTCAAAAGGCCCTCCATGTGTGTCTTTGCTTGTATCATGCCAGTTGTCTCTATTGATCCCTGCCGAGCCCACCTTGCAAGCAGACCGTTGAGAGATGCAATAGTGACACTTTTAGCTACACCCAAGATGTGTTCTGGACTCATTAGTGAGTTCACCGATCCCAGTCTCGCGAATTAGTTAGCCTTTCTGGCACTATTAACTGGGTACCCAAATAAGTTATCACTCACCAGATTTTGTAAGACATTCTTGAACTCCAGCAAGAACCAAGTGCACCTTTTCGGCTGTTATAGCTTGTATGGTAGCTCTGCTATTTGAGCAGATTCAGATTACTGTGGCGTCGATTGAGTATCGAACGTCCTCATTCCGTCACAGCGAATACCTTGGCTTGGAAGACAGTAAGGTGTGCAAAAAAGATTCGCTTTATTGGTTCATTATCCGCAGAAGACTGCTCCTGCCAAGCCATTCCTCTTGGAGCTGTCTATGTACTAGGTCTTCTACTACTATATGATAATTGAAAAATGATCAAATCAAATCTAGTCCCCGTAGATTCAGCTTTGATATCTACGATCTGCTGGCTATTCACATCTTATTTCAGGAATCTAAGAGCCTTGCACGATATTCAGAATCAGGTAGGCATACTCAACACTAAAACAAAAACTGTTTCTTGTTATTTTTATGAAATATGCAGGAAATCCAAATAATGTGCCAACACGGCAAGTGTACTATAGAAAAAATTGGTATTAATAAATTTGGATATATTGGAAAACAATTAACTATCTACTTAAAGTTACCGAATGCAAATATAAACGCCGGACATAGTGTTCGTAGTAGAAGGCTACGTGGATAATTGTATGAAAAAGAAAATGGATGCTGCAAATAAAATAATACAGTTGGTAGAGAAGAATCCTTTAGAAGAGCTCTTAATGTTATTCAAAAACCATTATCAAATACTCATACTCTGAATGCAGTCAATTTTGACAAGAAGTCAACACTATCAGTAGTAAATATAGTTAATATAATAATAAATAATATAACCAACTACTATTCGATCAATTATTTCACCCAGTGCGACTTTTTCCTTGTATAGACGTGGAGAAAGTATAGTATTCTACTTGCGTATAATGGCTCTAATTCACTCGTATGGTTAAAACACTCTCATGTGGCTAGTATCCTCTTGAATATCCTAATACGCTTGTTGTACTATACTTCCGCAGTCATTTAATGTGAATACTTTTTGTAGATACATGGAACCAGTCGAGCAACGCTATCGGGATTTTTCACAAATTACGTGTCGTTTTTTCATAGAAAAATCGATTATTCTCGAAGATATTATGATATTATAACTGATAACAGAAAAATTTTTTTGAACTAATAAAAATTTTCTAATTTTTGGTGTCGAAATTACACACAAATAATACAGAAACACAATTATGCAGAGCTCTACAGCATCAAATTCCTCATAGTCTGGAAAACAGACTTAAGAGATTACAAAATTGTAGAATGAGTCACATGTTACCAATGCAGTGAATTTGTAGGATATTTTGAGTACAAAAATTAAATCTTAGAATAATCTGAAGTATTTATAGACATATATTACATTAAAATAAAATCGAGGTTTTCTAATATGAACACATAATATTTACCGGAATTAGTGAAAAAGTGTCATAAACTTGTGATAAAATAATATGTATAAATTATCATTTTCAGTATTATTCTCGTTCTGTTTTCATGTTATTTCATGAACACGTGTTGCAAACGCTCTTCTGATGACGTTTATAAAAACATTTTCCACACTATGTGAAAAGATATAGGCGGTATGTTGTTTATCTTTTTAGGCACTACATGGCAAATGTTATGTTTTATTATTCGCAGATGATCTCTTGATATGTGAAAAATCATTCCTTTTTGGATCATATTCTTTGGAATAGTTTTTGTTGATAAGTTTGATATTTGATGTGTCGTTGTGTTTGGAGTCAATTTCATTGTTGTTGTTATTCTAATTACGTCATTAAGTGCTTACCTTTAAGTTGTTTTATGTCACAGAAGGCTTAAGTTATTATTTTATTTAAGACTTTTCGTTGCGAGAGTATGATCAATATTACTACTCTCAGCTTTTTATTATTTCAACATGAAAATTAATCAATTAGTATTCTGAAAATATAGTCCGCAAATATTTCTAATTATGAACAGAAAATATTCTTGAGCACCCTATTTCCTAAAGGAATACATTGAAAGCTGTGTATTCCGGGTCCGGCTGATAAGACTATAACACACGCGTGGGATAGAGATTGGAAAGTAATTTCCCTTGCGTAGCAATATCTTAATTCCACCGAACACGATAGTTAGTTGTATCAGCAATATAATATCTTCTTATAGTTGATCTCAATAATTTTGTCAATAGTGATTCCATATTCCATTGTAGCAATATTTCTTTTATAACACTCCATAGTTTTTGAGAAATAACAACAATTGGAATAAGTCAAATATCAAAATTGAGGGAAAGAAAGGTCGATGAAAAGGGTGACCTTGAAAAGAACTTGGAATCATTCACACTTGCACGTCTACAGGATATTAGAAATTATAGAATTGAGAATTTATTAAATTGTTCTCTTTAAAGGCAATATTTCAATCATATTTGATTTCTTAAGATGAAGTCTTCCTTTAAAAAGAAGTCTTTTGAACAAACTATCAATTTATTAAAATCAATTTCGTTAAAATTAGTAGTTGCTTGCTCAGATATTTTTATATATCATAAAATATTTGGCTAAATTTCCAATTTTTTTTTCAAATACGTACAAATCTGACTCTTCTAAACAATGTTGTACAATCTAAGTAACAAAACAATACCAAAATAAAAATCTTCACTGAACTAGATAATTTATTTGCTATATTCATAGTCCATGCTACTCAATTTGGATTGAAATTAGAAGTCAAAATATTTTTTGGTTAAGAAAAAAGTACAACCCAAAAACGCAGCTTTGTTCTCAAACTTGCACGTTACTCAGCATCCAAAATTATTTCAAAACAAATTTATAAGTGAATAAACAACCTGCTTCGCCTTAAAAAAAAGGTATTTCCAATTATTTCCTTTTTCATTAAAATTATGACACTTGAAATTTTGAATTCTCTAGTGATCTTGTATATTTTACCATATTTATATTTATTAATATGATTTTCTGATGTAGTATAATGCAACTTATAATCTTCAAAACATTTTCCGTTTCTTCAGAAAACATTGAGAGGAATTCATAAACGTTATAAAGAACATTTTACGGTTTCCTCTGAGAAGAAATCTAAACTTACTCCATGTATATATTTAGAAGGAGTCCTTTTCCGTCTTTGAAGCATAGGCGTATATAACCAACCACAATATGTAGGAGTAAAAATGTGAAAAATGAAGCTTTTTATGATGGTAAAGAAAATTAGAAGTACACACAATTAATCTTGAATAATTCAGTATCCAAAATATTAACCATTTATTCAAAAGGGAACTAATAATATGAACGAAATAAGCCAACGCTAAAAAGTAATGCATTCGTATGTCAGTCAAAGCGTGGCCAAAAAGTTGAGCATAGGCGTCGTTCGTTGTTTTTTCCTGTAAACTCGATAGCAATAAAGTAAAAGCTTTGATTAAGGCAGTAAGTGGATAATCAATGTTGCTAATTGTTAAATCTTAAGTTGAGAAGATTTCCTGTAAAAGAATCTATTTTCAATTAATTGATTTTTGCGGGCATTGATCAATTGCTCGTCGGTCATATCAAAATTTTAGAAATGGGCTGGTGAAAGAATAAAATATCGTCAGTCTGGATATGGAAGCCTGCCAACTTAGAAGACTTCGGTAACAAAAAAAACAACACTTCCAAATAATCGAATACAAATCATTAAATGGGTGGTGTTGTACCTGGAATATCAATGTTATATAGTTTTCCTATTCAAATCAAATTATTTTAAGTGATGAATCCTTTTGTTCTAAAATAAACGTAGAAATATGTTAGGAATAAGCAAAAATCCTACATTGTTTGGGGAACCCAACAAAAAGAGTGCTGATATAGAATTAGCGGGTTGGAGTAGTAGCAACTTTAACATGTTAACGTGTAAGAATCCATTGCATTTTTTCACCTCAAGGAGTTAAAAAATACTCTTATCCAACATGATTATACGAACTCTAACATGACAAGGAAAGCGCCAAGTTTTTTTTAAAAAAGCTTTCGTTGTACATATTTTACGGCCTGCTTGGTGACCTACCCAAGTAGCCCAACTAATTTTATTAACGAAACTGTGTACGTAACAATTTTGGGAAGCTGAATGGTGCTCAATGAAAACACGTTTATACATTATTTAAATAGCTCTCATTCATCTGAATTTCACACGAACGTTTTATTGAGATGGTCAAAATACTCACAAAAGAACAAATATACAGAGCTACTGTAGCAATGAGAATACTATTTCTTTGTTTTTCTCATATGCTTATTAATTTTATTATATCAGTGGAAGATTTTATTTTACCACTTTTTACTTATCATTTGAAAGAGTTCCTCTTTTTTTGGTAAAGGGGATTATGGCATCTGTACAATAAATATTATTGACCATGAAAGGTTATTGAAGATAATTGTCTCTTGCCATCCAAACTCACTTTACAGTGGAAAAAGTTTAAGAGGATTTCAAAAAGAGTAGCCCCCATTGATTGTAAGCAAATACAACTATTCATATAATTTTTTTGAAATTGAAATGTGATACTGATCTGCAATATCAATAGAAAGTTTTTCCAGCTTACTACGTATATTTCAGAACTCTAGAGGATTCTCTATCAGTGTAGCATTACGACCAACTTATTTATTTTGCAGTTTCATCGTAAGAGTTATGTTGGCACAGAAAATTTCCAAGGTAATGATCGATCTCATATTTTCACACTAGTTTTTCAATATATGTATATGACCCTTGGTCTAATTAGTTAGTAACTTGGATTAGTTGGTTTCCACTATATTTATAATGTTATTTGTAAACATTTTACAGAAATTGCAAAATATGCAAACAAAATCCACTTTACTGTGAAGATAATTTCGAAAAGATTGTAAGCAAATTCCACTATTCATATATTTTTTTCAAAATAGCTAATTCCGATAGGAACTTTCATCATCACTGATAATTTTCCTGAGAATGGGCTAGTTCTGAACAAGCGAAAAACTGATTATCGTAAAAATAATATGATAATCAACCAACATTTTTACTTCTACCATCATTCAAAATTACTTCATCGTAAAAGTATATGGCTACGCTTGTTTTTTACCTTTAAATAACCATTAGATAACGTCAACGACTAATGCGAGCTGATTATTATGTTATTCTTAGTAATTTTCTCGCTTAACCGTTCGGTAAGGAGATTAAAAAGACACTATCACTAACTTCTTTTCGAGATACGGTCGTTCTATGATCAGTATGAGTGCCAAATTATATCAGATTCTGCCCATTTTATTGTCGTATATCGTATTATAGATCTCTTAAGGAGAAAGCAGCTTCTGGGTATTAACGATAGGAACAACGGTACTTATTGACCTTTCAAATGGGTTTAATGTTGTTCTTGATGCTCCTAATAAACAACAATAGAGGTGTTTCATTGAAGGTTGAGAATCAGACAGAATAAACATCTACTAAACATTCATCGATCATCTAAAAGTACAATAAGCTAATACGTAGTCCAAATTGACTTTAAAGATCCATGATATTTCTCACATAGCAATTATATGATATTTATAAAATAATTTGTGATAAAAGAGTAAGCTATCCGTTACTTCGGTAATTTGATGCCTATTGAACCTATGATTAGGAAAAGTTTTCAATTTTTTGTTTATTTATTCCAAAGTTTCAAGTATTACTTTCAAAATAAACGTTTCATGATTATTCGATGAATTATAGGAGCTACAATATTAGAACTCCTTCCGAAAATCTCATGAATATTTTTATTAAAATGTTGATATTTTGGTTAAAGATATTTTCAGTTATATAACAAACTCTGAATGAATTATTGTATTAGCAATACAGCCCTCAGATCGGCACGAAAGAAAATACTTTTCTCCGATTTTATTGGCACTCAAAAAGTATCTACTCTTTCAATATCAATTATCTCTCTAGTAATATTTTTCATTATATAGTTGGGCAGTATTTCCGAAATACAATTAAAACAAAATTCCATCATATTGTTCCAAACACCAGCAGAATAACATTAACAAACCAAAATCGCCATAACTTCTCACTAACTCATTTTTTCATGGGGTTGGCAAACATTTGTTCGATTAGCCAGCATGGTGCACTAATTTCCTCTGTGTATAGAGAAGGGGGACGAAGAATTGAGGGAACTCATCAGCTTCACCAGACAGGACTACAAGAAACACGGGAGGCCGATAAGACAACTGGATCAATAGGTTAAGTAGGCTAAGTTGGGATAGTAAAAAATAAGAAAAGTACAAAAAAAAAACATAAAATACAAAACCACGCACCAAGAAAAAAAATTTACTCCAAGATCCTAGGAAGTGAGCACGATATTTTTTCTAATTATGATGAGCGGTATACCTTAATATTAATCACTGTTACGTTCATGGCGACTTCTACATTCGCTCTCGTTTGTACGTAATAAAGTAAAGAAGGTCCGAGGCCACGTTCACGCTATTCACCCACACGTTTAGTTTGTGTTGTGTGTCCTGATTAAAGCCCCTTAAAACGGGCATTATGCCAAAATTGACACACGACTAGCAACGAAAATGTTCGCGGGGGTCTCATTTTTTTATTTTCGTTATATTTTTAATTTTGACTCATCTACGAGCAATCTTATTTCAATTTCATTCCAGAGGAATAACTTACTATCGAGTCCAAGATATATCAATAACGTGTTAAAGAATTGGAAATATAGAAAAATAATATAGAAATTTAGTGAACTTAATTTGGTATCGTACGTGATATGAAAACTTATCGACATATTCTCAAAACGATCAGCTATTGAAAAGTATTTTAAGGATCATAAAACCCGTCATATATTACCTAGTTTAGATGAACACAACGCCTTTTGTAGCTCATTTTGAGCTCAAATATATTATGAAGATTTCAATTTATAATTTCTTCAGAAATATTTAATACGAATAGCTCAATACCAATATTTTTGAATAGGGTGCTAGGTACTATAAACATTTATTAACCTTCCATTAGTAGCGCGTGTATCTACGAGATACATGGCTAACTTGTTGCTGAATATTTATTTATGTAATAGCTCTAGAAAATGGAGATTTGCAGTAGTTCTCGGCAGATGTATCTCGAAGACTTTCCTGGAAGTACAATCGGCTGATTTCACTTTTACAACCCCTGGCCACCCTAAACCCGTTCGACCGCCGGATTTGTATCTGCTAGATACAGCGCGACCAAAAGCGGCAGTTTATATTCAGATTTAGTTGGGAAAAACCGTAGTCCTTATTTCCAGTTTGCATGTGACGTCGAACGAAGTGGAAGAAGGTGCTTCAAAAAAGCCAGAAATGATATCATTTTATAACAACACAAAATCCGGCGTTGATGTGGTCGACAAGCTTTGCGCTACTTATAATGTTGCCAAAGATTTGCTCAAAAATTACAAAACCTTGGAAGCACAACAAGAAGTTCAAGAGGCAACACCTGGACCAAGTAAAAGAAAGCGATGCGAACCATGCTATGTAGAAAATAAGACAACGTCAGTGTCTACATTTTGTTGTAAAAAATGTAAAAATTTATGTATTAAACTCCATACAAATATGATTTGTAATAAATGTTATAATAAAGAAATTGAAGAGGGTGATTACTCCCATTAATTTTATAAGTTTGTAAAATATTTTGAATAAATAATGTAACTTTAAACCTAGTTCTGGCGATAACCTAATTAAAATTTTAAACATTTTACATATAAAATAATTATTTTTTTTTACTTGCAAAAATGTTAAATTAAAAGTGGATAAAAGAAGTATTCATATAAAATTTGCTGTATTAATATATTAAAATAATAATAACAAAAAAAAATTTATTTGATATATGTATCTGCTAGATACAACGCGACCAAATACGTGAGAAATACCCGCGCGCCTAATGGAAGGTTAATAATAATACTAATACCAAATATAAACTTTCCGAACATAGTCACGAAGTAATGATTTGATTTATTATTTGTATGATCAATTTTCCTCTATATTTGCAATATATTTTCAGTACACCACTATCTTGAAATATTCTCCTTCGAATGCATTTTAGGATGTAATTGCAATTGGTACAGCTAGCGAAATGAATATGATATTTCTTTTTACTTTCGAAAATAATCTCATTATTCTCATTAATATTGATTGTAACTCGCATTATCCGATAAGTCTCATATACTGTTATAAATACATTAGAATTGTTATGGATTCCGGTTAATGTTACTAAAATTTGTCGCTACAATATTACAATATTTTCAAGTGTCGAATATTTGTAATTACCTTCAACCTTGTTAGCTTATGATACAAAGCTAAACGAAACCTAGCAAATATCAATAAACTGATGTCTGTTAATTAAAATATTAACTTTACGTAACATTAAATCACATGCTTTCCGAATAAGATATTTTCTTTGAAACAATTTTAAATATCAATTATGTGGGGAATATTCAATCGAAATTTTCATGATTATTGAGGAACTATGCATGTGCGTTTATATAATATGACTCATTTTGATTAAAAACACACATGTAACTTTCGAAATTATTCATGAACACCATTTGGAAACAGAATTTCATTAAATTATCGTAATTCTAAATGCATACTTAGATAATTATGGTATCTCCAAAACATGTGATTTGAGCACATCAACCGCTTCTTCGGGTGTAGAAAAACGTTGACCTCGCAATTTATTTGTGATCTGCGGGAATAAGAAAAAATCACTGGGTACCAAACATGGAGTGCACGATGGATAACCCATAAATTCGGTGTTTTGTCTGTTTAAAAACGCTTATGTTTGTACAGAATTGTCAGAGCTCGTATCGTCGTGGTAGAGAATGTTTCGTCTTCTGTGATTGGTTTCCCTGATTTTTTTCCAACAATTGTGATAAATAATAGCTGGTGTTCCGTTCAGAACTGACCGTCCAACGTTGCTCTAATGGAACGGTGGCGACATGTCGTGTTAATCCGAAGAAACCAGAGATTATTTTCTTCGAAGTGTTTCGTGCGCGAACACACTATGGAGTGTATGATAGTGGAACTGATGCTTAGGTACCTCAATCTCATATCTCATGTGGCGATCTTGTCAATTCAGTTTACGTACAGCATCGATGTTATTTGAATCAATATCAAATGGCGTTATACTGTCTAAAATGTATTTTTAGAACTTTTATCTCTATCTCAGAATGAAAACAATTTGGAAATATATTTGTACTTTAGTTATATCAATGAGGATATAGTATCAAGAGATAAGTATCTAAGATTTCAACAGCCTTTGGAATTAATGTAATGTAAAGTAAATATTGCAATTAGCAGAAGCCAATTAATTGATATTTGGTTGGGTTTATGTTCGCTTTCTATTGAAGGATAACAAGATTGGAGTTGATTACATACTGAAAATCTGTAGCACCTAAAAATATACGTGCAACAAGTGTTTTGATTATACTTAGAAATATTTGATCTTGGCAGCTTTAACCGGAATCCAAAATTCTATTGTATGAATAACTCCAATAAAATGTTATTTATAAGAAAAAAATTTAGTTACAAACTGCCAAGAATGTTTTATTCTCATCTTATTTTCATTCTCATATGTTTCGTTGTAAGCAATTCAATAGATTGTAATATACCAAAAAATTCATATTTGGCAGAGCTGCCAAAAGCATTATATCAGTAAATATTTGAAATCTATTTCTCTACATTTGATTATATTTCAAATTCCTCATGGCTTTGGTTTTGAAATTGGAAATATGGGAAAAAAATATTTTAGAGAATGTCAAAATGGCAGAAGGTATCAGGAGAAGACGTACAAGCAGATAATTAATTCTTCTTGTAACGCCTAAAATAAATAGTTCGAGCACAAAGAGCAAGATTGTTAATACACATTACGAGATTGCCACAGCAGAGAATCGTGAGACTGATGCGGAAGAGAAGAGAAGGAAAGAAAAGAAGAATAGAGCTCCCAAACGAAAAATGGCTACAGGAAGTCAAGCAGGATATATATGAGTTAGAAAGAATTTGATGAAGATGGTGGCAAAGGACCAAAGGAAGCGAAGAAGAATTGATTGAAGCCAAGGGACAATAAAAGCTGAACTTCATCAATGTTATTTAATTATGTAAATGACAAATTGCAGAGAAATACTTCAGCCTGCGAACAGTTGGCTGCAATTCAACGAAGTTACCATACTGAATTTAATTTAATTAATTTAATACAACAGCTGATGCTGATTAATATAATAATTATTTCTCGTGGCTACCATTACTGGAGAATATATATTTTTGCACTTTTGTAACCGACTTAGCGTAGAAAACCGTAAGGTGGCGGTGGTCGGAGCTGCTGTCATACGGTTCCTCCTTCCTGTAGGATTCTTACATAATTACTCATGATCTATTTTGATGGTAGGTTGACAAAACTATCAACCAGTCTCCAAGTGTAAATTCATTTAAATCATGGGTTGATAATTTCAAAGCAGCTAGTACGATTATTAATAAAAAAACAAAAGCAGGAAGCAGAAGCAGATCTTCCTGGAGCAGAAGACGGGAAAATATCATGGCTCGAGTAAACAAGTGGGATGATCCAAGTTTATCTACGCACCAGTTTCCAGATGCTTTGGACATTATCGATAGTTTTGGCAACTTTACAAGTTTTTTCCTTGGACAAAGCCCAGTTTCACTTGAACGTTTATATAAACTTACAAACTTGATTGATTCAAAAGACCAAAACCTTCACTTTTTTCAAAAGTGACACTGTGAGCAGGAATATATTCAGAGAGCATGATTTACCCATACTTTTTCAATTCAATTCAGTATTAACTCTGCAGAATATCTGAAAATGCCACGAGATTGTGATCAATCACAGTTACTTTATTTTGAGTATAACAAGAATAGAACAGGGATTTATTAAAAGACGATCGAACCAAGAACGATATTTGAAAAACAAGTACATTTTTCAGTATTATATTTAGGAAATAGTTTTATTTTGTGCTCTCTATTCTAAATAAACATTCGTTTGAATACAGTTGGGGTTTTTTCGTGACAATTTAAAATGCAAAAAAGTATAGTCCACCTCGTGTAAAAAGTAAATTCATGTATAAAAGCGAATATACTGATTTTTTTTCAATAAATCATGTATTGACGTGTAAAGCAAGAAAGTAGAAACAAATAAACGAACAAATGGACAAACTAAAAGAGTGAGATGAATAAATTGTGGTGAAAAAAATCTCGAGATAGTTTATAATTTTCATGGATACACACAGTGATTCAAATTCATTACAACTCTCTTCCTTATTTTAAATTTATGAATGTCACTTCATATAATGAAAGTTTTCTAGTTACTACTCGACTTAATTTCAAAATCAGATAATTTTTATTACGCAAAGACCTGCAATAACTAGAGTTCCAACTTGAAACTTCATAGAGATGAACATCGCGCCATTGAAATACAGACTAAAAATTTGTGAATTCCCAAAGTGTTATAGCTACCTAAAATTTTATGGTAATAATCTTTCCTTTATTCTGAAAGTCATAAATTTGAAATTTAAGTTTCTGCGACCATAACTCATTCAAGTAGTATGTAATTTTAATCCGTGGCAGCACTAAAAACTTATTATCAGCAACGGAATAACGAGATAGGATATGCAGTAGATGCAATAATGAAGTTATAATTACCAAAAAAAAAACAACTACTTTTCGAAATCAGTTTCAGAAACCAGAAGGTTTTAATACCTAATAAGATAACATAGAATATTAAGCTGTTTCGTGTCATTCTGATTCATGATATATAGAATTTTACAAAGGAAACCCACATATCGGTGATGAACGATATAATAGTATTTTTGTAAGGTTATAAATAGAGCTAATTAGGATTATTTAATGGACTCCTTGACATAACTTCTTCACAAAATATGATTAAGACTCCTGTGTGGATAAAACATGCTCCGAAATTTCACTTGAACATATTCTCAATAAAAAATGTTAACAAAAAAATCTTTTCTAAGTCCTCTACCAATTAAAATCACGTCGATAATATCTAAATGAACGAAACTATTCCATTTATGGTTTCAGAATAAATATTATCCGCAAAACCAACTGACTGCGCCATATTCGAATTGGGATTTGTTTGATTATGTTTTTCAAAAGGTAATTGAATACGAAGCACACGTATTTCAATCAGTTAATCCAAAGCTTTAAATTTGAATAATTTAACGAGTCGCTGGAATTTTAATTCATTATAAAATGTCATATAATGATCGTACTGGAGGTACTTTTTAGAAATATGGCTGAGCAACAAGCATGATCACCTCTAATATCAGTTCAATTGAATGAAAAATTAATTGACGGTGCTTCCTTAGCGTATCCTACCATAGAAGTCTACAACTGTGTTGAGTTACGACGATGGTTGTAGTGCCATGGTCGTCCTCAAGAATTGAGAAGTTGGGAAAAAATGAATTTGATAGTGATAAGTAAAAGTAATCACAAAAATGAAGAAATAATTCATAGTTCTATTTCGTTACGGTCAAAAAAGCTCTGCATAATTGTGTGCCGGTAGCCAAATAACAAAATCATCAAGCAGCAAGCACCAATTTTAATTTTCATCTAATGATTTACCAAAATAACTCAATTTATGATTATTTAATTTCTTCTTGTATGCTTGTTTTTTAAGAACATGAATGGCTTCAAATTTTATGTGAATTCATCATGCCCATCCATACTCCAAAATGAACATCAAGGTACTCCTGCACACATGCATGTTCGCGAATGTTGGATCGTTGACCATTTGCCACGATAATCCTCGAGTATTTTCAGATAACTTTGGCCTGTCACTTGGCTTGACATGAAAAGTACGGATACACGACACCTCCCTCGTGGATATCTGCCCACACACACACACACCTCAGTAGGTTTAATTCTTCTTCAATGAAGACATTGAAGATTTTGGTCGTTCCAGTACATGCCGTTTGAACGCACCGTTAAGATTAAAGGTTGCTTCATCCGACCACAAAATGGATTGTTGGAACTGCGATCATCCTGGCTGCATCCGAGGCTCTACTAACAAAATTCCAATTTTCGATTGGAATTATTCTCGTGTAGGAGACGCGGACGGTAAACTCGATTGGTCCGGCTACTCAACTAACGCCAGCGCAATTGTTTCTATATTTCCGGTAGTTGTTACATATATCGGAGGTCCAGAACGCGTCACATCGGCCGTTTTAAAGAATTCCTTGTACGTTTTTCACATTGCTGAACGATTTGGTAGCAGCGGGTTCGGAAATTGTTGTTGAAATTCGATAAACATAGTTTCGTAATTCGTTTTCGTACGCAAATATGAGGTAACACAAAAATTCTTTCTTGAAACGTGAACTTGTATGAGTTATTCATTCTGAAAACGCGTTTATTTGACAGCATGACACAGACACCGAAGTACCGACACCGTCTTTTGATTCTTTATGTTCCTGCAGCCAACAGGGTTCTGAATTTTACGCGAGCTATTATAATTATATTTAATTGGATATCTTACCTTACCACAATTTTTCTTAAAATGATGGGGTCTAGATATTCGGTAGGTAGACCCGATACTCCTTCAAAAGTGAACAAATATATGTATCTTCACTTCAAGGAATTAATATTGTAAATTAACAAATATATGTATCTTAACTTATAATATCAATTCTTTGGAATCGACCATTACCTCGTACAAACCGCTTTACTTGCAAATCACATTCAGCACATTTGTGACAAATTCTCAAGTGTCTTTGCTCATTTATTTTGATGACAAGGTTTTAGAAAACTAATAAAATAATATAAAATTTCCTGAAAAGATTTACCAAGCATATAAGTGCGGCATACACTACGACAACGGTTTTTGTCCCTTTCCTTATAGATAACATTGAAAATTTTAACTAAAAGACCGGTAATATCATTTTATCATGTAAACACAATAATTTAATGAATTGCTAATAAAAAATTCTTGATTATTACTTGTATTATTACTAATTCCTTTGAGCACTGCTCATACTTTTGTAAATAAAGTTCCCGAAAAACATAATGGAAGTTGGGACATGCACAGAAAAAATTTTCAACTATTACAAGGACTATTTCTTATCGTTTCAAGTACATAGACTTATTAGATTAGCGGGTACACTGAGCTTTGTTCAGTGTGGCGTAGCTACAAACCAAAATAATGAATATTTTTTTGACACTCTCAGTATCAATTAAGTTAATATATTCGTATGAGTATTTCATACTAGTTTACTTTTTTTATCTAAGAGAAGTGTCAAATTTTTTAAAATCATTCATCAGAAGCTCCAATATTTCTACTCACAGTTTAAATACAAGATATGCTTGTTAATATAATAATGAAGAAAAAAGGACAATCAAATATATTGGTCAAAGTTGTCCGGATACTTAATCCAACCATTTACTCTTTAGCCTAAAAAAATTTTCAATAAAAAATCAAATTTCATTAAGATTGAAAAAAAAAAGATAAAACCAACTCTCTTCATACTCTCTCGCGAAGAAATATATAAATTGGTGAACATTTAGGACTATTTTATTTCTATTCAATTAATGGTTACAATGTAACAATTTGAGGTTGCTAAATATTGAGTATGGTGGCACGTAGTTACGAAACAATTTTACTTTTTGAGATAAATTTGAATTAAAACCTTTCTTGGGTAATGGTTCGTGAATATAATTGTACAACATAATTTCGCACTTAAAAATTTATCATATCACTACACTAATTAAAGCCATACCTCTCCTACTGTGAGCACCTGTATCAATTTGCGATTTTTATGGAGCATGTACAAAATGTATAATTATACATAACTTCTATGAAGAAACTGCTTCTTCCAGAAATATCTGGAATATAATTCATGGATATTTGATAATTGATGGACATTAAGGTATATGCGGAGACGGCAAATGGTGTGCGGCTGTCTACCCGCAAAAATTTTGGAAATATTTATCACAGTCATGAATTGCTTTGAAAACAATACAACATTTTTCCATATAGATCATTAACCTATTGAAATCTATTAGATCCAATGGTTCCAGAACAATTTTTATCCAAACTGTCTGTTACAGTTGATGCGAAGTATATTCTCGATTACCATTCATGGTGTGAACAAAAATTAGGATAATACAGAGATCCTTTATTCTTTTATTACTTGCAACAAATAATTATAGGTAAATAACCAGCACTATGTCAGCTGGAACTAAAACAAATTTCCATACAAACTAGATTCTTTAGAATACCTTCCAGAAAGTATTGCTACTGTTGAACACATCAAAAGGCAATTGATGAGACATTTTTATGAATAAAATTGCTTCAATAAAATCTGAACAAATATAGCTACAATCACAAGCTCTTGAACATGTTTGGTGCATTTTTAGAATTATGATTAATATCTTTTATTACAACTAATCTGTGATAACAATGATACTGAAATCTTCTAATGGATCTAATTTGGTTTTGTATTGTTCACATGGTAACTTCTTTTTGCTCTCTAATGTATATCATTTTTCTTTCTAGTACCAGCTCGTCTCGTTTGGGGTGTTCCTGGGAGAGACGCAGAACTACCATGTGATATTACCCCTGCTCTTCCCAATGATAACGTCACTCTACTTTTTTGGTTCAAGGATAATCTTGGAATACCACTTTACAGGTAAATTATTTCTTACTACCTTTCTGTTATTTATGTTATTATGTGTCTTCATCAACAAAAATGATGATAATTCATCATCAATCATTTGTTTAACCTTCATATTTACTCAGAAGAAATGTGTTCCTTTGTCAAGCCAATAAAATGAATAATACAATGTTCAATACAGTAAACTGGATTGAACATTAAACAAAATGTTCAACCCAGTTTACTGTATAATTTTATTTTTACGTTGTCTGTCGATGATTACTACTTTTTACTTTTATCACTTTTTTGTAGTTTTAACCATTTTCTTTATTATTGTTATGTAGTTTTCCTAATGTCTTGATTCATTCTATTTTCCTCATTAAGCTTCTTCGATTCTCTCCTCAATTTGTTAATTATGTTAACTATCATCTCACATTATTATGATGATGATTTGATTTTTAATGGTTTCAGATTTATTAGCTAATTTAACGCTTCCAGCTCTATTTTTATTTGTTCTGTTCACTCTACTACAATAAATATTATTGAGAAGTTTACTTCTATTTTCTTGTTTGTTTGCCATACATATCTCTTCTATTCCATCCTATTTGTCCCTTAACCTTCTTTGATATGGGAATGACTTAGTGATATTTCTGTTCTCTCTACTGCTAATAAATTTTCATCAATTGGGTTTATTACTATAAATGTATCATAGTTTTTTTGTTTTGAATTCTATGTATCTTCTTATTTTTTCCAAAATTATTCAAATGACTCTTACATTGCTTTTAGTTCCTTCATTCATATATCAACCATGTTTTCATATTAGTTGCCATCTTCAGTAACTTATTTTATTTGAAAGGCATTGACAAATTCTTCATCTCGGCCATTATAATCCACCACGACAGTCGTAACAGTTTTGTGAGGTAAATAATTTCGATAATCCCCGTACATTTCTGATAATATCGGCATCACAGCACTGAAGTGATAGAATTACCTGGACGTGGAAACTCTAACTAACTCAAAAGATAAATTTCAGTATCTTTTCTAAAATAAATTGATAACATCTCTATCAAGGGATTTATGTTTTATATTTGAAACCATGCCAACGGCCGATGTAAATGCTTTGGAACATTTATTTCGAAAATTGCATATCGATCAGCTAACCAGACATGTATTGGAAGCAACTTCTGGAAGATCCAGAATATTTAGCCGAACTAGATACACATAAATCAAAGAGTTCCAGAACCTGTTTGGTAAATTGCTGAGCCAACCATTTTTATTCGTGACCTGGCTTTGACAGAGACGTACTAGGGTAAGAAAACGGCGAGAATTATAATAACGGCATTGCCAAGGACAATGACAGATTAACATACAAAATATTTTTGGAGCTATTATATTATATGTTTGATTCCTTTTGTATTTTAATAATGACTAAATTATAATTAGAATCTGATATATATTACAACTTTTGTTACAGCTTGGATGCTCGAGATGGTCCACTGGACAAAGCCTCTCATCTAGCTATGAGTGATGATCTGGGATCCCGTAGTTATTTCATAACCGAAGGAGAGCCTTCGAAAGCTAGGTTAAGGATACAGAATGTTAACATCCATGATCAAGGAGTTTTCAGATGTCGAGTCGACTTTGTTAATTCACCAACAAGAAATTTTCAAGTCAATCTGACTTTAGTAGGTTAGAATTTTCATCTTATAATCTTGATAATAAATAAAATCATGTGTAGTACTTTCAAGCGTATTCATAAATGATACCTCTTATTTATGAATCATGATGGAAATAAATGTTAATTAATGGAAACTAGAAAATATGGAGTATGTTGAAGTATCAGTAAAAGTAATGCTTGCTATAAAAACTTTAATAAGAACTATATCGAAATGATGAAACTTCATGCAAACAATATAATTCATTCGAGATATTCACATAAAGACATTTGTTTTGATGAGTTTCATTCGTGTATTTCAAGTTCAAGGAACGCTCAAATACTCCAATAAATACCTCATAAAACTGTTTTCTTAGCTAACTAGCTTTCGAATGACAAAAAGGCAGCAACATGAAAATTTGAAAACGGTGATTTCAGGAACCACTGATTTCGATTCTAGTTTTAGTTTTCTAGAATCCAACTTGACGTATAGCGGTCATATTTTAAAAAGCCGAGCTAACTGCACTAAAATGGATGCCTGCAGGATTAAAAAAATTGAATGAGGGATTCGATCTTTCAGAGAGATAACTGTTGTGGAAAACAATGGAGAATATGAATCCAATCATGTCTTACAAAACCTTGTTTTAATTTGACAGTCACTAACATCAAATCCACAGCTGAATAAGAAATTTTCCTTTATGACCTGACGATTATGCTACTCGAATTTTTTGGTAACATTTTATTGCATTTCAACTACCCTTGCAGATGTGTTTTCCAACAAATTTGCCTAAGAATCTTTGCTATTTGGTCTGTAACTGTTCCTTCTCCTATTCCTAGCCGTGATTTATATTTCTAAATATTTTTCCATGGGTAAATTTCACAATTTCTAGGTTTACCGTCATAAAATCCATAATAACTGTTGCCTGTACCATCAAGACAGGATTCTCGTTACTTTCTTCATATGAATCTGTAACTATCCTTCTTGATAGATTAGATTTCAAGGTAAAACCAATTCTAGGACGACCAGAAGTAAGTGTTTTATTAGATTAAAAACTTCCGAAATTTATTCAGGAATTCAACAATTCGCTATAAGTGGCTCAAAACTTTTAAACTTTTTAAATTTTTAAATTTTGTTTACAAAAAAAGGCGGAAATCTTCTTTCAAAATATCTGTGGATACTGAAGAAGAGCGGCTTATTACTATTTTCTAACCTCAAAATTCTCCTTACAGGAGAGATAGTTTCATCAGACGTATACGTGAACATCTTTTTTGAGGCGACAGCAACAGTTATTTGTAAGTGTTCAAAAGTTTTGAGCATCAATGTACTTCGAAGGAGATATAATGAAGAATAAAAATTATTATGGGAGATAATGTCTTTTCTTTGTTAGGATGGAAGCTTTCAAGTCACTCATCATTCTATACAATAGATGGAAATGTAGCATATCCTAACATAAATATTTTTTTCAATGTGCACTATTTACTTATTTTTCCATTCAGTATACCCGAAGACTTCAAAATGGTTCGTGACATTTCTTCTTTGTTCAGTCTTCACAGTAAAGCTTTCACAAAACGTTACTCTAGACTCTTGTGGCTCTCCTATTCATAAATAGTATTTCTATTGAGTTCTGCAGAGTATTTCTGTGTCTAAATTGAGGTCCGTAGCGGTTTATTTTACTCCAACACTTGTCTGTTTCAAACGTTATGTTTAAAACATAGAAACGTCAATTGAATGCCTGGAGAAGTCTCTTTGTGAGTCAACTTGAAATTAGAAATTGGTTCTCATTTGAATGCTCAATTTAACTACTGACAAATAAATGATAATGCTGGATCTAACTAAAAGAAAGTAATTATTGAAATAAATGAAGGAGTTTGAGAAATGTTTGGAAATAAGATAAGCTACCATTATCTGATTTGTTTCTCCACTTAAAACAATCAAACAATTTCGCAATTTTTCCACAATTATTTTACACTTCAGTCACCTTTTATTATTATTACTTACCAATATAGGATTCTACGATGGGCTCAGTATAGGCCAGACTTGAACCAAGTATGTATTAATTTGGCCCTAGCTTGGAAGCTGTTATTGGCCCAGACTTGGTTGATTTGCAAGCTTGGACCAGGCCTGGTTGCTTGTAAAAATAGTTTTTTTTATATTGTTAATAAAATTATAGTTTTATGACAAATTTCTATTAATGCACTCTACTAATTAATGTACATAAAAATATTGGTCAAATAATTAAACATATAAAGAAGTGATATCATTTTTCATTATTCTATTTTTTATTGTCTCTTATGCATAAAAGAATTTTATTCATAAAAAATCATTACTTTTAATTTTAAGATATCTATGATGTATAAGAAATTAGAACAAAACTTTATACAGTTATTCAGAGTTCTGCCAAGCCTGGCTAACCATAGGATGACCTAGGTCGGGTTAACCAGAGTTCAGCCCGTATTAGGCGACTATAGGATGGCCGAGGTCGGGTTACTAAGAATTCTGCCAAGCCTGGCTGACTGTAGGATGGCTGAGGTCGGGTTACCCAAAATTCAGCCAGGCTTGGGTGAAAATGGAATGGCCAAGATAAGGTTATATGGAGTTCGGCTACAGAATGGCCGGGGCTAATTTCCCAGACTTCAACCAGGCTTGGGTCATTATCAGTTTGCCAAGACCGGGTTTCCCAGCGTTGGCCCGAGCTAAGCCCTGTCATTCAAGTCTGGGAGCTCGTACATTGATATGTACACAAAGGATCCGCAAAGTTTTCTTATTTATATATGCCAATCTTTGCTGTGTGCATAGCTAGCATGTTAAGCTTGGTATAATCTGGTACGGGTGCATTTATAACTTGTATTGTATATGTATATTTCTTGAACAATATTTTTAACGACTTTTTTTAGTAGAACATGAAATTTCAATTATATTAAAAAAAGTAATAATTAGAATGTTCAATAAATCATTTCAATTATTGAAAGCATGCATCGTTCTGCACTTAATACTAATAACCAATTACTATTTATAAATTTAGAAATACTAATAGGAATAATCGAATGGCTATTTTAATTAAACACTGCATATTTCTACGACACGAAATTCGAATTATTTGAACGGAATTCGAAATTTATGCTATAACAAGTTATGATATGGGATAGTATACGAGGGTTGATACTTGAGATAGTTATAATTGGTTATGGCTTTTTTGTTTTACACAATATTCTTCATTAAGATCAAAATAGTTTTGCATTTGATTGAACCAATTGTCTCCATTTAGATTGAGATACCTCTAAAACATGTGAATTGAACGCATCAACCGCTTTTTTAGTTGTAGAAAAACGTTAAACTCGCAATTTATTTTTGATATGCGGGAATAAGAAGAAATAACTGGGTGCCAGACAAGGACTATACGGAGGATCGCCCATCAATTCCATGTTTCAATTGATCAAAAACGTTTTTGTTTGAATTGATATGTGAGAGCTCGATTTTCTGCTACTGGTTTTTTTTATCTTCTCGAAAACTTCTGACAAACAAATGCTAGTATGCCATTCAGAATTTACGTTGTCCTCATGGAACGGTTAGAAATGTCTAATTATTTCAAATAAATAGCATAGTATTTGCTTCTGTCCAAGCGAGTTGATAGTCTGCGTACGTTCACCATTAAAAATGTCAAACTCTATAATGGCGATATCAGATTTGACATATTCACATCACTGTTGTCATATCTCAAAACTTCCGTAGTATTCCTCGTATATATTTGTTGGTTTCAATAGCTTATTAATGTAATGAGCAGGGTCGATTCCACTGAAACAGAGGATACTAATAGGGTGTAATGCTTAAAGTTTGTTGGTTATAAAGCGTGTAACAACATCCTAATCGCTTCAATTCTATCCAATAGTGTTATGCACTCCAATGTATTCTAATTTCGACTTGTTGACGTCTATTTGTAGAAGCAACATAAGCGTTCGTAATATTTTCATTCTATAAGTAAATTCACTAAGCGATCATTCCTACAAGATTTAAACGAATATTTGCAGATTCATTTATTTATAAAATGGGACACATTTAGAATCGAAACCCGCATACTTTTCCGCAGTCAAAAATAGGTGATTGCTATCAGGTTTTTTTCTAAATATTTACGCTACTGTATTCATAATTTTAGACGTCATTATCATTTCACAGGAATTATTATGTTATGAATGGAATTATGATAACTCAAATTTCGAAAACTTCTGAGCTGAAAGCTACAAATACACCCTCTAATCAAATTCTTTTGCTAATAGTTCTTAGAGTAGACTGGAGTGGAAAAGAAACAATAAAAGGAATGAACAGATAATAGCATGGAAGAAAAAATAGAAAGAGGAATAAGGCGCAGTAATATAATAATTAAAGGAATCGAAGATGGGGAGAATGAAATGACATCATCTTCGAAGTAGTCAACACCTTTAAAAACTTAGGAACAATGATCAGCAACAAAAATCACACCAAAAATAAGACAAAACAAAGAATTCAAATGAGATATAGGGCATATAATGAGTACGGAATCATAATGTAGGTCAATAGAATAAGCCGCGCAATCAAATTGAGAGTCTATAATACTGTAATGAAACCCGTAGTTACATACGCCGCTGAAACTATGTGACTAACAAATATGGACGAAGAACAACTAAGGATATATGAGAGGAGAATAATTAGGAAAACTCATGGACCAGTGAAAGCTTGTAATAATGAGCATAGAGGACTTATGAACTACGAAACTAAAGATATATAAGAAAATGAGGATATAGTTAACACAATTAAAGCAAAACGAGTACGATGGTACGGATATATTGAAAGAATGGTGGAACAGGATTCAAGGAAAATTACAGAAAAGAGATCGAACGAGAAATGATTGCTTGCTAGACCAAAAAATAGATGGGAAGATCAGATTGTGCCAGATATGGGAGTACGTGATTGGAACGAACAGATGCAGGGCAGAGGAAAAGGGGGAACAATGGTCGAGGCTTCAAAAATATATGATAAGGTGTAATTAAATAGGGATAGAATGACCACCACAAAAATACAGGGTCAAAAGGGCTGAATTTGAGCGGCTATCAATATTTGATAAGGAAAACCAATTTAAGCAAAAAAAATTGCATCGATTTACGATTCTGCTTTTTCACTCGTTGACATTCACAGAGAAGTGTGTTAAAGTATAATATCAGATTTCACATGCATGTTACCACAAGCGGTAATTAGTCGTTCTTCCGCCACAACGCACCAACGTTTTCACTGAATCTTATGATGTAACTTTGAAGAAAACATCAATTCGAACAGATTTAACAACCATTATATAGTCCCGACTCAGTTTTACATTTTTTTGAGTCTCTTCTAGTTTGAAACTGTTCCATAAAGACAAAGGGATCAATGAAATACACTGAAAACAATTATGAACACGGACAACCATGAGTGCTTTAGTAAGTGAAAAAAAAACACCTTTTAGAATGTGTTATTATATCTAAACAGGCAAATCTGGAGCATTTCACTCCACACTATTAAGGATATATAGAGGATACATTTATGATAAGCCTTGTATTTTTAGAAATATACAACGCCCTGCATATTTGAAATCAGTTTTGGAATTTAGACGTAAATTATTCTCGTAATAGATTTTCGTCATAATAAAAATTTGGTAGTTACAATTTTCTGATTTTTACGACAATGTGTAAAGTACCATTTCTAATTACAAACCATAAATTCAATGTAGTATCCATAATAATAAACTCGCTTATAACCATTACTAATGAGTGTGTGTATATAAATTGATAACTACTGTGATCAGCTGGTTGAATATAATATACATACTAGTTATGAATGTATTGATAATTTACATCAGTTTATTATATACACATACGAAGTAGCTGATTTAGCACTTCTAAATTCTAATGAAGAATTGTCATTCCCTTGATTCTTACCAGAAAATATGTAATGTCAATTAGAGAAGTAATATGGATATGCAAATATAATATTGGAGGGAGGAAATATGGTTAGAAAACTGCTTTTCCTTCATCATGAATTGGTAAAAAAAATAAATATAATCAATTGAAACCTCCATGAAAGCGAGCTTGAAATTCACGTTTAATATCTGTTTCTTCTCCATGTGAATTTAAATGCCATCAAAAACTGAAAATTTATGATTATTTGCAAGATTTTTTGATATCTAATGATATCTAAACAACTCCTTTTGAAATGAAAATATATTTTGGATAGTGATAATTTCAGAAATGAACTTGTACTCGTATTATTATTGAGGTTATGCAAATACTACAAAAACAGAGAAAAACTAGAGAACCTTGATCTACATACGGACGCTTGTTAATCACATATTGAAGGAGGAACAGATTAATAGGAACGCGTTTTCGCTTCATAATGAATTAGTATAAGAAATGAATATAACCAATTTTGCATTTATTCTAGAATTCGTTATACAAAGAGATTGAAATCCACGTTTATCATGTGTTTCTTCTCTATGTGAATCTAAATGCTATCAAAAAACTAAGAGATTTTTTGACATCTCAACAATTTTTTTGCAATAAACATCTTTTTTATCTACCAGTTCCCAAAACAAGTTCTAAAAAACTCGTTTCAAGAAAAACACATTTGAAAAACTTTACCTAACCATTGCTTCGTTTAAAATGAATGTTAAGTTACAATAAGTCTAGAAATTTATACTTCAGGTTCTATTATGAAAATACACGAAAGGAACCTTAATGACATTTTACGTATTATACTTGCCATAGATGTCACTTTAATGGCTTCTAATAATAAAACGAGACAAAATTTCTGTATATATTTCCATAGCTCAAAAATTTATAGAAAAAATCGATTTTTTAAATTGCCTTTTTTCCCCTGAAACTTTAAACTGCTTTTCGATTCATGAGCTGATTGATGAATAAGTATATCAAAACTGCTACTGTACATAACTCTAACAATTTAAAAAACTCTTTTTAAACTGCTTAAACTTAGGCAATCAAATTTTAGGATTGCAGTAAACCTAAAAACGTAAAAATTCTATTCATATTTCAGTAACAGTGCAGAATAATTATATGTGAAGACATGTTTCTTATTCAGAAAAAACAGAATTTCTCTTATAATCCTATCAAACTACGAAGATGGCCTGATCCAGAGATGGCGGTAGTTGCTTGAACAATACCACTGTATTAGAATATAATCTATATAGCATATGTTGTTCAGTATAAGTTTGGCAGCCATCTATAATGAACGTTTTCAGTGAATTTTTAAACATGGAAAATGTTGACCATCGTTATGTGATGAAATACTTTCATTTTTAAACCCTTAGCCCAACCCATATAGGTGACCAAATGAGGTGATGACTCAAGAAATAATGAAGAGATGATCATCGATTGAAACTGCGCGAGCTAGCAGACATAGTAGACAATTCAAAAAGTGGGGTACATCGCATATTAGCTGAACATTTGGACATGAGAAAGCTGTGAACAAGATAGGAGCCGCGTTTTCTCACAATATCGTAAAGATGTTTCCATCAAGTGTTTGGCAATGTTTTACAGAATGTTTTGCGCCGTTTCAGAACCATAGGTGTGACGTGGGTCTATCACTTCACACCCTAGCAAAAGAACAAACAAAACAATAGACGAAAAAAGGAGAACCGGCTCCAAAAAAGGTAAAGACCGTTCCATTTGCGGGCAAGGTCATAGAGTCGGTTTTTTTGTGATGCGTGTGGGATAATTTTCTTGAAACAGGAAAAACTGTCAACGGCGAGAATTATGCAAACTTATTGCAACGTTTGAGCCAAGGAATCAAGCGAAAGCGGCCGCATTTGATGTGAGAAGAAAGTGTGGAATAGCTCATACATCCGTTATTGCCACATAGCGCCAAACATCTTGCGTTACAACCCTTTTTAAAGTTACATTATATTAATCTGATTAATTTCTGAGTAATTTGACCCCATTCAGCTAGATCCAGATCACAAGAAAGTTATGTTAGGCCTTGTAAATAAATCCTCAATAATGTCTAAATTAACAGGCTTATTTTTGTTCAACCCTTTCGGACTTTTCCCCGATTAAATAAAAGTTGGTATAGATTAATTTGGGTGTTCGAAAGTTTCATTGGCTAAAAAGAACAATTAGTGAATTTCATAAGCTTTCGAATGTCTTAGTTAAGAATAAATATGAAATAATTATGCCATTTTGGATAAAATTCAATTTTATTAGTCAATTACGAGAAAACTCCTGATTTTGGCAAACAAACAAAATATGGAAGCACATAATTCAGAATCGAACTCCTCACCTAGAAATTCATAATTTCATATGCGCTAGAAAAAAAAAGAGCCTATATCGACTTGAGTATTGATGCTTATTTTTCACGTATATATATTCAATACATCCTATGCAGCTTCTATCTCGTTTTTGATCAATGAGGTTACAGCAACCATTACGATTTACTTCATAGCTTTGGGGTCTAGATTGTCAAGAATGAATTATCAACTAATATCAAATAAATTCAATTTTTACAATGTTTGGGACGATTGGAAATGTTGAAATAATGAATCTATGAATAAGGAATGCTACAAAAAATAGGAGGACGTACCGAATGCAAATGATAGAACTTGTCATTTCCAATAATTTTCACTATTTACCATTTTAAATAAGAGGAATCATCCACGAAATACGTAATATCCAAAGATTTAAATGAATATAAAAATTAAACATCCTCAAACTCCATTTGTTGCTTGTGGAAAATGATACTTCAATATGCCATTTTTTTTCTATCCTAAAACATACGTGTTTAGAACACACAGTATTCGAAACAATGTACTGAATTTCAGATCAGCCGTCGGCTCCTAGAGTGTTTGACGCAGAAGGCCGGGAAATTAAAGCTGGACATCCGGCAGGACCTTTTTTAGAAGGACGTGAATTGTTTTTATCTTGTCAAGTTACTGGTGGTAAGTGACAATGTCCTCTAGATTTTAATTAGTTTGATTTATCATGATAAAATTGACCACTCAGGGAAGTCGACAAAATAGAAAACAACAACGCGTTAGAAACAAATTTCATTGAGCAAAATATTGTACATACATACTTTCCCAATTTTGTTTTTGGTGGAATAACTGCATGAATGATAAAGAAAGGGTGGAAATCGAGAAATTAATTTCGTTGTTCATTAAACGGTCACAATCTCAAATTTCTGGACATAATTCCCATTAAAACCTACATGGAAACAACATATTAAATACCCCAAAAAAATCTGCCAAAATGGTCTAAATATGGGGCGCTGATTCTATGTTTCCGAAGAAACCATATAAGGCTCTCATCAGATCAAGAATCGACTATGGTTCCATGTGAGAAATCTTATCTTAACCAGCTTGACATATTGAAAAACATTGCATTAAGAATCGCTACTAGTAGATTTCGAACAACCCCGATTGAAAGCCTTCGCCATCTCACCGGAGAATCACCCTTCCAACTTCGACGAATTCCAATAAATATGAACTAAGCAACAACAGTTGTTTACAGCTTTAAATACTTATCTAAAACAACTATTGAACGCTATTCATACCATTACTATGAACATGAGCTGTTTTCAGAGAATGGAAACAAACCAAACAATCATCTCCTACTCCCACCGAAATAGGCTTCAAATAATTCTGAATGTATGTATATTTTATGTACTCCGCCGCATCAATAACACGTAATGGACTAAGGTCCGCAGTAGTACTGGCAATCAAAAATCACACATTCAAACTATCTTCACATAATAACGTCTGGACAACTGTATGCCATATTAAAGGCAAGATTCATCGTCAAAATGGATCAATATAATAAAATAATAGTATTTATGAGTAATATAAACTCCATCTATACCATTCAACAGCTTTTTCTTAAACATCCGCTCGGTCTCTTCATTAATCTTCATTATTTGGGTCTCATAACATACCTGCATTCCAGGGAAATAAAAAGCAGACCAATGTGCCGAAAAAAAACAGATAACAATGAAGAAGCAATGATACTCAATGACTATAAAGTGATAATCGGATCAAAATTATAGTGCAAGTGGTCATATGAGTGAAGCAGATCGCAATCGATATTAAAATCTATAACGACCTGCGTTGATCCAGGGAATAACAGTTATAATTGTCGTATGAATCAAATAAAAATCGATCGCTTAAAGCACTGTAGTGACACATTTCATCTATTCAATCGCGAAAATATGAAACATTCATTATTGAAATGTCAAAAGTATCAAAAACCAAAGACTACTTAACAACTGTTCAAACGAAAACTGTAATGTTGCAAACATTCAATTGTATCACAAACAAAATCATTGAATTGCCTACTCAATTTGTAATAAACAAGTAATTTTCACGAACAATGTTTCCAATAATTTATTTCATACTTTAGGCCGCCCTAAGCCCAGTGTAACTTGGTGGTACAATGGTACAATTTTGGACAGCGTGATAGACTCCAGTAGAGAGTCGTATACGACTGTTAATCAACTTGTGATAGCCTCAACTCCGAGGTACCTGAAGGGAGCTCATTTTGAATGTCGAGCTTCCTCTGCCGAGACTGCTGGATATATTTCCAGGGAAGTACCGCTAACAGTATTTTGTAAGTATCAATTTGCTTCATAGTGAAGAATACATTTTCCCAAAATTTGCCTTCTATCAAAATATTTATTTAATTCATTAGTTACTCTATACTACCGAAATGGTCCTTACTGAATAACTAATAAAATAATTATAGAAGAAGAGATACTCTCTTCAATGTATTCTTCAATACACTACGTTCTCTGTTTTATACACAGTCTTTAGTAAATTAACATACGATTTATGTTTCTCATGCAGTACGTCCATAGTTTGCCTAGCAGCTGCTCCATCCGCTTCAGAAATCGTTTCCGGCATTCCATCCTCGTGCTCAAAGAAATATGGGCCGATAGCCAACAACGTGTCAAACAGTAGATTGATATGAGAGCAACTGTTGTTTGTATGTTGCACTTGGATATTCGAAGGCTCAAAATTTATTGTTTAATCAATTAACATAAACAATAGAATGAACTAATTTGCAAAAATAATTACTGTAGTTAATTCTGTGAAATGAATAGCGAATTGTAGTCATTGTTGGAAATCTTATGGATGCAGTTTTTTATTGAAACATCTTAAATCAAAGTTCTATACAATATCGTTCTGGAAATGCCCAATTAACCAGCACGACGACGAGCTGAGATAGATGATATTTCTGTTTCCAAGTTATCTTCAATGTTAATATTATGATATGACGGTCGGCCAATAAGCCCAGTTCCTCTAAATCATCGACCAAATCATAAAGGCTGTGTGTTTTAATTTTGAATTAAAATAATGTCGATATTTAGGATGTATTAAAAAAATTGACTTTTAAATGATGATTCTGTATCATTTAACAGATTAACAGGTCCAAAAAAAATTGCTATTCAAGGAATTAATCTACTATCCAAACCAAAATAACAGGTAATAAGTATGCAAGTACATAAACTTACCTATAGAATTCTTTAGTCTGCTTCGTTACTGACGCATGTTGAGACATCTAGCCAGAGTACCTTGAACAAATATTTTGGTTGTGTAAACGCAGTTTCACTTCGAAGCAAATATAAATTTAATAACAACCAACGGACAACATTTTGACTGGAAGGCTCCATTGTATGCAAATTATTGTTTAGTGTGAAATATATTTTTTATATTTAGAGGAAAATCAAGCTTGATGGTTATCTTAGTAAAATTGATTTATGGATATCAAGTGTTAAATATCACTATTTTTAACTTAGTCGGAATTTCTGAAACCGTTGAGGATATTCATACTGAACACACTGTTTACACTACCACTACACCAACACTCACAATTACACTGAATTCTTTGAAGACGATAACTTGATTATCGAAACGCGTGTCGGACAGTGTAATTGTGGGTGTTGGTATAGTGATAACGTGTGTGTAATGATAATGTGAACACTATTAGTGTTAATGTTCAGTATTAATGTTTTTGTGAAGGAAATATTCTTCTTCACGTGGAAATTAAGCACTATATTTCACCAAGTTTGGAAAGGATTCGATTTGTTGAAGTGTCTTGAAATTCAAATCAAAATCATGTCCTAATATTGCAAAATGGAGTAGATAATATGAGTAATGGTGATTTTTGACCCACCTACAATTCCTGTTTATAATAATGAACAATTGTGTTGAGTTAATATTAACTTACTTATAAAAACTTTTCTCTCACGATGTAATAACGCTGAATTAGTATCGGTCAATATCTTTTAGTTTAACATAATATTTAGAACCCATTTCGCACTAATTTTTTGAATTTTCAATCATGTTTTTGAATGTGATAGTATGTACCGTATTGATATATTGACCTCGAATGTACTAAATTGTATCTACAACATTCATCAAAGATTCCAAACACTAAAATCACTTTCGCATGAAAATGTGGGTACTTGTTATGACGTTAGAGCCCTGAACTTTTTGGTATATATCCCATAGCCTGACGCTTCAATAAACAATAGTTCTTGGATATTTTCTGTTACCAGATATTTATTTTATAGCTAAACAACTCTTTAGTATTAATAAGCGACTCCATAATCTGGAAGATTTCATATTCTTGTCTTTTTCATCAAAATAAACAATAAGAATATCATCATTTACAGTTTAAAACTTCTGGAGATCACGTCATTTGATAAAAATTTCATACTCGTGTTCATATCTTCACCTGAGTTTTGCTGATATCAAATCAGCACTGACTTGAGCCTCTAACTCTAATATATTTTTAGAATTATCTGGATTTTCTTCCGTGTGCACTTTTTGGAACTAACATGCATACACTTGACAGTAAATAAAAGAATGGCGATAATAAATTTATTGTTACCATGGAAATGTTAATCATGTTTGATACTATTACATGTATTATGATCACTTTGAAAATAAAATGTTCTAAATTCAATACTTATCCTTTTTTAAGGTTGATTTTCAGATAAGTACAATAAAAATTATCGTTCATCACACGACCAGAAATGGATTTTTCCAGACTCCTAATGAAATACACTATTCTATCTTTGATGCATTTTTATAAGAAATTCATCAGAATATTTTCATATTTGAACCAGTTGCGAAGTATGACGATTATGAATCTTCTCATAGTCAAAAACAGAAAATTATTATCACCCATTTCTAGATTTTAGGAATATTTTTATCACAAGAGTTTTTCGATAACTGACACAAACATTTATACAATAATATCATTTGAAATTTGCAAATGTTAGTTAGTTAGAAGCTTTCGAACTCTGAATATTTCATATATAACATTTTATCATATTTCATCATAGCCATTTGGGACCAGCTTTCTGTTCTCATTTATAATATAGACAGCTCAATCAATTTTTTTTTTTGAAATCAAAAGTAGTATTTTGAAAATAATTATCTACTATATTTTTTTCTGTTCCAGTGAAACCCAATAAAGTGAAGATAGTGAGTCCTAATGATTTGCTGTCCATCAGTAAGTCACAAAACATAAGATGCGAAACTTCCGGTTCTTATCCACCTGCCAAACTAACATGGCTACTTGATGGAAGGGCCATTAGGAACGCTGTTGTTACTGTAAGTGAGTTACAACGTGTTACACTAGCCGAGTTTCTAACTAATTTTAGGTGCAATATCAGCACTCTAAGTATTAGCCTCATTCTGTGCTTTACAAGGCAGTAGCAGTGAGATATCAGAACAGAAATAACTATGTTACGGTAGTTTAGAGTATTTATTTTCGATTACCCGAAGTTTCAGCATGAGGTTAGTATCTGGCATTGAGTTCATTATGTTGACGCAAGTAATCATATTTGAATAAGAAAATTTGCTTTCTATAAAATATTGATATTGATAATTTTGAGACAATCTATTCCGAATAACCAGTTGTGTATATGTATATATCAGGTAGATCCGATAAGTACTTGGCCTTTTCGTTTGATTCGCTTATTCCAGCGTTGCTCTAATTTCTTCTAATTGTCTGAAAAATATATTTTCTTGAGGTTCGCAAAGAGACTTCGTAGTGGTGATGTCCTTTCATTCCACTTAAATATCTGCTCAACGATTAACTTTATCAAATTAAAAAACAAAAAGAAATCTCACGGGGTCAAATTTGGAGGGAACTGTGGATCGGCACTTTTTTCTTCGCCAAAGACAGTCGTTTCTTCTTTCATTTAACTGCAAATTTCGACAATAATTTTTCATAGCTCAGACTTATTACTGTTTCCTTTGGAGTACATTCGCCGATTGAAATACACAGTTTTAACTGTTCCTTGAGCTTTGGTGTATACTAGTCGATCTATGTTTCAAGAAAAATCACGAAATATTACTCTAAAGCCGTTCTTGTCATGATATTTATGTCTCAGTCAACTTGAACACCTTCAATCGGTGATCTGTCAAAATGAGATGGTGGATTTTTGTCACGTTATCCTCTGGTGGCCGTTTTCAAAGCATCTGGACGTAGATCAGAAACCAACGTTCAACCACTTTGAAACGTTAAACTAATATTTGACTCAAACGTATGAGAAGAGTTACCATACATAGCTTCCTATTGGCCTCTAATTTAACTCTAATCTATATTGCTCTTTTTCCATTCTAATCCGCTTCCACTAGGACTCAAAACAAAAGTACAAGTCTGATTCAGCTGAAATACTAACAGTATTCGTATACGAGAATGTACTACATGATGAATATTTTTGAATATATTTACACCATAGGGTAGGAATGCTAAATACTTATTATACTGACCTCTTGGTGAGAATTTGCGCTTGCATTACAGCGAAATTAGAAGCAAAACGTCTAATTTCTCGATAAAGAAAAAAAAATTTATAGTTGATTGTGGGGTCATGATTAGAAGATAAAAGCTTCTTGTGTTCAATACAAAATAATTTGAAATTCTTTAGGTGGAATACTATAAAGCCTGCTCTGCTGATCAGATATTAACCTCATGAAATTCACTAGTTTTCAATGGTTCCGATGTTGTTCGTGACTAGATTCCTGGTAATGCAATAAAAGATGAGCTTCCAAATTATCATATCATTATACCCCTCAGATAGCTATTGACCTCTCATACTTCTCTTTTATCTTAATATTAATAATAGTCGATGTTTTTTAAATATATGAAGCAAAGGTTCTAAATATTCTGAAACAACTAGATCTGGAACTGGTAGGAGATTGTCATGAAATTCTGGGCCAAAATCACTAAAATCTTATTTTTGACTCACTAAGAATAAATCATATCAAGGTAGAACATCACCAGTGGATTGAGAGCTGCAATAATTAATTTTTGCCATCAAATCATTGAAAAAAATTGTTCATCATATCTTCTTCCGTGATTATACCTTCACGAGGTGGTGATTAGCGAAATTTTGTATCATCCATGCAATCCTTGAGAAGACAAGTTTTTCCCAAACATTATAAGAGGTGTAATAATATTTGTCTTGAGCAAGAAAAACTCACATAAATCAAAACTTTTCTTCATTTTGTTAAAAGAAATAAATTCTACAATGTGGAAAATCGAAATAATGATTCCAAATAATTGATTAGATAGCAAACTGATCTCCATCCAAACAGATTTATCTCTTATATTGTAGAAACGCCAATGAAATATGCTTGATTGAAACTCATATCATTCTTGAAATTATTTCTATCGAAATTTGCTAAAAATTTTTCAAACTACTTGATTTTATGAACCTTACGAATTATGAGCGTGAAATAAAATAAATACTAACAATTATATAATTATACTCCTATTTTTTATAGGAAGAAGAGACAGAAAGTTTCACTGGAAGCATTTTGTCGCTTAATGTGGCAGTAGAAGATGACAGCAAGGATCTGGTGTGTCGAGCAGACAATCCTAGATTTCCCGGGGGATACGCCGAGGATCGGAGACAAATACATGTTGCTTGTGAGTCTTTAAGTTCCACACTTACAATTTCTTATCCGTGAGAGTCTAACGGGAATAAAATGATGTATGAAATATTTTTATATTTTTAAAGAAAAAGTTTTATGGGTATTCAGCATTTAAGAGTTTTATTGATGATGTATAATTAGAACATAATTGTGTGTAATATATGAAACAACTTGGATGATAGGTGAACGCATCGTATAATACTCTAATTGTTTGATTTAGAAACGATGCGCGATGAAATGAGTGATACCATACATTGAAATGGATAGAATGATGAAATTCTACTCAACAACTTGATCAGAAGTAGCCTCGGTTTGAATATTATGCAAGATGAAATAATATGATATTCAAGGAGGACTAAAGCTAACAATATAAATGGAAATATCTTTTTCTGTGGATGCTATAGAATGTTTTAATTTTTTGTCGTCACTTCCATAGGTTCAAAAAGAAGATTTTATTAAGCAGTGAGAAATATCTACCATTATAGTGAGAAATATTATCTCACTGTTTACCCAAGTGAACCATATATTGTCACATATTATATTAATTAGTTTTCCATGTACAATGACAATTTGGCGACGAAAATTAGCACTCAATGTCTACTCAGAGCATGGAAGCATTTGTTTAAGTTTTTATAACAAGAGAAAAATTCTGCATAGTTATTCTTGCTGTCATTTTCTAAACGAGACAAGCTCTATTGCTGTTTTTTTATATAATAATATGTCTCCAGATATTGTTGGAATAGTATCCGATGTTTTCAGTAATATGCTACCAAGCACAAGACACATACATGAGTCCTTTTTTTAAAAATACTTTTTTAGTTCATTCTAGAGCCCATGCTTGGCCCAGGCTCTGCCTATTAAAAAATTTGGGGCGATACTGTTTAGATTTGTATGATAAGGGCTGGGAAGCCAAAAATGAGCAATAGCTTGGACGCAAAATATTTCTGTTGAAAAGTGTATGATAGGGGCTGGAAGTCGAAAATGAGCTACAGCTTTGACGTAGAATATTTCAAAAAATTCGGAAATAGACAATTACACTGTCCAGAATGTTATGCAACTCGACGAAAATGTGTAGAAGCTAAATAATCTACCAGGTTTAACTTTACAAAATTGTTAAAATATAATTGTCCTCCACTTGATCTGCGGCACTCGCTTTCGACTCAAGCCAAAAACTGCGCTCGAAAGAAACATGTTTGATATTCTATTCACTTTTCATCGCGTTTTTAACTACTCTTCCATTATTTTATTTATTCTAAAGTTACCGACTATGATCAGTTTTATTCTATCAACCTAAAGATGAGACAATTTTGTAGTAATATCTTAAAGGCGTGTTTTCAGTGGTAGATGATTATTTATTTAATATTTTTTAACTATATAACTTCATTATATGCATTCATCTCGGAGTTTCCTAAGAATAAATCTTTTTCCACATTTCTATTCATTTTTTATTATTACAAACAGCACTTTTGATTTTTATGGTATTTTGGATAGAACTTTTAGTACGTTTAACTCCCAATTTCAATATACTAAAATGTTTTATAGTGTTTAGTTGGTCTTTAATGCTTCTAACACTCTATAAATATGAGGAATTTTTTTAGAAAGAAACATATGATGAATGTAGAAAAGTCTAAATGTTCACACGATTAATCTTGATATATTATTACTGTTTATTTTTGCAGAGTATCTGGAGGTTTATGTTCGTTCAAATTAAACAAATATCACGCGACTTAGTCGGAGGTTTATTGTAAACATAAGTTTATAATTTGTTTATTTGCTGAGAATAATTCGGAAATATAACTTCTGTTGATTCAAAGATGAACATTGAAATAATACGCAATGTTTTAAAACTTCGACCAAACTCAATAGTAACTGCCCACATCAGAGATTTATAATGTTTATATTTTGTAGTGTTAAAATGTTTCAATATTGCAGATGTAAAAATTCAATAGAACCACAATGAATCTCATGAAATCATACCGTATTGTTTTAACCAAAAGTTGCTTGTTCATTCTAATTATGATAGGCTACAATTGCGAGGTTTATGACGATAACATGACTCATCGTTTTTTCAATTAAAATAAGTTCCCTTGTAGTTTAATTCCTCGATGTAATATGATTGAAAAAGTCAATAATACATATCACCCCAAGGTCAACGGTTTGTTAATTAGTTTTCTAGTTTTCATTAATTGATATACATTCTAGAATCAAATTTAAATATAATCGAAGTCATATTAGAGTAGAGTCTATTTATCAAACTTTCTGATGTTGTAACTTGTTATGGTTATCCAATTGAAACCGTTCCAGTTCAGCTAATACGATTTCGTATTAGGTGACTTTATTACAGTTGAAATGAGTTACAAAAGTGTGGTAGTATTTAGGGGACATAATTATAGATATAAATTTCTTCAATTTCTTATTTCTTAGACCTTTTGATACGTTTATGCCTCTAAATCTATTTTAAAATTAGTTTTTTTCAATAGTTTTTGAAACAAAGATAAAAATTAACGTTTCGACTTTTATTTTGGCAAAGACTTAAATAAAAATCCAAACGGCATTTTCTATATTTCTTTCAACATTTAGAAGCATAAATTATAGATATATACGAAAAGAAATCTTACTGATCGCCAATTTTTTCAAATGTCAATATTGTGTCTTGATCTTGACTTGATTTCAAAAAAATATCATGGCCCCAAGTAATGTTATCGTTATCAACTTTTGTAAAACATATTTGTATTAATTGTAAGACTTGAACGATAATGAGATGTGGACCTTTTCAGTTTAAATTTATGACTTAATTCACTAATGCTTATTTTTAACCGCATTCTGAGAAATCGTTTTCGAACATATTTATTTAATTGCTTAATTACCTCAGTTTTTCCCACTTGAGGAAATATTACAAAATATGGTCAATCGATCTTACTTTCTATTTCTAATCCCCAACTTTTCATTTTCTATTTTGCGTTCGAGTATGTTCTTACTTCTTGAGACCAGAATTCATGCCAACTCTTCAACAATTAACAATAGTGAGCATACTTTTGTTAATACTTCGCTCCTAACTTCGACTATTTCCTATTGAAAAATAATAACGAAAAAAAAAAATAACTTTAGAATGTAGATAGTCTCCAACAAACATTAATGCTGGTAACCAGAAACACGATCTTATACCTCGTCTCTTTAATCGTAAATACTCTTCAAATATTCAATGCTGTTCATGTTAAATATTCCTAACAATCCTTATAATTAAAATTCTAATTATATATAATCAGTTGTACATTCCTATGGGAATAGTAACCGCTCAATCAAGAGGTTTTTGGCTCGTGTTTTGTGATAAGTCAATCCACGTACTATTAATTTTTCTTTTATTAAAACCAACGTTCCTTCTATGTGTTGACATCTTCCGCCATTTCTCTTCATTTTCTCTTTCCAAAGATTCCCATTTTATTCAGATCATTTTTTACTCGACTTTCTCATTATCTTCTTGATCTTCCTTTGCGCCGTTTTCCTAATGGCTTCTTTTCCCTTATTCTTTTAATTTCACTTTTATTTGTCATTCGTTTCATATGTCCTAACTATCATTTTCTCTGAGATTTTATATATCTGGTGATATTTTCTTCATTTAAGATTTCTCAAATTTCAGCGTTCGTGAGGACCCCATGAAATTCTAATGGCTAAATTGTTGATTTAATATTAACTTATTCAGTAAATTTGATCGATTTTATTTTAAATCCCTTTAAATCTGGAAAATAAAAATGCGTGTAGTTAATTAACTTCTTCAAACAAGCTGGATTATTTCCTTAGCCGTAAAAACATTATTTATCGGTTTACGTCTGACGTCTTCCGATCTCTAACCGTCATCTGTTTTTATCCTGCCATCCTGTTAGTTAGTTCTCTCTTCTGCATTTCCTTATCTATGCCCTATCTCCAGCTTCACGGTGGTCTTCTATTTCTATTTTCTAGGAGTGTCTCCACTTTTTAATCTTGTATTCTGTTCTTTGACACGCCTTGTATGTGAATATACCAAATTAGTTGTTTGGTTTTGAGTTAAAAATTTCACGTAATAAATAATACATTTTGTTAAATTCATAATCAAATTACAGAACTATAGTATAATTTGTAATATCAATACCTTTTACAGATAATTCTTGCGAAATTGGTGAAAAATTCCATGAAACTGTGATAGAAAATTTATGTTCTACATGATCTAATGAATTTTATTGTCATTTATAAACAATAGGACCTCCTTTATATATTTCAATCGTCATTTATGGAGATTTGATATGGCAGTTCTGAAAATATCGTTTCCACAAGTACAGATGTTGCAGGCCTTCAAAGGAATTCTTTATTTGCGATAACGACTAGTAGACATTTTTCTGTCTCCACCTATCAATTATATCCCCAGATTTTCAAGCACTAGAGCCAATTAAATATTTCTCATTTCTATCAATTTCCATTTTTCTGAATATAGTTCATATTTCGAATAATTTAAAAATATCTATAGTATGTGGATAGTTATATAATTTTAAAATTTATATTGCGAAGGCAATTACATTCAACCGTTGGTCTATTATCAAACTAAGCTGCTTGTTACTATTTGTTTGATGTCAAGTGTATTAATAGGTACATTGTTGTTTATTTATGATAAAGTAACAAAAAGGGCATATAATTACCCACATAAAGCATTTTTTATTATACACCTTTCAGTTTGATAAATGTTGAGCAATAGCTTTTCACGTTACATGTTGAATTATGTGGTTAGTTCAAATCGATTAATTTCAGTACGAAACGAGACAAACATCATATATAAGGTGTATCAGAATAGTATTTCATATATTTTGATAAATACCAAAATAGAACGAAACTTTTACTTGTTTTTTTCTAAACGAATTTTCGATCAAAAGAGATCTAAAATCAAAACGATTTATTAGGAAAAATATAAGTTGAATATTGAAGGAATCAATATTTTTCACATCACCATGAGAATGGGAAGAAATTTTCTTTCATACAAAACTTGTTCGTTTATAAATATCAGTTAGCTAGACGAATATCTTTTTAATCTGTGTTATGTTTAACTCATAAAATCAAACATTATTCTTCTTGTTTTTGTCTCGAATTTAAGTGTTTTTTCTCAACTCTATTTCTTATATAATCTACCATATAAATAAACTGACTGTTAGAGATGAAGCCATCTTTGTAATTGCGTCATTGGAATCATCATGTCTCAATTAGATTCTGCTTATTGGTTGAATATAGAGGGGCTTAATGAAAATGTGTCGAAAAATATGCACACTTCGGTTCAATGAAAAATGATATTTTGCCTGCGTAAATCAGAGTTCTTACTTAATGTCAGTTTCAGTATCAGTGAAAGATAATTCAATAACTAATTTGAGTTATGTTGAAGTAGAATTTTACTTAAAGCCTTCTCAATTAATATTTAGAGTATCGTAGTCAGTGTGAAGAAGCGATGAGAATAAGACTGGACCTTGCGCCGAACGTTCGGGTCTGGAGGAATGAAAATAACAAATAACTTTTGTTCTGATTCAAAATAACATGCGTAGACTTAGCATATTGCTTCATACGGATATTAATATTTAATGATTGTGTAGTTTTAACAAATATTACTTATAACTACATAAGTCTACTTCTTAAGCTAAAAGATTTTATCTTTTCAAGACGCTGTCCTTTCTACTCCGATTAAATACCGTTTTGCTGAATCATTTGTATGTATTGACATGATATTCATTATTGATTCGCACAATCACTTCTTTGAATGTTTCAATCGGGATGCCTCACACTATTGGACATATAACTGGAAGCAATGACAGCAACAAGCATCAACTTGTTCTATAATCTCTGCCAGATCTCTAAATTGAAGTTGCTAGATATCCCCGAGAATTTAAGTATGTCAAAACTGGTATATAGATATTTCTATACTATACTGTTGAGATTTTTTTTCTATTTATTCAACTTCAGTTCTAGCTGCTTCCGCTTGGTAAATCTGTGTTTTTGTCAAGTTAGTTTTTGGCTTTAGTGAAGCCTTAGGTCTTAGGTATTTAGTTTGGGCAAATTCAATTTCACGAATTTTGAAAATCTACGAAATATGGATACGCTGAATAAATTTGATGCGTTATTAGCAGTTGCAGCTGCAAGTGCCTTAAGGTTGATGTAGGATCATTATTGACAATTCAAATGACGAAGTTCTTTCGAAACCAGAGCATAGTGAATCATTCAAAATTAAAATTTTCAAAATATCAACTCTCAAATTTTGAGATAAGGGCTGAGAAATGATATAAATAAAAAAAATTCGTTTAATTCAAATTTAATAAACATGACATAATGACATAAATCACAAACTAACTAATATGAACATTCAAGTTGAACCCCCTGTGGATTATACCGAATTTGGATTTTTTCAAAGCTTTTGATATAACGCAGTATACTCCCTCATGACACGTCTATGTATAAATCTTAAGAAAATATACGCTCACTATACTATACTATATTCTCTATACAGGGTGAGCGTAAAATCGGATGTTCCTTTTTCTTTCTTCTTTCAAATATTCGGTATTATACTGTGAGAACAGAATAATTTCGTAATATTTACTCTAAATCGTGATTATTATCATTACATTTGCGTGGACAAAATTTGACCGGCGATTTATATACTGAAGAAATGGTAGACAAGATTTTGGTACTGGATGAATGTGACACAAAATGTTTACTTGCATCTGAAGTTTACCGTCAGATTTACAAACCTCGAGATATTGGAGACAAGTATTTGGAAAACTAACAAATCGTTTCAAACTCACTAGTAAGGCTGAAAACTGTTACTGGAAAAACAGCATTAACTAAAATGGAAGTATTGGATTCAAATACAAATGTCCAAGATGTTTTTGGATAGAGATGTAACAAAAGTTGAATCACTTTTTCTAGTTGAATGAAATATGAAGATTATTAAATTTTTTTTGTAAATATATTTTAAACAAAGCGGGTTTTTCATCTATTAATGTCAATCATTTTAATTTAGCAGTGAAATGAGGTTCAGTTGGAATATTTAGTTCAATATCTCGATTACAATCATACTTTTGCTGACTTTTTCATATTTATAATGAAATGTTCATTGAAATTCATTATTCTTTCTGAAAACAACAAAAATTTACTTATTTCATCGTTCTTGATACGTGTCTTTTACTGGTACTCCTCCTCTGTTCACTAGAATCCACTAACTTCGATCTGTGGACATATGAAACTAATATGCAGATGATACAACCAGGAATATAGAAATTCGTGAAAGTTATTTCCACTGATTCTTGTTCTCTCCTCCATAATTGTCATGCAAAACTTCTATTTCTACAACAAATCAACACAACAGTGTTTTTTTTTTCAAATACGCTACCTGTCTCAATGAAAATAAACAATGTGATGATTCTGACAATTACATCTGTTTGTGTTTTGTTACTATACTTTATACGAAAATTGCTACTCTAGTGATCAAGTAAAGTATTTTGATATTTAGATGCAAATAAAACTTTTCTTATAATCCTTGATTTGTATTGAAAAGATGAATGGCTTGATATGAAAACTCCTGAAATTAGCGCATTTTCTTCAGCTTCATTACTTGCTATTGTAAGCGACTTTAAATGTGTTTTTGATCGACATGGGGGATGGAATTCTCCGACAATGGCTGATCCTCCCAGCTCCTAAGACAGTAATATCATGAACTATATTCCAATTCTCTGGTTTAGGTATAAATGGGCTGCACGAAAAATGTTAACATTTAAATAAGTGAAATAAAAATGTGTATAATCTTCTCACAATTTTTATTTGATTGATATTGAAATATTGAAAAATTGCATATATGTTTTTCACATGTAATTTCCAAAAATGATTTTAATTATGAATAGGAAATTTCTCTCTATAGAATTTGGCAAATCTTTACATTAAATCTACTTGAAATCAGTGAGTTCAATCAGTAGATATAGTCTTTTGACCTCTTTCCTCTCGAGCGCATACGAAATGTCCATATTTACGTTTTTTTAACTGAGTAATTCGATTCTGACCTATGTGCTTCGATATTTTTTTATCCATATCAGAAATTTTCCCGTAACTAGCCAAATTGAGTTTTATCCATAATGATAAAATGATTTCAAATTTTTGCTGATGTTATTCGAAAACTAATGAAAGTTAACAATGTTTCCGCCCTATGCACATTTTTCGCTCAATAGACCGTTCTCAAGATATCAGCTGTAGAAAATATATTTATTTTCTTCAGAAATAGTTGGCGCTCTTACATGAATATCTAAATTTTCACAAAACTGTATTCACTTTTTTTATTATAACTGGCGGAAAAAAGAACGGTTGAAAAACCAAAAATATCCTGTTCAAGAGGATGTATTTTATCATCGGTTGTTGGAGTAGCAAAAATGTAATATTTTATTTCTTCGATCGTGCAAAATTTTAGTCATAGAAAAAATTAAAATCGGCCACATCCAGAAAAATGTTTTATCGTTTTCTCTCGACAATATCACCATCTTTTGAAATTATAATATTACACAACGTAAGATATTCCTGATTGAAATTTCCATTTCGCCGTCGCCAATTTTTTTGCTCTCGAAGTGAGATTTCAAATCACTCTGAGTGCCAAATACCAATCACGAAAAATTTGAAAATAATATTTTGAACCCTTTTTTGCCATTGGAAATATCAACTAAGAAAAAAAAAGACGTTTTTCAAGAAGATCTACCCTTTGATTATCTATAAGCATATTAAATAGATATTTAGTCATGAGAAACGAATAAACCAAAATTATGAAATGATCAAAATTCTATGTGGAGTAGAAGAATGAAAATTACAGAGTTTCAGATTTCATTAACGGAAATATATTATATATATAAATATTTATTCATAAACTAAAACTTTCCTCTCTTTCTACTGGCATGCTCAATGCTCAATGCTCAATTTTTTCATTAGAATATTATTTCTTCGTTAATTTGCGGTATTTTTCCACTTTTTCCATAATTGGGCACTTTATTGAAGACTTTGCTTTGATTTTGTTGGAAAGAGAACCTCTAAATACATAGAAACACATGGTCTCGACAAGTGCTCCGAATAATGAGTGGTTTCATTGAAAAAACAGCTAAATTGACTGGACTAAGTTGTTGAATCTATGACATTTTTTAATCTACGTAAAAACTTATAATTTTTGCGACAACCCAACAGTTTAAAAATTTCTTCAAAAGTCTAATTTCTTAAGTAGTTGGCTTCAAAACATTTTCCACATTAAAGGGTAAATAAAATGACGAATTAAATGCTTCTTGTTTTCTGAGAAGCGTTAAAGCAGAAATTTTCATCAAGGAAATTCGAGCATTTAATGTCCAAGCTAATACTGCAAGGATTTTTCACGAAAACTAGAAAAACACGAACTTAACGAAAGCTTGAACAAAAAAGTGTAAACTGAGAATGTACTTCGTTTTTGTACAATTTATTTTTTAATTTAAAATGTCGTATTTTATGTAATCTAGCACTGAGTATTTTTATGGAAGCTGAAAATATTTGCTTGCGATGTAATAAGATGAAAATGTGGAAGTGAAATTGCAATCTTACTCCACATAGTAATAAAATAAATATATCTTTATATACAGATACAGAAACGGAAAGAAAAGTCACCAAATATCTTTATCAGTCATATAAGATTTTATATGATCTGCATAAATACAAAGTATTCTAATACACTATAAAACCGCACTACTTTCACCAAACAAGAACAATTAGATAAATAAAAAATGAATATTTTGAGTACTATTAGACTCTTAAGGTATTTAAAAAAATATTAGGATAGACTTTTTTAGCGAAAGAAAATTTTATTATAATTTTCAAGTTGCAGTATTCGAAAACTTACTAAATACTCTCAATCTGAAAGTACGACCTCTACAGAGGTTAGATAGATATGATAAAATGTGACTCTTTGTAGAGAGTTTTATCGAAAGCAATGAAAGAGATAATTTTTCAATTATTTTTTCCTCAGGTGTCAAAATTAACTCTTTATCATAAATATAATAGGAAACTTCTAACTGAAATTACATTACATCACTTCTAGAAGATACTGGAAAGCTTTCAATGCAATAGAAATTTTTTTAAGAATTTTTGCTCTTAAATAGTGTGAAAACTCATACTCCTAAAGTGCATGCTGTTAGGAGATTCCAAATCAAGCAAGTTTTTCGTCTTCAGAAGATAGTGCCAAAATAAATTTTTTCTTCGAGTTTTGATATCAAAAGGTATTGTAAATCACCAGACATATATACAATTGATTTATTGACAATTTCAATATGAAAAAAAAACCTTTTAAAAGGTTAGTGGCAAAGTAAATGTGCTTGAATTTAGGTCTCTTCTGATTTAAAATTAGTCTTTGTCGAAATATAAATTTTTATATAATTTTTTTTTTTTTTTTCAACTCCATACAATTTGTCTTTTCTTCATGTAGTTCTAGTCCCCTCCCACTTGCTTCCTGTTCGATAAACATTAGAATATTTTTTATGATTAAAAACTGATCTGAACTTGCTTTTTCAAGAGAAATGAGGTAGTAATACCAAAAATTTCTTTTTTTACTTTCTATACCACGTTAAGGAAAAATGAGTTAAGTCTCCAGTACCTATTCACAGACGGATTCAAAATAAATGAATTTGAACCCTGTGATGTGAGAATGTGTAATATTCTGTATTAAAATAGATTCAGTAATGCATATCTTTGTATGTATGAAAGGAAAATCAATATCAAAAACTTATGGCAACATCGCTATTATGGTTAAAACTATTATGAATCCTTACAATTGAAGATATCCAGGATAATTGGATGAGCAATAAGCAAAATCAGCTCTTGCAAATATACTAAATACAAAAATTTAGTCACTAAACTAAATTCAAAAACCCATTTTTACCAACTAGAATGCATCTTAATAAGCATTTGATTCCCACAGAAATTCTCCGAGACCTCTTCATCGTTCTAAATTTTTGGGTTGAACTTTCAAAGTGAAATTGTTTAGGTGCTTCATTTTAATAATCAAACGAACAAAGATTGGAAGAAACTGACATTTCACTATTACATGTATCCTTGAGGTTAATAAATGGTTCAAACTTCATTATTTTGATATCTTCTGAATTTATCTTTAATACCATTTAAAAACCGCAACAACTTTTGTTTTGGAAAACTCTATTTTAGTGCAGCTGTATCATTGTATATACTACCGTATATACAATGGAAAGTTCACTTTCCTACTATTAAAATAAATGTGGAAGGTTCTTGTAAACTTTCTCCAAACACGAGCTTCAACTCCGGTCCTGACGCAGATGTCTTTAACAAAGCTCTGGCCTTTTGCTGCATTACATGCCACGAATTCCGGATGACCCTACACAGTGCCGTCTGTGGAACTTCAAAAAGATTTCACAAATCTTTCCTAGAATTATCCTTGGGAATAAAATATCTCAAGGATTATATTCCGGTAAATTTCAGACTTGTACAAACTATGAGTTTACAAAAATGATTCGGAAAATATAGAGTTGATTCATTTGAAATTCACTTTAATATTAGTTTTCTAATCCAATGAACATTGTGCGTGGCGTACTTCAAGGAATCGAATGTTTTCTTTATCTTGGATGTTGTTTTCATTGGTATATAGCTTTTAAATGTTCACGTATCTAATTTCCACTTAAAAAAGGATGTATAAAATTATTGCAATGTACAGTTTTACGTTTATATGTTATAAATTGATCAAAAAAAGTTATCAGGCACAATCTAGAAAAGAATTATAAATTAATGCAGTTACCAGAAAGAAAAAACACGATTTGTGGTCCTGAAAATAGTCCAGTTCTTTTAATCAATGAGAAAAAAAGCTGTGGTGACTAAAGAGAAGATTAAAAAATACTACAAGCATTGATGGTGCTCGACATACTGATCTTTCAAGACCAGCCACCAACTATGTATAACTATGAAATAATTCTGTTCAACTAAGTGCCTTAACAATGAAAATCATCCTCTGATGTATTTAAGCCAACTCCAACAGCTACGTATTCCATTAAACACAATAAAGACTTAGTTCTTTCTAATCTTTGTACCGTTTGATCATTGTCATGTAGATCTGGCTGACATCATACTTACCAGCAAATTTTTCTCTTCGACTTCAACTGCTGGGATACCTAAATATCTGTGAAAATCCTCATTACGTACGTAACATGGAGGTCTTAATTATTGTGTGGTACTTTATTTCGGAAAATTTCAATACTCCTCATATAATCTTCTTCATCAGGTGTCATCTCCATTTAATGAAGGCTGGAGATAATTTCGGCATACTTATTTCGGTCCAGAATGGTGCGAATTAATGATGATATGTTCATACCAGTCCAATCGTGGATGTTTTTTAACCATGAATGTTGTCTGCGACCTGGTCCACGTTTTCTTTCGATTTTTCATTCTATAATTGATTTCAATTTATCATACTTGTTGTTGCGGTATATGTGGCCCAGATAAGCGGCCTCTCTTCTCTTTATTGTTGTAATTATCTCTGTTTCCGTTTCCATACGTCTAAGCACTTCATCGTTAGGTATATGTTGAGTCCACGATATTTTTAGTAGTCTACGGACGATCCAAATTTCAAAGGCCTCAAGCCTGTTCATAGTATCCACTTTTAATGTCGATGTTTTTGCTTCATACAAGAGAACTGAGTGCACATAAGCCTTTACAAAACGGTATCTTTAGTTTAAGTTCAAGGTTGCGTTTCATTATAGGTTTTTCACCTTTATGAATATGGCTCTAGCTTGTTCTATACGTGATTTTACTTCGACGTCAGGGTCTGCATTTGTAGTTATGCAGTTATATAATTACTAGTGAAATTAATATATTTTTAACCTAGTTCATCTCATATTGTTAATATCATCTTTCCATCTATGTTCTGTCTTGGTGAGATACTGCATACCGCTAGGTATGTTAGTCTTATACGCGTAAAACCTGCTTGAACAGATTTCTGTTCATTAATTATGATTTTCCAATTTAATAGTTGTTTTCTGTATTCTCGCTGTAAATTTCTTTTAAATCTAATATACCACTGATGAAGAAGATAGAGAATGTGTGCTATTATACTTTTTTGCAGTACTCCAATTTCGATTTGTATTTGTTTCTAAGTATTGGTTTTTCTGTTTAACTAAATAATCTATCTGGAATATATGATGGAGGTATTTCTGCATATTGTTTTGATAGAATCTTGTTCAGATTATAAATCAAACCTTCAAGTTTACCTCAGTTAGTAACATCTAAAAATACTGTCGAGCAGACTTGTTTCCCTTTTTTGTACGTTCTATAATATTGATTATACGATATACCTAATTTGTACTGTCAGATGAATCTCTCTAATGAGACAATTCAGGATCAAAGTACATTTTGAAGCTTGATTGTTGACTTGAAAAGAAAAATTCTCGGATCTCTTATTTTATATAAGTATGATATAACAAAAGCTTTGTGAAAATACTGAACTTGGAACATGTACGAGGAGTGGCTGTTACAAAAAAAGTACGCATACACTAAAGGTTACGACAATCAACTGTTTAGCCTGATGTCTACCGTGTCTATTGACAAACAAATCTGCATCAATAAGAACAATCTGTTGAAGATGTGGAAGTAAATGACAGAAAAAGATTTCCTGCGCTGTTTCCAGCAATAGAATATTCGCTCAAATTGATAAGGACTGGAAATTGAAAGGAATAATAAATAGATAAACATGATATTGAATTGTCACAAAGCTTGATAGGCCAGTGACCAAAAGATTATCTTTCAGAAATTGGCATACCAGGTTATTTCTCCTTATTTATTCATTTTGATTAAGATAAAACAATGATAGTTCAGTTACTTCAGTCCTTACTGAAACCGGTTCTGAGTTCGTAGTTTCCGGAAACCAAGCATCACAAATTTGCTGCTTTGTATTCAGACCGTTTTGATGCCAAACTTTTGTATCTTCTTAACTCTCAAGATGGTATGTAATCACTTTAGAGGTATAGTAGGGTCAGAAATTATCTGAGAAACACTGATTAATTTGTCGGGGTTGAAAAGAGAATTCAATTTTGGTTTTACTTTTCACGTCTCTACCGTTCTCGTTTTTTTTCGATGTATAAATATCAATGCAAATTTCTGTTTTTGTAATATTTTTTTCATTTGGATATTTTTCTTGAAAATTCAATTTAGGTCTACCTGACATTCCCAGACGAGTTTTTGTTTTGAGAATAATACCTGAAATAGAAAGTTTATTTTTCGTGTTTTGATTGAAATGGATTCAATGTAATATCATTTCATTGCTTCGAAATTAGACTAGAGATTCTTATCCATTGGAAATGAGATTATCAGAATAATTACTTTCGGGTAATTGTACACGGTACTTTTATTATTCACTATTTTTAAGTATTGATACTAGAATTCAGAATAATGTTCTTCAATTAGTTGAAATGTGATTAAATTAATAACAATCAACGTCCCTTGGGGTATTTTTTCTAATTTGGCAACAAGAACTAAACTGTAATCATTACGTTATCTAAGAAAACAGCTAATCTACGTCAAACTGGTAATTGTGGGGTGAGGAATTGATTTTCTCGTATGAGCCCGTGTTAGTTTTTCTTGGTTTTATCGGTAGTGAGATTGTTTTGTATTGTTTCATGGTTTTTTGGTATCAGAAGGACTCATAGATACATTTCCATCTGTTTCAGTGAAATAATAAAGCCGAGTATTTTCGCAGTTTTTTATATTAGTCTTCAATTAAGGTTTCAAGCAATTTACAAAATTCACGACACTAGTACTAATATAGTGCTTGAATTACATGAGGTTTTTTGACATTAACTGTTACGTTCAAGTTTATCAAATAGGACTAGGTTGTAAAGTGATAACCTAGAGACAATTGAAAGGTACTAGGACAAACTTAACCTTTAATTGAAGTTAACCCCTTTTCTTTAGATTAGAACTTTAGTGAGAATCCTACTAATTTGTCACCAGTTTCGAATATACTTGCATTTCAGAAAATTTCGTAATTCTTTTCGTAGCAACTCCTTAAGAAGAAATTTAGCAATATAACTTGAAACAATGAAGTCGATCAGATAAAATCTTTCAATAATGCACTTTCCATACTAACGTTTTGAATGATGTTGATTTTATAGTCAAAAAATTTTCCGTTGAACTATTATCAGTTAATGTTTCATTTATTCCTTGATTCCCATAAATTTGACGTCATTTTTTAGGACGTTGGTATAAAGTGATTTTATATCTACCCAAAAATAGTTATTTCCAGAAATGGGTTCACAACGGTTTCTAACTAGCGTTAAGCCCATAACAATTATGGAAGTTGATGATTTTTTTGTTGACCATGAGTAAGAATGTTCCATCCAGATAAACTGACAGATTTTGGAGATAGACTGAACTATATCGGCAATTTAGTAGGTGCTTTGCACCTCAGATAAAAGTGGACAATGATAATGATCATAGGTAGGATCAACAAAAGAATCCGCTACAAGCTATAGAAGACTGATGAAAAATAAACCTCTATCAGCAAAGAAAAAAGAATCTAGGGAATAAAATGGAAACACTTTTATCCAACTTACTCCAATACTACCCTAACTAATGACAAATTTGAGAATATTCCATAAATACTTGACTGGATATCCAATGATCAAATATTTGAATGTATGTTCTCTAAAAATATATCAGCCAATAACTAAACAAACTGAATTTTACGCCCAGCAGAATACTACTGGCAATTTTAATTCGAGTTTAGAAGATATACAAAAATTATTGATAATTTTTGTTTTCTGGAAACTACAAATTACCCAAAGAAAACATATATTGGGAGAAGGCATCTAATACTGGTATGGATACTGTTTTCAATTGAATAACAAGAATGAGATTTCGAGAGAAACGTAAACACATAAACTTCGAAAATACTTTGATATTCTAAAAGCCAATTATATTATATTTGATGTACTTCGCAGCCAATTATCCTTAGATAAAATGATAGTTCGCTACTATGGTAAACATTTCGCCAAAATGTATATTTATGTGAAATCAATAAAGTTTGAATATACAATTTGGGGCCTATGCAGTTCAAATCAATATTTCTACAATTTTGATCCTCATAGTGCGACAAACTTGCTGAAGATATGCTAAGTTCCAGAGTAGTGAAAAATTTACTGACAGGAATTCGAAAACTCATGAAATTTTCTTTGATACCTTTTCCATGGGGCTCGAGCTTCGGAAGGATCTAAAAACCATGAACCTGAAAGCAAGTGGAACTATATATGGAAACCGACTTAAGAAGTGTGCTGTTATGTCATCCAAGGAAATGGAAAAGAAGGAAAAGGGAGGTTATTTCCACAAGTGATTTGATAAAAATGATGAAATATTCGTGGTTCTTTGTAAAGACAACAAAGATGTGACCATGGCTTCGAATTATAACCACTGAGTTATGCTAAAGGCTTTCCAAAAAAAGAAAAGCAACCAGCTATTATATAGAGACCCTATTTGTTCAGTGAATATAATAAACGTATTAAGTTGATTTACTAGATGAAGAAATTTCATTATACATAACTAAAAATCGATCACTATATTGGTGGTGTCCATTACTCACACAATTTTTGAATATGTGTGTAGTGGATACTTGGTGATTATATCATCCAAATCAACAAATTTCAGTCATACATTAGAATACCTTGAAATAATAGGTTGACACCCATATTTTCTTGTTTTTCGAAATATGGCGGGTATGATAGAGTGAATTGTGGAGAAATTTCATTTAACATTAACTTACTCAGACGGTATACAATGGAATAAACGTATTTCACTTAAATTTCTTAGTTTCCCAAGTATGTTCATATACATCAATGTTCCCATTATTTCATGCAATTTGTGTTTTTCTGTTTTGTGCATCAAAAAACTTTCAATATGTATACATGCTGAACGTAGCTCTTAACTATATCAAATGCTTTTATCAATGAATAATGTATAAAAATAACAAAAACACGATACATACGATTTTTCAAACAACAAATCCCCGCAAACTTAATCTATAAGTACAGAAAAATTGCTTAATAATGGAGTTTCGCGTGACATACTCGTATTATCAACAGCGAACCTTCATATTCAACTTAATTCAACTACAATTCATGAGAAAATACTTGAGGAATAACTAGATATTCGAATCTTCGGAGATGAGTTATAATTTTTACTCAAATATTTATATTTGTACTTCAGATATTATTCTAGACTTCAATATTTTGTCAAATGAAATGATATAATTTTCAACGTGCGTGTCTACCAATATATCTCTCTCATTTGCAGAACAATTATTGTGACGAATGTAATTTCTAGCTCAAAACTTTTTATTCGAAATCTTATCGCCTTTTTGATTATCTTCCACTCAGAACACATTAATTGTCACCTCGTGTCCAGCCGATTACAAAACTCTACAAAATTTAAGTGCAATGAAAGAAATAAATGGAAAATCCCAGGGGAAAGTTGGCGAGACTTTTCCGCGTGACAAATGTAAGTTTGGTCCTCCGAGTTAGGCCCAAAATGGCCGCCATGGCTAAAAGGATTTACACAAGGTATATATCCAGGAGAAATAGCAGCTTTTAGTCCCGATTTCGTGCATGACGAGTTCATTAAATAAATTAGATAAATGTAGCGGATATTACTCCAGTGACGGGGTACTATAGTGGTTATGAATGGTTTACGGAATTGATCAATTGTAGTCATTCATACGAAAACAAAAATATTCCCAATCTTAGAAAATTTATTCATCAAAAGGATTGCTAATAAAATGAATTTCAATTTTTCCTTGTTAATGAAGTGATCAAACTGATCTCATGCATCCGCTTGTCCTCCATTAGTTGCATGTGGCCAAAACCATCTCAGCCTCTGGGCTTCCATAAATCAGACGATACTTTCATTGCATAGTATTTCATCTATCACTCCATTATGCTTGGTTCATTCTGATTCAAATATTCTCAATATTTCTTCTCTTTTTGAGTCATCCACCAACATGTACGGTTGGTCTTAATGAAGTCTTCTAGATTTTGTTCCTCTGGTAATTACTTGTACTTTTTGTTTTTCAAGAGCTTCAAATTCGCAGTATAAGCTTTATTAAGACTTTGATTTTGTTTTTGTATGCTGTATATAGAGCTAGTGGTATGGTTTTTTATATTTTCTCAAAGATATTTAGAATTATTGATATCTTTTAAGTTTTACCATCTATTATTAAATCTTCCCCTCTGCTACAATCTTCTGATGTCGATATCTGAATAAATACAGTTTTAGATTATTAAATAATTCGACCAAGCTCTTAACACTGTCTTACTACATCTTTGAAAAGTTCTATCAGGCTATTATTTCAATCCTGGTGGATTTATGGAATATATTATCTCTCTGATCTATTTGCTTGATTGCTTTGTGTTTTAAAATGAACGAACAGAAAATATTTTCAAGAGAACGTGTTAATGTATTACTTATAAGTTATATGTAATAAGTGTAATGCAAAATCTAACTTTTTATAACAATATTGCAGAAAGATCTGTTGAATTGAGTCTGTGCGAAAATTCATAGCTTTTGATTATAAAATGATGATTGCACTTTGTCAGGGAATCAGTTATTTCGAAGCAACATTTTAGTCTGCAACATTTTCTAGGATAACATACTTATAAAAGATACGTGGGTGATTTCAAGCCTAGAAAATTGTGTAGCCGAACCTAATTTCGAGTTGTTATTTGTAACCATATGTTCTTCAAAATGTGAATAGTCATTGATTGAGTAATGCTAATGATACAACAAAAGATGATCATATTAATTAACTTTGATATATTCTGTTTTGACATGCGTTTCATTGTGAAAAATCTCATAATAAATATTTTTTCCTACCCAAATTACTTTTACTTTGATTGATAGAGAAACGTCACTTGATCTAAACTTATCTTAATCTACTTAATATCAGAATTAACAGAGTCTTACATTTAGGTGTGAATAATATCACTGATTTCTCATTCCAACTTTTCATTGGATGATGCTATTAAATAAACTTTGATATATACCTTGGTTTGAATTATCAATTTTTTTGAATCTGATGTATATTTTGAAATGTTATAGATCCGCCTCGGGTATTCGTTGAAGGAGCATCAGGATTAGAATCGCCTGTCAGGGAAGGTACTGAAGTCACGTTATTTTGCAGGTCTTCAGCAAATCCGCCTGCAGAGGGTTACCGTTGGTATCACGATGTGAGTATCATATAATAGTATGCCAAAAATAAATTTCACTAGAACTATTTTGATTTACAGATTTATCAAATAATTTATATAATTTCCAAACTTACACAAAGGAAAACGAAATTATCTCATGATGGAGAAGTGATGAAATATAAATTTGCAATAACATTGATTTGACTTGCAAGATTATATCTTGTATTGATCTAAAGATACCTAATTGGTCGCAAATAGCCTCACTATTACATAACAATGAGACTAAACTCGTGTTATTATAATGTAGACGCTTATAGTTTATCAAGAAAATTATTATCTTTTGGGAAACAATGAGATACTAACTATTATATTATTATCTTTTCTATCACTATTCTCACATATTTCTTAGCACGTAATCAATATTTTCTTCATTTTAGTCTCATGTGCATCGCATTGATTTAGTTCGTTACTCCTTTCCATAAATTTAAGAAATTGGTGCATTGAATAAATACATCAGATACTCCAGCTTTTCGAATTTAATCGTAGCAATGCAATATTTAGTTACATAATTGGACCATTTTCTAAAACAAAGGTCGTTATGTCTGAATATTATTATGTATGGTTTAGAAAGATAATTGTAGCCTATTAAATTTATGTTTTCCGTCACAACTTGCAAGTTTCAAGGTGCTATACAGAATATTTCCCCTGAACGAGCAACATAGTAGGCAAAAATCGGGACGAAAACAGTGGATAGCTGTAAGATTGTAATACTAAATAATGTAGTCATTTGGTACACAGAATGGTACTGTCGGATGGCGTGTGACTCTGTTGCTGTCACAATATGTTAATGAAAAAGCTGAACCATCAGCTGAAACATCAGTTCTGTAGCCTGCATACTATAAAATTAATAGAATATTGAGGAAACGTATCCTGACGAATATACTAGAAAAATGATGTAGTATCTTCAAAGAATAGCTAACTTCCAAATATTTTTTTGACTGTACAATACCGGAATTTCATTTAGTAAGTACATTGAGTCTATAGGTTAGTCTTTGAAGATATTCTACTTATTTTGCTCAACTGGGTATCATACAATTCCCATCATGTAACTGCAGAGATATAAATATTCAAATAGTCAGTATTTCGCATTTTATGCACAAATGAGACCAGCATTTTGTAACATATTACGAGCAGGAATAAGAAACCAAGAGAGACTAGGTTGGAAAAATTTTATCTCCGTTAGTGTTGGAAGCCTTTGTTGGATACACTCCGACAACCATGCCAAAGCTGGCAACATCGCAAAGTTTTAGTCTCTCCTCCTTGTTTCAACATGGGTGATACAGGAAATGTATATCTTCTCTTCCAGCTTCTTTATAAAAATTTGTTAATTCAAGTGATAAAAAATAAAAAAAGTCCACAAAAAAGATTTCTTTATGTAGTAAAAACCTCTACAGCCTCAACAAACACAAAACTTTTGGTAGTTCTCGAATAATATATTAAACTTGACTGTTTTCCTATGCTATCACCGCGTACCCGACCACTATCAACAATGGCATTAGTTAAACAAGTCAGAGCAATGTCCTATAAGGCCCGCTTATAACGGCCGGAGGAGTTTACAACTCCAAATAGTTCATTAGCTTCGTCGAAATATATGTCTTTATAAAAATAACAGTTGCTATAAAACATGTGATATTTGTGTATATATAGTTTCTAGATATGGAAAAATAAATTTTTCAGTTTTTTTACTGGCTATTATCTATACAACGAGAAATTAAATAAACAATGAGTTTCGTAGTTCAATTGACTACATTTTTCTGTATGTTTTTTCCGTAGAATTTCAATAACTCTACCGAATATAACGCGTAAATATGTCACTGACAGCATTGTCGATATAAATTGAATGCCTTTTTTTTAGTTCTGTACTGCTTCATATCACATCAAAGAGTTATGCTTGGTTCGACCTATTACCCGGTTAATTTTGAATTCTCAGTTTTAGATTTTTTTGTGGAGTTTTGCGTGACAGAAACAATATGTACAGTTCAGAAAAAAATATTACTGAAAACTGATTCTAGTATTAGTTCAATTCATAGCTGGAAATAAATCCTTTTTTTGTTGTTGTTGTTCTCTGTAAATGGTTGAATCATTTCGAATTGAGTTGGATATTCCGTTTATCACACATATATTTTTTTTAGTTCAAGCTTCATCTAATGAATGAAATATCACTCTCCGTCCAAACGAGCTCAGACAAATAAATTTCAAATTCGATGTATAATAATTAGATTAATAAAATAGTACCACAATATGATAATATCGATTCAATGTCTACAGCTGGGCATTCACATATTTTACTTTTGGTTATTGGATAGTTTGCTGCAAATTACAAAATTATATTAGAAGCCATACAATTCCAAACGCATTAGTAAATTCACTATGTGAGCAGTTCTCATTAATTTGTAATAATATTTGATTGATTTCGATCGAGAGACATTAACAAATTTAATTGTTTCGAAATAAATGACAGAAATTGGCTTAATTTTTTCCTTTCGTTTAATGAGTGTATGTAATCAACTACACACTATTAGTGAGACATTGTGAGATTCTCATTTCCATAAATCTAACGGAATTTGGCTACCAATTCAATAGAAATAATTTCCATCTAGCATTTTTCGATTACGTAATTGTCATTAGTTGAAACTACCTTTTCACACTCATACTAATTTTGACTAGTAATTTCCTCAAAATATTCTACCTACAATTTAAGTTCAATTACCTATTAGGAGATGAAGTGTATAAAATGACTGGGAGGTAGTCCAGGTAATGCGATGTTCTTCATATAGACATATAGAATCATGCATATCGTTCAATCTGACGGGATCATTTAGTAACCTTCTCGTTGGTATGCCCCCCTGTTTTTGCTCGCTTGTTAGTTTTATCGCCGTTCTCACTGCTTTTCCTGATTCTACTCCACTTTCTCATTTAGACCTGGTTTTTCTAGAATATCATATTTTTCCCTGTTTTTCTTCCTATTGGTGTTGGTGCCTATATTGTTCACAATTTATATTCCATGTGGATTTTCTTCATTTTCAACCCAAACTTCCACCATCAATATTTTTACATTGAGAACAGCTTCCTTGATATCTAATCCACGTCATTTCTAAGTACATCTCAAAATCTATTTCAGTTACTTCCGTAGATTTATTTTGCTACGATTTTCTTTTTTTACTTATATGGAGCAGAATTATGGACTATGAAATTATGATCATTATTGCATAATAGCATTAAAAGTACCAAGGACTTCAAGTAGTACCAAAAATCAAAAAACTGCTGTGACAATCCCAAACAGTAAATACCACAATTCTTTGGCCACATTCCAAGACAAAGGCATATAAGAGTGAAGGTGGTGAATAATAAATAGAAAGAAGTAAGCAGGATTCACAAAAGAATTCACCACAACAATCTGTCCATATTATAGTGGACAGAATCAAGTATAGGAATCTAGAACAACTATCCTAGAGTCTACAAGTACAAGACTATCAAGTAGAAGATATGGAAATGGAAGTGCTTCCAAATAGCTATGAGATTCATGTATAATCTGTCTTTTCAAGGAGTAAAATAATTTGAGCAACAGAATTGTAAGACATAGCAGACACAAAGTACTTTGACAACTGAAACTGTCGCGTGAAAAATTGAATTTTTCATTGATGTTAATATACTTTACCTAAATCCTTTGCAATATATTTTCACTTTGTTAATGTCATCACCTAATTCCAATGATAATTTTCGTTCACATCTAAATTGAAAACTGTAGAAATAAAAATTTTATTTTCCAAGTCGACTAAGTGATCCCAGCTCGGTTTGGAAATTGAATTACAAAGTGAAATTCTCTAATGAATTTATATATTCAACTCAAGTCTGTTGGTGTTGTTATTCGTACGTCTAGAAATATGAAGATTCCACATTCACACATTCAAAATTGTTATCATTAAAAACTGAGAGCAAGAAGACCAGAAGGGATATGATCCCTTCAAACAATATGACTTTGTGGAAGAAAATAATTTGCTAATCAGACACTTCATTATAATGTTAACAGTAGTCTCTAAATAATATTGAATCTTTTATTCAGAATCACCAGCTTACATGCAGTCTCTGAAAACGATAACTTGGTTATCGAAACGCGTCTCGGACAGTGTAATTGTGAGTGTTGTAGTGGTAGTGTAAACAGTGTGTTTAGTATCCCCAACGATTCCAAATTCCAACTTATAATTACCATTTACTTTCCTATTTCGTTCCGTTCATAATGACTTTTGATTATAAACTAACTCATCTTAGTCTTTGAGTAATCTCATGAGCATAATATTGATTGTCAGCTCTGGTAACAATATGAGAGAAAGGAAGAAACGAAGTGGATATTTCTTGAAAAGTGACATTTTACATAACTACAAATGGAAAAGAATGGAGTTTATGCAGAATATTCCTGAATTATTCTCCATTTTTTCACGGCTTCAAATTTACAATCTACACAGGTACAGATATTTCTCAGATATAGTGTAAAAACCATTGTTCAATACAACTTCGTTTGAATTTATTACTTAGCACCTGAGTTTTAGCAGGTATTAATTAAATTAGACATTAGGATTCCATTATCGAGAAGCGATTTTGAGGCAACAATGAATTGATTATTAGTTGAATTGATTTCATAAGAATGAAGTTGTTTTGAATGCAAAATGGTAGCGAATTATTTATAAATAACATTAGATTGGCTTTGATTTGATATTTAAGTGTTATTTTGGAATGAATTATTTGTGTATAGAAGTTTAAGAGCTATTTTTGACAGTGGCAACTTACCACGCGAATCTCTTTGTAAACAGCAAATATTGAGTCAGCAAATATAACAATAGCAAATATAAAGAACAGCAAATATAAAAGGAAATATTTTTTTATTTTTTATCAGAATTTCACAACTGATCGATTGTCTTCTTCCACTAGCATGTTATATCTTTTCAAATTAAAGAAATTTTCAATATTACTCAATATCACTGGTATTTTGGAACTAAAACTCAAGAAGTAAAAGACTAGAAAATGGAATTCATAAGAGCTTCACCGGATTTTATAGTTTACATGATAAAAAGATAGGAATGTTTCAAGATGTTTCCTTTCCATCAGTGAGGAAGCGTCCAATGATTCTCAAAAACTTTAGTTATCAGCTGTTTGTTTTAGATGCTTCAAAATATATATAGTATATGTAAATTTAATTATCATACAACCCACAACCATTAAGGATACAACATGGGATAATTGCGAATATGTAGAAAAGAAAAATCAAAAACAAATATCCGACTTGTTAAATGTTCAGAAATAATATTAGATTGGCTATAGTAGTTCTCCCTGTCAAAAACTGACGATCCGTAAGTGATGCAGACTTGTAATAAATTTATCAGAATTCAAAAATCGCCATTTTGAAACATTCGCGTCCATCTATGAAGGAAATATGGTGATTATTTGAAGAGGTGTTTTGAATCTGATAGTCAAATATTTTTCGTGAATTATTTGCATGTGCGTTATTCATTTGGAAAACTTCTAAAACTCTCTATAAAAAAGGATTTTCTCCAAAATACATTGTTCTTGATCTCAACTCAAATAGATTATTCGAATTAGTATTACTTTTGATACGTGGTGTGATGCATTCGTTCTCATTTTCTTGATTTTAAACCATATTTTTCTTACTTTTGCTTTTTTTATTAACTTTAGCTCAGCTTATAATCGTTTTATATCGGATGCCTCTTTCTCAATGTCATAAAAGTTTCTTTTTCTGTAATTTGAATTTAATTAAAGATCTCATTCTTTTTTTGTTGAATTTGCCTGTAGATCATATCGAATTTCATGAAAATATTACAAAGTGAAAGAGCTGATGCTGATCTTTGGTAGGCAAACATATTTCCGGAATAAACAGAAGATCCTGAAAGCAAAGTTCAGTCAATTTTGTTCACAAATACAAAAGTAACGAACTTAGATCGCAACCGTTGTCGACGTTACTTAATTAACTTTTCTCAATTTTCATTTTAGAAGACTAATTTATATCCTCGTTTCTGAGATGAAATAATATACAGTCTACAATCGAAAAAGACGAAGGAGAGGATAGCCAATTACTACCATTAAAATGATAATATTCTCTCATTTCATTCATAATTTTACGACAATTTAAATTTTTTACATTCAACAAATTCAAAAATGAGAAATTGGTTTTTAATGGATCAGAAAACGTGAAACTGCACCTCATCAATGATCAGTTGATTGTCCTTATGGAGAAATATGCTGTATACAAAATTTCTAGAATCAATTGAACCGTAATAATAATCAATTCTTGATACGGTGAAGATTATTCACAATAGCAAAAAAATGGAACTATATGAACATGTATCTAAAAGGAGTCATTATGTCGATAGAAATCAATAATAAGCGTGATTTTCAGTCATAAATTGTATCATTTTCTCACTTTTCTCTTACTTAAAACTTTTTATTAACGGTATGGATATAATTCAGCTGCTCCCTCTTTTTTGCAATAAGCATTTATGTTGCAGCATCAAACAAGTTTAATAAAGAAGAAATATCTGCACTTGTTAGCTGAATTTACGACGTTAATATTTAAAAATTTACATCCTAAATGCAGATATCTAATATAAGTATGCAATCATAATATTTTCTAGTAGTATAATATTTCATAAGACACCAACGTAATGTCACACTCTTATCTCGGTGAAAATAGAGAAATGGGGAAAAAGGAAATTACAAATTTCCCAAGTGTCTGCACGCTCCACAGAAGACGCAGAATAAGATGAAAGTTACGCATTATGAACAAAGACAATAGAAGAAATAGTTCATTTGAAAAAATAGTTTTTTTAATAATATGTTTTTTAATTACAATCCCAGTTTTTTTCGGGAAACATTTTCACCATGAATTATTACTTAGAAAAGATCATTTCAATATGAAAAGTATCTTGCATAATTTTGTCGCTACAAGATATCACCACAGGATTGAGTTGCAGTAGAACCTTTCTTTATTATATACGACAGTTCTATTGGAAATATTTAGAGGAGCATCACCACCGCCTCTTAAAACAATTTTGTATAAGTATGTGGAATGTTTGGTATTTTTGTGTTGATATCTGGCATAACCGACTTGATCAGTTCGTTATAAGCGTCGTTACGGCATTGCAATTTATGGAGTTCGTGAAATAGTTTTTTAAAACTGAACTCGACGGACGTGAAGTTGGCGCTACTGTTTGTTATCACTTAAATAAAGATGAATAACAATGAGAGTGTCTTCAATTGTTGGTTAAATGTTTCAGCTAGTCTTTCTCTTCACGAAAAAAAGCATTAGAGGGTGAATCTCGTCTTAGTTGACCACCTATTGCAATTATTTCAGTAAAGGTTTGATCTGTGAGAAAACCGGTTACATTCAATCTTGACAAAATCAACTTTAGGGTTTGTATGAGCAATCTCATAGACAATTATCAAACCTATATCTAGCCAAGAGATGTTGAAGATAGGTACCAGATTTGTTAACTGATACACGAAAAGAAGTCATGGAGGAGGAGAAAGAACACCTACTTATTGTGTAATTTTCGATAACGGACGACTAGACACGCTAGAAGCTATACCAGTTGAGCTATCCTATAGGCACGTACCGCCTTCATATTCGATGCACCTACGTAAGAGACCCACCGAAAAAAGCTACCATCCATCCTATGGTAGAGATAGATCAATTTCGAGTTAATAAATAATAAAATAATGGAAAAAGAAATCCTACTCTGTGAATGAATTTTAGCTATCAAGGGAAGTCCCTAGACTGGGATTTAGTCTTAGATCTATTAGTAACAAAACACAAAGTTAATTTGAAAATATCATACAAAACATCCCGTGCTTTTATAATAGTGACATTAATTTTCTCCGCAGTAATTTAATTCTTATGCCAAGAAGTATTTTCCACTTTATGCACTGTCGTTTATTCCATCACCTAATTCTGAATCACAAAGATTTGTTTCAATTATTCAAACCCATCAATCGATTAAGTATAAAGTTCGAGGTAACAAAGTGCAATTTGTACAACATGTCATTGTTTTGAGCGAATTATTTAGTATACTTTCATTGAAATTGAAAATTAATGACGGAAACAAAAGACTCAATTGATGAGAAAACTTCACTGTCACCCAAAGATGTTCAGGAAACTGATTAGCATAATCGAAATGATACGATTACTATAGACGGAGAAGTCACAAAAGGTCGAGAAGTTTCCAAACTTTTCTGATGACTGTATAACAGCCTCCGGTTGAATTGGAGTAGAACGAACTTCCGTTTTTGGGATTGTATGACTTAGACAAGATAACTACTTGTTTGAAGGGAAACTTTTTATCCGTTTGTTAGTGTGTCTATTGGGAAATTATTCATCACTAGAGATAAAGTTCTATTAAGCAAATATCCTCTTTGAGGAGCTTCAAGTAATGTTAGTAGTTTGAAGTATTTTACATAGAATCATATAACATGCTTGATATGATCCTGATTAATGAACTAGAAAAATGAGATATTAATTTGAGTATAATAAAATCTCAAAAAATTATCGACTTTGATGTATGGAACCAGACAAGAAATATTCTAATAAATGGAGTTACATACGTGTATGTAGATGAGGACTTCATAGAAAATAAGAACCGATTCCGTTTGATATTTTTGAACAAGCGCTGATACGAATATTCTGTTGTCGGTGGATTTTTGTTGGTAAAAACCCAGAAACCAGAAGATTTTATCAAAAAATCACTAAAATATATGAAAAATAGGAGATAAACAAAATTTACATCCAAATTCATGGCACTCAACTTAAGATTGTCTGAACTAACTACACAATGAAGAGAAGAATTGATATTCGAGCATTGTGAGTGACACTGACTTGTGGAAACCGCCATTTTGGGATAACAGCGCATTCACTTCAGTTGCAAAAATTTTGTGTATGATGGGTTCCATCATTGCTTGGATTACTCCATAAATATGAAAAGAAAAATTGGGAGCAGCTGTGACATTTTCAAATGCTTACAATCGCTTACAATAGACATGAATTTTCATTATTAGCGAAACTTGCAATAGGTTTCACAATTACAGTTCATAAATATGCAGGAAATTGCACATACACATTTTTGGTACACAAAGAAATTTATCAATTAAAACGTAGACATAATACACACGATCGAACATCGATATAAAAATCAAAAGTAGCCGCAAATGGTAACGATATCGTCATCATTTTAATTTGCAGTAATGTTAAGTTTCTCCACTCTACCACTGTCAACCATTTGCTCTAGATATTTGATACACTTTTGTCAATATGCAAGGTGTGATATTTATAATATCGCAAAGCTAGCTAGCGTAGCTATTCCATCAGTAATGTAGTTTTCGTATTTAGACTAATGTTACTTCACAGTCTTCAGTGGCGATAATTTGTTTTATCTAATGTTGATATTCTTCAAACGCATCCAGTTCTGTATGTCGCTTTTCTGTAGTTAGTTGCTGGGAATTTCTCAAGTGGTAAGGTGAATTTTATGGAACTATAACGCTGTCATGTTGAAGCAGTAACAGAGTTTTAGAAAACTATCGCTCAAATAACTTGTCGTTCCTTTTTTCGTGTTAATCGCCTGTTTGAATTGACTCAAATCACGAAAATACGTCTTTAATAATACCAAATATACTCCCAATATAGCAGTTTATCAATCTTTTTCTTTATCCTTAGAAACATATAATCAAACCTAAAACTGAAAATGGAAATATTGCGCTTAAGCAATTATTATTGTTCTGGATGACCTTCAGGGGTTTTAAGTGATATTGAAAGTGCACCAATAAATTTTTTTTATAATCATGTCACATATCTGTTTATCCAAATTTTTGGTGTTATACAACCGGGATTTGAGCTATTGCGTTTACACTTTTTTCATACAAATTTCATATGCTACAAAAGTCCTTCCTTAACAATTCTAAGAATCTCATTCAAAGATAGTAAGATAGTATTCGATTATCAAAGAAAAACTTGGAAACTTTTCTATATTTTGCGTGTTTCTCAATTTCTCACAGAAATGAATCATTCAGGAGCAAAGTTGGACAATACGAGACACTCACCAAGACTCTTCAACTATATTTTGATATACCTAAAATGAAAATATAAGGCAGGACCTTACGATATGGAAGAGAAGTTGAATATTGGAGATACATTCTGAGCTATAGAATACAATCCGGACAGTATGAAACGATAAAGAACTTACCCATGAAACGTACGATTTGTTGTATATATTCAGGATTGTAGTCCAGTTCACACTTAGATTTTCTACCTCAAACAATTGAATGATTTTCTCTGAAAAGTTTTACAACTGGGCTATAATTAAAATAACCTCCGATTTCATCTACTCTATTTTAGCTATATATATTACCAGAACATTGAATTTAAGAATACAATGAAGAACCACAATTAGGAATAATAACAATGATAATACAATGTGCTTTAAGCCAAAGCTAGCGACTTTTACCGCTAATTCAAAGCCTGTAAATATTTTTCACTGAAAACGTAGAAAACATTCCACAAACCTTGTAACCAATGAAGACTATGGCAAATATTAATCATAGTGTCACAATACATTTTGAACGGACTGTGCGCAGCCTCAAGAAAGTCATTTAAAAGAAAGCTCCAATGAAAGTGGTGAGCCTCATACAACAAGCAGTCTTTTTCCCATCCGCATTATATTTCCGAACATGCATCCAGTCAGTCTCACTTATTTCCAAGGGTGAAGAGCAGATTAGTAACACGGTGCTTCAACGAGGAGTAGGAGCTGCGGGTGCTAGTCACTTAATAAATGTGATCGCAGGCAATAGATTTCTGAAAATAATCTTATCCACTGCTTCATAAAGTGTCTAAATTTATTCAGTTAGTATTTAGAAAAGTATGATTTTAGTCGCCATTAATTTGAACATTCTTTCTTGTTACAAAACGTTCCTCACATAAACTAAAGATAGCAAAATGTATTTTGCAATCGATTTTCAAGCAAAAAGGTTCTATTTGCTCAATTCGATAAAATTTATGGTTTAGGAGATATGTAGATTTTTAGTTCGTTGTACATGCCAAGGAAACCGTTCGCTATAAAGAGATATTCTGAAGAAAACTATCATAAATTGTAATTATCTATTGAAAATACTTACAGGAAGTATTGAAACACAATCAAACATTTCTAATTGAACTGCATACTGTCGAACATCGTATTACTTACATCAGAAAAAAATTGAAATGTAGAAAAATTGGTTACCTTACAACAAACAACAAATGAAAAAATGAAAAAAACTATAATAAATGTTTGAAGTGGGTACCTTGATTCTACACACTATATCTTTGAACTAGGAAGAGCCATTCTAAGATTCTGGATCATAACGTCAGAATGGAAGTTTATTCTATCGATCATTCTTTTGTTTACTGGTGTTGTGCTTTTAAGATATCCACAAAAAAATTAATTCGATGTATTTAGTTCAGTGGAACATAGTGGCCATTCAAATGGACCTCCCCGAGCAATCCGCGTAGTAGGATAAATGTTATTGAAATGATTTTTCACATCATTTGGGAAGTAGTGCATGAACCACATGTCTCTGCGAATCTTTAGAGGAATATCACATAATATGCGTGAGAAATCGTTCTGGAGAAACTCTAAGTATCGCTGACGATTCATTCATTCAGGTTATTATTAGAAAAATGTGGACCTAGTAAGTTCTTATCGACTACACCTGACCACACATTAAGATGAAACCGATGTTGGTTCTTAGTTTTAATTGTACTGCACTTAAATGTAAATTATGAGTATTAATAAACTTGTCTCGTGTGAAACCAACTTCATCAGTAAACAGTACTTCTCCAATAAATGTATTATAAGCTTAATGTTTATCTAAAAACTAGCGAGCGTTGGCCAGTCTTAATGGAAAACTCTCTACTTCTATGGCATGCACTTATTGGATGTGTAAGACAGTTTTTCCGGGAGAATCCTATGAATAGTTAATACGTCCAATTATAAGTATTTTCAATACATTACAATTTATGATAATTTTTTTCAGAATTTCTCTTTATAGTGAATGATTCCCTTGGAATATACAACTATCTAAAAATCTAGATATCTCCTAAACCATAAATTTTATCGAGTTAAAGAAAGAGTACGTTTTTGTTGAAAAATCGACTGAAAAATCTATTTTTGTTATCTTTAGATTGTACAGTTTGTCCCTGTAAAAGTTATGGATAGTTGACCATTGGCCTGCAGATGGTAATCTAGAATTATTTATTCTGTCAATCATACTACATGGTCATACGTAATCATCCATCCAAAATTCATATTGTTCGAATGTATAATTTAGAAAATACACTTAAATATAAGATCCGATCTCGCAACTTTGAAGAACTATAACTCAGAAACCAAGGGACATATGAAACAATTTTTTCCTGTCATATACTCACTCTCGAAATTTTTTGTATCAACATCCCGTGTTATGATTGTGAAAAGTATTATATAGAACTGAATTCTATATTATATTTCCGTTACTAGTAATACAGTATTTAACACGATTTTAAATGAATATGGAAAATGAGTATAACTGTAAGACACTTAAAGTAGAGCTTGTATTCCAATAAGTAAATACTCGGATGCAGAATTTTTATTCTTCGTTTTAATTAAGAAACATTTACATTCATTTGATTTTGCAAAAAGCTCAAATATTCTCCATTATTTCAGCTCACTAAAAATTAATTATTTCGTTATCTTGCAACATCTCCGTATAAATTCTCTCAAGTCATGAGGCGCTCAATGCAGGAGAAAAGCCGTAAGTCGGAAAAAATCGGTTAGGAGCAATGACGTGAAAGGGACAGGAGCAACGGCAGATAGATATCTTGCAAGACAGACACAGATAACACAAATCTACTGTCACTTTGATAGATTAATGCGGTGACTGGATAAATTTGGGCTAAACAAAAAGAAAGTTTAGTCGACATTAACCCTCATTATTTATGTTTACTCTCAGAAACTGTGATTTATGACAAGCGTGTGAATTTATTATTGCTAGTAAAACATAGAAAAGTATATTTATGTATGATAGGTCTATTATTATTTAGAAAATATGGAATCATACATTTTAAAATGAGTGGCATACATAAAAAACTCTTTCACAGAAAGTGGATATAACTGGCCAACTTGAAATTTGAGCCACGTCGTTGTTGGACGGAAATAATTCGATGTGAAATTATTCAAGCTTCAGTTTAGTAAAAGTACAGTTGTGCCAATTATTTCCGTATTATTTTGTGAATACAAAACGCTACTTATTTGTTTGGCTGTGTGTTCAAGTGTTTGTGCACTTCAGATGTCACTGGATAACGGTGGCCACTAAGTTTAATTGAATAACTAAAAAATGATACCACTAAATAATAAGAGAATCAACTCAGATGAAAACTTAAGATAACAACCAACACAAAATTTATGTAAATTATCAAGCTTGATGAAATATTAATAATATTATAACAATTTTATGGTTCGTATATTTGCAATTCCATTCTCTTTCCTTGAAAGAAAAAACAATTACACGAATTTATAGAACAAGCTAGAATCTAAATTTCACATAACTATCCCAATTTCAGTCCATTATAACCTTATTCTGGAAAAAACAGAAAGTATCTGTGTATATGTGCTATATCTATCATTAAAACTATTTTTTCTTTCTCAATTTAATTTCCGTCTGTCTAAATTACAGAATTCCATTATCACTTTTGCAATAATTGGGTATTTAACTGGGTAGTTACTTTGTGAATGAAAAATATCAATACATCAACAAATAATAGATAATCGCCATCATTCACCGATTTTCTAGAATCAATGGCCTATTAAGAATGTTCAAGCTTTTTATATCAAAATGATTCAACTGAAAGGAGACCCATAATTCTATCAGTTATCTATTCTAGCTTAGAAATCTGTTGATTAGATTCAACTAAAATTTAGAAAGAAATGTATGGCATGATGTTATTATCCACAATTGACAAATCCGTGACTCTAATTTCAACCATAGATACACGGACATTTTTAAAGAAATGAACCGAATTAAGATTTATCCGTGTCTCTATTTTCAGCCGTGGATGTTACAATAATAAGTTTTAACTCACGGATATATATTGTCCACGGACAAATACCATCCACGAACAAATATCATCCACGGATAAATACCATCTAAAGATGAAATATTTTTCTAATCTATTTGGAACGAAATATACGAAAAATTCATTATTAAATAATATTGTAAGAATAACCCACGGAAATTTGCGTGGAGGGTGCCAATAGCAGCACCGATATGGTATACACATGATAATTATTTATAACTGAATAGAATGTATTTTAGATTTACGTGTATTGAAGTGCAAATTTGAGTCCAAATGTTGACTAAGTTGGATTGTTTCATAAGGATATTTTCTGGTATAGTAGAAATTAAACTGAGAATCTAGAAGACTGTCGGAAGACGCCAAAACGGCTACAGTAACCCTTCGTTCGATAGTTTTCCAGGCATAAATTTTTTGAGACATCAGTACACCCAGAAGACAAGGAAAGCCAAACCTAAAAAATAGAATGGATATTGCAAAAGTTCTTACTACGATTTTATGACTTGTGTGATAGTTTTTCGAACTGTATCTGAGAGGGTTCGTTATGTTGAAAGATTATTTTTTTTTATGTAAAGTAGGTCTTTCTCACATCCTATTGATCTAAAATATTGAAATCATACTCTGCCTTCACTATTTTTCCAGTCCACAAACAAAATTATTTTTGTCTGATTGTTTGACCCTAACCTAACTAGCTATAGTATCTAGTTCGCACCAATTCTCAACGTTCTATTTTGATTAATCTTCATGGTGTTAGACTTATATCTTATCAACAGTTAAAAAGTATGCACAAAATGCTTTTTATTATTTTTAAAACGTTTTAAATTTAACAAGAGTGAGTTTTTGTTCATGTACCCTCTTTGCGAATATATTTGTATGATCCAAGACTTCAATCAAAACGCTGATCACACTGCTTCATTAAATACTTACGGCTTCTATTATTTCTCTTTGTCAATCGACAATCTTCAATAATCATATCCTTTATTTCAGATGCATTTGTTTCGTGGATTACCATTGAGTCTTTTCTCGTATGGCGGCTTTTTCATACAGTCGGCCCATATTATCTGTTTCAATTGAAGAAAAAACTCCTTATGAACTTTCAACAATCATTTCTGATTTTGTTTTGGTACTATGCTTATATCAAATTAAAGAATCGTAATCACTGCATGATATTCAAGTGTTTCAAATGTATGAAAATACGGTTTGCGATAACTTTAAACAACAGCGGATAAACTAAAAATAATTTTTCATAACAGCGACGAATTTGACATGTAGAAGATATGAGCTATTCAAAAATATAGTTATAGCGCACCGTTCATCTTCGAAGATCATTCGTTGAACTTTTGTAAAACCCCATACATGCTATTATCGAATTACTCATACATGAGTGGTAAACATGTTTGCCTTAAACCGCATGTCTTCAGAAATGGGAATATAATCAAGTTGAAGCGTCAATAGTGAACAATCAGATTGTGCGATATAAAAATGTTTCATATGGAATTAACATCCTATCTCCATATTTGGAATAATGGAAAATATAATCACATTAATCTATGTTTAAACTTTACCGAATAAGTCGTTGTAACAAATGTTCATTCGCTCTTTGATAAGTTATTCATTTTTTCTGCCCATATTCACATTCCTTCACTTCCTGACCCTGAAGCATAATTTGAAATAAGTCTGAAGACAAATTTGTTACTTTTCCCAATTTATCCACAAATTAACTGTGAAACACCAAGCACACTGTCCAAGTATCTCGTTTTCTCTTGTCACTGTTTAGGCAAAAGTGACGAATCCATATTATTGTATGTATGTATGTATGGATTTGGAGTCTTTTTACACTGCAACCCTAAGGATCCACTGGAGAACCCAGTGTTTACAGCTGATCCATTAATCCACTCCTTTTAAAAACTATAGAATGTGGGATAGCTTTAATTGCCAGAGATCTTCGTCTTCTATTTCATACGCTCCCATGTGTAGTACTCTGGATCTCCAAAGTGTTTCACACTTCGAAAAAATGTGGATAGAGGTTTCGTCCTCTGTGCAACATAACCTGCACGTCGCATTATCTGATAGGCCTAGCGTTGGTTGAGGCGACAGTGCCCCAACAGAACTCCTCTTGGTATTCGTAGATTGTTCTTACTTAGGTTGATACATTCAGCAGATTCAGACCTTGTAGGCTGTCCCAATAATTGTTTTTGCTCCTATCTACTTGCTTTTCCAGTACTTTCTCCATTACTCTGTATTTGATACCACAGCATCCATATTTTAGGCATGTTTTTTATAGGCTCATCTTATACCGTACAATGAAACCGGCGGAATTCTTCCTGATGGTGATAAATTAATTTTGAAAAATATTAGAGAGGAGCTAGCAGGACACTATGCATGCTCGGCAATCAACATAGAAGGAGAAACCTATAGCGCACCATACGAACTTGCAGTTCAGTGTAAGTAAATTTTTATTCAGTTCAGATTCTTATTATGTCATTATATATGTTTTTACTGAAATGTATCCGTCGGATTTTTGGATTCACAGGAATTTGCTTCCAGTTTCAACATTAAAAGGTAAAACTGAATAGTATAACGTATAGCAGACCACTGCTTCCGTATATTTTCATTCAAAGATCTCTAGACAATAATTGTAACCAATAAACTAAAAACTTCTTTGACCTTTCCAAGGAAAAAAGGATCTATTCAAAATAAGCAGTCTTAAACTATGATTCTAAACATCCTATTGGAATGAGCTTACTTACTCTTCAAAATAAACTAATTTGGCAATAACTAATTCTAGTGGTACACAGAACAGTTCTAGTAGCTGTAATTGGTACAATGTTTCAGTCAAAAATTGAAACACAAGAACAAGAATTGGCCTCCAATTCCGGCCAGGTCATGCTGCTACACCGATTCCACCCGAGTCGGGTGGCCTGTGCTGTACTATACTAGGTGTTAGTTGAAAATTTGGGAGTGAGTTGATAACGTGAAACTAATGCTTTGACATTTTTCTCATTTTCTCATAGAAGAACTCGTTTTTAGAGTTATATGCCTTCAAAGCTGCGAAATTAGAACTTATATTTAAGTATAATTTCTAAATTATACATTCCAACAGTATGAATTTTCACAAGAACAACCTGTAGAATCCAAAGTTAGCTGAAATGAACTATTCAATCGATTGTTCAACAAAAATGTACTCTTTGCTCTACCCGATGAAATGGTTTAGGAGATATGTAGATTTTTAGATCGTAGTACATGCCAAGAAAAGCGTTCGCCATAAAGAGACATTCTGTGGAAAATTATCATAAATTATAATTATCCATTTAAAATACTTACAAAAAACAATGTCTTTCATTAGAAAAAACTAGTGAAAAGATGAAAACATGAAAACGGATCAGAAGACCTCTCCAAGATCGGATGAAACTCTAACGAATGCCTAACGCATTGTGTCAATTTTACCAAAAGTTCTCTCTAGTGTAATTTAGTCTTTGAAAAAACTTTTCCATGTTACCGTTGGATTGATTGGATAGAAATTATGTCCCCCTTATATCTACTATCTATCAGATAAAGGGAATCAGGAGAAAAAATGTACCTTTGGACGTAATTCGTTGCGGTTGCTACAAATCTTTCACTTTATTACAGTAAATTCCCGGAAAAGAGAAATTAACCTTAACACCGAACAAGGAATAGAACAGGATTTTTCACGAAGGATAAGACACAACTTTATGAGGATCGTTTAGAAGTTACGAAATCAGCTCACATTTTTCGTTCGCCATTTCTATTGATATTATTCCATCAAAATCGGGTAGCATAGCAGTACGAAAAGAGATGAAGAAGTATATCAAATATATATATGAATCAATTATGAATGTTTCAAGAACTTGAAACTTAAAATTTCTGATATTTTGGAAATGAGATCACGCTATTCGACGTAATACGTTAATAATCAGTCAGTAAATATGCGCTAGAAACAACTCGTATTCACAGTAAAATGAGGAATAATTATTCAAGTCATAACAATATCAATGTTATCAAAAAATGAGGCGAAAAAATTATTTAATTTGTATAAATCGAAATCATTTCCAAGTCATTTACTTATAATGACCAATTTGTACATACATAGTTCAATACGAATGTGAAAAATTCAAAGCAGAAAGTAAAATTTAGTCGTTTATGGCACAGAAGGCCCGAAAATACGTTAAATGTGAAAAAAAAATGTAATAGATTTTATTTAAATTAGCAAATGATAGGAGAAACTTGCTTACGGATTACGCAGACGGATTCAAATATGAAAAAGAAAAGTCAATATTTAGAAGTCCCGGCAGTGAGTCCTACTGTTTAGTTTGAGTAAATGTTCAATAGTTTTCTTTTGTACTTTACACATTAGCTCAAATGGAGTCGCAAAATAGGGCATAATAAACTGTTATAGAAATTGATAAGTTCGGTTCCTTAAAAACTGATCTCGTTTCAAGACAGAACTGAATATTTTAGATAAAGAGGCGATATGTAACTATCATTTCAAAGAATTATCTACAACTCCTAAGATATTTACACTTTCAGCGATGTCAATGGTGGTATTTAGTACAAAACGTTGTAATGTATTTTAGTATAACAAAACATCAGCCTTAGAAACATTGAGGGACAGAATATTAGAATCGCAGCCTTATTTAAGGGTTATTAGGTCTAATATCTAATTATAAAAAGGGTAAAAGCGTGAAAACTGTATGGACGAATCCCATAAATGTCTCTACACTATTAATAATAATTTTGACCCTGACTGGAATGCGACGCTGAAACAATGTTCCACCGGTGTAAGTTGTGTCGAACGGTTAACTTAAACTGAATATCTACTGGTTCAGTAGTTTAGAAAAGCGTTCGACTGTCTTTTCGAAGATTCTGAATTCGTAATGATAATAAACAGATTTGAAGCTCATTCAGGGCACTGTGTTTGATTGAGCTGTTCATTGCCTGTTCACTTTCATTTCACAAAAAACAAACTCGCCAATAGGGTTCTCAAATTGATTTATAATAACAAAAACCTTGCTTTATTCAATGCTTCCATTTAAAGAAGAAAATCGGTTTCATCTCTAATATATTTTTATTCACTTAACGTTTTGAGTCTTTATTGAAACAGTATAAGAATTTGATAAAAATGTATTAGGGATAGAGCCTAGTGGTTATTTAATCTTTTTGTTTGTTCATTTTATTACAACTAATCTAATCTCCATCTTCGAGAACTCTAACTCTTTTTTATGTTAAATGTATTTAAATAATTGTGAATTTTTGAGGAATTCTGAAGAACAATAGTAGCCTAAAAATTTCCCTTCTGTAATACATATCACAGATGTTGTGTTGTAATATAACCACAGAAAACCATGTAGATCAAGTTAGAACTCTATATTCTTAATTTGGACGAAACGTTGAACTTCGTTAATCTGTTGTCAGAAGTCGAAAAATATACTGTGTATTCCAACTTCTCTAATGATTGTAGATGCAATAAAAAGTGAAGATTTACTTAGTGAAAATGATAATTAGATAATTTGGACACCACCAAAACATTGTAATGTTTTCCTTATTAATTTATACGATTTATATTCGTGGGGTATATTGATAATCACTGTCTCTCACGTTCTTAATTTACTCAAATACACTAACTTATAATAATTCAGTTATCACTTTCACTTAACTAACTTCTTCTTCGATTACTTTGTAATTCGTTCTGTTCACTACGACTATTTATTATGAACTGAACTAAACTAAGCTAGAGAAACTCAATATATATATATATATATATATATATATATATATATATATATATATCCCAAAAGAAATCCAAAACTCTCCGAAAACTGAAGAAACAAAACAAATAAATAATTAGACTTTCCTAGCAATTATTCAAAAGAATCCTCATCTAGCCTAACTTTACCTTTTAGAAATTATTCAAGAGAAACAATGTAAATAAACCACTTGATATAAAAACAAAGATCAAACGAATTCCGAGTATTTCTTCAAAGGCGGCGCCTTCGCCGAATTTTGGAATTCTACTAAATCTAAGCAGGATCTGCTCCAGGGCAGAGATGAGTTTGCAACAGTATCTTTGAGAACTAGTAATAACATAGGACATGGTCAATCCTCTAATTGTCATGTTTAGATTCAGTCGGTTGAGCAAGCTGTTATGTTCACGTTACATTAGAAACCTAATAAAAAACCGGATTCAAGATAAACACACAATTTACTTATATAGTCCTTAAATATATGAATAACTCTTCTAGGAAATCCCCATAAGAAACAATCGTATTTTTCACTATTCCAAATACTCGAATTTTTCAACGAGTTATCTCGCGATACGCCATTTAAAAAGCCGAGCAGGATAACAAAAGAGCATTCAAATACTTCACAACGTAGAATAATGTGTCAATCAAGCATCGAGATCGGAAAACCATCAGCATGAATACAATAATTTTCCAATTGAGATGGTCCTCACGTTGACTACGGTAATTTATTTGTTTGCCGATCTCGTTCAATCGTAAAATTGTTTCAAATACATTGGGAATATTTTAGTATAGTATAAAACTATGTTTATTGTTCTGCCTATGAAAAACTAAATATTTTTACGGGAATTATCAACCCTGCATTGTTTGTGCCATTAGAAAATAGTTAATTGTACAAGTGAATAAAATTACATATTTATTCCGAGCAAAAATCAAGAGAATTAAAGACTGTAATACATATTGAATGAATCATTCTCATTTTTCACTAAATATTGTAATGGTCGGTTACATTAGAATTTAAAGTTACGCTTCCATAACATTGTTTTGTTCAGGTCTAAAACCTCCCCTGGAGGCTGAATCAACTGTACTCCACTTTTTGATATTTGAATCTTCCTAGCTATAGCATTATTGATATAGGACTCATCAACATTGCTTGATGTCCAATTCCCATGGTCTATTAGATTCAAGAGATCTGCTCCTAACTTAACTGATATAATCGGGGATGATCTTCGGAATTCTCTACATAATTTCAGATTCAATTACTTTGTTTTTTTTTAGTCATGATGTCGAATTAATTATTTCTTTCTGGTTGAATTTAGTAGAATTCTTCTAAGAGTATAAAATTGTCAGGAATTTTCATTTTAATATTTGGTAATTGGGAGCACATTTTTCCAAGAAACGAATAGCTTTGTGATTATTGATATATCAACATTGTCTTCAACAATTGTGGTACTTCTCATCATCGTGTACTGTGACATAATGTTGATGGTCCAAATTTTCTTGAGAATTGAGAAATAAACAAAGAATCTATTTTCATAAAATGAATTCATCTTGTCTTGCATCCTCTAGTTCACGAAGTTACTGTAAGCGGCCATATTTTTGTCTATATTCACGTGGTAACATATTCTTTTAGTGTGAGAAGGAATAATGAATATATTCCCGCTTGGAAAGAAGACAGCAATAATAATTGTGCAATATTTTGATGAATTGGTTAAGGACTAATTAATGGCCTAACTAGATATTGTGTGCCGCCAATTGTTGTCGTTAAGTTTTTAGCAAAATATGATATTGACACTGACAATTTGTGTATTTATAATGAACCCCTTAGCACATTCAACTAAATCTTGTTTATCGAACATTTTAAAAACTGTTATTTTATCCATCCTGAAAAAATTCAGTTATTTCGTGTAAAACTAGTAAACGATTTTGACACCTTCCAAAAGTAGATAAACTTTTTGATGAATACATTTCCGATTGATGTTGAGCTATTACGACTCTAGAGATATATATGTAAGGTACCAAGCCCGAAATTGTACAAAGCCGGCTTCGTACAGGCGATTTTGTACAAAGCCGGAATTCGCGGGCTTCGTACAGCGACGATTGTAGCGAGCCGCCTCGGTACAGCCATTCCTGTAAGTAGTGCAATCGTCGCTGCTAAACCAGTAATATACACGGTCATTTATAATGGAAGTGTTTTGTTAGCAGACAAACACAAATTTTTATTTATTTTACTTTTCTATTCATTTTATTTTAAAATATACAAGCGTATAATTTCAATATATTTTATTTATAAGTCAATTGCTTGCTTTCAAATCATTAGCAAAGTTCAAACGAGCCGTTTTGTACAAATTCGCCTGTACAAAGCCGGCTTTGTATAATTTCGGGCTTGGTATGTAACATATATACCTGAGGTACCTTTTTTGTAGATAATTTTATGGACTACAATTTTTGTTGAAAGTATTTTTATGATAAAACTCACCGTTCTGCTGAAAATCGCGAGAAACTCATTTTCAGCTTTCAAATTTTATTTTTAATTATATAATAAACAATTTCACTGATTATCAGGTTGGTGGGAATTTATGTAACTTCGAATGTCTGAAATGAGCGGACTATTATTAGTTTATCGATCCCATTATCATTATTGAGGTCTAAAGCCACTAAAAATTGGTTTCAAAAGATACGATCAAAAAAAAAGGTTATACTCATGCGAATATGGTCTCTTTACTTGTCATTTATTCAATTCTAACAATTGTGCACCCATAGTTATTCCATGGAAGGATTTGCCAAAGAAACTAACTCGAATTCTTTATCTATGGTTAAATTTCGTTCAGCTCCACTTCTAGATGCAATCAGTCGATCTACTATAGTACCTGCTACATCATTTCATCTATAATAGATCCTCTGATCACCATCATAAATCCCAATATCATACTTGGATGTGAGATGAAGGATTGTAATTGTAAATACCATGATGAAGAACTTTCAAATTTTATTTTTAATCTTATTCTTATGTAGCTTCACTCTTATTATTTGACCGGACTATAAGATCTGAAGACTAGAATCCAACAACAAAGGGGTCGATAGAGAATCTCAATAAATCATAGTTAGCAGTGGATGAACATCTTTTGTAGCTCTTTGAAAATTATGACCAGTTATACCATATCTCATCAAACGTTTTAGAAATTCTACAATACCATTCAAGTAAAAGAAATACTGATCCTATATAATTGGTGGTCAATTTATTGGAAATGAGAACGATGCATGGTAGGCGATTATTTTAAAATCTAGCTTTCTCTTTATTCCATATCTTATTGATTGTTTCATGTCAGTATTCATAAGACTCAATATTTTCTATAAGCGTATATCAATAATCGAATAACTCAATTTCCATTTTCAACTAATCTGTTCGATATATTTCGAAAATTTGTAGGTTAATTGCAAAATAACAACAGGATTTAACACGCGAGCAATTAGATTGAAGTATTATTTACGAACACTGGTTAATATTTCACTACCACAAAAAATATGCCATTAGATTAACCTGAAATCAAAAATAAATTATCCACGTAAATTACAGGCGTATAAAAATTGAAATACTGGAGAAATGAAAAAGGAAATGAATGAATAATTTCGTTTTTCATTAACCAGTGTCTGGTATTTCTTATAAACATCTCAAAAATTATTAGAATTGGTTCAATTGTGTTGTGTCGATTCCCACGTAAAATACTGATGAAAGAGATAAAATTATTTGATTAATTTATGAACCAATAAAAATCGATGCAATGATTAATCATATCGAAATGTACACTTTAAAAGGAGATTAGAGATTCCAATGATTTATATACCGATTTACCAATTCGAAAAATAATGGACGATTTTACAATGTTCGAACAAGACTAATTGCTACGCCGGGATAATAAATGTGTATAAGGAAGACGTTGAACTTTTTATGCGGAACAAAATATGTTTCCATCAACTTCATGATATGAAATAAAAGTGTGCAAACATTTTGTAGAAATAATTCCGTCGAGCATAATCTATACACATCCATTAGGTGTTAAAACTATTCCCAAGTGATAGTGGCTTGGAAAAATCGATATGTTGACATAATTAGAAAAATGGAGACTTCTTTACTGTATTAGAATTTTAGTACAAGAGAATAATGATGAATATTACACATTTATCTTCATATTCAATTCCAGTATAATAACCATTAAGTATACAGGGTCTGTCGTGAAGAATTTCGACAGTTTCATGTTCTCAAAGTTGCTTTCATTTATTCTGTATATTCTTTAAAATTACCCAGGATGTATTCAGCATACAACAACACGTGTAAATGATAAAATTGTTATCTCAAACTGATAGCTTTATCCACCATTTTATGATCGCCGATACTGAGTGGATTAGTTGCAGTAGGGGTGAATAAAATCGATATACTGGTACCAAATACAATAAATCAACACCTCTTAGTCAACGAAATGCATCCAACGCACAGAATTTAATGTCTTTCATATGAACTCTGCTTTTTCCATACCACAAATTTGCGAATTTGGCGTCTTGATTTAGGCTCTTTTCGAAAGAAAATTGAACAGCGCCAAAATATGACAATAAACTATCAAAGACAACAATGTGTGGAAACTCATCACAAGTTTTGACTTTGCTTGACTTGACTATATGAACGGAAAACGTCACTATTTGGTGTAGATCATGGGCTAGCTAAGTTATCGGTCCATATTTCTATACGTTCGGTTAAATTAGCAGAGGGAACATAAATTGATTTATTCTTTTAAATATTTTAATGATTGATATCATTTAATAACGCCCAATCTAACTGTACTATTAGTAATTGTTTTACCAATTCCTTATACATTGCAGTAATAGTATACTTCAGCTTTTCATTATTCCTTGAACACGAATTTTCTTCAGAGATTGCCGGCATGCAACGCTTTAAATAGCCAGTAAGCTGAAATATTTGCAAAATAGTAATTCGCTTTACATACAGTCAATGAAGTCACGTTACTTTCTAATAGAGTTTCACATAATTGACATATTCGAAGATTTATTTTATGTCGTTTATGTTTTAACTTGGTATTAAATCTTAGTGAAACAAACAATTTGAAAGAATAATCACTTAAAATATCTAATTGCATACAAAATAATTATTTAGAATGAATGAATCTCTTATTTTGAATATTAATAGTGCAAATTCATTTATGACTTCGTTCGCATCTTCAGGTATCAATGAAAATATGAAATTAGGTCTTGAAGCAATTTCTTTTACTATTGTAACATTTTCCACATTTCGTGAGAGAACAAAAGTTTGAACACTCGGAGAGTCTACATTATCAGACCGAACAGAATTCAGAGGTAAAACTTGATGCCTGAAGGGAGTTGTTTTTTTTGGGTATTGGCCAATCTGGTAAGCTTTTTAGAGTTGCGATTCAGATTGATGGAGAACAGGCTCGTTTTTCAGTACGTGTTTCTAGTGGACCGACGAAACTGATAGACTGTCAACTTGGTTGGAGTATTAACTCGATTCAAGGATGGTATACCTAACATGGACGCTGGACGACCGAATTTTTTACCAATAATCTTGTCTGCCTAACGCATATACTAGGAAATCACGAGTTTAGAATCATAAAGTGGCATGTAATCATGGATTCGTCACCATAAAAATCATGCATTTACTAAAGTCATATCTATATACGCAGATGAGTTCGTTAATAAGCAAGGATGCAGACAAGTAAATCTACCCCTCTCAGGTGCTGATTACAAATATGGACTGTTTGAGGAGATGAAATGACTTTGTTTTCGTTTTTTCGGGCGAAAATACCTTTCTTTTTTAAATGTAGGCTTACTGAGAGCAAAGTGCCACTCTTATTATTAAACCAGGTGACTAAACTTAATAGTTATTACGAATCCGCGGGAAAAAAAGCATTATTTAGAAGTTTGATATAAGTTTTATTCTTTGTATTCCATTTAATTGATTGAAGGGCAATAGTAATTTTAGTAATTTTAGTTCAACAATCCATTTTCACGATATAATACACTTTTTACTCGAAATATTAGTCGAACTCACGATTTTTGACGATTTCTTGGAATTTTCATGCAGTAGAACAAGAAGGAAATTATTATTGCTAAACCGAAAGTAATGTTTAGTGTAAACCTTTTTCAGCGAGACTGAATTTTATTCAATCAGATAAAACACATGCATACTTGTATTAACATTACAGTCTATTTGCGTCCTCGAAATGGACTACTTCACATTCAACACAAGATGGTGGCCGATAAGGCAAACACAATCAAGCAAACATCAGTAATTAACCAAATAACAACGGTCTGTAATTGTTTTAATGCGTGCTTCTCGTTCACCACTCGCTATTGGGAATTGTTTAGCTATAATTTCTGTAGTGTTTAGTTTCTGTTGAATAAACCGGTGAAGATGGTATTGCTAAAATTGGTTGATAAGAGTTCATATGAATTTATCTTGTGTTTCTGTACTACCTTCAGAAAATTTTAGAAAAATAAACTTCATATATTTGATATGGAATCACATTATTAAACATTTTATCTTAATATTTCAAACAATATGTCCTTACTGAATGACTAAATGAATCATCATGACCCTCTAACACTAAAATTATGTAATTTGGAGTGTAGATTTATTTTATAATCCCTCCACTAAGAGAGTATTTTCCGCCAGTAAGAAGGATAAATAATAAATTTAAGATGAACTAGCTGTCTCCGCGACTTCGTTCGAGTGGATAAGAGTCCATTTTCAGATCAATATATTAAACAAAAATTACACTCACAAATCTCACAACAAAATATATAAACAAAAAAAAGTAATTTAATAAATACTTACAATTCCTCTTTATATACAACGTTGGACGTTTAGTTTGTCGGGATGTATACAAATAATTTATTTGCTTCACTCACTCGACAGAGTGTGAGAAGCAACTTACACCAAGGTCCACCCCTGGTGTAGAGTCTGCCCCTGTGCTTTATTGATAGTCATTGCATAACAAAGACTAACCGGGAATTGGACTCGTTTGAAATAAAATGGAAAGTTTTTTGGGATAGAGGCATTCTTGGTATAAACACCCGCTCGCCTGTGCCATATCCTGTCAAAATTTCCGCCTCTATGAGGCGTACGTTATACTGAAGTGACGATATTTTAAGTCTTGTACCATTACAAAGTTTGGGTAGGCTTATGTTGCGCATTAATATGATTGGAACTTCTTTTTTCAAATGAATAATGTGCGAAGGAAGGCCAGGAGACTCAAAGAATTTAAAAATTCCATTAGGTTATTCGTCGAGTCCTCTTGCTCCATAACTCGGTTTATGGAGATGTCGTAGGTCAATAGACAAGTTGAAATTTAAGCTAATATCCCAGGATAGTAGTAATAATTCAATAATAATAATAATAATTTAATTTTTGCATGTCAATCAATCAACAGGGTAATGGAACGGTGAGTCCGTTAATTTCGATATTCAGATCTTCCAATTTCCAATTCCGATAAGGCAAGAGAAACAAATAATGAACACATTTATCAGATGCATATTTGCTCTAAATAATGTCCTTCAAAATAGTCACCAACTTAATGATGTTTTCGTGTGCTGTGATAACTATGAAAAAGCCTTCGACGGTGTTTACCACGAAAAATTCATCATTATATTAATAGAAACGTGTTTTGTTGGGAGAAACCAACATAGGATTGAGAACTTTGGACTGGCGACAGAAAGTTCGAGTCAAAGGAAGATAAACAGATGAACGTAATATCTAAGAAGGCATTTAATAAGGAATGTGTCCTGTCTCCACTATTGTTTAACGTATCTTCTAACAAAGTATTCAGCTTTATGTGATAAATTATTTAAGATCCAAATCACCAGTGAAATAATTAACACCATCCGCTATGCTGACGGTACCACAACTTTGTGCGATGATATTCTGCGTCTTCAAAATCCAAAGTGAAAAATTTTGATTGAATATTTAAAAAAATATGATATAATTAATAAATGACAAATTAACACATTTAAAAGAACTTTATTCTGTTTTCTAACAATTTATGTAATAATAATAGCGGCTACTACTCCCTCTGCTCTTACGAAATCACTTCTCTGGTCGTCTGCACACTCTGTCTCAATAGTCTGAGTGGTATAGACCCAATCGATCCTCGATCCCTCAGTCTCTATACTTACCCTTGTATTTCGATCCACATGAAGTTTTTTCCGAACGCTAGGAGCCGTTAAATGTCAATCTCTCAATACTAACAGCGTGATGAATCGATCGTCCACTGCCGTTATTTCCTTTCGTCGCCCACGGCAGGCCCTTCTATCGTAGCTACCTGGAGACGCCAGAGTGCATAGACTTCGCTACCCTAAACATTTCGGCAATGTACAGTAAGCTCCGGCCTTCTTTGGTCAATGCATCAGCTTGGGCTATGTCAACATTTGAAACAACCATTATTCTCGACCAAAATTTGAAAAAAAATATCTATTAACCACAGGTAAATAAATTTCAAGACAAATAAATCAAATCTGAGTTCTATCTAACATTTCCAAAAACAAACACATTGCTGAAAATCAGCTTTTAATAAGAAAAAAATGAAGCGACTGGTTTTTTTTTGCTGTTAAGTGTATACCAAATGCACCAAAAGGATATAAAAACTAGGAGTTATTCAATTGAAGGGTGACTCTATGAAATATGTGATTTATCATGTGATGGAATTTTCAACTTCTCATAGCTCATACATTCAAAAAATCAATCCTGATGTATAAAATGATAATGGTGAACATTCTTATATAGAAAGGGGAGAGAAAAATAGTCATCGTGAATGCAAAGATAAACAACAAATAAAGACGAGAATCAGAAACCCGTTATTACTTACACAAAAGAATACATAAATGTTGTTGCAGTTTCGCTAACAATAGAAGCCTTCCACTACTCACTAGAAACATTTTCTACAAGAACATTTGTGCTGCAGTCAACATAGTTGGTTTCAAAGTGTAAATACATTGTATAATCTTTCCTCGTGGATGCGTACGTTATTATTTCCAGAAAGCGACTACAACTCCCGCAAGCAAAATATAAGCAATAGAATATTCAACCTTATTCAATTAAACTTTCTTTAGAACGTGTACACATATTGATGGTATCGGGGAGTTAATGGAAATCTCTTTCGAAACGTGCCAAAGGGCATTGTACTTGGAATTTACACCGACAAAAATTTTTATACCCAGAAAGCGTTTCGAAACGAATCAACTATAATCAAAACCGAATTTGAAAACTTGAAGTATTGTAATTTGGATATTTTATTTTTCATTTTTTACAATCATTTATTTATTAGATATTATGTTTAATTCATATACCTATGAGGATATATTGAGAAATTCTCAGCATACTATAGAACCAAACAAAATTTCAATGTCAAAATATTTTGTTACTCAAAAAATTCTCGTATAAATTGGATAAATTTATTACAGCAAACCTGCAACGACTTTAGGCCTTTCAATAAAATGTTTCCTATTGCTCTGCAAACCAGACCTTCACAGCTTTTATTACCTCCTCGTTGGAAAAAGAGGTGATAGTCGGACGGAGCCAAATCTGGTGAATAAGGGGGATGTTCTAGTAATTAAAACCATAAACCACGAATTTTTTGCATGGCAACATGAGATTTATGTGCAGGGGCGTTGTCTTGCAAAAACAAAACACATTTGGATAGCTTTCCATGTCATTTCTCTTCAATTTTTTCCCTTAGAGTGATAAATAATGTCGAATGGTCATCTCCAGTTATTGTTCTACCCTTATCCAAAAAATCAATCATGATTACTCCATGGCAAACCCAAAAAATTGAAGCAAGGACTTTTCCAGCAGATTTTTGGACGCGAAACTTCTTAGGACTTAGAGAACCAGAGTGTCGCCATTCCATCGATTGTCGCTATGTTTCTGGATCATAGAAATGTACCCAAGTCTTCTCAATAATAACATCGAACGCGATGTTTCTTTCCTTGTACGCTTTTGGTCAACATTCAAAAATTTTGGGCTCCATTGTGCAGCAATTTTTCTCATGTCCAAATTGACGTGAACTATATGATGAACGCGTTCGTATGAAATATTCAGTGCTTCAGACCAGATTCGTTTTAGCCCAATTCGACGGTCTGATGAAATCATGTCATGAACTGCATCCATATTTTCGGAGACTGATACAGAAACTGGCCTTCCCGATAGGTTATCGTATTCAATGGAAAATTTACGTCTTTTCAAGCTTGCAGTCCAATTGTTCACGGTGGCATACAAAGGTCACCAAAGGAATTAAGCATATCTTCGTAAATCTGCTTACCTCTTAACCCTCTCCTTTTTCGATATAATAAATAAGGCGATGATTTGAGAAGCCAGATGAAACTTAGATGACGATGCTGATTGTATGCCTTGTAAAGACAAAAAATTCAACGACGTTTTGTGAGGCACTTAGAGAAATCTGTGGTATGTTCAGTAAATGCATAATTCTGGTCTAAATATTATGGTTAATCCATACCAAGATTTGATTAACGACTACTATTTATGCAAAATATATGAGATTAAATTACATTCAGATTAAACGATATATTATTTTTAAGGTAATGAAGTTTCGCCGTAGATATTTTTCTAATAACTTCATTATATATTTAAATGTAAATATTTAATCTAGAAACAATTCTGAAACATTTATTCTACAGTGAAATAAGCGCGTGGGTAAGTGGAACCACCAGAGAAGGACTAAGATTGGACCAAAGAATTAATCAACAATTTAACTGTTTGGTTGAGCTTTTCAGACAAAATACAAAGAACGCGGATCTCGAAATATAATTTCTGCCTTATCAGAAAATATATAACCAAATATCTAGAGTGAAAAACAATTTCAGATGTTCAATGTTTCCCTCTTAATATTCCTAGGAAAATATGACACAATTATTACTGTTTAACTAGCAACGTGAAGAAAAAACGCCGAAACATATCTTTTAACATTGAAGTTTCTGTTTGTTTTTTGCCTTAATTTCAATCATACCCAATGTAATGTAATTAACAATATTCTAATCGGAATTAGAAAATCCGGTTCGATTCTCAAAAAATGTATTTCGTCAAATCAAGACGTGAAGGAAATATATGTTAAATGGAACTGACTAATCCGATCGCTAGAAAATTTCCAATCTCCACGTGGAATGTTATAGTTTTCAGATGTTAATTTTCTTGAGAATCCGACTTCTTTGGACCATATGTCCCCATCTTCTACTTAACAAGTTTGAAGGTTATTATATATCCTATCCTATTAGTTGTCTTTGATTCTAAATAAGTTAAGCGAGGCGGATCAGTAACAACCTCAAATTTTATTGATTCAACTTCTTTAAAACTGATAGCGTGAAGCATCAACGTTCGTTTGATTTTTTTTTAATAAATACTGTCTAAGTTTGATTTTGTCTTCTTAAAGGCTATTATGACAAGCTTTGTAAGGAAATGATGTGGTAATATGAAGTTCCGATTCAACTTTTATTTAAATGGATGGACAAATGTGACTTCTGTACTCAAGCAAAACCACTCAAGTATATGCGAAAGAGATAAATGTATGGTTCAGTTGTTTTCAAGAAAATTTGGAATTTCTGAAACCACTGGTAATATTCATACTGAATAGCTGGTTCACTGCTACCACCACAGTAATATTAGCAGTAAACATTATGTTGAGCAGGTAGACGCATCCTGAACTTCTTATAATTAAATTTGTACCTGATTCAGCTGCTATTCTTCTCAACGTCGTAGATCCAGATGTCGTCAGTGAAACACTATTTTAGTATAATTATCATGAAGTATCTACAAGACACTGATACATGATATTTGAGTTGAGGATGTTTTGTCAATTACTTCTTCGCGATAAACATCCAAGAAATATGCTGACTTGGCAGACGTTCTCTATTGACAGAACAAAAAATGAAAATGAACAAAACAAAAAATCGGAATCAGGGTCGAGGAGGAACTGACAGAACAAGTTAGTAACATCCAATGATTAGGAAGACAGTGCCAATCGAAAAAAAGAAGATCACGAGCAACATGGACATGGAAATATTTTGGAAGAGAAGAGAAGATGGTAGTTCGAAGGGATAAATTTGGCGCAAGATTAGTGACGATTGGGAATTTTTTTAAAAGAATAAGTTAAATAATAAAGTTAACCTATGCCTTAGGGTAACAAGGAAACAGTTCATAATTACGAGTATATCAAAGACGTTCCAGTTCTTGTAAAGTTATTGGTTTCATTTATTTTATGAATATCATAATCAAACGAATAACATGTAATCAAAGAAGTAATGCAATGAAATATATCGCGAGAAGTGAAATTAAACTCACTGCACTGAAATATCATCATAAACCAATATTTCTACAGGGAAATATATTATAATTAAAAATAGTGATAATTGTAGCGAATACAAGAAACATTGTTATCAAAATTTTGGAATATATCAAATTCATTTCACTGGAACCTGCCCTGGTACAAGTGTTTAGTGGCATACGTTGACTAACCTGTCACAGGCAGTCCAGGCAAGGTGTAGACGAGGAATATGAAAAGCTTTTCGTTGTGCTTTGTGGCATGTTTAATTTCCTCGCGGTGTCTGGTTTAAATAAAATATTACTTTACCGAATTTAAAGTTTCCATGTTGAATTCATAATTGCTAAAATCACCCCACAGATCTTTCGATAAGACAAAAGGGTCTTGAAAGGTGTAGATAATAAATTGGTCTCATCATTTATATTGATGCCAGCAGTCATCAAAAAGAAGTTGCATTCTTTATCGACTGAGTGAACGTATAATTTATTCAAAATTATAAAAAGTCTATTGTATTATATTTAACGATGTGAATATTGATTATAATGGACCCGTGGAAATAAAAATCTTAGAAAAAATTAGAAATTAGAGAAGAAGATATGACGAACTATTGTAAATTAGTTGGGAGTAAAAACAAGTTGTGAGAGACTGTTTGAAACCACCCGTTGAATAACTTTAGCGTAATTCAACGACATTTAATCACCTCACCAAATAAATATATGATAAAAAAAATTGGAAGACTTACAGATACAGAGTGAAGCATCTTCTGAGACATTCAGTATTTATCGATATGTTCCATAAAACATCATTTTTATTTTTTGTCGAGACACTAAGAGGTTTTTTGCGGTTATTTTTTTGCAGCGACCTTGTTTATTTTTTTTTTCTGTCACATAGCTCGTCGTCCCAAATGTGTTTTCACAGTAACACATAAACCATAAAAAATGATAAATTTAAGAAAAGTGGGCGTGTGACAGGGTGCCATCATCTGCAGCTGAGTGAAGTCAGGAAGTACAGTCACGGAGTGCATGTTGTAATAAATCCTACTTATTTATGAAAGCAGAAAATGCCGAGGATATGTCTGATAAGAAGTAGATATGCCGGGAACTTAGAAAATATGACTTAAAATACACGTAATCTGGAGTTATTTGTTCTCTTTGAGTAATTGTTAATATGCTCAAATTGCATTTCTTTATATAACGTCAAATACTTCGAATTACTTACAAGGGTAGTACAATAAGTAAGTACCTCACTTACTAAGAAACGGACTTTTCGAAAAGTGTTGATTTATATCTTTATATATATAAATCTTCTGTACGTGTGTCTTTAATTGAACTCCTTCTAAATAGCTGGACCGATTTTGATGAAATTTTTTGTGTTTATTCAAGGAGGTTCTAGAATGGTTAGGATTCACAATTTCAATCAACTAGATAATGTTTTACCAATTATTTATAAATTTTTGTTGATGTTAGAACGTTTTACATAGAATTCCGGCAGACTGCGCTGCAGTCGTGTCAGGACAGTTCGGCTAAACACATTTGTTACTTTTTGGTATATCCATTACTTTCTTCTTCCGAATATTACTTAAAAGTATTCATTTTGAAATTTGTTACTGTTTCGAAGTACATATTTTACATAATTCTTTATAAAATTTTCCTAACCTACAAACTTTTTTTTGTAATTTATTGATTTCAGAGATACAATTTCAAAATTATCTGTCATTTTGAAATATACTGTATAGTATATTGTATAGTGAATATACAAAATAAGAAATGAAATTATAATGACGATATTTGTTTAGCCCGGTAAATTTTCACTATTAGAAGTTACCTACATTGGTGGCTGTATATTTTTCATAGTATTCTATTTCTACAAAGAAATATTGGGCGACGTTCTCATAATGCGCAAATGGTCCATAACCACCGACTGAACAGAACAGTAGAAGATCAATATCAATGTAAGAGAGCAAATAGCAAACTTACGTGCAAATGAGAATTCAGAGCAGCGCATTTAACGTCTTCCGAGAGGCGCGTCAACGAGTGACCGACGGTCACAGAGTAAACGAGCGACAGCGGGTGCAAAATCATCTAGCACTGGCACGATGATCGTTTAATCGCCATGGGTTTAAATATGACCCTGAAATGGACTATTCATCACATTCGCTAATCATGATTGGTAGTATGGACAAAGAATATCAATATTATCATGCTTTCAAATAAAACGATTATTCGGCCGGTTTATGTTGCGCATCTGGAAAAATTTCACTGCCATCACTAAATCCGCCACCAGAACCTTTGAAAACGCTATTAGCCTGAAACACCTCTCAACATCTCTGAAAGCATAATAATGCACATACTCACAATCTATCGATTGGTTTACTTGTGATAAATATATTTGAATGACGTTAGGTATTTTAATAAGTTTCTGATAAACATTTTCATCAAAACGTCTGATTGTTACAGCTAATTTCTAAAAGTTCACATTCAAGACGTGAGACAGGACAACGTATGTCGGGTATGTCGTAGTGTTAGTCATCTAAAAATACGAGGTCTGGAAAGTAAGCGGCGAGTGATTTTTGAGGTTTAAAAACAAAATGAAGCTGCATGCAGCCGACACCGAAGAATACGGTGGATGAAGATTGATCTTGATGGGGTTGGCCTTGAAAAACCTTATAAAATTGTTACGATTCTCTAGATAGTCGATATAGATCACATCTTATGAATCCCAGAAATCAATTTCACTCACTTTTTTGTCCTACATAACAGTCATCGCCTTATTTGGAGCGAGTTTACAGCGCGAAGTCTATTGTTCCAACTGTTCCTTTGGGTGCAATTAAATGAGATTGAGACTTCATCAGATAGCGCTTATGTAGCTTAAAACACTGATGAGAAGGGATCTGACAGCTTATTGTCTAGGAGAAGCAAACGAGGCACCCATTCCGCCGACAGCTTCTTCCTGCTCAAAAATTTTATGCACAATAGGACCCGAGCAAAATTCTATTATGACTACTGTCTCAGTCATCTCACGTGGTTTGCCAATATTATATCGTATATTTTCACTAAATATTCTTCATGGTAAGCGTTTTCGGGGCACCTGAACGTGGCTTATCATCACACAGCCTCCAAAAAGCTACGGATCTAGTCTGGTTGAAATTTTTCACTCTCTCGCGATACTGGCACTATAAGCTGGTCTTCTGATCTGACTTCCCTCGTATATCATAAGAAACTATAGTCCTCAATCTAAGATCATCTCATTGTAGAAGGTATGAAATGGTAACCTGCTAGTGAACTGGAGTCTCTATATTATACAAAAAATTATGTTTATGGAAGTAAATAGCATGAGTTAACTACAATTGAAGTTAATCTAAAGTTTAATTTGTTGGTTTATTTATCATAGTTTATTATATTGGTTATTTGATTCAACACATAATTATGGACGTTTTTCCTTTTCAGTTTACTAAGTTCGATATTTGCTCTCACCGCATTAATAAGAATCGTCTTTAAAGGTGATCCTGTAATAGATTAGATTCTATTGGGCCAGCAATTAGCTTTTGAAATAACTCCCGTATTTTCATAGTTTGTACCAGCAGACCAGACACTGGTGGAATGCGGAATGTCAAAAGTAATGAAATAACCTTTCACTTACTTGTATATCTGATAGTCTATGTACCTGAAATGTAGAGCTCGTTACTCCAAATCCAAATTGATTAACTGGAACCAAATGTCTTTCTTACAGCTACATTCATCAACTGTGTTGACTTTTGTACAGGGTTTTTATTGAGTTATGTAGAATTGTTCCTGATATTAGATGATGATGATTTTATTATATATTTGAATTTTCTTCAATCTCATTAGCTACTTCTTCAGGTGTTTCTATTTCAGACATGTTTTTTTAAATATCTTCAAGATATGAAGCGAAACCTTCAGCTTCTTCTGCACCGCTTCCAGCCTACTTTCCTCTACCTTTTAGTATTGGTGCTTTATAGGTTCCTCGTTGTTTTAAATTTTTTATAGCCATCCATCTATTTTTATTTCTTTATTTTCGTAGGACAAGCTCTCTATTCGGTCTTAGGTATTTGATGCCAACTGTTTGTTTGCTTATCTCGTGTGTATATTTTGTGTAATCTTCTAAGATTTATAATTTATAAGAAGTATCAATTCACGAATGTTTTAAGAGAACTTCACAAATATTGATTATACACACATTATAGAAATGATATTTCTTATTATATGTAACAATTTATTGTAGATGAGTGCATTCCATTGCATCACATATCATCTATAATATCAAAATACTAATTCATAATGTAAACTCCATTCTTGTCTTGACAAATCTCCTTCTTACAGAGTTGACTCTCATCTAAATAGTTGAATTGTCACATTCGATTTGCGTTAGAACCTACTCAGATTACTGTGAAAGGAGCGATTTTAATCACAGAGCAGATGTTGAATACGGCTTAGCAGACTGTAGACATTCCATTATCTTAAATAGAAATTCTCTTCCACAACATTCAGAGAGAAATTCAACTGTCCTTTCTTTACACTCAACCGAATCGAATAATTTCGAATTTCTCTTATTATATTTGGATTATATTTTCTCAAAATGTGTTGTTTTGAATAATCTCCAATATTACGTATTATCATCAATAATTAGGTGATTTAGAGAATATTTTATTTATGAAACAGTGAATTAATTTTTTTAGTTTCTAAAATGTATTTAATTGTGAACTAAAACACACACATAACTCAATATTTTATTCACACTCATTTTTAATCATAGTAATTTTTGATTTGATATATTCCCCTGGAAGTTATCATTTCTGTACATCACATGATTGGTATCCACTAAATCAATATAACAAAAAGAACGGAAGTTTTAGTTGTAACCGATCCATACATGAAGAAATATTGAGCTAAGAAAGAAACATACTATGGCTATTTTAAATATTATAGCAGAATAATGAAAATATTTCCTTTAATTTTCATAAATGTACCCAAGCAAATACAAGTCTTTGAGATTTTATCGGGCTTTTATGATCATAAGATCCACATAACAATACAAAAAGGTTTGGACTTGTTAAAAACCCTCTAAATTGACGATTACCTTGTCTCTTGTTTGTTCTTTTACAATTCCAAGAATCTTTTACCGAAAAATTCCACTGAAAATATGATTCTAGATTTTTCCATATAGTCTTCTCATAAATGGCACACTTTTCCAACTTCTGCGCAGGCCATATCCAACTGTCTAGCAACAGCTCACTGACCAAGTCCATTTTCGATTAGAGCAATAACTTGAGCTGCTTTTTTGTGGTGCAGTATGATTTGAACTAACACATTTGAGCACTATTGAGATTATAAAAAAAGGAATTATTTGCAAATTTATGTTGCAAACGCAATAATTTTGATATTCGATAAATTTGTTATTTCCGAATCACAACATAACATCAACGGATGCTACGCATATAAACGATAAGGTTTTCTGATAAATTCCTACTCACATTGAAGTATTTTGAATTGTCTTTCAAACAGCATATTTCTTTTTTTTTAATTGATGAATAATTCTAGAAAAATATAGTTAAAGTCTAAAGTTTACAGTGGGCCGATTTCTAAGCCCGCAAGTATAGATATATCATTGGAAAGAGAATAAGTAATGAAAAAATAACTGAAAGAATAGACAACAAAATTGAAACAAGACGAAATATAAATAGAACCATTATGAGATAAAGGGATAAGGTGATAGATGTTATAAAAGAGCTAACAAGAGAAAATTACCAGAAAAGACCAGATGTAATGTTTGAAGCAAGTTCATCAAGTTTCTCTTCTTTAATAACTTTGTAAATCGTAGATTTCCAACAACGAGCGTACACTGTATCATCAAATGTTTGTCTGTAAATGATTTAAAATTTAGATTTAGAATTTACAGTGGACTGCATACTGAACCTTTTATGAGCTGCAACTAAACCTAACTGTCAATAACACAAATTTTCCTTCTCTTCCTGACTATGTGGTAAAACCTAGAATCGTATTTTCGATGAAATTTTCCTGGAATTGTGAAAAAACAAACAAGAGACTATGTAATCGTCAATACAGAGGGTTTTTAACCAGTCCAAACCTTTTTGTATTGTTATGTGGATCTTATGATCATAAAAGACCGATAAAAACCCAAAGACTTGTATTCGCTTAGGAGAATATTTATAAAAATAAAAGGAAATATTTTTATTATTCTGCTATAATATTTAAAATGGCCATAGAAAGTTTTGGATTAGTAAGTATGTTTCTTTCTTAACTCAATATTTCTTCATGTATCTATTTTGATCAGTGTTTTTTGTGGAGCATACTCTGACACTGATAATACTGCTTCGTCTTTGCTATATTTCAATTATTCGTTCTGTATATTTTTAGTAGATATAATTTACACAGGTGGAAATTATTTTTAGTTCTTCCCTTTCCAAGTTCCACTAATTAATGATACTATAAGCATTAAAAAAGATTCAAATATTCTTATTTTAGTACTTGCAGACATTGTTTTCCTAATATTCCAATCTTAAACTTCTCAAATATTAGTGGATTATAAATTTTTCGTCTTCCTTTCGTTTACATCCGCCCCCATTGTTCTCAGCGGAAAAAAGTCTTCACTGCATGTTGTAGTGATTGAACTCTGTTACAGCATAATTTTCAGTATACTATTAGTTAAATGCAACGTTAAAGCTTCCTATTGTCTCAGGTATAAATATTGATGGATGATTCGCAATCTATTTTTGATATGATGTACTATACAATCTTAATTCAAAAATTATTATGACAGCTAACTAGTCTACTTAAAAAAATGTACACTCAAGGGATCTTGATTGAGGAAAGTTGTATTGAAGATAACATAGCGTGAAGACGTCGCTTTTTAAATTGATCGATTCAAATGTATGTGAGTAAACCAGAATTCTCTCAATAAATCGTAAAATTATAAGAAATAATGAACAACAAATAGAATTCACAAGTTCTGTCATCATAACATTATACATTAACATTATACAACAACATTATATAAAAATTATCAACAAAGATATTATGAATCAAATTATGATCTATGTAGAGATACGTTGATTTGTTAGTATATATATGATGAAATTGTACTGCCATTTATCTAATATGCCCTATTACATTCAAGTCATTTATCCTTCTATCAAAAGTTCCAAATCGATGTGTCGTAGAGTCAAATTTTCCTTTCGTCCTTTTGAATCACGTTTTCTAATAACAATCTATTTTCTCTCCTTTTCAGATGCTCCTCATTGTAAAAAAGGGCACGAGATAATGCGAGTTGGCGCCCTCCCTTTCGAGACACTAGTGGTCCAGTGTCACGTAGACGCCGTCCCAGACGTGGCACGTTTTTCTTGGACCTACAACACCAGCAGGGGCGTCCTTCCTGTTCAAGGAGGTAAAATGGAAAATCAGGGCAATGTGTCGATATTACACTTTACACCTGGTTCTCCAGATGTGGAATCATTGGCGTGTTGGGCCACCAATAGTGTCGGCAGACAGGCGAAACCCTGTCTTTTTATTATCGTGCCGGCAGGTGAGTACAATATCTAATGGAGCTGTCCGAATAATATCAGGACATCATTTTGAATCTAATTTCATTTGCTGATCGGAAATAAAATAGTATAGCTATGACATGAACTTTTATTTTGACGCTTTCTTGACATTTTTTAGAAGCGTATTAAAGTTTTATTCCTTTATTCGTCATTAACAAGAAAAGAAATAGAAACCGTTTGAAGTATTGAAAATATTTATATTAGCACGTGATAGCTGTCAATCCAGGAAAATGATTAATTATACTTCTGGGACCATCCTCGTAATTATTTTGTGTTTAGTAAATTTCTGAAGCAAACAAAACAAGTAAGATAGAAAGCTTCACCTGGAAATGCCAAACTTTTTCCAATGGATCGATTATCTTAGTTAAATCATTGTAAATGGGACAACTGTAGTAGGGTATTACTCTGAAGCAAATTAATTTATATATCACGTTACTTTCGGTAGAGTAATTTTCAATCCATCTAGTAAGTTTCATCTGTAGGTGTAAATTACTCGTATTTATTGTGGCAAAGTTTCTTATATAACCTCAAACATCATAATATAACAACGAAAAGCAGTCTAATATCTGGCAATAATAACTTGTGCCATACTAAATAATGGATCCTACAGAATTCAAAATAGGTACATCTCCAACTATTATTTAAGGATATTCAGTAACTCATATGTTTCTGTAGGAAACTCAATTCGCTGAATTTATCTTTCACAGCCAACTTTCCCGTTCATTGTCTTCATCTTAATGTCTGAAATTTAATTCATGATATTTAAAATTAGGTAGTTTAATAATGAAGCAAAGTTTATATACTCTGAAAATTTGATAATATAACTCCAAGTAATTTCATTACCATATTCGCATCTCTCGAGTTCTCTCTCAAATCTTATGAATATTCAAACTACTTATCCTAACGGTAATCACTTAGTTGATAAAGTAGTAGAAACCACTTGCGAGAACGCCTCTAAAAAATTTACTCGATTCGTGGCTTCTTGCTGAAATTCACATATGATGTGCCTTGACTATGTCGAACTTCCGCATTGCGTTTGTATGCTAATATGGTTCAAAATTGACAGTTATCGGAGACAGACTACACAAGATGCTTCACTCTACAGTTATATCACTATATTCATCAGATTTATTGTAATGTATTTGAATACTGGGAGTTTTTAGCAGAATTTCCAAACTATGTTACATAAAAACATCGATTAACTTCTTTTTATCATAAATTTTGGTGTCCTTTGCTAGTGGTCCAATCAAGGTAAAGGTAAGCTGTCTACGTTCATATTTTTAATTAATATTCGTTATTGATTAAGCGAGTAAACGGTTTGCATAAATGGACCACACACCACATAAAAATTCCGATATTCGTTTGAATGAGTGTGCACGATTATACAAAGCAGCATTAAGAAGACATTCGGATAAAAGTTGATTTGAAGAACGTATTGAAATTGATGAAGAAAATCTAACGGTATTTCACAGCAAATTTTAAAATGTTCTAACAAAGTATATAAGATTTTTAGAGGAACACATGTTTGGTTTAACTATCCCAGATGTTAGAAGACTTACTTACCAAATTGTCGAGAAAAATAGACTGAAACACAATTTCAATAGAACGTAGAAAATGTCGGGGAAGGCCTGGTGTTGCACCTTCATGAAACGACATAAGGACAAGATTAGCCTTCGACAACCTGAGACAACTTCTTTGAATCGACCTAAATGATTTGAAACCGATAGCATTCAAAACTTTTTTGATATTCATGAGCAAAAAGTAGTAGACACTAATAAGCTTAATGCTGACAAAATGCTGCTGAAATCAGATTCCAAACAGTGCAAAGGGAGAAAAGCAAGTTGAAACATTAACTAGCGATGAAAGAGGTGTTAATACAACAATTATAACCTGTGTAAGTGCAACTTGTCAATTTATTTCGCCAATGATAATATTCAAACTAATGCGCATGAGTGATCAATTGAAAGATGGAGCTTCAGCTGAAAGCTTGTTAGCCGTTTCGGAATCCAGTTACATCAACCGTGAACTATTGCCAAGCCATCTTGGAGGTGCTGTAACCCAGTATCAAGTGAGCCGGCTTATTAAAGAGGCATATGAACGCGCAGCAACCATTAGTGAATTTGTCAATGGATTAAAAGCAAATTATTTCGTACCAGCTGAATCTTTGATCGCCAATATTACCAGTGCTGGATAAAATGATTCTCCAACTTCCAATATGTAATACCCTTCACATCCCAGTTTGCTAAGTCATCCAAGTTAGATGATTTCAAAATTATTTCGAATATTTTATCGCCATTACCCAGGAACAATTTATCCGGTAGAGGCACAGGCGCTTAAGACGCTGTTTTACATTATATTCTTCGTATAAAACTAATTTATAGACACTCCACCAGAAAATAGCTAAAGTAAATACAACTCGTTTTAAACAAAACAAGAAACGTGATGATAAAACAGCACGCAATTATATTGAAGACAGTGAAGAGTCGACTGAATAAGAAGAAGAAGTCATAGTCTTCGACGATTTGAAGAGTTACTATTCAGAATGGAATCATGAAACTTGCACCAACTTGTGCGGAATGTCTGAATTAATCTTCTCTAAACTTATTCAGAATTTAGACAGTTTTTTCTTAAAGTCTTGTTAGTGAAAGCTAGACTTACGGGGGATTTTTTTTTAAATGTTTTTGATCAGTTTTATAGGTATGTTTTACTAAGTTCGTGGTCCAATTAATCATACCGGTTGGTTAAATTTGAACAAATAACTGTTATCATAGAATGATAATTATCTTAAGTTTTGCTATAATTATGTTGATTTTTATTAATCATATGTGAAGCCAAATAAATATAATTCATTTTAATACAATTGTTATATGTGCTATTCTAAAAGAAGTGTTTAAAAACCTCATTTTTCTGAGAATGGTCCAAAATAACTCTCGTAGACTCTCGCCTACATTAAGAAAATTATACTGTAATATAGGTGGTCCATTGGAAGCACTGATTTTTGCTTGACAGTTGACTTATATTTGAATTTATAAGTTTGCTCAAGTCAGGAAAAAACTCAGTTGCAAGTGCTAGAGTTGCAAGTGCTACAAAAAATCAGGAAATTGATTTTACTGGACAAAATAATGACTTTGTTTTAAATTCTTCAGAAAACATCCCTAATATTTTAATTAAGGAAGGAGAAAAAGCCAAAATCTCAGTTATAATTTATAATAACTGCCCACGCAACCATTAAAATTGATTCAATTATTTCAGTTACAAATTCATTCCACTACTAGATTCCTCTTAAAATAAAACGATTCTTCATTTTGTCCAGTTTGCCTCACTGCAACAGTTTTTTAAATTACCACAAAGACTACACAAGTTACTATCCAATTTTCATTAGAGAGTGACACATAATAATGTCTATATAATTACCCATCCATTCGTTTTAAGGTTAGATCTTCCCAAGGATTTTCTGTAGTGTAATTTTATAAAAATTTATTCACATATTATTCATATTTACGTGAAGGATATGATTGAAACACGTCCTTTTTAATGGTATTTTCCACCTACGAGATTCCAAAGCGTTGTTAATTAATGACAGATTTTTCTTGGAACTTTCTTGATGCCAAAACTTCATATTTGTATCGTCATCCGGATATATTTGAGAGCACACACCTTTATCTTGAAATATCATCACTTTTAATGTTCCTGTTAGCTTTCCAATCTAATTAATTGCTTTACATTTTCAACGCAGACTGTTCATCAATGTCAGATTCTCCTCTGTACATTTAAGTGCTGTTTTTATTTCCGATTCGCAATTTTCCAATAGTACTTCTAGATTTTTCAACTCAGGTCACTTATTCTCTTAGTCGTATTCACGTACCGTGTATTTCTATTATTCGTTTGAAATGAAATATGAAAGAACTGTATATTCTCTCATTAATAAATTGATTACAGGCTCCATTCATTTTACAAACTATAATAATTCGCGCGATTCGAGTTCTGGTTTCTATTGATTAATTATGCTCCCCATATTATACCTCTGTCCAGTAGTTATATTGTAATGTATTTCTGGAATATTCTTTTCCAAAAAAACACCAACTCATTGGACAAATTTTGAACATTCGAAGTGTTGTATTAGATATTAGACATGGATGGTTCCGGTTTCTACATGAGTGTATGATGCAGGTGTATTTGTTGTAGAAGTAGCAAATATTTCTGCGGATATTGGATAAAAAGGAATAATTTAAAGAGGATAACAAAATTGGGAAAAAAATGGAATTTGTATATCACTATTTTAATTGTGTACTTTATTTCATGGCCTCAGATTTTCATTACAACCTGGGTTTGAAAGATAATTAAACATGCATGTATATTCTTACTTGAAACCTAATTGAATCAACCTCTAGATGTTAAGAATGAAGATAGATTCATCTGTACTCCTCAAATGGCGAATACTCGGCTAGATCCTTCACCAAAAACTGAAATTAATATTTAGATGGTTTTATAATATTGAAAATCCGATCTTACATATTTTGATATACTGAATTATTACTATTTCACAGTTGTTTATATATTGGGAAGAATGATTTTATTACAATTCTTGAAAATTTTGAATCGTCTTTGATTAGCCGAAAATTGGTTGTTTCTTCTGAAGACACATAAATCTGAAACTCGTTGGTAACCGTGCAATAAATAGCTGTATCGAGTGATAACTAGAATAGATGGAGAAATTATTTTTCTATTAGGGAATGCTTGATTCATCAAAAAGATAATGAAATGATTTAGCTGAGAAAATGTATTTGTGGCATCTTTGCAAAACTAATACATAATACGTTATAATTGAGATTGGTACCTTCACCAAGCATTTTAAAATAATACAAAGTGCTCCATATACATATCCTACAAAAAATTTATGAAATCAACAGAAAGTTAAATTATATTTATACATTTCTCGTTACCTCCTTTTCTGCTAAGTTCGAATATTCTGGAAAAAAAGTTGGAGGAGAGCGACAATTACATGACGAATAGTATGAACATGAAGGGAGAACATAAGAAAATATGAAGTTCCCATAACAGAAGAAATACGGAAAGCTGAAAATGGAAAAGCCTCACGACTGGATAGAATAATGGTGGAATTATTGAAATGCGGAGAATACATGATTCATGGAGGGTTATGTCAGTTAAAAAAGACAATGAGAAGTAGAGTTGTTTTAGTGATAGGCGATATAGATATAGTAGCAAATAATACAAATGTTATTAAAGAAGTTTCGGTAGAATTAATCAAAGAAAACAAAAAAATTAGTATCAAAATTGAAGTTGAGGTGATTACGATTCAGTTAATTCATGATATAAAGACGAGAATATTTTAATTTATCCAGTTATGTAATAATATGCCATTTTTTCTCAACTTTCGATAGACTATAAATAAAAGACCATATAAAACAATAATTTTATTACCAAACGATTGCGGTTACTTTTCGACATAATGACCAAAGAGATTGAGACATTTGTCATATCTGTGGACAAGCTTTTCCGCACCCTCTTCAAAGGAAGTTTCCGCCAATCATGAAGAGTACAAAACAGACCTTGAAACTTCTGGAAATTTTGTAAACAAAGCCTTAATGGTAAATCTGCGGTTTTATTTAATTATTCTGTCAGGTCATCTGAAACGACAGATTTGCGACCTTTGCCCTCTTCATCATGCACATCATTACGGCCATCTTTGAACTTTCGAAACCATTCACGCATGTCCGCTTTCTTCTGGCCGCGTAGCGTTGGCACGGAGCAATCGGAGGTTGAAAAAAAAACGGCCCTCGTACATAATAGGAGTGTATGTATGTGAATGTATATTTTTTAGAAATATAAAGATAGTTGACATCAAAAAGTTATTCAAATGTAATTTTCCATCAAGATTTTGTATTGATGAATTGAATTAAATAGTATGTCAACAGAACAGAGTACCTTATACAGGATTATCAAAGTTAGATAAAATTACAGTGTTAATTTTAATTTCTTGTGTCCATTGGCGTCCATTATTGAGATTATCATGAAACTGGTATATGAATTCATGTATTAACTCAAAATCATAGTGATGCTATAGTTCTAATTAATTGAAATGTATTGAATGTCGTTATTACAAAAAATATTTTGAAACAGGTTATTTTATAACTTACATACATACCCACCATTTTCAATTCTTCCGATTATTGTTAAGTGATTTGAAAAACTGTTATTCTAACAAAGAGAAGTTTGAGATAACTTATTTTTTCTATTCTCAAATGTTATGTTTCACAAAATGGAGGAGGCAATTTAAATTACGGAGTAATTTTGTAGACTTTTATCCAACCTTATATGGTTTATTTTTTTAAATCATTTGGAGAGAATTCATTGATTCTAATCAAGTTGTATTAACCATTTTCAGTCAACTTTATTTGTAACCAAGTTTAGTCAACTAAAAATCAATTGATTGAATTACGTACAAAAGTTCTCAGAAAATTATCGTGATATTCAGTAGACAACGATTCAAAAATAGATTTCCACTAACTGTCAGTATCATAACCTCAACAGGTAGAATACGTGATATCAACTCTCGGATTCTCTCGAGTTTCCCATGAAAATCTAAGCAACTAACCTCAAACCACATGCCGTAGTCAATGACTCAATAAATGCCACATTCTTCGAACGAATAACTTCGTAATCGTGACGCATGAAATAGTATGATCCCCTGGCTATGACATGGCAATCATTTTCTTGGTTTGTACGCCATTCAGAATTACCGTCATTCTCCGGTTTAGAAACAGAAAATGTGCAGCTTTACCGCTCCATTGTTACTCATCACTTGTCATGAGTTTTATTTATTTAACGGTTGATAATGTATCTTTTTTGAGAGAAATTTGAACTTTACTAAAAACGAAGATTTGAAGTTAGCCGAGAATTGAGTATATTGGCAAAGAAAAACATGGATTTGTCTGTTTGTAATTAACGAATACATAAATGAAAATTCAACCATTTCCTCACTATATAATTTATACTAATTACTGAATGTTTATTGTGAGAAATATGATAAGTACATATTCTTTTTCAAAATGAATTTCCTTGAAGTTGAATAGATTTTTCTACGGAACAACTGTTTTTATTCGCTCTCAACAACATTCATTCGGTAATTGAGACAGTTCCGTATCAAAGTTTGATGGTAATTCCTTGAAACGAATCAACCCATTGAATACACGTCTGCACAAATATTTGGTAATAATTTTCTCAGTTAATGAATATCTCCGAGTTTGTGGGAACACACATATTGAATATAAATATTTCCTAAGTAATGTTGGTTGAATACTTAATTTATTCAAAACCAGATCTGAATACCGTCTAGATAAGATATTGAAGTATAAGTAATAAGTGAGACCTTTGAAATGTATGCAATAACATTGATCAATTACACTCGTAAAGGCGATTGAAGCAAAAATCGGAATAAGCCAATAGTCAATATTTCCTACACATTGTACAACATGTTTTGAAGGAATTGAACACAAGTCACTGATGATGATCCAAAGAGAACAGGTTGAGCAAATCAACACACTATTCAAAATTTTTTGGTTGAGTAAAAATCAACATTAAATATTAGTAAGATCATAAAATTTATTTCTCTCGTGAATGAATAAACCTGAGAAAAGGGTACAGGTTTATTCTCACTAAAGGTGAGAAATATTATGAATCAACGTGTTTATTTATACTTATAATATAATATAATAGAAGAAAATTCGCCTAATTACACGGTTAGTTATTTTCTCATTGATTTGATTCTCGCTTCACTTTAAAGAAGCATCTTAGTTGTTGTGATAACATCACTATTGAACCACTTAAAACAAAGTATGAAGATGCTACGTTCAACCAATAATGATCTCTTATACTAGCTCAGACGGACTTGAACCCAAGTATGAAGATGCCATTTTCTACTAATAATCAATTATTACTTCCTATATGAGTAGCTAGACGTCGTCGAGATTTTACTGTTTGACTGTTATCAAAGCCCTCTATCAGCTTCCCTATCCCCTGTTGTTTGTGAAGGTGTGTCGATAAACAAGTTTCCAACCAATATGTCTACAGTTTATTCATGGATATCTTTATAGTAATGTTATTGTTTCAGCAATCCCATCATTTATGATCAATTATTTTCTATCGATCTCACATTTTGCGAATATTTTATCCTATAGTTCTAATATATCCTATCAAATTGGTTGAGTGTCTACGACGATTTTCGTTTCAAATTTACTGTACTTTGCAAAATGCCATTAACTTCATTTCAAATGTTGTATTATATCTTGTCGACTGTTTGAAGTAATAATTTGGTTGTGGTGACTAAGATAGAAAACTCCAATACAATGATAGAATGATTACACCAGCTGAGACGGACTAAATGTTTTAAGATAGTTTGAGATAAAAAACTGTCAGCCCTTCTGCAGCTTTCCTATTTCCTATTGATTCTGCAAGCATGTCGTTAAAAACTTTTCAACCATCATTTATTCATGAATATCTATTTATTAAAGTTATTGCTGCGAAAAAACCCACCATATATGATCAATTATTAACCGTCGATTCTGTCTTTAGCGAAGATTCCATCTTATAGTTCTTAAGTTTCTTAGTTCTTAGTTTTCCGTTGGGTACATCAAGGATCTCAAAATAACAAAGTTTAAAAATAAGTGGAATGATTGGATCGTTGATCGGTATTTTATAGAGATCCAATATATGGATTTTTCGGGGAGAGTCCGAATGATCAGTTGACAGGTCTCAAAGACAAGACCGAGCTATCAATAAGAAGTGAACCAATGGCACCGACTATGAGAAGAAAGTTGTGAGACTAATTCAGACGATTTTTCAAAAGTTTTTTCATAAATTTCATTAGAAGAGTTTTTGATGCTGTCTTAAGAAAACTACAACCGCTTCCAGAAAAAGGAGAATTCAATTATGCAGATCTTAAAATTGGAGGGATCAGCATTATTGTGGAAAACTATGAAGAAAACTCGCCTGATGGATTACAAAGAAGTTTCACTAAATATTTGGTGAAATTTTGGAAGAACGAGGTCCACATTTATTGAGAATTTATAGGCCGTATACAACACAATATTTTTCAAAATTGCACAGGGTGCACCGCTTTATCTAAATGGTTAGTATCGAGCAGAGAATATCAAGACAAGAGTCCAGTGCTTGCGACCAATACAGAAGATGTTAATCAGAAGAACACCAAATATTGAAATGAAATTAATTCGCCACCAAATTTTTCCTATGCAAGCTCAATGAATAGAAACGTCTAGGTACGCATAATATGTTGATAACAATGACATTTCAATTGGTATTTTGAATTTGAAAAAAGGAGGCATTTTACATATATAAATCATTGGTCATTCTCCTAGTCTCTCAAACCATAGGTAGTTGAGCAATGAACATCATCTCAACAACAGAAAAAACGTTGCCTTATACTACCAATATAACTCAATCTCAACGACACATAACAATTTTTCACAAATCACTTACAATAATTCTACCCCAAATATCAATAGAGCATTAATTATTTATTAATATTGATCCTTTCATCATGCAAGAAATAGTATTCGAGTAATCGAGAATAATCGGTTATTTTTCACTCCTAATCCTCAAAAAACTAATCTAGCTGGGTTCTTGTGATGTTTCACTGAAATTTACAGATTATTTACAATACTGGTGTGAAAGTATAACTGATTTTATTGGCCCTTACTTCTTGAATGTTGTACTTAGGTTACTCTTTACAAGTTTCAGCCACTGTGTCGCTAATGTCGTTGTGTTTTCCATAAACCCAGTAATAAGGTTTCATTTACTATATAACAAAATTGGTTTTATGTCACAAGATAACTAGTCCTACACTAGATTATTGTTGAGAGGTAAATTGAATTTTCCAAGAAAACAATTTTACAAATGGAAAGAAATATCTTTCTAATGTCTTTCTAATTTTGGAAGCTGTCTAGAATTGATTTTGTGAGACAAAGAATTAGAAATGGGTTAATTCAGTGACGTACTTGAATAGTTTTCTCATGGTGACAATACGAAAATAAAAGAATCAGTTTTGAAATATTAGATACTGAAAATAGAATAACGGAAGTAGGTTCATTTCATTTCAAAGATATATTGATAAGATCTTAACAATGTGAACTAATAACAGAAAGAAAATCTCAAAAATGAGTAAAATTCATCAATAAACTCGATGGATTACACTATTTGTAGTTCACCTGCAAATAGTTCGAATGGAAAAGAAATATGAGAAGTATGGATAATTTTTAGATCTGATATTTTGTAAAAGTTGAAGAGACATACAAGGAAAATTATTTAAAATAAAAACTGGAACGCACTGCTTCTCTAGACATGATAATATTAATTATCATTATACTACTATACCTTCCGTATTCAATTAATAGTTTATAGGAGATAGACATTGGAATTTCTACTAAATTGGAACGATTGATTAGGAATTTATTCGAAATTTATCCTCAGAAGTAACTTTTCTCGATAAATAGTTACTTTACCCAAATGTCGAAGCATTAAGTAAGAATTTTCGCTTCATATATGATTCTGTCCTTTATAAAATATATATATCGCACATTCCAAGAAATTTCTTGAAAAAATCCTTTATCTTAACTTTCTCTATACGAAGTGGAAATTACTTTCAGAGCCTCCTGAATCGCCGAGAAGTTGTCTTGTTAGAAACGCGACACATGGAGAGGGTCTGGAAGTGTCATGTATCGCAGGCAAAGATGGCGGATTACACCAAAGTTTTGTCCTGGAAGTTTCTGATGTTTCCGTGCCCTCCAGTCCTCCAGGTGTTACCACGCTCAGTGATCAAGGTTAGTATCATCAACTAATTCGGTATTTCCACATAATGGGAAAGTGTGAAATAGCAGTAATCGATTATTATTGCTCTAAAATTATTAGCTTTATATTTCCCATCAATAATATTTGGAATCAAATTTTATATAAATAAAAAGAAATTGGGGGGTTGCATGAGATATAACATTTGAATAATTATGAAATGACAGAAGAATGTGAATAATTTATTTGAAGGAGAGCTATGATAATTGAACTTCAAATGAATTTAAATAATAGATTCAATTTCCAGCAATACATAGATGAAAGATATTTGAGAGTTAGTTCCTGATTTGACTAATTTTCTATACAAAATTAAATATAATCGAAACTTATTTGTACCGATAACTTTCAAAATAGAACAGCGTATCTTCTTATTTCTCAAGTTTCACTCCAAACGCCACTGGAAACATGCTGTTTGATTTGTTTTTTCTGTCCTACTAAAGTTGCAAATTCAGAGTTTGGAAGTTAAAGAAGTGCTCTCGTTTTATTATTTTTGTATCCGCCTTATCTGATGAAAAATAAATATTTTACTTCTTTTAAAAACCCGACTTTCATTGGATAGGAAAAGTTATATTTTGTTTCATGTGAATCAGTATCACAACTTCACAAAAGAGTTGTCTTTGTCCTGAAATTTATTTTATGATTTCGCTATCCATTATTATCGAGAAATTCATTTAAAAGCTCACTTCTGTAATAATCTTTTTACCATATTAAAAAAATGTTTTCATATGTGTTATTTTTGCTTGGTTAATTCGACTACAAGACGTGAACGAAAAATTTCGAGGCCCACCAAATATTCCCACTTAAATCAACCCTTTTATCCTAATCATGCTTATATCATAAGAAAAGAGAATTTTGAAGATGGAAAGTTTGTGACAAAATCGCATTTTTCAGCTTGAATGATTAAGTTTGTTATTGCAACGACATACAATAGATATTTCAAATAACGATTATTCGTGAGAACTCGAAGGAAAGCTCACATTCAAATTATTATGAAAATGTGATGTAATGAAAAGTTTAGAGTTGGATTTACCAAAAATAATGGCGAAGAGTTTCCAAAATTATTCAATTAAAATGAATACAAAAATCATTTTATGGAGGGTAGTTCCATTTTAGGAAATAAGAAAGCTGAAAATGAGTACGAGAAGTGATAACATGCCTGGAAGCTTCTCCATATAATGTCTACAAAAGTATTTACTATCAAATTGTGTGAATGTGAATAAATTTGGGAACAAATCAGAAACACAGTGAACACGGTCTCAACAAGAGATCACGTAATTCGAACATCTTTATAACCAGGGCCAATACAAAAACATTTCGGTCGAATATGTTAAATTCAAATTAAAAAAATTCAAATTAACGCAAAAGTGATAAAACTTACTGTGTAACACTTCCACACTATTTGGTAGTTTTTCACCCTTTCACTATATTGTCTAGACAAGTTGGTGAAATTTGTTTCATGTAATTGGGAGCATATGGAATTGGTTCATTCTCTTTCATGTTCCAATTCTCCAGATAATTAATCTTTACAAGATCATTTCTGGGTAATTCTGCAGTTTCCTTCCAAGCCAGCTTCCAAACGAAGTCTGTTGAAGAATGAGAATTAAAGATGAGATCCAGCTAATGGATGTCAATCCTACTCGATGAGCAGCATTTATAACAGGCATTTTGGCCAAGAAAAAATTATTTGAAGCACTTAAAAAAGGTTTCCGATGATACCTGTTGCTCATGAGAAGAGGCAGCTAATAAGAACTTTTTTAATGCGAAGCTGCTTATGGAAAAAAGCTGTAACAACTCAACTCATAATTATTAAAATGAAAACAAGTAATGGTCGTACCATAGAAGGTAGTCTGGCTCAATGGAACCTCCCTACCTGAATCGGTAACAGTTCGTTATCAAGGTCAATATGTTCACGATATCTGAATGGCTCTATCCAGATAATGTTCGATGTGTTGGTTCGGAAACAATGATACAAATTAAAGAGTACTCTGTGTGTATATAAAAGCTTACTTTAATCCAAATTTTGGTTTTGTGTGAGTAGACTAATTTTCCGTAACATTTTTTTTGTAGTTGCGTGGTAGTTTATAGACACTTTTTTGTAGGTGATCTACCACCTCCAAAATATCGTGTTCTAGGGGAACGACCGGTTTTCCGCCTCCACAGTCTTCAACCAGGTAAAAACTACCAAGTAACGGTTTATGCTGAAAATGCCAAAGGAAAAAGTTATCCTCCTGTGATATTACCAAATATTAAAGTAGAAAATCAACTATCATCGGATCAGTTCAATGCAGACGGTGAGTATTCCATTGGATTAATTGAATTTTCAGTTGAATATCGTCCAATTTTGCTCCACATAGATAAAAAAATCCATGAAGTGATCAACATTAGGACCAGATAATTTTTATACGAGACAAACTCAGATTATATTCAGCTCATTTCATCTTGTAACGAGTCCCTAATGACTTTTTGTGTAGATCTAACGTAAATTTCCTTTGACTAAGTTGAACGAGCAAATTTTACAGTTTCGTTACACACTGTATTCAGTCGTCGTTAACGCTTTGATGATCCTACTGCTTCCTAATGTCGAAATCGCGTGGAAATGCCTCCGAATACTGAAAATAGGTGAATTCGGAGTCACAATCGGTAGGTCGGTAGTGAAAAGGTTTATTTAATTAAGGGCGGCAGTAACAGTAACTAAATACGCGTTCTGCATGTCTTGAATTTCATCTACAAATTGAACTATATACGTTGTTTCACGCTGAATCTCAACACTGGAGGGTCGCATATTTTCTTATCTAATAACTGTAATGAGAGGGTTTGAATGATATGTTATTTGATAATGGGGTTAATGAACATGTACTACTATTTTCGTTGGTACTATAGAAATTCAGGGACTATTCATGTATCGTTTATTGGTAGAGTTAAAGTAAATGATAGAATTCAAATTGAGAAATGCCAAGAAATGGAACATCGCTTATATTAAATTTGACTTTAACTTCTGTAATATCAAGTGAGTATGAACTACTTAAATTGGTAAATTAAGTATTTCGTTGCTGCTGGATTACGACTATTAGCATGTTCATAATATTTGACTGAGTTCTTGGATAATGTCATTCTTCAATATCATTCCCGTTTTTCTCTTCTGTACTAAAGATGTCGCTTTCAGTTAATAGAGAAGTGAAATATGTTGTTAATGCTATTTTCACAACTTCTATATGGAATAGGAGCATTCGAGGATATTATTCTCAATATTCGAGGATGATCGAAAATCGTTATGATTTTCAGTAGTTTCACGTCGACCTTGTGCGCCACTGATGCCACAAGTTTTTTTATTATCTCGAGGCTTGGATGTGGTTCGCGAACCTAATATGAACAGTCTTGAAGTTAGGTTAGTTTATACTATTACAGTCTTGAATTTATTCCGGGCTCATCTCTATTTAGAGGTAGATCATTTGGATCATTTGGACCATTTTCATGTTTTCTATGAAACTCCCGTTTTGATCTCTCATTAGATTTTCACAGAATTCCATTCTTTTGATGTTGTTATCGCGAAATATTTCCAGTTTTTACTCTAAACCAATAGTAAATATTCCAGTTTTATCATTTATTTTAACTTGAGGAGCTATTAATTTACTTGAACAAGACTAAACAATTTCAATTACATATATAGTGAATTATGTTTTTGAAATAAGTGAACCCAAAAAACCATATCTAAGTTTATAATTGATCGTGCAGTTCAATGGAAAATTACACTGGTGGATTAGTGAAAGTGGGTTGGCTAAAGGGTTTAACATTGATTGCTTACGTGCCGTAGGCTTTCTCCAGTACAATATCTTTTTTGCAAATTGCAAATTAAAATCTAACCATTTATTCGTTTACGACATAAAACATAGATTTAAGTATTTGACACAAATACGAAACAAACGAGACAGAAATTAAAATTTTAAGTTAATTTCTATGCATGAGCAAAACCAGGCTACAAACGAACATGGAAACACACTTATCAAAATTGATTAAATAAAATTTTAAATATAATTTCAAACATAATAGTCCGGAGAAGTGAGATCAAAAAATCAACCTAACGTCAACATTTCCCCATAGGGAATATTATGTTTCCATTAAAAACCTATCAACATATCATTCAAAATGATGGCTTCGTAAACCAACTTCATTCTTTTGTTCAATCGCTGTTAATTTTATGATTTTTAACCTTCTATTAGGCGCGCGGGTATTTCTAACGTATTTGGTCGCGTTGTATCTAGCAGATACATATATCAAATAAATTTTTTTTTGTTATTATTATTTTCAATATATTAATACAGCAAATTTTATATGAATACTTCTTTTCTCCACTTTTAATTTAACATTTTTGCAAGTAAAAAAAATAATTATTTTATATGTAAAATGTGTAAAATTTTTAATAGGCTATCGCCAGAACTAGGTTTAAAGTTACATTATTTATTCAAAATATTTTACAAACTTATAAAATTAATCAATTTCTTTATTATAACATTTATTACAAATCATATTTGTATGGAGTTTAATACATAAATTTTTACATTTTTTACAACAAAATGTAGACACTGACGTTTTCTTATTTTCTACATAGCATGGTTCGCATCGCTTTCTTTTACTTGGTCCAGGTGTTGCCTCTTGAACTTCTTGTTGTGCTTCCAAGGTTTTGTAATTTTTGAGCAAATCTTTGGTTTGTCGTGGAAGACTTTTTATTTGGTCCCTCACTTTTAGTTGTTCGTCTAGCAAGGCTAGTCCTAATTTTTTCAAATATTCTCTTCTTGTGATAAACGTATATTTGTTTCCAAGAAATATCACCCGCGAGTTGATTCCAGCTACGTTCAGTAAATGGTAAAAAATTACCATAGGCCACCTCTTAGTTGATCTAGCAACATTATAAGTAGCGCAAAGCTTGTCGACCACATCAACGCCGGATTTTGTGTTGTTATAAAATGATATTATTTCTGACTTTTTTGAAGCATCTTCTCCCACTTCGTTCGACGCCACATGCAAACTGGAAATAAGGACTACGGTTTTTCCTTTTTTCGGGACATATGAAATTAACGTTTCATTTTTTGTATATCCAAATAAACAAATAAACACTTAAAAACAATAAAATTTACGTTTGAATAATTACAAAACGTCAAAATGAACGAGAACTTATCCCAACTAAATCTGAATATAAACTGCCGCTTTTGGTCGCGCTTTATCTAGCAGATACAAATCCGGCGGTCGAACGGGTTTAGGGTGACCAAGGGTTGTGAAAGTGAAATCAGCCGATTGTACTTCTAGGAAAGGCTTCGAGATACATCTGCCGAGAAATACTGCAAATCTCCATTTCCTAGAGCTATTACATAAATAAATATTTAGCAAAAAGTTAGCCATGTATCTCGTAGATACACGCGCGACTAATGGAAGGTTAACAATAGGCTTGTTTCCTCTAAGGATAACCTAGCCTATTAACTGAAAAGGACAGATTTAGAGTTGTAATTCAACAGACATTATGAAAAAAGTTTTCAAAACTTCATATGCATAGTTTCCAACGCTCAAACTAAAAGTAGTGAGTTTTTTTCTTAGGATTTTCCATTGAAGAAAATGTTTTAGAAGCCGATATAACGAAATCAACTTCCGTTAGGTACCTACATAATACTAGAAGACTTTCTGTTTTATGATTGATACGTTAGTTTATTAAATCAAATCTGTTAATGGGCTCAATTTTTTATTGTTCTTGCACCACTGACTATGTATGAAAAGGCCAGCTATTGTTATCGCGCAACAAAATGGCGATTAAAAAAATGATCCGATTGATAGGTTTTATCAGTTCAAGAGTTGAAGAAAATGTGGATGGACTTTTAGAAGTTTTTCTCATATTATCCATAAAACTACAACTTTCATCAGTTGGCTTCTGATCTCACACCTCCCTTCATTTCTTTAGAATCGTTCAGATTCCTATCATTAGCATAAGATAGGGAAAATATCATCCTTATGGATAGTTTTGAACGTCATTGCTCGTATAGTAGTGTGTAATCTACCCCTAGTAGATGTAAAAAATGATAACTTGGTTGATGATTTCTTCTAACTTCATTCAAATCTTGCCCTGTTTTCGCCAATAACAAATACTCGCAACTGTATAATTAACAGAATGAGACTCATTAGGGATCGAGAGAATCATTTCCTTGCAAATAACGAGAAACTCGACCGGCAAACTTTTTTAAATTAAAAACCAACTCTTTTTAATAAGATAAAATCAATATTTGCGTAAATATAATTATGAAAAAAAAATTCAGACCGACTTGTGAGGAAAATTATACAAAATTGCTTGAGGCTACTAAATTGTAATTTTAAACGAAAGAAATTTTAATCTTGAAAAATCGGTTTTACTGGAAAAGAGACAAATGCAATTGAATTTATCATACATGGAAAACAGTTTTTTGAGACCTACTAAATGTTTCCCTTTATACCGCAACATTCCAGTTAAGTTTACGCCCAAATTCCCATGTTATTTATTTGAATTTAATTTTTAGAGAAGTGTCCAGAGTAAATAACCAGAATTTATTAGATAATCATAAGTTAATCTACTTTCAAATAAAAATTACAAAGGTGTCTGCCTGGCCAAATTATATCAGTCGTCAAAACTTGGATTAAAATAAACTAACTAATTAACCATAGTAGGGGTAACTTTCCGTAGTTTTTAAATATTTCTAAGCAGTAATTTTGTTGAGAAACAGAAAAAACAAGATGTGATAAACTACATGTTTTGTTTGATATTGAGTGCAAAGTTTTCGAATGTTTCATGGGGTTCATTTCCATTTATTGGTGGAGGCTGAAAATGTAGCCCAATTAAGTTGTGTCCTTCAATACCAATCCACTGCAAAAATATCTTGAAGATGGTGCTCTATTATCTTATGGAGATTCTTATTCGCCCATACGTGATAATCGTGGTAATTCAAGATAGATATTCTTGAAAAATGTCCGTTAACAATACATTACTTAAAGGATTATTCGCTACACAGATGAATGGCTGATATTTAGGATGTTGGCAATTTTTCTAGGGCTTGTTTCCGGATGTACATCAATTTCATCTTAAATTGCTTGTTTCGCTATTACATTTGTAACTATCCGGAAACGACCAGTGTTTGTTGAATTTCTTTTTAAGATTCCAATGCAAATACGGAATAATGAGGCGTTATTCGTTGCGGTTAGTTGTCAGCTTGTCAAGAAGTACCATTCACCATACCAAACACAAAATGCATGCCGGTTTCTATACATGTCACGTTACACAAATACGTTGAAATAATAACCTACAATCTTAAAAGTGAACTTCGATTGGTGACTATCAACAACAGTTTTTCACACAAACCTTCTACAATTTGAATAATCATAAGTCGAGGTAACAAAAACTTGGTAATTAAAAACAAAGTAGAGGTGGTTATTTCCAACATTTATTTTGAATCGTATTACATTTTACATACAATTATAAATTATGGTGTTTATCAGTTTTCTCTGCAGCTATTGGTTTTGGGAAAAGAATTGAGAATGAAAAATTTCAAATAAAACGAGTTGAAACTTCATTTTCAATACAAGTTTTGATATGAAATAAAATAAGGGATGCAGATTTCTCCCCCGTAAAATGTAACAGGAATATTGAAAAATTACTCATAGTTAGTCCTTTACGAGTGCACGAACATTTTAAAAAAAATTCAATTTTAGTCACCACCTTTCAAGAGTGATATCTCGGAAAAGGATGGTCTGAGGAAATTTTGTTATAGAAAAGACCCATCTTAATTTGACTTTTGTCGCATGAAATTAGAAACATCTTGTATGTGATCAAATATATATAAGAAACGTTCCTACACAATACAGTGTGTTGATAAACCCAAGACATTGAGTATTATCTTAAACCTCGCTGAATCCTACTTACCTTATTATGATGTTATCTGAAGTACATACATATAATATTATAGTGACGCATACGTATTCATAACAGTTAAATTGAGCTTCTTGTATCGTACTAAAACATCGATCCATGTTCCATTCAACGATAATACAAATAAACGATTAATAGTATTAGCACAAGATGCAAATTTCCACAAGTTACAGTATCTATTAGAATATTGTTATGTTCTGTTCAAGTTTAATATATTGGTTGAATGCAAATGCATTTGGTATTTCCCAATATCTTTAAATTGAATTAATTGTGGGGGTAATGGAATCAAAATAGCAGAATCGTTGATTATAACCTCAAGCGAGCTCAATTTGAACGATGTTCTCAATTTATGAGCGCATTATTTTGTGTTTAGTGGTGAGGATAAAGGATCTCTTGAGCGAAATTAACGTGGCTTTTGGTATATTACCTTACTAGTAGATTATTCCATTTGAGAAAATTCGAGTTCACGTATATTGACAATAGTGAAAATGAAGATATTAGAAAGTAATAAGCAAACATTGTATTAATTGAATAACTTCAAAAATATAATCATCTTGTTCTAGGATAATTTTAGGTAGACTACAGGTAGTAAAAGTATTATAGATATTTTTGTTTACTAAATATTTCCATTAATCTTACTCAAATTGTTTTGACGAGTTCATAAGAGTAATTCTCAGATATCTATCATATTCCCGATTCAAACTTCTTAAAAATTGAAAAATCTTCTAAATTTGTGTTGTGGATACCATTATTCCCTCCCAACCTAACGTAACCTAACTCAACCTAACCTAACCTAACTTTTTTTTTGGTGTGGGTGGGGAAAAATCTTCGAAAGACGCCTGGAAAGATGTCCCAGGTGTGCTGGATTCGTCCGCTAACCGGACGCTTACCTGCTAAAAACCCATCCTCTTCTTCATCGACGCATGTGGAACCGTTCTTAGAGAATATCGCGTCACTTCTTTTCCTTAAAAATAAACTATAAATCATATATATAAATAAATATATGAATAAATATATAAATAAATAATAATTATTATCCAATTATTAAAATTGTATTAACTAAACATTATATACACCAAAAGGGTGTATAAATTGAAAGAGTTAAAAGTCTAAAAACTTGTATAAATAAAAGGACGGATAAAATGAATAAATAAGTAATTAAATTACAACGGCACATACATGTTAAAAACCCAATATATTATTCGTCACGCTTTCATTCTTTTCCCTCTTTAGCCCTTATTATTCCCGTAACAATATCTATAACCCGGTCGTAAACCTTCTTGTCTCTAATGGTAGCGGTCATCACGTTTTCACATTCCAGGGTGCCACCTTCTAATATCTTTTTTAATTCGTTCTGTTTCTGCCGGTGGACTCGGCACTCTAGCACCACGTGACGTGGGTCCTCCGTCACACCGCAGCTGGGGCATAGGTGTGTATTTTCTATAAGACCCATGCTCCGTTAGAAATTAAGTAAAGAAGTAGTTGGTTCTGCGGTGTGCGCACTTGTACCACTTCGTCACGTCCGATATTAACGTCCTCGTCCACACGTGATTTTTCTTTTCTCTTCCTTAATTTTTTCAATTGTTTTCATTTCTCGGTCAGTTTGGACTCTCTCGTATATTCTGACACCAGAGGTTCGACCAGTATGTGAATGGGTATCACACACGCGATGATCAGCAGGGCTATTCCGGAAACTGTTCTATATGCGCTGCAGACCCGAAGCAGCGGCTATCGTTGCGTCATAGTATACAAATTTTCATATTTTTGGATTTTCATGACTTCCGCCCATACTGGTGCCCCGTAGAGGAGTATAGAGTGGATTATCTCCAGCAACACCCTCCTCTTTTGACTACCGGGGACTCCTATATTTGGTAGTATTTTTTGAAGGGCGGAAGTCCTCTCCTCCGCTTCTCTTACCGCCGCTTCCACGTGTTTAGAGAAGGTCAGCCTATTATCAAAGGTTACGGCCAAGTATTTTACTGTTTTTTGGGAATTAATAATTTGGCCGCCGAGATCAAATTGAATTTTATCCCGGGATGCTCTAGGTCCTCGTAGTACTATTATTTCCGTCTTTTCTACTGCTATTTGTCGGTCCATCTTCTCTATCCAGCTTTTCACTCTTTTCATGTTTTCTTTTACTATATCTGTGATAGCCAGGTCGTCAGAGTATGCGATCGGTCTGGCACCGCCCTCTAGTTCATTCCAGCACCAACCCCTGGGGTACTCGTGCGGTGAGTTGAATTTGTTGCCTTCTCGATACGCATACTCTCCTTTCCGTTAGGTAGTCCTTTATAACGTTAACCAAGTATATAGGGGCCTCCATTTCGTTTAACTTTTGTATTATGAGGCCCCAGTTAGCTGAATTGAATGCGTTCTTAATGTCCAGCAACGACCTTTGCGGAATCCGTATTGTTGTTTCGATGGAGCTGTTTTGCTGTCCAGCAATTCTTCGAGCCTTTTTACTATAAGTATTTCGTGATATTTTCCCAGACAGTCTAACAAACATACCGGCTTATATGAGGCCGGCGAATCGAGGGGTTTCCCAGACTTCAACAACCATGCAGGTTTGCTATTTTTAGTTCCTTGGGAAACTCTTGCCTACTCACAAAAAAAATCCAAATTATCAAAATTGTGATTTTAAAAAATGAATACAGCCACCGAATAAGTCCGTCTAAAAGTCACATTAGAAAGTACCTCGGATACTTTGAGTCAATCACAGATTGCTGATATCGTTTTTTATTTATTTATTATAAAATTTGATTTTTCGGGCAAGATTTTTATTTTGTCATGACTAGAATTAGAAAATTCATGTTACTTTCAATTTCTCCTCCATTTTTCATTAATTTTCATGGCAATAATTATTAATTCACAATTTATTAATTACTGAAATGACAGTTTTTACTCTCATGTAAATAAACACGGTTGTGAGCTGACACCAACAACAACTATTATCGTACTTGTACATTTTGTACATAATATTTTTTGCAATTAGTTTATTATTATTTATTGTGAAAGTCAGATGATGAGCAAGCGCTTACAATATTAAGTCACTGTTTTTCATCAATAAGCGTTTCAACTATTTATTTATCAATTTGACCAACAACGCCAACAAATTCTTCGAGCATTTACATCATATTTATTTCTTCGATTAGCTTTCCAGTTTAAGCCTGATGTTGAATGTTATGCTCATTCCAAAGTGGTTATTGGACGACTATATGTAGCATGTTCTCGCAATATTGTTGTGATATGTTTAGATAGCTATCAAGAATTTTAATTTGAAATATATTTTCTTTACTTTAATAAATCCCTCTTTATTAACCTAAATAAAACTTTCTTTGTCTACCACGCTTTCGATCCCTACACTCTTATAATAAGTAATCAAGTTAGTCACTTTTATTGAACATCAACGTTTGTCTTGTAAGCTAATTAAATATATTTTCAGTATAATTGGGCTGAGCTTAGTATTGATACTGAAATTTCAAAATCATAATTCGACATAAAATTTTATGGCTTCTTTTTCCCAGAACCGAACAAATTTTGTCATATTATATTGGGACTAGCTCTTCTCCAAAATGCTTCTAGAGCTACAAAGCTAAACTCAACTAACGATAGCGCAAATTATGTTCTACGTTTTCAGATGCAGAATCTTCCGAGACCATCCCAACAGCAGAAACTTCCACATCAAATATGAATTTAACAGCTCTAATCGTGGGATTAGCGTGCGCAGCAGTGCTTCTAATTGTAAGCATAGTATCAGTGTCTGCGGTATTAGCCTGTAGGAAACCCAAAAACAGATTAGTGCAACGAAGAAGTAGAAGGAGTAGCAAGCCTCCCGACGACTTCGATCTTTCCGAAGACGGTTTCGGTGAAGGTTTTCATAGAAGAAGTGCCCAGTATAGGGCTAGTATGTATGGGGAATGCGAAGAAAGGATTTCTAGGATGATTGAAGGTAAGCAGTACTCTTACGAAACTCTATGAAAAGTTTTCTTGTTGATGAGATGAGGTATTTTTGATTATTTAATTGGGTGTTTTTGTATTGTATTACTCTATCCAAACTTCATAAAGAAGAGTATTATAGATACATATAAATGAAATTTTGAATAAGTGAAGCGATTTAAATGTATATGAAAGTCGATTATATTAACAGAAATCTAATAAAACTATTTCTAATGTCTAGTATTGTAGCTTGCAGAATCATGCATGTTGTGATGTTTCTCTGATAACAGACTTCTGGTTATTATTAATCACTTGGTGATAAAACTCATAGTAAGCGCCTATATGCTCTCTATGTGGTTTATATCAAGAGTGTAACCGAGACTACTGGTTTTCTTCTGACTCAAAATTAATTATATTTATCCCATTGTGGCAGGGTGCGTCGTGTGTAAAGATGTATTCCGTATCTACAAGTCGTGGCACTTAGGACGAAAGAGTTTTTGCCCATAAAAATTTGAAACTTTGATTTAACGGAGAAGCATTCATGTAAATGTTTATCATAATATTGATTCACTCACTTATCAAAAAGTTACATAATCACCTACTTGTATTTCTACTAACAACAGAAACATTTGCAAGGCTTGTTTTATGTCTTTGTGGATGTGTAGAATTAAAAAGAAACATTCCTGTATTTCTCTTTGTTTACTTGAAGATGTGTCGTACAAAATATATAAAATATTGATTTTATCCCAATAGAAAATTGCAATTATGTCTTTAAAGTTGAAAAAGTGATATAGTAACTAACAATACCAACTTTCTGAGCATTTCCAGCAAAAAAATATGCATAAATATTTAGAGTAACTATATTTCGATAGTATTTTTTGATACGTCAACATCAGACATATTCTCACTTATTCGAAAACTACTGCATACTTTTCATACTTACTCACTCAATTTATTCATAAATTAACACTAAGTATTCTGAACTATGCACTACGACTTATCGCTAAACACTTATCTAATACATATATTAATTTATTCAAATACACCATTCATTTGTATATCTCAATGTGTTCGGAATGGAAAATTATCTACTGACTCTCGGTGATAAACAAGCACTAATTTATAACATAAAAGAATTTCTAGAATTCCAGTTTGTAAACAAATAAATAAATCGAAAAGCCTTACTAGAAATTGATTTAAAAATCATTATAAATCTCTGCTGTATATGTAGAAAAACATGTAGAAAAACAATATCCAACGGCTTTAGGCGCAAAAACCAAATTTTAGACTTTTCCATTAAAGCCGAACAGAATCAGCCTCATGGTCCAAGTTGTGGACGAGTTCGTAACAATATCAATGAAGTTTTTTTTATACTCAACGACGTATTTTCTACTAAAATGTTCATAAACATCGCTCATTCTTCATTCTAATGTAAATTCCAATTGTTCAAGACCAAATTTCATCTTCTCTGTATACTGTTTGGATAAGAATATTTTCCGAAATTGATAATATAGCTGACTAATTCCATTTTGTTCACATCACTCTAGAAGTACAAGAACTAATGCAATGAGAATGCAAGAAGTCTGAAAAAATAAATTATCTATTCAACAATGGATGTTGTTTAGTATACGCCTGTGGTTATCAAAATACGCTTCCGAACTCTTATTTTGGTTCTATTATATCCAACCATTTGAAATGTATAAATACAAAAAGGTCTTCAATTCCCTTTCTCCTTAATTATACATTCAACTACTGTTGAAATGAAATCTGTGAATTTCCATCTTAGTGTTATTGAATATCTAGTTAGGGACTTCCACTTTCCGATGAGTTGATCTCTTCCACGGGTTTGACTCACTAGAAGCGATCTTGAATTATCATAATAAAATACGTAACCTCCAGAGTTTCAAGTTTCTCTTTCCTCAATTTCAATGCGGCGCTGTAAGATATTTCAACGTCACCATACCACATCGACAAAACTCTCAAAACTATTATACCCTCACAAAACTATTAAACTATCAGAGGCACTTATCTGCATACGTGGGTCTGTCGACGGCCTTTATTTGAGCCTCCATTTAGCCGATGTTGGTCCGAACGAACCGCTTGTCGAAAGTGTCACTTGCAGATACTTTGTACGCCGTCACATTGTAAACGCTCAACGAAGACTGGTTGTGATATAAAGATATATATTTGTTTATTTTTTGTTTGTTTTTTTCTCTTCTTCGCTAAAAATCAAACATTCAAATGCTATACTTTTCGTGACAGGGTGATTTACATTTGAAAATAACCGTTTAAAAGGGAGCTCATCAATATGCGGCGTTTCAAACACTCGATGTTCTTTTTCGATATATTCTTTACGTACCAAAAAAATAATACTGTACAGTATGTCCAGCTAAAAATGGTAACAATCTTTTTCATGCAAAATTTATTTATTTCATTTATTTATCACACCCATTCCGTACTCCAAGGACCGACTAATCGGTGACATACAGGGAAGTTCATATAGTTAAACAAGCTGTATAAGACAAATAAACAGTAATACTTAATGATAAAAGAAGAGTAGATTGATTTTGAGTTTCGATTACTCAAACTTTGTTTTCATTATAATGAGTACTTGGAGGAAAAAATGTTTACCAGAAAATAGGTGGCAAAAGGCAGAGTAATTTTGAATTTAAAATAAGGAAATATATATTTTAATTATACTTTTTTTGCGTACAATTTTTATGTCACTGTGGGACTGCTGTAGTAAGGGAAAATAAACTTTATAGGAAATCATTGCAGAGAAAACCGTTAAAGTACGTTATATTTTTCAAGATTTCCAGTTTTTTGAAAAAGCTACTGTAGATAGCCATTTGAGTGAAGCTATTTTTGTTGCTACAAGCTCAGCAATGGCTTCAAAAGTGTTATCCGGACTCTTTTTCATCAAAAAGAAACATTTATTATTGGTTTGCTGGATTTGAACGTGGTCGTACAGACACCAATGATGGTGAACGTTCTGGTCGTCCAATTGACGCGGTTACTCCAGAAAACATAAAAAAATTCCACAAATTGGTTATATCTAATTGTAAATCATAATCACATGAGGCCGTAAATATATCAGCAGGTAATGTGTTCACAATTCTGCTTAAACATTTGACCATAATAAAGCTTTCTTCAAAGTGGGTGCCACGTTAACTCACAGCCACTCAAAAACAACAACATGCTAATGATTCAGAGCAGCGTTTGGCTTTGTTTATACGTAACAAATGAGATTTTGGTCTACATGTGGCAATGGTTGAAACTAGGATGCATCACTCCACTACAGAATCAAAACGATGATCGTCTGAGTGAACTGCAGCCGGTGAACTACATCCTAAGCGTCCAAAGGCAAAACTGGGAAGGTTATCTTAATTATCTCCAAAAGGAAGAGATAATAGCGAAAATAACATAGAGTTGTTTCACCAAGACCATGCACCTATTTCCAATTCGATACCAACGGTGATTAAATTGAACGAAGTACACTTCAAATTTCTTCTTTGTCCACCGTTTAGTCTAGATCTAGCCCCACGTGATTACTGGCTATTCGTTTTGATCTCAAAAAATGCTCGCTGGTGAAAAACAAATCCTTCTACAAGCACGGCATCGAGAAGTTAGAATAATTGTATTGCTTTCGAAGGAGATCAATTTGATGAATAAAATCAATTTTTGGTAACAAAAAACAGAGTGTTGATGTATCTTGTAACCACAAGTTGCTTAAAATGGTATGGTTAATATTCAACAAGATCTTTTCCCAAAATATCACTTGAATAAGCAAAATAAAGGCAGGGAGGCTGATCTCAATCATTTGTGAGATCGAATTTTATGTTTGATGATACAAATCGTTTGAGAGTAGTTATGTTTGAAACTTAAAATATTTGTTTTAAAAATATATTTCTTGTGCTAGTAGCTTGAAATGTATTTTTACAAATATCGATGGATACTTGCAACTAAAAATAGTTAGAACAATAGCTATGAATCAATCCAAAACTGAAAAAGTTATAAGACGTGATAAATCGTTCAAAATGATTCATAATAAACATTTATTGTTAATTGATTGATTTCGACAAACAGAACTGCGTAAAAATACCTACATACAGACACTTACGGTTTTTACTGTTTCTCCATTTCTTTTTAAATTTTCTAAGGATAATAAAAACAGTAAGAAATGTGAGAAGAAAGTACAGACAACAATGCATCATCAGATTCACATGTTATGTAAATATGAACGATAAGCTTCAATCTCATCTCATGTGTAAACAGCATTTCTAGTATATTATATAACATGTATAGGACTGTATATTTTATAGAAAACAAGTGCCTACGTTCGAGAACTTCCAATAACAAGTATTCTCAATTCGAAGGAGATTTTTCTAAGACGTAGTGAATGAAATTTTATGTATTCATTATTTAATATAAAATGTAACTAAATTCAATCAACCAATACTCTCCGTATCTCGTGAATATTTCAATTATTCACTCTATTATTCAAAGAAGACATTTTTTGATTTTATACATATGAATATAACGATTATATCGTAAGTAGTAACAAAAACATCTAATGTATTTTGTCAGACTTATTTCATCTTTGAGTGCATTTTTTGGGATTGGTTCATCTTTTAATTTATAAACTCACTCAACCGTGGAATAGTATATAGTATAACTAGTGTTGAAAATGGAAGATTTCACATGGATTTACAGAATTGAGCTACAAACTTCCTACACGTACTTTACACGTAATGTTTCCGACAACCACAGAAAAACGGACTCAGTATCTATTATCTGAATTCGGCGAATGTTGGCGATAATTATTGCTGATATTCTCCTGTACGAGTGCCCTGTGTAAGTTTCTGGGTAAGCTAGTTTAAAAAATTGAGTAATGTTTCCAGTCAATACACCAAATGTATTGATTTCCTATAAATTGGTATGTAAAATTTCACACAATATTTCTCCATTCCTTACTGTTTACAGCTTTTTCCATCAAATTCTGAACTTTATTATTTTTTAGGTCTTCCATTACACCATCTCTTTCTCTGTCGCCGATTTCTCTTTTTCCCTATTGATCTTCTTTGCAGTACTAATTTTGGCATCCCTTCTTCATGAAGTCTCTCAACATGTCCCAACCATCTCACTCTCTGTCCCTTAATAAACGAGCTTCTTGTAGCTTCTCCATAAACTTCCTCCAATTCTTTATTAGTTCTCCTCCAGCTCTCTTCTGTGTGTACTCCTCCGTAGATTCCTCTTTTAATATCCAAGTCTGACATGCATATGTTGCGGTGGGTCTTACTACCGTTTTATATATTCTTATTTTTGTTTTTCTTGGCACGTATTTTGACTTCACCAGTGATCTAATACTTCCGAATTTTTGTGTTCCTTCAGTTATTATGGCTTTCAGTTCAAATTCTTCTACAGCGTTATCTTCTATTAATACTCCTAGATACACAAAGTTGGAAACTATTTCGTGTATCTCCCATGATTATATATTTTGCCTTCTCTTGATTTATTTCTAGTCCAAAATTTTTGGCTTCCTGTTCCAATTTTATTACTGCTTTCTGTAAGTGTTTCTTGGATTTTGTTATCAACGCTACGTCATCTGCGAAAGCTAGACATTGTCATTCGTTATTGAAGATTGTCCCATCGCTTTTTAATGTAGAACTTCAGATAATTACTTCTTAAACCATATTAAATAATACAGTGGGAAGCGGGTCACCTTGTCGGGGTTCTCTATTGACATGAAGTTCTTCAGACTCATACCCTTTTCATATCACTTTATTTTTGGTTTTATCTAAGGTTAGCCTTACTAATCTGATTATTTTTGCCGGTACTACTAATTTGCTTAGTGCTGCGTACATGTTGTTCCTATTTATTCTGTCATATGCCTGCTTAAAATCTATAAACAAGGAATAAAGTGGTATCTTGTATGCATAGCAGGTGGTTTGTAATTCTTTTAGGGAGAAAATATGATGCGTTGTTGACCTATTAGCTCTAAAGTCTGCTTGATATTAGTGTAAGTATATTAATTGTGAAGTATTTTGATATAACTTATGAAAAATATTAATAATTACTGATAAGTGATAGATATTTTTATTCAGCAGACAAATGCAAACTAAAACTAAAACAAAGATTACCAGCTTTATCGAATTTTTTCATCGATTTCTATTGGCAAATATATTCACCTATCAAAGTATTTTCATTTGAAAAAAAAATTTTATATGATAAAACAGAAATTATTTTCATGAAACTTTCTACAACACAAACATTAATGTAGAGTATGAACAATATTTTCAGTCAGCATATATCCCACAGTTTTCAGTTTTTTGTGAAGGCACATCCAATAAAACTCGCTCTATTTATCCGGTATTTGGTTAGAAAATAAAAATATTAGCAATGCAATTGATTTCTCTATTATTTGATGTCAACAAATTTTTCAATTTCCAGGTATTTTTAGTATAAACAAAATTTTACTGTATAGAATCTATTTATTTATTCAAATGAATATGTTTCATGCAATAAAATAATATAAAATACAAATTCAATTGAAGGAATTACAATTTAGAAGTTAATAGATACGAATATTTATTTTTAAAATAGTTATTGTCTTGTTTGCGACACTCAAAATTTCTCGATTATGAGCTCATTGTTATAATGTATGCTCCAAGTTTAGAGACATATTTATCTGTACGACAGATGTACTGTGGTTCGTCGTAGCAGCCTGCAATTAGTTCTCGTGGAAAACAAAATGTCACGAATTTCCAGAGTACTGAAATTAAGAAACAAATTAAGACACGCCAAAGTTATTTTAAGCATTGGGTGCTAATTATATTCTCTAACTATTATTTATTACAACATAATATGTACAAATATTTTGTTTGGTAGTTTTTCTGGTTAGTAATTTTTGACAAGAAGCTATTGAAAAAAATGGTCTTCGTGTTTAACGGCCACTCTTCTTATTTACTTCGTATTTACTTTCGATATTCCTCTGAAATTTGTTTAGTAGTATTTTTGAAGAAGCGACTATAAAATCAAAGGCTTTAAACCTCAGTACTGAGTTTTCGAGACAACGAATATCTGAGATAATAATTTATTCAAAGTCAGAATGTTTTTTCCAACGAACTTTCGTATGGTCTAACAATTCACGTTTTGTTCTAACACTTTTTACCAATTCTGAGATTTCCTGTATTATCGATGAATATTCAAGATTTGCATCATCAGAACAAGTTTGAAGAACAGTGTGTTTATATAGTTACATAATTTGTTGATTTTACATATTGATACCTATAAAGTAAATCAAACTCTTTTGGATCAAGGCCTCCTGCATAACTCTACCAGTTAACATTATACAATATTTTTAATAGTGCAGCATTTTTCACTACCTCAATAAATTGTTGACTTTCAAAGTCATGTTTCTCCGTTATTACTCTAAAATTATAAATTTTAAGAGCGAATTTTAAGAGCCATAAAGCACTATCTTTCGAAATTGTAGCTTTGTATTACCCTATTTCTAAAAACTTAAAAGGCAACCCTCGCAGGTTAATTTGAAATATACTCCCCCCGGTATACTCCCAATAAAGTCACACGGCTGGCCTTAATTAGGTACTTTTAATTAGTTATAAAATCGAGTCGATGTATTCTGTTTGAAATATTTATATACCAATGATACGTTAAATATCAGTACTATTGAAAATATGGGCTGTTATTAATTGCAAAAAAATTACATTTATTTGCGAAATATGAAGTTAGGACACCCATTTATAAAATTTATTATAAGTTGGAATAAGTCCATTGTCCGATAGTCGCCGCGATTCGAAGTATTGGGAATTAACGGGATACAAAGCTTTAGAAGCCAACTGGATTCTTTTGATAAGGTTGAAAGATTTACTTTCATCCATTTTGGTATAAACGTAGTTCTTTCATTTGCTTTGCTGGCATCTTCCTAGGTTTGCTTGATTTACTGGACAAATACGTAAATGTGAAATAGTCTCATTCTTCTTCTCTCCGGTTAAAAAAATTGGTTCGATTTCAGTGCAATAAAATTAGAGAATGAATGTAGCTCTAGAATTGAGGGCTGCGTAGACGAATAAGTTAGTTTTGATAAACGAGAAACCATAAAGAATGAGATAAGTATGTGGCTTGAGGAGTAGTCTAATCAAATAAAAACGAAATTAGTCAGCTACATTATCGATGCATAAAAATATTCGAATTCAAATGCCACCGAAGCGTGATGTGTCAACTAAGTAGTGCCTTCATGATGATTCATCTGTATTTTCATATTTGCTCTATTTTTTAGTGAAACAATTAATTTTTTTCACATATTGAAGATATACAAATAATTATTATATTCTGTGGTTCAGAACAAGAATCAGACCACTGTTTAGATTCATATCGTGATTAAAATAGTTGTGAATACAAATATTTCATAGAGCCAATACAATGAATATGGAATCCCAAACCACTACAGAGACGATAGAAGAACAATGAAATGTGGTCTTTAACAATCAAGGTTTTAGTCTATTCTTTTTTAATGGTACCAAATTGAAAACAATGAGTTTATTTCTTCAATTAAATTGATATTCTTGGACTGAAAGTGTAGCTGCAGGTATGGATCCAATAGACCACAACGTAACGATACCTTAAACTTTGTGAACAATTTGGAAAATAATGATACTTTGACATTTTCAGATCCCATGGAATATTTGTAAACATATTCACGTTTCATATTGAGTCTATTTGGCGAAAAATGTAAGATAACGTTCTCTATAGTTTACCATCCTTCATCGTCATCGTACACTATTTATGGTATTGTTAATAAAAAAAAATTGGGTAACAAAAACTTTGACTCCTAAATAGTCATCGAGAATTTGTTTACCGAATGATACTCTTAAAAAAATGATACAAAAAGAACAAAGGGAGAGAAAGAAAAAAGGGGTGATTTGGAGACGTCACACATTAGCAGGTTTTGGATATAAACCTCTTAACGATAAAAAATAGATGCCCATGATGACAAGTTTCAAGCGAAAAAAATCATCTGTACACAGCCGATTTACTCACATCAGATAACACACTAGTGTTCACTGAGATCCTCAAATTGCATCACAAATGCATCAAACGAATCTCGAGAGTCTACAGAAATGGTTAAGAATATGACGGATTTAAGTTAACCTTCACAAAAAGACGAAAAAACTCCCTCCGTTTCAAAAAACGAAATTCTACAAAGTTCTTGATATCTATTCAGATAGGAGACTTTCTTGATGGGAACACCTCTTTAGTAGAAGAAAATAGCTTGGGATTGAACAACTATATTTGATAATTGGTGGAAAATCCCAAATATCCATCTAGAACAAGCTAATGGTGTATAAGAATATTTGGACGATTGGAATGCAGTTCACAGTCTATTTAAATATTATTGAGAGGTTTCAGTCAAAAATTCTGGGAATGATAGTGCTCCATGGTATGTGTATATGCCCAATATCATAATTGGGATATACAAATCTTCTCGGCTGGAATGAATTGAAGTAACTAGTGAAAAGTACAATGAGAGACTTCAGTCTCACCTCAATCAATGTCAATGTTTTCATCCCACAAGTCATTTTTATGTATTGCCTACCATTTACTTCTAAACATTTGAATAAATTGATAAAATTCTGATTTTAGCCACCGGTATAATAGATTCTGATTACAAGCCGAAATGAAATAGATAATTCTGATGAGCTTTGTAGGGTGTATTAGAGATAATTATTAAATTATCATGAATCCCTGACAAGTGTGTAAAATTAATCCGATCATTTGAAATAGTTAAAAAGAATCCAAAGATTTCGTAACACTGATGACCCTATTAAGGGTGATTATACAATTACTAAAATTATTAAAATGCCATCGATTCTTGATAATTAAAAGTTAATCCAATGTTTAGAAGTACAGAAAAACCTATTTTCTAGTTACCATTACATAGGTATATAAATACATACTACAATCGATTAAAAAAATAAACAATAATAAAGAATAAAACAATAAATATGATATCAGTATGAATCATAAAGGACATAAGACATTATCCAAATATTTCATTGAATTAAAATTTAAAACTTCCAAAAGCAAAAGAAATAATATCATATATTGAGTGCCTTGTACTAATTGCGAAGTTGTCTACATAGGCAGACATCTCATTATTTAGAAAAAAGACTATGAGGTCATCAATACAAGAAAAAAATTAGAACTGCATTAACGAACCATAAAAAATTAAAAATAAAAACATAAATTCGATTATAAAGATTCAAAACTTCTTGAAACGGAATCTAATACATGGAAAAGATAATTTTTAGAATTGGTTCACATTCATTAGAACGAAAAAGCTATGAATGATAAAAAAGACCTAATAATTGTAGTACAATGTATAGTTATAAATTCTGATAAAACTGCAATCAATCTAATTGATTACTGCTACATATTTGAGATGTGGGAACTGAGGAAAAATTAATTGTTCTTATTGGAACAAATTTCTGTTTTGATGTAGGTAATATATTGATTGATATAAATACGCAAATTGTTAGTATCAATATCCTATTTTGATGAAGACTGAAGTGAGTAGAAACGTCAATTTTTATCAATTTTAAAATAGAAGAGACCTAAATCAAGAACATTTGGAAGCATTAAATACATACTTATCAAGCTAATAAAAGCATGTTTATAAATTTTGCATAGAGCTCTAATGATCAATCTATGATACTATTTTCTGATAGTAGAAGAGTTATTGTGGAAAATTGGCCGGTATGGTAGGAAATTTAGAAGTATAATTTCATATAAATAAATTCTTGTCGTCCATTTCAAGTGAAAAGTTTGATCTATACTTCCTGTAAATAAAATGCAAGACATAAATGCGAGATAATGCCGTTTTGTTTATTTCCTCAATTTATCGTTGTAACACACTAACTTGGGAATATATTAGGTTTACGAGATGACATAAGTTCAAGTTTTGAGATCCCAGAGGAAGGAGAGTATCTCGTTTTTGATATGAAAATTGCGGTTTTATTCATATGCATCTTGCTATTTTATAATATTTGAGACACAAATGGTACGTTGTGGTTATTATTTGAAAAATATTGGCGGCTGTCTAACTCATTTTACGAGCTACTAGAATAACATTTCTGGTATATTTCTAATGATAACAATACTCAAATCCCACTGTTGCAAGCAATTTTTGACCATGATACTCTGAAAGAATCAGTATGATCTATTCATGGCATTGGAAAGTTTTGATGATTTTTCTCAAGTGCTTTCAGAATTCCAATTATTTTTCGATTTACAAACTGCATGAAGTAGGTCTAGGTTAGGTTAGACCAGTAGATCGAGCAGGAGTAACCTTCTCTATTTACTCGTATATATACAATTTTTGTCCATAAACATTCTGTATAATCACGACATTACGATTTCTATCTGTAATATAAGTGGGTTTGTTGACTTTATACTCTGAATATCCCATAACATCTAATTTTAGGATGTTAGTTTACACGATCTAAAAAGCTAATTCTGAACAACGAGGGAAATGTCTCATAAAGTAATTGAATTGATTAGGGGCTGTATGGTGAATAGAATCATTTTGTTTTCGAAGTTTAAAAATTATCCAATATCAGTAGACAGTATTGTGTTATCATATCTCTATATCTAGCGACATTTAATACTTGACCAGTTTTATTATGAGAGAAGTATGACATCTCCAATCAAAAATCTTGATCTCCAAACATTTGCTGTGGATCTTCTCATAGCTTCACATGGAGAATTCAAATCTTGGTAATATCCTTGATGAAGTTGGTCCTTATATTAATCTACAAATTATAGAAATGGTTGGGAATAAAATGTGAGTGTAATGAACTGGAGTTTCATCGAGTGAAAACCACATCCTTCACCTAATATTTGAATATTTTTATTCAGTACTGACCAATGATTATCAAGCAAATCAAGGTATTTAATACCAAAAAGTATTGTTCAAATACTATACCACCTAAAATATGAATAGTCACTTATATTTTCAATTTAGTTAAAGTAACTTTAAAGACAAAAAAAACATAGAAAAAAGAGGAATCTGTCAACACGAATTGATGTTGAGTCTATACAGAGGAACTAAATATGCAACGATGGTCCTAGTCTGTCAATTTTGGATGCAATTGAATATGGTACAGATGCATTTCATATTTGTGAAGTATTCACACAAATGATGTTTAAGTAATGTCTCTGCATAGCAGTTCATGATTTTCTTCAGTTCTTTTGCTCTTTAGATTTATTTTCATATTCCACTGATCCAGTTTGAAAAATTACGAACTATTGTTATTTATGGAAAGAAGAAAGGAATTTCTCATGTTTTCTATTGTTTCCCAAATCATGTCTGTTCTTTCTTAGAAAAATTTGAAGCATTTAATATAATAACTATTGTTAGGAATAAGCTCGCTAAATGGGTCTTTAGGCCGGCCTTGTCCAGCTACAAAGAAATTTTAAAATTCGGCGAATTCACGTGGCGCCTTTTATCTGCTTTTTATAAATGACGGACGCGCCTTTGTTATAATTTTTTTAGTAGCGGGCCGTTTATTTAAATTATTTTATGCAAATAATTTCTAGGAAAGTCTATCAATTGATTTATTCAGTAAGTTTTTGTTCTAGAACTTTATAGAATTTTATTTAGGTATATAAAAGATTTGTGTAAACGCAGTAACCTCCAATGAAGTACTACCTTGCCGGCAGACTTCTCACCGGGGCCCTACCAAATTCATTAGATAAACCCCTACCTCTTACTCCCACTCTACACACTCTTCGTCGATCGTCGGATTGCATGTTTTCTGCGGTTTCCCTGCAACTTGGTGAAAAATTCGAAAAAATCAAAAAAACAGTCTATACAATTTTCCAAAAATCGATAAAATCCAAAATAAGAAGGACCTTCTTTGCTTGCTAGCTCTCTTTTCGAGTTATTCTGGCCAAAAATCCTCAATCTCCGCTTTTCCTCCTCCAAAAAAGTTAGCAAACATAACCCCACGCAATCACCACAACCCAGGCCCTGCAGAGGACAAAAATTCCTGTATCTTGACCCACTGAAAATTTTTATTATCCTACCAAACTCTACCCGACGAATATCTTCCTCTCTCTCTATGTAGTTAGTTCAGTTTCAAATAAATAGTCAAAGAGAAAAGAACGAATTAGTGAAAGTAATATCGGAAATTATTTAAGTGATATTTATAAGTAAATTATTATAAGTTAAGTGTATTGTATAGTGTGTAAATAAATTAAGAACGTAACAGACAGTGTTTATTAAATCACGCCACGAATAAAAGGAAAACACAGCACCATCATTAGAGAAAAGTTTATGTAAAGTTTTGCTTGATCATTGTAAATGTTTTCTATACAATTGTGATTTGTATAGAGTGAATTTGAAGTTTGAACAAATGTTTTCACATCAAAATGGACATTCAGAATCTTCCTGTAAATTTTGTATAAAACAAAAATATCTTCAAGTAATAATTGTATGTATTGTGGAGAATTGTTCAAATATTTGTTAATTTCAAGACAAAATAAAAAAAGAATGAAATAGTATTCAGAACTTCTCTATCAACTAATTAAATTGGTATAAACAAGTATTAAAGTACAGGTTTCTAGATAAAGACATCGTCATGTATTACAGAACACACATTTAATTACCTTCATATGTATATAATTTATACATATTATTTACTTAAGTAAATGCAGTCGATTACCTTCAACCCGTGTCGGCTCATTTAACGTTTATTACCCAGTATTGCTGTCTCTACTAAAGGCGAACCACCATGGAATACGTAATTTTGTGGGGACCTTATTTGATGACTTTATGGCTAGCTCCGAGTCATTCTCAGAATACAAGATGCATGTTGATTGGGAGGTTTGTTTTCATTACAACAATTGTCAATAAACGTTCACGTAATAATATTTTAATTATATTTGTCATGATTGTTGCTTGGTATATTCCTTGGAAATATAGTTTTATATATATACTTTTTAGTTGGCAATGCCACTGGAAGATTATAACCAGAATACTAAAAGATTGATAATAAGCCGATAATACAATAACAAGAGAAAATTAGTTGGAAAAGAAGAAACAGAAACTCACTTGAACAAGGAATATGTGATAAAAAAATAAATTAGGAGTAGCAAGAAAAATGAATATATTTATGTAGTAAGTGAATAAACTTTTGATAAAAACTGGAGAGGAATTTGAAAAAAGTGATAAGTAGTTTCTGTCAAAAGGAAAACTGAATAATTCGATTGGGAAAATATTCAAAGTATTATTTATCCAGTACCTAATGGAACCTGAATATAATCATCCCCCAAAAGTACTTAAGCCTAATAGTTTTAGAATGTTTATTTAATTTTTTCTATGAAACTTGTTAGTTCAATATTAATTGAGTAATAGAGACATTTCTACATCAACCATAACCAACTCTCTTCCAATTTGGGTTTTTTTTTCACTCAAATAATTTTGAAGAAATTAAAGAATATTCTCACAAGGATAAATAACTTTATACTCTAACGAAGATAATCTAAACTCATACAACGACGTAGATTGCCAAAACTCCAGTGAAAGGTATAAGAAAAATATAAATTCAAATCAAGCCCTAACTGCCTTTTGAACCAAAGAGAAAATTTGATAAAACACCTCATGGCTTCGTGATCCAATTTGAACAAGGTAAAGAAAAACAGGTAATATCATTATTTCCGCTTTTATATGCATATAAGGGGGAAAGAAAGTATCCTATTAAATGAGAAACTGAATCTCCTTGAAACATTTAATCAAATACTAAAACTGGAGCTAAAGACGGTTAGTAGCAAATAACAATTAGAAATATATTGTTAATGTTTTTCTAATTTATTTACACTACACTTAATTATAATAATTCACTTATCACTATCACTTGACTAACTTGAATAATTTATTTAAATTCTTCGATTACTTTCTATTTCGGTCTGCTCAGTACGACTGTTTGCTATAAACTGAACTAAACTATGCTACACAAACTTCTGTCCCAAAATAATTCCAAAAAATTTTAGAAAATAAAAAACAAATCAAATGAATAAAAAGATTTTACTAGAAATTATTCCAACAATGTAAATAAACCCCCTGCTATAATAAAAAGTTATACTAGAAGCGAATTTTAGAATTTCTGGCATTTCAATCGTATATCAAAGGTTTCCGCCTTCGGCGAATTTTAGAATTCCATAAAAGCCGGACAGGGCCAGTGACAAAATATTTTGGTGAGACCATTCTTATCTCACGTCTCTCTCATTCTTCTTACAAAAGTTCACAATGAATCGATGTATTTTTAAAGGAAGATGAGCCTAAAGAGGAAATTTAGTTATCGAAGTTTGAGAAAGATATTTGCTGGAATATGTAAGTTTATTACTACCCGCCCTATTCAATTCATAGGAAACTCTGTATAATAATCTGTCATATTTTGAAATTATTATTTCTCGTAAACTTTTCAAACATTTACTCCGAAATAATCTCTTGGAAGAAAGTTGAATCGTTTTTATTCATCTCATTTGTTTCGTTGTTATCAGAACAGTTTTTGGAAGCAAAAGTTTGTACTGACATTCATTGGATAATCTGTTAGGTTTATTGAGTTCAGTTTTTCAGTATTTTTGAAAACAAAGTCCGAGTCCGGTTCATGGGATACAGGATTCTATTTTAAAATATTGCTATATCTTGAATTTGACTCCTCGAACAGCTGAATTGAATTATATTATTACATAGGCCGTGAAGCTGGTTCTGTCCAGTTATGTAATTATAAAATTTGAAGAATCCCCGGCGCATTCTTTATTTGTTTTCACCACAGCGGCAAGTTGTTAACATCACTTTTCATAGAACTAATTTCTAGGAAGGTCTTTTTATTCATTAGCTTCGATTGTTTATTTTCTAGAATTTTTGAGAAATTCGTTTTGGGGGTATAAACGAGTTTGTTCTATGGAGTTAGTTTATTATAAAAAGTCAAAGAAAACGGAACAAAATAGTAAACCAATAAATTATATAAGCTAGTTAAGTATTAATGAATAATTAATCAATTTATAAGTAAGTCAAGTCTAGTGTAAGTGCTTAGGTAAATTGAAAAAGTAAGAGACAGTGTTAATAAATTCTCCCAACAAATAGAAATAGTGGAAATAAATAAGAAAAGCATTACAATATTCTCCTATTTAGACCAGAATGTATACATGAAATTGTATAACAAACCGTAAAACTCCATGGTCTTTTGACATTTTGTGAGTTTCATGTTATCAGTGTAATTATCTCTATATATTTCAGTATTTTTTGTTTCATTCATTTGTCTGTGCGATTCATCTTTTTGGGAATTTTTTTGTTGCCTATAAAGAAACTTTATCACCAGATGATTCGATGTAAGGAAATTCTACGAACTGCGTTTTATTCTACATTCTCATACAGAGAATATTTATTGCGAAATAGACGTTGAAACCTAGGTAAAGAAGGCTTATATCAATTTTTTTGAAGATAAAAGTAGATTCTCCGCCTTGGCCAGAGCAACGTGAATATTTCATTCTCTTTAATCCCAATGATTATTTCCCAGTAGATGATTGCATTCAATATGGAAACACATTCACTGAGCACATGTTGAAATAGAATCAACCATACACCACATACTGTGGTGTACGGTTATGTTGAAGGATAACGCTTACGTCTTATGCCGTCTTCGGTAATTGATGTAAATAGAGACTTACCCCAATTGGGGATACAGGATGGAAAAACAACGACATCTGGATCACCTGATATATAATTACACAGTTAATAACAATTTACGGTCAAGTTCAATACATATAAACATATTAAACACAATTATAACTATATACAATACTTTTATATATACAATTACTCTATATACAACTTTATATACAATTATATTTTATATGACCAATAACTATCTATATATATTTTCTTTTGTTTTCAATTATCTGAGACTAGTAGTGGATAATTCAAGCATTGTTTAAATACATATTGTTTGTTTACAGGAATTCTTGAACTGAATGTTTAACAATATTATGAACGTAATTTTGGTTTCTATCAATTTTGTCCTCGCGTGGGTTCAACATAGTTCATATTGGCTTTTAATGATCTTCCAGGTTAACACCGACTACAATACATACATGCATTGAAAATGGAATTTTTGGCGTGTATCTTCTTACAATTGGCATTTGAGAATTATTTGAAATATAGGTCCTGATGATGACCAAGTTGCGAAGGAACTATCATTATCTTATTATTAGCTGAAAAACTCACTCTGAAGTTATAAATGATGAAAAATGTGAGGAAAAATAGTTAAATAGATTATGATCATAAGTGCATAATGATTGAATTTAAAACGCCCACACTTTATGATATCACTTTTTTCATTTTCTTCAACTATTTTTTGATTGTCACATTTTTCTATAGTATTAACTTTATCATATTGTGTTTCTACCTGCCGAAAGCGGTAACAATCAGTAATATGTTGAACGTTAGCTATTAAGCTGTTTTTGTTTCTGACAAGTGTATAAAATGATAAATATGGTGGTAATTTGTCTAGCTTTTTTTAAGAATTACGAGGTCTATACATCACTCACCCCACTTACTTATAACGTATATAATTATGGTCACCATAGTTCAAATTATGGAAACAGATTCATGGATATCCATTTTATTTTCCTTATCCTCGTGGACTTAATGGTGTGATCACAAAACACAGTTGATTTAAAAACTTATTGGCTCAGCTCTAGCTTAGAGCTTGTTGATTTTCGTCAGGTAAATGAGAACTATAACTTTACTACCAAAATTTTTTGCTGAAAACGGTCACCATATCGACATCATATCAAAAAGATTGTCAATAACGACTTTGTGAGTTTATTGCTAATACAAAATATTTTGTGGGCTCACTTTTCAATTACCTAATTTTATATTGAAAAAATACTTTTCATTGTACGGGTTATTTTCATGAAATCTTGAAACCCCTGTCATGTCCGGTTTTAAGAAAAAACCTAACCGACTTAGTATGTTTTTTTTTGGAAAGAACATCGCAAAAAATGTTGGTAATAACTTTGGGATTGTACGGGCATTTGTGGACAATAAAAAATATATAGTACTCTGAAAATCATTCCCTCAATATTTCCCAATACCCAGATAGGAATATTGTGTAGAGTTTTCGAAAAATCTGTTTGGAACTGTGATTTGTCTTTTGTCAATACGACAAACTTTCAAAATTTCCCTGAATTCAGGATCATAAGTCATTAAATAATTGTCTAATGTTAACTCATTATTTATCTCATGAAAAATAATCATTCCCTCACATCATTACCAACAGTCGATAAGTAAGTATATTTTTAGGACTTTAATAATACTTGCATTAATTTTTGACAGTTGGTAGTACGGTTATTCGTTCGGAATGCCGAATTGACTAGAGTAATTGTGATTTTTCAAAGATAACAAATTTGATTTAGTAAGTTAAGAAAGTTAAGTACGTTTTTAGAGGTAGAAAGCGTAGCGAAAAGCTAGCTGGTAACGAAAGGTTATGTTGCGAGATGGATTTTAGGTTTTGATTTGTTTTGTCATTCTCTAACCGTCATTTCCTCAATTTGAATAAAAGTGAGGAGATTTTTGTCCATCTTTAGTTATTGAGTCTTCAATTAACATTCTGAATTATTTCATAATTTATAAGTTATTATAACTTTATCGAATTTCAAATATATTTAGAAAATGAATAATATGATTTCATTGAAAATGATTATAATCATCATTGTCAGACCTCAGTCATCATTCCCTCACATTTAAATCGTCAATACTCATTTATTCTGGGGACCACAATATTTTTCACTTCTAGTTCGACAAAAAGTACAAATTTCAGAGCAACTAAAGATGAATTAATTTGAATACTTTTTATTAATTCACTCATAATTAATTTCGAGATTTCATGAGAGATGTCCGTATATGATTATATCAATTACCAATAGATAAGAGAGTGCAGTCCAAAATTCATAATTCTGAGAATAAACTCAAATTTTAATTCTAGTATTATCAAATATTCATAACTGATTTGATATTTTCGAACATTAAATGCGTTGTTTCCATTAATCTAAATCGCTTTTTTGATGTTGCCCGAAGCGGAAAGGGAGAAAAAGCAATAAATTTTCAGCAAACAGTGGTAAGCTGGAAAATGTCGATGCGGAGAGAAAATGATGATAAGATTAACCGATTTCTCTTAATACAAGATCTTTTTCCACTTTTGTGGAGTTGAAGGCCATATATGAACAGATTATACCAGTACAAAAATTATTTTGATATTATTTCATCATCTGAGTTACTGCTTCGTACAATATTTTTATGGATATACACAGTAACGACCAGAAACCAGAGACTTAGAAACTAGAAAATTAAATCGCTGCGGAGTCTTCAAAAAAAGCAAGTTCTAATGTTGATTTAGAAAATAAATTGGCAACAAAATAGAACTGTTTCTGTCGAAAATGAGAAATTACTTTGAGATTATATTATGTGCTGTTCAAAATTGTTTGAGGTAGTGTTTATTGTTGCCTGACAAAACAAAGTTGGGCTAATCAGCTTGTGAGGCAAAAACATTGAACGTATGTATGATTAGAGGTTGCACCAAAGTTATAATATCAAAGAAACATAAAAATATCAAAGTCTATAGTAGCCGAGCTCTGATAAGGTGCAATATCTGTGCCGAGGCTAGATTCTCGCTTCCACAATTATCCGAAGCATTTCTTAAACGTGATTACTACAGTGGGAAATCCTAGAATAGGTAAATCATATTTTTTTCTCTTTCCTAATGAGTCTGCAGACTGCTAAATCTATACTAGGAAGTATTTCTTAATCCATTAGTGCTTCTATTTGCTAATATCTAAACCAAATTGTATCCAGCAGTATCAATACTCCGAACGGAATTTTGGTAGTGATGTATGCAGAGATGGCTTCCCTCTAATAGTTTTATTTCTGTTTTCCTTTTTTTCTGAGATCCTCTCACATTTTTTTACGTTTTCTCAAAAGATGAAAGGGTAAATAGACGTTAGTTTGAACTTCTCGTTTCCTTTGTGTAACAAGGAATCCACCTTAAGATCTCTGCCATTTCATCTTTTTTCATCAAGCTCTTTAATGTCAACGTTAATTCTAATGACATGAGAGTTCAGTGTTTATTATCATATATTCATTTCTAGTTCGTTTCCATGTGAGTATTTCTTACTATTATCTCACCTAGTATTAGGTAACAACGCCAGCATATATAATGTTTTTTTAAATATCTTTATGCTATTTAGTAATATTTCTTAATCTTTCTTCCTTTGCTTATTTTCTTATCATTTCATGTTTGACAAGACTTGCTGATGAAAGTTACTCGATTAGAGAGGACCAGGTTCATGATTTTTGATAGTGTTCTTGCCTGTGACTTCTTTAGTTGAAGATGTCTAGTTTCCTAGACCAAAGAATATAAACTGGAATCAATTATGTAATTAACGGAAAAGGAAAACAACATTTCAGCTTGTGATTGTCAGAGTATGTAATTATGCAAATAAAACATCTAGACAACTCCAGTGAATTGGGGTAAAACTAGATAGATATTCTCTTGGAAATCAAAATCGCGAATAGAATATGAAGGTCAACTCAAACAAAATAAAATTTTCCAATCATCAAGATATTTTTGATTCATATTAATAATTAGAATTCTAAAGGAATGAGGAAATGAAATTGAGTTACTTCCTTTAAGGTAATCATTATGGGAGAAATTTTTTCTCCAAGAGAGACCTTTTGTAAAAATTTTATATACATATAAATAATTGAATGAAGAATAGCACTGTGAATAATTCAAAGCTAAATATGATACGTCCGTATTAAATATTCTACAACTTTATTTATAAATCGGATTTGTAATATATTTCTCATTCTTCACAATGTGTTGGGTCATGTTGATCGTACATTACTCTACAATCCCAAAGTATATGATGAAAATCTAACGTGAGCAGCTCTAACTTCAAATTATTCAAAGTATCATAGGTAACCAAAAAGCAGATTGTATTTGTTTCGACTCAAAGGCGCTTTGAGAGCACAACTATACTACGTATTTGAATTCCTTTTATGTGATAAAATAAGTGATGCCCTTTATAAAATAAATCTTTTATGTTTGTCTACTATGAGACACCTCCACGCCTTTATTTGTCGGTTAACAATTTTGTTTTTTGTGATAATTCACTTTCATATCTTTTGATAGAAAATCAGAAAATATATCAACCGGATTTCGTTCAAATTTCGATATCCCCACGTTGTCTTCACGTCAATAATCAGCTATGTCATCTCCTTAAATTTAATGTCTCTTACTTTTGTTTCAGGTCCAGATTTGATCCTCTCACCGGTTACAACGTCACAACAAAGCTTAGAATTAGGAACATTTTGAAAACCAATATTTCCTTAGTTCCATTGGATGTGCCATTACTAGCGAATTAATTTTAACAATTGCAAATATTAATATTTCTGTACATAGTATGTAAAGTCACTTTAAAAACATTCACAAACTATGAAAGATCCTTTGGGCATTACTCACGTGTTATAATTGATTTCAAAATGTTATATATTATTCAAAGTTTTGAGATATCAACTTCAGTATTCAACAGCTGCAAGTAACAAGTATTTAAAATGAAAATTATTCAAGTGCACTCATTACAACTCAGTATTTTCATAGATGTCAGCATATGTTCTTAATTTTCCATAAAATATGAAAAGTTCACGATATGAAGCTATTAAGGTATTTGGTTCTAATTTTAGAAATATTTGTATCAGTTGAAAGTCCCATAATACAAAATTTGGAAGCCAGCTATTCCTGGCAAATTTTATTGACTGACGAATACGAAAAATCTCTTATATTTTGTCCTATATGCCTTTTAAGATATGCTACATTTAGCAAATCTCATCTTTAACTGGATAAAATTAATTGTTTCCTTTTAATCTTCATGCGAGTATATTAGCAGACAGCTTAGTTTCGGGCTTTTTACGTGACCATCATTAAAATAACTTGCTAAATATTCTTCAAATTCGCTGCCATCAAACTGATTTTAATTCTTAGAGCTTCATAAAGCAATCATAATTCATCTAGCAGAATCTAGAACATAGAATGTGCATTAAGTCTATCGTTTCCATTCGTGTCTCCAAACTATTGATACATTATGTCAGAAACATTTCCTGTTCCAATTGCCCACTGTTGTAAATGTTACATACATATTTCACATGGGAAATGCCAGTCTCAAAATTATTCATAATCTTGGAGTGAACTCTGAGAAGGCAAAATAAGCTATTTTCTCAACGGAAGAAAGAGTTTCTCCATTTACTTTTGCAGTATATTTTCCACTAATATAACAAAAACATCAAGTTATGTAAATAGCTACGTCGACTTGTTGATGTCTTAGTTTATTATGTTGATATCAAGCTATAAAATGAAGAAATTCCACACAAACCTCAATAATATACTATCCAGTAAAACCACGGAAAATAGAGCTCGAGTCATTTTTCAAGCTCATTAATTTCTTTGGTTACCTCGTTAATTAGAGGTGATAGAAAAAATCTGGTACAACAAAATACTTAATCACAGTGTTGATATTTAAAACCAATTTCCGGTTCAATTTTGATCCAATTCTATCTATCATTCAACGTATTATTTTATTCATAACAACTTTGACATCGTAAATGATAAAAATAAAACAGATATATTATCAAGTCTGTATTAGATTGGTTATTATCATCTTTTGAGCTGGACACAAATAAGCGTCCGAATAATCTATGCGTGAACTTCTTCAGTTTGGTATAATATCAAATACCCAGGTCTCGGCCAATAAAGTAATAAAAACTACACAATTTGTATTTGGTTTCAGGAGGTTGTTGTCAGTTGTCCACTCAGAGAATTTAATTAAGTCCACAATTCAGAATGACGTGGTTTCAGTTTAGGAATCTTTTTCTAAGCTACACATATGACAATGAAGAAATTGGAAGTAATAGTTTTATGCGTATGAAGGAAAGTTCAAACTTGTAGCATGCCATTTACTTGTTAAGTTTTTCTTCAAATATTATTAATACGAGTATTAATTTATATAAGTATTCTGATCAGTAGATACTTCTATTTTAACTATAACGTTGAGGCATTTAAAGAAATTGATTTGATTATGTTATGGTTAATTTTGCTGTCAATAGATGCGTATTCCCAATATTATTATATCAATGACTTCAAAGTTGTAGAATGTAAAAAGTTTATAGAGGACGTTTTAGAAACGACACTAGGGTTTCATTGAATTATTCTAATGGAGTAGGAGGTCCATAAAAAATCACTTAGACTTCAACGTTTTAGTTAAAATTGAAGTGTCTACTGAGCCATGATACGTGAAAAACGAATATTCAAAATATTTTAAGAAAAACGGAACAAGGCGAATTTAAATTTTTTAACGAAGAGGTTTAATATCTAGGGGTACTTCATATATGTATTTGATATTTTCAGATTAATAATTCAAGTGTACATCACTTAAATATTGATTAAGAGTTGAACATCAACATTTTTAATAATATTAACGTAGTAAACTCAATTTTTGATATTTCCTTTGAAAAATATTACCCTTGATTTCAATGTTTTACACTAGTAAACAGTATTGGTGATATTTTGTACAAGACATCCTCTTGTAATAGACATTCATAAATTGTTCTCGATTTCCAGTCAAACATCCTTCACCAATGGATATAAAACTAGATGTGAAATAATAAAAAATCACTAGAAACCACTTAATTAATTGATTCCTAGTATTTGTATCCTGTAGAATATCACTCCAGTACGTCTAAACTAGTGACCTACTAATATTTACTATAATATGTGAAGTGATTTTGATTAACTATAATATTTCAGTCTCACTATTATATCAGTACTAGTGTAAATATATTTTTAAAATGATTTGATAGTATGAATGACATGTATTTATTTTTATGATAGATGCTAATTGATGTATATATCTCATGTTACTACAATAAGTCAGTTTTAAGATGTAGATCTTGTAGTTTTTATCTCAGGTAATTTTATAATAAAATAAATTTTATGTGAATTATTTTGTTCTTATTTTAACCATGCATAAATTATTCTGGTCGCGAAAATTTTAAAATTCTTGCCAAAGGAAACACTATTGTTGAGTATTTTCAGCATCAGTTACAGATAAAAAATGGATTAAGAAAACGTTAGAGAAGTAATCAACGAATGGGGATGCTATATTACCATTAATTTGAGATAACATTTCTATAAGAATTGACGTGCAATATTAACAGATGAGGAATGAAAAGCAAGTTTGAACTTGTAATGAAGGATAGTGATGGACACATATAGTCATACAAGGGTTGAGATAGACAAATAAAAAGTTTATAAAATATTTATTATTGGATATGGTTTTATTGGTTCTCGAAATATTCTTCAATGAGATCATTACACTTTTGCATACGGTTAGACCATTTGTCGAGGCATTTTTCTCCTTTTTCCTTGACCTCACCATTTATTTTTGATCTGTGGGAATGGCAGGTGATAGCAGGATGGCAGGTGATCCATTAATTCGATGTATTGACTATTCAAAAACGTTTTTGTTCAAACTGATGTGTGAAAGCTCGCATTGTCATGGTGGAGAATGATTCGTCTTCTGCGTTTGATTTCCCTGATTTCCTCGAACACTTCAACTGCAAACGGCAAACAACTGCTAGTGTACTATTTAGAATTGACCGTTATACGGTGCTTTAACGAAAAGATGGTGATGTGACCAGTAATTCCAAAAAATTAAGCGACCAACGGCTTAGAAATGCTTCGTCCGCGACAACTTTTGTTGGATTTGCCTCGTCTAGAAAGACCCATTCGCCTCACCACACTATTTCTTCACACCAATAAACACTAGCTTTTTTTCAGGGATTGTTAAATTATGCGATATACAACGTAACCAAATATCTTTCACAGCCAAACGTTCATCCAATATGGAATGTATGCGAGTGGAACTAATTCCCTAGTATGCCTCAATCTCACGGTATGTCACATGATGTACAGCATCGATGTGATCTGACACAACAGCCTGAAGAGAAGTGAGACCACGATTGTATCCAGAAAACCAACGAAACATGCTGGATCGAGATGGTGGTTCATCACCAACAGTCGAAGCGAGTTGATCAGAAAACTGTTGAGGGTTTGATCCACGTCGAAAGTCATGTTTATTCAAGTTTATGATAGCAATGTCATATTTAACATATTCATATCAGTCTTGCCATATCCCAAAATTTAACATTATTTAGACCTTTTTTTGACCGTTTTTATAATAATTATAATTTATTTGTCTAGGAAGAGCTCATTGGCTTTAATATACCGATGCTTATCTAATAGTTATTTTTGTCATAATTACTGAAATAAAAGTGATCAATTCCTTTTATAACCGCATACTTCAACATGTGCTAGAGCTCCAAATTTTCCTCAGTATCAAATTTCATTAAATGAATGCTTTTCCCATTGCAAGCGATTTATTGTTGAAAATAATTGTTGGTTAATAACGCAAACGAAAAATATGGGAATTTCGGCCTCCGCTTTTTATTAATGCGGTCTAAACGGATAAATAAACAAAATAAATTTTAATTAAGACAAGGATTTTGAAAGCCCACAGGGAGAAATCGGAAAATATAACGGTCGTATTACTTTCCATAAAGTATATTTTATCCAAGCGATTTTCATGCATTCGGCTTACTTTATTAGGGTATTATTGGAGCCAATATACGCGAAAAAGTTCCCCTGAATTATTGGTCGTATCTGTTATAAAACTTGTGGCAGATTTTTTATGATTCTCGCCCGCAAAGGGTCGAATCCAATATTTTTCATTGCTGTGAAATAAGACCTCTGAATGAGGAAATGATTCTTTTGCTATGTAAAATAGGGACTGGTTAAGATTCATATTGATAATAAGAAAATGAAAATCTACTCGTTACTTGAATTGAGCTTAGAAGATGATTATAAGAATATAGTTAAGAACTATAAATTGGAATCCTGCAAAGTGTGCTCCTATTATAATAAAGTGTTGAAGAGAACTACTGGCTACTATTCTTGTTCACAAAATCATTACGCTATTGCATAGATAATATTAATTCATTCCCAAAACATTCTGGTCTGTCTCTGGCTCAACTTACCAACGATTATGAGGAGCTAACGTCGCTTCATCGTAGTATGGATTCACCTTATACATTGAATTTCCAATAGAAAAGACGTAAATTTCCAATTAAGTAGCTTTAACAAAGGAATCTTTGATGGCATCATTGCATGGTATCTTCAATAGAAAAAAAAAACAAAAATTGTAATATGAGATTGACAAGCAGCTGTATAAATACAGATATAAATTCCGTATAAATATAGATTTGATTAAAAGCGATAATATGATTCGAATTCAGTTTATATCTGCTATTTTTTGAAATTGAAAAAAATCAAGGCTGGAACACAATGTACATACATGTCTATAAAATCATTGTGTAAGTTGCCAAGTAAGAACTTGTTGGTTTCTCACTTGTTTTTGTAATTTTTGTAACCGAGCAATCTCTCATCACCCTTTGTATTGAATACTATACAACAAATACACTCACTAATTTAATGGATACCAAATGATACACTTTTCCAAATCCATACGTAGTTCTTGGTATGGCTTGATTCATACTGACACGGATCTGACTTAAAGCATAATAAAAGTTATAAAATCCACACTACAAAGCAAAAATCTTCAAAAGCACCAAATAAATAAAAGCCTACTCAAATTGGTCTACCCCTTTTTTGAATTCTATAGTAGAAGAGCATATAGATTTTTTTCTACCAGCTTTGCGAACAGTTTCTTGAGAGCTACAATAAAAGTAATTGCTTCAGAAAAGCAGATTAACAAAAATGTTGTGTTTGAATGCGTGCCAAAGCTTTAAATCTTTCAAAATTTGTTCATTTATGATATTTACTGAGAATATATGCAAATATATGAAAAAATACATATAATATGCAAATTATGTCTGTCTGCATATTTAGACCGGGCGCTGGATGGAGTTGAGTGTGCAAAATGTCCTTGGATATCAAGTAAATGGACTGAACACATGTTTTGGTATCATAATACCAATTGTTTTAGTGAGAATACCCAATTGATTTATAAGATTAGAGATACTTACAGTTAGTCAAGTGGAAAAAGAACAGGAAACCTAAAAATAAAAACAATAGTTATAGACAATATTCAATATAAAACAGCATATTTGAACATATCATAACAGAAACAGTATAGTTATGAATCCTCTTTATTCTGAATAAAATCAATATATAATTTCTTACAAGAGACAAGCCCCATCTCGAAATTTCAGAACGATAAAAATTTTGATCTTGTTTTTTGTATGTTCACCACATAATAAACATTTCTGATTTGTATCAAGATTTAATTCATTAGTTGACCGACAAACACCTGAAACATTTGCTTCTGTAGAGGAAGTGGAAGTCGAGGCATTTTTCTGCTTTAGTAATGCTAATTTTCGATGCCTTATTTTCTGTTTACTAATATAATAGCGGTGCAGTAAATTCTGTATTACTAATATCATCTTTTCTGTGGTATGTTGTTTTTCTAATACTGAAAAACGTTTCTGGTTTGGGATTTTTTACCAAATCACTCATTTCATCACAAAACAAAAAAGACAATCCGTTCAGTTTTCGATTCTTCGCATTTATTACTTTTAGTGACATTGTCTTAGTTTTTATTTGAATAACACACTGATAAAACACTCGAGTGCAAAATACTTGAATATCATTACTTAGATACACAAATATAAACCGGGCTACAAATTCTTTTCTACTGACCCCAGCCCAGCTTTCTATTATTGAAAAACTCACATTTAGCATACTTAACTCCATCTAGCGCCTGGACTAATTTGGGTTTCCTCATATGTGCAGTGGAATCAAATTCTAAATTAAAGGGATTAAACTCCTCCACCAACTTTTTGATTCCACAAAAATAAAATATATTAACAAACGCAAGGTTTATACACCACTGAAACAAAAATTGGTTTTTTGTGCAAGTTCCAATATAAAAAATATGATAACATGGTCTCACGTTATTATATCCACGAGATGACATTAAATACGCTACAAACAATAACTAAGATATTACAAAACTTATTTGGAAGTTGAGCTATTATATATTTTTTATTTCGAACATTTTAAGGCGACACGATCTCTCTTCCAAATATTATCGTCATGATTTGTTGCTCATTCAGGGATGTAATATTAGTATTCCACAAAATTCTTGTTAGCTTTTTCGTGTTTTAAGCTCGGCAAAATTTACATAATACATGTACATAAATTTCATTTGCCAAGCTTTCATCCTGTTTCTGAACACTCCTACTTTGAATTTTCTAAGTAAGAGGGTTGGAAATTGTATTGTATGATTTCAAAAGAATTTACTTGCACCAATTTTATTAAGTGCGGAAATATTTATAACAATATCAACGGATGTGATGTACAAAAGTAGATAGGAGAATTATTATCATTAGAAAAAGTTCAAAAGAAACATTCATTGCGTATATTCTCAGTAAGTAGGGTTGTGTTATATTTTCAATTTTACTGTAATCAGTTTCACTGTGAAAATTCAATGTTCTTTATGAGTGGTACATGAAATTAGTGAACATATCTGACAGAAATATTGACAATCGACACGATTAAACAGTTCATTTCCACAGTCAATTTAGAAAAAATTATAATATATATTATTGAACTGAAAAATAAATTCAAATTGAGTATTTGTGGAAGTTCGATGATTATATCTCTCGATTTTCAATTTTTCATTGATTCTTATCTATTGGCAGTGTTTTTTGTGATAAACATACATGTTAAATGCACAATATGTATTTTTTCTTGATTGGTCAATATAAATAGATGTTAACTAAAATCTGAAGGAATATTTTGTTATTTTTATCAGTAATATCTCCTTCATTTACTTAATTATGCTTTCTCTCCAGCTTATTCGTGGTCTTCCTCTTCTCTTTCCTCTTTTCATGTCTATACAGAGTACTCTGGGACTTGATGCAAAAAATTCAGGAGTGAGTAGATTGCGATTTCTTGTACGACCTCTCGTTTCTGAGTTATAGGCATTCAAAGTTACAAAACAGATTTAAGTATGTTTTCTAAATTGTATATTCGAACATTATGAATTCTATATTACCATGACAGAGACAACCTGTACAATCTAAAAATTGCAAAAATTAACTTTTAATTCGATCGTATCAAAAAGGTACTCTTCATTCAACTCGATGAAATATAGACACTCGAACAATTCTATTTGAATTGCATACTGTCGAATATCGTTTTACTTACATAAGGACAAAATTGAAATGAAAGAATTTTTAGATGGTTTACCTACAATTTATCGAATAAAAACATAGAAAACTGAATGTTCGAAGTGGGCACCTTGCACTTCTACACACTTTCGGTGCCATTTCATTTTTTGTGTTTACTGGTTTCACACGAGAGGATTTTATTGATTTACGTAATTTACATTTATGAGATGATATTCCTCACGGTATGATTAAAAGATAGATTCACCATCAATTTTGTGTTAATGTGTGGGCAGAAATAGTAGGTAATAATTTAGTAGGTCCATATTTTTTTTGATAATAACTTGATGGTCAGGACACTTAGAATTTCTTCAAAATGATTTCGCTTCCATGTTATGTGATATTCCTCTAAAATTCTCAGAGACAAATGATGTAAAAAATCATCTCAATAACATTTTTCCAGATAAGTAGGATGTCCATTTTCATGGCTACCATATTCTTCTCAATTAAGTACAATGGATGAAAGTTTTTAAAGATACCTGATAAGCTTGGTTTATACAAGACCGGTTATTATCTACTTACTCCCTTGAATCAAGTATTGGAGCACTTTGTATTACGTCCTGTTTAGGTATTCTGTTGTATGACATTCTGTGTACATGACCATACTATTTGTTTGATTTCGATATCATAGATTCTCATTACCCAATTATCTCATTTATTTTGTCATTTCTCACCCTATCTCTTCTGTATTTGCCCGATTCTTTCGTAGATTTTTTGATCCGTGGCCCTATTTCTTGACATTTTATCATGTTCGGTCTTATAATATTTCATTCATCAAAGACGTATCTTTTCCCTTGCCCTGTAGATTTCTAACTTTGATTGCTGTTCCGTTTCATGTTATTTTCATTAGTAAGTACTTATTTTCCTCAAAGTGTTTCACTTGTGTCCAGTTTACGTTGTTGCTACGATGCACATACACTCATTTTTCATCGATCATTTTCGAGTGCAAACTGGCTGCTATACTCCAATACTCGATACCTTAAGTTGATTATGGACAGACACCTTTGACGATTCTGCTCTCAAATGCCTATATATATTAGGAGAAATCAAGAAATCATCGGAGTGAGATGATTTTGAATTCAATATACTTATTATAATGAGGTTAGTAAAAGTTAAGTCAAATTATTTACTTACCCACCTATCTTATTTTACGGTTGAATAACATCATGAATGTGTGCAAATCCTAAACAAGATTTTTGATATAAGAAAACAGCAGATGATTGCGATTCATGTAGCAAAAGTCAAATTGAAATTTAGAAAAAAATACAGTTATTAATCGTTCTCTTCCATAAATCTCAATGCCATCATTTGATAAAATGAACTAACAGTTGTCGAAAACTACAGGGTTGAGTACTATCAGAAAAATTTGCCATAAAGAGGCAATCAACAAATATACAAATCTGAACGTTCACCTCTACCACCTTAACGTAGACGGCTGAATCTCAAAATATTAACAAAGAACAGATCAGTCGGTTGTATGGCCCGCCGCAAATTGAACCCAGCCCTCGCACAGCACACGCGAGGGCCAGACCCAGCCCATATCCACGTTTTTTAATAGTAACGCATATTGAACACAGCCCACGCCCACAACTTGTACTCAAACCCCCATTAGCATACAAGATGACAGCGAGCCAGCAGCTTCTTCTCGATCTGGAGTCTGAAAGATTTATTATGTTACAAAAAAGAAAAAGAAGTAAAACAATTGAGTATTTGCAAAAAAGAGTGAATTAAGGAGAGTTCAAGTTATCTGGTGAAACTCCACAATATATCTCCAAGGAAGCGTTTCGGTTAAATAGAAGACAGTTCAGTGAGGATCATAAATTAATTGAAATTATCCTTCAGTTTTGCTCTCATATAATCTTCATGTGTAAAATCATAGAGTACAGAAAAGAATCTCACAATTTCGATTAATATTTTCAATTTTGAGTCAAAAGAAAAACTGTTTGGTACTGGATGGTTTATTTAAAAGTAGCTACCCACGACCCACGAAACTGTGTTGCAAGTACAACTCGGTACCACGACAACCAGGTTAGGTCGGAGCTGGCCGTGGGATGGGTTCAATATGCGCCACTCCATTTGAAACAACGTTCGACAAAATAATTCACGCACAAAATCAAAGGATTGACTTGGCGCGATAGGGGCCATAATCAAACCATTTGTGAATACCATCAATATGAAAGTAAACCAAACTCACTTCACGAAATGTATTAACTTGGTTTGGTTATTTCGTAGAAACATGTTATCAACGATGAGCTCAATAAAGATTTTATGAAGGACAGGCAACGCTAGATAAATATCGAGTGGAAGAAGTCCCGGAGTAAGCAAAGTTCTGATAATTTCCGATAGTTGCGTTAGTTGAAATCAAATTAATTATAAAATGGAATGGAAATATATCAAATGTAGTCATAAACTTTCTACTTCTATCAACTCAATTTTATTGATTTTCACTAAAAATTTCTTCGTTGTGACTTCTAGGGTTTATAAAGGTACAACTTAATTGAACAATTAATCTTTTCGAACAAGTAGCCGTTCTTTGATAGTATTTCGAAAATTTCCTAATTTTTCCGGTAATTTAGCTCTTTCTATCTGTATTATCTCAATTTAGTTTTCTCCGAGATCTATTGAGCGTATACTCATTAAACTTATTCACTGAATTGTGAAGACACTAATGAATTCAGATAACAGTTCATTGCATTCTCGTGTAATTCCTTAAATTTCCCATTATTCTCATTACAATAAATACATCTTGTTGTCGCTTGAATTTCAGAGAAAAGGGAATGTTTTGTTATATTCGTCTTTGCAAGTTTTGAAACAACACGTTTACGTTTTCCATCTATCAGATCATGTTTAATATTGTTGCTTGATTGACTTCCTCGAATTTCTTAGTTTATTAGTTTGAATTTATTTGTTTCGAAGAAATAAGTAACGAGAAATGATAATACAAGATATAACGATAATTAAATATACCGAAGGCTATTCAGAGAACATAAACTTATAATTGAAACTAGCGTATTTCATTGATTAAAAGTATAATTTTGAATCAGAGAAATGAGACAACTATGACGAATCATCTGGAATTTATTATTTGAAAGGATCAATTTTTCTCATATTTTCTTCTGTTGTTTAATCTTCCGAAATTATTTCTTTCTAGGTATTTGAATTGTATACATCATCTGACCCAACTTATTTGTAGTTCGGGGTCTCCTTGGGTGCTTCCTTCCGTCAGATATTCTGTTTTTGACATATTCTTCGTACATTTTTCTCAGCATATAATCTGCATCGTCCTAGTCGCTAGCTATAACAACTTGGTCCTCTGCGAAAAATAGAGTTGTTATGCCCAATGGTTTCGATGTAATATTTCCTTGCTTGACTACACCTTTTAAATTTATGTATAGGTTCTGAATAGCTCGAACATAAACATTGGTGAGATCAGATGTCTTCAATATATCAGCATTTTAAACGGTGTCGTGTTGTAAGCCTTTTCAAGATCGAAAAATACAAGTTTAGTGGCTAAATTCTTGGCCTCAAGTTTCTCTAGTATGTGCTGTAAAACGAATGAATTATCAATACACGAGCGTCCCGCCCAGAATCCGTTCTAAAATGAAACTAATGGAAATAATCATTCTTATTAAATTCCCAGACTTCACAAATTCAGATAGATCAAGACAAGTCTATTTACTGCTATAACTTCTCGAAATAATTATTGATATTTAACAAATGATTAAATAAATTGAGTCACTCCATCATTTGCAAAAGCACAGCCTCGTTCATTAGTGATACATTAATGTATGAAGTCAACTCGTTACAACTTTTGAAGATGAAAAATAATATGCTAGTCTTTAAAGTTTGGATACATTCATAATTGTCATTCAATAAGTGCTTTGTTAGGCACTTTACGAAACATATTATTTTACATGGAGGTTATTACCATAAATCAACCCTTACGAAAGGATCCTTTTCTGAGATCAAATATACAACGATCCAGAGCTGTTACCAGAGGCGGAGACATATTTATATATATGTATGAACGATAAATTGGGGTAATATTATTTAAGAGCAATTGCTTCAATCAATATGAACGTAATTTTTGGAAATTCAATTAAATACTGCCACTGTGGTTGATTCATCATTTTGGTTATTTGGTTCAATGTCCCCAGCTTTTCTCTATAATTTACTGTTGGCTTTTTTGTACCTCTAGAAATACAGATGCAACATTGTATACATGGTAGCATGGAAAATAAATCTTCACTTGTATTTATATAAAATAAATAGTCAACAAACACTCATTGATATATTTCTGACATATGACAGTAATATATATTTGTGAACTAATACATTTACATACATATTCTGTCCAGTTTCTGCGACTAACTAACTAACTAACGGTGTTCTCACAATTCTTCTTAACTCGTATCTTCATCATATTGTTGATCTACTTCTCCATTTTCTCATCAGCCATATGAACTACCTATTTGGACTTAATGAGCAATGATTTTGATGTTTAGTTTTTCTATATATGATTGTTTCTGATATTTCACCTTTGTGAACTCCAGTATATATTTTTCCAAAACAATTCAGTCATAATTCACCAAGGTATTTATCGTATCTTGGAAAAAGCATTTGTATTCCGTCAACAAAGAAGGATGCTATCTAACTTGAGAACCATTGCAATACGTCCGTTTTAACTTAGTCATAATCGATATGGATCTACTCCTTTAGATGCTTCTTCAAGAGCAGAAACAAATCGTAATCGCTCAGCACCAGATCGATCTGAATGAAGGTGGTCCAATTATTCCCATCCAAAAGGATTGCTTAGTTTTGGTTATTGATTTGCCGTGAACCACACCAACAGCCGTTAGTCATAAAACACCTAATGCATGCTTTTCTGAGCAGAAATGGTTGGTTCGAATTCCACTTTTCTAGTGGATTATGAATACATTGATTGTTAGTTTGATTCTGGTGTAACTTAAGCTACCCATTTTCCTTCTCCTGTCACAATATGGCTTGAAAAAGTATACCCCTTGTTAATGTATCGTTTGAAACAACTCTAAGTGCCAAATCGCTTGATTTCGTCCTCCACAGGCAACATTTTTGGCACCCAGTCCCAAATCGCCCACTTAGTTCCCAATGTATGTTTGTGTGGTCACCTTTAAAGGCAATTGCCCATTTCCGTAACATTCCCGTACTCATAATGATTTCATCATAATCATCATCGATTTTGCGATAAATGTCAGATACTCTGAGGCACGCACTTCGTAGTCGGCACTATCCCCAATAGGTGGCAGATGAGATCGTATTGTTCTGTAATAGCGTATGTAGCTTCTCAATAGATGTATGTAGCTACTTGAGGCTAACCCGCGAGCAAAGTGCTGAAGTACTCACTTTCAATATACCAAAATTATAATATAAGATTATAACCTAATCAATTAATCAAAATTGAGATGGACATCATTTGATTTCCATGCCAGGAACCATTCTACTTAAACATAGAAACAAGGTATGTTCCAAGCAATATAATATTATAGATGGATTTTATGAAGTTAGTGGACATATCTTCTTATACTTAGTTATTTTTCAAAAAAACTATCAAAATATGAATTTTGATAAGGATTCTACAAAGTCTGTTACGCTAATGGTGTGGATGTTCAGCTCTTAATATGCAAATTCTTAAATCTAATGGGTCTTTGTAAAAGTAAACGCTATCGCTATCCAGTAAGAGAGAGTTCGAGAGAAAATATCCAATCAGAGACACCTGAGTTTAAAAGCTCCTTAAGGTCTGCGATTAACTTGAAGTTTAACTAAATAATTCAAGGAGGTGTGACGATGTCGTTCATTCCCTTTTCTTTATTAATTTTATTCTAATTCGGTTATGTCGCTCTTTGCTATTCAAATTTTCTCAGTCAGTGACTTTGTGTACGCGGCTAATTTTGTTTGTAGCGACATTTGCATCAGAACCAACTCAAAAATTATACAAGTACAAGATGCTGGGAATATTGGCGTTTTAGTAGGAATTTATTTTTGGATTTAGACGGTTTTAGAGTCCCGTTTTTCATGGCGAGCATCTGCCGAATTTAATTTCAAACATATTGTGCGTTGGTTGCCGGAAAAATTGTCATATGTTTTCATCTTCTTCACGCTCTCTTTCGCTCATACAATTCCCCTTCGAATAAAGAATCACTTTTGTTTAGATCTGTTCCTAAACTTGATTTTATACAAGTTATTTGTTCATTTATACAGGTTATCGGGAAAATGTGATGTCAATTCTACGTATCACAAAGAAATGATTCATAGGATTCTTGTACTCTGTTGATTATAAAATTCAACCAACGAAATTTATATAATGCGTCATTTCTATGAATACGTTAGGTTTACAAATTATTAGGGATAGTAAAAAAATCTGTTCTGGTGAGAGTTAACTGCTATTTGATAGTGATCAAGCGATAGCTCGTTTTGTAAGTTTCACAGGTTCCCTATGAGATTTATATAAGAGAAGTTCCCCGGCCAGGAAAACAGTTATACTTGTTGCTTCGAAGACAGTGTCAAGTCTTGCAAAAAGATGTTTTTGAATGATCAACACTATGAGTTGTGTCAGAAGCCGAGTTTCTAGTATTAGTTTGGTCTATTGGTCTTACTTCATGGTCTCTAGCAAAATGTAAAGGCCCATATCTCGCCGCTGTTTATAAGAAGCGTATAAAAGACGCCGTGAATTCGTCAAAGCTTAGAATTCCAGTAAAACACAGAACCGGTTCCACGGTCCATGTCGTGAACGAGTTCGTAACAAGTTCTTCTAGTCATTCGACTCCAGTCTGAAATAATCATGTTAGTATTGTTCGGCCTATCACTGTCATTTTTTCCAACCCCTCTCACAACTTCTTTGTGGGATTCATATCAGTGCAGTTCCCCAGTCAGGTAAAAAAAAAGATTTTTTCCAATCAGGGAAACAGTTCTACTTTTTTCTTTGTAGCACCGTATCAAATACGGATAATATGGATCCAAGCAAATGCTCAATTCTCTCCCTACACGATAAACAACTTACTAGGACTTACTCACTTTATAATAACTTGTTTCAGTTTCAGTAACGCTTATTTTTTTAATAGGACGACGAACAATCAGCTCCTTTTTGGCCAACGGCTACCTATAATTCTTTAATTACTTATCTAATTAGTAATCACAATTTTCCAAACAAATTTGTGGCAGCCTTTATTAACTAAGCAAAGCTCTGAAATATTCAATTGTGGAAACATTGTGGTAGAAACTTTTTCCAGATAATTCAAGTCTGGTAAGTGGCTAAGCTACTACTTTCTGCCAATACCGTGAGGCTCTAAACATTTTGTTTCAAAGCGTGGATATGCAATGTCATAAATTGAAATAAAATTTTCATGAACTGTACCCGCAAATGTCTATATGAATAATTCAATAACCATGTTTTTGTATCTTTTGAACCATTAGTGTCTTAGTCTTGATTAATACTATCAAGTCAGGGCATCTATTAAAACAAATTCGCTTTGTTTGAAATTATTGTGCCAATAATAATGCCAAGCATGAGTTTCTTCTTAGAGTAATATACAATTAACGGTTGTTAGCTTAAGTTGTAGTGCCTTGTTGGCTTCCACTATTAACATAGGCTGTAATAGTTATCAAATAGCGATTCCACGCTTTCTGTAAAATTCAAACATTGAGCGATTTCACGTTGCGCAAACGTTTTTGGAGCATATTTCACAAGAGAAACTACTACATCCAATACTTTTTGGAATAACTGTGTCAACATTAGAGTAATGAAGAAATGTGAAACCAAAGTTTCGTTTTGATGGATATCAATCCAGTTGGAGAAAAGAGTCTTACAGTGATGATTTGCACTTCATATCCAACATCATTGTCGTTCTGCAGGTAGTGACATAAGACGGAATATCTTGGAAGGATCTATATACAACTTCTCCATTTTTACTTACGCTTTCAACGGTATAGTATAGTTCTTCCAATATCAATTACAGAAGACAGTTATCGCATGGCACTCATACCAAATTACGAAATGAAAAATAATGTTTCCTCCCCGTATAAAATTCGGTAAACATCTTACAAACCATCAGTCCACGTGGACTCAGTATCTCCACTGTTCACCATTAACAATCGAATCGAATCTTAAACATAAATGAATTTCTATTGGTCGGAGCTGTCTGCGATAAGCAGTGGCTTCGTTGGTGAGATTTATTCAATTCATTAATTTCTTTGAATAAATAGAAATATGGCGTACTTCAGAGAATGAGTGAATGAAGACAAGGAAATTGCTCAGTGTAGTGAGAATAAAGACAGGTATGAATTTAATAATAAATATTTAGGAAAACAAACACATGTTTAGAAATGGAAAATATTCAGCAATCTGATAATGCAATCATGATTATTGCTGAATTAATTAGAGTAAATACATTTTCCATTCATCGAATAGTCACGAAAGGGGTTGCTGTGGATCATTCACAAAACCGAAAAACATGTAAAGAAAAACTGAAAGAAGTCAGTTGACAGAGCTACTCAAGATTTCATACATAGGACAATTTATAGTTTATATAAGGAAATGATTACGAAAATGTCTCGAAAGCTGAGTAAAGAGGTTGTAGAGCTCGTTAAGAAAGTTCTAGTGGCCAGAGAGTGGCCAAGAACTGTGATGAGCATGTTATCAAAGAAGAATATGGGTATGTGGTATCACCCTCTTCACAGCCCATCAAAATTCAATCAAATGATGACTCTAGTTTAGAAAATTCTGACTACAATGATTATTTATAAAGATACTTTGGAATTTATTTTGTTTCATTTGCAAAGAATTTATTTTCCTTTATGGTTTTTGCTTTAGTTGACGTCTGGTATCCTGTTTGTTATATAAGTTTTTATAATCTGCAATTGATATTGGACGAACTATGTAAGTACTTCTTATGTTGTGAGTATCATTGCGATGATATCCTAGGAATTATACTTTTGGACTGACAAATGATTTAAAAATAGTATGCTTTGATAACCTTAGAAGTGAACATTTTACACCGGTAGAAAGCTTAATTTGCTGCAATACAGAATATAATTGAATCAAATATATACTTAAGAGTTCCCAAATATAGATATTTCTAGTTATTTTCTAATTACTTAAAAGTTCGTCTCAACTTTAAAGTGTGGTTACCTAAGATCTCACAGATTCTGCTTGAAACTTTCGAAAGTTTCAGAAATTATTGAAGATCATATCGCTTCGATAGATGTATGAAAGTATACAGACTTTTAAAAGGCAACTCCTCCTCAACAACTTTTTACATTATGAATTCAAATTGGAAAAGTTTTTCTGAGAAATTACATGAGGAATGTTATTTTTATCAACCGCTTTGTGGCTAGTTTATATCCAAGAATTGCGAACAAAAGCGAAAAGAGAACTTAAATTTGCATATTTATTCTTTTTCAGAACGCGAAATACAAGTAGTATACAATATTCCGAAAGATGAAACTGTGTCAAGGGATGACATAAAAAACCATATAGTTAGTGTTACCGAGACGGAGAACCGTTTTCAGGAAAGTCGTTTTTTACATACCCGTAGGTACACTCCATAACCTTTTTCGATTGAACTCTTGGTCAGTGACGTATCAACATCATTTTTCCTAGCTATCAAACATATCAATATAGTGAGCTTACATTTCTGAATTTTTTTAATTCAGAGTTGGTTTTGTAACAAAGTTACCATATTTCTAAAATGGAAAAGCAACGAGATTACTGATTTTACATATAAATTCATACCTCCGTTATTTCTCAATGTAAAGCCGTAATTTTTTATCGGGTATTATTCTCCACGCTTCGAAATTAAATCAAACATTGTCAAGGCGACCCCATTTTTCACACCGCTAGAAAAACGGAAACACTAAGAGCGATAAAAGAGATGGTACCAAGTCGAGAAAGGGAGTCGTTCATTATCCTCATCGAAGTAAGTACCCCACCAAGAAATACCGTTGTAAGTAGACTTTTCCAAGTCCCAACCAGAATCCGCGCAGGTCCAGCGGATTGGTAAAAAAGAAATACCGGTAACCTTATGATTTCAAAGAGCGAAGGTAGTTCTTGAAGACACCGCGCAGCCTACAGCGAAGACAAGATCCGGAGCTGAGTAGACGTCCGTTCTATTAAGCCCGTTTAAAGGTGCCTGCGGTAGTCTGTTCGAATTTAAGTGGGAGAAACTTATGTAAACCGATATAAGTCAATGACTTTGGAGAAATAGGTGAGTAATAGTAACTACAACAATTGCCAAAGACCGGAGCGGAACGCTCCATCTGAGGTCTATTTTTATCATATTCATGGGATTGCTGTTCTTAAGTGCCAAGCTTTAGATTTCGAGAGTGAGTAAACGTCGCTTAGCGGCCATTTGTGCCCCATATAGTGGGTAGTAACCGCTTTTGGTGTAATTAACTTTCACAGCTATTTTAAGTTATCATAATTTTTCTTTATACATATATGATATATTTCTATTTTTATTTTTTGATAAAGAAAATTGTGTTTAACCGTTGTTTTGTTTTCTTATACGACTCCATACCTCAAAAACTTCGTAACAAACACCATGAGCAAATACCCAGGTTACCAATGCAGGAGGGCAAGTTGAATCCGTTCAACGGAGCAAGTGGAGCATACCACGATAATAAACTGACCCCCAGGTAATCTGGTACACAAATTTTTACTGTGTATCAATTTTTTTCAAATAATTAGAACGTACACTTCGGCCAACAGCTAGAATACTTCTTTGTCAAACAACTTTAGAATCTAAAATTTAGTATCTAAAATTATCATATTAGCTTTAATTTCAAGTTTCAAATAATTCTCTCAAGACATATTGTGTAAAAATTGGTCCCATTTTCTATTGTTACAAAAAATGACCCGAATTCAAATAAGACATGAGTTTTCTCCATCACTTCCTGTTTGGGGTGGACCACCCTTACTCAGTTTCCATATCTGAAAGCACATATAATAACATTTCAAGCAAAGTATTGCTTATATTTTAAAACTGTAACTATATAAAAGTATCTATAGAAAACTAGAATGAAAAAACAAATTCAGCTCCTCAGCAATCTCACCTGCTGACTTAATCGGAATTAGGTGGTTTCATCAAGAATTTGGAATTACCTGAGGCTGAATCTCAAATTCATTAATCACAACTTCAACAGTAGAATCTTTTGAAAAAGGGCTTCAAAATATCTTCTTGCAGGATCAGACAGACGAACCTAAAAATACTTTTCTCGGAAGACAACGGCCTAGTGTTCATTGATACCAGAGTTAAAGATGCCATGTGACCCAGACAAATGAATTACTTACTATCAAAACTTTGCTATTAAAAGTTGTTGCTTTAGTCACGGCCCTGCAATCAGGATTCACCTTCATAAATGGGACAGCGGAGCCCGAAACAAACATTACACCGTACGGAGCTGGCCTCTTTGGGAAAAGTTCACCGCTGGAGAGAAAAATGTTTCCCTCGACCTTTTGCATATCAAACTTGAATAGATGAAGCAGTTTGTGAAAGCAATGGACAATACAAGTGACGTATTTTAATTTCTTGGAACTATATTTCATTGTCTTAGCGAGTTTAAATCAGGGAAGGAGGTTTTGTGGGTCTTCAAATTAGACAACATTCGACGTTTATTGAACACGTATATCAAAAAGGAAAACGTGCTTGGCTTTCATTCCAAAACGTGTGTGAGAACTTTCTGGGTAACCACAAAAGAGATGATTATGTCGCTCACGTCGAGGAATTGCTATTAGCGTACAAGACCATGGAATGTAACATGTACCATGGAATTCCTTCACTCGCTCCTGGAGTTGTTCCCTGAAAATTTAGGAGCAGTCTCATATGAAGATAGAGAACGATTCCATCAAAACATTGATAAAATGGATAAGAGATTTTCGGAAGAGTGGAATGCAAGTATTTTGGCGGAGTACTGTTTTTTGGGGCGAGACAACTTTACCTTAGGTATAAAACGAAAGCAAGCACCAAATACGGGGCTACTCAGAACGTGGTGGGACGCAGAAAACGGCAGTTATATTTTGATTCAGGACATTATTCACATAAGAATCACCAAGAATAGTAGCGGAGCTTGATTTTTTCCAATGCTACTAACCCAAATGACGTAGTGGTAAAAAATTGTTTCCAAACAATGGAACAAAAACCATCAAAAATGACTCATTGAGCCAAAAATATTATTGTTAAAAAATTATTATTATTCATTATTGTTATGCCATAAATAAAGTTTATTTTTTTGAGGAATCAACATTAATTATCATGAATAGAGATAAGTTATAATCAAAATAGTGCTCCTAGAATTCACATTTATCACACTTCTAAAAACTAGAACAAGAGGAAGACGAACCTTTTTATGCCAGAATATTAAAAAAGAGCAATCAATCATCTTTTTGGCATTTTACAAGGAGTGGAATAAAGAAAGCCTTGTCTTTGTATTACATGAAATGGGAAACGGCAACAATGTTAGAGATCCGGCAGAATCTTACCAGAGGCGTAGTTAATTCTATGTAAATTATCTTGAGTCATGAAATAATTATTCAAAAACCGGGAGTTTGTAATGTATTTGCTCCAATCCAAAATCAATTTTTCATTTTATAAGCTTGTAATCAGTGATTTTTGAAGAGGTATAGGATTTGATTTTGAAAAAAGCCACAAAAAATTTCAGAAAATTGATGAAATCTTCATTGGAATTTATCGAATGATCAGTATAATTCAATGTTTGAAGAGGATTTCATGCAAATGTTGGCCGCGGCTCCGCTTTGGATACCCCATGCGCAAGGTCCAATTTTGGCATACTCTCTCCAACATATCGGCCGGTATTTCACGAATGCTTCAATATTGGCTTCCAGTGCGTCAATCGTTGCTGGTTTATCACTGTAGACATTAGCCTCAACATTGCTCCACAAGAAATAGTCCAAAGGCGTTAAATCACACGATCTAGGCGGCCAAACATGAGATGAACTGTTCACCAAAGGCGGCTTTCAATTTGGACATTGTACTGCGTGCCGTGTGGCATGTGGCACCATCTTGTTGGAACCAAATGTCAGGCATGTTCAATTCTTCCATTTCCATTCATCTCGCCATTCATAGTAACGTTTCGGCCATCGTCGCTTTTGAAGAAGTGCGGCCCGATAATAGCACCTAACCAAACAGTGACTTTTTCGGGATACATTGGTAGCTTTTGCAATGCTTCTGGCTGATCTTCACTCCAGATGCGGCAAATTTTACTTGAGCTTCGTCGTTGAACACAATTTTTTGATAAAAAAGTAGATCTACCTCCAACTTTGCCAGCCCCCATTCACCAAATGTTAGACGTTGTGGGAGATCGTGTGGCTTCAATTCTTACACCAGCCGTATTTTGTAAGGTTTTAAACCTTACAAAATTTTCCACGTAGTGGAGTAACAGAGGCCCAATTGCTACGAACCGCAGCAAATCGACATTTCACGGTCATCAGTAACACTGGCGGATACAGCCGCAATATTTTCTTCGGTCCTCACTGTACGAATGGTGTTAGTGGTTTATTGTTCAATAGTGTAGCCTGGGTTCGAAATTTAGTCACAAGCTTCCGATTAGTTTCCTCAGTAGGGCGACTGAACTGCCCTTAAATTGGAAGAAGTGCGCGATGCACTCTCTTAACCGATCATGAATTTTGATATTACTATTCAATAATTTCCAAGCATTGTTCGTTCGTAAGTCGACCCATGATTGAATTATAACCATAACACAAGACATGATCTGTCAAAAACCGTGTTGCCAAATAGATACCTGCAAAAAAAATAACTCGTTATAAACAATATTCAATCCTCACATAAAACTGTGGCAAATCTAATTCATTTCTAAGTAATTCTCTCAAGACCGACTTCAGCGTACGCTCTCATCTCAAAAGATCATTTCACGAAATTCTGGTGCAACCTTTCCGCACCTGTGGTTTAATCCCATGTTTCTCTAGCATTTTCAAAGCCGATGACTGGAAGTTGATAAATATTTTCTTTTCCGTTGCAACAACTGCATACAGATGTTTTTTTAAAAAGCGTACTCCGTATTTTACAGCGAGCTCAATAGAATTTTCCAACTCTGGCTATTTCTAATTTGGTTTTCAATAAACCTTCATTTTGTGAGGAGGGAAATGGAAATCTACTCAAAGTAATTGAAGGGATTAAAAAAATATACCACAGACTAGCGACGTTTTTAATTATTATGAAGTAATCTTTAGGTGAAATAAATGGTAAAAATTTATTAGCGGTGGAATAAGAGCAGCAAGCATAGTGAACTGAATGAGATATTAATTGAGATCATGATAATGCTTCTAATTAGCATCTCATTTTTTCGATAATATGAGAATGAGGAATGTCGTTCAATGGTGAATGAAAAATTGAAATTTGATTAATATATTTGTTACAACTTATCGAACCGTTGAACAAAATGCGTGAATTTTTAAAATAAATTCGAAAATATGATCTAAAAGTTCAATTAAGTTTACAAAAATTATTCAAGAAATTGTTTGATTTTAATAAATAACTCCAATTTTCCGAAAAGGCCTATAAAGTTGTCCACAAAATATCAACGTATAACCTACTTCAAGCATATTTATTGTGATTCATTGAGTAAAATCAACAAACGCGAGAAGTCTAATTTGAATTGAAATTTATATGAACTTTTGCTCTCTAAAATTTACCACAAAAAATCAGTTGGTAAATCTTTAAAATATAAACTGCCCGGTATATTTGCTGTGATTGAAAAAGTGTGTAGGAGACAAAAAGAATTGAGATAATATCCTTCAAAGGCTTGACCACCTGACCACCTCAATCAATGCATTTAAATATATTTTTTACGTTTGTCATAATATTCATGTAACCTGTAATTTTTCAACGATTTCTTTCCCATGACAATTCATTTCTCCGATAAACTGTCACACTTTTTTTTCTTGATATTCGTTCAGGAAAATCGATTTTGTGTCTAATTAAAAGTCTAATATCTAATGTTGAATCGGCAACTGCAGCGACTTTGAATCTTCTACCTGAGAAATTCAGGCAACAGTATTTAAAGTGACAAACGGAATGGTGTACTAAAAAAGGCATAAAGAGCTTCACAGAAAGAGTGTTACCAGCTTCCTTTGAAACTGAATCCAACATGTGGAAGTCTTCAACGGTTTGGTCGACTTATTAAAAACTGAAAGGCACTCGTAGACATCAGTAAATACTCATTGCATGTTTGAAAAATAAATCAGTTGGCTATAGATCCAAAAAATCTAAACCATTTGTTAATAAGTTTCTGTTGCAAGCTCTCGACGGACATTATCTCATGCATAAGGTAAGACAGCAAAAAATTTTAATGAAAGCTTGGAGAAATTTGTAATATCTTTAGTTTGCTCTAATATTCGGAATCGCAGGAACTCTCTGGAGGAAGGAATTATATAAAATGAAGTGTAACGATATTATAATACTGGAAATGTTTTAATTATCACAGTACCTGATACAAAAACTCATGTTCAACATCGATTTACTGTTATTTGTGAAATATCTGGCAATAGCTTAAACTTGGTAAACATTTATAGAAATTATGAAAACCAACGACCCACAAATGTCAAAACAATCCATTAAGTATTAATAAAACTATAGACAATGTTATTTCTTTGAACTAGTTCAATGTTGCCAATTCAAGTACCAATAGTAATGTAACTTCTTCTTGACTTATATTTATATTAATAATGCTCTTAGTTATACTTTTGATATTACTATTAAAAAAATAAAAATTGATAAAAGTTTTGTCGAAATTTTTTAAGTCTACGGACGTGGAGAAATTTTTTTATGAAACTCATCAGTAAAGTAACTTTTTTCATTCGTCGTAGGTCAAACCGTCCTACTCGTGAAAAGAAGTATTACTTCACACACTTGTTGCATAAATAATTATTCTAAACATTGAGATATATATCTTGTGTTAGCAACGTCTGAATTATTACCCAGCACCTGATTTCAATATCAATTTATTTAAAAAGTGAAGTAACATTATTTTTGGTATATGCTTAAACGCCTAATACTTACAGGCACTTAGTTAACTGTGAAAAAAAAGTATCTCTGTTTCATTGTCCTCAATCAGGCGTCTGCTTCGTGTATTTATTTTCATAATAATAGGAATACTATTGATGCTTTCGAAACAGATATTCAAAAAGTATTGGTTCTCATTGTGGTCAATTTCCAACTACCAGAGGAGAAACGCAAACTAGATAGCAAACGAAGAGAAATAGTTGAGCATTGATCCGATGTTTTAGTTATACAAAAGAAGCTGGAGCAACAATTTATCCACGTTTAACTCAATCTAGAAGACATCCTAACGTTTATGGCACTGCGGTCCAATTATATGCTCTCAAAGAGTTCCTGAAAGAATGATCCCACTCAGTACAGACCTATTACACGCCTCACTACTTTATATTAGATACTTGCAGCTTATATCACTAACAGATTTTACAGGCACGTCGAGGAAAGTAACATCTTAGCGGAAGAATAGAAATGTTGAAGGAGAGATCACCAAGGGTGCAAAGAGCAACTTGTTGTGAACTCTGTGATATATAGACAAAACTTAGAGATTCGAAAAGTCCACCCAATTATTCTAAGCTTCCTTTCAACATTGATGGAAGGATAAGGATACAAGGAAATACACATTTATAGGGGAATATAACAGAGTGACTCGTCGAGTCCGTTGTGGTTCTGCTAAGAATCCTCCATCCACAATGATCAATGAAAAGAAGTATAGTTTCAATATCAAAGCTAACAGATACACAAACTGTACCATCTCATATTTTCATTACATGGACGATATCAAGCTACATGCAGCAAAAACATCGATTCTCCACCGATGTATATATGGAGTTTGCACTGTGTGAGTACGGGACCCTACACATCAATTGTCATAAACGGAAATAAACATGCCGCATAATGACGGAGAATCTTCGGACAGTAGGCTAACTAACCCTCCATCCAGTAAACGAGGGCTGCTTGATCAGCAGTACTTGGAACATATCTTCAAATTATTCCTGTTTGTATATTTTGATAAAAGAATCACAAGAACGCAAGTAGGAACAAAATGAACATTTGAAAATTTGTATACAATGTATACAATTGTCAATTATAATATATGTCAAAAGAGCTACGTGAAACCGGCTGTAATTGGACCAATCAGGAGTTCCACATTCGAATACGAATCAGTTCTCTTAGGTCTAAATCAGGAATAATATCACTTGTATCATTAAAATTATTGATAAAGGAAACAGAAAATGAAAATAAAGTTTTCCGAATCCACCCACAAGACACGGTAACTTCGCACTTAATAAACAAGTGCCGAGTTATACATCGGAGACAGCTGTAAAGAAGGCAAAGAACCACTAGAATAGATCTTTTTTTGCTGAAACTGCCCTTCTCCGCGGAATTATTCGGAAGTGGATGCTTTGAGGTAGTGGCTTTCTCATGCGCACATGTGTAAGTGTGAATTATTGAATTATTGATAGTTGTTGAGAAAGTCATTATACAACCGGTAAGGAAAAATGTTCTACATCTTGGTATTCAGGAACTGTGTCATAAGATACTATTGAAAACAAGCAATGACAACTAAAATAAATTATTCAGCTAAACTTGTAAGAAAAAAAAGTGCTATAGTTTTTTGGAGTTACATGCTAAAAGCATGACCACGTAATATTTCAACTCTTGTTCAAACTCTGAATCACCCTCATTTCATTATTCAGCTCACCTTAAACTTCATGAACACTTATTTCCTTCAATTCTGTATAATTTTGAAGCCTATTACTTTTTATTTAATTCCGTTTTATCAACTTTTCTGTCCTAATGATTTCGAACGATGTGATTTTCGCTCAAATTTCTTATATTTAATGAATACTTAATTTTATTTATTTTCTCGAAACAGTTTCACTTCATGGCATTCTTAAGATGATAAGAGGAGAAAACTCAGTGGCCGGAATTCTCAGATAGCCATAGTTGTTACTTCTTCTGGGATTCACTCAACTGAATAAAAGATGAAGGGAATTAAGTTACTCGTTAAGACTCTTACAACTCTCATTTTTCTGACATTTTTATGGTATTCTTGTTTTATTAGTATTTTTGTGTTCTCGTTTTATGAAAAGATTCCAGATTCGAAATAAATTTACATAATTTAAACAAGTGTTACATATTGAAAATTATTGTTTTCCACAAATTTTCTCAAGTAGCCAACGTTCGGAATTCATATGACGGAACATAAGGTTAATTGGTTCCTAAATATCATACCAAGTACATTACCTTTATGGTACCTAAGTCACCAGTTGAAGCCAACGTCCATTATTGATGTAGATCTTCATACAAAAAGAACATGTTGTTTTTATTATATGAGCTGTCTTGAACTAATTTTAACTAGTCAGCAGACTCTTTATATGTTGTGTTCAGATGGTACCAATCGAACATATTGGAATGTTTCATTTTTTGATGATAAACAAGCGAGTATTTATACCAAAAATAAATTTTTCGAATAACTCGATTTAAAAAAGACCTTTCTTGAAAACGATTCTTAAAAACAATATAAACAAAACGCTGCTGTATGAAAACATGTGAACAGCGTTTCCGAGGGCCGTCGCATTCGTTAAACTTAAGACATCTTCCATCAAAATCGAAGAAGACCGCCTTCACGGTCCATGTCGTGGACGATTTCGTAATAATATGCTCGATAGAATATGGAAAAATTGACATATAGAAATCACTAGGATATGACGAGCAATTTGTGCCTGAAAAAGATCGATACAATTGTCAGAGTTACGGCTCCAATGGAAGAACAGTAATTTCATGTTCTTTCAACATTTCATCAATGGAGCAATTTTTGAATGCATTTTGAATTATGTAAAAAAAATTTCAAAAACATTCCATTTTCTAGTGCTTCATTTAACTTGACTGTATGAGTGATACCTCTATTTCATTCTATTATCAAAGCCTACAGATTAGGCCAAATTATTTTGTATTTTTGACAATGGTTATTATTTCACCTTATTTCTATTGCTTTCACTCTGATAAGATTGCTGTGAACGCGAAACGAATTGACTGTTACGAGTTCCTCCTCTGATATTGATGGTGATACCGGATCTGTTACAATATATAATCGAATCCAAAGTTTGGCGGATGAGTAGAGTACTTTTTGTATCTCTTAGTAGGTGTCTTCATTTGTTAGTCTTTGAAAAGTGAAAATTCTGGATCAAAGACTAGAGCCACTTTGAGTCTTTCTACTAGGTCACTCTTTTTACCGCACGTTTCCAGCTTACGATTTTCCAATTCTGCTTTTACTTCAGGTCACTTACTCTTAGCCATTTTCTCCTGTTCCTGTTCTTGTTATTTTTTTTCTGCGAAACCGTGGGATGAATTCATGCACATGATAATATAATTTATTCACACACTGAACTATTCACTAATACTTTACATCTAATTTATTTAAATACACTGTCCAGTTTACTTGTCATTATTCCGATGTGTTCGCTCTGATATCAAATTGTTGATTGACACCGTTATTGCTGTTAGAGATTCGTTTAATATATGATTCTCCAGAATCTTCGATTCCTTTAAAGTCTCTTATTTGCTGTAAAGGATCTTCTTGAAAATTGTCTATTTGAAAACAGGCACAAAAACAATGTAAATAGGCTACAAATGAATAAACAGACATTCCAAGAAGTACAAAAAGTACCCGTCAAAATTTGATGAATTGCTCTCGATATGCTCAGGAAACTAGATAATTCATTACGTTAGTGTGTATTATTTCTTGAAAGAAGTCACATATTTTTTATCAAAAACTTCTGGATTCAATGTATTTGCATGAAACTCTTCTATCACACATATATTTAGTTAAAACAGACTAATGGAATGTTTATTAATTACATTGACACTGAGAGAACTGTATAAACATACACGACGTAAAAACATAAATGAATGAACGATTTTGAAGATATACCCACGCTCAACGAGTTAATTGAATTCTCGTACAAGTGTTTTACTCTCGAAGCTATGTATCACGCAAACGCTAAGCAAAACGAATTCAATGAAAGTTTTTTCAACATATTTGATAAAAAATCACGCGATTTCAAGAATTTAATCAAAGCACATGTATACATATAAGTTATGCCTCCCACTCAAGTTGACCTTTAGTAATACACTGACCGACACAAAAGCCAAATCACTGTGATTTTTTAGTTAATTTGTTGTCGTGGAGAATAAATTTGACTTAACTCACATTTTATATGGCTGTTAGTTTCTACTTTAATAATTTTCAAATTACCAATAAACAAAAAATTCAAAATTCTAATAGTTTGACCACGCAATCGTATTGTAGCTTCTATATATCGTTACATCCATCAGATTGTTAGAACGCGTCCAAGACATGAACCGTGAAGCCGGTACTGTTCTGTTATAATGAAAGTTTCAAATTTGGCAAATACAACTCTCCGTGTTATGTTTGTTTTGTATCATAGCCCTCCATGGAAAAACAGTTTAAATAAATTAGAAAATTAGGAAAACATTCTTCCAGAAGATCCTGTCCAAAGATCCTCGATAGGATTCAAGTCGTGACTTTCAAAACTGTATTCGGTTGCTAATATTGTGATTGAGATATTTTTGAACAATGTTAGTAGCACGTACACCTGCATTATCCTGTATTATCACAAGTTATCGCCAGTGAATGATAGGAAAGTTTTTACATGATCTTGAAGATATTCTTTAATGTATTCAATTCAATACAAAGTATGTACGTTGTGTTGCAGAAATACCTCCAAATAAATACTTCTCTATTGATTATATTCAAAGTATCAGTAACATCGTCCTCCAATCTGTTCTTCAAGCCTTTATTTGTAACAGATATTTAGTAACAATATTTGATTGAATGTTGATTGGTAGTCTTGAAGAGTGGACCTGGGAATCGTTTGAATGAATGATGGAAAGTCTTTATTTCGCCATATTAGTAGTGCTTCAAAGTTGTTCATTGAAACAACAAAATATACAAGACGACTACAGAATGAGTTTTTTATATATTAACTTCTATTATTTGAAAGTTTCTCTATAGCTGCCAGCTGTGGAAGTTCAACCACACCCAGAGGACCCAATCGGTGCATCACAAACAAACAAACTCAACTCAACTCCAACAACTGGGAATTCAATTGAGGGCTGCAAAAAAAAAATAAAATAACGAAGGGAACGGCATGGATGAAAAGGTAGAACAGATTTTAATAAGAAGTAGCTTATGCGCAAACATATAAAAGAAACCGGATTTACATTTTTTAAAAATATAACCAAACAGGAATCTGTTCTATTCTATTGGTTCTGTTTCCCAAATAAACGGAAAATACCAATTCACACGGAAACTAATTAACAAGATTTGCTCAAAATAAAAGGAAAATGAATATTACTGGAGTTTTTAGAGTGTAGGTGTTTAGAAAACGATTTAGCAATGGAGCTAGGGTTTTATCTGGAAAGCAAAATTTAAAAAGGAGATTTTTATATAACTTTTACTATTTGTAATTTTCTCTTCAGCAGCCAGGTCAACCACACTCAAAAAGATCAACCAATGCACCAGAAACCATCAAACAAAGATGGAAATCACTAAAGAAGGAACGAGTAGTTACGACAGATTTCAATAAAACGGGGCCTAAACTCAAACATAGGAAAAACATTGAATTTATATTTTTTAACATATAACCAAACAAGAATCGGTTATATTCTATACATTCTGTTCCCCAAATAAGCAGAAAATTCGAACTAACACGGAAACTAATATACAAAATTTGCTTAAAACAGAACGAAATTAAGAAAGATAACTGGAATTTTGTGAGCTTAAATACTTTTAGAATGCAGATAGATAGAGAACGATTTAGCAACGAAACTGGAGTTTTATCCAGTTCTTCGAATGACGTGGGAGGTGGATAGCAAATTGATTTTCCTAAAAGCTCAAATGTTATAATTAAAATAGTACTGACTACTGAATGGAGAAATATTCAAAATGTTTGAAGAAAAGTGTAACAAGCCCAATACAAGATAAATATTGAAAAATTATATAATCTAATTGCGACCTTATTATATGGAAAAATGAACGAATTTAATTTAATTGAATACAACCTAGCCCGAATATAAGATTGCATACTCGACAACCGAATAAAGCAAAGTTATCTTCTTTTTCATTGCTGAATATTAAGCGAGGAGTCGCGGGTATAAAAAACATTTTACTCTTGACACTGACTTATTATTTGCTTAAGGAAGTACTTGTCCTAATTATCTGGCATAATTTAAGGGAAGCCGTGCTGGAAACAACAAGATCCAGGTACCTACGGAATGAGTTCGACATGTGATGCTCTTATTTCAAGAGAAATAATTCTAAAAAGAAGTTAATGTGTGTTCTTCACCATTCCTCTGTCATTTGTCTTTTGTCTGTATCATATCGCAGTTGAAGAATATTCTGAAAGTAATGTCCGTTTTCGAAAAGCTTTTAAGTGTAATTGGATTGTTTATGAATGATGAGATGAATTGATAGAGTGCAAAATATGTGACATTTATAATTTTAGAAAAACGTCAACATTTTCATATAAATTATAATGATCATATAATATATACAAAAAATAAAGTAGGCTGAAGCTATCGATTAATACAATGGATTTAAAAAATTATTTTTATATTATACCAAAAACTATTTGACTATAAAAGTAAATTTAAGGAATTATTCAATCGGAAATGTTATAACTTTTATAAGTGGCGGAGCCATGTGAGTTTCTACTGAATGTTGTTGGATATTGTAACAGTTTATTCGCGATTATTATTTAATCTGTCCCATCATACTTGTCATTACCTATAATAGTTGCTTAACATGCTTTTCTCCATTGTTTTCCAAAGATTCCATGTATTTGTCGATAACTAAGGAATTACGACTGTTATAAGTAAAGTTAACTAATCCTTTTCTCAAGAAGTAGCAGCTGAATGGAAGCTAGTGCTATACTGTTGAATATATTGTAATTTAATATTCAATTCCTCAAATTCTTCTTATTCTTCAATATCTGTTGAATTCAGGAAGACTCATCAAGACTTTTCGAATAAAAAAGAAAATTGTCATGGAAAATATATTTAGGAATTTTTTCTTGAAAAAATTATATTTATTAATACGACAAAAATTTCAAATTATGTCATCGAAACAAACATCACTGTACTACGATGTATTGTATAATTCATATTAATAAACGTTGTCGATGAAGCTTTCAAGATCTAGCCAAGTTTGTTGGAGACACTCTCGTAGGAGAGGTGCTTTTAGTGGCTTATGTGGTTAGGAAATCTCCTTAAACACGGATTATGATCGTGATGTCTACTTCTCGTTTTATGCAGCCCGCGTTAACCTCCTGCTCTATTCGGTCCCCGGTTTACCACCACTTTAGAGTCTCATCGGAAATTGAAATTCCCTTTCAAGTACGAATGACATTTCTGGTTAAATTTAGATCAATACAAGTGTTTCTAGAATTTGAAATTATCCACTGTTGGAATGAGATCTTCTAGGATTAGAATAATGCCGAAATACGATTTGGCAATCTCATTCAGGAGTGTAGATAGGTACCTTTCTACCTTGCCACTTGCTAACTGAAGGGTGATAATATTAATTAACTTGGATGCAAGTCTTCGAATATACAAACTTGAATTAGATGTGACTAACAAATATTGATAATAGGTTTGCAATCATATAATGATGTGTAAAAGATGAATTTTGATTTTTTTAGCAGCGGTAATTTATCTCCATTGTTTAAACCCAAATCTATACATATCACAGGTTCTAAGAAGTTCTTGAGGCAGCTAACTTTAAACAAGTACTAACTGAAAATACAAATGCAAAAACTGGCAATTCGCAAAGTGAAAGTGAGCTCATCCAATCGATATCACGAATTGATTATCTTTAGAGTGCGAACACCAAATATTCTCGAGCAGCTCTTGCCACACTTATAATATTCGCGATTTGTATGAGACCCACTTAAGAGCTACATGGTTGTTATACTCATGTTTTATAGGGTAGTGGTGTATCAAGGATGACAGATATCTACTCTATCTGCGGAATGGATATATCTGTGTTACATAATTTACAGAAATAAATCAAATTAAACCATTGAAACGAGCAGTTTGATCACGTGAATGGATTTAACAACCTGATTTGTTTGGAATTTCAATCATTTTTCTAATTGAAATTTCATATGATGACCTGAGTAACAAATCATTGAAAATCATTCACGTAATAACAATAAACATGTACACTTCTGTTAATGGCACCTTCCTTTGTGTATACATGTTGTTATGTTTTTCTTATTCATTCAAATTATTTCCAATTACCTTACTTGATTTATTCAAACAATTACACCAGACTCAACTAAAATATATGATTTATTTATATTCACCGCTTACTTTTTACTATTTTGATCCGTTCGCTATGACATTCAATTATATACTGACTTAGCAGAAAAAATAAGATTAATATCCAAAGGAAGCTCTCATTCTAGAACGTTAACAAAACAAATGAATATAAATGCCTTCCTAGAAATTGGTTCTAGAAAACAATTTAAACGAATCTCTGATGTGAAAAAACATGTAGAAAATCAATTTATAATGATTTCTGAGTACCGGCATATTCGCAAAATAGGACAAGCTCCACGTATCATGTCATGGAGGAGTTCATAACGATATGTTTGAAATTGCTAGCAATTGACCACTTCCTGTTTATTGGTATTACTAAAAATTAAAGAAAATTTATTTTATTTAGATAATAGACACAATCCTTGCATTTCGAAGAATTCATCAAACGAAGGAAAATTTTAAAATAAAATAAGAGGAAATGAAAAATAAAGAAAATAATTAAATAACAAATGGAATGGGACACAAGTATCTCTAAATATATTGTACAAAAGAAACAGATAATGAAGGAAACACGAAGAAAAGATTACAAAATTTGTGGCCAAACTTTCCCAAGAACAGTTTTGAATTGTTCCACGTGCATTGCCCATGTTGAGAAAGTTATCAATTGAAAACAGTGACAGTAGTAAATAATATTCCAAAATGGAGAGAAGAATTGAAATTGGGAAAGGGAGAGCTGTGAAACTTAGTTGAGTTAGGTGTAGACATCTTCGACTAGATTTTTGGTGAAGCCAATATGTTATCCTTTATTCACCACAACTTTGTCACTTAGTTCATTATTCAACAACCTTTCCAGCTTTTTCCTTTTTATGATGTATATTTAGGCCAGAATGAAGTAGTTTTTTTTTTCTATAACTAGTTTTTAAAAGAGTCTGTGTCACTCCTGTGCTGTCGTCGAGTATTTGACAATGTTTTTTCATGTTTAGTTGAGAAAATTGAATATTTACATTTGTATATTAAAATATAGTCATATTTGAAGAAAATTCAAAGTTTAGATATATCAAAAAGGGCATCCCAAAAAGTCAATTAATGAAAAATGATTGAAATTTATCACTACAACGGAAACAAACTGCAAGCCCGATGATGGATAGAAAGCAGTGGAAGTACATTTTTCTTTCATATTCGTTTATCTGAAATCATCTATTTTTAAGAATTCAATTGATTTAGTTTTGTAAATTTTTGAGTCAACTCACAATGAATATACATTTTGTTTGTTTTTTTTGCATAACAATGAATACTGAGAATCTATATCACACTAATGGTCGATGCAGCAGAATTACATACTACATATATGTACAGGGTACATGTGTATACGTTCCTTAAGATATATGTACATGATATCTATTCTTCCTTACTTTCTACATTTTTTCTCTTTCATTATTCTCCAAACGCCTTAATGTCAGTCAACCTTCTGGTTTTTTACAAGTGGTTTCTCTCATATTATTTTCATTACTGCTGTCTTCTGTGTTTGACTTCCTAAACTAGTTTTAATTCGAAACAGGTTCCTGTTTCAGTTCGTTTTCCTTGATATCTAGCAATAATTCTTCTTCATACATTTTCAAGTGAAATACACACGTCATCGTTTAGATTCCGTAATTTTACATTATCTGCCTGTCGCGTTACTGGTTACTTGGCATGACATTAACTCTGCCCCTAATATTATACTCTTATGATGAAAGTATTGAAGTAAGTATTGAAATGTACTACAACACAAAACATCATTTGTGTTTGTGGTAGTATAATATCAGTGATCAGTGATAAGCTTGTTCAGTACAAATGTCAAATCGAGGCATTTCATCTTTCCACTTTGAACTGGTTATTGTATTCTGCATTGAAGTTTCTCTGTTGTTCTCATTATTTCAATAAACTTTATATCTAGAACCTCATTCATAGCTCCATAAATTTAAAGTTTGAAATAGTCTACTATTTCTTATTGAAACAATGTAATTACTTGGAATGTATCTTATTTTTCGGAAGTAAGCGATGTTTGTGATTTCACAAAAGTAGCATACAGAGCAGTAAAAACGGATAATAAATCATCCCGTCTTAGTGGGTATAGCGTATTAGGCTATCTTTCCGCTATTTACAGGACACAAAGTCGATAACCTTGGGTAACGTATACACGAATAAGCCTCCCTTTAAAAGTATGGGACCGACGCGACGAGACGAGCTCTCTGTTTAGTGTGACATTCATGAACGTTCAATTCAAAACATCGTGAAGGAAGTGAATGACTAAGATAAATGAAATACATCTAGATGCGATAACAACGTAAAGAATTTTGTGAGAATTTTCATATTCAAAAACTGGTGCATAAAACTTTCATTAGTCATTTAGACGTTGGCATTATCATTTTTTGCAAAAGTTATAATTTTATCTTACGAAAAATGGTGGATGTCGGATACTACAACAACATTCTTCATTAGAGTGAGTCAATATACAGCTGCAAAGATTTCAGTATGAGCATATAGAGAGTTTTCATGAGCTTTTTTGCTAGAATCAAACTAGAGATACATAACGTGATTTTACGTTCATCTAGCTTAATGTACTTTTATATTTTAACTAGAATTTAGGTATTTTTCACTTTGGTTGTGTGATAACATTACTTTTTTAAGTTCTGTGGGTAAGAGGGCAAAAATACTACTTCAAAGTTTAGGTATTCATTTTGTGAATGATTCAATTATGAAACAGTAAATTAGTTGATCGAAGAAAAATTTTTAAACGACTTTTCCCTAACGGTCACAGTAGATGACAGCCCATTTTAATAAAAGCAAATATTTTCTGTAACAGATCTTTCGTACTAACTGTGATACTAGTGGAAAAACATTAAAACCATTTTCTAATCTCGGGAGAAAGTGAAGATTAAATCTATTCATGGAAACTTGCGTTGTAGCTGAGTTTTAACGACGAACCAACAGTTTTCGTAAAAAAGGTTAGAATTGATTGCTTGATGGCGTTAATTATTTGATAATAGAGTCAACAAATTTATAATTAAATTTTAATCAATTGTGCTGCGAGTGGATATAAAAAAAGCAGAGTTGGTCAATCGAAAACTGTCTCCATCAACTTTACTTTTTTGAAATCTGCAGTGACGCACATCTCGATCCATTCGCAGAAATTTTATTTAGAAAACTTATCATTCGAAGTGGTAAAGTAAATTTTTTTGTGTTGTAGGTATTTATTTAAATATATGAATTATTACACTAACAACTATTATTGTTATAACAGTCGTAATATAATCAAAATTCATGCAACATTGCAAGCACATACACCAAAAACCGTTTTAATTTGCAAGTCTCAAAAAGCGTTGCTACTAGGACGGTGACTGGCACGGGAACGGCAAGTGTCGACGTATTGTACTGGATATGGAATATACAAGTTTTTACAAGTAACAAAGATTTTCTCAAAATATCATCTGCCTATATTAATATAGGACAAGTCAAGCCAACATTTTAGTGCTTCACTATCGAAATCAAAAAAATTTTCATTCGATTGTGAGCCCTTATTTTTTTCACCCAACGTAGATCCCCGTGGAGTTTTCCATGGACCCCAGACCAGAACATAATACATTGGATGAGGTATATATAGAGCCGTTAATTTGTATCAAAGCCAACAGTTTGACGACAACAGTAACAAATAGACTATAATGTCAAGAAGTTGTGAGGTTTTCGGAGAGGTGTCTGTCTAATATACTGGAATTTTTACATTTGGCGGGATTCGTTTGATGTTTAAACAATTTTTCATAGCAAGCGGTTTATTCATATTGTTTCTTCTGAGTAATTTTCAGGAAGGTCTATTTATTCATTTTTTTTTGCTTCTTTTTCTTCTAAATCTAGAGAATTCTTTTGGGATAGGTATATAAGTACATAATTTTTTAAATGAATAATCGTAATAATACGAATTAGTAAAAATGATCACAGAAATTATTTAAGTACTAATACGACGAAAGACACATGTAATAATTATTTCAACTTTTATGTCATACATATTATAGTGTCAAATTTACATTACGTTTACTGCGACGCTATATGGGTGATTCCGTTCTAACTGTGATTTTTTGTATTCAAAATTTCAAGATTTTAAAATTTAACTTTTCTAACTTTTTTATGCATATTATTCATCTATTTTACTGTAAAAATAAAACTCTAAGAGGAATTTACTACAACTTCAAAGTATCACGAGCAAGACACAAATGTCGGATTTTGAGTTCCACGGTACTGACTCATTTATCCACGGTACTGACATGGTAACTTAAGATATTAAACAACAAGTGCATCAATTTTCCTCAGTTTGATCATAAACATTAGAATTTATAAGGTAATTAGTTTAAATCATTTGTTACGACAAAAAAATTAATAATTTATCGGTAAATTCTAGGAATGGACATGACACGGTACTGACATTCAAGTGATGTAGTATAAGTTTTCTTTAAGTGGCAAGTTATATTGTATAAAAATAATGTTTAAATATCTTAAGAATTATTCAATTAACACAAAATTTTTATTAATTGATTATTAATTAATGACTAGTACAAAAAAACAATACAGGACATTGAATATCACAGTTAGAACGGAATCACCCATATATCGTCAAAATTATTTTATGTTTCGTCTCAGACATCCGTAATCGGAAGCAACGTGATCTTTTGTATAACACCTACACGTGTTTCCTTGTATTGGAAATTCAATGATTATCTCGTTTACGTTTATTTTGATATTGACAAAGGTAATTGACAATTGTGTAACATATCAGGAAGTGATCGATATATTCTCATCATAAATGGGGAGCTGGAATGGAATATAGAAATATACAGTCAGTTTATACAATGTTATAATATTTAGACAAATTATCCATCATAAAGAAGCGCCAAAAAAAGATTCTTGTTGTATTCGCTAAATCAAACGTCAATTTACTATACAATTTATGACATTTGGAATATAACTTATTCGTTTCAACTATGAAATTTAGATCTGGACATGTTCTACAATCATACACCTTATTATGAATATGTCGTATCACTTTGTGAAGAAGTAGAAATAAACATTTTTTTGGGAGAAGCAAATAGTTGAAACCATTTCACAATTTCTAAACGGTTCTTTATGATCTTGTTTCTAAAATTGTTCTAATGTAATTTGGAATTGAAACAGGCAACTGAGCGCATTTTGTCGCTTAAACTTGACAATTTAGATCGAAAATTGATTTTCTAGTCAGGTTAGGATTCGTTTCCACTCTTAATTATTGGTCCCTTCAATTATGTTGTTCATAATGATTTGAGGATCTGTGGTGTTAATTAGAAATAGCATATATTCTACGACATATTGACACTTCCATAACTTCATATCTTCACGTAATATCGTGAAATCTAGCCGATTGTCAGAAATTTTTTTATATATTCAATGCAATCTTCCATATTATTAAAAAGCAATAACTTGTAGTGGAGTCCTACTACTACCAAAATATCATTTCTATTCATTCTCATAGAGGTAGAATTAAAATATTCCATTCTACTTTGAGGGTAATCCATTCGTGAAAAACATTTAATAATTCAATATTATATTCTACTTCTATATTCTATACTACAAAGATTCGGGTGGAGTAGAAGTTCACAGATTTTTTTCTAGTGTCGAAGATGTGAGATATTCGTTAGTAAAAAATTCGGATTGATTTGTTGTTAGTTATATCGGTAGTACGAATTCAAACTGTTTCTCACTAACATCAGCACATTAAAAAGTGGAAAATGGTGCGAGAATTTGCTACAACATTCATTATTGTCATTATTATTAATGAATAATGTAAAATATTCATTTAGATTGTGATATATAGTCTTTTTTGTAGATCGCATCGGTATCGAAGCATCTTCGATTAATTTCTGGTTATTGAGTTTTAGTGAAATCATTTTGAGCACTTTTATAGCTTTTGCTAGATCTTGCTCAATTATTTTTATGTATATGTTTCTCTCGTGTTAGCTCAAGTTAATATAATTGCAGACTTAATGAATGATATACAACAGTTGCTAGTTTGTATTCTTTTTGCGACCAGCAAATTCAATTGATCATAATATTGTATCTACTTGGTATACTGTATTCTACCTTTTTATAAATTTATTACCAGTTAGAATGAGAATAAAGCATGGTGATTAGTTTCATAAAACGATCTCTGAATTCACATTTCAGAAAATCTGATTGGCAATTTTTTCATCGTAGAAACTTTGAGATTTTTGTAGTAAACATTCAACAACTTATGGTCTGAAAAATTGTCTTCTTTGGAACAGCCGATTTCCCCTGTAGCCCATAGCACCTATAGTTAGATATAATTTCGATTACATGTTTAAAAGGTACAATAGAATGTCTTTTTCAATCTTTCTTATATTTTCCTCCCTCACTTTTCAAATTTTTTCATTAGTATAATTCACACCACTCAATGTTATAATACAGGCAATACATCATTGCAAAATGTGCATTTATATCGGTAAAATATGCTTGCAAAATATGATGAAAGCTTCTAACTAAAAAATATTGATAAATATTGAATACTGATTCTAGAACTTCAATTGAAGTTTCATGACAATCACATTACAATCATAACAGTTACTCTCTTTTAAGAAAATGTACATTGGTCCAATTAGATGCCACGATACCAATTGACATAATGTCGATTTAACTTGATCATGTCTCATAATTTCAAATATACGAGGGCTTTTGTGAAAAATACTATTTTCTATACAAACGAGTGTAGTACTGACCTCTAGTCAAAATTTGTTATTCTCCTCTTCTGCCGTTCTGTCACATGAAACTTCGACGTCATTTGGATCTAATTAGAATCGATTGGCTAAAAATAGAGAGTGGTATATAAATGTTCTTTCTCTTTCTACCAGCCGTTCAGGCCCACTTGAACAAGCTCTCATACTTCGCCCTGTCTATCTTTGATATTTCCTCTGTGGGTCCATTACCATAGGCAAAATTTGCCAACTATAATGTCCAAGTAACTATTAAATTTGAAATAGAAATTAGGAGCAAAATGAAACACAGCAAACAATTATCACATTCGTTTTGTATGACAATTTAATCGCACGTCTTATAAAACTTGTATAATGAGAAACTATGTTATGATAAGTTCAAACAACAGGAATGTTTTATTATAAATTATTTTTAACTTTGGGCATAACAGAAAAAAGGAAATTGACGAGTCGTATACGTGTGCTTATCAATGAATATAATTCTCATTAGGTTGGATGAAATTTGCTGCCCCAAAAATCACTTGTTTACTCCAAAGATACCATACCACTTACATGAACGAAAATATAAACAAATGAAAGGAAAAATTCTCTATTATATATACTCCTGGATGCTACATACAATGATAATTCCACTATATTATCAAAAATCCACATATTCTTTCAACATATATTTTTCCAACCATAATTCAAATAATATTTCTGACGAAACTATTAGAAAAATTAATCATGTCGTTTAATTTGTAAGTACATCGTTTCTTGCTACTTAATTTTGTATTTGAACTCTTCCAAGTTCCATTGGATTCATCTGACAATTGTGGGGTGGGAATTTAACAATAAGTAAGATTAGTTTCAATCATACCAAACTTGATATATTATCGGAAATTCAGTAGCTCGAATAATATACTCTGGTGAGCATATCTGAAAAATATTTCCTCATGATTTATTTGAAGACTATTTTTCAGCAAGTTTTTCAAAAATTTCCTCACGATAATCTCAAGTTATTTTAGAAATAAATGCGCTTGAACTTGTTTAGCAAATTTTGAGTTGGTGGCAATATGGGTAAGGTCGTTTTTATTTTCTAAACTGGACAGTTGATTAACCATTTAAATGAGTTGGTATTTTCCACCACACATCAAAACTCTTTTTCAAAAAGAGTGCTATTCTCATTTCTCGTTTATTACCTTAAGTTTAGTTATATTATTGGGTGATTTTTATTAGGTTGCTAAAGAGGAGTATTTTTTTACAATTGTTAGTTTCTTTATAAAATAAAATTCATGTACTGCTCGATAAATGATCTGTTTGGTGTTATCTAACAATTTGGTTAGTTTTTTTCCTCAAGTCTACTTAGAAGTATAATATCGTTTGCTTTATCCTTCCTTGCAATTATTCAATTATACAGTAGGTTCTCGACTTAATATACAATATAATGTTATTATTTTGGAATTGAATTGTGTCTGCTCGTAATATCTGGTTCACTATTATTATTTTTACAGAAATTTATCAGTTAACATCGGATTAAATCGAAGCTTAATTACTCCAAAAAAAGTGAACGGGACAGGGCTTTACAATAATTTTGAGTGCAAACTCGATATTTGATCTTAATAAATCTTCATAATTGTAGTTGAAACCACAATTTACCAAATAGAAAAATATTTTTTTGAATTTTTGATTAAGCCACTACTTTATTTATTAAGTAGAGCCAATGAAGTTTTCTTCTTTTATGGGCATTCACAAATACACAACCATTTTCTATTTATAATCATTTTTGACATTATGAATTATATTCGGTTTTTTTTTTCGAGACTTTACTGATGTAATGTGCACAGATGCTCCCTTGTGTATCTAAAAGGCTAATTCTGGAAATTAACCCGGCCCGACGGCCTAGGCGCTCGATGTAACGACCTGTGTTGATAAAAAGTGCTACTGTTGGAGAAAATTGAATTGGAAGTAATAATGTCGATTGTCGATTGAAATTTTCTAAGAACTGTATGACTCTTTGCGCTTCTAAGAAAATATTTTTTTCTAATATTTTATACAGCTCATGTAAAATGATTTTCGTTAAATTAGCAGAGCTACAGATCTTTCATTTCCAACGTATTGTTGAAATTTGCATCAGCTATTTAGGCCATTCTTTCACTTCGTGTAATTTTGTTTCAATTATCATCCGAATGAAATCCATAACTACAAATTTGGAATGACATTTCAAAATATCGTCAATTCTATGATACAATTTTGTAAAACAAATATTGCAGGTGCTAGTAATACTAGTAGATAAAACCAAATTTCTTGCACTATCATACAGTTGAATAACGTATTATGATAGAATGAATAGATGTAACAGGTTTTTTCTTGCATAAAAAACCACATATATACATATATACGTTTAATATTCGTTCAAAATATGACTTCACAGTTTTTTAACGTTGTGTATACAACAAAATATTCATTTTAACACATTTTATTCTTCTTTCATTGTGGTGATCATATTTTTCCAGCAATAATCACCCATAATGGTTGGATACCATTAGCTTCCTTCAACTTAGCGTCACTCAACTTGTCATATGTATTTAAACTTGCAATATTTCTTATTTGTAGCTTATACGAAGTTATCCTGGCAAAAGGACATTTTTTGAGTCTACAAGAGGCACATACTTCAACATTTTGAGATCCCGATTGAAATTCCGACCTTTCCGACCAAATTTGACTCACATAGTTTTCATTCACTGTACGTCGTTTGTCGCACAAAAAAAGAGTTCAGCAATAATTCGTGAACCCTGCTAAAGTCTCACTAAATTTGTGAAAACATGAAATTCACCGGATATGCGTTAGATAAGATTATAGTAGCTGAGCTAGTGCGTAAAGGCCGTGAATCTATCTCCCCAATACCCACTTATTTTTTGTCTGTTTGGGGGCTTCGTGGAGCACCACTTTTGATTTTAAGAAGCTTGAATGTAACTATCTAGTCTTTGTATATAGATAGCGTCACACTCACAGAGAAGGTGTTTGTCGGTTTACTTTGATTCCTTTTAGAAATGACAAAAGGTATCGGAAGTTTCTCTTATGTTCTTCAGGTGGTATCTACCTATCAACTTATCTAGGACTGTTTCCCCAATTGCTATTATGTTATTGACAACCATATGGATTCGTACATCTTGTTTAACACTTTGGGCTTTAGGCCCCATGTTCTTCCGATCATTCTGCCGCAAATATATAAAGTAATTCGTGCTTACTGATTGAAAATATTGTCTTAATGTCAGTGTCTGATCGAAGGTCATTCCGAGATATTTGACATCTTCTGGAGACACCATCTTTGAGCGATTATTAGGGCAAATTGTATTGGATCTTATATAATAACATCATGCTTACCTTGTATGATTATCATCGGGGTAATATGTGTAGCTGTTTCAGTTCATTCAATCTAAATGAAGGCACATTTTTCAATAACAAACATCATTCCCGAGGACAATGCTTAAGAATACTTGATGCATTCCTATATTAAACAATTGTGAATTTTTTATTTGTGAAATGTGGCCATTGACCATGGCATTTCTTTTTCTAAGAGATTTTAGTAGGTAACTCCTTGACAAGAGCATTAAGTTATTTGCTTTGACAACCCAAAATCACTTAATAAATCATTGAGTTATTATTTATCTTCACCGGATCTGGATTCAGGCGTGAATTTGGCGGCGGCTTCCTGAAGAACTGCTATCCTTCTGTGAAATAATCTTAAGTCTTTTTCATACAAAACTAGCAAGCATCAAAGTTAATCTCCTTGTACTAGTGAAACTGAAAAGTGCATTAATATTGTTTTCCCTCCCATCTACTGAACTAATTATACGCTACAGCTGACAAAACTCATATTCGATTATAACCCCAAAATAGATGGAATAAACCTTTTTCCACTTTTTCAGAAAATGGTATGACTTGTGACTTTACCACAAAGCCTTTACTTATATATAAGAAAATTGACCACACAAACCTACTCACATTTTAACTCAAATATTTGGAAGGTATTAGCATTGTAAAAATAATTGTATGAACTGTGTTACAAAAATTGTGTAGGTCAGTATAATCTTCTGAGTTGATACGACTTCGAACACACGACAAAACCCTCGAGCTAAATGTACCGCTTAAATTATACCAAACGTATTAAACTTTTATTTTTATATTGACAATAATTTATGAGCGACTTTGTTAAAATTATCAAATTATTACAATTACATTTGCAATTATGAGTCCAAACAATTTCAACACAAATTCAAAACGTGAGGTTTCATAAATAATAATTAAAACTGGAACTGCAATGAACCTTTTTATGTTTTCATTGTAGCAGACGTGAACTTAATGACGCAAATTATACTTGGTAGTGTTGCTGTGGCCACTTGTGTCCTGAACACATTTGCAAAGAAAAATGTTTTATTAAATTATTCAAATTAATGATTCTGACTTTAAAATTATTTGGTCATTACACCAACTTGTAAAATGTTTTTAATTAGTTAGGTTTTGGAGTGGAATAAATAAATATACTTTACTAGTATTAGAGCCAAACAATAATTCAAAACTCTATTTTGGTGAGTTAAACATTGAATAATAATTACGAGGAATCTGAATCTCATTTATCAATAAATTCGAACTAGAATGGTATACCATGAAATATTCAAATTGTTAATTAAATTAGATGAAATTATTACTCAAGCTAATAAATAAAATTTGATCCTGTGGCACTCAATATCATCTGAGGAATTCCATTTATATCACAATGATGAAACATTGTATTTATAATTGAAACTAGTTATATGATCCTAAATGAAGTCTTATATTGTTTTTCATGGGTTTGAACTAAATTTCAAGTTTTCCACCTTCAATTGAGGTGGTTCTATAATAATCATATTATATGGAAAAACGACTTCTTGTATTTAAAATCATTGGCTCTGTATTATGAAAAAAAAACTATGTTTGGCCAAACTTGATCTCCCTTTCGGTCTTTTCTTCTTGAAAACTTAAAAACTTTGTTTTAATAATTGATATTTTCTCTCTTGAAGCCAGATAAATTCGAAGAGGATTATTTTGCACCTACAAATCAAATAAGATTCTTGTTAGTCGAAGCTTCTACACTGGATATTGGGGGACACTCAACACGCGATTTTGAGTCTTCTACGTCAAGTAAATCAGTATAAAGCGGTTAATTCATCGTAACAAGACTTTTCCTCTAAAAAGAAATCAAATCTTGAAGAAACAGAGAGTCTCGTGGTGAAAAGTATTCCTAAATACTGACATCGACCCATATGGAACAACAATCAAAAGAATTAACAAATAATAAGAAAGAACATATAAAAAAAATTGTTAACAAGTGAAAAAAGAAGATTGTCAGATACAAGTAACGAATCTGATGTTAGCAAATTTGTTTGCGACAATGGTCACCAAGACGATTCTGTAAATTGTAAAGATGTTGAACGTAGAGATAACCCTAACAAAGTATATGTGGCATCTGTGGTGAGTTTGGTCGCAGTTGGGAGTTATGACGCAGATGCGTTGGCTGTCCACATGGAATCATGCAATATGTAGTGTTACTGATCGTGCTGAAGGTTATCTATGTGAATAGAACGATCTTGATTCTCCTGATTTATTTTGAAAAAATATTTAAAATGTGCACAATAGATAATATGGATTTAGTTTTTTTATGATTACTCAATTTTCTCTCTTTAGATAGCCATAGCTCAATGGAAAATATATATTCTGTCAAAAAAGTCCAAATAATTTCTGGAATAATATTTGAAGTATAGATTGAATTTGGCTTGTTTTAACCGCCACTATTTTTCCCTGGGCTTTGAATGACGTCCAGTATTTGTTTATTGCAAGTGTGGCAGTTAATTTATAAGTTTTGATATCAATGAAAGTCATGGAAAAAGTTTTATAGGTATTGTTTTGACCTGAGTGTGGAAACTCTTTTAAAAGAAAACCCGATAGAGTTCAGAAACATAAGAAAACAAGAATGAAATGTTTGTATTGTTGCGAAGATTATTTTAATACTTCCACTTCTTTGACCTCAGCCAATATAAAATCTTGATAAGATACAAAATACAAAAGTAAACAGGATTTTTGTTCCAAATACAACCAATACCCTGTTTGGATCTCAGTAAATCCAGGACGTGTCATTTGATGTCACGACCAATGATGAGGCGTTTATTAAATTTGAATGTCCCCAGCTTATTTTACACTCCTTTATATAATAATTTAGTACAATTGAGAACAAATTAAATGTCAAAATAATGATTTTTTCTCCAACCATCAAAAAATGTTGACATTTTTGTACTATTTTCAGGTGCAAAAGCCATCAATTCCCTTACCGTACAAAAATTTGCTCGTTGCTTAGCAACACTTTTAATCCTAGGACTAAAAGTACAACTAAACTACTACAAAAATTATCGACAATCGATATTTACCAACAATACCAGATATCCATGACGTTATAATTAATAGGTGTTCAAATTTATTACCAAATTATTAACGATTTTTGAATAAAACTAACTTTATTTTAATTTTGACTTGGCTGGAGAAAAAATAGTATATATCATACGAACTAAAAGTGCCTATTTCTACTCGCAATTTTGCCTTCACTCGGCTGCGCTGCGTTCCGCCTCACAACTGCAAATATTGCTCGTAAAAAAGGATGCACTTTTAATCCTCATAATACAATATACTATTATGATACTATTGGGACTATATTGTCTTTGGAAAAAATAACCAAATGAATGTAAGCTAAACGCACATTCCCTATTCCCCACCCTGTGCGTACCATTACACCATAGGGTAGGAAATTGTGCACTTTCCCCTTTTTGGTTCATTTTTTGTTATAGTACTCAATTCTACAAAACATAGATAAAAATTTCTTTCCAGATATTGAAAGTGTAATATATCTTCTTCAATGTTCTATTTAATGTGTACACAGATACAGAGTTCACAATTTTTTCATTAGAGAAAGGAAGATATCAAAAAAGTCGTATAATAACAATTCATTGAAATAAATTGAAAGCCACACAAAAATTAAATTTTTCGTATAATTAGTCTTCACGGATGGTTCAAATAATAGATGCTGATGACGACGACATTGCAAAATATATTGTTAATATGTAGATAGAAAAAACTACAGAGACAAATTCAAAACGTTCATTTACTATTCAATTATTTTTATCACACACTCTCACCATTTTACAATAATAACAATATTAAATCATTATTATTACTTATTACCTTCGATTTGTTACCAGCTAGGCGTACATTGTTCGTTCGATCCCAGAAGTTGAGCCAGCTGTTAAAGTCTACCTCGAGCTGTCTGATATCAACAATTTCGCAAATTGAGCCACCTGTCATGGGACTATGTTGCTTAAATGTAAATATCGTAGCCTTTGTCTATGAACAGCCTTTGGTTCTTTGCAGAAAGAGCTGTCGGGAGATTCTCCGAAATTCTCCAGATTGTTACTCACCAAATAGAGCCCACTTAGTGAAAAGGACCAGTTCATAGAATGAAACAGAAATATCTTCGATTTCTTCAAACCATATGGTCTCACTCCATGTTTCTAATTTCTTTTCATTTCTGTTTTTTGCTCCCGGTATGTACAAATACTTGGTGTGTTCCCATACTAGCTTTGACTCAATTACTTGAAGAGCTGCTCTGCTATCTGATATGAATAGTATAATATTCTCCCCACTCGCACTTACATCGATTTAGAAGGTGGACTCATTTGTATGAAAAAGCGCTATAAATCAGTGGACAATCGCAAGGAAAGATTGGATTCTCTTGTGAATATTCTTATATTTATTATATTTATTATCTCTATATCACTGACGCTTGATTTTGAAAATTTATATGTACCCATAATAAAGTTTACTAATCATATTTTCAATTTTTTCTAACGTAATAGACATATCACAATAGGAATTAGTATCCATGCTTCTATCAATTGTTAAAAAACATTATTATCATGAGAATGTATCTTTCAGCATGTGAGTGTCTTTCAATTGATGAGAAATCCTACTGTAATCATTATTCAAATTATGCGAGTATGTCTTTCATTTATGAAAAATCATACGGTCATCATTGTACATTTATTTTCTATGGCGGTTATACATCTCATTAAGAGTGACGATATAATTGAATCAAACATTATTTATCATTTTCCTTGTCACTGAATTTCCATCAAATACTTCCAGAATTTCGTTAATTAACTGTATAATTGAAGATTCCATCCATTATACATCCCGTAACCAAATATCTATTCACAAAATGTCTATCTCCAGAATATATCACGTATTATCCCTGACTTCACTATACCAATACTCTTTTGAAGCAAAAATATAACACCCGGTTTGTTCCTTGATATAATATACATTTTCCATTAATTTCAACAACGAATCTCCAATCTGTATTAATTAAATTTTGACACGAATCAATTCAGATCCCAAATTATGTAATCATTATCTGAGTAAGTGACAAAATAGCGATCAATCATCTATTTCAAAGTAAGATGTATGATGAGATGATTATCCTGTTTTGGTAATTAAACTCTCTCGGATAATTAAACGCTGTGTCATCAGTGTATAAGCCTCTTTAACAAACTTTCTTGGTCCACTTACAAATTATCCGAAAATAACAACCCTCTATGATAATTACGACTCTTAGGCTAGTTTTAACTATATAATCAAAATAAAAATAATTTAATAAACACTCTTTGCGTGCATAAAATAAGATAACTGTGGAATAACTCGAAGTGATATCGATTTCTGGATAGTAGAACAATGAAAAATTGTATTTCTGCTCGTGATATTTTGGTAATAATAATTGATTCGGAATTAAGTACTACAAAATAGATACTTGCTCCTTATGTGTCTATAACAGCTAATTTGAGAAAAGTTGTTTTTATAATTAGTTTTATAAGCTGTTTATGAAAGAACTGGAGTGTATTGTCCAAGAACCAAACCATCTGAATACCTGGGCAACACACCAAGCATTTTTAAAGCAAAAATTTATGCAATATAAGTTCGCTAAAGCGTGGCCAGACAAGCCCTTCAAGGGACCTGAACTCTTCTGTGGTATCAGCTACAGAACAATGGAAAAATCACTGGAAAAGAAGATAGATAGGAGCGACACCGATAGGGGTTGAAACAGGCAAAGACTCTCCCATGAAACTATAACAAGAGAAGCTGAATGTATCAACCTAAGTAAGAGTAACTTACGAATTCAAGAAATCCTATCGGGTAACTTTCGCAACAATGGACACCTGAAGACGCTAGACTTAGCAAATAATGCGGCAAGCAGATTTTGTTGCACAGAGGACGAAGCCTCTATCCACATTCTCTCGAAGTGTGAAACACTACTACGGAATACTACAGAGCATTACACCCAGAAGCATATGAAATAGAAGACGAAGAGGGATTAACAGATCAGCTGTATACACTTGGTTCCCCAGATCGCTACAAGAAAGGGGCCACAACAGTTCCTCTGGGTCGCAGTGTATACGATACCCCAATATCCACATACATACATATGCTGTTCATTCATACACTCATAATTAGACGGATAAGCGTTTCCCTAACCAATTTGTCATCTTCTAAAACTCAAAGTAAACTGAAACTTATTCTTAGATTATTACTGTCATAGTGCTCGACAACAACCTATTTCTCTGTCCGTACATATTCTGAATGAGGTGGTAGGTGTCTCCGAATATTAGCAGACTTCTCAGTTTGCCGAACACTCTTCTACAAATCTGGTAGGTTATTTTGGAAGTTACTTTACACTTACTCAATCTTTTGTTGAATTTATAACCTAATTACAAACAATATTAGTATTGGTGAATGCATATATCAGATTATTTTGTATCTCATACTATAACTTTCGTCCTATTCTGGAACCTACCCTGGTTTAAAGTCGAAGTAGTGGGTGTGCATTACTCTTTGCTCTCTTATTTTGATACAAAATCATGGTGGTAGACCCAAGTCTCATATACGATGCAACAAATCTCTTTTGTTTGATATAAAATGCCCAAATTGTAGTTATAAAAGTCGTTTTCGAGTGCTATTTCAATTCAGTGCTAACAAATCGGTACCCATTTGGCAAGAGAATTTCTGTAATCCAAGGCTGATATAAAATTGGCAAATTAATTGGTCTATGCTTAGAGTTTATGGACGGGAGGGGTTTGGTCTCAAAATTTAGCGATTTTCTGTGGATCAAATTAAAGGCATGCAGTGATCTGGTTCCCATTTCCAAATGATGGCGATATCAATTAGTTTAGCGTCACTCATCAAAGAAAATTTTTGCTTAAGAAATCTGAAACCAGTTCCATCCTTGCCTCTGGCTTTCACAAAATTTTTAATCAGCCCTAGTTTGATGTGCAAAAGGTTTATCTTTCACATTTGTTTGTCCAGGTACGTAAACAGTTCTTGGCGGCCATATTGCTCTTCCATATTGTTCATTTCGTAAGGTGAAGGTTTTGATGGAAATTTATTCCCGTTATGGAGCAGTACAGCCGTTAGACTTGATCCTTCAACCTAGGATCATAGCCCAGCATTAACATCAAGCCCTCAATGTTACTATAATCCACTAATATGTTCTGGGTTGAAATATTCACAATAGCACTTCGTAATTGAAGGCGTAATAGTCTTTTTTGACTTTTAGGTGTATATTCACCGCAAATATCATGAAATAAGTCTGAAGATCCAACATATTTGCGTGACATTTTAGACGATTCAGCTGTCAACTTACTTCCAAAAATGACTTAGGGAAAATAATTAACAATAACTCTAGCCTAACAGAGAAAATTTGGAAATAAACATATTATATTCTAGACGTAAATGACAGAAACTGATATTTTTCTGTCAAATTTAGAGTCTCTAACAATAAAATGTATAATAGATTTGATTCGAGTAACTTTGAGTGTTGCTAAGTGTAATTTTTCTTTTCTGTTATGTTAATTAATTAGTATATCAATTAATTCGTCTTGATAAGTTCATGAAATATCTACTATATACTGAAAATTGAAATAAAAAATAATAAAATCTTTTATTGCCATTGCTTTATACAATGAACAATATTTGGGAAATTCTGATGTTCAAACAATAGATTTGGAAAAATGTAGCTGTGACATGACAGATAATTATAATGTTAGTTCAGGTTTTCTAAAATTGTTGAAGCAAATAAGAAATAAACGACTACTGTATTAAAGTAAAGACCAAGAAGCGATTCCTCAACTCAATTTCATGGATTCTTGTATGGAAATTAGATATGAAATTCTCCCACTGAAATATGTTCTCCCGTTGGAGTATTTCCCGTGAAAAGAGTTACATTGACACGGAAAACTCAGTTTATGTTTGAAAAACAACGTGGGCTTACCTTACCTACCTCGCGATAACATGGTTTTCGTAACGGTAAACTAACATTGTTAATATTAATGTTGATATAGAGGTAGTAAATAAAGTATTCATTACCATTTGATTACATAAATGCATTTTGTCTGTTCATAATTAATTTGTTCCCAGAATGCCATCATAGATTCCGTCTAGAAACCTGGAAATTAACTGGGGTTCGTGATTTGATGTTATATTGAACACTACTTGAACCGTAATTCATTTCAAGAATATAATTATGGAAAAATGTCTGCTCAAACTGCTCACGAATTTCATAAAACATTTACTGCAATCCGATTAAATAGTTTTGTCTTGTATATGCAGTTGAAAATGTTTTGTTTAATGGTCTATGAATTCATGTTCAAGTCGATACTTACGTTACAATTGAAATGCTTGTAAAATTAATGAATATTGTTATTCAAATAATCAATTTGAATATCTATCTGCATTTCGACTTAGCGAAGAGTCGCCTCCTCCAATGTAAAAAGTAGGTGTCACTGAAATCGCATGTGAAACAGATGAAGCTGAAAAGATTATTTACCAATACTGGGACTTCTGGAGAACCCTTTTTCATTTATCAAAATTGATTCAATTCGTGTTCAGGGCGTTTCAAATCGTCTTTATTTTCACACATATGAATCAACAAAGAAATATTGAACACAAACAAATCAGAATGGCAACTTGTCAAAAAATATTCAAAATTGAACTTTACTGCTCTATAATGAGAAGGAACTAGCTATATCAGGTGATTGTTCAGCTTCTTAAAAAGCACATTCACGTTTTCTCAGATCGCCAAGCAACCTTAAAAGCCCTTAAGGCTATTGTACGTCCGTACACGCTAATGTGATAGTGTGAACAAAATAGCTAATTGAAGCAGTCAGCTCTGCCAAAAAAAAGACAATTACTTTATATTTTGGACCACAGCTCAAACGACATTTAACTGGTTATTGGTGTTCTGCTTATAGAGACGCCAGAGCATGAACTTTGCTAACGTCTTCACATTTAAAAAAAAGGCTAAGGTACCTCGAAGGATTATTGCTGATACCGTGAGAAGTGAGATACACGAAACACTTCCAGAAACATAGCTTCCATTTGGAGGATTCTACGTATTTTGAGAGCGATTGAAAAACCTAAATGGCTTCTCAAACAATCTAATGAAATCTAAATGCTAATATGTATGAACAATTCGAGTGGCAAAGTTCAGGTGATTAAAAAAATCGGAGCTATATTAAAGGATCTTCAAGGTAGGTTTAAAGATATTTTTATTTTCAATGTCAGGTTGATACTGGAAAAATTGAATAAAGTAGAAAAAATGGCCAGCAATAATAATTTGATTTTCCTTGTAGAATTGGAAATAATTGTACTTTAAGTTAGAAAATGGATCTGTAATTCTTCTTTGAAAAGAAATTTGGATCGAAGGAAAATAGTGAAATTACTTGGTGTAGGGTTTCCTAATAAAGTGCGAAAATTATAGAAGCCTAAGCTTCTCAAGTCCAAGCGATTTGTAAGGTGTCAAATTACACTCAAATTTCACTGTTTGAGTTGAAATTTGCAGTTTCAGAAATGCATAATGAGTGATAAACAAGTGGAAATATACAAATATGGACTCCAGAAATTCTATATCAAAGTCAGTGTATATCACTAATGATGTATCACTATTGCTAATTTTTATTTTATTTTACGCTACATGGAAGACGGATGTAAAGTGCTTCATCAGTTCCTTTTAACACTGTTAGGTAACAATAACAAAAAATATATCTATACACTATAATTTTTGGATTGTACGATCCGAATTTTTTTGGAAAGAGATTCGAATGATTGTCCAATATTACTCTTAAGTCGAAATAATATTGTCGCAGGTCCAATAATTTTCTCTTACTTCTAAAAACATTCCTCAATCTTTATGGCTAAAATCACAAATCTGTATGGAGACACACCCTGTACTCGCCAAAAATTGGAATGATTTAACGAATTTTAATTTGCAAAACGTGATATATTGTACCATATCCAAACGTCACCGGATTTAATCAGTTTTCATGCGAAATAAATTGGTTCAGATGCAGATCCCAGGTGATGAGTAATACTGACATAATTTATACAATACGTCAGTTTACAACGCATACGTTATCTATATGTCAAATGCTACCTATTGTATTTGACAATAAACAATAGCGGAACCATAGCTTCTAGTAGGGAAATAAATAGATTAAAATTTAACGATGTTTTCACCAAAATGATCTAATACATGAAATTGAAAGCGGTGAAATAATCACGATTGATGAATATGGGGAGTCATTCATAATGTATTTCGTTGACGTTTTGACGTAAATATTGTGAATTATATATGAAACATGGAAGAAGGCGAATGGCAACTAGGGGAACTAAAGAATATTCTACACTGTTAGCTTCATCGCGGGACTATCATTACAATAAATATTCATTGTGTGTGTCTTTCTTCAAAGTTGATTTCCATAATTTTTCAAACCGATATATCCAATTCGAATTATGATGGCGCGTGCTTCACCATGGCAGGTGTATATTGGTGATATTTCTCTCTATTTATATTAAAATGAAAATTTGAAATTCTACATAATAAAATATGAAAATATTTCAGTAGTTTACTTGCGCGTAGACTTTTTTCACGGTCTAAATTAAATAAAAGCATTTAGTATATTACAATCTGGTCAACAGTGTCCAATAGGTCATTTAATTCCAGCTTAACTCTAATAGTGTTTGAATTTGGCAAAGTAAAGACGGTTGTAAATCACTCTAAGTTCTAATTTTTGTTATTGATAACGATAACGAGGAATCAATTACCGATGAACTTGTGGTGCATAGTAACCTGGAAGGATAACGTTGTACGTTATACGCAGTTTCCAGTTATCAACGTGGATACAGACGTACCCCAATATCTTCATAGTATATCTCACTGGTTTGATATACTACAAATTTTTGCCTCACTGTTCTATCTTCTATAAGTATTTTTATATTTTAATTCGAATTTCGCGCTCTAGAAAGGGAATTTTGAGAGGTTAGGTTGGTTACACTGATCGAGACTTGCGTCAGACAGATGTAAACACAATATAAATAAAGATCATTTTGAAACTTTTTTCTTTGAATTTATTCTGGTCATCCAAGAAAGAAGTTTACACTTTAGCTTTTTGCATAGGCTCTCTCCATGATATCTTTTTCTCCTTAAATTGTGACAATTGTTCACGGTTTCCCTGGGCGTGCTCTTCTTCTCTTTTCCATTTCTATACGTTGTAAAATCTTTTTGCCGGTCCTTCATTCTACAAAGGTGTCCAAACCATCTACGCTATGGTTTTTTAATTATATTCATAACAAGCTCTACATTCAAGGCCTCTTTCCTCGTTTCGTTTCTTATCCGATCTTTTCTAGTGACCATATCGACTCTGCGTAAAAACTTCATTTCAGCTGCTTAAATTTTGCTTTTTATGTCGTTTATGAGTATCCATATTTCGCTACTATGTATAAAGACAGGTTTAAACAATCATTTTGGTGTTTTTTGTTATTTTTTCTTTCTAGAAAAGTTCTGTTCAACGTATAATGACTTGTTTCAGCTATATTTCATCGATTTTAATTTTGAGGTATTCTTCTTGTATCCCCACTACCATCATTTTTGTCTTTTCGATTGATATTCACGTGTCTCAATTTCGTTCCTTGAAACGCTATAAAATGCTTTTTGGATGTCCACAAAACCGAGGTATTCTCTTTGATTCCTTCTCAGCTCTTTTTCTATCATCCGTTTCAATGTAAATAGAAGTTGATGTGTATTTCTTCCTTTCATAAAGACGCTTTGTGATTCATCTTATTAGTTATCTGTTATTTTCCTTAAACTGTTCTCTAAGATACTCTGGTGGATTTTCAGTACCGCGCTTAAAAATCTTAGGTCCCTATAATTATTTCAGTTTCTTTTGTCTCCATATTTTAAAAATGGGTAATATCATACCAATCCGTCGGAATTTCATTCATATTCACTGTAGTATTTTCGTTGGTATTTATATACCCCTTTCTCTCAAATTTTGTAGTATTTCTGATGTGATATTGTCATAGCCCGCTGCTTTATCTTTTTCCAGCTTCCATACAGCTTGTTCAACTTTCTTCTTTTTGTATTTGTTGTTCGTTTTCATCGTTTTCTAGCTCCAGATACATTTTATCTTCGATTTCCAATTGTTTTTTCCCTTCAATATTAAACAGTTCTTCAATGTATGCCTCTACCACTCTATAATTTCTTCTCGTTGTCTCAATACAATTATTTTTTATTCGTTTTATATTATTGATTTCTTATTGTTTTTAAAACTTTGAAGTAGAGTCTCTGATTTCCTTTATTTCTTAAAAATTTTTCCATGCTCCTTTTTACGGTGCGATTATCACGTCTTTAACCTTTTTTCCTTAAATATTATAATTTTCGTATTATACAATTGTTTAATTTTGTGACCATTCTCTCTATTTTTGTTTCATTAATATGGTTTGTTCTTGTATATCTTTGTTTCACCATCTCGTTACTTTTTTTGCCATCAGTTCTGGTAATGCCACATACTTTCATTGCTGTCTCTAGTATCTTCAAATTCACTCAATATTTCTTCTATTTATCCACTTATTATTTGATCTTGCCATATATTCCATATTCTTTGAATTTTGTAGTTACTCTCTTCTACATTAACTTACATGATTCAATTTTAATCCTTTTTTTTTTCTATATATGACAGTTTACTATCTACATATATGTTTTTTCACGCTCTCTTTTTAGTTTATTCTAAGATTGTTCGGAAAAAATTTGTTTTATTTTGATGTGAATTTCCGAATATACAGACCAACCAACTCCTGTACACCATAATGTTACCTTAAATCAAATCTATAAACTGTATTGATTACGCCGTTAGTTCGAATGAAAGAAATTATTTCTAAATAGTATCATATAAACATCTCAGAAAACACTATTTCAAAATGATACACTCTTATAAGTACTGTAATTGTAAAACAAACATTTTCCACATATATCCAAATTACACTTAATATAATAGTTAAATTTTAGCTCCGAAATTAACATACGTACTAAATGTGTATTCTTTTGGAAAACTGATTACGTTCACACGTAGAATATTAGACTGGATATAATTATATTGTCTGTTGCAATTCGCAGTTGCATCAACGTATGTGAAACGTAGTGTTAAGTTTCTCGACGGTAACTTCAACTAAAGTGAAACTACAGGGCAATGTGGAATGTCCAATTTGTAATGCAATTTAATGTGTTCAAAACTTTGGGAGTACCTATTGCATGGACCTGGCGTTTCGCTGTCTCTTATTTTTATGCACGGCTTTCGTTAGCTTGTTTGGAGTTTTAACATCAACTTTGAAATTAGATAATGAAACATTATGTGAGCATTGTTCCAGCTTGAAAGTTAACTATAATGATAACTTGGAACAAGTCCAATAGAAAATGTGAAATATACCACACAAAAGTTATTTTAATGCATTGTTCACAGAATGAGATGAAGTTTGTTGATGAAGATATATTGCCATTATTTTCAATTGATAAATAAGAGAATTATCTATTTATAAATCAAATATCTACACCTGTTGAACTAATAAAGATTTCAATACTTTTTTTTACTGTAGAAGCGTTAGCCTTACTTACATAATATGATTTTCACTCAAGTGTAACTGTGCTCAGCAGTTGAAGCGAATTAAGAGTACGATTATCGCTTGGCGATAAAGCACGTGCTAGTAGATCAGATCAGAGGTAGGTTAGATTAGTTGTAGAAAATTCTATTGCATCCAATCATCTCCATGTTTTGTTTTGTATCAAATACCCTCAACGATTTCCAATAGGTAGAGCGCATGAAACGTTATAAATGTTTAATAATGATTCAATTCAATGATATTCCTACTCTCCAGGAAAGCCGTGCGGTTTACGAAAATCCAGTAGCCTCAGTAGTCGGTGAAATAGTTCATTGTACGGTTACAGCAAACTTGTAATCCACAAAATGTTTAACTGCAATTCTTAGGTCAATCAATATTCGTTAGTGAATTCTGCATCCCGTTAATGCATACTACCTGTATTACAGACAGTTGCATGTAAAGATAATGTAATATTCACTCAGATGAGACAATTTATGAATATTTGAAAGAACTCTAAAAGATGGAAGCATCGGTTACCAATGTTCATTGAAGTAGGTAGTGATTTTCCAAATTTTCCACTAGTTTTGGGTTAAGATATGATGTATTCCAGCTTGAACTCTTACATTCAAATCAATTTTTACTTTTTTAATAATCAATTTAGTATTTAACTGAATGAATTAACACAAAGATAAACGACGGCTCTATAATTTATGCGGCTATCCAGAAAATTAACTCATATCAACTAGAAACCATTCAAAAAACAGCTCTAGTCCCATAAAAAGCCTGCAATGTGAAACTGGGAAATCCTCTTTACAATTCCGAAGAAATACCTGGCCGGTATCAGATTACAAACTACACATTCTAAAAACACCAAAATAGATCCGCCGTTTTGCGTAGAAGCAAGTCAAATTCTACCGTCCTAAACTCCTAAACAAAGTCACTGACGACGCCGACGCAGCAGTGAATATGCAAATTAGCACACTACAATAAAAAAAATGAAATTCTGTGGAAATACTTTTGGGTTAGGTTCCTTCTCAACTGGTGTCCAAGAAACTGTAAAAGTACATCACAATGTTCGACAAGCAATGATTAGTGTGAATGTGAATGAAGCCATTACACAATATCCAAAAGTGCAAAAACTGTTGCAAAATGAATAGCAAACATCCAAATCGAAACTACGCGATATGAAACAAAATTGATGTAACTAAGAAATAGCCTCAATAAACTTACTCATAATTATTGAATTACTAAAATTGAACCCCCAAAATGTGAATTATACAAGACACAACTTATTGTAAAACTTACAAAAATTCAACCCTTTTACAATTCTGTACCTGAGTACCTCAGTGGTAGATACAACCAGCAAAATTATAAAAAATTTCCATCACCAATAACGGTTCAACATTCTTCCGCCTAATTTAGAATCGTTACCGATTTAAAACACATAACAGCGCAATGATTGTCTATATCATCTTTGGTAACTCGATATACCCAGTCATTACAACTAATAAGCAAAATTTTGAATCATCTGTCAACGCTCATAAGATCGTGACCCTTTCAAAATCGGTATTTATGTGCCTTCCCGAATTGCTATCAGGTCATTCATAATTGCTCAATAGAATAAATTGTTCTACTCAAAACTGCATTGACATTTTAATGTTTCCCATACTTGCTTATTGAACATTAACGTTTTTATTTGAAAGATATTAACGTTTATGTAAATACTATTTCGAAAACCTATTATTTATTATTCATTATTCATTACATGTTTGTCTAAATTTTCAACATACCTAAGAACTGAAATTAGTGTTAGTTTACCCATACACACGGTACTATAATATTAATAGGTTTACGGTTCGCTTCAAATGCGTATGTGTGAATTTTGTCTCTTTTCTGAATTATTTTAGAAATGCACAGCAATCTAGCTTTCCACTTCAGTTCTGTTAATATCATAATAATTCCTTAATGACACAATATTGAAAAGTTTTTCTTATATCCCAATCTATTTAAACTATTTTTCAACAGTGAGGTAAATTTATATACACTGCATTTCACTTACTTAATTTATTTAAACATTTACAACATTACAGGTACAATTAACTATGAGTCCTAGGACGTTTGCACGATCTACGTACATGCCGTAGCTCTCAACAATTCCAGCATCTAATCTTCTTTGGCTTCCTCCCAACCATACCTTTTATCATGTTGCCGATCCGATGAATTTTGCTCTCGTTATCTTCTTGGTTAATAGTTCTGATCTTGTTATACGAAGTCATCGTCGCTGCATATCATGGTCGCGCAGGCCTTCAATGAATGCCTGCATTCCATCATGTTCTTTGGTGCTGATGGTTCTTCAGTTGCGATTGGTACAAGTATTAGGATAGTACAGTAGAATCAGTCACTCTAGCGGCTGCATAAAACTTTTCAATCTAATTGGTCCAAGACGTCTTCCTTCAAACGTTGAGTAAAAATTCCATTGTCTTAGGTCTTGAGTAGTGATCGTGGATTGCATTTTTATCATATGCTGAAGTGTCTCTTATTCTTGAATCTGCTACCTTATATTTGTTCAATATTTTTTTCTATCCCAGTATTAGTTTTTCTACTATCTTCCATCTACTATCTACTATCAATTATTGATCCTAATATTTTTACATCATTTTGATAGAGAATACGATTAGTTTTAAAAAATTGTGCGTCAATAACCCAAACATTGCAGTACATAATAAATTTCTTCAATACGTTTTAGCTTTTCATTAATAGCAAAGTTCAAAAGCTAGGATTAGATTCTTTCAAGTTTTAGCTTCAGTCAAAAAATATTTAGTAAATTACAGGATGCTTACTAGACCTGAAACGGTATTATAATTCAAAATACCATATTTATGAGGGACTCATCTCCATAAAACCTAAAATGGCAAAACTTCTTACTCACAACTTTATCCGACCCAGTGATACAACCCAGCCTTTTGTTTAAATTTGAATAGTGTTAAGTTACTTGAAATAAGCTCAGCGAAATAGTGTATTGAAATTAAACAATGGTTTTTTATGCTTTCTGAAAAATTTGAAATAGTGAGTTGTTTTTACAAGTAGGTCGACGGAGAATAACAATCAATTTAGTGATTCCTAGGTTCTCACTATACCAATGATGAACAAAATGAAAGATTTAGGTTATTTCTGGTCGACAATTAAAAAAAAACCTACAGCTCTCACAAAACACATATGTTACCCATTTTTTAACTTGGTTACCAATAGGAAGTCCAGAAAAATAGAGAAATGCAATTTTTGAAGAATTTACTATTGGTCCTTCTTGCAAATATAACCATTGACAATCATAATAAAAACGTTAAAAATTTTGATCACACATCATAGTCACATTTTTATTCAATTTTAAACGACATATTGCATTTAAAATCACAAAATATAAAAATTGGGCCACTATGTGCAGTCTTTCTTTTCTTCTTTACCCTATTCATTCTGCACCACAGATTTGTTTGGGTTACTTAATTTTATCTGAGCTCCTAGATATATTCTTGGACACTTCTTTAGGTCATGTTACATGATTAACTTAAAATTTTTTTTAAAGATATGATTGTTTTTGAATTTAGTTTCTTCCTTGGTATCAATGTTGCTCTACTTCTTGATGATTTTCTTATACTGGTTTCTATACATTATTTTGGTCCAATATTAGCAAAGCTCATTGTTTGATCTTTCTCTCTTCTGTACTTTTCAACCATACGAGGATGTATTGATATCTAGTTAGTCTGAATCAGTTCCATGCATAAACAAAATATTGCGTTACCATAGCAACGAACAATAACTAATTAGAAGTGTAAGTTTGACGTCAAAAAAGTAAACCAGAGTTATGCAATAAATAAAAGAACAAAGATGTCCACCTGTATTTAAAAGGGTTAAGAGGTAAGCAGATCCACGAAGTTATGCTTAATACCCTTGGTAATCAATGTCCTTCGTATGCGACCATAAAAAATTGTACTGCAAGCTTCAAAAGAGGTAAATTTTCCATTGAAGATGATAACCGATCGGGAAGGCCAGTTTCTGTGTCAGTCCCCGAAAATATCGATGCAGTTCATGACATGATTTTATCAGACCGTCGAATTGGGCTAAAACGGATATCTGAAGCATTGAATATTCCATAAGAATGCATTCATCATATAGGTCACATCAATTTGGACATGAGAAAAATTGCTACAAAATAGATCCGCAAATGTTTGAATGTTGACCAAAAGCGTGCAAGGGTAGAAGAATCGCGTTCGATCTGTGCCCGATTTGAAAACGATGCAGACTTCTTAAACCGAATTGTTATTATTGAGAAGACTTGGGTACATTTCTCCGATCCAGAAACAAAGCAACAATCGATGGAATGGCGACACTCTGGTTGTCCAAGACCTAAGAAGTTTCGTGTCCAAAAATCTGCTGGAAAAGTTCTTGCTTCAGTTTTTTGGGATTGCCATAGAGTAATCATGATAATTTTTTGGAGAGGGCTGGAACAATAACTGGAGATTTTGCAGGACGACACCCCTGTACACAAATCTCATGTTGCCACGCAAAAAATTCGTGATTTAGGGTTTGAATTACTAGAACACCCCCCTTATTCACCAGATTTGGCTCCGTCCGACTATCATCATCTCTTTCCTCAACTGAAAAAAAGTTTAAACGGTCGTAAATTTTCTTCCAACGAGGAGGTAATAAAAGCTGTGGAGGTCTGGTTTGCATACCAAGAAGAAATATTTTTTTTTTGGAAAGGTCTAAAGACAATGCAGGTTTGCTATAATAAATTTATCCAATTAAGAGGAAAATATGTTGAGTAATAAAATATTTTGACATTAAAATTCTGTTTGGTTCTATATGAGACTAAGACTTTTTCAATATATCCTCGTACGCTGACTTTGATATAGAATTTCTGGAGTCCATATTGGTATATTTCCAAGTCCAATTATCAAAGAACATAAGGATTTTATTAATTTTTTATCAACATCTCTTTATTCAGACATTCAAACCAATAAAAGCATTACTGAGATTCTCAAATCATCGTGGTTTTCCATATTTTCCGATGATGAGTGTCTAAAGCTTGTAGCTTTCCAATTTGTCTCTTCACTCAACACATATTTTTACAACACTACCACTTTCACCACAAATTTTTTGAAAAACAATATTTTTGTCTTGGTAATGATTTAACCAGTTCAACACACATATCTCTAGGTCTTTGTAATCACAGACGTCGGGCTTGAATCATTTACTATGAGATGGTTTTGAGATGACAGTATTCGTAAATTAGAAGTATTCACACTTTTTTTAATATTTATAATTTCGTTATAAAGTGATTTTTCGCGAAAAAGTATATTTTACATTGACATTATGAATAATTTCTTACATCAAGGAAGTCATCATATTGAGGCTGCACTGTATTTCATCAAGATGATTACAGTGAATTGATATGGGCAGAAAAGGCTGAATATATAATTAGTTTTAATCGCCTTTGTATAATATCAATATGTGGTATCACTTATTTATTGATATTATACACATAATCAAGCTATTTCTTTCAATTTATTTTTGAGAAAATTCTTCAGTTTTTTTGCTAGAGAAATTTATGTATAACCCTAATCATTTCTGTATCAACACATTATTCCTCGTACTCAAATACTGCTTTTTATTGAAGATACACTTTTCAGATATGAGGTCACAGTTTTGTCATTAGGTATCTAGGTTGTCCGATTACAGAATCCCAGCAATCACCTTCGACCCTCCGATCGACCATCGTTGGGCTGATGTAATCACTTAAAAGTCAGAGCGGACTTATACAACAGCGTCTGCTACCCGTTTGATCAAGACCTAACGACTTTGAAATACTGTTCTCATAAATCTTTTATCGAGAGCTATCAACTGACGTTTTATTTTTGTGGTTTTTATTCAAGAAGTTGACAAAGTGGTCAATAACGTTTTTTTATGTTTATTTATTGGAAGATAATGTATTCGGGATACTTTTTTGTCATTATTTCCCATCACTGAGTTTGATTTATGGAATGTACGTCGAACGGTGAGTATGCTCAAACTTAACAGCCAGGAACAATTATAAATAATTTGAGTTTGATGACTGTCGGAACACATACGGTAAATAATATTGGAGTTGAAGAAAGTAAGCAAGTATGCCACGGAAGTAGAAAGATAGGAGTATTATGCAAACTGATTTTACCACTTTGGTCAGGATATACAAACTAGAACTGGTGTGCGGAAATGTGACATGCTATATCATTAAAAAGGAAAAAGTTCTGCAATACCGACAGCAATACCATATAAAGTAGAGTGTGTGGTGTAGCTACAATTCTCATTGGAAAGATTCAAAAAGATGGTGAGCCGTTTGCAGCACGGGAGAATATTCACACATGGTGCGTGAAATCCTGATGCTGATAATATTCAGTACATTCCACATTATTGGAAGCCGCTAGTGATAATAGCAGAGGACTACTTCGAGTATATACAGGTTCAGATATGTTATGTCAAATTTATGTATACTGTGTAGTTAATATTTGCTATTTGAATGACATTTCACCCTGAGGACTGCCGTGTGATATCTAAATACAATTTATTATCCACATATATAGTTAACAACTTGAACTTTCGTCTGTATATATCACATTTTCTAGCTGATCGAATTATCAATAGAATCAATTTAGAAAGTATTGATACTGTGGTGATTATACAGCCACACGCTATCTGTCAGCGCTTGACGTAACTTAATGAAGTGGTGGACACAACTGCACGTCATCTAACGGTGCCAGACAACATTTAATGCGATGGGACCTATAAAACATGACGCGTGGCTCCATATATTATTTAGTGAGTTACCTGTAACTTACAAAAATTTTGTTGAGAGATGTTATTTATTTCTAGACACTAGAAAGTTTCTACAATGCTCTAAAATTATTGCAAGAACACATTTGAGGCGGGATCTCACAGTAGAGGAGTTATTTGAATATTGAACATATCTCTGAGCGGTCAAAGCAGTTCGGACGATAAAAAAAGTATTATGAAGTATTATTTATAAGGTGTTTGTTTTAGTTTGATTAATGTAACGAGAAGTGTAATAAAGTATTTAGAGTAAAATTAATTTTTAAAATTTTTTCTACGAATTCTCACTCGAGAAACGTTACATTAACATGTGTTTTTGAATCTTCGTTACCGCACAAAATTGTACATGTTTTGTCCAATCAGTGACTTCAGACATATGTCGGAATCTGACAATATAACAACGAAGCGGAAATGGAATTCTGAAGTGGCCCTTTCGTCAAACTACCCTCGTACACTACAGTTTCAAGAGAGAACCTTCATAATTGAATTCATGTTTTAACCACCCCTCGTATCTAAAATATGTTATGTAGGTAAATACCAATAGCCCCATGTTTGTAACTTATGAGACGTTGATAAATGAAGTTCGGTCAACTGCGGCATCTATCTCCCTAAAGGGAGGAAAATTCACACACCTGAATCTGACTTAGGGCCGTCATAAGTCTTTTTCACTGTCAGATTTATATTTACGCATAGGTAAATCGATATTAATGAACCAATGTGTCGTGAACGAAACTTAGGCAGAAGATAAACCACAATAGTCCATATTAATGGTATTTTTATGTAGTCGTATGCAATTTCGTACTAGAATGATGAGACTATGTGTTGTGATAAAAAAGAAAGTGATTAAAGGAGAAAATTTTGAATGATAGAAAATAATAGAACATAGAAATTCTAGTATATTAATCCACTCCGATTATTATTTCATTTATGTAAAGAAAAAGTTCTTCGGTTGATCGGTGAAAATAAAGAAATATAATAATATAAAGTTTCAACAGAAAAAAAAAACAAAAATATGTATTATTCATCTAAGATCATTCTACTACTTTCAGGAATATTACTTCATATTACGATTTGAGATGCAGTTTAAAGAATCAAAAGAATTCGTTTTAATGTACATTGACTCAGACGGTTACTTGAAATGGTAATTCTGGTCAAATAGAAGCTGAAAGAGTCGGCAAAAGACACAGCAGTAGATTAAACCTAATATTTGCTTTTTAGAACGTTTTTATATACTGTTTTATGAAATGGGGAAAATATATGTTTATTAATTTTCTTGTTGCTCAAAATTTCCTTTCGCCTTCCTGTTTGTTCAATTTTCTCCATTTTTAGTTAATATTATATAATATAACCAGAATGTTCATCTGTTACTCAAGTGATATTTTAACTTGGCGTACAAAGAATTTCATGTCCATGCGAACATATTCAGACCACTTCTCTTTATTGTTTCATCCAATAATTTTTCAATTTTATAAGGCACGAAATTGCTTGTTTTGAATGATATTGTTCTGATTATGAAGTTATGACATCGAATATTGACATTGTAAGAAGTCTATTGCAAATAAAACGAAACAAAAATAAAATAGTGTATGTAGGAAACATATTCAAAGGAATTGAATACAAACTATCAATATTATTCGCTAAACATAATAGGATAACAATAGAGAAGCCAGAATTGGTCCAAATAGTTACATTTTAAGAAGTCCTTGGAGTAGTCGCCAATGTCTATTGAGGAATGTCATGGTAAACAAAAAGAAGAGTATCAATAGGTGTAAATGATTTCTCGCCAATGTCCACTGAGGTTCATTACTTCCTTCAGTGAAAAATGACATAACTAGGTCATATATGGGAATTTGACATTGTCGTCTCGTATAACTTTATACCTATGAATTTCTCATTCCCTTGTACTAAATTTTTGGAACATTAGCTAATAAATAATATTAATTTCGTGTACTATTTCAGTTTGATTATATATCATATTCTTCATGACTTATTGGAATTTTATATACACTAAAATAATAAGATAACTGTTGAGAAATTACTTATCATACCACATGTCGATTATATTTATCGATCCTTTTTTCTTGTAGCACATTTATGACATTTTCAGGAATAATTATTTAATAGTTTAATAACTGAAACGGTCAAACTTCACATCTCTTCAGGACCAAGTTGATTTTGTTCATCATTTCGATTGTACATGTTATAATAACTTGTGACATAAACCAAAAAATAAAAAGATCCTAAGCATGAAAACGTAACACACGTATGCTTAGCATAGGAACAAGGACTTTCTTAATAGTAATCAAATCATATCACAACTATGAAATTTGAACGAACCGTAAATGATATGATACCTGCTCAAAATATTCGCATAATCTCTAACAACATGAAATAAAGAAAAGACAATTTTATATGAAAATTTTTCTAATAATGTTTATGATGTTTAAGTCTATATTTGGTAAATAACTTAACCCTTCAAACAGCTCATCCCATCTTTAATATATTTTTCTGATTTTTCATCACATGACAGGATCGCCAGTTTATATCTTCCTTGTTTTTCTTTGTGTCAGGCAAAATAATAATGTTATAATTTCGCCGTGTCGTCGTCTTATTTATTCAATATTTATTAAATTAAATATTTTATTATTTAAATATTTGGTAATTATTAACTGAGACAATAATTATTTTAATTGAATGAATTTCATGAGTGATAAGAAATATGAAGGTCCATTGTATAACAAAACATATATAGCGTCACAGTGGTGCTTGAGTCCTATGCCTATTGGCTAAATTTCAATGGATCCGGATGAGAATTGCATAATCACTTGCTTTGGTAAATGATTTTTTCAAACGGTAGTAGGAATTCTCAAGTTGCAAGACTTGTAAGAATGAATGAAACTGTGAGTTTTTCTCCATTTTTGCTACTATCAGAAAAACAACCTACAAGTGCGTAAAGTTGATACTTCTTTATGATATGATGAAAAAGTTAAAGTCATCAAATAAATATTTATGAGTAATAAAATTTCATAGTTTCATAGAAGGGGATGAAATCTAGGAAATGGATGAGAAATATTTCTATAATAGAAACAGGTTATTTTTAGTCGAATTTTTCAAGGAAGGCGTGACTAGAAGAAAAATTTTTCCCATGTTTTGAGACCTCCTGAACACCATTATGATGGTTTTTCGAATGTCTGTATATATACTCTCTCTCTCTCGAGCAATTGCTATGGGTTCAATTTGATTCAAAATTAGCATACATGGCATTTTTGGCGGCGGATTGATGTTATTAGAGTTTGGTTGAAAACAAATGAATATTTCGAGGGGTCACAGTGCAAAAAAAGTGGTTTTTGACCTTTGCTCACCTCTGCAGGTCAAACGAAAAGCGACTGAAAAATGAAATTTCACATGTAGGTTCAATTAGTTGCGAGATGATTTCCTGTCTAAGGTCGAAACTTTCCATCTCCACTCCTCTTCATTTTATGGTCATGTTTATTATATTTTCTTATTTTTTGGCCAGAAAAAGTTTAACTAGAGGGTTCGAACTTCGCATGCAAGTAGGGGTGATGTTGAAGAATTGTCTTTCTCAAGTTCAAAGTTTTCTTCTTCAGTTCTTCTAGCACAAAACGCCCGAAATCATTTTGATCGTTGTAATTGTTGAACTGGACCGCCTCCTATTTAATGAATAATACGAGTATGATCGTTGCTAGGGTGATTTTTTTGACTTCCCATTTTCGAAATTTCTTGTTATTATGACAATTTTTTCTTTGTTGTCAATTGGAATTGAACAAGAGGGTTCGAGACCACCGGGTCTATTGAAATTATGAATTTTCATTCGAGAGAGACAGTTAACTTGTGAAATGAAAAGTTATTCAGGAATAGCAAATTTTCCATATAAAGAAATAAGATTGAGAATTGATATCATTTCCAAGAAATTCATTTTATGGAAAGATTTGTTTGTGTATTAGTTAAATTCTTCATTTGACGAAAAATTCGACTTTCGTGATGGAGCTCTGCTGCTCACGGCTTTTTTTGATAGTCATATACTAGTTGATCTATTGATTCATACCTATATCACAGACACTAATGTCAAATAACATTATGATAGTAATTAGGTCCAAACGTCAAAATAATTGTTCGTCATTAAAATAGAAACTAGAAGCAATTATATTTTGATAAACATAGAATCAATATAGTAATCCATTTTGATGAAACACCATTCCATCCCATCTATGATATTTTCTTATACACAAATTCCTTCACATTAACTGAAAAAAATTCATCATAATGATAATTTATATGTTTTGGTATGCTCAAACTAGAATATTTTTGAGCCTAAGAAACATTTTATTGATATGCATAAGAACAAAAATTTGTGAATAAATAACAAATTCATTATCCAATCCTCAATTGATACATTAAACATTTCGGAATTGATTTTTTATTCCATTAACAGTATTTTTGAATATTGGAGGTTATGAAACTTATCGTTTTGCCAATGAAGAAATTATTTATCCCTCATGTTTTTTTAACAGAAAAATTTATTACTTGCTACGTTATAGAGCGGGTCAATTGCTCACGTTAAAAAACAAAATGAGCACAAAAGGATACAGCCCCATCAATTTGGCAAAACCAGCAATAAAACTCAGGTATACGTGGTCAAAATTATAATAAGCAAATTTATTGGCGTATATAAGCTGCGTTTTGCATGTTTAAAGGTATTTTGGAAACGTCTTTATTAAAGGTAATGCAAGCTCGTAAATCAGCTTTAATTTTAGCTTCTGTTAGCACAAGTACAATTCAGATTGTTTCCAGGATATGAGATTAAATATAAGGAGAAATAAGCCCTTTTATTGTATCATTAACAGCGCGAAATTACAGTTTACAAATAAATACTAACTTGAGTCCAGTGATTCCTAATGAAACAAGTATCTAAAATGTTATTTGAATAATAACATGGTAAATTATTCAACGAGAATTGGAAAATAGTTAAGGCTTCGGTGGAGGCTTCCAAAAATAACTAACAATATATTTACAATTCATTTCATTATAGATACAGATACATTAGAACAGCACAAAATATAACAAAGGGTAAATAAGCATCATTAAGTATAAGAAAATTCATCAAATGACAATCAAGGAACAGTACTGAGTAAATATTTCAATCATGTTTGCCTATAATCTCATATTGTTCAAATGGAAATGAGCATAATTGTGAAAAATAATGTAAATTAACAAATAAGAATATTAAATAAATTTTTAGCTCCTCATTGACAACTTGACTTCTATAACAGATCAAAATAATAATGTCACTTAAGTCACCGTACAGTAAAGTACGGTAAAATACTCGCTGGCAGATTAAACAAAATATGATATTGATATAACCAGAATATCCCTCTATCACCCCAATGATGTGATGATGACTTCCAATCATTATCACTCACATTACACTGTATGACGCGTGTGTGCTCTACCTTAGATACTGTTCATATAGGTAGTAGATTGGTAAGAATTGTAATTTTTCGAAATTATTTAATAGAAATACTGTAATAAATCGCCTTCTATGATAAAAAGTTCATCAAAGACGCGTTCGCCATTTCTAAGAACCAGATTAAAGGCGCCGCGCGAATTCGCCAAATTTTAAAATTCCATTGTAGCTGAACAAGACCGGCCTAAGGACCTATTTCGCGAGCTTGATCGTAGCACAAAATTTTTTCTTGAATTTTAACATCTCTACACCTTCTACTTCTTGTACCTTATCTAAAAGTTGGAGATTTTGTTTCATTTGAATTCCAAGAAACTCTTCACTTCCAAGTTGTTTGTTGAAAACAGTTTAGTTTAGTTGCAAAAAGGTAAAATTTTAATTATAGTGTGATTATGGGAAATTTTGAAGGGGCGCGTAAATTCGGGGTATAAATTCATTTTTTTCCTATCTCAAACATAAAAATTGACTATACTTCGTTCTACGGAAGAAAAGAACAATCGGTAACAATTATTCTTCCTTATTATGTTGTGTAATGATTGTTAATGTTTTTGTTGGTCTGAAAAATAGAATAAAGCTTCCCAAATTCACCCTCACTAGAATAAGTTTTGTATTATTTTCTCTCAAATATCAGTAAAAACATAAATTTTTTACTTTATTTATACGCAAATATACCGGTATTCTAAAAAAAAGGTTTTATAATTGATAAAGTAGGGGCTGCTAATTTGATAAAATATTATAAATGAAAAATTCACCTACAAATTTGTAGATCTGAGTTTTCTGGAGAAGGCTGAATTTTGTAACATAAATTTAAAAATGTCTTCGAATATATCTTGTGGAATTTACATACCAAGTTTCTGTTTAATCTTTGCAATTGCGATCGATTTGTTGTCCTTTTAGAGCGCAGTATTCAACATTCTATTTGTTCACTGCGTGACGAAGCGTGATAAAGTGTTATTTCCATGTCTAAATAAAGTGTATTACGTTTAAATCCTTTTTCAGTTAGCCCTCTGGGACTACGGAGGTATGTCTTTTCCTGATACCTGACACACTTATATTTGGGTTTGGAAGATTGAATGAATAGTTAACAAATGATACGATATGTTTTAACACCTATATTGAGTTATATCGAATGGCTCTACTACAACTTGAAAAAAAATTCACTTCATTTACAAATTATCAGAATATGGTGTATATGTTCTAAGTATGGAGACGACACGTTGTTTAGTATTTGTTTGGCAGCCATCAATATGAGAGCTGAACTAAATTTTACTCTGGATGAGATTGCTCCTCCGTTATCAGGAGTAAAATATTGGGTAGCAGAGTTTAAACTTGGCCGTAGAAGATCGGCATCACAGTGGTCGTCCATATGAGGTGACGACTCCATAAATGTTAAAGAAAATCCACAAAGCGGTACTGAATTTTCGGCGAGTGCGCGGACTAGCAGACAGAGCAGGCATCTCAAAAAGTGCGGTATATCGTGCAAATTTGGACATGAAAGGGCTGTACGCAAGATGGGTGCCAAGTTTGCTTATAATGGAACAAAAACAGCGTCGTGAATATGTTTCCATCCAGTGTTTCGCAGAGAAGACAAAGACCGTTATATCTACAGGCAAGGTGATGCTGTCGATTTTTTGGGATGCGCGTGAGATAATTTTTAATGACTATCTTGAAAAAAGAAAAACTATCAACGTCGTGCATCATAGGAACTTAGTGCAATTTTTCAGCGAAGAAATCAAATAAAAAGGGCCACATTTGACTAATAAGAAAGTGTTGTTCCATTAAGACAATACACCAGCTCACACATCCATTATTGCAATGGCGAAAATTGATGAAATACAGTTTGGGTTGCTACCTCATACACCTTATTCGCCAGATTAAGTCCCTCCGGATTATTTTCTGTTTCCAGAGTTGAAAAAATGGCTCGGTGATCAAAGATTTTTCAACAATGAAGAGGTGATGTTTCAGGCACTTCTAAGACCATCCTCGTATGTTGCTATATTTGGGTCAGTAGATGATTGGGATGAAACATATTATATTCTGTAGACAAAACTGTAGTATTTATCACGTGTAGAAGCAAATCCACTTAATTTCTATTGTTCTACACCAAACAAGCTATATTGTCACTAGTGAAAGTGCCGAATAATCACAATAGATTTAATTACAATACGAGCATTCAGTGGCGCCTAAAATGGGATAAATCATGTGGGATGTTTATATATATAATAGAAATGATTTTCCATTATTTTTTTAAAAACTCTTTGGGACAGTTTCCCAAAACAAACGATTATTGGGTTAAATAGTTCAATTTCAAATTATACGTTATTTGGAATTTATTTTTCTGTTTCTTCTCAATAAAGTTTTACAACATATTTTCCGTTCTAATGCTTCTTTACATTTATATAGAGTGGATAGTGCTAGTTTTCTCCTCCTAAAAAATGATAACCTGCCATCTATTAGTACTATACGAGGCGTACCGAAACTAGCACTGCTACAGAAAAAGTACGCATGCTCCAAATGTTACCGACTGTCAGCTGTTTAGCCTAAAGCGTATTGTTTAGAATCTGGTGTCTAGGCCAAAACAGTGTATCCATGTTTTGCCGTGAAAATGGTTGAGGTAAAAACTTGCAACTGAAACTTAGAATTTATTAAAACAAGTGTGTGGCAATGAATGTTTATCGCGGTTATGATAGCCGAGAAGATGTTGTAGATGATTAATGTTTAGGTTGCCCTTCCACGTGAAAAACGTGGAAAAATTAATAGAGAATGTGTGTTGCAGATTATATATGGAAATAGAAAAGTGTGTGCAAAACTGGTGCATCATTCCGCACTGTCTGTCAAGAAGTTTCTCATCAAATACAAAATTCCCAGTGTTAGACCGCCCATCGTATTCGCCGGATCTTACACCGTGCCAGTTCTTCCCCGTTCCTTGGTCAAATCTGTATTAAAAGAAACGAGATTTGAGTCTGTTGAAGCTGTGTAGAAAAAGCGCTTTTTTTGATATTCAATAGCCACTCGTATCTATTATCTATTATATTTTCGAACAAATAGCAAAAGGTACTTAAAATTTTCATAGGAACATCACAACATTTTGTTACGAAGAAGCTTATTTAAAGACCATCTGAAGATGGTCACAATTGACATAGTCGTATATGTCCAAATTTTATAATCAAACTTCCTCTCTATTTTCTATTTTTCTGTACACTCTATCTCTTTCTTTTCATGACATAAAAAAGTATCATGTCACAAATATTGAAGATTTTGACCTCTATCATCATGCAGCATAGACATAGAGACCCTAATGTATGATTTAATTACAGAAGTTAGAAATTACTGGTAGTGATTGAATTTATTGAAATTTGGCAATGACACTTCACTATATCAAATATATAGGAAAAGCGTGGAAACAGAATCGATGTGTCTCCTTTACACGCTATCATTCAAGTTGGCATCGAAAATTTTCCGTGCTACAAATTCACCAAATTCGCCCATGTTTCCGATCTGCTTGGAATATTGTGGAAGATCTGATCGACATCGAAACAAGCTCCTAGTCTCCAGTCGGTATTAGTACTGTCGGTCGCGATAACAAATTATCTTTTTTCTTCTCAAAAATTTTGTGAAATTGTTCCGTATTTATGTATAAGATATTAACGTCAATTCGACGGAAATTTATACAGAAATATATATATATATATATATATATATATATATATATATATATATATATATTTCTTTAGACGTAAGAAGTATTGGATAATAGTGAAATCAAGAAAATATTCGCATATCTGAATTTAGAATAAAAAATATACTAGAAATCACTCAATAGTAACGGTTATAACTATCACTGAAAATTAGTTAATGTGAAATTTATATGTAATCATAAATTATTACTTAGAGAAACATTGTTCTTGAACGGGAAAACTGTGGGTATTTGCCTATAAAATATTCAACCAACTACGATGAAGGTGCTAGAAATGATGTTTGGGGACAATCTTGACAAACCTCTTTCAAATGTTGACCCTGCATGGTAATTCATTGGTATTAATGAATCCCATTTTCTATAATAGAAAGGAATTTAGTTATGTTAACACAGTATTCTTGTTAAAAACAAACTGGTAACAGGTTTTGTTCGAGATAGGTAACTATTTTACATTACATGAGGTCTCCGGGGAAGAAAAAATCTTCATAGACATCGCTGCGAACGAAGTATCAAGAAACAAATAGATAAATCTCTTTTAGAGTTGTGAGGTAATGGCGTTCCCAATGAGAACGCGCACAGCTTCAGAAACGCTGATTTAAAACCATTATCCTCATTATTCCGATGAAATATCTATAGCAGCGCCACTGTCATTACTTTAATCCAAACCCGTCATCCTATTGTACACAAATTACAGTCATCCTAATTTAGGACCGATTCAAGGTATCAGCAATACAACCTTTCAAGTTGTCCTTGTTTAGTGGGTATTTTCATCGCTAAATCATATTTTATTACCATCTCACATCAGGAGAGTGAATCTAGATACGGAAAGCGAAATATTTGTATCTACGAGGGGTAAAATAATTCCACTATTTGAAAAACAGTGGAAAATAAATAAAACGCAACCAAGCATCAGGTATGATATTAAAACTGAAAATATTTTAAGACAATCGTTAATTATGCAGGTAAACTCATGAAAGAACTTAAACTTTGAAAAAGAATGGCCTCTAAAGATTCAAAAGTTAAAAATTCAAATAAAGCGCATCGATCGCATTATAAGTAAGTTGGGATTATATAATGAAAACCTTGTTGAAAGTTTTTCTCATTTATCGTTTTTCAGATGAATGTCTTTTCCTAAGAAAAGATGGGAAAAGGAGAAGAATAATATTTTCTATCGCCGAATTCAATGGATATACTGACGTATGGCGGCCGATTTTTGCCCCGTGTCCTATGAACAGGTTAATTTATTATAGAGAGTGATTCCCACTCAATTTTCATGTTTATGTTTAGCCTGGAAAACTAGGATTACATGAACAAAGAAAAAGTTTTAATCGAAATAAACTTTCTTTTTCTATTTTTCTTGAACCTTGCAGTTGGAATATATACTTTCAAGCTATAATTTTTGATAAGTATGTTTTTATAACATAATATGAAATTGAACCATTATATATATATGTAAGATGGTCCCAGAAGTACTTGGGTCAACAAAGAAAAGACAAAGATTGTAGGAAAAAATATATTTATCTTTCAATGTAATCTCCTTCCAGCTTCATACTTTTTTTCCAGTGATGTTTAATACCTTCCATACCCTTTTTATAATAAGAAACAACAAGTTCCTCAAAATAGCCATTAACTACCGACATCACAACTACATTTTCTTGGAAAATCGTTAACCACCGATCCATTTTTTCAAGTCTGGGAACAGAAAATAATCCGAAGAGGCTAAATCTGGCGAATAAGGAGTATGAGGTAGCAATCCAAACTTCATTCCATTAATTTCCACCATTGCAATAATAAATGTGTGAGCTGGTGCATTATTTTGATGAAACAACACATTCTTCTTATCCAAATGTGGCCTTTTTGCTTGATTTATTCCCTGAAACGAGAGAAATATTCAAAGAAAATTATCTCAAGCGCACTCCAAAAAACCGACGCCATAACCTTACCTGCGGATGGAACGGTATTTGCTTCATTTGGAGCCGGTTCTCCCTTTTTAGTTCAATGTTTTGTTGTTTTGTTTCGGATGTAAAGTGATGGACCCACGTGAAATATTGCTAAACACTCGATGGGAACGCTGTTTTAGTTACATTGTGATCAAACGCGAAACCCATCTTCCCAATAGCTTTTTCATGTCCAAATTTTCAGTTATTATGCGATTTACTGCAGTTTTCGAAATGCCTAGCATGTCTGCTAGCTCGCGCACTTTCAGTCGATGATCATCCAGTACCGCTTGATTTTCTTCAACATTTGTGGAGTCGTCTCTCAATTGATCGACCACTGTGCTGATCTTCGCAGGTCGTACGGCCTCGTTGATAACGAAGGTGCAGTCTCTCCCAGAATAGAATCTAGTTCAGCTTTCATATTGGTTGCGATAAGGCCTATCCAATAAACGTATTGTATCACATAAATATGACCAATTTTTTCCATGTTTACAAATTCACTGAAACATTCACTATTGATGGATACCGAAGAAATACTAAACAACGTGGCGTCCTCAAATTTAAAACTTATGCTGTATAGATTGTGTACTTTCGAATACAGTGGAATTTTTGAAGCAGCTATCGCCATCTCTAGGTCAGGCCACGTACTTCTCGCACCATCCTCATACAACTATGTAGTTCAAAACCATTCATTACATAATAATTGATATTTTGAATATTTGTTGGAATTACTTTAATTGAGTTTCACACAAACACGTTACCGTCAGAAGGAATCAGTACAACTCAAATATTACTGCTTTCGAGAGTTTGTTATTTTTTCGAATGCTCTTTAAAAGTTAATATTGAACAAGTATACCTAAGATTGTTTTATTCTAGCTATACTCTTTCAAATAACTTGTTCCTGAAGAAGAAATGTGATAAGTCTGACCTGACTGTCTTTTCCAAAGGGAAAAATGTTTTTGTGCAATAAATTGAGGGTATAAAAAAAATTTCATTTATTGGTAAACGTTTATTAGATATTATTATACTATTATCGTAGTGAATATACAAAACAAATTATATTCGGTATCATAATTCGACGAGATCCATTCCTTCTAATGAATCTTATTATCCATTTCAATCACTGGCGATATTATATTTAATTCTTGATGAGTAATCTTTGGTTTTTCCAAACTAACTTTTACTAGGTTTTTTATTACTTGCTCATTCGTTTTCAATATTTTTGAAAAATTTGCATATTTTCCATATTGGTTCATCACTGTTTTGTTAATCGAAATTTGTCTTTGTGTAGATTGAAATATCACTTTACTTAAAGAAATTAAATGAAAAACTTATAAATTCACTTCAAGAAGAGATAACCCTTGAGAGTTGCAAAGTAGGACACTAAACAAGTCCAACTGCCCTACTATGTGAATGATCAAGCTTAGTACCGATCGAAATTCGCTGTATTTCTTTTTTTTATAGAATATATTTATATTGTATAGAAATTGACTATGCACAACGTCAATTATTTGTAATTTAACGGTTTGTCGCAATTTTTAACAACTTTCCCGCAAACATTTCCTTTAGTTAACTCGAAATTTAGGTTCCTAGGCCTAATAACTTAAAAGTGTAATTTCTGATCCAGGTTAATTGTACCATAGAATGACTTTTTTATTAAAACTGAGGATAAAAGAGATTTTTCATGAATTCATCTCAATTGTAGATCATCATTGTCTGTCTCATGTGGATATTGAGCAAGAACCCCAAAAACTATAGAGTGAGCTGAATATGTTGTTTTGATATATATAAATTTATTTCACGATAAAGTACAAGTTGTAGTAGAATTGAAGAAATTCAATAACTTTATTTACAGATGTTTTGAATTACATGCCTCGTATTTATCATAACGATAAGCTAAATATAACAACCGTAGAAAACGTTTGCTATTCATAGCGAAAGCATGGAACATTTTACAGGTAATTGGGCTCTCATTGCGCTAATTTATGCAACTAGAATTATATCTCTAAAGAGGTTTTAAAGCATAACACGTGAATATATCTAAAGAGATATGAATGCATATTCAAGAGATAGCAACCCCTATTCACAAAACTAGTTTAATGAGGTGAGTTAACAATGAGTTGGAGTCGAAATTAAGAAATTACATTCTCTCAAGATTCATATTTGTATATAAAAAATACATATTGTTTGATGAACTCTTTCCATCAAAACGTATCCATATTATCGTATGAACTAATTCATTACATGAGTGGATTAGTCGTTTTGTAATGTACTCTTAATTTACTCAATCTTTGTAACGCCATCATTTATTATATATGTTTCTAAATTCATGCTACAAAATTTAGGAGCTGTTTGCTCGCACTTATTTCCGAGATATCACCCTCAAAATGTGGTTTCTTAAATTGAGTTTTCATTTTATTTCTTAAATAATAGTAATTATAGAAGCTTGAAACTCTTGAAACTATTTTTTCAATATTCTTTTTACATCATACGGAGGTAAAATAAGCAACCTTCACTTTCTTTTACGTCAAAATTTTTTTTATGATATAAAATTTTAATACTTTAAGTCCTTGTTATATATTTTTTATTCGATAATTCATTCCCAAAAACCAATAGCTCCAGAGAAAAAAATAAACATCATAATCTATGATTTTTTAATGAATTGAATGGGAAACAGTAAATCCTTAAACATGTACGGCAATCATTGACACTTAGGCTACTTCAATGTATTTTGGCTATTGGTGGTTATTTTCCACTCGATTTATATTAAAAAAATATGGATTACGGTGTTTAGTTTCTCCATCTATTGGTTTTGGAAAAAATATTTTTATAAAAATATGTATTCAAAATTATAATTTTAATTCATAACACTTCGCGGAAAAAAGTTTTGATATGAATTAAAGTAGCGGATTCTAATTAAATTAAATTAAAAAATATTGAAATAAAACCCGTAGTTAAGTCCTTCACGAGTGCACGAAAATTATAGAATTTCAAGTTTCTAGCTTCACTAAAACTCTAAAAAAAAAGAAAAACCTCAATTTTAGTAACTAAATTTTGAGAGTACTATCTCGGAAAAGAGTGGGCTTGGAAATTTTTTTTAAAGAAAGAAAAGGCTTCTCTTAACTCCAGAATTTTGTCGCGTGTTTAATTGGATAGGAATATAATGACTAACGAATTTCACAAAGTTTCAGTGATTTATGGACATGTAAATAACTGTATATTATTCAGTGGTACAGTAATGATGGCCATTTCTTCTTTATCTGAATATATTGTAACGATTCCTCGCGTAGTTGAAACTCTGTGTGGTATATTCTTGTTAATTAATCTCATAATACTTTCCTCGTTCCAACTTGTTTTTTATGTAGTCGTAATATATAACCTTTAGCAACTGTAGTTAATTTGAACCACCTAGCATGTTCACAGGAGTGATCCGCCTGTGTGAAGTTCTAGAAACATACCAGTTTTTCTATTTGATTTTCAACATAATTATTCATAATGTTCCATTGACAAATGCTTGGAGTGAGTATTTTCTATCTCCTCCATCCCCAACACATTTGGATTTCCTGCTTTTTTCACATATTTCAGACAGTTCTAACCAAATTGATTACAAATCTACTAGATAATTCTAACAACCTGTTGAAGTTAATTTGGAAAATATCTATCAAGAGTCATATTTGAACTAGATTCCTTCACAGTTATCAATAGAAACTCAGTTCAAATAAAATACTGCGCGCAATAGACGCCGCAGCTTATTATGTGGCTAACCTAACCATGACTTCCCTTTAGAATCCATAAACCAACCATTGAACCATTGAACACAGATAAGTTTAGATATTGATTAAGACATCCAGAAAAAAACAAAAATAAAATAAAAAGATTATCTTCACCAGTTATCCATCCACTCATTCCAAAAGCATATTGCCTATTAGGCAGTTTTGCAAAACACTTTGATCAGACTTTAGGCACAAAACAATACAGAACTTTTATTCACAGATTTGTACCAGACATTTTAGTTAATAAAATTTATAGAAATAGCCACGAAAATATCACAACACAATATTATGCTGGTACAGAATAATTTATAATAAATGGAGGGGTGAGGTAACGAGATGTAGTCTGAGTAAAATTATATATCTTGAGCCTCGGTTTTGTAACAAAAAATTTATTTTTGAAAATAAACAAAATAAGAAAAAGAAAGTGTCTGGTTATAACGTACGATGTCGATATAGGTATAAAAGCAAAGAATAAAAATGTTATGAAAAAAATGTTGGTAGAGTTAATTAAACAAAGGTGAAGAAATGGGTCTAAAATGAATGATGAAAAGAAAAAGTAGCAAAAATAGAATAGAAAGTGAAAATCGGAAAAAGTTAATCTGATTTGTTGAAGAAATTCAAGCACACTCAGATAATGAACGATGAAGTTACAGTGGAGTAGTAAGAAGCGAACAGATGTAAATAAATAAGTTTTGAAGAACGAAGATATAAGAATTGAAACAAAACCTGAAGTAGTTTTAGTCGAAGCGATTATTCGACGCGTTTACACGTGTCGGTTAGTCGCTAAATTATGGTCTACCTTGTGTTCATTAGTCACTGTGGTGTGGAAATTAATCTGTTTCTTCAATATCAATAGCAGTGTTATGTGTGGACTAGCAGATGTCTTATTATAAGAAGAATACAAAGAACATCATCCCTAACAGTTCAATTTTTATGAAATGTATTGCTGGTATCATATAATGCGCAATTCTCCTTGAACACATGGATTAACGATTCAACATTTTTTATCGACTTGATTCGACTTGGCGTTAAAAGTAGATCAGGCGTTGGCAAAATGCAATTCCACAAATTCGGTGTTTAAGCGTATCGTTTAATCGCTTCGAATAATCGTTATAGATAGACAGTATCTTCAAAATATATGAAAGAATAAAAATACTCATCGTTACTTATGATGCAGAGGCAAGAAGTATGACAAAACAAAATGCCAGAATTATGCTGAGAATGAAACGAATAAGCTATTATGGAATAGGAAAATGTTATTGACGTATATAAAAGAACAAATAAAGAAATAGAAGAAGCTCTGGACGAAGGATACTGATAGAAAAACCTGGAATGACAAGAATGAGAATGATAGTTGAGTGTACGCAATATGGAAAAGGAAGACCGAGGTCGAGATAGTTGGATGAGGTGGAGATGGGTTTGTAGAGAATGAGGGTTAGAGATTTGGAAGTATGGGAAAAGCTTATAAACGAGCTGAAAGTATAATAAGACTTTGAAAGGTCCCTGAAAACGATATTTTATGTATCATATTTGTTATAAGTACTACATGCTGAAGAATCCCGAATTCACGGTTATTTTTGTAGCGGCTGTTTGCGGAAACTTTTCCTTTTGAGTTGTTGGCGACGATTGCGTGTGAAATTTAGTGTTATCATTCGACTTACGTTTTCAACATATTCCGATTTGCTAGTATTCCAAATTCATTTTGTCATATAATTAGAACCATGTTAAACCATAAATTGTAGCAGTCAGAATTTGTTTAAATTAGAACTTAAAAATCACATCACTTCATTCGTTTGATACGAATGGGATAATTGAAAATCTCGTTCTACATTTCCTTCTGTGATAAAAAAAATAGTCCGCTACTGACTCCAGGCTCTAAATAAATTGTTTCCAATTTGGGACGAAATTTCTTTTTTTCTTCATAATAGTCACTGATAGTATCCCGAATGGTGGAAATACCCATATAAATAAAAATAAACGAGATTTCGAACACATTTTGAAGTAACTAGGTACAAAATCAGTACATTTATCTCGAACTATTCCAACAATGTCAGCAGTGCAGAAAACAGAAGTAAAAATGAACCCTGGTTCGCCGGTTGCGTTTCGGAGAAATAAATGTTCGATGTATATTTACGAAAACGAGCACAAAATGAAACACTTTCTGCTTTACCGCAATAAATAACCGTTCAACCGGCGACTGCGATTTTCTTTATGCCATACTGAACGTCCACACAACATGAAATACTACTGCCAGTAAACATAATTATTATATTCCTTTACAGGGTAGAAATTTTTATAGCTATATAATTGTGAAAAAGTTTTTATGAATCAAAATATATTGTGAGCGTCTCGATATTTGTTTGTGATTTGTCACCGCATTGTGTATGTCGCGTCAATTTGAAGGTTACTGTAATGTGATTAATAAATAATTAAATATTAAACTCTTTTTCCTAGTTGTGGTTGAATGGCCAGCCCAATACCAAGAGAACATATTCCGCATTTTTATGAATTTTAAGTTTCACAAGATAATTGCGAAGTTCCCAATATTTATCCAAGTGCCAAATATTCCAAAGTTCAGAAGCAATTATTTTTATATCTCTGACTACTATTCATAAAAAAATTAACAGCATTAAACAAATGACATCCAACCATCCAAAAATATTTGAATATTTGCAGCAGATTGGAAACATGAGAAGAGGTATTTGGGTTTCCACAATGAATCCGAAGAGAATAAAGCCAATCTAGCCATCATATGTAATGTATCGCTTCAACGACACCTTACAGAATATTTTTTTTGTCATTGTAGTACTACCAAGACTAGATTACATACCAAAAAAACGCTGTGTTTGGTGGTGTATACACGGAATTGTTGTTTTGAAGTACTGAAACCAGTTAATTCATATATTTTTCGATAAAAAATTGAATCAATCAAACTAATCCAAAAGTATGCGGCAATTATCAACGTCAAAAAAGCATTGTTCTACAAGGTACTTGGAAGGTATTTCCTCGACATTTACCATTATTTCGATCCCTAAAACCTTTTCTTATGCGTAGTAAGTTTGGATATTATTGATTAAAGACTTATTGAAAATGTATTCGTTAGTTAAATTCTAGAAAAAGACATTATACTCGTATTCTTCTCCCTTTTGTATATGATAAAAGTACACTATGAATTCTTTTTATTTTTTTTTCTTCGCCTTATTTATGTAGACATTATATCATACCATCAAATATAAATGATATTTATGCGCCCAATTAACATATAATCTATTTAAATACACTTTTCGCTTTCTGCTTTATATACTATAATAATTTCTAGAACCTTCGAATTATTCATTTCTCGAAACTGTCGTAAACAAATTAATAGATCTTCCTAAGAGTTGTTTTTATGAAAACAGATACAAAATATACAAAAAATCGGCCGGTCACACATATTGGAGCAGGTCCGACTTCAAGTTCTATACCAGTGGGTGATGTAACAATAATTATAAAAAACTATATAAAATATCTTGCTATCTGCTTTCTCAATTCTGTTTTATCATACATCAGAGAGCGGAAATTGAAATTTTCATCATCTCGTTGACACAACCTGTCACAATTCTCAGTGTATCAAAAACGATGTTACTTTCCCATTGCACGTTTGTTCTTTGTCATATACAATGTTAAAAATGGAGTTTTTTTAGTTTAATTAACAATACATTTTAATTAAGAAAAGTTTTATATATGTTTTGGCTCAATCCACATACGTTTGAGATCGTATAATGCAGTCTGCGTCTTATTGTTTATTCTTTTTCTACCCTTCGAACGTCCTTTCCATTATCGAGTTAGTCCTTCTTTTCAGCAACCCTAATGTATAAGTTTCACCACCATTCAATGTAGCATTTCGTATCTATTGTCTCAACAAAATCTTCCCTAGCCACAAATTAGTGATGTCAGAAGTTACTTTCCCATTCCCCATTTCTTTGGGCTGATGAATGAATCTACTCGTTCTCCACGGTAATTTGTAGTCATTTATATGATATAGTACATAATTAGAGATAAAAACAACATCTTTTAAGAAAAAAATTCTCCAGAAGAAGATATCTATACAAAAGAATTTGGTAATAATGCACATATTGGTATTTTGTCGCTTAATTTTACAGTGAAAAAGTTAATACCCAAAGATATCTTGTAAAACTTAACGTAATTGGTATTAGCAAAAATCATTCGAATTAAAATTGTTGCGAGATATGCAGAAGAGCACTTATATCTTACCCAACGTACTTAACATTTTCTTTGAAGACTCTGAATCAATGACAATAGTATCGTAGATATCAAAGTAAATAAAAAGGATCATTCAAACATGCCAATGTATACTTTTTCTTGTTGGCACTACTCTCTGCATAATTGCATGATATGTGTCACACCACGTACATGTTTTTGATTGTATTTTTCATATCTTGAATTAACTGAAATGAATATTGATGGCTACCAAACAAATACTAAACAACGTGGTGTCTTCAAACTTGAAATATATGCTGTATACATTGTAGTATTTTTCAAGGAACTACCGCTATATCTAGGTGAGGCCTGGTACTTCTGGGACCATCCTTGTATGTGAAAATGAATCGCTTGTAACAAACTGAATTAAGTGACTAGATTGGTAGGTCATCTTACGTCATTTTGTCGATAGTTCAGAATCTTAATGGAAAACCGCAGAAAACTTGTAGGCATGCAAATATGGGTTTAATCTTAAGGTGATTGAGAATAATCGAGGAAGACAAAGTAGTTGTCAGAAGTTACGAGATAGTTGTTAGTAGCAGAATAGGTTAGGGTAGTTTCTTCTTCGTTTTCTAGATAAAGGAGTTTTTGAAAATTGCTACGATAGTATGAATTACGTATAGGGCTAACAGATCTCCATGGTATGTCAATTCCTTGACAGTCTTTAGTTTTGAAAACCGTCTCATGTATTTCTAACAAAAATTGAATTTATTTGGTACGTTTCATTCTTGCTTTCTCAACAATTAAATCTTAAAATAAATTTCATCTTTTCTTTAAGAGTAAATATTTCCAATTGTTTGGAAATATTCCTGTACCTTTTTCAGGTTTGTCGCTTGTGCCAAATATTTCAGTACATCTAATAGTTTCTATTTAAAATTTGAGCAAATTTTTTTTATTTCTATAATTGTAGAACTGCTTGAATCGTTTCGATATAGATACCTATGTGTTTTGTGATACCTTCTGGTGCCGAATTTTTAATTTCTTGGTCTATTAAAAATGAAAAATTTAAATAATATCCAATAAAATCAACTTTTAATGAAATTTTTTTTGTTGAAGTTAAGGAATATCATTATGAACATAATAATTTTCTAATAGAAAGCATTGGATTTTTTGAACTTAAGTTATTCAATGAAATTTTTACAAATAGTTATAAGCCTGTTGTTTTGATTGATGCAGTGTCACTATTATTATATTTCTACCTAACAATTCTTGGAAATTTATTTTCCGAGCAGATTTGGAAACTATAAAATTTTAGTGTGAATACGTTCCAGTTGATAGATTTAAAACAAATTTTATCAAGAATGTGTTCGTAACTAATAACGTGAAAACATAGCCACAGTGTCGTTAAATAAATTTATAGTATTACTGAGATGAAAATATGAAATTTAATATTTTATATCTCTACACTTACATATTATATCGAACCATGTAGAATATCGACTATGATTATGTATCATGAATATTTCATGGAAACACGTCGAAGAACATTGGAAAATATATGAGGAAAAGTGCATATTTCACTTGTTTTATATCAATTTATTATATTTGAGATAAAATTTCACCAGAAAAAAAGTATTTGTATGTATAAATCGTTTCAAGTCAAAAAATCTGAAATTTTGAACATCAACTTTCACGTCATGAAGCGAGTATTTTTCCACTACATACAAGTGTCGTCGAAAAGTATATTCAAAAGGAATAGAATCCTCACCGAAGCTAAGAGCGTTCCGTGACATGTTTGAATATGACACCATGTCTGTTGACGTAGAGGAAAAATCATGTTGTCCTACGAAGCAATGAATTATTAAAAAAGCGAAATAGTATTTTTAGTGCTTATAAGGGCTGCATTTATTTAATGCAAGGCCCAAACAAAACAGAAAGAATCAAAAGTACATTATATCAACTAGATGCACCGACCGGATTTGTGAAAGGAATGTTATTTTAGAGTTAGCTGAGATAGAAGCAACCCGTCAGCAACAACAGAAAAACTCAGATAAAAAGAATATTCACACAGCAGAGGTTAAGTAGACATAGTATTATACCACAGTTTGATGCTGGCTAATCATTGTAAGGTCAACTATTGCTTATTGCAGAAACAATGAATACATGTCTGTCTCAGAGCATAACCTCAACGCTTTAAACATAATTATTCTTGTAGTATCTGTCCTGCGGCGAAGGAGTTTCAGTACTGAAAGTGCTGAAAAAAATATAATTTGTAGTTAAAGCGACTAATTTCTAAGGCTATTAACTAAATAACATCGCTTTTGTAAAAGAAGGCAATGTACGGAGTAGTGTAGAAATCGATTCCAAGATCAGACTACGAAATATTCGTACGAACTAACGAAGAATTAAAAAATATGTAATGGAACTACTATTACTACAGTGGCATAGATTGAAAGGCGTGAAAAAGTAGTATCTGTCCCCACAGCATACCTCCGGTAATAAAAGTATCTTTTAAAAATTTATTATTATTATTAGTATTATAATCATGGTCTAAAATTATTCAAGAACATTTATGATAAAACATAATCTGTATCTCAATGGGGAGGAATATTTTATTTAAATGTTTCTTCATTTTCATGCTGAAGTTTCTCAAAGTACTATGCAAACAATATTCAATGAAATATCCTGAGTATATAGACATTTTAGAAACAATATTATTTTCTCTCGCAAAATTCCGAAACTTCTCTCCTCATACCAAGAACTTTTCTCTGTCGACTTAAATACTCCTAAGCTGTTCATGACTAAAGCTTTTAACATGTGTACTTCAATGTGTCGTCTCTTTATAATTACAATTTATCCCAGAGGAAATGCAAAATTACTCACAATTGTGCTTTTACTGCCTATTCTCTCATCTTGCTTTTAAAACTTCCAAAGAAATTGTACCGCTCGCTAATAAAAGGATTATGAGGTGCTGTTTCCAACTTCATAATACCTTTGTAACTTTCCAAATGTATTTGCGTATAGTTGAATCATTAAGCATTATGTCTTTGTTTTAAAACCTGTCGAGGAATCCAAAAAATGATTCTGATGAATATTGTGTTCAAGGGTATTACATAATTTATTCATCTCGGTAATCTTAAAGTCAGTTTAGTTAAATAAAGTGAAATATGTAATATAATATTTGTTAGTAAGTCAGATGCAGAATATAAATTTGAAAATTTACGGCCGATTCATAAATTTATCTTTCCGTTAGCCATTGCCCTTGAGGTTTGCTGTGACAATTGTAAAAAACTTTGTAGCAGCTTTAGCAGTAGTAAAGAGACAATCACATCCGTTTGCGTTTGTCACGTTTGTCCAAATAAAAAAACTCTTCGTATTTTCCTGAATATCGCCAAAAAATAATGGATTACAAACAAAACTACCAAAAAAATATCACGACAAGTTTATGAATAAGGTTTATGAATGTGCTACAAACGTCACCACGAACGGTAACGGCAAACGGAAAGTCAAGTTTATGAATCGGCTTTAAAGATACCTTGTCTATACGAAGTTAAATGATAGAACAATCGAGGTATTTTTTAGTTTTTAATTAAGGCTATTGAATGATATTTTATTTTTACTCCGATTCAAACGACTTGTGGCTATCGTTTCGAAAAATCCAGCTCTAAAATGAGATTATTAATTGATTAGGTCAGAAAATTCTCAATCAGCCAGTGATGACGGCTAATTTTCACAGTTAATTAAAGCCAATTTGTATTTTGAGGTAGTTGTACTTCTAATATTGTCAATAGTTAGTATACTACAATTATTCTTATTAATTACTTTCGAAATATTTTTTTTTATTCTAACATGTTATTCGTGCTTATAACCATTGTAACTGAGCTTGATTTCAACCCTTCTAGGTTTATTTACAGCTGTGATGTCACCATTCTTGCCTACAAAAATTGTTGCTGTTGGCTGACGTGTGTTAACTTTAAGATCTTCAAGTTTCAGGAACATACCATAACAACCAACGTTTTGTACGTATTGTATGGTGTTAATTTGAGATTGAAGAATTTTTAATGCCATGCGGTAATCTACGGAAATGTCGTAAAAATCACCTGACATAATCAAAAATCTAGATGATTTGGTTTTAATAGCAGATACATACATTGAACATAAGAATCTTTAATTTTTTCAATTTTCTTACAATATAGCTCGGCTGTACAGCAGGCTTTTATTGAATCCATGAGTGATTTCGAGTTTGATCATATATAAAAGTGTCTGTTCGTTTTACCGGGTCATGTGTTTATTATACAGAGTGTTTGTTTATCATACAGAATCGTGAGTTTATTATACATGGACGTACATGCTTTTTACAGGGTCGTCTGTTCATCATACTGGGACGTATATTCATTAGACAGTGTCGTTTGTTTACTATACATGGTTGTGTTTATTACATTGATAAGAATAAGAGCTGTTATTACAGGTAAATATTGTAAGTAAAAACCGTTATTGCATCTATATGAAATTATTGCAAAACAAATATCATCTCACAATGTTTCCCTTCCTTCTTATGGAATCAAATCAAAGGTAATTGTTTTGTTCATCAAACTTCCCTGTACGTAATAACCTAAGCAGTAACTATTATACCTACAAAAATGTGTACAAAAAATGTAGTTATTTATAAAACATAAATGTACGGTGTTGATTATATACACCACATGCCTATAGAATACATAAGAGCATCGATCAACAAGGAAATATTTCCACACCACGCTCCATAAGGGCCCATATGTTGCATCACTGAAAAAATTTCAAGGGATGGAATGGTATGATTTATCGTTCATTATCAGAACGTAAAAAGTTGCGTTGAATTATGTTTGGAGAGGAAGCTAAAAGTGAAAATAATAATTTTACGGTGTACAATTTCAACTATCAAGTTTATCGATTCAAATAGGATATTATCCTCTGATTATTAATCAAATCTATCAAAAGTTTTCAGTAGTTATTTCTACATCATTACTTTAAACGTGTATTTGGTCTTTTTCTGAATTATAAGGAATGGAATATCGTTAGAAACCAACTTTTAGAATTGTTATTGAATTTCATCTTTCTATTTAAAGTGAAAATTGCCGCAGAAATATCATCAGATATAAAAAAAGAGGCGAATAGAAACAATTACACTTAACGGTTCTTGTCGTTCTATGATATGGGTCCTTTGAGTTTTATGAATGTTTGGGAGACAATGATATAAAAACTTTTTTGTTTTCAATTGCTTCTTATTACATTCGTTTATTCACTTTAACAGTTCCTTTAGAGTTAACAATATAAATTTAACCTTTATCTCCCAAATCATATACCGAAGTCATGACTGAGGATAGCGCTGCGCTGTACAAAAGAAAATTCTTTATCTGTTCTATCTATCACTAGATAGACCATGTTCCGTCATACATAAAGAAGTTGTACGTTTCAATCTAAGAGCTCTCCAATTGATATCCAGTTAGATTGGATCAGCTTATGTCTAAAAACTTGTCCTTCATCCGTGAAATCTATGTAATTCATTTTCAATAATTCCTGCATGGATCCATTTGTTTTTAGTCTCCATGACATATTTTATTTACCAAATTAGTATTTGTCCCGTTCTGCTAGGATCCAGGAGATATTATATCAAAATATGCCTGGTGTAATTTGAGTCAATAATCAACATTAAAAATTTGAATAACACGAAAATATTTGTCCTTGTTTCCTTCAAGTTATGAATTTTTAATTGTGTTTATTTATGTTCTTTATTAAACATATTTAGTATTGCTTTGAAGCCAGTGACGGACTGCTTACTTATAATGGTATTAATTAAAAAGTTTTGTAGGTTTGAAATTATTAAAAATATTTTTCCTACATCTTAAACTAACAAAAATTTACCCTTCTTGGAATTTGATATTTCATTCTATTAATAATCTTCGTACAATTTTCACAAAAAATATGGAAAAATTCCTAACTAATAAAAAAGACTAACGTTGATCTAATCAATGCCCCTCTATGAAAATTGTTCCTTCGTCCCTGATATAGAGAAACCTCACGTAATGTCTAATAGAATTTTAGCGTGTCCAATTAAATCTCGACTTGTTGGCACAAACTTTTGACCATAAAACCCATAAAACACCATTCATAGAATTGACACCATCTAATCTTGGGGCTAATGAAAATGTCCTCATCGACCAATCTACCTATTAGGCACCATGAGACAACATTGTCATCGTACATCTAAACTGAAAAGAGATTCGAGTTTGTAGTGCTACAACATCAAACAGGTTCCTGAATTGGTTTTGCAAATACAAAAATTTCTGCGGAGTTAAAGTGTCTTCGATAAAGTATAACCCTATCGAATGTTTAACAACTATTCCTGCCCTAATATGTATCATGAATCTGTGCTAGTTCCTTGTTTGGATAATGGATGATGATAATCTTCGGTGAAACCTGATTCGACCCTAAAAGAACTCTAGAATATAGATATAGTCTGCAGTGATTCATTTGGGATGCGATCTTGATAGTTTTCGAACACTCATTAACGACTCATTTTCATAATTATTTAAAAATATTGTTCAATTGCCACCATTTGTATACTTCGTTATCTTTTTCACAAAAATCTTCTACTTTTTACAACATCACCTATACCATTTTAACATAACGATCAATAACTGCACTGAAAATACTCAAGAAACATTTTCATCAAATTTATCAGTAATAAGTTTTTTATATTTTCCCAAACGAGTTTTGCTGAGTTGTTCATTTCCATTACAGTAATTGAATCTTCATTATGGTATGAACACATTATTTTTATTATTCTAGTTTAAAAAAATACTGAAAAACACGCTTTTAGCAATAATAAAACTGTAAAGTAGGAAATACTTATCGATTAGAAAGTTATTGTACCTATTATCAAAGTATCAGATATTTTGTATGACATTTTTCAACTTTTTCACTTTTTTAGTTGTCATCATTAATTTCATACAGAAATACTTGTGAATCAAGTATACTTACGAGAAATTTTGGCTTCTAAGCAATACTGTAAATTTCGTATATTCGAAAAATTTATATCAACTACTAACATTATTTTGGCTGATACTACGGACCCCCAACTTCTATCTCATTAGTTACTGTATACCCTGTATATGTTGATAGATATTTTTTAAAATGTTATATGGATATGTTTGAGAAGTATCAAACCAAATCAATGGTAATATTTATGAATGATTATTATTTTCACTTTATGGAAGGCTTGATTGATCAAAATTCATTTATTATAACCATTGAATCTAATTTCCCGAAATCACTCTAAATTTAGCAGGATTTGAATTGCAGAAAAAATATTTCTCAAACACAGTTGAGAAAGTGTTTATGTATAAGTTACGTCGTTGTTGGGCATTAATCATAACGCTAACATTTTTCAATTTACTTGCTAAAGATTTGTAGCGCTTTGAAACTTGTTCGGGCAATTTTTAAAATTATTATATCGTCTGAAAACCTTAATTCATTTAAACTCTGCAAATTGCAAGAATAGAAAAAATATTCTCGCCCTCGTCCAATTTCGGTTGACAATGAAATGAGAAGTTATTATGATTAAAATTATATTCTCGTTTCAACTTCTATCTGTGCTTATAGGAATAATTTAATCCATGATTATGGAAGGTGGATGGAATTATTCTATATATGCCCCACTGAAAATGAAGACAAAGTGAGCCTGCTACATGGTTACTTGATTTAAGGTATTCATAAATGAAAATTGATTGGATAAACAAGTTTTTTATATTATTTCATATTTTGCAAGTTGAATTCTATGCCGATTGTTTTTAATGACAAACTCTCTGTGCTTATTAATTGTTTTATATTATTAACTGTACAAAGTGTCAATACAAAGACAATTAGTTGAGTAAATTGGGACTGATTAAAATTGCTTATTCGCCGTGAACTTATTGTGTTTTGGTGTTCGTCCGCGAAGAGATGCCTTTTGCTCTCACGGTCGTATTATAGATAATTGCCATGCGAGTTTTGGCTTGATAGAAGCTGACATATACCGTTAGGCATATTATGTATAGTAGATACTCCGTTGTATATAACACATACTGCTCCTTCATTTAATGTAACAGGAATTCTGCCACTGTTGCTGCTTCAGATGGAACACTAATTAAAGCTTGTCGTAATTATGTTCACTGTAATTAGCGTGCTTTTGGGCGGAATGACTCGTTCTTAAGCGACAAGACATTTACTACGAGATGTTATTTACATTCGTAGAAATTATACGTCATTATATTGTTCCATTACTTTTGATCGAATTTTATAACTGTTCCCAACAGTATGATAAAAGCTGAGTGGTAAAGGTGAGTTTCTCGTGAAAATGAAGTCTTTTTGTAGCCTCACTTGTTAAAGTTCATAAAATCTCCAGGCAAATCACAAAGTTGAGAAGAGATTGCAACTATTTAAAAATTTGTATGATCATTTCGACTTTAATAAAGATTGAAAAAAATAGCTTGTATTTACAATTTTCTGCTTTTTTGTAACATAGTCTTCTATACAAACTGTAAACTACATTTAACGCAACAATTATACTTTATTTTGAAACCTCTCCGACCGCTACTTTTAAGAAGAATATACCTATTTAAATTACCATACCATATAATCTGAAGAGCCTCACAGCACAAGTTTCAATCACAGACGATACCCCTTCATAGCAACATATGCACGGCAATCATGATAACAGATATAGAACTATAGCCGCAGAAAAGTTAAAGTCATTGCCAGTAAATCAGTGCAAATGGAATTTTCAACAAGAAAATCTTTTTATCTGCAAATGTTCATCAATAGTACTCGCATTCCGATAAAACCAGTTGTCAGGTACTAAGAGTTGCATTTAGTTGAAAAATTAACATTAAATACACTTTCGAAAACAAGAGAAAAGATCTGAAGCTGAGAAATATGCACTGGCTACTAAACAAAATGTCACAACTGAGACTCAAAAATAAATCTCGTCTACAAAACTATATTCATATCGATTTGGTCGTATGGAATAGAACTAAAGGGCTGCAGTTAACCTTCAAATACGAAAATTCACTAAACATTCGAATCCAAAACACTCCGTATGTTAAGGAAATCCCCTTGGTACGTTTATAACCAAACAATTAATAACGACCCCAATGAATCGAACATCTGATAAAGAATTATTACATAAAATACAAAAATCTATCCAATGACCAAAATGATGAATTAATCATCTATTCATCCCGCCCCTAGTAGAGAGAAGATTGAAGCGAATAAGGCCCGAGCAGCTCCCATAGTGAATAAATACTCTCAGAGTACTTCAATGGATGATTCGTGACTCACTTTAGTGACTTATAGGCTATTTACTGATTTCTCTGCTTATAGAGTAGATTTTGAAAGTGCTGTATATCAATAAAAAAACATTTATATATATTATATATTACGAGGTCACTTTTGTGGTTGCGTATATAGTATTACAAACATACATTGAATATACAACTCTATAGTTCATGATAGAGGTGTACATCTTTGGAAAATTTAACTGGACAGATAATTTGTCTCGAGTCGTTTAGGATGTCTTTGTAGTTCTTTGGATCCCATAATTGACCCAATAGATTTATAATAGGTTCCTTCGATGAACATTAGCCATAATTAATGGCTTAGTAACTACCAAAGTTGAATTAAATGAAGGTCCCTTGCTACGAACATTTCTCATCAGGTCATCGACAACTTGAATATCTATTTCACGCATTTTTCTGAAAATTCTACGTTTTGTTCCTCATTTACGGCTTGGCAACCATTCATCGTACACTTCGGAAGATAAAAGTGACCAAATATCTCTAATTGGACGAGCCGAGTTATCTTGTCACGGTACAAAAGGTATTTTATTTTGATGTTGTCAATTTTGAATTGCCCCCACATAATAAAGAAGAAATAGAAATAAACAAAGGAGTCGAACAAGGCGACTCGATCTCTCCCACTCTGGTCAATACGATTTCAGAAAACTTGATGAGAAAAGCAAAATTATGTAATAAAATTATTATAACGATTTAATACAAGCTGTAGCATACGCAGACGATGTAACAATAACGGCTAGTACAAGAATAGAGATAATAAAGGTTATCAACAAAAGGACACACGTGTAAAGAAAGGATAAGGGAATACAAAAAGAATATCGAACATTTAGAAAAAATAGAGAGTTAGTTAAAAGCAAAAATATTAGTAAATGGAACAAATTAAAATATAGAAAACATTGTGACATATCAGTGATGGAAACAACAGTCATAACTAAAAAGGCAGAAGAAGATCTGAAGATAATCGAAAAAAAAATTAGAACTATATTCGGACCAAATATTACTATTATTATTATTACAGTAAAATGAAAAAAGAACTGGTAGAAGAAAATATAATGAGGTAAATGAAAGCACAAAGACTAAATTGGACAAGACACACTATGAGATGGAAACATACAGAAAAGGTAAGGAGGATAACAAAATGGATACTGGATAGGCAAGCGCCGAGACAGACCAAGGAATACCTGGAGAAATCAAATTAATGAAGATATCAGAATTGCAGAGATAGTAGACAGGAAAGCAGAATGAAGAAACAAGAAAATATTGGAGGAAAAGATAAACAGAGCCAGGGCAAACAAAAAACTATAACAAAAAGAAAAAGACAAGTTATCCATCCAAATAAAGGGATTTGTTGGCGCACAAAGCGCTAGTCAGAGCCCGAGAGATTAAACGGCATAATGATGATGAATGGGATTTTGAAAACCATTAAATATACTCATAGAAACTTTTCTTTGTTTTTTTTTCTAAAATCCTATGTATTTCCGATGGAATAATCATCAAAAATGTTTTTAGAAATATTATTTAATGGAGTGGAAAAAGCTTCGCTACTTGATGAAATTGGATGATGGGTTATGTGAGCTTTATACAATTCACATATATTTCAGACATGATATTACGAATTTATGAAAGCTTCGCATCGTTTGATGCTTTGATCGCAATATAACTAAATTTTTATTTTGTTTTTAAATAGGCTCGTGATGGCCTAGTGATTTTTTTTCAAACCGTCCAATCATGATGATATAATTGTTTTATTATTATAATCTTGGGATGTCGGAATCATCGTTCGTCATTTCTCATTTATCATTTTTCATGTATTTGTGACTAATTTTATACATATTTTTATTTTAATTTGGCCTCATGTTTTTTAATTGAGTTTGAAGCATAGTGTTACAATATTATAAGTGTGCAATTTGATTTTATTTTTTGTTTCGACATATAGATGTACTGTAGCTGCATATTTTTCACGGTAAATTGGTAATGGCGTATGACAAAGTTAAAGTCCAATGAAAAAACTTCATTAATTTTAATCCTCAACCCATTCCAATTTCATTTTATGGGTGTCACCATTATTAGTTTTTTGTTATAATTTAATTAACAGTTTTTTCTTTGCATTTCCAAACCATTATTCAGCTTACATATTCTTATCGTTATGAATCGTTATGATGTTCCATTTTTTTCCAATTTAATTATAAGAGTAGTCTTTTCATTGATGATATATAAATCTTAGTAATATCTTGTAATTTTGCTACGAATTTCAATAATAACATTTTAAATTCAAAAAACCATCCAAAATATCCATCATCTGAAATTTATTGGAAAATATTCTATTAATTTTTCAAGATATAATGGTTTTTATTGGAAATGTTTTCATGTCCGGTCTTCATAAAAAAATTTTTTATGACACACACACATTCACTGGAGAAACTACTCATTTTTTGTTGGTTTTTCATACCAAACATTTATTGTTATCATACTAAGAAGATTATTAAATAGCTGTTAAAATAAGCTTTTATCATTTTTATCAAAGAAACTGTTATTTTATTAAGAACGATTGAATATCAGCAAATTGATTAACATCGAATTCTAAATACCCAAACAATATGAATACGGCTGATAGTCCGTTATGAACTGAAAGAATCATAATAAACTCACACCAAGCTGTAACTTCAATGAGATCACTCAATAAAACAATTAATTCAATCTAAAGTTCATTCTAATTTAAAGTGCTCTATTTATACTCTATTCCTTGTTTTAGTCTACTCAATTTTTTCCAATTGAATAATCATCAAATTATTTATTTCCAATGAATCTAATGAAAAATGATGCCTTTTTACAGAAAACTATTCATCTTACAAATGCTTAACCTTACAACCTCAATTTAATGTCGATGTAGAAAAAGGAATACGATTTTGTCCTATGATACTAGTTTATTCTTAAATGCTACCTTGCTCTCAATGAGCAGAATAGGGAAAGGACTCTAGAGCTGCTCCGGATCCCTGGATATAGGACACTCATAGACAACGGAATTTCCGATTATATGGTTTGAGTTCGCTTAATGGCTGGCAGACCAAAATTGTCAGTAGGATTAGGTCATCTCCAACTACTAACAGTCTCTTAAAAATGCACAGAAGGAAATCTAAGGAAATAGAGCATTGCGGAGCAATAAAGTCTCCCTATTCTCAGTAATAGTACAAGTTACCCAATTTAATATGTAACAAGAGATATTTAGACACAACTTGGAACTCTTCCAGCAGATGACTCTTATTTTTAGTGAACTGCCATAGTGAAGTACCATTCGATTGAAAGGATTTGTTTGAGACGCCTTCTACATTAACAGGATAAGGACAGAAGTTTTAAGCTGAAGCTATAGAACGTGTTCCTATTATTTGAGCAAGTCATTATATGAGCATTCGGCGCGTTGGTATTTAAACATTTGTTCAGAGGTACCAAATCCTGTATACTACTTTCACTTATGCCTTTAGGAACACTGAAATCGGCAACAACCAGCGTTAATTTTGAAAATTTTATTAATCGGTATTGCGTGATCACCAAATTGAGCTTATAGATATACTAGAGGCAAATGTCACATCCACAAATGCGTTAGCTTTACAAGAAATGAATATTCGATCGCGTTTTCTACTTTTGATTCCAGAAGCATCCGTAAGAACATTTTTTCTTTGGTTTGAATAATTCGAGTCTGATGTAGATAAAATTTCATCACCAACCAAGGATAAATGGTGCAGCGCATTGCAGACGATAAATTTGAACTAAAAAAGTTACAAATACCCTCACTTATCACATTTAAAAAAATGAGAAGTAATTTTTCATCGTAAGGCTCACTTCAGCTGTTAAAGAGACTGAAATTCATGAATTGCACTTTATATTAATTGTGTATGATCCAGATCTGATCCTTAATAACTTATTACGTGAATTTTCAGACCGCAGATTACAAAATTTTTGGGGATATATTGAACTGAAACTCCTTAAACAACCCTCGTCATATTACGAAATAAATATTTGAAAATGTTGTTATTTGCAATCCTATTTTGCAACTTCTCCGCCTCGAAAATGATATCTTCTTACAAGACTTCTCTATGTCCTTGTAAATTACTAAAATTATCATATTACTTTATCACCAATCCCGTGTATTATTTTCGTAACTCGATCTATTACCTAAACTATCATTTAAGTATTCTTTTCCCGATAAAATATTTCATCTGAAGTTTCAGTTGAAGCGGTGCATCCTGCATAAAGCATCAGCATCATTTAAGGGGATAGTTAGAGCGTATCAATTTCTCATGCCATTAACGGACCATATCTCCGCAAACATTCCTACTTAGGCTCTTAGTTTGACCTTTTGTCCTTTTGGTTGGCCGAGCTTACAGCTCTTGTAAATAACATTGTTCGCTTGGTGGACAGACTAAGGATTATCTCGGATTATGACCAGTTGGAAAATGATAAAATGAATTGGATGAGATAGATAGAGAAAGTTTCTGTTTAAGTATCGGATTCATTCATCATCGGTGGCGTGGTTATCACTGGCAAGTATTTTTGAATTTATCAACTTCCAATAATAAATAAGCGAATTGTTGAATTTTGATTGTTCATATTTCATTTGAACAAAGATTCACAATCAAAAGGAATTTCCAGGGTCCTTCCTAGATAAAATGCATTTATCTGATAAAAATAGAGAGAATGGAAAACATTAATAAAAATCATGCAAAACAATTAAACTATAATCATTTTATAAAGACTACTCATGTGGATGCGAAGACTTATTTTCAACCTAGACAGTTCTGTATTCAGGATTATATCAGTTAAATACAGGGTGTGTCGGGAGGAGCGCACCAAACTCTATTATACACATGAAAATAATGTAAAAAATCTCATATTTTCTTATCCGATTTTCATTTGTTTACAAGTTATGGAGTAATTAAAAATGTTCATCTAGCTTTCAACTTGTATCTGAATTTTAACATTATCAAAGTATGCCATGTTCGAGGCTCAAAGGCATTTGATAATTCTGACGTTTTGATGAATTATCAGTGTACAGGGAACAGTAACTGAACGTTAATTTCAAATTTATGTGATTGTTAGAGCTGCAAAATGCCAGATACTTATTCAAATTTATAATATGCAAATATGGTGTTTGTTTATGGTTTCTTTAATGGAAATGCTAGAGCTGCTGCTGAAGAATATCGTCAACATTTTCCACACCAAAGATATCCTGATAGAAACGTATTTATTAGAGTTTTAACAAATTATGCGAGACTGGTAAGCTTCCCAGTGCTAACATATCATCTGAACGCGCTACTCGACAAGGTTTGGTAGAAGTAAAAAATATTCTGCATCTAGTAGAAGAAGATGCAACTACTTGCTCACGGATAATTGCCGCTCAATTGGGAATTCCACAAAAAAGAGTGATAAACCCACTCCACGAACTAGGTTCATATCCTTATCGCGTACAGAGAGTACAGCACCTACAACCAGAGGATTACGCTAACCGTATGGAGTTTTGTCGGTGTAAAAATAGTAATCATCGTGTTGTATCGGGTAAACTCTTTACGGATGAAGCTACATTTACCCGTGATGGCATTAATAATACTCGTAACTATCATGTATGGTCGGACGAAAATCCCCAGGCAACAGTCGAAAGCAATTTTCAACATCAGTTTTCTGTAAACGTGTGGTATGGTTGACAGTTATTTAATTGGCCCTTTCATTTTGGAGAAACGTCTCACAGGAGACAACTAAATTTTTTACAAAATGAATTACGGGCCTACTAGAGGATGTCCTGTAAATATTAGAATGCAGATGTACTATCAGCACGATGGAGCTCCTGCTAATGTCGCTCGTCAGGTCAAGCAACATTTGGAAGAACGTTTTCCAGGGCGTTGGATTGGTCGTGGAGGTCCCATTAATTGGTCTGCAAGATCTCCAGACCTCATACTACTAGATTTTTGTTTATGGAGCTGGATGAGAAACGAAATCTACAGAATACTGCAGCCGATATTAAAGAAGAAAGAAAATGAAAGTATTAGTTTCTCCACATTTTCACGTGTATAATACACTTCTCGAATTTGGTGCACTCCTCCCGACTCACCCTGATAATAAGTTAGAAGAAAGTAGTTTATAAATTTATTTTTTTTAGTTATATCACTAGCATTCAATTGAAAAGTTAGGTCAGGAAAAAAGGGGGATTTGTAGTTTGAAAGTATGGGACATGAAACATCCTCAAATTTCATAAAAAAAGTAGCATTTTCTAATTCAACGATGAAAAACAAATAGAGACAGAGATATGTTGAATAATTTTTAGGTAGGATAAGGAAGAGTTTTTATAGGAGGAAGGTTTGTTGGAATTGGCCCTGATATAGGAGCTGCTCCTCTGCAGTGCTGTAGTTATGGAGGTTGCGTGGGGTTGTGCTTGCTGTCCTGGCTGGAAAGACGATTGAGGAAACGACCATTGCCAGAAGAAACCGAAGAGGGTTTGTCTGCAAGTAAAAATGACTCTTTTATATTTGGTGTATATATTTTTTTGTTTCACCAGGTTACAAGGAAACCACAGAAAACCTGCAGCACTGACTTTCGACGAAGTTAGTGAGAATGAAAACAATGGAAAACGGTAGTTTCATGTATTTATACGGCCTCTAGTGGCCATGACATTTTTCCATTTTTTCCTTTCAAAGACATTTATTACGGCTATCATCTAAAGTAAGTTTCATTTATACAGGATGCCTCAATAGTAGTTAAACATACGATCAAATTGAAATAATCACATTATACATGAAAAATTAGGTCAAATTTTGGTAAGTTCACATGATTTAGATCTTTTATTATGAGGGTATGAGAGTATGTCTATCTGTTTCTAGAACATTTTTTTGTTTCTATTCCTATGTCAAGGGTATATGCACAGCAACATTCCAAACGTGATCATCTGCAAAAGTTTTAAACTTATCTTGGCAATATTTCGTGCCACAAATAGTATTTCTTACAAAAAGTAAAAGTGTACAGTTACTACCGATTAAGACAATGAATTGGTGGTGCTAGGAACAGTAGTTGATTCAGTATTTCCAGTATTTTCAAATACCATCGATATCATATCAAGATGCATCAGTATTTGTACGCCGATGACTTATACCAGAGAATGAAATTTTGCTTATGGGCCCTTGATCGACTCGAAAACAACAAGAGCTGAAGACAAAAGTATTGTTTTGATCAATGAACGTTATTGACCACCCACGAGCCCAAAGATAGCAACTCAAATCAATGAATAAAGGGATCCACAATGAAAAAGACATTGGAAGAAGCTCGCTTTTTGAAAAGGTAGTACTAATGAAACCTTTTTTGAATTTTAAAGTTTGCAGTAGACTAAAAAACATAAAAATTGAACGCATGAAGAGTGGGAGAGAGTTTTGTGGAGTGATGAGGCAAAGTATTAGGTTTCTGTGGCTAAGAGAAAGAAGAGTTTATACGCAGGTCCAAGGAAGAACGGATTTTAGATTTTTGCGGAAGATCGGTAATGGTTTGGAGATGTTTTGGTGGACTTAATACCTATTAATAATTTTGAAAGCATTGTTTAAGTTCCACTCCAATAATCTGGAAATCCCTGGAAAACGGAAAACGGAAAACTCAATAGACGACGATTATTTGTGAAAACTGTCACAGAAAATCCCAAAATTGCGTACCGAAATAATAAAAGCAAGCGGAGGTTACATCGATGAATCAAAAACTACATACCGTTGTTTATTATTACTGTATTCTTATTTAAACATGGTCTTTAAAATATAAATATCAAAATCAATCGTATTGTTTTCATTTGTTTGGATATCTACTTATAAAACATTCTTTGTATCGTATACGAAAAAACTATATAATAATATTGTAATGGCATATTAAGCCCTCCCAATTAATTTTTCATCCCGCAAATTTACCATAAGAGTAAGTTTATCTAGGATATAGTTGGTATAGTTAGTTAATGAACTATTAGATACTTTACTTTGAATTCAAACTCTATTTGTTCAACGACATATATTTTGCTTTCTGTTCAAATAAAAGCGATCAAGCTTACAGTATTTTATTTACTTAACTTTCATGGAATTTAACAGTGATGCATAGTTCGATAGACCGCTCCTGTTCCGAGACAACCACAACAACATTTAAGAAACATGTTTGCACTCTATCAAAAGGTGAATTTGCAAATAAATGTTATCAGATGATTACTTCAAACATTTCTGTATTCCAATGACGCTTATCTCAAGTATTGATGTAGCTGTTGTCTGTGTTTAAATATGAGGTTTTCTCGTGATTTTTTTCTAATAAATCCATGAATGACAGCTCAAATACTGCATTAACAATTTTTTCATTGAATTGCACGTCCCCTGTGTATAAAGTTTCATGTGCTCTCTTGTAATAATCTACAATAAATCACTTGTATCAGTTTTCACACGATATATTTTGAACATAAACAGTCTACTATGGTAAATTTATTATATGAATGGAATTACTGGAAGCAAAAGCTAATTTAGAATTCTGGTTAAACGTCAGGTAGATCGTTAGTTAAGGAAACGTCCCAGATTACCACAAACTTTGCCGAAGGCTGAAAGTTAGTCCAAAAGTCAAGAAGCTAACTAATTGCGGCCGGTATCTATGTCTCACTTGGTATACCGCTGATAAATCATGACATTTTGTGCAAAACATCTACAAACACAAAAACAAAACGATCTTTGTTGGCAGATTTAGTAAGGAGGATTTGCCAGAGGAAAATTTGTGAATTATTGAGTTTTATGATATCATTTACAAGGAAAAATGAAATTCAAACAAACATCAACACGTAATTTTACGAATTAACAATGAAATATTGGAAGAAAAAGAATAATGATCTTATTTTCACAGTAAATTCAGTAGAAATTGAGCCAAAAATAATTTTTGAATTTTCTCTCACGAGATTGATCGATTACAGTATAAACATTTTTCTATTTCTGTGTTATCGAATAATATATTACTTTCTACAGTAATATACTCAAAATTGACAATGGAGGTAAATTTTCCAAGTCTCCAATATTACGATGATAGATTGAATGGTTTACAAAAAATTTATATACATAAAAAATCGAGAGATTTACTAATTTTGAAAATTTTAATCTAGAATTTTTCAATAAAAAGAAAAAACTAGCGAGTTGATTCAAGCAATCAACTAAACAGATATAAATTATGGAGTGTATCAAGCCTATCTCCACGTAATGACTTGTGTGAGCCATGAGCAACAACATAAAATCTTCAGGAATTTGCTGTTGTGCTCAGTTATTGATTAGACATGTTAGCTCTAGAATTTTTCAATAAAAAGAAAAAACTAGCGAGTTGATTCAAGCAATCAACTAAACAGATATAAATTATGGAGTGTATCAAGCCTATCTCCACGTAATGACTTGTGTGAGCCATGAGCAACAACATAAAATCTTCAGAAATTTGCTGTTGTGCTCAGTTATTGATTAGACATGTTAGCTCTAGAATTTTTCAATAAAAAGAAAAAACTAGCGAGTTGATTCAAGCAATCAATTAAACGGATATATATTATGTAGTGTATCAAGCCTATCTCCACGTAATGACTTGTGTGAGCCATGAGCAACAACATAAAATCTTCAGGAATTTGCTGTTGTGCTCAGTTATTGATTAGACATGTTGGCTCTAGAATTTTTCAATAAAAAGAAAAAGCTAGCGAGTTGATTCAAGCAATCAACTAAACGGATATAAATTATGGAGTGTATCAAGCCTATCTCCACGTAATGACTTGTGTGAGCCATGAGCAACAACATAAAATCTTCAGAAATTTGCTGTTGTGCTCAGTTATTGATTAGACATGTTAGCTCTAGAATTTTTCAATAAAAAGAAAAAACTAGCGAGTTGATTCTAGCAATCAACTAAACAGATATAAATTATGGAGTGTATCAAGCCTATCTCCACGTAAGGACTTGTGTGAGCCATGAGCAACAACATAAAATCTTCAGGAATTTGCTGTTGTGCTCAGTTATTGATTAGACATGTTGGCTCTAGAATTTTTCAATAAAAAGAAAAAACTAGCGAGTTGATTCAAGCAATCAACTAAACGGATATAAATTATGTAGTGTATCAAGCCTATCTCCACGTAATGACTTGTGTGAGCCATGAGCAAGAACATAAAATCTTCAGGAATTTGCTGTTGTGCTCAGTTATTGATTAGACATGTTAGCTCTAGAATTTTTCAATAAAAAGAAAAAACTAGCGAGTTGATTCAAGCAATCAACTAAACAGATATAAATTATGGAGTGTATCAAGCCTATCTCCACGTAATGACTTGTGTGAGCCATGAGCAACAACATAAAATCTTCAGGAATTTGCTGTTGTGCTCAGTTATTGATTAGACATGTTAGCTCTAGAATTTTTCAATAAAAAAAAAAAACTAGCGAGTTGATTCAAGCAATCAACTAAACAGATATAAATTATGGAGTGTATCAAGCCTATCTCCACGTAATGACTTGTGTGAGCCATGAGCAACAACATAAAATCTTCAGGAATTTGCTGTTGTGCTCAGTTATTGATTAGACATGTTAGCTCTAGAATTTTTCAATAAAAAGAAAAAACTAGCGAGTTGATTCAAGCAATCAACTAAACAGATATAAATTATGGAGTGTATCAAGCCTATCTCCACGTAATGACTTGTGTGAGCCATGAGCAACAACATAAAATCTTCAGAAATTTGCTGTTGTGCTCAGTTATTGATTAGACATGTTAGCTCTAGAATTTTTCAATAAAAAAAAAAAACTAGCGAGTTGATTCAAGCAATCAATTAAACGGATATATATTATGTAGTGTATCAAGCCTATCTCCACGTAATGACTTGTGTGAGCCATGAGCAACAACATAAAATCTTCAGGAATTTGCTGTTGTGCTCAGTTATTGATTAGACATGTTAGCTCTAGAATTTTTCAATAAAAAGAAAAAACTAGCGAGTTGATTCAAGCAATCAACTAAACAGATATAAATTATGGAGTGTATCAAGCCTATCTCCACGTAAGGACTTGTGTGAGCCATGAGCAACAACATAAAATCTTCAGGAATTTGCTGTTGTGCTCAGTTATTGATTAGACATGTTGGCTCTAGAATTTTTCAATAAAAAGAAAAAACTAGCGAGTTGATTCAAGCAATCAACTAAACGGATATAAATTATGTAGTGTATCAAGCCTATCTCCACGTAATGACTTGTGTGAGCCATGAGCAAGAACATAAAATCTTCAGGAAGTTGCTGTTGTGCTCATTTATTGATTAGACAGGTTAGCTCGTGCCCGGCGTGCATTTGTTAGAGCAAAAATTTATGAGAAACTTGATCATATAAATTATTTATAATTTGCATCAATCCTGGAAAGACTAGTTAGATTTTTGCTGGCGATGAATTATTATTCACTTATGACTATGGTCCAGAAAGCAAAAGTCTTCAGTTCGGAAGCATATTAAATCAACAAGGTCCAAAAAAGCTGGCAAAGTCGGAGAACAAACACTGACAATGAAGATGGACCACAAATTACAACAGATAGAGCTAGGGATAAGGGCATTAATTTCACAGCAATTTCTGACTCGTTTCCAGTTTGTATGAAGAATATAGATGATAAAAAGACGGTTGAAAGTAGTCCGACAAATAGAGTTGCAATTCCGAAAACTAATTTCTTAAACTATTTTAAGGAGTGATAATAATGTTTGGAACTTTTTATTCAATCATATAGATACCCCTTCGAAAGATAAATGAGAGAAAAGAACATAATTGTGTAAATAGAAAGGTAAGCCAAATGTTTTTGGATCAAACTAGACAGAATAATCTACTTGTACATTGATAAAACGTTATTTCTGATTTGTAAAAACTTTTGTGATCCTATGCACGGATGATGTCATTTGTAATAGTGAAATCAGTATGCAATTTGATTGTTTCTCATTCCGTAGAGTGTTTCTTCATCTTCAATAAGCATATCATGAAAATTGCCAACATTTGAGTACAGAATATTCTCTGGTAAGGTAACTTACATTGGAATTTGCATCAAGTTACCGATACAGAAGAGTTACTGCAACTACCAGCCGTATAAAAAATACTGATTTTAAACAACCACGTTAAGAAAGTCAGCAATAATTATCAAAGATATGCGTACCTGCAGTCGTAAATTTTTATAATTTCAATTCTCATTTTTTAAATGAGAAAGCGAAATGTCCAATTTTGTAATATAAATTTATTGGACTTTTTGGAGTCAGTTCTCGAGATAGATTCTTGAATTTCACACGAAATATATACCCATATTTGAGCGTTCAGCTGAGGTATTCTATTTTTTTCAGCTCTGCATAAATTGCATTTAAATAGAAACCTTTTTCATCCTCAGCCCGGGCGCCCCCCCTAAGGGCAGAAGGGCAAGCCTTCAAGAGCAAAATCACAAACTTTTTTTTTTGGTTTTCCAAGGTGCTTGTTTTGCATACGAAGGCGAAATTTTTTAATAGTTTCATTGATTTCTCATTTCTTAGACCTTTTATATATGTTTATGTGTCTAATCGTCATGATTCCAAAAATCATAGAAAATCATAGAAAGAAAAAACATGAAAAACCTAAAATCAAAACGATTTAGAAACAAAAATTGAATTCAGAGTACTCTCGAAAACATCCGAGAAATGATTTTCACCGATCCTTATATATTTTTGATCCTTTTGGAATAAATCAAGCAGTTTTATATACATTTGATGCAACCCAAATGTAATTTCTATCGTTGCCATCAATAACTGATGTCCCAAATTCTAATTTTTGGTAGAGAATCTCTGGCCCAAATTGATCTAATTTGCTTGGTATAATTGGTGGATGAGAAAACTTGTATATTTCATAATTATTATTGCTACCATAAATAATTTCAGAAGATGACTATCGAGTTCGACATTTTTTTTTTGAAAAATATAAGACTATGTTCCAAAAAGTATTACTATCTGTAATTATAACTAGGTATACATATAATGGACTTTACTTTCAATATGAGAAATTTAACAAAATAAAACTGAAAAGAAACATCATTAATATTCACGTACTTTTTTCTTTCACTTTCATGTTTGCTCAATGTATCAAATTTTCCGAAAATAGATTTCTCTGAAGTCTTAACTTGGAACAACATGAAATGTTTTGTCTGCTTGATTCCGAATGAAATGAACTTAAACAGCTCGTGACTTCTTATGCATATGTTTAAAAACAGAAATAGGAGTATATTTGCTTCGCAGTTCTAGAAAATTAAACAAAAATACGTTGGTCTATTTGATTATTCCAGACAGTGTTTTAATTAAGTTGATAAGTAATATCGCGGAGAGAACTTCATGCCACCACTTAAAGTCCTGAAAGAGTTTTACAATGAAATATGATAGATTTTTGAGAAAAAATCTGATTTTTTAAACCACAGAGAAGGAGATTCTCAAGTAGAGCAAATTAAAAGTGAAAACAATTAATAAATTGTCAACAACAGTTTCTTATTAATAATATTATTAACTATATTACGCCATCTAGTTTGCAAATTTTCAATACCAAATCGATAAAAACATTGGAGTTTAAGTAACAAATCTCGACATGGCATTCTAGGTGTAGTCAATTTTCGGCCTCTCAAAAAATGATGTAGCATTAGAAATAGATAAAAAATCGAGGTTGCCATAACATGAGAGCATGGTGGGCATTTCTATTGACAACCATCGAATTCTTTTGATTCAAATTAGTCCACATTAGCGTGTGACCAGATTCCAGCACTTCCACTCCACTACTTCACCCAACACAAAAGAGAATATTTTTCCGGTGTAAACGCGGCGTCGTAGTTCTTCATTATGATTAATTCAGCGAGAGCCGCTGCTTTTTCTCTGATCATGGAGGATAGAAATCCCTGCTTTGCTCATTTGCTTGATGCAAATGCTCTTAGATGGTCGAGCAAAGTTAGATCAGAGTGTTTGACAGTTCCTCGGCTCTTTGACATTGATTTGTTTCTACTTCTAGCCCGTAGCATGTCGTTGTCTAATGTTGCTGCGATTTATAGACGATAGAACTTTGGGAAACCAAAATAACTGGTTGGACATATTACTTTCATAGCTCTGATCTGCCTCATTGATTCTGTAAGACACTTAAATCTTATTCGGAGTTGTTTCACCTAATGTTGGTTGATCATTTATCATTTTCTCAAGACAACTAAAACTAATTGATTCAATGTGGTACAATGAACTAATTCTAATAAGGTATAGTCAACATGAGACTCGTTCATTGGTTCCTTTTGACTGACGTGAACATGTCGGTTTAAATTTTCATTTTACGTTGTCAAGTAGATTTTGCTCATAAACTTGATTGTATCAGTATATACAAGAAAAATTAAGAAATTACTCAAGTTTTTTGAGAAATGTGCCGAGTTCTCAAATAGATGTATTATCTAAGAACTAAGGTACCCTAAGAATATCACCTTACAATTATTTCTTTGGTCCATCATACTTTTATGAATTTTTATTGTATCTCAATTGTTTTTATACCTGGTCCAATTTCCTCGAATTTTCAAATATTCTTATGATTTTCTTTTGATTAGCTGCCCAAACATGATGTGAAAATTGAAAAAAAGAAGAAATGTTGAAGTGAATAGTAAGCTGGTGATCTAATCTGTCAAAGTCATTGGCATTACTCAAAAATTCGAATATTTCTTAAAAATATCAATTTATTAAGTGATATGTCAATACATACACCAACCGGCACATCAATACTATCACAAAGTGATGATTTCACAATAGAGCAAAATGTAGAACCTCCACCGCTTGATTTTTCCAATTTAGTGGCTGGAAAAACGTATCCCTTGAAATTCAAAGATCTTCTTTCGTTTACACTGCATTATATGTTATCTGAACAACCTGGAGACGCTGTTAATTTCGGAGCAGATTATTTTACAAAATTGCAAACGGATAGATTGATGAAACTGTATAATGAAGAATGCTTATCTGGAGACAGTGGTTCATGTACGGTACCTACTACTTCAACTGAAATGACAACTCAAGGAAGCTCAAGGACTTTTCTTGAATTGAATTTCTCGGAAACCAAATCACTTCAAAAAAGTAAAGTAACAAAATCGAAAAAATCTAAAGACATGAAATAAACTTATTAAATTGTTGGATATTATTTTATTTATAGATAGAATCCATTGAAATTTATGTCAACCATTGAAATGGATAATTTAAAAACATAAAAAGCATTCCATGTAGGTTAAATTTGACCAATTTAACCAAAAGCTTCATATATTTTGTTATTGCTTTTTGCAATTTCTTAAAAACATTTTCCTATGTGTAGTGATAGTTATGTTAATTAGATCATAATAGATAATTTATAAGGTAGATTTGAAGTTTAGAAACGCTACGGCTATTGATTATTTGACAGTCATCAAAGTAACGAATTTGTTGGAATAGCAACGAAGTGCCATGGGGCCATCATTTCACATCCGAGTCAAATGAATAATTAAAGCATTAGGAGAACAGGCTCCAAATGAATACGAAGAATGCTTCATCTGCAGGTGAAGATTTTTGGGGTACCAATGGGAACATTTTGATCAACTATCTTGAAACTATCGACAGCTTGTATTTTGTGAATATATTGCCATATATTCTATCAAAATAATGGAGCTGCTCATAAATTCGTTATTGCGTAGTCTGAAATTGATAAATTGAGGTATGAGTTGCTACCTCAAGCACTTTAGTCCACGCATACTCCTCATTCTTATTAATTTCTTTTTCAATATTGAGCTTTATTTAAACAAACGAGAACCACTTGATTATATTTTTTTCGGAGCCGGGGGATGGTGGATTCATATTCAGCGTGATATCGTGTTGATATTTGATAATTTGTGTTGTTCATCCTCAATGGTAGAATGTTTGCTATTGAAGAACCTTGAATTGTACGCTGATCATATATTAGGTAAACGTACGTGATTGAATGGAAAAGTTTGAGACCATTCAGTAGTTTATCTCCTGAAACCGAATGGGAGAAATGTTGAGAATGATTTTCTTTTGTAAATATGAGTGATTATTTATGATTGACTCTTTTGTATGAAGCTTGTCTCTTTTGCATATGTAATTTTCTTAGAATTTGGTATGAAATATCTACTATTGATTTTAGTTCAATATTTTGACTTATATCTTCGTTTTTTCGAAACAACACTTGGCTCATAAACATTCAATGGCACTTTGTACCATTATATTTAGTGTACTGTGAAGACTTTCCACGATAATACATATTTACATGCCGATTACAGCCATAACTATGTGTATTCAGAAATGAAATATTAGTTACTTCCACATTCTTACATCAGCTTACTATGTTGCTGCTCATTTCGAAAAACTCCACACCAAACTATGTCAGGTTTATATTTGTTCGAATGTGCCTTAATGCGTTAATTGAACTTTGAGCAATGCTTTGCCAATGTATATGTTACCGTGAAAGACCGAATTTGGAAAATGTCGACTTTAACCGATGAATGACAACAAACACCAAATAAGTCAGTGAAAGATCAAATTTAATATTTCCTTACATTCTTGTACATTTGGACCCTCACACATGTATGTCGACACATGCGCTGGTGGAGGTCGAAAAGAGAGGAGCCGACGAAGAGGCAACTGGTTGTTACCTGCCGAGCCCTTTAGTCTGCTTGAAGTTGTCAGCTTTGTTTATCTTATGCAAGGTTTGATGCTGAGATGAATGTTTTCTTAAAAAAGTACTTAAAAATACTCTTTGAAGGTTTTTCTGCTAAAATTAAATGCAAATACACCTTTGGATTACAGATGATTGAAACATTCACACTAGACTAGGCCACGAGGAAAAGATACGTGTGCTTAAAGAATTAGAAAATGAATACAAAAATATATGGAGTTGTAATGTTGTATTTATATTTATGTAAACATTGTCAAATGAAACACAGTGCACCTCAGAAATGTATTGTTGTGAAACCAATTATCAGTTCCGATTTATACTCATGTCAAGTTGATCTTATACATCTGCAGTCAAACAGATATGGCGAGTATAAGTTCATAATGGTGTCTCAGAATCATTTAACTAAGTTTATTCAACTACAAACTTTGAAAACTAAGCGGGTACAAGTAGCGTATCACGTTAGTCCATTATTTTGAACATTTGGTGTTCCAGTAATATTGTACCCAGACAATGGTAGAGAATTTAGACACATCAAATCATATCCGAAATATGTGGAAAAATGTTAAGTTCATGAGAAGGCTCATCACAATCAAGCACAAGGCTCAGTTGAAATTGCCAACTATGATGTACAGAATATGCTAACTACATGGATGAACGATAACGATACAAATAAATGGTCAGAATGTTCACCCTTGGATCAATTCGCCAAGAATACAACGGTCCTTATGAAGCCATCATTGGCATAGCATCGTCTTTATTGTTCAGCGAACAAATCGCAAATATCGAAACTAGAAGAAATTTAAAATACTTCTGAAACCAAAAAACAGCTTGAATAATCTTAAGAAAACCATAATCCAATGAAAAAGAGGACACACGAGTACCCTCAAGCAGCTTTACACACGTAATCTGTTTGTAATTTGTGAAGAAATGTTACTCTACATAGATAATATTTATTTTCAAGAAATTTCGTTGAGGGAAGCAAGTAATTCGAGAAGCGTTGAGCAAGGCTATACACGATGTCATTGTGAAGAGTATTCCATAAATAAGTGCAGTTGTAAAGTGCTTTTGTGCAGTTCAAAATGTCATAATACGTTTAGTTGTTGCAATAAATAAGATTTGAATTACATATTTCAGTGAGTTTTTTATTATTATTTCATGTTCTCATTTAGAACGTAGTGTATTATTGAGTTTTTAACTACTTTTATCTCATTTTGAATGTACTGTGTGTTTCAAGTTCTCAGTAATTTCTCTCAGAAAAAAAGAGGAAAATCGTATCGCCACTGAATTAAGGAGAAGAAAATATGAATCTCATGTTTACCGGTGTATGTCAGAAATAAGGGTATTTAGACAATATTTTGGTCATCCACCAACCAACTGTGGAGCGAATTATCAATCTCAAATTGTTGCAAGAGGCCTATGGGAACAATTTTCTATCTCGTGCGCGTGTTTTTGAGTGGTGTAAGTGCTTTAGTAAGGTCCGAGAGAGCACTGAAGATGAGCAACGCCCTGTGGTTGTTTCGACTCCGAAAACAGTGACTAAAATAAACCAAATTGTGCTGATCGTCGAATGAGCATCCAGATGATTGTCGAGGCTGTGAACGCCAATAAAGAAACGGTTATAAAGATTTTTCACGAGGAATTACACATGACAAAAGTCTGAGCGAAGATGGTGCCAAAAAATCTGACTGCTGACCAAAAGCTCTTGCTTCAACGGGTACGCTTAGATTTCTTTGAAAGGTTAGAAAAAGATTTGGTTTGAAAGAAACCCGATTTTTGTCGATAGAAGCGGTAAAGCAAAAAACGGCACAGCGCCGAAAGGCCCTCACCAAAGAAGACTTCCAGCACTGCTTCGATTGATGAAAACAATGTATGGAGAGGTTTGTGGTGAGGGGAGCATTGGAATGTAGAATAATTTTTATAATAAAACACTTTTTCGTTACCAGTCTCGTTATTTAATAGCCAGATCTCTTATGTAGAATATCAAACGACTTCTAGCATTTTAGCTCAACCTTACTGATGTATACGTGCTTCTGTACATGAAATAAGCTGAATTATTCTGGATTTTTTTATGGAACATTATCACTGATTGTTTTATCGTGTCAGACTATATTTTTCCTAAAAATAAATAATATTCCGTAGTTAACCTTATATAGTAGGTAAAATTTATAAACAAATGAGAATAGTTATTTGATACGAGGCGGTGACCCCAGTGTAATTGACGCATCGCTATCATCTCCATTGAAAACTTCAGTGTTATTTGCATTTCGACAGTTACAAAAAAATGGTGTTTTTCAATATGTGAAAAGTTCCGAGATTCATATACAACTGCAAAAAATGACAGGTTAGCAATCATATTTATATATTTTTGAAATGAACATACAAAATATTTTTTTAGTTTAGTTTCAAGTGATTTATGTTACCATGATTTTTCATAAAACAGGTATAGATATTTGTGTATTAATACAATGGTATTCATTCACTTTTATATGCAAATTTGTATTATTTTCTCACATGTCAATTAGTTAAACATCATTTTCCGAATAGCAAGCAACTTGTTAAGAGGAGGAATCAATATTTCCAAATAACTGACGATAAAACTTCATAAAAACAAAGTTTTTTTCCGTATTTATCGATAAAGAAATTCTTCAATATTCGTTTTTTCTTTCACTATTTTACTAGAAAAGGTACCCTTCTTTCAACCAATATAATAAACATCATTGCGCCGCCAAAATCCCCAGCAGCACCAAGCAGCAACAACAAGTACAAGGGTTGTCTGAAAATTTAACATATAGTTAGTCTATACACTTTTTCCAACGATACTTTTTGAATACATCCAAAGAACAGGCGCTTATGTTTTCATTTGACTCTCCGTTGACTGCAGAAAAATGAATGACTCAAGAGAGTAAATGGTTACGATTTGAATCAATAGAACACCCTCCATATTCACCAGATTTGGCTCCGTCCGACTATCACCTCTTTCCTCAACTGAGAAAAAGTTAAAAAGGTCGTAAATTGTCTTCTAACGATGAGGTGATAAAAGCTGTGAAGGTCTGGTTTGCAGAGCAAGAAGAAACATTTTTTTGAAAGGTCTAGAGACGTTGCAGGTTCGCTGTAATGAATGTATCCAATTAAGAGGAGAATATTTTGACATTGAAATTTTGTTTGGTTCTATAATAGGCTAAGAATTTTCCAATATATCCTCGTGTATTGTTATTGAGACATATTATTTTAATGAAATTGTGATGTGAATGCAGTCTATGTTATTCCTTTTATTAATAAAATCGTAAAAGACATGACACCATTTCGACTTAAAAAAAACATAGTAATGTGCCCTAAAATTTGGAATGAACGTTCAATTTTTTTTCGATACAAAGATTTTCCAAACTTAACATATTACACTGAATATTTTCTTCTATTATTATAGAAAATCATCTATTATTTAGATATTCCTATTTATCTTTGTATTGAATTTTTAACCTCTTCAAAATTACGGATTCATTTGAAATTCTACACACTTATCAGGGACTGTGACAATCAAATAATTTTGCTATATTATTACTCATTACTACTAACAGATGTGCTCTAACTTCAATTTTATGACCAAAGAAGCACGGACTATTTTCACAAATTGAGATTTGTTTATCAAAGGCTGGCACGCTGTCCATCTACTTCTTGAATAGAAGTAAATAATGGTTTAAAGCACTCAAAAACAAGCTCAAATAGTGAATCATATTAGTGATTAAATTTTCGGGACATGCTCAGACATGACAAGAAAAATTCAATATGTTCAGACCAGTCATCGTATTAAAGGAATGTAGTAGGTACGCAATTCATCCATTTTCTACCCATCCTAGTTATCTGGTCTTTTCTTCATCTTCGCTCTAAAAGAACAACGACTTCTAAATGACAAGAGCTGTTTCATCCACTATGACATAAGTACCAGGATTGTAGCATTTTTTAATGTGGGAGAAAACTTATCAGTTGATTTTCTAGACCCTCACGAATTTCAATCATCAAACAGAATAAATAAGGTTATGGTCTGAACACATGAGATCTTGAAGCAGAAAGAGTTGGACGTGCGTATCCTTTTGTATTACCACGAAGCATAATTTTTTAAGAGCTTGCAAGACACCCAAAATCATGAAAAGCTGTTCAAATATCAAAATGTCCTTGAAATATTATTTTTTATCTGATCTGCTTTACTGTAGGTATAGAAAACAATAAGATCTACTGATCGTCAGTCAACACAGTCAAAAACAGTTGAAATGCTCCAAGATCTGAGTCCTGGTATTGCTTTGATGATATTCTGATTCCTAAGACTAGTGGCTCTAAAGGGTAGTTCTGTTTTCACACTGTCTGTCGTAATAATGTCTTCGTAGTTTATACCTTCTGGCTCAAAATCACTGTCTTCATTCTCAAGTCCAAGTTCATCTAGACCAAGATTTAAAACAACTCTAACCATTTATCAAACAGTTTTTCAGATTGTCGTAGTTTTTTAAAATTCACTGCCATAGCCTATATGAAAAATAAACATAAAACTTAAGTGAAATGTACTATTTCTACTACGCACTAGCGACTACTAACAAGACAAACATAAATGGGAACGATTTAGCTGATCATGCCATTAACATTCGCGCCACGCATGCGCAAAGTTTATTTAGCAAGTATAATTCGAAATACGATGCGGGGTAAAAACATACCCCAAGTCGGATTCTATTTTTTGTCATGAATATCATAAGATGAATTCTAGTAGAGAATGAAAAATATCTTAGGAAGTTTCTAATTAACATCGGAAAAGTAAAAACTTGAAAATTCACGAGGATATCTTGAAAATTGTGACTGGGAGTACATTTGAAGTACGTCGCACCGTGCTCTCAAATTATTGCGGAATAACGATTTGATTTCAATTGGCAAGTGATTGTGCACTTTTGTGCATTGTGAGATATTGAGCCCTTAACTAATTCTGGACGTGTAGTAGGTAGGTAAAGGTCGTGCACCTTTCTGACATTGGAGAAGCGTATTTACGAATCAGGCAAACGGATTCAAAGATGAATAAGGAAAGAATGGTCGAAATTTTTAATCTTTTGGAAAAGTTCCGGCAATGAGCCCTGCTGTTTAGTCCGGGTAAATATCTAACAGCTCTCTTCTGTAGTTTGAAGATTCGCTCAAATTGAGTCGCACCACACGTACCCCAGAAAGGAAGGGCATATCGGAGATGCAACTCAATAAGAATTTTACAGATTCAACGATGTCAGTGGTAGTGTTATTCAAAAAAAAAAAGGCAGCAAAGTATTTTGATGCGATAAAACTTTGGTTTTAGAAATATTGTACCCGAGAAGATTAGAATCGCACAATTATTTAAGGGTGCTTAGGTCACTAGATATGGTCCTTTGAAGTGTTGTAAGATCAGGGCTTCTCCAAGGGAAACTGTGTCGACTGCAAATAGACATATTTCATATATATATTAAAAAACAATAATGCATCTAAATGCTCTTGATTCTTGACGTTTCGACTCGAAATTATCAAAAAAAAAAAAATAATTTTAAAACAGAAAAGACTAAAAATAAAGAACATTTAGATGCATTAATATATCAAAAGGTCTAAGAAATAAGGAATTAAAAAAAATTTTAAAAATAATTAGATATGTTGGAATGTATCAAGTATGTGGGAATATTAAACACGTATAACCGCTTCCAATTTACTCATGCTACAAAATAAGCAACTATTTTTTTATCAAATCATCTGTTTATCTCCCAAACTTTTCGATTTATCTACGTCAATCATGCCAATTTGGGATATACTCAATATTTCTGACTTATTTGTCACAATAAAATACTTGCTCGTATGGAATTTTTCTATTTAATATGTATTTTCTCACAGATAACACGTCGTCTTTTTGGTTCGCCATCAACAACGGAACTATGGAAGAAGAAGAGGCGGATGGTTTTGGTGGAATACTAGACTATAAGAGCGCATATAGTTATTGGGTGCCTTTTACTTTTGTAGTGAGCGTAATAAAAGATGTTATATTAAGTTTTGTAATGATAGTTGTCGAATCATTCGCGATATATTTATTCTGTCGGTTTAAGAAATTGAGACAAAATTTGAACATTTACATTTTCAATATGTGTTTCTTAGATATTTTTGCGCAGTGGAAATCCATAATAGAGTTTTTTAATTCATTTGTTTTATTTTCGAGCTCATCCAAATGTGATCGGTGTTTCTGTTTCATTATACAAATGTATAAATGTTGTTTGGCTTTGTATTATATTCTTTCTCTTTGTCTTGCTTTAGAATGGTTTGTTATTTCTTACAGTCCGCACTTCTCTCCTTTCTCTAGCTGTCTTCGGATAACGTTTGTTGTTATTTTGAATTCATCATTCCTAGCACTTTCTTTTTTTGCTTCTTTTTGCGTAGACTGTTATTGTAATTGGACTGAAACCCTCATTTACGGTGTATACTTGATATTTATATTAAATCTGATTATCTTAAATATATTAGTTTATAAGAGTAAGTTGAAAAAACTCTACTCCCATACGTCGTATGTTTTTGAAGTATCAAATATGGTAGCGATAAGTTTTTTCTTTCTTATTACTTACCATATTTTCATATCGTACTTTGATATTGGTTTTGTGTTTGACATGATCATACTTTTTACAATATTCATACCTCAAACTCTAGCTCATATACATTTTTTGATGATAATCTTAATTTTGTTTAAATATAACATCGACGTTAGAAATGTTTTAACTCGCCATTTTAGAGGCTTGGAGGAATTCAATGATGATCAATTTTTAACTAAGAATGTGGTAAATTGTAATACTTATGTCCATGCAGATAACTTTGGTAGCGTAGAGGACACAAGAAGAATAAGTAGTTTTATATAATGTATGGAATGATAAATATAAATATTGATATTCATTGTATTTTTTTCTTATATGTACCCAAGTGTTCATAAATATAATTTATTTCTAAGATAATCGCAGCTTTATTCAAGAAACCCTACAATTGTCCTCATAAATTCAATTTATAGCTTAATTTTTTGGAGTTTTTTGATACAATTCAATATTTCATTTTTCTCATGATTCCATATATATCGTAGAACCTCTTCTGACTTCTCTGTTATGAATTGGGCTGAGATGGTTACTTTTATTGGAGAACTTCCGAACGAAGTTGATTTCAACAACCTTTTACTCATTCCTATAATCTACAGTACAATGAGGACCTATTACAACACCAGCTTTTAACTTTTATTCTTTTCAAGTCTTTCCTACTTCATCCACTCGTAACTACCTTTTTCTAGGACGTCCAATACCTCTCTTCTCTTCTACTCTATAGAATCATTTTGTATCATTTTTATCATGTCCCTTTTCATATTTATCTCAAAATGTTTCCATCAAAAATAATTAATATTTATTCCTGATTTCGATTTCTAGTGCTAGTCGGCTACATAAGTGACAACAAGTCTAATAATTGTTTTATATAATTTTAGTTCCAACTTATTTTATATTGAGATGAATTATGGAATTTTATTATCAACAGAAGCTGCCAGCTCAGTTTCCATATCCGGATTTAATTTATTCAGTAATGATTGATCCCAGATATTTGAATTTCGCCCCAACCATCTCAAAATCAACTTATATCTATAAAATATTCAGTGTTTTCTATGTTAATTACGGGTTCCAAATTTTTCAAATAAAACTTCGAAGCAGTGATAGTTAGTTCATTAACGTATTTTACTTGTTGTGGACTATTAATTGCGTCAATTTCTACAGGTTAGTTTGTTATACAAAGCTAAATAGAAGAGACATGATTCTATGAGCAAATAGACCTGTGTTTTGTAGCAATAGTATTTCCATTGGTAATCGTTTTCATGAAATGGACAATCAATTATCGCTAAAATAAAACTGAGTATTCCATTATTTCCCAAAAAGCAAGGATATGGTATACGAAATAAGTAGATACATCGCCTCTGCAATTTACTCAGATCATTTCACAGCATATGATTTTGAAAGAGATTTACAACATGAATTATTGAGTAAGTATCTATTTTATAATTAATATGTGTTTTTTTCCATTAACTAAATTAGAATATGGATCTATTTCTAAATAGAAATCCCACTACAAATAAATAATAATAATAAAATGATAACGATAATGAATTATAATGATGATATATAGTTCGTTGTTCAATGTTCATTTTTTGCATTTACCAAGATTTTCAAGACAGCAGTGCCTACACTAAATTTCGTAAAGGAAGTTATAACCCCAATTGAGACATGCTAGAAGTGTAAAAAAGGGAATGAAGCAATGGTTGAATCGTTGCTTGCTTCATCCTTCTTTGACTGTAGTCAACCATCGACATCCAGGCAAGATCCCAATGTTTCTATAATAATAGATATTTGCCCAAATGGAAGAAGATTTACACAAAGGTCCCTCAATAACGCAAATTATTGAACCTCAGGTTGAGCCCCTTTTACCTACTTATAAGATAATTTATGATGAGATACTTTGCAAATATTCTCCCTTAAGAACTGCTTCTCGCAAGATTATCAAAACATTAGAGTCTTCGATAGCATAATATAAGAAGGAATCTCATAATAAACTTTTGAACAAAAAATTTCAATCCAAATCTGCTGAAGAATTATTGGTTCTTACTCAAAATCAGATAGATAGATAGATCAGAATTTCGAAATGGAAAGAGATAGGAACTAGGAATAAATTTTCATTTCTTTCACCTTGAGATAAAACAGCAACCAATATTATCTTTGAGAAACAGCCTTAAATATCCCTTACCAGCAATATCCCCCTTGAAATATAGGGCATCTCGTTTAGATGTAAGCCAAGGCCTGCTTGAAGATGTCCTATTATTATAGAAATCAATCAGTTTCATGAAATAAAAGTAAGGTCTGTGCAGAAAAATGATGTAGTCATGGACCTAGTGATTAGGCATTAATTAAATAATGGAACACATATATGGAGATTCAGTCTTGCTACTTAAAATAATATTAGATTATTGCAAGTTGCGTACCGTCAGGCTAAAAAAAAAAAATGAAAATCTGAAAAGAAAAACCAGTGATTATCGTGAAGGGGGAAATTAAAGAAGTTAACTGAAGAATATGTAATATGTGAGCACGGACAATATGGATGCTTATTATTATTACTGATTTATTATTATTTAGATTTAAATTCATGCATATGTGAGCATTTTAAATATTGCTGGTTATTCTAACTATGATTTTTAATATGTTTTTTTTCAAATCATTGTTTTCCCAAATAAATAAATTAACAACTAATTCTTCCATGTCTTCATTTCTTTTTTAAAAATAATTTCTTGGTTTAAAGTAATTGGAAACGGTATTATGTGAATATTTGTTCCAACTTCAAGCTTCAATAATGATATTTTCTAATTTTCAGAACATAAATATTCTTTAGAATCAAACTGTATAAACAAAACTGCTCTATAATATAAGGAAATACAATATATGACATGTGTTACAACATGGGGACGAGTCCACTCGGTGGCGGCAGAAGGAATTATAAGCGTTGTTTGTTTGTTGGGAAATAACACGTATAAGGGTTTTTTCTTAATAGAATAGGAAAACAATTTTGGATAGTTTTCATACTCTCAAAAATTGAGAATACAACTTATATGGTTTTAGCGCATGCTTAAAAGTTTTCAAAAATCATAAAAAATCTTTCTATTATGAAACAATTTTAGGCTTATTGCGCGATTTCATTTAAACGGGAATGGGTCTAAAAATTTTGTGTATGCATTAAAGACACTCTTGATAACACTTTTTTCACTATTAAAACAGAAATAGTATTTTTTAGCTCATTCAAAAATTACCAATATTTTCACATTTCTTGTAACTTTGGCCCTTCCGCGCGTTTCTAAATTGGGGACTTTTTTATTTTTTCTTCCATATTGACGTCCCATCGGCATTTTCGATCCACCCTACTAAGTAAGTACGTAATATTGACCTCAATTCTCATGGAATTATTAGATATGTGACACAATTTAAAACTATAACAGTAACTAGATGAAGTATAATGTACTAATGTAGCTTCAACTATTAGTTTGGTAAATACTTTTGAACACAATCCAGTCATAATAATGACCTATGAATGTAATGATGCAGTCGCTGTTGTAACCTCCACTCTGCCTCACTTAACTTACAGCGAACCATTTTTCTTCACATTAAAACGTCTGCAGAGGAAAATATTCCTATGTCAGCACTACCCTACACAAATTCATAACTCTTTTTCAACCAAAAATATATAATCTTTTCTCTCTCTATTTTAGATGGTTTTGTGAATTGTATTGTATCATGTTGTGGTAGACGAGAAACGCTTATATGTACAGGTAAAACATGCGATTTCATAAACTGTTTGTGGCCAGGCATGTGAGTGATTACCAACAGGGATTTCAAGCATGTGTAACAATATTTACATAAACAGGAAGTGCAACTTGTACGACCGCCAACTGGAACTTAACTATCAAACAGTGAGTCAAAGGATACAACATTTTATATAATTCACACAGGAATGTTTAAATCATGGTCTAGTATCTACTCTAAATAGTTCTAGTTGTTATGTACTGCCTGCGATTTGAAAATCAAGATTCTTTTATTTAATAATGTTACAGAGCTACAAATTAACTGTTTTTTATTCACTTCTTCATTATATTTCAATAATATAGTTAAGTGATCCAAAACAGTCCTTATCACAGCGGTGCATCATTATCAATTAATCATTTTTGACAAGTCTTACCTCATCAATTAATTTCATCATCACTATAAATTGTCTGTATTTCATATTTCTGTTAGTTGTATACATTGTCAACTTGAACCCCATTAAGGTATCATCTTGAATTTATTATTATTTATGTGACTATAATGAACCATAAATAACTTTATCTACTTTTATAGCTATTATTATATAAGATCAAAACTAATATATAAAGAAGCCTGTAAAACCAGATCTTTGTTCATTTACTTTGATATTCGTCTAGGACGACAATCAGATTAGTATAACCAATTGTAACTTTAAATTATTATTGAATCCACATTTTGCTAAATGAATTGTTTTTAAAAAGTAAGTTGATGAATTGAGTTATTTAATTGATGCAGTCTCAGTAAGATACCAGAAGACAAGTACCAGTGCTTGTGAAAAAATTTTTCCTGAAACCTGTCGGTTTCAACTGTTTACTTACCTGAGATCCGAACTACATCTCATTGGCAGGAAGCTTCGCAACACATTTTGATATTCGTCTAGGACGGCAGTCAGATTAGTATAACCAATTGTAACTTTAAATTATTATTGAATCCCCATTTTGCTAAATGAATTGTTTTTAAAAAGTAAGTTGATGAATTGAGTTATTTAATTGATGCAGTCTCAGTAAGATACCAGAAGACAAGTACCAGTGCATGTGAAAAAATTGTTCCTGAAACCTGTGCAAGTCGTCGGTTTCAACTGTTTACTTACCTGAGATCCGAACTACATCTCATTGGCAGGAAGCTTCGCAACACATTTTGATATTCGTCTAGGACGGCAGTCAGATTGGTATAACCAATTGTAACTTTTAATAATTATTAAATCAACATTTTGCTAAATAAATTATTTTTAAAAAGCATGTTGGTAAATTGCGTTATTTAATTAGATCATTGATACTCGAGAAAACAAATCAGTACTCGAAAGATATTTTACACTTAGAATAGGTCATATAAACTAAAAATAACATTTTTAGTTAGTTGTCATACCAAAACATTTGAGTTCTAGTATATTGATAGTAGAATATCATATAACAGCATTTGTAGAATTGTATCTCAAAATTTATGATCATAAAGCTCAGATATCACAGAATGAATTTTAGAAGATTAAGATTAAGAGATGTACGATACATATTTTTTTTATTGATCAAATTCCAACACAATAACAGCTATTACAAAAACAAAATTTTGGCAACAAAACCATCGCGCAAGCAATTGCACAATCCTCACCTTTGCTAAGCTTGACAGGAAAACAATATTAAGAAAGACGGAAAATGATTATGTAACAAAAAATTATTCCATTGTGACATGGCAGAGCTCCAGAAACGAAGTGAAAAAATTCATTATCTTATATATTAAAAAAATTGATGATTTCCATTCCGAGTCCGTTCCGGCGTTCTACTCAACCGATTTGCTTAATTTTTTTTTTAATGAAAAGTATTGATGCACAGATCAGCCATCAAACATCGGATTTCATCTAATTTTCACCATTTTCACCATACTCAAATGCGATTTCCCCCTGTACATCACTTATGGAAGTTTTTCACATACACACGTTCTATCCTCAATATCTCAGGTTCTATTCAAGATAGAGACTCCGTTTTTATTTAAGAACACTCGATGAAACACTTTCTTTCTTTTGAGTTTTTGAACACTTAAATCGGTTGAGTTGGAGAGGAGGTTTTTGTCAATTTTTCTACATTCAAAGATCTATATCTCATGTTCTAATATAGCTACAGAGTTCGCTGGTTTTTAAGAACACTCGCTGTGTTCTTCTTTCTTTTGAATTTTTGAACAATTAAATTTGAACAGAGTTCGTTCTTTTCTAGTATAATGATTTCTGATATTTATTTAATGGATTCGATGCGAGCGAAGCCGCGGGTAAAACTAGTTTTGTTTTAACCCTCACGTTGTCATGGAAGCAGATCTATTCGAACTGTGGTTTGTACCGAGGATTACTCTATTATTTTAGAGGATAACGGTAATTATCATATTTGTTAGATGGAATACTCCAAACAATTCCAAAGTTTTATTGAAGCAATAACTGTACTGCATTAATAGGAACTATCAACTTACATCGTGCCCACTTATCATCATTCGGCTCATCTTAGTCCACTCTCTTAATTTAATCCATCTTTGTCGGTTCTGTGCTGCATTATTCCAGTTCTCTTAAAATAGTTAATCATCTCATTCAACATTGTAATTTGCTTGATTGCATTAGTGATATCTAATATTTGCTGCAGTTGATTATTCGGAACTTTGTCACGAAGAGAAAGACCCAGCATCGATTTTTCCCTTTGTTTGTGTACAATGTAGATTTATTGATAGAATGTAGAAGGGTTTCTGGTCCGTTAGGTATTAAAAAGAGCTGATTACTTTATTACGGTACCATCGAGAGATGTGCCTTCATTTTCAACAATGTTGATCATAGATTCCGTTTTTGTTTTGGGTTTTCCTGTTCCCGATGCATTCTGTAGTCTTCGCAGCATCTCCTTAGTTTCATCGATACGATCTTTAACTATAACGAAGTCGCTGGGGAATCGCGGGTGCCAGTTATACTGAATATAATGACAATATCATGTTTTACATGGCGTGTCACAAACTAATATCTAAAATTTAAGATGTGGAGCGTTTTTTAGGTATTGCAATAAGTGCTATTATCCTATTTTCACGGAATAAATTATGAGAAAAATCGTATGTCTGAATTGTTTTTTCTAGTGAATACGATTATCCAAATAGTTGTTATTCATGTTTTTATGATGGAACTGATGATAGTACCAATCATAGTGAGAGTTTCATACCAATATAAACAAACTACATCGCTTAATGATGTACTTGAAGGTACTTAGAATTATTTCCATAGAAACTATGTATAAATAGCATGATAAACATAACAATGATGTACACAACCAATGTTCAGATTTATGAAGTTTCTTGTAGTTAAGTAATTAACAATGGAGCGTAATATTCTAGTTTGTTGAATGAATACTATAATTGAGTAATCAAAACTTAATCTTTAAGAAAATCTTAAATCAAGCGTATGAGTCATAAAGTTTCCTATTACTAGAAGTGAATTAATGAACTATTAGCACAATGGACATGACAAAAAATTGTGGGTCTGCAGGTAATTATGCTCAAATCGCATACAACAAAATAGCCGATAAAATCTAATATCAGTCATATGAAATATAATGCACCTTTTGGGTGTTTAAAATTCTAAATCAAAAATATGAATATACTTAATGAATATGTGGTATTTGATATTATGCACTGTATTTTATCATATTTCACCCTCAAGTCAGTAAATTATATCTCAAATTAGTAGATCCACTGAAAAATCAGAAGGCTTGGCAGCGCTGTTTCATTGTGTTATAAGAACTTCTCCGAAACCATATCATGAGTTTCAGTATATTACCTATCAGCTGATGGCAGATCCAAGACCATAACCATATTTTGATGACACTTTCCGAACGTCGTGTCCAACCCATCATAAAACCGTCATCAGTACGGTGACGATTCTGTGCAATAAATACATGTTCTAACCGGGCATATATCGTTGGTTAACAAGTACTATTACCAGAGCAGTGCATAGTCGGAGATTGCGCAGAAAATATCCTTCAAACGCTTTAATAATTGTTATTAAGCAGCTATAAATAATTAACTCCTTCAAACGAATATTGCACTAAAATTTAATACTAATGAGGTATTTTTATGCTGAAATGCCGAAAAGTATAAAAACCGCAGATCTCAGTAACCTAATAAAAACGCTGCTCATGATACTAGATAGCAATTTATAACCCGTCAGCTGATCGGATTTACCTACTGATCTACCACGGTAGACACGAATAACTCGACTCGACTTGAATCAGACAGAACAAACGAAATCCGGGTTAGTTTTCAAACATCCAGATCATGATCGCGTTAACCTGATCATAGTTTCCGAAAAGTCCTATGGTGTTTTCTGATTCGTACCGCAAATTTTGCTTGCTCTGAGTCTTCCGATAGATGAAACCATATTTGTATCATGACTTTTGTATGAATAAATTTCAATTGCAACTATATAACATTCCTCCAAGTCACTGTACACTAAATCCTAGTTCCAAAATTAATAATTATACTAATTATGATAGACTAACTTTTATCTACAAATTTGTTTTACATATGAACGAGCTAAGTTCTAATTAATAGCGTGTGAACGCCATTAATAAAATTCATAGAAAGGTAAGTCAACAAGTTATCGGATGAAGCCAATTTATATCAGCGTCTCCCCAGTTTCAACATCTGAACCAAGACCAACCAACGAAACTGAATAATTTATGAGAATAGTAGCCGCAGACTAATAATAAGGCTCTTGGTTAATATTTGGTGCCAATATTTGATATTTGTTCTCATACTTTACACACTAATGGGGTAATAAATTTTGTCATTCATCCTTGATTTATCGAAACTTATAATATTATGGTTGGTAATAGTCCATGGTATCAACTATTTATTTGATTTCTTTTGCGATATACGTATACCTACAGATATTTGAAATTATTCTTGAAGAACTATTTATCAATAATTGAATTTGGAATTTGGAAATGAATAGAAGGGTTATAATGATTTTCATCACCAACTCCATTCAATATAGAGTTATAAATATTACATAAAACGGCACAGCAGCTCAAAACAGCATTTATGTAGATTCCTAGCTGTCCGAAATAGTCAATATTGACTCAAAAAATTTTGTTAAGATAGGTATATAAATGCTATAACATCCATCATCCTAATTAATATATTGTCTTGGAATGTAACAATAAAATTCTAACATTAAAAACATTCTAACTATAAAAAACGGTTGAATCGAAACTCTACTATGAAAATTATAATACAGGGTAATTGATTAGTGTGATAAAGCTTAGTGCCTCCTTTGTGCAATGAGATATCAATTTGAAAATTCGAGGGAACATAGTCATCATAAGTATTCATATTTTAATATTATTGAGAATCTTCCAGGGCGTTCCAGAATGCTGTGCTAAATCATAGTTACATTTTTGTGCCATAAAAATCCTATCGAACTTAATATCCCGTACAATGTGAGAAAAATTCAAAGATGAAAATCTGTTGTGGCCAAACAATTTGAATTGTACTGATAATTTTGGGAAATTATTTATTTAATTAATTTTCATTGAATCTGTTACAGGGTGAATCAAAATACGAATACATTATACTCTTGTTTTTTTCAAATCAATCGACCTGTATTGTATGTATCGAAAAGTACTACCCATGTTTATTTTCCCATCAACCATTATTAGCTCTTGAGATATTTTGAATTTTCTGTTCAAAATGTACCACTATGTAATCGTTGAACAATTAATTATGAGTTGACTATGATTTATTGGTAAGTAAGAAAATATAATGAGATATAAATAGAGATTATCACTGGACATTGCCGCCTGAATGGGAACATCAAGGTGAGAAGATGACTGCAGATTTTGCGAATTGATAGAGGATACGTCTCCTATTCTGCAATGCACAACATAAGTTCAGGATGCATACTAGATACAAAAATGAGACGCCTTACGTAAATTGAAGCAGGTAGATATCATAAATTTTAGATCAAGTATGAGAGACTAGGGATACAATGCAATATATTTTAGGTCTTAGATGTTTAACATTATCTGATGCGCATTTTCCATAATCAAGTGTTTGCTGTAATTTGTTGGAACGCACACTTTGATGTATTAATAAAGTGTTTTTATGAATTTGAATCGAGTCTTTAGTTGTGATAAGTTTATTTCTTACTAGTTTCATGGGAATGCTCAATATAATAATTTTAACATTTCTATTTCTAGAAACATTTATAAAAGTAAACACAATTATTATACAGTGTTCGGCCTAATTTATATAACTATTTCCATACCAGATGCTGATATCAAACTATCACACACTCCAAGAAAAAAGTTCTTAGAATTTGACAATATTGAATTTGGCAGCTAGATATTCAACTAAAATATTTTTTTCGATTGAATCTGATATCTGTTTAATATTGGTTATTGACAGAATAAATCATTTGATATAGTTCGAAATGATCCTTGTGTATTGAAGAGAATTATGTAGTACTGAATACTTTATAATATCTAGAAAACAATTTGAGCAAAACTCTATTTCAAGTAACGATAAAAATCGGAAATTTTCTGGAACTGAAAATGGAAAAAAGATCGCAATTCAATAGCACTCTTGATAAAAGACTGAAATGATTTTAAGTGGATACCTGTCAAGAGCCACTTGCTCCTAATTGAACTTCTATCATACTTAAAAATTCTAAAATCTCGTTCGACTTTCTTCCATCATTGATTGTGCTTGGTTTTGAAATCGATTCATTCACATTATTATGTATATTCTGATTCAAGTGTCCTTTTTCGACGGACACGCTTCTATTCAAATTTTTGCTTCGAGTACAACTTGACTTATTCATATAATTGGGATAAGCTGATTTCTTTTATGCTCTTTCTCTAGCTAGATTTGTCTTGTTTTGTGCGAAATAATTATGCATGAAAGTTCCAATTTTATTCAGTTATTCTCAAGTTCTCAAAGTTATTCATGACGTAGTGCCCGCTGCAATATGGTTTCTTTTAACAGCACCCTATTTTTAAGTACTCAAAATTTAGTACTGGATGTGGGATTAGATACACAGAAACATTTTGAATATACGTATAAAAAAGAACAATAAATGAGGAAAGAAATTAAGAGTCCGCATTTGTCATTATTCATTGGACATACTCTAATTTACAATTTAAACCATTGTAACTAATTCTGTATCAGATTCAAATAATTCACATAATACGAGGGCTGTTTTTTTTTTCAACCTCCGATAGCTCGGTCCAGACGCTACGCGGGCAGAAGAAAACTCTCGCGCTACACATTCCGCTATTGTTGACATTCACGTGTCAGTTGGCGTTGTGCCACAGCCACGTAAAGATGTTCGTCATTATTGATGTGTGAATTGCGAAATGTGATTCGTTTTCTACAGGCTGAAGGCCATAGTGCTGCAGAAATCTATCGGATAATGAGTCCTGTATGTGGGGAAAGCTTCATGAGTGATGGTATTTTGCGTTAATAGTATCGAAACTTTGAATATGGCAGTAATGATTTGCATGATGAAGGGTGCCATAAAATAATTGTTATATATGAACTTGTATTTTATTTATAACCTATTGCGGGCTGAAAATAAAACGGTCCTCGTGAAGACGACAATGAAATAAATCAGTAGTAGAATCATTTGCCTTATAAGAAGGAAGATCAGCTGGTGGCTGAAACGAATCGTGTATCTACATTACGAAAATGTAAAGTACTTCGATTATTTTCTTTCCAAACAGAATCATGTGTATTCTATCTTTGTTGGAATTTCTGCAATCGTTGGTGAGAATAATACTCACATAATGGAGAGAAACAATTTGTAGGCAATTTATTAATTGAAAATAATAGTAGGCTAGAATTTTATGTGTTTATTTATACACTCACACTAAACTACTCACTATTCACTGAACTATGGACTAAACATTTATTACTAAACACTTATATAATTTTTAGCACAAATATTTATTTGAATACACTGTTTACTTAATACTGACAACTACGGATGTTACATACTCGTTTATATATACTATAAAGAATTTCCAGAAAGAAATTTGCCGTGAACAAATAAAAAGGCCTTCTTAAAAATTATATCCATAGAAACAGCTACTACATATAAATTGTCGCCGTATAAAAAATCAGAGATATGATATAAATTGTCCTTCCTGGAATTGTACCTGACTCATACGCCAAATTTTAGATTATGTAAAAATAATAGAACAGCACCAGCTCCATGGTCGATGACAGTGGACGAGTCCATAACAATAAGTTGATTTACCGTCAAAGGTTTGAAAAATATGTTTCTGTTTTTTCAACAACCAAATAAAAGACAGGTGAAATTTGCTTATACAGAAGGGTTAGAAAACATCTTCAACAGAGTGGGTTTGAGATGGGATGAGAGATCCGGCAATGGAATAAAACATAAGCTGGGTAGTCCCAAGATTGAAGCACTACTGACTACTACGGCTGTTAGATATTCGTTCATATATACTATAATCAATTTCCAGAAGGTTCGAAATCTCTTATTTGCCGTGAACAAATGAAAAGGCCACCATGCTCCATGCTCTATGATAGAGGACGAATTCGTAACAATAAGCTGATACACCGTCCAAGGTTTGAAAATATGTTTCTGAAATAAACTTTCTCCAACAACCAAATGAAAGACAGACATCTTTAGAACAGTAGGTTCGAGATTTTCCAACAATGGAATGAAACATAGGTTGGGGATACCAAGATTGAAGCACAAGATTTGGAGAAGAGTGATTATGACAAACGATCAACTTAGAAGTCTGTTAATGTCTGATTTAGAGAGCACATAGCTCATTTGAAATATGCAATGAATATAAATACTGTGAATGTAAGAACAGTTCAAACAGGGAAACAGGCTCAAAGCCCATTCCATAGTTTATCAGTTAAAGTATGAGTTTGAAATTTCCCGCTGAAGTGGTTGTTTCTACTGGAGTTCTCGGGAAAACTTTCATTTGCAGAAAAAAATTAGTATAAATAAGTATGTAAAATTATTAAGTTTGAGTTCACCTCCAGACTCTGAAGACAATAACTTGGTTATAGAAACGTGTGTAAACAAGTGTGTTGTGGTTGCGTTAAAAATTGTTTGAGTATCTTTCCTTCCACAAATTCATCATTTCTTGTAACAAAGCCCAGAAATTCAAATTCTTCTTTGGCTATCTACTCAGGTAAAATATAAAGTATTTCAACATATATCAGTCATAACTACAAATAATATCTGTATATGACTTTTATAGCTATTCTCAGTAGGAATCTCATTTATAGTGCTAAATTTGATTATTTATTCCAGATTTTTATTCATTGTACTTTTTAGTTCGTTAGTATCTTTTTGGTTGTACGTATGAGTGCAGCAATTGGGTAAACGTTAAATAATTGAAATAAAAGTCTATATCAAATACCAGAATCATTTTGAAATTTTATTTCACTAAATTAAAATGTATCGTATTTTTGTTGGCTATACCTTCTAGATTTCTTTATAGAAAAATCCTAATTCTCCCTAATAGGAAATATTTATGAATTCGCCCATTGTATTTACAATCGTTCATTCCGAGATATCATATCTTATTCGATTTCATTTTCAATAAGTTCGATATATACGAAAACTTAATTCTTCATTCATGAACCATTCAATGCTCCACCTGCATCTAATATAAATGCAGATCAACCGGTTTCTTTATATAATGAATCTTTAAATCGACTTACGAACATGACATCAAAAAGGGTGGTACATCCAAAGAAAATATATTATTCTACATAATGGAGGAGCAAAGTTCAAGTGAAGTAAAGTGTTTTCACAATTTTTTATAAATAACTTATCGAGAATCGTCTATGTTTAAAACAATAATACTTTGGAAATTATGCTTTTGTAGTTGATCAAATTGAAAAGCGGTATTTCAATTATTTGACTTTTAGCAATCAAATTTTCTGTTGGTGTACTATCTACCGACCGTATGTGGTGAATGACTACTATATAAACTTGTCCAGCTTTATATCTTGTAAAAAGTCGACTTCTGCCAGGAACTCCGAAACAATGTTTTATTAGGAGGAAGACGATTTTTCATATTCAAGTATATAGCGCCTACAGCCCCGCATTATCCCCTATATTTTAACAAATTTCAATTGTGTCAAGTGGTATTGGATCTTGCCTAACTAGCATTCAGGTCCTTCTATATTGACATTTGGGTAGATAACTGTAGTAAAACTTGGATGATTTCTCAATAATAGAATAGTATAATAGAATGAAGCTCAATACATAACTCCATTTCGAAACACTCTATGCGCTCTGACTTATCAACATCATTTTCATATTTTCCAATCCAATAAAAATTACCAATGATTTCAATGGCATATCTCTTGAGTAGATTATGATTCCAACCAATCCAAACGAATGTAATGAAGAGCAATAATTCATCACTTTTTTATTAAATTGGAAGACATTCACATACAGCTATGCTATTGATGTCAGCTATAAACTGTAGTTTTGATAAAAGAAGACAACCAGCAATATTTTTCAGCTTTTGCGATGCAAATTGCAATTGCCGAACAGTCAGTTTCAATTCATGCAGGTCTTGAACAATGTAGTCTCTCTAGTTGCTTCTATTCTTCTCCTTCTTCTTATCTATTGATAAGATCCTATCTCATTGATTTCGACTATATAGCCCCCTCATAAAATCTTCTTGAAACGCTAAGCTCCATCTCTCATACCATATTTTGGTGGTCTTTCCAGTGGCAGGTTTCTAGATCCTGCCCATTTTATTTATCTATGTTTTAAAATTCTCTCCAGCCTCGTTGATGCTCTCTAACCAATCTCATGACATATTGAGTTTTCAGTTTTTCTTTCATTTGCAGACTTCTCTCCTCTGAAGCTCACTCCTCAGAATTGTTCTCAAGCTTTCTATTCTAGTAGTCCTCATTATTCCTTTTGTATTATTTCCATATTATTATTATAATAATATGGAATTATTATAATATTCCATATTATTTCTAATGTGTGTTTCATCGCTAGAGATCGTGTTATGTTAGAACCTTCTTACTTGATATTGCTACTTCGCCGTTACTAGTACTCAATAATCTGTATAACACTTCTAATGATCTCATTCTGTAACCTGTTTTGACCTTGTTTACGCTTTCTATGATTTTTTCCCCAGATAATATTGAAGTGTGGGGTTCAGGTCTTATCCACGTCATAATCTGTACTTCTTTGAACAATCTGGTTTTAGTTTTAATACCTGTTACATTTCTTTAGTTCTTCATAATTTCCTTGAAATACATTTTGGTGTTTTTTTGAGGGACCTACAACACCAGCATCGTTCTTAAGATTTTCAGATACATTTGACGGAACCGATTCATGCTTAGACTTGTACATCTATAATCCATAAACATTTCCAAGAATTGCCAGAGCGAAGCGAACATGTGAACGGAAGTAAATAAAAAATTTTCATAATATCGAAATGTATACATGTCTGTCATCATATTTTTATCATTAGTTCCAATTTCGACGCAAGAGGAGAAATGATTCTCAATAGATCAGTATCGAAATGATTGAACCAAAATTAATCAATTACCTTTGATAAACAATATATTTCCTAATTAAATAATCAAACGAATAGTAATAACAATAATATTAACTTCTATTTCCTTACAGTTTCTACGCTTTTACACGATATTTTCTTGTCACCTTCTCCGGATCAAATATCAAATTATTTACTGATGACGGACATTTCAGCAAATGCTTGTGGTATATTCCCATAACGTGAATTAATTTCTCTCTACACCTACTACGCTCTTCCAGAAACCGCATTACAGTGTTGCCAACACTACTGCCATTACAATGATGAGAATCCAAACTAATTCATATTAAACAGATGATGAGTTTCTACTAGAGCGATATGTACGGAATTGTCACTTCAGTTTTACATCCATTACATAATTAAACTTCACAAAAATGTTTCGTTCTCAACATATAATTGAGTCATCAATTACCTGCTATAGCTTGGAAAGTGAGTTTTTTATGGTGATAAATTTTTCTATACATTTCCAGTTTTGCGTGAGGGCCTGTCGCTTATTCGCAAATGAGTGGAAAAATTGGTTTATTCCTGGAAGAGCCATCTTTTCGATACAACTAATAAAAAATTATTTTCGTATTCTGAAACCAAACCATTCGACAATATCAAACAAACAGCATATTGTTGTTCAATGATATAAATCTTATATATTAAAAAAATTGATGATTTCCATTCCGAGTCCGTTCAGGCGTTCTACGCAACCGATTTGATTAATTTTTTTTTTTTCAATGAAAGGTATTGATGCACAGATCAGCCATCAACCATCGGATTTCATCTTATTTTCACCATTCTCAAGTTATACTCAAATGCGATTTCCCCCTGTAAATTACTTATGGGAGTTTTTCACATACATACGTTCTATCCTCAATATCTCGGGTTTTATTCAAGATAGAGACTTCGTTTTGGTTCAAGAACACTCGCTGAAACACTTTCTCTCTTTTGAGTTTTTGAACCTTAAATCGGTTGAGTTGGAGAGGAGCTAGGCGCGGACATTCAATGTGGAGTTATGGATTTTTGTAGGTTTTTGATAATTTTTCTGCATTCAAAGATCTATATCTCAGGTTCTAATATAGCTACAGAGTTCGTTCTTTCCTATTATAATGATTTTTGATACTTATTTAATGGATTCGATGCGAGCGAAGCCGCGGGTAAAAGCTAGTCACTTTTTAATATTAAAATTATTATTTGTCACTCAAGTTCTGACGTTATGGGATAACCTGATACTATAGTCCATTCACCACGTCAAATATCATATTTAAAGGCATAATTTACACTGAGACAATATTACATTATATGTGATTTAATATGTGTTTCCTCCCGTTGCCAACTATGTGGTATGAAAGTCAATTAATGTCGCATACGGAATTGGTTGCCCCTTGCGGCACGCGCTTTGACATACATGAGTTTAGCATGCGAATGGAGCCATTCCATTAAGTCAACTTCAGATTCAAACCCCATCCTAAAAATCACCAGCCTTCATCACAAAGAGCTCATTTTATGATCTTACTATTGACATTTTAAAAATTTCAGAGGAATAGTAATATGTAGCAATTCCATTTTTTTAATGTGAAATTTTTAAAAGTGAAACTCTCAATGAAGTTAGAAGATATTGAGTAGTTTACAAAATTTAAGAAGAAACTGCACAATCGGAATCATTTACCAACATGGGTGTTTCAATATATTTGCTAAAACTCATTTTATACAAAAATAAGATGTATTATTATGTCTACAGTTTCTTTATTAACTTCTTATATTGCGTAAGCTCAGAGCTAATTTTATAAACGTTAATGTGTCAATTTTTAGATGATGTTAATGTCATCTTAGATCGTTGAACGTATATTAAGGACTCTTGGTGTTAGTTTATAGATTTCAGTGTAATCATGCCATAAAATTCGAAACAGAATATAATAAAAAGCAACCTACACGTTATTAGTGATGATTATTTATTTTTGATAATGATTCCTATGAGTCTGGTTTGAAGAAATGAAATGATAAAAATGTGATGTATCGCATAATAAGAAATCGTTGTGGTTAACCATGTATTCCTGCTGTTGTTGAAGAAGCTGCAAAAAATGTTACATTGATAGTGAGAGTCGCCTGCTGACCTTTGAAAGTTGCGCAATCTATTAAAATAGGTTACTAAATTAATGGATACATTTTCCGTATTCCAAATACTGAAATTAGAATAAAGAATACGTGGTGAACACAAAAAAAGGTGATTACTGAGCTTTCAAACCAACGAATCTGAAGAATTATACTGCTCCCTGTTTCAGAAGGTTTTCTACTTTACAATTTTAACGAGAATGAGAAAATAAATGTGAAGGAGGTTTACTGATTCTTTATGTAAAAATCAATCGATGTAGGAAGCAAATGCCAACCACATGTGCTGGAAAGACATCATAAGTATTTCTAACCAATACCACTAGTCCAAGGAACATTCGAGCAATAAATACATTGTTTCAAGAAATTTAACGACTCCAAGGATCAGCGAAACATTCACTTCATTTTATGCACTGTACACTAAAGCTGATTTTGTAACTTAGCTAGTTCAAAATCCACTATATTCTAATATCAGCAATTATCGTCGAATGCTGTGGAGTTCTCTGTGTCTTCTTCCGTCCTTGGAATCATCCGAACGCATAAGAAATTCAACAAAGTGCCTTATGACCTTGTTTGCCCAAGTCTGAAAAACGTCAGCAGCATGTTGAAAGTACGTGTCAATACCGTGGAGATTACGTTTGTTTAAAAAATATGAAAACATGTGAAGTGATATTACAAACAACTCAATGATCTGAGCAGTAATAGTCCAGAGATGCATCATGGTGGAAATTAGTGACATCGAGTGGCTTGACGTTGATCTTCGGCAAAGCGCAGTGCCAATAGCTGAGTCGCTAGATGCTTATCCAATTGTTAGTGATAAAAAAATTCTACTTAAACTGTGTCCAGAGGACAATATCAATTGAATATATTCATGCACCGGTATTTAATTGAATGTTTTCATATCTAAACACATTTTATTCATTTTTTTTATGCCAAAAATAAACAATAACCTTATTGTTTATTTATTTATCACATTGCTCGATTTTTTATAACTAAATTATCTCCCTACTCAAATATGATATTTTGAAATTTTTCTCTGAATATTTTGTATCAAAAAAACACGTAGCTTTGGATAATTTGGTTGGAAAAATTCCCATTCTCTAAGTTTAGTGTTAATAATATTTTTAACTTGTTATTTAGTGGTCGTCTAAATGATTTTAAAGTCATAAGAAACTACAATTGAATAATTTAACGACACTGGTGTTGCAAGCAGCTGTACTGTCGGCATCGTAAAATAGCTTTCTGACCAATCAGACACTTTTTATATTATATTTTTTTTGTTCGGGAATATTTAAGCTATTATGTCCGAAATATACTTCGTTTTATTACAAACACTTTTTGCTTATTTACTTATTTGAAAAAAGAGAAAAAAAATGTTGAGACATTGAAGTCCATAATAGATGAAATTATAACCGCTTCATTACGGATAATTGGTTCTCGTCTGTAGAATTATTTCAAGAGTTATATAAGCAAAACCTCTCATAATCTCTTTCATACATGACTCAGAGTTCAAATTTCATTTTATTCCATTTTAAGATATTAACAAGCTGAAACTATATTCTTATTTTCGTTTATGCTGTTGATTACTAAATACAAAAACATAATTTTCATTGTATCCTAAAACCAGACGATGGAGTAATAAAGCGACCATCAGCACCATGAAGATGCTCTGAAAAAATAGTATTCTCATAAAAAGATCTCCCTCATAAAAAAAGAAACCGCTATATTTATATATATATATCCTCAGATAAGCACATAAATTTTGGAATGAATACTGAAATCTGCATCATAAAATGATATTTAATGTCCATAGAGCTCATAGATCGTTACTAATTCCCAATCACACATGTTTAATTGCAATTTACCAGTAAACGTTTGAATGGTTGCTATAAATAAATACACATTATAACGCAGTTCTCTCGAGATATAATTATATTACGTTTAATTGTTCATTTGGTGTATGTTTGTGTCGTTTGAACTCCAACTTTCTGTACTCGTCCAATTATGAACTACATTGATTCAATCGGAGAACGATGCAAATGAATTGCGAAACGGTAGCTATAATTATTTGAATACAAAATGAAGTCCAAAACTTGAAACGAAGAGTTTATATAGATAAGCATTCAATTTTCAAACCAATCACAACTAAAACTTCCTTGTTTACCTTGAGAGTTCAAGTTTTGAGCAATGCATCTTAATTTTGTCGGTGGTTAACAAGAGCTCTTATAAAAGAAAATACAAGTGAGAAGGAAACATTTCCAATAATGGAAATGTGGAAAAGAACTGCTCATTATTCCAAAATTTTCATTGGATGATCAATGGATCATTGAACTTTGTTGTAAATAAAAATGATTCACAGAAATTAATCGGTTTATTTTGAGTCCACGGATGTGAACTTTCGGAAATCTAAAAGAAAACTGTTCAAATCCAAATATATCACTAAAAGTATATTTAAGAAAATGTCAACATGTAAAGAAATTTAATTTACAAGAGGATTTAAAATTTTACAGTTGTATCTTTATCCATAATTTAGTTATATAGCTCAAAAAATGTGAAACTATCCCCTTTTAAAAAAATCAAACTGCAAGGAGATGAAAAAACCATTAAATTTCAAGAAAAAGCGTTTATTTTTATTGTAAAATAATGTTTACAATTTACTTAAAATATAGTAAAGTAACTTTGAGTTTATAGGAGGAAAAAAATCAGAAATGTAGATTTGAAGCCATATTCCTGATTTATGGGTCATCGTTGGTTTCTTCAACCTCGAAATCGCTGGTAATCTCTGGAGATCCGTCATCGGTTGGCCAGTCACAAATTTCCTCGGAAAATCCCCGATGCTCCTCTGGAATATGGGCTTTCTGTTTTTCAATATCTTGGTAAGCTTTGACTGAAGGTGAGGAAAGAGTTTCTGCTTCTGTCTTAGCCAGCAAAAAGTTGTAATGAATCATACCATTTATTGTAGGGTACGTTATAACACATACTCTCAACTTAGATTCATAAACGAACATAAAGAGAGTATTAATCTGAAAGTACATTTTATCTTTATTATCTTTGTTTTTTTCTTTTGTTTCTTGTAATATGCAGATTTTTTGTAAAACCTATTTTGCTATTTCTTGAAATATTAAACTTTATCATATATGATGTAACCTCATGAACAGTGAACTTGTTTAACCGTGATGAGTTTTGCAAAATTATGTCAGTTATTCCATGAATATCGAATATGCAATCATGTTTTTTCAAAGCCTCAAATATTTTTCCGAAATCCCGATCATACGGGAGGAAACTGTGACCGCTTATACGGAAATACTGAGTGACCTTCTGTCAGGTATAAGCAGAACCTTGACTTCGCTTGGTTTTTGTTATGGCCTGAACAGTTATCACTGAACAGACGAAGCTCAATTTATGGGCTTGGTTCTGATCTCAGGAAAGTGAAAATTACTGATTTCACCCTCGTGATAAAATCACCCTTTTAAAAATCGACCGGCTTAAGAAACCTGATTCAAATATGTTTGTGAGGCTCTGTGTAGATTGTTTTATCTATGTTTGATTCACAACTTACTCATATCAGTCTAGCAGTATTCTCCTTTCCAAAAATTTCCGCTTTAAGGATATTATACGAGTATCTAGTTTTTAGTCTGGCTTGAAAACTTCACAAAATCATTGCTCTCACTATAATAATAACAGGGGAGTCGCTCTATGCAAAAACATCAGAAAAATTATAAATAAAATTGATATAGAAACTGACCTTATTGAGTTTATTCACTGGACTATTGTGAACAGATGGATTGAAATAATTTTCTATTCTATAATTCTGCTCTTCGCTTTCTGTTTTCAAGATTGTAGTAAAACTAATCAATTCGGGACAGCCATATTAGTAACCGCTGCGAACAACTACGCTACGAATTACAGGCTAAATTTTCTGCCTCTTGTCAATTATATAAAGACATGAACCTTCCCTCAATTTCCAACACCAATAACGAAATTACTATATTATTTTCCCATTCCATACAACTTATCATTAATGTAAATTTACATACTTTTCTAATAAAACGGCTCACTCCTGCCAGCAAAATTCAAATGTGGATAATGAAGGCGGCAATAAAATCTACCAAAACAAATTTGCATGTTGGCACCGTGGCCTTTGTGACACGCGAACACATAATCTGTCACTGCACGGAGAGGTCGAGGTTGCTTTTATCCAAGAAACGTGCGAATACCAATGTTTTAGCGATATTTTACAGTTGGGATTTTTTTGCACTCTTTTTATCTTACTCGACAGACATGAGTTCCTATGTGTAATTTTATGTTGTTCCCTTTTCGTGTTTGATATCTAACTGACACGTAAAATGAGAAAATTGATTAAAAGTGACAGTTCCACGGGATCGGGTCAAACTTTCGAGGATATTTCACATGTAATGTAATAATAGCTAATATAAAGTACAATGTTTTTATTTTAATAAAATGTACCTACCAGGTTTTTCACTCTAGTCGTAAATTGAGCCCTCGGCAATATTACAACTGATACAAAAAAGTTTGAAGCAATAAACAATTCTTCCAATTACTCCACATACCATAATATAGCATGTTCCGAGACTTGATACAAAAATTTATATAGGCCTTATATATAAGTACATTTTGTAAATTATACGTTCGTTCACAATCCGTAACTTTTTCAGAGGCAACTTGTAAATAAAATTTATGGTTTAGGAGATATGTAGAATTTTAGTTTATTGTCTGGAAAACCGTTCGCCATAAAGAGATATTATAAAGAAAATTATCATAAATTGTGATTATTTATTGTAAATACTTACAGAAGGTATGAAACACAATCACACATTCCCAAATGAATAGCATGCTGTCGAACATCGTGTTACTTAAAGAAAAAATTGAAATGTAGAAAAATTCAGTAGGCTAGCCTTCAGCTTATCAAATGAAAACAAAAAGAAACTATAACAAATGTTCGAAATGGGCACCTTGTACTTCTACAAATTTCTGGAGGACATTTCTTTGAATTTGGAAGAGCAATCCAAGATTCTTGCTTATAGCGTCAAAATGGAGTTCATTCTAACGATCTTTTTATTCCTTGTGTATACCGGTGCTACATATACCAAGCTTTATACATACACAATCCCATGACTACCCCGTCAAACGGTTGCCATCAATTTTCCAGCCGATTCAATCATCTTTGCCTCATTTGAAACAGATTCTTGATAGTTTTTTTTTGTTTGAGGAATATAGTGATGAATCCATGCTCAAAAATTGACTCATTTTTATTTTAAATCGTATCAATGAGGACTGAGAAATGTTCTTTCGATATATATTTTCCAGCTTTATCATCATCGGCATTATTATTATTTTTAATACCGATAGTATGAAATTTTTTTATTTCATCTTTCTGTTCATTTTAAATGTTAGGTTAGAATGGATTTGGATGATTCATTTGTATAGATAAATTGAGGTGATTAATTACTGAAATATTTCAAACAGGTTTTCATATTCACCTGCCATCGAGATAATAAATTCATACTGTTACCTGCCAGAGTATCTCTTTCTGTTTTGATGAGATTAATAAATTTTATATTTTCGACTACAGCTGTCCATCAGATTGCTATATAAAGTTTTCCCCACTTATAATTTGAATCTTGAAGACAAATTTATTACCTATTAAAGCAGCTTTCATATTTAGCACTTCGGATTATAGAATAGGAATGTGAAATTTTGTTATTTTATTGCGATATTGGTTATTATTTGATCATATTTCTGGACAAATGAATTATTTTAACTCACATATCATGTTTTGTACTGTGAGAAAATTGTATAAATTTGTATAAATCTCGGAGCCATCGCATTTAATAGTGGAATGTTTCTACGCATGCCTTGTATTTTGAGCACTACAATTTTAGATTACGAAAACTCGAAATGCGAAAATATAAATGACTGCTGAGTGAATAGTGTTCTGAATATATGTATATATATTAGTGATGAGTGTGGAATGTGTAAATAATTTCGAAAAATATTTTTAAGTAAATAAGATTCAAGAGTATAGACGACGGTTGCCCACAAAATAAGAATCGCAAAGAGCTACGGACGATTTTGCAAGACTGACGTGTAGCTTGGCTTTCTTTCCCCCATCTCCCACCCCGATGAGATGTCAACAACGTACTTAGCAATTGTTTGAGGGAAAGTGTGAAATATGTGCTCAAATGGTGCATAAGATTCAAAGGCTCACCGACAGATTTGGATGGAATACTGTATCGCACCCACTTACAGCCCACAATTATCTCTTATGATCACCATCTCATACCTGTATTGAAGAAAAACTTTGCAGGGATGCATCAATACCCACAATTAGCTAAGAGAGGAGTTTTTAAGCTATCAACGACTTATACGACTCTGACATGAAGAAAATGGTATATCGCGAGCAAAAATGGCGATTATGTCGAAAAATAAAGTCTAAGATTTCTAGATATGTTTTATTCAATGCCTCTAAACATGTTTTATATTGAAAAATTTATTGAAAATTAACAGTTAAAGATGTTGAAAAATCTGTATAAGTTATGGTGTAAAACCTGATTAGATTTTTTCAGATTAAATCACATAAAATGATTTGAATTTTCAAATACTTCAGATACGCTATAGCTAGAGATACAAAATTTCAAAATTCACACTTTTTGACTTCTTCTGTCAAATTTGAAAATTACTGATAACCTCCTAACTCGTAGCTTGCAATAACTAGATTAATTTAACTTCAATCATAGTTCAACTACGGATAGTCGTATCCATCAGAAACTTAAACAATAATTAACAGTTGATTAAGACTTCGAACCTAACTTCACATAACCCAGTTCAATTATAGGATTCCGGTTCAGTTTGTCGTTTAAAATGTGAAGACCAATCTGTTTCTGTTGATTAGATAATTCTAACAACAAGTTAAAGAAAAATCTTCCAGTTGAAACGTACTTACAGAAGATCGACCACAGTGTACCGTGACTTCAACTACATTCTAATTATTTTATGAAAAACCGCACAGATCGACTGTTTTTACACATAATTGAATAGAAATTGTGGAATAATCAAATTTGAATCTTCTTTTTTTTTCGACATTATCCTATGAGGTTATTTCACTAGTGTTCTAATACTCTTATATCTTAATCTTCCGAAGTTTGTCCGAAATAGGTTTTTCAATGTTTCTTTTTATCGATTTCTTGGTAGTTCCTAATCCATTATTTCAATCTATAATCCAACATTACAGAGTCTTCTTTCATTTTCAAAGCCGAATCTGCATCCAAATGTCCCTTTCTAGAATTATTTCTATTCAAACGCCGTTTTTCTTGGAGTTCTAGTTATTGCATCTTTAGACTGACATTTCTCGTTTCTATATAAACTTTTTTACTTACAACAAAACATCAAACCATAAGATGAGAGTGAAATTAATACAAAATCGATTATGAAATCACATTCACAACGTGGAAATTAATATGTGCTAACAGTTTTTGAGTTAGGTTTAACATAAAACCAATAAAATACTGCTCTACGTGCAATCTCTCATAAACGACAAGCGCGCACTGCTGATACATAGAGCAATTTATTAGTGAGAGTTGGTTTTTGGATTAACTGGCCAATTTAAGTGTATGGCTATATCACCATTTCTGTTCCCGATAGGTATTAGGATCACAGATCAAATCACAAGTCACAATGTCTAAACGTATTTATTGGTAGTAATCGTTTGAAGAGCTATAAAAAAATTTATTCATATATCCAATGAATAACCAAATATTCTTCAATCTGAATCTCTTTTTGCTCTATTGACTTTATTTCTTGAAGATCAATTCAATTTATTTCTATTATTTGCACATGTATATCATGGTAATGTCTAATATATCTCATCTTACCAAATAAATTTAACGTAATTAACATCCTGTAATCATCTATAAACTAAAGCTCGCATCAGATCCCAACTAACATTTAGTCGCAGTTTCAGTTTATCAAATTAATTTCGTCAAATAATGAATTTTTGGGAGAGGGAACGCAATAAATATACCTAGAAAATAGTGGATGCATCCTAACACATCCACAATGGAGTGAAGTAACTAAATAGAGTAACTGTCTCCGTTATAGATAACAAATGTATAATCCATCTTTATATCCTGGCATAATTAAGCTATTAAAACTAGACTCGTTTTAATTAAATAGACCTCGCAGTGCTCGAAAACAGATAATTGATAGACCGTGGCAGTGGAATCTTGAGCCCTTTTGAAATGAAATCTTCTGGATAACAGCATAGTAATCTTTAATTTTGGTTTTCTTTGTGCTAGCTTCGTCGAATCATTGTGTGTAAAAAATGTTGAACGGACCTATTTTTAATCTGTCGCATGTTGTGAACCATTCAGTAATTACTAAGAAAAATAATAATGACTCATAATACCTGTTTTTGCTAGTTTCTGAGATTTACTATATCCAGAAAATTAACATTCATTCAGGTGAGAATATACAGAATTTATAAAATTGGAATAATAATCGAGCTGAAAAGTACGATAAATAAATCTAGTTATGCCCGAATAATGTAATTAGGCAATTACGAGTAAGCTAGAGGTAGAAACATCAAACTTCAAATTAGATAAGTTACCACAAATTAGATTAAAAGAGATATGTTTACACAAAGCATCATTGTAAACCTCAAATGTGGGGTCAAATCAGGATTATTGAGATGAATTTCAGGTAAAGCTATGGTTAGAGATTTAATGTTATAACTTTACTATGAATAAAGTTCTCGTTTAAGAATATCTAGAACTATCTATCATATCTCTGTACTTACTAAAATTACGTATATCGCTAGGATAAAAAATGTTCTATTTGTAGTTCTTGGAAGATCCAAAACTCACCTGCTCTTGATAGGTCGTTATTCAAAATAAAAATTTTACATCATAATTATCGGAGTTGGTTCAATTTTCTATCAAACGCAACTGCTGAAGCTGTTGTTAAGTTTATAGAAAATCAAGGTTATCTTCTCTCTGTTTTTCTATAGATTTCTTCTGTTGACAATGGTACTATTTTGACTTCTTCTACTTTCAAAAATTCAACGTAATGTCCTAGTATGCGAAATTATGTTATTCTCTTCAAACGAATCACACAGAAATAACAAATAAGAAGATATTTACAGCTCTAGGGTTTCATATACGTGGAAATTCTTCTTGTGTGAACTGTGAAACATTACAATTCACGCAATAAAGATTTGCAATTTTTTGGTGGTGACACGGTTATGTTTGGATTCATCTCATCCTAATAATCTTACATTCAAATTTGCGCTTGAAAAGGCAAGTCAGCCAACGCTCTCAAAAAATCCATATAAAACCGGCAACGTTCATAAATCTGGCAACCTTGTTGAAACAGATTGAAACGCAGCAAGTGCGGCTATGGAAAAAACTTCAAAAATCTGATAGTTCTCCTCCACGCACTGCTCAAGGATGATTTCTATCGCAGATTGGAATTTTGCGAGTGGTAGTTCGGATGCTGCATTCCATTTTGTGGTCTTTAAGTTGAACGGTGCGGTAAATTGGCATGGCTACGTGTACTGGAGCGATCAGAATCCATGCGGAAAGTCTCATGGATCCGTAGTATTTGAGGGTCACGTAACTGCCAAAGTTTTATGAAAATATTCGAAGATTCTTCTCACTACGCGTTATGTGTCCGGGGCTATCTTAATGTTAATTCTAGAGAATGGATAGGCAGACGAGGATTCGTTGAGTGGCCCGCAAGGTAATGGGATCTGAAACCCTGTGGGGCCTTCTCAATGATCGCGTTTTTGCAAGAGGAGCACGCACTCTTTCCGAACTTCGAACAGGTATTGAAGAAGAATTTGTAACTCTTCACGCACAGCATGACATGCTTTGCCGGATCTTAGTACTCGTTTCCGATTGATACCACATAATTAGTACTAAATTATTCCCTGAAATGATCGTTCGTTTGTGATGCGTTTTTTTTTAATATGGTACGTTCTAAATTTGAGAATATATCATTATTCATTTCGATTTCGTAATTTTTGATTATCCTTACATCAAAAATGACCCAATAATATATTTATATATAATCATTATTTATTTTTGAGTCTTGTTAATAAGTAACTTATGACTTATGACCTATTATCAATGTCTAAATATAAAGTAAATTACCATGTTTCGATGCTGTTTCTAAAGAAAATCAAACAGACTTGATACTATATATCGACTTTTTATTAAAGCTTTCATCAGAAAAAGGCTGAAAACACGCAAGGTTAATTTACTATGAGGTGTCCTCTATAATTTGGTTCCCTCTAAGTTGCCGGTAATTTTCTAAATCAACAAAAAACTTAGAAGGTTAAATTTCTTTTCGACTGATGATAACGATTGTCAGATGCGTTAGAGATACGTGAATAGATATTTTTGATGCCAGTGGCGCCGACGCCAAGAGCATATTATATCGAACACAATTATCGCCGCGTTATTTTAAGATGCCGCTATAATATTTCATCTGCATTTAAATTATCGAACCTTAAGTAGACTTGTGGCATGAAATATTTATTATTAGATGCTCTAGAAATTCAGTTTTCCAAGAGAAAGCTTAGGTTCACTATTCAAATTATTCATATAACATATTATTCAAGAACATTTATAGAAGTCACTGGATTTATTCTTATTATGCCAAAAACATAGCAGGATATATAACAGAAGGTTATGCTATTGAGATCAATTTGTAATACAAAAGTTTATTGTAAAAAAATGCAAATTATGCCACGAAAGAAAAAACTGTGAGAATTAATTAAAACGAAATTAAACTTGATGTTTAATTAATGAAAAAAGCTACATAATTAAAACTTGGAATCACCTGGTAAGAATATCTGTTTTTATCTTTACAAACCAAAATAAGCAAAATTGTTGCACAATTAATTTGAACAGAAATGTAAGGAATGTTCCAAAATCAAGATCAGGATCAGGAATAAGCGACGACGAGCTAACCAAATGTACGATCTGGTGTTACTGATCTCTAATGAGGATTGTTAAGCTTTGAACCTTACCGGAAAATATGCTTGAAATTGGTTTTTAATTGATAAGAATGACAAATTGGCTTCGAATATAAAAAAAGACCGGCAACTATTAGAGATTTACACACCTCAGATCTTTAGTTCACCAAAACTTCAGAATGTTCTCTTCAATACAGTATTGTTAACCAATTGTTAATGGTCTTATTCTTCCAAACAACACGGAAAACCTAGAAAAACAGGGAAAACTGATAACCGTACATCTGAGTAGGTCTAGGAAATCTACCAGCTCAAGTTTGTTTTTAAACATGCTCGTACTGTTTCAAAAGTCCGAACAGACGATTGGAATTTTGTGAAATCTTCATATGATTGCGATGAAAAAGAAAATTTCCCTTAATAATGCAGTAGTCTCAGACGAGGCAACATTTTATACAATAAATCAACACATCTGTAGATACTGGAATCGGCTAAATCTCCACCTCGCACTTCCTAAAAATTAATGTTGCCATGGAAAGATTTCTGGTACTTATTTCATTCGCGAGAATTGAAGAGTCAAATGATAATTCTCGTATAGCAATGTTTTGAGACCCAATTGCGGAATTCTCAGATCCAATTAAGAGAGAAAACTTGGTTCCCATTATTTGGTTCCAAGAAGATAGGACGGAATATTTCAAGGTTTCTGTATAAACAGTTCAATAGAAGGTGGATTCAATAACGTGAATCAATAAAGTGGCCACCTAGGTCACCTAATCTTGAGCCCCTCAATTTTTTCTGTGCGGACATTTAAATATTCGAAGAATTCACCAACTAGACCAGAATTAAACATAAAATGACTCATATAATTCGAAGCTTATCGAAAATTCTGTATATCAGATCTACCATCATCTGGGCCTATATCATTTTTTTGACTTATATCAGAACACGCGGAATATAATTTGATTGTTTGACGGGTTTTTACATTAATTCATCATAACCGTATAGAATATGAAGAAATGAAGGAAAAATTTCATGCAAACAAACAATAAAATGAAGTACAGACAAAAGAGTAAGAATATCAACAGAACGAACAGTTATGTTTCATTTCCTCAAAAATTATGTAACAGTTTTTAAACTAATTTTGAACCGCATGCCTGTTTCGTAACAATGCCAGAAATTTTTCAATTTGTATTCACCTCTTGGAATCCTACTAGAGAGGGAAGTAATAAAATTAAAATAGAAGAAAGTAAGCTTATTATCTAACACACTGTAGATACTTCCATTTTTTCCAAGACTTGCTTTTAGTCGAATTTCATGTACGTCTTAGAATATTTTGAAGTTTTGATAATTAGTTAGTTAATTAAAAATTAAGAATTATTCAAACAAATATTCTTCTATTTGATGTAAATTACAAAAAGAACGATAGAGGCCTGAAGACTAAAAATTTATTTGAATTGATAATGATGTTTCCAATTAATGTAAAAATTATTTCAATCAACAAATGCTTTGGATCTATTGTTGTTCTATAAACTAATTTGAAATCAAAAATTGATGTTTTATGGAGAAATAGCCAAACTGGATGACCTTGAGCGATCCTTCTATTATGCAGGAAATGAAAAATGTGTAGTCCTATTATTAAGTCTTTGTAAATAGTAGATAATGCAAAAGTAATGAATCTAGAACTGTTCATATAATGTACGTACTTCATACATCTAGGTTTTTGTCAACATAGATAAATAAAAAAATATCATTTGGGTTGACCAAACCATTTTGTAAAAATATGGAAAAGCCTAGTTACATATATTTTATAATACAAACAATAACAAAAAAATATTTAGTTGTCTGAATCGTATAAGAACACTAACATCCTAGAATAAGTTAAATATCTAAATTATGTGACAAATCATATTATCAAGATATTTTCTTCATAAAGAATATGATGGAAACTAATTTTTTCATCGTGTGGTTGGGTTTTCCCACGGGTGTGGTGAACGTGGATCCCACGGATTGATGAAAATCGTGATGGACACATTCTACATTTAGGATTTTCGAATTAGGTCCTCTTACGGTCCTAATTGAAGTTACTTTTTGGTGCAGATCCAACTTTGACCTAATAAGGTCCAGATTTGTTAGTCGCAGACGAATTTCTAGTCCGGATATTCTGATATAATTATAATTCTACACATCTTAATGGAATGTATGGTAGCGCTGCTTGTTGCCTATCTAGTCGGTTGGGATATGATTCCTCATTCCCCACACATGGGATCCTAGTAAATTCGATAATAGGTGGCGGTATATTGACAACGTGCACTAATGTGGAATCTATAATTTTATTTGAACCGTTCGGAATGCGACAATATCAGTTGAGTCCCATGTACGTCATTGCAAAAGTTTATTTATTTATCATTATTTTTGCTACTCTAATCGGTCACAAAATGAATAAGAACTTATTCAATAATACCTACTAAAACCTTTAATTCCCACAGGCAATTTTCCTCTTTTCCTGAGTGATTCGATACCTTCTATCTTGGTACAAGTGTAACTGCTAGATCTCAAACGTAACTCTTTGCCTATAGAGTTCAGCTTCCAATTATACGGTGGTAGTCATAAAACCAAGTATACTGAACATTTCTAGGACAACGTTCTGAACATAATTGGCTCGATGTAGTTACTTTCAACTTTTCTTTAATGATAGTATCATCATATTCAATCACCTTGTCACGTAGCTATTGCTGCAGCTCAGCTTTTCGATTGTTGGAACTGTGCTACGTTCAGTTTCGACGAATATGAAGCACACGCTGTCATGAATAAACAAATTATTGTTTTAATTTCTATTGACAGAAGTGGATTCAATAATTCATAAAGCAAGGGACTTACATTTTTTAGCCAGATATACAAACCACCCTGTATATATGAAAGGAACTTATTGAATCATAGCGTTATGAGAAATTGTGTCTTGCGTCGGTGTCTATGATTGAATTACTATGAAAAAACCGCTCCTAATTGACTTTTTGTGTAAAAATTCATCAATCTTTTAGGAGTTTTTGCCAGATGTTATCTGATGTTTAACATTGTAATTTCGTATTACAATGTTACTATGTTAGAATCGCTTGGGAGTTCGATAAAAATTTTGATTGATGTCCTTTTACCAAGGCGTAAGATTGATTACAGCTGAAATAAGTTTTCGACATGCATTAAATGGGAGCGGATGATAATTGTTTGATATTATTTCTTATTTATGAAATAACCAGTTTAGTTTACAAGGTAAAACTGAAAAAAAAAACTTCCAAATTATTATAAGAATACCCTGAATTACAAAGTACGTACATAATTATGCAACGTATGGAAATTCATCTGAAATTGATTTTAAGACAACATGAAAGTACATCTATAACGCAAATAGCAACTTCAACTGAAAAGAAAATACTACTACTAATTTTCGACTAAACTGTGTACCAAGTGGGCAACTAATTTGTTTTTTTTTTATTAAAATTTGGAACATACTAGCTGACCTTGCATTTTGTTTAAATTCTGATCGTTTGACATGACTCACATTTTGTGCAAAAAATTTAAAGTGCATTCGAAAGAAACGCAAGCTCCATCCTCCTAATATTATCTAATTATTTTTGAAGAAATCAGTTTGAAAATCATAGCGAATATCAAACAAATTGGACGGGTGTTTCTAACAACAAGAACTGAACGATTTCATAAGATATCTAAAACCCTCATAGGATATGCTGTATTCTGTCGATTTAAAGAATACATCCTCTTTTATTTGGGTATTAAAATTATATTTCATCATAAAACATATATATCTTTGAAAACAAATATTAGGTTCGGGAGAATACACTCAAAACGATTCGAATCTTTTTATTGACTGTGAAAAACACATAACTGGGATAAATATTGGTTATTTTCTACAAAATTTTCGACAGTTTCAAGAAAAATCCAAGAAACACTTGATAAGAATATGTATTGTTTTAAGACTGAATGTCTTAGGAGAGCAAAATAGGAATGAAAAATCCTGTTGTGTCAGGGAAACACTGAAAACTGGTACAATTGACGACATCAAAGGAGGACATTGAATATCACGATTGGTGATAAGACATTTTCTTGTAAATTATGTAGTTGCGGATTTGTCATGTTTCATCTGTTTCGATAATAAGCAAAAAATTATTGATTGCGTGTTCATCCATCAAAAAATAAATCTGGTAAACAAAAATTAACTCTAAACAGTTGAGACATCGCAGATGTTTATTGACTTTTGTGATTTATCTCTATTTAGAAACTTTACTTGGAAAAGCATTTTTATGGGGCCATAATTAAGAAGCACCATACTAACAGATGGACAAACCAATATTACGCGAATATTTTAGCTCCATTTTCACTTGTAACTCAAAATTTTATTCGTGACGCAAAATAACAGACAGATATTTTTTTTTTGTGCAAATGGTATATATTAATTCAAATTAATTAACAAACGAGAGCAATATAAACAAACTAATTAACAGATTACTATTGATTGAATATAGAAAAAATGGTGTCCAGTATGATTGAAAGGCATCCTTCTTAATTTCAACATTAACATATGATATTATGATAATAAATGTACAAATCCTGGAATTGTGCTAGCAAATAGCTTGATTCACATTGAATATTTTCGGAAATTTCTATTCTACTTTCCTTTGATTATTTGTAGATATGACAAATTTATCCAGAATTAATTCTATACATTTACTTCATTTCCAATACAAATTTCATCGTGATTGTGGATAAATCAATTTTTCATTCACAGTTGATACTCTTAGGTGAGATAAATGTGAACACACGTAATGGGTGTTTCAAATATACTACTCACTAATTTATATTCATTGTTTGAAATGTTTCTGTTCTAGCATATCGCATCGCTTAAACCACTGGATCGATCTCAGTTTCTAGTCCTCCATATTTATAGTGAATTTTTACTAAAAGAAAAGTGAATCTAAAACATGGTGTTACAAGCACTGTCAATATACTAATGCTGCACATTTGAAAAGAAAAGGAATATATAATAATGTTAAAGCAGTATAACCTCTTGTAAGATATTATTATGTTCCTTTTCGAAAATTAGGTATGCTTTTACTAGAAAAAAATCACAAAATTTTCTTAAGATTAGATTAAGTTTGGGCCAAACACAATGCAATTTGCATTTAGTGACTACATGGGTAACTACATTCTGATATTATCCAGCATTTCCAATTATATGACGAAAATGGAAAGCCTATCTATAAAAAACGAGTACCTATAAATAAATAAAGAGCAATTTTCCATCAATTATTCATGTTGTATCAAAAATACTGTAACCACAGATATACATAATTTTTAACTAAAGTTATGAACCAAATGAACCAAAATAGAGGGTCCGATCCATTGAATTATTCACATATCCAACAAAAAAAATAATAAACGATTTTTAGGTCAGAAAAAGTACCAAATCGATATTGAAACTTGTAAATAATTTACATAGCTGTGAGGGAAAAATCAACAAAACTACCATAAAAAAATTTGTTCATCATCATAGAGTAATTCATTCTCTTGAGAGCTTTTTAAACGACATATGCCTCAATTATTTATATTCCATTCAATTAGCAAGCTTCTAGTATTCATATTTTGTAAAAATTTGCTTAATGCGCAATTTGTTAGTTACAAACATAAAATTAGGTGTGAATATGTCGTTTCATTAATAAATTCATCAAATCACTTTATTTTTACTAATAAAATGATAAATATATAGTTGTGAGATTAAGGATAAAGTTCATATGGTCAGGGTAAACCTGCTATTAAATAAACTGTAATAAAATTTAGCAGTACGACTCAACAGATCATATTCCAATACACCGATTTAAGTTGAATTGCTATTTTTGATAAAATATTCTTCAGCATTAGTATCAATTTGTGTAAAGACAAAACATTAATAGTGAATATTCAAGTATAATAGACCGTTCTTATTAGTATTCATGGACTACAAGAGGGCATACATAATAAGTAAATGGATGTAGATATCTATGTTATGAAATGATAATTCGTGCAGACGACCAAGGATATGTAGCCTTTGGTGACTTGTTTATTACCTTGAGAACATACTTGTCAGTATATTTGGGAGGAAGATTTATGAGAAATGAATTGTTCTGATATGAGAAGGAGAACTAAGTCCAATAATATCGTGGAAATCATGATGCAAAGAAGTTGAAATGAGTAGGATATACGAGTACAAATGAATTTCTAAATTCATGCGACAAATTCTAGTATGAAATCAGGATGCGTTTTTCATGTAACAAAATTCACACAGGTCACCCCGAGATATCACCCTTGACAGTTGGTGAGTGGTAATTTTTTCAAAAATTTCTGCTAGAAACTCAAAATTCTCTAATTTTCGTACTGTCGCAAAGGACTTACTACGAATACTTTTTCGATATTTCTGTTACACTATACAGAGGTGTAATTACTTTATTTCATATCAAAACTTTTTTGTCAAGATGAAGTTCTATGAATTTAATAATATTAAAGCTTAAAATCCTTGATTTATTGGAAAATAATCCTTATTTTAGAACTTTTTCTCAAAGATTATAGATCTAAAAAAAAGCAATATTCAAAAAAGTGGAGATATAAAGTTACATCATTACAGCATTTAACAATTTCATACGAGCAATCACCTCGTAATATTTTCCCAGTTTGAAATTCACTGTCAATATAGATGAAAATGGGAAAATAATGATTCAACAATTAGATACGACAATTTCAAGGATTGTATAAGTACAAATTGGTAAATAAAGATAATTGCTCGGGATGATACTTAATTATGTTTTGTTGAAACAAAAAAGGGTTTTAATGGTTTGATGGTTAGAGTAGTGCAAAATATTTTGAAGATACTAACTCAATTTACAAAATGACATTCATTGTATGTAATGATGCTTATACCGAATAGTCAAGTTAACTTACATCTGTCCAAGTCAAGATAGAATTAAATTTAAAATGAACAATATCTGAGTAGAATTAATCCCAAACTTATGATACATATTAAGTGTTAAATTTACAAGGCTGAATGCCAAGCTTCAAAATACACTACCGGTCAAAAATTGTTGCCTATAGTTTATCTGATACGGAACAAATAAAAACAATAGGTACGATCAATTATGATATTTATATATTGAACAGCATATATAGTTAATAATATAGTAATAATGAAATAACAGCCTGTAATGGTTACAAATTTAAATTTTGGATTTATTGTTATGATTCGGTGCATAATTTTGAAACCCTGTGTAACAATTTCGACAATAATCGTCGTCTATTTTGTTCCATTCTTTTTTCAGGATAATCCAAAGATATGAAGTAGAATTAAGACAGTGATTTCTGACATCTATGTCCCACAACTCAATCGATTTGATATCTGTGACGATAATAAATAAGTGAGCCAGTACTTGCAAGTTTTAACTTGCTACACTCTCTGACAGGATGTAAACATGTGCTCGTACAAAAGGGATTATGGGGTGGCTAAACCTCTTAATCCGTAGTGAATGTATTTGTGCAAAAATATTCATATTGAATTGATTATTGTGGCTGAAGTTATGTATTTAACAACACAAACAAACAACGAACGAAAGTTAAGAATAGAAGTTGAATAAAACATTCTCCACATAATTAAAACATGTAAGATACAAATGACCATATTAATTACAATAATTGTAAATGGAAATTTCAAATTGAATTATTTGTATAAAAAAGATCACAAATTTATCGATGATTAATACAGAATATTTTCTCATAATTTTATAATTATTTACAAAGAAGGTGTAAAACTATATATGTTGTACCTAATAAACCTCTATAATATATAGAAGTTTTTAATTTTCTTTCTTATTCACTCAACAAACTAATTTTTTTTTGGATTACCATATAATTTCAATGTTTTGAGTACCTCTATCGAATGTGATTGAAATTGAAATGTGAGCTCAAAAAAATATATTGGAAAATATTTTTAAATGGCTGAAAATAAAATAAATGGAAACTTATAACTAACGAACAGCATGGTATAAAATTTAAACCTCCAGGACTCATAAAATATATTTGTTACAATTCTTGTGAATACTAGAATATAATTTTCAGTTTATTTTTTATCATAGAATCACATATTAAGTGATAGATGGGTGATTCCGTTCTAACTGTGATTTTTTGTATTCAAAATTTCAAGATTTTAAAATTTAACTTTTCTAACTTTTTTATGCATATTATTCATCTATTTTACTGTAAAAATAAAACTCTAAGAGGAATTTACTACAACTTCAAAGTATCACGAGCAAGACACAAATGTCGGATTTTGAGTTCCACGGTACTGACTCATTTATCCACGGTACTGACATGGTAACTTAAGATATTAAACAACAAGTGCATCAATTTTCCTCAGTTTGATCATAAACATTAGAATTTATAAGGTAATTAGTTTAAATCATTTGTTACGACAAAAAAAATTAATAATTTATCGGTAAATTCTAGGAATGGACATGACACGGTACTGACATGGTAACTTAAGATATTAAACAACAAGTGCATCAATTTTCCTCAGTTTGATCATAAACATTAGAATTTATAAGGTAATTAGTTTAAATCATTTGTTACGACAAAAAAAATTAATAATTTATCGGTAAATTCTAGGAATGGACATGACACGGTACTGACATTCAAGTGATGTAGTATAAGTTTTCTCTAAGTGGCAAGTTATATTGTATAAAAATAATGTTTAAATATCTTAAGAATTATTCAATTAACACAAAATTTTTATTAATTGATTATTAATTAATGACTAGTACAAAAAAACAATACAGGACATTGAATATCACAGTTAGAACGGAATCACCCAGATATCGAATCTCAGATTATCGGAGAAAGCATCAATTTATGATCTGTATCAAATGGATAACTGGGAAATCAGATAATTTATGGTACCATTGTTTCAAAGTAAAAAGCACAGGAATATACCGTATTAGAAGAATTCAAGTATTTCTATGAAAAGATTGTGAACCACTGAGGAAGTTCCTCTGCTCTTGTTCTGATAAGTAGAGTCCTAAATGAATGAATGATAAATCTAATAATATTAAAATTCTTTGCAGAATATTTTGAAGAATACTACAATCCATTCATAAGTAGATGTCATACAAAATATCGCGTTACAGATCTGTGTTATCAGGCCGTGTCTGTGATAGCTACACAACTACGGTATATCCCTGTTTTGGCAATTGTTGATTTGTGTTTGTCGAAATAATTCTTGTCCTGTTAAATACATGATTAATAGTGTGTATGTTATGTTAATAAATTTATTATTTAAATGGATCCGTCTATATAAATTGCAGGAATTTGTTTGTTCACCACTTCTATCTGTTATGAAAATTCAAATGTTTGCTGGTGAGTCATAATATGACGTATATTTTATTGAATAGGGCTCGGTGAAATTGATTACCATCGGAATGCACGCTTGGAACTCAAAATAGCAATGCGAGCTTGTTCGTTTGTTCTATTGTTTTGTTTGTTTTTTTTTTTTTATTCTAGACTACAAAATGGAATCTGTTTTATTGACCAGTTTAAAATATTATCAAACTGTACTATAAATTTAGAGAAAAGGGGTGATAATAATATGATATTTTGTCCCCCAGGTATACTTGCATTTATGACTGTGGTTCGCAGCATTTAGTGGATACCAAGCTTCCGTTAGGCGTGCCTTCCAGCGTGACGCCGTAACCCTTTCGATGCGACAAATAAATGTATGCTCTGATGGACAGTGCGGCAGTAGTTAATTCGATACTTGTTCAATTCCCTTTTTTTGTATATGTAATTCAACCGATTCTAAAAATTCTTTTAGTTAATACGCAGTTTTCAAAAAGTTTTCGTTGAAAATCCAGATAACGCAGCGCTTGTGCTCCTGAGTCATCATGAAACAGGAATGGGAAATATTTTCGTAATCATTGAAGTAAAAATCCTTTCTTTAGCGACGTAGCTTGATATAATCATTATTATTTTATATTTATAACGAACTTTAGCTCTTTAGATTTGGAAATATTAGACTTTTAATCATACATATATTAATTATAACTGCTCATACTAACGAATCCCTCACACTTATAAAATAGTCAATTTTCTTCTAATATCAGAAAAATGTTTTCAATATCTCACTCGATGAAACATGTGTCGAAAGAAACAGTTCTTAGCACTGGCGGGGCACAAAAGACAGCGTATTAGGAATAGTTTCAAGATTTTAATATAAATCGCGAAAATAAACAACAATACTGCCTCATACATTGATTAAAATAGTAGAAAACATATACAAATTATTCAATTACTACGAGAGTATGTGTTTCCAATAACCTCCATAAAAATATTTCTCTATAATATATAAATTGATAATATACTCTATCTAAAGCCAGTTTTAGAGATAACTTAGATATTCTACACTGTACTCTCAAATATATTCGAAAATATCTCCTTTCGAAAGGACCAATTCCCATCCACAAATTCGAATTTATTGAATGGAATGCAAAGAGAAAAATCTCAACTTAAAACCCAACTTTCAAAGAAATTTCTCCGACTGGTCAAAAGGTACGTGCTAGGAATGCTATAGCTGTAAAGTCTATCCTCTATTGACCCACTGAGAATGAAGACAAATAGATGCGAAAATCTTGGATAATGTAGTTGCTCGACAAGCTCAATATTTTATTTATGCACATCAATCGCACTCACTTTATTGGCTGGTATTTCAGTTCTTTGAAAGTACAAAGCTATATTGTTAGAATTCAGTCAACGTAATAAATAAAATTAGAGAGTTTACAGTTTTATAAAGCTCGGAAAACTATATCCTACGGAAGATTGAAACATTAATTGAAGCAAGTGGAAGAATGAAAATAAAAAATTTCAACAGTGAAAAAACTTTATATAATAATTTCATTACCTAATATACTTTTATAGATATGAAGAAATTTTTGTTTGCTGTATGCATTTGGTAACAAGATTTTTTGAATATTTTATTTTAGCAAGCAAACAAGGTGGTTACTTTAAGCTGTCAATTTATACACTATATGAGAAATAGCCTATGAAAGGTACATTCCTCTTGGTCATTACGATGGATTACACATCAATCTGAAGTATCTCAAGTAATGAAAAACGTGGTAGTTAACCAGGATACCGATATATAAGAAAATATTCAATCAAGACTATCTGATGATAAATTTTTCTCTCGATTTTCAAGTTTTAATGGTTTTGTAGTATAAACATCGATTTTATCACGAGTGGAAATGGGTAAAATCAGCATTTTAATGTTTTAGTTTATTTTTAAAGTCCAAAAGAGTTTTTAAAGGCGTAAATCCACTTCTTCTATGGATTCTATTGTTTGATTTCTGGGTTCATTGCAAGGGTAAGAACAGCTAATATTTATCACCTGATCTAAATATTAAACAAACCTACGTGAAAGTTGTACATGCAAAAACACCCTGACGTTAGTTTGAGGTGCTTAATGTGAAAATTAAGAGTCTTGCTTTAAATAATGTAAGTAGTTGAACGAGCGGCAGTTGCAAAGCTTATGGTACATAAATCAAGAAATATAAAGTTTTACTCAGAACTGCAGAGCGAACAGTTACAAGAAGGTAAAGATGGAAAACATATTTTGTCGTTAGCATTTGATTACATCTGTTCCTAAAATTCCCGTTCAGGAATTATACTACGTGAGACAGTTGTCAGGAATACAAAATCTTAAGAGTAACGATAAAACATTATTCTTGTACCACGAGGGTGTTGCACGAAAAAGCCCTAATGACGTTTGCTCTTTTCTTAATGAATACCTAAAATCAGTACCAGTACCTTCGTTTTTTCAGTGATAACTGTTCAGGCCAAAACAAAAACCGTGCGATGTTAAGTTTCTCCATATACCTGAAAGATAAGAGAGGCAAGATTCAGGTCGTTTCCAGAAGGTCACTCAATATTTCCCTGTTCGCGGAATCAGTTTCCTCCCGTGTGAAGTATATCTCGGAGGAATATATGAGGCTTTGAACAAACATGACTTCATTTTTGATGTTCATGAAATAACTGACATAATTTTGCAAATTTCATCACGGTTTAATAAGTTCACTGTTCATGAGGTTACATCATATGACATAGTTTTAGATTTCGAGTTAAGGCTTACCAAAGTAGAGTGCCAATAAGAAAACTGCAAAGATGGAAGATATTGAAAAACTGAGAGCCTATCTTCCAGACCAGCATCAAGGATTTTCCGAGGAAATTTGTGACTGGCCAACTGATGACAGAGATTATCAGCGATTTCGAGGTTGAAAAAACCAACGATGACCCATAAATCAGAAATATGGCCTCAAATCTACATCTTTGATTTTTTTTCCTCCTTTAAACTCATTTAAGAAATTTTACTACCGTTTTAGTAACTTATTGTCTTACAATAAAAATAACAGTTTTTACTTGAAACTTGAAATGGTTTTTATCTTCTTGCAACTTAGTTTCACATTTTTAGAGCTATATAACTAAATTATGGATAAAGAGACAAGTGTATAATTTTTAATTCTGTTGTAAATTGAATTTATTCACACGTCAAAATGTTCTTACAAATACTTTGAGTGATATATTAGGATTAAAATGCCAAGTTTGATATAGATTATGAAATATTGTTCATTAATAGATTACACTGTTAAATCTGTATCAATTTTATACTTTTATGAAAAAAATTCTCATTTTATTCAATCAATATGATTTTAATTGTCAAATGTTAGTTTCTCAATATACGAAAAAAGGGTAATTATTTATAGATATCATAGAATTCATAAAATAGAATTAGGTAAGTGATTCCTTATAAATAATTCTTTTTTTCCCATCATGTTTCAATAATAATTAAATAGGAATCTACTTATCTTCTATTCTATTCGTCATTTCATGCATTTAGATTTCGGACACATGAAATATTTTGATTATATATTATATCCTTTAGGTTGCTAATAATCTCTCGAAGATCTACCTTCGAAAATTCTAATCTTCATTCAATATGAATATCCACACGTCCATAGCCAACAGTCTTTACACCTATCTCATCCCCAGACAAAAGTTTGTTAAAGAAGATGTTAGTTCCACAGCTTTTATGGATTTGTTTTCAGATAAATCTTTTTCTTTGATAAAACTATATCTTATGATGATAAAAAGTGATGTAATGAAATAATATTATTTGAAAATTATCATATTCCAAATTGTTTTTTCAAATATTTCATCATATTATTATAGTTGATAATAGTTTGAATATCTTCTACATACAATTGAAAGGAAATATGTTCTCTTCATAAAATTCTTGCTCCCCTTTTGCCAAGAAAAATCAAATCATGGTTTTTTTTATTGTTATTATGCAATTATTATGCTCTCATCATTCAAATTTTAAACTAGGATGATTAAATAGCGTGATATCCTTGTGACCTGTGTGTTCTCATAACACCAGTGCTGTGTGTTAAAAAATTTGGATCGTTGACAAAAGTTTGTTGTAAACGGTAGATGATCTGGCAAGAAATCTTGCTCTAGTTGATATTTAAAAAAGACGTATTTGTTTTTCTTATCATAAACTTTAGACAATTAAATCGTTATCAGCTGAATTTGAAATAATACTTGGTTAATGATTCTTGTTGTTCTTGGCGCATCGGTATTCATTTTTTTCTTTGTTTCACATTCACATTTCACGTCGTTCAATTACTCTAAATGTATTTTTGCTTGGTAATTTAATATCACGTCGTCATTTGCGTACTAATAATGTATAAGTTTACAAATAACAAGGGTTCCAGAATCTAATTATTGTTAACCTATCGTCATAACTATCGATAAAAAGCAGTTCTCTATGGAAAATCTAGAAAAAATCAAGTTTTACCCGTTGATGAAATTTTGCGAAACGATGCAAGAACAGAAAGCCCTCAGTTCTAATTGTTTAACATGCTTTCGTTCATTGATGAGGTCTTATTAGCGCGACAATCTATTTTCTATTCACATAATGCGTTCTAATCAATGATTAAAACCTTCATCATTACTCTATACCAGCTTCGGTTATTACTTTATAATTTTCAAATCAAAATATGTCTAAACCGTACACAGTATCGAGTTTTACTGAAAGTACATTCTTAATATGTTTTGCAATGAAATCTTTACAAGAAAACTCCAATTATTTTTCAGTTTTCTACCTATACTAGCAACAGGGTCACTTTATTTAGAACATTCTGTATAATAGCTACTACATTTAAAATCAAACACATATTATTCCAAATAGACCATAAGTTTGAATTTCATATGTGATCATATATTGAGTCCATAAGAAGAGAATTATAAATTCTGCTTATATTTGTTATCATTTCCATTTCGGATATGTAAATTGTTTCTCAAAATCTCAAAATTCTTTTTTTTTGTTATCGATTTCGTTCAAATAAATATTTTTTGTCTGTTTACCATTTTCTCAAGTATTTCATTGATTTCTTCTTTTGCTTTGCAAATACTGTGATATTTGTCCAATTATTACAAAAACCTTATTTTGTTTCATTTGTTAATTTATTATGATAATAAATAGTTTATAATTTTATCCCAATTATCCTGAACTTCCTTCTGCTTACTTTCGACGTGTAGTGTTAACACTGGTGAACTGTACAGCATCCTTCAAGCTTTCAAATTTATCTCTACATAAACATAGCGCTATATGTACTGACATTCTTTCGTCCATACAGAAAATAAAAAAACATATTCACCGACCATCCAATAGTCCAAAGCATTCATGAAATCTACTAAATTTTCATTCATCTCCTAATAGAATTACAGGAAAATAATCTGCACATCGCCATGCCGTAGAAGCCGTCGAGACTCCTGAAATTCCAAATCAGCGTGCCCTTGATCTCAAGACTTACCTCAAAAACCTCATACAAGAATCTTGGCGCGATATATATATGGAGCATAAATTCTACAGCATTACATAACATCCACTCTTCTACTTCTCGCCTGCTTTCTGAGTAGGAGAGAGGTTGTGACATTCCGACGGTCGCTACTTAAGTTTTGGGATAGACGAATAAAAACGAATATATATATATATATATATATATATATATATATATATATATATATATATATATATAAAATGTTTTATAAATATTCTCCATTGAAATCAATACCAGTTTGCATGCCTTACAATCAATTTTCTGAGCATTTTTTCCATTCCAATTAAGGTAATTCCAAAACATGTGATTTTAATGCGTCAACCGCTTCTTTAGGTATACCTCGATATTTATTTTTGATCTTAGGAAATAAGAAGAAATAATTGGATGCCAAACAAGGACTGTATGACGGATGACCCATCAATTCGATGTTTTGACTGTTTTGTTTGACCTGATGTGTGCATTGTCGTGGTGGAGAATGATTTGTCGTCTGCGATTCGTTTAAATAACTTCACTAAACAAAATCCTGTGTACTATTCAGAATTGTCCGTTCTCCGTTGATCTAATGGACCGGTGGTGACATATCCAGTTGTTTAGTTTCGAGTTCATATGCATGGATCCACGATTCATCGCCAGTCACGATGTTCGATTTCGAAGCATTGCGATTGAATTTTGTCAATATTTCTTCACACCAATCATCAATGAGTTCTTTTATGCCGTATTCAACGCGAACAAATCCTTTTTACAACCAAATGTGCAGGCAGCAGTATGTCACATGATGATCTTGCAATATCAGTATAAACTGAGCATCGATGTTTTCTGGCACAACAGCCAGTATCAGACGATCACGAAATTCATTCTGTAGCGAAGTGCGACCACGATCTAATTCGAAAAACCAGTGAAACACTATTATTTCGAGTCGATGCTTCATCACCAAAAGTCGAAGCGAGTTGATCGGTACACTACTGTTACTTTAATCCACATCGAAAATTATCACTCGCAAATATTCGCGATTAAATTCCGTTCTTTAACCAAGAAGATGAATGTTTCAAGTATCTGTAAACAACTCGAATAGCAAGACAACACGTTCTGAGTACGTTCACAATTGAGAATGTCAAACTTTATGATGATAATATCAGATAGTGTTGCCATATCTCAAAACTCGTAAGAAAACTCAACCACACAAAACTTACTCACGACTCTCACGGCTATTTGATGTCATCAGAGAGTCGTTCCGTCTACCAAAGTTGTCACGTTCGTATGTCTGTTAAGTCAGTCATTCATTTAACTTATATATCTTTTTATGGGTTTTTGTGTGTGCCAAAGACCAGCACTGTCAAGGCACGTTAAATTGAAATAGAAAAATGAGAAATTTTAACTCCACTAAATAATTTGATAAGGGGTTGTACAGTGAATATGATATAAATAGACGTTCTAGTTTCTGATCTCTAGCTAATTTGATTTTTGGTACCGTTGGTGATATTCATTCTTTTTACGATGTTCACATCACCACTACACCAACAATCACAATTTCACTGATTGAAAGTAAACTCTGATCTCCAGGTTTATTTATTGATCATAATATTTGTTGATTCAGTATTTTATTCAATTTTTTCAAAGATAATTGGAAAGGGCTCTACTCTTTCAATGAATGTATACTGAAATTCAATATCTTATTATCGGATAGTTCTATAACTATTAAAGTGGTTTCTTATACTAAATAAATCTGTATTATATGCTCCAGAACATATTTATCAAATTTGTTTTTTCTTCTGAGCTACATTTTGTATCGGGAAAAAATTTAATAAATATTTATGTTGTATCTAAATGAATTATTTTCAACTCAAATGTTTTTATTCATGCCAACTCAATTATGAAATGCACATTCCTTTGTTCAGTGGGTGATCCCGTTTCAAAACAGGTAGTGAAGAATTAACAAGAAATTTAGAATGAATATGGTGGATGAATACATTTGGCCTCACATTATGCAGTCTCTAACGATTTCAATTGATTTTGCGACATTCTATTCTTAATAAATATGAGTTCATTTGAAGGTGCAAATAGTATAAAATTTTTATTGGAAATGGCATGTATAAACAATCATAATTTTAAAATTTGTAAAGTAACTTGATAGTTTATCAAACTGGTGTTTTATTGAAAGAGATATAGTAATTTACAATGAGAAATAACTATCTAGAAAACTCGAAATATAAAGAGAAGTTTGGCATCTCAAGAATGTGTTTTTGAAATAACTGCGTGTCTGAAATATTTTATTTCTTTTGAAGTTTTTCTCATTGTCAATAGTTTTTCTTGTACTCTTGTTACATAGCGTAGTAGATAATAGCGGAAATTAAGAATGTTTCCCAATGAAAACAGTCAAATAGACAAGTTGACGTCAATTCCAATAGTAAAAAAATTATTCTTCAAAGAGGTTCTGTATCTTTCTCAAATTTGTACTTACCAGCTGTTATACATCCACTCCTAGACATAGCGTCCCCTAATATTTTCCCCAATCTACAACTATCTTGTATCATTTGCTTTTAGTGTCAGCGTGACACTTTATTCTCTATCTTTATTAATCTTGTCTTCAAGCATACTTACCCACTGTTATTTCAACTTAGCTATACGTTTTATGATATTTGTGATTCCTGTTTATGTTATGACTGTACTTGTACTATTGAGCTTGATTAAAACCGCAATGAAAAATTAATCAGAAATTGAATCCCACAATATTTCGCAGTCCTTGAGTGTTGGATACACTCCAACAACTATGCCAAAGGTAGCAACATCGCAAAGTTTCAGTTTCCTCTTCTTGTTTCAACATGGGTGAGTTCCGCGGAAAAAGTGTAATCTCCTCCAACTTCTTTATGAAAATGTGTTGATTCAAGTGATAAAAAATAAAGATACGGTCCACAAATAAGATAATGTCTCTATGTAGTAAAAACCTCTACACTGAGCTCATTCATTGGTTGAAAACAATTTAGAAGCCGATTATTTACCATTAACCAACCTTCTTGAAAATAATAATTGTAAGTAATTGTAAGTTGAACGTGTTATTGACAGCTTTAAATTTGGCTTTGGAAAATTAACAAATGAAATAAATATTTTGGAGATTTTCCTCTAGATGCATGGAAAAGCGATGGAAAGCTGATGTATACTTGCTTCCTGTGAGATGACGGTACTATAGACAGACGGACGGACAAAATGTTAGTGATGTGTATTTTTTTTAGTATTATTATTTTCACTTCCACAACACATAATATGATTTCTTGACAACTATTAGTTTTGTTTTGTGGACTAAAAAAAATTAATGACCTATGATTTTTGAATTTGATGTAGGGACTTTAATTATCTTATCTTCATAAATTCCTGTCGTATTTGGCACATAAATACACTTTACTGTACAGATTTTCAAATACTCAATTTTTCAGAACTATAAATATGTTAGAAATTACTACTTAACGAAGCAGCAGGGGTGTACCACAAACAATTCGAGAATTTTTTATCATTTGACCTATCCGGGATTACAGTATATCTATACATATATATATATATATATATATATATATATATATATATACATATATATATATATATATATATATATATATATATATATATATATATATATATATATATATATTCAGTGAATTCCAATCAGTTTTTTTAATAATTTATTTACATATGTGAGTGACCAACGATTTACAATGAAACTGTATTAGTTAGTCATTTGACTAGTGAATAATTTATTAGAATAATAATGCACAACTTGGTGACCTCCTGACTGACCTTCCTCTGTACTTTTTCGTGATATTTAGGTTTATGGTTGAATATTTAAGATCTGCTGAAAATTAGGGAAACGTTGTTAGATCTTTCCAAAAAAGCGTTAATAATTTGATTACTTGATATCGAAATTACAGAAATGTAAGCTTTCAACAGAATCATTGTTCACCAGTTTCCAGTAAGGTTTGGACCGACTATTTTATCTAGAAGATAACACTATTCTGAAAGCCAGGATATCCGAATTTCCATATTCATTTTATCGCCACATTTCAGTTTATCGCCATCTAAATATAAACAGATTTACGAGGGTGGTTCAAATATGAACTAAAATTATTGATAAGCAAACAAAATATTTAGTGTCGTAAAAACGGCTATAGTAGATGTTAGAGTAATCTGTTACGTAGCGTAAAGCACAGCCAGGACCGCGTAACCTCTTTTTTTAGTGTACTTATAGCAATGAGTGAGAAGGATAGAAAGATAATGTGAAATTCGGGGGTAAGTGCCTCTCTATAAGTGATTGAATCCTGTTCCACTTTTGAAAAAAGTCGATAAGTGGTGGCAAACTTGCCTTAATCGCGGCGTCCCACAATAAGTGATATTAATGAGGACGTTAACGTTATAGAAAAACTCATTTTGGGAGACTAGCACAACAATGTACAAAATTTGGCTGAAGAATTTGGCATTAGCCTGAGTAGTATTGAGCAGATAATTCATGAACGGCACGGTAACTGCAAGATAGATGCCAATTTGAACAGAAAATCACACGCTGGGAAGTTTACACGCGTCTACTGCACCGGTATGAAGAGGAAGTAGAAAATTTATCGCACTGAATATTCACAGATAAGATTTGGGTACTTTATGGAGTGGATAAAGGAAGACTTAGACACGCAAATCAAAGTGGGCAGGTGTTGTGTATCTTGTTTTGGAATGTGAGAGGAGTATTTGCGGTTGATTTCCTCACTGATCAACGAACAGTGAACGCGTATTATGTTGGTAAACTTCTGAAAAACATGAAAACATTTCTACAGATCAAAATGATGCGATGTTCCAATCCGATGTGCGATATTTCTGCAAGACAAACCCAAACCGCAGACAGCTTACGATGGAATCGTTGGTCGAATTGGGTTGGGAAACACTTGAACACCCTTAGACTGCGATTAGAAAGCAATGTGGGCTATTGGTTACGTGACAAGCCGAGAGATTTTTCCGAAAATTTCCGAAAAAAGCATCCGATAGCTTCCGGAGAGGTTGCAAAAGTATATGTATAGTGTGATGGATAATATCTAGAAAAACTGTGAAAAAATTCAACTCTGTAACAATAAAATTTTTTATAACAAAATTTTTGTTTATATTCCAATTACCCTCGTATGAGTATCAAATTTTTGCAGCCTTCACTTTTATCTTTTTTTCTTGTTCAACAGTTCATTCTAATGAATTTTTTGCACTCAAATTTCGTATGCCAATACTCAAAAGTAAATTTTAGTAAATTCCGGTGTACTTTCAAGCTATTATTTAATTTGAAAAAAACTGAACAATATTTTCCGAAATAATGTGGTAATTATTTTTATTTTTGCTAAAAAGCGAACGACAGCTTTTCGTCTGGGTCGTGGTTCAAATAATTACAATTGAAAACTTGCCTTGAGCGCCACTAAATTTTTGATGCCATGGAATTCACAAACGTCTGACTTATTTGAAACACAAATTATGAAATAAGAGTCAAAAATCGCCATAAATGAGCAATAATAGTGATTATGTACAATTATATACAGTGGTGATTAAATGACAAAGAAACACAAGTGATTCTCTGGAACGGTATCTAGAAAGATTACAAAAAAAAGGTAAATAAAATCAGATCATTTTCTAAACATTTCGAATAGAATTTTACTTATAGGTACCAAAGCCAATTGTTGAATATGTGTTAATATACTTTTAAAAAAAATCACGATGATAGATAAATAATACTGATTATCTGACTTTCTCTCAGATAATCTGACCTTAGATAATTCTCCCATGATAATAAGTTTCAGATATAGTTATGTAACGATAAACAGGCAGACATTTAGAATCCAGAATCTACCTTGAAATTTAGATCGGAAAGGAATCAGCACAGGAATCGAAACATCAAAATTTGTGGGTCTCAGCAAACATTAAAGTGAAGAAACGGACTCCGACATGTAATAAAGGTGAAACAAACCTTCTAGTAAGGGCGAAACAAACCGTCCGGCAGGATCCTGTAAAGTAGTTAAAATGATAACCCATTTCAACAGGTGTTGAGTAAAAAGAAGGAATATCGTAAAGAAGCCAAAAAAACATTCTAATGGGATTACTATTGCCTTTACCTCTTTGCTTGTTCATTTCGAAGCACTAAATTGGAGCATATCCCTTAAACTTAAAGATATGAAAGGACAACAAGGGACAACTGATCACCTGGGAGTCTCGTTGATCTTCATTTCACATCGCAATTTTTACACTTTGTAACAAGAGGTCAATTATAGTTGTCAATCATCAAAAAATTAAAATAAAGTCCACTCATTCACACGAGGATAGAGTGAGACAGGTACAGTACAGCAATGAATATTAAAAGAACCCAGAAACGGCGCTATATTCGCTAGAACAACTGATAGTATCACCAACCGTTCACCAGGTTAATCTATACTCTTGAAAATAAAAACAAGAAATTACCATCTAGAAACATGATCTAAATTCTTCGAAATTTATTAGAAATATTATTGTAAGAACCAAGAATATAGTAGAAAAAACAAGTAAATGGCAAAATAACTCGGTAATTATACACTTTCAGGGTCACCTGGTTTTTTGGCTCTAGAAAATCGAAAAATGGATGGATTTTAATTATCTTGGTTTCAAAATGTTCCATTTTACGGCGGATTTATAAAAAAAATTAGTAGAAATAGCTGGAATGAAAATTTCTCATAGTTTTACTGTTTTAAATCGTAAAAAAAACGGTTTTGCAAAATAATCCTTTACAAAAAATTATCTCATTATCAGATAAATTTCTTATATTTTTTTTGTATTCTACATAAATTAATAACCAATTTAAAAAAAAATCCAAAAAGAATGATTTTTTCAGTTTTTATAGTTTAAAATGAAATCGATGAAAAACAATCAATTTTCGTGAATAGTTTCGTACTATATTCTATATTCTATATAATCCGCCGTAAAATGGAACATTTTGAGACCAAGATCATTAAAATCCATTCATTTTTCGATTTTCTAGAGCCAACCTAACCTAACCTAACCAAAAAACCAGGTGACCGCGAAAGTGTATAATTACCATAATTTTTTGTAAAGGATTATTTTGCTAAACCGTTTTTTTTACGATTTAAAACAGTAAAACTATGAGAAATTTTCATTCCACCTATTTCTACTAATTTTTTTTATAAATCCGCCGTAAAATGGAACATTTTGAGACCAAGATCATTAAAATCCACCCATTTTTCGATTTTCTAGAGCCAAAAAAACAGGTGACCGTGAAAGTGTATAATTACCAATAGCTCTTAAGTAAATATAATATTATTCATTTCGGCAACAATCATATAATTGTACAATGAGTCAAAAAAACTAAATAACTTGTTTACAGGATCAACCCCAATGTAATTATTGTTTAGTTCAGTACTATGATACTTTCAAACACAGTTGTGTATCTTTCAGAATAGTATAGTTTATGTAAAACCTTGGTCACTGAACGAACAGGTAACGATAAAAATAAATATACAGTGGGTAAAAATGGATAGTTAATTTTATTTCAGGTTATTATAGACCTTTTCAAAATTGTAACGAAAACTTGAATACTAAATAAAGAACAGAAAAATAACAATTAAAAGAATAGTTTTAAATAAGTCCTATGGAATAATCTTCAGTTTTGACATGTCAAAATATGATTGAATATTGCTAGAAAAAGAATTAATAGGAAACTTTGTATCAATAAATATCTAATAAATAATCATACTGATCACCGACGACAATGCAGATGTGTATTATGCTATATATCTATAATAGTATACTGTTTTTAAAAAGCGATGTATCAAAACCAAATATTCGTATAACTGTTTATTTTGATATGAAACTTTTTATAAAACATAAAACAGAATATTCCACTCTATATTCAATCATCGAAAATAATGAAATTCGTTGTTTCCATAATCTTTGTTGTATTTTTTTTGTCGCTCCTGGCAGACGATGTATTCAATTTCAAAAAGCATATATCATCGAAAAACGAAAGAAAAACGCATACTTATCACCATACGAGAAATCCACCCCAGACCAAAAGTCAAGATGCTGTTTCCGTGGACCACGGCACACTTCGGATCTGTAGGCGCGAACCGCTAAAATCTACAAGGTAACAGCGCAATCGAAGTTGGCGGTGGTAGCTAGCACATTTAGTATGTCGCTAGCATCTACACTGTGCGCACCAACACGTGGAGAAAGCGGATATTTCAAATACCGCACGCGGCCGAATTTAACCAATTCAATGGAACATGCAGGACATATAAAACTACCTTTAACCCCTTCCCCTATTTTTTAATAGCTTCAAATAAATCAGGATTACTGAATTTTATAGTGTTTCAGGTTTTGACTGAATATTTAAAATAAACGTGACTAGAATGTATTTGAGATTTTTACAACAATTGAATAAATTTTTGTGTGTAGAGTGTTGTGATAAATGAAAATGGTGATTGTTGTTTATGTGAAGTACAATTTTCCATGAGGATGATGCTTCTGACTGCCGCTTTTTTCGTTGTTTTTTCCCATATCGTCATGAGTTTTAATTTTGACGAAGGACCGAGTCAAAGTGAATTGGATAAACCAAGTAAGTTCCTCTTAAGAACAATATTATTGTTTCCAAATTCTAGTATACATAATAAATACAAAGGAAAAATAGTAAGAATGGCAAGTTATGTCAAACGAAATAGTAATTACGCAGGTAATTATTTTACAAGATTGAGTTGGTTTATCTAAATGTTGTTGTGAAAGTGGAATTTAATGGTCAAATTCTAGAAAATCAGTTTCGTGAATAAATTACATGAATAATATTCTTATGGAGCGTCCCGTAGAAAATTTTAGCGTTACATTAAAATTTTTAAATTGATTAGTATTAATATATTCTCAAAATATCTGTTTGATGCCATACAATATGCTAATTCCATAATTCATTCAAAATAGAACGAAATATTCTATTTTTATTGATCTTATCAAAAAATTTGTTCAAAATTTTTTCAAAGCACAAATTTTTCGTTAAAGTTCAAACTATATCCCAATCTATAAATTTAAACAGATAAATTCCGATATCCTCAGTAACATATATACAAAGTAAATTTTATTTTATTCGATATACACAGTGTTGGTTGTAATTGAAGCTTCAATCTAATCATGTGAGGAAATTATCAAACGTCTGCCTAACTGGTTTAATAATAAGCTAAAATTCCACATTCCCAGAAGTGGCTAGGCAAATTCATGGAAAACTACCTCTACATTATATCCAGCTAACAAAACATTGGAAAAGCACTGAAAATTTATTAACTTTCTACCGATTGCTTTATATCAAAAGGAAACTAATCAGGAAATTTTAGAGTCTACAGTATAAAAGAAATAAAATGTGTCTGGAATAACTAGTTCAATGTTTTTTTTTGTCTCAATTAGGTTCAGAGATATTTTGCTGAAATTTAGCAATTTGAAATGTACTAAAGTTATATGTGAACCCAGTATGTTTGCTTCGTCTACCCACATTGCTCGGTTCTTATTTATATATAGACAGAACCGAGATCATTATAATACTTTAACAATCGCTCGGATTGCCTTCTATCGCTCACCAAGTACCTGCAATGTTCAACTTCAATCCCACTGTGATCTCAGGCCTTATATACGATTTAGCGATGCTCCAGAACAAGGTAGAACTTCTGTATCTAGTACTAGCGTCATCTACGAGGAATTTCTACAACATAGTTCAATCTCTTAGAGCTTGAACTGAAACTTATATACATTATCTCCAATTATAGAAAGCTTGTGAGAGATATTATTTTCCTTCATTTTTGTGCAATGTACAGCTTTGTACACAGTTTTCATTATTTCCAAACTCCAATTAATAAAATAAAGACGTTTTTCACAAACCGCTAATTATTTTAAGAAATGCAGCAAATGAAAAAAATAGTCAACTACATTTTCGAATAAATTTCTTTTTTTTTAGGCCTTTCAATATGTTTATCTTGTTGATTTTAGGTCTCTTCTGTTTCAAAATAAGTTTTTCTCAATAATTTTTGTAAGATTGATAAAAAATTCACGTTTCGACTTAACTTCAGTCTTTATCAAAATAAACTCATAAACGTTCCTTAACATAAACCGAATATTTCAGTTATGTTACTACACATATTTGATACTACGGCTTGAAGTTAACATCTGAAACTATTTGGTTGAGTTACCGCGATGAAAAAATAACAGACGATACATTTCCCACATCTTTCACCTATCAAGGGTAAAGTCGAATTCTACAGACAGCCATAATATAGAGAATGCATTTCACACCTTGTTTCCAAAGAAAGTACATATATTTTAGGTAGGTATTAAGGTGTTGTCTTCCTGAAAATAACATTCCATGTTTCGATTTGCTACAACAAAACACCAAAAACTTACTTTTCTAAGAAAGAAGAAACGACTATAGTCGCTACAATGAATTTGAAACTTGTTATAGAGGAGCCTGTATCAACCTAGTCCTAATTTTCTGCGAACAGATCTTTGACAATTTCAACATCTATTTAGGATATTTATATGAACATTCTACGCCGTAAAAATTCCTCATTTTTTTTAGGTTGCCTCACTTCATCGTACATTTTGCGAGATAAAGTTTTGGTTGCTCTTGCATACTGGAAAAAAACCAAAACACAGCCAAAATCTATTATCATCTTCAACGTGAAATTTATATAAAAAATCACAAACGCACACGTGAGCGTGAGAATTTCGGTCTTCTTTGGGTTTTTCCTTAACCTTCCAATATCTACAGTTTCCCCTCTTAAATAACATATATAAGGTCTGGATAACCCTCTTGTCTAATTCGCACAGGAGATCAGAATATTGGCAGAAAATTTTGCTTTTTCTATATATTTCATATTATCAGGACACTCTCCTATATTTTCCGTAAAAAAGCCTTCGATTCCTACGATTTTCGAATTGACTAATCATTTTTCATGGTCCATAATAATGACCTTTTCAATTGAAAATGTATCCGCCTTAGTGGCGACATCATCTTGGTATTCTTATATTTAAGACACTCGTCATTTTTGGTAATTTTGACAAATTCTTGCTAATTCCTGCGCTACAGTACTCTTTAAAGTATGGTATTCAGGCGCTAATTTTCTTACGGAAACCCTTACTCTGCCTTTTCCTATTCTTATCAGTCTTTCTACTTTCTACCGGGTCGAAATTCGTGAAGTTCCACTTTTTGGGAGGTTCAGACACGGTATTTCTTCTTCAAATTTGGTTATAGCATGGTAAATGATTCTGCGTGAAATATTGTGGTTTTAAAATATGCAAATTATGTCAGGCCTACCGATCTATCCAACTAAATTATGAACTCTTTCTCTTATTTCCAACATATAAGAAATGCACTTGTCATAAAAAAGCAACAAAGTCATTTTTGTATTGTATCATCACACAGAACAGTGACAAGAATTTTTTTCGTAACTATGATTTGTGATAAACTACAAAAGCTTGTTTCTTGTAACAGATATTCTCTAGATATTATCCACGTCGCAATTCTTCCCTAGTAGTTTTCGTGTAATTTGGAAAATTACATTGTTGCCTTTGCGTATAATGTACATTCTAAAAGTTCTCGGTTTCAATTTGTTTCTTTTACATAGTAAACATGAGTGCGTAATTTTAGTGTGACCTATTCTTAGTCTAGTTACTATGACTTGTTTTTGGGCGATTACTGCATATTCGCGACCACTGTTCAACACTTTCCTTTATGTGTTTTAGTTTTTGAAATGATCTCTGCCACTCAGATTACCATTGAATATTAATTTTGATATATGCTTTCACGTCAATATATACCGCTCTGTTCATACAGTGATGTACATCATCACTGTAAACCGTAGCGTCTTTTACTTGTTTGTCAGCATCTTCATTTCTTTGTATTCCTTGATGTGAACGCACCCACATAAATCTGACATCTAAGTTGTTGTTTTGTATTAGATGCAATTGAATCTTGATTTGTAGTTCAAGAGGCTTTTTGGTATAGATTATTTTTAAGAAGCCCAAGGCATTTGAGAAGGCCGTTATAATTACTGTTTTTTGTAGATTTGATGATTGAAATGAATCCTTAATTGGCTATGGTATCTAAATATTTTAGAATCTGGTTTTTAGCGGAGGCATACGCGATGGACACATAATCGATCCTAGATATTGTGACATACCTGTAGATTGAGAGTAAAGTCTTTTGATCAGATCACCACTCTTTTTTTGAGAGAACTTTGAATAGGTTTAGTTCATTCTGACATCTGACGACAAGTTCCTTCATATGTTCATTCCAATTTAATTGGGAGTCGAAATCATTCCCAGATATGTGATTTTTTATACAAAAGCGAGAGGAAAACCATTTGGTTACAGTAGTAACTTTTATTTTTTATCTTCTGATTCGTCGAATCATACATCTATATCTTATAAATTATTCATCAATCTAATAATTCCATCTAATGCTTCAATGTTATATGCAACGTTGATTATAATCTACTATTTGTTCTTATACCATCTACGCACCCGTATGCTACTACGTAATCTTGTCCAATACATAGATAAAAGACTTTAACTGTATTGATTTCATTTTGTCTACGGTCGATGACCAACTCAGATTAACAATTTGATATATTTCTATAAGTTAAAGTCATGTTATTGTTTATTGAGTGATTGTATTATTCATGTCACCTGTATAGCAAGCAAGTTCGTCAATACACACCATCGAATGGAAATAATTGAATCTGACATAGGTCATAGGGAAAATGAGACTAAATTATCAAATTACTATATTGTAATCGGTACAAAATTATGATTAATTTGAAACATCAAACTAATAGAAGAAGTGACTCCAAAAACACGGTAGTATTATTAAGTACATTTGTGTTATATAAGTACATCACAAAATAATGTGAAAAACCGAAAGTCGAACATAATATTACGAACTGAATAAAAAGTAACATCGACTATACACGTCCATGCACATCGTGAGGTTTTTTCTTAGATCATAAAGGAAGGTTCTTCACGTTTATTCAAATCGCTTTAAAAATATTTTTTATTAAATTGAATAGTGAATATATCAGAAAAAATCTGAAATACATTTGAATACATTAACTCCCTTGTTATTGATAGTTATTATTAAAACTCGAATATCTATATGTAGTGAGTTGGTATAGAATATGAAAATATTGTGAAATTTTCAGAAGATATTAACAATTCTGTGTATGATCCTTGAGATAAATTCCAGCTGTTTTCATGCAATAATTTTCTTAGGATTAATAATACAAGTAATTCTAGTGAAGAAAAAAATTCTTTTCTATATATCGCAAATCATTTCAGGTAATTCAGTGTGAAAATAATGCTAGAAACCAAACAAAAAATGACGATTTAGTTTCAATAAAAAGGTATGCATCCATTTTGGACTGAGAAACTTGATTTCTCTTCAATTTGTTGATTATACTTTGTGGTTAAAATATCCTTTTCCTATGCAGGACTGGGATTATTATGGTTTTTATAGACTATTTTTTATGAAAGAGAGAGTAATAAGATGATGAAGCATTCGTAAACCATAGTAAACTTCTTGTAGTAGATAGTTAATTTCTTTTTTCACTGAAATAATTAAATATTAATGTTTCTTCATTAACTGTTAAAAGACCAAATTTTCGATGTTTACGCAGCACTTTAAAATCCACTAGAATTCTCAATAGATTGCATACTGCACCCTGCAAGCTGCAACTAATCTAAACTGTTGAGAATACACAACTTGGATCATCTTAGTTCATAGCTTTCTCGAAAGTTTTGATTCTTAAAAACTAATTAGACAGAGGCGGACAAACGTTTTATTGAAATAACTAAATAATAATACTTTGTAGAACTAGGCTCAAAAGCTAAACGATCATAGTCAATCTGGCACAAATGAAAATGAACATTGCATCAGTTCTTTTTCCAGTACAGGTTTCCAATAATCCAAAGATTCTTCAAAATTGACACCAGAAACTACTGATAATGTTAGAAATTAATTTTGATTATGAAATAAAATAGCTTTTAAACCTGACATAATAAAATGTTGTTAATGAGTTGGTTTATGCTAAGCAACCATCTTATCCAGTAAACAATAAATATTGTAACATCATCTCAAACTTGATCTTTATATACCAGACTTCTCTTCATATAAATCTTGATCTCTGATCATTCTATATTGGAGAAATGATTCTAGTCAATCCATAATGCTTTGCCTTCCATATTATAAAACGCATTCTTATATGCATAAAATGCTACCTTTGTGTGACAGGAAACCAGAAAATGTGAAATTTGTTGAAGACGAAACGTATATAATTATGTTATTAATTACGCGTTTATTGCGAAAATGAGATCAATAATTTGTGCTTTTTAGTCTAAAATTGATTATAATATCTTTAGTGGGTACCTTGTACTTATCATATATATTTAATAATTTTTAGAAGATGATCTTAGGATTGGGAAATGTAATTACCTATAAGGACCATACTCTAAGCAGAATACGTTATACAAGAGAAGAACCACAACTTCTATGGACTAAAAATGGGAGAGATGAAGGCAACTGTTCATTATAAAAAAATATTTCAAATAATAGCACGGGTAAATAACGCAATGTTATTCCTGATAAAATGAATGAAAGCAGGAATTCTAAGTATAAGAGTAATACAGCAGCTTTCAATTATTAAGTACCTTGTTTATCGCGAAAAAGTTTCCTTAGTTGTGATTACTTCTGTTGAGTTTTATTGCAACAAACTCCTCGTGAAAGTATAATGTAAACTCTTTCGGTTGTTTAGCAGTTATTGCGATTGCAATGAGGTTTTCTGTAAATTTATATGAATTGATAAATGTTGGAATTGCATCGTGTGTAGTGGCTCCTATATGTAGTAATGGGTAAATATTTGAATATGAAATTCATTCGACCGCCACAATTTCCGGAATAAAAATTAGGGAAATTAAAATCAAGCAGCATGTTGCTTTGACATGAAACTATCGTTGTGTAAAAAACTTTATGATACGAGCTTTGAAAATCTACAAGCTAATAACGAATTAATAAATCATTCAGTTCGTAAATATCGTTGCTATATATTCCAGTTAACCATTATGAACTCCTTATCATATTGTACGTAGTTAAAAGTTTAAAGTAAACTTTGAGGGAACAAATTGTCATTTGAATCCATATGAAATATGTAGATACGGATTTCTCACGTTCTTATATTGCTCCTTAGATTTTTTAGCACATAACTTTTGACGAATGAATGTTTATCGTTTACTCACTCTATTTGATTTGAATCCTATCTGAGCCTAATTCTTCGTCGAAGCTAGAAGCGACTTTGTGAGTTTAGGTTTAGAACAATTCCAAACGCATTGTTTAGTGAAACGCAGCTTATACTAAAGAATGTGAGGTTTCATCAACGCCACATTTGGTCGTGGCGATACTTCAAATTAGATTCAATCTTGTAATATCATCCAAATAATGGGTTTTCATATTTCAAATTAGAATATATTTTGTTTTTCTCATTGAAATTACATTCGAACCTTCAAATTTTAATTCAATAGACAATTTTTTGTACTTATTTAGTTTGAAAAAAATGAATATTCAGCTCTAAAATTGGAATATGAACTGGTAAACTTGAGAAAAACTGTCATATTTAAGTGCACCTTCCAATATAATTCAAATGCACACACACTCGCGTGAGAGTTCTATGGGATATTCTGGGCAACCTTAGCATTTTGTTAAGAGCTAGCCTGTTGGTTATACACTCTCGTCCTCTTGGTCTGGACGTCTTAATATGTGTGCGCGTGTGTGTTTTCGCTGCCTCGGGTAAACCCTTTCTAACCTTAGCAAGAAAAGATCTAATTCGAGTCTTCCTTCGCCTTCTCTACCGCTGTCCTCGATGTATAACTGGGCAATTGCTTATTATTAAAATACAAGTGTACAAAATTTTTGTGATATATAACAAGTGGGGATTGCATCTCCTACCATAAGCTATAGAAGGCCATCTCACTAAGTGAAGCTGGTCGTAAAGTACGTCTTAGTTCAATCATTAGAAATATATATATCAATAAACAAATTATCAACTGAATATTGTCTTTATAATTTCAAGAAATCATCATCATCATCATTCAAATACAAGCAACAGCATGGTTGATAATGCTAGAAAAATCAGATTTCATAGAAACTATAACCGGAATTAAAGGAAAAAGAACATAAAAAACTTTCTCCTGGAGAAGAGTAGTTCTAGAAATTTCTGCATCACTCTTCTCATCGAGAAGTGCTCAGGCTTCCTTATTTAAATGGTGTGGGATGTCATCTAATCAGAAAATCAGCAGCATAAACGATGGCTTCTAGTGTATTATACAAATGCTACCGAGAACAGTCGCGTGAAGAGAACCCTAGCAAAGCATTGTTCTTCTTCACTTAGAATAAAAATGGAAAAACGAGTATCACATCCACAATTCTCGTAAGAACATTCATTTTTTGATAAACAGTTGACTTGTTTGTTGTGTTGTTTCTGAAATGGTTTATTTTGGAAGAGATGTAAGTTGAAAATTTACTTGTATACTGACGATTTTAAGTATCAGTAGAATTATTATATTTGAACCAAATATGGAACCAAACTTATGCTTTGGAAGTGCCTCCCCATTTCTTCGATTACAGATGAAATAATTGAATTTGGAATATCATACTGGCCAATAAAAACGATACAAAAATATAAAAAAAAAATCCATTATACAAATTTTGTTTCTATCTATGGATATTGAATGGAACTCAAGTTTCAAGAGGAAAATGATCAGAAAAACAGGAACCATGCATACTTAGACCACTGAGCAAACTACAAAAAAATTTGTAAGTATCAAAAACAGCCGATGAGGAGGCCGAATGATCAAAATTGACAGGACACCATCGTAGTAGAGTAACAAGGAGCTGTGTTCTGTCAGGTCGTTTTGACCAACAAAAATCATTGAACCTAGTACCTTGTCACCTAAAAAATAAAACATTCTGCGTCTTAAAGCAATCAAACTTTCGGGTAGAAACAGTTCTACAACTTATGTAATGTACGTAAACTGCATATTCTTTTGAAATAGTTATATATTTGATCAAAAGTTACAAAAACATCAAAGTAGAAAGGCTCAAAAAAACATAACTAGAAGCTATGAATTTTTGTTTTAATCGATTCAATCTGTCACATCTCTACTTTTTTTGGAGATTTGGAGTTGCAAAAATAATAACTTGTTACTTTAAATATCCTTTCTTCAAGGAATCATCACAACAATGAAAGTTTACAACCCTTAATATCCAGTTTACAAATTTCACTGTTTTAAAGATGAACGGGTGAAGAGGACTTCACTATCATTGTATAATATTTATAAGTATTTTCAACCTATTCAAAATACATTTACTATTAAATCGATTTATACACATGTTAGTTTTGTTGTCACAATTCTACGTGATGTGTGTTTAGAATACATTCAGTGGAGTAATTGAAAGTTGATATCGAAATAATGATAATTTTTATGTTAAAATTGTATTTTACTGCTTGCACTAATGAATGCTTTCATGGACTTTTTCGAAACGGTTCACATTAATCAAGGTTTTATTTGTTGATACGCTCGATCGTAATGAACCGAAGACTTTTTTGCTATCGTTACCGTTGATTAAAAAAATGCCCGGAAACCGGATAAACTTGACGGTAGTGTAAGCGTAGCGTAGCGGCTATGAGTGATTTTAGACTCGAATATTCTCAAGATAAAAAAAAACCATTGTCGTGGACGTGAATCAAACAAAAGATGTATTCCGAATGAAAATACGCTGAAGTTGCATAAAAGAATAAAAATATAATACCTCTTTGTAATCACGCATTCCAAGCTAATATGAATTTATTACAATATAATTTCCCACATCATAACATCAATATTTTTTACTAGGTAATTTAATTTGTTTTATTATCCGGTACCATAAGAAAACGTGATATGTTTGATTACTTTCTGACTACGAAATAAACGGAACCAATCACAAGGTATATGAGCATGAATAAATGAATTGGAACGAGATCTTTGCCAGGTAGATTATGAGCGTTTTCATAGTGGGATTGTGGCAAAATCAAATACCAACGTCTACTATCTTTAATATATTTCCGAGCTTTCGAATACGTATATATTTATCGTCTGTGATAGAAATTATGGTCTAGTAATATATAAAAATATGTATGATGATATAAAAATAATAAAAATTACTAACATTGATAGATGGCAATTATTTACCCTAAAAATAAGAAGGGGGATGTGACAGGGAGTGAATTATAGGGGTATAACTCTGCTGGAAGTCGTAGCCAGAATCATAAGAAATAGATTAGGCAAATACTTAGAGGAGAAGTCAACTACTTATTGAATTTTCATGCCGAAAGCAATCCAGAACAATAGCTATGACCAAGAATTAAACCTGAAGCTTCTTTTTGTAAATTTCAAGCAGGCGTATTATCCAATAAGTAGAAAACATTCACTTCATACTCTAGCAGCACTCGGAATACCTAAGGTAAAAATGACATTGATTAATACCGAGTATGAAGTAGCTGTCGAAGGTAACCTATCAAAAAAGTTTGGATGAAAAGAGGTTTAAAGAAAGGAGACCCACTATCAAAAGTGTTGTTCAACCTTGTATTAAAAATGATCCCGATAAGTAGTGGCATCCGAAACCAGGAGATGATTTACAATAACAAAACACAAATCCTTGTCTACGCAAATGAAGTGGTACTTATAAGTAGAACGAAAAAGGATCTACAAAAAAATATCTTAATCTTTGAAAAGAAAGCATAAGAATATAGACTGCGCTTAAATGAACATAAGTCCAAATATATGGAGATGTAAAGGGATCTGAATAGCTGCAACCAATTGAAAGTAACGACAGATCAAAACAAGGAGTATAGATTTGATAAAGTCCAGGAGTTCGAATACTTGGGAGTTAGAGTAAAAAACGAAGGAGATGAAACCAGGGAAGTCGACAAAAGACTGGGGAGAGGGAACAAAACGGTTAGGTTAGGTTAGGAGGATTATTAAGATCACAAGATATTTCAAGAGCCACGCATTTACAAGACAGTTATACAACCAACGGTATGGCAGTGAGTGTTGGATCATGAACAAAAAAGTAGAACACAAAATAAACAAAGGGAAGAGAGAGGTACCGAGGAAGATTTTCGAAGAAATGCGAAAGCAAAACAAATGGAGAAGAAGAACGATCGCATGGATCAAAGTACTGTATAGTCAAGCTGATATGGGATATGTGGTCAGAGCAAAAAAACTCCGTTAGATGAGGCATATAACCAGAATGGTGAAAATAACTTTGTTAAGGGAGAATGAGTGATAAGGAAAAGAAGGCATCTACGGAAAAAATGAATAGAAGCATGTAGAGAAGATTTAGAAAGAATAGGAATAGAGAACTGGCGTGAAGCAGCCATGATCAAAAATAGATGGAGGAAAAAATCTATTCGAAAAATCAATATTCAAATTGAAGCTTGATAGCAATATTAAGATTAATGGTACAGAAATCGTTGTTAATTCTCAATGGGTAGATTATGAATGACATTAAATTCTTATAAACTAGATGATGCAAGGTTGTTATGAATGATGTGGAATATTGATTGGTTATTTAATAATTGAAGAGAAAAATAGAGTGCTACGGGGTTGTAGGAGTAACAGAAATCTCCTGGTTGAGAAACATCAGGGAATGGATGGATGGATATACAAAGTATCGAATAATTATTGTGGTTGAAGATCAGCATGCTAGGGGGACGATGAGGAACAATATTAAAAAAATGAAATGGGAATTAAGGTCGAGTTGGAATAATAAAAAGTAAAAAAGTTCCTCTACTATTGAACTCCTTACTATAGATAAAATCAAGTCATAAAGACAGTATTTTGTGTACCCCTCCCGTCATATTTTTCATTTTTCGACCGTTTTTCCTTAAAAATTCCTCAATAAAATAATATTTCTTCGTTTCCTCACTGACCGACGCCTGGCCCAGATAATTCCAACTTACCTTTCTTTTACAACCTTCGCAATTATTTAACAGCATGCAATTAACCTAATTCTACTCGTTATACTTGGTAGCATTCTTCAGGAAAACCAAGTCTCTACTTTCCATATCCCATCGAGACGTTTTAGGTACAAGTATCAAGGATTGAATTATCCACTAGGCAGCGAAGCGAAAGTCTCTCTAACAAGGTCTAAGTTAATTCTAACGGAGCTAAGTTTATGTTTTGTTTGTATGTATAGTTTTCTCATTTTTTTACTTCTTAATCCTTTTTTATATACTTTTGTTGATATATTATCAAAATATATTTCTATAAAACCTGACGAAGATCGAAACGTCAAGATTTCAAACTTTTAAACAAAATTTTTGATCAAAAGCGACCTAATATCAAGATAATATATCAACAAAACTATATGTAAATTTCGTGTAGTCAATCGACGATTATTGTATGCGCTCATGGATGTAACCAATAATTTTTTCTATCATCCATACTAGATTTTTATAGTATCAAACATTCAAACTTTAGTAAGCTAATAATACTACACTTTTCATTTGGTTTTATAACCGAAAAGTTGAAAAACAAGCTATATAATCATCCTTTAGTGAACTTGAAATAATAATTTCGCTTTCAATTAATGTTTAATTCATGCTTTTTTAACATGGTAAACATCCCCGTGGGTTACGCACAATAATTCTGAAGCAGTGCAGCTTCTAAGAAAATATTTCTTTCTAGGTGTTTATATTGAACAAATTTTTTACAAAATTAACACCAATTACAGTGTATGATACACGTTACGATAAAAAAGTTGACGAACGTGAGCTAGAACTTAATATTTCCTACCTCTCTATATATTATATAGGTAGGTTTTCCCGCTGGAATTCTTTTCCTCGAGGGAGAATTTATTGGCGCGGAAAATTTAGGATATATATGTATGACAAACTAAGTAAGTTTTAGCATACTTTGGGTCTCTAAAAACGAATAATACAAAATTAGCATAATACATTAATTTATTAATACAATGTATATCTTCATCAAAAAACTCATGTCGATAATTGTTTAGAAAAGTTTGATTTATTAATTATTAATATAATCCAGGACGTACGACAAACACGATATGATAATATCTCGTATATCAAAATTATATGAGTGTTTCCTCAAAAGGTTTTAAATATACTTCTAACAAAATCTAGTTAATTTATAAACTGGATGAACCTTAAAGTTTATTGGTTTTTTTATTTTCAATTTATAACCCAGCAGCTCAATTAAAATGAATAATAATAAACATTCTTATAGGAATAATTTAGAAAATGATATACGAGTTTGTATGTATAAATAATAACTTTATATATTAAACATAACAGTAAACTCAAAACATTATTTCTTTGTGGGTGGGCCTGGAGGGAAAGCTGTTGGCAACATTGGAAACAAATAATTTTAGGAAATTTCGACAACTAAACTTTCATAATTTGCACAAACAAAACCGATATAGCTTTTTAATCAAATGAATTCCATTTCTAATATCGTTTTTTGTTAGTAGAAAGTACGAGGTGGGACAATTAAGTAATGTGAATAATTTTCTACCGCCCTTGTGGTAAATTTGGAACAATGAAACTTCTACCCAATAATGGGAAACCCTCCTATTTTCATTGATACTCTTCCCAGCTGCGTGCGATCATTATTTCTATCTCGGTTTTCTGTTTTAACCATGTGAGGTGCTTTTCACAGAAATGGAGAATCGGAATCTCCACCAACGGGCCGCGATTAAATTTGGTGCGGGATTCGGCGACTGAAACTTATGGTAAAATAAGTGTTTAAAGATGAGCTATGATTGAATGTTTCGTTCTCATAAAATGTTGGAAGAGGTCTGTGGAAAAGAGCAATGAAAAACGTGAGGATTGAGATCGTTCGAGTATCGTATTAAGACGAACGCGCAGCGTGTACGCACCCTAATCTAAAAGGATCGTCGGTTAGCATTTCGAATCATAGCATACGAACTAAATATCAACTGCGGGTGCATTGGGCAAAGTTTCCAGAAAGTTTTCTGGGTAACCTCAGCCTCCTTATTCACCAAATCTCTCACCTCACATTATCATTTATCGCAAATGATTTAATAAGAATGATATTGGTATTATTAGGACATATATATCGAAGGTAGAGTGAATACAAAGTGGAAAATTTAATACTTGTGATATGATACAAAAAAAGTATTGAACTGTGTTTGGAAGAGAACTGGAATGGATGGAAACCAACAACAAATATAATGAACATAGAGTGAGTCCGGGAAAAACTTTCACTATCCAGAAACTAAACCAAGTTGATCGGTGCTTCGGATATCGTTTATCTTGAAAGTCAACATATTCTTACAGGAGAATGCGAATAAATTACAATAGAATTAGTTTATCATACATCAATAAATGTGAAGATTGATATATATCTTAATTGGAAACGTGATAGTTAGATTTGAATACATTATGTAGCAAGTATCATGATGCAGCGATAATTATTCTTTTTGTTTTTTCCTCACGTAAAAATTCCTTAGTATACACATTCAAATGGACATATGTATTAAACTAACTGATTCCATCATTAATTGTAATAATAACTGAGAAAGAATGTAGAAAAATTGTTAAATTCGCGACATCTATAGTTTCATTAATTGAAAATAAAGTCATCATCTAAAATATCAGTAGTGTTTGGTTTCATTACTACTGGGAATTTTAGTGACAAAGTAAACATTCATACACCTTAGGACTGTTCGGAAACTATAACCCAGGTTCAGGTAGATCATTGATTGCGGATACTTGCTCAGGAGGTTTAGATTACAATTTCTGAACGTCGCGTTCACTTGAAGGATGACAGTTACTTTATACTTATAATATCAATAAAAGCCATTGAATCAAATTATAAAAAGTCTATTAGATGACAGTCGATTAAATATTTAATTTAAGTACTGAGTCAACAAGAATGCAATGGTGTAAAGTTATTAGCATAGAAGCAGATATTTTCAAAATCTTATTGGTATTGTTGTGAAGATCATTCTAAAGTAAGTATTGCTATTTCTCGATAGCAACTTAACCTTTTTTGCGATATAATAATAAGTTTTTAGTATTGGATTGTGGCATGGTATGTCTCTTCTGGAGAGCAATTTTTTTTATTTTGCTCACGAAATTATGTCAGATTATGGTGGTAATTAGATTGCAAGATAAATATTTTCAGTCTTTCTAATGATGTCAATTTCCTTTTATGCTTTGCAAAGGTGAAATTAGCTTGTGCAATTATTTACGGAAGGTTTCTCATAAAATTTAATAGATTCTCGTTCTTGTGAATGTATTTGTGGTTAGGTTACCTCGTCGTAATGTTCTTTTCAGTGCTGTGTATAAGATGAAAGAATTTTTAGTCAATTTGTCCAAACGAGCATTTTGGTCATCAAAGGAAACCAACACCGATGGTTTTAACCTCAGGACTTTGTCGTTTCGTAATTATGATAGAATTTCTCTCAATTGGTATGAAAAAGTTTGATTTACAACTTAATGATTTTTGGTGGATATTGTGAATAATCCTAACAATATTAAAAAAACTTTGGAAATTAAACTTAGACTTATGATATAGTATGGAATTTCATGAATGGAAATTGCATACTTGAGTGTGAAAACTGAAATTTAGATTTTGAAAACTCGATGGAGATAAAACCAACGATCTCGTAGAATATAATCTTCTAATTGTTTTAAAACATTTTGTGGATGCACGTAGAAACATTATTTTCAGGTTTTCCAACCAGATCAAAACTCTGCTGATAACTGATCTTTTTGTTTTCATATGGTATTCGAAAGTCATTTATTTTGATGACCTAACCAGATAAAATTTCGAAGTTAGAGAGTACTGCTAGGTGTTTCACATTGCATGAGCAATTTGGACAAACCAGCAAACCGGAGAAATACTTTTTTCCATATCCTTATTAAACATTCATCTGTTCCTCTGGTTCTAACCGAAGATCGCACAAAAATAGGTGGTGTCAGTATGTTAGTACAATAAAATTCTCCATAACATGATGAATATTTATTGGAAAATTCTCAATTACTTGAATGTGATTACTCACTTCCATCTTCCTATAAATTCTTCTAACCATTTCAAAAATCCCATATTTCGTAGAAACGGCAAAAAAACAGTGAGAAAGTTTCAGGAGTACTTTTTTTTACTAGCTAGAGTTTAATATGTTCATATTATTATTATGAATTAATTATGAATAAGTATGCAAGGAAATTCGATATCAGAACACTTTCCTTCAGTAAGAAACGATGAAATTATTAATTTATAAATACTGGCTTGATTACATAAATTATTACTATAAATAATTCTTCTCATTTGTAAAGAAAATTGTTCAATACCTTCGATGAATGAATCTCATTGATTCACATCATTAATATCTGTTTCCTGAATCCCTTCTGTGATCTAAACGTTTTAGGTTCAAGTTAACTGACCTATCACCATGAATAATAAAATATTCTTCGACAAAATTATTGATAGAATCATTTCAGCACTCGTGGTATGATTCAAGATATAATTTATTCAAATAACGTTTCTCAGTAAATGTAAAAGTGAGCAATCGATATAACTTATTATTTCAGTAGAGACTAGAGGAAAGTAATTGAAAATGGATGCTTCAAGTTTTAGATTCACCGGTAATAGCTGAAACTTCATACTTTTGTAATTGTAGTAATTCAAGTTAAAAACTAAGACTTTCGTGTTTCTACTGAAAAAAAAACTCAAACTCATCAACAATCGTACAAAGAAACAAAATAAGTATTAGAGTGTCTTTATTTCTGATCAAATTGGATTTTTTCTCACCGCGTCTATCGTCTTCATTTATAATATTTTTTGAATTGGACATGAAATTGAAATTATAAAAAAAAAACATCATTGTTTTCGTTCTGGTAGTTTTCTTCGCCCTCCAAACTCTAACGAAATTAGGGGACTTTTGGGTAATTCAAGCATAGAGATATTAGATATATAATTAATTGACTTGCTAATTGCACGCATGTATGTTAGTAGGATAGGATTTTAGAAGGAGAGAAAGAAAGAGAATCATCTATGTATATTACAACTTTATATCTTTTTCTCATGTTAATGAGAGTTGATTATATACCATATCATAACGAAAATCTAAAAACTATCGTATCTTTCCTAAAATACCGTTAAAAGTAATATATTGAATATTGCTTTGATTGGCTGACTTATTGACTAACTGATTTGTGAATTTTTGTATAAAACAGCATTACTTCATAAATACAAGTTCAATTTACCATCATCATAAACGGTTGTCATAACTTTTCCTGCCAATGAAACCGTCTTTGCCCTATACGGAGTAGATTTACTCGTTCCAATCTATTATTTTGACTGTTTTTTCGTTCAAGGAGTAGAGTGTTGACTCGAGGCTCTATCTACAGTTATAAATCGATGTAATTTCAAAAAACAAACTTCACAACGACTCAATTGTGCAGAAACTAAGCGTCTAAAATTATACCGCAACTTATTTTACTTATATTGAATGTTGACATCTTCGCATCAGATAGAAAACTTTAAACAACTTTCATAGATTTATATCCCAATACACAGAATTGAGAACCATGAACGACTCGATTCCAATTACAGTTGAATAAAAATATTTTTGAATGAACTTATCAGACTTTTATTCAAATCTTTTATATAGATTTCAAGTCATTGGATACCATTCGATAGTCAAGTTCCCTGAAAGCTTTTCCGTCATGCAAAACTTTCAAGTCCATGTATAAAATATTTATCTGCAACTAGTAACAGAATACCTACCAACAATAGTTCAAGGCTCATTAACTATACCTGAATACATAAATCTAATTACTTGATCTTGACTTATGTATTTTTTGTGATTCCAAAAATAAACTGATCTTTTAGTTGTCATATGGGTGATTCCGTTCTAACTGTGATTTTTTGTATTCAAAATTTCAAGATTTTAAAATTTAACTTTTCTAACTTTTTTATGCATATTATTCATCTATTTTACTGTAAAAATAAAACTCTAAGAGGAATTTACTACAACTTCAAAGTATCACGAGCAAGACACAAATGTCGGATTTTGAGTTCCACGGTACTGACTCATTTATCCACGGTACTGACATGGTAACTTAAGATATTAAATAACAAGTGCATCAATTTTCCTCAGTTTGATCATAAACATTAGAATTTATAAGGTAATTAGTTTAAATCATTTGTTACGACAAAAAAAATTAATAATTTATCGGTAAATTCTAGGAATGGACATGACACGGTACTGACATTCAAGTGATGTAGTATAAGTTTTCTTTAAGTGGCAAGTTATATTGTATAAAAATAATGTTTAAATATCTTAAGAATTATTCAATTAACACAAAATTTTTATTAATTGATTATTAATTAATGACTAGTACAAAAAAACAATACAGGACATTGAATATCACAGTTATAATGGAATCACCCATATAATGTTTAAGTTATTTATTTGTGAATCAAATCACTATCATTCAAAAATATACATTGAACAATAGATAATTTGAAGGAGAACCATCATAAAGATTATAGTTTTGTTTTTGAGACTCATAACATTGTGGAGACTCCAGTAAATAACATTTTGCCTACTTTACCGAAATTTACTTACGGCTATTGCTACTCTAATCTGTAGGTATTTGTTCTTTTTTGTATAGAAAACAGTAGATAGAATATTTAACAGCAAATGTTTGATGATCATTAAATTGCCGCGTTTATATACGGTAAGTCATTGAGTCATGAGGAACTTTACATACTTCTATCATATGTCGAGTTCGTCAGGGAGGATATTGAGGAAATTGATCATGAATTTTGATTGAATCTAGCCAGCACTAGACAAGTAGTCGAAACCTTAATGTTACTCAATCAAAAGTCAAAAAAAAATCATCTATACTCATATCATATTCAATTGGTTCAGCGACTACATCCTGGAGATGGAATCCATAGGTTCGAACTAAAGTTTTTAGGCCCTCACTTTTTTTTATGGACATTTAAGAGGACAAATATATTTGGACCTCCTTCAAATTATTTTGCCGAATTTGCTTGCCAACACGAACGTCGTTAACCAAGAGATATGTTTTCAGCATGATTGGGCATACCCCCATTTTGTACTAGTAGAGAGACAAACATCTAAATAATATTTATGGTAACAGATGGATAAGACGTAAAGGTCTTCAAGATTCCCTGATTTCAATCCCCATTACAACCATATTTGAGGACAATCGAAGCAACAACAGAGAATATCAATAAACGAGAACAACTAACACTTATTGCATTTAGAAAAAATATTATACGGGCTGAAATATTTGAAATGAATTGATTTTTCTAGAACCGGTGCCGGAATTTAATAAAAACGAGTTGACACTGTTTAGTAGCCACATGATATATTTCCTGAAGGGTAAAAATATGTATGACTCACCCTAAATCTGATATTTACCTCCAGACATCCCGTTAGGTACAGACTTTTTCTGTTGTCCGTTAAATCCGAAAGATGGAAATACAAAAATGAGTATCTTTCTCTTTTTATCGCGAAACCACTTCAAATATCTACTCGACAAGTAATATTTTTATGAATTTAATTGAGTCAATTACAACACTTGAATAAATAGATGAATATGCGAATCACACTTATATAACTATAAAAAACGTTTTGATGAATAATAAATTGTAATGATACTCGAACCAGTAGTATAATTCTAAATTCGCTAATAATCAATTGAATCTGATTCAAATTTGTCCATGAGTGGGTTATAAATTATCGTTCAGCAGGTGGTCTCCTAAAGTTTAGTTCGCATATCTCCTTTTACTAAACAAAACACGAATAATGGATTGAAAATTTGTGGGTTACAAATTTTGGATGTTGTATAATGTCAAATGAATTAATGGATTCTCATTCGTCGCAACACACCAAAACCTTAATCACCTAAACGAACCAGTGAAATAAACTAAAGATGATTTTAATCATTTTGTGGTAACTCTTATATCGATTCCCGAAAAAATGTGTAATGAGGACAACCAGAAAATTGAAATGTGATTGTTTTTTAATTTGATTTTTTTATATCACAAGGAATATTTTCGAATCATTATATTGTTTTGTAATGTCAGTTGTGAATGAAAATTTTCTTTTCAATTAAAAATACTCATACATCATTATAAACTGCCGTCTCTATAATTCATTTCTTCCAATTATATAATACTGTGATCCTAATAACAGTAATCCTTGAATACCCTCACACGATTCTAAGCAATTCACATCTTGACTTCCTAACCTGTCAAGTAATAAGAGAAGCTACTTCTGATTTAACACATGCATGGATGCATAAAGAAGGTTGCCCTCGGGCCAGAATCGAATAGGTACTCAAACAGTTTGGAGAACACTCGACACTTTGGAATTCTTGGGACTTCAACCGATAAGAAATAACAGGATTTGATAAGAAAATGATGAGAAAGATTTTTTTTTGGAAATGTAAGCAATTGACAAACATTATTCACATTCTGTATAGAAAATTATTGCATAAATTATTTTAATAATACCTAAAATTTGCTTATTCATTCAATGTAATTATCAATGAATACCCGCGAGTAAAAAAATTTCATGCCATTTCAATATAAAAAATTTAAATCAATCCAAATTATCTGAAGAACAGTTTAATTAGAATTTTTATTATATAATAATAAACAAACTATATTTTTGTAGGTAATGAACAATAATAAATCTTATTATACGCAGTTTCGTTTATACAGTATTTGAATAGAAAAAATGAAATCATATATCCTCCTCATCTTTTTATTTTTGAAAAACCTTTACGTTCTAAATATAATTCGGTTACTTTTTCTCATTATACATGCGTACAGAAATAAGTGTTATTATATATATAGTGTTAAATAATTGTATACATAATATGCGTAAGATATCTGCAACAATGGGAGAAAGACACACGTAAGTTTTTGAATGCCACAAAAAATTTCATGATAACTCTTACTTTTGTATGACTAATATAGTAGGCATTAACAAAAACTATCGCCATAAATATAAATATCCTAATATTTCCTCGGTACAAAAATATTTCGGTCATTCAGAAGTTAATCTGAAACAAGTAGAAGACGACTGGAAATAATCAATTCTTAAGTTATTTTCACAAATTGGCTCAATAATCTCAATAATTAGAGACTTAGACTTTTAAAGGAACGAGCTGAATTACCTACTTGTGTCGAGATCGAAAGAAAAAAATTCCTTTTCCCCAGATGTTTAAGTATACACCAACTGTACAAGAGAACCAAACTTATTGCAGTTCCTTCCATCTGATGAAATTTGTAGGTACTGCTATAATGAGGGTGGTTTGCTATCTTTCATGAGTTTCCCATGTAGGAGCCCCCAGACTTGAATGACGGGGCTTAGCTTGGACCAACGCTAGGAAACCTGGTCTTGACAAACCAATAGTGGCCCAATACTGGTTGAGGTCTGGGTAACTTAGCCCAGGCCATTCTATAGTCAGCCAGGCTTGGAAGAACTCTAAATAACTATGTAAGGATTTGTGCTAATATCTTATCGATAATAAATATCTTAATATTAGCAGTGATAATTTTTTATAAATAACATTCTTTTATGCATAAAGTACAATGGAAAATTATTTAACTAATATTTTTATATACCTCAATAAGTAGAGTGCATCAATAGAAAAGTGTCATAAAACTTTAATTTTATTGAAAATCAATGTTTACAAACACCCAGCATGGCCCATGGATGCAGACCAGTCTTGAGTTTATCTAGGCAACCAGGCCTAGTCCAGGCTGGCAAACCAAGCACCAATAGACATTGTTATCTTCCTAGAGTCCCACCAAGTCCCACCCACCATGGGTTATCGATTGATCAGTTCTATGAATGGCACCTCACAATTGACAGTAGTAAGAGCAGTTTTTCTGATAACTGAAATAAATATGCTGCTGTTCCAAGAACTCATTCAACATGTATGAAAACATTAATTTTAATACTTCTATAGAAAATAAAATATTCTGGGCATAACTGAGTAATCTGCGCCGATTTGAAGATGGGAATTTTCTATTGGACCAACAGGATGGTTATACTGAATATTCATGCTTTATTTATCTCTGGGACAGTTAAGCCAAATCAAGTTTTTAACTAAAAAAATTTGACCTATAAGAAATGTCAAGGAAAGAGATATCATTTATGAGACCTGGGATTTGAGATACAAAATCACTTTTCTACCATAACATATAATATTGGCACTAATGAAGCAATTTGTTAAGGAATGCGATAAATTCGACATTTGCGCCTCTGAAACTTTTTTCGTGACGGAATCATTTGAGAAAACTTAATCAACTGAACCGTAAACACTAATTTAAAGACAGAACGACATATTACTTATTTTTTTCATATCAATTCCTCAGAATAAGTTAGATAAAGTTAGTAGTAACGTTGTAAATCAATAATAATATTGAAGTCATTTAACGGCAACAAATTGTTTCTTATTCCTCATCAACCGCGAAATGTTCGGTATTAAAAAACAAAGTTGAATATTTATGTCTTGTTCGGCAACTAGTCTCTTGTGGAGCTTCGTTTATATTACTATGCATACTAAAAGTCTTGTTTCATGTTGTTAAAAAAAGCAGAAGAATATTCAAAACCATTATAGTAGGTTGTGAATATTCGTCTTTGGAACTACACCGAAATTATTCAGTCAATTTATTTTATTTAATTATAGTCCCAGAGCTGGCTACAAAAAACATGGTCACCAAATGCTACTTCTTAAGGTCAGCATAGGTATATGAAATACTAGCCGATTTTTCCGAACGAAAAAATTTATTGAAAAACCTCATAACGGCCGCGTGTGAAACCTGTTGTAACGTGGGGTTTAAACCTCAAATAAGAGCGGTGTAATAGCGCAAGAAGTTTTGCAGGCCGAGAATGTTTTGCTTAATGGTTATTTTTGATGTCTCTATTCAAAACATCTGTTTGAGCTACCCCAAATTAAAATAAAATCATCAGGATACGATGAAAACTCGCTGAAATATAATCATTTTTATCGCGCGCTTGATTTTATAGCGCCTACTCATTTTCCATTATTATCAATTGATTTTGATCAGATTTCTCTTGAAACTTCTGGGAATAGTTATACTTTTTGATAAAGTTGCTCAGTATTGAGTAACAGCTCGAGGTGCCCCAAGAAACTGCTCTTAGTTGAGACCCTAAAAACCTAATAAATAAGTTTCGCGCGCGCACGTTGATATTTTTAGATGAGCTTTCCGGCACTTTCGATAACTTCTTACGAGGGTTTTTCGGCTTGTAAAGCTTCTTGCACTATTACACCCCTCTTAATTGAGGCTTAAACTAAAACAAACTTTGAATTGTTAAGTTGGGAAACTGAATTTTGGCAGAATCTCTTAATCTGCAATATGGACCTTCCCTTTTATGTTTATTTTTATAATCATCACATTTTACTTTCCAAAAACATTTCTCGTTTATGTGAAGTGTAATAAAAGGGATAGTTTCCATTTAATTCCACTTATATTTTTGTTTTTTCATATTTATTTTTATTTCAACAGGAATCGAAAGACACGTGCAAGTATATGTTCACACTTGCCAGTGCATTGGTGCTTTCGGACCCTCTGTCTTTACTAGCACGAAAAAGTAAAGCTGTGTCAGTGTGTACTGATGACTGTTCACACACATCATTTTAATTTGTAACTCAATGTGCGTCGTGGCATATATTAGGTATTATTTATTAATTTTATCATATCATCATTTCTTATATTGTTTTATTCGATTACTTCATCTTTCTTTTGATAGCTCGTATTATTCCTCTCATTTTGTTACAAAATCATTTCCACGTAATTAAAATATTTAGTATGGTATATTGAGCAATTTTCAGTAATCAGGTATTTTCTTTGCAGCACCTGCTGCCACATACTATACCCTGCTCACATTTATTTTAAGTCCCCTGTTCTTTCCATTTGCCATCCACCGTTAAACTTGCTGGCAAATGAAAACGTATACATAAATTCATCCCTCAGGCCAACCTCCATTTCAGAGTTTTTTTTCATCTCTTCAATGCCGAGTTAAGGCATGTTTTGAAATGTGTCGGTAATACGGAAAACCCTTGTCTAATTTTTTTCATTTATCAGTAAGGAATCTTAATTTGGCTAGAAAGTAAAATCGTTCAACTGTACTTTTGTAGGGTACACAATTTTATGCTGTAGTTGTCCAGAATTATATCCTCATAACGGTCAAGCTTATGCTTTATGAATATAAAGGAGTGAACGTTGTATTCGATTGAAGGAATTTTTGTTTTCACGTGCAGACTGCTTGATTTTTCCACAGGAGTTATCAGTATAACGAAAAGGTAGAATATTATAGAAAATAGACTTTAAACTTTCAGAAATTTTGAAAAATTGATTCACAAATGATATGTACTTCTCCAGCTAACTCCGGATGCTAGTTGGCTTTTGTAAGTACGAGGTCTGGATATTCAATAACAAGACTGCGCGCCTAGAGGGAGCTCAAGACGGATAGGGTAAAAAACGAGTAGTGTGTTGGGTATCTAGAAATCTTGTATAGGCACGTCACTATTATAGTATTTGTGTAGTACTGGTTTGAAACGAACGAAAAACAGGAGCAACATATTAATCTCGAATTTCTCGTTAAATTGAAAAAACTTCGACTGAGTGTTATAAATGGTTTCAAGAAGCCTATGAGGACAATTCTCTATCTCGTGCGCGTGTTTTCGATTGTGTAATCGCTTTAGCGATGCTGCCCAAAAGAGCACTGAAGATGACCAACTCAAAGGTCGCCTTGTGACTTTTTCAACTCCGCAAGCAATGACCAAAATCAACCAAATTGTTCTTGCAGATCGTCGAATGAGCATGCGAATGATTGCCGAGGCTGTAAATACCGATAAAGAAACGGTTAGAAAAATTTGACACGAGGAATTACACACGATAAAAGTTTGTGCGAAGTTGTTGCCAAATAAAATCTGACTCTTGACCAAAAGCTCTTGCGTCAACGGGTCTGTTTACATTTCCTTGAAAGGTAAGAAAAATATTTGCTTTGAAATGGACCCGATTTCAGTCGATGAAAGCGGTAAAGCAAAAAACGGCAGAGCTCCGAAGGGTCCTCACCAAAGAAGACTTCCATAAGTAGTTCGATTAATGGAAAAAACGTATGGAAAGGTGTGTGGCGACGGTAGGGGAGCAAATTGAAGGGTAGCATTCGAATGTAGAATAATTTTCATAATAAAACCCTTTTTCGTAACCAGTCTCGTTATTTAATAGCCAGTCCTCGTAATACGAAGCTCAATTGGTAAACACAGCTGATCACAAAAAAGTTTACTCTCCTATATTCGACAAAAACATCGTAAAAATAGGTCTCCATCGATTTTTTCAATCTAATTTCGGGGTAAACTGTTTTCGTTGACGCACTATGCATACATATTATCTATACGAAGAAAATAATTTGTTTTAAACCTTCATTACTTCAATCTTTTGAAAAAATAATAAACAATATATTTGTTCAATAATGGTAATTGACACCTAGTTGGCCTGAGGTTAAACTGTTCTGCTTAAATCTCTGAAGACGATAATTTGTTTATCGAAACGCGTGTTATACAGTGTAAGTGTGAGTGTTGGGGTACTGATAGTGTTAATAGTTTATTAGTAGAAACTTAAGCAATAAGAAGACTTTATATTATTATTAACAAACATACACAACAAATTTATGTATTTAATGATTCGTTCCATCATAATTATCATAGTACATACTACCAGTGTCAAGTATATAGGTACTGACTGTCGACAAAACGCAAACAAATTTCTCAAAACCCAAATGTACCTACCACCCTCAAACAAAATATTTTGGATTTGTGTCTTCCCCTACTTTACGGTTAATAAAACTTTTTACAAAATATCCCACTCAAAATAAGTGTGAGGTAACATAATTCCAAATTTTTAACAGCAGTCGAAGTATATGTAGAATATGTTTTCAAATTTACAGTTTTCATAATATCACATACTGTTCATTATTCAAACCTATCATATTATTTGGACACCAGGTATATTTATTCAGTTAGGATCAAATGGTACTTATGTGAAACATCTTGATTAAATTTATTTACATTAAATCGCAGTGAAGCTTTGATGCCGACACGGTTTAAATAGAATTGGAATATTCAAAGGGGACTGAAACGTATCACTCGTTGAATTGTTTACATGAAAATTTCTTTTAACCATGTGAACCTTTCGTCTGTTTGTTTGTCATTGAGTGTAGCATATTCCATCTGCCCATTGGAAGCCGTTTTTGTTTCGTTCATTCTAAGTACCGTTTGGGTAATTATGGAAATTTATGGAGCTTTACTAGTTATCTCTGGTGTCTTTTAAATCTTTTTAATTGTATGGTCTTCCCGAATTAATTATGTGTACAGTGGTGTATAAAAAGGTTTATTTTCGTACGATCATTCTCACACTGTTAAGGATGTTTGTGTAGGTGAACTGTTGGTATTGTAAATATACAAATATTTTATTCTGGTTTAAATAGCTAAAGTCATGGGAATTGTGGAAATATGTCTTCCGAAAAAGGCACAAATTTATATACCCCAGTGGTTTCATTTGAAATGAGTTAAAAAATTATATAATAATAAAAAATATCTTATTTAAAATTATAAGAAAAAAAAAATTAATAGAAAACTTGTACTAGTATTTAAAATTTGATTTTATATTTTACTCGATTTTTGAGCCACGGTGAACGCTAAGACACAGTCATATTAGGGCTTTCACCTCGGAATACTGAGGTGTAAATTGAAATAAACCTTCATTTTGTCGTTCTAAATGCTCTTTTAAAAGTCACAAATGCTGTCGTGTCCGCGTCTTGAAATATTTCAGGTCAAAGGTCATAATAATCGGTTTTTCACGAATATCTCGGATCCTATTAGTAAAATATACCCTTCCTCTATCGAAACAGTGCAGGTAGTCTTTTTCTTCAGGACACGCGTCGCTTTTTTTCACAGTTCCAACAGACTGAAATCTTGTTTCTTTTAATGTAGATTTGATCTTAAGAAAAGTCGCACGGTGCAAGATCCGGCGAATCAGGTAAGTCGTCTAATACTGGGATGTTGTACTTTGTACCTCTTGATGGACAGTGCGGAATGGATGCTCACACTTTTCGCATGTTAAAATTTTCATGTAAAATTTGCCGCACACATTCTTTGTGAGTTCCTATAGATTCAGTAATCGCAAGAATACTTCTCGACAGTTTCTACAAGTGTCATGGAAAATTTCATATCAATCCTTTGCTCTTTTTTCATAACGATCATTTTAAGGGCAAAACAGCACCTGTACCAACAAATGACATGGCATTTGAAAGAGATATTGTCACTTATATTTGACACATGCGTACTTTTTACACAATAACGCCAATCTCGATACTTAATAACCACACCTCGTAAAGGCGCAACGTACATTTTTATACCCATAAACTGCGGTGATTGTTCGTAGTATGTTCAAGTTTTTCGACCCAGTTTGAGTTAAAACTAAATTAAGTTCTTCATGATACGACAAGATTCTCTTTCATTCCGATATGTTTTACATCATTGGACCTGTCAGCTTCTTTTTTTTTAATTACGAATTTCTACGAACTGTGGACGCAATCCACACAGTGCGAAGTCGACGTAGGGGAAGTAACGACAAAACTTGTTGAACAACTAGTATTATAATGAAGTATGAACACAGTTTCCCCTAATTATACTCTTGGGAGAGTCTGAAACCGTAACCTTCTCAGTTGCATTGAAAATAACTTGTGCAAAACTTGAACTCGCTAATTGTTGAAAATATACAGGGCAGTATTGCGTTTCCAATTGACAGAAAGATAATAAAATGCAAATAAGAGTTTGATTTCATGTTGTCTGCTTCTCTTAGTCCTGTTCAGCTTTGTTACGTCGCTACGTAGATTATTGTTTGATTTTATTATGCTTTAAAAGTCTAGTGACATGAAGTATAGAAAATACAGGAACAAAAAGCAAAAAAAACGAAAACCGATGCATTCTCAATAAGGAAGTATAAGGAAACTTACGGTGAGTGTAATAAAATGAACCTCGGCTATGATTAGCGGTTAAGGTTAAGGGTTATTCTCAAATAATAACCTGTAAACATTTTTCTTGGATAACGCTATACTTAAAAAGAGCGGAATCAAAATTTGAGTCTAACATATTGATCAAATATATATAATTGACTTGAACTGCGTATATCTGCATTTTGTATACAACCGCAGGCAGTTTATTTTTCATAGAAACTTAAATTCATTCTGCGCCAGTATACGTGATACTTCATCCCCACGTTTGCCTTACCTGATGATTCAAATAACGTGAACAATAAATTCTCTACATTTCAACTGCCTTCCACCTCAAACCACTTGAAACTCTCGAGTTAAAGACAAAATATACTGAAAAAATAAGTTGCCTGTACAAGTTTGTCCAGAATATCAAATCATTAGATCATATCTATGTGTCAACTTAGATCGAGACCTCAAAGTGTTAGAAACAATTCGCTGAACTCATCTCACTCCGCTTTCTATAAATATAATTAACAAAATATGTTAAAAAGCTCTGTTCAAATAACATACGAGTAAAATTAGTAAGCCGTTCAAACAACGCAGTAGATTAATTAATCATATTCTAGCTGGACAAGTTTTTTTTTATCATAATAACTGTGGGATACTGAGGATTACATAAATCATATTCACGCATATCATAAGCGATATTCAGATTTTATTTTGTTATTTTTATTGAAATGAGTAGCGAATCGTTTCCAAATATATTATTTGGTATGTGATATAATGATATGACATCCGTATGTACATAATTATAGAGTGAAGATAGTGAAAAAGTCATTGTACTCTCGGCCCCTTGAGCAATTAGTAGATATAAAACAAAAATATTAATTTATGAAGCGAAGGTTCCATGAAAAATTTGACGATTCGACCTGGTGCTGTCTTTATCAAAATACTATTTGATATTGACAACTTGCAAAATTATAATAAATAATAGAACACACACAACATGAATATCAATGCAACTACAAAAATTCAATTGATGGCTTCAACTTATTTTTGAGAAATAACAACTGGAAAATACAAAATCAAACAATGTAAACGTGAAGTTTGGAATAGATATAAAGTGAACGGCCAAAATGTCGAACACATTTATAAAAAAAACAGACATTACTACCATCTACACTACTGATATGACAAATTATTAGTTTCTTTCCTATTCTCAAAATTAAATTTTTCCTATAAAACCAGGCACGTATAAAACCAGACATAAAATGTACTGTTAATTGAACTTTCTTGATTTGTAATAAATGTGGAAATTATCTCAATCAACCTCAAGAAATGGAGGAAGTTCAAATAACTTGATATTTAGAATTGGATAAATAAGTGAGAAGTTCATAAATGAAAATAAGGAACTTCATTTATGTTTTATAGTTTTTTAGATAGCCTTTGATCAAATAAGGAGAGAAGATAAAGTGCTACGTTACCTACCTGATGGGTTTTTTAATCCATTGGAAGTCTAATAATGCTTACCTTGAGGATTGTTTGTAAGAGTCCACCAAAATATAATCCTCAGTATGCCTCCAGATAGTAGATTGTCTTGACGAATTTTCTTAATTTTTCGAAAGTATTCTCGCCTCCACACAGTTATTTCTGATTTTTTTAATAATAAACTGTTCTTTCCCCGTTTTTTGTATTAAAATCCCATTTCTTTGAATAGATCATAAAATGTTGATATTTCAAAATCCGGTCCTTATCTTCGTTAACTACTCTCAGAACTTTGTCCACAGTAGATGATTCATTTTTAAAGAAAAAATTGTGCTCAACTTTGATGGCGCTCCCGAAGGATTCGGTAGACACTTGAGGAAGAAATATATCAAAAGGCAATTATGCATAAACATTTGATCATGAGAAAGCTTTTTTGAAAGTGGGATCCGGGATTGATGAATGATCTATCACTTTATTTCGGAATCAAAACCAACTCATCTGCTTCCTAATCCACCATATAATCCAGATATGGCCTCCAGTAACTACTGGCTATTCCGGTAAGAAGTTCGGCTCAAATGAAGAAGCAATTGTTGAAACTAAAGCCTATTTTAGGGCAAAAGACAAATCCTTCTAAAAGCACGGCATCGAAAAGTTAGAAAAGCGTTGGAATCATTGTATTTCTCTTAAAGGAGATCACATTTATGAATAAAATCGATTTATGGCAAAAAATATGCTTTTCTTAGTTATTCACACGATTCATTAATTGGTTACATTACTATAAAAAGTATTGACATGAAATATAATATTTTTATTAAGTTAAAACTAAAATGAATGCAGTATCTTGTCTAATGAATGTGTTTTCATATTTACATTCGTTACAGTAAGTGTATTTTTCTTGAATATATTTTCTTTGTACATCCAAACACCATAAAAGCTCGATGTGTGTTTTTAACTGTTCAACAGAAGATTATTTAAACAGAAACTTGACAAAACAAAGTATTTTTATGTTTCACACTTATTCAAAATGTATTAAGTTACCTACCTGGCTTGCATTAAGTTGTTTATAGAGACAGTAAAAGCTGAAAATATCCATATTTATTTTGCCGTTCTTCAATATGTTTCCTAGCATTTTGAAAATTTAAATATATATTAACTTTTGGGACGTAAATATCTACCTGATGTTTTCAAGTAGATATCTCATATTCAAAGATATGTGACAAATAGTTATTCACTAAATAATAATAAGTTCATATTCCGCTACCTGATGGATTGATACAGATAGAGTGACTTTACATATATACATTTTATGTTGAAATATTTGTTGATAACTTAGAATCAAAGTCGATATATTTTACTTATTTTCAGCATGTTATTACATCCCCATTGCATCGAAAAATGGGTGGCCACTTAATTTGTCTAAAAAAGGCAAATTTTGATAACAAATACAAATTTCTTCAATTTCTTATTAGGCCTTTCTATATTCATTTTTTTGATGACTAATTGTTCTTGAGTCAAAGTCAACTTTTATTAAGAAATGTTTCAAATTGAAATTAAACCTAGGACAAGAACACTTATTTTAGAATAGAGAGCAATCTCAAGCTTAAATATTTACCTGAACAATGCTTTGGATAAGTCAATTATCTTCATTGAAAAACTGGGAATAAATTTTCGTAACGCATCCAAAAACGTACTTTCTTACTACAAAAATCAGTATAATCCTCCATATTAGTTTATTCAAACAAAACAAGGCATAAAGCGTTAATTAATTATCAATAAAAACTGAGCCAATAAAGTTTGGAAGAAAATTGTATTATCGACATCAATAATAAACTATGTTTAATCCTGCAACTAAATTAATATTTGGCTCATGCGATTCACAGCATACTTGAAAGTCCACTGAGATTAACCAGTTCAAAATCACGGTTACAGCTTGTTCAACTTTCTCGATGAACCATGATAAGTGAACTCAAGATGTAACTTCATGTTGAGACATAATAACAGAGGACAATATCGACATTATAGTGCGACTGCTGCGTCTTTCAATTGACTTTGTCGTGAAACATTTATACAGAATCAATGACCAATGGGGCAGTGCGTTTTTATAGCACAAGTTTCAGTCTATAGTGAAACGCCAGCCGTCAGTTGCCTCAGAATTATTATATAGTTTTTGGTTGGCAAATATATAAATATTCCCGGTGAACGATGATGTGGATATGACAAAAAAAACCATCAAACATACAATTCAGTTGCTACTTGGGCATCCTCGCTTGGTTCTCTACACCTTAGTATCCCCTGCTGATTTTACTTACACATTTCGAAGTCATGACCATATATCTAGGATTAATCTTATCACGACTCATCCAGCTTCTGTAGCCGCTACCAATACAAGACAATAAATGCTTTTTATCGTAAGAGGCGTCTTTAGCCTACCTTTACGCGAAACTTCTTTTGTTAATATTCAGTAACGAAAGAATGTTTTATGATAAAAGCATACAATGGTAGATTTTATTGTTGGTATAATGGTTATATGAAGTTCTTCACGTGAGTCATTTTTACTGACACGTTTTTTAAATCGCTTCGACCATTCAAGTACGCAAGGGATTCCCAAGGGTTTTTAGACAGATTCCTCTTAAAATTGTATCACGACTCGTAGCTCACAATATAAGTTATTAATTTTCACTGCACACAACAGTTTCTTTAGAAAAAGATCTAGAAGATTGATTCTCTTCGCTAGGTATATGTGGACCAAGTAGCCAAATTGCAACACCTCGTAAGTCATACATATATTTGTTAAAAACATTTATGTATAACTTGAATGATACATTAAAAATCTATAAAAAACCCGACACTAATGTATAAGCCTATGAGGTTTATTTATACTCAAATTATTGCAAAATATACTCCACGCTCAGTGACTGTTTAAATTTATTACTCGTAAAACGACTTACTCCACCACAAATATAAATATGTCCATTAACAGTAAAGTATTACAAACACCCACAAATTTAAATAAATAAAATAAATACCAGTTTTTCTACTTCAACTTATCTTGGATTAGAATTTAAAATAGTTTCAATTGTCTGCTTCATGAAAGTTCACAATAATAATCTGATCTGAAATATGGTAGCTCTAATAAATTATAAAATAAACACGAATCAAATGATTTGATTGGGTTCGTAATAAATCAAACTAAATAGGGAATTTATTACATTAGATAGAATCTGAGTTTTCTTTCGGAATATTTTTAAATATATCATTCATAAATGAAAATTATGGGAGTATCTAATTAATCCAATTCATTCAAGGTCATGAAATACATTAAAATTATTGTATCATTGTCGATACAATGATCATTTTGTTTCCAATAAATTTTAGGCACTTTGTTTAATAACAAATAATATTTTGAGAAACTTGAAAAAAAAGCAAAGGAACAATTTGAAGGATCATACTATCTACAAAAGATGTAGATAGTAGTTAAAGTCATTGGGATCAAATAAAAGAATTTTGAAGTTAAAATCGAAACATATCAATGACGAATATTCTCTTAAGATGATTATTAACAGAAAACAAATTAGAGTAGAAATTAAACCTAACCCAACTAATTTTTATTAAGTAACAAACTATTTTTTATGGTAGTTTACATTCTAAGAGGAAATCTTACTAAAGGAAATAAACCAATTACCATTAAGGATGTTACGATCAATGAGATAGAAGGAAAATCGTTTCTCATGCTGAATTATCTTTTCTTAGTACATAAACTGATTTGATAGTTTCATTTTAGTTCTTTCGGCTATAACCATATACACCTTTCGTTTTCAGTGAATTATCGAAGCATATATATATGGCAAATGCTGGGAATTAAGAACAATATTAATTGCAAATTACTTTATAGGATTTTTCTCCACTCAAAAAGTGTTGCATGTATTTCTGTTCGAAGCAATTATTCACATTTATAATTCCCATTGTTCTTTATGGTAATTTAGGATAATCAAAAATGCTGCTTTTAAACTGAATCTAGCAAACCTATTGTTTTTGCTTCCTTCCCAGTCTTTTTCTTTTGCGAAGTAGGTTTTCCACTTACGTAGACTAACAGAAAATTCTACGAACTTCTTTTAAGTTAGCCCAAAGATAGCTAATGGACGTCCACTTACGAGCGCAATATGATAAGTATTTACAATCATCGTCCGATGGCACCACTATAGTAATAGTAATTTACTGTAATGTAGTACACTCTTGTAGGTGGTTAGTGTCAAGATTTCAGCGTGTAGAAGTCAGTGTCTCGGCGGTTTTTAGTAAAATGGAAAGGAGCTATATCGGCCCTTGATTCTATTCTCAACGAGTTTCAACATGGTTACACGTTGATTTTTACCGAACCACATCTAGTTGACTCAGAAAAATCTACCACGGTTAGTAACGTGACAAAAATCCACGATCCTGTATCGACAGACCATCTATTGAAGAAAAGCAAGAGGGCTGAAACAGTGAGCATTTAAAAATGATGCTTGGGTCTCATATCTGCATGAAATTTTGGGAATGAAGAAGCCTTCAACGCGTTGGGTGCAGCATTTTCTCTCTTCGCACAACAATCCCAGCTTTGAGAGAAATTCCTGGCAATGTTCGACGCTAATTGAAGGCCATCTAAAAGAGTTTCTGCGTCGTTACGTGAAAGTTATGGCCCCACTGGTATAAAACAGAGATCGAAGATTAGGCGAAGACTATTCTATCGGTTAGAAAGGTGATGTCCACTGATCTTTGGGATATACAAGATTTGATTTACATCGAATAACGAAATAATCATAGCTATCCAAAATATTGGTCCATAATTTAGAAAAAACGGCACCATTTCACAAATAAAAAAATGCTTTTTTCTCATGATAATGCACCGGCTCTCATTTCTGACCTCCCCACGACAAAATTGGTCGAATTGCGCTAGGAACTGCTTCCGCATACACCGTATTCTCCAGATATGTCCCCACGAGACTTATTTTTGTTTCCAAATTTGAAAAACTTCCTTATTGGACAAATACTTGAGTTGATTAACGAGGTCGTTCGATAAAATGTATTTTTAATATAGGTTGAAGAAGTTGGATCATTGCAGGGACTATAATATGGAATAGAAAAACGCGTAACCTGTGGTTAAACACTCAAAGTAGTGAAGCTTTACGGCGACCATTACGTGAATACTTCCATGGATGATGTTGGTGTACCAAAAAATAAATAAATAAATTTATAAGCTCATACGAATAGACAGGTTTCAAGACTTGTTACAATAAATTATACACTTGTATGAATTGTGAGATTGTAAATAATAAGAAACTATTTTTGAGGTTATGCTGGGTTATATTAGGTTATGTTAGGCTCATTCTAGGTGTCGTTTCAATCTCTCTGAGATATTTTAAGCAGCTACATATCAAACCCTATCCACTTTCGCAAGTGGCAAGTTTTACCAAAAATTGAATCCCAGAATCTTTGTTTTTCTATTATAGACTAAGTTTTATAAGAACATAGGTAATAGCAATATCCAAATTATTTTATTTTATTTAAAAAAGTACATGCAATTAACTGTTTGAATAAATAATAAATAAACCAAAATATAGATGTTCGTTTTATTTATATCTGAATCAGAATATTCATATAACGATATTAAGAATCATCGGTACCAAACGTAAACGTGGTTCCACTTATGACATCATTAGTACCTAGATACCGTATTGAAAATCAAATTATTGAATGAAGAAATCTGATAATATCTTCTATTGGCGGTTCTGAAAAGTACTGCTATTACTATAATTTATACATTATTTGCTAGGCTCTATCAAAGACTAATCGAGTTTAGCTTTGATAATCTTCTAAATGTGGTACCTACCAAGTTCTAATGAAACCTAAGAATAGTTTGGAATTAGTAAATCATCATTCAATATTCATATATTTACTGTAATGATTTCAATAAATCAATATATGTTTGGATATACTGAATAAAACAAGTTCTTGTCAAATGAAATTGTACGTTGCTCTTTTCCCTGAGATATTGGGAAATAAACGAGGCCATTTATGTGTGAGTTATTGTCAGTAGACATGCGTTTTTCAGTTAAAAATCGAGTTCAGTTGCTAATTAAACTTTCAAAACACAAAACTTCGTACTCTCTAAAATATTCCGATCCATTCTTCTAATTACATTGAACAGTTTATATAACCGAACAGGAATTAACAGGCTCTTTGATAATATTGTCTTTGTAATTTGTTTGCAATATTGTTTTTGATATTTTTCCATAATATCAACCGGAGCAGTTTCTCTTTGCGAGAGAAAATCAGAGAATTTCAAACGCCTTCGGCGATAATTAGTCAAAATGAGACTAACTCGTTCATATTTCTCCTTTAATATACATTCTCCAGCATTTCTATCGACAAAAAAATAAAATTTCCAACACTTTGACGCTATTTTTTTCTTTGACATTTTCAAGTAGTAATTAGGAAAACGTGTCTTTAAATACTCTTGACTTTAATGAACTTTCACCTTTTTTATAGTTGTTTACACTTGATTGTGGACTGCTGTAAATAGAATTAACAATTTTATGCTGATTACAAGATATAAAAATCACGCAGTGGTTACAAATTATCAACGGAATTGATAGTTCAAATCTCTCATAAACTTGTATTTCGTTTGCCGTTGACAATTGCTATTACAAGATTAAAAACATTGAAATATATAAGAAAGAAATCATAGTTGCCATTTGCCCATCGGTCTGCCGTTGGTGACTTTCAGCATAAACGAATTTTAACTTTTCCCATCGTCCTTTCGTAGCAACTCTCGAAGCAATAAAAAAGAGCCAATCGTATCCGTTTGCATTTATCACGTTATTTTGATGCATGACGCTAGATGTTGATGTTGGTGTCATTACTCCTGCTGTTTATTTGTTTATGGTGGTCTTTTGATTCAAGTTTGCTTGTTTTTTCTTACTTATTTCACATAATATCGTCCTTAAATACCAGGTAACAAATAAAAACACAACAATATAACGAAAACAAAAAGTAGTACACACGTAAATAATTACAAAATTTTCAGGTCTACGGCAGCAACGTCAAATTTATGTTTATGAATCGGCCTCTAATGCGCCTAAGTAACCATCATACTGAAAGTGCGAAAGACCATCAAGTTCATAAGGTTTACATTCAAGACAATAGAAAAATTAGAACAACTACATTTCATAGTGGAAACCACTCCATCGTCGTCAATATTCATACCAAACAGGCAAAGCTGGTACAATCGACAAACGATATTCAGAATGTTCTGGTGCACAAAGCGAACGTTGTGTGTGTATTTTTAAATGCAATACTCAACATGATGCACTTTGAGATGCGAAAAGAGTAGATGGGACAACCAGCAAATAAATGTGACACCTACTAGCCTCTAGAATAGCGGAAATCAAAGTAGGGCTCCTTGCTAAATTCTTAAATTGGTACGACAAATGGAGGATGACTCTCTTGAGTCATTTTTAACTATACCTAAGTGTAAGACTTCTACCACTTCATCCGCTTGATGCTTTTTGGAGATCGTCTTGTTTGGGAATGCGATTTTATCACACGTTCAATTGGAAGACCGATCGAGTCAGTCTCATATAGGCGCTTGAAGAAAAATTCGGATCAGCACATGCCAAAGCTGTGGTGTTCTTCTATTTTGTTTTATCGTACTCTATCCTCTCCTCATTTTCTAATCTAATTCTATGCGCTAGGGAGAGTGAACGCATACATATTAAGTGAGTGTAGCATGAAAATCATCCTAAAGTCACCTATAGTCCTGCAGAGGGATTTGTTTTTACATTACACACTAACGAGATATTTTCTCTCTGCCATGTCGTACTGCCAGCTGTATGTCGTACCTAGAAAGTTTACTATTGAAGAAATTCTTATCGAGAATAAAAGCGGAGTACACCAAAGATTTAGCAAATGTTTAAAAATTATTAAAACATCACAAATTGTGGAATTCGCTATTTATCTCTTTAGAGTGCTACTAATGATTGAAGTGAATATAACAAATGAATTGCAATAATTCTACTTTTCACTGTCTGAACGGGTCAATACCAAACTTTTTCTTTTTTATATTTTTCTTATATTCTACACATAAAGTTAAAATCTCCACATTTGCCCATTATGTACCTCAATTGTTGAAATTATTCGACTAAATGAGATTATATGTTCATTTCTCCCAATATTAAATGGTAATTGAACCAGAATATACAAAGTTAATCTCCCCTTTTCTCTTGGTAAAGCGGCCTTTTGGTTTGGTATATAATATGGTCCTTTTTATGCAAATTCCTTTGTAAATTTTGAATGACCGGGATTTTAATATACTGCTACCTCGATCAGGGTTATTTACTTTATAATTTTGTGAAAATCCGATTACGTACGTATACTGGGCGAAATCATCCCTTAAATAATAATTTACGCTTTTAATTAATAAGGATCCGGATATCGCGCAAAAATTTGAATAATTTTTAATTTGATACGTATCAGTTACTCAAATAAATTATTAATTACATGCTTTCGAGATACGTTTTTTCATTAAAATACATATCTGCATTGAAGTTTTGTATATTTTTTGATGAATTTCGAAGCTTTTTCTAATCTGCTCTTTGTACATCAAAATTTATTTTTAACAATTTGCATATTTTGCATTGACAACAGAGTCCTTATTAAATTTTAGAGGAAAAATACTTGCAAGGTATTCAAAACAACGAGACGAAATTTGAGATATGTTTTACATCGAAGCTCAAATAATGACCCACAAATTTGACAGATTAATGGTGAGAAAACGAATTTGCTCATTATATTCATATATAATTCAATATAATTATAGGTTATCATTTTTCTGATGTTGATTGTAATTCCGTTGAATTCAATACTTGAATGTTATTGGTCAATCACTTCTAGCCCTACTTTGAGTAGTTTCTACAAGGAAATCAAGTTAAATCCTTTTTATAATTTTATTTTGATGTTGTCCTGTTGATGAACAGTGTAAAGTGTGTATGCCAAATTACAAAAGTTTTTACCTAGCTAGCCAATTATTTCCCACTTATATGCGTGCTCTTTCGATTCAAGCGTGTCGTATTGAATGAATATTCCATAAATTGTCCTAGAGCAGAACCCTTTTAAGTTATGACAGATTCATGTGATAACTGCGAGATATATATTTTTCTCTATTTCACTTTGCTGTTTTATATCAATTTTAGGTCTTTTATGATGTTACGTTAGGTTAGGTTAGTCCGCGGTTGTTGAACTTAACACGTTAATACGATTAAATTAAATTCTGAAAATTGCCTTCGCAGTCAACATGTCTCAAATCACACATTTGCCACTATGGTATTTTTTCCTTTTTGAAAACTATGCCTAATCAACAGGGTTTTTTATTATTATAAAAAAAATAAAAAATGTTAAAAAACAAAAAAATGCAGAGAATTTACTCCAAATTTGACACCTGCTAAGAGGTAGTACTAGAACGAGACAATGAAATGGGATTTGTCACAGGTAACTTATTGTACTTAAGAAAACAAAATAATCTGTTGTATGATCAATAAAACTAAAAATATGAGAAAAATATTTGAGATTTCCCTTCATTTATCCCCTAAACTTATCTAGCTATTAGAAGATGAGTGATTGAAGTTCAGTTGTTCTACCATGGATATTTTCCTATAATTATTCACATTTCGAGTTTTTGTTCAATTTGAGTGAATTTCATTTGTTTTATTTACTGATTCCAGTCAGATTCTTTTCAATTTTTCACGACATTAAGCATACATTTTGATGTGAGTCTCTTTTTCTAATCTTATGGCTTCAATGTAAGCGAAGCCGCGGGTAGAAACTAGTACCAATATAAGCGGTCAAAAAATTCATTAAACGCGCTAAATCTCATTTCGTATTTGCATAATATCATATATAAAAAAAAAATATTTTGGTTTCCAATAAAAAAAGACTTGGCGAAGCAGTGGATACAACTCCGTATTCGAGACGATAAAATTAATTCAAAATATGGTAAATGAATGTCCTCTATCACAAAACAACACACAGACTCTTTATTCTTTTCCAATAATACTTATTTTATGTTATTGTCGATTCAGTTGTAGAATTATTAACAACAACGGTTTCAGTCTGGTTGGATATATTTAGATATGATACCCTTTATTTATAAGTCATTTATTTTAGCGATTGTTTGTTCCATTCATTTCGAAAGCAAAGTGTTTAGGTTTAAAACATTGTTTATTTACTTTATATGTTTCTCTCAAAGAAATGAATGAAATATACGTATAGTACATCAGATACTATATTATTAAATTTTTATTAAATTATATAGTATCAACATATTTCAAATAGTCTCTTATTTCACGGAAAAAGCAGGAAATTATATTTCTTGTAAACCGACCACGGTCTAAATAACGTGAAATTTAACTAGTAAACTCTATAAATATGAATAATACATATGTAGATATGTCTTCGCATCAAATATCACTTTTTGAATCAAAATAAACAGGTATACAGCATACATTATACTTCACATTCGGATTCCAACGTGACGTCACATTGTGAGCGACAGATGGCCCGTGTTTTCGCATAGGCACATCGGTGTATGTGTAAGGTAAGGATAAGCACATCTTCGCCTTTGAACTTGAGCTGCAAATTGTATCGTGGTAATCCTGGCAAATCCAATTTATTTAGAAATTCACTTGGATAATAATAATTGACTACTTCATCGATAAAGGTAACGATCGGCTTAAATGAATGTATTTACCCATCAATGTAACTGAATGTTTATATACAAATCATCATGACCCAAGTTTTAAACTCACAATCAAACACACAAAACCACATCTAGCCTCTGAACGATTATCAAAACAACGTCCGTTAGCCGCGTCCAATATTATTTCTGGATCTTAAGACAACTGGAAGCAATCGATCAATCAAATAACTTTTTTTCGAAATCGGGAATAAAGTGAAACATTGATGGCGATTGTTCGATAGAAATCGGCAGTGAAATCGCTTTTTAGTACCTAGGCACTTCTAGTGTTCTATCACCAACATCAATATAAATAAATGATAATGAATTTTGTATGGCAATTTTTTAAACTCATTATATTATTCAGCGGTGTAACTGCTCGCTTCAATTCAGTATTTTTGAATTTGGGGCACTAAACTCTCTTTTGGTCACTAGACTAAACTAAAATCTCCAACCAAAAGTATAAGTTTAGTGCCTTGATACATAAATAACTATTTTCTAACGAAACCTTTAGTTAATTGATCGATTTTAACATTTTTTTTTGTATACAAACCATTTCCGTAGCAAAAACAAAAGCAAAAAAAAACTTATCCAATTTATTGGCAACGCATACATACATTACGCAGATTAATTTTTAAATACAATGTGTCCAAATAAGTTCGTACCATATGGGAATCTTTTCTATTGTTAATATTTCGAAGAAGTTATTCTTCGTTAAAAGCTCTGGATGATTTAAAAACTGAAATACAATCAATAGACTTTGAAATTTTTCAGTCATAAATGAATGAAAATACCTCAAGTTCTTATAATAACGAGATTAACTGATTGTTTATCAACTTTTCCAGAAGCTGCTTCCAGCTTCTTTGTTGCAGCATTTTGTTGATGTTATAAAATAATTGATGCACATTTATTGTTTATCGTGAATGGAATGCTGAATAATAATTACGCAATCATTTATTAGCTATACGTTCAAAAAACAACGCATCCACCTACTATTTCAAAACACGTTTCTGTTGTACGACAAAATTCTCACACATTTCAAATCAAGTTGTGTGTTATAGCCTGAAAGATTAATTTTTCATTAATAAAATTTATATACTCATATATCGCGGCAATTTTGATCAATTTGTAATCAAAAAATTTAACTAACTCTCACTTAAGAGTTCATGTCAAAGAAGCGAGCTTTATACTCAAATTTCTTTAGATTTTGATCTATAACACGTATAAAGAAGATGCAGTTGGATTCGTCATACTCTACACTATCAAAAACCATATATTTTGTTTCGAAACATTTCGCGCGGGAACTTGTGGACACAGTGTATAAGATGACCCAAATATAAGATAACAAATATTTCTAAAACACTAATCTGTGAATAGTGGCGCCGTGATGGTCGATCTGAGTTCCAGGTTCGTATAAAATACGGTAACGGCAAGCACCGATGTTATTCTGGCTAGTACAACCTCACAGCATAGACGTTCAAATCAGTTGTTAAATCACAATACAAGTAGAAGTGATCCGATCACGAACATGGCACAACAACATCATTGAGTGTAATTAACAACACAATTTGATTTAATTTTCTCACCTCACTATACTCCCCCACGTATTCCGACTTCATTAATAACATGAAATTTGTTTGGAAGTCAAACGACATCCAACTCGTATACTACGTAGTTAAAGTCTGTACGTACATTCTAAACATCGCTATTGAAAAACAAAATAAACACTAGATATATTTCATCATTAAAACTTTCTTTGTTTTAGTACTTCGTACTTTTAATGTTATCTCTCGAGACAACGTGGATTATAAATTTATTTTTTAACCTTATTCCCTATAAAGTTTCTCTCCAGTTTCAAATCACTTTTATGGCATAAAACAAACTATAAAAATATTTTTATATAGAAAAATTGTTGTAGATGCTCAAAACTATTACTTAAATCTTTTGGGACCACTGAAAAAGGGCTGCATTTATTTGGTGCTAGAAGACGTTAACGGATGTCGAAGAACATAATTTTTACTACATTTCGTTTCCGTTTACATCTGAATGAGACATAATAGTTACTTTGAAAACATATACTTAAAAGCAATTAAATGTAGTGTAGAGATTTTTGCATATTTTTTGTTTTAGTATTCGTCTAAAACATTTGATGCAAAATGAAGTAGAAACCTCTAATTCAAAATTTAAGAAACTTTCTATTGAAAGGTTTACATATAGTGATCATTTCAATTGATATTGACAAATAGAAATTTCGTGTAATATTGTGAAGAATATTCCATTAAATATTTGTTTGAAAAGTAATGACATTTCACATTGAAGTTTCATGAATAACCATCTTTAAATGATGTTATCAGCATCCTTTTATCATTTTATACCCTGTTAACTGATTATAGAACAAAATATTTCGATTTGTTAGTGAAAAAGATATTTGGAATTTATAATTATTCTTCTAATACGAATTAAAATAATAATTTCGATGTTTTGAAGTTTCTAATCCAATGTGGCAAAAACTTTGTTGATAGTTAATTACTTGGATGTGCTTATGAGCCTCGTCTCCCTGTCGAGTAGGTATGTCTAAGTGAGATTACGTAGGCATCTCTCCTGGTAGTATAGGTGAAACTAAGTCAGCTCAGCGACTTTTCTTCTTTACTCTGAGCTGTCAAAGTTTATGGTCAGTTCTGGGTCGCCTTTAAGTCGAATTGCTCTCTTTTGTATTGAGTCGACCATCCTCGAGGTATACATGGGAGCTGAACTCCAAATCTGTGAGCAATACCTTGAAGATGAACTTAAAGAGGATTGGAAGCCTTAAACTTTTTGTAAAACTGCCTTAGCTAATCCGACCACGTGACTATGTCAGAGCATATTGCACCCAAACAATATAGACAACAATCTAATTTGCGGAGATGATGATATTTTATATCCAGACAGTATCAAATTCTGAGCTGTAGTGCTAACTTTCTTCATTAAAACAGCATTACACTCAATCAAATGTTTTCTAGGTCGGTATTGGTGGAAGAGACCAATTGGGAACACCAGCGTTGACCTCAATCCTGTCTCGATAACGACCAGGATGGATCGGTCTTTGATAAAGCTACTAAGCCAGTGATGAGGATAACAAACCGTGCGATTTTAATTTATTTAGAAAGTTGATATGGCGAGCCTTGTCAAAAGTCTCCGGTATGTACAGTGGGAATACTCTGGATGTCTCTCTATAGCTTCAGTCCATACGTTGGTGACATAGGTCATGAGATACCCCGTTGATCTTTGTTTAGAAAAGCCGTATTGATGGTCGCTGACTTGTGAGGCTTTGACCCGAGTTTAGGAAAACACCTCATATCTGGCGAAAATAGTTGTATTCTCTTAGTCCCAGTGGATTTTGAAATTAGGTCGTTTTTAACGTACGTAAGTACCACAGAAATACAATAATATTGTAGAATCATAAACATTGCTTACAGTGCATGTTAGCACTCCACATTTATTTAAAAAAATCAAATAACATTATAAAATGAGGGTTTATTATGAATACCTTAATTTACTTATTTTTTAGGTGGAACTAATCAAATAGTTATTATATAAGACGAAGAGAGCAGAGTGGATATATATACTTACCCCATTAAAGGATCATTTCTTGTATAAATTGCTAATAAATAAAGGAATTTAGGGATTGGTTGATTAGATTTTAATGACCGTGAAGTAGTTTCCCCTTTTCAGTAGTTTAAATAAAATATAATTAAATAATGTTTTGCTGCTTTGACCAGAAAAATATAGAGTCCCATTACTGCTTTTCATCATGGAAATCATTTGAGGCGATTTTTTCAAATTTGCATTTACTATGAATCTGTTTAGCTACCAGTGAAAAAGGACAGACCATAACCAGTAGTACAAAACAGAGACTCTAGGTAATCCCATGTTTTTTGTCAAAGTCAATAGTAGCTTGAAGTTATGAAATCCCATTCTACTTCTAACATACCATACTTTTAAAATCAAATTAAGCGGCATAATTGATTTTCTATCATCAATAGCCGCTATGTTTAAAGTTAATTAGTTTATCATATCATATCGACATTATAACTAGTTCTATTCAAGTGGGCCATTGCTGTAATTAATTAATATAGATTTTGCTGAAGCTCCCGTAGCAAAATAGAATGTGAATGTTGAAACACATTGCAAGCATATAAGTGATGATGAAAATACAGATTATACGTCTGAAATGCAGATATCGATTCTTGTTTATTATGTTCCTTAAATTGTCGCATTCAAAAACTAATTATTAACATGCCTCACCTGATTTGAAATCATTTTAATTTAACAGCTCAACTCACAATTCTGCGTTATCTGTTGCACGTTTTGATGGATACATAATTCATCTTCAGAGACCAAAAATAAACTGGTAAGTGCTGATAAACAGTATCACTAAGAGAAATAAATTTCCACAAATTTTAAATTAGTGGGAATAATACAGATATTTCAGATAATAAGTATATTTTGTTATGATTCTAAAGTCTACTTTAACCTACTAAAGTAATTATTTTCTTCGATCCACGTTGGGCGCCGGTTCGTAATATTAAATACCCCGGCTAGGAAATGTTTCACAGGAAGTAGTATTCTTCTTCAGTCAAACGGAGTGAGAAACAGATATTGAATCGGACGACACCAGCCTCTTAACGGAACCAAATTAACAGATAATAAAGTAGTGGAAGCTTCTAAGAAATTAGCTAAAAATCAAAAATTTTCCTAACAATATTAACATTACTGGATCCAATAAGAAGGTTTCTTAAATCAAATATTTACATTATATATATGTTCATAGTACAAAGCAATTACGGAAAAAAAACAAAAGACTTCCTTTTCGGAGATTAGAAAGGAAACTTATCGACGAAAAACTGTTATGGTGAGTGGGTTTGTAGGGATGGTGATTTGGGTTTTTTGTCACCTCAACCTAACCACAGCAAAAAAAATGAGATGAAAACGGGAAGATGTATGAAAACGACTGAAGAAGTAGATAGAGAAGATCCGTATAAAAAGAGTTCTAGCACATAGAAAAGCAAAATTTAAATTTTTAAATTATACCAGCGATGTATATGTTTTATTCCTTCTGCAAATAAAATAATTTGCTTTTAACTTTCTTTTTCAAAGAGATGATAGAAAAAACCATGAAAGCAATTTTATAAACACTATAAGTGAATAGAATAAAAAGATGTTAGATCAAATTTACAAGTCATTATAAATATTCCTATCACCACAAGTTCATAGAACTATACTTTTTAGTTGTCGCTAGTTAACGTTGATGGAAACAGAGCTTGGGGGATTCGAAACTGCTATTGCAAACTTTTTCTTGGAATAAGTGGAATTCCAACAAATTAATATACTGCTGGAATTGGGATACAACACTATTGACTACGTATTCTAATTATTATTACCTAAACGATATGAGAAAAATATTGTCATCACAATATCTAAATTTTTATTAGCATAACTAAGCATTTTACTGTGACAATTACTATTAAAATTTTAGATTAATTCTCTATAGAGTGAATTATATGAGATATGATTTTTATAGAGTAATTTTGTTTTATTAATGTTTCCACAAAAAGCTTTTTGACATTTATATGCATTTTTCAAATTCATTATCCATCACTGTCACCGAAATACTATATTAAATTGTTTAACTTCCATTTTAATTATATCATTGTGGAAGTATTCGATTAAAAAAAGATCGTATTTCATTTTGTAACAGAACCAGCTATTTCGAAATTTCCTTAAATCGATGTTCAGAATTTGAAACTTGTTAATTAATTTCGCTAAGACAATCTTAATTATCAAGAAAATTGAAAATTTTCTAATTAAATGCCCGATGGGAATAATATAACATCCGAATAGAAATAAGTTTTCGATTTATAACGGAACTAATAGGAGATATTTTCGTTTTCTTAATTTTTTGTAAATGTATTCAGAATAATACGTGGGCTTGATTATATTACACTTTCCAATAACAATACACGGATATTCAATATAGTGACCGCCATTCATCAGAGTCTAAGCCAATACTATATTTATTTATTTGTGACCCAAGTATCACATTCATAATTAATCAGGATGCAAAATTATAGAGAAACCTTTTCAATTCATAGGTAAATCCACAAAGTAAGTTCCGTTTGGTTATATAAAAAATCGTGTACAGATACAGATAAAATACTTAATGTGCGAAAATCTAGAACTGTAAAGGTGAAGTTTTGTACGCACTCTTAAAAGAAGTTTGCGTTCTGTGACAACATGTTCTTTCAGCCCATCATCGTGTTGACAATCAAGGAAAGATTTTAGGTGTAAGAGAAAGAAGTCGCTACTTCGAGATCAGTTATGTACGGAGCATGATAAAACACGTCCCAGCCAAATTCCTGTAGTCGTTTCTTGTCACGTTTGGAGTAAAACGTCAGGAATTGTCGTGATGATAAACAAAAGCTTTTGACGATACTATTCGGTGTTTGTTTGCATCGGGGCAATTTCTTGATTAAACATTGAAATGTTCATGTGATGAAATCAAACAATTAAATGTCTTTTCTGTTTTGAAAAACAGTCCACATAAGTTTGCAAGTGTCAAGATTTGCCGAAGATTAACTTCCGTTGAGGGCAAATTGTGCCTCCATTCCATTGATTCCTATTTAGCTCTTCATTCTCATTATCAGTGATGAAAACTGAAGTGAAGTGAAATTTCAGTTTCTCTGTTGGAATTTCATGAATGAGTGATCTTGAGATTTGCGAAAATTTCAAATGAAGGCGGTTTTGTTTAAGCATCTTCCCAATCAGTTCATTAGTAACCAAAAACGGTAGTCCACATAGTTCTTTATCGTGCACTTGTTGATTGATCTTGTCTAACGCATCTTCTAATCATTGAGTCACTAATAGCATTTTGTCCATGAACCTCGCAGATTTGTCTACAAATTTCACTAGGCTGAAATTCTTCTGCATTTTAATTTAAGACTGACATCTTAAAGAAGTACTACAAAGATCACTTGGATAACAGCGATCTGGAAATGGCGTACGTCGGAATATATTAGGAACTGCCACCGCAACGCTGCCACTGATAAAAATAGAAACGGAGCTTACATTGTGGATGAACCTCAAACTTTGTTCCATTATTTTACTTGACTGGTATTTATGTTTTTCACTTTCAATTGGAGCCGACATTTCAAATCATTTCATGTCAACGTGTAATTAATTATGTTCTTGGGGATTATTATCAGGAAATTAATTAGACTTTTTGTTAAAATATATGTTTAGCACAGAATAACGAATTTTTATCAACCTTTAATTTGGCTAATTATCGTAAATTGGAAACACAAACAAATCGAGTTTGTCTTGATCAAATAAAATCTTTTGATCGCTGATTTATTTGTTATTAATTCATCACGAACTTGTTCTACAACTTACTAATAGGTGGAATGAATTTTAATTAGAATTTAAGTATAACATGTGTTTTTATAGTAAGAATGATAATTGTAAAAATATACAAGTGATATTTTGTATCCATACCTAAAACTTTTAAATAAACTGTGGGTCTCCGTTTAATTCGAATGAATACGAATTAATTTGATAGAATACGAAACTATTATATTGATTGATGCTATTTATCAAAGATTCGGTTATAACATACATAACAAAGAAAACAAAAAATTTGGAAAAAAATATATTTATTGTTCAACGTTATCTCCTTTTAGCTTCAGAGACTTTTCTCGGCGATGTTTAATAAGTTCGATACCTTTTTTAAAATAAAAATCGTCAAACTCCTCATAATAGCCATTAACTGCCGACATCACTTCTTCATTGTTGAAAAATCTTCGGCTACCGAGCCATTTTTCCAAGTCTGGGACAGAAAATAATCCGAAGGGGCTTAATATGGCGAATAGGTGCATTGTCTTGATGAAGCAACGTTTTTGCCATTTTTGCTTAATTTCTTTATTCAAACGTTACAACAAGTTGATAGTTTTTCTTTTGTCTATGAAAATTATCCCTTGCGTATCCCAAAAAACCGACACCATGACCTTGCCTGCAGATGGAACCGTCTTTGCCTTTTTTGGGGCGTATTCTGTCCTTTTCAGTCCATTGTTTTGATTGTTCTTCTGTTTCGGGTGTGAAGTGAGAGACCTACGTTTTATCTATGGTTGAAAGACGGCGCAAAAATTCTGCTTTATTTCTGTGAAAACATTACCGAAATAATGAAGAAAAGATATTTATATTTTTTGATACTTTGAATCGATCAATAATGACAATTAAAGATTCAGTTAATCAGGGTAGAGCTGGAACGGGATGGAATTGATTATTTGCAATGTGATGACCGCATTTTGTCTATAGGTTTGAACTTAAATATGCTTGCAGATTTTGATTCTGGATGTTGCTAATGACTATTGGTTAATTTGTTCTTCATCCCCCACACCCCTAATTATGCTGTAGTAATGCGGATTTGAGCTTTTCCTGAAACTCCTGAAAGTGTGTGACAGAAAGATTTGACAGAGTAGATGAAACCTATTCCAAAAGAAACCTACTAGATATTAGTCAATGAAAGAAGTGCCATAACCGAAAACTTTACTAAAGTATGTTTTGATCAAACCTCGTAAGTTTACGCTTCTATTCTAAATATTTGAATTGAAATATTTGCATCAATTTGAAAATCAACTTTTCCCACGTATGTGGAAAACCGTAAGCGAATGTTTTGTGTAGAAAGACAATCATTATTCTACAAAATGTAGATTTAAGGAAAATAACGACTGTTCCGAATAGCAATTTTTTATGCAAAAAAACATTTGAGCGGTTTTCTCAATGTTTATTTCCAAATTCGGGAAAAAAACTGATAGAGAAATCTTTTTTAAAACATTCGAATTATACAATAAAGAAATCTGCGTTTTTTTGGAACTTTTGTTTTCACATAAATCTGTTTTTCTCAGTTTATAAGTTGACGCCAATATATCGATGTTGGAGTATCGAATAATCGACACGTTAAATCATTATGGTAACTAATAACTGTCCACCAAAAAAAAACAGCATTATTTAGGTACCAATATCATGCAAAAAAAACGCGTACCATTATCGATAAAATCTATGAAATATTGAAGAAACTTGTATTATAAATCACACAAACGATATAAATCTTCCATCTGCTATCTTTCAATTCTCAATATGAGAATAAGTCTAACATTATATTCTGGTTATATGTTCATATTATTATCGAGAATGAAGCTATCAAACATTTTATGCTATGTTTATACATATTCAATTATTACTACCTTCGTGCTCCGTGTGAACTTTTTATTATTAGAAAAAGTGTTGAAAGTCTTCTTCTATCAACTTGTTTCTTCTAAAGTAAATTACAATTGAAGAAATAGACAAAAATCGCAAGGCGCAAGATCTATAGAAAATATTGGATGATCTAATAATGAGAAATTGAATTTGACCTGTTCAGAGACAAAGTAACGCATAGGTGGGCAACACATGCATTTGAGCATCATAAACATAGGAAGAATTATAATGTTTGCTACAGAATCTAGAGCATAACAAGGAATAACAGAACACTACAAAAATAACAGAAATGTGGATACTACAATTATAAGATGCAGGAGCGCAGAATTTTTGGAACGAAATAACATAATTATAGAAAATGCATGATATAGAGTGTGTGAGAAAGAACATCGTTTATATATTCAATGAAGATTTGACTTTAGCTGGCCCTGATATAGGAATATTTTCCTGAGCAGATCTTGCGTTAGGGCATTTTAATGGAATTGCATTTATCTAGGTGTTTGTTTTTTATCTTCGGTTAAACTCCAGAAATTGAATAAAAAGAATAAAATGTCACGAAAACAAAGCCTAGTTGATAATATAGAGTAAATGGAATCACCTCGTAAGATGAGCAATCAGTAGGAAAGACCACGTGAAAGGTTGGGAAAAATTACTTAAGAGAAAGCTCACAGTCCCATAGCTGCTAACTTACAAAGAAGTATCAAAGCTGGTATTCTCCTAAGAAAACCCTTCAATTTTTTTCCATTGTACATTTTACAGACATTATTCCAGTATTAAATCCTCACTAGATTACCTTTTTGGAAATATCTTTAATAAGTAAGGTAACCTTCAATTTAATTATAGTCGGGATTCAATTTATTTATTCTCATATAATGATGTTGTTAAGGTGCGGCATACAATTATTATCTTGTGATTTCATATGTATGGATTTTATAATTATCTTCGCATTATAGTCAAGATCAGTCGCATTTATTGAAAGTATTATGTTTGTGGTGATATTCTATATCAAATCGTATTGCTGTATTCTGTTCAAATAAATGAAAGCACCTGTGATCATTACCAATTCAAAATATTACAATTGAAATCATATTTGATTATTGTCGAATATATTTAGAAATTAATGTGAGAAAAGGTGAGTGTTATTTTAGTACAACAGAATGCTAAGAAGGCATACTTCCATTAATTAGCAAGCAAATTTAATATGTCTAAAAAAACGAACTAATAATGGAATAAATATTTGCTTAGACAATGATCATCTTGAGAGCTCCACCTTCTTTGAGAAGAAGCTATAGTTTGATAAGTTCCTGTCTATAGTTATTCTCATCAAACTACAAATCATATTTATAGATTTTTCTATAAGACCGGAACATATTTGCAGCTCTTTGCTTAATCTTACATTGAGAAAACTTACCACCATCACCTTCTGCTTTTGGAGGTTATAAAACGGTTGAGACATTTTAGAACCTTTCAGAAACCCTACATACTAAAAGCACTCGATCTGTAGCCCTTACAATATGGGAGTTTTTTGTACGGAAACTAATCATAAAATCTCTATTGGTTTAACTTGATTTGAAGTAATCGTACCCAATACCTCTAGTACAACCCACTTGAAACACTACACCGAGGAGAGTCCAGGTACTATACAGAATATATTGGTGTATTTACCATATTCGCGAATATTATGCAATTGAAAAATTTTACAAATACTAACAGCAATCCTATCTGATAACTCTCACCTTAATGGACACCTGAAGATGCTAAAATTAGCAGATAATGCGGCGTGCATATTTTGTTGCATAGAGGACAAAACACTACGGAACACTCCAGAGCACTACAGCTGAGAGCGTATGAAATGGAAGACAAGGATCTCTGGCAATCACAGACATCACACATCCTGAACTTTCTAAGAATAGGGATTAAAAGATTGACTGTAAACACTGGGTTCCTCAGTATCACAACTAGAAAAACGGACTCAATAGATCCTTCGGATCGTAATGTACGTGCCATATACATATCTACATACATACATACATACATACCATACTCGCTAAATCTGTACGGATCCAACTAATCTGACATCTGTAAAGAGTACCAGTTTTCAGCTATCTCAATTTCAGATGCAGTATGAAAAACCAATATCAATGCGCTGATAGAATTTATCGAAAAACGTTGGGATCGGCTGAGTGTTTTTCTTACAGTATGTAGTATTACTACCTTTCCATCCTAATGGCGTCAACGTATAAGAAAACTCAATTATCTATCAGTTGTTCAGGACTAATTCAAACCTGATGAACGTGGACATTCTGATTGTGAGTGCTTCATCATTATAATCAACTTTCACCACATTGAACATGTTGATGAATGATACGTATTTTACAGAACCATTGACCATTGTTAAAATGAACGTAGTTATTATCTGTGAAAAAAGAGATCAACGAACATTTCCTTTGGTCAATTTATCTATTTGACATTCAATTTACAGGTTATAAGAGACTTGCCTGGTATTTTTTCAACAAATATAAACACAATATTTCAATGTCTTTGAGGAGGCTTAGAATTCGACAAAAGGTTAACAACTATTGACTAATAAAATGTTAATGAACTTATTTATTCAAAAAAAAAAGATGATACAAAACGACTCTTCCTATTAATTATATTGAAGTAAACCTCATTATACTTGTACTGATGTGGGGAGTAGAATGAAAATGATTTATTGGTTCCCTAAAACGGTTTATCACAAAGAACTTTCTATACGAGCTCTAGTAGAATTATTTCAATAGTTATTGTTACGTAATGTTTTGTTAACTGCATATAGTGTATCAATTTCTTTCAATATTTTGTTGAAAATATCAGCGAATTCGTTACTATTATATAAGTAATTTTATAATCCTTGAAAAGGGTGGAACTGATTGAGTTGTTTTAACTACGAACGAGGATAAAATTGAAAGTGAACAAAATTATGAATTTATTAATTATTGATGATGATATATGTCAATTTATTTGTTCTATCCAAATTACCAGCTGCTGATAATTTTTATTTTGATAAATACGTGAAAACATATCAATTTTTGTAGTAGTACTTAAGTCGTCGGATTATTGCAATGAAACGCGATTTTTCTATGTCTATGGAATTATAATTTCTTCACTGTAATGATATACAGATTCATTCAATATTTTCACGAAAGAAAAGGTTAATCCCTTTGTTCCACCCCTGACAGCATTCCACTCATCATCACAAAATAATGTTAACTAGATCTTCCATGCTGATGGTAGCAGTTTCCACTTCTTACTACGCATTTTGTTCTTTACATTATAGTGATGGATCACTGACTCTTTCATTGTTAATAATCGTTCTAGAACATTTTATTATCTTAAATATAGTTTAATCTGTTAATATTTATAGTACCCATAATTCAAACAATTTTTTTTGTTTAATTCTACACTAACTCCATGGTATGAATTACCACTACCTTCAAATAGTTGTCTATTAGTCAAATATCGATCTTACAACACGTGATCATGGAATTTCTCTAATATTTTCTTGTGTTGTAGTAGTTTTAGAAATTCTTGTGCAAGTTTGTCTGCATGCAACAGTTTACAACAAGTAAATTCACAACATCGCCTATGCCATATCATAATGCAGATTTGCTTGATGTATCCACCAAACCTTTGTAGTTTGCTATGGGGTCAATTCTTTCAATCGCAGCTCGACATGATCCATTCTGAGATGTCTCCCTCGTATTCCAGATTCTAATTTAGATTCAGAGTTGTCGGTTTCTGAGTATATACATAGTAAGTTACCATGTGAATGTTTAATGATTCTTTTGATGTATAAATTGATCTGGGACGAAGTAAAAATATCAGGCCTTTTATTATTGATAAAACATATTACTTATTTTCGTTTGACAACTTGTTGTTACTTGACAAAATTCACATTCTGTAGGAAGTTGTTTATTGTGGTGTATTAGTTCCTATTATCTAGTTTCTGTTGTTTTTTTAGATCTTGTATGTTTTTCTTTCTCTAGAATTTTTTCTCAATCCTTCTCAACTAGACATCTCCACGCTCTCACTTTAGTTTTAAGTCTGATCCATATAACTTGCATAACCATTGAAAATTTTTTGAAGCTTCTTCTATCACCTTTAATAACTTAGAAATATTATAGATAAACATAACAGGTCAGAACGATGCAAATTTATATCGAGCAGTGTCATAAATATACTAGGTACTGGAAAAAATGCTAAATTAATAAAAAATTTTAAAAACATATTCCATCACATTTGGAAAATGAGGAAAAATACTGAAACATCCATCAAGCAATATTGAAGAATCTAATTTTGTGATGTAGAATATACACATTTGGACAGCGATGGATTTTCATGTGCCTAAATCCATAACAATTGTGATTGAAATTTTGATTTCCTTGAAACTTTTCGTGTTTTGGTTCAAGTTTTCATATTTTAGCCTTAAATTTTTCCACATAAGATTTGCACTTATAAACGACTAACCCTGTTTGATAGGGAAAAAATCTAGGTAACCCAATGATGATGATAACTTTCAACATAAATTCAATATTTACAAATCTACCTAACTTGTGAAGCGAGTTATTTCCTTATCCGTTTATCGATTCTTGAATAAATAATTCTATCTTGGAGTAAAATATGAGCTTTCCGGATTGTACATAATTAAATTCCATTGATTGTCTGTTTTAGTTTTAATTGAATACCATCTGGTTTTAATAGGTGAAGATTTTTGATGTGGGGGAAATAAACAAAAAAGAGCGCGTTTCATCGATTTAATCAAATATTGCTGCCCGTAAAATTTTAGTTTTCAATTTCATTCCTTTTTTGAGTTATTTCTCCACAGCATGTCTGAATTTTTCCAATTAAACCGGAATACTCTGCCTTGATTAGAGCATTTTTTACTGTGCTTGTTGATGGTCTCTATTAAAAAGCCAAAAATTGGAAAACCGTTTTTCGAATTCAATTAACAGCAAATATATAGTACAATAAATCGAAAAAATGAAGGTATATTTGCTTTTATTTAATAAGTATTAACATTATAGATTACACATAATATATACAGAGTGGACCACAGAAAAATATTCACTCCATTATTTAACAGTAGCTCTGCAAAAACAGTATGATAATCGATTGAAATTGATTAAATTATTGAATCTCATACACTTGTGAAGAACATTTAAGAACTTCTCAGCAATTGTTGAACTGCATTTTTATATAAATTTTATCCTCTTAATAGCAATTAAATTAAATTAGCGGTGTTGAATCTAGGGATCTTGTGGGCCATTCAATAAATCCTTTCCTTTCAGTTCATTGCCAGGGAGATTTTGTCTTCGGATTCAAAATTTGCAGATACGTTGAGTTTAAATAAATCATTTCCTTTCTAATGATGTGCCTAATAGAGTTTACTCCCTATCCATAAATAAGAGGTTGCGAAATTGGACGGATGAAGTTTGACAAATAACACATAACTGTAGTGAACGGCGTTACCATAAATGTTGATAAATACTATCGGAATAGACTGTTTTCCGTAGCCCATTGTGTATGGTATTCTGTTATCAAAACACCGTCAAATGTTTCTAAACAACATAATGGTGGTGAAAAAGTAAACGCTGATCATAACTGTGAGACGCTGCGGAAACTGCGACGTGTCTTTCGAAATGAGAGGCGTGAAATGCTTACTGCAGATATTGTGCTCCTCCATAACATTGCTCGTCCACGTACATTTGGATACACAGCAGCTGTTTTGGGGGAATTTGACTGGAAACTGTTCCATAATCCACCCTACAGCACTGATATTTGCTCAAGTGATTTTCAAGGTTTCTTGCACCTCCTATCCTTCAGTGAAACATTACTGTACTAATTACCAATAAGTTCATATATTTATGAGGTTTTTAGGAATACGAAACTAATATTGGAATGATGCAATCGTTATAATGATTATTAAATATCAATAACTAGAATTTCACATGTCTTTGACTACTCGAAAGTAATTTGTAACTGTTTCTGAGTGTTTTCCATTTATTGTGCTAATGTGTTAAAGTCAAAAGGTCACGAACTTCAAACTAGTACTATCTTCAATTTACTCAGCTGTCTGTTTTTCAAATATAAATCGCTGAATTACATGATATTTTTGACTCATGCAAAGATAATCATGTCGGCTTTTCACATACTTACGTTTTATCTGTGCAGAATCATTTCGCCTCTAGAATCGAGGAGAAGTTTATTCTTAAGAAATTCTTTGAATTTAAAGAAGTAAAGTTCATAACTGCATACTTTAAATTATTGATCCTAATAGTCTGTTTTGTACTTTGGTCAGATTCAAATATTACTCCAATTATTTCAATTATTGGTACACGCTGAATATTTTTAACAAAACTATGATCAAGGATCACCCTAAAGTATTTTTCATTTTTAATTACCAAACTAACAGACTATGTACTTCTATTCCAATATTGTGATTGCTGGTTTAAATTATAGTTCCACATAAATTTTTACTGCTACAGTACTAATGTTGAAAATTTTCTTAGTATTACGAACTGAGCTAACGATGTAAAATTTCGTCCGAAGGAGTAGCAAAGTTAGTGACTATTTTAGATGATTCACTATACAATCCTTTTCATTTTATCCAAAATTTGTTGTTGGAAACCTCATTGTCTATCATTTCTCTATCTATCTAATACGAAGGTTGCAACTTAAAATTTTAGATATGATTATGTCAAATCTGACATTGCCATCATTAAGTTTGACATTTTTAATGTGGAACGGACCCAGAACGTGTATTAATCGAATGTTTGCAGATACTTGAAACATTCATCTTGGTCAAAAAATGAAATTAAAATTTCACAATAGTGTGCCGATCAACTCACTTCGACTTTTGGTGATGAAGCCCATCGCTTTTGACATACATATTTGGTTGACAAAAAGATTTTGTAATTTGGAAATCGCCCAAAAAAAAGTTCGTGTCGATTGGTGTAAAGAAATGTTGAAAAAATTCAATCGTGCTGCTTCAAAAGATGTGACAGATGACGAAACATGAATCTATGCATAAGAACCTGAAACCAATCGACTGTATGGATCTTTCAAGACGAGCCAACTCCATCAAAAGTTGTTCGCGCACTCCGAAGCAAATGGTCGCCTTTTTTCCGTTGTAACTGGTCATATCGCCACCGTTATAACAGAATGTAGAATGAACAATTCTGAATGGTACACCAACATTTGTTTTTCAGAAGTGTTCGAAAAAAATATCAATCAATCAATCGCAAAAGACAAATCAATATCCACCATGATAATGCGAGCTCTCACACGTCAGTTGATGGGTGATCCACTATATAGTCCTTGTTTGGCACCCAAAGATTTCTCCTTACTCCCACAGATCAAAAATAAATTGCGAGGTCAACGTTTTTCTACACATTTCTAGCTTATGCAATAGTGAATTGATCTCAATGGAGAATATTTTGAAAAACAATCCAATTATAACTTTTTTATTAGACTATATGAAAATTTAAATCGCAAACTTCTTATTAATTCAAAATGTATTGCAACAGCTATAAACAAACATATTATGTAACTAAAAGTTTGCAGGTATCTGATCAGCATAAACACATAGTTACCTCAGTAAAAATCTCATTTAAGTATTTGCAGCTAAATTTTAAGTACAAAACCATATTTTTACTAATTAATCGTAGTTTGTATTAAAATAATGATTATGATTAGAAAAGTGGACGTATTTTCCATTGTTTATTCTACACATAACAGTAAATAACCGGTATATCAAATTTGATACAGCAACTGTTGTATTGGATAAACCTCTTTCACTTAATTTACTTATTTATTACACTTATTGAGATAAAATAATACATTAGTTTTCAACATATTTATCAAAGAATTGCGAACCAACGTGTGTGAAAATTTGAGAGTCCTTCGAATGAGAGATGACGTGATTTGAAAGAACATACATTTTAGTTATAAACAGTCACAAGAATAAATGTCAAAGAGAGTTCAACTTATGTGAATACGAAACAGAAATAAAACATTCTTTTTTCTGTCTTCGTGTATTGTTGAGTCTCGTAGACAGTTTAAGAAAATACAATAGATATGTATCCCGGCGAGAAAACTTTCGCAATCTAATTATTCTTCTGGGTACAATGAATAGAATTTTTCATTATTTTTGTGAAGATTCTTTTGTATATGTTTTGGTTGAATTCCAAATACAGTTCACATTATTATTATCTCTCATTGAACCTTATAATTCGGATATAGGCCAGCAACGGCATCATCATTAATTCTGAAATATTGGAAAATCCGTTTTGAATATAACTAATTTATTACACATTTAGTTAATATAGTCATAATCATTAATGAAAATAAAATATTGAATGATGAACGAAGTATTGATTTTTATATTTGGTAAGATTGCTACTGGTTCGATTTTTAAATGTTGTACGATCCTTATAAGTCATTTTTCTTGTATCTCTTGTATCACATTGTTGATATTTTTTTTGAATTGTTTCAGTAAAGTTATCTAGGCTTTTAACACATATTAAGCAACTTTACTGAAAACATATCTATTTTCTTTTGTCGTCAATTAATTACAAACTCAACTTTCCATTTTTTTATTAATCATTTTTTGTTGTTATCACTACCGTCTACATATTTTTCCAAAACTTTGTTTCATATAATCTGTGTTTTAGATTTATACATTATTGTATTTTTGATATGTGACTGAAACAAAAGTTTACGGTAAATTAATGATCCAAATATGATTAATAAACGTTCTTTTACTAATGAGTGGTTTCATAATCGAATACAATAGAAAATCTAATTCTCTCATCGATTTTTTTCCTTTACAATGTAATGTAGAGCATTCTTCCATATCCATGGAGTAACTTAATGTACGTAACTTTTTGTCTGTATCCTGCTTAGTTGTATGGGGTCAAGCTTCCATATGGAATAAACGGGAAAAAGAAGTAATCAGTGATGTCACGAAAGCCCTGATAGTGTGTAGAAACTTCGCATTTATAGATTGGGAATGTAACCCAAAAATCCTGCTGCGGATGTATCATTACAATTGAAACATATCCAACGGCTGAAAGAGAAGTGTTTCTAAATTTTCCACCTTTCTCTATATTATTGGTTGCGTGGTCGAAAAAACTCTACTCAGAATGTTTACAGAAGGAGTCACCAAACCCACACCTCCATCCAAAACAGCATAAAGAACTTTATTGGGTGTATATAGGTACAGAAACAAAACTAGAAACTTAAACGAAACCAAAAGAATTTTTCAAGCTGAAATATATGCAATTGAAACTATCACAAAAACGATATTATCGTCTTGTCTAAGCTCTAAGCTCCAATGTTATAAGATCCAAGCTGGTTTCAGGATACACTGGAGAGTGGACAATGGAACAGTAGACGAAATTCCCGAAGGAAATATGGAGAAACCCTTCCTAGGACCTGAACCTTTCTGTAAATCAGTTACATGACAATAAGGAAAATTCTGGAAAAAGATGTAGATAGGAATAATCTACAATGACTGAGACAGGCAAAGACACTTCTGAGGAACTCTAACCAAAGAGGATCTATTGAATTGAGAACAATCAACAGATAATATCAGGAGTTTTCTCGAGACACTACTGCGTTAATGGATACATGAATACGTTAGGGGTGGAATTAATATCTCCTTGAATGTTTATTAACGACAATGTAACTGACTAATTTCATTTTTCGTTCGTTAGGCTATAACAAGATTCACACAATTGGATTTCAAATTAATCCATTACTCGATACCAAGATCTGTTTTATATTCAATTCAAATACAATCGACTTAATCAATTAATTTACGTAATACCTATTAGAGATTTATTTACAATTTGATTGTTATTGGAATACAATTTCATATCGAATCAAAATTATTTCATTCTGTTGAATATGTATTAACCTGTTTTTGTCGAAGAAATGCGTAGTCGTTCGTATCCAATACATAGTAAATATAGATATACGTAGAATGTTGGAGTCTGTGTTATTGTGTCGTGGAATTTAATCAAATATCTACAAAAGCCTTCCCGGTAATCGAAAAATTGTATTCCAATTGTGAATGTACTTACGTATGAATTAAATAGTTTCTTGAACTATTTTTTTCGATGAATATACATCCTAGGTATCAAAAATATATAAGATATATATTTTCATGTTGAAGAAGGATATAGTGACCTCATTATGCAATTTCCAAGATGGATATTTTATTTCTATCGATTCATTTTTTCTTTTTATCCACAATTCTCACTTCTATAAATCTTCTGTCGTTTATTATCTTATACTGTAGGATTTGTCTAAACAATCTGTATCCAATCAAAATTCTCACTTTTAAATATCAAATTTCGGGAATTTTTTTCATTACTTTGGTCTTATTATGGTATTATTTTTGTTATTCTGGCTGTCACACCCTCAAGTACTCTTAATTTATTTCATTATTTTATTATTAATTGAGATTTCTATTATCATTATTTGTTTTTCCGTCGTTCTCTCTGCGTTGTCCAGTTTTCCTTAAGGACTTTCGTCAATATTCTCTCTTTTAATTAGGTATATTTATTTACATTCCACAAAAAACCTGTTTTCTCAGAATTTTATATCCATATTCGCAATTTTTTCAATATTTTATATGATAATCCTGATACTCAACATCTTTTATGAAATTTTCTTTCAACAGAAAAAGTACGGGACTAGAGGATGGGATAGAGCCCTGCCATTGTGTCCCTCCGCGTTTTCTTTTGAATGGAAAAACAATTTCTGGAACAGCTGTGAGGGTACAATAAAAATTATTTTTCGATTTTCTGTCTTTGAATTTATGGACCACCACTTTTTAACTTCGCTTAAAAGAAAGGCAAACATAAATCTTGGAAACAATAGAAATTTCATGCTACGTAGAAAGTTTTCTTATTCATTCATAGAATCAATGAATAAATTGTTATAAAACATAGTACGTGGTTTTGTAAAATGTATCTTATGAAGCGTGTGGGCCAATAATTTGAACACTAGATTCATGAAAAATCAATACTTCAATAGGAAAGAACATGTAAGATGGAGAACAACTTCATTTCCATGACATATAAAGGCACTTTGGAACGTAGGTGGTAGTTGAATCGAATTTTCTTGATTCTGATACTTTTTTAAATCAATCTCCTCCTCATAGCAACTTATCACACTAATTTACAGAACATCTGTTGTAGAAAGTTTAGCTGTTAATGACGACATATGATATTATTTTTGAAACTATAATTAGATTTTTATCAGCTCTAGAGTATTTACTAAGAAAAACTGCTAAAAAAATGATTCGTTGAGTCATAAAAAACTTTGTTTCCATGTGATGATTTGGAAAATAAGTTAACAGAGATCAACATTGGTGTATCGTATCACATAAATCCTGGTAACGCTCCTCCATGACGCAAAGCCCTTATGTATACACTTTTCCAGGGTCCATATTTTTTGTAGCGGACAGTTCCTCCTTAACCCATGATCTTGTTTATTATAGGCTACAGTTTGAGCACCAGTAGTTCGGCTCTTATTGCCTCAAGCCGATTTTCATCTTGTGAAAGGTAATGCCGTGTAAAAACTCATTTTAGTGTCCCAGGCAAGCACATTTCTCTCTTTCAGTCTTAATGCTAACAATTTTGAAACTTGTTTAGAAAGATTTGATTCTCTTAGATTTTCTTGGGAAAAGAATATTGAGTAATCTGATTTCAGGTGAACTACTTAGGACGCAAAAACTTCCGATACTAATTTTAACATAGTAAAATACGCCTGTTATCGATTATTAAATCATAAAGTAACTCGGAACTATTAAAAAAATTGAGATTGAGATTTGACAAAAACAAGACATAAGTGAACATTATCAACCCCAAAATTGATGGCAACAGACAAAATCTTTGTAAACTAGTCTTATAGAGAACTTGATCTTTTGTTGATCCCTATTTCACAAAGCTCATTCTGTAGATGTCACTGGAGATATTTTGCTCTCAGTAGCTTCAGTACAGCACATTTGTAAGATATCTAATCTGTACATTTATACAATATATCAGTACTTCATTAGATTAAATGTAGTATCTCAGTATTTTTTCCGTTTGTTTCAATTTTTACGTATTTATCTCTTGCTGTAATAACATTTTTACTTTTCGTTTAGGTTTATTGTTTATCTCTGGTTAATATTATACTTATTCATATTCTTATAACTTAATATTTTTTATTGCTGCCTCTGCCTAAGAAATTATTTTCCAAGTCTACTTTTTATCTTTACTTTTCCCTCGACGCAATTTGAGTATCCACAAATGCGGCTACTCCCCAATGGTTGTTTTCTGTATTTTTCTTTTTGATTGTAACAATCAATTTCACTTTTCTCTTCTTCTTTATTGTTTCTCCTAATTCATGCCTCCTCAAAACTTCTCTAGTCTCTCAAATAATAATTGTATTGACTTGATTTCTGAGGTATTCTATATCATTTGTTTTTTCTGCGGATAAAACTGTATTTAATGACATTTTGATTGAAGAAAAATGAACACTGTTAGTATAAACGTTTAAATTTGCATACAAGTAACGTTCTACATCTCTTTTGGTGTTTTTGAATAATTAAAAATAACTAAAATGAAACAAAAGCAGCAGCCATGTATGTGTATCTATTTGAAAATCTTAAATCCAACTACTAATATCGCTAGGTGTCATCTGTAGTAAAAATAAGAATCATCATTTGAATAAGCTATCTATATCCTTCAAGGAAATTTTTCACTATCTTCTTATGATGTAAATAAGCAGTTTCATAGCAAAGTTAATCTATCTATAGAAATAGAAATATCAAATAATAACTTCCATATTATCAATAATTTTATGCCCCATATTTGAATATTTTATCTGTCACGAATAGAAATAATTACTCAACATAATTGACGGTTATTTCGATGTATATATTGAATTTTCAATGAAAAACACCCAAATTGTGTGCCATTAATTCAATTTGTCCATTTAATATGCTTTGTGTGGCGTACTCAACCAACACGATTTTGAGTAATGGATTTATCTCGTGAAAGGTTCAAAAATGAAATGCTGTAGGACTTTTAGTAACACTTAAAAACGATATACGGTCCAGTTTCGCGATTAGAACTAATTGTGATAGATGACGCCATTGCATTTGTGGACATTTAGCGTATATTTCGAGTTACAAGAACGATTTCTTTTGGATTTCTCCAATTTATTATTTTTCTCAATACCTACAACAAAAATTCAATAATAATATGACTTTCACTTAACTTTTTGAAACGACTACTGTTGTTTATCGAATAACCATGAGCAATGGGCTTCATAGAGATAATTTATCATTACAAATTAGTATTATAAAAAACCTATCTACTAAATTTGTAGTTTATTAAGCCTAACAGGTCACAAAACTTCTGAAAGAACTAACGTCTTGTACGATTCTTCATTCCTTAGGCTGCTGTTAACTACTAAAAGAATTGAAAAGCATTTTCGATGCTTCTATGGTAAGCTGCCTCTTCATTCATCAACAAGAATCAAAAACCATTTCAATTGTTTTAAAATGATCAGAAAATAATTTATCTCCTTTTCGAGAAATTTCTAAAAAAGCTACATAAAGTCATCATTCCATTATGTTTTGACGATTGAGAAGCATGAATTTGAATCGATTCTGAAAAAATCAATAGATACTTAAAATAGCTTAACCAATGGTTTTGAGGCATAGAAATCTCAATTTTTTCAACAATAGTTAGATTCGGGGAAAATCAGGAGTTTGCCCAGGTGGAAGAGTTAAATCATCTTTCAAATTATTGTCATTGCGATCATTGATCACATGCTATCATTTTTTCGTGTTTTTGTAGTTGCGAAATGATTTTTTAAATATAGTTATTTTGTTATTGCTGTCCTCTTAATTGAGATCCTTATTGTATCTTTCTAAAATTCTATCATCATATACGAGGATATATTGAAAAATTCTTAGCCTACTACTAACCAAACAAAATTTCAATGTCAAAATATTTCATTACTCAACATATTCTTCTCTTAATTTGATACATTTATTACGGTGCACCTGCTACGTCTGTAGACCTTCCAAAAAAATGTTTCTTCTTGCTCTGCAAACCAGACTTCCACAACTTTTATTATCTCCTCGTCGGAAGAAAATTTCTGGCCTTTTAAACTTTTTTTGCAGTTGAGGAAAGAGATGATAGTCGGACGGAGCCAAATCTGGTGAATAAGGGGGGTGTTCTAGTAATTCAAACCCTATATCACGAATTTTTTGCATGGCAACATGAAATTTGTGAAGCAAAAACTTATCCAGCAGATTTTTGTACACGAAACTTCTTAGGTCTCGGAGAACCAGAGTGTCGCCATTCCATCGATTGTTTCTTTGCTTCTGTGCCCAAGTCTCATCCATAGCACAGATTGAACGCGATGCTTTTACCCTTGCACGCTTTTGGTCAATATTCAAACATTTGGGGATCCATCTTGCAGCAATTTTTCTCATATCTATGTTTCAGATATCCGCTTTAGCCCAATTCGACGGTCTGATATAATCATGTCATGAGCTGCATCAATATTTTCGGAAACTGACACAGAAACTGGCCTTCCCGATCGGTGATCATCTTCAGTGGAAACTTTAACTCTTTTGAAGCTTGCAGTCCAATTTTTCCAAGTCGCATACGAAGGACACCAAGAGTATAAAGCATATCTTCGTAAATATACTTACCTCTTAACCCTTTTAAATACAGGTACTTGATGATGGCTCGATACTCAAATTTTTCGATATTCACAATTTCGGTGGACATCTTTTTTCTTTTAATTTATTGTGTAACTCTGGTTTACTTTTTTGACGTCAAACTTTACAGTTACACTTCTAATAAGTTATTGTTCGTTATTATGGTAACGGAATATTTTATGCATGGAACTGGTCTAGGCTAAATAGATATCAATACATCCTCGTAAATGTAGTTTGAAGTATACTTGAAGCTTTTACTCCACGATGAGAGGTATTTCTATGCCATAACCTGAATGTGAAGTTAATGTGAGCAGGGCTGTTCCACCAGGGTGGTTGCTAAAGACGTATTCAAAGGTTCATGTCTTCTTCTTCTAACTTTAAATAAACTTTTTGTGTTCATATTCTTCATTCAAAATACTTACCTACCCAATAGGAAAATATGATAGGTAAGAGTAAGGTTGTCGCTTTTATTAAAAAAAATTAGAACGAGAATGTTGGAGATAAAAGTACAATGAGAAGACACAAATTATATGAAGATAAGATTCATTAATTTGAAGAAAAAACAAACAGTAGAAAATATCCCAGATATTTACAATAAATAATAGAAGATTAGAAAAAGAAAAATAAGAAAAACTAATACAATTATAAGTAAGAATGAAATTAATTGAAAATAAGAACTAATATAGCGAAACGCAATTTGATAAAGATTAGTAGAGCTTCTGATGATGATATTGAAGATTATCTTGACACGAATGATCGTTAGTCACGTTTGTTTTTTAAATAGAAGATGCCTTTTGTTTTTTCCTAGATATGAAGAGGAGCTAGGTGTAACTGGAAATAGTTTTCAGGTCAATATTGGAAATATCTATTTCATTTTAAATAATTTCGAGTTAAATTATGCTACGTTATACTAAATAATAACTAATACGACTGTATCAAAATTGTAGTTTTGTTTATTTTTTTATTTTGTAATTTCCTTGCTGTAAGTACTAGCAGTAAATTTATTATTGTGTATGATAAGTTAATAAAATTACGATTCATGCTCAAAAAAATTTTTCATTCCACAAAAATAGTTAGGTCAACTCTTCTTATACCCTGTTTCAAGTATGATTTCAAGTTGGTGGGATGGTTTGAGTCATATCTCATTTATTATTAAAATACCAATAAAATTCCACCCACACCTATATTGAAACTAAAATTAAGCAAAAATGTACCTACTCCATTGAGGTACTGCAAAATATATAATAGATTTTCTGAATTCTATAAAAAATATGTTGTTTTAGGTGATAAATTATCTAGTAATTCCCCCACTAGTTAATTCGAAAAACTGGCTAGAGAGAGGTGATTTTATTAAATTGTAGTTAACTTAGCTCAGGAAACATTATTTATATATGGAGTTGAGTTATCCTTTGATTAAGAGGAGCACACCTTCTTAATGAAACGACACTTCTTCCAATTTTATTAAGCCATTATTGAAATAATAGAAGTGAAAGTGTAGACGTTGAAAAATTAAATTATTATCGTGCTGGTAACGCATAATTTTTGAATCAAATTATCTTGTTCGCTATTCACACATTCGAATATCAACAAAATGTTTCAACAAAGATGACCACTATTAACGATAAACCGTAGGTGACCTGCTTAACTTGAGAATCCATTAATTGAAGAACTGGATTTCTATTTCGATCTCATATTGTTAATTGGGGTATTATTGTTCAGTGAGCTTTTTAGTATTAGATATTCAGTGAGTATATCAAAATAACATTCACCAGAATAATAAAGAGACGAGTCAATGGAACACGAAATATATTTGTTAGAAAAAGTTTATTCATTCCGTCTATTAGAGGACATTATTTGGCTTTATGTCATTTTTAGAAAAGTTATTATCACACTCTTCAAAAAATATTTTCTTGACCTAGATACCGTAGCAAGTACCCATATTACGAATATATTTATGAAAGAGCCAAGTAAGCTCTTGATGAGTTGTCATGTGTTTAATACTCTCTTTCAATCACTAAATTTTCATTCTAATATTATCATCTTGTATTTAAATTCGTTACTTTGTGAAAAAGACTTATGTTGAATATTTTGTTTTGAAATGGACTAACTACTATGGGTTTTGTATTGAGTCTTTTTCATTTGTTTGGTAGCGTTTCTTAAGCTATTGATTTTGCTTTTCAACTGTTCCACGATTTTTCTGGTAGCAGCGTCAAACTAGCGATACTTGCTGATTCTACTACATCCGTTTGGCAGATTTGCAATACAATTATTTCAATTTATCTCTATTATTGATAATAAACAGACAACTCGATGTTTCAGATGAAATAACATTGCTTATGATGTAATAGATCACGGTCAATGCTGTCTTTAGTTTTATGTCATAAGTATCAAATTAAGCTAGCGGAAGTCCAAGAATAAATTCTATAGGCAGAAGAAAGTCTCATACATTTTACGGGAAATAGATTTCCAAGATTCGGTGCCATATCAGTTACATTTTTTTAAATGAAACACCCTATATTTTTTACATATTTTCGATCAGTTTGACTACACAACTACAACAATACCAACATACTTCTTTTTGTCTAATATCCCCTATTACTACCCTAAAATTATTAGTTCCTGAGATATTTTGAATTTTCAGTTGTGACTTATCCATGACTTATTTGTCAAAAACTGACATTTCATCATTGCTACTGGAAATTTTAGAGGTTGAATTGCAAATACGAAGAAAAACGAATATATTACAGATAATATACAGGAACGAAACAATAAGATGTTATCCTATTTACTACAATGAAACTGCACGTCTTTATTATCACAATAGAAGCTCGAAATGACCTCTAACAACATCTATTCATGCTTGTAAGAAATAATTCAAAGAGTCACTTACATTACGAAACATTTCCATTGTAACATTCCGAAATTCATTCCGTATTCTCTACATAATGTCTGTCCTTATTGTTGGAGGTATTGTGACCCCAAAAAAAATTAGTCCATTCTATTCAAATCTGGGGACCTTGGTGGTCACTGAACTGGACCATCTCTTTCGATCCAACTTCTATTATCATCATAAAAAGACCACATCGTGTGACGTGTACTCTCAATAAAAAAGGTGATTGGTTTACTAGAAAATCGAAATACATCCCAGGATTTGAATGTTCCTTAAACATAGATGGTTCTACCACATATTTATCAACAATACCGTTAAAATTTGACATTTCTATCAATAATAGAACATAGTCGAAAAAGTCTTTCCGTTGATTAATTTTTCGTAAAGGCCACCTACAAAATGGTAGTCTTCTTTCAAAATCAGCTTCAATTAATTCCTGTTGCAAGTGAATGAGGTAAGTGTGCATTTTGTTTTTCTTGTTCTTGTACGCTGGAAATACACTTATGTTTAAGTTTTCAATAACTACCAGCAAAACATTAATTTCATTTCTTTGTGTCACAAAAGTTTTTAATCGTTCATAATTTTCATAATTAGTCGAACCGGAGTGATTGAACCACTCCATCAATCTGTCCTAGCTGCTCTTGTGGGTTGTCGCCTTTCAGAAAGACGTTACGGTATACTCGCGATATCCAGATTATATCAATCATTTCATTCATTTTTGCCTTAGTTCAAATTCTTCAAAACACTAAAAGATGTACCGAACCCTAAATTAGGAAACATTAATGTACCTATCGCCATTTCATGTCATTGTCGAATATCAGTTTCTGAAACACAAATCATAACTAACTAATTGTTAAATTATTAGATATCGGTACATAATTATTGTTAAAAATATCTCAAGAACTGATTTTATTTGGTATAAGAAATGCTTTATAAAAAATAAGCATGTTAGTAGTACTTTTCGATACTCACATAAAATACTTTTGAAAAAAACCGACAAATAATTGATCAGATTCAATGAATATTAACATAATTAGTAACTTCCCACTTTACTACAATTCCATTGCTTTGTTTGCAACATATATTCATTATTGAATTTCCTTAACTTTGTACAGGGTAACGAACTTCAAAATAGCCCGTGGAACACATCACAACTCTATATTATTATAATTAGGAAGTCAAGCTCCAATAAAATATAGGATGTTTTATTTGAAAAACTGTATCTTTAATATAGTACAGCATTCTGGCATATCCTGTGATATTGTGAATCATTTCAAACTGTGTCACACTAACGAAGACTATAATCCCTTTCAACTTTCCAAATTGTTGTCTCAAGGGGCATTGATTTTTATCACACTAATCAATCACTCTACATTTAATAGCTTCGAAATTTAATGTATAAAACCTGCTTACTTATATCCGTTATAATATAAATAACAATCACTCAGTTTGTGATAGAACTTCATTGTTAGACTTGCAAATTGCACTATCTACTTGAGTGGAACGAGGAGTAGAAAGGTGCAGACCGTTTATGCATTTCAACATTAATTGTAGGAAATAGGAATCCCTCAATTAGAGAACATAATCCTAATAGGGTCGTCAAGTTTCATCTTCTCTTTACTATTACAATAAAATTGAACTACTTATTTACTTGTTTGTTCTATGATATACTATGAAACCTATTTTTTTAAAAAATAATTTCATAAAAAAAATTTTACTCGTTCAGTAGAAATTCTATGGTTTGAACAAATTTTCCATGTTGAATCATGTCTTTGAAATTGATAACACACAGATTAATAATATAGGTGCGCCAGAAAACAAAATAATAAAAAAAAAACGAAATATAATCCACATTTATTTTATTTCAAATATACATCTGGGAAAATTCATTTTTTAAAAAGAACATCATCCAGGTGTGCACCATCGCGCTGAAAATATTCCTCGAATCTATATCTCAAATTGATAAAAACTCGCTGGCACATTGCGCGGGAATAGCTACTATTTCTTCTCGGATATTGGTTTTCAACTGATGAAGCGAGGCTGGCTATTGAAGTAGACTCTACTTATCAGGAATCCCCACTTAAAAAAATCTGGTGGTATTAGGTTCGGACTTCTAGGCGGCCATGCAATGTCATCCCGGCGAGATATCAGTTTCCCAGAAAACGACTGCCAAAGAGGCATCAGAAATATGTATGTATGGCTATGTATCGTTCAAAATATACAGTGACAGATTGACCCTGTTGATTTTGAAAGAAATAATTCCGTGCGCTGATATGGCCGCCCAAACGGTTACTTTCTAAGAATGCAGAGGCTTCTGATATTTGGCACGTGGGTTTTCTGCAACCAAGTAACGGTAATTCTGTCTATTGACATGCCCATTTAAGTGAAAATGGGCATCTTCGGAGAACAGAATATTGTTGAAACTCTGAAAGCCTTTCAACATTATTCAACAAGAGCTCGTTCATTAAAATTAAATCATTTGGCTGTAATTTATGTACAAGTTGACTTTCATAAGGGTGTAATTTCATATCTTGCGACAAAATGCGACGCAAAGATGTTCTGGATAACACAAGTTGATCGCTTGTGAGTCGATAGACCAGGATTACGATGAACTGAAACTATAACTTGTTGAATTGTGTCCTCTGTTGATCTTGCACGTCCCTGATTAAGAGTCGTATCAGAAGCTTCGAACTTGCTGACCCACGATCGAATCACACTTTTCCTCCGACACTGATTTATGTCATGTAATCCAAACTCACTTCGAAACGGACGTCGAACAATAGCGCACGAATCTCTATTTTTGTAATAATGTTTAATGCAGAATGAACGTTGCGATCCGGTGAAGTGATCCATCGCGACTAAATTTCCGAGAACCGAGCTACTCATTCTCACCACCCGCGCAGCTTCCTCTCATAACGTTTAAGCGCAAGAGTGTTTGTAAAATCGTGGCCTTTCTGGCCCACCCTGTACAAAATTTTAATGAAACGTATCACTTAAATCATCTTAATCACGATTGTGTATTGAAAATCACAGTCGTTTGAAGAAGCAAATAAATGTACAAAAGTTATTAGATTATTACAAATTAATAAAGACGCAATTTTACCTTTGACTTTACAACTGTAAACTAAAGATAGATTCTTCATAAAATATATAAGATTGCAGGTGTTATTTTTCAGACATTTTGAATATGAATAAATTGATTACGCTGCTGATGGAAGGTCGGAATATACTAATAGTTTAGAAGATTATCATATTGAACTATGAGAATTGAGGAGTCTAAAGTGAAAGTATCAAATAATTTTATCAAGACGTTCTCATTTATCGTTTCGTTGCGGCTACCTGAATATTCCAATATAATTACTTAATACGATATATGTGGTTACGTACAGATACCGTTTCTTCTTTGTAATTTTAGGCACTCCTTCATTTTGTATTGAATATTTGATATTTATAGCCAATTTCAATTATAATATCAATTCAATAATAGAAAGAACGAGATATATTGGAAGCAGCAACCTGAGTATAACCACAATCAACTAAATAAGTCGAACAATTGTGAAAGCAAAACATATTGACAAGAAGTAGTTAATGAAAATTATTTTAGTGATGGATAGCTTATATTGATCAGGAACGATTATAATATATACAAGCCGTCCCAACTCAAATGACTGCTAAAATAATAACTTACACTTATATAGTTGCCCAAATGAATTATAGAAAAGCCCCATCATCTAAGAGGCATATCTAGTTTCCTGATGTTTTGTCCTTTAAAGTAAACGTAACTAGGCGTGTCAGATCTGTGACGTTTCAATCATATGTTAGCCAGACAGATCCGCCTAGTACCAGTCCTACTGCGGGTGTTATGCTTCACCTTGACAATGCTGGTTCAAATGCATTTCAATGCGCGACAGCTGTTTTTGGAGAATTAAGAAGAAAGATGTTTGATTTTTCACACTACTATACTGATCTTTTCTCTCAGCGATTTTCCTAGATTCTTGCCACTCGAGAAATTTTCGTTCTTTCGTTAACTATATAACGATATAAAAGATGAGATGACGAAACATCTCTGGTGGAAATATATGTTTCCAATTTTTAAAAATGAAAAAAATAGGGAGATAATTTGTATTATCAAATATATTATTCAAAATTATCTCGTCAACTTCCATAAAGTTTTTTATTCATATTTGTTTCTAGCAAATTTCCGAATACATCTAGAGTACGGCTTTGTTGAACTATTCTTTGACATAAATCTTCTAGAGGTCTCAGGGTTATGTTGCGAATACATCTAATTTGAAATTATCCGATAGAAAGAAGAGAAAAGGATTAAATCGGATGATTGTAAGTTTACGAAGAATAAAGAATGATCCAAAAATGTCACTACATGAAATATTAGCGCTAAGATTTTGAATCTAGTTCTATGGGGATCACTTTCAATTAGTAAATTGGATATAATATTCAATGCAATATCTATAATATATAAGATATCATAGATATTGAATTGTACCTTCTATTCATCATTTGATTCCACTTACATAACAATGTTTTGACAAGAAAAATCTCTGGGTTGAACTCCACCTTCTATTTGAACTTAGAATCGTCGATCTCCAACAGAAAAAATATTTTAGCCACACAAACACGTAAATCTAAAATCAACAACTTGTTCGCTACTTTGAGGTCGCCCCTATTTACACAAGGGATTTTCACAAAGTTTTAACGATCAATTTTGTCATAGAAGAAATAAATCAAAACGAAAATAAATTATAATGTTATCCTAAGTTCTCTTATGTTTTCTTATAAAATTCTTGTCTTAGCTCTCAGGCCGATTTTACAAACCATTATTCCAGGGAAATTATTCCGAAAACTTTGAAAAGAATAACATCTACAATAAAACATTTGCCAATGTTTGCCCAAGTCACTTCAATATTAAAATTGAGTTTTGAGGAAATAGGGTTCGGTCTGAAGAAAATTTTATTCGGATGTTTCGAAAGCATCGGACTAATAAAATAAAAAAAATCGAAGACGCTTCGAAATTGAGCAGTTTAGCATTTTGCATGTTAAGTATTGCAAATTACATTATAAATTCAGAATAAATTAGTAGATTACAAAACTTTCAGAAGTATACAGTATTGCCCCAGAGAGCATTAAGCAACTTTGTTGAAACTATGATCGACCGAATCAGTTCTTTTTTCTCTGGCGTTTAGTGAGGTTGTATAGTGTCAGGATCTTAAAAAAAAGAATGAAATTCAAATATTTGAATTTATTTTCAACAAATTAGTACACATTATTATGGTTTGTTATGTCCAATTACAACTGAATTTTCATTATGCTGGATTGAAACTTGACACTTTTTAGACTTTGGAATAAGTACTTAAATTGGTATAGATGATATATTTTGTAGAAAACGTTCACCTCGCAATTCATTTTTGATGTGGGTGAGTCACCCATCAATTCGATGTTTTAAGTGTTGAAAACCTCTTTTGTTTGAACTCATGTGTCAGAGCTCGTATTGTCGTGATGAAGAATGATTCGACTTCTGCGATTGGTTCATCTGATTATTTCTTATGGCAAACACATGCTGGTGTACCATTCAGAATTGACCGTCTAGTTATACCGAAAAAACAAGCGACCATTTGCTTCAAAGTGCTTCGTGCACGATTTATTGGATTTGGCTCGTCTCGAATGAACCATACAATCGATTGATGTCTAGTATCGGGTTCATATGCATAGATCCATAACTTGCCACTTGTCACGATCTTAGAGACATCTTTCGAAGTACCTCGATTGATTTTTTTCAGAATTTATTTTCCCCAATAGTCACGAGTGGAACTTTTGCCCAAGTATTCCAGAATCTCACGGCATGTCACATAATATCAGTTCTAGTACAGCATCGATATTTTCTGGCACAATAACCAATACTGGACGACGTTCACAAAATGGATGTTCCCGATTGTACGGTGCTGCTTCATCACCAAAAGTCGAAGCGAGTTGATTGGCATACTGCTGTTGGTTCAATCCATGTCGAAAATCATAGAAAATCATCGCACTAAAATATTCACGATTTAATTCGATTTTCAGAACAAGATGAACGCAAATAGCACTCGTATGACAACATGGTCATGTTATCGTTTCCCCCGCACTACTCCCACAATTTGCAACCTTTAGACGTAGGAGTGTACGGTCCTTTTAAAAATTACACAAATAGGGCACAGACAGCATGGATGCACAACAATCCGGGGAAAACGATGACAATATATGACATCCCAGGTATTGTGAAAAAGGTGTAACCGCTTGCCCTGAACCCTACTAATATTATGAATGGATTTAAAGCTTCTGGTTTATGGCCTTTGAATGCTGATATTTTCCAAGACTCCGACTTTGCGCCATCTTATGTTACTGATCGTCCAGATCCTACACAAGAGCCAGATGACGTAAATGTCACAGATAATATATCTTTGAATCTTGAAAATCCAGAACTATTAGATTCTGTCCCTGAATTAGATATAAGCACCACGAAAATTATAAGCCAAATCGAAACTGCAAACGAACCAACTCCGAGTTGCTCCGGTCTACAAAAAACTTTCTCGCCATCGAAGATTAGACCTTTACCAAAGGCGCCACCAAGAAAAACTAATACAAATAGCGGACGCAAAAGAAAATCTACAGTATTGACAGACACTCCTGAAAAGGAAGCTCTACAAAAAGAATATGAGGAAAAGATGAAGAAAAAACAGAAAAAATATGACAAAATTAAAGGAAAAGGGAAAGGAAGGGGGAAGGGAAAAGGCAAAGGTAAATCAACAAATAATAAAACCGGAGTGGACAGAGCCAAAAAAAAGATTTTATGTTCAGATTCAGAATCTGAAGCAGAAGAGTGGTATTGTCTGGTATGTGGTGAAACTTACACAGATACAAATAAAGAAGATTGGAAAGAGTGTATCATTTGTAAGATGTGGGCACATGTAGGATGTGTTACAGGAGACATTATATCTTTTATTTGTATTAATTGTAACTCAGATGAAGACTGAATTTAATTATAATGAAACCTACCAAATGTTGATTCTTACATAAGTATAATACTTTGTTCGATAGCTATTAAGAAGAGATAATTACGAGCATACCTTAAATAATTCAATTACTTACTGTGATTTAAAAGTGCCATGATGATTATAAGTAGTGTTTAACTAAATAAAACTGTTAATTACTTAATTTTTAAGTGTTGATTACTAAAAAAATGTATTTGAGTTGATTTTTGATAAGAATTACGTAATACTTACTTTAGAAATATGTCAATTTTTTTAAAAAAAAAACAAATAATAAATGATTAGAGGTATTATTGTCGTTTTTTTTTGTCGTTACTACTTGCCCCGGTAGATGTTACAACTTTCCCCAAGCACGAGGTAAGTTGTAACACCGCACTTCTTCTAGAAAATAATTGATTGTAAAATAATGACCAATAGTTATGGTATTATTTTTACTTGATTTGGTAGAGGAAGAGTTACAGTATTCATCTATCTTTATTTAATAGAAATTTAATCAATAGATTTCAAGATATATTAGTTTTAATGAAAACTGTTACAACAAGCCCCTTGCTCCCCTATTCTCATCAGTGTGGCCATATTTCAAAATTTGAGTGGCAACCCTCGTAGTTATTTTAGAAGACAGTATTCAAGCCATTGAAGGTGGTGGCGATTAACACAACTAACATTTGAATCCTGTTAATAAAAGTAATTGAATTGGTGAAAAGTATTAGAAAAGATTTGATTTTGGATGAGAGCCACCCACCTATTTGGAAATTAAAGAATTGCATTCTACTTGTTGAAGTGGATTTCATTAAATTCATAGAGAACAGTACAATTTTAGGAACAAATAAATATTACTATGGTTGAACTCAAACAAAAATTAATTAGAATTTGAGGAACCGCTTGGAGAAGTAGAAATAAATAGGTTTCCGATTGATGTTGAGCTTTTTCTGGTTTTATGCGGAAAATAGTTTTTCAATTGAATTTCGAGCAGTGAGTTATACTAGTAAGTCTACATCTTTACCAACAACAATAGTTTTATAGGTCAAATTGAATTGCTCTATTTCGATACATCAGCATCAATATGAGCTTGTTTTACTAATATATTTTCAGGACTGGGATTCATTTTTCCTGATCTTCAAAAAGTTGTAAAAGTTACAATGACCGATAGAAAAATATTTTAACATATATTACAACTCTTGAGATGTATATACGTGGCGTACTGATGCATATTCTCTGAAATGTATTCAGAAACGGTGGCTCGTAAAAAGAAAACTATTCAAACGTTTTGCTAAAAATCGCGATAAATCCATTTTTTTTTACTTTTGCCCTTGACTAACATTTTCCCCATACACTGAAATGATTAGAAACTTTCAAATTTTATTTTCAATCATATTTTAAACAATTCTACTGATTTTCCACCTGGTTGGAATTTATATAGCTTCACTCTTATTTTTTTGTCTAATTTTACCGGACTATTTATTACCAATGTAATAAATGATGTATAAAATGATAATAATTTATCAAATTTAATATTTCTGTTCATTTTGATTGAGAAACTGAAATGTTATTCAGAACTACCAAATCGATTTTCATGAGCAGTTAATAGTCTAATAAAATGAGCCATCTGGTGCAACAGTCGTAAACAATGGGGATGTAAACAATGAAGCAGAATATACAGTTGTTAAGTGAAATATCGACATAATTTCTGTGTTAACAGGATATAGGATAAAACAAAATGCTGCATTATATTTTTTCTGAAATATATCTACGGTTTTTTAGCAACGATTTTTTTTTCTTGTCGTGTAAGTTAATACATTTACTTCGCTCATTGTACTAAAAAATGAGAAAAATATGTTATTGAATGTTATTCACTATTAAAGTGTGAGAAGATATAAAATTACCATTTATTCGATATTATAACTAGGAATTTAATATTACAGTTCATTTTATTCCGAATAAAGTCATAAACTGTAACCATATTGGAGTGCCGCTGACGTGAACTAATATTGTAAATAATTGTTGCGTAGCTGTAGGGTATATTTCATATTATTATATTATATTACAACTAACTAGTTAATTAGTGAACCTAAAATCCGAAATACAATACGAATAAAATTCTTCAGTACTTTTTTTTATTTTCCGTTCTCAGATACAAAATATCTCAATTCCCTAAGAATTTCATAAATAAACTTGACTGCCTCTTCACTCGTAATTATGTTATAGTTACTCAGAACTAAGTTTACAACAATCTACAATAACAATTCTGAAAACCACCAAAATTTATAGATAGTATAGAGATGCATTTGAAATTGATACGTTTTGTGTACCCAAATATTTATTTGGTTTGAACACGTTTCCAAAAATCTTTCTAACGGTACTAACCACCATTTTATGTATGTAAAAAAGTCAAAAAACTTTTCAAAATAACAATTATCCGTTTCGGAGTAGCTTCAAGATAGAATTGAACGAAGCAATTGGATCTTTCGTAATTTTGAACACGCTTAGAAAAAACCCTTGAGCTACCCTCCCGTGATCTTATTGTCGAAGCTCTTAAGATATTATATTTTTTTTATTTAGCACACTTAACAGAGATAACATGTAAATGTTAAAAGCTCTTCTCCAATCAAGTGACTTAGCTTTTTTACGATTTGTTATGCAAACACTAATGCGTCAAAGTTTATTTATAACCAGAGATGTGGTTTTCCATGCCATTTCTATTTGATTTTTATCATCCGTCAAAGTTTAAGAGGCACGCAGTGACTCTCTTAACCATCTACTATTTATGCTCGACACATGAATAATTGGGACAAATCTGTGAATCCTGGAGGAAGATTAATTTGTGCGTCATGAAAGTACATCAAGGATATATGTGGCCGACCATTATCGTATTATCAACTGAGAACAATATCAATGAAGATTTAATCTGATTATATATAAACACTTATTTATAAGACCCTTCCAAGTTCTTCAAACTACTGAGTTTCTATTACCGATTTCAATGAGAAACGATCTGATCTTGATGACGATCTTGATCCTATGTTTTCCTGCCTTTGGCTGTCCGTAATACTATTCCTGATAAAATATGAGAGTGGTATTAACAAGTTTATACCGGTAAGTTCTGGAAAAAAAGTCCTACTTCCCGAAGAACAACAAATCGACTTGATTTACCTGCTTATAATTTGTATTTCGTCGTACTCTAGGCATGACAAATAATTGTGATATTTTGTGAGGCAACCAGTGTACTGAAAATAAATCCTGTATTCTCACATGGGAATTATTGGATTCCCCAGCTAAGGCCCAATTTTACAAGTAAAGTTTAAACGTCAATCGTCACTTTAAGCTATAGATTCCGTTTTTGGGACAGCAGGGGGTAGTTTAAATATCAGTTTATCATGAATCGGAGGATCCAAACCTAACTTTTTCGTGTTATTCACATTTGTACGAGATTATAAAGGGTTTTGATGAAATTATTTGTACTTTATATTAGATGAACTCGACGATGATGATGAAGAAATAATCAATATTTTCGACTAGCTGAGGATAAAAAAAGCCGTGAGCAGCAGAGCTACATCACAAAAGTCGAATTTTTCGTCGAATGAAGAATTTAACTAATACACAAACAAATCTTTCCATAAAATGAATTTCTTGGAAATGATATCAATTCTCAATCTTATTTCTTTATATGGAAAATTTGCTATTCCTCAATAACTTTTCATTTCACAAGTTAACTCTCTCTCTCGAATGAAAATTCATAATTTCAATAGACCCGGTGGTCTCGAACCCTCTTGTTCAATTCCAATTGACAACAAAGAAAAAATTGTCATAATGACAAGAAATTTCGAAAATGGGAATTAAAAAAAATCACACTAGCAACGATCATACACGTATTATTCATTAAATAGGAGGCGGTCCAGTTCAACAATTACAACGATCAAAATGATTTCGGGCGTTTTGTGCTAGAAGAACTGAAGAAGAAAACTTTGAACTTGAGAAAGACAATTCTTCAACATCACCCCTACTTGCATGCGAAGTTCGAACCCTTTAGTTAAACTTTTTCTGGCCAAAAAATAAGAAAATATAACAAAAATGACCATAAAATGGAGAGGGGTGGAGATGGAAAGTATCGACCTTAGACAGGAAATCATCTCGCAACTAATTGAACCTACATGTGAAATTTCATTTTTCAGTCGCTTTTCGTTTGACCTGCAGAGGTAAGCAAAGGTCAAAAACCACTTTTTTTGCACTGCGACCCCTCGAAATATTCATTTAGTTTCAACCAAACTCTAATAACATCAATCCGCCGCCAAAAAAGCCACGTATGCTAATTTTGAACCAAATCGGACCCAGAGAAATTGCTCGAGAGACGAAAATAAGAATTGTAGCTTAAACAGATATATATATATATATATATATTATATATAAACTACACAACATTCAAAAAACCATCATAATCGTGTTCAAGAGGTCTCAAAACATGGGAAAAATGATGTGCCCCCCATTTTCCTTCTAGTCATGCCTACCATAATAGTCTAATTTTTCCGTGAAAAATTTGACTAAAAAGTTCCAGAGCAAATTTTTGACACATTGTCGCATTTATTTTTTAAATTTATTGTTGTTTTATCGAGAACATTACAGTTTTTGTTATTTCCATTATCAAATTTCCTTGCCAACTCCTCATTACCGCACCACTTTTTTTGGGTGCGACTATTCCTTAGTATTTCTTAATTTGAGCGGCGGAAAACACTAGTTAATTTTCACAGATTTACAAGATCTTTTTTGCTCTTTGTTCTCTTTTCTTAAGCAATTCAACAAATGTTGGAAAAAATTTGGCCATACTTTCGCGTGAGTGACAACTGAAAGAAAAAAATGTGTCTTATGTGACCTGCAAAATACAGCAATTTTGTTTATTCTTGGTTTACCTAAAGTTTACACCATAGTTTAAACTTTAGTCTAATCTTCAGTTCCCTCGGTTGTAAAATTGATCCTACCAACGACAAAAATTGATTGAATTTGATGTATTTCTTGCTGTTCGTTTTATTTTCTACTGGATAATTGTTTCAAATCACGAACATATCGATCAATCATTGATCAAAGATTGTTTATCTAAGAACATTTATGAAGGTGTATCATTTGTTCATATCAAATTATTTTACAATAAATAATAAACGAGTGACTATTCTAATTAAAAATTAATAAATTTATATAATGCTACCGACTAAAACCCATTATCATATTTTATGCTGATTAATGTTTTTACGGAGCGTTTTAATCGATATTCGCTCAGTTAAAATTTAAAATAAATATGTTAATTAAATATTCAATCGATACATTAATTACTTGTTATTTTATCCGTTGAATAACGTATTTCTGAACAAGTTGATAATGATGATCCCTGAAACCCCCTAATGCTCTTGTTTCTCATGCAATATAAGGTCACCACTGAATTTTTATAAAATTTATTATCAAATGAAAAAATTAAGTGTAAACACAACAGTTGCACATATTTCATTGCATTACATCTTGTAATTTTGATGTCCAGCGTTGATCCAACTTCTAACTGCAGATGTACGTATGTATCTATAAAAATATTGGGGTAACATATACCCTGCGATCCAAAGGATCTAGATAGAATTTGAAATAAATGATGTAAAAATCATTCTACATAGCGTGAATGTTGTGCCCTAAAATCTAACCAACTAAAACAATAAGAGAGATAAGGAGATATACTTTTTATCGAGTTTAAGTCTCTACTTTTCCCACGAACACATATTTTGGAAATACTCTAGTATAAATGTCTATTGAGTTTTTTTAAGAATTCAATCTGTGAGAAAATCCATCATTAGCATTTTTGGTTGTAGGATAATAATTCTGCTGAAAATGTATATAGTTCTACAAATTCTACAAATTAACATGAATACTCCACTTCGTCCAATTCGGCTTAAAATCTGCATAGTTCTTTTAGTTGACACATGTGCCCAATATGATTTCTTTAGTCATAATTTCCATTGTTGGCTCAGGCGAATTGTGTTTTTCTGGTGATGGGTTAAAAAATATGAATCGAGTAAACAAAGATGATGTAGATGGGTGTACACAATAATCAAAATAAAAAAATTATTGATAATGGGAAAATGGAATTGAGGAGATTGTATGAAAATTAGTGATGAACTAAAAACTAGAAGAAAATGTGAAAGAAATTAATCATAATCAAAAGATATAGAAAATAGTGAATATATCTGACAGAATAGAGGGAAAACACACTAACTGAGAATTCGTAGTTTTATAAAATGTTAAAAAATTTGAAATTGATATATGAGAAAACAATTGAATTACAAAAAACAACATAATTGATGATAACATGAAAATAACCCCGTTCCAAAAATAGTGTAAATTTATTTCCTAGATAGAATGAATCGTGGATCTGTTTATACAATAAATCGACTTCTACTGTACAATATCGTTGCCTTTACGACTTAATCTTATTATATTCCTCCCACACATAAAAATCCGCAGATTACGTTAACGTCTCCTGTTATGCATATAAATGTGTCACAGTGGTATCTGTGGCGAGCTATTTTTATTCTTATCTCATTTCATCTGAAACATTAGACTGACTTTTTCAAATTGGCATTGGATTACCATAAATTTAAAACACACAAGAAAATCCGAATAACCGAAATTGAGAGTAATAGGAAATAATCTCATTATTACATGCGTTTTTACTGAAATATAATTACATTGTAAGCAGTCAGTCAAATTTATGGCTGTGATTCGAATGACTCCCATAACAAATTTTGTTTATTATCGAATCAAAATCTCCGTAGAGAAGATATTTCTTAACGAAGTATTCCAAATGTGAATTTTTGAAGTCTATGACTGAAAATTGAGACTTTCGTAACTTGTGGGAAAAGTTCAATTTTACTGTTGTACAATTCATCAATTAGAAAAGAGTTATGATATGATATAAGTACAGAATACTCTCTAGTGTGAAAAATTCACATATATGTTAAAATATTTGTGTTTGTATCGTTTCCACTTCTAATATTTGGTTTGCATTTATTTTCTATACCTCAAACTGGTAATTGTAACGGAATATATCCTTTATAAACTCTAAAAATGGAAATCTCTGCTTCGATATCACTCATTTCTGGTTCAATTTTTTTTCTATCTGCTTCAAGGCTGTTCATTTCTTCTTGTATATTCAATCTTCTTGATGTGATGTTCTCAAAGTAATAGTTGCACTTTTTTTTCTAAATATAGTCATCTAATACAAATGAAACTTTAAGGTTAAACAGCAAAAACATGCTAGGGACCAAATATGGTAAATACGGTGGGTTGTTAAACAATTCTAAGTGCAATTAACGAATTTTGCCCATGGCGATCACAGAGTGTGAGAAGGTGCGTTCTCCTGATGGAAAATCATTTTCTTTTCATTTTCAGAAGTGTAGTAGTAGTTCCAGGTTCAATCTGGAGTTATAAAAAAATCAACCCTTTTTGCCTAAACTGCATAAGCGCAGCATTAGGAATAGGTTTAAATTGAGGTAACACATGCATATTTAATCAGTCAAAATATAGCGAATGCTTCATTTGATATGCCGATACTCTGCTCTATAACTCTAACTTTAATCTGACGGTTGTCGTGTACCATTTGGCGAACTTTTCCGATTATATTTCTGGTTTTTGCACGTTTGAATTCATGTCGTAGAAATTTTACGGTGGCAAATGATAGTGCAGTCTTCTTATCTAGAAGTTAACTTCTCATTCATCTGTATTTTCTTTTAGAAACAAATATTTAAAGACATTCTGTCCATTTCAAAATTAATCTTTATACCGACTCACTTAAACGATTGTCGAATAGAAACTAAGCGTCAAAAGTATCTGAAATATCTCAACACATGCGCAAATATATTTTCCAACTATATCGATAAGTGCTGATATGTTTAGGTTGAAGCCGGAAACTTTTCAGATAATCCTCGTATATCGTTTAGACTGAAAATGAAGTCGAGTACTATCATGATTGTTGAAGGCAATCATAATTTTCTTGTAAACGGCTTTTTTTAATGATTTGATGAATTTGGGTCTAGTATTTCAATTGAAATTGGAAAATATTTTCCTCAAATTCAGTTCGTTATTTTTCGCTACTTCTCTCGTTATTTTGACACGTACTATTTCTTTGAGTAATTTGACCCGCAACATAACTTTATAATTTTAAACTTCTAAATGTTCTTGATTTTAGGTCTCTTCTGTTTAAAAATTAGTTTTTTTACTAATTTCTGAAAGAAACATGAAAATTCACCTAAAATCAAGAGCATTTAGTAGCATAAACATATCAAAAGGTCCAAGAAAGAAGAAATTAAATATTTACAATTTTACGTACAATTCGACAAAATTTGGATACTCCATACCATTACTAAATCAAACACAGAATAAAGAAATGATTAATGTTATAGTTAAGTAGGAAAGAGTTTTCTCAATTATTTTTTTAAAATGTTTATAATTATCTTCAAATTCTAAGTTTGAAATTCTCCGTGAGGTAGTACGATTCTTGTTAGTTTGGTAGTGACATTTCTCCGTTGATATACAGTTCACATAGTCTCTTCTGGTCATACAATTGATATGAAAAGTTACCCAAAAAATTTTTTTGTTTCAATCACTTTAAAATCCCTATGTGTTGTTCATTACAAATATCCACATATTCATCTTTATTGATACGAATTTTCATAATTTTTCATTAATTTTCATTAATTTTGATAAAAAATTAATTTCTAATCTCAAGGATAAACTCTTTAAAGTGTAGATGCATTTCTGAGAGACAAAGTACCATGCCTTCCTTGGAGAGCGTCATATTACCTTCCCAATCCCTCCCTTGTTTTCTTTATAGTGATGTCACCCATATTACTTCTCTTTTTCTATTTCAACGCTCCGTCAATTTTTCCTTTGTTATTTCTCACCTCTTTGTGTTTATTGCTGGTCGTAATACAGCTTCTTCTCAGTCTAGAATGCCCTGGCTTCAGTGGTTCAGCTCTCGGAATCTTCTTTATGTATCTTCTCGTACCTCTTTCTTATCCATAGACATTTCCTGCCTACTTCAGGCTGAGGCTTTGGTTGGAACACCTTGCGACTGTTGGAAGATGGAAGTATCTTAATTGGTATAGAAGTGGCGTCGATGAAGTAGCGTTTGTTTTTCAATTTAGCTAGGAACGACTTTCTAATATCTTCTTCATCTTGCCCACTATGTGGTCAAAGAAATATTTGAATAAAGTACTTCAATCGGGGAGGACTCTCAGGTAATTTGCTCAAGTTCAAGTGATTTTTTCGGTCCTCTTTTTAGGTCCTCTAGGCGTTGATATTTTGAATTAGTCGATTAGTCGATTCAAGGTTGTAGCAATATTACTGATTCTATTTACACACGCAGTATAAATATATCGGTCCGGGTCAAATTTGGTCAGACCATGTACAATGTCCTTATGTGTGTTATAGAAAGCCAGTCAAATATGTAAATATTCCAATGTTTTCTATTATCGTTGAAACCATATTATTTATTTTAATTTTATTAAACAATTGCATTGAATGATTAAATAAAAACGTTTGAAATTGTATTCAAATTTCTTTGTTATTTTGTAAAAAAGTCTCGAATCAAGGGAAGTAAAAAAATTCCCCTCGATCAGACTCTCACTCCATTGACTCTCGATTGTTCGCTATGAGAATAAAATTTTCGTACAATGAAACATGTATTTATGTTGAAACAATTCATGTATCTACCTTTGAAATAATGGTGGCTGTAAAATTTGTAGCTTGGAAAATTTCCTAGTTAGTTATCCTTTTCCTTTTATATGAATAACTACTGTAGATTACACCTCTGCAGATTCATTGGCCGATAAAACGGCTTATGTCTTCTTGGAAGATTGGATAAAGTCTAGATTTTTGTTTCTATACTAACAAATATAAACAAAAAATAACTTTAAATACCATGAAATATATCCTTCCAAATATTTAGCTCATTATCAGCATCAAGCGATTGCAGCACTCACCTTGCAAATAGGTTTTTAATATTTATGTACCCTTTAATGAAAAATAGTGAATCAAGGCTCATTACTCAAATCAAACTTTTTTTTTTGATAATTGAAAACTGAAGAATTGATTATCTGTTTCATTGGATACATTTAATAAAATGATTTTTCGTGTGAAACGATAGAAATCAAGGAAGAAATAATGAAGGGATTCAAATTAAATCCGTTGTAGTACACTGTTCTTGAATGAATTATCATTAATCAAATTAACATATCATTCATATTTATATACCTTATTTATTTGTTTACATGGTTAATATTCTTAAAAAATTTTCATTCAACAATATAGATTAAGACGTGGATAATCTGGCGGTACAAGTTGGATACACAAACATTACAGCTTTTGAAACCGTGTTTGTGAACAATTTTCCTTGCTAAAAATTAGAAAATTCTAATTTTTCCATTTAAAATAACAGGAAAGTAAATAATACGAATACGAGAACTTTGAAACTGTAATGAAAAAATAGAAAGCTTTTCCCTTATGTCTTGTTTCTATGTGATTGTATTGATAATTCTCTAGAACAATAAGGTCGAACACATTTCTTGTAGAAATTCAAAAACTATGAATCATTTAAATGGTGTGTAGGTTGTTGCTAAAATGAATGCTACTAAATTATTTATTTATTGGTGAGAAATTGATTACATCTGACTTTGCCAAATCATCTCCAACCTATATAATTATGTTGTTATTAATAAATCATTCCGAAAATTTGTTATTATATTAATAATGAGGGTTGCTACTTGAGCTTTGAGACAAAAAAGAATAAATATTCATAATTATATTTAGCTTTACTAATTTTCAAAATATTCTTCATGAAGATCAATACAATTTTGCATGGGTTTGAACGGATTATCGGAAGCATTATTTCCATTCTGATTCAAGTTCTTCACAAACATGTCATTTGAACGCATCAACCGTTTAATCAGGTGCAGAAAAGCGTTGACCTCGTAATTTATTTTTGTTCTGCAGGAATATATTGGGTACCAAACAAGGATTATACGGCGGATGATTCATCGATTCGATGTTTTGATGCACTTTTTTGTTTGAACTGATGTCTGAGAACTCGTATTGTCGTGGTGGAGAATGATTCAAACACTTCTGGCTGTGTACCATTTCGAATGGATCTTTTTGATGGATTTGGCTCGTCTTGAAAACCCATACAGTAGATTGTTGTTCAGATTCTGGTTAATATGCACAGATCCATGATTCTTCGCCTGTCTTAATCTTATGCGGTATCCAACGCACACAAATATTTTTGACACCCAAATGTATGTCGATACGTGTTAATCTGCACACTGCTGTTAATTTGATCCAGTAGAAAATTATCGCACGAAAATGTTTGCGATTCAATTCAAGATGAAAGTTTGAATTATTTGTAAGCAACTCAAATAGCACTCTTATGATAACACGTTCTGAGTACGTTCACCATTAAAAATTTCAAACTTCATGATAGCATATTCACTTCGGTGTTGCCATATCTCAAAACTTAAGTAGCAACCCGCTCATTGATGAATGTACCTTCTCCTTCTATCGAATATTCACACAAATCTCTACCAATAATTGAGCTTTGATCAAAGGAGAGAAAACATTTTTGTTGTGCTACTGATCCTACAAGTACTCAACAGACTAGTTTATTTTAATTATTAAATCTCATTAGGTTGAATAATTGAATCTAATTGGGAATGATTTCTCATTTCAACAATTGATGCTTGACGAAAGTAGCTTGATTTACCACTCACCATCTCAAATATTCTTTTCGTTTGGATAATGCTTTATCGAATAAATGAGAAATAAGACATAAAAGATCCCGGAATAGGTAAAATTTCAGATTATTTCAAGAATCATAATTATCCAGAAGTACATCTATTTAAATCTATTCATACTACTACTTATACTTATTATTTACATTTAGTACGAAAAATCGTAATGGAGTTATCAACTTACCCCACATAATTTGTTTACGGTTCTTTTATATCGTTGAAATACTTTTTTTGTCTCAACCGCCAACCTTTTTTTATAAGCAACTCGATTACTGTAGTCTCCTTCTCTTCTTCTTCGTGATTGTTCGTTTTTTAGATACAATCTTATTAAATTTGATTTATTTTGCAATGAACCTCAATATTATTCACAGAAAAAACATCTTGCTAATATATAAAACTTGCACTATAATATTTATACTAATAAGTAAAAAAATTCATTAGGATTCTAAGTTTTGAGAGGAACTGGTTGAATAAGCTACATAATCATGCATACTGTATTTATGAAGAGTTTGCTTTTTCCATTGAGTTTTCCATTCAGATATATTAATTAATTAAAATTAGATTTCCCAGAGATATGCAACGTTATGAGCTGAAACCTGGACTGAAATATTAGAAATGAGATTTACAGCTGATAGTAAAACATAAACTTAAATGTTGATCCTTTTCAATTTTAATGCATGCAGTATCAGGAAATACGTGTCTTGAATCTTTCATTATATTAGGAGGTGCACAAGATTTTATGGTCCATAAAGTTTGCTGGTGTTGATAAACTTATTACTGCTATATTGTTTAGAGGAACAGTGAAATGTTATCATGATAAAGAAGGGAGATGTGCTGCTACGATTTGGAATATTTATTGACTATTTGCTTACCTTTTAAGGCGCCGTCTTTAATTTTATTGTAAACTATTATGTAAAGTCTTACATATGACATCTATCAAATGCACGAATCATTTTCCAATGAATATTGGGTTAGAATATTAGAATGAATATTCTTCATCCATATTTATAACAAATACGGAGCCATTTTCTGTTCTAATGATAGGATTGTCTGAAATTCAACCAAAATATAAACCAATGATAAGCAATAAAAATGTCACAAATAATGAGACAAGACAACTGCATGATATTATATCATATAGAGGAATTAAAGACTCTACGATACTGCGTAGTCATGCACAAGTGAAAGTTAGAAATAATGAGTACCGAGAACTTATAAATTAAGAATTTATCAAGAATATAGTGAACACAGTTAAAATTGAGAATTTACAATGGTAAGGTCACATTGAAAGGATGGAAAAACGAGATGAAATAAAGGAAACTATAGGATAGGTAGATGTCAGGACGAAAAAGGGGGTGCAAAAATATTAAACTGTAAATAAGTAGTGATGAAATGTGTTCTGAACTTCCACAAAATACGAGATCAATTTGGTTCCGCAATTCTAAATAGAATGTATAACACCATGGCTAAAACTGCACTTCGAATTAGTCGACCACCAACCGTATCCACCAGATCTGGCTCGCAGTGTCCTGTTTCTCAACCTCAGAGTTTTACGTTGAGAAGAGATTTTTATCAGGTGAGTACGTTGGAGTATCGGTAAAAAGTAAATAGACTTAGAAGACACTATTTTTTTTATCTTTGTTAGAACGGTAATGCTCGCTAGTCCCTCTTACATTCGAATAATTTATGCCTACAAATTCGTTTGAGGATAATAGCATATTCAAAGTCTGAAATTTAACAAAACACATTAAATGTATGAAAAATATTTCAAACAAGAAAGAGATGGGAAAAAATAGGGAGAATTGCGATTTATTCGCTATTTCAATCTGGTCATCATGATTTCATTGTTGTAATTTTAAATCACGATGAAAGTTGGTTTTCTGTTTATAACTATTGGTTGAAATTCACAATATCAGTGGACAACACGTGATACATCTCGTCCTAAAAATGCCCGTTAATTTAAGGCCAACATGAAAGTCATGGTCAACAACTATGATCACAATGATCTACAGGAACAATTGCGAAACTACGGGGAAAAATTCTTAGCCTACTATAGATTCAAACAAAATTTTAATGTCAAAATATTTTATTACTCAACATATTCTCCTCTTAATTGGATACATTTATTACAGCGAACCTGCAACGTCTCTAGACCTTTAAAAAAATTGTTTCTTCTCTCTCTCATGAGTCGAATGTATTGAATCACCCTCGAAGTAAGAGAGCTGATACTACACAAAGACAAAGTCAATTTGCAGTAGCCGTATACTTGTCAATAGTCAATAATTTTATACAATTAAGTGTTGTTCGTAGGATATCTGAGAATCACCCGCAAATGGAATTGGCAAAAGAGCTTGAAGATCAAAAGATGTAAGTCGAAATTTCACCACTTTTTCTGCCAGTGCTCGTTTCTTCTCAATCTTTGTAACTTCCTTTTCTTCTTCTCGATTCTCTTCCACAACTTTTATACTTATCATACTCTTCATCAATTCCTTCTAAGAATTCTGAAATGCATTCCTATTATTGCATTAGTTCCAATCAAGTTTTTCTTCTAAATGGTCCTCCAAGAGTTGATTTATTAAAAAATTATTTGATCGCTCATCTTATCAGCTGTTTTCTCCTCCCTTTCTAAATATATCAAATAATCTCCGAATCTTTAATTCAGAAATTTTTTGAGTATATTGGCCTTGAATGGACAGGACCGCTATAAATAATATATCTATAGTTTTTTTTAGAAAGTCCAACAACTTCACGAATCGGGACAAGTTTTTCAAGACCATTTTTCTCTGCTCTTTAAGAAATATCGTCGAAACTAGGGAAGCGTGAAATATCGCAGTATCGATATCGGCTCATACATGCTTGATATATTGGCCTCGTTAAAGATTTATTGTGTGAAAACCACAAATTAAATCTACTTTCCTAAATCATCCTGATAAAATTAGTAACGCGCAAAGGGCAAGTATTTCCCTAGAATGCAGGTTTCTGTATGATTTCTAATCATTTTCTTTACTTTCATTATATTTCATTTCCTCTTTTTTTCCAAAAGTTACTAATTTTTTTTTGATATAAACAGAAAGAGAGAATTACAAAACTGTTTTTTGTTAAATCATTTTCTTCGCGAATGAAATCTAGTTATCTTATGATATCCTCCTCCTCTTTCCATTATCCTCCAAAGGATGAAGTGACATCATTTATATTTGATCCTTTGCAATCTTTTCAGTATGATGCAGTCTCATATTTATTAAATGTTTTGTTTTGTCTACTTATCTAGTTTGAGATCTGCCTCTTGAGCGTTTGCCTTCTACTTTCCCTTTTATGATTAACCGTTCCATTGTTCCTGATCTTCTAGCTATATGTCCCAGATACTGCACATACATACGGTTTATTCTGGTTAGCAGCTTTATACGTGGACCAATTTCTTCTAATACAGATACGTTGGTTCGGGGTTCGGCGTTCTGTTCATGTTTCCGCGGCGTACGTTGCAATGGGGAAGATAAGAGCATCAAATTTCGTTGTTTTTGTTATAGATTTGTATATTTCCATATTTTATTTAACTTAGTAGTCGCTGATCTTGCGATATTTAGACAACGGCGTATTTCGCTTTCGCATTTCCCAGTAGTGATGATTAAGTTAAAATTGTTACCACATGGTGGTAGTAAAACTAAAATTTCTGATGTTTCTGGAGAATTCTTGTCTTGTCTATCAACTATCATTAGTTTCGTTTTGGATTTATTCATTTTTAAGCCATATTTTTCGCTGATAACAGACAGTCTGGCCATAATTTCTGTTATTGCTGGTATGGTTGACGATATGATCAGTGTGTCGTCGGCGTAACGCAGGATGTTGATCCTCTTTTCGCCAACCTCTCTCATGACGTATTAGATAGGACGTAGGTAGAAGAATGCAACTCTGTTTAACTCCTTCTTAAGGTCCCCGAGTAAATCCCGTCGATTCTGATAATCGCGATGTTTTTCTGATAGAGGTTACACCAGGTATTTTGGCTGTCGCGTACAACCAAAAAATTTACTATAACCTTCACATTATAACTCAAATTCATCGATACCATTAATACATCATAATTTTATATTCGTAACATCTTCGCCTTTTGAATTGTCACTAAATAATTTTTCATTCTCGAGTCCATTTTTGTAATGCAAATTATTCATATGAAGAACAAAAAGTTAGTTAACCCAAGAAGGGGATGCTTGTTAGGTTCATATTTTTTAATTTGTTGAGAATTTTTAATGCGGTATGATTTTGGATGGCCCCAGTTCTTTTTCTCTGCAGTGCTTGGGTTAGGATATTTTTAATTTGGTGCTTTCGCGTGTGACCATTTGAATAATCAACGAGTTTTTTAGATTACAGAAAACCTCATTAACCAGTATATAATTTTCGTTCAGTCTCTGTTATATATTTGAACATATGAAGAACGGATTTTATATTAATCCATAACGTTGAATGGGGATTTGATAACTATTGTCATTGAATCCCCGAAATAATATATCTCCAATTGCAACGTAATAATTTGAAAAAACGAGATGATAATTATATTTAAAACCTGCAGACTTTCGTTTCAGTTATGATGCTATCAATAGGATATTTTAAGTGAATTTTCACAAAACGGAAAAAATAGAGTCATGAATAAAAAAAAGAGATATTTCAGTACGGTATGTTGAACAGTATAAATGATTTCGAGCCCCTTAACCTTCCCAAAAGATTTGTGATATTACTTTTAATTTAAAATGCACTAAAAATAGTTATTGGCGTAATAAGTCCAGAATGTCCAGAAGGACTAATGGAAAAGTTTCAGGTAGAGTTAAGTACATTATTTTTTTGACTAACGCTCAGATAAGTTACTAACTTTGATACTAATATTAAAATAGGTAGAACACATTTCTTAATATTATTTATTTAGAGAACAAAACTAGGAACATTCAAATCTTCACATTTTAATTCCTGCTTATTTTGATATCTATACTAAAATTAGAAAAATACAGAAACTTTGTATAGTTTTGGAAACTTCAATTTTGTTTGTGAATAGCCCACATGTCCTTCAAAGATATTGGTGGACTTCCAGCCACCATGTCTCTTTAAATTTGTTATCTAATTACAACAAATGTTCTTTCAATGTGTGTTTCCTAATCTGGTAGTTTTAGGAGCAACATGTTTTTTTTTGTCATTTATATGATCAATTGTCACCTTTTCCAGTACATCCCAATAATTATTGCTACGCGAAAACTTTTTTCTTATTATTGTGATTTTTTATCCACTTACTTTCATTATTAGCTAGATATCATTATAGAGTTTCCTTAATAAATTTGTTGATTTCCTTTTCTAACTAAAATCGTATTTCCCAGCATCGCGTAGATGCTCCACAGAGTAGAAGGTTTTCTGTGCCAAATAACCCAAAATTACGTACATTGTAATGGTTTTGCCTGTCTTTGAATCCAACTATAACCATAAACTACTAATACTTTCGTACCTTAACTTTGATTCATAGTAGTAATTGTGTTATAGCAGCAGATGCTGCATTAGTATTTTCGTCAGTATCAACAGACAAATTTTCAACCTCGCTTCAACTAGTGGAATAATCGCAACCAAAGACCATTCAAATTAGTGAGTTGGTATGTCGTTTCTATAGTAATGATGAACTGCATTCCTCTAATGCCTACAAGGTTCCCATAATAATAATAATTGGTTATATATAATGGAACGAACGGATATCTCTTTTCGCACTAAACGAAAAAATTTCATTTTCTCAAAGAAAAAGCTTCCGGAAAATAGGTACTTTTTGGCGTAAGTATGGAATAATAGATGCTTATGTTGACAATCTTGAAGAGGTATATTTGAACATAGAAGTACCGAAATGTAAAGGATAATTGTCATTGATATTAACGTACAAAGTTATAAAGTTAAAATTATTAAAAAATGATTGTTATAAGTGAAAAGCTTGTAAGAGTAAAACGAGTGAATGAACAGTAAAATATCAAATTTTTTCCTCATTGTCTGCATCAAACAGCCGACTACACAACCACGTGACCGACAACGGATTTTTGTTATAAATCGTTCTGCAACTAAATTCAAATTTATATCAAATAGTTCTTAGTTTTTCATCGTTCAATATAAATCGAACCAATGTCATTAATAATATTGATTTTTTCCTTTTTTTACTATTTTCTTAATAAAAACACCTTCTTTTGGTGAAACTATAATTCTTCTTCTTTTCTCAAAAGTCCACCTGTTGCTATGTTTGATGTAAAAGTTCAATAATATTGTTTCAAATGGAAATTCAGTTAATCAATCACCAATCAAGAGTGAGAAAATAAGGGAAAATTCAACTCGATTGGTCAAGTTACTTATCAGTGAAATTTTTGTTGGTAATTATATCTACACAGAATAACAAACAAATAAATCAACAGGGTGAGTTGAGATATCTGATATTGAAAGAAAAGTTTTATTAGTGTGATTCGTTTACCTGATTCATCGCCTCGAAATCATCGACGATTTTATTATATTCTCCTCAAAATATCAATAGACTTAATCAAGCCATTTGAATTCACCGAAATCATTTATAGTCCAAGAGCTGGTCGCCACTTCGACTAAGGTACTTTCACAAGGCTGAAATTTTTTCTAATATGTTATTTGTAAACTATTCTGTGAAGTTGGGCATTTATAATAAAATTCATGATACAGGTAATTTCATATATATTTTTCTTCAATTCCAAAGCTTAATTGATCAATTACAATACTTAAAAAATTGTTTCCAATAATTAATCAATCGTCTTCCTATTCATCAGAAATAATCTCGTTCTTCGAGATTACATCGTCGTCCTCTACATTTCCTTCGCTCTCTGGAAAAGAAATTATTATAAATACGTGATATTAGACATAAATGTTCATACACTTAATTCAATTAATGTTAAAAATTCCTCAGTCGAAGTAGTATTGTCCAACTCAATGGTTTTTAACAAAACGTCATATATAGATGATGGTACAATATTTCCATTCTTTCTCTATTGGTCTGGTTTCAATGTTGTAGGACATTAAAGATGGGCATTGAGCCATATACTTGATATATATTGAGTCCGTAAAAATTGCTTCTTTAATTCTGATTCTGATTCTCATCATAATTGACATATTTTTTAATAAAAGGTTCAATTTCATCAATTGCGTTGTAAGTTGAGATGAATTTGGAGTATCGCGCTTCATTGACGTTGACTGCTTTGACCATATAAATTTGGCAAATGAATCTCATTACTACATCCGGTGATATGAACATATCCAATATCTGTTAATGCTTTTTGATATGGTATGGATTTCTTAGGATATTTTCTTTAGGAATTAGATTTGGAAGATCGTACCAAACGGCTTAGCAACTCTCGATCCATTTTACAGATCTTTGCAACGGAGCAAATCATCTGGCAATTTTTTTGTACTAAAAATTGTCTATTAGAAATTTGCAATATTGAAAAAACAGTGGATATTGCTACATTCGCGCTAACCCTGTCAGAAGTTGATTTTTCTACTTTAAATATATTGAGTAACATATAAAAAAAGTTTTAGAAGTAGAAGATATTAGATAGATTTCATCAACATCAAGTAAATTCATAGATCGAATACAAAACGATTACGTAAATATGTACAATCCCTAACATCAAAAATTTCAGTATATACATGATTTATTATTTATGAGAAAATTTATAATCTCTCTCTCAGAACTTTGTTCGTCTTACTTTGTGCTATTAGACTTGACGTATGAAACAACCTAAACGATTTTTGATATTAAAGCATCCCATTCTGAAATACTACTTGGTTATATTTTTCAAAGCTTTGCGGCTTTGGTTTCCTTTGAAGATATAATGACAAATAAATCGCTTCGTGGAAATTTCTCACAGGGAAATACATAACACATCTGGTTATGCAAACAAACCATAATAACAAGACTAATCTTTTCAATAATGTATTTATCCTCCTACTGGAATGGATTATCCCACATTTTCGGACTATCTACGAATTGAATATTTCACAGAAATGAACGAACAGTCAATGTGGTTATTAGCTTTGATATAGATATTGTGAAATTTACTTGGTGAGTAACAATAAATAGTTTGGGAAATATAGCAAGATTTATCAATCGTATGGGTACAATATTAAAAAGTCCAAATTCAAATTCAAAAGTTCATAAGCTGGGATTATGCTAATATGGAACGAAATTCGGTATACTTTGAAATAAGTAACTATCAAACATTAATGTCCGGCTGTTTCCCGGATTCGGGTATAGTGTGGACTGCTCTCGGAAGACAGTGCCTATCCAACACGTCAGTCTCTCTTCAATCCTCACAGAGTATTTTGAAACAACTTATATTATTTGATATCGTTTGAACAGAAATATCCTTATATCGTTAAGCTTGATCATATTAGTCAGTATTGTAGAAGATGTGCCTGAACTTGGACGTTTATAAATACAAATGGAAAGAATGCGCCATAAAGTTGTCTTCTCTATAAAAGAGGATGAACCCAAATATTTTTCAAGCGTTTCCCCTCCTTTTAGTAGTTTAGTGAACAAACAGTGGCTTAATTACCATATTTGTGAAATTCAGGCGTTTATTCAAGTAGCTCAACATTGCAAATTTCTCTCAACTCAACTGCAAAATTAGGATCGCGTGGGCCCGGCCTTAGAGTATTTTAATTTGATAATTAAATAACCAAGTAAATTTTGTTATGTTATTGAATGTGATTTCGATACATATTTGGAAATTTGGAAAAAGATAGCGAAGTCTCACCAAACCTCGCCTTACAATACTTCTAACTTCCACAGTTCCTTGAGTACCTCATTTTATGGATAAACCTTGTATATTATATACAATTTTGTATAGTAAATTATATTTCAATATTTAGTTATTTCATTATATTCGAAACTTATAGTTTTTGTTACCAATTTGTAGAAATACCGGAGTATTTTTCTAGAATGTTCCGTGGAAATTCAATTTGAGTCGATAGAGGGTTTATTTCCACCTACTGATAAAATTTTAAGCAGATTCTTGACTCACTACAGAGATAATCTGATTCATCTCAGGTAATCTGAATCCCGCCTAACAATATTTCATGAAAATAATATTTCTTGAGAGATGAGACATTTATTAAGATTAATATGGCCACACCAAGCTGCAAACCAGTTATGAAAATCGTCCCCTTCTAAATAATAATTCAGCATACGAGATATCTCGGTTAGAAGTAAATAATAACATTTTAATATTATTAAACTTGATGTTTTACATAAAAGAAGTTTTTTATTTTCAATTCATATATTCTCTAATATAATTAATATTAAAATATTATAAAAATAAAATGTTTCAAATATGTTCACAAAACTTAATATTGATTGAGACAATTAGTTAGTCTCTATAAATTACTTAAGAAATATCATTATATAAGTTAGATATAATTAAATGTATATTTTTAGATTTCCACATCATTTTCTTCCCTTTTGGTGATCATAACTGAAAACTAAACAGATAATAATTATTCCAAAAAAAAATTATGAAGTAAATAATTGTTTTATTTGAATTTCAAAATATTATTATATACCTATATTAATATAAGAATTTCATGATATTTAATATGCGAATGGTAGTGATGGATTTTTATTTATTATTAGAATATTATTTGTATATTATATACTAAATATACGAACAATTGAGTAAAATCTATTAATATTATGTTAAATTTAACCAAAAAACTTCAAGTCATGAGTTTCTGAGACCTCATCTCTTAATCAAAGAAATCCTATTGTCTAATGGGTCTGAAAATGATGTCGGGTTCACATTTTTGAATTATTCTGTACGAGGTAATATAAATTTCACAATTTGTAGCACGTATGTGTAATATTCACTTGCTTACGTCACCAGCGCCTATCGAGTTTCGCACGAGAAGCAACAGCAGCTTTCACACCACGTTGTTTTAGTTGTATTTTGATGATTAAATCGTCAAAATACGGTAGGGACATATTCTTTTTTTATAAATACTTCTATAAAACAAGTTGGTTACACCTTTTGCTAGTTATCAGGCATTAACTAAATTAAATTAATGAAATCATTTAAAAAACAATATTATTTGAAGTTGCTTCAAATTAAATGTAATATATTGGTTCAAGCTTTTACTCTTGGTATCTCAAATTTGAGAGATTCCGTGTACATGAAATTTTATTGTTTTTGCCCCATGAATATGTCATTTTATCGATCTGCCTGTACATCTGTTTCATGCCGCTGATTTTAACAGTCATGAAATTTTTATTCGTGGCAAAGTAAGTAGCCATTGTAAGGGAATCTATTCCAAACCTGTATAAGATAATCAAAATTTCTAGTTAAGTTATCAATGAGGAGGAAAATGAGAAAATAATCTCAAGAAAGTATCCATTTTTCAAAAATTAAAAAGGAATGATAAAATTTCAAAAGTACACCAAATATTGATTTGTCACAAAAAAAGTCCAAAAGTTACACTTCGTTTGCTTCTATTTGCGCCTTGTTTTTTCATGGATTTTGGTTTTAGTTTCATATTTACCCTGATGGGTTGATTATTTCTTTTCTCCTTCTGATAATTCCTTTATGCTTAAGGTTATCCTCTCCTGTCTTCCTCATTTGATTCACTTATTTCTTGATCTATTACTCTTGTTAAATCATCCACTTCTACACACCATTGTGTAATATGTCCTTACTAATTCAACAATTTTTCTTATTATTGCTTTTTGCTCTGTCATTTGTCTATCTCTTCATTCCTACATTCGACACATTTTAATTATCTAACTAATTTTTATTTGCATATGCCATTATTGAGATCTCTTTCGTATTGTGGATCTTCATTTTCACTATTATTTGGTACAATCTCGTTGTTTCATTTTTCCTATTTGTTAATTCTGCCTCATCATAACCTTCCACTGTCACTGCCAGTATAGTTCCTAGATATTCACACTGGTTTACCAATGGCTTTAAAAAGTAGGTTCTCAAGCAAGATTTACTTTGACATCCACAAGAAAAATACATTTATTTTGAAAGTGGAATAAATCAGATAAAGAGTAAGAGGAAAATAAAAAACTGTAGACCTTATAAAAGGTTATAAAAGGTTTAGTTGCTTTAACAAGGAAAACTCTGATCCAACGTCAAACAGAAATAACTAACTGCGAAGTAGAGAAAAACCATTTTATTAATTAGACTATTGAAATGGAATTTGTTTATGAAAATACAAGCTTTAACATCGGGGATATATAAATTCCGTCCGTTCCTCCCTAAAGTTCTCTGATTTCAAATAATACTAAGCTATTTCTGAAGCCATAGGAACATGTTTTGTAAAGGTGATTTCAGTCATTGGAGTGTCTTGGAATGGTGCTTCGTCCGCTAACTAAGTCTTCCCGGGTTCACACCCCGTCTAGACAACGTAGTTTCTTTCGCATATCAAAAAATGACGGCAGACCACTAATAATGCATTAAAAACGTCTAGTTATACTGTAGGTTTTTCTTGTCTGTGTTAAACGGTGATCAAAACACAAGTATATGTATGCAGAGAGTTCATTTAAATGGCAGAAAAAAACAAGAAATTGACTTGACTAACATTTTTGAAACATGTCATGAGTACTTAGTTTTAAGATTGAAGTGTATTAGAATAATGATCAAATCGTAAAATTAATCTAAGTAATTACTCACCATGAAATATTATTGTTTTCTTTAGTGCTGCAAGGAATTACACAATTATCTGTAATATATTTTGCTTTATTCTATACCGCACGCCATTTATCAAAAAAATTGTTAAATGACTCATTTATCACATACAATTATTAGAATACATTGTGTAAACTTATTAATCTGGCGTTTCGATGGTTGATAATCTAAAGAAACTTCTGCATAAATTGTGGACGGAGCCATTCTAATAAAATAGCGTGACGTTATTAAAGTGATGTCTCAACTAATCAGAAAAATAATAATTTAATTATGAGCGTTGCTACATTTCTTATTTGAATCCATTCCAACCATTTAACTTTAAAACCTTAATTCCAGAAGTAATTATTTATTTAATGCTTTGAGGAAGGAATTTGACTTTATAAAGGTTCAAATTACTATATATATACTATATATTTCTTGCCGTTCCAATTTAAATTTATTTTGGCATGGAGGATGAAACAACTGAAGTATTAAATGTTTCTGTTCTCGGAGAATGTTGGAAATGGAATTCTATATTCGTTAATAATTTGGTATTATTTCAAGATAGGGAAATATTTGGTTAAAAGTCCAAGAATCTTGATCTCGAAATGCAATAGCAAAGACAATGTTAGCTGAGAACTTTAATAAACATCATTCCAATCTTACTAATTTCAATACAGTATGTTCATAAAGTTTAATAACTTGATAATATTTTGATTTAGAAAATTTTCTCGTCATCAATTATGATTCTATTTTTTATGTCTTAGTATTAGCCAAAACACTCTGTTTCCGTTTTTTTTACTGTATATACGCACTCTCTTCCCTTAGTCTCTGCATAACCTTCATGATGGTGATGCGCTCTTTCCAGGATATTTAGTAAAACACTTAGAAGAATTTTTCGTCGTTAATAATGTTTAAACATCAAAAATTATCTCTCTTCGTAATTATTGAGAGGTGTTTATTGTATTAATGTACTTACGTCTACCCAACTGAGCTTCTGTGAAACCAAAATGAAAGAAGTACATGCAGATATTCATTTTGAATGTTGAATAGTAGTTTCTGATATTTATGTTGATTGGTACAGATATTCGCTACAATTTTCTGATGTAAGTGTGATACTCAGCGACAACGAGTGGTTCAAGGTTATAGAATTGAGTGCCAAAAAATATCCTTCTTGCGCTAATGAATCTAAAAAATTGATTATATCTCTAACGTCAGATTTTGTTAGTTCTCATACCTTTTTCCTTCTAACTAATGAACAAGGAAATCAGTGAAAACTATTATTTACGTCACATCCACAAATCTGGTCATATTGGTAATCAGTTTATGTTTTAAAAGTACTGTAATTTTTTGTTTTGGTGCGGTAGATTCATGCACACGAGTTATCTTACATGAGTACATAATTTATTCGTCAATCATACTAAGTATACTAAACCAATCACTAAACACTAAATTATCCACTAAGACTTAAGCCGAGTTTACACGTGTCAAGTAGTTAAAGCAAGTTACGAAATCACGTAGCTAAATTTACCATACTTGTATGGTGAAAACAAGTTGATTTATTACTTGCGCAAGTACCTAATTTAGTAAACTGTTTAGTCAATTGAATAGAAACAATTTCTATTTACTTGAGCAAGTAGTTTCTCCCACCACTGCTTTCCGGCAACTAAAACGCCGACTAAACGAGTGTAGACAGGTTGGTTTAGTCTAGTTCATTAGTACAGAGTGAGGGGATTATTTTTATTTGATTTGGTAGCGTGTTAAAATGTCTCGCTTCACTCACATTCACTCAAAGTTTGTAGCTGCTAATTCTCTTAACAACGTAGAAGAAGCACCATATACATCTCTTCGACTCATACATTTTCGTACCCAACAACGCTTATTTCTATTTTTCTTCATTACTTCTGCAAGTGTTTCTGATAATTCATCACATATGTCCAAGAGACAATGCCGTATTGCTGCACTTATTTTTTCAGCCATGTTTAATTCCACAGTACTAAATGACAACTATACCAGAATACTTATCAAAATGTAGACACTCGCTATAAAACCGGACTTAAATTTTAGTTACTGGCTTTAGTAACTTGCTTTAGCTACTTGATACGTGTAAACTCGGCTTTAACTATGTGCTATAATCCCAGAATCTCCAGAATATTCGACCTCGGCATTAACTATTCCCCCCTAAATTATGCACTTACTAAATTCTAACACATGTAAACAATACACCATATACAGTCATATCAGGGTATTGATAACCTATAAAAAGGAACGTCGCCTTTTAACCGACGCACTTTCCAAACTTTGGATCTTACTAAGCTAAAGCTAAATAAAAAAAAGAGAAAGATTATGAGATCCACTAAATACTCCAGAACAGCTTTGGTGTAATTACTGGAAATTGCACTGGACACCAGAAATGGAAATTGACATCTGGCAACTTTAGCAGAATATAGTAGAGAGGAAGAGAAGATTAAGCATCTGCTTTGCAGGTATTCCGCTTGACGAAAGCACGTCGTCAGCTGCTAAGAGAATCTCGAAAAAATAGTGATATTAGAAAAAGTAAAAGCAGTTCAATGTACCCAGGAAAATGTTGAAAATAATCTAAAGAACTTGAAAATATTGGTGAGAGTTTGACTTTCCCCATTCCCATTACAATAATATAGGGCTCTGATCTATTTCAAGGGAGATATTAATAGATTCAACCAATTTCTCATAGATAGATTAAAAGTTCCAATACCCTATGAAACAGGGTGAATCTAAATACTAATATATTATTTTCTGGTTTTTTCATAAGATTCATCCAGTATTTTACGTTGTTTTCGCAACTACTTCCAACATTTTTTTTATCAAGTATTATCTGTACATAAAATTATTAGTTTTTGAGATAGTTTGATTTTTTTTGTTCAAAATATTGATTATGAACATTCATATTTAATCATCAATCATTTGTGCGGTTGGCTATGCTTATTTGTCAAAAACTGAAATTTTGGCATTGCTCTTTGTTACTATAGACATAGAATTGCAAACACATAATTCAGTACATTACAAAAAATAGTACTCACATATAATACAGGGTGATTCATTTGAAAAAACCTAGGAAATAATTTATTAGTGTTTTGATTAACACTGTTTAAATGGATATTAACTGAATTGGTAATTTGTCGAATTATCACTACCATTTGAATGCTTTGGTCAACACCATATCTTCATTCTTGAATTTATCTCACATTTTTCCGGATATAGAACTTGCAACGATTTTTATGTAAAATTGATAATAACTTTTTAAATATCGGAACACACAACACTAAATTATTGTAATGGGGAAGTCAACGAAAAAAGAGAGAAAGATAATGAAATCCACGAAATACGATAAAAATATAAAGTGTTCTATTCAAAGAAATGTATCTTTGAAATAGCATAGCATTCTGGAACACACTCTATTGTGAATAATTCTAAAATGTAAAGACTAACGATGACTTTAATCCCTGATATTTTCGAATTTATATACTGTATGAAATATTTATCCTTTCTTCTACATTATGATATCAATAATATACAATTGATAATGATTAATATGATGATAAAAATATCTATTATTGAAAATTTCCGTAATCAGCTTATTCAATTCACAAAAAAAATTTTCTAGCAAACAATAAAACAATGAATGTATTCAATGTAGTTAAAAGTATTGAAGCAATGATGAAACTAAATACTCTGTGTGTTTTCTCTCTTTGGAAATAACTCAGCAGACGGTATCTTTGTGGTTGACGGAAACATATGTTCTCTTATACCTATACCTCTACAAAAATTAAAAAAACAAAACAAATGTGATGTGTCATCACATGGAAACATATGGTTCTCTAGACCGTGAAATATGACATCTTCTTTCTTATAGGTGTAAATCATTTATTAGTATCTTGTGTCTATTTATATAGGAGATCAGAAAAATTAACAGCCCGTAATAATACAACTTAAAAGTGAGTTCAAAAACCACACGATAGTTTCAAACATTTATTGCAATAATAATTTTGAAGTGTACATTGTATAAGTAAATATCTTTGGAATACTACCAATTCTCCCAAGATTTGCCTAACCACATTGTGTTTGAACTACTGATGAAACAGAGAAGTCAAAATAAACATTAGATGCGCGTTGAGAAGATTGTGATGAAATTTCATCGTATACCTCCTAAAATTAACATTTTTCTTCAGTTAAATCGTCTGACAAATAGCTTTGCTATTTGAAAATTCGGTTTGAAATTCAATTTATTTTGAAAGATTTTGTTAAAACAGAAACGATCATGTACAGTAAGTTGAATTGTGGAAGATTAGAGTGTGGAAAACACAGACACAAACTGATATTTTTAGGAGAGTGACGTGAATCGTTACTATTTTCTGCGCCAAAAAAAATTTCTAATCGAATACCGACAAGTGTATTACTACAGTCCAATCACTCCAATTATCGTTATATCGTTTGGCAAGGAAGTAATATCAGACAATACTTATTAGTCATTTTACAGGAAATTTTGTTAATAGCTTAGTTTAATCCTGATGCCTTCCTTATTTTTTGTTTTTGTAAGGTCTTGCTCCCTATACATATATTTTACATACAAAATCGTTCTATACTCTGTATTTTGCTTTTTCGGATGCAATTCCAATGCAATGCATTCCATTGATTAATCTTCCAACTGCTTCTCTCTTCTTCCCTTCTACTATCTTCAGTTATCATGTCATGTAAAAGTTATTAAAACTTTCCACTTGTTTTATCTTTTATTCTTCAAGTTCAATTTTATGCATCTTCTTCTTTTGGCTTATTATCATCATCTCAGTCTCTTGTTCGTTTATTTATGTAGATTATCTGTAAGCTGTCATTGTATATTTTTCTTCACCGTCAATATGAAAGTTCAATACCTTCCATTTTCCATTGTCCCTCTTTATTTTGTCTTTCATTTATCTCTTGTTCGTTTTATTTCTTCAACTAACACGCTGGTAAGTAAAAATAGGCTTAGTGTACATTCTTGCTCCACTTTTTTTATTCCTGCGAACATATTTGATACCAAATTTTTTTAGATATAGGATGATTCATGATCCACAAAAATATTTGAGTCAAGTAAAAATCTGGCTCCTTGGAGACTGGGCAACAGACAAAGAAATAAAATCTCGCATTGAAAAAGCCCGACAGGCTCGAAGGTTCGATATTGAAGACGACTGCGATTGATAAGATATGCAACTGGGTTCAAATTACCAGGAAAAATATCCCAAAATAGTTGAAAACATTATTTTCCGTGAACCTTTCACCATATTTAAACCACATTTCACTATAGATGTATAGGTCGAATGAACTCTTCATTCAATTCTTAAGTTGATTTATATAAAATTCATTGAGTGAATAATTATATCAAATTGGTATAATCACTTTCTTTATGAAGGATTTTCGAATCAACTGTTAATGCAAGAATACATCAAAAATTGCGTGTTCTGTATCTCAATCATTTCCCAATTGTTTGAAAATTAAATTTGTTTAAGCAAAAATCCACTGGTTACACCAGCGCGTTCTATTTCTTTCCAATAACGGATAAATATCTTCACATATAATTACACAATAATAATGGTTACTTGATACTATCGTAAGATTAAGATTAGGTTGAAGAAAATTGCTCTTTTGATAACAAAAGAACGTACGTAACTGCATCGATTATTTAAAATTCAGTTGACACAAAGTTATTTAAAATCGTCGAGGTCCTGAAAATATTAAAAGTGAATTGGCAATTTAAAAACGGAAGAGCGTTAGTAAAAATTCTTCCTTCACTTTTGCGCTGTTTCCAATTTGTTGGGTCATAAGTTTTCATATCAGAAAATACAAAATTCTTTGATATGTTTCACAATATTTTATATAATTAATGTTTAAAGTTTGTATTTTCGGATTGTGAATAAGAATACTACAAAAATATTACCAGCAAATGATTTCCATTGCGATGTGATTAATTATTTTGTTAAGTAATGTGGAATTTGTAAGAAGTAATTGTAGAAATAGATGAAGCTCGCTTTGATATCACTTCCTTAAAGTCTAAATAATTATAAGTTTTACTCTGTAAATTGTTATTTTGGTTGAAAATTGATCATTATGTCAATAGAAATAAACAAAATTAGTTCAATTAGTCTACTTGAATTAGTATTTTTTAAAACGGGCATTATATCGTTTATAATAAATGAGAAATGTTTTAGTTTTCCAAAAGTTTACTATCTAGGAATTACGCCTGTTTAAAAAAAAACCAATTCACTTAGAGGAACTGCTTTGTTTAATGTATCTCATCTAAAAGCTTCAAAATTTTGGTGAACTGACACAACATTGATTAATCTTTTACTATTCCAATCATTTCTATAGAAACTGAATTACTTAATCTCAATCTCAGGGGAAGTCTTTTTATCGGAAAGTTGGGACACAAGCCATAATGTCCATGTCCCTTTCTATTCTCTTCCTTAAAGAAATTAATGTTACATGTGCTTGCGCACAGTTTCTCTTGTCATTTGGTTTCGCAAATGTAAACAAAACAGACCAGACTTGAATTTGACTTATCTCTTTTTCTTATTTCATTATTTATGTCCCAATAGTCAATAACTTTCTTGGAATATTTCAACAGACCACTATTTCGCGATAGAGGATGAAACCTCTATCCACTTTTGTCGAAGTGTGAAAGACTACTGAATTCTAGAGAATTCAAAATAGCCAAATTAATGCACTCTTCAAGATTCCTGTTTCATAAAAGTACTGAAAACATAACTTCACTCACGGCTGAATAGTTGAGATTTGATCAAGATGCCAATTTGATCGGGATAAATTTTATCGTTCATTAAATAAACGAACAAGAAAAATTTTAAAAATAATAAATGATATAATAAAGACACTGAAACTTTCCCGAATCATCTCTTTTTACAGAATGTCATTTTAACTAAATTCAACTCCATTTATCTTGCAAAAGTTACGATACGATTAACTATTTCATCCGATGAATAATAAATGAAATACTATCATTCTTCTTAAATATAAATGTTCTATATTTCAAATCCATTTTTATGAGAAATATTCTCTTCTATCCAGTTATACAAACATATTAAATCATCGTAAACTTCAACTTAACTCGGCATATTATTGTAGAGTTTTAATTTTGAATTTAATCTGTTAGATTCGAACGACTATCTGGAAACGAAGAACACGGCATTTCAAATTGAGGCAAATTGGATTTTAGTAATGTCAACGATAAAAAGAATTATAGCCGTGGTTAAAGTTTCACGTTTTATCAAAGAGCTTTGAACCAAATAGCTTTGCGACGTCATACAATTCCAAAACAATTGGTACACGGAAGTATAGTAACAAATCAAAAGTTGGAAAGGTCATCTCCAGTGTTGTGTTGTTATAGAAGGGACTATATAGAAAAAATATTGGAGAAAGTTTTCAATACAAAGAATTCGATAGGAGAAATATATTCTTTCTCCATTTTCTCTGTTCTTTGGATATTCAAAATAATCCTATTGCTCGGAAATAATGATGAGGTAAAACAGGAAATTAATTAATTCCCAATTGTAACGAATGTATCAATGTACAAACAGTACTCAGTTCTCTGCATATATTCAACCTTGTATTCAACAACATAAATTTTATTGATAAATCACGTTGGAAAAAAATTGTTTTTCTATAATTGCCAGATTTTTGGGAAGGCTCGTTTTTTCGCGTAAGTATGCACCTATTAGTAGGGTACTGTCTGCTTATTGCCAGCAAGTATTCCCATAAGTCCAGCAACATTTAGATGGTCTTCAATATGGTCGTCTTTCTCTGGGTTGTTCATTTTTGCGTTCTTAACAAGTCTAATGTCTGCTGCGTATGTAATAATAGATCTTACAGTCGTTTTATACGAGTATATCATGATTTTATATCTTATGCATCTCTAAATTTCGAGCCACTTTTATAATTTGCTGTTTTAATTCGTTAAAAAGGTTTCCATGACCCCTCATTTCCACTCCCATATATTTGATTCACTTGTTCGATTATTTTTGAATCGATTTCCAACTTCCATTGTATCAGTTCTTTGAACATCACCAGGCATTTGGTTTTGTCAGTGCTGCTGAGCATATTTAGTTGTCTTCCTCCAGTCTTCAGTTCAGGAATGTAGTAGCCTTTGGAGCATCGGAAATAAGGACAGCTTCGTCAGCATAGCAGGCGACGTGGAAGAATGTATTTCCCATTTTGAATCCCGTTGTTTTGGACAGAGTTTAATCAAAGCGAATATAAAGGGATTGAGTGAGTTTCCTTGTCTGATTACTGCGTTTACCAGTCTTTAAAGACGATAAATTATATGATTTAGTCTCTCATCTCTCAATATTTCAAAGACATCATTCAACCTTACTTCATCAATAGCCTTGGTCATTTTGACAAACCACATATATGCAAGATTTTTCGGATATCTGTTGGATAATGAATATTGTTTCGACGGTGGGTCTCTTTCTTCGGAATCCTAGTTCTTCTTCTTTTTTACTCATGGTTTCGATGATTTTTTTCCAGTGTAGTCAAGCAGTGTTATTCCTTAATATTTTTCTGGTTGTATTATTTTTCAAAAATGGGAATTGCTATGTTGTTCTTCCACTCGTTAGGTATTTTTTGTTTTTTTATCATGTTCTTAAATAGAGTTGCTATCTCGTTTTGTAATTTTTTGTTACCGTAGTTAAGCGTTTCGTTGGTGATCTCATCTATTCCAAGGATTTTAATTGATCCTTTTGTTTGTGAGTTCTTTATCTTTTCTTTATTCTTATTGTATATCTTCCAAATCCTTTTCTTCCTTGTATAGATTTTTAAAGTATGTTTTCCACCGCTCCAGTGTGACGTTATCAGTTCGTATTGTATCGTAATTTGTTTAAAATACAAAGGATTTTTTCGTCTTTTGGTCATAGACATTATAATTAATGCAGCCAATCAGCGATAACTTATTTGGGGATCTCATGAGTTTGATTGTTGGTTATCGTCCCGCATTTTTTCAATCAGTAACATGTGATGATTCTCATCTATAATGGTATATATCAGGGTATTTAAAAAAGACAGAGATTCGTTGGTTAAAGTTGGGTAGGATGGGAGGATTTTTGTAAGGAATTTGGTCTACTTCTAGCGGGGCATTTTGACCAAAGAGAACGAGTGGAGCTTGCAAGTGAAAAGGTTTTTTTTTATTTTAATTTGGGGTGGGCTGTATTATTCCCTATCGTCGGCCATTTGGCTGGAGAACCGGTTCACCAGGTTGCAGGGAAACCGCAGAAAACCTGCAACACCGACGATACAAGGTATTTGACTATCCCATGTTTTTATACCTAATTCCTGATTATCATCACGGATATAATATAATCGCTCGCACCTATGCCTGCCTTTTTGCACAATTTCGTATAATGTCGGATATTACAACCATTCAGAAGATGTGCTACGTTTATCACCTATTGCTTATAATAAAACATGAGCTTTCTCCAAACATAGTCATTATGGTATCCTTTGGAGTAACTTTCGTTATTCTTTGCTCTCTTCCAAAGATATTATTTGGCAAAACGACACATTTTTGTAATGAATTTCATCTGCGGATGTTTCATCTAAGTTTCTTAGCGTTGTTTACTACTATACTGAGATGGTGATTAAGAATTCTTCATAGCTGAGGGCACTGAAACTTGCTTTCGACGTTTCTTCAATAATGTGAACTTGTGTTTAAATTTTTTATTTTTGTTTTGGAATTAACGCTGTAATTTTGTGAAAAGTACTCCAATTATGGACACTTCAGCATATGTTGGAAATATTCAAGAAGTTTTATTGGTTATAACTATAATTATCATAAAAACAATGTAGTTGAAGTTAATAAATTGTTTACGATTATTCCAGCGCTTGAGCACGAAAGTTTGACTCGACAATTTACATATAGTAGATGAATATCACATGTAGTTAATACTTCACAATAATTTTCATCTTTGTTCTGAACAATTTCTACGGCAATTATAGAAGATTACTATGATGATTATGTAAATAAACTTTTATTAATACAAACATAGGATAAAACCAGCCGTTTTAAGTTCACTCTCCAACTTCTCCATGGATATTTCACCGTATAGCTCATATATTTTTGAATTGTTACTATTTCGGCCCTATATGGAGTTATCAATACCAAAGCACAATCAAGTACATCAAGCCCTATATGTTCCATTTTACAAACGAATTCTGTTTCAAGGGTGGATAGCAGAAGAAATTAGCTGAATATGATCATTAAAAACTCGTTGATAATATCTCCTTTCACAACGTGAAAAAGAATCATATACTTCAGATAGTTTCGATCAAAACAGTGGAGAAGAAAATTGTTTTAGTACAAAAGTTGAGGGAGTATATATATTGAAGCGCTCGCTATGAGCTGTAAAATAATATCGTAATATAAGTGTGGTGATTTAACAGGCCCATAATGCCTTTAGATCCGTTTTTGTGGCAAGAATTGTTGTGCTGTTACAAGAAGGTCGAAGGCAACGTGAAACGGCAAGAATTGTTGGTGCTAGTCTTTGTGGTGTGCAAAGGGTCTACCAGCGCTTTCTGGAAACTGGCCTGATCCCTAGAAGATCGGGGTCTGGACGAAAAAGAGATGACCGTTTTTTGATGTCCACAAGTTTGCGGAATAGGACAGCTACTGCGGTTTCACTGCGAAATCAGTTGGAAGTGAGAAATGTCAACGTTAGTGAATGGACCGTTAGAAGAAGACTTCATGCTGCTGGACTGTCATGCAAAAGAACTGCTACAGGTCCCCCGTTGCAAAGCCAGCATCAGACTGCAAGATTGACATTTGCCAGAGATCACGTTCGTTGGAATGATGATGACTGGAGCAGGGTATTGTTCTCAGATGAATCGCGTTTTTGTTTCACTGGGTCAGATGGACGTCGACGAGTTTGGAGAAGACCTTGGGAAAGATATTCCGAAGTTTGAATTGACGAGAGTCTTCCATTTGGCGGTGGGTCAGTTATGGTTTGGGCGGAAATCACTGCACAAGCTCGTACAGAGTTGGTCTTCATAGAAAATGGCTCCCATACCTCTCACGGGTACATAACGGAGGTGCAAGGAGACCATATTATGCATTTTTCCTTAGGATAGAGTATCACGTTTAGCTCACAAAAGCACATGTAATGATCTACAGTTTGCGAATACTATCTGAAAACGTAAAATTTCAAAGAACATGAAAATTTAAAGGTGACCTCAATTTTTTGCTCGCCATTGTACTTCCAAGATGTTCACCAAACGGAAACAACAGTAATTTGTAATTAAAAAGTATCTATTAATTGCTTAATGCTTGGCTACAATGGAATTTTAAATTATTTCAAGTTTCTTAAACGCAAGCGGTTCATTTACATTATTTCTTTCGAATATTTTTTAGGAAGTCTATTTATTTATTTATTTGTTTCGTTTCTTGTTCTTGTTCTTGAATTTGGTGAATTCTTCTGGGATTTTCTTTATTTATATATGAGGAGTTTAGCAGCACATTGTAGTTCAGTTTATAATAAATAGTCGTAGTAAACAGATCGAATTAGCAAAGTAATGGAAGAATTTAAATTAATTATTTAAGTTAAGTGTATTGTATTTAAGTGTAGTGGATAGTATTGAACAAATTAAGAACGTAAGAGAAAGTGTTTATTGATTAACGTTTGAATAAATAAGAAACATATCACAATATTAATAATATCAATTTAAAATATAAGTAAATTAATCCTGACACACATTCAAGCACAGAGCGTTTGAATGGATAGATAGATTTTAAGGTAATCTTGTAGGCGCGACATTGAGAAAATTTTATCGGATTAGTAACATTCACTATAAAAATTTGACGAGAGCACAGAATATTCCTAAGGATAAATTCTTCTCATATATATTAAACGATCAATCAGTCAAATGAGCGTTTCTCTGTTTAAAAACTGTACATATATGTGATTCAGACAAACCTGATCTGCTTAATTTGCAACCAAAAAAGGCTTGACTCTAATCAACATATTATGATTTATTCGAAATATAGATGTTTAGTTTTAAACCAGAAAGATACTTCTTGACATGCTATCGTTAAATAATGTGAAAAATGCCATACTTTTATAGGCAAAACGTTGACATTAAGTTCTTATATGAAACATGAATGAAGTTAACACCTTATTTCGCTATAAAACGTTTCGTTGAGTTTAAAATCTTTATGACTTAATATAAAATCATTTATAGTGAGTGGTAGATAGATATACGAAGCATGTTGAATTTAACTATAATTTTATTTCTCCCTGATTTATTATATTGTTAGTATATAAGGCATACCTCGATTAACATGCTTGTATGATTTTAATGACTTATAAAACTTATTATACATCGGCGTTTATTTTCCGACAACAGATGACTCTTTCCAGGATATGAATTCAACAATTTCTATCATTGTAGTTGTTAGTTCAAAAGAAGACGGGAGTTTAAACTTCAGTCAATATTTTTAAGCGGTAAAAAACAAAATCCTGAGACGTTGTACTCTGACTTTATTTCTCAGATTCCGGTTCATTATATATTCTCTTTATTTTATCTAGAGTTGTTTAAACTAAAATTTTATGTTTTTTCATTGGCTAAAGTCCATTGTTCGACTGTATTTTTGTTTCTGGGGCATAATTATGTATCGATACAAATCTTCATTAAAATCACTTTTCAAGATATCCAAACAATTGTGAAATTCCATTTCGAAAAAGTTGGTGATCAGCATCAAGCTATTGCAGATTGGTTTTTCTGGTTTGTTTCTTTACTGTTATTTGTCTTATACCAAATAGATTTCTTTATTTTATACTTTTTTGGCAACCTCATTGGATTTATCGAAATCAAAGAAAATTTCAAGTTTTTTCTTTGTGAAATTTATTTTGAAATAAGTTGAGCAACTACTGTTCATACCTTAGCTCTCATTCTTACTCAATCTTATTGGTAACCTTGTGGAAATTTGAATGAGATTGTCCACTGTATTATCTCATAATTCAATTATTAAATTTGTTTCTATAAATTATGGAGATTTCCGGAAATAACATCAACTGGAGACAGAAATTCTTTGATCTTGGCACATTTGAAGATATTGTCAATAAAGAATACGTACTTTCCATCTCAACAGAAGTTTATTCACCTTAACACAATTATTTATAAAAATTTCACATTGGAAATTGATGTTCAACCTCTTATTTCTTCATATGTAAACTAGACAAAATATTTAACAACGTTGACTTTGGGAGAGAATTAGGTTAATGTATAGCGATTGCGGATAATGCCGAAGCTCAGGGAATCGAGATGAGGTCTTAAATATTCCATAAGCATGTTAAAAGCCATATGAAAAGCTCCAATGAAAAATTCATGAGTGGCAATTTCCTCGTAGTGCAATCTGTGTTGTAAAGCCATCTTGTCCAGTGAGCCAACGTCGAAATATTCTACTTAATTTTCTCCGTTTTTGGAATGTCACTATACCGGAATGATAAAAATCTTGTAGGATGATATCAAATTTCCGTTTATGACCCTATTTTTGAGAACGTGGCTTTTTGTAACTAGAATCAATAAAGAAATCACTAGTTCCTTGATACGATTCATGAATTTTAATAATTTTTCTTTCAACGTTGAAAAAAATACAGGCTTCAATAAAAGAATCCCATTATCAATATATATGGAACAGGTATAAAACGATCGATAAATTTTATTGAAATTTAATTGGAAGGATCTGTGCTGGTTGAAGTTATATAAGACTCGCAAAATCTCACGATTTTCGCATGACGTTATCTCTTTAGTGCCAAAAGAAAAGTCTAATCAAAGTTACAACAAAAGCAGGCTGCTAAATTAGCGCTGATTTATATATAACGGATTTCTAGATAATTTAGGTCTATAACTTAAACAAACAAAAAGACCAGGAATTTGTTGTATAAAAATAGTCAGTAGATGATGTCAATAGTCTATAATTACTATAAAAAGGATGCCGCGTTATAACCGCTGCATTATGTAATTTAATAATGTATACTTTATTGACAAACTGTTTAATTCCGTTTCATATTATGCTCTATTTTGATGGAAGGTTCATCCTGTGTTAGGTGAGTTCTCAATATATCTATGTTCATTGTAATTGATCAGATTTCTAGTTGCATTTATGAACTGTTCCACCGTTTATAAGTACATCACTACAAATAAAATGAGAAGTCACAAAGCAATGAGAAAAAAACGATTATAAATATGTTTATCACTAGAGATATATATGAAATAAAGAAATAGAGATTATGTAAATTATATTCTGCTATTCAAATTACTAGAACTGAGGGAAAGGTCGACTAAATGTTGAGAATGGCTATACAACAGAAATTACTGATGCGTCACAAAAAATAATTGAGGAAATTGGAGGGAAAATCACAAAAAAAATCGGGAAAAATCACATGTAACATTCTTCTATCTAATTGAGTCATTTATCATTAAAACATGGGTATTTTCCCTCCCATTTCAAAAAAATATTTGATTTGCAATTTAGCATGCTCTGTAATGATTCTGATTTTCAGGAGAACTTCTGGATTCATACTAGCTACATTTGAAAGCTACTCCACTCATTCATCAATGCTAGAAAGCTATTTTTGAGTTAGTAAATTAACCATTTTCTAGTCCAACTTCAGCTTTAGCATAATGACTTTAATCCCTTTCACATAAATAGGGATAACAAATGGTTAATATATGCCCCACGTCCGAGATCGCCACCTACTCTCAACTTAATTGTCTCCTACAGATGTTCTAACGAACAAAACTCTGAGAATCAAATAGTTGAGCATGTATTAGTGGGTGATAAAAGTTGGGAATACGTTCACGTCCAAAAAGGGGTTTTATGCGATTAATCATACACTAGAGGCATTTGGTCACTAATTACTAAAGTCGAAAGTGGTATCCGACTAGAATTAATTCTCTCCTCATTTCAGACTTTAGTTCTTCAATCCAACAAAAAGTTCCTATTCACAATGTTGATTACCTAAAGCACGCTATTTTCGTTTGGTAATTATATCCATTAGTATAGGTGTAGGTATGTCAAGGAGGCATAAAATAATGTATTCTTGTGTGTCAAGTTTCAATGAAAATGGTGTTTATATAAGCCGGACTTAATGGAATACATCCCTAGTAATTTAACTAAAGAAAATATCTCTTTTTTTATAATGGAATTATTTGTGAAAGTTTGGGACAATGATTAATCTTGAATTGAAAACCTTGCTACAATACTTGTCCTAATGTTTCTTATTGCTTGTAAATATTCATCTAACAATTCCATTATGAGACATACAACTTGTATATATGGAAAGAAATAGAATTCTACAGTTAATTTCATTGTTTTATATATATATATATATACCCTTCCACATTTAGGCGTAATTATTATGAATAACTAAATCTTTCCATTTGCTCCAATATTGGAATAATTCTCGTAGCATTATATATAAAAATTTGTTTCTAGAATGCTAGACAGCACTGATAAGACTGCGTTTCCCGGAAACTTGCAAAATAGTCGGAACTTCATCTCCATACTTGGAGTGGTACTAGCAAATATCGCAGTGATTTATTTCAATTTGTGAATTTTCGATATCCCGCGGGCGAATTAGTAAGCGGGAATAAATGCGAAGGGCGGGTTGTCCGAGAGAGCGTTAGCCAGAGCAAAATACATTTTTCTACGCCACGACGGTATAAAAAACTCATTGCGAATGCCTTACGATGGATCTTACGAATAGAGAAAACTTTTATTATCTAAGTACGAGGAAAAAATCTGTAACGATAGACCGACTGAAATTGGCGTACACTCTGAACGAGACATCACCAGACGACAGTGGTGTGACTATACACCGACAAAGTCGACAGGCACCAGCAGCCGACCAAAATCTGGAATACTAGCCTGACCGCAGCAGAAGCAGCAAAAATTTAAGCGTTAGAGCGACGAGTTCACTTCGTGGTCTGGAAACAGAATGAATTTCTCCCGATTTCCAAACGCATCGCCTGGGTTCGTGTAACTATGGAACAAAGAGCAGGTAGAAGGTTTTGGTTTTCCCAAAGTCAGGTATATCGGAAAGGATTAACTCAATAGTATTATCGTTCTATTAACGGAATTTTTTTTGTAGAAAAGTCTATATATATTGAGTATTTTTAAATGATTATGGCGTGATCGCCACACCTATCTCCTTTTGTAGAAATATTCATTCCTATAATTTCCATGAAATCTATGTTCATATTTAGAACTATAAATACGTTTTTACCTCTATTTCATGCATTTCCTGCGAGATTGTTGAAAGTCCATAATTATTTGTGTAGTAGGCTGTCGAAAGGGTGGTGGAGCTGCTTTACTTCCAACCCAACAGCACTCGGCGGATTATAAAATTCTGGACAGTCTCCATGTTCCTAGGGCGAGGATGATCAGGCAGATTTCAAAGGAATTGAACAGGCATTTAGAGCTCTCCTATCTTACAATAATAGTTCTAATCAATAATCTATTGCATCATTCAATTTTTTTCTAAATTTCCAGTTGATCTTTTTGAGCTCTGGTAGAAGTTACCGCAGTTAAATTTCTGAAAAATCGCTCAATTTTGAAATAATCTGAAAATATGCTCCATACTCAACAAACTTAATGACAATAAAACAAGACGTTAAACTTTCTGTCAACTTTCAATGAATGTGAATGGAATAAAAAGGCTTGATTTTCAAATTATCAAGTAAGATGGAAACTTTGGTGAAAATGTTGTGTTGTTGATTTAAGTAAACTACAAGAGAGATATTGAATTCACAAATCAGTCCTTTATTCAAATAAAAATATTTCTCATCTCTTCTCATTTCTCCAATTAAATTAAGTTTAATACTAAAAAACATCATTTCTCACTTTATTGGGTATAAAAATTATTTTCGTATACTCTTAAAAAGCAAATAAAAATTCCACATTGCCGATTCTGATAACATTTACCTCGAACATCTTTTAGCTATATAACGGCTACCAATCGATAAGTATAGGTTAACGATGGGGCAGATAAGCAATTCGTTTCCGAATAAGATTGATTTTAAGAGCAATGGTCAGAGAGGCGGGAAAATGTCAGGAAGGAATAAGTTTCCAATATGATGTTAATATTTCATCTTTTTTTTATTTATCTTCATACGTATCCTGAAGCACTCTTTTTTATTGATTCTTCTATGGTTATTTGGATTTATATGGTGGATTATAATCATACTTATGAATAGCTATTTTTCGAAATGTAATACTATCGACAATAATGCTTGTACTTAAACATTAAATACATGAAATAGATAGTATCTGGTAATGACAAAATTTAAAATTTCATACCAGTTGTATTATCAAGGAATTCATTTAAATATTCATCAATATATACAAATTTCATGACTATTAACAATCCTTGAATATTTTTAATATCCATAATTGAAGATTGTAGATTGTTTTGTCAAGACGTTTTGGCTTTACTATCTCTCTGCACATATCATTAGAATATATTTTCCTCAAAACTCCGCAATTCATTGGGCTGTTTTCAAGCGTAGACTCCTTCCAAAGGAAAATATTTTTGTTGTGCTTTTATGTCCCACTTCCCGAGGTGTTAGCAGGTGCCTGTTGTCTCTAAAACTACCTGCAAAATCTGGAGTTATTTCTATCATCTTAAGTTGGTATTGGAGGGGTTAGTGATCTATTGAAAGTGCATGATGTTGCTTCTGGACATCGCTAGATAAAATGTCCAAGGCCAAGAGTCTCCAATAAGACTCCATCTGATTACCTGCAAAGAATTTAACCAATGAATCTATGACTCGTTTACTTTTTTTCTGTTTTTTGGTAACTTGTACTGATCTTAAGTTAGTATAGATTCTATAATCAATTAGAGTAGATCACTATTTGCAGAAAGCTTTTTTCTACTTGTTAATATGAATATCTATAAATAAGTTCTATTTTTTCTATCATGTGCTCAAATATAAGTTGTAAAAGGGCAACAAAGTATTATAAATTTGACCAGTGACTGTGGGTTTTCTCATATATTTGGTTCTTACTGGTTCCACATTCATCATACTTTAGTTGAGACATAATATACAATGCGGTCCATGTGGAATAAATTCAATTTTATCGTTATTATGTAGTGTGGAACAAATCGAAAATTCTAAATAAGAAAGGGGATCTTGTGGCTTCTTATACGAAAGGGATTTTAGTCCTCTGTTAAGCAGTATGGAAATTTTCAAATTTGGTGCAATCGTAACTGAGACAATTAATTTTTATATTTTGATTATGTCTTTTTCACTAAACTTTACGTAGAATAAAGATAATAATGCCGCATAATATTTAGAATGTATTTTTCAATGGATTCAAACTAATTGTTCTAAATGACCATCATTCGCTTGTTGACAATAACCGAGGCATTTTGGAATTCTCGTACATTTGTATGACCTCAGAGGGGTAATTTTGTTAATTACTTCTGTTATCCTAGCTTTTAAATCAGCAATATTGTCTGGTCTATCAAAATATACTTAAGATTTTGAATAACCGCATAAGAAGTTATCTAAAGGAATCAAATCGGGGTATCTAGCCGGCCATTCGATCGTTCCACGTCTTCCAATCCATTGAAAATAAACTCGTTCAAATCTAACTGTACGTGCAAGGTGCCGTGAAGTTTGTTGGTAATATACAGATCCAAATATCTCATTTGGATGCTTAACATCAGAAAAAAATTCTTTGTGATGTAGACACTAGGATGTTAACCAAAAAAATCTAGTTAAACCTCACCATTAACTCTGCCCTCAAAAGAATAAGGGTCAATAATTTTATTTTTAATGATACCAGCTCAAACGTTCACTATTTTAGGATATTGAGTGTGATCCTCACACATTCAGAGGGGATTTTTTCTGCTGTAATATCTATAGTTGTGTTTCGTTTCGTTTAAATGAAACGTCGCTTCATCAGAGAAAGCTCTTTTGCTCATGAACTGCGAATCTATATTCATTCTGTCCATCATCAATTCATAAAATTCTTGCCTTCTCCATTTAACTTCTGAACCAATTGAACTTTGTAAGGATGGTATTTTTCTTCATGCAAAACTCTCAAAATAGATGATTTACTCAAATCATTGTCGGCGCAAGTTCTTGATTTATCTTATGCGCCCTCAATCTCTAGACTTTTTTTCATTAGTAAATTCAACATTTTCACCTGGTTTTTCAATATTTTTCACATGTCAAGTTTCACGAAACTTTTTTTAACTATTGCTTACTGTAGATTGAGAAATGTGTTGACCTCATTATTTATTATTAAAAATTTCACAATCCCCCTTTTTATTACCACAAACATTCATAATTAAAATTTCGATTCTTTAAGTCTCGTAATGAGCCATAATTGAAGTTGATACGCTCACAAATATTATACTGAAGTTTTTAGTAATTTTAAATAACTAAATGATAGTAGCATAATAGATTCATATCAATTGTTTATTTGGCTATTCAAGTTTTTGTCAAAATATTTTGGTAAAGACTTAAAATTAGTCGAAACGTCAATTTTTTATGAATATTTTCAAAATTATTAAACTCTTTCTAGTTTCATTAGAATTAAGATAGTAGAGCTATAAATTTTACTCAAATTATTCAAGTCTTTTCAATCATTTATAGCTTTTTCGTTCTTATAAATGTGAACCATTTCTAAAAATTATCTTTTTCAAATTGTCAATATTTATAAATATCATATAATTTGAATGATTCAGTTTCCTTTTTCTTTATTGGAACACCGTGTAGTTATTAATTGGTGGGTGTATTCAAACAATAGTGTCGAGTTCTACGTAATATTCCTGATAAATTGCAGACAATTTCAGAATTTTCTGACATCACGTGTAAACAAAGCATTTTGCAAAATGTAAAGGAATTAGCCGCTCTCAGAAATAGCTCAATGGCGTGTTACAAGAACATTTCGGCTGGACTCCGCAAAAATTATATAATGGAGATGACAAGTTGCTATGAATTAAAACAAGTCGATGCTTTCAAGGAGAGGCTTTCAAAAGGTATGTTGTGAAAAGGCATTGTTCCCGTTTAATAATAGTTCTGCGTCTTGTGAACGTTTCGAATTGCAGGGTCTTTAATTAATGTGGTATTTCGAGAACTACAAGCAAGAAGTTTATGTCTTTGATTAGGGTTTATTGCCTCCAATTATATCTTTTGAATAGCGTTAATGAAAATTGTTCTAGCTGGTGCCTTTTTACTGAAAAGGTTCTCCTTTTTATCTTTACGGCTTCTTCCTCGAATACCGTCATTTCATTCGTTGCAGTTCAAATAATTGAAATGGAAACCACGAAAACACAGTCAAACAAGATCACATTTTAGACTCTAACTTAAATTGTTGTTTTGTTTCCTCAACAAGACGTACAAAACATGCGCTTCAATTTTATTCACTCTTCAATTCAACATGAATTCAATACGCTTTTTCCAAGTACATAAATCTTAATGTAAAAGCTCACCTGACTTTTCAGTGCCTAGAAGTATATCTGAACCGTTAGAACAAGATCTTGAAGGGCCGAGCTCATAACACTATGATGTTAACTTCAAAGATATGTCAAATGAGTCAAAATACTTTTTCCTAAATGAATTAGATGATTTTAAAAGAGATTCAAATCTTTATAAACCAGCTTCAGAATTTTAAGCATCAAGATTAGAAGAAAAAAGCTTTCTCCAGATACTAAAATAAGTCTTTAAAAAAATAAAGAATTACGGCGCTATTTTCCCGAATTGAACGGTATCACTTTTTATTCAGATATTAAAAACTTGTTAAGTTTATTCATTGACATTTCAAAGCATAGCACAGAATGTATTCTATTATAGGTAGTGGAAAACTGAGACTAAGCGTCAACTATGTACAGTATTATAAAAGTGTGTCCTAAAAAAAGCATTAAAACTTACTACAGCCATAAGTGCGAGAGAGTGCGATTGGAATTGAGATGCCTAAAATTGTTAAAATAGGTAGTAGGATCTTATTTCAAACGTAAAATTGTGTTCTGTAATAGCTCCACTTGATTTCCAATATCTATAGAAATGAATACGCAGGGAGAGCTATCACCCACAGTACAAAATTAAATAAATTTTAATTTTAAGTCTTTAACGAAAAAAAAATTAAATGAACATGAGTAGCAAAATTTTAGAAAGTTGACATCAAAAGTTTCCCTGTTTAATATGTATTTTGGATATTAAAGCTTAACAAGAGCATTGAGTTAGAAAAACTTGGCACTTGAGAGAAAATATGGAGCCTGTAAATGATTCAGAATTGGCAGCTCGTGCCAAAATCATCGTTAATTCATCTATATCTATAAAAGAGGATATCCTGACTCACTGACTGGCTGATTCATTCTCTCATCAACGCCCAGCCAAGGCTATTAAATATAGAGACATGAAAATTTGCTGGTATGTTTGTATCGGTGTATAGATGTGTGCTTAGAAAGGATTTTGCAAAATTTCGATTTTAAAGGGGTAAAACAGGGTATGTTTGCAAATTCGATTTTTTCGTTTTTCTCGGCCGCTAATTGAGATATGGACTTCGTTTTTGCACTAAAACATTCTCCGTACAAATACCTAAAAACAAATTTCTGTGATTCTCAAAATTCGACTTGGAAAGGGTTCAAAGAGTTGAACAAAAATTTTTATTACGGAACCATATATTTAGCAATTCTTCATGACGAAATGAGTTATCGAAGCGATTCTTTTTTAGAAATGGGTCTCGTATGAATATCTGAAAACTAATTTCTCCGTTTTCGGAAATTTCTTTTTGATTCCTTTAAAAAGGGTTAAATATGAAATTGGGTTTCCAGCGTTTCACGCAGCCAATTCTGCATAGATATATGATTCTTTCTTAATTTGAAGGCGACCGTTTTCAGAAGTCATAATAATTTTGTTTCGTAAAAAAATTTCTCACTCGAGGCTACAATTATAACCGGATGTGCCAGAGGGGAATCATTCTTTATACTACTTATACCTTCAAACTACCCTTTTCAATTTAAAAGAATGCAATTCCCTATTAGAGTCTGTTTTGCTATGACAATCAGTAAACCACGAGGTCAATTTTTGAAAGTGGCAGGAATCGATTTGAGACAGAACTGTTTCTCCCATGGTCAATTTTATGTAGCCTATTCACGAGTAAGTTCTCCGTCATGTTTAGTTATTTTAGCAAAAGATAGCAAAACAACTAATGTAGTTTACAGAGAAGTATTGACCTAAATTATATAGGAGACAATATTTTGTTTTGCGTTTTTGTAATCATTGTTACTCTAATAATAAATCATTTATTTAATATCTTCATGTTAATGAAATGTATGTATGTATTTGTTATATTATTTATCGTATAAATAATAAATGTGTGCAATTTTTTAATGATAATGTGTCTTTTCTTCATAACACTTCCAAATTGAATTAATGCATAGAATAGATAAGTCATTTCTCATTAAGTTATCCCTATATTACGCGAGGTTCAATAAACCGCGGGCGAATCCGCGACGGGTATTGCTAGTTACATATAAAAAACTAGGCATCATGAAACATTGTGTTAAATAATTGCATAAAGGCAGGAATTGCTTTTCTTACTAGCACCAAAAATTTCCTTAGTTCACTTTAGAAAAGATCAAAGCCGGTATCTGTAATGACGTCCAAATTCTACAACTCAATTTAGAAATTCAGTGATTGAATTGGAACTGAAGGCTTGAGCAGCTTTCATCTGTATGACGCCCAATTATTATGGACTTCCTGTTTCCTTTAAAAAATATAAGGTGCAATATGATCATAAAAATCTATTTCGTTCATATACACCTGGGCAGGTTTCCGGAAAATTTAGAAATGAAGGACAGGAAGAGCATGTATAAGGAATTACACATCATGGAAGGGTACTTCCAAGTTTTTGAGATACGAATATGATGTCTGATTATTTGTGGTCTCTGACAGCTATTTTCCGAAGTCTACACATCAGAGAAGAGAATTAAAACGAGGTTTTTCAGAACTCAATTTTCTTAATAAAAGTTTTCTTAACAAGTACATGATTTTTATATTTTTAACCTACTTAGCTGAAACACAGAAACTAGAGCTGATCTTCTATTTAATTTTTGAAATAGAATATCATATGTAGTGAAATTCTTTTGGTAACAGATATACTGTAAACTAGTTTTATTGAATACTTAGCAGCAATTAAACGGAGAAAGTTATATTATAATAATAATGTCTTTGCCTGAATCAATTCCCAAAACGATAGACAGGATTCTATGCAGTTTATTCCATTTGTTTTATGTTGAACTCAAATCGTGATTTTCTCCAATTTTGTGTACTCAACTTGTGCATAGCAACAGCAAAAAATCCTCTATTTCCAAATTAATAGCGGAGCTATATCGTTCATAATACAGATGTGAAAGGCCCGGCAAAACTTCTTCAGCTGTTTTGGCGGGAATGGAAGTTTTTCATACAAATATTTTGTCTACAATTATGATACTCATCTCGTATAACATAAGTGTGCACTACTTTAAATCCAATAGGATCATATAAATCATGGTGCCTTAAGATAAAGAGAAATGCTTTATTGTCAAAAAATTGTTCACAATTCATGGAAAAAGAAACAAACATACAAATAACTAAATAAAGACGCAAATAAATATATATTGAGAAGAAAAAGTTTTCTTTGATATTCTTTTATTAAATATGAACAACGTTTGGAAGAATTTTGTACAGATTCTTTTCTTTAATTTCCAGATAACGATCATAATAAAATTTCATAAGTTGTGAGCTAACGAAGACGACAACTTTGAATTGTCGAGGAAAAATGTTATTTCTAACAAAAAGGTTCTCCATCTTTTTCCAAATATGACTCAACAGAAAGTTTATGTGACAAATACATTACTTTTCTCGGAGAAATAACAATTTATTCTGATATATAAACACATATATTTCTAGAAATATATTTTGGTTCAAATATTGCTTATTTATATTTTCTGTAAAAATAATAAAAAATAAATAAATCAGGTCGACATCAACAAGGAGAAAACAGTTCTGTATAATTGATCGCTTTAATGTCTTAAAACTGAATAATTTGACGCATCTATGAGTATTTACAATAATCATAGTAATCAAATATATGTTTAAACTGTTAATTCATCCCTCGACAAAAAACGACGGGATTGAAATTTCTCGAAAAGGTCATGAAACATATCTAAAGTTATGAATTGAATGCATTATTTGGTATTCCAAATCATCAATATCAGTGATTTTTTTGTGAGTTTGTGATTTTAAGTGACCACACAATAATAATACAGTGGTGGAATCTCAATAAACAGTAACTGTTCATGTGATGTTCAGAATACTTATAACTTCTTGTTCTATCCCTACTCCAGAAGAAATAAAACCAAAAATTATCAATGATGAATTAAGATAAATTTTGAATACATTTGAACTTAGAAAGATTTGATTTCTTTCACGAAAAGATATATAATGCACAAGTCAATTTGGACAGTTAGTTGACTAGGATTGAAAAATCGAAAAGGGCTGGATTGTGGTACAGGTATTTGAGAAGAACTCTTCTGAATCCGGTAACCAGCATCATTTGAAAATTGTTTAGAATTTATAATCGATTATAGGTCAAAAATTCTAAAAGTTTGTTTAGATTTAATCTAATCTAATAGATTTCTAATTTAAGCATTTTCATTTGATACTATAAGTACATTTGTTGAGCAGATTGAACCTTTGTACGAGGTGTTTTTTAATGATGAAAATAGGAGTAAATAATTGAAAGGCTCGTGAAGAGTCGGAAAAGTGTGAATCAGGTACAGAGTATGTGAAATTCCAATAAATGGGAAAATCAAAGAGAAATATTGCTAATAGATTTGTGAATTGACTACATAGAATCATCAAATCATCAAATCATGAGAGTATGAAACTATACTTAAGACTTTGAACTACACTTTTCATTTTGCTTGTTGATTTATTTAAACGTCGATTTCAAAATTGAAATAACAAATGCGGTTAAAGCGAGTTAAAGGTTAAAGGCGAGTATGTAGTTAATATAAATAGATAAAAATGCATGTGAGTGAACTAATGAAAATATGCTCTAAGTCTTGTCTTTCTTAACAGTAATAGTAAAAAAATACGTCGGATTATGAATCTTACATTTAACAAAGTAAAAAACGGGTTTAAATGGGAATAAAGAGATTCCGTAAGCGAATGATATTTTGCTTTTGATAATGCGTTTCTGAATACATATGATGGATCGTTATTCACAAATATAGTTTCCAACACGAAATGACAGTTCACTTCGGTGACTACAGTTTCCATAGATATATGACAGATTGTACTAATGCAAACAATTTCTAATGACAAATGAAAAATTTGTATTTGTTATTCAGTTTTCAAAGACAACTGACTTTTTATATCTTCAAAAGACAATTGCCCAATTCAATTGACAGTTGACGGTTTGAAAAAGACAGTTTTACATGCCAAATGATGGTGTTTTTTTAACAAGATAGCTTTGTAGAATAGTTTCCAGCGAGAAAAGACAGATTGTATTTATGAAAGACAATTGACAGCCTGTATCTATGAAAAACAATTCACAAAAACAAAATTTGTTCCTAACAACAAATGATAGTATTCATGAAAATTAGTTTCAAAAGACATTCGAAGTTTTATGTCTCTGAAAGCTGGCAAAGACGATTGACGGTTTGGAAAGATAGCATACAAAAAGAGTATTTGTAGTATTAGAAAATTTACAGTTTTCATTTGTGAAATATACTTTACAATGACAAATGACGTTTGTTTTTGAAAAATTGGGTGTCCAAAGTAGGAGAATGATTTGAACAAGACAGTTCCCAACGACAGATCACAATTTAAATTTCGAAACGACAACTGACATTTTGTATTTATGACAGACACTTAACGGTCTGTTTCTGGAAAAAGAGGTTTTAGGGACATATAACAATTTTTAACGGCACTCAATCAATCAATCGATTTATATTTTATGATATTTATTTGGAAAATACTGAACACTTCAGCATACACAGGTCTTATTGTAAATGATGGCGGTCGACATGGCTGTGTGAACTTTTATAACGATACCATACATGTTATTAATTTGAAAACGTACTATGCTTTGTATTTGGACCCAAACACAAAATTAGAACTTTCCCCGCCCAATCTACGAATAGTTTCCCTTTGGTAATAAGTTCAATTGTGGCTTATTATAAATTTTAATTTCCTATAGAAAATAAAATTGTTTATAATTGATCGCCTGGTTCCTGTGGTGAAATTTTGACGAGTTGAAAAGACAATGGAAATTTGTATGCATTTCACATGGAAACACATATAATTTATACCTATATTGTACGTTGAGTTCATTTTGGTGGAATCAAAGCTTCACGTTGAAATATAAAGAATCCATACCTATTTAGAAAGTACAGTTAGATTCGTTTTCCACTTTGCCCTAACAACTATCATTCTATCGCCGTATTTTAGTATATTTTTAAGTTTCCCTTCGTATTTGTGAGCATTCTAAATAGAAATTTTTGTGTGAGTCCGTATCAATACCCCGGCTTTCTAGGAATCCTTTATCACGTTGAAATTGGTTGTTGGAAAACGCGCACTAAGAATTTTCCTCTTCCCAGCATCAATTTAACTAGATTTCAAAGTGTATGGAAATGGAATGTATAATATATATGTTGAGGGGTTAGGTATGCATAGCGGAGCTAGATCAATAATTTATTAATCTCTTTTTTGAAAATATTTTCAGAACCTAAGAGAGATTATGGTAGGATTCAAAGGAATGCGAGAGATATTTCCAATTTCAACGAAGTTGATAGGTATACTACCAAAGAATTTCAATAAAATTAATTTGATAATCTAATAAAAAAATCGAGTTTCTAATTATCAAACGGTGAATAATATTTTATTAACAACTGGCTCAAAAGTATTCTCTAAATTTTTCTTCTTCTTAAGTTAAAATTAGTCGCAATCCCCGTTATCGAAGTTTATCTTCAGTTGTACATAGCGCCGAGTATGAGTGACAATATACAATCGATAGGAACTATAATTTCGTTACAGTTCATTCACAATCCTTCAAATTACGAAAGATTTTCCCAGTCTGACCGCTTATGAGCATCTTCATTTAAATCCAATGGATCGATCTAATTATACCAATTATATGCTTTTTTTTGAACGACCAATATGATTTATATAATAGGAATTTATGTAAAAACTAAAGTATAAATTTTAACAACTGATATTTTTGATTTTATCACAATGAGGATTGGTATTATTCCAATTCTGTGTAACATAGGGTGAGAAAATTTTTCGACCAGATACTGCTTGAATTCGTATTGTCTAATACAATGTCCACGTTCCCTTAAATAGCCATTGGCATTTCACAACAGTATTTGTAGTAACTAACCAAGCTGTGGTCAGATAAAAGCAATTGTCGCTCTTTGAAGGTACAGAACAACAAGGAAATTCAATTTGAATTTGAGGCTATCCCTGAACTATTTTGAATGAATTCACATAGGTGCTCTTTTCCTATTTTCAATTGGGTAATTCCAGTTCAGCGTGTATCTTGTAATTTGCAAAACCGACAACAAAGTCTTTAACCGTCTACCTAAAGAAAACTTTGAAAAAAAAGGAAAATACATCTCTTATTGGAATTTCTTTTACTGTCAACTGTCGCTATACATTTTCTAATAACAAAATATTCGATTGAATAGTGAGGAAATGAAAACTTTTTATGTCGAAAAACTTTTATAGAGATATTGGAATAATTGAGTCGTCGTATTCAAAGTGTTCCAATATTGTCTTTGTCTACGGTATTCATGAATATTTCGGTTGAAAATAAATTCATTTTCCAATAAAAGAGTTTTTTGTCAAATTCCATCCTAAACAATTGATTGAAACAAATGCTCTAGATGAGAATTTTCTCTATATGCTGCATAATACAAATAGATCATTATATTTGGTATATAACGGGTCGCAAAAGGGTAATAATCAATGACCATTTTCATTTTTGGAAACTTTTTACTATTTAGGATATTGTTTTCCTCAAAATAGTGATTAACTTGAACATTCAATTCAAATTATATCAAACAATCAAAAAGTTTATTTTCAAATTTTATTGAGACAATTTTCTTTTGAGAGATTTGTAAGATTTCCAATCACCCCACAATCTTGAATTTGCTCCTTTCAAAGTATTTTTTAAATTTGTGCTCTATATTTTTATTCAAAAATTAGTTCCCCATTCGAAACCAAACATTTATCCAAAAAATTAGTAATTTTAATATGTTAACAACTCATTATAATAACCAAAATTTTTTTGATAACTTCTTCTAATGCTGGGACAATCGATAGAACAATTGAAATAAAAATAAATACTACATTTCGTAAAAATATAGACTGGAAATGAAGTAGATGTCGAAAGTTGTTTCGGAAGTTTTGAATCAAAAAAAAGTTTGAAGCCAGGAAACCAGAAACGAAGCTCTTTAACCTGACAAGTAGTGGCATCTACCCTTAGAGAATGATGTAACAGTAAAACACCCATATATAAGTAAATCGGAAAACAAAGCAAAACAGGGAGTACAGCTTTGATGAAGTCCAGAAGTTCGAAAGCAATATAAAAATCAAGGAGAGAAAGGTAGGTACTGAGAAAGGAGTGCAGGAGCAAAACATATGAAGGAGAAGGACGAACGCAGAGATCAAAGCACTGTATAGTCAAGCTGAGATTGGATATGTGGTCAAAGCAAAAAGAACTGGGGATATATAGCCAATATGGACAAAGAAAAGAACGTCTTCGGAAAAAATAGATAGAAACATGTAGAGAAGATTCAGAAAGAAAAAGAACAAAAATAAATGGAGGGAAAGAGTAGAACAAGTCCAAGCGTTGCACTGCCCAACAACAAGAAATCAACAAATAATGTCATTTCTTTCGCATGTGGTGATATAATTTAATGTGTAGAGAGAATACATCGAAGATACTTTTTATTCTCGTTTAAAACCCATTTGACCCAGCTCGAAAGTGATTTAATTTATATGAGAGTTGTTTGAATAATATTAATGATTTCGCATTTCTTTTTAAACGATCTAGTCCTCAACAAAACACTTTAAACCAAAGTACAGACAGTTATTTTACTTGTAATTGATATTAACATCTTCGCAACACAACACGCAACTCTAAACCAAATTAACATGACAGGCGTGTATTCGATATTATCGTGAAAATTTACAACATATATTCTCAGCCACCAATTTTTTTTAGTCAAGAAATAAAACGGTGGGATTTTTTGTACTGTAGTCATGTAAATGCAAAAATACATTAAAATAATATTACTGCTTTATGACTGCATGGATTTTTTGTTTTTTACAACTTAAAATTATTTCTGCTAATGTTCATTTTGCATGGCGTATTTTAATGTAGACGACTGGGGAATTTTCTCTAAAGTAAATCCACATAATCCACTTTGTCGACAATAACAAATGAGGTGGTTGAGATAAAATGACAAGCTGTTTGTTTTATCGGACACGCTTGTATTGAACCAGATCGTTATTTCAAGAAGAGATATAGCAGTAATTTCCAATCACAAATCCACGTCTATGTTTTGATTCGTTTTTATTATTTATTTTCAGAATTCGTTGATTATAACCAGTTTGATCAGCTTAGACAATTCTCATATCTCTCTGGTTAATGGGAATCTAAGAGATTAAGAACAAGCGTTAGGAGGATATATATTTCAATTGTTCTGAAAATAGGAAATTATTTTGAAACACGTTTTAGAGCAGTCGAAGCACATTATCGTTTTTTTTTATTTTCACTCCATATTATGAAATCTGGAGTTGTGAACTATTTTCTCTCAATAATTTCCTAAGCTACAGCTGTTTCCTCTTCATCAGTTGAAACATAACCTAAGTCGGATTATTATAATTATCAAGATACTAAGTTTGATCAAACAATTTGGTGAATTATTTCATTTAAAACAAAGTGATAAGAATATTTGAATCAATCTTCTTCGAAGAACTGCTCAAGACTTAGATCAAGTCACTATTTTTATATTCATATCTTCTATCTCTGGGTTGTAATCATAAACCAATATTTAATGTGATAAAATCATCTATGAAAATACACAAAACGTGAACGTTACTATGATTAGTATTATCCTATAAAATGATAATCCGTTTTAAAAAGATCATTAAGGTGTTTTCCAAGATTGTATTCCATTTCCTTAAGGAACATAAGCTGTATTTGCTTTAGACATAAATCTTCAGTTTACTATCCAAATGAAATCATTTTTCAGGTTATGGTTATTTCAAAACTCTGATATTACTGTTATGAAATGATATCTGAATAACATATCTACCTAAAATAGCTATTAAATATAAATTTACTGAGTATACACCCTTCATTCTTCATTATTTCTTAATGTATTTTCCGTATTTTTTAATTATCTGGTGTGAATATTTATTGGATTGGAAGAAAGGTAATGTTTAACTGAACGAGCTATTTAATTTGTTTTTTGTGATGATTCAGCAGAAACCCCACACAACGTATAGCGAGGTTTTTTGGTCTAATCGTAATTTAATGACAAGAAACATGTTTACACAATGTGTAGCATAACGAGGAGGGCGCAAAAAGTAACTAAGGCATTTTAATTAGACAAATATCTGCGAACAAACACTGTTTATACTCGTACTAAATAGATAAAGACCTTTTCTTGTCGTTGTTCCTTCGCCTTTGCAATTTGGAATATTGCTGTCACCTCTGATTACTGGGAAGTGAACATGTAAATTGTTCAAATAATTTAAAATGTATTTATGTTAAATATAAAATATTATGAATAATGGAAAATGATTTATGAGAAATTAGTAAAGATTTTGGTCGCTGGAACGTCATTATTTCGATTTTTTTATTATTGATTATCAAAATTGAAAAAAAAACAAAAGAGAGATTATAATCGTAGATGCTTGACACTTTTCATTATAATCACTTGGTATAATCGGACTTAACCAACTTGATTAATCCTTCTTCTAATTAGAACCGTGCGTTTTCTGGGAAGCAGGAAATAGTCACTGTGTGCTAAATCTAGGCTCTATGTGCTGCATTTTCATACAGGATAGTCACAATTAGTGATACTTACAAAGCGTGGCAGAAAAACCTTCCACTTCAACAATTGAACGTATCATGAATAACAATGATACGAATTTCGAATGGAGAACATAATATAGGCTTCTAAATTTCAATAGATTCAAGAACTGAAACCTACTGACCATTTGAATCGTTGTCAACATACGGTTGGTTAAACCATAAGAAAAATGAATGGTGCCTTCACGAAGTAAATCATCTTCAGCGATAACTCCCACTTGGCGACATCATTGAGCCGTACTAATTCAGTAATAAGTAATAAGCCGTAATAATCGCAATTTTGTAGCCAGAAATTGAGGTAGAAGGCTGAGGATATGTGATTACAGTCAACAAAACAATTACTATTCTGAAAAAAATTTGGTCTGTGTTATCATAAGTTATGTAGATGTCAAATGACTGCCACTACCGTACGACACCATTTGAATTCTTTTTGGGGAATAATGAGACGAAAAACTTCACTGCAATAAATAAAAAACCATACAATAATTGAAGGATGAAAAAATTTGACATAATAATGACACTGAACGTTGAAATTTTCTTTAAACGACCTTGAAAATATTGACCATAGGATAGCCGTGGCAAGCATTTGAGAGTTAATTTGCTTAACACTTTATTGTAGTATATTCTTCTATCATAGAAAGGTAATTCAGATGAATTTTTTGTAAACTTTTCATTCCATTCACAATTAAAATTGTTCTTATGATTGGAGCCCCTTCTGCTTCTTTAGAAAATTTCATAGTATGAATTTGTTATTTCCATAATATTATTTCAATAAACGTTGGAACAGATTAAAAATTTTGCCTGGCTCCATGGGAAGAAGCCGTCATTAAGAAGAAGAATGTATGTATCAGCCTTATAGGTACTTCAACGCAGTAGTTTAGCAGATTATGCAGCGTGCAGATTCTAAGACAAAATATCTGTCCATGCCCTATCGAAATGCTAGAGATGACAGAATTCTCAAAATACACGATATGTTCATTCCTGTTGAAGATAGGTTCAAAATTCTCTCTTAATGAGTGAAGATCATTTTGCCACATTTGTTGTCTGTTTTAACTTCTCCAGCACTAACTTCCAAGATTTTGTTATGAGTGTCAGATATTTCCGTGGCACATAAAATTGAACAGCAGCTCGCATGAGATCATTTTTCAAGTTTTCTGACAATTCAGTAATTCTAAATAGTCTGGAAACTTTAACTACTTATTCCCATATCAGCTGTATGAGGAGTGCAAATAGTTTCAAATCCATTTTTCCCAATCATATCCCATAATATGAAAGTTCGATGGGTGAGGAAATAGACGTAGAGCCAAGACAACAATAATAAGAGTGAACTAGTACACTCTAATCAAATATATAATTCGAAAATATCTTTTTAAGATTATATCTGTCAAATTATTGGAAATATCTCGAATGAGCTCCTGGCCTGTGATAAACAACCAGACTCAAATATTATTCATTCACTCGTTGGTGGTGATTCTTACGTCCTTGTGTAAATCATAAAATATGCATATCTAGGAGAAATATTCAAGTCTCTCCCCGTATTTTTCACAAATTAACTTATATTACGTTCACATTAACTTTACTTGAGGACTGTAACAACTTTTGTTACGATTAGTTATTCGAGCAAACTGAAAGAAAGAGAAACTCCGAACATTCTTGCTGTGCATTTTTTATTCTGTGCGGTTAGAACAGAACTACGGGCAAAATTAATTACTTTCAGGTTTCAGACGAATTCTTTCTTCGACCTATATATTATTGCTTTGAAAAAGTACTCTTAATTAACTTTTGTATTATATTACTTTTGTAAAAGGAGTGTGCAGGAACTGTAGTATCTCTTGTTGAATTTATAAAAAAAGATCTAAGACTTTCAAGACAACTTTAGTAGTAAATGTAATTTATTGGAGTCCGACTAAAAAGGATTACAGTCAATTAATTACCTTTTTTAAAAGAAACGCAAGCGTACAAAATAGCGAGAAAACAGTGAGTTGAAAAAGATTCTTCCGCTTTTTCCAACTCAATATTTTTATGGAGACAATCCAATAGAGTTACGAAATTGGTTCGGTTAGAATAGTATAATAACTTAATTCCACTTTATTTTCAATAGATGAACAAAAACGCGATAAGAGTTTGAAAGTGGTGAGATAAAGTTGGTAAAAGAGATACATTAAAATCAATTGATTTTATGGATGGGAACTATACATAGAACAAGATCAAAATGATTTGGGATTTGGTTTGGACAGAGCACTCAACTAATCAATATCTAGAAATCAAAATTTCAAAGAAAAAACCATGAGCGAGAATAGATAGGATGCTAGCATCCGGGATGCTGGCGTCTGGAAGGTTAGCGCGGCATTAAATCAAATAGGAGCGATTAGATTAGGGATGCCTGCATCGGATGCAAAAACAGCCACCCGGTTGTGGGGCATTGGTTCAAATGCGGCGCATTATACTAGCATCCGAACAGGCGCTCTATTTGACATATGTGCGCGCACGTATTTTGGTCAGAGTTATGACTAGTTTCTCTTCGGGTGAAATTGGTCTGAGGAATCTTGTATCCTTTTTAGAGATGTCGCTTTGGATGTAGCCTAGAAGCTCTTTGAAAGAAGAAAGTGACATTCTAAAGTAATTAGAAAATCTTGTTTTACTGTTGCACAGTTCATCAAACAATGTAAAATACAGGCTTTTAACACGACGGACAGCTAAAAAGGGGTCCACACTAATCTTCCTTTTTGCACGACGCCTTCTTTTCTTAATTAGTAACATCAGCAACAACATTAAATTAATAAAAATTAAAATAAAATAGCAGTCCGGAATACTAGCATCCCAACACAAATTCGATTCAAACTTGGATGCTAACATCCTAGTATAATGGTAGCTTAAGGAAGCGTGAAAATGAACGACATCTGGGGTCGCACAAGTGAAGGGGTGATATAAACTCATGATATTATAATATTGTTAGGCAGATAAAGCACCAAATGTAGTCACGTGAATCACGTAGTAGACGTAGCAGTAACTGAAAAATCTGAGAGTGTGGATGATTACTATTTTTGTCGACTCCACTTGCCGTGACTCGCACCGAGAGCCTCTAGGAGGCGCTTCGCGATAGACTGGAGTATGAATTGAGACTTATAAAAACTGTTCTACGTAAAATTTCATTTTTGAAAAACAGAAATAGATGGATTTTCACACCTTCTGGTTACAAAGGTTGTTTAGAAGATCATGACAGTCACAGTCGTCTATTATTTATTTGTACTTCAATGACTTGTACAGATTTTAATGATATATTATAATAGTTTGAAACCTCTTAGAAGTGCCTTGAAACTTTTTATTAATTCTCAACAACCTCTTCACTCACTTTTAAAGTTGAATTCCAATCTTGTAATTCTATGTTTGCCAATTTTGACCAACTAAGGTTGATTTGAATTTATACAGTTCGTGAGTACATTTTTACTTTTTCTAACTTTTCATAACGGTAAACAAATCTTTTCTTGTTAGGCATTTCGCATGATTAATCCAAGAAGTCGTATGTTGTTTCCAGAAAAAAATGCGAATATTTCAGTATGACTACTGATATCATTCAATATTTGACGAATTTGGCGTCCAATAATATTTTTTTTTGTCTAGAGCAATGGTGACATATAAGGTAAAAGCTCTCCTCTAAACAACTTTCCAAATAAATCTGCTTGCATGTATTTATGATTATCTACCGCACAGTTTGGTGTCTTATATAAATTATGAATAGTTCTACGTATATTTCAATGATTTTCCTCACATCTTTGTCTCTTTCCACCAAGATCTACGTGAACAACTCTCGTGATAAATCTATAGAAGACATATTGATTAACTTTTGTAAAATCAATCGTATAGGTTAGAGTAATTTATCCGAGGAAGTATTTTTCTCCAAGTTTTCTCCTTCTTCTGTAATTATTTCATATAAGGAACTCATACTATAGAGACTGTTATACTTTCCAGTGTCAGATTTGTGTCAATTATGTGAAAACTCATTGTTTTGTAGATAACTCAATAAATGAGTATAAGTTCCTGTGTAGGTTTTTGAACAATCCTTGTTCTGCTTCATATTCCTTTTGAAAGTTTGCACAGTGTATTGCAGTGAATTTTGCAATTTGTATGAATTTCCATGTTTGGTATGTGTTTTGACTGCAGAAATGGAATTGACAAATTAGATTTCAATTTCCTATTTTTCCAAATATCAGTCGTCCGTATGGAACTAGTATATCTGTGACTGAGTAGCAGCATAGTTGACACTTATTTAGCCTGCTACAGATTTGTTATAACGAGTAATAATCGGTTCAAATATTAAGAAAATCAATTATTTTGATAGACAAAAATGATTAGACCAAATCAACATCAAAAAATATCTCCTTATTTTTCGTTGGTTTTATGTTTAGTTTAGTTATCTATTTGTCCGACGACTGCAATTTGCGTTTAAAATGATGCAATAAGCTGCTCAGTTACCTGTGTAATTTCATCACTACTTTATGAAATTCCATTTCCGCAAAGTCGAGAAAAGCGAACAGAACAGGCTTAACTAAAATGTAAAATCTCATTCGACACATTGGAACTAACGCCACTGTCCGTAGTCCTGGAAATTCCAACAATAAACTTCGATTTTCAATGAGCTAATCAATTCCACGTTCGTTTAATGTGTACTACAATTTTACAATCGGGTACAGAGTCATGAGTCTAAATACATTTTGACATGTGAGCCTCAAATTCATTTATAAATTTCTCGAAATAATCTGTTCAGTCATAAGTTCAAAACAATATATTGGAATACTATAAAGTTTGATCAATTATACATGCATGTGGCGAGGTATGAAAGAATGTACATTATACATCGAAGTCCAGAGGCGGCTTCTGTTAAGTGATTCGCAATAAGTGTCCAATAATCAAATTGAGAGAATAATTTCTTGAACTTAAAATATGATTTATAACTAAATTTTTCACCAATGAGGAGGTTATCTGAATTATTCATGATATTATGATGAAGTCATAATCAAAAGTTTTGTTTTATATATCATAGGGAGCTGCGACTATCGTATTATCAATCAATTTGCAATATTTAATGTTTTTCATGATATAGGGGTATTTTTATCTAGTGCAGTACGTAGCTAATGCTCCATCTATACAATTTTAAATGTTATATTGTTGTGTATTTCGTGATTATTTGTGATTATTCAAATAAATCCTAGGTATAAGTACAAAATGATAAAGTAGCAGTCGTGAAACCACCCCTACAAACCACTGCATCGAAAAAGTTTTGATTTTAGTTAGCTTCATAAATATATAAAATTACCGTACCCAATGACCTCTTCACGGTTCCATTTTTCCAGTTCCATTTTCCATTTTATAGAATAAACATTGTGACGCTTCATTATTATTTGAAAATCGTACTATTGAGAACATTAGGAAATAATAAAGCAAATGAGATTATCTTAAAACGATTTAGTCATAGAGAGTTTGAAAAACAAAATATGAGTATAAAAAATGTATTTCACCTTATTTTGAAGAGCTTTATTAGTTCTTTTATTATCATATAACAATGAAACATTAGCCTTCCGACCATTGTGCTTTTGTATGCCCTTGTGTTCAAAGGAGCAACTCAAAAAAATTCATAATATAGGATCTGGAACGATTTCGAGGAAATGAACTTCAATTCCTAACAACAAAATAAAGTAATAAGAGCTCAATAGTATATGAAAAAATGGAATTAAAGCGAATTATTATAATAATTTGGTAGAAAATCGACTTAATCAAATTATTTACTTTCTATAAATACATTCTTCACTGCTACCACTTCATCAAGATTCTTAACTACACTGTAATACGCGTGTTTCGATAACCAATTTTCGTCTTCAGAGACTGAGGGTGAACTTTACATATTCACGAAACAGACAGTGTAATTGGAAGTTGATTTTTTTGTTTTAGCACTACAGTATTATTCCTCATTAACCTATGAACGTGAATCATGTCAATAATTCACACCTTTTCTTATAAAATGAAAACTTCACCTGACTTGGACAAAGTAGTTTCGATCTAAATGAAGGATAAGTGTTTTTTATTATGGAAATAGCAATTATTCAACTAGAATCTTAACCTTTAGACCGAAACACTCTCGCCATATCTTACAAGAAGAACACAGGACTGAGAAACCGTTAGTTTCACTTTTAATCAAAACTTTACACTATTGTCAATGGTTTTTCTTCTGACAGCAATATATCATAATTCGTTGATTCTGAATAACTTTTAAATTTAATATTCCTTTTTTTTTAATATATACTTTCACAATAGTGTATTAAATAATTATGGGCCGTTAGTTTTATTTTGACTTCAAATGAACTAACTAAATAAGATCACAACTAAATCTGGTGAAAAAAGTAACTATAAAATGGAAAAGCATGAATAAATAAAACAGATTAATTATGAAATAACAAATTGTACATATTTAGAAAGTCCAGAAGTAAGGTACAGCATAGGAACTATGCCCGTCCTTCCATATTTCTAGACTTCCAGCTTCGTTTTTTTTTTTCATCTTGAGCTTGGTCCCCTTTTCCAAAGCTCTAGTATGTCTCTGTTGTGGAACTACCTGATTATCTGAAAAATCTACTCGTATTTGCTCAACTAACGAGTTCAAAATGATTTCGAACCAACAATCCAACATTTTCAATGAAATCAAATCCCTCATTTTTTTACATTTTCGTTATGTTTGAATAGAACATAAGAATTACTACAACTTACAGGGATAATATGATAATAAACTTTTCGTCCTCATATTGGCAAAGTAGTTGCTGCATTTCGTATCAAGCGTGTCCAATCCTGATTTTATGCAATTATGGGAAATATTTTCCGGTTTTTTATTGCTCACTCCGTAAACTCGTCGATAAAAGTGAAACCACGCATTTTGAGTTTTTCGTTATATGGAAAAGCAATGTGAATATTTTTGTAAATCCATATATGTTTGTACCTACTGCTCTACTAGACATTGGTAGAAACTCCACTGGGATTTCAGGTCTATTCCGACAACGGTCAGTGAATCATCCCACAGTAGCTGGCCGAGTTATACGGACATGAACCAATTATCAACGGTTATTTCTATTGGAACCATATGGAGTTTTTGATAAGCAGACCACAGCTTGAGTTGGTTTCTTCAATCTCCTTTCTGTAGAGCTCAATCTATGGCCATCGCTATGTTTTCCTAAGTAGATATACGCGTTCGAAAGATGAAAATTTCTAGCATCAGCCAAGCACATTATCTTGATACCGTACTTGGCCGGTTTCTTTAGCATGTACATTTTGAATGTGACAAGTACCTCATCAACACAAGCGTACATTCCTATATCATAGTTTTTACTGCAATTTTCAATAAATTTATCGAATAATTCAGAAATGGTTGCAGCAGGGTCTTCTATAATTTTTGAAGGGCGGGTTGAAGAGTCATCAAAACCAACGCCCACTCAAAATGCTGGATCTCTTTTCTGACATAACTGACCTGTCAGTGGGACGAGTTGTGAGCACGGATTTTAGAGATTCTCTGGACGACTTGTACATGCCTGAAAGAATAAAGTCAATAATAACTTATATCTCATCTTTATTAGTTTCTTTGTACAAGTAATCACTTATATTGCTCAATTTCTCTTCAATATCGGTATGACCTCGGAAGTTGGTGAATTCGAAAACTTTCTACTTTGACTGGAAACACACTGAGACTCTTCTAGAACCTCAAGCCCAACAGTGAAACAATGCGAGCTCTACTGGAGCGAAAAGAAACCAACCGTGTCTAATAGACTGGTGTTCCTATTTAAGGGTTAACCTATAATCTAATTGTTATGATAAGATCTCAAGCGATTTGTCATTTAATGATATTTTTTTACAGAATTCCCTCTTTCATAGAATTTGTCGAAGACGTACCTCTAAACAAATCTCAATCTAAAATCGGAAATACTCCTGAACCGTTCATTTTATTGATAGAAATTTATTCCCATTATAAAACCTTTATACAGGTTGTCCTATCAAAAGTACGGATTGTAAAATACAACACGTGGTTGTAAGCTAGCGAACTTCAAAATATCATTGTCTTTAGCAATTATTAAATATAAATATAAATTTTTATTGAAAAACCATTATTTTGATTCCTTGTAATTGCTAAAGTGAGATCCTATCCTGTGAACCGATTCAGTATAATCTAATGTACGAAATAACTGGCTGTAACAGAAAACGATCCATAAAATTTTATGGTGGGTATTCAACCAACTTTTGTTTAAGAAGAGAGATTCAACGTTAAGCAACAGTCCCTAATTTTCTGTTTATGTACACTACCCACATTTCGTAATGTAGGCTTTTGTAATTGTACCTTACAAACTTTTAAATAAATACAACCATACTAATCTCGGGATTCTAATGTATTTATATCGATTTCGAACAGATTTATTCCAGCTTAAAAGTAACTATTCTAATGACGAGATTAGAAATACGATATTGCTAGATTATGCATTATCTCTTGGTATCATATTTTCCTGTATTATAGCAAAACTTGGTTTCACAGAATAGTAAAAAGAAATGTAAGAAGATTAATTGCGTCGACGTTTCAATCACAATAAAATAAAGTGAATCACGTGACATATAAGCATAATTTAATATGGAATATCATTCTTATTACTAATATATTAAATTTATTCCGATATTATCATAATTTTCATCAAACCAAATGTCAAAAGCTGTAGTATTGACGTTTAACAAATGAGCAACAGGTATTGCAAAATATAAAATTCATTCATTAATGTTTGTTCAGTATTACCAGTCTTATTGCTATTTCTCTCTTTATTCAATCGATATCATCCCCATAGTTCATATGAAATGATGGCAATCAGCAAACCAGTAAACCATCCTCGGAGTAGAGAGACGATGTTTGAATTGAGAAAAATCTATCGCTATAAATGTCAATAGTTCGATGACTTTTGTTAGTTAGGATCAGAAATAGATATGGAAAAAATAAAGACGGTTCATAGGCTGTAGGTTGTAGGCGGCCAAGGGGCCGTTGAGCACATAGACTTTCAGATAGGTTCGTCATGCCTCCCTTGACGTTACCAAAGGCCGATACCCTTTGAGAAGCCATATTGTCTTCATGGCTTCGAATTGTATAGCTGGATTCATTGATGGGAGACTCAGTAGGATTAATAAAGACGGTATTGATGGGAATCTTGATATTAGAAGTAGCAGAGAAAGTACACGATCGAAGATGTTCTGGTGGTGCAGCAAAATCAAATTTTTCAAGTCATTCAGTAAGTTTGGAAGTAAATACGTCAATAAGTGGGCGAACCAGACACTTCTTATGATCAATAACAAGTCCCTGTTTTGATAGATATGAATACGTATTAGTTTGGGCTATGATTTGAGTGCGAAGAAGTTCGAGGAGATTTAATATGTAATTAACCTACTAATTTTAGGGACGAATCACAATATTTATCAATAAAATTTCACTATGTAAGCTTTCAAGCTCTAGTCCAGTCTAAAAATTGATTTCGTGGATCACAACTTTCCAATCTGCCAAGGGTACCATGGTTTTGTTATTAGCATACAATCATATCGTTTGAATGAATTCAAGTCACGGCAATCTTATTGTTAGCCAAAAATTAATGTATATAATACAGAGTGGCCACTTTGTCCACAAAAAACTGATACGAACTAATGGGAAAGCTACGAGTAATTTACCAATTAGCAGTGGTGTATCTCAGGGGTCAGTTTTAGGTCCAATACTTTTTTGGTATTCATTAATGATGGTATACACCAACGAATTGATGATAAATTCACTGGAATGGTCCAGATATACAAGCTTCACATTCTATCATGGAAAAGAAAGCTTTACACTGAGAGAATCTTAGTTTTATTTCAACAATGAATGAATATTCCGAATAATACAGATCAGGTATGTTTTCGGCCATCAAATTCATCAATATTAACCACCTCTTTATAAAATTTCCTACCTGCTAATGTAAACAGGGATAATTAAGCTATTGAAAAGTGGTAGGTGTTAGGGCTTAATGAATATTTTTTGTATTATTTGACGGGTATTTCCATTTTACAAATAAAGGTATCGCCTATATTACGAATATCTTGTCAGCCAATGAATTATAATTGAACACAAAATTTCTTTTTGAAATAATCTCACTCATCAAGTACAAAGTTATGTGCCGTAACAATCTCCAATCTTCCCGAATGTACAATTTCGCGTGTATACTTGATTATTATTTAATTTCTTTGATGTCGTGAACCTTATACAGAATTTTATGTAATGTAAATTGTATTACACAGGCGCATTATTCACACGCAATCTCTCGAAATACCTGGAAACTTCACCGATTATTATAACTTTATTATATGGTGGCATATTTTTAATAAAGTGTAATTCACCCTAGTTTTAACGTCATAAAACGTGCAATATTACAATATTATCAAACAAAATTTGCTATAGAAATTTAGTTATTATCTTCCCATGGAATTTTTCTTAATCATATTATTCGTGTGATTATTAACTGCATTAAATTATTGTGCTGTTAACAGTAACTGCACAATAATTTGATGAATGTCTACATGGTTTACAACTATAATTATTCATTAAAAGGGCAGATTTGCACACAATAGAAACAAAATATCAACTTTGAATAACTGGTCGAAGAGTTTTGTTCCATCACGTAAGCAATCGGCTTAGAGGAAATAGGTTTGTTCACGTTTAATTTTGTTGACGTATTTTGAGATCCGCGCACCGTGCATGTATTCACTTTTTATGCATTGAATACCTACCCTTCCATAGCTGTCACCAGTAGTCAATAATCTCAATGTTATAGCTAAGCTGCTGCTTGCCAATCTTTGTGTCGATTAGATTCATGAGCATTTCAACATCAGTCGTAGATATCCTCACAAAGTTATGGAATAAAATCGTAACTTTTCATGACATAGTTTTTCAACTGAATTAGTACCTATCACTGCCGGATCATTGACCTTTACAGTCAATAGTAATGTCATTCAGCTCTCATTCAATCGCTGCTTTATAATTATTTCCTACAGAGGAGGCTGTCTGAACCATTCACAAGACATAATTGGAAAATCATTTTCTTTGTACAACACGTTGAAGACATAGAATACTATCTGTAACTTTGAAATAGAAGTATAATTAGTTAGTTAGCAATATGGAAAGCTATCATAAGATTATAAGTATAATTATGAATGGTAGAATTAACAATAGAGGAAATATCATATCATTGTTTCCTAAAAATCCAATTTATGATATGAAATATTGTGGTATACATTCTCTCGACTTGCCCCCGTATCGATGTGTTCATTTGCGAATTTGTTTCCACTTCAATATCTGCGAGAATTTATTTTTTAGACATCTTTCTCTAAAATGTACTTTCGGCAATAATAAATACATTAAGTCCCTAGAGCAATTCTAGAATCACGCAATGAAATATATAACCTAGAAATAACCACGAACATAAATTACTGTGTCAGAAAATCGTAGTATAACCAAAGATCACCGAGATTAGATTCAGGGCCCACGTTAAGTTGAGCTTTGATATTCTAAAGACAAATAAATTATCTATCAAGTTGAGATACGCTTCATCTTAACCGACATTCATACTTCCCAATGCTTCTAATATCTAATCCCAATCTAGGACATCATTCGTCATTACATTTTGTAAGTAACTCAGAAACATTAGTCACTTCCGACGCTAGTGAATATTGATTTATATGCGAAAAGGGTGCAGAATAACGTTATGGGCTATTATAAAAGGGTTTGTGTGCCGGAAATTCACTTAAATTTTTAAGATGGCTGAAACTTTTTAGGTGTCTACGTTTAACAGGAATATATATTCAATATTATGAACGGAAAAACAACTATGAGATTTCAATAATCAAGCAAAACATATCATTTTCAAATAAAAAAGGTTATTGTTTATGTTGTGTTTACTGAACACACTATTTACACCAACACCCACAATTACCTACATTGTCTGACGCAAGTTTCGATAACCGAGTTATCGTGTTCGGAGACTGAAAAACTTTCTTTTTAGTTTACCTTCAATCTCTGAAGATGCTATCGAAACGCACGTCAGTCATTGTAATGGTGAGTGTTGGTGTAGTGGTGGTGTAAACAGTGTGTTCAGTATGAATATCACCAACGGTTCCAGAAATTCCAGCTCAGTATGTTGTGTATCTGCCCAATCCTGTATAACTTGCCATCCTTACAACGTCTCGCCATATTGTTAGTACAAATGATTTTGAGTGAAAACTTGAGAAACCTGTTGAAGCTTTCTTCATGGCTTGTAGCATTCCGTTATTGTGGTTAACAATATGGATCGTTTTATTGGAACTCCTATATCAATCCTATTCATTTAAATAAGGAAGGAATGGGAAAAAAATATACGGAGGGAACAGGCAAAGAGCATGGATGAATAAATATTATTATAGGAGAGTAGAAAACAAGATTTTTTTCTCCAGTTCTTTTTTGATCTTTATCAGATTCTGGCAACATGTGAAAACCACAGTATTACTCATTTTAAACTTGGTATTCAGAATACATACATTGTTAAGGTATATACAAATCACTGAAATAATTGTACGTCGAATCCTTAATATTTCTGGTGTCTTTCAGATGCTCAAAGTTTCCTTTCCTTATTATTGTAGTCTTGTAATTTCTATAATTCATTGTTATTTATACAAATTCGACGTCCAACGGTCTTCCTATATACGAATTCTTCTTTTATATACAAAACGTGGTTGTTCGAGAAGTTTTTTTATTCCAATAAGATATCTTTCGTGTGAGTCAGCAGTCGACAATTCCGACCACTCTTCGGTCCATTTGCCATTTGCTAATAACAAGTTCCAAGGTTTATGAATTATATAACATAATCTATTCGCAACTCATCGATATCTATTAGTTTACCCTTTATTTTCGTGAGTTGAAAAATGTAATGACAAGCTGAGTCTCGCTACGACTTTTGCATTTTTTTGCTTTTGCATTAGCTCCAGGTTTTTCATGTCATGTGCCATAGACGCTCACAAAGACTTTTGAATTGGTTGTAGTGATTTGAGGACTAGAAACTATCGGGTCACCGTTCGATATCAAAACCAGTTGAAAATGAGTTGAAGTAGACATGGATCTCCGTTCAAACGTGAAATAGGTAAACTGAAATAATTTCAAAACGATATACAACCAAAAAGATCTTAGAAAAGTGCCAACGGTCTCTAGCTTGTGGTTCACAGAATTCTCTCCACTCACCAGATACAGTACCAGACATTAAGATAGCTGTGAAATAATGGATGAAAACTATTCCGCAACAAGCCTTCCATGTATTTGATGTCGAGATGAGTGCAGTACTATTAATGAAATTGTTTCAAATCCCATGTTTCCTTTCCACTAGCACCCCGTAAGTTCATCGTTTTCGTTCAAAATATTTTCAAAAATATTGGAATTGGAATATTCGCATAAATTTAATATTCAACTTTTCCCACGAATATGAAAGAACAAAAGAGAATGTTTTGTAACAAACGAGCTTTTTGAACAAGCAGAAAATAATTATTCCACAGAATGTAGATTTAAGGAAAATATTGGTTGTTTAGAAAAGGATTTTTTTATGGAAATAAAATATTTCTTGGGTTTGGTCGATGTTAATTTTCCTACTTAGAGTAAACATTGATAGGAAAAATTTTCGTTGATGTATACATTGAATAGAACAGTGGAACTGTGTTATTTTATAATATTCATTCACTGGATTTAACTTAAAACTGTATGTTTATCTGAACAACCACCAGTTTTATAAGTCAATATACTGATGTTAGGATATTATCTTTGCAACAGGGACTCAATTCATATTGGAATGACAGAAAGCGTCACGTTATACTGGACGTGTCCTAACACTGCAACTAATATCATAATAATAATATAAACAAAAGAAACATCAAGAGAAACTTGGAAAAACACAATATTTCACAAACAGATTTTACAAAGAGAGAAGATAAATATTAGTTAGATTTGAAATATGCTGGTGAAATGAATTCAATAAACTGATGTTATGTTATCAATTGGTTTAATTTAGAGCTACAAGGGTGAAAATACTCAAGAACTCAAACTCGACGAAATGTTGAACGGTATGGTCTACTAACGACTTGCGGTATGCGAGAAAAATACTCCTTGTTGTAAAGCATATTGTTAATGTTAATTGTAGAACGGTATATTCTATTATTGAGACGCGGTATGCGAAAACAATATAGTCCAATATTTGGTTTTTCTTCATCCAAACTCTCTCCGCAAATTGATTCCAATTAGTGACGGATTATTCATGCAAATACTCTAATTACTAATTGGGAAAGCTGGTATGAATTGGAGTATTAAGAGGGAAGAAAAAATTTTATGGTTATACGCAACATTTTTTATTTGGTAAAAACGGAGTAATGAAACGATTGAATACAATTCTGAAAGTAATATACTCGTATTGGGAGATTGAAAGAGGTCTATAAGAACCAAGAAGAAAATAGGTTCGAATATGACAGCACAATAACATCGAATGAATCTTGAGCGACAGAGATATGAGATATATACGAGGCATATTTTTTAAGTAAGTACCGTTTTGGAATTAAAAATAGAAGTGCAGAGATATCGCAATAAATTTATTTTTACATAAAAGCCTGTACGTTAATCTACTTTTTTACATAATTTCCGTGAATATTGAGGCACTTGTCATAACGTGGTACCAGTTTTTGAATACCCTCCTCATAAAATTTTGCTGTCTGACTTGTTAACCACTGTATCACAACCGTTTTGACTTCGTTATCGTCTTGATGACGCTGACCGCCCAGGTGTTTCTTCAAGTGCAGGAACAAATGGTAGTCGCTGGGCGCCAGATCAGGGCTTTATCGAGAAAGATCTAGAGTTTCCCATTGAAAAGATTTGATGAGATCTTTGGTCCGATTAGCCACATGTGGACGGGCATTGTCATACAGCAAAACGATACCCTTACTCAACTTGCCACGTCTTTTGTTCTTGATTGCACGACGCAGATTGTTCAATGTCTCACAATAAGACGCTGCATTGATTGTCTCATTACGAAGCCGAAACTCCACTAGCAATTGTGCAAATCCGTCAACATTTTTGGAACCCAACGTGAACACAATTTTCGGTATTTCAAGTTCTCGGTCACAATGCGATACAAAACACTACGAGAATATTGGGGAAAGTAGTCGCACAATGATGAAATTGTAAAGAGTCTGTTTTCTCTCACCTTTTCGTCCATTTTCTGCACCAAATCTTCATTAACGACTGAAGGACACCCACTCCGTTTTTCATCATGCACATTTGTGCGGCCATCTTCAAATGCTCTCACCCATTTCCTTACCATTCCATCACTCATAATGTTTTGTCTGTAAACTTCACAGATCTCACGATGAATATTGATCGGTTTTACGCCTTTAGCACAAAGAAATCGTATAACAGCCCGTACTCACGATTGTCGGAAGCATCTTAAACACTCAGTACACAATGAAGACTGAGACTGTAATGGCGTGTATTGTTGGAACGCCGACCTTGGAGTTGCGGCGGCGGAATCGCAAAACGGTACTCACTTAAAAAATATGCCTCGTATATATTGCCTTGCTTGTTCCATTTCTGAAATCATTCGAAATGAGGAATGTATATACGAAAGTTGCTAAGTTTTATGATATGCAACTGATGAGAATATGTCATATCTGATATTGCACATTCGATATTTTTGATATGGAAGTACTAAGAACGTGTTGTCAAACAAGTGCTACTTGAGTTAGTTACAGGCTCTTGAAACATTCATCTTGGTCAAAAAATGGAATCAAATCGCGAACATTTTCGTGAGATGACTTTCGACATGGATTAAACCAACAGTAGTGTGCCGATCAACTCGCTGTTGGTGATGAAGCACCATCTCGAGCCTCCGTGATCGCTGGTTTTCCGAATTCAATTGTGCCCGAACTTCGCTAAAGAATGAAATTCGTGAAGGTCGTCCAAATCGGCCGTTGTGACATAAAACATCTATGCTATGAGTAAACTGCTCTTACAAGATCTTCATGTGACATACTGTGAGACATACTTGGGCATCAGTTCCATTCGCATAAACATTTGGCTGTTGATTGGTGCGAAGAAATTATGAAAAATTTCAATCACGCTGCTTTAAAAGACATCTATAAGATTGTGACTGGTGACGAATCTATGCATATGAAGACGAAACTAAACAACGAAGGTATTGGTCTTTCAAGACGAGCCTAATTCAGTTGTTCACACACGAAGCACTTGAGAGCAAATGGTCGCCTAATTTTTAGGAAGAAATGGACATTTCGGCACCATTCCACTAGAGCAACCTAAAATAGTGAATTTTCAATATTATGCCAGCATTTGTTGGCCAGAATTATTGGAAAAAATTAGGAAAACCAATCGCAATCATTCTCCACCACGACAATGCGAGCTCTCACACATCAGTTCAAACAAAAACATTTATAAACAGTTAAAACATCGAATTCATGGGTCGTCCGCCGTACAGTCCTTGTGTGGTACTCAATGTTTTTTTCTTATATTCGCAAATTAAAATTCAAATTGCGAGATCAACGTTTTTCTGCACTTGAAGAAATGGTTGAAAAATTAAATCACACGTTTTGGAGTTATCTTAATCGGAATGAAAATCGACAATTGGTTCAAAGGCATACAAACGTGAAATAATCTTAATTGAGAATATTTTGAGAAACAATTATAAAATTGTTTTATTTGTCTATCTCAAAACTTAATCAGCGAACCTCGTAGTATTCAATCGAGTAGTGAAAAATATTAGTCTTACACAAATCCTTTAACTCCACAAAACAATATTTAATAAGAACTTACTTAAACAAGTTCTTAATATTTATTCATGCTTTCGATTGATATAATTGGATTTACATCATTATTCTTCAATATTATTCGTCTTTTGTTTATCAGTGTCAAGATAAATAAGTAAATCATAAATTCTGTGTACATCTGTGTTGAGCACTTATAATTGGAAATTTTAATTGAGACTCTCAATTAATCTTCTTAGGCAACAAAGGAGTAATTTCCGAATAAAACATCAAAGTAGATAAACTTAATTAAAAATTAAGTTTTAATATGATGTTACTTGCAGCTCTCATTGGGAGATATTCATCAAATTCCAATGTAAAGAAATGTCTGAATAGATATCTATATAAATATAAGGTATTGTTATAAGAAATCTTTCAATAAACAGGCTTGTCGTCAATGAAATGGCCAAAGGGTAGTTCCATCATTATTTTGTTATAAATGATAACTTTATGAAGAATATTTCAGCAGTATGTTTAAAACCAGCTGTCCTAATGTTGTATACGACGTGTGACTATTAAATAACAAACTTGGCGGTACTCCATAAATCCTCTGATAGGAAAGCTCTGGTTATCACTACTGTAAACAAATATGTATAGCTATATTCACAACTGAGTGTAACAGAATGTCAATACCATGAAAAAATTCGGTAACTATGAAGGTTACTTATAATTTAATGAAAAAAAAAATGTATGAAAAGTCTATGGGATTCCCCAGTCAATTTTGCTATGCGTTGAAAATGAGGTCTAGAGTCTAGAATGGTATTTGGAATATATAATATAGAAACCTTATTTGTTTTCTAAACTATCACAATATTTCAACTCAATCAACAATAATTCGACAATATTTCTTGAAAAATACTACATTTGAGTGCATAGAAATCGACCCACTGTAAACTTTTGATATTAATAGTATTTTCATTCAAATTATTTATCAGATCAAATAATGTTCTGTTTGAAAGACAATTTAATATGCTCTGAAATCAACGGATCCAGCAAAATACATTGGTATTATCAACATAACATAGGGTTATTAACATTTTTTCAATAATGGGTATGACCTCTTCTTGCCCTAATAACACTCGTACGATTAGATATAGATCCAATCAAGTTAGCTTGTTTCTTGTGTGATGTTGAGTTACTTTTTTTCTACTGCAATAATAAGCTCTGGGATCGAGTTTGGGGTGAAAAGTCTACCTCTAATTCTCCTTTTTACCTCATTCCATCCATGTTATCTCGGATTTAGGTCAGTACTATTTACTGGCCACTGCAATACCCGAAAACCGACTCCTGCAATGTAATCTTGTACGATTCTGGTGGTGTGAAGCCAGGGATTTTCATTCATAGAGGTAATTCTTCTCCGATGTAGTCGACGTAAGGTACCACATGAATTGCTAAAATCTCCTCGACATGTCTATCTGCCGTTAAACCTCTTCTTGCATGAGCACGGTTGCCCCTACGAATGAACACAACGTAGGTTCGTGCGCCTATAGACATTGCACCTAAGATCATGTAGGAACCACCTCCATAAGAGCTTTGCTCTTCAAAGCAGCAATCTGCAAATCACTCTCTTGGTCTTCGCTACACTTTACTTCTTCGGTTGTTACCATGTAGAATATTCTGGTCTTATTTGAGAACAGAGCAAATCCCCATTGTTGATGAGCTGGAGTAAATTTTGCAACAATCTCAGGTGGTTAAGGCGTCAGATTATTTTCCTACAGTCTTCATCTTACTGTCCACTGCCTAGTCACTCGTCGCACTTCACGGAGCTGTCGTTGTACTTGAACGGTATTGAGGTGACAATTTTTCAATTATGTTGACACAATAAAGCGATCATCACAAGCGGTTGTGAATCGTCTTCTGTCTGTTCCAGGTCGTCTATGAAAGTATTCAGTCTCCTTATAACTTTGGTATACTCTTTGAACCGAAGCAATAACTTCGGAGGCATTTTATGGTGTAATATGCATCAAAGTACCACACTTGAACACTATTGAGGTTATAGGAAACAAATAATATGAAAATTTTTGTAGCAAACGCAATAATTTTAATATTTGATCGATTTACTATTTTCGTTACAATCACCACATAAACAAGTTTCATTTTGATTCAAAAGTTGATAGGGGGCCGATTTCTATACATGCAAGTTTACTTTAATTATTATTATACTGAAATGTAGATTAGTATGTGGTAACTATTGGAAGCTGATGGCATCCTCTTAATACAAACATATACACACAAATGCGGAATAGTGGTATTTATGCACCAAACCATTTATTTTGCCAAGCACACTGCGCAAATTAAATTGATATCAAATCAGGCTATTCGGAGTTATAAACAACATATCTCAAACAATAATTGAAAATTGTCATTATCCAATATACGATTCGATCATATATTAATAGCACTACAATAATAATAGTTTTGCTTTGCTGGGAACTACAAAATATTTAATTTGAAGATAGATTGATATCATTCAATTGGTTCAATTCAATGGACTAAATATATCCGATATCAATGAATAAAACCAATTTTGAAAAATGAAAACAAAAAATGGGAAACCCATTGAAAATTGACGACTAATACTAATACACAATAAGACTGCATTGGGGTACTAGAGTCATAAAGATAAACAGCAGTGATAAGAGAAGTATTTTAACACATTTCAATCGAATTAGAAAGAAGAAAAGATGTTATTTAGCATTAAATATAATTATCGAAAATTTTATAATCTTCACGAGTAATTTAATCATTAATAACAAAGGGAGAACTGAACACAATATTGAACAACAAAAACGTGGTTTCATAAAAGACAAATCAACGGACATAAGCGGTTCACACTATTCAACAATTTCAATACAAATTATTTGAATTATTTCAGATTTTTAACCATTCTTAGTCTCGCTAGAGGGGGGATTTGAAATCTAGAAACCATGAAAATGAATCGCATATATAGGTGACATAGTAACAAAAAGAGACAAAAAGGCGATCGAAGGAAATGAGCTTCAGTAGAGATACGGAGTTAATGAGAGAAAAAAATCGAAACAAAAGAATACAAAGAAAATCAAAGGAGCACAGACATCTGAATATCTAGTTTGAATAGTATATTATAATGGAGAAAAAAAAATAGAAAAAAAACCCATAACCAATTGAATGAAAACCTCTTAAAAGGAATAATATCAACTTAACGAACAATGAGACCCATATGAGAACAAAAACAAATAAAACATGTCTTGGTCCAGTGAATGGAATAAAAAGGGAAACCAATGAAGAAATATTGAAATAAATGAGTGGAGAAGATATTACGTAATCAATTTAAAGTCGAAAAAATGAATTAGTTGGATTATATATGATGGCAAGGACCACAAGTATGCTACAGTATCAACATATCAAAATAGTGAGCGCGAACATAAGAAATTGCAGCAAATTAATGAACAAGTGTGAGAAATCAATGATGGGACTGATCCATTCCGTTGAATGAATTAACAAATCAAAACCACGTAGCATCAAATGAGTTGTTAAGCCTTATACCTTTAGTAAAAAGGTGTGACTGTCTTGAACAATGCTGAGAGTTTTGAGATATGAACACTGGAACTATTTTATTATATTTTGCTAATCTCAATATTTTGGTTATGATTTGTACCCTTCCAATCACGTACTCTTTATAATTGTTTTACTACATATTTCTCATCACAGTATTCAGTCCCAGAGCTGGCTACAAGAAACAGGGTCGATAGGGTGCGCCCATTTCAGCTTGTAAACTGGCGGCCCCAACTTAGTACCTCACCAAACACCACATTTTAATGTCAGCACGGGGCGGATATGAAAATGCCAGCCGGTTATCCCTAACGAAAAAATTGGCTGAAAAACCTCATAACGGGCGCGCGTGAAACCTTTCGTAACTTGCTATTCAAACCTCAAATAAGTTTCTTAAGGCACCACGAGCCGTTACTCAATACTGACAACTTTAACAAAAAGTATAACTATTCCCAGAAGTTTTAAGGAAAAATTGATCAAAATCAATTGATGGAGACATCAGAAATAATTTTCCATTAAGGCAAATACGAAAAATTTTCATTTCAAATATACGCCGAGTTTCTTCAATTTTTTTCGGAGGTTTTCCGTTCTGCAAAACTTCTTGCGCTATCACACTGCTATTAGTTTAGACCCCAAAAACATAATAAAAAAGTTTCGCGCGTGCACGTCATGAGGTTTTTCAGATGAGCTTTCCGGCACTTTCTATCACTTCTTGCGAGGGTTTTCCGGCCTGCAAAACTTCTTCCGCTATTAAACCGCTCTTATTTGAGGTTTAAACCGCAAAAGCTACAAGCTACAAGGTGTCACGGGCGCCTCTTATGAGTATTTTCAGCCAATTTTTTCGTTGGGAAAACCGGCTGGCATTTTCATATCCGACCAGTGCTGACCTTAAGAAGTGGCGTTTGGTGAGGTACTTAGTTAGGGCCAATTTACAAGGCGCGCACCTTATCGACCCTGTTTTTTTGTAGCCAGCTCCCCGTCTAATTGATAATGGATATTATAACGTGATTCTTAGTTTAAGTACTGTGGTTTGTAGTATAACATCATTCATATAATTTCTTAAAAGGAAACATAAACTTTGGATAAATGAACAGTGTCATACCAAAGGTGGCAAATCTCGTTATTCAGGTGAATTCTGATGAGCAGAAAAACTTTTGACAAACTTAGTCTTAAAAATCAAAGCGACTTGAAGTGCCACTCGTTATCTTGATACAGAAATAAGTCATTGGTCTATTTCTCGAGACTTTTTATTAACATATCATATCTAAAATAGCTAGCTACAGTTTTCACTCTTGAAACAAACTTTCATACCCTACAAGCCTTCAAAAGAAAAAGAAGACCCTGATGTTGATGTTCCTTTTCAATACAGATTATGAGAAGGATTTGAAGGGAAATGATATTCTAATTAACTGCAAATTTGAACATGTTTTCTTGTCTATCTCATCAAAAACTTCTTTCACTTGTAAATCACGCTTTTCACAAAATTTCATACAGCTCTGAACTAGCTAATCGCCCTTCAAAGTCCAAAGAGAAATCCTCAACGGTTCCTTTCTTTTTTAGTTCGTTCATACTATTTGTCAAGATTTCTCCATGTTACTATTTTTTCAAAATTTTCTATAAATAATCTTAATGTTCTCGTTCCCCTCTCGTCTATAGTAACTACCCAGTTGGAATATTTCCAAACTTCTCACGGCTTGTCTTAATACAAGAGGGTATGATAAAATAGAAACAGCCATAGTAATTACTTCTATAAAAATTCATTTGCAGTATATTTGATCACACCCCGTACTAAGTGTCATTTTTGAATGTCACTAATATCAAACAAAAATCGACAATATGCTTAACCACAATCTCCAAGTAAATAATTCCGTATTTTCCAACAAATCAAAAGTTATTCAAATCTATGACTGGAGGTGATATTTTATATCGGTACATTTTTCTACTTTTATTATAACATAACTTGAAATAGGGTATTGGAGAACGTGGAAGCCAACGATAATATTATATACATCAATCAGTTTTTCGCATTTCTCTGTCGATATAAAAAAACATAGAGATCCAAGTCACGCTAATTCTCTACTTCAAACGATTTTTACCGGCACCAAAGTATTATTAGAATTGGCATTTTTGTTAATAGAGCTTCTGCATGCTCCACCGTAAATATCCAGGTGAATAGTTTTTTATCGATCTATCAAGCTTAATTCGTAGTCAGGGAAGTTCGTTTATGGGGCTTGAATACGCAAATATTCATGTACCAATCTCAATTATTTCGTAAATACTTTGATTGAAGTTGAGAATATTACTATTTTCATTTATGTCTTATCGTGATCTATATCTCGATAAACCATCACTCAATAAGTCGTTTGACTAACTAAGAAAAAAACATTTTTATCGTACTTGTATATCTGTTCATTTTAAATGAATAATGTCTTTTCAAATCATCTGCACACCTCTCCAGTAGCTTTTTCACAGGGCTTGCTCGTATCTTAACACAACAGACTTACTTTCTACTTGTTATTTCAAGTTTCCCAAATATTGTCTCCACAATACTAGTGTTTCATATAAAAATAAACGAAACAATTAGAAATCTGCTTTTATGTGATAAAGAAAAATTTTAGTATATGTTTAAAAACTTTGAGCTTATTCTAATTACGAACTTACAACTAAAACAAATAAATTCCAAAATTCCTCATTTCCTTCTGATTATTATCGTCCGCAATTTATTTGTGTTGTGAGATTTGCTAATTTATCTTATGATTTCTCAAGCTAAAATAAAATACTTCAAAAACTCCTCTGTAGTTCAATTTATTGAATAGATCGTAATGTTTCCATCTCGTTCTCAACATGGAGCCGGTTCTGTCCGGTTATAATGGAATTATAAAATTTGGCGAAATCGGGGCACGTTTGTTATATTTTTTATAAACCGCGGAATTCGTTTAAGGTTTATAATTTAAGCAGACCCAGGCAGGTTTCCTCTTCTACAATTGATAGTTAAAATGGACTTAATTTTCTACAAATTTGATTATCTCCATCCATTACTTGAAGGGAGATTACTTTTTTTCAATAAAAATCATTTGTTTGGAATATTATTCACTGCATATACATCAAATGTTTTTTCTAATAATACATTGGATAGCGTCTTATTTGATATAATTGGGCATTATTTTCCTATGACATGAAATAAATATGTGAATAATGATACTGAGATGAATAACTTTCTCAAATTCCTCATTCTATCGTAAAAGTTGAAATAGGGTTGTTTAAGGATAAGATTATAGCAGATAAAATGCTCAGAATTGAATACTAATTGCTTATATTGAATTATGCGTTGAATTAAATTCGAATTCATTCGATTAATTCAATCATTTCTCCGGTTTTCGCTTATAGCCGATATAAAGCAAGGAAACAACAGTCTCATTCTATATTTCCCACTCAATTTCTATTGAATTTTATTGGTGATTTATCCAGCATATAACTTAACAAGGCCTATAATTGGTATAGTCGCTACCCATGAAATAATCAAAATTTATATCCATTCGCGTTGCCATATTGGCAACATTTCAGAACATCAGTTAGCGTTTATTAATTATGGAATTTTCTTGTTATATGAGCTTCATTACCAACTATACATTTATTCCCAGTAGAAGAGAGATACTGCTGTAATGAAACCACTTTCACTCACTTTTACTTGAACTTGGGTCAGCCGTCTTATAATTCCAACTTTTCCCAAGAGACCAAAGTACATCTCACTGTATTTAGGAATTTCCGCTAATTTTCTTAGTAGTTAGAACAATGATGGCATCAAAACGTCGTCAAAAGTTTAAGTAAACTTTTTATTGTTAAAAACTTAATTAATTTGTTGAAATTTCAATAATAATTTGTGTGTTTTTTTTGATTAAACATCTGAAACTATCGTCGCTATCGTTGTGAATTCAGTCCTCCTTTCAAGGAAAACATAACTGATCCACAGATATTTTCCACCTTATCAGGTGACGCCAAAAATTCTAAAATTTGCTTTCCTTCGTTTCTGGGGCAATTTCCTTAAGCCAGTAATAACTGAATCTGATGATAGTAGTAAAATACTAAAAATATACGCATTCGTGATTTGTCTTGACGATATTCTAGTGTAGCTTCTTCGATATGCTCTCAAATATTCATTCATGGATTTTTGTGCTTATTTGGATAGTTGCCTACAAGAAAAATTGCGAAATAAATCACACGTAATCCATAAATTGGTATTTTGAGCTTCTAAATCGACATATACTACCACCACTAATGTTTTAAATAAGTTATATATCTACGTTTCTCTTCCTATTTTTTGGTAGTGACTTTTTGTCAATATTGCATCAACATAAAGCTCTAATGCTTCGCATGGTATGTAAACCATTTTTACACATTTTTGTCACGATTCTTAAAGCTTATCTTATACTGGAGATACTCGTTGGCGTTAATTCTGTAATCAGTTTCGACACATCTTTCTGCTCTTAAGCCCATTTGAGCTGCGTAAACCAACTCTGATGCGCCCAAACATATTTGATTTTTCTTTTCTAATGAAAACATTTCATAGAGCTAAGCAGAATTTTGGTTCAAACATCTTGTTTCCATTATATTAGCAATTGGGAACCTTTTCGAAAATGCAAAGATACAGATTTAAAAGTTTTTACACAATAGTCTTCAGATATTAAATGATTGCGGACAATATTCTGTGCATGTTGGTATCTTTCGGTATTATTTCCACCCTTTGGTTCTTGCCAAATGGTTATCAGATTCTTACGTTTCAAAGGAAAAACTGTGAAATGGAATAACCGCATATGAATATCCGTTACATAAAAATTACTATATTTTCAAAAAAGGCAAATAAGGGCAGCTAATTTTTGCTCAATTGTTTTTCCTTTGTTTTGAATTTTTTAATAAAAATAATTCGAACATTAACAGTGAACTATGTTCCAAGATTGCTTCCATCCATAACTAGATTACACCCAAAACACAAATAAATATTTCAAAATTTTCCTTAGATTCACACACTTAGACACTGCACGAAAAAATTTCTGATGCATACTGGTGCGTATATTAAGTGATGAAAAATGAAAAAAAGACAGATGTTTCAGGTTTATTTTGATGCATCTCGTAAGAGACCCGACATACCTTTTTATTTGGATTCTACATAATTCGCCCAGTACAATATTAGGTAAATAAGGACATTGTTATTGTAGTTACAATGCAGAAGTACTTAATGTCTTGACTTACCATACGGTCTAGAACTCGACGCCGTTCTTACCGTGAACGGACCAGTTCATTGAAACGAAGACCTCAACAAATAAAAATGTTTTTTGTATCTTTATAAACAACTTTTAATTTAAAAAGGGGGCAGAAATGTGTAAACACGTTAGATCTTAAATAATTTATTCATACGTTAACTATTCTTTACTCTTCATGCATAAAGTTAAAGTCTAAGTTGTTTGCAATACATTTTTTAGTTATTATTCAACTGTCGCGATGTATTTACTTTGACATCAAATTGTTGACTTACTACGGCTGCTAGACTATTCCTTCTATACAAAAGCACATTCTAAATATTTCGACTTTCTGGTTTCTGGTAGAAACTTTATAGAAAGTTACCAAATTCACGGTTTATATCTATGGGCGAGTTCAATAAGTAAGAATTATAATTCGAAATACATATTCCAAATCAGTTTTTCTGCTCTTGTTTGGGAATGAATCTTTAGACCTGAGGCAACTTCTATGTAGCATATTAACAACTAATAATATCAACAAATTGATAATTTTCCAGAAAAATATTCCGCAATCACCAAATGAAACACATTTTGCTGGAATAACTGGTCAAACGTATGTCACAATTTATATTTCAGTAAATTATACGGGTCAATATATATTATTCCGAAATTTGTGTTGAATTGGTTATTTTAAAATGTCAAAAGCAATGCAGAATTTTACAATATTAATTCACAGGTATACTGCTGATATAGTTTTTCGATATTTTTCATTATTATGCAGAATGATATTTCATTCCATAATGTAACTGTAATCAATTTCAGATAATGGAACACAATTTGTAATCATTGAATTCGATATTCGATTTAAACATTGGAATGAAATTATAGTAAAACAATTTTCAGGAGCTCAAATTAAAGAAATTGAACCTTATAAATACAGAATAGAAAATTAAATTGAATACTATGGATACGTTTCCATATGAATATAGAATATGGTTGCTTTTGGTGTATAATTTAGAACTAGAGATCATCTTGTGTACCAGATGTGATACAAAAATTTTGTTAATGAATTTTTTTAGGAGCAAATTCTCACGCCGTTGCCGTTTCGATAAGAGCAAATGGAATTTTAGAGTGATGATTTGGTTAGGTTTGATTTTTGTAGAAGCTGCAGTGAAGGATTTAAAATAATTGTGGATTAGCCCTAATATCGCTTCCAAAGAGGTGGAAAAACACTCTTAATCCATAAGAAAAACGCACATCTCTTTATTATTCAGTTAATGCTAGCAAGTTCTCTGGTAGTCGAAAATCATTGACAGATTGATTGGACAGTTCTAAGAGGATGGCAGAACATCCCCAACATGTTGTAGAATGAATTTTTATTCAGTTGAGCTCCATTTTTTAGTCTTTTATTGGGGCGACTACTTTAAGGGTACACGACAATTGGCGAAACAAAATCGTAGGTCTAACTAACGGATTGAACATCTTTAAATAAGGATTTTGGATAACTTATTGGTATCTAGGTTTGTTTCAATTGAAAACTAGTACCAAGGAAGTTAATATATGTCTGTGGTGATGATGTAGTAACTGCTCAAAAATGATATGAGTGATTTAACGAACAGCACTGATTGTGACATCTCAGGACTTCAAAATGGATGTTGTTTCCTCATATAATTTATGCTAATCAAGAGCATAGTGAAAAACTGGAAATCCCATATGAATCTTATTTGTTACTTCTATATAATGAACAAATAGTTATTTACGTAACTAGTTATGGATCGAGCGCCAGCGATTATTATTAGTATTGTTACTATGGAAGATTTGAAAGAAAGGCTGAAGACGCAATATTTCTATTTGCAAAATTACGACTTCATTAACGATAAGTTTATAGTTTATTATTAAATAAATCTGTTTTTTGGGAGCTTGCAGAAAGGCTGAACTGACGTTCCTATGAAAAGCGGACGTATTTGATGAAGGCACCTATTTTATAAATAAATAAAATTCTAGAAATCGAAGAATACGTTATTCGTGAATGTGTGGTCACTGCTGGAAATATTGCTGTTGTCAATCTTGTTATTACCAGCAAAGGGTGCTAAGTACCTGAGACAACCTAATGTTAAAGGATACATAGGACATTCAGAAGCAACATCTTCCTGGCAGAACCAGAGAAGAAGTTCGAAAGAATATTCAACCAGAAAATGGACTTTTTCTTCAATAATGTTATATCCGATGTTTATGAATCTTAAAATACCATTGAATTGAAATATTGAGTTAATTGTTAGTAATAATGAAATAATTATCAGTTTTTTCAGTAATTAATAAATTATTCTTAGAAGCTTAAATAGGAAAATTGTGACGTTATTGGCGAAATTAGATGAAGAATATTTCTATAATTTTATAAGTTGTTCTCATAAAATTTTGTGTATTGAAACTTTTCACATCTGTCTAGGTGAAGATAAAGAATATCAAAAAATTAGTAGTACGTTAAAGAAATCTCTTCCTTTTATTAAATATTATAACTAGAAGAGAGAATATATCCAAAAAATGTTTGTTCTAACAATTTTATCTATTCACCGTTTTCATTCCATGATATATCATTAAATTTATCACATTATTAGTCCTAATTTAGATAAATTTTAATTGAAAACAGTATGCTATGGAAGACAACAGTATTTCGAGATCTAAATCAGGATTTTTTCCGACCATCAGGCGGGTAACCGCATTCTATAAACCAGTTATTCATTTATCTAAGATACCAACCAATCAATTAGTAGTTCGAATATCTCTCTTATGAGTTAGATTATGTGAAAATATTCGTTTAGTTGGAAAATGTCTTTCAATTTGTTCAATAGATTAAACCTTATTCAGAACAAAACAAAATTGTCGTTGGAAATATATTTCTAATGAAATTATCTTGAATTCTTTCAATAAAATTTCTGTATTGTATTTCAAATCATTACATCTAATTTTGGTTAACAAACAATCAAACTGGACGAATTTTCAGTTCTAAAGATATCATAATCTACAAAAATTCCGGATCCCTTGTTTCTGTATACGAAAGAAAGATGATATTCATACAATAATGGAGTGTATACTAGAAAACAGAAACAATTTCAAATTTAAAATCTTCCAATCCAAAAAATTTCAATAGAAATAGAATAAACACTACTAAAATGTAACAGAAATGTGTAAGTAAGAATTTATCTTTGTATTCTAACTAGTCGGGGATGCAGAACGTTATGAGCCAATTAGATTCGACAAAATAGAGAAATAGATGCTTCTGTTGATGCTTAAACGAGTTATTTTCAAAGTAAACAAATTACTGAACAAATCATTACTTTCAAGCTCTGACAATTCAAGAAATATTTCCTGAAAATAATATAGAAGAGATGAAATTCAGTGTAGTTATAATGAAATATAACCACAATGTTTTTCAACATTGCAAAAATATTCTCAAGATATTGACATGGAAAAATTAAATACATAATGCATCGAATGTCCTCTAAACGTTTGGACTTTAAATTGAGGCAATTACATCTACATTACTGCTGACCTAACGGAACTTTGGAGAGAAGTTAACATTAAAAACTTTTAGAAAATGGAACCATTTCTACAGCTTCGTCTTTTACACTTTTGGGACATTTGGTTCTAGCAAGATGGATTCCTCAAGCATGATAAATGTGAGGTTCAAAAATATTTGGAAAATACTTTTCATAAAATTGTTTAACATGAGATGTGATCAAGTGATCTTTTTAGAATCATATGTTTATAAGTGTGGGTTTAGAAGAATCAAAAATCTCGATAAAATAACGGTAAATAATTAACTTCCTAATATAATATAATAGCTGAGAGATATTATACTCGCTCGTCGTAATAGATTTTCCAAATCTCACCTTATAGAAAAATGATCTAGCATAATGAAATTACTGCACTTCAGTACTTGAAGGCCCGCGGCTAGATTATTTCTCACAATTAAAAAAAAGATTCTTTGTTTATTTTCTTACATCCCAATGCATTCCTCTCTCACATTTTTCTCAGTTAGTACTCACATCCATACAGTACAATCGACCTGATCATTGTTTGGTACAATCTTATCTTTGTTGCTTTGGAGATTGCTTGTGCCTCAAGAATATTATTCAAGAACTCGAATTGTTCAAAATGATATACCTCGTTTACCGTCCAGAAATTCACCCTGATTCCAAACATTTTTTAGTCCTTTTCCAGTGTACTATAAATTTTTTCCAATTTTCCTCTGGATCTGGCTAGTAACACAATATCGTCAGCATAAGCTAAAATTTGTTGCTTTCAGTTCTATTTTTCCTAGAAAACTTTCTGACAGCCATCTTTCGAACAAAACTTTGACCTAAAGACTCATACAACTTTGTCCTTTCTACTATATCGTAAGTTTGTTTATAATATATTAATAGCAGATTTAGTTTTAAAGTTTGGTGTTGATTGTTGCTCCGATTTGTTTTCAAAATAAAAATCTCGTACGCTATTGGAAATAACGTTTTTAAAAACAATTTCATTCGATCAACGATTGAAGTCAAGCAAAAGAATAAAGAATACAATACAAATTCAATTTTATGTTGTCGATTTGGACGTATCAATTGATACCGAAGTAAATATGATATAAAAATTTTTTCAATTCAATGAATCAGTAACTTTTTTCGAGAATTATTATGCTACTAATCTAATTCTAATTCTAACGAAATAAGTGACGATGAAGCTCGATATTTTCACTTGTCTATATCTCTGAATTCGTTTCTAATCATATTTATCGTGTTGTGCTTTCGTAGATTAATTTTTCCTCTTTTTTTCGCTTCAATTCACCTGTCCACTTTCAATTTAGTTCCTAGATATTTGTATGTCTATCGACATTTTATTTCATTTTGATTCCGTACTTTACAATTTATGATCATCACTTTAGTTTTAATCGTATTCTTAATTTCCATGTTTTGTTTTTTATTTGTTTCCTTATCTTATTCAGAATTGAAATAAATGATAAAGGAATTTTTCTGTGGTTTACTTTTTTGGGATCTATTCTAATTGCATTTATGCTATTCCAATATTGGCCTCTACAATTTTATACATGTACCTGATAGCCCTATTTAATCTCTATATTTCAGTTTTTCTACTGTGTCAATAGCTGCTTGTAGATCTATTAATATTGGAAGCATTCCTTCTTATTCTATTTTATTTGGCAATCAAGATTCATAGATAGATATCAAGATTGAAGCCGAATACGTTCCTTTAAAAAAATTCGGTTGAGAGTACTTGAATATGCCCTAAAATTTATTGAAAATCATATTTTTATTATTCATAATAAGATAATAAAATCCCGTGGAAACAGAAACGAGTTTTAAAATAAAAATCAATGATTTTAATTCCAGTCGAAGTAAATCCACAATTTTGGAACTGTCGATATGAATTAATCGTCATTTGGGTGTATTCGAAATAGAAGTTCGTTCAGCTCAATAGTCACTATTGATGTTCACTCCGAATGAAATATGGATTAATCATCCGGAGTGTTCACCAAATATGTCGCTCTTACCAGACCGTCGCTTCCGGTGGTGAAGAAATTCTATCCCAAATGAATAACATGAAAGTTTCCTTTCTTATTTTCATTATCAATCACAAAAATATCAAGATGTCTTAGTTCTAAATTCCACATTCAAAATTTTAATGTACTTAGAGGTTCATATGAAAGTAAGTCATTTATTTTAAGTAGACATTCGAATTGAACAATAACAATCAATTTGTTTTCTATTCTTTATTTCTTTTATCAACATGTTCCGATACTAACTAAAATATATTTTTTTATGTTTCTATCTCGCCGAAGGTTGCACAAATGCTCAATATAATGATATCAAAAATTAAATTAACATCAAGATAAAACAAAATATAACATGTATTCAGAAAATGATTGTTAGCTAAAATTTGTTATATGTAAATTGAAACTATCCTTTTTGAGAAACAAATCGTCTTATATCAATAGAAAATTTCCAACTAAAGGGAGGAAGTATATTGAATCACAATAATTAAAAAGGTCCAATTTTTTTCCATTTTTGATAAATTTGCATTTATTCTTAAGTGTAGAGTGTAGGTCTCACTATGGATAGGATTAGAGTGGGGAAAAGGTAGAAAAGTATATGATTTTAGAATCTGTATTGCAAAAAAAATACTCATTTGCCAATAGAAAGTGTCTTTTCTCCTAAAAAATATCATTATTTGTCAAGAAAAACTGACTTTTCAAAAAAAATCAATATTTTACTTCAATAACACTTTTGGATAAAAAAAAACCTTCATTTGTCAATAAAAACTGTCGTTTCTAAAATCAAATCGTTATTTATCCATAGGAATTTTTCAACTAAAAGGAGGAAGTATATTAAATTTCGTAGTTGAACCACAATAACTAAAACCGTCCAATTTGTTCCATTTTTGTTAAGTTTCATATTGATGTCGCTAGATACATCTTTTACACTTATGATTAAGACTAAAGTACTAAACAAGGTCACATTATGAGTGAGTATTAGATCGGGGCAAAGAAAGAGTAGTAAATATCTTTAGAATCTGTATTTCAGAAAAAAAATTAGTCAATAGAAAATCTCCGAAAACGTATCGATATTTGTCGAGAAAAACACCTCATTTGACAAGAGAAACTTTCTCTAATAAAACGAAACTAGAAAGGCATCTTTTACTAATTTCCTATTGATGTCGCTAGTTACGCCTCTTGCATTTATTCTTGAGTCTAAAGAATTTGTCATTTTTAAAACCAAGACGTCATTTTTCCTCAGAAACTATTTCGACATGTATGATTCCAGAAAGGGCGCTACATAGAAAATTCTATTTTTCACATGACTCAATAGTATGAGTAACACGATTTTACTAATTCAGAAGATGAAGAATATTGAATTTTCTAGAGCAATTGCAAAAAACGAAAGAGGTTTTTATGATAAATTTCCGATTGATGTCGCTATCTACGCCATTTACATTCAGTCTTGAGTACTTAACAGAACTTCTTATTATAGGTGAGTGATAGGGCGGGGCAAAGATAGATTATATGTTTTTATGAACTGTCTTCTACAAAAACATCATCATCTGTCGATAGAAACTGACTTTTATGAAAACCAATCATCATTTGTTGTTAAATACTATATATTACGAAAGCAAACTGTCATTTGTTCTTGAAACACTCTGTTCAAATCAATTTTTTAATTTGACGTGGAAGTATATTGAATTCTGTAACAAACCTGCAAATGACTCAAAAGGTTCTAATTCCCTCATTTCTAAGAAATTATCCACTCACTTCGCAGGTTACGCCGTTTTGCCTCCATAATCACGCTATGATGCAATTGAATTTGGATAATGCCCTTACATTGGAGATATCATGGCAATATTTGGCGTTCTGTAGGATTATTGCGCTTAGCAGATTCTTTATACCTATATTCTTAATATTACTAACAGCGACGATATTATGGAAGAATTATAGAAGAATCTGAATCAACATGGTACCAGAATGTCGAATTATATTCATGGATAACGATACGTGAATAGAGACTTGTTCACCTTTATATTAATTCCAATACAGAACAGATTTTTGGAGAACAATCCAGATCCAGATATTCCTTTTAAGTAAGACTAAGGTACTACATTCATATAATAATAAGAAAAGTTTTCCAACTTCGTTAATTGGAAAGAGTTTGAATACCCAATTGCACTGATAAAGAATCTTCACGATGACAAAGTTAGATAAGAAAAACGAGACTCGCTTCCCTTCAATACCTGAGGGTATTTGTCACAGATGCATCCTCTAACTTCTACAAAATTCTATTTTTCTTCGAAAGTAAATAACTTAATTTGATATAAATATCAAGAAAATGAATCTAGAAACTTGCCGAGTACAGAATACATCATGAATTTCCCATATAAAACTTTTAATAGCCAAGTTTTAAAATAGCTTTTAACTTCATAACTACTCCATGGAGTTGAATTTCTCAAAACTGCAAGTTTATTTTTCATTAAATTAATTTCAATATTCGGATTATATTAATGAATCAAAGACTGTTTATATGATGCTATATTACTTTTGGCATTAAGCATGACTAAAAGGCAACTGTAACGTAATGAAAAATTTTTCGTTGTAGATATGGTTATTTATCAAATAATTAGAAAAAAGGTCTCGTTAAAGTTCCCTCTGTTATATGATCTAGCTTTTGTATTGGTGCCCTAATTCATTCCTTACTTTTATTTCTTTTCCTACTTCGATTAATTCTATGCTCTTAATGATAAATTTCTCGTTCTCAATCATCACGTTCTCTTCATTTTTTTCTCCAAATTTAATTAAAATGTTGTCAGCTATTGGAATGGACTTTTTTTCAATTGACCAAATTTTATAATTCCATTTATATCGCTAATTGACATAATTTCCTGTTTCCCTACTATCTATCTTTAAAATAACTTATCCGAATATTGTTTCATTTCCTCCTGGCTGGCAAGTTCTTCCCCATTTCCAGTAATTGTGATGTTTGTCCTACGTATATTCCATTTTCTCGAACTACCATCTAATATAGTTTGCCTCTCTTTTATGGCATCCGTAAATATTTCCATTCTCTGTTTCCTTTCTCCACTTTCTGTATATTATAATATAAAAATATATTTCAGCTCCAACCAAAACAATTCTCAATTTTTTCCGCGCAAACATATAACTTATTTTTTGTGAGTGTATAAAGTTTTAGAGATATCAGCACTTCAAAGATGGGTTTGTTCGAAACCATAAGAATAAAATTTAACGGAACTTCTTTGAAAGACAAATACCAACGCATATTTGGAATTATTCATGATACTCCTATATATATCCTTTCAGTATAAAAAGGTGCAAAAGGGGAGCGTAACTCTCAAAGCGTAGGTTTCTCTGGTCGTGAAAGAATATTGGAAAAAATAGCTGAGCTATATATCAAGTTGTATCAAAGCCAAGACTATCTGGGGTGAAGAATTTTCAGCTGTCAGTGCAAGGACGGTTGGGGTTTTTCGCAATATTTCTCTATCTTTAACCTATTTTCGATGGTTCCGGAATATTTTTATCGTACAATTTTTCAAACCAATTTAACCTCAATATAAATGTTATTATCTATCTATAAATTCGAATATATGATTTATAATTATAAAATAGATTTGAAATTCAATCACTTTTAGAAGTTTTACACGTAGAACATGTGTATTTTTTTCATATACAGGGGAAATATTGTTAGTTTCCGAGATACGGGGTGTTCAAAGTTTAAATTTAAATTTTGATTTTCGCAATAATTTTTTATGTTTTCACAATTTCTCTTTGAAAATTGGCAATTTCACGTTTTTTGGCATGAGGAATCATAATTTGCACTCTAATTTAACATTTTTCATAGAGGGCGCTAGTTACACTTGTTTGTGTAAATTAAATCAAAGTAAACTTTCTTTGGGTTAAAATTAGAACTAAAATAATAAAAAAATATTAAAAAGCGTTGAATTCTACAAAAAAAGTTACTCTTCTTTGATTCGTGTAACTCAATCGGTTATCGAGTTATTTGCTTCTAAAAAGTTCAATAAATTATAATTTTTTTTTTTTAAATTTTATTATTCCTTAAATATGTGACAATAAGAAATTTGTGAGGAAAAATGAAAAACTTCAAAGCGAATGCTCAAAATGCCTACCATTCACTCCAACACACTCAATAATCCGCTTTCGTAAAGATCTCTTAATATCAAAATCACATTCGTGAATTAAGCCGTGGTTTAATTTTTCGTTTTCTTTTCAAGTAGGCTTGTGACGCTATTAGACAGTTTGTGTTGACGCAAAAATTGGATAATAATAAGAATAAGTAATACATTAGTATACCATTTATTAACAAGTTAGTAATTAACAAGTGTAATAGTTATTTATCAAATAATGCCTAGGCATAACGATTTTTCCAATAACGAGATGCGCGATATGATTTGTGTGTTTGCTCAGTCAAAATATAGTGGTCCAGCTGCGGCTTGAAGATATTCACAATTATATCCAAATCGAAGGCAACCCAATTACAAACTGTATCGAAATCTTTACAACCGCTTAGGTGCAACGGGGTCTATACGCTCTAAAACTGAGCACGGTGCTACAAAAAAAACCCTGCTGATGAAGAAGATGAAATTTTAATTTATGTTACAGAGAATCCAGATATCAGTACTCGCCGATTAAGTCTGCAAACAGGTATAAGCCAATCATCTATTTTTAGAATACTGAAGAGGGAAAAATTGGATCCATATCATTACACTCCTGTTCAGAATTTATTACCTCAAGATTTACCTAAGCGTCTACAATTTGCCCATTTTTGCAAGATAAACAAAATGTTAACCCAGATTTTCTGGATACAATTCTTTTTACTGATGAGGCAACATTTACCAGACGAGGAATATTTAATTATAAAAATTATCATTTGTGGGATTCTAAAAATCCACATGCTATGAGGGAAACACATTTTCAGCACGAGTTTAAAGTTAACATTTGGTGTGGTATAATATGTGGGTATTTAATTTAAGGTTCTTTTGAACAAATTTAAATGGACCTATTTATTTATATTTTCTTCATTTACACGAACTACTAGAGGATATACCTCTCGATTTAAGAAGAAATATGTGGTTTTTGCACGACGGAGCACCACTACATTATTCTTTACAAGTTCGTCAATACTTAAACGAACAGTTTCCGTATCGATGGATTGGTCGTGGAAGTGAGTTTGCTTGGCCATCAAGAGGCCCTGATTTAAATCCATTGGATTTTTCAATTTGGTCGCAAATGATGGCATTAGTTTACAAAGCGGATCATAAAGTGTATTGAAATAAATGGTGGGAATTTTGAGTATTTACTTTGAAATTTTTTATTTTTGCTTACAAATTTGTTATTGTTACATATTTAAGGAATAATAAAATTTTTTTATGAAAAAATTAAAATTTATTGAACTTTTTAGAAGCAAAGAACTCGATAACCGATTGAGTTACACGAATTAAAGAAGAGTAACTTTTTTTTGTAGAATTTAACGCTTTTTAATATTTTTTTATTATTTTAGTTTAGCCCAAAAAAAGTTTACTTTGATTTAATTAACACAAACAAGTGTAACTAGCGCCCTCTATGAAAAATGTTAAATTAGAGTGCAAATTATCATTCCCCATGCAAAAAACCTGAAATTGCTAATTTTCAAAGAGAAATTGTGAAAACATAAAAAATTATTGCGAAAATCAAAATTTAAATTCAAACTTTGAACACCTCGAATCTCGGAAACTAACAATATTTGCATAAGGCATGTTGAGCGGAATTATCATATTTTGAGGTCTAGAATCTACAGTTCAGAGATTGGACATTCTTAATGAATCACCCTGTATGTATAAATGCATCTAAATGTTCTTGATTTTAGGTATCATCTGTTTTAAAATTAGTTTTTTTTTTATAATTTTCAAAAGATAGATAAAAATTGACGTTTCGACTTTTCTTTAAGTCTTTATAAAAATATAATATTGACATTTAGATGCATTAATATATCAAAAGGTTAGGTTTGATCTAAGGAATGAGAAATTGACGAGAAATGACGAAATCAAAATATTGTTGGTTTTCAACAGAAGTTCTAAGACTTTAGATATTTATTTCGTGCTTCCCAGCGTTCGAGTGTTCACTAGTCCCGTCTCGACGACCGCCTCTGCAAGTTAGTAATCCCCTGATGTGAATATAGTCTATTCGGCATTTAGGACTAATTGACTGCCGGGAAATAGAGATTGATCATAGGAGTTTACCTTTCAATTGTAATCTCAGGTGGTGGTCGAGATATCTAAAATTATTACTATAGGATGTGCTTAAAAAATTTCCCTTCAATTTATTTTCTTTTTTTATTCCAGGCAATTAATATGCATTAGTCTCTACTATTCTTCTTGTAAATATGTATGAGATTAATGAATCATCAATATTCAATATTGAATAATATACAAGGTGTTATAAAAATGCGTTGATATAGTACATAGATAACAAAACATTTGAATTGATTCTATTTTTACATAACAATTTTTCTATTTCAACTTTGAAACCATCACCCGCTTATGAAATAATTATTTTTGAATGCATTTCATGTGTTCCGAATGGACGTCAGGAATGATGTTAAGACGTTTTCGTTTAAACACATTTTTTTCCTCGGAATGAGCCAAAATCTTGAAACTACAAATCTGGTTAGACAGGTGGATGTTCGCAGATAAAAAGGTTTTTGTACAAAAACTTGTAAGTCAAATTAAGTTTCGAGATATAGCAACTTGTTGCATGATGTGTTGTCATGATTGAGAAAAAAACCGTTGATAGCTTTTTTTTAAACAAAAAACATTTTTTGTTCCTTTTCCTCTCTTATTTCATGAATAATCATCAAGTTTCATCTTCAATAATTCCAAATTTTTCGTCTTATCTAACCGTGTTAAATAGAATCTAGTTGGAAACTTTAATGTTCTCAAAATCTTTAAACTCTATGCGGGAGGACTTCGTTTTGTTGCTAGACTACTTGCTCCAATTATTCGGCAGGCAAACATTTTCGTCAAAAGTTGAGTTTCCTTTGCCACTAACTTTTTTACATTATTCTCGTTTCAATGTTTAGGCGAACAATAAAAAAGTCGTCGCACTAACGGGGAATTTTTAATCTAAGAAATCAATAAATATTAATAAAAATCGTTATTTATGAAACGAAGTTTTCATTTAAATAAAACAACAAAGATATCAATAATTCCATTTATTTAATAATTTTGTCCTCGTTATTTCTTTACAATTCGCAAAATAATCGGTTTATGAATTGAAACATGACCTCAAATGACATGATGTCTAATGGTGATTATTCAAGTGCCCATAGTACAAGCTTATTGTGAAGAGATATCGCTGCTTCAGATAGACAAACGAAAAGACATAAATATTTGCAGCATATACTCTCAGATATCTAAGTGTTTCCGTCAGTAGCCGGCTGGGAGAAACTGGATGATAGTAGTTTGTATGACTTATTCTTTCTCAATCTTTGAAACAATAGCTATGTTCTCAGGTCAAATTTGGAATCATTTCAGAACCTTGTTTTAACCTGATAAGGTCCTTCTAGTGTTTAAAGGAAATTCTAGTCGGAATCTCAGGATTTGATAGATGAATTTCACTATGAAATATTATGGGTTTATGAGGAATATTTCTGGAATAAGAATAACTATCAATATGTTTTAGATGGAGAGAGTTAGGGAAATGCTTTATTGTCAAAAAAATTGTTGAAATTTGTAGACAAAAATTAATAAACAAACATAAAAATAACTAAATGAAGGTACAAATTGAATGAAATGTCAATATACAGAAGAAAACCTCAATGAGTAACAAAATTATAAGGCATTTTCCAGTAATTATGCCCTCAAATTATTGCGGAATGCAAGAAAAGATGATATCGATTTGATTTCAATTGGCAAGTGATTGTGCAGTTTTTGAATTGTAAAATATTGAGCCCTTAACTAATTCTGAGTGATGAATAAGGAAGGAAGAGTCAGAGTCTTTAATATTTTAAAGTCCGAGTTACAGCTCTCTATTGTAGTTTGAAGATTCGCTCAAATTGATCCGCACCACACGTACCTCAGAAGAGAAGGCCATATCTGAGATGCGACTCAATAAGGACACAATAGACTGTTGAGGAAATGGATAAGTTCAATTCTTTGGAAACTGATTTCAGCGCAAAGCAGGAGGAAATTTTGAATATAATTCTGCTAAGTTGAAGTATATCATTACCTGTTCCTTTTTTATCAATACTAACATATCGCAGAATGTAACTGGCTTTAATTTGTGGAGCTCTTACTTACCTATATTATTAGCTAATTGTTGTGAATATCTGCATTATTTTCCCAGTAAATTAACTTCGTTATTTGTATACTCTGATTATCCCATGCTATAATAAAACTAGGTAATTATATTTAAATTTCCAGGTATAAATAATGATATAGTGTTATCGGAAATTGAAATCTGAGCTAGAGGTGGGCAATAACGCGTCAGTATTCATAAAGTATTGTTGAGGTAAAAAATAATCTTCGTAGAAACATGATTAAATGAGTAACTTATGGTCAATTTATACCTTCGTTCAGAAACAAGGAGCATTTTAAATCAATTGATTCACTCAATAATATAGTCTTTTTTGATTATATAAGATATATACTTTTTGTTAAGCAGACTCTTGCGTCTGTAGCCCATTTTTATAAATTTTGCTTCATTCATCACCGACATCTTGTACCGCAGTTTCTTCATTATCCTTTCTCGGTATTTCCGTCATTTTCTTTGTTTTTTCATATGCTAAATTCTTGACATGCCTTTTTGGATTCATTCCTTGGAGTAGCCCAACCATTCCATTCTCTTCGATCTGCCCAGGTCTAACATTAACGACTCGTTATACAACGCGTCTATTTGTACATATTTCTCACTCTTCATTTGTTTTGTTTTTTCTATAAAATTGTTTGATTGTCTTCCGGTCCCAAAAATCTACTAATTACTGTATCAAACTAACTAACATAGCTAACATTGAAGATCATCTTACTGTTTAATGTATTCGTTATAGCTCTCCAGTGCATATATCTCTACTTATTCGCTGGATTTGTTTGTTATCTTTTTCCAATTTTTCGTTTCTCCATCACAAGGGCGTCAGAAATATACATAATAATCCATTTACTCATTCCCTTCATCTTTTCCTGTCTTGTGCCAGTATCTTCATTTGGTTCATTATCTGCTACCATTATTTTCATATATCTGCTATTTGTTCGTTCGATGTATGTCTTTGTATGTCCCTTCTCCTTCTTCCTAAAATTCTTGTTTCCCATTTTCATCTAATATTCTTTTATCTATTTTTTTCTTTAATTGTTGATTTTTGTAAGTTGTTTCTTATGGTTTAATTCTATACTCTATCTATCCCAGTTGTTCCTTCTATTTTTCGTGAGTACATCATACATCATTCACTTTACTATCCATATTATTGTTTCCTTCCATATGTCTGTGGTTGAACTGTTATTGTATTGTATATTCTCAGTGTTACTTTCTTCGTTTTTTCTTTGCAGTGTTTCTTATTTTTCGTAACGTCTTTCTATTATATTCCTAGTATAAAAAGATTATCTATTATTTGTCTTGTGCTTTTCCATATGGTTTTTTCTTCTTCCTGGTTTTTGTCCACGAAGTTAAGCATATTGGTCTGTAGTTTTCGCAATTTGTTTGTTCTTCTTTCTTGTAGATTGGATCTAGCAGATCCTTCTCCCATTCTTGTGGTATTGTTTTCAACCTACATGCGTCCTTTTTCGCAATATCCATGCTTAGCTTTCTGCTTCCAAATATTTGACCATTTCTGGATCTATCTTGTTAATAAAAACACTTAAATACGTGTATACATCGTTTCCTTTAACTTCATTTCCTTATTATTTTTGAATTTCTATTTCCTAAATTTCCAGTTTTATTGTTGAGTGATCCAAGAAGACTCGATGTCTTCTCCGTCTACGTTTTTTGAGTGCTGTGTTGTTGTTGTTAAAATATTTCAACTCGTACTTATCTTGTTACATATTCGTTATATCATGAACTTATTATTTTTAAATACAACTATTATATCCTATTCTTATTGTGTCAAATAAATAGGAATGGGAATTTATGGAATAGAACATTACTTGCAGAAATTAGTGTCAGTAGAATCACGAAAAAAGTTCAATTCAAAAACCCTGTTTCATAAAGGAATAAAATTTCATAAATGACTCATCAAAATCAACAGTAATGAAAGCTGTCGTTTTTCCAATTCCACAGATTGAAAATAATTTTTCAAAAATTACACGGATTATAAATTTTCTCTGCTTTGGATTATATCATGGGGAAACAGATTGTATATCACTGGATTTCATGAGAGCTATTATTTGATTAGAGTATAAAATGTTTTCGAAACAAGCAAAAAAGAAAAGTATAAAAAATGTGATATAGTCATCAATGTGCGATTTTAGTTGCGTTTGATTATTTTTCAGCTCATCAGCTTGTTCCTCATTTTTTTGTTATTCTATGTATGTTTAATTGTTGTTCCTGTTGAATTGTTGAAATATCTATTCTGTTGTTGATTGTTTTCAATCTCAATATATTCTAAAAATGTATCAAAATAGTTAACAGAAACTAAATATAAGAGCAATATAATAATGTTGTTGATTGAATAAAAAGAACATATCAGACATTTTAGTAGAATATTTTCATATTACTTTTCATTTTAACCAAAACATCATATATTCTTGGCCTCTCGAAAGTTTCGCATCATTTTCTTTTACTTTATCTAAGATCTTGAAATACTATAATTCAAGGTAGGTATAAAGCGTGGTCTTAACGAAGAAAGCTTTTAATTCATTAAAAATATGGGCTACTACTTAGCGGCATCGATAACAGGTTAATTGGATAAAAAAGCAGGTAAAATGTAAAAAACAAATTGGAAAGGGATATGAAGAAAATTAAATAAACAGGGCAATGACTCCAGAGGCTTCCTTTAATTATTTCATATCAAAGATATATGAGAAATTTGTGAATATTCAATTTGAATGAAAAGTTGAATTTAATTAAAATTAGAATTATGGGAGTCGATGAAAGATTTCACTGAATAGTAAAATTAATTGAATGGTTTGAAACGGTTACTGGTTTGTGAATAAAATTCCAATTAAACATGTAATGAACAGAAATGTTCCAAATGAAGTAATGACATTTCTATAACAATATTTTCAGAGGGATTTCCATGAAAGCAATACTATGCATATATTGTATTGGAATAGTTAAATATTTATTTGAAAAAGTATCAAAATTTCAGGTCGTTGTACAAATAATTATAATAAGAGACTCCAAATAGATAGAATCAAACAGGAGTTTCCGAATATTTCAGCATTTTCATAAAACAATAAAATCTTCAATCACTATTATATATATTTGTACATGCAGCTAGAGATTTTCTTAAAAGTTTCAACCTTTTTGGATGCTGAGTTACGCTTATGCAAATGAAAAATGGGTTAGACACTGTGTGTTAAGAAATTATAATATAAATAATTAATTACTCAAAAACCTCCAAGGTTGGCGCTATTGTGGACAAAGGGTAATGTATGAATGTAGGAACTGAATTGAACTATGCTAAGTTACAGAAGTTGATATCATTTTGGACTCAAACAGTTCAATAATGAAAATTTCAACCACCTACATTCAGAAAATATAGTAAATATAACTTGGGAGAAATTGACCATGATACTTTCCCACCACTTAACCACCCTTATTTCACACATCTTGACGTACAATTTTCATATACACATTTTGTTCTCTTTTCCTCTTCCCTCCATAACCAATATTTACGACCGCATATTTTGAGTAGCTGAGTTCAAAAATGTCCGTATAAGCTTTCCGACGAGCGTTCCGGACGGAGAAAACATGCAAGAGTTATCGATATCATCGAAAAAGGTCACCAAATGGGACTCGACGACCGTCGGTTTAACGTAAAAGAGATAGAAGGGGCTATCCGCATATCGAAAGAATGCATTTCCTTAGATCTAGCCACCAGGGACTATTTAATGTTTCCTAGCCATGAAATTTCACTTGCAGAAGAGAGATTCATATCAGATGATGATGTTTTATCATTAGTAAATTATTATTTTGAGGGCCAAAAAGGCAACTATAGTTTGGAAGGTTTGTACGATTGGAATTTATGTATTGAAAGAGGCTATAGAAAGTAGATACTTTTTCAGATCGTATCGTAGTAAATATTTTAAAAAGAAAACAAACTTTCCTGGAATCCTGAAAATATTATTATTTTATTTTATGTCGGTGAAATATGGTCAAAGGTTCAAAGACATAACTCTATCATAATGCTTATAATCAATAATTTCGTTTCACTATCTTCCACCTATTGCCCCGATTTACCTTTTTACCGACGAAATGCCATTTTATTGTAAGAAATCCTCGCCAATTATACATTTATTTAGATTAGTTTCCAATACAGGTTTTCCATTTTATTTTCTACGAATGCTTTGAAATGTTTCCGCATCTCTTCCATACGATCAAGTTGGGGAATTTCCCATGTCATTATAGTGAAAAATAGTTTTTCACTTATCAGAACAACCAAGTCAACCATGAATTGTTATATGTCAAGTCAACTTGGCATGTATCGACATTGAAGACGCAACCTTTCACACAAAAATAGTTTTATACTTGAATTTGTTACAGATTGATCTGTAGAAATAGATATTCAATATAAACCTCTAGATAGTTTTCAAAAAGTATACGATGTTTTAATAATTTGCTACCAAGCACATCGAGACAAAAATATAACATTGATATCAGTAACATTATGGACTGGTGAATGCAAGTCGGAGTGAATTTTTATTAGAAATAATATGGTTTATTTTGAGTCATCAAGAAAATGGAAACTGTCAACTTTGTGGTCCCAACATTCAATGCTGAAGAGTATTACAACTATTAGAAAATTTTATTTGAAAATTCGCAAAACTACGTGCATTTCTTGAAATAAAATTAGAAAAATATGTTCAAGAACCGTTAAAACTCTGAAGGAATTCAATAATTGCTAAGATGTACATGATAGGATAATGGTATTCTTGTATATGTATATGTGTATATAGATTTGGTGTCTCCTATACACTTCGACCCAAAGGATCTATTGTGTCCCTCTTTTTTTGGTGGGATACTGGGGAACCCAGTGTTTACAGCTAATCCATTAATCCTACTCCTCTCAAAAAATCTAGACTACCGGATGGTTTCAATTGTCAAAGATTTTCGTCTTCTATTTAAAGCGCTATAAGGTGTAGTGCTCTGAAGTTCTTCAGTGTTCCACACTTCGAGAGAATATGGATAGAGGTTTCATCCTCTGTGCAACAAAATCTGCACGTTACATTATCTGCTAGGTCTAGCGTCTTCAGGTGTTTGTTGATGCGACATTGCGATAGTTCCTCTCTAAATTGAATTGAACACATTTTTCAATTTCATAGATTTCTGCTTGAGAAATGCTTGGTGCGCTGCAGAGGATTTCAGAGTGTTTGATTCTGACCCCGTACACTCCTATTCCAGTTTCGATTCCACTTGCCCAATGGTATTCTTAGAGACATTATGTAACAAAGTAATTTTGGTTTTAATCTCCGGCTGCTTTAGCTATTAGTCTTACAAGGGTTCTTGTGGTGTATGTAGAAAATTAGAAATTAGAATATTCGGTTCTTTCGAAATACTTATCCCAAACTAAAGCAAAAGTTTCTATTAATTTTAGTCACAGAAGAATTCTTCCAAATTCACAAAAAATATGCGAAGTTTGGATCATACACGGACGAGACGCATTTTTCTTTAATTATCAGTATATTTTGGTAGTTACCGAATCCAGCATTATATAAAGTCTACAATTTCCAATTGTTGTAGGAGCAGATCTTCTAGCTCTAACACCATGAGGGCTGGAAATCTGACATTATTGCCGATTTCGACAACTCATGGCCAACAAAATGAAAACATTAGGAAATGTAGTGAAGTCTATCTCACCCCCAGTGCCACCGAATAGAATTTGGGCTTTGGCAATGTTTCAATTACCGAAAGTGTGTTAAAGTCAAATCACCTACCAGAAATTACTTTCCAAAATTGTTCAAATCTAATTATTGAAAGTATAAAGATGAGTAAATGTAATGTGCTTTTCAATTCTGAGCTCGCTTGAATTGCACTTATGTGTCTTTCCTCCTTGTATGTATCTATCATCATTTTTTGTTTAGAATCTCTATTATTCTGAGAACATAAATATCAATCTGTCCAGTTCCACTTGTCAAAAATGATTCAAATCCTGAAAGTCATTATTGAAGGTATGATTATATAATATCCTTTGTATTCAACTAGATGTCAAGACTTGCTTCCGTTCGTTTACAGATAGTTTCAAGCGGTTATCAGGATATTTTGTATAACGTACAAATAGGGTGTGACATTAATTTCTTTCCCACTCTATAATTTATAGTCAATTAACAAACAGCGTGTTCTATAAACGAGTCGGTACTTGTAGTAGTATTTATTCTTTACGAGAAACATTGGAGTTTCCAAATAGATATAGGAGTGTATTCAGTAGCGGAGTAACATTGATTAGAAAGGGGTATTTCAACTTGATTATTGGAAGTCTTCATTTGAATTAACTAACCTATAAATATTTTCATTGCTAAAAACTAAATAACCAAAGAGGATTGCTTCTACGTGATTGTACAATGTATTAAACGAAAACTAAACAAATGTGTTATGAAAAAAAAGTTATTTCATATAATCAGAAATCATATTTTTTTTTTATTTTCAAGAGTAAAATTGATAGTTAACAGACATGCTCATCCAGTCAAAGTCAAAAATATTGCGCTGGTGATTTACATTGTTGTCATACATTCCGATAATCAGTAAATATAATAAAATTTAGTATTGCGCGAGGATTGTCCTGTATTTTTTATTTTGTTTCTGATATCATCCGAAAATATTGAAAAATTTGGAGCTCTAATAGCTACATATGATAAATTAGAATAATATATTGGTTATATATGATCACAAAACCAACAACTTTGACGTCTCATTAAACTATTAAAGTTGCTTATTGAAGTAAACCAAATTCATATGAGCCAGAATGAATTAAGATTTTAATTACATTAGAATGTGATGTTATGCAAAATGATGCGGTTATGTCTCTAAGGATTTATAGTCTAACCGAAATTCAGTAATAATATCTACTTTGAGTAATTAGGTGAGAAACGTTTTAACAGACTAATGATGCCAAACATGAATAAAAATCAGGGCGCAGAACACTTATGACAAATAAAAACGAATATTCAGTTTTTGTCTTAAGGAGAGAGGATCCACACTTGAGTATTCGATTAATATCATGTCTAGTGTCTCTTCCGGTGTTGAATGTAAGGTAAAACTGTTCCGTTTCTCACTATTTCAAGCTGCAATATTCTTCACTGTTACGTTTGCTGAGTTTTTTGGCTTTCTAAATGAAAAAAAGGTCATCATGCTGAAATATACCAATGTTTATGGAAAAGATGTTTTGGATGATGGATATGTGCGAGAATGGCAGAGGATTTTTGATGAAGAAAGTGCAAATAATGAAAAAGGATCTGAATGAAGAGTTGTTACAAACAATTTATGAGAGAACTCGCAAACAACACCATCAGACTTCCATTTGTTCTGTAGGCCTAGCAAATTTCTTGATGGAAATCACTGACATGCTTTTTTGATGATGGAATTCAAAAGCTACGTCTATTTTCATAATTGATTATTCTGTAACGTTTCTTATTTATAAAATGACTCTAGTTTTTTAGTAATTTCCTTGATGATAGTTTATTCTATAGAAAATAACCACATGAATATTTTCTTATTTTTGAATTTGAAAAGTATTATGACTGTAGATCTATTCATTCTGAAATGTTATCAAAATTTTCGAATTACCTTTCTCATTTTGTCATTTGTAGTTTATAGCACTTTCTCAAAACTTTCTTCACCATACGGTAACAATATTTGCTGAAAGTCAAAGTCAAAGAGACTGAGATCTTATGGAGATGGTCTCTGAAGTACCTGGCCTGATCTAGAGATAGCTTTAATTTCTTGAAAAATATCACTGTATTAGAAAAAACACAATCTATACAGTAGTTTTCAGTGAATTTATAAATATGGGAAAACTCGTCATCGTACAATACTGTTATTTAAAAGGCATTAGCACTACCAATATAAAAGCTGAACTAGATTTTACTCTGGGTGAGTCGCCATGAGACCTGCGAAGACAAGCATCGTAGTGGTTGACCAAATGAGGTTACGACTCCAGAACTGTAGAGAATCCACGAAGCGGTACTGGATGATTGCCGTCTGAATGTGCGCATTTTAGAAAGTACGTTACTTCGCATATTAACTGAAAATTTGGACATGCGGATGCTGTGCGCAAGATGCGTGCCGCGTTTTCTCACAATGGACAAAAACAGTATCATGAAGATGTTTGGCAATGTTACACACAAATAAAGTCGAGAAGACCAATCAAAACAATGCACTGAAAAGGAAGAACCAGCTCCAAAGTAGGCAAAAACCGTTCCATTTGCAAGCAAGGTCATGGTTAATTTTTTGGGATGCACGTGGGATAATTTTGATTGACTATCTTGAAAACGAAAAAAAATCAACACGAGTATTATGCAAACTTATCGCAAGGTTTAAGGAAAAAAATCAAGCATAAACGGCTGTGTTGTTTTATCAAGACATTGCACCAGCTCACATATCCGTTATTGCAGTGGCCAAAATTAATTAATTAAAGTTTGAATTACTACCCCATGCGCCCTATTCGCCAGATTCAGCCCCCTGGGAGTATTTTCTGTTCTTAGGCTTGAAAAAATTGCTCGGTAGCAACAATGAAAAGGTGATGTCGGAAGTTAATGGCTGAAAGGAGATTACGTTGAAAAATTAATGTATTTTTTTTGAAAATTTTTATGTTTCCTGTGTTGGGACAAATACTTCTGGGACCATCATTGTATTATAACAAGTTTGTTTCAATAATAACGCTATTTATATGAGCAAGGTGACGTTTATAAGGGGAGTTGAACATTTCTCTAGTCCAAGGACATTCTCAACATCTCCAGACAATGTTACTTGATACGTTCTCTTGGGAATTAGGACTCTGCATTAAACTTTATCTTATTCTACATATTTACTGTCAAATTTACTAGCATTAGTGGTTTTGGGTACATATGTTATAAGGCGTATTCTAATTAAAATAATAAAAACTGACCAAAATCACTAACATTCTCATTTTGTTTGTTATTATATTGTACTTCTAGAATACAAATGTCAAAAATACGTTTTTTTAATTATCTCTGTTCCTCGTAGACAAAGTATAGAAGCTGTTAACGTCATTGAATGAATTAAAACCTTTTGTTTTATTTCTCATCGTACGTGAACTACTACGTGATAAATCTCTTAAATTCGTTTGGAATGTGGTAATATTTTACTCTTGTCATCCTAACAATTAAAAACATTTACGTTCAAAATTAACTGTAAAATATTTAACGCCCGTAAAATTAGAGTGAAAAGGAAAATCGAAGATAAATTGCCCATCAAAAAAAAATTAATGTATGCAGTTATAGGTATAGTTAGGTTGTTAATAGACGTACCCATCACGTTTTGTAATATGTATCAGTATTGTATTAATATAAGCAGAGTCGTCTCCAGTTATTTATGGATAGGGTTTAATATCACATATAGATTATAATCAAAAATATTGATCAATGAAATAATCGATAATCTGAAATCATTTTCTTTTAACATTACTTTCGGAAAATACAGACGCATGAAGTCATTCCTAGCGATATAAAAGGTGTGAGAAATTAAGAGAAGAGTAATATAGAACTTGACTCATCCCTAGCAATGCACTTATCATGAGTTCAAATCGAATCCATTACTGGAAACATTTCTTTACTGCTCCTTTCATATTTTCATATGTTCTTTTGTAGCTTTTTCAATGTTAGAAATAGTAACGAAACTTTTCGTAACTAGTACATTTCTTATAACTGAAAAATAATTGATTGTGTACGAACTTAAAGGACTCTAGCGCAAATCCAAAGAGAATTGTGATACGGTGACTTGTGATTATCAATAAAGTAGCTATTCATTCATATATTCATTTGCAAACAAAATAGAAAAGTATTATGTTCAAGAACTCAATATTTGACTTATTTTAGGCCTTTTTAGAGCAATTTGAATCACTTCTATGTGCTGTAACTTTTTTAATAATGAAATATCTATATCCAGAAGACGTCTTTTCAATTCCCTGCAAATTGATAGACTATTTTCTATTTTGTATTAGTGTATAGTATCTGAATTCAGTATCAGAGTCAATTGAACACGTTTCATATGTTTTTGGTGTTTAATGATGTTACCGTCCATAATTGATTCCTTTTCATGTTTGAATCGATTTTATCACGTTTAAACAGTATTCTAAGTTACCTTGTTAACACCACAGACAAATTACAATATTTCGTGAAATTCCTTGTCTCTTTTCTCATCAATTTGAAAGAAAATTTTATATCAATGCTCTATTCAAAATCAATGTGTCACGACAATCACCGTAAACACAATCCCACTAAAGCTATCACAGCCGCAAAGTGACAAGTCTAAAAGGGTTCAAACTTGTCACTTCTTATCTTAACACATGAGCCTAGCTGACGTATATGTATCGTAAGTATTTGTAGCTATAAATATTTATCCAAATTTTTCATTTTTCTCAAATGTAAATTGACAATTCCAGTTATTGTTATAATTTTTAGTACACTATAATTAATTTTATTTCAAAATAACCATTTTAACACTAGTTCATACACTTTTGCTTTCTAGTTAGTTGTTTGAATGAGGAAAAAGAGGAATGGAAAGCTTCAAAAAGATACTAAGCTTAGATGGAAAAAGAACTAAAAATTTAATGTTCTGAATTTTAAGAATAGGATCGGGTATTAGGCGTAGTAAAGTGGTGTGATAAAATATGGTTGAGTGAAGGAGTTAGTCAATACTTAACGTTGACGTTGATGGAATTGTAATTTTCCATAAAACTCCACACTAGGAGTTTTATGAAGAGATATATGAATGAATTTTATTTCACAATATTCAAAATGAATAGAACATGAATTGAAATTAATCGCTATAATTATTTTTTTAAAAGGTCAAAAAGTGATGTTACTTAATGTGACGGAAGAGCAACATTAGGTATAAGTCTAAATACCTCAGACATTTTACTTTAAGTTGCCAAAATATTGTTTATCATTATTTTAGTGCTAGTTTCTCTGCTTGATTTTTTCACCAAAACCACATGGAACACCATCAGTATACTATATTTTTTCAATGTAAAATTTGAAGGAGCTGGTTCCGTTTAAAAGAAAATATGACTGGTCTATCAGAAATGACGCTTTCGAAATAGTTATTTTTGGTCATCTTAATGGATAACCGACAATCATTGCTCATTCAATGGATCGATGAATAACATGAATTTCTTCTGTAGAATTGACGTATTTTTTTTTGAATTTGAATAAACTCATCACACCTCGAATATCAAAGCTTATGTTATTACGATAATTTATGAGCTTGTAATATATATTTCACTATTCGAATCTCGCCGCAAGAACGCAGAGCATTGAAGACTATTTATCTTTTTTGTCCATAATGATGGCGTGCTTATCCATGAGTAAAATGGATTATAAATTGTTATCTTGGGTAACTCACAATTACCGCTATAATCGCCAAGCACGAAAACATATCCAGTTGCTTCTTTCACTAATATTCCAAATTGTTGAGTTGGAATTTCGTATTTTATCAAGCGGTACATAAATTTCTTTGTGATTGTTCAACGATAATGGGGATTTTATTGTTAAGTAAACAGTTTTGTACGAAACTCGGAACGTTATTGTGCAAAACCGATCACGTAGCATTCCAAAAAACTGGATAAAAACTTAAGAAATATTTTTCAAATCATTGACTACGTCTGGAAGGCTTTGCAAAGATTTTCTCTCAATCGAAACCTTACAACTTCCTTGGAAATATTTTGACGCTCATGATTAAACAAGTAGTGAATTGAAATCATTCAATTTTTCTATGGCAACTGTGAATCCATAATATTCATATTAAAGAAAACGTTTTCTATTCATTGTAGTTTCAACAAAGTAAGTTCATTATCATCTATTCATTGGTTAATTTCTTCTCTCAATTAATCTATGACCTTTTGAAAAGGCAGATGTCAAGAAGCATATCTTATTCAATTTTTGCTAAAATTTTGTTTGCGTTTGACAGTTATTGATAGCTGACTACATCGTGTTTAGGCAAAAGGAAATTGGCGCAATTTCTTGTGCTCATTATATATTATTTGTTATACTTATACCTTGACTAAGATTGATAATCACTAGAGAATTCTGTACAAACAATTACAAGCGAAAAGTCGGTTTATTGAATATCTTTGTTATTGTACAAGTATGGAAGTCAAACATTCCTGACTGGGAGTGTGGAATATTTTGTTTCAGAGGGTTTATTTGATAATAAGGAAGCTTCTTGCAAAATAGGTGCCGCGTTCGCTCAAAATCAACTACAAATTTAGTCCCGTGATAACGAAAAAAAGGTTTGGTGTTGCGCAGTTGCCATTTGGACGAGTTTTCACACCATTTTGTAATGATGGACGAATCATGAATCCAGTACATCACATCAAAGACCAAACAGCGGCAAAAACATGTTTTTTCAGAGTAAATAGTCGCCTAAGATGACAGATGTTTATCGAAATGCATGCGGCGTGATACACTAAATGCCTTTGCAGCAAATGGCTGCATAGGGAAAAAGTTCTTTTGTATCCATATTTCGTTCAACTAACTTCTATCATCTCGTCCTACGGTGACAATTTGATGATAACTTTGTACAGTTTATCAAAAAAAAAATCTTTGTCTCATGTAGTTTTACTGAACCGTGTTTGGAAATAATTCAGGAAATTCATGCCTCATATAATTTTGTATGACTTCAAAAATGGATACTTTTTCAAAATGACTTTAGTACTTTAGTACAAGGTACTTTTTTTAGGTTTCTAGATATATTGTGAAAGCTTGATGTTAGTTTGACTCAATTCTTATCTATTATATTTTAATTTTTGTGATGATGAACAGAATGCATTTATTTGGAGGTGAATGCTAATTCACATTTCCAATGTTGTTATAAATTTCGTAAATATGTAGATAACTCAATTACAAACATGCTGAATTGCGTTTAGTGACTATAAAAGCTTTATAAAATGTCAAGATATAATATTTTTTATAATTAATATCAACAAACATATTCCTCATTTTATCATTTTCCTTTTTCTATCCGTACTGTTACATAAATCAACCGAAACGGTAGATTGAAAAAGGCGACATTTCCTAACCCATTAAATCACGTTACTCATTTTTTCGTAATAAATTTTGGTTGTAGAGTCTAAATGAAATTTCATCAGCATTAATGAGAACTGAAGTCCATTAAAAGGGCATTAAGTGACAGAGAACGTATTTCACTTTAAAATTATACGCGATTTGATCCAACCATTGAAATAATTCAACGTACAGTAATAGTTTTTAACCGGCAGGATACTGAGTCAGATAGGCAAATGAATTTGCCAGTTAGCTATGAAATCCTGTATTCGCATGGTAGAGTAAATCCTTAATGGTGTCGCTTCAAATTGAAAACCTTTGAAAATATAATTTTGATGTGTCTATCACACGGACATCTGATAAGGTACAGTCTTAATGAAATTGATGCAAATAATTCAATTACCTCCCCAATTATCACTGTTAAATTCTGATTTTCTGAACAAAAAGAAAAGTTTCATGAATTTTTTTTTATATATTCATGGAGCTCTTTTCAAAATCTATGAATTAAAAAGATGAGTATGGAATGTGAATTGTATAATTTTGAAAGAAAATCTCTTACAATTGTTAAGCTCCTTTCATCAATTGTGTACAAATCTCAAAGATGGTAACTACGTTCTTCAAATAATTTCAAAATCATGTTACAAGTGAATTTATTTGAATATATCAATATTGATAAGCCACATTTGTATTTTAGATATACAATTTTAATGGTTAGTATTGAGTATAAACTTTATAAATTTATAAAATGCCGTTTCAATTTACAATACTTCTCCCAATGTTACTACGGAAAGATAAAATCTATCTAATTAGCTGAATTTTACGATATTTCCAGCACTAAGTAACAATGTGAAAAAAATTACCATCGGGTTCACATATGGGGCAAACGTTTGTGGTACTAGAACTAGTTTGAATACCACAAGGAGCAATCTCTCAAAGTTACAAAGACTGGCTTGCTTATGTGCAACCGGAGCCATGATATCATGTCCAACAGCAGCACTAGGAGTGATTATAAATCGCCCACTTCTCCACGTAGTACTGGAAAACGTGACAAAAAAATATTACTTAGAAAGTTTAGAGTCGGAATCACCAAACAAAAACTGCCCTAAGTAATGACCAAACCATGATAAACTTTAGCTTTTGGAGGAATTTTATCTTTTCACGAAGTGAGTAGGATCATAAAAATATACAAGGAATGAATAAAAATGCTATTTTTCAAGCAGAAATTTATGCAATCAAAAATGTTTCCAGCTCAATCTAGAGAGAAACTACTGCAAATAGAAGATCATAATCCTATCCGATAAATAAATTGAACGAGCTAGGCAATAAAAACAAATTGAAAGGGAAGGGAAATGGAATAGCTGCTGAACTCGCTGGCAGGGGTACACAAGTCCTTTATGGGTCCTAAACCATTCTGTGATATCAGCTACAGAACAATTGAATAAGCACTGGAAAAGGAGGTAGATAGGAACAAAACCAATTATTGGAGCAACCTTTAGGGAAATTACAACCAGTCCTATCGGGGCATTGTTGTCTCAACAAACACCTGAAGACGCTAGACTTAGCAAATAATGTGGCGTGCAGATTTTGTTGTATGAAATAGAAGAAGAATATCTCTGGCAGCTACAGCCATCCCTCATTGTGGACTTGTTAAAATGAGTGGGATTATCAGATCAGCTGTAAACACTGGGTTCCCCAGTATCGCAGCAAGAAAGAGAGACACAATAGATCCTTTGGGTCGCAGTGTATATGATACCCCAATATCCACATACATACATACATATCAACGGGTTACTTCCAGATCGGTCTTCAATTTGGAAGGCCTCTGAAAGTTTTTAAACTTACAGGAGTACCACGATGGAACAGATCCTAGGGAGATAATGAAAGGCGAATATCACCTAGAAAATGTAATAGATCTTTGTCTTATGTAACAAAATAGGCGAAACATACGCTTTTTATGAATGATAATTCACCGGCGATATTACCTGATATTAATTTCATTGAATATATAAGTAGAATGACCAAACAATCCTCCGGCTAATGACCAAAAACTATTTCTCAATAAGTTAACAAAAACTTCATTCTTGCGTGCATACACGATTCAAATTGATCTAGAAGTGGAAATAATCTTCATGATTTTACATTTGATATATTCAGTGTTGTGCGTATCAATTCGTTTTAGTAGTTTATACCAAGTTTTTAACATTGCATTTTTTATAGAATCTTTTGCAAAAGGCTTTATTTATTTAATTTCAAAAACTTTCACATATTTTGGTATGTTTAAGATAACAGTGGCGACATTACTTTTGGAATCCAGTGTATATTTAAAAAAATTGTCAGAGATGTGTCAGAGATTGAAATGAACATATGTTAATATATAATTACTAATAATAATCACTTTTTAATGAAACTTCTCACATAATTTTTGATATATTTATTATCTAATGATGATATCTATAATGAAGTGAAATCAAACGCAAGTCGGGGTGAAAAGCGCTTTAGGTAGTTGTTTCTTTGAATTATTTCCATATAATTTTGTAACTTTCTATTAATTTTGCTTGTTCTCAGTTGTAATGAGTTTGATTTTACTTGTAAATGATCTCAGTTGTTGTCTCGTAAGTTTTTGACATGATTCACAACATCTCCAAGCACTTTGGATGAAACTTCAGCCACTCCAATTCAACACATCTGAACTACACGATAAACCTTGGAGCATTTCAAAATTATTACAAACATAAAATCTTCGACGGTTTGTTGAGATATTTTTTGTGATAAATTAAGTTTATATGATAAATTTTAATGATCGATATTAAGACATCCTTCGACGTTCTAGATATTTCATCAATTAACCAATTTTCAAGTATTTCTATGGGGAGAAAAGAAAGTGTGATTGCTACAGAGGCTTCTCATATTTCGAATAGATTTTCAGTTAATTTCGAAGTAAGACATGAAAGTTTTTTGTTAACTTTTAATAGTGAGGTTGGGATGACTATAATTACAATTATTATCAATATTTAACAATAAATAATTCTATCGCATTCTTTCTTTAAAATTATTGATGAAACCTTTTAAAAATGACATCATGGGTATAGATCTTGTGAGATTTTTGGTAGAAACAGTTAATTTCGTAAGCTTCTAATGAAGTCAGATTCGCCCCATTTGAAGTATTATGCAAGGGCCGGAACATATGTTAGTTCTAAGGGCAAATTTTGACCGTTTTTCGGTTCATCGCCTATTTCAATTGCGTAAGATAGTTCCTACTTTGGCGATGTTGTAGGACCTTCCTTTGCGTGTGAAGTTTTTTAGGCTTGAACATTATTGTGGTTCACTTTTCATCACCCCTAATAATTCAAAATAGTCCCAATGGCCCTATGATCATTTGTTATTACATATTAATGGGCCTCAAGTTTTTTGATAACCAACATTATTTCTTTTAGTTTTGCTGTCTGCTATTGACATGATGATCAAGTTTCTTGGAGACATAGAAAAGTTGCTATGAACGGATAGTAAGTTTCCTCTTTAAAATTGCAAAATTGGTCAGATATTGATTTGTACTACTGTATTCTATTATCCTAAGCTTCAGTTTGTCAATGAATCTCACTCAAAGAAAGTCAGTATACCGATTGTCTTTCTGAAATTCAATATACGACAATGTTCCTAGAAGTACGTGGCTCAACGAGTGAAACTCCTTTAAGCTCCATGTACTTATTCCAGCGATGTTTAATAAGTTCGAAACCCTTTTTATGATACGAATCGTCAAGCTCTTGAAAACAGCTGACATCACCTCTTCATTGTTGGGAAATCTTTGGCCGCCAAGCCATTTTATGCACCTGGAAAATTCGAGGGGGTAAATCTGGCAAAAACAGCGCATGAGAGAGCAATTCAAACTTTATTTTATTGATTTTGGCCATTGCAATAACGGATGTGTGAGCTGGTGATGGAACAAAACTTTCTTCTTAGCCAAATGTGGCCGTTTTCCCTTTTTTTCTTCGTTCAAACGTTGCAATAATACTCGACGTTAATAGTTTTTTCTTTTTCAATACAGTTAATGAGAATTATCCCACGCACAACCCAAGAACCCGCGACCTGACCTTGCTTGCAGATAGAACGGTCTTGGCCTTCTATGGCCTTCCTGTGCATTGTTTTGATTGTTGTTTTGTTTCGGTTGTGAAGTGGTGAACTCACATTTCATCCATGATTATGAGACAGTGCAAAAATTCGGTTTTATTTCTGTGAAACATTGCCAAACACTTGATGGAAACATCTTCCAACGCTGGTTTTGTTCCATTGTGAGCAAACTAGGCACCCATTTTACGCACACGTTTATAGCTCGAGTCGATCACTGAGATGCTGGTCTTCGTATATCATATGGGCTCGTTCAGACCCAATATTCTACTATTGATAACGAAGGAGAAGTCTCACCTAGAGAAGAATCTAGTTCACCTTTTATATTGGTTGGGCTAGGACCTTTCAAATAAAAGTATTGTATCACATAACGATGACGAATTTTTTCCATTCCAAATTCACTGAAAATGTTCACTATTTATGGCTGCTAAACAAAACCTAAACAACGTGGCATCCTCAAACTTCAAACATATGCTGTATAGATTGTGTACTTTATAAGACAGTGTCATTTATTGAGCAACTACCGTTATCTCTTGGTCAGACCTAGGTACTTCTGGAACGATAACTTTTTATCTATATGTGTAATTGTTAGTTATTTTTATAGGTAAAAATTTCCAGAGGAAATACGTTTTTTCATATTGGAGTGAATCTATTCTATAATATTATCCAACGTTAAGAAATTTCCGAAACAAATCATTATTTTCAGCATCTCACATCGCAGATAGAAAATTTGTAGCTTCTTTGTACATTACCTATTCATATAAGCTCAGAATTTCTACAAAACCTTCATAATGTTTAACTAGAAACATTTTCCCGGAAATGTTGAAACATCAACTCACGTTCAATCTTTTTGTTTCCTGTAAAAATAACTATCTTTCAATTTCTTTAATGCACCATTCGTAATTCTGGATTTTGCATGATTTACTCCGACTACATCCCTATGTGAATATAAAGATGTCAGAATTTGGGTATCGAGTTATTGGCGGAAACGGAATTCTGTTTCCGAGTCAAATAAGCAACACAAACGAAACCGCAAATATGTTAAACTGACATGTCTGCTAGATAAACGTTCCCTGTTCATAAAAATCCGGATTTTTGTAACTCAATAATTCTATTAAAATTGAATGTGATATATGTTGTATAATTTATAATATCTCCGTCTTTTCTAGGATATTATTTGTAACACACAATCACAAGTAGTTCGACATACTGCACGAATAACTTAATTCGTGAACAGTTAACTAGATGTTGCTCGAACCTTCTAAGAGGAAGCAACTTTGCTGTTACAAGCAACATAATTCTGCAACCAGTTATATCACGTCTGGCAAATTTCGAATAATGCTTGCGTTCTGTAGACCAAGACATAACCTCAAAAGAAAATAAACCAAACATTCCATTTGTTCAAATTAAAATAGTACAACAAAAGAAGAAATAGAGATAAGAAATATAATATGTAAATATTTCTACTCAAAGATAATATGACAAAATAAAACCCCACTATGTTAATTACAGCGTTTATTCTAGTTGCGCACAACTTTTTTATCACGAGTTGTAATCGGAACCTCACTTTTTGAGTCAAAATATCATTCACTAAAAAGAAGCAACATCATTTTTAATCAAAAGGAATTTCAAATACAACAAATCATTGTCAGATGAAAATAAAAAACGGATTTCTTGTTTATCTCTTTCGCAAACTCTAAGTATATCTTGATATACGTTCGCCAAACATTATTTCTGGAACCTAGTTGCTTCATATACTTATTTAGACTTTCAAGTCTTCAAGTTTATTACAATAGACACACCTTTATATCTCTATATAAAAATCGTTAAGTTCTGGTACCTGATCTTGTTCATTGTTTGAATACAGACCAAATCAAACATTAGAAGACTACAGTTCGTTGTTATTGCAAGGTTTACTCATTTTTCCACCGGATATCATTATCAATAATCATACAGTAAAACGGATGGATCTTGTTTAGTATAATATCAGAACATACCTAAAAAAACAAATTATCATCTAAAAAACCCTAGCATCTCTTTGCTATCCGTTTAGTGAAAGTGTTATATAGTGGAAAGAACTCTGTAAATTAACACAACGATGTCAGAATGCATTTTAAAAACTTACATGCAGTTTTAAATCTGCTGAAGTCTGAATTTTTTTTATTTTATGTTATATTTTATGTTAAAATTTGAAATTTTGTTTCAGGTAAGTTCCAGATAACTTCACAAGACCAATTTGAGTAAGTTATTAGTGCAGTTACTCAAATGATAAAATATTATCAAAAGAAAATGATGATGTCTAAAGAGATATTCTGAAAGAGAAAGAGGAAAAGAAGAAAGGATACTAATCAAGATTTTTTGTACGGGTACTGTAATATGAAGATCGGTAATTATTTCCTATCAAAAATCTTTTCTATTAAATTTGTAAAGGATATAAATGCAAGGCCGAACCCCAAACTTTAGTGAGGTACGATTGCATAGTGAAACATCTCTAATTGTAGTATGTCAATACGAGTATTCCAAAGAGTTAAAATATATAAGATAGTTAGTTCCATTTCGGATTAGAGCTTAACTATACTTTATTTAAGTTTCATGGTTTGTTTCCTCTATTCAAGTTTAATTGATTAAAAATGTTATTAGCTCTTTGTTGTAGAGCTCTGCCAGAAACGTTAAAGCTGAAAGATAGTAACTTATTTTATATTTTGTATAATAGTCCGTTTCGACTTTCTTTTTCAATTGTTCTAAAGCTTCTGCTTCATAAGTTATTACCACATCTTCTGCGTATTCTGTAATGTTACCAATCATATTTAATACTTTCGTTGCAAACGAAAAAACCCAGTTTTCTCTCAAATTTGAGAATTCCTTTTCTTTTAATCTAACCATGATACTTTTTTCAATCCCCTGAACATCTGAAGTGATTTCGTAGTGAAATATTACATATAATTTATTGATTTTCATAGGAGGTATATTACCAACTCTGTAATTGGGATCGGTCCTTCAAGAACCGGTGCTTCCAATAACGTCACGTCGATGCCCTTAAAACTCATCGCATTTCAACCTGAAGAATTCCAATGGAAAAATATAATCGTTTTTGATCAAATTATCATTATTATTGTAAATAATATACCCCTGTTAATCTACAGTTATAGTTTACAAGAATTTACACAAAACTAATATTTAAAATTTTAAAAAATAATCGTATTTAAAAATAAACATTAGTTCTTATTACTAATAAATATTTTCACAATATATTCCATTTTTTTGAAATTTATTTCCAATTATCTATCTTTATCAAACTGAATCCTTTTTCTTTATCACATTCGTTACGGAAGATGTATTATACCTCCCAGCTGTCCTTTCTAAACTACTACGGTATTGACAAAAGTCATTCTAGTTCAGAGAAAGAAACAGATACGTAGTTTCCTTATCTTAACAGTTTACATATCCCTTCAGTAAGGTCAAAGTAATATCCGTTTGAAAGTAACATTATTAAATACAAGAATGTTGATAATTGAAAAAATTATTGAAATCCTCAAACTTAATAATTCATTCACGTGGAAATTAAATAAACTGAATAGAAACAGAACTACACTTTGTAGTACTCTATACTATATGATTTTCAGTAGCTAAAACCCAAAGTTAATCGTTCGAAAACAATTTAGGTTCCGAAAGCTTGTTAATTATAAGCGAATATCCAGACATGTTAGTTGCTGTAAATAATTTGATTGGAGTTGGAATTTTTGGGACCCGTAATGACCATAATATATAAAAAAAATTTTTCCTTGGTATTCAAGCGAATCGTTTCGGTAAATGTCTTTGTCCAATTTTGAATAGTATTCCCTCCAATGGGCATATTATCATACCAGTGATCATTTTCGAATTTCCAGTGATGATTCATTCTTAGGAATAATCTGTTAATATTTGGGTACCTTTTTTGTCATCAGTTTTTCAAATCTTAAAGGACAAACGTTGTTGCCGTTTTGCTTTCAGCATATTCTTTAACCACTTTAGCAAGTCTTGCTGAAAACAAGGTTATATTTAACTAGATTTGATACAGAACCATGGTTGTTTGATTCCATACGAAAAAAAAGTCAAGCAAGTAGCAGTTTCCCCATATTGCCAAACTAATTCTACCGAGGGGTATTTTCATTTCATGAATTTAACTTTTTATTATTTCTACGGAACTTAAAATGCTGTCGAACTTTGTTTACGGGCTTCAGTTTTCCTCGTATAAAATCGCGGGTAACTCGCGTTTGTTGAAATTCAACACTTTTAAATAACTAAGGTAATGACTTACATTTCTTTATAATATTTTTCTTGTAACAACTCAATTGTTCGGTTCCACATGGTTTTGACTTTTTCATTTCACTGCTGTACTGATTAGTTGTCTTGAATGAGATGACTTCAAATTAATTGATTTCATCGGATTTCTACTGGAGCAAAAAAAATCATGTTAATTAATTCGTTTTCAGCTGTAAGCACTTGTTTTGTATGAGTAAGATCAAAACGGAAAGACAAGGGGTAACTATTTCTAGTGAATTATCTATTTTAGTCAATACTAAAGGGAAAATGTAAAAATCGAATGATAATAAAGCAGATGGGCAAAGGCAGTGAAGTGTCAATGTTGTGTCGTTAAAAAGAAGTCAAACAATTGATATTGAACACTCAATACATACAAAAGCAAATTATCTCTTCTCCTTTGTTCCAATCATCCCATTTCTAATTATAACTACAGTTTGATCAACATTTTCCAACATCTCAGAACAAAATTAATTTTCCTGAATAACAATGATGAGCATGCCAACATGTCACCCATGTTTGCCAAAATGGATTGTTAATGTGAATTAGAGTATTGTATGAACTTTTGTATCGAATTAGCAATTTCGCAATGGCATTATCTAAACTTTGTTAAATGAACTACAATAAAATAATTAGTTTGTACGGATGACGCTCTTTCGAAACAAACCTAATTGTTCCGTGAGTAATTCACATTTAAATTGAAGAAAATTGACAACATTCCAACAAAATTTTCAACGAAAACATAATGTTAATATCCAGTATGGAACAAATAGAAATATAAAACCCTTCTAAAAACTATATCTATCGAAATATTTCTCTGAATTGTACACGATCACATTTTCTTTCTAGTATATTTTTGTTCCAAGGAAGCATTGAGTTGTTCTAAGAATTCCAGTGTGATAAAAGATTATTGATTATTACGAAGAAAGCGGTTGTTCAAAGGAAGACGTTCAGACTACATAACATAATGGTCATAACAATAATAAAAAAAATATGTAATTTCTTAGACAATACTCTTAGCTATTCGTAAATAATTTTTTTTTCATTCCATTATCAAAATGGTGTTACAGAAAATATTATTCTAATCTCTCGTATCCGGACAATCGTAAATCCAAAACCAGAGAAGAAACGTCAGTTAAATGTATTGAATTCAAATCTTGCATTGTTAGAAAATTATTAAATTATTAATGATTCCATATTATTGAATAGAATAATTCTGATCATATAACTACCGTTGAAAAATTAATCCACTCCAAACTAAAATATCAGGTAATGAGGATGTTTTTACAAACGTAACGAGCATGGTCCCAGAAGTACCTGGACTGTGTTAGAGATGGCGGTAGTTGCTTATAAAATAGCCCTGAATTAGGAAGTATACAATCTATACAGCTTAAATTACAAGTGTGATAACGTCACGTTGTTTAATGTTTGTTCGGCAGCCATCGAGAGTGAACGTTTCGAATGAATTTTGAAACATGGATAAAATTAGTAACCTTTATATGAAAGGTCTTGGCCCAGCCAATATAGAAGATGAACTAAATTCTACTCTTGATGAGAGAGTTAAATATTGGGTAGCAGAGTTTGAACGAGACCGTATGACATGCGAAGACCAGCATCGCAGTGTTCGACCAAATGAGGTGACGACTCCAGAAATGTTGAAGAAAATCCACAAAGCGTTGCTAGAAGATCGTTGACTGAAACTGCACGAGCTGGCAGTCATAGTTAGCAATTCAAAAAGTGCTGTTCATCGCAAATTAACTGATAATTTTGACATGAGAAAGCTGTGCGCAAGATGGATGCCGTATTAGTTCACAAAGGAATAAAAACAGCGCCGTGAAGATGTTTCTATCGAGTATTTGGCAATGTTTCACAGAAATAAAGGCAAATTTTTGAGCCGTTTCATAGCCATCGATGTAACGTTGGTCTATTACTCCACGCCTCAAACAAAAGAACCATCAAAACAATGGACTGAAAAAGGGATAACGACGCCAAAGAAGGTAAAGAGCGTCCCATCGGCAGACAAGGTTATGGCGTCGGTTTCTTGAGATGCGCATGGGATAATTCTCATTAACTATCTTGGAAATGGAAAAAATTAACAACGGCGGTTATTGCACCCTATTAAACCCATTTAATTTAAATGATTTTAGTATTATTCATCATAGTTTCATTATAATATATGTTTTTGTAATTCTTTGTTGTATGTTTTTGTATTTCTTAACATCACTATCGCCGGTGACGGCTTCTGGTTTCTCTTATTACTTTTTTATTTTCACTTTTACGTTTTTGCCCCAACGGTAAAAGCCAAGCTGTATCTCGATTTACTAGTTCCTCCTATTTGTCAGAATTGACTGGACTATAAGATTTGTGAAGTTTTATTTTATTGTGTATCTACTATTATTATTATTCTTAACGTTTTCAATTCATATAATGTTGTGTTCCATTAAGTTTTATATCGTCTCCTGAGCTCCATAGTTTTATGCAGTTAACGAGACATATTTTTATTGTCAGTCCCGTCAATGAAGCCTTTGCTTCGAAAGTCCTCAAGAACAGCTCCGATTTTGATGAATTTTTTTTTAAATTTTGTTTTTTATTTAAAATCAAAAACCTCTTAAAGCGGGGATAGAACTATTTATATTGTTTAAACAATATCAACGACATTTATATAAAAAATTCAGTTTTGTCTCTATTTTTTTGTAAAAAAATCTCCGTATTTTAATCTTATTGTAACAAATAGTTGTTACAAAAAAGTTTTTAACAATAATTTGATATTAAAATAAAAAAAAACATTTATGTGTTACCTGCATACGCTACAAATACTTCTTTTTGCTCACACATATTTGGACGAGGATCTCTTTAGTATATTTTTCAATTTTCTAAATAGAATTATTTAGCTAAAGGACCAGGGCATTCGTAACAACATACATATATACATATATATAATATTTAACGTTGCATTAGAAAGTTTTGGGAGGTATAGATAGAAATAGTACAATAGAAATTGACCTTTTTCTTTGTTTAGGTACTCACTACCTGCTGAAAGACCAGATGTTTGACTAGTTTTATATTTTTACTGCTTCTGGAGTAACTGCACGCTTCGTCAAGTTTTAAGTATTAATTTTTTTTGACTTACAGTGAATTATTATCAGTGTGAATTATTTATAATAATAATAATAATTATTAGTATATATCAGCATAATGAAGAAGGTATTTATTTTTAAGTTAATACATATAAATATAATTAATTACTGAACCTCAATAAAAGTTTATTAAAAATATTACTTTAATTTACTGATGTATCTATCAAAAAATATTAATTGAATTAATGTCAGTAAAAGTTTTTTTAATTCTGAATTGTTCAAATACTTATTTTTATAGGAGGAAGAACAAGGCGCTGTAGATTCTACAGAGAGCGTTTGTTCCAAGTACCTCAACTCAAGTTCAGGAAAAATTGATTGAAGTGATTCGGGGATTGCCAACATTGAAAACAACAGCAATACATTTGAAAAATAATGAATTTCTCAATTTTCTAAATAGCGGAAAAAAAGTATTTGTTCATTCTAGTTGCCGAAAACGCTTTACAGAGCGTAAAAGTGTTTCAGATGAAATAAGAAAACTTGAACTTTGTGAAAAAAAAATCTCTTGGCCCACCCAAATTGAAGTTAAGAAGATCTTCGAATTCCTCTGTTGATTGGGACCAAAATGTATTATTTGCACTGAATCATTATTTGCTGAAAGAAAAGTCAAGCAACGCCAGAATATTTCTGTTGTTACTTCCCATCATACGAAGAATAAATTACTTCACCTTATCAACAATAAAAGAGATGAAACTTCTCGGTCTCTTCTTTTGAGCATTAATTCAGCGATTGATCCACGAACAATACAAATGACGCTATGGACCGAATAACTGATTATGTTGACGATCATCCCGATTGTCAGTTTTCTTTAAAAGAGCTGATGGATGTAGTAGGTGGTAATCCGCCTGCTCCCAAAACTATTAAGCGTTGATTAGAGGAACACTTTGAAGAAGATCTTATCGTATCAAATTACCAAGAACTGTCTACTCTTTTTTGTTTTAGGAAGAAACATCATGACATTCTAAATCGATCTTTTGTAAAGTCTAAGTTGCTTCCTGAGGACGATAACATTAGAAAAATCGAGGAGGTCGCAGATTTAATCCACACAGACATAATAATAATAATAATTATCCTGGTAGTGATAAAATGTTATCTGAAACAGAATTGATGGATGTAATTCCTCAATCAATGAAGTTATTACTACAAGAAATTACCACCTGAAGAATGGGGTTGGCGAAAAGAGAATTATTTAAAACCAATCAAAATGACACAACCAGGCAGCACCTGACAACGTTTTAAACTTGATATTTTGCTCTTGCAAAACAGGATGCGGTTCAGCGTGTGGCTGCAAAAACAGAGGTCTTTATTGCTCACCAGCCTGCATAGTTTACAGTGGAAATGACTGCAGTAACCATCCACCACTTGAAAAAGATGAAGAAGTCTCCGAAACGCGAAATGAGAATGAAAATTGAAAGTATTTTTTTTGTATATAAAATAATGAATTTTCTATGGTCAATAAATAATTTATATTCTGGTCCACAAATTAATTCCATGTCATTACTACACAGAACAAACTTATAGGTAATTGTTTATAACATTCATTAATATATTTACAAGTTTTTAATGGATATTGTATAGTAGACATTTTTTTGTGCATAAATTGTTGAAACAAGATAAATAGTTCCGTCCCCACTCCAAGAGGTTTCTGATTTTAAAGAATATAAGAAAACAAAATTTAAAATAAAACATCAAAATCGGAGCTGTTCTTGAGGGCTTCCGAAGATTGATATGTATTCATTGACGCGACTATGTGATAGTTTTGATGTCTTACTTGTCACCCAATATCACCTTACGTGTGATTTTACATCAAAATTTAAGAGAATACTGATTGGAATAGAAAAATTTCAATGAAATTTTCCACCAATTCACATTCTCCCAATGTTATATATAAAAAATATAGAAAAGTCTCCATTTTTTCCTAAGATAATATATAAATAAACATCACCTCTAATATTTATGTTCTAAATTCGTATTTTTTCGCTTACAACGTTCTTTTAAACCGTTAATTATAAACACCATATAATATCCATACCGTATTTACACTGCAAGCAAAAACATAAATGAAATAATTTCAGAAAATATAGAAACTGAGAGAAACGACGTTAATTAATTCCTAGTATAATTAACCACTTAACGCTCGGCCACACTGTATTATTTGGAGTCCTCTGTCAGCAATTTCCAAATGGCAACTTCTCCATTACAATCATGATACACTCTAGGACTACAAGAGACAGAATCCACTACGTACGTGTAAATTACATTAGAGCAATACCATCAATAACCATTAATGCGGAATAACCATGTTTAGTAGTTCATCGCCAAATTAGAAGTTACGGTACAGGTAATAGAGAATGAATAAAAAACTGAATGAATATATTAGAATATCTGTCATTTATGATTATGAGGCAACTATATTGATGTACAATCAAATTAATCAAATATATTCGGATTTCAAATTATAATTCACATTTTGATTAGTTGAGTTTATCAATTATTTAGTGGTTGTATAAGGCAATTAATCATCGAAATTGTTGATACACTGTTAAAATTATATCAACAACTACATGAATCTTCACGATTTTGACTGTCAGAATGGAGAAAGATATTTGAGCGTTTCGGCACAGATATATACGCACCTGTTTTACTTATCATTATATGCCTCACTCACACATAACAATAATTCAATCTTAACCTCTGAAAGGAAGTGAGCTTGCTCTTATTCGATAACCAATAATCGTCTCACTCAAGTGCCACGAGACAAGAGGGTTGAGTTTTGAGATAGACAAATGAAATTAATTGTTTTTCAAAATATTCTCCATTAAGATCAATAAGCTTTTGCCTGCATTATATCCAATTATCGAAGCATTTTTTTTCATTTAGCTACCTCCAGAACATATGATTTGAACGGATCAACCGCTTCTTCAGGTCTAGAAAAACGTTGAACTCGCAATTTATTCTCCATCTAAGATAATAAGAAGAAATCATTGGGTGTCAAACCAGAATGACCCATCAATTCGATGTTTTGACTGTATCTTCGTCTGCAATTGTTTTTAATGATTTTTTTCGGAAAATTCCTTGCAAATAAATGCTCTAATGGAACAGTTGTGACATGAATTATACGAAAAACAGTTAATCATTTGCTTCGAAATGCTTCGATACTTTTATTAGACTTGGCTTGTCTTGGGAGACCCGTACATTTGGCTGTTACTCAGTTACTTATTTACATCAATCAACACGAGCTTTTTCAAGTGATTATCAAATTATGTGGTATCCAACGCGAACAAATATTTTTCACAGCCATATATTCATGCAATATTGAAAGTATGCCAGTAAAAGTATGCGCCAAGTATACCTCAATCTCCCGTTATGTCACATAGTGACCAGTTTACGCGAAGTATCGATGTTTTCTAGCACAAGAGCTGATTTCGGACGAACTTTTTTGACCAAGAGGAATGTCTCAACAACTCAAATAGCACTCGTATGACGCTACGTTCTGAGTACGTTCACTATTTAAAAATGTCAAACTTTATGATGTTATTTCATGATATATTCATATCAATGTTGTCATATATCAAAACTTAAGAAGCAATATAAATATTATAGATACTGGATTGCCAAAAAGTTTCTTTAGTAACACAACCCATAGATAGATAGTCCCTCAAATGTAATTAACTTTCCACTAATAGAATTACCAACCTCTGATATTGACGCTGTTGATCGAGTTTCTTAAATATATGTTTAAAAACCGTAAACTATAAATCATTATTTCCTATGAAAGACTTGCTGTATTAAATATATTTTGAGGGTCCCCAAGTACAGCTTCAGAAATTGGAGGTAAACTGTTTACCTTCAGTTTCTGAAGACGATAACTTGATGAATGTTGGTGTAGTGGTAGTGAAATATTCAGTATGAATATCACAAACGGTTCCAGAAATTTCAACTTACTACTAGACTAGTTCTATTGATCCATTTATAACATATATTCAACCGTTAAATTGACTGATATGGTCTATTTAATAATAATTTAAATATCCTATTTTGAATATGAGAGAAACAATAAGGAATAAATTTAACTAATTCCCTTGCCAATCATAACGACAATATGTAGTACAAATGTTTATTTATTTATTCATTAGTTCTCCAAGAAATATTTGATTTGACTAATACCTTTTGTAAATATTTAGATAATTACAATTTATGGTAAGTTTCTTCAGAATGTCTCTGTATGACGAACGGTTTCCTCTATATGTAAAACGATGTAAAAATCTAGATATCTCTCAAACCATAAATTTTATCGAATTGAAAAAATAGTACCTTTTTTTTTGAAAAATCGACTTAATAATTCATTTTTTCTCCTTTAGCTTGTTTCGTTTGTCCCTATAAAAGGTACGGATTGTTAACCATTGTGTTTAATTCGCCTATGATCGGAGATAGAAGTTTAGAATGTCAAAAGTTTACATGGACATATGTGATCATCCATTAAAAATTCATACTGTTCCTCCAATGTATAATTTAGAAAATATATTTTAATATAAGTACTTATCTCACAAATTTAAAGGCCTATAACTCACAAAAGAGGGGTTATATGTATGTTGCAGCATTATTTTCAAGCCATCTACTCACTACCGGATTTCTGGCATCCCAGTCCCGAAACACCCTGTATTTGTTTGGGTTAAAGAAACAATTTTCTTAAATAGGTTAAATGCAATTTGTTGTATCTACATTACCTTCAGAATCTTTACGTGCCGCGTCTACTATTAAAAGTATTTAATGTATTTATTCTAATTTTTTCTTGTCTTCAATGTCACTACTTTTGATTTCTACATTAAACTGTTGGATTCCTTACTTGACTTTGTGTTAAAGTACCGAAAGTGCAAATTGAATATTCTAGATATTTTAAATTCCTGCTTCAACCATTAAGAATGTGTTACTTAGGAACGTTGAAGTCACTCTTTTATGTTTATTTATATACAAATTATTATTGAGTAGCCTAGTATAATTTCCGCAAATACCAACTCATATATTCGGTTAAATAATTGATAAGAGACTGTTAGTTACATTGTTCCGTACACAATTTTATAATTTGTTACCATAATATAGTCGCGAGAACAGTGATAAAATTAATCCATTAATTACAATGAATGAACTTAATATGTTGTTTATTTTGCAGACATTGTGATTAATTCTAATTCAAAAAGGATTTATTACAAGACTCACAGTAATTACTTTATACTTTACTGTATAACAACATATTATAAATAGTGATATGAAATTCAAATTGAAAATGAAATTTTCTAGGTTTGTATTGACACTGAAATAGGGATTCAAACATTGGACTCACAGGCGAATCCTAGAACTTTCTTAGATCGATCATATCACGAACGAGGAAGTCGAATTACAAACTTCAGGTCATAAAAAGTTCTGATAAACATCGAATACTTGAACTAATTCTTAACCTCGTTTGAGTACTTAGAGCTGCAGTCAATAAAACACGCATACCGATGATTATAAAAAGCTGCCGGAATTAAAAGAGCTTAAGATAATTTGGAGTGAAAATGTCTACAATTTTCCTTTACATTAAATAAGCGAACTAAAGATAGGTGAACTTGATAAAAACGAAAAATATAAAAAAAGCTATTTTACTTGCAATCTTTAAAAAATCTCCTATACACTTCAAAGCTTTTAGAATATTGGATTTTTATGGATTTTTTTAGTACACTCCGAGCTATTATGTCATACTTAAACAAAAAACCTAAAGCTGCCAACTTTCACGTTTCACGTAGGAAGCTATTACTATACTCTGAAGAAATAAAGAGTTTTCGACACTCAACCGACTTTTATTACGAGCTTTCACTTTTATTTCTTTTCGGAACATCATCCAGAGATGAATAACTGAGTTGACTTTATGTTCCCTGTATTTGCGAAAAGTTCAAATGTTAGCTTACGTTTCCGATTTCGAGAAGAAACAACGCAAAAAAAATCCAATCGATTTTTTTTGGTATATTCACTCAACCTATTTCGTTTTCATATATAGTGATGATTTGCATATGGTATGGAGAAAATACTGATGCAAGGAAAAATTGAAAATCATACGTAGAGAGTGGAGAGAACCACGAGAAAAAATAAGTAAGAAGAACAGAGAAAAGACTCCCGAATGACAATAAACATAGTTACTCATATCGTCCCTAAGTAGAAAATAAGCGAAAAAATAACTACCGCAGACTGAGACCATGGTAAAAATATTTATTAACGCAGCGCTATCCAAGTTATCATAGCCCGTGGGCAATATTTTAAGTGCCCAATAAGATTGTTAAATGAAAAGTCAGTTTATGTTGATTGGAATAGTTATTTTCCTAACAAGTGCGGAAAGTGATACTTTCCCGCACGCGACTGCAGTTGTCCCGAACGACGCGGAGCGGTCAAGTGCGGGAAAGACACTTTACGCATGAGTTAGGAACATTATTTTTTCTACGACCGTATATACATAACAGTATACCAACCCATTTTTCAAAAATTATTTTATTCCAACAAACATAATAATATACAAAATTTTAACTAAAAACTATTAATTATTATAAATATTAATATTGAAAACACAATTTGTTGTATTCTGTAGACTAGTAAGAATTGCCGGCCCAGTGGAGTTATTTGGTTTCAACTGGAAGGTAGATGACGTCGGTGAAGATGGCATCGGTTTTAAGTCATTTGTAGTACAGAGAAACTTTTTACCATCGAATAGCGGGACCATAATGTATTAGATTTCAAAACCTTACTTAGGTCTGAAAAATACGCCAGAAATACCTCTTCCTTATAAGTTTTGGCCCCTTTCTCCTTACACCATGTAACAAAATGGTCGTATTGCTTCTCATACTTTAGTCTGGATTTGGCAGGTAACAGCTCGGAATTAGCTTCATTTGCAGCCTTCAAAACGGCTTCGGGAAGTTATTCGTCGGATGAATCCGTTAATATTATTGTATCGGATTCGGTTTAATGTGGTTTAATTTAAAAGAAGATTGTTCTTATTCGGTCACTTCCAAGACGTTTTGAACAACTTTGACGTTTTAGTAACAATTACACGCTTGGGTTGTCATAGCAACTGATATCAAACCAGTTTTGATATTTGTTTCTCCCGCACTAGTGCGGGAAAGTGACACTTTCAAAACTAAAATGCGTGCGGGAAAGTGGGTTAAAACGCACGGTCGTAGAAAAATATATTTTATGTTCCTAAATTGTGTTGATTTCAGGTCTCTTCTAATTTAAAGTTTCTTTTCATGATTTTTTGAGTACAGATGAAAATTTGACGTTTCTACCTGTTTGTGTTTGTGATTGTGACGCTGTCTAAATAGGGCAGACATCTCAGTATTTAGGAAATAGACTAAAAGATCATCAATACGATAAAAAACCTAAAATCTCATCAAATAATTATGAAATATGAAAAAAAAAACATAAATTGAATTTAAATCCAGATTCAAATATTTTTGAAGCGGAATCAAATACACGAAAAAGAAGATATTTGAATATGGTTCACATTCATAAGAACGAGAACGAGAATGATAAAAAGAACTGAATAATTTTAGATTTACAGCCCTATTTTGAGATGTAGAAACTAAAGAAAGATTAATTGTTTATATCAAAACAGTTTTCTATTTTGATTTTGTTCTGATATTCATGATGTCAACGCGAATTGTCAGTGTCAGTGTCAAGTCAGATTTTGATAAAGATCGCAACAGGTCGAAACGTAAAATTTTTATATCTTTCAAAAATTATGAAAAAAACTAATATGAAATCAGAAGAGACCTGAAATTAACAAAATTCTGGAACATAAATATATCAAAGGGTCTGAGAAGTGAGGAATTAAAGAAATTTTATTTATACTAAGAATAAAACTTTTAAATAATTGTAGCTGATATATTAGCAGAAATATCTTCTGCCTCTACATCAATATTTGTTTTGGAACTCTAATTATATCTTTAAGAGTGGAATACTTTAAACTGTTTCTATATTTTGACTTTATATATTTCATATTCTGACTGATATATAGTTTCATATCATTTTACTTCCGAAAATTGATTCATTTTAAACTCCAAAATTTCTGTATTTTGGATATTTCTCTTCATCTAAAAATTTATATATTTCCATTGCAGTTGCTCCACGAGAAGTGAAAAATTGGTCAGTCTGCAGATTGTATAATTCTATTTGAGATTTGAGAACAAAAAATATTTCATTCTCTCATCTCTTCTTGGATCTCTTAGCAAAATTCAAATTGAAATAAATATTTTGCTCCAATTCAAACCTTAACAATTTCGTCTTGTTTTTATATAAAGTATCATATTTATAATGGCAACACACATTTTGAACTTATCCTTGTAAGGATTTATTCAAAATATTTAGATTTAGAATTTCCAATGATTGTTAGGAAAGCACGTGAATGAATAAAATTTTTTATCAATTCAATTTACTTCTAAATTTCCATCGATGACAATTTCTGTGGGAAAATAATGAAAGTATTTTCACTTTTCAGCGGTTAACAATCGAACGTTACTATGTAAAGTTCTTATGAATAATTAGTTATCATTTACAGATAAGTATTTGACTTGTATCGGGAATGTCTGTGCCTCCATCCAATCCTAACGAAAAATAGCAGCAATCAAATATCAAGGTTTCCTTATTTATTAGTGACATTAATGCTAATCCCGTTTACACGTCGGTTCACAGTCTAGTCAGAAATTGATACCGTTTGAAATTCCACACAATTAAATCCTTGAGCCATTTTTATACCACATTTCTAATTAATCCTGCATAAAACAGAATCTTCGCCTTAACTATTTCTAAGCAAACTTCAAATGATGCAGCTACAGATGCTAATTGAAATTTTGGTTCTCGATTAAAATAATTCGTTTGATGCTCAGGCTTCTTTTTCATTTTTTTCACTAGTGGTATTTTCCTGACTCGCGTGTACGAATTATATTTTTACCATGCATGAACAGATAAAGGTGCTTCAAGTTATATTCTTCACATGTATCTATGATTTGTAAATATTGCAAACCCCGTCGTTTACCGTTCTTGTGAAAAATAAAAGAATAATCTACCTGCCAGCGATCTTGAAAGTCTCGATTTTCGAGGTCTTGAAAAGAAACATTCTCACTTGGAAACGAAATATAATAGTAAAATTTTACTACTAAGATTAATATCAATTATTATAATGGAGATTAAATGAGAATTAACCTGCAAATATTCAAAATAAAGCTTGAGGAGGAAAAAAAAAAGAAATCCAACATACAACAAAATAGAACAGTTACAAATTTAAATTGTAGATATGGAAAATATTATAGAGGAACTTGATAGAGAGCCAACAATATATTCATCAAAATATTCAAGGCGATACCATTGCAAACTATATCAGTTGGTGATATGTAATAACAATCAAATTTGCATCGAAGATCCTAAATGGTCTTGCAGAGAGAAAAGTCATTGAATTCAGTTTGAATGAGATGATACTTTTCTATTGCTTACCGTAAACTGATAAAAACTTTCTTTTCTTGTAAATATTTAGATACCTCTATCCAATCAGTATAAATAATGTGTATAAGGTAGCTCAAACAACGGAAATATATTTTCTGGAAAATTTGATGCTAGAATTTCTGTATAATTTTGTAATACTTGAGTTAAAACATAAATTCCTAATATTATTGAGTTGAAAATCACAATTTGTACGAAAAAGTATAAGCCACGAAAGTAGATTATTCATAGAATTGTGAAGGCAACTTTCTTTGACATTACACGACTAGTGGAAACTTTTTTAGTCACGACACGAACAAACATGCAAAGTCTCTATTTTTCCAAAGGCGTGGGTATATGCGACACAGAAACTAGAGATTTTATCAATTGCTCAATATATTTAATAATAAATTCCAATTTTTATTCAAACAACGCAGTGATTAACCAATACGTCAGATTTAATATTCGACTTTAGAAAAAAATTTTTCTTTTCATTTAAAATAATAATAACCATCAATAATAAATTGGTTTATTGGAAGTGGAAATTATGTGACAAATCTCCTTCATAAAACTTTCCATCTTGTGGACTGCTAAGACCCAACACACAATATAATTTTAAAATGACAAATATGTCTATTTATTTAACTCCTTCTTTCGGCAGTGAATATTCTAAGTTACTGATTTATTTGCAATACCGGTATAGTAGACTCTAATTCTCAGAAATGGGCGTTTGATTCAAATGATTAGAATATATGCTACCTCAGTGAACCTGGCCTTATATTTCTATCGGTTATCTTTTACGAATAAACATTATTCCACATTTGACATAATCTTTTTTTCTTCTATATCGAGTGTCAATAACAAAATAATAGTTTTCTAGAGACTAACGCACATTATCGTAGCATACAAAAAACCAAAAATTATTAAAGCTTTCGTGTAAGAAATAAAATAGAAAAAAAACGTTGTTTGAAATTTTCATTTATAGATATTTCAAAAGAACACTACACGCTTCCTCATAAGGTGTTTCAAAGCAATAGCAGTAGAAGAGTGTCCAACATCAAATATCTACTCTGCTTAAGTGATGTTTAATTTATGTATCTAGTAGACAGAATCTCTACTCATTAGATTCTGTGGATTGCCATATACCAATTTATAATTAAATTATTCTCGTCCGAAAATAACAAAATAATTGATTATATTGTACATTTATTGTGAAATAAGTACTTTACCTTGCATTTATATTGATGCACAATTATCATTGTTCATTTGGAAGATTTTCCTATTTCTATTTTTCTAATGGTCACAGCTTATAAAAATTATGACACCAAATGTGAATGGACGAAATTTTTATATATTTGAAAATTAAAGCACAAGTGAATCAATCCAGTTAAAGTTTATTGCCACAATCGTGTTGACTACATGATAAGCCGTGTTGATCATACAATTATAGTAGTTCTATCTTCACTACCATCCATAGGTCCAGTGAAAGCAAAAAAATCTTATATGTAATTGACACAAAACGGAAAAAAGCTGTTGGATTTAAACCAGCGAAACTACCAAATACTCCCAAATTATAATAAAGCTCAAAGTTTAATTAATGCATTAATGCAAGAAATAATTTGAGTTTTCATATTATTGTTTTATATTACTGAATATTAGAAAATATTCCCGTACGACACTGTTGTCCCTAAACACAAATTCGAGATTTTATTGTTGGTTTTTGTTCGCTACTGTCCAAATTTCAAATATATCATGGATTATAAAGGTCATTTTATATTTGTAAGGGAGCTCAATAACTGTATGCCCTTTGTTGATAACAAAGTTTGTACGCAAATTGCTTGAGACTAAAAAATAAATCCGATTTTCGTTGCCAATATTTCATGAAACAAAAAAATTCCAAGCCCTAAATTTGTCGTTATTTTCGAAAGTTGACCATTATCGATCCGAGAACACAGTTGAAGTTTTGGATGCAATTAAGTATTTTGTAACAAGGTATTTGAACGAAAAAAGCTACAAATAAGTAAGATTATTGAATTTCCCATTATTGAAGTGATAACAATTACATCAATGTGGCTACAAGTTGATCTTAACCAGTTGATATCTGACAAGACACGACTACATTTGAAACGCGGACTTTTTTATCTGAAATCATAATTATTTCACCAAGCTCTAGGCTTAGGAACTAGGTCAAGCAAAGTGATATTTCGATATAATTGGTTTTCTAGAATAACAAGATATACTACATTACAGCGCACAAAGTTACATTAAATCTAACTTTTTCCGATTTGGAGATTTCTGCTCTGCTTCTTTCCCTATTCTTCACTTCACACCTTGCTTTAATCTATCCAAGTACTTATCTTTTTTCTTGCTTCCTAATCCAAAAAGTTTTCAGTATTTTTCATGTGTTCTGTTCACCTACAAGGTGTCAACTTGAAAGCTCAATATATTTAAGCCCATTTATAACTCTTCATACATTAGTTTGTAGACTTATATTAAATTACATCACATGAACCTTCTAGCAAAAGCATACAAAACTCTGAATGGAAAGGGAGCTTCAATGATACTTAGTAGTCAAACTACCACTTGTAGTGGTATTTGGTGAAGTATTTGTTAGATTTCTAGGTATAAATAACACTAAACGTGAATGATTTTTTAAGATTTCCTTTTGATGCATCATTTGAGTGAATTTAATCCATTGAGTCCAAACCTATGAAAACACATCATTCATAAAGTCTTGTGATTATCTAAGAAAAACACATTGTTTTGCCAAAAATCGACTTTATTCATCAATGTAATCTCCTTTAAGAGTAATAGAATCATTCCAACGCCTCTCTAACTTCTCGATGCCCTGCATGTAGAAGGATTTGTCTCAAAATAGGCTTCAGTTTCAGCGATTGCTCCTTTATTTGAGCTGAATTTTTTACCGGCGACCATTTTTTTAATATCAGCGAATAGCTAGTTCTCACTGGGACAATATCTCGACTATACGGTGAGTGAGGAAGTAATTCGAAGTGTGGCTCGTGCAATTCAACCATCGTTGTCATCGACTTGTCTTGGTGAAATAGTGGTTTGTCTTTCGACATATGAGGCCGTTTTTCCTTGGTTTTTGCATTCAAACGATCCAACAACTCGTTGTTGGATGTAGTACTCGCTATTGCTTGTCTCTCCCCTTTGGAAGTAGTCGATGAACAATATTCCATGCGTATCTGTGAATACTGAAGGCGTAACCTTCCCAGATGAGACTTTAGACGTGATTCTTCGGCTGCAGTCCACTCAGATTATTATCGTTTTGATTCCTGAATGAAGTGATGAATCCATGTCCCATATATCGTCAAATATTTGATTTAATACATGTAAACATGGCCAAACACGTTGTTCATTTTGATCGACTGTGAGTGAACGAGGCACTCACTTTGAAAATAGATTTCTCATGGTAAAATGTTCATGCATAATTGTAAACACACTTCCTTCTGATATCTTCACGGTCTCAGCTATTTAACGCAATTTCAATTTACGATTAGATATAACCAATTCGTAGAATTTTTTGGTGTTTTTTTGGAGTAACCACCTCAATATTGGTATGAACATCTTTAAATTCAGCAAACCATTAACAAATGGTACTTTTCGATGGAGCAGAGTCCTAATAACACTTTTCAAGCCATTGCTCAGGTTGTACAACGCCATCTGTGTGTTAGTCACACGACTGATGGAGTGATGTTATATATAATAGAGTCAAATAAGAAAGGCTCAATATAAAGTATGTATTACTGTGTATGATTATTATGATCATAGTGAGCTTTTTTAATAAAAACAGAATATTCGGGAATCGCTCACTTTCAAACAAATAAAGATGCATGGGCATAGATGTAAAATGCACTCTAAGATGATATTTTGATATCTCAACCTGAATTATATTTGAATCCTGCTTATAAAATTAGATTTGAAGGTCGTTTTACATAAAATAACCAGAAAGAGAATCATAAAGGATCATTACATTTAGTTCCGGGACCATTTTTTGTCACCAAAATTAATTTATTGCGAGATTAGATTTGTGAGCTGGAAGTTTTGAGTTCATACATTTTTTGTAATAGTGTTCAGACATCAAAAAAGGAATGGAATTATTTTTATATATGAATGACGTAGACAATACGCCAAAAGGATGTTAAAAATATTCAATGAATAATATTTAATTCCATGAAATTGTTTCCGTTACGAAAAAAAGACATGATTGTTTTTTCTCCTAGAAAAAGTAGGAAATTAACACAAATTATGTACTAAGTACTCTGATTGAATCATTTAGGGGTTAAAAAATAAGTAATTAATTTTCAGAAAATATTAGCAATAGAGTTTCGAGCGATATAAAGATACGGTCAACAGACCAATATACCATTCAGTTTGTATAGTTATTACGTATTTGCTTTTGTCAGATCGTTTTTTGGATCCTCGGATAGATCAATTTGTGCTTTAAGCATTTCAGGAAGTTTTCCTATTTCATCCACCAATATTTTTAATCTTAATTCCATCCAGTGAGGTAGCTTAACTAAATTTTATATGATTTACACACAGCTATAAAAAATTATCATATACCACCCAGTTCACTTTAAATAGTGAGTTGTATGTTGTCAGATAGTGCCAACTGTAAATCCCAAGTTAGTGGGTATTCTCATTTTATCGATATTTTCGTAGGTTTTTGGAGTTAAAGACTTCCTCTGCGTGGTTCATTTTCAATCTATCATCCTCCCGAAATTCCTTAAGCCCAGAAGTCTGAAGTGGAAACTGATAGCACACCGTTGAGTGGAATTGATGTTCATCATTTTCAAAATGTGGTCCTAAATACGGTTTCACAAAAACGAAGCATATACACATAAAGTACTTACCTAAATAAGTTTCAACTCGATTTCTATAACTTCTATACATTAATCCCTCATTTTTTTTGTTAAATTGTGATTATCTAGTTAATACTACAAGGTATTTCATATAATAAAGAATGCCGTTCTCGCATCTAGTTTAGTTGGCACACATAATGTCTATACCTTCGAGACTATCATCGATTAACTTCAAAACTTCTATTCTTTGTTGTCTGATTCGGAAGTTTTTCTGGTTCCAATAAATTTTCTCTTAGTTTTTCCTACTACTTTCCAGCTGTTCTTAACAGAAAATAGTGAGAGCCATTAATTTCTATACTTTTGATGAAAAATGCTGTTCATAGTCTGAGTAGTGCAGAGTGGAATATCGTATCAGCAGTTTTGTCCATTGAGGCCTTCTCATTTCAAACGTAAATAAACTTTGGAAGATAAATACTGGCTTAATAAAACGGCAATCCGAAAATCCCGCCCTTTAAACTTTTAGACAAAAGGATTCAGGTGAATGAGGTTTTAGAGAGAAATTATATCTCCGAGCGAAACAAGAGAACTTGTAGACTCCTTCAGAATTTGTTGAGAAACTTACCAAAAAGGAGAATTTTCAGCCGGTTACTATTATACCAAGTAGTAAATGGGAAGTTAGAAAATTTCAAGTCATCCATCTTATGGTCTGTGAAGCAAGAGAATTTCATGGAATACAAAAGCTCACCTATTAGAAAGTTTCATCATTTTGTTACAAGGAATTTTCCGGAAACCTTTGCAGTCATCGTAATGATATTTTCATTGAATGAAATGTATTTTTTCGGAAACAGATCAGATAAATATGGAGATGATGTGATTTGAAGCTGATAAATATGTGATTATATTCGATGTTGAGTATGTTAATAATTGATGGTAGAAGTTACTAATATGTGGTGTATAAATTTTCTCATACGACCTCTTATTTCTGAGTTATAGGCATTTAATTTTGATAAATCAGAACTTTCTTTAAGTATATTTTGTACATGATACACTTGAACATTAGGAATTTTTAATGGATGATTACATATGTCTCTGTAGAACTTTGACGGTATAAATAATTCTACATAACTATCTGAAAGCCAGGGGCATCTCAAGCCTCCATGGGCGAAGCATCACGGTGCCGTAGTTTCCAGTTCAAACTCATCATCAAGTTATTTTAGTGGAAATTCCCAATCTTCTTTCTGATGAACAGAAATTATCAGGTATAGTGCAAGTTTAAAGAGAAAATTATCACATGAGATGTTTTAAGGAAATTGTATCAACTCTTGGGATGAAAACATAGGTTATTAAAAATAATTCATAGTAGAAATAAAAACTAATCACTACCGATGACAAAAAATGATGGAGAGACGACTGAGAATTGTACTTGCGCAACCTAATTATAAGATATTATGAACACATTAACACATAACCATTGAAAAGCTGGAAGAAACTAAAATGTCTGAAAATTGGAAAACATAGCAACAGAGAAAAATAAATATAAACAAATTGAATTTTGAGTAAAGGGAATAATAACCTGAAGTTGGTAAAATCGAAATAATTTCACCAGTAAATAAAAAAAAGATAATTTCGTCCAATCCTGTTTTCTAGCATATTACTTAAAGTATATAAGGAAATCCTGAATATAAAAATAGCATTGCTGAGATAAAATACACTGATAGAAGTTCCAATTTGTTTCATAGAAAATTTCGTTCATAGTATAACATACTGTAGAAAAAGAAAAATAATAACAGGTATTGTATCTATTGATATAGGGAAGTGTTTTAATGAGTACTAAAGGCGGAACTTTGCGAAATAATTAGGGATATGTGAGCAATTAAGATCAAGAGAAGGCGCTTAAGCTCCAAACTGTCCAAATGATATTTTCCACCGAAATATTGAAAAAGTGTAACTAAAAAGTGAAATCACACAGTTATCAGAAATCGTTATGATATAAATATTGTATAAATATCAATAAAGAGGAAACTGATATGTGAAAATGAAATAATTGAGAATGGACAAGAAAAAAATTTACAAAAACAAATGAAACAGTCTATATCAATAAATATAATAATAAAATATCAAAAACTTCATTTATTTAATAATTGTTCCCTCTTTACTTATTGACAATTCTCATTGATTTATGGAATGAAAAATATAATATATAAATAAAAGTTCCAATTTTCTAGGAACTTAATTTTTCGAAGGTATGAAAGAAATCACATTTAATCAATTTTTTCCTAATAATTTCTTTCGTCTGGGCATATTTACAGCTATAATGGAATGAAAAGCAAATAAATATAGTTTCAAAAAATTGAAAAATACGCTTTTAGCAATAATCAAGCTAAAAAGTAGGAAATAATTTTCAAAATAATCTTGCAGAAATAATGAAAAATACTATCAGCGCTGGATGTACGAGTAATATGGAACAAAACGCCCAAAGCTTTTTCCACAACAATACTAATATTTTCCATGCATTAAGCTTATTTTAAAAATTATTTCCTACTTTTTAGTTTGATTATTGCTGAAAGCTTGTTTTTTTTTCACTTTTTGTCCGATTTATTGTCGAAAATGAAATTTTCCTCTAATTTCTAGTCATTACTATTTTAAATCTAAAAAAGAGGGTGCACGGATGGGAAATTCTTCTAAAACAACATAATAAAATTTAAGATATTAAATTATGAAGTAATACTGATACAGGTAGTATAGTGAAGCTCCAACAGAGGTCAGACAGTTGTTTCGATGTTAAGAGAGAATTTGTAGTGATAATTTCCTAAAAGTGAACGAGATTTGAACCCACGACCGGCGAATAGAGGTAGATGGCTTAGCCTGCTCGGCTAACGAACGCAATTGAAATGGTGGGATAAGCCACTTACTCTTTGTCCAAAGGAGAGTTGCAAACAAACAAATTCACAAACCCACATAAAGATAAATCTTATGCAAGCTTGTTAAAAAGGAGATTACGCCGCTACAGAAAGACGGATTGACCGAACCCTAGTTTTTTACAAAAAATGCGCTAATGAAAAATACATTGCACAACACTGTAAGTATTAACAGAAAAATAAGGCTGAACAGATACAGAAATATAAAAATAAGAGAATCGGATAGACAGGAATGGAATTGATATTTGAGGGAATTTGAGAAAGTGACTTGAGATATCAATTGGTAAATCTAAGACAACATGGAATAAAACCAAAGCGTGAATTTTGATATTGTAGGCATAAGTAACACAGAAAGTTGGGTTTAATTTTTAATTGGAATAGATAGAAGGAATAAATAATAGACGAATTAGGCTTATAAACATTAAGGTTGCAAAAACCAAAAGAAATTCGAAAACTCCGTCCTAATAATCAACCTTTTTTCGCTAATTCAAGAAAAATTTGGTTAACAGTGATGTCTTTTGATACTAAATATCACTAAATTCTTGCTCTCTTCAATGAGAATGAAATTTATTTTCCAAAGAATAATATATATAACACCAACTTCATTACTGTTTCCACGTTGAGTTTTGCAATATACTTACTTTTTATTACAACGACCGCCAAAAACTCTGCTTTGCACAAGTAGAACGACGAAATTGAGGATAAAATTTACTTTCTTGCCAACCACGTTAAGGTGATTAGCTTTTCGATAGCGCCTGAATTTACTCAAAAACATATGCTATGTTCTGAAAACTTTACTATAAAACATACATTGTAATGTCTGGTAATCATAATTTTCATGAATCTCAATATAATCATGATTTCAGATATAATTAAAGAAATCAAATATTTGATAATTTTCATCCATATCAGCTTCGATACTATACGACAGTATAAAACATTTAAAATCGAATCAATGAAACTAATAATTTCTCATGAACTATCTATGGACATGAAGGAATAAATTTACAAAGGAAATCAGTTTGGATATATCGATACAACTGTGGCGTGGAACTTGTGAAGTGACGTGCTATGTTTTCACGGCAACAAACATGAGAATCCGCCATTAAGAATGAACTTAGAAACACGACACTTGATTAAAACGGTTAAGCTTCAAGTACATCAATTACAGAAAGGGACATGGCCTCATTCAAAATTAGAAGCCGCTAAAATGGCAAAGAAATTCATTTGGGACTGAAAGAAACGCCTTTGAGTGTAACTGTAATTTTACACCGACAAAATAACCGTAGTATGGGGTAATTTATCTTGCGATGTTTCAAACAATGAAAAAGATGGAAATTGTGTAGAGTATAATTATGGATTATGAGTACAAACGACTCTTGAGTATTTTCTTTTCTTGATATTTCTTATTTTGTTCAAATAGGGGGCTTAATATTTAGTATACTTAACAATACATAATGAGTACGTCTGCTCATATATAGTGATAATACCCACTGGCTTGTGATATCTTTACGGCCTCACGCAATTTCAATTTTGATTAGATATAATCAATTTGTGGACTTTTTCGAAGTTTTCTGAAGTAACCACCCCAATTGTACGACCAGAACGTTCACCATGATAGGTATCTGTGCGACCACGTTTAACTAATCACAAATAGTTCTTTTCGATGAAGCGGAGTCAGGATGACACTTTTGAAGCCATTTCTGAGCTTATACAGTATTTTTGATCAAGAAGCAATGAATTGCTTTGAATCCAATGTTTTGAAAATAATAAAATGGCTGACTTCTTCTGCCTAATCGAAATGTCATGAAATTTGACACATAGTTTTTGTAAGTTGGTACTTCCTAAACGTCATATATATTTGGCAATGGCAGCGCCATCTGTATGTCGGACTTATTGAGTGATGTTGTAAATGATAATTCATTTGTATCTATTTTAAACAAAATTTGAGCTGTTAAGGTGTTCATTATTTTTATGTGATTAAATCCAATTTGTATTGAACAGTATCAAAAAAACCATGCGGACTTTCAATCCACGCTTCAGTCTTCATTGTGCCAAAAAGTTTCCTTGACCAAGTAGAAATACATTTAGAGCCATTGAACGACGTTCTTAGGAAACTAGGAATGTGGAACCACAAAAATAATTTTTGTTAGACCAAAAACAACTAACATAAAGAAATAACATTTTCTTTCTAATCTGTACACAAGTTGTCTCCCAACTATTAGAAGAAATAGTTTAAAACAAGCTGATGATGTACCAGCAGGTTCCAAAACCTTTGTGGACGTATCACATACACCTAGGAGGTAAACATATTTGAACGATATGAAAATCATGAAAATGTTGAGGAAAAGTACTGTTAATTTATGTGAGAAAATGACTTATTATGTATTATTTCAAAGACGAAAGCCTGTATTTACTTTCAGGTTTCCATAACATATTATGTATTTCAAGGTTATAAAATTTCTTTTAAACTTGTTGCAATCTTTATAAGAGGCCGTGTTTATGATAATTAACCATATGCACATAACGATTCTAAATAGATTACGTTGATTGCAAAAGAACTTATGACAAGACAAAAATCGCCAGAAAACTGATTGGTAAATAATAATGAATTCTTGAATGTTTTGTAGAAAATATTTTTTCTATCAGTTCCTTTCCTATTGTTCTGTTCAATGTAGATTCAATTTTAGAAGAGAGATGGAAGTCACACGGTGCAAGATCCGGCAAATAAGGGGGTAGTCTTACACTGGGATGTCGTAATTGGTCGAAAACCTCTTGAACTTGAAGAATGAAGGCACACAATTTTTACATGTTCAAATATTCATATAAAATTTGCCGCACACATTTCTCGTGAATTACTATAGATTCAGCAATTTCACGACGGTAAGATTGAATAAGATTACCTGAATCGTCTGCAATATCTTATCGGCCATCTTGAAAACGATAAATCCTCTCAAAAATGGATAGATTGAACAAAAATTCATTATTCTAAACGTTCTAAGCATGCGTACTTTTTTTGTAGTAGCACTTATCTCGTCTAATTTATTATGTATGAACACAGTATATTGTGAGGTTATTTGGGGATTATGTTCACTTCTAATTGATTTGTGCAAGCTCCCATTTTTCTGAAAACCGAATATTAGCAAGTTTCGTTATTTTATGAGGACACTGTATAATCAACAAGTAATGAAAATCAGTCATCTGATGGAACTACTCAATTTTTTTATAGCTATGGAAATATCCTTCAAATTTACACTGGAACGTTTAGTTAGTATTAGAACAAGCCAATGTTTTGCTATTGGGAGAATTCCAAATCAAATTCACTAACACTATTATATAAATATAAATGAGTAAACATGCTTTGATCAAAACATATGTACTTATGTATTGTTGTGAATGTAAACTACAGACAGTAGTAGCTGAGACCTAAATCAACTTTAACTTCATCCGAAATGCCGTTTATGTTACCTTGTTTTGATCCGCTTCCTTCAAAGGTACAAAGTGTCACATCAATCATGGATGCTTGATAGGGTAATTCTCTGAAACTGGGGGAATGAGATAAATTGAACCACTTTTCTTATCTGATTATACAAAATTTGTAACTCTTAAGTTACCGAAAGTTATCGTCTTCATTTTGAAAATTATGTTAGTTCTAAACTGTGGGTACAAAATCGGATCCTATTTCTTAAATTTATATGAATTGATGAAATTATCATTCTGCTATTTGTATAAGAGGGGGGACGACAGGAAAATACAAAACATCCATTGGAAAAATGCTGGATTTCTGCCTAATAAGCCATTTGATAATAATGAATTACATTCATTTAGTATAAATGAATCTACAAATACACTCGAGAAGAATTAGCAGAAACGAAAAATCTATCATAGATTATGAAATCATAGAACGAAACCCAATAAAAGATACAAGACCAGACCACGAGGACCAAAAATTGGCAGAGACCACTAGGTATATATTCCAATTTTAGAAATAAGGATAGAAGAAACTACTGGAGAAGACTCATGGAATTATTTTAAAAATATCATATTAAATGCTGCACGAGAAATATGCGGAACAAATAGAAAATACATAATGAAGAGAAAGTAGCATGAAAAAATCACAAATCAAATAGAAAAGAAGAGCAATATAATATATACAAAGAACAAAGAAAAAAAACCAAATAACTTATTGAAATATCAAAGAATGCAGAATGGCAAAAAAATAGAAGAAGACTCTGAAGCAAATCAAAAACAGAACAGAAAACCAACAGGACACATATTTTGTTGAAAACAAGAGAAGAGAAATATTTAAAAAGAAATCATACAAAGGTGAAGAGAATATTACCATGAACTACTCAACAATGAGTCAGAACATACCGAAAAAATAGTACAAATTGACATAACGGAAGGATCAGAAAAAAAAATTAGTGAAAAAGAAATAGTTCATGCAATCACAGAATTGTAGAACGGAAAAGAGAGATACCACAAAGTAACTTCAGAAATGATAAAAAATATGGGGCAAAAAGGAAAAGACATGCTGTTTAATATTTTCCATAAAACTATAGAAGATGATACACTCCCAACATACTGGTAGAAGGCATTAATAGTAGCAATATTTGAAAAAAGTGATACAAAAGACTGCAGTAATAAAAAAGGAATAAAAAAATTAGATTGACAGTAGAAGAGACACTTCTTAAATATAAAAGTGGATTTCAAGTGAGAAAAAACACCCAAGATTTATTATGAAATACATGACATAAAAAGCAGTACAAGAAAATAAGACACTATACGTGTCGTTCTTATATTTAAAAAAGTCCTTATTAGAGTACCTAGAGAGAAAATATAGAAAATACTGGTCTACAGAGAGATTGATGTGAAAATTATAGAGATAATACAAGATATTTATGGAAACAATGAGAATGCAGTCATAAGGAATAACAAAATATTAAAAAGCTTTACTACAACTATAGAAAGCTCAAGTCCATTACTTATTATTCATCATATGTACTGTGTTGAGTAGAAAAATATACATATTTTAATAAAGAAGGACAATATAAAAGTATTGGTGATTGAAGAAAAAGATAGCAAGACAAATATGAGAATAGATACAAAAACACTGGAGCCAGTTGAACACTACCAATACCAAGGAACAATAATAGACGAAAACGGGACGCAAGATATAAATGAGTAGACAAAGACCAATTAACTATATTACACAATGAACATTAAACTCATAAATAGAAAGGAAATATCCAGATTCACAAAAATAAGAATTGTTAACAACATTTGGATGTGAAGCTTTTTCTCGGGTATTGAGAAAACGATAGAAAAGGAAAATTCGGGCTACAGAAATGAAATACCTAAGAAGATTAGAAGGACTAACCAAAAAAATAAGAAAAATGGATATAAGAAAAGACCTAAATATACAACCTACATTAGATTGTAAGAAGGAAAGACAACTTCCAGATCTGATGTTTGTATGATATTTTTATAGTTAATCAAATCCGATATTGGTCTTAATAAGAATAGCATGTCTCATTCACATTCAAAATAGCAACTCAATATTATATTTAAATGAAATGGATGTTTAACAGCAAAAATTTTTTAATCATCACTTCCATTTTAGGAAAAAAAAAGATGTATATTAACTGTTTATTCTACTCAAAGTGATTTTTCTCTACCAATGCTGCTAAACTATATATTTTTAACTATTTGTAGAAATTTTGATCCTATTGCATTTTGGCTTATCTTCAATACTTGATAATTCATAAAATCGAATTCCTTCACAAGTTCCAAAATACCCAAATTTAGTGGTATAATTGGGAAATTTACATGGAGTCACGTACAACAAGCGTAAACACAAATCGTTTACCGGTCATCGATGGAGCATCAATTGAAATGAACATGATTCGACACATTCTACAAAATAAAATCTATCAATCGAGAGCAATTTTCACGAAGCAAATAGCTTTTTACTCCTAATAAAATAATATTAAAAATCAGCACTTCACTGAAGATTGGAGAAATAATATTATCATATAAACTTCTATCATTTTATATAAAAACAGAGTAATGAGGTTTTTGGGACTATGATTTTCGATAGTAAAAAAGTAGTTCATCAAATTTCATTATTGGGAGAGGAGGATGATATAATAAGGCAAATAAAACCAAATTATTATGGCGATTTGATGAAAATTTAAAAAAAAATTCTATTATATAAGAACGATATAGAGTTAAAAAATATATCAAAAATTCATTAAAATCGCTACAAATTGCTCCATCATCAACCTCATTCGCCAGATTCTTGTTTTCAAACCAGATTGACAAAATTGAATTTGACTCCAATGATGCATTTCAAATATTCAATTCGACAACCATGACAAATCCTATTTTTTAGAAGATATATAAAAATCAGGGAAACATTGCACAGAGAACAAGAGCTGCTTATGATGTAAGTTTCCTTTGGCTCTTATAACTCCCTAGTTCGAGTAAACGCGAATCCTTGCGCCTCTGACCAGCACCCTTTGCACCATTTCCCTGTATGTAACTTTATACTAAGAGTCGCAAATATATCAGCTTCAGAGATTATAAAAATGAAACAATAAGTGATAAAATTGTCCAAAAATGGGTTGAGGAAGAACGTAATTATTGTCTCAATGCAAGCAGCTTAAACAAAAATCCGTGACATCATGAGATTAACGATAGCCATCCTTATATTAGAATTTGAAAAATCACCTTAGTGACAACGAGGATTACTTCTCTAAACAAGGTTTTTGTTTAGGTTTGTCAGGTGCAATCTTGAAGTTTGTACAATCCCAATTGTTGTAGAACAATTATTGTAATTAGGCTCTACCTTATGAACAGTCTTCCTATATAATCATTTGTCATTCAGGAATCGTCATTCATTCAAAAGTTAACATATACTTATGTAGTTGCCTTCGTTTATATTGATGTGTATTGACTTCAGGGAGGTATTAAAATATTTCTCCAAGAAAAACGTGTGGGCAAGACAACCATATACAGAACATATATTGTTAGTATGTTCATAATTTTTAGACTAACACTTTCGACTAAATCGTTTATCAGTATTTGACGATGATCTTTCCAATGCATTTAATTTGATATAATTTAATAACAAAACATCTCTAGTGATAGTTTCATCGTCTCGCTTTTGTTTCTTGAATTGCTTCTACCTCAATTTCGTAATACAGTTCACCTTTTCAATTACATAGCTGTACCCAAATAACAGTTTTCCTTTTTTCTCACAATCCTTTTTCCTATTGCCGCCTGCTCCATTTCAACTTGTACACTCAAACACGCTGCTTTTTACACAACCGTGGCGGTACATTCGTCAGGAAGAAGGGGAGAAAATGTTAAAATAAATAAGTAGAATGTATTTTGAGAATTTCCTTGACGAGATTATATTGTTAGATTTGATCAAATTATATGTTAAAATTTTACATATATATATTTGACAAATATCTCAGTTTTGATACTCATTCAACTTTCTTCATTTTCGAGTGGATGAACAGAAAAAATGAATAATGTTTATTGTTACTTAAATATTGTTTTTATATAGAAAAGCCTTTGATGAAAAAAGGCTCACATAAATATTATTCTGACCTAGGTACGTTCTGTCAAATGATTTATGGTATCCTGCTTTTAAAACTGGTCATAAAAACTGCAAGGTGTGTGCCGCTTACTACTGATCAAAATCTCGCTTACAACAAAAATGCAGTCGATACAGTAAACTTTATGTAAGGAACGTGCTTCCAAGAAAGCAGTATTCGTTTTATTTGTTCAATAAGTCCATGGAAACAGTACTTTAGGACTTCAAGAGCAATCTTAATTGATAAATCAGAAAAAGGGGGGACAATAACTAGCAAATATGTTGATTTGTTGATACTTTTTGATGACAATCTAAAGCAGACCGCATTTGTCAAAGGAAGGAGTTGTGTTCTCAAAAACAATGCGTCTGTAAATTGATTTTGGTATTTTTGCGGTAAAAATTGGTAAACTGCGCTAAAATTTCTTGCCTCATTTATAATATCCATTCTTCGATTACTGTTTGTTTCCAGATCTTAAAATGATTTACTGAAAAGCGATTTCAGTCAAATTAAGAGATATGGAAGAAACAAATGGATAATTATTCCTATTATCATCAGATGGTTAGCAAAAGTTGTTTGATTATAAACGCCCTTTCATAGAATAGCTTTCTTATAAACTCAAATATAAAATAATTGTTTCTGAGAATGATTTTTGTATCAACGGCGACACTGTTTACCAGAAAATGATAATACGGCAAGCGTGTTCAATTGGCCAGAGAGAAAGCGACCCCAACACTTTGGTTTTATTCGGTTTACTCTTTATTTTCACAATAAAACGATACATTTTATTTAATACGACCCCTTTTGTGTCATTTGCATTGCGCTCTGTGTCTGGTGTTGTTTTAATTAAATCCATGTTTAACAGATAGGTTATTGCTTGGGTATTAGTCCAGAGATGACAATCACTGTTATCAAATGCACACCTAATTTATATAGAACAGAGAATAGCCAACCTAGGTTTCAATATTTTTTGTTAACAGTTAAGAATAATGTACTATATCGCTTGCTGATTCAAATCTACGTTGATGGAACAAAAATCAGTGATACAAAAGGAGAATAAATAATTGATCTTGTTTAGAACCATTGAATATTCTATACGGTTAGTTTTAAAATTAATTTTTTCATTTCCTGATACGATAAATCATCATGATGGTTGTGAACAAACCATTAACTTTCTTTTATTCTCAAATAAAAATATCTTAAAACTCATTCGAAAAATTTTCCACAAATTAAATATGAAAATAGATGGAACAATCTGAAAAGACAGAGACAATTATGTCCTGTCCTGCGGCGAGAGTCGACCAGAATGACATTTTCCGGATTTCGCTTGACAGTTGGTTCGTGATTGCAGCCGTCAACGAAAATTACGGATGGACTTCTGACGTCAGCTTAATTTCATCAATGCTAATAAAATGCTATCGATTTCGTTCTATTCGCTAACATAACAGAAAAAATTTGGAATTACTTGGCCATATGTTTGGATGTGTTTATTTAGAATTATGGATTTGTTCTAGAATTAAAATAAGTTTGAAGGTATGTCAATAATCATGGATAGCAGTAAATTGAAGATTTGTAATCACATTAGAATATGACAAAACAAGTGTGAATTTTAATAACTATAATCGACAATATATTTTTCACTGGAAGAATTTAGATTTTCATGAATTCAGATAGATCATCGATATTGAAAAATTGCCGTTAATAAATGCGAAACTAAGTCGGTTTTTTCTGACCCAACAACCAATATTTCATTCATTTAATATGCGCGAACCAGCTGCAGAGAACCTTCTCAAAGGAAGACTAACAGCCGAAAAATTCCGTTACTCACAAAGAAGTAGTGGATAAAATAAAAACAAACCTTAATCCAAGAAAACACCTGGATACTATCTAATCCCAGGAGTATTCTTGAAAGAAATACGAAGAAAAGCCAACAAATTTGATCAATTCAGTCATCACACTGAAGCATGTTCAAAGAGTCTGGAAAATAGTTAAAGCGATTACGATAGAAAAACTAGTAAAATTGCAAGGGAAGATGGATTCCACAGGCCAATTTTCCTACTAGCTACAATATAAAATTCTTTGGCTTTGGTGAGCTACATCTGAAGAGACTCAATACCATCATAGAAGACAGTATAACCACTTAAGAAAACCAATTTGGATTCCATTCAACGAGACCAAGGAACGTTTGGTAGACATTTATCTTGAACTTCTGTTTGTGTTTGTAGTGACGGGAAAGACTTGCCTTGGTAGCTGTTTCCACAGATCTGCACTTCTCCAAAAAATGAGTCCCGATAATCTGAGGTTCTGGCCATCTGCAGGTGAACTCATTGTTCATGAGCCATGTCTGCTTGTTGAGGAGATCTTGCAAAAACTACTCCAGGTGAAATTATAAGTCGGAGCATATAGTTTTTTGGTATTAGAAACGGTTCCAGTCTTAACCCCCAGCAAGCCAATCTGCGGTGATTTTTTATTTCCAGACCCCTTAGCTGTAGTGCCAGAAAATAGCAGTCTGGGTGCTTGCTGCATTAAACTCAATCGCTACCTTTGATATTGAAGATCTAACATCTTGTAGCTAATACAGATATTGAGAACATTAGAACAGATTTGAGAAGTTTCACAATAATCATAAAGATTATAGTTCATCGTGATCTCTAGTCTGGATCGACATCTACGAGGGATGCTTTTTTCATCAAAATATAATACTGTATATTTCTTGAAGGAATTGTTTTGTTATCGAAAATTGAATATCAGTTCACATCCATGACGGGAAATGATATTCCTGAGGGGAACTAAAGAGCAGAAAATTCCAATCATAAAGTTGAAATAACAAGAAGTTATTGCAAATATTCACTAATACATACATTTTCATACATAAGCTACATTCTTCCATCATATCTACTAATTAGTCTTTCATTTGATAACGTAACGTAACTATCCAGAAAATAACGAATTTCTCCTAAATTTGCGAATCAAAATATTTTACCGGCTTTGCTTTTGATTTGGTACATGGGTGGTTTGAATATGGTACATTTGGACGCCAAAGTAAATTTTATTGACATAGTAATATTTCAAAGGAAGAGGCTGTTCCTTCCAATGATAAATATTTGTACTGCAGATGGAAGTTTTTTGATATATTGCTAAGTCTTCATGTTCCATTCCAGTAACTCAATCCATATTATATTTTTACATTCATAAATTTAGAAAAACAAAGTTGCTTTGTCAATATTGATTTGACAATAAAACATTCAGTCTTTCTCAAAAGAGTCCTAGTAAAGATCTCTCAGGAGTAGGTAAATTAGAGCAGTTTAGTTTCTACTACAGAACAATATCTAGATCACACTTTTTGAACGTGGAAATTTAAAACATAATCTACAAGGAGTTTTGATTTTTTGTGCGTTAATTCTTTCATGATATTAATTTAGTTGTGTAATAGACTGTGTTTGATAATTGTTATTAAGCAGATACCAACGATTCACTACCTCATACGGACTTGGCAAGGAAGTTTAATACTAATAAGCTATTTTCTTGTTGAAATGTCGAAAAGTATAAAAGCCGCAAACCTCAGTAACCCAAAAATACAAGGTATATTTTTAAGTAAGTACCGTTTTTGAATTAAAAAAAGAAGTGCAAAGATATCGCAATAATTTTATTTTTACATGGAAGCCTGTACCTTAATCTACTTTTCTACATAATTTCCGTGAATATTGAGGCACTTGTCATAACGTGGCACCAGTTTTTGAATACCCTCCTCATAAAATTCTGCCACCTGACTTGTTAACCACTGTATCACTACTGTTTTGACCGTCTTCATTAACGACCGAAGGACGCCCACTCCGTTCTTCATCATGCACATTTGTGCAGCCAACTTTAAATGCTCTCAGCCATTTCCTTACCATTTCATCACTCATAATGTTTTGTCCGTAAACTTCACAGATCTCACGATGAATCTCGATCGGTTTTACGCCTTTACCACTAAGAAATCTTATAACAGCCCGTACTTCACAATCGGCGGGACTCACGATTGTCGGAGGCATCTTAAACACTCAGTAAACAACGTACACAATGAAGAATCAGACTGTAATGGCGTCAGTGCGTAGACAAGAGATGCAGGTAACCAGCGCGCATGTGCGGTACGCCGACCTTGGGGTTGCGGCGGCGGAATCGCAAAACGGTACTTACGTGAAAAATATGCCTCGTACTTTAAAGTTCAAAAAATTGTAAGAAACCAGTCAGCTGATTACATTTACCTACTTGTCTATCAGGGTAGAAAGGATCATACCATATGAATTCGACCTGTTTAACACGATTAGTTTCCGAACAATAAACGTATTGCTATTTTCCCCAGTCTAACATCTGCCATTCGACTTATATATTGGTTCCATTATTCCATCCGTTAATGTTATCTACCCCATATAATTGTCTCATGTTTTTGCTTCTTTTTCGGTCTTATATTGTCTTTCCAGATATCAACCTGAGAATTTTCATTTCTGTGGTCTCCAAAATTGTTTCTCTCTTATGTTCCTGATGTATAGGTCATTATAAGATCTCATATTTGCTTTGTAAATTCGTTTTTTTTTTTCTTCTCTTAGGTGTTTGTTCCACCATACTACGTTCTGAAGACATCCCGCGACCTTATACCTTGTTAATTATCATCTTCTACGTCTCCATAACTGGTTATGTCAATTCTAAATTATTCCATGTTTTTTTCAGTTGAGATAGTCGTATCATACTGTTTTCCTGTTAGAGTAAAAATATTTGTTGATTAGTGAGAAATCACTATCTCAAACAATTATTTTAACTAAGGCTATTACTGATATATTCTGATCTAATTTGATTAAAAAGTGATTATAATGGAAACTAATCATTGATGTCAATAATAACAGAATACATCTATCAGATAATAAATTGATCTCAACACTTTTGCATAATATCTCAACAGACTGTGAATTTTGGACGGCATTAAATCACAAATCAATTGTCAAATACCGAATCCACATATAGATTCGTAATTGTTATTTGCCGATTCTCATATAGTATACAAAATTACCCTCAAATCACATATCACTAAAATTGAATCTGAACTGGTTACAGGTTGAAGCAGAGAAATCGATTGTTCTGCAGATATTACTTCACGTCTGCAGTCGTTATAGAGAAATTTACTGCCGGCTATCATTTTTCGATCGTTTCCTCGTTTTGGGAATGCTCGTATTACATGTGAATTCACTACAAGTTATTTTTTGCTGAATACACAATTAGAAAAATGTTTGAGCATATCATCTGAAGTTAGAGAGCATAATTTACTATAAAGGTTGTACCGAAAGTGAGGATAACATTGTAATTAATTTACAAATTGTTGAGTGTTGAAGGAGCGTCACGCCTTCACGGCCTTCATCGTCGTTTTTGAAGCGTTTGCCAGTTTTCATTTAGCTTGGGGAAAAGGTGATGATTGCTGGGGTTAACATTTAGCTGTACAGGAGATGAAATAAACAGACCACCCAAACCTCATGACGTGTGACATGGAGTCGAACGTTGTCATTAAAAAACACTACTTCCCCATCAGTCGTCCTCGCGACGATTTTGGATCAGATTGCAAGAAATCGTTCTTATTCTAAAGCGAAGTCTCTATATCCTATTTCGTTGACTGTGTTTATTTCAATTCCTTTTGAAACAGAGTAACGACACTAAAAAGATATTCTTTCATTTCAGGGGTGAGATGAAACACCCAAATTTCGTCTTTTGTGACGATAATGTCCAACAACTTCTCCTTGTTCACCTACAGAGCTCAAGCATCCGGGGAACTCAAACTTGCGCTATTCCAACGGTTCTGTTAAAGTGTGTCATAGAAAACGTCAAGAATGTTTGCCAAGCAGCTCACTGTAGATATTTTGGACAAATGCATCTGTCCAGCGGTCTCTCATTCCGTTCTTCATTGTCGTATGACCCTCGACAAAAGCCTTGTCCATTTGCGGAAGAAATGAGCGATATAGCGAGTCGAGGAAGGGCGGGCACGCCGCGCTATTGATGGATTAAGCACAGCATATTCCTGTAGCTCATTGGGAACTTCTACTACAACACCAGTAATTTACAACATCGAATAATACTTTTTATCGACGATTTAATTGAGATCCTAAGGAAATCACAAGAATTCATATAGCAAACTTACGAAATTGATATATATATTTTTCGTTTCAAAGCTGGAGATTCATAGAAACAACAGTCATACATATTATACTTTTTCTCGTGTTCACAAGATTTTATCTCAATGATAATACTGATAATTAATGTATGAAACAACTTAATTGATATCACTAGTTGCTATGTATGAGAATGAGAGACACATAATTTTTCAATTTTTTTGTGAAAATTGTTACTCTATATTTTCTATGGAGTGTTCAGTTTTCCAATTCTTATAAGACCATATACATTAAAAATAGATTCAATTTCAATTAGAATTTTTATGGCCACCACGTCACGTGCCCTCGTATATAAGAATACATAATAAAAGTACATATTTCTCATCCTTTGATAATTCCTCTAAGAACCTTCTCAATGAAACAATAAGTATTCGACACCGGGGATTCCAGGTTGTCCTTTCTTTTATAACTGTCTTTATGTTCTAACACCATACAATTAACTGAATCATCTCCAATATACTTGTACACGTGTTAGGAACAACCAACATAACTACGTCCCCCAACCTTAGACACGGTTTTATGACATGTTTGTTTTTCTAGATCCTCTTGATTTTAGGTTTTTTCTGTTTTAAGATTAATTTTTTTTTAATAATTTTTTAAAAGAAAGATAAAAATTGACGTTTCGACTTCAGTCTTTTTTAAAATATGATATTGACACTTACAATTTGTATATTTATATTAATCAATGATGTAGATGATGGATTAGTCCAGTAGATTTTTGCCGCTGGAAGTGAAAATGTCGCCAGAAGACATCTATTGAGGAATGTTTAACTACTGAATCAAGTAGCAGTGCCGGCTAGCTGTGTCTTCATTTCGGATTAGAGACTCCGTTACGCCATTCTGAAGAGACGCAACAATTCGAAACTAGTATTTGCGATGCCAATTTCGGCGGATTGTCGACGACATCACGTTCTTGGGAGATACAATTCAGAAATTCAAATTGATAGCTGTGACATAAGCAGAATTACGCTTCGTTCATTCGAAAACGTTTTTTCAACTGGATTGCTAATTCATGTCGCTGAAAAACTTGGCCAACTGCTTCCTGTCATAATGCGGTTTTTCACATTCTGTATATGTTATTTGCTACCAAGAAGTTTCACGATTTTAATGTTAATGTCGAATGTTTATAGAAGCTTCTTGATTTTTTAATCGTCCTAAACAGTTTGAGAATTTTCTTCATCTACCAGTATATCATTTGATAGAAATAAAACTCCTTTGCAGGGAATCAAAGTTTTTCCATAATATGTAGCTACTGCTTGCAACCGTATTAATCTTATCATCCCTCGTATTACTAGTGAACTCTTTCAATCAAAATAGAGTATTAGGAGCGAAAATACAGCACGAACTGAGGTGTTAGTATACTTGAAATTCACGAACAAACAACTAAGCACAGTGATAAAAAAGATTATGTGTATTTATACTAAAATTGATCATACGTAATGATATTTTCAATGACAGTTCTTTATTGACAAGTAATATCATAAAATGTATCTCATATTTCACCGCAAAGAAATATTCAAATGTACTTGGGAATGAAAAATGCTTAAAAATCCTTCAGATGTTACAATCTTCTAGGAAATAGAATTCGATAATGGAGGCTAATTGGATGTCGAAAGTGTATTTGATTTGCGAACTGCATTATTCATAACATCAAGTTTATAAATTAACGGATAATTCACCCATACCTCTAGCGAATTAAATTTACAACGAGCTAATTCAATCGATGACGAGAGACTGACATTATTAGACGCTTTCGCTGCAAAATACATTAATCAAAAGTTGCTTTATACAGCTCAATAATAATGCCATATCAAGTTCATTAAACTGTGACTTATGTAAAGCTTTCGTGTACACGTAACTCGAATAAAGAAATAATTTATAAATTGCTGCTTAATTACAAAAGTTCTTTATCTTGAAGTTTGTTTGAGTATGAAATTGCTATTAACGAAGAGATGAATCTACTTTACTTTACAAGTTCATTTTACGTTAAGCGCACACTGGAACGTTCTCACCAAAACGCGTCAAAAAGATTTTTAAGGCAATAAAACAATTCTCTGGAAAATTTCCCACACTTGATATTTAACTAGTTTACGCTTGGGTAACATGGAAATAACATTCAATTCAAACCTGAGAGAGTGAGAAAGCAATTTATGTATGTATTATTTGTTGAGAGATGAGAATATTATTTCTACCGGAGATTAAGCGAAAATAGAAACGTATAACTAACTTAGGATTTTGTATTTTTATAGACCATGACAGTTCTTACATCTACAAATGACCTTTTAATAGGTAAAATATCTGCCGACCAATCACAATTGCGGGATTGATTAAATAAATAATAAATAAATTAAAATTGTTACACTGTGTTGTGAAATTCTCGAAATGCACCGCGTTCTAAATGTTGTGAATTATCGAGGATTTTTGAAAGAAGCTCAACAAAAATATTCACAAACTTCATTGACTTCCAGTTTAGTTTAGGTCTGTTGACAAATTTACCCAGTGACTGCAATGATTTGAATTCAAAACTATAGACACCAAAGAAGTCTATAATTATCTATCTAAAAAATTAAGTTCCTCCTGTTTTGCGCTGAGATCAGTTTCCAAAGAACTGAACTTATCCACATCCTTAACAGTTTGTTATGTCCTTATTGAGTCACAACTCCGATATGCCCTTTTCTTTTGGGGTAAGTGTGGTGTGACTTAACTTGAATTGAGTTGAGAATCTTCAAACTACAAAAGAGAGCTGTTAGATATTTACTCGGACTAAACAGTAGTCTCTGAATCTCTGAATCCGTTTGCCTAATTCGTAAGCACGATTCTTCAATTTCAGAAAAATCGTTGCATAACTATCCACGCGGCTTTTACCTACCTACTCCACGTTTAGAATTAGTTACGGGCTCAATATTTTACAATGCAAAAAAATGCACAATCATTTGCTAATATCATCTTTTTCGCATTCCGCAATAATTTGTGGGCATATTTACTGGAAAGTGCCTTCTACTCTGTAAACGACTATTGTAATAATAATATTCAATTCCGGACATGCTGCATACTAGTTTAATTTTGCTATTGACTTATATACTAATTATTACCTATTATTATTACCTATAATTTTGTTACTTATTTTTATTTTTTTCTGTATATTGAAATTTTATTTTATTTTTATATTTATTTAGTTATTTTTATGTTTGTTTCTTAGTTTTTACTACAAGCTTTTGTCTACAAATTGTAACAGTTTTTTGACAATAAAGCATTTTTTCTCTCTCTAGTCCGATTAAATGAAGAGGTTGTAGCTGTACATTCTTATCTGGTCATCGTGTGAAAACCATAAAAAAACGAAAATTATTCTAGGTTTTTAACTGAATTTATATCCCTCATTGTAATATAGTCCGTCTACGAAAAATTTAGATATATTCCAATATAATCAAGAAATGTCAACGGTTGTATTATTATTAGAAAAATATCATGAAGATTGCGAGATTCATGTTATGTAATACCAAAAATGTAATATATTTGAAAATATGTTTATGGGAAGGGTTTCCATGAGATACGAGTAAAATGCTTGATGCGATGACGATAGCACGTTCAAAAGTGAAAAACTACGTGTCGGGAGTTCGTAAGAGCGAACATGCTTTGAAAATACCATTAATATCCACGTGACCCTCCTATCACCTTAAAAAGGGGTGCGGTAGAACAGGTCAGGTGTCGTTTGGTTCATATTTCATAATCTTTGAAACATATTGATAAGAAATTTATAAAATTTCGTTAGTATATATTTATTTTGTCAATATATAAGAGTGTAATTTCAAAAATTTAATTGGGAGGTGTAAAATTTTTCGTTTCAAGATTTATTTTACGGTGAAGCAGTTCGAATCAAATTATATAGTGAGCTTAAAAGTTTTGGATAGGTAATTGATGAGGGGGAGTTTTCCAACATTACTCTTGACTCACTTTTTAGAAATAGCTTTATTCAAAGTAGGTATGTATCCAGAATTCATAGAGATTTCATGGAAATAAGAGAATGTTATGTTGATTCCATAGAACTGTAGGAGGTGGATAAAAGAAATTCACTATAGATTATAAATACTTCAAATGAATATATTTAATCAAATAATAGTGGTTCTAAAAAAACGGTAAAATAGACAAATATATGTTATCTATAAGTAAATTATCCGTTTCACATAATTGTCATCTTGATTAGTGAAAAGTGTATCCAAAGTTTGTGTATTTTCTTGAAGATCGAGCAGGAAGATAGTAAAATTGGGAAAACTAAGTATATGGAGTTAAAAAGCGAAAATGTGGCACCAAATATGAGAAAATAGAGACAGGGAAATATATATATTCGAGGAGGAAACAATTTTAAATACTTGCGAGTAACAGTTGACAACTATACTAATCGAGGAGAGGAAATTTCTCAAAGGATCCAAGCAAGTTACCCAGCATATCATAAATTCCGGCTTCTAATGCTATGCAAAAAAATCTGGATTGACTCACCACAATAAGTTAATCAAAGAGCTTTTGATTGAGCAGTTAGTATTCCTACTGGTTGGGTTAGGTTGAAAATATAATACCCAATTATCAATGTTCACTATTCCTTTAGAATAAAGTGAAGTGAGTGCAGTACTCACGCAATAATGAATGTGTTAGAGACGCAGTTTTCTATAAATGAATGGATATATGCGTTTTGTGAACAATTCACTGAGTGTTGATTATTAAACAATTAGTGGAATGGTAACTAGATACAAAGAAACCAGAAAACCAAAAAACCGTAGAAAGTCAACTCGATTAGCGCTTTTCCGACAACGCCTTCTATTAAATAACTGAACAGTCAATTTGAAACTCGGGAGTATACCGTAACCGTAAGTAGTAGAAGGCAATTTACCGCATCGATGTCGGTACTACGTCGATAACTGCAAAATAATGTTCTTCTTAGATAGAAATCGAATGAGTGAAATCTCCAGATGGTCGCGATGGAATACGATGTAGACCTGGAGGGAAATTACAATTGTAATGTTTGTCCAAAAGACTCTTTTGGTTCTCAATAGAAAACGAGTGTAGAATCTCACTACTTTATTTTTCTATTATTCTTTTATTATTTCCTATTACTACTTTAGAACCATATAAATGTTTTTATTTTATCTGTTATACATTGGCCGCATGTGGCAACGTTGTAAAATATATTCCGTCTATTCCTCAGTACCTCACAACAGTAAAAAGCATTAACATGTAATAAGTGCAAGTAAATTAGTTACAATCCAACCAATAGTTTCATTTAATATAGAATAAATTGAACCAGCAACATTTATCTAGTGAAGAGTTTATCAAAGACGATAAACATCACGAAATCTTACAACGAGTATGTTTCAAAACACGCACAGAGATGGTTTTTATTCAACCGCGATCTTTAAATGCAGAATTATATCTAGAAACTATTACACTGTCCCACGTCCCAATATAGGAAACTTCACTTAAATGAAATCCGTATGCAGAAATAAATCCAATAGATCACATTTGGAATGGTCTAAAAAGTAGCCCAACATCTTTAAGTGCGTCAGCTAGTTTTTTTGAGTATGTAAACTGCTTCCCTTCTGTTTCTTAACAACATAAGTTGGTTATTGAAATGAGCGTCAGTGTAGGTGTAGTGGAGGTTATCAGCAACAGAGAATTGATCATAATCGCTCCCTATCTACACTTATTATTCCCATCGCAGTTACGATGAGAATTATTTACAGAAAGACTCAATATTGCATTCTCATTTGTCCTAAAAATTTTATTGAGGATTCAATTTATATTCAAGAAATATTACAGGCGCCTGGTTACTAATTACATTCTAAATTTCCCATTTTATAAAATAGAATCAAAATACCTATACCTACATAATTCCAGTATCCTATATTTGAAACTGACAAACCAAATGTTGCGTAGATAGAAAACGGGCTGTTGCTTTTCTATGTACGCATCTTGAATGCGTATTTACTTGGGTAGATTGTAGATTCTATCCAACGCCAAATTCAACTCGTCTGAAAATGGAAGAGCTGAAAACGTAAACTCTGTGATAACGACAGAATGATTACCAGGGGATGGCTTGGTCAGATAAGATTTCTTAGCAAACAGAAAACGTTTCTGTGCTCCCTTTAACTTCAATGCAGTGTCGCAGAAGGTAGTGTTTTTAAATAGAATCATAAAAAAACAGTTATTCTTTTACTAACATACACTAAGAAAAATTCAGAAAGGAAGGCCGTGTATTTCTAGCATAAGCTAAAAAAAACTCAAAAGGGAACACTGTATATTTGACAATATTTTTGGAACAATAGATTCTAGTTGAAATTTTTTGTAGACGAAATAATTTTAACACATCACTTTTGAGGTTGATCGTATGCTCCACGATAAAAGTAATGGAGTACCTTACGAAGAAAAAGGAAACATTTAATTATGTGTATTGCTATAAAGTTTGCATGTTGAGAACAAGAAAATTTAGTGAAAACACTCAACAATCAACATCTCTCGGTGTATCTATTTTATTCAACGGAAACAGTGTTGGTGAGATGTATCATAAGCCTTGTGACTACTGACTCTAATCTAACAGTGTGAATAATTTGTTATTCAATTAACCAGGAGTAGCATTGATCAATTAGGAGCTTATAGTATTTATAATTCATATCCATTACCAGTTTATCACAATATAATAGTCACTAATCTCAGGTGGAATGTTGACATTATACATAATAGTTTAAGTTATCTGTAACATGACAAAAGTACTGTGAAACCAAGAAATTTCCAAAGAACTCGTGCATATAGTGAGGAAGAAATTAGGTTATTTAAATTTCGTGACCTTCTGAGTTGAGAAGTTGAGATGTAGATGGACTCAAGTTTCAATATTTGGCGGACAATTTTGCGTGACTACTCCTCATACATCCCTCAATTCTTAAACATTTCTATTATGTTTACATTACTCAATTTGCACCTTAAGTAGATGGACTCAAGTTTCAATATTTGGCAGATTCTTCTTATTCTTGTGCGATGTCGATGATGACACTTGGGCGGACAATTTTTACCTGTGTTGTGCTCTCCATTTAAAACAAATACCTATAGCTTAACAACGGATATGAAAGACGCAAGCATAGCATCACCTCATCTCCCGAGGCTTGTATATTTGTAAATATGAAACGTATTATCTCCTCTGCAAATTTAGACCTAACCAAGAACGTTAATATTCAAAAGATACGTCGGCAAGTGTTCGTCGGATACGTCTGATGATATATGATTTTATTTTCAAATATGAAATTGACAATAAACTTGAATCACCAAATATTACGAATATGAAAGAGGAAAAGGAAAGTTTCTTAATTGGAATAGGGAAAAAAGGGATCAGAAATTCATTGTTATAACTATTTTGCCTTTAGAAGCATATATTAGACTTCTCTACTGTTTAGTCTTCACACAGCTGTTAAAAGTAGGAGACCTATCAGAAGAAGTAGCTCTGGTGTTGAATATTCCTCTAACTCAACATCCGCAGGACGCAGAAAAGTTTTATGTGGCAGCTAAAATGCAAAATCAGGAATAATACTCTGTGATGTTGAAAAGAGGTAGAATAAGGTACCTCATACGAAATAATTGCGCAAATTAATATTATACCAGGCGATAATAAATTGAAAAAGTGTACAAAATGTCATTAAATGGTATGCAGTTAGCTCTAAAAACAGGAAATAGAGCGACAATAAGAGCCAAATATTGTGAAAAATGGGATAAATAAGTATTCCTTAAGCGGAAGTACTTGCAATTGAAAAATGCATGCAGTTTAACTTTGGAAGGAGTTATCGCAAACAGGAGATTCTAAGCTAATCTCCGAAATAAAAAAATCCATGATGGTCTGAGAATGCCTGGAAAAGTCGAATGGGATACCAAAAAAAAGTTATCCTCAAATAGATTCCCTATAACACTATAGCTGAAGAAAATGGAATAGCAGACAAAAACCTTCTGTGGAATCGGCTATTGGACAACGCAGAAAAGAAATCAGTTACTGGAAAAATATAAATAGATAGAGATAGGCAAAACACTGGTAAGTAATCTACAAGAGCTTTCAGATTTTGCTGCTTTAAGAACGAAACATCTATCTACATTCTTTAGAAGACTAGGGAGCTACTCAGTATTACACCTGGAAGCATATGATATAGAAGATTAGAATCTTTGACAGCTGAAGCCGTTTCACATCTTGCAGACATCCACAATATTTTTAGACCTAGGTCTAAATACTGGCGTTTTATTCTTCCTTATACGTATCCAATAAATCTCCCTGAATGTTCTCTATTGAATTTACTTTTTCTAATAAGTCATAATTATAGATGTTAATAAAAGTTTCGTTCCCAACTTTTCGTTTGTTCTTAATCGGGTTCATTTATATCACGAGCCTTTGCATTCTTTCTTTTTATGAAAGTTCTATGTTTTCTTCTTACGCCTGTTGAAGTTTGAATATTGTTTTGATTTTAATGAGCGAAACTCTTCTTAACCTTATCACAGGGATCTTAATAAGACATTTTGTTCATTTTGGCATTTTTGATTGATATATAAGTCTTTTCCATCCAACTTTGCTGAACGGTTTAATTCACTCTAATTATGAACTCCGTTCCTCGTTTCCTCTGCTTTGATATTAATTTGTTCATGTAAGATACTCTTTCTGCAATATGTATACCATAAAACGGCACTAATAAACTGATGAAGCTCATATTTATAGCTGTTTGTAAGAGCTTTGGAAAATGGCGAAGCTGTAGGAATGATTGTCATCAAAAATGCTTGTGAGAGTATAATGCTAACATATTTGTTGCATGGAATGAAAACATAAATTATGGATTTATTTGTCGGTTTCGAATATAATTGCGACAGATGGAACAAGATAAACTTAAAAATCATTATTGGTTCAAAGATAATGTGAAAAATGACTTTAAGTAGTTGTGTGTATATGTAAATCAATTTGTTCACAACAGAATATTATTTCACTGAAACGGTGGTGTGTAATTGATTTTGAGTTGCGTGCTTGACAACTCATAGTTATGATTTATTTCCCATGTAATTAAAATTTAACTCTTGTTCCAGGTAAGTGGACGATACCAATAGAAAATAACCATAACGTAAGTATGAATAATTTGAATGTAGAGCAACCATTAATTAATTTAGAAACCATATGATTTGAGGTACTGAATATTTTCATTTCAAAGGATTTATGTTACTGTGCTATGTGCTTTCATTTTCTCATTGTGTATTCATTCAATAGATATAAATATCCATCTTGCTATACAATGTGAGTTACAACATTCAAAGCCTTCAATTGTATAGAAAATTACTGAAACAATTTTTATTAATTTAGATGTATTATGGGGAAATTCGCATTGTTGTTATATCTCTCGTGTTTTCTGTAGATATGAGAATTCATATTTGATTACCCTTTATTTGTTTGGCTTTGGAACCCTTAAGAAATGATTAAAAATTCTCATTCAGTTGTAATTCAAGTTCAATATCTCAGCCGACATGGAAGGAATAATACATGATTAAACAGCTTTCATGTTAAAACTATTAACTATGTTAACTGGAAGTTACAGTAGATTGTTTATGTGAGAAATAATGAATTGCAATTTAAGTTATATCAAGATATGGTGGAATCTGCAGAAAGCGGAAGTGAATATGTACCATATTTATTACTCTATACCACAACCGACATCTCATAACAAAATGTAAATTGATTACAAAAACTAAATAAAACTAATGAAGGTAAAAATAAGAGTTTTTATTGTGGAGGCCTTGAATAGATCGAAGACATTGATTCACCTTTTGGTATACCTTTTTTAAATTTCTGCCATCTTAGCTTCACTGATTTTTAAAACTAATAAAACGTGAAAATATTCTTGGAAATGAAATTATTCATAATTCTATGAAATGTAAAATAGGAACTCGTCCAAGACATAGGCCGTTGAGCCGATCCTGTCCAGTTATGATGGAATTCTACAATTTGGTAACTTTGTGACGCCTCCGATGTTTGTTTTTATCTCAGCGGCGATTGGTTTATATTGTTTTTTTAGAACTAATATCTATGAGGGTCCTCTCATTTATTTGTTTATTTTCTAGAACTTTTGACAAATTATTTTTGGGTATATAAAGGAGTTTGTTGTTTATGATAAATGGACATAGTGAACAAAACAAAACAAAAGAGTAACGAGAGAATTTAAATAAATTAGAAAAGTAATTATACAAGTAGTCATAAGTTAATTATTATATACGTCAGATGAGTCTAGGTGAGTATTTATATATATTGAGGGAGTAAAAGACAATGATTATAAATTCAAACCATCAATAGAAATAGTATAAATAAATGCATCATTTCATTGGTGTGGTTTCCGAGAGTATCGAATCCTTTTACATTCAAATCTCAAAGTTTATCTATAAGATTTAAAAAATATAAACCTAATTGCACATAACCTAAAAAAATAGAATTGAACAAAATTGTGGGGCCATTGTAATATTGTTACAAACTAATTTGAAAAGAAACAAATCCTTCCAAAAACGCGAACAGTTTCTATAGGTAAATGTAACAGAAATTTTTTCAAAAAGGTCGTTGAGTCAAATGAATATTTTTAAGGGGTATAGTGTTTTTCTGACTCCCTGGACTGATTTCCTATCTCACTGGTAATGTTTGATTAGAAAATTTTCATATATCTGTTTTTGTGAGAACTTCGATAACAAATTTTTACTGTTGGTTGTCGAGTTTTAGAAAATTTGTGGAAAACTGGGACAGAAAAGAGTAGTTGCTATATTTGCACCTAAGATTTCATATTAAAATCTTTGAAAGGATCCATTTCTTGACGCAGAGAAAAATAAATAAAAAAAGGGAACGAGCTTTCCGTTATCTATTTGGAAAATCTCTGGATATATACGAGTCTCAAGTCAAACAAATCATGTTACTATTTGCGTACCTACAAGTGTTCTTTGATAGTTTCCCAAGCAAGAGAACTTAAAATGTAAGAAACATTTTCTCAAATGGATGCATCGTTTTACTGTTACACTGAAAAAAAATGTAAACACATTTTATGAAATATGATTACGCTCATTCAAACTTGAAAAACACAAATTTGATGATCATGACAGTGATCTTTTGCTACTCCATTCCTTCCCAGTTCAATTGGCACACTTACTAAAATCTTTATAAATGTCACAGAAAACTTAACTCTCATCCGATCAAGATGTGTCTAATTCACTCATCGACCAACGTTTATCACGACCAACTAAAGAAATTATTCATAATCATATTTTCCAATTCATTTTATTCGACTACTATAAATGAATATCGAATATTGATGGAGTTAAAGGAGTTAAAGATTGAAAGCTGATTAAGAGAGAAAGATTATGAAGGACTGTTTTGAAAAAGAGAGCATGTATAGGAGAAGGGTAAGAATATTGGGAACAAGATGTGATTGATTGGAATGATGGGCGTGTGGATATTTGCTATCCAATAAGTTTGGATTCAGATAGAACTTCAATCAAAACATATAATCAAACCACTTATTTTCTCGAATCATAGAGTACTTTCTCGTTAAGGTTTTCTATGGATAGAAGAAGATAGTATGTAGAAAATATGTGTTCGATAAATTGTAGATTGAGTCATGCGATGGAAGATCTCCACCGTTTCTACCATACATCGACTTAACGACAAGCTTCATACGATATTTGTTAATTTCTTGGCCATTTATATATAATTTATTCATATTATAGAGAATGGTTACGTTTTAAAATATCTATCTCAACTTCAATTAACCATGTGGTGTTGAAGGCTTTATTATCAAAATATCAGATATAACAATTGAGTTTCCATATTTCATTCTTCGGGATGTTCCTTATCAAATCGATCACGCTCCTCTAGATTTTCACACGCCCATTTAGATGTCATTTCATCTATTTTTGATTCACACCATTCTTCTGGATATGCCATAACAACTGATCCACCTAAAATAAAATATAAAAATAGATAATACAACATTAGAAGACTGAATACTACAATAATACTGTCAAAAGAAGGACTAAAACAAGTCTATCGTACATAAGAATTTATATAAACATACTTACCTGTACATTTGCAGAGAGGTCGCATCGGAAGTTCTGGGACATTACACTCAATGAAATTGGGAAGTTCTAGGAATCGCATTACAAATTTTCTCTTTCGCCACAACTTGATACACAGTGCTTTATTTTCAGATTCTTCGAAATCTGGTACATAACCTGGCCAACATTTGCAATCTTCGTTATCTAAATGAGCTGCTATGATGATGGGAATTATCACCAAGACAACGTATATCTGGAAATATTGAAAAATAACGAAGTCTTCAATTTATATTTCTATCTAAAAATTGACTAATCAAATTTTAATTCCATTGAGATGGTAGAAAAACTGAATAATACAGTTGTAATCATTTTTCATGCTTTGATTCCAATTAACACCCGATGGGCTGTGAAGAAAAGACGGGTGAATATACAAAAAAGATTTTATCACTAAAAGTGAGATCCAATACAGTTTTTTCCTCCTCATGATCAATTTGCAATGGAGGCATCTGTCTTGGTATTGATTGCCAAGTTTGTGACGGATATTGGACAAGCTTTGGAGTATCTTCTTCATAAAATATAACCGCCAATGATTGGTAGTGAGCTCAGCGTTAGGATGGACGCGCCACCCGCGAAGACAGTGCTACAGAAAAGATGACAATCACTCGGTGCTGGGTCAGAACTGTTTGGTGGGTGTTGGAAAATGTAGCATTCAAATTGGTGAAATAGTTGGGTTATACGAGCGCTGTGGGGACGGGCATTGTCGTAGATTAAAACAATTCCAGAAGTAAGCACGCCTCTACTTTTGGTCAGAATAGCGTGAGCGGCGCAAAGTTCCACAATATGAATTTGCATTTATGTTTGTCCTAAGATGCATAAACCCCATTAACAATACATCTAAAAACAGTTGCCATAATCTTACGGCTGTTAAAGGTTTTTTCGAATTTTGTGTGTCTTGTTTGAGATTCCGTGTTCATCCATTGTTATGATTGTCGTTTCCTTTCGCGTACGTCATCAATAATCCATGTTTCATGATCTGTCAAATTGGATCTGGGAAAATCTTCTTCATCAATATTGTAACGGTCAAGAAACTCTAAAGCTGTACCCATTCAGCGAATTTTGTGGTTGTCAGTCAATATAGTTGGGACCAAGCGAACAAATACTGTTCAGTAACGATAGAGTACAAGGTAGATCTTTAATATACAGGAAAATGCATTAATAATGTCGTTGAGGTGAGGATCAGGAACACCATTATTAGCATCAGTTCAGCCGACTCAAAGTTCACGAACTCATAAAGTGTTTCCATACACTCAACTCATTATTCGATGAATTTTTGCTGTCCTGTTTCCTTCTGTTTCCAAAAAACGAATTACAGCTCGCTGATTCACACTTGGTGGGAGAATAAGTAGCGACACCCATGTTTATGTGACTCTAACTTAACGAGAAACGACCTGATGGAATCGCCAGTGACTGAGCATTTGAACGGTGATGATGCACAGTAACCTACTTCCCACACCAATCAAAATTCCTGGCTTATACTGAGCAATCGGGGATGAAAGGATGAAAAACCCTCGCATGAAGGAAGAAACGTTTTCTAATAATTTTAATATGAGACTAATATAAATAATTTCCAATGAAGACATAGAAATTTTCTTAATGTAACATGAAGTTGAATAGAATTCTATAGTAAATTGAACCTACTTTTAATTTTGATAAAAAAATAGCTTTATGTATGTTTTTGGAATAATTAAAAACTGCTCACCTTTTCCAATTTAATCATGTTAAAAACAATAGAACAATAAATATCGAACTGAATAGGACATCGGAATTCATAATCAATAAAATGCATTATATTATTGTTACATTTTATTAAAAACTAATATAATGTTATACAAGATATTTACCAGGGTAGTATCATGTTCATTAAAATTAGCAATTTGAAAAAAAAATGTATTAAAAAAATTATTGGTAACTTTGAGAGAAGTAATTGATACTTATAAACCTTTCTGAATAGGATATTTACTAGTTTCATATATTAACCAATCATCTCTGTTCTCACAAGGCCATGTTTGACGCAGTTCGCTAAAATCCGAATCCGCACATTCTGTACCTCCTGTTGTTGGTACAACGGTGGCCGTAGGACCTGAACAAACACATGGTGGCATGTTGCATTCTTCTACGTTTCGATTCACACGGGAGACACATTGTACTTTTCCATCACTACTTTCTTCCGCTATGTAACTTTCTCTACATTTACAAGTAGATATTTTGTTAGCAGTGGTTAAAGTAATTATAACTGAAAAGGCTATTGCTGCGCGTAGTTTCATTGTCTGAAAAAAAGGCATTAGATGTTGAAAACATTCATTCCATTTATTTTTTCATAAAATTTATTTTCAATAATTCATGTTATATATCGTTGACAATGACATACAATAGTTTGAAACGATGAATTAATGATACAATAAAAAGATAATTTAGCTTCCTGAACGATTACGAAGAAATCATTTAATTAGATCAAAAGTGTAATGAAGATACAAGACGTCGATTTCAAAGACTACGACAAGTCACAAGTCACGATTATGTTTGCAGAGGAAATTAAAAACAAAATAAGTCGTAATTCCATAATATAAAAATCATAGCTAGGATGACCTTAACCTCTCGAAATCCAAAAGGACAGTAGGGAGTTTGAAAAAACTGTGATTGATATGTTTTTCTATATTAAAAGAAAATATGAATATTAAATATGTGAAATGATTTGCAATGTAAAATTTACAGAAAATAACTATAATTTTCTCAATATCTATCATTTCATATCTAGTGTTAGCTCTCAAGTACTTCTCTAATATTTCGAAAAACGTCTTGTTGTAGCTTTCTAAACTTTCATTTCTTTCCTAGAGAATCATAAGGATGAAGAAGTCAAATACCAAAAAGACATATAATATCAGCTGTTTCTTGAAGATTCATATGCAGGTTTTAAATTACCAACAGGCGAAGGGCAGCAGCTTTTAGTAGGTCATATAGAAAATTACACCAGGTTTATTGGGTGAACTAGTTTTGTATCTCGAATACTGGAATTAATATTGAAGCAGAGTTAACGACAACATCGAGTGCTTGCTAAGTACTACAGTAGCATGAAGATAATATATGAATCTCCAACAAGAATAAGTCATTATTCATGTTGAGAAAAATTAAAGTAATTTTGATATTAACACAAGAAGAATTAATAAATTCTGTATTTTGCAAATATAATAAAATACAATCAATATTCTTTCACAGATATTTCAGATTTTTCCACCACTCCGCCAATGTTGATTTCATTTATAATTTTATCTGAAAATGTAATTTCCAATTTGCACAATTCTACATTAAATGAAATGATATTGAATTGAAAAGTGGAATACGTCATATTTACTATAAATTTCGAGCAGCAATTGAATACAAGAACCAGAAAATTATTCACCACTTACTATTGTATTACCTGTGTACTTCAATTCAAATTACTACACAACACTATCATAAAGAATGGAACATATACTTTATTTTCACTAACTTTCGTAGGAGAAATATGTTTTAATGACATTACAATAGTTTATTTATGAATGTTTGTGTCAAAGGTCAAATTCTTGGAAAATAAACAAATGTTTATATATATATATATATATATATATATATATATATATATATATATATATAACTGAATTCTAAAATGTTAATTGATATGTGTTTATAATGAATGGAGAATTTATTTTTCCTAACAACAAATTGTTAGTGCGGTAAAAGTTAACGTTTCAAGTTGAATATGAATAAATTAATCTCAATAATATTCTAATTCTGGTAGACATCAATATTCTCGTAAACAAGAAAAGGTAGACATGAAGGGTGTATTTACATTCATGTCACAAAATTCAGGAAGTGATTGCTCGTTTGAAATTAAGATGGGTCTTTCCTATAACAAAATCTCTTCAGCCCACCCGTTTTCGAAACATCGCTCTTGAAAGGTGGTAATTAAAATTGATACTTGAAATTATTTCATTGATGGTCATCTCCAACATTTTTTATGAATCGTATTACATTTTCAATCAATTTATTGAGAAAATTATAAATCAAGGTGTTTATTTACTGTCTCTGCAACTATTTGTTTTGGGAAAAAATTTGAAAATACAATAAATTTTCAAATAAAACAAAAGTAAGTATCAGTTATAATTTCATTCCATGGAACATCATGCAAACAGTTTTGATATGAAATACAGTAAGAACTAAAAAAAAAAAATTAAGCCAAATACAACACCTTTTAAGGGTGATATCTCGAAAAAGTGTGAGCTCAAGAAATCTTACGACAAGAAACACACATCTCAATTTCATCACCTCCTGAATTTTGGTGTATGAATGTATATTTTAAAAATGTCCCAGCTCTAAATCATTATTCCCTGTTTCTTCTTCTTCTTCTTCCGTGTATTAGGCGCTTGTTTTATCTTCGACATCCTTGCCTCCTATCCTGCTTCAACCTATCCCGCTCCACCTTTTCCTGGGTCGGTGTGTACTCTTTCGGCCCAATGGGGATTTATCGCGCGCTATCTTGACCAGTCATTGTTGTATATACGACTTAGTACGAAAAATCTCACCAACAAGAATATATTTTACTATTGATGTTAATAAGAATTGGAAGACATAATTTCCGCAATCCCCCAATTATCCTCGCCTTAGCCTATCCAGAGTTTTCACATCCCACTTACTTAGCTACAGGATTGTCATTTCCATATTTAAGGATTTTACTTAAAATGATTATAAATCCATATTTCTCCCCAAATACATATAGTAACTGTATATCGAAATGACAAAAGGACAAGCTAAGACACCTATTTCAGGAAAGTGCTGGAATTGATTCAAAAATTGAGAACTTTTTGAGCTCGAATATGTTGGTTGAATTATCTCAAACGTGATCTATTCTTTTAGATAAAAAACTAGGCTAGTTTTGCTGGATAATCCTTTACTTTCATGGCATGGTGAAGAAGTTCCACCTGGAGAATCCAATGAATAGATGTCTTTTATACGTTAAATTGTAGTGACATTTTGCGTACCTTAGTTGTGGGATCAGTATCAACTACATCTGATACATTTAGCTCTATACCTGTTGTTCGTATAGTTCGTTGTTGACCTTCGCTACATAAATGTTTATTTATTTATGTATTGGTACTCCATGAACTGTTTAGTCGTGTTTTTTAATATCTCATGTGGGTATTTACAATGAATAGTTACAATTCATGATAATTTTCGTCAGAATTTCTATTTATGGTGAACGGTTCCCTTGGCATATACAAAATCGATTTAAAAATTCATTTTTGCTCTCTTCATATTCTACAGGTTGTCCCTGTAAAAGTTACGGATTGTTTACCCTTGGTGTAGAATTAATATTTCGTCAAGCAGACTACATGGACATACGTAATCAACTATCAAAAATTCATAATGTTCGAATGTATAATTTGGAAATATAATCAAATGTAAGTCTGATTTCGCAACTTAGAAATGAGAGGTCGTATGAGAAATGTTTGCCACGTCACATCATTATTTCCACATCATCTACTTACTACTTATATCAATGTAGCAGCTTTCCAATATTGTTTTGTCATCTCAACAGTTCTATTGTTCTCAATAGATGATAATATGAATGAAATATATGTATGACTGATAAAAGAAACAAATATTTCGTTTTTAAAACGGAAAAATGAAATGATCATTAACACAATAGATATCTAAAGAATAGTTCTTCATTACATCAAAGAATCTTTTGCCATTTTTTGTATCTCTTAATGAAGGTGTTAGTTGTCATGTAGGATATGATCAAACTTTAAATCATAGATGAAAAATATCAAAAAGTGAACGAAAAAACTTGACACAACCATACTGCTTCTGTTGATTTGTAGTTTGAATACACCCATCTATTTTATGAGAAACACAAATGCGCATTAATCAATATCTAACCGAAAAAGGTAAATTTTTCCGAAACAATCAGACATCTAATTCACGGGAAATGAATTATTAATGAAATACAAGTGCAATTTGTCTTTCCGTTATGTTTGGAAATCCAACTCTTCATCCCAACCTAACAATTCGTCATTCATCTGTATCCACATCGACACAAAGCTGGGAAATATTTGCTTTTTCTCTCTCATCCTCACTACCACATTTTGATTGATGAACACTCAGTATTCAATTGAAATTTGACAGTGATAAGAAGTAAACGATAAAATACTACTTAACCCAAATAGGTATGCATTCCAAAAATACCCATCTTAAATCCGTGGAAACATCTGATCCCGTTTCAGAACGAAATTGCGAATTTTTATCATTTTCACGAGATGATTTATCACTGAGACATCTTGAATCAGATTTGATTCATCTGAAAATCATGTTTTTATTGGCGAGCTCATGTTGCCACGTTTTATCTGGGGAAAAATCGACTAGGTGACAAAAATTATAATCACATCCACCACCTCAAATTATATATGTTACAGTAAAAATGATAATTCGGTGATTATATAAATTATTTCATAGTTATCAAATTTACCTGTTAGTTTATAGAATTCCCAACTTGTAGTGGGGAATGTAATAAACTCAGATTATTTTGTAGAACCCATATTCCGAAATTAGAAAGCTTGCAAGATTTTTTACATTTACACTAATCATTATAATCACCACTAAATTTGGGAAATATCTAACTCTTAATGGCAAATTTGATAAATATCATGACTTCTTACCAGTATTCGTGATTTTTTTTATTTAAATCAAATTTTTTTAACAAGTCTTCAAATTTATAGTTATTCATTACTTTATATCTGTAAAAGTAATACAGAACTTGAACAACATCATAAAATATAATTGAAGTAAATTTCATGCCAGAAGCTACATATTTTATAAGTATAACATCATTTTCAGCACTGATGGATGATCAGATTTAAATCAACGAACTTTGCTTATTGGACCAGTAGAATACAGTGCAGACTATTTTTGTGTAGTTACTACCTAACCTAACCTAACCGCTGTTTTTTTTTCTTAACAGCAATATTAAGTGTACCAGCCATTATTCAAAGTTTTCTTCACGAGAGGGTAGCGAAAAAACGTCTACATGTAACGAAATTAGAACTACAATTGAAATTATGTGGTGCCAAGCAGTTAAGCAAACCGAACAAATTTTCGTAAAGTTGGGGACTTTTATCACATCACCCATTACGAGCTGGAAATTTTATAAACTAACCGGTAAATTTGATGAATATCAAATAATTCATCATATTTACCAAATTCATTGGTTATTATGTATAATCACCGGTATTTTATATAATCACCGAATTTATTACTTGCGCCGTAACATATATTGTAAGAGGCTACATTAAAAATATAGAAACTCTGGCAATAAGTTCGGTGAATAGTTCAGTAATTGATTAACGTTAATGGAATATCAACTAAATTTACCTCACTGTCGATTGAAAAACTCACCCTCCTTAAAAATACCTTGCTGATATGCTCTGGTTATATTACAAGTAGTTTTTTATGCTGAAATTCAAGATCTTCACCACGTTTTGTTCCATTTCAAGAATATCCTCACACTTCTTTCTTTTAAAAGCAAATTTGATTCGTAGGAATATAAAGAAATTTGGATGATTTCAATCTAGTCAGTACGGGGGATATTTAATGTGCACCAATACTTTTTTAACCTTTTTGACGATATTGGGAATATAGAAGCAAGTATTGTCGTGGACAAAAAAGTATAATAATTCTCTGTAAACTGTTATTGTCATTAGAATATGCCCATAATACTCAAAATATAATTAAGTTATTCTTTTCTACAACCAATTAGCTTGTTCTTTCTCAGAATCAATACACTACTCAGAGTACTATTTCCTGCAGATACTTATATCGAAGATATTTCGTTTACTCAAGATCACCTCCTGGAATATCCAATTAATTATATAAAGTAGTGCCAAGTCATTTTCAGTAACGAGTACCAGTTCCTAGATAAGCATGCGATGATGATAAGTAAACTACGCAAACATACAACAAGATATATCTTAAACCATTCCCACAATGTTTAAATCCATCTATCAGGTTTCTCAAATCCCTGAATTTTTATACAATTAAACATATAACGGACATAATGATTCCAAGGTTAAGAAATATCTTATCTTACTCAAATTCTAATTTCTCTACGAAAAAAAATTCAAATGACATGGGATGGTATAACCAAGGAGGACCTTTATTTGTTTAGTTAAGTTTGAGTAGACAAATCGAGAAAAGGCACAAATTATTCCTTCATTATCCTCTTCTAATTGCGGTTATATTTCGTTAATGTATATAATACAGACTGTCTTGTATAGTTGTAATAACCTTTTAGTCAATCTAAGTAAGAATAGAAAATTGATAACGTTGTTTGTTAAATTGAACAGATTTATCATATCGAGAAAGTTTATAAGATCGGTTGACGAAACAGTAGAAAATGAATTCAATAAAAAAGCTCTTGTGTCTTCAAACTTTATCCAATGATATCATAGGATCGTTCAACTAAAAGTTTTATGAGAAGAAATGATTGAAATATGACCACGTTAAAAAAATTAATCTACTATCTCAAACTCATACAGAATGGTCGAAAAGAATGTTGTTTTCGTTTGGTTCTGAACAATATTTTCTCAACTTAACTTTTCCTAACTGTTCTTATTATTTCAGCCTTTTCGCATCTTAAATACGACCTCGTTATATTTTATTCCGAACTTCTGTTCTAGAATAAAAAAAAAAATAAATCTACCACCAAGAAGGAGAGATTGAGAGTCACAAGAGAATCGGTAAATCTTTTGATTACGTGATGAAATAGTATTCAGTTGTTTTTTGGTTCATTATTTGTTCTAGTGAGAAGTGAACCGACTATATAACTTGGAAGTTGATGTTAATTCATCGTTTTCGTCGGATATACTACACAATGAAAATTCATCGATGTATTACCTGTAAAATACAACTATTAAAGTTTTTTCTTCCTTGTATTCTGTCACTTGCGAATTGCCAGTGTAGTATAATATTTCGTTTCCTCAAAACTTTTTATGTAGATAATACACAAGCTTCATGCTGATTAGGCGAAATATTTACAGATAAGTAAGAGGATACAGGATAGCGTGTGTTCAAATGCAGGTATACTTCATAGTAGGGTTTATTTTTCATCATGAGATTGTCTTCGATACAATAGAACATTGTAGTTTGTTATTTACTTCTTCTCCTTTCGTGTACCTTGTCTTTTTTCCCGGACGTTGTCGATTACCATGGCAAAAGCTGCACGGTCTTTTGACAAGGGAATAGGTTCACCAAATCTTCTTATACAGGTCCAATCTTCACGACTGTCCCTTTTTTTAAACTCCACGGTGCCCCTATATTTGCCGATTGTTGCATTTTTTGTAATGTTTCCTACAACGCTTTATATCTAAGAACAGAGTGATAATTTATTAAATAGTGAGTTGTGTATACACTTATGTATATTTATTATGTAGTAATGTCCATGAAAAAATTTTGTACATTCTCTCAAACTTCTCGTCTCATCAAATTTTATTCTATTTATCATACTCTGATTTTTCAACAAAAAACTCAGTTTTATTGGATAGCTACGTTCGTTTAAGTGCTTGTACTTACTGGTATTTCAAAATAGGTGGATAATTTTAATTAAAACACGGAAGCCCAAGAAAACCAAATCAAATTTCTAAAGGAAAACTTTTAATTAGTCAACTGAAGGGGTTTTTCATTAACATTCTTTTGTTGCGATATACCTGTTCAGATTAACGAGAGAAAGTGCCTCTACATAAGATAATTTTTGTAGAAAAGTATTTGAAATTCAGTTTTATTTTCTGAACAAATACCGCACTATTTATTGTTCATATCACAAAGTAGGAAAAGCAGAGAAAATAAATGAATAAGGCTACTAGAGACGGAGAGATATCTGCTAACCATTCGATTTGGATATGATAATTCAAGTAGAGGAGATGATCTATGCAAAAAGTCAAACTTTGATGACGTCTATATTCTGTTTGATCAAACAACATTATTACATTGTTCAAACCATTATTATCTGCAAACCATTCTCCATGAAGAGCCGTACCAATCCCACCAGCGTATATTTATTTGCATTTTGCTTATAAAAATCAGAATAAATCATTTTGTGTTTTGAGGGGTTACTAAGATAATCTCTACAGAGATAAAAAAACCGGCTTGGGTAACTTAAGAAAAGCTGAACTACATCATTTGAAACTTATTGTTTGAAAAAAACTGAACGTACGCTTTTCTGTTGATAGTTCCAGTTTGCAATGAAGTGATTCAGGTCCTTAAGACCCAGTTTCGCTGCTTCTTCCAAGCATTCCAATCTTTCACTTCCCATGCATTGTAGTCGTTTCGACGCCAGTGCAGTGACACATTAGGTGTTCTATTGTTTCTTCCTCTTCACTCCATTCTGCACAGAGATCGTCGGTTCTGATACCCATTTTCTTCTGTAGCACCGGCCACAAGGAGCGTGAGATGACACAGTCATCTCTATTACACTATCTATTGCCGTGCCATCTAATATGCTATCTATCGTGTCTCACAGCAATTTGATCGGTGGTAGAGGTAAGTCTGCCATTTGATTCCCTTCTACATTGCTGTATCCAGGTATCCAGGTATCCAGCAGAGTCTAAGTCAAGAATCCATGACAGGGCTTCGCGACATCTCACCACTGACCTAGATCTCACTGCCGTAGACGATAGTGTTCTCAGAGCCGCTTGGCTATCCGTGTAGATTGTGAAGTCACGCACCGTTTAATCTCTGCATCGGATTCTCTTATTTCCAGAACTTCAGAGTATACTCGTATATGTTAAGTTCAGAAATTGTTTTGAAAATGATGGTGAGAAGTGGTCTCTTCGAAAATCATCTAAGTGATTCATATACTACAACTTCCTATTCGTATTTTGAGTAACATGAAATTTAGATGTTCCTTCACCTCACGCATTGTGCAATATGCAATTGAAAAGGCGATCTAAAATGTACATTTGAATTTGAAAAACTAATCTGACCTAGATCTATACAATTTTACAATAAATTGAGATAGATAACATGATTAGAGTTGCTTTCAATAGAAAAATATCCAATTATTTTGTCGCCCTCCATTACAAGCTTTTACCAACAGTCAGCTTGAGAATCACGAAATTACGTGCATTTTTGACTAGAATCTAAATTCTTTCCGAATTTTCCTTAGAAAAAAGTAGCGTTATCGAAAAAAAACTACTAATTATTATAAATATTAATATTGAAAACACAATTTGTTGTATTCTGTAGACTAGTAAGAATTGCCGATCCAGTGGAGTTATTCGGTTTCAACTGGAAGGTAGATGACGTCGATGAGGATGGTATCGGTTGCAGGTCGCATAAAGATGACGATGACGGTGACGGCAACGGTTTTAAGTCATTTGGCAGGTAACAGCTCGGAATTAGATTCATTTGCAGCCTTCAAAATGGCCTCGGAAAGTTCTTCGTCGGATGAATCCATTAATATTATTGTATCGGATTCGGTTTAATGTGGTTTAATTTAGAAAAAGATTGCACTTATTTGGTCACTTCCAATACGTTTTGAACAACTTTGACGTTTTAGTAACAATTACATGGTTATATAAAAAATATCTGTATTATTTTATATTTTCAAAAAATTAAAAATGCTACAAAAAGCTAGAAAAGGTTTGAATTTTATTTGATGGACTATTTCGTAAATATTTATTTACCTGTAGTAACAATAGTTATAATCTTAGAAGTAAAAAACTATCTAATAAGGTCAAAATTAGCATAATTTTACTTTCCCACACTAGTGCGGGAAAGTGACACTTTCAAAACTAAAATGCGTGCGGGAAAGTGGGTTAAAACGCACGGTCGTGGAAAAAACTTGTCGAATTACACCCTACACTATTATGACGATCTAAAATAACATCGGTTGACAGTTCAGTTCAATATGTTTTTCATTATTACTCCGGGATCTGTTTGACTTTGATGAATCGAACTGAAACTTCAACTTTGAGTTCTCAGTTATTATTTTTTTCATTTATTCAACCGTTAAGAATACTTCAATCACTATATACACTTCGGCTTTTCTCTATCCATTTTCCGTAACCTCCCGTTTAGGTTTTCTGGTCACTACTTATAATTTCGAATTTTTATTAACTTCCGGCCACTAACACCAGCCTCTTCTCCAGCCATATTTTTTTCCAACGATTGTCACTTTTGTTTAATTATGTTCTTCCAAAATGTCTGTTTCTTGTAATACACTGAGAGTACACTCTCGTAATTTCTTCTTTTTTCTCTTTTATATAATTATAATTCACATTGTAGGATTCAACATTAATTTATGATTATCAGTATGTTATTTTAAAAATTAATGTTGATTCCCTCATCTCCATAATTAATTCTATGTACATACATAATCTTTATTTAACATTTTTAAGAGGTTCCTCATTACATCAATTTTGCTGAAACAGTATTCCAATTATGTGAAAAATTCTTCTGTTTTAGTATGCTATCGTCGTATTTCATCTCAGTATCCATTCACCTATTATTCATATCCTCTCTCAAAACTTTCTCGCATATTCTTTGTATTTTTTTTTGTTATTATTTCCGTCGTATCTGATATTTCCGATATAAAAGATGCAGTTTTATATTGAAACTCTTTTCGGTCGATATGAAGTGTATGAGTTTCGGTTAACAATTCATTTAACAAGCATGTTCGTCGCAGGAACACATCCTCATTGTGGTGTTTACGGTGAAAGGATTGAGGATCAACTTCAACGCGAGAATTACAGTTCACCTGCATTGTTGCCGATAAACGAGAAGTCTACGCTGAAGAAAGAGGATAATTAGAATCTTTTCTTGAAAGGGATCCGCTCAGATAAAATGGAAGGAAGCAATATCCAAAATTACTTGACATACTGAAGTTTAATAACTTTGAGAATACGCTTTCATAGTAGTTTCTTGTTGAATAATTTGAAACAGATTGTCTTATATGGTACAGAATTATTCAATCATCCATTAAGATCGATAGTTGTTATAAAAATATATGAAAATTTTTATGATAAATTTCTTGTCGTACAGAATAGTAAGTCTGTGAATATTTTATCCAGAATAATAAGTTAGTAGCTTCTTTTCTTCAATCAATTGGATATTATTTTTTTGCGCTTAACATCTGATTTGTTTTTAAATCATTCGTATCATCTGAACGTAATATTGTTCAGCAAATATTGGGGTGGAATAATTGGGATCCTTGAATCATACTTTGTACTGTCGGGAGTCTTGTTGAATGGACAAACGTTTCGAGTAGACCAAGAAATAAATCAAATAATATAAAGATAATTCAAATTGCATAGAGATATCAAGCTTATTTCGACAGACACGGGCTGTAGTAACTAAATAGTAATAGTAACTCATTTTATTCAAGCAATGGTGTCTATTATCATCCATAGTAGAAACCAATTACTAATTTTTGGTTAATATTGGGAAGCTGATACATAATTTTTGAATATTATATTGAGAAGCAGCTTGTCCGATACAGCACATTGTCAACAATAGACTTGCCGTCATTTGTATTGAGTTTAATCCTTTTTATTTCAATTCTCTCCATCTCAATAACAAAGCTAACTAAAGGAGGAGTATGATGCCACAACAAGGTACCTTGAGATATGTACCAGAGTAGTTTATGGAAAATGTGACAATTTATTCCCGAAATGTCAAATATTTCTATTTACAGACAGGATAACATCGATGAATAGGTTTGCCAAATTCAGTAATATAAGCAAAATCGCAACATAATATATTTCATATCAAAAAAATTTTCAAATATTTGATTGTATTTATTATTATGAAAATACATTTTTTCAGACAATCTCTCACTCAAGAGTTGGAAGAAATATATATCTGGATTGAAGAAACCTTAATTCTTATTTAAAATATGGGTAACTCCTTATCCTAAGGTAAAGAAATAAATTTTGAGGCAATCTTGAGGTTTCGAAGAGTGCTTATTTGTCCCGATTTTGATCTTAAGCTACGACTGAGTGAAGTGAAGTGAAGTGCTACGTTTGGTCGGTGTTTCCCTGCGGTATGGAAGGCTGGACATTGAAAACGACTGCGATTAACAAGCTGGAGCCTTTCGAGATGTAGCTGCACCGCAGAATTCTTAAGGTGCCGTGGACAGCTAGATTGAAAAACGAATAAATTCTGAAACGCGTCGGCAAACAACGTGATTTATTTGAATCAGTTAAGAAGATGAAAACGGCGTACCTAGGACATATCATGCGAAATAACAAGTATCAATTTTTGCACATACTGATCAAAGGTAAAACTGGGGGAAAAAGTGGGATAGGAAGGTGAAAAATATCTTGGCAACGAAGCATCGGGCTGTGGGCAGGACTACATGATTTACTATCCTTAGTACACACCACAAGAAATAGGGAAGCGATGGAGAATGTTATTGCGACATGCATTAGTAGATATGCAGTGATAGAATAACTCCTTATCTAAATGTAAGTGGAAATTCATATTGACACACATGTTCCCGACTATACATGTTCATTTAATGGAAGCAAGAAACAAGTAATTAATAACAAGTTAAGTTAAGTTAAATTCAAATAAATTTATATTAATTTCGATTTTTGATCAATAATGTGATCATTTTTGTTATCAATAAAGAAGCCCAATTATACAAATAGAAATTTCATATTTTGCACCTAAATTATTTAGTTACAATATGCACAAAAATTTTGGAAATATCCAAAAAAATAAATAGATTATACTTCAAAGTTTTCAAATAAATTTTTGGCATTTTGAAAACTATTCAAACTTTCGAATTTTTTGTCTATCAGTAAATGAAGCTGTCGAAATAAATGGAAATACGGAAGTGAAATATAAAGTAAGTGCGATTTTGCAATGTTCTGTTACATTTTTTCCGCTGATAATCTCTGGATAGTTCTCAATGAAAGATTGCTTCACTCTATTTGAATTGAGCTCTTCATTAACAGTTTGTCTAGGTTTCAGCATTCCAATATGAACAATCCTGCATTCCACACAGAAGTGCGTTTTTAGGATGTAACCTCACGTTTATTCATGGTGATATATTGGACAAGAATTCTTATTTATCTCATCCAGTGATCAAAAACCGTTTCAGTATGATGTCGTTAATGCTATACATGTCTCTAATGGAAAATTTGTGCTCTTAAAGGACTCAAGGAACATCTGTCATATAATGTTGGTCTTCCAGTTCTGTAGTAGTTGAAGTCATCATAATTACCGCATCTGGACTTAGCTTTGCTCGTCACTGTCGCGAATCTTTGACATGACTCTAAATTACATAATGGGCTGTCAAATAACAATCAAATATCGCATGTGCAGAAATAATATTACTTTTTAGTCCCAATATTTTTGGCTTATCGACAAGTACATTCTGGAAACAGTTTTCGTCCCAATCATAAATCAATGAAATGTATCTCAAAGACACAAAATTCTTTTTCGTTTTTGGAATCTGTGCTCCAACATATTTTGTGTGATAACATTTTTACGAAATTTCTTCGAGAGTTTTAGTGTAAGGATCCCCCATAATATCCCGGAGCTGCTATTTTCAAGGATTTTTCTAATGTTTTTATCAGAATTGGAAGGTATTTATTGCCGTTTTGCTCAAACCTAAATATTCCATCAAAAAATTGAAATCAGTATCGATATTCAGTATATTCTTTATAAATATTTTCCATTGCATCCTCTAGAAATCTATCCCAAAGTAACTAAAATATGTAATAACAGTATCATCACAAAAGTATAACGCATAAATTCTTAACTAATTTTGACACGAAGTTAACCAAGATGATTATTTTATCTTGATTAAAATACTCACTGCGCCATCCTTTCTTTCAGGAAAATCCTCTATTACCTTGTAATGATGGCAATGCCAATTTCAAAAACTAATTTCACTACAACTAGGTCAAACTTATCAGGAGAAAAAGCTTTTTTATTCCTCCAAGACAATCGACTGGAATTAGTTTGACTACTGCGGTTGACTTCCAGTTAATGTTTAACAAAAGAAAATGTTAGGATAATACCTTGGAGTAAGAACATTCGACAAAATAGTTTGCTAATAAGTGCTCTTATTGTAACAATTTTTAAACGTGAATTTTAGATAATTCATAAGATAGAAATACGTTGAGAAAATTGTATCTATAACCCCATATTTTTAGTTATATAAATATTATGATGAATTTTCAAATTGGGAAATACATTAATACATATCAAACCTAGTCAAAATTAACGTGTTGGTCAGTTATTTGAAGAAAAGTATATATAAACAGACTTATAATGTCAACATTTCTTCCAGTTATTGGAAATAATAACTAGGGAAAACCACAATAACATAGCCAAATATCATCAATCACAGTGAAAAGAGAAACTGCAAATATGTGGAATTGTGATAAATCGAATATTGTCAAGTAAATAGTATTATAGTGAACTGCTTGGTTATCGCGAAAATCAATAGATTAATTGTTAATTTAAGTCTGAGAAAAATTGTCAGGCAGATGAAATTTCAAATTGTGGTGACAGTTATTTTTTAGTTTACTAAAGTGTCATTTGATTTGATAACGCTAGTTCTGGTTACTAAATAGTTCAATGACGGAATACTGTTCTCTACATACGACTTAATAATCACATTTTATTCAAGAAAACAACTGATCTACGACAAAATGACCGACGTGGGGTAAACAATCGACTTTCTCGTGTATATCCGTGTTAGTTTTTCTTTATTTTTCCGGAAGTTCTACTATTTTTTGGTTTTATGGCGTTGAGGGGATATTGATAGAAGAAAAGGGGGTAACCAATTACACATGAGTTAGTACTTCTTGAAGTTGCAACCCAGTGACAGCTGAAAAGTAGAAGAACAAAATAAGAGCTTTAGGTGAACTTAACCCGGTTTCATAAGATGACAGGAGCTATTGTAAGGATCCTTTCAAATAGTTCCAAATATATTTGCTTTTCAGCAAGTATATTTACCACTTATCTACACTAAGCGCAGCACAGCATAGTCGAAAAAAAAAAGAACCAAGCAACGTTTCAGGAAAGAAATTTTGCTCTCTTTTATGTAGCAACTCTTCACGAAGCCATTTTGTAACAGTGCTAGGACTAAAAAAGTCTTAAATCCAACAAATAAGTACAGAAACCTCACAGAACTTTACGGCAAAAGCAGTCGTTTATCCCACGGCGGTCATTTTTACATAAGCATCGGCTAATTTTCACAGTTCTTCAGATTGCTCAATGGCCATGACTTCCTGTCAAAAAACGGCACATGTCTTTGTTTCAATATCCAGAGAGAGAAGCAGACACGATATGGATAGAAATTCGAGACTTTGTGCAATATTTAGTAATAAAAGTGAATATACCTAAGAAATAAAACTAGAATTGATTACTTTCAATACGATCGGTTATTACGTAAGCAGAACTATAAGAAGAGAAATTTATGAAGAGTATATAAATATTGTTTTATTTCCCTTAGTAGTGGCAATGCGTATGTGACAGGCTTTAGACTATGATATCAGATTAAATTTCATGGTTTCTCGAAGAGTTAAAAGCCAATTTCTTATGTCCACACAGAAATATTGGTCTACAAAGGAACGTGTTTGTTTTTCAATAAAATATTTATATTCGTATTAGTTATTTCCAATTATTTCAATCGTCCAAATTTGTTTTAGTTTGAACCTATTTCCAAAGTATAGTTGATACGATATTATCATTTTCACATGGTACATCATATACATTCCATCATATAGAGAAGTAGTATTGTTTCAGAAAAAAGGATGTTTAAGTGTGGAAGGAAGGAACATCTCTTCTGGCGAGTTCCATCAAATGTTCGCCCATTTTTCCAACACAAAGTGCAATAGAATTAGTTTGAATAGACCTCGTACATTTAGTAGTTTCATTAAACTTATATTGCTTCTAATATACTCAATTTACAAGCTCGCTGCGCTCATACTCAAAATTTTATGCTTTTAAAAGAAACAATTTCGCTCTAAGAACTTATCTAATATCATTTTTAACAGATATGATCTCTTGGAACCATCCAAGTTAATGTTTTCAGTTCTTGTTATGTTATAAATTATGAGAATGATGTTCTAAACTGAAAATAATTATTAGCATCTGCTATTTATCGAACTGACAGTATATAGTAATTATATTAGGAAACTTACAGTTCTGGCTTTGAATAAGGCATTCAGAAAAAGCATTCGAAATCGGAAATAAAGCAACTGATTTGTTGAATACATTCACTGCTCATTTCCCGACGGTGAAATTTATGCAGTTTTCCAACTGAAGAAACATTCAGTCGACACAAAAAAGAAAAAAAAAGGCTTTTACTCGATATTGCTCTTGTTACTCCACCGGGATGTACAAATAATTGGGAAAATGGGTTAGCGAAGATTGAATGGTTTTTCAAACAAATTTATTTGTATTTGAGAATATTGATCTTTTTATATTTAGTTGCGAGGTGCTGCTGAGATTTAATAGCCACGAAAACACTTTCCAAACGGAAAATTTCACGAATCTCTTTTTATATTTACTTCATGTTTTGTAATTACTGTTGGGATAATGGGAGTAGAGCCTGCGAAAAAATTTCGGTCTAATGGAAATAGACGCGAGAAGATGAAGGAGCGCAAAAATTGCTAATTCTTATTTCTTTAGCATTTTTTGTAATATCGGAGCTCCATTTCCAATATTTGGAAGGCGGTAGAATATTTTGCTATGCATTGAAAAAAAAGAGAGCGAAATAGATATTTTTACATCAATTTACACAATTACAAAAATTGATTTTCATATTGTGCACAAATCGATTGTTTGGTTATTGTTTTTATATAAAGTCTCGATAGAAATTGTTTCTAAGAACATTCAATCGAACAATACAAAGCTGAAATCCAATTTATTTCTATTAAAAACAAATTCAATCAGGAATTAAAATTTATCAGAAAAAAAATCATCATAATGTAATAAGGGAACTTCATAGGAAGTTTATTATTTCTAAATATGATTTTCTATTTAAGATTATGTGTCTCCTTGATTCTCCTAGGAATCATTTCGTGTATTGAATTTCATTCGAGAGTAATTCGGAAAATAACATCGAGAAAAAGTATTTACATAGAAAAGTCACAATTTTATTTTTGCCCTTTGCCCTTATCATCAGGCACTTCTACCGATTAATAATTTATCACTGTAATCAGCAGCAATCAGCAGCAATTGTCGATCATCGTTTAAGTATCCGGCAAGTCTTTTCTGCTATATCATCAGTGTGAGGTTGCACATTGTCTTGAAGAAATACCGTTCCAATATTCATTTTTCGTTTTTCTCAGCTCATTATTTTCAGTTTTATCAACAAGCAACAGAAAACTTCTAAATTGATATTTATTCCTGATCGAGATCATGAGCTCGCTTAACAAATCGGAGAACCGATACGACTTCAAGCCATATACCGTTGTTTTGTCCCCACCATGGAACTGCATTACCCAACTTATAATTATATTTACGAATTTCTTTCCATCGCTAGAGTATCTTTAATTCAAATGGTTTCATAACCTTCAACGATACCCCATCTCCATTAGGTGGAGCCCGTTCTTAATTTCCACTCTAGTCTTTCATTCAAATTGTTACATGGCCTTTAACGATCTCCCATCTCCATTAGAGGAAGCCCGTTCTCAATTTCCACTCTAGTCTTTCATTCAAATTCTTTCATGGCCTTTAACGATCCTCCATCTTCATTAGAGGAAGCCCGTTCTTAATTTCCACTCTAGTCTTTAATTCAAATTGTTACATTACCTTCAACGATACCCCATCTCCATTAGGTGAAACCCTTTCGTAATTTCCACCTCGTTGATCGTCGGTGTTGCAGTTTTTCTGCGCTTTCCATGTTACCATCAAAATGGCGGACGATAGACAATAATACAGCCGCAGCTGTAACTGCACTTGTTCGCATTAGGTATAAAATATGTACACTCGTCAAAAAACTGTTTGGTTTGTCGAGTTCCAATGCTTCAGTTAATACCGCAGTACTCTACAATAATGTTAAGAGATAACTAGCAACTGAAACCTCACTAATTATTAGAGCTAAAAGTTAGTGCTTTCGATTGAAAATTATCAGCATAAAAAAAAGTTGTAGGTACTCCACATTATATCGACATTTTCCCTGGTTACTCCATGAATCCGACCTGCTATTCTCAAAGTCGCAACTAAATATTTACAAACAGATACTCGTAGCTAATATTTTACTAATTAATAATTGTATTGATTGAGCTATAGATGAATTGCTAACACCTTGCTTGAAATTCTGAAAACATTAAAGGATAATACCTCTGATACCAAAATTGGAATTTTTTTTTGATATTATTATACTTCTTCACACAACTAGGAATGTAAATTTCGTTGAATGCTGGAAATATACCAACTAGTTACTGCTTTTATGAATAGTTAAATATATTTGCGGAATTTTTAACTACTCTAAAATTTCTGTTCAGCTCAATTACAGTTTGTTTTAAAAAGATTTGTTACTTGATAAATTCTCGTACTTCTGAACCTTTAGTAAGACGTTCAATTGGAATATTCTCAGTTAAAATTCCACTCCAGAGAATAGCCCGTTAGAATTTAAGGCGTTATAACAGGAGTGAAATCCGACCCTTTGCGATATTATAACGTGTCGACCATCGAGTAAATTCTACCAAAAGCATTGCTGAGAAACTTGGCATCAGAAATATGTAGATAGTGCCAAGAAACGTTTATAGTCCAGTGCTATTAGAAAATGCTTGAATATATGTAGCGGTAGCTTTATATTTATTATATCCTGTATATTTGATTCTAACTTTATATTTACTAAATAAGACATAATTTAATTATAAAATAGTTCAATAGTATGAAATATAAAACATCATAAAAACAATATCATTTATAGAGTATTGTGATGCTGTCTACATAGGACAATTGTCTGAAGTTTTCAAAATAAGGTTGAAATGTCACCAAGATGATAATGAAAAATGAAATGACAAAAAAAATAGAAATTTGTCGATAGTGATAACATACCTGTAAGTTGTTATTATTGAATTTATTTAGAATGAATGATTGTAAGGTAGAAGTGATCAGATCTAAACTATTATACAGATATTTTGGAAGATTCTCAATAGCAATACTATTACTGCGCATAAGATACATCTAAAAATTTATATACGGGATTAATTCAGATTATTTCCAAACTTTATCTTCAGAATTCATTAAAAATTGTTCATTCCGCATATTAAAATTTAATGATATCATGTATTAAAAGATTTCTGTGATACTCAACAAAGAATTTTATTGTAATAAAATAGAATACAGATAGTGAATGACCATCAAATATTTCTCCTTAGAACTAGTTAAACGACCATTTGATTTTCAATTAATTTATATTATGTTTAAATACTTGTCTAAGATAAACGTTGGTGGTTTTCTAATATATTTGATATACGAAGGATTTTATGAGACTTGTTCTATGAACTTAATCATAGAAAGTTTTAGGTATCTTAGGTTTCACAACTCTACCTCTTTCTTGCAGCCAACAAATAGATATTCACTATAAGAGTATCGATTTTTCCCAATTTGTACCTAATAAGCATTTTTTCAAGCTGCTATAGCACATAAAGACATTATAATATTAATTAAAGAAAGCTAAAAACTTAAGAATGACTGATCTTTAGCTTTATGGGATTGGTCCCTAAACTGATTCGGAATCAAACTCGGGAACAAATCTTGTATGTATTCTTTTCAAATTTATTGAAAAAAATCGAGTAGGCACTTCGAATAGTGGAACATAGTTAACGTTATAATACCTTTACGGGTTAAAATACGTTTTTGGATGAAAACTTGAATTCTGAACAATTTTCGTCGACATCTCGCCTTCGACATTTCAGTTGATAATTTATAAAAATGAAAAAATAAGCTCGTCATGACTGTATGAAAAATTGAATATGAATTTCTATAAATAACAAAAGTTGTCTTCATCCTAAATGCTACGTATTCTATTTAATTGTTATAAATGGCTATTTTCATAAATACGAAGTTATTTCGAAACAGTTAAAATCATTCCTATGAAAAATACGTATTCAAAAATATAAAATTTATACACTGGGCTAAGTACATATTGATAGATGTTTCAGAAATTCAATCAAATGTTTTTTGAAATTGACTATCACTTGCTGTGGAATTCATGCTGAAATTTCAAGAATATTTTTCATATCCATAAAATTTTAGGATTACATTTTTGTCCTGAGAAATCCTAGACTTTTCTCAACTTTTGAGGCATTCTAATTTATTTTCTACGTTGATAACTTTCAGAACTACATTCTATATAATTTATGTGTTCCAAAACTTGATGAACTCATATGAAAAAAATATTTTTCGAACACTGCTCGGTACAATTATCGTACTAATAAAAACACAAAAATACTAACATCCCACTTTAGATACCACTTCTCTACCAACCGGATTGCTCGTATAGTTCGCCACCAATCTTCAATATTTAACTTAACTGTGAACCTCCGCATCATATAAGATTATGCAATAACTCCAAGACATTTTAGAAACTTCTGCTTAATTACAAGTCCAGGAACATCGAAATCCATAACTATCCAATAATAAATGAAGATACCCACCATCTTTTATAGTTTCCACTACATTAAATTATGGACCAGCGCCGTCAGATAGTACATCCGTCACAATGTATTGCAGAAGATCATTAGATTGATATATATCGTCAGAATATCACCAATTGAATAATTTATAGTAAACTGAGGTATATATCCACATATACATACAAGAATTCCACGGATGGAAAATTGAAAAGCGATTAAAAACTTGGCTTAGCATCGAAATAAAATAATTCTAGAAAAAAAGACAAAAAAGGCTATTTTGAATTAAAATCACAGTGCTAGTTGAATGATGTGGAAATAAGTGACATGATATTTTAATATTATAATTTATTGATTCTACCAAACCCTCTTTAATGTTTTATAAAGAGATTCTTTTAATTTTTTTTACTATTATTCAGTCCTTAAAGAGCCCCCAAAGCCTGTGATCTTAGGCATGGGCCTCCTGCATACACAGACGGCCTTTTAGGTAGAGAATGAGAAGTGTTGTACCTTCTAATATTTTAGATAACCTACTTTGTAATCAGTATTATTGCCGAGTTCTATGAACAGGATGAATATTCAGTTCTTTCCGATATACAACATGTATGATGTACTGATACCTTTTCAACCGTTCCATAATTCTTGAAATGCTAAATGATAACTTAAACATGTAACTTTTACTCCTCCTTCTCTTTCCATTATCCTCCAAAGGATGAAGTGACACCGTTTATATTTGATTCAGCAGTTGTTTCCATACTTGCTTATCCTGTGCAATCTTTTCGGCATGATGCAGACTCAGATTTATTGAGGATTTTATTTGGTCTACCCATCTAGTTGGAGATCTGCCTCATAGGCGTTTACCTTCTACTTTCCCTACTATGATTAATCGTTCCATCCTTCCCGATCTTCTAGCTATATATCCCAGTACCTGGGACAACTCTTAGTACTTTGAACTGAATTTTTCATACTCTTATGAAACGATCATAAAATTAGAACTGAATTGAATATTAAATAAACTCACTATCTGCGTTTAAAGTTATAAGATATAAAGCCTAGACTATAACATAACCAAGTTGGCTGGTGGAAGGGGTATGCATAAACTGTCAAGTACCCTACAAGGGAATAGAGAATGGACTGTAATGTTAACTTCAGATAGAATTCTCAAACAAACCACGTGCAGTTCACATTACATCAAGTTCTTGGTCGTTGAAAATATGCACCGGCTTGGAATACACGTCATAAATTATCAGAAAGTGTGGTGGAATAATAAAATATTCTAAAAGTGTTTTTAGTAAACGAAGCAACGGTTACAACTTTCGACTGTCTGGTACAGAAAAAAATATAATATAAACAGAACGTTAATATTGCAAAAGATTTCATAACTTATTGTATAACATGAATTGGGAAAATGTAGTTTTGAAATCCACGTAGACAAAATGTTTTTGAAATAGTGGAAATAGAGAACAGAAAATATTTGTATATACGTGGCAATAATATGTTTGAACTATTTTTCTGTCTCCCTGGATAAAATAGTCGGGATAAGAATGAAACGTATTGGAATATACTTCAAATACAAATATAAGAAATAAAGAGTAATATATAATTTGGTTTTGGTAATGTAATAAAAAAGAGAAAGAGATTCATTGGAAAATGTTTTGAATAGTATAAAGGAAATTTGTTATAGGATGGAGGTTTGCTTGAGTTGGCCCTAATGTAAGAGCTGCTACTCTGCAGGGATGAGGTTCTGACATTTGCGTGGGATTGTGTTTGCTTTACTGGCTGAAAAAGAGGAAAAACGAAAGACATTTACCAGAAGGAAATGAAAAGAGAATTCTAGTAAATAAAATCGATTCTTCTCGGTTTGGGTATTTTTTTTTGTTTGTTTTTTGAAAATGGAGGATGGGTGGGTACACCTGTGGTTGCATTATCCCCTATCGTCGGTCATTTGACTGGTGTACCGGTTCACCAGGTTACAGGGAAACCATAGAGAATCTGAAACATAGTTTCATCTTATGGATATGGGATAAATGTCGAGGAAGGGAAGGCCGAAAGGGCGGATAGGGAAGATTCCTCTTGGACTTTGAGTCTAGGGGACGTATATTGTTGAGCCAGGGGTTAAGATATAGCGGAGTTGGAGGTCATTTAGATGGCTTGGTATGGGGATTTTGTCTGTATTGACATAAGCGGTGTTACTGGTGCTGAATCTATGCTTGTATTAACAGTACCTGAGAATGAACTGCTCGCAAGTCAGAAGTTGTTTGAGGAGATAATCGGAAAAAGTGCTGAAGACGTTTGGTCTATATTTGATTGTGGCGCGGATGTATGTAGTGTACGTATGAGTAAGGTGAAGGGGGTGGGTTCGTCCAAATTTTCTTCCGAGCGCCTTGAATGTAATACAATTATTTTTCATAAATTTTCTTGAATTTAACCAATGGGGGCATGAAAATAGTGAATAGAAGGTTGGAATTATTCACTTTGGACTAATTAGTCTGTCTCCTAAATATGAAAAAACACAAAAATTTTCTATATTTGTTTGCGGTGATGTAAATATGAAAAAACCTTGAAATTATTTTTGTATTATCAATAGGCAATTACTCATATACTACTACAAATTATCGAAAGAACAAAAACGTTAATACAAAAATAACTTTTCTTTGAAAATGAGTTTACAAAAAAACCCTATACTTTTGATAAAGCTAGCAATTTTCTCAATTACTTTACTTTCTGTTATTTTGTAGCAAAGACATTCATTTATTCTTCCAACAAACATAAAAACGAGCCGTAGGAATTTAATACTGATTCAATTAGTTTAAATCACCGACTTACGTTTATTGAAGATGCCGGTCGTAAAGAATTTTTCGCCTTAGTTACTAATATCCATCAGGTAAATTGGAAGTTGGACTTGCCAAATTCTCGGAAAGCTTGAGCTAACATTATGGGTTACCGCAGTAAAAATACAGAGTTGGAGTTGCCAGCGGAGTTTGAAAAGAAGTTATTGTAGATTTCTTTATATGTTCTTTTATGATAAATTTCGTTTCGACGTTTCGACCTATTCCGATCTTTATAAAAATATGACTTGACATTGACAGAAAGTAATTATTTGCCAGATGTTATATTTCATTAATATGCAGCAGTTATCAATTATACGAGGCTCGTCTAGAAAATACGTATAAAAATTGAATAATACCTTAATTTGACAAGATGCAGGCGCCGCCAGGTTGGACTGCAGTTGTAGCGAATCCCATCATGGCTCTGTTTGAGTCAGAGCTCTGTCTTTGAGGAAAAGCTCCTCAGTATTGAATTTTTTGCAAAGCTAGGCAAGGATGGCCTTGAAATTTTTGCGGGATTGAAACAAACCGTAAACAATTGTGGTTAAAAAGATGGGACATTCTCAACCGAGTCCTGGTTTTACTAATTCGATATAGAGCTCAAATCTCTAAGCAAGAAAGCGGGAGAACCGATAAATTTCACGAAAATCAAGTGTAAAGCCAACGTTGATTGTTTCCTTTGATTCTAGGGGTATAGTGGAGAATGGAAAGAAGCTATGTTCGAAAATTTACGCAAATCGAATTCAAAATATGTTCCGCTTCCTTAGTTTAAAATCATGACTGCTTCCTTTACAGTATGCAACGATTTCAGGATAATATATTTACTGGTTGTTATAAAAATTTTACTTACTAATTGTTCAAACTATTTTTCAAAAGGGAAACAAAGGGAATCTTCATGCATTATTTCAGAAAAAGATTCTCATCATTCTGTTTGTGATAAAGTTGTAGGAGTAGTAATTAATTTTCAGGGAAATTCTATGGCTGTAATCATAACGAACTAAAATGAAATAAAAACTAGAAGCTTTTGTGTGGAATGATTTGAATATCTAGGAAGTGGGAAAGTCAATTTAAAAAAACTTTTTGAAGCACAAAGGAATCATCACTCGATGATTAGTTCTTTATTTTCGTCCACACACGTATGCATAAATTGGACTTGGACCAATGCCACTGGCAGGTTAAGGGGGCAACAGAAGAATACAATTTGTATTTAACACAAAATTATCCTTAACTATACCTCAAATAATATCAATCTAGCTGGTAAATCGCTTCTTAAATTATATTGGACCGACAGACTGGAAAGTCAACACGCGTTATTTGTAAGTTTCGATATTAAAAAATGAGACGTTTTCAATTATTCTTAACAATCCCCCTAATCAATAAGCTGAGTAACTTCTTCCAAATTGACGAATTAGTGTCAACGAGTTAAATACTATTCTGTAAGTGTTCGAAATTATTTATTAAACGATAGTTTTTTCATGATACAAAAAATCTATTACATAGGGTGTGAGTATGAGTAAGATCTAGAGGTAAATAACAACGTAATTTAATTAGTTTTAAGTATTGACCAGTAGCTTCATTAAACTTTCACATTCACAATCATGAAAAATACGCTGATTATGAATGTTTTTAAGCGTGAAATTAATATTATACATAATGAAGAGCTCGAATGCAATATACTTAAAAATTATGGTTACGTTAATCCAAGTATTAAGTCTGTCTGAATTAGAAATAATGGCTATAACTCACGTTTAAATTTAATCCTCCGTTTAAACGATCTGCCTAATTCGCTTCTAAATACGTTTCAACCAGTACAGTACTAGACCGTTACTATTAGTGAGCTAGGGTTGTTCGACCACCCTCTCGAAACGGTTTGACTTGATACAAATGAAGCTTGAAATTAATGTCTTGTTGTTTGTTGAGTGAGAGGAATAACATATCCAAAAGGGTCTAGCATCTATCATAGTAGATTGAAACCATTCATGCATTTGTGAAAAATATTTATAATTACTTACATAATTACCGAAATAGGTCGATAATAAAATTTTCCCTGTTATGATACCTATTTTTTATTCAGAAGAGACCTAAACTCAAGACAATTGAATATGAAATAGCCCAAAATTGAGAAAAATAATTCATATTCATGGATATATGATCATAGATTTTTTATTTGCATACGTTTGAAATCCATTCGTCCTATCTAGAACAGCATTTAAAAAAAATTTGACAGTGACCATTAGTAAAATGTAGAATTAAACTGGAAATGCTGAACCCAACATAATTTTTATTGCACAAAGGTTTTTTACGATTGATGCTCCCATCATTTGATATTTCGTGATTTGGATGTTACTATATTCAATGAAAAAAACGCCTTTACACATTACAGATATCATTAAAATGTTATTGATGTGTTTTCAATTATTACTTCATATCATCATATGAGTGAATATAAAATGAAGAGACTTCCAAGAAACCGCGGAGTTCAAGCACAGAAACCAATCAGTAGAAGTACTAGTTACATCTAGACAGAGAGTACAAAGTTCTTTTCACGCTACTTGAGGAGAGAATTCGAACAAACCTTGTTTTTTTTCGCTTAACCGCCAAGGTTATTAGTGTTAGAAAGCACTGTGGGGTGCGAGGATTCCACGTGCATCGAGCGCACACTATCTATGACGAGCGAACAAGAACATTTGATCTGCCGAAGTGAGTCCTACATATGGGCTAACTTACAAATGTTTGAATAATTATTATCATTAAGACAAAAAGAAAAACCATCACCAACATCTAAGAGTAAATGTTCAATATTATATAAAATATTGAATGAAAATTACTAGAAAAAAATTATTGTTTCTAAGAGTGCATTTTTGGTTGAAAAATTGCGTATTCTGAATTTTCCACAGCAAAGCCTTCTAATTTAAGAATGGTTAGGTTAGGTAAGTTTAGGTTAGTTTAGGTTAGCTTAGGTTAGGTTAGGTTAGTTTAGGTTAGGTTAGTTTAGGTTAGGTTAGGTTAGTTTAGGTTAGGTTAGGTTAGGTTAGGTTAGTTTAGGTTAGGTTAGGTTAAGAGACTATAATCGCATTAATCACGAAGTATAGATATACGGAGTCTAAACGTAATGTTAAACGAATGGTCTCAATATAGGGGACAGATTTTTTTGCCGGAAGATTGCGCCATTTTTCAAGAAGTACTCGTTTAAATTCTTACGCGTGAAATCTTGTTGCTATTGAAACCTCTCTGGAAAAAATATGCTAAGAAACTAAATAGTTAAAATATTTTTACAATTTACCAAATGTTGCCCATTCTATTCAGTATTACGATAAACATAATTGATAAAAAAAATTATCAAAGATGTTATTTATTAAAATAGTATAAGATACAAACAAAATATGTTAAATATTCAAAAACTCAATTGAATATTTATATAAAAGTGTTAAATAATTTTTATTATTTATTTATTTTTCTTTCTGTAGCACTTTCATTGAAACATTTGACAAGAAAATGTCCTCGCATCATTAAGAAATTATTAATGATCTTTTTCGTTAATTCTTTCTTATGCTTATCACAGCCAACAATGAACGAGACATTTCCTCTTGAAACAGCATCTAATATGTCAAACATTGTGTCAATCTGTACTTATCGTATCGCCATTTATATCAGATATAGTTGGAGCATAATTATTTGATAGCAAGGTACCATTGTTTTCATTGTCGTCTTGAGAAAGATGTGATTTTGGCTCAGCTTTCTTTGGCAATTAAACTTTTTCATATTCATACACATAAATGCTGCCATCTTTCAAAATCTCTATATCAGTTTTAACTACATCCTCTGAATTAGAGTGTAGTTCACAAATAAAACTGGTAGCTTTTAATTTTTGTCCCAGAGCAGAGGTCCATTTACTTTGCAATCCAACGTCAACGTCCAAAAAATTGTGCTTTCCTATTTCTCCCAGATAAATAGGAAGATATTTTTTAAATATTGAGAAACTACATAAATCACATCCTACAGAAATAAAATTTGGTTTAATCTCCTTCCGAGTTCTGCATTTGAGTAATAATATATCAATCCCAAATTGTCTACAGAAGTGATGATATTTCTGGAAGGCTTCTATCGATATTTCTTTCATAACCTTCTCAAGGAGGAGAAGAGCTGGAAGTCACACGATCCTAATTGTGAGAATGAAGAAGTAGATCTGGGTGGACAAAAACCAGTCAAAGAAATCATGAATAGAAAAGCTTGTGGATTCCTTTTTCATGCCTCTTCAAAGGCACATTTGAATCGCCCTTACCACTTCATAAATAGATCATCAACACACCATATTTTAAAGTTTTGCGTGAATCTTTAATTTTTTTTTTCAATCTCAACTAAAACTGGTTTTTCAGTGTCTCACATTTTTGATCACACTTCGTATATAAGAGACTACTCGATCCAATCACCAAGGTTGGAATATAGAAAATTCTTTTAATTTCATAACGATTACTAGGCCTTAGAACCTCTGCCCTTAAACACACTCCTCTCATATCTCAAATTCTGTCGGTTTGGTTTTTACAAGGAAAATGAATGATGTAGTAAATTAAAGGCAGATTTTCCTTTAACTCTGGTCGAAATTCATTTCAAAATAGCTGAGTCATGACCAATTTTAGGTGTTAATCGACAAAAGAGGAAAAATGTATTCAATCGGATTTCGTTTCTCAAAAATAATCCAGGATATGGCTCACTAATATCCGGTTATAATTATAAGATATATTATGAGACGATTTCATGAAAAATTAGTTAATACAATAATCAAAATTTCAGTCTTATATGGATATATTGAGTGTTTCCCCATTAATGAATGATGATTATATTTTAAGCTTCATTAGTGAGGTAACTCACCCAATAATAGATCCTTGTTTCCAGATGCATTAATTAAAGCGCTTATAATAGGTACAAATCAGTTTATCAGTTTTTTGTCGGAGTATTTTATTTCAAGTTACTCGATTGTGAAAGCTGAATTTTGTACTATACGCTGTACATTCAACAGCTTGTGGCCAATAATGTCTCACACAAATTCACTTGGAGACGTATCTTGTGAACTTGATGAGTATTGTAATGGTGTTGTTCTGTCAGTACTATAGATTATCTTTGTTCAAGTTACTTCCTAAACGTATTGTCGAGCTCTAACTCTATAAACTTTCACGGAACTGAACCATCCGATATCTCTAAGTCGCTGATGAATTTTACGCGCTCTAGGTATTTTTTTTTGTATTTTACAGAAATATTGTGAAAAGATTCACTTTTCTCAAATTCAAATGATGCCGTGAATTCGTTGATTATTGAAAACTGAACCACCTATCGATTAACATATAAGGATAAAAATCATTTCCAGATAGGGTATAAAATCGATGAAATTTTCAACATTTCACGGTGTTTACTTTTTTCAATTAGTCAATATAATAACTCGTTCAGTTCATAATAAATAATTGCATATAATAAAATGAATAAAAAAACAGTCTCCATAAATATTCAGTTCAAACAGACAAGTTTAATACCCAAACAAAAATGGATAAACTTTCAAATGTCTAACTTTAACGTAGGAAATATTGTGAAAAAGCGAACTCACTTATAACTTTCAAAGCAGTTATAGAAGCTATAAATTCCGATCTCTCTCGAACTAATAATTAAAATTTGGGAAAATGCATGTTCGAAACCTGATTTCTGTAGATATTGATAAATTTTCCAATACAGCTAAAAGTGCGCTTCTAATATTGGTCAAAACCGCATCTTCTATATTAATCTGTAGTTAGGTCGTTTCATTTGATGTATTGCAGTGTATATTACCCACCTCTTTTATATAGGTCCATCTGAGTGAGCTTTGGTATGTCACGTCTATAATGGGCTTTCTTATAGTGAGCAACAAAGCGTGATGTTTGAAAGGACTCGCTTGTGCCTCGAAATGTTTTATGTCTAAAAGCATTCCTTGCTCTGATTCTCGGTCGAAAATATGAAAAGAGATAGAATCAAGTTATCTATTTCTACAGTTTTCCTTTTGTGATTATATGTGACGAGTTATTTCGTAAAGTGGAAAAATGAGGTTTGAGGGCAGTCAAAATAAGACTCAAACAAAATTCATTATCCGTTTACCTTCGTTGTGAATTATATAAGACCTTATAAAGTGGACAATAATGTATGTTAATAAAAAAATACAATATTGTTTTGATTTTTCCTGATAATATCCAACTTCGTCATAACTTAAAAAGTAGATAAATCTCCCAACTCAACCATAACTTGTTTACTTTTCGCATTTAAGGAAAAAAATTTGAATAAAACTTATTCCAGCATCGTTCTTAAAGTGAAATTTTAACACACAGACTTTATTATATCTTATAAAATTACTCAAAAGAAGCAATTACGGATCATATATTTCGAAGTAATTAATCAACCTCAGGAAAATTTGAATGAATATCACAATTTCTTTGATAAAACCTTCAGTTTGTAGAAGATACGAAAGTAATATGAAAGTTTGTCTTCAAAAGGTAATAAACTAAATAATGTTTTCGACATCTCTACTGATACATAATGCTCCAAATAATTACAGAGATTTCAATGAGTATGTATTTTGTAATGGATGCGACTACAGAATTAATTTTCTCTCAACCTTTAGGATGATGCCAAGCAACGACTGTAGAAACGGTAGAGGTCTTTTTTCACGAACCTCAATATACGATTTATCAAACACACATTTCTTTTATACTTTATCTTTTTCTGTCAATATAACATAACAATATAATCGATCAATGTCTTCTTAACAAGACCAACTACATGACATATCTAATAGTTTCTTCAAATTAAAAGTAGTAATCGTAAAAAGAGACAACGGTATAATTTGAATAACTGACTGAATTGAAAGTTTACATTTGACGTGAGCTTTGTTTACTGTTTTGTTTTTAGAGAATTTTTGGGTTAAACATCTATTTATTGTTAAAAGTTGTTGTTTAATGACTAATTTGACTTTTTATTTCATTTTACATTGATAGGTACGAATATGGAACATTATCAACACCGTAAGACGGGAAGATTCAAGAATTTCACAAAAATTTCATAAAAAGTTTCTTTGAAATGCGTGAAGTTATAAAAAATATTGATGTTATTTCACAGAGTAAGAGCAAATAAAATCAATCTAGAGTACCACGTACTACTTAGATATAGAGGGGTTTGGGTTCCAATTAGAAATTTTCGAAAGTTGGATTGTGTAGTTTCGGTCTCCAGTACCTATTTGGGTATATTTCATTTTAGACGTCTGCTACAAATATTTTTATTGTTGTGCTGTCCGAATATTTACCGAAACTTCGATTTTAGAGCTTTTCAGGAATTTTCTACCTACAGCCTATACCAAAAAAAGTTCTTATTTAAATCAGTTAATAAAGTGTAATTTCAATTTAGTTAAGAAGACACTCAGTTGATAGACCAAATATTATGTGACTTTAGTGAATTACATAAATTTGCAATCCTGCAAAAAATCAACTCTTGTGACTTATTCACCCAGTGTATCGATATTTTTATAGAAAGATCGAACTATTGAAAAAGTTAAATTTCTTTTTCTTCAATTGTTATTTCGTGTAAAGCCGACCTTTGGAATATTGGTCATAAATATTATTTCTACTCAATTGTCAGAAAATTTGATTCAGTTAATATGAATATTGTGCTGACGTACTAGTTACGTGATGGTAGACTTCCAATGTTTCTACTTTAGCTGTCAGACTCTAAAGGTTTTTCCCTTACCTCACATTAAAAATGCATCAGGATGGTGTAGCAAGAGTAGTGAAAATGGTTTTACAAAAAACAGGAGTACGTTGAAAATTCGATCCCTGTATAATAGAATCGATTTGTTTAGACAGTATTTTTAGAATGACAGTCAAAAGAATATAGCAAAATATAATTGAATATATATACATCGCATCATGGTTTTAATTAACAGACTACACACACGTGCTTATATTATAGTGCAGGATACTGCGTTGTTATGAAATAACATACGTGATGGCGACACGTTTGAACTCTGTTATTATCCTGAACAGCTTTGCCTGAAGTCACTCCTATTCTCTATGTCAGCATTGTTCTCAGTTTGGTTACTCAATACGTAATTATGCAGCTTACTCTGTTCCTGATTCAATGCAGTAGTATTTCGCATTAATTCAAACCAAGAAGTTGAGTATCCTTCTAAAATTTGGTTTGTGTATAATATATCAAAGTTAAAATTCAATCCTCATATAACATAGAGTGAGGAATGGGAAATTTTTATTAATTATTTCTATTTGAAGATAAAACTAAAGTTAGGAATGGAAATCGGAAATATCGAAAAAACACCTCGCAAATAAGAGAGTACAAATATTAAAGAAAGTGAAACAATCAAGTTGAATAAAAGATACTTACGAATGACTGCATCGCTTTCACTAATGTCTTTTCAAGAAACAATAACCAACCATGTGGTCGATAACCAAATCAATCACCTCCTTTTGGTTCATTAGCAGTACTGAACGCACATACAACTGGAATTCAAATATTAAGTTTAAGTTATTTTTCGAAATAATTCGAGTAGTTTTTCATTGGGAACGTGGCAAGGAAACACCAAAGTGGACTTCAATATATTTTGCGAGCTTCCGAATACTTATGTATTCATCGACTGGGAAATAATTAATTAAGATTAATTAAGAACTCAAAATTCGATATTCAAATTTACTTTGAAATGTTTCTTTGCCACGTTCCCAATAAAAACTACTCATAGCTGGCAAAAACTTCTTCACAATTCATAGATTATTGAATATTTACCTCTGTACACACGTCAAAATAATTCTATGTACGTGAATAGAAAGAAAAGTTACTAGGCATCCACCATATTACGTCAATGCTTTTTTTATGATTGGTCGAGCACCATAGCCACCTACTGTCAAATCTCTTAACGTATTAGTTGTGTTAATGAACCAAGAGAGTGCGCTAGGTGTCATTTTATCCCCTCATACCATCTAATTTCCATACTTTGGGTCGCCACTCAATATTAACTAAATTTAATCAATCTATTTTAACTTATTCTATATTGTGCTTGTACTTTATTTATTTATTCATATATTTGCAGTAGATACTTTTATTTGAAATTATCGCGTAAACATTGAGGTTTATTATATCAATATCAACGATTACCGTTACCTCCCGCTTCGGAAGTATTATAATATGTACCCTGTTTGTCCTAATCTGTTGGTTGGACTGATAATCCTTAAATTATACAAGCTACAGGCATAACCGCTAGATTGAATTTAGTGATTAAATCTTATCTAAAATGTATTTTGAAACAAAGTTAAACAGCATTCTGGGAATCGGATATTACGTCCGATTCATATATTCTGTATATCCTTCGGCATATGAACATTATCGTTGGAAAATGAAGTAACATTCTCATTTGTTTTGTACACTTGTAAACACGATGATTATTGAATAAATTGATGCCTATAATGACTATTAAATGTTGCGAAATGACTTGATGTATAAGTACGAGGATATATTGAAAAATTCTTAGCCTAAAAAAATGTTTCTTCTTGCTCTGCAAACCAGACCTCCACACCTTTTATTACCTATAGTCGGACGAAGCCAAATCTGGTTAATAAGGGGGTGTTCTAGTAATTCAAACCCTAAATCAGGAATTTTTGGCATAACAACATGAGATTTGTGTGCAGGGGCATTGTCCTGCAAAAACAAAACACCTTCGGATAGCTGTTCGCGTCTTTTCTCTTTAAATAGTAATCTGCAGTTATTGTTCTACCCTTATCCAAAGAATCATGATTATTTCATGACAATTTCAAAAAACTGAAGCAAGAACTTTTCCAGAAGATTTTTGGACACGAAACTTCTTAGTCCCTGGATAACCAGAGTGTCGCCATTCCATAGATTTGTTTCTGGATCGTAGAAATTTACCCAAGTCTGACTATTTCTATTTCCAATATTCCTCACACAATGTTTAAATTCTTTCAACTCACAATTTTTGTTCCCTCCACTATCGAATCTTCAATTCACTTATTAAACATCACTTTTCACAAGTTGTGTGATATTTTACATCTATTTTTTTCCTAACGGATGTTGCAAATTCTATCGAAATATCAAGGAATAATAGTCTGATTGGATTTTATATACGACAGCCCGCAAATTCAAATCCGTGTCTTGGAGTTAATTGAAAATCCTGCTCAATATATAATTTTTTCATTTGTTATATATCCACCTCTTCAATCACATAAACATCAACTTAATACCTAGTAAAAATATCTCAGTTCAATCTTAATCATTCGATTTAGTCAGAAAATTCTCATTATAGTCAAATTTTCAACATTCTAAATATTCTATTATACAACAACGACTTTACAAACTCTCCATAACTCTAGGAACATCATCCACCAATTTTCAGGTAGAATTTCATGCAGTAAACAAATGTGCTCGGGAGTTTTTGGATAGAATCATACCTAAAAAGCATATACATATACATTCTCTCAGATAGCCAAGCGACCATGAAGATCCTGAAAGCTATTGAGCGCACATCCAAACGAGTGTGAACAAACTCTAGAAGTACCACTAGGCCACAAGGGTATACCAGAAAATGAAGAAGCAGACAGCCTTGCCAAAAAAGGAACAACGATTGCATACCATGGGAAAAAATCCGACTGTGATTCTGCGAGATGCCACATCAATAACGAACTGAACATATGGCTAATGATTCAGATAGAGTCTTACTGGAAACACTACACGCTTAAGATAATTCAAAAGATTAATATCCATATCAGCTAGGAAGTCTGAAGAACTTCAAATACCACCTATGACTATGGGCATAGTAGAGACAACAACTGCAGATTCTGCGAGCAAGCTATGGTAACAGGCGGAGCGGAACAATAAGATGTAGAGTTCTGTATAAAATATCTTCTAGGTATAGGTTCTACCAAAACGACTCCCCAAAACAATCTACAATCCACAACAAAGTCTACTCAATTATATGATTTTATAATAATTTAGAATTCGAATTTGGTATTTCTAGAACCGTTAGTGGTATTCTTACTAAACACAAAATTACATTGTCTGATACTCGAGATAACCGGGATAGCACTTCAGACATTTGATGTAAACTGTCTTACTCACCTTGTTTGTTTGTGATCACCTCTGTTATAAATAATGGAAACTTCCGCTAATTAGTAGTAAAAAATAAACATCGAATCAAAATTCTTCATCGATTCACTTTGTACCTCATTTGAGGGAGTGCATCCGATATATTTTCAATACACTTTTATGTTTTTGAATAATTCATTTCCACCAATAATTAATCCCAATGAGAAAACTTTCAATTTTTACTGCTTTCGTTGATGTTGATGTTGATGTCCTGAGCGCGAATTATCTTCAGATTCAAATCTACACTATAAACTATTAAACGACTGAACCAACGCTGTGCTGTGTCTTTCTCTTTAATTTGAGTATACCAGTTATTCGGTTGATTGGACCAAAACTGTTGATACAAAGTAATTATTCTTGATCTACCAGAAGCCAATATTGACGATTGTACGATGAAAGAAAATTAAATCGTTTGAAATCAAATCCAAATGACAATTGTAACTAATGTGTAGCTAGAAACAGCAGTAAATGCCTGCTCAATTTCGTACACAAAAAAATCTCAACTACATTCGCTGCTAAAAAAGAATGTATGTAATTAAACGGTTTCCATCTCACTTCTACGAAATCCGCACCAGGCGGGGCCACCAGATTTTCGACTATATTGAAATAATCAAACATGACCGGCGTTACGGTCCATGTTCAAGACGAGTTGGTAACAATACTTTTTAATATGTTTCAAATGTTTTAATTGTGTATGTATATTGCAATTTCGACACTTCCAAAATTGACTTGAATAAAGAGAAATATAACCTCAATATTTGTAAATCTATTTCGCTTACGTGAATTTTGGTTTGCTTGATACACAATAAATGAACAGAAGCTGGTTATGTGAAATAATTTCATTGAAAGAATGAGATGAGGACATGAAAAGCCAATTGATCCTTGATCGATTCCGTTTGATATAAGAAGTTTTGTAGTTTAAACCTATTTAGAGCCAATTCAGTATACAACTTTATTAGATTGAGACCATTACTAATATTTGAAAAACTGGTTGTTGAAAAAGGATAAAAAAAATTGGGAGGCTGCGATATAAATAGTATCAATGAAATTGGTTAGGTTAAGTTAAGAAGTGAACCATTAAAATTGGAAACTAGAGACTAGATGATGTTGTGAAAAGAAATGAACAAAACAGATTTTTTCTCGAGAAAAATCAATGGGAAAATAGAGACATGGAATGAAAAATTTTAAACAAATTATATAAAATCAAATTTCCATATGATTTTATGTTAAAAAATTCTTAGTAGAATAAGAAAATGTAAAAGTTGAAATATATAAGTGGTTGAATTGATTTATTTTCAAAGACAAGATAAGGACAACATGATATTTTATGATAGATATTCGAATTTCTCATTGATCAAGAATGGAACATTTGAAGTCATAATTTTTAATTGTAAAATAAATTTGGGTTGGGCCAATAAAATGAACTAGTTTCATAGTCTGATATTCTTCTTTATTTATTTACACACCAATAGTAGATACACTGAACTATTCACTAACACCTAACTAACACTACACTATTCACTAATTTATTACTATTTATATATCTAATTCATTTAAATCGTTCGCTTTTCTATCCCGATGTGTTCGCTACCACATCAGGTTATTATTGATCTCATAATTATATGAATTCAGATTGGTATATATATTTTTTATGATCTAATCTCTATTTTCGACGGAGAAAAACTATCGTATAATGCTCTGAAAATTGGAATAAATAATTTTCACCCGGAGTAGATGTTTCATTATTTGACTGAAAACAACGTCAAAATCAGTTATTGACTGAATCTAAATAATGGTATTTTACTCTGCTTTCAGGATTATAACGAAAGCTCCATTCAGGTTATAATTCGTTCAGGATTTCATGCGCTTTCGAGAATTTATTAACAATAAAATATTCCTCATCGTAACTATCGTAAAAAATAATGTATGTAGAAGCTTTTAATCAAAATGTCGTCAACTAGAACTAATTAAGCTCCTTTTAAATGATTCTAAACTTCATAATTTAATTTTGAATTAAAAACATAACATGAATTTGTTAGAATAATAAACTGTGTCATCAATTCCAGGGTTTAGCAACTGGCAGGTTCATTACTAGAAACTTTGAAGTTAAAATTACTAAATTGAATTAACCTTTTTATATTCGATTCGCAGAGATTAAATTAATAATCCTATTCAAATTTATCGACATGGTTAGAGGTTATTGATAAGCTTTAAGAACGATTTACATTACCGATCTAAGTTTTTGCCTACCCCATAATTCATTCATTAAATTTAAGAATAAAACACTCAACAAGTTCCTCTTTCGTATGGTCAAGCAAGTTAAACCTTATTGATTTGCTTACTATATTTGTGAGAATTATTTATTCTGTGTTCATGATTGTAGTTTGGTCCCAGTTACTTTTTGAATCGAAACTTCTTTTTTTGAAGTTCGTATACGTATGGTTTTCGTTCTCACCCCGAATTAATGATACCTCGACGTACCGTGGACTACAACGTGGAAAAATATAAACGCTGAAGATAAACGTATCGTAATCTACGACTCACGGGCCTTGAGATGGTAGTTCAGATAAATAATTCTAGGAATCTGCCTTTGAATACTTCTACAATGAACAGAAGATTGAGAGAAGGGTGACAAGGACGATAAACCTCTTTTAAGACCTCAAAATAAAATGGAGATGTTGCAATGAGCGGATGAATAGTGAGATATAGTTTGATGGAGAGTCCAAATTTGCAGTCTTTTGCTCTAAGAGAAGGGTGTTCGAACGCAGGTAAAAAGAAGAACGAATGCTAGATCCATATGTAACTCGGACTAAAAAATGGCTAAGGCTCGGTGATGGTTTGGCGATTTTGAAGAAATGAAGATGAAAAATATTAAAAGGACTTGTACCACTTTCTGGCGAGCATCTGATCGGCAAAAAATTCATCTTCCAACGTAATAGCGATTCCAAGCATTTCTCGAAGTAATCAACTACCTCTACCACACATCCTTGGAATATGATTTAAAATTATTGGAACCAAATAGTGTTACAAAGAACGATTCTATATGTTTAATAAAAAATAAACAGAGAGGTCGCTCGGAGGATTGATACTTTTGGGACAAACCTCGTAACCTAGTAAGCAAACATTTGAATATTGTGCCAATGTTTCAATAAGAGGAATGGAACGAAAACATGACTTACTGTTTTTTATTTTCAATAATACTAAAAAATATATTATAGTTAAAATTGTTCCATAAGAAACCCATAATGTTCTAAAGTACACCTCGAATCTTCAAAGTTATGTCTTTTAATAATTATGCTCATATTTCACATAACGTCTCATTCGATAATAAAATTACCTGCAAACTTTTAAAAAAGTTTTCACAAACTCTTTTATTTGATTAGTGTGTCTACGGCTGCACATGACAGTTTTAAATTACGAAATGTACCATAGATAGGGTCCTTAAAGAAAAATTGCCTATTGAGGTATTGTTTTTCTTTTTTCTTCAAGTTGAGCCGTTATTCAAATTTTTCCTAAGATTTATTACTACGTGTAGTTTCTTTCCGTTAAGAATCCAAATTTCATGCTTAACATGAATTATTCTCCACGGTTCATAAGTAAAATGAATGAGGTTCTTCTACCAATAGGAAAACTAGATAAGAATTTTTACTAACCACAACTTATTTCTCATGAAATAATATATATATATATAATTGTGAATCTTAGTGAAATTGGTATATTAGAATAATTTAATAATATTCAATGAATAAATAGTGATGATGACGAAGCTGGAAAATCATATTGGATACAATGAAAAGGAACATTGATCGTATAGGAGCTGAAAATCTGCTATTGACTGAAATAAATGTTCATTGTCATAGATAAAGTCAAATTGTTGTTAAAATAAAATGTAGTAATATGCGAAAAAATGGTTAAATCTTGAAAGGACAGGGTAGTTTTAAGTTAAGTTAAGTTAAGTTGCTGCATTGCTCTTGAACTGTAGACATTGAACAGCCACTTTTAATGATATTAAGTCCATTCTTAACATCGTACCTTTGTTTCCATAATAATGAAGTTCAATTTTATTCAAAGGCTAATATTTCAAAGAATTATTATAAAATAATAGTGCTAGTAGTGATAATGATTATATATTATGACCAAATTTCCTACATTTCTCCAACCTATATGTTTACAATAGTTTTTTCAACATCTCCATCATCAGTATATATCGTTATATAATTTCTGAACTCAAATTGACTTTTTTATTCACGTCCCCAATGAGCATCGATCTACCCACCGCACGATTGTAAGTCACATTCAAAAACCATTTAACTATTTCACATTTGAAAAGTCATTTCTCCAAATAATTTATTTAAAATTAAAAACGTTACGAAATTTGTAAAATGGTTAATTTAATCGAAAATACTGTCATAGAAACCGATGCAGATATAAACATAAAATAGATCAAAACCAAGTTAACTAATTTACTTATCTAACCAATTGTTTTGTTGAATCCTGTATTTTCATGTAAAGCAGGAAAGTTGATTGAAAATAAATAATTTAATTTTTTATTTTTACACCAAAGCGAGTTGTGGGCAAAGTAAATTTTAAAAAGCTTCAATAATTATTTTAACAATTGTACGCCACTGAGGGCTGCAAAATCTTTTGTTATCTCAATCTTTCACCGTAAATTCTGCTGCTTCAATTAATAATAAACTTAGTACAACTTAGTCAAATAATACAAGTCATTAATTTATACAGGAAGGGAGCTTAATGGTGAACCATCAGAAGATATTATAAATTCCTTTGGACAATAAGTAGGAAAAGACTTTTGAAACTACAAATTTATAAGATATATAAAGAAAGTTCGTGATAATAGTATGTATATTTTTGTTAAACAAATTGTTGCTGAGGTTTTGCTTGCGCAGCTTTCTCTTAAGTCTCGACCTTTGCACTACAGTTTGTAGTTTTTAGAAATAATCGGTCGATCAGGGTTGAACGTTACTCCAAAATAACTTCAAATATATTCAATCTAGCTGTTGTCTGGGGCTTTTTGTCCAATTCTTAAATAACATGAAATTTACTATTAATTATACCTCAACTCAATTCAAATATTCATAGCTCAAGAAAAATCTAATAATTTTAAGTAATTGATCGGAAAATTGCATCACAATAGACAGACTTAGTTGAACATGTCAAAATTCACCTGCATGTAATATGATATCAGTTTCCTCCATGTTACTTCACGAAGCAATGTGAAGAAATATCTTTACCTCTAATTTGTTCACAGCTGATGGTATGTAGTATTATTTGGAAAATTACTAAACTGCCTCTAAAATCAGAGAGTCCCCGTTTTCATTTTAGATTCTAAACGTTGTATTAGCTCCGTTATAGGGTTGATGTGATTTAATTGAAAATTATCTCATAAACCATCCTATCGAGAAATTTTTCGTTGAAAATGGTTATTTGTCCCTTTAAGTAAATCCATTTCATTTAACTTTCCACGTTTTTTTGTATTATTATTGAATATGGCACTTAATTAAAATATACTCATAAATTTGATTTATTTGTTGATTCAAATTCATCAAAACCAATTCTTATAAATAATTTAATGCATAAATGCTGCTGAAATGATACTGAATAATATTAACACGAATAAATATCACTCTATACCATAACCTTATCTTATTAACGACCTCGACGTGCTTCAGGACAATAAGATTGTAAAATCCCATATCCTAGCTTCACCTTTCATTATATATTTTTGATCCCAATAACATTAAAAATATATATGACTGTTAATCTAGACCCAACGGCAAAATAACAAATTAAAAATACTTCAACGGTTTATAACAATTGAAAATGTTGATTCAAGAATAAAAAATTTTCAAATCTAGGCCCTATTCTAATCTTCCGTGCCTCAGTCAGTTTTGTCATTTAAAAGTACGTTGCAGCTTTCTGTACTTAATAACACCACCGTTGAATATGTGAAATTTTTGGGACTTTTTGTGAACAATTTATTGAAATGGAAATTATCTATCGCAGTAGGGCAGCAGATACTTCTTAAAAAAATTGAAAATATTAACTCTTCCTTCCTTATTCATATTAGAAACCGTTTTCCTAATCCTTAAGCACGCTTTTCCTATTTTATAAAAGGTCATTTCACAGCTGTCCGAAGCAAAATCGTTATCTACCTACTCCACATTCAGAATTAGTTGTATGCTCAATATTGTACAATGGCAAAATTATGCACAATCATTTACCAACTGAAATTAAATCTATAACCTCTTTTATTTGCGTATTCCTTCAGTTATTTGTTTGCTTGTTTCGTAGCTATTTACAAGCTCTTTTCTACAAAGTGCAAGCATTTTTTCAACAACGAAGCATTCTCCTTCTCTCTACTCTCTTGATAATTACCTATATTGTAATCTTATATTGTTTAATTAAAATGGGAAATAATCAAAATTATCACATGTAATACAAAAAAACTTCTTTGGTTATATTGAAATACAAAAAACCAAAGGGTGAGTACAATATTACAGATTTTCATGGAATATTTATTTCATTCATCATAGTTTCCAACTATGTCAATAAGTTTATTTCTAAGGTGAATCTATATTCTCCTTTCAATCAAATGTCGCTCTAATAGACGCCAACTGTTGTCGAAATATCCATTTCGAGATAACTATTGAGTTTTCGATGTGGAGATAGTTATTTCAAAACATCGTTTCTCGTCACTCCAATGCTGTGAAAATCTGAATTTCGAAAACTCGAATTGGGAGGTGAGGAATTGTGAACCTATCTACGAGAGAAATTGCTTACTGAAACATTTCTATGATATTTACATTAACAAAAGCATGTACTATATACCACGCAATTGAATTATTTGCAAAGAAAATTTAATTTTAATAGTAGCGTAATTATACAGGGTGCTTCGGAATAACATTTTAATCTCTCGGGAAATGATTCTATACGTAAATATAAGGAAAAAAGTTGGCATAACAAAACTTCCAAAGTTATAGTGAGCGATAGATTTCGCCCGGATTCCTTTGAATGTCTCGGGTCTGAAATTGTTATGCAAATTTTTTGGTCTATACGTATTTTGACCTGAACAATAGCATAAAATAGGTCTCAGTTCTGTAACTGTAATGGTTCTTACGTTAACTGACGTAACGTACAAAAAACTTAACTCCAAAATACACTTTCTTACGTTTGGAGTAAAATAACTTAGTTAAATGCCTAATAAATGCATTAAACTTTCAAATAAAACTTTTAATTTAATTTTATGTTGAAGAGAATGATGTGTACAACTTATTTCACTCAAAGGTAAAATTAGTGTATTTTTGATTTGATTTTTTGTTAGTTAACGTGAAAACTATTACAGTGACAGATCTGAGACCTATTTCATTCAATTTTTCAGGTTGAAGTACGTATGTAACAAACAAATTTGCACGATATTTTCAGACCTGAGACATTCAATACGGCTTCCTATTATTGGTGGATCAGAAATGCGGGCGAAATTTATCGCTCACCATAACTCGCTTAGGAAACGTTTTCAGAAGTTTGGTTATATCAACTTTTCTCCTCATATTTACTTAAAGAATCATTTCCTGAGAGATTTAAGTGCTATTTAGAAACACCCTGTATATTTACTGAGCTTGAGCTACCATTATTTATTTATATTCGGTTTGGGAGACATTAATCAGAACATTCATTTAACAACATAATAACTGAATATTCTAATATTTAGTATTTTTCTATTGATAACGTGATGTTCCAGAGATTACGAAAAACATATACAATGAATTTTATAATGATAATTGTATATATCTAACAAATCAACTTCAAGATGCTGGTTGAAATTTGTAGAATTATTCCAACTATAATAAATATGAAAGTGAAAATGCATACATACTGTACTAAATATTTAATAATGCAGCTCAAGTCTACCTTTGTCCGACAATGTTGTGATGAATTACTCGTATTAATGTCGTTGCGTGTAATATATCCATTTCTTCTCAAAAAACCTCTCGAGAAATATGATATTTTCAGTGATATATCGATTAATAGTTCCAATTTCACGTTTTATAAGAAATGTTAATTTTTTCTACTGTAAGAACTCGTAAGAAGAGTCCTAAACTTTGTGGTTTGGAAAGAAAACTTTCGTTTCCATGAACCGTGCATCAGTAGCATTGAATAAGTGAGCTAGAATATCTTTTAAATTGTCCACAAGTTTCTAATCTTTCATTTCCTCGAGTGAATAACAAAAAGGAATTAACCGCAAACCAAAATGATGTTAACTATTCCATTGCTTCGATATCACGCCAACTATACAGTACGGGAACAACAAATACACTTCCAGTGCTGTTCGATCTGAAAAATATATGTATGAACATATGCCATACCTTCTAATTGGCTATTTCACAATAGATTGCCGCCTCAAGTTGTTTCTGGTAAAAATCAACGAGTGCAGATTCTGTTGGGAAGAGGAAGAATGAAAAGTGCCTTGCCATTACAAGCCATGGTAGAAAATACTTGAAAAGTAGAATGTACCACCCAAATCAGATACTAGTTATAAATGATCTTCAATAGAAGTGGATCTAATTGAGAAATACAATAGAATTTGAAGTCTAGGGGGACATCACACTCAGCATAAACTAAAATACATGGTGGGCCTGAAAATGTAGCATTAATGGTACTTTTTATTTTCAATTCAAACCCTTCTTTACTTTGGGAAACCTGCTTCCAACAAACTATTTCATATCATTGAAATGAATGCTCGAAATGTTGTTCAGCGTATTCTCTGAATATATACTAACACTTAGCTCATAAATGTCATGACCGTATTAAACTTATTCGAACAAGGGTTTCGTAATAAATTATCCGTTTGAAAAATTTCACTTATAAATGTTGACATTTAATCGTACATAATAGATTTCCTTAACGTCAGGTTATCCAGTAGCTTCCAAGAAGATGAGCATATTGTTATGAAAGCCTTGATGCAGTCGAATTCTCAAATTCAGCGAAAGCGCGTAGCGCCACGGACATACTTTCTTATGAACCGAAATCGATTTGATGTTTGTTTTATTACAGCGGGCGGTTTATTTACATTGTTTCTTTTGAGTAATTTCTAGGAAGTTCTTGTTATTTTTTTGTTTTGTTTATTCAATTTCTAGAAATTTTGATTTTTTAATAGATTTTTTTTTATGTATATAAGGAGATTTTAAAGCGCAGTCAGTTACTTTATAATAAATTGTCGTAGTGTACAGACCAAAACAAAAAGTAATCGAAGAAATTGAATAAATTGTTTAAGTTAGTTAAGTGATAGTGATAAGTAAATTATATTATAGATTTGTGTAGTGTGAGGTTTTTGAAAAAAATAGAAAACTAAAGACACAGTGTCTATTAATTCACCCAACGAAGAAAAATCCTAAAAATAAAGTAGAAAAACATCAAAATATGAATTAAAAATGTCATTAATAAATTAACTGGACCATTCTAGTCTTATGTGAATGACCCAGAACCTTCACATTTTGGAAAATTTCGCTTTCGAATTCAAATATTGTCATCTCACAGTGTTTCAAATAATCAGTGAAATTTTTCCAATAAATGGTTTCCACAATCTATATCTGTCAGATATATGCATCAGCTTTCATAATCAAAAGAAAAACATGAAAAAGGCTGGAAGAGGCTGAATCCAAATATGAACTAAGAATAAAGCAACTTAAAACAAAGAAAGGTACTTAGTCAGAATGTAGTTGTAGAAAAAATTCAAGACAGAAAATGTGAAATAGAGCAAAATGATCGTGAAGTAAGTTTATAAGATAATAAAAATGGAATGTCAAAAATCAGAATCTATTCAACCAAAATACGACTAGCAGTAACATACGGAAGTGAAAAGACGAATGTGTTCGGTATGAATATCAGGATTTTCTTTTATTTTTGCCTATATATTTTCGTAACAGTCGCCTTCTGTTATTGTGTTGTCATGTTAGCTGATATTTCTTTTAAACATACAAAATATAATATAAAGACACACAAAAAGGTTGAATGACAAATAGTTGTATTCGCGATCTAACTAACGTGCAGCCAATTTTAAGTTAAAAGTTATTTCAACTGAACAATCATTACAATCTTGATATAAGTTTAGATTTGGTTTCTGATTCTTACCAGTTTCAGAACGTTAGCTCTTAATTTCTATAAAAAAGTGAACTTTCTGAAACAAAAAGACAATATTGTCACTTTAAGTTTAACGGGTGAAACATAACCCAAAAGAGCATCAGCTATCTTGTGTCAATGCTGCTATGTTGCTAGGTATGATTTTAAAAAAATATGGTTCATACTCGACTTTTTTTATTTGCACTATTCTTGGAACGAAACAACTAATAACGTAACTTAAAAATTGTCGGGAATTCTTTATAACGGAATCGCCCCCGTATAAATCAGTAAGAAGTATGAAAATAGGGTCAATGAAGAAATGGTTAAATGCAAATTTGGATATATTGGAAACGTAGAAGTGTAGAACTGAATTAGAGTAGAAAAGTCCAGAGTCACAACATGTGGAGAAGCATTATAATAGCAGTTGAGGACCGATGACAATCGAAAAATAAATCATGAGCCTTGAACGCCCGTAGAACTGTGAATATATGGCATGAATTATATAGAGAATTATTTGTTAAAAGAATAAAAAAATATGTATTTCGTTATGAATTTTTTCAGATGTACTCAAACCCGAGTTTTTTTTCAGTTATTTGAACCCCAATTTTCCATTTTCATCACATAATTCGAATTACAAAAAGGTTGTCAGGACTTTTAATCTGGAGCTGGAACTTTTCACATGAATATGTACGCTCTACGCGTATTTTCCCTTGTAATTAGAAAGTTTGAAGTTAAGCTAAAAAATTTGGTTGCTATGAATGCTAATAATGAAAGTACTTAGATACGGAATATGATTGATTACATTTTGTGTACAACTCGATTATTGGCGATAGAAACCGCCGGAAATGTAATTATGCCAACGCGGCTATAGATTACGCGATGGTGCAAATCACCCAATATCAACATTAATTGTTTGAATCATTTAGATTGTCCATTACTCCAAGTAATCGATTGATACATCACAACACTGAACGAAGAATTATTCAATTTTCATTTCATATCCTCCCATAATAAACGAGATAGCAAACTATAAAAAAAAAACGACAAAAAATGGCATAAAATGTTTATTAAACTTTATAAAGGTTGTCCCGCTTTAGAACACACATCCCAAAAGCGCGCAATTTCATTGATTTGAAGCAATTTCACCTCCATACTTCCTCAGTATGCCCAAAATCTAGGAAACAATTAATTTTTTTGCAACCGTTAGGGCTAAAATTACAAAATTTGATAAAATATATTAGACTATTAGAAGCATTAAGTAGTAGTATGATGAATAGAAGGCCATCGAACCATTCTGGGTGGTTTATTAGGGGTGACCCAACCTCAAAATTTCACAATTGATTTTAGAAATTCTCATATTATGAAGTTTTTATCACTTTTTGCAATATTCCATGAGAGTTCATCATTTAAAAGGAAAAGACAAACCAAAAAAGTCTAGACTTAACTATGAATTTATACATCATATTCGATAATTCACAATGCATTTCTTCTAGTAATTTAATTTTAATATCTTTTTAATGAGACCAAAAAATCTCGAATTTATCAAATAAGTGGTCATATTATTGGTGTTAGTTTTTGTTAAAGAAACTTTAGAAGAAGCGTGAAAAAATATTGGAGAATATTTCGCAATCACGTGGCTCCTCACAGAGAAACATTTTCTAATCTTGACGGGCTCCAAAAACCAAGAGTTTGATAGTGTCAATCGGAAATATCCTGTACAAATTTTTGTTTGAGATGTAGATTTTATTTTGAATATCATGGACAATGATAGGCTTAGTCAATACTTTGTCATAAAGAAGTAGTTCACCTACTTCAGAAGGTATATGAATATCTTCAATTAAAGCATCAACTTGCCTAATAGGACTTTGTAACTCTTGTTTGAATTTTTTCCTTTAAAATTCAATTTTCGCTCTATTTAAGTCCTAATCTACTTGCCTTCTCAAGGAAGCTCTGGGGCTAAGCCATCATCCAATTGTATCGGTGTATTATTTTTCAGATTTGCTGAATCTTTCTTCTTTTTTCTATATTTTTATGATGCTTTTTTCAATGCGCTTTCTCTTTGGCGCAAATAAGCTGCACTATCCTTTTAACTTTTTTTATTTATTTCACTTTTTTCTTTATCGGATTTATTTTTTTCTTTATCGGAAGTCTCTATTACGCTGTAATTAGATAGCAACGAATTTGTAAAATAAATAAAACATTAAGTGTTGAATCGCACTTAGAAACATAAATTATCATTCCAAGAACGCAACAGTAATTTCGGGAACGAGCGATTATATTCGGAAATGTTTCCAAAATTACCGTTCCAGATTCAAATACTTGCGCGTACTTATAGTATATTAGTAAAATTTACTTTGTTATTTCGTGTCTTTAAAAATAATTTTATCGATAGTTAAATGTAATAAATACGTTCACGAATTGACGAACTATTGATGTGAGTTGTACGAATAATGAATTGAGATCTACTTATCACTTAAATAAAATTTATTTGACGAAAAATCCACTGACAGCACTACGTTCAATATTTTGTTATTTTTTTTATTTTCGATGCATTCACTGAATTGACCGCGAATATTTTCGCATTTTTATAATCGACGAATATATATAAATTAAATTTCCTTTTTAAAACTAGATTTCATATAAAAAATGGTTCATTAAGTAGTAACAGGGCTTAATAATCTTTGATTTTTGATATTTTGGACTTGTTGCTGAAGATCGAATATCAAGGCGCGTTCCTGAAAAAACTGTTTCAGCATTTATATTGATTTATTTTCAAATTTACTCCTTTTTTGAATTGTATTAATCCCAGTACACACAAAACAGGTTAGATGTAGTGCGTTATCATTTTTTTTCTCAGTAAGGTCAAGATTTAAGTCGTTAAATTGCTAGCAAACCCAATTCTGCATATTGTTGATGTTGAACAATAACTGCAGTGCAATTTTATTTGTGTTTCATAAGAAATCTAGTTTCTAAACAACCTATGAAGTAAGTGCTATATTTCTCATGAAAATAGCAATCAATTTTAACTTCATCTTGATTGGACATACACTTCGTCTAATATGAGCATTTCTCAAGCAAATTCTATCTACTTTATTTATATTTTTTTGTAAAATAGTTCCTTACAAATCACTGGTATTTGTATACAATCTCATTCCAATGAAAAATTTCACAATTTCCTCGAAATTTCGTTATATTGCCTTTGTACAAATGACTACAAATAAATAAAGTGCTAGACAATAAAGTCTGAAGTGGTTTCCGATGAAACAAGAAAGTATTTGGCAGATTGATATTGGTGGGCGGTTTGCCTTCAAGTACATCTTCCTAGTTTTATATAACGCTTATTTACATTTTACGATGCAGAGCTGGGATGAGTCCTATGGGGCAATAGAAAAGGGCCATCGTTCCGTAGGGAAAAAAACTCCACGAATTTAAGTAGGGCTCAATTTTAAGCTGAAACCCCGAAAACGAAATATTTAGGTCATAAACTACTTGGAGAGAATCGAGAAAATATATTATAGCGTTTTCACTGTCCGCAAAAAAGTGCTGGAAATAATAGGCAGGTCTTTTTGCTAGAAAAACTAAATTATTTTCAACGTTCTTGCTATCCAATTCGTTCGATAAGACAAAATAACTCAAATGGGTTCGCTACTAGTACCTGTATTCAAAAAATATGCTTTGAACCACTCCTAACTTGGGCATGTGACAGTTAGAATAGAATTTCGACTCATAGTGTGGTATTGATAGTATATTTATTGACAATTTGTTTTATTACAGAAGCTAGTCCCCTCGGTATTTCATTTTTTGTACCTAAAGATTTAAAATCAAACGGTTCGCAGATTTTTTTACTTTCCTGTTAAAATGATTCAAGGCTTGGATTTTGCATTTTGCAAGTGAGAAGTGTTACAAAATTTTTGTGATACTTCTATTTTCCTTTGTATGGATACTTCTATGTATTCCTCGGCTACGTCATCCTCCGGCTCTTTTCAAAGTGAACAAATCAGCACCGCTTACCACCAACATCACCTGCCTAACAGCGCCTCAGCCCTTATTCGGTTTATTCTCCGAAATTTTTCAGTTTCAAGTATTTTGCAACAAGTTTCGGTACAGAATCCAGTGAATAATCTTCTGCTGTTCATATTTTTAAGCCATAGATCTGCATAATTACATCTGTGTCTCTCATATATGATGGCAAAACTTTTTGAAATATTATTTTTTTTGAATTCGCAAAAACTCACAACAATAAACCGGCCAGTACCTTTCACATCGTCTAAACTCAAACGTATTAAATCATCTCTACGACATGCGCCAGAGATGCCAAACACTAAAATCACTTTTGCCAGTAGCTACTGTTCATCTAAAGATTCGCATAAAAATGTGGTTGCTTGTTCTACCATTGATACCAGGGACTTTTTTGTTATATAACCCACAGCCTGACGTTTCGAGAAATAATATTTTGAAAATTTTATGGTGCCAGCAATTACTTTTATAGATAAACAACTCTTTAGCATTAAGAACCGACTCTATAACATAGAAGATTTCATATCCTTGACTCTTTTGACAGAATAAACTAAAAGAATATTATCACTTAGAGTTTTTACTTTTCTCGCCATTCTATAGGTTTGATATTCGTGTTCATATCTCGACCTGGATTTTGCTGGTAACAAATCAGCACTGGCTTGGGCTGCTAGCTCTAATATGTTTTTAGGTATGTCTGGATTTTCTTCATCTTCAATTAAACTGACAGAAAATAGAACAATTCCGATAATAAATACATTGTTGTATGGAAATGTTAATCATGTTTGGTACTATTACGATATATCATAATTACTTTGACAATAAAATGTTCTAAATTTGATTCTTATCCTTTTTTGTGTTGTTTTCAGATAAGTATAAGAAATAGTATCGCTCATTACACGCCCAGAAATGGATTTTTCCGCGCCTGCATGACTTCCCGTGTTGGAGAATTTGTCACGCGCGCACGGAAATATCCTTATTGTAAAACACCCGATGAAAAATACTAATTTCGTGCAGCTTTCAGTTTGATTTAGCATCCAGTTTCATATACAGCAGCCTGAAATCTCAAAATTATTATCAGAAACCTAGTTTTCATGGAAAGTTTCAATATCAAAATTGTAGTTAAATTGTTTCTTTGGAAATGCGGTTAATCTCAGCAAAAAGCCATATGACATAAAAATGTATCATAACATGTTTTGCTTTGTGTTTTGAATGAATTTATGATTCTATGCAACAATTTTTATGTGTCATCATTAATGTTTACGAAATTTTCTTTTTTCTGGCATGACTATATCCAGCATAACATTAGCTTAATTATGGTTTCAGAAAAGTAAAAATACAACGAAAGATCCTTGCTTTATTAAAATTAGATGGAAAAGTAATCATATTATCCTCTATAAGTCTTTCTGACATTATGTTAAATTAATCTTTGCGACAACTCTACGGTTTCCCTCTTATTACCGCATTTGCTTCATATAAATCTTATCTAGTCCACCGCTCCCCTACTAAGGTCATATGTCAAAATAGAGCCACACTGGCTTCTAACCCTCATTATAATATGTGCGGGTCGAATAAGTCAAAAGACCACTTCCGGTTTTAGTTATGCTTTCTGCGTGAATTTTAGTAGTGACAAGTGTTTCCTGTCTAGATCGATTCGAATAATGTGGAGAATTCAATTCTAGAAATCAGGTACCTACTGCACAATACAGTTAACAACAAATAACAACTATTTCTAGCAATGGGGTGGATTTATACACAATGTTTTCAATTTACTTACTAAATTATGCAATGAACACTTTAATACTTATTATTTATAATAATTATTCACTCATATTCAACTATTCACTAACTTATATAACTTATTTAATTTCAACAGTTACTTTTCACTATTTCCATTCACTATGACATTCAATTATAAACTGACTTCCTCGTTCATGAACAAGCCAGTATTTATACCAAAAAGAATGTTTCGAATAATTCGATTCTAGAAAGTAAAGATAGAAATAAATTTTTTTTATTATAGAAATTGGTTCCTGCTGTAAATAAAAACGTGTAAGAAAAATGATCATGTTTCAGAAAACATAAGAACATTCTTAACATAAAATAAGTCATTAGGTCATTTCGGAAAGTACGATCGGGCTAACCTAATAATCATTTGACTGTATGGAAAGTAATCGAAATAAAGTTTACTGTCCTTTGGAAATTGAACGTTGGACTCAGGTCAGAACTATATTTGTTTTTACGATCAGCTGACTAGTTGTTAATTTGAGTTTTTTATGTAACTTTGACAGTTATCAATTTCCCTTATTTGGTTATATACTATTAATTCTTATAAGCAAGCAGACCTCAGGGTGGAGAGATTTGTGCTTTGGTAGCGCTTCGACATAAACATAGCTTATATATCGGTAATTAAAATGGTCGTTATCTTGTATTTCCATATAGATCAATTTGTGCCTATGCTGCTCATTTAATCGACCAAAAGTACTGGAACAAGCATGTTTATCTGATGTGAGAATCGACAAACTCCTGAAGCAGGTAGTGGTAGTGGTTATCACCTCTAAAGTCAGCTACTTGAAAAACAGTAACAATTATAGGAATCTTATGTGGATTCCTAGACACTCGGGTTTCAGTGAAAATGAAGGGGCAGTTGTGTCACGAGCACGTTACTGGTCAAAATTTCCGTACTCGATTGTGTTATCTAAAGTCTAATAAACAGAGCAACTGGATACAGCTTAAAGAACAGGTGACTAGAAACGACCTAAAACATTAAGACACTTTTTAGAGGGTCATCAAAGATACTGAGGGCAGTCTTACCCTAATAGAAAAAAATCAACTAAGCTTGATCATCATTCCAATTACTGGCCACTGGTTATGCAAAGCACCTCAAGTGGATAGGCATTACGCAAGATTCTCAATGTTCAAGTTACAAAAGAGGTAATGAAGCTCAACTCTACGTATTTTTCTAATGCGCTCCCATCGGATGTCATCAAAATCAATGAAAAAGTTATGTGTAGGCTTCTTCACTTAGCACACATAGTAGATTTTCACAATATGTCCTCCAACCTATTATTCAATTCAATTCAAAATTCAATTGTATTAAAAAAGCGGTTTGGAAACATGTCTTAATTTTAATCCTTTTTCGACTGTAGTTAAGAAAAATGAACCATAGTAAGCTTCTTGAAGAATTACCTGGTGAAAAGTAAACATCCAGTAGACATCTTCACAAGGGGAATGTTTAGTTAGAGTTCTTCGTTATCAAAGCCGGATTATTGATATTCAAGTTATAATAGAAATTGAATTAGATTAAATTTATTATGTTGTTTCCATTATCACCGTCGCTTCTTCATATTCTGTAGAATTATTTTCATTGTTTCTGTATCTAGGTTATGAAAAAGATCCCGAACATACTATTGTATACCTTTTCCAGCTTGCATATGGTAATAATAACAGAGCAGTTATCCTGTTTATACTATTTTCCACTAATGCCTGAGCATGTTACCGCATAATTTACGATCTAAGTCTCCTTAACGTTCTCATAATGAACTAGCTGAATTAACTGGGTAGAATTATTGTCCGTTGAATTTTACAACTGCAATATTGCAGATATCTTTCGAGATAGGTCATGATATACAACATACAGAAAGGCATTTGCTCTATGATACAAGGCTTAATAAAAAGGTATGGTGAATGGGTTTTTATAGAAGCATACAATTATACATACTTTAACAAGGATATGTGTCAAAAAAGCTTAGTTCTACAATGATGATAATAAAGTAACATTCAAGTCTGTTTAAAATTCTTTCAAAACTAAAATGAGTCAATTCTTGGACTTTAAAAACAGATAAACAGACTTTATATTAAGTGGACGATTAGAATACTAGAATGTTTGCAAAATAAAAAGACCTGAAAATCGGCCAATGATTTCATTCTTCAGCATAATAATGAGAAGTGCTATAAGTCTCATTTAATTGGCTAGTTTTTGGTCCCTAAATCTAGTAATCTAAGTTTTCGAAGATAATAATTCATTCCAATTTTGTTAACATGGATCCTATGGATAAATGGTGATTCAAGTAAGATTCAAAAGTCTTGAGATAATTATGAATAATAATGAATTTATATTACCAATATCAAATACTATTTGGACAAACACGTCGAAAATAATCTTTAGTTCAGTTCTTCATCGATTTAGAATTGAAATTGAAATTATTCGTTTTCCTCCGGGCCTTCAAATATGAAAGTTGTTACTTATTTTCTTCGTTGGATTCATTTATTTTCAAATAAAAACATTATTATACTGCTTTCAACATGTTTTGATAAATTGCTACAAAAACAAATCATGTAGAAAACAAATATTGAAGCTGTTGCAACGCAAATCTTGTTTCTATGATACAATCTCGTAGAAGAGGAAAAATCGGAAATCATAAGTCACCGGCAGCCATCCAGTATAGTTCCAGGGTATTGTTTAATATTGTCTCGTTTCCGTTTCCTGTTCAGTTATATTGCAACTGCCAAAGGGCAGGAAGTTCAATAAGGAATTAATCAATTCATCTCAGTTATTAGGATGGATAATCTTCTTTTAAAATATAAATACTAGGAAATTTATAACATCTCGAAAATTCTTTATCACAATTGGTGTTTATTCAAATTAACGAACATTTCAGTTTTTTTTTAATTGTGTGAGTTCTCCCTATCAAAATAAGTTGAATTATTTCATGTTCTTAACTTTACAAATTAATGGTTCGTAGATTTTTGGTGCACAATGTGTATAACGAATGTCTCTCCGATAATCTGCCACATATTTCTTTGAAGTAATACAATTTAAATGAATGACCATTATCCAAAGTAACGTCGTATAGGCGTACGGTGAAATTTGGTATTGGTTTTTTACCATAAATTGCTAATTGCTTTATCCGTTGCGAACATTGGCTATAAACAAGGTTATTCTTGTTTACTGCCTTTCTAAACAGATCAACAGATGATATTCCAAACTACTGACGTAGGCTGTGCAACCATATATGCCGCCTTCTCCCTGGTCCATTCTTACTATCCACTTGAAAAATAACTGCAAAAGACGGTATCGGTAATTTTTGGTGGCCAAAATACTCCAGTTTTTGTTTTTTTTTCACTTTAAAGACGACACTGATATGCTCCGTCCAGAATATTTTCAAAATACGCCGATATATCCACCTTTCGAAAGATTTAAGTCTATTTAAAGTAGCCTCGTTTGTGGTCCAAACCTCTACACCATAGAACAGCACAGAAATCTTGTAGCATGCGACTAGTCTTAATTTTAATTGTAAAGAATATCTTTGCTAGTATATATTTTCTTCATGTTTGTGAAAGCAGCTCGAGCTTGTTGATTGCTTCTCCGTTGATTTTGATGCCATCTAATAGTTCTACAAGTACTTTCCTTAACATTTCTTCGGAGAAAATGTTGAATAGGAGAGGTGACAGAATTCCATCCTGTCGAATTACCCACTTTTATTCTTGCAGTTTGACTGCAGTACATACTAGCGATAATACGGATATCTTTTCTGTCAAGTTTTTCGTGTTTAACCTTATCGAAAGCCTTGAAGAAGTCGATAAAGCACATGTTTACGTCTTTGTCTATATCTCTACATATCTGGATGAGAACCTGTAGGCTAAAGAAACATTTGGTATAATTGGACAAACGGTTTCAGGAGTTTTCAAACAAATACTCGTAAAACTACCAGAAGCTAATGAAACGCGCATGTCTATTATGAAAATTTATATAATTTTTTTCTGAAAAAGTACAGACACTATAATTTTATCGCAAAACAAATTTGAGACCGATCAATAACTATTTCTTGTAAAATTTTGTTGAAATTATTGTCGCCTTTGAATTGGTTGGATTCAAATAGCTCCAAATCTAAAATACGTAGAAAATCATTAGTGAGGTGCAAATATACAAATATACCATTGATATTCTGTGAAGAGAACAATCAAGAATAAGTCAAGTTGTATTCTGAAAAGTCCCTTGAATCTTCAAGCAACCATTGGTTATGAAAATAACCGTTTTCTAAGGGCTCTTCAAGCTCAGGAACACATTTATAAATTTATTGAAGTATACCTAGAAAGTACTGAACTAGGTACTACGAATATACACATATATTATAGAACAATAATTATATCCATATAAAAAATACCAGTTGAAGATCTCTTAGAAAATTCTGGAAGACGCTTGGACTTACATCACTTTGTTAAGAAGCAAGAAGGATAAGATTTTACTTTACCAACTTTATTTTGTTCATGGGTGTGTTTTATTTTCCGAGAAAAAAAGATACATATCAATTGAAAACCACAGGAATTCATACTTAGTGTTGACTTTGAATAAATCTAACTTCATGATTGGTTATTCGGGAAATACCAATTTGTAAATGCTACGAAATATATTTATAGATTTAGATTTTTGAAATGATTTCTTTCACAACTCCGTACAGATATGTGGTGAAAGCCCGATGGAGCTCCAACATATTATTCAAGAGATAATCAAAACTACCCAAATCAAGTTTACCCAAACAAAGAGACAAGTAGAAGTAGTGACGCATCTGTAAATTGACCAATGCGTTCTCCAGACTCAACTCCAGCTAATTTTTTTCAAAAAAAAAACATCCTAATTCTGTCGTTCAAAAGACACCTGTAGCTTTTATCGTTCGATATAATAAGAAAAGTGAATATAAATACTTAATTTAATAATTCATTGAAATTATCATGACGCTAGTTAAATGTAGTAATAAGGAATAAAAATTTTATTTATTTTTTATTCATTTTATATTCGATATTGGCTCGAAGTAATTATTCATTTCTCAACGAATCCGAATATGAATCTACATCGAGAATATAAATAAAACTCAGAAGATGAATCTAACATTTAATTGAAGTGGCAAAAGCTATATCTGCTTACGTTCATTGTTTGTACCCTTATAAGCAGCTTATTATAAATTACACAACCGCCTATTATATTAAATTTATCTTATCTATGAAGTTATTCATGTCTGTATTGTGTTGATAATCTGGAATACACTCCAGCCGTATATAATAAAAAAGCAGACAGACATAATCGACTGAAGGGCCAGATAGAATTCATGTCGAATTCAGAAGAGATTTTCAAAGTGCTCCAAATAAAACAAGAATAGAATGCAGAACAAGTCAAATTAAACTTTAGAGTATAGCGTGTTTATCGACTTCGCCTTAACAACTTTTAAGAAGTTGTTGAGAGTTTCGAGGAAGCGAGAAAGTATCTTCCGACGAAATTGTTACAATTCCGAAGACATGAAACAAATGTGGCGCGCTATAAACAATCATTTCGTTCTTGAGCCGTAGTGACAGATAATGGCTATCCCATTCCGACACAAATACAAATTCTGAAAATAACTTTGCTTGGGAACCATGTCAAATCTTTGTAACGAGTATCATTATTTTGTACTAGTTTATCTAATAGATACCTACTTGGCATAAATATATTCTCTATAATAGTGATATTAGGGAATTGTCGAAATAATAATAACGGTTTTACCAAAGCGGAAAATTGTCATATTCGATACATGGCTGATATGAGAGTTAGTTACAGGGTTTTTCTTCAAAAACAGAATATCGTCCTCATAGTGGAAAAAAACTAAACTATACAGGAAACACCGGTAATTTGGTTATCTATTAAAACCGATATCGTTTTATCTTCATTTCTGTTAAGTTAATGCCTTCCTTAATTGAAAGACGGCACTAATTTTATTAAAACCTTATATTAATGGCGCCTTGACTAGTTTACAAATAATAAGTTTCCTAGATTCAATAATTCTCGATATAGATTCATCTAGTGAATTTCCTGCATCAAGTGATTTTGTGATCTAAGAAAAAATTAAACCTATAATTATCATATTTTTGACTTAAAAGGTCTTGATGGTTGTTCATTAGAATTATGAGATACGTCGTTTACTTCATAACATTCAATTAATGTATCGTATGCTCTACAAATTTTTTATCTAGTAAGTTTTCATCCCTATCAACCTTTTTCTGGAACAGTTAATATTTACTTTTCGTTGTTTTAAAATGCACGAGTTCAGTATTCGATACCTTGGTTTATTGATCAGTTTCTACGCCACGTGATAGATTTTTTGTATTGATAAACATTACAAATGGTTCGTGTGATATTTTGGCTTTCTGTACATTGTTGGGTTCAAGGGAAATTTGAAGTCCGCACTACGGACATTTGAGATTTGAGATCTATTTGACATTGTCTCGACGGACCATGGAATTCAACTCAGAAAAAGTTAAATCCATATTTTCCCATGTTTCTATTTTGAACAGTTTCTTAAATTAATTAATAATACAATTTGAGATGTGAAGACACAAAATCCATATAAATTGTTCGTTCTAATAATTATATTAAAACTTCATTATATGAAACAATGCATAATTATACACATTCTATATAACTGAATTAGTACCAACTCGCCTCATTTTCTTAATTTTTGTTTTTTAATTTATTGTAACGTTTTTCGTATTTGTTTACACTCTTTCTAAGCGTGGGATGAATTAATAAACAGTGTTTTCTACTTTCTTAATTTATTTATACACACAACTTTACTTTTAATAATTTACTTATAAATATCACTTCAAGAATTTCTGCGATTAGTCTTACTAATTAGTTCTTTTCACTAAGATTGTTTATTAAAAACTAACTGTGTTTACATAAATCATTTATATAGCACTTTTACAAAGTTCTAGAACAAAAACAAATAAAAGAAATAAATTAATACTTTTCTAGAAATTATTTAGAAGAAATGCTGTTAGTGAACCTGCCACCGAAAAAATTATATACAAATAAACATCAAACGAGTTCCGTCATTCATAAAAAATGTGAAAGACGCCGCCCGAAAAAGCGCCGCGCGAACTCGCCGAACTATTAAAATTCCATAGTAGCCGGAGAGGGGCGGCATAGGGAACCATTTTACGAGCTTGTTAGTAACAGTATTAAATTATGAAATACTCAATTTAACGTTTACCGGACCTGCTTCCGAATCTTCAGAATATAAGTTTTGTTTCTAATGTTGCTAAAAACGTTAAATTAGCCTCAGTTGAGGCACATTAGGGACATATCTAGACTTCTCACTAAACGGAATATTCCTCCCCCTCAACGTTCTAATGAGCAGTTGTCATATATGGCTGAAACAGTTTCCTTCAGGATGGTCTTTCTTTATGAATATATTTTAGCAGTTACATAAATTCCAGATGCGCAAGGGTATGCTGGAGAACAACCACAAGAAAATATAGTCAACTATATTGACACCTTTGGATTGTGTCTTTTGAAATACTCTTCTGAATGTATTTCTTCGCTTTTCTGACAATAATAAATCTTATTATTGCTTAAAAAAACACTTATCCATTATGAATTTTCTGCTGACTCCTACTTTTCATGAGACGCTTTAACCAAATCTTCTCTCGTCATTTTAGTCATTTTTTTTTGTTTTTCTGCCTGATCTTGAATTTCTTCCATTCGAAGAACCTGTCTCAAGACACCGACAGATTTTGATCACCAAACTTTCATTACATCATTCGTTTTCACTTAGATTTTTAATACTTGAAACTAAAGTTTTAACTGACACGTAATGGTTATGCTTGAAAACTACTATGGAGGGTGAGGGTAAGGAAAAGTATCTCTTATGGGAGAAAAGTTGGAAAAGTGTAGATCTGTAAACAGCAAATTATTGTTCGAACACTCAACAAAATAGCGCTAGGGTAGCAAGTAGAAATGATATGAATTTAGTAGTTATATATTTTATGTACAATTTTCGAATTAATTTCTTTAAAATGTTTATTATATCTTTCCACTTGCTACTGAAGCGCCACCATAATTTGCTTCCTTTCAATAGACGCTTGGTACAACCTAGATGGTTCATACAATTTATAGTATCTGCAGCAACGTCTACTTTACTTGCTAAGCTGTTTAAAAATGTACAGATTTTTTGTCGACAAACCGTTATATATAAATTTGCTCCTTATTAAACATTTCAATTTGATTCTTCTCTATTAATTATAAGCAAAAACACTTCGTCGAAGTTATAAATCACTCGTATTAACAAATAGTGTGTTCACAAACAATTTACGTTGAGATAGACCGAGAGATTTTCATTCGGTTTATGTATTTCATTGGGCGAGGAATGTATAAACTGAGATTTAGTTTACCCTAATATAGTTTTCCTATTCTCTACATAGGTTCAAGGTTCTTTAATGGCTTGTTTGGCAAACGTATGCGTTTCGGCTCCCGCAGATACATTATGTATGGTGTTTTGGTGTAAAAATGCCCCACTGGAACAAACTATGTATTAAGAGTATATATAAAGGCAGTTGGATTATTTCCTGTCATGAACCATGTAGCTGATATGGTTAGGTTACGTGTACATTAACAAATTGATTCTTACTTCTCTTTTTTCAGTGAAACAACCTTGATTGTGTGGAATCGAATGGTGTCAAAGGCTGAAAAAATGTTTTCAATTATTATTTATCAGAAAATTTTCCTCTAAACCTGCGTATAAATGAATGTTGTGTTTCACGAATTGCATAACGTTGAATTATTACTCGTATTATCCAAATTATTGCTTCAGAATATTTCATCAAGTTCATCGTGCTTCACACAAAGTAAGAATTATTCTTTCACATTCCTTGTCATCATTCACTGTCGTAGAAGACCACTTCCTGAATAAAATATTTATACCAACTAGCGGACAAACTAAGTTCAAGTTTCATATGTTCCAACATTAGCTTAGTTTCTAATATATTCCAATCTCCTACCACACCATCACCAAAATATTGTGTCGACCCATCTGAAGACATATTGCTTCTCGATATGTTGTACAATTAGTTCTAAAGAAGTTTTATTACTTCATATATTGAAGATTTATTTTTGTTACGTTATTTTCCATGTGAAAGTAATCGATATCAATTCCCTTCAATAATTTTTGACCGATACTCGCGGTCTCTTTTCAAAATATTGAATGTTATCATTAGGTCTAGAGGGATAAAAGAAAAATTGACCCTTACTACATTAAATGAGCATTCGAAGTCCTTCCACGCTCGTATCGTATAAAAAATTTCGTTAAGGGCGGTAATAAATCCACGACAAACACTTGTTATTCACCCTTCGAGGTAATTTCGATGTTTATTACCAATGTTTAACATTGATATCAAAGGTTTTATTTCCAACATAAAACGACTAAATGTAAATTATTCTCAGAATAAACAATTGGTATCAAAAGATGTTGATAACGGATTCTAGTTAACAAAAATTTAACTTGGTGCCAAGTTTATATTCTCAGAGATTAAGATCTTTATGCAAATTTTTAATGGTTGTGAATACAAAAATGAAGTCACGAAAGGATTAACCTAATCTAGGAGCTCATTAGCGTCATAATAAGATGGAAAAGAAATATCATATTAAGGGGTAAAATATGAGGGAGGAGTGAGAAATCTATCTATCTCATAGATCTTGTACATGTTTGCCCTATGTATTGACCATTTATTTACTTTGAGGAACGTATATCAATTGAATAAAAATATTTATTACTGCAGTTATATATTAACTGTAACTTTTTCCTATAGGTCTTATAGGTTATAATTTAAAGTTCTTCGCCTTCTATCTAACAATTTTCGACTAGTCGGATAGTCAAATCCTTTCATACGATTATTATTATGATCATAAAAAAGATACAATCACGAACATTGAGTGACACCTCAGGTGTGGAACAATCGAAGAGATTGGACATTGCCCAATGAACTATCACCCGAAAAACATCGGAAAAACTCCTGCTTCTGTCATTTGTGTTAAGAAACAAAGAAAAAGTACCTTACACACATTGGCTACTCTTAAACTAGAGGAGGTTGGCCCTTTAGCAATTATCCAAGTACGAGGATGGTCCCAGAAGTACTTGGTCCAATAGAGGAATTATAGAAATTTTGGAATAAAATATATTTGGTTTTTAACGTGTCCAACTAGCTCCATTCAATTTTCCCAGCGATGCTCAATAAGTTCGATAATATTTTTATAAAAAGAATCGTCTACCTCCTCAAAGTAGCCATTGGAAAATCTTTGACAATCGAGTCTTTTCTCCAAGTCTGGCAACGGAAAATAATCCGAGGGAGGTGAATCTGGCGAATACGTGCATGATATATCAACTCACACTTTAATTTATCAGTTTTGGCCATTGCAATAACGGATGTGTGAACTGATATATTGTCTTGATGAAACAACACTTTCTTCTTAGCCAAATGCGGCAGTTTTGCTTCACTTCTTTGCTCAAACGTTGCAATAAGGTCGCATGATACTCGTGGTTGATAGTTTTTCCTTCTTCAAGATAGTCAATGAGAATCATCCCGCGCACATCTTAAAAACCGACTCCCAGACCTTGTCTGCAGATGGAACGGTCTTTGCCTTCTGGGGAAGCGGTTTTTCCTTTTCACTCCATTGTTTTAATCGTTATTTTACTCGGGTATGAAGTGATGAACGCACGTTTCATCTATGATTAGAAACGGTGCAAACATACAACTTTATTCCTATGAAACATTACCAAACACTCGATAAAAACATCTTCACAACGCTGTTTGTGTTCTATTGTGAGCAAACGCGGCACCCATCTTGCACACAACTTTCTCATGTCAAAGTTTTCAGTTAATATGCGATGTTCCGCACTTTTTGAAATGCTAACTATGTCTGCTATCTCGCGCACTTTCAGTCAACGATCATCTACTACTGCCTTGTGGATTTTCTTCAACATTTTTGTAGTAGTCACCCCATTAGATCGACCACTGCTATGCCGGTCTTTGCAGGTCGTACGCCCTCGTTGATAAGGAATGTGCAGTCTCTCCCAGAGTAAAATCTAGTTCAGCTTTTATTTTGATTGGGCCAATGCTTTTCAAATAAAAGTATTGTATCATATAACGATGACCCATTTTTTCAACGACTGATAACGCTCATTACTGATGACTGCCAAACAAATACTAAACAACGTGGCGTCGTTAAACTTGGAACATATGCTTTTTAGGTTGTATTCTTCCTAATACAGTGGTATTTTTTAAGCAACTACCACCATCTCTAGGACAGACCAGGTACTTCTGGGATCATCCTCGTAGCTTGCTTTGTGAAGTCGTTGCTATTCGAAATGGATTATCAGTCTGTAGACCCCAGCTCATCTAATCTAAAATAACAGATGAGGCTCTAAAAATCTCCAATATAATACTTGTCCATCTGCTCCTCGATCTATACCCGCGTTTTTACAAATTCTTCACTCCCAAAAGTATTCTCAATTATACTTCGCTGTTATTGTGAAATGAAATCTAACGTCTAAGTATTTGCAATTAACCTTTCAACTTGTTTATATATTATGTATCTTCAATTTTTTCTGTTGATATTAGTATCAACCATTTTTTTGGCATTTCTCATTTGTATTGTTACGATTCATTGATTTGATATTCTTTTCAGGAAATAACCCTTTTTTAAATACTTCCCACCATCCTCGTAGTAGTGAAAGGTTTCTCAAAAGATATCTCTTAGCAAGGGAAAATATGTCTTCATCTTTATTCATTCCTACCTTCTATAGAAATGTTTCAGATTGTTGCTGCCATCGATTTGCATCCTATTATTATCTCATCCAAATATATCCTTTTACGTGAACAATCTCTGTTTATTAATATTTGAAATATGAAATTATTCCACTTTCCACCTATTTGCAACCCATGGAAATACATCCTCACACTAATACCTTTTTTATTTCACAACAAACAATAGTATACAGATGAAAACTCCAAATAAAATTAGATGGTTTCGGTAAATTCTTTTATTATAAATGAAAAACTACTTCTAATTAGTTTCCACTTTTTTGTAGAGTATCTGGTGGATTCGTCTTATTTAAAAGTGAAGTAATTCTAAGAGAAAAACTGCTTCTGTAACGACTTGAATCCTAACAATCAAACCACCAATTATTTACTCCACTACTAGATTTACTGCTAATGTTTATTATCCTTTTACATTATGTCTCCCAAGGGAGACTTTATTTTTAAATTCAATGGTTCGAATTGGCTTTTTTATCCTTTGTTCCAAACAGTTCGTTATCAACTCATATTGAGTGTTGTTGAAACTAATTTTGGAAAAAGTCTTAAAACAGTGTTTTCTAACAAAATAAGTTTTCAAATGGAGTATACTTTCCCAATTTGTTCTCAAACGACAATCTATTTTAGATCAGTGAGATATTATCACACTAATCAACGGTGGTTTTGTTTCTCTTGATATCAGATTGATATGGTATATATCAATGGTCACAATATATAAAACTATCAATAATGTTGTGAGATTTGCAGTTTCCAAGATTTCTATTTCAATTTTACATAAAAAATATTGAAAAACATTAAATAGAATAGTAAATTTTAATAAAGGTTTTCGTTAGCTTTTCTCTCATAATTTTCCAGGAGACAATATCTTCTTGAAACTAGTAGTTTTCTGTCATCAATTTCTAATTTCTTCCGTACCAATCGTATTCGTCTTCAAGTTTTTTTGAATGGCCATTTGCAGTTGACCCTTGGCTGGTTTATATTCTTCCAAACCCATATCAACAAAATGGTAATAACTGACCTTTTGGTGTCCTATACCTTGTTACTGTTAACATTAGTGTTAATTTTTTTTTATTCTCACCGCTACAGTTCTGATCTTCGTGATAAATTGAGATCAGTTTTCCAATCACTAAGCTCATTTTTGGGAAAAAATCTGGAGCAAATGCCTCACCCACATATTCACTTTCAGTGATAGATTGTACCGGTTTACATTAATTTGTCAGTATAATTATTTCTGAAGACATGACAATTAGTTTTGGAAAGTGAATAGACCTTGGGAGAGTTTCATTAAAAAAATCGGACATTTCGTGACTGTATATCTCGGTATTCTCACATTTGATTGCCAATAACAATTTGAATATCCACCTCTCAAAAGTAGTAATCAATAAAATGATTCTTAGACTCCATTAAGATCACAGTAATGTAATCCATGACTTACTTTCTAATTTCTTCTACAACCGTAATGATTCGACATTGGACTCACAAAGTAACTCATGGTGTATCTAGTTTGTTCATTGTAAAACCTCATACATATGTGATAGTTCTCAAACATATGTGAAATTAAGAGTAACAAATATTTGCAGAGATATCAAAAACATTTTTAGTGGAACTTTGTTATACATATTAATACACTTCAACTCGTGGGCCGTCAATATTTTTTTTACAATTAAAAAGTACAAGTTTCGAACTCTTTAGGCTCTTTGTGTTTCTTCATCCTCCATAATTTTTACTATACCTCTCCATCCTTTCCTGTGCTCTATTCTTTTTCTCAATTATTTTATTTAGAGGTTTATTAAATATAATGTTAGGTACCTCTCCTATCCATTTTTTTAGCTGCCTCTTCCTCTTCTGATTCTCTATCCCTCCATTTGTGCACTCTTGGCCATTCATTTTGCCATCATGCCCCAATCACCTGGCTATTTGGGCTCTGACTACTTGGGTGAGATAAGACTCATTATATATTCACTTCAGCTCAGCATTTGTCCTTGTTCTCCATGATTTATTGTCAATTATCACGCCCCACACTAATTTCCGGATAACTTACCAACTATATACAGTATAGTCGTCCTAATCATCGTTATGCGCAATCATAGTTTCGCTTCTTTTGATATTATTTTTTCTTCCAGACTATTATTCAAGGGCCATGTTATTCTACTACACTTTGCTATCCGATTCTCCACTTCTCTCATCTCATCATCCGCATTCGTAATAAGAAATCCTAGAAAGTCGAGTAACTTAACTTTTTCAAAATGATATTCCTTGTTTTCCATTCTAAAATGTCTGTTTCTCCCGATTCTTTCTTTGCCGTTTCATTTACCATTATTAGTCTTTTCGGCATTAGGTTGAATGCCGAATCTTTTTGATTCTTTTCGAATCTATTGTATAGTTTTCCTATTTTTCTATTAGCCAAACTAGTAAAACGATATCATCTGGATATGATGAAATTTATTGCTACTGGTGATAGATTGAATCTTGTGTCTGCTTCTTCGTACGTACCTCTGACATTCCATGTTTCTATTTTTATTTCCTTTTGTTCTATCTCTTTCCTTCTTCTTTGAGATTCGAATTTCCCGTCCTTTGCCTGGTCTGTTTTCTTATTATCCTAGTGAGATTTGCGCAATTGGTTGGCTCGATTTCGGTTATTTGTTACGTCAATAAACTGGTTTCTCGAAGTGGACCATCCTACTCTTTGTTTCCCGTCCTTGAGACGCGCCTACCTACGCAGCAACGATTCACATATGCGCGTGGGCGTGCGTTTGAAGACGCCTACGATTTGATTAGTTTCAGTTCGCTACTGCGCTGAGAGTTGAAGTGAATAATATTTGCGAACGTGTGTATGGTACTCAAACAAATGTGATGGCAGCCAGTACGAGTAGCGGCAGAAAAGTTAAAGAAAAACCAATTTGTCTCATTTGTAATGAATCAGTTTCTGTGTTAAAAGAATACAATATCAAACGACATTATGATTCAAAAGATTTCGCTAAGTTTGCACATCTTCAAGGACAATTGCGCATTGATAAAGTGGAGGCATTGAAAAAACAACTCCAACGACAGCAGCATTCCTTCCAGAAACCGAAAGAAGACAAGGCAAGGCAAGTGTAAATGTGAGTATACATAATTTCAGAAAAAATTGCACGAAGCTCAAAACCTTTCGCTGACGGCGAATTCATAAAAGAATGCATGGAAGCAGCAGCAGACGTTTTGTGCCCCTCAGAAAAGCAACTTCTCTCCCAAGTAAGTTTGTCTGGTATTACCGTGGCAAGGATGATAGAAGAATTAGCAGAAATGTTCAGAAAAAATTGATGAAAAGAGCCTCGCGATTCATGTACTATTCTATGGCACTTGATGAAAGTACAGATCTAACAGACACCACTCAGTTAGCTGTATTTATTCGCGGTGTAGACAAAGATATAGAAGAAATGGCCGCTTTAGTTCCCATAAAAAGCAATACAAGAGGGTGTGATTTGTTTGATACGTTCAACACGGTCTTAAATAGATATAATCTCAATACGTCAAATTTGGCTGGAATTACCACAGATGGAGCACCGGCAATGACTGGCAAAAACGAAGGACTTGTTGCTTTGATAAAGAAAAACAATCCCGATATCTCTTTCGTACAATATCACTGCATTATTCATCAGGAAAATATATGTGCAAATTCCGTTAATTTTCAATATGTTATGAGTGTTGTGGTAAACTGTCAACTTCATCAAATCTCGAGGCCTCAGGAGTTTTTAAAAGAATCGAATGCTGAATATGGCGATATCACTTATTTTTGCGATGTTCGTTGGCTAAGCAGAGGCAAAATGTAGAAACATGTGTTCGATTTGCGGAAGGAAGTTGCAGCATTTATAGAAAGTAAAGACAAAGCCGTCCCGCAATTCATTGATGAAGCATGGATAGGTGATTTTTCACCGACCTTACAATGCATTTCATTGACTTAAATAAGAAAAAATAATAGGGTTCATGAATTGTTTGATAATTTTAAAACGTTTGAAGTGAAGCTGGACTTATGGATCAATCAATATTACTACGCATTTTCCTCATCTGTCGTCTTGTCAGATTTCAGACATGAATAAATATATTTCTGCGCTTCAAGATCTGAAAACAGAAATCGACGCACGTTTAATCGATTTTGTTTAGTTTTAGTTAGAGAATTGCAACAACGCCTATTGGGGCAGATATTGATGAATTAGTTAAGAATATCTAATGTCAAATATCCCACTGATTGAATTTGAATGTTTTTCTAAATGAATAAAAATTATTATTTATATATATGTATGTTTTTATTATACTGCGGCCCGCACAACTATAATAAAGACCTTTTGGCCCTTAAGTACAAAAAGGTTGAAGACCACTGCTTTAGAATATTCATTAGAAGTGTATTTAAAATCAAGTGGATGTATAAATTTTCATTAGTTCACTACATCACCTGTATATTATGGAAATATTTTCTGAGAAAACTGTATTAACCTGAATTTTGAGAATTTTAATCAGAGTGAAGAGGTGAAACACTTTATTGATGTAACAATGAAAATAGCAGAAAACTTGGCATTCTGTTTGGAATTAAGTGAGACCTTTTATACCACTTTAATTTCCGCAAAAGGCACTAGATGAAAACGTAATGAAAATGTGTTCTACTTGGAGTGCCTTCTACACCGTTTCACTGACGGATAACGACTGGAGGTATAGTAGAAAGTTTTTAATCTCAAGGTATTATCTAAATACTCGGGATAAATCCATTGTCTCGTCCAAGAACTAAAAACAATAGGAATGCTCATATTATTTCGCCAAACTTTGACAAATATGGGATTAAAAAACGTGAAACTATACAAAGAGATGGGAACTAGATGTATAGCTTCAGAAAATGCTGATTACTGTTCATTTTATTATTCCAGGAATTTCAGATTAATCACATGTTGAGTAGCTTATGAATTTTCATTGTTCAAAGTTATCATTAGTATTTTTTTTTGAGAAAATTTGTTCATTTCACGTAACGTGAGTCAAAACAAAATACGTTCTGTCAAATGAATCTGATAGTTGCGAAAAGAATGTCACAGCTCTCGCTCTACAATATTTTTGTAGCTTGTAGAATTGTTGGTCCCATCCATGTTTCAAGTCACAGATACCTTCTGATTTTCCTTGACCCCCTTATTAATATTTTCATGCTCTTTGACGACATTTAGAAAATATCAAATCAGATGCATTTAGGATTAAATTAGAATTATAGATAGATTTAAAATGGGAGTAACTAAATTCATAGAAATGATATTGATATTTCAATGTTAAACGAGGTCTTCCAGTCGGGTATGCATCCTTTTTTTGTTGTTTATATTGTACAAGGTGTTAAGTCAATATGATAGTTACACTTCTCAATACACATAAAATTAACTTGTTGAGAATACAATAGTGAGGACACATACTTCGAAAAATATGTTCTTGGAAACACATTAGAAACAATTATAAGCAAGACAGGAAAAATCTAATTCGGTAAATCAGAAATGGTCAAAATATGTTAAAATTGAAAAGCGTACATTTGTGAACCAAAAACAGTGAAGATAAAAGACATCGGCTTCGAAATATTAAGGAACAATAATGAGCATAAAAAAGAAGATGTAGTGCGTATAGTGAATATAAAACCACAATTCGGGGTAAAGAATTAATTAGAGCAGCTAAAAGAAAAGTCTTCAATCCTGTAATGAAATCTGTATACCTATATGTTACCGGCCAAACCCGAAGCCAAACCTAGGCTAGTTCGCGATAGGATCAACCAGTTTAACATGCCAAAATTGTCATTATAATCTGTTATCAATGAGGTTAGGTTAGTATACATTAGGTTAGGCAATGATTCTCTTTAATTCTAAGTTTCACCAAAACATATCATGTGAAAATAAACAACAATTGTAAAAATTGAGATCCGATTATTGCTTTTATTAAAAGAAACATTATTTGTTAAGTCCGTATCTATGATTGTCCGTATTACCAATTATCCATAGCTTTTAATGACGAATCATTATTGTTTTATTAAAAATATTAGTATTTTTCTCTCCCCAATATGTAAGATTGATAATTAAGTTGAAATTTCTGGAACCGTTGGTGGTATTCATACTGAATACACTATTTACACTACCACTACACTAAAATTGTCTGACGCGCGTTTCGATAACCAAGTTACCGTCTTTAGAGACTGATCAAGATCAAATAATTTAGGAGCTGATATAATAGAATATTCACAGTTAACTAAAATATGTATGGAACAAAACTATTTTCAGAACAACGAATTCTACAAGCAAGACGCAGCAACAGCAATGGGCAACTGTCTACCACCGTTTATGGCTGAACTGTTCATGAGTCATCTTGAAAAGCCAAGTGTTTCAGTATTTTCCCAGAGTTTAGCACAGGGATGCGAATAATATTCAATATGAAAAAGAACTCAACTCAAAATATCCCCGCCGCGTGCATGTACATCCTGACTGATTCTTTTAATTGGATCCAACACGAAATGATTAGTCTTCATGTCCTGGTATCTCGGTTAATTAACTTTCCACTTACCATCGAGAGATAAAAGAAAAAAGGGATCTTAATAGGTAGCTGTATTCAACTGTCATGATAAAAGAATTTTTATTAGGTTAATCAATCCTCATAGATTTAAGAAATCACTTTTCCCCAAACCCAAAATGGAATACAAAAAACATTTGCTCTGGTACCTCTCAATTCTGTTTCTTTTAAATGAGCTCCGTAAGCTCAAAGTCGCAATGAAAATTCATTTTCTTCATGGAGCAGTGCAGCATTTGACTTGACTTTGAGGAATCAATGGAGAATCTCCGTTCCTCTGAATTATGTTCATAACCCAGTTTCGAAATCAAGCCCCCAATGTCATTACATTATACTAAGTCATTCTCTTCAGAAAACGAATCAACATATAAACTGTGACGTTTATGGTAAACGGTAACATTAACTACCGTCTTAAGCAGATTCATTTCTTTTTCAATTTCCTCATGTTAACAACTGTTCGAAATTTTTTCGGCACCATAAACTGAAGTAGGCACAGGAACTTCTTCCAATTATTTTTGTTACACTGTATTACCGTATGCCTCGATTTCCTGTAAATCCAAAAGGATTGCAAGAAATATTCAACAGAGTAGGTTTTAAATTGGTTTATAAATCCAACGAAACATTTAACAATTGTTGGGCAACCCTAAGGATGAAAAACAAATTTGGAAAAGAGTGGTGTATATGCAATTAGATATGGTGATTATGACGGGAAGTATATTGGGCAGACTAAGAGATCCGTTATTGTCCGGTTTAAACAGCACACGGATGGACCAGAAAATAGATTTTGCCGATTACGCTGCCAAACATAAATATTAATAATGTAAAATTGTTTAAAATGTATCCATTAATAAATTATTGGATGCATTTGAAAGAATTGAAGTTGCTAAATGTAGCGTAAAGAGGGACAAAGGAAAAATTTCTTACAGCCCATTATATAGTTTAGTAGTCAAAGAATAAATGTGAAAATTCCCGTCAAGCAGGTTTTCTTCCTGGAATTGATTCCAGGAAGAAAAAAGATTCCATTCCATTCTTTTCTAATAACGAAGACACACTCATACTCAGAAATACCTGTCTAAACACGTCGACACATATTGCGAATTGTTTGTCTGATAATTCCCAGTGATTAATGGTGAACGAATTCCTTCAGAACTTGATTTCGTTCATAAAATTTGGCCATGAATTTACACCGTTAGTTTTTTTCCAGATTTTTTAAACTAAAATATCCGGAGACAAACTCATATTCAGAAATTTTTATAGACAAAAAAATCAGTCCCAATTTAAACGATCAAAATCGGTATAAAGACTGATATAACAGCAATTGGAAAATCTATCTACAATCCAAACTTATCCAGCATAAAGTGAATTCAAAGCTCAATTGCAGCTCCAATAGCAGGTTAACGAGTGTTTGTAAACCGAATAGGGAAAAGGGATGAGGGTCGCGACTCGTAAGGGAATTATGGAAAGATGTTCGCTTGGCTTGGATATATGAGAAAAGCGAGTAGCAGCGACATTTATGTGTTCCAATCACGCACACAGCTCGTGGATTACTAGCGTTTGACCGGTAAACTGGACAACGTAGTTGAATCCGTTCGTTATCTTTTTGCCCCTTGCTTACAAACCCTCGACAAGGATTTTCAGGTACCACATAAAAATGCCGATGTGATGTTTTTGAATTTAATTATTATTCCGACGGATTTTCTCTGTTGCCCTAATTCTTTTTAATTCAATAATTTTTTAACTGTATTAGTAATTTCTAATTCCATCGCATTTTGAATTGTAAAAAATTTTAAAAAGAATATTCTTGAATTATATTTACAACAAGTAATTCGGATTTTCTCTACGGGTATTAAATTTTGCTTGGACTTTTACGACATGAATATTTGATGTCTTGAATTCTATTGAGAATGCACATCTGCATTTACGGAAATTAGAAAACTTTTGTGAGCCAAGAAAATGTGTAATTCCAACAACAATAATATACTGCATAGTCTATGTTAAAAGAGCAATTAAAACTTAATATCAATTCTACAATTTTTTGTTGCATACGCTGAAGGGAATATATTTTAACTTAACCACAGATTTTGCTGACTATTATCATTGTTGTGTAGCAAAACATTTTTTTTCTCTCCACAGGAACAGAAATCCCTTTCCAGTTCTTCTAACAGAAATGTGATAATATAGAAGAAAATTGATTTCATGTTCGTAACCGTGTTATTATTATAATTGTGTTTTAGAAGCTATTTTTGAATTGAAGGAAAAATTATCTGTGAGTATTCTCGTGCCCTAGGTAGAATAAAGTTATTGTACAAACTATCTTTTGGGCAAAAAAATTTTTTTTTTCGATAGTGAGCGTCTCTCTGTTGATAACAAGCTCAGTTGTGTTCCAATATACAACATTCGGATGTATTGCAATATTGGGTGTTGAAAATGAAACGTGGAAGTGGCAAAGAAAAGAAATAGAGTACAGTGAAAATATTTGAGAATATTTCTCTAAAAATAATATACAAACTTGGATTGCAATTCGATATTTCAAGTAATAATGAGTGATATAAACATCCTGCAGAAAAATGTCGCAATGGTTTTGAAGCAAAATTTAGGAGTTTAAAAATGGGTTTTATTAGTACAATTTCAAAATAGAATTGTGAGAAAGAAATTATTCATTTTCTCGACATTAGTTAGACAAGTTCATTTTTATGTTAGTTGTATGGAAATATGTTGTAAGTTGGAAATAAGGAAAAGTATTTATAACTTGATTGGACATCCTGACTTAGTTGGCATTTTTCAAAACGTAGAAGCATTTAGTGTGATATTAACGAATTTGAAGAAAAAATACTTTTCAAAAAGTGTGAAACCAAGTATTTTTACACTATAAAGAACAAAAAGATTCGTAAAAAGAGCAAAAGATGAAATTTTTGTAAATATATTCTAAATTAGTAAACACGAATACTAAGATGCTATCGTTAACTTGAGCCGGTACGGAATAAGGGTGATTTTTACACAATATAGAAGTGTGACTACACTCTAAAAAATAAAAAATATAGAGAAGAAGCGATTTTGACAAGGATATACAGACCTTATATGCACATTAGGAACATTTCTCAACTAGGAACTCATTAGGAACATTCATAGCATGGTTTTTCTAAGAACTAGATCTAATACAATCTTCTTCTTAAATTTTAGCAGTTACAGAAGAACAAATGTAAGCTGAAAACGACTGATTAGATATATAGATTTGAAATACTCTTCTGAATTTACTTTCTTACCCTTCTGACAATTTGTTTCACTCCTATTAAAATTATATAATGTGTTCCACACTTTTAGCGGGACGAAGACTCGTCACTGAGATGTTTATTCCATTTGTTATTTCGCAGAATATTTCTATGATTTTTGATCTACATTCTGTTCCTTTAGAATGTTGCTAACATATTTTTTTTCTATTTTGAATTTTCTGCCTAATTTTATCAAACTGACTCCCAGTTTTCCGTAAGCAGCGTTAACCAAAGTTTCTTTTTCTGGCATTTTTCTGCTTTTTTGCTTGATCCTGGTTTTATTTCAATTAAAATAACTGTCTCAACATGCCGAGAGATATCGTGAAATGTTTTTCTGGCTATCCACATTCTTAAAAAGTAATTAACCGTAAACGATTTCTTCAGATCTTACAAATTACAAAAGATAATCAATAGCATTATCGGTCAACGCTTACTTTACTTGATAAACTGTCTAAAAATATATGGATTTTTCATTCCCACACCTTTAGGTATATTAATTGGTTGTCAAAAAACTGATTCTACTACTTAAACCAGTATAGGTTACCAAAAATCGTAGAAATGGGACGAAGACTACCTCAAAAATAAGTTAATGCGTGAATTGGAGATTATGTGAAAAGTAATTGAAAAACTTTTATTTTTCAATACTTTTCCGTCCAATTTATTATTTCCATGAAATAATCAAACTTTCAATTTACCATCTTCAATTTTCTTATCGAATTTTTGCTCTATTCATGCGATTATTATAACATTTTTTGCATTCTATTTTTCATCTGCAGGCTTTTTTTTTAAATACTTTCAATGTATTGTTTACTATTTTCATTTTGTTATAATATAACTCCATATTAACTGAATGATTACATGTTAAGTAATTTCGATTAATATTCTAAATTTTCTGGTTACGTAGTCGTTACGCTAATAGAAAGTTTCTGTTCTAACACCCCCGAGCATGAGTTAAAATATTCTTCTAAATTGGCAAACTATTCAAATTCCCCTTAATTGTGGTTCACAAGCAACTTCCCAACTTCTGGAACTCGGCTAGAAATTATAACGGTTATCTAAATGAAATTGTCGATGTTACACACAAGAAACATTTGGATGTTGTACGAGAGTGGACGAGTCAGTTCGACGGAGACGAAGTTACGGTTCGTTATTATAACTCTGCAATCAGGGTCACTAGCTGACTGCTTCCACTTGTTATATTTCCTATACGATCTACAACTCAAAGCCCAAAGCGTCGGCTTTGCATTATTGCACTACTGCAGCTATAGATACCCGTTAACAATATACAATAGCTAACTTATGGTGACAGAATGAATTTTGCATAAACAAGATAGCAGAGTATAAATGTCACCAAATAACATGAAAATGAATCGACACCTCTTGAATATGAGTAGGAATTTTCAATAAAATACAAATTTTTGTTTACATAATTCTCGATTAAATTTATTGATCATTTCTAATGTTGTGATTATGAATTATGTAACGGTGAATTTATGAAAAATGATTGAATACGTTAATAATTGGGAGATTATTTTATTAGTTCATTACAATGAAAACACCCCAAATGAAAAGAGCAATGAGAAGTTTGTCGATACAACTGAAGAAAGAAAAGGCAATGAGCTTTGAATAAGTTCAATGTTATGTATATCTTGGGATGGTTATCAAGGACGACGGTAACGAGGGAGAAAATCTGGAAACAAGGATGACGAGAAAGACAAAGCTACATCTATACAAAACAATAATAGGCGAAGCGTGGATTCTCAACAAAGCAGAGGAAGAGAAGTTAGATGTATGGAAAAGAAAAACGCTTAGAAGGATGCTGGGCGGTAATAAGCAGAGAGATTTATGGCTGAGAACAAAAAAGGAAATAAGGAATCTATTTGGAGAAGCAGAACTAAGCAAAATAATAAGATCCAAAAGAATGAAATCACATACAGAGAATGCTAGATTTTGGAGAAACAAAAAAATGATAGAAAGAACAAGGAAGAACAAAAAAAGGAAGACCAAGGAAAAGCTGGTACGCGGAGGTGATGGAAGACCTAAAAGGGAGAGAGAGAGAGGAATTCAGGACTGGAAAACGGAAGCAAAAAATAGGAGAGTGGAAGGGAATCACTTCTAAGCTATGGGCCAAGAATATTCCATTAATATTAGAGCTTCAGAGGTATTTCCTTAAAATGTTAAGTATCGGAGAGAATTAACTTCTTACGATTATTGTACCATGGTTGTCCCTTAACTCAATATATTTTGGGTTTTTATTATCTATTTTACATTTAAACTTATACCTGTTTAGTTTTAGTTTATAAATAAGTGGGGTAATAGGATCTTCAATGCTTCTATACTAAGGTTGCAACAACGCTCATAAAAAGCATCAATATATGGGCCCAAGTGAAAGGATTTGTAGCAAGACCCAACACGACATTCAAAATGAAAGACGTTAAACTACTGTTTGATCAAGCTATTAAGAAGGTGACACCAGAGAACTGGCGAAAAGCAGACCAACATGTCATTAAAGAAGAGGACTAAATGTGGGATCTTATAACGTCAAGAGTAGATGTCACTTCCTCAGATGACGAAGAATATTATAATTTTCTATAATTTAATTTCTGTACAATGTATTTTTCGTATAATGTTCAATAAAAAATAAGTAAACCTAATTCTATGTACATAATGCCTAATTTTTATTCTGTTGAAATAAAATATTATCCTTTTTACGAGTATCCTACCGGCACGCATTTGGCACACTATTTTCAGTGTTTGTCAATGGATAAAAATAGGGGAAACCCATATTTCAACCCGGGTGGTACTACATGCACTTGATAAAAAAAATTTTACAATGAAATCAATGCCAAACTATGAAATATTAAATATTAAACATTCGTAGGGTCACTTTGTGGTCTCTTTGCATACCTAATGAGATTTTATTACTTTAAACCTTTCTGAAATAAACTATAAAACATTGATATATTGGAAAGAGAACCATCGAAGTTTATGAACGATTTATCGACACTACTCCATCATTATTGAAATTCAACAGAAAACAAGAATTTTTATATTTTGGTAATAATAAATTTAATAACCTGGTTTCAAGTAAGCGGTTACTCTCCTGGATTATAGTAGCTCCATCTCCAGAGCATAACCGCTCATTGGGTACGGAATTTTCCACGATAGGCAAATAGGTCATAACTAAATTATAAAATCTTGAAAATAACCCCCTCCATGTCATCCCACATCTCCAACTCATTTCCCTTTATAGGAGTAACAGAAGATAACAGGAACATATGAAAGTCTATTTCTGATCCAGTTTTATGTATCGTATTTGTGCTTCAACATTTCATGATAACTTCCCATGTCTTTATTGTTATTATCGCCTATTTGTGATTTGTCAGAAAACTCATTTGCGCTCGGTTAAATGTAGATGACCGAAAATATATGTAAGTGCGTGTAGAAAACATCAGTCATAGAATATCGTTCATGAAAGACGATGTCACATCGATGTTTCAGATTTCCATATCCATGTTAAAACATCGATATGTTTCAAACACGCTGAAAATGCAAAAATGCGCCTGGAAAGAGTTTTTTGGAGTGAAAACATCAAGCTCTTGAGAAGAAAGAGCATCCAAACGTATTTTTAAATACTTTATCCTACCCTTTCTTCTTGTCTCATATTTATAAATACATTTTCGTATTGGATAATCGCTGGTTATTCTACTTATATTCATGCTTCTCTGTCCCCAGAAATTTTCCTTTATCTGATTCTATTCTAAATCATCAATAGGTTGTCTTCGTGGTAATTTTCTTTATTTCTTCTTCAGATTTTCTTTGTTGATACTCTCTCGTTTTATCTCCATACTAATTTAATTGTTCTTCCTTCAACTTATTGATTGAATGATCTACTTACTTATGTTGAATTGGCCACATATACTGATAACACTGCAATACTCGCTGTTGGAGAACCAATTGGAGAGGTTGTCAAAAATCTTCAAAGTTCAATTAACAAAATAGATGTCTTGTCTAACAATTGGCGTATCAAAATAAATGAGGGAAAATTTGCTCATATCAACTTCACCTATAAGAAGATAAACAATATCCCAGTTACACTAAACGATAAAATTATCCATATAAGAAAACGGTCAAATATCTAGGACTACACCTGGATACGAAGCTAAAACGGCAGAAGCATATCAAAAAGAAAACAGGGAAACTGAAACTTGGATATAAATAACTATATTGGTTACTAGGAAGAAGCTTCCAACTTACTATTAAAGGGGCTAGTATACAAACAAATACTCAAACTGGTATGGACTTATGTGACAACTATGCTGCAACGAGACCAAGATCGAATATCAAAAAATATAGTCAACGCTCCGTAGTATGTCCGCAATAAGCATCTACAACGAGAAATCCTTCTAAAAACACTCAATGAAGAGATGAAAAAGATTGTTGGTCACGAAGTTCACGAAGACCGACTCCTTAACCACATAACGAAATGTTGGAGCTTCGCAAGCTCGAACGCACCAAGCCTTTTGAACTTGTGTGAAAAGTGACAGCTATAATTCAGTTCAATAGTTAGTAGCCCCAAAAGTGAAGTGTGCATAAACTTCTATTTCTTTTGGGAACCATTGGGAATACTTAGGAGAATAAGTACTTAGTAAATTAGGTTAAATGTAAAATGTCGGTTAATCGTGAGACTAGTCACTTTATTTCTGTCAGAGAAATATCAAAATAAAAAGCCCGTCTGAATAGTTGGAAAGTTCAAAAGCAATAAAGAAGCGACAACTCTCCGATCTAAGTTTTACCCAAAATAATTGGTTAATTTTTCGGCTGTTATAAGAATCAAAGCTTGAGGTGAGTTAGTAAATTTATTGTTCTAATGAGATTCGATGAAACGTCTAAATAAAGTTATTTTAATATTCTTAGTGAAATATGACTGCATTTTAATGAGTTTTGAGTAAGTTATTATCGAAAGCCTAGACTGGCCTGCAAGTCTCCGGATCTGAATCTCATAGAATATTTATAGGGTTTGTTAGAATTTTTGTAAATCAAAGGTAGACCTGCAAAATATCAATTTTGAATGAATAAATAGTATCACAGATCATGTGCTCAATACTTATCGAATTAAGGTTTCAAGAGATTATTATGTTGATAAAGCATTTCTTACATTGAAATTATATCTATCTTGTTTTTAAAATTATTTAATAATAAATTTTTTTTGTAGTCTATTGACACCAGGTAAAGTGATTACTGTTATTATGTGACCAAAGTTTGACAAATTTTTTCTTTGTACAACTCCATTTATTAATTTGGTAATTTGATTGAAAGCTTGAGGGCCAAATCAAATCAGAGTCTCTAATTAATTAATGTACTGTTTATATAACATAATTAACTCGATGTTGAGATACTTCTTAAAATTGGGTACTTTGACTTTCATTTGCCAAAAGCCAATGTACAATAAAAAATTCCAGATGAAATTTTACTTAAAATCAAGGGTCTTATCTTGAAAATTTGATATAAAGAAACAAAAATAAATATATTTTCATAATTCAACCCCTTTATCAACATTAATTTTTAGTACAAATTCTTAAAATATTTTGTTAGATATTTAGAAAAATGATTAGGCACGCAATGACTTTGTTATGATTACTTCCCTATTCACAGTTAACATGTATCAGAACGTGTGGATTGAATTCGAAATATCTATTCTGCCAATTAATCCATCAATTATAATAATCATTAAAATCAATATACCTAATAATATTCCAGTTCCAGTTTCACAGCACATAAAATAATTTGGAAAAATGCATTTAGAAGTTCCGAAAGACACTTCATTAAAAGTTTCTGGAATCATAATCTATGGTTCCGTCCTCAAATTTCCTAAAATCCTTCCGATGATCTCTTATTCTTTCCTCGTTCACATTAAACATAAAAAATCGTAATCTCGCAGGAAAAACTTCAAATATTCTTTTCGTAGTTTTCCTCTGCAGATTCTTAACTTTTAATAATAAGTCTCGAAACAATTCCTGAAGCGGGTTTCTAAAACACTTAACTGTTTCTTTTTAATAAGAGACTATTTTCTTGAATTTTTAATTTGCCCTTTTTGTTGGTCCCTTCCTGCTTTTTGTTGAGAGAAAATTTCAATCGCAATAAAAACCATACTAAGGCGATTATTAATGAAATAAATTTGGATGCAATCTGGTTATCACGCTAAGTAAGGAATTAGGTTTATAATAAGTCTTAAAAAGAAATATCATAATAGTCATAAAAAGGCTCTATATTACATAAGGTTGATTCATAACAACAATTAATAATTAAAAACAACTATAGAAAAAACACAATTCTGCATTTAGTGCCATTATTTCAAGTATTTTTGCAGAAGTTCAACAAGAATATTGGTATAAAGTGGTACCAGCTGAGGATATATCATTATTTGACTTCACTTTAGCTTTTTACATTCACATACAACAGATTCTGAAGTACTCTCTTCTCCAGGTTCAAAGGAGAAGCTAAAGCTATTACTAACACTAAAGTCATTATAGTGAATAATTTTCACATAATTATTGATTAGTTTGAGTGCAGAGGTCTCACAATTCCTAACATTGAACCGCTTAGGTTATAAACTTAAAATCTTATGGGGTATTTGTATTTTTATCTGAACTTGTTTCCATCTACAACAGAAATTGGTCGGTAATCCCTTCACCATAATTTCGAGAATGGTGTTTATTAATGACTTGTGAATTTCGAGCCTCGTTCAAAAGAAGGAAAAGGAGACCAACTACACGTCAGTCTTGTCAAGTTCCGCATAGTAGAGTTCCTAGCGTCCGCTGCTCCTTAGGAACCTTATTTTTGGACAAACTTGAAGTTTGAAAAGGACCTATTGAATGGGAACATAGACCGAGATCAAACCAAAAAATTTTGAGTAGTAAGAAGCACTAATAAAAAATACGTGTCGATTCAACTCCATTCCAAGTTATTAGAAAAATATTGCCTGTGAATATCTTCATTCAAAATGTTGTATGATATTGATTACTCTGAAAAGATAAATGGTTTAATGATGGAGTACCATCTCCAGCCATCATGTTTCGCTAGTTTTCCGTATTCAATCATGATCGTACTTCGCTACAGGAGTTTCGTGAAAGTCTTCCAAAATGTTGTGCTATAAAACATCAATGCTTTGCTTGAATGAATATTGAAAGATCGTAATACGACATTGAGGCAAATTTGGGCATAAGTATTAGTCGCATACACAGCTCGTATCGATTGGTGCAAAGAAATCGACACTATGGGTCTTTCAAAACGAGCCAAATCCAACAATAGTTGATCGTGCGCGAAGCACTTCGAAACAAATGGTCGCCTGTTTTTTCGGAATAACTGGACATGCTGCCATCGTCCTATTAGAGCAACGAAGAATGGTCAACTCTAAATAGCGCACCAGCATTTGTTTGCCATAAATGTTCGAAACAATAAATGAAAACAATCACAGCAAATGAATCATTCTCCACCACGACACATCAGCTCAAACATAAACGTTTTTGGCTAGTCAACACATCGAATTGGTAGGATATCCATCGTTCATACCTTGCTTAGCACCCAACTATTGCTTCTTATTACCTCAGATCAAAAATAAATTGAGAGGTCGATGTTTTTCTACACTTGAAGAAGCGATTGATGCGTTCAAATTACATGTTTGGAGGTACCTTAATCGGAATGGAAGAAATGCATGCAAAAGTGTATTAGGAATATTTTAGCAAAGTCATATCCAATCATGAGTACCAATCATAGTATGAAAGTTTTTGTTGTTCCCATATACACATTTAAATTCATAAACAAAGAGCATAATTTAAAAGCACATCAAATCTCCAATTTTTCATTATTCATTATAAATTTGGAGATGAATTGTGGAAATCAACTTTATCAATAAAAAATAATGAAGTTATTCCTTGATGTAGCAAACTAAAGAATTTACTTTGCCTAAGAAATAATATTTTCGGTTTATATCTCAATTATCTCGTACTTATTCATGCCAATAATGAGAATACTGCATTCAGAACTAAAATTTTGAATTCCAAATTTTAACAAACCTTAAAATAGAGTTTCATTATAGTAAATCAAATTTCAAGACTCATATTATGCTGAACTTTGTTCTAAAATCGATTTTCAATTTAATCATTCTGAATTGAAGGCAATCTTAAAAAGTTCTGTTCGAAAGTGTCGCCGCCCATAATACAGATTGTTCCTTTTATCATGAAAAATGTCAATTAACTCCGGTGTTATCCAACTTAAAAGTTTTAATCTGTTGCTAGGTATTCGACTAAATGTCTAACAAAACGATAGTATAACTTTTCCAATTACAATGTTTGTTAAGTAACCAATTTAGTTAATGGATTCACCAACAAAAACGAAGGGTGGATAACTAAGTAAACATTTCCATGTTATTAATTTTATTGTTACATTACGTATCGTTTTAAAGTTTAACGTTTCACTTACTTCAATCATCTTAGAATTGCTCGAAATATACAAACTATACTTTCTAACTTGCTCTTTCCATCTGAAAGTTTTAAATAAATATTTTATATCTAATTATTTAACTTCTATGTCAGTTCCTTACAAACTATTAAGTTTGTTTTATATATTTCGATCTCCACATTCTCAATATGTATTCACTTAAAAAAGTACAAGAATAAATAAAGCAAGTAACTTTCAATATTTCTTCTTTTTCTCTCACAAAGTTGTTATATGTATTCTTCGGGAAACTTCGCCAAAGTTGTGTTCCAGATATTACTCAAATTTGTAATAATGCTCTGGTTATGCAAACCGCTGTGGAATCTATGACTTCGATTCAATTACTTTAAAATATGGAAATTAATATTCTGTTTTCTAAGATTTACTTATAATTAGAAAAGTATATATATATGTATCAGCTTCTGGAGAATTCCATACTCTTCAAATGAATTCAATAATAAATTCATCGTTGGGAATTAGTACTCACAGTATTTTATATATATATATATATATATATATATATATATATATATATATATATATATATATATATATTTATATATATATATATATATATATATATATATAATATTTTTCTCATTTATTCATACTATTTCTATCAGTGGGGTGAATTTATACACTGTCTTTTACTCATTCAATTTATTTAAATACTTAAAGTAGACTTAACTATCTTATATAATAATTAACTAACTTATATGATTTATTCAAATTTATCGGTCACTTTCCTATTTCATTCCCTACACTATTATTTTATATTATAAACCAGCCCTCACTGTTAAACAAGCTCGAATACATATCAGAATGGACAGATCTAAATTCCAGAAAATAAACAAACACAACCAATAAGTAAAAAGACTATCATAGAAATAAGTTTTAAGAAAAACAACTCGCCGCTGTTTATGAAAAACCTTTATCAAACGATTCGCCAAATTTTAGAGTTCCATTATAAAAGACAGAACCGGCTTCACGGCCTGAGCGCGAACGATCTTCAAACGTCAAATATCCTCTATTTAAACTATAGAACCTTCCGATTATTAACTGTGTTTTACGCTCAATTTTACATATTTTCTTTGTTGCCACGGCTGCCAATAATATATAACAATATACGAATTTCGTATTTATCGGTCTTCATACTATTAACTGCTTTGTCAATAAACAAAAAAATAATGATTTGAAATAAAGTGAAGCAATTGTATTAATGTGAAATTAGAGGCTAGTCTTCACTAATCATGTTTAAATTGAGCTGTAGGAATTTTCACGCATGAAAACCGATTAACGAAACACCCTCTACATCTTTAAGACTGAATGACTCGAATGACTCTCATGGTGGCAGAAAATACGAGCAACATAGAGTAAAAACAAATTGGTCGTTATTGGAAAGTAACCATAACAAGAATTTTCCAGCACAAGGTTCAAGTAAATTGCATTCTGTTAATTTTATCATGATACCTTTATATCATATCATTATTCATAATTCCAACGTACTTTTTATTATAAACTAACCCTAGCTGTTAAAAAAGCTCGAATATATATCAGAATGTACACACATCTAGAATTCCAGAAAGTGAACAAACACAACAAATAAATAGAAAGACCTTCCTAGAAATTATATTGAACGATTCGGCATTTTACCTATTTTTAGAGTTCCATTTTAACCGGACAGAACCAGCTTCATAACCCATGTCCTGGATGAGTTCGTAACAATATATGTCCTTTTGTGCTTATAGATTCGTAGCAAGTTTCTTTTATTCATGTACTTGAAATTTTTCCACATTAACTACGTGCATTTGACATTGTTATGTTCGGTTTTCACTTTAAAAAATTTATTCTACCATACCTTGTTAATTTAGTTTATTTTCCATATTAATTGTCCTGTTGGTCATATATAACCTTTTCTTTCCTACTTTATTATCGCTTCTCTTTAAACAAGATATCATAGTTTCTTTTTCCATTGTCTTCTCTATTTTTCATGTAATTGCTTTCACTACTTTTTTCCAGATTCTATTACGTGTTATACGTGTTATCTATCTATTCTTTCTTTATTCTATATTCTTCTACATGTTGTTATCTTTTTGTTCTCAGTCATACCTATTCTCATAGATTTTTATTCTGGCATTCATTATGCAACCAATGATTGCTCAATAATTTGCTGCTAACCGTAATAATATCTCTCCGTTATTGCTTGTTTAAGTTCATTCTAATCGATTTTTATAGAGTCTACATCTGCTACAGCTCTAGTGTTTTCATCTTTAGTCTGTTGTAATCAGAATATTATATTAATGTCTATACCATCAAAGAACTCCACGATCACAATATTTTCTATTAACTAGTACTCCATTGGCGTGATATCTATTTTTTCCACTTGGTTAATGAAAAAAAAACAAAACATCGCTCTCAAGCGTTATGGAAAACGTTCTTTTTCCTCTATATTACTGATAAAATATCCACTGATTTGAATACTAGTTCATCATTCAATGTAGTTTCTCTGAGTTTTTCATAATTACTTTTCAAACTTAGTAACTAATTTTTCAATCTATTTATAGTAAAACTTATCCATAGATAACATTTTTAATCGTACAATATCATGAATTTAGAGATCGATGTCTTCTTTCATAGTTTTTTATTCCGTTCTCTTTTCCGCTATAGATTCTCTATGTTTCAGAGAAGTCAAATCAAAAATGTAACGTGAATATTTCAGATTCTTAAACACACTAAACACATAATGTGGCATTGATTCTTTTCCATTATAAGTTGACAGGTTAAACCGACTTTTTGTAAAAAATTTTAGTTTTTCTCTCATGTGATTGATACTGTCGGAAACGTATTCGAATGTTTTATTTTCATTTCTTCACATAGAACACATACTTTGCGTCTTTGTATCGATTCTAGTCCTTATAATGATACTCCACAATGATATTGTGGATAGGATACTACATTCATTCTATCAGTAAATTGCCCTATAATCTTTTCTGTTTTATTTTAATACAGGTATGTTCAATTTTTCTCCTTGTTTGTCCAATGTATTAAGGTTGAAAATGTTTAATTTTCGTGCTTTTATCTTCTTTAAAACCGTCATTTCCTTCGATGTAAAACATATCGACTACGTCTCTGTCAAAAATATTGGATATATATAATGGAAGGAAGAATGGTGGATAATTATCTCCTTCTTTCCGAGTGCTTTTCTTATGTATTTTATCTTATCAAGGGAAGTATTAAACTAGGGATGCTTCAGTTTGTTTTATTACGGAAATGAGTTTAATATCAAAATGTAATTATTATCTGTTATCTTTTACGCCCCCCTTAGTATTCTCCTTTTTTATTACCGTTACTTTCTGCTTTTAAGTTGATGTACCGTTCTTATCACATAAAACCGCCAGTCACGTTTTTCTTACATAGACTAATTTTATTTGAATTATAAACGGGAAAACTTTAATTATTCAATTAATATGAACTTCATTTTTTCCTGGCAGATGTTCCAGCATCATCAATTTCAATTTAAATCAATCGTAACAAGAAACATTAGAACAGGATCTTGGAGAATATACAGCGTTCATAGATTTTGAAGAGGTATTGCAGATTAGATAATCGAAAAACCTCAAAAATTAAGACAGAAAAGAATGTTCAACAACATTGAAACCTGGTGGAATTCCAAGTTTTTAGTGCCCACAGTATTAACAAATAATGTTCTTTATGGCCTTTGTGAGAGTATGGTTAATGTTAATATTCTCGAAAGTTTCCCATAACTTTGATATTGGTATTTTATCTTAGTCATTTTAAAAATATATAAACATTAGGTGTACTGGTCTATTTCTTTCTGTTTTATTCTCTATTAACTGCTTCAAAGAGAGCACGTTGTCTGTATACGACCTTGCAGCTATAAACTCATTCTATTTTTATGACCGATATTCCAAGTCAATTGTTGCAATTTAGTTTATTGCTCTTTTTATGTATAGATATGATGTCAGCTGTTTTCTTCAAATATATTCTCACTACATATGGATTTTGTAAGAATATAAGCTAATGATTCGAAGAGTTTATTTATTCTATTTTCTATAAGCTCAGCATTAATCTCACCTGGACCCGCAGCACTCTTATTTTTTAGTCGCTTCCCTGTATTTATAACTACAGTTAAATTCATTTATCTTTTCGTCTTCTTCATATGTTGTATGTGGATATTGGGTATCATATAAACTTCGACCCAGAGGATCTACTCCTTTTAGAAAATTTTCAGAATGTAGGAAGGCTGTAGCTTCCAGAGATCATCGTCTTCTATTTCATACGCTCCCAGGTGTAGTACTGTGGAGTTTTGTATTATTCAACGCTTTCAGAGAATGTGGATAGAGGTAGAGCGTCTTTAGGTGTTTATTGAGACGACAGTGCCCCAAGAGCCCCAATTATTGGTTTTGCTCCTATCTACCTTCTTTTCCAATGTGCTTCTATTGCTCTGTAGCTGTTCCCACGGTTCGGGTCCCATGAAGGGCTTGTCCCCGCTTTAGCGAGTTTATTAGCTGTTCTATTCCGCTTTCCTCCGGTGTGTCCCGGAATTCTTTGTAGGGTAACTTCATTTTTGTCTATTCCAGTTCTGTCTGCTGTTTTAGATCCGTCCGCATACCATTTAATGGCATTTCTGTTCATTTTTTGTATTGTGTTATGATACAACTTACTTCTGCAGCTTAGAATTGAGATAAATTTTTTCTCAAATCTGAGGCATGTTTCAAATTTGGTCATTATTTAGGGACGGTATTTTGTTGGTCATTTCGTCTCTGAATTGGAATAATATTTTTTCTGTCACACTTTTCAGTACTATGAGGAAAGGTGGGAGATCTGGAATCACTTCTAGTGCTAATGCTAGGTCGGATTTCATGGCCCTGGCTGCATATAAGCAGGTCAGTCTTGGCACCTTTGAGAGGTTATTCCTTGTTGTACTCAGACTAGTTCTAGTTCCTACGAGTTTCAGATATAATTACTTAGTTTATTCAAACCAATTTTTTTTGTAGAAATCAGGTCGCTGTGCACTAATCAAAAACTTGGTAGATGACTTCATATCTCTATGAATAGAACCTACTTGATACCTCGGAAATAGTCACTGAGTACTAAATCTGAACCGACTGTATGTATATCTCACAATTTCTCTGTAATAACAATTCTTTCTCAAAGTGGCTTATTACTTATCTGCGTTGATGGCCTGAACACGTTTCAGGTAATCCATCATGAATACCTGGATATGATTTTGAATTTCTTTTCCATTGATGATATTTTTGTAATTTACCCGGTACTATAAGATACCTATAAGTTATACTTCATGTGGTACAAGAATGTTAAGTGCGGACAAACTTTTTGGGAATCGTGATTTATTTAAAGTTCTAATTTTACTCAAAATATATAAGGTTCACTCTGTAGCTTTTGGTAACAATAAATATTATAAGTAGAAATTCTAGTTTTTTTTCCATAATATACAGATTTAATCTTAAATGTTTATATGGACAAATTACACAGCCCAACATGAAATTCTCTAGTACTACATTCAAAATATTATCATTCAAAATTATAATAAAGAAGTTGTTCCACTGGGAATTAAACTCACGATCCCATGAGTGGAATCTCATGACACTCTCCACCCTGACGCGAGGACCGTGAATTACATCTTTTGAAATTAAATTAGTGGATTACTCACTTCTACTAACTTTTTTATTAAAAATGCCGTAAATTTAAAATATTGTTGTTCTTTCAAAGTTTCATAATCATGAGAAAGTTGATTTGCATGTTGAATATTTATGATTGTAGTTTTTGAAATGTTTTAATTATATTAAGCGGATTCAACAGCTATTAGCTATTACCCGATATTAAACTTGTTCAGTGTCATCATATTGTTGAAATAGAGCAATTAATTTCCCATTAACTGACACGTGAGCTGGTGAACTATCATGATTATTGGGCAATTGATTTCCAAAAATAAATTTTCACGTTTCAGCAAAAGACAAATTTTGAAAAATGGAAATAAATAGAAATAATCAATTCGATTCAAAAAAGAAAAATATTTGATTTGTTGGAATAGAAACGAAATATTTATATAGCTATCCCGAATCATCTAGTAGAATATTATGTTACTACAGTTGCTTGTAGATCAGCTGCAAGTATCTACTGAAGCAGTTCAAGCAGGAGTTATTTTAGCCCGAGCTAATTAGCTTTCCGTGAATAATGTATTTCTGATTCTAAATATTTGTGGGCATGTGTATCGGGGACTAAATTTTACTGACGGAAGTAAATCAAACAAATAATTGTGATAAAAATCATAATATATGGATCTACAGATATAAAAATCAAATTAATTACTTTCACACTTTCATTTGCGCGACGGCTAGTTAAATATTGATAATAGATAGTACTATATTTTTTCAAACACATTACATATTTATCATATTTATAACAATATGAATGTTCTTTAGAATTCACTGAATCTGGATGACTTGATACGAAGCGCCATCTTCAACTCATTCAAACCCACATCGATTATCTCATCATTTTTATGAAAACGTGAAAAGTATTTGAATTTGAATCAGCTCAATAAATTCCTTCACGGTCCATTGCACTTCTAATATATTCCATGAATTGTCGTTTCGCAGGAATAAAAAGCCTGAACCGTTTATTAGAAAAGTATAACAAATATTTTAATAAAAGATGGTAGGGCTTCACGACGCTTTCAACGGATTCATTTTTTTTTATTTGAACTCCATTGTATTCTGCCGTTTTGTTTATTTGGTATATCAATCATCTGGAAACGTCATAACAAATACAAAATTTAATTTAAATTCCGTCAATATCACTAGCACATTTCTCAATTCTGGGATTCCACTGAACCGAGTCACATTATCGATTATGTCATTTTTGCGACTTTTTTCTGAATCAATTTTCTTCGTCCAGCTTTTGTCTATAATGAACTTTGGTTTTATTTTATAATTAAGCCCTGATTGTTGCACAAAATACTAGAGAGCTCGTTTGGGCATTAGATAAAGACTGGAAAAAGATATTTTATTATGCATTTTACTAGATAGTTTTATTATATTAATTGATACCCCCATAAAAGGTTCTCAATATTTTGTAATACTGGGAGAGGTAATTGAACATGTCTTCTCTCATTGAATTCCGTGCCTGTCTGTGTCGAACAGAATATAAATAAAATTGAGCTGACACAACATTAGAGCGTATTGAGAACACGGGGAAAGAAAGTAATAATGGAAAAGAATAATTTTCCATTATTGAAAAAAGTATTCGGACAACAACAGATTTCTTGATTTCAAAACGCAACGTTAGTAAGAAAATTTCATACAAAGCATCTCACGCTTTTATAATAATGACTTAGCATAGAATTATTTTTTTATGTTTTGGTTTGATTATTGCGGAAAGATTATTCGGACATGAAGGTCCATAAACTAAATGGTTTCATAAGTTCTGTATGTCATAGGGATTTAACAACAAGTATTGTTTTCCAGCTATTTCTTCGAGTTTTTTTAGTGCGCACAATTTGAAAATCTCATCACATATTTTCAATTCCAAGCAATTAAATATCATCAGCAGTCATTCTAGCTTATACAATATATTCTCAAAAGAAATATTGCCATAACAGTCCAGTCACCAACAGCAAGTTTATTGCCTCAGACAACTCCATTGGTATGAAAATTTGTATCACCCCCCTCATCAAAATTTATAAGCAAACAATGTTTTTTTGATTAATATTAATACGAATTTTTTGGTATATCAACTTTTATCTCATATATCACTCCGTGAGGTCTCTCCAAATTGAAATTGGAGCCAATACGATCCTGTGCGTTTTATTTCTTGATGTATTTTGGATAAATGAAAGTTCCCAATGGGAGACTAACACCAATGACGGATACTGACGATAGCCAACACACGCTGCGACACATTAAACACTACTGACTTCTGGGAGTGATCTAGATGTCCCCTGGTGAGAGGGAACGTTCAATATTTCGAACATCATAGGGATGTTTACAGCCACAACTTGCTGAAATATGATGGTATTTTAGTTATGTGTTCCAAATTTACGCTCATTATAATTGTATTTTGTAACTCTTCTGGAATACATTATTTTTTTTAATAACTTTGATTTTCCATATAGTAGACTGAAGAATGTCGTGATCTATCCATCATATTTAATCTTGAATATAAGAGAACGGATCCACGAGGTCTTCTACATATTCAAAACACTTATTTGACTATTAATCTTAATTTTATTCAGCTTTATTTTGGTGACTATTTGAAGCATATTACTTTTGATGACACAAATTCGGGTTCAAACTTTTATTTATTTTAACTTTTCCTCCTTATATTTCTTTTAATAGCACTTGGGATTGTGTGATCCAGCTCTCATACTGTTTTCTAAGGTCTGTTCAGAGGTTTTCCAATTTTGTTCATCTGTTTTCTGATATTTTTGTAACATGATCTATTCAACCATGTGCACGTTCTCTAAACCATCTCTTTACATATTGAAGTCCTAATTCTTGAAGTCAATTCTATATTTGAATTTCACTCTCTTAAGTGTTCTTATCTTTTTCATATCAGTCGTCCTCATTATTATTTTTGTTAATAATGTTTAGTATCTTGTTTCCGTTGCATATGTAAGAATAGGTTTCACTCTCAGTCTTATAGATTTCAGTATTGATTTATATATTTTTATATTTTTCCATATTATATAATCTTGAGTATCCGCTGACCCTTAATGCTTTCATCGCCTTAGCTCGTACCTTCTCTATTAAATCCCTTTTGCTTGATATTGCCCATTTCATTGTTTGCTGTATTATATTATTGTCAGTAGCTAGTTTACATAAAATCTATTGAGTCTTTTTGGATGAGATACTCATGTTATATTCATCTGCCGTTATTTTCATTCTATTTAGTAGTCGCTGTGGGTCATCTTCATTTTCTGCTACAGTAGTCCATCATCCGCATACCATAATACTTCTTTCAATTCCTCTCTCATTCTGTAGCCTCCGCTGACCATATTGGTACTTTCTGTGATTCCGTTAATGTTAATATTCTTCTTCTCATGTCGTCTATTATTTGAAGGTTGACGACCACTTTTTTAAATGCGTCTCTGTCTCTCGCGACATGAAACAATTCTCCGACGTTGAGATTTGTCCATTCTCTTATGTTACGGAGCTAGGATTTCTTGCCTTTCTTTCTCTCCACTCTGCTGTGCATTATGTTCTGTAGCATTAGGTATTTGTCGTTGCGTAAGATTTTTTTCTTATCTCAATAATTGTCAACAGCTTCTTCCGCGACCAATGCGTCTTAGTACTTCGTCGTTGTTGATTCTGTCAGTCCAGGGTGGTATCTTCAGGATGCGTCTGTAGAGCCACATCTCAAATACCTCAAGTTTTTTTATCATTTGAGCCTTCTTCAAGGTCCAAGTTTCCACTCCGTATATGTTGATATTGAATAGTGTAATATGTATGTTCGGTTCTAGTTTTATTCCTTGTTACATTTCCGGTGTTCAGTTTTTTAGTAATATTTCGATATTTATGATCTATATTGTTCTTTTTTAGAATCCTTAATACGTCCCTCAATCTTACAGGTTTATAGATAAATTTGAGGAAACATAGAAAATTTTAGTTTGTTGAAATTCATTAATTTTCTTACTAATTGACGTATTATGAATAATGCGTCAATCGACAATCTTTTTTCTGTGAACCCCTTATTTTTTTTTCCGAAATTGGGAACTTTCTGGTCTCATCGCTATGATTTTCGTTTTAACACTGAGCTTAAGAAAGATGTTTAGGAATCCATGCTTTCTCGTTTTTTATCAGAAAAAAAAATCGATAGTTTAAACTTGTATTATTCCGTACATTCGTTTCAAATACTTCTTAGGTTTAAAACCTGCTTCTTCTTCAGCTTCAGCCTCCTGGATCCAGATTGTCACACCATCTCTTTCTCGGTTGACCATTACTTCTTCTGGCTGTTGGCGATTTATCCCTTGCATTAGTCTTTCGCTTGTTTTCATTTTAGTATCCAGTCAATAAAATTCTCTACCTTACACGTATTTCTTATGTTTTCACTTCTTTCTCTGTCTCTGTGTTTTCCCTGCTATTTTCCTGAGTAATTTCATTTCCGTTGTATCTAGTAGTCTTTTTGTCTTAGTTGTATCGGGTCTTGTCTCTACTGTATATTATATTATTGGTCTAATTGTTGTTTTATATATTTCAAATACTCAAAGAAATTATATGAATTCTTCTTTTTTGGTATAGACATTGCTTGATAGCCAAACATAAACGTAGACATAAATATACTGCCTAATTAATTATATGGTGTCGAAACATGGACTTTAAAAATATCTACCACTAATCGCTTAGAGGCTTTTGGAATGTGGTTATATAGACGCATGCTCAAGATACTGTGGACAGCTATGCAAACAAACGATGCAGTCCTGAACAGAGCAAATGCGGTTCGTGAGTTGGTGGATAACATTAAATGCAGGAAAATTGATTATTTGGGACACAAAATGCGTGGTAGCCGGTTTAGTATCCTCCAGTTGATTATGATGGGTAAAGTTGAAGGTCGACTGGGATAAGGGAAGCAGGACAGTTATTTAGCCTAACTCAAGATAAAGAGAGTTTTGCCATGCTGATCGCCAACGTCAAGGAGACTTGATACGGCACGCTAAAAAGAAGGTTGCCTAATTATTGATAACTGAAATATATGATATGGAAAGATTATTATTTCTATCATAACAGAATTTTTTAAAAACAGTTACATTTTTTGATAAAGCTGTTCCAAAAATGTGTTCAAATATTAATTAGAAAGTGACAATGAAATTTTTCATTATTTTAGTGGACCGTTGGATCGGGAACTAAGTGAATCAACTGGGTTATTAGGTTTATAACGTTTCTGAAGTATCTGGTTTCTCCATATTTTTCAATTAGATAATGGATTCTACCTTTAAATGGATTATAAAGAAAATAGGGGGATTTGATGAATGAGTTCAAAAGAAACAATAACGTTAAGTTCTTTTTCTTTTGGAAAGTTGTGGATGAAACTTTTTTTCCTATAGCAGAATGTACTGGATGATAAAGAATTCTTTGTGTGCAGGTACGAGTACAACACAAGTTGTAAAGAAGTGATTTCACATCCGATGTATTTATTATATCAGATATTTTATCAAATACATCAGATAACAATAAGTATTACACCACGGAAGAAATAGTGGGTTTAAAAGAAATATTAATAGATACAGTTTTATTCGCATTTTCGCACAATACTTTTATAATTATTACAAAATTATAGATATTGATTATTTATTTCCAAAGAAAATCTGAACTAAAGAAAGACTTTGAATTGATAAGTTGTTTCCAAGAGAATTTTTGAAATGAAACAAAATAACTAGTATAAATTTGTTCATTGAAACTCACAACAAACTTCAATCGATTCTTTTATTCACCTGTTACAGTTGGTTTATATTTATCTATGTAAATGAATCTTTTGTTCTACCAAACTTTAGATTACATTTAAAGTTTTCACATGATGATAATTTCATAAACGGAATCTTTGGACTCAATTTCCGAAATTATAAATTTCCCTCACACCCTCAAGGTCCAATAACAATACATTAATCTAATAATACTGTCCCATAGTCCTCATCACGTTCATTAGTAACCTAACGATTTCCTTTTGGAGAAACGGCCAGAGTGCGACGTGAATAAATTAGTACATCAATAAATGATTTTTGCTGGTAAATGACATCGAATTAATAAAAACAATTAACTACTTAAAGCTATCATATTGAGAATCGCCTGTTCACAGTTTACTAACAGTGGAAATTAACGAACGTTGCCCCGTTTACCAGTGCAGCCTCAGATAATAGGAGATAAGTAGTGCGGTCCGTGAGTTCTTTTGACTACAGAAGGGTAGAACCTACACAAATCAAAAACAGAGTGGAAGCTGTTTACTGTGATTGTGTCCATCATTTTTAATAGTTGAAAATTGGTTTCGATAGAAACGAGAATTATTAAACGACGGACGTGTGGAAAGTCCTGTGACAGTATTACTTCAGAAAACATTGAATGAAAGAGATTGTTCTATATGAGTAGCGCCTAAAACCAAAACCAATCGTATTACAGACAATGATTTTAAACAAGTGTTCTAAGGATCTAAGAATGCATTGCAATATGAAAAAAATTAAAACAAGATGGGTGCCTCGTATACTCAGCAAAAGCAACTTCGAGTAGAATCCAATCCAATATAACGGGTGTTAAACTATGATCCGATATCAAAACGAGATTCCATGGAGTGGCATCTGGAGTGTCAAAGCAAAGGTCACGAAAAGTGGTGACTTCAATATTTTAGGAATGCCAAGGTATCCTTTAGATTGACTTCAAAGAATACCCTCGGGAACGTGATATATTACTCTGATTGGCTAAGGTAATAGTGCCAAAAAATTATCAAAAAAAGACGAGGCAAAATCAGCGGAAGTGTACGCTTGCTTGTCATATTGATGCAGCTCACACTGCTTCGCTTTCTAAGGCTACTGTACACGAATGGCGCCCACCATATAGCTCTGATTTGGCTTTGTCCAACTATTTTTTTATTGAAAGCTGAAGGCTGATTTAAAGGGTGAAAGATTTAACAGCGACGATGTAATTAATCTGACGGTGCACGAACATTTTGATTCTAAAGGTGCATCATTTTTTTTATGTTATATGCTTTTGTCAGACGTTCTGAAAAATGTATGAAAACATTGAATGATAATTACAGTTTTTTCCTTCCTTTGCTAGACTGAGAACTCTTAGACCACACCAGGTATGTCAAAAAACGTGCTTTTATAGTTAAACGAACGGAAAACTAAATATTTGTATCTTTGGACACTATGAAGACGATATTATCTACTTGGATTCTGTTAAGTTAAGTTAAGTAGTTGAACAGATTAATAATCAGAAAGAAAATAAAACTGTTTTTTTTTGTGATGCTTCGAACATCCACTTGAATAGGTGAATATTCACTCAATATTAGTAAAAAGTAGATGATAGTGACTAAAACCATGTTCCTATCGTGAAATTCTTTATGGTGTGTCTGATACACCATATTTTACAAGAACCTTACCTTTCTTTAGGACCCTTGAAGGGGTTGGCTGCTTCTCAATGACCAGCAATGAAGAAATTTCAAATGTAAGACCCGCTAAAGATTGAAAAATTATACTTAACTTGAGATATATAATGAAAATTATTGACATTGATTTTCTTGTTAATCACTTTATTCTTATATAAAAAAATATGGCTCAGTTTTCAATGTAATTAACTGAAAAAGTCTTGTTTCTAATTTTTGAACTATAATTCATCACTTTTTGATGCTATTTACTGTTCTCTCAAACTATATTTTTATATTATCATCCTTCATTCGAAACGGTTAAAAGATTGTGTGAAATGCAAGTAAAATTTAAATTAATTACTGTTTCCATATTACGAAAAAAAAAAATGTTGTATTCCACAATCAAAGTATCGTTATCACCTTGAATGCGGTCTAATTTCATCCCTCCTCTGAATGTAATCATCTAAGTTAGCCTTTATTATGAATTCCTAGCTGGAAATGAAACTTTTCCAACTAAAGGCATTTTAACAATAGTAACACGAATAATTGTTGCAGTCCCCATGGAGGAGGTTCACGGTGTGCTCGGCAAGAAGCAAAGTCTGCCCTGTGATATTAGGACAAGGGATAGAGATGACGCAGTTGCCATGGTTTTGTGGTTCAAGGAAACCGTCGGAGAGCCGCTTTATAGGTGAGTGATTATTGCTATTTCTATTGTTTGGAATCTTTAGAATTATCTATGCGTGAAAACAATCTTTGTATTACCTAACTTAACTGGAAACTCACTGAATCGTTTCATTTTATATTAATAGTCTGCTTGGAAAGCGTAAAGCTATTAATAAATTAGAATTACACCACATCCAAGTTACAGAATTAATTTAAAATATTTTTGAAGAAGTCAGGCAAATGTCCTAACTTAATTTTATTAGTTCACTCATTGAAACATATTTGACAATAAATATTTGAGGAATGCAATACGAAAGACTTATTATTAGCTAAATTTTTTCTTCTTTATCGTACTAGATTTCAATCCATGTACGTCGTGGTCGATATCAATATCTAATCTTATTGGATATCTACTTGAAGTATGTCAGAAGCTTTTGCTACTCTAGTCTTTCTAATACATCTCAGATTCAAATCTCTCAAGTTATTTATTTCAAGTTGATTTCAAGTTGATTGATTTATTTCCTCCATTCTCGAATTCACTTTTGCACATGTTTAAATCAATTATCGAAGAATTCTTTCCATTCCGATTGAGGTACCTCCAAAACATGTGATTTGAACCCATCAATCGCTTCTTCGGGTGTAGAAAAACGTCACAGAATCTGCAGAAATAAGAAGAAACATTGGATGGCAAGCAAGGACTGTACACCGGATGACCCATCAAATTGATGTGTTGACAGCATTTCTTTGCATCAATCGACACGAGCTTTTTTGAGCGATTGTCAAATAATGCGGTATCCAACGCGAACGAATCTTTTTAACAACATGTTCATGGTATGTTAGTGAAACTAATGCCCAAGTACGCCAAAAGCTCCAAAAGGAGATGTTCGCTATTAAATTCCATTTTTTGAACAAGATCAATGCTTCAAGTATCCGTATACAATTTAAATAGCACTCGTGAGATAACACGTTCACCATTAAAAATGTCAAACTTCATTATGGTAATATCAGATTTGCAATATTCACATCAGCGTTGCCACATCTCAAAACTTAAGTAACAACCGTCGCACATAGATCGTTTTTCAGGATTTAGGCGGCCAAAATTATGTTATGTGATATTTATATTACAAAATAGTTACATAAAAAGAATTCTGTGTTTGGAATAACTTATCGAAATTATTTGTTGGTGCACGGTGGTTAGGCGCACCTACTTGTGATTTTTTATCAAAAAATATTTTATTCGAGATCGTAGTTGATTTCAAAGTGTTTTTTAATATTATATTGAAAATACGTATGACATACTCATGGCTTTCCCCAAGGAGGGACAGCTGTCTACGTTTTAGTAATACTTTCAGGTATGTATTATTAAATAAAACAAAGTTTATTTTGTTCTAATAAGTAAGTAAATATATTATATTATTAAAAGGATCTTTACATTCGTTATACAATATTAAAGTTACATAAGCTAAATAGATAATCACTAAAAATAATCAATCATACATTGGAGACTTATTCATCTACATTTAAATTTTCGCCGCTTTCATCAATTTCCATTGGTCGGTTTGGCTCAGCAGGAATTAATAGCTGCATTGTATCAGGCAAAAATAAGTTTGAAGCGGTTTTTTTGGTCTTTCTCATGGAACTAATAAATGGGTCGGATGTTAATGGTAACCTATGATAAATATCTAAGTTGCATTCTTCCCTCGAAAACTTGCGAGCAAAGTTTAGGCGATAAGACTTAAAATGTTTATTGCGGGCCTCAGCAGCTTCTTCCGAAAATTTGCCCTATAGACAACAACGAATTTTCTATTATTGAAGCTCCATGAATTAAGACCTTATGCATCGTTGGAGTCATAGGATGCCAGCCATATAACTCAACATATAGTTTCGCAGTTTCCATGGCGTATTTATCATATTTTGCTACGTCAATCTTATGGCCTTATCCTCACCACAAACAATTCGTAGAGGCACAAATGAGCTTATAAAAATATTAGCATCAGATTCATCTTCGTTTGAGAGTCTTTGTTTAAACTGAGCTTGTTGAGAGCCGTCACAACCCCATTTGCAGATTAACAGTAACGAGTTCTTTTCAACGGCATCAAGTGTGAGTAAGACTTCTTCTAAGAAGAGGGATAATCTGGTTAGAGTGTGATCCAACAAAGATTGTAGGTTTCCTTCTGCGCAGGTAGACGTCACTCGTAATGACTCCTTGGGTAGGTAGCAATCTTCTTTGGCCTTCAATAATAATTCATAATGTGGAGAGAATCTTTTGTTCGTTGCTCGAATAATTTCGTACTGTCTTCTGGACAAATCGGCTTCAACAAACATTGTCAGTGCTTGTGGAGGAGTAAGGGGCTCTATTTCTTAAGACTTTGAATGTCTGTTTTTACAATCACTGGCAGACGCAGAAGAATTTGTAATGTCTTTTAAAACAGTAGACGCGTTTCTTTTTCCTTCTGTTTGTAAAATTACTTGTGCCGCGTGAACAATTACTTCTTCGTCGTAAGATGCGCGGACTCCTTCAGTTTTTCTTCTCTTTGTTCTTTCGCTAGATTCGGTGAAAGATTTGGTAAGTCGTCCTGGCCTTTGATGCGTGTCTACGGGAATCTCAAATGTCCCTTCCAACCAAGAATTATTGGCCGCCAAAAAGTTTTCAAGTATTCTATGCGCCCGAGACCACCTCTTTATCAAATCACATTTGAAATACGAAAACTTCTTTTTTATCACATTCTTATGTTCTTCTGTGGTAACACACGAGTAAACAATTTTCTAAATATTTAATTTTTTCATTTATCGATAATGTTGCTCGTTCATTTTATCGAAGAGGTATTTACGAGTCAACATTTTCACCCCCGAGCAGCCAGGTGAACCTATAACAATAAAAAAATAATATTAACACAAAAACATAAAATCCGATTTTTTCCTATTTTTGTCAAAAAAATTTCAAACTCGTTTATTTTTAAAACTAGCAAAAACTAGCAGCTGATTTTAAGCAGTTTTCTTTATAAGACTTTATACTATATAATGAAATCAAAAATGTAACTCGGAAAGGTGCGGAAGTGAAGTTTTTTTTCGATTGAAAAATAAAGAAAAAACATTTCTAAAAAAAGATATTATTGTCGGCTCATTATGTCATTCATTGACAATATATTTAATACAATTTCATATTAATTTAATAAAGGCTCACCTGTATTATTGGTATCCATCACTTAAACAAGCAAATATGACATGACACATAAAATATTCACCGAAGAAAATGATATACGAAAAGGGCGTCAAGAACTTTCACGTGCAGTAAGTGCGACAATCAAGTTTCGACTAGTAATGCAGCGCGCTCGCGCAGTCTAGGGATGTGGGTGGGGTTGGCTATTGTTCGTCAGGTAGTCTACTATTCCAGGAAAAAAATTGTTTGTCATTAGTCGATTATTGGAATTTCGACTTATGACCGCCTAAATACTAAAAAACGATCTATGTGGCGTCGCATCGAGCAGAAACAGTGTTGTGTCAGCTCCAAACAAACCTGCATTATATACTGAAAAAAAATTTGGATTTGCAGATATTAAATTAGATAAAATGAAATTAATTTCCCTTGAATAGTTAAAAGTTAGTTAGTTAGTTAATATAACCCACATCTCTCAAATCAGTTAAACCATTACGAAGTAAAAAATAAATTACCAGTATAATAAAATTTATATTGAGAGATTATTGTGGAGACGACATGTATGTAGAAAAATATTTTCTTTAATTACATAGAAAAGAACTTTCAAACCGAAACGTGGATAAACTTTAATTCATATATATATTTTTTTTCTAACGAAACTTAGTAAAAAGAAATCCTAGATTACCGACTTGCCGGAGCTTCGCTGTTAATCAAATCAACGAATAAGCTCTTCGGCCTTTAGCTTCCACTCTATAACGTTTAAAGCTCTGAGGCGTTAACCACTCGGAGCTACGTGAGAATTGCACCACCTGAAGTTTCCACAAGATAAATGAGAAGGCTACCGCAAGAGTTGTCTGTTTTGACAAGGGCCAACTAAATCCTAATGTTGTGTTTTACTGATTAACCGTGTGGAAGAATGTAGATGTTGCTATTTTCGAGAGAAATCGCCTATAAATAAGCAAAGCAATCGATCTCAACTGTGTGTAGTTCATTTAGTTTTATCACTACTTGCTTCGAACTTTACAGGGGCTAATCGAAAATTCTCCATTTTTTCTAAAGCATCTCTTTCAGTACACACAACAAAAAATTTATTATAAATCTTCTTGACGTGAACATGTGTCAATAATCTTCAAAATGTACCATTTTCCAAAATCTAAAACAATGAGAAAATGGAAAATAGCGATAAATAACATGGGTAAATAAAAAGTGAAATATAACTTACAATCATACCTTACACTAACTTAGAATTATTAGTATGTTTCAATTCATTTCTTATGAATTATCTTATTTTGTTCCACAAAAGAATCGATGAATTTGCATCAGTGTAGATGAATCTATTGAGAAATATAGCGACTGTAGATCATGTGCAAATTCTTGAATCTGGATTTCTCTCGAGCTTTTATAGATCGAATAATCCAGCAATATGTATTCAGTATTATCAGGCTCTAGGAAATTACGTATTGAATAATTATTCGTCATTTTAGTTTAGTCCGAAATATACATTCAGGTTCTCCAATTAATGGTCGTGAGTTGAGTTGAGTCTTTTAATATGTAGCAGGAATAAATAATTGTTTTTATTGAATTATTTAAGATGTGAAGCTTAATAGAATTCTATTTGGGATAATTTTGATTTGTAACACTTGTATCTGAGTTGTTTTAGAAAGCTCCCAATACCACTTTGACAAGTGGATATCTTCTTCTTCAATAGATCTTATCACCTGCATCTCGATTTATATCAGCTTTTTCTGTGATATAGATTACTAACTGTATCATCATTTTGACGAATTGAATAGATCTGCATCCGTCTTTTATTGTGATCTCATGTCGACCAGTGGATTTGATTTCCTCCGTTTCTGTCCTATCCATGTACATCCCAATATTTTTACCTCCTGCATCTGCTTGCTTTTACAAGTGTTTAGTATATTACTAATTTGTATACAAATAGTCTAAGTTTTTCTAAATTGTTAATATGGAATGTGTAGTTCCTCTGTAATTTTACACTAGGAATACTGGCTGATTATGTTGTTTGCATCGCTAGGACTTTTTTGGTATTGCGTTGTAAGATATGAGATACGAAAAAGATGAAAATTCAATTGATGACGTGACTATACTTAAGAATTGTGATGAGGAAGCTGTAGATAAAGTATTTGATAGTTTTATGGAAGCCCTCTGTGAAACCGTCTTTTACCAGAGTGATAAACAAAAAAGTTCACTTTGAATCTTGTTTAAACGAAGAGATTGGAAGGCATTTTTAGCAGAGTGGTATTAATGAAATTGTGACAAGAAGCATGACAAGAAGATTTTGTCAGCTGCAATTGTTTTTCGCTTGAAAAAGTTCATCGATGGAAAAATTCAGTATAAATAGTTAGGTGCAGTTAATAGACTTTTGTTTACCTTCAGTTTCCGGAGATGATAACTTGGTTATCAAGACCCGTTTTAGACAGTGTGTGTTAGTGTAGTGATAGTGTAAACAGTGTGTTCAGTATGAATATCGTTGATTCTAGAAATTCAAACTGAGATATTTTTGGCCTACTTATACCTTAAATTAGATATGATAAAGCAATTTGTAGAAGTGTTGAACAAGGACGGAGATTGTTTTAATAACATTTGCAGAAACTTTCCAAAGCTTAGTATGGAAAAATTGATGGAATATGGTGGAAGACTAAAATTTTATCAAAATGATGACTGTTCCGAAGAGTGAAACATGGAAAAATTTGATGTTGGTTGTCGAAAATGTACTAGGTAACCATAATGCAGCAAATTATGAAGAAATGTGCAAAATATGCTGACGAACTTTAGGAGCAAATATGAGTATTAGCTATCTACGTAATAATCTGGATAAATTCAAGAAATTATAGGGAGGAACAGGAGAAGAGGCTCCACCAAGATCTAAAAGTAGCAGATTATTGTTGGTATTTATAAGAGATTGTTTCCTGAAAAATTATGAAAAAAAAGCTCATAAAAGGCGTTTCATATAAATATAAAATGAATTTTCGACATTTTCCTCTTTATTTACTTCGATGTATCATAATTTCTCAAAACATAACTGACATTATAAACATATATGTTACTTTGTTTCTCGTTTCTTGATTTTTGAAATGTAAAATGAAAATAACAATCAAAAAAAATCATAGCAAATCTCACAAAATCATTTATGAATGGTGTGTACTACTAAAACCAAATTATTTTCCTATCTAGGACAACAAAACCACTGTAGACCAGTGAGTTGCGTTGATAGTTCCATAATATATCCCTCATTACGAGAGTAGATTTCAATTGAAAATTTTAAAACTGTGTTTTATTTTCAAGCTTTCTACTCCACTACTCAGTATTCTAAACGATTTGTCATTCAAGCGACGACTTGGTGATTCTGACTCGTTTAAAAAACGAGCTTCTTTATCCTCATACTTTTGTCATCGCATCATTCCGTCTGTTAATTTATTTCCTAAAGAACGAACACAAATTTATATTGACAGTCCAGTTCTGCTCAATTTTCAATTTGTTTCCTACGTGTTTCAAATGTTAACTAACGTCTTTGCTGTATTGAATTGAATTGAAATAATAAAATCGATCATTGATATTGGTTAGTTGGAATATCCTTCGAATATATCAACATTTTCAACTAATGCATAATATTTTTAATCAACTCAACTAGTGAGTTGTTTTAAATATTTTTTTCTACGACAAATTATGACCATTGTAAGTGACGCATACTAAGCAGCCACAAAGAAATTTCAACTATTCTTCTGCCTCCCCTCTTTCTCTGGGTTAATATATCTCTAAAAACGGAGATTCTTAGGTAGTCAACTACTGTATAAGAACTCCTTAAAGAGATGAGTTATAGAGTGATAGTAGATAGAGGTACCCCGCCAGTTGAAAACCACTGGATGTTAATGAAAAAGTACAATTTGTAAATTAATTTTCCAAGATCAAGGGTATACTGAATTCACATAAATTCCTCGCATTTTTGACAGAGTTTGAGACTCTCACGAGATACTCAAAGAAGTTCTTTGCTTTTTTGTCTCAGTGGGTAATTAATAGTTGACGTTTTTTACTGATTTATGGAAAAAAATGACATCTTAACCTTGTCCTTAATCATTTTCGATTAAAGAAATGCAATTATATGCAGATTAGTAAATAGAGAGTCCAACTCATCTCTATAAAGTAATTTGAGGTTAGTCATTCGACAATTTCAATGATTTTTTGGTTTTGTTATTTTTGACGTCAATTTTCCCAGCAGCTGGATGAATCTTTTTGAAATTTGATTGATATTGTAGCATAACAAATCGTCAGTGAATCTATGTCTGTTGATCAAAATTTAACAATAAACTGGTCGATGTCTGTGTGGCCGAATCTATAAAGACAATTTTCTGATTAAGGGACTTCAATGCAGATGTAACTGAATAATTCTATGTATTAATGCTAGAAATATAGATGGTACCTCATGGATCATATCTGTTTCCAATGTTTAATTTGATTATCAAAAAATCATACAAAAAGAAAGCCTTAATGTTCTAAGTATAGCCCATCTCATGCCCACGCCCATAGCCCATATTGAACTCAACGTTCAACAAGTTAAAACCATTCTTCATTTCCACACAAAAATTTCGCTATGAATCTTAATAAATGGTAATCTGGCAGTAAACATCTTTACCTTCTCTCTCTGAAGACGCTATCTTGGCTATCGAAACGCGCATCAGACAGTGTAATTGTGACTGTTGATGTAGTGGTGGTGTAAACAATATATTCAATAATATTCTCTCGAATTCTTAAGTTGATGTTAAGATCATTCACTTTCTATAAATTGATTCTTTCTCGTAGTGTTATTGATTTTTAGTAAGTTTGGAATATATAGAAAGTAAAGTATACCTTCAATTTAATGACCAAATTTAAAAAAAAACATGATAATCTTTCTTATGGATTGAAACAAAAAGCATAATATAAGTTCCCAAGTCATTTTAAAAGAGATATTTCTCCTATCTCTGGAAAGCTTTATATAACAAAGTAGAAGCCAAATCGGGACGGAGAAAATGAATTTATCTTTCACGGGTGTTTGGCTGTAAGGGCCACATTAGTTTTTCTACTGCAGTTTCTAGGCTCGGCACCGGTTTATGAATGGTCCATATAATACTCAGAACAGGAGAAGTAGCGTTCAAGTAATGAGCAGCAACTTCATTACTTTCGATAGTTAATTTTTATGACATACTCAAGGAAAAACCTTAAGTATAGAGTTAGTTAAAGTGAAAAGTAACAGCGGTATAATCAACGAAGAAATACGTTCATCTACAAGGATGATGCTTGTGTAAGGAAATTTTGTTACCATATTTGTAAAGGGTACAATTTCATATTTTAAAACTCTCCACGAAAACTTTAGAACTCTTTTGAAAATTTTTAACAAAATTTTAATTCAAAAATTCGAATGGGAGTTTGTATAAATAAGTAGGTATTTCAGCTGTTTCAACACATAAGGACCGTTAAACATTGAAACTAGCTCTACGCCGACAGATTCCTTGAATCTAATGTGTTCCTAGAGTTTCTTTAGCTCTAGCAGTGCTTTCTTTCTGGTCTTTGGAAAATGTGTGAATTGCTTAGACAAAATCATCTACCATACAAGCTAGAGGCTTAGTCGTAATAGGCTTAAATTATTGAGAATTTATCAGTAGGCTAAACTGCGATAAGCGGTGGCGTGACTTGGTGAGATTTACTCAATCCATAAATTTTTTCAAATAAATAGAAATATGGCGTTCTTTAGACCATGGGTGAATGAAAACAATGAAATTGCAGAGTGTAGTGAGAATAAAGACAGGTACGAATTTAATAATAAAGATTTGGATATACAAAACACAGAAAATCATTTTAAATATATTCGAATTTTTGAAAAAGAATAATATTCAGCAATCTGATAATGCAATCATGATCATGGCTTAATTAACTAGAGTAAATGAATTTTCCATTTATCGAGTAGGGGTTGCTGTGGATCATTCACAGAACCAAAAAACATGTGATGAAAAACTGAAATCAGTTGACAAAGCTACTCAAGATTTTATACGTAGGACAATTTCTAGTTTATATAAGGATAACAGGGTTGCGACATTAGAAGTAATACAGCAAAAGGTAGAAAATTATCCAGAATATAATTATACCAGTTTAGAAACATTACGTCAAGTTACGTTTTATAATTTAATTTTCAGTTTTAGCGAGGTATAATGATACTTTCTCGTAAAAGATATACATACAATATTTATTTTATAATTTATATATTATAATACGCAATTTATAATACAGACCTGTGCTTTTAAATAGAGATTTCAAATAATATTAGTCTTATATTCCTGTATTTCATCTTTGACATGCATCAAAACAAATTTTCGAAGCGTAAAGTTGTCTCGGAACATTATATTTTTAACGAGCATAATGAAACTTTATCGTTTTCATCATCACTTGTATAAAAAAATTTCGCGACGAAACTTAATTTCGTGTTTTCTCTTCAAATCTGTGGAAAATATTTCATTAATCGGGTTATTCCAGGAATTTCACATTTTTCTTAAATTTACGTTCTAGAAAATCGAAAGTTATAACAATATAAGTAACGCCGTGTTTAAAATTACATTTTATATAAAACAAGATTCCAGATTAATTTGAAACAAATGAAAAATAATCGGATCTTCGCGTGTTCAGATACAATATAAAAAAGTTTCATTAGGTTTCGTGAATGTGAAGATTTTTATGACATTCTCACTTGGATTAAGCTTGAAACCAACTTGACACAACACAATAAGTCGTGTGACTAGCTAAGTAAAACACATTTTTTGTTAAAAATCGATTTTATTCATCAATTTAATATCCTTCAAGAGCAATATAATCACTCCAACGCTTCTCTAACTTCTCGATGTCGTGCCGATAGAAGGATTTGTCTTTTGCTTCAAAATAAACAGTTTTAGCAATTTCTTCTTCATTTGAGCTGAATTTTTTACCGGCGAGTATTCTTTTGAGATCAGCGAATAGCCAGTAGTCACTGAGGACCAGATCTGGACTATATGGTGTATGAGGAAGCAATTCGTTCAATTTAACCATCTACTTGTGAATCGGTGTATTGTCTTGGTGAGACAGTGTTTTTTTTTCTTTGGCATATGAGGCCGTTTCTCCTTTATTTTTGCATTCAAACGATTTATTTTTAATGGAAACTTCCTTCTATAAATGAAAATTTTTGTTAATAGTTTTTGATCACTAATGGTAAAAAATGCAGTATAGTCTCTCAAGCCGAGAGTGCGACTATTTTTTTACCTTTTTTTGTGATGAGTCGCTACAAACTTTTTTTACCACTCCCAGTTTCACATGTGCAATTTGAGATTTTCGTCACTTACACTGCTCCGCTATTTAAAGCAGGTTTCATCCCCCGATAGTTTTTCAGACTTTTACTATAGTAGAAATGATAACCTTAAATGATTGGTTGAGGTTATCGTCGGATGAATCATTGAAGAAAATAGTCGACTTTGAAGAAGCTGAAGTCCAGTCTATGTTTTCTTCCAATTTTTCTTATGCTTATATGCGAGGTTTCTGTTGTTTTCATTTGAGCATGATAGTTAGGATCCAACTTATTTGTTGCTGATTTCTCATTTTGCTGAAATACCTTTTTTGGAATCCTATTCAATAGAAGCGTATATGGTTCATTATGTGAGATGAACAACAAGACATTTCAACCAAAAGTGTGAATTGTAAACAATATTAGTGGTAACTAGGATGATTCAAGGTCATCTTACATAATCAGTTCAGTCCAAAAGCGATAATGTTTATTGTTAAATCGTCAAAAAAAGAGCCAGTTATACATTAATTTTTGTATGATATTTGTATCAATGTTGTTATGTCAAAAAATGGAACGTTACTTTCAACAACCATAAATGAATATTAAGTTATCATTATAAAAAATATGACTATTGTAAATATTATTCCATTTAATCTTATGATGTTTTCGGTATTTAACTAACTCAGCAAGTTTATGTAGTTGAATTGAAATTGAATCAATTTTGAATAAGTACAATTCCTAATTCAAATATTAATAGCAAAGCAGCCATCGGAGATGAATTCAAAATTAGCTATTTGCATTCTAAATTGAAATAATTCGTTACTAATTCCACTATTTCAAGAACATCTGATAAAATATTGATAATTGCATCAATACGGACAGCAATTAGATTTGCATTAGGTCAATATCTATCAATTATTTTTGCCCAAATTGAGTAGACCTATAAATATTCACCATATTAGGTTTTGTAGTGTTGACGTACTTAAAGGGAAGTGTAAAATTTGATTCTTTCCACTCGGCAATAAACAAGAAACTTTCTGGTGTGCTTAACAAAATTTAACCTCATAATTATCAAATATTATCATATAAAACTATACGAACATTAATATGAGTGATGACATACACCATATAGTTCAATCCAAAATTAAAGTAATTCATTAGAGAAGAGCGAAACTTTTTCTAATAAATGCGATCTTAGCAATTGAAACCCGGTTATTTAATTGAGATGAGAGATTACGAAACGTATTCCTTTTCATTCATGATTGGTTGTTTCTACTTGCTTCGAATTATATCTTCAGAGTTCTAGAATTTATAATGGATATTATTAATATTAATGAGTTACGAGACTTGCTAAATAAATAAATAAATAAAACCAATTATATTTGGATATGGCTTCATTGTTTTTCGAAATAATATTAATTAAGATCAACTCAAGATACACTTTTGCATGTGTTTTTTTACCAATTATCGAAGAATTTTTTCCATTCCGATTGAGGTACGTCCAAAAATGTGATTTTATGGAAATTACATGTTTTGGAGGTACCTCAATCTGAATTGAGCAAATACTTAGACAATTGGTTAAAACGCATGCAAAAGTGTATTGATCTTAACGGAGAATATTTTGAAAAACAATAAATCCAAATCCATTTGTAAATATTTGTTTTTATTTCTCTCCGTAAGAGCAGTTTAGAGATATTTCAAAACATGAGAATACTTTACAAGTGCTAGTGATTTTTTTCTACAAATTTGGTATTTTTCTTTCTATATTAAAAACCTTAAAACCGTACGTAACATATAGATTATATTCTATAACTATTTCATCTGGTGAAAACTACGGATGTACGATTTTGCGAAATTAGAAGGAAACTCATTAGTATCACACTTTCCAAATTTTTAATTCTTTATGTTACAAGGTAATTAGTGATGAGTATAGATGCTTATATAACAAGGACAGAGGTAATGTTACATAAGCTCATAGTCATATGCATTCTAATTAACTCTCCATAGAACCTAGAGTACAATAGCAGAGCGTCACGTATCAACACCTCATTGATTTTCCTAGTTGAATTTGCTGGGATGCAGTCGATACAATAAACTGTTTGTTTCTAATTCGTGAATGAGAATTCCTCATTTGTTAACTGTTACCAATAGTGATAACGACTTTTATAAGTAATAAATTTATATTGTAATATTTTTCTCCTTCCTTAATGTATTTAAACTGTTTTTCAATATATAATAAATTTATACACGCCGTCTTTCACTTATTTAATTTATTCAAACACTAGACTCAACTAAATAATATAATAGTTAACACGAATTAATATCAGAAAGGACTTTCCTAGAATCCTAGAAGTGAATAAACAAAAATGAATAAATAAAAAGACGTTTCTAGAAATTACTTCAAAAAATTAATATAAACAACTCACCGCTGTGATAAAAACATGTCAAAGAAGGCAATTCAAAAATGGCCGCCGCTTTCGGTGTATTCTCCAAATTTTAGAATTCCATTATAACCACAAAGGACCGGCTCCGCGATCCATGTCATTGATGAGTTGCATTCACATTTTATGAAGCAATGATTGATTGACTTCTTTATCACGGTTTGACGTAAGGAAATTTTAACATTTAACTTTTCTTGACAAATGCTTAATTGAGATCATGCATATAATTGATTTAAACTTCCACTTTTAGTTCTACGTTTGTAAAGCCAATCATCAGATTTTTCAACTACAGGAATTGAACGGGAATCAGTTTTTCATCTTCATGCATTTGCATTCTGACTTTAGTTCCTTTTTCGGTTACAGTGTTTTTTCACTGTCTTCCGCAATTTAACGATGTACTATTCGTTACTTTGCCAACTAACTAAGTAAAGCTTTTCTAATTTGAATTTGACATTTAAAGAATGGTATCGGAAAATCTACTGATTACCGAGTTTATTTGCATATTAATGCATTCTAAGGTAACATACTCGTATATAAAATATATATTCTTCCATGAAACTTATTTAAAGTGCGTACTAAATAGAAACAGTCCTCAACTTATCAAAAATGTAATTTCTCTATAAATGGGAATGTTGTTTTGTTGTCATTGAAATAAAATATAATTTGACAACTGAGCTTAAGTTCAAAATTGAGAGAGAATTTCATATAAGATTATTATTTATGTCATGAAATCAAGTGTTAAACATCTCATATCGATATAGAGATCGTGTAATCTACATAATTGAGTTCACGATTCCAATCTTCATTCCCCAATAATTGTATTTTCCAAACTGCAGATAGATTCGACTTTTACGTATTCAGAAATTTTGAATAACTGCGTTATTGGAGCAAAAATGAAACTAAAACTGTCAAGTTTGGAGAAGCTTGGCCCAAAAGAAATATTAAAATAACAATCCTACTTCGTTTCAGAGTTCACATTTCACAATAATATTGATAAATAAAGTTATCAAATATTTTTCATATTTCTCTCATGTGGTTTTCTCCGATTTCACTGAAAATCCTTAGAACGATCAAATATGTGACGCTTGCTTTGTGTAAACAACTTAATCCACTTCAATACGATCTATATTTTCATCTTGAATGTGATTATATGTATGTATGGATTTGGGGTCTCGTATACGCTGCGACTCAAAGGATCTATTGCACCCTCTATCTTTGGAGGACCCAGGGTTTGCAGCTGATCAATTATAAACCCACTCCTTTCAAAAATCTAAAACGTGGAATGGCTTTATATGCCAGATATCTTCATCTTCTATTTCATACGCTCCCAGGTGTAGTACTGTGGAGTTCCTTTCTGTTTCACATTTCGAGAGAAAGGTTTCGTCCTCTGTGCAACAACACCTGCATTATCGGCTAGGCCTATCATCTTCAGGTGTTTGTTGACACAATAGCGCCACTATATAACTCCTGTTAATATTCGTAGATTGTTCTTACTTAGATTGATACATTCTGCAGATATACTCTGGTTATAGTTTCCCAGAAGAGTCTTAGCCCTTGTAGGTTGTCCAAATAATTAGTTTCGCTCCTATCTACCTTCTTTGCCGGTTAAATGTGATATATTACATCATCTTCATCTTCAAGAATTAGTATGGCTCAAAATAAACAATTCGTATTATAGTAATTTTATCTAAGAACGTATTAAAAGTAAGCCTTTTTTCTTAAATTCAAATGTAAATAGTTTCCAACGAATGTAGAAATGTAATGTGATGTAAAATAATTTCTATTAGTAACAAAAACTGAAAATTCTAGTTGTCATTTTGAGTAATTTATTAATTTGAGCGTTGATAATTCATATAGGATGCCTCCATTTCAATGAATATTGTCAAAGGATGTCCCGACATATCTTTCAGTCGCGGAAATGGATTCCTATCCCCTATGAATCTTGAATGTTAATATTTTCTGTCCTGCATTACAGCAGCGACCTGTATATAAATAACAAATTTGAAGTTTCAAAAAATTATTATGGTCTTAGCTATAAAAGCGAATTTGTTAATGGCATCTACCTATTCAGTATATTTTTCGTACAGTAAATTTGAAAGAAACGTTATTTGACAAATGTTTTTATGTCTGCATCAGCTATACGTTTTTTGTGCGTTTGTTTTGGTGTCATCTAAATCTACTTATGAAGTGGAGTTGAAAATCTTTGTTTTCATGGCACAAGTGAATCAGAGAAATTGAAAAATTCACTAGTTTAAAATAATATTCCATAACAAACTTATAATCACAGTTTGAGCGTACCCTGAAATTTATAGCACCAACTCTGTCCATCAGAGTGCGGTGGTAGTACGATGTCAGTATTTTATATAGTTACCAATAGAAATTTGAAGATTTCCCATCGAATTTGGATGGAAAAAATTTAGAAGGCGTTTTTATGGACATTGTTAAAATTTTGCCGATCAAATTGCTTAGACTTTTAGTGATGAAGCATCATCTCAAGTTATCGTGTTGTGCTGTTTACTTAATTGGATCGTGGCCACAATTCGCCAAATAATGAATTTCGAGAGGGTCGTTTATATTCGGGTTTATCATGAAATACCGTGAGATTGAGGCACATTCAATATTGCATGAACATTTTGCTGCCAAAAAGATTTCTTCGAGTTTGACAATCGCTTCAAAAAAGCCTGATGTCGATTGGTGCAAAGAAATGTTACACAATCCAATTGCGGTGCTACAAAAGGAGTCTATAAGATCTATGCATATGAAGCCAACAATAAACAAAAATCGAGCGTATGGATCTTTCAAGACGAGCCCAATCCAACAAAAGTTATTCGTGCACGAAGAACTTCGAAGCAAATGATCGTTTTTTCGGAATAACTGGAAATGTCGCCATCGTTCCATTCCAGCAACGTAGAAAGGCCAATTCTGAATAGCCCACCAGCATGTTTGCCAGAAGTTTTTGAAAAAATATGGCAAACCAATCGCAGAAACGAATCATTCTCCCCCATGACAATACAAACTCTTTCATCACCTTGATTTTTTCGAACACTGCTGGAACACAAATGCTGGTATACCATTTAGAATTGACCGTTATTTCGAAAAAAACAGGCGACCATTTGCTTCGAAGTGTTTCATGTGCGATCAACTTTTGTTAGATATGCGTAGATCCATGATTCATCACCTGTCACGATCTTATAGACATCTTCTGAAGCAACACGATTCAATTTATTTGCTTCAAGCTTTTTTTTAGCGATAATGAAATTATGCGTTATCCAACTCGAACAAATTTTTTGCTAGTCTAATGCCTAAGTATGCCTCAATTGCACGGAATATCATATGACTATCTTGCAATATCAGTTTACGTACAGTATCGATTTTTTTGACACAACAGCCGAGTACAGACAATATTCACGAAATTCATCTTGTAGCGAATTGTGACCACGATTGAATTCGGTCCATCACCAAAAGTAGAATCTAGTTGATCGGCACACTGCTGTTTATTTAATCGACTTTGACAGTCAAAGAAAATCCTCACATGAAAATGTTCGCGATTCAATTGCTTCTTTTAACCAAGATGAATATTTCAATTATCCGTAAACAATTCAAATAGCACTCGCACGTCCTGAGTATGTTTACCATTAAAAATTTTCTGATGACTATGAATATTTGACATATTCACATCATTTTTGCCATATCTCAAAACTTATTTAGCAATCCTCGTTTAAATTGAAACAAGATGTTCCGATGACTAATAAAGAAATTAGAAATCATAATTGATAGAGAAATAACATAGTTTGGAAGTAGCGTAGTAGAATGAAGGAACGGGACAAAAACATAACAAACATAGTTCTAATATTGTAATTATGCCAAATAAAGTTGGGCGAATATATATACATGGATATATATTCTATTTGGAATTGTAGACGCAAAAAATTGAGCAACGCATATTATAATACTATTTAATTAATGCATATAAATGTTTTTGATTGTAGGTCTAAAGACTTAAAGAAAAGTCGAAATGTAAGAATTTATCTTTCTTCTAAAAACTAATTTTAAAACAGAAGAGACCTAAAATCAAGAACATTTGGATGCATTAATATATGAAAAGGTCTAAGAAATAAAAAATTGAAGAAATTTATACTATTTAATTATAGCTAAATAAATGTTTTTGCGGCTACCACTATTGTTCTCCATTTCTTTCACTCCTACATCTGTTTACTACCATCAACATGTTTTTGTCCTGTGTTTACTATAACCTCTTTTTTTAATATATTCTTTTTTCATAGTCCATAAGTCCCCTATATCATATATTTCCAACTTTTTGTTCATGAATTTTCCTAATTTCTCCTCTCACATATCCTTAGTTGTTCTTTGTCCATATTTGTTAGGCTCATTGACAGGATTCAAGCAACTCAAGTCTGTTATGTGACAGTTTTGCAGTACTGCAAAGTACATTTACTTCTTATTCGGCTCAACTAATCGTTATGCATAGCTCTACGTAAAAACAAAGCTGCTAGAATCGAAATTATGTTGATATCTTATTTTCAATAGTACTACCGATTTTCCGAACTTGACAATAGAACGAATTTGTTCACTTCATTGAAATAATAATTAACTAATCATATCATTACTGAATACTTTAAAATGAGGCATTAGGAGACCCAAGATCTAAAGTTCATTATAATAAACCCATACTTCAAAAGTCTGCATTTAAGTCAATCGACTCACTTCTGATTTGAGGTGTAAATTACTTGTAAATAATGAATCTGTTCCATAATTAAATTGCACTCTGTGGATTCAGCGGAAAGATGCCCTAGCTACAATATCTGCACATAAATTATCGAAATAACTGGTTTAGGAAGCCGTTTATATAATGGACTTCTTTCTTGGGGACATATGAAAACTTTCTATTTAAGGCCGGTGTCACATGGAGGATGTAGAATCTATTTGTTTGCAGCAAAATTTCATTTCAAAATCAATGAGAGTTTTTGGATAACATCCTATTTTTTAGTAGGGTAAATTAACTAAGTAGGGATTTTTGGCACCGTTGGCGATATTCATACTAAATACACTGTGTACACCAACATTGACAATTACACTATCTGACGCGTGTTTCGATAACCAAGTTATCCTCTTCAGAGAAAAAACTCGTTGGCGGGAATATTCATAATCATTCTTTGAATACTAAAAGAGAGAGGGCTGTAAGAAATTGTCCCTTTGTCCCTATCTAAGCTAATCTTACATCAAGCATTTTCAATGCTTTTGCATTTTTTAACAATTGAATTTATGAACCAGTTTGAAACCAAGTCTGCTAAATATTCCTTCCAGCCCTTTTGTATAGAGGATTGACGGGTATCAGAGCCAAATTTCTCTTGTTTTTCACTTTTTACTTTTTCCAAATCCAAACTCAAAGTGAAAAACAAGAAAAATTTGCTCTGATACCTTTCAATTTTCTTCATACAAAAAGGGTTGGTAGGAATACTTAGCAGAGTGGGTCCAACAATACATTAAAACAATTGTTGGACAATCCTAAAGATGAAATACCGAATTTGGAAAAGCGTGGTATATACGGAATAAGCTGGGGTGATTGTGACGGAAAGTATGTTGGGCAGACTGAGAGATCCGTTATTGTCCGGTTTAAAGAGCACACAGCTCATTTGCAATATGTACGGTCAGCAAAATCAAGTATTGCCAATCACGCTGCCAGTCATGACATAAATATTAATAATGTGAAATTGTTAAAAAATGTATCCAATAATAAATTGTTAGATGCATTTGGAAGCATTGAAATCGCTAGATGTGAGAGTAGCTTAAATAGGGACAAAGGGCCAATTCCTTACAGCCCTTTCTATAGTTTAGTACTCAAAAAAATGAAAATGAATATCCCGTCAAGGAGTTTTTCCGCGCTGGATTTAATTTTTGCAGGAGACGATTTATTGGTGAAAAAATTTAGTATAAAACAGATAAGTCAAGTTATTAGATTTTAGTTTTTGTAAATGTTGGTGTAGTTGTAGTTCCAGAAATCATCATATTTTTCTATTTTTCTATTGGGATGAAAATTGTGTTCAAAATGAAAAATAAACTCATTTATTACAATATTACTGTTTCCTAGCAAAAAATTAGTGTATCAATCAATTGGCTACCTACAAAACACCTCAAAAATTAACAGGTGCGAAGTGCTCTTTGTTTTTACAACGTGTGAAAATGAGAATCGATCACCGACAAATTTAGGAAAACAATATAAATAACCTTCGTTCTGGGGTAAGTTTTTTGTGGAAGCCTTAATTGATGTCCATTATCCACTCAATACATATGTCCATCATTTTTCATCCCCGTAACTTCAACTGAAGACAAGCTTACCCACATTCAGATAAACTTTTACTGAATTTTTTTTTCTCCAAAATCGTTAACGATTATATATAGATTTGAATATGTATACGGAAAATCTGTAATTTAGGGTGAGTTTAATAGATTTGATGGTATAGCATTTTTTATATGCAATAATATTAACAAGAAGAATTTAATTGTGAAATGTAATGTCTGGATACCCCAAGAGCTTTTATATCTCCTTATACGAAAAATCGTCGTCGTCGGTATTAAACAAAAAGGAGGCATATATTACTATATATTCTGAAAATTTCAATATTTCCACAAGGCAGATATATGGTGGTATTGAGAAAGGCCAGTCGCCAGTAGCACGAATTCTTAGAGCAGAAACTTACAGCTCCCAAGTATTTTATAGAAGATTGATGAATAAACCAGATAGGAACAAATCAAAACTTTTTTCATGAATGTATAGAAAAATTATTATCAGTTATATGAATTTGTAATATCATTTATATTGGAGGTATGTAAGTTTACAAGTATCAGTCATATCCATCCATAATAAGATGTCCATGTCGCCTTATACCAAATAAAAACAAAAATTCACATCAACAATTGTTGCAAGCTTCAACATATTCATAGAAAAAACACGCCATAATTAATACAGGTTTATTAAGAAGCAAAAATAAGCATTTTCCAGAAAATTATTGGGCAGAAACGAATAAGGTTTCAATAAAATTGTTTTTATGAGAATACAGAATTTAGAAATGGAGTATTTACTGAATCAGTCGGATAGGATTTTGCGTTCTTTTTCGAAAGCATATTTTATAGTGTATCTACTGTTACATACGCTTTGTTATTCTATCAGTGAATAACACCTTTGATAAAAACTCGAATATGAGAGATAAAATAAAATATCTCAGACAAGTCTGTGGAATTACTTTCAATTGAGCTACAATAAATAGTACACTAGAATATATTTTTAAAGAACTTATTACAGCTCCTGGAATCAATGTGATATCAAAAATCGTTTCTTTTTGCGGCCAAACACCGCTAAATAACCTTGTTAAACAGTTTATTATTTTTGAGGTACTCATGTTAAAACGTTTATACAATGATGATGATGATGACTTTCATACTGTACCAAACTTAATTGAATTTTGGTCAATTGGGAAGTAGTGCTCAATCTACATAAGAAATTCTTTTTTGTTATTGTTATTTCACATTATTCAAAGAGTTAAGGGTTGTTTACCTCAAAATATTCTAACAAAGAAACTAATAGAAAGAATAAACTCCTAATTTTAGGGCTGTCGTTTTAAAAATGAAATGTGACCTTATTTCTTTGGTATAATTTGAAAGTCTGAAACTTGTATTCACACATAAAAAAATTATACATGGAATCGTACCACCGTTCACACTTGAATAAAATTGAAATTCACTCTGAAACGACCGGTGAAATTTTTGTATCCGTTAATCATACACACTAAACTATCATTACATAAACACTGACGCACGTTTCGATGAAAAAATTATCGTCTTCAGTATCCTAAGGTATACAGTTTACGGAAAGTTGTTGATCTCAATCATCTCTAATAGTTTTTCCTATCTGTAATATTAGCACTAATCGAATATTTCATTACCATAATACGAGGTGCCGTCAAAAAATAAACCGAATTATTTCTATAAGTCTTTTATCTTATCCTCACTTTCCCAATATCATTTTTTTTATTTCACGGTATCATATTATAGTAAATCCGACGAGAAAGTTTGACGTGGACATACAGGGAAAATAAAAATACTTGTTTTGTAGTACACCGCTATAATTATCATGAAATTGGTGCTTTTTTGAGGTCTCTTTCTCAGTTGTAATATTCACAATTGAAACGTATATTACGAGCTCACAACAGATATAGACCGTGAAGACGGTCCTTTTTTAATATGTTATCGAGGTTGAATTTTGGCGGTTGCGCCGGGTATTTCTGCTTAATTTTTGTAGAGACAATTTCTAAGGAAACTTTTTTGTTTATTCACGTTAATCTAGAAATATAAAGAATCCAAAGGTTTCAGAAAGTGATTTTAATGTATAAAACCAGGCGTCAAAAATTCAATAGCATAGTAAATACATCAGAATAGTGGAAAATTGATAAAAAATTAAAAATCTAACTCAATTGCATATCTTCTTAGTTCTGTATAGGTTTTTAATAGCAAAAGAGGACTTTATATAACTAATCGCAAGAATGCTCTATGGAAATCAGATCAGGCGAGTTGGATGGGAGCAGAAACCTTAACTATTCATTCTCAAAACACCGCAGCTTGATGTGGTAAAATATAATGAAAAAAATTGGCTTGGTTTTTGTAATCAGACACATTGAGACATTGAGCCTGCTTCAAGTACTCTAATACCTGAAGAAAACTATTCAATAGTTGATTTTCTTCTTAATATCATCAGAAGTAACTGAAATCCTCAAGTTTTTGTACAGGAATACAATATTTTTATACAAATAGAAACGATCAGTTCTGAATTTCGGAATCACATACTCAAACAATCATAAAAAACCAGAATAAAACTCTCTCTTTAATCTCAATGAATAATTTCAAATAGATCGATTGTGTTCCGAATCAGAAATTCAGAAATATCTTTTGAATAGGTATTCACACAGAAAATGTAACTTGCAATGAGACCGAGACATTACTTCTAACTACTTCTAAGTTATTGACCTCAGATTTTAATATAAAACTATTTTTATACCTTCTCTTTATCCAATGGGGGCTGTATATATTTATATAAACGATCCAACTATTTCAAGAGTTACTGAGAAGCAAACAAGGCGCGGGGGAGGGACAGTCAGCAGGAGATTCTGTAAACCGACAGCCTTGACTCAGCGTCAGAAAGCGTGAATCTCAACTGCATAGCCCAAAAGTCACCGTGCGGGTCGCTAGGTGGGCAAACTGCATCTAACAGGATGGGGCTAAATCGCACACGACTAACAATTCTTTAGCTGCATTGCACGAGTTGTCCCAGAAAAGGTGATTCCACGTAGAGGTGGTATTGAAGGGCCACCTTGGAGCCCTGACTTGACGCCACCTGATTTTTTCTATGTTTGTCTACGAGAATAATCCATGAAATTTGACAGATTTAAGAAAAAATATTGAAAAAAACATCAGGAGTATTCCTCGACCACTCTTTAAAAAAGTTTTTGAAAATGTACAAGAACAGTTTGAGAAGGGCCGTCAATGTAGCCATCATTTAAACAATGTCGTGTTTGAAAAGTGAAATTTTGTTTCTTATCTTTTCATTTATACCAATAAATACATATAAAAATGAGTCTAATCTGAAATTTTATCCTGAATACAATCTCTCAATCTCAATCAGTGCTACTAGTTATTCTATTAATACTATTTTTGCAAACACGACTTTCTGGAAATTAAAGAATTCTACGTGAAGGCGTCATTTTGATATGATCTAACTCGTTACAATAAATATTGTTCCATTAGCTCAAAATTTAATTATAAACCTTATTCACTATAAATCCGGGACGTGACGACACTGAAGTTTGTTTAGACGCAAACAGATGCACTAGGAACAGCAGTCAATTCCGCATTGTTCTACTCATACCGTGCAGGATGTTTCATGCAGTTTGTTCGTGCACGTCAGCTTTGCTACTCTAATCCTATATTGCTTCTATTTAGAAATGTGTGTTCCGGTGGGTGTGGAAGAAGATGACTCGATTTACATATATACGAAGCATTGTGTTAAGAATGATTAAATTAAGATTTTTTTATTATTTCTAATCAGAGTATTGAATTCAAGGCGTTGTTATGTCGAAGAAACGTACAATTAACATTATGGAACGTTATGAAAAGTAAACACCTGTTCAAGGAAAGGAATTTAATTCGAATACTTCGTTCAAATTTGATTGATTTTTTTTATTCACGTCCCTTTTGGTTCAAAACGTAATCTATAACTGACATTTTTAATTCTAAATAAAACATTGAAACTCACTTTCATATTATTAGTAATTTTCCATGAAATCTTGCAAAGAAGCAATATTGCAGCAAAGTGGAATGTAGGTATAGTTTTAAGTATTTTTCCAAACGGCAGTAACTACCTCGAAGAAGTACTGAACTGGTTCTAAACGGTGTGTCAAATTGAAGATAAAGATTCCTTAACATTTCCCTTATTTGATATAATTTACGAATTCCCATTGTTTTTTTCCACCAAGCTGTCAACGTTGTGGGTACCTTGAGTGCTACCCGAGTGCCTTGAATTTGTTCAATTTCATAGAGGCCGGTCACAGCCGCACCATCGCCCACCCCTTGGTAGAAGTTATTTGGTCACCTACCTTTCAGCTCTGATATTGCTCCCAGCCAGTTTTTTACTAATCAATAGGATCACATAGGGGGTGTCTTAAGCTAAACCCTACATCATATTTCGTACGACATGAGCAAGACCTCCATACAAAGGGATTATTTCGATTTCATTCTCTTGAAGGTATTGGCATTTCAATTTTGAAGTAGCTTAGTTACTAGAACGCAAAACATTTGGAAATATTACATACTGTACAATGACTGAAAAAAAAAATGATTCACATCAATTTAGCTTTCCCATTTATCTTGAGACCAGAACTAGAAAATAAACGAGTTAATTTGAATAGAGACAGATGATTATGTATAATTTATTGAGTACATTACAACCTTAGTTTGTGTTATTCACCCCTGTTTTTGTTCGAAGAAAATTGTCTACATCACCCCTTAGTTTTAAAATCTTTACGATTCTGTCATCTGAGCTGGATTCAAGGAAGTCATGAAGAATACTAGCAAGACCTTCCCTTATCCTCGTAATCTTCACTCACAATTTGTTTTATGCACAGTTATAATTAATCCAAATATTTAGTAGATCACACATATTCAAAGTCCAGTTGGAATTTTATTGTATTCCAGATCCTTTTATATCCTAGAACTCTCTCTTCTTGGTGCATAATAGTAAGACTTGAACTAGCAAAAATATGGACTTTTCTCACATAATTATTTACGATATTTATCCAAAGAATTTTTGTATACGTATGCACATCAAATTATTCATAATTCTCTAGAAAAATCACAAACTCACCTTTCAGCTAAATAAAATCTTGATTTGAAACTTATTTTATCTTCAGTATAATCAACCCTATCCTTCAGAATTTTCAGCGATTGTATAATTACTAAAATATTCAGTATTTCCATGAATCTCCTACGATTGTAAAACTGATAAATCAACCACATTATCTGGCATTAGTTTGTAATTCTATTCAGAATAGGCGCTGAGTCCACAAGAACACAACGTTCAAGAATTCGAACTATTATTCAAACCGCAAGAAACAGTTCAATGCATAATCCAAAGTTACATAACGCATATCCCTTCATAAATTTTCTTGGAGTTCGTTATTACCGACACGAACAATGCAAATATGAATGTTATACAAAACTGTTTACTGTATAATAAATCTTTCCGCCAACGTATTGAAAGAAGATTTAGAGATAACTTTATAATTATAACATCACTAACTTTAATAGCCCTATAAAATTGGGCGAGATAATTTAGTGGATACCATGTAGGTAGTATTTGAATTCGTTGAATAGAGAAGACAAGCAAATCGTTTCGTTATAAACTAAAGACTATATATCTCAAAAACCAAATTAAAAATGAAGGCGTTCACTATTCGCAGCAACCTTATCGATTTTGAATATGATTTCGAGAATCAAATATATCATTTATAATAGTCTGGTAGTAGGCGTCGAATTTTCTGAAGGCTAATTTTTTCAAAAATAATTTTAATCAGCATCTCTAAACTGCTTTCTCATAGCTCAAAATGTGTTGAAAACAAGAAAATTTAATATTAGACAGAATCTAATAATCACAGTACTCCAGAATTGTAAAAAAAATTTATCCGAAAGTGATTTCAGAAGGCTGTAACTTTTCAAACTATTAATTATAACTATTGAGTTAACAAAAAAAGTCTGACTACGTTGTGATAGAATCACCCCAGTCAGTCGTCGATAAAAGTGAGAATTGACGAGGCCAGGTATGGGTATTCGAATTCGGTATCATCTTTTCTTGGAACTATTACGCTTCTCTTCCCTTGCTGCTTCATGATCTATTGAAAAAGAAAAGTGGTAGATGTTATTGATTCATCGACAAAGTTCCTAGTCTTTCAGTTGTGAATACTTTAAAAAATCATTCAATTCCAACACATATTATCGAAAATTTCTAAAAAGCGAGAAGTTAAACTATTTAATCCTATTTAGTTTTAATTCATTTCTTTCCTCACAACACGGTTTGTAGTGAACAAAATGACATTTTTCAATTTTTTCCTCATACTAAAACGACTATAAATATGGCTACCTACTCTAAAATTATTTCCAGTCATAGGAGATGTCTCAAAAGTATTAAAACTAATCAGATGTTTCATTTTTTGTGAGTTGGCGTGGAAATCTGATGAATGGGATTAAATTAATAAAATGTATCACACTGATTTAGTCCATTACTTCATAGAATGGAGGCTTAAATATTATATAATATATATGTACCCTTGCAGGTGAAAAACGTTGGGTTCAGTTTTTTTTTTCTCATCGAATCTTTCTTTTAAAACTCTCTCTATTTATTTCGGTTCTTTGTTTGTAATAGTACTGTGTCTAGTTTTTTCCGTATGTTCTCAATTATATTGTTAATTACCTCCATCAAGGTCTGCCTACATTCCCCTCTCTTATCACTTCTAATATTATCCTCTTAATCCTTTCTTCACTCATTTTTGTCACATGTCTGAACCATCTGAGTAGATTATCTCCTGATATAGTTTTAACCGACCCATTTTTCTCAATTTTCCGAAAGAATCTCTTACGTTTTCCTGTGTCTTCTAGAACTATTTGTTGGTATAACTATTTTCTCATAAATTCCTACTCTTAGTTCCTTAGGTACTAGATTTTTCATCTTTAATAGTTTTTTTACGTTTGCTGTCATTTATATCATTCCTATGTCCAATTTTCCATCTCCTGTTGTCATCGAGACGAGGTATTTGAAGTATTCTACTTGTTTTATTTGTCTATTTCCTATTTTGACATGTATCTTTGTTTCTATGCTTATAGTCATCGTCTTGGCTCTATCTTGGTATATATGTTTATATTCATACTGTATTTTTTGGATATTTGGTTGTACAGTTCCAGATTTTGCATTATAGCTTCTATCTCCCTGCAAATATATCCATGTCATCAGCGTGATAGATTTTTTTTAAAGTAACTTCGTCCATTTTCCACTCTCTACTTCGTAGCTTCTGAATCAAGAAATAAATGTGATTCAACAAAGAAAATAGTAATTCAATAATTGAATGCGAAAAAATGTGAACAGTTGAGCCAAGAACAAATAATTGATCACAAAAATCGCTTGAATTGAGTACTATTTTCTGTAATTCGGAAACCCTACCCTAACAAACACGTTTCCATTCGATTTTCATATCAGAGGAAGTAGTTGGTTGAGTACTATATACAATATTTTCCACATTCCCCATAGAAGACCTAGATAGTTTTTCCAGCTAACTGCAACCGCATCTTTGATTTGATTGAAAGGAATGCACTCTAAAATGCAGTCTCCCGTTTATTCAAGAAATTATTGAAGAATAAGAAACTAATACTAATACTTGAAAATCCTACCAAACACAATTATATATGAATAATACAAATTTTAGAATGTCTTCTTTCTCTGCACCTCGATCAAGGGCCCATAAGCAAAAGTCTATTCTGATCTAACTAACCAAAACTTGAAAAACTTCGACATAGACAACTATTTGTGTCGATTGAAGGCAAGGCGCTTCTTCGGTGGGAACTTAACGAAAACATATCTTCCAAATCTCTGGTAATTTTTAACTTACACATTCTATAACAATTACCAGTATCTAACATGTCGGTACTGACCTCCGACAACCTGTAGTAAATATGCTTGAGAACGACACAACTGTCTCTCTCCGTTTATTATGCTAAATAAGATATTTGGGTGATTCCGTTCTAACTGTGATTTTTTGTATTCAAAATTTCAAGATTTTAAAATTTAACTTTTCTAACTTTTTTATGCATATTATTCATCTATTTTACTGTAAAAATAAAACTCTAAGAGGAATTTACTACAACTTCAAAGTATCACGAGCAAGACACAAATGTCGGATTTTGAGTTCCACGGTACTGACTCATTTATCCACGGTACTGACATGGTAACTTAAGATATTAAACAACAAGTGCATCAATTTTCCTCAGTTTGATCATAAACATTAGAATTTATAAGGTAATTAGTTTAAATCATTTGTTACGACAAAAAAAATTAATAATTTATCGGTAAATTCTAGGAATGGACATGACACGGTACTGACATGGTAACTTAAGATATTAAACAACAAGTGCATCAATTTTCCTCAGTTTGATCATAAACATTAGAATTTATAAGGTAATTAGTTTAAATCATTTGTTACGACAAAAAAAATTAATAATTTATCGGTAAATTCTAGGAATGGACATGACACGGTACTGACATTCAAGTGATGTAGTATAAGTTTTCTTTAAGTGGCAAGTTATATTGTATAAAAATAATGTTTAAATATCTTAAGAATTATTCAATTAACACAAAATTTTTATTAATTGATTATTAATTAATGACTAGTACAAAAAAACAATACAGGACATTGAATATCACAGTTAGAACGGAATCACCCATTTATACAAAATATTAGGTATCTTGACATTATCTAATCGAATGTTATAGTTACACAGTTTGATATATTTTACCGTCTCCTTTCCGGCGGTACGTGATTGTTAATTGAGTCGAATTACACGTTTTTGATTTATCGTGGCCTACAATTTTTAAACGACCTTTTTGGTTCAACAACCGTCTCAGATTTACTCCGGAAAATTAAGTCATATGTGTTCGCAGAAATTGAAATTTTCATAGAAAAATTTGTTAACCTTAATGGAGACTGAAAAATAAAACTTAGCTCAGCTTTCTATTATATGTGGTTCAAGGACGAATATCAATTGATATATACTTCACGAATGAGTTCTTATTAATTCATTGATAATTCATAAAGTGTTAGTTCCATTTTCAAATTACAAATCAAAATGGCAATTTCTAAATTGATATCCACTGAAAATAGATGGGGCTATGAACATCAGTTGCAGATTACCGATGAAGTTCATTTTTATTTCACCACGCGTTCGTTTTACGACCTATTTAGTGAAAAACATTTTCTGTTTTGTGTATTTCCCATGTAGGCCATTACATCTTCATGGGTAGTAGAACCATACAAAATCCTCTCTGTTTGTTGATATTCAGCTTCGATGTCTCTTTTATGAGTTTTATTTATTTAATTTTACAACATACGTATTGATTTTTACATCAAAAGCTTTGTTCTCGGAAATGATATTAGGATAAAACAGAAATTGGGGCGAACGCAAAAGGTTTCTGAATATCTCGAATATTAGTCGTATATATGAAACGACTGTGAATTATTTATAACTGCTTTTTATATTTCCTTAATTCGCTGATGTGCATTAGAAAGAAGAACAAAAATAAATTTTTCGAATATGTTGAGAAAACGTTTTGTCGGGTACATTATTTTTGAGATTCTATGTATTTAATTGAATCTCCAAACAGCCCAACATAACAGCTCTATCTGTACGAAAAAACAAACACGGACAGTGGGCTGGAAGCGACAAAAAAGAGTAGATTTATTTGCAAATCATTTCAGTACAGTCTCCCAGCCACTAAGCTACTAAATAAACCAAGAGGTTGCACAAAACTTAGCAAATGTAATAAAAACAAGATGCTTGATAAAAGCATTGTCTCAAATTAAGTACACATTGAAATAGAATTAATAAACCCAAAAAAAGCACCGGGCTCCGACCTAATTACCGTCTAAATGCTGAAAGAATTTCCACAAAAAGGGGTCATGCTAACATACATTCATAATGCAATGCAAGTTGCACAAACCGTATTGATTGGTAAGAAGACCCAGCTAACGTGTGTCTTCAATTACTCCTTCATAGAATAACACTGAAGACTTACCTCTCATCAATTTGGATTCCGACAAAAACATTCAAAAGTGCAGCAAGTCCACCGACTCACGCAGATAATAAATAATGCCCTAGATAACAAAGAATACTGCTCTGCTGTTTTCCTTGATATCGGTCATGCTTTTGATAGAGTGTGGTATCAATGGCTGCTATACAGAATTAAAAGAACTATTCCCCCAAACTACTACCCACTTCTGAAATCTTAATTAACCAACAGAACCTTCCAAGCAAAAGTGAATGAGGAGAAGTCCGAAAATGTTATTATAGCAGCAGGGGTGCTACAGGGTAACGTACTAGGTCCGTTATTTTACATACTGTGGTCATCAAATTTACCAGTGACACAGTATACAATAGGAATTTTTGCAGACGACACAGTTATCCTCTCTACTGATCAAGAACCACAAACAGCAGCAAAAAATTTCAAGACTCATCTTGACCAATTACAGGAGTGGTTACAAAAATGGAGGATTGAAGTTAATGACATAAAATCAATAAATGTAACATTTACGCTACGTAAGGTACATATCTGCCAGTTAAGTTGAACAATAGGGAAATACCACAAGCAGATAGTGCTAAATACTTAGACCTAGACCGATCCACTCAACTCCACAGGATTAATCTCTACGTATCATTTTGAAATTTCATTTTTAAAATTATCTAAGTACCAGGGAGGTACTAGGCAAGTCACACATAAGTATTGCTCTTATTTCTAATCAAGAGCTTCGTTATCCGATGTATCACAGTAAATTGAATGAATATTATAAAACCTCATTGTGTGTTAGAAACATTTTCGTATATTCCAGAATATTATAAACTAAAACTCCAGAACTCTCATCAAATATTCGTTGTCAATAAAGGGTTTGTAGTCATATCTATTTGAATAGGGATTCTGGATCACTATTGACATCTATTTATTATTCTCTACTAACTAATACTTCATATTTACATTAAACTGTGGTCCTATCATAATAATTAACTTTTGGTTTTTACCATGTATCAGAATCATCATACTCATGTTAGTAAACGAAGATGCTTAAGACATAAATACCACCTGTTTACAACGTTTTTCAAAAATTATCTCATGAAATTCACGTCCGAACTGGACGCAAATACGCGCTTGAGGTCCTTAATAGAAATAAAAGATATCCAGCTCACGGTTTTCCTAAACGCGCTCGGTTTATGCAGCGAGACATCACGTTGGTCTGCGTGCTCGCATCGTCCGCGTTTAAATGTGCATCCGCTCTTTCAGAGTGAAACGTGACAACAAAAGTTTAGAAACTAGTTCCTAAGCAGCAAGCTTTGTTATTTAATTAAAAAGCTCTGTTGACATTCTATTTATGCGGTCATTATATTTTTATTACAAAGCCGTTAGTCATTATGATTCATTATTGTATATTAAGAAACAAATCAATTTAAGTATATCCACTAAGACCTTGACACGATGTCGAAACTGTTTATCTATAAAACAGGAACAACTTCCATTTTGTGAGCTTATCTTTAATGATTACTATTTCTGGTACAATTTTAATTAGCTCAACAGTTGACAGTAGACGGGAACGTAATCGCAAATAATACCAATCAGACTGTTTAAATACTTTACCGCCTCCTAGATTCACAATAAATTGACACAGCGATGTGGGTTTGAAGTCAGTAGAATCAACACTCGACGTAGGTATCGAGAAAAGTATATCAATGCATCTAAATGTTTTTTATTTTAGGTCTCTTCCGTTTAAAAATTATTTTTTTTTTTTGATAATTTTTAGAAGAAAGATAAATTTTGAAATTTCGACTTTCTTTTAAGTTTTTATCAAAATATTTTGAAATTTTTAAACAGAAGAGACCAAAAGGTCTAAGAAATAAGAAATTAAAGAAAAGTATATCTATATAAGAAAGACTGCTATCATCGTCAATTTGCCGTTTGTGTATATACATGATTATTCGTGTTAATAACTTGATCCTGGATAACCATCATGAAACCTTTGGAGAGATTTCCGCTATTAAACCATCTATTTGAAGCTTGTTTGTCAACATGCAGCTGGTTGAGGTCGTGAAAATGTCTACCCTGTAGTCCCTTTTGTGACCATTGTTCCAGCTTCCAGTGTCTAATACTATCTTCAAGTCAGATTCTGGTGATGCGAGGTTAAAAGGTAATAATCCTTATCTGCCGTGCATATAATCCGATGTAGTTGGTGGTGGCTGCTGCTCTTCATCATTGTTCGTATTAACTTCTGAATAACCTCTGGCTCTGTTTTTGACTCCTCCAGGATTTTGAAATAGTACATCAAAACAGGTGTGGCGTAGGTGTTGATTGCCTGGACCAAGTTGCCTGCATTTGATTCAGACTTCATAAGTAACTTCGCTCTGTTGGCGTATTGATCCTGGATTCTAGCTTTCGCCAGTTTGTAGTCCAATAACTCAGCCCGTTGAGTTCCCAGGCATTTGTAGGTTTCTCCAGTGGAGGATCGCGAGAAGGTGATTAATTTGACGCTCATTTTCTGCATATAGTTTGATATTGTCCATGTATAGAAGATAGGAGATGCTACTGTTGGTGTTTCTGTTAGTTTAAGGTTGAATCAGTACTTTGTATCGTTGAGCATGGTATATACGCGATTCGTTGCAAGGCAGAATCACAACATTCCTTTACGAATGAGAATTTCGTCAGTACTAAGGGAAATTGAACCGATTTGCAGGTGTAGGTTTGTTGGCAATCCTTTCATCGTTGTTAAAAGGAAATTTGCAAAAGTCGGGGACAGTAAATTTACAAGTTCTCCACAAGCCAGGAATGCGGTACATTATCAAACACTTTCTTGTAGCCTTCAAAAGCAGAGTGTATATCCTGATGATCTTACTGTGTTTGTTGAAGTATCACAGAGTCCACAACAAGTTGTTCTTTGCTTTGTTCTTCCTGTTCCTGCGATGAAGATGTTTATTTCCTCGACGTGTCTATAAATTCTGTTAGTGATACAAGCTGTAAGTATTTTATTTAAAGTGAGAAGGCATGTGATAGGTTTGTACTGAGTGAGGTCATTCGTCTGGGAGTTCTCTGGAAGTGAATGAATTGAACCTAGTGCTATAAACGTCGAGATATCTTCTGGGTTTTGTAGGAGTTGAGAAAATTGCTCCGCTAATTTTCTGTATAAGCTTTGGAATTTCTTATACCAGAAGTTTTGGATATTATCTTCTTCGGTGGTGTATCTCAATTAAAAAATATAAAATAATTAGAATGGTTATAAGATGTAGTTGTGATGAATCGTGTACACCCTGTAATACAATTTATCTTACAGATGAACAGAAAACTAAGTCGCTAATCTCCAATCTCTAATTTTTTTAATCAATTCACAAAAGAAGTTGACAATGGTTGGCAATATTGTAGTAGGAATTTTCGATTCTCACCTTGAATTATACTCATTCAACGTAGCCTGGCAATTCCTTTGCCAAAACAAACTTTTCTTATTTCGAGGGTACACTATATCCAGTTCAAGGTACAAGTGGGCCATGAATGCTGCAGGATCACAGACTCGTAAACTCGAGAACAAAGCTCGCTTCATTGTGAATTCTAGGGTTTTACCATAAAACTTTGCACGCCTCGGTTAAACGTCGGCTTGATGAGGTACACTGTATTTTTATGAGCTTTTTATGAAGAGTGCATCGCAGCATTTCTATTTATCGGATCCTCTATTGAGAGGATAGAATTTCAATTGCGGTTTTTTAATACAAAGGTTGAAACAAATTGAAGTTCCGTTCAATTGGTTTTAATACACATACGAGAAAGTTTGCTTTTGTTCGAGATTGGAGAAGGCACTTGAAAATTATTATGCAAACGATTCTTGATAAAAGAAAATATAATCAAAAGCAACAGTAACACACAAGGGTGATATCTAAGCTGGTATTTCTGGAACCGTTGACGATATTCATAATGAATACACTGTTTACACCACCGCTCCACTGACACTCAAAATTCCACTGTCTGACGCGCGTTTCGATAACCAAGTTATCCTCTTCAGAGACTGAAGGTAAACAGTTTACCTTATTTATCATATACTAGATAATTCAGATAGTTGCTAGTCCAGATTTAATTTTAATTTTATTTTGAGTGAGTTGAATAAGCACCACGACTCGATTTTTAATCCGTTAAGATTAGAATTTGGTTACATTTATTGAAGTCAATTATTTATCTCCATTTTTTTTTACTTTTATTGATAACATTGACTGCTTTACTTTGTTTACTTAGTTATCTATTCATATGCTTTTGGTATATCTTTCTTCATCTTTTTCTGTGAGTTTTTATTTGTCTAGGTCAATTGAATTGCACTCTGAAATCTTCCTCACCATTTTCGAGTATTTTCTTTTGAATATATGCCATATTCCTTTGTGTTTTCATGAACTTTACATTATTGCTACTCGTTATCTCCTCCTTCTTGTAGGTTCTGACACCAAAAATATTCTCTGTATTGTCCTTTCTAATATTTTTTGTTACTGTGCCTATTTTTATAGATAATAAATATTTATTCCTGTTTCACTTTCTAACATTTTCTAGCTTGCTGGATTTATACATCTTCCACTCAACTACGCTTGCTTGGCTCCGTCAAAACTATCTATTCAAAATTTTAGACCCCATTTTAGTGAATACATCCATTCTCCAAAGGCTTTCTGTCATGACCGTTTAACTTGAATTTGGTGTTTAAATCTATGTAATAGAAGTTAATGAATTTTAAGTTAATAATAACTCTACCAGAAGATCTTTTCGATGCGATAAAAACTCGAAGTTAAGGAGTAGCGCTAGCTAATTACACAGCTCTTTCTCATCGTTTTCTTTACCTTATCATTGCATACAAAACAAATTTCTGTTTTATATATATGTTATTGTCACTTTTCAGTACGGTGTACGATTTTTGTGTACTTCTACTTCCGTTGTTATATTTCCTATAGCCATAGTAAGTCCCAAATGTCATGGGTCTCAAATGTAAAAGTCCTGAGTGTTCGTGGGAGACTTTTTAGAAATTTCTAATGCTTTTGATTGAATGAATTAATAGCTAGTGACATGAGAAAGAAGAGCTGTCATCGCCAAAGATTAAAATATCATTCAATTCACATTTGTTTGTACATAAACTGCTACTTTGACAAACTATGTCAAACTCTTTTACTATTTCTGTCAAAACATGTCATTCGAAATATAGCCTCCACAAAATGATTAAATTATTAAGTGAAACTCTACAATCCAATGTATTTTTTCATACAAAGCAACTTAGGAATATATATCCAAATATTTTGAACTCTCTACAATTGATGAAATATTGTGATGAAAATGTGATAAAGAACTCAAAAGATATAGAAGGACAAAGTGAGGAGACGTTGAAAGCGCTAAAGGAGCAAATTGGAAAAATAAGGAGAGAAACTTTGAAAAAAGAACTAAGTAAAGGAAGAGGAAAGAAAGTCAATAAGGAAAATAAAGATGAATAATATAGTAGTGTTCACATGCATGCTAAGTATATATTGCTAATGTTCATATAAAAATTGTGGAATTAAATCAAGTGTTAATTTTGGTTTTAAATTACTTTTATCATGTTCAGTCCATTGGGTTCCTATCAAAATTTCTATATTCCTCACTTTTCATTCCAATTACATATACTTGATCGACAAGATCAAACTGATATAACTTCCAAACTGTATCCAAGTATGATAAAAAATAACTTCACTCTCATACTACTCTAAAACCTAAAACAAATAACGTTGTTCCGTTGAAACACATCGGATAATAATTATGAATATTCATGTTTATTGTTCTTCAAGATATAAGTGAGGATCGAAGAGAAAACTGGAAAAAAATGATGGAAACACAAGAGAATAAGCCATTGCTAAAAGCGCCGCCAAATACCAGCTTTCGAGGCTTTAAAAGAAGGTGTAAATCATACATACAGTGAAATATCGCGGCTTCTAACATGCAGATTTTGCGTTCCATTAAACATGCGTTTTTTCTAAGTTGGATACGCAACATGAAGGCTGTCTACCTATATTTTCAATGTTTCCCATAACATGTTAACATAAAGTGAGTCTTCAGGCAAATCACACGGGATATGCCTTCTAAGCCTTCGCTGGGTGTGAGGTCTAATTAGAGGTTGAGCCAATGTGTTAAGATTAGTTCCAATGCGATAACATACTTCTGGGAGAAGTGAAATATTTCTCGTATAACTGACCTAATTTGAAGGTCACAAGAAACAATTTGAAGGTCACAAGAAATAACATTGTCCGGTACCTACCATGGAACATTTATAAGAATTCTTTCTAGAATACCTAGAATGGGTTTCATTGTGACTTTGTATATTAGCAGCTTGTTGAATGTTAGTTGGGATCTTTCACCTATCAACTATTATGGTTTTTCATGTTTTAGGCCCAATTGCTTTTTCTTGGTTAGTATGTATGTTCTTCAGGTTAATCGATTCATATTACAAGGTATTTAAAATTTTTTCTGGTGAAGATGATGCTCGTTTAACATAACAGCTTGACAGGTCCCTCTCTGTTGAATGTAGCTGAACAACTTTATGTTCATTCCCTCCTTAATACATAGGATCGGGTCAAGTGCACTCCCCTGAGGAACGCTTAACATTATTCGATGTAAAGTTTTTGTGTGGTGTTAGATTTTCAAGTGTGTATCTTACAGGTAGGATATTAAGATTAGAAAAAACTTGTGTGGAGGGTTTTCCTTAATTTTGTATTGTAGTCCATTGTGCCAGACCTTATCAAATGCCTGGGTGATATATGAAAAGGTGAATAATATTCTTCAAAAGATTAATACAATTGTTCTATGATGGCATGTTACCCTTTAAATCCAAATTAATGGATAAGTGTTGGGCAACAAGTTGTAAGAATTAAATTGTTAGAATTGGAAAATAACCTGTTCTCAATGCTGTATTGTGCAACTATAGAATTCAGTCTGCAGCCTCTTATTCGATACTTTTTCTAGGGGAAATTCCAGTTGATATGGACATTCCAGAAAATATTTAATTCCAGTCTCAATCTATATTTTCAAGGTTTTTTCAAAAGGTTCCATAATTTCATCATTATTTTGAAATATTCTGAAGGTACAGTGTTTGTTCTATGTCCACATCAAGTCTTTTCAAATTATGAATAAATTTTCTAATAAGATGCAAAAATATTACATAATTTTTATGCATGGCATATCTTGAATTGAAATAAACAAGCAGTAAGTAAAATGTTTTTCCTGCTATTATTCTACTAAATAGCTATTCATTCTCCTCACAAAATTTAATGATAATCGAGAAATTAAAAAATGATCATCAATAAATTTTGTTTACTAAATATTTTCGTAGCCAACTGAAGTATAAAACTTTAACTGCCACGTTGTTATTCTTCTATATTCCGTTGCTGAAGAATTTTGTAATCATAAAAGATTTCAATTCAAATTTTTCATGGAGGGTTTGCTCATCATACAAAAATTAGAATTTATTGTTGAATATTCATGAAGATTCATCACATCAATTAGTTCCGAATTTTAAATAAGAAAGATATATAAATACAAGTCGGGTTTTTATGAATTCATTACCTACCAGATAATATTTGATGAGTAAACATTTTTCTATAGTCCTTTCTATAGTCCAGTTTTCTCCAGGCTCTCAATTTTTTTCATAGGAACTTTCTACTACTTCTATGCTCGATACACGTCGTGATATGTATGTAACTTTAATTCAATTAATCTGAATATTGTTATCAATTATTCAATACCACACGCTTCTTGAGGAACCCACCGTGTGAGCTGGCCGCGTCGGTAGCTTATTATATATCTAACCTTGTGCTATATCTACCTTTTCTTAACTTGGTGTGATGGTTCAATCTGATTGTGGACTGTATAATTCAACGGAAAAACAAAAAGGGTGTTAAATAAATACTGTATTATAGCAGCACACGCTACGTTGCAGGCAACGATAACCTCGTGATCACTAAATTATAATGTCACATTTGAAAACCAATGAAAATCGCTTTTTTGTAGTTTTGTTTCTCAAATGTAGTTTCTCAAATATTTAGATATTATTTTTTCACTTTCAATCAAATTTCACATTATTTCGAATCAGGGACTTATAAAATAGAGAAAAAAAATACTACAATGCAAATGCAAGTACCCTATAATGAATTGTTATAAATTTAAATGCTCTTACCAACAAACCATACTGGATTTAGCACATTTTCTTCAAGTCTCTTTTATACTACCAAAATTGAGATATTGGCAAAAATAAAAAGTCATCAATAAACTCCCACAGAAGATATGTAATGATTTTGAAGAGCTACACATATTTGATATCGGTGTCTTTGAAATTTGTTGTATTTTCTGAAAATTCATTAATTTACTGTGTTTCTGAAAATTTAACAATGAATTTGTATATAAATTTCATGTTTTTTCTATAGTTATTATGTCATATTTTCAAAAATGAATGTAGTTTCGGAAATTTTGCGTGGTATCCAAATATTTTTCAGTTATCAAGAAACGATATTCCGAGTCATCATCAACATACAACAATTCGAAATTTACTATAACTGCAAACCCAATTCTCTAGTGGAATAGTCGGCTCAATTTTTTCAGTTGTTGTGTATGTAGTTTAAATCAGACTATTAGTTGGACAATTTATAGTCCCGTTGAGGAAAAAGCAGAATTTATTGCTTCAGTATGTACAAAATTTGTATAGTTGGCATAATTTCCCAATTATTTCTATTTGATATTCTGCTGTTGTAAATGTGTCACTTCACATGTTTTTTTTCAAAGAATAATTTTAGATTATCTAATAATTATTATCCATAATATGTTTGAAATTACTCTCTTTGCATCTCAAATGGTTTAATATTTATATAAAAAAATCCCCAACCAGAAAGTATGTTCTAAACAAAAAATATAACTGGATTAATTTGTCTATATTCAACTGAAACAAAGTTATTCTAATTTTCAGATTTTCTCTATGTGTAAATTTTCTATAATCGCATTATATCAATTTGTTATTCATAAATCCATTTTAAAGTGGTTATGAGACTTTCTGCCGTTTGAGTAGACTCACGTGAACGCTAATACCAATCTTAATAATGTATAAAGTCAAGATTCCAGATTGTAATTTAAAGCAATAATAAGTAAGGGTTTTCTCGAGGGAAGTAATTGCAAAGCTACCAGGCAATGATTACGTAATTGCACTGCTGCAGCGTGGTAAACATTCATATTACTTATACACTGCGAGGTATATTTTAACCGAATTCAAGTGTTTTATTAATATTACCATAAATTTATACTGAGACAGTTCATGTTACACTGTTTTTACAAGAATATATTATATTTCAACGTGAAAGTGATGATTCGTTCTGATATTTTTGTTTGTGTTGATCAAAGTCATTAATATTAATCGTATGCTGCATTTAAGATGTTTCTACAATTCTGAAAACCGTTTCTAAAGTATCTATTTGGATTCACAATCATCAAATCATTATATAGGTCGTTATAAAATACTGACTATATGCATATCTCATTTTGGCGTTATAACAAACTATAAACTAACTCCCCTATTGTCTGTTCAATATTCCAGTTCCAGTTCTTACATCTTGAGATGCAATTTGTAGATTTTTCTGAGATTGAGAGATTTGCGCTTGCGTACAACGAATTACCAGAGATGTATTTGAATATTGATGTCAATTTTTTTGGATCAATCTGTCAAGAAGCTATTGCAACAAATCCGAAATAACCCATGAATTTATAAAATTCTCAATCGTAACTAAGTCTTGAATTGATACAGGATTCCTTGTTTCAACAAATCTGAATGATACCATCAAATTCCAATAGCAAAAAGAATTATTCCAGTTACTTGTTAGTCATGGTTCTTTCATAGATTTTGAATTTATGAAGTATTTGATGGGTGAGATGGACACAAGCTAATCATATTTATCATGATATATACTGTTTAACAAGATTATATTGAATATTTCTTCCTATATTTCTTCCTGATTTTGATGAAATCAGGGTCATGTCACGTATTCAGTGTCCTCTAAACTTTGGAAACATTAGTTCTAAATATGGTTGTATCCTCGAGATTCTCCATCTTAACCCTCGAATCGTCATACTATGCTTGATACACAACGATTTATGATGATGATATGACTACGTTTGTTATAACTTTGCCGACAAAGGGTTTCATCTTAAGCATGTTGCTACTCCAATCATTAATAACCGACTACTTTCATTGACTATCGGCACAGCGGGTATATGTCAAGTGGCGATGTATGTCTTTACTTTGGACAAACAAAAAGATCATTCCAATATTCAATTTTAAAATGCTGTAGCTTGTAATATCTGTTGACTCATCATCACACAAATGATGAGAATTTCAAACGATATGATTCTTCATTATAATAAATAAAATGTCAAAGATTAGCTAATTTTCAATACCAGAGAAACCTGTAATTTTGTTCGAACCTTAAGGTACATTGTTCCTTTTAATTAAAAAAATGAGTGCCAGCAAGATGTAGATATCTATGTTTGGCCTGGAACTCCAATTTTAACTAGATTGAAAGCTTCCTCAACTGAGTTAGTTGTTTTTGAATATTTTGTATATTTAATAAGATAAAAATGACAATGACTTTTGTTTTAGCTTTGACGTAAGAGCTAGGGATTTCAATCAAGCAAAACTGTGGTCGTCTCCAGAAATATTTGGGAATAGAGCATTTTTCCGAGCGGTAACTACACCCGCAGCACTAGTCATAGACAATATCAAACTTAGTGATGGCGGTATCTACAGATGCCGAGTAGACTTCAAGAATACTCCAACAAGAAATAGCAAAGTTAATTTCACTGTTATAGGTAAGTAAAACTATAATTGTATGTGGAAATTTTGATGATAGTTACATATATTGTTTGGGGTGTGAAGTGATGGATTCACGTTTCATCCATGGTTATGAAACGGTGGAAATTTATCGGCTTTATTACTGTGAAACATTGTCAAACAATCGATGGAGCATTGTGAGCAAACGTGGCACCCATCTTGCGTACAGCTTTCTCATATCCAAATTCTCAGTTAATCCTCACTATTGATGGCAGTCAAACAAATACTAAGCAACTAGGTGTCTTCATGTTAATTGAATTTTTTTGTAAAATAATTCATTTCACTTACTTAAAAACGTTACAATGATCAGATCATCAAAAAGCTCATCATACTCTTCCAGATCGGTTCTTTAATTTAAACCAATTCAGTGAATGATCTTGATCCATAAGGTAATAAACTGCTTTTTTCCATTACTCCATCAAATGATTTTTAACTTTTGAAATACGTATAACAACTTTAAACTAAATTGATTGATAATTTCAAAAAATCAAGACAGAATTTTACAAATACGTTACTGGCCGAGATGAAGAGATGTTTATAATATTTTTCCACGTGTATAAACATCATCTTACTTCGAAAACTTCGTATCAAAATACCGTTTTCACAGCAAAATCAATAATAAAATTGAAAACTTTGATAATTATAGTGTAAATATCAATCACTTTCTATTGACAATATTACCAAAGTGAAAAAAATAGTATCAACGAATTTATATTGAGAAATATGAATGATATATCGATTCAGTGAAACTTTTGTTGATATAAAATTTATTATACGGTATATCTTATAAAGTCTTTCAAACCCCCTTGGGGTCTGCCAATTATTCACTGCCGCGCATAATACTCTTCCAATAATTTAACTAAATAATCAATCATCAATCGTCAGTTAGATAATTTTCATATTTTTCAGATACCGATATCTAAACTCCATCAAACGCGATATTTTTCCCCAAGGAAATGCGTGAAAAGGGAAAAAGCAACCATTTATCACCCGTCGAATAAATGTAATATCTAAAATGACAATTTGTTTTTTTTTGCCTCATTGATATTGGAGTCTAGTCTTCTTGAGGATTCCAAACAGCACAAAATAGCAGGAGTTTGCTTAAATGTTTGCAGATATAGACATTTTTAGGCCAGTGAAATATCCTGAGGTTCAAGTTACAACAGAAACAAAATTAAATTTCAACTTCAATGCAACAACATCTCAAGAATGAGAGAAAGCTGAATCCAATAATGTGGATTTGATAGCGCATGTAATTAAAAGATATTTATTATGATGTTCTAGATCTCAAATCTAGCGGTTTAACATAAAAATAATCAAACCTCATGTAACTCAATTCAGAACCACTCAGTCAGGAATCCGTTTCAACTGGTTAAACCAGTTAAAGAAATATAAAAAAATTGTGTGTTACAGACAAACATTTTAAAAACACTCACACCTTCAATGGAGAGCTAATGAAAAAACCCTCCTAGGTGTACAAATTTAAGGTTCGTTCCAAATTAGATTATGGAATCTTTATTTACGTGTCATTCAGTCTGATTTGAAAACTCTTGTTTCTGTTCAAAATACAGCTCTAAGAATTTGACTTGGAGCTTTCCAATCCAGTTCTCCTGAAAGCATCTATCTTGAATCCAATGAACTTTCCCTATGGCTGAGTCAACAACTACTTCTCATGTAATACTGTGTAAAAGTTAGAGCTTAAACTGGTAATCCTGTTTACCCTCTGATAAATCGTTAATCTGACTCTAAGCTCAAATCACTTCCTATCACTACTCATAACTAATATCAACCTATCTGAAATATCCCTCATTCCTATATCATTTTGTCCTTCTTGGAAAAAGCAACAACCAAAATTCAATACATATCTAAACATATTACCTAATCATGAAACACACAGCGATATCCTGAAACAACTATTTCTGAATATAATTAATTACGCTGGCTGTAATTAAATTTTGTATACTGATGCATCTAAATCTGAGGTGCTGTAGTGATGAAGAACATACTGTGGCAACTACTACTGCAATTATCAATGCCACAGCTGGTAGCCAGCCCACCGTTGTCTCCGCTCAAGGAGCCTTTACCGAGGAAGAAGAAAATACAGCACTGAGGAGTTCATTGAAGATTTTTACTGGATGATGTGGACGAGATCTATTTGAAATACTGATGTGATGCAGAAATCAAAATTTTTGTTCGATTGAAAATTACAGATTTCGGATCACTGGCGTCCCATAACTCCAATCAAGATGCAAGCAATTAATGTAACAACTTCTTCTTCATTAAAATTCATTTGTAGCAAATGTCGAGTTGAGGTCGAAGTGACACGTCCACACTGCTACATCCAATTTGACAGCATTTTTCCGGAACGAACTGATTCGGGTTCGGTTCGACTCGACACGACATAGTTCGACAAAGTCGAGCGACACGTCCACACTTGTTCAACACTGTCGATCGATAAAGTCAAATAGTGTCGAAGGACATAGTGTGGACACAGCTTTAAGAAGCATCCCAATAGAAAATTATATCAAATGTAGAACAGTTGAGAGTATGTGCCTGTTGGAGGAATGTGATGGAGTAACTTGAAAATTATGACTTTCTAAGGACATCGAGTGTTTGTTGTGGGTTGTATTCATATTTCTGGCAGCTTTTCCGTATTTTAAAAAGTTTATTATTCTATATTTGTAACTAGTATTTTAATATTGAGGAAATAGCAGACTATTTGTCAAAATTCCGAAGCTGATGATATTATTAAAATTACTAAGAATTTTCGTTTTCCAAAGAAAAAGAGTTGTCTTAAATCCGTTAAATACGACTGTAAGTTTGAATCGACAATGTAAATTTCCACCTTAGTAGGTAATCCTATTATTTAGAGAATTTATGACTCACTTTGAGCAATTCAAATTAGATGCATGCGAGAGACACAGTACAATAAATTCTTTTAGTACGGTGCTTCTAAAACCGGCTTCAACATTAGAAGTCTAATACATTTATGAAATTTTCTTCACATAAAAAAATAGATTATTTGTATGTTAACGATAGATCTTTCAAAAGTTACTTGATTTATACATTTTGTAGGGAAGAGATGTTAACGTAACTAACTAACTAACTAACTAACGTGACGAAATTTCTAAAAATAGAGAAAATATCGATGATTGTAGAGAAATTCCAGAAGTTACTAGGATTAGAAATGCTACATTTATTTCTACTATCCAATTCCACAACGTTCGAGATGATACGTTGGACTATAGAATTTTTATGATCACGTGTCTTAGCATTAGGAATGGTGTATCACATACTAATCAAAGTTTGATTGAATACAAAAAATTCATATATTGATGAGATCCCTAAGTGGTAAAAGTTCCCGTAAAACTAAAGTAAATACAAATTGTGAAATTAAAGTGAACTTAGTCAGTGTCCTTCGAGAGTACCTAACCCCTAGAAGCAACTTCACTTGGCTAAAAACGATTCAATTGAGGACTTTGCAGCAAGAACGACGCAGCTCCAGTTTTAACGAAAATCGGGGTTATGCGCTGTTTACAATGATCAAAATATTAGCTATCGTTTGGTGCAAGATCGACGCAGCTATGGTGATTGGGTATACTAAAGCATGTAATAATGGAGATGCGTCATACTGTGTTTGGAGCAAGAAAAACGTAGCTCCGGAGCTACGTCGCTCTTGCCCCAAACGCGCATCGCATTTTGTTTTGACGTTTATTAGATATTTTAGTAGTTTAACTGTTTGTGTTAGTTTTCTACCTTTGCTATAATATTCTTAGTTGTTATTTTTGAGTTTATAACAAGTGTAATATGTTAGAGGAATTGGACAGTGAACCTGAACCTTTTAGTGGTGGTTCCAGTGATGAATATGTGGCAGATACAGCCGACAGTAGCACATCAAGTAGTGATAGTGATAGTTTGGAGGTTAGAAAAACAAACAGGAAGTCTGTAAATGAATCGCAGTGGCTTCGAAATAAGAAAAAGAAACTTTTGGCTACTGGAGCAAGACATCTTAATAGTGTGAACAAAATGGTCGGTCCTAGAGTGGTTGGCGAAGACTGTAAATGCAAATTTAAATGTTTCGAAAACTTTAATGAACAGGAGAGAACGCAGATCTTAAATAAATTTAATGAAATTGGCGAGAAAGTAATGCAGGATACTTACCTTGTAGGCCTAATAAGTACGTCAGAAGTAACCAGAAAACGTCCTAAGACAGGAAATGGTCGGCAACGAAACGTTTCCCATAAATACATGGTAAGTACTTACTCACCTTTCAATTTATTTTCTGAAATAATCCATTTTTTTAAATTCCAGATTCGTATTGGTTCAAAATCCCACCGAGTATGCAAAAAAGCATTTGGTGTGGTTCATGGTATATCATCTAAAAGAATTGATCGCTTGTCAGCTTTCTTAAAATCTAACGACGCTATCACATCTCCTAAGGATGGTCGTGGAAAGCATCACACTAGACCCAACATGATCCCCCCAGAAATCGTTGAGCAAGTAGATAGCCATATTCGCAGTTTTCCCAAGAGATCGTCTCATTACAGACGTCAAAAAAATAATAATAAAATGTATCTTTCAAAGAAAAAACAGAAGAAGCTAAAAATAATCCCAAGGTAGAAGTACTCTGCTTTGATCATCAACAGAATGCACCTTTACCTAAAGTCCCCTCAGGAGATGCATTTTATCTTAGGCAGTTATGGGTTTTTAATTTCTGCATTTATTCAGCCAAAACAGGAATTTCGCATTTTTACATGTATGATGAAACCACTGGCAAAAAGACACCCAATGAAACCATTAGCTTCCTAGATCATTATTTAAAAAATATAATGTCCAAGGATGTGAAAACATTGTACATCTTCTCAGACAACTGCGCTGCTCAAAACAAGAACGGAAGCCTAGTACAATAAATCTATTCACTTTGGCCCAAACTAAACAGTTTCAGTCGATTCTTCATCGATATCCTGAACCTGGCCACTCCTGATCATTTGGGGTTGTAGAAAAAGCATTACGAAAAATCGAACGAATATTTACTGCTCAAGAATATATGACACATTATGGCAAATGCAGCAGAAACTTTGAAGTGGTCCCAGTAGAACAAAACATGATTTTTGACTTTGTAAATTATTTAAAGCCACATTTTAAGAAAACAGTCATCAACCAGCATAGACAGAAATTTGCGATAAGCAAATACAAACTGATTTTATATGAAGCAAACAGTGGAATCCAGTGCAGCGAGTCTTGTAATGTACCTATCTATAGTACATTCAATATTCAACGTTCTACGTTAGATACCAATACGGCACCAAATCAACTGTATAAAGAAAAATTGCCATTGAAAAAAGTAAAATATGACAACGTGATGGTGCTGGCAAATCAATACGTGCCAAAAAACGACCTATCTTACTATGAAAAATTAACTTTTGCTCAGGGGAACACAGGTAGTGACGTCGAAATGACCAACGACGAAAAAACTATTGAATAGTATTACATTCTATGACTTATTATTGTTTTTGTTTAATGAGTAACATTGAATAAAGTTTATGTAATAAATATATACAAATTTTGCGTTCAAATGTAATTTTAGCTCTTTCATTATTGCAGACACGCACACTTTTTGAAGTTTTGGTGCAAGAATAACGTAGATCCATTAAAAAACAACTTTTTATTTGCTTTAAAATATTATATTTTTAGAAGATTTTCGGTATTTGTAATTGTTAAGGTACGTGCTTTTGGCAGTTTAAAACGTAAAAGTGGTATCTAATAAACTATGGCGTATAAAAGTTTTTTTTTTATTTTCTCAAAATCGACTTTTATGGAGCTGCGTCATTCTTGCTGCGGAGTCCTCAATTGTCGTTTGAGGTGTCGGGAGGACAATTGTCGGATCGGAAGCTTCCTCCTTGGGTTTGTGTAAGCAAGTAGGTAGGATTGGGAATAATAAAACAATATGAAAGATGAGGGACGTACGAGTAGGTATATCAGTTCTATCTTAGACATGCTACAAGATATGTTGGGTTGATTAAGATCAATCGCATGCAGTTTGAGAGGTTAAACATTTTTGAATTTCTGGTTGGTCATTTGGGTGACGAAAGAATATTGTTTTATTGAGGTAGTTGTTCTAGTAGTAGAGAATTTAAATGTACGTGTATAATATATTTTTCGCCAAGTTGTTATTCCTTTCCTTTCATGGGTAAATAGTATCACCGTTTTCATCTGGTGAAGTCTTATTTAGGGGCACACCTAGTGTGACATGTTTTGAGAATACACAGTAAAATTTTTGAAATAAAATATTAAATATTTTTGAAGTCAAAAAAGATCAAAAAACTGGAGAGTCATCGTATGGAGAACTATCACTTCAGCAAATTCGAAAAATGCTGTTTGGAGAAAAACGCGTTTAAAGATAAAATGATAGTTTTCACTGTTATAAATGGATTAACATCATACTTATCTGGCTCCGAAAATACGTGACGTGGCAGTAAACGAAAAATATACCGAAATAATTATACTTATATATTTCTGTTTACCTGGAGGCTCACAATAGAAAGCGGAATCGTTTTACAAAGGTTGGAAGAGACGGCAGACTCCGAACAATAACTCAGGTATGTCTCGTAGCCAATGCAACTATCTAACTGCCGAGCGGCTACTCTTTTAAATGGCTGTAACTCAAAAACTATTTATGATATCCATTTATAATTTTAGTATGTTATTTTTAAAGGTATAACCTATCGAAATATGGGGAAAAATGGTGTGCTCCTTTAGAGTGTGAACTGGTTTTAGCCGGTATATCGTCACGGTTTTCCGCAAACTTTCATGATGAACGTTTTCCCTCCTCATTTGATCACGTCGGTCGGGTGGCGGATTGATATTGTTTTATTGAGGTAGTTGTTCGGAAAAATGGTCTAAAAATGTAATAATCCGTGAATACCGATGAGATGTATATGTTCTTATTAGCAACAAAATGATTTTGTCTGAAAGGAATTAATACTTTTTCATATATTTTTGACAAATAAATAATTGTTCTAGTGGGTTCGGAAATTGTGAAGACCAACTACACGTAAAGCGATTGAAACTTTTTTTCAATGTTCATATGAACTTCGGTCATTTTTTCTTGTGAATTCCGGTTCAGGCCTAATAAATATTATTGTTCTTTTGTAGAAGTTGAATTCATTTTATTTGTTTGGATTTATTTTTGTTTTGCCAAAATGACACTTTGTTTTTTATGGGTATTTTTATATATCTCAATAGGGCTTACTTAGCGACAATATCGAAAGCTCAGTTTTGTTAAATGATAGCAATAAAATCTGGGAACGGGAAAACAGAAATAAGCGGATTTTTATCAGTTCTACTTCATGACTTTGAATTTCTTCTATAAAAAAGCAGGACCACTTTTAAGTCAAGAGAAAGAATAAGGAAAAATTCAAACCACTCAACTTGATATTAACATATATAAATTGATTGACTCTTTTTTGTCAGCACTAGAATCCATAATTACATTTACGGTGACAGGAATATATGGATCCAATTGACGTGCATTGAAATAAAAAATCTCAAATCTTTCAAAAAATTGGAGTAAAAAAATTAGTTTTTGATATTGGCTACTGTCTCCACTCAGTCAAAACGAAGCTTGGCAAACTGACAGCAACTTTAAGGTTGGCTCAATTGGTCACTAGATAGTGAATAATGTTTTCACTATGTATATTTTATTTTCCGAAAGAGAAATCTGAAGGTGCTGGCAGAAAACATGACAATGATAGGAAGCCGAAACCGAAATTTAGAAGCTTAAAATATTTTAAATTAAAATTGAAGAACTTGACCACAGAAAAAAAGGTCATTACTGTCGAGAGATGTATGGAGCGAGCTTGTGGAATTCTTTTATACAGGGATGGGCATAGGCTAGTTTATCTTTCATTTTAAACGGAGTAAGCTCTAACTATAGAAAATAGAGATTGCTTGGTCAAACAGCTTTTTAGAAAAGTTCATGACGGAAGGATTGCTAAACATAATAAAAAGAGAGAGGCTAAAACTTGATACTAAACGTAAGTGAAATTTAATAGATTCCACTTTATTATGGCTGCCGGTGGAGTCATATCGTAGACTTTATGGTGCATTGCTACAGTAGAGTAGCTCAGATATGTTTTCATGGAAAGAAGACAGCAGAAAACAAATTATGGTTTTTCTAAACATGTATTCCATTACAAATGACAATCTATCTTGATCACAAGTATATTTATGATTTCATGATGTATACATAAGATTTAAATCATTATTATTTATTGGTGTTTCTGTTTATATAATAATATAATTTAATGACACTAGAACAGTTCAGGTTATGCCAAAATAGGTGCACATTTGATATTTTGATAGATCTAGAATCCAAAATAAATCGACTCAAATAAAAATTTTCTTGTATTTCCATTTTCCATAATCATTTGTATAATAATCTCGTGACCATAAATAACGCACCACCCTTTATTTCAATATAAAAACCTAAAATGTCAATCTTTTGGGTTTCTTTTTTTTCCATCAAGAAAAGCTGAAGTATCTCAAATGTAGCAAAATTTCTTATCAGCAATTAACTGTTTTCGTGGTTTTTTAAAATTTCAATTTTATGCATATTTTAATGTTTGTTTCATTCTATTGTTGTACCAACTTGTGGACAGCAGTAATTTAAGTCAATCAAGGTGTGTTGAAGTAAAGCCTAGTTAAACAGAAAATGAATGGAGTTAAGTATTTAAGCGAACGCGAAGCTGAAAGAATAGCCTAGTTAGTTGGACAGGGACAAAGTTATCGTGAAGTGGCAAATCTGTTTGGCGTACGCCACACAACCATTTGCAAATTGATGCAAAGATTTCGAGAGACTGGTTCAAATTCTAGGAGGCCTGGACAAGGACGTCCTTCAGTTTTAACTCCTTAAGATGACTGTTTTTTGCAATTAAGTTCATTAAGAAATCGGTCAATGATAAGTGTCGAGCTCAACAGCCTTTTACGAGAAGTCCGAGATGTAAATATTTCTGATAGATCAATAAGACGACACATGCTGGTCTACACAGTAGAAGAGCTTCCAGGCACCTTTGCTAACCAGGCAGCATCGTCTTGCTAGACTAAGATTTGCAAGGCAAAATTTAGATTGGAATTTAGAAAATTTGAACCAAGTTTTATTTACTGATGAGACAAGAATCAGCCTAAGAGGTCCAGATGGACGTAATCAAATTCGAAGAAGTCGAGCAGAAAGATTAGCGCAGTCTTGTATCATTCCCAGGGAGCCGTTCCAAGAAGGGTCTATCATGTTTTGGTGAGGAATTTGTTTTGATTCCCGCACAGAATTAGTGTCTCTTCCTAGACCCGCCTTTAACGCAGCAAGATACATAATTGATATTCTTGAAAATCACGTCATTCCGGTTGGGCCATTTATTGGTAATGATTTTCGTTTAATGCATGATAATGGTAGACCACACGTTGCGGCAGATGTTCTGAATTACCTAAACGAAGTAGGAATTCATACCCTGGGCTGGCCACCAAGAAGTCCAGATATAAATCCTATCGGGCATGTCTGGGACATTTAAAACCCCGCATTCGTCGTCGAAATTCATCTCCTTAAAATTTAAATGATCTTGAGCAAGCGGCATTAGAGGAATGGGAGCACATACCTTCGTTTTATTGCAATGTTTTTATTTTTATTGTTTTATTCATTAAAAACCATTCAAAATTACTACACATTTCTTATTAATGCGTCAATTTAAATTTATTAAACAAAAAAATATTTTCGGAAATCAGGGTGGTGCGTTATTTTTGACCATGAGTATATATAGCTGAAAACGCAAGAAAGAGTCCATAGAAAGACTCCAAAAGAAATGTCATCGATTATAATTTAAAAAATATTCTTAAGTATCTAAAAGACACACAATCGAATCGCAAACTGTAAACTGTGAAATTTCGCTTATAAACTTTACTGTTGATGCGACAATAAATATATAAACAAAAAAAATTGATTTTTGTTGTCGAGAATTGCTATGTCTTATTTTCTTCGTGTTTATATAAAGATTACTCTCATTATTATTAAACAAGGGTAAGTGGTACATTCCTGGGAATGTTGATATTTTTGACGACACGTTTTTATTAATATTTTTATAGCAAAGATTTATTTCAATATCAATTTTCAATTCAATAATTATTGTAATTATATACAAATGTGGTAAACTATTATATTTTTACTTTAGTCAATTCTCAAATATCTGTGAAATATCACTCCACTCTTCATTTATTTTGATGTTATATTGGAGATGAAATACTATGATGCATAACCTCTTTTCTAGAACATCATCCATGATAAAAACCTACAAAAGCTATTACAGTTAAAAGAGCACGTTTCATAAGATCCTTCCAATATAAAAATATTTATGGCGATTGTATAACGAGAAAACAAAATGGGGACTGGTCCGCGTTAAAAGTGTTCTTCTCGGAATATAGGGTTTCTTGTGGAAAATTGTTGACCCGTGAACGCTATATGTTTCATCTGTGAAAAAGGCAATTTATTTTCTCTTTCAATAACCAAGAAACATGTCTGTTGTTCACTGAAAATACAAAGGAAAACATCATTCAGTTCAGTAAACGTTTAAGTAGAGAAAAATGAGATAAACTCAAGCTGAAATTAAGGTTAATAACTTATGATACAGGGTGAGTCACGTATATTTACACGGTCTCTAGGGCGTTATATCTGAACATGCCACTTTAAATACAATATTATTTGATAGAACAAGATAATATTAGTTTGTTGTTATTCCAACGATAATTCTTTGTAGTGACGGTGATTGAAATTATGAGCAAAAGTTTTGAAACTCTGCTGATTTCGTGCTACATTTACAATTGGTTACATGAAGTAGAAGAAGAGGATCACAATTATCATCGATAGAAAGAAAGATAGTGTTGTTAGGTATCGGTAGTAGAGAATCCTAATACAAGCACCAGAAAAAATGCCTGAGATATAGATATAGTGTTTTCAAAACTTTCAGAAAGCACAATTATCATATGTATACATCATCAACTGCTTCAGTATTTATACGGAAATGACTTTTCCTACAGGCTTTTGCTCTTGGTTACTTGTTATTCACCATAATAGTCTATTGAATAGTCTCAAACTTCACTATTATTGCACTGGAAACAGGCTTTTTTTACCCGTGTAGACCGTCAGAAATAATGAAACATAAATGTGTTTGGTGGAATTATGGAGAACACGTAATAAGTCCCTACTTTTTACTCTCGTGAATGGAGAAAAATTCCTAAGATTGTGTATAGTACTTCACCAACATCTCCCAATCATAGATTCTTCGAATTAGGAATCCATTTGCTGTTGTTACAGTTAAGACATGTTAGATCATTTGATCATAGACATACACGCTTTATCACTGAAAATGGTGCTCAATTCCATAGATTTTGGTGAAGTATTTATAAATTCAGTACGGTAAAAGGAACCCTTATGCACTATACATTATTACAGTGTTATTCTAACTATCAAAGTACTCCTGGTAAAGTGATAAAGTATCTTATGTTTGAATTGGGCCAAATTGACCGTTAATATTTGAAAATCCTGTTACGAAATAGTGGTAGAACCAATTTTGTTTATGCAACTAAATGTTCTTGATATTAAGTAGAGTAGCGAAGAACTTTAACATAAATGGAGAATATGTCACCTGTTTATGATATCCTGAAAGAAGAATGAGCTTCATCAACAAAAGAGGGATTCTCATAAGAGAACATACTCACTTGTACAAACTTTCGAATTTAGGAACTATAAAGTACAACATATGAAGCACCCCTTATCATTAAATTTATATGTTGGTATACTTATTGGACGAGTTGCTGAGATCTCGAAAAACTATTGCGGCCCTTCCTCTACGTAGTTTCTGAAATTATTCCTCAATCCCGTAGTTTTCCTGAGACTTTGAGGAATAAATAAATTCTTCGTGATGCTACCACGAGTCGAGTCTTGCTAGTTTTTTACCGTGTGATCAAAGGTTAGCGACTGTGAGTTCATAAGCCTGAACTCGAGTCTTTCGAATACGATGTCTACCGTCTAGCCGTTGCTTTCGTTTGTATAGGTGAAAATAGAGCAACTGATTGTTGTGAAATTTCACATAAAACTTGGAAAAACTGCAACTTACAATTTATTGAAAGTGCATGACGCGTTCATGCACTTCATGCGACAAAAAAGGACGAAAATATTGTATTAGTATTTATTCGTCGATTCTCGCATCGTGCGACTTCTACATCTCTCCTTAAGTCAAATCTACATTAGCAGGAACAAATTTTTAGTCTGTTGTGAGAGAATAATCGGCGCGTGTTCTGAAGGAACTGCCATAAAAAGACTTTCTGCACATTGTCGAACACTAAGGCGATGGAGAAGTTTTAGAGACGTATATTTTAAAAATGGTAAGAAATAAATATACATCGTATCCAAATAAAGTATCTTTTATTAATCTCGTTATTTAATAGCCATCCCTCGTATTATCTTTACTGAACCACAAAATCTACAGTTGTAACTCATCACCATTAAGAGATCTATTCAGAAAGGTAGATAAATTGCCGGAATTCTTCATTATCATTTTCACAGTTATGTGGTAGACTATTGATAATATCAATGAATTCGGCATCGTATACAAAAATTGCGAAGTTGATGAAGGACGAAATTTTGCTGAAACGTATATTTCTATTCAAAAATAAATTCAGAACCTTGCTGAACATACTTCACCTTTTGGCGCTACGGTCTTTGAAGAACATTGGCCTCCCGGACAACTCTCCTTCTTTCTTTTTGATGTTCTCTTTTGGTAGTTTGCCTTCCGGCTTTTACCGGTATGCAAGTTTGACTCCTCGACGCTCCGGCATCCGACGTGACCAAGCCATCTTAATCTTGCACTCTTTGTATCTGTTACCAGACTGGGCTCTCCGTAAGTCTCAGCGTTAGTCCGGTGGCGCCATTTTCCTTGGTCTTGGATTGGACCATATATACGCCGAAGGACTTTCCTCTCCCACGAGCTTTGTCTCAGTTCGTTTCTAGAAGTCATTGCACAGGTTTCTCAAGCATACACGACAACTAGCCTTAGTAGTGTACGGTGGATTCCCTTTTTTGGGCGTTTGCTAATTAGGCAGGATCTTCTGGGTACTGTAATAAGCCTTGTTTCCAGCTTCCACTCACTTGAGTCTCGTTATTTTCAGTTATGAGAGAGCCAAGATAATTAAAGGTGTCAACACGCTCGAAGGTGTAGTTATCTACCGTAAATGCTGACGCGTCAACGTGGTCCGCGTGACATAAGCACGCACTTCGTTTTAGCTTCGTTTATACTGACCCTGTTGGATTGGATTGTTCATTGAGTGATTGTCTTTTCTAAGCCCTCAACTGAACACTATTACCATTACACAACATAACAATTACTGTCTGACAGGCGTTTCTGTAAGTTATCGTCTTCGACGTTTAGCTTCATTTATTCTAGCATTAGATACATTCTTTAGATCTCTTTTGGTCGTATGCTGACTGCTTCATTCTAATTAATCCACTCTTTCATTTTTGTACTGATTGATAAATGTTTTAGTACTAAACTTGAAGGTAAAACAATAGAGAAAAGGTATTTTAATAATTAGTAGACCAACTAATCTCTTCAAATACATACATTCCAAAACCTTAAGAAAGGTAACAAGGTTATGTCAATTCGCCCTATAATTCTAGATAAAACATTTCAACCAACCCTCCTATTTTACCAAACAAACGGTTCCAATATATTCTAGCAAATTGGCCCTCAATTTTTTTGCCCGCCCTTCAGTTTGCTTTAATGTGGTCCTAATTTAGTTAAACAGATTATTTTCCGGTTTTGTACAAAAATAAATTATATTGCCATGAGGTGGAGAAAAAGAAAGCCGAAGCGACCGGAAGTAGAGCGGCACGGTCACAGGCGTTCATTTATTTTGGTCAATAAGCTCTATGGACGTCAGGTTATTTTTCAAACTCCGTTTCTAACGTTTATAATCTACTTGTACTAGGATTTATTTATATCTACTTGAAAAAAGGTTGTGATGGTTTAGTTCCTTTGTTGATGGCCACGGGTCAGCTCGGGCAGGCTTTAATTGTAAATCTTTGGGAAACGAGACGGTTCGGTTATTCCTAACTGTATTGGATAAAAATGTGAGAATAGGTTTTTATACCGACGATAAAGGGGTAAACAAAAATATGTGCTGTCTTATGAACCATTGCGTTCACTATTATTTTTTAATTAAACGAAACTGTTTTGTTTGTTGAAGGAAATGAGGAAAGAAAATATTTTTTTTAAATAACGAATCTATGTACTATGACAGAAAATGTAGAAATGAAAAAAAAAAATATGTGAGAACCATAAAAAAAGGCTAAGAAGTGGTAGAAAATGACAAAAATATCGACGAAAACAACAAAAAATGTCGAAAACAAGGCTGAGAAATGGAAAAAATATGAGAACGATAGAAAATGATGAAAAAGCAGCTGATATATGACAGAAAAACGACGAAAAATATGAGATCGACAGAAAACGAGCGAAAAATAACGGAAAAATGACACAAAAGATGAGAATGACAGAAAATTATGACGACAAAACTGAGAAATGAAAGAAAAATATAAGAAAGATAAAAAATTATCGAAAAATGACAAGAAAATTACAGAAAAATTATAAGAAACGAACGAAAAGTATTGGAACGACATAAAATGTCGAAAAAATGATAGAAAAATATGAGAACGATAGAAAATGAGGAGAAAATAACAATACATGACGAAAAAAGATAAAAAACGATGGAAAATGAAAAAATATCCTGACCCTTCATAATTAAAATAATAATGTGATCATAGAGTGACATCCAATTTGAACTTCACATTTAAACATCGATTCTTATTATCATGCGATAGCATGTGAACTGTCGAATTGATCTATCTGTTATGGGTCTACGCTACTTATATTTCTTCTAAAGAAAAGGTTAAAACTGCTCGTTTTTCGCGAATCTATAATTGATATACTGAGTTTAAATTAGCGGGTTACGCTTTCACAACAGTTATGGAGAAATTTGGAAAACTAAAAATCGATTTATTTACTTCGGGAATCAACGCCAACGCAGTCCATTGCTCATGGAAATGACATAATAGTAGTGACACTAACTTTGTAATTTCTCGTGCCACAAACTCGGATAATTTAGATCAAACTTCACAGGCCTTTGGCTCTCCTCGTTATCAAAATGAAGTCACTCATATCTCTTAGTGGATAAATTTATACAAAAAATCAGCTTGTCACAGCATGGGAAATATTATTCTACAAAATTAATGGTAAACTTTAAAGTTTTACTTCTGTAGCTTACATTATTTTATCAGATTCTTTCTGTGGTTCTCTGAACGATGAATAAGTTTCAATTATTTCTTTACTGGAATAAATACTCTAATTACTTTTATTTATGAGATGTTCCTTTGGCTACGTTTCTCTAAGCTCCTTTTTCTAAATAAAATGATATTGAAGCCTTTTAACATCAACACTATCTCTCTAGCAAAGAAATATCTAGAGAAATAAATTTTTTGATTGCATTTATTTTTTGAAAAAGTTAAAAATTCTATACGTCTTTCATTTCTATAATGTTTTGTTTCTCAAAATAGTCTAATTTTAAATCTATACACCAAGGAAATGCTAACTCTTCTTAACAATAGTTGCCGTCTTTCTCCCCAAAAAGGCTTTTATGTGGGCGACAACGTTTTCGTTTAATAAAAATCTCTCTCCTGCACATTAAACTTAAAAAAAATTTACTGGAAGACAGATCAAGTGGCTACGGTAGGTGGTCAACAAATTCTAAGTACCATTCGTGAATTTTAACAATAGCGATCATCGTATGTACGATTAGGATGATATGCGTTATCCTGGTGGAAAAACACTTTCTTTTTATTCATATGCGGACACTTCTTTCTGTTTCCTATTATTGTTGTTTTTTTCATTTTAGTTGTGTAGTGGTTTCATTCACAATTAAAAATCGACGCCAATAAACTGATTCATTTTACTTAAACAAGTCGATAAAGCCTATGAAATGTTCAGACAAATCCGGTTTTGGTCTAAATTCAACCAACTGGACAGTATATGGCAAAAAAGTTCATTTCAGATGCATATATCACTGGTTGTCGCGGTTGTTAGCCATCCCGAACGCTTGTCGTCTATCAAACTGCTAAAGCGATAATGAAAATCATCTGGTCAACATTTTACTGTCGTAAATGATGGTCTAGAGTCTTCATTTACAGCAGTGATTCCCAAAGTGAACTAAGGGAAGCACTACAATAGGAGTGAACTTTCCATAGCTAGATTTTTTGACAAATTGATAATATGATATAAATGTATCAACTAGAACTAGTAATAAGTATCTTGAAAGTGGTTTACGAGGAAAAAATTTGGAAAGTTTTCAGAAAAATCTTCACTTGTCTAATTTCTAAACTTATTGTGAAAATCTTTCAATGCATGCGTAAAAATATTTCCTAACTTTTATTGATAAGTGCTTAAATTGATCCATGATTGGATCGGAAACTTTTTAAACAATCCTCGTAAGTCAATAATAAGAGTTCCGTGTCCCACAAACCCATTAAAAAAACCTTTAACCCAGGACATGACTTTACAAAAAATGCTTTCGAAATTATCAATTGCAAACAAATTTAAGTGAAGCACAAGGAAATGAAAACTAAGAAATAAACAAGTAGATAATGTTAAAATTTTGAAAAAAGCAATAACTTAAATTTTATTGTCGGATTTTCTCACGTTCCATGAGTTTCTCGCGTTTTTATTTTGTGTAATTAGATTTTACCTTTCATATTTGTACTCTAATGGAATAATTATAGTAATTATTGCGATAAAGTTTCTCATTTTAACCGAAAAAATTAAAAATATGAGAATACCATCACGATAACGTCGGAATATAAAGGAATTTTATTATATCATTGTATCATTTTTACGATTTTTCTTAAGCAAGTGTTCCAGTTGTAAACGTGCAGTCGTAAAAATGTATATATTTCCACCAAATCATTTATCTTTATTTGAAATATAAAACATCAAATTCTTGTTGAATCATGGTTTCGAATGAGTGAGATAAGACAACGCCGCACCATAAAAAGTATATATGTAGAAAAGAAAATGAGCAGCTAATATTTTCCAACAAAGTAAAAACAGAACTAGTCAGAGGATTCTGAATAGTTTACAGTGACACTTAATACCGTAAAAAACTAACCCACAATATTTTTCAAAAACAATTTGACACTGTAACATTCTATCGTTGCTAAATATCGGATTACCTCAAGCGCCAGTTTTTTATCATGGTATACTTCACTTTCTCCGGGCAGAGTGACTGGAGAGAAAAAAATTGTGGTGAAAATGGTGATGATGAAAACGCTGAAGCCAGCAGAACAAATGTTCTCCTGGATTGGTAATCTGGGTATTTGCTGTTAATGTTCCTTCTGAAACTTTCCTAATACGGAGTCATAGAAGAAAGTGACGGACGGTAGAAGCTTTACGTGCTGCGGTTCACAAATCTGGCGTTAGTAAATTTCCGCATGCGCGTTTATCAATTATGTATCTTCGTTAACAATTTCCCAAATCGTTTCCCTACTCAGGTGGTGGAAGACTTAAACACGACCACCACTGAAACGAGAAAACTTAGCACCCTACTGAGGCGTGAATACTCAGCTCCCTCAATAACAGATTTCTCACTCTCGGTTGGCTGAAGGACCAAACACGACCATTATCTAGACCTGAAAACTAGTAACCAGGTATAGAAACAAAATAATCACATATTCATATACTCAGCATTACAAACAGATTATAGAAAAAATTAATTTTGGTCCCTGGCACTTACGGTTTGTAGTTTTGGCTAATAGAGAATGTTCATAACCTGAAATTCAGCTGCAAAAATAGGTATATTATTTTAAAAAGAAGACATTTCTACTTGTATATAAAAAAATTGGAAACGTACCAATCTCTATATTTCGAAAACTAGAAATTAGAAAATATGAAAGAATTGTTCTCAATTGAAACAAATCAATAATAGAGAAGGGTTAACATAACCTCTAGAAATCGTGAATGAAAAGAGGGATTATTTTTCATTTTAAGGGTAGTTTAACTACTTTTTCAATGGAACTACTTACTTGACTTTATTTTTATAAGTTCACTAAAAATATGAAGAAAAATCTTAATCAATTTCAAAGTGTAAATTCAATCAAATTATGTATGAAAAACTAGCAATCGACTATTCATAAAAACAAACAAAGCGGACATGGAGTAGGAAAAGCGAAGAAACCTTAGCGCAAGTTGGACTCACTACATCCCTTTAAGATATAGTTAGTGCAAGAATTCTATTAAACATGACAAATGTTGACTGGCAATCAAAAGTATTGCAGTTGGATGTTCATCTTAGTCCGAATTTTTCTTGAATGACTAGATGACATGTTTTTTGAACTCTTGAATCAAAATTGGATGATATCAATGTTGATTTCTTGAGCTAAAACTACAGGCTTATGACTATTCCATATTAACAGATTTCGTTTCAAAGAGCCTGTCTGAACCTTTCTATTCTGTTTGGTTATACAAAAAAACGTGTACAGATACAGGAAAAATATTTATTTCTGAGAATCAATCATTGAACTAATTTTATACATAATCATCATAATTCATCATCATCAAATCAAATCTTGACCACCAGATTTTAGGTGTAAGTAGTGGCTAGGAGCGAGATTCGCGCTGTACGGAGGATGATCAAATACGTCCCGGACAAATTCCTGTTTTGTCACCTTCGCAGTATGAGATCAGGCATTATTGTTAAAAAAATTCCTTGGTACTTGTTCAGTATGGCGCGGCACAATATCTTGATGGTCTCACAATAATACACAATGTGTATCTATTATTTGACCTCATGGTAGGAGATCAATCGGAAAAATGACTTTTATATCCCAAAAATTGTTTTCCAGGTGTCAAGATTTTCTCGCGCTCAACTTTCGTTGCACACTAAGTATGCTTCCATTCCATTGAACATTGAAGATATCCATATTCCATGCCCTTCAGCTATCCGAAAAAGTCAATCAAAAACTGAAGTGTACTGCCCATCCGTTATTTTTTGTGTTGTTTAGTAAAAATTTTAGTTACCCAAAGTGACTAAAGTCTTCGAATTATCAGTTTTTCAATAACAATTTTATGAATAAGTGATCGTGATATTTGCGGAAATTCCTTAGCTAGAACAATAATTTTAAATGTACTGTTTAGCTGTTTTCCTCCTTAAACAGATCGATAAAAAGGCTGATTGGTGTCTGCAATGTTTGTAATGAAAATAAGAACATGACATTCATTTATATCAATTTCAAAAACCAAGAAATAATAATAAGATGAATTACAAAACAAATAAAACTAACATGGTTGAGCTAGAGGTATTCCCTTCAGTTGAATTTAACGTTGCTAGATGTTGATTTTGGTATGTAGAAATAAAGTTAACTGTCACTATGCTTTTCCACATTACATGTTGCGGCTACCGTTTCGTTCACAATATTCCTCTCGTGTGGAATTTGTTAGTTTTTCTCTCGTTATTTAATATACTATTTCCCAGAGAAAGTTATTAGAATAGTTGCTAAGAGGAAGAATCCTCCATAATTAAATTTCAGTAATTTTCAAAAATAAATGTTGTGAGAGTTAACTAACATTAATTTCTTGATTAATTGCAAAAACTTGGCGGAGATGGTAATAATTTTTTTGTATTACATAAATCACATTTTATCACAAATAAAGGTGACTTCAATAAATCTTAATCGGTCACTATATTTTTTTATTGTACAATTATACTGGCGAATTTTTCTTTTATGGAGCAATTTGTCATTTTAAGTTCAGTTTATGTATTAATATGTTCGACTATTATTAATCTCGATGGAAATAATATTTGGGTATCGTGCAAATACGTCATTAACGATTTTATTCCAGATACATGTACGATAAGCTCAAAGTTTATGATTATCCATAGTAATTACTATTATTAGAATGAATTCTTTAATTCAATATGTGTTTTTGTTAAGGGCCACTTTAATTAAAATATAAGTTCAAAAATGATTTATATCTATAATTATCAACTTTTGATTACTTAGATTATAAGTCAATATCACGCCTGGGAAAGCTGTCTTAATTTATATATCAAATATTCAACTACTTCTGAGAAATTAATACTATCCATAAACAATGAAAATATGATTATTTATATCCATTACATTTTGTAAATATCGTATCATATTGTCCAGTGCGTTATTTCATAATTAGTATTCCTTTCTTAAGAGAACGTATCCTTTTTATTAACTTGTTCTGTACCTTCACTCATTGATCTGAATAACCATACATTACTTATTTATCACTCAGTTTTTATTGATGAGCTTTATTATTTAATTCAATGACGAAAATATATACAAATTATTTAATATCCTATCCTAACCTCAATAGCAATAAAATGAAATGATCTCCATCTTCTTCTTTGATCTCACATTAAGATTGCCCAGAAATTGAGTTTGGATGTTGGTCGAAAAGTTTGGAAATCTCACCAGGTTCTACCGCTAGCGCCATTTGCATAAAGAGCGTAGTAATAAAATTTTGTTATATTAACTTTTCAAGTTGTGCTGGGACCCTTCTCTGTAAAGAAGCGTCGGAATAGTTACATCGTCGTCGGCATCGGCCCTTATGAATTACTAAAGCTTAAAGTGAGTAATGTTTCCTTGGGGTACAGATAGTTCACCTTTTGTGCAACACAACCGAGAGGTTTGTTTGAAAAATTGATTTTGCTGTTAAATAAAGAGCACTAAATAACTAGATAATCTCATTATTGAGATGAATTGATTTCACAACGAAGAATGATATTTTCTCACTGATCTATCTTTTTAAACAAGATTTCAGTTTATTATATTTGATTTGTTACATTATTAGTTGAAGTTTATTGTTTTCCTTATTAATTTTCTTCAAATTCTGATAGATAAGTATGGATGGATATTTAATTACTGATATTGTTGATATTCAGTTACTTTTTTACGAACTGAATATTAGTTATTCTCCAATATCTGTTTAGCAATTTGTGATAGATCAGGTTTTCATCAAATTCAACTTTTGTTGGCTTTGTATGAAGTGATAATTTCATATTATATTAGAATAGTGTAATATTACTTTTTTGGAAGTATGGTATTTAAGGTACATTGTCCATTACTATTAATGGTTTTTGTAAATTAGGAATTAACTGTGTCCAAATCCACTTTATAAATATTTCACCGTTCATTTCACCATAGGATTCTGACGACGATGAATTGGAAGAGAACACTAAATGGACATTTTCTGTGAATCCTTCTGATAAAACAGCGTGAACAATAGTAAAACGTTTATAGCCGCAACCTCCTGTTTTAAGTACGTTTAACACTATTGTCCTGCCAGGAACTTAATTATTGTCCTTTGGCATCGTATTATTATTTCACATGTTTATTCACTTATTTTGTTAATACATGTTATATAAGTTATTTCATACTATCATTATGGTTTTAATCGAGTTATCTGACTGGGATCCTTATTAGAACAGAACATACCGTTCTACAGATATTTTCAGCACTGTTGATACTCTCTGAATTATATGATATGGATAGAAATGTCCTTAAATAGATGTTAACTTCATTATAATACCTCCTGAACAGATGAAAGAGGTTGAAAAGTCCCCCGTTGTTTTCTTTCATCTCAAAATATTCAATCAAACTTATAAAAACCCATGTGCTCATAAATTCAGCTGTACTCAAGCCATTTTCTGAAATAACTTTTGTTTGACTCAATTCAGAAATTTCTACAGATATTTACAAATTGCGCAAAATTATAAAGATTATTTACCGATGTAAAATTGAATACTATTTAACACTAAATACACGTTAAATCCAAAAATTCGTTAAAAACATTACAGTGAACAAAGCTCACGTCAAATTCCACTTTTAGTACGGTCCGTTATTCACCTTACGTCAATTATATCGTTGACTCTTTTTACAATTACTACTGTCGATTTAAAGGAGATATTACGTTTATCTTGTAATTGGTCTTATGAAGATCGTATGCTGTTATGTTTCATTTCTGTTGATAGAAGAAGATTGTATGATGAAAATATGTGTTTTAGGAATTGTTAGATAAAAATACAAAACTGGCAGACGTCTTATATAACTGTATATTTCATTTGCAGTATCTGTCTTCAGTAAATCGACAACAGTCTTTGCTTGTCAGAGCGGTATCCTCTCCAGAATCTTTTAATAATGTTGCCAACCATTACACTGGTAATTTTTCAAATGTTGCAATGTCTTTCTTCAATGCTCCAAATTTGAAAATGCCAGTTTTTTGTAAGTGATGTTCATTTAGAAATACAAAGAACAGTATATTTAAATATATCTTGACTGTGGTATAAACATTTTCCGTTATAGTTAGTTTTCTGACAATTTATGTTCTTGTATTTGGTTCACTGATTATCAAAAGAGATCCCTGATGTACAAAATCTAAAATCACATTGCACTACAAACATACATAATGTCCATTATCAAACCAATACAAAATAAAGTATGTATTTGACTAAAAAATAAAAACTATTGGATAACAGTGATATATACTACCTTTGTTGCCAGATATTCTTCATCAGGAGCTTCGTATATAAAATTATTGAGTTGCTCTAGCATAAACGTTCTTGCCTTTTCAGCTACACGTTTCTCTGGTTCACGTTGGATGAACACAAGTAATTTTCTTTATATTGATCACATCCATATCATTTCATTCACAAAGATACTTAATATTTAGAGCTTAATTTGCTAAAATATGCCAAAATTACATTTACCAATTATGGCAAATCGACTAACGAATATCCGAGTCGCCCAAGAAATTATTCGATACCGGCATCAGAACGTTCCTGAAGTTGTAATAGAAATATGTTTGTCTTGCTCATATTTGAAATGCCCTCGTAGATATTATTTACTTAAAACCTAATAATACAGGAATTGATAGAAAATTATTTCAGTTGCCCAATGCAAAATTAAAAACTTTTATGAAAGTCCCTCATTAAACTGCTACGTGCCTTTTGAAAAAAATTTCTTTGTTCCAAACAGGCGAAAATCCCTGTCGAATACGCACGCCAATAATACGTATTGAACCAATTATCTCTCCAAATGTGTAACGTATATGTGAGTATGAAGACGGCAAATAACTTGTGTCGTTAAAACGCCTTATCTAAGTAATCTTCTAATAACATCACTATTATCCAGTGTTAGAGAGAGGCTATGTATAATTTTCCTATTCTAAAAGCCATTTTGTCCTACCAGATCTTGAATAAAGTTAGTCCAATCTATTTTGTGAAATTGCATTTAATCCAAATTCAGAGGAGCGAATCATAAGATAAGTGTGTAAGTTATGCCTAGTAGGTTAAGTTTGTTATTAAAGTGGCCTGCGATTGAGGCAATTAATTAGATTAATTGAATTACTTCCGATCAACGAGCAGAGAGCATTGTTTGAACCACCAGGTTAGGACCATGATATATTTTGTTAGGTAAACCGCTTTGGCACGTTATTTCACTCAATTACGTATCTTAGATCAAGATAAGTTATGTATTTAAATTAATTAAATTTTCCCTAAAGGAACTTTTTAAATAATGCACTCAGGTTAAGCAGTAATTTGTTTTTTTAGGGAAAAAATCTGTTCACAAAAATGTATTTGTGATGGACTATTATTTTATTATTATTAGAATCATCTACATTTCTCTTAAGAAAGAAAAAATGAAAATTGAGGACAATTTTCAATCAATATTTGACTCCCTAGATATTCACTAGATATTCAGAAATTCATTCAGTTGCCAAATATTTTGATTCTTTCATTGTATAAATTAAGTTAATTGAGAATTTATGACATGGAATAACTTTCTAGACCATTGGTGCAATATAGAGTTTTAAATTTGAATTTCGTGACTGGAAAACGAATTCTGATCAATGAGACATCGAATGCATTTGACAATAACCCAATAAAGATAATAATAGGAGAATTCAACGTGAAAATATGACGTGAACGGCTGGCAGATATTATAGATGATAGAAATGGATCGATCTGATCTTTCAAATCTCAGACTAACAGTTGCACACAATACAGATTATGAAAAAATAGAATCAGATAAAATTAGAATTCAAAAAAATGTGAAATGACATATTAAGAATTAAGGTACATAATATTTTGAAACACAGAAAACAGTAAATAAGAAGATATATATTAGAGTAAGTATCAAAACCTCCAACAGAAAAAGAAAACAGTAATCGTGTGGCTGAAAATCAGCGATGATGTAAACAGATCGAATAGAGAAATATAAGACCTAAACCTGACCTGAACATGTTATCTTGAACATACGAGTATATAGGAAAATATAAGAAATATGTGGAACATCAACCCATGATTCTATGATTTACTAGTTGATACTAGATGAGGAGAAATACCTTCGCCTTGTATTTTAAAATCTGAAGTAACCCATACACTTGAAGATGACCAAAAGAACGGTTGAACTAGATCGGATACCAATGAAGTTCATAAATAAATAAAGTTGAACTATCTAATACAATATATAACGTTATAAGTCTTATATCCCATATGCCAAAGACATTTTTGGGAATAATTCATGTGAAACGGAAATAGGAAAGAGAGCTGAAGAATCGGGACACGCTAGAGGCACTGTTTTGTAGAAATTTTTTTCCGCACAAAGACCGCGATCAATGTATAGACGTTTTTTCTTGACTATAAAAAGACCGAGATGGAGGAAGCAAACTAATAGATATGCTTCACAAAGTTACAATCCATGAAATTGACATTCGTATTTTGAAAAAGTTAATATTGGAACTAAATATCCTACATAAGAGGAGACACATACAACTTAGAGTACGACTCACCCACAATTATCCGAATGAAATCCAGCTAGTTTGTCATATTTAGGTGAACGGAGAAACTTACTAATTACAAATAGATACGCCTCCGATACAATCATTTTGCATAATATTAATGATGGTGAAAAACTTATGGTCTGAACATAAATGTGTGACATTCAGTCCTTCATTGATTGATGATGTGGACCAAGTGGAACAAGGGCTTAGAGGATTCATTCAATCCAAGTTCAAATTTCTAGAAAGGATAAACTTAGACCTGGATATCAGATTTAAATGTCGCTAGATATAACACATCCTAGTTTTAACAAAATATAACCTCTACTTGATGATGATAACAACGAATCTTCTAGAAATGTATTAGGAGTTGGAAAATACCATTTACTCTCACTGATATTGGAAACAAAAATAAAGTTGAAAACAACTGTTAGTGCTTCGTCGCTTACAAATTTGACGGTTGTTTATTATTATCGTAGACCTATCACAAATCAAAATGTTGTGTATAAAAGAAGAACTATACATTAAAATATAATATGGTGTGATTCAATTTACGAGTGGACTTTTATTTACTCATTAAGAGTAATTTTAAACCATTAAACTTGCTAAGCAAACTGGTCGTACAGGCAATAAACCAATAACATCAAAAGAATCCTTAATAGCCGTAACCAGGCAGCTATAATGGTAATAAGTATTTACAATATCTCCACCAAAGCTAGAATAATACATAAAGATGGCTTAGATAAACTAACTTATTTCAATAATCTTCAATAATTCATACTTTCGCAACTGCAATATTCATTAGTAAACAGCAACAACTGAAGATCAATCTGTAGATGTTTGAGTCATACTAGAATACTATCCATACCTAAAAATTGGACAATGAGAGAATTTGATATTCTGCAACATCCGTAATAAAAATTATGAATTTCATCATTGGAAACTACGCTTGATAAAACTATGATTTAGATACACGTAAAGATTTTACTGTTTCCAAATGAGGTTACAATTTCCGATAAAACTGAAGACAAATCTTTAAATTTGTGGCATGTTAGAAGTAGATCCATATTTGTGAAGTAGAAAAATTACGAATTTTGGGAAAAATACAGTAATTGCGATTACAGCAGATGTTCAATACAACAAGTCATGCGATTTTTATAACTTTTCAATACACTTAACAACATTCCGGATGGCTCAATTCTTCTTATCTCTGTGGTAATGGCATGTTTTTTTTTGATAAACAATTTTTTTCAAGTGACCCCACAGGCAATAGTCATTCATTCAGTTTTTCGGGTTTTTGGGTGTGGGATTCACGCATCTAACGAGGATTGTTACGTGATCAGTATCTACAATTATACCATTAATACAAAAGTGGCCTCATCGCAAAACATAACATCGCTTAAAAAATTTAGATCGTTTTGATTCTAAAGTTTTTTCATCATTAGATCTACAAACTGCAAACGTCTATCAAAATCGTCAAATGACAACTCTTGAAACAATATTACATTGTATGGATGGAATTTATTATCATGTAAAATTTCAATTTCGTGTTCGCGAAATATCAAGTTTCCTGTATATGTGTCTAGTACTCAAGTGTGGATGATTTTTGAATATGACACAAATATCTAAAGATTTGTTTTCAGTTGATGTAGTTTTTCTGCGCCCTGATTTGAATAAATTTTTACTGAACCAGTTTATTTAACTATTTTATCAATTTACTGACAGTGAATCTCGCTATGAAATTTCGGTTAGAGTATAAATTATTGAAAATATTTCACGTTTTTGTTGATTTCTACGCCTATCATCATTTCTTAATATGTATCATTGAAATATCAATTCGTTTTTTTTTCAGATAAACGATCAATTGTGACTTTCAATAAACTTAAACAATAATAATTTATTGAAACGTCAAATTTGTTATTGTAGCCTAAATGTATTATTTTAACTTCTGCGGGGATAACGCGATATTTCCGAAATTATGACATCAGATGAAAAATAATGATCACTTCTTAAGTATTTCTAAAAGCGAAAAATATACAGGGTGAGCCTTTTGAAATAACAACAATATAGATATCACCATAATACCCTACACAAAAATTTATAAAAATCGTACAAGCCGTTTCCGAGATAAATGAGGCGTAACATACATAAAACTCGCTCTGTATAATAAAATAGTTGCTTGGGTAAAGTGTTGTGATAATGGCATTAAATTGATAAGGGAACTATTCACAGAAGTTTGGATAACGATTCTATAGGAGTAATAGGTAGTAATGGGTTGGTATAAAAACAACTGCTATGAATTGGCATCATGTGGATAAATACGGTACATAACGAGATAAAGTAAAAAATACGAGTATGTACTTTCATTTGGTTGCGATTAGATAACTGTTCACGGCAAGACTAGATGTACGTTGAATTTTGCTTTCGCATATAAAAATGTTTGTTCTCATGGAATATCCTCTTGATAAGGAAATTAGGGTAACTTGTTATTTGTTATTGTTATTTTCCCCACTAGTTTCATGAATCCAATTCCTAAATTCATTCTTGTGAAAAAATATTGTTGTAGAGACAAATTATATATTCCAGAAACTATGATGAAAAAATTGCTGATGATATCTACCTTTAAAACTGAAATTATATCATGCATCCGTGAAAGACGAAGATGTTCTTTGAAATACTTCCAAAATAGCTTTCAAAGTACAAAAATGTGAAGAATATCATAATATGTAGTATAATTTTACAATCAGCTCGTAAACTTCATTCACCGAAAACAAACTATTATTCCCTTCATTACATTTTTATAACATCGGAAAACTCAAGATATATTCAGAGCTATAGTGCTTCATTCTTTCCCATCAATATTCCAGCTGCATTTGATATAATAGATTATTCACTCTAAATTAGTATTTATCATCTCAAATAATGTCGAGAGTTGAATTTTATCACGTTCAAGGAAACATTTAGACACATTTATAGGTGATTATATTAATCATTATACAGTGAAATAAGAAATATATGACTGAAATGAATGAATGGATCAACAAAACTAGATAATATCACGATACACATACACGCTGTTCCTATACGCAAGCACGCGCGATTTCCCTCGCACAATGTGACGTCACGTTGGAATCACAATGTTAAGTATAATGTATGCGATATACCTGTTGATTCCAAAAGTAATATTTGATGCGCAGACATATCTATATATGTATTATTTATATGGTTATTGAATTTGCCCGTTAAATTTCATATTCTTGAGGCCGCGTGCGGTTTACAAGGAATATAATTTCCTGCCTGTTTCTTGGAATAAGAGACTATATAGAATATGATTAGCAAAATCATGAATTTATTAAATTTAATAATATTCATTCTGGTATATTATGTGTGTGGTTGTTTGTGCTATACGACATTCATTTACCATATTTCAAATTAATACCATCCTCTCGACCACAGGGTCATGTCCATTGCTTCACCAAGTCTTTTTTTTTTTGAAACCAAAGTATTTAGTACCGTTTCTTTATTATTGATTAGTGTTTTTGCATGTAGCGACAAAATTAGAAAAGTACAATCGATTAAAAGAAAATAACAGCTAGGTCAACCCTTTGTTTATTGCCTCTTAACACAAAAAATTACACAAACCCACAAAAACCTAGTAAATACGTACAATTCCAACCTAATCTTAATGATTAAGGAATCATTCCGATTCCAACGTGACGTCATGCGCGAGGCATGTCAGATTTGAGCCGACATTTCAGCATACCGGTGAGTATCGTGGATAATATATGAAAAAGATGTTGTGTATCTCATTAGAGATTTTCTGGTATGAACGAAATTAATATTATTTCAATTCTATTCACATTCAACTTAACTGTCACTTTTGTGGATGATTTTTTCCACAATTGGAACAATATAATTTTATAGACTTTCACGTAAAATCAAAGCTTAGAAATAGACTATGCCTCTATTCACAATATTTCGGTATCTCTTCGTAACAATATTAGTCAAAACTGGTTTTATTGATCAATTTCATTCCTTTACAAAGTTTACATTCATAATAATTATAATCTTTGTAGAAATGGTAACATTTCACAAAGAAGGAATTCACACTCAAATTAATTAACAATCAAATAGAATTGGTTAGTCAGATTCTGCATCATTGTGGTTTGTAAATAAGAAAGAGAGTATCGGATAGCGGAAGATAGTAAATAAGGGCTACAAAGGAACTTAAATGAGTCTTATTCTGAGAATGTTAGCTGAATGACGGAATAAGGATACTTGGAAAATGGCTAATTGTTGGAACTGTAATTTAATTGATATTTGTTATGAAAGTTATGAAATGAATGAATCGCGAAACTACGATTAAAAAAAAATTCAAGTTGCTCATTACATAGAAGACAATCTTTACTTTATGTTTTTTTGTTAATATATTTGATTTGTTAATAATTATAAACTGATAATCGTAAGTGTAGGACTATAGTTTGATAGTTTGGGAGGGATTTGTTGTGTGAATTCATACGAGGAAAGATAAAAAATAACTATTTAAACGACAATATTTGTAATTACAAAGCAACGCTATGACCTTAAAAATACCTTTATATACAACTGATATTCTCTTCCGCCGGTACTACCACACTGTCTTCTCATAATTTTTTTCATGCATGGAAATAATAAAAAGTCACACGTGGTATTATCAGGCCAGTGAAGTGCGTGGGGTCAAGTAACTATGCCATTTCTAGCCAAAAACTCTAAAAAAAAAAGATCTGTCTATGTAGATGCATTACAATATCGAAAGAATCAGCCTCATATGAATCGTGTCTTTTTTGACGGAAGCTGTTGTGTAAATACTTCTAAACAAACGATTTCATTGACGATCTGATCTGGTGAAAAACTCTACGTGACCTGCTCTTGGCATCAAAACACCAAATCAATATCGTTGTTATGTTTGATGTGACTTGATTATATTTTTGGGAGGGTTGACAATGACCTTGGACAGAAAATATTGATCAGTGTTTTTTCGAACCACTTCATATTAAACTCGATTTTTTCCGATTGTCAGTCAAAATCCGAGGAACAAACTTCGCAGCAACTTTTTTAATATCGCTATTTTTAAACCGTACAAGCATTTCCCATGGCATCATTTTTGTTAGCTGTTGTCAACATTAAAGTAGTTTCAGCTGCATTTTTACCAATGGGAACCAGAATTTCACTACTACTCGTTGTTTATTTATAATTAGCATAAAGACAAAACAATTACTAACAAAAAAACGATTACGATATCTAACATAATTCCTGTTATTATTGGGTCTCCGGAATTAACGCTGTTACGTGTCTTCTAGTAGAAACTGGAATAATTCTTATTATTGAAGGAGTCATCAACGAATTTCTCACCATTTTTATGCATGAATTCGTCAAAGCCATGGTTTAGTGTCATTGGGAGTAATATTTATAAAGTCGCATTATTTATTTTATTCATACTGGTTATATATCTTTCTAAGTAAACAACAGACTTCAAAAACCTTGTGACTATTATTCAAAATTTTTCGACAAATAAATTATCACGTAATATCGTCAAACGTGTCCGATATATGCATAAATTTTTGATTTTTTAGAATATTTGAGGAATCATCTTACAAAAAAGTGAAAATAATAATAATTTAAAACAATTTAAAACGATCAAATAACAAATTTCATTTGGTTTTAATTTTTTTCCAGTACCTCCTGAAAAAATTACCATCTTCGATGGACGGAAAAAAGATAATTCAGTATTATTAGGACCCTACAACGAAGGTTCCAATATCAATTTAGTCTGTGAAGTTAAGGGAGGTAAGAATTTTTTGTTATATAATAAAATAATTAGTTATACAACAAATCTATTATCATCATCCAAACCGTTATAAAAAATACTACCTGCCTTTGGGAATTTTTCATATCAATATGTTTGATAACAGAGAATGTATTAGGAACACATACTTTACAGCTAATTGATCAGTGTCTATCATAGAGAAAAAGTAATTAACAGATGATCGAGATATACTGCGATCCGAGGAATCATATCAAATTTTGTAGCATGCCATTCGGCTCTTATTCAAACACACGATGTTCGACAGTATGCAGTTCAATTAGAAATGATTGATTATGTTTTAATATCTGCTGTAAGTATTTTCTATAAATAATTACAATTTATGATGATCTTCTCCAGAATGTCTCTTTATGACGAACGGATTCCTAGGCATGTACAACGATCTAAAAATCTCCTAAACAATAAATTTGATCGAGCTAAACAAAGAGTACCTTTTTTCTAAAATATCGATTGAAAAATCCATATTTGCTATCTTTAGATTGTACAGGTTGTCCCTGTAAAAGTTACAGATTGTTAACCATTGGGCATGATCTGCCCCTAGCCTTCAGATAGTAGTGTAGAATTATTTCTTTTACACACACTACATGGACATACGTAATCATTTGGAAAATAATAATATTCGAATGTTAAATCCAGACAATATACTTAAATATAAGTTCTGATCCTGGCTTATAACTCAGGAACGAGGAGTCGTGTGAGAATTTTTTTTTGTTTCACAGCATTACTTTCACGTCATCTTCTCACTCCCGAATTTTTGGCATCAAGTCCTCTAAATGATGATGAAGATGATGTATCCTCAAAAAAATTATTCAGGGAAAAAGTATCCATATAAAATTACCTCATTACTGTACTGATTGTATCTGATCGAAAAGAGGTTAGTGACGAATCGCTTCTAACAATGCTTCATAAAGCTTATGGCTGCACTGAATATGGCAAAAAAAAAACAGATCGAAAAACATGATACAATTGCTATTACATATCGAACATTAACTAGGCTTCATTAGAAACTATTCAGTTAAAAATGAAATTTTGAAATACTATAGAATTTTATTAAAAAATATTCGAAATTTTCTCTTTTTTCTATCAACGTGGTTATATTGCGAAACGCAGTTTTCAATTAATTCGATTATAAATTCGATTATATGATTTTGGTTGGAAATAATAGAAGCTTTGTGGCGTGTAAGTTTATTATCCAATCTGTAGCACAAATTACTATGTTCATTGTGAATTTTTTCTATTTTAGGGCTCATATTTCAATCTATATATCATAAAGCAAATTTTTAATAAAGCAACTGTTTTTTATTTAGAAATGTTGAACAATCACATAACGGATTCCGATTTTTCATATGTAACTTCCAATACAACCCACAATTAGTTATTCGTCTATTCATATATACCTCTGATCTTCTCGTATTGAGACTTTCCCAGGTAACCAAGTAAGATCAGCACTAGAAAAGTTGTGGGAACTATACTACTTATAGTTTCGAAGGATATAAATTTTGATTTCGACAATAAATTTATGTTTAGGAAACTCGCTGCTGAATAATCACAAATACCGACATTAATCTCATTAATAACTTTCAGTTCAGTTTCAAAATACCCTCAATATTAAATTCAAATAAATCTCTGCTAACTCTCAACTTCAACATACACTGGGTTCATGGAGAAAACTAACCTGATTATTAGTATCACTCCAATATTTATTCATAAATTTAACATTCAACATGAACTACCGCCCAGCCTGCCTAGAGTTGGTTCATCGATGTCGACACCTAGATGGTCCCCATCAGGGCCAGTGACTTTATTGATGCCCAAAACTTCTCAAAGGCTTGGGTATCAATAAAGCCACTGACCTTGATGGATTGTGACCAAACGTATCAAATAAATGCGCAGCTGAACTAACAAGTGGGCTATTCAAACTCCTTTCTATATCAAATAATATATCTTTCCTGCAAATTAGTAACTTGCTGGGGTTTAACCCACAACAACAAAAAAAGAAAAGACGATCCCCAGAAACTGCCGTCGGATTGCTTCAATTCCAGCCATTGCCAAGGTCACGGAGAAAATCATTAAGCAGCAAATTTTAAGATTGCTTGAGTCTGCTATAATCATCAGCGACTAGACTGAAGCTATAGAGATATATGAGGCATCCAAAGCAATAGCACTGAATATATCGAAGACTTATAATAGAGTTCGGCATGACCACCTTCTAATTAATACACCATCGACTGGCATAGTCGCTTTCTCAAAGTCCGATCCTTCCAGGTCGCTATCGATAGCCCAGAAAAGTTTGAGGTCAACGCTGTTGCTCCTCAAAGACGCATCTTGTCACCTACTCTCTTTCTCCTGTTCATCAATCTACACAATCCACAACAATATATCACCACTATCAATACCGACATTCTGAAGTTTAGTGGCAGCAATCTGATTGAGTTTGAAGTAGTACAGACCCAGAAGGCTGGCCCGACAGCTCAGGTTTTGGTCCTGTCTGGACACAAAATATCACAATCACCGCAAATCCGCTTGTTTATTGTAAAGGTTGAGAGCAATATGTCCTGGCATAGTGACGTGGCCGAATTAGCTTCACAAAAAACTGCTTTACCGATGCTACCACGGCAGATTCTCTTTCGAGTTATCCAATATAATTTCACCTATAGCAGTATTTGCAGGACCTACTCGACAGGCAGACGTGCCTCATGAACACCGAGCCCGCAGGCAGACGCCCGTTTTTTCTCGTATCTTCACGCAGCAGGCACTACTCGAACTACTCGAGTCTAATAGATTTTACCCCCTAGTACTTGAATTTTACATAAAAAGAAAGAAAAACTGTATCTTACTTTTAGAATGAGAGTCTGTATGTATATTTTGCATTATGGTTTTGAATAATTCTCACTTTTCTATTGTTGGAATTGGTATCCTAATTTGTTTCTCTACACATTCCTATTTGTATTTATCATTGTGGGATATCCAAGTTTTTTTAATCCTGAAAACATACTTTTATTCGAAAAACTAAGAATATACGATTAAGTTAACCTATCTACATGAGACTTTCATCAATACGGGGTACCACGATTATAAAATGATGTATATTATTCAATTGTCTTCTAAAAGTATCATAGAATTTTCAGATATTGAGCTTATTGAGCTGTCATTATATTGCTCAATTATCATTGTTGAGAAGGCTGCTTTTAGTAATTGGATTATAATGTCATCTAATTTATAAGAATGGGACGAGATATCTAATCATGACATTTTGACGATCATTATTATTGTCTCTTCGCTACGTTGGTTCTTTTGGTCTCATATTCTTGACATTCTTGGGATGCTTAACATCTTTATGTAGTAAAGTCGATATAATACGTGTGTCAATAGAAATTAGAGTTTCTTCTTCACAGATCAACATGAAATTTTATTTTTTACTAGAGTACTAAAAATCTACTGGTAATAATATAAAAAATTTGTGAACTTAATCATTGATTTATATTTGCAGGTCGACCCAAGCCAAAGGTGATTTGGTTCCTTGAAAATACCATCATCGATGACTCCTACGATGTACGACCTGATGGTATAGTTGTGAATCATTTGACATTTCCAAATGTTGGTCGACAACATTTACACGCAAGACTGATTTGCCAAGCCAGCAACAATAATATTATACCTGCTGAGACGAAAGTGGTTGTATTAGATATTAATTGTGAGTAAAAGCCAATGCAATATCCTCCAATATATCCTCTCATATCAGTACTTTTGTTTGTATTTTCGTTTGCGAACGAGATAATGATTTATTCTTAGATATATAACAGTTCATTAGTTAATAAACCCAATTTCCAAGTAATAATAACTTCAGTTACTCGTTCTCGTTTCTAATTGGTATAAAGTGTACTTGAAGATATACAGTTTTCTTTATAGGGTTCCTGAATAATTCAAATATGCACCAAATAGAACAATTGGATAAAAAGCAGTTTTGTTTTAGAAGAGGATTAGGAACTAGGGAAGCACTATTCACTGAAGTGCAAAGATTACAACAAAAAAGTGTATTTTTTTTTTCATTGATTTCCAGAAGGCCTTTGATAATATAAACTCATAGCGAATTTAACAACTATTAACTTAGATCCAAGCGATATACGATTAATCAAAAATATATATTACAATCAAACGGCAGAAGTGCTTGTTGAGGACATGGAAACAGACTAAATCGAAATTAAATTCAATAGGGAATTCACCAAAACTGCATTGCACTCTTTCTTCATAAATATTCAATCATTATTCTCAGTTTATACTTCAGAAAGTGCTGGAGGAGAGACATGAGGGGGTAAACATCGGAGTAACAACTTAAGATTCGCCAATGATACTGCTATAATGGCTGAGAATGAAGATCTTCAAATCATATTAGAAAGAATCAACCTAGAATGTGAAAACGTAGAAATCACTATAAATATTTGACTACATTCATGGTTATAAATAAAAACCAAAATATCAATATTAACCCTATTCTCAAACTGAATGCTTAAACAAATAGAATGGGTGCAAAAATACAGGTATCTTGGTTCAGTCATTAAAAGCTCAAATGGATCCAGTTGAAGGAATCAAGATCAGAATTGAAATGGCTCGAAAGGCATTTATCAAGTACTCCTCAATGTTTGCAAACAGAAATCTAAACCTCTACGTCAGAATAGGATTCATGGAATGTTATGTGTGGTCAGTACTGCTGTACGGAATGGAAACTTGTATCTGGAAAGCTCAAATGATTAAAAAACTTGAGGCATTTGAGATGTGGCTCTACAGATGCATCCTGAAGATACCCTGGACTGACAGAATCACCAACGACGAAGTACTAAGACGTATTGGTCGCAAAAGAAAGTTGTTGACTTGAATTATTGAGATAAGAAAAACATTTTACATAGGACACATCTTACGCAACGATAAATACCTACTGCTACAGAACATAATGCAGAGCAGAGTAGAGGGAAAGAAAGGCATCGGCAGGAAGAAGGAATTCTGGCTCCGTAACATAAGAGAATGGATAAATCTCAGCGTCTGAGAATTGTTTCATGTTGCGAGGGACAGAGACGCATTTAAAAACGTGGTCACCAACCTTCAATGGTAAGACGGCATGAGAAGAAGATATATCCAAAGCTTTTGTTTCCGGAACTATCAAATTGGGTCTAGAATCACTAACATTTCAAACGCTATTTTGATGTATGTGAAGTTGTCAATTACTTGCAAAGCAAATTATTCATATTTTGTTTATGATTGGATATAGATAGAGATCAAAAATAGAAGCGAAAGTTATACATCTATAAAAAAAATATCTCAACCTACTCTACTCTACATAATGCTTCTGTAAATCAAATAGAAAGATAATTTAGAGAACATAAACATAGAGAACACAAACAAGGCAGATATGTATTGATATTGTCCTCGATAGCGGATATTCTTCGGTACCGTGCCTGTCTTCAGTCGCTGACTAACTCCATGACAATCTGGTTGCATTGGTCTCTATTTCTCGCTACTCTGAATTGTTGTTCTACCCCTAATTCCATCAAATTTATAATATTTCGTAACCACGATTGCTTTTTGCGACCTATTCATTTTTTTCCCTCAACCATTTCCTGAATGATCAGGTGAAGGATGTGATATTTGGTACCTCGCATTTCTTTCAATTTCTTTCCTAAATATAATCAATCTAATCTCACGAATACAGATATCTGGTTTCAACAATTTGATGCATCTCTTCGTTTTGTAAACCATTTCGAATCTTGATGCTCTGTTTTCAAGTTAATATAAAGGTAGAAAAGGGCATATTAAATGCCCACTCAATTTTGGCAATTGCTGATAATAAGAAATGATTAACTTCGCCCCAAACCATTAGGAATGTTCAGAACGATTTCTAATCAGAATCCGTTTATGATACTGATTCAAATTTTAATATGAAGCTGCAGTTACATCCAAAACTAGCCGTTGCCTGAGAGAGATTTCTGCTGATTTTGATAGTGACAATGTGGATGATAAAAAAATACTCTGAGAGGCGAAATTCGAGTCAAATCTCACAGCTGAGATCTCCTAACAATAATTCCATTGCAAACAAAAATATACTATTAATATATTAAACCCAATAGTTCCTGAAGTTGTTTTGACTAGCAGGTGAAGAATTATAAAAAATTAAGTGGGAATGTAGTGTAGTTATTGAAATCATATATCAATCGAAACTTTTTTGTCAGTTGTCTCATTTATTAGAATATTTCCGCGAAAAAAACGCTCACAGGGTCTCTCAACTCTACGCAACTAAATGACTTCATGAAAAAATAAAGGGTCGTTGTGATAAAATGGAGACTCATTTCCTGACTGTCGCCAAGGGGACGAAAATATGTTGAGGTAAAGGTGCTAAGAAGGGAGCAGGCGTTAAAGAGTTCATACAAAACTTTTTCAGTAGAATAATATGGAAATAACTGTATTCTCTAAATATACAATGTTCTCCCTCTAATCTTTAAAAATATTATACATAATACAGTGAAATTTTGAAACGGAATTAAGGGTTGCGAAGCTCTCTACTGGTGATAAAAAATGAGTGTAGTCAGAGATGACGCCACTAGGCATTAAGAAATCTATTAGTTGATAATGTAATTTTTTTATTTCCTTATTTATTTAAACTGTTTTGCAATGCTGGGATAAATTAATAAAAACTGTATTTTATTTAATTAATTCATTTAAACACTGACACTGGACTTAACTAACTTATATAACTATATAATAAAATTATCCTCAACTCATATATTCACTATTTATTAACTACAAACAAATAAATAAAAAGGCCTTTCTAGAAATAAATTAAAAAAACCAAGTAAACAAATCGCCTCTATGATAATTACAGACATCAAACGAGCCGGCGAATTCACCAAATGTTAAACTTTCTTTATAACCAAGCAGGACCTGCTTCACAGTCCATGTCGTAGACCACCTTTTCACAGTGATAATAATATCGTTGTTGCTCAAGAAAATTTGGACCTTTGGCCCAAAAAAAAGTTGTGAAGTTGTGTTGAGTTGAATCGGTTTAAAAATCAAAATTCCAGCTCAGTTCAATATGATTATAAAGTTTTTTCAACAGTTTCAGTAGCTTGTGGCAGCTGTTTGCTTCAAGAAGCGAATTGGTAAATTTTTGAAACTATCTTATTTCGAAGATTTATTTTAATTTGATCTAATGGGACACAAACTGATGTATTTACTGACAAAAGTAACAGTAAAACCTATTTCGTCAGCGACTGATTTGAAATGATTCATCAACTCACAGACGACGACTATGAACGAAGACTTGAATTAGATGAAAATGTGGGCAATGGTGCCTTTTCCAAAATTTTCAGACCTTTATAAGCATATTTGTTTAGTTTAACGCATCAGTATTTGCTGTTAAGCCGTAAATAGTGTTCAGATGTTGCAATAATTCTCCATTATCAGTGAATGGAAAACTTATTATTTTAAATGTACATGATTGCATAAAATATGATTACCCCAAATTTACTGTACAAGAAACTGTCGACAGATGTTCCCGAATGACTGGAGCTGGAAATTCCTACGTTTTCAAATTATTTCGGGGGAGAAAGATAGCAGGCCAAGTGAAACCTACCAAGAAAAGTCCAGGCAGACCAGTAAAAGTCCTTGATGAAGACACCAAAAGTGTAATTCGAAGAAAAGTTCACTCTTTTTATTTTAAAAAAGAAATACCCACCCTAGATAAGATTTTACTGGAGCTTCGCCAGGATGACAGTATTCCGTTGAAAACTAAAAAACTTTTATGGACCACTTTGGGAAATATGAATTTTGTCTGGGAAAAGCATAAGCGTAAAGCACTTTTACTGGAAAGCAATGAAATTGTTTGAAGGCTACGAAAATACTTAAGAAGTATAAAGCAGTACAGAACAGAGCAGAAGAAAATATTTTATCTTGAGTCGTGAGTCGATTAATGGAGGTTATACAGTACCAAAAATGTGGCAAGACAAAAATATAACCAGTGCTCGCCAAGCTTTGATGGAAGGCCTGTCAACGGGTATTAAGGTGCCTTCAGGTGAAGGGAAAAGATTAATAATCGTCCATATTGGAAGCGAAGAGGAATTTTTAAAAGAAGGTTTTCTAAGTAGTGTCGGTAGTGCCTTAAGAAGACTATTTTGGCGAAATGATAAAATATCTTCCGGCTGATTCAGTAGTAGTTATGGATAACTCAAGTTATCATTCTCGATGGATAGAGAAAACTCCAACTTTATCTTGGAGAAAACAAGAAATTATTGACTGGTTAACCATCAAAAGTATTGAATTTGAAGATAATTTGATAAAAAAGAAATATTAGCTATAGCAAATTAACACAAACATCGTTTTATGAAATATTCCGTGGAAGATATAGCAGAAAATCATAACTGTGCTGCGCACACCGCCATATCATTGCGAACTAAATCCTATAAAACTTATATGGGCGCAAATGAAAGGATTTGTAGCAAGACACAACACGACATTTAAAATAAAAGATGTTAAGCTACTGTTCGATCAAGCCATTGAGGAGGTGACACCAGAAAACTGACGAAAAGCAGTCCAGCATGTCATTAAAGAAGAGGAGAAAATGTGGGATCTTGACTACTTGATCGATCGGACCGTCGAATCGTTAATTATAACGTTAAAAGGAGATGACAGTTCCTCAAATGATGAAGAAAATTATAATTTTTCATAATTTAATTTCTGTACAATGTATTTTTTGTATAAATTTCAATAAAAGATAAGTGTACCTAAAACTATGTATATAATACCTAATTTTTATTCTGTTGAAATAAAATTCTTTCGTTTTTACGAGTATCCTGCCGGCACGCCTTTGGCACAATATTTTCAGTGTTTGTGAATGGATAACAATAGGCTAAACCCATATATTGACCCCTACTAAGGTAGTACTACCTGCACTTGATAAAAAAAATTTTTACAATAAAATCAATGGCAAACTATGAAAGTAGCTTAAATATTCGTTGGGTCACTCTGTGGTCCCTTTGCCTACCAAATGAGTTTTTATTGCTCTATATATTCCTCAAATAAACTATAGGTGGTGCTCTTCCACACTTTTATGGTGCACTGGAAAATAAATTTGAGGATTAAGTTTAATGGAATAGACAGCTCGATCACCAGAACTTATATATTTGGATTTTTTTGTGAGGAAACTTTATCAGATCCTATTGACATTTCAAAACAATTTTCTTCTGCAGAATATGCGAATATTTCTACAGACACATTTGGATACAAAATATGTCACTATCACGTAGTAAATAGAGATCATTCAGAGAAACTATTACAGTAAATTCTTCCATTTCCAATTGATAATCAACATCAAAGTCTTAATTCCATTCAGTATGAATGAACAAAAAAATATTAGTATCATCGAATATTCCACTATTCAGTATTGATGTGATTTTGATCACTTTTGTTGCTTTCGAACAAATCAACTATTTCAATTCAATGCACAATAATGAAAACTGATATGGAATATTCTGTGAGCACCATGCTAATTTTAAAATCGAAACGCTCAAGAGTTTCTATTGAAGATTGATGTGAAACAGATGCATTAACCATAGGTTGAAAAATACCTGTCACTTTAATTAGTAGCGATGCGTTCACCATCAAAAAGTCACCCCTTTTTCATTTAATTATGTAATAAAGTTCTATTATAACCGACCATGTTGAGAAAAATGAGAGCGAAACGTGTTTCATTAATTACGGTCGACTATACACTTGAATCGCAAAGTTTTCATTTTCCGCGGTTTCACGACTAACGATGTTTGGCGTTGAAAACGTACACAACTTGGCAAACTTAATGCTATTACAAACACGATTAGCTATAACTTTTTAAAACCAAGCTGGAAGTTCGTCTAAATCAACCCTCCTATAAATTTAAGTAAGCCTTGCAATTTATTTGCTTTCATACCTGCTGTTCTTGTTTCTATCAGATGTCTGTTATATAAGGATTGCTAGGAGGCGAATTTGTTAAGTTTACCTTAATGCAAGTAGAATAACTGAGGATAATGCCGGCTTTGTTCTGCATGAGAAATTAGCGTACTGTGAAAGAGGCAATGAAAAACAACGAACAAACACGCAAAACGAAGTTGCACGGTTGCAGATTTCTCGATGCAAAGATTTACGAACAAAATGAAATACAACCGCTTTAAACCCTTTCTTCAGGTATTACCAAATTGATTGTGTCATTTTAATTCAGCAAGATACTATAGGAAGAATAGTGAGATGTACATGAAGTTTTATATAGCAGCAATTTCTTACGCTGTATCTCTTTTAACTAGTAGTGGAGCGGGGAGTACGTTGTTACAATTTTTAGATTATTATCAGAATAATTCTATCGTTAGTATGTCGATTCATCTATTAAAATATGACTAAAGAGTTATTCAAATTATTGTGATTTGCTCACAATGGACAATTTAATAAAAAACGTCGATTGTAACCCCCGGTCACAAAACAATAAAAACATTTTTATTCGTAATGTACGAGGATGTATTGATATCTAGTTAGCCTAGACCAGTTCCATGCATAAACAATATATTGCGTTACTATAACAACGAACAATAACTTATTAGAAGTGTAAGTGTGAAGTTTGACGTCGAACAAGTAAACCAGAGTTACGTAATAAATTAAAAGAAAAAAGATTTCCACCGAAATTGTGAAAATCGAAAAAATTGAGTATCGAGTAATCATCAAGTACCTGTATTTAAAAGGGTTAAGAGGTAAACAGATTTACAAAAATATGCTCAATACCCTTGGTCATCAATGTCCCTCGTATGCGACCGTGAAAAATTGGACTGGAAGCTTCAAAAGAGGTAAATTTTCCATTGAAGATAATGACCGATCGGGAAGGCCAGTTTCTGTGTCAGTCCCCGAAAATATCGATGCAGTTCATGACATGATTTTATCAGACCCTCGAATTGGGCTAAAACGGATATCTGAAGCACTGAATCATCTAGTTCACGTCAATTTGGACATGAGAAAAATTGCTGCAAACTGGATCCCCAAATGTTTTAATGTTAACCAAAATCGTGCAAGGGTAGAAGCATAGCGTTCGATCTGTGCTCGATTTGAAAACGATGTAGACTTCCTAAACCGAATTGTGCTATGAATGAGACTTGGGTACTTTTATACGATCCAGAAACAAAGCAACGATCGATGGAATGGCGACACTCTGGTTCTCCAAGACCTAAGAAGTTTCGTATCCAAAAATCTGATGGAAAAGTTCGTACTTCAGTTTTTTGGGATTGCCATGGAGTAATCATGATTGATTTTTTGGATAAGGATAGAACAATAACTGGAGATTATTATTCGACATTACTGACTACTGTACGGAAAAAAATTGAGGAGAAAAGTCGCGGAAAACCATCCAAAGGTGTTTTGTTTTTGCAGGACAAAGCCCCTGCACACAAATCATGTTGCCATGCAAGAAATTCGTGATTTAGGGTTTGAATTACTACAACACCCCCCTTATTCACCAGATTTGGCTCCGTCCGACTATCCTCTCTTTCCTCAACTGAAAAAAGTTTAAAAGGTCGTGAATTTTCTTCCAACAAGGAGGTATAAAAGCTGTGGTGGTCTGGTTTGCAGAGCAAGAAGAAACATTTTTTTTTGAAAGGTCTAGAGACGTTGCAGGTTCGCTGTAACAAATCTATCCAATTAAGAGGAGGATAAAATAATTTGACATTGAAATTTTGTTTGTTTCTATATTAAGTTAAGAATTTTTCAATATATCCTCGTATAGTTATGTAATTTGTATTATATTTGTATGTATGTACTCTCGGTCCCGACAGACATCGCTTTATCTGTCTCAATAGAAATTTTTATTAAAAATTCATTACAATATCTAACTTTACATATATGGTTATCACAATTTGACCAATCTACAGCGTGTGAGCATGTATATACTATGAGGAAAGTTAAATATAGAGGCTGTATGAATAAAAAATTGAACTTGTTTTAATTAGCTGAAATTCCAACTATTTTATAACATTTGTATTCATTTAATTATATAAAAACTTGATTTATCGTAATGCCACTGGATTTACAATATTTTTGGTCCATCCTGGAGGGACAAATAAATTTGATGGTTTTCCAACTTCGCAAAACATATAACTGGTGGATATTTTATGAATCTAAGCCACATAGTCCTAGCAAATACTAAGCGAATTGGAAATTGTGAACGTTTGTATGGTATAAGTAAATCTGAACTTTACCTTGAAATTGTCAACTTAAAATAGTGGCTTCAAGAATGTTACCCATGATTCTTATTATGCCTAATCGCGTGCCATTACACAATTTTGGGAGCGTTAAAATTTCGAAGCTAAATTATAGGTGAGCCAATCTTCAATCGCAAATTATTTTGGTGGCATTTCCGATAAATAGTGAATTCAAAAACTCTACAAGATAGAGTTGATTACTAATAGTCCAGGAAATGAATCTCAAAAAAGGGAAAACCTCGCAATTTTTTCGTCCTGCATCGATTTGTACAAAAATTTGGGATCAGGCTCTTTCATCATCTAGTTAATTTTCTTCATTGTGTTGTACGCTTTTTGTTTTTTCGATGTGAAAACTACACCTAATTGTAGAAAATTATACATTTCTTAACATTTTTTACGTGGAAACCGTTTCGATTTTTCTCGCAAGTCTTACAACGTGGAAAACCGGCTGGCAAACGTTTCACACGAGCAGAGTAGCCATTTAATGATGTACTGGAGTTTTACTTACAACTTTCAGGTTCTGATCTTGGGAACCGCTAGCTCTCCGTCTATCAATGAGATTTTTCACTATACATTCCTCTACTTCTTAGCAATATCTTGTTGACACGTACTTGATTCTCTCTCATAGATCATCATCCTAATTTTCTCATTATCCATTATTTTTATCATAATATGATATCTTCCTACACTATAATTCGTCTTCTGTTCGCTAAACTGATATCTATTGTTGTACATTATTAACGTTGACAGAAGCAAAATTATAGGATATTCGTATCGTTTTGAATTGTAATAATTTTCTATAGATAGTTATTCAACAAAGAATCGATTAACTGAACCAAATAATCAAGTAGCAGACTTCTAGGATATGTAAATACTATAAATTGCCAATATAAGAACGTACAGATCTATTTTAAATTGTAGGATAGGAACGGTATATCCATTTCTTTGGGAAATATCATCTCCAATCAATTATAGATTGTGGACTTCAAAGATGGAAAATTGAGCTCGAGTATACAAGGCCCTATAATAGACTCCCATCACATGGGCTCGTTAGCGGGCTTTATCCTTTGATATAAGAGATTTTTGGATTTGAAAATTGATTCGTGAAAAGTTTTTAAGGAAATTTTATTAGCTTGCAAATAGAATGTCTAGTCAATTGTGACAAATCTAAGAATCTAAGAACGTCAAACTGAATGGAATTACATACATATACATATACTTCAGGAATTATTTCTAGATGGAAAAGGTCCTGACAGAATGAGTACCATGGTTTCAAACGGGATACAATGCCGTAACCATTGATGTACATAAAGGGCTCAATATTTTTTGTGAAGGAGTAAGTTTTTAAGGGAAAAAACTTCTCATCTCGATTTGCAGTATAACTACAAATCTTGTGGGAAAACTTGAATAAGAAAGCTGTAGGTTACTTTTGAATTAACATTTTTTTACATAACATCAATATTTATGTGAGGTATTCAGGTAACTAAGTTTTTGGCTTTTTATTTGTATCTTTCAACGAAACATTTTTCCACGGAATTCAGTGGAAACCTACCTTTTTATGTCCCAAACCCACAGTAATTTTTTTGATTTGAAACGTTTATTTTTTTACTTTATATAGACTTGATTCGAAAAATCTTACGTCAAAATATCTTTTTTGAATTAGTCGGTGGGGCTTTTGTTCATTGGAATCTGTGGTTTTTGATAGTGTGAAAAAAGTATACTAAGGAAAAACACCAAATCTAAAAGAAGCATGTACAATTCTTAGCCATTTATTGAAATTTAACACTTTGTTTACTTATTTTTATCAATGTTATATGGAATGTTTTTCCAGTAATTGGAGTGTGAAAGTTCCATAAAATGCTAAAACTTGTGAATGATGAAAAAATTTCTGACTTTGTGGAATTTATTATGATAAATTAAATTTTTTTACATCCTCAGAAAATAGAAATTTCATTTATCAAAAAGCTCATTAACTGGAAAAAACTGATATTAAATCATAATAAGGTGAAAAAATAAATATTCTCATTCAGAAAAACTTCAGTATATTGGAACATAAGAAGGTAAACTTTACTTTTTAACAAAACTTTTTTTTTCAAAAGCCAAAAACTTTGTTATTTGAATGTTTCACATAAATTTTGTGGTTATGTAAGAAAAGTGTGAATGTGGGAGTTGTATAATTATTTATTACCTATAACTTCGCTTTTGCTTTTACAACAAATCGACTCCCTTGCCCTTAAAGACCTTCCACTTTCTAACCTGGGATTATTTTCTTTTTCATTTTCAAATGGGTTTTATCTTGGTCCTATTTTCTTCCATTTTTTACTATTTTTGAAGGGTTTAGCCCTAGTCTAAATCAACAGTAAAGAGATTCATGATAGTTTTGGGGCCGCCAATACTTGATAGACAGTTGACATCCAAAGCTGTAACAGTTACGGGAAACCGCAAATAAAAATGCGATTCATAAAAAAGTACCTGAAATACAAACAACAAAGATTGTTTATTGTTAACAGTACTGAGCATATTTCTCACAACCACTGCAACTACTCTACATTGTCTATAAACTAATTCAACTTCAGACTTTCTAGAAGATAACTGTGATTGTTATTGTAGTAGTAGTGAAAATAGTGTTTTCAGTATGAATGATATTCCTGAATGAGTTTACAGAAAAATTGATGGAATATAGCTATAAATGCCTTAAGTGAATTAATCGCGCGATATTTCTAATGTACCATTGCCAAAACACTAAAAGATTATAAGATTAGAAGAAGAGGTTCTTCCACCATCAATAGAAAATAAAATCTATCAGAACATGTTAAAAATATGGGTAATTTTTTTGAGACATTTTATGTAATTTTCTATGATTTAGCAGGAATTTAAATGGTTGGTAACGAAATCTTTTTCAAATTGTTTTACGCGAAGTACTCATTATCCACAATGTGAGATATTAGCTTTGTCACGGGTCAAATTCCGGATCATTTTAGGATCTTTCAAAATTTTCGTTTGTGGGGGAGGTGAAGTCCTTGACTCGCGATCCACATATTTGAATGTGCGCATGCAATCGGTTCTAAATTGATTCGGAACTTGACCCGCGAATAAAGCTTGTTTTAATGAGTTAAGGTTACCAAAATGAACCAAGAATTTGTTCTATTTTTTCACTGTGCAAAAAAAAAATTAAAACATAATTAGAATTAGAATTTTCTAATACTAATATCGTTCAGGATAAATTATATATTTTACAGAAAGAATTGACCCTGCAGGTTTGAAAAAGTTGATATCAAGTTGTCTCTAGCTCCATCTATCCAAAAAAATATAGTCAACATCTTCGTAAAATTTCAGGAATTTTATTTTCAAAAATTTACTTGGTACAGTACAATTTCAATTCAACTATAACATAGCTATTGACTAAAAGTTCTATGAAAAAGTTTTTTTATTAGAATTTGATTAACTTAATTTTTCATTGGTGGTGAAAAACCTCCTTGCATTCAGGGCATTACCTAAAACCGGTATTTTGTACTTATATTGTAATACTATTACTCAGCCCAGAAAAAAAACATTATAAAAATGAACTGTCATTTACAGGCATATTTTATCCATAATTTGAGTGTTTTTTTTTTCAGTAAAACCCCAAACCGTGAATATTTTAACGCAAGAAAAATACGTGTCCGCTGACAGGAGATACGACGTGGAGTGTAGGACATCAGGATCCAGGCCAGATGCCATTATTACTTGGTGGAAGGGTAGTAGACCTGTCAAAAGAGCGAAAGAGAAAAATGTGAGTATACTTTAAAAGGACGAGGATATTTATAATGAATATCAAAACATTCTTATATTATAAAAACTAAGTAACACTGAAATCTATCGTTTCACAAATGCTCATTTCTAATATAATGTTTAAAATTTGCTGGAAACATTTATTAATTAGACGTTACGATTGAATTTCAAAGGACTACGATTCAATATTTCCTAAATGAAAATTCACAAACAATCTTATCTGGATGCTGGTTATTTTTCGAATTTATTGTTTTCATTATAGAATTGAGTTGTGTGAGACATTAATTATAAATCTCTCGAAACGTTTGTTCCATTTTTGAGATTAAAAATATCGAACAATAGAAATACTTGACATTTCTCTGTCTAATGTTGTAATATCTTCGAGAACAAAACCCGAAGGATACTGCAGACAGTAGATTCCAACTTTTTTTTATATTTGGATAAGAAATCACCCTAATCACCGCGCTGAGTTTCCTTCCTTTGTCAGACAGGATCCCATTCAATATTGAATAAAAGAGAATTTGTAAAGAATTTCCTAGTGGAAGTTGCCCTGTAAGAAGTATGCGTAACAAACGAGAGAGAAAGAAAGAAACAGAGACACATAAAGAATTTTTTTAAAGGTAATGAGGCTTGAAACGCTCTCGTTATTATTTTGAATTGAAGAACTGCTTGGAAAAAATTAATGAAATTAGCCACTTAAAAATTTTCATATTTTATAATTGCCGTTTTTTATATGGTTAACAGAAAACCAAGGGTTAGAATTTTAGTTGGAAATTTGATTTGATTGAAGAATGCGGTATTCCAGGCATCTCCACGATTTCAAAGTTAATTAGAAGCAGTGACGCAATATCGGCTTCAGCAATCAATTTGACTAATATTATACAATATACAGGATTATTTTCATAATGGTAGGAGTTGATTCTATACTCGAAATTGTAATCACAAAATATGAAATATCAATCAAATCTATCTCTTATCTCGTTATATAATATAATCTTCAATTTCTTACAACCTAAGCTAGCTTTATGTTCTTAATATTCTGTCCATTGCAACCAATGATTTGTTTCTTTTTTTAATTTTTTTCATTTTGAGGTCTATAGAATTCATTATTATATTATTCAAAATAGTTACCTTCGAGGTCGATACAACGATCATAGTAGTCACACAATTATTCGATCCCATTTTTTAAGGTGAAATCGTCTTTAGCCCCACAATATGACTCAGTTTAGGCGATAGTCTATTCATCAGCGCAAAATTTCTGTCTATAAAGCCTTCTTTTGAGGTTTGAAAACAGAACAAAGTAGTTGAGGACCAGATCTAAAGAATGGATACGAAAGCAATTCATAACCCAATTCATGCATATTCTCGATGGTTTTCAGTGATTTGTAACACAACAGCACTTCCGCTTTTACAGCGATTTCGTTCTTCAAACACTACACGATAGTCCCTGTTCATAGTTTCTACTTTTTTAAGATTGTCGATGACTATTATTCCATACGCATCCCAAAATACTTTTATCATTAACGTGCCAGTCAAGTTATGCGTGGAGTCGGTTCATCACGTACATTACAGTCGACTGTCGTTTGGACTCCGGTGTGAAATGATATATTTGCGTCCCATCAATTGTCACTTATAAATGTGAAAATTCCGGTTTTCCCCGATCAAACATCTCCAAACATTGCTCAGAATCATCAATTCGTTATTGTTTTCAACACATTGTAAGCTCGCGCAGCGCCTACTCTCAAAAGAGTTTTTTCATGCCCACATTTTCATTTAAGGTATGTCCAACACTTTCTCTTGATACCCCGCTCTACGGTTATCAGAAATTATTTTATAATTTTTTTTAGGGCGGCCACTATCTGTACGGTTCTCGCAAGACACTTCTCAACAATTCATTTTCCTAACACAAAGTCTGAATAATGGTTATCAAGCCAAAATTTACTTTCGTGATGAAGAGTTACTTTTTTCCGAAAAATATAACGCTTCATCAGCAAACCAAATTCTTTTTTATCCATTTTTCCAGCTACGACACCTGTTAAATTGATACTAGTCTCTTTAAAGAGCTAACTGAAAATCGTATGAATTTAATACTAGAAGTGCCATCTATTTGTTAGCTAACAAACTTTTCAAATTAGTCATCACATAAATATCAAAATACAATCAGAATTGACAAAACACAAGTTTTTCGCTTATTATTGATGAGATTTGAGTTTCAATTCACAAAACTATACCATTATGAATTTTATAATAGAATTGAGTCTTATTCTTTTAACTTATTTATTTTATATCTCAAGAAACGCTTGGATTGTTGATTTCTAAACTTATCTAATGACAATTCTATAATTTTTCATTCATCTTTTATAACAATGAAAACAATGAAATCTGGAGAAAATGAGACGCAGGCGTTTTATAAATATTACCATAGTGTGATTTTTGTATCTGCAATATCGTTGTCATCGTTTCCATCGATTTTTCCAGATATGTACAGACAAACGAATGCATAGATATATCTTTTTAATACCTTTATTTCCTATAAACATATAACGGGCTATTTATGTTAATTTTGCGTATAATAGTTACACATAATGATATTGAAAATTGACAATCTATACAGTTTAATTCATATTTCATGCGTACCAAATTAATAATCATGACTAACTAGCTTGCTAATAATGGTCTTTTGAAAGAGTAATTTATCCATACAAAATAACCCTTCTGTAATAACGAAATAGCTCTTTTAATATCCTGTTGGTCATTATTGGAATTAATATTGTTTGTTTATACGTAATTTCCTGTTTGTTTGCCAATATTAGTTAAGCTACTATGATTTTGAATTTTGGGGATATACGAATAAAAAGTATGGATACATATATCTATTTATTAGGAAAATGTAGTATATGAAATTAATATTTTTAACCTTTAAAGGTCAACTGATAATCAGTGTATCACTGTATTATGTTTTAGAAGGTCTTCATAAATATAGACGGTGAATCTATACTACTTTGATTAAAATACAAATAAAGTGTTTTGAAGAGACTGGTTTAACGTCCAAACCACAAGCAGAGTCGTCTTAAATCATCTAGGACCTTAGACAATATTGCGAGTGTTATGCAGTCTGTAGAAGAAGATCCATCCATAATTGTCTGCTCGCAAAAGATCATCTGTCTTATAGTTATCGCGACGAAATGTGCAACGATCTTAAACTGCATCAAATTACAATTAACACAAGAATTAGAATAATGTGACTTCAGAGAAAGGCTCCCATTTGATAATTAAATACTTAATTGATTTACCAATCTTGACAATATCTGTTCATCGTATTGATTGATTATGACATTTCTATGTCAATGAGTTTATAGACTGTCAAAATCGTTACTCGAAGAGTATGAATCGCAGAGTCATGAACCAGAAACAACTGCCTAGTCCTTAAAGTGACAGTATGGCAAACTCAGGCTGAGAAATCATTGGTCCTTTTATGATTTTATGAAGGAATATACGCTGGGTCAAAACGTCTCAATTATTGGTTTCAATATCGAAGATACAAAGAACACAAAACCACACACCAAAGAGAAACAAAGAAACACAAAAATAAAAAACCGAAATTTTTTACAAGATTCTAGGATTACCTAGTCAAGCCACAAGAAAACACCCCCCGATACGGTAACTCCGGAGCAATTACATCGGGAATAACTGTAGAGAAGACAAAGGACCACTTGGATTGAATTTTTTCTTGCTGATAAAGGTTGGAAAGGGTTTACCGTTGGCAGCGAAAACACATACACACATATTAAGACGACCAGACTAAGAAAACAAGAGTGTATAATCAACAGGCTAACTTTTAACAAAAAGATAAGACTTCTCAGAATCTCCCATAGAACTCATGAGAGAGAAAGGAATCTACGTGTGAAACTGTGAGGCGAATGAGGATGAGGACTTGTCAAAATGACAGGGGCTGGCGTCAATAACAAACGGTTTCCTGATTCAAATATAGTCTATGACTCTGTTTGAACACGTCGGTGCTAACAGTCACACGTTAAACGATTCCATGGTTGTTATGCAGCTGATACTCTCGGGCAAACTGATTTCGAAAAGAGTTGATGTTCCATATCCTCCTCGTAGTCCAAATTTGACGCTTCTTGACTTTTTTGTCAGATACCTCAAAGTCTACAGTTATAATCCGAGACACACCGATAAGCTCAAAGAGAACATCCGTTCTGAAATGACAGCAACTGCATCAGCATTACTTATTGAAGAAAATTGCTAATAATTTCCGTTCGCATTTAGAGAAGTTCAGTCCTAGAGAAGGTCATTGTTTAGATAATGTTATTTTGATATAATATTATTCAAAAACCACACATTATAATGTATTAAAAAAAGCTCTAAAAAGGTAACAATAAGGACAAGATAGGGTTCGTGGCGAATATGGTTGGTACGTACAATATAAGAAGTTATTGCTAACTAAGATTGCAACAAGATAAACCCTATGGCCCATCATTGGACCCTACCTTTTAAAGTACGATCCGAGTGCACTTTATCAATTTGATTATGTCAAGTTCGTCATTTGTCTATAAACGCTACACAAATGATACTTGGAAATCATGAGAATAACTACAATATACGACACTTTGAATAATGGCATACGTTTCCCTCACTTTTATTCTCACAGGGTGTGAGTGGAAAAGAAAATAAAACAATAAAAAATAGAAGAGCATGATTATTAGAAGGTGTTAATGTCATATGTATCTTCAGATATATATTGGTTGATTTGATACACCGAAAAATCAATTTAGTCCATAAACGTTATTCGTAAAATGATTAATATTGAATTTGTTTTATTATTAACCATCCATATTGACCCAAGATGTACAATTATAAGCATGAATAGAAAAATGAAGTCTAAGTCATTCAAAAAAATACACACACTATATTTTCCTTTGTGAGTGTTACAAGCGGCGTTGCCGTTGCTGGAAAGTTCAATAAGTTGAAATAAATAAAAGCCCTTTTATAAGCCTCTCAATGACTGACTACAAAGCAAAGTACTAATTACAAGTAAAATAGCACAACATCAAATTTTCGATTTGAATAAACACGTAATTATTTGTTATCGTGTGTATATACACAAAAGAAGGGTGGAGAGAGAACAAAATTAATTGGAACGATCATAAATTGTTCATTTCAAACGTTTGTTGGCAAATTTATCCATTCGAGATGTTCGACGAACGGTATAGTTTGATAAAATATGAAAAATGAAAAACATTCACAATCTAATGTTTGTTGACTGGATCTCATGTAGAATCATCCATTCTTACTCATAAAACATCATTAGATGTATTATTGATTCTATGCCCAAACTATCTGTATGCTAAATTCGTTAATTGCAAATGGAAAAATTTTTGTAAATAAGTTTTTTTGTCAGATTTCCCTCATATCAACAAAATATGACAATAAACAATGTCGCATTACACCAAAATCGTTCTCATGAAAAAAAAAAACACTCCCTTACTACAAATCATTACTGCTAGACTCAAACCTGTAAACTCTAAGCCCACACCCCCAAAGACCAAGATTGTTCAATAACTGTGGAAGATTAAGGCAAAGTAAATGGGCCTGAAGCATAAAAATCATAATCTCTGAAGTAGTGTACAATATTTCTACAAGAGAAAATAGTTTTCTTATGCATTATTTGATTCCGAAACTGAATATATAGAAATATAATAAAAAACAAAATACAACAAATATTGAAGAAAAAGAATGGGGTTAGTATTTCAAAAAATGATTAATGGAAGAAGACGAAGATGATACTAGTGTTAGTGATAATGTTAATACTAGAATACGAAGAAAAACCGATAGAATTGGAATGTAATGACAAAATCAACAAGTTCAAACACAAGAAAACAGGAGAGGGGAACGAATTAGTGATTGAGCTAATAATTTACTGGGGAAATTATCTAAGACACAGAATATTAAAGATCATAGAAAAAGTATAAGAATCAGAAACAATGCCGAAAGAGTGGTCTACTTAATTGATCATACCAACAATAAAATAGCTTGCTTAGTACCGATTTAAAATACTAACAACAATAATAAATAAAATACTGAAAAAGTTAGTGGTAACTAGAAATAGGGGAGTGCCAAAAAAGCTTTAAACAAGAAAAATCAACAGTAGATGCTATTCATACTATGAAAAAAGTGATCGAAAAATGGTGTGAGCAAAGCATTGGAAAGCAAGTTCATCGACTTCAAACTTTAAATGAGCATTCGACAGTCTGTAAAGTGGAACATGGTTAAACCCAAAAGTTAAAACGATTGATGGGAATGACTATGCTAACTATGAGTTCCAGGGGAAAAGTACAGACAAAAGAAGAACCATCTGAGGAATTTGTGATAAATGCTGGGGTAAAGCAAGGTTATAAACTATTGTTCAACAATGCAGTGAATAGCATAATAAAGGCATGTACTATCGATGGAAATATCATTCATAAATCAAAACAAATATGATGTTTCAACTCTAATAGCAAGAGACTAAAAAATTCACAGAAAAAATTGTTGGGGAAGCAGAAAAAAAGCACTGAAAATAAAAAAGTTCATAAATCAGAAGCAGTAAAGATAAATGACCTCAACTTCAAACTAGTTGCTTTAAATACTTACGAACAAGGTCAAGCAACCAAAATGACACAAAACTAAAATTTTATGCAGGATATTAGGTACATCATTAGTATAAAATCATAATGTAGAGTGCAAGAAAAAGTCGAGCAACAAAATTAAGAGTCTTTAAGATTGAGAATCAGTAGTTAAATACCCAGAGGAAACTTTGAGATCAACAAATATGGGCGAAGAACAACTGAGGATATATAAGAGGGAAAGAATTAGGAAAATTCATGGACTAGTAACATTGACGTTTTGAATACTTTCAGCTTCAATCTTACAACCTGCATATCAATATTTATTAATAGATCACCTACATCATGAATAAAAAAATAAAATCGAAATAGAAATCTGTTTTAACAAAAAAATTAATTTTTGTCATTTTTCACATCTCAAAAAATGTCATCTTTAAAATTATTGTTGCATTGAAATTTAAAAAATAGAACTATACAATTTAATGAAATGATTTTTTTATCATTGATTGCTTTCTCGTTTCAATGTATGTGAACCATTTCTAAAAATTTGTTTCTTTGATATTTCGTGGTTAGTTAATGTAGTTTTATTTTTGTTTCATCATATTGATGACCTTTTAGTCTATTTTCTAAATATTGAGATGTCTGCCCAATGTAAACAGCAATACAATGTTTGAAACAAACAAAAAAATTAATATTCTCAATCAAGTACCTTGTACTGATAAAAAAATTCATAAATAATTCAGCCGTTACTTGAGATTATAACATTATATGATACAAGAAGAATTTTATACTTGCAAGAAAATTGAAACTAATGTAACTCTTTCTATTGTCTATTATTAAAGTTTGATAAACTTGTCGTAAGTTTCCAAACATTTCAATTCAGTCTTCTGTCAATAGCAGTTGGCAAAAATGGAGTTCATCACACGTTCGCTTCCGGAGCCTTTCTCTACAAATTAAAAACCAATCAACCTTGTGTTTGTTTCAGTTCTCGGAGAAGAACAATCAAAGTACGAGCGTTTTGACGTTCGTTCCTGTGATCGATGACGACGGTAAATACTTGACTTGTCGAGCAGAGAACCCGTCCATCCCCGATAGTGCCCTGGAGGACAAGTGGAGATTAAACGTCCATTGTAAGTTATATTTTTCTTTTCGGAGAATTGTACAGGTTCACACTAATGAGAAATGTTTTCCTGAGTTGCTCAGTCGGTATCATTCGTAATAATTATAATATTTGTATATTTATTAGAAACTACTGAAAGTCTAATGACATCGTAATATTCTTTGGTTTGGATCCCATTTCACCTACGGCGTAAACAATTTTCTCTTACTATTTAGTCCAATCGAAATTCGAAAAAATACCTTCAAAACTGAAAACTACGAATTACACTTTTAAGTGTATTTTGGTCTCAATAACTCAAACTTAGCGATGGCCAAGTAAAATTTTTGTTATTGTTCGCGTTTATCTTGATAACGACGCAAAGTTGTTAATCGTTCATTTTTACATCGAATGTTGTCAATTTACGTGTCAAACAAAAAGGAAAATATTGCAAGTTTCCACGACTAGACATTATAATTTACGAGAGCTATACCAAAAGTAAGGTTTCCAATAAGCAACAGCTTCGAAGTAAGGTGCTAGACTAAATATCTTGAGACCCCCGTCTTCTATTCGCTACGTGCTGCCTCGCTCAGACTTCGCTTTTCAGCAGTCAGACATGGAAGTGTTGATCCCCCCTCCCAGCAAGTGTGAGATTCTTTGGCAACTAACTGACGTTTATGGTAAAGAGTGAATGTCCGCAAATTATGCAGGGCATTTTCTGAAGCTGATACGGATGAAGAGCGGAGTGAAATACCGCCAGTATCCGACACCATTGTCCAGAAGATCACCAATGAGCTGCTGTATATATATTATTCATATTAAATCTGGAACAATCAATGTTTTATGAGAATAGCAAAACAGCAAATAATTTGTATCCAATTATTGAAAAAATGGTGGAAGCTCTCTATACAAACCAAGAACGCTGCTGGTACTGAAAATGATGCTGAAACCGCACATGATTCAAGTTAGAACTATATAATTTCGCTGATGTTTAATGTAATTAGTTTAGATGATTTTATCAAAATCGTAACGTGAAAAAATTGATTTATTTCCATGTATAAGTTCCTTCTATACCCCTTTGCTTTCGACGGGAAAACACACATGATGATACATTCCGATGTAAAATTCGAAGATCGACAATTTTCATTGGATACTTTTCAAAATCATTATCGAGGAAGTCAACAAAGTCAATGCAGGATACAGAATGGGTCACCGCTCCCTAAAGGTATTGTTTTATGCAGACGATGGTATTGCTGTTGCAGAAAATGAAGACGACTTACAACGTCTAATATATAAGATGAAAATTTCTGCTGAAAAATTTAATATGAGCATCTTAGTCCATAGCACTCAATCAATAGTAATATCAAAAAATCCCATTAGATGCAAATTTGCAGCAGGTATCAAGATTCAATTACCTGGGAGTGAATATATCTAGTGAAAGAAACCTGACAGAGGAGGCATGAACACAAGCGATGAAAGCATCAAAAGTCAGCGGCTGTCTGAGAGATATAGTATGGAGAAACAAAGCGATGAGCTCACAGAGCAAGACCAGAATCTATAAAACATGTGTGAGACCTATTCTCACATATGCCTCAGAAACCAGAGCCGAGACATGAACAACAAAAAGAATAATGAGAACCACAGAGATGAAAATACTGCGAACCATCAAGGGAGTCACCCTCAGGACCGAATAAGAAATGATGACAAAAGAGAAGAATTGGGCGAACAGGATGTGGTGAGATGGGTCAGGGCACGAAAAATATTCTGGAGGGTTCACGTAGAAACAATGCCAGAAGAGAGATGGGCAAAGTGGGCTAAAACGCAGAGACCGAAGACACACAGACCTGTAGACAGGCCACCAAAGAGCTGGAGTTTAGCTTCTCAGGAAGATCCAGGAAGAGGGCCAAACGTACAGGATTGAACAGGACCTGGTCCCATTGAAAGAGGAAGAAGAAGAAGATTTTTCAAAATTTCTCGTAGTTTCCAAAACGAAAACAGAATATGTTACAATTTTTCGTAATGTTTATGATTTTTCTTGAAAAATTTTTACTGTCGAACCCGAATTTCGAATTTCTGAGCACAAAAAATACCTTCTAGGTAATTTGTCGATTTCCAGTCATTGCATTGTTGCTATCAGCTTTATGGAGTAAATTATACTTTTCATAAACGAGGACCATGTCAAACCAAGTTCATTAAGTTTTATAATCTGTCTACATAAATTTACTACTGATTGCTTATGCCTATGATTATTTGTATTCGCATATTCTGCGACAAAACAACGGCATTTCTATAGACTACAAGTAAAAACCATTAGTATTATAAACTGATATGTCAAATTCAAGTATTTACCGACTACTCTGAAATACATGCATAGGGACGTTTGAATATATAGTTTTCATTCAACTAATGTACAGAATATGCAAATCTATCAAACTCGAAGATCTTCATTCTCTTGTATCGTCCTCTGCGTCTTTATTCTGCTATCACGTGGGTATAACGTTTTATAGGTTTCGTAGTGGTAATAGAGTTCTCTTAAAAGAAAAGTCTCTAAGGATCATATATTAGGAAGAAACTGAACTTTGGATCGAAAGCCAAATCTCTTTTCAACTCATTACCCTTATAATGTTTTTTTATAGATATAGTATTCAAGTTATATCCCATAAAATGTATCGCCATAGCAGTCACTCTGAAGATACCCATATGTATACTAGTGCAGATACGATATATTATACAGGTTTACTAATATGTAAATTTTGTTTTCAAAACAAATATTCAATCAATAACATATTATAACTCTTTCCCCACTAATTTCACTTCTACCAATCTATGATGTGTCAAATATTCAATATTCGATACATAACGTGATTCACAAATATTCTTCGACTATTATTTGTTGTTTACCCAATTGTTTTCATTAGTTTGTTATAATAAACTGCGGAGAGGTATCTAGTTAACATTAGAGACTCTTGACTATTAGCTACATACATCAGAAAGAATATTTAGAATAAAGCAAGAAGAAAACTGCTTAGAGAAATCAAATCAGAAGCACAACTAGGAAGTGTATTAGGACCAGTCCTACACTTATCGTAATCCTGATTAAAAGCCCGATACCATAGCCACTTTGGCTATGCAAGCTGTTGAAAATACTAGAGAAACTTAAGATGAATTACAAATAATTATCGATCAATTTCAATTTTACCCAAAATCATAAATTTTAAAAATGTTGTGACTTATTTTTAAATATAATAAAACATTATTTGGAAATTAATATATTCATTATATTTACATAAATCACAGAAAAACACATCGAGCTGATATTCCTTTTTTACATGTGATGTGGAATCTTTAAAACAATTATTTTTTTTGTTGCATAAAGCTACAGCACATTTTCCGCATATAATTTGGGAGAATTCTGTACACTTGGAGAATTTGCACCTAATCCTTATTTTGCACCTAATCTTTGATCTTGTCGTACTACAGTAAGAGGAACATGTTGTGCAAGAAATTTGTGCTTTTTAGCCTGAATGGAATTGTGACTCTTGATTAGTTCTTTCTGTCCAAGTTTACACAAAGTTCAGCTACCTGCAATCGTCGATATAAAAGCTATGCGTTAACCTTTGTGAGATCTAGTAGATGGTAGAATACGAGGATGTATTGATATCTAGTTAGCCCAGACCAGTTCCATGCATAAACAAAATATTTCGTTACCATAGCAACGACCAATAACTTATTAAAAGTGTTAGTGTAAAGTTTGACGTCAAAAGAGTAAACCAGATCTACGCAATAAATTAAAAGAAAAAAAATTTCCACCGAAATTGTGAAAATCGAAAAATTGGAGTATCGAGCCTTCATCAAATATCTGTTTTTAAAAGGGTTAAGAGGTAAGCAGATTTTCGAAGATCTGCTTAATACCCTTGGTGATCAAGCTTTAAAAGAGGTAAATTTTCCATTGAATATAATGACCGATCGGGAGGGCCAGTTTCTGTGTCAGTCCCCGAAAATATCGATGCAGTTCATGACATGATTTTATCAGACCGTCGAATTGGGCTAAAAAGGATATCGGAAGCACTGATTATTTCATACGAACTTGTTCATCATATAGTTCATGTCAATTTGGACATGAAAAAAATTGCTGCCAAATGGATCCCCAAATGTTTGATTGTTGACCAAAAGCGTGCAAGAGTAGAAGCATCGCCTTCGATCTGTGCTCGATTTGGAGACAATATAGACTTCTTAGGCCGAATTGTTACTATGGATAAAATTTGGGTACATTTATACGATCCAGAAACAAAGCAACGATGGATGGAATGGTGACACTCTGGTTCTCCAAGACCTAAGAAGATTCGTGACCAAAAATCTGCTGGAAAAGTTCTTGGTTCAGTTTTTTGGGATTGCCATGGAGTAATCATGATTGATTTTTCTTAGAAATTGTGGAACAATAACTGCACACAAATTTCATGTTGCCATGCAAAAAATTAGTTTTTTAGGGTTTGAATTACTAGAACATCCCCCTTATTCACCAGATTTGGCTCCGTCCAACTATCATCTCATTTCTCAATTAAAAAAAGTTTAAAAGGTCGTAAATTTTCTTCCAACGAGTAGGTAATCAAAGCTGTGGAGGTCTGGTTGGCAGAGCAAGAAGAAACATTTTTTAAAGGTCTTGAGACGTTGCAGGTTCGCTGTAATAAATGTATCCAATTAAGAGGAGAATATGTTGAGTAATATAATATTTTTGACATCGAAATTTTGTTTGGTTCTATAGTAGGCTGAGAATTTTTCAATATATCCTAAATGTTGACGTTTTTCTTATTTTTTTTTTTTGTTATAACATCGAACCTGGTCATTTGCCATTTCATTTAAGAAATTCAACACCATCGTAACAACCTTATTGTCTTTCCAAACAACATTTGAAATTTCAATACCATCAACAATGATTCAAAGTCGGAATTATCATCTCATCGTCATCAAAATCCATTCTAAATTCACCAGTAAGAAAAAAGTCAATAATTCCATTCTCACGAAGTTGGTAACGCCGTGAAGACATTTTAAGAAAAGTAATTTTGTATTAACTATAACATATTTTTTATTCTCGATTATTAATGTTACATGAATGGCACAAACCTTTCTAAAATACAAATACAAAAAAAAAATATAAATTTAGTCCAACAAACTATATTTTTATATTCTTTTAGCATGTACCAACTTGCAACGGACAACGAACTATTGAAATAAACTTTCTATAATATAATAGTAACGCTATTCCTGTGTAAAATCGTTTAATTCTATATAATAATATAATTAAAGTTGATTATTTCGGTAGTACGGTATGAAACCTTAATGGTACCAAGAGTGAAAGCGAAAAAAAGTCCGTATGAATTTTGTACTTCTGTTACAAAAATGTCACGAGGGTATACAAGTTGAGGTGCCTTATGTCATCACAGCTAAATACCTATTTATCACATCATAGAAAAAAAGAAAGGTAGCAGTCAAATTGGAATGGAACAAAAGAATAGATAGATTCCAGAGCAAACTACCAAGAAATATAATAAATGTCCCTTGGAACACTAGACATAGTGACCACCATTCTATTAGTACCTGGTAATGTATACTTTTTGTTGATAGCCAAGACCAAAAGCATGAATAACTGCTTTTAGATCATATGAATATAGACGTCATTCATTTCCTGTACAACATTAACTAAACAAGAAAATTTAAGAAGGAGAAAGCTAAGTTAGCTTAATAGCTCAATATTTTGTGTAAAACAGAGTAGTTTACACCCTAGCGTTGGCGATAGTTTTACTTGAGAAACTACTAGAAAGATCGTTAGTTTTAAAAATTAAATTATCAAATTGAGTTGAACTATCAGATCGAATTCCGAAATGGGTCGATTAAGGATTAATGAATTAAGGAAAATATCATGTTTAATTTGTAATTATGAAAAAATCCTTCCACGTGCATTATGACTACATTGCCGCTATCGAACTCATTGAATGTATGAACTTCATAATAAATATTTAAGTGTTCTGATACAGGAACATCTACTGTGGGATGTTCTTATCACCATAGTTATGAATTATCTGGGGTCTCCACTGTTCAACATTAAATATGTAACACGAATATTGTCTATTCAATAGCTGGACATGGTACACAAGACAGTTCAAGAAAGTTGTATTTCTTATGGCATCCTTGATTAGGAAGAAGCAGTTTAAGATTTTCTAAAAGAGTTACAAACGAATCTAAAATGATTTTTCCAAATAAAATAGGAAAAAAAGTATTCATTTTTAAACATATCATATAAAAATTTTATTTTATCAATATACTACTTAAGAATATCGAGTCGAATTAGAGCAAAAATAGGGATGCAGGTACAAAAAGTCACACCTAGCTCAAAATTAGTGCGTCTCTTCACAATTCTATTATAAACAAAATATATGAAAATTTTATCAATCCGATACCTGAAAAAATATTCACTCGAGCCACCTTTTTTGAAATTTAACAATCTTTATATGCACACCTTTGAAGTGGTTATATTTTAAAGTGGTTTTCCTGGTAGATCTACTTCACGTATTTCACGTGCTCAATTCCAGACTATTGAATAATAATAAGATATTGGTAAGGGTTGAAAATTATGAATGCGATGTATATTAAAGAGAGAGTATGATTCATAATCCTCCCTCTTCTTCTCGTTCTCCATCTTTTCCTTGTTCTTTTACTCCATATTGGTTAGGTTAGTGAATTACCTCAACGGTGATATATCCCATGTATTTTCGTTGGTATTAAACGAATCCTTAACTGTTTGTGATTGTGAACATTGGAGGACGATCAGGATGGTTCTTTGTACATGCTAAAGAAAAAACAACTTCTTACCTGCTCAAATTAGAACTACATCCCTTCTTACAGCTGTAAAACGTTGTGTGCAGCAGTTTTCTAATGAATTTTCGACCAACTCCCTTCCAGTTTTTTTATCTCGCTGATACTCAAATCATATTTAAACTTGTTAATATACCAGTGAAAATGTTAATGAGTAGACAAGCTCATCGCACTTTTCTTATTTCGAGTATTTTCAACGAAACATGCAGATCGAAACTTAACTAAGTTCGTAGTTTTTTTAGAAGCTCAAAACTTAGAGAGAAAGAACCGAATTCTAATCGTGATAATTTCTTCTAGCATTAAATTAATCTTCTGGGATGTGGAAATAAATTCCACACAATAGAAAGTAAATTTTTCGACGAATATACGAAGGTTTTCCGGAAAATCTGACTCAAACCTGAAAATTTCAACGCTTGATATATTGAGAAATATATTTGCGTATGCATTGAGAAATTCTGACTAAAATTTCAAGAGATTTGGATGGTTAATTTTTGTTTGACAATCATTTAAGTGAGTCGTTGAAAACATTTTTTATCAAAAATTGGAAAGTTTAGTATGGAGTTGTCATCAACTATTTGTTGTGCAGTAATATCATAGAAAAAATTCACTAATGATACTGGATGATCATTGGATTAAGATTGGAAGATAGAAAATGTTATCGGCATATCAAACGAACACATTTGCCATAATTAACCGAAGAATTTTATGCATGTGTAAAGTATATACGCGATGGGTGCCCCATTTGTTCAACTAAGACTACAGACTCTAGGATTCAATAACGCCATTTGAATAAAATCAAATTTTTTGCCTCGATTTATAATTGTGGGTGTAGTGTGGAGCCACCACTATAATCCTGAATAAAAAAAACATTCAGGTTTCAGCGACCGAAAAACGGTTATCAACGTTTTTTGTGTTTAGCGACTATTTCCAAAAAAGTAAAACAATAATAGTAGAGTGTTATGGATCATGGATTGATAAGGTGAAAAGAGAAATTTCAAAAACGACTGCTTTTTATTAAAAAGAAAACCCTTATTCCTCATCATAACGTGTGCCATGGCTAAAATTAACGAGTTGCACTGCAAATTAGTTGACCACCGTATTCAGCAGATCTAGTTCCCAACGTCATTTTTCTGTTTCCTAGCCTTCAAGTTTCACTTGCAGTTATTTTCATAAATATTTTGAGGAGAAAAATGGTAGCTAATATTTGAAAGGGTTAAGAATGTTAAAACACCAATGGCCTTAAGAAGACATGTTGAAAAATAAAAATTCTCAGATTGTTCTGAGCTTTTCTGATAGATAGAATAGTATTTTCATTTGTATTACTGTTTGAATGATGTATTTAAATATATAAGGCCAATAACAGCTCCTATGTTTCAGAATTGGTCGCTCCAAAGAAAAAAGTATCTAGAATTATGAATAATTATCAGATCTGCAATTTTTGTCGCGAAAAAACCTTTTCTTTTCGTGTGTCATATTGATGAGAGTCTTCATTTATGATGGTGTCTTAAACAATCTCATCAATTTTCGGTTTAGTGCAACTTTTTCGATGTCTAAATTGACTGTTTAAAGTTGTAAATCAAATATGTTTTGTATCTTTCGTTTTTACTTCCTGCAAAGTGTCAATTATCTACGGAAACTGTGAATTGAAAATAATAAATAAAATAACTCATTACATTCGTAATACTAATGAGAAATATTTTTATAATGATATTTTCTTCCCTTTTCAATCTTCATAATCCGTACCTGGGATCCTATTACGATTTAAATCAACACAACCAATGTTTTCATTATACGAACATTTATTTTCCTTTCATCTGCAATTTCAAAATGTCGATATTGTGTTTATGTGTGAATTTGACTGATAGGAGTATCTATATGAGAGACTCCGATACTATTTATTTAAAATGATTAACAACCGTACCAATAACAACAGCATCCAACGTTCATGTGCATAATATACCGATCGTTACACACCTGTGTCTGTCTCTATTGACGCAACAGTTGGCGAAATGACACATTTAAATATCATGGGTCTTTTTATTCTTTTTATTCATACACAAATTTTCTGTTTCTCTTTCCTGTCCACGCTATTTTTCTTTGTTTTGAAATTCTGGCGATTGGTTTAATTACGGGTTCTATATTCAAGTATTCTTCAATGGTTTCGTTTCTTATTCGATATTCCTTATACACTGGCTGAGTACTTCATTTCTGCTACTTGAATTTCGCTTTTGAGTGAATTTCCAAGTAGGTACCCAGCTTTCACGACAATGTATAAGGCTGGTCTAAATATTTATTCATACACGTTTTTATTATTATTTTGTTGACATAAAACATTCACCACAGCTTCTTTATGTCTATATCAGAATATTCGAAACTCTTCTCTTGTATCTCATCTATTTTTATTTTGTTTTTTTTCCACTACCATTATTTCTTCCTCTACATTATTGGTATTCATATTCTTTATTCTAATCCCTGCTTCCCTGCTAAACAAACTCAACTCCAACTATTCTAATATTTCTCTATCCTATTTGTATAACTTTCCGTTTTTGTTTTCACTTCCAATACAATATCCATTTCCATTGTAAATACCACCGGTGTCAGTACTTTAGTCTTAAAATTTATTTTGTCGTGAAACTCTCGATGTGGTCATTACTTTTACTCACCTATTTGCTAGTTGTTCCATAAAAACATTCGATGTTGCTTTTCAACTCCTCTTTGTTATGAACTTCTCCATATTTCATTCTTTCGACCACTGACAAATATTTTTTAAATGTCGAAAAAACCAATATAACGGTATTATTTCTCTGAAGCTGCTATTCGACTACTTCAATTTGTTATTTATCATAATTCTCAGTCTACTTTCTAAGTGCTTTCGTGATTTTTGACACAGAGCTAAAATGTTTTGCATCTATAACTATTGCAGTCACTGCTTTACCTCTTTCCAGCTTCTGTACTGCTTGATCAACATCTACTGCTCTTATAAGTTTTTCGTTTCCGTTGTTTTCTAGTTCTATACTCTACTACACTACTATACCATTCTCACGGCATCCTCCCCTCCGCTCTATACTTTATTACCTTCTTTATAACTTTAAAGGAGAGGTTTTGATTGCCTTTACTGTCTTTGACCTGTCTTCTTACTTTACTATAAAATTAAATGTCTCCTTTCAACTACGTCCTACGAATCAAAATCCATGCTTTTATTTGAAGGGCAATGTCATTGGCAAAATAATAACTTTTATTTCACAACATTTCAGCTCTAGATACAGCTACAGCTAGTTACCAAATGTTTCAAAGAAACAGAAAATATATTGAAACAACTTCGTTAGTCTGAAATTACTTCCAAAAAAGCTTTTTTCATGTTTGAGAACAGAAAGTAATCGAAGAGAGCCAAATTAGGTTAGATATAAAATCGTAACTAACGCAAGTCCATTTATTTTTTTGCAAAAATAACGTCGTGCTTGAGCAAAACTTTTCTTCAACAAATTGGTGATTAAAACGTGTCATCAAATCATTATTGGCTAGTTTTGCCTTCCTTCTAACTAAATATTTCACCTTTTGAATCTAAAAACACTGTTCCTATGACCTTATTGACCGAAAACTAGGTTTTGGCTTTCCGACGAGCTCCATCAGCTGGTGAAATTCCTTTTCTAGATTTAAGTATGTATTTATGAAACCATATCTCATTCCATCTTTAGATTATCTACTTTGTACTTGATAAGTTGAATTTATCCTAACTGAAATCTCATGATGGAAAAGTTCAACGGAACTGATGGAGTAATAGTTATTTACGTAACTATTTATTAAGAGAGCGATATTGTTCAACAAGAGTAATATTTGCCAAAACAAGCGCCAGCGAGTTTTGCAAATTACGCGGGACGGTTAGCAGGATATTTTGATGAAAGAAAATGTAGAAAGATTTATAAAAGACGCTGAAGACGCATCAGTTTTGTTGACCTTCCCAAAAAATATAGAAATACTAGACCTCCTGCTGTAAAGCCCGACAGATTTTTTGTGCATGTGTATTATAATGGAAAATGTCGCATACAACTAATGTGCAAAAATACTATTGGAAAATTACCATCAAAAATTGCTCACTACCTGGGTCTATCTCACGTTGAAGGATATACAGGACATTGTTTTCAGACGTTTTTCAGCATCTCTCTTGGTAGACTCAAGAGATTCTGAAAATAAAGCAACATAGAGGTTAGAAATCGAATGGTGTAGCCGAAGGCTAGAAAATTAGAAAATGTAAAAAGAATTTCAGAAAAAATTTTTGGTAAAGTCCCTGGCATACATATAGATATAACATTCAAGAAAATATTCACCCAGAAAATGAACTTACTTTAAATCACTGTGTCTTTAATGATGTTTTACATAAATAATATATGAAGGTTATGAAAAATGTGATGTTTCCTAATGTCAAGGAGTATCACATTTAATAGCGTAATTGGATAAAATAATTATTTAAATTTCAACTCAAGTTTTGATGAGATATAATACTATTCACACTCAAATAGTAGTCGAATGCTTTTTAGTGTTTTCAAACATTCGTTGATATGTATCACAATCTTCTTTAAGACAATAACATTTGGTAGCAGCAAGGTGGAAGTCCAATATCAATATTGCGAGGCAATATCTAAATAATATGTTTCCAAGAAGATCGATTTGTAGGACTTGGTTTCAACGAATGACCGTCGCCCTTTAACTGTTTCCTTAGGATATTTCAAAGAAGTTTTACAAATAAAGAACCTGTTAATATTTCTTAACTGGAAAAAAGGATTACCACACAGCAGAAAGTTTTAAAAATCACGTGGATTATTTTGCTAAAAAAAAATCATACAAAACGCACAAAGATATCAATCATCAATTACAGCTTTTATTGTGTTATTGTGATAAATATTACCTACAATAAACCGCACGAGGTTCAAAGGAAAATTTCTGTCATATAATAAGTTAACTACATGTTAATATTCTTTCAGGTCGAAAGCTTTGATCAGATCCATAAGAAAATAAGTAGTCTACTCAAAGCAGTATTACTGAAATACCGTGATTATGGAATTAATTATGTTATCGATTATATCCAGTGGATTGTTTAATGAATCATCAATGGTCTCTAGCAGTTGTTTCCCGTGCATCTGATATCCTCATTATTAGTGGATCGTTAACCCACTATTTAGAAAAGTTGACAAAATTGACCACGATGAAGAAACTAAACCACAAATAATGCATAACCCGATATAAAACATTGCGCGTTGTAAACGTTTCCTTGCAAAATTCCTCCCTCCATTAACGGCAGATGAAATAGCAACACACTAAAAGGAATTAATTTCAAATACTCACACCACAGCTATCATAAAATCTTTTATGAGATAATTGGCTTCGGAGGCGCCATCAACAATGACTATCAAATCTTATAGCTTCAGCTAATGTTTCTTTCTCAAAATACAATTCGGTAATGGTATAGTTAAATACGAAATAACATCTTAATATTATTAGATTGGCTTCATTAGCAAGAGTGAGGACAATGCTTCTCATTGGGATATAAATTTTCTAACAATTGAATTAGACTCAGTGGTGTTTGAGAAGGAATAATGGCAGTTTCAGAATATAATCCTTTTGGTATATACAATGAAATTATCTTTTAGTGGAAACATAAAACATAACCAGGAATAAGACAAAACGAATTACGTATGAATCATTCCATTATTGCTCACTTTTTTCATTCGAGGAGAAAATTAGACACGATCTTAAAGAATATCAAAAAGTTTTTCTGACAATTAAATAAGCACATTCGTAAATTTTGTTGGCATATAATTTGCAATTGTTACGCTTACATAACATTTTCCTACAGGGCCAATTCACTGTTATTTCAAACATTAAGACATTTTACGTTCCAGATGTACCGATTGTAACCTTGAGAATGGGAACCACATTGAACCCTGAGGATATCAAAGAAGGGGATGACGTTTATTTCGAATGTCTGGTACAATCAAATCCGAAATCACATAAATTGACTTGGTATCACAATGTAAGTATCATCTTCCATCTTACATGAACAGTTGTTTTAATCGATTTTCATTTTTGCAGGGAGTGGAAATATTCCAAAATAACGGAGCAGGTGTAATAATGACTGACCAAAGTCTAGTTCTACAAAAAGTTACCAGATCCACTGCTGGAAATTATACCTGTATGGCAACCAACCTTGAAGGAAAGGGGGTTAGTAATCCTGTGAAATTGATAGTCAGATGTAAGTAAATAATTCAATTTTTAATATGAATTTTTCTATAATAATGGGAGCTTGTGATAATTTTATAATCAGCTTTATTTATGATGTACTATGATATATAAATTGGTTGATAAGCTATACAGGGTGTAAGTATTTTCAATAAATAATGACAATTTATGATTATTCTCTTCAGAATTTCTCTTTATGGCGAACGATTTCCTTGGCATAGACAACGATCTAAAAATCTACATATATCCTAAATCATAAATTTTATCGATTTACACAAAATTTGTTTGTTGAAAAATCTATTTAAAAATTCATTTTTGATATCATTAGATCGCACAAGTTGTCCCTGTAAAGTTAAGGATTGTTAACTAATGGGCATGACCCGTCCCTGGCTTTCAGATAGTTCAGTATCTTCAATCTTCAAAGACTGAATGTGAACTGTTTACCTTTAGTCTATGAAGACGACAACTTGGTTATAAAACCGTGCGAAGCGTGAATAGTGTGTTCAGTATGAATATCACTAGGGTTCCAAAAATTGAGCTACTGGGAAATATCCAGTGACTTTTCATTACTTTTTATTCGTTCTCTTCAAATTTGCAGCATATTCCTCCAAAATACATAATACGATTGTAATAATTCAGAAAAGTATTATGCATAATGAAAATATTGTATTTTCCAAAATTATGATATGAAGAACTTACAAATGATCAACGAAAAGAATACTAGAATGGCGTCCCAGGGATGAAACAAACAGGACCAAGGGAAGACCACCAACGCAATGGATGGACGATGCTAAAAGTATATCTTCCGACTGGATATAAGAAGTCCAAGACCTAGTAAAATGGTTGAAGTTGAAAGAAGTTCAAATGAAGCAGTGAACGAGACAGGCCGCTAAATGGTGATGATGATGATTCCATGTTCACTTCCCGCACTATTCTAAAAACTTTTCAGTCCAAACGTTTTTTTATAATTATTTTTTGTTCATGACTAACACTATTCGAACCATATAATCTTGATTCAAAAGAACTCGGATGAGCATAATTCACTTTGAAGCAAATGCAAAAAACTGTATGGAATAAAAATTTGTCCTTACAAATATTTAGTGAACTGCGTAATACTTAATAATAAAAGTCTATTCATATCTTTACTATCGCAAGAGTATTTTTTTATATTAAACCGGAGAATCTGTAGAGCTCATAAAAATTTGTGGGTTGCTTTTAACCCCTAAAAACTCTTTTATACTCCATAATTAAATGATTATCATGACATCATTAGTTTCATGCATTATTTTTGATTTCTTTTGCCTCTTAGTACTACTCCAAAAAGCCAGTTCTATGAAAATTAACCCCTGTTCCATTATCCTTCAATTATAAATGAGTTTTCATATTGTTTGCAGGTGAAAAAATATATATAAAAGTGTAATATTTACTATAATGAATGTAAAAAAATTTCTCCATTTTCATGAATATACAGTGCCTTCTGACGAACTCGTTTTGAACTTTCCATGATACGATTCCACAATTATTTATCGTCGATTATTTCAACGTTCTCTTTCATAAAACCCGAGAGGCAAAAGTCAATATGGTGAAGATCTAAACTTCTGGCTGCCCAACAAAAAGATGCATCAGGAACCCTCCCAATTCAATGTTCAGGGTATAGACCATAATTATAGAAATAAAATGTGCTAAAGCTTCCACACATTTTGCTCTATTCATAAATTGACCTTTCTCCAGTGATCTGGTAAATAATTTTATGAGAATTGCAATTATTTGCATTATTTAGAAGGCATACTGGTTCTATCAAATTATTTCATTCAAAATACGCGTCCAAATACTCAAAAGTTTACCAGTGTTAGTTGATTCTTAGCATTCTCAAATTCTTATCTGTTCAGAATAATATAAATTAGGTAATTCTTGAATGCTTGTCAAGTGATAGAGACGTAGCTCAAATCTTCTTGAAACCATCATGTGATCTTATTGAGAATTTATCACCTTTTAGACGTTCCACGTCTAGCGCGTTCCGATTGAGACATTTTTCTTCAATTAGAAACTGCACTATTCCCTTGGCATTTATCTTAGTATGATCAAATATATCCAGTATTTAACACATTTAGTTTAAGTTTGATTTTCCTGTAATGCACGATTGTCGGTTTTAATTAAAAAATTGACGGTATTTCTTGAATTCCCTTTTGGACTGTCTGTAACTTTTGTTTTCTCATTTGCATGGTATGTTATGTAGCTTCTGACATATCAACCTATATAACAAAAGTTTTCGGAAACAATTTGTAGTGCAATTTGGAAACAACGCAATAATGTTAACAATTCATTTATTCAATCTATCAAGTCTATCAATCAAATCAGCCAATTTTAGAAGACATCTCCCTATATAAATATGTGTATCCAACGGCTATCCCCTGATATGCCTGACATAAGAAAGTGCTTCAGATATGGCACATCAGACCACAACTTTATCTTCAATTTCTTCTTGGATGAAAATTTTTTTATCTTATCCATATAAAATCCATCATTGTTTGTAATTTCTGAATGTGACCATGATCTTGTTGATGCAGAACAGCATATCGGAATTCTAAGTAAATGATCTTCAGACATTTCTCCTTTTTCTGATGTTTAACTCCCTTCCTTTATTGTTCTTGACTGATGGTCATGTGTGGGAGCCCGAAATCGACGAGACAACCTTCGAGTTGATGTTTCTAATTTGCCTTCTGCCTATTCCACTAATCTATTTGATTGGGCAATAATCAAAGCTTCAGGTCGCCTACTTTATGGAAGAATTCAACATATTATTCCTTTTTCACATTCTTTTATTGTTTCATAAATGGTCAAAAGTACAATGTTCTGCTCTCTAAATTCACAATGTCAGTTTTGGACAACGGTTCAACTAAACTGTATATATTTTTTCGGATATCTAGCTTACACGCCATAACTAAATTGAAATTTGACAAAAATTGAAATGACATATGAAAATTTTAAACATTATAAAATCTTCCAAGTTATTCCAAGAAATAAATTGAAGGCAATTTTTTCCTAAAACATATAATTTTTCATCGAATATTTATCGTCTACTTATGTCACCTTGACATAATGTGATATCCAAACATTGCACAAAATAAATAAATGATTAAGGGAAAACTCGTTTGTGAAAATATATTTACTGGGTGACATGATATAATCAGTTTTTTTCATTACGGCATTATCTTGAGGTCAAAACAGTTTAGAATAAACATTACAATATGAAAATCTGATAATGTTTAATTCTTCATTACTGTGTTATTTGTTTTTGGAACAAAACCAGCACCGTAAAAGCCTACAGATATTGCAAAGCAATAAATATTGATATTAAGTTGAGAGCTATATTTCTACTGACCTCAATTGTAGCGAAATTTACAATTGTAGATCGCTATTTGTAGAATATCTATCTAGAGTTATTTATACGCCTGTAGCATGAGTCGATCCGATCGGCCTTTAGCATATAAGGAATATTAAAAATATCCCCTTCCCACTTTCTCCTCATATCCTCGATTCTCCTCGTCTCTTTGACTAAGGCGAGGATTTCCTTTCTAGTGATATGAATACAGCTCGAAGCATATTCGATATCTCTACCAGTGTTACATTTTTCACTTAACGTTTTATTTTTAAACGTGTCAGAGAACGAAACATGGAATTAGACTCCGTTTATAGATTCTAGTTTCGTATTTCAAGCTTATAAGAGAATGTGATGTTGAATGAAATATAAATGAAGCTCTAATCGGCATTCGACGTAGATATATTTGACGATCCCTGAAAAATGTTCTTCCATTTTACCCATTGCAATAATTTTGCAGCTTAATATTATTTCGATTGTGTTGAAATATGTGGACGACGAGAACGAGTCTGCTTTTAACTCTTTTAACAGCTCTACTGGAAGCATTATAAATTAATTGCTGAATAAAAACGAGATGACGCGAATTTTGAATGTAGTGCGTGGGTAAATTGTGGAAATTTCAACGGAATGAAAGAGCATAAAAAATAAATTGGTAAAATTAAATAAAGTACTTTGGAATTTGGTACGTTCACAAAACAACCATTGTTCCCTCGCTTTTATCATTTCAATTTCATACGAATTTACATTCACAAATGCAGTTCTGCCAATTACACAGGGTGTCCGATTATTGGTGATTGGACTGAAACAGTTATATCGTAAGAAGTTACCGAGTTAATAATGAACAACAAAGATCTAGAATTCAATCATTGAAATTATTCGAAACAATCTAAAATTAAACTAAAAGCATATATTGCATAAAGAGTTATATTGAGTTCGTAAAAGCCAGGAGTAGTTGGGATGCTGAGGACCACGTTTCATACCACGTTTTAGGTGGTCGTCCAGGAGGTCGAGTTGTGTCTTTTTCTTTGCAATTTTTGCTAACCGTTCATTTGGCATTCTGTCAACATGGTCTCTCCATTCTCTTCTGCGGCTCCTTGCCCATCTTACTACATCCTGAATATCGCACATGTCTATCCAACAGAATTACCATAGCCTTGTTGTAAAGTCACGAAATGCGCATTTCAAACGGATAAAAATCAGCAAGATCCATGATTGGTTAAGAAACTTTTTGTGGCATTACAAAAAGCCTTATTAAATCGTCTATAAACACAAGATGGACAAAACGTCCTAAATTTCGTGGTTTCCAAAGACAATACACAATTGAAAAATGATTTATCATCTGCTACTAACTATTGACCACAAGTTCCCAGCCTTTTTCCCTTATAGACCATTTACAGGCTTTAGTAGACCCGCTGCTGGGATATTTCTACACTGATCAAAATTTACTTAGTAGCCCAGTTTATCGTTAATTAGTCAGCCCTTCGATCACATTTTTGAATATGGTATATTGGAGACTTATCAACAAACTAAATTTTCAAATGAAGAAAATAAATCGTTACTACAAAAACATATTTTTTTACTGTGTTCTCCAATTCTTTTCAAATAGCTTTGAACAAACGATACCACTGATTACTCTACACACATTTATCTGAATTCGAACATATTTTATCAAGCCCTATACGATTATGAAATGTCCTAACGACCAAATAAAAAATTTATCTTTGTGTAGTGCAAAGATAAACTAATAAATGAAATTTTGAAGCGAATTGTTATATTTACAATGCCAATTCGAGATATCACTACATTCAAATATTGTTCCGGATGAAAATAATCAAGAAAAAATGTTTGAACTTATCACAAAACAAATCTCAACATGAATTTCATAAACAAAACTTGTATGTTCAACAGTAGTTTCAATTCTATTTGAAAAGACACTTTTTCAACATTCCATACAACCATACATGTCACTTATAGGTTGAACAGAAATTGTTATAACCATTGTATCATAAATTTTTGAGTAATACCTGTTATTTCCAGGTAATAATGTGTAGGTATTGTTGAAATAATTCTTGAAATATAAAATTACTGCAGTCCTGCAAACTATTCCATAAGAATGACAAAGATTTAACCTAGAATCCATATTTGTTCGATGAAAACCGTATTCGTATTATCAACACACTGTTACATTGCATTAATAGCTATTGTAACTTCATGCATACATTACGTGATTGATATTTTGAAAGTGACCTAATTTCAAATCTGAATATCTACTGGAATTATTATTGGAATTGAAATGAAGTAATGGCGATGAAGGGAGTAATAACTACAATTTATAAGTTTACATTGGATCTTTTATTGGAAAATTGTGTAATTGAAACGGTTTTATGATGATCTTAAACGTCAAAATATTTCCAGACCATAGATAAGATGAGTTGTAGGCTAATCAACAAAATTTTTCTACATTTCAATGTTTTTCTTATGTAAGTAACACGATGTTTCATAGTGTATATCTACGTATATATAAAAATCTACTCCTATCTCCTAAACCATAAATTTGTTGTCCTTGTAAATGTTACGGATTATTAACCATTGGACATGATCCCCCTCTGGCCTTCAGTTAGTAGTGTAGAATTATTTATTGCGTCCATAACACTATATAGACTTAAGTAATCGTCTATTAAAAATTCATTAAGTTTTAATATATAATTTAGAAAATATACTTAACTATAAGTTCTGATTTCGCTACCTTTGAGAGCCTATAACTCAAAAACAAGGGCTCTTTTGAAAAAAAGTTTTTTTTCCACGTCATCAATCACTTCCGAATTTTTTGCATCAAGTCCCAGAACACCCTGTATATATATGTGTGTGTGTATTTGTGTGCATTCACATGGTGAAACAAACCGGTATTTCAATTCTAAAAATGTTTTCTCAACTTTCTAAATGCTTTAACTTATATTTCAATGAATTTTGACAATAAGGGGTAGTTTTCACATATTGCTATAGGGTAGATTTTTAAGTTAATCCATGCGTCTTGATATAATTAATTGAGGTGATACAATATTTTTACCTTTGTTCACTGGACTAATAAATGCAGTAATAATATTTAGTGCTATTTAATCTTTAACCGCAAATTATCCAAACACTTAGATAAAATCTTTACTTCGGCGTATTTTATGAAACTTATTATGGTGCATTTTCATTTAAATGAAATGAGACAGTGCTTCAACCTCCCGGAAGTAAACTCCATACAAGAAACATCCGCAGCGGTTATGTAATTACTTATTCCTACTACTTAGCGATTAGGCAAATAACTTATTACTTATAGTTGATAAACTAGGAAACTTCATCGCTGAGAACGGAACATGGTTTTGAGGAAAAGATGGAATTTCCTTTACTCCCTTTTAAATTTAATTGGGTACGTAAGAGAAATTTAGATTATGCCTTTTATTTGAAGTGTACATTCTACGTACAAAGATATTCAGTGAAGGATGAATAAAGGATATCCTAAAAAAACATAGATGGCACAAATATTGTTTTTCGGAAGAAATGGTTCTGAGGATTGATAAGATTGTATTATTAGGAGAAATACAAAACCAAAAACATTCAGTACATATCGTTAGTTTTTCTACTAAATTTTGCAATTATTCTCCAAGCTTTTTTGGTGTCAGTTCAATGCTTTCAATGTGAATAAAAATATAAATTATAATTAACGTTATTTCATTTGGAAATATCCTTTCCTTAACAACAAAAGCTCAAAGGTAGCAATAGATTTATGAAACGTTACTGCTACCCAAGCTTTTACAACAGTCTCAAATTAAAAACTTATTTAACGGAATTTTCATTGAAAGATAAAGTTGATATAATGAAATAAAAATATTGATGGAGAAAATTATGGTTGTTGATCCGCTTAAGTTTTTGTTGTTTAAGTTTTCAATGGCACAACTCCTTTCTTTCTGCCTAGATTGTACGACAATCGTGAGTCCCGCCGATTGTGAAGTACGGGCTGTTATAAGATTTCTTAGTGCTAAAGGCGTAAAACCGATCGATATTCATCGTGAAATCTGTAAAGAAGAAGAAACAATAATTCATGGAATGGCGACCTTCATCATCACCCAAAAAAGTGAAATTTGAGCAAACAATTTCTGCCGAAAAATCATGTGTACAGTTTTTTGGGACAGAAAAGGAGTATTGCCTCGTAATGAAACAATAAATGCAGCGTCGTATTGTGAGACATTGAACAATCTGCGTCGTGAAATCCAGAACAAAAAACGTGGCAATTTGAGTAAAGGTATCGTTTTGCTGCATGAAAATGCCCGTCCACATGTGGCTAATCGGACCAAAGATCTCTTCAAATCTTTTCAATGGGAAACTCTAGATCATCCTCCCTACAGCCCTGATCTGGCGCCCAGCGATTACCATTTGTTCGTGCACTTGAAGAAACACCTGGTCAGCGTCTTCGAGACGATAACGAAGTCAAAACAGTTGTGATACAGTGGTTAACAAGTCAGGCCACGTTATAACAAGTGCCTCAATATTCACGGAAATTATGTAGAAAAGTAGATTAAGGTACAGGCTTTCATGTAAAATTAAAATTATTGCGATATCTTTGCACTTCTTTTTTTAATTCCAAAACGGTACTTACTTGAAAAATATGCCTCGTATTATAGTGGAATTGTTATAATAGTCATAAGCAAGACCCATGTTACTATTTTTCTTTGAGGAACGTCTATATTGATCTCTTCTGAGATTTCTGTTTTGCATCTATAGTTATGTATATTCATACACTACTTCAAGATATTACTACAAACTCAAAATTTATTTCTATTATTTATATTTCATGTTATGTTTTTCAAAGAAAAATATGTGTGAATGAATTTTTTTCAACATCCTTTCTTCACTTCGCCTCGTTTTTGGTTATTACTTGAATCAACATTCTCGAAACACTATTTGGAATTAAATTTTGACGTACCTAAACACTTTAAATCCTTTTCAAACTTACTCAAAATTCGAAAAAAATATATTTCCTATTCCTTAAATTCAATTTTGCTCAAATATTCATTTAAATAAGCAACATAATTGCCACGGAAAATTTGGTATTTTTTCCACAAATAAATCATTTTGAGGTTATTTCAAATTTCTCATGCTTGACTATTTACATATGTATATCATATGTTTGGGATCAAGTCAACTTGTAGAGTAGATTTAATTTAATTTTTTAGGAACACGAAAAAATATTTTATAATAAATCAGAACAGCTTTTCAATATATGTTTCCGATTTCTGCTGTCAAAATATTCTCAAATCATCATTGAATATAAATTTATTTTTTACTTAACAGCAATCAAAATATTCCTGACTCTTTTCGTGCAGGCAGAAGGCGAATGAATTTAATTTATTCAATTGACGTATTGGAAGGGAAGAATTTTTGAAAATAGTTATTTACGTAACTTGTTGTTGAAAAGAGCGTTATTGTTCAACAATCGTAATATTTGCCAACACAAGCGTCAGCGAGTTTTGAAAATTATGCGAGATGAACCATATCGCTCTTTTCATAACGTGTTTACGTACAACGTTTTATCTATTTATAATATTTAATAGGATCTTCAATTACAATGAACATATAAGTCAAAACAAGTCAAAAGTAATTACGTCTTCAGATAGCGAATCAGACATTCCATTTGAATTAAGAGGGTATGCAAATGCTGCAGTGGGTAGTTTAGTACTAAAAAAAATCAAGAAGTAGGTACCCCCTGGCCTTACAAAAATTTGAAAAATGATGTAAACATCAACGAAAAGGTACTACTTGCTTATTTTGGAAACTTAAATACATTAAAGGCATCGACTTTGTGGACTATATATTAAATGTTGTGATCTGAACTCACCGTGTACAAAAATGATGATATCAAGAAGAACACAATATTTTTGGCTTCCCTGAAGAGACAGTCAGCAGGATATTATCAAAAAAAATCGGAGATTTTGACAAAGGAGAATTAAGAAAGATTTATAAAAGAGGCTGAAGACGAAATATTTCTATTTACGACAGCAGGACTAAATTAACAATATGTTTTTAATTTATTATCAAATAAATCTGTTCCTTGGATCGCGATGATAATAAGGATTGCAGGAACTTGCAGAAAGCTGTACTGACATTCTTACGAGAAGGAGATATATTCTTTTCTAAAATGACAATTCCAGAGAGAGAAAAAAACTCGTTATTCGCGAATTTGTGGTAACTGTTTAAAATGTTGCTGGTGTCAATCTTATTGACCTCCCAAAAACATTAGAAATGTGAGACAGATTTTTTTCTGCGATATTATATTGAGAAATTGGAAAAGTTTCTGAGTCTAGCTAATGTTAAAGGATACACAGGACATTGGTACAAATGCTTGTTAACGTCTCTCCTGACAGACTCAGGAGCGGACATTGTGAAAATGAATTGGAAATACAACAGTGTAGCCGAAGGCTAATTTGTAAGAGTTCATTAGAAAATAATAGAAGAATATCACGGATATCACAGCTTCAAATGAAATTAACATTAGACAAGAAGCTCAAGAGATCAAATGGGTCCAGAAAATGGACCCATTTGAAATAACTGTGTTCTAAAAATGTAGTTTTCAATATTTATAAATCTAAAAATACTATTGAATTTAAATATTGAGTTAATTGTCAGCTCAGATAATGAATAAGTAGTCAGTTTTCACAGTAATTAATGAATTATTCTTTAAATCTAGTTACGTAAAGTTTTGAAACAACTAATTTTCATAACTGATATATGACGGTTATAAAAAATGTGACATTTCCTTATAAGAGTGACTCAAAGTGTCACATTTGATAGAGGAAATAGATAAACTTATTTTCATATGGAAACAATTTTCCAAAATTTCTAAAGAATACTCAAAAAAATAAAGAATTTGTTAACTTTGGGAAATATCGATCAAATCAAATAATTAATTACACAACTGGTTAGATAATTGTGAATTGAATGCGAATTGATTGCTTATCACTGTACAGCTCATGAACTATTAGCATAGGTAATAGTTCGAGATATTGGTCTAAGTAAATGTTTGCCATGTATTGTGCATATTACTGACGATTGTTCCAAGAGATTGACCTCTTAGAATGCAATTTAGACCAATATAGGAGAACAATTATCGTCAATTGATACTAGTAGTTTTTGTTATATTTTGTTCTTAAAGTTTGCTTGATAATAAAATAATAATAATATTATTTATTCGCTTAGAAATATCCGTATGATCAATCTGTCACAACTGAAATAATTCAAAGTTTTCAAATGAATTCTAACCTAAAACACCAGAGAAAATTCTTACGCACATTGTTAACTGACAATCTTATATAAACAGATCAAATCTGGTGAATGCGGTGGGTGGTCAACCGTAAATTTTAGTCGATCACCGCAATGTGATGTGCGTTATCCTAATGGAAAAGCACTTATGCAAATACGAGAGTTTTCTGCAATTTTTCACTCTATCTTATCAAACAATGACCCGTGATACTCTAACGTTATTACCTCAAGATATTCGATGAGCATATTCCCATAGTTTAAACAAAAAAGATCGTCATGACTTTTACGAAGCAAGCTCGCCACATGCAATACACTTTCTTGACTGTTTTTTCGTTCCAAGAGTGTAGAAATGGATTCAGGCTTCTTCTAAATTTATGAATCGACGCAAACATTCGACTCATTCCACTCAAACTGTTCATTCGGAAGCGCTTTTGATGCAAAGTGAACAATCGCGTAGCCCAACAGGCGGATACCTTAAGCGTGCATTAATTCTTTAGTTAGTTTATGGCAATCACTATTGATATTCCGAAAGCTTTTTCTATTTATCTAGACTTGATCTGACGATGAACTTTTTCGATGAAATCGCTAGTTGTAGCAGTGCTGGTCGTCCCGAACACTCGTCGTGAGACAAGCTGATACAGCCCAAACTTTAACGGTTGTAAATAATAGTGTAAAGTCTCAATACATAGTGTCCAATTCTTTTTTCTTTGGATTCGCTGGTTTTTCAATAACAAATATTCAGCTCCATACTCAATTTTTTCAATTTTTAGAAAAATCTTCACAAGGTGTTACTTATACGATTGTTAAGCAGAAACTAAGCGTCCGACATGACCGAAATTTTAGTGTGTTCATTAAAAATATTTCCCAATTTATACAGATAGGACCTGACATCTTCAGGTTGAGGTCGGAAACTTTTTAACAGTTCTCGTATTTCCTAATAGCCGCTTAATGGAATTGATATCTGATTCTATTATTGTGTCTGTCAAATGATATAGTTGTTGGTGTTAGGAAAAAAGTTTTCTAATTTTTCAATAAAAAATGTTTAACTGTCATTCAATGGCAATGTGCTGGTTTCAAGAATTTTCTCTCGCACTATCCATATGAACTAGCCAAGTCACCGTCAGAATCAATGACACAAAATTTCACAGCTTAATTAGTATCCAATTGCTTAGAAAAAAGAGTCATGACACTCTGAGAAATTACAAACGTTTATAATTTATCTAATATTCTAATCAAATCATTCAATTTTCGAAGTAATTATTCAATAGGACTTTTAAAATCCACCAAGAGTGTGTGAGAACGTTAAATATTCAATAGTATCATAAAACTTTATTTCTTCAGCTAGGAATGATTTCCATTAATTCGTGCCCCAGTCATATTCTACGAATCTAATTCTTGTATGAATAATATCAAATAATAAAAAAATTGGCGGAAGTTCACAGGCTGCTCCTCCTCGAATATCTTCGGTAATTGGAAGAAGGTTTCCATTGCTGTGTATTTGATAAAAATATTGATAGATCCCGTTTAGCTTCATTTAGAAAAGAAAAACACTCCATTCACATACGATGATATTCTCAATGATAAACTGATGCGAATGTATTTTTTTTCCAACATATTTTTTCGGTTGAAAAAAATTCCGACAAATGGAACATGGATAGTAGAATTGGGACGAACCCGTTCGAAAATTAACATAATTGTGTAAATTTGTGTGTAGAAATTTGCGGGAGAATCGAATACAATCGAAAACGAGCAGAATAAACAGAAGCCCGCAATTTGAATAAGATATCGAGTCTATCGAAATGATAACTTGCCTCCCATCGGAATAAAAATAAGAAAGAAAAGAGATATATGGAACGAGCTGAGCTTTGAGATATTTTTATCACTATATCCAGTGAATATTTTCAATACACTATTTGTTATACATTTAAATTATTGAGAGATTATTTGAATGTTATACAAACTGGAACGCAAGCAACGTTGTTAAGAGCTGAGTCGTTAGAGTAGTGTGACTGCAAATCGTTTATCGTTTTCTCTGTTTAACGTTTTGTATATATAACTAATATTTTGAATCAATTTCCACACAATGTGTGAATTCTTTCTCGTACAATATGAACAGCAAGTTTGAAAACGAATAAACAGAATAATAACCTCAAAATTAGTGTTTATCTCTAATCTGTTGCCTCGACGTATTTTTGATGTGCGAACATCCTTCTGGAGAAATGAGTAAAACAACAAGATTGAAGCATTTAATAGTTGCACCGTATAATCTGATATACAGTCAGAACTTAGAATTAAATGCCAGCATGAAAGTTGACATCCAATGTAGAGCTAGAGTTACACTATATAAAATTGGATTTTCAAACATTCTTTTATCAATAAATTAAATTCGCCTTCTACATAGTTGGAAAATTTATTGATCACTAGGTATTATTGAACGAAATTGAACAAAAAAATACGAAGAGTTGTCAGTGGATAACTCTCCCCTGAAAACCTCTTCTATGATCATATTTAGTTATTGCTTGCTAAAAAAAGCGGATTGTAAAAATTAAAAAATAAACTGTCGTCGATGCAACGATTAAAGTTTTGCACTCAAGTTAACTTTCAACCTTAAATAACCTAATAACTCATTATTAACACCGAAAAAATTCTTTAGTTATTTCTCCACCTCAAGTAACAATATTATATTTTCTGCTATCGAAATAAATTCCACAGTCTCTTACGATTGTTATATTCAAAATAAATAATTCATGATGACGAAAAGTCTGTGTTTTTAGTTATTAAATACGGTCACACAGACCCATCAAAAAGTGGTTATATTGTGGTTCGTCGCTTAAAATTAAAAGCCCACAAGCTCACATAAATAGCGTTATAGTAGCTTTTCATATGACAAAGCCAGGATGGTTTTCCCGCAAATTAAATTTCGTTTGCTTTGGAAAATCCTTGGGGTGTAGAGAACGTTTTTAATTTTTCTTTCTTGCTATGCGACGAGTAACCCAAAAACTTTTTCGATTAGTTTATGATGCAAATGTTCCATATAATTTAAGAATTATTATAAAGAATATTTACATAAACGACACTATTGTTTAGGAATACTATAGTTTAACAAATCAACAATAGGATTAATCAGCAATCGATACATGGGAATATTACAGTCATAACAGATAAGATATGGGTGTATAGTGAAGAATCTAAAAATGGATAAAATTTCGTTGATTACATTGTTGAGTACACTTCTCAACAAAAACCTGAATTTTTAGGAGGTTCACTGCTTGGATCGGATACATTTTTGAATCAAAGACCATCTTACATTCAAACCAAACTAGTTTTCAACTGCTTGAGAGATCGTACCATTTAACAAAACCCAGACAGGAAAGTTCGAATAGGTCATTTCTCTAATTTCATAATTCATAGAAAATCCTTTAGTTGGCCAATGATCTTCCGTTCTTTGTCTTCCCAGCTTTGTCTCCAATCAACTTTCAACTTCTAATAAAAGTTTTTTAAGCAAGCCATTCAAAAGTTATCTAATTAAAAAAGTCACCGCTTCACTAACCAAAAATTTCAAAAACGATTGGTGATGGATTGTACAATTCTGCAATACCAGAAACAATTGCCGTTTTAGGATGTGAAGCTGCTGCAAATTCGGGATAAAAAGACCTTAATTTGCCACATATCCGACAAATCTAAATGTTCGATACTTTTCCTGTTGTTTCACAAGAAGATACACCAACAAAGACCCTACAAATAGTTAGTTTGTAACTAAATTGAGGAAAAGAAATCAAAAAGTTAAGATTCTGATATCAGCAACTCATTTAAAAACTCTAAAACTGTTTGGAGCAAATAAAGTCGCAAGAGGAAAAATTTATTTCTTTGAGAATTTTTCAAACGCTTCGTCGGAATGTAAAGAAGAACTTTCGTCTTGGCAAATCTTATATTCTGTTTGGTTACATGAAGAATATACAAATTTGCAGACAAATGCAACAAATACGGTAGCGAAAATTAGTAAAAGAAACAAGGAGAGAAGGGGAAAATTATAATATGGTTTTTTTATTTCATCTTGGTGATGCTCGAGAGCAAGAATCACTTCAGGTACTTAAATGTTTAGGTTGATTCACTACTATTCATTTCCAACTTCAAAATTATTAGTATCGCTTCCTGTAGTAATATTGGAGGATACGTTAAAAATTTAGAAACACGTATCTACATCCCACATTAGATGTTTTTCTTATGGCTATGATTTATGCTACCATTTCGATGCTGTTACATTTGTAAGGCTTGTTCCACTAACACTTTTAATTTGAATGTTGTGTATTTAACGTAATCTCATGTTCTATTATTGATCATATCATACACAAGATTACATTAGTAATACGAAATTTCTAGAACTATTAAAAACTCCCTTATTTGTATCGTGTCTTTTTGGGAAAAAATCACATTCACTTGTTGTACGGCTTCCAGGCCTGTAATTTCGTTATAATGAAACAAATAACAAATTTCAATAGCATCACGAATATAATAGAATTTGTATTTATGAAACTACTGGGCTGAAGAATTAAGCAGTTGAAATGAAAATACTCAATTCAATCCCGCTGACATTTTGCTGGAAACAATTCGTGGTGTACGAGCAGCCAGGCTTCCGTATTTAACTTTGGAAAATTATAATTGTCTCATGGCTGATATGCTATATTTAAACATGCATGTCACAGAAGAGGAAACTGAAATATAACTTTTATCAAATTTTCACTGTGAAACCTTATGCCGGTCTACTTTCCAGCACGGTGTTCATCTAGCTAATGAAATAATATACTTCATCATTCTCTATTCATTTCAAAGTTGATATTAATGGAGAAAATAGGAATCACTTTGTTAACTAGGTTACTTTATTATTCACTTTCATGGGACTTTGGACATTGAATATAAAGTAAATTTGACCACTTTGTCTCTCAACGTATAGAATGTGCAAAAAGGATTTTATGCTTTCATAGTCTTTTCGGACAGAAAACTGCTTTTGTCGATTTTAAATTTTCAATGGAAATCTACAATATTAAAAAAAAATATGCGAGATTTATAATATTCAATTAGACATGTTCAAAGTGCTCTCATTATATTTCAGATAATTCATTTAGATGATTAAAGCCACACATTAATCCACAAAATGTTTTCCAATGTTTCTAATTATTCAAACAGCTTCAAACTGAACTTAACTAATCAGAACTGAAAAGCTCCACCTCCGCTTTCACCATTTTTTAGAAAATTAGAAGCTGAATCTTTCTAAACTTTGAGCTGATATATTGAGTATATCATAACTTTACAACGTTCTTAAATATATTTTTCCAAGTTTCCAATATCCTCTCTTTCATTGAAACTTTGAATTGAGCTAAACTAATAAGAACTGAAAAGAACTCCCTTATCGACGCTCTCATCATATTTTTAAGGATCTCGAAGTGAATTTTTTCATCATATTCGCGTTGCAGCTGATATATTGAAAATTTTATAGCATAACAACGATTTTTTTCTATTTGTTCACTCACAATCAAATAATTGAAGTGCACTGAACTAATCAGAATGGAATAGTACCTCAACTACAACTTTTTTGGAACTTTGAGTGAATTGAGTAAACTCTGATTTGACCCTTACAATCATATTATGACTCTACTATGATTTGGAAACATTTTAACTCATATTGTAACAACTCTATAACTAATTGCAATAATGAGAACAAAAAAATAGTGTTTTCCTCACCGAAAGTTGATTATTTTTCTATCTGTTTGAAAGATTATAACGATAACGATTTAAATAATTGTTCCCTAGGCTCGCCCTGTCGAGCTACTATGAAATTTTAAAAATTCGGCGAATTCGCGCGGCATCTTTCACATGTTTTATAAATGATGGCAGCGCCTTTGAAGAACTTTTTGTTATAGCGAGTGGTTTATTTACAGTATTTCTTTCAAATAATTTCTAGGAAAGTCTATTTATTTATTTGTTTTGATTCTTTTTGTTCGAGACCTTTGTAAAATTCTATTTGCTGTAAATAAATAAGTAGCGCAGTTAGTTAGTTTTAAATAAATAGTTGTAGCGAAAATAAGAAATTAGTAAAGTAATCGCAGAAATCGCTGAAGTGATATTTTTTAGCGAATTATTATGAGTTAAGTGTATTGTATAGTGTGTAAATAGATTAAGAACGTAGGAGATAGTGTTTATTAATTCACCCCACGAATAGAAATAGCGTAAATGAATACGAAAATCGTTACAAAATCTTTCGTAATATTTCAATCACCTTCAAACTGCCCAAACTAAAACTATACTTCACAATTTTTGGTGTCTCTCCAAGCGCTCTCACCATATATCAAAATGTTCTCATCGGCTTCATCTTAGGAATATGAAAGTCTACTTGGACTTTAATCAAGAGCTTTTCATCGATATAAAAGACTTCTTGTTGAATCTGTCTTGAATCGATTGAAATCGATTCTCATTCGATAACTTATACAGAATGTTCCGGGACTTGATGCAAAAAATTCGGCAGTGAGTAGATGTCGTAAAAATAAAGCTGTAAAGTAACATGAAAAAATTTCTCATTTCTGAGTTATAGGCCTCAAAGCTGCACAATCAGAAGATGGTTACTTGTCAGAAGCCAAAAGATTGTATACCGAACGCTTTCCGGGCAGAATTATACCCGACTTAAGGACTTTCGTTGCTAGACAAAAACGGTTTGTCTATATAAATTAAGTAAACTAGTTTTTTATAAAATGATATTTTAGGAAGTGTCCTACGAGAAAAATAGTGCATTTGTTCTCGACAACTCTCAAAAAAAGATGACTGCAGTCGATGAATGATTAAAAGGAATTTGTCGCTCGTCATTAAGATGCCGACAGACGAAACATGTAACAGGCAGACGTTAACAATGTGAATACAAAGTTTATCTGATTATTTGGTGGAAGGGAATGAATCCTCAAGATAGAAATTATCGATTTTTGAATTAACCAGACGTCGTAGGATAAAGGATTTACATTTTTGAAATCAGCTGCTTAGAAAAAAAAAAGATTTTGATGCAAGGTGGTGTTATGTCTTCTGTTTTATTGAAAGTGAACAGAAACAGAGGCTACCGAACTTTATGTGCTTGCAATCATTGGTGTGTATTCTTAACAGAAACACTATGTGACAAAATTTCTTGAACTGATTCGAAAAATTCCAACATTACCATTCTATTCTCAATTACTGAAAAATAACTAGATAAATCATTTTTTGTGGATAAATGAGCTTTCATTGAAAAAATAACTTCATTATCTTCTTATGCTAATATCTGGTTTTGTTTCCAATGGCTTGAAAAACTTTTCCAGAAATCATTTACGTATTCAAAGTTTTTCAATGGGTCCTTCCAGAAGGGATGTTATGCTCTGCTGACTTTTTGTTTCCCTAAAGTTTGAATTAAGAAATTTTCGGTAATTAGTTTCGAGACAAAAGAGATAGTAAAAAGTTGACAAAAAAATAATTGGAAAAAAGTTACTTGACTCCTAGTCAGTAGCTCATCGTTTAAATTAGTTCAGAGTGTGCCTTTACATTTTTATCACACTATTATTAGTTTCTTCTCTTTGTTTATAACTCTCTTTCTCTCTCTTATCTCAAATTTGCCTTACTTAGAGCGAGCAATTTTAATTCTTGCACACGTATCAAAAATTGACGATAATACAATAATTCGATCGAAATTTCTAATTATCCTGATTAGATTTGCCAAGATTCGTGAATTTCTTTTTGTGTCCTTTGCATGATAGTAAGAAAAATAGGAATCGCATTTACAAACTTACAAAATCAAGATGCAAACAACAACACATCTGTACATATACAAGATAGGTTCAATATCTGAACTGAAAATTGAAAACTAATTCTTGGCATTAGAATGAAATTACTACAACTACCGAATCACCCTTATTATAGTAGCATGGCATGCTTTCTATGACATTTGTGTGCTCCGGATTGAAACTAGTAAGAAAATATAATGACTGATATCGAGTACTGAATTTCGATATCACCTTTTTCAGCAAGCTAGGTAAGTGGAGGAATGAAGTATAAAGGAAAAGGAAGACTCACTTAGTGAGTAATTTTTAGTAACGGGAAAATAATTGGGACTCCTCAAAATACGAATCCAACCAAGATCTATTAGTTACGTGCTAGAAGCTTCAGTAGTTGAGCTATCCTAGAGACACGTACCACTTCAGTCACCTACATAAGAGATCCACCTAGAGACCAATCTTACCGCAGACTGCAATTTCCAAGTTATTAATGAAATTCAGGAAGAATTAATAATGAAAAGGGAAGAATAATTATTAGTATTCAAAAAAATCGTTTGGACCATTATCGAACTGGGAATCAAACTCTTATCTATTGGTTACAAAATAAAGTTTGAAAATGTCTTAAAAAGAACTCCACGCTTTATTGATAAATACACACACAATTGAACTTCTGCAAATTATTTATGTCACATTCGCGAATTCATCCTGTTGAACCCAAAACTTCACTCTGATTTCCAATCCTCCATTTTTATGAAATAAAGGAAAAAACATCACACATGATGTGTTATCTAATGCTGGAACTAGATACAAGAAGTAGAAGGTATAAATAAACAGATCGGTTGGCACAACGTTGCTAAATCCCTCTCATTTTGATAGTCTCATTACTTTTCTCTCACATATGTTATATTTGAATGGGAAACGTCTCAACTAAGGCATGAATATTCAAGCTTTCATTATTTTTAAGACAACAACCAAATCTTATACGTACGTAATTTATGTTAATTAAAGGAAATGTTTCAAACTATTTCGCAGCGTAAATATACTTTTGCTTATACAAACAGTGAAAAATTATCGAATATGGTAGAGAGCTCAAAACTTACTCATAACCAAAATTCAAACACCAAGAATTTTAGATTTAAAAATCAAAGCGGAAACTTGTACTTCGACTTCTGGTAAATAGTACAGCCTCCAATCCCATTCCTCTATCTCTGGAGTTCGCGTAAGGGATTCACAACTTGTACAACTCCTCAATTTAGTGAATATGTCGCTAGCAAAGATTGTGAACAGAAATAGAATGGAATAAAATTTCGCAGAACTTCCATTCCATTCTTATGTTGTCTTTGTGAGAAAATATAATAAAATTTTAGTCCTGTCCAGTTCGTGGAAACAGTACATTATGCATCTAGGGAGAAAAGTAGGCCATCTTCGCGCGCGAATTTTGTCACCCCAGCCTTCAGATCAGAATGCCCTACTTGGTGGTGGTACGTATACTTTTTTTTCTGTCGCCCGGATGGAAAATTCGTTCTTGACGTATTATAAATAAATACTGAATGTCTTGTGAAGCAAACTGTAATCGAGAGTAAACATTTCGATGATCAAGTCGTTGCTACGATACCGGGAGCGAAAGAAAGTTCTCCCCGGAAGAGAATAGGTTACTTTTGTCCCGCATACCAGGGACGAAAAGCGAACTTTTCATCCAGAAGAAAGAAAAAATATATTTCCTACAGTTGCTATGAAAAATATCACTTTTGTTATCGCTTCCATATGTTCAAAACGGAAAATTTCTTACACATATAAGTGAAACATAATTTATTATTGTTATTATGATAATGAATCGTTACACGTCAAATTAACACAGCATTTTCCCAATGCTTATTTTCCATAGTAACAAAATACTTCCAGGTATTGTTCAAAACGCATCCGATATTAATAATAACTTGCTACCAATTACTCCACGACAAAAATATGAAATAGCTCACAGTAATTAAATTACAACTATGAAATTTATGGTAAGAGTATGATAAGCCATCCCATAACAATCATATCTATTTTATGCGGAAACGTTTACTTCCGGAGATACCGAAAATCAAAAATCAAGCAATGAAAGAACTTCTGAAGTTTTGATTCCTCTAATCATAAGCACGTCGCTCCAAGAAGAATAATTCAATTCATACAAATGACTGGTTAGCCTATCGATGCCTCAACAATGAAGGCTACACTAATGAGTGGGTCAATCACATAGAAAGATTTGTTTGATGATAGCGGTGTTCATACCGAAAGAATTGAGGCCAGCTGAAGACCTCTGAGAGCATTCTTCCGCGATAGGCATGTACCTTGGAAAAGATTTGGAGGACATAATCATAGAAAATACATGACGATGAAATGTCGTAAATCTGAACTAAAAATTCAATTCATTTCATTAATTGAAGAAATCAAAAAAGATTTTCGAATGTAAAAGTTATAGATTTAAGTCCAATTAAAATATGTTCACCTTTATTTCAGTCTCTAACACAACCTAACCTAACCTAACCTAACCTAACTTAACCTAACCTAAGCTATCCTAACCTAATCTAACCTAAGCTTACCCAACTTTGGAAAAATTACTAAATTTGCATTTTATCTATTGATTTTCCTTGAAAATAATGCATTTGCATACTTTTTTCACAGAAACTGGGCATTTATAAATCATCATGACTTTTCACATGATCATTGTGGGGTGGCTTATCATACTTGTGCCAAATTTATTCTTAAGCAGTCAGAAACCTTAAGCCCTCAAGAGCATTTGCTGATGAAAATTAACTTAAGAAAAATCTCATAGAACATTGCATGTTCGACTTTGTACCAACTGCGCTGCTTTCTCTTTCACTGCTTCGAAAGACTCAAATATTGTTACTATCAACGCATATTTGACTTAAGGAAAGAGATAGAAGTCACACGATGCAAGATCTGGCGAATAATGTGGGTTGTCTGAGACTAGCTGTTTCATTTTATTACCTCTTAAGGGGAAATGCGAAATGAGACACAGGTTTGCATACACTTTTCACATGTGTCACATTATTTATCAATTTCTATAGATCAAGTAAAAGCACGAGTACTTAGCCGTCGGTCACATTGAACAAGATAAACGACTTTTGCAATAATTTCATCCGTGCCATCTTGAAAATGCCTTAGCCACTCAAAAACACGCGGGCGCGACGAACATTCATTGCTATACACTTGTTTCAGTTCAGTTTTTCCATGTTACATGTGAAATTTTACAATAATCCAATGCTCCATTTTTTCTGGAAAACAAAAGACAGTCTTTATACAAACAAGGGCAACGGCTACACTGTTTTGTTTACAGACACATTAGGCATCGCATTCAAAAGAGTTTCTAAAGGTCTTTTGCGAATATCGCGAATAACGTAATTAAGAAGCAAATCTTCTAGCTCTAAAGTTTACGAGTTGAATTTCACAATCCTCTAATCTGCACTTTTGAAAATTTGCCTCCGATTTCTTTTCTATAAGAATAATTATTCACAACCCTATAAATATATAATATATATAGGTAAGCAGATGATTGTTTATTTGCTTGCAATTGATAAACACGTACCAATAGTTAAATTTTCTGATTTCTGAACTAATCTTTTTTTTTAAATCATCAATATTTTATTAAGAACAAATTTATCAAATTGCTGTGACAATGAATGTGAAAAATATATTCAAAGTGCATCCTACTATTTTTAGGCTTATTAAGCTACATCATATATTTTAAAACTTTTTACTGGGTTTGTTATTGTTTTATTCAGAATGTTTTATTAATTATTAGTGTTTTAATCAATAATTTCGTATTATGAATTTCAAAAGGTTTTTTACACCGAACAACGGATCTGTTTGATTTATATTTCATTACAACAGTATTCTGCTGATTCCACATTTTTTAATCGTGAAAACTTTTTTGGTTATATCTACAAAAGAAATTATTTGTATAAAAAAAACTCTAAATGAGATGAATCATGCTATAAATCCCATACAACATAATGATTTGCTTCATGAATCTTTGACACGGCATATAAATATTTTAATAATTTCAATTCTGATGTTTCCTAATTAATAAATAATACAAATCTAAATTAAAGATCAAGACAGTGCTAGATCGTACTAGAAATAATTATATAAAACTTCATCTCATAACTATCAAAATATCTTGCTACCTACAATTTCTTAGAAGGCTGGTTGGTAAGGCTTGTATATTATTAATTGATGAAAAAACTCTGTACACTCCCACACAACTATAAAATTAAATAAATCGTGAACAAAACTTTTACAATGGTAGTAACAAGATACTATACTAATAAAAACGAGAATGGAATTTCAATAAATTTGAATTTAAACAGCGAAGAATTCACAAGAACTAAGAACATTTGCATACATTGAAAATCAAGGCAACGTACAGTTTTAGTTCGTAGTCTATATCGGGTCCATTATCATCTTAACAACATAACTGAGGTACCTTCAGCACGGTTAATCAGATACCGGTTTAATCAATCTGATTGTAATAGCACCAAAAGGAAAACAAAGATCACAGCTTTTCCGAAAACACACTTTCCAAGTATGGTAGCTGCTCATGGTAATTTAATAATTATAATTCGACATATACAAGCACTTCTAAGGTCATTTTTATTAAAGAACCTGTGCAGCTCTAAATTCGAGGTGTACCTTTGACATTTATGAACGTCTAGAGCGCAGCATGTTCGCATTCATTCTGTGTACCGCTTAACGTGTAATTCTAGGTATTCGATACTGATTAATTATTTGAGTTTCGTCCACATGGAACTCAACTACAGCCATTAAACGTTAAGGCTTTTCCTCCTCCCATTACTTAGCACTAGGCGAATTGATTCTAAGCAAAAATGTAGTGATTCTCTGTAAACTTTTAGGAGTAACACCAAAGACCACTGCACTGTTCAAAAGTAATAGTATGCGCAGTATTCACATTCCATGCTGGAATATTATTTTAACTCCCATGATTATTTCTCAATGGAGTTAAGGAAAGGATGAGCTACACACTCCAAGAAATTTACTCCAGATGGGACAAACAATCCGTAAGGAAATTCAGAAGGTTCGGTCCTGTTATGAGGAGGTAGAAAAGCGCGAGGAAAAGACATCTATATCCTATATCTTACTGCATATATTTATCAGTCTAACATAAAATTACTGGCGCAAAAAAGAAATGTTTATAAGGCTACCAATAATATTTACACATCACTATTTTCACTTGTATTGTAGGGACCTAATAACAAAACTCCTTATTTATTTGTCTATTGTTATACAAGCCAGAAAGAAAATTTTGCTATTTTGCTATTTTGTGTTCCCAATGTATCTTAACTAAAAACTGATAACTTCAAAATAAGTGAAATATCCATATTTATGAAATGCTATTTGTTTCAGATGCTCCGATTTGTGTTCAAGATCGAGAGGAACTTTATGGAGCACTAAAACAAGAAACGGTTATTTTGCGATGTAGCGTAGATGCCCATCCTCCCGTCGTAGCTTTCCATTGGACCTTCAATAACAGTGGAGATCAGAGCGACGTGTCTCCCGAGAAATTTACCAGTGAAGTGACATCTTCCAGGCTGAATTATACACCTGCAACTGATCTGGACTACGGAACTTTGTTGTGTTATGGAGAAAATGAAATTGGTAGACAGAAAGATCCTTGTATTTTCCAGGTTGTTGTTGCGGGTACGTTATGAACCTCGTTAATTAGATCAATAATAGAAGCTGATTAGATAATTTTATCACTTTTGTAGTAAACAAAACATTTACAGATTTTTAAGCTTATGGGATGGCTTCAGAATATATAAGCTGTACTATGGCGTGGAGACGTTTTCTTCAGCGACAAGTCCTCTTCACTCGATTTGAAGGTCTGCTAGGCCAATTTCTTTTTAGCTTCTACCATCTTGTGGTTCTATAAGTAGATGTAGAAACGTGTTTTCACATACCATAATGCATCACCTCATCATATGGACAGGCTTCTCTGTATGATGGGTATATTCGATTTATTTGCACAACCCTAGAGTAGGATACCATACATCTAGGCAAGCTTGTCGTTTTGTGGTTTTGAAGAGAATGCGTTTGACTTTAATTGTTTGGATTTACTACAAATCTCAGTATAAAACTTCCACTTTTAGGTCGATTTGTTTGTGTTTTTTAATAATATGGCCTTCCGTGTGAGCCTTGTGTCTTGATGGAATCCTGAGTATTTCGTGTTAGTAGCTTGTGGTATTTATACATTGTTCATATGAACAGGACGTCTTTAACTTAATTTTTCCATTTGCTCAACCACATTTGGATGTCATTTAAATGTGTCTGAAGAATCCTGAAAGTTGCAGCTAGATCTTCGTTGCTTGCTAATATGACTGTGTCGTCGGCGAAGGTGTCAATAATGGTTTCATTATTTACTGGTAGATCTGCCATGCTTCTATTGGATGACAATCGGAAATTTCATTTCATATTTCATACTATTTTTTTCCTTCTAGTGCTTGATTTATTGTGTCTCCTATCCTGTGGTTTTGTTGTATAATTAAATGCTTCTTACTGACTCCAAACTGATGTACAAGTATCCATTCCTCGGTATTTGGGTCTGAGATTATTCTATGTAGTCATAATCTTTCAAGGACCCTCAACAGGATTGAAAGTAAGTATATTGGATGATATGAAATGGTGTTTGGGTCTTTGCACTGTTTTGGGATCATTGAATTTTTCCGCAGGAATTTTTCTGCAGTTTTGGACAGTAATGGAGACTTAAAATATCATAAAATATGTAGGTGATAAGTAACTTGGTAACTTCTTTATCATTATTGAAGTTATTTCGTCTAAGCCAAGAGCTTTTCTGGGATTATCTGCAGTTGGAGTTGAAAACAAACTTTTAAATGCCGAGAAAATCCTTAAAGGTATTAGGTTTAATCGAAAAACATATCTCAAGAAGCCTTCGAGGGTTAACAATTAAGTATCAAAATAAATGGTATATGGATCAACAAGATACGATATGTCGATGACACAGTCCTGATAGAATATAACATGAATGACTTCCAAAGGCTCCTGGACATAGCTGGAACACGCAGTCAGCATATGGGAATCAATATCAACATAAATAGACAGAATGTAAAACTACTATACAATAGTGAAGATATTTAACGGGTAACAAAGGTGAAGTATCTGAGTACTTGGTTATGTGAAGCCTGATCATTTGACGTGGAGATCAAGTGCCGGATTGAAAAAGCAAGGAGCTCATTCATGAAAATTCAGAAACGTGTTTACGAACTCTGACCTCGACCTCAACCTCAGAATGCTACGTATGGTCTGTGCTATGATACGCTATGGAAGGCTGGACACTGAACCTAACACCATGAACAGATTGGAGGCATTTGAGATGTGGATCTACCAAAAAGTTTTGAGGCAAAAAAAACAACGAAGAAATTCTGAGGAGAAAAGGAAGAGAACGTGAATTGATGGACACGATAAAACGTGAAAAAAAAAGCATACCTGGGAACTGTAATATTGAGCTAGAGATACCATGTGGTTTAACTCTTGATATAACGAAGGATAGAGTGAAGAAGGGAATTGCTTAACAATATCAAAAATTAGACAAGGATAAGAACCACAGAAGAATTCATTCATAACACCAGAGACAGGATAAAATGGTCCCTCAAACCAGCATATGCTGGTTACGACAACCAATTCCAGGTACTATACTTTTGAAAACACAAGAGCAAAATATGAAGTAAATATCGCGAATTCTTATGATGTAGCTACAATTAAGAAGGAGATATTGAACAATAACTCCTATATTTGATATAAAAGTGGATATCAGGACGAACAGCATAAAATTTTTAAGAAAATATGTACTACCCCTAAATAGCATAAAAATAAAGAACAAAGCTAATGAAGAAACAAAAATATCATAAATAGAACTAGTGGAAGTCTCCTCTTAACATTGTTGCTACGTCAGAAATTTGAAAAATATCAGCAGCTGTAAAAAACATTGTCTGTAACATCTGGAGCTTGCGTAATTTTATAAACGGAAAGAAGTATCGTCCAAGTTCCACTTCGGACAAATTTTTTGAGATAAAATATATCAGAATGATGGAGTTGTAGTATGTAAAATTGAAAATTAATGAATTCTGATGAGAGATATGTAACAAAGAATGTGGATATAATTATTCAATTGAAACAATACGAAAAAATTCCCCTCTGTTTTCTGGCATTGTTTCCACATGATTTCTTTCACCTTATTTACGTTATTTAGCTTATCTCACCACATCCTCAATTTCTAATATCTGGATTCAAGCAAAGCTTGCGTTCAGTGTCAGGCTAGGAGAAATCATGTGACTAATACCAACTTGGCCACATCATGATTCGTTTTTTTTGTAATATCACGCTGCCTCATCCATAACAGATTCGGTAATTAGTATCAAAAAGCAGAAATTTCGAATCACATTACTATGTTCTAATAAATAAAAATGAGATTATTAATATTTGATATACATTATGTATACAATATGAACAATGCATTATTTGGGATAAATATAAATTGATATGAATATTTCATACGGTTGAATTATAATGAGATGTATAGAAATTTGTTTAAACTATTCATTTGATTCCTATCAAAATCAACAATCATATTTTATTTCGATATGGCATGTATTTTTTAAATTTAACGTGTGGATCAAAGTATTGGACTTGTCAAATAAAATTCATATTATATTAGTTAAACGTTTTTTTTGCATAAATGAGAACTTCAAAACTAATATCAAAACTCCAACTTACACAATTGAAATTTTTCCGTTTGTTCCACAATTTTTTGTCGAACAAAAGCATAAATTGGAGTCGGTTCAGTCTACTGTGTAGATATTAACAACTTTCCCCAATATACAACTTCATCAAACCATAGATTTTGTGTTATTTGAAAAAAAATTGGTTTCACATTGAATGGCATACACAAAGGTCGAAAACAAATCATATGTCACGAATTTAAATATAGATTTATTAATGTTCCTGCTTATTTCACTCGCGTAATTTGATTGTGAAAATATATTAAATGAGAAATTTCATTGTCAGTTTTGTAGCTTTACAAATAAATATAATATGTGACGGTCGCCAAAGAAAGAGAGATCCAATGTGTGAAAACCAGCTAACAGAGTTTCGTAACATATTATATTCTTTTCTTCTCTTTGCATCGTTGTTTGTTTGTTCCTAAGTGAATCCACAATTTCGAAAGATAATTTTTATATACTTGAACATCCATAATTCTTTCCAAACTTGAAACACTGATTTAAAATGGATGTTCTAACTAAATAAAATAAACACTATAATTTCCTCATTAAAATTTTTTGCACAAATACATACTTGTTATATATGCTTATTCTCCCCCAAAAGAAAGACTCCCAACACTTTCTGGACGTGTGCAATCGAACTCGGTGCTCATGAGCCACGTCTTCTAGTGGAGTCGATCTTGCTCGTAGTGGAATTATGGACTTGGATGAGAATCTACCGTGGAAGCGCCTGTGGAACAGAGTCAAGTCAGCAACAAGTTCTCCAAGTTTCTAGTCAACTATGGATCACCTATGAGTCGAATTGCTTTTTTATGTATTGAGTAGAGCATGTTCAGGATATGCTTGGAAGCCGAGCTTCAAATATTCGACCAATACTCCAGATGAACCAATCGGGTCTTGTAGATAATTATCAGCTTTTTGAACTTAAGTAGTACTCCAGGTTTTTGTGAAAATACCTTAACTATTTCGACCATATGACTATGCCAGGATATATTATTGTATTAACACTAGAATATTACTGGAAACTAAAAACTCAATTTCGATCGATGGACATTCCCGCGACTATCAAAGGAGTAAATGGGTGCTTTTACCACTTTTTTGGGTATTGGACTATCACGTTAAAACCACTATTGACTCTGACGCGTTGCTTTCGGGGTACTAATGAAAAAATCATCTATAGTGACGTGATATTACGAACTTACAGCACAGGATCACCAATTTTCTACGATTGACATTATATGTTTTTGGTACTTCTGGATTTTACGCAACTATCTCTGCGCAGAATATTTCCAAACCATAATTCTGAGTTGAAATCTGTCTTATTTTGCGATTTTCAATTATAATTGTCTGCTATCATTCGATCTCGAGGACCTTGGTGGCTAAAACCGCGTTAATGTTATTGCTCACTTCGATCGCTTCCCTACAAGATTTTTGTCGTCCACGCCCTCCTTTAAGTTTAACGAAATACTTGCGTTCATAGAATGATCACCAGATGCTTTTATTACTTCACTGTTGACCTGTTGTAGTCGCCGAATCGTCCAAGATTTCATCGCACCATTATGTATATAAAACACACGAAAAAATTTATGATCGCTGGCAATCTAAAAGAATATATATGGATAGAGTATCATTATCCATTTTTCAAGGTCATTCTTACATTCATATATACTACCACTATAGAATTCCTTTATCACCTATTGATAAAGAGATTATTGCTTTGAAGGACCGAAGATTGAGTATTACTGTAAGATATAGGGTCTCGGTAAATATTTGTCTTCTGTACATAAATTCTTATGTGGGAGCAACATGAAATCTCGAGGGTGGTTTGTCGAATATATAGATGGTGTCTACAAATGTTGTAACGATGTTCATTAATACCCTCTCAAGTATATCGATTATTCATGAAAACTGGGACTTCCATATGCAAAGTTAGTACAGAAATCGTTCCAATATTTAAATAACCCCAAGTGAAATTACTCTATATATTACGAACAGCAACATTTACTTTTGTCGTACACTTCCATATTTTTTGGTTCTTAGAAATTTAGAAATAAAATGATCCGACAAGTAGAGTAGAATAAGATCTGAACTGTATCTCTAACCAATATATGATTTTATCAGGAATATTACTTTTTCTTGGCAACCAAACCGTAAGAACTAAAGATAGGTAGCAAATATACTAAATAGTTAGTTATCCGAAAAGTTTTTAATGTACGTTACGTGCAATAAATACTTTTTGTACGAGTTGTTCATAATATTTTATCTGCATTGATACAAAAACCAAAGAAATGTCTCATTTAGGATACGAAAAAATAGAAATTTTAATTATGAGCATAATAATCAATAATTAATTCGAAGTATTGATCAACATTGTAAAAAGTGGCAACCACCATTTTAAGAGAAATTATTCAACTTTATAATTTTTTAATTATAGGAACTACTATGTTAAAAACAATAAGGCAATCTAATCTCTATTGTTATCATCAAAATTAGAAATAAATGTACAATTTTCAATATTTTCATGGTTGAATTAGTGAATCATTTTCTTAATTCAACCTCTCAATTTGCTTTTTTTTTCTTAATGTACTAATACTTGATTCTGTACAATGTAACTTTCTTCAGACTAGAATATATTTTTTGCAATATTGACTTTTTCGCCAAATGATTGCTTGACTTCCTTGATTTCCATGCGCCCTATCTTTTGAGCCCTATTATATCTACTCAAGTATCTGCAAGATATGTAGTTGATGATCTCTTGGAGAAGTTCAGGATTTCTCAAATACAGAATTTTCATACGGGATTTCAGCAAACACCAATAACTTAAATAATGCACATATCGGGAATAATTTCACTGGTCTACAGTGGATTTGTTGCCGTAGAAATGGAAATGATTTTGCGACTAAATATGTACACAATTCATAAAACTTTCAATGATTCTGTAATATTTGCTCTGATTCGTATTAAATCACTGAATTCATTTTGAGAAAATGATTTTGGCGTAGATATTTCACCCTCCCATGTATTTCCTCTGGTAGACGGTCCCGATTTCTGTGAATTTGGCAACATCGTTGTTTCTGAGAGCATGCGAATTAGTTTTGAGGCTTAAGTATACTTTCACTGTGTAGAACAATCAGACATTTTGTGGAATGTTAGTCTCGGTATCTACACGTTCGATTAAAGCCTTTAATACAATAACGCAAAAGTAACAACCAGATCCGTAGATTCCATACAGATCAAAGGAATACCAAAGTCTAATCCAGAATATTCTCCTTTTTTCCATAACTATAAAGACTCAACACAGGATTCACAAACTCTATTAGGAAACCACGGATTACCAAATTTGTCCATTTAGAAACGTAAATATTCAGTTTCTTTTGACAAATTCTACGAATTTTTTTTTTAGCAAAATAAATCGTGACGAACTTATATTTTAGAAGATAAGACAAATATATTAGAATGAACATTCAGTAATTGAAACAAAATATTAATCCATGTACAACTCATTATCCAGATCACGTGTACTTCAATATTGTCAAATAGCTGTTGTTTGCGCGAAAAACTTACGCAGAAATTTAATCATAACTTGAAATTGAAAAAAAAAGCCGATAATTGTGCAAAATATAGGATATTCGAAAATCATAATTATACGACCACTTGAGAACTTTCATATTCGTAATCTGGGCACTTGAAAACGTAAAAATTTGCGCTGGTATCGAAGGCAACACAAAAAAGTTTTCATTTGAAGAGTTGCTTTTATTAAAAACCATTGATTTGAAATATAATTGAGACGTAATTCGGTGTATTCATGATATACGTTGATCATTCTTATTCCATTTCCATATTTCTGTATCTTATTTGTATCTGTTTCAATTTTACTATATTTCCTTTCCATCATTCATTTCCATTATCGATACCGTAGAACTCAGTACTCCCTGTCTTAACCTTTCTTTTATTGTAAAGTCCTCGGATTGGTCCCTATCCGATTCTAGCTTCTCTTTGTTCTATACTTTTCCATATTGAATTTCATCGGACGGTGTCAAATGCTTTTTGAATTTCTATTAAGCCATGGTATAGTCTGTGATTTGTTTTCATTAATATCTCTATTTTTGTCTCAATGTTAATACATGTGTATTTTTTCCTGTCGTAAAGCCGGTTTGCGATTGCTCTAATTAGTCAATAATTCCACTCAGTCTGTTCTCTTAAATATTTCCATGTAGCTTGTTTACCACATTTTTATAAAGTGGTAAAATGATGGATATTTCCCAATTTTTCGAAATGTTTTCTTCCATCTATAATTGCTGTAATAATTTCTCCAAATTTTGTATATTTTCCGATGCAATATTTCCGTAGCCCGCTGCTTTACCTCTTTTTAGTTTCTTAACTGCTCGTTTAACTTCTTTTGTTTGTATCAGTGGTTGGTTTTCATAATTTCCTTATTCTCGATCCCTCTCATCTTGAAATTACAGTTCTTCTGTATTCTATTTTTTATTTATTTCTTATTGTTCAGTTTTTCCTTTGTTAATGGTTCTACAACTTCAAATAAGAGTTTCTGATTTCCTTCAGTGTCTTCTTCTCTCTTTCAAACTACTAGATGTCCCTATGATTTTTATTGTACTATAACTATCAGTCCTACCTTCAAATTCATAACGTAAAATGTTGATGTGAGACTGAAATTTATTATTTTTACTCTTCAGAACGCAAACAATGATTTTTTCAATATGAATCAAACCAACATCAAAATTCAACAAACATTATTTACCATTCAACACATATTCTCATTTAACATTCCATTCACGTTATACTGGGAGATTTGTGCTTTGATTTGGAAAAAATTGGATTGTGTTCTACACATTTAATTGTGATCGATTACTTCATTTATTCAAACCCAACGCTTTCTCTGACGAGACCCTTGCATACTAAAGACTAACAAAAAATAACAGTATTAAAGAGGGATCACTGATATCTCGATGCTATTTTGAATGCGAATATATGAGTAATTTTCTGGAAAATCTTCTTGAAAATAGAATATAAATTTGTAGAATCTATTAATCATTATTTCCGCTACGAAATAAACATCGACATTATTGTGATTGATGGGGACGTAGAATTGTGAGAAATTATTCAAATACTCAAACAATTCTCGTATTTGACCTTGAAAATTCTGGCAAGGTTAGCAAAGATAATACTTTTTTGGAAAAGTGATGGACACAAAATGTGAAAAAGTTTGTCTTGCAATAAAATCGTGGAACATATACAAATATTTTTGTTTTTTCGAGTAATATTTGTTTTTCTTCTCCCTTTTTTCACAATCCGCTTAACTGTTGAATAATAAGTGTATCTTAACATTTTTTTCTGAGTATTTTTTTTGTAATAACAATTTGTTTAAGGTGGTTATACCTAACTAAATAACTTCGTTTAGTTTCTTATTTTTTAAACTCTTCTATTTGTTTTTGTTGCTAAATTGACTTGATTTTGAGTCTCTTGTGATTCAAAATATTTAGATAAAGACACAAAGGTCAATTTCTCATCATTTTTAAATCTAATTTCAAATCCGAAAATTACTAGATAAGAGGGTTTTTGTTAGTTGAACTACATTATTAGGTCCGTTCTTTCGATTTAAAACGCTTCATACTTTGTACTTTACTATAATGGCTAACTTAGGTTTCCACAGATAACATTTGAATATTTTGAGACCCACCATAGTACTTCTGGAAATAATGCGGTCGTATCTCATTCTGGAAATATTGTAATATTTGTAATTAGAATTACAGCTGTTCCCCACATATTCCCCATTTTCCATAAATACATATTGGCTTTGATATAATTTTGTAAATCACCAGATTTATTTAAGATTCTGTCCCAATTTACCAATAGTACTATCTGAACCCTAACTTTTTTTTCGTGAATATGTCGATTCTCTATTCTCTACATTCGATTTAAATGGATTCCAAAGTATTTGACTTCATTCTTCTGTAATAGGGATTGATTGTTAAACAAAACCATTAAACAAGAATCTTTCTTTTAAGTGAAATTTACACGTACACTTTCCAGTCCCTTTGAGTTAATGTTTGATATCTTAAACCAATTTGTTAATTTCTTAAGGTGCAATTGGAGATGTCTAGATACTCTGTTTGGATTTAGATGAGGTGCAATGCGTTGTTGCAATAGCTGTGTATAATTAAGAATACTACCTCGTGGAACTCCGGATTTTATTGTACAGCCGAACTATATCTCTTGCTTTCGATGTCATTACTGATTTGTAACAACTCTCTGAACTTATTCCGTGCTATTGACTAAATCCAAGTCTCTGTATGGAATTATATATACTCTACCAATTCTAAGATCAAAGCATGTAGCTTTTCTTGGATCGATTTAATTGAAAATAGCTACTTTCAGGTCTTTAAATGTCACGTAATATCAAAAACAAATATGAAACGATTATTTATAGATGCTTCGCACAGATTACTTTTACTAAGACAGGTCACTATGTTATTTGTCTCAATTTCAACTGATAAATTGAAATATATACTAGCAAATTCCAGTTTTATTTATGGCGAGGAATTTAAAGGCTAACACAGAATAAGTAATTGATGAATGCTTAAATCCTTAACATTCATAAACATTTTTCATATTTATAATAACTATTCAAAGTTTGAGAACTTCATCCTACAAATATGAATTTCAAATGTTCTAGATCCTTTTTGCGGGGTGGATCAATCTTAAATGTCTATTCATTCAACTCTATTGCTGATCCCATTCTACTCAGATTCTATTCTACTGCTTTTAACCACTTTGATCTGGGACTACTCCTTCTTCTTCTACCTCCGGGATCACATTTTAGTATCGGCAAAGCTACTGTGTCTTCACTAGCCCTCCACCTCCATCTTATTCTTTGTTTTATTATTCTTTCAATTATATTTTCTTCTTTAAGTTCTTACTTCATTTCATATTTCATACGTGTTCAGTATTCATTTTTTTTCAATATTGATTGGTTCTAATATTGTTCTTCTCTAAGTAGACAATAAAAATATGCTATATTTAGGTTAATATTATATAATATAGATTATTCTTTATTAGAGGAACGAGTATATTACAAATTACAAGTCTTGAAAGCTACCTCAACGTCAAAAATATTCATATTCATATTTTTACTATTAATTATGCGAGAACATGCCACATAGTTGTCCAATAGCCACTTTGGAATGAGTGAAATATTCAACATCAGGCTCATACTGGAATGCTAGTGGAAGAAATATATCTGATGTAGATGGTATTTAGACCGGGCGCTGGATGGAGTAGAGTGTGCAAAATGTGAGGACAGCATTCGGTGTATGGTTTTGAACTCAGAAAAGCATGCAGATTATGATTCTGGATGTTGCCAAGAGCCATATTGGTAAATTTTTTTCCCACCCCACCCCCTTAGACATCTAGTAAATGGACTGAACACATACTTTGATATTCTTCACATTTATCACTTGTAGTGACTTTGACCGCGCTTTTATTTAAATAAATAACACTAATAAAACAGTCGACTCCGAAAAAACTTAAATATTATCACTTAAATATGCAAAAATAAACCATTATGGGCTACAAATTCTTTTCTACTGACTACTCTAAGCGCTATGACTCAGCAACGTGCCGAGCAGGTAAAAGAATTTGAGCATAGTTGCCAGTTGCCGGTCCTTACATTTTGCATACTCAACTCCATCCAGCGCTTTGACTAATTGGCGTTGTTGGACAATTGTTCTATGTCTGTTGACTATGAATCTACGTGTTTCTCTTCGTTCTAATTGTGTCTGTTGATTTCGTTCATCTCGAGTTTCTTCCGATTATGATTCACGTAACTGCGCCGTGCTCACATGCACATCTGCATTGTTTTGTTGGATTTGTTCACCGAATCTTCGTGCTGTCACATCTTGCATGACTCTAGATTTGTATTTGTTCCCTTTGCGTCATGTTGGCATTGCTGACTGTACATTGAACACGAATATTTATTAAATATGTACACGGTTATGTTTTGACTTGAAACTATTCATAAAAAATATTAAGTAAAATATGTACTGGTACGATAATGGTGTACGTGAGTAAAAACTGTCTTTTCTGTAATTAATAAACTGTAAATTAGTTATTTATGCAGGAATTTATGTAGGAATTGCCGCTCGTGCGGTCAAATCACCCTACACGTTGAAAATTTTTACTTTACACACGAGTTTCATGCAAATCTCTTTCTACGTCCCTAGACCAAAAAAAAATTGGTACTTGAATCGGCAACATTTAAGGAATTCAAAGAAATAACATCGTCTATGGTTGTATTAGTACTTATTGGATTGTTGGTAGAATCGTGAACATTTACAATGTTATTTAAAGTCGGACTAGTTATTCCCGTTAAAGTTTTCACTGCGGAAACCTTTTTCTTGAACGAATACCAAGAAATAAAAGTGTGACAGTTTATCGGAGAAACGGATCGATATCAGAAAGAAAGCATTCACGGCCCACTATTTTGATAAAACAATTTTATAATTGCGTTGAAAAATGACACGTTACGACACTTTTTAACGCAAAAACGGAAAAAAATGAACCGCTACGGTACTTTTTGAACGATTCAGAAATTACATTCTTTATGAATACAAATGAATAAAAAAAAACAAGTATGTTATAACGGACGTGGAAAAAAATAATTATTGCACTGGAAATTAATACTCAATTTACGATGAGAGTAAAATTGCTACACAAATAAAACAAAAAAAATGGCCGAAAGCTGTATAGTGAGTAAGACCGGCTTCGTTCTCATCCTTAATCCAGGATGTTTGCTGGATTAGAGATGGAAACGGTAGACACCTGGCGGGAATAACTGATCGATTGATAGGTGAGAAGTTATTAGTTTAGAAAAAAAAACATAATTAAAGTAAATTGAGATTATAAACTCTGAATGAGAATATATTATATTCGATTGCCATCTTGCAACCCTATAGAGGATCTGTGGATAAAATAAAAAAGAAGAGATAAGAATCACGATGGAAAAATTGGGGTTGATCGTAGAAGGACGAAAAATTGAGAGTAATATAAATTTTTTTATGACAAAATAAAAACAAAAATCCTGCCTATGAAATTAAAGTTTATAATTAGCAAATTAAAAATATGGATTGATCATGGAAGGATAAAATTATAGGGTGGTATGTATTTTTAAATGCTGCTAGAGATGGACAAGTCTTACCACTTAGGAGTATGAGAAATGGATAATAGCCGATTCTCTGGCCTACTGAATATGCATATAAAATTTCATAAAAATATTGGTCAAGCCGTTTCGGAAAAGTATGATAAATAACTTTGTGACACGAGAATTTATATATAAGATGATGAAATCTCAATGACAATACCTATCCAGCAGCTAAGTTGTAAAACAATTCAAATCTTTAGAAAAATATGAGAATGATTGCATTAAATAAACAGCCTCCACCTTCAGAAAACCTCGTATTTCATTCGTAATCTCATCATTTGATCTACAATGAATCGTCTAGCTGTGAATTTCTTCAAGTTCTAAGACTCAATGCGATAAATTACTTTTATTTGAATAAAATCCATATTTTCTATAAAATGTTTCAATTTCACTCTTGATCTTATTTTCCCTAATATCTACGAGCAAAGCAAAAATTCTATTCAAGTCCGATGTTATTAATAGTAGGTTATGATAATAAAACCTTTTATCCTGGATCTAATGTTTTATGTATGAGTATGAACGTAATGTAAGGTTTTTGCCAAGAGCATGAACTGAAAACTATCTTTCAGATTTTATTTTACCGCAAATTTTGGACATTCTTATGAAAATGTTTGTTGGAATATATTACGATTTACGTTTTCATAGACAATATAGTTTTATTGCAAAATTTTCATTTAATATTTCTTTTTCTGAAGGTTACGAGATTTCCGAGAATATACAGCGGCAATAATCAATGTTTATATGCTTGAATATTTTTGTGAAGAGGGGAAGGAAATATGAGAAGTATTTCTACAGAAAAGTTGCTTCTGAATGTATGATTCTATACTGGATTCATGATTTTTTATATTTCGGAAATTTCTAAGTAAACAGTGAAGTATTCTCAGTTGATCAATTCCAGAAATTGGACCAATTTTAAGGAGAACAATAATTTTAATTGTGCACCCACCCATTCAAAATTATCCCGCATAATATGAACTAAGTTGATTGCAATAGTAGAAAATAAAATTATTCTATATATACAGTCATTTAATTATCTTAATATTGTCTTATTTCCTTATAAAGCGACACCAGGCCGCCTGACATCAGCTCGTTAGACTTTTGTGGAGATATCAGAAGTCGGCAACTGATTGATGATTGAATCGAACAAGTTCCAATTTTTTTAAACCGAATTTTCTAGAAATAGTTAAATTATTTTGACAATTTCATAAAATAATAACGGCCAATAATATAGGAACATTATTTTTGCATTCAAAGCTTACAGCTTACAATAGAAGCAAGTGGTAGAATGAATCAGAGTGTGCTGGAGGTATGTGCAGTTTCTTAGGAGTTAAAAGCTGATAACAAATATAAAGTTGTGAATACAAAGAACAAAAATTAGACCAGTTATTAAATATGTAGTCAAAACTCTATGCCTGTCGGGAAAGGACAAAGAAGATCTTCGAATATTCGAGATAGATCTCAAGAAAGATACTGGGAGCTGTTGAGATCAATGGAGAATATCTAAGAAGATTGATGAAAGACGAAATCAAGAACGAAGTGAGAAATAGTGATATAGTGACAGTGATAAAGATCTAAAGTAGAAGAGATGTCAGAAGAAGAAGAAGATAGCCCGATATGGAAGGCAACAGAATATCAGAGTGCAAAAAAGCCACAGAACCACCAAGAGTTCTACCTAAAGCACGCTAGGAACAAAAATAATTTAGGATATTGCATCAGTAGGGGTGACGAACTGAAGACACATCATGTGGAGGATAGGAAGGAGGAAAACTGGATAGGAAGGGAAGCGAGCAAAAAGCTGTGACAAGTTGAATATGACCGAATAAAACTAATGTTGTTATATATAACTTTTTGCATTGATAGCTCATAGCTTCCAACTTCCGAAGTTACGAAATTATTTCCAAGCTCACTAAAATACCATCAATATACTCACTCTCAACTTCCTAATAAACTTCAATCCGAGCCAAATACGTTTTGTATAATACTTTTTTGTTTAGAAGATAATAATAACAATTATTGAACATGTAAAAATTTTTTGAAGCTGATGCTTTGGCTCTACTTGTAAAAACATATTTCTTAGTAAAAATTTCACTTTCAACAGTGATATATATATATATATATATATATATATATATATATATATATATATATATTTATATATATATATATATATATACTTCAATGTTTCTACAAGTCTTAAAATCCTTTTCTATAAAACTATTTGTCTTGGATTTCAAAATAGACTGCAGCTTCGGTAATTGCTTCATAACTGGAGCAAGTTTTTTCTTATCATGATTTTGAGATCTTCAAAAAACTACACATCACTAGACGCCAAATCTGGTAATTACACTGGATTGTGAAGCATTTGGACATAGAGTTTCCATCGATTGATTAAAATAATTGTTTTCTTTTACACTTGAAGACGTTGTTTTTTTCATTTCCACATTCAATGAATTCATTATCCAGATAGATACTATAGATATCCTGCACGTCCCGTTGATACAGATATCATAAATTTACTAGCTGATGCCGGAGCTCATTATGGCTTTAAGCTGCTTTCATCTGCTGCTGTTAGTTGAGGATCTCTTTGATCTGGGACTAGTAATTCATCCATATTCCACCAATTCACTACTCCAAACTTTTTGATCTTTCCATATCCATTCAAACCAACCAAAATCACGACACTATTGACTTTTTTGCCTTTTTCCTAGTTTCTGACTTATTCTTATTAGATCACAGCTTTTTCCTCAATACTCATTTCCATTTCTCTTAGCCATAAGTCTTGAATTCACGTTCGATGGTATGCAATATTCTCTTTTCATCTAATTTATCTATGTTGGACAACTATATGTTATTGTCGAAAGCATGTATTAGTCATTATATATTCCTTTATATATTATCTCCTTTCTTATTAGAACTCTTCAACAATCGATCTAGTGTCTAAATACACCCACTCCTCTATTCCAAGCACCAATTGTGTTTTAATTTCCGGTCCCGTCCTTAAATTGCTGAAAATCTAATATTCATTTTCTAATACTCAACACAACCGTTTTCCAAGAAATTACAAGAAATTAATATTTGATGCGAGAAATAAGTGAAAAGGGTGAAATGCTCAATTAAAATCCAACATTACCTTATACTGCCTACTTTCGTTATCTTCGTTTATATTAGTCAGGAGTAAACTGTCTTAATTTTCGAAATAAGTGTTTGCCATTGAACACAGTTTTGAAAAAATAAAATAATCTGGTAAGTTGAATATATTTCATAATAAAATGGTGGCATATTTGATTCTGAGGTATCTAGCATCTGATGATTGACTCTAATCTAAACGTATATGCCAATTTTCGATTGAAAGTTTTTCATAATGTGTAGGGTTACTAAATCAAATGCCTAGATGCCTAGAAATATAATTTACGAATCAATTTCAAACACTAAATTGTACTTGGTTGATTTTGCATAGATTTTTTGGCACATTGAGAGAAAAAAAGACCTAAACTGGTATTGCACTACCAAATAACAGACAAACTGATGACAATATACTTGAGAAACTCAATTGAAAACGCTTAAAGAAGGAGAAGAATGGTGTTACATAATAGAAAAACTTGAACTGTGGGACAATTTGAGGAGATGAAAATATCTAGGACACCAAATAAGGGGCTGAAGAATAAATAACAGAAATGGAATCAAAAGATAGTTCAATAAAGAGAGAACCTACCATTTTTTATGATAATAAACGGATGAAATATAAAACTAAACAGTCATAATGGGCTGAAAAAAAAATTCACTACTAGTGGAAAAGCTAGTGAATAATAAAAATAAATAACATATGAATGGAAATGAATACATATGAAGCAAAAGTCATGATAATGAATAACAGGATGTAAATAGAAGAGAAATAAAATGCTAAAACGAGACAATACAAAGAATAATTAAACACTGAGAAAACTTTAGTTTTATCCTATAAAGGCGCTTCAAAACCTCTAAAATCCAACTTTGACTTAATACGATCCTCAAATTCGATTGAATTTCTTGGTCTCGGTCTTCATTACTCTGTACATATAGAAAACAAAAAAATTAACCTCTGCTTCCTTTACTATTAAATATGTGTCTGTACAGCTCGATTCTCGTACTGCTCTAACAACTTACTACTCGTTATTCGAAACGCATTTTTTCCTTTCTGGAGGTCTTGCACCTCTTTGATTCTATCTTCAAATTACAAAAAATAGCTATTTGTGATATTTATTGTTTGAATTATAGAACACATTGCCAATTCTATTTTAGAAAACCCAAAATTCTAAGTCTCTTCATTTTAGAATCTGTTTGTTTGGTTCGAAAACACTTCCACGACCTACCCAACTAGAAGAAAGAAGATGGACATCAACTTGACTATACCTACTTCTGATCTGGTGAAAAATTCCATTATCTTCAGTGCAAAAAAATTATTCAATCAACTACCTTTTGAAATAAGTTTAGAGATTTGACAACGGAATATCTGCTTGAAATATCTTATTATTCTTTGACTGAATTCTACAATTTACCATAAACTCTAGAGACAGGCATAATTCAAATTGTGATGTAAAATATTATATAAATTATAATTTCTACTATTGAATTCAATCATTATTTCGTATTATATATTATGTTATATAAAATTATGTAGCTTTGTCCATAAAATTTTAAAAATTTTGCAGTGACAATAAAGTTTCTCTCTCTCTCTGTCTCGAAACATTCACTTGACTGTACCTATTTTAGATCTAGTGAAAAATTCCATTATCTTCAGTGCAAAAAAATTATTCAATCAGCTACCTTCTGAAATAAAAATGGGGAAAATTCTTGATAAGTTTCGAGGTTTGACAAAGGAATTTCTGCTTGAAAGATGTTATTATTCTTTGGCTGAATTCAATCATTATTTTGTATTTTTTTATTATATCTCTCTCTCGATTGAAGAAGTATAAATATCTAGAACTATATTCATAGAGGTGGAGACATAATAAATAGAGAAAATAAAGGAGCTGGTTCCACGCACTAAGCAATATCATAGTAAGCTTTTCATACACCACAATTTCCTATCTATCCACTTGTTTTCCTGGATAGCTCTGTCTTTTATGGTCTGTTCAATCCCTTGCTCCAGGTCCTTGAGGGTCTTTCTCGACCTCTTTTATTCTGCGGTTGATACATCAATGCTTTTTCGGCCACCTGTTCTTCTCCATCCTCATCGCATGTCCGTACCAGAGCAGTTTTTTATTCTGTAATTCTCTCTGAAGTCGTGTATTCTCGACCAGTTCTTTTTGAGATTGATTTTTTCTGACCAGAGCAATGAGTTCAGAATCTGTGTAGCTCTTTGCGCTCTATTTCTTACATCTTCTTTTATTGTTCCATCTTCCGAAATTATGCTTCCTAGGTATTTGAATTCCCTACATTGTCTAAATTTATTTGCAGTTCGGGCTCTTCTTGTATACTTTCTACCAACAGATATTTCGTTTTTGTCATATTCATATTCAAAACCCATTTTGCATATTCGTCGTCCAGTTTTCTTAATATATAATCTGCATCATCCTCGACGCAAGCTATAACAATTTGGTCGTCTCAGAAAAACAGAGTTGTAAGGCACTTATCATCTATCTTAATAACTATTCTCGCAATTTCAGTTCTCCATCTCCTCAGAGCTTCTTGAATGTATATTTCAAATAATGTTGGTGGTAAACCTCACCCTTGTCTCAAATCTTTCGAATACGAAAATGGTTTCGACACGGTACTTCTTAGCTAGACTACACTTTTTGACTTTCTGTATATGTTAAGAAATAAGTAGTCCGAAAAGAAATTTGCTATCATTGAATGGAAGGATAACAGGGTACTAGAAAGATTGGAAACATTGAAAAGGTAGAAAGAAACTAGGAAAAAATAGGTTTTATCAATGTATAATTATATTAACTTTTTCTTCAATATATCCACCTATATTTGGAATAGTTCATGGAGCACCCAGACTAAAGGAGCGATTCACCTGCCTTCTTGGCTGACTGGAATCAAGAAATATCAAACTCGTTAACTTTACTAGCTCAAAATGAAATTTCCGCAAATCGAACAATCAATATAATTTAGGAGAAGTAACTGATTTAAATTAAGCGAATGTTGAACGTTTATTCGACAACGTTTCCCGAAGTAAATGTTGTCAGAAATGTTATCGGCCAGCTTAGCAATTTGATGCTTGACAGGAATAATCACAATTTTTAGTCTCCAAGTTTCTAAGTACTTTAGTCAAAACGGCATGACATAAAGGATAACAATTGTTATTCAACAGCAAAGTTTTGAGTTATCTGTAGTGTTGGTGCTATATCATTGAGCCATGATGAATTTCCAGATATTGTAAACTGTAATTATTCCGTTACACTTTCTTAGAAAGGTGGTAATTATTGATGATTATTCAGTTAAGACATTAACGAAGTAGACTAGGCCCCTGCGTATGGGTGACATTAGACTGATACAGATAGGGTTAGAGAAAGTGATGGATTGGAATTTTTTTCATTAAACACGAATTAATACCATCATAATTTTGTACTATAGTCTTTATTTGAAATGATTCAAAAGTAGCAGTAAGAAATATTTGAAACACAATTATAGAATCATCAACCCAGCTATATTTAACGACGTCGTATGTGTCAAACGAGGTTTCGTCCAAATTAACTATATTTCTATCAAGTATTATTACACCAACCTCCAAATATATGCTCCACCTCCATCCAATTTCTCTGCTGAATTATATGCAATATGAGCTAAACACATTGCAGATTCTCTCAGCTCAATACAAACTCTTCAAAAAAATTCACCACTCTACAAATCCCCCAAAAATCAAAATTAAGCAATGTAATCAAGATTGTTGTTGTTGCATTCTGTTGAACCCTTCCACATACTGGAATAAAATGGATAAATGGAAGAACAAATGGTCAACGTCCACATACCAGGATGTGAAAAGGAAGACTCTGTGAAACCATAATCTGTATTACCGAAAAATCCATGAGATGGAGTTCTTCGGACGCGTCTCTGTTTAGACCGTACACTGAGGTTAGTCTTTCGATACTAAACCTCAAATGTGACAACTATAATTGCAAATTGACTATGAAAAACATAATCGCAGAGTGTCCTTCTTTAACTCTGAAAGATCATCATCCAGTCAACCGCTCGGAACAATATCTATAATTTCAGCACCTAAATATTTTTATAACCAAATTCAAAAATTAACTCAGACTAATTTTGATCATAAACTTGTGTTGACTACGCTAATAACCAATATATGGTTGATGCGAATTTTGTAATAAAAAAAAATAATCACAAACTAAGCTAAGACCCGAACAACCAATCAAAATCTAATTCAAACTAGATCTTTTACAAAATGCGATTAATCAGCCAACATCTTTGATCTAATCGCTTCCAAGATCACGTATTCTTTAGTGAAACTCTCTTGTCTTGGAAATTGATACTATAAGCACTGATTGAATGTTTTCTGAGCCATTAGATCAATAATAACTACTGCTACTATTGGTATCTTCACTTCGGAACTTACGTGTTAATCCGACTGTGTCTGTATCAGAAGATGCCAACCTCACGAAATGGTAAAACATGAAATAGCAGTAGTAATTTTCGACGACGGCCTGATAGCCCAAGAAACATTTAAGCAACGGAAGACGGTCCGCGAAAGCCTTAAGGTGCGTTTAAGTTGGAGCTGCGATGAACGATAAGAACAGTGATGATAGCAGCGACAAGAGCTGCGCAAAATTCGTTTCCTTGATATGAAAAGAAATACTTTTTGATTCGAATGCATCTAAATTTTATATTTTTAAATAGCTATAAACACAAGAAGGTACATATTTGGAGAATTTCATCATATTTAAACAATTAAGGGAATACCCTACAAATTATCCTCAAAACACCCTTCAACTAGATACCTTCATATATCTATGATAGATTTGAATAAATATGGAGAAATAGTCATAGTAGACCGGTTTATTCGAAGAACAAACCTGTTGTGTGGATTTTTATTTTCTTGGCCTCGCAAAGGGGCTCTAACAAATATTTCACTGACTAAAGTATATTGATATGAAAGTAAAGAAAATAAACTAAACAATTAGCGACGCTCTTATCGTTGCTCGGCTACCAAATATGTCTCACCGCGCCACTCCAATATAAACACCTGCGTATAGAATAACGAAATAATGCTCTTTACTTCGCTAGTACCGTCGCTCTTATCGTTTATCGCAGCTCCAACATAAACCCAGCTTTACAACACTATAAGCGCTTTTGTAAGATACGTCCCAGTATATCAGTTTTGCGGTCGGAATTCAAGTAAGAGTAGATGAAATATACAACTGGATCTCAAGATAGATAAGCGGAAGAGACCTAGCCTTGGGAAACTACATTCCACCAAATGGTGGTGTTGCGCGTGCGATGTGCTTTAGTTTGGTTCAGTTTGCGATGGAAGCGATGGACTATCCAACGATAAAATAATTTTTCCATTCGAACCAGTACTTCCCACACGATCAAACAAATTCATGTTAGTTGTTTTCAATACAGTAAGCGAAATAATTAAACAGAAACAGCGAATCAATATTTAGTGAAAATGAACTAACGGAAAACTGTTTGAATAAATAAATACAATTAATGAGAAATACTCATTTCAATCACATTTAAATATGCTTTTATAGGTTTGGGGTTTTATTATATGTGTATCATGATATTTTATTCTTTAATATATGAACGAAATATCATTGTTCAAAGCGTGTAATTTGATGGGATTGTTCATCATTTATTCTAGATCAACTATTTCGCATATTGGATCATTATTTTATGCATGATTCAACACAACGATATAAAATACATTAGAGTGATTTGATTTAAATATAAAATATTTTAAAATAATCAGCACCATTATTTAGATAACTTCTGGTAGAGAACTAAATGTATATTATTTAACAGCATTCCCTTATACCGTAAAAGTCTTGTTTCAATCAAGTACAATTTTTTGTTTGCAGACTATAGCGAACGAGAACGGACACAAAAAAGGGAATCAAAGATTTAAAACTAGATTTGTATCTCGGAATATAAGATCATTGGAAAAAACGGGTTAAATAAGATAGATCGTAGTAACTTAATAACAAAAATTGATATAAATCGAATGAAATTTAATATTGAAATTATTTTTGACGTATTGATTCGCATAAAAACTTTTATCTTCCATATTATTTTTGTACTGAGGTATATTTGATATTAAGCGATGAGGATTTCATTTACAGAAAAATATCACGAGGGATTTCAACTTTTATGTTTTCTCAATTACAAGAGGATGAGTGGTATTCGACAATTGTCCAATGGATTTACTTCTCCATACTTTCCCATTATCAAAACAACTCAAACAACAATGATTGTTCTGGAATTTATTTCTCTTCTTGCGGTGGCATTCTATGCTTGATTATAAGTTAAATCACATTCCTAAAAAGTCTACTTGCAAGGCAGACTCTATTCTATATTCTATACTCTTATCAATCAACTGCTCAACTTAAGCAGGCACAAAATTTGATATTTTAACTGAAAGATGTTATCTCCTTCCTATAGCCCTAAGAAATGGAAAATAGCTTTCTGTGAGACGAAATCTGCGCAACGGTTCTTGGCTACCCACTGTAATAGCTATGAAATATGATAATTTTGAATTGTATTCTCCTTATGAAGCGATATCCCATAATTTATTTAAAAATAAATAAACCAGGATTAATTTTTTGTCATCACAATATGACTATGATCCAAAATTAACAGCCGGAATCAAAAATTCTTATAGCATCTTCACTGACAAGTACTCTAATCTGAATCACAATCACTGAATACAAGAATCTGATGTTGTATCTCAAACTAAGACTGGAAAATTATTTTTTATATACTGTTCTCCACTATGGGATAGAAGAACCATAATAAATGCAGATGCAGTCAAACTATTCAATTTTCTTGAATTGTGTATCCGTGGAAAAATTTTAAGAATTCTCTAAATACGTGGAATCACATATAGCGAACAGTTAAAGAAAAATCTATCTCATAATTATAGACAGAAAACTTCATAGTTTAAAGCCACAAGTGCAACCTCTTTAGACTAATAATAAAGGGAAAAATAAAAGACGAAAGAAGCAGGAAAATAGTGTAATTTCACTGTTAAGTCGTCTAAGAATAGTATGAATACATATTCCAACGCGTAGACCACATTTCAAGAGGAGCGCTTCCTAATACAGTTGATTGACTTTCTGACATCTCGCTGTCTGTTCTACCTTAAACCCTTTAACTATAACTGTTGATTTTTTTTCTTATCTTCAAATTTATGGGGGTCTTCTATTTTTTCCCGTAAATATCATTCACATTTTAATTTCATATTATCCTCTAGATCTGATTGAAGATAGTACTTTATGTTTTTCATCATATAATATATATATATTTTCATTCCCGTTCTTCGCTCAATAATTTTTTCTTTCGATCTTCTTCATGCATTTCGCCATGTTTTCCTTTTCTAATTCCGTTGCCCAAGTTTACGAATTTCACCATTTTCCCAAATTTTTAATCGTGTTCTTTAGATACTTATCCATTTATATCCATTATTTTTTGCTTGTAAGGTCTCCTTTCTGTATTTATAGAACATGAAAACGGTCACTAAAGAAATCAATGACGAAGGAAATTGCTATTTATCGTAATAAAACATCTAGTGTTCAACCTTTTGAAACTTTTAGAAAACGTAACATGAAATAACTCTATAATATACAATATATTCTTTCAAATCTCTTGAAACTTAAATGGCAAATAACTTTTGAAATAGAATGATGTAAATATAACAGGTATTTGTTTTGCTTTGTAATCATAGCCAAAATTAACCTGGTCAATCATCATATGGACAGCAAAAAAGGATTAACTTTAATTATATCAATAATGATCAATATAATCCATTGTTCATGTCATTTCTCCGTGAAAATAATCATCTTAATGCTTTTTGATACTCAACATTTTACGTCTTGGTTCAACAAACCTTTTTGAATACTCGGCCCCCCTGGTTATTTAATAAAAAAATATTATTTATTAATTAAATTATTTATATTATTAAATTTATAAAATGTACTCAATATTCTACTGCAAGTGTAATCGCAATATATGTGATGTGTGAATATAATGAAAAAAATCAAATTAATAGTTCGCATGACCGCCTCTACTTGCAATCAATTGGCCAACGCGTCTCGGCATCCCGCGAAACAAGTTATCGATAATATGGTCAACCATATTGCCACACCCTTTTTGAACGGCAGCAGTCAGGTCTTGAAGGGTTCCACATGTTCAATAGGATTCGTATCTGGTGAATTTATTGGTCTATTCATTCTTTGGATGTCTCCTCTGATTTCTTTTACAAAAATTCATATATTTACGGACGAAACTAGTTTTTGTTACGAAATTGTTTTTATTTTTATGATAAGATGCCACAAAATTTAACAAAACATGGGCTCTAAACATAGGCAAACCTAAAAGTTTACAAGAGGGACCAAGACTTTTGGAGATGAGATTTTATTGCTGATAAAGTCTAACATTGAAGTCATAGGATTTTTTCAGACATCGATTTTTGTAAAAATTTGGAAATCCACTGGTTTCGTTTTTTTTATAAAATGTTTTTTATCTAAAATGTGTGCATCTTGTATTTGAGTTTATGTATAAGGAACATTTTCTATATATAAGCTCTTCATTCGTATTTATTATTTAATTTCAATTGAAGTAGACCTAAAATCCAAAACAAATCATAACGAAATATATGAATATTTATATAAATGGTTCTAAATAATTACAGGGAAATGTGAAAATTGGAAAATTACCACAAAAGAACGTTTGACTTATCCTCTTAAGTTATTTGGGCTCATCAAAAAAACATTTTGCAGGCAATTTCAAGAGCTACAAGGCTGTGACTTTGATGCTCTTCATTTTTGAGTTAAAAGAGGACAAGTGGTTTAAGCACTTGAATTGTAACGACTATATCTCGTGGAAAACGAAAAAAAATATTCTCCATAGATAAAGAGATAATTTTTAGCTCAGGTAACCTGAGGTTAAGTTGCGTTTACTAATTCCCATTTTCCAAAAAGTGTTGCATTGACTCCTGTTAAAGGCTAATCTTCCGAGCCGAATTTCTTGTGTTTCGGTGTTGTCTGAAAGAGATATTAGCAACAACATTTGGTAACTGAACTATTAGTACTGTTAATGTTAATAAATTTCAATAAAATTAATTTTTAAGCAGATAACGTAACTTCTCTTACACATGAAGTGGCGCATTACAACATGTCAAAATCTCAGCTGATTAATTTATGCAAAACCTCGCATTTATCGACTTGTTTCACTATTTCAGTTGCATAAATGCTGCATTTATAGGGGAAAGTCTAGTTACTTTTGAATTAATAACCAATTAAATTCTAATGGAATGGATGATCAATTGATTTTTTATTAATTTTGGGATGTCCGATACCCAAAAACCTAAAGAATTAATTTTGGTAAATCGTAGTCACGATGCCATAGCAAAAGTTTTCCATAATGTCAAACAATACGTGCATTCATAAAATCTTCTCTATTCGCTTTTTATTGAAAATAAATTCGAATATTTTGGAAGATTCACGTCACTATTGTTTATATTGAAGCTCTAACGAGCACATAGTGTGTATCGGCTATTTCATCATTCGTGTAAAACAGCTTTAACGTTTCACTATTTTTAAGTGCGCGTTCTAATGTACACTTATTAGATCAACATTTCTACCAACTCTCTGGTTGATACGTGTATGAAAAAACAAAGAATCTAAGAATGAGATTTTTGAAGCGATTTTCCAATGTCAAATTATCCTTTTTTGCTCTACCAGCCTTTTATAGTTCCCACACAAATAAAATATGAGTTCGAGATTGAAAAAGTGATAAATGTTTCAGAAAGATTCAATTAGAATGTTGTGGAGCTGAAAAGAGAAAACAGAAAGATTTAAAATACGAGTATATCAGAAATTGCACTAACAAATAAGATGATTACTGTGTATTGTTAAAAAAATACTACAAAAAATAATTTAAGAAAGTGAAAAATAAACCGTATAGGCTAGAAAACAGTTCCTTCATTATTATCAATAATTAATCTTGTAAGGAAAGGTTTTGTAAGAATGAGAAAAAGAAAAACTCCTTTCCAGGCTTGATCATTGTAAATAGTATTTGATTCACTTTCTCATGGGACACTGCCGTCAATGGATGGAATTTAAATATTGCTTATAATATGATAATAAGAAACCTCTTAAAAGCTACTACTGGTGTCCTAACGCCCAGTGTTCAGCTCGCGACATGTCAGCGAAAAATCAATATTTCCTCATAAAAATTTAATAGCATATTCTTCAACTATTTTGTAAAGTATCAAAACCTGTCCGACATTTTCTAAGCATTTTCCGGTCGAGCGGAAAATTGTGAAACATTTTTTTCATGGACTTTGAACATTGAAGTGAAATAGTTTTTAATTATCCATCACCACATCTACAGTCTAAAAGTAAATAGTTCTTTGTAGTATGCGGCGCGTACGTTTTTCGAGACGTCTAGTTAGAGAAACAAGAAAATAAGCTTACAGAACTTTGGGGCATAATTGAATTTGAGCTTTTTTTGTGTGTTTGCAATTGTAAAATACGAATATGAACATAACTAATTTATCTTAGTTAAAAAAAAATTGTTTGGGTAATAAGGAAAAAATTTTAACCCTTCGTATTGGCCATGTTCCGCAATTTCCATCTGCTTTGTACATTACGAGGTCAGGCTATTAAATAACGAGACTGGTTACGAAAGAGGATTTTGTAATAAAAATTATTCTACATTCGAATGCTTTCCTTCGATATGCTTCCCTTCCCTCGCCACACACCTTTCCGTGCGTTTTTTCCATAGATCGAAGAAGTGCTGGGAATCTTCTTTGGTGAGGACCCTTCGGAGCTCTGCCGTTTTTTTCTTTACCGCTTCCATCGACTCGAATTGGGTCCCTTTCAAACACATATTTTTCTAACCTTCCAAGGAAATCTGAGCAAAGCCGTTAACCAAAGAGCTTTTGGTCAGGATATTTTTTGGCACCAATTTCGCACAGACCTTTGTCATGTGTAATTCCTCATGTAAAATTTCTCTAACCGTTTTTGTATCGGCGCTTACAACCTCGACAATCATCCGGATGCTCATTCGACGATCTACACGCACAATTGGGTTGATTTTGTTCATTGTTTTCGGAGTTGAAATAGTCACAGAGCGACCTGGGCGCTGGTGATCTTCAGTGCTCTCTTGGCCCTCACTAAATCGCTTACAGCACTAAAAAACACTCGCACGAGATAAAAAATTGTCCCCATAGGCCTTCTGCAACAATTTATAGAACTCAATCGGAGCTTTTTTCAATTTAACGAGAAATTTGAGATTGATACGTTGATCCTGTTTTTCGTCACGCATGGTTTGGGGACGTAAACAAAACTCGTTCGTTTCAAACCGCTACTGCACAAATACTATAATAGCAACGGAAACGTGTTTTGGAACGTGCATAGACAAAATATATAGATACCCAACGCACTACTCGTTTTTTATCCTATCCGTCTAGGGCGCTCTCTAGACTCAAAGTTTATCGAAAATTTTTCCTCAAATCCGATTTTGACAAGGTGCCCCAAAATTCAATTGAAAACAATTTTCATTTTCCAATTCAGCGATCTCGTAAACCACTTTTAGCCATTAATACGAATCTGGTTACTACTATGCATTTTTTTGGTTGGTTGCCATTTCCAGATTGATCATATAGTCCGGGAGCCAGCAACAGTAATACACGACCAAGTTCCTCTCAAGAGATAATTAGTAGAGTGCATCAGAAAGCTGCTGGATGAAGATGAAAACACCGTCAGCCGACCTTGTTTTCTTGCTAGCTGATTTTTTTTATATATTACAACAGTATATTAACAATCAGCTGGGAGGAAATGAATCCGCTTATCCCACCCACCGAGTCGCAGCTGACTCATAACTCTCTGATGCCTATCACCAATTATCTTTCGAAAGGAAATAATTAACCAAATTTACACTCCAATATATATAAAGAGATACAACTTCTTGCTTGAAAGGCCGATATGATCAGAATAAGTAACTTTTTATAAAGTGGAAGAATTTTCGAACAATTACATATGTCATAAAATAGACTCTAGTAAATTTATAAAGCAATATATATTTTTTCAGATTTAAAGTATAATTAATCATTACATTTTTTGAATTAATAATTTGAAAAGCTCTTTTCGAACAAAATATCTTTCGTTATACTTTTCATAAAAACCATTAATTTTCTACAAATAAAAACTGGATTTTCTAAGTTCCTTTTCCTGGAAAGTTTGAATTTCATAAAGTTTTAATTTGAGGGCTGAATAATTTTACAGATTTTGTCCTTATCCTTGTTGAAATGGAAAGAAATTTTTAGATTTTGCATATCTCCTGACAAATCATGTACAGCTTTTTTATTCAAAAGATTTAAGGCACTTTATCATCTTCTCCACAGGGAAAGAAATCCGTAGTTTTGAAAAATGGGGAATCAACTTCCACCTAATCCATTAGGAAAATAAATTATATTGGTATATACTTGAAATACTTCTGGAAGTTGTAATTATAAAAGTGTCTTCAAAATATTTCCAAATTTCCAGTTTTTGTTATAACCCAGTCTAAACCAATGAAAAATTCTACTTAACCCTCGATAGTATACTGAAACTATCTAACGGTATGGTATTATAAAAATAGACATTATATTTCTATACTAAAAATCTTTAGAAAAACGCACTCACATACCAATTTGATAACTTATCTGTGCCTAATGGAAATTGGAAGAATAATTACAAAAATTAGTGATATATATAACTGGAAGGTTGAACATAAAAGGTATCCAATTTTACAGTCTTCTGCAAAAGAAAACGACAAACATATTTATAACACAATCATTATTCAATTTAATTTTACAATTGATTCATATGAACATTTTCGTGAAAATTCTCACAAATAGCATATATATGAATGAACATCCAGAAATTTATGACTTTACTACTTTAATTGATAAAAATTAGAAGGCCTTGTCGGTCCTGATTGCCTGGGTAATCCCTCTGCAGTCTCCTTGATCGCACTCGTTCTAGCTTATCCAGGATTCGAAAGTTTTCCCATCGTCACAAATTTCCACAAAACTGTCAGTCTGAATTGGCGGTTCTGTCCGTAATACCGGCTTCAGAGTGACCTGTGATCTACCAGTATCTTGACTCTCCTTAACTGCCGTCCAAACTGAAAGGTTTGTCTAACCTATGAAGGTTTTGGCCTGTCTGCAGATCTATCGCTGGAGCCATGTGTATTTGTTTCTTCATTTTCTACAATTTAAGGTGTTCCTTAATCCGCAAGTGAGGAATTCCCATTGTAGGTTTGGGTCCCGCCGTCGGAAATTTCATTGTCCCTATGTGCAGAAATCCAAAGCAAATCCACTACCTTTAAATCAGCTTATACGTTGACTTGTACCGTTCCACGATAAGCTTTGATACCAGTACAATTAGTTTAACTGTTTTGCAAATATGCACACTAATTGCATAGCAGAAGCATAACATCTTAATGGATCAGAAGTCACATTCTGAAGGTGAGCTGACCTCATATTAGACCTATTTTCCATTTAACCTTGTGTTTCCTTTCAAGTAGATACATTCCTCGGATCCTGTTATTGGAATGAATACATTCCATATTACTTTTGATTTCGATATATTTTCTGTTCAATTTTGTAAATGTTCAAAATACCAAAATTGTTCACTCTAAAACTAGTGAAAATAGAAGGTGATAAAATTATCAGCTCATCTGATTTTTCCATATTTATTCGAACGGAATTGCAGAATCGAAAAAAAAAATATAGTTCCATCTCTGGTGAACACCGAACGATAGGAATCCCCGTTATCTCTGATGAATATGCATGTTCTAAAAATATTATGTTAAAATATACCCAGTACGTGTGCGCTGCGAAGCGAAAGCAAAATGTTTAAATTTATCATCAAAAATTGAAATTGGAGTGACTACACTTTGTGTTACTCAATCATTCTGAATCCAACACAGATGGTTGATTTAATTTTGATTATACGGTGTGCAGGAGAGGTACAGATACGAAATATGAATCGTCTCATGAGAACTCACCTTTGTATTAACACTTTTATCAACAACGATCTCTACAAGAAATTCAAGGTGTACACAATTAACAATATATCAATATAACTAAACTAAGACTAAAGTCAGACTGAATCGTATAATTTTGTTTCGGTTAATTAACAAAATTAGAAATAATTCGTTTATTCAAATAGTAGTAATAATATTTCATTAACATCTTTTTTTAGAATTTGTAGAGTTAGCAAAGAGCCCATCTGATATAATTTGTTTATTCTAACGTAAAGAGATTCTGATATATTCTGTTTATCTTAAAGAGGTTCTTAACTTCTCCATCCCCTGGGGAAGTTTTATGAGAGACAAACAAAACTTTACTGTTCTCATTTTTCATTCATTTGAATTTCCTACATTACTTTTTCTTTATTTATATTTCAGCTTAATTTTTCTACATCTATTGGTTCCATTCGGTTTGGTTTTGTAAGGGGTCTGTGGAGGTCTTTTAAGGCTGCTCTATCTATCTCAAATGATTTGAACTTTGTACATTTTTGTATGTTGTTTGTATGGCCCTATTGTAGATTTCGTCACTGGTATTGATTAAATAGTTTTGATGTCTTCTATTCTAGGCTTTAGTTCAAGATAATTTATGCCGTCGTGAGTGTTATGTATCATATTTTTCTTATGTACAAGGCTAGTCGCAGTATTTATTGTTATAATGTTATCAGTTAGTACTATCTCCAAAATTTGTTTAGTGTAAATTTCACTGGAGGGTTTGTGTGAAATAGGAGTTTGTCTTGTCTTATTTCCATTTTCTTGGAAAGATGCTCGTTAATATCTTTATACATTTCCACTGTTTTCCTACGATGTTTCTCTATGAAAACGTTCAATAAGGTTCTTCTAGTATCTAGGTTGGAAAGATCTCTTGCATTCAGATGTCCATTTAATATTTCAATGGGTTTAAGTTTCGTTGAGGATAGAGCGGATAGAGTTGTAGCCTAATAATTCATAGGGCATTTGTTCTTTAATGGATGATGTAGATCTTGTTATTACGGTTTAAATCTTTAATATTTAAGTTAGTTGGATAATTTAATAATTCGGAATCATCTCTACTTATGTTAAAGACTACTATGCTTGGTAGCATGTCGTTAATTCTAGGCTTTGAGCTAGAAGATTCTGAGGCAGAGGAGTTTGACATAACTAAAATAGCTTACAAGATACAGATGATGCTAAAGTGCATTCCTGCATCTTCTTTGTGCTCTTGAGTTGGTTTTTGTGATTATATTAACAATATAAGAATATAACGACATTAAGTTGTATAATTTTGATTTGGTTGACTCGGCATCGAATGTTCTATTGAAAGTTTCGTCTATCTAAAGTTTTTTCACTTAGATTAGAATTAGAAATAATTCGTTTAGTATAACATACTGTAATAATATTCCATTTAATTTTTCGTGTTAGCACCCTATCCGTATTTGTTGATTCTAACCTAAAGAGGTTCTAAACTTGTTACTCAAACATTCTGCATCCAACACAGATAGTCGGTGTAATTTTGATTATAGAGTATACAGGAGAAGTACAAATATACGTTATTTTTCAGATAATATAAATTTGAGTGTAATGATTTCATATGGAATACAAAGAAATCAAGAATTCAAAGTAAAGCTTTCCATCCAGTCTCCATAAGATATAAAATGAAAGGAATACTGTAGAAAAATTGTTTCTTCACCTTGTTGTTTCATATTCATATTCATTTGATATTGTTTCCCAAATTGACTCCAACTCTTTTTCCGTATTTGATTTCTTTCGTAGCTTTCAAATATTTTTTGAGTGTATAAAACCGATATATATTTGATTTGCTTTTCTAAAGCTACGATTCCTTTCTTTTGCTTGTTAATTATTTTCCTTAATTTGATCTCCAAAATACCCTCGTGGACTTTCAGTACGATGCTTAAGGCCGCTTGACATGATGCAATAAAACGTGCAATGCAATGCAAGACGCGATTTTTCTTGATCAAAAGCATGGGCAGATGAAGTTCAGCTGATTGTTTCATACAAAACCTCGCACTTGCAGGATTATCGATGCTATTTTTATTGCGCGCAAGCTGAAATTCTAGAGAAAAGACTAGTTAATTTTTGCGTAAAAACCAACCTGCAAAAGCGATGAAGCAGCAGATTTTATTATTGCCAATTATTCACTGACCACTTTTTTCTTGACCATTTCACTTAGCTCAGTTATTTTCATTTTTAAACCTGTCACAAAATATTAAATAAAATTTGATGCTAGGAATTTGTTTAATTTACTTATGGAGTTTTTGTTAGTGTTGTAGTGGTAATATCCAACGACGTACAATATTAATCTATGAAATAGTTTGACTTTTGAAAAAATTGCGTGTAATTTCTTGCAAATTGTCAAGCTGCCTTTAGCAATGTTATGGGTCTTAAATAATACTAAAACAGTCTGTTTTGTCACCTTTAAAAGTGGTAAAATAATACACATGTACTGTCCTGATATTTCGTTTTTCAAAGTTATTTTTCATCTTAATTATAATTTCTCCAAACTCGATTTCAGTTGTCGTAAATTTTGCTTGAATATTTGAAATTCATTCTGTTAGTCGAAATGTTGAAAGCTGAAATCAAAGCTACTAGTATTTCAAACAGATTTTAATTGTGTTGCAGGTCGGCCATCTCAACTACAAAATTGTACTCTTATAAATCAGACATCCAATTCTCTGCAAGTTGACTGCATGGAAGGTTTCGATGGTGGCCTTCCCCAAAGTTTTCTAATGGAAATTCTAGAACTCCCGAGTCTCAGACCGAAATTAAATTATACGACTTACAGAGCGCCACCGGTTTTTACAGCAAACGGACTCGATACTGGTGCTAGTTACAGGATTATCTTGTATGCGGAAAACGCCAAAGGTAGGAGTGATCCAACGATAATTGATCCAGTAACATTCAAAGGAGTTGCTAAATTACAGGGTGAGTAAATTATTCTTATAGAAAATATGCTGTGTTGTTGGTAGATTCAAAATATTCAAAGCCTATTTTTTGTAGACTAGACATATAATACATCGAAAAAAGCATAATAAAATTCATATTTGAAATGATTAAACTGTGGAAATATGCGCTTTATACCTCAAAGTTTAATATAGTAGATAAATAAACTCGATGTATGTATATTTGCATAGTTTTGTGAGTATATTTGTGAATGTAAGTACATTTTAAACTCCCTTTTTAAAAGTTAAAGCTAAAACCTTTCCTTTGGACCTCCATTAAAGTCGAGTTATAAACCAAAATTAGAACGCCATAATTTTCATTCCTTTGACACTTTCAACCTTATTTTTCCTCTACAATCTCATTTATTACAATATATTTTGGTATACTGACCTGTTCGTTTCTGTCATCGAAATTTCCATACTCCATACCAAGTCATGTTTAATTCATGATAGTCGTCGACTTCTTTCTTTTTACAATCTTTTCATGGAAATCTTTGTATCTGATCCAACAAAAAATTTCATCGAATATTAAAATCGTCCTTTTTGATTGGAGACAAAAGATTTTTTCGGTATTTACTTAGGTAACTTATATATTATACATATACAGAAATTGGTTGGGTGCATTTTTTTAGGGCCAAAGATAACAAAAAATTAGACAGGGGAAAAAGGGACAGATGTTTTGAAGTAGCTTCAGAAAAAATTGAAGAGAGTTTTTAGAACCAAAGTAAATAATAAAAAAATATATCAAACAAAAACTTTAAAGTAAAGAGATTATAGCGAATTTTTTTACAATTAATAAATACTAACAAAAATATTCGAGTTAATTTGATTATTTTTTTCAAAAAAGGGCTAAAATTTCTTTCTTTTCGGCAAATCAACAGCTATACGGAGTTGAATGCTTGCTACATGCTTCCTGTGAGGAGCTACAGACAGAGGGACGCACAAAACGCTACTAAAAGCGCATTTATTAAAAAAAAATGCGCTAAAAATGTTCACTCTGAGAGCTGAAAAAGAATATGTTAATTATATCAATCAGACATCATCAATTACAAAACCGAACAGATTTCCTGATGACTAACTCAGTATAAAACAATCCTAAAATATTCAACCGCGTATTAAAAATGCTGTAAAAGACTATAGTAAATGACACTACAATTTCCGATATTGGAAGCAATTGCCTTACATCTGTAGCATGCTTAAGCAGTTAATAGATAAGATGCAGATGACAGTGAGTGTTGATGACATGAATAGAAGAGGCAGCAAAGCAATTTCAGAAAACCAACAAGTGGATTTCCTTTTAGAAACATTGATAAATTCCATTATATCTGTTTGTGACTTGTATGCAAGAGAACCGATACCAATTAAAAAATGTTATTTTATATCATTGATAATGAATCTAATAATTTCTTTCGAAAATGATAAGTTAATGTTAAACTTATAGTTTGTATAAAAACAGTAAAATATTATCTCGGAAATCTATATACTTGTAGTTGAATCTATGTATATTATTTCAAATAGGTATGTTTGGAAAATAGAATGGGTATGACTTATTCTCAATATTTACAAAATGTTTCAGTTAATTCGGAGATTACAAATGGATCACTCGAATACGCCTCTATTTGGTTGTATGATTAAAAATGTTTATAAACATTTCTCTCCACTATCAAACTCTTCAAATATTAAGCAAATAATTCCTCTAACCGATGCTTACATCCAAACAAAATAAGATATAAGTATGAACTGTTTCAACTAAGTAGCGCAAAGTTCACCAACACTTTTTGTATGGTTCAATAAAAACATGGCAGTTACTCAAATTTATCTCTTTGTTAGTTCACTCTTTAAGTAATTAAAGATTAACCGATTTTTTATTTTCGCCTACTGAAAATGCAAAAACCGATTTTCTCACATTACCCCATGTGAAAAAATAATATATTCTTATCGAGTAACAATCTACAGGAGCATGAAAATCTAAAATAGAATAACGATGAAATTTTACCATAAGCAATATCTCTAACACCAATAAAAAATTTTATCCCATTGAGTTTGTTGTAAATCTTCGATTCTATATAAAAATTAATCTCGACGTTCGGTTTAAAATTTTTTATATTAACTATATAAGACGATTGAGTAACATACGAGAAGTGATGATCAAAATGTGAAAATAAAACACAGAAATTCCAATCACCTGCTCAATAGAAGGAATTGGAATTGTATGAAGAAATTTGACTTCAAACACATTTTATAATTATTCTGTAGAGCTAGGAGTCTGATCGAGCTAAACATAAAAAAGCATAAAAGCATAAACAATAAAAAAGGCCAAAAGCGGACATACGGAAAGGATTTTAACAAATTAAAAGCGACTTGAGGCTGGCGCTTTGTAATGATGGAGAAGAAAGCCATAGATAAATTTTCCAGATTTTTTTCTAAGCACATCATATACCAGAAGTTCCATTAACCCTTTGTGGTCAAATTTATTCCTCTCGAACTAAACTCGGTCGAAGAAAGAAATCACCATGATCTTAATGTACGAACAATTCCAAGCAAATTGAAATACTTTTGTTTTGTTCATGAATCAAAAGTGGTCATTAGTTCCACATATATAATCACATGTTTATTTGAACGAATGACTTCGTCTACGACTTTTTACGTCTTCTCATTTTTTTAAGGACATCCTGGCTGATTCAGCATCCTTCACCTACTAATTTCTACTTTTAAATCGTTCGTGCAATTCGGAAAAAATTACTTCATTATCACAAGAGACATATTATAATGTTTCATGAGATTTTTTGTACTTGAATTTTATTTTATTTTAAATAATAATGTCTATATTCCACGACCGATTTAGCAAACACGATCTCATCAAAGCGACTAAACGGCCGGAACGATTTCAATCTTGTTATTGCTTGTCTTAACACATGCCTGTAAGAACCATTGAACAGATTGTTGGGATAGAAACACATTCACTATTTTTTAGATCCCACATCGTGAAAAAAATTGCGATTAAATGATTAAAAAGAGCATTTAGATTCACAAAAATAGATGAGAAATGTAAAAAGGAGAAAATAGTTAGGGACACAATCATTTTATGAATATATAGCACAAATGTGGGATGTCGAAAACATTTATAAAGTACAAGCTCAAATATTTGAAGCAAAAATAAAAGAAATCAAATCAAATTTGAGACAAGACGATAGCAGGAATTATGAGTACCAAAACAACATGCTTGTGGAGAGTCTTTGATGTATATATGCGTATTTAACGCACCATCGTCCGTGCCTCTAAACAAATCGTATTCCAAACTATTACTGGATCCCAAGGGAAACAGTGGGAGTGAAACTGATCTACCTACTCACTCAGCTCCTTCAAGACTAAACCGTATCACTCCTATATCAAATGAATTGAAGCAAAATCTGAAAACAGAACGTTTGACCATTGGGCATTAAACTAATTGACGTGTAATCTGGCATAGTTCATTTTGGAGTCGTGGAACTAATGGTTCTATCACTTATTCGGGCTCTTCGTATTCTGGCACTACGCCTGTTCCGTGCTTCACAATATACCCGTCATGTCTAGTCGTGGTAGATCATTTGCGAACATTGACTTTTGTGCTTTGTCTTCAACGAGCCAAACTGCGATGGATTTTTTTTCCAATTTTCCTAATAAAGTTGCAACATACGTATGTAATCTGCCATCTTCCATTAAGGCAACTACAGAGTTCGAATGTCAAAAATATAAATTATGACGACGGAAACATTATATCAAAAAAAATTCACAGATTTGGCGAATAGAAAAGTACTGCTCAAAAATGTGATATCGCAGAATACGAAAAAAAGGGAGTGTAAATAAAAAAGAACCTTATTTCCCAGTTTTTTGTTCGCCCCTATAAAGAACTCTAGCTACTCGGTTTGGGACTGTGGTAATCAAACATCAAAGTGGACTATTTTCCATAAATTTAATAATTATACATGGTCCGGGACTGGATGCAAAAAATTCGGAAGTGAGTAAAAACAATTACCTCATAAAACCCCTCGTTTCGGAGTTACAGGCTTTTAAAGCTTCAGAATCAGAACTTATATTTAAGTACATTTTCTAAACTTATTTTCGAAAAATTTTAATTTTTCAAATACCGTACATAAAGAACACCCAGTATATTGCATTTCACATGCCTCCTCACAATTTCTCTTCGAGACTGTTCACTAAAAGAACGTCACATGTTCACTTCCCTAGAGGTAGAAACCTTCAAGACTCGTACGGGCTACAAAACTCCCACTGTGGCGGTATCTGAAAACTCCTTTGGCGTATTTGCGACAAACTATTACCAAACTTTTTTTTGGAGAAATTGAACGAGAAGTGTTTCTGTGTGTTTTAACAAAATCCCAGTCAGCTTTGAGCATTTAACACAAAGGATTTTACATAATGTATCTTCGTGTCCTACTTTATTTATTCAATAGCAAGTCTCTATGAAATCTGATTCTATCGTTATTAGAAGTTCTAGTGAGTAGAAGTTTATAACCAGGGGTGACTAGTGCGAGAGCCTTTCAGAGATCTAAAAAACGAGTAATTTAAATAATAATAGTATTAACTAATAAAAATTTTCTTCGTAATGCAGCCCCACTTTCCGATTCACTCCCTAACTATTGCAGTTTTATTATTCATAAAAAGTAGACAAAAGTATTCTGCGCGCTCTTTCTATATGCCATGATGACCCATGTTCTAATAGTAACAATGCGTAGATGTATTTATCAAAATATGTTGTCACCACTATAATGAAAGTCTTTCCTATTATATATTCTATTATTAGGATGGGATGGGCAAAATGATTAACGATTCTTTCTTGAAAAATGGGGAGGCAGCTGCTATCACCAATGCCAAAATGGCACATGGATAAGAGAAGTATATAACCCTTTAGGTAAGGAAGAGTTGGTCGCTGGTCCGAGAGGAAAGGAATCGTTAAGATGTCACTACGCTGCTCACGAAATCTTTGTAGTTCGATGGATTTTACAAATGCCCAAACATGGTGTTTGTGGTCGTAGTAACCCTGGTCTCTGGGTCTCTGGCAATTTGGGAGTTAATAGTAAAACATTGGTTCTAATGATAACATTTATATTGAGTGAAACATGGATAATAAGTTGGCATTTGTTTCTAAGTCAGCATTAAGTATATGCTGACCGAGGCTTTTACGAATGTTGCGCACTAGTTAAGGATTCAAATTGTAATCTTAAAACTCGTATCAGCAATAATGAAAACTATCTGTATTTTTATCAGAATGATATGTAAGATAACAAGGAACTCCAATATTGGCTAAAAATAATTGTTTGAAATTGATTTGTTCTCATTGTGACTGAGAGAATGTTATGTTATGTTATGGTTGCAGGATGTTATATAAATTGATGTAATCATAAATTATTTTTTATGAATTCTCTTTTCAAGTTAGTCAGTGAGTGTTCAACGGAAGGAGTTTGCTGCACTCAATCCATCGCAACGCGTATCTAATACATTTTTTGACTTAATAAATACCAAAAGTTATTGTGTATATTCATATAAAGAGAAGATAGAATTAAGAAAGAAAGTTAGGTCATTAAATTATAAGAAAATCTGTGGTAAGTAAGAAAAATACTATACAAAAAATTCACTCCAGATATAGATTGTGTCAAGAATGATTCGGTTTGTGATTGTAACTGAAAAAATTTATTTTTCCTGCTCACTTTCTGATGGCGATAAAGCTTGGACGTAAATCGGGGTCAGCGATCTAGAGCACTTAAGTTTGAAATTAAAAAATATACCAAAATTTCAAAAGCCTACATTATAATGGAATATACGATATATATAAAGAGCAATTCGACTTATAGGCAACTCAAAGTTGACCAGATACTTGGACAGCTTAGAGCATAGAATAAAGGTCGCTGATCTAACCGATACCACGGCAGATATTCTACCTACTTGTCCAACATAATTCCACTTAGAGCAAGATTTACATTACACCAAGTTCGCCTGCAGACGCATAGAGAGTCAATTTATTGCGACTCTTTCTTTTGGAAAGCAAACATTAATTAACTGTATAATATATTGATAGTGAAATTTAAAAGGTTCATTAACAAGCCTAAAATATATGTATTAGTGCACGTCAACTTATCGAAACTCCTTTATTTCGAGAAACGCAAGCCTGTGGTACCAGCTACCAAATCATGTCTTTCTCGAACACTACAACTTCGAGATAAATATTCACACGGCAGGCGCTACTTGAATTACTCGAGTGTAATAGATCTTGTGTTAGCATTTTACATAAAAAATCTATCAGCATAGTTAAATTACTGAAAATAAAAAATATTGTTACGAACTCGTCCATTATATGGACCGTGAAGCCGGTGTTATTCGCTTTTAATAAAAGAATCTAAAGTTTGGTGGATGCGAAGGTTTTCCGAAAAGATTTTATATACAGTGGCGATTCTTTCATATTATTTTTATAAAATAAATTTCTTGGATAGAGCTTTTTATTTTTTTGTTGATTTTCCAGAATCTAATGATCGAGAAACTCTTTTTATATAAATAGCCACTGAACGGTTCGAAATATTAAAAAGGTGTCGGTAAATTCAAATAAAAGTTTTTAGTGTGTGTATTTAAATAAATAAATTATGTGAGAAACATCGTGTGTATGAATTCTAAATTCATCCCTCCGTTAGAAAAAGTTTCAATAAATAAGAAAAGCATTACAAAATGTTGTTGGGGACATAGCTATCTTATCCTGGCACTCAAATTCCAAATGTTCCGACTATAACTTGACGAAATCTAGTAGTAAAAAGTATATTTCTACTGAAAACGCGTTGAAAATATTTCTATAAAAAGTTTTAATTAATTGATAATATATGTTGTTCATAGAGAAAACTCGCAATGCATCCAATCAGTTTCCCCTCAATTTTTTAATATCTATTGTTCACTCCAAACGTTCATCTAATAACATTCCCATATACAACGTAATATTTTGCCGGCGGCTGCTTTCCACATATTGAAAATTTCACACATATTCAAACATAACTCTGCTACAATTCAATATTCGAACAGTTAAAGCGACAAAAAAGCGGAGTAAAACAACAGAGTGAAAAGTAAACGTCCAACTCACACAAGAATTAATCATGCTGCTTTTATCAGTCGCATTTTTATACGAGAAAAAAAACGAGCAACATCAGCAGGGGAACCGTTTTTTTATCTGCCGTCGGCCGATTTATAGAAACTCCAAAGGCGCTACGACTATTTTGTCACGAGGGACAGTCGCATGTCTATTTTAAATTGAATTGTCATACTCCAGTCAGACGTTAATAAGAAATGTAAGGTTAGAATAACCACTTGGGTTACACATTATACCTTAAGTTGCTTGGAGTAGGCTAAACGGAGTGTCAACATATATCAAATATGATATTTATTTCTATATATTCGCTGCGAAAACACTTATCGTTGTAAAGGTTCATCAAACTCTTGGCTGTTACTTCGCTTGAGTTCCTTTATTTTAACATATTAACAATCTTTCATTAGGTTCACCTGTATGTTTATTACTAAGCTTTTGTTCTCGATGTTCGCTTACTTTAAGCATTAATCTTGCATACTTATCAATGTCACTATCATAAAACTGTGAAGTGCTTTCCATGACATTTTTAAGCTCTTTGCCCAGATTTCATTTGTATTTCAGTCACCTACATAACAAACCCACCGAGAAACACTGCCGTTCATATTAGCGAAGAAAGTCATAACGAGTTTATTAAGAAAAAAGGGAAAGAAAAGAATAATGGAAACGGTAGTCCCACCCAGTGATTATTTTTCATTAATCCAAAAAATCAGTCGGATAGTCCCCGGACTTAGAACTTGACTTACGAGTAAATATATTGGTTACAAAAAAAAACCTTGGCAGAACAAGTAACAAACATATGTGTAGCAAAAGGTACTCAGATTAGTGCAGAAGGAATCGGATCGATTGAGACAAAAGAATGAGGTGTTGTATGTACCGGAACTTAGCAAGAACTGAATATCAGTGACAGCTATAACACAAAATGATGGTAAAGTGATATTTGAGGAAAATAAAGTATATGTGATGAAAGAAAATAAAAAGTTTTAGAAGGAATGAAAAATGAGAAAGGACTTCACACCATACAACTTACAAAAAAAGATAAAATGAGTGAATATACAGAAGAACGAATGGAAGAAAGCATGTTGACAGAAACAAAAATAGAAAAAGTGGTAAACTGGCATCGTTAAAATATGAACATCAAAAATATGAAGAAGATAATTGAACAAGAAATTATGAGAGGAAAACAGACAAGACTTCCATTGAACGTAGAGAGGACCAGAGCAAAAGGACCATTAGAAATTATTATCACCGATTTATGTGGCCCAATCGAACCACCAACATGGGACAATAAAAAATATATGCTCACAGTATTACACACAATACTCTGTAGTTTATCTTCTAGAAAATAAAAATGAAACAACAGACTTGTTAAAACAATATATAGCAGAGACGTAAAGAGAACAAATTTTTTCATAAAATTGACATTAATTTTCTCATCAGTAATTTTATTCTTATTTCAAGAATTATTGATTACTTTCAAGTTTGGTACATTCGATGTTTACTTAAAAAAGTAAGAAATACTTAAAAAAGTAAGAAATAGAAAAATGAAAACATGTAACAGAGCTTGACAGATGAATAACGAGTTTCTACCAATTCAAAAATTAGGGCAAAATCTATTACGAACAAAAGATTAATCAAAATAGAAGTGAAAACCTTTTTTTTCTCGTAATTCAGTACAAAGTCAAAACTTTGATTAAATTCGATGATATTTGTACAATAGTACTAATATTGAACATTTCAAAAGCATACCAGGAAAATTAGATTAACTATGAATGAGGTTCCACCTACATAAGGTTCATCTTGAACTATCAATTATAATATTTTTTTGCATCATTTTATAATAGAGTGCTCAAATATTTACCACTTTGGCCAAATTCAAACAATTCTTATTTTATTACTTCAGATGGAACAACCTCCAAAGCATAGCAATCTATCTCTAGCTTTAGTAAAATAAAAATAATCACCATTTTCTAGACCATTATTGTAGAAATAAGATCCTTTTGTAAATAACAAAAATTTGAAAATGTTTCGTCTTCTGCGACTCGATAAGAAAATCCCGTAAGGAAAAGCCTATGCTGTGGTGGAAGTCATCATCGTATAAATACTGATACAGCTGAATGTGATACGGATGGTATTTGGTCTTTCTAAGAATCTCAGAAGCACTAAATTGATTTATACCTGTATGTCTGGCAATTTTTGTTGCTTGTGTTTGTTATTCTCAATTCCTTATAGCAACATTGTCTTCGTCAATGGTAACACAGGTAATGTTGCCAGAACTTGACATACACCCTTGACGCCAGAAGAATGTTTTCCTAATATTCGTCAATGGTTGAAATCATGACATTGTCCAACTAAAGCAGCGCAACACGATTTCGACACAAGCAGGCGACATGGAAATTTCCAATCAAACTATTTTCTACATTCAGTTCAATTAACAAATGAAAACGAATGCCTTGTACCTTTTATTCCAAGAAATCAAAAAAAAAAACAGAATGTTTGTTGCTGATAAAAATTCAACGAAGTTTAAATTATTTTATCGTATGTCAAGAAAACTTTTTCTTAAGCTAGTTGAAAAAGTCGAAAAAGAAGCTGAAAATTTCTAAAATAATGTGAATGTTAAATGAATATTTTCCGAACAATTCAAGTTAATAATAGTTGTGGAAATCTATTTTATTCATGAAAATATAAGAAAACAAATAATAGTTACCCTAAGGTGGGTATGCTCTGTGATATCAACTCTATCCTTTATCTTCGATTGTAACGTCCTTAGAGGATAAGGTAATGGATTTTTTTGTCATTCAGTTTACGCCTTATATTTAATACTCCTATATGAACAGTTGGTATGGAAAAAACGTCTCTACGTTACAGTGCCGACAGTATTCATTTTCTGTCTCATTCGAGACACTTTATCTAAACTGCGCATGTTTGAGAATGCACAGAACCTAACTGGAGCCTCGGAGGATAGAGAAACCGTTATCATTCTGTCTTTTATAGTCGGAACAGCTTCCACATATAGATACTGTCCATATAGAAGTATGACATATATGGTTGGATACGAGAAATCATATCCCAACAGACTTGGTAGACAACAAGCAATGCTGCCACGCATTACATTCAAATATACTTTAAAGGTAAATGAATAATTTCCAAAACTAATCTATTTGTCATGTTTATGTAAATTACTCAGAAAGTACTTGATGAATTCAAAAAAATAACTAATTAGTAAGATGAAATATTGATGTTTAAGCACTTCTTAAGGAGTTCGTGAGGTTGTCATAATTTGCATACAATTTGATTTAGCGGAAATGTTTCTTCCACTTCTAAATTAATTTGTAATAAGTCGTTGACAATTAGAAAAAAAATAAAATGTATTCTTTATTCGAATTTCATAAAAATGAGTGTTCCTTGAATGTGAACGCCAGTGGAGAAGCGATGCAACTATTCTACGGAAAAATATTTGGACTTTACGCCACTTCAAGTGAAATATGGCGCTGCACAGGTTTTTTTAATTTGTTGACTGTCGGTACAAAGAAAATGCATTGTTCGTGCTAAAAAGGCTTGGACGAGAAACGGATGTTTTTTATTGGAAATTTGCTAATGATTATGTGCGGAATTCGTCGACCACTTACGTACATTACTTTCACAAAAAAATCCTAGAGACAATTGTTCGGAAAAAAATGAGTGATGCGGAATGAAGCTACCGAAACAATGGAAAACGTATTGCCAACAAAGACTATTGTTTTGTTAAGGACGAGAAGAACGTCCTTAAAGTATCTCGATGACATATATCGCTTTATTTATACGGAAACCGTTAAATATGTTTTTCCTGTTGAAAAACAAACGGTCTGCGAAGTTTACTCGGGAAATACGAGAGGATAGAAACGTTTGGTAGTAATCCAATTGTACACAAATTATAACAAACTTCCAAACTCTTCAAGAAGTAGTTAAACGGCAACTTTTGAGATTACAAATTAGTTTCTATGAATTAATTATTATTATTTGCTTCCGCTTTGTTTCTTATGTTATCTATTCTACAATTTCACATAAATCTAACAGCAAGTTTTAATATTTATACGAATAAAACTGTTTTCGTTGTTGTCTAACTAAGAAGAAAAAATTAATTTGAGTGTTAATCAGACATTAATTTTCACGTGGAAAAATAGTTGCAGAAACCGAAGAAAAATTACATGAGTATTATCCAGGAAGTGCTCTGCCCATGTTCTGCGAGTTTTAATACTGTTATGAATAAGACTGTTCTCGTAACTCGCTAGATATGGACAAATAAGAATTTTAAGAATCAATTAAACATAATTTTTAGCATCGAATGATATTGAACGTGAAGGCTGTGTCAGAAAGGCGACTTATAATTAATTTCCAGAACGTACCATAAGAAAAAACGCAAACTTAGTTGTTATTCAGGGGAAACAACATGGCTCATTTTCGATACCAGTGCCCTCGATGGTACGTGGCACTAAATATACAACACAGAATAGCTACTGTATTCTATGTTATTTATTTCCGCCTAGTTCTGATTTCTTAGAACTGGTACAAAATACAGATTTCTTTAACAAACAAAGTGAAAATTGTAATATGGAAATAAATACTAACCAGAAATAAAACAGAAATTCATTTGAACAGGTTGCTTATTTATTTATTTTGAGATTTAACAAAAAAACATATTGCCATGAATACAGCACTCCAGTAGTTAAATGACTAAACTATATCAATTTATCACAGTTGACATAAAAAGTTGTAGAGACTTCTTTTGTACATAGAAAGAGCAAAATGTTTTTGCTGTACCTTGTCTATGAATATATTTCTCAACTGTGAATATATGAATTCTTTCGTTTCATTATTTAAAGTTTCTTCTTTACACTCAAACGTTCCAATTTGACACATCTTCTTCAGTGACTTCAACTGCTCTTTGTTATTCTTCAAATTTCTTTCCAATTTCGATATCTTGACTATTGTATACCGATAAACTTGATACATTACCATTACCTCGGTGTTAAAATGTTCCTATTAGTTCCAACTACAGTAAAAAAACAGGATCTCAACTTGTGTGTGTGCTCTTCGTATACTATAACTGTATTTACAGCATATGAATACTCTTCTCTTACTATACAGACAACATAAACTTTGGCAACACTGTGATCCTGATAAATGGAAGTAGACAATGAAGGAAGATGAGTGGCATCGGCGGATCCGGGGAGGGGTCATGAGCTGGTTCCAGGGCTTAGGTGGCCCACTAATTGAACATAATGATTTTATTTATATATTTTGTCACCATACAAATTTTCTGTAACTACGTACCTTCAATATTTAGTTAATTTAATATAATTTAATAACTTTGTATGTTGGCAGGACATACCGCAGTCGTTTTCTGATCTTATTCTGTCAGTGTAGCGACAGCAGAATTAAATCGTGACTAAGATCTTCAATGGTTGAAGATCGCTTAACCAGACTGGCACTTCTTCACGTTCATAAAAACATACCCATTGACGTAAATGATGCAATAATGCGTTTCGGGAGAAGACGTACAAGAAAAATTGATTTTGTTATTTAAATATATGTATTTTGTCTGTTTCTATTTTGTTTGTTGGAAACCCTTGTCGTACCACCTCTTCACTTTTTCGGAGTTTTGCGTCATACTCCTCGACATACCTCTAGCTGTTATAACAAATCATTCATCGCGGTTATAGATTATAAATAGGCTGCCTCATTCCGTGCGTGGATATCTCTCTGGATATCTTCAAGAGAAGATGGCAATATGTACCTGTATATGTACAAGTTATTATGTGTTAATTTTTTCAAGTGTACAATAAAGAATAAATATTTCTAAGTACAGTACTTACGTACATTAATAAAATACCTACTTATACGCCCTTGATGAGAGGTAGGAAAAGATGGGGTAGCTTCATACCCCAAATGTTTTCTATTGAAATTTGTAAAATCACAAAAATGATTTTGACATAACGATAATTTGATGTTGAGCATTGAATTTCACAAAATTTAAGGCACACGTCAGCAAAGCACTTGGGAAATTGAACAAAATGTTTATTTATTTTGACAAATGACATTGACAGTAATGACACATTGGTATGTAGCATAACTAAATTTGTGTTGCGGAAATTTACATGCAAGTTGACCTTCTTATTGAGTATGTTTTGTGTGCGTTGAGTAATTATCAAGTAGCAAAAAGCTAAATTAGATAATTGCGATACACCTTGTACATAGTCTCTGTGGAAATACGAATGTTTAGTAGGTATTTACATATATTCTGTATAGCTTGGTATAGATAATGATACAGATCTCGTTATTAGTTTGTCTACTTGTATAGTAATGTGTACTGGTAAGTCTATTCTTACTCAATGGAGCAAAAAATGAGGCAAAAGAAGAAAAATAACAAAGGATTGTGCCGTATTCAACCGCGTCTCATTGTTGAAATAACCAAATTTCATTTTAATAAACAATGTTATAATAGAATTTCCATATGTGAATTCTATGAAAATATATTTTCAAAACTTTTCTGAAATTAGTTTGAAAATTTGAAAAATAGTTTTACCCACGACTCGCTTTGAAAACAATGAATGTAGCCAGCATCAAGAATAATTAATAACTTCCTTCTGGAAATTGATTATGTTGAAAGTTCTTTGAAGCTACATTGAATATTGGAAAATTAAAACAGACAAAAACATTGCTATGTATAAAAAATCAAACTACACATAATGTTTTGAATATCTTAATGGGAAATAAGATATAATAATGACCATTATTGTATGAAAATATGAGTGGATTGTGGATTTTACCTACAAGATATTTTGTGCAAAACATTTCCACTACTATTCTAGCACTACTCCTTCGAAGTACCTAAGCCTTTTGATGAAATAGGCAAGAGATTCCCTGAGTAGACGCTCTACTGTATCTATGGCTTGATCGCAAAATCTGTTGTTGCGGTCCTTTGCCTTGCCTATCGTCTTAAGGTGGTATTTGACGACACAGTAACCTGTGAAGAGTAAACGACTACCAGTTTATTGCTTAGAGTGTGTTCAGTCGTTCAATCAGTTTGTTATTGATGTAACATCTCATTAGGCTGCAGTACGTCCAAAATAAAAAGACTTTACCCTTTTTTTGACAAGGCTATCTGCTTCCTCATTGCATGGTATACTTTGCTGCCCTAGTAACCACATTAGGGTTATTTTGTTTCTGTTGGCTAGTGTTACAAAAGTTCATCACACTCCCATACCAGCTTCGACGATCACACAAGCTTGGTTATCGAAGGGAATGTTAATGGGCTCTCTAGATAGGTTTCTATCCAAAACCTGAGACCAAATATTTCTTAATATAATTTTATATTCAGGTCATTCCAAAAAGCATAAAATTTGATATTTATGTTGCCATGGAAACGTTAAAGGACACGCGTTTTTTAAATCTGGAATCACACACGCTGTAGTTTACTTCAAATATGCAAAATAGGATTTATAAGAGTTCATTGATTCATCTGCTGTATACCTTAAGGTCGCTTTTCGAAGGAAACATATTATATTCACATTCCAGAAACATTAACATGAATTTGAGAAGCGCAAACTTTGTTACGAATTTTTATAATTCAAAAATCAGTTCGGCCGACATTTTTTATCAATATCTCTAATATTTCTCGCAATTGGGAGGAGGTTTAATCCGCTCGCCAATTTCGATCTTGTTTGATACTCTTCACATCGTTCCGAAGCTTCAATCTGAATTGTAGACAACATTAGCCCCTAGCCAGTGCTGCTATTTGGTTCGTGTAATTACACACGCACCAATTCAAGTTGCGAACCATCAGTCGAAGTTATAGTCGTTGATGATATGATGTGAAATATACAAGGTGCATTCGCCTCCATAGTATAAAATTTAAAAAATGGAAAACACTATCTGCTTTCTTGGTAGAATATTCTATTCGATGTTACGGTGTTACGATGTTATGTGAAGACCGAAACATACCAGATTCAATTTTGTGGTAAGATCTTAAGCTCTAACCTAACCTAAATTATGAACAAATACAGTTAATTTTGCAATTATAATTAAATAAAATAGAGGATGTATCATAAATAATTTCGGTTTCAAATTATCACTTTTTTATTAAATAAGCATCCAAAAAAAGCCTTAATTGTATTCTATGGTTTAAATCTAACGTCTTTGAAGTTTTGATAAAACCATTTATATAAGCTTAGATATAAATACTGCATATTACTTCGGATTTTTCTCTAGTTTGCTTTCGCCATGGATTTAAATAAATAGTAATCTGATAGTACAAGGCCCGGACCAAATGTCTTGTTGTAAGAGAACCGGCTTTCTATTGACTAAACCTAGATATTTCTGTGATAAAACATCAAGATTTGCATCAGTTGTCTACTACATATCTTGGTATTGATAGTTCGACCAATTATAGTGATTTTGAAGTATACTAAATCTTCATAATTCCACCAGAAGCACAACAAAACATTACGTTCGAATCGACGAAGAGTTATAGTAATTGTCCTTTGTTCAACCACTGATTTTGCATCTTCGGGTTTTTTGGAAAAATCCATTCTACATGTCAAGTAACAATACATCTAATAAAATGATAACTCGGTGCATTCGTCAGACACTATTCGACAACCTAATGATTTTACATATCGATGTATGGTATCTTCGGATGATCCAAGAGCGTCCGAGTCCTGGTACTTGGTTTTCAACTGTTTTTCCTGTAATCTGAATATATCATGCAATTGGACGGCCTGATCTCGAAGGATCTTGAAGCGTTAAAGCTCCACTATTAAAACTATTAGATCAATGTAGCACTTATCATGAACAGACACATTAGTCCACTGTGTGTTTTGAAAACAGAATGTATTATTTTAGATAGTATTTTTGTTGTAGTCTTTGACCGTCTCAATTCTTTGACGTCTTTAATGTGATTATATTACATTTCGAAAAATTAGATTTTCTAATCCCAATGTAAAAACCTTGGTATTAATAGAACGTATAGTACATTTCCAATAAGTTTAACCACTCCTCATCGCCTAATCTTTTCCACGTTCACTAATTTCTAGAAACCTTCCATTGCTTAATAACAAAAAAATAGAAGACGATATCTAAATAGCAAAATTACCTGGGTGTACGCTTTCCTATATGTTAATCTCTTCTCGAGTCTCCAATTTGAAAGGGTTATTTATGCATAGCAAGTACTTAGCGTACAATAAAACAGAAATTACAAAACTCCACACCAAAAAAAAATACAGAAAACCAAGAAAAAAACAAAAGAAATTTATTTCCAAGGGCCAACGTTTTCTAAGTCAACCTATAAGAGGACACCCCCTACACAATAACACGGTAACGCATTTCATAAGCACTGCTAAGTTTTACATCGGGGAAATTTGTAAAAAAGGCGAACGACCACTCGGATTAGATCTTTTCTAGCCGAAGAAGGGTTTACCAAAGGCAGCACACATACATTAAGACGTCTAGACTAAGAAGACAAAGTATACAACCAAAATGCAAAAGAATAAGACCTCCCAGAATCTCCCATAGAACTCAGAGGAGTGGAAAGAGTCTATGCGCAAAACTGCGGCTTTTTATACTAAATTAATTATTAATATTTATTAAAAGAATTATTTTGCATCCATTAGTTCAATGCACATTATTATTATTTCTATTCTTTCATTAAATGGGACCAGAGATTATGAATTTTCTATTTCGTTTTTCGGTTAAAAACATTGAAAATGACACGAAAACCAACTTTATTAGTATTTCCTCCCAGTGACTCGTTTGTTGAAGGTACTTTAACATCCTTTACGTTATACACTCATTTTCTCCCTCGAATTTGAAATTTAAATGCTGATACAACTTTATTACCATGCATAGCAATAGCGAAAGACTGGTTCAAACGGGCTTGGTGAATGTATCTCAAATATTCCCCATGAGTACACCGAATTAACTTCACAAACATTACCAATTACAGTAGTTTCAAATCTAATATCGTGATCCTGACGTTTATACAGGATGAACCCACGAGCATTTCCAGCCAAAAATAAACCGAGTACCGGGTGTCTATTCTAATAATTGGAAAACCATAGATTCGGATATCCTTGGCATTTTTTCTTAAGTTACCTTACATTTTATCGAAACTAATTGGAGGGGCCGGTTCTCATCAGTTAAACTTTGCGAGATAAAAGTGCCAAAAAACCTTCAATTTGGATCAAATCTTAAGATAATTAAAAAAATCTCACAGTTACACTGTAAAACGGGCCTCTACAAGGAACAAACTTGTAATTATTGTAAGTGTTGGTGTAGGAGTAATAGTGTTCAGTAAATATATCTCATCTTAAAGGATTCTCATAAATTACTATCAGTTTAATCCGACGATTTGAGTGTTCAGAAAATATTCCAAATCACATTCATTGTCCTTCGCAAAAGTAACGATGTAATCGGATCATTAGTCTAATTATCTAGGAACTTCCCTTCGTAATCTAAATAAGCATGAATTTTTTAATAGGCCTTTATGTAGTATGACATCTTCATTATCCAAGAACAAAAATCTTGGAAATCAGATTTTTGAAAATCTAAAATATCGTTTTCTTTACGTTCTACCGGCTTTCATCCTTCAAAATCCTCTCAATTTTAATCAGGTCTCAAGTCACCTATCCTCCAAAACATCTCAAAATTATTACCAATCTACTACGTGTTTTACAGATGGAATTACAAATGTATCTAACATTCGTTCTTCCTTAGTGTGCATTCTTCTCTTAGACTCAAAACTCAAAAACCTCAAACTTTGACTCATCTCTCCATAAAACTCTCCCCCACTCTTATGGAGAGAGTTATGAGAAATAAGACATGAAGATCGAACAAGAGAGAAAAAAAGAGACTAGAACTTTTGGGGGCTCCAAAACAGAGAATGAGGAAGATTGAAGACCCGTTATTAGAAGTTTTCAGAGACGTATGAAGATTGGAAATGAGAAAGTGATCCTCAAACTTATTGGTGGAGATGGTCATACGTCAAAATTTCATGTTCTTTCTTCACTGCCATTCTTCTAAAACGGTCAGCTTCTCTCAATCTTCTTTTCCCTGTAGAAAGCAGATCCTTAGATTCATCGATCTGAGCTGCTACCTTTGTACCCCTGAGACTAAATCTACGTTTACTGATCAATACAATACGTTAATCTTCAGCTGTTGTGGTTTTTCGAGGCTGACCTGGTTTTTCATGTTGTAGTCCACAATCCGTTGATGTATTTTTGCTTCGGCAGCAATGGTACGGTTACTTTTGTCTAGACTATGATGACTTCCAAATAATAGTTTCTTGGCTTACCCATTTTGAAACTTACAAGTCTGTATTTGCAAAACCAAAAGAAAAAAGATGTTTTTATCCAAAAAGTATAACTCACAGTACCGTCTTGCCCTCACAGAGCTAACTGGGACTTAACTACAATCTTACCGCTGATTACTGCCCAGTACTAATTATTTAAGCACCTGAACCAGTTATACAACTGATTCTATATCTATAAACAAAAAAAAAACTAATAAAGTAGTTAATGCCCAAATTTTAATTACCAATAAGAATAGAAGGTTTTCGTAGGTTCAGTTTTAAATTTTAAATCTCCACCTAAAAGGAAAGCGACATTTGGAAACTATGGTAAAAATCTAGTTCTGGGTCGGTTTTCTCTTTTTTAGCTGATACGAGATCTATCTGATGCAGGATGTTAGTTTATGACCAATTCCTCAGCTACCGGTAAAAAGTTATATATGACGTTTGTATTTAGTTATTCTGTTTCAAAGTTTCGAACAACAAAAAATAAAAAAAGACAACCCTCTACAAATTCATGATCGTTAAGTCAGCTCCTCGGGGGCACCGCAGTCATTTATTATGATTAATTAGTGAACTAGAAAGAATTGGGTTAAATTGCCTTTGTGTTTTCCATACGAATATATTCTCTTTGTAAGTATCCAGTGAAATCGGAGGGAAGAGAGATATGTGAATGGGTCGTTTGAGAGCGGTATTTGGAAATTGAATTTCTTAGGCACGCTATTCTTCCATTGGACCATTTTTTCACTTTATTTGTATAACTGATGAATTACAGTTGACATATTCTATGTAAAATATCCCAAGAGGACTGAATATATGAATTTTTCACGGTTGGATTCTTAAAACAGCCATCCAGATGAATACCCCAAAACGTATTTTATCTACAGTAGCGAACAATATTGAAAATATAATTTTTCTCATGAGTTAAATATAAAAATTGGAATCTCGAACTTTTCCATTTTTGCAAACAAAACTTTTATTCGAAATATTACCGATAAAAAGGAAACAGTTAATCAGTAAAATGTCCTTCAAGAACCCGTTTGGTATCAGTTTTATTAATTATCAATAAGTTTAGGAAGATAAAGATCAATGGAGGATTATTTTGTCTGTTGATAATACTTTCATTAGCTGGAGTAATATTAGCTATAAAATACTGATCCGTCAATGTCGATTTTCCTCTAATAACCTCAGTTTTAACGTTGATAAAACAGTAGCAATTTCGTATATTCATTCTTGGTATCTCTCCCTATCCCGATTGTTAAGTCAATAAATTCTTTTGTCAGTTAAACGCATGGGCGTACATGTTGATGAGTCTCTCATTTAATTTGCCGACACTGATTGGTTTATAAAAAAACATTATTTTATGTATTTTTCGATTGACTTTAGCATTATAGCTTCTCGTTTTGGGACTGCTCCAATCAATAGCTGTATAAATTGATTACGAAACGATTGAATTTTGAATCCAACAGCATCCAAAATTATTTTTTATCTTCTTAATAGTTTGTTGACTATCAAGTAATATTTTGCAATGTAATTAAATGTAAAACACAATATATTATTGTTTTTTTTAATTTTATTTTATTTTAATACGTAATGTTACTACACGTATTAAAAGTTGTGGGTTAACGCTTTGTAAGGTACTTAATTTTGTTAATTCCACATTTTTTTGTTTTAGAAACAGACAAATTTATATATAATCGGATCCACATAAACCACATAATGGTCTAAATGTTCACATTTATGTACTATACAAATTCTGTCCATTCTTTTTTATTAAATGCTTCTTTTCTCGAGTACAGTACTTTGTTCATATCTCTTTAGGTCTTACTATTTTTTATTATTATCTAATTATTCTTCCTTCCTTTCTTCACATGTCTTTAATATTCCATTCTTTGCAAATGTCCCCACCAATTTGTTTCTTATTCCATTCTACTAAAAATATGGTTGACTTTTCATTAATATTGACTCATTATTGTATTTCCAGAGTTAGCATCTATTTTTTCCCAAATTTTTTCATATTTTTGCTCTCGGTACTTTCTCAAAAGGTTTCTCCATATCGATGAATCCAAATAATGCATCTGTATCTGTATCTAGTGAATTTTCTTCACTGTACTTCTAATATTGTTCAACCTTTAAAAGGTACATTTATTCATGTTAATTACTTACTCTATTTTGTTATTTATATTGTTACCAATTTAACCTACAGCTTTTGCGGATCTTCAGGTTTTAGTAGCCAACATTTTTTATGATGCGTTTACCATTCTGTTAATTTAAAAATATAGAGAGAGCATGAAGTAGTCGCATCGAAAGATTTTTTTCTCAAAATTTCCACACATTCTCAGAGAAAAAAGTGGTACGTATCACATTTGTTGTTGTGCTCGCGGCTAACTCCAATATGTTAGGAGTACTTATCTTGTACGCTAAAAAAACATTTCTCAACATAGAAAATCCTTAAACTTCAGGTTCTACAGCATCCATGCCAGTAAGCCCTCTTCTCATCGGTCTCCTTGGTACAGCGGCTTTTTTAGCTACAGGAGTTTGTTTGGTACTAGTAGCGCTTTGCCGAAGACATTTCACACATCATATCCACAGAGGAAGATCGTGTCATCGTCCTACGGATAATGGTTCAAAACATATGCCCATGGAGGCGGTCATCGCAGCCGATGATTTGATTGTAGATGGTTCGGTAACGGGGGTGCGGACTCCACTTACTCCCAATACTGAACAGCCTCTCGTCGTTGAAGCGGTTCAACAAAGAGGGGCCGTTGAGGGAGCCGATCCAGATATTATTAGAAACCAGTATGGTGAGTAGAATATGATAAAATATTTATTTGGAGATAATCAGCTTTCCATAACATCTCTATTTTTGTATTTGTTTCTTTATGGAATCAACTGCTATCAGCAGAAAAATGTTTACTACAGTCTAACCTATAAATTGATAGTTGAGACAAGCAAAAAATTGAGTCATTGGATAGTCTTTGGACGACTTGCTTACTATAGTTCCTCTTCGATTTCTATAATTGATTTCTCACTGTAGTAAAACGTTCCTTCCTGTAGTTTAACATCTTGGGTACAATTGTCGTAATATTTTTGGAGGATTTCATAATTCAAAAATAGTACAAACACATTATATGTCCTTTCAAATTAGAAAAAAATTATTGTCTCCTACAACAATAACATTTAGGTTGATTTTGATGGATGACAACACTCTCAGTTTTAAAGCTATTTTTGGAGGTCGTGTGAGGTTGAATATAATTGTTAAAGAGGTCAATAAAAATTAATTATCGTATAGATGGTAATTTATAAGGAATTATAGGCGATACGTCCATAGGTAGTGAAATAAATTTAAGTGTTGATTGATTATAGTCTTAGGCAATGCTACTTTAATCAAACTAATATTTAGCACTGGTATTAGAAATTGGTGACTTGTTTCGTTCCGTAAAATAGCAAAGTTCATTAACCATTCCCAAATCTTCAATAAGATTGTTTCTAGATTTTGTTGAAGACTCTTTTTCGATGGGATGCGATTTTAAAGTTTACTCCCATGTAAATCTTCACCTTGCGTTTCAAGCAACTTTCAAATTTCATTTGATTTTATCTTTTTGAGCCAATTTCCTTCTATTCAATTTGCAGTGAATCATCATGATTTCAATGTCTATGGCGTCAGTTCTTTTATAGCCTTTTATTATCCAATTTTCTAGGAATCATAATATCCACACCACAATCTTACTAACACGTAAAGTGAATAATTCCTTCAAAAAAGTGAGAAGTACTTAGCCCAGTGTGAATCATTCTACTCAAGAAATGGTGGACGTGTTTGGGTATTGCCTTAATGTAACAACAATTATTTAACGCATCTAAAGTTTATCATCAGAAATTTTGAACTCGTAAAATATTCAAAAGAAAAGCATAACATAAAAGACGTAGCGAAAAGAGCCTTAACTGATGAAAATGATATGAAAGTACTGCTAAGTATAATAAGACACTATTTGTGCTATTAAATACGGAATCTGACTAATGAAAAACTTCAAAAATGTTTGTTAAGGAATTATACAATTCTAGTACGAGATAATTTTGTTCAAAAACATTAATTAATTTTTTATAAAATGCTTAAAGTCGTAAAATAGACCACCATATAAAGGCAAACTACTCAAATTGAGCTAAATTATATAACTAGAGGTATAGCTCTACAAAAACCATGTTTAAGATTATTTAATATCGTCTATTGTTAAATTTGAGATCTTTATTATCATTTCATAGTCACTGATTAACAATCACTGAAGATTTGTGGGCTCCTGTCATAACTTAATGTACTGGAAACTATTGTGTGACGGGTACACAGCCGCATGCTATTTGATGGCACCGGTCATAATTTAATATAGGTTGTGGTTTCATCCATCAATGAGTAAATATTGTTCTAGATGTTTCTGGAAAGAGTCAACTGTAACTACACAAAAGTTTCTATATGTTCTAGAAGTATTTGGCGGGAGAACTCACAGTAGTGAGTCGATAATAATTGATACGCGGCGAACAAGCTAAAGCAAAAGCAAAAGACGTATAAATACAGCACACACAAAATTCAACTTGTAGGTTTCTAAGAAAATTAGAAATCAAATTTTGTTCGTATGAAACCAAAAAATAAACTTCTACAAAGTAAGATAATTATTTCAAATGATCAATGATTCGGGCATATATTTAAATCTAAAAGCAATTTTTAGATGCTGCGTTATTGAAATTTAAAGTCTGATTATCACATCGATTATTTTTTTATAGAGAGGCGTCCCACATACAGTTTTATAAAAGTATATGAACCACCTGGAGCGAGAGACGAAGATCTCGATGAAGAAGGAGAGGAATATGACTTCCGACAAGTTGCCAAAGAATCCCCCCATATTCCATCTAGCCAGACTGTAAGTACATCTCTAAGGGGACTAAAAGTTTATTTAACTCATTTAATCGCTTTGCTCTTTGCTTCTTGTCTTTTTTTACTTAACCATGTGAAATGAATAGAGTATAAGGGTGATTCCGTTCTAACTGTGATATTCAATGTCCTGTATTGTTTTTTTGTACTAGTCATTAATTAATAATCAATTAATAAAAATTTTGTGTTATTTGAATAATTCTTAAGATATTTAAACATTATTTTTATACAATATAACTTGCCACTTAAAGAAAACTTATACTACATCACTTGAATGTCAGTACCGTGTCATGTCCATTCCTAGAATTTACCGATAAATTATTAATTTTTTTTGTCGTAACAAATGATTTAAACTAATTACCTTATAAATTCTAATGTTTATGATCAAACTGAGGAAAATTGATGCACTTGTTGTTTAATATCTTAAGTTACCATGTCAGTACCGTGTCATGTCCATTCCTAGAATTTACCGATAAATTATTAATTTTTTTTGTCGTAACAAATGATTTAAACTAATTACCTTATAAATTCTAATGTTTATGATCAAACTGAGGAAAATTGATGCACTTGTTGTTTAATATCTTAAGTTACCATGTCAGTACCGTGGATAAATGAGTCAGTACCGTGGAACTCAAAATCCGACATTTGTGTCTTGCTCGTGATACTTTGAAGTTGTAGTAAATTCCTCTTAGAGTTTTATTTTTACAGTAAAATAGATGAATAATATGCATAAAAAAGTTAGAAAAGTTAAATTTTAAAATCTTGAAATTTTGAATACAAAAAATCACAGTTAGAACGGAATCACCCATAAATAATTCATTAAAATAAAGTTTCTATGTTGCCGTTTTCAAAATAAATTTGACTATAATTATCCATCTTCAAAATAATTCATTGAAATACGTGAAAATACATAATTTAGTACTGTCATTGAAAACTATTTAACTGTATAAAAAGACATCGTATCGACGTTTGATTCAATGGAACGACTTAACAAATAATTGTAGACATTCATTAGCAAATCTACATACATCGAAATCGTCGGTTTGTCTCAGATTAACCTAATTTACCGCATATTTTCTTGGATCTCCAGCTGATATATAACAGACTTTCCATTCATCTCCGATTGCTGCTTTCATCTGGCATTTCTGTCTACATCTTTAACCACAATTTTCATGATAATACGTATTGCGGATGAAAACAATATCTCGTAAATTTCTGGAAATAGTATCAAAAACAGCTATGAATCTAAAAATCTAATGACGCCATTACTTAGTTCTATGGGTTAACTTTTTCTACTTGAAATATTTTAAAAAGTTAAAAGTTATATTCTACTATTATCATTGTTATAATATTCTTCATTTCATTCTTTAATATATTATCATTTACAAAAAACTTTCTATATTTCGAATATCTCAGTATATTGATTAATTTCCTTAACTTCTATTTTTAGTGTAGGTGGTTCAACATTTCACTTCAAGAATTGTTCACTTTCACTTTTTTCTGCTGTTGTTTGCTGTATAAAATTGTGAATCGTTTCTGAATACTCAAACACTTTAATATTCCATCTTTTCCAGTTGACCAATAACTCTTATTTGTTCTCTCAATTTAACTCTTTTTCTCTCATTTCACTCATTCACTTGGCTTCGTTTCATTAGGCTGGGAAAAGATCCAAGAGCATATCGTTAAAATTGAATAATTCTAGTAATGTTTATCCATTCTCTCATTCAAAAATTATTATGAAATAGACATTCCAGAAGGGGCCACTTTCTTCACATTTTGCTCTTTTAGTTTCGAAAAGGAATAACTGCAGCGCACGCCCATAGAACATAGTAGTATGGTGATGAATGAACCAGTGAACGTAAATTTCGGAATTTGTTTGCTGATGTTTAGTGTTTGACGGAAATGGAAAGATACAGAGGTCAGCATGAGTCAGGCAACAAATTTGCATTAAGAGAAAAATATACAGCGTCAAAATGAATCAATATTAAAAGAAGATACAAAAGGGATCCGAAAAAGGGTTATTGTAAATGATCTCAAACTGATGCCTATCTTGATCAATTCATTTACAACAACATTTCTCAACGGAAAGGCAGGTCAAGCTGTCAGCGAAGAGTTTTCAATTCTTCTTCGATTGGGAATGGTGCGTTGAGTTGATTCTCTTACATAAACGCGGTCCTTGACAAGGTCTCACTGGAAGAAATCATCGGGTATCAGGTAACATGACCGTCGATCGATCCACTCAACGAATCCTCGTCTGCCTATTCATTCTCCAAAATGAGCAGTGCTACGAAGCTCCATCCTGCATGGAATAATGGCTGTTCGCGAGTGTTGGGTCGTTATCCATTTAACCACGTATATCTTGAGCATTTCCATATAACTTTGATCCTTCACGTTAACCTCCAAAAAGTACGAACCCACGAAACCTACCGCATGGATACCTCCCCAAACACACATCAAGTAGGTTTAGTTCTTCTTCAATGAAGACCGTACCGTTTAGCTTGAAGGTTGCTTCATCCGACCACAAAATGGAATGCTGTAACTGCAGATCATCCTCGTTGCATCCGAGGTTCTCTCAAAAATCCAATCTGCGATTGAAATCTTTCTCGTGAAGTGCGTGGAGGACGGTAAACTCGATAGTACATACGTTTCAGTATTCTTCATTTTACATTTTACCGGTCGTCCAGAACGCAGTGCCTCGGCAACAGAGCCCGTTTTTAAAAACTTCTGGTACGTCGTCCACACTGTTGAACGATTCGGAAATTATTGAAATTGGACATAGTTTCGTAATCCACATTCGTACGTAGATAGGACGTAACAAAAAAAATCTTTCTTGAAACGTGAACTTGTATCGGTTATTCATTTTTAAAACGCGTCTACTTGACGAATACATGTTATCATGACACAGACACAACTGTCTGAAGCACGAACTTTCTTCGATTTAATCTTTTTCAACAGCGATGCCAAACTTATGAGAGTTGCCTGACTTATGCCGAGCTCTGTATTAGTCAATTGTTGATACTTTCAAAAATCGTTAAAATGATTCGTTCTCAATTCTGCAGATAGACCACGACCAAACTAGCTTACTGTTAAATGAATCTTCAACAATTTGAAGCTATACGGTTGATTTGAAGCAAAATTTGATCGAATTAAACCAGTCATTGACAATAATAATGCCGAAATTAATGTTATTGCTTATGTTACTGTTTATCCAGAAACATCAATACGTGTTGCCGTAAGAGATCTTGGAGTAAGGAAATCGTCGTTTCACCGTATTTTATGAAAATATAAAATGCATCTTTATTCTTACAATTTGTGACAAAATTTAAAATCAACTTTTATTAAACGCGTAGAGTTTGCTGAATTTTTAATAATAAAATGACAGGAAGACGAAGGTTTTTTAAAAAACATCATTTGGTGCGCCGAATCGATTATTTTATAGATACACTTCCCATTATTGGAGTCAAGATAATCTGCATTTAACCAAAGAACATGTTTTTCAAGATCGGTGGCAGTTTAATGTCTTTTGTTTTATTAGAAATAATCAAATAATAACAATTCATTTTTACGATGGGAATTTAAATGGCTAGAAAACACAATCAATTAATTTATTCTTGATTAATAATGTGAAAACACTGTTTTTACATTTTTCAATATTTTTTGTTTTATTTTTAGCAAAATTATTTAGACCTCTTGCCACCAGTCAAATTAAACAAACTTTTTTTTATTCATGATGGTGCTCCTGCTCACAATTCAATCGGCATAAATATAATTTTAGAAAAGCAATTTGAAGACAGGTCGCTAGCAAATAATGGTCCTTTTTGATGGCTCCCTTGTTCTCCCGATATGACGCCTTTAGATTTTTTTATATGGGGTCACATAAAACAAGAGGTTTACTCACAAGCCTTAACAACTAGAGAAGATTGTGAGCTAAGAATAATAAGAATGAAAAGCCGTACGACGAATGAAGGCGTACAGAGAAGGATTGAAAAATGCATTGAAGTTCAAGGGAGCAATTTTGAGTTTCCATAAAATTTTGTGGCATACCTTATTATTGTAACAAATGGTTTAATTCGATTTTAACAATATTCGATTTCGATCGTGGCAAGCGCGGATCCGAGGAAGGGTCATGGGGGTCATGACTCCCCTCGTAAACCCTGATTAATTAATTTGGTTTTTTGTTTCTTATAAAGGGAGCGTTAGTAGGAATATGTAAAAGTACGAATTATTTCACACCGTGATTAAAGGGAACCACACCCCCAAATATTTGGAGTATAAAAACAATACCTAATAAAACAAAAATAAAATGAATTCAAGACTCAGAAGTAGAAGAATCTGACATAAACTAATTAATATGAATTAAATCAAACTAATCGAAAAATGGTAAAATTGTCATGTAATCCTTAACCCTTAGTCCGTCTACCTTCAAATACCTTATAAGATGTAGTTTTGAGTTTGAATTGATAAACGTTATTATAATTATCAAACAAAACAAAATAGATTCAACAAAAACCTTTCGCATCATTTCTCAGTTATTTAACTGTAATAGAAAACTATGACAATACACAGTATACCGACTGACGTTGTGATATATGATTCAAAGTCGATGAGAAATTGAGGTTTGAAGTAAAAATTGCGTAAAGTTCGTCATTATGCTGTCAAAATCAACGTAACTAATTTATACTTAAAATGCCATGTCTTTGGGGGATGACTCGTCCTAATACTAATGACCCCCCGTTTGTCAAGACCCTGGATCCGCCCTTCGATCGTGGTCTATCTCTTATTCCTTTTTATTTCTTAGTGCTTGTATCAACGGGTCAAAATAAAATAAAAAAATAATTTATAAGGGTCACATTTTTTACTAAAAAATTAATAACTCGAAAAGTATGCATTGTTCGAGAAAAGTTTTTAGACAAAAGATACTGAAATTTTACGTATATTTCAAAAAATGTATCAATATACAGGGTGTTTTATTTAAAATAGCAAAATTACAATACATCTTTGAAAATATTTTGGTTAAAAATATCGTATCCGAAAACCCAAACGTAGAAATTTTTTTGTAAGATTCTCTAATACCTAAAATGGTAAAAGTTCATCGAGCAGGAAGACACATTGTTTCCATTTTACTTTGTCTACTATTTAAATTTTTTCGTCATTATTAATAAATCTGTTCATAAAGAGACGATATTGTAATTAATTTCTATAGTACATACTTTCTAATTATCATCATTACTTCAAATTTATCTACTTTTATCTTCAATTTTCTTATAGTTCGATTTTTTAGCAAAATAAAGCTTTGGAAGTGTATTTACATTATTTTTTGCCCTATATTTTGTACTACAATACAGAAAATATTATTTAATACGTTATTATTTTATTACAGATCTATAGAAGTCTGCAAAGGCCTAATAGAAACGCCACTCTTCCCCCTTTAACGGGCACCCATACCATAACACACAAATACCGGGGTCCCGAAGTTGTTACGACCTCAAATCGAATACAAGAAAGTTGCATATAAGTGTCATTGTTTTATTATGTAATATATAAATGTAATATTTAAAATAAACACAAATAAAGATTTCATTGTCGATTGTCTGATTTAATTCCTGAACGATATAATACTTTTACTGATCATTCTTATATTGTCTTCAAATATTAATCGCAAAATAATTGAGGTTTGTAGAAAAAATCAGTTGCCTCGATTCTCTCCATTATTTCAATATCAGTACAATCAAATTCTTTATATCATCCCTGGGCTTATATTTAATTGTCTCTCATCCTTCGTTGTGTGTGTATATGAAAGAACTTCATCAGCCACAGAATTTTCCAATGATATTACTCAAATTATTTTTCATATCCTTACGCTTTTCTATTGCAATGAACAAAATTGATGAATCCAAGCTTCATAATGCAACTATTAGCCAGATTTAGAGATTTAGCTCTCTTGGATTATTTTCTGTTGCTATATGGCTCTGTGGTCAAAGATTTTCCGACAATCTAGAGGTGATGAGGAACTTGACGATTTTATTATAAAAAAGGGTATCGAACTTATTGAACATCGCAGGGAAAAGTGTATGGAGCTAAAAGGAGATTTGTTGGGCCAGTTACTTCTGGGACCATCCTCGTATTTGCGATGCTACACGTTGATGATGTATTTATGGGTCTTCGGAAAATACGTCAACGATATTGTGATACCAAACTGTTTCATACTTCAAATTTTATCTAATTAAATAAAAGGTTTTGTGATAAATTTGAATGGAATTAGTATCTACATAAGTCAAGCAATGTATTTAGGTTTTCTCACAGTAAACTTCGATTTCATGTATTAACTAATAAATATTTAATTTGTTTACCATAAATATTGTTATTGATACGAGGGTGATTCAAATATAAACGGGAATTTTGCTATAAATAATTGTATTGTTAGGTTATGGAGCTGAAAATTTTTTAGTCCCCGTCATACTTTACACACTTTTGCAACCTCTTTCGGATGCCGGTTTGGTGTACCGTTGCAGGAGACTCATGCAAACTTCCCAGCGTGTGAATTTCTGCTCTAGATTCAAAAGTCTTGCCAAAGTCGGTCTCTCAAAATGGGTTTTTCCACAGCGTTAACAATCTCATCGGTAAAACCGCGCATGTGGCAAGTTTGCCACCATTTTTCGGTCTTTTTGGAAATCGGAACTAAACCCATACACTCGAGTCTTAGATAAACAGTTATCTCCGAACTGCTCGAATAATTTTTAAGAAGTTCCTGCAGATTTCATATAATCTTTTACCAAAAAAAAGAATAAAAATGCGTTCCGCAACAGACACTGATAAAGTATTATTAAAATCTACAAAACATATATGAAGTTAAAGTAATTTAAAAAAATAGACTTTCTATATCTACAATTTGATAAATAATTTATTCAAGAAAAATAACTTCCGACTTTGAAGCTGCAATTTAATAGAAAAAGTTGATAGTTAATAGAAAAAGTTAAAAAAACTGTACCCGCTTTTAGAAAATTCCTTAATGGATCTATCGATAAGTATTAACATCTTTTCTTATGAAAAGAGACTTTGAAGGAAGTTTATCAACCAAATTCTGGTATCCTAAACTAAATATTATTCATCGCGAAACTTATTCAATAACTCGTTAAGAAGAAAATCTTTTGTTGCATTCAAAAGTTGAAGAGAATAGAAACTATGCTTTAATCGCAAAGTTATGAAGCAGATATTTAAAATTAGACAAAATGAAACCATCAAATATAAAACAAGCCGCACTTGTCTAATAAATATAATCTCGATTGGTCAAATTTTAGCGAATGCGTCATATTTTTTTCAGTAAAGAACCTTCTCCATTCATCTTAACCAAGCCTAAATTTCCAGCACTATTGGAAACAACACACAACAAATGAAACAATATGATTTTGATATTTTTATTTTGAAGGACATGTATAGATAAAAATATAATAATGATAAAAAGGCATTCTGCAAATGTTACATATTGAAAAAAATTTATTCAAAGATATAACGCCCTTTTGTTTTTATCCTTTCGGTGTACAAATTTGGCATTCTCTGTGACAATTTGGACAAATGATTAGCGTCTATTTAATTCCATTCGTTTTGCAGGATATTCCTAAAATGTGAAGTGGAAGAGGTCACTGCTTTCAAACTTCCCTGTTCAATTTGTCTCACAACTCGAACGAGTTGAGGTCGGGCGACTATGACGGTCAAAAATTATTACTTTCAGTACATTCTTCCTATCAAATTCCTTCAAATAATCTTTGCACAGCTTCGAGAAATGCTTGCGATCATTGCTATGCAGGAAAATAAATTTTCTGCCGACCAGGCACTGACCAAAACACTCCGAACGTTTTCTATTGCCAGAGCTACTGGTGGTTACATATTTCTTCACATTATAGTCCAAGCAATATGAAAGTAAAAAAAATGTTAAAGTGTATTGTTACGAAATTTGGTGAATGGATTATGAGGTGGGCAAAAACTTTTGACCACTAGTGTGGTCAAACGAAGTGTCTATTGGCACCCTCCCCGGAATAATCCGTGACTCTAATTTTAACCATAGAAACACGGATATTTTCAAAGAAATGAGCTAAATGAAGCTTTATCCGTGTCTCTAGTTTCAGTTAATGTTACAATAAGCTTGTTATTCACGGATGAATACTATCCACAGATGAATACTGTCCACGGATGAATACTGTCCACGGATGAATACTGTCCACGGATGAATACTGTCCACGGATGAATTCTGACCACGGATGAATACTGTCCACGGATGAATACTGTCCACGGATGAATACTGACCACGGATGAATACTGTCCACGGATGAATACTGTCCACGGATGAATAATGTCCACGGATGAATACTGTCCACGGATGAATACTGTCCACGGATGAATACTGACCACGGATGAATACTGTCCACGGATGAATAATGTCCACGGATGAATAATGACCACGGATGAATACTGTCCACGGATGAATACTGTCCACGGATGAATAATGTCCACGGATGAATACTGTCCACGGATGAATACTGTCCACGGATGAATACTGTCCACGGATGAATACTGACCACGGATGAATACTGTCCACGGATGAATACTGTCCACGGATGAATAATGTCCACGGATGAATACTGTCCACGGATGAATAATGTCCACGGATGAATACTGTCCACGGATGAATACTGTCCACGGATGAATAATGTCCACGGATGAATACTGTCCACGGATGAATACTGTCCACGGATGAATACTGTCCACGAATGAATACCATCCTCGGACAAATATCATCCACGGATAAATACCACCTACAGATTATATCTCACATATTATATGCCTTTTCTAATCCCAATATATATAAAATTAGACCACGGCTTTTTTCCGTGGAGAAACTTCCATCTTTTTTCTTGAAAACATACTATGAACTGAGACCGCCTGTGTATTTATACTACACTACGATTTTGTGCTTAAAATCTCGAATTTATCTGCATATCTGCACTCGTATACATGCCAAGAGCGCAAAGCAACAATTTATCAAATCCAAAGTATTATTGAAAGGTACAAAAATGGTATGCGAAAAGCGTGTTATAAAGTTTTATGCCCTTCGGGGTAAAGCGGGATTACAATCTCAATAAAAATTCAAATAAAATGCTCCATTTCGATTTGAAGCTCTCATATTTTGAGCTACAAATAAACGTACATTCCATATTTTTACTCATCTCTTAGATTACTACATATATAGGACTAGGTTATTGTCAATACAAATTTTATTTTCTCTCCGAAAATACAAACGATGTAAATATTTTTTTTTATACATAGTATTAACAAGTGAAAGTTATTCCAGTGACCGTTGCGGTGATTCTAAAGAATCATAACTATATCAGCTAAGAATTTTGAGGAACTCTTTGTTATGAACAGAAACGACATTAAACTGGTGGTCCGTCTTCTGACAAGTTACTGCCACCTTAATGCATAACAGAGGACAACAACTGCAGATTCTGCGAGCAAGCCAACGAAACAGCAGATCAATCCCTCCGCCATTGTCCTGACCAGTTCATCAAAATAATTGAATGAGTAGTACTAACACCTTGGCAATTGGAATCCTCAGAAAAATAGCTTTCTTTGGGAGAAGTCTACTCATTTGGAAACAGAACAATATTTATGATCTTGTACAGAATGTCTTCTGGGTGTACATACGTGCAGAGTGGATAAAAAACCAAAACGACTTCCCAAAATAATCTACAATTTAGTTTACTGCATGTATAACTGGGTTATTGTCAATACTTACGCATTTTATTTAATCTCCAGTGAGTTACCCGGCACACACATGGTATAAATATTCTGGGCGTCCAATTTTAGGCTACTTTTTCAAGGTTTTATCCTCCGATATGTCATGTATTAGTATAAACGAGACCTTCTATCGGTACTTCTAGTCTATTTTCTAGAAGGTAGATAGATTGCTAGCCTGATCCCTCAAACCTCCTTTTTTTCCGAGCCTGAAACCGGCAACACTGCTACTAGGCTACTCAGTCCACCCAGAAGCACTGCAGGCAATTGGAACACGGAGTAGAGGTCGACCATGAAAGAGATGGAGTGGCAATATAGAGGCAGGATGAAGGTGTTGGAGCTAACTACCTCGGTCTTGGTCAAACACGAAAAAACAACAATTGACTTACCGTTTACGTATTGATTTCTGTAGCTATTTATTTTTTGATAATTACATATTATTGGTTATATATCAGTAGTCGTTTGTCAATTACATTGCCAAAAACTACGCCAACTGTAGGAGTTTAATGCATGGACGTGCCTTAATTTAGTTTGTTTTTGAGCTGATATGTGACTGTGTGGTAGCTGATCATGAGCACATTAGAATCATTTGATTTCAAGGCTTCTATTGAGAAACTAGAGGATCAAATCAACTGGTCGTGTTGGAAAAGTCAAATCATCTTACTGCTGAAGCATTAAAAGGTTTTGGATTTCGTAAATGGTAAGTTAACATTGGCTGCTGATCCAAGTGTTACAAGTTCCACCAGGAAGCCCATTGGGCTCGTGATTGTCCGAACGGCCGAAAGAATAAAACCGAGAGTGAACAACTGGATGAAAACAATGGACATGCTCTGACCTGTGAATATTTTCAGCATACGGCTCAGACTGTACTTTATGGGTGGCCGACACTGGGGCAACCCAGCATATGACGAAGTTGAAGGAATACTTCAATTTCTTAAAATACTTCCAGGCACCTAGATACATCCAGGAACTTCCTAGATCCAATGGAGTTCAGACAGGAGTTTAAACAAATTTCCATTTTCAAATCATTACATTTGTTGGCAATCTCAATGCAACAGAAGATGGATCAGACATAAATGATGGTTTCAATAAGTAAAACCATCTCCCACTCAATAGTCTACGCAACTATGAATATACAGAAGTAACCACTGTCACCAAATAATCAGTGAATACGAGAATTGCACAGAACCTATAAATTATGTCAGCAATGAATACTTGTTTAGACTAGGCTGACAAAAATGACCTTCTTGTAACTTGGTCAATACATAAAATCAACCAGGCCATGATTTTATGAGTAAGTAACTTACATCTAACTTATTTTGTGATTTGAATATGTATCTCATAAACTCTATAATTGTATTCTTCCAAAAGATGCTGGCATTTTTTTCATACCATAATCCGAAAGCTTCGTAAGGCCAAACAGGGGTTGTTTTGATAGTTCTATTGTATCTTCATGATGATTTGTTGGAATATACTGATTATAAATGTCAAAAAGTGTTTTAATAGGCAAGTTCAAAAAACAAGTAATAAAGTTTGCCACTCTGCCCTTCCGTAAGTTCTATCAACTTCCCACTCTCAATTATAGCGTTCTTTTTGCATTAAATGTTAGATCATTTGAACTCATTCAAGTGTATATCATTCAAATTCTACGTTACATTTAATTTCACTCAAATCATTTGTATTGAGATATCACCTCCACCTTAGATATTTAGCACCAACCTTTGTTTTACGGAAATAGATTAATTCAGCCTACTATTTATTATTACTCACTGAATAAAGCTGAATGAATGTCTCAGTTTGTCATTGTATTTGACCCACCGTATCAAAGGAAGAATTGGTGAGCTCATCAGCTCAATTTGAATGAACAGTCCATACAATAATTCATTTCATATTAGACACGTTCTCAAAACTTCCAATAAGACAGTTCGTTTGAGAGTTAACCTGGCAAAGGCAATTCAAAAGCTTTCCGACCTTCATTTCAATCAATAATGCATCGTAGACATGCAAATTACAATTACCATCTACCTCTTTTAGGCAATCGACCAAATCATGCACAGTACGATGACTTCGTTAGAATGTATTGAAAGGAGTCGATGTGACAAAGAAACTTTTAGTTCGCATAGAAAAATATTGAAATAACTTGGAATGTCACCAAAAAATGAATAAGAAAGTAGGTCATCCAACCTCAAGAAACCTGTCTTCAGAGTGTTGAATATATAAAATAGTTTGTTATGAATCGAAAGTACAGAATAGTATTCCAGGTGGAATACGTGTGATTCGTTTCAAACTTTCCTAACCAAGTTTAGGAAAATCATGAAAATATGAAACTCATAACTAAATTCAATAATTTACAACTCCTTTAACCCTTTTACTGACGCGACTGAATATGCAAAATAACTTTTTAAAGGATTTTCTAGATTGAAGCAGGAAAGCTCTGCGGTTGAGGAGATACTTTGTGTTTTTATTTTATCATCACACTTTGTATTTTACGTAACATATTCAAGACGTTATGACTAGTAGCACCATCGACGTAACTATAGCAAAATATATGGTACCGAGGGTATCTCTTTGAATTAACCATTCATAGTTTTACATGAAAGTTTGCAAGAAATGGTCGTAGTTTATTTTAAAGTTGTTTTTGAACCAAAATAATCATTCCCAAAAAGTATAAAAGCTATTTACTATAATATAGGTTATGTATCGTGAATTATGTCTCAACATTCGAGCTGTTATTTTTTAAGTTTAGAAAACTTTTTATGATATGATATTATTCAAATAATCGTAATAAAGCACCCATATTAACTTTTTTTTAAAGCTACTTAAAGAGACTTGTTTATGTTGTAAAACCTTGAAAGGTGTTTCAAAACCAAGATATCTAGGACTTATTGAAAGGAAAATATTGTTTTTTATTGCTATATGTGATTACTTCGAAAAAATCCAAAATTATTTTATGAAAATCCTTTCGTAGACGAATATTTTACAATTTAAAATATCCTATTAACTGAATACGTATTAGTGAGTTTGGTAAGATAGTCACTACCAATTCAGAATGGTTTTAAAGCTACTGATAATAATATGCAGCGACAGCACATCTCTGAAATGTCAGGAAATGACTAAGGTAAAAATCGAATGTGGTAAAAACTATTATCTGCAACTGATGGAAAGCAGCGGGAGAAAAGACACTTTTGGAAAGTTTTTTTAAATCGTTATTCACTTATAGCTCAATCTTGAGAAGAGTTTATGCAAAGATTACTTTTACGACAGTTGAATGGTGTAACTTTGAGCAGAAAGGCTAATTCTAAAGATTTGTATTAAAATATTAAAGTTCTTTCATAAAAGACCAATAAATAATGAGAGCCGAAAATATGATAAAAGATGATAGAGTGAAATTCAGAAGTTAACAGATTTTTCTTGGAAACAAACAGAATTAGTACGGGAGTTTGAGTTAAAACTATAAACATTCGATATCATCAGTCCAAATAGTTATAAACTGTTTAACAATATGATGACACATTTTATGTATGTTTCAAAATACCAACTCTATTTTCTTTTAAAAGTGGATCTTGTGATGCACTCTTGTGTAACTGTGTTTTTTTAATTATTTTGTCCCACAATACAACCATTTTTTTAAAATTTTATTACTTGCAATGAATTTTAATTCTGCTCAATAGCAGATTCTTGAGCTAATTATTGGCATCTACTAATTCCTATATGATTAACTTATCTACAGTTTGGCAAATACAGGAGTGACTGACAAGAAACGTACGAGAGGCACGAAATTAAAATGAGAAAGATTCGGTTGAAAAAGAGGGTAATATGCGATTGGTGAATTAGTACGGTAAATAATCAAAGTACTAAATTCTGTACCCCAGAATAAAATATATATTCTATCTTGGTATCCAGTAAAAACAATGAAAGCAGGTACCCACGCAGTGCTCTTCACTATCTAACAGACACAATAGAACTGACAATAGTGGTCAAGTATACCTAGACCTACTTGAGGGACCGTACAAATCCCTACTACCATCATCTAGTAACGCGCATTTTTCAATTTTTTCATGTGCAGCGTCTATGATTCAAATCAGTATTGTATCAAGACTTATGCCAAAAACTATATTCTTTATTTTTAGTGCCCCTTTAATAGTGTTAAAAAATTCACTATTCGTGAAATATAAAATAGTTTTCTAGTAGAAATGTGTTTTCAAAAGAAATTAAAAAATGAAATTTGATGTACCAACTATAGTATTATAAGCAGCGTTCACAAACCATTTTGCTATCAATGCTATTTCACTGTTGAAACTTCATATATATGATTTATCTTACATAAAATCGTTATAAAATTTGGAAAATCAAACTAATTTAATAGAAAATACTTATTGTAAAATGACAAACATGCAAAATAGACCATTCTGTTTCATATAATTATCAAGTTAATTCATTCATACTATATTATCAAATATCCTATCAATTTTTTATTGGATTGTGAAAAAAGAGAAAGTGTACAAAATTTGAAATCAACAGATTGATTAAAAACTATTTTACTAACAATTTGGTTAGAAAATTCTAAGCAGTCAAACAAACTATTATAAGTTGTACATATAGTGTTACAAACCCCTCCACTGACATGGACAGTGAAGCCGGTCCTGTTCGATTATATAAAATTTGTTCAACGCGCCAAGTACAAATTCCAAGAACAGTTATAAAGCAGCGAGTCTTTGTATAGTTTTTATAAGCTGTTTAAATCTTTTGTGACCTATTTTTACAAAGACGATTCTAAGAAGGCTTTTTTATTTGTTTACGGCAAATTAGAGATGACGAACATTCCCTATATGATTGAAGTGTTCAAGAACGAATCTCTAACAACCGTAGTAATAGCCAACACAACGGGATAGACAATCAAACCAAATAAATTATATAAGTATTTTATAGTAAATGAATGCACAGTTTAGTGTATTTACTATTATTGTACAGGTAAATTAAATATCTTTATTCTCTATTTCATACGCTCCCAGGTACCAAACTAGGTTAAAACGCAGTATATGAAATGGCATGTTAAAAATGAATATAAAACAGAGCATTTTGTTCTACATAAGTGCGAACTCCAAATTCAAATCCACAAACGATCCAAGAATAGTTCAAATGTTTCCGGAACATCGGACAACTGACCTTACACAATCACAGAATAAAGTTAGGTTATGTTCTATGTTACCAATCATGGATTGAATTCATCGTTTATTCATCCAAATTGAATGATAAGCTCATTCCGAATGACCATCATTAGGACGAAAAATATAAAACCAGAGGATAAATACATTAAAAATAGGTTAAGCTTCAATGTTAGATTTGCAACTTAGAAATAGATCAAATGAATGTAAGAAGGAGTATTACGAAATGATACTCTCAAACGTACCTCAATTGACTTTTCAAAATTCATTGACAATTGACGTTCCATATTAAACATTTAAATTTAACAACCCTGCGTATTCATGAAATAGTCGAAAAAACGTAATTGTTCTCTGTTCAAACAAGAAAATATTGGAGTATTCTCATTATATATAATTCAAATATTATAGAAACGTGGAATAATGTCTTTCAACTTTGGTTCTACATCAACTCCCAAAACTGCAGCTACCGGCTTTACGCTACCATCAAATCCTACAGGTAGAACTTTTATTCTCTTGTAAAAAGATTAGTATTGTGTTCTTTTTTTAGTTACTACAGCTGGAGGGTTTCAACCAAATTTTGGTTCTGGAGATAGTAAAGCACAAACTAAACCAACCTCTTCACTCTTTGGTTCTCCTGCTGGTCAAACTCAACCACTTTCTTTCGGATCATTGCCAAAAACCAATATTACAGGTACAAGTACACCTTCTTTTGGCTTCACAACACCAGCCAGTACAACTACAGTATCAAGTCATTCGTTTGGAGCTACAGTTACAAGCAAGTAAAATTTAACGAAATATTTAAACTTTTACTTAATTTTTCTCTTGTTCAGATTCTTCCGCTCCAGCTACAACTGCGCAAACTACTTCTAAACCGGGCTCCACCCTTATTTCTCTTTTGAGCTCACCATCAGCTACTACAGCTTCCACAACGGGTATTTTTACTTCCATTAAAATTGTTGTTTAATTCAATTGATATTTTTTATATTTCAGGGTTATCTTTTGGAGTTGCTCCAAGTACTACATCATCAGCAAGTAAAAAAATTATCTCTTTTGTAATTAATTTGAAATTTAAATATTATTTGTTATTACAGGTCCATCTTTTGGTTTAACTACTTCAAGTGCTGCCAGTAGTATCTCAGCACCATTGAAATTACCAACAACTACCACAACTTCAGTTTCACTTCCCAGTACCATAAGCAACACAACATCGTAAGTATTGTGTATTGTTGTAACATGAAATTTTCTTTCACAAAAAATCTTATTTTGTAAAATCTTTAGGGTTCCAACATTTGCTACTACAACATCATCATCAACAGGGTCCCTAACATTTGGTCAACTGGAAGATTCTATAAATAAATGGACCATGGATTTAGAAGAACAAGGGAAATTTTTTATCAACCAGGCTAAGCAACTAAATGCCTGGGATTCATTACTCATTTCTAATGGTGAAAAGATACTAAATTTAAACAGTAGTATAGAACAAGTAAAGCAACAGCAGCAAAAATTGGATCAAGAATTAGATTTTGTATTAGCACAACAAAAGGAATTAGAGGAATTAATCGTACCATTAGAAAAGGAACTACTGGAGATCCCCGTTACAGATATTGATAGAAACCAAATGTAAGCAGTGTTTAAAATCTTTACTGTTTGAGTGTTATTATTGTTATATCTCCTCTGTCTCAAACAGGTACCAATTTTCTGAAGTTATTGATTCGCAGCTAAAGCAAATGTCCGATGATTTAAAAGAAATTATTGAACATATTAATGAATCTAATAAGGAAGAAGAAATATCAAATCCCGTAAGTACTGAGAAAAATTAATACACCACTTTTTCATATGTTCCAGCATCTGCTAATTAACTGATAATCACCTTTTTATAGGTCTTACCTACAATTTTTTAAAGAGGTAAAACCACTGTTGAGCACAGTTTTTGAAGATAATTTTTGGAATTTTTTTTCAAAAAAACTTTAAAAAAAAACTATATATGTATATATATATATATATATATATATATATATATATATATATATATATATATATATATATATATATATATATATATAGATTTGAAATAAGAGATCTGAAACATAACAATCAAGTTTTCTTCATTAATTTTTGAACTAAAAGCAAGAGAAGTACGTAGGGGTTTGAAAATATCAAATTTTAACAAATTGGTGGAAGTTTTAGAAAAAATTTTTCATATAAAAAAATCTTGAAAAATCGGTTATGCAACAAAAAATTTTCAATTTATTAATGAAATTCTACGTAGTTCCCTCGAAAATGATGTTATAAAGGTTCTGTCAAAGTCTTAAATCCATCTGATCAAAATTGGCTCAATAATGATTGCTGTACTGTTAAAAATTATGATTTTGAGAAAAACGTGTTTGAAGTTGGAAAATAGGACGACAATTGTGATGCAATGGTCAAATCGATACTCTAACACAAAGACAGTTCATAATCTCACTAGTATCACCCATAGGTAGCCGTGTGTACTATTTACTAATAGAAATAGTTGCTAAGGTATATTTGAGGCGGGTAGGCCGACCGTCCACGATGCAACTGTTTTGAAACAAAGGTTGCAAACCAGTTTATCTTTCAACGGTTTGACAATCTCGGCAACGTATAACAGCGGGGAGCCGCATACGAGGTAATTCGAATGAAACTAGTTCACAATTGGTTCACATTACCATGATTCAGCGGTCGCAGATGTTTTTTTGATTATCAAATATTTATTTTATTTTTTTTTTCAATATGAGTGATCAAGAACTGAATCTCAAATTTGTAGTAGAAGTGAAAAACAGCTTTTTATCGACATTCGAACAGATAAGCGTTCTAAATGTCTGAGACAGATCTTGTGCTGTTACGAACAGTCTAGAGTTGATATTTTCAGTTAGTCATGGATGGATCCAATATTCTCTCTGTACTCCGAGTTGTCCGAGAGGTATTGATAATAATCAATGACGTCTTCCTCATTTGAATGTAAATACATTGAAAAATTACCTTTCACTGCCGCACCAACTGAATTAATACTGATTACGATTCGTATCCGTGTGCGCTCAACAGTTTTATTTTGATTGCAAAACTGTTGCAAGATCAACTGATTTGCAACTTTTCTTTCAGAATAGTTGCATCGGAGGGAATCAGACTAAGCATGTCAGAGCGAAAGGGCCCGAGAAAAAATTTTTTTGGGGACATCATTTTAAACATAGTTCCCAAACATTTTGGCTGAAAACAATTTAATGACTTTTTGAAATTTTTACAGTGGTGTTACCCCTTAAAATTGTTTGATATATTTTTTTGTGATGAATTGATTTGATTTTAGAACGCTTTTAATAGAAAATCAGTTTCAAATCACCAAAATATTTTGATCTAAACCAAAATAGGTCAAAATGTCAATTTTTACCTATTATTTTAAACTAATTTCCTATCAAAAGAGACTTGTAATGAAACCAGGTATCACGAAAAAAAATTTGCAAGATTTTAGAGATTTTCAACAAATTCACCATTTTTTGGATAAAAGTTTTACAATCACATTTTTTTAGATTACTCAAGTGAGCAAAATACTAAATGCACATATGAACTCTCTCCAGTGGATAGATAGAAACACAGCACAGATAAGTTCACATTTGGAAGAAATTAGTAAAATGCAAGATTCAAATAGAAGAAATACAAACTTCAACCAATCTTATAACAACTCTTTTAATATGTAATTCATTTTTGTTTGCACCTTCTAGTTATTACATTTTTATGAATTTATAGCAGTCGTATTTATCCTAATGAAACTTCTACATTCTTATAACCTTTCTGCATATTCCAACACCTCCTAAAATTGTATCTACGCCCTTGCCCAGAGCCACCAATGTGGCTAATTGAATTAAAATATATTGTTGCTTTTTCTTCAACCGGCGCTGCGGTCGTTTGAGTACCAGGGCCTTCTCAACAAATGACTGCCAAACATGATGCCTCTAACGTCGAACCATTAGATAGATCCGATTCGCTGTCTTCAGACGGGCCTCTAGGATGAACGCCTCCAAATCTGGCTCGTCATACATCTGTCTCAGCTCAGCATTCCTCCAGGTCCTCCACGCACAGTGAGTGACTTCAGGTCATTATCTTCAGTTATCATGAGGTTGAAAAATAAGGTGGATAAAGGATCCCCCTGCTTCAGCCCTCTTCATCTTTGAAAACTTCATTCAGACAATACTCAGTTTTATCCAGAGTAAATGTTATCATTTGAAATTGATTAATGCTCTGGAAGGTAAACATCCGGTCTGTCATGCTTAACTCTTCTTTAAAGAAACAATATTAATTCTCTGAATAATTTATTATGTTTTACAGTGTATAATGCAAGATTAATAACAAAAAATAAGAATTAAAAGATGGTATGCTACACTTTTCTCTTACTTAAAAACTGTACAAAATAAGTTTATCCATATTTAAGCCTTACTTAACAAAGCTAAATCACTGATACATTTATTAATATTCTGTTTTTCTTGATCGGGAGTGATTGACGACATGACTTTCGCTACTACATAATCCACAAGATTCTTTTGAGTAATTCTGCGTTCAATGTTTTGTTTCTCAACTTGGTAGTCCAAACGTTTCTTGACTTCGTAATATACATTCATGATACGATCACGGTAATTGGCCTCTAATTGAAGAGCTACATTCTCACGTTTAGCTTCAACTAGTATATTTTGACCTTCCATACTCCACTGAGCTTTTTCTTCATCTGCAATTTGTTCACTGAGTGCTTCTTTCTGGTCCACCCGGCTCTGGTTCCAAGCTTTTTCATATTCCTAAAATTGAAAATTATTCATATGAATGTTACCCTCAAGTTGAATATTAAAGGATTCATTAATAATTCTTACATCAACTTCTTTATCTAAATATGCTGCCAATTTTGGTCCAAACATTTTAATACCAACAACCCACATGATTAAGAAAGAAAGTCCATTGTAGAATTCATGTTCCAAAACGTAGATCTCCTTACTGACCAAATAAGTGGATAGAGTAAAAGCAAATGTGTAGGGTCCTGTAACACCAGTTTTTTTGTAAAAGAATTGAAACCATTCTTCTGGTATAAATCCCATTCGTACTTTTCCTGGTTCCTGTCTCACCTATTAAGCAAAAAAATGCAATCAATGTTTATAATTTGTAACATAAATATAAAATTCTAAAAGCATATAAACTCTACACTTAAAAAAATAAAATAACTTCAAGGTTGACACATACAGGTCTAGAAAATGTAACTTCACTTGATTTTTCATCGGTTTTAGCAACTTGAGTGTTAACCGCAGACGTACTTGTAGCCCTTAAACAGGTTGCAAGAAGGGATTTTGAGGTTTGCCCTAAAATATAAGTATCTACTTTAAAGACGGACCTATTACATAAACCTACGTTAATTGATTTCAAGTTTTTGAAGAAATACGAACATATAGATTTCTTACCCGACAATATTGCAACTCTAGAAAGCATTTTATTATTTTTTATTGATCAATAGGTTTATGGAATTAATATATACTTAAAATTTTGATGTAAAATGTTGGAATTAGGTGACAACCCAACCAACCACTAACTAAACGACGTTAATTCACGGAAATGTACGATCCGATTGACAGGATCACATAAACCGTGAAAATCATAAAACGGTAACACTTGATCATTGAACTATTCTTATGAGCAAATTTATACTAGATGTATCTATGTTTAACAATGCCCACACAACATTTAGGTTTATTTCAACAAGAAAGCAAATGAAAGTTTAATAAAGGATTTTGAAATAAGCATTCCGGGTATGCTCTGTTGAGCGCTCGCTGTCAACATTTTTTGTTTTATGTATCTTGTTAGTTGATGACTGTTTCTTTTCAAAACGAAGGCTATTTTGGTTGCTTTTGTTGAACTTAACAAGTATTACATGAAGTGCTACTTTGTATAGATAGCTCCTTCTCAAAGAATTACGAGGTGTATTCATGACTCAATCATTTTTAATGGCATATAGAGATAGTCTTTATAAATCAAAACAAAATTATAGAGAATAATTCAAACAGTTCAAATACATTTTTTTCAATTTCATAAACGAATTCAATAATTTTTCTTCTCAGAAAGGTTAAAATTTGACGTTTGATCACAGAATAAAATCAATTTAACAAATATCACTTCCGCTACGGTTATAAATTAAATGCACTCTGAAACATGGCATCCGCTACAGAACGTGTTGAGTTTGTAGCGTATGTGCCACCTGCCACCCAACGATTCCATTAGAGCTCTACAATAGTTGCACAGCGGTTTCGTCCGCTGTAAGTGACTATTTTGCTTTTTTTGGGATGAAATAATTTCTATTGTGAACTTTCCAGCTAATTCGGAAACTCACAAAACAAAATGTTTAATGTTTGGGGTATGTTTTGTGGGAAACTTTAATTTATGGTTTAGTATTCCATGGTTGTCCATCTTCATATTTGGAATTCTATGTCAAAATAGGTTAATTTATTAGTAATATCTCAATTTATCAAGCAATTTGTAGTCATGGGCTGGACACTCATGAGCTTGACATCCGAGTATATAATCTTTTCTTGACACATAGATTATATACACTGGTGCTGAAATTGTGCAATTGGAAAGCAACTATTGCATGTATGGAAATGGTTATTCAAAAAAATAAATATTTATTCATTACGAAAGTATAAAAATGGGTACCCGAACTTTTTTTAATTCTTTATTTTACATTTAAGGAAATTTGTATTTTTTCAGTTGTAATGATTTTTATGCCTTTTTCGGGATTCACTAAATCAGTTAAGTATGTGTTTTAATCAATTTGCTCCTATAGAAAGAGTTACCTCAAACCATTGACAAGAGCTCTAGAACATAATGAAAAATTGAAATACACTTCAAAGATCATTCAATTGGACCAGAATCATTATTTGCTTGTTATAATAAACTGTATAATGGAGTACATGGCTGTGAAATCATTAAATTAACCAAAAAATACATTATATAGGTTACCTACTATGATAAACCAATATGTGGAACACCTTTAGGAATAAAATTTCATGATGAGTTGTTATATGTTGCTGATGAATACTATGGAATTTTGACAGTAAATGTTCATAAACGCAAGTTTGATGTGAAGAGAGGTTTCAAATAACATTAGCTAAAAATGGTGATATATACTAAACCAATACCTCAACTAATGTATAAAATGGTTTCTTTGAATTCTTATCTTATCCATTTGACAGGTAAGAGAACAAATCTGTTTTTACATTTATCATTATTTGGTACCAAACTTGATCATAATTTCAGTCCCAGACGATAAATACATAAGTATTTGAAAGCTTGGAATATATATTAGAGTTCGCACAGTTTAGTGTTTAATTTTGCCACATTCCCAATACAAAATTTATATATATATATATATATATATATATATATATATATATATATATATATATATATATATAATTGTAACAAAGTCTGCCAGCTGAAGTATGAGCGTTTTCTTATTGGGTGGCAATGAAACACCAAAGTAGACTAACTTTTATATATATTTTGAGCTTTCGAATACTTATGTATTCATTGTCTGGAAAATAATTAATTACGATTTGCAGTTGCTTTAGATTGTATTAATCGTTGTAAAAACTTGAAATTCATGGAATTCAATATTCAAAATGATGTCTATAATTTTTAATTGAATAAACGTAACATTTTGATTTATAAGTAAATATTTATAAAATGTTTTTGAGTTTTTAAAACAAAATATCTAATTATTATAATTGAATATTTAGATACTAATAATTTTATCATCATCAATGAATTTTTTATATTTCGTATTTATGTCAGTTGTTTAGATTGTCACCTCCAACCCCATTAATATATCATAATAAATTAATTATTTCCATCTTTTATTAATGTGAATCTGAAAATAATATCCGTATTTATTGATTTTATAATTATATACATTATAAGACTTAATATTTAAGGCAGTTTGTACACTAATACTAGGTTCTTCATAGTTTGATATTTGTAGGGTACATTAGTCACATTATTGAAACCGTATAAATTATCTCTTTGTAATTTTCCTTACATTCTATTCAGATGTATACGAAAAGCACCCAGAGATTGCAAATGAGCTGAACGTATGTGATAAACGTGGGCAGAGTAGAATAGAGACAGCCAGAATTACTCAAGGCAATTGTGAAATTAGTGAGTCATGGTGCTTCCACTGATGCAAGAAGGTGAAGTGAAATTTTGAGCAGCTGTCATTTTTCTATCACAGGATGATAAGACAAGAGTGCCATTGGGGATCACAGCAGCAAATGAACAAGCGCCTATTTTAATACACTTGGATTATCAGGTAATACGATTCTTCGATAAAATTTCAAACTAGTATCAATTTTCCAATTAAATAAATATTGAATGCAATCAGTTCATTAACGAATTTTTCTAGGTCAAACTTTCAGACCACGATTGGGTGGTAGTTGAAAGGCACAAACTTATACCGTCTGTCTACGCTTTATTAGTTGTTTTGCCTGATATGATGGGCTCTGCAAAAGCTGTAACGTACTTGGGACCGATTCAGTTGTGATTAGAAGTGGCAAGCACTCAAAATCAACTGCTTCTACTTATGCTGTTGATTTTGAATTATTAGAAATTGAGTCTTTCAAGCAAAATATGCTAGATGAAAATGGTTTTGTGAAACCAGTTGTTTTTTTGTCTGTTGATGGCGGGCCAGATGAAAACCCGTGCTACACCAAAGTTATTCAGCATGCGATAGATCATTTCTATAAGTACGATTTGGATGCAATATTTATTTTTACTAATGCACCGGGAAGAAGTGCTTTTAATCCAGTAGAAAGAAAAATGGCACCCCTCAGCAGAGAACTGGTAGGCGTTGTACTCCAACATGACCACTTTGGAAGTTATTTAGATGATAGTGGAAAAACTATCGACAATGACTTTGAGCTAAAAAATTTTGCTTTTGCTGCAAAAGTTTGTGGTGGCAAGTAAATGCGTAGTTGATGGTTATGAAGTGATGGCAGAATATGTAGAACCACAGGAAGATATACCGATCCCTAATTTACCATCACAGCAAGTGTGGTATTCAAAGCATGTGAGAGAAATTCAATATTTTCTTCAGGTAAATAAAAAAAAATTATAAATTTTAGAGAGATTAAAAATTTAAATTATAGTTCCAAAAATTTTTATTTTAGTTTTATTTCACTCTTTTTTCATAAATATCAATGAATGCATGATAAATGATTTTGAAAATTCGTAAACGTTGAAATACCACAACATTTACAAAATTGTGATATGGATTCAAGTGCAAATAATCACTTTATAATTATTTTAGATTCCAAAAGGCTCTAAGGAAAATTGCTGTAAACCCGCTAGAAGTGGACTGAAACAAGTTTTGGCAGATGGGTTTTTGCCGCCGCCGTACCCACTAAAACAAACTTCGACAAAAGTCGAAGTTCTTCAGCCTGGTGTAGATACACAGATTTGCTTTGGAGACTTACTATGCCGTATTGACATTAAACCAGAACATCCAGGATTCACTAGCATGCCATATGACTGTTTTTGCCCAAGTGTGGCTTGTATTTCACTACAAAAAAATCTCAAAATTCATAAGCAAAGCATACATGGTTCATCTGTGTCGTTATCAGAAAGAGTCAAGCTATTTTAAGTTATTGCAAGACGAGGCAAAGAAATATTAATAAAGCAAAAAGCAGAATCAGAACACGTCGGGTGGGTGGACGAAGAGACTCGATATAGAAAATGTTAATATAATCAATTATTATGAACTTGAGAAAAATTCTGTTCCAGAAATTCAAGAGGGGTTGGAAAATCCTTTTACGGACGATACGAAATGATTTTTATAATTGTACTGATTAATCTAAAATGAGTGTATAACTTAAGATACGCCAAAGACATGTTTAATAATCCAAATTCTAAAATTTATTTATTTTTAATAAGACAAAAAATGTATCAGAGCAAATAGATAGTCATATAATATGACATTAGATAATGTAGCTTGCAATATTTAAGTTAAATAAACATGTATAAGCAAAGCATCGTTTTTAAATAGCTTTTTTATGGGCTATGTAACTCGTTTTCTTTTTCGAGACGTTGTTACGTTATCCTAAACAGACTGTTGACTGTAGCCTATATTCACTCACTAGAGTCTCAATTATTATAAAGAGATTAAAAACTTGAAGGACTTTGGAAAGTCTAGGTAGCAATTAAGATTCTTCAATTTGTCCGAAGAAAATTCCATCTAATCAAAGATTCATTCACATTTTTTTCAACGCCAGTATTTTTTCTCTGTCACCATTTTTTGCTAGCTTTACATTTCGCGAAGATGTTACTTCTAATCTCAAAGTACCCTATGAAGACAAATAGTGTCGCATTTCCCACAAATTCTACTAGAAATATACTTATCATAATTGGAGAATAATGAAACGTACATAAGCCTTGAAATAGCAAGCCGATAAGGTAATTATACAAAGTTCACCTGTTTATTATCATAACAAAATATTCTTTACGTTACCTTTGTATCCACAATTAGTTTCTTGTCGTTAAAAATAATTTATCAGCAAGTTCTCTCCTTGAAAATTAATTTTTCTGTTTCTACCTTGAATGGTTGTAAACGGCTGGTTTTTGTCAGCTTATTTTTATGAGGAGGTTTTGTCAAAACTATTTTTTCGTATGATATAAGTCTATATACTACTTTTAGAATGATTAAAAAAAATTATTTGCTTGATATTGAATTCTAACGAGGCGTCATTATTGAAAGAGACAATAATTTCACTCATTCAAATATTTGAAGTATTAACAGGTTTGATGTTTATTTGTTTATTGTAGCAGGCGGTTTATAACAGTATTTCTTCTAAATAATTTCTAGGAAATTCTATTTATTTCTTTTGTTTTTTTTTGTTCTAGAACTTTGTAGAATTTTGATATATATGATTTTTGATGTATATATATAAAGCCCTCGAATATAAAGAGTGTAAATAAATACGAAAAACGTTACATTGGTATCAGAAATGGGATATTGTGAATAAATAGTGACATAAAAATGGTCAAGAGACTAAGTAATCTGAAAATGACAGAATTGAAAGCCGAACTGGAGAATCGTGAGTTGAAAACGTCCGGTAAGAAGAGTAAATTAATAGAATAACCCAAAGTGGCACCTCCCCCTTTATTTCGTCCACTTCGACGATATTTCTGTCCATATGTCGAACATGAAGGTCGATATTGAAACTATAAAAAATGATATTTCGGCCAATTTTTATAGCAAGATTTCCACTATGAAGGAAGATACTTCGACAATGAAGAGCGACATCTCTGCCGAAATTTTATCACTGAAAACCGGCACTGCCATTGACGTCGAAAACAAAACCTCATATCTACAATTGGATATCATAATCCAATAGAACATATGAATATCTAACACACAGAATCATGCAATATACAAGCACCACTCAAAACATAACAGACCGGCAGGTCTACACGAGTCAAAGCCTCAACATTCGACGGCAAGACGTCTTGGGGCAATCACATTAAACAGTTTAAGGCAACCGCTAGAGTAAATAATTTGCCCGATAAAGAAAAAGCAGTCAACTTGGCCATCGTACTGCGAGAAACGCCTTAGATGTACTCCAGGCCATACCTCTTAAAGAAACTGACGACTTCGAACAGCTGAAGAAGAGGGACATGCTTTATAGTCACGAACATCTAGGACACCTATACCGCTGAAGAACCGAAGCGTGACGAAACCCTTCAAGAGTACGAAGTAGACATTGCCCAATTTCTGTGATTTGCTTATCCATCAGTACCAGAAAACATGATAAAATGTTTGGGCATCCAGGCATTCATTGATGGCCTGCGCGATCACGATATTCAGAGGCCGCTTCGATGAACCCATTTGAAAACCTTAGTAATTAGTAGATGTCCTCACTGCTGCTCTTGAGTATGAAGCACCCACGAAAGCTTCAAAATATAAAGGAATATAACTAAATTAGTCGCACGCCATCTGATTGTGCCATAACTATTGGGTAACTTAGTTCTAGATATATTAGGCAGAAATTCTTGTGGATCACGAGTCGTGCGGGTTGCTTTTTGCCTCTGTGATGCCAGCGCCATCTAGAGGTGAGATACAACTAGGCGTGGACCATAGCACCATACTTTTGTCTTTCAATTCTTCTAGAGAATTACTGAAAGATGGTGAACTGTATTCATTGGAAAAATAATTACCTTGTCAGGCTAAAAAATGAGTCTTGGTGAGATGAGAGTAAAATTTCTATCAACATATATATTAATTGATATTTAACAGCCCGCCAATTTTTTTAGATTCACATCAATCCATGTATAGAGAAAATTTTGGGTTTTTTGCACAGGAAATTATGAGAGTGAATAAGACTCCGTAGAAGACTGGAAATATCGAAATATCAAAGATGATCTAAGATCAGTTTAATATCTAAATATCTGAAAATATCTCAATTACTTCTAGTAACGCAAAACATGAATTTCAGCAGGGAAATTGAAACCAAGTGGAGAGAAAGAAACACTATTTGTGTATTGGTATGTCGGTTCATCGAATGGAAAGGTATAGGGTCACACATAAAATGATTTAGGAGGCTTGAAAGCAATGAAAAAGAGTAGAAAATTTATTTGGACATGAAGATGAAATGTGATAAGAGTTGAATCCTGATTGTTGACGAACAAGAGAAAATAAGCACACCATGGTGCCGTATGCACAACAAGTAGAATACAAACAGGGCCGGATTAAGAATTATAAGGCCCGGGGCTGAAGTAATGACGGGGCCCCCTTAAGGAATTCGGAAACCCGGAAAAATTCACAAAATAATATCAATAAGTTAGATTTGTGGTATCAACACGTCAAAAAATACAAAAATACAAAATGGCTTAATCCGGCACTGAATACAAACCTTGCTACTGACACTTTTTCTTTTAATTTATTGCGTAACCCTGGTTTACTTTTTTGACGTCAAACTTTACACTAACACTTCTAATAAGTTATTGTTTGTTGCTATGGTATCGCAATATTTTGTTTATGCATGGAACTGGTCTAGGCTAACTAGATATCAATACATCCTCGTAATCCTTTGACGTCAATGATAACTCATCAATGTTTAGAATTCCTTTCTCATTATAATAATCAACAATATTGCATAAGGTACGTAGTGCAGTCCATGAGTTATTAGCATAAATAAAATATTATTTTTCAATATATTCTCTCTATATTTCTATGCATTTTCAAGAATGTACGGCTATAGTTTCTATGCCACCACAAAAATTTGATGTCGTACAAAATGTTCTTACATCACCCGTTTAATTTTATCGTCGCTGTTGAATCTTTCACCAATTAATTCAGTCTTCAGCTTTGCGAACAAAAAATAGTCTAATGGGGCCAGATCAGGGTTATACGGTGAGTACTCAATATCTGCGAAGCCACAATTATGTACAGTAGCCTTGAAAAGCGAAGCAGTGGGGAAGGGAGCATGATCATGAATCAAGAACACACCTCGACTGATTTTGCCTAGCCTTTTTCGATAATTTTCTGACACAACTGCCTTCGTAAGCCAGAGTAATTTGCTGCATTCACAGTTGAATTTGATTCCTTAGTCAATCGAAAAGATACCCTCGCAGTCCCACAATATTGTACTCAGAAGTTTTCTGACGTCCCTTATTTCACCGAAGTTCATTGGCTCAGTCGAGGTGTAGTTTTAGAAAGATTTTTTTCATTACGTGAACCTATTCAAGCTTTCATGTTAGAAAAAGGCAAACTAATTGATTATGACAATCGCTGGTGGATTGATTGTCCCTTTTTGGTGGATACGAATAAATACTTGACTGATCTAAATATAAAGTTACAGGGTGAAAATCTGATTGTCACTGAAATGTATTCATACATTCGAGCCTTTGAAACAAAGTTAAGGCTGTGGGAAAATCAGGTAAAAAATCAATCTTTGGACCCTTTGCATCATTTATCCATTCAATTTTGAAGCTTCACAGGCACCAGTTCATATGCAAATGGAGTTGATGGATCTTCAATCGGACAATATTTTGAAAGAAAAATTTAATGAGATTAACGCTCTTACATTTTATACACAATATTTCAAGAGTTTGGATAATAACCAGGAACTAAAAAACATGTTTTCCGTTATGAAAATAAATAAAAACAAACATCGCACGAGACTTACGAATGAACATCTCCAATCAATTCTTAAAATATCTACAACAAATATGTTCAATGAGCTTGTCAACAACAAGAGAAGAAAAAGGTATCCGGATCCTCGAGCTCAACAAAATTACCTACCATCTTTTATAACTTTGATATGATTTTTAACAACCGTATATTATATACTTATATAATTTAATAAATTAAATGTTATATTAATTAATTTCCCTTTGTTTATGTCGAACGATTTTACTACACACAAATGCAAATTATGTTTTTATTCTGTTTTATTTCTATTTGATTCTACGCCATTGCCTTAACATTTCAAGTAGATAACATTATATTATTTTGTATAACTGCACTGTATTTCAAAGCCATGAAATAATATAAACTCGTTACCATGAACTTTACAGTGTCAATGTGTATTTTATTTGCTGTTATTAATTTTCCTTCGATACATTCAGGTAAAAAAGTGCCAAAGAAGAAGAATATATCTTATTTTCACTGTTCAGATGTTTCTAAATGTTAATACAATAAAACTTGCTTACATAATAATTATTCCTATCAGAAATAATCATTGATACAACAATTAACGTTATCAATTATGCATTTGATTCTTGATTACTTGCAGGAAATTAGGAATTACGGTTTTACTAATAAATGGAATGGTTGACTTCCGGTCCGGTTTTATTGAATTGTATGGAATTGTTCTTCAGGTTTTCACTAATTTTTACTTCCAATAATAATTGATTAGCGAACTATCTCTTAACATTGTTAACAGACCAAGAAACAACCTTCTAGTTAGGTTGGGTTTTGTTAGGTTTACTACATCTTAGTTTAAGTAAGTGGCATAACTCGGAAAGACGAAATTTTACTATTAAATATTCCTATAATGAGAAGAAAGTCAAGCAATTCAATTATTGGTGAACCGGAAGTAATAATTTCTGTCAAGTGGAACCTCTAAAAGGCTAAACTAACATCCTTTACTGGGTATATCAAGGGTGTCTCACAAGTCTCATCTAGATAGATTATCATTCAGTTTTTCAATCTAGCTGTATGCATTTTACTCCTTAATGATTCGCCTTCTATTCTTTTGAATAAAAAACATAAAACGACAGCACAAAAACAATCTCACCATCAATTTCCTGGAACAGTCTGTGTGAAAGTTAAAATAATGTTGGCATTTTTTATTCTGCACACATTCCAAAGAGATTGCCGCGAATTAAGTCTTCTTGAAAGAAATTAATGTACTTTGATACAACATTGTTTTTTAGGAGCTGTAGAATTATTCACAACTGTTCTTTTAGGGACGCTCTTCCAATGAAAAGTATTTGTCCTACTCTGCTCACTCTGAGTAAACACTTCTAACTATCATTTGCGATGTTTGGTAGAAATTTTAATAAAGGGTTTTCCAATAAGAGGTGTTATTTTGAACAGCCCGCTATTTCGGTAAATGTCACTTTTGAAGCTGTCATTTTTTGACATTTGACAAGTAGAAACTACGCCATTAATGAAAATGGAACGATACACGTATGGAGTGTAGAGAAGGAGGAACGTCTCTGGGTTAAAAAATGTGAGCTGATTTTTGATGGGTAAATAGGTGGCGCTGATTATAGAGGGTATTCGCTTGAATTTTACGCGCTGATTTGAAAATAACTGTATAGTAATGCTTTAAATAATGCACCGTGATAATGAAATTAGTAGTATTAAAATAATGAAACGATTAACAAAACAGAATCTCGTTAAATTAACTTTATTATTTAGCTATTTATTTGGTTTAGATAATACATATATTCTAATATGAAAAAAAAGTAGAATCATGTAACAATAATGAAATAGTATAAAAAAAAACATTTTGGTTGATTAAAATAAAATATTGAATTTTATCCGTAACTAATATAATAATTATAGCGATATAATTAGATCAATAAAAATAATAGAATAATAAAAAAAATATTTCAGTTCATAAAAATAAAATATTGAACTTCATTAGCAACTAATATAATAGTTATAGTCATATAAAAATATCAATAAGAATAATAAAATAATTGAAAATAAAACATTTTGGTTCATAGAAATAAAATATTGAACTCTATCCGCAACAAATATACTAATTATATATAATATAATATATATATAATAATTATAGTTTTGTTAAAATATCATTGGTAATTAGCTTATGCAAGCAGGTACAGAAATATATCAAGTTCTTAATAAAAAATAAAAATCTAATAAGATATTAAGGATTGCACAACTTTTCACATGAATATAATCAAACGTCAGTCACAACTTTGATAATTTCTTATACAGTAAGTGTTTAACTTCAGATCTCAATCCCATAGTACAATTAGCGCCACGTATTATCCCTACAGAATTCAGACCATATTTTAAACGTACCGTCCATAAGAGATGTTACTCCTTCTCTACACGCTTAAAATTCACTATAAAAATGGTAAAAGTTTGGCAAAGACGGTTCGTGAAATTAAAACATTTTTGGGTCGACGTGTAGCACCTTTTCGGACCGCAATACAGAAATTGGTGGAAAAATTTGAGCTGTTGGGACAAGTTAGTGATGTGAAAAATAAAACTCGTGCACGTCGCTCAAGAACCTCTGAGAATATTGCTGCTGTAGCCCAAAGTGTTGAAGAAAACCCAGGTTTGTCCATTCCTCGTCGTTCTTTGGAATTAGCCATTCCACAAACGTCGTTACACCGTATTTTGCATAAAGACTTGGATCTTAAGGCCTATAAAGTTCAGTTAACACAAGAACTCAAGCCGGCCGATCATCAACAACGTCGTGTCTTTGCTGATTGGGTCCTTGAAATGCATGAAAATGATCCGGAATTTCATCGAAAAATCATCTTAACTAATAAGGCCCATTTCCACCTTGGTGGTTACGTCAATAAACAAACTTGTCGAATCTGGGGCTCGGAAAACCCAAGAGTTATCGTTGAAAATCCTCTCCATCCTCAACGCGTGACTGTTTGGTGCGGTTTATGGTCTGGCGGTGTCATTGGACCTTACTTTTTCGAAAATGAGGCTGGAGCAACAGTTACGGTTAATGGATTGCGCTATCGAGAGATGATTAATGATTTTTTATGGCCGGAATTGGATGGTATTGATTTGGACAACGTTTACTTTCAACAAGACGGCGCTACGTGCCACAGAAGCAACGAAACCATCGATCTTTTACGGGAAAAGAGGTGATCACAATTGGCCACCGAGATCTTGTGATTTAACACTATGCGACTTTTTCCTTTGGGGTCACGTGAAAGATAAGGTCTACGCCAACAGTCCAGCATCGATTCAAGACCTCAAAGATGGAATTCGTGAGGCTATCGAGGACATAGGGCAGCCGCTTTGCAATTTGGTTACGGAAAATTTCATGAAAAGGATATGGTCCAGTAAGCGCAGTCGTGGCGGCCATTTGGCTGATGTTGTGTTCCATTATTAACGGCATACCTTCCTCTTTATAATGAAATAAACATCCGATCATTTATCTCAAAAAATGGCATTTTTCTTTGAATATCAAAATAACACATCTTATTGGAAAACCTAGATACTATCAAACTTCATAATACACACAAAGGCGTTGGGATCATACATAATCTGACCCTGTTAGGATCAGGTATAAATATAAGGGTAGATTTTATTCTATTGTATCTCATATTTTAATTGGAGGGGACTAATTGACCGTGAAAAATTGTATTAAAAACATTTGAAAATCCGAGGGATATAAATGATAGCAGAAAAAAGTATTTTGATATCGTTCGGTCACGTCATTTTGATCATTTTAGAATACTATTAAAATTTGGTCTCTATTTCTAAGTAATAATAGATTCAATTTTCCAGATAGAAGGTGTAAAGGGCCCAATGAACATTACGCTTGCGGTAGTGCTTGTCAAACAGCATGTGAAACTTTAGGCGAACCGTGCCCTATAGTGAACGTCAGATGCAATGATGATTGCTTCTGCAATGATGGATATGCTAGAGACGACGATGGTATTTGTATACCACAAAAGAAATGTCCTCCAAAAGATTAGTGATAAGTGATAATAATAAACGATAATACAACTACTATTTGTTTTAAATTTAATATTAACTAATTATGTATTCTTCCAATTTGTTAGTTTTCAACTTACTTTTGTAAAAATCAGGTTTTTTCATTAAAATCTTCAACTAAATACACTTTTCAGTTTGATGTGCTTCAAAAGTGTGTTTCTTGGTTTTCAAGAACTATATTTATTTTCCACTTCTTAGTTCGATTTGTTGTTACAAATAAAACTGTAAGGAAGAAATTTACAGTGATAATTTCTAAAAAAAAGATTGTCAATAAAAATCAATTTCTAACAGTGTGAATGGGATTTGAACCCACGACCGGCGATTCCAGGGGTTGATGCCTTAGCCCGCTAGGCTAACGAACGGGTGTTAATAAGTCGAAACAACCTAGTTGAAGCACAGGTGACATTGTATAAAGAACTCGTCAATTTTAGGTTTATGCTTTATGTCAAAATTTTTATCTTTACCCTACTTAGGTTCATCCCTTGATAGCAACGCTGTACCAGGGCTATTTAAAACACTCGAAACCCGGAAAACCTTAAATCATGACACGCTGTATTAATTGGTCTCGGTTTCAAGATCTGTGTGTAAGACCGTGTCCTATCTTAATAAAACAAGAGCCTCTGGGTGCTAAAAGCTCCTCTTAGTATTATTGGTTGGTGTAAAAGTAATTTCGGTTTTGTAGTATAAATAAAACACTCAATTATATATATTTCAGTTTCATTATTCCGCACTCATAAAATATCTGGTCCTTATCAGCAAAAAACAGAACCAGGTGCGATTGAAGTTCATCTTCATTTGTGAAAGTTTGACTGTTCAAAGAATTCTGCAAATTTGGAAATAAATGGTAATCAGATGGTGCCAGATCAGGGCTGCATTGGGGATGTGGTATCAGTTCCCAGCCAAGCTCCAATAGTTTCCCACAAGTTTCCAAAGATATGTGAGGTTATGGTGGAGCATTTAACCTTTTCGATTTGACAATTCTGGTTTTTTTTATTTGATTGCTTCATCCAGTTACATTAATTCCATTCATTGCTTTTTTGTTGTTTTTCAACTTTCGATGTGGTTTGTGCTGGTTCATCGTGTTTGCTCCATGATTGTTTTCGAAGTATGTTACTGTGAAGGACCCATTTTTCATTCGTGAGGTACCCAAATATTAAGCTTCTTAAATAGCGCTAGACATTTTAAGTGTTTTCCAATAATTGTGTGCGATACATGTAGCCTCTGCGCAACCTCTCGATCATCATATGACGATCCTGTTTAATTAAGACTTTGATTTGGTCTTCATCAACCTCACTAGGCCGACCAGAAAATTGCTCATCGTTGAGGAAATATTCTCCAGAACGGAATTTTTTATAGCAATTCTGACACGTTTGCTGTATTATGGAAGTAAAAGAGTGAAATATGCCGAAAATTTTTGTTTCTGCACTCCATTTAAAATTAACCCACAACTAATAACTTTTATAAAGTATGGTTACAACCCATTGACACCACTAAACTATTGTAATTTGTGATTATACTTGACGATAGTTAACACCAGGGTCTATGATGTCCAGCCAATCCCACAGCAGCATTGATATTTGACATAATATAGTGGATGCGTAGTTGATCCGGAGCGGATGCCTACCAACAACTTGTTAATCTCATTGTAGCACGTGTTCAGTCGGAACGAAGCGTTTTCGTTCTATTCACGTATAGAGTTATTTTGATACCTGAAATGGGTGTTTCAAATTGTGGCCAGGCATCTAAAACGTGGGAATATGAATATTTACTAATCTCTATTATCTATATTTCTATATTATAAACGGTTTCTTATTGAGAACGTGGCAAGGAAACACCAAAGTGGACTAACTTTAATATATTTTCCGAGCTTTCGAATACTCATGCATTCATCGTCTGGGACTGAAATTATGGTCAAATACAATAGAAGAAATATGTATAAAAGTATAACAATAATAAAATTTCACAATATTTAATTAAGATTTCCAGTGATTTTTGATAGTATTAATGCTTGTATAAATTTTTAAACTCATAGAATTCAAAACTCAATATTCAAATTGACGTTGATAGAAATATTGATTAATTGAAATATCAATTCTGTTTACTATAGGAATTTTCAATAGTTTTTCATTGGCTAGATTATGAATGAGATTGAATTTTTATAGGTTAGATAAGGATAAGTTGTACTGATTGATGTTCAATATTGATTGGTGAATTTATGGATACATGGATATGGATATAAATATAAATGACAATAAATTTTATAGGTTAGGTCATTATAAGTGAAGTTGAAATTTATAGGTTAGGTGAGAATAGTTGGTTGTTAATGGCGTTGAATAACTCAACTGAATTAAATCAGTTTTCTATATTATACATAGAAAAAGGAAAATGTTGGTTAATTAAGTTGAAGTTATACTTATTTGAGATCTGTTCTTCCTTCTGATACTCAGATAACGACTGTTTGGCTACCCGGACCGGTTTTATAGGCAACATAAAAGTGTTAAGTGTTAAAAACAAGATGGCAAAGGTTTAAGGTTAGTGAAAGGTACGGTGTCATATAAAAATTTTCCCAGAAGGGTATTTTTTCCTATATTTTGTTCATGTTCAAAGATACAAACACTATTTATAGACTAGGCAGTTATTGGAGACTCCACCAATAACTTTTGGTTTCCACCACAAGCACCACGTTCAATCACCAGAAAAAATTGATAAGGATGTATATACCTATCTTTAAAATATTTGTAGATATACTTGGAAGTACTCCATTAGGCCCTAATAGAGTAAACGGGCAAAGAAAACAGTTCTTCAAAGACTAAGGTAAACCTTAATCATAATACGTTTGAAAAGCAAACTGATAATATAGTTTTATTCAATTGTGTTAAAAAAATGATTCAGTATTGAAAGGTATGGATGAAAGATTAGAAGATGATGATCTATTGTTTTAAATAGCACGGAAGCATACACAAGAAAACAAAAACCAAAAATACAAAAAAACCGGTTTAGTAGTTTTATGATAACTATGTATTTATCTACTGCACTGTCGCCTCAATGGACCCTGAAGGCGTTAGACTTAACAAATAATGCAGTCTGCAGATTATATCGCGTAGAGGATGATACCTTCATCCACATTCTCGTAAAGTTTGTGAGACACTACGGAACTCCAAAGTACTACGCCTGGGAGCTTATGAAGATGAAGATATCTGGCAACTACAGCCATCCCATATTCCAAGAGGAGTGGATTAATAGATCCCCAATTTCGCAGCAATAAAGGGGAATAGACCCTTTGGGTCGCGGTATGTATGATATTCTAATATTTATGTAAAGCTAACGAAGCAAGAGATGGCGTTGAAACGGGAAATCGGGTTGGCTATCTAAACGACGTGGTTGATCTATGGGATTAACTATGCAAAATAAAGGATATCGACAGGATCTGTTGGCTCTCGCCAAATTCTTGGTACTGCGGAAATCATATTTCGGTTCTCACCTCGATACCAACCTAAATTTAATAAAGATAAAAATAAAAATTTATTTATATCAATGAAATGTTTGCCCTCACTACAATTTTGTTTACCTACCTAATTAAACAATTACTACAAGTAACATGTGGAGCCCACGGTTTATCTAAATTACGAACAGGGTATTTTAAATAGGTTTCACAAAATAATTCACATGCATTTAGCTACCACATATCTCGTTTATTAAAATGCATCAGCATCATATTCACACTTTCTAAATGACATTTTAACCTTTTTGAGACATCTAAAAAACAATTTATTGTTGTTTATCATCTAAGTGACATCAGTAGATACTGTGTGTCGAAGTTTTTCCGCGGTATTTTGACAAAAATTATGATTATTGAATACTTTTTGTTTCAAAAAAAAAAGATTTATTATCATAACTATCACAAAATCGAACTTTATAAGAAATATGTGCAAACACTATTTTTTGAAGATTTTTACGCACAATAATCTGGACACACAGTTTTAGTAACAGACTAGAAAGTTTGACAAATTCGTAACTCTAAACTGTTGTCACTGAGAATTTTGAAATCTCTCTCTTATTTTGAATCAATGTTCCACTATTTATAAAACGATTTTGGAGTTAGCTTACTATGTACTAATAATTCCAAAGAGGATTTTGTGTGTTTGCAAACAGTGTTATGTAAGGTGAAAGTGCGGGGATACCATAAAAATTATTATCTCTTTATGTAGGCGAATTTATTAAATGTAAAATAATGAGTGATTTTTATACAAAACAGTTCTGCTCACTAAATGTTGACAATAAGAAATATTATAACACAAAACTCTCATTATTCAAAATAGCGTGAATGGCAATTAAAATTTTTCATTTTATTCAACAGGTTACATATGTCGAGTTCTAGGTACAGTGAAGAGTTGACTAGAGTTTATTTTCACTATTTCGTACATTTTTTTTTGTAATTACACAAACATATGCTAGAAAAATACAAGATCAGTTCTATTTTATGACATAATAAAAAGATGTTCTAGAAAATTGAAACGTTCATCAACAAATACCTACGAGTTATGTGCAAAACTTTCTTGGTAAACAGTGAAAAATAAAAAATAGATGTAACGATTACGGAAACTAGCAACAAACATAACCAGACTAGCATTAACCTTTTGCGGCTGGCTCCGCTCTGACTCCAATGCGATCTCAAATACTCAGCGTTTTTTGAACCGACCACTTGTTTATTTAACTTCTTACCCTAGTAATAGTTGGAATAAAATATTAGTAGTATTGTGACAATCATTGGAAAGTAATTTTTCGAAAGTTATAAGTGCTGGCGGAGCAAGATTCCTTATGCCAGCCCTTGGTTCAATAATTCAGAATGTGGTTTCATGAATAAGAGCAATGTTGGATGGAAGAAATTCTGCAAGATAATGAAATTGGATATATTGTATTTAATGACGAAGAGGAGGAAGAAAAAGAAGATAACGTAGAAAACTCGATTGTAGTGATACTGAGCAGGAGGTTGTTGGTGAAAACCTAATTGATGGATCTAATTTTCTTGGCAGAAGCATATACGTCTAAAAAATGGGAGAACGCGCTTGGAGAACATATTTAATCATCTATTATGTGCTAAACAAATCACTGAAAATTTAAAAAGTATTCTAGAATTCACTCTGGTAAATAATATATCGCAAAAATATAAGAGATTGTTCAAATGGAGACCATAGAACCAGCATAACCACATCCGGGAGGCCGATGTGCAATTTTGTTATAGGAAAAAGAGCAGGCCTACATGATTCACATACAGAAAATGTAAATAATTTATATTTGAAGAACAATCTGTATATACCTGCTCTAACTTTCTATAAAATATAAGAGAATAGTCTATTTTGATTAAATTTTTGTATAATACTTTGTTTCAGATTAAGGTGACTAGATTTTTAGATGGCCAAAGCGGGAAAACTCTGAAGGAGAGGGTATCAACAAAAATTTTCATACAGAATAAAAATAATATCGTAATATTTACATATTTTCAAACTAAATACAATTTATAAATATAAAAAATGTATATTATTTTATTTCTTGAAATAATTTTTATTTAAGTGAATTTGTTTCATTAGATTATTATTATAAAATATTATAAAAATCTTCACAAGAATTTGTCAAATTATATTTGATACATAAATCGCTTTCAAAGTTATAACATTGATTTTTCTGATGTCTACACTTGATTTACTGTAGCAAAAAACGCGTTCCGTCGCACCGTTAGCTCCAGGTAAAGATAGTGCATATTCCATAATTTTTAATACATTATTGTATGGAACATGTATGAAACAAATTATGAAATATTTCTAATTATTTGTTTTATACACTGATTTTTTCTGATGCTCAGTATTTAAGCTTTTCCTTATCAATAAATTTTTTACTTATGACACTTCATTAAAAAGATCATTTTCGGAAATATTACTCTTTGGGAATTTTTGCGAAACATTCCAATTAAGTTCTGGTTTTAATGTAACGGTAGAAAATTATTTTTCCTACGATCACTTATGAAAATGATAGATGTAACACTCATTTTTACCCAAGAAAGTAGAATATTTCACACATGTACTAAAAAATAACAAAACATACATGTATTGAAATGCTGTGATGAAATACGTCATAGGAGGCGTAGGGGGTCGTTTTTTGAGGTTCTACCCCTCCGTGAAAAAGTGGGGTGAGCAATTTTGACGTTCTTGGGGTAGATTTTACATATTTTGACCCTTGAATATGTCATTACTTTCAAGATCGGACCTCGAGAAGTGCCCCAAATTTCAAAATGAAAATTTCCCCATTTTCCGAAATATACGTCAAAATTGCGGTTTTTCTTCAATAGACCGAATACATTTTTCAAGATCGAATTTTCAATACCATATTTTTGTTTCTTTCAAAGCATATTCGACGAATCTTCAGTATTGGGATTGATTTCAAAATTTTTATCGTAATATCCTGTTCTCAAAACAATAATTCATTGTGGAGGTGTATATTACTATACTGGAGCGAAATTCTTTTGATCACTTTGCAGGGGCACGGGGAAAACAAATTAGGGAATAAAATTTGAATTTTTTCTGGTAGAAAAGGACTTCTTTCTCTCGAATTTTGGTCTATTTTTTTATACTTTTTTTGAGTGGTTGGGAGATACGAACGTTTATTCAAATTTATTCCCCTCCCTTTCAGAAAATTGACCCCTGCGTCCATCCTCAAGTTTAAAAGCTTCACACTTACAAGCTTGAGACAATAAAATAAATTCCCTGAATATAAATATGAAGTATAAAGGTAATATTTCAAAATACCGAAAAGACAAGGCTTATTATGAGGTTTAGGAGTTGCCCCCCCTTTCCCCATCATTCCTTCTTCAAATGAAAATCCTTTTAATTATATGAATATAATTTTGACGAATACTTTATTTTTTTTATATACAACCGGAATTACTGCAATTTGCATGGCAGATTGCACCAAGAGTGTCTTGAAGAAAAATGTATAAGAAAAAATAGATCAAAGTTCGAAAGAAAAGTTCTCTTTTCTACTAGAAAAAATTCAAATTTCATTCCCAAATTTGTCCCCTGTAAAGTGTGGTTAAAACGATTTCGCTCCAGTATAATGCTACACCTCCATAACGAGTTATTGTTATGAGAACAGGTTATTACGATGAAAATTTTTAAATCGACCCCAATACTGAAGATTCGTAGAATATGCTCTGAAAAAACAAAAATTGTGGTTCCTTAAATGCTAATCAAAATGTAGTAAAAGGCTCAATAACGAATAGGCTCATTGTCGAGGTCTCTTTTGATCATATCTAATATTTGTAAGGCTTCAAAATTCCTCACATTTTGTACAGAGAAGAAAATATTCAAAAAACGTACAAAAAACATGAAAAATCTTCGAAACTGGGCAACTTGCAGTACCTCGTGTTTCCTCCCACCTCGACATACCGAGCTCATTTATACGTTAAAATGTCATATTTGACCTATATTACTCGAATATGGTATTGAAAATTCGATTTTGAAAAATGTTTTCGGTCTATTGAAGAAAAACCTAAATTTTCACGTATATTTCGGAAAATGTGGAAATTTTCAATTTGAAATTTGGGGCACTTCTCGAGGTCCGATCTTGAAAGTAATGACATATTCAAGGGTCAAAATATGTAAAATCGACCCCAAGAACGCCAAAATTGCTCACCCCACTTTTTCACGACGGGGTGGAACCTCAAAAATCGTCTCCCTGCCCCTCCTATGGCGACTTTCGAGGGAATCCCAATCTCTAAAATTTTCTTTTAACATACCAATGTTCATGCTTCTGTCATTAATTTCCACTTTTTTGCAGTTTACCACTGCACTAAGTTACAAAAAATGTATTGTTCTATTGGTTCTTTTCCTCTTCTTCAGTTATAAAATACTCTTCGTTTTTGTCATCTCCACTATTACAAATAAAAAATATTTTGTGGATTTTTTAACTTTTCACCTCACTTGTTTATATACTTTTCAACACGTGTTGAAATGCTTTTCAACACATGTGTTATATTGTTTAATTGACTTTCTCATTTGAAAAGTACGTTTTTTGATTAAGATTTCGTTAGGTGCGATGACAAATTTCAACGTCTCCATTTTAGTTTATAATTTGTTTCTCGTAAATCGATCATAACATGTGCAATGGAGCTTATAGTATGAACATTTGGATTTTTAACTATCATTGTGAATATATACTGAGTGAACATTTTTGTAGTTGATAAAGGATTTATCAAGTGAATTTATCACCACACTCACAAAGAGATATTTGTGATTATTCGGGGTCAGATGTACATGACAAAGATACTGATTGTAAAATATACAATAAATCCTACTTCCGCTAGGGACGCACAACCTTTTCTTTAAAAAATCATCTAGAATCGATGCATCCACATGAGTTCAGTTTATTTGGAGGCTTGAGATGCGAAACACAATCAAGGAAACAAAATAATGACCCAGATAAGTTTCATCATAAAAAAATGCTAATCAGTTTTCTCTGGTTTTCACTTGACGACAAAACAAAAAACGGAGGAGGTTCTTAACTTAAGACAACGCGGTTATTAGTTTTCATTAAGTATTATGCTCCTATTTTTCATTTTGCTCAATATTTTATAAAAATATACAAAAAAAAATTTTAACGTCTTTTAAAGGCATTTCATTCCGCGGATGTTAACCTTCAGAAATCTGTATCTGCAGTCGCCTCGGGAGATATGAAAAAATCTGCATTTGCAACATCCTTGTTTGTGACATCTTTAGGTTGAGATCGGAAACAACACTCATATATAGCAGACACAAACGCGCGTCAATACAATCCGACAAGAAATCTTATCACAAGCCTTGAAAAAGTTTTAACGTAAACGTTTTAAGTAACGTAAAGTTTTTACGAGCTTGTCTCTTTCCTGAGCTAAGAAATAAATTTATAATTTTTTTATTGGATGCGTACATTATTATAGTACACTATATATAGTTGGTCTATAAATTTTTAAAGTATTATCTTTCGATACCACGTAATTGGCCCACATTTCTTTGACAGAGTTTATCTTTAATTCATAGAAAATAATTTGCAGCTTTTACTTCAAAATATTTTATTCAATATACAGTATTTATTATTTTTTTTTTCACAATGGCAATTCAGTCCATTAAATCACTTAAATGATCATTTTTATGATGAATAAGCGGAGGAGGACCAATTCCATGGCTAGTTCGATCATCGGGATTACCGATAATTGATTTAAAAAATTCACCAAAAAAAATAATCTTGAAAATATTTCAGAAAGTAATCAATAAGGGTGTGAAGGAAATTTCATATTAAAAGTATATCATTAAAAAAATTCTTCATACAGATTTTTCTTGTTATAATCAATTTAACATATAGACAATATTTGTCAACTCACTACATAACGATTTTAATCCTCCCAAAGTACTTCGGTCAAATGTGAATATTTTGAGAACAAGGATTATAGGAAGAACCTAAATTAGGGAATATACTGAGTGTCGCATTTAAAAAAAACGCTTTGTCACGTAGCTCTGAGTATTTTCCACGTAACAGTTATCATTCGTAGTCATACTTAGAAGTCAACCTGTATACGATAAGTTTTTGGTAGCATTTCTCTATGAAATTTCCAAGATTCTCACGTGGGGACAACCACTTATCATTTGAAAGTATAAAAACATCTTCACACAGGTCTACCGTCATTTGGTTTTTGGTGTACTGAAGATGATATTGAAAGCGGTATGTATTTAGCTATCTAGGCCATATTAAATAAATTTTAAGACGAGGTTGAGATTACGCAATTAATTCATAAAAAAGGAAACTCTCGCAATACATATAATAATATTATGAGACTATTTTCGAGATATGTAGTAAAGAGTATTGGTACCAATTATTTTATATTTCTCCTTCAATTTATTTTTTATATAACCTTTTATAGTGGGTGAATCAAATTTTCAATTACTGGATTTTCAACCAGACACGATATCCCAAAAGTGCTTAAACAAATCAAGCAGATGGATTTTTAAATGGAATGCTCTATATTTGATATCATTTTTTTATTTTCAAAGGAAAGTATCTTTTCAATAGCGTGATTAATTCTTATTTTTGAATTCAGTTGTCATTGTTATTTATCTAAACTTTCTATTACTGCCACATTATTCAAGTCAATTATTCAAGATTAGTTGATTACATATTTTAAACACATTATTGAGGAGCAGCATGTTTTTATAAAAAACGTTGGGTTGAAACAAACCTCTATAATTATTTTCTAATTCATATACATGTATGTATACTGACTTCTATAGGGAGTTATTGAATTTTGTTGGGTAAACTCTAATATAAATAATAGATCCTAGGCGAACACCAATACCATTGAACCAAAAATAACAAGGTTGATATTGGAAATTTGTCTAGAACTAACCTGAATACATTTCAGGGTAATCTTGAAGATCAAATTGGGCCTACATTTATGAAATCGAGTCAGTACATCACAAAATTAATGTTTTAAGTTAAAACATTTAAAAAAAAATTTTCTCGTCTCAAACAACCTTGGATAACACAGAATATTAGGCTCATGCAAATATAAAGGGATAAAGCTCCAAGGAAACTGCCAGAAACAAAATTAATAACATATTATAATTCTTAATTATAAAAGGATCTAAGGGATTTACATATCCCTATTGAACGAGTGAAAAAAATATATTTATAATTCAAATTGTACGGTTGTTATTCTTATGAAAAATAAAAAATTTCGAAAAACATGAATGTCACGAAAACTACTTGTATTATATAGCCCTCATTACTTGCTAAAGCTAATGAAATTAATAAGTTCTTTGTTAATGATTTCAAAAGTAATTCTCAACAAGATGATGATATTTTGAACTTTTATAATAACAACGTGAGTCTATCTGCAAATTCTTTATTATCGTTTAATTCAACAAATGATGAGGAAGTTTAAGATATAATTAAAAACATTAAAACAAAACCATATGGTAGTGACAAATATTTAATTAATGTTTTCCTAAATATCTGGAAACATGCCTTAGTAGTTACATTACCTAAAATTTCTAGACCTACCGATTATTTTCACTTAAGAAGTATCAGTCTTCTCCCATCAATGTATAAAATTTTAGAAATAATTTTAGAAAAGCAAATAAGTCAGTCCAAGTCAGTCTGGATTTAGATCTGGGTATACGAGCCCCGTCCCATTTCAGTTGGCCCACTTAGAAAAATTCTAAATTATTAAACTTTATTTTAAAATGCCAAAAAGTAGCTGTTAGTAAAATGTTTTAAACTTTTAGTTTCACATCTAAAATAGGTTTTGGATGGAGAATATTATTAAGAATATTGTCAAATATTTTGATTGATATTTAATATGATAATAATTTTTTGTGCATATACAAGGGTTCATTGTTTCCAAAATTGTGTTCAAAGTTTCATTAGGTCTAAAATACGCAAATAATAAATTAGACTGTGTAAGTCATATTTTCACAAAATGTTTTTTTTTCAATTGACAGATAGATTTTGGAAGTAATAAGGTGAGTATAATTTTTAAAAGGGGCAGAGGAAAAGTTATTGATGAAATAATTCGATTAATCATAATAAACTCATTCAAAAATGGGTGAAAGAAGTCAGAAATCGCGAAATTTGTAAACATGTCAAATTACGGTGTTCTAAATATAGTTCGCTTATATAAAGCAAATGGTTCGATTGTCTCTAAACGCCGGTACGTAAGAAAATCGAAATTGTCAGACAAAGATAAACGAGTGTTAAAAAGAATAATTCAACAAAACAGACGTGCTAACTATGGTCAACTAAGTGTACTTTGGAGTAATGCAGTGGGTAGGCGGGTTTCAAGATCCACATGTCACAGAGAGACTCAAAAATTAGGATTTCGAACATACCAGGTGAATTTTGTAACACCTTAGTTTAATGCATATTTTTCTAAATTCAAATGTTCTTTACATAGGTCAAGGAAAAGCCATTATTGAATCAAATCCAAAAGAAAAATAGTTTTAAATGGGTCAAAGAGCATAAATATTGGAATTTTGTACAGTGGAGCTTTATACATTGAAGTGATGAGTCTCGTTTTGAAGTTTGCGTTGGTGAGATCGAAGTAGTGTTATTCTATAAAAAAATAAAGCTTTTCATCCAGATTGTTTGAAGCGGAAAGTGAAATTTCTGGCATCTGTGATGGTGTGGGGCTCGATACCTGCAAGAGGAGTGGGAAAACTGTATTTCATAAACGGAATTGTCAATACTGAAAAGTACCTGGATATTTTAGAAAAATCATTGTTGCCAACAAGAGAAGTAACTTTCACCGCTGGGAAAGCCTTTATTTGTCAGCAAGATGGAGCAGGATGCCATAAGTAAAAAAAGGCCTTAAACTGGTTCTCACTTTTAGAGTGGGTTCAAGTAGTCCAGATTTATCAACAATAGAAACACTTTGGCATGAAATGAAAAGCAGTTGCGTGCAAATCCAGCTAGAACTGTCATGGAATTAAAAGAAAGACTACAAGAAATTTGGGATGATTTTACTCCCGAATACTGCCAGAATTTAATAAACACCATGCCTCAAAGAATTACGGCTGCTATTAAAAATAAAGGGGATATTACGCAATGGTAACTTTTAAAAGTATGTTTAATATTTAATTTTTCCTGATTACATTTGGTTTCTGTTTTTGTTTTGGTTTGTAATTACAACATATGTTAAGACTTGTAACTCCTTTAACAGTATCTAAAATGTTTATAGAAAATATAAAGTGCTCCGAACGAAACAATTTTTTCTTAATAGCTAAAAAAGCAATAATTAGTAATTTTTTTTAATTGGGCCAACTGAAATGGGACGGGGCTCGTAGCTCGTTTCCATAATTTCGTTCTAAGAGTTACTATTCCTGAGATATTGCAATTCTAAGAGTCACATTATACATAATATGCACACATTTCCATGCCACTTGTGAGGTAGTGTACTCGGCGCGTTTTTTACCGTGGTTTCCCCTGTAGGCCTACTCCACTAACTGTCATGACAATTTTAAGATAATTTAAGGGAACAATACCCGTCAAGTTCTATATATTACTTTTTGATTTATATCGATTATTGAATTAACTATAGTTTTCTTTTCTAATCAGATTCATACTCTTGAAAATATACTTCAACAGTAATGTCTTCTTCGATTTCTTCTTCTTCCTCTGCCTTTTGAAGGATGATGATGAATCGTTCAAATGGGGCTGAGTCATTGGCATCTTCATTAAAATCACAGGAATATTTCTCTATTGTACTCAACAGGACATTTGAGCAAGACTGACCTTGGCAATTGGTACACGCTGGAAAACAACCCGAATTTTGTATAGCCACATTTGGTACTATAACCTTTTTTGCAATTGCAAAAAATAGTGTTGAGGAGTTTTTCTGGAACAGGTGGAAGTAAAATTTTAATCGGTTCCAGAGTATTATTTATCAATTTCCAGCTCCAGTCTTTTGGGTTCAGTTGATTGCCTAGCCATGTTTGAATAGCAGATGCCGATGCTGGAGGAAGACATGATAGTTGTACTTGTTTCTTGTTTCACGTATTTTTTACAAAAGTAAAGTATCGGTATTTATTAGTACAAGTTTTGGAGCTTCATAAACCTCAAGAAGAAAGCGAATTCCTTCCGTAACTATTATTTGAGGTGTGGAATCAATTTCTATAAATACTTTATTCTATGAAATAGCACAAATACGAGGATGTATTGATATATAGTTAGCCTAGACCAGTTCCATGCATAAACAAAATATTGCGTTACCATAGCAACGAACAATAACTTATTAGAAGTGTCAGTGTAAAATTTGACGTCAAAAAAGTAAGCAGATTTACGAAGATATGCTCAATATCCTTGGTGATCAATGTCCTTCGTTTGCGACCGTGAAAAATTGGACTGCAAGCTTCAAAAGAGGTAAATTTTCCATTGAAGATGATGACCGATCGGGAAGGCCAGTTTCTGTGTCAATCCCCGAAAATATCGATGCAATTCATGACATGATTTTATCAGACCGTCGTATTGGGCTAAAACGGTTATCTGAAGCACTGAATATTCCATACGAACGCGTTCATCATATACTTCACGTCAATTTGGACATGAGAAATGGAATGGCGACACTCTGATTCTCCAAGATAAGGGTAGAACAATAACCGGAGATTACTATTCGACATTACTGACCAATCTACGGGAAAAAATTAAATAGAAAAGACGCCGAAATCTATCCAAAGGTGTTTTGTTTATGCAGGCCAACGCCCCTGCTCGCAAATCCCAAGTTGCCATGCAAAAAACTCGTGGTTTAGGGTTCGAATTACTAGAACACTCCCCTTATTCATCAGATTTGGCTCCGTCCGACTATTTTTCTTTCCTCAACTGAAAAAAAGTTTAAAACATTTTTTTTGAAAGGTCTAGAGACGTTGCAGGTTCGTTGTAATAAATGTATCCAATTAAGAAAAGAATATATAGAAGAGTAATAGAATATTTTGACATTGAAATTTTGTTTGGTTCTATAGTAGATTAAGAACTTTTCGAAATATTCTCGTAAATATTAACATAAAAAAATGCTGTGTGATTCTTTGATGCTCTCACATTTTAAACACTGTGATGTGGTATATGGGCCAAAGTGATACTTATAGAATCCAAAAAGCTCAGAATTTTTGTTTATGACTAATCTATGGTATCAGGGGAAGCGGAAGAATCTCATATAAACTAAAAGAAGCGATTTGACTAAGTATGTACAATAGAAGAAAGCTGCACACAAAACTTGAAGTGTTAGTATTGAAGAATTGATCAAACGACCTGTCACAAACATTTTATTTACCTTCGTATATAAAATAATATTTTGTTATCAATGGTGAATGATAAATGATTTATAATTATATAACCTCAAGGATCCCACTTGGACTATTATTTTTCAATATCTACATCTAAAAATCTCTGAATGTTTAAAATCCTATAAATACCAAAAATATTAAAAGAATTCAAAAATACGTCAAAATTAGCAATGCCAAAAATTCATACAAATTCATTGTCAAAAAATCATTCAAATAAAAACTCTCGATTAGTATTATCGACTGATATATCAGTCCCGTTAATTGCTTTTTTATTTATTTTTAGGGATCAATGATATGGAATATCATTAATATCTTAATATTAATACAAGACAGAAGCAATTGTTTCTCATTAAAGTTGTTTCAATTATGCAAAGCTTGAGTTCACTTTCCCTGAAAAATAAACGCCAAATAAATGATGTGATATTCGTATATAGAATTTGTCATTTCAATGAGATTACCAGCCTCATGAAATTTGATATTCCGGCTTATGAAAGTTCTCTTAGAAGTTATCAATATAAGTATTTAGGAAATTTGCATTATGCCTTATGCGATTCGTATATATAGGAGGACCTTGTAATTATTTCTTTGAGAATAGAAAACCTTGAGTATGGAAATGTCTTTAAATAATTGTTCGATCGTTCAATCGTAAAATTTTGAGCAGCTGAATTTAATCCTTTCAATTTGACTGATGAAGAGCGTTTGGAACGACCAAAAACTGCGACGACCAGCGATATTATCAAGAAAACTCACCAAATATTACTTCTCACTACTGTCAGTTTGAGATTAGAAATATAAAAGAAGCTATTGGCATATCATAACATTGCATGATTTAAGCAAAGTGAGTCAGATTTTTCGTCGATTCATTATTATAGATGAAACAATATTGAAGACAGTGAATTGCAAAGGGCAATACTGCTGCATAAAATGTGAAAACGATTTTATCCAGTAGAAAAAAAGAGACTGCGCTCATTAACTATATCTTCAAAAAGATGAAACAATAACAGGGAAGTATCACACATTATTACCTCATAAGGTAAAGGAAGAAACTACAAAAAAGCTTCCACATTTGAAGAACAAAAAAAAATGTTTTCTTATAAGGACATTGCACTTTCAAACGCCTCGGTGATTGCGATACCTAAAATTGCACGAATAAATATTTGCCAAGCCATATTAACGTGGTTTAATCAAAGTTAGTCATATTTTTCGTAGATTCATAACTATGGATGAAACCTAGATACACTACGACACTCCTGAAATGAAACAATTCATTTAGTAGAAAAGAGACTATGCTCAATGACTATATCGTCAAAAAGATAAAAAGTAACTGGGAGGTATCATACATCATTGCTTCATGAGATAAAGGGAGAAACTGCAAAGAAGCTTCTACATTTGAATAACAAAAAAGTGTTTTCTTATCAGGACATCGCACTTTCGAACGCCTCGGTGATTGCCATACCTAAAATTGCACGAATAAACATTCGCCCAGCCTTATTAACGTGGTTTAAGCAAAGTGAGTCATATTTTTCGTAGATTCATAACTATAGATGAAGCCTAGATACATTACGACACTCCTAAAATGAAACAATATTGAAGACAGTGAATTGCAACTAAATTTCATTTAGTAGAAAAGAGACTATGCTCAATGACTATATCGTCAAAAAGATAAAAAGTAACCGGGAGGTATCACACATCATTGCTTCATGAGATAAAGGGAGAAACTGCAAAGAAGCTTCTACATTTGAACAACAAAAAAAGTGTTTTCTTATCAGGATATCGCACTTTCGAACGCCTCGGTGATTGCGATACCTAAAATTGCACGAATAAACATTCGCCAAGCCTTATTAACGTGGTTTAAGCAAAGTGAGTCATATTTTTCGTAGATTCATAACTATAGATGAAGCCTAGATACATTACGACACTCCTAAAATGAAACAATATTGAAGACAGTGAATTGCAACTAAATTTCATTTAGTAGAAAAGAGAATATGCTCAATGACTATATCGTCAAAAAGATAAAAAGTAACCGGGAGGTATCACACATCATTGCTTCATGAGATAAAGGGAGAAACTGCAAAGAAGCTTCTACATTTGAACAACAAAAAAGTGTTTTCTTATCAGGACATCGCACTTTCGAACGCCTCGGTGATTGCCATCCCTAAAATTTCACGAATAAACATTTGGCAAGCCTTATTAACGTGGTTTAAGCAAAGTGAGTCATATTTTTCGTAGATTCATAACTATAGATGAAGCCTAGATACATTACGACACTCCTAAAATGAAACAATATTGAAGACAGTGAATTGCAACTAAATTTCATTTAGTAGAAAAGAGACTATGCTCAATGACTATATCGTCAAAAAGATAAAAAGTAACCGGGAGGTATCACACATCATTGCTTCATGAGATAAAGGGAGAAACTGCAAAGAAGCTTCTACATTTGAACAACAAAAAAAGTGTTTTCTTATCAGGATATCGCACTTTCGAACGCCTCGGTGATTGCGATACCTAAAATTGCACGAATAAACATTCGCCAAGCCTTATTAACGTGGTTTAAGCAAAGTGAGTCATATTTTTCGTAGATTCATAACTATAGATGAAGCCTAGATACATTACGACACTCCTAAAATGAAACAATATTGAAGACAGTGAATTGCAACTAAATTTCATTTAGTAGAAAAGAGACTATGCTCAATGACTATATCGTCAAAAAGATAAAAAGTAACTGGGAGGTATCACACGTCATTGCTTCATGAGATAAAGGGAGAAACTGCAAAGAAGCTTCTACATTTGAACAACAAAAAAAGTGTTTTCTTATCAGGACATCGCATCTTCGAACGCCTAGTTGATTGCAATACCTAAAATTTCACTTCTAGTTGCTTGACCACCCACCGTATCTGGCCCCCACTGACTTTTGTCCTATTTTCCATTCCCTTACTTTGTTGACGAGAAAGATCAAACTACTATTTGGAAGGAAATACCCAGGTTACCGCATCAATATGCAAAAAGTATATAGACTGATGGAAACTAAAAATAAGTCGATAATTTTTCAGACAAACTTCGTATTTTACTGAGTTGCAAAAGGGAGTTATGTTACCGAGAATTAATATATTATTAAATAGGAATAGATATAAAAATTTTCATTCATACGATTCTCGATGTTCGTCAATAAAGGCTACTCTTATGGGTTATGTTATAAATTAATAATATTAAGTAAATTCCCAAGCTGAAATTCTGTGAATAGGATATTACAATTATATAGGTACTCATTTATCATAACATTTTATCTTGAACAAGATTGAGAAAAAATAATTTCGTAACACCTAATATGACAAACATAAAAAAACGGATACGTTTTAACCTTTCAACTATGATATTATGGATTCTAAGGATTATTTTGTCCAAGGAGAACAACTAAAAAATAACGTGTCATTTAGATCAGCTATTATATTTATAGTTGAGTCTGCTAACTCATTCCGATTATTTTAAATTGATCATAATTAATTATTAAAAAATTTATGAAATAATACGAAATATTTTTTAATAATTATAAAAGATCTCATCAATATTTTGTAGTGAATATTACTTATCCCTGGAAAAAAATGCATTTTAATTAGATGGTTGGAAAACTATAATCTAGTTTCTGAATTTCAGTGCGTTTGATCTATAAGGTGTCTCATAAATAATGTCGGTTTCCGATGAATATTCGAGGTATAACCTATCGTATTGTATGGTTTCAACCCAACGTTCAACAAGATCTTTGGTAAAACCATTCTTTGGGTTTATATGCATAAAATTGTCGCACTAGTTTCAAATTTTTTCCATTAAATATTTCGCTATGAATCTTAATAAATAGTAATCTGTCGGTTTGGACCAGATCGCTGCTTGCTGTCAAGCTCTTCGATCTTATTACACGTAACTTTCGCAGTATGTGGTTTAACATAGTTGTGAGAGAACCCGCTTTATGTTAGCTAAACCTGAATATTTCTCCGATTTTGGAGAATACTCAACCTTCATATTTCCACCAGATACCCAACCAGAGCTTCCGCTCGATTCGCCCTCGTTTTGCGTCGGAATCTGGTAATTGTTCTTTATCTACCCACTGATTTTCCATGTTCGAGCTTTTCAATAAATCCACTTTTCATAGAAAGTAACAATGCGTCTAAAATCGGCTAGCTCAAACCATTCAATGTTTCAGCGAGAAAACCATCTAAAAGTACCAATATCAAACCAACCTTGCTTAAATATAATCCTTTGCTCGTTTTAATAATTCCAAAAGAATTGGAAAGCGTTTCCAAAATTGGTATCTTCATATGCTAGAGTTAGAACGTATTCATCAACATGTGTTTCTAAAAAAAAACGTCAAATTTTGTAGATCTAGCTAAACATGTACCATATGAAATTTTTCAATTATAAATTTAACTGGAAGTTTGTCGATTTAATCAGTGTAGGGCAATTAATAACCTTAGAACTATTTAAAAACAAAAGATCTTTGTTCTTTCACGTAAATAATATATTGGGCTCTAAAAGTTATTGGTATAACATACTTCTACATGCCGAGGTTTCCACTAAAACTACGTCTTCTGCAATTGGTTTCCCAGATTTTTCCGGACATTTATGGCAAATAAATGCTGGTCTATCGTACAGACGACTATTTGCTTCGAAGTGCTTAGTGCGCGAACTACTTTTGTTGGATTTCGCCCATCATACAGTTGATTGTTGTTTAGCTCTGGGTTGATATGCGTGGGTCCATGATTAGTCGCCTATCACGATATTATATACATCTTCTGAAGCACCGTGATTGAATTTTTTAGCATTTCTTTACAACAATAGACACGAGATTTTTTTTGAGCGATTATCATATGTATGTCGGTATGTCACATGACGATTTTGCAATATCAGTTTATGCGTAGCATGGATGTTTCCACAACAGCCGATTTTGGAAGACCTTTACGAAACTCATCCTGTAACGGAGTGCGATCACGATGGTGCTTCATAAACAAAAGTCTAAGCGAGTTGATTGACAGATTACTGTTGGTTTAATCCACGTCGAAAGTCATAGAAAATCATCACATGAGAATGTTTACGATTTAGTTCCATTTTTTGAGCAACATCTGTCTGTAAACAACCCAAATAGTACTCGTATGACAACACGTTCACTATTAGAATTTTCATTGATAGCAATGTTAGATTTGACATATTCACATCAATATTGCCATATATCAAAACTTTAGCAGTAACCCTCGTATACAATAATACAAGTGCTACAAATCATTTTGTAGTCTGCTTCTTCGTCAATAGTACTAGATTAATTTTTTCCAATAGAAATACAATATTTCCTTCGATAGCCATTTGAATAACAGAAATTATATTTTGCGACCACAATCTTTGGATCAGGTCCATTGTTTCAAGTGTTTTCTCATTATTGGGATATCACTGTACATTCTAGCAATATCTATTATAATATAACGACGAAAATTAACTCGGATAATGTTTGAAGATAGCTAAACATTTGTTAGAATTTTCAATTTACTTTTAATCTGCAGTAGTTATAGCAGATAACAGTCTCGGACGTTCAACATAATTCGTGTTCCTATGGACAGGTTTACACGCTGAGAAACACATTCTCATCATTCCGTGATACGGAGCACTTTCAGTATAATATTCACGTAACTTTTCATCGGTTTCTTTGATTGTACCTCCACATAAATTATAATTTATTTGATTATCTCTCTAATTTCCTTTTACTTTATATTAACATAACAATGAACATTTTCCTTCAGGTAACTTTAGAAAACTAATCTATAATCTATTAACTTCAGAAAGTTACTTTTACGTTAAACCGTCGTCGTAAATAGTGATCAAATTTATTAAAATAAATTCATGATTCTTGAATTTTTTCACTTGGTGGTTAATTTCAAGTCTAGATGATTAATTGGAAAATCTAATGCTGTCCAATTTAATTTTATCAATTCCTGCTAGGTTGCGTCTGCTGTGAGCAAGCTGGTGTTGTGTAGAAGAGAAACCTTAGCGAATATAACAATCTCGTTATTTTAGTCGATAATCAAGTTTTATTTAATCCAAGAGAAGGCATTAGTAGATTGTATTGTGTAGGAAATCAACCTCTCCAATCTCAAAAACCAGTACTGAACACTATCCCCACAGATAATCGAGTTTCGGCTATAACGGCTTTTTACCTTTATCCATCCAATTCATAATTGCACGCTTTGATTGAGGCATGTAATGATGCACCTCTGTGGCCACTTTATGTCAAAAAGCTTCATCGTCATTTTCAAAACAAATTCGATTACTTGGGGCTTTTTAATTATCATTTAGCAACTTTGGAACCCAACGCGCTAAGACTTTTCTGAAGCCCTACTATTTTCTAATAGTTGATAGTACACTTCTTGTGCTACATTTTCATTAGTCACATTGATTCTCAACAAGCTTAGGGCTTTCTTTGAATTTGTTGCACCAGTTTCGACTTTCACTGATTTTCTATTTTCTTTATCCACTTCATAATTGCACGCTTCGATTGAGGCATGTAATGATGTACCTTTGTGACTAATTATGTGAAAAAGCTTTCTCTTTCTCTTTTCAACAAATTGGAATTCTTGGGGTTTTTTAATTATCATTCAGTAGCCCAAAGTCCTGAGATTTTTCTGAAGCCGTATTGTTATTTAATGATTGATGGCACACTTCAATAGCTGATACGAAATTTATGGCACTGTGCAGCGTCGATCTCGTTCCAGAAGTTCACGAATATGTGCTTTATTTTCATTAGTCTCACTGTTCACTCCTGACTATGAAAGAGTAGCTTCTTTGAATAAGGTTTATTCCACGTTTTCATGAAGACAAAAGCAAATACAGGTACATTCTCTCACTCATTGCATGGGCTATCAAACTTAGAACTAAAAAAGTCTGGTAATGTCTGCACATGCACAATCAAACTCAAACCTTAATGTTATCACCAAAAACTCGATTGGATTAATATCAGGTACTCATATATATAATAGTAAACTTCTTTCGGTAAGAGTTAGTACTATTTTTATCATTTTATAGTTAACAGTAGTATTCCTGGTGTTGGAGTTAGTTAATGCAAGACCATCAAACGTGAAAGATAGTATACAACATGTATCAAGGCAATCCAGGCAATCCAGGCAATCCGACTACAGAGATACTAACAACGTTAATTATTACGGCAATCAGAAGTATGAAGATGCAAGAAATGCTCGTATAACTAGATATGATTATGATAATAATGGATATGGGAGCTACAATTACAAGTAAGATTTAGTCATGTAAATAATATTTCAGACCCTATTCTAATGGATAATCAATTTTTTCATAGAAAATGGCATTGGCAACATGAATTAATAGATCATCCATCACATGAATATATGCAAATAATTTGTTTCAATCATTTTAAATTCTTTTGTAGTTGTAAGAATTAAAATTCTAATTTTAATATGATAAGAAAAGCAATTGTGCATTCAAATTATTTCATTTTGATGACATGGTAATGATTTCGTGAAATAAATTATTGGAGAGAGTCATAGATCCAATCATATTTTTGCAAACAGGGCGCGTATCTTGACATATTTGGTGGAGAAAATACTTCATCTAAGTGAAAAGGAAATGAAACTAATGGTAGTTATTTAGTTATTATTACAAGGCAAAAGGAAATCGTTTATCTACCGTGGGATAGAGAAGCAAACTACGACGTCTGCAATCGTCAAGCAGAAGCTCCCACGGAGGACAATTCTTTGATCAGATCTATTTGAATAGCTTTGATTCAAAGCCAAGGACGCAAACTATATCGAAGTGTCACAAACTATCGGTTGTAGTATGTCTAATTAGTCAAAATCTGTTTTCACGTAGGATTTGACGTAGTGGAAAAAAAAGTGAAGACCTATTATCAGACAGGAATCAACTACCACGTTTTCCCAAGACAGGCGTCTCCATACGGTAGGCACCAATCGAACTACTCGAGTTTAATTGGATATATCCCTAAAAAAGGGAAATTTTTCAAATTTGGAATGCCACCATGAACTATGGCGAGGAGGGTTACGAAGTTCGCTTCATTTCCTTCTTACCCGCACTCCACAATTACGCATGTTTAATTATAACCGGAATTTATAACTGAAGATGATACTTTATAATTTCTTATTCCTAGTCGTTTTTTGAGTTGATGAAATAGATAGATCCGATGCTTAAGAGTTCAATATAACACCAACTAATGTCGTTATGACAAGTCCTAATCTACTTATGAACACTAAGCATTCCAAGGAATGTTCCAGGTTATTCTGTTCCTCTGACTCTTCATTTTCGGCGCTTCCATGGTTCTTTTATTCATATCCTCTATTCATATCTATTGATTCTAGTAGAAATTTCTGAGAACGATGGCTCAGGTTCCCATATATCAAAGAATTGAGCTCATTAAGCTGCTGATATTTATATTTCTCAGTACTTTAGGCATGATCAACACTAATATTTACACAAACAAAATTATTGAATAAAAACAAAAGCAATAATCAATTGGTGAAGTTTAAATTAAGTTCTGATCCTTCTGGTAATTGTAATATTGCAAATTGATGTTAAATAATTGTTTCACTGATTTTTAGTGTAACTCAATCTGACGGTATTTACAACGAACAATCAGGAACCATAGAAAATCAGGGTACAGATGAAGAAAGTTCCAGAGTAGTGGGTTACTACGCATATCCAGGTTCCGATGGTATAATGTATTATGTTGAGTATATAGCTGATAAAGATGGATTCAGAGTAGCTGGAGATCATATACCTCGATCCGCCAATGTAGGAAGAGTCGGACAACTTGGAATTCCATCAGCGGCGATAGCTTCTCTTGCTGGAGGTGGATTAGGTTAATTTTAATGTTGATATGTGATTGTTACTTTTTACCAACATTATGTCAGATTAGATATTTGATAAATATTTAATAATGGGTAACATTCAAAAATAATAAAATACTTCACTTGCAATATTTCTTTTATTTCCTGCCTACTTAAATATAATAATAAAACGTCAAAAATATTAACAGAGACAAATTGTATGATTTCTTATCTAGTAAACTTTAAGATGCGCGTCCATTTCAAACCCTTGCGCTAGTGAACAAGCTATCCATTTGAGAGAAAATTATCTAGAGTAATTATCTCGCGAGTATCTCGAGAGAAACTTATATGTGCGTGTCACCTAAAGATTCTACGGTTGATGTACATGGCAATTGTGAGACCAATCATCACATATGGGGCAGTAGTTTGAGGTGCTAGAACAAGTCTGAATACCACGAGAAACAATCTCTCAAAGGTACAAAGACTGGCTTGCTTATGTGCAACTGGGGCCATGATATCTTGCCCAGCTGCACTAGAAGTGATTCTAAATATCCCACTTCTCCACATAGTACTGGAAAGCGTGGCAGAAAAAAAATCATTTAGAATGGAATCATCAAAGAACATGCGCCTAAATAATGATCAACCCTGGGACATGCCTCAGGACGTTGCATCGGAAAGGTTTAGCTTTGAGAAAAATTTCACCTCAATAATAAACCGTAAAAGCTCATAGGATCAAAACACCATACAAGAAATGAACTTAAATGGTATACGGTTGGATCAAAAACAGCAGACGAAACTGGGTTAGAAATGAACCGAAATAGGAGTGTACCGGCGACAATATGTAACTCGTATTTCAAGGAATTGTCCACAACGAGACGTAAGAATTTTACAGATTCAACGACGTCAATTGCCGTGTTATTTAATAAAAAAGGCTGAAATGTATTTTAATGTGAGGAAACTTTGGTTTTATAAATGTTGAGACATAGAAGATAAGAATCGCACCCTGATTGAAGAGTGATTTGATTTCATTAATAGTACTGCGAAGCTCTGCTAAAACTACAAGCATAACGAAGTTTTCTGTATAGTTTCACGTAATTTTTGAAGAAGACACTATCCGAGAATTTTCATAGGTGAGATAAGATCGCATGTTCGCAGATATACGTAAACCTTTAATGGACCAGGGTTTACTTTGCTTATTTTTAATACGCCCGAGGGAAAAAGAATTGGATGTCAGACTAGTTGTGTTTTATAAATCTAGAAAGTCCACATCACCAAGGAGCATGTTCCACTCAGTTGTTTGACAACGGTGCTTGAAGTTTTGAAAACTTTTTTCCGAAAATATACGGCATAATTTAGGAGTAGTATTTTAAGTATTGGATTTTACTGAAAATTTTGCTGCTTCATGATCGGAAAAACGTGAATTGAAGAAAATACAGTCGGTAGATTCTGGATATCATCATTCCAGCACACACTGGAATAGTGAGATCGGCACAAAGAATTAGTTTGCTTTTCAGACGTAAGAACTCCAGTAAGGTGTTTGTGACAGAAAGTATGCACGTCAGGTGTTCTGTAAATACAAACAATATAGAGGTCATGAATCTTGTAGTAGACGATATAAAATTTGAATGCTTTCTCAGATATTATATCATTGAACTATGTTATTTCGGAAAAGTCGTTGTTTATGGACATGATCATAGTACCTCCATGAAATAAATTAGTTCTATTTAATCTGGCTACTGTGGTATAGTTTTTGACGAGAACAAGCTCAGTAATATTTAACCAATGTTCAGTGATGGCTACAATTTCTGGAAAATTAAGCTCCTCTAGTAAAAGATACAATTCATCTGTTTTCTGTCTAAGGGATTGATTATTAATAAGAAACGGGCCGAGCATGCTATCGTTCAGTTTTTCAAAGGGTGCTTGCCACTTTGATCGCGGCATTTTAACTAAAAATTTTCACTTTTACCTGGAAAGCTACTGGAATAATATTTGCTATGGCTTTCCTCAATTTTTTGAGCTGTATACGTTTCTTCGGTTAAAAAAAATTGTGTGTGTCAGCTCCGACGCACGACTGGAGTTTACTCCTTAAGTTCGACAGTCTAACCAGACGCAAAAGGAGTTTATTTAACTTAAAAAAGATTGATACTGTATAAAAGGGTAAATTTGTTAATTAATGAAAATATTATACATATATAAATATATATTTATTCAATTTATTCATTTCATTTACATTTATTATAACTAATCGACGAAATACTTTACATTAAACTTTTTACAATAGTCAATTTCAGATGTGCAACCACGTGTTTGTTAGATGTTCCGGCAATATCATCTACACCTCTTTCTGCCATAGTTATTTGAAAATAGTTTCAGTTCACTTTAGCGGAACACAATGATAAAAATTAAAACTTCACAATAACAATATTAAGTTGCGCATCATAGGGTGCGCACCAAAAACGTAACGAGGTCATTCATTGATAGATTTTACTCCTCACATTTTTCTCATACCGGTCCCTTATATATACAAATCGATTCTTAAGGAGTAAACTCCAAAAAGGTTTTTATAAACATTTTTTTCTAAATTTAAAATATAACATTATCTTAATAATTAACAAAAATGGTTATAAAAAGATAATTATGTCACTAAATCTTTTACATACAATAATAAATAGTACATGAAAATTATTTAAATAAGCTAAAAAATAACTATTCGAAAGAAAATTATATAAAAACATTATTATAATGAAAAAATATTGTCGATTTTTCTGATAATATTATCGAATTATTGACTACAGTTGGTAATATTTAAAAATTATTTATAAAATGAATCATAATAACGTGGAAGAATTTATAGACATCGACAAAAAAATTAATTTTTGGTTAGGTTAGAAATTTTCACTTTTATGTGGATGCGCTCGATAAGTTATATTGGGTTGATTATCTAATTTTATGTGTTGTTTTCAAATATATATTTATATGAACTACATCGATAATTATTAAAATATTTAATAAATACAAATTGCACATGCTCATACATATAATACATGAATTATAACGTACCTTTCAACCACGTGTTTGTTAGATGTTCCGGCAATATCATCTACACCTCTTTCTGCCATAGTTATTTGAAAATACTTTCAGGTTCACTTTAGCGGAACACAATGATAAAAATTAAAACTTCACAATAACAATATTAATTATTGATATTTATAATAAAAACAGCAATATAAGTATGTCGACACTGACAAATTAGAAAGTTGCGCATCATAGGGTGCGCACCAAAAACGTATCGAGGTCATTCATCGATAGATTTTACTCCTCACATTTTTCTCATACCGGGCCCCTTATATATGCAAATCGATTCTTAAGGAGTAAACTCCAGAAAAAGCCCTGAGGGCGGAGAGATCTGCTAGGATGTCCCTCTGATACTAGCCTAGTTAGTTTGATGCTGGTATCCGTGTGCCCTTCGAAACACAAGCTGGATAGTTGATCGTGCATATAGGCGAGGAATAGCCCAAGTGTTTTAAAGATTGTGGCATGTACCAATACCGTCCATTTGCCGCATCCGAATCTTGCGATAGCCGCACTATAGGTGTGTAGAGCGGGCCCTTCCATTTAGTTTATCAACTTGTTTCTGTTACTAATTAGTATTTGTACCTACTTTTGCATTATGGTTTTAAAAAATCTCATTCTTCATATATTTCAAACTATTCCTCAAAATGCATGACGTTTTAAGCTATTTCTCTTCAAGTTGCGGTTTTTGGTTCAGATGTTAAGTTGTAGTGAACCAGCTTGTCACATGTTTTTTCTCGAAGATCGTTATTCTTTTCGATTTTGTACACAAATTACTTGATTACAATTGTAACTTTGGAACTATTGATTCGGAAATCATGAAAAACTTATAATTATTCAACATAAATACAAGCATATTGGTCTTTATAAAGTGTTAAATAAGTACCAATTGATATCTATAATATTTGTAACTACCCACCTTATAAATATTTTGTAAAAAAACAACAAATCTTCGATGGATTTATTTTTGAAGGACTTCGAAGTACGAAAACATCATTTCTCAATTCTCTCCTCTTTCTTTTGATACGACGATTTAATTGTGAATAACTAGCTTCCAAGTGAGCTCTTTCTAGTAGCCTACCTAATCTCTAGCCCATCTCACCACATCTTGAGTTCTTCTATAATAATTTGACTTTTTATTCTATCTTTGAGGCCAACTAAATTACAATCACACTCAATACTGTTTTTATTGTTGATGTTTCGGCTCAGTCTCCGTTGCATACATGAGAATCGGTCTTAAGCATGTTTTGTAGATTCTCATCTTGTTTTGTACACTAATAATTTTGTTTAAGTTCGTGTTTCCTTTATTAAATCCCTATCACTTGATATTGCCACTCCAAACATCATTTAAAATTAGCGTCACGATAATAAATTCTTGGTAGAAAAAAATATTTTTGTTTGGTAAAATCTTCGAATTCGCCTATCTTCGATCAACCATCTTATCAATTTCCTTGGGGGATACTTCATTTTTAATGAGAAACCTATTGAAATTTGATCAGATATGTTTATTATCTATAATATTGCATTATATAAACCGTAAATTTCACAAAATGTATATTATAGAAGTAACAGGTCGCGAAAATAAAAATGTACAAATATATTTTTACAGGCTTTGTGTTGGCCACATTGGTTACTGAATTGTATGCAAAAAGTTTCATGGACTGTCCAGATCCTGGAAAAGCGTAAGTAAAATAAAATAAAATGAAGTAAAAGTAAAAATTTTCTTATATTTATACTGAAAAAACTATTTTTCTGATACGACATTAGTTGTTCCATTGTGACTAGTCTACAGGGTGTATCAATTTTACACCACAGTTCGGTATATGTATCAGATATCAAAAATTCTATTGAGAATAACGGTATATCCATATCCTGAAATTATGTTGAGCCACACATAGTATATATATAGCTCAATCATAAACAATTTATTATCATAAACAACAATTAATAAATTCACTATTAGGTGAGCGACCTCAAAATTGTACGATAACATTCGTATTTTTTTATTGCAATCTATTTTCCTAATTTCAGAAGTGCTTAAATTTAGTTTATGGACGTATGAAGCTCATTTGTGAATAGCTATCTATTACTACCCACTCCCACAAGTTATTTTAGTACCTCCCAATGTTAAGAACTGGTGACAAGGGGAGGATTTGTTGTAGTTAAGTGTCAAAATAAATGATTGCAACGATCGTGTGTCCACAATTTAAGCTCCAATTTTCTCTAAGTTCAAGATATTTCGAAAGGAGATTTCCTCTACTACTATTTAGATTGTTCCATCACAATAAACAAGTAGAGGAATTTCTCATTTCTAAGACCTGCAACGTCTTTAGACCTTTAAAAAAATGTTTCTTCTTGCTCTGCAAACCAGACCTCCACAGCTTTTACTACCTCCTCGTTGGTAGAAAATTTACGACCTTTTAAACTTTTTTTCAATTGAGGAAAGAGATGACAGTCGGACGGAGTCAAATCTGGTGAATAAGGGGGGTGTTCTAGTAATTCAAACCCTAAATCACGAATTTTTTCCATGGCAACATGAGATTTGTGTGCAGGGAAGTTGTCCTGCAAAAACAAATCACCTTTGGATAGCTTTCCGCATCTCTTCTCTTTTTTTCCCGCAGAGTGGTCAGTAATGTCGAATAGTAATCTCCAGTTATTGTTCTACCCTTATTCAAAAAATCAAACATGATTACTCCATGGCAATTCCAAAAAACTGGAGAAAGAACTTTTCCAGCCGATTTTTGGACACTTCTTAGATCTTGGAGAACCAGAGTATTACCATTCCATCGATTGTTGCTTTGCTTCTGGATCGTAGAAATGTTCCCAAGTCCCATCCATAGTAACAATTGGGCTTAAGAAGTCTATATCGTTTTCAAATCGAGTTTTAAGTCGAATTTTGCATTTTACATGGTAAAATCTAAATTTCTTTCGAAAATATGGAACTTTTTTGTCGAAATACTAATTATTTTTTTTAAATACCTTCAAAATTTGCTGGTAAATCATACATTGTATGCAGCCAAAAACCGTCAACAACAATTATATTATAGATTTTTGATGCATTTATGTTATTTTATGAACATTTTACCGCTGCAGATTTATCGGTTTGATATAAACTTTCAACTAAACTATACATTGACATCGGAAGACGAATTACTCACAACAATACATTGTTTGGCAAGTATACAGTCCCACCATAATCATCTGTCATTTTAGAAATTTATTTTTAAATAATAGCAAATTAAAATTTGTTGCTTCGAATACATTTTTCAGCAAATCACTACTCCACTTGATTGGCAATGTTATAACCCCGATTAAATCGTCCGGATTATTTTCTTTATTCTTTTAACATATCGAAACTGCCTCAATATATTTTGTGAGCATGGGTTCGATTGAGCCTCGGAGCTCACCAGCCAGTACTGCAGTTCCTTGTTGGGATATAATACATGACAAATTTTCAGCTTGCCTCAAATACCTACCCAAAAATTCGTACAACTATTAGTTTTTCCTTGAATGCCACCAAGTAGAGTTTCTTGAGTCCCTTTATAATATATTTGATTTCATTCATTACGTACTTCACGCTTCAAGCTCTAAATTTTACTTTCAGCTCTTGTTGTGGTCGATTTCCATTTTCTCCCTCCAATACTATGACTCGTTGGAGTTATATCTTTTTATAACGAATAGAATATTTGCTCGACACCCTGAAATCCAAGCTGGGAGGATCAGGCAATTCGTAGAAGCAAGGGAAAATCTTAATAAATTGGATTAAAGATATTACATGACATTTAGTAGAAAGCGGAAGACTGTAAAAAGTAATTTAGCAAATCAGACATTATTCATTTACATATCTCCCAATTTCCTTTATTGGTGATATAAGAAAATATGTACTAAATAAAGGATGTAACATCTTACATTATTAATTCCAGAAAAGTAACAGTATATGACAACGAAGTATCTACAACAGTTGTGGGTAGTGCAATTAAAGTACGTGTTCCAGATACATTCTTTCTAACGAAGCCTATAACGTGTATAACAGTAAGTACATTTCTTTTTTCCATTATTCATATGACATTGGATTTCCACGTTAGTCTACAAGATGTTGGCAAAGCAATGAAAATTCGTCATTTTCACTCTCGTTGAGTGCTTCCTAAAGCAGCAACGTTCTGTTGAAAAGTGTAACAAATTGTTACCAATAATTCCTTAGATCTTCGATATTGAAATTATGGAAGATTTTTTTGTAGTGGGACAGTCCAAGTAGAATCCTCCAGAGAAATTTTCAAAAATCTTGATGGTGCATTTTTCTTTGCTACAAAAAGATTCTGGTCCAGGAAAAAAGCTTATCCATACTATACTGTAAAGTCGACTTAACAGTACTAATTTGAGTCCGCCAACAGTATCCTTTTACTTTACAGTACTCTTAAATTCTTAACATCCCGTTTGAAATAATATTACTTGTTCACAATGTAACCTTAGTGACTTGCGTCTATTTTTATTTTGTTAAATAAAGAGAGAATAAGGAGGAGCCATTTTTCAGAAAAATTGTCAAATATAACATTCTATATTTTGATATAATTTTGCTTACCGGACTCATTTTTATTTACTTTCCGACAATAATTTTTCTCCAACCATCAAAAAATGTTAACATTTTTATTCTATTTTCAGATGGAAGAGCCATCAAATCCCTTACCGTACAAAAATTTGCTCGTTGCTTAGCAACACTTTTAATCCTTGAATTAAAAACGCTACTTTTAATCCTAGGACTAAAAGTAATTGCATTTGAGCTCCCTAATTGAAATTTGAAGAAAAAATCATTGTCTCTTACAAACTTAGTAAAACAAACTATATATAGGTATTTATTTGTTATTTATAGTGATATTGAATGTACAATTGGAACAATTATTGCCAAAATTCAAAGCACCACTGAAATTATCACTAACAATTCCCAACAATTCATTAATTCAAAATATCTGAACGGGTATATTTTTCTGGCAGTATTCTCTTTGTTGATACGTGATTCTTCAATATATCCTTCTGCTACCGTACTCGATTTCCAACCTCCATGTCTTTTAAGACAAGTGAGGTCACCGCCACCATCAATAAGAAGTGTAGCAGATGTTCTTCTTAGCGAATGTCCAGTATACTCCTTCCAATTTTCTAACTTCAAAAATTTTGCAATTTCTTGCGGCACAGCACTAATTTTGTGAATAACAACAACCATTCTTTGACACTTCCCATTAACATACTTCAAAAATAAACGACGTTCCTGTATATTTGATGGCCGTAGTGCAACATATTTTCGAAATAAACGCAAATAATTATCGCCTATAATGGTAAACAAACGAGGTTTCTTGTTTTTTGTTTGCAAAATTTTTACGACCAGGACCGAGTCCATATCCTCAATTTCATCAATTTTCAAATGAACTAGTTCGTCACAACGCATAACCCCTCCAATTCCTAATACTAGAACAACCTTTATCGTCAAATATAAATTATCAGATGCCATATCCAGGAACTGATCCACTTCCTACTTTGTAAAAACTCTAGACTTTTTAGGTATATATCCATCACTTTGCCTTTTTAACCATGCTCGTAATTTTGAATATTTACTAATATCCACACCATTTTTGATAACCAGTGTGGATCGCAACATTGAATACTGTGACCAAAGAGTGGATGGCTTGACGGTCTTCGTTAAATTTGAGAAATACACCATTTAAAAAAAATATTGTATGTTATACGTCCCAAAAGTGGTCTTTTACTGGACTCGCCAGCGGCTCCCTCTGCAAATTGCCCACTCGCCCAGTAAAAGACCATTTTTGGGTCTTATTACGTAAACTACTATTACGATATACGTCCTTGAAGTTATTATTACAGTACTCGATTAGATACTCTTGACTCGGCTCCTTCGTCGCCTCGTCTACCTATCTAGTACCGTACTAAATCACTTCCTCGACTTATAACTATTGCGGCGCTCCTTTTCAACGAACCAAATTAAAAACACTTCATTTTTCTTACGTAACTCATTAAGTGTCTTAGGATATACTTTAACACAATAATCAGGGAGCTTTGAAAGCATCCCTATTATCAGAGGCGATTGCTATCTCATATATCCACCCAAATTCCTTCCTACATATGTTTAAATGACAAGTATTTCTGCCCTAACGATTTAGTGGTTGGGTTTAGTGCAAAACATTACAGCACTACTCTTTATGATTTCAAAGGTTTGTATACTATTTAATAACATTTTTGTCATGAATTTTGAATGATTAATTTCCTCTCCAAATCTTTTGTCTACCAATCATCTGGTAAAAGCCTAATAGATACTTATTTTGCTCATAATCATGTTACTGAGAAGATTCACTGTTGAAATATATTCAACCGAAGAAACCAAGCACTTCGTACTCTTATAGATAACATAGAAATGCCCTAATGGACTGCCTGATTTATCTATCTATCACCAGAGGACAACGTGTTATATCGGTGATGGTTTCCAGATGGTTATTTTCTCATAACTCTAGTGATAAGTTTTTGTATTTTATTAAAAATTCTCTCGTGTTAAGATCTTTTATGCTTCACTAGAAACAATCGCAACAATACAAGCTAAGCCTAATATATCCCTCTTATTAAAAAATCAAACAATATTTGTGGTCATGTGAACATATATTGTAAGCTATAATAAATTGAATGAAATTAAGTTATGCTTCTTTTAAAAAATGACTTAGTTGTCCTATCCCAATAGTTGTAATGTAAATAGTTCCGGATTAAAAGGAAAGGAAATTACACCATCCTGATGAGATCCAGAAAGATCGAAACTAGTCAACGGATTACTTCCCCTCGCATTACGAACCATCAGATATCAGAAAGAGATACTTGTACATTAAGTAATGGTTCTCCATTCACAGGAAGGGTTATACAATGTTTTTGAATTCTTAAAAAATTAAAATTAGAGATGGTAATGGAAATATTTTGATTGTTTCAGGTTTTTGATAATGAAGAAAGTGATAGCGTTCCGGTGATAGAAGAAGGAGGTGTTAATCAAGAATATGTAATTATTTCTATACAACCATCAATTACAGAGCTTCTTAGTTTCAGAATAGTTGTATATACTGATGTTTGATAATTTGATACTATATTTAGTGTTAATTGTATTAAAAAAATCTGAATAAAAAAGTGAAAATGAAAACTATTTTCATGGTTTTTCAATATTATCATAGTACAAATACGGGCAAATGATATGAGGGGTCAAAAAATGTCACCATATCGTTTGATTTGATCATTATAAGTCTTGTTGAAAATTTTTTTGTAGAAGAAAAAACTGAAAAATATCAAAATAAGTATCTTGAGCGAGAGATGTCTACCGAATTTCAATTACTATCACACTTTTGAGGTGTTTTAGAAATACACTATATGTTCTACCAGGAAATTAATTTGGAGTAGAATTGGTCACTTCTACACCCACCAGTCAAATTATAGTCCGCATACAAATTTTAAACAGCCGGTTTAAACAGTTTTAAACATTTTCGCCAAATTTCTATGTGTTATGTGCTGAGAGAACGATAAATACCGATAAATTTCCACTTTCCTGACCAAGAATATTTCAGCAAAAAATTGCGTTGATTTAAAAGTTGATTTAAAACGTGCCCAACGTACAGGACATTACATTATCCTATGTCATTACGACAGGACCTCATCGACATTTCTTATCTATCTACTCTCTTTTATTTCTTGTTTTGAAAAGTTTGATTTCGTTGGCTATTCATCCAAGTTGTCGCAGTTGTGTGTATTTTTACTACCTTTGATAGAGTTTGTCTAACCCTCCTTCAGTAAGAAAAGGTCTAACCCGAGTGATTCGTCGTGAGCAGTTCTCAAAGTATACCTCCTAACTTACCTACGTGTAGTTACTGCTAGGAGAGGTATCCTCTTGATGGTTAACTCGAATCTTGGATCTATTTTTTAGGACTGTTTGGCTTTCTATGAGAATTTTGCCTGTTATCACATTTTTCTGCATTTCCTTATGTACTTTGTAGTTTCGAATTTTTCAACTAAGCTAATTCAACCGATCTATCTAATTGATTTTTTGATCTCCAGTATTCCTTATAATCATCGGTGGTATTGTTTGTGCCTTCAGTTCGACATTCAGTTTTATTTTATCTTTTCGGATATTTTTTTCTACTCTAGCATCCATTATACGAGGGTTAATACTCTAGTTTCAAGACAGACAAGTAAAAACAAATATTCTTAATTGGATATGACTTTATTTTTTTTTCAAAATATTCTCCATTAATACCAATACACTTTTGGCTGTGTTGGAACCAATAGGCTAGTTGACAAAATTTGGAAATTAGTTTAAAGCTATAGCTTAGCATCTATTTCACACCAAAAATATATTATTTTTAAAAAAATAGATTTTTACGTTAGTATTTTGAATGACGTGACACCTCGCGAAACAGCCGTGTTTGTTTATGACAGTCAATTGTGTTTTTCAATAAATAATGACTTTCTCATATTATAAATACTGTATAGTGCCCCAATGTTAAAGTACAACGATAAAAACGCCAAACAAATTATTATTCATATACGTTCCAAATAAAGAAATACGAAGAAAGTGGTTAAAAATGGCAAAGAGACACAAATTCCACAAATTATTTCTGTAAAGATCATTTTTATGTAAGTATTAAACAAAACTTGATGTATCTATTCATAATTGTATAGTAAAAAGAATAAATTTTGTAAAATCTACCATAATATACCACACATAACAAATAAAATGTTATGACTTAATTAATTTGAAGTTATTGAAACTTTGGGTTCGCTAACCTCAAAGTCAGTTAAGTATTTTCATTCCACAGTGGGTAAATGCGATTCTCTGACTGGTAACTGCTAATTAAATAAGACTGTTCTTTGCATATAAGTTTTAACATATTGCAAAAAATTTCTCAAGCATAACGGCGTCAATTTTGGGCAAATTATTGCAGTTTGTTTTGTTAAATCCTGATTCCATGGCAAATAATACCTGTCTTTCACGATTAAACTAAAAACGAACTTTATCAATTTAACAATAATCTCGTTTTTTTGATTGGTGTTTTTTGTCGACTTTATTTTCCAAAAAATATTATTTATCTTATCTTCTTCAGGAGTAGGAAAACGTTGAGCCCACAATTTATTATTGATTGGTTTTCCTGATTTTTTCAAACACTTCTGGCAAACAAATACTGGTATACCATTTAGAATTGACTGTTCTACGTTTGCTCTAATGGAACGGTGGCGACATGTTCACTTTACGCACATCATCGATTTTGGACAGCCATCACGAAATTCATCCTGTACCGAAGTGTGACCGCGATTGAATTCGGAAAACCAGTGAAACACGGTGGCCCGAGATGGTGATTAATCACAAAAAGTCGAAGCGAATTCATCGCCAAACTGCTGCTGGTTTAATCTACGTCGATAGTCACAGAAAATCATTGCACACAAATCGTATGACAACACGTTATGAGTACGTTCACTATTTACCATATTATGTCGAACTCCATGTTGGCGATGTCGGATTTGACATCAGCTTTGCCATATATAAAAGCTTAAGTAGCAATCTTCGTGTTCAATTCTTTTGTGGTCCCATTATTTCTCACTTTGGGATCCAGAGGATATTCCTCGCTTGTTTTATTCTGATGAATTATTAAGACTGTAGTTTTTTCCAGTTCGTATCGCATATTTGTAGCTATACTATCGAGTCATACGTGATTACAGCTATTTCAATTTACTGTCGTATAAAGTAAATAAAAGTTAGGTAATTGAGGCGTCACAATACAGATATAATAAAGGTGGAATATTATTAACAAACTTCGATAAATACGTTAATGCATTTATTCACAACGAATTTTTTGAAAGTTATACTAATAGTTGTGTGAGGACAGCCCCAGAAGTACTTGGCCAGACATACAGATGGCGATAGTTGCTTGCGAAATACCACTGTATTAGAAAGTACACTATCTATAGAGTATATGTTTCAAGTTTGGAGACGCCACGTTGTCTGGTATTTGTTTGGCAGCCATCAATAGTAAACGCTTCCATTGAATTTTTGAACATGGAAAAAATTGGTCATATTTATGTGATACAATACGTTTATTTGGAAGACATTTGCCCAACTACCAAGCCAAAGTTTAAACGAGGCCTTACGACCTGCGAAGAGCAGGATCGCAATGGTCGACCAAATGAGGTGACGACTGTAAAAATGTTGAAGAAAATCTACAAAGCGGTACTGGATGATCGTCGACTGAAAGTGCACGTGAATTTAAAAAAATGGTGTACATCAAATATTAACAGAAAATTTGGATATGAAAAACCTGTGCGCAGAATTGGTTTACTAACAATGGAACAAAAACAGCTTTGTGAAGATGTTTCCATCAAGTGTTTGGCAATCTTTCACAGAAATATAGCCGAGTTTTTGCGCCGTTTCATGACCACTGATGAAACGTGGGTCCATCACTTCACACTCGAAACAAAAGAACAATCAAAACAAAGGATTGGAAAAGGTGAACCGGTTCCAAAGTAGGCAAAGACCGTTTCATCTGCAGGCAAGGTAATGGCGTCGATTTTTTAGGATGCGTATGGGATAATTTCAAATGACTGTATTGAAGAAGGAAAAACTATCAACGGCGAACTTATTGCAATATTTGAAAGCAAAAAATCAAGCAAAAACATCCGCATTTGGTTAAGAAGAAAGTATTGTTTCATCAAGATAATACACCAGATCACATATCCGTTATTACAATGGCCAAAATTGAAGAATTAAAGTTTGAATTGCAACCTCATGAACACTATTCGCCAGATTTAGCCCACTCCGAATATTTTCTGTACCCAGACTTGAAAAAATGGCTCAGTGGTAAAAAATTTTCCAACATTGAAGAGTTGAGGGGAGTTTTTGTGGTTCCTTTGTTAGGCCAGTCACTTCTGGGACCATCCTAGTCTAGGCGATAGAAAACTTATTAAAAATCTCTTAAACAGTAACCAGATTTTGTGTATAAACGATGCGAACAACGGTACTTGTGGACGTATTAAGTTACTTTGACGTTTTTTTTGGAAGCTTGGGAATCTGGTAGAAAAAAGTTTATAAAACATACATCGATCACCGAAATGTATATTAATCTAATACGTACTTCAAATTACCTTTAAAAACCTATAATATTTCTCACTCAGCAGTTATATGATATTTATAAAACCATTCGATAAGAGTGCTTTATGTTACTTGGGAGGTATAAGATATATATCTGAGGACCTCGTATTCACGTAATTTTTTATTGTTCCATGTACTAAATACGACCCCATTTAGTAACATCATATTTCTATGTCAAATAAACGTTGTAATGCCAATTTAAAATTCCATAAACTCTTAACCCATTAGCTACCGACACAATGAATTTCAATATTCCCTGCGGCTATATTCACGAACGTCGTATGAACTTTTGCATTACAAAGTCTAAAAGAAATGAAGATGTGCATCAGAAAGAGGGAGTGAAATGTCAGCGATGTAACGTGCATTATGCATTTAACAAAAAGGTATATATAAAAGAGATTCTCATCCACCTCCCGCTCATTAGGTATTATCGGTTAGTATTTTCAGTGTTTCGGAAATTTGAAAAATTGTGAAAATGAAACTGGTAAGTGATAATGCTGGTCAACATTCTACCAAAATAAACGATGGATTTTATTCATTTATTTTTCCACATAAATGATTATTAATCTTCAAAAGCAAATGCAGTACTCACTTTATTGAACCATTTCATATTATCTCTATTACAATAGATTTGTTATTAAATAATTTCTTTTCAATAACTTCTCATAATCATATTTAAATGAATATTTTTCTTTTGAATCTCAAATCCTCTAATCCATAGCTTGATTCCTGTACAATAGCATTGATGTAATGGTGCTTCTATCTTAAACCACTTTTTCGATTTTATTGTTGTTTATTTTTATTATTGTTTGATGATGATAAAAATAACTCTCTTATCAAATTTATAATTAATATAATAAACGCAATATTTTCTAATCAATTTCATCTTAAAAATGAAATGAATTATTAATGATTAATTATTTTTTTTTCGCCTGATATTGAAATTTTAGTTCGTTCATTATATTCCAAATAAATATTCGGATAAATTTTTTTTTATTTTTAATTTTTTATGATTAATATAATGAAAAATACTTATTTATGTAACAAGTGGGTGAAGTAGCTTTTTGTGACGAATGTGAATGCGAATGCGATTATTACATGATTCGAAAAAACTTTTACACACGAATTGCATTCAATATTTCTTCTACTACCGAAAATGTTATCAGTGCGTAAGGTAAAATGACTAAACTATAACGCTTTTCTTGATTCCTAATAAAATATAATATATATTAATTCATATTTTGAATATTTTAATCAAGATTAGATAAGAAAAAATAAACAAAACAACAGATAAATTCAATAATTATTGACACTACTAATATTGGAGGTGCAATTTTTCAGTTATTAAATTTCAATCCTTTTGCTTGCTCCAAAAAATTGTGGATAGACACATAAACCACACTAGTATTGCTATTACGATTATTTTTACACATACGAGGGATATTATCATCATCCATTGATATTAAATTAGAAATATTATTTCTATTAATTAACGTATGATCTGCGTAGCTCTCTACAACTATACACGACTTCCAGCCTCCGTGTCTCTTTACAGTTAGGAGGTCTCCTCTAAAATTCGCTAACATGGTTGCCGATGAGTCTCGTACTCTAACCACGACGCTGCGAAGACCTTAAGGAGGTTCCCGCGTCTACCAAACTAGTCATATTCAAATTAAAATTCATTGATTTTTATTCCACAAGAATTTATGCTTAAAAATCTTAAATTGATTCAAAATGAACTGAAACAATGTATCAAAACTAATACACACACACATACACGTGAGCGTGAGAAGTCTCGTCACTCTAAACATCCACCCCCTGTCATTTCGACAGGTCCTCATACTCTTTCGCATTGCGGTTTCGCGCGTAGCCTCCTTCCTGTTCCCTGAGTTCTATGGGAGATTCTGGGAAGTCTTATCTTTTTGATAAGCGCTCTTGTCTTCTAAATTATCGATCATTTGATTTTTTCAAAACAGCCAAGGAGCCTCGAATATTGCTTCAGATACACTCATATAGTATATGCATAGATATCTTGAGTATATATATGAATAACGGCCAATCTATAACGCCATCGGTTATTTTGTTTGTGAAATATATTTAGTTTGTTTCGCGCGCTTTCCTTGAGCGACAGAAACAATAAGATCGTTTTCGTAATTTCCGCTCAGTTACCGGATATGAAATTGGATTATAACAATTTTTAGCTAGTAACTATTATTTTCGCCCCAAAACCGCTATAACAACTGACACCATTGAAAAAATAATTTCTTACCAATCCAATCTATATACTCCTATGTCCCGACAATTCTGATTTAATTTGTAATTAAAGAATTTAGCTATGGCTCCCATAGAAGCTAATGTTAAAGAAGCGAACTTTGAACTTAAATTTCTTCAGATTTTGATCGATAATACATATAAAGGGTACTGTGTATAACGTAGCAAGATGCTTTTACGCATGAATTGCATATAATATTTTTTCTACTAGTGAAAACAATAGACGAATTTGTGTTATCATATTTGTCAACTTTTCTCTTCGGTATGTATAGATACCACTTAAAAATTATTACTATATAAGTAGTAAAATAAGGAATGGCATAAGCACGATTTGAATCTGGTTCCTCCCGCATGCGAACCTCGTACTCTAGTCACTACACTACGGAGACCTTAATAATACGTTTTTTATGCACCATCGTTTATTTATGCACTAGTTAGTAAAGTTTTACGCAATCGAAAGTGTGTCTAAGATACGTACTTTCTGCACCTTAATAGAAAAAGTTGTTTTCAATGAAATTTTTTACACAGTGTGAACCTTCAATGCAACTATAAGATATTATAAAGTATGTACGCGTCTAAGAACTAGAATTCAAACAGAAACGAAAGAAAAAGAAAATTTGAAAGCCGGGAGTTTGATACCTGGCCAGATTGTAAGAAAGAAAAAATACCAATATAAAAAAATAAATAATAAATGGGTATTCTATTATTATAACTACAAAACAATAATATTTATAAATATAAGTCTATTTGATTATAATAATTAACTTATTAACTATTAACCTTATTTTACTGGCTTTATATGAAGCAAATTTGTCAATAATATGCATGAAAGCAATTATTTCGATTCGATAGAGATGATGATGGTGAATTTTTAAGACTTGTGGCATATTATTTCTAATGTTAATTTAAATAATCTTCAATCTTCTTTGACCTTAAATCACAGATGCAGGTAAGGTTAAAAAAACCCTTAAAAAAGGCTTGAGCAAAGTTTTGAAAACAGCTCATTATTGTCTATAATACCCAATATTTTAGCTGAAAGAACTCACCGAAAAAAAGTTATTTGCATGAAGTTATGTTATATACCGGCCAAATTTTTATGGTACTTTCTTTCTCCTGTACTTTAACTTGACATCTAAGTCCAAACAGGACTTAGACTCCAAGATGTTTCTTTCATTTACCTATCGATACCTTTTAACTTTGTCGAAATACAAGGTCTTGCTATTAAATAACGAGACTGGTTACAGAAAAGAGTTTTATTATAGAAATTATTCTACACTCGAATGCTTATATACTCCCCTCCCCTCGCCACATACCTTTCCTTACGTTTTTTCAACTAATCGAAGCATTACTGGAAGTTTTCTTTGGTGAGTGCCTTTAGAACCTCTGCCGTTTTTTGCTTTACCGCTTCCATCGACTCAAATCGAGTAGATCTTTCTCTAACCTTTCAAGAAAATTTGAGCAGATCCGTGCCTCAAGAGCTTTTGTTTAGGAGTTACAGTTTTTGGTACCAACTTCGCACAGATTTTTGTCATGTATAATCCTAGTGTAAAATTTCTCTAACCATGTCTTTATCGGCGTTTACAGCCTCGGCAATCATCTAGATGCTCATTCGATGATCTGTACGTGCAATTTGGTTGATTTTTGTCATTGTTTCCGGAGTTGAAATAGTTACAGGGCGCTGGTCATCTTCAGTGCTCTCTCGGCCATCACTAAAGCGCTTACACCACTCACGCGCACAAGTTAGAGAATTATCCCCAGAGTCCTATTGGAACAATAAATAGGATTTAGAGTTTTTCAATATAACGAGAAATTTGATATTGATACGTTGTTCCTGCTTTTCGTCACACATGGTTTTCGGCGAAGGAAAAGACACATTGGTTTCAAACCGCAACTGTACAAATACTATAATAGTGACGGAAACGTGTTTCGGAACGTGTATAGATAAGTTATCTAGATAACCAACGCACTACTCGTTTTTTACCCCGCCCTCTAGGTGCGTAGTCTCGTTATTTAATAGTCAGACCCCGTATTATTAAACTCCGAATCTACAAAAGGAACCGCGTGTCATCGTGAAATGCAAATATTCCCGAAGAGCAATCATCACTAATTTTGCTATTGAATGAGGAATGTCTGTAAAGGGTCGACGAAAATTTACCACCAGATTTTGCACCATCCTGTATATTTAAAAATATGCTGTCGGAAAAATGTTCGATTCTTCAAATAAATATTCAAAATAACTTCTTTGACTAAGTAAATTTATTTTGAGGATTGCATAGAAAATTTGTTTGGTGAAATTACACCTACTAGATCTTATACTGGATATTTTGAAAAATATAAATTATATCCAGTAGTAAAATTACTATTTTCTATATTGTTGAAAATTTTTATCAAAATAATTTAATTTAAATTGTATACTTGTATCTATTGTTTTGAATTCTATCAAAAAATCGATAAGATTCAAGTTGAGTTGCATTTTATCAATATATAAAATAATAAACACAGATAGTTATTTCGTCATTTGAAATGAATAAATTACTAATGATTAAACTATAAGTTGGTAACAATAATTTATCGCAATAAATTAGTACGTACTAGTTTTTATATTGAAGTACTAGTGTCTCCACCCATCTTTTCTTCCAGCACAATATTTTGAAAGATCCTTAAGTTCCTCATACGGATTTGTTTTTAGCTCTTTAGATCGTTTTTTCTGCTCCAGCATCAATTATACGAGGGCTACTACACAAGTTGTGAGATAGACAAATAGAAATAAATATTTATAATTCGATATGGCGTTATTGTTTTGCAAATTATTCTCCATTAAGATTAATTCCTCCAAAATATGTGATTTGAATGCATCAACCTCTTCTCCAGGTCTAGAAAAACGTTGACTTCGCAATTTATTTTGATTTGTGAAAATAAGAAGAAATCATTGGATGCCAAACAAGGACTCTGTACAGCGAATGACCCATTAAGTCGATGTTTTGACTGTTCAAAAACGTTTTTGTTTGAATTGATGTGTGAGAGCTCGCATTGTCGTGGTGCAGAACAATTCGTCTTCTGGGACTGTGGCGACATCTCCAGTTATTCTGAAAAAACAAGCGAAGTACTTGGTGCACGAACAATATTTGTTGGATTTGACTCATACAGTCGATTATTGTTTACTTTCGGGTTCAAATTATGCGTTATGCAACACGAAAAAAATCTGTTGACCAACCAAATGTTCATGCTAGATCGAATGTACACGAGTGGAACTAATGCCCAAGTCTACCTCAATCTCACCGTATGTCATATGATGCAATATCAGTTTACGCACAGCAACAATGTTTTCTGGTACAACAGCCGATTTCTGACAACCTTCACGGTCGTCCCGTAGCGAAGTGTAATCACAAAAAGTCGAAGCGAGTTCATCGATAAACTTCTGCTGGTTTAATCCACGTCGAACATCATAGAAAATGATAAACTGTCATCAATGGCATCAAAATCACAACAGTGTTGCTATATCTCAAAACTTAAGTAGCAAAAATCCTGAGAAGGTGAAATATGACATTTCTCAAGAAATACAAATTGGATACAAAAACAATCCAAAATAGTATCTTCACAATACGAAAAGGAAATTTTTTCTTATTGTCCCACTAATCATAGATAAAAATAACGAGGCTTTCCCAAATTTTGAGTGATTTTAAATTATCATTGTAGCTACTAAATTTTATCAAATTCTATGCAATCCTGCTCAAGTTTTCGATTCTTTCATATTTGTATTTTCATTGTCAGAAAACGGTTCTCTTTAATACGATTCAGGAGGATTGTTATAAAAAAAAAGAAGGGCGGAAAGAGGTACAAACAAGGCAATCTAAATATTTCTAATAATTAAATCGGTTGAACTCAACAGAATAGTGAAATTTTCATCAGAGAAATACAAACGAAACTTGATAAATAACTGTATAAAAAGATTTGGGGTTCTAAAAGTAAATAAATTGAAATATTGCCATAAATGTTACAAGTTGATTGGTATATTCATTTTAAAATTGTCAATGGTTATTAAAAATCCAATCCATTTAAAACAACTGCCACTTTTTGCGTTTCTTTTCTCAAAATTTTTATATTATCCAAATTACGTACATCAAATAGAAATCTCAATGCTTAAAAATTGATTTAGAATCCATCAGTAAGTGTAAGCCGGTGTAGTTTTCTGGACACATCTTCCAGAACACTACAACCTACAAAAGTTCATGATCGGTATCCACAGGTATCTCCATACTGCAAACACCAACAAAATAAAGCATCTTATCGAAGGCTTTTAAGCTGCTACATAGTTCATTATCTTCGGTAACTAGTGGAACCTTGGTTCAAGATCGGGACTTTTAAGTAGTTGATGGAAAAATTTTCAGTCTGCATGAATGAAAAGTTCATTCTTCGGTGCTCATTTTGAATTGCTCTTCTAACTCTGACAGTGTCGCGTTTTTGGCACCATGTTCGAGAAAATCAATTACACACCGAGGACATTTGCAATGACCATCCTAGATGATAATCTTTGCAAAAATATGTTGATTTTTGAGGAAATATTTGTGGCATCAAAATACAATTGAATTGTACTAAATATGTGGCTTTTTATTTGGGAATTTTGTACAATAAAGTTTTTGAAGAATGATTACACTGATCTAAAGCTCCGTTATTCTGAAATCTTCACGAAGCTTCGTCAGTTTTATGAACCATTTCATTAGTCACAATGCTGTGGAATGAACTTCTCTCTTCGTTTGTTACTAACTGAATGGTTTATAAATTCACAATTTGCTTATATCATTTGAGGTAACTTTAACTGTAACATCCATGTCATAGAATAAATATTCTGTAAAAAACATGAGGAAAATACATTTTAGATAATTTATTTTCAGGCTTTGCTGTTTTCTTTGATTTCTGTGATAGTAGCCGCTCCCCAGAGCGCCGACAAAGATGCAACTGTATTGAAGTATAATTCAGATAATTCTGGAATTGATGGATACAATTTTGAGTAAGTTTTGTTAAATTGAATGAATTTCAAATCATAACATGTGATTCAAAATCATGTGAAGCCATTGGTGTCGATTACACACTAACTTTTTATAGGAAACCCAAAAAATTATCTATAATTTTAAAAAACCGACAAAAGTCGATCTGGAATCTTCATATTTTCAAAGATTTCAAAAATCAAAAACATCAACTCGATGTTTTTAGGTGAATAAACACTTTTTTTCACGATAATTTATGGACGTGTTTCCCAATCAATTCTATAAGCGATAAAAGTGGTTGATAAATCCCTTCTCTTGTATTTAGCGATATTCTAATAGAAGTACGAGAATTAGCTGATGAAATAAATATCTCTTCCGAAACGGGTATGTAAGCTGTCAAACATAATCTCTTCTAGATCAATATTTACAAAATATACTCGACAGCCAGACCTAGCTCAAGAATACCAAGTTCGAATTTGAGCACCTAGGACGTTAAATTATTGGGATTAGGGACTTGGAGAAGTGCAAGCCGGTAAAACCAGCTACCTAGACACGTCTTCTAGAACACTTTAACTCACAAAAGATGAAGATCAATATCCACAGGCATCTCCATACTGCAAACACCATTCGAGGTGCTCGAGTGTAATAGGGTTCACCCTCTTGGGGTTGTTTTTCTACGGAAAACAAAAATTTTGCATGGAAAGATTTCTGCTAAATGCTGCTCAAATGTTCACATCAAAAATGATATTTTGGATATCTTCAAAAATAGTATAGGTGAATTTTCCGTCGATATGTCAGAGTACAAGTAGATGAAGCCATAGAAGGACCAAAAATACAGTCGAAATAAAGGACTTGATCTGAGGAAAGAGCTCCCAAAAAAGCAAAAACTGCTTTTTTTCGGCAAATAAGTATTTGCTTAAAGAAAAAAATTACTTTCTATTCTCAAGCTTGAAATAATGGCGTATTGGAAAGCGATTTCAGAAAAAAGGAGAGTTATAAGAAGATTATTTTGAAAAATAAGTTTTTCACAGGAAACTAACTTTCCATTGAATTCACTTCATAGTATATGAACTGACTATTTCAGTACTTATGCCATTACTACCGCTAGAAATAGTTGGGATGTTATTGCTTAGATCATGTCGGTGATCCAGAAGGACAATGACGTAACTGCAAAAATGTAACTTAGAAATAAGTCTATAGACATTATGAGAAACACATCTCATACAAAAGGGAACATAGAAGTAACTGTGGTTCCACTCAGAACCGCTATAAAAAATTTGTGCTATAAACATCTCCACATGGCTCAGCTGTACTCAAAAATGACATGAAAGTTCTGTTTCATGCTACATTCACGCAGATGTAATTACTGATAGAAACCTTAACTCAATTTTACTTAAACTCAAATAGCTTGCCATATTTGAAAGTATGATTTTGATGTAATAGCTTTCAAAGTTCTTTTCTCCTTTTTTATTTATTCCGAACCAAAATTTCATGGAATCGTTCAAGTCCGAGAGTTGTTTGAAACTTTCCTACCTTAACCTGAACCTGAACGTATCAGCATTGATCAATAAATAAAAGTTGGGAGGAGGTGTTAGACACTAAGTACGGAGACTGCACTATAATTTTTGGCAACTGAATTCAAACGTGGCCATGATTGACTGACTACCAGCATTCGAAATGGTAATAAACTGCGACAACCAGCGATATCATCGAAATAGTTCACCAAATGGTGTGTTAGAAGAGGTTATCGGCATATTTAAGGAACGAATTTACCTTATAATGAAGAATTATGCATGTTTAAACTATCCACGCATTGGGTGTAGCGTTCACTTACTGTTGACTTAAAGAGTATTCAAATGAACGTTTCCCAGACCTCCCTGGCGCGCAAAATGAGTCAATTCATAACTGCAGATGAAACCTGGATCTAAGAAACAAACTATCTTCTCACTTTTCTTTGAACGCTGTAGCTAAAATTTATGAATTTCTCTTCTAAATGGTTGACCACCCTTGGTATTCACCAGATCTCGCCCCTGGCGACGTTTTCCTGTTTGCTAACCCTTATCATCTCAGACAAACCTCGTAACAGACGAATATTTATGTGCTCTAGAAAAAGAAAAAAATTTAAGAGAAATAATGACGTATTTGCACTTATAGAATGTAATTAGGGTGGTTAGAGTTTTTGGTATTTACGTCATTGTTGTTTCGGAGCCGCGATGGGAAAATTTCGACCTTATTTGAAGGAAAAAAAAGTGTTTATCCATCTCAGCGTATTTTCTCGCATTTCTGTGATCGCTGTAGCTAAAATTTACGTATTGCACTTCAAAATAGTTGACTACCCACTGTATTCACCAGATCTCGCCCCCGGTGACGTCTTCCTTTTTGTTGATCTATAACTTTTCAGACAAACCTCGTCGTCTAGAACATGAAAAAAATTTGAGAAAAATAGTATTTGCACTCATGGATTAAAAATGGGGTGATTGAAATTTTTCGGAACCAAGATGTGAAAATTTTGATTTTAGTTAGAAAATCGAAGTAGTTAATTAAATCATGAAACATATAAGTGCAATAATCTTTGTTTGTAGGGTTATTAGGTTCCATTCAATGAAACTCGATCATATCTAATCTCTGGAAAGCTATTGCGTAGTCCAGAAAATTGACAGAATTATTTCAATATGTAGTAGTACGAAATGACTTTATTTTTTTGTTATAGCTTCGAGACTAGTAACGGCATCGCTCAGCAAGAAGAAGGCAAATTGACTAACCAAGGAACCGAAAATGAGTTAATGAAAGTGTCTGGATCGTATACGTTTACTTGGGAAGGAATAACATACAAAGTAACATACACTGCAGATGAAAACGGTTTCCAGCCAGTCGGTGATCATATCCCAAAATGAAATTTTTAGCTCAATCTATTATTTCTTGAATAATCGTCATGTAAATATATTCTTTTGGAAATTTAATAAACGATAAGAAATGAGATGATTATTTTTTTTTTTTCATGTTTATATCCCTTTTTGACCATTTAGTAAAGAGCTGATTAGAATTTGGTCTTTCTCCTTCTTAAGATTTAAAAAATTTATTTGAAAGATGAAATCAAGACGAGAAAGCAAAAGAAATACACAAGGTACAAAATTTCTTCAGCCTAACCCCTTCTGAGATATTATCTGTAAAATATGATGAGTAGAATTGAATTCTTCTTCCATATATATAAAAATAGAATGAGCGTTTTCGAAGTGGGATTGTGGAAAAATTAAACACTAAAGTGTACTATTTCTAATATATTTCTCAGCTTACGAATACCTATGTATTCATCTTATGAAATATATGAATTCTAAGTATTAGCATGAATGAACCACAGGTATTTTTGTCACCATTATATCCAGGTGTATTTAGTATCTTTCTCAAGTCAGTGCAATAAATTAAATTTACCTTCTACATTGTATTATGAATCATTGAACTGAATAATTCTGGTCATGGAACAAATAGAATTAATCTCCTATTTAAAATAAAATATCAGTTTTTGAGTATGCAATTACGTACACCTTTAATGCGCATTTTATTTAAAAATTATCAAACTGCTTCGTTATTAACGCCTGCTAAACTTCTAGACAAAGTACCATAACGGAACCGTTCTTGCACATTTAATATTAGATAAATGTTTTTATTGTTGTTCACCATAAACTTGATTTGAATTTAACCCAAGAGTTTTTGAACTGATAGTAAAAACTGGCAGCACTTTTCAGTGACATGAGGAAGCTTAAATGTATGCTATTAATGTTTATTGCGAAGTATTTTTCTCGTTTGGAAATTGATTGAATTTACTGAAAAGGAAGTAAAATTGATCCTATGTATCGTATCATCCATAAAATTGCTTACAAAATAAAAAAACGTTCATAAAATATCATTATTTTACACTACTAACAAAAATTCAAAGTAGGACACCAAAGAAATGTTAACTTGTTTCATTTTTCCATAGAAAAATAGAAAGAAATATCAATTGGATTTTGTTTCTTTTCAGTTTTTATTCTACACAGATCGAGAGTACAGTTTGAATTTTATCTTGGAAGAGCTCATGAACAGAAAATCAAATTAAACAAGACAGTTGCCAATAAACTAAAAATTGATCAGTCAACTTTGTTGCGGTTATTTTCGAGATATCAAGAGACCGGGGGATGTGATAGGAGGTCAGTCGGTAACCACAACTGCAGGCGATAGCTTATTAAAACTACGAGCCTCAGGAAGAAGAAATGTAACAGCAAGACAGCTTCAACAAGAGTTAGATTAAACTCGAAACGTAAGGGGACCTTCACAAACCAAGAGAAATTTTTTATGCTGGAATTAGAACCAAAGTAGATGACACTACTCCTTCACTGACCAGATTCACACGAGAGCATGCGAACTGAATTGTTCAAGATTGAAGCGGTGCACTTACAACAGACATGTGTAGATTAGATTTATGTACTTCAGATCAAATAATACCTTTTTATAGAAGAGATGTAACATATAACATCACTCAATAATTCGTGTGACTATCACATAGATGGAGCTGCCATTGTCAAATCCATATGACGTTTATGAAGTACCAACTATCAAAAGACAATTTGTAAAATTTCATAACATTTCAATCAGTCAGAAAAAAATGACAGTCATTTAAGTGAAGCTGCTTTGGTTATTTTCAAAACAATATCGTGTGTTAATTTATCATTGCTTCTTGATGGAAAAAGTACTGTACAATCTTAGCAATGACTTTAAAAGTGTTATCCAGACTCTTCTCTATCTAAAAAAAGAACCATTTGTTATTGACTTGCTGAATTTAAACATGTTCGTATAGATACCGATAATGCTGAATGTTCTGGTCGTCCAACGGAGGTGGTTACTCCAGAAAACATCGAAAAAGTCCACAAATTGGTTATATCTAATCGTAAATTGAAATTTCGTGAGATAGCTGAGGCAGCAAAAATATCAGAAGGCTCGCAAGGTTCACAATTATTTATAAAGATTTTACCATGAAAAAACTTTTTTCACAGCGGGTGCCGCGTCTAAGTGGACTGTAGCTGCTGAACTACGGCAACCATAGCAATGTCTGAAGTCTAAAGGTACAACAGTCAGCTGGGAAGTTAATGGCTTCAGTATTTTGGGATGCGCATGGAATATTGTTCATCGACTTTCTTCAAAAGGAAAAGAAAATCAATAACCAATACTACATACAGTTATTGGATCTGGCCCCCAGTGACTATTGACAATTCGATGATCTCAAGAAAATGGTCGCTGGTTAGAAATTCAGCTCAAATGAAAATGCAATCGCTGAAACTGAAGCGTATTCTGAGGCAAAAGACAAATCCTTCTTCAAGCACGTCATCGAGAAGTTAGAGAAGTATTGGAATCATTCTATTGCTCTTGAAGGAAATTACATGTATGAATAAAAAGGATTTTTGGTAGAAAATGTGTTTTTTCTTAGCTAGACACATGACTTATTGAGTGAAAAAGTCCTATAAGAAATTTTGGATAGGTTAATAACTGCTCATAGGTGTATTGGAGGGATTATTCTCGAGTCACAATGGTTCCTTGTTCCCCTTATATAGGCAATGTCCTTGTTTTAAAGCATGAAAACCCTATTGAGCATGTGATGGAATAATATCCAGCTAGCCTTCAAGAACTGCAAGAGTTTCTTGGAGAACTTGGAGGACTTGATCCGAAGTATGACACGGCAATGTCGTGATATGATTCGAGCTCGAGGTGGCAACACACGTTACTAAATTTGATTCATTTAGTTTAAAATTTCAATTTTTACTGTATTTTTCGATTTCCAAGTTCCTTTCTACAATTTCTGGCTGTTATTAATTTAACAAAAAACAGTTAAAACTATCTATCAGCTTTCATATAAATAGAAATCGTTAGGTTAGGTTGCAATGATCGGAAATTATTCATTTTAACAAGCAAGTTTTAATGATTTTTATCAATAGTTGTGGCTTTATAGAGCTTTTTCATATAAAATAAAATATAAGAAAAAATAGAATATTGGGGTAATTAGGGGAAAATTACAAGTTTTTTCAGGAAAATAGTTTGAAGCTTTTAAGTTGTGCGGCTACGAAAATGTTTGTGGTGGTGGTTACTTTGAATATTTTCCAGAAAAGACTTGTCTTCTTTTGGAGTGTTCCCATAAAGTTGAGAGATTGCTTCATCTATTTTACCCTTCATCATAAAACTTTGATCACATGAATGTTTCCTTAGGATACATATAGTATATAACTAGAACTCATATATGGTCAAATCAGGCGAATGGGGTAGATATTAGTTCAATTATTGACGTAAAAACTCAACTGTATTGTGCAAGGCGTGACGATGCATTCTCGTGACGCACTTCTCCACGCGGAGCTATTAATTGGAAACTAATTACTGACGCTAAACACTAACTGACTCAACGGGAAGTCACTACCAATATTATCCAATGGAACATAGCAGACGGTTAGTATCGTTAGTAACTGCTTGCCTTTGGTCTCGCAATATTTGGCATCAGTCTTGATAATTCACCAATAAGGTTTGGAGTCTTCCCGATGGTTTTCATAACATTAGGGAAAAATTTGATTTTTAAGTAGTAGACTAAAAAATTTCTCAAATTCAAAATTTATAAAAATGAATGTCGAATCAAAACGAAATCCATCACAAGTCGAAAACTCTACAATTCGAATTTTTTGGTACCTTCCTCAAGGTTCTACTGTAAATAATCGAATCTATATTAGTTTTAACTTGTCACGATTTCAAATACAAACTGATGATGTGCGACATCATGAATTGATTATCATCACAAAGAATTTATTCGATGCAATAAATCACATCTTCCAAGCAAAAAAATTATTTCATGACATAATGTTAATTCAACAAACGATTGTGCAATAGAGAATGGTGTAATGCTATGGAATAACATTAACTAGCGAAAGTTTTATATCATTATTTATTATCAGTGCTAGATGATTCCATGAAGAATCACTAATAAGGCAAGGACAGATAAATTAAGAGTGATTTTTATAATTAAATAGCTCTTTGTTTTTTCTTTGTTTGCATTAATCTTGTTAATAATATCAATGACATTTTGTTAACGTATACAGGATAATTAATTTGTTTAACTGTTTTACAATGATTTTTTGTGTATTATACAGGATTTATTTTCTTATTGACACAATATTTAGTAGTACTACTATACGAACACTCCTAACCCAATATTTAACCCGGAGCATATACAGGAAAAATACCTCAAACTCTACGGCCTATTTAGCGCCACTTAGCATTTTTGTACTTTCCTCGATGTTGGAAATTTTTCACCACAATTCTTATTCCCAATCCCGGCAAAGACGTCACTTAATCTTAGTCTTCGAACGTCTAATCAAAGACATAATCTGGAACTTGTGGACTGGACAAAATATAATTCTAAAACTTCAATTCGGATTAACACTCTAGACACAACCACAACCACATCAATCTTCAAACTACCATAACTCAAGCAATCAACCGAAAACACAACGCCACTGTAATCTTCACGAATTTCCAGAAGGCTTTCGGTCAGGTTTAGCTTGTCTAGCTTATTGATAAGGCTGTGATTATTCGATTGCCCTATCCGATAATAAATTCGATTTATTCATAAATTACTGACCACTCAGGAATACTAGCCCTCCTATATATCATCTATGCGTATGATATATCAGCTATACGTTACTCTACGAAAAATGTCGAATTGTCTGCGGACAATACCTCTCTAATTGCTTCCACCCAAGACACACGCTCTCAATTCTCCAAAAAAGCAAAGCTATTGTCTTGCAGCATCCCAATACCCGGAGCATACAACTCCCACTTCAAAATTTCCACTTGATCCTTTGGGGAGAAGTCTTGATATCCGCAAAAAAGCTGTCTGTTTGCGAGTAAGATTCACTCACTCTCTGGACAATATACGGATGTGAATCTGCCTCATAAAGGCAGTCGGAGGAAAATTTAGACGAATCTACTCCCTTACCTTACTACCTTTAAACCTAGAACGCCTACTGCACCTTACCTGAATATCTCCTCAAAAAGCTCTTGTCTTGCGAGCAGTCTATTTTTAGTACTGCTAATACAAGTGCTGTTTCACGTAAGCCGTTCACCTTCGCCCTCTGAGGACGGTAATTTGATGATCGAAACGCGCTTCAGACATTGTAATTGTAGGCGTTAATATAGGAATCAACATCACCAACCTTGCGGAAATTCCAACTTAGATCTCAAATAAAATATGTATACCCACAATAACTCGAGTCTCAATAAGAATGATCAGAAACTGTTTATAGTACAGCTGCTGAAAATATTTCTACCCAATATGGCATAAAATGAAATATGGAAATTAGTGTTCAAATCAGTATGTGTCTCGCAAGAAAGCGTAATAAATTAAGAACAAATTTGAGTAGCCAAATCAACTAATTAAGAAACATTTTGCTAATATTTGATATTACAAATTTCAGTCAATTAAGGAGTAGGGGAGAGTGGGAACTTGTGCGATGAAGCCGCTTATAACTTTGCTTCTACCTAATCGATTTTTTCGAGACTTGCTATTTCTGGAAACAGTTTTTCTCACAAATACGATAGAGGTATATTTGACTTAACCCAATGAGTCACATATTCGTTAAAGGGGGTTATTTGCTTTTTTGCTCTAAACACGCTGTTTTCCTTCAAAAAAACACCCAAATTACGAAAATTTTCTTGCTCTTAGAATGTCATAAGCAATTTACTCATAACCTAACTTGACTAACGTGAAAATTCTTAAATGATGAAGCTTCATTCATTAGTATACCTTAGTGTATAATAATAACTCTAGCAACCGTCATTTAAACTAACTCACTAACTCAAACGACTTGATCCTATTGAGCCTTACCACTAAATTGGGAATGTAGAAGATCGAATAACATCAATGTTCCTTTGTTCATGGCTACTGGCAAAGTTGGCTATGGTGTGGTCAACAGTTTCTACATCAGGGTCCCTATGGTGATCGCTGCTATGGCAATAGCAAGGTGAATCAATGATCTTAATTTTAGAAATGTACATACCCTATAACCAGACGGGTCTCAATATCTTCATAGAAAACCAGTTTGTTGTCTATGGACAATTTGTTTCCTTTTTTTTTGTATATCTTCTTAAATTTTATTCGAAGATCATTCTTATTAACGTGGACTTTTCAAGTAAAGTTTAGTGTCAAGTGTTATTTCTAAATACTTTTCATTGTTACTACAAAAAATTTGAGCATTTTTTATTGTCACCAGAATATTTTGTTTTCAATCAAATTAATAATAAGCCATTTATTGGTCTAGATACTAATCAGGTCTATGGATGTTTGTAATTTAGTTCTATCTTTTCCGGGGTTTTTTACAATCAACCAAATAGCAGTATCATGACCTCATACTCGTTCAACGGCGCTATCTGATTTTTTAAATTCAGTTATCTTTGAAAATGTTAAAAATGTTAAATAATAGCATGCAGTTTTAATGAGAGATTCAAAAAGTAGAACTATTTAACAATAGGCTAATGAAAACTGCATGACAATATTTTTCTCATGTCATTAATATGAAAAAAGAAGTAAACATTTCAAAAATCTCTATGGATTATAGATTAAAATATGTATTATGGATGAAGGAACTAGTGAAATAGATGGCATCTTCAGTAACTTAGGTTTACTACATATCTATCACTAGTTATTAGGTATTACTTCTAGTTATCAACTATTTAGATAAAGTCTAATCAATTATATTTCAATAGAACATACTGAATATGAAAATTGTAACCGATTTTGGTTTTAATGTATTGACTTATTTCCTTGAAATATTGAAATGTTCAAAGTGAAGAAAATCTAAAGTGAGAGCACCACTTTGAGATTATTATTACTGTAAATACTTCTATTTCTTGGTCATTTAGAATCACGTACCCTCATATTATACTGTAAAATATCATGTATTATACAGTTGACCTTTTGTATATGTATACAGATAAAGGTTGCGTACCTATTGCGAATGTTTTAGAGATGCATCTTGTAATTGGATTTAAACACGATAAGCTTAATAATAGGTTGATTTGGTTCGGTGATAAACGTGGGATGGTATTTTGTTTACAGTTAGATATAGACAATCTTTTAATAGATAGAAAAATTTCTAATACCTCAATATTCCTAATTTAATTTCCAAAAGTATAAGATAGGAAGGAACGTTTTTTAAAATAGAGAGAGAGAAATGCTTTATTTCCAAAAATTTTCAAAAGCTTCATTGACAAAAGCTTGTAAAAACTGACAAACAAACATATAAATAAAATGATATTTCAATATACAGAAAGAAACCATAATGAGTAACAAAATTATTGGCACTAGTAATAGGTTATAATTAGTATATAAGTCCGTGGCAAAAATTAAACCAGTATGCAGCATGCCCGAAATTAAATATTATTATGTATTAGAATAAAAGTCGTTTACAGAGTAGAAGGCACTTTCCAGTGAACATGTCCTCAAATTATAGCGGAATGCGGGAAAAGGTGATATCGATTCGATTTTAATTGGCAAGTGATTGTGCTTTTTTTTTAATTGTATAATATTGAGCCCTTAACTAATTCTGAACTCGGATAGCCGTTCAACGACCTCTCTCAACTTGGAGAGGAGTGCTTACCAATTAGGCAAGCAGATTCAAAGGTGAATAAGGAAGGAAGAGTTAGAATCTTTCAAAGATGTCGTGAGCTCTGCTGTTTAGTCCGAGTAAATATCTAACAGCTTTCTTTTGTAATTTGAATATTCGCTCAAATTGAGCCGCATCACACGTACCCCAGAAGGAAAGTGCATATCGAAGAAGCGACTCAATAAGGGCATAATAAATTATTATGGAGGTGGATAATTAAGTTCGTTGGAAATTGATCTCAGCGCAATAAAAAAGGCTGCAATATATTTTTATGTCATAAAACTTAAGTTTTAGAAGGCAAAGAAAATTAGAATCGCACCATGATTTAAGGGCGATTAGGTCACTAGATGTAGTCCTATGAAATGCCGGGAGATCAGGTTTGCTCCAAGAGAAACTAGTGTCGTCTGCAAATAAACATATTTTATTAATGATGTCGTTTATAAACAGAAGAGACAAAATAGGGCCTAGTACTGAGCCTTGGTGCACTCCTCATTCTATTGGCTTGCAAGAAGACATAGTTGTATGAACCCTTACAAGCTGACTTCTGTTGGTAAGGTATGACTTGAACCATGCGAGAGATGTTGCAGTGGAGTTATGACTGTTTAGGCTATAGTAGACATTATTTAGTAGGGAGAAAATAACTTCCTTAGTGCATGTGCTATGTAAAAACCCAAATTTATGGGAAGTGAGAATTTTATATTCAAACAGAAATGATAAAAGCCTCTTTTTGACTAATCTTGGATGACGTGGGAAGCAGCAATAATTCGATGCTTGGTTTTCATCTCTTCCTTTATGAAGGGTTATAATTATAGCCGTGTCAAGGCAATTGGGAAAAGTGCCATTTTGAAATGAAATGTTAATTAAAGTGGAAAGGTGATTTATTGAAAATATTTTTAATGAAAGTCCATCTCTTACATTTAATTTGGATGTCATTAATTGTACTGCGAAGCTCTGCTAGAACTACGGGCATAATGAAGAAACGGGTAAGTTGGCATTAGCATAAGAGAGATATGAAAGCGAATCATGAGAAGGAGGTAGAGAATTTGAAAAATTTTGGCTACATTCACAAAGTAATTATGAAGATTTTTCATTAATTCGGAGTTTGTTATCAATCTACTCTTTAGACACGTGCAAATGACTACTCGAGTTTTTATCATAATGTCGTCTTGGAACTTGTTCTGAACATTAAAACTATTTCTGTAGCATTTTAACCAAGTAGAGCTATCTAACGTTTCTTAGAAAAAATTATTCTTAAGAAAGTTCCACCCGCGGCAATGCTATACCAGTTATTATTGTGTCTCACTAGTACAAAATTTACTAGGTGTTTGTCGTATATCTCTTTTAATATATTTTTCAAGTTCACCATCTGGGAAGACCTACTAATGATTATTATTTTTCATGGATACTTTCCTACTACCTAGATTTGTGAATTAATATTTGCTTCTTAATAAAAAAAATCTCCTACAAGAATTTACATATCATATATTCTCTTCTCTAGGATGATAATTTTTTTGCACGTTGTGTACCTACATTGAATAATTACCTAAGCATTTGAAAGTGAAAACAACTGATGTGGGAACTTCATGATCACCCATTTTTTCAAACATACGTTTTTAGTTTATTAATATCAAAATAATTACAGTATTAAGACTCACGAAAGTAAACTAGTTCCGCCTCTGTTGGATCGGTGCATGAATTCTTAATAACCTCAACTGAATACGGATGTAAACATTATAGTATGAACTTTTAGTAACAATATTTCTTATCAACAAGGAAACGGTATTAATGTTAGTTCATAGTCAGATATAATTATAATTCGCAATGAAAAACATTAAGAAAATGATGATAATCATTATTATACATTAGAAATTGAGTTCAGCGACAGTCTAATTTCAGATCAGTTTATATAAACTGCAAGGGCATACCCAAGATTCCAGCTAGGGGGGGGGGGCAGCTCATACCTGTTTCGAGAAGATGGTCGGTGGGTTTAATTATGACACAAAATAAAATTTATATATTATATATTAATTTGTCTATGACGGTCTTTTCAATAAACTCACGGATAGTGAGTTCATTGAAGCCTTTCTTCTCCCATGGTGCTTCTAAGCCACGTTTTAACTCTTCGCAGCATACTGAAGGACCGTTCTACGGTCGCCGTGGTGCATGGGATAGTGCTTAAAATAATCAATACCTTTCTGACAGCATTGTAAAAAATGTTGCCTCCGTTGAACAGATCAACTACTTCTATGTCCCTCAATTGATCATCTGATAAAGCCTTCTTCACCCAAAAAATATTCAGTTCTCCGGTGATATCGAGGTTATAAAATTCTTGGAATGATTCTGCGTTCTTGTGTAAGTCTGTAATGCTGGTTTTGGTGATATACAAGGGATGTAGCTTACTTAAAGCAAACGTCGGAGTATTTTCTTGGGAGAATCGAATAATCAACGATGGAATGAGTGAATCAGTGTATAGTATTATCAGGGAACGCTGCAAATATCGTTATCATTTTCTGATGGCGGATTACTTCTATGTGTTTGCTTGTAAGCAAGACGTGGAACCGAAATTCCTATGTTCCCCCACCAAGATCATGTCGATCGACTTAGCTTGCAGTGCGTTAACTACTGGTTCTAAAACTTCACAATATTTAGCTATTGTTTGTAGAGCAACAATAAACACTGGTATGCAGATTTTCTGGTGGCATAATTTCCCTATACGGATAACATTTCTAGAGATTTGGGCATTGTAGAACAGCCATCGAATCCAAACTCTACTCAATCTTCGGTTGGGAAGTTAGAACTAATCAAGAAATTGTCAACTGCTTCGGCTTCAGAGTGGCCTCGCAAAACCACAACCATTAAAGATAAATGTATTGTATCGATCAGTCAATTGAGAGAAGCTGGTCTTTTAGGAAGGTTGGCAGTGAAGATACCCCTTTTAAGACGTCAAAATTGAATTAAGAGGTCGCATTGGAGTAAAGGACATAAAAATTGGACACACGAAGAATGGAAGAGACTTTTATGTGATGAGTTGAAGTTTAAGGTCTTTGGATGTAGGAGAAGAATATTTGGAAGCAGTTCAAAGGAAAAACGCATTTTAGATCCGTGTGTAATCCTGACTGTAAAGCACGGCGGAGGCTCGGTGATGGTTTGGGGATGTTCTGGAGGAAGGGCGACGTGATAAAGATGGAAGGCATTTTGAAGAAACAAGGCTATAGAAAATAATGATGGCAGAAGATTTTTCTGTCAGCATGACAACGATCCCAAGCATTCCTCCAAGTTGTGAAAAGAGTATCTAAAATAATAGGAGATGAAGAATATACTGAAAGTAATGATTTGACCGTCACAGTCACCCAACCTCAACCAGATTGAGTTGTTTCGGGACAAATTGTGTCCTACTTCTTCTTCACACTTCTTTAATATCCTGAAAAACTGGTGGAACCAAAAAGACGACGATTATTTGTCGAAATTTTAACAGAGGAAAAAATATCGAAAGTACGTCTTCAACCCCATGAACCTTTACGTTGAGTTAATAATTGCGTCACAACTTGTAAAAGTTAACAGAGAAGTACTGAATGTAGAAACTTGAGCCAACTTCCATCTCTAGTAACAATTTTGGGAATGAGTCAGCATCGACGCAATCTTTCAATACACCTCGTAAATTTCAATTAATTTGCATAATTCTGCAATAATTATTTGAACAAAGCATTCACCTTTTGTACATAACACCTGTTCTCATATTCTGAAATAAGATTCAAAAGTTTGTTTTTGTCCTACTTGAACATATCTTTCAATAACCATTTTTAGGTAATAAGGCTAATATGATTTTTATATTAAAATTAGTATTGATGCAACGAAAAACAATAAATGATAATTTTGTTGAGTTTGAACAAATCTTGTGAATATTATTATTATTTATAGAAAATGAAAGTGGAGATGGGTCAAGGTAAGTAGGAGATAACCTTGTAAAATCTCTAGTGTCAATTCTACAACATTCTTAGATACAATGTAAGCACGATGTCTTCTTTGAAGCATTGGCGGACTATAAGTATTTCAAAATATCTGCTGTATTGTACAAGGTTGCAAAATGACCAACTCAGAAACGAATTAAGACCTTTTTATAGAAGTTATTGTCATAAAAAGGATCAAGAGAAATTGTGAGAGTTAATTTTGTGTTTATAAAATATTCTCTAGTTGGTGAGTCATATAAAATAATTTTGGTTCACACTTTTCTCTTTAGCTCTTCAGGTTAAATTCTATTGATTATCATTATCGTCGTATAGCTCCAATTGAAACAAAGACACTGTTGGTGTTTCAGTCGCTGAAGTAAAACTATGATATCTCTGTCCAAATATGTCGTTTTGTAGATTTTTTCTGTTTTGTTGACTCAGGCTCTCCACAAACTTCTGTTTTCAGCTATATCTGTAGTTTCATTTCGGTTTGATTCCATCTGTTGCAGCACTCCTCTCTTTAGTTCTTCATGTTAAATTCTATTGATCATCATTATCGTCGTATAACTCCCATTGGAACAAAGAGTACCTGTAGGTGTTTCAGTCGCTGTGGTAAAACAATGAGGTCTTTGTCCAAATGCATCGTTTTGTAGGTTCTTTCCAATTTTGTTGGCTGAAACTCTCCATTAACTTCTGTTTTCAGCTATAACTGTAGTTTCATTTCAGTTTGATTTCATCTGTTGCTGTTCTTTCTCTGATTTTCGTGACCTTTTGACCTTTACACCTTTTTTCACCGGTACCAATTCGATGTCATTTTTCACTTCTTCACTACAATACCGTAATAAAGTTGTGCACAAAAATTCGGCTCATTAGGAATTTTTCCCCAGATAAAATGACTGGACTATCATATTTTTGTTAAAAATGACAACCACTGTCGTATATAAATCCACGCAAATAGTGTGGCCGCCCTCATTGTCTTCCAAAGCTTCACTATCGGATCAAAACTGATTCTGGAAAAAGTATAAGGCAACTAATAAACTAGGAAGCGAAAATGCCACTGCTTTGGATTACTAGCAAAATCGCGAACGAGCTTGCCGTATTTAGAGCCACTGAGGGCACAAAACTGCAAAGACACTAACTCTTCAGACTGGGTGGTGAAAATACTTTAGCGTTTCAAAGAAAAAATCTCTGGTAACCTGATCCCAGCGTACGTAGAGGTCGGATATCACAAATGCAATGTCGATAGGACCGCTGATCGTTACAGCACCGTTATTAAATGTAAAAATACAGCTCACTAGGAAATTTTTCGAAGATTGGGTTTTAAAATGCATGAAATTACTGGACTATGTAACTCTTAAAGTTTCCATTTCTAAAAATTTGACAAAATGTCATTTTCCGAAGGAGAAAACAAAAACTTTCATGGCTAAAACAGCGTGTATTTTATTATTCAAAGAACATCAATCCGCTGTACTTTTTTGTCGATGTTAATATACATAATACCATTTGCAGATAGAGTGTTGGTAATCAGTTATAATATTTTGTTTTTGTTAGATTTCTTGACAGCGATCTAACATCTTTTCATATGAAGACATGAATAAGTGATGCTATTTAATTCTTGTTATAGAAAATCCACCGAAAATAGTTCAAAAACTTCATTATCTACAATTCCAAATGATAACCATCAATTAGACGCTACTAATGAAGATGAAATTTCGGCCGATAGACGAGGTGTCTTTAATATATTAAAACATAATCACTACTTTCACCTCTATTGTTTGGAATTTAATTGTGGATGTCTAGCTGTATTTTATCATCTTATTCAATGTCAAGTAGCATGAAATCTTACATCAATATTAAAATAACGTCGGAATCGCATTAATAGAATTCATAAACGACGAGTTTTTTATCAACAATTCAAATGACAGTAAAGATAAAAATAGATAGTGAGATAATCATTAGGCATTGTTGCTTAACGCATCCTTTAAAAAGAAAGTGAAGAAAAAACCTCTCTAAACATTATGTTTATACATGGTTTATCACGATAAACTGAGGCAATATGTGTATAAGGAAATTTCCGACTATACTGCTTGATTGGACACTGCTTCTTTTCGATTATTCCGAAAAACCTTCTTCGGGTTTCTTTTATAACCAGATGTATATTTTAGACAGCAGCTGCGTTGAGACAAAAATGGAAAAACCTTTTTCTCTTATAACCAGATGGATATTTTAAAAAGCAGCTTCGGTAAGATAAAAATGTAATTGCCATTTGATTGAAGCGAGTGAAAAAATTTTGGATCTAGTGCAGATTTCTAAGCAGCCCGTATAATTTTTCTGAAAAATATTGACCAATAATTGAGGAAAATTAAATTTCATTCGCGCTAATTATCATGATAATTCAACCTTGTTTCCAAGTTTTCCGAAATGCTCGTTTCAGCTAAAATAATTTCAGTTTTCTGAAACTTCAGATATACCGGAAGTGGACTCAATCTTCGTTATTTTGAACGAAATGCTATAATTTTTATAAAATTTTTGGAATCTTCGAGAAATTCCAATATAACTTTATATGAGGCATCGTATTCGTAAAGTCCACCATTTTTTAATTATTCCACAATTTCGGAATTTTTTGACACATGCAGACCTCCACTAAAAAAATGATATTTCTAAGTTTAAGTGAGTCAGGTCTAATATTCTTTCCTATATACATATACAGCTCTTCGGGAAGGTCATTGTACATAAAAATTCTGTGAGGAACCTCGCCGTTGAAGACAAAGTGATTACGATTGTATTTCTCTCAAAGGAAATTACATCGACGAATAAAATCGATTTTTGGCAAAAATGTGTTTTTCTTAGTCACATGACTAACTAACAGTCACTCTAATAGGGACAATCTAAATCGACTTTGAAGGATTGTATAGCTGTCTTCTTTTTAGTTTAGTTAATTTTGATAAAATATTTTTCTCCTTTTGTAGCCAGAAAAATAGTTGTTTTCTTTTTCTGATACGTCAAAATACGGTTCAAAAAAATTGTAACAATGTAAAAAAAGAGAATTCGTACACCAAATAGTTGTTTAACTAAATATTGATTCATAAAATTTATTTTCAAAAAAGGAATATTTTCTTACACATAGAAAAAGAAAATGAAATATATATTTCATTTCATCGTTTATATTTAATATTTTTGTATCAATTTAAATACTCAACAGACTCTTATGTAAGATATATGCGTGGAAAACGATTAATCCATAATTTAGAACATGATCAAAATTACAAAATAGAAACTTAAAAAGTATGTTAAAGAATTAAATGTGTTTGTTCCAAACTATAAAATCCTCATTTTTTATACGAACTAGGTAGATTTAAATAATATTTGTAAGAATTAAGAAATTCAAGATGTTATTTTTCCATTCACAATTCCACTAACATAGATTGATTTTTCTTCATTACAATAACTGTATTTTAAATGAAAAAAATATTCTTGTCTATAAACTTTAACAGAGTATGATAGGAACGACATCTATTATTTATCGAGTAAGGCAGATTTCCTATTCGTATTCTGTAGTATATTTAGAGAGCTATCTACTCAGTCATTCATGTAAGCATATTATAGATTTCTTTAAAACATATGAAAACTTCCTCAACGGTACAGGATATATAACTAGGTGGCTCTGGCATATACAACTTAGTCCACAATTATTTATATTATTTTTTAGGAATGACTCTACGTCATTTTAACTTCAGTATATTGAGAACTTTATTATCGCAAATATTTATAAAATGTTTTTTATTAATAAGTTCCTACATAAGGAGTTATTATATCACATTAGAACATTTGATTTCTTGTCACCATTAACCTCATAGCGCAGCGCTGTCCAACTTATCCTAGGCCCGAGGAGCGTATTTTTTCCACCAAACACTTTGGAGGCCAAGAAATTGATAGATGATAAGTCAGTTTACGTAAATTAAATCAAAATTTATTTATACTAAAAAGAAAACTTGGGAACTTATATATTTCAAATCGGAGGAAGGACGCTCGCAAAAAGAATATTTCTCTTTATCTAAGAATTTCAATATTTCTATTCCAGCTGTTCCACAATGTAAAAAATGAGTTAGCCCGCAGGTCGCATAATTTTATTTGATATTTGATATCAACGGAGTTTATATCAATATTAATTAGATCACAAAACAAATTGAGAAAATATTTCATTGAAATCTGTAATTAGAATATCCAATTTTAGTGGAAATATTTTAAAATGTGTTTCTATATTATATTCTTTCATTTCTTCATAGATCTCTTTGCAAGATTCAAAATGAAATAAATTATTCTGCTCCAAATTATACTATAACAATTTTAATTTTATTCTAAATCCAGTAACAGATTTATAAAGGTAACACACATTTTGATCTTATCCTTGCAGGATTTATTAAAAATATTTAAATAATTAGTAACATCCGTTAGGACAGCAAGTGAATAAATAATTTTTTTTCAATTATCTCATTTATTTTTATTTTATTAGTAGCACTCATATTCAATATTTATTTAAAATAATAAATAAATATGAAATTAAGTTAAAAATATTCGTGCCGCTAGCGTGCATCTACTTGCACTTGTACGGCGTCATAATATGACGTTTTATTTTGATCTTAAGCTAGAATTTACACTCTACTATTGTCGTAATGCGGCACCGTAATTTGGCCCTTAGTAACAATAATTTATTTACAGTAAAATGTACTCACGGGCCGTAAAAATAATTTGGCGAGCCGTATACAGCCCGCGGGCCGTTAATTGGTCATAGCGTAATATGTATGAATTGTGCAGACTCGATAATCTGAACTAATGAAAACCAAGTCGATTCGGATTAACAAATAATTCGGATTACCGAAGCAGTTTTTTTTATCAAAATCTTTATTATGAAACGCAAAAAAAGTAATTATTAATAAATAACTCTGAAAAATATATGTATAAAAAAGTAAGAATATAATATGTATTAATTTCTAAAGTAATTTGTAATTTTCGATTGCTTTACACACCTTTGAGCAGTGTATTTTAGGGCCTCTAATATCTTAGTATTATATTTTATAATAAAATATTGGTCACATGTTGATTAAGTGGCCATAGAGTGTTTATATCAATGATTATTCCTGGCAATCTGATATAAAATTGATTTAAATTTGCAAAATGTGTCAAAAGTCTTCACGTCAAATTGATGATGTGTTTAGACTACTCAAAAGAATAAAATTTATTTTTGTACAAAGAAAAGCACTAAAATTGTTTTAAAATTAATCCTACCTGTCGATTTTAAACTTTTTCTGTTTTATGCCACAGATTATAGATCTACCAACCCCATATTAAGCGGCCAACACTTTCTCCCTTGTTAAGTCTTTCAATAATTTTAATTTTTTGTTTTATGGACAAAGTCTTGGGTTTTCTTTTAAGGGACATTTTTATTTAAGCAAATATTAGAATAAAAACCCACTTATATCACCTAAAGTGACATTACAAAGCAGTGAAAATGCTGCACACCTGTTTAATGTGAGTTCCAGATATAAACAAAAGGGTAATTGGGGGAATCCCTGAACATCTAGTCATAATTTCTATAGGAAATAGGCTTAAAAGTATTTAAAATGTAATTAAAATTCTTGTTCGGACTACTGAAGAATTCGGATTATCGAGTCTGCACTGTATCGATAATTTTGAGCACGATAATTATACAATCGTCGTGATAGTTTGGTTTGGTTTGAGTTTAACCAATTTAATCTTAATTATGGAACTGACAAAATTGTGTCACTTCATCTACATCTGCGTATCAAAGAGATTCCCTTTTATCAAATTTTTATGTTATTCTCAAAATTTCTGGAGGCTTTAAAAACTCCAAGAATTTCGAAATCTCTGTGGGGCAGTTGAGTATTCCTTTAAGGTTATGTTCGAGATTAAATTGCTTGTATGAGGAGTATTAATTGCCATCGGAGAGAATATGCTTGACAGACATAATTTTAGCAGACGGGATTGTCTGAAAACATCAAATAATTCTAAGTTTTGTGTTGTTAATACGAAACTAAGAGAAAATAAGAAACGCAACAAAGAAAAGAAAATAAACTCTTCTAAGGTGTCAAAATAGATGGAGTAGCGATACCAGACGACTATGGACCCACAGGATGAACAGGAGCATAAAGAAGAAAAGAAACATGATGTAAACTATCACCTGATGATAGAGAGAATCTAACTCAGTTGCAAAACTCGCAGAAGATTTTAAAGTCATTCTTTCAAACCCGTTATTAGTAGGTATTCCCGCACAATACTCAATAAGCATAGAGTACGAATATAATGTTTAATGAGGCAAAAAACAAATGAGAAAATTCAAATGGAATAGTATAATATTAATGAATGGAACTTCTCAACATAAGAAATGATAGCGGCGATTTGTAGCAAAAAACCGTTATGATCTTAAATAATATTATACTCCATTCGGAAAGAGTATGGAATAATAAACTTTTGTGAATTGTCAAAATAAATAAAAATCCCCACAAGAAATATAATATTGATGACGTGGCGAGAAATGGCCAAATTACTATTATTCGTCTTTAGTATATTTTGTATTTTTATCTTTCATACTTACATGTATATACTCGTATTTGTAAATAATTGAATAAAACTAAATGTATATATTAAAAAGCAATAATAATATTTTATTAATTACGAAAAACCCATTGCAACGGCTATGATGGTAGGGGTCTTCTTACTTTCAGAGGTTGGTGTGAAAGTATTCAAATAGAGAGAGAAATAAAGATATCCTTCAATTTTGGAAAGAAAAGGATGGCTATTCGAATTATCCGTAACCGCTTACATTTTAGTACGGAAAATATATTTCTGTCCACTTACTTATTTATCACTGGCATAATTAAATATTCCAAATTTTGTACGTAAATTACCGTACTAAAAATTTCAGGGTTTTGAATTTATGATGAGCATTTATTACTCTACGCTCTTTCCAAATAAGTAAGAGTATAATAAGATTTTGATTATGAAAATATGAAAAAAATGGAGAGTCAATTATAGTTTAGTCAATTATAGAAACTTGAAGAGCGAATCCCAGCCCCTGGCCAGACGCTGAATATGAAACACGATTCGCGGTATATCTTTTACCTGGTAATCAAAAATAAATTTGGAAGCCAACGTGGAGAAACTGGCAATGACCAACATAGTGAGTAACCAGTTGGACTGCCGAGTCATTAGGAATATAGTAGAGATGATTTTCCAGGATACCGGAGTGCACATATTAATTTCCGGCTATCCACCCCATTATCAGTACTTGAAGAAAACGGTGCCCTGTTATTTCTATATGACCGAAAAGTGCAGCAATAGGTCCAGTTGCAGATTTAAATATCCTCTCGGCTATCCATGAGTTTCAGAAGGAACTTCCATCTAAGACAGGGGTAATGTTACGAAAAGTTCGCAAAATGGTTCCCTAGGCCGACCCTGTCCAGCTACAATGGAATTTTCAAAATTCTGTGAATTCACGTAGCGCTTTTCGGGCGGCGTCTTTCACTTTTTTTATAAATAGGGAAACTTGATGTTTATTTGTATTTTTTAATAGCAGGCGGTTTATTTACAGTATTTCTTCTGAATAATTTCTCGGTCTAAGGCTAGTTATTTAGTTTTTTTGTTTCATTTAGTTCTAGAACTTTGTAGGTATATAAATTATTCAGAATAATCAGAACGAATTAGCAAAGTAGTCAAAGAGTTTAAATAAATTACGTAAGTAATAGTGACAAGTGATTTATTATAGGTTTAGTGTAGTTATAGTGTGTAAATAAATTGAGAACATAAGAGACTGTGTTTATTAATTCACCCCACGAACAGAAACATGTAAATAAATACGAAAAACGTTACTTCAATTATTTTCATACAATTATTTTAAGAGGATCATTTCTTCCCAACTTCTCAATATTGTCAAGGATTCTCACTTGGAATTACAATGTAATTTTTGATGCTCTCACATTTGTTGTTTATTTATTGTTTTCGTTATTAATGATTGATTGATAAGACCTTCTGATGAAGTGTGAATGCAATTATGTATTAGTATGTTTAAAAATAATGAAAAAAATGGATATCTAAACAAAAACTATCTATTAACGAAAACGAGTATTAATTTGATTTTAAAAGTTGAGCCTTCTAAATAATTCCCAAATACCTCTAATGGAGCCACTCGGTATCATGGTCTTGAAAAAATAATAGTGGTTATAAAGGTCATTAATTATTTATACTTAAGGTCAATATTTATTTTTCAATATTCTTAGAGTTCCTTTCTCGCTTTTAGATAAATCAGTGAAATAACTGTTAAATTAATAAACAATATTATAATGTTGTGTAAATTTTTTTTTTAGAAATTAGTCCCGATATTTATTAATCCAAATACAATATTCTGAACACGAACACACCAAATGACAAGCACTTATTTATAAATTTGATTATACAAGGACGTGTATTTAGTTAATTTGTTAATAGTTGTGGGCGGCCGGGAACCGTTGAACACATATGCCTTCATATAGGCCCGTCGTACCTCACATGACGTTACCAAAGGCCGATAACTCTTTAGAAGCCGACCAGGTGCTTGGCTTGAGCCCTTTGATATCATTAGACACGTTGTGAGGTTTGCCCAGGTATTTAAGCCGCGCTCTTTTGAGTGCAGGGTACTCACATATAACGTGGTATGCGGTTTCGTCCTTCTCCATACACCAACGGCACAACGGATCGTCCGCGATTTCCATGGTGTGGAGTTATTACAGTGGAACCTCTCTAACTCGAGCCTCCTTAACTCGAAAACATCTCCGACTCTGCTCCGCCAAAAAAATCAATGTAAAATCACAACCTTTGTAACTCGAAGTCTGATCGACCGACAAAGTCGTTTATTTTTCGATATTTAGCCCTAATAGCCTCTATAACTCGAAGCGACGTTCACAAGCCTCTGCAACTTGATATGCGAATGTAAAGGCATATAAATATAGGTACGTATGAGTTGGCGTCGACTTTGGCATTTCTAGTAGCACATTGTCAACGATTTTGATAAATAAAGGCGAAATTTTATCTCGATTATAAGAAGTTGACTGTAGTCGTAAAAGAAAGAGAGACGCTGAACAGCCAAGTGTTGAAGAAGCTACGTTGAAATGGTTTCAGCAGTGTGTCGACGAAAATGCCAGAATTTCAGGACCAATCTTGCGCGAGAAAGCTGAACAATATGCAAAATATTTAGGCTGTGACAGTTTTAAAGCTAGTAACGGATGGCTGCAGAAGTTTAAGCAGAGGCACGACATTGTTTTTCGTAAAGTCTGTGGTGAGAGTGCTAATGTGAACAATGAAACATGTCACGATTGGAAACTAAAACTGTAAACCATGATAAGAGTATATGACTATGATGACATTTTCAATGCCGATGAGCTAAGTTCGATAAATTTTTTAAAATTATGTTACAATAAAAGGGGAGAGTACGATTTCCGTGACGATTTAACAGCCGATTTAGCTCAATTAGGCCAAAATAAATCGAAAATAAAAAATGAAATTTTTTTATATATCGCTTCGTTTTCGAGATATCGATACTTAAAGTTATAATCAAACGTTAGTTCAAAATTCGCTTTATTGAACAGATGGCGTTCAATACTTCGTTTCAAATGAATATTTTATCACTTCAAATTCATTATGAATTTTGTAATTCAATAAACAAAAAAATTTAATATTATTTACCCCGATACTCCAAAATTATATTGAAAACAACAGATTTTTATAACAAAATGAGCCATTTTTGATAAATACATGAATAATTTGATGTTTTTCATAAAGAATCGTCGGTTGTTTATTATTATTTATAAAATAAAAAAGATATTTAATGATAGTTTGAAGGTTTAATTGGTAATTGCATGTAAACATATCCTCTTTCTAGCAAAAAGTACGTTCTGAATGCTTTCAAAAGTTATTTATTTCCATTGTTTTTATAATTGAAAAGCCAGACTACTGTAGTATTTCACAACTATCCTGAAAAAGTTCTCTAGCAATTATTTTTGCATCATTTATCCTATTTTTAACGACAAAAGATGATTGTAAAAAATCGTTCCAAATCTAACCGCTCTGAATTTATCTACCCCCTCTCCAAACTCACGCGTTCCTCGCGGCCTGTGGCGCAGACCAGGGCCCGGGGCCAGGGGCGGAGCCTCTGATGGGGTCGACGGGCGAAGTCTTCGTGGGGGCGAGGGGGCAAAGTTCCTCATAAGAAAAAAAATAATAATAAAATAGAACTAAAATAATCTTCACGCGAGGAAAATTTTTTTTAGACAATTTTGGCTGTGAAAAATTCACCATTTTTGAACTTTTTACACTCAAATTGCACTACGAGAAGGTTAGGTTAGGTTAGGATAGATTGATATATACGAATATTAAATAAAAATAAATTTTTCCAACTTTAATTATTGATATCTCGAAAAAGAAGCGAGATATCGAAAAATTTTATTCTATTCTATAATTTTGGTGGAAAGAACGGCAAGGAAAGAGTAACAGTGCTATTAGCCGCCAATGCAAGTGGTACTGAAAAATTGAAACCTTTTCTGATTGGCAAATCAGCAAAACCACGTTACTTCCAAGAAGTGAAATCTTTGCCAGTTGAATATAGATCCAATAAAAAATCATGGGTGGTGATCGAATTGTTTACTAAATGGTTATTGTACCTCGAAAAACAAATTAAGCAATAAAAGCGAAAAATTTTACTGTTTATTGATAACTGCAGTGCTCATACTACATTGCCGACTTTGAAAAATATTACTGTGCAGCTTTTGTCACCAAATACAACTTCAAGACTGCAACTCCTTGATCAAGGAATCATAAGAAACAAAATACTATCGCCAATTGCTTCAAAAAGCAGGTTTTGCAGATGTCACCTCTTTAGAATTAGAGTCTAAAACTGATTGTAATTCGAACATCCAGCAGCAATGGTCTCTAGTTACTGCGTACTTCAATTTTCAACAACCTGTGACTTTCGATGAGTTTGTTAATTTAGATGATGGTATTTCTGCGTACGGACGAATTACACACTACACTCTGTGACAAGACATGATGCGAACGTGCCCTTGATACATTAAGAACGTATTTAGAGATATCAGAAGAAATTTTTCATTTCGTTTCATCTCTACATCGCATCGATAATATCATAGATCTTCAATGTCTTAAATCAAAATCTCAAAGAAAAATAACTGATTTTTTCAATTAAATTGTGTAAAATTTTTTCATCGACAAGAATAAAATTCATTAAACAATGTTAACCTCTGTAACTCGAAGTCTCCTTTACTCGAAACTCTAACTCGAAATATATTACTCGTCCCTTGAGTTTCGAGCTAGAAAGTTTTCACTGTATTTATAAACTGCGCGTAAACGAAAACGGGCTCCCTCAAAAATTTGCGAAATTATTAAAATTTTCAGTTTATTTTTGTTGTGATAATTATATGATGTATTCATTCATTAATGATTTTAGCATGTTAGCATTAGAAAATAAGCAGCAATTCAGGAATTTATAAATTTATTAAGAAACAATACTTTAAACAGTTTACACTACAATAATTGAACGAAGCACACACAAAAAGTAACGATGTTTATTTTTCGAAAAGGCATATTGCCAGCTCAATACTGTATGGTAATTCTCATGCGAGTAGTCATAGAAAGCAAGATATTCTGAATGTTTGTTTGAGAAAAATTGGTCCATTCCTCAATCGGAGCTCTTAACGTGCTGATGGAGCAGGTATGCGACGTCTTACACGTCTTTTGAGCTAGTCTCAATAAGATTGAAATCGGGGCTTTGAGCGGGCAAGTCCATTTTTGCAAAGCCAGCCTCTTCAAGGTACTCCGTTAGCATTATTGCCGTGTGTGGTCGAGCATTATCTTGCATTAGTAGAAAACCAATACCAACAAATCCAACATATGGTAGTACATAATCTTCTAGGATCTCTACAACAAATCGTCGTGCTGCTAGTGCAGCTCTGTAAAACAAGACGAGATCCGTGTATGCCTAAAAAGAAATACTTACCCAAAACATTACTGAGCCATCCCCTGGTAACCTAATACAGGCAGCATACCGTTCTCCAGCTCTTCTGTACAACTTATTTTTGCCATCGTTGCCATACAAACACATTCTACACTCATCTGTGTAGAAAGTAGAATAAGTAAAATCAAATTTGCGTCTTCTGTGAGCCGCAGTAAGCAAGGGTGCTTTAGCTGGATTGCAAGCTATCAAACCACTTTCTTTCAATCTTCGCCGAACAATAGATGTGCTGACTGCTATTTCGTTTTCCGGCCCGTCGCTGGTGAGAGCCGGTCGTCAGAAACCGCTGGTGTGTTATTTGTACTGTTGAACGACTAGCATTCAAACTTCTCGCATCTCCCGTTGACTTGTTCCAATATCCAGCAATGCTTCAATCTCAACAGCTCTCCGATATTTACAACGTAAACGTTGTAAATCACAATAAACGTAAATGAAGTAGTCGAAATTCGAAATTTTCCTTCATAGTACAGTGAACCAAGCAAATCAACTCACAATTTTAAAAACCTTCATGGATTAGTTTGAAATTTTGACAAAAGTTCAGAAATGATGCAAATAATAAACCTGATTTGGTGCCAATGTATGCTGCTACCCCAGCGGTGAATGCCACCCTTACTCAGGAAAGGGGGATTTAAAATTTCAAAATAACGATAGATAGAGAACTGAATTTTATGAAGAAAATGTGGAATGAAGTTTTTTATTTAACTCAATAATTCCTGAGTTATTCGCGATTGAAAATTGAAAGAAAAACCACGTTTTTCAACATTTTTTTACGAAAAATTCAAAAATTACGCATTCTCTGGAAAAAATTATTCGTATCAAAATTGAAGCTTATAAAAAAATTAAGGAATTAGTTTGAATTAAATTTTTCAAATAATATTCAGCAAGTCACTGAAAGCCATTTTTTTCTATTTCGTAAATTTATGCTAAATATTTTTAAAGTACTTTTTCAGACCTTTGAAATGAGCTTTTATAAAATCGTTTAGCATGAAAATTAAGCGAAAATAAGTTAAGTAACTCGAAATTAAAAAAAAAATGTCGGTAAATTTAACACCATGTGCGGCAAAATTGAAATTAATCTTAGCCCATCTTTGTTTAAGCCCTACCAATACGTTCCAAAAATTTGATTGGTTTGGAACACGTATATTTTGGAAAAAGTGGCTTAATGTGAAATTTTTTTTCTTTTGATTTAAAAAAAAACGTCATTTTTTCAAAATATCTCAAAAACTATTGGATCAACGAAAAGATTTTTTTGTAGCTCAAATTTAGATTTTATTTTAATGAACATTTTGGTTTCTTTTAAACTCACGTAGGTTGAAAATTAAACGAGATATAAGCGTTTAAAGTATTGATTTCAATGCTAAGGGAGAGTCTTTTTTACCCTCTAACATCAAAATTCTCTGAAGAAAAGGACCTAGAAGGGCTGCAACTCACATGGTTTTGTAGCTTATGAAATTTCCTACAAAATGATGTATGGATGACTGCAAATAGCTTAAAGGGAGCTGAATAAGCAATTAGTAACAATTGATGATTTCGCAAATATTTGGGGTGGCCCGTTTTCGCTGACGCGCAGTTTATAAACGACTCTTGACTTGACATTAATAGTGACTGTAGTAAAAAGGCTAGTAGTAGTGTGATACCTTCCAAGAAAGCTAAAAGGCTAACAAAGTATAATCAAAAGCTGGGAAAATAGCTATTCCTGGTTGAAACAAGTCAAAGAACATCCATACCAGGCATCTTGTCACTAAATAAATAAATATTTTTCTTGTACTCATTGTGGTCTCAGTGGTATAAAACAACATGCATCTACTAAATTTCACATGACTGTTGTTAGCCATAGAGCATCGAGTAAATTAACACAATATTTTCCAAAGCCTGAAAAGCTACTTCGGACACGAAAAAAAAATAGCTACTGGAGAACTCGCATCGGTTTATCATACGGTAAGGCTTCGATAGTATGGATTGTTCACACAAATTGTTACCTTAGATCTGTAGTGATATAAAAATTGCTCTGAAGTATAGCTGTAGTAGATTCTACTATAAGCGAAATATTGCCCAAGATCGCACATGAGAAAAATCTATATTTTTCGATCGCGATAGATGCAAGTAATAAAAAAACAGAAAAATGTTTCCAATTTGCATACGATACTTTGACTACGATACAGGGATTCAAAATCATCTTCTCGATTTCGTAGAATGCAACCTCGAATCAGCAGATGAAGTAACTAAATTATTATTAGACACACTGGAGAATAAAAATGGATTATCTTTGAATAAAATATCAGCATTTTCTGCTGATAATACGAATATAAACTTCGGCAAAACCATTCAATTTATACACTTTAGCAATCTAAATATAAAAACACTATTATATCTTGTTGTTTCGATCATATTCTCCATAATCCTGAAAACATAGTACTGATAAATTGGAAGTGGACATTGAAAGTTTGAAGCTTGAAAATTTTCGGTCACTCTAGTAGATCTGCAAAAAGAAGAGCGGACTTTGAACTACACTTTGAGGAAAAAGAGATGCAGTCGGAAGAAATAAGGAAACATGCCCTAAAATCTCATTTCCTGTAGTTCCGAAAGAGATTTTGGTATATTTATCGTTTGTCCATAACTTTATGTTTTCAGTAGAAGTAACAATGAAGAAGATTCAATTGATACTCTGTCAGTTAATGAGATGCATACTGAAATGCATGGGTTCCGCCAGAAGATCGAGCGAAGATAAAACGACAAGTTTTTTTGCGATTTACTAAAAAACAATTTCTACAGTTCTACATTAATTTCACAACCTATCTGTTGTCACAATATGATTTTTCAGAAAATAATATCCTCTCCAAGGTGCTTTCTCTAAACTTTTAACCTAAAATAAAATACAACAATTTTCAAGAATCTGCGGAACAATTTAAGATAGAAGAAATAAATATGGATCGCTCGTATGAAGAATTCAAAATAATCACAAAAAGTTTAAATGTTGTTCATACAACTTTGGATTGCAAGAGTATGAGAGCGATTGAAAGTTATTAAAGGGTTTTCCAGTACCAAAATCCCGAACATTTTCCGAACTTTATCCCGCGTTTTTAATATACCTAGCCCAAACTGGCACTTAAATGAACTGGTGTAAGAAATAAATGTATAATGAATTATTGCATATTATACAGGGTGCAATATTCAATAAGAATCCCTAAATTGATTTTTCCGAAGCCGGTCAATTCCTAAGTTTAACCAATACCAGTTTACTAACTTGATAGTACTTGGTAGAATTTTGAATACAAAAGGAAGTTTTATCCACTGATGCATCAAAAAATGAATTTAATCACTCATTAAGACAAAATACCGAAGAAGAAGTGTTCGGAGACAGTTTTAACGATATTAAGATACAAAAGGCTGAAGAAGTGGCTAATCTTAGACGAATATGAATTGCATGTATTATGCTTTCCCCCCTGTATATATTTCATCATATGAAAATATTCTCAATAAGATGATTCTGAGCAACTTATGCGTATTTTCATATACGTACGATGTTGAGGAGCCAAATGGAATGAATTCGTTTAAAGATAAATGAGGGCGTGTTTGGGAAAAGCGCTTGGACACGATTTGTATTTTCAAATGCGATTTTTTTTTTCAGAAAAAATTGTACATGTTGTATCATGTGACAATGGACGATATCAACTTCCTTATTTTAAATACAAAACATTGTATATTATAAATTCCATAGACAATTCTAGACATAATTCATTCAAAAATGAACAATTAAAAAAGTTATTTTACTTCACAAACTTCCTATTTAGCTCTTTAGAGCCAATGGAAGAAGAAGATGATTTCGATAGGAGAACAATGTAATTCAATCAGAAAATTGTCGCTATTGGTTTAAAAAGAATCCCCACTGGATGAGACAAAAACATATGCAATATCCTGAAAAGTTAATTTTTGTGCAGAAATTACTGGAAATCATATCGTAGTTCTCTTTTCCATTGATGACAACTTGAATAGAGATAAATTTTAGAACTGCTCTAAAATAATGTCCTGATCCAGCAAACTTACAAGTTTATACGAATATAACATGCTTTCAGCCAGATGTAGCACCGCCCCATTACCAAATTATGACCGGCAGTACCTAATATTTTTCCAAATTAGTTGATAGGGAGGCGCGTATTGATATAATGGACAGCACGATCTCCTGATCTGACGCTATTAGACTTATGTTTGTAGTAATATATCACAAGTATTGTATACAAAACTCCCTCGACGTACATGACTGAATAATAAAAATTTGGCAATTAGATCGGTCAAGCTGGAGACGTTGAGTAACGTTAAAAGACATTTCTACATCGGACTTGTTGTCAAGAAGTTCGCGAAGAGTATTTAGAACATTTCCTACATTGAAATGAATGTTTTTCTGTATTAATAAATAATTTTATGTGAAATATATTTTTTTAATATTTATTTCATCAATCTGAAAACACTAATTTCAAGATATTGTTCATGAATTATGTCTACACTTGTCTGGAGAATAGAAAAAATGAGTAATATACAGGGGGTTGCATTTAATATGAGAAAATTGGAATAGGCTACTGTCACATGACTTTGTATATGCGCATCCAGGTGTCCAAGAGTTTTTCTCAACAAATTTGAAGGGAGGCTCAATTTATAATAAGACACACGTTAGGTAGCAAGATTTTAGTAGGTTATATATTAGTGTTTCAAGTTTTTATAAATTCCTTACAATCATTTAGACTCTTTTGTAGAATTAGAACTCATAAACCACAATCATTTCATATAATAAAGGCTTTTTCTTAGTGTAAACGCATGATAGTGACACCCAGTGGCGGGGGACGCACTTAAAAAGACGTCCATGAATCCTCTACTGTAGATAGATAGAAAGAATGGCTTACTGACTACTGTCATCCATTCTAAAAAAAATTTTTGGAAAATCGGTACCGCGTGACAAGTGAAACAGTTTTTTTTGTCATTTTTGTGTGTTTATTGCTCTACGTGAAGATGCTCAGTAGAAAGGTAAGTGATGACAATATTTTTTTATTAAAAGAAGAATTACTATAAATATATAATATACTCTTGGCCTAGAATATATAGTGTTATTGTATTTGCATGTGCAAACAACCCAGTGAATGTTAATGGGATGAGGTAATAATCAATGAAAGGATGATTAGTGGATAGTTGTTGTGATCATTTACTTCGATCTAACTATCGCGAAAAAATTTATATTGTGAATAATTTTATTCATAAGGTCGTTCTCATGAGGAATTCGTGCTCAAGTTATTAAAATCGTATCGTATAACAAACGATAACTACAATAATTTAAGAAGGTTGAGCTTCTTCCAAGGAAATATATTAAACAAAATAATTAAAGGTATTAATTTCTTTAGTTTCTTATTTCTTAGATCTTTTGATATATTAATGCATCTAAATGTTCTTGATTTTCGGTCTCTTCTGTTTTAAAAATAGTTTTTTTTTAATAATTGTTTAAGTTACTATCAATGGAAAAGGGAACTACGATATGATTTTCAGTAATTTCTGCACAAACATTAACTTTTCATGATGTTACATATCGTCGCCCCAAAATTACAGGGTTCTAAGTAATATTATTGTAGATTCGTGAAAAAGCAGATTTAAAATACAGCAACTCACAAAACTGTAGGTATAAGTCATAAAATGATTATACTCTAATTAGTTTTAGTATTGGTTTAGTATTTCATGATGAACTAAAGTAAAACTTTTCTATAAGTATTCTCGTTGCTTGAAATAAATAATATTTTGTTGAAAACCAACAACTTTGATATTCTTGTATAGTGTGTTTATATTTTATAAATGTTTCATACAACTTTGAACAACAACACAAAAAACACTTTACTTACTAAAAATTAAAAGTATTTATTACTTTATCAATGTAAAAAAACTATAAACTAAAAAATAGCTTACGTACGAGTACATTTAAAGTGAATAAGAAAAATTCGAAAACCCTTGTAAAATATTTTCAAAATAAATTTTACTCTTTATTTTTTACACATAAACGTGGTTCCTATAAGACAATTAATTGAGTAACAACAGAATACTATAAAATTGTTATTTTTTTTTCTTCATTTGCTGTAGCAGTTGAACAAATAATGGTGTCATAATATTGTCCATCCTCAGCTAGCATCCATTTTATCATGCTGCGCAAAGTATCTATTTTATTTTTAGCTAGAGATACCTCGGTATTTTTTAATTTTTCTAGCTTCATTGACCCCTCGGGTCTCTGTGTAATTTCGGTCTTTTTACTCAAGGTATATCGAACGTGTGCAACGGTCTAATCTTGTTTTATATTTTACTATGGCATGATCTTGTTAAATTGGAGCATGCAAACTTTAGAATATGGTACTAAGCTATAATTCCACGTGCACCTGCTTGGAAGTCCACTGGTTACATCTGCATAACACGATAAGAACTACGTATATTTACTTTCAGTAAACAAAGTACTAGTGAAATTGGAGAAAAATATTCCATTTTCCGTAAACTCTTTTCTATGCAGCTGTGTACTGCGTCTACTTCTTGTACGCAAGAATGACCGACAAATTTCATTGTAACTTTTACCACATTTTTGTATGTTTGTATGATCTGAGCAACTGCGTAACTGATAAAACTGTTTCCATTCTGTGGTACGCAACTATCACTCCAAACCACTAACTTTGTTATTTCAAGATGATAAGTGAAGACTTTATTTAGAATTCTATAAAATGAACTTGCAATGTCATTCCTAGCTCTTCCTTGTAAAGTCTTTGGCCATACCAATACTGCGCAATATACTTTTTTCCCTATTTATAAATGGGCCGTCATATTATAAACGTTTAGTTTACTCTTATAAAACAAATTTATAATATCAGCTTTTGAACACGTGAGGACGTTCTGTAGATCAAAACACAAAACAGCTGTTTCTCCTTCTCTATCGTTTTTCGTTCATTCCTCATGCTATCTTTTTCGGTTATGTGGAATTTATATTCTTTTCTTCCATCTTCAGAAACTGTACCTTCTTTTTCTTTAATTTTAATTTAATTTTCCAATTTCTTCCTCACATCAACACATGAAACGTTTTGACATAACTACCTGAGTGAATATTACATAGTTGTTTTTTATAACATACACCAAAAAAATTATCTTCAAAACTCTATCTTAAGAACTTGAGAGTTGTATGTTTAAATTACAACTCTGGTAACCCAATCGTAATGTTTGAAAACATACAACTTTGTAATTTTGTTATTTTAGAGGTTTGTATACGAGCTATCATCTATGTGAGAGTAGCAGAAGAAAGCTTATGAAACATGGAACCTTGTTACATTGATAACTAAATTTTTCATAAAATGTGACATACAACCATGTAATTTTGGGGCGACGATATTTTCTTGTCTCATCCGGTAAAGATTCTTTTTAGATCAACTGCGGCAATTTTGATAATTGTATAAATATGCTCTCATTAGAAAACATCTTCTGATTAAATCTCCAATCGAAATCATCTTCTAGTTCTATGGATTCTAAAGAGCTAAATAGGAAGTTTGTGAAGTGAAATAAACTTTTTAATTGTCAATTTTTGAATGAATTATGTCTAGAATTGTCTATAGAATCCAAAAAATATATAATATTTAGTGTTTTGTGTTTAAAATAAGGAAGTTGATATCATCCATTGTCACATGACACACCATGTATAATATTTTTTGAAAAAAATCGCATTTAAAAATACAAATCGTGCTCAAGCACTTTTCCCAACACGCCCTCATTTACTTTTTAACAAATTTACTCAATTTGGCTCCTCCACATCGTACGTAGATAAAAATACACAAAAGTTGCTCAAAATCATTTTATTGAGAATAGTTTCATATGATGTTCTTGATTTTAGGTCTCTTCTGTTTTAAAATTATTAAAAAACTAATTTTAAAACAGAAGAGACCTAAAATAAAGAACATTTAAATGTGTTATTGAACATATTTATATATTAACATCTTCACAGCTACATATTACATTAGTGGTTTTTTTTGATATACCGCAAATCTACACTTGAAATGTTTGAGACAAATTACGGAATAAACTTTTTTTTTGGAATCAAAACACTTTCATATTTCAAATTACTTCATTTTAAAACAAAGTAATCAATCAAACTTCGGAGAAAAATGGGCCAATACAGAGTTCAACGTAGATTTAAAACAATCTTTATTTTCTTTTTTCAGCTGATGTCGCCATGTGATAAATTAGATTCTAAACCATGTCTACCTGTACCTCTATGTTCTTTGATCCTCCATTTAGTACCACCTTAACTGTTCGTGTATGAACTCATTAGTCAGGATTAATAAAATTGTATTTATCATTAATTTTAGTTTGTAGGAATAGTTTTATAGATAATTAGATATGGTAGACAAGAAAAAAATTCTCATACAATCCCTTGTTTCTTAGTTATAAGCCTTCAAAGTGGCGAAATCTGAAGTTATGTTTAAGTATATTTTCGAAATTAGACATTCGAACATCACGAATTTTCAATGGATGATTACGTATGTCTATGTGGTATGAAAGAATAAATAATTCTACACTATTATCTGAAATCTGGTCCACCTAATTTTTGGCTTGATTTATTCTATTTATTCTACGACACATAATTCATACATGTAACTGTTCTAATCTGTAACATCTTAATTCGAATCATATTGTTGAATCTGAAAGCTAAACAACATGAAGTGCTGCTTTTCCTAAACCAGTTGTCTTTTTCAAATCTCACTTGCTGCTCACTTCTTTAATTTCCAACAAGAAGTTTCATGTCACAAGAATTGGTCTATTTTTTAAAAAAATTCATCGATTTTGATCAAAAAATGTATCTTCTATTTTTTGAAAAGCTCAAATAAGCGTTTTCGTAACACGAAAACATGGCGACAGAAATTATCAAACACCAAGATAACAAATAAATCCAAAAAATAAATACGTGCATCTTCCCATATAGGCAAAGACAAATTATTGGGCCAGAAGAAATCTTTAACGATTTCAACTTAAGCTTACTGTATTAGAATGTTTGAAACATAAGTTATGGATGAACTGAAATTTCTAGAATCGTTGGTTATGTTATGATTGTCGTTTACTAGGAACTAAGTTTGAATTTAATAATAACGACACGAGCATATTGAAATTTACAGCTAAAAAGACAGTATTTTTGATAGTCAGACATGGAAAGCTGATAATTTGGAAATTCCATAACCATTCGTGATTTTTACACTGAACACACTATTTGCTGCTATCACTACAACAAAATTCAGAATTATACTGTCTACCGCGCATTTCGATAATCAACTTATCGTCTTCAGAGACTAAAGTTAAACTATACCTTAATACTTAATACTACCTTAATAATCAGTGTGTTTACGCATATATTGTAATAGGGTATTCCCATTTGATAGAAACATAGTGTTATCACTATTATTCCAGAAACAATGCAGAACTCAGCTGTTCTAATTACTTGGGTAATCTTTTCATAGTCCCCTTGATCGTTTCGTCCTAGCTCATCGAGGCTCTCCAGAATTAGAGAGCTTCCCAGGCGTAATCGGCCTCAACGATAAACCCTAGGATCTACCTACGTGTGTTCATAATATTTTCGAGGATGTGGATCGTATATATTTGAAACATTCATTTTGGCGGAAAAATGGAATTAAATCGCGATGATTTTCTACTACTTTTGACGTATATTAAACCAACAGAAGTGAGCCAAAAAACTTGCTTAGACTTTTAGTGGTTTTCCGAATGCCAGAAAACATCGATGCTGAGCGTAAACTGATCGTCCAGGACGTCATATGACACCGTGAGTTTGAGACATACTTTGGCATTAGTTCTACTAGCATACATTTAATATTGCATGAACTCTTGGCTGTCAAAAAGATTTGTTCCCGTTGGATACCGCATAATTGGACTGACGCTCATAAAAATGCTTGTGTCGATAGGTGCAAAATTCTGAACAAAATCAATCGCGGTGCTCCAAAAAGACATCGATAAGATCGTGACAGGCGACGAATCATAGAACTCGAAATCAAAGAACCAATCGCAGGATGCAAATCATTGTCCACTGCAACAGTTTAAACAAAAACGTTTATGAGCAATCAAAACTTCGAATTGATGGGTCCGCCGTATAGTCCTTGTTTGCCATCCAATGATAAATATTTGTTTTTATGTGTGTCTCAAAACTTAATATCGTATTTCCTCTGTTTTGAAAAACTGAGAGTCAGGAGTGGTGGTATCGCCTATGAATCAGGGTTCTACTAGAGTCTGCCTTCCTTCATATAACCATAGCTTAACCGCGGCGGGTGTAATTTGGGCGCTAACCATCCTTCTTTACCTGTCTGAACAAGAAGGGTAGATAATCCGTCATGTATTTTCGGCGCTAAGAAGTGCAGGTAAGTCGAGTCATAAAATAACTCAATAGAGGGAAAGTTGATAGATTTTTAAATAGGTTAGGTTAGGTTAGGTTAGGTTAGGTTAGGTTAGGTTAGGTTAGGTTAGGTTAGGTTAGGTTAGGTTAGGTTAGGTTAGGTTAGGTTAGGTTAGGTTAGGTTAGGTTAGGTTATGTAAATCTCTTATTTTATATGTAATATGTACTTAAGTACCAAATAAAAATATAAAGAAATATAAAATTTACTTTATTCTGTAAAGTGTTACAAAAATGTTGTGAGGAAACTTTATTAAGGACAGATTTTTCATTTAAAAAAAGTGCAAAGTAGCCCCCTCTAACGGTAAATTTTTTCAGACCTTAAGTGATAATAGGTCATTTCTCTTATAGGAAAATCTAAAAATACAAAAATATATCTTATTATAAATGTCGGTGATTTAATAAATAACTGTATTTCATAAATCATGTACTTCAGTCGGTTAGCGCCCAAAATACACATAGGATTAAAATGACCCTTCGGTCTTGGCGCCTAGTTTACATGTTGTAAAGAGTACATTAATCCTTTAGCGCCCCTTAACCGGGTAGGGGAGTCCCATTAAAGTTTAGGATTCTATCGGTGGTTGAGTGTCTCCTAGATAGGATATGTCATTGGAAATTTCGTCGCCTCTGAGTCCAGGGATCTACTGCAACTGGGAAAGATGTCTTAAGTCGAACAATGATGATATGGTCAATGTTATACAGATATAAGTCTTCGAATCAAGAGCAGATATTCAACATAATGTAGTATGGTACTTGCTTATATATTTAACAGAAAAAACTATACTTTATTACTTTTCAGTCTACCGCTTTTATTGTTATTTAATGGAAACTATGCATATTGATTCCAATTAGTTATCGCTGTAAAATCAGTGATGTATCGATTGAAGGTTAAATCTAATCTATAAAAATATAATCGACTCATTTGTTTGTTTATTCTCGTGACTACTTTAGGAAGTTTTAAGATTGTGAAATTAATTTGATTAGCACATTCAAAAATCTATTTTACACACCTTTTTGTTGAAACATTATTTGAGGATTCGATCACTCAAACCTTATCATACAGAGGACGGTAACAAAATTGTGTTAAAAAAAAAAATGCAGCGTCAAAATAAATTCAATTTACAAAAGGGATTTGAAAAAGGGTTACTGTAAGTGTTCAAATTGATGCCCGTCTTGATCAATGTATTTACGGCAGCGTTTCTCCACGGAGAGACAGGTGCGTGATTCTCTTGCTGAAATGCGGTCCTTGAGAAGGCCCTACAGAAACAAATTACACGGAGTCAGATCACATGACCTGAGTGCCGGCCAATCAACGAATTCTAGTCTGTCTATCCATTCTCCAAAATGAACATTAAGGTACTTCCTCACATATAACGCGTAGTGTGGCGAAGTTCCATCCTGCACGAAATTACGGATGTTCACGACTATTGGATCGATGTCCATTTGTCCACGTAAATCTTCGAGCTTTTCCAGATAACTTTGGCCCGTCCGGTAATCCTAAGAGAAGTACGGACCCTCGAGACCTCCCGCACGAATACCTGCTCACACTCACCCCAGGCAGGTTAAATTCTTTTCGTTCCAGATGAATTGATATCTAGTTAGCCTAGATCAGTTCCATGCATAAACAAAATATTGCGATACCATAGCAACGAACAATAACTTATTAGAAGTGTCAGTGTAAAGTTTGACGTCAAAAAAGTAAACCAGAGTTACGCAATAAATTAAAAGAAAAAAGATGTCCACCGAAATTGTGAAAATCGAAAATTGGAGTATCCAGCCATCATCAAGTACCTGTATTTAAAAGGGTTAAGAGGTAAGCAGATTTACCAAGGTATGCTTAATATCCTTGGTGATCAATGTCCTTCGTATGCGACTGTGAAAAATTGGACTGAAAGCTTCAAAAGAAGTAAATTTTCCATTAAAGATGATGACCGATCGGGAGGGCCAGTTTCTGTGTCAGTCCCCGAAAATATCAATGCAGTTCATGACATGATTTGATCAAACCGTCGAATTGGGCTAAAATGGATATCTGAAGCACTAAATATTTCATACGAACGCGTTCATCATACAGTTCACGTCAATTTGGACATGAGAAAAATTGTTGCAAAATGTTTGAATGTTGACCAAAAGCGTGCAAAGGGTAGAAGCATCGCGTTCGATCTGTGCTCGATTTGAAAACGATGTAGACTTCTTAAACCGAATTGTTACTATGGATGAGACTTGGGTAGATTTCTACGATCCAGAAACAAAGCAACAATCGATGGAATGGCGACACTCTGGTTCTCCGAGACCTAAGAAGTCTCCAAGAATATACTGGAGAAGTTCTTATTTCAGTTTTTTGGGATTGCCATGGAGTAATCACGATTTATTTTTTGGATAAGTGTAGAACAATAAGTTGAGGTTACTATTCGACATTTGCTGACCACTCTACTGGAAAAAATTAAAGAGAAAAGACGCGGAAAGCTATCCAAAGTTGTTTGGTTTTTGCAGGACAACGCCCCTGCACACAAATCATGTTGTCATGCTGAAAATTCGTGAAACCGTGTTACCTGGGATGGCACTTTATCAACTAATATAATTGACATTTTTAATTCGATTACGTGAAAACGTCTTTAGATAAAGTGTTGTTCGTGGTGGTAACTGTATTTATTAAATTAAATTTATATTAAAAAAATGTGTTTATCAACAATATGTAAGCTGGATATAAATATTTTCGTCATTTAATTCAATCATTTGAAATAATGAATGAATGATCAATGTATGAATTTCACATTCCAATTAGGGAATTCTTCAATGAACCATTCGTATTTATTTTCCTATTGAAACATATTTAATTCGGTATTTGGATAATTGTATTTGCACAGTATGCGTAAAATAATAATAGAATCATGCTTTTTACATTACTAAGTGATGTATTAAAATTGATTTATCTATCGCCGTACCTTTTATACAATGGTTATTATTCATAAGCATTTCGTCGTAAAGTAGTAGTTTCGCAATAAGTTGAATCCGGTTGTTTAGCATAAACTCGTGAATAAATACAAACAATACAGTTACCAGGTGTCAAAAGGGATAGAGTTTTATTTTTAGCAGTCAATAAATGGACAAAATATGAGTATTTACATAGATATATTGAAACATAAGGAGTTTTTGGAAATTATACCCCGGGATCCTATCCCGGGTTATAATTTCCGCTATCAGCTGATTGCGGATCCTTATCTAGATCACAGTTTCCGAACGTCGCACATTGTGGCTTTTTTATAATGTAGCAAATCAAAAATTAAAATGTGCAATACTGCAAATATCTCTGTGTATATCCGTAGTTAGAACCCTTACTATGATCCACAAAGTACAAGAGAGATATTGAATAGGCCATGAAAAAATTCGTATTATTTTTTTGTCGGCATATTATAGACACACTTGATATTTTATTTGTAAAGCTCGAACATGTATCCTGATCTTGGCATTTTCCATATTTTTGAATTAATTTTTTTCTAAGTAAATTAAGATAAGTGCTTTATAAAAAAAATATTCAAATTTAATTAATTTTTAAAAACTACAGCTTTCAACAAAATTTTCCCAAAACATGATTTATATATATATATATATATATATATATATATATATATATATATATATATATATATATCTTTAGTTGGGTGTGAGTGTTTTACAAAAAGCTACAACCAGCGTAGAAAGAAATCGTTATCCATTCAACCTTTTGGCTGGGCCACACCCACACTTTCAGCGGGTGCATTGATCAAAAGTATATCATTTATTCTCCTCCTAGGAAATACGAAAAATGGCGGAAAAAAATTTGCCAACTGGATTTGAGTTAACAACTGGCCCGTGTGAGGACTCCCACTGTGAAACACAGACAAGGTTCCGCGCGACTCCCGTTGACAACTCGAATTGCAAATGAGTCGACCCGTGTGAGGAGGGCTTTACCTGAATATTACGTGACACAGCTTATCTCCAAAAACAGTAACCAGTCACTCCCACCTTTGTCCGGTGTGCCACTGGCTTATCGCGTTTCGTCCCTTATTACTACGAAGTCCCTCTGCGACTTGTTTTTGAATCGTACGTGTTATTAGTTATCGAGATGGTACAAGTGTCCGGCGTTAAGGGTCTAAGGGCCGGTTTCTTCACGTTCTAATAAAGTGCCAAATAATTATTAGCCACTTAACTTTAGTAGGAACTTTTAGTTGTCTAATAAATGTTTTGTTAAGGTTAATGCTGAAGTAGTCGCTAGTTGGAGAAATATGTGTTGGTCTGAAAATTATGGTTTATATCGAAAATAATTGATAGGAAAGGAAAAAAAAATTTCATCATCGTACAAAAATTCTAATGAACGAACGGAATAAGCTTGTTCTGAAATTTTCTGTACTTCCTCAATCAACTCTTTATCAAACAAATCTTCTAAATATTGAGAAGCATCCATATTAAGTATTTAATTATTTGTATGACGAATATTTTCTAATCAAATATTGGTACATATAATAAACAAACAAACCACTTTTGATGTATTTTAAGTTTCTACTAAACTCTGTAATTGACACTTGTGACCGCCTAATTGCTTATTTGGCAAATACCTTGATTAAATAGGAGGTTTACTTTATTAGAAGATGAAACAACATATTTTTAGTTATTCGGTAAATAATAGTTAGTAGGGACTTTATTAGGAAGTGAAGAAACCTGGCCTTAGCCCTACTATTTGGTTTACTTTATTTTCTTTCGTTTTAGTTTATATTTTTGTGCGGAAATGCGCGAGATGTTCATTTCTTGATTTTATTTAAGGAATCATATCCCTATCAAAAATAAAGTTTTTGAAGTTTGGCACCATGCATATGAAATCAAAGAAAAAAATCAAGCAGTAACTATTTTCTAAAAGAACTAGACTCAAGTAAAGAAGAAGTTGTTATAGTATTAAAAATTTCACAAGTAAGATATTGGAAAAAATTGAAAAAATGTAACCGTTCAAAAAACATTTTATTATTACCGATCCTAGAAATGTGTAAACTAACGAAGAACCTAATTTTAAAAAAGGAAGACAGTCAAAATCTAGTACTGAAGTCAGTCATAAGTCAAAACGACAAAAAACTGTTCCCTGCTGGAAAAATATTCTAAAGAAGAATTAATTACTGAACTACTAGTTTGAAGAACACTATCACGCGTCCATCTCCTCTTCTAATAAAATTCTCACTCTAGAAGAAGCTTTGGCGCTCTTTGTGGATTGTCAATTTAACGCGAATTCCTACATACTCATTAAATCTGGCGCAAAAAACCGGAACGCTGATATATATCTTACAAAAGTATTAAAGAGGTGAAAAAAGCTTGTTATCCCTCCAGTCTTTGGTTGATTATCCAGTTAAAAGGCTCATATAGGCTTAAAGCACTATTTTTAGTCCGGCGGATACAATTGTCAATGTGACCATTTATTTTAAGTGAGGCTTTGATGGCAGCTCAAGGCCCTCCGCGTATAAACAAAAAATTTTCTGAAGGTGATCTCACAACTCGCATAAACGAATATCTATTTTGTTCGCTGTTTGTCTAATGCCTTCAAGACTAATAACAAGATCTCATGCAATAATCTGCGCCCTTTGTCACAAGATTTTGTAAACCGATAAATTTACTATTTGAAAAAAAAACTACTGAGCTTACCGAAAGTGAAATCAAAAATGTGGGAGAATAAATTAAGACTCTTATGTCAACAAAAGTTATCAAAAATGATAGAGAAGTAATCATCAACCACATTCTTCAACTTCTATGCTTCAATGCAACCCTGTACATGATAAAAGAATATTAAACACATTCCAAGAGATGTGCTCGTTCTTCGATTTGTATGATTTAATATTACTTGATTATAAATTTATGAATAACTTTTGACCTTCTCAAATATTAAAAAATCTGTTTGCTTCAAGTTCTTAGTGCAATGCAAATTAATATTTTTATTTATTTAAGGTTCTCACGTTTATAATAATAACCTTGGAGGTGATTTCAAGCCAAAAAGACAGTGATGAAGGTCGGCCTTATGAATTCGGATTTACTATAGATGGACAACAGCATAGACATGAGAAAAAAGGTTAGTAATGGATTATTGAAAATATTATATTCCAATAACATCGTGCTGCTTGTATATGATAACTAGTTAATACTTTGAGGAGATATTCTATGTACTCAGTCAAAAGATTCAATTATCATCTTTCTGTTGTGAACAAATACTTGCACTTCATTTTTATTAGAGACATATGAAATCGTACTATTCAAAAGAAAATGCACTCATTCTGGCAACATCGAGGACAAGAGTATCGAAGTTCAAACAAAAAAAAACAATCAAAACAGCAGCAACAGAATAAAGTTATTGTTAAGTTTAGAAATCATTTCAAGTTAAACCACACACTCTAACTGCCTAACTCTATTTATTTTTTGTTTAACTAGTCTCGACTTTAACACACCTTGATTGACTCAAATTACGGCTGTGCGATGGTACAACAATAGAATTAAAGAAATATTAAAATATGCATAAAATTAAAATCTTTAAAAACTACAAAAACAGTTATTTGCTGATGAGAAATTTTGTCACATTTTATCCCTAACATTTAAGATACTTTTACTTTTTGTGATAGAAAGAAAAAGAAACCCAAAAGATTAACATTTTAGGTTTTGATATTGAAATAAAGTCACAAACTACTGACCTTACTGGAGTTCTTACCTCTAAAAAGCAAACTTATTCTATGTGGGCGATCTCAATATTGATTGTTCCAGTGTGTGTGCTGGTCAAGAATGTCTTAAGTCAATTTTTGATTGTTTTGGTATGGTCATGCAGATAAAGACACCTACCAGAATAACTAAGACCAGATCTAGTAGGTACTATATACTATGTCGTGTCATCGTATGATTCAGAATTCACCGACTGTACTGTATTCAATTATTATTAATAATATTTTTGGTAAAATCTCATACTAAAAATGCTTCTCTCAAATTTAGAGGTATCTTTTCGGAAAGATTTCAAAATTTCAAGAACCGTTGTCAAACAAATGACTGGTGATGGGGATTACTCTGCACTTAAGCCATATGATTTTCCAATATTATTTATTCTATCCAGTAATAATTGCATCTCAAATACGTGAGTATTGCCGTATTGTCCGCATAGAGAATATTAATCAGCATTAACTTTAACGCCATAATCAGAGCCTTGAAGAGCCTCAGCAAAGACATTCTCTACATAGAGGTTGAACAGCATAGGAGACAAAATACACCCCTGGCGTTCCCTTCTCAAAACTTTGAAGTCTTGTCCTATGTTGATTGTCTGATTTAGTCTAAACCGTGCTTTCTGGAGAATAATTCTTATATCTCTGCTATCGATATTGGCGCTCTGCCGCGTTTTTATCATATTGGCATGCTTGACCGAATCAATCGCCTTCACGTAGTCGATGAATGTGATGTAAACGTCTTTTAATTGGTCAATGCAGTTTTGAACAAGGGTATTTAAGCAGAAAACTGCTTCGCGGATATCCATACCGCTTTCGAAACCAAACTGGGTCACTCCACTTAGTTCTTCTAACTTACTGAACATCAGTGTGTTAACGATACGGAGGAATAGCTGGAGCATATGACTCATTAAACTAATCAGTCGATGATCTTTGCAATTTACCGCTTTTGATGTTTTAGGCATCATTATGAAAGTTGAGTAGAGTGACCTGTGATATAGATGTCGTTAAAAAGGTTTACCAACATGTTAATGTTATCGTCTTCGAACAGCTTTATAGCCTCGGTGGGAATGTCATCTGGTCCAGTAGCTTCACCCAGCTTTGGTACTTTTATGGCGTGTTCTACCTTACTTCGGATAATGGGAGGGCCGGATAAGTTTTCAGTGCTAGGATGTTTTGGTATGTCATCTCTAAATAGAAATGAAGCGTAATCCCTCCAAGTCTTGGCAAGTTCCAACTGGGTATTTATAAAATCATTTTTTAGACGGTTGATTGGATATTTATGGTATGCTGCAAACTTGCTTAATTTTGCTATGGACTTATATACTAATTATTACCTATTACTATTACCTATAATTTGTAATTCATTGTGGTTTTCTTTTGTATTTTGAAATTTTATTGTATTTGTATCTTTCTTTAGTTTTTTTGTTCGTTTTTTGTTTTGTTTTGTTTACAAATTGTAACAATTTTTTGACAATTAAGTATTTCTTTCTTTCTCTTATTAATTTAAAAATTCAAAAATATCTGAATTGAAACATTAAAATAAAAAACCTCAATAAACACATTTTCTTATTCCCCAACAGATAACATTGAGTTTCCATTGTCGTCAACATTTATATAAGGGGCTTAACTTGCAAATCAATGACAATGTCTTTATTCCACTTATTATCAGAATCAATTATCTGAAAATCTTCGTGAAAAATATTTTTAACTTCGGAAAATTGAAATGTTTTATTTTCTGCTGTAACATATTGTTTCTCATGTACTCAGATCAAGTCATTGATATTGAGCTCACAATGGTAAGGCAGTAATTGTGAAATGACTTTATTTTGTTTTTTGTCCATTTCATCAATAATGTTTAAGTTATACTTTTTTTTATGCTCTTCGACAATTTCTAAAAGCTCTGCCGCAACCATCGTTTGCTAAAATGTTTACACACATACATACACAGACAGGTGGCACTAACCAAAAGCTTATAAAATAGTTTTTTGAAATATTACCTACCTGATGGGTTTTTTGATCCCGTGGAAAGTCCATCCAAGAAAGCTTGGCTCGTGGATTGTATAAAAGATTACACTCAAACGTTATCTTTAGTTTCTCCAGCGTTTACCCATGTTGCATCCAGATAGTAAATTTTTCTATTTTCTCCACGAAATTTCTCAATTTTTCTAATGTATCCTCGCCTCCAAACAATTATTTCCGCTTTCTTTTTTAATCAACTATTCGTTCCTCGGTTTATGTCTTGAAATACCATTCCTTTTAATTAATTATAAAATGTTGATCTTTGAAAATCCTTATTTTCGTTAACTACTCTCAGAACTTTATCCAATTTTTCACTTCTGATGGCGCTCCTGTCAAAATCATCAATTTTTTTTCTTTATAGATACTTTTTTTGGCCGGCCACTGAATGATTAGCTCTGTACTCTAGAACGATTCGGTAGACATTTGAAAAAGATACTCTCGAAATATTTGCCGTTTAGGAAATAACGTCATCAACAGTCTGGTCAGACATGTTTAAGAAATTTGCGCAACAGACAAATACAAACAATCTCACCACACTGGACCGTCCCACGCGGCTAATGGGACCAATATCGATGTCACGTCCCGTTTTGCCCGGGATATGTTCACGGGATGATCATGCACTGAGCATTATTTTGGTTCACTGATTTTTGTCGATAAATAGACAATAATGGGTAATACATTCTAACGCTATTATCATGATTACATGACAAGAGAATAATAGCAAATTGGTTAAAGTTACTGCTTCATATGTGAAAAATATTCAAATACCTGGATCCACGACTCATCCATCGTTACCAAAGTAACAAAACATTTTTTGAACATGTATACATATATCATGTAGCACGTGTTTTGAGAAATTACTTTCTTCGATTGATAATATCAAACGATGATCTTGCACCACAAGGCCATGGAGTTATGTATCATTTTCGTATTTGAAAGGACAATTCTCATGCCTTTGTGACGTGTTTTAAGCAAAATAAGATAGATATAATGAGTCTGTACATGAAAGCTGGTTCCACCAATGGATTGCTAAAGGCAAACTTGCAAGACAACGAAAATTATTGCTTGATTTATTAAGAACTTGTGAAATTACTAAGTAATAACAAGACGTTCCACCGTCGTTTATTTGGCTATGGAAGCAATTACATTCTCATATTCGATATTTAAACTGTCAATTTGTGGTTCACTTCTCACGAAACTGTTTGAAAAATGTCACTTATTACACTTATTTCAATATTGTTAATAAAAATTATTCGGTACTGTTTTATTAATTGAATCAATTTAAAATTTCAAAAGTAAATTTAATGAAATATGGTTTATTTTGTATTATTTCGCGGTTAACCAATCGAAGCACTTTTTTGGACACCAGTTATTTCCCGTTTTAATGGAAAGTATCCCAAATCCCATCTATTTATAAACCAGGAAAACCTTTCGAAGAGAAAGTATTTTACAGAGCAATTTGTCCATTACTTGCTATGTCAAAAATTACTGAAAGAGTAAAAGAAACGATTCTGAAAGCCACTCATCCAGACACAAAAGTGTGCAAATCATTTGAAGATAAATAATAATTTAGGTTACAATAGGGCTACTCGTATATATAAAACATTCTTCTGGTTTCTTTTCCATATAAATAAGACTACTCTGCCACTTTCTTGCTTGATTCGCAGGCACATACATTTAATATACTTAAAACAGCGATTTTTTAAAAAAATTAACGAGTTATACGGTTTTGCAAACAGACTTTGTCATAATAGGTGTAATGATAATGATAAATGATTGTTCTTATTCGAAAATTCGTCAGAGGCAGAGCAGAAGTATCAGTCACCGTGAAAAATTAGGTCCAGCAAGCTCTGACTTAATTTCCGATTGATAATTATAATAATGAAATTTTTATACAATTAATTTTTTATTTAACGATCAAAGATATTATTTCTCACGTGTTTACCCTTGATAATTACAATTTGCTAATAATAAATGGTCTTATAAAATTAATGAAATGAAGTAGCGATTTGACGACCATCTATTACAAATTATATGAAGTCGAGTGCTATACGTTGTAGATCGCTACTTTATAAGTATGTGGAAAATTTTATTACAGAACATTATATTTCATGTAAATAACTTCATGGTAAGATCGGTGTAACAGAAATTATCGCTTAGTATTTCGTTGATTCAACAGATGTCAGGGCAACTACTGTTTCATTCAAGAGTTGCCAAACCCAAACTAACCGAAACTAAGTTACAAAATAAATAGGTTTCGTATTTATTATTTTAGTTAAAAATTCTTTTCAAATAATTTTTAATTGAGTATATGAGACAAACAAATGCGATATCAGCCGAGTTTTGGTTAAATATGGCGGTCACTCTCATGTATCCTCGTTGTCTATCCACCGTACAAATGTTTAATATGGAAATTTTAAATATTTAGAAAAAATTACTTTAAAGATTCGGGTTATTTGAAAAATATCAAATTAATGATCTTCATTTTTAGTTTAGTTCAATGAAAACATTTTGATATGGCTTCATACGAAAGACTAGTTGAAGCATTCTTTTTTGTAGACAAGGAACATTTTCAGTAGGTTATATTTTATTTCAGCAACGGACCTGATATAGGAAAATATTTTTCTCCAGGATTAGGATCCTGATGGTTCTTAGGAGGACGTTTCTTTTCGTAGGCATCAGATCACTTCTATCGTGCTTGGAATTAGGCTACGTATTCTTAACACCCCATTTCGACTGATCAATTATATCATTTGAAAGGTTAGAAATTTGTCGTAAAAGCTCATTTGGTCTCATTAATTGATTAGCATTAGAAAAATATTTATTGATGGTTTAAATTTTTTCATGATTATTAAGAAATTTTAGCACCTCTTTCATGAAAAATATTAAAAAATTCCACCTATGCGCGATCGAGAAGCATTCGCTGATAATTGGGGAGTCATATAAATATTTGGTCAGTTTAATTTAATATTAAGAAAAAGTAAATATGTTGCCATTGTCGTAACGTGCATGCATTGGGCCGGTTCATCGTATCAAGGCCGAAGATCCACCACATCAGGGCAATGAAGACGCACAATTCTTTAATATGAACAAAGCTTAATGGGGAAAACTTAAGAATATTGCAGTATAAATATAAAGTAAGAGTTGAAAGACTTAAATTATGATAAATGTATTTTAGAAGCTAATTTTCATGGTAATTTGTTAATTTGTTAAGTACCTACAATATTTATAATTAAAAAAAATTGTGTCCATATAAAATTATCACAAAAGCTCGTTAATATCATCCCCCAAATCCCATGCATGCACTTTGACCTTCACGTATTCTCGTATCTTAAAAACATATCCTATTTCTTTGTACACTATTACATATCTCATAGTAGTACGAATTTTTTATTGTTTTCGTGAATGAGGTGCTAAAATTTCTTAATGATCTTGAAAAATATAACCCTTAATGAAATTTTTTCTAGCGCTTACCAATTAATAAGACCAAATGGCCTTTTATGACGAATTTCTGACTTTTCAGATGGTATAATTGGTCAATCAAAATTCCACACGTAGGGTGCTAAGACCACAGAGCTCAATAATTAAAACGAAAAATAGATCTGGGGAAAGCAAACGGCTTTTGGAGAGTGGAAGTAGATTTAATTAAAAACGCAAATAACCTCGACGATCGATGTAGATGGCTTCGAAAGTAAGTTGTCACTTAAGCTTAGAGAAAAGAGGTCGTCTAATGGAAATCCAGGGGGTGATGAAGGTGTTTCTGATAAAGGCGCTGCTTGATTCTATAGTGCGAATCACATATCAGGCTTGATGATCATTTGGACGTGTCAGAATTAGGATTATGTCTATATTGCTGGGGCTTAATCAGTACTTTTATTGGCAGTATCTAAGAAATGACTGCTCGCAAGAGTTGATAGTTGGATAGTAGCATAGGCGTTGGTTTCATATATATGAAGTTAGTTGATACTAATTTTGCTCTCCCAAATAAACAGTTTCTCTGCGAAGCTTCCAAAGACACTGAGTAGCAATTGCCGTAGTAGAAGTCTTACGCTTAGGGTGTTGATGTTACAGATGGTGGTTTGGGTTTGTTGAGAATTTTTAATCACCCTCCATATCCCGCACCAATTCGAGTATTGATGTATAGAAGTGTGGGTTAGTTTGGAGCCTTGTGAAACGTTAGACAGGGCCCTGAGTGGTTAAGATAAACAATAACTTATTGAGTGAGATATGAATATATCCATTTATATTATTGGATATGGCACACACATACTCAGAAGTTACCAAATCCATCCGGCGTGTGGACCTGAAGTTTTTTAGCCGTCGATGAAGATGGTTTCATTCGCTCTGAGGGAAGGTATAGTAGGGGAAATTAAATCGACTGAAGCGTTCGCAGTGGTCACATTGAGCAATACGGGAGGCTATTATAACCGAAATTATAAACAAATACACGTTGTTTGTTTTAATTATAATAAATTAAACAAAACTGGGTCACCAGAGTTGTTGTGTAGTGTAAAAATTCGAGCATGAAAAGTAAATTTTATAAATTTCCAACCGCTACATGAAAAAAAACCCGTGAGCAGCAGAGCTCCATCACGAAAGTCGAATTTTTCGTCGAATGAAGAATTTAACTAATACACAAACAAATCTTTCCATAAAATGAATTTTTTGAAAATGATATCAATTCTCAATCTTATTTCTTTATATGGGAAATTTGCTATTCCCCAATAACTTTTCATTTCACAAGTTAATTCTCTCTCTCTCTCGAATGAAAATTCATAATTTCAATAGACCCGGTAGTCTCGAACCCTCTTGTTCAATTCCAATTGACAACAAATAAAAAATTGTCATAATGACAAGAAATTTCGAAAATGGGAAGTAAAAAAAATCACCCTAGCAACGATCATACACGTATTATTCATTAAATAGGAGGCGGTCCAGTTCAACAATTACAACGATCAAAATGATTTCGAGCGTTTTGTGCTAGAAGAACTGAAGAAGAAAACTTTGAACTTGAGAAAGACAATTCTTCAACATCACCCCTACTTGCATGCGAAGTTTCGAACCCTCTAGTTAAACTTTTTCTGGCCAAAAAGTAAGAGAATATAACAAAAATGACCATAAAATGGAGAAGGGTGGAGATGGAAAGTTTCGACCTTAGACAGGAAATCATCTCCCAACTAATTGAACCAACATGTGAAATTTCCTTTTTCAGTCGCTTTTCGTTTAACCTGCAGAGGTGAGCAAAGGTCAAAAACCACTTTTTTTGCACTGCGACCCCTCGAAATAACCATTTGTTTTCAACCAAACTCTAATAACATCAATCCGCCGCCAAAAAAGCCACGTATGCTAATTTTGAACCAAATCGGACCCAGAGAAATTGCTCGAGAGACGAAAATAAGAATTGTAGCTTAAACAGATATATATATTATATATAAACCACAGACGTTCGAAAAACCATCATAATCGTGTTCAGGAGGTCTCAAAACATAGCTAGAACTTGCAGAAATTCTTTAGCCTTGAAACCAATTGTTACAAGAAGACTGGTTCACAGTTTTACAAGACAAATCATCTTCCGATAATTGCACGTTTTTCAAATAAAATTATAGGAAGTTTGTGTCCAGTTCATACCCACTTCCATAAATAAAATAGTCTTCGCAAAAAATTAAAAAATTATTGACACATGCAGCACATTCTTCTTTTTGTAAATTCAATTCTACTTGGATCAACAGAGAATTGATGAAATTTCTTACTGTATGTTTATTATTTTTTGTCAATTGTGCCTCCATGATTCGTTTTAATGATGAATCGACTCTAAATTCAGTTACTGAAACACTTGAAATACCATCTATTGAAAAAATCATTATCATATTTCCCAAATACTAAATATACTGTTGAGAGTTTGAATTTGAATAATGAAAATTTTACTGCTACATCATATTTAGAAATTATAGATAAGCTAATAGAAGAGTTTTCTTCTAGATTTGAAGATTTTAGAACCCGTTCCAAGATTTTTCATAAATCCATTCAATGTTACTGAAGATGATGTCCTTGAAATAGTTTCAGTGTATTTCGAGCTTCATAATATCGAAGACCTACAATTAGAAATAATAAACTTGCAAAACGAAATTATTTTACAAACGCATAGTAATGATGAAATGTTTTGGAACTTAGTCGATGAAAATAAATATCCTATTTTAAGGAAATGTGCGCTAAAAATGTATTCATATCGTGCAACAACATACAATTGCAAGTCTTCGTTCTCAAATATGAAATATTTGAAATCAAAATATCGTACAAAGCTTAATGACTCACATTTAGATAATTGTTTAAGAATCGGGAACTCTAAATATGTTCCAAATTATAAGAAATTAGTTGAAAATATGGACACCCAAGTTTCACACTGAATTATAAGTATCATGTATGACACCAACAAAATAAAGTTATAATGTTTTTTAATGCCTATTTATACCTGTTGATTATCTGTAAAATATGCTCCCTCGGTGATTTTCAAATTTAGTATAGCGCCCTTAAGGACAAACAAGTTGCAGGCTCCTGATCTAGAGCATAGCTCTTTCTATATTCTCCTTTTGTCTTCTCTGTTTTTTTTGTTTAGGGCTTCTTTATTTTGTAGATATTCCTCATTATTTCTCTTAATTTGACTCTCTGCATTTCCTCTTCTTCTTAATGTCTTTTGTATTCTTCTTGATTTTGAACATTACTTCCTGGCGTCTTTTATCTCTCTGCTCCACCGATGTACACATATTTTATATAAGAAAGATTTTATATTTAGAATATGGTCTTAGCAATCTATTCTCATATACTGATTTCCACTAGTTTATGAAATATATGGTGTACCACTGTGATAACGCTCCCTTTTTTAAGAAAAATTAAATTCTAATCCATTCGAAATTTTTTAGTCCTTTCCAATTGTCTAAAGATTAATTATGAGTCTATAACTGATACTATCCGTAACGAAGATAATTGATGAATATAAAGCGTCTTTTTCTTTGAACAGGCAAAAATAAAATTTCATTCCTTCCCAATTAATTATTCTTATATTGTCCGCATTATTGTCGACAAAGTTTTCAAAAGCTTTGTTATAGGGCGGCATAATATCACAAAACCTTTTTATCAAACAATATCCCGTATAAAAATCAATATTAACTCTATAAGCTCGGATGAAAGCCCTTCATAAAAGGTTTATAAAAGCTTTGTTCAAATGGAAATATCCGTGAAGCGTGCCGAGGTTTTCCAGGGACGGTATGATACTGTTTTTAGGCATAATGGTCAAGACAAATTATAACAAAAACTACACTTCTTATTATTTCGAGAGATCTATAATCACAACATCGAATCAAACTTCTTATTTCACGGATCGTGCTTATTCACACCTCGACTGTTAATAGTTTATCAATAGTATTGGTAATACAATATCAAAATAGCAAAATATTATTTGTTCTCTGCAAAATATTCACACAAAACTCTTTTTTTATGTCAGTTGCATTAGAATTTCTTGAGAGCTGGACATAAGAAAAAGCGTTTATAATTTCGTTGGACAGATCTATAAGCTTGACATAGTTCATATTTTTCAAAACTGAAATATTTCACGCAGAAGCTTTTAATATGCAATAACCGAATCTAAAGATAGAATACCATGTCTGAACTTAAAGTGGAAAACCAAGAATGTTTACCAGAGTAAGAATAGAAAGACTGGTAAGAAAAGCAAAAGACAGAGTTGGTATATCCGTAAAAAGATTAGTGCATGAAAACCATACTTCGAAAAGTACCGTATCACATTAATCACCAAGAAATAGTGAAAAAGTATCCTAAATATACCCAAAACCAATTAGCATGGATACCAAGATGCTGTCGTCAACTAACGCAGATACATTTTGCGGATGAGAGAGTTATTTTTATGGACGATGAAAAGTAATTAACACTTTTTCACTCACCAAATAAAACGTCACTTCTAACTCTTTGATAGTATCATACGTTGAACTTAAAACACAAGATCATGAAGTTTTGTAACATTTTTATTTGTGGGTGATCCACCAGTATGTTCACCAAATTCAAACACACGGCTATCAAATCTTGATGAATTGGCTTAGGGTCATGTCTTTAATCAGAATGCGTTGCTTCAGTCGATCCATTTCGACACAGAGGTGTGATTATATCGATTTCGGGCTTCTATTGTAGAGAAAAATCAACGTTTCGTACGTAATAAGTTATAATGTTTGGGATTCCCTTGATATTCCTTGAAATAGTAACGCTTGAGTAAATAATATCTAATATTTCAGATCAAAATGGTATCATCCAAGGAGAATTTGGGTTCATAACTGCGGACGGTGTTTATCATGTTACTGTCTATGCAACAGATGAAAATGGAGATTTTAAAATTCTAAGTATGAAAAACATACGGATAAGTGCCCGTGAGTATCATGATAATAAAAACAATATCAATAAAAACATTCAAATAATAGATAACTACTAATTGCAAGCTGTTCATTTACTTTATTTTTATTTTATTTCTCAGCTCTTGACGGATCTCCTGCTCTCGGTCCTATATCTCCAGAAGCTTCTAAATACCTTAAGAAAGCTAATCTTACTGATCGCACGGAACCAGTTAAACCTAATACGGCTACATCAGCTCCTCAAAAATTCGAAAGAGCACAAGAAGCATCTCCACGAACTGTTACAGAAAAAACCATAGCTAGTACACAAAAAGCGCCGTATGTTTTCACTACTCTTAGTACCATCCGACCTGCTTGTGGTGGATGTGGTTTGATTGCCACTATGAAACCTGGTTTGAAATTCGATTTTCAAAATCCTGCTTTTAGAGGGACTACATCAGAAGTTACGAGTCCCCAAGTTTCGCCGATGTTCAAAAAAGTATTAAATGGCAACATGTTTTCTTCTCCTGGAGAGAAGTCAACTTCGTTCTTCGTAAACGGTCAACAACAAAATCTTCCGTCTAACGCAGAGTCTTTATCCCAAAGATTGAACGGTAATATGGCTCCTTCTTTTGGAGAAAAAAGAACCCAACCTTCATTCTCCTTGAATGGCCAACAACAAAATAAGAACACGGCAAAACAAAGTTCATTTGAGCAAAACGGATATCGAAGACAAAACTTTGGAGGTACTGCTGAACAACAAGCGAAAACTGTTTCAACATCCAATGATTTCACATCTTCCGATAATGTGTTTGGTGGTAATGATGGAAATGTTCCCATATCCAGAGTTCCCGATAGTGACTACAACATACCTGGAATTAAAGCTACGGGAAATTATCAACAAACGCAATTTGGAAATAATGCTCCAGGACTAAACAAATTTTCGGATTATGCATCTGATGGGTTTGGAAATGTCGAAGGTCAAAAAATGCAGACTCAAAATAGATATTCAGATTTTCCGTCTGACGCAGATGCGTTATCACCAGGATCAAGCGGTGGTATGGCTCCTTCTTTTGGAGGGAAAGGAACTCAAGCTTCATTCTCCCTAAACAGCCAACAACAAAATACCAATACAAGAATACAAACTTCAGTTGTTATTAGCCACTCTCAACAAAACACAGAAAATGAGCAAAGACAATATTTTGGAAGTACTGCTGAACAACAAGCGAAAAATGTACCAACATCAAATGTTTTCACATCATCTGATAAAATGTTTGGTAGTATTGGTGGAAATGTTCCCGTATCCAGAGTTTCTGGTAGTGATTATAACAGTCCTGGAATTCAAACTACTGGGAAGTACCAACAATCACAGTTTTCGGATAATCTACAAGCCTCTGATGGGTATAGAAATCTCCCTGAAGATGGTTCTTCTTATGGAGAAACTGGGCAGAATAGAAATAGCGGATATGGATCAGGCTCAAACTCTAACCAGGCCGCAGGAAGAATGAATGCAGGATTTTCACAAGGTATTGATAATTTTTATTCATTTAATAACGAATTGATAATCATTCACTTGAGTTTTTCATTTTAGATAAATTTGGAGATTTTTCATCTAAACCTACCAGCTCAAATGGACCAAATCCTTTGCTTCAATCACAAGAAATACAAAAACTTCCTCCAGTTGTTGTATCTGATAACGTGATTCACGTTATGGGTAAAAAACCCTTTGATATTCCTATTAAAGATAAATATCCAGGAATGATGGATGGTTTACCTGAAGGAGTTGAGGTGAGCATTTAGCAGTTACTCACTCACATAGAGAGTCTACCAAAGTTTTCACTTGCATAGCAGTAGACAGTTCACATCTCCCTCCACTCATTCTGTTCAATGGGTGTGTTACGCAGGTCCGTTGGGAATCTGCATCCTGTAATGACCGTATTTAAAACCACGTGCGTTTTATTTTTATGTGAAACAAAATTTTCACATTTACTCCAAAATAAGAACAATTTTGTAATTTATATGGGGTGAACGTAAACAAAGACTGATTCTTTACACGTATCCTACACAAAATCTAATTCTCACATGTAGTCTTCCTCTTTTCTAAAGTCATTTACACCGCTCTTCCAGGATAATTAATTTATTGCAGTACATAATAAAACGCTTCATATTTGCAATTTTAAATATGACACGTAATACTTATTTTACGAGCTGTTTTATCAACGTATTTATTGTAATTTACTTGATATTTGCCAAAGTTTAAACGAAGCCGTATGATCAGCGAAGACCAGTATTGCAGTGGTCGACCAAATGAGGTGACGACTCCCGAAATGTGGAAGAAAATCCACAAAGGATGTTCGTGGACGGAAATTGCGCGAACTAGCAGGCATACTAGACATTCCCAAAAGTGCAGTACATCGCATATTGAGTGAACATTAGGACATACGAAAGATGGGTGCCGCGTTTGCTCTAAATAGAACAAAAACAACGTCGTGAATAAATCGAGTGTTTGACAATGTTTGACAGAAATAAAGTGGCATTTTTGCGCTGTTTCATAACCAAGGGAGAACCTGCTCCAAAGAAGGTGAAGACCGTTCTATCTGCAGACAAGCTCAGCTCATGTGGTCGGTTTTTTGGGATGCGTGTGGAACAATTTTCATTGACTATCTTAGAAAAGGAAAAAAAACGGCGAATATTATAAATGGCAAAGATTAATGAATTGAAGTTCGAATTTCTACCTCATGCACCCTATTCGAAAGATTTAGCATTTTCAGAATATTTTATGTTCTAAGACTTAAAAAAATGGTTCGGTGGTCAAAGATTTTCTGAGAATGAAGAGGTGATGTCGGCAGTTAATGACTATTTTGAGGATCTTGACGATTCTTATTATAAAAACGATGTCGAACTTATTGAACATGGCTGACAGAAAAGTGTATGGAACTAAAAGGAGATTACGTTGAAAAATAAATTAATTTTTTCCTAAATTTTTGTGTTTTCTTTGCAGGGCGAGGCAGTTCTGGGACCATTTTAGTACACTGTCACTTCCTTTATATGTTAATACAAGCCGCTGTCGTTTGCTTGTTAATGGGTACCAATTCATACTTTTTAAAACACATCTCGTTTGAACTATTTCATTTATTTTTTATATGAAATTCGACCATATAACGGATGTAAACGATAAGCAAATTCATTGAGTGCTTTCTCTACATGGTATCTCAAATATGATTCACAAAAAAATATATTCATAATCCAGATATTGTTCATAACAGTGAAGAATTGATTATAATCATGTCTGTGCCTGTGTCACATTACAAGGCTGGTAGCATAAAGGAAAAATTCCACAAGATGTGGACCATAGTTGTAGTTTTTCTTTCTAAAAATTTTGTGAATAATAATCAAATTTCTTATTATTGAAAGAATTGGAAATATTATCAATCAATGTTAGCTTCTTTTACTGTCACTTGTTCAGCATGTTGAACTAATCTTTTTGCTCTTGCCTACGTTGGATGCCGCCCTCTTCAGTTGTAAGCGCAGGTTGTTCGTTCGCTCCGATTATTCGTAATTTATCAATTAGCGCTTAGGTCTGTGCAGATCTCAATTCAGTCAAAAACAAAACAAAATGCATGCTGCTCCATTTGTTGCAATTTAAACGACGATTGAAGTACTTTTAACTGACTTTGGAGTTTGTCAAGATAATCGTTGTTATTTTGCAACTTCCAAGACATCGCTGCAAAAGTGCGTCCTTGCTCAAATCTTTAAATACTGACTCTATGGCTATTGTAGTATCTGTCGAAAGAGCACTGCAGCTGTTTTCGACACAAAGGGAAGAGGAGCGGTGTCTAAATAGGGGCATTTCATACCTGCTGCACCTGTCGCTGTAGCTCTGTTAGTGTTTTTCGGATATACAATATTCTCGTCATATCATATATTCAGAAAAAGAAAATATTCAAATATGCAAAAAAGTCTTTTACATTTATCAATTCTAGCTTTCATAATTGCACCTAATTCAGGGCTCGAATATATCAAATTTTAGATTTTTATACTCAAAATTAGATTATACAATAATTTATTGTGATATTTCTAGGTGAAGGACGTTACCAATATACTATACAAGTTCAAATACACAGTTGGATTCCATGGTCACTATGAAAAGGGTCTTAAAGACGGTAGTAAAATTGGAGGATACTTCGTCAACGGTAGAGATGGAATTAGCAGAGTAGTTACATATGTTGCTGACGAAAATGGATACAGACCTAAATTTAAGTTTATCAATCTTGGTTTGGATTCCCCCGATACTCCAAATGAAAAAACAGAAAAGACTTTTGGACTTAAAGATTTCGAATTTGTTTGGTATCCAGTGGAATAATTTATTACCTATCTATCCAAGTTTTATTTATTTGAATTATATCTTTTAATAAATGTATTCGATGTAGCAATAAAAAATATGATTGATAGTGAATATGGATGAAATATCATTTAACAGTATCCCTGAATACGTACATTAATAGTTAGATGTGTCCAGATACAAATATCCAAGTTGGAATATCTGGAACCTTTGATGGCCTTTGGTGATATTCATATTGAACACACTGTTTACAGTACCATTAAAGCTTTATTGGGGTACTAAGATCGTTCATAATCCCGTACAAATGTTTTTTGTTCACAGTATCGTAAGCTTTTTGGGAATCTATGAAGACTGAATAAATTGGCAGATCGTATTCATACCCCATTCTTTGCGTTTGCCTCAGAGTGAAAATGTGGTCTGTATTAACCCAGAATATTATGCAATAATGATATCCCATTATCAAAGGTTCACATCCTCACTCCAAAAGTTTCCCAAATTCAATGTATCGGATGAATCAATACTAGGAAGAAAAAACTTTAGTTAGCTTTTACAAATGTATTTATGAAACCACCGATTCTAGAGGATGTTAAATTGCTCATTTATTGATAGGCCCTCTAAGCGACGACATTTCGACAAAATTTTACTTCATTACTTTTAAAGAGTTAGCGCTGACAGTGGCCGTATTTGTACAAGACTCTCTAAGCATTTTTTTGTCTAATGCAGCACCGTACATGAGAAAGGCTGGGCAAAATCTCTCACCCCCATTAATTACATGTAACATGTATTGCCCATGTTCAAAATAGGGTTGCTAAAGATATTCTTTTTTATTGCAAGAATTTTTGTCAATTCTTGACAAATTCTTGACAAGTCTGTAACTCATTTTTCTGCTATTGCGGCATAAAATCTACCGAACTGGATTAAGATTTACTTCTAAATTAAAAAAAGTATTAGCGGAAATTATTTTTAGGTGAATGAAAAGAAAAGAGGTAGAAAAAAATGGAATATCTGAGGACTGAGTACGTATAGTTGGAAGGAGGACATATAAACAAATAGAATATCTTTCGCCGTAAATCATTTTTTTTATTGAAAATTGATCTTTCCTTTGAACCGAAGTGAATTTCATAATATAAATGCCACATATACGCATTCAGCAAACTTGTTCAATTAAAGATTACTTAATAGTTGTAGTAATCGCCTTTGCTGATTATACTGGTATACAAAAAAATTTCTTGCTGTATATGTTTTAGTAGAACGAACCTATCTTGATACGAGAATAACTATAAAAAAACTGTAACACGTGAAGTTTCCTTACAAAATTTTGATAGCAACATTCAGAACAGTTCGGTAAATATTTTTTCTTCTTATGTAGGAGGTCACAGACGATAGGAATAGCAGAACATCTACTCTGAGAATGTTTCCACCCATTGAGATGTGGGATGGATTGTCTTGTATCAAATATCCTCTAGGTATAAGTGAAGAGTGGTGAAGATGACAAAACGCCACGTTCTATCCATTCTAATACTATATTGAACAGCGTAGTGTATGAAGGATCTTCCTGTTTTGGTCCTGTGTTGGTCCGGAAGCATTTTGATATTCTTTGCTTTGCCTTTACCTTAAAAACTTAAAGCTTTATTGCCTCGGAGTGAAAATGTGGTCTATAACTGATCTTCCAGATCTATACCCGCATTGGTAGTCTCCGATCAAGTTTTCTCCAGACACTCTTAAGCTTTTATCCATGGCTTCAGTCAAAATTTAACCCAGAATATTACGCAATAATGATCTCCAATATCTACTCTGAGAATGTTTCCACCCATTGAGATGTGGGATGGATTGTCTTGTATCAAATATCCTCTAGGTATAAGTGAAGAGTGGTGAAGATGACAAAACTACTTCCCAAACTATCTATAATGGGAGGTAATATCATCCCTCAACAAGTGGTAATCACTTATCGTGGATGGATCTCATCGCCCTTGATACCGACTTTCCATTGTTCTGATATCTTGGTGGAAACTCTCACTCTGCTCATCGCTGACTACTACGAAAGTGACATTATGTAGGGGAAAGATTTTTATCAACATAAAAGTTCATTGACTAGATTCTCCTGGTTTGTGTCAATGTTTTTGCCCAAAAATCCCAGCAACTTTGTATTGTAATTTGCAGGCAGTTCAATAAAAATAATCTTCTTCAACTTGGTGTCATTTAGCTGAAAAAATTCTTTTGAAACTTGTACATCAAATGTACCAGAGCTGGGACCAAGCGTGAATGTGGGGTTGGTACACTGTTTGAAGCTTTGTGTGAATCCGTTATTATTTTCATTATTTTCCAATATCGTATCAATGCAAAAGTGCATATCAGTACTGGTAAGTCATTTTGAGGAACAGATCATGAAAAGTAGTACATTTTAGTGGTTTTATAAATTTTTTTTCTATTATTAGCATTAAAAAAATAATTGTTTGAACTGCGTTACAAAAATCGTGCAGGCCAGTGTTATTTCACATTTCAAATGAAGTTAAATGGTTCTATTTATGGCAGAGTAATTGTAGTTAAATTGGTTTAGAAGTAAGTCATGAATCTTATGCAAGAATTATAAAGTAATCAGTGGTTAGAATTTATAAAGCGTTATCAATTAAATCAATTAATTGAAATGGGGTATAATTTGAACTTTGGTCTTGTTCGATTTCAACAAAAATTCTGCCTTGGTTAGTTACGGTGTAGTGCTAAATGTTGGGACTAAATTCAATCTTGTTACACTCAATTACAATAAGTAATATTCCTTTTAGAGTCAACTAAAGAACTTTCTGAGCGTAAAAAAATGTGAAGCACGCGAAAATACAACCATAACAAAACTATGTCATCAGAAGTATGGTAGACATAACAAATTATGAGTTATTGATTTCTGTTACTTAATTTTGATTAAGTTGGGTTAGGTTAGGTTAGATTAGTAATTTTGAAGTATAAAGCAAATGAGAAAGAAGAATTATACAAAAAACATATACAGTATTCGCCTTGAAATGAAAGAAAAAACATTATGGAATAAAAGAGAAGAAATATAACCAAAAACTTGTTTTGTTATATATAAAACGAGTATCTAGTCGACAAAAAAGGTTAAATATGGTGCTGGCAAGATTTCATGCTAAAGGTAGTGTTGCTTACATGATTCAAAAGAAGAAAATGACAGCCACTAGCAACGAAGACAATGAATTCTTGAAATTTGGATCAGTAGTTAACAATCAGAGCACAAGCACCCTAAAATTTACCGTATATACAGGTATAAGTCAACTCTATGATCATTAGTTTACCTTTAGTCTCTGAAGACTGAAGATTAGCAGTGGTGCAATATATTCCAGTAGATATCGGAGCAAAGATGTGTCTTTAGTTGTGGCGTATGGCTGTAAGAAATTATTCAAATAGGAAATTTCCGAATAGGATGGGAAGATCCATGCAGTTGGCCACGCCGATTCCAAGACCTTACTTTTACAGATTATTTTTTATAAGGGCACATAAAAATATTGTGAATAGGATTTTTAGAAAGCTCAAATACCATCCATATCATATTCCGCTGCATCAATAATTATACAACGATTACTTTTACCACAGAATAATGATCTTCATCATCATTATCATCATCAAGCCTTTCAATCCTATGTGGATTATGGCTATCGCTTTTGGTGCTTTTAATCCTTTTCCTTTGAGGTGGATTACTCCTCGTTTTCTAATTTTTATTTTATTTATAGTTTGTCGTTTGTTTTGGCTGCTTTTGTTATTGTTTTCCATTCTTATCGGTTCCGCCATTTTGCTCTTCAGTTTTCTATATTTTCTTATATCCTCTTCTATTTTGTTTCTCTCTCTTTCTCTCTTTTTTTCGGCCTGCCCCTTCTCCTTGATCACAATGGGATCCATTGCGTTACTCTTTTGATCATTTCAGTTGGTTTTCTTCTCATTATATGTTCAGTCCAGTTAAGTTTTTGTGCTTTTATGTATCTCACTATATTCTCCTTTCCCAGTTTTCTCTCTACTTCTTCGTTTTTCTTTGCTCTCCATTCTCTTTCCTACCACAGAATAAGCTTTTGCTTATTGGCTCTTGATTGAGTCGCAGAGGAAGAAGACTTTTTCGAATAATTACTTTCCACGATAATAGTGATTTCCAATAACTTGGAAGTCTCTATTCTTCCAGAGATCACTTGAAGGGAAGGAAATTCCTGAGATACTTGGAAACGGCATTTTGGGATTTCTTGAAGCAATATTTCTTTGGGTATCAGATCAATGATATGACTACAATAATCTAGGGCATGCTTGCTGGATATAAGCCTCTCTAAAGTAGATAATTTTGCTCGGTACATTGGATTCGTTCATCGCGTCGATGCTTCATCCCGGAGACGCCATTTTAGTATTCTCTTCGTCCAGCTATTATCTGAAAACCTTGTGACATGGCCAGACTAGATCTATTTTAAGTGTGTGACTATTTCATCTGTAACTTCTGTTCTTTTACGCAGTTCTTTATTTCGAATTTTATCTCGTAATGTCACTACTCCATGACATATTTATAGGATGTAATGTATTCGATTACTTTTCCTTCTAAACTTAGATGACGACTGAGGACTAGATTTGGTATAAATTGGGTCTTGGCAATGTTTATATTTAAGCTCAGTTCTTGGAAAGTTGTAGATAGTGTGAAAATTATTTTATTTTTCTCATCTAATTGGTTTGCTATCAGCGCAATATCGTCGACAAAACGCTGATGGTATCGTTTTCTCCTTTCGCGTGTATGTTCTTACCGTCTAGCTCGGTCTTTTAGAACATATATATTCTAAAAGAGTTGTGAAAAGTTTGGGAAAAATTGTGTCACCTTGCTGGAAGCCCTTTTTGAACTGTTTTATATTAGCTGTAAGAAATTATCTTGATAGAAAACATTCAAATAGATAAATAGAAAGGGGATGTTCATGTAGTAGGCCACCCAAATCGCCGCATCTCGGTTTTATGGATTTGTTTTTATGAGGAGAGTATTGTCTTATTAATAAGTAAAATTTATACAAAAATAGAAATATTACACGCAAGTAAAGATAGGATTATTGATTTTGTAGGTTTTGGAATGAATTCTAAGTGAGTAATAAAAAATTGACTTCAATTTTTTATATATTTGGCAGCCATTGAGCCATTTTTTCAAGTCTGGGAATAGAAAATAGTCCGAGGTGACTGAAGATGGCCATTACAATAACGGATGTGTAAGCTGATGAAACAACAATTTCTTGATAGTCAAATGCGGTCGTTTTTGCTTGATTTCTTCGCTCAAACGTTGTTATAAGTTCGCATATTACTCGCCGTTGATATTTTTTTCTTTTCCAAGATAGTCAATGAAAATTATCCCACGCGCATCCTAAAAACTGACGCCATGACTTTTCTTGCAGATGGAACCATCTTTGCCTTCTTTGGAGTCGATTCTTCTTTTTTATTGATTATTACGCGGCACCCATCTTGTGCACAGCTTTCTCATGTCCAAATTTTCAGTTAATATGCAATATACCGTAATTTTTGAAACGCCTACTATGTCTGCTAGCTCGCGCACTTTCAATCGGTGATCATCCAGCAATGCTTTGTTGATTTTCTTCAAATTTCGGGAGTCGTCACCTCATTTGGTCGACCACTTCGATGCCAGTCTACGCAGGTCTCATTTAAACTCTACTACCCAATATTTTAGTGTTGATAACTAAGAAGTACTCTCAATCATAGTAGAATCTAGCTCAGCTTTTATATTGGTTGGGAGGGGGTCTTTCAAATAAAAGTATAGTATATAACGATGACTAATTTCTTCCATGTTTTCAAATTCATTGAAAACGTTTACTATTGATAGCTGCCCAACAAATATTAAAAAATATGGCGTCTTCCAACTTGAAACATTTGCTGTAGAGATTGTGTACTTTCTAGATCAGTGATATTTTTCAAATAACCACCGCTGTTTCTAGGTCAGGCCAGATACATCTGGAACCATCCTCGTAAAACAACTTTCCCAGAGTTTGAGTTGGAATATTCTGTTTGTTTCAATTAATATCTGTCTAGTGAAACTACATATATACTTATTCAACAGTTAAGGTCTTCATATTCCTCGTAACTTGATATATTTACACATATCATTAACTATACAAAAGTTAATAGTAGTTTAGTTATGTCCAATGTTGAATAATAGGATTGATTGTCTTTGTGTTACAATGATGCAGGCTTTATATTTGCGAAATTTTTCTCTACATTCACGGGCACTGTTAACAACTAGAACTTACAACACATATTCATTAATTTAAGATTGTTTACTAAACTTGTTTCGGTACGAGAGTTGAAAGTTTCTCAAAATGTATCAACACGTTCACTTTTTAACCTTGTCTTTTCAAAACACGTTATACGATAATTAAAAAACTTCAATCAACTCATTATGTTTGTATATCTGAACTATTATTTAACTTAATCCCTTGAAATCTCACTCGCTTACTTAATTCCGATAAATGTATAAAATGATGGTCTGTCTCGTGTCAAAGTGTTAGTTGCCTAACTTGGAATTAGGTTGATTTTTATGTTGTAAGCTGTTTTTAAGCCCATAGATAAAATATGAGGATGCTGAAGGGTCAAAGTCAGATCATTCTCTCATATTACTAACAATAAGCGGACACAATATAGTAAAAGTATCTAAATAAACTTTAATTAATAATAGGTACTGCAAAAATTTTAAACAAAAACACACAAGAAATCAAGAACAAAGTGAAAGTTAACTGTTGACACTACCACTACACCAATACTCATAATTACATTATCTAACACACGTTTAGATAATCAAGTTATCATCTTCAGAGCCTGAAGGTGAACTAAAACCTATTATCCTGCCTTACCTATATTTTATACTAAATTTTCTCATCAATAAACTTGCGTCCATATTTTAAATGAGCTATGTGCTCTTCAAACCGGACATTAACGGTCTCTTAGTTTGCCCAATATACTTCTCGACACAATCACTACAGCTAATTTCGTATATACCATTCTTTTCCCAATTTGGTATTTTATCATTAGGATTACCCAACAAATGTTTCAATCTATTGGTGGATTTATAACCCAATTTAAAGCTAACTCTGTTAAAAATTCCTTCCAATACTTTTGTATTAACTAGATTGAAAGGTACCAGAGCACATTTTTCATGTTTTTAATTTTGATTTTGGAATAAGGTGGTTCCACTTACATAAATTTACCACACCCTGTGAAAATACTGAAACTCTTGACTGATTTTTTTTCAAAACGACTCATGAATAGTTCAACTATAAACGGTGATAGGCAATTGCCCATTGCTGTGTCTGTGTTTCTGTTTGTGTTCCTACATACATATTTTTGTTAATTGTAAACATTCTTCTAATATATCAGGTCCCAAATTATTAGAGAGTCCTAAAGGTACTCCAAGGTCTATGGGATTGCCAGATTTCCGCCAAGGAGGTTTTCTCGCTGGAATTATTTTTTGCGAGAGAAGTTTTATTGGTGGGAAAATTCATTATAAAATATAGGTAAGTCAAGTTAATAGGTTTCAGTTTACGCCAGTCTCTCAAGCCGAAAACTTGGTTATCGAAACTCGCGCGAGACAGTACAATTGTGAGTACTGGTGTAGGGGTAGTGTAAACGGTGTGTTAAGTATAAATATCACTATTGGTTCCATAAATTCCATCTTAACCAGACGAAGAAGCTGAGAAACTAATAATTAATATAAAGCAAGTAGCATGGAATAATACTAAAGAGATTACAAGAAAAAGGAAAGATTACAGCTACCCCAAAGAAAGCTACTTCAAGACCAGAACTACAAAAAATTAGAACATAATAAACAACATTATCCAGCAAGTGAGAGAAGTAATAGACGTGTGGCGATCTCAATATTGATTATTTCAGTATGTGTGCTGGTCAAGAATGTCTTAAGTCAATTTTTGAAGCTTTTGGTATGTTCATACATAGAAAGGCTGGTGCCCCAATCAGAATAACTAAGACCAGTTCTAGTACTATAGACTATGTCGAATCTTATGATAAAATAAGCAAAATAAACCTTGGTCCACTAGAGCTTCACGTATATCCGCAAAGAACGTGCGTTCTTTATCTCACCTAAGGAAATTCTCAAATAGTGTCTTCTTCAAAAATGACGTGAGACTATACAGAAAAATTTATCATACAGACAATAAAGACTGCCAAGAATATATATTAAAATAGGAAACTCGCCAATTCTCATAATGTTTCTAATGTAACATGGTCCATTGTGTCCATTCACTTTACCTGATATTCTTAATAATTAGTTTGTGAATATAGCCAAAACTTTATAAAATTCTATAACTCCTTCTCATGATCAGCTTTCATATCTCCCTGATGCTAATGCTAACAGTTCCTTAAATTTCTTAAATACACTCATCTGGAATTGATGAACTTATATAAGAAATGTTTTCGAATCTGCCCGTTTGCTTCCTTTCTTATTTAACAAATTGTAGTACTACGGCTTCAGGGGAACACGTCTCGCATGGTTTAAGTCATACTTTATCAACAGAAGTCAGCTTGTAAGGGTTGATACAACGATGTCTTCTTGAAAACTAATAGAGTGTGGAGTGCCTCAAGGCTAAGTATTAGGCCCTATTTTGTTTTTTCTGTTTACGACTGTTTACTGTGGTGAAATATGTCTATTTGCAGACGAGACTAGTTTCTCCTGGAGCAACCCTGATCTCACGGCTCTTCATAGGACCATATCTAGGGACCTAATCATCCTCTCAAAGTTTCTAAAACAATTTATCATATAAAAAAACATTGCTGCCTTTTTTTATTAAATAAAACCACCATTGACGTCTGTGAAATTCTCAATGCTTGTTGTGAACAATTCCTTGAAATGGGAGTTACATACAAGTATTGTTGCTTCATTTAAACAATTAAGTTCCTCCAGTTTTGCGCTGATATCAGTTTCCAAAGAATCTTATCCATCTCCTTAACAGTTTATTATGCCCTTATTGAGTCGCGTCTCCGATATGCCCTTCCCTTATGGGATACGTGTGGTGCGACTCAATTTGAGCTAATCTTCAATCTACAAAAGAGAGCTATAAGATATTTACTCGCAATAAACAGCAGAGCTCGATGCAAGATTAAAAATTCTGACTCTTCCTTCCTTATTCATCTTTAAATCCGTTTGCCTAATTCGAAAGCACGCTTCTCAATTTCAGAAAGTTCGTTGCACGGCTATCCACTTAGAAACGCGGATAACGATCTTCACCTACCTACTCCACGTTCAGAATTAGTTAAAGGCTCAATATTTTACTATACCAAAAAATGCACAATCACTTGCCAATTGAAATCAAATCGATATCATCTTTTCCCGTATTCTACAATAGATTGAGGGTATATTTACTGGAAAATGGAAAACTTCTATTCTTATAATAATATTTAATGACGGGCATACTGTATACTGGTTTAATTTTGCTATGGACTATTACCTATTACTATTACCCATAATTTTGTTTCTCATTATGGTTTTATTCGGTATATTGAAATTTTATTTCTTAATTTAGTTATTTTTATATTTGTTTTTTAGTTTTTACAAGCTTTGGTCTACAAATTGTAAACAATTTTTTAACAATAAAACATTTCTCTTCCTCTAGTAACTTCAAATTATCAAAATTTTATCGAAATTCTAATCCAAATCTTATATGTATACCCTATTTTCGCACATATGCACCGTGGGTACTGAAACCGTCACAAGTACAACCTTGCATTGTTTTGCGACCTTTGACTGCTTTAGCGGGGTACGCCTACATTTTCAGCGACGGCCGGCACTAGAGAGTACCCGGACTGAAACAATTCAGATATACAGAACGGAAAAGCGGTACCGATCAGTTTTGTGTATACATTCGAATTGTGGAGAGAGTGCGGTTTGGTGCGTGAGGCAAACGTTGTTTGTTTACTGTTTACAAACAGCCATAGAAAACTTTAAATATGTTGGGGTACTACATTTTCATTCTGGTTAGTAGTTTTGCATTTTTCACTAATCCTTATATAATATGAAAGAAGAGGAAATGCTATTTATCAATTATGTAGGCATTTGTTTAGTTGGAGAACATTTTATTCTAATAGATAATTAGCAATATCAACTTCTCTAATTTCTTAAAGTTTTGTAATATTTGAATACATGATCGCAAATACTTGTAAATATTGTGTACAAAGAAATTGAGGATTGTTCGAATATATTTTAAATTATTTAAGTAAAAAATGTTTATTGATTAGATGCTTTAAGCAGATGTGTGATAAAAAACGAATCTTATTGTAATTATTCTGCATTTTATTGTTGACCAAAGTCTACATAACATAAATAGTCCAGAGAACAACGAGCAAAATATGGTATCACCTCATCCTTCACTTTAAAATCTACCCTATGCCAATATGTGCAAATTATTGTAAAGGGGGAAAACTATCCCTTATTGTTAAAATTGAATATACATTTATTAGATTAAAATAAAGATAACATGATGTTTTTGGATTCTATTTATGCTATAATCAATGTCTTTCAACCCTTAGAAACTAATACCCTTTTATGATAAAATAATAGTACTTTATATTACTTAATTTGTATTAAAAGTGTTCTTTGTATTGTATTGAACTCAAATGTTCTTTTATCGCAATTCTTTCACCCTTAAAAATTTTCCGTTATTGCTAGAAAGTTTTTTTGTTCATAGAACAAAAATGTTACTAATGTTAAATTGATATGCTTTATAGTGTTTGAGTTGAGTTAGGTAGTCGATTAAAAAACATTTTGTAGGAAAGATTATAATCTATTACGCTAAAAAGGTTTGGAATGCATTTAATTTCAAAAGAAAGACGTTCAAAGGGCTTTAAGACGATACCAGACACACGCTACTGTGAATTTTGTTATATCTGAAGCTAAGAAAAATAATGATATAGAAAAATCTTTTTATTCTCTAGCAGTTTTAACGTATCTTTCATATTTAGTTATTTTTAATGGAAGACAGTTTTTTATAAAAATAAAAAAAATGTGTCCATTTTAACCATAATATTTCTCAGAATCAAGGTTCACAAACCGTTCAAACTTTTTGATCCTATCATATGTATTCAATTAAAGTGATTTTCATATTTTATTTTAGTTAGGGTGACAATATCAAGGGTTTTTTCTCATGCAATGAAGGGATTCTGTCTTATTTTCGTCATAACTCCAGTATTTTATGTATTAAAAAGTCTCAAGTCTCATTTGAATGGTTTCTAAAATTCTTTAAAAAAGATTCAATGCATTTTTTTCCTAGAATTGACTGTTTATACTTAATTTATAATTTTTCAAATTCTTATGGTTTGTATTAGGTCTGTAACCAAAAAAAACATTCTCGGTATTTTTCAAAAAGTAAATTACCTATTTACAGTTTTTTAGCACGATTAGTTGCAACAAAAAATTACCATCCTCTAGTTTGGATTATATTCATCCGCAGAGTAAATGATTTTTAAAGTTCTTCAAAAAAGATTCATTACATTTTTTTCGTAAAATTGATTGTTTTTACTTATCCAATTTTTTAAAATCTTATGTTTTTATTAGGTCTATAACCAAAAAAATCCATTCTTTGTATTTTCTCGAAAACAACATTTAACCTCTCTACAGTTTTTTAGATAAAATAAATACTTTTCGAGTTATTTTTAAAAAATCGATTGAAAATAAGGTTTTTTAAGCAAAAATTCAAAATTTCAATCACAAATGAGTATAAGTGTATTGATTTTTCTAGAACAATTTGTGCTCAGAATGCTTTTTTTTATCGATTAGTTCCAACAGAAAAATTACCACTTTCTAGTTTAGGTGGTATTAACCCCCAGAGTAGAAGCACTTATCGTTATAACTTCCTTATTTTATGTATCACAAAGTCTTAAGACTCATTTGAATGATCTTTAAAGTTCTTCAAAAAAGATTCATTACATTTTTTCGTGAAATTGATTGTATTTTCTTATTCAATTCTCAATTTTTCAAAATCTCATGTATTGTATTAGAACTATAACCAAAAAAAAAATATTCTTCGTATTTTTTCGAACATAACATTTAACCTCTTTACAGGTTTATCGATAAAATTAATAATTGTTGAGTTATTTTTAAAAAATCGATTATAAATAGGCTTTTTGTAACAAAAATTCTGGAAGTTTTCTGGAAAAACTTCAATAATTTGTGCTGAGAATGGCTTTTTAAATCTTACAACTTACAACGGTTGATTTCAACAAAAAAATTACCACCCTCTAATTTGGATGGTATTGGGCCAAAGGGTAGAAGCACATATTGGCCAAATCAATCAAGAAAAGTGAGGTATCTTAATGGAAATCTGAAGTAAAAAGCTATATTCACTGGACCGATAAAATTTTTAAAATAACTCAAGATGAAAAGTATCGATTTCAGATTAAAACACATCTTAATGAAATAAAAGCTAGAGTTAATTCTAGACTAATATCTTGACCGAAAAATATGAATTACTGAAAAATTGTTGAATTCGTATCTTCTATAAAAATTTCAATTGGTTATTAATATATTGTTGCCAATAATTTGAGCTATGTAAAACTATGAGCACAAAAAACATAAGGGCTACGATGATAAAGCCTCATAATAAAATAAAAATCACTTTCCAGCGGTGTCTATTCAAATAAGGGATTACAAAAGGAAATTTGCTTATTATTCACAATTTTTAAAATGTTCGTAGCCAAAACTCTATTAGATGTATAACACCATAACCTTTGAAGACATCAGGCAATACTCTAGTTGACGATAAGCAAATTAAAAACAAAACATATGTGGGCCAGGGGTCCAAAGTACAAAATTACACTACAAAAAAGGGAAAACTATAAAATCCCGCGAAAAATATTCCAAAGATTAAAAGTCGATGTTTTCAAGGACAAAAATATTCAAGGAAGAAGAGAAATATCAATGTGAAACAACATTCTATAGGAGAGGCACGTATCCGAAATTGTATTTTATCTTTCAAAAACAAAAAACTTCAAATCACAAACTTGAACAACAAAATATTCAAATAAATCCTCTCCTTCAAATTTACTCCAATTCGATCTCAATAATTTCTAAATTATGAATTTATGCTTATATCCGGATGAATAAATGAATATTGGAAACCAAACCAAGCTCGTAAGAAGTTCAATGGACTCGAAAAGCGTCCTCATTTTTCGATTTTCCAAAATTGAGAATTTAAGGAAGCATTTACCGCTGGTTGATGATCTAATATAGTAAAATTTTAGAACCGGATTTCTTGTTTACCTGATGGAATATATATGGAATAATACAAATTGAAAACAAAGCGTTGGTGTGCCAATGTGTAATGAAGAATTAGTCACAGTTTACTTTGTCAGGCTCATATTAAAGGTGATAAGTAATAATAATCGATAACGAGAATATTTAGATCGAACAATATAATACTTCAATGGCTATTATTTATCCCAAAAACTCATCTTTCAAAACTTTTTTCCATTTTCTTCTTCTGCTATTTCAACTCTAGGAATCAGTATTATTTTATGTATTATGTCTTAAATCTATCATTTCATGTGAAGTTTCTTCTTTGTAGTCACCTATTTTCTTTATTTTTGTTCGAACTTTTTCTTATAAGTATATTTCTTCTTCTCTTTATAGTACTTCCTGTTAAACTTTTCTTGTAAGTCTTCATATGTTCGTTGTAAAGCAATAATCAATTTATTTGTTATCTGTATATTTTTCTTAATATTGCCTCTTGTTTTTGTTGCCGTACTTCGTTTTCCCCGCTATTCTTCTTAGCTGCTTTAGTTCAATTGTATTCATCTAAACTCACCTCAATTTTAATATCTCCATATTCCAGTATAGTTTTTTTACTGAGTAATATAGTCTCCTTGATTCATTCTTCTTACAATTTGTTTTTCGCCATTAAGTTCCAATCCTTTGCCAATATAGTTCCAAGACATTCATGCTCCCTTATTTTCTTCAATGTCTCTCTTTTGGCATTCTGTTCTAATTGTATTAATGTTCCCATTTACAATTCATGATCATCACTTCTGTTCTAAGGGTATCATTAAAAAAACTGGAAAAGTACTGCTCTATTAAATAGAAATCGCTAATTATGGAGAATTTTCAACTGAACTGAGAATTCTTTTGTCTGAAATGATATCGAGATCTTACTACTCCTCTCGTATATTGGAATATTATTTATCTATTGACTGCAAATGAGAAATCCACAAAATATTTGGTCATTTAGTGATACGTACTAATGCTGTAGGAGTATTGGCAACATTTAGATAAATAATTATGAAAAAAACTGTTCAAATATCTAGAAAGTTTATGGCTAATCTTCTCCTCCTTTGTATGAATGCAGATTTTCATTAACTTTCAATACATAATTAATTGTCAAGTCATTATATTGAAAAATAGCTTATTTACATGGATTTATTCGGAATTTTCTAGTCACATTTTCACTCATTGATTCAAAATAGTTTTTCGCTTTTGATAGCAATATATGTTCAATAGAAATATTGGGAACTGATCGATAATAATCAATTTAATTTTCATAGAAAATAGAATATTATGAAATTTCCAAATCCCTACGAAATTCCCAATGAGAAACAAAACCCATTTTTCTAAACGTGAAGTTACATTACTTATGAGTCACCTTGTATATGAATGCTTCTGGATTATGCAATCCTTTCACCTTTCCACTTGAGTCATATCTATTTTCAACTAAGATACAAATATCTTTTTCAAACTGTTTAGTACCTGCAGTATTTATGTTGTATAACCATTAATTTATTATAATAATTTATACAAGCGCTGAATGCAAATTTGAAGTTTAAATCGAAGAAAGTTTGATGAGACATTAACGTCGTTGAATTGAATTGAAATTTTTTCGTCCTCACAGCTATAAGTTCATACTTACTCATAATCTAGTTATTTATTTCTTTTCTATAGGGATGTCGATACATGTTACAAATCCTGACTGAATGTCCTGTACATTGTCGTACTAACAATTTTTTTCCTATCTACTTATTTTCAGTGTTTTCTCTAATATCTTTTAACCGATTCTGGGTCAGATCTTACCAATGGTTTATCCTTCCCTACTTTAGGAAGTCCGTCTGCTATTCTAGTCACCTCCAATCCAGACTATTTTACAATCCATTGGAGGATAATTTCATTTTGTCTGCTTGTTCATTCAACTTGTCCAGGCATTCCCAAATCTCTTATTATATTAAAGATTAGAGCATTTATGGTTAATTCGCGATAATTCCTTTACACGTTGACCTCCATACATGTTTCAATTGCATACTTGGTGTATTCTAAACATTCTGATCTTTTGGTTGTGGATCCGTACACTGGCATATCCATACATTTTTTATATGGTGTTTGAATCTCATTCACTTCAACAGCTTAATTTGGAAATAAATTTCTTTTCAAAATTAAATTTTCTCCTTGAGAATATCCCATATTCTGAAGGGTGTTGCGACCTTGTCTAAATAGCACAAGAAAAGTTTTTTCCGCTACTCTCTCCATCAATTTATGAAGAAGTGGAAAATTTAGGATCACTCCAAGTGCAAGCGCTGGACATGTTCTCATAGCTCTAGTTGTAAGACCAACTACCCATACGCGATTTTTGGTAACTACATCCACGAGTTAACTAAAATCCTCATATATTTCATTCGTCCTTACAGCTGTCGAAAAATCTATTAACAAATATAAATACAACTTTTTCCAAACTATACTTATTAATGTTAAAGAGAGTATCGTTATTTTTGACCTCTGAGCGTTCAGTTACAATTTGGCTCTTTACCTATGAATCATTTCGTAATTATATTAGAATGTTATAAATAATTCAAATCCTTCCGCTATTGACGCTTGAATTCTAATGTTCCTATTTACCAATAATGTGGCTTTATTTTAATTTTTGTTTGTTATTAGATATTCCAATCCAATCTTACTCACTTTTACGTTTTGTTCACTGAAAGTAAAAGTATGTAAAGCATATAAGATATCCGATTTTAATGACTTTTAGGTCGATACACTATTAATAACATTAGCTTTTAGCTAATTATAAAATATTCGTTTTTAAATTAACTAATCAACACACTCTACCAGAGCTAAATATTTTTGTGGAATTATTAAAGATTGTTCAGATATGAATGCAGAAACAACTTATTAATCATCTCTTTTGCTTTGTACTAAAAGAAGAACTGTCTAAATCGATGACTCTTTCTCAGTTAGTATAGGAAATTTGTATCTAGATTTGTCGTCCTACATTGTAGAAATTGGAAATCAACTTAAAGTGACAATCGACCTCAATCGACTTTAATGGATATTTATCGATAATATCTGACAAACTTAAATTCACCTGAACATGTAAGAATTGATGTGATTCGACATCAATCGGATTCAATAGATGTTAATCAACAATCTCTGACAAAATGAGACGTTAATCCACCGGAATATGTGAGAATTGATGTGATTTAAATGTATACAAAACGTTGGGTTGGATATTTGAGGCTCTAAATGAAAATTTACCTCTGACTGAAATTTTAACCAAAGTAGGTAAATTTCTAGGAATAAACATTTCTAGAACTAAATTATATGACTAGTATTCATAAAAAAGCAACATTGGTTGATAGAGAGAAAATCCAAAGTCTCACTTGAAAACAAAGTCCTTATCTACAAATCTGTCATTAAGTCTATATGGAATAGAGTTGTGCTTGCAAATCTAATGCAAATATTATTCAAAGATCCCAATCTACAATACTCCGTCAACTAGTAGATGCTCCATGGTATGTAACAAATCACACAATTCACGTGGATCTGGGAGTGCCCACTGTACAAGAAGTTATGCAAGAGAGGATCATCAAATACCACAAAACTTTAGAAACCCACCCCAATCCACTACTGGAGGAGTTGTTAACGCCACGAAATGCGAAGAGACTAAAAAAAGTTGGCCAATAAACTTAATATCCTGATATAAGAGGTTGGATCACTGGAGGTAAGCCTCACCAAGACGTTATCGATGTTAGATTATCCAACACTCGCGAGCAAATTAACCCATAGAAAGTAGAAAATATTCTGAGTGTTAATAAAAACTTGTTATAATAAAAAAAACTACACAAGCAACGACAACGAAAAGACCCTCTTCCGGTGCTCGGAGAGGCCAGTCTGTGCTACAGTCTTGATTAGCAACTCTAGATCTGCTTCAACTAGAACAACAACAAAATAATGTAGGAATGAAATTATTTAATATTGAACAAAAACTGCCTTTTCACCTCTATATCAAAAAATTATAATTAAGGATCAATTACATACGAATTAAATACTAACTATCCATCTTATTTCCCGTTTTTAGCTTACTTTGCATTTACAACCAAGTGTAAAAATTTTTTATTTCTAATTCTGCTGTTTCTTCGAGTCAGTCTATTGGGTCTACCCCCAGCATTTGGCGCGGTTTTCCGCCAAGGCATGGCACCGGTAGCATAGATGCTACATCGTCAGTTCTTCACCATAGCACTTGTCTGTTTTCAATGATCTTCGAGACTGGGTATTCCGTGACTCTTATTATATTTTTTGACTTCTTTTTATAGAACCTTGACTAAATCGCTCTGGATATTATGCAATTGATCATATATTTTGATTTTTGACTCTGAATCCTTTGTCAACAGTATCTTTCAACAATTACATCCGTATTATTACTGTTACTTTCTTTTCGGGATCAACTCTTCTCGTTCTACAAGCTCATCTCCCTCGAAGTTCCCTTACCTCATAGTGTTCTGGTACACAACAAAAGGTTATTTCAGTATCATGAATCAAGGATAGTGCCTCGCCACAGCTCATTACCACAATTGTGAGTAGATTCTTGTGCTTCTATTCGATTTAGGGCTTTTTCGTAGCAGCCTGGTAGCTTTTTTTATTGTGTATATTCCCACTTAAAAATATTGCATCCAGTTTTCAGTCTATCAGACTTTTGGATGTTCAATTCCATTCAAAATACACCAGCTCCTGTTGAAATGTACATGAAGCTTAAGATTTCATTTTATCCCATTCTTCTCTTGTGGGAAAGTTTATATATTCTTTTCTTGAAATTTATCTTAATTTAAATAACGTTAATGGAGATTGATACATGATATTATGTTTAGGTATTGTCATCAAATGAATGTATATTCATAAAAGTGAAAGTAAACTCGTGTTAGTTCATTTATCGGTGAGTGAAATTTCATTAAGCTTAAAAATATTCATCAAATAATTTGAAAGTTACTTAATATTATCGAATTAATTGAAACCAACCACGCATTTTCAAAAATAAAGTGTTCCAAAGAGTGAAAGACAAGGTGGACACATCTCCCTCGTTGATATGATTATGACTGGAAATCAGTCACACTCGTTATAGAAATCACGTAAACAAATAACCAATTATTTGTTAATGGAAATATATTTCTGTGGGTCCTTTTAGGACTACGATGACTATTCAATAGACTTTGTTCTGCACATTTTTCTATGTGGAAAAACAAATTTGTACTCACGGAATCTAGTTTTATTAATTATTTCTCCCTAGAATTCTAAGTATTTTACTCCATTGAGAGAGGAAAATGATAATATAACTCAATATCATGTTATTCTTTCTAGGCTCTATCTGCTCAATGTGGGAAATTCAGTATGTAGTATTTAATTCGTCTCCAATTGATCTTTACTTATAATTTTTAGTAAATAGGTGAAAATGCAGTTTTTACATTATTTTTTTGGTGTGATAGTTAAAGCAAGAGTCGCTAATCAAGACTGTAGCAGAGACTGGCCTCTCCGAGCACCGAAAGAGGGCCTTCTCGTTGTGGTTGCTTCTGCAGTTTTTTTTATTATAACAAGTTTTTATTAACAATCAGAATATTTTTTACTTTCTTTGGTTTAATTTGCCCTCATATTAAGTCTATTAGCTAACTTTTTTTCAGTCTCTTCGCGTTTCGTGGCGTTAACAACTCCTCTAGTGGTAGATTTGGGTGGGTTTCTATAGTTTAGTTGTATTTGATGATCCTCTCTTGGATAACTTCTTATACACTGAGCATTTCCAGGTCCACGTGAATGGTGTGATTTGTTACATAACATGAAGCATCTACTAGTTGACGGAGTTGTTGACAGAGTTGTAGATAAGGACTTTGCATTTTCTCCTTATCAATCAATGTAGTGTTGTTTCCACTTAAGTTTTTTGTCTAGGTAGATTCCTGAGTATTTAGTACTTTCACTTTGGTCTCTGCAGTGAATACTAGTCATATATTTCAATTCTAGAAATGTTTATTCCTAGAAATTTATTTATTGGTAATGGTTTTTAATTTAATCAAAATTTTAGGCAGAGGTGTATTTTCAATTAGAGCCTTAAATATCCAACACAATGTTCTGTATACGTATATGTATATAAAAAGTTAAATAACTGCTAAAATCATTTACGTTTCTGTATATCATGATTAGTCCAAAGAACGTCTCATCAATTAAGCTCTTGGTGTGGTTGGTTACAATAGTTTTTTTATGGGGATTAATTCCTAAGGTCATCGTCACAGTCTCTTAGGTTTACAAAAGTAAAATCTCTACTATTTTTCTCGAAAAAGAAAAAACAATACCTGGTCAGCCTTATACCGATTTGCTGACATCTTTTGTGCATTTCAACATTTGTTGTAGACAAAAAAACCGAAATGTTTTATCAGCCATATTCATCTGATCTGAATATTTCCGATAACTTCCTTTTACCAATATTGGGAAAACCCATAAGTGAAATGTAATTGCAGATCAATAAAAAAGTGATGGCAGGAACTTAGTTTGTGAAGCATTCATTCCTTAGAAGGTTTGAAAAAATGAGACTCCTTGGAATATGTATATAGAGAGAAGGAAAATGTAAAATCAAACATTTCTTCACAGTCAACTAATTTTTTCATTGGATAGTCGCCAAATAAACATAAATGTATGGATTTTTTAAGTTTCCCAATTTTTAGATACTTTCATATATTTTTGTTTCTAAATTGTCTTGAATTTAGATCAATTAGTTTTTGAAACAAGTAAAAACTAATTTTCAATCAGAAGACACCTAAAATCAAGATAATTTAGCAACAAAAGGATATTAGCAGTTCTTTGAGCCTTGAATCTCTTTCATGGTGGGTATGTGTCCATCAACTCTCCTCTTTTATTCGGATTTAGAACCGGCTACAGTACCCTTGAAGCTTCTCAACCCACCTCAGGACACACACGAACCAATATTGATAGCCGATAACGAGGATGACCCACAGCGTTTGCTATATCAGTTCCAAACAGCCGAAAACCTCAATATGCAGATATTTGTAGAAGAAAAAACAGAATAAATGGTAACAGCAATAGATGTAAACTAGCTGTGAACGCCAACCCCATTCACCAGTGTATACAATGGACATACTTAGTAGTCGAGATCAAAAGCGCCAAAATCTTACAGCAAAAGATACGAACGCAAATAAATAAGCATCAAGAATCGCTGGCTATTTACGGGACATCATATGGAAAAACAAATATATGTCCATCGATAGTGAAGTCTGCATATACAAATATGATGAGAGCAGCAGAGACGAAACCATTGATAACTATTAAAGAAGTGAGCCCAAATTTGAAGAAAGCTATAAGAGAGGATCTGAAAATTCAGGATATAGGAAAGAATGATGGGCTAAATGGACAAAGGATGAAAAATCAACTTCAAGGAGTTCTCCCGGGCAACCTCCCAAGAGATGGCACGGAAGCTGGATATAAACTTCTCAAGAGGCTGAATAGTAGAAGAAACAAGACTTCGTCTTAAGAAAAAAAAACTAAGACAAACATAGGGATTTTGATACAGTTTTAATCTACTACTACCTTACTTTCTACCATTATATTATAACATAAAACAATTATTATCAAATTTGTTCGACATGCTCAAAAAGGAATGACATTTTTGATAACATTCCATCAGTTTTTATTATTTTTATCAAAGCAGCATTCCTGGCTGCGTGAGATTACAAAATGATGAAACGCTATGTACTTTTGGTTTCATTTTAAATACATGCAATTCAGTTTACTGCAGTATTATATGTAAATTCATGACTGACATGATTCTAATCTTACTTCGAAACATTAATGGGTCATCAAATAGGGTTATAAGAAACAAAACGTTTAAAATTTAATTGTTTGCTACCATAAAATATACATCCTTTATTACCTGTTTGATGAAACTTCAAAGTTCAATATTTTTTATCGGTCTTTACTACTATTTTCCAATTGAAAGAAGCAGAACAAAAGTAGTAAGAAGGAATAAACTATTACTTCACAGAGAAGTTTAATTGGCTACAGATTCATTGGAATACTAAGAAGATAGTAAATTGAATTGATAGATATAGGTATTGAGAACAAAGAGTTGATGTGATACAAGTAAGCACACACATTTGGATGATCTTATACTAGTCACTAATCTCTAGATATAAATTAGGTTCTTTCACGCTCAACGACGGGGAATTTAATGATGAAATATCCTATAATCTAATTTTTCCTTTATCTCTCTAACTTTATATAGTACCAGCAGACACGACAGATATCTTAAACTCAAAAATTCCAAATCTCGACCGCTTAGATTTTTATTGAAAAGTTCTTACAATTTCTATTGTCATTACATATATGGTTATTACAATCGACAGTGTGTTAGTGTGTATTATATGAGGGAAGTTAAATGTAGAGACTGTGTGAATTAAAAATTTGAAAGTTGAAACTATTTTATAACATATGAATTTATCAAATTGTACAAAAATTTAATGTATCTTAATGTCATTGGATTTTTGGTTAATCCTTGACGGGTATAAACAAATAAATTTGATGGTTTTACAACTCTGGAACGCGCCACATATACTTGACCATGAGAAAAGTACGAATTTTCTAAATCTAAGCCACAAATCTTGATTGTTTGACTTTGTGACCTATTAATAATCATAGCGAATGTCAAGCGAATTGAAAATTGTGTACGTTTTAATGATATAGGTGAATTTGAAGGATCCACGAGCGTAGCCAAGGAGAGGGTTTTGGGGGTTAAGCCCCCCCACGTCATAAATTGATGAAAGTATCATAAAGATTGGGAATCTGACTCCTATATTCTATGAATTAACGAAATATCTTTACGGAAGGACAAGTCATGGTTCCTCTACCAAAAGCGCCGGCGCATTTCGTTTTGTCTATCAAGAAGTTAAACAAGCCAATATTAGACCATCTGGTTTATTCGCTGGCTCGTGCATCATGCTATTTCTGATTTCTAAAATGCATCAAAAGAACAATATATCCTTACTTCCAGCACTGAACAAAATGAAGTTTCCATTGAGTGGTACAGAGATAGAGAAGGGATATAAATTGAATGTGAAAACAATCGGATAATGTATTCTTCTAAAATTACATGAAATTTTACAGAAAAATTTATTATAAGACAATTAAAGTTGCCAAAGATATTTATTATAATAGGAAACTCGCCAATTCTCGTAATTTTTCCAAAGAAACATGGTCCATTGCGAATTATCCAAGAAATAAGGCTTCTTCATCGAGCATATCCTCTACTTCAACTTATAACCTCAATAATTACTTTGTGAATGTAGCCAAAAATATATCAAATTCTATAACTAGACCAGCTCCATGCATAAACAAAATAGTGTAAAGTAATGTAAAGTCAAAAAAGTAAACCAGAAATACGCAATAAATTAAAAGAAAAAAGCCATCGAGCCATCATCATGTATCTGTATTTAAAAAAGTTAAGAGGTAAGCAGATTTACGTAGATATGCTTAATACCCTTGATGATCAATGTCATTCGTATAAGACCGTGACAAATTGGACTGTAAGCTTCAAAAGAGGTGAATTTTCCATTGGAGATGATAACCGATCGAGTTTCTGTGTCAGTCCCCGAAAATATCGATTCAGTTCATGACATGATTTTATCAGAACGTCGAATTGGGCTAAAGCGGGCTGAAGCACTGAATATCTCATACGAGCGCGTTCATTATAAGGTTCACGTCAATTTGGACATGAGAAAAATTGCTGCAAAATTGATCCCCAAATGTTTGAATGTAGACGAAAAGCGTTCAAGGGTAGAATCAACGCGTTCGATTTGTGCTCGATTTGAAAACGACTTCTTATACCAAATTGTTACTATGGATGAGACTTGGGTATATTTCTACGATACAGAAGCAAAGCAGCAATCGATGGAATGGCGACACTTTGATTCTCCAATACCTAAGAAGTTTCGTGTCCAAAAATCTGCTGGAAAAGTTCTTGCTTCAGTTGTTTGGGATTGCCATGGAATAATCATTATTGATTTCTTGGATAAAGGTAGAACAATAACTGGAGATTACTATTCGACATTACTGACCACTCTACGGGAAACAATTAGAAAGAAAAGGCGCAGAAAGCTATCCAAAGGTGTTTTGTTTTTGCAGGACAACGCCCCTGCACACAAATCTCTTGTTGCCATGCAAGAAGTTCGAGATTTAGGGTTCGAATTACTAGAACACCTCCCTTATTCATCAGATTTGGATCCGTCCGACTATCATCTCTTTCCTCAACTGAAAAAAAATTTAAAAGGTCGTTTTCTTCCAACGAGGAGGTCTAGAGACGTTGCAGATTCGCTTTAATAAAACTATCCAATTAATAGAAGAATGTGTAGTAAAATATTGAAATTTTGTTTGGTTCTATAGTAGGCTAAGAATTTTTCAATATATCCTGGTATCTCTTCTTACCATTAGAGCTTTTTTAATATCAAAATAAAGAAACATCTATTGGTTTCCATCTTTGTAACTCAAATATACATATTGGTACGATGTAAGTCATTTCCATTTCTGCCTATCCATAGCCACTTAGTCCCAGTTTCTCACCCTAATCCTTTCAAATACATCTGCATCTCAACCAACCTTCTCAACCTCGGTCTTCCTCTCTCCCTTTGCTTCCATTCCATCACAATTTTCCTCCTGTCCTCCGGTCCAGCTTTCCATTTGTGTCCCAACTAACTGCCTCTTACTGTTTTCATTATATTTACTAGATTCTCTAGTTCCAGCTCTTCTTCTTTTTCTACTTCTGTATATTTTTTTGTTGTATACCTACTCGTTGTCTCTACACCATAAAACAGGTTGGATATTCTTATTGTTTCATCCATTTTTTCGCCTCCTGCCATCAATTCTTCCAACATTCCAATCAAAATATTTTTATTCTTTGCTACTATAGAACTCTTAAATTGTTAATTTGATGTTCATTTTTAATTTTGGCTGTATATACCAAGCTTAACTGTAACATATTGAATTGTATTAACTGTATCACATTAAATGAATGGCAGATTCAAGAGGTTCGAGTATATAATTTAATGAAATGATAACAATATTGTAAATATTATGCGTATGTGTGAAGAGGAGTGCGATTTGGAAGCTCCCACTTTCATTATACAATCGTTTTTTTATTAATGGAACCACATATAATCGCAAAATTTTCACTGTATTGTGTTTACTTCTAATTGAATCTAATTAAACTGTATAATGCCAGTCAATGTTAATTTTAGATATTTTCGCATTTTTATACGATATAGCATAATTGAAGAATGGCGCTCGTTTAGAAATTTTCTTTATTACACTTCTGGCTTTAGAAACAGTCGTTCAAGTTTTTAACACGAGTTCGTGTAATAATTATTTTTATCTTGATTAACTATTAATTATTTTAACGTGACCTTATAAAAATGAAAAAATTGTTAGATAATTCGATTTCTATTTCAATACTGCATCTAAAATTGAATTTGCTATAGTTTGATATATCATTTCAATAGTTTTATGTTTCGAATTTGTATTTACTTAATCGAATCAAGCTTTTTTCCAGTTTTTTAACACATGAACTGTATCCGTTAGTCAGAAATATTGTTGTTAATATGACAAGTACTATTAATGAAAAAATGACGATTGTACACATTTTATACTGAGGTAAATTTAGTTTGCGATACATGATTTATTTATTTGCACCTTTGACTTTATATTTACTTGAAACCACATTCACGAAATTAGCTGATATTTTAATATTCCATTATTGTTATACAATACAATGAGCTGAAAGAACCATTCTCTACAAAATTTTTGGAAAAAATAAAAAAACTACGTCAAACATTTCATTATCTTTTGATATAAAAGTTATGAATTCATCAATGTTTTTATACACAACTGTTGTGAAATGCACTCATTATACGTCTGCTTTCTCTACCTTAATCATGGCAATGTGATTAAAAAATCATTAATCACTGCTGTCAGATGCTTTCTTGATTTAGCTATATTATATTGTTTCGCTACCAAAAATTGGTTTTTCTCATTTTATTATGTGATACGTTACTAAATATTTTGAGTTTAGTACTGTAATCATAAATAAAAACTAAAAAAAGCAAATTTTCCAATACCAGATACGAACTCAGGACGAAACATTAACACATCGACATTGAATGTTCTGTCTTGTATCAGTGTAACGTACGATGGTTTTTGGAAGAATTTATAAATTGAAGCACCATTTGAAACAATATAAATCTGACTCAAACCTGTCAACATTATTGTGTGTTCAGATTTTTTAGTAATTTAGTATTTTTTGTTGAATTATGTTGAAATACAAATTAAAAATGGATATTGAAAATGGATGTGACTTTTCTTTAACACCACAACAAATTAGAGAAGCTGCTGAAGTTGCCTAATTGAATTTATTGCCGGAAAAGTCAAGTATATAATATGGCATATGAATTTTGAACCGGCAACAGGGATTATTAATAAGTATTAACTACCTCTCGTAATATTTATGATACCAATGCATAAATATGTACTACATTTGAAAGCTAAGTTTAAATGAACAATAGAATATTGTATTAGAATAAAATAATAGTGATAATGCAACCAAATTTTCTAACAAGAAACTTCAAAAATAATATTTAGTAGTCGTGTATAAAGTATAATATTCTACTTGCGTATAATGAGTTATTATTCACTCGGTGATTTATGCTACTCACTAGCGCTCGTGATAGTCTTCACCTCTTCAATAATAACCTTCATAATACACTCGTGAATAATATACTCTTTTTATATAAGAATTTTTTTTTTACATTATTTGATAAAGCTTGTTTTTCTGCATCATAACTCTGTATATTGATTAATTTCTACATACTCAGCTCAATATGTATATAAGATATACGGAAATATTGAAACATATCTCATTGATCATGTTAAACACTACTACATATTTTCAATTTAGTACTGTACACATAAAAAAAATTGAAAAAGCAAATTTGCCGATACCAGATACGACCTCAGGACGAAACATCGACATTGAATGCGCTGTCTTGTATCAGTGTACGATGGTTTTTGAAACAATTTATAAATTGCAGCACCATTTGAAACAATATAAATTTGACTCAAATCTGTCAACATTATTGTGTGCTTGGATTTCTCAGTAATTTAGTATTTCATGTTGAATTTTGTTGAAAAACCGACTAAGAATGAAATGGAAATGACTATTCTTTAACAGCACCACAAATTAGAGAAGCTACTGAAGTTGCCTAATTGAATTTATTGCCGGAAAAGTCAAGGAAATTATATAATATGGCATATGAATTTTGAACTGGCAACAGGGATTGTCAATAACTATTAAAAACCTCTCGTAATACTTATGAAATCAATGCATAGATTTTTGTGTTTATTATTATGGAAATATTATACGATTAATTTAATTTCTAATAAATACGTACTATGTTTGAAAGCTAAGTTTATATGAACTATAAAATATTGTATGAAATATTAATTAGAATGAAATAATAGTGATAATGCAACCAAATTTTCTAATAAAAAACTTCAATAAAAACATATAGTAGTCGTATATAAAGTATAGTCTTCTACTTGCGTATAATGAGTTATTATTCACTCGGTGATTTATGCTACATGCTACAACTTTCATCATACACTCGTGAATTATATATAATTTTCTAAATACTTCTGTTTTTTTTTTCATTTATTTGCATTCACAAGGAATGTAATTTCTGAATCGGTCAAAAATTGTGAAAAAAAGTACCATAACGGCTCATTTTTCACGTTTTTGCGTTAAAATAAGTGCCGTAACGTGTCATTTTTTAACGCAATTATGAAATTGTTTTATCAAAATAGTGAGCTGTGGAAGCTTTCTTTCTCATGACAATTCAAGTACCAATAGTAATGTAACATCTTCTTCACTTCACAATTAATAATGCATACAATTGTACTCCTTATATTACGATTACGATTACAAAATAAAAATTGATAAAAGTTTTGTCGAATTTTTTTTAATCTACGGACATGGGAAAAGTTTTGTATGAAACACGTGAGTAAAGTAACTTTTTTCACACGTAGAAATTGCCATCCTACTCGCGAAAAAAAGTATTACCTCACTCACTTGCATAAATAATTGATTTTTTTTTTACATTATTCGATAAAGCTTCTTTTTCTGCAACGTAACTCTGTATATTGATTAATTTGTACATGATCAGCTCAATATATATAAAAAGATATATGGAAATATTGTAAAATATCTCCTAATTAATAGTTTATCCTGAATAGCTGCTGATAAATAATAATAACGGCTTAACACTCCTAATGGGGTAACCCCGTTCTCTGGATCCTCTTGTTGAGTGGACTAACCCCCATAGTTCATGTCTACAACTTGTCGCTTATTTCCCGCCACAGCTTCCTATTTCTTGTCTTTTCCTGTCAGTTTATAACTCCTACTCTGCTTAGGTCGTCCTCCATATCTTTTAAACATTTTGTTCTAGGTCTGCCTCGTCTTCTTCTACAACTGGCATCCCATTGCATTATATAGAATGCTATAGATTTTTTTACCTCTGTTCATGATAGCCTCAACCACTTAACTCGCTTTCACCATATCTTCTCCGCTAAGTTCGTCAGTTATTTCTTAGTTCGTTCTTAAAAATTTCGGGAAAACTACTTGTCTAACCCAAATCTACAAAATCCCTCACACCATTACCAATAATTATTTTTTTCTTTTCCAAAAACTTGTTTCCTTCGAAGTAATAGATTTTATCCTACTGTCACTAATACCGCTCGTTGAAAGAGTATATGTGTCAGTGTGTTTTTTCCTGGTTATTTATCATAAGAATCGTTATGCATTTTTTACGGTAAATTTTACCGCCTAATAATAATAAACACTTCTCAACAATGATTAATGACATAAACAGTTTTTTAATAGTTTCAGTGGCGACCCCAACTATTAAAAGTACAATCATGCGGTCTTGATTATTATATTTTATAATTAAATACGTTATAAAAAATTGAAAATATATTTTTTGAAAAATATGATAATAAGTTACTTTGATTTAACTAAATTAGAGATATTTTGCATATTTATGAATTAACTTATTATTTTATGAAAATCAACAATCAAAATTGGCGATCTTTAATTTTATATTAAGGCCACTAGTCTTAGGGTCGAGGATTGCATAATTGTAAAAGTTCGATAATTAACTATTTAAACTTATTAAATTATTTACATAACGAAAAACTAAGCGCACATGCAAAATCTCTAGAATCCGCGTAGTTTCGCTGAGATCTAGGCGTTCGTGATCTGTTCGCTTCATTGTTCCGTGACAGAATCAGCTCTTTGATCCAAAACAGTCTCGACTGGGTTTGTATAAGTGTGTTGGTTTTTCCTAAAACGTGCTACCGGGTATCTCGTAGAGGATCAATTTAATTGCATGCTGTTAGGATATTGAGAAAGTTATAAAAGAAAGGAGACTTGAGATACCCAAAAGAAGGTGACTTGAAATTCGCTGGGTCAGGTATCGGTCAGTCAGGGGTAGAAGGATTATTGTTTTATTGGGTAAAATTTGAAATATGTGGATTAAAGTTTGAGACATAAAAATTTTAACTATAATTTATTAAGTATGACAAAAAAGTTTTACGGCTTTTATTTTGGTGAATTAGTTGATGGAATTTTCGATCGTTTTCTAGTGGGAAAGCTAATTTCGTAAATTAAAATGACATAATACGGAATAACTCATCATTAACTTGCCGATATGTTCACTAATAGTCTTCCTGCTCTTGCGTTCTTAAGTGATAGGAAATCTATTAAAATCTTGAGTTTGAGGGTAGGTGTTGGAACTACCTACCTCGTATTTAGTCAAATAAAGGACAATAACAACAGACTTCCGTTTGAATAGTGATTTCACAGTAACGTTTCTGTAACTACTTTTTACATTGTCATTCAATTACAATCATGTTGATGAAGCGCAACATGATTATCAAATCCATCCTGAGCATTCATGATTCCATAAGAAAAGGAAGATTCCAGAAGACTATATAATATCTGACTTGAACTCAGCTAATACACAGAATTCAGCTTGGCCCAAATATCCTTGGCCGTTTCACAAGAATACATGAGTTCCTCATTGGTAGCATTCAGCGTATTCACCAAAAAGAGCCGAGCGAAATGTCCTTGGTTTCGAATTCATCTCTATTGAAACCGAAACCATCAGCAGCTAACGTCAACTTACCATTTACGACATTTCATGCTTCAGCAGAAAGGTAGTTTGCCTTTTCCTACGTGACCAGTTGCTTTGATCCTCCAGTTTTTCAATAAAAGTCTTGGAATCAAATTATTCTGATGTGCTCATGATCGACTATCGCACAGTCACACACCAGCCCACAAAACAAACTGATTGAACAGTGAGCGAAAATCTCGGCCCGTAACCTCTTGGGTTGAATTCCAATTAAAAGAGGAATAGAAGTTTTGATAGTGTAATTAAAAAATGTCAAAAAAATGAATAGTTACAGAAACGTTTCCGTGAAATCAATATTCAAACGGTAAGTCTTGAGTTCGACTAAAGACGAGGTAAGTAGCTCCAACAGTATAATTTTAAATGTCAATTTTTTAAATAATACGCAAAGATTATCAATTCTTATGAAGTTTTGAGATGATATCTTCTAATAGGAGTATTTTAGGTGTTTTCTGATTCAATAGACTTTATTATTGTATGACAAAAATCAAGCTAAAAAAAAAACACGACATAAATCTTATTTATTGAAGGACCGTTATTTGCAATTTCTGTGATCAGAAAATCTAGAATTCCTTGCCAATATGTTTCTTAATTTTCAAAACCCTTAGGAACTTCTGCATTGTGTACGTAATGTTTGGGAGTTTTCAAACCACTAATTCCTTGTGAGGTGGATTAATTGATGCCGACTAATATCTTACACCTCCAATTTTTTTTCTAAAGGTTTATGTGAATAAATTGGAATATATGCAGGATGTGCAAACCGAATTAGAAAGACTGTGTCCTTTAATTTGCTTCTTGTCATGGCATGTTAAGCATGTAATTATTATAATTTTTGCAGTTTATTTAAAAATTATTCTCAATTATGAGCATTAGGTAGATAACCATGTTTAAATATTGTTATCAACATATAAAATTAAAAATCTACTTTTTGTAGATTTTTATCTGAAATATATTGCGATATAATGAATTTCTTTGTGTGTATCAACCTATTTGTTATTAGCAAAACATTCAAGAAACATTCCAAGCATACCTAGCTCCAAATATTTCATCATATAATTATCATACATGATTCATATTGAATAAACATTTATTCTTAAAACATACATCTACGACATTGCTATTATTACTTTCGTGGGCAACAGAGGATATTTATCATTAAAACATACGAGGTCTGGCTATTAAATAACGAGACTTCGTGCCTAGAGGGAGCCCTAGACAGTTGTGGTGAAAAACGAGTAGTGGCCCAAGACAAAAGTCTATACGAAGCTGGTGCCAAAAAAACTGACTCCTGATCAAAAGCTCTTGCGTCGACGGGTCTACTCAGATTTCCTTGAAAGGTTAAAAAGATTAGAAAAAGATCTGCTTTGAAAGGGATCCGATTCGAGTCAATGGAAACGGTAAAGCAAAAAACGACGGAGCTACTAAAGGTACCAATCCAGCACTTCTTTGATCAATGGAAAAAACGTATGGAAACGTGTGTGACGAGGGAAGGGGAGTATATTGAAGGGGAGCATTCGAATTTCATAATAAAATCCTTTTTCGTAACCTTATTTAATAGCCAGACCTCGTATATTTACTCGCCCATATATGAAGTCAAATATGCAAACAATACAATTAGTAAGTAAGTAGAAGCCAACAATAATTATTGCAGTCCTATCACATAATTCAATAATTCATATTATATGAACAATGGAGTGCAGTGTTGCCGATAATACTCCAATTGCAGAGCTTTCATGTTTTTTTTTGATATAAAATATATTCCATTCCAAATTTTTCAGGAAGCTGAAAAATTATTCAACTTCACAAAATAATTTTTATCACATAGCTCATAAACGAGCAAGCCTGTACCAATTAAGAAACTAGCAGTTCAATAATAATAATACACATGACGTGGTTTAGAAACACAGATTTCTGTTTAATAATATAAAATTTGATTTTCAACATTTTTCCTACAAAATACGAGTAATTCATTCGATAGACAAGTCCACCAACTCACGCAAAAAATAAATAAAACAAAGAATACTGCTCTACTATTTTTCTTGATATCGGACAGGCTTTTGTCAGAGTATGGCATCAAGGGCTGCTATACAAAATTAAAAGAACTCTTCTCCCAAACTACTAACCACTTCTGAAATCTTAATTAACCAACAGAACCTTCCAAACAAAAGTTAATGAGGTTAGGTCCGAAAATTTTACTATAGCAACAGGAGTGCCACAGGGTAGCGTAATAGGCCCACTATTTTACATACATCAGATATACCAGAGACACAGTATACAACTACAGGAAATTTTGCTAATGACACAGTCATTCTTTCTACTGATCAAGAACCACAAACAGCAGCAAAAAACGTAAAGGCTCATCTTGACCAATTACATGTTCACCAGTTAAGTTAAACAATATAGAAATACCACAAGCATATAGTGCCAAATACTTAGGAATCCACCTAGACAAAAAAACATAACTGGAAACAACACATCACAAAAAAAGAAAACAATTTGATACAAAAGCAAGAGAACTACATTGGTTGACAGGGAGAAAACCCAAAGTCTCACTGTCATTAAGCCTATATGGAATAGAGCTGTGGGGTTGCGCTTCCAAATCTAATATCAAATATTATTCAGAGATCCCAATCTAAAATACTCCGTCAACTATTAGATGCTCCATGGTATGTAACAAATCAAACCATTCACGTGGACCTGGGAGTGCCCACTGTACAAGAAATTATTCAAGAGAGGATTATCAAATACCACAAAACTATAGAAACCCACCCAAATCCACTACTGGAGGAGTTGTTAACGCAACGAAACGCGAAAAGACTGAAAAAAAGTTAGCCAATAGACTTAATTTGAGGTATAAGAGGTTGGTATTACTGGATGTAAGTTTCACCAAGACATTATAGATGTTACATTATCCAACACACGCGAGCAAATTAACCTATATAATGTAAAAAATATTCTGATTGTTCTGATCTCAACAGTGTATATGTAGTCCACCTTTATTGTTACTGTTCTTCATATTTTACAAATCGTAGCATTTTTAAAATTTTTGGTAGTCCAAGGCGTATCTACTTGTTGATTTTTCAGGTATTAAACAACCTACTGCAGCATTTGCAAACTCTCTTACTTTTAACTACATTTAAAGTGATTACTTCTGACTTATTTTGAAAAATCGTGGTTTCCTTCAATAATTATAATATATCAACAACTGCTTCCATAATCATAATACTTCTAACAACATTTGATTCCACATTAATATTTTCATTGTAACACGTTATGATTAGAGCGTTACGTAAATAACAATTATTTATATTGGTATTCTTAGATACACTAAAAATGTGATGTCTTATCTGTCTTTAGAAACTCTTTTTGAGGACCAAATCGTCATTTTCCTAAAGAGACTGTCTTTTTCAAAAATAAACCGTAACGATTACGAAGTGAAAATGAAGAAGGATACACTACGGAAACCAGCAACAAACATAACCAGAAAAGCATTTGATTATAATTCCACATGCAGAATGATAGGAGGTAAACCTACAACAGATAAACTAAACATGGGAAGAGGTTAAAGAAATAACCAAATTAGACGAAACTCACATACCGCCGCTTGAGGGGCTAACCCATCGTTTTACCATCACTGCTAAAACACCGACAAGTGCCCTTTACTCTACCAATATAACGATAATGATGATGATGAAGAATGATAACATCTGAATCATAAGTTATCTAAAGAAAAATTATAAAAATTGTTCCTGTTATGTATTCGGTAAACACATCATAAATAAAAATTATATATACTAGCAATGCCAAACATTGATACAACAACCAATTTAACCAATTTTTATGTACCTATATTATTATCAATATATCTAGCGAGATTCAGTTTTTTTCCATTATATTTATAATTAAAAGTCTGACACTGTTAGTTCACGATTAAAAAAAGTTACACGCTTCAATATAACTACCGCAAACCTAGTGACAGTAGTTCCAAGAGTGAAAGTTAACTAGATGCTATATTTAAGGAAATAAATATGATATAAATTTCCGGGTTGACTCACACTTTTCAACGGGCCTTTCACACGCAAATAAATATTTCAAATACATTAAATATATTGGAACCGTTAAGTGCATAATACTTCCAAGCAGTACATTTTTGTACATATTTATTCAAATTTATGAATATTCATGATATTTCTCAGTTCACCTCGGTGTTTAAAGATGAGGTTATCGTTTCTCTCTTCTTAGAAATTCCATACATACCGCTAGAAAAAATCCTCACTCTCCAATCTCTGACTTCTCAATATTTTTCGATCGTTCATCTAACCATAAAGCCCAGTGTATAACTGACAAAAAGACCCAAACCCAAAAGGGCAAACTATCCAAACTTATTTCATTTTAACAACCTGCAAAAAGTCTTGATATGGACACAGTTATTCACAACTATTCCTCTATCTCCTAATAAGCCAAGCAGGCTCTTGCAAATGCTTCTTTTACGCTATCATGTCCAAATCCATACTATACCATCGTGAACCATCAATAGCTTGAGCATTCGAGTTACCCTAAAGCTCATTACCTGGCGCTCATAATCCTTTTCTTAAGCAGTGACCTGTGACCTGTTTACGATATTCTCAAGTTATCAGAGGATATGAGAGAAGGTATTCTAATTATATATCTGTGAAAGAGTTTGAGTGCTGGAGATTGAAAAATAATTTAAGTGAATTCGACCATATCCGGAACTTTCCTTGGATAGTGAATCTGTTTTTTGTAAAGTCTGTGGTGATATGGTGAGCATAAGCGAAAATACATACTTTTCTAAATTGTTTAATTGGTTAGGTACTGGATCAGTATTTTTATTGGTCTCATTATGGTTAAACTATCTTGGTCTTGCGAAAATACAAAAGCATAACTTATTCTTGGCGTCTTTTTCTCCTATCTTTCGTAATAGGTCTATCGCCTGCTCCTTTTTCGATATCTTTCCTCATTCCAGTGTTATATGGTCGCTCCATCTCCTTTGGGATCGACCTCTACTCCGTGCTCCAATTGGAGATTTGTTGTTATGTTATGTATGTTATCTAAGACACATGATCGTCCATTGTTTTCGCTTTTCTCTCAATCTAGTTTTGTTTTTAACGAAATTCGCCTGAGAGTTTCGATTTTCGTGGTCTCCAAGAGCTCCCTCTTGGCAATATTACTTCATATAAAGTTTAATTGCTCTCTCTATATGTAAATACAATAATACATATATAATAAAGTATATAATAAATTGATAACTGTGGGAAAAACTTGAAGATCTAGTGTAATAGTATGATTAGTAATGGGTGTCTTGAGAAAGCTATTTTCAGCAAAATTACAACTCGAATCTTTTTTCTGTCATGTAGGTAATTGCTTCACTGTTATACCAAAGAATTCGAATATGAATTCATTCAATAATTTACTAAATTTATTATGAAAACAGAATTATAAACAAGACTAACTCAAGATTTTAAACTCGAATTTGTGTCATCCTATATCCCCAAAAAATTAGTTTATCCATCCGCCTGTCAGAGTCCATATAAATGTAAAGTTGTGGAAAAAATAGAAAACTACATTTAGAGAAAATAATTTGATACCAATTTAAAAGAAGGATAAACAAATCTCATAATCATTAAACAAACAATGAACACATTAAACTGTGTAATATCTATCCTTACCATATATGCAAGGACTTTCTCAGCAGTTATCAAATTATTTTAGTAAACATGGAATTAAAGTTAGTCATGAAGGACAATAAATTATAACAATTGATTAAGACGTTATTATTACTATAAGAAAATACGTTAACAAATGATATAGTATATCAGAGATACATTTAAATATGAAAGTACGAAACGAACTTCACATTTGATGCATAGTCAGTCATTCACAACATATTCTTTTATATATTTACAACGAAAAAGAATTTTTTAGGTAATTTTAAATCATTAAGTATAAATGGCCCATCGATGTATTCGAATATTTTTAAACTTTTACTAAATTGACCTATCGGGACTAATTTTTTTTTTGAATGTGAGTTATCTACTGTACTTTCACTTGGTGTTCATTATTAATATTAAATAGAACATTTTCCGGGAAATCCAGAAAAACTAAAAAAATTTTTTTGCAAAAATCGATATCTCAAAAACATCAGCCCTAATTTGCGCGAATTTTTTATATGGTTTTAAGAAATCCCTGATCTATCTTTTCGCCAAACGGTAGTTAACCAAAATACCCAAAATATATATCACTCTATTTAGAAACATTTTTAGTGACACTCAGCTTATCTAACAAATGAAAACCGTCAGACGCTACTCATTTACAAATCCTCGGAAGAATCAAACATTATTTAATACTTAATACTTGTGATAACTTAAATTTCCGATCATTTATTTTGCAAAGAATTCAAATAATTAATCGAACACTCGTGGCGTATCCACCATGTATAATTAGAAGAAATTTCTCCTAAATTATTCATAAAAAGTTTACCTTCAGTCTCTGAAGACTATAACTTTTTTCAACACATGCGCTGTACAGTGTAATTGTGAGTGTTGGTGTAGTGGTGGTGTAAACAGTGTATTCAGTATCAAAAACAACAACGGTTCCAGAAATTCGAAAAACAACTTCAATTAAAAATTTATTCTAGACGATATCGTGGAAGACGCACAGCACTAATTCAATAATTTAAAGTCATATCAAAGAGGAATGATGCTCTACTCCATTCTACTGTGAGTATCTCAGTCATTAGCTAAGTGTTTGAGTGCAGAAGCATTTCATCACGACGCTGCGTCTTCTGTGAATACGCGCGTGTCCACAGACATAGGCCGCATAATACATTTTCACTCAGGCGATGCTCCTCGTTATTTTAATAATTATTTGCAAAATAAATGATCAAAATTAGACTGGCGAGCAAAAAATTTTAGCGTCAATATTGATAAGGATTAGTAGGCGTTGAAGCAAGTTTTTCCCAAGACGTGACAGCTGTCATTAGCTGTCATTCGATGTCTAGAGTATGACTTTGATGAGAAGACCTGGGAAAAGATATGCTGAAGTTTGCATTGACAAGCGTCTTCCATTTGGCGGTGGGTCAGTTATGGTTTGGGCGGGAATCACTGCACAAGCTCGTACAGAGTTGGTCTTCATCGAAAATGGCTCCCTAACCTCTCACAAGTACATTACGGAGGCGGTAGAAGACCATGTTATGACTTTCATGGTGGCTATGGGGGAACGTGGCATTTTTATGCAAGATAATGCGAGACCATATACAGCCAGAATTGTCATGGAGTATCTGGATGAGGTGGAAATTAGGCGGTTTGACTGGCCAGCCCGCAGCCCAGACATGAATCCTGTTGCAGGAATGGGATAACATCGACCAGAATGTGATCCGCAACTTAATTCAAAGTATGCCGCGCCGACTTCAAGTAGTCATCATTGCAAGAGGAGGGAAATCATCAAATCCAAGAGAAAAATGAATTTTTCTTTAGTATAGAGTATCATATTCAGCTTACAAAAGTACATGCAATGATGTACAGTTTGCGAATACTATCTGAAAACGCAAAATTTCAAAGAACATGAAAGTTTTAAGCTGACCTAAATATTTCTCGCCAGTGTTCGAATTAAGTATTATAAGCTTTGAAAATAATGTAGGATTTTTCCGGGGATTTGTAAATGAGTAGCGTTTGACGATTTTTGTTTGTCGAATAAGCCACTAAAAATGTTTCTAAATAGAGTGATATATGTTTCACATGTATTTTTTCACGTAGAATACGATGGAGTTGTTAGTTTCACGATTAAACCTACATTATAAGCGCTGGGAGAGAAATACATAATGTATGTGAGGCTTGGATACGTCAAAAGCGACATTTTTGTTTTGGAGCCATATTTTCCGAACTGGATATATTGGTAAACTGCCTTTTGCAGAAAAAGCAGGTCAGGCGTTGCTTAAACCAATATCAAAACTTCGCGTAAATTAGGGCTGAGGTTTTTGAGAAATCGATATTTGAAAAAAAATTATTTTTTAGTTTTTCTGAATTTCCCGAAAAATTTTTGATGCGATGTTAATTCTGAGAACAACAGCTGAAAGTAGAGTAAATAACGCACTTTAAAAAAATTGGTCTCTATAGGTCAATTTGGGCCATAATGGCGGCCATTTGAAATGGGTGTACAACTTGAAATGCTTAAATAGCGTATTCACAACGTAGTCTTCCACATAGCGCCACAGGGCTCAAAAACGTTTTTCGGAAAAATGAAAGTGGCCATTTTTTTTTCAAATTGAATATAGAATGACATACCAAAGTTTGAAAAAATAGGAGACATCGATTTTGGTATCTGAAATTCTTATAAAATTCGCAATTTAATGTAAGTTTCATCATAAAGTTTATGAGTACAATACAAAATTTCTGTATATTTTTGATTTTATTGTGATAAATTATAGCTCCTACATGTGCTAATTTATAAGTTGATTACTATCTGTAAATGTTTACTAATTTATAGTTAACCAGTTACTTTCAAAAATTTTACAAAAATTGTGAAATAATAATAAGATTTTCAAAAAGCCTTTCAGTTTCTAGTACATATATGTGCTTAAATTTTCTGACGTCTGTTATTAATATTTTTATTTGTATTTTGCCCTTATTATGGTAATATATCTACCAAAACGTCGATTTTCAATCTTCTATTCATGATCTATAGCCTATCTCAATAAAAAACGTTCACGAAGTGTAATTTTAAATTAGGTGAGAGGACAACCACCTGGTAGATCAAATGTTGTTTGCTTAATATGTCGATAAGCCATATAAATAAAATACAAATAATTAAAAAAGTAAAATATCCTTGTTAATCGCCAATTCGTAAAAGGCCACCATTGGAGTATTAGTCGTAACGATTATTTCCATATAGTTGTCGGAAATTTTGATTTGATTCGTATTAAGCACGTGATGAAAGATCTCCATCGTTTCAACTTTATCGAATTCCATTCCACTAATATCTTTAAATGATTTAAATTAGCAATTTCTTGATTACCGTAGATTGAAACATATGTATTTTGGTAATTATGTCATGTCAAAAATCGCTTTAAAAAAATGACTAGAAATATTACTAGATTACCATCTAGTGGTAACTTATAAACATCCCTGAGGCAATTTATCGAGATAATTAATTCAATTACTCAGTGTTAAACAATAAAGAAAGAATAACGACCGACCACACAGAAGTTCCGGACCACGATTTGAAAATAACCACATCACCTTCACCAATATACCATACCAGCACGTAAAATAATTTCACTGGCATTGTTTTAGGTATTGTTTGGAAAAGAAAATGAGGTTAATAGTTTAACTACAAAGAGGACATTCATGAACGGTTTTTGTTTTTGAGAAAAACACGAATACAAGAGGATCTGATTATATTTTTGGACACATATATTTAGAAACGCCTTATAAGGAAAATATACCGATATCTACAGGATGGGTAATAGCTGTGTGGAAGAGAATACATCAGTTTTTTTTTCTAAACGTGACTTCCTATATTTTTTCACATATTCAAATTTCTACTTTCGCAATAATGGCCACATATGGTTATATGATGGTTCTGATATTTAAAAATTTATATCTGCAGGACCAGGGTTGCGGAGATTTGTTGGGAATCGAGCTCGTGTCGTGCTGATGTTTGCTAATGTTCGTGAAACATAATGTGGAATAAAACTGAATTAAAAGGAAATGACTCAATGAAGAAGCAATATCAATTGCAGAAGGCAGTTATGCGAGGAACAATCAATAATCAGTAGTTCATAAATACGTACGACACTTATACCAAATTAAGAAATGGAAAATAATGTTTAATCCCCGTATAAAATTCGGTGAACATCTAACAAATCGTCAGTCCACGTGGACTCGTCATCTCCACTTTTTACCAATGAAAACATCGAATCGTAAACATAAATGTATTTCTTTTGGCCGAAACTGTCGGCGTATATACACAATTTCTTTGGAATATTCCTTCTAGACAGTCTGCGATAAGCAGTGGCGTAGTGTGTTGAGATTTATTGCTGAATTAACTAGAGTAAATAAATTCTCCATTTATCGAGTAGTCACGAAAAACATGTAAAAAGAAACTGAATTAAGTTGACAAAGCTTCTAAAGATTTATAAATTATATAAGGAAAACAGGGTTGCGAAATTAGAAGTAATACAGCAAAAGGTAGCAAATTATCCAGAATATAATTATACCAGATTAGAAACATTGCGGCAAATTTTGTTGCCATGTGGCTTTAAACTGATGACGATTATTTGCGTTAGACAAGAGACTAACGAAGTTCTAATGGACGAATGGGGTACAAAAAGGGCTCAGTTCACGTCTGGTACCTTGTTTAAACCAAACTCCCTTACAGGCAGGTATATTTTACTCGTTTACGTTTTATAATGTAACTAGCAATACCCGTCGTGGCTTCGCCCGTGGTTTATTGAACCTCGCGTATTAAAGGGATAATTCAATGAGAAATTACTTAAGTATTCTATGCATAATGCAATCAAAAGTATTTATAAAAATAATAAATTTATAAAATGAGGTATCTTCGCCTATGGTTGATCAAAATTCTCTGCAAGGGTTTTTATATAAGTTTTTATAATATGCAATTGATATTGGAAGAACTATAATATTCCCCGTCTTCGATTTTGACTAAATACCTAGATCTTGTATTTATGAGGGACCTATTGGTGGATTCTAAATTTTTGTCGTACGCGGTTAGTAGATTTTAGGGGGACAAAGTAACGAACTTTATTTATACTTGGTATATTGAAAGAAGATGAGGTAGCACCAAGATGTGCTCACAGTTTAGTAGTAATCTCTGGCTGTTGGTTCATGGTTGAAACAGTACGGACGTTTCTCTATCTCAACAGCTTCTTGAATGTCTTATTTGAGCTTGTTGGAGTGATTATTATGGTTTTATTCCAATCGATTTTATGCCTGATATGAGTACATTAGTGAGCTAAAGTAAAAGAGGGTTTTGGGTTTTGTTAAAGACACTAAGTGACATTAATCGACATACATGGATTGTTTGACTTATCTACGAAATAAGAACATTGTCGAACCAAATTAGTGATTTATACATTCAATGTTGTTAATATTTATCTTTAACATATTTGATTAATTAGAAAAAACTATGTTGCCGTTTGTACATTTTCCGAGAACTTCCATGAATTTTTATATCTCTAGAAATTCTCTCTTTTATTATATCAGAAAGTGTTATGTTTAATTTACATATGAAATCGTGGAAGAGGGCGATGGAGTTCCAATTGAATATTGGCGGATTTTATCACTTCACCAAACACAACGCTTGTAAATAGTTTTTTATCAAAATAATGGTCCTATTTGTCACACTAATTTTACACATAATCCTATTTATCCGAGGATGGTCCCAGAAGTACTTGGTCTGACCTAGATATAGCGGAAGTTACTTGAAAAATACCACTGTATTAGAAAGTACACAATCTGTACTTTTATTCGAAAGGCATTAGCCCAACCGATATAAATGCTGAAGTATTCTTCTGTGGTAATAAGGAATGACTCCAGAAAATTCTCGGAGCGGTATAGGATGATCGGCGCATCAAAGGGCACGAGTAGACATAGTAGGCATTTCAAAAACTACAATGCTTATTAACTGGAAATTTAAACATGAGAAAGCTGTGCCGAGTTTGCTTATAATGAAACAGCGTTGTGAAGATGTTTCATCAAATGTTACACATAATCAAAGCCGAATTTTTGCGCCGTTTCATAATCATGGATAAAAGGTGAGTACATCACTTCACATCCAAAACAAAAGATCAATGAAAACAATGGACCGAAAAGGGTGAACCGGTTGCAAAGAAGGTAAAGACCGTCTACAGGCATCGGTTTTCTGGGATGCGCGAGGGATATTTTTCATTGACTCTCTTGAAAACGCGAATATTTGGCAACAATGAAGAGGTGATGTGGGTGATTAATAACTATTTTGAGGAGCTTGATGATTCTTATTATAAAATGGGTATCGAACTTATTGAACAACGCAGCTAAAAGGCGATTACGTTGAAAAATAAATATATTTTTTCCAAAATTTCTGTTTTCATTGTGCGGCTAGATACTTTTGGTACTATCCTCGTAATTCTGCTTTAGAGCAGTTAATTCGAATAACAATTAATTGTTTTACGTCCACATTTTCTTTTACTGATAATGTGCAATATTGAAAATTCATTTTTTGATTTTATTATGAATTGAAATTATTGTGTAACAGTGAAACAAACACTCCTTAGTTTGACTCCGAACAGATTGAAGGTAAATATTTTACCTTCGGTTTCTGAAGACGACAACTAGGTTCTCTGTTTTTTATTAGTTTAACGTGCCTTGATATCGCTGATCATTGGAAAAAAACTGTAATAGTTTTTACGTTAACTGACGTAAAATAGAAAAAACTCAACTCCAAAATATATTTTTTTAAGTTTGGAGTAAAATAATGTCGTTAAACGCCTAATAAATGCATTAAATTTGCAAATAAAACTCACAAAAAATTTAATTCTGAAGAGAATGATGTTTACAACCTCAGTAAAAAGTGAATGCAAGTTGTTATTCTACTGATTGAAAATCAAAACAAAAATGTGCAAATGCAAATGCAAATTGTGTAAGTAACGTTACATTTAACGATATTGTCCTATGTTACAGATCTGAGACCTGTTTTATTCAATTTTTCAGGTCAAAATACGTATAGACCAAACAAATTTGCATGACAATTTCAGACCCGAGTCGTTCAATATGGATTCCTATTATAGACGGGGAGCTGGCTACAAAAAACAGGGTCGATAAGGTGCGCGCCATTTTAGGTTTCACGCGCGCACGTTATGAGGTTTTTCAGCCAATTTTTTCGTTCGGGAAAACCGGCTGGCATTTTCATATCCGACCTGTGCTGACTTTAAGAAGTGGCGTTCGGTGATGTATTAAGTGGGAGCCGCCAGTTTACAAGCTGAAATGGCGCGCACCTTATCGACCCTGTTTTTTGTAGCCAGCTCTGGGACTATTATTGGTGGATCAGGAATCCGGGCGAAATCTATCGCTCACTATAACTCGCTTACGAAGCGTTTTTGGAAATTTTGTTATACCAACTTTTTTAATCATATTTACATATAGAATCATTTAACGAGAGTATATTTTTTATTCTTATCTTCTAAGAGTATATTCGCAGAGTCCTTTTTTACTTCGTTGAAAAAACCTAATAATTTTTCCCTCTAGAATAAAAGCACTGCAAATCTGCGTTTATTTAGTCCATCATCAATTCACAGAATTCTTGTCTTCTATTAGGATCATCTTCATTTAACTCCAGTCTAGTTTCACGAAACTTTTTTTCAATTTTGCTAGCTGTAGACTGCGAAACGTGTTGACTAGGGTTTTTATTATTAGAAATTTCACAAACCTCTTTTTGAGTTCTTGTTTTATCACCATAAACAATCACAATTAAAATGTCTATTCTTTGAGTGTCGGACAAATGAGCCACAATTAAATAAGTGGCACAAATATTATACTGACATCTTTTAGTAACTTTGAATACTTAAATGACAGCTGCCTACTAGATTATATCAATTGTTGATTTGGCTTTTTGACTAATATTTTAGTATCTGCAAAGATTTTTTCCTAATCGTTAGCAGAACAGATACGAAAATACCTGATTATTTCCAAAGTATATTTTAATAGACCAGACAATATTGTTAATTTAAAAGTTAGGATAATGGAAGAAATTCGCTTCGGTTATTGCCAAGTAAAGTACATTGAAGAATACGTAAAGTTTTGATTTAGATATATTATCAAAATTTGACATCTTAAAAATCAATTTTCTTAATTATGATTGCACTAAATTTTAAAAAATTTACATTACTGAACAGAGGACTAAAATTCCTTTCCATCAAGGTGCCACACGTCCTCCTTTCTTATTTAAAATTTTCGAGGGGGTGCTGAAGGTGATAATATATTCATATTGTGAATTGTCAATTTGACCTGTTTTTGATTATTTTTTCACATGGCACATAATAACGATAAAATTTAATTTATTCCATACATTTAGACCGCATTGTATAATCACTGGGACAAGTTGACGTATACTTAATAGCTCTGTACGAAATAAGCATTCATGACCATAAAATTAAAGCCAGTTTATGATGCAGTAAAGTTTCCCGTATTAGGAAGCACAAGTAAGTAAAACCGGGCGGATAGTAAGGATGAAGGATAAATGTTCACCGAATACAAAATATTCCCATTCCTGTGAGTAATCAATTCACATTATCCATTCAAAATATACTTCTCCTATTCTTTCTCAAATTAGAAATAATTCTGTAAATAAAACTTTTCACATCTCCCTCATCGAAATTGATAATAACCGACAACGTCATTGTGACAGTTCTACCATAGAAATCATAACCTACAGATGAGTAAAGCAAACAATGTTTCCAACTAAAGAATTAGTATATTATATTATAAGGATTAAAAGTGCACATTTTTTCACGAGCAATATTTGCAGTTGCAGCGCAGCCGAGTGAATGCAAAATTGCGAGTAAAAATAGGCACTTTTAGTCCGTATGATATATACTATTTTTTTTTCTCTAACCAATTCAAAATTAAAATAAAGTTAGTTTTATTTAAAAATCGTTAATAATTTGGTAATAAATTTGAACACATATTAATTATAACAGCGATAGCAAGTCGGTAGTCATGTTACGTCCCACGCCCGATCTTGTACGGAGTCGAGCTTCGTACAATGAATTTGTACGAAGTCCGATCTGTACAAGCCATTTTGTACGAAGCCGAGATTGGCGGACTTCGGACAGAGATGATTGTACGAAGTCGACTCTGTACAACGCTGGTTGTACGGAGTCGGAGCATCGATACTCACTCGGTAATCTCGCCAAGTGTATGAACTTGCATATCAGCGATTCATGGATTGGTGTAAAGAAAAAAATATGCAAAACTATGCGGAGAGTGTTCTTATGATGTATTTCTCAAATTTAACGAAGACCGTCAAGGCATCCACTCTATGGTCACAGTATTCAATGTTGTGATCCACACTGGATATCAAAAATGGTGTGGATATTAGTAAATATTCAAAGTTACGAGCATTGTTAAAAAGGCAAAGTGATGGATATATACCTAAAAAGTCTAGGGTTTTTACAAAGGAGGAAGTGGATCGGTTCCTGGATATGGCACCTGATAATTTATATTTTATGATAAAGGTTGTTCTAGTATTAGGAATTGGAGGGGCTATGCGTAGTGACGAACTAGTTCATTTGAAAATTGATGACATTGAGGATATGGACTCGGTCCTCGCTCCAAATATACAGGAACGAAGTATGTTAATGAGAAATGTCAAAGAATGGTTGTTGGTATTCAAAAAATTAGTGCCGTGTCGCAAGAAATTGCAAAATTTTTGAAGTTATAAAATTGAAAGGAGTATACTGGACATTCGCTAAGAAGAACATCTGCTACACTTCTTATTGATGGTGGCGGTGACCTCACATGTCTTAAAAGACATGGTGGTTGGAAATCGAGTACGGTAGCAGAGATATATTGAAGAATCACGTCTCAACAAAGAGAATACTGCCAGAAAAATATTGCAACCTTACAAAGAAGGTACAAATACCTGGTCAGATATTTCCTCGAATGTTTCATCAATAGTTACGGAGAATATTTTGAGTTGTTCTAATACTAATGAAAATCTTTTGAATTGTTCGAAAATTGTTAGTGATAATTTCAGTGGTACTTTGAATTTTGGCAATAATTGTTCCAAATAAATACCTATATATAGTTGCCCAATTAGTTTGTTTCACAAAGTTTGTAAGAGACAATGAAAATAATATTAAAATATCAACATTTTTTATAGTTGGAGAAAATAGTTATATTACTAGGAGTTATTGTCGAGCCCAGATTCTTGCACTACCGAAACTGGGCGAAACATATAATGGGTCTTGTGATCCGAGTGATATATATTAATTCTTCTTCAATTGGAGGTGTACTTTGAAATTCTTCTTTTAGAAACATTTTTACAATATACTTTTCAAAACTAACAAACATAAAATTAATTAAAAATTAAATGACAGCTCCCGCATACTTAGTTACAAAGCCCATAATAAGACGTTGCTATCGTTTCTCATCATTTTGTTACTAGTACAATAATGAGCGTTCATTATTTTACTAGTAAGATTATAGGTTATTTCTACGATATGTCTTGCCGAAAATAATATAGTTATTATTATACGCTTGAAGAAAAATATAATTTTTTTAGATCCATATAAATATTTTTTATATATTGTTGTTCCTACTCAAATTTTCTATGTGTAATATCTACCACTCGAAGTCCCGGTAGTTTTTATTATTTCACAATGAATTTCGCCCGATGTTACCTTATATGTTCAGAGGAATTTTGAAATATGTCCCACACAAAACTACATCCCACGCTAGTTGAGTTGATTATGTCAGATATAAATGTTAGTTCTACTTTGTTGCAAATTGCTCACGATTGAACCACTTAAAGGTAACCTAGATACGAGGGAACTATAAAATGTAAGTATCAGATTACTTCTAGGAACCCCTGATTACTCGGTAATTTAAAATTTTGCCGAAATGTACCTAATTTTTTAATGGATTTGTTCAAATTTGAAGGTTCAAAAACGTATATATGTTACCGTTAGAATGCAGAACACGTTAATGTACACATTAACTTGGTAATCTAAATTGTAACGATAAATTCCGGAAGATAATGAATTATACAAAAATGTACTAATGAAGTCACCAAAGACAAAGTTGATGTTACTGTTGATCAAGATCCAGTTATCTCAGATCAATTTTCTTCAAAAAATAAAAAATTAATTTTCTTTGAATGTCCATGACGAAAGCCTTCATTAATTATTTCTCAGAAACTGCTTCGTTACATATTTGTACCTGTCTCATAAGTGGGTGTCTGTTCAATGAAATTAGACGTTGAATACGTATTGGTTTCCTTAGAACTGTATATCTAATTTGTTCATTGCATTTGATTCTATGAAACCCTTTCTGTTCCCTTCACTGGTTGTGGATAGTTTACTTTCAGTTCCAAACAGTTCTTTGTGAGGAGTTTACCTCATTTGTGTTAAAACATGTCAACGAAAAGAAAACGAGTGGTTCTTTCATTGGAATGGAAATTATTACGCGGCTGAAAAAAGATGAATCGGATCAGACATCAGCTGTCGAGTTTGGTGTTGGTAAATCAACGATAACAGGAATAAAAAATTATGCTTATTCAATCACCAGCTAAACACAAAATCGGTAAGCGGTTTTTGCAAAAACGGTCTTCTGGGTAGCCCATTTCGGGGCCCATTTTGTGTGAAAGCATTGGAATTAAACATGCAGCTTGGTGGTGACTCCACCTTTATCGCAAGTTCTGGTTCGTTAAAAAATTTTAAATCACGGCAAATGGCAGCAGTTTCTTTTTCCGAGAACCTTAAGAAATATCTTGAAGTTGAAGAATATGATGTGGATTTCGTTTGTGTCTGTCTGAGAGAAGCTTTGCCATTTAGGTCGTTGGTGACTAAAAAAAAAGCCTCGGCTCTAGGTTACAAAATGAACAAGGATCGCGTTACAGTAATAATGTGCGCTAATGTATCTGGGACACATAGAGTTCCGTTGTTAAATAACACTATATCACATTTTTTACCTCTTATTTCTTACAATAGTCGCGAAACATCGCATATTCTTTTTCGTATATTTTCGAAGACTTAATTGGAATAATTTGCCCTACTGTCATTATTACACTACTCGATTTGATATTCTTGACTCGGCTCCTTCGTCGCCTCGTCCATTAACGTCTATCTCGTACCGAACTAAATCACTTCCCGCACTTATAACGTAAATAACTATAAGGTGTTACTTGTGATTTGATTTTCTTCTTTTTTACACTGACTTGGCGTCCAGGGGTCTAACATGAATATTGTTAATGAAAAAAATAGGCACCACCAATTTTTCAGAACTAATAATGTTCAAAATTCCAGTTTAACATGGGGCAAATTCAGCCCCGTGAGTATTTTTTTATATAAAAAATGTTATAAAACTATATTTTTTATTATATTGGTTGACACCTTGTGCTACTTATCAGACACTAACTAAATTAAAATCTAGGACCCTATAACATTTAGAAAACAAATTTTCATATCTCATTTTAATTATTTTGTGATGAAAATCTGTCTGTTCATCTGGTTATAAAGTCGTTGTTAGTGGCAAAACAAGTAGCCGTTGCAAGGGAAACCCTGTTCCATTTTTATCAAAAATGAATTATTTGACGTCAAAATGGCACTTAAACCAGTAGTATTTTGTCAAACAGACCGGCCGCTTTTCTACACATTCGGCGCTGATGACGTAGTACCTATTTGGAACGGATGCCTGGCGGTATAAAATATATCCAGACTGTTAAATTCTGTAATGTTGTTAATACTGATCGTATCGACTTGAAATGAACACCATTATTCATCTAAAACTAAATTGTAATTATTTTCGTTAAAAAAGAATATATTTGTTTTAAATTTTCCAAGCTCATTCAAACAAAAATCACAAATGACACAATTTTTAGAGCTCTAAGGTGTAACAATCATGAAAATAAAACAATTTTTTGTCTAATTTTGCGAAAGCTTAGATGGATATATTGATGAATTAAATTAGGAAAACATTTCAGCGTTTTGCAAATGTCTGAACTTATTATTATACATTTATCTATATCGACTTGAGTATACTTTATTGTAAGCCCCTGGTATAGAAATACTACTAAGCCTACTCATCGATCTATATTTAAATTTCCTTGTGACATTGACATTGAATTTTTTTTATTTCTCATGATAGATACTTCTTATTAATATTCCTATCTAGTTTAAACAATTTAATTATTCCAATAAAATATAGATACGAGGTCACAGTTTTCTTAACACCGCAGACATGAAAAAACGCTTTGGTGAATTATAATGTTGTAGAATGATTTTATCATAAGTAGATCTTTGAATTGTTAGTATGCATCCTTGACCAAATTTTCCTGTAAGAATTCAACTTTAATTCACACTACAATGGAAGGATATTAACTAGAGTTTAATTTGATTTATTGTTTCAATACGCTAGAAACGAGTAATTCAAAAGGATATTCGAACACTTGATATTTAATTAAAGATTAGAACAAGGATTTCATCCAAATCATTATTTTCAATATCTCTTTGGTTTATAACTTTTTATTTGTTGTATAAGGGCTCCGTACTTTATAGGACTTCTTATGGTTTTTGATGAAAATCTTGTTTTATCAATATATAAAGTGAAGAAGGTGAAGTAAACTGAACAGTGTACTCAGATATTTGTGATTATCATTTTAACTGAATGAAGATCAACATTCTGAACAGACTTGATGATGGCACCGACTAAAAAGTTTGAACAATCATTTTAAGTCGAGAAAAGTACTAGGGCTGCTGCTTAAGTCTTTACATAAACAATAAAAACAAATATTTATAATTGGATGTGGCTCTATTGTTTTCCTCCATTAAAATCAAAACACTTTCACATGCGTTTGTATCAATTCCGATTGAGGTACCTCCGAAACGTTGACCCCGCAATTTATTTTTGATTTGCGAGAAAAGAAGAAATCAATGGGTGCCAAATAAGGACTATACAGCTCAGACTCTCAGACATCAATTCAATGTTTTGACTGTTCGAAAAGGTTTTTGTTTGAATCGATATCTGAGAAATCGCATTGTCGTGGTGGAGAATGATTCATCTTCTGCGATTGGTTTCCATGATTTTTTTTTGGCAAACAAATGATGGTGTGCCATTCTACGTTGCTCCATTGGAACGATGGCTAAATGTTCCGTTATTTCGAAAAAACAGGCGACCATTTGCTTCTTTTTTTGTATTTGGCAGGTCTTAAAAGACCCATACAGTTGATTAGTGTTTAGTTTCGGTTTCATATGCATAGATCCATGAATCGTTACCAATTACAATTGAGCTTTTTCTCAGCATTTCTTTGAACCGCTTTTTTTAAGCGATTGTCAAATTATCCGGTATCCAGCACGAACAAATCTTTATGTCAGCCAAATGTTGATGCGATGTTGGATGTAAGCTGATGGAACTAATGCCCAAGTACGCCTCAATCACCCGGTACGTCACATGAATATTGAATTTGGAAAATCAGCACACATTGGCTCGAGATGGTGCTCCAGTCGAAGCGAATTGATTGGCATTGATTCGCGACTAAATTCCATTTTTTGACCAAAATAAATGGTGTCTATACACATCTCAAATAGCACTCGTATGAGATAACAGGTTCTCAGTACTTTCACCATTAAAAATGTCGAACTTTATGGTGGCAAAGTCATATTTGAGACATATCTCAAAAATGTATCAGCAACCTTCGTGCTATTCAAAGCCTGAATTATGAAAACTGTGAAGTATAAGTAAATGAATGAGAACTGAAAGGTTCCATTGAGCGAAAATGTATAAATAGGTTCGATTTTTAAGTAGAATTGCGATCCCAATACATTCTATTCTATATTTTAATATATTCCTTTGTTTGCATTCCATATCTGCTTATTTTCTGTTTCGTTTCATTCTGCACCTTCTTAACTTTATATAACGTTTATTTTCTTTTTTTCTCACGATGTATCATCTATACCAATTCACATGTTTCTTATTTAGTTTTACCATTGTTGCTTCCTGTTTTATTCCTTTCATGATGTTTTTGTTTTTCATACCAAGGGTGAATAAAAGACACCCTGTCTTTTATTATTTTACTAACAACAAAGTAAAAAACGAAAGATAATATTTAAATTAATCTCCTAAAGTAGCTTTTTTTCATCTACTCTGTTGTTGCTTCCGGACTGTCAATAAAAATCGCATGGTAACAAATCTTGTGAGTAAAAATTCACGACTAGTAGTACAGAACGTTGTCATAATGAAGAAGAAAGTCTTTGACTAATTTATACAAAAAAAACAAAGACCTTAACGTCACCTTTGATTTACGTTTTTAAGGTGAAGTAAGTCACTAATTTTCCAAGTCTTCACTTTATCTCAAAGTCTTAAGAAGTTGATGTTAATACTGTTTCTGATAAATTTTTCACTGACATTAGCTTTACTTGTATGAGACATACAAGTAATGCTGAATAAAGAAATCATTCGACGTATTTTTTTATCACACGTCGTACACTGACATAAAAACTGTTATAAATACCCTAGCCAGACATGAGTTTTTTTAAGTTCCATCAATTATATCATTCAATTTAATTGCTAATATTCGTTATTATTAATTAACTGATTGTTATTAAATAATTGGACCAAGGTAAACGTGCCTATAATTTCTAGAATATAACTGGAACTATTTGCACACATTTCTCTTAATAATTGGTTAGTTTCAAATTTTTAAGAATTTTCGATATCTAAAAACGATATTCTTTATTCACATGGTATTTTTCACGGTGATTATGGCAAAAAAGCTTCACTTGATGAATCCCTATACATCACCCCGTATTATTCAACTTCGGATTCAAATAACGATAATATGTGTATATCATACATTCTCAAGACTAGCCTCCCTGTAGGAATGGTAGTTTATTTTATCCAAAGGGCGTATTTCGTAGGTTTATTTCATTGGTACTGAATGAGCAACTGGTATGTACAGTTTCAAAAATCCAATATGTAATATTTTGAACTATATTTCGATAAGTTTATGAACAAGCGCCTTTCTGTAAAAGAATTCTTGATATTAAGTATCAGGAATGAACTATCGATATCAGTACTTCTGGAAGATACGTTATTATCTGCTTCATTTGATGCAAAGATATTTTTCCAATCCAAAAGGACAATTGATACTGGATGAGTTTTTAAAATGGTTGGTGAGTTTTCGCTATACCAATGGCAATGCTTTCCAAATATCAGTCAAGTATTATTTATGGTTGGTGTGCAGTGGTTTACCAACCGTGATTCCAATAGACAAAAAGAAGAAATTACTCATCGACATAATAATGACTCGATTTTTAACATTTCTACACGATATCTCTACAAAAACTTGATGATAAGGTCCATGGATTTTCTCATAATATTATCTGCAAAAAATTGATTAGTCCTGAACTCCACTTCAATAGCCAACTTGGTCCTCAAATTACTACGACTTCTTGGAAATATTACATAGGCAAATAAGAAACGAAATAGTGGACACAATTGTGATGTTTTACGACAGTTATCTGTATGCCCACGTGTAGTGGTCAAAATATTTACTATGGCAGCTTTCTTTTGCCATTTTATAATACTTATAGACTTACATAATTATTTTATTGTGTTTTGATTAAGGGTATTCCGAAGAAATGCTCGTTTTTGAAACCAAAAAAAAATCGAACGCTTTGGTCTTTCCGCCGAAGCTCCTGTGCTTTCTAAGTTCGTCAATCCCTTTATTATTTAGATGAAGTGATAGAAACCTCAATTGTTTCTGTTCGTTTCGAAGAATTATGTTTTAATTGATTCATTACATTCATAGGAGGTAAATTGAAAACACGAGTTAATATAAAACTACATGATTTCCATTACTCAATAGTTGTTGTTCAAAGTCACTTCTTGGTGACTCTGAATTCACTTAGTTTTCTATTCTTCCATATTTCAAAAGTGTTCTTGATAAATTATTAATTTTTTTCTTTCTTATACAAAAAATCCATTATTGTGAGATCTGGAAATCTAGCAGGCTAACATTTCACACACCTCTCAAACCATGGTCCACTAACCTGATTATTAATCTAATCAGTAAACATTTGTATGAAATGAACAACATGGTTTTGTAGAAGGACGTTCAGCAATGACGAATCTACTTTGGTATGTTAATGAATGGACAAAATCTTTAGACAAGAAAATCCCGACGGACATCATTTACCTAGATTTTGCGAAAGCGTTCGACCGAGTGCCAAAACGAAGATAACTGTATAAATTGGAACATCTTGGCATACGAGGTGATCTACTGGAGTGGATTGACTCATTTTTAACAAATAGAAAGTTCTGTGTGTGGGAAAGTGATTTTCAGCTGAGAAACCCGTATTAAGCGGTGATTCATCTCTTCATATAAATCTTCAAGAAGACTTGGATTCGATCTCTAAGTGGTGCTCAGACTGGATAAGTGTGTAGCTCTTTACTAAGGCGAAAACAATCCGAGGCATACATACTTCTTAAACGGTCGTGCCTTAAATGAAGTGAATTCTTATAATGATCTCGGTGTTACAATTACTACGGATTTGAGTTGGTCCGAACATGTTATAAGTATTGCCAACAAAGCAAAAAGTAAGCTGTATCTCCTTCGCAAGTCTTTCGGAAGAATATCATTACATTTAACTCGTTTATATAAAACATAACGTCGTCTTCGTGGGGATATGAGAATCACCTATCGCATTTTAAATTTCAAGTATGGTAACTTAAGAAACATATTTAATGTGGACACTGATAATCGGTTTCGAGAACAGAGATGGAAATTGAAAAAAGAAATATTCACTTATAGGACAAGGCAACTTTTTTTGTATAATCTTGTTTTTTCAACATGGAATCATCTACCTGAGGATATTGTAGTTAAATCTTTTTTTTCCTTGTAATTTTTAATTTTCTAACTAGGTACTTTGAATACTTCAATTTTTGTAATATATATAGTATATTTCAGGGCTTATGGATCTTGAGGTCCCTGCCCGTACCTCATTGTAATAATAATAATAATAATATTATAAGGAAATTCGTCAATTAATCTTTGCAGAGCTCGTTTATTCATTTACGAAATGTCCAATGATTCCTAGCTCTGATAACCCACTCTAGACACGGATTACTAGCAATTTATGATTATTTCCGTTTTTTAAAATTAGCTACTTTGAAGACAAACAGCACTACAATTACATTGCTTTGTCACTTTACTCTAAACTGTTGATTGTCTTAATTCTTATAATAGATGCTTCTTGTTGTAAGGAATATCTGGATAAAAGGCATACTTATTCTATACCCATCCATCCACCTACCAAATGATGCGCTACAGCTGATATAACACACATGGGGAATCCACTATTCACCTTGATCCTCGATAAGAGCACAATAATACATTGAAAAAGTTTTTTTACATTTTTAGAAAATAACCTGGCTTGTAGCTTAACCATTAATTCTCCACAAATATAGGAAATCCTGTTCAAAAGAAATTCTACAACTCGTGAGTAAAAAAATTAACTCTAAAGGTGACAATACTGATCACAAAATTGTATTTTTTTTAACTAAAATATCAAATTATGGAATAAGCTTCAAAACAAGTTATTCTAACGTTTCTTGCTTTCAGACCCTACCCTTTTTATGCTTGTTTATAGTAGTGCTAATATAGGGTAACTATAGAAGATTATCTACCTGACTTACCACTATCAGCTAGACATCAAATGTCAGCCGATACACATCTCCATTAGTAACAAACAAGAATTCTACCTGAAAATGGAATCAACAAGTAATATAGCGGCTCAAGCGGTCACCCTATGGCGACAAGGCCAGAGTCAAAGAAAAGTGTCCAGTGCTCTGAACATGAGTTAGTCTGTTTCCAAATGTTACCGTCGTTACCAAGAGATTAGTAACTTTAATCAAAGATACGGTTCCGAAAATAAAACGGCACATACGAGAGAGATAACTGATTCATTGTCAGCATATCACTGAGAAATTGGACCCTTACTGGTGTTCAACAAGAGCTCAGAGAAACCAAGAGCTGAAAGGGTCAACTACTGGCTCCAAATTAATCCCAGTCCACCGAGCAGCCCGTCTACGATTTTAAAGAAGACTTCTTCTCGGACGAAACCAGAATATGCCTACAAACGTGGCTTTTGAATGAATTTTCTGGATGGTTTCGGCGGGAATTTCAATGGAAGCAAAAAATTTAGGGACATCACATCGTTTCCTACGCCAGTAGGATATGTGATCGAGTAAAGAAACATTCCATCCATCATCCATACCAAATACATCAAAATTTTCAAATCAAAATATTTTATCAAGAGGGCCTTTTTGGTATAAAATTAAATGATGTTTAAGTTCACTTGAAATTTTGCTTAATAAATCCAATATTGAAAAAGTTATGTTCATTACTACTTGGTACGAACCGTGTAACCGGCTCCCTCTATGAGAGTCAGACATAAAAACAAATTCATTAGATGTATCATCTTCCAAAACGTTTACGTATAAAATGTCAATACAATGTTGCCACTAGTTGTGGCAAAATCACAAAAAATATAATTTTTTTTCAACGCCATTTATTTTGAATACGGATAGCGTTATGAAAATTTTTTACTGAATAAACCTCAACTATTTTTTAGTTTTCTACCTATCCTAGAGACGGGATCACCTTTTTTGAAACACCCTGTATATAATTACTTGAATTTCTTCACATTATAACAAAACTTCTGTCTTTTATTCTAAAAGAAACTTACTTAACCTTATTTTCATTTATGTAGGCATTGTATTTCGTGATTTTAATTCTTACGGTATTTTGGAATCTAGTTCAACTAGAAAATGGATAACAACTAAATAAATTCATTTTATAACAGTTAATGTGATGTAATCTTTTCATAATATGTACTTAGTTATTCAAAGAGAGATATTTGATGTAAATTTTACTAGTTATCAAATTTTTTAAGTAATTTGAAATTATTAAAACAAAAACAATATCAATTTCAGTTTTCCCAATGGCTAGCACACTCAAACCCATATAATCAGTAGTAATTCTAAAACTTACTCCAAATTACATTCTTACATTTCAATAGGTCATTTGAATAAATTCACTTTAATGTATAATTGATCTTAAGCATTGTGATATTATGTTAAATGTCTAATATGAAAGCATTAATATCAAAAATTATATATTTGTCTATAAAATATTCGGTTTCACGTGGAAACTGTGGTTAGAAGTTTGAATATTAATAAACAAACTGGTGGAAAGTGTAATTTGAAGTTAGAAAATTAATAGACAAACTGGTGGAATCTAGTGTGAAGCTAGAAAATTAATAGACAAATTGGAGGAATCTGTGGTGTGAAGTTTGAAAATTAATAGACAAATGGTTGGCAAAGAAAGGAAGCAATAGAATATTTTCAGTTATAATGATAATACAAAATAGTTAAATAGTCATATGGGTTGAAGAATGGGTAATAATATATAAGAGAGTTGTTGTTTTATTTTCAACCACCGATCGCACAGTATGAAGGCCAAGAATGCAGCAGGAATGTTTTGAAAACAACCTCCAAAATAATAAGAAGACATAAATAAGAGATTTTTATTGATTTTTGTTTCTATTCAGTTTTCTTTTCATTGAAGGGTCGCGACGAATGACGTTTTTTATAGAATTTGTTTGTTCAACATATGCTTAGATTACACTATTTATATTTATTTAAATCAGATTTTCTTTCAATAATACAATGATCATTTTGAGCAATATATGTTGTTCATGAAATAAGCTTTTATAGTTATTATCTGTTGTTGAAACTTCCTCCATAGAAAACGTGTTCGGCTAGCGAGCATCTCATCTGCCAGCGTAAAATTTGCTGTCACTACCGTGAAAAGTGAGTGACTTTTAATTTCAATTTATTGGTTGGTGTTTTAGCTCAAACTTTCGTAAAAGCAGATCGGATTGTCAAGTTTCGTCTGGACGCTATCTTCATATTATCTCATTTCCAAAAAGTTTGAGACTAACTGATTCTATATATTGTAATGCATTACTATTATTGTCAGAATCGTTGAACTGGCTGATTTTAAAAACAACTGTTATAATATGTATTATATGGAATTCGTTCCAAAAGATATAAGGGATATGAGTTTTCAGTGAAAAAATTCTTATCATGAAATGAAGGATAAGAACTCTATTCTTCATCTTTAGATTAAATTATCCTCAGTATTACGTGAGTGATATAAAACTTATATACCAGTCAATGTATATTTTATTGTCCTTGTTTCCAATGAATTTAATTCCAAAAAAGGTGGAAGAGAACGAAGAAGAGAAGAAGCCGTCCCGGTAAAACAATTACTTAAATGCAAATACTTCAATTTAACAGAACAAATACTCAACTTTCATTTCATTAGGGCTAGGTTTTAATCATCCTGAGTGTGGCTACGTTATTATTTATAACACAAATTAGCATCTGCTACTAATTTCAACGATTCCATAAATTTTTTAATACTGAATGAATAGAAAGAAATCAAAACCTTCGAAATCTATTTTATTAAAATACATTTAAGTGAGAAAATATGTTAAGAAATAAAAAAGTTTTTAAAGAAATTACATTTGCGCCTCTGCGGCACCGAACAGGTTTACGTTTACGTCACTTTTGACAATTCCAGCATTTCTTTTCGGTTGACGCTACAGTCTGGATTTGGCTCAAAGTTATTTTCGCTTATTACGATATTTAGAAGCATTTCTTGTCGTCATGTACTTCACCACACATGATAAGGTCAAAAAAGAAGTTAAATACTAGTTCATTCCAACAGAGGGCTACCCACAGTACAGTCTGGATTTGGTGCACCAAGTTATATTCACTTATCACGTAATTAAAACCATTTCTTGTCGTTAAGAACTTCACTGTAGATGATAAGGTGGAAAAAGACAGGCGGCTGTTGTCTACGTCTGAGATATACATTAGCTTGTAAAATGTCATAGTAAACGCTTGAAAAAATATGAAAAATTCGTAAAAAATAGAAACATGTGTTAGGAATTGAGATAATAAATAGTTTTTTAAGAAAATCTATTATTTTATGATTATCTATACAACACATAACTAATTTGTGACATTTATAATAGTATGTCACTTTCATTTTTAAGTTTGGAAATCAATGAAAGTAAAATTATCATAATAATATCAAAGACGGAAAAGGAACTGACTAATTAAAAGTATTTTCTTACATATTCGCCACTACTTTCTTTTTAAAGACATCAAGGGACTTTGTTTGGAAAATGCCACTTCGATTTCTTTATATTTATACGTCAACCATTAAATTTAAGGTCATTGACTGAGAAAGTTTTCACTTTTATTGATCACAACATTTTTACGGTACTCATATTGGTACAACTCAGCAGGGCGCAAAAATTATAAATACGACGTTGGTTGTAAAAAATCACATTGATATATTTCCTGGGCGAAAATAAAATAGAGTAAACAACTGTTCAAAAGTTGAAGATTTTGATTAAATTTGATTTTATAGGCTAGAGCAAAAAAATTCATGGCATTTAACTGATCATAGAATCTTGTTTTCTTATCTTAGAATACTGAAAATTAAATATAGTGCATATAGAATAGTAAAACAAAAAAAATTGTTGGAAGAGCTAATATTCTGTGTAACCTCTATCATAGCAGCACATTTTATTAGTATGCTTTCAAACAAGTTGCCCTCCATTTATTATTTTTCTACTAGTTAAAATTTTGAGTTAAAATGATCTAACGTTTGATTGCTTTCATTGTTGTCTGCTTTTTCTTCATCTATTGGACAGCTTTAAACATCTGAAATTTAACTTTCATAAACTTTACATATTTTCTAGAATACTTTTTTGGTTGAGACGTTATAACAACCACGAAAGGTAACCAGCTATACATCTCTAACATATTCATAAATCATCTAGAACATGTTCGGATTGTTGATAGCTTATCTGAATCTTGAATACTTTGTCTAGCTTCATGGCCAAAACGGAATATTATTATGAATCTGTTTGATTGAAAATAAGGTGTACCAAGATTCCACAAATTTGTAATTCCTTCATTATGAGTTCTATAAACTCCTGCTACTATCAACAAATCAATTTTGTTCAATTCAGTTTTGCTTTCGTCATGACGATTGATAAATTACAAAGCCAATGCTTCAATGTTTGTGGTCTCAACTTAAAACATCTACCATCAGTTCTACCTGGTATTTTCACGTATTCACAAATGATCCACTTAATTTGTTTTTGCGATAAAGTGAATTGTGCCTAGTGCATCCAATAGCGGACTATGCATATACAAGGATATATTGAAAAATTCTTAGCCTACTATAGAACCAAACAAAATTAAAATGTCAAAATATTTTATTACTCAACATATTCTCTTCTTAGTTGGATACATTCATTACAGCGAATCTGCAACGTCTCTAGACCTTTCAAAAGAAATATTTCTTTTTGCTCTCCAAACCAAACCTCCACAGCTGTTATTACCTCCTCGTTGGAAGAAAATTTACGACCTCTTAAACTTTTTTTCAGTTGAGGAAAGAGATGATGGGTGGACGGAGCTAAATATATACAAGGGAGGTGTTCTAGTAATTCAAACGAGTTTTTTGCATTGCAACATGAGATTTGTGTGCAGGAACGTTGTCCTGCAAAAACAAAACACCTTTGGATAGCTTTCTGCGTTTTTTCTCTCTAATTTTTTCTCGTAGAGTAGTCAGTAATGTCGAATAGTAATCTCCAGCTATTGTTCTACCCTTATCCAAAAAATCAATCATTATGACTCCATAGAAATCCCAAAAAACTGAAGCAAGAACTTTTCCAGCAGATTTTTGGACACGAAACTTCTTAGGTCTTGGAGAACCACAGTGTCGCTACATTCCATCGATTGTTGCTTTGTTCCTGGATCGTAGAAATGTACCCAAGTCCCATCCATAGTAACAATTCGGTTTAAGAAGTCTACATCGTTATCGAATCGAGCACAGATCGAACGCTATGCTTCTACCCTTGCACGCTTTTGGTCAACATTCAAACATTTGGGGATCCATTTTGCAGCACTTTTTCTCATGTCCAAATTGACGTGAACTATATGATAAACGCGTCGATATTTTCGGGGACTGACACAGAAACTGGCCTTCCAGATCGATCATCATCTTCAATGGAAAATTTACCTCTTTTGAAGCTTGCAGTCCAATTTTTCACGATCGCATACGAAGGACATTGATCACCAAGGGCATTCTGCTTACCTCTTAATCCTTTTAAATACAGGTACTTGATGATGACTCGATACTCCAATTTTTCAATTTTCATAATTTCAAACTTTACACTGACACTTCTAATAAGTTATTGTTCGTTGCTATGGTAACGCAATATTTTGTTTATGCATGCTCTAGGCTAACTAGATATCTATAATCCTCGTACTTAAACTCAATCGAGTCCTGTTGATACTGAAGGTTGAAACTTTGCAATTCTAAAATACTGAATCTATGATTTTATTGTCAAAAAACGGTTTAACTTTCTTGAGAGCACGTTCATTTGTTCAGACGTTTAGTGTTTACACGTACATGTTCAATTAGCAGTCGAAATTCGGTTTATTTTCATACTTATTCAACAATTAAAACAGTTTTTTATGTCAAAACTGAACTATCTGTCAGATATATGTCTAATTTTGACAATTGACATGGTGAAAAATAAATTCATTTTTGAGAAAGTGTTTTCAATCTCTTTTGTCAAATAACTCCCGTATATAGCTTTGTAAAAATATTTTTAATAGGTAAATTGTATATTTATTTATATAATGGAATATCAAAATCACTGCTACTATATAGAATTCATCAACATATTTATCTTTTATTAAAATTTTACTTCCAAATTCCACACATGAAAAAAATACTTGGTTCCGATATCTTCGTGTATATTTTGCCAAAGTAAATACTTTATTGAGTTCGCATCTGTGGTAAATGTAGCTTCATATCATTTTATGTAAATATTCCAGGACTTTCTTGAAACGAACTAACAAAAATATGCAGTATAAATAACCTACATAGCGCTAGATGACAGTTCAGAAACATGTAAACCAAATATGGAACAAAATTACTCGATATGTAACACCAGTTCATATGGAAGTATTCGATGGTGTTTAAATTTCCCTATGGTCATTTTATTTGAACAATTAATCGCGCATGTACAACCTTCGTATTTCGGTGTTTATAAAATTAACATAGATGACGTTGCGTATCCCTTAAAGAACCCACAAAAAATGTATAAAAGGATATGAAATAAAAGGCCAGTTTGAATATAAAACTCACCAACAATTTTTAAGAAACTGTACAAAGCTAAAAGAATAAACATCTTACATTAAAAAAAGAAAAGGAATGTTCTTAACACACACTTGACAACATTGGCAGACAGGACGACCTTCTGACGACATCAAATAGCCGTGAGTAAGTTTCGTGTGGTTAAAGCGAAGTCTTCTTATTGTCACAGCTTCTCTCCTATTCAAAAAGTTTAGGGAAAGGTGAAAAGTAGTGCTCTTGCTCCATGTATCGCGCCAAGATTTTTGAATGAGGTTTTTGAAGTTAGTCTTCAGATCATTGGCAAACTGAACTGGGATTTCAGGATGATTCTTTGTGGCTTCTTTGGCAATTCCAGTGTGCGATGGAAGCCAAATGAGAGAGACTGTATACGGCTGCATACTCTCACCACTTCTGTTTAAGTTGTATTCAGATAAGATCTTTAAGCAAGCTAGACACAACTCATCAAATGGAGAAAAGATTAACGGTAAACTTATAAATACAATCAGATACGCAGACGATACAGTTGTACTGTGTGACGACTTGAATGGATGCAATGCCTTTTAAACGCCATTGACAGAGTGGGAAGAGAGATGGGCCTAAACATTAACTGTTCTAAAACAAAATATATGGTATTTAGTCGCTTGCCGTACCATGACACACAGCTACAGGTAAACAGACAAGCGATTCAAAGAGTGTCCAGTTTCAAATACCTTGGCTGCTATATTACTGAAAAACTGAAAAACTTCAGTTGATTATGATGGGTAAAGCTGAAGGTCGTAGAGGAACTGGAAGGAAAAAAGCCTCTTGGTTGAAGAATACTAGAGAATAGACTGGAATAAGAGAAGCTGGACAGTTGTTTAGACTAGCTCAAGATAGAGAGAGTTTTGCCGTGCGGATCGCCAATGTCAAGGGGACTTAATACGACACGCTGAGAAGAAGAATGGGCAATATCAAATCTGGAACGACGGTTTGAGGTATGGGTACGACAGCTTCAGGTGTGGCATTCAAAGATTAGAGAGTGCTACTAAACCTACGGTTTTTTTTATAGTAGCTCGATATAATTCAAATTGATATAACTAATTACTTTGAAACGATCACTTGGTATATCGGCTACTCCTTTCTGTAGGCGAATCTTTGCGTGAATAGTTAATTTCCAAGAATCAATATTTTTCATATATTCAAGGCTCTCAATAATAATTGAATAATTGAATGACGCTTACAGCAATGTTAATATTTAATTGGATACACAGATTAGTCTCGTACATTTAAATAACAATAATAAAAAATTAAGAGCGTGAATACATAAAAACATAACAGCTTGACAATAACTTCTATTGACCATTAAGAGGTACCTCTGATAGCTTCCCAAGTACTACGACATCTCTCAAGCGTTAATGCTTGAGTCAACACCACTTATTTTCGAACAAACATCAGTAGCATATCGATATAAAGGGGGGAGATTTTTTATTTTTTTCTTAAATTAAAACTGAAATATTATCATAACATATCATTCTTTTATCCTCAAACTTAAAGCTTGTTGGAGAAGGGTAGTTTGTTTTGGTCACACTTAAATTTCCAGTTGTTGAAATGGGACGCATTAACAGACCTGAATATCGGACAGTAATGAAGTTATTGGTATTGTAAGATCTGTAAATGTGGTAAGATAATACAGAATGTGATACTAATACTTATATTAAGAATGATTTGGCCTTGTTCATTTTAATTTCCTGAGTAGCCTATCTGTATTTTCCTTAACGCATAAAGGCTCTAAAAAATTGGAAAATCATCAATCGTTAGGTATTCCATTATATCAAACCCCATGATATTTCTCCTTATGTTAATAAAACCTTGAGTTTGAGGGGAACGTCAATTAACCAGGAGAAGTTTAGTAGAAGCTTTAAACATATCATTACATGGAGTAAACAATATTTTCATACACAAAGATCTGTTCAAAACAATTATAACTTTAGAGTTGGCTTGAGCTTAACCACCATGATACTGAATCAAGACGCTATGGTGCGAACCTGGTGCCTTGGCTCCAAAGCGAGTTATGGTTCAGAAATCGAATGGATGGAGTTTTTTAGTATTAAAAAGGGAATTTGCTTCTGGATTACCTCTATATTAGTGAATGAATAAACGCAGTATAACTAAGGTTAACATCCAGCTTATTAACTAGATTTGGCTTCATCGTCATTTCAAAAACATAGCTTTACTTAAGTTGTTTAAGCTATTAGGGATAGTATTCTATATGATTTAATTCATAAATTGAGGCTTCGATTTCGTTTCTAATAATCAATGTGAGTCGTTTCCTTCATCCACAGCCATAAAAACGAAATCAATGGTGTTAAATCCTGGTTATTTGATGGTCATAATATAGATACCCTATATACAAACCAAATAACGAGTGGTTCACTTGTTATCTAACAATATACGAGGGAGTTCGGTGAAAAGCTATGATGCTTATATATCGCTTAAGGAAACCAAGAAAAAATTACGTAAATATTTTCCAGAAGTTAGTCCGACTCATGGAATGGTTGTAAGTGGATTTCAGCTTTCAATTTATTTATACGTCAACTATTCACTAACACTTGATTGCTCAACTATTCACTAATATCTGATTTGGGTACACAATGAACATATTATTTATTCACATATACAATTTAGTTCACTATCATCGAATTGACTGACTTACGAATGTTATACTCTCGCTTTATATACCAAAACCACATTCTAGAACCTTCGATTTCTGGAAATCGTAGTTAGCCGTAAATAAACACAAACGCCTTCCAAGAAATTCCCCCTAAAAAAGGTAACCAATCTTAAAAGAACAAGAACTACCTGGCGCACCCATCAAACTTAAATAATTCTGCAAGTAAAGCCACAAAGTAATTGTCTCCATAGCTCGATGCAGATAAAAATCTAGCTCGCATTAAAACTTTAAACGAATGTTGGATATTATTAAACGTATTCCAAGTGAATTGTGGTAAATACGTGATAAATAAGGAATTGAAATGCTTGCCGATACCAACAGTTACATATCCAAAAGTTTACCACGGTATCTCTGGATGGCGCTCCAACTAAATGTCTAATTTTCGAGACGACGCGTTTGTACAGTTCTGTGGACTTTGTCATCCGCTAGTGCATGAGGCTGATTTGCGTAGACCTGCAATTTAAGAAAACTCTCCAAAAAAATTGAGAAGCCACTATTCCATTAAACTGTTCTCGTAGGTAGACGACGAAATAATTAAAAAATAATAATAATAACGTTGATAAAATATACTTCAATAATATTAAATACAGTAATTACGATATTATTTTGACTTTGATTCTATTATTGTTATGGGAGTTTCACAGTAACTGCACTTACCTTCAAGTTATCACCTACATAATTATATTCATGATCATATCTCATAACTTAGCCTTGACATAGCTTTTAAATTAACAGTTTATCAAATAATAGGTCATTTAACTTAGCTGGTGTTATAGATCTATAAATAATCATATTTGTAAAATAAAATGATAGTGCAAACTAATCAAATTTCACGAGAGAAAACAATCCATTAGAAATAATTGATAAGTAATTATAAAAATACCGTAAATCAATGCTATATAGGCACCATTTAGAGACATTCGAGACTAAATGACATCGTCATCGACAATAAGGGGCCCCCGGGCTACAGAGGCCCCTAAGTGTGTAAACAAAAATTAGTGAAATTTTATCCTCAATGTCACTTAATCTCGTGTTTCCCGGGAAAAGCATAAACATAAAAAAACTGTCATACTTGCCTATAGAGTTTTTACTTCACAAATGACAAAAAAGTCAAAAAAGCAATCTCTTTTTCCCGTATTAAGCACTGCGAATCCAAGTGTGTTATTCTTGTAAATACACGCTAAGCCTCTTCAATTTTAAATGCAGTACACAAGATTTTCCACACACTTTAAAACGTATACGAAGCGTCTAAAATCATGTATAGTTTGTTTACGGGCATTTTACATTAAACGCATTTTATGCGTGTTATTTTTATACGTTTGTGAAATCTTGGGATTTGCAGCGTGCGCCCAAAAGTTGGCAACATCCTACATCGGTTATTGCGGGAGTTCCCCGTTTAAGTCAAACTACGGGGAGCAATATTTATGCGTTTTATTTCATTCCCGTTCAACTTTGATTACATTGTAATACAAAACAATCTTGTTCTTCTAATTATTTATTGGTTAATTAGTTTGATTTGTGAAAATGAGTTAAAGCAATAGGGAATATTCCTATGGAGCTATGAAAAGAAAAAGTAAACAGAAAAGGGAGGAGGTTATACAAAAATGCCCAAAATTTCTTAATTTTTTCAGTAATCAGCTTCTTCTATGAAGCAGGAACGGCTATCAGACTTGCCACTTCGTCTTCAGCTATAGATGATTTAATAAATCAATTTGCCGAAAAAAAGTAAGAAAAGTGTACACTTAATTTGAATTGTTTGGCTAGCTCAATTTCTATGAGGAAGGGATAACTTATAATCAATAAATATTTATTTTAATTTAATGCAAGCATTTTTGTTACTTTTGTGAGAAAATTTTACCCTTCATTTGGGCCCCCCAACTAATTTTGATACAGGGTCCCTCCAAAGCACGCTACGCCACTATCTGTTACACACAAAAACAAAATTAATTTCTATTATTGTTCGGGAATAAAACACAAAATTCTTTTATAAGGCTAAGAAAATCTATAAACTAAGCCCCTTCTGTAAAAAAACCTAGTAGATGCAACCTCTGACACGGACACAAGTTTGTTAATTTCACCAGAGTCTTCATTGAAACGAATTGATGAAAATCTTGGCTTAGGAGTTCGTGAATCTCCGGGTTCGGGAGCTGGTGTATATGCGGCTAAATTCTTTACCTCTCTATCTCTATTGATTCTCGAAGCCTATCCCTCAGAGTTATCTGATGGGAGACGAACCTAGGCTTCTACCAAAACGGTACAGTTTATTATGAATTCATGATATTTCCGAAGGAACTGTTGTCATACACTCCAAATCGACGACCATATTTAGACCACAAATCCCCCGGTGTTCCCTTGGGGTAGCATATTTACATTGTAATATAATCTCTAATGAAGCATTTTTTTTGTACTTGTAGGTTCAAGTTGCTTAAAAGCTTGGAGGAAGTTGTCTTATAGCTCAATTGCTTCTTCTCTCTAAGAATGTCATAAAAATTTCTTATTTCTACATCGTTGCGGAAGCTCAAAAAATTAGAAGCATTCTGATTCAAGTGACGAAAATTAAGATTCTTTTTGTGATACTAAACAAACTGTTGGATATGAATATCATAGTATAATAGAAATTCTGATCTATTTATTTCGAATATATTCACACCCAATATGATGAACTGCTGTTATATTAGTAAATGATGTAATAGACTTCTCGAAAAGGAAAAACTGATATGATTATGTTCTGACCACTCCTTTTTGGTGTAAATCTAAATAACTTTCACTCTTACTTGTAGATTCACCTTGAAACATCGCTTGTCGCCCCGGGGTTTTCCAGTTTGCGAGTCTCGTGACGATCTCATTTGGATTTACGTAATGATATCAGATAACTGAGACATTCAGATCGCATTCATATAATAAAATGCGATAATTGATTTTGATCCATTAGAAAATAATCAAGCACTGACTAGATAAGTTTCATTTAGTGAAATAGCTTTTGATATATGAAAATATTACTACTAACGAAACTTTTATTCTGAATTTTGGGGTAAGATTAAATAATTCATCTGTGAAATTAACTGAAAGTAAGAACCATAAAAATAATTTCGAAAATGGTAGGCAGATTGCGGCGGATGTAATGTTTACACACAAAATCCTCAATAAATTATTGGTTCCGTCAGTTTCTGTTTCACAACGTGATGCTTTACATACAATTATAATATATACAAGATGTCCCGATTTGAAGATTTCGTTAATTGTAGCACTATTATTTCGAATATTATTTTTGAGTACATAACTCCCAAGAACAATTGAATTGAATAATATCGTAACATGATATTTGAAGCACTTTATATTAGCATTCAAATTTAAAAAAAATTAGATATTCTTGGCAGTCAGTTCTTTTAAAAAAAATATTCAACTTTTCAAATACTATAAGTAAAATAGAAAAACAATTTAGAGAATCGGCCACGACATCAAAGAACTAAACTCAGAATGTCCATATACAGTGTGTCCACGTAAGTTTGCGGCATATGGCAAATTATTAATTTTACGAAAAAAATAATTGTTTATAAAAAGTTCTGCATGGTCCAAAACCTAAAACTCAATCATCAGATGTTGAATTTTTTCAGTCATATACGAGGTTTGTCAAAAAATGTGATTTTTGCTCTAGAGTAAAATACCTTTCTTTTTGACTATATCGAAAATTGTTATAAAGGAAAGATGTTTAGAATTAAAAATAGCTAACAAATATTCAACATTGCTTATTTACATTAAAAAATATTTTTTTCTGCATTTTCTCTGCGATTACGTTGGAAATTTCCTACTCGGCATTTTCTCTGCGATTACGTTGGAAATTTCCTACTCGGTATTTTTTTTTCAGAAATTTACCTCTAAATTTCAAGTCTTTTTTGAGTTATCCGCAAAAAATTTACTGTTGAAAAAATCCAATTACACGAAATTCGCTTCTTGTAAGAGTACTTTTGAGATTAGGAAAAAATCATAGGGAACCTTTTTTGTAGGAAATTTTTGAACTACATTTTTGATCCCTTCACTTTTTTCGAAATCCCGAGTTATTTGCAATATTTGAAATTTTGAAAATTTAAACAAAAATATATCGCGTAGCGGCCAAAATTTTGATGTTAACTTTTTCTAACTAATTTTCGTGGGTTTTGGTTCTGGACTCTACTCACTGGACTAAGTGGGATACGAAACTCGTAGTGCATTATAGTGTGTTTCCGAAACACCTCCCTATCGTATTATTCCAAAAATCAAATGTGTTTCCACTAAACTCTGATAAACCACAATTCTCACTTTTATATTCAAGAATTCGACAATTTTTTAAAAACTATATAGGATGCACCTTAATTTTTTGTTAAAGATTCCAAATGAGTTTTCCATAAGAAAGTACAATCTAACATTATCCCCAAATATTTCATTTCATTTGCTAGTTTTATTGTGATAGAATTTTGTATTGTTATATAAAATTTTTGAAAAGCCGCTCGATGCTGCCGAATGGTAGATAAACTGTTTTTTTGAAATTCACCGATAATAATCTATCTATGGTCCAACCAAGTTTTAATTCCTACAAAATCCCTTTCTACTTTTGATTTCAAATTGTACCAGTTTGTGTACCCAACCACAATGTCATCAGTAAAGCCATTTTCTCCAATAAAAAGATATTTTTCATGTAAATAGTGAACAATAATTGTCCCAGACCATTCCTTGAGGCACTCCACATGTCACTTCTTTTGTTATGCTTATTTTATCTTATATTTTGTGCGATTTTTCAAATAACTCTCAAAAAAACTATATGCTGTGCCCCTTATTCCAACGTCCTCTAAGGTTTCTAGTAAAATTGATCGTCGAAAATCTTTTCCAAATCAAGAAATATCCCTATTACTGGCTTATCTTTATGTGTGCATTCGAAAATAGTGTTTATTAATAAATGTGATGTATATTGAGTTGAATTACTTAGATTTCTAAATCCAAATTGAGAGTTTGAAAGTAAATTATGTTTTTCCAAAAATTTGTTTACTCTAGTTCCCACAATATTTTCTAATACTTTGGCTAGGCTTGTTATCAGTGAGATTGGGCGATAAATTCCACGTCATTCCTGTCTCCAGATATAAAAACTCTGTTGTTGAATGCTTATGGGTCGACAACCATAATTTCGTTATGAAGAAGTTACTCTTGAACTCTCGAGTGTCCATAAATATTTAGGAAACATCTTTACATTCAATGGAGTATTTCCAAACAACCTACAAACCTCTTAGAAATATAAACTTAGTGGGTATATCATCTCTTAACTCAATAAAGACTCTGTATAACAGCTTTGTACTACCTGCACGTGATATTTGGGTGTTGAAACAAACAGAAAAAATAGTTTCTGAAAGAACCTCCTATTTCTTTAAACACGAGAAGGTTATGTCATTAGAAGCTAAGTCGGTCTCTGTAAAATGAGCTATTTTATAATAAAGCAGACCTTAGAGCTCTTTGTGAGGATAAAGGATCACAGCCCCAAAAGGTACACTCATAAAGCAATTATTCTTCTGATCTAGTTGAAGGACTCCAGCATTTGTTAAAAATATGAATGGATTGACCAATTACACCACAGTATAATGAAATGTTGTGATTATGATCTAGATGTAATTAAGTTCATTACAATGTCTCCAGAAAAATTCTTATGAGGATTTATATAAAATAGTTTCAAGTACACACCCAATTATCTTCAGAGAGCCTGCCTATTATGTATTAAAAATCTCTTCGAACAGTTAACTACGAAGTTAACTCAACATCAACTGGCTATTTTTATGATAAGAGAGTTATAGATTGGTTAGTTGACATAAGTTAATAATATCCCTGTGTGAAACCACCTTTTTCCAAAATAAAAACGAAAAAAAGGAAAAATTACATCTGGTATCTCTCAATCTTATTCATACACAAGAATTAGATAACAACATTAACAGAGTAGGTTTAAAATTGGTTTATAAATGAAGTATTAGTTTACCTTCAGTTTCATAAAAGATCGATTTCGAGATTATGCGAATTTAGGCTACTAAAAGAGCTTATTGGGCTCCATTTAAAGGAGATGTTATCTGTTTTGTACATTTTGAAAAAAGTGTTTTTTCACTTGTTTCTCTATACAACGAATAAAAAATACAAATCATATTGAAAATAATTGAAATCGTTATTTTTTAACCGCCCGATTCTGCCAAGAGGTTACCAAGATTATTATAATTTATATAAATAGTTTTTAAAACTTTTACATTGTCTTCAGTGCACTGATAGCTTATCCAACCTCTTTTTAAAATGAATTAAGGATTTAGGTAATTTGCTTCATTCGTCTGAAAATGTTAACAAAATATCACTCAAATTTATCTGAAAAGAAGATATCAAAGATTCAAATAAACAAAGAATTCTATATGAACACTCGAAAATTTTGTATCTTTTGATATTTTTTATAGTTTTCGAATTTATCAATTAGATAACTTTTCTGATACAAATAACATATCGGATCTAATAAGGGCTATTTACAAAAAAATATATAATTATAAGATTCTATTTTATTGTAAAGCAAACCAATGCATTAAATATGGCAGCTACTTAAGTTTTGAGATATGGCAACACTGATGTGAATATGTCAAATCTGACATTCCCATCACAAATTTTGATAATACGTACCTACTCAGAACGAGTTGTCATAAGTTGTTTACAGATTTTGGTCAAAAAATTGCAAACATTTTTGTGCGATGCTTTACTATGGTCTTTCAAAGTGGATTAACTCGCTTCGATTTTTGATGATGAAAAACTATCTTGAGCCACCGTGGTTTTAGATGGTTTTCTAAATTCAATTACTCAAAAAAAAAGATTGTGTCAATTGGTGCAAAGAAACGCTGGAAAAGTTCAATGGCGGTGCTTCAAAGACCATAAGATCATGGCAGGGATCAATCATGGATCTATGCATATAAACCCGATACTAAACAACAATGGGCTGTATGGGTCTTTCAAGAAGAGCCCAATCACACAAAAGTTGTTCGCGCACGGAGGACTTCGAAGCAAATGGTCGCTTATTTTTTGTTTTTTTTTTCGCAATGTTTTTTTTTCTTTCGCCACGGTTAATTCTGAATGGTATACTAGCATTTTTTTGCTAGAAGTGTTCAAAAAAATTAGGGAAACCTATCACAGAAGATGAATCATTCTCCACGACGACAATGCGAGCTTTCACACATTAGATTGAAAAACATTTTTGAACAGCCAAATCATCGCATTGATTGGTCATCCGCCAATCGTCTCGTTTGGCAGCCAATGATTTTTTCTTATTTCCGCAGATCAATCGGAATGGAAAAAATACTCCGACAATTAGTTCAAACACATGTATTTGTCTCAATGGAAAATATTTTGAAAAACAATGAAACCATATCTAATTATAAATATGTGTTTCTATTTGTCTATCTCTAAACTTAAGTATATTGGTAATTGCTTCTATTAATTTATGTTTTTTCATCAGGATTTCAAGTCAAAATATTAGTAGGAAGTTAATTTGACGTTGATTACAACATTGGTACGGAGCAAGTTGAATAGTATAGTCCGGGAGCCAACAACAAAAATAAATGACCAGAGATAATTAGTAGAATGCATCAGAAAGTTGTATAATAAACTCTAGTGAGCTGCGGCTCGCTGGGTGGGATGAGATGAGAAAAAAAATTTAGTCATTTCCTCCCAACTAAAAATTTATGAAACTGTAACTATCCTAATATCTCAAGAAAAAAAAATAACTAGCTGGCTATACTATAGTCAGTTGGCGCCTGGAGCATGAGAAAAAATATATATATTTTCAGTGATTTCCTCTCAAATAAAAATTTTATTTCTGATATGTAGATGTGAGTAAATATATAAGTCAGCTGGCTGTATCTTGGTGGAAAAACCGTCAGCTGATACTTTGGAAGTTATTACATAGGAGTTAAGCGGAAGTATCTATTGCACCAGCTGACCAGGTTTTCCTCAACTCACTGCTAGCTGATTTTTTTTATCACAGCAGTGTATTAACAATCAAATTTTCAGCTGGAAAGAAATAACAGAATTTCTTTTTTTTGTCATGCGTGGGTGGCTACTGCTGCTTATCCCACCCACCGAGCGGCAATTGACCTTCACTAGGCTTTATTGCATTACTCTTTGATGCATATCACCAATTAATTATCTTTCGAAAGGAAATAATTAACCAAATTTTCAACTGGCTCTCGGCCTAGTACATAAATATTTATTTCTAGTATTTAAAATTCAATTCATAGATCAGTTAAAACTCAAGTCGATTACCTAAATACATTATATCAGTTTTTTTAAAAATGCTTTGGACGAGATTTTGTCCCACTGAAAATTGCAAACTACATATGAAAATCAGCTGTACTATTATGAGTAATAATCTAGAAGATAATATTGCAACAAACAAAAACACAATTATATGAACGCTCTTATTAATTATTAATTCTTAATGTTCCATTAAAACATGTAGTATTAAACCAATATCCTTATAGACTTCACATTGTTCAGTTGTACAGAGACGTGTTTCGATTACGTACATTAAAAACCCATCATGTTTGGTTGTTACGCACGTATCTGCCTACAATTGAATGTACAAACGATTTTGGAAATAACTAAGTCACCAGGACGCTACTTGCATATTAAAAAAGTAACAACACAAATTATAGTATCAATATTTATCGTTTCATGAGAATTCGTCATTTACTTTTTAATTTCATTTTCGGATGAAATTCTTGAAATCTTATTATGTTCTCTATCCCTTAGTATTCTTTGATTAGGTTAGGGATAAACTAGAAGATTTTAACCCAATCAAGAGGAAAAAGGCTCTGAAACACCAACAGATACACCCAACTCAGTTAGGACTCTAAATTTTGCAGACGTAGGTGATGAACATAGGTTGGTACTAGGAAAAATCCGCATGAAAATAACATCAAGGCGTCAATTAGAAAAAATAACTAGAAAAGGAATCAATATAGAATCACTATGGGAAGATTCCACAAAAAAACTATACCAATACAGAATTACACAAAAGCTACATCAGAACCCAATGAACGAAACCGAAGATGTAAATGAAAGTTGGAATAAAATAATAAATAATATATAATCTGCTGCAGAAGAAGTGAAAGATATATGCAAAGAAAAACGGAATAATTATTTGAAGCTCAAAATGTAACGAAACCCAGAGTCCCAAGAACAATACAGAATAATCCGAAATGAGACTAATCTACTAGTAAGACTGACAATATTGGGAACGATTCTCCAAAAGATTAAAAAGGGATTTTTATGGTGCCCAGAAACAAATGTGGCGTTTCCTGCGGGCACAGCGAAAAGAAATAACAGAATTTGCAGAAACTAATAAAATTCCTCAAGAAGAATGAGAAAGATATCTGACAGAATTATTTAAAGGAAATGACAACCATAAACTAATATACCACAAATAAGAGAAGATTTATAAATCAGTCAGCAAGAAGTACAAAAAGCCCTTGAAGCTCTGAAAAATAGGAAGTCACCCGGGCAAGACGATATACCAAACGAGCTACTAAGATACGGAGGAGTCAGTTTAACGACAGCACTTACCAATCGAACCCAAAAAATTATACTGCACTGCAAGATACCTGACAGATAGAGAACTAGTACAATATTTAAAAAAGGAGATCACAAGGGCCCAAATAACTATATGGGGCATAAACTTATTAGACACATAATATAACAAACAAAATTAACGCAAGAACAACAAGGCTTTAGAACCGGAGATTCATATTGAGACAAAAAGTTGAAAAATCCATAGAATATAACAAACCAGCATATCTGTGTTTCATAGACCTTCAAAAAACGTTTGACCGCAGACATCCCGATATAGTTCAGACTATCGAGAACATCTATTGCCATAACCAAGTCCAAGCCAGAATTAATAACTAGTTGACAAATGCTGTACCTGTAAATAGCACCATCAAACAAGGTGACTCACTAAGCCCCCTTTTATTCAATATAATAATGGACAAAGTTATAAAAAAAGTACGACAGAGCAAAGGGTACCAGATGAGTAGCAAACAACTTAAAATACTTTGCTACGCGGATGATGCCGTACTGTTCGCTGAATCCGAAGACGATCTCCAGAGACACATCACAGAGACACAGAGTACACATCTTCAACACAGCAGGTAAACAGTACAAATGATAATTTCAGCTGTGAAAACAAAATGCATGACAACGTCTAAGGAATGTATACGCTGCAAAATAGAAATTGATAGTCATGTAATACAACAGGTACTAAAATTTAGATATTTGGGAATATACATAATGAGCTATGGAGATGTCTAGAATGAGGTGCGACAGCAGGTCGTCAAAACAAATAAAGTAGCAGGATGCCTCAACAGCACTATATGGAAAAATCAACATCTTACAAATGAAACAAAAAGCAGAATATATAAAAACACTTTTAGACAAGGGAAGAAGTGAAAATATAAGAAGTACGTGCAGGGTAGAAAATGTAATTGTCTGGGTACTAAAACGAAAACAAGAATGGAATAGTCACATTAGCAGAATGACAAGCGAAAGACTAGTGCGTATCGCAAGGGATAAATCGCCAACAGGCAGAAGAAGTAATGGTCAACCGAGAAAGAGATGGTGTGACAATCTGAATCCAAGAGGCTCAAACAGAAGAAGAAACAGTTTTTAAACCATCCATACAAGAGGGAAGAAGAAGAAGAGGAACATGAAGAAATCAAAAACAATTGTACTGATCAGCTATGGAGAGACTGAAGAATATTTTGTACTAAGAAATATAAGTGAAGAAACTAAACAATCCACATAATCTTAAATACAAAACAACGTCATTGATATTGAAAAAAACTGACAAGTGAAAGAGGAGAAATGAGGTTGAAAATAAAACGAAAATCATGAGGTATGGCAAATAAGTCCAAATGGAAGAAATAAAAATAAGACATTATGGATTATGACGATATGAAAGGAAATGATAATAACGGAAATTTGAAGAGTAACATATAGTAAAAAAACATTGAAAAAAATCAAAATTTGTGAAAAGCAGACGAAAACGCAGTATCGATGTGAATGCTAGAATGGGATCTAGGAGATAGTGAAAGAAGAAGAAGGCCCATATCAAAGCAGTTAAAATAATTATCACTTGGGCAACATCTGACGCGTGTCTCTTAGTTAAAAAAAAAACGAATAGGGAAATTGGCACGCTATATATACACGAAAAAAGTTCAAACCGTGAAAATTGAAGCCACCAAACCATTCCTCCAATAGCAGTAGTCCAAATTGTTTGACTTTGTTTGGACAAACAAAGAAGTTAGTCATGAGAATTAGATCCCAAATGGAGAAAGTGGGGACTGTGCGTCAGACTCGATACGCCTATTTCTTTTAATTTGCAAAAAAAAATCCTATCAGAATTTAAAAATTTTGGTTTTCCTGAGGAGATACAAGGGGAATCACATTATGAGTAGATTACCTCTTAGCTGACATGATCGAAGATCATTATATTGCTCACGCCACCCACGTAACAATAACCAGTGATACTGCTTGGGCCGGGGACACATTGAGAAGCAGGTGACACAGTACAGCTTAGAGAAATGTGGCGTAGATTAGCGCAGAAGTTCCCTAGCTTTTTTCCTCCTAAACCACTTTCAAAAATAATTAAAATAGTTTCAGTTGATATATTTATACCAAATTCTTAACTCGTCAAAAAATCAGATATAACTAAAGAGCTTCCCGTAGACCCTTGAGGGTACACCTGGACCACTTTGGGAATCACTGAATAGCGCTTACTAGCGCTTATTGGGTGAAAGGGCAGGACAGAGCAGTACTATGCCCACGTTTGGTTGTTCGCATCACTATTTTCTGCAAACGTACAACGAGATTTGAAAGATTTTTGAAAACTATATAAAATATAGAAATAATATTATCGATGTTATTAGCCGTTCTAATTAATAGAAAATGCAATAATTTGCTGGAATATGTAGTACCTCGCTTCCCCCGTTACTTTAGGAAGATATGCATTCATTTCAGTATTTTGGAGCTAGATGTGAATCACTCAACACCCTTTGAGTGTTTTAAATATTTGTAATATATAGAGGGTGAGTCATGAAGAACTTTACATACATTAACCATATGTAGAGCCCATCAGGGAGGATATCATGAAGCTACTGAAAAGTGTCAACTTTTCTTCTTCATTAAATTACAAGGTGATTCGAAATTTATAACATTTGTTTAAATTAATATATTATTATGTGATACGTCATTATGGTTGTTTCATTCTTGATAAGATTTAATTGTTCACTGAAAATTAAATAAAAGTGCGACAACTTTTTTGCATATGTCGTTTTCGTTGGTTATTTTTGCAGCCTGAAAACTACTCATTGCATTTAAAATAAGTTTTATACAGGGTGCAATATTCAATACGAATTCATAAATTGATTTTTCCAAAGCCAATCCTGGAGTTTCTAAGCATAGCTAGTACCAGTCGAATCTTAATGGTAATGAACTGTATAGTGAAAAAATTTGAAAATAAAATGAATTGTGTAAACACTATAGCCTCTTAAAATACATGGTCAATATCACAAACCACCTTGTAAATTAATAGGGTAGAGGAATTGACTATTTTCAGTAATCACATTCTCCCTGAGTGACTACATTTGGTAGAAGTATGTGAAGTTCATTATGACTCACCCTGTATTACAAAGCAAGAAATTGTTCATTATAGTACAAGTCTACATTAATTTCTAGAACAATATTACCGTATTTTATTTCACAGGTATCATATCCTGTACTCCGAATTACCTTATTCACGGTAAAATATGAAATAAAAAATATCACTTGTACATGATTATTTTTGACAGTGACATTAATGACAGTATTTCTAGCCACATTCTCTGAAGTAGGTATAGTGAATAAAAAAAGAAGAAGTCAATTTTTATATCATAAATAACTTCTGTCATTCTGTCATACAAAAAAAGAAGAAACAGCGTTTCGTTGAGAAGCGTTTGTATTTGCCGATCGTTCTAATCAGTATAAAATTGAATAAGAGTGGCTGTAGAACCGACTAAATGAGTCAGCCAAACTTATATTCTGTCAGTTTATCATTTAACTGATTACCTTGTCGAAAAAGCTTTTTAACAAACAGTTATACTAATTTTTTGAGATTGAAATAAGTAACAGAAAATTTTTACTTCTATAATTCTAACCTAATATAATGACATTTCTAAAAAATGTCATGCCTACTAATAATTAGTGAGAGAACCAAAGTTATCCAGCAACCTATGACAAAATCATAATTTTTTTTCAATAATCAATACGATAATTGAAGTGTCAAATCAAACAAAGAGAAAAAAGTGTAAAGTGATAGATATGTGGTCAAATAATGCAAAAGTCTTTTCTTTTCGATTAAAAAATGTATATTTTCAAGTGGATCGAGAAAGATTCTTCCGCACAGCAAAATTCGCTCAGGCACAACAACAAGCGTTAGCAACGAAGACGTATCCGGCCGAAACCAAATCAACTACGCCCCTAAAGGAAAAGGAAGTTGAAGCAAGCACTTATTTGGCCCCTCAAACTAAAAAATTACCAGATACAACTGAAACTATATCATTCGATGAGATTCCAGGACCAATCAGCTTGCGACTTATATCGAAATTTTGGGGTATGATTCCCATCATGGGTACTGAAATAACCGTAAGTGTTGTACAATATTTATTAAGCGGAGGCAAATTTTTCGGTGGTATCCTTAGTTGGGGAGGTAACGCACCATTCTTTAAAAAATTCTTTGACGTTTATGGACCTGTTGTCAGATTACACGGCGCATTTGGAAGTGATGTCGTCCTGTTAAGTCGACCGGAGCATGCTAGTGCTGTATTTCAGAGTGAGGGGCCGTATCCCATTAGATCATGCTTAGATTCTGTTGAAAAATACAGACTGCAATGCAGGAATTATAAACAAGCTGGTCCATTTCTAACGTATGGACCAGAGTGGGAAAAAATGCGTAAATCAATTGAAATACCTCTTCAAACAATTGTAGCGGACCAACAAAGTATCATTGATAAAAATAATTCGGATTTCATCGACAGGATGTTGATTATTAGAAACAAACAAGAAGAAATGCCTGGAAACTTTAAGGTAGAAATTTATAAGTGGGTTTTGGAATGTCTTTGCTCGGTCACATTGAATAGAAGACTAGGATTTCTTGATCCAGCTGGAGTAAGTCCGGCTTCTGATCCCGGAAGATTGCTAGATGGTTTATTTGGAGCTACAGCTGCTATTAGGAAGTTGGAGTATGGTTTTCACTTATGGAAGTTTATAGAAACTCCCGCATGGAAGAGCTTGGTTAAAAATTGCGATTTGATAGATGGTGTATTGTCGAAATACGTTGATAAAGCAAAAGACTCTTTACAAGAGAAGAAAGCGCAAAATGCTATTTTGGAAAAACCTACTTTAATTGAACATCTTTTGCTAAAAGAAAATATCGTAGGAGAGGACGTGATGACTCTTTTATTGGACATGTTTTTGATTGGTGCTAATGCAACAGCTCATTCCGTAGCCTTCTTTTTTTACCATCTCGCCAGAAACCCCCGTTGCCAGATCAAGTTATACACGGAAATTAAAGATTACTCTGGAGAGGTTAGTATGAATCATTGTTATTGAATTAGAAATGTCTAACTATGAATATAAATATGGGTAGATCCATTAATTTTCGAAGAAAGTTTGCGAATTGGGATCGGCTATTTTGATGCTAAATTTTTTCTTGAAATTACACCTAAAAAGGAGATGAACCTAAAAATTTGAGCCCAATATGTGTAAAGTCGTCCGTTGGAGGATTTTTTGAAATTTTAGGAGTCGATTTTCTACTAATTTTCAAATATTTGTATTCCAGCTTCAGCTTCTATATAACTTGATTCCTGGCATTTTTCTCAATAATATTTTTATGAGAAAAAATATGAGATTTAAACTCATTTCGGGTTTAGTTAATAGTCAACTAAATAATAGTTTTAGTTAAAGTTAAAAGTTGCTTTATTCAGTCCCCAACAACTAATCAAATTTTTAAAGATCGCTGTTAATAATAGCTAGAAATTTTTCCTCCGAGCTTCGAGTTGTTTCAAACTTTTAGGAAAAGTGCTTTATTCTGTTCCCAAAAACCAATCAAATTTTTGAAAGTCGCTGTTTCTGAATAGCTAGATAATTTTTCCTCCGAGCTTCAAGTTGTTTCAATCTTTCAGAAAAGTTGCTTTATTCTGTTCCCAGGAACCAATCAAATTTGTAAAAATCGCTGTTTCTGAATAGCTAGATAATTTTTCCTCCGAGCTTCAAGTTGTTTCAATCTTTCAGAAAAGTTGCTTTATTCTGTTCCCAGGAACCAATCAAATTTGTAAAAATCGCTGTTTCTGAATAGCTAGATAATTTTTCCCCCTAGCTTCAAGTTGTTTCAAACTTTCCGAAAAGTTGCTTTATTCTGTTCCAAAGAACCAATCAAATTTTTGAAAATCGCTGTTTCTGAATAGCTAGATAATTTTTCCCCCTAGCTTCAAGTTGTTTCAAACTTTCCGAAAAGTTGCTTTATTCTGTTCCAAAGAACCAATCAAATTTTTGAAAATCGCTGTTTCTGAATAGCTGGAAAATTTTTCAAACTTTCTGAAAAGTTGCTTTATTCTTTCCCCAAGAAGCCTTAAAAATTTGAATTAGGGAATCGAGCTTGTATTTGAGTTATATTTTTTTTAATTAATTTAAGTAACAGAACAGTCCGGGCGAGACCTTTACTACAAATTCAAATATAATATAAACGACCGTTTTTTAGCGGAAAATATCTGGAGTAAACGCTATTTGAATAAGCATTCCTCCGAACAAACTAACGCACCACATTAATTAATCCAAATATTTACAATTCAAACACAAAATAAAACTAAGTTACAATGAAATATTAACACATACAAATTAGTCGAATATGACGTTAACATAACCTTAATTAGCCTCATCTTTTCCATAAAAATTTGTATTGGCTGGAAATGCATATGCATCAAGGTATCATACGTCCAAAGAAAATGAATGCATATGGGTCAATTCCAATACTGCTTATCTACTTCTTATCACTGCATTCATGCGTCGAAGCAATATTAAAACGTTTATAACTCAAATACTTGAACAGCTTGGAGAACAAATTTTCCAACTTTGTCAGATTGGGAGAACAGAGAAAACCACAAAAGAACTAATAATAGCCGCAGAAGAAGGCCTACGTATCAATAATGACAAAATAAAGCTTATGGAAATAAAGAATAAATGTGGAAACAAGCCAAAAAATAAATTCATGGTAATGAACATGATGGGATGTTAATAGAATTTGAAGAGGTAGACAATTTCATGTATTTGGGTGTAATACTAGATAATAATAAATTCCAAGAACAGAAGGAAATCGAACTAAGAATTGCCAAAAGTAACAGCTGTGCAGGCAGCCTTAGAAGAATATTAACATCGAAATAGATGTCAAGATCGAATTTATAAAACAATTTTGACACCCACCTCTGTGAAACCTGAATAATGACGAATAAAACTAAACAAAAAAATAGAAATCTGGCAGAGAAAAATATTAAGAAGAATTTTGGGATGGGAGAGAAGATCAAACCATGAAATTTCCACACTTTTCAATGAGTCACTAATCAGCGCGTTTATAAAGACAAGAAGGTTACAATGGTTGGGTCGCTTAGAACGAATGGACGAAGATAGACTCTTAGAACGAGTTGCATAGAAGATACCAGTGGGCGAAAGGAAAAGAGGTTGACCAAGAATTAGTGGAAGTAGACCTTGGAGAGAAAAACATACAGATCTGAAGAGAAAAAGCAAAGTACCGAGAGAAGAAGAGATCAACTCAAATATAAGTTTGATTCCCTGATTCAAATTTTCAGAGCTTCTTGGGGACAGAAAGAAAGTTTGATTCAAATTAAAGATTGCTATTAAAAAGAACAACAATTCTTAAAAATGTTATTGGTTTCAGATAGATATAACTTTACAAAATCAAAGCAATTTAGCAAAAGCTGAATAGATTTCATTCGATTATACCTCTACAAAAGATATTAGCTGTTGGTCTACTCTCAACTTCATATACAGTACATGTAATAGTGTTTTATAAATAAGTAAAATTTAACAAGAACAGTTATTTAGTTGAGAGCTTTCATCTAAGCCTGATATAAATTTATACGAAATATAATTTTTTTTTTTCAATAAATAACTTTTACTGAGAAAAATGCCCCAGAGCATGAGTCTTCAAGTTGTTTATTAGCTTAGATACAAATATTTGAAAATTAGTGAAAAATACAACTTTTTTAAAAATTCAAAATATCCTCCAGCTTCTGTATTTGTAGATATCGAGCTTAAATTTTCAGGACAGTCTTCATTTTTAGGTATACTTTTGAGAAAAAACCAGCATCAAAATCGCTGTGCTCACACTTTCATCGATCTATCCACATTTATTTTCAACTTTCTACTTCTTAGACCTTTTTATGATGTTCGTAATGAATAGTATTGATTTTAGGCGTCTCTCGTTAGAAAATAAGATTAAAATAACATATAAAAATTGGTCGAAACTTCTATTTTTACCTTATAAAATCAAAACTATTCATCACTATGAACTGACGAGGTGTGGCTCTTAAGTAACGAGACTGATGATGTAAAATATTACACCGGTTCATGCGAATCATACATTATTCTAAACAGTGTTGGAAGTCTTTCTTCAAAAAGCTCGTCAGTTTTTCTTTCACAGCTTCAACAGACTCAAATCATGTTCCTTTTGAAACAGATTTTACCTTTGAAAGAGGTAGAAATCGTACGTTGCAAGATCCGGCGAATTAGGTGGGTGGTTTAGCAATGGATATAGGACTTGACCGACAGTGCGGTGTTGTCGCATTGTTTTGATGAAAATGCCATAAGGACAATTCAGAACATGTTTTTCTTATTCATTTAAGGCGTTCAATAAGAACGTAAAGATAATAATATTGGTCAACCTTTTCACCTTTATGAATCCATTGAAGGTATAGAATTCCATGATTATCGAAAAAAAAAACAAACATTGCTTTGACTTTTGTTTACTCTTTTTCGGGTTTTTGGCTCTTGGCGAAGTTGGACTCTTCCAGTGCATGGATTGGTGATTTTTTTCAGGATCTCGTTATTACCTTTTCTAATAAGTTTTAGTAATTTTCAATCGCATTTAAAGTGTCAATACAAATATTTTTGCGAACTTCTTGTTGAAATGTGAGGATTTTTGCATGTTAATATTTTAATGAAAATTTGCCACACGCATTCTTTTTCAATTCCCATAGATGCAGCGATCGCACAAATACTTTGCCGACGGTCAAATCGAACAGGAATACCAAATTTTTTTTCATCCGTTTATGACCTGGACGTCCCGAATGTGAATCATGCCATCTTGAAAACGCTTAAACCACTCGAAAATACGTATACTCGACAAAACAATAATATCCCCTATACAAAAGAGAGCCATGGCTACATTATTCTGTCTATAGACACGGTAGACGATGTATTTGAAGGAGTAGGCTTCAGACTAACCAGTTGACAGTCGTTAACCGCATGCATTCTTTTATTTATATAGTCTTATTTACTTAATAGCCGCACCTTCAATATTGTATTAAATTTAAACCCTAATATTTTTGTTAACAGATCACCGTTGATGGCTTAAAGAATCTCAAGTATCTTCAGGCTTGCTTGAAGGAAACTTTGAGATTGGATCCACCTATACCAATTTTAAGCAGAGTATTGAGTAATGATGTTATTATTCATCATTATCGCATACCGAAGGGCACTCACGTTCTATACGCCACTCATTTAAATAACATGCGCGAAGAATATTTTGAAGATGCGGCTAAATTCAAACCGGAAAGGTGGTTCAGTGACGATACAGGTGGATTCGGTAATGAACATCAAACGTTTGCTTCTATGCCTTTTGGTTACGGACCTAGAAATTGTTTTGCGCGAGAAATGGCCGAAAACGAGATAGCTTCTTTGATATTGAAGGTTTGCAAGAAGTTTAGGATTGAGTATAACTATGGAGACATGAAAAGTTCTCATGAGTTGATGGCTTCTCCTACCAAACCATTGAAATTCAGATTTATAAATAGGGTTTAGTTTTTAGGTTAGTTTTCAACAAAAATGTGTTTTTTCGATCGGAGACAGTTCGAACTAACGAAATGAATTTGTTTGGTTATAGATTTTTCGTAAAATTTGGAACATATATTTTTACGTTGTGATTAAAGCATTGTTCTGAATAAAATTGTATAATTACGGTGTATTTTATTACTCAATACCCCATTCATTTCTCTATTTCAAAATTTACCCTGTGCCGGAGGTTCCTTTTTCCCTGAAGGATAGATGCCACCCTTTCTAGGGAATGAAAATAAGTACATAAAACGATAAATTGACCAGGCAACTTTTGATCTATCAAGTATTTTGTAAATATAAATACTTTTGGACTTATTCGCGAGTGAAATTGTCAGTTTTCAGGCGAAAAAAACACTTTTTTAGATTGTTTTCCGCGAATAAGTGGGAAAATATGGACGAAAAAACTGTGGAAAGCAAAATTGCAGCTTATGAAAAAACAAAAAATATCGTGTATTTACGATTAATGCAGAGCCAATACAAACGGATTTATTGCTTATTGAAAATTGATTGGTATTTTCAAACAATAAAATGGAAAGTTTCTACTTACAATAACCGAAAACCAATGCATTTTTCGTGGAAAACTTATCGAGCCTTTTCTAAAATCCTTCATTTTTACTTTTTAAAAAGTTCCTAGCATTAAAACTGAGCGAGTTATGAAAAAAATAATATCGATTCCTATTTTTAGCGAAAATCTAACCCTCTCTTCCACCTCATTTGAAAAAATCGTTGATACTCTACAATTCGCTTTATTCGTGCTCTAATAATGAGCTCTGAGTGGTTGACCCGTTTAAAGGAATTATTTCTAAGAAAAATTGAGCTTGAAGTGAGAAAATTATTTTCGTAAAAACGTACTTTGCGTGTACGCACGCAACCTTGGCCATATCTTACTCAGTTTTTATCCTACAAAAAATGCATTTTGAAAAAAAAAACAATTTTCTTCCTTACAAAATTTTGCGTATCATTAATATTCTTTGAGTTATTTTGAACAAAAGACGATTTTTCGTTAAATTACGGAAATAATTTTGTCACTTCAAGCTCAATTTTTTTCAAAAATAAGTACTTTAAACGGGTCTCACGCTCAGAGGTTATTATTTAGTTTCAAAAGGGCTGAACTTATCCACTTCCTAAAGAGTTTATTATGCCCTTATTGAGTCGCATCTCTGATATGCCGTTCCTTTCTGGGGTACGTGAATCTTCAAACTACTCATTCATCTATGATTCCGTTTACCTAATTCGTAAACACGCTTCTCCAATTTCAGAAAAGTCGTTGCACGGCTATTCCCTTAGGAACGCGAAGCACGACCTTTACCTACCTACTCCACGTTCAGAATTAGTTAAAGGCTCAATATTTTACAAAGCAAAAGAAATGTACAATCACTTGCCAACTGAAATCAAATGGATATTATCTATTTAGGGCATATTTGTTACTATACTTCTACTCTGTAAATGACTTCTATTCTAATAATAATATTTAATTCCGGACTTATTTACTAATGATTACCTATTACTATTACCTGTAATTTTGTTTCTCATTGTGGTTTCTTAAATTTCATTTAGTTATTTTTATATTTGTTTTTGTCTACGAGTTGTAACAATTTTTTGACAATCTCTCTTCTTAAACCTCAAACTTGAGCTTAAGAAACAAAATATTTGCCATAAAATCACTCAAAACGTTGCTATATCATCATTATCCCAAAAATAATGAGTGGCAGGTAGTGAAATACTAAAAGGTAAAGGGCACTTAGAGATCCTTTAGGCACTTAAAGATGAATTCTCGTAATTAATCATAGGCAAACGAAATAAACTCAATTTCCAGATATAAATTCCTTTTATTTTGCCCTCTTTAGCTCCTTCCTTCTTATGTTGTCTCTTGCAGGACATCGATTTAAAAACGTTTGGGCTGATCCATAACTTTCAATAAGTCGATGGCTATAACAAAAATATTCCATGCAATAATTGCAACTGGATGCTCCCACAATGGGAAATTGCCAAAATAATCACGATTCTAAAACCATATGAAATCACGTGGTAACGTCCTATTAACAGTACTCTTCAAAGTTTCTGAGAAAATTTTTATAAAGAAATAACTTCATCTATTCATCTATTCATCTATTCATCTATTTGAATAAGCAGATTCCGGATCTTAGAAAACCACAAGCCTTAGAAAAGGTCTGACATTTGGGACTATTCTCTAAACTTAAAAAAATCTGCCATATTACATGTTTTAAGTACCAAAGACTTACTTTAGGAACAGACACTTTTTAATTGAACGCCAAGATGCATGCACACAAAGATAACCATTTCAAGTAATTATCCCTCAAGCAAATGTCTTAGAACCTACACTTTATTTATTTATACTACTACACACTTAATAACCGTAGCAACGTATGCCTACGCATCTCACAATTTACATAGTGTACAAAATAAAAAATTGAGAGTTCATATAACATCCACAAATAGAACAGAAAATTTTCCTTCAGTAGAATTCAACAATAATTAAATCACGTAAATACAATTGAATATCTTTAGCTTAGACAAGAAGTTTCAAAACGTGAAAACTAGATATAAAGGTCCTAAACTATGAAGCCTATTTTGAGGCAAAAGACAAATCCTTCTACAAGCACAGCATCAAGAAGTTAGACAAACGTTGGAATGATTGTATTGCTCTTGAAGAAAATAAAGAATAAAATCGATCTTTGGCAAAAAAATGTGTTTGTCTTAGTTAGTCACACGACTTATTAGGTGCTTGTTGAACTCGCTTGTCACAAATGAATGTTTGTTGTATTTTTTATTGGATTTTTTTGTAAAAAAATGTTTGCACAAATCAAATTCAATAGATAGCCATCAAGTTATTATTGTGTATCCTCAAATTTACTTTCAGGTAGTATACTCAACATTTACATCATCAGCACCAACATGGGATACTCCTTCTCCGCACCAATATCATATCCAAACTGACGAAGGTCCCGAACGATTTTTTCGATACCAAACCGATAGCGGTCAGTACCGAAAAGAGAAACGACTCGAAGATGGCACCGTAGTTGGCACATATGCCTGGATAGACGCAGATGGTATGTACATATATTCATGATCCTATTCGTTCACATACTAATAAAATATGTCGATATAAAATTCGATCTCTAATGTTGCTGCTGGTTCCGAAGATTCTTTATAGTTTTTTATCTTATCAAAATGTCTATGCAGATGCTACTACATAGTTTTTTATAATACGTTGAAGTGAGAGACTTGAAACGAAACATATTGAAAATCTCCTGTTGTATCGCACGGAAAATTTAAAATATCATCACGATTCTCGTGGGTAGCACTAGTATGATGATCCTTAATACATATTAGGACAAATTAAGATAAATCTTCCTATATGCTCCAAGGTCTCTAGCAATTAGATTCTGTAGTGATTTGGATTCAAGAAAATTGTGGAAACATAATTTCTTATCCAGCCTAAACGCTGAGGATACTACGAGGCATATTTTTTTAGTAAACACCGTTTTGGAGTTAAAAAAAGAAGTGCAAAGATATAATTTTATTTTTACATGAAAGCCTGTACCTTTATCTACTTTTCTACATAATTTCCGTGAATATTGAGACACTTGTCATAACGTGTACACCAGTTTTTGAATACCCTTCTCATAAAATTCTGCCGCCTGACTTGTTAATCACTGTATCACAACTGTATTGACTTCGTTATCGTCTTGAAGACGCTGACCGCCCAGGTGTTTCTTCAAGTGCAGGAACAAATGGTAGTCGCTGGGCGCCAGATCAGGGCTGTAGGGAGGATGATCTAGAGTTTCCCATTGAAAAGATTTGATGAGATCTTTTGAACGGGCATTGTCATGCAGCAAAACGATACCCTTACTCAACTTGCCACGTCTTTTATTCTGGATTGCACGACGCAGATTGTTCAATTTCTCACAATAAGACGCTGCATTGATTGTCTCATTACGCGGCCGAAACTCCACTAGCAATACTCCTTTTCTGTCCCAAAAAACTGTGCACATGATTTTCCGGGCAGAAATTGTTTGCTCAAATTCCACTTTTTTGGGTGATGATGAATATCGCCATTCCATGGATTGTTGTTTCTTCTTCTTCACACATCTCAAGATGAATATCGATCGGTTTTACGCCTTTAGCACTAAGAAATCGTAGAGAAAACAGTACTTCATAATCAGCGGGAGTCACGATTGTCTGAGGCATCTTAAACACTTAAACACATCGTAAATAACGTACACAATGAAGAATCAGACTGTAATGGCGTCAGTGCGTAGACAAGAGATGTAGGTAGCCAGCGCGCATATGCGGAACGCCGACCTTGGGGTTGCGGCGGTGGAATCGCAAAACGGTACTTACCTAAAAAATATGCCTCGTATTAATCTATTGGTAAATTTGCTCACGTTTTTAATTGGCATTAATACTAAACTGTATTGTTCTTTTGTCCTCTCAATATTTGATTAGCATCCAGTATTGTTAGCTCACTTTTTGCAAAATAAGCAAGAAGCTATCATTGATTCCATATAGTTCTTCTCGCTTTTAAAACGTGTATGATATAGTAAATTTGCTATAGTATGGACCCAAGGTTCCTATATCAAGCAAATCGACCACTGATATATGATCAACTCTTTCGCTTTCGCTACTCATGCTTCTTTGATATGATTACCATTAAATCAAACGCCGTCAATTTACGCTTTCTTATTAGAAGTTGTCTATTATAATCGGGATGGTATCCCCCCCATCGGCGTTCGATCTGTGCTCGATTTGAAAACGATGTAGACTTCTTAAGCCGAATTGTTATTATGGATGAGATTTGGGTACATTTCTAAGATCCAGAAACAAAGCAACGATCGATGGAATGGCGACAATCTGGTTCTTCAAGACCTAAGAATTTCGCGTCCAAAAATCTGCTGGAAAAGTCCTTGCTTCAGTTTTTTTGGATTGCCATGGAGTAATCATGATTGATTTTTTTGGTAAGGGTAGAACAATAAGTGGAGATTACTATTCGACATTACTAACCACTCTACGGAAAAAAATTAAAGAAAAAAGACGTGGAAAGCTAACCAAAGGTGTTTTGTTTGTGCAGATAAACGCCCCTGCACACAAATCTCATGTTGCCATGCAAAAAAATTCGGAATTTAGGGTTTGAATTACTAGAACATCCCCCTTATTCACCAGATTTAGCTCCGTCCGACTATCATCTCTTTCCTCAACTGAAAAAAGGTTTAAAAGGTCGTAAATTTCCTTCCAACGATGAGGTAATAAAAGCTGTGGATGGCTTGTTTGCAAAATAAGAAGAAACATTTTTTTGAAAGGTCTAGAGACTTTGCAGGTTCGCTCTAATAAATGTATCCAATTAAGAGGAGAATATTTTGAGTTATAAAATATTTTGACATTGAAATTTCGTTTTGTTCTATAGTAGGCTAAGAATTTTTCAATATATCCTCGTACCATCAAATGATACTATTTATTTTTTCAGGTATGCTACGACAACGCGACTACATTGCCGACAACGAAGGCTATAGGGTATTAAAAACCAAAAATATTTTTGTTGGAAGGAATATAAATGTTGGAGATGCTATAAAATCGGCGAAAAAATCCCCCGCATCTGCAGGTACTCTGGTGAAAGCAAACCAGAAGCCTATTGTCAACGTACCATATAATAGTGTATCTTTCATTCCTACCAGTAGTCCTGTGCCTCCATATAGTTACAACGCGAACATTCCTGCTTCCAGTAGTACATCGTCTCCAATTACACCCGATCAAACTTATATTTCCACCACAACTATTTCTCCCTTGTCGTCCACTGCCTACACACAAAATGGGATACCTACAACAGATCCTCATTATCTTGATGTGGATCAAAGTATAAAATCAACCACATCTAGTCCTTATAGCGGTTTATCATCTACAGGAGGGCCCGTTATAGATATCACACCACCTACTTTCGCAAAAACAAGATACAATCCATTCAATTTTAGTTTCTTGAATGAAAATTACATCCAATCAACTGAAAGTTCCGGAACTAATCAACGACTTTATTATCAATTAACTACTCCTTCTCCTATCAATATAAATACAGATCGTACTTTGTATTCCTCAAATCCCACTACCTATTCTCCTGCTATTTTCGATAGTCCACAAGAACTTGACTCAAATTCTGTCGAGTATAATCCATATGTTCGTCAAGTTAAGGATACTTATAGATTTAGAAACGGACCAACATATCCCTTAGACAGAAACGGGAAACCATTCCTCGGATCCGATAACGGATTTTCTACTTATGACGGCGTTTCAGTTACTAACGATGGCTTCAGGTATTACATCCCAAGAGCTTACCACGAAGAACAAACCGAACCAGGAGACAAAAGATCTGGTAGTTTCGGGTATATTGATCCTTTTGGAATAAGAAGAGTCATCTATTACAATACTGCTCCTGGTACAGGATTCCAACATAGGAAAAACAATCGATATGTAGGTTTCAACGCAACTCCTTATGATCCTAGACCATACTGAGAGCGATAAAGTGTTGCTGACTATTTGAGAGAATCTTGCCAGCTTAGTGCCAAAAGTGATGATAATATTTAATAGTGAAATAAGCTAGTGAAAAAATATTTCGAGAAAATATTCATGGCATATCCCAATCAATAAATAAAAAAATTCTTCATCTGCTTATTTTAGAGAATTATAAGAAAAGCTGTCTTTCATAAAATATCGCACGCAAAACTCACTAAAGTCTATTATAGTTGATAAAATCAAACTTTCATGAAACAAACTCAATTATTTCATATTTATCCAAAATAGAGTCCTCAAAAATATGATTTCAAGGTACTAAATCATGTAAATACTAATGTAATTCTATAATTAATTTAAAATAGGTTCAAATGAATGCTCAAAACGTAGCCATCTCAATGAATTATTCTCAATACAAGTACCAAATACTGGGAACAAAGCTTTTTCTATTATTTGGATCCGGAAATGCCGCAAGAAGGTCTGGAAGCACTGAATCCAGTGGGGTTTTTCCCAACAATTATTTCGATTTAATGTACCACTCAAACGTTTCCTCGTTTCAAAATACTACATTATCAAGAAAATCACTATTTTCATCATAATGACTCATGAAGATTCAGAAAATTTCAAATGCTTAGAGGTTTCTATCATCCGGATCATCTCCTGGGAGTTCGTGAACAATTTGAACTTTCTACGGGTGCACAAACAACTTACTAACATTTAGATGCAAGATGATTTCAGTATTTATGGTTGCATGAGGGTTGTCCTGGTCTTCCAGATTTTGGAGCATCCCTCACGCTTCCCGTTTCATTTAATCTTGTTCCGTTCATACATATAAACGGCTATACATTCTATTGAGAATTGTAGCCGCTCAAATTGAGCTCTTTTGACCCTGTATTTTTTGTGGGTGGTCAGCCCACATTTTACCCTATATAATTACAGTTTATCACATATTTTTGCAGCTTCGACTATTGTTCTCCAATTTTCCCTGTTCTGCATCTGTTTGTTCAAGTCACTTACTCCCAAATTTTCCATATCTTGCACAATCTGATCTACCCATCTATTTTTTGCTCTACCAGGCAATCTTTTCTCGCTCGGTCTCCATTCTGTGATTTTCTTTGTACCCTGCCGTTTTTCCATTATTTTAATGTGTCCGTACCATTGTATCCTTTTTGCTATAATTGTATCCACAATATCCTCCTTTTCTAATATAATTTTAATTCCATAGTTCATTAGTCTACTGTAGTCATTATTTAAAGCTTTTACTGGTCAATGAATTTTCCTATTTATTTTCCTCTCTATATTCTTGGTTGCTCTTTCATGGTAGTTTTTCTTAAAAAAGAGGACCTAGGGATGTTATACAGTCCTCCAGCTTTTTCAATTATATATTTAATTACTTCGTCAAGTTTTGTTTTTGCGTGCCCCTGTTAGCCTGTTGTTTTAAAAGTTGTTTTTCAAAAAGTAACGTGTTTTTTGTGAAACAAAATGAACTTGCACAACACTGCGACACTGTCGATGTACTAGATTACATAAAATATTCCTAATTTTCTAAAAAATGAAGATGCTTTCCCCAGGTTAGTCTACTTTTTTGCGGCTCTCATACGAACCATTATATTGAGTTTTGTATTTTAAAATAATGAAATAACTTTTCTTCCTAAAATTGATGATTAAAAAGATTTTCCCAAAAATAAATATACTTAATTTATAACAATTTCTTCGATTTAAAATTATTTTAACGAACTAATTTATTTAGATAAATAATTTAGATTAGTTTAATTTATAATATTTACAATTTAAGTGCCATTAATTATGAAATGCTTTGGTCCTGTGAATCACAGTTTGACTACTGAATTTTGACAAATATACGGGATGTTAACTTAAAAATTTCTCACCCTTAATATTTTTCTTCTACTTCAAATAAGCAATGTAGCTCTTGTGACTCAATTTACAAAGAGGAATAGATCTTACTCCTAAAATATGTTGTCATCTTAGTGACAAATTTATTCTATTTTCATCTCAGTGTTTTCATTTCAAAATTACGGTGGAATTGAGCTAAAAATAAAAAATGACATATATATGATTAAGTTATTGAAGAATTTGGACGATGCCACCGACTCTTCTAATAGTATTCATGCATTTCATCAGTATTTTTCGTATATTGTTCAAAGTAACATTAAAAAGAGGATTAAACGCATTTTAATATCTTTTATCAATCTTCTCTTCTTATTAATTGAACCACAAGATATACAAATATAGATTTACTTAAGGTGTCCTTTTTTGAAGAAAGAAATATATTAAAAGTGGGTGTAAAACGTAGCTCAAACTCTAGTTCCAGGACCTTCCCAGTAAAATTAAGCTTGTAAAATGGATTTTGCGATATTGGTGTACGATTTGAAATAATACTTTAATCGAGAAAACTAAAATTAGTATTTATTTTTAATGTTAAACTATGAAGAAATAAACTTGGATAACTTGTAAAACCATAAGATATTTTTCTTCAAATTAATAATTCAACTAAAATGGAAAATTCGGCTTATAGCTTAGCAGGACAATGAAAATGGAATGAAAAAAAACATATAAACCACTATCAGTTTCATGTGAACTTCTAGAATTATTACCAAGATATATTAATAGAAAAATTACTATTTTTTACTTTGACAAAAACCACAAAAATAAACCTCAATAGAAGAAGATCAATAGGCGTTCTTTTATGGTGGTTTGATACACTTTTATCAACAAAAACATCATATATAATTACTCTTAGAAATTTGATAATCATCATTCAATGAAATATTGAAAAAAGTAATAAATTACTTTCTTTGTCCTTTATTTATCAACCCCAAAAGCATATAAAAAGATCCACCATCTGTTAACAAACTTTTCATGATGCTACTAGCTGAATTCAGTACATCGCATCGTATCTGTCATCTCATTTTATCACAATCATGACAGTACCAACTCTCTTGTTCTCAATTCCCACCTTTCAGATTTGTTGTCTTGATAATTTTCAAATTTTTATGTCTTTTTATGTCAGATCTTTGATAACTGTGGCTTCCTCCGGAATAGTTTTTTTCTGTAGCTACCAGTATTTTTTCAATAATTTTGTCTTTTGGCATGAGTTGCTGAAATCCTTCTTAGCAACTTCTTAAGTAGTATCCATTCTACCGCTTAAATAACTGGTGAACAGCTATTTTTACTCATTATTTTCAAGTATGTATAATTTTGGTGACCCAAAGGATCTATTTTGTCTCATCTATGAATTCCACTCATTCAAGAAAGTTCTCAGGATATAATATTTTGCAGCTCTGTGGTCTTTCGCACTTGAATGAACAAATATAAAATTATTGGAACCAAGATAATGATAGGCAGATTTCGAAAGTACCTTTAAAATTATGAAGTAATAATCACCTGACATGCTTTATAAACAAAATTACCGTAAGGGTTTTTAGGCTTTTTAGCTATATTATAATAATAAATAGCAACTAAAAAGGATTTAGTAGAAAACTCTAATTAAGGAAGCCTATGTTATCCTGACAAAACCCAAAAAGGTCGAAACTGGTCTGAACCATACGTAATTACACTACGATCTCAAGGACTGTTGTGTCCCCGCATTAGATCTGCTTTTGTCGAAGAACCATTTACAGCTGGACTTGTTGTAACTCATGAGTTTTAGTGTCCGTACTGGTTTCACGTCCAAATAATTTTCTGCAATAAGTTGTAAAGGTATTATGTAATTAGGTATTCCGGAATGACTTTCTTTTCCGTGCAGAATCTACAATTATCAACTTCCCGTAGGATAAAATCCCGTAAGGAAGCCAGAAATTGATAATCAGATATTTCGTCATGTATATTTGATATTGCAAAACCCATTACGCTTTTGGTTATTGTTACAAATATAAACTTCAGTTATTATTGCACAACAGACACTAAAAATGTAATAATTTTCAATTATTAATATTGTTCGATGGAAATTATGTTCAATAAAACATGTCTGACATTTTTTTGTGGCTTATTTCTTTTTAATGATATATTGTTATACACACACACAAAGTGATGAACCCATATCATTAAGGAATCGTTCGCGGTCAAAGTTCACAGCTAGGTGAGAATTACAATATTCTGCCCTTCATTTTTATTCGTCACGCTGTTCGCGCCTTCCTCTTCTCCTATTTCTGTACAAGATTCAAAGAAATCTACTCGTTCCTTTCATTGGCTAACTCCGATGATCATGTTACCATGTTTGAGAACCATTTTAACCTTCTTCAGTCAGAGAACTAATAATCCAAGTAGTCATTCTCCATTTCTTAAGCTATCTCCGGTGTATAACTCGTCACTTGATTAAGTAGTTCGGAGTTACTGTGATGCAAACACATAAGATACCCAATAAGAAGATCAATTTCACCAACACAAATTTAGTTCGGCTACTTACCAATCGTGGCCCTAGTGTAATAAAAAAGTGTCATTTTTGTCAATGTCAATTGTCAAGATTAATAATCATTCGTTTCACTTTCTCGAACGTTTTCCTTGTGTGTGTTCTAAACAGGAAGAATTTTATAAAATTCAATGCTCAACATCAAATTGGCGCTTGTGTGAAAATTATTTTCTGGAAAAGAAAACATTTGAAGTGTGAAGCTAGCCCATCTATTCCTCTCATCTGCCTCCATTATCTTCTTCCATCTACGAACATAACAGTTATGCCAAAGTTCACGACCAAGAACATTCATTTGCTGTAGATTCAGGTTTAGTAGATAGTGATATGATCGTCGAAGAGCATCAACTTGATATTCCGAGTGTCAGACTCCATTATTAAAGAGGAAATTAGTAGTTTTGTCAAACAAAAATCGGGTTTTGTAGCTGAAACTAGTAAAAACAGTTCAACATCTAGAAAAATGATGATTCATCAAGTTCAACAGAATACAACAGCCAAAAGTTTGAAAAATAACAAAGTTGAGGTTAAAAACATTGACAAGGTACAGCAAAACGATGGACTATATAAAATAAAACTTTTGCTCTTTCTTGGTACAAAACAAATCTCTCTCGTCGTAGGAAACTGGCAGTTTGTTCCAATTTGTGGGGTTGGGACCTTTATCAAATCACTAAGCGATACTGATGAAGATTGACTTGTCGTACTTTGGTTTAAATCAGCTTCACTTATAGCATTATTCTCATTTATTTCGTCTTGATCAGGTACATTGGGAGCGGATTCATCGATAATGTTTATGTTACTAGAGGGCTAAATTCTTGTTGAGATCTTACTTTACTAGGAATGCTGTTATTAGCTGCATCACTAATTTGAGATTCGCTATGAAACTCTCTTTGGCTGTTATGATCAGGACCCACATGGCTGGTATCACATAGAGTTTCTGGTGTAATTATATGTTTTCAGTGGTCCATGAAAGGTCAAGTCTAATGGCTGCATTCTATGCGATGTATGTGGAGGCAATGTCAAAACATGGATAAAATTTTTACGACAAAACTCGTAAGCTTTCAGACTAATATGGCTCTCGTGGTTGTCTAGAAGTAACAAAACGGGATTGTCTGCCGATGGTTTAGCGAATTCTTTAAAATGCTGGAGCCAATCAACAAATATCGATTCATTGATCTAACCAGAGTCTGAAACACAAGCTACCATGTTGCTATTACTGTCTTTCATAAGCTGAGCATTCATCCTTTTTCTTTTAAAGATAAAAAATGGTGGAATGTACGAGCCTCCGGCATTAAATCAATTCGCAACAGTAGTTAAAGAACCACGTTCTGCACTGGTACATTTTCCAACCTGTTTTAATCCCTTTGGTGCAAGAATCCTGGAATTGCATTGTACCGTACTAATCCCAGTTTCATCTATATTGTAAAGTGAATCAGATTTAAATTTGTATTTAATCATGAGAGCTTTCAGATTCACAAAAAATATATCAGTTTCTTCTTCATTAAATGCGGTAATTCTATTCATGGAAGTAGCTTCAGGCCTTCGAAGTGATATATTTGGATGTTTAGCCAAAAAATTGTAATACCAATCCATTCCTGCCATACCAGTTACTTTATTGCAATTATATTTTATGTTGTTTGCGGTGGCAAAATCGAAAGCTATCTTTCTCAGAGTATGTATTGTTATCCCAAAGAAAGCCTTACATGACTTTAAAATAAAATAAACCAGTTCGTTTTCTTGTATTTCGTTAAAAACGGATTTTCTATATCTCTTTGGTATTGTAGAATCACTTGGTCAAAAAAGTAGCTCTAGGAATACCATATTTTTCTTCCGTCTGACGAAAAGTTATCTTCTGGTCTTTTATTTCTTGCACAGCTTTTCGTAATGATTCGATGGTGTATGATTGTTCTTTTTTTCTTATATATTTCCGAGGCATTTAAAAATGAGCAGTTATTGATTAATTTCATAATAGTTTATTGAATTAGGGGTAATTGCGGACGTCCGTATTTATCCCGCAAGGCTTGTCGTCCGCAATTAACCCAACTGGGTATTTTTAAATCAAAGAGAGAAATTTGTAGGTTATGAAAACGTTCCATAAAAATAAACATCGGCTATTCAAACTCCATTGACAAAGTTATCCATAGAAAATATCACTTTTTACCATCACTTAGTATACAGACCTGTCTCTCGACTTAAAAAACACTGAAAATTAGATAAATATACTCTTTTTTTTTTAATTTTACCTACCTTTCAAACTGTGTGCAGCCGGCTGTCGTAAGTTTTTGCGTGGCACTAAAATGGCGGAAAGAAACAGATGATAGCACCGGGCTGCCGGTGTTGGTGTTTCATTGCCACATTCCCGCTAAGAAATAGTCTTGATTTTAGGTCTCTTCTGTTATAAAATTAGTTTTTATAAATAATTTTTGAAAGATGGATAAAAGTTTGGACGTTTCGACTACTTTCAATCTTTATCAAATTATTTATGCTTCTAAATGTTAGGTCTCTTCTGATTTAAATTAAGTTTCTTTTATAATTTTTTGAAGACAAATGGAAATTTGACGTTGCAATTTCTTTTACTTTATCAAAATATGATATTTATATTAATATAAATGTTTATATTCATCTAAGTTGGATTTTCTGAATATACTGCTTACAACACCACCACGCCAACACTAACAATTATTCTGTCTGACGCGCGTTTCGATAACCAAGTTATCTTCTTCAGTTTACAGTTTACCTTCAGTCTCTGAAGACGATAACTTGGTTATCGAAACGCGCGTCAGACAGTATAATTGTTAGTGTTGATGTAAACAGTATATTCAGTATTCATATTCATATTAATATAAATATTTATATTCATATTGATATAAATACTCAAATAGTCAGTATCAATATTCTGATAAAGACTACAAGCAGTCGAAACGTCAAATTTTCATCTGTCTTTAAAAAAAACTAATTTTCAATCAAATGACGTGTAAAATCAAGAACATTTAGAAGCATAAACATATCAAGAGGTCTAAAAAATAAGAAATTAAGGAAATTTATCAAAGTATTTTGATATATATAGCGCCATCTTGTGTAGGTGAATCAGTATAATAAATGAAGTAGTACGAGTTTGTGTGGTGCCATCTACAAAATATCTTCGTACTTGTCCACATCAGTACCGCAATACGTTCGAAGTTATCTGCATAAAAGAGAATAATGTTGTTGGAGAACATAAATAGATGGAGTGGTAGGTATAAAATATATTTTATTAGTAATATACCTTCGAAAGCTTTGATGAATGATGATAACTAACAAACAATTATAATCAGAAGCACGATATTTCAACGTTCATGTTAAAGATTGTCAATCTCAATGAATAATTTCCGTTATTACATCGAAAATGAAAAAATTATTGCCAGCTGCGTATATAAATAAAGGGCTAAAGTGGATGTTATATGATACATTGCATGCAGAGTTCTAACATATAAATATTCTCTTCTTTCATAATTTAGTACGACTGAATTAACAATGAGATAAAGAATTTGGTAAGATTATGCTGGAAAACCGGAAAATTCTCTATTAAAAAACTAGGAAACAAAATTTATTAGAGGTCTTTTTCTAAAGAGTAACAGTTATATGGTGATTTGAAAGTTATCGCATTGGGATTTGTTTGTGGTACAGTCGTGCAGTGGAGGGTGAGGCCAAATTGGACGGAAATATCCGTATGTCAACCGGAATACCAAAATGTTAAGTATGTGCCTCTGGTAGACTCATAAAATGTCCTTTCACCTACTCTTAACATTGAACTTAGACTTTTGTAAATACTATCAATGAAGATGGGATTTAAATACCAACAACAAGTGTTTTCCCAGTGAAGTTGATGACAGACACACCGGATTTCACTGAGGCGGTTGCCGAGACTGTTCAAAACATATATGACGCTTAACAATTTTCGTGTTCGTTTCTCATTTCAGTCTATCATTATATGCAGTTGTAGTCATACTATGAATCTGAATGCTTTTCAACATCTGAGATTAGATTCTCCACATCGTTTTTTTCTTCCCTCCTAGTTAAATCCCGCGTCAGTTTTATACTCATAAAAATTTTTAAACGCGAATAACTCGGAAACTAAGAGGAATTCGAGAAAAACTGTCTAAGCAAAAAATTTTTTACAAAAAAGATCTGTAGTCATTTTTTCGTTGTAGCCATTATTTCTGAGTAAATCTACCTCAACGCCGAAAGCCGGAACACTCGATCGCGAATTCCCAGTGAAATTCAATTTACGTACCAGGCTCACAGGGAAACTGCTCTAACTCTTGTAAAACTACTTCCTTTTAAAAAAATCAAAATTCATTCATCATAATGGTTAAGATCTCTATTTTCTACTCGGGTAAGTTTTCGAAAATCTTGCAAGATGAAGAGGTATATTGGCCACATAAGCACTTGAAGTTTCAATGGATATACTTCATCACTCGCCAAATTCAACGAGAGATTTATCGTTCGTGTTATTATCAATATTTTCTACTTAGTGGTTTCAAATGAACTTTTAAAAAACTCATGAACTCTATTTTCATTCTAGATTGATTATTATTTCAATATTCACAGACTTCTTAATAGTTTCTCTTTCACAAAAATGTGGGTACTCATTTTGTGCTCTACAGTTTTGGTTCCGGCATTTTTTTTTTGAATTCTATGTAGTTTTCGAGTTATTAGCGATTCAAAATATTTTCAGCATTCAAACCCATTTTATAATGGAAATTTGAGGTTGAGAAAAAATTTAAACCTTCTTTGTACAGAATATTGTGCTCCTCATTTTTTGTCTCGGCAGTTTGTGTCGAAAACTTAATAGTTTTCGAGTTATCCGCGATTCAAAATGTTTTTGAGTACATAAGCCCAATAAGGGGGTTAGTAAAAATGCTTGAAGAGAATTTTGTGCTGTACATTTTTTGCCCCAGTACTTTTCTTTTTTTCGAATTTCTCGTAGTTTCCCAATTATTCGCGATTATGGTAAAAATTTTGGGGTTGGGAACAAATATCTGGGATAATTTTTTGAAGAGAATTTTGTACTCTACATTTTTTGTCACGGCATTGTTTTGAGTTTGAAGTTTCAAAATTACGAAAACCCGTGCCCGTAATTGTATTAATTAAGAATTGCTAGTCTTATTCAGTATCCCAAAACCTCCCAGAATCTCGAAAATCAAAACCGTCCAATTTAATTTAAGGTTTTAGCTCAAAAGCGCCTAATTTTCCTGTACTATGGTGCCGACTCGGTAGCCGTATCGAATAAAACCACTCTGTCTCTCATCGCCCTTAAGTGACGCTGAGTTTATGGAGAGAACTTATTTTTATTTAGTCACAGATATGAAAATTACTGAGCGATATTAATTTTATACACCAACATACCACGTAAGAACTTAGAGCTTGGAACTCATTCGTAAATGTCGCGAAAGGATTTTTAGGCAACCTTATGAATACAAACTACTGTCAATAAATATCCACTTTCTCCATTCCGATTTATCATTTCTGATCTCCATTCCTGAGAAATTATGAGCTGTCAACGGCGAGCAGAGTGAAAGGTTGCACCAAGATATCAGAAAAGTGGAATTTTGGTACCTAGGACGACTGGACGTGTAATTATTGCTGGTTTTTGCTGATATGAATGAAAAAAAGTATTTTACGAATAAATAAGTTAGGAAAGTATTGTTTCCCCAATAGATTCCGTATTGTCTGGTGCTTTGTCACTTGGGATACTTCTAGCTACGTTGAGCATCTAGTCCCTGTGTGATGCATCAATAGTAGATTCACTTTGTCTTTGGGATCAATATGACCTTGGTAAGGTTCCAGTTGTCAGAAAAGTGTTGTTTCTCCAATAGATCATTCTATTTGAACCAGTTTGGTACGCAGTTTGCCAGTATCTTTGTAGCGTCTGAAAGGATGCCGTATTGTCTGGTACCTTGTCACTTGGGATATTTCTAGCTACGTTAACTATCTACTCCCTGGCTACTTGTAATACCGACAGTGATACATCAATAGTAGATTTATCTTTGCAGAAACGAAACTGTTTCTTGTTACTTTCAAATTTATCTCTCTGGTGAGTCCGTTTCTGATCAGTGTTTCCAGAAACTTACGAGTTCAGCATGCATATTCGTCTATATGAGTTGGAATCCTTTTTTGGGATCAAGATGACCTTGGTAAGGTTCCAGTTGTCAGAAAAGTGTTGTTTCTCCAATAGATCATTCTATTTGAACCAGTTTGGTACGTAGTTTGCCAGTATCTTTGTAGCGTCTGAAAGGATGCCGTATTGTCTGGTACCTTGTCACTTGGGATATTTCTAGCTACGTTAACTATCTACTCCCTGGCTACTTGTAATACCGACAGTGATACATCAATAGTAGATTTATCTTTGCAGAAACGAAACTGTTTCTTGTTACTTTCAAATTTATCTCTCTGGTGAGTCCGTTTCTGATCAGTGTTTCCAAAAACTTACGAGTTCAGCATGCATATTCGTCTATATGAGTTGGAATCCTTTTTTGGGATCAAGATGACCTTGGTAAGGTTCCAGTTGTCAGAAAAGTGTTGTTTCTCCAATAGATCATTCTATTTGAACCAGTTTGGTACGTAGTTTGCAAGTATCTTTGTAGCGTCTGAAAGGATGCCGTATTGTCTGGTGCTTTGTCACTTGGGATACGTTGACTATCTACACCCTGGCTACTTGTAATACAGACAGTGATGCATCAATAGTAGATTCATCTTTGCAGAAACGAAACTGTTTCGTGTTACTTTCAAATTTATCTCCCTTGTGAATCCGTTTCTGATTAGTGTTTCCTGAAACTTACTGAGCTTAGCATGCATAATCGTCTATATGAGTTGGAATTCTTTTTTGGGATCACGATGACTTTGGTAAGGTTCCAGTTGTCAGGAAAGTGTTGTTTCCCTAATAGATAATTCTATTTGATCCAGTTTGATACGCAGTTTTACAGTATCTTGATAGCGTTTGGAAGGATGCTGTATTGTCTGGTGCTTTGTCACTTGGGATACTTCTAGCTACGTTGACTATCTCTGATCAATAAACGGTTCGACGTTACTTGGTGTATTTTCGCTTGGTTATTTATCTAATGTATATTAGCACTTTTGTTAGAAAAATATACCTAATTTTTGGGTATCTGCAGCTTTCTGAATGCATGTAAATAATTTTTTTCTTTCAAATAAAAAAATATGTAAAACACACATTATTTTAATTTTTGTTGCTCATCCCGAGCATATTCGTCAGTTTTTAGTACTCTCTACCTAAAATATCACAGTAAAAAGTTTGATAAGTCTACAACCATATGTATGTTGGAATAATTGTGACAATTTGAAAATATATTTTTATGATTAAATTTCATATAGGCACTTAAATAACTGGTTAATAGCTTTATATGCGATCGTTCACTTTGTTAATTATTTAACTTTCTATAAATATGTGAAATAATCGTATCGTTTAAGATTACAAATTACAGATTTTATAAACAAAAGTATGTAAAAGAAATCGTTCCACTTACAGTTTCCTCGATAAAATCTAACTTGATTTCTTTTACTCAGTTAATATGTTTAATTACTTAACTTTCAGCGATCTAACACACTTAATAACCTATGTTGAAATAGTGATTTAGATGCTATTTGTAAGATTCGAGATTTTTGTGGTATGTAAACATTTCTAGAGAAAATTCTCCAATAATTCTAACTATCATTTTCGTTATAAAAACCGCACTTTTAAAAACTTGACGCAAACGTTAACTCATAAAGATTTGTTGGATATTGTAACGTTTTTCGTATTTATATATATTCTTTCTATTCGTGAGGTGAATTCATAATAATTACGTTCTCAATTTACTTACACACTATGCAATGCACTTAACTTATAATAATTTACTTATAAATTATGGGAATATTGAATGCAAAAATCCTAATCTCTTAAGATTTTGTACTTTTATACTAATGATTTTAATATGATTTTGAGAAAAAAGTTTTTTACTTTAAACCATATGGTAAACACATTTTAACCTTGTCAAATAATATATTTAGGTATTTCCCTAATAAAGATATAAAAGATTTTCGAGCTACAGGTCATAAAAACGGGTATAGGTTTATGTATAGAATGGATAATAAAATCCAAAATGTATTCATTTTAGAAAGTAGGTATTTTCAATTCTCTCAAGAATCAACGTTGTAAGGACATACCTCCAAAACTCTAAGTGAAATAAAATAATCTTCCAATTGCCAATTCCAATCTTCCTAAATAATTAAATAAACCGCCTGCCATAATAAAAAGTTCTGAGAGGAAACATCAAAGGCACGTCCGCTATTTATGAAAAAACAGATGAAAGGCGCCGCGCGAATTCGCAAAAATTCAAATTTCCAGACATAGAGAAAACATGATGTCATTAGATTTAATGTAGTAGAGAGTCATGTATAAATAAAACTGCAGGTGGAGAACCCCCAACCACTACCATAAACCAAAGTACATGGTCTCGTTTTGCAAGAAATAAATGAATTGAGCACAGCTTGCAGACTATTCGGCGGCTTTGTCTTCTAATGTGCTTTGACCTCGCACTTTAAGGTGCTTTTTCTAGCCTGTATATTGTTGCCAAACGTTAAGTTTAGTCTATAACACAAACCGGCTGTGGCGGCCTTCTGTTTCCTCTCTTTTTCAGCTTTGATTTCATGAGCATCTAAGCGATTCCACTGCGTTTTGTTGCAAAGTCTCTTTTTCGAACATATAGCATCTATAACTGCCCTTTTTAAGTAATGATATGATGATATCGTGCAAAATAGACACATCATTTGTGTTTATGGTTGTGAGAGGAGCGGCGAAGTCTTCCGCATCGATAATGAGGGATTGGAACTCTTCCGCCTATTCATTTATATCTTTGTAAGTTCAAAGAAGAGTGGACAGGAGATAACTGGAAATGACGTTCTTGGTGAAAGAGCTCCAAATTACTTTTTAAAATTTAACGCCTTTATAATTTGTTTAAATGAAATCGCTGATGAGTAAAGATGGTGGTATGAAGTAATTAGATCTCCAATAAAGCATTCATCCTCTACGAGTGTATTTATTCTGCCTGTACAGATTATAAAGTCGATATTGGAAAAGCTCTAGTGACTTTAATTTACTCATGAGAATGATTCTAGGAGAAGGAAATGCATATTCAAGAAAATTGATAGAAAGGGTCCAATTCAAGTGTTTGTCATAGGAAAAGATGGTTGTGCATCGAGATATCGATGGCTATGCAACCCAGATTCTCTCTAGAGACAAAAATTACTGAAGTAAGTGAAGAGAAGAGGGACGAGAAGTCTGTTGCCGTGATAATAGAAGTTCCTGTCCAAGTGAAGATTGGTACAACCAGTGAATTGAGGGTTATTTGCAAAATGCTAGTGATTGATAAAATTTGACTATCTTGAAATCTGAGGGTATATGGTGGTACTAGAAGTCGCTTCTTGGCTACACCTTGAAAATATTGGGACGTGGACCAATCTCGAAGGTTTTTCAAGCATGAAAATCTTTTTCTATCCAGGCCCCGCCTGCCTTCTACCTTCCCTTCCATGATCAGCTGTAACAAGGCATATTTTTGATTTCTAAAAATGTGGCAAGTAGGAAGCTTTCCTTCTCTATACAATGGTTAATAGTTCTCGTTCTCTGTTCATTCGTCTTAGCACCTCGTCGTTGGGCACCCGATTCATCCATGGTATTTAAAGGATCCGTCTAAAGAGCCACATTTCAAAAGCTTCCACCTTATGCATGCTGGAGACCTTCAACGTCCAGCTCTCAACACCATAAAGTAGGGTAGTCAAAACATAGCATTGTGTTATTCTCCAACGTGTTCTCAGATTAAGGTCATTACTTGTCAGAAGCGACTTCTTGTCTTAATTTCTTCACCTGGGTCTCACTCGTCAATCAGCCAGCTTCCCAAATACTTAAAACTCTCTCTTTGGGTTGGTTATTAATTGAATGGTTTTCGATATTACCATGAATTTCGTTTTACTGTAGTTTATTTTAAGTCCGCAATTTTCACTTTTCACACACATTCAGTAGCTGTTGGATATCTTGAATGGTGTGGGCTAGTATTACAGTGTCATCTGCATACCTAATATTGTTTAAGATTTTCCCAATAATTTTAATTCCAGTTTCAATGTCTTCCAGAGCCTCCTGGAAAATTGCCTGTGAATATATATTAAGCAGGAGCGGGGAAAGAACGCAACTCTGTCTTACACCTTACACCTCATAATTTTGATTTTTTCCGAGAGACGGTTATCGCACTTTATCCAATACAGTTGTTTAAGTATAGTGATGTCTCTACTATCGACTCCCAGTTTGTTTAATAAGTTAATCAGGATATCATGCTTAACATTGTCAAAAGCTTTTTCGTAATCTATGAACCAAGCTATTACGGTTGATCTAAACATTTCTGTATTAAGACTTGTACTGCAAAAAGGGCCTCACGTGTTCCGAAGCCGTTCCTAAATCCAAACTGAGTTTCGCCAATATTAGCATCCAATTTTCTCCATATACGGGTGTGTATGATCATCAAAAATGCCCTTAAGACGTGACACATGAGACTCATGTGGGTGATAGGGTGATAAAAGTCGAAACAAGCCTTTCTTCGGGAATATTACTTGTCACTTTAAGATTCTGAGCAGTAGTGTAAGATGTTCATCATCAAGAAGTTTTATCAATTCTATGTGGATATCATCTGGACCAGTAGCTCTCCCATTTTTGGTCAGACGTAGTGCATTTTTAATTTCTTACATGATAATGTCTGTGCCCTCTAAATCATCCGCATCTTGCCTGTCTGTGCGGTTGTCATCAAATATTTTTTTAATGTATTTGCACCATTCCTCAAGTTGTTCTTACTGATCTATGTAATAGACAGTCAAGGCTTTTTCCGGTGTAACTGCAGCAGTTTTTAGGGGATTTTTGGGAACACAGTACAGGAAATGGCCAGTTGATGCACAGCGGTTGCAGTATTTGTGTACTACTTACAAATAATTGGAGCTCGAGGTTTCGCAAAGATGCAATAGCTCATGGAAGTTTGTACCTTTATTACGGCAATATGGTAAATAGTTTCGAATAATTACAGAATCAGGGGGGGAGGTTTGGGAATCAGGCTATAATCTTCCTGAATTAAATGCGGATTTGGTACAAAAATTTCTTATACCGTGTGATACATAAAATAATTACTTCCGAACTGAACAATCAAAAATTATCAGCGCGATGAGTACCACGAATATTAACGGATGCACATAACCACACATGGAAAGCTTTTAGCACAGTATAGATAAGACAAACTTTATTTTCTTGAAATATTATTCACAATAAATTTCTTATGAATTCATCACTATGATGGAGAGGCAAAACTGTAGTGTAATCAAAGAGAGCAAAGAGGGCCACAATTACAAGTGCCCATTATGCCAATTTGGCTCTAAAATGACATAAAAGGTATTGCAATAGACACAATAACTCAGATAGAAAGAAGAATATTTGTGTGGTAAATGTCTTTCATTCAAATATGTGTGATCATCCATGGATTGTGAAGCCGGAGAATAAGTAAAATAAGTCATGAAGTGTTATAGTTATAGATAACGAGTCAAGTTTAAGTTTTAAATGGAATATATTTTTTTTATTACATTTATGCAGTGAACAAAATTCTAAGATGTTTGACGCCTTGGATACTTGAAAATATTTTGGTCTTCTTTTGGTGTTTTTAGTGCATCTGGTCACCTTCCACAAATTTCAACGTTTGAATTGTTAAATTGTTTTCTAAAACTGTTACTTCTATATAATATTTTCAGATTTATTCACCCGCTTGGATTGTGGGAAATTATTCGCTACGTCTATGTTAAAATCGTTCTCACTAAACGCACAATTAAAAGTGGTACCTATATAGTTATTTGTGGTAGTTTTGTTCAAAGAAAACTGCAACTAATAAGATAATGAGTCTCATAATTGAATGGTTTTACCTTCATTTCATGTAAAAGGATTAATTAAGAACTTCCTGATGAATTAATCAGACAAATACGCACCGTTCTAATAAAAAAAATCAATACTAAGTTCCCGTTAGGTACTTATTTATTAACTAATAGAAAAACGGATATTTTCTATAATTTATATACTCAGAAACTTTTTGTGATTAAAGGTGTGGAATATTGAGAACTGTTAAAAGCTGAATTTAGTTCAAATAAACCTCATTTCTGTCTACAATTCTGGCTTGTATCCCTTTACAGTCATCTATATAGAACTCAGTATTTTCACTAAACTCTCTTGTACGAGGGTTGCTACTAGAGTTTTAAGATAGACAAATAAAAACGACTATTTATTCATTATACAACAATCTGTTTCTGATAAGCTATTATGATGTATTTGTGATTCATTCCATGATTTTTTTTTTACATAAAATCCCCGTCTTCCTATAATTCAGAGACTCGACTAAATTTATTTGAAAATAAGAGGCTTAAGTACTTTATAATCAAGCATAAATGCAAGCAGCATAGCCAGCGCTATCTACCAAATGTTTTCATCACTTTTTGTTTTGTAATTTTATAATAAAACATAGTACATCAAAATCTAGAAATTTTTAATAATCCTCAAACATTGTTATTGAAAAATAATAAGCAGTTAAGTATAATCATTTTCCAAGTAAGATTTATATTGAAAAATTGTAAAATTACACCTAGTCCAAGTAAATTTTCTCAATCGTCTAAGAAAATTACTCAAATTGTAGTTTAATTTGAGTAAAACAAAGGTAATTTTTCAGGAAATTTTTACAGTGTACTTCCAATACTTTCTAAACTAGTTACTAGAAAAGCTATTAGAAATCAGAACAATAACAATTCTCGATGAAAAGTAAATTATTCCGAAATACCAAATGGGATTCCGGGAGGAACAAGTATAAAGGATAACAAAACAATCATGCAAGATACAAAGTACTGATCCCGAATATTCCTCGTTGTAAGTCAGGCCTTTGATAAAGTCTAGGATTTACTTTACAAAATTCGATAATTCTTTTCCTAAATTATTTTCTCTCAATTTAAGATCAGTCCTTCATATTCAAGTACCAAAACGAATATTCAATCATGGCTTAGTAGCTTTCTCAAAAACCGATCACTGGTGGTGTTTCCCAAGGTTATATACTCGACAATGTAAACTGCAAACCCAAACCATAACTTCGCCGACGATAACCACCCCAATAAACTTGGCTAACAACCAAATCTGTCACCACCATCAATACCAATCTTAAAAACAGTCTGATGCTGTTTTTACGAAGACAGTTCGCACTGCGGGCTCAGGATTTGGACATAAACTATCACCATCATCGTAAATTCGCGTGTTGAAGTTGTGAGCAATATGTCCTGGTATAATCACGTGGCCGAATTAGCTAATTAGCAAAAATTTTGAGCCCTCTTTAAAACCGAAAAGTTATATACCTACTCGGCAACAGCTTCTAATCCTCTATAAGGCTCTGATTTAACCTAGAGTTGACCAGAAACTTGGACAGCCCATGGAGAAAAGGTCGTAGATCTGACTTACTACCGCTACAGATGCTCTTCCGAGCTGTTCAGTATAATCCTATCAAGAGCAAGATCTATTCGACAGGCAGACGTGGCTCATGAGGACCGTGTTCGCCTGCAGATGACCAGAACGCGAATTTATTGAGAGTCTTTTCCCCTTGGTATATTTTTAGGTCTTTATCTTTGTCTTTTTCTTATATATACAGCTGATTTACCCATATAGTAGTTGCGCACTAAACTGAATCACAAATCTTTAAAAAAATTCGACAGGCTACAACAGAAGTCGAAAATATAGTAAATTTAAGTTAACAAATCTAAATCTATCCACATGATATTCACAAACAGACGAGGAAACTGTCCTTCCATCACAATAAACGAGCATGGAATTCCATAGAGAGAAGAAGCCAAATATCTTGGAATCCATCTGGTAAGGAAACTTTCTTGAAAAAAATACCCGTCGCCAGAGCTTAGTATTAAACTTAAATAACTGTATTAAATAATTGGAGAGAGTCTGGTAACATAGGAAAATATTTTATCAAACCACCAATTTTCAAATTTGAAGCGTATTGTAAAATTTATAAAAGCATCGATCAAAAGTTCATTAAAGTAATTCCAATTGAATCAGAAACACTCCCAGTTGAATGAATTTCCCTAAAAACTCAATATAAACTTAATAAATTATCCTAAATGTGTTCGCATTATCAATTACCACAACACGAAAATATCGAATTTAACAAACTCAATAACAAAACTATAATTCAAATTTTAGTAGATGAGCTAATAAACGGTTACCGAGCACAAAATTTTTTCCAATAAAAATATAACGCTTGAAGCTAACGGTGTTTACCAAACTTGCTGTTCCCGAAATGATAACATAAATTTCATTTAACTACATCAGCCATATTAAATGAATCTTACTCAAATAAAGCAATTTATTATTAAATACGAAAGTCCATTTTATTGGTCGAGCCGCCAGCAATACCCTCGTTGCCAATTGGCTTCGGTGTAAACCTCTGAAAACGACAGGCGTTAACAAGAAGGTTGGGTTCGAATTGCCATTGTTCTGAAGCGGCCAATCGACGGGCGCCGAGGCGTTCACCGCTAGTATAATCCCACTAAACGATGGGGCGATCAGTTCAAACAGTTGTTTAGTAGATATCAGAGCAGTTAAGAGTTGCTGTGTTTGTTCAGTGATTTTCTCAAGTGATTATTCAACATGCCTAGGCCGTCTAGGGACTCCTATGGCGACCAGAAACCTCCATATTCCTATATATCTTTAACAGCTATGGCTATCTGGAATTCACCCGAAAAAATGCTTCCGCTTTCCGAAATATATAAATTTATAACCGACAGATTTCCGTATTATAGAAAAAATACTCAAAGGTGGCAAAATTCGTTAAGGCATAATTTATCTTTCAACGATTGTTTCATCAAAATCCCAAGACAACCCGATAGACCGGGTAAAGGTGCGTACTGGGCTTTACATCCCGCAGCTTTTGATATGTTTGTTAATGGAAGTCTACTTCGACGAAGAAAGCGCTTCAAGCTCTTGAAAAGTGATAAAGAAATACTAGAAAATGAATTAGCCGCTCTTACAAATATAAATAGGATATTCTTTTCGCCACCGAATCCTCAAGGAGAAGTTAACCCCGCAGCTCATCCGACGGTAGTGGCGCCGCAACCTCCTTCGCCTAATATAACTAAATCGCCCGAAACTTCGGTCACATGTATAAGACCTAAAAGGTCTTTTACAATAGAAAGTTTAATATCTCCCGATAAACCTACTCCTGTGGTGCCTAGTGCTACACATATGGTGCCTCATGTTCATCCTTGGATGCTGTCTTCATACGACTTCACGTTTACTAATCCAATTGCTTTAATGCCTCCTGCTACCCATTATGAAGCTTATGGACTTGCTTCTGCCGAAGAATTGTTTAGAGTTTCGCAGTTATAAAAAATTTGTGTTGATTTCGTAGACTTCTTAAAGAAGAATATTAGAAAATTGGAAGGAAGCTGTAACTCTTTGGGAGTTCTAAGACTGAGTTACTGTTGTAAAAGTACGTACTTTTGTTGTGATTTTTTTTGTATAAGTATTTATTTTGTTGATATTATAAATAATATGAAATTAACATGATTGTTTCGTTTTAAACAGTTAAATTTAATTATATCATTTCTGGTTGTTCACTTGAATTTAAAAAAAATGATACGACACCTGCATATAATGTGATGCTATTCAAAATACACCATTGGGAATCAAAGTTTAGTCTACTCACTTTGATATACCTACCTATTTGGTTACTGAAAGCTTTCAGTAAATTATTTATAAAGACATTGGTCTATGTGAAAAAAATATTAAATTTTTACATTTTTTCTAATATCTATGAGGAAAAAGTTTCAGTATTCTTCACGCGGATCTTCAAAAGAACAATGGCAGTATATATATCAAATAATAATTTATTCCTTCGGAAATATCACTGATGCTAAGGAATTTCTTAACCATCCGCTAGGCGCTTAAGCTTTTGCAACACCACCAGGTATTAGCCGTATTCTGGTCGGCAACTTTTGTTTCATTTCATTTCCTAACTCACTCTTAATGATGATTTAATTTGCTTTAAAAAAAAATAAACGTCTTCGCAAAGAACTTCCATGGCATTCCAACAATATTCGCATATTGTTTTGGAATCAATCTTCACACAATTTGCTTCATTTTCTTTCTTCAATGTCTTCAACTGCTCTTTTCCAATAATGAAGGCTTCGCATCTATGGGAAGGTTTTTTATGTCTGATCTGGCATACAACTGTTCTTTCATTAAATTTTGAACCAGGTTTTTGAGAAAAATATTTCTTCGATCAGGAGCTTCTACTGGTAATCCTTAATTAAACAATATCTGTTTTTTGATCCCAGCTACGTTCATTACATTCTTGGTGTCTGTCGATTCTATCATTATTATGCATAATTTAAATCAACTACATATTTATTTTTCTTCATTGCGTATGAGAAACAATAGGCAACTCTTTTTGGAAGCCGAACTGAGAATTGGCAAAAATTCTTGATGGATAGCTAATGTATTTTTCATCAGGGTGTCCAGGAATGGAATTTTCTTTGCTAAAAGAATCTGAGCCAAGTCGAACGGCGTGTGACAACTTTCACTTCAATATTAACTGTTTATTGAATGACTGAGATTTACTTCCACTTTTTTGTTGTAGGGGATGAATATCAGGTACTTGAACACAAAAAAATAACGAAAATTCCTGTATGTCGTCCACCTGACGTCGTATCGCCGGGCGAAAGGTTAAACGAAACCATTTCACCCTCACTTCAAATTTCATTTTAAATCGTATTAAAAATCGACATTCTCGTCTTCTAGTATTCCTCATGCAAAAAGGGGAGCCCCAGTTATCTTCGCGGGGAGTATGTTGTTACAATTTTTAATTATTGTCAAAATGACAATAGCTATCAAACAATTTATTTATTTGATTACTTCTATCGTTAATATGTCTATTCATCTATTAAAATATGATTGAAAAATTATTATTTCTTCACAATGGAAACTTAAAGCAAAAAAGTCGATTGTAACAACTTACCCCCGATGGGAGCTTGTTGTTACACCTTCGGGGTAAGATGTTATGTTAAATTAATAGACATAATCGTCAATGATTAAGATTTTTTTTATTATTTACAAACGTTATAAATAAAAGAGATTACTTGAAACAGGCTTCTCACAATTATGAATACATATAGTAGAAGTTGGCCTAATTTGGACCTATTTTATAATATTCACTATATATAAGCTCGGAAGAAGTGTCAATAGAATTTAAAAAGTAGAAAAGAAACTTCCTAAGTGTAATAAAACCATCTATTAGAGTTTCAAATACCATTTATAATAGTAAAAAAGAAATTTAAAGAAATCATATCATCGTTCAAATATATAAAATATATTTGTACGGCTCGCTGCCCAAATTGGACCACTAGCTTTCTTATCAACAATTATAACAATAGAACCTTTCAACTGCAGCACTAGCTCCAGCACTCCGAGTATGAATCCAAGAGTTTTTTCTTTCTTTCTTGTTTTTTTCACTTAATGCTCAGAAACATGAACTACTATTTTCTGTTTTATGTTTCGGCATTTTATCAAAGTTTGGTGAATTGATTTTTTGACTTTATTCTGTCTAACTGTGATTTCTGCTTATTATTTCTACTGCTTTTTGAGGTATTGGCGACCTCCGAGAACACGAAGGACTATCTGGATTTTGATTTTTCTTTGCCACCGTTGATATTTTTTCAAGGACTCTGCCTGCCTCTTTGCAGGTGAATGCATTTAAATTGAAGTCACCATACCGCAATATCGCTTTTTTCTATCAAAATAGACTTCCTTGAATGCTATTTGCACGGAAAAAGTTTCCATAGTGTCCATCGACTCAGCTCAGGGTAGTTCTTATAATCTGATGTAAATTATTTTCTAAAGAAGAACACATGTACTTTTCTCTTTATTTCAAATGATTTTTTCCTAGGGAAAGAAGATTTGTATGAAAGAAATCCTTGGAATTAAAATAAAGCAAAATTTCTAACTATTATTGGGTACTTTTATAAATGGAATGATACGGTACGAAAACTTGTATTAGCTCAGGTACAAAATTTTAGGAACTATCTAGATTATTCTGTATCTAATAATATTTTAAATGACCTTACAAAGTTTTGGTTTAGTAAGTAGGTTTTATTACCCTCTCGTACATAAAAATAGATTGTAATTTGGCCGAATTCACATTCCCAGAATATTCAAGTCAGGTATGCAACCTATGAATCATCTTGTTATGACAAAAGAATTTTGTGGGCAACGAAAACAATTTTTTCTCAAACTCTCAAAGTAATTTTTGAAAACTATTGATAATTTATATAAAATTCCATTTAAAAATTATACGAGGATATATTGAAAAATTCTTAGCCTACTATAGAACCAAACAAAATTTCAAATGTCAAAATATTTTTTTACTCAACATATTCTCCTCTTAATTGGATACATTTATTACAGCGAACCTGCAATGTCTCTAGACCTTTAAAAAAAATGTTTCTTCTTGCTCTGCATACCAAACCCCCACAGCTTTTATTATCTCCTCGTTGGAAGAAAATTTACGAACTTTTAAACTTTTTTTCGGTTGAGGAAAGAGATGATAGTCGGACGCAGCCAAATCTGGTGATTAAGGGGGGTGTTCTAGCAATTCAAACCCTAAATCACGAATTTTTTGCATCGCAACATGAGATTTGTGTGCAGGGGCTTTGTCCTGCAAAAAAATAGCTTTCCGCGTCTTTCCTTTAATTTTTTCCCGTAGAGTGGTCAGTAATATTGAATAGTAATCTCCAGTTATTGTTCAATCCTTATCCAAAAAATTAATCATGATTACTCCATGGCAATCCCAAAAAACTGAAGCAAGAACTTTTCCAGCAGATTTTTGGACACGAAACTTCTTAGGTCTTGGAGAACCAGAGTGTCGCCATTCCATCGATTGTTGCTTTGTTTCTGGATCGTAGAAATGTACCCAAATCTCATCTATAGTAACTTGAGCACAGATCGAACGCTTTTGGTCAACATTCAAACATTTGGAGATCCATTTTGCAGCATTTTTCTCATGTTTGACGTGAACTATATGATGAACGCCTCTCGTATGAAATATTCAGTCCATTTTAGCCAAATTCGACGGTCTGATAAAATCATGTCAAGAACTGCATTGATATATTCGGGTACTGACACAGAAACTGGCCTTCCCGATCGGCAATCATCTTCAATAGAAAATTTACCTTTTTTGAAGCTTGCAGTTCAATTTTTCACGGTCGCATACGAAAGACATTGATCACCAAGAGTATTTAGAATATCTTCGTAAATCTGCTTACCTCTTAACCCTTTTAAATACAGGTACTTGATGACATCTTTTTTCTTTTAATTTATTGCGTATGTCGGCTGCCCACTCAGAATCAGACGCTATCGCCGGCGTTTCTCTCTGGATAGGGGTTTCTGAGCTGTCTCACCAACAATAAGGTTATGATTCCCCTAAAGAGGGTTCGAAAATTTATATATTACTGATTTTTAAAAACTAAAATTAGCCTTTAACGAAGCGGGTCTCGATTCTATAGACCTCAATTTGAACTGAGAATTATTTATCTAAAACAAGGGACAGTATACATATATATAATATATAGTGAAACCTTTTTGAGTTATCTGTAGTACGACACTATTCGATTTAATCGGCGATTAATATGAAGTCTTATATATATTAACAAGCTTATTTACTCAATTTCCCCCTTAGTTGTCATTAACGTAAAAGCACGTGCCTGTTCCAACTTTCGTTACTTTTTGAACTATCTCTGTAGCGATTTCTTTTACTATCTAATTAATAGATAAGTTCTCAATGTTGCGTAACCTCCAATATTTTTGAAGACAAATATTTATTTCTATTAACAATTTCATAACAAGAGATAAAATGAACTAATAAATAATGAAACCGGATGTACTGCTCAAAGTTATATTCATGTAATCAAAAATACGCTACTTTTTCTTAGGAGGTGAAAGGAGAAAAAATTGGAATTGTAAAATTTACATAATATATTGATGTGTAGTAATCGATTCGAGAGCAAAAGAGAGAAAGTCTTCTATGTCAACTATATTCACCTGAACCGATGAAACCGATATTTTTAAACAATAGGAAATTTAGAAGCGTGAATTTTCAATCAGTGTCATATATCTGAATTTTTATACATCTAGGCATTTCGTGAGGACATTAATTCTCCTCCAGAAGACGTAAGATTCACCTTATACAAAACATCAATATCCGACTTTACTGATTTGGGATTTTCTCGTTTCTTTTCCATCTTGTTTTCCAGCGCTGTTTTTTTCCAAATGTTGGAGATAGAATTTGTAAGGGGTGGTTCTCCACAGTTTGAGAAGTTTTAATCATATTAGAATGAAGAAATACATTTTTAATATCAATGAAACACAAAATTTTCGCAGTATTCACCAATAAATTTTCGTATGTTGATTTCCAGGTGTACAATCGTTTCTGATCCATCAAGGTAGACAAGTACCTTTACATAACCCCGTAAAAAATAATCCAATGTGATTAAATCATACGATATTGATGGTTTTGTAGTTGGACCTTTTATCAAAAATTTCTTCAAGTAAATCAACATGCTGGAATCAGAACCACATGTTAATTATTTTCCTATACCATTCACCATTATCAGTTACATTCTGATCATCATCACTTTTGAACAAGTCTGTTTATTTACATAAGCATTCAATGTAAAATGAGCTTAATCAGAGAACTTTTCTTATATAAAATAAAGCGCAGTTGCTGAGAATTGCGACGAATTTGTTGATTTGAATCTTCTCCAATTCTTACCTAGAGATGTATACAGCTTCTTCAGTGCGAATTTTTCTGCTTGTCCCTGGATGAGGTGCTCTGAAGGACAATTGTTTACTTGATAAGTTTGACGAATAGATTCATTATTTTAACAAAAAATATAAATAATTTGCAAATTTTGCTCTGGTTTTAGTTTATTCATAATGAAATGTCAAATCAAACTAAACCAAAATCAATTATCATCATTTGAAAAGGTTGTCAAATGCAGCCAATTCCAATTTTTGAACGATTATAAAAGCACCTAGTATAGGAGTTGTTCTTGGTTCTATAGAATCATATAAACTTCAAGCTTTCCACTACTGAACATACTATTTACTATTGAAGTGAGGCGATGAAAGAGAAAAATCGTTCTTTTGCATGAGAAGAAGACACTCAGAGACTGTTCTGCAATTGTAATAGCAGCAATATCTCAGAGAAGCCTTAAGTATCTGTCATATTTTCTATATACAGCCCCCAACGATTTCTGGATGTTTTCAAAACTTGAAGGACAAACGAGCTGAACCATGTAGTTATCAGCCACCAAGAGGCGTTTTTGCACTTTAACACAAGATGGGAGCAAATTCAGACGTTATGGTTTTCATAGCAACTGTATTATTTTAGCAAATTTGAATTGCTGTGTTTCTATGGCATCGACACTGCCACATTACGCGGATATATTATGAAAAATTCTTAGTCTACTATAGAACCAATGGAAATTTCAATGTCAAAATATTTTATTACAACACATATTCTCCTCTTAATTGGATACATTATTACAGCGAATCTACAACGTCTCTAGAACTTTAAAAAAATGTTTCTCCTTGCTCTGCAAACCAGACCTACACAGCTTTTATTACTTCCTCGTTGGAAGAAAATTTACGACTTTTTAAACTTTTTTTCAGTTGAGGAAAGAGATGATAGTCGGACGGTGCCAAATCTGGTGAATAAGGGGTGTGTTCTAGTAATTCAAACCCTAAATCACGAATTTTTTGTATGGCAACATGAGATTTGTGTGCAGGGGCGTTGTCCTGCAAGAACAAAGCACCTTTGGATAGCTTTCAGCGTCTTCTCTCTTTAATTTTTCCCGTACAGTGGTCAGTAGTGTCGAATAGTAATCTCCAGTTCTATCCTTATCTAAAAAATCAATCATGATTACTCCATGGCAATACTAAAAAACTGAAGCAAGAACTTCTCCAGCAGATTTTTGGACACGAAACTTCTTAGATCTTGGAGAACCAGAGTGTCGCCATTCCATCGATTGCTGCTTTGCTTCTGGATCGTAGAAATATATCCAAATCTCATCCATAGTAACAATTCGGTTTAAAAAGTCTACATCGTTTTCAAATCGATCACAGATCGAACGCAATACTTCTACCCTTGCACGCTTTTGGTCAACATTCAAACATTTGGGGATCCATTTTGAAACAATTTTTCTCATGTCCAAATTGACGTGAACTATATGATGAACGCGTTCGTATGAAATATTCAGTGCTTCAGATATCCGTTTTAGCCCAATTCGACGGTCTGATAAAATCATGTCATGAACTGCATCGATATTTTCGGGGACTGACACAGAAACTGGCCCTCCCGATCGGTCATCATCTTCAATTATTTCCATTTATTTCAAATTTTTGCTAATTATTACAATATTATTTAACAGAATATAAACATTATTTTGAATAGAATTGAATGTATGAATACCGACTTAAAAGCTTATTTAAATAATTGTATAATTCACTTATAAGAATTGAGCTAAGAATACGAGGGAAGTACTTAGCACAAAAAAGAAAAATGAAAATTGAAATAATCAATAAAATCTGCTTCTAGTTCGATACACTTGAATAAGCGATGATACAATATACGTTTTCTCAAGGTCCACAAAGTAGGCTTTCCTATCTGGTGGCAACGAACTCCTCAATCGACACATATTTCTTCTGTGTTTTTTCTGTGTATCGAATCGGCACAATAATTAAGTATATTACAGCCCAATGATCGTTTTGCATTTCTCCAGGTAGTCGAAGTAGATCATACCTTGTGAATCCCAAAAACCGTAGATCTTCATGGCCAATAACACAGTCTTCGCTTTCTTTGGTCAACGTTCATTGAGTGGAGTCCATTGTTTTCACTATTCTTTGGTCTCTCGTGTGTAATATGTTTCATTCACTGTCGCGAACGACGCAAAAACTCTTTCGTATTGTAGTCAAAAAGCGTCAAATACTGATCTGAAGGAGCCTCACATTTATACTTGTTGTCCGCATTGAGCAAACGTGGCAGTCGTGGAGTTTTCATACTACAAACGTCTTATAGGATAACCTTCATGATGTTTACAAATACTTACAGTCTCGTGTACCTTTAATCGACCGACTGTCAAAGCGAGATCGTAGATTTTCGTCACATTATCTTCCGTGAAAAAATCCCCTGGACGTCAACAAACAATGTTGAAACCAATTTTTAATATTCGCCATCGAAGGGAGAAAGAAACAATAAACAGCAACCGAGCGATTTTGAAGCGCGTTTTCCCTTCCAAAACTAAGAATCTTATGACTGACCCTAATTACCCTTTTTACATTTTTCTAAAATGCGCAGACACGCTCGCTTCCACACGCTATGCTATAATTTCGACAGTAGTCGTCCACGAGAATGTACTACACTATAGTAAATTGCTTTTGCAATTTACTAGCAACATCGAGGAGTGAGATTGAGTACTTAAAGAACTATCATAGTAAGTAGTTCAATGTTTTGGAGATTCTTAATCCGTTATCCTTCGTGAATTACATGATTTGCTCAATAATATATTATCTGTATATATTTCGTTGTATATAACTTTATATCAAATATAAAACGTTGAATTTATGGGTCGAGGATGGTGAAGAGGTTGCAAAATAAACAAACTTCTATATCTAAGTACTTAAACTCAACAAAACAATATACACAGAAATATATACAAAACGTAAAAACAGCTTAATCCTCGCGCATACTGAATCTCTCGGAGCAGCATAGCTCCGCTGAACAGGGTGGAAGGTGTAGTTTGTTGGTTTGTCTTAAAGCGTGCTAGTTAATTGTATGCTGTTAGGGTATCAACCCTTTCGCTCCCAATTGTTTTTTTGCGAGTAATTATGGTACTCAACAGCTTAATGGGCTAATCAACACTCAAATGATATGGAAAAATTGTTGATTTATTTTTTATTTCAAGGGGGTAGCTAAGGGGTGGTGGGACACATAGATCCCAGTGGAAACTTTGTGCGGGACATATTTAAACCAATGGTATTCATTATAATTTTATTCACAACAAATTTTTATGTATGAAAACTAGAAAAACAATTTTTGCACAGAGGAAAATTACAAGCTGAGCAGAAGGTTGTTGTACGTTTTTCTCTCTTATTTTTTATTTTTGATGGTCTGCCATATTGGCGTTTTCTAACAACCTTGGTATATTTTCGAGCCTTCGAAATCATTGACTCCGCAAGTGAAACCAGAAAATCCAGAAAAGTAATTTTCTTATGATGTGTATCTCTCCAAATAATTCATGCATTTACCGCACTGGTCATAAGCAAACAGTAAAAACTTTTTTCCACCACTTCAAAGACTTACGATCCATGTCATAAATACACCAATCAACTGGTCAGAAAGATCAACAGCCACCATGAACCTATTGTAATGAGCCACAATTTCAGGACAAGTTTTTCCTTTTTATTTCCATCTTTTTCTTTTCTGTTCACAAAGATCGTATCATTTCCATGACAATTTGAAAGCAGCGTTACTTCTCTTGTATCTTTCCACAAAAGCGCCGTAGTACCAAATTGATTATGGACAAATTCAGCTTCACCCCTGTTTCTTTTCTTTTTTTTTTTCGAATTTAGGCATGTTTCTGCAATTGCCAATCACTGTGCCAACACAAGCAAATTGAGAGTTGCTTATTAGTTTCTTCGACGTGAAAAAACGATCAAAACATAAACTAACCTCTGGATCTCTTAATGAAGACGAAAGCTTCGTGACGACTGATTCTCCAAGAGTGGATTCGGTATCTCTGTTGGCATCCTTTCCACAATAAATATTGAAATCATATGTGTAGCCTGTTTTGGAATCACAGCGTTCCCATATTTTTATTCCTCGCTTTGTAGGTTTTAAAGGGAGGTACTGTTTCAGAGAACTCCTACCCTTGAACTTAGCCATGGCTTCATCAATACTTTGGAAAGTGCTGTCACTCCTTGCTTTTTGAAATCTTTCTTTCAAACAATCAACCACTGTTTCAATGTAGTACAGTTTAGTCGCGTTCTCGTTTTTTTTTTAGGATGGTTGAAGTACATCTTCGAGGACAAAAGTTGGAATCTATTTCTGGATATGGCCTGTTTGATTGCAGTGTTTCCCATTGAACTCTATTGTAAGACATAATGAAGTAGCATCCCAGTACAATCATTATATCGTGCTGATCGGTTAGAACGGCTTTTTGCTTTTTATCTTTATTGAGTATATTCAACCTTTCATTGGTTTGTTGTGCAATCCATAAAAAAAGACTTCTTGGAAACATCTTAAGAAATACATCAAGCTCAGTTGATCCGCTGTTCAGATCAGCCAGAATGCTGCATAGTTTAGTACTAGGGACATTCTTTCTTGGAGTGAATTGCGTGTGTAGTGTCCGAAGAAACAAATGGAGAGGCAGTTTGTACCTCATTATCTGAACTAATATTCTCTAGTTCTCCATTGTTTTCAGATTCTCCTCCTAAATTCTCAGTAGAAGAACCAAGTTGATTTGCTCTTGGAAATTCTGTAGACACATCAGACTCCCCATTATCTTCTGACGGGTCAGGTTCAAATACTTCATAAGGGTCCTCAATATCAGACAAATGTTCAACCATATACTGTAATTCAGCTTGACTCAGTTTTCTTTTTCTGCAAAAAATAAACTCAAAGTTACAAATGGGATAAAACGATCCCAAAAAACATAACCAATGGGACGTATTTGACCCATTGGGAGTGAAAGAGTTAAGAAGGTTAAAAAAAGAAAGGTAACTTGGAATTCTAAAAAAAAAGACAACTTGGCATTCCCGTGGTCGGAGGATTATTATTTTAGTAAGGAAGTTGTTCGGGGAAATGGTCGAAGGATGAAAATGTCGTGTATTATATATTTTTAAATACGAGGGAACGTGGCGTGGTTGCCACAACTTATAGGTTATCACTAAATTAATGGAAGTATTTTGATATGCGTCACTGAAATAAGCATTTGTTTATATTTTGTTAGTAATAGAACAACTTTGTTTTTCTTCCAAATTTATTGTAAACAGCTCATAATATTAAGTATTATTGTACATAATATAAAAAGATATAGTTCCTGATTACGATATTATGTAAATATATTTGTTAGTTATAAATAATTGTGATAATATTTCTTAAGTTATTAATGTATTTATAAATCTAAGTTTAAAAATAAAATGTGAATTTGTAGGAATGAGTTTGAAATAGCTGTATAGTAAATCAATAGTAGCAACGGTGTAACTATAAGAACTGAGGCCCGTGGCAAATTCATTAGATGGGAGCGTCCCAGTCAAAATCATCATCAAAATTTAATACTTATAAATCATTTATGTAGATATCTAATAGATAAAATGAACGTTTTAGCTAAATATCTAATAAATTTTGATTCCGAAACCGTGGTATTACAAAATTTCAATATAATAATTCATCGATTACTATTTTATGGAATTATTTTCTCCGATCGTTCTGTTCCGCAAAAGTATCAATAAATCAATGTTTTTAAGAACCAGCCGCATAATTTACAATAAAAAAAATAACTAAATCATGTCAATAAACACATAAAACAGATAATCTGCGGATGTTCTCAGAAACAGCTCTGATTTTGATGACTATTTATTTAATTTATATACGTATTATGAAATTCCGAGATCTTTTGAAACGAGGATCACATAATTCAAATAATATTCGTTAAATTACTTTCAATTTTTATGTTTTTTTGACTGTTAAGAAAGAATTTTTTCGTAACATTTTTACTTTCAATCAATCTATTGACATGAACTTTCACTCAATTCCTCGCTTTTGATACATATTCAATAATTAGTGAGATAATATCGCGTCCAATCAATGAGAGACCTGGGGCGAGATATTTTTCCGTTTTTTTTTACAGTGATTAAATCCCTCATTGCCACATCCCCTGCAATATCTTTGTCACCGATTCATCAAGCACAGGGATAATCACTAGCCTCGCTACAGGTCGAGACATCTTCCCCATGGTTAGGTTCCCCCTCGGTTCTCTGTGTCCACTTTATGTTAGCAACAAGGAATTGAATTTGAATTTCTTTCACTGAACACTTTTTCATATTTATTAGTAGGCATCGCGCAGAACGCATTCCTTGAACATAAAATTAAAGATGTTTAGTTTACCATTCAGACGTTTTATATAATTTGTAGCTTGTTGATTGAATATTTACATTGTAATATGCTCATAATTTTCCGAAAAAAGATTAAGCTTTCGCAAAATTCAATGTTTGTTATTTTCATATTTTTATTTTTGCCTCAAAATACACATTTTAGAAGTGCAAGGTGTTTCTAGGCGCGATTACCGCGTTTGCCCTACAATTTTTTTTATTTAACTCCAGTTTATTTAACAATCTATGCCTCTTAGGGAACAATAATTTGAAATTATGGCATTGGTAAATGTGAAAACGCCCCTTATTAACAAACTTATCCAAATGTTTAGAATCTGGGAGGTAAGTCGGTTGGTTTGGAACGTTGGACTCTGTGAACTTACCTACAAATATTGAATAGTTCACTAGTAAACACATTTGGGAGCTTTTTTGGATATTTTTTGCTATATTCACTGATTTTTTCTTTGATGCTGGCACCTTTTAAGTCTCTCATCATTAGGAATGTACCATCGAGTGGCTACTATGATCTCTAACACTTTTTGAAAACAATAAAGGATGTCTGGGTTCGACTTACTATCTAATGTTATAGGTCTATATAGATTTAATTATCGTTTTGTATATTACAAGCTTGTTTTTGAGTGATAATCGTGTCTGTAAATTATCCAGGACATTAGTTGCTATTCGAGCCCGAGCTGTTATCTCCCAAGTTAATTTTGTATCTGGATTTAAGGCTAGTTTATTCAAAGAGTCTGTCTCTACTAGTTGTTTGTTCTTCAGGAAGTCGGATAGACATGTAATATGGATGTAATGGATTTCGTATTATTCGCTTTTATTTTTCTATTTGTTGAGTAAATTTGAAGATGCTCCTTGAGAATTAGTGTAAGAGGCAATAATGGATATGTTATTTGCGTAAGTTGCAATTGTTATCAGTTGGGTTAGGTTAAGTCAACATCTACCTACTTTGAAGCCGTCACTGACCGCGTTAATCAATTAACATATTTTCAAGTAAATTAACTTCATTTTTAAAAATTCATAACGATTCTTTGTAAAATGAATTAATAATTTATATAAGCCTTCAGCCAAATGAAGTTTTGTTCGAGAAACTAATAACAAAATTAAAGCCTACATTCAAAATTTTTCTCACGATGGTGCAATCTGAATAGGTATGATATGAAAAGTAATTGTAACCTTTAAGAATCTTACTTATAACTTTACTCTGTTGGGTTCTCAATCTTTTTACTAAGATATTGGCAAATAGAATAAGGAATAAGGAACCAACTTCCGAAGAACAACAAGGATTCAGGTCTAATAGATCAACAGTGGACGCAATATTCATAGTTCTGCAGTTGGTGGAAAAGTCGATAGAATTCAATAAACCCATGTTTATCTGTTTTGTTGACTTCACCAAAGTATTTGATAGAATACGCCTGGGAGACGTGATTAGGGGTCTTGAGAAAAACAACATAGACTATAAGTACCAACGAGTCATCGAAGAACTTTATACCGGAACCAAAACAAGACTTAAAACTAAAGTAGAAAAAGTTCAAATTAATACTGGTGTTCGACAGGGAGTTTTAGCTCAACCCTATTCAACGTCATAATGGATCAAATTATCGAGAAAGTCAACAAAGTCAATGCAGGATAGAGAATGGGTCACCGTTCCCTAAGGGTATTGTTTTATGCAGACGATGGTATTGCCGTAGCAGAAAATGAAGACGACAAAGAAACGTCTACCATATAAGATGAAAAATTCTGCCGAAAAATTTAATATGAGCATCTCAGTCAACGAGACACAATCATTGGTAATATCAAAAATCCTATTATATGCAAATTGGCAGTCGATAGCGGAATACTACAGCAGGTATCAAGATTCAATAGCCTGCGAGTGAATATATCTAGTGAGATAAACCTGACAGAAGAGGCACGAACACAAGCGATGAAATCATCAAAAGTCAGCGGCTGTCTGAAAGCAAGACAGAATCTATCAAACGTGTGTGAGACCTATTCTCACATATGCATCAGAAACTAGAGCTGAGACAACAACAAAAAGAATCATGAGAACCACAGAGATGAAAATACTGCGAACCATCAAGGTAGTCACCCTCAGGGACCGAATAAGGAGTGATGACATAAGAGAAGAATTGGGCGAACAGGATGTGGTGAGATGGGTCAGGGCACGAAAAAGATTCTGGAGGGATCTCGTAGAACGGATGCCAGAAGACAGATGGATAAAGTGGGCTAAGACTCAGAGACCGAACACACGCAGACCTGCAGGCAGACCACCATAGAGGTGGTACGAGAGCTGGACTTCAGCTTCTCAGGAAGATCCAGGAAGAAAGCCAAACGTACAGGATTGAACAGGACCTAGTCCTATTGGAAGAGGAAGAAGAAGAAGAATCTTACACTTGCTTTGCTTATATCTAATTCCCTGGAAACAATTCTATAACTTGTGTTTGAATTTTCAATTAGAGAATTAGAGAAAAACATCCAATTATGTTGTAAGTGACCTTACCTGGAATCCACATCTCGTCGAAAATATCTCAACGTACACTCTTGAAGAGAATATTTTAAGAATAATCTTCAACCGAATGATTCATTTCAATTAACATTGTTTACCTTATTGTTATTATTTTTATTCTTTTCCTCTCTGCGCTTGTGCTAAGCTTGCTTTGGTGCTGTAACGCCGAGTGCACACCTTGCATCTAGGGCGATTATTCTGTATTTTCATAGCACTTTCCGTACTATGTGTGCCGTACTCAGTTTTACTGAGACTTCTGTGATGGTATTGGAAGTGTTGGATATTAACCCAACTGCTCCTATTATGATAGGTTGTACTTTCATTTTAAGATTCCACGTTTTCTGAGATTTGATCTGCAGGTCTTGTATTTAAGTAACTTCTCGGATGCTTTTTGAGTAATATTGTAGTTTTCGCTACATCATCTAGCTCACTGCTTCAGTTCTTATTTGCAGATGTTTCTCTCGGATGTTGTAGAGGTATTGGCTGAAGGTTCTATATAGGAAATATCCATCACCTGTGATCATGTAGTTGTAATTAGGTGCTAAGTTCTGGTTAGATGTTGAGGATTTCGTTGGGTGACGGTCGAAGACACCTACAATATCCGACTGGACGCGGTCCCAGTTTTAATAGTTCCGTTTACGTCGTTGTATTCCGAGGCATTGTTTCTTCTTATTTCATGGAAGGGTTGGTTTTATTCCACGGTGAGTATTGTATTCTCCCTCTAGCTTCTTCTGGAAGGGGGTAACCTCCATTCGCAGCAGGCCGCGCTTGATGGGAGATCCGTGACTTAACACAATTATTATTATTCTTATTATCATTTTTTATTATTACCCATAGAGGAAAGTTCCAAGGGCCCAAGCTTGGTCCAGGCTTGGGCCCAACTATGTAGAACTCAGGACCAAGCTTGTAAGCCAGGATTGGCCCAGTCTTACTAAAACTCTGGAGTGATAACGATAGCTTGGCCCCTTTTTCAACTCTGGGCTTTCCTGTATGTGTATATTGTTGTATATAAATCGTCACTTTCCTGTTTCAATACTTTCTGTTTTTAAAAAATATGGAAAAGAACATAGAATTGTTGTTTTTGGAACCAAAACTTAATCGTCTGATCAAATTTGACCCAGACTGACCAAGAAAAAAATAATATTCCCACTCTTCAAATATAAATATTCATTATCGCCTTCAAAATAGTTTTTTTTTTCTCTAGCCAAAATGGACATGCTGACTTATTTAAGCCTCGGTTGGGATGACTTTACTTTTTATTGGTTAAATAGACTTACGGTACGTTCAAGTTTCCAATAGAAGAAAAAGTCTTTGGTATCCAAATTAGGCGAATACTATAACAATGACTATAGTAATGACCCTCACTTGGCCATAAAATCAGCCACAATATCCTGTTATTGTCGTTAACAAAGTTTGAAGACTTTAACTGAATACTTCGTGCCACTCAAGTAGAGTACCCAAAATCTTCTGCAATATTTTTCGTTGAAAATACAAACTATAAAATTTTCTGATTCGATTTACGTGGACATTTTAAACGCACCAGTCGCGCTCAAATATGAACCGACCATGTACTTTATCTCATCTCATAGAGTTGCTTGAATAGACTTATTTTTTAAAATTTAATATTGAAAATATGCTTAATAGGAAACTGTGTCTTTATTAATAAGCACAACAGATTTTAATTACTTTTCTTATAGAAATTGTTAGGTTATTTCTTACACCGCGGGCCCCAATGTCAACCTATAGTTACGCCACTGATTATGTACTACTTGAAATTAGTTTGTATTAACTATATAATGAGCTAGCAATCTAGAAATTTCTATTATTCGCCTATTGGAAATTGCATTGTATAAGTTGAATGGGCTAGAAAAATTTTTGAAAAATGATTTCCATTTAATTCGAAACCTCAAATAATTAGAGCAAAATATGAAAATGAACAGCTGCCCTAAGGACCCGCTCTGTACTAAAGCAAATGGTCAAACTAACTGCCAAACACGCTACTAGTATATTAATCCAGTTGTTAGTATTTAAATCCCAAAATCTTCTGGGAGATTCAAACATGAAAATTTCCCGTGCCTTTGGGAAATTTCAGATTTTCACTATGTTCTAGTTCAGTGTTCCGTAAACTTTTTGTGTTCATGGTACACCTAGGAAAGGTAAATTTTTAAAGGTAAACCACAAACATTTTTAGGTTGTATTAATCAACATTTTTTGATTAATCGTGCATTACTTTAAATATTTCTTTACCAGTTGTATGGTTGGGCAGTAACAAACAAAATAAAAACTCCTCCTTTCATTTACATCGATTAATGAATCTAACATTTAAGAAGAGATGCGCGGCACCACTGATATTAGTAGACGCAGGTATTTTTTCTATTTCTTTAGCAGCTTCTTGACTTATCATTATCTTGACTTTGCAGACAAGTCTTCTTCTTCTTCTTCTTCTTCTTCTTATTTTAAGACTGTGTCTTGTGTTTTCAAAGAGGCAGCCTAAGTTGTGACTGCGAGGACCAGTTCTCATACCAGCGCTTTGGTGGTCTTCCAGGCGGTCTACTTGTATTGGGTCTCTCTTCCTTTGCGATTTTCGCCAGTCGATCGTTGTTCATTCTATTGATATGATCTCTCCAGCAGCATGGTCGTTGAGCTACTCAATCCGCCCAACGGCCATACTAGCAGAGTTTTGCAGACAAGTAAAAAGTAAAACTAAAGTTTCAGCAAGATAGTGCGGCTTTTTTGATTTAACTAACATGTTAGCGATCACGTAGCTTGCTTTTGGTGCAGATTTTGATAGACGAATTCATGAGATTTACCTGCTTCTACGATTGGTCTTTCAAACATTGAAAATACGTTTTAACTTTTTGTGCTACTGATGGGTGTTTAGTGGTTAAATGTCGTATTAGTTTACCGGGCACTATCGAATTATTACCTCAAATTTCTCCGCACAGTAGACATTTTGGGGTAGGACAAGATTCGTCTCCGCAATATGTAAAACCTTTCGTCATATTCTTGATGAACAATTTTGGGCTTCTTTTTAGTTGACCATTTGTTATAATATTCATTTTACGCTTACAATAATAAGCATAATAATAAGTAAGGAAACAAAACCATCCGGCGCACACGTACTGATTCGACAGGAGTACTGATAGCGGGAGCGGGAGACCTCCGCCGTCCGCACCAAACGAAACCACACAATAGAACAAAAACCTCTCGCTCGTACGTTTGCGTGAGTATAATAATGGTAAGAAAAATACTTAGATACCTACACATAAAAATACTGAGTTTTTTTCTTACCTCTTATGAGACAACCTTATTTTTCCGGGGCTCACCAGTGTGCCGCGGTACACTCTTTGTGGAACACTGTTCTAGTGAACACAGCGTATTATACAGGATGTAAGAAAGACTGGTCATAAAATCATTTATTATGAGCTCGTTTTAGCATAACTTCAATGTAAATGTTCAAACAAAAAAAGTTACAGCTATTGGAAAATACACAACGAAAATTTCTTCAACATTTTGTAATAAATATGGAAACATGATTTTCTCATCCTATCCAACAACGAAATCTGTACCTACAGCCCATAAAACTTTTAGAGGATGATTAGAACCACAAGAACTCCCTAAAATTTCTCTTAATTTTTTTAAAATTGTCATTAACTGAAAGCATCAATTGACAGTATGTAATTGTTAAAACAACTGTTTTCTATTGAATCGTAGAAACATAATTCGGAAATTTTTGAAGGATAATGAAACACTTGCCATATATAGATAAAATAGCTTTTCAAAAAAGTGATGAAAGATAAATAAATTAATTGAACAATAGTGTCACAATACTATTATAAAAAGACAAGTTTGGACGATTCTAAATTTTTATGGTTTGTGCAGATTTCAACGATAATAAAGAAATGTATCCATTTTAATTACAAAAGAATAAAAAAAAATAATTTTGTCCTGTCCAAGAACTATAACTGTGAGCCGCTTTGAGTTAAGTTATGACCAGCCTTTTTGTTTTCATATTCTTTAGAGAAGCATTTTATTTCTAATATCGATATAAAAATTATACCCTGTACATTTTTCTCTTGCATGTATGTATAAATTATTCATTGAATGATATTATTATAAACTGTACTTAATAAAGTTATTAATTATGATGATGTTTATTTTTAATTAAATATTAATTTCCTGCCATTGTCTAACACAGGTCAGTAGTGGGGAATTTGTGTAGCAATGCTGCAAACAATTTACGGCTCGTGGTCAAATTTTAATTCGGGTTAATGTAAGGGTCGTATATTCTATAAACTAATTATACTTCTCAAGATTATCGATATCTTAATATTAAATTCTGGTTAATCATTTTCTTACCTCTAGGTTAAGTAAAATATAATTATCCAGATTATTAATTATAACACCCCCTTTCATGTTGGGATAACTACCATGGATGGGGATAAATTTGAAGTAATTGGTTGAAACTTCATGACCTAATCTAACTTAACCCAACCTTAACCTGTAGAAAATGGTCAATCCAGACGCAACTGGTATGTAAGTAAGAAGTACTAACGTGGAATATTTCTATAGGAGGAATATCGTTAAATATAATAAAATATAAGTTTATTTTTTGATTTATTCGTTATCATTCTTCATAAAAATATCAGTTCTTGCTTCGTACTTATGGATTGCACGACTATTTGTCAATTATTATAAGAAGAAACGAAAAACTATAAAATGTTAAACAAACTCATACTTTATCTGCGTATAGGCTAAAAAACGCTACAATCCTTGCACTTAAATTTTAGAAAATTCAATCAAAGTTAGTTCAACAAAGTGAAAGAAAAACAAAAAAAAAACTATTCGCTAAAAGATGCCTATCCGACCAGTTACGTAAGCAAAAATACGAATATTTATTATTATTATTTTAAGCAAATTCTTACAAAGTGATAGTAAGAATTACAATAAGGTAGTTATAGTACTCATACCAAATTAAGAAATTAAAAATAATGTTTAGTCCCCGTATAACATTTGGTAAACATCTAACAAACCGTCAGTCCACGCGGACTCATCATTTTCACTGTTAACAAATGAAAACATCGAATCGTAAACATAAATGCATTTCTATTGGCCGAAACTGTCGGAAGGCATATATATACAATTTCTTTGAAATATTTGTGCTAGACAGTCAACGATAAGCAGTGGCGTGGCTTGGTGACATTAATTTAATGAAATGAAATTGCATAGTGTAGTGAGAATAAAAACAGGTATGAATTTAATAATGAAGATTTAGATATACAAACACAGTAAGTTATTTTAAATATATTTGAATGTTTGAAAAGGAGGAAAATATACTATAATTTGATAATGCAATCAAAATAAGAATTGCTGAATTTACTGGAGTAAATAAATTTTCCATTTATCCAGTAGACCCTAAAGGAGTTGTTGTGGATCATTACAGAACCGAAAAATTAAAATCAGTTGACAAAGTTACACAAGATTTCATATTTAGGACAATTTATGCATTAACCGAATCGTCAAGGATAGTTCGATGGCGACAAGATTATTTGCGTCAGATAAAAGACTACCGAAGGTCTAATAGACGAATGGGGTACAAAAATGGTTCAGTTCACATCCGGTACCCAGTTTAAACCAAGCTCCCTTACAAGCAGGTACATTTTACTCGTCTATTTACGTTTTATAATTTAATATTCAGTTGTGGCAAGTTAACGAGGTATAATAATGATTTTTTCCAAAGTTCCAAGTAGGAGTACAATTAAGTGCATCTGAGGTATCTACACCTGTGGTAGATCAAACAAAATTGTCGGCAAGGGTTTTTATAATCAGCAATTGATATTGGAAGAACTATAGAACATAGGTGATGCTATATATTTTGAGATAGAAGAAAAATGTTACTTATCAATACAGTTTTGTAATCTTAAAAAGTTGATATATTAGCAATTTCAAGAAAACCTTTTGTATTCATGTCAAATGTATCGATATTCGATTGAACCTTCACTCGATTTTCTCAAATTCTTTCATTTTTTCATTTGTGAGTCAGACACGTCATGCTATTTTATTTTTGGTTCATCTATTTGTCATTTATCAATTTCTATTCTCTATCAATCTTCATCTAACTCCAATTTTTGAACGTAGTTTTTTAATGCTCTCATTATTTTTGATTATTTTATTAAAATTTTTCATGCTTCGGCTGGTTGATTATCTCACCTCCTAATGATTTATATTCTTCAATTAATAATTTATTTCCTTCATAATATTTTTTTTTCGACAGAGCGCAGTAGATATTTTTATTTGTAGAAAAGTTTTTAGGACTTTTGATGTATAGATCTCAAAAATTATTTTGAATTTCTTTTTAACATTGCAGAAAGTTGCAGGCTGCCACTGGGTCCAAAACTTTGTAGACACTTGACATAATGTGGCACAAATTTTTTGTAAGCTTTGCCGTCTCTATTATCCACGATTTGGTAACACGTTCTTTCAGCTCATTATTATAGTTGAAGTATTGACCCCCAAGGATAGATTTTAGGTGTGAGAATAGATGGAAATCGCTAGGAGCGAGCCCGAGTACGAACGATGATCAAACACGTTCCTATAAGAGTTTTCTTTGTTACATTCGAATTGTTGCAATTTCTTAATGGTCTCGCAGTAAACATGTACATTGATTATTTGGTCTCGTAGTAGAAATAAATCAGCAAAATGTCTTTTATGTACCAAAAAACAGTGCATATGAGATTGCGAGGTTTCGAGATTTGTTAAGGGGTAACTTTTGATGGAAACTTCTGCCTCCTTTCCATTGATTACCAGTTAGGACACGAGTAGAAGAGGCAGCCCAGTAGCCCTTCCAGTCGCTTACCTCGTCACCGAGCATTGGTTCATATGGAGCTTATTACACGAAGGCAACCAATCGCGCAGCCACGTTTTGGATGCCGACTCGTTATCCAGTCCAGCAACCCCTGGCTGTTCAATTCTTATTACTTTGGGTGGTGAATTACCCGTCGCCACACAAGGATTCACCCAATTACAGATCATAGCTCAGGGAGTACTTATCCATATTGAAAAAACCTGCTTTCGACATGCGAAAAACATTTATTCTCATCTGTATATATTTCATCAAAAAGTGTGTGTATTATCCTTTCATCTACCATCTTGGCTGTTATATTCACCAAACGTTCTCTTCTATACTGAACAGCAAACTGAGCTATGTAGAGGTGGTCCAACCAAAATGAACGATGTTAATTGTAAATAAAATAAAAAGTTTTCAGAGAATTATCTTAATATTTTTTATAATGATAGAAGGATCTATGACAATTATGTGTGAAACAAAATATCGGCCAAATGATCGCCACGGCTTCGGTGGCATACCTCTATCCGATGGTCCATATTTTCAATGATTCTGAGACATAAGTGATGTTCTATGTCGTTAATGTGCCGAATTATCTCATCCTTTAGCTCTTGAATTGTTCTTGTCTTATTGATGTACACTTTTTAGTTCAAATATCCCCAAAGAAAGAAGTCCAACGGTATCAAATCACATAATCGTGACGGCCAATTAACATCGCCACGACATGAGATAACACGACCAATGAATTTCTCGCACAAAAGAGCCATTGTTTCGTTGGCTGTGTGGCAAGTGGCACCATCCTGCTGGAACCACATATCGTCCAGGTCCATATCCTCAGTTTCTGGCCACAAGACGTCCGTTATCATCTCGCGATAGCGAACACCATTCACGGTAACTGCTTGGCCGACATCATTATCGAAAAAATACTGCCCGATGACGCCGCCAGCCCATAAACCACACCAAACAGTCACTCTTTGTGGATGCATCGACTTTTCAACAATCACTCGTGGATTCTCAATTGCCCAAATGTAGCAATTCTGCTTGTTAACGAATCCACTGAGGTGAAAGTGTGCCTCGTCGCTGAAGATGATTTTCTTTGTCATCATTCACTTTTGCCTGTTCAACCAACCATTCGATATATTGACGATGCTTGAAATGCTCAGCAGGCTTCAGCTCTTGGGTCAATTGAGCCTTGTAGGCGTGTAAATCCAAATCTTTGTTCAAAATTCGCATCAGTGATGTTCGTGAGATGTTTAATTATTGGGCACGACGACGAGTCGAGGTTGACGACTCTTCTGCCACACTATCACGAACAACAGCAATGTTTTCCGCAGAACGAACGGAGCGAGCATGCACAGGTATTTTCACATTTCCTACAGACCTGGATTGCTAAAATTTGCGCACAATTCTCCCGATTGTGGACACATTTGGTCGGTTATGCTGACCAACAAAATCACGAAGCGCACGAAATGAATTTTGATTTTGGCTGAATTTTTCAAGCATTGAAACAAAGAAATATCAAATTAAGTTGGGCAAAAAACTTGACGTTAAGGTGCGACACACAATTAACATCGTGCATTGTAGTTGGACCACCTTTTAATATTCTCCTTTTTCGTCCGTTAATGATTTTCTTGCTGCTCTACTGGCTGCTCGTGTTCGAAAACCAGACTGACGATTGATACCCAACTGGTCGTCTCGTCTAATAAGGGCCTTAGTTCCTGGGGTGTGTTAAGAGATACCCAAGTTCCATCTGAGCAAGAAAATCATCACCGTCTTCATTGTAGCGTCTCAAAAACTGAAGTGCTCAGCTCATTTGTTGTTTTGTGTTGTTCAGTAAAAATTTTCGGTACTCAAAGTGAGCGAAGTGTCTATTTCCACGAATTAATGATTGCAAGATTCGCGAAAATATCTAAAAATCTTAAACTCGGGGTATTGCTTGAGTTTCTCCTCGATTGTTTGAAAGCGTCTACATTGTTCTTCATTGCGCACTAGATCACGTCTTTCATTGAACTCTATGACCAATGTTCTAATCATTGAGTCATTCATATTATTTTGTATGTATACTTCACAGATTTGCCGATATACGCCGAGAAATACGCAAATTGTCAGTGTCAATATCATATTTTGATAAAGACTAACAGAAATCGAAACGTCAATAATTTTCATCTGTCTTTAAAAATTGATAAAAGAAACTAAGTAATTTTAAATCAGAAGGGACAAAAAATCAAGAATATTTAGTCGCATAAACGTATCAAGAAGTCTAAGAAATAAGAAATTAAAGAAATTTTCACAAATATATTTATTATTCAGTATTTCATTACAAACTTGAAATTAGTTAGATGTTTCGGTACTATTCAATATCGTTAATTAGAATAAACCTCCATAATATCTTGTGGTATGCATTCTACATTGAATAATATGATTTAAATGGATTTACGAGAGTAATGAAAATTTCATATCACCCATCCATCTGATGGGAATTTTTGTAGTCACCGTAGTCAATGAAGCATTTAAAATTATGTAAATGGGATGGTTAAGTAAAGGGATGTTGTGATGCTTGTCTTTAGAATGCGATTTGTTCTGGCTCATAAACAAATATATGCGATAAGCCGCCGCAAAAGTATACTGGTTTGAATAAGTTTATGGTTTGCAGTGAAATTGGTTAGAGTTTAATGGGCAAATAAAAAAACGTGTTGAACTTTTTGTCTGGTATTGAGTTTCTCAAGATAAAGAGGTCCGCTTATCAATTTCCTGTTAAAGAGTATACATATCCTATTTAGTAACGTGTGGAACTGTCATCACTTTATAATTTTTGATTTTTATCCGAAGAAATAGATATTACAACGAGAGAAACATTGTGTAACCTTAAAAAATATTGATTAATACATCTTTAATGTCGAGCGTCAATTTACCCAGTACAACTTTTGATATCAAGTAATTGTGTCTAGAGTCCAGCATCGATATATCTGAATGTAATAAGTTAATTATATTTCTCCACGACTATGTAATAATATATATTCCACTTCATAATCCATAGAGTACCAGCCAATCACATACTACTTATTTTCGGACACCACGGGCCTTGCACGATCGTTAGAATCAGATCACCACCTAACACGTCGCGTCGCATATAAACCGCTAAACAAATCACAATTTGAAACATCTAATGTTAGTTTCTGTCGTCTTTCATTATAAATTTATACAGGGTAATCCAAAAAAAGATGATCACTTCTCTAGGATAGATAAAAAACTGAAGAATATTTGGGGTTTACTCAGTAAAAAATTTTCGTAACGCTGTCCGTATTCAAGATAAAGAGCGTTGAAGGAAACAAAATTATACAAATTTTTTACATAATTAATTACTTTATCAATACTATATACCAGCATCCATAATTTTCAAATCAAAATATTTCGAAAACGGTACACAGTATTGAGTTTTATCAAGAGTACTTTTTTGGTATAATATAAAAACTTACTACTCGTTATTCGAATCGCATCTTCGCTATGGTTTGCCTTTCTGGGGGTCTCGTAGTTTGCATTTCTTCGAATCTATCTTCAAATTACGAAAAAGAGTAATTCGATATACTTTTGGTCTGAGTAGTAGAACGCATTGGGAATTCTATTTTAAAAAAACACGCTCCTCGATCATTTCATATTAGAATTTGTTTGTTTGGTTCGAAAACACTTCCACAACTCAAATGAGAGACCCAATCATAGCTACTCTACTAGACGAAGGAATTTGGATATTTACTTAACTATACCCCCTTCTGATCTGGTAAAAAAATCCATCATCCTCAGTGCCAAAAAATTCAGCTACCTTCGGAATTGAAAATGGCAAATACATCTAATAATTTTCATTTGAAAGCTTGAAGGAGTGTCTAAACATTACACGTCGACGATAACCGGAAAGAAGTTAGGTAGTGACTGCAAAACCGACACCGGATTCAGTTTTAGAGGCATCCGTATAGAGAATTAGGTCGAAAGATTTTTTATGCAGAATTTCTAGGAATGCTTGCTCTACAAGGACGCTAAGGGATTCATATTTATTTTAAACGGTAAGTGAGGTGTCTGCTACGGGAATATTTTGGTAAAAAGGGGAGAAAAAAACAAAGGAAGTGGGCAGGTCAAAGAAAGGTTGGTATTTTCTAGTAGAGATATGTATTATGTGTTTAATAATTTTAAAATTAGAATCCTTCTCTATTTGGTATTTGCAATATTCTAATTGTTAATTTCTATAACCACTCACTTCTACAAAAGTCTTGCCCCTTGGTTCTTTAATAAAAAAAAGTTTTAAATTCATGAAATGTACTCAATCATATACTTTAGTGTAACTTTACTGTAATAACAATATATGTGAAGTAAAAAAAAGGAAGTTTACGTAACCAAGAATATACAGTAAACCAAGTAACGAAAAATGTGCAAAATATAGAAGTGTGAAATTTTTTATTTAAAAAAAAAGTTTAATTTATTAAAAAAAGACAAATTAATAGTTCGTATGACCGCCTCATCTTGCAAACAATCGGCCAACGCGTCTCGGCATCCCGCGAATCAAGTTATTATTCTTTTTGAACGACAGCAGTCAGATCTTGAAGGGTTTTCTCGATTGGATATTGCTCTGCCAATATAATCCTACACATGTTCAATAGAATTCATATCTGGTGAATTTGATGGCCAATTAATTCTTAGATATCTCCTTCCTCTTGGATGTTTTGTACCATTTCCGTGCGATATGGTTTGGCATTATCATCTTAAAAAATGAAATTTGCTCCGTATTCATTGCGCAAGAGCTGAACTATTCTCAGCGAATATGTTACCTGTCAATGTTCGCTCAATGACAATAAGACGTGTACGTTGACCATACATTATACCCCCCCCCCAAAACATCACGGATCCACCATGATAGCGAACAACATCTCAGGTCAAATTGTGTCGTTCCTGTCTACCTGGGCCTCTCCAGACTCTTTCCCGCCGATTATGACTGTGGAAAACAAATCAGGAAAAAAGAACGTTACGCCATTGTTGTAAAACTTAATCCCTGTGCTTTTGAGCCCAATGGAGACGGGTAGCTATGTGTCGTCATGAAAGTTTAAGATCCTTGAAGGTCTTCTATCTTATAGATGCGATAAATGTAATCTCCTTCTGATGGTACTTCTCGAAACTGGCCTTCGGTATGTTAGCAAAAAGTTACTTCGAACGACCGTTACCGTTATAAATCGGTTTTTTCGGATAAAATTAGCTACGTAATGGTCTTCCCTCCCTGATGTAATTCTAGGGCGACCCATGACCGGTCGTCGTGAAACGCTACCAGTTTCCTGGAAAAGGGCCACTATCCGCCTCACTGAGGTCCGTGACATATTGAGACACTATAATTGCTCGATCAATCTCATATCATATTACCCGGCATTTCAACAATATTTAAATGAACTCCCTGTTAAGTTAAATGGTTAAATCTTTTACAAAAATTCATATATTTACAGACGAAAATAATTTTTTTTACTATATTGTTTTTATTTTTATGATAAAGTGCCACAAAATTTAAAAACAAAAAATGGGCTCTATACATAGACAAACTTAAAAGCTTACAAGGGGGCCAAGACTTTTAGAGATGTGTGTATAAGTTTCACAAATTATTTACTTTTTTATCGAACTTTTTGTTAAGACAACATCAATTTTCCCTATTGGTGTTTTAATGCACACAAAGTATTGATTCACCCTGGTAAGTGGAAATATATTCGTTCCAATATGCAACAACCTCTTATAAACACTGTTAACTCCGAACGTTTGCACACTTTTGTGGGCACGATTCAATCTATCCGCCGATAGTGAACCTCCTTCTCTTGTTAATGTTCGGTGGTTTTATCTCTAATATATAAAATTCTCGTGTCGCGGTATTTGTAATTGAACTCCTCCGAAACGGCTTGACCGATTCTCATGAAATTTTGTGTGCATATCGGGTAGGTTTGAGAATCGAACCCATCTATTTTTCATTCCCCAAAATGTTAAGAGTATTCCACCCCTAATTTTTTTTTATTTCTTAGATAAATTTTTTTATGATACACCATTTAAAAATACATACAACCCTAAATCTATAACCCTCTACAATCAATCTTCAATTTTTTGGCAAAATTTTTATTGGTTCGCAACAAGATGACGACCGAATATAATAATTATAGTACGATAAATTCTTATTTACAATTTCAATTTCCTTTTTGTATCGATCGTAGCAGTGACTGTTATACATATCATTTTGATTTCTCTGTACAAATCTCATCGTAAATTTATCATTTAGTTCAAGTGCAATAATTATTTATTAATAACTGAATAGACAGTAGTTTTTACACTCATGTGTTGTGAGCTCCCGCTAACAACGGCCATTATCGTACCTGTACATATTGTACTTAACATTTTTTGAAAATAGTTTCAAATCAAAACAGAAATGTGTACGTGTTTAATAAATATACGTGTTTTATTATTGTGGAAGGTAAGTCAAATAATAAGCAAGTTTTTCACAAATAAGTATTTTAACTTGATTTCTTTATATGTTACATGTACAGTCAGCAATGCCAGCAAGATCTAAAGGGACCAATTTGAGTCGTCGAATAATCAAATTTAGAGCCATACAAGACATAAGAGCACGAAGATCAGGCGAACAAAACAATGCAGATATGCGTGTGAGCAGGGCACAGTTATATCAATCACAGTCAGAAGAGACACGAGATGAATGAAATCAACAGAGACAATTAGACCGCAGATTCATAATAAAAAGACGTAGAGGAAGTGACCAACAATATGATGTAGAATATCAGGCTCATTTCAAAGTGGTTATTGGACAACTATGTGTGTCATATTCTCGTCCAATTGATAGTAAAAATATAAATAATTATTTTTGATATCTAGACAGCTATTAAGAATTTGAATTTGAAATTTTTTCGTTACTTTAATAAAAAATACTTTATTAACCTAAATAAAACATTATCTATACAACGCTTTCGATTATAAGTACATCCCTATACACTTATAGTAAGTTAGTTTTTATTGAACTAGAAAAATATTTCGTAGATATAATTTATATGGCAGAACAACGTTTGCCGGGTCAGCTAGTATAATAAAAAATAACATTATTTTTCACTAGAGAGTTACCAATATACAACAAATATTAAACTATTGCTCTATATTTTTGATGCCAATAGACGGTTTTATGGTATTCAGATTTCCTTGCTATTGTGAACTTAATTAATAACATCTTTGATATTCCCTCCCGGGAAATCCGTACTTTCCATGATATATTGGACACGCAAATAAACGATAAACCATTGAAACGATTCTACTTTACTGCCTACTGCAATTCTTGTATTCAGATCCATTGTATACAAGTGAATCATTAGATTTTCATGAATATATATATTTCTTATGCTCGATGGATATCTAAGGTGAAGAAAAATATCAAGTTAATGTGTACGAAGTTTCAGAAATGTTCAAATTTGAATCTTAATGGAAAATACATTGAGTTGGAATGCCTCAATTATTTCGGAAACGGCTTGTACGATTTTCATAAATAAATATAATGAACTTTGTTATTTCAATTGATGCAGTTTTTCTGTGCAGTGATTTGGACAAATCTTTGACTGAACTAGTTTCGGTAAACTTTTTCACTAATTTACTGATAGTAGATCTTGTTAAAGGATTTCGGTTAGGATATAAATTATTAAAGATATCACACGGTTCATTAAAATATCGATTCTTTCTCCATTCATTCTGTTACCTCGTTAGGTTCAGATCGTTATGTTAAGTTCTACCAATAATAAATTATTCGTTTGTTGTCATAATTAAAATGTGAAAACACAAATTGTTGAAGGAGCGTTTTTGCCACAAAATTTGGTAAATATACTTGAAAATTATCTACTTATTCGGAAATTAATAAGCCAATCACTGTGACACTGACTATTTGTTTTTTCTCGAGCTGAGATTCATAAATTCACTTAAATTTTTATTTTTTCAATTATGGACTGCGAGTTTGGCAACCAAGATCACAGCAATATGTATAACCTCCCCTCACTTGCACAAAACTTGATAACCACTGCCTCTTCTACTCCCAAAAATCAACCTAACCCAAAAAATCCAAATACTTATTCACTCTCCACCTTTAACATATGGTGATGAAGCACCATCTTGTGCCACCGTATTTCGCTGGTTTTCCGAATTCAATCGAGGTCGAACTTCGCTACAGTATGAAGTCGTGATTTGGTAATCGTTCGGAAAAAACTCGTGTCGATTGGTGTAAAGAAATGCTAAAAGGATTGAATTTCAGTTCGAAAGACATCGTGACAGGTGACGAATCATGGATCTGTGCATATGAACCCGGAACTTAAAAGCAATCGACTGTATGGGTCTTCCAAGATGATCCAAATCCAACAAAAGTTGTTAGCGCACGAAGCACTACGTAGCAAATGGTCGCCTGTTTTTTCGGACTAACTGGACATGTCGCCACCGTTCCTTTAGAACAACGTAGATCGGTTTCATCTCACAGTTCAAATAAAAACGTTTTTGAACAGTCAAAACATCGATTTGTTAGGTCAATCTTCATTCAGTCCTTGTTTGGCCCCCAATGATTTTTTCTTATTCTCGCAGATCAGAAATAAATTGCGATTTAAATGTTTTTCTACACCTGAGGAAATGTAGAAGAGAGTAATGTGTACAAATCACATGTTTTGGAGGTACCACAATCTGAATGGAGAAAATGCTTCGACAATTAGCTCAAACACATGCAAAAGTGTATTGTACTCAATAGAGAATTTTTTGGAAAATATAAACATTGGTTTTTATTGGCCAAAATCTTAAAATTTAAGTAATAACTCTCGTTTACATCCACTGTAGGGACTGTATGTTACAACTTCAACCCTATCCTGCGAGTTTTTCGTATAACATAAGGGAATTTGGGGTCATCTCCTTTACTTGTTTTCCCCTCAATGACTTGGTAGTTTTTCTTCATATTCTGTTAGTTTGTCTGTTTCTAATTTCACAATTTATCACTTTTGATGGCTATACAAGATCCATGAATAGAAAATTTATTATTTTTGCGTAAATTTAATGAATAAAAGTATAAATTTATCTAATTGTCATAAATTTTTCCCAGATATGAATATGGTTTCAGTATGATATCTTGCACTTTAGATATCTGTATATTCAATAAATTTGTATCTTCAGTTGTTTAAGTTGTTCCTAACTCAACCAAAGTACTCCAAGTTTTTGTACTGTCTCTAATAAATAGGTTCAACAACAACAAAAATATGTTTTCTAATGAATCGCTATAATTATTCAAAGAAAAATTGATAATTGATGTTTGCACAAATCGCTTCTATCAAACACCATTGGGTGTCTATCATCATGCGGGTTTATTTTGTAGTGGATATGATTTTTCTGTTGGTAAGGGTCAAAAAAGGGCGTATACAAATTCTAAGACGAAGAGCTAACATCCTACCTTGTTATTATGAGATGTTATCTTGAATATATTCAGGTAAGATAATCGACAAGATGTATAGGGTAATCTAGTGGAAAAAGATGCGTGTGTGATAAAGTCGTGCATTGAAATTAGTCAATATAGTTGCAAACTTTTTTTCTTTTCTTTCCTACTATTGTTTATTTGAAAATCTACAGGATTGTGTTCAAATACATCATAAAGTGTGGATGAGCAAACCTTAAGATATTAACCAATAATTTTATAACTCAGTCACAAGGAATTCGCAATTATTTCAATATAAAAAAGTGAAATATCCATTTTAACTAGGGATGTTATTGTTATCATATTTTGAAAAATCATTTGTTAAAATATTTGTCTTTGTTTAAACAACAGACTGCCTCGGTACATTTATTGCGCCGATAAAATAGTTCCATAATATCGTCTTTGATATTTATTTGGTGTAGAGTGTAGAAAAATCCTGCTTTTAAAATAACTTGGATAATGATTTTGATTTTTTATACAATAACCAAAAAACCAAAGAGCTTAACGTAGACCATGTGTTTCCATCTGTTAAGGATTGGTCCAATTTTTTTTCAGAATAAATGTTTATTAAACCATTGTTTGTTTTTTATTTGCCTTATTTATCCTTGTATAGGCATAGATATTTTAAAATTGGCTAGACCGGCTAAACTACCGTTAACATTAGAATCTAAAGAATAAAAATTTTCCTCGGTGAATTCTGTTGTTTGTATAGAGTCAAAATATACTTACAAACATCTAAAGTGACCAATCCATAGGTTACTACAGCTAGAAATACGATTGCTATCAGATTCAACCACAAATCGAAACAGTTTATGCAAGCTATTGTTAAGTACCATGCAGAAGTATGGACATCCTGTATAATAAAGTGAAGAAAATAATAAAATGAGATTTAGAGATGAAGATGAATTGGAAATAGAGAAATTGGTTTACTGAAAAAGCACATTCATTTCATATCTATCGGAAATTTTGAATATGTTTCTAGTAAGAGAATTTTTTTTAAAGGGGCTATTATACATCGATGGTATCGGTATCGAGAATCGAAAAATTTTGGTATCGACACATCTCTTATTTTAACTAATATATATATATATATATATGCTAAATACGAGATTAGGACATTTTCTTAAAATTTGGAAATAAATCTGACACAACCAAATTTATATGCTAAAAAATTTTTTTGTATTTCGAGTAGTAGCGTCATATCAACTACCCACATAAATAATTCGTTTTGTTCCGATAAGCACTCATCATTAACCGTATCTTTACTTCTCTCAAGAATTATTCATGAGGTGTCACATATTGATGAATACCTGAAATTTAAATACTTCAATATTTAGCAATACTGCTATGAATACACACCATTATTGTAAAGCCAATAATAACTCAAATAACAGTATACGAGGCTACACAAGAGAAAGAAGCGCAAATTAGCGTGTACCTAGTACCAAGTACCATGACCAAAAGCAGCAATGAAAGTCATTCTTGATCAAACTCAACTGCATCGTTTCGTTGAAAGATTTGCCAATGCATCTATGATCAAGTTGATGATCAAAGGTGTATTCAGAACACAAAGAATTACAAATTCAGGGGAATGAGAGGCACTGGTGATTACTAGAACTCCCAATAGAAGACTTAGAAGGAATAAGTAATTTCAAGAAGAAGTTCTGGATATTGTTGGGTGACAAAACGAATTTAAAAGGTAACATGCTTTACTCAATCGAACATCATACCACAGCATGATATACTAATGCCTACAAAAGCCCATAAGAAATAGGTAGAGGTGTATGAGTCCAGAAACAAATACCTCGAAGGAGCCTATTATCCTAGCACCTTTAAGTTATTGGAAGGTAAGCGTATTTTAATTTGGATAGGCATAACAATATAACAGATAATTAGAAAGAAAGATGGTTGACGCTTTTGCTCACAATGAAACAAACACATAGTTTTGAAGATGTTTCAATCGAGTGTTTCACAGAAATGAAGCCAAATTTTTGCGCCGTTTCATAACCATGGATTAAACGTGAGTCTATCACCTCACACCTGGAACAAAAGAATAATCAAAACAATGGATTGAAAAGGGAGAACCGGCTCCAAAGAAGGTAAAGATAGTTCCATGTGCAGGCAAGGTCATTGCGAAGGTTTTATGAGATGCGTGTGGGATAATTTTCATTGACTATCTTGAAAGAAGAAAAACTATCATCGGTGAATATTATGCGAACTTAATACAACGTTTGAGCGAAGAAATGAAACAAAACTGCCCGCATTTAGCTAAGTTTCATCAAGACAATGTACCAGCTCACACATCCTTTATTACAATGGCCAAAATTAATGAATTAAAGTTTAAATTGCCTCCTCGGGTTATTTTCTGTTCCCAGACTTGAAAAATGGCTTGATGGTCAAAGATTTTCCAATAAAGAAGAAGTGGTGTCGGTAGTTAATGACTATTTTGAGGAGCTTGACGATTACTATTATGAAAAGGGTATCGAATTTATTGAACATCGCTCGGTAAAGAGTATGGAGCTAAAAGGAGATTACGTTGAAAAATAAAAATATTTTTTTCCAAAATTTTGGTAATTTCTTTGTTGGGTCAGGTACATCTGGGAACATCCTCGTATATCTTGTATTACCAATCAACTACTCCATTTAAACAGCATCACGGACGATTCGATATGCCACTGGTGGAAGAAGGAGGAAGAAGATAAACTGTAAGGCTCACAAACAAGCCTTACAGTTTACCTAGTAACGTTTTCCAATCAGTTTGAGTCAACCAACGATTATATCAATGTCATTTTGATATAAAATAGGCAAATATAAAACTTGAATTTGTCGAAGTTTTTATTACTGTTTTCAAGGTATGAATGTCCTGTTATAAAATGTAAACAAATTCTCTTTTATTACAGTATAAGGACAAGGGAAAGCTTGGTTACATAAATAACACTTTTATTTGACTTCCTTTTCGTGCCCAGCATTGAAAAGGCAATAACATAAATATTTTCTTGGTCTTTTTTCAAAAGTAATTGTACTTTCCCTTCTTGTAATACCTTAGTGGTAACAAAACATACCTAAAGCCACAATTGCCATCGTAAACCGCTCGACAAGACTTTCAACTTTAGCCGCCGTTTCTTTTTCTCAATTGATTTATGCAACTGAGGGATGTTTTGACACTCCCCTATGCTTAGTTGACAAAATATTAGACCAAAATTACATTCTATTAATAGTAACAATCGAGCATCGCGCGTTACTAATTGATACGTTATGGACTTTTATTGAAAACTAATACAGTGTCGCACATTAGTCATGATCTTCCATATGGGAAACATTAGTTTTCTTCCGATGGGTGAATTTTCTGATATAGGGGACAATACATTAAGTTTTTTATTTTCGGAGTTTGATGAGCATGAAAGGGATGTCTGAATATGGCATATTGCGATGACAAATAGTATTATGTTATATTGTGTGTGAATCTAAATACGATAAGATGCGATAAGAATAATAATTTCATTATTCTATATTAATAGTCTGTCTCAGTTTCTGGTAATAGTTTCTTCAAAAACACGGAAAAATGAAAAAAAATTTTAGATCTTCAATTTTCCAATTATATTAGAAGTAGTGGAAAACACCTCGAGCTAAGAACTTGAAAATAATTGGGCAAAAGTAAACGATGCACAGAATTATTATTAAACTGAGAATTGAAGAATATTTATTCTTCAAAAAGTATTAAACGCTCTTATCTAAAATAAATATAAGTAGAAAACTTGCAAGTAACTACTTCGTTCTTCACCAACGACCAAATTTTTTTATTGGGTTCAGCTCCGGATGATAGAGTGGTAAACGTAACATTGAAATGTCATTATCTGCTAAAGTCTTATCTATTATAAGTATATGTTTTAGAACCTGCCATACGCATTTTTATATTTGTATATAGTTTAGTTTTAGTTGCATTAAACTCATAAAAAATATTTCTTTGAGTAAGCCATTAAGCATTGGGAATTTCACCCACTTTACAAAATACATATTGTTCATGTCATTGTTTCGGTTTTTATTCCTGATTTAAAAATTGTAAGAGGCTTCTACACATTTTTTTGATTTTGCTGCAACTACTGGCAATATTGTATTGAAATTTTATACTTATACGAGGTCTGGCTATTAAATAACGAGACTGCGCGCCTAGAGGGCACCTTACACGGGCGGGGTAAAAAACAAGTAGTGCGTTGGTAACTAGATATCTTGTCTATGCCCAAAACCATGTGTGACGAAAAACAGAAGCAGCGTATCAATCTCAAATTTCTCGTTAAACTCCGACTGAGTGCTATATTATTGCAAGAGGCCTATGGAGACAATTCTCTATCTCGTGCGCGTGTTTATGAGTGGTGCAAGCGTTTAAGTGAGGGCCGAGAGAACACTGAAGATGACCAGCGCCCAGGTCGCCCTGTGACTGTTTCAAATCCGGAAACAATGAACAAAATCAACCAAATTGTGCGTGCAGATCGTCGAATGAGCATCCGGATGATTTCCGTGGCAGTAAACGCCGTTAAACAAACTGTAAGAAAAATTTTACACGAGGATTACACATGACAAAAGTCTACGAAGTTGGTGTCAAAAAATCTGACTTCCCGACCAAAAGCACTTGTGACAACGGGTCTGCTCAGATTTCCTTGAAAGGTTAGAAAAAGATCTGCTTTGAAAGGGACCCGATTTGAGTCGATGGAAGCGGTAAAGCAAAAAACGGCAGAGCTGCTGAAGGCTCTCACCAAAGAAGACTTCCAGTACTGCTTCAATCAATGGAAAAAACATATGGAAAGATGTGTGGCGAAGGGAGGGGAGTAAATTGAAGGGTAGCATTCGAATGTGGAATAATTTTTCGTAACCAGTCTCGTTATTTAATACCCAGACCTCGTATGTTTTGGAAGCTGATACATCCAATGATTTTTTTTTCATGTCTGACTCTCAAAGAGGACCGCAACAGTACTTAAATATCTTATTATCAAGCAATTTTCAGTAACCCATCGAATAACGAGGAGGGGGGGGGGGATTTTAATTTTTTTTTCAAAAATTAAAACAAATCTTAACACAAAAGATCGTCAAATTCAAAGATAGTTACTAATTTTTTGATTTTTCTATATTTAAGAAAGTTTGAAAAATTTTCGATAGATGGTGTTTTTTTATTATTGTTTTGTTTTAATTTTTTCTCAAAAATTAGAACAAATATTAATTTTTCAACCCATAAGATCCTCAAATTCAAAGAAAGTTATCTTGTTTGAAGGGATAGTTTGTTGGAATAGTTCGTACCAAGTACTATTAAACATAACTTTTTCAATTTTAGATTTATTGAACAAAATTTCAAGTGAATTTAAACATCATATCATTTCACACCAAAAAGATACTCCTGATAAAACTCGATACTGTGTACCGTTTTCGAAATAATTTGATTTGAAAAAGTAAAAGCCGATGCTGGTATGAAGTGGTATATACTTTTTCTTCAAGCTACGACCAAACTTTGTAATCCAAGGGATTAAAATCTCATGACCGAAGAGGCCAATGAATCGGAGCTTCTGCATCTCTACCAATCCATCGATTCGGAAAATGGTTATTGTCTATAAATGTCTATAAATCTTTGGCAAACCCCAAATATTTTCCAGTTTTCTATTTATCCTAAAAACCTTATCACCTTTTATGAAACACCCTGTATAATTGACCATCCCTTTTCTGTATTCTATCAACTTTCTTAAATATTTAACTTTTTTTTTCTTTTATGTCGTATTTAACCATTAAAATTGAATCTCAAACTGAACTGAACATCTGAATCCCATTCTTTTAACCAATTTTGTCAGGGAATCTGTTTTGCTTGTAAAATTTATCCCAGATTCAGTTCATGGGGTAGACCTTCTGTTAGGTATCGCTGAGTATGAATGAATAATTCCTTGAATTATTTCTTGCTCAAATTCATCTACGAGTTCTTTGGAAGTTGAAGGGTTTTTGGGGCAATTTAAAGCGTTTACCAGGGGATTGTCTGTTACATTCACCAACAATACATTTCACCGAGGTGACAGAAACATTACACGCTTTAACTACTCCTCCTCCTAGCATTCTGTTCTTCTTTTATTTTCATAAATTCGTATACATTGTATATGATTTGTCGAGGAGCTTGACTATGAATTATTTTAGTCATGTTTCCAGATTTTGTCTGAAACAAAATATTCCAAGAATTAATGAACAAACATTTCAGCATTTGAGAATGAATATAAAAATTTAAAAAAATACTTCCACATCAACACATTATTACAAAATGGTAGTTTCTTTATGATCAACTTTTCTTTAGATTTCTCTGTACCTGTACCTTCTTCAACTTGGTCATCATAAACATTTACTGTTTAAAACTCTATTAAAGACCAAGGTTTACACCAATTTTTACCTAAGTTTTTTGTTAGACTTGAGGTACGAACTTTGAATATAAAAAATAATCTTCGTACACGTGAATTTCGCAATTATTGAAAATAATCATACAAAACAGCTGTAAAACGAAAACCATTAATGACAAAAAACCAACCTCATTTAGTTTTGTTTACCTCAAAGTGTACACTTTGATTAATGAGATGGGTTCCAATTTGTAGGTAGCTTAATATTACTATGGTTCTTAATCAGGACTGAAATAAAATACATCACCTTCCATAAAAAGTCAATTTGCGGCTTAAGGTACCCATAAAAGCGAAAAAATCTGTTCGACGAAATGAGCATAGCTTTGAGTGTGTTAAACGTTGGGTTGGGTCAAGCTTTGATCACAAAATTTTAATTGGTTACGGTTTGGGAAATAGCCTGTTTGTGTTAAGTTAATATGTTATTGTGATGCCAGTTGTTCGACATTCATCTTACACAAAAATTCCTAATCTGAAGGTAGTTTTTTTTTTATTCCAGCAACGATAAATATCCAACTCATAGATAATTAATATCTAAATATGAGTAAATAATTAGCATAATAGATTATGAGAAATTGAATAAGGAATCACACGACAATAAATAAATAATAATTCTTACATTGTATCTATGTGTTTAAATTATTAACACAACTGGAAAGCTTAGAATGTTTGGAGAATTGAATTTTGGTTTATAGTTAATAAATTTCAAAATACTCTCTGTTTTTTTTTAATAATAATGATCAAAAAAGCCATAACAAACTTTCTAAATTATTTAAAATTAAGAAGAAACATACAAATTGACTTTATATACAATGCGAGCCTGTATGTGAAGAAGTTTAGTAATTGTATAGAAACAATGACAAGCCACACATGCACTCAGAAATAATGAATTCTCAGTTAGAGAGATCATAAATTTAGCAGAAAAAAGGAAAAAAACTAGAGATAACAGAAAAGTTTCAATGGCGAAATACGACATGAAAGTAAAAAGAATTGAATATTTAAAAAAAAGAGAATACCAAAAAAAAGACGGGTAATTATACAGGGAGAAGAGAAAACTGAAGAATATTTGGGGTTTGCTCGGTAAAAACTTTTTGAAACGCTCTAAAGGATTTAGAAATTCCAGGTTTTAATTTTTGGTTTTTAACTTTACAAATTAGGTACTACGAGTTGTATTATATACTACCTTTTCGTTTACCTGAAATATCCCCGTCCCGAGTTAGTGCATCCTTATCTCAACGGATTAAAAATCCATTGTAGTGTACTCAGGATAAAATATGTCATAGAGGAATAATTGCAAACAAAGAAAAGACTGTTCAACTGTCTTTCTAGCGCACATATTTGATAAGGTTTATCATGAGAGGGTACACAAATAGCTTTTATTTAGAACTTAGTTCTTTAGTTTAAATGGAACTTTAAGAATCGAATAGAAAGACTCTTATTCTAACATAAGAGAAACATACATAGAGTACTATAAGACAATGTGATTTGGCCAGTTCTTTACCTTCTACACAAAAGTTGATCCCGTCTCTAGGATAAATAGAAAACACATTTTTCACGATTTTGCCGCAACTGCTACTAATTTTGTATTGAAATTTTATATGAATATGGTTTGAAAGTTGATACATCCAATGAATTTATTTATATGGCTGACTCTTATGGAGGACATAACTTTTTCAATATAAGCAAAATATCAAGTGAACTTAACATTTCATTCTACACTAAAAAGGTACTCTCGATAAAACTCTATACTGTATACCGTTTTTTTAATATTTTGATTTGAAAATTATAAAGTAACAATCGATGCTAGTATGAAGTAATGATAAATGTATTGGTAAAACGGAAAATCACAGGATGAAAATTAGTAAAAAGGCTAATAATATAAAAGAAAATTCAATTATAGTAGATGTTAAAAGTGAGCTGTCGTGGAATGGAAAATTTGAACAATAAACATAAAAAACTGAAGGAATTAACTGGAAATACAATAAAAAAGATACCAATGATCACAAGGAACACCGAAGGAGAGATTCAGTTGATGGAAGATGATAAAAAACGGACTTTGGAAGATTACATCAAACGCCTATTTGCAGCAGAGCGAGATGACGCGGGAGAAGAAAGCGGACAGACGGAGGAGCTATGTATTTTCAAGTTCGAAGTGGAGCATGCCATAAAAATCTCGGAAACCAGAAAAGCAACCGGACCTAACAACATTCCAATAGAATTCTTGAAAGCTTTGGACGATAGAAACTTGACCCATCGTACAAAATTGTTCAACAAAATCTATAAAACAGGAGAAATTCTAAAAGTCTGGCTTAAATTAATATTTATTGCGCTGCCTAAAAAGAACAACCGTAAATCCTGTGACGAATATCGGATGATCAGTTTGATGAGGCACACACTAAAAGTACTCTTGAAAATAATCCATTAGAGAATTTATCGAAAATATGAAGAACAACTAGATGAATCGCAGTTTGGCTTTAGAGAGGGATTAGGAACTAGAGAAACATTATTCGCTATCACAGTACTACTACAGAATTGCAGAGAATTTAACAGAAATGCATATGTTTCATTGATTTCCAGAAGGCTTTTCAACAACACGATAAGCTTATAGAGAATTTAACAACTATTAATTTAGATCCAAGCGATATACGATTAATCAAAAATATCTATTAGAATCAAACGACAGCAGTGCGTGTTGAGGACATGGAAACAGACTAAATCGAAATTCAAAATGCAGCTCGCCAAGGCTGCGTTCTTTCTCCATAACTATTCAATCATTATTCTCAGTTTATATTTCAGAAAGTACTGGAAAAGAGACATGAGTGGCCTCTTTCGTAAAAAAATACATTTTAAAAAATTTGGATTAAGGGCTGTTCTTTATTGTAATGTCAAAAATCCACTCTAACCGGTAGATCGTCTGCAAGAGCTCTTGGACCTGTCTAATGATAAGGATGTAGCTCTTTAAGTATCCTCCAAGTACTTGAAGAAAACGTAATTGTTTGTCTTGTCACATTCCTTAAGCTAACTGTTGGATTTTGATCAACTAAATTTAAAATCATATTTTCTTTGTTCTTTTTGTTCTTGGCCTACCAGAATTTATTTTTTTAGGTCTCACATTCCCAGTTTTTCGACAACGTCGTTCAATGACTCTAAATGTAATTTTACTTGGTAGATGTAGATGTAGCAAAAGCTAAGTTGAGAGCAGAGAAAAGAAAAGTAACCAGTGAAAATCAAAATAAAAATGTATTTCTAGGAATTGAAATTGAAAGAACAAATAATGAAATAAAACATTCCCGAAAAAACATTGATAAGGAAAATTGTGTTTAATTTCAAATGAATGATTATAAAGCCCTAGATGTACCAATTCAGCCGAAATTTAATCACGCAAGAAAATTTTACAGCGTACAATGTACCATACAAACAACTTGTAGGTTCACTTATATATGTTATGTTGGTTACGAATTCTGACCTTTGCTTTGCAGTTACTTATTTCAGTCAATTTCAAAATTGTTTCGACCAAAGTCACTGAAAACATTTGAAGAATGTTCTATCTGAAGAAAACACAATATTAAGTTTTAAGATATACTAAAACTGATGTATTAGTGAATTTATTTAGAGATTCAATAATAATGTAATTTTTTTGAAGTCAAAGAAATAGCCAGTGGTTGCTCAGTCAAGTTCAGAGGCTGAGTATGTTGCATTGGCTAATTGTATAAGTGAATGTCTTTTTCTTAAACAAATTATAGAAGATCTGATTCATCAAGCAGCTATTCAAATATTAATTTTAAGACAATCAGTCATGCATAAAAATGGTGAAAACACATGAAATGAAAGATAAAACAATATCGATGTTAAATATCATTTTATTAAGGAATTAATTTCAAATCATATTGTAAAGCTACTGATCATCAATATGCTGATCCAATGACAAAATCACTGTCGTGTAAAATTTGATATTTTTAGAAAATGTATTGGATTGTGTGAATACGCCTAAGTAACTTTTGCAAAATTGAGTGTCACCGATTACTACAAAAGTAATTCTGACAAGTGACACACAAGCGCGAGGCAGGTTTTAAAACTTATACCTATAATAGATAGGAATTTAGCAGATAATGATATTTTAATGTTACGTTTACCACCATATCATCCAGAGTTAAACCCAATAGATAAAATAAGGTCTTTGGTGAAAAACGAAGTAGCTGCTTGCAACGTAGCTTTCAAGATAGATGATTGTGTGGAAATTAATCAAAAAAATATTTTTTGAGATGACTGTACATAGACAGAGATAGAACTGATAAAAAGTTTATTAAAATGTCTCCTGGACCAGAGACCGTATGCTATTTACACAAAAATGTTTTGACTGTAGTTTTTTTCCTGATCTTTTTTTAATTTTAAGACATTAGGACGAAGAAAGTTGATAGTTTATAATAGATAATATTGATAGAATGATTAAGAAAATCGACTATTTTAAAATATTGTTGGAAGTGATGTAAATAAAAATCCCGTGAAAGCTATACCTCTTAATATTAATATTAAGATATCCTGCATAATAAATTCAGATTTCTCGAGGGATTAACATGGAAAAACTTGTTTTTATGAGTCTCTATAATACTTTAATGATCCATCAAAGAAGCTAGACCAAATCAGATACATTTTTTTCCAATTTTTTCAAGAAACTATCAAATTTCCTCTGAATGACTGGATTTGTGGTGGTTTTGTAATTGTTAGTTAACTTCTCACTTCGTGTGCAGTTTGACCATTGCCGCTGGGGAAAATAATGGAAGCAAAAGAAAAGGCTCAACGAACCACTCAGCTTTTGGGCCTATAATAAGCCTCAGTTTTATTGTAAGAACAGGTACAGTTGCGGTTGTATTACTTCCTATAGTTGATTAAAATTAAATTATAAAAAAGATAGCAATAAAGACGTAAAGTTGCGCTTAGTGATTGAAATTTTTCTTTTCTGGCAAATATTCCAACAATTCATCATTTTATCATGAAAGCTGATAAAATCAAAGACGACAAAGTTTTCAAAAAGGTGAGTTTTGTTTGGAAACACTGCCTCAAATTTTCTACCAAGAGCCGCCATTGTTCTTCAGTAATCCATAAATCGAATTATGTTAATAGTGATGCAAGAAAACATGCAAGGAATTACATGCAATTTATTGCAAGGTCAACATATTACATAGATGAATACTACACGTCGCTGGACAGTCTACAAAGTCTCTTGCCATTACATAATGGTTGCCACCAGTCAAAATTCCATAAGTAAAATTAAACAATTTCCTAACCTCACATTTTATTTAGTATTTGTGTGCGATTTAGAAATGAAAATATCAATATTAGGTGAATTGAACAAGAAAAAAAGACTCAGTGCATCACTAGCAATAATTATAACATCTCTACCTTGCTTCTGGAGTATGATGGACATAAAAGAGCATCCAGTCGATGGTAGGCCAGGCCCTAGTTGGATGAAACAAGTTATGAGTTAAGCCATAGATTAAGACGAAAAAACATACAAAAAATAATTGCGAATAGATGAAGACAGTTAAAAAGCTCCTAAGGAGATTAAAACGTAATATAACTAAAAAATTCTTGGCGGGAGACGTACTATTAGTAGATCAGAAAGTCATTTCTCCCTAGAATTGCAACGTGCACGCAATAAATATGCCATCAAACCGATAATATTCTATAGTTCTTCCAATATCAATTGCAGAAGACAGTTATGAGAGGATCAATTAATATTTCATAAATAAGAAATGAGAAATAATGTTCACACCCCGTATAATCCCACCCCATCATCTCCACTGTTCACCAAGGAAAACATAAAATCGTAAACATAAATGCACTTCTATTGGCCGAACATGTCGGAAGGCGTATGTACACAATTTCTTTTAAATATTCCTGCTAGACAGTCTGCGATAAACAGTGGCGTGGCTTGCTGACATTGATTTAATTCATAAATAAATAGAAATATGGCGCTCTTTAGACCATGGGCGAAGACAATGAAATTGCGCAGTGTAGTGAGAATAAAGAAAACCCTTAATAATTCAATCAAATGACGACTCTAGTTCAGACGATTCCGACTACCATTATTATTTATAAGGATACTTTGAGGTACATAAAGGGCTCAGTTCACATCAGATACCCTGTTTAAATCAAACTCTCTCACAGGCAGATACATTTTACTAGTCTATTTACGTTTTATAATTTAATATTCAGTTGTAGCAAGTTAACGAGGTATAATAATGATTTTTTTCCAAGTTCCAAGTAGAGCTTCATATTTTTAAAAGTATTTATAAAAATAATAAATTTATAAAATGAGGTATCTACGCCTATGGTAGATTAAACAAAATTGTCGGCAAGAGTTTTTATAATCTGCAATTGATATTGGAAGAACTATAAGTGCGAGATGATTTTGATAAAAAAATGTTGCGTTTTGCATTGCATTGTAAGTATAAGGTATTTCAATGACATTATTAAGAAAAAAACTTTTCAAACTATTCATTACGTCTCATATATATAAATAAAGTTGTGAAGACATCAACATCGATCCTAACGACATTAACGATCGCTTTATCGAATGAAGAATATCTCTAAACGAAGTTAATCCTGTGTAATCTACTTATAAAAACATTTTCAACGGGAAGTTTAACTTTTTAAACCAAAGTCGGAACTCTATATATATTTTGTATCTATTGAGAATTACTTTTAACATAACCAATTCTATCACTCTAATCCATAATAGATAAATATAAATTCTTTATAATAGGCTTTATGTAAGGCGTTATCGGCGCCCTTTATTCTGGGCTTTTATTTTGTGTGCTTATAGGAATCACTAGTATTTTTCAAAACCTTGACTTAATGGCTGTCAGCGGCATTCGTGTTCTCATTTGTCGGCCAAATATGTCCTTTCTGACACCTACCTCTCGAACTGGTATGTTTGCTTTCTATGATGCACCACTACAGTGATGCTCTTTTAATCAACACCGCATCCTCGTGTTTTACAAATTCCTTCTCGGCTGTAAATGATTTATTATCGGCCGCCTATTGTTTAGAGCGGCGGGGTGCAGGTAAATGTAGGTTTCCTGATCGACCAGGTGTACAAAAATAGGGCGCTGAAAACTGCACCCATTAACTTAATTGTATCTGATACATAATTTGAAGTTGGATATTTTTTTAAACAACTGATTCTCATGAGGATAAAGGGTGATTGAAATTCTAAAAATCCCTGTCCCAACTTTGTTTCGGAATTCATTATTATAATAAAGTTATTTTATATTGCCAAGAGATTTAAGACATAAAAAAATACATTCTCCATTGCAATTTTTATTTTTTGAGGCTTAGCCCTGCTTGATAAAAGAATAAACTCTAAAATAGTTTCTTAAAATCTCCAATATGTCTGGAATTTAAAAAAAAATATTTTTCTTTATAGTGAAGTGTTTTTTATGTGGCAAACATTGAAGAGTTATGGAAAAAATTATTTAGAATCAACGTCAAAGTCTGTATCACCATTAATCGGAATGTTTTCTTAAACAATTATTTTTTTCATCTTTCTGTACACAAAAACGACCATTTTTATACGTAAGAAAAAAAATAAAAATTATATTTGACAGATGATTTTAAAATTTGTAAGTAAGGGTAAGAAAAAAACTCAGTATTTTTATGTGCAGGTACCTAAGTAGTTTTCTTACCATTACTCATTATTTTGTTATTATATTCACTCGAGCGCACGAGCGAGAGGTTTTTGTTTCAATCATCTTATTGCGTGGTTTTTTGTTTCGATGCTTATTTTTGTGAGCATAAAATGAATATTATAACAAATGGGGGAGAGTACGATTTCCGTAGCACCACGATTTGGCTTAATCAGGCCAAAATAAATCGAAAATGAAGAATGAAATTTTTTGATATCTCGCTGCGTTTTCGGGATATCGATACTTGAAGTTATAATCAAACGTTAGTTCAAAATTCGCTTTATTGAGCAGATGGCGTTCAATACTTCGTTTCAAATGAATATTTTATCACTTCAAATTCATTAAGAATCTTTAAATTCAATAAACAAAAAATTTTTATTTAATTTTTATATTATTTACCCTGATACTCCAAAATTATATTTATAAAAACAGATTTTTATAGCAAAATGAGCCATTTTTGATAACTTTCACACTCTGTGATGAATAATTTGATGTTTTTTATAAATACTTGTCGGTTGTTTTTCATTATTTAAAAATATAAAAAATATTTAGTCATAGTTTGAAGATTTAATTAGTAATTTAATGCAAAAATATCCTATTTCGAGCAAAAAGTACGTTCTGAATGCTTTCAAAAGTTATTTATTTAGGTTAGGTTAGGTTAGGTTAGGTTAGGTTAGGTAGTTTTTTTATGTATAACTCATTTCTATAATAAATAAATAAAAAAATATCTTAAAAATATACATATGGCGTAGGTGCAGCTGGGCCATATATAAATAGACTAGACCTTTTACAAACGGACTAGACAGTTCATTAAAAGACAAGCTTTTTACACATATAAACTAATATCCCCAGTCCTTTTCTATACAGACTAGTCCTTTTATATATGGTTTATTTTTCATACACATATACAAATATTGAATAAAAATAAATTCTTCCGACTTCAAGCATCGATATCTCGAAAACGAAACGAGATATCGAAAAATTTTATTCTTCGTTATTTTGGGTCGATTTATAAACAAATCCAAACGCCACGGAAATCGTACTCGTGCCAACAAATGGATAAATTCATTAAACGTAATGTATATTTTTCAAGTGAAATTAATGAAGAAGAAAAAGAGTCGACGAATAAGTAGCCCAAAATTATTCATCAAGAATATGACGAAAGGTTTTATATATTACGGAGAAGAATCTTGTCCTACCCCAAAATATCTTGTGTGCGGAGGAACTTAAGGTAATAATTCGATGGTGTCCCAAACACACAACATGTTTTATCAACGTTTGAAGGACCAATTGAAGAATTGGTCCTTCAAACTCGTCTTGCAAAATCTGTACCAAAAGCAAGCTACGTGATCGCTAACATGTCAGTTAAAGCGAAAAATCCAAATGCAAAGAAATTGTTAATGATAGCCAAGAACCTGCTAAAGAAATTGAAAAAATACATGCATCGGCAGAAACTGTTTCACATCGAATTAATGACATATCTAACCATATTAAATCGATGTTGATTGAAAAATTGAGAGTAAGTGGAGTTTTTGTGCTACAAGGTGATGAGTCCACTGATATCAGGGGTGCCGCGCATCTCTTCTCAAATGTTACTTATATTGATCGATGTAAATGAAAGGAGGATTTTTTACTTTGTTTGCTAATGCCTCACCATACAACTGGTAAAAAAATATTCAAAGTAACGCGTGAATATAATTTGGAATTGGTAACTGTATAAGTGTTTGCTCAGACGGGGCAGCAGCTATAACAGGAAAGGTTAAAGGATTTATAACTAAGGTTGCTGAAAAACTCCTAATATTGAAAAACAGCATTATTTTTTACACAGGGAAGTGTGTAATTTCAGTCAGAGGAACTATTGTGCATTCTTCAAGAAATTATCAAAATCTAAAAACCGTAGTTTACATCAAGTCCCGACCGCTGAGCTCTAGTCTTTTTAATGCAGTAGGTCAAGAATTGGGGGCAGATCATTAGTCACTTTCGTTCCATACAGAAATACGATGGTTTCTTCTTGGGAAAGTACTTTCCCGAATTTATGAGTTAAAAAATGAGACGTTTCTGCAGTCCAAGGGTTCAGATTATGTGTATCTGTTTAGGATGGCTTCCAAAACTTGCATATCTGACGGATATATTTGCTCATTTAAATGACATCAAGGAAGAAATTCCCATATTTTAACAGCGTTGGATAAAATTGAAAGCTTTCACGCTAAATTGGAACTATGGATCAGTCTCGCAACCAATGTTAATAATGAAATGGCAGCTGATCCGGAAAAAAGAGTTCAGGCTTTGATTGTCAAACTGTAAACTTTTTGCAGAGAAAATGAATTTGGCTGGGCTGTAAATCCATTCTCCGAGGTCATTCTTTTTGGACACTTACCAATAAATAAGCAGGAAGGACTGATGGAAATGAAAACGGATCGCACATTAAAATTAAACTTTTCAGAAACAAATTTAGAACATTTTTTATCTACTTTCTAAGCATGCAATGCAATACTTTTGCCATTTTCAACGATCTATTTATGTGAATTAGGATTTTCGACTCTTACCACAAAAAAAGCCAAATAAAGAGAACGCCTCAAAACGATTGACAAGAGGTGAGAGCAGCGTACAAGGTCAAATACTTACCTATCTATCCCAAAACAGAACTAACATAGGTTTAAATAATCCTGCTTAGCTTGCATCCAAAATCTCTAATAGTTTAAGTAATTAAATTAAATTTAGTAGTTTTATCAAATCTTTATTAGAAAATGTAGAAGCTCTTAGTAGATGCCGAGAGAAAATAAAAAAAAGTTATCAAGTGGGTAGTGCGACAATTCAAGACTGTTTAAGTCTAAGTTATTGAAGAGATTTAATTTGATTTGATATTCAAACAATTGCTAATACTTTTGTAAAGTGTTTAATTAATAAATTAATAAAAAAATCATTTAAAAATCACTAGTAGTAGTCATATTCTTATTGTTGAGTAGGCAAGTATTATTTTTTGAATGATTCAAGAGCTGGACATTCATCTATATTAAACTGAACTGATTAAGTGCAATTTTCAATCTTGTCTCAAAAATATACCGCAAAAGCATCAGTTTCCTTTTCTCTGTGTCGTTATGTTTCTTCGTATTGTGAGTAGAACGCCCCGCGAGCGGTGTTGCCATGTGGGCGTTCTTGCAGCTTCGATATTGGCTGTATTACATGCTGTGCGATTTGATACGAAATGTCTGCAATGAGCAATGTGTTCGCTGTGGAATTGTCAGTGGATGTGTTATAAATAGCATAATAATTCTTACTAGTTGCTGAGAGTAATGATTGTTAACAAATACTTCTTTCACTTATTGTATAATTTATTCCGAGCAATATTCAAACGAAAATTCCAATGTATCTAGAATGGTTTATTATTGTTTGTTATTTGAAATATGATTGTAAGAAGCAATTATAATTACAAATAGAAAAGCTTATGAATTAAATATCAATACAGTTTATTTCGTCCAAAATTATTTCTTTTTTTTTTTTCTGGATTTTGATTTAGTAATAAGTTTTCTGCGTTAACAGTCTCTTTACGAGGGTTAATTGGAGGTTTCCAGACTTAAAAAGAAGCAACATATTTACGATACCCTAAAATTTAAACCAGTGTTTCTCAACGTGAGGCACATGCCTCAAAGTGGGGCCATTTGATTTTTAAGGGGGGCAATTCGAAAATTGAGTCGACACCAGTTTAATCCTATAGCTCCGGATCATTTAAATGCATAGTTAGATGTTGATGCCAAATTTAATTATCATTATACATATAATCTATGTTGAACTCAAATATCAACTGGGTGTTTGGTGTTTTCAAATAAACTTCCCTGCGGCAGACAACAGGCTTCGCGGGATACCCTGGACTTTCTATTTCTCAGCTTACAATTGGGGTCAATTTGAAATAAGTGTCCGTAAAAATTGATGTAAAAGCTTCTTTATTCAATGAATATATACATTGTATAGATAAAATTAGTAAGTAATTTATTTTATTTGAAAAACTAATCATATTAAGAATGTACCCCTTTACCCGTGTGAAATTATCAACGTATTTCAGCCACGAATATTTTTTTATAACATAAACTAAACTTTGGCAAAAAAATATCTTGTGTGCGGAGGAACTTAAGGTAATAATTCGATGGTGTCCCAAACACACAACATGTTTTATCAACGTTTGAAGGACCAATTGAAGAATTGGTCCTTCAAACTCGTCTTGCAAAATCTGTACCAAAAGCAAGCTACGTGATCGCTAACATGTCAGTTAAAGCGAAAAATCCAAATGCAAAGAAATTGTTAATGATAGCCAAGAACCTGCTAAAGAAATTGAAAAAATACATGCATCGGCAGAAACTGTTTCACATCGAATTAATGACATATCTAACCATATTAAATCGATGTTGATTGAAAAATTGAGAGTAAGTGGAGTTTTTGTGCTACAAGGTGATGAGTCCACTGATATCAGGGGTGCCGCGCATCTCTTCTCAAATGTTACTTATATTGATCGATGTAAATGAAAGGAGGATTTTTTACTTTGTTTGCTAATGCCTCACCATACAACTGGTAAAAAAATATTCAAAGTAACGCGTGAATATAATTTGGAATTGGTAACTGTATAAGTGTTTGCTCAGACGGGGCAGCAGCTATAACAGGAAAGGTTAAAGGATTTATAACTAAGGTTGCTGAAAAACTCCTAATATTGAAAAACAGCATTATTTTTTACACAGGGAAGTGTGTAATTTCAGTCAGAGGAACTATTGTGCATTCTTCAAGAAATTATCAAAATCTAAAAACCGTAGTTTACATCAAGTCCCGACCGCTGAGCTCTAGTCTTTTTAATGCAGTAGGTCAAGAATTGGGGGCAGATCATTAGTCACTTTCGTTCCATACAGAAATACGATGGTTTCTTCTTGGGAAAGTACTTTCCCGAATTTATGAGTTAAAAAATGAGACGTTTCTGCAGTCCAAGGGTTCAGATTATGTGTATCTGTTTAGGATGGCTTCCAAAACTTGCATATCTGACGGATATATTTGCTCATTTAAATGACATCAAGGAAGAAATTCCCATATTTTAACAGCGTTGGATAAAATTGAAAGCTTTCACGCTAAATTGGAACTATGGATCAGTCTCGCAACCAATGTTAATAATGAAATGGCAGCTGATCCGGAAAAAAGAGTTCAGGCTTTGATTGTCAAACTGTAAACTTTTTGCAGAGAAAATGAATTTGGCTGGGCTCTAAATCCATTCTCCGAGGTCATTCTTTTTGGACACTTACCAATAAATAAGCAGGAAGGACTGATGGAAATGAAAACGGATCGCACATTAAAATTAAACTTTTCAGAAACAAATTTAGAACATTTTTTATCTACTTTCTAAGCATGCAATGCAATACTTTTGCCATTTTCAACGATCTATTTATGTGAATTAGGATTTTCGACTCTTACCACAAAAAAAGCCAAATAAAGAGAACGCCTCAAAACGATTGACAAGAGGTGAGAGCAGCGTACAAGGTCAAATACTTACCTATCTATCCCAAAACAGAACTAACATAGGTTTAAATAATCCTGCTTAGCTTGCATCCAAAATCTCTAATAGTTTAAGTAATTAAATTAAATTTAGTAGTTTTATCAAATCTTTATTAGAAAATGTAGAAGCTCTTAGTAGATGCCGAGAGAAAATAAAAAAAAGTTATCAAGTGGGTAGTGCGACAATTCAAGACTGTTTAAGTCTAAGTTATTGAAGAGATTTAATTTGATTTGATATTCAAACAATTGCTAATACTTTTGTAAAGTGTTTAATTAATAAATTAATAAAAAAATCATTTAAAAATCACTAGTAGTAGTCATATTCTTATTGTTGAGTAGGCAAGTATTATTTTTTGAATGATTCAAGAGCTGGACATTCATCTATATTAAACTGAACTGATTAAGTGCAATTTTCAATCTTGTCTCAAAAATATACCGCAAAAGCATCAGTTTCCTTTTCTCTGTGTCGTTATGTTTCTTCGTATTGTGAGTAGAACGCCCCGCGAGCGGTGTTGCCATGTGGGCGTTCTTGCAGCTTCGATATTGGCTGTATTACATGCTGTGCGATTTGATACGAAATGTCTGCAATGAGCAATGTGTTCGCTGTGGAATTGTCAGTGGATGTGTTATAAATAGCATAATAATTCTTACTAGTTGCTGAGAGTAATGATTGTTAACAAATACTTCTTTCACTTATTGTATAATTTATTCCGAGCAATATTCAAACGAAAATTCCAATGTATCTAGAATGGTTTATTATTGTTTGTTATTTGAAATATGATTGTAAGAAGCAATTATAATTACAAATAGAAAAGCTTATGAATTAAATATCAATACAGTTTATTTCGTCCAAAATTATTTCTTTTTTTTTTTTCTGGATTTTGATTTAGTAATAAGTTTTCTGCGTTAACAGTCTCTTTACGAGGGTTAATTGGAGGTTTCCAGACTTAAAAAGAAGCAACATATTTACGATACCCTAAAATTTAAACCAGTGTTTCTCAACGTGGGGCACATGCCTCAAAGTGGGGCCATTTGATTTTTAAGGGGGGCAATTCGAAAATTGAGTCGACACCAGTTTAATCCTATAGCTCCGGATCATTTAAATGCATAGTTAGATGTTGATGCCAAATTTAATTATCATTATACATATAATCTATGTTGAACTCAAATATCAACTGGGTGTTTGGTGTTTTCAAATAAACTTCCCTGCGGCAGACAACAGGCTTCGCGGGATACCCTGGACTTTCTATTTCTCAGCTTACAATTGGGGTCAATTTGAAATAAGTGTCCGTAAAAATTGATGTAAAAGCTTCTTTATTCAATGAATATATACATTGTATAGATAAAATTAGTAAGTAATTTATTTTATTTGAAAAACTAATCATATTAAGAATGTACCCCTTTACCCGTGTGAAATTATCCACGTATTTCAGCCACGAATATTTTTTTATAACATAAACTAAACTTTGGCAAAAAAATGTTAATAAAGGAGACATATCATGGCATTATAACAGGCTAAATAATTAATTATTTTACTGTTACAAAGTTCATCTAATTAGAGAACAATTGACCAAAAATTGTGATGTAAGTATTTTTTACAACGTCAAAAAAAATTCATAAAATTTACGTTTGAGCGTCGACACGCATCGTTCGATTTGAAGTCGAAACCCCAAATATTTTTTAAACTTCCTTCAACTATTGCAAAATACATTCAATAAGGAACCTTTCAACAAAAAATTGTTATGTGAGTATTTTTTATAATGCTAAAAAAATTCATAAACTTAACGTTTGAGTGCTGTCATCCATCGTTCGCATTGAGATCGAAGTCTCGAAATTTTTTCAAAATTTTCTTCAACTATTGCGAAAGATACTTAATAAGGAACCTATTAACAAAAAATTGTGATTTAGTATATTTCTAACTACATCCATATTTTATAGCCTGGTTAATTGTAAATTTGAGCAAATTCATATTTAGATTCTGTCTTCTTCAAATTTTGAGAAGAAGATACTGAGAACCTACGTACATTTGTCATACGGAAATGTCTTGATTCGTTCTTGGCGTATTTGTAAAAATGTGTTGCATTTTGGCCGTTCTCAATATCATGTGTGTGGAATTTCCTTAGATATCTAAGAATTTCTGTAGCCAGTAACCTATACCATTAGATAAACAGTTTTATTCGATATTCAAGTGTCCTTTTCAATGGTTAAAGAAAATTTGACAACATTTTGTAGCTTCCATTTTAAAACGAATGATGCTCGTCAGCGCTCAAACGTTTTTTTTTTGACGTTATTAAAAATACTTACATCACATTTTTTGGTTTTTTGTTTATTAATTAGGTGAACCTTGTAATAGTTAAATATTTTTTTGGGTCTTCGATTCGGAATTGTGAATTACGAGTATGGTCAAAAACGTGTGTTTAAAATTTTTTTTCACTTAGTCTTCAGTTTTTTGTAGTTATAATTTCATTATATATTTTTTTTGCAAAAATTCAGTTTATGTTGTAAAAAAAACATTCGTGTTCGAAATCCGTGAATAACTTCACACGAGTTACCACTTTACTTATCATTATCAATCATTTGAACATTCTATCTGCTGATTTAAAACAAATATTTTCTGATTAAATCGAATTGATTTATCAACAAGGATGATGCAGGCAATATTAATGGATTTGTCAGATATACCAAGAGAACTCACAAATTGCAAAATTATGGTTTTATTCAATATAAAATGAGGAATGGTATGGCTTTTTGAGAAAACAGAAATCAAATACTCAAATTCAACAAAATGTGCAATAATTTGATTGCACATTTTGTTGAATTTCCATCAATCCCATTTCACATCAATCACATGCAATCTCTATGTAGCAAACTTTAAGCATAATGATCTCAATTAAAATTAAAATGAAAGATTAATATGGAGAAATGTCTATTAAAATTATTTGGAATTTGAATTCCAGTTTGTCATCATATGTTTTGAAAATTTACTTATCACTTACTGTGCTTAGTTAACAATAACCTTCTTAAAACTTATTTTAATTCAAGTGAACAATTAAATTTTTTATGTGCGTTACATTATACGAGGATATATTGATATCTAGTTTGCCCAGACCAGTTCCATGCATAAATAAAATATTGTGTTACCATAACAACGAACAATAACTTATTAGAAGTGTCAGTGTAAAGTAAAAGAAAACAGATGTCCACCGAAATTGTGAAAATCGAAAAATTGGAGTATCGAGCTATCATCAAGTACCTGTATTTAAAGTGGTTAAGAAGTAAGCAGATTTACGAAGATATGCTTAATACCCTTGGTCATCAATGTCCTTCGTATGCGACCGTGAAAAATTGGACTGCAAGCTTCAAAAGAGGTAAATTTTCCATTGAAGATGATGATCGATCGGGAAGGCCAGTTTCTGTGTCAGTCCTCGACAATATCGATGCAGTTTGCTGCAAGATGGATCCCCAAATGTTTGAATGTTGACCAAAAGCGTGCAAGGGTAGAAGCATCGCATTCCATCTGTGCTCGATTTAAAAACGATGTAGACTTCTTAAGCCGAATTGTTACTATGGATGAACCTTGGGTACATTTCTATGATCCAGAAGCAAAGCAACAATGGATGAAATGACGACACTCTGGTTCTTCAAGACATATGAAGTTTCGTGTCCAAAAATGTGCGGGAAAAGTTTTGCTTCAGTTTTTTGGGATTGCCATGGAGTAATCATGATTGATTTTTTGGATAAGGGTTGGACAATAACTGGAGATTACTATTCGACATTATTGGCCACTCTACGAAAAAAAATTAAAGAGAAAAGAGAGAAGCTATCCAAAGGTGTTTTGTTTTTGCAGGACAACGCCCCTGCACACAAATCTAATGTTGCCATGCAAAAAATTCGTGATTTAGGGTTTGATTTATTAGAACACACCCCTTAATCACCAGATTTGGCTCTTTCCGACTATCATCTCTTTCTTCAACTGAAACAAAGTTTAAAAGGTCGTAAATTTTCTTCCAACGAGGAAGTAATAAAAGCTGTGGAAGTTTGGTTTGCAAAGCAAGAAGAAACATTTTTTTGGAAGGTCCAGAGACGTTGCAGATTCGCTGTAATAAATGTATCCAATTAAGAGCAGAATATGTTGAGTAATAAAATATATTGACATTAAAATTTTGTTTGGTTCTATAGTAGGATAAGAATTTTTCAATATATCCACGTATACATAGGGGGACAATAGAATTTTAGAAAGGCTAAAGTGGGTACGGCCGAAAAAAGGTTGGGACACACTGCTTTAAATCCTTCCATATAATAGTTCCGTCTTCCTCTTCAAAATGTGGTCCGGAAAATGTTCATTCAAATGCGCTTTTGGTCCAAGAGTATATGGCAAATGCATTCTTTTGATATGCACTCATCCTCTTCTATCTCACAAGACTCAATCCAACAGTCTAATACAGTTTGGTGAACATTTTCCATGATATCGCAGTTTTTGGCCATCCCTAACTCTCTTTGGCAGACAAAACAATTCAGATTTGATCCTAGAATTTTGTTAAATACATTAATCGTTTCAATTTCTATCAATTGTCAACAGAAAATACTGGAATTAAATAAAAATAACGTACTACCACATTTTTTCAAACTTTAAACTTCATTTTTATTAGGTTTCCTGACAAGAAATATCCTCTTAATAACGTGCATTCTTCTCTCTGCTACGGTAAAAGCCTCTAATCTTGTCAGGTATGGAAGAAATTAAATTTAAACCACGCTCCTGGCAAAGCATCCCATTCTACACGAAGAGCAATTTGAAGTCACCAGGAAAAGGATATCCATGTCTAACATGCCTTAATAATGTATACCATAAATTTTCCATGGGGTAAATATTAGAATATCATGCAGACCTGCGATTGCAACCTGCTTCAAATCATTAGTAACTATTCTGTATGTGGTTATGTCCGTATGGGAGCGAGCATCATTAAGAATTGATCACAAATAAATGTAAAAAAAAACAAAATTACAGCCTCTACAAGGACTTCTTCTTCAATGTAACTACAGTGAGAGTTCAATTGACAATGAAAGTTAGTTCATTGTGGGTGTGGTAATTGATTCAACACCGATGCGTAACTGATCTCCTTCGAATGATTTTGATTCACGAAAAGTATATTGAGCAGAGCAAAAAGTTCCCATGGTAATCTCCAGACTATATCTTAATCGTTCGATTATGAATTATGAATAAAACTGCTCCACTTTAATGAATATGGTGATCGGCAAATGATTTCTTGTCAGGAGTTCGATTCCTATCCTGAGGCTCCTCCAGCCTCCGCTCTACTGAATCTTACAATATTTCAGACGCTCCGACTTATATTGCCGAGACATCAACTAAAGCTACGTTTCCATTCGAAGGAACCATTATTCTGAACCAAAACACCGTCTATTAATGAGAGTAAAATCGTGATTGATAAATAAAACATCCCCAAAGGTGCGAAAACCTATTTACAGCGTAGAAAACTTTCGTCAGGTAAATCACATCTGAGTTCCATTTACTAATCTTAGCTCAATGGACTTAGGTCCTATCGTCTTCATAATATCCAGAAAATAGAAACACATTTTCTTTTGAACCTTTTGAGGTTATTCGGACCCTGGATTCTGTTTTCAGTAGAAACTTTTCATTTTCCTGTTTTCTTTATTTGTGATATTTTTTTGAGCCAAGTTTTCGTCTAGATTAAGTGGTGTCTACTTTACTATTGCTTTAAGAATATCTCTACTTTGAGCCTCCACAAATTGGGAGGTGAAAATTATTGTGATTGGTTAAAATGGTGTGTGTTTTTCTCTATATATCTTCTGTAACCTTAAATCCCCGGCTGGAGACTCTTCCTCAGGAAGTGATATTCAGTTAAATAACTGGTACTTAGATGGGGCGAACAATTAATATTAAATTGGACGCTACCAGCTTGTTAATGAACGACGCGACGTTAAGAATTGATAAAAAAGGCGGAAAAGCTGGAAACACCTTATGAATTAAATTAAAATAGAAATTAAACAATCTAAAACTATTCCCGTACACGATTATCCAAATTAATATTTATTTCAAAGAACAATATAAAAGTTCCAAGAATAAATAAATTTATTAAAAAAATAATAAATTCGCATTAATTGCGTATCCAAAAGAGCACAACGAACAAAAGTAGTTATGAATTAAAAACAACTCAGACTTATATATTAAAGATAAGTCTGGGATTTATCTATGGATATCTCAACTGGATTCCCAGATGTTAGAGTTGAGGTTGAGTTTGTAGTCTAGTGACTGATGGGGAAACTCCCAATCTGGCATCTGAAGAACTGCGAGAAAAAATTATAATGAGGAAGGAAACGAGAACACAGATGAAAATTACTAAAGAAGAAACGAGTAGGTAGAACAGATTTGAATAGAAAGGAGCTTATGTTCTAATATATAAGGAATTTATATTTTTTAAAACGTAACCAAACAGGAATCTTTTCTATTCTATTCATTCTGTTTCCCAAATAAATAGAAAATACGAATTCATATGGAAACTATCATACAAAATTTACTTAGAACACAAGGAAATCCATAAAGATAACCAGAATTGTTGTGAGCACAATTAAAAAAACAAAGAAAAACTTACCATTGAATATAAGGAATAAAATCACCACAAATTTATTAAAATTTACTTTTGCTTAAAGTGTAGATAGGTACAGGAAGAATTCGAATCAAATGTTTGAAGAAAACAAGCCGAATAGCATCACACAATTCTCAATCTATTTTTTTATTGAAATTTCCTAAGAACTGAATGCGTATTTACCAGAAAGCTATATTTTACAAACTGAGTTGACTATTTTCTTGCAGTCTGTTATTGAAGTTTTTTGTTCATAGTCTATCCTAGTCCTTTCACAGGATGAACGACGGAACGTATTTTTACAATTAATATATGTAAATTTTTGTTTTTATTAATTCCAAACGGCATATCTATATTTTTGAAAACGGTAGGTACAGTTAAATCCGACTAAAAGCAGAGGAAACCAAAAATTCTAGAAAATATTAACACAAATCCATCAATTAATACGTTTTACTCGAGTATTTGATTAATATTCTTGATTTTACTTTCTCTTATAGGTCTTAAAACAGGCAGTAATCGGTGGTAACCAAATCTGGAGAATTGAATTCACAAAGATAATACCTAGTTTGACATTTTTGACGATCAAAAAGACGTCTACAGACCTCTATATATCACTTTAGATCAATTACTTGATTACAATAAATATCGTTAAATTTATTTCGTTAGTTGATCAGTCATTTACTTACAATAGATAGAAAATTAAGTATCTAATAATTGTTTGTTGAAGGTGTATCGTTTACACCTTGAAAACTAAAAGCTAATCTTTGATTGATTTACGGTATAAGTTTAACGTTTTATGGAGGTGGCATCGTATAAACAAAATTGGTGCTTTAAGTTGTTTGGTTTCTAAGTAGGATTAAATTCGAAACTATAAAATCCAAGCAATAAACTTCAACATTCATTTCAGTCGATATGAAACTGATCTAAGCTCTTGAATTATGTTTTCAATGAAATGGAATCAAGCAAATATAGGACAACATGATAAATATGATGTTACAATACAAAAATTATTTCTTGCCACTGGTTCCCTTTGTTTTCAACACTCCACTGTAAATTATACACTCTGCAAATTAATGTAGATTCTCTGTGTATAACCCGGTGTATAAAAATGAAATTAATTACAATTTAATGTAAAATTTCCAACAAATTTTGGAATTTGATCTCAAAAAAACTAAAATATACTTCACGATTAGATCTTGCGGAAACGGTCTCTGTTAAAAGTATTTCTATGGGGGCCTCAAATAGAAATATGTGGTTCATGCCTTGTGTTATATCGCTGCTTTTCATTTGATGGTTTTTTGTCTGGAAAACGAAATTTCAAAGCAAAAACCATGGAAGAAAATAAATTCTTTGCAAATAAAACAAAAGAAATAAAACATTTATACTCCAAAGTATCTTTAAATCATTTTATTGGGTTAGTAAGGGTTGTAAAGAGGGTGATATCATATACTTATCCTCTTCTTTGATAACATGTTCAATACAGTTTTTCCAACCGCTCTTGGCGGTCTGCTCCTAGAGCTTTCTTCATGAGTTCTACATCCTCTTTACTCAGTATTATGTTTCGCGAGAGAATGGTAATTTAAAAAAAAATTATAATGCAGTTGGTATAATTGTAATAGTTTCAATAATTTTTATTATTGAATATGACTAAGTATAAAAGGATGGGTTGTATAAAATAGTTATTTTTTCCATAATTTTTTTTTTCTTGTAAATATGATAAGTTGCTGTTTATAACTTCCATCTTGTTTCAACTCGCTAAACAAAGTTACTTTTTATGGCAGTTACACAGAAGTTTAAAGACGGATGCTCATGATAAACCGCTTCGTATTAGTCACACAAATACTGTTGACTAAAAAATTTCATAATAATTCTCTCTTCATAACTGAAGGAATCAACGACGAGTAAGACAATATTTCTTCTTAAATGAAACACCGTTTTTACGACTTTCAAACATCAACTTGGAAATTGTATATATACTCATATTCTTTATGTGTTTTTACCTGCTCATAAATTTATTTAGACGCGTAGCTACAACTTATAAGATTAATAACAATAGTTATATCTGCTATTGTTTAACAAATGATTGTAAAATTGTAATTGGATAAGATGATAATTCATTTTGTAGATTTAACGATCCGTAAACTTTATGAGAAAGGTAATATCGTGAATTTGAATTGGTTGTACCATCAACAACTTCTAATTATATGTGATTCATATTTGCAGTAATAATAAGTTCACCTAGAAGCTTTATTGTATGTAAATTTCGCTAGTTTATGCAGTTTTCTAAGTAGCCAGACGCACGCTTATGAAGATAAATCCTTATCAATTTATCTGAGTACTAAACATCGTTTTTACGTTTTTAGAAATAAATAGTTTGCTTCACTGTTTAATTGCGCTATTATTGCAAAAATAATTTACTATTGTATAGTACATTCTACTGTCGAAATTTCAGCCAAATAGAGCTCGCTTTTTTGTTTTGGTCGAAGCAAAAAAAGCAAAAACTGGAAAAAGATCAATCAATATCGGTGCGGGATTCAATTTTTGTTTTTTGAAAGGAAATATGAGAATTTAGATTTCCTGTACAAAAATAGTCCCAAAAGTACCTGGCATGACTTGGAGATGGCGGTAGTTACCTGAAATATATATAAATATATATATATAAATACCACTGTATTAGAAAGTACACCATTTATATAGCGTATTTTTCAAGTTTGAAGACGCCACTTTATTTAATATTTATTTGGTAGTCATAAATCGTGAACGGTTTTTTGGGATGCATGTAGGATAATTTTCTTTGACTATCTTGTACTTATTGCAACGTTTAAACGAGGAAATCAAGCAAAAACGGCCACATTTGGCTAAGAAGAAAGTGTTTCATCACCACAATGCATCAGCTCGAACATCCGATAGTGCAATGGCCAAAATTAATGAATTAAAGTTTTAATAGCTACTTCACGCACCCTATTCGCCAAATTTAGCCCCCTTGGATTATTTTCTGTTCCCAGACATGAGAAAATGGCTCGGTGGTTAAAGATTTTTCAACAAGAAGAGGTGATGTAGGCTACTAATGGCTATGCTGAGAAACTTGACGATTCTTCTTATAAAAAGGGTATCCAACATATTGAACATCGCTAAAAGGGTATTACGTTGAAAAATGATTATATTCCAAAATTTTTGTGGTTTCTTTGTTGGACCAGATACTCCTGGGACCATCCTCGTATGGATGCAGTCCATGGTATCGTATTAGCAGACCGCCGATTGAAAGTGCGCCAGATAGGGGAGACAGCAACCATTCCAAGAGATCGCATGGGTTATATCCTGTAGTGTTTGACGCTACTTAAACGTAATCCGAAGGATTTTCATGATAGTCAACGATAGATAGATGCACTGGTATACATTAAAAGCAAGGAATAGTCGAATCAGTGAACTTCACCCAGTCAATGTATTCCAAAGAAAGTGTAGATTGTCCTGTAATAAGTAAGTATGAGGCTGTACTATGCTGAATTATTGGGTTGAGTCGACACTAAATGAAGAAAAAACGGTCCTATTTGGTGAAGAAAAAAATCTTTTTCCAGTGCACCCGCTCACTCCTTTACGGGCTACGAACTTTTACTTTATCCAACGTTTTCTCACCTCGGTGGGAAAAATTAAGTCGAAGGCTTTACAGACATATTTTTCATGGTTTAATGAGAGGGTTAATTTATTATGAAAAAATATCTGAATTTCCTAAAAAGAACGATTACTCTTGCCAACATCTCTTCATTTGCCTGAAATCGCTTTCCCCCAAGCCATTATGGGAGAGTTTAGGAATAACGAGTGAGTGGATATAGCCAAGTCAAGTGAATGAGATGACAAATCGTAACGCAGTTTGAATTATTTATCTGCGACATTGGAGTACGATTGATCAAGCGCATTATCGTGATGGAACAAAGACTTTTCGTTAAACTTGTGTCTGCGCCTTGTATCTTTTGTTAAACTGAGCGTATCCATTGATACAGTAACGCCTATATAAGACTCCTATACATGGATACAAAATCCATTTATTATAAAAAGCTCAAAACATTTTATGAAAAATGTTCTTACACAAATTTCACTATTGATTTGTAATCATTTGATATTCGGTTCTATAAAATTAAAGGTGCTTGATTGGTGTTCTACAGCTGCTAGATTGGGAGTTAAATTACACCTAAAAGATCCCACCAGTGCATCATAATCAACAAATTCAACTCCATTGTATCAACTAAGAATTCAGTTGAGGGTGGCAACTGAAAAATAAAATAACAAAGGAAACGGGAGCACATATGGAGATAACTAAAGAAGAAACGAGTAGGTAGAACAGATTTGAATAAAAAGGAGCTTATTTATATTTTTTAAAAATATAACTAAACTGGATTCTGTTCTATTCTCTTCGTTTTGTTACCCGAATAAATAGAAAATAGGAATTTATACGGAAACTAAAAAAGAAAAGTAAAAGAAAATTAATAAAGATAACTGGAACTTTGTGATCACTCGGATTTAGAAAACAAAGTTAAAAAGATATTCAAGAAATTTACCAGCGAATATAAATATCGCCACAAGTTTTACTAAATTTAATTATATTTGTTGTAGGATGTAGACAGATAGAGGTCGATTTAGAATACATATCGAGGTTTTATGGAATTCCTTCAATGGGAGGTCAATAACAAAATTATTTTTCAAAAAATTGAATGTTAAAATTAAAATAGAAGTGACTACTGAGCCACAATACGTGAACAAAGGCCGAATGGCATGTTACAAGACTGTTTATGATAATTCAAATCGTAATGCAACTATTACGTGTAGAAATCTAGTATATTTTGTATTCTCAATGTAATCAGTTTATTGACAACAAAAACAAAAGTTATTTACTGATGATTACTTAACTTCACGCTGAATTATAAACAATTGTTAAGAACAATAACTAGCAATAAGACGGAGTTGCCATCGATAGGCGTTAATTTGATCCTATCTTCAACGTTAATGTATTGTTTCAAAAAACCATCATAAAAATTTCACACCTAAGCAAACTAAAAAAGAACAAAGGGATAAATTACAATGAAAATAATTATCATCGTAGAATATTCACCAAAAGGTAACTAAATATTGTTAAAATCTAATTGTGAAATATTTTTTATGACATTGAAATTCCTTTTTATTTATTCTTTCTGTCTATTTTCTTATTCTAAGTAATACTCGTTATATATTGAAATAATTCAGTTTATACAGTGTAGAACAGCCAAATGGAATATATTCGTTGATAAACTAATGCGGATGTATTGAAAAAAACGCTTGGGTATATCGATTTGTATTTTTGAATGCGCAATTCAAAATAATATATACAGTGTCATGTGACAGTTAACAATACCCCTGTATATTATTTATTTTTTAGGAACATTCTATATAGAAACTTTTAGACATAAATCATGTATCCATACCTATCTTAAGCTGCTTCGGAAATATCAAGTATTTTTAAATTTATTAGAAAAAAAAAAAGAAAATCATTTTATTTAAAAAATTCGTTACATTACGCTCAATAATTATTTCCCATTTAGCTCTTGAGCAAGTGAGCTATAGTTTATTTCATTGCGATTGAGGAAAAATCCATTCCTGAACGTATAATGAACAATACCTTAAATTATACTTGTTTGAAAACATTTTATCAAACACCCTTAAATTAGCTTCACCTGTATTTGGGTTTGTTTGTGAGCTTGTAACTCTCCTTTGCGGCTTATTACTGTTAGTATATCCCACCACTTTAATTACGTTCGTTAGCCGTCACTGCAAACTCACATCGAAACAAATTGCACAACTGTCTGCCCTCTGTTGGAGATGTACTGTACTGCCTACATCATTACTACTTCAGAATTTATCACTTTAAACTTTATTAGATTATTCGAAAAGAATTTTACACCGTGTAGTCTTTGTTGGATATTTTCAATACTAATGATGAGAACTTGAAGAAAAATTTTATTTTTGACACTGAATCGAACTAAAAAGTGGAAAATACCTAATTATAGTTGAAAAATACATTTTCATAGCATATAAAACTGAAAAATGAATATAGGTAGTCCAGAAAAACTAAAGAACGCGCTTTTAAAGCACATCAAACTATTCAGTTAATTACAATTTTCAAAATAAGCTTTAAACAATAATAAATGAAAAATACTAATATAATTACGATAAAAGGCGCTTTTTTCCATATTTCTCGTCAATCGAGCGTCCGATTTTCACAACAATACTAGTTCTTATTATTAATAATACTATTAAATTTACATGTGCATTGATCAACAGCTATCCTAACCTACAAATCTATTTGTGTAGCTAATTCATTTAATAACACATTGTTAAACTTTTTTTATATAAAATTGTTTTAAAATAAAACAAGGTAACAAATAAAATTACAGATTATTTATTTACAATTCGATACAATAAGTCTTTTCAGTCCTGTTATCTGGTAGTCAACTATCCTGAAGAGTTTTCGAATCCATTGGATTTACCGGGACTGCTTCCACATAATTTACGGTTTGAAATTGGCTCATCTATAATTTTACTTCGAAATTTGAACGATTCAATATTGTGTAATAGCACGCGAAAATTATTGATAACATTCTTGAAGCTACTATTATAAGTGGAAAATTTCAAGATGAAGTTGTACTTCTACCACGGATCCCAGTGTTTCCTTCATATTCACATGTACCATTCCAATGTTCACAATTTCCTAGTATTTTCCATAACTATTAATAAATCGCAAGGTCAAACAATGAAGATTTGTGGCTTAGATATAGATAATTCGTGCTTTTCTCATGGTCAATTATAGGTTGCGTTTTCTAGAATTAGAACACCATCAAAATTGTTTGTCAATCCCCCCAAGGATTAACTAAAGATATTGTACATCCCATGTAATTACGATAAATTAAGTTTTTGTATAATTTAATAACTAAACATGTTATAAAATAGTTTGAGATTCAACTTCAATTGAAATAAGTTCTACATTTAACTTCTCTCATAGTATATACATAGTCACACGCCATATAGGTAATGACGTTAGATATTGTGACTTTTTTATGAAAATTTTCACCAGATTTTCAGTTTTTTTAAACTATATTTGTTTTCATAGTAATCATAATACATCGTACTACTACCAAATATGATGAAGAAAATCCAGATATTTCTAAAAACATATTAGAGCTAGCGGTACAAACCAGTGCCTATTTTTTAACAGCAAAATCTAGGTCGAAATATGAAAACAAATATCAACTTTCTACGGAATGGCGAGTCTTCAAAAAATTTAGGACAGTAAGTGATGGTAATCTGTTGAAAAAGCTTTGAATATGCAATCTTCCTTGTTATGGAGTCGGTTCTCAATGGTCAAGAGTTGTTTAGCTATAAAAAAAATGCTGGCAACATAGAATATCCAAAAATTAGGGCGTTTTTGAAGCGTCAGGCTGTGGCCTATATACCAATAAAGTCCAGGGTACTTACAAAACAAGTAACCACATTTATATGCGAAGCTTCAGATCAATATCTAGTGGCAAAATTTATTCTAGTACTTGGGCCAAGTATGTACAACTCTGGCCCTAGCTTGGAAGCCGTTATTGGCCCAGACTTGGTGGGACTCTGGGATAATAACAATGCCCCACGCTTGGTTTGCAAGCCTGTACCAGGCCTGGTTGCCTAGATAAACCCAAAACTGGTCTGCATACCTGGGCCAGGCTGGTTAATATACATAAAAATATTAGTTAAATAATTAACCATATAAAGAAGTGATACTATTTTTTATTATTCTATTTTTTATTGCCTTTTATGCATAAAAGAATTTTATTCATAAAAAATTATTACTTTTAATGTTAAGATATCAATTATGGATAATATATTAGAGCAAAACTTTATATACTTATTCAGAGTTCTACCAATCCTGGCTGACCATAGGATGGCCGAGGTCGAGTGATTCATAATTCTGCCAAGCCTGGCTGACTATAGGATGACCGAGGTCGGCTTACCCAGAGTTCGGCCAGGCTTGGCTGCTATAGAATGGCTGGGGCTAATTTACCCAGACTTCAACAAGGCTAGGGCCATTTTTCCAAGGCCGAGTTTCCTAGCGTTGGTCCAAGGTAAGCCCCGTTGTTGAAGTCTGCGGGCTCCTACATGGGTGATTGTTGTGTTTTTGCGAGATGGAAAAAATTATGTGTCAAGAAGCTTTACTATTACCAATGAGGGATGTACATTCGAGTCCTGTGCACTTTACCGTAAATGTACAGAGTAAAAATATAAACATCATAAGATTATTTCTTGCATAACGAAATCGTAGGTGTTACGCTCATGTTATATATCATACCATGTTCTGAAACTGGAGAATCCTGAAGAATATACCGGACATGGGCTGAAGCGTTCTTCTGCAACCATGTTGGTGAGCAGCGGCCCTCACTCTGAGGAGGATGACGTATACGATACATAGGAAAATCCAGAAATAGGTAGAAGTAACACTAAAATTGGTGATCTCTCCTCATTTGCAAAATACAAGCGACATTTCATGAGGAAAAACAAAACATTTGCGAAGCGTCTACTTCAACATCTTCAGTTCTAAAGAATGAAATACAGGAGGGACTAAATTTCTGCAATAATACAAATTCTACAATAAATGTTATCATTAATACCAACGATTCCCAAATTTTTAAAAGTGTTATAAATGAATCATTGATTTTTCTTTTAATTAATTTCAAAGCAATTCTTTTTATTTAATGCACGGGAAAAAATCGGGGATTGGGAAAAGTAGTTGCGAATGCAGTAAATAATGATACGAAGTCCCACACGAAAACCACTGTTCACACATAGATTTTACGAATAACAAAGAAATAAAATGCATCCTTATAGAATAACTCAGGAGTTCATGTGAGACGATATTGATAGAGCAAATGATGGCAATATTCGATAACAATGTGATCAAATTTTTCAAATCCGTGTTTAGGAAGCCGCTCATCGATAGAATGGCCGGCACAATCTCCTTATCTGACGCCATTGGACTGTTTATATGGATATGCCATAAGTATTGTATGAAAAACACAACTAGACAGTCATGCCTGGGATATCGAGTAACGTTTAAAGGCATTTCTATCTATACTCCTACATTGACTTTTATGTTTTCCACATTATGAATGGGGTTAAAAAGGGAAAATAAAAATAGAAGATTATGAATTTAAAAAAGTACACTTTAATTACGTATCTAGAGATAATTATTGACACCAATGGAAAAAGACGTAGAGCATGTAAGAAGATGTTAAGAAGTATAACACTCACTTCGAAGGTGTGTCGCAGATGACCTTCGACAACAGTGTCCAGAGAAGTCTTCGTGACCTGGTAATTGTATTGGCAACTATTCTTAGCATTTCACACATTTTGTTAATTCCCATAGGCTGTTCAGCGCCCTTGCCGGTAATTCATAAAGAATCTTTTGTGGGTAGAATGACTTGGTTTAAGTATGCAGCGGAAGTGGAAGTAGCCAAAAACAGTTTTTCCCATTCAATATTTCGCAAACCCTCTCTACCAACCGTTTTATCAATACCTAATCCCAACACTATCAATCTCGCTGTCTGATGAAATCAATCGATCATTAAAGATCAACGTTTTGAAAGAAATATTGATTCAAAATGGTTCCAGCTCATCCACTTCCACCTCCACTGATTTAGATAATCAATTAAAAATGTCTTCAGAGTTTGCAAAGTCTTCAAACCCTAACAGTAACTCCCAATTTGTCGAAGATCAATTCCCAAGGAAGAAGATAATGTGCATGAAATGAAATTTGGATTGCTTATGTTCCTATACAGGTCAACTAATAAACTTTCGCTAAAAGGCAAAGAAATATTTAGTGTCTGTTGTAAATTACGGATATCCTTCAGCCTAACCGTACATCCTGCCTGAGCCAGAAATACAATTTACTTCTATAATCTCAAATCCTGAATAATTCAAGAAGTTATTAAGGAAAACGTATTGTGTAAGCACACTAGAAGAAGACTGGTGCTGCTACCAAAAGAAAATAATTCACCGGACGAACCATTATCCTACCGTTTCTAATGCATGTTGGAAACCAGTTGGCAAAATCCTAGAGTGAAAACTCCATAGAAGAATAGAAGGAGTAGTAGAACCGCTACAAGACAAAAATACATTCTTGTCGATAATTCACAAAGAATTTTTTGTGGCTAGTATGATTTGGTCTTAAGTATGCATATTTTTTGATAAATTCAATCTAATCGTCACATTTCGTTGCAAATAACTTGGGTAATTTGTTTTTGGTGCGGTGTCAAATACTGATTCAATATATTTTTATATATGTTTATATTCAATATGATCTATTGAAAAATTAGTTAATTTATATTTCCCGTATGCACACGAATAACCGATCAAAGTTTCAAAAGTGATTGCTATTGCAGGAATTTGGAGGTGTCAATATTTTGACGAATATATATAGTTGAATTTAACATAGAACAAGTCTTACACATTGTTGAGTATTTATAAATTTTACTTATGACATCAATAAAAGGAATTAACAATTTTCTGTTATACTAGTAATCCCTTCATCCAATTTTCATGTAGTAAATTATTTATGGCGGTAGAAGCCACGTCCCGTAATTCTGGTGATGTAAATTGAATTTCTTTACGCGACATTTCACTTACAGGATGAGTTTTTTCCTGACTTAAGGAAACTTTTAAATTCAAATGATATTTCCAAAGTCAACTGTCAATCATGAAACAGTGCTACCAACCGACCACCTACGTTAGGTTGTAATTTCCCTAATCTATAGTTTTTACAATTTTTTGCATAAATGAATAATGTGAATACAAGCCGAAACAGAGGAAATAGTAAAAAACATGTAAATTTAAGTTCTTTACCCAACATTCCACTTACAGGATGAGTTTTTTTCTGACTTGCGCAAATTTTTAAATTCAAATGATATTTCCAAAGTCAACTGTCAATCATGATACAGTGCTACCAACCGACCACCTACGTTAGGTTGTAATTTCCCTAATCTATAGTTTTTAACATTTTTCGGAGCTTTTACTGGAATGAAAAGCCTACTGTTAGTAATATAATATTCCTTCTTTCAAATTATTTTATATTTGAAATTTTTGTTTGTCTGGAGCTTTACCCGCCGCATTTCTCGTGTTTAATAACTCAGTACATCGTAGATTTCCTAACACCAACCGTAATGTTAATTATTTCCACAGTGCCTTTATACTTTTACATAAATATTTGTCTGTAAATGATTTGAAGCAATTAAGTATTAATGTTTTTTTATTTTTCATAAACCAATTCTTGTACCTAAACATAGACTGGGTTTCCCTGTCCTTGCAATTATAGATTTAATTTCGCTGTTATATCCACCATAGAGGAAAATTTTTTCAACCATTTGTCGCTATTTAATTCAGAGTGAACAATGCCTCTTTCATTTAGAAATGTATTTATTACATTCAAGCGCAAAGCAAAATATTTCAACACTTCACCTTTGGAAAGCAATCGCATTTTATTACGAAGAAGGAGGTCGGAATACTGAGTCTCCATTTCGTTTAACAAACTGGCGATGGTAGAGGGCTTTTGTTAAGATGCTTTTAATAATTTAACCAAATTCATAACCATATCTAATTATTTGGGCCAAAAATGTATGGCTACGAAGGTGTATTATGCAGTAAAACTTTAGAATGCAAATCTTAGGATATATTTATGGTGTAATAATATTTAAAATGATCGTAGTAAGTGTTGTATTTGAAATTAGACTATAGTACTGGTACATAAAAATTGTCAATAATAGTGTAAAAGAACAGATATACCCAACTTCTTAAATGATACTTTCGGAAGTTGAGCTGTTATCATAAAAATGTTATGTTAAAACTCTTCATAATTGCTCAGATAATTTATTGCCATTGCAGTATTTTAGCCTTATTACCCATCAAATCACTTTAGTCAAGGCTGGTGAGTACGGCCCACGCCAGCTCAACTTCCACCGTGAAATTTTTATTTAATGATTTCGCAAACGCATTTCCAACACAATAGATCTACAAAAGCCGCTTCACACCATGGCCAGTATACACAATATGAAATACTATTATGGTATACAAAGCTGTGGGCAGAGAAAAACATCTTAGAGCTACAATGGATTACTAATAGATGTGCTCAACTGGAATTATGGTCGGCTGTTATAAGATTAATTAAATTTTGAATAATGTGTTCTAGAGAAATATTTGAATAACCATGTGTGTGAAATTAGTAATTATTTTAGTATCGGTGAAACAATTAAAATTAAAATATACGGTTATATTAAACATTAAACTTACACGGTTAAATTTCACATCATTGCAATAGGTTTTTAACATTTCTATTACTCTTAAACGTAATGTGAACATCATTTTTCCAGATTGTTTATATAACAAGTTCAGATCAAATATTAAATTATTTATCACTGCATTGTCTACATTAGAAATTTTGAAACTATTTTCATTATTTTCCAAAAGGAACTGAACCTTAGACTCCATATTCGAATTACTAATCTGCTCTTCTAAGAAAGAAGGCAGTATCTCCACAAATGTTAGTTTCGAGATAATGCAGATTTTAGTAACGATGGGCCACTATGATTAAAATGGAGGTTACTGCTTTCAAGCAAAATATATTATTACAATCGGTAAGAATGAATTGCTTAAAAAAGCAGTAAATCCAATTAGGTTAGGTTACTGCTTTTTAGTTTAATATTTCTCCAACGGAAAAAACTGTAACAACAAAAATAATTTAGTTTTATTAACATTAATAATCAAGACATCTTACCATTAAACTCAACTATACATTTTGTTAAAAAACGAATACTCAATTAAACATATCATAAATTATTTAAAAAAACACAAATTTCATGTATTAATTATCATCGAACTGCGATATTAAATCGGCGACTGCAATTGTTTCCGATTTTCTGGTTGTAATGTAACCAAATTTTGAGAAATCGCTTGCTTCCTTTCTTCTGCAATTCCTCTTGGCTTTGAAATGTTGGCTTTGCAGCCAAGCTTGAGCTCTTCGAAGCCAACCTTGATTATTTTTAGTTTTGAAAAATTCAATTCTTTTGGTTAATTTGAAAGAAATTTGTTTTATCAAAAAATTATAGTAACCTCTCTTAGCAGCAACTTATTTTGTGAATTGACGAGTTGTCAGGCCAAACAAAAAATCTTCAAGCTTCATTTTTTTAGTCTCAATCTTTTCAGAATCAGCAGACTTAATGCAAGACACAAAATCAGCAAAGTCAAGCCAAATGATTATATTCTCTACATCACGAAACATGAAATTCGTGAAATGCACGTATCAAGTCTTCCTTTTTTCTGCCTAATATGCAATCAGAGGCACGCAAAGGGCTTGATTTTCTGTAACTTTCCAACAGCTACAAAGGTTTCTTTTTAAAACTATGATTCTTTAAAGCCGCGTCCCCACTGGACAAATGGAGAAACATTGTTTGCCAAACATTTGTCGAAAATTTCGACAAACTTTTCTATCCCAACAAACATTTCATGTATGAAAGGAAAAGGGAACGCCATTTCTGTTTGTCTAGAATGTTCCCGTCCTACATCGAACATTGTTTGTCAGTGACTTCCCCTACCACCTGTTTGGTTTGTTTTAGTGTATTTTGAAGTGTTTTTCCGGCATAATTTTTGAATATAAACATTATTATTTGTAATTTTTCATTGAAAATATTCAGTGGAAAAGTGTGTTTGTGGTTTTTCTGCAAAATGAGTAAAGAGTTTTGGAGCCAGGAGAATTTGACAAGGTTAATTAACGTTTACGAAGGTAAACCTTTATTGTGGGACCCTAATATTGATGATTATAAAAACAAAATCAAAAGAAGAGGTGCATTAGATGACATTGCAAAAGATTTAGGTGTAAATAATGTCGCCGAGATTAAAAGAAAGATTGAAACTCTTCTAGTGGAATATAGACGAGAGAAAAAGTGCTCCTGGACATTGATCGAACTGCCATATGTTTTTGTAGTCCGCAGCAACTAATTCCCATTCTTTGGGTGTTGAAGGTGTCTTTACGTACTCTTTCAAAAAGTTTACAACCTCTGAAACAATTTTTGAAATGCTTTGTTTGGATACCTTGGAACCTCCAGAAGCCAAAAACCTGAGTGTTATAGCCAGACGATCTTAGCTGATTGCTTGGCAAAAATTAGTATTTTGTTTAATTATCACAGGTCCTATCATTGATATTAACAATTCAAAGCCCCCATTTGACATTCACGTAAAACTGGAAACAAACACCCGGCTGTTAAATAATTCCGAAAATCATCACCACTATATTCATAACGCCGTAAAAACAATTGTCTCTGCCACCATCGACGAGAACGAGGTTCTTCCATTAAAATATAAGTTGCTGCAATGCAGGCCAGACGACGGCGGCGGTTCAAATCACCCATTCTTCGACAAAACCTAACTGACTAATTTTTCATGCCGAATCGCAATTGTTTGGTGAAAATGTTTGTTGAAATAGGAAATGTTTGTTAAAACTGCACTTTAATCAACGTGTTTGACAAACTTGTTTCTCCATTGTTTGTTCAATCGAGACGCACCTTTACAAAACAAACAAAAACATCTGGGATACATAATCACCTTCTCCAAGTCACCTGAAACGCAAAGTTTGCTTACTGGAAAATCGTACTCTGCATCAGCTCTGTATTTTTCACGTCCCCGATTTTTTCATGTGCTCTTTCCAGAAGTGACAGTCACTACAGTCTTCCGACAATGATTGTTCCGTATGTTCGAGATTGTGAAGCTTAAAACTCTCACACAGTTCACACACTCCTCATGGCCCAATTATGCAAAGGAAATATGTAAATTTTCAGATACGTATTTTCTGTTCATATAAACACTTTATATTTAGTTGAGTAATAAAATCTTTATGGTAATATCACTCGGAGGATATCTTTTGAGAGGAGTCCTCTCCGATAATGGGATACAGAAGGATTGAAAGATTCAACATGTTTTCGTATCAATTCCCTGTTTATTCGTGGTGTTTTTGTGTGTTTTCCTCTTCTGTCAAATTAACGACGAAATTTATACTTGCCTTGTATTAGGTTGACGCTATTTAAAATAAATTGATTTTTCTTCTTCTTCTCAGGATCACTTTACTGAAAAAAGGATATTTATTATCAGCTCCTGATCATATCCACACTAGAATCACATCAGGCTTTCTCGATCATGTCCAAGCAAGGAATCTCTCAGGATCACCTGTCGAATTTCTATGATTAAAATATTCTCATAAAAAATGTTTGCTTGTTTTAACTTCTCCAGATCATATGGAGACTATTTAAAGTGATCCAAGTCAGGGCCTCATACATCAATCCTATAAAACCATGCATATAAGGATAATTTTATCAGTACCACGTTAGGGTAAAAAAATATTTGAGGTAGTACAAGATGAATCTAATCAGGAATATATAATTCCTGATTAGACCCTGATTAGACCCTAATTCCAGGGCCGTATAAGGCAATCCTGAACCTGATCAGGACATTATAAGGTAATCCTAGTCAGGACCATATTAGATAATCTTTATAAGGACCATGCAAGGTAAACAATATCAGGACCTTATCAGTGATCTGTCCTTGTCAGGTTACCCTGATTTATACAATACTAGGCTGCGGATTTACCTGATGAAGTCCTTATCGTGCCTTCACAAATAATTTTAGTCAGGATCGCTTTGTTTCGGACTGGAAAACAGCAAAATGGCTCTAGTTCAATAAAGAGAGTACTTATTAGAAATACAGAGAAAAGTTTGACACTTCACCATAGATATTATCGACAGTTTTGATATTTAAGAGACTAGACATTCCCTTAAACACTGCTGTTTTATATATTTCTTCCTACTGCGCCTAATTGATGTACATTCCTGTATATAATTACAATGGAAGTGGAAAAAAAGTTACTACCATTTTTTAACACCATGATAAAAAAACTCCATCTTTCGCAAACCCCCTAAACCAACAGTTTGTCAATACCTAGTCCCAACACAATCAATCTCGCTGTCTGATGGATCTAGTAGATCATCAAAGATCGTTTTGAAATAAATATTTATTCAAAATGGTTCTAGCTTCTCCACCTCCTCCTCTGCTGATTTGGATACTCAATTTGCAAAATCTTCGAACCCGATTTGTCGAGGATCAAATCGCAAGGAAAAAAATAAAGAGTATGAAATGAAATTTTTTGTTCTAGTTCCTATAGAGACCAAACTAATCAACTTTCGCCAAGGCAAAGCAATATTGAGTATTTGTTGTGAATTACGGATATTCTCCAGCCTAGCCCTACAATATCTATCTATCTAAGCCAGAAACATTTCCATTATCTTATGTCCAGAATAATTCAAGAACAAGCTAGAATCTAATCAATAACAGTATATATAAAAAGATTTGCAAAAATGGCCATTGAAGACGAGGAACAAGGTACAAATTTTTTTAGTACACTTCAACATGCGCACCATTATTGGCCCTAAGCACTTCCAGTCTGTAATTTATTTCAAGCCAGGTACGCTGTAATATGTCATCTGTGATTGTAAGAAGCCGAATGGTGTTATGTCCGGAGACCTTGGTGGCCATGGAATTGGACCATCCCGTCCAATCGGTTGGGAAAAGTTTCGTTGAGGGGTTCCCGAACTGCAAAACCATATCTGAGTGAATTTGCTACATAATTTAGCTGTCCTCTGAATTACATAGTGTATTAATGCCTAAAAGCGTTCTCGCAGGGTGAACAGAGGCCACAGATTGAGCAGGTTTTCTAGTCATACCTTTATAAAAAATAATAAAAACACACATACACTGAGCGAAGACCACCAGCAATCAACAACTTACAAAAATCGCTTCAACCCCTGCTCTGCCCAGAAAACAAAACCATATTTGGGTGAATTTGCTACATAATTTAGTTGTCCTATGAATTATACAGTAAGAAACTTATTTTCTTCTTATTATGTTTGCGATGAATTGCTTTAACACAAAATTGAAAACCACTTGAATTTCCTATTCATTATTTTCTGTTTTTAATTTCATTCCTAATACAAAGTCATATATTGCGTGATTAACAAAGCCTTTTCGATTTTAAATATGTTTTATGTATAATTTGAATTACTCAAAACCAACAATAAACTCGTTGAAAAAAACCAAGTGGGTAATAAATATAAATCGACTTAAGTTCTTATGTAAATTCTCTTGTTCTGAATTCAGTTCTTGATCTTAAAGTGTGAAACTAGGTAATAAAAGTTAACCACATTTTTACGACGTCAATAATTTGGTATAAGGAGCTGACAGGAGGTAAAACGGCCTTTGTTCAGTACCGTAAACTGACATGCGTAAAATATTTTTTCAATAGCAATGAAATAATTGTAATATTTTTTAAGAATTCTTCGAAATAATAATACTAATATTATGAATAGGTTTGCAAATTACGGAGGATTGTTATACTTTGTATAATTCTCGTGAAATCGCCAATTTTGAACTAGTCTTCAAATAATATTTCATCATTGTTTATGTAAGAAAACACATGTTAGTGACACAAACAAACCTCAACGAAGCCATTCTTGAAACAATCATACCCTTCAAAAATAATTATACTGCGCCTCTTCGAAACTATCCTTTTTTGAGTGGAATTGTACTACTACAAGAAAAAGATTCCTCGCTATTAAAATCAAAACTTGTTTTCCTTTCCCAATATTCAAATTCAATCAGAATAGAGTAGAGAGGAATATACTTATGATAATCAGAATCAGAATGTTTTCTTGACCATTTAGATTAGTTTGAAGTTGTACGTATTTACTGGGTTTTCGTGTGTTTACGATATTTTTTTTTGTGTTTAGCGGGTATTATAGAATTAACCTAACTGTTATTATTTTCTTTTAAAATATTGTACTTTCTATTATGAGATTATAATGCCATCGCTACATGCAAAAACACTAATCGAAATACCAAAGAAATACTTTGGTCACCAATAAAAAAGACTTGGGGAAACAGTGTACAGGACATTGTTGTCTAGAGGATAAAATTAATTTTAAATATGATAAATGAATGTCGTAAATCACACACAATTCCTATTTTTCTCCAATACTTATTTTATGTTATTTTTGATTCACTTGTATAAACAAAAACGGTTTCAGTGTGGTTGGAAAGACGGTACCGCTTATTTATGTATTATTTATTTATATAATGCAAAGTGTCTAGGTTTAAAACATTGTTTATGTATAATTTGATTAAAGAAATAAATAAAATATATCCATAATACATCAGTAAAAATATTATTACATTGGATAATTTCATAATTTTACTAATCATATTTTAAATAGGGTTTTATTTCACGGAACAGACAGGTAATTATATACCTAGTAAACCGCACGCGGCATTAAGAACGTGAAATTTAAATTAAATAATCATATAAATAATACATATATAGACATGTCTTTGCATCAAATATTACTTTCGGAATCAAAATGAACGTTTATAACAGGTATAGCGTATATAGCATAGATACTTCACGTTTTGATTCCAACGTGACGTAACATTGTGCGAGAAAGATCGCGCGTGCATGCGTAAGGCATAACGTGTATGTGTATTGTGAGTATACTGATGTTTTTTCTCTCTCTATCAGTAGTTCTTTAATATTCTATGCCCAACTATCTCTATTCTCAATATTTGAACTGTATACATGCCCTGTTACTATATTCATCATTTATTTTCTGTTAAATTTTAACCAATGTAACCAATGGTAAAAAACCGCCATAAGTATTAGGCGGGCTGAAAAATTTGCACTGATATATAGAGGGCGTTACAAGTATTGAAACCATACGATTTACAGTTATCTTTAACTTTAAAAAGAAGGTAGTTTCTTCTTCGTACTATTAAACTAGACTTCCTGGAATGTTTTTTCTAGCGAAAACCTATTTATTTGAAAAGTTCCCAGTTCAGAATAATCCTCATCATTTTGAACAGTAACAAAAACTTTGTCTACTGTCGGAAATTCTTGTCTAAAGTAAAAAACACATGTAGTTTGCTTGAAAGTATTTCTTTGAAATGATGTTCTATTTGAAATTTAAGTTTTCCTGAAACTTTACACGCTGTTTGAAGCCCGCTACATTTCTCTAAAAATTTTTTTTGTATCGTAGATTTCCCAACCACAAATTCCACTGTATCACCAACACTTTTGAATAAATGTTTATCTGTAAATGATTTAAAACAATTAAATATTAATGGTTTTTCATATACTATTAAAGGATTGATTTTTCGGCGTTTACACGGCCTTTTACAAATTTCGCATAATCACAATAAATAACACAACACAATTGCAGGTTGCAGTCAAACTGAATTGTTAAGTGAGTTGAAATATTTAAAACCGTGGTGATATCCATACTGAGCACACTGTTTATACTATCACTACACCAATACTCATAATTACACAGTTTACCTTCAGTTTCTGAAGACGATAACTTGGTTATTAAAACGTGTGTTAGACAATTTATTTGTGTTTTTTTCTCAAAACGGGACATTGGTTTATTCAAGATAATTAACAAGTAGTCAAAGAAAAAACACTTTTTTAAATTTATTTATTCAGAAAAAGTCAGTTAAAATAAAAGTTACAAATTAAAAAATATATATACCCGAAACGTTTAGTTATATTTATATTTATCAGAAGAACAAATTTGCTTCAATATGCTGGTGACGATTTTAAGTAAGAATATTCACCTTAATTATCAACATCGCCTTTAGAACTGAAATTTGTAACTGGGTTTTTTCAGATGGCCACAATTTGTTCATCATAGAAAATACTCTTTCTACTAGAGCATTTGTAGCAGGAAAACATAAAATACATTCAATTAAAATAGAAAAGTGTTCATGCTGAAGATTGTTGGCTTGAAAGTGTTTGAATATTTTCTCCCAACGAGTTTCCGTGGAAACATTTAGATTATTCCATTCAGTTTCTTTCTGCGATGTAATGTAGTTACAAATTAAAGAAAATTCTTCAAAAACTTCTGCATCTTTATTACAGTCAATATATTCCTTTTCAATGAATACATCCGGAGATTTTTTAACATCTTCTTATGCAGGGACCTTTTTTAATAAAATATCTCCATTTCTTTAGTAAGAAAACAAGTGTCCACTGCTCCAGACATTCACGGCTTGTTCCATAAAATTCTGTAGCCGCTCTTTTCACAAACTCTTCATCTATGTCATTAACATTATCTTTCGATTTCACTATTAATTGACGCACCATAAATAGAAGAAACTGATTGGTCTGTTTCTGAGTCAAATTGTCTTTTAATTGATTGATTTCTTTATCAGCTTCAATTGCTGATACCGTCTGACCTTTCGGTTTCAATACAACTTGATGAAAACTTGCTGACTGACCGTGTAAAAAATAAAGCCACAATTCGGATGTGGGATCTTCAAAAAAATTTTTTAGTAACAGGGGACATTGTTTAATGCTTAAAAAGTAGTTTTGAATAGCTGATACATTTTTAAAACCCTTTACAAGGCAGGGATAAGAGCAAGCCATCTGATTTTGATATAGCCGAACATTTGTTGATATTCCGTTTCAGTTTCGGCGCAAAACTCCTTTAGAGCTTCAACTCAAATCGTGTAAATATAAAGAAATGAATATATCTTCACAATGATGCTTTCGTAATTTAAGGGTAGCCTGTCTGCAGCTGATTTCATTGCATTGTGAATTACATGGGTTCCACATCCAATATCTATCAATAGTTTTTTCAGAGATGATTGTAATTTCGTTAACACATTGTTAGTTCCTCGCCGCTTTTGCTATCGAATTATTATCTGTCAGCACTTGATTTAAATAATTGACAATGATGTCAGAAGTCTCACCTGGTTGGTCTTGGAGATCTAAAATTAAAATAAAAGCGCACTAGAATAGGGTATATTTTTTTTGGAGGTGGATTGAAGCATCATATAGTACTGTAATACAATTGGACTTATCGTCTTTTAATTCTTTCATCACTGTAGGCGTCGAAACTTTCACTACACTAGCTTCTGATTTTTTGAGCGTCATGTAAATTTGGGGTCAAAACATGATTGAAGACACCTTCTGCCGCGGCGCTATCCAGATCCTTTAAAGTTGGTGTGTGTCCGATTACTTGAAAAAGGTTAACATCGAAGAATTCGAGGCCGCGGCGCGATCGGCATTTTTATGTTTTTCAGACTCCAAATGCTGTTCAATATCACTGGCACCACTGTGGGAAACGCTGAATTCTGTACGACACTTTTCTACTGTTCTAGTTATGGTTAAAAAAGACCAATAAAAGCCTAAAATCTTGTATTAGCCTGTATATTTAAAAAATTTTAGGAAATATTTGGATTATTCTGTGATCATTTTAAAATAACTGTACCAATCGGAAGTTTTGGATTAGTAAGTGAGTTTTATCACTCTTTCATGAATAAAAATAGTTTATTTATTACTATTGTATTATCTGAAATTTTAAGATTTATTGCCACTTCCTCATTATCTTTGATTATAACATTACAATCAGCAGAGGTGGCTATCATATCAGGCTCCAATTATAGAATATCTCTAGTATACACAGGGTGATTCAAAAAAGATGATCCCGTCTCTAGGATAGACAGAAAACTGAAAAATATTTGGGGTCCGTATTCAAAATATTCCGAAAACAGTATCAAGTATCGAGTTTTATCAAAAGTACCTTTTTGTGCAAAAATGAATGATGTTTAAGTTCACTTGAAATTTTGCTTGATAAATCTGATATTGTGTTCAATACTACTTGGTACGTGGAACCGTGTAACTAGCGCCCTCTATGAGAGTCAGACATAGAAACAAATTCATTGGATGTATCATTTTTTTTACTGGGCAAACCCCAAATATTTTTCAGTTTCCTATCTATCCTAGAGACAGACGGGATCAATTTTTTTTGTAACACCGTGTAGAAAGTAAAGAGCAGGCCAAATCACATTGCCTTACAGTACACTATGTATAATTCTCTTATGTCAGAATAAGTGTCTTTTTATTCGATTCTTAAAGCTCTATTTGAAATAAAAAATTGATTCCTCTATGACATATCTTATCCTGAGTACACTACAACTCGTCACGATTTTTAATCCGTTGAGATAAGGAGACACCAACTCGGGACGGGGATATTTCAGGTAAACGAAAAGGTAGTACATAATACAACTCATGACAATTGCATATTAACATTAGGTAGGTACTAAACAATGTACAATAAAGACAGGATTTTTCATATAACATAATAATGCACACTTACAATTGGTTGGAATTCTACCCCAAATATTGCCACCAACCTTTGTCAAATTAAAATAATAAATTCGTTGCTCCGTTTTTCATACTTCTTACCTGCAACCTGGTAAATCGGTTGCCCATCGAAATGGCCGACGATAGAGACGCAGCCGCAGCTGTACCCGCCCGCCTCCTTGTAAATTTAAAATAAACAAAAAAAAAACAAAACGAAAAGAGCCGTTTTCATTTGCAAGCTCTCTTTTCGTTTTCTTCTAGCCAAAAATCCTAAATTTCCGCTTTTCCTCCTCCACTAAAGTTAGCAAACACAACCTCACGCAACCACCACAACCTCGGCCCTGCAGAGGAGCAATTCCTATATCAGGGCCCACTCCAAGAAACCCTCCTCCTATTAAAATTTTCCTTATTCCTCTCTCTTTCTTTCTCTTCGTTCTTTAAACAGATAACGTGGTGAATGTTTGTGACAAGTTAAAAAAAAACAAATTGCTAATTCCAAATTTAGAAACTAAAGAGTACAAAGTGGCAAAGTGCTGCTCAGTAGAAGGATGAAAAACAAAATGTCGTACCGATGGAATTAAATTAGGTTAGGTTAGATTTATTTCATTATCAAAATCCCGAGCTGCGTAATATTCCGTCACGAGTTGTCTAATCTTCATGTCATCCACGATCACGAGTTGGCAGGTTGTAACATAAGTTATCCTATGAATATGGTTAACAGTAGAGAAGCCAAATTGATGTTTTATCTTTACTATTTTTCATTATTATAAATACTGATTCAACGCAAAACAGTATTAGACGAAACTAATTGTTCATTTTATTTGTATTACTTATTTTTTGTATAATTTAAGACTATATAATGTACAAAAAACAGGTTTCAAAAATCAGTAAATCCTACCTAACTTAATGTGTTATTTGTGACCTATTATTTCGATTTAAAAAATATATAAATCAAAACACAAGTTCTCGTTTTACTATACAAATAAATAAATTTATGTTATTTTCCATTGTTCAAATTGTGACAGTCTAAAAATCGAAATCGCTTAAGTCAACATGACTCTTTATAATCCATAAAGAATATTTGAGCCCTTTTGTAGAAGGCCGCTGGTTAGGTGTCTGTTAAAGCATATTATGATCCAAGCGGGAGGTATGTACTTTTAAGTCACACAATAAAAACCCCGCAGCTTTTAAGGTGTTTGATACACCGCCCTGGTGCAGGGTCGGCTTTATAAACTATTTATTGTCTTTAATAATATTCATAATAGTTGGTTTCATTGATAAATATTTATTTATTTATCATTTATTGAAATTAGAACAAAGATAATTTCGAATACACAAAATTTCACTTTGACTCTCTGCTTTGCGCTGAGATCAGTTTCCAAAGAACTGAGCTTCTCCTTCTTCTTAACAGTCTATTATGCCCTCATTAAGTCGCATCTTCGATATGCCCTTCCCTTCTGGGGTGCGTGTGGTGCGACTCAATTTGTGCGATTCTTCAAACTACAATAGTGGGCTAATAGATATTGACTCGGACTAAACAGCAGGGCTCACTGCAGGGACTTGAAGAGTGAAAAGATTGAAAAGTCTGACTCTTCCTTATTCATCTTCGAATCCGTTTGTCTAGTTCGTTGCACGGATATCTACTTAGGGACGCGGAGCACAACCTTTCCCAACCTACTCCACGTTCAGATTAGTTAAGGGCTCATTATTTTACAATGCAAAAAAAATGCACAATCACTTGCCAATCAAATCGATATTATCTTTTTCCGCATTCCGCAGTAATTTGTGGGCATATTTATTTATATATATTATTTTTATATTATTTATATTTTAAATTATTTATATATTATATTATTATATATACTAATTATTACCTATTATTATTACCTATAATTTTGTTACTCATTGTGGTTTTCTTCTGTATATTGAAATTTTATTTTATTTGTTTTATATTCATTTAGTTATGTCTATGTTTGTTTTTTAGTTTTCACAAGCTTTCTCTCTCTCTTAAGCATAAAATTATGAAAAAATTTCGTGAAGATGCTTTAAATTTCTTCCACATTCACTCAATTTTACATATTTGGCCCCACTTTTCTCTATTTTTAGGCCATGAGAGGATGCTAGCTGGATAAAGATTTTACGTTTTTCTGAGGCAAAGGAAAAATTGTACTATCAAAATGATATCGAAAAATTGTATGATCACTATATGTAATCAATCAAAAATATGAAAAAATCAATATGGTTTTAAAAAACTAAAAAACGCGCTTTTAAAGCAGATCGAACTAAAAACTTTGATACCACCCTCGGCTTCGCTGCTAATATAGGTACCTCTCGTCGAAGCTAGAGCCTGAGTGGTGTAGTTGGTAAGATTGTCGAATTGTCCAACTTTCAGCATGGAAATCGGAGGTTGGAATCCTCTATCGGACGAATTTTTTCTTAATAAAGCCACTTGCTCTTAGTCCAAAGGAAACAAACAAGCTGTTATTTCTAGGTTTATGTTGGAGTTGGAGAGAAGTTCCCATTCCATTAACTAATAGATTATGCAATCAAATCGAAAATTGGGTGATAACTATGATCACTTTTATGAGCTTCAAACTTTGACGTTTGACAAAAACTAGTAATAGGAGGAATGGAAATTTGGTTCAGGTCATTTACCAATAAAAAAAAACGAAAAGTTTCATTCGATGTTTCCAATAGTCTCCATTCTTTGATATGAGATAACTTCATCCTGTATGTCCATGGCTGACCTCATAAAGTTTCCTTTAGCAGACCAATGAGATGAAAATTTGGACTGTAGAGAGGAAAGTACCGGATCTTGAAGCCCAATCTACTGATTATTTCTTTAATGTAATGGATCGTGTTTAGTCGAGTGTTGTCGTGGTGCACCAGAATCTTGTTTCGAATTACTAGCTTCCCAGCCGACGATCGAGTTCTTGATTTTTGAAGTTCTAAGGGCTTCTGGTGTTTTTATCGTTTTTATTGGAAGATTATTTGAACTTACTCGAAAACAAAGTAAAGTGAAGAAAATTACACTCGTTTCAATTTAATGTTGCTTATGTTTATCGAACTAGATCTATTTGTATATTTATGAAATATTTAGTAAACAAATTTGTCATTTACAAATGAAGATATCTTTTCACGTTTAAATTTTTATTATAAACTAATATCACAGCAAAGAAAGAAGATACTGATAAAAGTTATACATAAAATCCATTAAATTTGGCATCAACTTTTTTTACATCTAGTAGATTTGAGCGTAAAACACGACAAGCCGCTGAATAAATTCTTGTTCTATTCACAAAAGAATGTTTAAACCAATCTAGAAAGAAATCTCAACAATTGGTTTTTATTCTTTCGAAATTGATCTTTACATTTCACGCCGATTAATAGGGTGTCTCTAGCGAGAAATGTTACTTAAACAACCGTTTAATTTAAAGCCAATAAAAAATGTTTGTTCCAGTTAGAATAACCACTATTATCCAAGGTGTTTTTGATAAATCAAGCGGTGGAATTTGTTTGAAATATCACAAGTTGATTGACAATACTATTTAATATAGATCCTGAGATATGAGAGACTGGACGCAAAAGGATTCTTGCAAAAATATTCGTGTAACTAGTGGAATATACAAATTATATTGCACTGATAATGAAAAATTTTAAAAATCGTAGACATTCAGAATTATGTAATAAGCGGGAAAAAGAAGATTAGAAGCAGAGGCGTATTTCCGACTAGAATTTCTCCTGATTTCGTTTAAACATCATCAGGACCTTCTCAGATTGAAACAAGGTTAACCTAATTAGTGTAATCCAGACAAGGTCCACGCTAGAATTGCACCATAACCCTATTTAAAATCTATTAAGTTTTCATCAGGTTTTCCTGATAATGACTATTACAAAGATCACCTTATTAGAAAGAAAAATATCTTTCATCATTAGGCTATACCGACGATTTCCATACTAGGTTTTCCACCTATAGGGGAGTCCAAAATATAACGATTGGAGGTAATGTACCTCTATACGAAATTGCATATCTGAAAAGTTATAGGCACTCAAAGTAGGGCCCAAAATGTCGAAAAAAAATCAATTTCTTTGTAACTATTGATGAGCAAATGCAAGACCAAGACTGGCTTAGTCTTGGTCTTGGTTTTACATGCGTGATCTTGGTCTCGGTCTTGCAGTCTCATGTGGTCTTGGTCTTACATCGTCCGGTCTTGGTCTTGGTTGTGTTGCAAGAGTCTTGCAGGTCTCTCATTTTATAATTGATCCTAAAGAGTATAAGTATACAAAACCATCTCATAAAAGTATTTTGAAATATATCAAAATCTCAGAACGAGAATATAGTATCTGCACCAATGGCGTCCGTACGGGATGTGGAATGTGTATTTTTGGAAAACTAGGTATTTGATTTGTCTTAAAATGGAAATTATTTTTGAAATGAAGTTGAAACCATTTTCATTCATGGTCGCTTCTGCCTTAAATCTATATCTATATTAACAAACAATACTAGTTAACTATATTGCTGTAAATCTGTCATGTAGGTATTTTGGATTGTTTTTTTCATATTTTTGTCCCAAAATACGTATATTACGATACAAAAAATATGCCTTTATCATATTTTGATAAAACCCTGTTATTAATATAACTAGGTACATTTAAAAAAAAAACGCAACACAATAATTATGAAATATGTTTATTAATTAAAAACCATGTCGTAATATGAAACATAAAAGTGAGAAATAGAAATATGAAAAATAAAAATATATATTAAAACAGAAGACGTAAACAGATTATTTCATTTCAGATGCCCAGATATATGGTAAAAAAAATTATTTCTTAACTACCCCTCATTTTAAATGAGTTTGTTTTCATGATAATCTGAGGTGAAAATATATATTTTGCACAAATTAATTTGGAACATTATTGAATAAATGTAAAAAAAGCAAGACAGAGTCTTGCAGACCGATCTTGGTCTTGATGTATCTTGTACAACTCGGTCTTCGTTTTAGTCTGGATCTTGGTTAGGAAATGTCAAAAGTATAAAAACCGCAAATCTGAGTAACCCTGAGTAACGCTGCTCATGAGAATAATAATAATAAACATCCATTCAAGGGGAATAAATAACTTTTAAAGTTTAAAAAGCTATAGACAAATGAAACAAGTATTCAGCTGATTACATTCACCCACTAATCTACCAGGATAGAAAAGATGACTACGACCCGAAAACTCGATCAGTCCTCGAACAACAATGAACGTGATCCGGGGTAGTTTCCTGTTATTCAGATCGTGATAAGGTTAATCCAATCATAGTTTTTGGAAACTCCTTAGAACTTTAAACAGTGGCATATCACCTCTATACAGAACTACTCGATTCCATCCATACCATGCCCAAAAAATTGGAGAAACAAATATTCATTACTATTACATTAGCAGCCATTAATAGTGAACGTTATCAGTGAATTTGTAAACATGGAAAAAATTGGTCATTGTTTTGTGATACAATACTTATATTCGAAAAGTCTTAGCATAACCGATATAAAAGCTGAACTAGATTCTACTATGGGTGAGACGACTCCTTCGTTTAAACAGTAGACCTCATGACATACGAAGACCAGCATCGCAGTGGTCGACCAAATGAGTTGACGACTTCAGAAATGTTGAAGAAAATGCACAAAGCTGTGCTGGATGATCGTCTACTGAAAGTGCGTGAGATAGCAGAGATAGTAAACATTCCAAAAAGTGCGGTATCAACTACAAATTTGGACATGAGAAAGCTGTGCGTTAGATGGGTGCCAAGTTTGTTCGCAATGGAACGAAAACAGCGTCGTGAAGATGTTTCCATGGAGTCTATCACTTCACATCACAAAAGAACAATAGAAAAAAAGGTAAAACGGCTCCAAAATAAGTCAAAGACCGTCCCATCCGCAAGCGAAGTCTTGGCGTCAGATTTTTGGAATGCGCGTGCGATGATTTTCATCGACTATCCTAAAAAAGTAGTATGTGAACTTATTACAATGTTGAGCAAAGAATCAAGCTAAAACGGATCCATTTGGCTAAGAAGAAAGTGTTGATCCATCAAGTCAATACATCAGCTCACACATCCGTTATTGCAATGGCCAAAATTAATGAAATAGAGATTGAATTGCTACCTCATCCACCTTATTCACAAGATGTAGCACCCTCGATTTATTTTTTTTTCCAGACTTGTAAAAATGGTTCGGTGGTCGAAGACTTTCCGACAATGAAAAGTGATGTTGGCAGTTAATGGCTATTTTCAGGACCCTGACGATTTTTGTTATAACATCACTGGGAAAACTTTTTTGTCAGTTTCGGAACCTGTAACTGGATTTATAATCTTCATTAAAAAATTTTATCCATCTTCATCTTCCCAAAAAAGATTATAGCGCATCATATTATCGATGTGTTTCGGACCACACGATACAGTTGATTGCTTCGCCGATGTAAAACAATATATGATAATAAAACAATAAAACTATTACATTCTTCTTTATAACTGAATATATCTCTCCTTATGTTAGTAATGTTCATGTTATTCATATTCAAATTTACCAAAACTCCATATTAAATTGAACTTTCAACTCTTTGATGATATTTGCAGCACGCTTTCTATTAATTCTATGTCAAACGTCATATTGTTACATTAAAAAAGTTTTTATTACAAAGTACATTTTATTACATTTAGTACAAAGCGCTAAGGTTAGATTAGAAGTTAGTATTCTTACAAAAGTATTCTCAAATGTTCCAATTTTCTGCGCCATTTTTCAAATTTTTTCTTTTATAAGAACCTCTCTTCAATTTCTTATTTCTTAGACTTTTTGATACATTATTGCTTCTAAATGATCTTGATTTTAGATCCCTTCTGTTTCAAAATCAAGAACATTTAGCACCAAAGTGGACTAACTTCAATATATTTTCCGAGCTTTCGAATAGGTACTTATGTATTTATCATCTGTGAAATGATTAATTAAGATTGCCGGTGATTTTTGCTTGTAAAGCTTCAATAATATCAAAAATCACCGGCAACCTTAATTAATTATTTCCCAGACGATGAATACATAGTACCTCTTCTAAAGCTCGGAAAATATATTGAGGTTAGTCCACTTTGGTGTTTCCTTGACACGTTTCCAATGAAAAACTACCTATAATGTAGTTGGCAAATTAATTAGCCAGTAAAGTAGTTGTTTTCCCCTTTGAGGAACGGCGGACTATATTTTCGAAATTATTTCAGAGACGTTTCTTTGGAAATGAAAGTTTCATGGAAAATTCTAAATGTAAAAAATCAAATTATCCATAGTATGAAAATTTTCTGAATTAACTGATAGATAAAAAAACTTAACTAACCACCCAGAATCGTTAAACCGCCTTCAACTTACTATTAGTTTATGCCTTTAATAGTTTCTTACAATGTACCAAATTCAGTATTTTTAAATGTTGCAAATAAATTAATTTTTTTTGTAATTTTGAACCCCTATAACTCCACAGGAATCCAACTTAATAGAGAGGTAAATAGCTTCTAATCGTCATATATATAGGCCGCCCTATACGCCCCAGCTCCTGCATATTTCTCCCTCCCATGATTTGCAGCTCGTGCCAACAAACTTTTCTACTCAGAAATGATATGTAATTTTTCTCACTCTCTCAGTATAATATACTATTTCTATTATCAACAATATACATTTTTGATCACGTTCGTATATTGCATCACTATTTGCAATAAATGATGTAAAACCAATGGTTGCGGTTAGTAAGTTTACTGTTACACTCTCCTGCTGGTGTAAATATTTAACGCCATTCAAATGAATCATTATTGTTTCTGTTGTGGTTTTCCACTGTAAACGGTTTTCATAATTTGAGAATATTTGAGGTTATAGTCTCGGCATTTATTCAATATAGCCAAAAAATACATGAGTAGATGACGTGAAATGGTAAAAATTTTATCATACGATCCTTCGTTATAGGCATTTAAAGTTGCGGAATCAGAACTTATATTTAAGTATATTTTCTAATTATACATTCGAACATTATGAATTTTCAATGGATGATTACGTATGTCCATGTAGTGTGTTTGACTGAATAAATAGTTCTACACTACTATCTGAAAGCCAGGGGCGGATCATTCCCAATGGTTAACACTCCGTAATTTTCACAGGGACAACCTGTACAATCTAAAGATAGATTTCGACACATTACCACAAAATCGATGTTGATTCTCTGTTTTAATTGTACCGATACCGATAAACAGATGTATTAACTCGTTGTTTATCTATGAATCAACGAGAATAGGCTAGTCTTGCTGTATAATCCTCTACTTCCATGGCAAGCACTTTCGGGATGAGAAAGGGACAAAAAAGTTGCTCCTGGATAATCCTATGAATAGTTGTCGTTGATTCGTTAAATTGTAATGACATTTCGCGTACGCTGGTAGTGGGATCAGCATCAACTGCATCATTTTATTAAAAATAATGGAAACTAGTTTAGTTAATCTGTTTTCCGTAAGCTGCGATCAATCCTAACAAAATTCTGCCCGGAAAGCGTTCAGTATAAGCTAGAAAAATAATTATTAATCTCTTTCATTTTTTTTCTTATGCTAGTAAAATAACCTATGTAGTACAAATTTTTATCTATTCATTCATTAGGTCTCCAAGAAATATTTGATTGTTTTCTAATACCTCCTATAAATATTTTCAATAAATAATTACAATTTATGATAATTTTCTTCAGAATGTTTCTTTATAGCGAACGGTTTACCTGTTTTGTACAACGATTTTAAAATCGACATATCTCCTAAACCACAAATTTTATCGAGACAAACAAAGAGAAATCTTTTTGTTAAAGAATTTTTTTTTCTATCTTTAGCTTGTACAGGTTATCCCTGTAGGAGTTACGGATTGTAATCAATTGGCATATAACTCAGACACGAGGGGTTGTATGAGAAAATGTTTCTCATGTGATAGTATTATTTTCACGGCACCTATCCACTCTCGAATTGTTTCCATCAAGGCCCAGAACACCCTGTAGATAAGTCCATGCTCATGTTTATATGTATGTATGAAAATTCGTCCAAATTAATCTGACCTACGGTTTTAAAAAGTTCAGTGGTAAAATCGGTTAGAAAGTGTCTCATTTACCTGAAGACAGAGGCAAGTAAGAATCCGAAAACAAAAAAAATGAGAATTGGTTTCACTAAATCGGTACATACACTAATTTCCATTTTAAAACAATATACTCAAATGAAATAAAGGGCGGAGAATACCTAGATATAAATGGGAAATATAAAAATAAAATTCTTAGAACATTGTTTTATTCTTCTTCTTATTCCTTTTTAAGATCTCATGATCTGTTAGTTTTGCAGGTTCCTCAGTATCAGTTCCTGCCAGCTGTCTATCCATCTCATAGGTGGTCGGCCGGTTTCCTTTTTTCCTTATTGGTTTCCCTTCAAGTACGATGCGTGGTAGTCTACTCTTCCATTTTTTTCACGTGGGCGTACCTGTATCTTTTTCTTTGTCTCCCCCATCTTACGAGGTCTTGTACCACACATTGTTCCCTGATGTCAGTAGTCCTAATTTGATCTACTCTGGTTTTTCCCACTTTTGTTGGTTTCCTCTCTGGTTTATTTTCCGTATGTCATGATTGGTCTGATACAAGTCTTGTAATCATGATTAAAACTCTTTTAGGTTAGGCTAGGTTGCTAGGTTATGTTTTTTTAGTTTTTAAATAGCACCCTAATATCTGGCAAAGTTTATATGTTGAAATATTCCCAAATTTCTTTGGCCGAATTTTCTACACTATAAGGTATACTATATAAGTATATAAGTGTATGGAAATGAAGCCTGTATGGTAGTACCAGCATCCTCATTCTCTCCAAGACAGATTCTTATTAAAATTAAGTAAAAATATAATATCGTAAAAATAGGGAAAGATACATTGTAATTAAAAAAAATGAATCTATTTTATTATAATCGATAGGTCACAACTAGTTTTATATTCATTATATTAAATGGATGAAATTTCATTGTTTTTTACATAAATTCAAATGATATTCATATATATTACTTTTCTACAAGTTCACAAATTTCGTTAGAAAATAAGCTATTGGTGACCCATGATAATGTAAAAAATTTCAAATGGCATTTTTAGATTAGGATAATTGAATATATTACATACTCTGTAACACCCAAAAGAATTTCTCTTCATATGATTTTATGAATATTTCAAAGTAATTTTTTTGCCCGTGCCTATTATTTTTTTCAAAGCCGTTCAAGATTTCTTTGAAATCAGTATCTAGTTTAGAAACTTCTATTTCCATCAAATATCAGTATCTTGGTTGCTACATTACTGAACAACTGGATCTCGATAAGAAAATGTAGAATTGATTTTTTAAAATGAGATCACTCTTCATTAATGATACTTTAAAATTTCAACTCCGGAAACGGATAATACATATGGACAGTTCTCTTATATGGTGTCGAAGCATGGACTTTAAAAATATCTACCATTAATCCTCAACAAAGCACTTGCAGTTCGTGAGTCGGTGGATAACATTAAATGCAGGAAAATAACTTATTTAGAACACATAATGCATGGTAGCCGGTTTAATATCCTCCAGTTGATTATGATAAGTAAAGTTGAAGGTCGTAGAGGAATTGGAAGGAAAAAAGCCTCTTCGTTGAAGAATATTAGAGAATGGACTGGGATAAGAGAAGCAGGACAGTTATTTAGACTAGCTCAAGATAGAGAGTGTTTTGGCATGCTGATCTCCAACGTCAAGGGAATTTGATACGGCACGCAAAGAAAAAGAATCAGTATTAGATAATTTTCTCGTGCCAACATTGTGAAAATCGAAAATTTGGAGTATCGAGCCATCATCAAGTATCTGTATTTAAAAGGGTAAACAGGTAGGTAGATTTATGGAAATATGCTTAATACTTTTCGTGATCAATTCATTCGTATGCGACAGTGAAAAATTTGACTGCAAGCTTCAAAAGAGGTAAATTTTCCATTGAAGATGATGACCGATCGGGAAGGCCAGTTTATGTATATCGATGCAGTTCATGACATGATTTTATCAGACCGTCGAATTGGACTAAAATGGATATTTGAAGCACTGAATATTTCATACCAACGCGTTCATCATATAGTTCACGTCAATTTGGACATGAGAAAAATTGCTGCAAAATGGATCTCAAAATGTTTGAATGTTGACCAAAAGCGTGCAAGGGTGCATCGCGTTCGATCTGTGCTCGATTTGAAAACTTATTAAACCGAATTGTTACTATGGATGAGACTTGGGTACATTTCTACGATCCAGGAACAAAGCAAAAATCGATGGAATGTGGCGACACTCTGGTTCTCCAAGACCTAAGAAGCTTCGTATCCAAAAATCTGCTGGAAAAGTTCTTGCTCAGGGAGATTACTATTCGACATTACTGACAATTCTACGGCAAAAAATGAAAGGGAAAAGACGCGAAAAGCTATCCAAAGTTATTTTGTTTTTGCAGGACAACGTCCCTGCACACAAATCTCTTGTTGCCATGCAAAAAATTCGTGATTTAGGGTTTGAATACTAAAACACCCCCTTATTCACCAGATTTTGCTCCATCCGACTATCATCTCTTTTCTCAACTGAAAAAAAGTTTAAAAGGTCGTAAATTTTTTTCCAACGACGATATAAATTTATCCAATTAAGAGGAGAATATGTTGAGTAATAAAATATTTTGACATTGAAATTTCGTTTTGTTCTATAGTAGGCTAAGAATTTTCAGACCTTTCGAGATACTGAAGAAAATGAGACTATTTAAATGGAGTAGAATATATAACAGATCCTTAATGTTGAGCCCAATCTACTCTTCCGATAGCCTCAATCCATAATCCCTAATAATATAATTTTCATATTAGAAACCTTTAAAACAAATATTAACATGAAAAAATTGGAATCAGATAATAATTTTTAGACTCTTGTAAATATAACAAAAGTTATTAAGCATAAATTTGAAGTGAATTGCATAAAATAATTAAGACGAGTATTTCTTAATAACTTAAAGAGAATCTTTATTACAGCACTATTATTAAAGCTAAACACTCAATCAATTTTAAATCATAAGCTAAACATTGAATGAGAAACTCGAGCTTAATCATATCGTACCATAAGTTAACCATACTTCAGACTTCTCTTTACGGTTGTTTCCTTCCATGTTAGCACATAACTCGACTATATGATATTTCAATATCCGATAAACACCAACGTATATTGTCTATTTTATATTCAACGCTATATGATCACAAAATCAATTTGGTGTAAATTCCATTTTGAAATCGATTTTCCCCTATAATAATTCTACAAGCACTAATTTTATTGCAATAGAAGCGATACCATAGGCGTAGCAACGAACTTAATTTCAAAATTGGAATAAAGTTTTTACGATTTTCATCGGTATTTGTCTTTTTTATTCTTCTTATGTATTTATAGTTCTATAAAGAATAAGAGGATTGTCTAAGAAGTACCCAGCCCAACAAAAAAAAAACAGAAATTTTGAAGAAAAATATATCTATTTTTCAACGTACTCTCCTGTACCCACCGATGTTCAATAAGTTCAAAAATCCTCTTTACAATAAAAATTGCCAAGCTCCTCAAAACAGCCATTAACTGCTGACATCACCTCTTCGTTGTTGAGAAATCTTTGACCACCGAACCATTTTTTCAAGTCTGAGAACAGAAAATAATCCGATTGGGCTAAATCTGACGAATAGGGTGCATGAGGTACCAATTCAATCTTTATTTCATTAATTTTGGACATTGCAATAACGTATGTGTGAGCTGGTGTATTATCTTAGACAAATGCGTCCGTTTCTGTTTGATTTCTTCGCTTAAACCTTGGAACAAGTTCGCATAATACTAGTCGTTGATAGGTTTCTCTTTATTCAAGATAGTTGATGAAAATTATCCGACACGCATCTGAAACCGACGCCATGACCTTGCCTGCAGATAGAAGATTTTTATCTTCATTGGAGCTAGTTCTCTCTTTTCAGTCCATTGTTTGATTGTTTTGATTGTTCTTTTGTATCAGGTGTGATAATGGACACACGTTTCATTCATGGTTACAGAACAGCGCAGCAATTCGGCTTTATTTTTGTGAAACACTTGATGGAAACATCTTCACAACGCTGCTTTTGTTCCATTGTAAGCATTTTCGGTTAATATGCGATGTATCGCACTTTTTCAAATGCCTACTATGTCTGCTAGCTCGCACATTTTTAGTCGACGATCATCCAGTACCATTTTGTGGATTTTCTTCAACATTTCTGGAGTCATCACCTCATTTGGTGGACCACTACGATGCTGGTCTTTGCAGGTCGTAGGTACGGCTTCGTTCAAACTCTGCTACACAATATTTCACTGGTGATAACGAAAGAGCAGTTCCACCCATAGTAGAATTTAGTTCAACTTTTATATTGGTTGTCTAAGATCTATAAAAGTATAGTATCAGATAACGAAGACCAATTTTTTTCACTTTTACAAATTCACTGAAAACGTTTACTATTGATAGCTGCCAAACAAATACTAAACAACGTGGTGTCTTGAAACTGTTGTATAGATTGTGTACTTTCTAATACGGTGTTATGTTTCAAACAACTACCGTCATCTCTAGGTCAGGCCATGTACTTCTGGGACCATCCTCGTACATTATTCAACAAAATTCAATCTCTTTGATAAAAAACCATAAAATATAACAATTATTTTGTAGGTATTGTACAAAATTATTTGTACTTACATAATGTAACATTATACTATTTGGCAATAATAAATACAACCGCGAAATTGTTGTACTTGGGTAAAAATAGTGGAAGCAAAGCTCATTCTGTTAATTTCCGGTACAACATCTTTGTGGTTTGTAATTATTGAGGATGGAAGTAGTGCGGCGTTGTCAAGTGAACAACGGTTTCACGAGTTAAAAATAAAACTTTAGTTACATAAGCATGTTAAATTGTTTATTTTTTATCATCTATAGTAAAACGTTGTATGTAAATATAAACCGCGATACAAAATTAACACATATTTTGAATTATAGAAAAATCCACTATTTAAGCAAGTCAATGGCTTAACAATAATTATTTCTAACTGTATTAAACAAACAACTGTTTCCATATCGAGTGAAACAATTTTTGGATCAAATAATGAAATAAAACTGTATACACAAATCATTCTCATTGTTCTGCTGCTATTGTTGATTTTCAAAATTATTATAAGTGATGCGTTAGATGAGAAATTTCTCACGTCAAGAACGAGCTCATTCAGGAAATGGGTGTTACAAAAAATCAAATGTCACGCTATGATCAATTTACCTAGTGCACTGGCACAATATCAAGAGACTAATTCAAACCAAAGAAGACCTGAACAAGGAAGCCACAAGTTGTTCATGGCTACAAAGGCTGCTACTTAAGTTTTGAGATGTGAATCTGTCAAATCTGACATTGCCATCATAAAGATTGGCATTTTTAATGGCAAACGTACTCAGAACGTGTTGTCGTAAGGATGCTATTAGAGTTGATACTTGGAACATTCTTCTTGGTCAAAAAGGAATTGAATCGCGAACATTTTCGTGCGATGATTCTCTATGACATGAATTAAACCAACAGTACTGCGTCGATCAATTGGCGCACCATCTCTGGACACCGCGTTTCGCTGGTTTTCCAAATTCAATCGTGGTCGCACTTCGCCACAGGAAAAGGAAAAGGTCAGCAGTGCCTAAACTGATATTGCAAGATCGTCTCGTGACATACCGTGAGATTAAGACATACTTGGGTATTGGCTCCACTTGTTTACATTCAATCTTGCATTGTAGTGATCACTGAACGTATTAGCACAAAATCTGCTCTGCCGTGCCTCATCAGAGTAGATAGCCTCGAAGAAATAGCAAAACTTGGCATATGCCTTTAAGGGAAACAAAACCGATTTAAATCGGAACCTAACATAACCTTAAAGCAGACCCTGTAATCATTTAGAAACATTTGTGTTTGGATAGATAAATAACATATATCATTATTAGGTTAATAAAGTACCCATAAAGTAATACAAAAGCAGTAGCACGAAGTTATTCGCTGACATGATATTCTGATACAAGTTTAGTTGTTTTATAAAAACGTGGAAATGATTAACATAATAACAATATCATCTTTTCAATATTCAATGCGAAGTGATCATCAGTGTTGAAGTAAATGAGAAAACGATTAACTTATCACGGTTACAATATGTCACACTACTCAACAAATTCGTATTGATAAATGATTCATCCTCATCAGATTATAATATATTAGACAGACTGAAGATAAATGAAAGCAGCAAGTAATGCGTTCTAATGATTTCAACTAGTTTCAGCGAATCTTTATCTGATTTATTGACATAAATCGTTTAAGATCACTTAACATGCAATAACAAAATGCGCAAGAAATTGCATATAATGAGTATTGCATATTGCTTGACATTGTGAAATTTTAATACATATGCTACTAACAAAAACCAATCATTTTCTGTTTTGAATGGCTGGCAATACTTCAGAATTGGACGTAAATATAAACAAGAGTTTTCTTGAGCGACAACGAGATTATTTACCCGAGATAACGGGAAAATTTTGAAGTACAACGTGCAAGAAATTGATTTCAAAATATTACATAGATGATTATTGCACGTCACTTGATATTATGCAAGTCTCTTGCCATTGCATCTGCCACTAACAAAAATTCCATTAGTAAAAGTAAACAAATTCGTAATCTCAAATTTTGTTTAATTTTTTGTGACCAGTTTAAAAATGAGAATAACAAAACTAACCAAGTAAGTAAGAGAAAGAAGTTTATAACCAAAAGTATAGTACATCCAAATTTAGAAATTTAGAAATGAAAAATAATGTTTATTCCCCGTATAAAATTCGGTAAACATCTAACAAACCGTCAGTCCACGTGGACTCATCATCACCACTGTTTACCAATGAAAACATCGAATCGTAAACATAAATGCACTTCTATTGGCCGAAGCCGTATGTACACAACTTCTTTGAAATATTCTTGCTAGGAAATCTGCGATAAGCATTGGCGTGGCATGATGAGATTCATTTAATTCATAAATTTCTTCAAATAAATGGCGTTCTTTAAACTATGGGCGAATGAAGACAATGAAATTGCACAGTGTAGTGAAAATATAAAAATATATCAGCAATCTGATAATGAGATCATAAAATTCCTGAATTGGGTTAGGTTAGGTTAGATAAGTAAATAAATTTTTCATTTATCGAGTAGTCACGAAAGGGGTTGCTGTGGATCATTTACAGAACCAGAAAACATGTAAAGAAAAACTGAAATCAGTTGACAAAGCTATATTGACAAGCTGTGCAAAGTCCAAGGTCCTACTCTTCTCAGACTACCTCCTCACTATTGCATATTTAACCATTTAACCAGCAAACGTAAAATCAGAATTACGAAAATGTAGTCAATCTCCAGAACTGAGTGAAGAGATTGTAGAGCTCGCAAAGAAAGTTCTAGCAGCAGACCGCCAACAGCTTTGGAAAAACTGTGTTGAACATGTTATCAAAGAAGAAGATGAGTATGTGGTATCACCCTCTTTACAACCCTTCATAATTTAATCAAATGATGACTCTAGTTCAGACGATTCTGACTACCATTATTATTTATAAGGATACTTTGGAATCGAATTGTTTTTTTTTGTTTTGTATTATTTGCAAAGAATTCATTTTCCTTTATGATTTTTGCTTTGAAAAAAAAACGAATGGGGTAAAAAAAGGCTCAGTTTACGTTATAAATTTATAAAACTAATAAATTTATAAAATAAAAGTATCTACGACTATGGTAAATCAAAAAATTGTTGGCAAGGGTTTTTATATAAGTTTTTATATTTTGCAATTGATATTGGAACAACTATAACTAGATTCCTCCCTAGAATTGCAGCTTGCACGCAATAAAAATGGCACCAAACCAATATTGTTAAAAGTGCAAGATCTTGCTTGAAACAATCAGCTGACCTCTATCTGCGCTGCTTTTTATCAAGAAATATTGCTCCTAACATTGCGTTGCACGTTGTATTGCATCATTTCAAGCGGCATTTAAAGCTGCAAGTACAATTCGTAGTATACTTGTTATATTGTACCAATTTAAGCAACCTTCAGAGAGTAAAATTTTGCTTGATGAACTTGTACCTAAACATTGTACAAGGGTTGTCTGAAAAATTTCCGACATAATCATTTTTATTTTTCAACATAGAACCCTTTGAAGTCTATACACTCAGTTAAACGATGCTCTAACCTTTCGAGCCCTTCCAACTAATAGTTGCCGTCTATGTCCTGCAAGTGAGGCTTTAAAGTCGCTTAGGGCCAGCTCCGGTGAATGCGGTAGGTGGTTAACAAATTCTAAGTGCAATTCGTAAGCTGTAGCTTGGTGATCACCGTAGTGTGAGAAGGTGCATTGTTTTGATGAACCAACACTTTCATTTCCTTCAAATGCGGTCGCTTCTTTGCATTTTTCTCTCATCTTATTTTCCCTCCCTTTGCAATCTACCGTCATAATTATTTTTCCCGTTTCAGAAGAGTAGTGATAGATCCAGGTTCCATCTACATTTATGAATCGACGCAAGAAATGATTTTGGTTGGTTGGTGAATAACCACGACACCCAACACGCGAATAGCTTATACTCTTCTATAGGTATCTCTAATTTCAATGTGATGGCCACAGTCAAGCTGACAGAGCCACATTCAGCTGCCCGAAATTTTATGGTCATAAATAAAGCTATAGAGTCTCCGTATACAATTCTGAATACACTGTTTACACTACCACTACACCAACACTCACAATTACACCGTCTGACGCGCGTTAACTAAAACTTTAGTTTACCTTTAGTCTCTCAAAACTATAACTTGGTTATCGTGTTCAATATGATTAGCACGAACGGTTCCAGAAATTTTAACTTAATCTGTACACAGTATCTAATTTCTTTTTCAATTGCTTTTCCAGTAACAAATATTTAATGACAGCCCACTCATTTTATCCATCTCCGAAAAATCTTCGCAACGACTGGTAAGCTAAAACTAAGCGTCCAAAATGGAGAAAATTTTAGTGGGAATCTCTCAACGCATATTTAAATATATTTACTAACTTATAAGTGATGACATTTGCAGTTTGAGTTTTTAGCAGATTTATTAGAATTATAATCTGATCAATGAGTAAGTAATTTTTTCCTAAACTAAATTGATAAATGAGACTCGAGTAACTAAATTCATCTGACTAAATCTGACGTCTTTCTACACTTTCAATTACACAAACTCAAAGGGTGTCTTCCTTTTGAGTCTTTTTAGTAAATCGTTGTGGTCCAGGAGCTGGATAGCCTGAGTATTCATGTGTTGGTGAAGTTTTTGTTCATGACTCCTTGCAAATGTGGTAGTAGTCTGTTCATCAGTATCCATTCTTAAGCTCTGATGGATTTCACTATTTCTGCAGTATCATAGCACATTTACTATATTCCTTATACAAATGAGGTTCGAGATATAATGTTTCTATTTCCAATCGTAAATAAAATCATCTTTATAAACAAAAGTTGTGTAAACTTTCATTACCAAACCGATGAAAATTATAGGGTTTTTGAGTTAACTATCTCGAGATTCCATTTTGAACATCATACAAATTTTCAAATTTCAAACAAGAATATTAGGTGCGGCAGTATCTCCAAATTCATTAATTTTTTCCACGGTTCGACTTGCAAAGGCGTATTGCGTTTTCTATTGACTAGGTGTCATCGGATACTTCTCGTTTAAAAATTAGTTAACAATAAAGATCTGCATTAACATTTTGTCTGGGTTTCAGCCGCTCAAAATGAACTTTTTTGGAATCGGAACCCAGCTTAGCAATACACTGTTTACACCAGTTTACCTTCAGTCTCTGAAGACGATAACTTGGTTATCGAAACACGCATCAGACAGTGTAATTGTGAGTGTTATCGTAAGCAGTGTATTCAGTATGAATATCACCAACGGCTCCAGAAATTCCAACCCAGCTTAGCAATATTTCGTGATGATTTATTTGGAGAGATACATTGCCTTTTGCATTTTGATTAATCATTTATGACCCATTTTTCCTCTCAAGCGATCAAGGGATCACAAAACGGTTCTGTATTAATATTTTTATGATTACTAAGAGTTAAAGAATTCGTATGCAGAATTTTAATAGGCAAAATGTATCTACCAAATTGATGCCTTTAGCCCATAATAATCGAAGAGGACCCGCTTCAAGGTCCTTGTCGTGGACGAGTTTTTCAAATAACTATTATATAAGATTAGAGTTTAATTTTTTTATTGGTATTTTGGTTTTGTTGATTAAAAAAAAAATTTATTACTATTTATTTGTTTCTCTATTAATCTCGATTTTCCATAATCTACTTTCGTAGACAAAACTAATTGAAAATGAAAAAATGAAAACGGTACGCACCCTTAAAGACCTATTAGAAATTCTAGCACGGTTTCATAAAATGGAAGGTTTGCATGAAGCATTATAGAAATAGAGGATGAGTATATATTGAAAGTGACTATAACTTAAAATACATGAATTCATAATAAAAAACTTTACAGCATCAGTCAAATTGTTCAATATACGAACCTTGTATAATTGGCTTTCCCACCTCCTAGTTATTTATTATCAACAACTTGATTAGAATCTATTCAGAAAATCTTCGCTTTCTTGTCGATTAGTGAAGTTTTTATTTCAAAGGTATTTTAGACGTACATCGGTTCGAAACAAATTCTCCCGACAAAGCTAGTATCATTAAATCATTGCGCCAATATTCATAAACTACACCTTGTTCATTTCAATTAGCCGCATACGTTGTGTACGTTTGGCAGTCGCAAATAAACAAGTGTAATTTAGGCCAGGCCTTGCTCCAAACTAGTGATAAAATCTTGAAGATATTTTTAAAACATCCAAAAGTACACTTTTGTATAATTTGACAATTTTTTAACATAAGTTACTATATGCAAGTATTAAAACAACTAGAGAAAACTTCATCACTAAAACCACTTTAAGTTCAAGTTTCAAAACTTGCTGATATTGTCCCAGTTTTGATAGGCATCCAATGTTGTCAAGTAAGTACGATGCACTCTCTTTATCAAAGCGGATATGACGCCATGAATATTCGGAAACTAACCTGGTCCACATTCATTGTTGTTAGGAAACTGATCGAGTTAATCGGGTGGTAGTTATATGAATGGTAGACCAGTGGGTAAATAAACTTCAAAACGGCTTTCTACTATAATTTCTTGTGACCAACGTCATAGATAGTCTATTGAGGTTTGTGGTGATATATTTTTCGGCATAAAAATACCTTATTAGTATTAAACTTTAATGCAAAATCCTTTTGAAGAAGTAAAATTGAAAATCCATTGTATATCCTGGGAGAAATAACGCACAAAAAAGTTATTAAAATCGAAAATTCTAATAGATCATATTCTAAATTCGCAATTTCCACCTAAAAGTGAACGCGACGTTTGGAAACCTTGATCTAAATCTGGTTCTGGGTTATGATCCACAATGAGCTCATAGATAAACTACCAGATCTCTGATTACAGCTTCCGAAAAGCCTAAGTTAACATGTACTATGTGCAGACCTGGAAATCTAAGACTAATTTCCAGATAAATGTATTATCATAACAATACTAGGACAATGCCAGCACCAAAAATTGAATTCGCAGGAAAAATTGAAGAAATACAAAAATGGATGACATTGATAACAAGAAGATGCAAAATATTGAATTATACTGCACTAAATATGAAAAAAAAACGTCTGGGTATATATAGGGTCATTCATGGGAATGTTTTAAATGTTTTAAAATAATCATAAAAAATTGAATATTTACTTTAAGAAAGCTTTATTGGTACAGAATCTCTTGTTAAATCATAGCATTTGTTACTTACTCCATTTTGGGCAATACATTGTTGTAGTCTTTGACGGAAATTGGCCTCAATTCTTGCAGCATGTCTACATCAATCTGGGGGACGTGTCGACTAATTGCGATCTTTAGGTCCACCAAAGGACGCGGTTTATTATTATACACATGCTTCGTCACTCATTAACAATATCAAATTTTCATTTTCTTCAAAAATGGTAAGCATTTGTCGACAAAATTGTAATCGCTGTTGGAAATCTTGCTGCACGACGGCTATCTTGTAAAGATGGAAATTTAGATCTGTATGCAGAATTCCACTTACCGTACTTGTGCTCATTTGAGGTGCTGCTAAATGCCTCTGAATAGAGCGGCGTGGGCTTCTGACAAAGGCTTCTCTTACTCGTTTAATGGTCTCCGGAGTGCTAGTAGTTCGTTGGGGACCCGGTGGTTTTTCTTCAATATTGATCCACTTGTTCGAATGTTATTTACCCATCGTAATATTATGTTACGAGAAGGGACACTTGCATCACGATGGATATTGAACTGACGGCGGAAATCTCGCTAAACAGCAGTTATGAATTCGGCATTTCGCACAAAATTGTCATACGCGTACAAGCGTTGGTCTAGTGTCCATGGCTCTAGCTCAATGTCTGAAATGTAAATGCTATGAGCAAAGGAAACGTCCCTAACACCATGAGCACCCGTGTACAACACATTTCAAAAACATCCGGTTCCCTTGAATGACCCTGTACGTGTCAGAATTGTTAAAGAAAATAGACCCTGAAATCTAATTTTTCCGAAACAATCCCCGAGAAGGGTTGAAAAATATTTGTTGTTTTTTCCAAATTTCGACTATACTATTATACTATAATTACTATATAGTAATTAATCGAATCAACCTGAATACCAGGATTGTCTCAGAAATACCTGGCCCAACAAAGAAAATACAAAAAAGAAATATATTTATTTTTCAATTTTAGCTCCATACACTTTTCCCAGCGATGCTCAATAAGTTCGATACTCTTTTTATAATAAATCTGGCGAATAGGGTGCATGAGGTAGCAATTCAAACTTTAATTCATTAATTTTGGACATTGCAATAACAAATGTGTGAGCTGGTGATTTATCTTTATGAAACGACACTTTCTTTTTAGCCAAATGTGGCCGTTTTTCCTTGATCATAACCTTGCAGATAGAACGGTATTTTCCTTCTTTGGAACAGGTTCTTCCTGTTCAGTCCATTGTGTTCATCGTTTTTTTGTTTCAAAAGAAGTGATGGTCAACATTTCATCCATTGTTATGAAACTGGGAAAAATTTGGCTTTCGTTCTGTGAAGCATTGTTAAACACTCGATGGAAGCATCTTCACGATTCTGTTTTTGTTCCATTGTGGGCAAACAAGGCACGCATCTTGCGCATAGCTTTCTCATGTCCCAATTTGCAATTAATATGCGACGTACCGCACTTTTTGCTAGCACGCCCACGTTCAGTCGACGATCATCCAGTACCGCTAAGCTGGTCTTTGCAGGTCATATGGCCTCGTTTAAACTTTGCTATCCAATATTTTACTGTTGATAATGAATACAAATAAACGTATTGTACCACATAACGATAACCAATTTTTCGGTGTTTATAATTACTGGTAACGTTCCCTTTTGATGGCTGCCCAACAAATACTAAACTTAACCTAAACATATGCAGGGCTGTTTTTTAAAGCAACTACCACAATCTGCTGGTTAGGCCAGGTACTTCTGGTACAATCCTCGTAAAATATTAGAAAGCACCAATCACTGTATCAATATCTTCTTATACTCCTTGAAATTTCTAAAAAAGGTCAGTGCTTGGACAGCTTTCCTCGTCAGTAAGTCGCCCATACATTCACCTGGGATCTTAGTTTCATAAAGCCTATTTAGATATGTCTTACATACTAGTAAAAAACAGTTTTCTATTGAATTCTATTTAGTTAGTTCCACTAATTTAAAATTTCGTAAAATGTTTCACAAATCCCATCAGAATTAATAAGTGAAACATTCTAAAGCTGGCCTAATAGACTTTATTTCGTGCAGTTCACAGTCACGATTAGTAAGGCCTCAAAATAGACAATACAAGTACAATATAGAGTTGTCGGAGGTGATTACTTAACCTCAGATATGTAATTTAGTATTATTATAGTGTTGTCGATCTGGACGTGAAATGTACAAGCAAGCGTCTCAAAACCCGAAGAGTATGATAGAATGTTGAATCTCAGATAATACACCTGATTTGTTACAATAAGTGGGTGTCACCATTCGAATCAGCTACCCCCTTTTTCAATTTTCTTTCTTCATATTAAACTATTATAGATATAAACGATTATTGGACTGAAAACAATAATTTATTCAATCAAATTTCAGTATTTGTATAAAATTACTAGATAATAAAGCATATTACATATACATATACCAAATTATTAACAACACCCCCTCTCATGTTGGGATAACTATCAAGGGTGGTGATAACATTTATACAAATTTCATTCGCATCATTTTAGTATTCGGTTTACCTTCGAAAAGTTTTAAGTATATTGTAAAAATGTAGTCAGACTCCGTTGTTCTAAATGTGTCCGAAATGTTAAGTTAAAGAAGGCTCTAAATTTTAATTTCAAAAAATTTTAAGCGCAACGATGAACATGTTAAAAAACAATGTGTAAAGCTTATATTATGAAACAAAATGGAATATAATATGAAATAATTGTGAACGCCGTTTTCGAACACAATCCTAACCTAATCAACCCGAACGCAACTAATAATTTTTACAAATCTGGCTGACTATGGAACGCAACTAGTATGCATCGAAGATTACATCATAAAATCTGTAAGTACCTCTTTGCCAAAAAAAGTTAGAAATTTTGCTTTATTTTAATTCCAAAAAATCTGATCCCGACAAATTTCATCAAAAAAAGATTTTAACGTGTTTCCATATAATAAGGAGGTCCAAGTTGTATATTTTTAACAGTTAAATTTACAAGGTACAGCGTGTAATCTATTCTGAATTCTGGTATGATTATGGAAAATTTTGGAAGGGTACTGTAAACGCCGCAAAATTGTTCTGTTAACATAAAATGGAAAACGTTAAGATTGAATAGTTTTAAGTTATTTACAGAAAAAAATTTATTCAAAAATGTTGATAACCAAGCGGAATTAGTTAGTAGTACGCTTGGGTGTTGAGTAATCTACAAGATATTGGAGAAAGAAACAGCATGCAAAGCTCAAAGAAAACCTTAATTCCAATTTATTCTTCTTTATAATAATTTCCAAAAGTAGACAAAGTTTTTGTTACTGTTCGAGATGATAAGGATTATCCTGAACTGAGTCGAAGCATCCTATGGAAACTTTTATGAGAAATGAGCTTTCGCTGAAAAAAGCATTCCGGAAAGTAGTGATGAGCGAGACTGGTTTCGTTCTTGAAGTCTTGGTCTTGCAAAAAATGCAAGACCAAGATCAGCTAAAGGCTTATCCAAGTCCAAGACCGAGTGTGCAAAACCAAGACCAAGACCGAGTTGTGCAGGATTCTTGCAGTCTTGTTTCAACAACGTTCCAAATTAATTTGAGCAATTTGAATTTAGGAGTACAGCTAATTTGAATAAAAATAAGTTTGCTAAACAATTTTTTCCACGCACAATATTACCTATGATGTCATATATCTATATTCTGTTTCAATATATCTTTCATTTTTAATATTTCCATTTTTGAAATTAACGAGGATGTATTGATATCTAGACCATTATCCATGCATAAACAAAATATTGCGTTACCATAGCGACGAACAATAACTTATTAGAAGTGTCAGTGTAAAGTTTGACGTCAAAAAAGTAAACCAGAGTTACACAATAAATTAAAAGAAAAAAAATGTCCACCGAAATTGTGAAAATCGAAAAATTGGAGTATAGAGCCATCATGAAGTACCTGTATTTAAAAGGATTAAGAGGTAAGCAGATTTATGAAAATATGCTTAATACTCTTGGTGATCAATGTCCTTCGTATGCGACCGTGAAAAATTGAACTGCAAGCTTCAAAAGAGGTAAATTTTCCATTGAAGATGATGATAGCTAAGGAAGGCCAGTTTCTGTGTCAGTCATGACATGATTTTATCATACCGTCGAATTGGGCTAAAACAGATATCTGAAGCACTGAATATTTCATACGATTCATAGACCTGAGAAAAATTGCTGCAAAATGGATCCCCAAATATTTGAATGTTAACCAAAAGCGTGCAAGGGTAACGATGTAGACTTCTTAAACCGAATTGTTACTATGGATAAGACTTGGGTACATTTCTACGATCCAGAAACAAAGCAACAATCGATGGAATGGCCTAACCTAACCTAACCTAACTTACTTACCTATACCTAGTATAGGTAGGTTGTTTTAATGATTTCGATTAATAAACAATTTGCATCTATTTATGATTCTATTTATTGTTACAATTTTTCACTTTATCAGTCATCATATACTGGCCCAGAACTTCTGTTTCCACACATAATTTCTCTATATCAATCAGACAGGCATCATAATTTCGGTCATAATGAACATTGACTAAGTCGTCGTGGTCTATGATAACAGTCACCGGTGAATGACCGAAATCGTCATGGAAAGGATAAAACAACTGCCTTGGTGGATTTCAACAGGCAGAGTATCTTAACATATACTGCATTTCAGACATTCGCAGTAATATAGTGATAGCATGAACTGTTTAATATGAATATTAGCGAAGACTTCAGAAATTCCATCTTAGTTGTGTATTCTTGCATACCTCGACCTTGATTGAACTATATCGCCAACAGAATAATTTGTGGAACTGTGAAAATAGTAAAACTCTCCATTTAACTCAAGGTCGTCAATTTTTAAATCAGTTGATAATTGTTGAGTACTGTAATCAACTCTCCTTTCTAATAAAGAAAAGAAATTCAGCTAATTACAAAATCGTCGTCGGACTTTTTTTCAACAAAAACGGGACAAACTAGCAGAATTCTGTAAACAAAATTGGTCTGTTCAGTTTATATAGTTTGTTTGTATAAAATATTGAACTGTTTCCAAAAAAAAAACATGTTTTGATCTGGTTTTTTTAAGAACAAACCCACCATAAGAAATCTTCTGATGGAAAATTGGTTTTTTAAATTTTTTTAGACATTTGGATTTATCGGCTAAAACTGGCAGAAATAATCACATTCCCTACGGTTTCACAAAGGACGTTTCAAAGTCACCAGTAAATTCGGCCAAAAAGCATCAATTTATTATCTACTTTACAATGTTTAGTTCTTAGTTATGTCATTTCTTCCATTATTTTTGAACCTTCCACATTTTGTTGTATTTGTATGAATTTAAAAATGTAAATTTACATATACAAGTGTTGCTACTTAAGTTTTGAGATATGGGAACATATCATAAAGCTTGACACATTTAATGGTGAACGTACTCAGAACGTGTAGTGCTATTTTAGTTGTTTACAGATACTTGAAATATTCATAATGGTAAACAAAATTTCTATTACTTTCGTTGTGGATTAAACCAAGCCAAATGTGTCGATCAACTCGCTTCGATTTTGGGTGATGAAGCATCAACTCCAGCCTCCGTGATCCACTGATTTTATGAATTCCATCGTTGTTACCCTTCGCTACAGGATGAATTTCGTGGATGTCGGCTGTTGTGCCAGAAAATATCCATCTTGTGTGTAAACTGATATTGCAAAATTGTCATGAGATATACCGTGAGAATGGGGCATATTTGGGCATTAGTTCCACTCGCATACATTTAATAATTCATCAACATTTGACTATTGAAAAGATTTGTTCGCATTGGACGCCGCATAATTAATTTGAGAAATTGCTCAAAATACAGCTCGTGCCGATTTGTGCAAAGAAACGATGAAAAAATTCAAAAGCGGACTCCAAAATATCTAAATAAGATCGTGACAGGTTACGAATCATGAATCTATGCCTAAAGTAAACAACAATCGACTGTATGGGTCTTTCAAGAGGAGTCAAATCCAAGAAATGTTATTCGCGTACGAAATAATTCGAAAAAAATGTTTTTTTTTTTAATAAATAGGCATATCGCTAACGTTCCGTAGATCGATCAATTATGAATGGTACAACAGCATTTGTTTACCAGAAGTGTTCGAAACAATTAGGGAAACTAATCGCAGAATCATTCTCACTCATCAGATAAAACAGAAACGTTTTTGTACTTATTTGGCATCCAATGATTTCTTCTTATTTCCGCAGATCAAAAATAAATTGCTAGGTCAACGTTTTTCTATACCTGAAGAAGCGATTGATTCGTTTAAATCACATGTTTTGGAGGTTTCTCAATCGGAATGGATAAAATGCTTCGACAATTGGTTAAAACGCATGCAAAAATGTATTGATATTAATGGAGAATATTTTTAAAAACAATAAAGCCATATCCAATTATGAATATTGGTTTTTGTTTGTGTATCTCAAAACTTAGGTAGCAACCTAACCTTTTACCTGTTTGACAGTTATATTCCTCAATTTTCCTCACTCAATTGAAATAGTTTTATAATATTCCATTCAATTTTTCTCTAGTTTCAAAATAGCACTTTAGAATCTGGTCTAGTTTACATGTACAAATGTTGCATCCCAACATTTTTTCGCCAAATTTACCACACCAAAAGGTGATCTACCTGCTTCCTAGCCTAATTTACTACCGCTCCGATCTATCTCGGTGTTTATCAAAATATTAGATTATAATTCGAAACTGTAGTCGTTAGAATCAAACATGACACATTTAATTTATAATATTCATTATTACATAGATACATTCAAGCAACAAATATGATATTTTTTCACTTTGAATTGACGAGTCGTAGTCGTTATTGGATCTTAAACTCAATATATATATGGGCTCATATTTTTTTTAATTTAATTGCAAATTTACAATCTACTCAAAAAATACAGAGTAATAAGTAAATGGTATGGTTTCTTGCTAAATGACTTGAGGCGGGCACCATCCTCTTTGAAGTCATTTGGCCAGCGCCTTTTCAATCTTCTCCGTTCCATTGGATCAGTGTGAAGCTTGGATATTAGTGGATTTTGTTGGTTTTCGTTGCGGTTTTTGTTTCTTATCGATGATGTCTGTGAATAACTTCATTGATGGTTGTAATACCGAGATCTGTGTGTAATGTGTGGTAGCTTATAAACCATGGAGCATTAGCTAGTTTGCAGTATCTTGGTGTTCGATGGTTTACTGCAACCCCATAGCTCTATGCCATATGTGCATATTGGCTTCAGGATGATTTAGTAGATTATTATCTTATTTTCCATTGTTAACTGCGATAGTCTGTCGAGGCTTATATGAAGACCATTTAGGTCCATAGCGTTCTTCCACCGCTTCTCTCCACCGTTTTTTTGGTCTACCTCTTTTTCTCTTGCCTTCTGGTATTTTCCATGCAACTCAAGAGCCTGTCTTCGTCAATTCGTTCCAAGTGACCTAACCATTGTTATCTTTTTGTATTTATAAGTACCTCATGGTTTATCGTCACTCTCAATATACTTTGTGAAAAAATCTTTTTTTTTTTACAATTTACAAGACCAATAGTTCAACGAGATAAAACAGAAACGAACATTCCACATATTTCAAATACGTATACGTCTTTTGGCAATTCGCCTTTAGAGGTTTCAGCACTATTAATTCCTATTGTCAGTAATGGCTTCGAAATGATATACACATACATTCACAGTCTCGCATACACATATTCTACCCCCAAGTATCGTTAGGAACCTTCACGCGCCATAATATGACAATAAAAGGAAACTCTATACAAGGGAGGCAGTAATAAATTACTCAATTTTAAAATGTAATGACGCAAATATGATATTTTGTTCGAAATGGGAGTGACTAAACATCCCATAAGACGGTTCATTCATTCACATATTATAATTAAATATTATCCGTGAATACCGTTTATGAATTGAATATTATCCCGATGTTTAAAATCAGTAAGGTTTCTAGAATCTACTCACAATCGCCCAGACAAACAGCTCAATTGTGTCTCACCCTATTAATAACCATTTCGTATATTATTTACATACATAATTATCCTGAAGATTGTGAAAATAAGCCTATACTTAATAATCAGTTTCTCAAATGATAAAAAATTGTAGTTCACTTTTAATAGAAACGATAAGCAAAATAGCAGCTGTGTCACTCAAAGTATAATAATCAGTGTAGCAACAACTATGTTGGGCAAACTTAGAGATATGTTAGCATTCGGTTTAAAGAGCATCTGGTTCATTTGAAATATGGGTATTGCCAAGCACGCTGTCAGTCATTATGAAATAAATAAATATAAATCATGGAAAATTGTTGAAAAATCTATATAAACTATAAATCGTTGGTAGTAGCATTTGAAAGAAATGTTAAATGTATGAATAGTTTAGATAGGGCTTGAAGACTTATTTCTTACAGTTCACTGTATAAAAATTTCCCATGAAGATCCCTATAAGAGGTTCATTGGTGGCAAAATTTAGTACTTATAGGTAGGTCAGATTAGTATATCCCACTTTAGCTGAAGACGATAATTTGGTTGTAAGTATTGTTGAAATGATAACAGTAAACGGTGTGTTTGTTATGCGTTTGCCTAATGCTGATAAAAACCGCGCTTTGTTTCCTCAAACGAAACTTTTCTATAGATTTATCCTGGTTGATGTAACTTGGTTTTTACAAGGAAGCAAACACTGCTTTTTCAGCCATGACCAGAGTGTTTTTTTATCCCAAAAGTGAGACCTTTATTATTTAAGAGGAATAATGATATTTGGCCAATAATATGCTAAGTTTCTGATACATTTTGGATCCGAATTTGAAAGCCAACGACTATATTTGTTGACGAACAGTTTTATTCCCTCACGATAATACGCCTACCTATTCGTCCACTATTATTGCAAAAAATGAGGCAAAGTGCGTTATTAAATCAATTTATATGACTAAATGTTAAACTGGTTTCTTCAAATACAATTTCATAAAAACCTTTGGGTCATTGATATTGAAAATAAAAAGTTTGTGTCAAATTATTTATAATAAAGTTGTGGGGTCTATATGTTTTGACTACCCATTAACACGACAAACATACAAGGGAAAAGTCTCCGAACCAACAACTATGATCATTGTTTTTTATCTGCCAAGACCTTTTTAATAATTTCAAAGAATAGCTATTATCTTTCTCGTCAAAATGGGCGTTCACATGTGCCTCGCTCGATGGGAATCTCTCTCTTGGAAGTAAAAATACAAAAAACGGGAAATAACTTTATGAGATGCCTGGCAAACGTTCATTAATGCGCTTTTGGTTAAGGCTATACATTCTATTTAGAATTGTAGCCGCTCATATTGAGCTCTTCTGACTCTATGTTTTCGTGGGTGGTCTGCTAACATTTGATCACTACTTAATTACAGCTTAATACATATTTTTACAACATCTACTAACGTTCTCCATTTCCTTATCTCCTGCATCTGCTTGGTTCCAGTCACTTACTCCTAGACTCTAATTGTTCCGCAGAGGCCACTACTAGTTTTATCGCAGTTTTGTAAACTCTTAATTTGGTTGCTCGGTTCATTCTCTTGTTCTACATTATGATTTTGTTCTTATTATATGCCCTATATCCTGCATGAATTTTTTGTCTTGTCTCATTCTTTCTGTCATTTCTGTTCCTTATCATTGTTCCTAAGTACTTGAAGGTGTCGACTACTTTGAAGCTTAGATCATTTATATTTACTGTTTCTTGTATCTGAACATCTTTCCAATTTCCATATATTTTGACTATTTCTTTCCAATCCTCTTTTTCCTAACTCTCCTACAATTTTTTCTAATGTGTCTTTTTTAGGTCCCTTGCGGAAAGCTTACGAATGCAAAATTCTTTAATTAGTATACAGTAGAAGTCCGATAATCCGACACGTTCGGGTTAGGTTAAAAATTAAAATACAAATACATTACGCAAATACATACAAAAAAGTTTATTTCACATTTCATATAATGTATCTACAGGTAGTGTAAAACGCATTTCACTTAGATTTTAAAAAGTCACGAATATCTTTTTGTTTTCTTGACTTTTTTATTTTTAGTAGGCTGAGAATCAGAATGATTACATTCACTTTCAGCAACTCCTCAACTTCATTAATTATTGACCCGGTTACCGGCTTTTCTTCATAACGTACTGCACTAAACCATTAGAACAATACACTATCTAGCTGTTCTAGTTTTGGTTTTTTTAATGTTTGTCTAGAAGCCAATTTTTCAGTTTATACCGATTGAGAAGCAAACTTCATTGGTTGATGCGCCAATATTAAACTCATTCATTAAAACATTTCTATTCTCGCCTTTTTCTAGCCGTTTGATGATTTCTAGTTTCTGATTGAGAGACGTGTTTTCGTTTCTCTCCTTTTGGACGCGAAGGCTTAGTTTTTGAAAACATCATCACTGTACAGTTAAAACGAAAATCACTTTTTTTATAAACAGTTTCAAAAGTTACGTTAACTGCGATGTGAAAGGACACAAAACAACAAGGCACAAAAAAATGACGTAGACACTTCGTGTTTGATTAACGGAGCTGCACTGCATCTAAATTTGTTATGGCAGCTGACACTAACTGCCCGCTAATTGTTTCCGAACAATACCGAGTGCTTCCGGTTGACTCCGAACTACCCCGAAAACTTCCGATTAACTCACAGCGTTTTTATTTGCTTTAAAGGCACACTTTTGGAGAAAACCAATATTTTTACTATTTTTCGGAGCGATTCCGGATTATCGGGCATTCCGGACTGTTGCAAATGCAAATTATGCAGTAAATCATCGAAGTTCATAAAATGGAAGGTTGATATCTATGTTTGTTAAGTTTTAACATTTTATGGTAAATAAATTTATGTTATTATTGTTAAAAAGGTGTCGATGAAGAGCTATGATAAACACCTCTTGCCTACTCTCTTACCTAGGCTGCACTAGACAAGTAATCAATTTATAGAATCGACTATAATCGACAGTTTTATATAGTGATATTGATTTTCATTATTAAAAGTTTCATTGTGTACTAATATTTACGGTTTTTGGTGGAATAGCCACACCCTTAAAAACAAATCATATAGTTCAGATGAATTCTTTTGATGGTTCGAATAATGCTGTGGAATGTTTTCGTGTTGAACATTTGTAAATCTCTTGTCGTAAATTAACTTTCGGTTAAGATATCCCACTATTATGACATTTATATCCAAGCTTACAGTGATTTGTTGCAAGAAATTGTAAGCAATTTTTAAATAAAAGTATATGTAACAATTATTATATCCTATAGATAAAGAAAGCTTGTCTCCGGAGCTATTGTTAACTATTAATGAGGTTTTATGTTAATAACAATATATTTTAAAGAGATAATTCTCGACACAAAGCACCTTGTGGACCAAGCTGCAAATTTTTTGCCATTAAAAAAAACATTTCGAGAACGGACAATGCACAAAATTTCTTGGAAACTCCATACTAGTTATTTTATGAAGTAATTCTAAGAATTTTTAGCTTTTTTTAATAGAGATAAATACTGTATAAGCAATTTGGAAAAATTACTGAGATTCGACAACATGCAACGTTCGAATCGCTACAATATACAAGCTTACATATCTAATATTGTTATTGATTTATCTTTATATGAGTAACACACCTTCTATTACTCCATTGTAGCTCTGGACGCTAGGAACGCTATTACGCGAGCCAAAATTTAGCGAAGCTGGTGTTTTCCCTTTTGTAATTAACACGATGCTCGACAAGTTCATTTAGAAATGTTTGTGTTTTAATACCTCCTGTAAATATTTTCATAATGTCTCTTTATGGATTAAAAAATTCATTTTTGCTATCTTTAGATTATACAGTTTGTCCCTGTAAAAGTTACGTATTGTTAACCATTGGGTGTGAGCCATTAATAATTTTTTGCATCAAGTCCCGGAACAGCCGTGTAATTGTGTAGTACTTGTTGGGATTCTCATTAAAATTTCAGTCGATATTGGACACTTAGTTTCTGTTTGACAATCATATAAATGATTCATTGTAAAGATTTTTCTAAGAATGGGAAAAATTGATTATTGAACATTTATTTTTTGAAAATTAATACGTTTATATAAATGAAAGAAGATTTAGACACTGCCACAAATCACGACAACCAGCGATATCATCGGAAAAGTTCAACTATTGGTACTAGATCAAGATTAAAGAGTTAGAAAAGGCTATTGCCATATAAGGAGTTCAAAGCTGAATTGGACCTAGACCATATTATGTTGATTTTGAGAAAACAGTAGTAGAATTTTTTTGTAAATGATATATAAAATGTTTTATATAATTTTTTATACTACATTAGAAATTCATTTCCCAGCTTTAAATTCAACATTAATCCTAATTCTTAACTGATAAAGATATTTTTCACACCTAAGGCAACTTTTAAGGTAAACATGTTTAATTTACATGATTAAGGTTATATGAACGTGAAAAAGTAAACATTACAACTAAGGTTTATTATTAATTAGTATCAACATCGGAAACAATTTCGTCTTCAGCGAGTTCGATTGGTTGTATTGCGCTTCTTGTGGAAGAAACTTGTGGTAAGTTTTTAAAATAACCGTGCTGTACAGGTGGAATATAAAACAGAAGATCAATCATATCTTTCTTTTTGGCAACAGTTACAGGTCGCCTTTCAATGTAAAGACAGTCTTGCTTGACGCGATTCAAAGATGTAATTGATGATGACACCACTAGTTTTTTCCACGTCTATAATACGAAACTGCGAAAAATCGATCAAAGTTTCTTTAAATCTTATTTTAAACTCATGGTCCCTTTGAAAGCGAAGCCAACGAATCTTTAGCCAACTAAAAGGCAAGTTATCTGTGTCCTTTTTTCAAATTATAATACCATCCTTTAATGCGTACTTTCTGCATTCTTTATAACGTCGAACCAATCTTCTGGAACGAAAATGTGTTGGCATTTTTTACTTGATGATTCTATAATGCCAAACTCTGAGTCGTTGGGAAGGAACGAATGCCCAGAAACTAAAAATTTCAGGTCAATCGTCTCCGCAGCCATTGTCGGATCCTGGACAAGTTTAAGGAGCGTAAGAGACAACTTAATGTTGCGACTCTGACCAGTGCAGGAATCTGAGAGCAAAATTATATTTCTATGGTTAGAGGCGTTTTCTTTAAGATGCTTGCAGATACACGAACCTCTACCACCCTCGGTTTCATCCTAAACATATATAAAACCTGTTTTGGTATTGAAACAGTGTATTCCAAAATTAAAGACATATAAATTCCTTTTATAGTAGGAAACAGATGTCGAGAAGTTTGAGAAACGGAAGCGCTTTTTGGAGGTCAAATGTGCAGACGTAAAAACCGTCAGAGGCCTTCTGTTGATCGGTCTTAAGAACATTTCTTGCTTGCTCAGCATGAGCTAAATGCAGGTTTTTTTGCAACTCAAGTTCCTTTCTCTTTTCATCTGGCATTTCAGTGCGCATCTTAAGGAATAACTCATCGCATTTGCGACAGGTACCTAACATAAAGATCGTACATTTTCCTTATGTTCAAATTTGGATCAAGGTATCGTCTTTTTCGTTATCCTTCCTGTTGTAGTGACTCTGATAAGATGGAAATGATTTTATGTGTGCAACAACATCAGAATCATCAATTTTATTTGTTGGGACGTTCTTTCCCCGGGAATCTATGACTGCAAAAACCTCTTCTTTAGTCAAACGACGATACAGCCGTCCCCAACTTATTTGTAGTATATTGAGGAAAAACTTTTGGATACAGTATTGAGTAAACAAAAGTAGAATTATTTTCACGGCTTTCCCTAGGTCACTTTCTCGCGGTTCTCGACATTTTTACCAAGTCACGTAGAAATATATTGTATTTACTTAAATCAGCTAATTTCCAAAACGATTCGAAAACCTTGGATAAATCTTCCAGGATGAACCTGCTAGCACATTTTTTTGCATTTGCAATTGAAATTTGGATCAAACATTTTAGCAGGAATACATTTCGCTTTCTCTGTTTTATAGGTTTTTCCACTATTTATCAAGCTGGCTTCGTTTCTAAATCTTTTTCTACCTGGTTTGTAATTTTTATAAGAATTTATGTTGAGTGACATCTCATCATTGAAGTTAGCTAATAGCTCAATATCATTGCTATTATCCTAACCGTCAGAATTCATTTTAAAACTCAAGAATCATTCAAAGTAAAGGATGAAAAGTAAAAACAATTAAAAACCTGGCGATAAGGCACACGGGAATATTGTCAAAATGGATCTAATGGACTTGGTTTACTAATGCACCGAATACTTTTAATAAATTATCTCTGCAGTAGTGGTTTTATCGACATCTATCGGTACCTCTTTTGGGTTATTAGGTGGACAATTTATGGACTTGGTCCAGGTTAGCTTTGAGCCACTCATATAGTGATTGCTTGAGCTATTTACGCGTTAGATAAGATTCCAAATTCAATCTTATTCAAGTATTCAACGAAATCAATAAAAACAAGTGAAACTTCATTTTTTTGTGCTTTATTATCCCTGTTAATTACACCGTCTGTCTCAGATTTTCCAATATCAATTGCAACGGATTCCATATCGTCCATCATTCCAACTAATTCTCCCATAATATTATTCCCTTTTTTTTATATGCTCCTCGTACATAATTTTCATTCATCATTAATTAGAATCGAATGGTAATTCTTTTTAGCAGTTTCTACGACTAACATATTCTAAGCTTTGCATTATTATTTGACCACCCTGTACAACCATAATAATACCTTTAACATTTCAAACAGATAATTCTGATGATCTTCGCCCCTATATAAGATAACTCCTCACATTAGTGATCATTAATTAATCACGAAAGTTTTATAAACGAAGGGAAGCTTATTCTTAATTATAGATTGGTCGTAATCATATGGTAGATATCAATTTCTTCATTTCCGGCCTATGTAATTTCTTTAAACGTTTTTGCACTCTTCCGGTTGGTTTTAAATGTATCATTGTTGTAATGAGTTGCTTTGATTTGTTGCAAAACTTTCTTCTTATAAAAAAATAAGCTGTAATCTGACAAACCATGGGTTTTTACTTGAAATATACCAGAAAGTACAGAATCTATACAGCATATGTTATCAACAGTTATATATTTATATAGCAGAGTTTAAACGAGGTGGCAACTCCAGAAATGTTGAAGAATCCACAAAGCGGTACTGGATGATCGTTGACTGAGAGTGCGCGAGCTAGCAGACATGATAGGCATTTCAAAAAGTGCAGTACATCGCATATTAACTGGAAATTTGGAGATGAGAAAGCTGTGTGCAAAATGGATGCCGCGTTTGCTCACAATGAAACAAAAACAGCATCCTGAAGATGAATACATCGAGTGTTTGGCAATATTTCACAAAAATAAAACCAAATTTTTGGACAATGAAAACAATGGACTGAAAAGGGAGAACCGGCTCCAAAGAAGGCAAAGTCCGTTCCATCTACAGGCAAGGTCATGTCGTTGGTTGGTCGGAGACGACCGCAATTCGTTACGTTTTGAGATGTAATTGAATAAATGCCAGTCGTTATAATGATAAAGCTCATTTTAGTGCCTAGAAAAGCAAATGATTTTCTTTTAGTTTTGTTGTTAATAATTCTGAAACTTGTTTCTTATCATTTAAATCGCTCACAAGATTATTCAACTCATTTTAGGAAAAGTATTTTGGCTCATTCGACATACCTTCAAAATAAGCATGATTTTGTAAGTCTGGGTTCCAAATTTTTCCCATAATTTCGAATTACAAATACAATTAGGAACCCAAGACCTCTAATTTTTAACCAAGACCATTCCATATGCGTGCCATGCTTTTCTATGACTTTTTATAACTTTTTCTATGACTTTATATGACTTTATATGACTTTATATGACTTTATATGACTTTATATGACTTTATATGACTTTATATGACTTTATATGACTTTATATGACTTTATATGACTTTATATGACTTTATATGACTTTATATGACTTTATATGACTTTATATGACTTTATATGACTTTATATGACTTTATATGACTTTATATGACTTTATATGACTTTATATGACTTTATATGACTTTATATGACTTTATATGACTTTATATGACTTTATATGACTTTTTTCGACTTTATATGACTTTTTTCGACTTTATATGACTTTTTTCGACTTTATATGACTTTTTTCGACTTTATATGACTTTTTTCGACTTTATATGACTTTATATGACTTTATTCGACTTTATATGTCTTTATATGACTTTCAATCAACAATCAACTATATAGGTCTTTCAAGAGCCAAATCCAACAAAAGCTGTTAGCGCACGAAGCAATATAAAGCAAATAGTCACCTATTTTTTGGAAATAACGCGACACCGTTCCATTAGAGCAGCGTAGGACGTTCAGTTTTGAATGATACTCCAGCATTTGTTTGTTAGAAGAGTTCGAAAAGCAAATCGCAAAAGACGAATCATTCTCCACCACGACAATGCGAGTTCTTAGAAATTAGTTCAAACATAAACGTTTTTAAACAGTCAAAATATTGAACTGATAGATCATCTGCCGAACACTTTGTGTTCAGCACCCAATGATTTCTTCTTATTCCCGCAGATCAAAAATAAATTGCAGCGTCAACATTTTTCCACATCTTTGTAGATAATATTTTGAAAAACAATAAATCCATATTCAATCATGAATATTTATTTATATTTGTCTATCTCAAGGCTAAAATAGCAATACAAAGTTAAATAAACCTGTTATCGATTGTAATAAGGGCTCAAATAATAAAAATTTTGAGGTTAGATTTGACAAAACCGATTCTTGAGTAAAAATTATTAACCGCAAAATTTCGTATACTAGTGTAATTATTAATTATAATTCTTTTTATTCCGAAAGCGTATTTGCCCCATTATATAAAATCAATTTAAAACGTTTAGACCTTTCTAAAGCGTACCGAATTTAATTCTCCAGTTCCCTTGACCTCAACACTTAAATTTCCACGCATCTACGCACACCCTTTACCTCAACCACCTACACCAGCCTCTCCTTCTACCCTACCGACGCCCTTGCCCATCGTTGGTCCCGCCCTGCTGTCTGGGTAGAAACAGAAATCCTCTCGCTGTTCTCTCTTGATAAATTACATTATTTTGACTTAATGTCGCATGAAATTTGAAGAGGCACAGCCCATGTCGGCTCAACAATGCACACACAGCTGATTATATCAGCCTGTGATTGAGCGTAAAACCATATAATTTATCTATTAACTAGCTGATCGAGTGAACAACAATGTCCATGTTTTGAATTTCTCTCTTCTTCTTTCTTATTCTTATACTACGCATCGTTGGCTGCAGTGATCTTTGTGAGAAACTAATATTACACGTTACAGAGTCGAATTCAAAACTAATAAATTCAAGTGGGTTCGAAGCGGTAAATCATAATCTTACGAGGTGAACCAAAACTATATTAGAATAAGTTAAGTCTTGAGTAATATTTGCACCATCTCATTTTAAACCACTTTATTTCAAGAAAAATGGATTGCTGTTGAAGGAAATAACAGTAGTTCTAGGAAAACAATTTAGTTTTAACGAATTTACAAAGGAAAGTACCCGTTTCCAACTACAATGCAATGGTACAATCTGTTCTCAAATTCTCCTTTAATTTTTGGGAAAATTCTGGTGTAATTAAACGGCATTTTATAACGATTCTTTTTAAAACCTTTCGAGGAGATTTAGGTGATGCAGCAGAAACAAGTAGCACCACAAAGAATCCATAGGAGTTAAATCGGGAAACTTAGCTCTAGATTCAGTCTATAAATTTAACTGTATCACCAGTTCCATTGGTTTAGAAGTTTTTAGCAATTTTCTATTGAAAGTATCGGTACCTAATACTTCCATTGGTCTTGAATTTACTATGACCTGTAATCAACGACCACCACTTGTGGAGCTGCACCCAATAAATGTTTTCTAGATCCACTTTCTGGAAAAGATCGAACCGCGTGATTTCAATAATTTCTCGATTACTTTTTTCCTCATATTAGTTCATACACCGTTGTTTGAACAAAGTCTCCACATTCATTGATACTCAAGTTTACTTGGTTCGTTTGGTTTTTTGTATGGGGGGATGTAATACACAACCCCAATCTCAAACGTAGGAAAAATATCATCATACCAACATGTGATGTCATTCGCAACAAACCAGAGATATTTCTACGTACGGAAATCTAATCGATGGTTCTATGTTAGTTTAAAAAATTTACTCTCTTTATCATAATGTGATTAGTTCTATCAAAATAAATTTTATTTATATTCTTAGCTAGCTTCAAAAAACAATTCTACGCCCTCTAACTTATTAATAATAAAGGTTTACACATATACTTACTATCGGAACCCAATAACAACCGGTATAGCATTGCCATCAGGGGCGGCGATCGCACAGGACCCAGCGCCTCCCGGGGCCCCGCAGGGCTATCAATCTGTCAGTATTTTTCAGAAAGCTGTGAAGGTTTTATCTAATATTTCCCCTATTCTGAGGATCCTAGGTTATTTTAATTATAAACTTAAAAATAAATATGTATATAAATATTTTCTACACGGTTTTAATGTCTGGGGCCCCGCAAGTATTGAAGTATGGAATCAAACTTTTTAAATCGCGAAACTGCTATGCTACTGCTATTTTCCGGGGAAGCCCCCACCCTAACTCACCTCGCACAGGGCCCCGCGGCGGCTAGCGCTGCCACTGATTGCCATGGGCGAGCTTTTGTAGTAAGCATTTCTTCCGCCAGGTTTTTGTACCATTTTATTATGATGACGCTCAACAATGTGCATCTATGCTCTTTGTCATTTAGTAAAAATGCTCCAGAAACTGATTAAATGTTTAATAAAGCTTTCAAGGATGATGCTATGGGAAAAACTTGTACAAGTGGTTCGCATGGTTTCAAAATAGCTATGAACGTTCATACAACTTTTTATTTAAAAGTTTTAAGAATCAATATTCGTGAAGAGACCAGTTCTTCCGCCAAGTCAATGCACATGCTCACATGGCCTGATCTGTCCTCGGGTAACTTTTTTCTTATTTCCACATCTGATAAGATGCATCGACAAGATACTGATACCAAAGACATGGAAGAAGCTGTTAGTTACTTTTACATTTGAGTATAAAAAATGTTTTGATGTACCAGCGGAACAAATATATTAGTTGTAATGGACAGTGTTTCAAAGGGGATAATTTTGAAATTAAATATATTTTTCAAATAGCTCTGTATATTTTTGGGCCCTCTCTTGAAATTAAATACAGTATCGTCAATAGAAATCTGGCGGAACACCCTATACAACCAATATAGTCATATAACAAATGATTGTCTGATTTGTATGGTACGTCTATCGTTCAAATTCATTATAGCCAAGAGTAATATCACACAAATGCGGTTCTGTATGGTACTCTCACATTGCAGGCTTTGAAAGGATTTCGTCGATGATAAAAAAGCTTAGCTCCTTAAACACTCTGTTAGTGTAAATGCGCCAGAAAATTGTCTTGTTCACAAAAAGTTTCAAAGTGTAAGAACGCGGCTTTCAAGTAGGAGGTCTTTTTTTGATCGTTTAATAGATTTAGTTGTGTAAAAGGAACAAAAATCAATTTGAACAACTCGTTGTTTGGTATATCAGTTCGTTATTTCGAGCAAGGACATGACAAATGGGGAGGATTATAGGATATATTATCGAGATCATTCGCAGTTAAAATCTTAACTTATTTGGTCGACAAATATACGACGAAAATTATTGAATGTTGGTTGAAATTGTCAAAAAATTAGTTATTTATAGTTTAGTTGAAAATTTATGACAGCACAGTTGTTATACTGAAGGTATAACAGCATACGAAGACCTCCCTGAAATCTACCTTAGCTTCCTAGATAACTCTCCCATATCCATAAGATAAAACACATCACCCACACTTCGTCGATCGTCGGTGTTACAGGTTTTCCTGCAGCCTGGTGAACCGGTTCACCAGGCAAATGGCCGACGATAAGGAATAATGCAACCACAGCTGTACCCGCCCGCCCCCCATAAAAATTAATACTGAGACGAACTGTTTTCAATTTCGTCCTTTTCAGCCAGGACAGCACCACCAAAATGCAATCACCTTAACCCCAGCTCTGTAGAGGAGCAGCTGCTATATCGGGGCCAACTCCAAAAACCATCCAAAAATTATCCATCTCTCTTCCTGTCTCTCCCTGAAGGTATTCAAATATTTTACCCCAAAAAACCTGCAGTAGCAAAGAATGAAATTGAAAACAGAAAAAAAAACAGTGATAATAAGTTTCGCTGATAGATCTATCCAACTATCAGATCGTGAAATTAGATGCTTGGCTATTCAAAAAGCAAAAACTGCATTGAAAGAAAATCATTATCCAGAAAAAATGATGAATAACACATTCAAGAAAAGGATAAACTGATACTACCATCAATTAAAGAACAAAACAGAAATGAAACACCCAAACATAAAACATTTTTCCTTACCATACGTACAAGGACTTTCCCAACAATTATCGAATCATTTCAATAAATATGATATTAGTATAAGTCATAAAGGACATAATACATTATCCAAATATTTCACTAAATTAAAATCTAAAACACCAAAAAACAAAAGAAGTAATATTATATATCAAGTGCTGTCTACATAGGGCAGACATCTCAGTATTTAGAAAATAGACTAAGAGGTCATCAATAGGATAAAAAAAATAGGTTGAATCATAAAGAATCAAAAATTTTTGAATATAATACACGAAAAAGAGAATTTTTGGAAATGGTTCACATTCATGAGAGCGAAAAACTATAAATGATAAAAAAGACCTAAATAATTTAAGTAAAATTTATAGTCCAATTTTGTATATTCTAATAAAACTACAAATAATTTTTTAAATGATTACTTTTTTATATTTAAGATATGAGGTCTAATGAAAAATTAATTTTTCTTATTAGAACAAAGTTCTAGTTTGATTTTATTGTTATTTTGATATTCATGATTGTGATCTTTTGATCATTATAAACACACAAATTGTCAGTGTCAAAATTTTGTCTATCTTTTAAAAATCATTAAAAAAACTAATTTTGAAACAGAAGAGACCTAAAATCAAGAACATAAAAAAACCTGAAATACAACAAATCATAGATGAACAATTCAAAAGAGATTAACCAATTATTCTATGCTTTATTATAATTATAATCATGAATTTCCCCATTTCCTATCGAAGTAATTATTAGTTTTATTTTTTATTATTTCGTTTAAAAACTTAGCGCTAATTCGTTATATCTTGTAGCATATTTCCAATTGTTCATTCACATAAAAGGCATCCTAAACTTTATATCGTTTTTGCCGACACAGTCTTTTATTTTAGCGTAGATCAAAGGAATTTTTCCACTAATTCATCTTCACCAGACGTTACCAAACTTTTCAAAATATCACTACCAAATTCCTGTAATTTTCCCTAAACTCGTCAAAAATGTGAAGATCAGATGTAACTATAGAAATTTACGAAAACCCTTAGCAAGTCTTCTGAAGACTTCTGGGGGCTCGCTTTGACTACTTTGGAAATGACTAGACTATAATTCTTAATTTTTCTACGTCCTTCATCCATGTTTTATCCAAGTAGGGTCTCTATTAGGTAAAGATAACGCATTGTGATATGTGGTGACACAAAGTGTATGCAAAATATACTTGGTGAAGCATTTAAACTCTGCCTCTATACTCCATAATGTGTACAATTCGTTACAATCAAAGAAAACGTGAAATTTAAATAGTGTGAGGTTTCAAAAGCCCTTAAAAGACAAGCTAGTATGTTTACGGGAAGAAATCCATCAACTTATACATCATTCTTTAAAAAATGAAGTAATAATATTAGGTTTTCTGTTCAAAAATTGCAACACATCTCTGAATCTTAACATTCTCTAGCGTATTAAGGTTATTGGTACAAAACATCCGTACATTTGTAGACTGAGAATAAGAATGTTTCTCGTAATTTGGCAGTTGTCGAATGTCCCAAGTATGAACGTTTCTGTTAGAATTTGTCTTTGAAATATGGAAAATCTAAAAGAAAATGAACAACGTAAAATAATTACCAAGGTTCATGAACAAAATAAGATTTGAAGAAATTGTTTCCAGTTGATCACTTTATAAAAATGAGAATAGTCGGACAAATAATATCTGTCGTCATGTTGAGACAGGTATTTCTATTGGAAGCAAGTCAGGATCAAGCACAAAAGAGAAGAAAATGGCAAAGGAGAAGGTAAAAAATTTGTTTGAAGTGGCTCACGGAAAACTGGGAGTCGGTTTGCGATAATTGGGTAGAAAATTCACAATTGGCAGCAGCAGCAAATATAGCAATCATATGATCAATGTGATAGTCGGCATGGAAACCAATGATCGATAATGGTCACACGGGTACGAAAAGAAGAAGAATATAGACCCAGCCATAGTCAAGAAGAAAAACGCAGTAAGTGAAAACAATAAAGTTGGTATAGGTACTATGAATGAGATTGAACTTCTATAAATTGGTTCTGAAAAAAGGAGCTGAAGGCGAAATTACGGAATTTTGAAGAAACGGAAGAAGAATGTTCAGTTCTCTTGATTTTTATATGCTACTCTATTCTTATCAATAAGAATTTCACTCCTAAAGTGAATCATATCTAAAGTTCACTCTTTCTACATTCCACGCTCACAAGACACACACAAAATGACAAACAAATGAACATTATTCGCTCATTTTCTCGAATATGTCGTCAAACGTTCTCTTCGTGTTCACACGTTTCATTTTTCGTTCATTCGGTTGCGAGTGATTGGCACTGGATTAGTTCACTAATAAATACATTATTCACTTTTGATTCATTTAATGCCTAGACGTTTCATTCTTAATGAAAGATGCTGAATGAATAAAAAGTGAACCGTCTGAAATCACTTTAACAATAATTTTAATAACCTACAATCTCCATATTTATTTTATAGATATTTCTACTAAAAAAGGATTATTTTTATTAAATTCCATTAAATAGATTCAGGTAGTAAAAATTCATATCAGAAGTTTTGTTCGTGTTTTGTAAATCTACTAAAAGTAGAGATTGAAATTTTTTTAAACTAGTATCCTCATATACGAGAAAGATTCTTCACTAAGGAGTTTATCAATTTATTATATTAAAAAAACTTTCGCTCCAGTAGAAATCCAATAAAATCAAATTTTATTGAAGACAATCATCGTTATACTGGAAATAGATCACATCGGCTGTTCTCACTTTATCATTTTGCCATGGACACATCTTATATATTAAAAAAATTGATGATTTCCATTCCGAGTCCGTTCAGGCGTTCTACCCAACCGATTTGCTTAATTTTTTTTTCAATGAAAGGTATTGATGCACAGATCAGCCATCAACCATCGGATTTCATCTAATTTTCACCATTCTCAAGTTATACTCAACTGCGATTTCCCCCTGTACATTACTTATGGGTATTTTTCACATACACACGTTCTATCCTCAATATCTCAGGTTCTATTCAAGATAGAGACTTCGTTTTGGTTTAAGAACACTCGCTGAAACATCCTTTTTCTTTTGAGTTTTTGAACACTTAAATCGGTTGAGTTGGAGAGGAGCTAGGCGCGGACATTCAATGTGGAGTTATGTATTTTTGTAGGTTTTTAGCAATTTTTCTACATTCAAAGATCTATATCTCAGGTTCTAATATAGCTACAGAGTTCGTTCTTTTCTATTATGATGATTTCTGATACTTATTTAATGTATTCGATGCGAGCGAAGCCGCGGGTAAAAGCTAGTGATTCATTTATTTCGATTTTGACGTTTCAAATATTTAATATTTCAAAATGTCATGATTTAGTTTTAATACTGAAGAGAATATTGATCAAATTATAGAATTAAAAAAAAACAAAAAATACCGTTTAGAGTAAAAAAAAATTGTATGAAAAGCATTTATGGACTTTTCAAATGATTGAAATCAGATCACTGTAAACTGAAAGTTCGAAAGTATTAAAATCCATAGAGCTAACGAAAATGATGAATTTATGGAATAAAAATAGCCCTAAAAGGCTACAATGGAAATTCTATCACATAGCCCCGGTAGAATTAGCTTGGAGAGGTGGGGAAGCTGTTGCTTGCTTGACTGACAACGATGGTTCTGTAACAATGTTGAATGTAACACCGTATTCAGCAAGACTTGCCAAGGTGGTTCAAGAATTCGTACTGAAAGCAAATTTTTAATTGAAATCAACGACAGCAACGTTTGTCCTGTCATATTATTTAGAAAATGATGTCAAAAACGAGGCCAAATATTAGAATAGAATAGAACAGAAACAGATTATTCATAAGTATAAATCGTCATCGGAAATTCAAAAATGATCACTGGTATGATATGTCCATTGGAAGAAATACAATTCAAAATTGGAAAAAATCGTTTACCGAAGCGATTGGCTTGAATACCAAAAAAAAAAAATAACGATTCACTCCAATCATAAACAAATTATTACAACATGCGTATTGGAAATACATCTTCATCAATTACAGAAATTATAACATCTGGATCTTCACTGAACTTTTCTAATTGTTTTTTTGTTAATTGAACCTGCATATAAAATTGTTTTTGCTTTGTATTTTCTCTATAATTAGCAAACATTGTTCCATCCGAATGACCTTCCATCATTAATAAATACTCAAAACTTTCTCAAGCTTGTTGTTTTCTGGGAAACAGAATTGATTCCAAGCAACAAGCTTTCGAAATCTGTTATAAAAGTTTTACGAACAATTATTATCAATGTCCTTGGTTTTTAAACAGAAAATGCAATGCAATGTTGGATATTTTCTTTTTTCATTCGTTGTTTTCATTTCAGTTTAACAAAATACTTTGGGATTATGTCGGAAAGTAGAGAATCTGATAAAATTTGAAGGAATACCTTCTACTTCGCTTCCGTTGACTACGTCTTTGATTAAATTTTTTTTTCTTTTTGTGTGGCTGTGGGAGCGGATAATACTGCGGCTCGAAGAACACAATAAATAAAAGAGTAGAAAGCAATCATTTTATTTACAGCCAGATAATAGATATTTATTTAATTTGTTACACCGGAGATTACGTTTTTTTTAGTACAGACAAATATTTTTATAGAGTTGATGGTATTGCAATATAGCAATTGAGTCATCATTGTGGTTTCAAATAATCTCATTTTATTAGCAGCATTTATAGAAAAAATGATGTTTTTCTATTTATTAGAATTGTATGTAGGATTATTTGTTTTCATTTTTGTCTTATTTGACTTTGGAGTTGCCAATATCGTCTATCCAATTAGTGGTAAAAGCAAATTACTCGACTAAAAGCAATAAAGTGTGAGGTGTAACTTTTTGTGTACATTAACAATGTAACCATAAAATATAAATGATAGTATCTATGTTCAAGGACAAACCATTGAATACTCAATATAATAGAGTCAATAATATAGGGAAGTTCAGTATATTTGCAATACAACTTTGTTTTAAGGGGATAATTGAAATAAGAAACCAGTTAACAAAATGCATGGTATAAACAATAATATATTTTATTTCAATAGTCCTAATTATAAAATTAAATAAAAATTAGGAACCCTCTCAATATTGTAATTAAAGCAAAAACCTCCAAAAATCTTTTTTGACAAAGGTTACATTATATTCCAAATTACCTGCATTTTTTACCCTAGGTAAACTTAATACACCCCACCAACACTCACAATTACACGGTCTGACGGGCGTTTCGACAACCAAGCTATAGTCTTCAGAGACTGAAGGTAAACTGTTTACTTTCAGTCTTCAGAATCTTCAGAGTCTTGGAAGGTAACCAGTTTACCTTCAGTCTCTGAAGACGATAACTTGGTTATCGAAACGCGCGACAGATCTTGTAATTGTGAGTGATGATGGAGTCTCTGAAGACTGAAGACTGAAAGTCAACAGTTTACTTTCAGTCTCTGAAGACGATAGCTTGGTTATCGAAACGCGCGACAGATCTTGTAATTGTGAGCGATGATGGAGTCTCTGAAGACTGAAGACTGAAGGTCAACAGTTTACTTTCAGTCTGTGAACACGATAACTTGGTTATCGAAACGCGTATTCAGACGGTATTCAGTATGAATATCTATACCTATCCCTAGGTAAAATTGAGTTTGTATTTACAATCTAAATATGGCAAACAAGAAAGATACAATAATAAAAAATCTCTGGGATCTCTTATCAGTAAAATCAGGGTTTTTTTAATTCAGAGAATTCGATTTTATTTTTATTACCATATCAAATATCAGATCAAGTATAAAAGAAGACGATTATTATTATATAGCTTATTGTTTCCAATGCTTGACATCTAATCTTTTTAAAAACAACAGTCTGACAAGTATACTGGGATCCGAGCGGTTGCGCTCATCACTTGGAATATTGCCGGCAATTGAAAAAAAGCGCTCGCAAGGAACAAATCATCCCACGATACTCAAATCGTTCTTGCCAGTAAAGTATAGATATCAAACTGCCTGTGATAAATATGTATTAAATGTAAAAAGTTGCTTTTTCACAAGTAATGAGAAAAACGAGTTTTTGAAGAATTAACTCTTTAGCCGGCAACACTGTAATATTACGAGTATATTCTAATTGTAAAAAATATTATGGTTGTTACCAAAACAGAAAAAATCGAATTTCGATTTTCAAAGGTGAAATATCGATTCACTGAATAATATATCGATTTATTTGTTCCGAGGAAATGATTTTTCAGTTAATCGATTTCAGATCGCCATGTTTAGCACTTAGTTCACACATTAATAATTCAGGATCTAGTCTGACTAATCATTTTCCTTCCTTTTTTTCGGAATTCATTTTTCTCCCTTTTACTCTGTAGCTTTTTTGCGTTTCCTTTTTTTGTTTAACTTTTTTAACCGTGCACAGGTCAGGAAATAAAAAAAGCATCGGGTATAAATGAAATAGAGACGGAAATGATGATACTTAGATAGAATAAGGGTATGGAATTATTACACAGAATATTACTAGCAACATGGAATACCAGATGAGTGAAAAATAGCAATAATAGCACTCATCATTAAAAAAATAAGTTGTAACTATTGCAAAAATTACAGAGTTACATCGCTACTCTGTAGTATATACAAGCTCTTTGATCACATGATCACATAACTGAAGATATGCTGAAAAAGAACGTAGACAACAACACATCAAATGATTCACTTCACAAGCAGCATTTAGAACCAACAGATCATCGTAAGATGGCATATTGGATAAACTTTGAGACAAACAACAGAAATAAAATAATAGACGCAGATAATGGGATCTATGTTGCAGCATTTGATTCACAGAAAGCTTTCGATATCAGTTAGCGGAACGATGACAATTAATTTTGTAACTGTCAGAGAAGAGAGACAAGGGGGACGTTTTAAGCCCGTTACTGGTCCTCTTAATTATAGACGAAAAAGTCAAAGAAAGAAACAAAGAAGGAAATAAAACACACGTAGGATACAATTGAGACCAATTTATATAAACTAACTAATGTATGCGGACGAACTATCAATATTCGCTAACACAAAAGACGAATTACAAAACAGAAGTGGAATAATGAAATGCAGAAATACGGACTGCAGATGAACAAGATATATTAAGCAGATCTATTCTGGTTATAGTTTCCCAGAAGAGTCTTTGCCTGCCTCAGCCCCTGTAGGTTGTTTCAATAATTGTTTTTGCACCTATGTACCTTCTTTTCCAGTGCTTTCTCTATTGTTCTGTAGCTGATACCACAGAAAGGTCCAGGTCCCATGAAGGGCTTGACTGACCCTGCTTTAGGACTCCTGTTACTATTCGTAGATTGTTCTTACTTAGGTTTATGCATTTCTACTTTCTGCTAATCTTCAAGTTTTCACGGTTTCTTAAATTGCTATTCCGAGTCAAAAATAATGTTCAATTATTAGTTTCATTTTCTCCATATTTACCTATCAATAAAAACAGTTATTTTTATATGAGTATTAAAACTAATCCATTTGTCAAATTTCGACAGAAACATTGAGGAAATTAACAATGCAATCACCGAGACAAGTGAATTTTGTCAACCTCTGAAAAGTCAAACCGCCCTCGTATAAGCAATCATCATTTCGACATGAGCAAACATTATCCGTCAACTCAACCCACATAATATGCAAACTCGACATTGCAAAGTTGAATAAAAAGAATTTGAAGAGAAAAGAAACGAAGACGAGGTGTCTGAGCTGAAAGAATAGTCTCAACCATCTCACAATATATAAGTTTTATATACAACCTTATAAGCATGACTGGTCGGTGATTATAAAGTCAAAGTAGCACGTTAAGCCCCGTGATTAAGGTGGTTAAACTTGCCGCTTAATTGCTGTTTACCGAGCCCATTCGCGCGTTTGATCTGTTGAGATCGCGTCCGACCGCATATGCCGTTCTGTGATTATTACTCGAGCCGACAAAACATCTCGGTCCTAGCTACCAATTGAAGCCTTCACAGCTTCGGGATAAATATCGACCGAACCGACCAGTCGGTCCTACATCCAATTATTTTTTCTTTACTATACCCCGCATATTAACTGATAATCGCTAAAATTGAGCTGAGAAATAATATATTTACTTTGTCTATGATCTGAAAAGCAAACATATTTTCTATCTATATTTTATAACATCTCGAGAATTCTTTACTCGTTATCAGATACTTAACACAAAAAATAGTTCATAATCAGAATAGTGAATGAAATGTTTTACTTAATTATCATCATTATTACCATGTATTATTTAATTGTTTTCTTTTTGGTAAAGCTCAATACTATATACCTTTTTCGGAATATTTTGATTTGAAGATGATGAAAATATAACCCATACTGGATTGAAATAAGAATTGAACAAAAAATTAGGATAGAAATATAAATGAAGGGATAACGGACTAGTTGGCCTAATATGCTGACTCGCCCTCGTGTAACAAAATTAATTAATTAGTTTGTTGTTGTGGATTTAAGTGAAAATGGTTGGAAAATACCAACGAAAAGGTAATCGTTTTCAATGGGAAGAAGATAACATGAAACCAGCAATAAGAGCTGTTAAATCTGGAACACTGGGCTAGTTGTTAGCAACCAAAACATCTGCTCCTTTTGGCACATTAGAACGACGCTGCTGTGGAAGGAATAAATTCATTGTAGGAACAGAAGCAAACTATTTGGGCGGGAAAAGACCAACGATGCTATCGAAAGCCAATAAATCAAAATGGAAACTAGGTTCTTTGGATTTACTCCTCTAGAGGTATGCAAACTTGCATGTGTAATGGCGGTCCAAAACAACATTAAGCACTCGTTCAATTCTCAAAGCAGAAGATGGCGGCCTGAAATCGGTTGAAGGGATTTACGACTTCTACTATTTCATTTAGATTACCCGAGTCAACCTCTTCTGTCAGAGCACGGGCGTTTAATAGAGTACAAATAGGAAGATATTTGGATGAAACTGGCCTTACTACAGTAGTTTCAAGAAGTTTGAGGTTTATGCTACCAAAGGAAAAAAACAACTGGGAGTATTAAGTAGAGTAGAACGTAGATAGCATTTAACAGTCATTTGTACATTGGGGGCTTCCAGGTTTTATATTCACGCGCAAAAACATGAAAAATAGATTATTGGACAAATATCCTCCTGGTTCAATTGGTTTTGTTCATAAGAACGGATGGACAACATCCTAAATTTTTTTAAAGTGGCTTGAACCAGCAGAAACCGAAAAAGTGTTGCTGTTGCTAGATAGGTATATAAGCCACAAATCGTTAGAGGTCCAGGTTTATGCAAAAAGTGAAGAAATTATCATGTCTATTACCGCACTGTACCCACAAGGTACAACCAATCTTTTTAATAAAGACATTTTTTCAGTTTAGATGTTTGAGCCTGCGGAAACCACCAACATTGAAAAAAAATCAAAATATCGAAGAACCGAATTATATCGAGGAAAAGTCGAAAGAAGAGGAACAGAATAATAACGATAAAACGACTGAAGAGGAAAGCAACGTAGAGCAAAGAAACGTAAATTCCAATATACAGAAAATAATTCGCAGTTAGCGGGATCATCTGGCATATAAAATAAAAAATTACAAAAAGGAACTAAAGAAAGATTGAAAAACAAATAAATTACCAGCAGCTTCTTGCTTAATCCTACCCTCACAAATTTCACCTTTATCAGAAGCTACTGATACGAGTCATAAACGAAAAAGCAAAAACCTTTCTAAATATGGCGTTTTGAACACAACCGAAATAGAATTTAAAAAAATTGAAACTGCTGAAAAAATACTGAGGTAGCACGAACATATTTAATGATTCTGATTCTAAAACTAACACTGCACCTGGAAAATCTGCTACACTTGCGAGAAGTTGATCACCGATCATGCAAGATCAATCAGAAACAGAAATCAGTGAGGATGAAGATGATACAGCCAGCATCTTTTGCAAAGGACTATTTTCTCGCTCCAAACCAAATGAAAAATAGATTCGCTGCATGTCTTGTAATAAATGGTCCCTCGGCGAATGAGAGGATTTCCCCTTCAAAACAAAGCAGTATAATTGTGAAGTTTGTATTTAGTAGCTTACTACATGGTAACAAGCTTTTTGTTTATCAATCATAAGTTTGTGTTTCTTATCTTTTTAAGTTAATTTCAGATTTACGTATTAATAATTGTACCTGACTCTACTTAGTATTTCATCTGCTTTATATTTTTCATTGAGCAAAGCTTGTTTGGCAAATGAAGTCAATATTATATTTATTAACTTCAATTAGGTATTTTGGGCCATAGGTGATTTTTTTAAAAGTTAGTTAGTTAAGGTTCTATTTTCCACATTGTTAAGCTAGGTTTTTTCTTATTCAACAACCAAATTTTAGTCCAAGAATAATAAAAATAACTTGGAAAAAGAATAATTACGAAATGTATACCAACTCGGGCACATCTCTCCTAATTACGTGGATCCTGCAAAGATAAAAGAGATTGAAATGTTCTGAATACACTCATCTCTCATGTTTTTAATATCTTCCCCAATAATACTAAATTGGACTGTTGTTTTAGTTAAACCTCCGTTCCAAGGGTGTGGTCTGCCAGTCCATGTCAAACCAAAAAACCATTCTCCAATTTACAAACCTTTGAGACTTATTAAGTCTCATGAAATGGAAATGTATAACATCGATGAGTAAAAATTAGTAAAATAATTATTATTTTGTCCAGATAGACCCGGCCTGTAGTAATATGTTAGAAAATATGCCCAACTTTGCAGCATGTGTGCCAGACGTAATTTACAACATCGTAACGTTCCTCAGTGATACCAAGTCAAATGAAAAGATTCTTTTCTTTTTGTAAAAATGTTCTTTTCATTTATACCTAATAAATAAATGGGAATCCTCCCCAACTTACGCAAAAGATATAAAAACAAATACATTTCTTCATTATTTACGAGGTCTGGCAATTAAATAACGAGATTGGTTACGGGTTTTGTTATAAAAATTATTCTACATTCGAATGCTCTCCCCTTCAATATACTCCCCTCCCATCGCCACGCACTTTACCATATGTTTTATCTATTGATCGAAGCAGTGCTGGAAGTCTTCTTTGGTGAGTGCTTTTAGGAGCTTCCCATCGACTCAAATCGGGTCCCTTTCAAAGCAGATTGTGTTTTCGGAAACAAAAAAAAGCCGCACGGTGCAAAATCTGGTGAGTACGCGCTTAGTGACCAAATACTTTTGGTCAGGAGTCAGATTTTTTGACACCAACTTTTATCATGTGTAATCCACGTGTAAAATTTCTCTAACCGTTTCTTTATCGGCGTTTACTGCCTCGGAAATCATTCGGATGCTCATTCAACGATCTGCAAGCACAATTTGGTTGATTTTGGTCACTGTTTCCGGAGTTAAAACAGTCATAGGGCAACCTGGGCGCTGGTCATCTTCAATGCTCTCTCGGCCCTCACTAAGGCGCTTACATCACTAAACAACACGCGCACGAGATAGAGAATTGTCTCCATAGGCCTCTTGCAACAATTTATAGCACTCAGTTGGAGTTTTTTTTTCAATTTAATGAAAAATTTGAGATTGATACGTTGCTCCTGATTTTCGTCACACATGATTTTCGGCACGAGAAAAAAACACGTTCGTTTCAAACCGCTACTGCACAAATACTATAATAGTAACGGAAACGTGTTTTGGGACGTACATAGACAAGATAACTAGATACCCAATGCACTACTTGTTTTTTACCCACCCATCTAGGGCGCCCTCTAGGCGCACAGTCTCATTATTTAATAGCCAGACCTCCTAGTTAAATACATGACAGCTTAGGTTATTACTACTGAAAATAATACTACTGAGATCTAGAGTTTTTTTAAAATTAATCTGCAAGTTATATTTCAAGCTATTTACAAAATTTAGAACACTGTACTAATTTTGGGCCTAAATTGTGGGAATTTTTAACTTGGAAAAGATTGCACAAGAAAAAATTATCATTCAGATATCACTATCTCAAATATGTGACAACATTTGAAAATTGAAATTCATAGACAAACTTCTGGGGTTTTGAAGGGGTTTGTAGTCTATTTTTATGAATAAGAAAGTAATAAAATTATTCGTAATCCACAAGTATATCCCTTCTTTTAATAGAAAGTTGAAATATTTATTTTTTGACATTAACTTCCATTCTGCGTTCTCAAAGTTATCACACATCAGTAGGCTGCATAGTGAAAATCCAGTGGCAGTTAAATTAAGTACAATGAGCTCTAGTCAGAATCCTACTCATTTTCCACAAGTTTCCAATATACTTGTGCTTCAGATTAAATTCACTGCTTGTCTAGACTGAGCACAAAACTACACAGTGCAAAAAAAACGACAAAGCCACTTTCTGGGAGGAAATTGTGCACTTCTTTTCGTAGCAACTCTTCAAGAAGCAATTTCGCAATAAATCTGCAAATAATAGGTCTAAAATCCATTAAATAAATTCACAACAAAAACTCACGGCAAAAGCATTTGTTAACCCCACGGCGGCATGGGCATCATGTGATTTCGACAAATCGTTATATTTCTCAATTACTTTTTTGACATAATAAAATTTCATTAGTCAATTTCAATTTCTAATTTATTGAATTATTCATAAAATGAATATAGATATATATATATATATATATATATATATATATATATATATATATATATATATATATATATATATATAGGATGATTACGCAGATGTCCTGTATTATTTAAAAAAACTCGTATTGAATACAAAACTCAACATATTAGCACATAACGTTACTTTATATGGCCAAAGCATTTAGTTTCCAGCTTATAAACTTTGTTTTCATTGACTGAGGCTTCGCTTCGTAATGTCAAAATTGAAAGTTTCATTTTATCATGCCATCAAAATATTTCTTGTTTTACAGCAACAAAGAAACCATTTATCCGCTTTTTCGTTTCTCAATATTTTCTTTAAAGCCGAAGACACTAATGAAGAAAAATTAAAAAAATATTTCAATCACCTAACTATCACTGAAACGATTGTTCAAGCTGACAAATTTCACGAAAATGGGAAATATTTGGAAGTGTATGAAACTTTGAATAGGATACGGCTGGTTAACGACCCCGAAGTGCTGTGGAGAATAGCCAGGGCATTGTATAATTTGAATTCTAGTAACAAAAAATTGAAGAAAGAAACGCGATGTGCCATGATGGAGGAAGCTTTGTTTGTACTACAACTAGCGTTCGGTAATGGTGGAATTGACAACGCCGAAGTTCACAAATGGATGGCCGTTATTTTAGATACCCATTACGGCCTTATAAACATTGAACATAGAATTAAGTTTTCCCCACTGGTTAGGGAACACCTTATTAAAGCTTGTGAGTTGAATTCCCACGATTTTACAGCCCATCACATGATGGGTAAATGGTCGTTTCAAATGTGTCGTCTTAGCTGGTTTCAGCGTATTATCGCTAAATATTTATTCGGAGCAGAGCCTCCAAAATCTGAATATGAAGTTGCTTATAAATATTTGTTACGTGCCGAGGAATTACGACCTCGAACTGTATTAGCAAATTTGTATTTACTCGGAGAAACGTGCGTGAAGCTTGGACAATTCTTCAAGGCTAAGTATTACTTGAATTTAGCTGTGCGCTTACGCCCCAAGGATGAGAATGAAAAAATTATCGCTTCCAAAGCTAATCACTTGATGAGAAGATTAGAAAGATATGATTTAGGCAAGAATGCTTTATTTTATGACCCATTGGGTTTTAATGGTAATTTGTAATTATAGTATTCACAATTTTGAGCTTTTTACTTAATATGTAGAAGAATATATCCTTTGGGACCGACTGTTGAAACTACAAAAGCCATAATCATGAATTTAGAAAGGGGGGTCCTACAAGTCTCGTCTCGATTTCCGTTTTGTTTTGTATCTCGCAAAACAAAAACAAAATAACGAGATGTTGAGAAACGAAAAAATGAATGAATTTACATCTTATACAAAATTTTAATCATTGGCGTAAGGTACCTGGGAGTAAAAACGGTATATCTTTTTTCCCACCCTACATAACTCAGGTATTTGGGTTGATTCATGATTATTTTTAATTCTGCCATTTAAAATGATTACGCCAAGTAAGTCATCAGCATATAACAGAATTCATTGTCACTTTGAGACGATGTAGGGGTTCCTGAAGTTTGTGTTTTGGATTAGTTGCATTGCAGTAACGGCAATTTTACTTGTTGCCGTATCCATTAAGATGAAAATGAACTTCATCCAAAAACAAGATTTGGTAAATGCTGGAAAGCGTTCAATCATTTGTTTTCTATCCATCATCCTTAGGCTTCAATGCTAAATAATTATAATCTATGTATGTTCGAAGCAACAGTACGCTTCCGAATAGACTTAGGCTCGTCACGAACATACCGAGCAACATTGTGTACGTTTTCGACCGTTCTGGAAGATCTTGGATTTTGATTTATCCAGTGTTTATCATATCTCTCTAAGTTTCTCGACTTATTTTCCAATCAGTCGAGCATCTGGTGCATGATTTAAGTGACAAATTTTGCAGAATTTTCTACGATCTACAGTCATCGAATTACGGGTCTTGTAACACAGCACAATGCACTATCAGCTCCCGGAAAACCCTCCGTAGCGACAAAATTCCCAGGCTACCGATTGACATACCTCCCGCGCCCCTCCGAATAGCTGCATTCAAGCAATAAGCAAGTTAAAAGTGAATTTTCTTTTGAAACACCCTGAATTTCTTATGTTAATATTTGAAATGAATGTATAGTGTTTTTTAAGTGAATACACGTTTTATATTGCATAAATTATTACCAACAAAAGTGTGGTAAGTCGACTTGCAATCGATACTTTTTCGATAATTGTTAAGCTGGTGTCACACGATGCGTCCAACGTTTGTGCCATCATTCACCTTCCAACGTTGGACGGAAGATGGAACCTTACCTAATAAAAAGAAAACGTGGCAAAAAAAGATGAATAACATACAATAAATATAAATTCTTTCAAAATAAACTGAATGATACTGGTTTTGTGTACAAAACACGCAGCATTCATACGCAAGAGAACAAGAAGTGTGTGTAGGTGTACAAGTGTTGTTTCCAACTTCGTTCCAATGTTGGGTACTCCTTTGACCCGGTTCACAATAACGACTTACCATAGTTAACGTTCCAATGCAGAAATTGGCATCGGAACATTCATCGAATCACAGACGCACTACGACCACACGATTCGTCCAATCATACCAGCGCGCAGCGTCCAACATTTTAAAAACCAGTAGTGAAAACTATTATAAAGTGTTAAAACATCCTAAATTACTCCCTAGGGATTAATAATTATATATACGTTTGTTTTATTGGAATGAAATGAAATAAAATGCCCTAAGGTGTTATTTAACTATCCCTTCATCTCATTACTCCTATTGATATATATTTTATTATTTAAAACGACTTTTAAAAACATGAAATTTGGCGAAAATGAAGAAAGAGTTGCCGTATAATTTAGTTTAATGATTACAGTTGTGAAACACATGAATGAAGATGAAAGACGATAAATCTTTAATATATCTATTCAAAAAAGCAAAACGCCGAAGATATCATTCAATGAAACAAAAACAAAAAAATAGTATAGAAAATGGTATGGCGTGCACGAAAATTATAAATGTTTGGATATTCAGGTTGTAATTCAAATAACAAAGCGAATTTAAAATCTTAAACTAATAATAAAGCGCATATCAGGGTTTATCTTGACGTGCAACTGACGTGACACGCAACGTTTTCGAAAATGAACGGTCGCGAATTGCAGAGCCAGTTTTGTTTAGCACTTCTACAACACTTTATTGCATTATTCAGCCTATATTGGTATTTAGAATGTTGTACCTTATAAGTTTAATTACAATTTAGTCTGTAGGCTGATTCAATACAATATTTGTAAATGTAGAAATTTAATAGTATCAAAATACATAATAAAGTCTCAGCAGATTTTGAAATAACTGTGCTCAGTAGAATTAGAATAGTGATCATATTTAGAGCAATAGCAACGTACGATGATGGTCCCAGAAATACCTGACCAACAAAGATATCAGAAGAATTGTGAAAAAATATTTATTTGTCAAATCATTCTCCTTTTGGCGCCATACCATTTCTCCCAGCGATGTTCAATAAGCAATTAACTGCCAACATCACCTCTTCATTGTTGGAATATCTTTGACCACCAAGCCATTTTTTTAAACGACGCCATCTGAAAGTTGTTCGTTCTGTATTCTTTTACACACCGAAAGTTGCGTTTTGAGTGTTCCATGTAGTGAAAGTGACAGTTCCGTACTGCAAAACACTTTCGGGACGCTCTGGTGAAGACAACTCTAGCCATTTCAATATTGACAGTTGACAGTTTCACTTCGATGATTTTGCATAACCTTAAATTTTTAATTTTCTGAAATTATTTGTTTTATACGAAGTTTTGTCTAAATTAATTAATAACAATGAATGATAATGAAAAAGAAAATATCAGCGATGATGAGTTACTCGAATCCACGCCACCTGATCTCTCCGAAGAAAGCAATGCGGCCGTTCTGAATTCGTTACCGGATAAATCTCGGGCATGGTACGAAAAACAGTACGAGCTCTTTATGAAGTGGGGTCACTAGAAAAAATTATAACTAAAATGTTTATAATTCTCTATTATTTATTTTATTTCTTCAATGTAATTGAAAAAGTTTTGGATCTTATGCGTCGTCTAAAAAATGTGTACGCCGCGGCTGAAATACTACTTTGTTGGTAGCAATTTCAGTCCTTGGCATACAAAGAACTATTTCAAGTCTGGGAACAGAAAGTACTCCGAGTGGTTTAATTTAATTCATCAATTTTGGCCATTGCAATAACGGATGTGTGAGCTGGTACATTGTCTTGACGAAACAACACTTTCTTCTTTTCCAAATACGGCCAATTTCGCTTGATTTCTTCGTTCAAACGTTAAAATGAGTTCACATAGTAATCGCCATTGATAGTTTCTCCTTCTTCAAGATAGTCATAGAAAATTATCACACACGCATCCAAAAAAAACCGACGTCATGACCTTACCTGCAAATGGAAGATCTTTGCCTTTTTGGAGCCGATTCTTCCTTTTAAGTCCATTGTTTTGATGGTTCTTTTGTTTCGGGTTTGAACTGATGGCCCTCATTTAATCCATGGTTATGAAAAGTCGCAAAAATTCGCCTTTATTTCTGTAAAACATTGCCAAACACTCAATGGAAACATCTTCACGACGCTGTTTTTGTTCCGTTGTGATTAAACGGAGCATCCATCTTGTGCACAGCTTTCTCGTGTCCAAATTTTCAGTTGATATGCGATGTACCAAAGATTCAAAACAACCATTATATCTGCTAGGTCGCGCACTTTCAATCGAGGATCATCCAGTACCGCTTTGTGGATTTTCTTCAACATTTCTGGAGTTGTCCCTTCATTTGGTCGACCACTGCAATATTAGTCTCTGGACTCTGCTACCCAATATTTTACTGTTGATAGAGAAGAAGCAGATTAGAATCAAGTTCAGCTTATATATGGTTGGGCTGAAGCCTCTCAAAAAACAGTATTCTATCACATTACGATAACCCATTTTTTCCATGTTTACAAATTCAATGGGAACGTTCACTATTGATGGCTGCCAAACAAATACTAAACAACGTAGCGTCTTCAAACTTGAAACAAATGCTGTATAGATTGTGTACTTTCTAATATAATGGTTACTGGCCATTCTGAGACCAAATTCGTAGGTAAATTTTAATAAAAGATTGTCCTAAATCTAGTTTAAACCGGTAGTGTTTTGCTTTTGTTGAAGTTTTTTAATAGAAAAAGAAAAAATCATCTATAGCGAATACGTAACTTGGAAAAGATTGCACAAGAAAAAATTATCATTCAGATATCACTATCGCAAATATGTGATAACATTTGAAATACATAGACAAACTTTTGGGGTTTTGAAGGGGTTTGTAGTCTATTTTAATGAATAAGAGAGTAATAAAGATCTCATGAAATATTAGTTTTGCAGGTTCCTCTGTATCAGTTCCTGAGAGGTGGACTGCCAGCTGTCTATCCATCTCTTAGGTCGTCCGGTTTCATTACCTCCTCGGTGGAAGAAAATTTACGACCTTTTAAACTTTTTTTTAGTTGAAGAAAGAGATGATAGTCGGTCGGAGCCAAATCTGGTGGATAAGGGGGGTGATCTAGTAATTCAAACCCTAAATCACGAATTTCTTGCATGGCAACATGAGATTTGTGTGCAGGGGCATCTTTCTTTTAATTTTTCCCGTAGAGTAGTCAGTAATGTCGAATAGTAATTTCCAGTTATTGTTCTACCCTTATCCAAAAATCAATCATGATTACTCCATGACAATCCCAAAAAACTGAAGCAAGAACTTTTCCAGCAGATTTTTGGACACGAAACTTCTTAGGTCTTGGAGAACCAGAGTGTCGTCATTCCATCGATTATTGCTTTGTTTCTGGATCGTAGAAATGTACCCAAGTCTCATCCATAGTAGCAATTCGGTTTAAGAAGGCTACATCGTTTTCAAATCGAGCACAAATCGAACGCGATGATTCTACCCTTGCACGATTTTGGTCAACATTCAAACATTTGGGGATCCATTTTGCACCAATTTTTCTCATATCAAAATTGACGTTAACTATATGATGAACGCATTCGTATGAAATATTCAGTGCTTCAGATATCCGTTGTAGCTCAATTTGATAGTCTGATAAAATCATGTCATGAACTGCATCGATATTTTCGGAGACTGACTTAGAAACTGGTCTTCTCGATCGGTCATCATCTTCAATGGAAAATTTACCTCTTTTGAAGCTTGCAGTCCAATTTGTCACGGTCGCATACGAAGTACATTGATCACCAAGGGTATTAAGCATATTTTCATAAATCTACTTACCTGTTTACCCTTTTAAATACAGGTACTTAATGATGGTTCGATACAATTTTTCGATTTTCACAATTTCGGTGAACATCTTTTTTCTTTTAATTTATTGCGTAACTCTGGTTTACTTTTTTGACGTCAAACTTTACACTGACACTTCTAATAAGTTATTGTTCGTTGCTATGGTAACGCAATATTTTGTTTATGCATTGAACTGGTCTAGGCTAACTAGATATCAATACATCCTCGTATCTGAAAAAACCTGAAATCGTATTTTAGTGAAATTGGTTAGAAAAAGATTCTTGGAATTTCTAGCTCCTAATGGCAAATAGGTACTTATGATTAGGCTTCATAGTCTTAAAAACACAGGGCTTTGGACCAATCCAACCCTTATTCTATCATTTTCTACAGCTTATGGTTATAGAAGACCAATAAAAGCGCAAAAATTCATAGCAACTCAGGTAAATTTATAATATTTGTTTTCTGTAATATTTAAAATAATCGTACTAATACGAAATAATCAATTTTCGATTAGTAAGTAGGTTTTATTACCAACAACATGTACATCATGAATGCGATTGATTTTTTGACGAAACTCAAAATTCATCACTCAACTACCTTTGTAATCATGTTGGTCTTCTTGTGACTTTTTCTTTTTTTCGAAACTCAAAAATCTGATCGTGGAACGTGCAATGGTTTCATTGAAACCATGAAAAATGATACTTGAGGCTTACAACCACAGATACCCTTTATTTGGATGGATCATGACAATGTTTTAACCAAATTGACGTTGACTGGGGGTCTGAAGCTGAACTGCTTAAAATACAAGGTTATTAATAGCGCGTGATTTAAATTATTCGAAGTATTTCATATTCCTATCTTACACCTAATAAACTTCCAAATTTATGTTTTTGTTTATCATATTTTCAAGATATAGTATCACAGATGATGAAACTTTGAAAGTTATTATAAAAAAATAATAAATTTGGACATTCATTAGTTGTGATCTTGCAAGATATTTAAGTTATTGTAAGAGCACTTCATTCAATTATAATAATGATCTAAACAAAACGTGTTATTATTTATTAACAACGTGAAAATACTACTTGAAGAAAATATATATTTATAAAAACTATATTGCATACAAACATAACCAATTAAGAAATAACATATTAAGTATTTAACCCTAATTTCAATCAAATTTATCACTTGAACAAGAAACAAATCCCTCTATTAAAACATTCTAAGTCCTTATGAGGATTTGGGAACAAATGCATTACATTGATGTTTATTGAAAGTCAAAAATTAATAACAATCAACACTATACAAAAGGACACAAAAACAAGAGCCCAACAAAACGATAATGAATCATCAAAAGAAACTGTACAATGTATGTCAACATTAAATTATCCAGTTTTGTGGCAGATGCATCTAGGACTCTGAATATCAATCACAAAAAGATTCAACCTTGCGTCATCTGTGTGAAACGTAAATAAAATAGGTTGTTTGTGCTGACAAGTGTATGGCAACAAGAAGAAGCCCATCTTTAATAAAGATACGTATTAGAATATGTTAAGAAGTTGTTTTCTTTGGTGAATCCCATCAAATAGTAAATGATACTATGAATAAAATATTATCTAATATGGGTGATAATAATATCATTTACTATAAGATCGGATTCACCAAAGAAAACAACTTGTTAACGTATTCTTTCAATTGAAAGAAATTTTACAATATCCCATAGACTATTAATTACATAAACGTGTTTCCAAAGTTTGCGTGAGGTTGACAGTTCTGTAGCTCGCCTGTTCTCTATTGCCACAGTGTACATGTTTACATTAACAAAATCAATATAATTTAAGTAGAACTTAATTTCAAACGTGTTAGGCTGAATAATACTCGGTATCCATCGGTCTAGTTTACTTTTTTGTTTATTTGTATGTTTACTTCGCTTAAGTACATTAAATCGTTGATACGACATGCAACGCAAAACTACCTCCCAATTAAATGAGATCCTAAAATAAACAGTAATTACGGTGGTTGGAAAACTGCACTTTATTTTGTTTCATCTGACATACAGAGGGTGACTCATAAGTTATGTATGTTTTCATATGTGAAAATTCGTACGTCTCAATTTAAACATGTCTAACTTGTTGATACCAGTTCCTAATTCTATGAAAAGTACAATTGCTTTACTTTACTTTAATCATTATCTCTTTGTACGTACTCCCTACGTTTTTATGGTTAGTACTGTGAAGTGCGTTAAAGATGGAATTTGTGGATTGCTAACACTCATATGACCAACTAAGGACATGGTATTTTGCCAAAAATCGATTTTTTTCATCAAAATAATCTTCTTCGAGAGCAACACAATCATTCCAATGCTTCTCCAAATTCTCGATACTCTGCTTGTAGAAAGATTAGTCTTTCGCCTCAAAAAAGGCTTCAGTTTCAGCAATTTTCTTCTTCATTTGAGCTGAATTTTTTACCTGCGAGCATTTTTTTGGGATCAGCGAATAACCAGTCGTCACTGGGGGCCAGATTCGGACTATACGGTAGATACCATTGTTGCCATCGGCTTGTGAATCGGTGCCTTGTCTTGATAAAACATTGGTTTTATCTTCGACATTTGAGGTCGTTTTTCCTTGATTTTTGCATTAAAATGATCCGACAACTCTATGTTATCATCATCAAACCTTCCAATTCTTTGGTTTATCACTTTTAGCGCTTTAAATCTTTTCTTAAAGTAGATTACTCCTCGTTTTCTATTTTTGTTTTCTTTATAGTTTATCATTTGTCCTGGCTGCTTTTGTTATTATTTTCCATTCCTTTCAGTTCCGGCATTTTGTCCTCCAGATCTCTATATTAAGTGCTCTTATGCCTTTCTCCAAATCTTTCCCAGCTTGCCTTTTCTTTTTGACCACAATGGGATCCATTGCGTCACTCTTTTGATCATTGCAGTTGGTTTTCTTCTCATTATATGTCCAGCCCAATTGAGTCTTTTTGCTTTCATGTATCTTACTATATTTTCCTTCCCCAGATCTTTCTCTATTTCTTCGTTTGTGTTATGTTTGGAGCTGTTAAAGTTCTGATTATCTTTCTCTCGGTTCTTCTAAGTACTTCTTTCCTTTTGTTGATTTTAGTTTATACATTTTTATTTTTTGTTTGGTTATGGTTTTGTTTTTAATAGGTTTTTGTTTCTTCCATCAGATGAAGAAACACTGCTTTGAATCATCAACATCTTGTTGTTTTGACCGACTGTGAGTAAACACGGCTTCCACTTTGGAAAAAGCTTTCTAATAGTCAAATATTCATGTATAACTGTAAACTCACTGCCTTCTGATATCTTTAAGGCCTCAGCTATTTCTCTATTAGATATAACCAACTTTTCTTATGTTTTCTGGAGTAACCACCTCAATTGTACGACCAGAACATTCACCATCGTCGGTGTCTGTATGACCACGTTTAAATTCAACAAACCAATAACAAATGGATCTTTTTCGATAGAGTAGAGTCCATCGTCCAACACTTTTGAAGTCATTGCTTATCTTGTAAAATATGTTTTTCATCAAGAAGCAGTGATAAATTAAAACACGAAAATATTTTGGATCCATTTTTTTGAAAATAACAGAAGTAGCTTCACTCAAATGGCTGTCACCTTTTTCTGACTGATCGAAATGTCATGAAAGTTTACACATAGTCTTTTGAAACTTGGTACTTCATAAACGTCATATGGATTTGACAATGATAGCACCACATGTTTGTCAGTAACACGACTTATTGAGTGATGTGATAAGACATTATTGGAAACAAAAGTTGAAGGGAAATTGAAGGGAAAGGTACAGTTCATGAGCGAATGGCACAGCGTTGATTTAATCGTTTTAATAGTGGAGATTTGACGCTTAAATATCGTTGACGCTCAAGGCCGGTATTCTATACTCACTCCTCTCACTAGTGAGCGAATACCAAAAGTAATAAACTACCTTCATCGCATGATTAATAAATTTTTACAGGTGAATAATCAAAATGAATTTATCAAAACAACCCAAAACTGTCGCAAAAAGATGTCGATTAGAGAGGAAAGTCTTGTTGTGTGTCAGGTGGAAATATGAAGGTTTAATTCGTCGAAATCATTCCAGATGGTCAAGCTATCAATGCCAAGGTATATTGGGGACAGCTGGTGCGAAAGTATGAGATTTTATTAAAGAAATATCCAGGTTTAATTAACCGGAAGCGGGTTCTCTCACTACAATATAATACTAAATCAAATACTGCGATAGTTACGTCGAATAAGATCGAAAATCCAGCATTTAGTCCGAACTTTATATATGGTGCTACCAAGGTTTCAAAGAGCTTGCAGATCTTTGGTTTAAATTGGAATACGATGGACTTCCCTTCGAATATAAAGTCTTTCTTTCAGTATAATTATTTGATGTAATTGAAAACCGACATTATTATTGAGACATTTTGTTGATTTTTGTTTTTTTTTCTTATTTTTTTTTATTAGCGTTTTGACGATGTTGAATAGTCTCATCAACTGACTCATATAAACGTAATTGCCTTAAATAGTAATTGCAGGGTAAATTTCTCGTAGGTTATTATTTAGAACAACACAAGTCGTTGAGATGCTCAATAACGAACTGCTTAAATTTAAAATGATATTAAATTGCTTCTATATTATTCTTCAACATTCAATATCCAATGCTGAAAACCATAAACTATTGCCTTAAAAATATCTACATGGCAATCCCAAAAAACTAAAGCAAGAACTTTTCCAGCAGATTTTTGGACACGAAACTTCTTAGGTCTTGAAAAACCAGAGTGACACCAATCCATCGATTGTTGCTTTGTTTCTGGATCATAGAAATGAACCGAAATCTCATCCATAGCAACAATTCGGTTTAAGAAATCTACATCGTTTTCAAATCGAACACAGATCGGACGCGATGCTTCTACCCTTGCACGCTTTTGGTCAACATTCAAACATTTGGGGATCCATTTTACAGCAATTTTTCTCATGTCCAAATTGACGTGAACTATATCAAAAATATCTGAAGCTTTCTCTTCATTGCTAAGTAACCGTGGGAAAATATCACAATTTTTTAAATTGAGGATCTGCAAAGATTTCGGCTTCACTTTTCTCCAACTCATGTTCAAAAATCCTTGGAATTTGTTGAATGAATTCATTAGTGGACTATCATTTTTATTATCGCTTTAGAATGAGATATAGGAGCTATGGAGAAGGGAGAAGACATAGTGTAAAAATTCATGAAAGCATATAGATTGGAATATTACAGACACAAAAGAAGTGGATAGAATACACTGAGGAAAATGATAGAATAGATACCCTTGCCGAAAATTTGGTTTGATTTACCATAGGCGTAGATACCTACTTTTACAAATTTATTATTTTTATTAATACTTTTAAAAATAGTATTCCTACATGGAACAAAAAAATCATTATTATACCTCGTTAACTTGCTACAACTGAATTTTAATTTCTGAAACATAAAGAAACGAGTAAAATATTACTGCCTGTAAGGGAGTTTGGTTTAAACAGGGTACCAGACGTGAACTGAGCCCTTTTTGTACCACATTCGTTTTATCTGGAAAACGAAATTTCAAAGCAAAAACCATAAAGAAAAATAAATTCTTCGCAAAGAAAAAAAACATTTTAATTCCAAATTATCTCAAATAATAATGGTAGTCAGAATCGTCTGAACTAGAGTCAACATTTGATTGAATTAAAGGTTGTAAAGAGGGTAATACCACAAACTCATCTTCTTTTTTGATAACATGTTCACACAGTTTTGCCAAAGCTCTTGGCGGTCTGCTGCTAGAACTTTCTTTACGAGTTCTACAACCTCTTTACTCAGTTCTGGAGACTGATTATGTTTACGATTCGATGTTTTCATTGGTAAACAGTGGAGATGATGATTTGAGTCCATGCGGACCGACGGTTTGTAAGATGTTTACCTAATTTTATACGGGGTGTGAACATTATTTTTCATTTCTCAATTTGGTATGAGTGCCGTGCGTATTTTATAAATATGCACGGCACTCATATTGATTGATCCTCGCATAACTGTCTTCTACAATTAATATTAGAAGAACTATACCAGTTGTGGATAGAAGATCAAAAACAAAATGGAAAAACTTGGCTAATAAGAATTTGAAAAGTGTCAATATTAAGAAATAAACTATAAGATAAACAGTTATGAAGATATATTCCATAAAAAAACTGCATTTATATAAGCATGAAAAGGATATTTAAGTTTCCACAATAAATAGATCGTTAAGACGAATGTTCATGCAATTCCAGCAAGAAATAAAAATCATGCAAGGCATTCTCTACTTTGTACACTATTTTTCAAATTTCTTAATGCTTCTTCTATTTACGAAATCAATTTGTGTGTATTTATTCCAGTTTATAATGCAACTGAAAACGATATGGAGATATCAAACAATAAGTAGAGGAAACAAAAACATTTCTCGGTGCATTAAACATATTTTTTTAATCGTATTCTCATAACTACATTTTAATTCTTCGTTTAAATCCCTTAAAATACAACCATTGGTCTACCCGGCATTTAAAACGCGTGTCCACTATAATTATTTCAGTTTAGTCTTCCATATGGTATTTCCACCGATATAATTAAGGGCTTTTATTATTTTTAAATGGAAATGTTTTTTTATCTGATTAATAGTTAATGCGAGTTTATTCGTAAATATTTTTATTTTATCTAAAGTATCTTTTGAAAACATTGCCTAAGGGGTCAGGAATGGTTTATCTTTAAAATTTAGAAAATATACGTGAAGAAGAATTTCTTACATAACAAATATCCTGGTGCTTAATAATGAAAATAATATCGGATTACCCATTTCTATATTCTGTTTTGTACAGCACTACTGATTTTGAAAAATTTAGTATCCTTTGAACGCTTCATAAAATATGAATGGATGTAAATTGGTTGTCAAAGTCATCCTTTCAGTTTTGATGCTAGTATCCATAACCTAACCTAACGTAACTTAACCTAACCTAACCTAACCTAACCTTACTTTACCTAACCTAACTATTTGGGTACTACTTCATAGATGCTGCAATTGAATAATAAACTAGTCAAAATGAAGTGCACGATTTGTTTTTTTGATACCAATGTAAAAACTCCATATACTACTAAAGACAATTTACCTATAGGAAATAAATGAACCCTTACATTCTGTAAATTTACATGTCGGATTAGTAGAGCAAGTGAACATGGTCACCAGTTTACCGTCGTCTCAAAATATTGAATCGTTATATTTTCAAATTTACTAATTATCTTAAGGGGTATTTTTTTTTTCAAATTTTGATTCTCCTAACTCATTCTTCTACAAAAAAACAATGGTGGGAGAACACTAGAAGTCTGCAGCCTCGTACGTAAACATTTCTATTCATATGTTAAAAGTTATAATACAATAATATAGTCGGGGAGCTGGCTACATTAAACTGTACCGATAAAGTACACGACGTTTGAGTTCGTAAACCCGTAGAAAATAGTTGTGACGTTACCAAATGGCTGTTCTGCCTGTTCGGACAGGAAGCATATGAAAATGCCAGCCGAGTTTCCACGTCGAACAAATGTGCCTAAAAAACCGATGGGGTACACGCATGAAAATTTTTTTATAGGTTTTTATAGAGTTCTGTCGGAAAACTCGTGTGAAAAAACCGATGGGGTACACGTGCCAAAATTTTTTACGTGCTTTTAGGGATCTCAACTAAGGTTTATATGATAATGGCAGAAATTTAGCCAGCCGGAAAACCTTCGGAAAAATTCAAAAAAAGTCGACGTTGTCAATGTTGTCAATTATAAAAGTGAAGGAATAATGTGATTGTAAAAATTGCATTTTATAACGATAGGTTATTATAAAGCAGTATTTAAATCGATACTTATTAGCTTCATACGAGCAAATTGAATAGGCGCACTACGTCCGCGTTTCCGAGATGAGAGGCCAGCAACGGCGGCAATGCGATGCGCCAGAAACGGAAAAACCTGCTTCAAATCGAGCGTCCTAATATAAATGATGATGTTTCAGCGAGTTTTCAGCGTATCAAGGTGATTTTTTTTTTCAATTTGGGGTAGAACAAAAAGATATTTGGAATGGCATCATAAAAAACAGGTTTTGAATGCAACAACTGCGAATGTATATAATTTTACATGTACGTCGACATTCTGCCTTCTGCCGGAGGTTTTCTGCTATTTCGTTACCGCTCTTACTTGAACTCTATAAAAACCTATAATAAAATTTTTTTTAGGCACATTTGTTCGACGTGGAAACTCGGCTGGCATTTTCATATGCTTCCTGTCCGAACAGGCAGAACAGCCATTTGGTAACGTCACAACTATTTTCTACGGGTTTACGAACTCAAACGTCGTGTACTTTATCGGTACAGTTTAATGTAGACAGCTCTGGGACTAATAGTGTACATACCATTATTGTAATTTGATAGATTGATTACTCCAATCAATTTTCTTTGATAGTTACGAATTTGGAAAGAAAAAAAAATTTAAGTAATCATTAATAATTATCAAGTAAAATGATTCAACGCAAATTTTATAAGTTATAATACCTAAAAATACAGTTAAAACTATCTTAAATTGATAATAGAACATAAGAAATAAATAAATAACGTTTACGTGCAGACTTAGTAAACAAAAAACTGATTGGAAGTAGAAATGAAACTGTTTGAATGTGTTTACGTTCAAATTTCATTTCGCAATCATAAGAGGGCCGTTATTTTTCAGCATGAGATGACTGCGAATCTCTCGCACTACACACTCTGCCATTGTTGACATTCAGGCGTCAGTCGGCGTAAGCATGTCCTCCATTATTGGTGCTCCCGCCAAGTGTGAATCGCAAAGTGTGATTCGTTATCTTAGGCCATACACTACATAAATCCACCGGAGAATGAGTCGTGTGTATGGGGAAAACTTCATGAGTGATGGTGTTGTGCGTGAATGGTGTCGAGAATTTAAAGATGGCCGTAATGATGAGCATGATGAAGGGGGCCAAGAACGCAAATCTGACGTTTCAGACGACCTGGTTCAACGAGTTGACATAATGGTTAAAGAAAACCACAGATTGACCATCACTGATTTGTCTATGGAATTTACAGAAGTTTCAAGGTCTGATTTGTAACCTACTTGAATTCAATAGCGGCAACTTTCTTCGGATATAGAGAAGAAGAGGATAAAAGCTTGTCCACAGATATGACAAATGTCTCAATCTCTTCGGTGATTATGTAGAAAAGTAACCGTGTATGTATGTGTACAAATCTTTTGGTAATAAAATTATTGTTTTACATGAGCTTGTCTTTTATTTATAGCCTATCGGAGGTTAAAAAAAATATATATTGTATATCTCCAACTAGCATCATCACCAGATTTATTTGTCTGAGTTACTATCTCAGGGCCTGTGTCGATACTATTCGTTTGTCCCCAGTGGTTGTGGTTTTTCGAGTCCACCCTGAACGTTTTCTATCGCCATACATATTTGTTCACGTTGTAGTCCACGAAACGTCGATGTTTTTTTTTAATTCAGAGGCAGTGGTACGGTTACTTTTGCCTAGCCTATGAAGACCTGCGATTAATGTACCAGTTTCAACCAGTTGTTCCATAGATTTACCCATTTCAAAACTTACAAGTCTGACTTGGCGAGAAATAAAATAATTTTTATACGAACTTCGCAAAAAAGATGATGGTCCAAAAAGTATATATCTCAGTACGTTCTTGCGTCTCACGGAGCAAACTAGGGCTAAATTACAATCATAAACACTGAAGGAATAGTTCACTGTTATTTTTGGTTTCCAAAACACTGAAATTTGTGTTAAAGTGTATTATTTTTAATACGGGGTGGTAAAAACATTTGACCGGTAGTGTATGTATAGTAGACCTTCATACCCGTGGATCGATAAGCCCCGCTCTACCCAACTGAGTTTTTTAAACTATTGTCCTTTAGATAAGCACCGTAATTTTGGAAAAAATCCAATATCCTACAAGATATGATAAAGGAAAGCGATAAGTGGCCCTACCCATAAAATTTTCAAAGTAACTTTATTATTAATACAAAAATATTGTTTTTAATCAGATGTGCAGCCGGCTAAATTATTCAAGCGGAGCGAATTGGAGGAGTGCCAAATTTTCTACGGTATTCATATTACGTTCGTATTATCATCTGTTTTTAAAAAGTGTGGTGAAACAATTTGATATCATGTTCCATGAAAAAATATATATTAAAATATGAATGAATTCCGAATCGATTTACATATTATTTCTAATAATTCAGAATATTAACGTGGTCAAACTTCCTAATAAAACTAACTGCGGTCATGACCTCAGTAATGAAAGGAAAATTATTTAATATTAATGATTGCTAACGATCAGCGAGAAAATGACATTCTTTGTAATGCCAATAAAATTGTTGGAATATGCGAAACATTTCAATGATCTTTAGGAATCCCAATTTTACAAGCAGCTCCATATTCTATCTGAATAAGAATTTCTATTATTACTGCAACAAGCTTCTTCCAAGACAATTTTCTCAAGGACGACATTAACTACAGACTATTGGACTAGTATCTCAGAGTACTAGAACAGAAACTCTCAGAATAAGATAAATCCGAAGCGCTAAAAATGAAGAAATAAACAACGTCTACTTCATATAATAATCTCCAATCGTATAGTAGCTTTTTCATCAAAATAGTACTCCATCTCTTTTCCTTTACACGTCTCTTATCCTTCACAATTAGAGACAAAACACTTTGAGTCAGAATATATCCAAACAAGAAGATTTTTTTCTTCGCTCAACGACTGTCTTTAAAAATCACCGATAAGGTTTTTTTTCCAAATCTTGTAAAGCCTCTACTGAGCATGGAAGGTATCACCTGTAACCTCAGCTCTTCCATCAAAGGATTTAATACCCCATCACCAAAGAAATTGTATCTTAAGTAATCAAAATTTAAAACATTATTGATTCTGTCGACATTTCAATGAAACTACAAAATTGTTTCGGCCATCTAGACTTGGTAGGAAATATCTGACCATTCTCTTACCATTCCAAAGCTCCCGATCCTATCTCCTACACAATTTATGTGTAGTATCACAAATATATTTTTCTATTTGCAAAGAACGATGCGTCTATCTCTTCTATCTCCGTTATTTGCCATAGAACTCAAAAAATACTAAGATTATTCTTCAATTCCTCAGTATGAATAATTTCTTCAATACCAAAAGCTTTTATAAATGAAATACCATCTGTATTTTGGTAAAAGTACTGTAGATCTGCGGAAAACCGCTCCCTATCCTGAAACATGTAACTACCAATGTTAACTAGCCTAGTAGTAATTTCAAGGTTTTTTCCTTATCAAGATTGGGTTCCCTACAACTCGTGACAATTTTTAATCCATTGTGGATGCGCCAACTTGGGACGGGGATATTTCAGGTAAACGAAAAGGTAGTCCGAGTATATAATACAACTCGTGACGGATTCATTACGATGGTGATCACCATAAGGTTAGACTAGGTTGTTTCACCATCACCATCCAAATATGGTCAATTTTATTAAAATCTTGTTAAAGTATAAAACTCCTATATATAAAAAAGATAAATAGCATTAATTGTTCAGTAGAAATAAAAACTAACAGATCAAGACAGGCGGAAGTAACTTTAGAAAAACAAATAAACATGTTAAATAAAAATAAATTAACAAAATATGAATTTGTGAAACAGGTTCCTTTTAGATACAAAATGTAATATTTTCTACTGTTTTTTTGTGTTTAAAATGTAAAGTTTTTACTACTGAATCTTTTTTTTTTTTTATTTCATAATTAAAATCCCGAGCTGCTTAATCTTCACTGACGAGTTGTCTAATCTTCATGACAACCACGATCACGATTTGGTACATTGTAACAAAAGTTAAAATTTTATGACGAAAATTAGAATCACGAGTTAACGCACGCCTAAAATATTTGATATATTAAATAATAGATCCCCTATCATTTTTGTTTTACGTCTTTTTCATCTTTTTATTCATGAGTATATGAAGCATTTCCAAGAGCTGGTCTTGTCATTTGATAATGTCTTAAGAATTTTTGAATCTTTATATTTAAATGTATGTTTTTTGTTATCCCATGTCATTTTTTTGATATATTCTAATTTAATAACTCTTAAGAAAGTCTATGTTTTTATAATTTTTTCTTTCAACTGGTCTCTCATAGGATGACATAAATTAATACTTAAATGTTTTGAGAACCACCTAATATTTTAGCACAGCTATTTTCATATTAAAAAATGTTCTTAAACATCTTTCATCATTAATAGTGCTTAACTTTCAAAATAATTACTCCCACAACCATCTGTGTTTTTAAATATAATCTTCAAATATTTGAAGGGTGAATATTCTATAGCGTTAAAAAGTTTGTTTTACGTACTCAGGCAAATCTTTAGAAAAAATCATCTTCCTCACCCCTTGGACATTTTTTTCTCAACACCTAAGGGGAAACTACTCTACATCTCCCTTCGGCTACTAGCAAAACCTTCGAACAGCATTATTTATCTATAGCCCTTCCTATTTCCTGATCTCTAACAAGAAAAACCCAAATCCCTAATTCACTTCACTACTTGTCGGTGGTCGATGGCAGAGAATAATGCAGCCACAGCTGTACCTACTTTTCTGATATCCTACAGAGGCTGCTTCGTTTTAAGCTGTGTAAACAATTTGTTATGTTCATTACAATGTGTAGTTTTTATTTTTGTTTTATTATTATTAGTCTTTACATTTTGTTGTATTTATATGAATTTTGAAATTTGAATTTGAATTTGAAAATACAAGTTTACATATAGGAGGTTTGCTATTTAAGTTTTGGAATACGGCAACACTGATTTGAATATATTAAATCTGAAATTTCCATCTTAAAGTTTGATATATTCAATGGTGAACGTACTCAGACCGTGTTGTCATTAGAGTGTTATTTAAATTGTTTATAGATATTTGAAACATTCACCTTGATAAAAAAATGGAATTAATTCGCCAACAATGATTTTCTATCAACTTGCTTTGACCTTTGGTGATGTAGTGGTGATGAAGTACCAACTCGAGCCACCATGTGTCGCTGTTTTTCCGAATTTTGCCGTTAAAAATATTTGTTCGCGTTGGATGCCGCGTAATTTGACAATCACTCAAAAAAATTCGTGTCGATGGTGCAAATAAAACGCTAAATAAATTCAATCGGGGTGCTTTAAAAATGTATATAACATCGTGACAGGCGACGAATCATGGATCTATGCATATGAACTCGAAAGTAAACAACAATCGACTGTATGGATCTTTCAAGAACAGTCAAATCCAACAAATGTTCGCACACGAAGCACTTTTTAGCAAATAGTCACCTATTTTTTCAGAATAACTGGATATGTCGCCACCGTTCAATTAGAGCAACGTAGAACGATGATACGCCAACATTTGTCTGTCAGAAGTATTCAAAAAAACTACAAGATGAATCATTCTCCACCACGACAAGGCAAGCTCTTACAAAACAGTATTGAACAGTCAAAACATCGAATAAAGTTATATCCAATTATAAATATTTCTTTCAATTGGTTTATCTCAAAACTTAAGAAGTAACCCTCGTAATACCCATTTCGAATGACAGATAAAAATGAGTGTGATTTGTAAAAATATGTTTGCCTTATCAAATTCATTCCAATCACATTGATCCGATAATCTGGTCGGGTTTTTCTATATCAACGAAAAATGTTTACATGAAATAAGAATTTAAAATAAGGAAATGCTCAAAAAGAATGCGTGTTGAGTAGAACAACAGTTTAATTTAATACCTATAAATTATTACAAAATTAAATTAGCATCTCAAATTAAAAGGCAAAAGCAATCGCCAGGTGCTTTAGAAACATGCGGCAGGTTCGATTTCAAAACCATTATAATTTCGTCTGAAAACTATAAAAGATAAGTAGTGCCCAGGTAGTTTTTCCACCTGTAATAATTGCCTATAACTACAGGCAGTCAAATTAAAAAGGTGTTAGAAGTGTATACTAATAACATATTTAGAGTGCCAAATGTTCTATAAATATTTGGATGCTTAACACATAAATTAGCTGCAACCCTACATTGGCGGATCTACTACATTTCAAATATGGGTACCGTGATTCTTGCTTCGTGTCATTAAATCCAAACTAAATATCTTCCTTGTATAAGATACATCTCTAATTGTATCAAATTAACTGTATGTATAATAAAACATGAAAAATTTCCACATTTGCCGCCTTTACCCCAAAGAAAAATCGGCAAAATATGAAAGCAGTTTCGCAATGATATTCATAGTTCTGGTCAACAGTCACACAACAATTTTTCGAATAAAAAAGAAAAATAAAATGTATCTCTATAAAATGAAGGCTCATGGAAAACGATGTCGATAGAAAAATGTACTTTCGAGTTATTGATCTAAAGAGAATCCTCATTGCATGAGAAAACATATGCAATATTCAAAGAAAGTTCATGTTTATTGTAATTGTTGGAATGCATATCCTAGGTCCCTTTTTCAGTTATAGCAACTAAATATCTAGAACTGCTTCAAAGGTATGTCGTGCCAACTTTCACAAACTTATATCCTGATCCAGCAAATCCACAAGCTCCAGCGAATATAATATGGTTCCAACAAGATGGAGCACAGCCCCATTACCAAATCAATGTCCGGCAAAATCTTTTTTCCAAATCGGGGGAGGCGCGAATCGATAGAATGGCCAGCACGATCTCTGGATCTGACACCATTAGACTTCCTTTAGTAGTGATATATCACAAGTATTGAATACAAAACTGAATACCTCAAGCCATATGATTTAAAAAAAAGAATCAACGTTTCAACACATTTCGATACCAGATTAGCATGTTGCCAAGACGTTCGCGGCGAGCATTTTGAATGGAAAGAGAGCTTTATTGTCAAAAAATTGTTACAATTTGTAAAAAAAACTGTAAAAACTAAAAAACAAACATAAAAATAACTAAATAAAGATACACTTAAAATAAAATTACAATATACAGAATAAAACCACAATGAGTAACAAAATTATAGGTGATAGTAATAGATAATTAAATATCATTATTGGAATAAAAGTCGTTTACAAAGTAGAAGGCACTTTCCAGTAAATATGCCCTTAAATTATTACGGAATGAGGGAAAAGATAATATCGATTTGATTTCAATTGGCAAGTGATTGTGCATTGTTTTGCATTGTAAAATATTGAGCCCTTAACTAAGGTCTAAGGACTAAGGTCGTGCTCCGCGTCCCTAAGTGGATAGCCGTGCAACGAATTAGGCAAACGGATTCAAAGATGAATAAGCAAGGAAGAGTCAGAATTTTTAATCTTTTAAAGAACTACCTGCAGTGAGCCTTGCTGTTTAGTAAAGTAGTAGAGTAAATATCTAACAGCTCTCTTTCGTAGTTTGAAGATTCGCTCAAATTGAGTCGCACCACACATGCCCCAGAAGGGAAGGGCATATCTGAGATGCGACTCGATAAGGGCATAATAGACTGTTAAAGAGGTGAATTAGTTCAATTCTTTTGAAACTGATCGCAATGTAAAGCAGGAGTAACTTAATTTCTTAGATGAGGCGGCAATATGTAATTCCTATTTCAAGGAATTATCCACAACAAGCCCTAAGAATTTTACGGATTGAACGACGTCAATGGTAGTGTTATTTAATAAAAAAGGCTGCAATGTATTTTTATATGATATGGTTTTAGAAAAGTTGAGTCAGAGAAGATTAGAATCGCACCAAGAGTGATTAGGACACTCTATGAAGTGCCGTGAGATCAAGGTTGCTCCAAGAGAAACTAATGTCGTCTGAAAATAGACATATTTTACCACTGATGTCGTTTATAAACTGAAGAAACAAAATAGGGCCTAGTACTGATCCTTGGGGCACTACACATTCTATATACTACATTTACAATAATTATTTTGAAAATCGATATCAAGAAAATTATCATCTAAAAATGCCATCTAAAGAATCCCAAACTGATAGAGATTTTATACCAATTTCAATTTCTGAAAAAACTTCAATCAAAAATGTTTATTTATCAATATCATTTATTCACATGTAAACCGAATAGTTTGAATATAATTCGTTCATAAAGCCTATTGATATATCGAACCAGTTTTTTGGGATTTGTTAAACTTTTCACTCACAGGTAAAATTAACGACCATAAAAAATTGTCTAGAAACATAGTATCTTCAAAGACATCATCTTATTAGTTTTCTTTGTGTGTTCTAATCGAAAAATAATTCCCAGAAGATCAATTTAGAATAACAGTGGCGAAACAGTAAACAGAAATGAAGGATTTTGTATTTAATTATTTTATCATAACACAAACATTCATAAAATATTTAGCATTTTTGGTAACCTAAGAAAAATGGAAATATTAGCAATATGTTTTCTATTATAAATATTATTTTATTAAATGTTAACCTTCAATCATTTATTTTAAACTACAAGTTAAAAGTGATTCCCAAAGTGGTCCAGGTACATCCCCCTCATTGACTCTGCAACAGGAATGTTCTTATAGATTTGCATAGTTACATCTTAGATTTTTTGACGAATTGGTAATATGAGGTAAATGTATCAACTAAAACTAGTAATAAGTATTTTGAAAGTGATTTACGAAGAAAAAAGTTTGGAAACTTCTGCACAACTATCTGCCACCTACTGAATACACTGTTTACACCACCTCTACACCAATACACATAATCACACTGTTTGACGCGCGCTTCGATAACCAAGTCATCTTCTCCAGATACTGAAGGTAAACTAAAACCTAATAATGACTTACCTAAATACTAAATTTTCCCACCAATAAACTAAATTAACTCCAGCGAAAAAACCTTGGCGGGAATCTTCATATTTATCAATAATGAAAAATGATCTACTTGTATGAGTTGTGGAATCTGGAATTTCAACCGAAATTTTTTCTTCAAAAAAAGCAGCATCGTAAATTTTCATACTACTAATTCATCCATCCGACAAGCTCCAGATACTCTTATTATTAATGCTACGCGTACTTGGATTTCATTTCCTTTTAAATGAGTTTCCTGTAGAACGACTAAATCCATCTTATAACTGTTCATTTCTTTGATATTTGTTTTAATCGTTCCTTCTTCGTAGATACCTCTTATATTCCATGTCCCATATTCATTTTGTTTTATTTATTTGTTGCTCATTGTCCCTTCTCATTCCAGCGTCACTTGGTCGTTGTCCATTTCCGTATACGTTTTGTCATCCAATATATTGTTCGCAAAGACTTCTAGTTTTTTGGATTGAGAACTAACTGCTCTTTTCATTATCTCAATTCCATTCTCAGTTGTCTATGTATATTCAAACAAAATTTCAATGTCAAAATATTTTATTACTCAACGTATTCTCATCTTAATTGGATGCATTTATTACAGCGAACCTGCAACGTCGTTAAACTTTTCAAAAAAAAAGTTTCTTCTTGCTCTGCAAACCAGACCTCCACAGCTTTTATTACCTCCTTGTTGGAAGAAAATTTACGACCTTTTAAACTTTTTTTCAGTTAAGGAAAGAGATGATAGTCGGACGGAGCTAAATTATTATTCTACCCTTTTCAAAAAAATTCATCATGATTAGTCCATGTCAATAACAAAAAGCTGAAGCGAGAACTTTCCCAACAGATTTTTGGACACGAAACTTCTTAGATCTTGGAGAACCAGAGTGTCGTCATTCCATCGATTGTTGCTTTGTTTCTAGATCATAGAAATGTACCCAAGGCTCATCCATAGTAACAATTAGGCCAATTCGGCTTAAGAAGTCTACATTGTTTTCAAATTGAGCACAGACCGAACGCGATGCTTCTACCATTGCACACTTTTGGTCAACATTCAAACTTTTGGGAATCCATTTTGCAGCAATTTTTCTCATGTCCAAATTGACGTGAACTATATGATAAACGCGTCAGTATGAAATATTCAGTGCTTCAGATATTCGTTTTAGCCCAATTCGACGGTCTGATAAAATCATGTCATGAACTTCATCGATATTTTCGGGGACTGACACAGAAACTGGCCTTTCCGATCGGTCATCATCTTCAATGGAAAATTTACCTCTTTTGAAGCTTGCAGTCCAATTTTTCACGGTCGCCTACGAAGGACATTAATCACCAAGGGTATTAAGCATATATTCGTAAATCTGCTTACCTCTTAACCCTTTTAAATACAGGTACTTGATGATAGCTCGATACTCCAATTATTAGATTTCCACAATTTCGGTGGAGAGTTTTTTCTTTTAATTTATTGTGTAACTCTGGTTTACTTTTTTGACGTCAAACTTTACACTGACACTTCTAATAAGTTATTGTTCGTTGCTATGGTAACGCAATATTTTGTTTATGCATGGAACTGGTCTACGCTAACTAGATATCAATACATTCTCGTAAGCCCAGTTTTCCCCTGCTTTCCCTTTTGTCTTTCTTCTTTAGCTCTCTTTCTTATTACTTCCTGTATGATGCTTTTCGACAAATCATCATTCAGGATAACTCTTACGACTCTATCTTCTCTTAATTTCCTCTTATTCCTCAAAACATTCATTTTTTGTTGTCATTTTCCAAGTTTTTTCACCTAGTTTTATAGCTTCTTTAACATGTACTTTTATGCCTAATTCGCTTTCAATGAAATTTACCCAATTAGTCATCAGTAACTGGGTGATTCCATTATAACTGTGATATTCAATGTCCTGTATTGTTTTTTTGTACTAGTCATTAATTAATAATCAATTAATAAAAATTTTGTGTTAATTGAATAATTCTTAAGATATTTAAACATTATTTTTATACAATATCACTTGCCACTTAAAGAAAACTTATACTACATCACTTGAATGTCAGTACCGTGTCATGTCCATTCCTAGAATTTACCGATAAATTATTAATTTTTTTTGTCGTAACAAATGATTTAAACTAATTACCTTATAAATTCTAATGTTTATGATCAAACTGAGGAAAATTGATGCACTTGTTGTTTAATATCTTAAGTTACCATGTCAGTACCGTGGATAAATGAGTCAGTACCGTGGAACTCAAAATCCGACATTTGTGTCTTGCTCGTGATACTTTGAAGTTGTAGTAAATTCCTCTTAGAGTTTTATTTTTACAGTAAAATAGATGAATAATATGCATAAAAAAGTTAGAAAAGTTAAATTTTAAAATCTTGAAATTTTGAATACAAAAAATCACAGTTAGAACGGAATCACCCAACTCTTTGTCATTCTCATCCATTCTGATACTACCACATTATTTTGTCTCTTTTCATTATCAATTCTCTCTAGTCTTTCAACCATGCCCGCTACCAGCTTTTTCAATTATTTACTTTAATTTTTTAATTGTACATTTTCTATATTCAGTTCTGTTATTTCTTTTATATATTCTTTTTGCTCTTCACGTATATCCACTTACTCTTTTGTCAGGTTTTCTATAGTTTGATCGATATATTCCATCATACTTTCTAGATTTTCGTCTATATTTCTATGCGTTTTCTATGGTGATCTAAATGTTTTTTTGCTTTTACTAAAATAGTCTCTCTTATTCTCCCTTTAAATCTTCCTTTTTCTACTACCTTCTGAGCTATCAGTATCCATAGATGTTCTCTTTTAATATTATTGCGAATCTTCGTCCTCAGTTGATATCTCTTACCACTTTACCGGTTATCAGCACTGCGGAAAAAACCGGACCCAGGTCGACCTATAAGAAGCGGCCTTTATCGGTGTGATTTTAAACACTTTATTAAAGAATATTGGTGTTGCTTAAACCAAACTTGTTTAAACTTTATATCTTTCACTGGTTCACTATAATCTTAGAAATTTAAATACTCGTAATTTTCCTATATTTTGGATTTAATTACGGAGCACATTCGCAATAGACTTTATTCTACTTTACCAGAATACTACATTTATGATGTATTTCAGTTAAGTTAATAAAAATTTCTTAAACCAGACATGACGTAATTTTTTTATTATTTTTATTACCTGGATAATTCTACCAACTGAATAACAAAAAACCTACTGAGGTATGAAAACCGTTTGTTATAGAAAACGAATTCAAATTAACTCATTTTGAGCAGGCATTGAGATTGTCCTACTAATTAACCTTGAAGTTCAGCTTTTGCAAACTGGTTAATAACATTAACTGCGGGTATTTTTCCAAAAAGCGCGTTTTATTTTTAATCTCGATATTTGATACTAACAAGAAAATTGGTATTCACAAACAAGTGACTAAAGACCATAATCAGTTTATTAAATGTAGTGAACGACTTTTCGTACAAAGCACCGATATGAATGCAGTTAGTGCCGAAATTACACATTATTACTTTCGTTATAGTTAATTTAATCATTGTTTCTCTAGAAATTGAAGTTGAAAAATATCAAATTTGTAGGGTGTGCTTTTTTTGTTAACATCTGCATAATAACAATTTCAATATACTTGTAAGTAGTCATGCAAGTATAATTGTAGTTTGCGGTTTTTTCGTGAAAAATTCGCCTAGAATTTCAGTTTTAACTTGTGTATAAACCATACATTGTTTCGATTGAAAGTGGGTTATTTAGTTATATAATTCACACTTGCGGTTTGTCATGGATTACACATAATTACAAGGATTTTAACCAAAAATATTGAAAGAATCTTTGTTTGTAACTGGCGCCCTTACCTTGAAAATGAAAACCGTTTAAACTATCATCTTTACATTTCTAGATAGATAGACTACCGGTCAAAAGTTTAAGTCCACCAAATTGTGAAGTGAAGAACGAAACGATGTACAAACCAAAAATAATAGTATCCGTTATTTGTTAACTTTATACTTCCTGACTTATTTATTTTTCTTTAACTGTCTTTCTTTTTTCTTTGTTTATGATTGTAGTTTAGTCCCAGTTAGTCCTGTAGAGAGCTGGAACATCTTGTGATTTATAATTTTTGGACCAATACATCTTTTTGTGACTCAAAATGTGTTTGTTGTGGAAAATTCATACTTATGTGTTTTGAAATGGGCAAAGCCAAGAAACAATCGGCTGAAACTGCATTAATCGCATGTCTTCATAGTCTAGGGCCTAGACTAGTCATAAAAACTTAAAGAGAACGAAATTACTGCTTATTTTGATAAATTAAAATTCTTGTAATATTTGTAATTTTTTCTTCAAGTTAAAAGATAAATAGGAAAAGGAAATTTACTGAAGCATCCCCAAGAAAATAATTTCTTTTTTATAAACATCATTTTAAAGCAATAATGTTGAATATAATGGAAACATTTCTAAGCAGAAATATGAAAAAAACAGAGCAACTTCAGTATTTGTCAAAAATCCTCTATATGCTACAATAACCAAGTTAAAATTTTCTCCTTTTGAAATTGACATTAGTAGCTGTGAACTATAATTGGTGGATTTTAAAACAAGGAAATACGGACGTCTTTGTGTTAAAGTAGAAATATTAGTTTGCTTTGAATGACCTGGAGAAGGAAGACATGATCATTTTCAACGCTTTGAATAATATTCCTGACTCTCACAATCAGCTGAAAAAGCTAGCGTTTGCCGCTCTTTTCCTTTTTGGTTCTACATATTTATGTGAACTTTTTAAACTAAAAAGTCGTGTTATCGATGAGAACTTGGAATCATGCCATTAAAAACAATTAGGACAACAAGGAGATACAAGCACATTGAATATATATTTATTAAGTATGAAATTTAGTTTTATTTAATGTAATAAAGTTAACTAAACAAGCAGATTTGGCTTCGATCTTTTCTAAATGTGATGTTCATATTTTCGCTCTTTGACTAATAAGTTTGCCGACCACTGGTCAAGAGAAAAGTAACCGTAGCATTGCCACCAAATCAAAAATACCTCGACATACAAAGTGAAAAAATATACATCTACCAGGAGATTTAGGATGGCCTCGGAAAGCCATAATCGCTGAATACGTTCAGTAATGTATTGATCAGAAGGTGTAATTGACGAATTACGGGCCAAAAGTTAACCTTTTAGGAAGGGTGGCAGTGAATAAACCTTTTATAAAACGTCGAGAGTGGGATAGAGTTTTATAGAGTGATGAATCAAAGTATAAGGCTTCTAGATTTAAGAAAAAATGTTTGTCAAAGAAAAAATGGATGTTAGATCCATGTGTAATCCCGACTGTAAAAAACGATGTAGGCTCGGAGATGGTTTGGGGATGTTTTGGATAAAGGGCGATTGGAGAGCTAGTAAAAATTAAAGGGATTCTGAAGAAAGAAGGCTATTGAAAATATTAAAGGAGAATATAGAAAGAGTATTTAAAATATTGAAAAGGAAGACTGTGCTGAAAATAATAAATTGGCCGTCACAGTCGCCCGACCTCCACCCGGCTGATAATAAATTAGCAAGAAATGGTCAACAATACCGAAAAAAAAGTGTTCTAAATACAAATATAACATACTTTTGTACCAAAATAAAATAACCCCCGTAGTTTACCTGAGACCAGTCTAATTTAAGATGTTTTGGGAATTTATTTTCATTTCGCAAAGTGTATGATAGTTACTTTACGAAATGAGAAACAATTATGAAGTAAAATTTTCAAAAAAATACGCGAAATAGATGTTTGAGTCGTCCAAGATCTTCGAGAGATGTTCGCAGAAAATTATTAGTTACTAAGTCGTAAATTATGACTAATGACACTTACGAGGATGGTCCCAACACAGAAAACACAAAAATTCTGGAAAAAATATATTTATCTCTCCACTTAATCTCCTTTTAGCTCTATACACTGTTCCTAGAAATGTTTTATGATAAGAATCATCAAGCTGCTCGAAATAGCCATTAACTGGCAACATCACCTCTTCATTGTTGGAAAATCTTTTATCGCCCAGCCTTTTTTCAGGTCTGGGAACAGAAAATAATCCAAAGGAGCTAAATCTGGTAAAAAGGGTACATGAGGCGGCAATTCAAACTTCAATTCATCTATTTTGACCATTTCAATAACGGATGTTGAGCTGGTACATTATCTTGATTTGATTAACACATTTTCTTCTTACCCAAATGCAGCCATTTTTCTTTGATCGCTTTGGTCAAACGTTCGCATAATACTCTACATTGATAGTTTATCCTTTGTCAACATAGTCAATGAAAATTATCTCACGCGCATCTCAAAAAACCGACCCATGACCTTGCCTGCAGGAGGAACGGTCTTCGTCTTCTTTGGATCCCTTTAAAGTCCATTGTTTCTATTGTTCTTTTGTTTCGGGTGTGAAATGATAGACTCGCGTTTGCCAAGCACTCGATAGAAACATCTTCACGAGGCTGTTTTTGTTCAATTATGAGCAAACACGGCACCTATCTTGCGCACTGCTTTCTCTTTTTCAAATATCCAGTTAATATGCGATGTACCCCACTATTTGAAATGCGTAATATGTCTGCTAGCTCGCGCACTTTCAGTCGACGATCATCCAGTACTGCTTTGTGGATTTTCTGGAGTCGTCAACCTCATTTGGTCGACCACTGCAATGCTAGTCTCCATAGGTCGCACGGCTTCTCTCTAGGTCAGGCCAGGTACTTCTAGGACAATCCTCGTACTGTAAAAATATATGGTTAAATATGTTCTGTCAAACCTATTGGGACATACGCAAAACAGGGCCCCCAAAAAATTATTATTGACCCTAATTTCTTCGCGGGAATTTAACCTTTAAACTTCGCATGGCAGCGCTTCCGGACCCAATTACGGCATTTCTGAATCGAAATAATAAGAAAAACTTGTACCGTATTGGGCTCCAGCAATATGGTCCTAGTTTTCGAAGAATTCTAGATTACCAGCTTAAAGGAAGGTGGATTTGAAAACGTGGATCAATAGAATGGTCACCTAGGTTACCTGATCCCGTCCCCCTTGATTCTTTTCTGTCCACGTTACTGAATTATTACTAAAATTAAGTATATTTTGATTTCTATCAATCAGAACCAACAGAAGCCTTACGAAGCCCTCAAAAAATATCACGACTATAACTTCATTAGCGGGAAATCACAAACCATCGTGCGAGTTGTGCAATAGTGAATTAACAGTGAAGCACCTGAACTGTTTAAAATATGACAACGAACGAAAAATGAATCAACTACCATATTCACTGGAGAAGCTATTTCAAAAAGACCCAAAGAAACTTATGAACTACCTGAAATACTGCAAACTAAATAGTAAAATCTAGATTTAACGATCTAATGTATCAAACCTTAATTCTAAATAATCTAAAAAATATGTTTATGGGGTCATAACTTTGAAAATTGAGAAAGTTGATGTTCAATTATTTTGTTTTATGTCAAAAGACGCGGAATCAAACAAACTGTTCGGCATGTATATACGTTTTTTTTTTCAAATATGAAAATTATTCGTAATCCTGTATATTTCACACGAATTCTAAGGGAAAGCAATTTATTGAGTTATATTATTAGAAATATTATTGGTTAATTGAGTTTTTTGGTAAAATACAACCTTTCCCAAGCCTTAATTATGAAGTGAAGTTTCAACGACCAATTGCGTAATTCAAAATTTTACGGTCACGATCGATTGGCTTGATGGCAAACTGCGGTTTGTAGGTAGTGTAATGAAGTATAAATAAAAAATACACTATGGATAATTGTATTTCAAATATTTTTGTACAAATTATAAAAATATTCTTCGATGAATTTCAAGCAAATTAATTTCTATGTCAGTTACAATAGATACGAGGGTCATGTTGGAAATTTTTTGAAACGTAGGAGACTCCCTTGAAAAACAAGAGCAGCTTTACATCCAGAGTGACCCATACACATTTCGCCGCTCTAGTGTATACAAGAGTCACGTCTCCCAATGTTGCATTTTCTGGTAGAAAAAAGAAGCTCTTTTTCTAGGTTCATCTGACAGTTCGGACAACTGCTGCCTGACATGTACCCTTGCAAGGATGTTGTGTCATTTTCCAGTAAAAGAATAACCATAAGCATAAGCATACGTCTGTACAGATATGTACAGATCAACGATCAAGTTTAGCTGCTGAACTCTACCCTGAAGGCAACGCCTCCATAACTTTTTGTTTTCTCGGCGCGTCGACAATGTTAATAATTTCTCCATCATCATCGTCAAATTCACCAAATATAAATTATAAATCTCAAATAATTTTACTAAAACCCTCGGATAAACTGAAGTTTAAACTACCCCCATACCTCCGGTAACGTTTAAACCGTAGTTTATCGGTAAACACCATCTATAAAACGTGATAAAGTCGAAATCTGTAGTTTAAGCTAACGTTTGAAGTTTAAACTTTAAGCTTAGTGCCACGTATCTCGACGGCTCGACAAATTACTTACTAACAGAAAGCTCTTTCAATATAATAGTACCTACATCGCCAAACCAACCCATCCACTATGTATTACACTTTCCACATGGTTACGATCCATACTTCAGTTTAGTTTCCGAACGCCAGTAAACATTTCCGAGAATCCTTTTACGAGGGTTATCTGAAAAGTTTTCGACCTAGACCTGAAGATATCAGTACTTACCAATATAAGTTGGCATATTCACGCATTTTTCTTACAATGGAAAAGAGTACCAAACTGTCATTGAGTCTTTGTTTTTGGAAGGGAACTGGAAGAGGAGCTGGACACCTATGCTATAGGTATATCACCACCACATTATATATTAGATCAAGACATTTGCCATATACTGAGGAGACCAGAAAGCTACTCGCGCGTTGAGTGCCGCATTTGCTAGCTTAGGACCAAAAGCACGTTTGCCGGGTCTTATTACCGCGCTTTTGTTTGTTATAGAAACGATCCTTCATGATGAGTGCTATCCCTGCCTAAATTCTGCCGCATCTATTTACCAACACCCTATGTATGTTTTGCCTCTAAATATATTCCATAAGTAAAGCTATAATGAAGAACTCTCTACATTAATGGGAGTGTGGAATAATTCTTGGGGGAGCTTACACTATGCGGATGACACCTTTATAAAGTTTAGTATAAAAATGAACGGAACCAAAACAAAACTAATAATAGTTGAAGAACGAAACTGAGTAAACAGGTCCCAACTGCTGAACGATCTCGAAAGGGTCAAAGAAACATGGATGGGTAGACGAAGTTTGAAGAAAAATAGCCAAAAGTGCGATTCTGAGACTTTCTAAAATATGGAAAAGCTCATACATAACCCAAAACACTAATCAGTCGATACTGGAAGAGTTAAGTGCAACCACTACTATGCATGAATAAAGTGTTACAGTATTTTGGACACGTAGCTAAAAGACGTAATGATAATATAGACAGACTCATAGGGATGGGAGGAGTACCTAAAGGGAAAAAGAAGTAGAGACCTGTGAGATGGTATGACCTATAGACCCACCAAATATAGAAGGAGAATATAAAAAAACGTATAGAGAGACAAGATTTTTAATTTCATCGTTAATACCAGAATAAAAAAGTATACGGAATCGCATCTTGGAGAATGTCAATATTGATTTAGGTCCGGACCCATGTAGGAGCCCCCAGACTTGAACGACGGAGCTTAGCTTGGGCCAACGCTGGGAAACCCGGCCTTGGAAACCAATAATGCCCCAAGCCTGGCTAAACTCTGTGTAACCCGACCTTGGCCATCTTATAGTCGGCCATGATTGGCAGAAGTCTGAATAACTATATGAAGTTTAACATTAAAAGTAATAATTTTTTATGCATAAAAGACAATAAAAAGTATCATTCTATTTATAGACTTCAAACAAGCTTTCGACAGCCTGAAAAAAGATATTACTAAAAGATATGCTATCAGGATCATCTTCATTTAACTCCTGAACCAACTGATCTTTGTAAGGGTGGAATTTTTCTTTATACAAAATAGATGATTCAATTACATCATTATCGGCGTGTCGATGTGTCCTTATGCGGATTTTTCTCAATCTCAAGAAGTACATCTATTGAATATATAATTAAACATTTCTACCTGGTTTTTGAATATTTTTTACTTGTCCAATTTCACGAAACTTTTTTTCAACTTTGCTAACTGTAGGCTGCGAAACGTGTCGATCAGGGTTTTTTTATTATTGAAAATTTCACCAACTTCTTGTTGAGTTCCTGTTTTATATTCTTTATACTTTCTTATCTTCAAATATTTTGTCCTGATGTTTAGCAGAACAGATACGAAAATACCTGATTAGTACCTATATTTTAATAAACCAGACAATATTGATGATGAAGTTAGGATAATGGAAGAAATTAACAAAATAACCTCTGAGATCATACAAAATGTTGTGCGAGAATTCCAAAATCGGCACGGTTATTGTCAAGAAGTGAATAGTGGTCATTCAATTTAATTATAAAGTGAATTGAAAAATATATTCTGATTATTTTAGGGCATTATAATTTTCATTCTACGTAAAGTTAGGTAATAAAAATATTACATCTTAAAAATTAATTTTCTCAAAGATGATTGCACCAAATCTAAAAAACTTTATGTTACTGAACAGAGGATTAAAGCCCTTTTCCAACAAGATGCCACACGACCCCATTTCTCATTTAAAATTTTCTGTAAATTGTCAATTTAAGAATAAAATTCGACCTGTTCAGGTTTTTTCCACTTAGTAGGTCCTTAGTAACACTAAAATTGAATTTATTCCATACATATCGTTATTTTATTCATTTGCTTTTTATTAAATAAGTTGCGTTAACGAAAGCTTTTATTAAATAGGTATGTCTTTCAAAAACCAGCCTTCAATCCATCCACTAACTCCTACCAAATTAGGTACCTAGAAATACTTTCTAATCAAATTAACTGCGCCGACGACATCAAAAAAAATTTCTTTCAATTACAAATCGCCTGTTTCTTTTATCTCTAATCTTAACCTCTCGATTATTCCACAAGCTCGCGGCTCATTCAATGAAAAAAGTGTAGGTATGCGTTGCCCAATAGCCGATCACAATAGTTAATGCCCGACTTCATTTATTTGATAATTAAAACGAGGTAGTAATAGATAAGTAGAGGATATCCCATTCTTCGTAATTACCGGTTTGGCTAGTTAAAGTTTAATTTGTATTATGACTAATTACACACTTCACAGGTGTTGCAACAACAAGCGGCTATAAGAGTGTTTCTTTTGGGAAGAGCGTGACTACCGAATCACTAATATTAATAAATCTTTAAACATCATCAGAAATTTTATTATTCAGTAACAAATATATACATAAACAATTATACTCGTGTAAAAAAAGACATAAATTAAAACCGTCCAACTACAAGGGGATAAATATGCATGATGCAACAATGAAGCTCGTTACGAAAATTATCATCAACAAAATTAACTCGATCAAAATCCTAGAAGATGAGTAGTAACGATTCAGATCAGGAAGATAATGCGTAGATGAAAATTATTCACTGAGTATGGCTCTCGAAATGGCTTTCCTCAGTAAGATGGACGGTCTATACAAAATAAAACTTTTAAGAGCAGTCCTCCAAACACGTCGCCAACCATTATAATCGTGTCAAAACTATTATGTATATATACAGTTGGGGTCTCATATACACTGCGACCTATAGGATCTATGTCTCCCCCTTTCTTGATGCGATACTGGAGAGCCCAGTGTTTAAGCTGATCCATTAATCCCACTCCTTTTAAAAAGTTTGGAATGTGGGATGGCTTCAATTACCAGAGACCTTCGTCTTCTATTTCAAGCGCTCTCAAGTGTAGTGCTCTGGAGTTCCTTAGTGTTTCACACTTCCAGAGAATGTTGTTAGAGGTTTCGTCCTCTGTGCAACAAAATTTGCATTATCTGCTAGGTCTCCAGATGTACCCCGACAGAACTCTTCTTATTTAGGATACATTCAGCAGATCTCTTCTAATTATAGTTTTCCAGAAGAGTCTTTGTCTGTCACAGCCCTTGTAGGTTGTCCAAATAATTGGTTTTGCTCCTATCTACCTTCTTTTCCAGTGCGTTTTCCATTGTTCTGTAGCTAATACCACAGAAGGGGTCGGGTCCAACGAAGGGCTTGTCTACCCCAGCTTTATCGAGATTATCAGCTGTTCCATTTCCCTTTGCTTCGGTAATTTTATTTTTCTTGTTTAGCTCGTTTAAGTCAAAACTAGTGTGGAAAAACAAGCAATCTCTGAACTCAATGGGAGCAAAAAACAAAGTTACTCTGATGTGGATATAATGCTACACCAGAGCGTACGTCAATGGACACCTGACGAAGAAATGCGGGTCAACTCCTTCCATAGAACCACAAACTTTTATGTGTTTCTCAAAGATACGTTATCACTTTAGAGGGGAAAAACGAAACGAAATCAAACGCATGCGGTAAAACCTTAGGTCTAGAACAACTAGATCTGGAATGATTTGTTCTTAAGCTTTAGATACATTTTCTGTCGTTATTACATCTGTTCCACATCCAACTTTCCTTTTTTCATTTAAAAGTTTAGGAGCATTGCTTGTAAGAACTCAGATCTTAAAAAGTAATTTCTATTTCTGGCGGAATAAATTTGACCCTGACAAAGGGCTCCCTGTTTTCTGAAGATTGTACTACTGTACTCTCCAAAGGAATGTAAAAAAAACATCATTGGAATCATTGGAAAGAAATTCAAGTAGAGTACGAGGGTTTACAACAATTTCTAAAATTTTCTTTGGGTCTTCGACTATTTCTGGAATATCGGTTTCCTTTCCGGCTCTTCGAAAACCATTTTTAAGAAGTCGAAATGTTTCCATTTGACTAATCTCTTATCCCAGGAAATTTTTAACTGCTTAGAAACAGTAATGTCTAAAGGTTGCAAGACACGGCTAGTATGCCGGAGTAATTTAATTATGTAATGTCATTTCACATAACCTCAAAATATTTTCGTAATTAAACATTCCAATTGCATGGTGCATTAATGTTGGTTAAATTTGGTTATTGCGGCTGCGTATGCGTGGTCAGTCATATGACCTGGATACCTGTTTTTATAGGCTACGTGAAGGAGCACGTCCATCGAGCCTAAAAATTGGCCATGTCCTAGCGCGAAACTTAAATGCGAGCGCGTGCGCTGTGGCAATAAATCACACTCTGTTTACGCGCTAATGTAAAACTCTATAAATTGACCTCAAATCTAATGAAATCTTCAATTATGAATCAAAATCGAATTAAAACAAACAAGAAAATCAACTCTTGCTAAACATTTAGTATTATGGTTTAATTTATTAGAAAGAAAATTGTTCTATCCCGTAACAAATTTCAACTTCGTTTTCTTTATTTGACTGTTAACTTCATTTCCGTAGTTGTATTATTTTTTTTTCCTTTGCCAGCATACTTGAAATAAAAAATCAAGTAGCGACGTCTCTGAGTAGGCGTCTCCATATGCGTCGCTCCGAACGGCGCCGTAACGTTAAACGTCTCCTTCCCGCCTCTGTGCATTCCGAGAGGAGGCGGTTCGATCAACTAAATTCTCTCTCACCTTTGAAAACTTGGAGCTCCGCCCCTCACGTTAAATCTACCAGTTTGTTAACCGCTAAATTATTTCACTGCAGGTAGAGTCGAGGACAATGGCGTAACACTCCCGGCCCGAGAAGAGTTTTCGAATTCATTTTTGGTAACTTTTTACCTTGGTAAGCTTTTTTAAAATATTAGTGTGACTGGAACTGAGTTAAAGGGGGGTAATCATACGAAGGACAGGAAAAATATTAGAAATGATTCAAAATAAGATACAAAACGGGTAGAAAATTTGGAAATTCAATATTCATATAAAATAATCTGTTACGAGGGCTGCTACTTAAGATTTGACATAGATAAATTTATTAAGATCAATAGACTTTTGTGTTCGAACCAATTGTCGAAGTCCATTGTGATTTAAACGTATCAACTGCTTCTTCGTATATAGAAAAACGTAGACCTCGCAATTTATTTTTGATCTGCCGGAATAGAAAGAAATCATTGGATGCCAACCAAGGGACTGTACAGCGGATGATCCATCAATTCGATGTTTTAACTGTTTGAAAATGTTTTTGTTTGAACTGATATGTGAGAACTGTGAAGAAAAATTCGTCTTCTGCGATTGATTTCCCCGATTTTTTCGAACACTTCTCACAAAAACATGCTGGTGTACCATTCAGGATTGACCGTTCTACAGTCCACGGTTCACTAATGGAAAGGCGGTGAGATGTCGATATATTCCGAAAAAACAGGCGATTATTTGTTACAAAGTGGCTTTCCTTGGATTTGGTTCGGATTAAAAGATCCATACAGTCGGTTGTTGTTTAATTTCGGGTTCCTATACATAGATCAATGATTCTCCGGCTGTCACGATCTTATAGACGTCTTTGGTAGCCACGCGTTTTTTCAGCATTTCTTTGCACCAATCGATACCAGATTTTTTTGAGCAATTGTCAAATTATGCGTTATCCAAAGTGACCAATTATTTTGACAGCCAAATATTTGGATTTTGGACAATCTTCACGAAATTTATCCTGTACCGATGTTCGATTATAGTTTAAAAGTACGGTGCCAGTGGAAAAGTGAGTGGAACAGATCGCACTCGATATTAAAATCTACAGAACCATCCCTCCAACTATGGAAAAACAACTTTAAAAATCGTAGGGACCAAATAAAAATCGATAGTTTAAGGCTGGGGCACACCAAAGTGACACACTCCTATTTATTTAAACGAGTTTCACCAATATGTGAAACTTGTAACGAGAATCTAAACATGAAACACTTATTGTTAAACTGTCAAAAGTACAGAAGTCAGAAAGACTAACCAACAACTTTCCAAACATCATGTTCGCTCTGCTGAATAATAATTGTAATATTGCCGACTTAATCAAATTTCAAAAAGACACTCAACTGTATCATAAACAACTGACATGTCGCTAATAACCAGTGTTGCCACAATTTAAAAGCTGAATGTAAAAATTGAACTAGAAAATGTACTAGATTGTACCAACTTCAAACAAATTTAATAAAATTATAGAAAGATGTATAAACATAAGTTTAAATTAAATTTTTTTTTCCAAAAATGTTATAGACTGTGTCAATTATTATTTTAAGGATGAAAAATTTATATAAAGTTTACCGATAAAATTAGCAATGCAGTACAAAAATCTCACGATCTAAATATAAATCAACTTGGCTCTGTTTTCTAATTATTGTTACAATCTAGTACAATTTCTAGTTTATTTTATTAAACGAAAATATAAAATAACTTTATATCTGCGAACGCAGGGAAAATGTATTAGAAAAAAGGAAAAATGTACTAGCGTATAAAATACACTAAAATGTACTAAAATTGTACTAGATCTGGCAACACTGCTAATAACCTCCCTAACGTAAAGAATTTGATGGACACTTTCTGTAGCACCCTCCATAGTTCGTGGGAGATATCCCGAACGTGTTCTGTCATCAGATTCATGCGCAGTTTGAAATTGTGCGTTTGCGTTGCTAATAAAACATGTTCAAGATTAAAAATCGTGAGTTCGCGGAGCACAAATTTCTAATTCCGAACGTATTCTGAGCATCGAACTCGATAAATAAATGGAACGGGCACGTAGCGCTACGAAAGTGGGGCCGACTGAAATAGCTATATTGTACTATCCCCGTTGCAATCTTTCTCATTGCACAAACAGTAAGAACTAAGAATATGTTCATGTGTTGAATTATATCTTACTTATTATAAATAATTTAAATATTTGTTTATGTGTATTTGGGAAAAATAACGTAATATTATTAAGTATACAAAGTCAAAGCATGTAATTAGGAACAAGTATTTAAAAATAATATATAAGTGAATTACAGGCATAATATACGATTCGAATACACAAGACCTTAAGAAATAAAAGCATTTTATTGAAAATCGTTCAAAATATTATGATCGTCGTGCTGGTTCCTTTCGAAAATCCGTGACGGGTTTGAGATGTTTTGGAAAATGAAACACATTCGGAACGGCTTCAATTTTAAGACTTTTCATTTGCTACCAGGTATACCTTGGTAATTTGATGGTAGGAAATGTTCCCCACATGAAATACTTGTTCTCGACGGATTCCAATCTTCCCTGCGTATGGCTCTTATCCAAAATTTTAAAATTTCTGGACGTTTAAAAAGGAAACTACAAAAACATTTTTAAGGTTAGAAATATTTGTGGTAAAAAATATCGAAAACAGACCTACGTATGACAAGAAAGAGCCTTGTTTGTGTCATGTACATTATTGTAATTATATGCAACACAGTTCAATAATATGATGAAAATGTCGTCAACACTTACTTCACTAATTTTTGTATTCACAAAGCTTGAAAATCCTCACAAATTCAAAATCAAAAACATGAAATCATATGAAATATTAACCAATAACGCCATTAAGGCCGCTTGACATGATGCAATACAACGTGCAATGCAATGCAAGACGCAATATTTCTTAATCAAAAGCATGCGCATATCAAGTTCAACTAATTATTTCATTCATTTCATTGACATTATCGGTTTTGCGCAATTTTTATTTCGTGTAAATTGCAATCTAGTTACTTTTGGCTTAACAGACTTTCGTAAAACTTTGTCATTTCCATTATTAAACTAGGTACAAAATATCGGATAAATTTTGAGGTTAGGAAATTGTTTACTCTTACGGTTTACACAGATTTGCATGCAATTTCTTGCACATTGTATTGCATTGTGTCAAGCGGCCTTAATAAGATAAAAATATTGCATAGACGAATATTGCACGTTTCTTGATATTAAGCAAGTTTCCTGCCATTTCATCATAATTGTCAATAATCTAAATTTCATAAGCCAAAGAAAACAATTTCCTAACCTCAAATTTCATTTAATATTTTTTGATCGGCGTAAAACTTGAAAATGTAAATAACAAAGATAGGTGGGGTAAACAAGAAAAAAGTCTGATGGGTAGAAAAGGACACACAGGCGATTGGGGTCCAGGCCCTGGCTAGATAAAACAAGTGGAAAATGAGTTTAGCTACAGAATTAGACTTGAAAACATACAATAATTATTTGAAAATGGATGTAGAATCATTTTAAAAACTCCTGAGGTAGATAAAACATAAGATAGCTAAGAAATACTTAAAAATAAATAAATGAAAATGTCACCAAATCGATAATGTTGCAAATGCGAGATATTGCATGAAACAATCAGCTGGACTTCATCTGCGCATGCGCATGATCAAGGAATATTGCATCTTAAATTGCATTGCACGTTATATTGCATCATGTCAAGCGGCCTTTAAGCAAAACACTCAAGATAAAGACGGAGATCCTCCAATCATTGTTCTGTCTCTTACAATTTTGGTCACTCTTTTGCTTGCCTTCGCGCATTGACGAGTCCCTTCCATTTAATTATCAAGCTCGATGGACCTGAGTAAATATTTTCAATCCATTTTTGTGTTTTTCTACCTACTTGCAATTAAAAAAATGTGGTAATTCAATTTATACTTACCAGAATTAATCTTCGTCCATTACATTATAGAGTAAATTGAATATTATATACATTTTATTCTCCTTGGTACCTAAGAATGTATATTCAGAACATATTCTGAACAAAGCATGCGTATTTGACACGTTCAGAAGATATCCAGGATACATTCGGAATGTGTTCAAATTATCTACCGCGAACAAAGCTAATAAGTTCAAAACGTCCGAATTATCTTGCTTTGTTGAATATTATTTGTTCAGAAAAATTGATACAAATATTATTTTCAAATTTGCTCACATAAAAGTTAGTTCGTAAAAATCTTGAAAATATTAAAAAAGCAGATAATTAAATATAAAATATAATCATGAAATATATCAAACGTTAGTTATTTCTATGAATATAATATACTTTGTATCAAATATAAACTTCGAAATAAGTTTTGGAAAAAATAATTTGTGTAGTATCTCTACTTTTCAATTTTTATTTTATTTTATATATTAGCTTCCTCTATTCCTTAATGTCTCTATTCTGACAATCTGGTAGCGTGCGTTCGCGTTCTTCTTTCTTAACTATTCCTACGGTATTCTTTTCCCTTCGGCAGGAATGATCCCAGCAATAACTATCGCATATTGTCAAAACCCCTCTGTACTTCCACTATTCGCTGTATTTCTGATATCTCAAGACATCCGTCCACATTCAGCTCCATATAGCTCCTGCAGTGCGCATCAGCAATCTCCTATTGGTCGAAGATGATTCTTTAACATACCATCGATTACCTTGATAGTATTGTGCAAATCTATTTCAACGTGCGAATAAAAATTTGAAGCCAAACTCTGAATTTAGAGAAGAAGAAGAAGAAGAAGCGTTTTCCATTCCATTCCACCACCCATTAGCCAGATTTAGACTCTCAGATTATTTTCTATTCCCAAAATGGATTAGCGGTCAAATTTGTGCGAAGTAATTTATATTATAAAAAGGTTATCGAACTCACTGGAAAAAGTGTATAAAAAGATACAATACATTTTTTTCCCAAATCTGATGTTTCGAGTACTTCTGAAACCATCCTCGTAACTACCCTTCTCTTAAGCGTAAGCATATAAATACGGAAATAATTCAAACGTAATTAACATCATCCGATGTATTCGACTATGCCGTTTATTTTAAATTGTGAAAGAAAAATCATCCCTGCTATCATTACTCCTTTCAAAAACAATCTTCTTCATCCGCCAGTGATTCGATAGGTGAGTAAGTTCGCGCGTCTGTTAGAATGGTACTCAGGTACAAAGGCTGCCGCTGACAGCTGACTAAATGCCTATCTTTAAGGTGTCAGTCCAACACAAATGAGTTTCCTTTAATTATAGGGCCAAGTCGTTTCTGTGTTATGCCGCTACGGTCTACGTTCAAGCAAAGACCGGCGTTCATATGTTTATCACTCTCGAACTTTTTAGTTGAAGAGCTCGTTATTAAAGCGTTTACAGATTTTTCCATAGCATTCTTTCCGTATTACAAAAAATACACTCGCCACAACATTAACGCATATTATGTAACATCAAAAAGAGTTACGAAAATTATCCCAGAAGTAACTGGACTGACCTAGAAATGGCGATAGTTGCTTGAAAAATTTCACTGTATTAGAAAGTATACAATCTCTACAGCATATGTTTCAAGTTTGGCAACGTTTTCAGTAAATTTGTAAACATGGAAAAAAAAGTGGTCATCGTTTTGTGATACAATACTTTTTATTTGAAAGGCATTAGACCAACCAATATAAAAGCTGGACTAGATTCTACTCTGGATGAGACTCCTCCTTCGTTATCAACAGTAAAATATTGGGTAGCAGAGTTTAAACGAAGCCGCTACAACTTGTGAAGACCAGCATCGATGTGATCGACCAAATGAGGTGACAACTCCAGAAATGTTGAAGAAAATCCACTAATCGGTACTGGATGATCGCCTACTGAAAGTGCGTGAGCTAGCAGACATAGTAGGCATTACAGAAAGTGCATATTAACTGAAAATTTAGACATAAGACAAATTTTTGCACCGTGTCATAACCATAGATGAAAATTGGGTCCTTCACTTCACACTCGAAATAAAAAATAAATCAAAACAATGGACTGAAAATGGAGAACCGGCTCTAAAGAAGGCAAGGTCATGGCGTCGGTTTTTTGTGTTGCGCGTGTGGTTATTTTCATTGACTATGTTTACAAAGGATAAACTATCAATGTAGAGTATTATGCGAACGTTTGACCGAAGCGATCAAGCAAAAATGGCGGCATTTGACTACGAAGAAAGTGTTGTTTCATCAAGAGAATGCAACAGCTCACAAAACCGTTATTTCAATGACCCAAGTTGATGAATTGAAGTTTAAATTGCTACTCGTGTACCCTATTCGTCAGATTTAGCCCCCTGTTTCCAGACTTAAAAAGATTTTCCAGCAATATCAACGAAGATTCTTATTATAAAAAGGTATCGAACTTATTGAACATCGCTGGGAAAAGCGTATGGAGCTAAAAGGAGATTATGTTGAAAAATAAATTAATTTTCTCAAAAATTTTTGTGTTTTCTTTGTTGGGCCAGTTACTTCTTGGACTATCCTCGTAGAAGCCTTGTTAGTGGTCCAAGATGATGGCTGTAGAATATCTTTTAACCGTAAATATTTTATCGGCGTACTAGAAATTCAGTTTTTGATTGCATCTTAATCCGTTTGATACCAAATTTCGGTAGTCGATATGAAAGTTATTTTAGGTCTTTTATTTATCGATAGAGGTAGTACGAAGTCAGCTAGTTCTACAAATATTTTCATCTCCATAAACGTTTTTTTCTAATAATTTGAAGCGAACAATAAAAAAATACAACTTTTTTGTAGGCTCACACCTACATCTCGAAAAAGCTCCGCGACTATTTCTCTCGCAGATTCTCTGTGAGTTTAGAAAGAGAGATTTGCCTCTAAGCAAACATATCATGTGGTAAATTACCTGCCTACTCTTATTCTTTGGTGATATAGTCTTGATTATACTGAGTGTTTAAAATTCCTAGTTCGTCATAGATTCCTTCGAAGGATAGAACTGAAATTTACGACCGTAATTTTATGATTTCTCATTAATTGGTACTACGCGAATTGAGAAAAATTAAACCGTCGAATCTCAGAAGATCGTAACTTTTAGCGTCTACAGTCCAATAGGGCATGGATAGTCTTGAAGTCCTCGACAATAAAAAAGACGCAAAAGTAGTTTTGAATAAGAATAAATAACAAAACATTTTTTTCTATTCTCATAGTTCATAAATATAAAATTAGCACTTTTTAGAATATCATAAACTAATACATAGGTACATATCATATCACATTTCACAAATACAGGGTGTATCAAAACGATCCAACTATTTTAAGAGTGACTGAGAAGAAAACAAGACGCGGGGAAGATTCGTCGAGGGGGTTGTTTACGCGTTCCTTAAATTTTTAGCTGCCATCATGCCGTACAAAATAGAGCAACGTTCGTCTTTCGTGCGCGCGTATTTTTAGAACAATCTATCACTTATTCGAATTCGACGGTTGTATCGGTTACATTATCGACTGCGCAACATTGCGGAGGCCCCAAGCAATGCAACAATTTTAGCTCTACATGACGGTATAAAATTGAATTTTGTGAATGAAATGTTAGGGAGATTTAACAATTTCATCAACATGTTGGATGGATATGTGAATCGCCAAAATTGTCGTTTTTTGAGGAGAAAAGAATCTACAGACCTAACATAAACGCCCAAAAGTTACCGTGTGGGTTGCTATGTCGGCGAACTGTATTATTGGGCCCTACTCTTATGAAGATAACAGAGGACATGCAGTGACTGTAACTTCTGCACGATATGTCGACATGACACCCAATTTTTTCGGGCCTCAACTGCAACAATGTGAGCATTATAACATGGTTCTAACCGGATGGGGCTTCATCGCACTTTTTAACTGTATTGCACGAGTTATTGATAGAGGTGATATTGAATGGCCACCTGACTTGACCCTACCTAATTTTTTATTGTGGGGTTATCTTAAGACCGTGTTCTACGAGAATAATCACGAAATTTGACAGATTTAAGAAACAATATTGAAGAAAAGATCAGGAATATTCCTCGACCATTTCTTCAAAAACTTTTTGAAAATGTACGGTTTGAAGAGTGCCGTAACGTGAGGGTCGACATTTAAACAATGTCGTGTTTAATATGAATATTTAAAATAAGTATAATGTATTTTTTTTTGAGCACATTGACCGCATGACGGAAAAACGAATTGTGAAAATATCAAGGGACAAATCACCAGCAGGACAAAGAAGCCTTGGAAGACCTAGGAAAAGATGGAGTGACAACCTCCCAGGTGACTGAGCAGAGGCAATGATGTGAAGAAAAACAGGCAATCATGCCTATACACAGCAGGAAGAAGAAGAAGAAGAAGTAGTTGGATCGTTATGAGCAGTATCCTACGTAATGTGATATTTTGCTTTATATAAAGTTCACATTTTACATCGATGCTGTGCGTAAACTGATATTGCAGGATCGTCATCTGACATACCGTGAGATTTAGACAATCTTGGACATTAGTTCCATTCGCATACATTTAATATTGCATGAACTCTTGGCTGTCAAAAAGATTTGTTCGCGTTGGATAACGCATAATTTAATGGCCAAAAGAAGGACGTATCGATTAGTGCACATAAATGGTGAAAAAATTCAATCGCATTGCCTCAAAAGACGTCTTTAAGATCTATGTTATAAAGCCGTTCGCGCACGAAGAACTTCGAAACAAATGCAAATTCGATCATCGGTGAGCCCTGATACTAGCTCAAATTTCTTCTGCTTTCCTTGTAACCAGAATAGCTCACGCAGGTAGACAAAATGAACGCGATCTATCTAAAAACGTCAAATCTTCACTATCAAAACAATTAAACCAACGATGTGTCCTTCGCTCATTAATGGTGTCTTCGTCTTCAATTTTACATAATTTCCTTGCTGCCATAACTGCTTTAAACTTCTGTTTCCAATTACGTATGTATTTGCAATAAACAAATGTCATATGTATCGTACTCCATACTATTTATCAAAAAAAAGTACTTCGTTGTCAATCAACAATGATTAATAGGAAGCGAAGAGATTGTACTTTTCATATAGAGACTAGTCATAATATGACAACCATCATTATATCGCCCCATATGATTTAATTCCTTGCTGGTGTTTCTAGATGACCATGAACTGGTATATATTCAAATTACATTCAAAAATCACACGTTTTGAAAATGTATTTGTTACTTTTAAATTTTCAAAATTATTTTTTTTTATATTCCAAAAGCACAAAAATAATAAATTTATTTTTTTACGACTTCCTTAAAACTCTACATACGAGGATTGGTTCCAGAAGTACCTGGCCCAACAAAGGAAATTTAAGGGCAAATATATATTTATTTCTCTCTCTCTCTCTAATCTCCTTTTAGCTCCATACACTTTTCCCAGCGATGTTTAATGAGTTCGATACAATTTTCATAATAAGAACAGTCAAGTTGTTCCACAATTGGAGAATATTCGACCACTGAGTAGTTTTTTTTTAATCTGGAGACAAAAAATAATACGAGGGAGTTAAGTCTGGCGTATAGGGTGTACGAAGTAGCGATTTAAACTTTAATTCATTAATTTTGGCCATTGCAATAACGGATGTGTGAGCTGGTGCATTGTTTTGATGTCTTTCTTTCTTTCTTGGCTCAAAAGTGCGTATAATACTTGCTGTTTTCCAACGTAGTCAATGATAATTATCACACTCACATTCCAAAAAACCGCCATGACCTTGCCTACAGATGGAATGGTGCTTGTTTTCTTTGAAGCCCTTTTCAGTCCATTGTTTTGATTGTTCTTTTGTTTATGGTGTGTGATGTCTGTGAAACAATGCCAAACACTCTATGGAAACAACTTCAAGTCACTGTTTTTGTTCCATTGTGAACAAACTGGGCACCTATCTTGCGAACTTCTTTCTCATGTACAAATTTTCAGTAAATATTTGATGTACCGCACTTTCTGAAATGCCTACTATGTCTTCTAGCTCGTGCACTTTCAGACAACCATCATCCAGCACGGCTTCGTGTATTTTGTTCAACATTTCTGGAGTCGTTACCTCATTTCATCTACCACTGCGATGCTGATCTGCTACCCAATATTTTACTGTTGATAACGAAGCAGCAGTCTCACCTAGAGTAGGATCTAATTCAACTTGCATATTAATTGGGCTAATGCCTTTAAAAAAATTGTGTTACATAACGATGTCTAATTTTTTCCATGTTTACAAATTGATGGCTGCCAAACAAATACGAAGCAACGTGGCGTCTTCAAACTTGGAACATATGCTGTATAGACAGTGTACTTTCTAATACTTGAGTATTTTTCAAGCAGCTACCGCCATCTCTAGCTCAGGTCAGGTAGCTTTGAGACCATCTTCGTAAAACATACCTTCGATTTAATTGGATGTGAATTGGATAGGATTGCAGTTGAAAAAATTTTATTTTATTGATGTTTCAATTTTTCATTTCATTTTCTAGTTGAGCAGTCATAATGTTATACACGTAACTCTGTATATACTGATCGATAAATCATAAGTATCTAAATAAAAATTGCAATTATCAAACATGTTAACATATTAAATTGCTCTCTTTTTAATGTCGCCGCTTAACATAGTTAATTATATTTAGGAAGATTCATCTATACACAGAGCTATTAGAAGAACTGAGTTTTAAATTTAAATTAATATAGCGAAAAAATAAACCAAGCCCACAAATCGTAAATCAACGTGTCACTAAGTTAATTTAAAAAAATGCAATCTCTTGTAGGACAAAACATCGAAAAGGACAAAGTTGGCAGCAGCCTCCGTGCATAAAATCGTAGTAGTGACTACTGTTGCAATACACGGTCTAAATATGAGTCCTCTCTATAAGAGGGATATTAAAAGAATTAGATAAACATACAGGGTAATACTAAAGTGTTAGTGATAAGGGAAATAACCTATAATTTAAATACAAAAAACTGTAAGGAAGATTATAGAAGTGACAATTGGAAAAAAGAAAAAAAAACTCGATAAAAACAGCTTTCGAGTGAATAATTGCTACTAAAACTAATTTCCATGATCCAATGTTCTTCACAATTTCAAAGTACGAAAATGATGTGGTAGGAAAAATGTATAAGACAAATCTTTAGCACCCACCCCTTAAAGTAAGATTTTGTTACTTCTAGTAGAGTGTGAATATCGAGTACTGACAGTAAAAAAAAATCGTCAAGGAGAATAGCGGATGACTTACAGATGACTTACATATTCTACCATATTCTAAAGTCAAATATGACAAGAAAATATTAAACCGGAGTATAAAAAGCTGCTATTCCGGGCCTTATCGACTCTTCTACTTTCCAGGAATGTATAAATTCTAAGCTTTTACTTCACTTTTTAAAGATGCCATGTCAAACACTTCCAAATGTATGAAGGATTACGATTTGATAGCTTATGACCAGAGAATGAGAAAGTATCCTCAGGTTTTAATGAAAAAACAAAACATATTAACCAAACTGTATTATGTACATTATACGACACCAATGTAATGTTTTTCTTATTTATTTAAACTGTTTTTCAAGGGTGAGGTGAATTCTACATACGATGTTTCTCACTTAATTTATTTATACCCATACACTAAGTAAACTACAGTATTTACTATTCACTAAACTATACAATAAGACTTATTACTAACACGAATTTAAGTCTTAACATTTTAATTTATTTAAACACACCCTTTACTTGCCTATTTCGATATGTTTGGGATACAATTAGCTTATTTACGGACTTACTCGCTATTAAACGAGCGCCTATTTATACTAAAAGAATTTCTCGATAATTCGGTTCTAGAATGTAAACCAACAAAAAAACCTTCCAAGATATTGATTCTGTTAAAACAATATAAAGAAATCGCCACCATATAGGTAAATAGACGTTTTTGTTATAATTTCCGCATCCGCTCTTGGAAAGTATTAGATGCATCCACCAAATCGTAAATTGTAATAACATAATCGAACAGGACCGGCTTCACGGTCCATTTCGTGTATGACTTCGTAACAGTATGTGGATAATAGGAAGCTCGTCGCAGATATGAAAGCGGATAATGTTATAGAGTAGTCCATTGATACTACACTTCCAAGATATAATTTGAACAATTCAAAGAGTAATGTGCAAGCATAGAGGAGGAATATAATTGGTAACACAAATGGGTAAAACACGCCTGAAACCATAAGGATGAAAATAGTGGAGAAAACGCAAGTAAAGCTAACTAAATATGCTATTATTTTCCAGAAGACGATCCACGGTTGTGTGGAAGAATATCGTTCAATTGGTAGCTATACAGAGAACCAAGCAACGCTCAAGACCCTCAATTCTATACAGGGTGTCCCACGACGAGTTAAAACTGTCTGTATATGTCAAAATACTTATAGTAAAATCATGAAAATTTATACGTTTGGGTTTTCGGATACGATCTTTTTAACTAAAATATTTTCAAAGATAACCGACTTCTGGTTCTACTGGAAGTCGACTGTAACTCTGTTGTTTTGAGTAGAACACCCTGTATATTAACACATTTTTGGGATCTACGTAAAATTTTAGTATACTTTTGTCTTAAAACTTTTTTCGAAAAATGCATACTTTTTGAGGAATTATTTTCGTTGTAAAAATATGAACGTTGCAGACCCTTTTAAATTATTCTTTTACGAGGATACCCTTAAAGATATGAAAATAGTTTCTGTTCGGTTGCTTTAACCAAGATTAGACGTGTGTGAATCTATGTTGAAATATTTTTCATTTTATACAGGGTGTGTATAGAAAGTGTTTAAAGTTTAACTTCAGAAATATCAAATTTCTTTATTTTTTTAAATAGAACCACCCGATTTTTTCTATTTTAATACATTCAGATTCAGGGGTACAAAATAAGGCAAATTAATGTATACTTTCCTAAACGTAAGCCTTACCGTTATCCAGATATTAAATTTTTAGAGATGCAAGTGTGGTCTAAATTTTATTTTGATCCGTTGATACAAACACTAAGAAATAAAAAAGTATTTTTCCTTATCTTGTCAAGGTCTATAAAGAAAATCAAATCAAATTGTATTTACTAATCCCATTCCAAATTTTAGTCGTTTCAAGATATTTGAGGTTTTAAATTATTATTGTATTAATTTTTTTGTTTTAATTTTTTATATATACTTTTAGTAGGCTTTGTAATAAATGACATAAATTTAACTGTCATTCGTCAATTGTTGATAATCTTGAAAATCGTTAAAATGGCTCATTTATTTGCTGCAAGATATCCAGATAGACCACGACCAAACTTGCATACTGTTAATAGAATCCCCAACAATTTGAAGCTATACGGTTCACTTGAAGCAAAAGTTAACAGGTCAAAATAAAATTTAGACCACACCTGCATCTCTAAACATTTGCAGAAAGATAGGAAAGACATGAATTTGTGCTATTTTTCACCCCTGAATAAATTAAAATAGAAAAAACCGAGTGGTTCTATTTAAAAAAATAAAGAAATTTGATATTTGTTAAGTTAAACTTTGAACACTTTTTATACACACCCTGTATACAATGAAAAATTTTTCAGCATAGATTCAAATACGTCTGACCTGCTGAAAGCAACCGAACAGAAACCATTCTCATACCTTTAAGGGTATCCTCGTAAAAAAATAATAAGGGTCTGCAAGGGTAAAATTTTTACAAAAAAATTTATAACTTGAAAAGTATGCTTTGTTCGAAAAATGTTTGTGGACAAAAGTATACTAAAATTTTACGTAGATTCCAAAAATGTATAAATATAAAGAATGTTCTATTTAAAATAAAAAAGTTACAGCCATCTTTGAAAATATTTTAGTTAAAAAGATCGTATCCGAAAACCCAAACGTAGAAATTTTCATGATTTTACTGTAAGCATTTTGCCATACACAGATAGTTTTAATTCGCCGTGGGACACCCTGTATAGTTCAACTACTAATATAAGCTAATATGAGATTGTGTGATATTGAACTGACTTTTATAATGAAGGGTGAGATATTAATTATGCCGATAATACCTGATCCAACATTACTTTTTATAGGTTTTTTATTAGTTATGGCTCTAAAATCGTTCTTCCACGTTTCACCATAACCTCTCATTCTATACTGTTAAATTTTATATTTCGAACCATTAGACACTCCCAAAAATGAGCCACAACCGAAAACCAAGCTCAATATACAATAACCGTGCCGTCAAACTTATTTGTACAACAGATATTAATTATACTTAGTTATTAAATCCATTTTTAACACAATAGCGGAGAATGGTCGATTTTTCTCAAAGATAATTTATAATACGAGGCGGATAACAATTTGATGCTTTAACGGTCAATTTATAAATTATATTGTTCCACTCACCTTATATATTTTCGAGATACACGAGGTGAGTGAGAAAAATAACGAGACTGTTTGATTTAGTAGAGTTTTGATTTTTCCCAAACAAATTATCCTGTTAAAACTATACAAGTTTCTTTCGACTGTTCACCAAAATAATTTCCTTTTCTGACATATTGAAATTTCGTGGAAAGAGAGAAGTCACAAGAGCTCAAATCAGGTAAGGTGTGCCGTCTGACAGGGGTATTATTACGATGAATAATCCACATCCGCAATTTCTGAGATTTTGCGGTACCTTATAAAATAGTTTATTATGCAACAAACATTTAATATTAAGACGCGAGTGTCGTAATGAATAATTAGTGTCTTATTATCCCTTAAATAAGAGTTGCAAACACTATTTTTTCCACAACCAATCAAATTAATGGAAAACAAACAATTTATTTTCAAAATTCATTAAATTTATAATAAATAGTGAGTTATAATGACATATTAAAGAATTATTTATGTGAACTATGCAAGTAACAATATAAAAATTAGTTTTTTATAATTATTCCGGTTCTTGCATAAATTGAGAGTTAAAATTTTCGTATACTTTTGCTAATTTTACTGGCAATAAAGTATTTACGGCTCTCGTAGTGTGTTATATATTTGTAGAGTTAAATTGTCACTTTCACTCGTATTGAATTTCAATCGGTGAAATTTTGCGACAATTTATCAAGATTTATCATGGATATATCAGAGTAGCTGAAGATACTAATTAGTAGCGTTAAAAAAGTACTTATTTGTCAAATTCCTCTAGGGAATCAGTTCTACAGGAAACTTAGTTGGAAACGGCTTTTATACTGAACATTTCGTAGCAATTCAGAAATTGTTATTAAAGTTTATGATAAAGACAGTACGAGAATGGTCTCAAAACTACCTGATCTGACCTAGAGATGGCGGTAGTTACTTGAAAAATCCCACTGTATTGGAAAGTACACAATCTATACATCACGTTGTTTAGTATTTGTTTGGCAGCCATCAATAGTGAACGTGGTAATGATTAGGTGATACAATACTTTTATTTGAAAGGTATTAGCCCAACCAATATAAAAGCTGAACTAGATTCTACTCTGGATGAGACTCCTCCTTCGTTATTAACAGTAAAATAATGGATAGCAGAGGTCAAACGATGCCACTACGACCTGCGAAGACCAGCAACGATGTGGGCGACCAAATGAAGTGACGACTCCAGAAATGTTGAAGAAAATCCAGAAAGTGGTACTGGATAATGGTCGACTGAAAGTGCGCGAGCTAGCAGATGTAGTAGACATTTCAAAAAATGCATATTAATTGAAAATTTAGACATGAGAAACATGTGAGTAAGATGGGCGACGCGTTTGCTCACAATTGAATAAAAACAACGTTGTGAAGATGTTCCATCGAGTGTTTCACAGAAATAAAGTTAATTTTTTGCACCGCGTCATAACCATGGATGAAAATTGGGTCCTTCACTTCACACCCGAGGCAAAAGAGCAATCAGAACAATGGACTGAAAAGAGAGAACCGGCTCTAAAGAAGGCGAAGACCGTTCCATCTACAGGCAAGGTCATGGCGTCGGTTTTTTGTGATGCGCGTGAGATAATGTTCATTGACTATGTTTACAAAGGATAAACTATCAACGTCGAGTATTATGCGAACTTGTAACAACGTTTGAACGAACAAATCAAACAAAAATTGCGGCAACAAGAAAGGGTTGTTTCATCAAGTCAAAATTAATAAATTTAAGTTTGAATTGCTACTTCATTCCCCCTTTTCGCCAGATTTACCCCTTTTGGATTAATTTCTGTTTCCCAGACTTGAAGAAATGGCTCGGTGCTTCAAGATTTTTCAACCATTAAGAAGTGACGTCAGAAGTTAATGGCTATTTTGAGGTACTTAGTGATTCCTATTATAAAAAGGGTATCAAACTTATTGAATATCAACTTATTTCTGCGTTTTTTCTGTTGGGCCAGGTACTCCTGGGACCATCCTCGTACTGCTATTGTAGAGGTACAAAATATAGGAATCAACTACCCAATATCAAAATGCATTACAGTTTTGTACTGAAAACTATAAAAAATTTAGAAAAACAAAAATGTCTTCAAATTATTTCAAAATTTTCAGGTATTGGTAATTGAGTAAACAAAAAATGTTTAACCGTTTCATAGAAAAAACAAAGGCTTTAAACTCCTCGAGTAAATTTACGAAATTTTGATTGGAAACTTTGAAATTGAAGAAGGTATAAAATTTTCAGAATCAAGTCCATTCAAATACGTTCCAATTACCTCGGTAGATATTGAAAGGACATTTTCGAAATATAAAAATATATAAAACGCAAAAGTTTCCGATGGATAACTTGGAAAAACACCTTGTCATAAGTTATAATAGAAGATTTGTTGGAAAAATATACAAATTTCCTATTTGTAAATATCTTTCTAAATTAATCTAAAAATAAATTGTATTCTTTTAAATAAAATATATAAAAAATCAGAATTTTTTTTATATTTGTGCTTATTTCGAGCATATTTCGCTATCCTCTCTTCAGTTTATTATGAAACAAAGCACCGAAATGCTTTTTCCACTATTCAAACTTGAATCCAATAAATCGAATGGAATATTTCAATATTTAAAAATCTCCGAATGATGTAATGGTTAAAGTTGTAAAGAGTGAGTCAGTAAATGGAAAGATTGTGCATTTTGACTACAACAATAAAAGGCCATAACGCCTCATTTCACACCCTTGCCGCACATTTCGAGTCCGACAGAAAATATTACTCGGAAAAATAATGACGTCAATTTGTGCTTGCAGTAAAGAATATGGAACATCAAGAAAACATCAACCTCCAAGTTGATGTTAAATTAATATATGGATATTTTGAAATTTGTATTTTATCAAATAAAGAGAATGTTAATGACAAGAAGCTTCTTTTATTATTGTACTAAAACTGAACATTTCTTTTTACGTGATCTGTACGAATACTTCATCAAGATCATTGCTTCCCAAACTTTTTTGTTTCATAGATAACTTTCAAAATGTTGCTGGGTCCGGTAGACAGCTACATTAATAACAATTTCCAAATCTCGAAAAAAAGATCTATCTACGGAAACTTGCGTTGTGGGTGAGACTAATTACCAGTTTTCGAAAAAAAAGGTTGGAATTGATTTCTTGATAGTGTTATTTATTTGATAATAAAATCAACTTAACAAATTTTCAATTAAATTTCAATTGATTGTACTGTGAGTGAATATCAAAAAAGCAAAGCTGGCCAATTGAAAAAGTGACTCCTTTCAACTTTTTCGAAATTTTTTTGAAATTTACGGTGACTCACAGCACAAGAGTCAATCAATTCTCACAAATGTTATTTAAAAAGCTTTCCATTTGGAGTGCTAAGAAGTATAGTATATTTTCTTGTGTTGTACTTAAGTATTTATTAAAATCGTTATAACAGTCGTAATATAATCAAAATTAAACATTTATAACAATGGTAATTTTAATAAGAAGGTAGCACTTGATGGATCTTCAATATTTGGTTTGAGTTTTGTAAGAAATGGCTGCAAATATCCCCGTTCTTTGATATTCAATCTGCTCCTTTTTTTTATTAATGAGTTTGTAATGAGATTAAAACTTTTTTCGACAAGATATGATGAGGGAAACGCGATCAAAAGCTTTTGCAAAATTCCCCACAGTCCATGATATTTTTTAGGTACTTCTACTTGCAGCCTAAATTTTTGATACCTTCTTTTGAAGGTCCCTTTCAGCTCCTCAATGCTAATCTCGAATAGCTCCTTTTGTAATATCACATTCTCCACTGCTATTTCATCAAATGGATTTATGATCCATAGATATGACATATTCAATTCTGATTTTAGAATCATCATGCATGGCAATCAAATGTTGAAAAACTGTCGCACACAGGTGAAAAATTAAGAAATGTAGGTAATCAATTCATAAAAAATAGTATATATATAATAAAGTTATGACAAAATGTTTGAAAAATAATATATTTTTATTGCTAAAATAAACAAATTTCAAATTTAATCATAAAAAAAAACTTTGTGTAGTGCATAATATTAGTTCTTAAAGAAGATTGTTTTTTATTTTAAAAAGTTTTTTGTGACAATAAATACAAGAAAATAACTTGTTTCAACACATTTTTTTGTTTGGAATAAACAAGATAATTAAAAAATAACCTTTCAAGAGATGCTTTTCCCTGCGATTTTTCCATTAGGAGCTAAATATCTTAATAAAAAAACCTTTAAAATAATGGAAAAAAAAATTATTCAATTCCAATATCAGGATTTTCTAAAAGGTTTAAAACTTCTTGTGATAGTAATCCTGTTTTTCTAGGAAGCCATTTCCTCAGCCCTGTAATATATGGATCCGAGAAAACCATAAGCCTTTGGTATGTGTCTTGCATAATTAGGGTTCTGGAAAACTTCCTAGAGAACTGCTGCCTGTATATTCGGATATCTTTGTTTCGGCTTTCTTGAGCATCTTCTTTATGTAGGGTTGTAGGCATTTGATACCATGGATAGTTCATCACATATATTGCCGCAGTTTTGTGCCAAAATTTTTTAAAATTTTCTACATTAATAACGTAACCACATGATAAGGTTGATAATATAGTATGCAATCTTTAAATTGGGCTTAGGCTTACTCCTGTTATTTCGGCAACCACATGTTCATTTTGGAAAAAAGTGCGAGCGGTGTTTCCATCTGTAGATATACCTCCACGCTGCCAGATTTCGTTTTGGATACGTAGTTTTTCGGCAGCTACAGTCTCCTTATCTCTTGGGGATCTTACTTGCCATTTACCTATTTTAAGCCTGTAAGATAAATGTAGGATACACTCGGTAAACCTTATCCAAGCATACAACGATGAAATACCATAAGATAAAAATTCCTCTTTAATTGGCTGGTCAAGACAAAATCTAAACCTCTTAAAATCCTTTGATGTTATGGCATTTACCAATTTTCCATCTACCATTGTCATGCTCAAATGGTGTTTTATGAAAATGTGCTCTTCCGCCTCAACTCTACATGGTGTTAGAGAGCCAAGCTCGGCTTGAAAATTCTGATATTCCTGCTTTGATAAGGCAGTTGTTTCGTGAGCCATTTGTAACTTTAAAGGGCGACAATATCTCGGCGATGATGGACGCGGATTTTGCCAAATTATGCGTGTATTTGGCGATCCAAGTTCACCGGATATCAATTGAAAAGGCACTACAGAAGTTGTAAACATGTAACCATCACAATGTTCTTCATTTTCAAAATGTTGTTTATATATTTAATGACTGCCCGATCTAACACAACCCTATTTTGATATAAGGCACATATTTTCTTGCTGATTTTTTGGAATTGATTTTATTACATCAAACAACGATAACCTGTTACTGGTATGGACCATCAAATTCTGGAGAGAAACTTCAGCGCTAGATTCCGTGCAAACTATATTTTTGGGGTAACAGAGCTTTTTTGCTGCTGTTATGGATTCGTAATTTGGGAACATATTGCAGTTTATTTCCTTGGAAGACATATAATATTGTATTGAAATTTAGTTAACTGTGCTTCAATAGCTTTTTCCCCAGCAAGCGTTTCATGTAATGGTTTTTTAGTTATGTTTTCTGCCCCATGAAGAGCAACATCTTTCACTAGATTTACGATTTTTACTTGGCCACGAGCTCTGTACTTCACTTGAGCAGCAAATGCTAACTGGGAAGGTTTCAGTTCTTTTCGGATAACCTCCGTTTTTCGACGTTTAGTGCGATCAGTGCAATCCTCAAAAGGTTTCAAGGAACGTCCTCCACATTCTCTGCTCTTCCGAATAGGTTTTGCAATAGGAAAGCTGATGTTTTGTTCAATCCAAGTTTTGTTTTTTTCGTAAAAACGTACAAAATTCCTATGAGATGCTAATAACCTCGATTTGTATTCCGAGATTATCGACTCAGCAAATTCTTGCTTTTAACAGACAAATCAGATTAATCGACTCAGACAAATCATCTACCTGTAGGGAAGTTTACACTGTAGCTTGCAAGTACACCATTTGCCAAGATTTCCTGAAATCGAAATCCTTATAATAAGTGTTTTTCTACTTAAAAATACGGCTTCTGAATTGGATCCTGCAACTAAATGCAACCATTTTAGATAAGGGTCGCGAAAGGTCTTATGGCTAAGTAAAAAAGTGCATATTCACGTAGAAATACAACTTTAAGCCAAGATCTAACAGGATCATTCACTTTATCTCTATACATAGACAAATGTGTGTGTCGCGTCGACTAATATTTTCCTTCATACATTTCAATTTACAAAGAAAAATTGAAATCACACCCTTTTTATTAAATTAAGGCTTTCCCTTTGTAATTATTGAGGTCATTAGTTGTTTTGAACAAACCTGTCAAAAATCTAAAACTGTATCAAAAAGTAAATAAATCTTGATAAACATGCACCTTTCGACAACCAACGCTGTTTGGTAGGTATGTAACAGCGATCGTTGGAAGTCTTTATTCGGTTTATCCTTGACATTCGTATTTATATTGATGAAAAATCAAACAAGTGCATGCAAGATTGCAAGGACATACACCACAAGTCATATTAAGTTGCACGACCTAACGAGCGTTACGGCAAGACGCGTTGCAGTGAATATGGAATATGCAAGATTTTACAAGTAACAATCGCTGAGCTTATAAAACTTTTATCTGTCTATATTGATAGGAGAAGTTAGCATTTTAGTTCTTCACTATCGAAAATAAATAAATGATCATGGACCTTCCCTTACGATTGTGGACCCTCATTTTTTGTCACGGATCAAGACTAATACGGTTCGGTTATATTTTACCATAAGTTAACCATACTCCAAGCTTTCTAATTAAAAAAAAATCAAGTCTATGGTACTTTTACCACACTAATAAACTTATTTTCTCGAATTTCCTCAATAAATTGATATTGTCTTACGTTTAAATTACTGAAAATATCATTTTAAGTTCCTCATTTATTAATACGGTCGTAAAAACACACCTATTTCATTGTATTTCGATTTTCTTCGCTATATCCATTGGTGTATAAAATGTATTCACGACTAATAAAACCGAACCATTTGTTGTGTGCTCCACAAAGGAAACATCAATAATGTGGAACGATGAATAATAGGATTGGAAGTTATAAATAGGGATCTTTACAATAGGAAATCTATTTGACTATTTTATATTGGATTATTTATAATTTATCAAAAGATTAATAAAAAACATCAACTTTTTTTCAATATCATCATCATTATCAATCCTTCGGATTATGGATTATGTCATTTAACGCTTTAAAATCCTTTTTTGAAGTGGATTACTTCTCGTTTTCTATTTTTGTTTTCTTTATAGTTTATCATTTGTTTTAGCTGCTTTTGCTATTATTTTCCACTCCTTTCAGTTCCAGAATTCTGCCCTCCAGTCCTCTATATTAAGTACTCTTATGTCTTCCTCTATTTGGTTCACTTTAGGAGTGAAATTCTTAACTCTGGTTTATTTTTTTGACGTCAAACTTTACACTGACACTTCTAATAAGTTATTGTTCGTTGCTATGGTAACGCAATATTTTATTTATGCATGGAACTGGCTAACTAGATATCAATACATCCTCGTATATCAGTAAATTATTGCACTATTTGCGTTCTGCTGTTTGTATCAACTTCTCGAGAACCCTGGCGACCACTAGGAAAACACCAATAGGTCGATAGGACTTGACGCTTTCAGGTTCTTTTCTTACCAGACATTCAACATAATATCATATCTTTTCTTAGTGAGTTTTTCGTGATTTGTTCTATAAATGTTGAAAATACAGTATTCGAGGGGTGTTTCAATGATAGATACGAGGGTTGCTACTCAAGTTTTGAGATAGACAAATAAAAACAAATATTTATAATTGGCTTCATTGTGATTGAGGTATCTCCATAACATGTGATTTGATTGCACAACCGCAAAAGGATTGTACGGCGGATGACCTATCAATTCGATATTTTGACTGTTCAAAAACGTTTTTATTTGAACTGATGTGTGAAAGATCGCATTGTCGTGGTGGATAATGATTAGACTTTTACGGTTGGTTTCCCTGAGCACTTCTGGCAAACAAATACTGGTGGTAAACGGTAGTGGCAGGTCCAGTTATTCCTAAAAAACACGCAACAATTTGGTTCGAATGCAGTCGTATTTGATTCATATGCATAGATCCATGATTCGTCGCCTGTCACGATCTTATAGACGTCTCTTCAAGTATCGCTATTAAATTTTTTCAGCATTTCTTTGCACCATTCGACACGAGCTTATTTTGAGCGATTGTCAAATTATGCGATATCCAACTCGAGCGAAATCTCTTTGACAGCTAAATGTTGATGAAATATTGAATATATTCGAGTGGAATCGAGGCCCAAGTATACCCTCAATCTCAGGGTATGACACATGACGATCTTGCAATATCAATTTACGCACAGCATCAATGCTTTCTGGTACAACAATCGATTTTGGAATACCTTCACGAAATTTTCTACTATATCGAAGTACGAGCATGATTGAATTCTAAAACCAGCGAAGCATGGTGCTTCATCACCAAAAGTTGAAACAAGTTGTTGGTTTAATCCAAGATGAAAGTCTCAAGTATCTGTAAACAGCACGCGTATGACCCCACTTTCTGAGTAAATGTCATGAGTGACGTATTCACATCAGTGTTGCCATATCTCAAAACTTAAGTTCCATCTTCGTATACATTATAAAGAGGTTGGAGTTTCTATTTGATGGTGAATATAGTGAATAGTCAACTATTGAACAATCTGAGTAATAATCTGATTCACCAAATATTAAAAGATGTTCAGTGATTGGGACGTCTAAGGCCCATTTCGCACTAGGCCACTCTAGTCCATATGCGTCCAAGTTGGACGCTTTTGAATTGGAAATATTAACTATTAAAACAAAGAGAATGTAAATCTGGTTTCATACTAAGCGCGTACCGTCAAGTCCCAACGCGTCAAGACTTGCCAAGGCTTATTGCGACTCAGCCGGTCGAAAATTTTAAGAATTAATCAGTTGTGACGGAGAAAATGGATTGCATTAGTGCAAGCGAAAGAAGCATATTACGATCCTAAACACCCAAAGCACAGAGATCGGGATTTTAGTGCTGCTGCATGGAGAAGCATAGTTATTATAGAATTGAACACAATTGGTAAGTAACTAGGTTTTTATTACAGTATATTTTCGTGAAAAACAGGTACAGATTTGTCTACAAAACATCCCGACATTTCTCGTTTTGCCATGGTACATAACCTTCTGGTAACATGAAATACTCTGTTAATTGTTCTCGGATCTGCAATGCTTTTGTAATTGCTCTGTGGATACTTGTAGGTCTTAAGGATTGTAGTTGAAGATCGATTGAATTTTGTTCCAAAAATTTGGTTTCCAGAATCTTGTCACTTTCCTTTTGAACTTGTCGGACAAAATTGTGTAATACGTAAACACTTTTAATTGAGTTTTCCGTTAATTTGTACATCAGTTTCTATAGCTTTTTGAAATATGCCAAATTTTTGTGTTAAAGGCACACTCTATGGTTCGCCTTGCTCTGGACAAACGATAATTAAATATTCTGCTGGGAAAATTTAACTGCCGACGAGCATAAGGTCGCATTAGGTTTTCACTTGAAGGAAAAGCCTCATCACCTACTAAATAGAAAAGTATATTAATATTCGTAGGTATATTTAATGCATTTCCTTTAAATGCTCTTCCTATTGTAGATTCTGAGAAAACAGTGCTATCGTTTTCTCTACCATAAGCTCCTACGATAATGAAATTATCATTTGCAGCAGCGATGGCCGTTAAAACTACAGAATGAAAATGTTTGTAATTGTAAAACTAAGAATTAGCGTTTGGTGGACACTTTATTCGGCAGTGTTCACCGTCGATGCTCCGGATGCAGTTCAGTATTTGGCAAATCGTATAAAACGCTTGAGCAATGTCTTTCCATATCTCTGCTGTAGGCAAAGGCATATATAATGGTTGCAAAACAGTCCAAACCACTTCAGCCAGCTCTTTTACTATATAATGAATAGTACTGATTCCCATCCGGAACGTATAACTTAGGGATGTAAACGATTCTCCTGTTGCTAGTATCTAAAAAAAGAAACAGACGTCGTGTACTTAGGTACTTCATTCCCTTTTAAAAGTATGATAGATTTTGATTCTTTAAATTAATTATCAGTCCAACAAAAATCCTATTTCTGTTTGTTATTCCAGATACAGAAGTCAAGGCAAGATGGCAAAATTTACGAAGCAATTATATGCGCGAAAAGCGCAAACTAAAAAGTGTCCCTTCTAGGACTGGTGCAAACAGTGTCCCGAAAATAACATGGCCGTATTTTAAGTTACTGTAGTTTCTGGATTCTACATTTCAACATGAAGGAACGTCAGGAAACGTTCCAAAAACCGCAGTTCATTTTTTGAATATTAATGAAAGGAGTAACACCGAGTCTCGTTACGAGCTTCAAGAGGAAACCCAAGAGTCGCTTCAAGAATCGCCACGAGAGCTTGAAGACGATATCCAAACAGCAAGTTGCTCTACTTTTGGTGGCTCAACCACTCACAAGAAGAGAAAATTTGAGGCAAAAAGAAATGCGTATACTATAAAAAAAACGGCATAAAAATAAACAACAAATATATCATTTAGAAAGTATATATATATGATGGTTATAATTTAGTATTTACACCACGCAGAACTCTTATAAAGAGTAATTTTTTTCAATAAAATTAATATTAAAAAACATTGTATAAAAATTAGGTCGGTGATGTTCATCTTTATTTATTTTCAACAGACACCCACAATTCCTTTTCGTGTTACATTCTCAAGCATTAAATAGCTACACGAGAAACAGAAGAACTGATTTCCCTACCGCACGATGAGCATGCGATTCGTCTTCTATTATAAAACAAAGCGGCAAATGCAAATATATATGTTTAGATGCGTGTACCATAAATTTCATATAATAGAAGGTATTCAGAGAATTTCCCCGCCAAAGTGATTTAAATCACGAATATCTTGTTCGATAATAAGAAAAAACGTGTAGGACAGGTCGTATATCAACTGGACTCATCTTTTCTCATACGCTGAACACTCTAAATACTTCTCATTTAATCTATCATGTCATTGAAGTGTATGAATTTATTTAAACGTTTTAGAAGAAAAGACTGAAATTAATTTACTTCACTAAAACATTTTTTTAGTAAGTTTTTTAATAATAATAATTAATACCTATAGTTTCACAAACTACAAAAAAAAATTCACAAAAATCACATTATCGGCATATATGTAGAACCTAATTCAAGCGTCAGCGACAATCGGTTATTAGAAAAATGTCTTGTCAACGCTATTTTTATAATTATACACATCAAGAATGAATATATTTACAAATTGCAGATTCAAATGAAAAATATAATCTACAAACATAAAACAAAAAAATAGGATTTAATGTTAGCATACAGGAAAAGCGAGTAGAAAAAATAGTTGTTGAGCTTCTATTTTTCTAGCTGAGAGATTTATAAAATGAGGCGACCACGCCATGTGACCTTGCATTTAAAAGTACGTAATACAAGTAAACATTTTTCCGAACAGACTCCTAAACCGTCCACACCTGACTGACCGATATCTGACCTAGGATATTCCAAGTAACCTTCTTAATGTCCAAATAGTATACAATCAAATTATTCCTCCCCGATATACCCGACTTTGGGAAAAACCAAAACCTTCTATAGTTATCCCAATATCAATTGCAGACAGGGCCGGATTAAGATTTATAAGGCCCGGGGCTAAAATAATGACGGGGCCCCCTTAAGGAATTCGAAAACCCGGAAAAATTCACAAAATAATATCAATACGTTAGATTTGTGGTATCAACACATTAAAAAATACAGAATGATTTCCAAATGATGGGGCCCTCTTGGACCTGGGGCCCGGGGCCATAGCCCCCCCAAGCCACTAGCTTAATCCGGCCCTGATTGCAGAGGACAGTTATGCGAGGAAGAATCAATATTTCATAAATTCTTACGGCACTCATAGCAAATTGAGAAATAAAAAATGATGTTTACTCCCTGTATAAAATTCGGTAAACATCTAACAAACCGTCAGTCCACGTGGACTAATCATCTCCACTGGTTACCAATGAAAACATCGAATCGTAAACAAAAATGCATTTCTATTGGCCAAAGCCTTATGTACACAATTTCTTCGAAATATTTCTGCAAGAAAGTCTGCCATAAACATTGGCGTGGCTTGGTGAGATTAGTTTAATTCATAAATTTCTTTAAATAAATATTAATATGGCATTCTTTAAACCATGAGCGATTGAAGACAATGAAATTGCACAGTATAGTGAAAATAAAAACAGTTTTGAATTTAATAAAGAAGATTTTAATATACAAACAACAAATTATTTTAAATATATTCAATTGTCTAAAAAAGGAAAACATTTAGCAATCTGATATTGCTCATAATAAGAATTGCTGAATTAACTACATTAAATAAATTTTGTTTAGATATGACAGCAGAATGATTTGAAAATTGGTTTTATGAACAGCTTTTATCTAATGCCCATTTCGCACCAAGCCAGTCTAGTCCATATGCGTCCAGTCAAGTCGGACGCTTTTGAATTTGAAATATTAACCATTAAAACAAAGAGAATGTAAATCTGGTTTCATACTAGGCGCGTCCCGTCAAGTCCCAACGCGTCAAGACATGTCAAGGCTTATTGCGACTCAGCTGGTCGAAAATTTTAAGAATTAATCAGTCGTGACAGTTGTACGGAGAAAATGGATTGCATTAGTGCAAGCGAAAGAAGCAAATTACGATCCTAAACATCCAAAGCACAGAGATCGGGATTTTAGTGCTGCTGCATGAAGAAGCATAGCTTTAGAATTAAACACAGCTGGTAAGTGACTAGGTTTATATTACAGTTTATTTTCGTGAAAAACAGGTACAGATTTGTCTACAAAACATCCCGATATTTCTCGTTTTTCCATGGTACAGAACCTTCTGGTGACATGAAATACTCAGTTAATTGTTCCCGGATCTGATTTGCCTTTGTATTTGGTCTGTGGATACTTGTAGGTCTTAAGGATTGAAGTTGAAGATCGATTAAATCCACCATCAGTGAAAATTTCCTGTGTGGCCAATAATTCCACTAGTGCTGCATATTCGCTAGAAGAGGGGAACAGCATTTATACGTTCGAGTCATATGTACTTCAGAAGATTCAGAAGATGATTTATTACCTGAGGAAAACATCTAGTCTTTCTTCTGGTGAAATGACAGTTCTGTAGTTGGTATTTTTTTTTTCGAATACGTTCAGCAATCAAATTTATTAATTGAAGAAACAAATCTGGGCTCATGCGAAAATAGTTATAAAATTTTTTAGGGTCATCGAGTAGAGATTGAAAGAACCGAACACTGGTCTTCTTAAATGTATGAGATGATAATTTTTTTCATATTTTATAGAAAGTTTAAGTTATCGAACTTTGTTTATTGCACTACCCTCAACACAAAGACTACCACCTATAAAATGGGTGAATCAATAGGATCAATAGACAACAGCTGGAAAAAATTGAAGTTGAGCTTGATACATGAAAAAGCCTCAAATTAAATAAAAGATTCACAAATGATAAAATAACAAGAAAATAAATGAAATGCCAAGCGGAATTTGGGAAGAATAGGAAAGGATGAAGAATAATAATTTGAAGATGTATTATTTTTGAAGAAAGCTTATGAATTGGACCATTATTTTATAATCTTCACTATAAAAAATACAAAAAAGAAAGGACAGATATTAAAAGATTAGTTAAGGAGCAAAAAAGTGACAAACGCCTACAAAAAAATTCGAAAACTATTCTTTACATTAAAGAAATTAAAAACACAAGAGAAAGAAATAATAATGATAATAACTTACTGATAAACGTAAGAGACACCAAACTAGGTGTAATAATAAACGAGGATGATATCATGGAAAGAGGTAGAGATCTTTTAGAAGGATTGGATATAAACACAGTAGCAGAAACCCAAAGAACAAAAGTTGGAATGAGTTCCATAAAAAATACACCAGGAAGTACAGAAATTGGAACTAGGGAAGGCATTAGTAATAAACGAAATAACGACGGACATGATGAAAGTGGCAGAAATGGAAATAACAGAGACACCAAAAATCATAGTGAACAAAATATACTACACAGGAAAAGCGCCAGAAGATTGCCAATTGATAAAATTAAACGTATTACAAGAAATGAAACCCAAGAAACTATAAGGATTATAGATCAATAACATTACTGAGTACGGATAGCAAAATAAATAGAAAAATAATAGAAAACAGACCAAGAGGCGATCTAGAAAGAAACATAGAAGAGTCACCAAGATATAGAACAAACAGAAGGAGCAACAGATGCAAATCTTCATAATTAGACAAATAATGAAAAAAGCAATAATAGAAATGGCATATCGAAAATCCTGGAATACAGAAGTATAGAGTAAAAATCAATAAACGGTGTAGAGGTTTTATATAAAATAAAATTATGCAAATAATGTAAATCAATACAAGAACTGAAGTGAGTATGCTAAACTTCATTATTTATCTACCATATTGTTATATGAAGGAATAAAAAGCATAAAAAGTCAAAAAACAAGTATAAAGTCGAACAGTGGAAATTGGGAACAAAAAAAACATCGTATATACCTTACGCAGATGACATGGTAATAATGACAAAAATTGAGAAAATATTGAGCTTTGAAAAATATACAATGACGGTCTACAGGTAATAAATATTGAATAAATGAACACATGATGATGATAGTAGTCCGAAAGGAAAATCCATCCATAGACAATCACACAAAAACAAATGAGCCAAAGACAAAGTACAGAAAGGAAACTTCTAAGAAAAATGAAATCAATATGACAAAATAAGAAATAACATTTCTAGAGAAAATTTGAACTTCAAATTAATTCAAAACCAAATGGAAGGACAATTGAAATGGTTTGGCTAAGTCATGAGAATGAGAGGAGAACGATTCATACGGAAGATATATAAAGCAAAAGCAAAAAAAGAATAAAAGTGATGGTTCGTGTTAAGAAATTTTAGATATTTCACAATGTTAACAAAAAAGCTTATTTGTAGAAGGTCTTTGTCAAATTTCTATCACTTTTATCGATTTCCAAGCTGAAATGATTGATTGTTGGAACACATCTCGCATGGTTTGAGTCTATATTACCAACTGAAGTTTTCCTGCAAGCCAATTGAATATGGAGTATCTAAAGATCTAGTACTAGGCCCTATGTTGTTTCTTATGTTCATTTAAACATCAGTAGTAAAATAAATGTCTCTTTGCGGACTATACCAATTTCTTTTGGAGCAACTCTAATGTCATGGCACTTCACTTAAATCATGATGCGATTCTAATCTTCTATATCGTAACGTTTCTAGCTAAATACACTGTTTACACCACCACTACACCACTACACTGTCTGACGAGCGTTTCGATAACCAAGTTCTCGTCTTCAGAGACTGAAGGTAAACAGTCTGAAGACGTGGTGTAGTGGTGGTGTAAGCACTGTGTTCAGTTTGAATATCACCAACGATTCCAAAAATTCCAAATCAGGACTTGTGGGTTTGTTTATAGTTGTTTACAAACTCTAGTCCACAAATTGTAAGCGGTTTTTTATCAATAAACTATTTTTCTTCTTCTCCTTCTTATATTATACGAGGTCTGGCTATTAAATAACGAGACTGGTTACGAAAAAAGGATTTATTTTAAAAGTTATTCCACATTTGAATGCTGAATATACTTTCCTCCTCTCACCACACACCTTTCCATATGTTTTTTCAACTAATCGAAGCATTACTGGAAGTCTTCTTTGGAGAGGGCTTTTAGGAGCTCTGGCGTTTTTCGCTTTATCGCTTCATCGACTCAAATCGGATCCCTTTCAAAACAAATCTTTTTCTAAACTTTCCAACCTTTCAAGAATATCCGAGCAGACCCGTTGTGGCAAGAGCTTTTGGTCAAGAGTCAGAATTTTTGGGCACCAACTTGGCACAGACTTTTTTCATGTGTAATTCCTCGTGTAAACCGTTTTTTTATCGGCGTTTACAGCCTGGGCAATCATCCGGATGCTCATTCGACGATCTGCACGCACAAATTGGTTGATTTTGGTAACTGTTTCCGGAGTTGAAACAGTCACAGGGTGACCTGGGCGCTGGTCATCTTCAGTGCTCTCTCGGCCCCCGCTAAAGCGCTTACACCACTCAAAAACACGAAAACGAGATAGAGAGATAGAGATTTTTCGTCACATGGTTTTCGGGACGAGAAACAAACACATTCGTTTCAAACCTCTACTGCACAAATACTATAATAGTGTCGGAAACGTGTTTTGGGACGTGCATAGATAAAATATCTAAATACCCAACGCACCACTCGTTTTTTACCCAATGCGTCTAGGGCGCCCTCTAGGCGAGCAGTCTCGTTATTTATTAGCCAGACCTCGAATAATTAATTTTTCGAGAGCTTTGTAGAGCTTATGCACTAGCCGCCTCTGTGCAATTCGAATGCGCCGTCTTTCATAAATTCTGTTTCAAAATGATTTTTTACTAGTTAGGTGCAATTCACCCGCAACTAAAAATACTTATAAACAGACGGACGGAGAGAAGCTATTTTATTCCCCGATGATATTGTAAGGAATATTATTTATGAGCAATAAAAATGCATTGTTCTAAATTTAATCTTTTGATAAAACCGGCCCTGTAATTGGGTTTGATGAAACCGGCTCGATCCGAAAGGACCGAATAGGTGCTGCAAGATGGAGAACGCTAACACCTGTGCAGACCCCTGGGGGCTTCGACGTGCCGGCATGTTAAGAACACTTTAACTCACAGCGCATCATCTCTATATATCGGATCGCCCGGTATGATAGGCGGTGAATATAAAAGATATACAGGAAGGCTACTGCTTGTTTATGAAAATAATTTTTTTTTAAATGCAAACATTTTTTTACTATTATGTGTCCCATTGATAAATTTATATAATGTCACTCGTATAGATTAGAAACCTTTTTTTTAATATCAAATTTTAAATGCATGAGTTACCCTTTCTTATTAAATGGTACGCATAGGAAATGATTCAGTATTTTTGAAAGTGTTAGTTGCCTCCAAAACGATCGTTTACACAGGCCTAGACAAAAAGTTTTGTTTGTGCATCTCTTTTTGTATCTATAATAGCTGCTTTCCATTTACATTAAATTGAACTGAGACACTCACTTATGTAACTTATACTCAGATAATGACGTCACTACTCAGTGAATAATAGGAAAGCGTAATGTGAGTTAATATTCGCAATAACAACATAGTAGAATGCACGACATAACTAAAATAATATTGTTTATAAGATTATTCTACTTCAATGACTGCTTACAATGATTGTATTGTATTGTATACCTATTTGCTTATGTGATGTCCTTAACCTCACTTTCAATCTCAGCTCACAAAACTCACTAAAGGACATGGTCTCAAGATTGTGTAGATTGCGGGTAAAAATTCAATTAGGGCTGAATTTTGAGACCGAAAATACACGGGAATTAAACTGAGTTATGACGAAAACAACTGATTTACATCAAAATGGCGGCGGTGGGATAAATAATCGATTTTCTCGTATGTACACGTGTTAGCTTTCTTTGTTTTGTATTATTTTTTTATTTTATGGTCTTGAAAGACCTCAATAGATACTTTTTAGATCTATTTCGTTGAAATTAATATAACAGAAGCCGAATATATTTGCACTTTATTGGTTCCGAGCACTATACAAAATTTAGAGCACTACTGTGTCTATTTTGTGCCTAAATTACGGTTGGTGCTCACTGTGGCCAGTAGTGTAGCCAGAAATTGACTTTGGGGGATGGCAACACTGCGAGCTTCTGAAATATTTACGTAACTAGGAGGATCCGAGGCCTTCGTTCAAAACTTTTGAAAAATTTCCTTGAAAAACTTTCCGATCTCTGTACACAGAGCAGTTTCTGGTTTTGATAAAATCAACGAACCCCCAAAAACATTAACACGTTTTAAGGGTTATTTCCTACTCCTTTTTGCATTGTTTTATCTTCCGCCCAAGATTGTGATTATATGAAACGTTCATTTAATTTTATAAAATACTTCATTGTTCAGGGAGGGCCAGCACTTTGGGCTCCCCTTATGACTAGGCCACTGACTGTGGTGACAAACTTAATATAAGTTTTTTTTAACATGAGTGAGTACTTTTTATGGTTGCAAAGTGATATCTCAGATGATAGGTATAAGGACGAACTAAAAGCTTTAGGAGGAGTTAGTCCTTTTATCAATTAGTTGTTCTCAATATGAACGCATACATAATACTATCAACTAGTTTGCTATGTTCTGAAATTCAATTTTTGTTACCGCTAAGTTATATAGTCTTGTGAATAATAATAAATAGTGAATAATAAATCGATTATAGAATATAACATAAAGTAAAGTTACTTCCATTAGTATTAGTAATCCCCGAAGTCATCACCTACTTTTTTTCAATGAGATTAATATTTGTGTGCTCATTTCTCTAACAGTATCAACAAAGCTACGTTCAAGTCAGAATTTTTGGAACCGTTCGTTATATTGATTCTGAACACACTGTTTACACTACCACTACACCAACACTCACAGTTACACTGTCTGACACGCGTTTCGATAACCAAGTTATCGTTTTTAAAGACTAAATGTTAAATAAAACTTATTAACTTGATCTACCAATTTTATACTAAATTTTCCTACCAATAAACTTTTCCCACAAAAAAATAATTTCAGTGGGAAAACTTCTTCGGCAGGAATCTTTTTATTTATTTTTAACTACTAAACTATTGGGTAGACTGTAAGAATAATACCCATTGTCCATATTTAAACTATTCTTATATTTAACGATGTAATGCATCCAACAATTTATTATTGGTAACATTTTTTAACAAATTTACATTATTTATATTACATTATACTCAATTTTTCGGTCCGTTCATATTTTAAATGTGCTCTTTAAACGTACATTAATGCATCTCTTAGTTTGTCCGACATACTTCCGCTGAAATTATTTTTCGCGGGAGAAGGTTCATTTTGTATAAAATAGGTAAGTCAAGGTTTTAGTTTATTTAATTGTGTTTGTTAGTGTAATGGTAGAGTAAACAGTGTGTTAAGTATACCACGTTTCATTGAGGAAGTTTCACACTTCTTAAATATTAACTTTTAAGGAAAGACTTTCTGAATAAAACTAAAAATACTGAAATCTAAAAACCAATAAAGAAATACTGCAAACAAAAGTTTACGACAAAAGTATTTGTTTACCCCACGGTGGCCATACTAATACCCTGTCCAAATATTTGAAAACTTTATGTTTACCACCCTGTACATTAGGTAATTTGGTTTTAAGAGATGGTGAGTATGGCAAGATATATTTATAACCATATGTCACAATTGGGACCTCTATTTAAAATTCTTATGGTTAATTAAAAATATTTTTGGTGAGTACTTTGAAAACTTACCGTGAAATTGAAAAGCCTCGAGCATTTTAAATAATTTTTATAATGATTGTTAGAATACTTTGTTGTCAAGACAAATTTGTAATCATTTGTTATACGAAAATGGTATTGTATGTAACGAGCATTCCATTAAAAAATATTATTGGTATGAAACATTTGATTAGGAGATAAATTGTTTATGTATATTGTTCATTAATGGAAAATAAACAAAAATACGAGTATATATGTACTAATAAATTCACATAACAAGTATGGTCTATTTTTAATACCATTGATGGCAAAAGCCTTCTTATGGTGTGATAATTTTTATAAAAACAAAAATAATGAAAAAAACACGATCAAATATAGCCACACACCTGTTAATATGGCCACATTTTCCGTTCCTTAGACAAGAAAATAAGTCTTTCCATGTATCTTTAACATTCCAAATGCAAACATTTTTAATACGAGTGTTGCTTGAAAAGATTCCGTAATCCACTAGAAAATGTCTCACTGGAATTTCAGCCATTTCAGATGTAAGTATAGGCTCTGTTTAATAATACAATTCAACATACACAAAATTTATTTTGTCATTTTTCCATTCACTATGATTTGAAATTTGAAAGCTAGCCAAAACTAAGGAATTCAAGTTATCAATTTGAAACTCCTCACTCGGTGTTTGGATCGCTGATTACGAATTAGATGTCAAATTTATAGAAAAACAGCCCCTACTCTACAATCACCCTCTTGCATTTCAACCCACACTTTATAAGTTCACTTCCAAGGTTTATTCGCAATCACGAACAATTTGGTTTTCTTCTCTGAAGAAGTTATGGAAAAATTTTTATTGAAACTAAAACATGTTAGAAGTCGGAACAGTTGAGAAACTTTTCTGAGCAGTTGTGGGTATCGTATGGATCAGCTATTAGTACGCAAGTGTCAGAGAGAAGTTTGACGTCAAAAAAGTAAAACAGAATTATGCAATAAATTAAAAGAAAAAATATGTCCACCGGAATTGTGAAAATCGAAAAATTGGAGTATCGAGTCATCATCAAGTACCTGTATTTGAAAGGGTTAAGAGGTAAGCAGATTTACGAAGATATGCTTAATAACCTTGGTGATCAATATCCTTCGTATGCGACGGTGAAAAATTGGACTGCAAGCTTCAAAAGAGATTGAAGATAATGACCGATCGGGAAGGCCAGTTTCTGTGTCAGTCCCCGAAAATATCGTTGAAGTTCATGACATGATTTTATCAGACCGTCAAATTGGGCTGAAACGGATATATGAAGCACTGAATATTTCATCCTAAAGCGTTCATCATATAGTTCACGTCAATTTTGACAAGAGAAAAATTGCTGCAAAATGGATCCCCAAATGTTTGAATGTTGACCAAAAGCGTGCAAGCATCGCGTTCAATCTGTGCTCGATTTGAAAACGATGTAGACTTCTTAAGCCAAATTGTTACTATGAATGAGACTTCGGTACATTTCTACGATCCAAAAACAAAGCAACAATCGATGGAATGGCGACACTCTGGTTCTCCAAGACCTAAGAAGTTTCGTGTCCAGCTATCTGCTGGAAAAGTTCTTGCTTCAGTTTTTTGGGATTGCCATGGAGTTAATCATGATTGATTTTGTAAATAAGGGTTGAACAATAACTGGAGATTACTATTCGACATTACTGACCACTCTACGGGAAAAAATTAAAGAAAAAAGACGCGGAAAGCTATCCAAAGGTGTTTTGTTTTTGCAGGACAACGCCCCTGCACACAAATCTCATGTTGCCATTTGAATTACTGGAACACCCCCCTTATTCACCAGATTTGGCTCCGTCCGACTATCATCTCTTTCCTCAACTAAAAAAAAGTTTAGATGGTCGTAAATTTTCTTCTAACGAGGAGGTAATACCAGCTGTGGAAGTCTGGTTTGCAGAGCAAGAAGAAACATTTTTTTTGAAAGGTCTAGAGACGATGCAGGTTCGCTGTAACAAATGTATCCAATTAAGAGGAGTAATAAAATATTTTGATATTGAAAGTTTGTTTGGTTCTATAGTAAGCTAAGAATTTTTTAATATATCCTCGAATCGAATTCCCGTCTGTCTCCCGGTTTTTCCTGATTGGTTTTCACACTCTCCTGGTTGGAATTTATTGAATTTACTATACTTTTATAATTAAGTTGGAGTTGCTGGAACCGTTTGTGATATTCATACTGAACACACTGTATATACTACCAATAAACCAACCGTCACAATTACACTGTCTGACGCGCGTTTCGATAACCAAGTTATCGTCTTCAGAGACTGAAGGTTTATCGAAACGCGCTTCAGACAGTGTAATTGTGAGTGTTGGTGTAGCTTTTGTTTTTTTTTGCCACTCAGTAGGTTTTATGTTTTTTTTAGACTCAAAAAAGTTTAAAAATATACTTTATTATGTTGTTAACAAGATCTGAGACTTTCAGAATGATTAAATTATATTTACTAAATTTCTTTATTTTTCTCATAAAAATTTGCACTTTCCCACTTTTGAAAAATATGCTCCTAAAATCGGATAAGTGCTCCCAATATCAAATAGGGAGATAAGGTGCAAATATCGGCTAGAAACAATATAAAAAATATTTCATTATAAATTTAATGATGAAACGTGATATTAAAAAGAATAGTATAAAAGTACAAAACAAATAAAACAAAAGAAAATAGTAAACTATCATAAATCAACATGAATCTTTTTTTTTGGCGGATTAGATCATACAAAATTGTCTTTTCTTCTGATTATTTTTAAATAGTTTACTTCTGGCTGCAGAAGTCACACGTGCAAATCTTCCAACCTTTCTCGTCACATCCAAATCAAAGTTCATGCGCCCATCTAATACAAAGAATGCATCTTATCCAATGCTCTCCATCTGTATCATTTTTTACGGTTGATAGCAGGAGACACATTCTTCATCCGCGCTGTCTTCATCATCTGTCGATATCCAAAATCTCATTTTTGGGGAGGTTTAGCTTTGGCCCTTTTTCCTTGCTTGAATAACTGTTGCTTGCTACAACTTTTCTTCATTCCAGATTTATCAGACTTCTTCATAGACTCTTTCTTTGGAATATCTAATCCCTTAACCATATTTGCAGCCATTTTTCCTTCAACTTTTTGATTTGGTGTTCCAAATTTTTCTTATATGCGAGCTAGTGACAACTGCGTCTTTTCAGCAGGGCGTCCACGCTTGAGATTGGACGATGGATGTAAAACAACATGTCCTTGAAGAGTTGCCTTCTTCTATGTCAGTTTTAGGAGACGCGGCTGAGGAATGTGGGGATGAAGATGTCGAGGCTTGCGGAGTTAAAGATGTTACAAGGCTATAAGCTGCAGTGGTAAATGTTTGGCTTTCTGGATCAGTAAATCTACTAGTCGGAATCTTGAAATCTATTCCTATAAAATGGTATTATACTACTCGTAGCAATTTGCAGTATTGCAGCTTTGGTATAAGCTTTACCCTTTAGTTCTACGATTTAGTAGGAGGTTAAAGCTCTGAATGGGTTGTTAGAAAGCCATGGTTCAACTTCCTACGAGTAGAATGCTTTGAAAGGGCTCATAAATGCCACGTCCATTAGCTAGAGTTGTGGTGAGAGATGCAGATGATAACTCAATTTTCTCTGGTCTTCAAAATTACATAAATATTTCTTACATGTGTTTTATGACTTAAACTTAAACTAAAACAACTGGGATCCTCTGGGGTAGGTTTGACGTAGTCTATGAAATGCTGTAGAGTGTAGCCAGTCAGTAAAAATATGAGCTTGAATCCATCCAGACTTGTGGTATCTTAGATGGTTCCTGGCGGTGTGCTATCCAAAAGTTCAGACTTCATATTTTGCCTAGGAAATACTGTAAGTGGATGAATAAATATCCTCTTTATTATGCAAATAACGTATCCAACCTGTTTTTTTGCCTTTTACTGCAATGACTTTTGACCAGTTTATGTAATCTTTTTGTATAACGCCTTATCATGAGTAGGCATTCCTTATAGAGATTATCATAGAATTTAAAATATGTACATTATTTTATTCACCAATTTTTTGTAGGGAATCGTACACTAATTATTTGCGTATAAGTGATTCTTCATTCAAATTTTCAACCAAGATCTCCTTATTGACAGAAAATCCTCTTTTGCTGTCGTCCCACTGCCATGGGAAATTATTAGTAGTTGCACCACTTTTTTACTACAACTAATGTTTTCGATCATTTCCATCCAAAAATCATCTACTATATCACATCTGGAATAGTTTTTCATCTTATTTAGAGTGACACAAAATGTAAAATGCTTCAGAAATCAGTTGCACGGATTGTTCTGGATCGCTACCAGTGTTATTGGGATTGAAGATAATCATTGTTAGTTTTCTCTGCATTTCTCATACCGTTTATCAAAATTTCATTTTTTTACACTATCATGGGACATTTTGATATCAAACGTATGAAAAACCATCGGATTCGTCCAAGAAAAGAGTTTTTCCATCACAACAGTGTGTCTGTTTATTCCTCCACTATTTTTGTAGAAAAAATAACCGAACTACATTAAGATTTACTTTGCCAAATACATTCATAGAGAGATCTGTGATTTAACATCCTTGGGAAAAACTGTATATTCAGTTTTTTTTTATAGAGTGTAATTTATGAAAGTCTCTCAAGGTTAAAAAAACAATATTAACAAAGGATGTAAATAATTAAAAAGATTTGGTTTTTCTTTTATATTTTCATAAATAATAACAAACTTAAAATATGTAAAATAAAAAAAACATATAAAAACTTAAAGAGGCGGAGCGGCATGTATAGATCGCCTCCTTAAAAATATTCTTCCACTTGTTGGAAACTGTCTAGCTAATAATATCAACGACGATGCTAATGCGAGCTTCACTGAGGTTTTGTCTCCTGGTAAACTAACGAAAACGGTCGCCACTGCTGCTACATTATCATCTAAAAAAAATCTAAATGTGATCAAAAACATTTAAAAAAAAACTGAAAAAAAATATATTGTCATTTATTGTGTATCTTAACATTTTTATTACAAACTTCTGCAGTAAACAAAACAAAACTTGATCTATGGGGAGACCTACCAACTGTGTAATTTGTGTTAGACTGTTTTAATTTGAAATCTAAAAAGGCAAATACATTACGTAGAGATATTGATCTTGAACTTCTATAGGTTTTAGTTTTCGGAAAAGTCGTGCCTTAGTAGCTAATTCCACTAGCTTGCGCTTCTCAAAGGAAAGGAATCTCGATAATTTGACGTTAGAACGGTGGAATTTGAATATTGACTTACAAAAGCCTCGGATCACCACTTATGTTACAGACTAGAAAAACCTTGATCCATTTGGGCAATAGAGAAGTTTGTTTCCCACTCTCTCATTATATCATTAATTGCAATTATCTGTGGTCTGCTTCTAGGTATTTCTCGAGACAACAAAGTTGGTACGATTTTCAGCACTAGTATTTGAGCGCTATTTGTGATAAGCAACATTACATACAGGGCGTTTTTAATTCAGTTTATAAACATAAATCAATGTCCACAAAACTTAACTGTGAATTTTGACGTTTTTCCTACATCGAATCATATCGCTAGTTAATTTACTTCCTATTTTTATAGCCAATAAGATTTTCTCGAATGTTCTCTTATTTGATAACTGCATAAACATAAAGGCTAGGATCAAGTTATCGAGAAAAATAATAATATTGATAATAAATACAAAGTTGCGAAGTTAAAATCTAATAAATTTTTAAACCTCATCCCGTAAGCATCCGAAACAAATTACCCAACTGGAAACAATAACAATAAGTGGCACAGAGTTACTCAGTCTCTCATATACACATGTGCTTAAGAGTACTTGAATAAAAACCTCGCTAGAAAACACATTTACATTCTCTCCGATAGCCAGGTGGCCTTGAAGGCTCTGAAAGTTATAGAGTATACTTCGCAGCTAGCTTGAGAGTCTAAAAACACTCTAAAACTGAAACAAAATAACACTAATGCGGCTACCGTGGTATACCAGGTAATGAGGAAGCAGACCTCAATGTGGCCTCATAAGATGTCACATCACCATATACGGAATGGATGGCGGTAGGAGATAGAGAAAAGCCTTACTGGAGAAACAATCCAAACCAAAAAACAACCCATAGGATTCGTAAATATATCAACTAAGAAGTTTAAGTCTCAAGATGTCCAGGAACGACTTGAAACTGGTGGTAGATCACTACCCCGTCCAATATCACCTGATATGCGTGGCAGAAGACAACTGCGAGTAAGTCATAGGAAACCTCAAAACATCTGTGAATATTGAGATGTAGAGACTTGCACAAAATATATTGTTAGGTATAGTTGCAATGCAACTAACAACCAGAACGAGGCGAGTTTGTCAATATTGTTTTTCTTCTCTCAAATTTTACATAAAATTTAAATACTTCTTGCCAACGGGAAAAATATCCATCTCTCCAAAGATTTGTGGCATTACTCTATAAAGTTTATAGAGTTCATTTTAACACAAATTCAATTAATTTGCAGTAAAGCCTGTAATGAACTGACCAAGACCTTAAGTCCCATATTTTTGTTTTTCTTTTCAGTTTGATGTTCTACAGCTTTTTGACAATATTCTTTGGTGTTATAACTGTTGCATTGTGACGAGTACAGTCACAATACGGTGAACTCTGAATGGTATACGACTATTTTTCGGCCAAAAGTCATTGGAGAAATTCAGAATACTTCAAAGAGAAATGATTCTTCACTACTACGATGCAATCACACCACTGCTGGAAGAATTGAATTTCTATCTTCTTCTAATAGATCGCGTGGTCATCTATTTTCAACAACAGAAGAAGCCTTTTTGTGTTCAAAATGAATATTTAATAGTTTTTCCATTCTTAGGGAAGAAATTTATGATGGATTTTAACGTTTTTATTAGAGTTTTCTATTAGTTTATATTCAAATGCCTTATAGTACAAAATAATTTCAAACTCACCTGTTGGTTCAACAGCAATCGGCCTCAGATCATAATGTGCAGTTTTCTTAGGTTTAGTTTTGCCGTTAAGGTTTAATAAAATGGTGGCGAAAGGCCTCTTTGCCATATGCAACATTTCTACGACATGACGCCTTCTAGCTCTTCGAACGTCGGCTGCCTGTTTTGCTTTCCAAGCAACAACACATGCTGCTAAAAATAAAAAGAAACAAGAGAAAAAGACGGAGAAGAAAACAAAAAGATCAATATGAAGTTGGTCTTGACGGGAATAGACGATACCGTAAGCCACCTTTTTATCGGAATCAATTGGTTCAAGAGCCTGGAGAACCAAGAAGAAGCGAGTTGTTTCCAAGCTATGAAATTCCTGGAATTGAAAGATACTTTAGAGATCATAGACTCAATGTTTTTTTTTCAAGTTTCCCTGGATTAAACATTGGCATCACAAGTTTTTTAAAGAGAATATTATATTTCATGGAGAAAATTAATATACATGGTGTGTGAGACTGGAAACACTGTAGGTAATCTGACAACTTTGTTTATCTCGTCAACTGTGAGTTGCAACACTGGAGAGCTACCACATTATATTTCCCAGTGCAAACAGTTGAGTTGTGTTTTTAATAAAAATTTTTTATTGGGGAACATTTTGGAACCAGGTCTGGTAAATCTGGGAGTGCGACTTTCAAAAATTGAATGAGGCAAGAATCATTTCATTAGACCAAGAAGATGTGGAATATCAACATGATACAAGGAACATCTTTAAATTCGAAAACTGATGAAAGCTTAGATAGTGTGAGGGCTCTTGTGTGATTAGACCGTCATCTAACGATAATCGTGATGGGTGAACAGTTAAATTTGTGTCATTGTACATCAAATTTTGACAGACGCTTTAGACATGCAAATAATTTGTGCCAAAATGAAAGAGAAAAAAAATTTCACAACTGAACAAGACAATTGAAGAAATATCTACATTGATCTTAACAAGAGGATTTTCAAGAATCGTGATTTGAGTCCTTGTGACTTTTCCCAAAATAGAAACATGTCTTCAATAACATCATTTTACAACTCTGAAGATTTTAAATCCTGACCAGTTAAAATCATACTATTTGAGGACTTCGACGCTGCTAAAAAGAGTGGTAACGACTCCAGTGTATAGTTGTCCAAAAGAACTACTTTAAAGGGGATACCATTGTTTAAAAAGATAAAGCTGTCGTAAAAAATCAGTCTCATTACTTTTCTCACACACACCTAGTATATTAGAAAATTGATAAAACACAAACTTACCTCTGGCAAGGTAATAACCAGTCGATCTTGTAAATTTCTAACCAACAAAAGTGTCTTTGGTTGCCATATCGTAATATAAGTTCTCAATCCCATAGCTTCCTTCTCCAAATACATATCTTTCGATTTCAAAGTCCCATTCTCCCAATGTCCATACATACTATCTATATCAACATCAATAAAACCACTGGTATTGTTACGACTAGCCACGTAAGTGTCATCATGTGTGCTCATGAAGACATTTAATTTGCCTTGAGTTACGTCAACAATAATACGAATGTCGACATTCATAAAACGAGGCTGGATAACGAAGAAAACTACTTCTCCAGGATGGAGCGGGTTAGGTTTAATTTTACATTCATCTAAAATAGAAAATATCATACAAATAACAAAAAACTATTATTTACAAGTGATGTTAGTTAAGTCAACTCCACTTAGAAATAAAAAAGAGCCAATATAGATAAGCAAAAAAATTAATTGCATTGTCATAGCATTGTACAATTTTTTGTATACCCTCCTTGTAGAATGTTGCCATCAATACAATGAACTTAGAAGTAGCATTTTTGTTCAGCTCGTTGTAACTGTTGTACCTCTGATAATCACGAAAAGCTTTCAAATACCGAATGGTCATAGCAAGAGGATATGGTAGGTAACAAGAATCGCTTCATTCCAGATCCGATAGGATCATCTCTTATACAATCATATTTGGAAATGGAATATAAATGGCCCTCAGTTCCAGTCAAGTTTTAGATGACAAAAGATGGGTAGATTGAAGAATATTAGAGATAAGCAAGATGTATGGAGGAACCATAAGAGAGTAGCAATAATTAAAAATTAAAGTTAGATGGAAGAAGCAAATGGTTTAAAAGCCTACTACAATTATGCCATGAGAAATATATGATCACCAAAAATCTAGTTTCCAAAAAGGCGCCTGTACACATAGACTTAAGCTAGAAACTCAGTACAAAACTAAAAATTCCTCTATAATAAATTTAGAGTCAGATTTTAAAGAGAGTCAAATGCTTCCTGATTGCTAAGGGAAAGTGGCGATTCAAACAAAAACAACAATCTACATAGAGCTTTAAAAGTGATAGCATCAAAATTTGTAATAATTGGCAAAGCACTCTCCTGAATTTGTTACACTAAAGTGAGCCTCCGCTGGGTACATGAACACTATGAAATGGAAGGGAACTCTAAAGCAGAGGATGCCAAAGAGACGTTATTGTCACCTTCAGGTTATGTCATGTCAAACAGAAGTGATTGTACGACATCTAAGGCCGATTTGGCCAAAGATCAATAAAAAGAAAACAAAAAAGATAATAAGAATCACGAAACAATCCCGAAAATCATTGAGTGATATTGGACATTGTACTGTTGGAAGAAGACTTCAAAAATGAGCAAAAAGTATAATGGAGAAAAAGAGATGATCAAGCATCTGCTCTGCCAATGCCCTGCCTTAACAGAAAAACGACTTGAAATACTAGGAAACGACACAGTAGATTATCTAGAAGAAATAGTAGCCAAGCGAACTTATTAGAAAAATTGGAGCCTAACTAGAGAAAAGAACTTAGAGGAAACAAAAATTAAATTAAAAACGTAAAAACTAGCTCGAAAAAAAAAAGAAATTTTGCCAAATATACAAAAATTTATACTCGTACATTGATGTTTTTTAAATTAAACATTAAACGTTAAAAAAAATGAAATAAACTCATCTTTACTCACCCATCGGTTTGGCATCAAAACACATTTTATTATCCACATGCATTTGTTTATAACACTGATGACCGGATGTTGGTGTTCCTAAATAACCTTCTTTGCATTTAGAACATTGAACCATCCAACAAGGATGTGCTGAATTTTTGTCAGATACGCCTCTGCAAACATCACTTTCAGTATTGTTTTGACAGTTACACTTGTCTCCGTGAATAGGATCACACGTATCACCATGACCGTGACAGTCACATGGACGGCAAGCGTCTCTATGATTTTCGCTCCCACGGAAATTACCTAAAATAAAAACATAATTATACAAGTAATCTAAATTTTTTACTCCAATAAATAAACTTTTGTGTTCCGTATAATCTTTTTTTGAAGAAATGTAAAAAATGTATCAATATCAATATTAGATTTCACATATAACAAGTTGTAATGGATTCTGGAGCACACTGAGGTGGAGGGAAACGAAATAGCTGACAGACTCGATAAAGTAGGGGCAGAGAAACCATTTTTGTGGTATCAGCTACAGAACAGTAAAAAAATTATTGGAAACAAATGTATATAAGGGTAAAACCAGTTATTGAGACAATCTACAGGGGCAAACACTCCTGGGAAGCTATAACCAAAGAGGATCTGCTGAATGTATCAAACTAGGCAAGAGCAACCTATGAATACTAACAGGAGTCCTGTCAGAGCATTGTCGCCTCAATGGACACCTGAAGGAGACTAAAACTCTATTCACATTATCTCGAAATGTGAGACACTACAGGACTCCAAAGCACTACACTGGGAGCGTATGAAATAGAAGTCGAATATTTCCGGGCAATCATCAAGGTTTTTTGAAATAAGAACTTCCACTGTTGATTTACAATATGATCAGCACTTTTTACATGGTTTTACAGTTTCTATATATTTGAAATGAAAAAGCGAAAATCGTAAAATGATTTTTCATCAAGCACACATATATATCTTTAAACAATAAATACCAAACAACAAACAAGTTTTTTGGCCAATTTCAACGATCACTTTCTCATTTGATTGATATTTCTTTCCTTATAGCATTTCAATCAAGGCTGGGAAGAACCGATACTCGCTGAGGACCAGATCTGGAGAATTTGGTGGGTGAGGAAGCAATGTAAAGTTGAATTCATTGAATTTGACCAATAATGTACAGTAATAGTCACTGTATTTGTTTGTAACTCTAAATACAGAGACCATAACCTTGCCAGTCGATTACTTTAACTTCACATATAAAATGGATATGAACGTATTCATAAGATATCTTCGGGATATCAACTATATTTTTCAATTGGATTTTTTTATCAAGTATCATCGTGTTTGTTCGACTATGTTTAAACCTAACCAACTCAATCAATGAAAACTGATTTTCCTGAAGAGTCTTTTCATTTTTTAGTAAATCTAACAAACAAAATATTGGTGGTAAAATTTTGACAGCAGTAATTCAAGGAAAAATTATAAAAATCTAATTTGTTAGACTAGGGACTCTTATTAATCGATGCTATATATCAACAATATCATATTCACTGATTTTTCTGTTGACCACTCTACTATAAGTATCTTACCTTTAATGCAATCATCACATCTTGCACCAGATGTTAAATTTCCGCATCTAAGACATTTTGCATTAGCTTTTGGTCCTTCTTTTAATGTTTTATTCAAAAATTCGTAATCTATATAATCTCCAGTATCAATCTCGGTACTATTATCAACACAAATAGAACTATGGCCATGACAATAATCGGAGCAAGAGACACAAACACCACCATCAGCTGGGTCTCCGACAAACAATGGTTTACACTTTTCACATTGGGCTCCCTGTAATAAAAAAATATTATACAGGATATTGATTCTTGAATACGGATTACGATTAAAAAGCTTAGAATTCAAGTAGAAATTATTTGAATGTCTAATTTCGAATATATTATCAATTGTCAGATAGAACTTTGAAATATAACATTTTTTGGCGACCATGACAGGACACTGGAAACACGGAAAGAGCAAAACTTGCGCTGAAGGTACAAAGAACCAGTTTCACGAATATTTATGATGAGATTCATGAAATACTGAACAAAAAAGAGTATTCAGTGAAAGTGATAGAAATCCATAGTAAAATGAAGATACTTAAACAGAAAAAGAAGCTATGAGTGAACTGAATTTAGTAACAATGGAAAATTTATTAACTTCAGATGAATAATTAACCTCTATTACTAGAGAAGTAGAAATTGTTGATAAATAACTGATAATTGATGATAGAGAAATTGAGTCAACGAAGCCTGGTAGAACAAAATAGTAAGATTCAGTAGATAGTACAAAAAGTACAATTAAAGAGCCAGATATGGAATTTAAAAAAATTGGATGAAACTTGAAACACTGGCTGGGATTTAAGAGTCACTTTAGTAAAATTCATGATGGTGTAGAATTAGATGATGACGATAAATTTCAATATCTGATACAAGCAACTGCATCCACTAGTAGAGCTAAACAGTTGGCAGAAAGTTATCCTTCTACAAAAGAAAATTACCCAAAAGTAATTGAGAAGTATGTTCGTAGAAGAACTAAATTTAGTAATAAAAAAATTTCATGATAAAGTAAGAGTCATAGTTACCAGCTTTAAAAACTTTACTCCTAGTGTGGCAAACAAGTTGTTTAAATAATGATTATCAAACATTGAAGAATAGGTTGGACAATATATTGAAGTTTTATACATAAGGAAATCCAAAATGAAGAAAGAATCGCATTAGCAATATCTGGATTTGACAAACAAAATAAATTTAGAATTCCAACAGTATCGGAATTGTTATAGTAAGGCGTCACAAAAGGAAACTAATTTTATATTTACATAGTTCTGTAGAATGTCCGAAATCACAAACAATGAACTTTAAAGAAAAAAAGAAAAAGGTAACAATATTGTGTTTATAAAACCCAGGAAGATTGATGTACCAGAAGAAAAGAATATTGAAAGTTCTGGAATGACTTTAATGAATCAAATACAAACACTAACTATTAATTTAATTCACAAAGATGATTGAGGAAAGCTTGAATTTTGATTGAATAGAGAAGCAAATAATCATTCATTGCTTAATGGTAAGGGAGATATCAAAGTAAAAAGTTTAAATGAAGAATTTACTTTCAATTTTGAAGCTCTCGACCTACATGTTATATACCAGTAGGTGAGGGTATTTGGATACAAGAGCTTAAAGCCCTCCTATATCAGGGCCAACTCCAATAGTCGGTCCTTTCAAAATTTGGATAGGAAAAAAAATTACAACAAAATTATTTATTTATCGTGTGTATATCGTGTGTACATCAATGAATTCTATAAATAAACAATTATCAGAATTATGAAGTCTCAACACTGTAGGAATAACATTTCCCTACAAAAATAAGACCCGTCTCTAACGCTTCAAAACGACAAAAAGAGAAGCTCTAAAATTTCAATTCCAATGTTCTAATTTCGAATATATTATCAACTGTCAAGTACACCTCTGAAATATAACAGATAGTTTAGAGTAACAGTAACTATTTAATAAGAAATTCCAAATAAGTGTTATAAATAGCGATTGGTTAATGAGTATAAGTACTATTACATTAATAAAAAGAACTCACCATTGTGTTGTTATGACACACCAAGCATTTATCCAATTTATCAGGACCCTCACAATTAGCATGCCCATTACATTGGCACTGGATGCTGCAGTTAGCACCAACATACCCAAAGTCACAAAGGCATTTATTAGGTTGAATACATTGACCACGAACACAACCTAGTAAAGCAAGCCAAAACAAACTCTATTAACAAAATGCACAATAAATTATCGATATCAATATTATTATTTTCTTTAATATATTTCAAATATAGATCATTTAAATTAGGGTGAAAAATTTACATAATAATGTGTCAGCACTATGTGTTTGCTTTTATAACTTGACAATGTGAAGATGGGAGCGACCAAAATTAATGATCTGAGTAGAAGAAAAAACCAGAAATGTTCACTTTATTACAATATCGCTTATACTTATTTAGCATTTAATCACTAGTGTATATCTTGTCATCGTATCACCAGTAATTATTATACATTTGCTTTTCGAAAATCAAAAGTGTATTGGTTTGTCAGAAATATTCAATGAATGAACAGAAGCCCTTCCAAAATAAAATACTTGGACAAACCAAAGATCAAATTGATGAGGTTTCCCTAACATGGCACACAATATTTTCTTCTTGTTCGCAGTAATTAAAGAAAACCTGCATGGGTACTGATTTTCACTACCACAAGAAGCAGTTGATGCATTTAAAAAGCATGCTTAGATGGGTTTGGCTGAAGATAAACTATTCAGTTAAAGATAAACTGCTCTTCGTACCCTAGATGGTGAGCGTATGTGAAAAAATCACGTTTGAACAATTGCTAGGAAAGCAATGATAGCTTGCAAACGTGTAGCTGGTAAGACATGGGGCTGCAGTCCAAAATACTGCATTGGAAAATTTGGAATAACTGTGAAACCAGTAATTATGTATAGGACAACAGTCGGGTATGTAAAAAACTTCAAGAACAGCAATAGGACAAGCATCGGCAAAATTCAGAGTATCTGAATCAGTCTAATTAAGTAGATTTCACCAATAATGGCATGATTAATAAATAAGCACATAAAAACTTCATAATAAGTAAGTAAATAAAAAGGAAATGTTGAATATACGTAGAAATACTTGCAAGTCATTTTGATAGTCAGGCAATTATGAAAATATTTAGCTGTCATGTCATCGACTCAGAGCTAACATAATAATAACCGAGTCTCTTTAGTGTGGTCAGACTTGACTCGGAAACTTCTTGTGGTATAGGAAAATGCTCCTATACGAAAGAGTTTCAGAAGCAAAAGGAAAATGAAAGTTAAATCTTAAAACTACCATCAGATTTAAAAAGTATTATTATTTGAGCAAAAAGAAGCTACAACTTTTTATTCGTTTCCTTCCAGGAAGCACATGATGAGATTAGGCTTAGTAGTGACATTCTGAGATAATATGGTTCTAGAACGTTAGAAGTATGTACATGAAGTGCTTTGGACAAAAAATCAAAATAAATTTAGTAAATTTGTGGTGATACTTTTCTAATATCTTTTTAACTTTGCTTTCAAACTTCAGTTGTAGAATGTAGATAGAGGCCGTTTTAGCAAAGACACTGAGGTTTTATTAAATTCTTCGAATGGAGTAGGATATCGTTAACAAATAAATTTTTTCAAAAACTGGAATATTAGATTTAAAAAATAAGAAGTAAATACAGTGCCACAATAAGTGAACTAAGGAATACTAACATATTTTAAGAAGAACACAACATGTCTAATGATATGTTACAACGTGGGGAAGCAAAGATCTAATCTTTTTAGAGCCAGCACATATACTAGAATTCATTAGAACTCTGGAACTGGAAAATAAGCTGTAGATGTCTATAAGGGGCACAAAACCACGAATTATTTTGAATTGAGTTGCTAAGACTTGAGTTGATTGGCTACAGTTGTCCAAGCATTCACTTTTTCTAAAGTAGTCACTTAAATTGTGAGTTGGGTATAAGAGTAATACTGAAACATTTTTTAAAAAAACGTTGGAAAAGATTCCAGTCAAAATCCATTCCTTACACTCTATATTGTTCAAAAAAAGAAAACAATATTGTCCAGTTGCTAATGAGCCGTTAATACAATTAGTAATTAGAATTCATCAAACCTCAATTAAAAAAATAGCGACAGTTTTTTTTTTCATTAAAAGCTCTTTAATTAAATAAAATATTCACCTAATGGGCATACAGGTTCACAACCATTAAGGCCAGCCTTATATCCTATTCCACATTTACACTCAAAACCTTCATCCAAATCGACACAAATTTCCGATTCTACGGCACAGGTATGATGACCATTATTGCACTCATCTTCCGGTGGGCATTTCACATAGTGCCAACTATATGTAACGTTGTTCAATGGTTCGACGTCCTCCACTTCCTGCAAATGTTATCACAAATATTTGCCATAATATACGATACTAATCATTATAATAAGAGGTTTTATCTCATGCAAACACATAAAAGTTACAAATTTTGGAAAACAGCTATGAATATTGAAAAAAGAGTGCAGGGAGGGTGCAGGAAGTGAGGTTTGACATGTTGAAATAAAAACTGAAGAAGTAGACGAAAAATAATTGAAAAGACATGCAAACCATGTTCAAGGAACACCTGACCCCGTTCCAGCAGTCTCTGTCTCTGTAAGCAGTAAGGAAATAAAGCAGTTAATGCAGTTTCTGTCAGACACCTTCGACGAGCACGAGGATGTCATTAATGATCTCATAAATGAAGTAAAGTATTTGAAAAAAGAAAACAGCGAATTGAAAGATCTAGTGAATATGCTTGAAGACAGATTGGACTACATCGAGTAAGTGGAGAAAGCAAATAACTTAGTTGTCGCAGGTATCCCAAAACAAGAAGAACAAAAAAAATCGTTGAAAAAGTCTTAATTGGACTTAAAATGGAGATCCAGGACGATGGCATACAGGAAACCCACCAGATAATTTGAAAGGATGATTCACCAATACTTGTCAAGCTCAAGATTCAAGCAGGAACTATTAAAGCAGGTAAAACAAGGTAAAGGAATAAAATTAAACAAATGTGAACTATTGGGATTAAGTAAGAATATATTTTTCAATGAAGATCCCATGCAAAAAAATCAAATTTTATTCAAAAAAGCCTGAGAATCTAAAAAGAAATATGTGCTATGTGGAGCATATGTTGCCAATGGCAAAATATATATCAAGATAAAATAAACCGATCCACCGATTAGAATCAGAAGTAAGCAAGACAATAAGTTACTATCTTTGAATTGAAAAACAAAACCAAGGACCTAAACATTTACTGAAATGGCTGTGTATAAAAATCTGAACATTTTGTACATTTTATATATAAATACTAAGTCTAAGGAACAAAATAGATGATTTACATGACATTATTCAAGCTACATAAGAAATGATACCAGATATTTGTAATTGATTTGAGGTCTGTAATAAATCAATACATAAAAAAAATTATTAACGCACCCCTACTTTTCTATGATTTTCCAAAAATACTTCCTCGCATGTACCCAACAATGGTCTCTCGTTAGATCCTTCGGTACAGAATCCTTCTCCACTCAAACCCGGAGTTGAGCACCAGCCGCATGGTGCATGTTTTAAACAGCTAGAGCATTGCGTGAAGGAATTACAAGGCTCGGGACAATTTTGGCGGTCATCAGGGCGCAGTACTAATCCACAAACACCGCCAGCGCAATAAACGTCTTGGTAAGATTCCGAAACACATTCGTCCAGTTGAGTTGACCATCGACAATCTGAATTTTCAAGGCAAGAGGAGCATGTTGAGTAATTGATACAAGGTTGGAGACAGACGACTACTGCATTGGCTTCGGCTACTGGACTGACTGTTGAAAAAAATATTTTTTTAAAAAAAAAGAAACGTAATATAAAACTACAACAAACTCCTTTGCTGCATTTCTCACACTTAGTTTAGTTTTATTCTGAATAATGGTTCGTATTATTGAATTCACTACTAACCTGGCATACACTGTCGCCTGGAAGAACTCCATTCACATCCCGGCATTTGATGACATTGTAAGCAATCTGTAGCTGTGCATTTATTGAAAGGGCAACTTGCTAAAGTTGAATTACAATTATTGGCATTACTGGAACATTGCCCTTGGCACCAAGAACATGAACTTGATTGTATACATACTGTACAATCTTGTATTGTAGAACAGTTGCTGGGCATTGTTTGATATATGTTGTACAAAGAACATACTTGGCTCTGATTGGTTATTAGACTAGCTAAAAAATCGATAATTCTATTTGTAAATAATCAAATGATGATTTTAATTTATATGGAACTTAAGGCGATTGGAAAAAGCTCTTCAAGTACGAAAACTATGTTTTATTTCATTATCCGATGGTCTATAGTTTAGAAAACAGACCAAAAATTAATACAAAAAATCGCCTTGATATTTCATAAAAAGATAAAAAAAAAGTTGTGACTGAGATTTAGGTCCAGTGAAAAAAGTCACTCGGCACCAGATCGAGACTATATGGTGTTTTGTTCGAAAATCACCCATTAAAATTAATAAAGGAGCCATTGAGTCACACGAGAACTACGAGTTGGATCCAAAAAATTCCAGAAGGTAGTATCCCTCTTCGTTTGTGTTGAATATCTCTCCCTAAGCATCACAATATGCATCTGTTTCTACTTCTTCTGTTATCTCTCCACTACTATTGGATATTGGCGATCACATTTTCGTAGGCTTCCCTGTCCGTCGCTATTAGAACCAGATCTCCTATATTTCTCAAACCTGTCCACTCTCTTATGTTCTTCAACCAAGACATTCGTTTTTTTTCGACTCCCAGTTTACTATCCATCCTACCCTCTCTATGAGTCGAAGAAGTCGGTACTTTGGACCTCTGAGTATGTGACCCAAATAGACTGTTATATTCAGAAGAATTTCTCTGTATTTCCCTATTTTTCTTAGGATTTCTTCATTTCTCACTTTGTAAATCCATAGCATTCGATTATAGCTTCACATTTCAAACTCTACTAATTTATTGATTTCCGATTTTTTAATAGTCCATATTTCCATACCATTAAGCAATATCGTCCATTAAACATCTAATGTATCGCATTCTTAATTTCAAGCTAATATCTTTGTTGGTTGTTGTTGGAGGATATTCTAAAATTTTAAAAAATTGTTATATCATATGTTCTTAATTTTTTAATACCTTCAATAATTTGTGATGTGGAAACTTGTCGAAAGCCTTTTCTTAATCAACAAAGCATAGAAGACATCCTTCTGCACGTCTCGGCAGTTCTGGACCAGCATAAGGATACTGAATGGAGCTTCTTTTTCCCCATTCCACTCCTAAAGCCAAATTGAGTGTCTCTGATGTTAGCTTGGCATTTTTTTGTATATTCTATTATGTACGATAACATTTAATCCGTGACTGATTAGACTAATTTGTCGATATTCACTGGCTTTCTTTGCATTTTTGTATAACTTCTGGTTCCCAAGGAAACAGTTGCCCTAATCTTGCACTTCTTGGGATTTTTTTTGCTTTTGGTGGATCCCTTTGGGGAATGTGACTTACCATATTGTGTTACCACATGTCACAATGCATTTTAATAAATCTTTTCCAATAGTGCTGTAATGGTCAAGGAACTTTTGGTCGTATGTGTGATGAAGTAAGTGCAAACTTGAAGATCTTGAAACTAGTTGATTCAAACAGGAAAATGACTATTAGAGCCTAGCAGAGAAATATAGCCGACAAATGAGCCTATAGCTTTTATGTGATAATGTGTCATGTCACAAATAGCTTTGAGTCAAAAGTTTTTGGGGGTTTAAAATCTTCATGACTATCCACATCAGTGTTAATATATTCAAAGACATACAAATTCTTCTTCCCAGAAATAAAAAAAGCTAAAAGGGAAACGTTTTGATACCATTTCTGATATTGAGAAAGTATAAAGTATAAAGCGATTGAATGAATGTTTCTAGTCATGGCTCCAATTTTGGGACAAAGGCGTTACTTTGAAGGATATTTATCCAAAATTTTCCAACTTTACAAAGTTTTGGGTAACTCAAAATATAAAATAGAATAATCAGATATCTTTGATATATTTAAATTATTCTTTCAAAAATGACGTTCTTAATTATTGTAATTCATCAGTCACTTCCATTGCATAGTAACTCTAAACACAGTAAAATTACTTCAACAATTTTCTCTCCCAGTTCACTTAAAATTCTCTTCCTTTACTATCCCCAGGTGAATTAATAATTTGTTATAATTATTTATAATTATAATTATAATGTAGTAATATTTCTTCATATTTCCCATTATCAATTTGTAGGATCACCACTAATCATTGATAGGATGTCACTGAGAGCTGCAACATTTCACTTTTTAAAAGACAATACTTATATATGATAGTGATAATAAGACAAGAGAATTTATTTTTTGAAATATTGCAGCTCTTAAACCCGAGGCCGCACTGCAGGAAGATGAGTAAGATGGTGGATGGTAGATACTTGCTTCGCCACCATCCAGCTATTTGTATTTGTGAGTGAGAGACTACCCTAGGGAACCGCCTGGCGTCTATCCACCCATATCAGTCATGTTTCATATTCCATCCTGGTAGCCTAGCGAAAATGGAAAGTTGTTAAAATAATGGCCATTTGGGTGGGACCCAGTAGATTCGTTAAGGACGTATACTCTCACGAAGGTTGCCACCTCAAATTGTAAGTAAGCAACCACGGTTTTTTTATTACACTATTTGCAACTATAATTCCCAAAGATTATTTTTTTCGCAACTTTTGAGAGAGGCATTATTTCCACTCGGCAGTCAGTTGGATACTGGCTTTATTTCACTGTGTTCAAGATGTATCTACCCTTCACTATCCCCTTTATCATCTATTCTCCATGCGACCTTCGAGCACCCTGCAGTTCTATGGTCTAGTTCTGACTTAGGAGTTATTTAGTGAACTTCTATTAAAGGTTTTGTACTATGCAGAACTTTATATAAAACTTATATTAAAAAACTTTTCCATGTGATTCCAGCTTAGATAAATAAACTAGGGTAGAAAAGATAGATTTACCATTTTCGACAGTCTCCAAAGTACATTCCTTAATATTAGAATGGCATTGTTCGGAAATAATATCATCGCCATTTTTATAGGCGCAATATCCGCAGCCTGACATATAAAGGCAAGTTGTTCTTCTTGGCAAGAGATTACATAAATCAGTCGGTAATTCAATTCTAAGCACAGTGCTTTGAGTATCTATCCCCCATCCTCCTATTGTGTATATAGCATCTCCGTCTGGTTCTACCGTCATTCCCTGGGCGAAAGTCTGAGTTGGAAACGGACCGACTTTTTCAATATCTAAAAAATTATTATTCAAGAATAAATGTACAAAAAATGTGAAAAACGAGGTATTTTTATTGTTAGAATTATAAGTCTTACCACTTGACATTAGGTTCATCCATCGATTGCAGTTATAAGAGTAGGCATATAAGGTGTCAGTGGTATTCCATGGATAAATTTTTCCACCCATCACCATCATGTAGTCTTCTGTTGTAACAGCAGAATGGAAAAATCTGGGACGTGGCTAAAATAGTATCAATTCAATCACATAAATGTTATTGTAAAATATCATGTACTTTGATGGACTAACAATAACTATTCTGACTATATTTCACGTTTGTTAAAATGAACTACTGCAACGTTTGGGAGGTAAATATGAAACTTACCCAATGCACTGACAATCCCAGATTATTCAGCTGTGTCCAAGTCATATTCTCATAATTGAAAATATACAAATTATTAGAAACAGTAGTCAGCTGACGTTCGTAAACCATACCACCAAACACAAACAAGTTACTGCTTTGTGAATGGTAAACAGTTGTGTGTCCGTAAATTCCCAGAGGTCCAGGTCCCCTAGTATTTAGAGGTATCCATTGTTCTTTTCCAAATTTATAAGCCCAAACGACATTAAGAAATCCAGTTTGAGGTGATATACCTCCTATAAGGATGAGACTTTCTTGAGATTTGTGATAAGTTAGAGTATGTCCAGAGAGTGCGGGCGGCCAAACACCAGTCTTTTCGATTTCACTCCATCTTTTAACATAAAAATAAAATTGTATTAAACAAAATATCGAAGAGTTTGCTGTTGATAAAGCATCAGAAAAAATTTCAATTTTCAAAAAAAGTGGTGTAACTATAGGTCTGTCCCAACCTTTAATCACAAACATATTTCTTACAGTTTGCAAATCATTTGTAAAACGCATAGGGGTAAGACATTTATTTCCTAATCAATTTATGCTTTAGGTTGGAACTTCTGATAAAGACCTCACTAAAACAATTTATTGTAAAAGGTACCTAGAAAAACCTCTACCATCAACCTTAACCACACCAAAGACATCAAAAAATAATGTCTTGATGATAAGGCAAAATTTTTTTGATGTTTCGTGATTCGTTAATGCAATTTTGTTACTCATTGTGGTTTTCTTCTGTATATTGAAATTTTAATTTATTTGTAGGTTTATTTAGTTATTTTTATGTTTGTTTTTTAGTTTTTACAAGTTTTTGTCTACATATGGTAACAATTTGTTGACAATAAAGCATTTCTCTTTATGTTTTATCGTACTAATGATCATTTAGTCTATTTTCTAAATACTGAGAAGTCTGCCTTATGTAGACAGGGTCACAATTAGTACAAGATACTTGATATATATTCTTTTGTTTTTGGTTTTTTAGTTTTAGTTTAGATTTTAGTTTAGCGAAATATTTGGATAGTGTATTATGTCCTTTATGAACTTTTATACTATTTATTGAAATAATTAGATAGTTGTTGGGAAAGTTCTTGTACATATGGTAAGGAGAAATGTTTTATGTTTCGTTTATGTTTTGTTTCATAATTGATTATAGTATCTGTTTATACTTTTTCTGGAAAATTTATTTCAATAAAAACATGAAACATTTCTCCTTACCATATGTACAAGGACTTTCTCAACAACTCTCTAATTATTTCATTAAATATGATATTAGAATAATTCATAGGGGACATAATACACAATCCTAATATTTCACTAAACTAAAATCCAAACTAAACCTAAAAAGCCAAAAAACAAAAGATTATATATCGAGTATTAATTGTGACGCTGTCTTTATAGGACAAACATCCCACTATTTAGAAAATAGACTAAAAGGTCATCATACGATACAAAAAATAAAACTGCATTAACGAACCACGAGATATCAAAAAAGCATAAATTCATTTAAAAAGATTCTTTCAAAAATTATCAAAAAAAAACTAATTTTATAACAGAAGACACCTAAAATCAAGACGATGTAAAAACATAAAAAAAGTCTAAGAAATAAGAAATTAAAGAAAAGTATCAATTATTACACAAATAATATTCAAAATTTCAATTTTCCAAACGATCCTTTAAACATTTCTCCAACTTTTAATGACTATGAATATTCTAATTAATGAAATCAACTAACCTTTGATTTTGAATATCAAACTGCCAAAAATCGTCCAAAGTCCTATTATGATAGTTTTTATGCTTTTTAGAAAGTCCTCCATACACATATATCGTTTGCGCGTGTCCAATGTCTGCTCCGTGGAAATACCTGCCCATTGGCATTTTCGCATCTGGGGTCGATTCTATAGTGACTTGCATCCACGTCAAATTTTTTGTGTCAAAAAGTCTTACGTCGTTAAGTGGTCCATGTGATAACGAATAACCTCCAAACATCCACAGAGATCCTCTACGATCAGAAACTAAAGAATGCCCGAAGCGGGGTAGAGTTTTTCGGAAGTGTTCTAAAGAGTCTGATAATTTTACTGTGTTGAAGAGTTCGGTAAAAATCAATTGAGTTGAAGATTTCCTGCAAAAAAAGAAATAAAGAATAAGGTAATATACTAGTTGGTCCATAATTAGTAAAAATAGTGCTAAAGAATTTTCATTGAGGAGTTCAAATTTTGGTAATTATTAGATATTATGACAACAATTACTGATAGTCGACAATTGCTTGAAGAAATCTTCAATGGATGGATAGGTCTGCAATGTTTAGTGCTAGCAAAAATCAATCTGCTTGCATGAACATAACCGTTACTGATAGTAGACTATTGCTGGGAGAAATATTCAATGGATGAATCAGTCTGCAAATCTCAGTGCCAGTTAAAATCAATCTACTTGCATGAACACAATCATTATTGATAATAGACTATTGCTGGGAGAAATCTCCATGGATGGATCGTTCTGCAATGCTTAGTATCACCTAAGTGTTCTTAGTTGCTTGATTACTTGTTGTTGATCTAAGTGTTCTTAGTTGCTTGATTACTTGTTATTGATGAGTGCGATAAGCTCGACGATTTTCTATCACCAACAGTTCAACAAGCTGCCTCTCTTCACTATTCTGTTTATAAAATAAGGTCATACTAATGCAATGCAATTTCTCGTTTTCTTCTTCTTCTTCTGTGGATTAATTGAGAATGTTACAAAGTCTGATTACAACAGATTCGATCTGCAAGTCTTAACACAAAGTTACCGTGAATCAATAATGGTATTTGAGCCTTTTTACAGTACTGAGCTAACATATATTCTAAAACTATCTGATGAATTTGTTAAGTTATCGACTATATTGCACTTTTGGATAAAAAAATTGAATAAAAATAGTAAAAATTTGAGCTTGATAAGTTTGTTACCAAACCTTAATTTTAATTACACTTTCAAATGCCACGTGAAAAATATATTTTCAAAAAGGTCCTAAAATGACGTACCTTACATCACAGGAAGAACCGGTCCACCCATCATTACATAGACATCTTCCATATGATTTATCACAAGTTCCTTGTCCTTTATCTTGATTACAATTATCCAAGCAAATACGCTCTTCACAATTGAATCCAACTAATCCATCTTGACATACGCACTGGTCGTTTTTACATTCCCTAGGTGGTCGACAATTATCACAACTAATTACTTTATAAAATGCACTGAAGCCTTCTCCAGGTTGTCCTTGTTTGTAGTGAACAGTGAGTTGTCCTAAAAGTTTAAAAATATAATCAATTTTTTTTCAAATTTATTACGAACTATCCGCAACAACTTAACGAACATAATACCAACATGTTCAACTGTCATAGGGTCGTATCAGTTTGATACATCAATTGTATGCATTAGATTTAAATGTAATATAATTCCAACACTATTTCAAGATTTAATTTTTGGAACCGTTGGTGATATTCATATTGAACACACTCTTTACTGCTATTACAGCACCAGTACTGACAATTACACTGTCTAACGAGCATTTCGTTTTTTCGGTTTTACTTCCAGTCTCTGAAGACGATAACTTGGTTATCGAAACGTGCGTCAGACAGCGTAATTGTGAGTGTTAGGTTAGGTTAGGTGTGTACAGTATGAATATAACAATGGTTCCAGAAATTCCAAGTTAATATTCTAATTTGCTGAAAATACCACAGCCATGAAAAAGGGCAGTTCTTTTTTGGAGATCAATTGACAGGAAATTAAATTTTCCTTACTCACCCGTTCTGGATTCTACTGTAGCTAATGGTAAAGCTTCTTCTGTACAAAAAACGGCAGATAATGGACTCTGATTACCCATATCGACAAGTTCTGGAAGACCATCAAAAACGTAAACAGCATTTTCACCACACGATATGTTCAATTGGGATGAATTGATCTAAAACATATAATTTGCATTGTGTCAAAAATTTACATTTCTTATAGTCCAGGCTACCAAATTAGGGGTGAAAACTACCCCTTATTAGAAAAAATAAATAAAATTACAAATATAAGCATTTAATGAGTAGAAAAATGCTTTTAAGGTTTGAATAAAAATTGTTCAATGCTTTGATATAGTATTTATAATTTTTCAACTCTACTTGATGTATTTAATCCCTTATAAAGCACCCCCGATTAATATAAAATTGAAAAAATATTATTTATTTACTTTTTGGTAACTTACTTATATTAATTTGACTATTTTTGTTTGTATTGAGCTCAAATATTGTGTATCCCAAATGTTCAACCATTATAAATCCCTTATTACGAAAAATATTAAAAAAAATACTTGTAGACATATTTATTCTTTTTAATGATTTATTTATTTTAAATAGACATATTTTCATCTGTTTTGATTTGTTTTATCTGTTTATCTAAGAACATTTTTTGCTCAAAATTTGGCCCTCTACCAATTTCCGTGGTTATTTTCAACATAAAATTTTCACTCCTAGTTGGGGTGGTACTCACCCCTAGGGCAAAATCACGCATCGGCATAGGGTAGATTTTGCTTTATGAAGTATTCTCTACATGCTGTCAAAATTTCATTAAAATCTATGCAGGTTCATGGAAATCGGAGGTAAAAACCTTGGTGGACTGGACTATTAGTTTAATTCGGACAAGGTCAGGCAAAAATTAGTTCATGATATAATTGGATTGCAAATGGCTTTTCTAAGTTTAATTTAGCTAAATGTTGGATTTTGTAAGTTTAATCTGATTTTGTTTTTGTTGGGATATAATCCAACATCTCAAATAATTATTTTTTGTACAAAAACGAAAAGTTTGTGAATGTAGGATCTCATTTTAAGCGAAATTAATGTTTTTGAACTTGTGTTAGAAAATTATTTTAAAATACCTTATAACTTTTTCTGTCAATTTTTTTAACGTCTAAAATTGAAAATAGCTTCTATAATATAAATTGATGTAACAAATTAAAATGTTTTTGTTATCTTATTAATGCAGATATCAAAATAATAACACCTTAGATTTAAAGGCTTTTGTCATTAAAAAAAATTATTTTCAACTAAACTTTGTTTTATTTGAAAAACCAGAACTTACTTGAAGTTGGATAATTGGCGAGCCATACTTCACATCTGGTTTAATTATCCATAAGCATTCTCTTGTTGGAGTACCATACCATGGTTTAGTACGACCTTGTCTAGAGCTGATTCCTTGACCGTGAGAATCCCTGAGGAATCCTCGGTCACATTGATAATAGCATTGATTTCCATTTTTCGGATCTCCAAAATACTTCGATTTACATTGTTCACAATGATCTCCTACCGTATTGTCCTCACAGAAACATATTCCGGTTTCCATGTTGCATTCACCCAAAGCTTTGTTCCCATGTCCATTACAGTCGCATTTTCGACAACCTTCAAATCACAGACACCATTTTAATCATTTCAAAACTACAATATCCACTAAAATAAATGGTTCCAGAGATAGTTGAAAAGTGTTATTGCATGATAAATATATGACGGGGTTTAATTCACAATCAGTTTCCAGAACAATAGATTTTTAGATCACCAGATTAAACAATAGTAATTTTTTTTTCTATGGAGTATGTGAAAAATGAAATATTAGCCTTCATAAGAAACTTTTAGAAAATTTGTAGCTAACAGACATGCCATAAAGTCAATTTTATCTTTAAATATCGAAATAATTGACCACAATATCAATAGAGAGATATTTTTCAAGTTTATGGTAAAAAAATAAAGAATAATTGCGGAAAATATGAAAAATAATTATTATACCTAAACTTTTTTCAAAGTTTTCTATAAAACTTAAATTACCTAGTTCATTTGTGGCATTTCCATAGCTGCCAGGTTTACACAGTTCACAATATTCACCCATGGTATTGTCGATACATTCTTCACAGATGCCCTCTCCTTTTGGACAAGCCGAATGATTGTTACACCCACAATTTTTAGAACAGTCATCTCCGTACCATCCTATGTCACATTTACACGAATAGTCAGGTTCACCTTGACATACTCCGTGAACGCAAACATTGAAGCACGTTCTATGACAATTTTTTCTACCATCTCCAATATATCTGCAATAAGATATTGGAAATAATTATAGCGGCTTCTTTACACAGGGTGACACAATTAAAATATAATTACTTTAATGAAAAAATAGTCAATTAGATTTGGTCTTTAGCAAAATATATATATTTAGGTCCTTAGACTCATTTCTCTCCACTTCTTGTTTTTCTCTCCAGCTCTGGATGTTTTTCTCTCTAAGGTCTTCCACTATTTCCCTCCACCGTCTATCTTTGTCCATTGTAACCTTCTTGTTTTTATAAACGATATTGATAACTCTATCGGCTTTCCACCAAAAATTCTTCTTAGTATTTTTCACAGAAGTATATCAGGGTGGGTCTTAAAATTGTCTTATATATTCGAACTTTCGTAGATCTGGATATCTCTTTCGATTTTAATATTCTTGTAAGGCTGCCTACACAGCTATTACTTTTGGCAATTAATAGTTCGATTTCCTTTTCTTCTTGGCATTTATTATCTAGTAGTACACCCAAATATATGAAATTTTCAACTTCCTCGAATTCTATTAACGTCCCACCATGTTTATGTACTTTGAAATTGTTTTTTGACTTGCTCCACATTTATTATTTATTTCCATAAACTTTGTTCAGTCATTATTGAAATGTAAGCCTACCTCTTCTGTTGCTGTTATTAGTTGTTTTGTGGTTTCTTCGAGCTTTCTTCTGTTATTTGCTATCAATGTCACATCATCAGCATAAACTAAGCATTAAAGACCTAACCTAACCTAACCAAACCAAAAACTTTTCTTTTTAAAGTCGTCAACCAATCCAGAAACTGTGGTTTGTATGATTAACGTACTATGACGTAAGTACATAATGATATCAAACATTTCAAATGTTGTACATACCCTTTACGACAATGGCAGCTAAAGGATCCATCAGTATTTGTACAAATAGCTTGTTCGTGACAGTCGTGTAATCCTAATCCACATTCATCAACATCCGGACACTGAGCATATGCCCATTTAGCTTCTGGGGCATTGAGAGTTATAGAGCAATTGATATGGGGATTGTTGAAGTCTCCCTGAACACACGTACCTAAAATTAGAATAAATGTAACCATTACATCTGAATTAATAATCAATTATTTCGAGTTCCAACCATATTTGATTAAACTTATACATATTATTCTTTACTCATCACTTAAGGAAAAGTATCATTTTGTTTAAATTGCATTGTTGGTTGGGAGCAATTTGTCTTAGCATATTCACGTGGCCGAATTAGCTAAGACAGCTTCACAAAAACTTGGAGCTCTCTATAAGACCAAAAAGCTATATATCTCGCAACAGCTTCTAATCCTCTACAAGACCAGATTCATCCATCTCTGAAATATTGCTTGCACATTTGGAGCTCGGCTCCCAAGCATACCCTGAAGATGCTCGACTCAATACAGAAGGGAGCACTTCGATTAATAGACGATCCAGAGAGATAACCAGAAACTTAGACAGCTTAAAGCATAGAAGAAAGTCTCTGATTTTACTCTGTTGTATCGATACTACCACGGTAAATACTGTTCCGAGCTGTCTAACATAATCCCACTTAGAGAAGTACTTGCAAAACCTACTCGACAAGCAGATGTCCCGAACGTCAATTTATCGGGACTCCTTTCTTTGGAGTTACTCAGTAGTGCAAGCCTGTGGAATCAGCTACCAAGGCACGTCTTTCCCAAACAGTACAACCTACAGAAGTTTAGATTCAGTCATAACCACACCACAGGCACTACTCGAACTACTCAACTGTAATTAGGTTTACCCTCTTGAGCTTGCTTTTTACATGAAAAAAAAATTAAAATATGGGGCTTTTCAGCACAACTTTTTGTCACATTCAGTGTCTAGTGATAATGAAAAAACTAAAGGACATTTTGGTAAATACTTTGATATTCTTTGTCATAAAATTAAATCACCTGTCATGGGATTTGTGCTATTGTAACACCAACCGCAACTTAGAGAGCTCAAACAAGTGGAGCAGTTAGTATGCATCGAACACGTTTTACATTGTTCTTGAGTTTTTGGTACTGGTAGTATTCCATTTTCTTGTCTAGCAACTAACGGAAATGCTTGATCCATCCATTCACGACATAATCCAAATTGATATTCACTAGTATACACAGAAAAACTGAAACACTGTTGAGTGGCTTGGCACCAAACACATCGACCTGCAAAAATTGCAATTATTAATGAATTGTTTAAAAGTTTCATTTTAAATAGTTATTTTCATTTATTCAGATAAGCAACATTAAAAAAAACTGAACTAAGTGAAAGTATTGGATTGGAAAGTAGGAAAATATAGAGCAAAACGTGAAAAATGTCATGACACCCACTGGCGACTATATAAATTAAAGAGCAATATGAGATCAGTTAAATAGGCAACATTAAAGACAAAGAAAATAAGAAACATATAGTAACAACTACTGAAATAAGAAAAAAATTTACGTTTAATAGTTTGACTGAAATAACAAGTAATGATTCAGAATAGGGGTCTCCAAACTTTGAAGCCTTCAGGTCAGAATAATTTTTTCAGTATATTCCAAGGGCCGAAACAATTTTAAATACATAAATTGAAAATGAAGAAGTAATCGCATTTGTGCCAAATGCTGTAGAAAATGATGGTCTTATATTGTATCCTTCATCAAAAGTGCATGTGCCAAAATTGTTTAGATTTGTCTGAAGTTCTAAAACCAGTCATATTAGTTATTAACTTCATCGGATTCATAGGCTAAATCGCCGACAAATGTTTTGCCATATCATACTGCCGTATGCTGGCTTGGTCGCAATTTCGTAGAAAATGTTTCACACATTTTAAAACATGTGAAACATTCAGTCACACTCATCAAAGTTTTAACTTGCAAGTAAATAAAACTGAGTAATTATCATTCTGTGTTTTCATTCTCTTGCATTCAACTTATCACAGAAATAGTGACAGCAGTAAAACACTGTATGGCGTGGGCGCTAGATGATTTACTAAAAACTAGAAAATAACTAGTTAGTACTAATAATCACACCACTATTCTCATCAATCTAGGGCATTAATTAGACTAAACAAACAAAATTTTTATCTATCTTTCATATGTACTTATCACTATTTGGATGTTAAGATTTGCAAAAAAATTGAAATAACTGAAAACTAGATCATTCAAATACAGTTATCTTAAATTAATTGAAGATATTTTTTAAATGGAAACTACCGTAAGCCAATTTTCTGGAAAATATGAACAGTAGATCGAGTATACATGTCAGTTTAATTCATTCACAATTTTACTAATTCTGTAATCCACATCATGGTTAAATTCAGTTACCTTTTTGATCCAGACAAGACCCACAATCTGTTCTTTTATGGCAAGGTACAGGGCACTGCTCTAAAGACAAAGCTGCGTCAACCCTCTGTCCGATTCTTTGACAACGGGCTTCTTCAATCCACCATTCACATAATCTAGAATTAATACAAGAATCGCATGATATGTAATTTGAACAATTTGAACAAGCGCTCGGTAGAAGAGTCAGGTATTGCCAATTACCATCTGCAGAACAACTAGTTTCTTCTTCAACTGAACGCATCTGACAGGAATTGGTTAATTCGCACCAACCGCACTGTGAATCCGTCAGACAGTGCAGACAGTTAGAGTATTGTTCGCAGGTACCGTTTGCGTACGGTTCTAAATATTCGAATGTAAACACCTAAAAATAGAAACAAAGATATATGAATAGGTTATCACGATAATATAAAATTTCTTTGCATCTGAAGTGTAATTCAAAATTTATTTGTCTACCTTATGATCAGATCCACTATTGGTCCCAATATTAGGATCACAAACTATGCGCAGCTTAATGAAATCTCAGTTAATTTTTCCTAAACAGAACTAAAAATTGGGATGATGAAGAGCAATTCTCAATCAACCCAGGTAAAACAACAGTAGTTCTATTTACAAGAAAAAGAAAGACAACTATTCACGCACCTACCCTTGATGGAACTTAATCTATACTTTCCAATGAAGTAAAGTATCTAGAAATTATCCTGGATAAAACACTTATTTGAAACAATTATCTAGACAAGGTGATTTCCAAAGCCACTGCGGCTATATGGGCTTGTCGGAAGCTTGTATGTATTATGGATTTTAGGGTATCGTATACACTGCGACCCAAAGGATCTATTGTGTCCCCCTTTCTTGCCGTGACTCTAGAGAACCCAGTGTTTACAGCTGATCCGTTAATCTCACTCCTTTTAAACGGGATGGCTGTAATCTTGGTCTTCTATTTCAAGCGCTCCCAGGTGTAGTGCTCTGAAGTTCCTTAGTGTTTCACACTTCGAGGGAATGATCGCAAGCTTGTAGAAAAGACATAGGGACTTACGTCCCAGTATACTATACTGGGTAACCAAACCAAACCCATGATCACATATACATCAATTATTTGGTGGTCAAAACTCAACAAAATCTAAGGGTTGATCTATTGGGATATCACAGGAGCCATGTCTCCCCTTCACCTTATAAGGAATAAAGGAGGCATTTACTGGCACCCACAAGCTAATCCAGACACAAAGTCAAATAATCCTATGGGATTCTAGAATTGATAAAGTTAGAAAGCACTGACAAAAAACCAATGGACCAAATGCACAGAATGATTGACATAGACATCCAATTAGAAATGATAATCAATTACTGCCAATCATGGGTCAATAAAGATCTTCCACAAGCTTGAAATGCATCTTTTAGGTAAACAGATAGTTGGAAGCTAGCGCTAAGAGCTCGATTTGGCATGTTTGAACCAAAATACAAGTACTACAAAAGGATTTACTATTTTTCAGGCAGAGTTCTAGCAATAAACATATGTGCTATGTTTTCATTACCTAGTATTTCATCGATTTCTCTACTATTTCGAATTATCCACTCTGCTTCGTTCTAATTTCTCCATATAATCTTTCTCTCAAATATAGTCTTTCTCAGCCTCTTTGTGCCATGACCCAACATTCACTGCTATAAGTTACGATTGGTCTTATTACATTCGTACAAATTTTTAACTTTTAACTTTTAATTTTTCTTGTTATTAGTTTGTTTTTCAGAACATTCATATTCTCAATTAAAAAATGAGCATGTTCTATCTTCATTTTACTTTCTTAGGTATTAGATGAGAGCTCTTGTACCTATTACTTCCACTGTCTTTTGTCATATTCCTTAATTCCTCTAAAGTTTGTTCTCCTTTTGTACTCATTGCCTTCATTTGGTCTATTTATTTTTTTTTGGTTCTCCTTTTCTTATTTTATCGATATTTTCAGCCAACACTATTTTTCTTATTGTCTATCTGTCTCCATTTTAACGATATACACATAACAACACAGATGTTTATTGTTTATTTTTTTCTATTGTAATCTTTTTAAATTTCTTTTCAATTAAATTTTCTTTCTTCTAACATTCCAATAGTTGGTACTTCTTTTGTGTTACTTATTTAGAATGAATCAAATTATATAATGTACAGAAAATTAATATAATAACAAAAATATAGAGGGGAAATAAAAGAAATTTGAAAAAATGGAAAATCCACTAGAGAAAAATTAAGGAAAAGAAACCTGAAAAACAAATATGTTGTTGATTGAAATACTACTGTTAGTGGGAAAGCAAAAAATCTGACCAAAGCTATACTGTGGCGTGGTAAAGGACTCTAGTGCAGATTCTGAGAGCAAGCTATTCTTCAATAACCAGGCAGCCTTGAGGGCCATGAAAGCTTTTGATTGGACGTCCAAGCTAGAGCTCAGAACTGTAAAAATATTCTAAAAGCACTAGCCAATGAGAAAGCAGACACTCTTGACAAAATGGGGGCAAAAAATCTGACCACAGCTCTACTGTAGCATGGTAAAAGAGTATAGTGTAGATTCTGAGAGCAATATAGGTACTGTATGGGTAAACTATGATTGATTAGAAAACTCAAATACTTCAGTGGACTGTATCACTTATTTTTTAATATAAAATATGAGTCTCTGGCACAACATCCTACTTCACTGATCATTTATGGTAAATTGAATTCAGATAGACCCGTCCCGCCCCACTTGACGTTACCAGAGGCCGATGTCACTTGAGAAGCCAATCAAGCGCTTTGGCTTGAACCCTTTGATACCAACAGATACAGCATAGCATCTACTCTGTGAATGTCTTTCACATTTTAATAAAAGACGTGGAAGAAGTGGAAAAAAAACCAGAAAACTAGCCATCGTTTGCGAAGATTTTATGAATTTTGGAGGTAGAACAATGAAGTGTAGAGACATGCATGGAAAATCTTTTTGAATATAGGTGTAAAGTAGCTGGAAACCCATATCGACTCTACAAACAATCTAATCTAATATAATGTTCCACACTGGATTTGACTTAGAAGCATATCTTTTAAATATTAAGTTATCAAGAAAGAGGATATATAAATGAATCTAAATATATGACAACATATGACAACCAGATGGATGAGTGGAATAGCAAACAGTTTATTAAAAAATATAGTTTTGTTTGTGAACCTACCTTTTGAGGATCGTCAAAATCTTTGTAATGTAGTAGTTCCATCTTACTCTGTTGCATATAAATTGAATAAGCAGCTTGAATATTCACTGTCTTCTTTGATTTAAAATCTACAGATATTCTATCAAGAGTTATATTATCAGGCCACCTAACAGCTTTGCATTCTGTTACTTCCGGTGTAATGTTTGCTACTAAATTATCTGAAACCGTCAAAGTAGCCGAACAAAAAGTAACGCAGACGTTCAGCATTTCTTGCCAAGAAGGCGGAAGTCTGAGAAATCCTAACAGTCTTGCGACCATTTCACCTCCACTGGAAAAATCACCTCGGGGTAATGAGCTTGTTGGACTAACAAAGTCAACCTTTAAAATATAAAAGATAAATTTGACATTGGAGAATTGATATATTTTGTTCTGATTATCTGTTACTTTTGAAATGTTGCTTACCGTTGTGGCATTAATAATTGCAACACTGTCGGGTTGAGAATAATTGACAGGATAATGATATTTGACAAACGTTAATCCTGGTCTTTTGTCTAGTTCTCTGCACTGCTCTGGCTTGACAACTTCTGTTCCTTTAGAGCCCCACCATCCTGGTATTTGACTAGGACTATCTTCTTGTAAACCACATACACCATAATTATCATCTTTATGATGACATCTTGCATTCTGTACACACCATGTGCATTCCTCCAAACCTAAAGACATAGATACAAAATTATTAATACATTTTTACCGTTATATTAATAAGTTCAACAAATGATTAGTTCTTTATATCTGAACTATATATGCTAAACAATTGAATCCATAGAACAACAGTAGTTGATAGAGTTAATACGTTGAAAAAGAATAATTGTTTAGGGGACAGTAAGAATAAAAATTAAATCAACAATAATTAAATAAAATTAAAAATTTATTTCAACCGAAGAGAGTAGAAAACTGGAAAAACTACAAAAATTAAAAAAGAATGTAGATATAGAGGTAAAAAGGAAAGTAGGGAATTTTTAATATCCCTTCTAAAAATGGAATAAAAAATCTGAATTCCTTTATTCGAATCTGAATATTCCAAAAACACAGAACAATTGATGCAAGCATGTCTACTTTGCTCACATTTACCCACTGTTTTCAATATCCCATCGATACTTCTCGAATTTAGGGGACAAACATAAAGGGCCCAGCCAAAAATAAAATCATCATACAGGACCTAGCACATTATGAGAATAATTTCAGGTGTCTAACACTGAAAAGAAAAAAAAATATTATTTTATCCATAATTGTGGAAGTGTTTACAGAGGGAAAATTTTTGGGAAATAGATTAGAAAGCCTCCAATATGATAAAAACAGAATTTTTAGAAATGTTTCCTATATATTTGCAAAAATCAAAAAAAGAACATTGTTTTTACCATAATTGTGGAAGTGTTTACAGAGAGAAAATATTTGAGAAATAAGTTAGAAAGTCTCCAATATGATAAAGAAAAGATTTTTAGGAATGTTTCCTATGTATCTTCAGAAAAAAAAGTATTTTGGGTTTATGAAAAATAATTTTAAAAAATATAAACTTGACACGATTCCTGACATCAAAGGAGATTGCCTCAAATTTTATCTTTTCCCCTTGTTTTTAATTAAATAATTCACGGTATTACAAAAAAAGTTAAATGTTTAATAACAAAACTGCACATATCTTGCGTTTTAAATTGAGCTATTAGTCAATGACCGACTGTAAAATAACTAATTTACCTACCTAATTTGTGAGCAGCTGACATCATTGGCATATTCTGAGGTAACGGATGTCCATGTATGAGACAAGAATGGCAATCACCAAGCGCTGGACATATTCCAGGGCACTTTGTAGTTTGTAGGTTCGTAGTACAATTGGCACCTATAGTTCTACCATAACATTGCTCGTCTGCGGAGCACCACCCGCATTCTGGATCTGCAGAACATTCTCCATAATTTTTGTGGCGAGTACAAGCAGCTTCTGGATAATAAATAGCATCTTTACGTGCTGCTACCATTGGAGGAAATGTATATGCTAAAAGATCACCATTTACGTTACCATGATAACCGCCGACTAAAAGTAGAGTATTTTCATTACGGACGGCTGATGCATGGGCGAATACACCTGGAAAATATTAAAACGAAATTTTAATCGATGTTGATAGAAAAAAAAATTATAAAAGAATTTAGGAAAAAGTATATTTAACAAAAATAATAGAAATAATCAACTGTATAAACATTGGAATCTTAATTATTTAAAATAATTGAAATATACAGGGGACTTCATCTTGAATGCAATATCAGTGACATTATGCAGTTGTAAAGCTTAAAAGATACAAATTCTGAAATGAAAAAAATATTATTTTAAATTTTATTATTCAGAACTTATTACTTGTTGTGTTTTGGATGCATAAAATTTTATAATTTTAAGGTTAAATTTGTATTTTGTTATATATTTCTCAATTATATATTATTTAAAAGGGGTTTATTGATGTTAAGAGATGTTAAATGTTTTATACTAGTCAAACATTATTTTTGCGACTATATTTTAGTAAAATTGTGGTTAAAAAAATACATTTTCAATTGACTTTATTATTCAAAAAAATTAGTTGAATTAAAATATTAAAAAGACATTATATAATAACTAGTTTTGCTTGAATACATGAGCATATATTATATCAATTAGCATGAATATAATTCAAACCAGTATTTATTTATAGTTTATGTATTTGTTTAACAAATTAACATCTCGGTAATTTTGTTTAAAGCACTTTTTCGAAATCTATCAAAGGATATAGTACGGTAGCTACAGTGTTTTCTTATATTTTTTGATCGACTTTTCGAAGGTGCCGAGCCCAAATGTGGTCTAGTAATTTGTTACAAAAAATTTGATTGTTTATAAAGCTATAATTTTTAAACAAAGACAGATATGAAAAAGTTTCTACAGAGTTATGTTAAAAAGCTATTTGAGTGCTACAGATTTAGCGGTAAATGATTCATTGTATGCACATGAAACGACTAATTATGTAGACAATGCAAAAACTGATTTATGGGGGAAGTTGTCATTAATAGAGACATCCATCGAATCATTAAGTCCTCCATCTAGATATTTAAAAATTGCAACTCGGTTTCTTTATTTTCATATAAATATTTTTTTCGTTAATATGGAAGCAAATTGAATCTAAGTTGCTTTTATAATACTAATATTTATAACATTTTGAAATAAATTGAACAATATGAAGAGTTAGATGAATAGTCTCTATTTTTAATTCTGAAGTATTTATAACTTATTAATGTTTGAGAGCTATAAGATTCAAATTCAAGTTTATCCTGGAGCACTAATCTTCACACAGCTTCTGAAAAATACCAGAAGGTACCTGCCATTCACAGAACAACGGATCCTATGGTGGTTACAGCTTTTATTGAGATTCTCACATTAACTGCAGCAATAAATTATAACCATTTTTTAACATCAAAGGAGATATTTGATACTACTTTGAACTGGCTTTCGCCAATCTATTACACAAATTTTGTTTTACACTCGAGACTAAAGAAAGAGAGGTTGCAGATTGTTCTATAGCAAAGAAAAAAAATTGGTGCCATATACCCTCCGGCAAACCGCAGAGATGAAATGTAGTTGCTACAAATGCAATAAACCATTATGTAGGAACACTTGTACCAATCTATTACCCTGCTTATGTAATAAATATATGATTGAATTAAATAAGAATGTTTTGTTGATAAGTAATTGTAATAAGAAATAATGTACAAAAAATGACTATTTTATTCAATAAAACCACTTTTTGATAGCATAGTGAAGTTGAAAAAATGTTCTAAGGTTAAGATAATAATTTCCTGACTCAAAAGAAGTAGATACTTAGCTAAATTATTGGGGAAAAAGACAGCGACGTAAGCACGTAAATAATGCCTTTTGACAAAAATAAAAAATCTTTATTATAAATTGTATGCGTGTATTTGAATAGTAAATTTATTTAGGTATTTATGCTTCATGTTCATAGATTTCTTTGTAATAAAACTAATTTATATGCTCGTATATATGTCAATATAGTAGAATACAAAAACATGTTCTTACCTTGTTGTTTTGGATACCTGGAATCATTGGACTTTCCCAATATGTCAGGATTTACCCAGGTGTGGCATCCTAAATGGTACAGGTACATCTGATTGTCATAGCAGATTTCTTCCTTATTATGTCTGTGAGAATAACCTCCAAAAACAACTAAATAATTACCAAATATATTAGCTGTATGAAACGCTCTCTCCCTAGGAACAAATTTTTCTCGTAAATGTTCCCTTGTATAATGAATTTCAGTCCAATGTAAATTATCTAATTGAAAAACGAACACTCTATCTGATAATTTGGAAAATCTCGCAACACCCGGCACGATCCCTCCATAAACAATCAGAGAATTTGTATGTGGGTGATATGTAGTAGTATGAGCTACAACTCTTACATCCAGCTGCTTCCCACCTCTGGGTTTTATTTCTTGCCAATCCTCATCCAAATCTGGGGACAACTCTATTTTATACAATGAAGAGGAAAATTCTCCATTTTCCGTACTTCCGCCAAATAAATATATTACATCACCAATGCAATTTAAAGTGTGCCTTGTTAAGTGCGGAGGCGTTAAACTTGATAATCTTGCTCTTAATTGCCACAATCTTGTCTGAACATTATAATACCACAAATCATTAGATAAGCTGCCATTATGTAATTTTCCTCCAAAAAGAACAAATCCTTTAGTAACAGCACAAGCGGAATGACCATATCTAGGAGCTGGTTTATGTTCTTCTGGAACTCTGGAATGCCTTTGCCTCCTTCTGATATGTGTGGTGTTTTCAGTTCCAGCATACAATAGATTTCTTAAAAATGAAGTTTTAATATTAAGTCCCCATTTTTGTTCCCAATCAGGACCAGCATGTTCTATTAATTTAGCTATTGAGCCAGGTTCTATGGAACTAATTAATCCTGAATCTGGAATTACTGCACCATGTTCATCTCTCCAATTACTTGATTGGAAATTATAGATTTCTAAATTACCTAGGACACTATTTAGATTATACCCTCCAAAAACATACAAAGCATCAGTCATTTCTATGTACACAGCTGAATGTGCAGCACGAGGTTGCAAACCTCCTTCAGAATGTGACAGCCAATGCCATTTGTTTCCAATAGAATCAAATTCATATAATGTACAAGATTCTCCTGAATATCCAGACCTACATACACACTGCCCTTGGTCACAATGTCCGTGACTGAGGTTTCTGCCGCAATTGTCAGGGCAAAGTTTTCTTGAACAGTCATAACCCCCCCAATCAGTCTCACAAGCACAACTATGATCATAACAAACACCATGGCTGGAACAGTTGTTAGGACAATCAGTTATCGAGAACTCTGCTTTAAATCCTTCTAGCACATAGTTAGTATCACTATATAATAAAATCAACATGTACCCTGAAGTTGCTATTACTTCCTGTGGTTCAGTCTTTCCACTAAAGCTGCCCAAGAGGGGGGAATTGAAAGAATCACCATCGTAAACAAACACATAATCATAAGAGCATTCGGTACCCATACTTTGAAACTTTAATGTAATGAATTTGTCACTGTCGTTGGCCTTGATCAACCATTCACAATGACTGTCCTGGGTGTAATTTGAGCCTGCCGGACCATCACTTATTATTCCCCAAGAACTTTGAAATATCCTTCGAGTTTTATCACAAGGAACCAAATCCACAGCCGCATATCCCACAACAATAAAACATATCACGATTTCCGTCAGCGAGTAATTGATTATTTGAGGACGCATATTGTCGAACTGAGCAATTATTTTACAAGAATATGAAGTCACATTCATCCATTATTACTGGTGTGCCACTACACATCCACAAGGTTCTTGTTCTTTAATGGTAATAATATCAGCACAAATTAGTAACAAAAACATTTTTAAGTATTATGACTGTTTTTCATGGTGATTGTTTTGACGTTTTAATGACAATGACACATGGACTGTTTTAGTCTTCTACCCGGAGCTTCGGGTAGGAAACTCTTATAAACTCTTTCTCATTTTCAAACAATGAAATAAAAAGAGAAGCGAAATAATTTATGATAAAATAACATATTTACAATTACAATTACAAATTAACAGTACAAGATCCCATAATATCTGATACATAAAAATTTGAGTTACAGTTTCAAATCTTTTAATACAGAATCAAAATCAAGTTATACTTATATTCATATTTATTTACATTTAATATTATGTCACTTTCCATGTTAAACCCATGTGATCATTTCAGAGATATAATTAAAGATGGCACTGTTTTCAGAACAATCTAGAATATTTTTGTTATGGCCTTCATTTATTTGATTAAAGTTATAGAAACTGGCTAATTTTACTAGGCTCGTGAAATTAAAAACTAGTTATTATTGAAATAGAAGAAATAAATTCTCAAATTTGTGGCAGTAAAACAGTAAATAGCTCAAAGCTGGTTTTTAACAAGAATAAATTTTACTGTTTTTCAATTGCAGAGTGATGAACATTAATAATAAGTTTTTTCCACCGCTATTATCAATAGGAAAAATATCGAGAATTAAAAAAATTGCGTAAGACCGGGATTTTCAACCTGAAATTTGCAATTTTTCTATTCTGGTTAAATTGATAATAGATAAATATTGATCATTTGTAAGCTTAGACATTTATTTTATTGCGCGCGTGTTCGGAATATTATTAACTCCAGCTAAGATTACATATTCCAGTTTGTTGAAAATTTTGAGAAGTGCGAGTTACATGTTGTCATTGCAAGAGGTTATGTTTAAATCTTACGAAATAATTCTGTATTTCATACATAATATTTAAATGTATTCACGTATTTACAATTCTAGTTTAGTAAGAAGCAAGAGTCAACGTATTTTATAGCTGTTAATTAATTTATGAATATTTTGCAATACGCCAATCAAGTCTTGACATGTCCAATACGACCAACTCTAATGGAATCTCAATTGAATTTAATAACGACATTGATGACGAAGATGACAATGTGGGAAATACTCCAGATGTACCTATGAACAGTAAAATCCTTGTATCAAATGAGACAAAACCTCAATCAGTTTGCATTGTCTCAAAACCTAGCATTTCTACTCCAGTTAGTATACTAATAGAGTCATTAATTAAAAAAATTTGTATGATATATGAGACTGATAATCAACAGGCTGAGATTATGTACAAAGTTATTTGTGATAAATTGTATGATATGAATCTTATTGGAGAGAGCTACACAATGAACGAATTCGAAAGCATCCGAAGTCAGTATCAAAGAGCTTTATTACATCTTTTGGCTTCAGTTAAAAATGGTGACAAAAACTTGCCAATTAGTCCTATTTGGCCAAAGTCAGATTTTAATTCTCATTATCATAGAGAATTTGAGGAAGTAGAGTTTATCGCAGGTGGTGGGTTTGGACAGGTAAATAAAAATGTTTCTTGATAATTATCAACTAACTTACAACAAATATTTTTCTAATGAGTAGTAGTAGTCCAATAATTTATCTATATTCAATAATTTAATTCAACTTGACTAGAAGGTGCTTTTATTATTTTTGAACATCTAGTTAAATTTATTACTTGAGACCTAATGACTATTGTATTTATTATGAATTTTAAGTTTTTTTTGGCATCCCTTTGCTTTTTAATAACATATTTAACATTTATGTGTATTTATTTATATTTCTAATACTTTTTAAATATTATTTGTATTTGTTTAAAACTTTTTATTCCTTCAAATTTATTTTGCTTCCTTCATCTATTTTCCAAAGTTTTCTTTCTTTTCATATTTGCATTAATCTCTAGTCAATTTCGTTTTTGACTAGCCATTCTGGGTGCTAAGCACTTATCATGTACTTAAAATATGTGACTATTGAAGAACTAGTTTGCCATTGTATACTATATCTAATTTTTGCTAGACAAACCCACTGCTCAGTTTGTCTCTAACTTTTGATTGATGCTTCAGAAGAATGCTATGTCGTCAGAAAAAGCATGGATTGACTTCTTAAATTTCTTGGTTAACTGTGGAAAATTGCAACAGATTGATATATAATGTTGTGAGAAGTATAGGAAATAAATCTTTATTTCATACACTAATTTCTGACTGATGAATTTGTCAACATTATTAGTGTCATAAAAGGATGGAAATATTATCTAATTATTTGCAATCAGAGCTACAAGGCAATTTGTGGGTGAACAAACTTTTACCAACATAATGCATTAGTCATTTCCGAAGTACTCATCACAAAAGTGCTACTATGATAACTCTAAATGATCTGCTTGCAAAGTTGGATTGGCAGATGGAGGCACCTCGCATGTGACAGGCAAAGACACACATAGATGTACCTTCTGCCTATCTTAACAAAAAATTGCTCCAATTAAATAGGCCTGAAATTCGAGTAGTGACTGGACTTTTAACCAGACAGTCATCTAAGATGCCATGTCAACACCATAAGTGACAATCCACTACTAGTGCATGAAGGAGGATGAAACTGCAGCTCAAGCCAAAGAGCCTGATCGGCTTCTCAAAGGACATCAATCTTTGGTAATATTAAGTGGGGCACGACGGGCGCATCAAAAGGCATTGGCCCTATGAACTTTGGAGGTGTCATCAAATTGGATTGTCCACTGTACTGACCTGACTATGCACTCTGTGTTTTTTTTATTTTTTAAAGGTCAGGATGCTCTGATCATTTGCAAATATGAAAGTGGTTGGAGCAAAATCAACAAATGTTCTCAACTGGAAACAATAAAATTTTTGCTGTAATTAAAAAAGTAAAGTGTTATTACTTCATTCCAGTTATTTACTAATCATATTTGGTATGCTATATATTATGTTGTTTGAGTTGTCTTATTACATCTTAGAAAAATGGGTCATAAAAGATCTACTTGACCTAAGCCTTTTCAGGTTAAAAAATTTTGACAGATTCCTTTTGTTTAGTACTGTTAGAAGTTAATTTCAATCTAATATGCTTAAAATGTATAAACTAGGCATAGGTTTTCTTCTTATGATCAATAAATTTACTATTTTCTTTATTTTTCTTTGAATAAACTGATATTCTATTCATATTCTTCTATAATTTTTGTTTTTGTTTTATTTCCACTGAAAATATACTTTCTAATGAATGATTAAATATACTTTTTACCAAAAATTATACATTGATCTTTCAGGTATATAAAGTGAAACATAAATTGGATGGTACGGAATATGCAGTTAAGAAAATTCCAATTTTATCTGAAGGCATTCAGTCTGTTAGGAACTACCTTTCTGAAGTAAAAACATTTGCTAGTATGAATCATTCCAATATTGTTCAGTACAAAGGAGCTTGGTTGGAAATTGGGCCACCTAAAAGTAAAGCTATTGTTCATAAAGACACAGAATCATTTACATCAGCTTCACATCAAACTGGATATATATACCATAAAGACACCTCGCAATCTTTTACTAAGAATGATGAAGATAGTACCGATTTTCAAATTGATTTTGAGCATAGTGTCAGTGGAGCTAGTTCTGTGAAGTCGAAGGCATCAAGGTAAGATTTTGAAGGTAATTTATTATTAATTGGGGAAGTTCAAAGATTCATATGAAATATGTTATTAGTAACACATATATAGTTGATTCAAAAAGTTTTCAATGCATAAATAAGGTTGCAAATATTGGTTTTATTAATTTATTTAACAATAGCTTTATAAATATATTAATATTTGCATATATGTAAATATATTATTTGTATGATCTTTAAATAATCTAATCTTTATTTTTATCAAAATGCACTGAAATAATTTGATTATATCTTATTGTTTCAAAACATGGATAAACATTTATGAATCATACTGTTTCTGATTTATATTTAATTTGAACAAATTACAATAATTTGCAGATTCTCAAATTTTCTGACGATGCACATTAATGTAAATTTTCAAATAAAATGTCATAGGAAAACTTGGGTTTTCAAAAGAAATTTCTATTAATATAACAGTTTCTATTTCAATGTTTCAATGGCGACAGGGCTGCTCTTACTTAGGTTGATACATTCAGCTGATCTTCACTGGTAATAGTTTCCCAGGAGTGTTTTTGTCTGTCTCAACTCCTGTAGTTTGTTCCAGTAACTGGTTTTTTCCTACATACCTTCTTATCCAATGCTTTCTCTATTGTTTTGTAGCTAATACCACAAAAGGTTCAGGTCCTATGAAGGGTTTGTCTACCCCCTACTTTAGCGAGTCTGTCAGCTATTTTATTTTCCTCCACTACAGTGGTTCCCGGAACCCATTGCAGGGTAACTTCATCCTAGTTCGTTTAGTTGGTCCAGCCATTTCTAAACTAGTTTGGATTTTATGACATTCGAGCTTAGAGCTCTAATGGCTGCTTAGCTATCAGACAGGATTATGATCTCCTGTTTGCGATAATTTGTTTCTAGATTGGATTGGACATATTTTTTAATAGTATATATTTCTGCTTGACAAATGTTTGAATTGTTGCTCAGGCTTTCAGAGTGTTTAATTCTGGGCCCGTACGCACCTATTCCAGTTCTGTCTGCTGATTTAGAACGATCCGTGTACTGTTTAATAACATTTAAACATTTGAGTTCCTTGAGATAGTGGGCACAGCCCCTCAAGTCAATATCTTAGATCCACAAAGCACAAATGTTTGAAAAATTCAGATAATTTCACTTGTACAATAATTTGCACCAAGAAAATGCATCTAAATTTACCATATATTCATAAATTGGGTTGGATACAAACCTTTCATTCTAATTTTGCTGTTTGGTGTCAAAATATTAGCAAGGATAAGTGTACTTCTTGAAAGATAAGAAAATTTTAATTTGTGGGCTCAACTAGTTAAATTTATAGATACTCTGAGGAAGATGTCAATTTTATATAAGTGATGCATTTATTTTATCATCATTCCTAATGATGTCGAATTAAATTAAATTTCAATTAGTAGGAAAAAACGGAAGAGTCTTTCAGAAGGAGAAGAAGAAATGGCGGTGTGTAAACTAGATTTAAAGGAAATAGAAAGGATCAAAGCTATAAACAAGACAAAAGTAAAATGGGCTACACTTTATATACAGATGGCACTGTGCCAAAGTACATTAAAACAGTGGCTGGAAAAAAGAAATTGCGTTACTGATCCTAATAAGGCTGTAGTCCCTAAAAACGAACAAATAATTAGGAACAACAGTATTAACCAGATTCTGATTCAGTTATTGAATGGTAAATATAATTATAATGCTTTTTAGATATTTTCAAAGTTGTAATAATTCTAAAAAATTTAGAATTTCACTTCCTCTTTATAAATTTAATTCAATTGAATTAGGTTCAATTGATGTCATACTTTTGTGACGATCAAAGATGTAGAGATATAAATAAGACTGTGCGGAATTGAAGAAGTGTATACCTAGAGCAAAGAAAAGTAACAAAAACACTGTTGCACTAAAAGAGGAAATGAGGAAAAAATTAATGAAGTATGACCTCATGCACCCTATTCGTCAGATTTCGCCCCCTCCGATTATTTTCTGTTCCCACACTTGAAAAAATGGTTCAGTGGCCAAAGAAAGGGTATCTAACTTATTGAACATCGCTGAGAAAAGTGTATGGAGCTAAAACGAGATTACGTTGAAAAATAAATATATTTTTTGATAAAAAAAAATTTTTGTAGCTGTTTTTAAACTAAATAAAAATCAGTAATCAGAAAAATAGTAGGATCAAACAAAAAACGGAAAAGATTGTAGGGAAAATGATTAAAATAATAAAAACCACAAAGAATTTCAATAAAAAAACTAATATAGAATTTATTAATGTATTGTATAGGTTACTCAATAAGGGGCTATTTTTCAGTGCCTTGTAACTTGGCCTTTATTTGTTTTGTTATTGAAATGAGGCTACCATAAATTTAGTATTTGCAGACAAACCCAATGAAGATGAGGTCGGAAAAGTTGCAAATCAGACATCTGCAAAGGTCCTCTTTGGTAGTGATATGAAGCTCCAATGAACTTGGTGTTTGTCTGCAAGATATGGCTATGAATATTGGTCAGATTGGCTTACCATTTCAACAAGTCCCATAAAGATGTAGCTAGGTCATTACTACTCAATCCCGTTGTCTTAATTTGTTACTATTTTGAATATTTTAATTTCAGCAGTATATAAAAAGATTCGGTGACTCAAGTTTTTTAATTTTAGGATTAGAGTACATTCACTCGAAAGGTATTGTTCATCATGATATTAAACCGAGTAATATCTTCATCCAAGTAGACAATGGTAAAATTTTAATTCAGTTGGGAGATTTTGGATTGGCTTGTCCTTTACAAAGTGTGCGACATAGTCTAGCTTTCGGAACCAAACTCTATGCTGCTCCTGAACAGTTAGCAGGAAAATGTAATAAGAAGGTAAGTTGAATTTTTTTTCTCTGTATAAAAACAAAATAACTGATTGCTTCTTAGAATATTATTTGAATGATAACATATACTCGATTATTTTATTAATATACAATGTGTTTCATTTAAAAAAAAGCAAGAAATGTAGGAAATGTACCCTTAACTATATAAATCTGAAAAACTTTCGACCAAAGATTAATTTTAGGTTTTATTAAAATTTTTTGATTGAAAGTGACGATGCTCCTTCTTTGTACTCTTTTCAGAGGTTTTTCGGATGTCTAAAATCAATTTGTAATAAAAATTTTTTGGTTCTAACGAGTTTTTAAACATTTAACTATAAATATTATAAGACAATGAAAACTAAATATTGATGAGTCACAAATAAATAGGAAATGTTTCAAAAATCTCCCGTTTTCTTTTTTTTTGTCTCAGATTATCCATTTTACTTTTCTTAACTTCAGATATCAATCTCCTCCCAATTGTGTCCAGCTATTTCAGCACCTATGCTTCTTTGCCACATGCATTACCTCCAGGAATCCTTCTTTAGTTTTTACTTTTGTTACAAAAGTGATCTCTTTGAAAAGAATACTATTTCTCATTATATAAAGAAATAAACAATTTTAAATTTTATTATATATTATGAAGGTCTCACATGCAGAGCTGCCATACAAGCCATAACAGGCGAAAGGGGTTGCTCTAGGCTAGTGCTGGAGTGCAAGAAAGTTCAACAGAAACTGGTGAGTGATGGCTGCAAGATCCAGTTCGTTTGGGTGCAACAAAGGCAAGGACGAAACAGACTCATTCGCCACCCTGGAATTGGCAATATCACCAAAGGGACTAAAACCCATACTTGGTGTAGGCAAAAGTGCTGATATCGTTATTAAATATTATTTTAGATTGAACATTAACTGCAAATAACTTTTAACTGAGTTGACTTGGCAAAAAATTACTTCAGACTTTTTTTGTAGACCTTTCAATTTTCTACAAAAATCTCTATTTCTTTTCACTACACAATAATTCCTTGAAATACATAAAAATTACCATTTCCATTTCCATATTTCAATATCCTATGTATAATTTTTCCACCTTTTCTGAAGATTACAATCTTTTATTATTTCGTCTATGGATATTATAAATAAGGGAGAACTTGAAACTTGACATGATCCTCCTTTTTTATGGAATATTACTATTTTTATTAATTACATAGTTTTTCTTTCTGAAACTTTCTCCCTTGCTGTTGTATTCTTTTTATTAATCAATAATTTTATATATACACTAATTCTTTCAATCTTTTTTGTAATGGGTATTTGTGATCCCAAGTGCTTCTTTCTTTTCCGAAATCTTACTATGCTTCTGTTAATACATTTTTCACTTGTCGTTTTACTCCTATTTTCAATTTTTACCGATTTTATTATCAACAAGCAATTTAATAATTATTAGATATGTTGTTCTTTTGTCAGAATTTTTTTTATAGTTGTAACTGCACTTTTCATTTTAGCTTATATGTTTGATCATCTCTGTTGTTATCCTGTCATGTCCAGGTATTTTTTAATTTTTCGATCTTCTTCTAATTATTGTTATTATTCAAATTCTGTTAAAATATCATCTATATTCTCTTCAGAAATGTGTTCATTAGGCCTCTAATAAAATATTGTTTATAAATACTCATTGTAGTGTACACCTACCCACTTTTACTTGTTTACAAAACATTTTGATTAATTATATTTCTCATTTCAGAGTGATATGTATTCTTTGGGGATTGTCATCTTTGAATTGGTAGAAAATTTCAATACAGACATGGAACGTGTTCGATACATCACTGATCTCCGTAAAGGACACATTCCATCTAACGTATTGGTCACATATCCTCATATGTCGGAAATTATACAAAAACTGATGAACAAAAACCCTGATCTTCGACCTGATACTACTACTTTATTGGAAACATTAAAATGTAACGAAAATGAACAAATAGGACAACTGAAGATGCAGCTCGCAGAAAAGGATGAAGAGATACTACACTTGAAGGAATTGCTCAAAATGCACGGGATTAAAAGCGTATGAATTTAAAAAAATGTGATAAAATAGCGGCGATTATGTCAATTTATTTTATTTCAGTTGGTTGGTCACAGTACTATTTTTTAAAATTGAGTGTTTTAAGGATTATAACTATTGAAACAGTTACAATCAACAAAGGCTTTTATAATATTTATCAGAAGAAACATTTATCCATCTGAATAAATATTCCAAATAAATGTCAAATTGTGAAATATGTATATAATAGTATGTGTATATACTGTTCTGAAAGTACATTTTTTGTTTTTATGGAGTACTTATTGATATGTGTTAATCATGATTTAGGCTTTTATAATATTTATCAGAAGAAACATTTATCCATCTGAATAAATATTCCAAATAAATGTCAAATTGTGAAATATGTATATAATAGTATGTGTATATACTGTTCTGAAAGTACATTTTTTGTTTTTATGGAGTACTTATTGATATGTGTTAATCATGATTTAGTTTTTTTTTCAATTTCTCTTTGAATGTACTAGGTGTTTCTAAATTCATAAAGTGATATTCCTTATTAAAATATGATCGACTTGTAACAAAATTTCTTTGGTCTCAACCCTCTTCTGAGATATAATTTTTTCTCTAAAATAAAAGTGCAGAACTTGATTTTTTAATTTACATGTATTAACCACTATTTTTTCACTTTTATTACATTATTGGTAGGTCAAATTAGCATCCCTCGACTGATTTAAAAGATATCATATTTTTTAATTCAATTTTCTATAATAAATTATTCAAAATCTCTGTTTATTTCAGAACATTTGTTTTTTTATTAAAACCAATAGAATCAGTGAAAAAATAATTTTTTTTATTTATCAATTTGTTCTAATAATAATAATAATAATAATAATTCTTTCTTCCATTTAGTTTTTTTATCTCTTCCTAAATAATATTGTCGAGTTTCGTCACCTCCAGCATCACAGAAACTGTCTTCTTGTTTTATATCTTACATAATGGATCACGGTTCTTAGACCGTAGCGTCATCTTCAGCTTGAGGAGCTGATTCCATTACTGCCTCTGTAATTGCTTTTACTCCATTTTCTCGCTCAGACTCAGATTCATGTGTAGTCATCCTCTTCAGAATCACTAGAGTCAACATTTTCCTCATCACTTTGTAACTCATTTCACAAAACTTTAAGCATTTTCTGCTCATTTTCGAAGCTGTGTCTTTTTATCTAAACAGTAATAAAAATTAAAAAAATCATTAATAAATGCAAATGATAAAAAAATAACAGAAATAACAACAAAAGTCAAATAACTTAGCTTGTTAAAAGCTAAATTATACTCGGAATGGTAGGGTGACAATGACCCAAGTAACTAACAAGTCGCAGTCTAGACACTGGCAGCTCCAGTTGCTGAAAAGAGGAGGAACATAAGTGCAAACACTGTGTAATCTATCATTAAAATTTTGTTCAGTTGATTGTCACCCCACCACTCACGCGTCGGGTTAACAATCATTTTTTTCAAAGGATTTTTTTAGATCTTGGTGTAGCTATCAGCTCTTTCGAAATAGTCCTTTTTGTCCATTGTAACAACCTTGAACCCTTTATCTAGTATTGATTGAAAACAATTACTTTTCTTCAAACCTTCGGCAATGTTAAAATATTTTCTTATTATGGACAAGGGATGCTTATTTCTTCCCCTTAAAAATATAAGGAATTAAAAACAGTACACTCCAATTTGAGAAAAATGTCTTATTTCTCCTCACTAAATTTCAAGAGTGATATCTTAAAAAGGGTTGAGAGAAAAAAGTTGTTTAAGGGCAACATTTATCATAATTTTATGCAGGCATGAATTTATAAACACCTCGTATATAATATTCTTGATTTGTGGTCTATTTAAATAGAAAACATTGATTTTATCAATAGAAGTAATTTTTGACGGTTTAGTCTAACTATTTAATATTTTAGATCAATTTTAATCGTTATTGATTTTGATTGATCAATTTCTAAATTGAAGCCACAGTGAGCATCGATTATCCAGAATAATTGCTGCATGTTAGTGTCCGGCAAATTGAAAAACCGGATAACTGATTTGGACTCGATTTTAATTTTATTCGCACTGTAATATGTAATGTAATTCAACTATTTAATCAATATATACACCGCAAACAAAGGATTTTTAAACAAAAAACAGCAAATAGAATTTACAGAACACCTTTAATTAACCTAAACACAAAAATGACAATATACAAAGTCATTGTGGAACCTATTTTAACGTATGGATGTGAATACTGGCAACTAACAGATAGGAGAAAAATATAGAGGCTGTGAAAATTCACTACTTAAGAAGATTGTGCAGGATATCTAGAACAGAGTATATACAGAATGAAGATATATGAGGAAGAACAGGTCGAGTCTACACGACTTTAGATAGAATACAGACTAAGTAACTGCTCTGATACCGACATGTGATGAGGATGGAGCACTACAGGTGGTTGAAGAAAGCATTCAAGGACCTGGAAGGAAGCAATTGCACAAAATATGAAAGACAGAGTTATCCAGGAAAACAAGTGGATATATAGGAAAGTGTAGCGTACGAAATGCGGGATGCGGCAAAGAAAGCTGTAAGACCCCCGCTGTGTATATACCTTTAATTATGTAAATTACAATACTATAGGTTTGAGGATGCTGACAAAAGAAATCAGATATTTTTTTTGCTTAAGACTACTTCTCACACGTTTTTTTGCAGCTAAATCTCTTAGTCTTTTTTAGAACAAAAGCTGAATGGTGTCACACTCAGGTTGACGCTCTAGCCACTTCTTAGCTTTTTCCAAACAAGTAGATATCTCATCGTGGGTCTGAACATCGTTTTCTACCCCAGTGTCTTCTCCATCCTCCTCTTCCTCTCCTACTTCCTGATTATCGTTCTTTAATTCTTTATCTGCTGCACAATTTCTTCATCAGAAAAAATCTGATAATCAGGATCGTCGACGTCGCAATTTAACCAATCGCTTATATTGGCATTGTCACACTCCTCAAAACCTGGTGCTTCTTTGATAATTTCTCTTATTCCATCCGGATAATCCCTGTCTTGTGGTTCTTGAGGATCATCGTCATATAGACGGCGTCTTTTAAATTCAATTTCTTGTTATTGCTTAACACAGATTCTTCTCCATTCTCCATATTTAGAAGCAGCATTTGAAACAATTGCTTTCTGTAGAAACTTTTAAATGTTTCTATCACACCCTGGTCCATTGGTTGTAGGACTAACGTCACATTTGGTGGAAGAAACAACACATTGAACTTGATGAGTTGGTGCATTATCTTTCCCAATAATAAGCAGCGGGAGCCTTGATCGCCAGTAGAGTTAGCACAAACCAAGGGTGTAATGCAGGAATTGTTGGTAGCTTTGACCTGTTTTGCATTGTCAAAACAACCAGCTTTGCATAATTCATTAAATGACTTCTTTAAATTTTCGGCAGATACTATACCATCTGACAGTCTCTCACCTTGTATGTCTAGCTCCCTTATCCCGTGCCCGGATTTAAAGCGTTGAAACCAGCCAGTTGTCGCTTTAAAATTAGGATCACCATTCATTTGGTTTACCTGTAGTGCTTTTTCACAAATGATCGGTCCGTTGATTGGTTGTCCTTGACTTCTAATTTGTATAAACCAAGTATACATTGCCAAGTACGGCTCCTGATTGTCTGCTGATTTCATCGATTTTCTTATTGTACTCTCATCTTTACTGTCTAGTTTGGATGCATAGTCTTTGATAGTTTGATGCTGTCCGAAAACGTAGAAGTGCCTACATTGTACTGCCGCGCTAAACTAGCCCCGCTTATGCCACGATCTAGCTCTTCCAAAAATTTTTTCTGCAATTGACAAAGCTAGCTACACGTTTACGTTTAGTCGACATCACTTACAACGACAACAACTTAATTTATCAGTAAATTTATTACAATATGTAATCACAAAAACACAATCACAACTTAACCAGGGAACGTAAGATTGTCGACTGATAAAATGATGGGATTACGGGCGCTCCTGAACAGCAACCAGCTATTTTTTTTTCTAATTTTTAACCAACGAACGTCCCGAGGATCAGTATTCGGATAATTTATGCTCTACTGTATTTTACATTTTAGTTCAATTTTAGCCGTTATTGATATTTACCAATATTGATTAATTTCTAAATTGAATCTATAATCAAAATTTTTGTCTAATAAATGATATGCAAAGCAATAATGAACAATTTGCTCTGACTACGTTTATTGAATTTCGGTTTCAGTAGGATCCTTATTGGATTTTTTCTTTTTTTTACTTTAGGTGTGATGTTTATTGCGTTTTTCCTAAGTTTTGTATTGTTTTTAGCATCTCGTCTTTGGTTGTCAATGTTTTGATATTTCTATTCTGGATAACTCACAGTAATTATATTTTGTTTTTATTTTCAAGTAGCATATCATCTGGTGAATATTTCAGGGGCTTTATCACACTAACAACTGTTTATTTAAAATATTTGGCTGTTTCAGTACTTTCCATAGTTTTTGAGTATAGTTAAATCAAATAGAATTCCACCATTTTGTTGGGTTCTTTGGATTCATCTTAACTTTTTGCAATTACTTTTTTTTAATTCATCACGCGCGGAAATTCATCGAAACCTCTCACGAGGGTTCAATTTTTTTTCTGATTTGTAACCAATGCACGTCCGGATAACTGGTTTTCGGATAATTGATGCTTTACTGTATAATCAAACTTTTGTCTAATAAATGATAACCAAAGCAATAATAATCAATTTGCTCTAACTACGTTTATTGAATGTCGGTTTCAGTACTGGATCCTTATTGGATTTTTTCTTTTTTTTACTTTAGGTGTGATGTTTATTGTGTTTTTCCTGAATTTTGTATTGTTTCTAGCATCTCAAAGAATCTTTGGTTGTCATTGGCTTCAAGTAGCCTATCAACTGGCGAATATTTCAGGGGATTTATCACAATTTCTCCATTTTGTTGGGATCTTTGGATTTATCTTAACTTTTTGCAATTATTTTTTGGGGCAACTGCAACTCCTGTGCCTGGTATCTACTAGTTTTGAGAGATTTCCAACCGAGTCAATATTTTTTTTCTTTTCATTGTTTGATGTTATACGTTTATTATAATGAATAAAGGGGACTTTGGGTGGTTATTTATTTAAAAAAATATATAGGTCAGATCTCAAACCAGCTAATAAAAAACGCAGATTGTTATCAAATCAACTTTCGTTTTAGTGTTGATTTTCCCTTAAAAAAATTAAGTTGGAATTTCTGGAAACGTTGGTGATATTTATACCTAACACACTGTTTGCACCAACACTCACAATTACACTGTTTGACAAGTTGTCGTCTTCAGAGACTGAAGGTAAACTAAAACCTAATGACTTAACTTCTTATGCTGGATACAATGAAAAGAATCAGTAGGGAATGTACCTGCACATAGCGGTATTTTTCCTAAACTCATCAAATTCTAACTTATTGGTATTCCTAAATACTAAAGTATCTAAAAATGTTAACTGACCATTGTTTTCCATTTCATAGATGAACTTCATACATGAATATTTTGATTTAATTCCAAAATGAATTCGTCTACGTTTCCCTTCTTCATATTAAATATAGCGAAAACATCATCCATCATATCATCATAGTTTACGTTCAGTCTCTGAAGACGACAACTTGGTTATCGAAACGCGCGTCAGACAGTGTAATTGTGAGTAGTTGAGTAAACGGTGTGTCCAAACTAATGTTTTTCTTTTCCTATTATTTTGAAACATCAGTTTTACAAATTATATAAAAAATATTTTTGCTGCCAGCTGTGCCATAAAAATTACACCAACAAAAAATATCTCTTGAGGGGCTCAATTTAAATGATCATCGACTGTTTTGTCATTTTATCACTTTATTGATATATTCTCCGCTTTAAATTTCTTCATTGTACATTATTATGAAATATTAAATTTTCATATGTATTCTAATTTGTTAGGAAACCAAAAGCATTAAGGAAACGCTATTAAGTGGTCAAACAAGTACTCATAGATTTTCTACAAATAGACACAGTTGGAAAACCACAAAAATATGTGAGTAGTAATCAGCGTTTCCTTTTAAAGACAAAAATGCATTTTATTTATAAACTCATTCATTAATAAGAATTTTGTGTATTCCAAAAATAGTAAAAGATGACTAGTCTGATAATGGTTGTGTTCTATAAGCCTATTAAAGTAGATGTTAATTGGGTAATTTTTAATAATTTTAAATCATCGATGGTCATCTGCATGTTACATGCTACTTATTGTTCCAATATTTGAATCATTATGTAAAACGAATTATTTAAAATTCCAACTGTCAAAATTTAAATTTATTACTTTACGTCATACTTTTTATAAATTTTTTTAAAAATATTACTCTAATAATAAAATCACTTAATCCGTGATTATGAAACAGTTCATTTGACTATTACTGTACATATATATTCATGGATTTTTTGCTCTAATTATTTCAATTCTCTTTTAAAATTTTAATTTTTAGTTTAAATGTTCACTCTGTATTTCCATATACCGCCTCCAGTATTAATTTTTTATTTTAAATTGATCCAAAAAAGTTGTGGAAATTTTTGATAATTAAATGAAATTTTAAATAATTCGTATTAATAGTTTCGCCATATTTATTTCCAGTTAGTGATCATCAAACTAGTTTAGGAAGACAAAAAAAAATACCTTCTAACCAATACTGTATATTTAACTAACAAATCAGATGTGTTTATATTTTTATATGAAATTGTACAGTTGTGTTAACTATTTTGTACAATTTAAGTAAATGTGTTGGTTAAAATATGGTAGGCGGTCGCAGCACGATTAAAAAAAGATAATTTTTAATTTTTTTGAGTCTGGAAATTTAATTGTAAATGAACATAGACAATTTTTACTAATATTTATAGGAATATGAAATTTAATCAACTTGTATATCAACTGAAAAGCTGGCTTCGATTTAAATTAGATCGGTCAGAACAACTTCTACTTTTCATACACAATTTTTTTCCAAATTTCTTTTTTTTTGGCAAATATACATGTTTCTCCATGCCATTTTCCTATTGGGTTTTAAAAACTTTTTAAAATTTTCAAAGTTTATAGTCAAAAACTAGTTAAATGGTTCGAAAATATTCATTGATTCAAAGTTACAATCGATGTCTCAGAATTGTGAATCTGAAGACTTTAAAAGTAGATAGTTGGGTTATATTACACTAGTTTATGTAATTTTTTTATTTGTTTCAATATGCCAAACTTCACTTTTAAGTGTTGAACACTGAGGTATTCACTTATCGGTATACCAACGTTGTATGGCCTGCTTAATCCTACTGAATTTCTTCTACACGATGGTATAAGGGTGTGTTTTAGGTTTAACTTGATAGAATTTTGAAAGTTTATTGTCCAAAACTAGTTAAATGGTTCGAAAATATTCATCGGTTCAAAGTTTATAATCAATGTCTCAGAATTGTGGATCTGAAGACTTTAAAAGTAGATAGTTGGGTTATATTACACTAGTTTATGTAATTTTTTTATTTGTTTCAATATGCCAAACTTTACTTTTAAGTGTTGAACACTGAGGTATTCACTTATCGGTATACCAACGTTGTATGGCCTGCTTAATCCTACTGAATTTCTTCTACACGATGGTATAAGGGTGTGTTTTAGGTTTAACTTGATAGAATTTTGAAAGTTTATTGTCCAAAACTAGTTAAATGGTTCGAAAATATTCATCGGTTCAAAGTTTATAATCAATGTCTCAGAATTGTGGATCTGAAGTAGGTAGTTGGGTTACATTACACTAGTTTATGTTTTTTTTGCTTGAATATGTCAAACTTCACTTTTAAGTGTAGGTGGTGGTATAAGGGTGTGTTTTGAGTTTAACTTTATACAATATTGAAACTTTTGTGTCCAAAACTAGTTAAATGGTTCGGGGTTCAAAGTTTTCAGTCACTTTCTTAGATTTGTGTATCTGAAAGTCTTGAAGATAAATATACTACCCAATGTACCATATACACTAAGCGCTTGTGTTAAAAAGTTTTCAGTGCGGCGGAGTTTACACATCATTTATTATACTCCGAGTTCATTTAATATTTTCTTGTTCTTGCTTCCACCTGTTTTGCCATTTATTCAGTGTAAGTTCTTGTTCCTTCTCCTTGGCACTGCTTGTACCTCTATCCTTTCTCCAATAGAGTCTTACCCTTTCCTCCATCAGTAAATCTATCGGTAGTATTCCAGACACTGTTAGTACTATTCCTTGACTTCGAGAAAGTAGCTCTCGATATTTACTTATGTTATTGCTCTTATTCATATGGTTGCTCCATAGAGGAGTATGAACTCTACCATTCCATATAGAGCTTTTCTCTGCAGACCACTGGGTCCTCTAACGTTTGGCATTATGGTTGACAGAATTTTTGTTCTTGTCGGCGCTTTTTTAGCTGCATATACAACGTATGCACCGTCGTCCAGGACAACACCCAGGTATTTGATTGCTCTTGACCGGATGATAATTTGGACCTCGAAGTCCGTTCTATAGTTTCTTGGTCCTTTAAGGATGCTATATTCCGTTTTGTCGGATGCCCATAGCAGTCTGTGCTTACTTATCCAGTTTATCACTTGGTGTATCGTTATTTCTATTCTTGTGTTTAATACAGCTGTGCAGTTTGCTTCTACGATGATTGACAGATCATCTGCAAATGCAATCATTATTGCCACATCCGAGTATTCGCATTTAAGTAGGTTATCATATAGGAGGTTCCATAACAAGGAGGCCCAGTATCCATCCTTGGGGCACACCATAATTTTCCTGTTTCCATCGTCTCTAATCAGGATGGTCCTGATTACAGCCTGTTTCGTCAGAAATGCTCAGTCTTTCATCCGCATGTATTGGTACCTAGGTATCAACTTTTTTACAGGGTACACGTATAATTTGATTGGCCTGTGAAATTTTTTAACAACATCTCTATAATTTTTTTAAACAATTGGCAAATGTACAGAACTCGAAGCCATCTTTCAATTTTTTATAAGTATTTTCTTAGGAATCTCGGTGATTATGCCACGTGTTTTTATCAATATTTGGAATTATAAAATTTGTACTATAATCTCGAATTATTTAAAATCAAGTGCTCAGAAATTATTACAGGATTAGATACCAATTGTTGTTCATTATAAATTACTAACAAACGAACATTTATTTGTATTAGTAGTATTGAGAGTAAGAAATTTGAAGCTATAAAATCAATTTTTTTACTTCAAAAAAGGGAATTTTCAATTTATTGTATGATATTGAAAAAATTTTTATTGATATCTAACATTCTATTTGATTGTATACATTAGCAGAACATGTTCACAAAATATCTTAAATAAGTTTTTTTCCAATTTCGTGTCTTTCGACTGACACATTGGCGTAGAAGGTCTTAGTCATTGCCATGTATTTTGATTATTTTGTTGCGTCAATTTATCTTATTTGGCGCAAAGTACCAATCGTTTTTTTTTGTAAGGAAAAGAAAATGTGCTTTAAGCATTTTCAACCAATTGTTACTACTTAAGGAAATTTTAAAGTGATATTTTCTGTGAAAATTATACGTATTGTTTTTTTAATACTATATTTTTGACAAATCAGATCTTTTAATTTATACCTTCCACCTGATTTTGTTCAGGGTATTCCAACCACGATGTGCTGAATCAACATGTATATTAAAAACAAGTTGAAGCTCGTTTCCGTTGAAATATTTTTAGTTTTGTGGGACTTCCTGTAGTTCCAATTTTCATTTACTTATTTTTTGGAAGATGTAGTGCATGCATTCGTAGATGTCGCGACTGTAGCGCCACAGCGCGGATTCTTGTCTCTTACCCTGTGGTGTCTGGTTGATACGTAGATGACTTATTGTTAATTAAACTTCGCCCGGCAAAGGACGCGAGACCGCATGACAAGGGCCTTGCGACTAGTGGACAGTCTACGGATTAACTAAAGGAAAACCGAGCTTCTTTTTTACCAGGGGGCACAACACTGGCACTTTCCCAAATACGTACTCTAAGAGCTGTAATATCTGGGATTAACTCTGGATACAAAACAATTCTAGTACAAACACGTGAATAACAAAATAAAAAAGGCCGCCTGCTCCCTCTGTGCATGTAAAAGTGCCTTCGGTTGAAATGGGGTGTTACATCTAAGATCCTCTGGATTTAAAACCCTCCACACGTAGGGGACCATCGTGTAGTGACCCTGTACGGTTATAGCAAAAAAGCAAAAACAAGAGTGTGACTGGACAGAGGTCAACGCCTCGCGTGTTTCATTATTACAGTATCCATGCGTCAGCCCCAACAGGGCCCGTGAGGTCCTACAGAGTCTCCTACCTTTGATACAATTTGAAACTGGGAAAGACTATCAAATCAAACAAGTGATTTTAAACTAACTACCGTCTTCGGTATTCGCTGTGATGGAATGAAATATCTTCAATATTTTTGTTTTATTGGTTGGTATAAACAGAAAAGGGCTATAATGTGAAGACCACGAATATTTATTGTGGGAAATCTTTTGAAAAATCTAAAAGTGCAAGGAGAATATTGTAATTTTATTTAGCGGAAAACGGATACATGGGTCATAGAAGAAAGAAATGTACACAGATGACAATTTAGGGTACATTCCACTAAGCGTTCACGGCGCCTGAAATATTGTTTTTGGACAACTAGCACATAGCAACTACGAGCGTTGAAAGGATTAACAGAAATTTCAAACTCTTGCAACCATGAGAATCTATTTCATTATTGCGGTATGGGGTATTATAAGTACTTTTGAAGCATTCTTGTGACGCACCATCATATATTTTACTATTTCACTGTAAATTCAGTAACTTACAAATTATAACATAACCTCTCAAAGCTTTCGCTTTATTTTTCTGTTTTGTCATACGTGTTTGTCGCGAGTGCTTAGTAGAATGCACCCTAGGGCATATAACCTCGAAATTTGAATTTGACATTGTTAATCGTTTACTTTTGTATGTGTGATAGGATATTTTTAATATTTTATAAAAATGATGAGAACACTTCAAGACTTCGAGCTTCCTATAGATGGACAAATCTCTCTATGCCAAATAAACGGTAGAGTATTTTACACAAATTTCGATATCGCCAATTTGAACGCGTTAACGAATACAGTAAGTTATAAAACGATTTTTTTACAATTATTAATATACACTGATTGTAGTTAGAGCATCATCCTAAAATTCACATTACCAGAGACTTATTGCATCCAACAACTTCGGGTGACGAAGGGAAAGCTCTGTTCTTACCTGTAGATGTTTCTTTTCTCAAACAACTAACTCAGGTTTATTATGAACAGGGTTATATTGAAGCACTACATACAGCAGCTTCTCACAATCAATTATTTATATCTAAATCTTCCAAAGCAATATTAGCATTATTAAAATATATCAGGAAAGTTAGGTTATTAATTAATCCAAATTTAAGATACAGTGGTCCTAGTTTAATAGGTAACTATTCACAAACCAGGAATTGGCTTAACACTACGATCAGATATATTTCTTGGCATCCTTATTGCATCAAAGTGGCAATAGTTACTTGTGATGACAGTGTGAGAATTTTCAGTAATGATTCCAATTCAGTTTCTCCGTTGTTAAAATATAAACTCCAGAAACATATTACTTGTGTCGCATGGAGACCAATGTCAAATACAGAAATTGCAGTGGCACATGAAAATGGGATAATCGTATGGAATATTGATCCTAACTCTCTGGTAAGTTGATTTTTATGATTGAAACTATTCATTGCTAGTTGATTTGTTTAGATTACCAGACCCTCGATAAGTAATGCAACTGTATTGCAAAGAGAAGATCACAGACCTGTTATGAGTATGGCATGGTCTCCTAAAGGTGATAAATTAGCTACTGTAGCAGCATGTGATAGGACAATATATATTTGGGATGTAGAATTAGGAAAAACTAGTATTTTGAAGAGATCTGGAGGCTCAGGAAATATTCTAATAAAATGGTCTCCCACTGGGGAAAAACTATTGACCTGCACAAATAGTCTTGTATTTAGGTAAGTGTTATATTATCATTTAAAATATTTCCAAACTGACCGAACATTTTTAACTACTTGACATATATACAATTCATTCATTCATTCATTAGGGTAATGATGAGGATTATGTCCTCAACACACTTAACAAAAAAACTTTCCACAAACAAAGCCCAGACCAATGAATTGGAACCAATGAAGAAAAATAATTCATCTATTCATCTTTTGCTCTTTGAAATTCGTTCACAATTATTCAAATTACAGTTTTTACCAAAAAAAATTTCAACTTTATAATTTGAAAACTGTTTTTCTGTAAGATCCTTGATTATTTTGACAATTAGTAATGTTGATACATTTACATTACACTCACAGTTTAACAATAATAATTTGTAGGTATTACAGTATGTACTGTAATTTTGTACTTAGAAGAAAGCATGATAATAGGATACTAAAACATTTATTGCTGCTTTTATAAAACCACAAAATAATATAGATGAGCTCGAGACCTTTACTAAAAACAAATCTAAAGAGTTGGAAACTGGTATTTCTCTAAATACCAGTAATAATGAAGTTGCTATATTGAAAACAAATCTGAAGAGTCAGAAACCGGTAATTTTTCTTTAAATACCACTAATAATGAAGTTGCTACTGTAGATTAGCAAGAGATGATTGTATCAAACAGTTTTGGGTATTCTATTTCCACTAAATTAGATAATATTTTGGAATGTGAGATGAATGTAGAAAAGAATATGAAAATTTATATGATGCCATGTCTGATTTTTGTGAAAATACAAATAAGGATTTTAAAAATCCTTGCTTTTAAAGTGAAACAAGATTTGCAAACTATGTTAAAAGAGTTTATGAAAATTTCAGAAATGATTCTAAAAGAATTATAACAGTCTTGGAAAAAAAAACAACTAGAATCTCTTACTTTTGCAACTTCCACCGAGTAACAGGAGGCAGTTAATGCAAATGTTCAAGTAAACAAAATTAAAAATGTACAATTTTGCTAAAGGCTTTCTGAACTATGTGACTTATATGAATAATTTAGCAAAATTATAAATATTTTGCAAAAATTAACTATACTTCCTCATTCATCATTTAAAATCTAAGTCTTTTACATTAGATAGAAACATCTGTACTTGCATAAATCATGGTACAACACCAGAGAATCGAGAGAACATAGAGAATCAAGTAAAGTGTTTTTGGCCATAAGGATAAAAGGATAAAATTTTAATGGAAAATTTAGGTCGGTACCAAAATGTTCCCATCTTTAATTGTTTTGTTTGAAAATGTTAGAAATATAACTGATATCAAATCATTATCAGTCAAATTAAAACTTAAAGTAAGCACTCACAGCTGCATGTCACATAATGAAATTCATATTTTCAAACAGAAAGCTTGTGTTTGTGTTGAAAGATGTTGATATTGATCTGCTGCAGTTCCAATATAGGACATTTCTTCATAAATTGGAAGAAATAACTACGCATATGAAAATTAATTCAAACTCTTATCTAGTATTGATATTATTAAAATACTTTTATCAAGTAAAGGATCACATCAAAATATTGAACTAATTCTTCAGTGGATATGTGTTGCTTCAGTACTCCTGTCCGTTGAGAATCAGTTTGCAAATCTCAGTATGAATATCGCAACAATAAAAGCAGACCAATAAGTGATGAAACTGCTCATTATTCGATGATGATTTCGGTCAATAGAGGACTGCCAACCAAATGTATCAGTGCTGTGTTAGAGTCCATGTCAAAATGTTTCGTTAAACAAGACAAAAGTACTGACTAGCATTTCTTGCGACGTGGCCACAACATTAAAAATTGGATAATATCAAAATCAGTGGATAAACTGTTGAAATTAAATTCGCCTATTCCTTTCATGAATTAAAATCTATATGAAACGATTTTATTATTATTACTAATTTTTTTGTATTCTTCCAGATATTAAATCATCATCTTTATTTTTTAATTAGATTTTTTTACAGCTTGCAGATACTTTTTGTTATTTTCGGATGTGCGCGCGAATACTTTTTAATTTTATACAAGTCTCGTTTGGATAAATGTTTTCTAAATTCTGTTCTTGCAGTAACAAAGACAGACTTCTAATGATTCAGAATTTGATTTTATTAAAATTGTTTCAGATGAGAGGTAGTTTTCAAGACAAAGAGAAACGTGTTAACTCGCAGCCATTTCAATATCTTCTTTTTCTTTTTAGTTACATTTTTTTTTCATTTCTCTAGTATATTCTTTATATACACTAATATATCATCTTTTCTTCAAAATAGGTATTTGAAATTCTATTGTTTTGCTGGTAAATCCACTGCTGACACAATTACCTTTGCCATGAAAGAGAGACTAAAAATTTTTGCATGTTGAATATAGAAATTTTTTTCAAGACACTTTTAACTTTTTTAAAAATACTTTGTTCATATGAAACGACTTTTAATTTTTACAAAAAATAACAGAGAAATCAATACTCAACAAGACGAATAACACCAAAACAATGAATTCTTAATTTATTGCAATGAACCTATATTTATTAGATCTGTGTTTTGGAATCCACTAACTATGTTAATATTATTTATTGCTCTTTGGATTCTTCGCATTGTACGATAGAATGGGTGACCTTTCACATTTCTATTTAATTAGATAACAAAAAAATTATCAGGAGTGGTAAATTTTACATTAGGGGACTTACAGGATAGGCATTTTACCATTACAAGATTTCGACTCTCCATAAACTTTTGTTTGCAGAGATAAACATGTGAAATTGTATATTTGCATAATATATTTATGTATATGATGATTGTTCAATATGCAGCGTTTATTAAATTCTGATTCTATGATTTTTAGTAGTCAATTACACCCTATGAATAATTAGGTTTTTCCTGAAGTCATTTTTGTTAAAAAAGGAATTTTCCTGGAGCTGTGCTATAATTTCCTTTCCTGAAATATAACTGACAACCAATTCAACTTACTTACTATCAATTTTTCCACTTTTTAGAAAGGTGATTATGAAGTTCTAACAAAGTAATATATTCAGGTGTGATTAATTTCTTTATATTTGAAATGTGACAAAGAAATACAATGAATTTTTATCCAAAACAAAGTTAAAATGTAATTTACAATTGATCTGCCTCAGAATTCTGTCATTGCCATTCACTTATCATAAAGTTGAATGCGTGATTGGAAACCAAAAACTCATTAATTAGAAGAGATTTGTAGTACACCGTGTTGTCATGAAGAAAATGGAAGCCATTGGCTCATTTTTAAAGTCTCTTAACATGTTTTTTCTCAAACGTTCCAGTGCTTGTATAGTATCTTCTGTTTTAAGTCGAAAGGCGCCCTTTCCATTAGTAGTCCTTATAGACTTATTTTAAAATTTCTTGAACTTCTTTATAACTTTCCCAACTAGTTGCAACATTAGTCATTCACAATATTTTTTAATCACCCTCGTATTTCAAGATGATATGAAATCAGGTATATGAAACCCTAGATCTGATAGTGCATTTAAAAATTGTTGTGTATTTCTATGAATTCCTTCATCAATACCCCATTGCATTTTAAAAAATAAGGTCCTCAATCCACCCCTTTCAAAGATTGTAAAAATTATTCTGGACGACCTGTACATAACCAGACACTATATTTTCATTTGAATAATAATTTTGGTAGCTTGAGATAACTTTTTAAAAATATTTATTTTTACAATTGTAAAAAGAATGCCTAGAGAAGCTGGTTCAGGGAACTTGACTGTGGGATATAAGTCGCCAGCATCTTCTTATGACAACCATGTCAATAATTATTTATCTTATTATTTTTTAGAGTTTGGGATTGTCGAAATTGGGAATGTGAAAGATGGACGGTATTAAATGGTAGAGTCCAATCAGCTTGTTGGTCAAATTGTGGTACCACACTTTTATTTGCTACCGATACAGAAACGATAATATATGGAGTGATTGTGAAACATGATTTAATATTCACTTCTGACTCTGACACATCGTCCAATCAAGCTCTTCCTATTTTTGACATAAGTAAGGTTGATATAGATGGTGTTATTGTTGGAGGATTAGTACAGTGCATGGAAAGTGATCCTAAAGGAAAATTGTTGGCTGTTATGTTTCAAGACACTGATTGTATAGCTGTTTTTAATATAGTTCGACAACAAGGATTGCAACTTATAGCTAGGTAAGAATATATTATGGTTGACGTATTTTTATTTAACTATTTTATTCAACCCGGGGATTCCCTGAAATTGTGCGCAGCGCTAGTGTATTAGGCAACTTCAACAATAATAACAATTCTTAACAATAAAGCTCTGCAAATAGAATTAATTGTTCTAGAAATAACATGGAAATACGACTGTGTATATGGATTGACAACGAAATTGAACTTAATATGCCATTAAGCCAATCTATCATAATGGAAAAAGCTAAAAGAATTTTCCAATTACATTCAGGCTGAGGCAAGTGACATGAGTGAAACTTTCATTGCTAGTCGAGGATTGTTTAATAGATTTAAACATCGAAATAATCTTCACAATATAAATATTACAGGAGAAGCAGCAAGTGGTGAAACAAAAGCAGCTGCTGAATTCCCAGCAACATTAAAAACAATAATTGAATAAGGAAATACTCCAGAATTGGTTTTTAATGTTGATGTAACAGGTCTATTTTGGAAAAGCATGCCAAAACGAACATTTCTTTCCTAAGAAGATTTAATGCTGCCATAGATCACTTATCACTTCTACTGGGTGGTTATGCTAGCAGATATTTCAAATTAAAACCACTACTAGTTTACTACTCCAAGAACCCTAGAGCGATGAAAGGCATATCTAAATCATGGATAACTATGAAAATTTTCTAGGATTGGTTCACTGAACATTTCTGCCTGTCTGTTGAACGTTATCGAAAAATTAAAAAGCTTGAACAAAGAGCACTACTATTAGTTGCTAAAGCTCCAAGCCATTCCACAAATTTATTAGTGGTTTTCTTGCCGCCTAACATAACTGCCTTAATCCAACCAATTGACCAAGGCACTATATTCAATTTTAAGGCTTATTACTTGCAGCGAAAATATTGCAAAAAACTACAGTATCATAAATGCTGTAGACAACATAAACCTTTCTTGGAATAAGATAACAGAAAGATCTTTGAAAGGAGTATGGGAGAACATTTGGACAGATTTAAGTAAGAGCGAAGACATTGGACACTATCGATATGGATGAAATAGTGGAATTAGCAAAACAAACCGGTTTAGATGATGTAATGTGGAAGACGTCGAATAGTTCAGGAAACAGCAACTAGTCTTTTTAATGATGAGGAATTAACTGAGCAAGAAGAAAACAAAATTATTGATAGTACTGATTTCGAAGAAGAACAAAAAGAACTTTTGATGGTGTTTGTAAAAAGGAGTTTGATCGATATAACTGAAATTTTGGACCAAATTGTTGAATATGATCCAAATTTTAACAGACTGGGTGTTATAGATGCTTCATCCACTTATCAACAACTTCTAACAATATACATACTTGCATTACATGAAGATTCTTGTTCACAGGTAGACTTTTACTTGTCCAAAGCAGCAAATAATAAATACAAATACAAGATGAAACATCCATTTGTTTTCTCAGCCTTACAAAATAGAGTATTAAGAAAATATTTCACTATAGACACTGAAAAAGAGGCATATTTAAAGTGGTTTGTAGGTGAAATAAATATCTCCCTTTTTATAACAAAATCTCAAAAGGATATTATTGGATTAAAGTTTTTACTATATGTGGTGGTAAATAACATTTTAACTAAACTGTATCTAATATAAAAATATTTTCATTGCTTTTTATCTTATTAGATGAAACCACTTTTTCTGATCAAAAGATAATAACTCTGAAATATGGTTTTGAATGCATGTACCACCTCTTCGAGTTATAAACATCTGTATCTATGTAGTTTATCTAAGACAACACAATTCAATTAAAATGGGGTGGAAAAATAAAGTGTTAAATTTTTAAGTATTAATAAGTGTAATGAACATGTTAACAATGAAAGAAGAAAATTAAATGGATTAGAAAAAATTTGTGTTGGAAAATTGGTTTACTTTTACTTAAATCATAACATTTTTCATTATATATTATATACAAGTTGAATTTATCATTTTTCTTGTTTTCAGTTCTCTAATAAATGGCTTACCCGAAGAAAAACCGAGTACTATTAGCTTTCTTCAAGACTTTGAAGCAGGAGCATGTTTATCTATAGGATGGTCAAGTGGGAGAATTCAATATTTTCCGGTTATTTATACAGATTTACCATCTACCGAAAACAGTTTTATATCTTCCACTTTAAATTCATGTAATGCGTCCATTTTTTGAATGGGTAACAAAAATACTTCAAAGACTAAAAATGCCTAGAGTGAATCAAAAGAACATGTAATATCAAATGTGAAAATTACAAAATGAAATTGGTCAACATAAGTTACCACCGGCCAACAATTTTAGAAACAATGCTTGGCTTTGGAAGATTGAAGATTTAATCATAATTTTCATATATTTCAAAAAATATTCTTAAATAAAAATATCTGGAATAAAATTATTATTAGTTGTTTTAATATTTAATTAATATACAAATGAGTTTACCAAAATCTCAACATTCAGGAAAAAACCTTTTAGCAGACCAACAGTAACACATCACCATGTGACAGTCCCTCCTCACTGACATATATCTTACATCACTTTTTGATACTGATGAAAGTGTTGCATCTGTCACTCACTCTAATTTCCCAGCTTTTCAATAAATAAACTCAATTGGTTATGGAATTTTATCATTTTTGCTTAACCATCAGTAATCTGTCACCATGGGACGGTCTCTCTTTGCTGACATCTTTCTAACATCATTTTTCGATCCTGGTGAAAGTGCTGTATCTGTACTTCACTCTAATTTTCCAGATTTTCGATAAATAAACTCTGTTGATTGTGGAATTTTATCATTTTTGCTAGACCAGCAGTAATATGTCATCATGTGACAGTCCCTCTTTACTGACACCTTTCTTACATCATTTTTAGATCATGGTAAAAGGTCTTATTCATCCTTCACTATAATTCTTCAGCTTTTCATTAAAACCATTCAGTTGACGATATTTATCATATTTGATAGACTAGCAGTAATCTGTCACCATGTGACATTACCCTTTCAATGACACCTTTCTTAGATCCTGGTGAAAGTGATGTATTTGTCCCTTACTATAATTTTCCAGATTCTCAGTAAATAATCCAGTTGACTGGAATTTTATCATATTTGCTAGGCCAGCAATAATCTGTCATCATGTGACAAGTTGGAATAAAATTGGAGATTAAACTAAAGTTTAAACTATAGATGGAATTCTAGTTTAAACCAAGAATAAGCAAAGTTACTTTATTTTGCAGGTAACAGTTGAACTCACATTTTTTTGTCAGTTGTCATCCTCGCGGAAATATAACCAACCTTTCCAAAGAAAATATTCGCTTGGTTATTTCTAAATTTTAATTGTTCAAGAAATTTATATGAACAAAATACAAATAGAGGGCCATATAACTCTGATGATGGGGTAGTACTGCATTTGGTAAATATCATGTCGAGTTCATCAAATACGAAATGTATATCTTCAGTCATTTTAGCGAGACCAAAACTACTCAAAGCCATACATATCGTACAAACGTGAACAACTTAAAAAAGCTAAGTTGAAATTCTCAGTTTAATGTTTGACTAAAGTTTAAACTACCCCCAGATCGCCGGTAACGTTAAAACCTAAGTTTGTCGGTAAACACCATGTATAAAACATGAAAAAGTCGTCATATGTAGTTTAAACTGGCGTTTAAGGTTTAAACTTCACTTGTAAAATAGCGCCTTAAATCACTTTTAGATCCAGGTATGTGTGCTGTATCTATCCTTCAGTATAATTTTCTAGATTTTCGGTAAATCAATTCACATGATTGTGTAATTGTATGATCATATTTGTTACTAAAATTTTTAAGCTTCCCATTACCTTTTCGCACAATTTCTTTTGTGTTGCTTACAAAAACGTTCTACCACCAGCACAAAACTTCTCCAAGGTCCACTTTTAAAATTATAACTTGAGGGTCATCAAATACTCCAGCTTTCACCGTTTCCATACTTATTTAGTGGAATGTCTTACAAATTTATTTAAATTATTCTCTTTTATTGTGTACAAATTTGATAAGTAGTGGCAGAAGGTTGATCTCGTTTCTATTCTTAACAATGGCTTCTTTAGTTCAGTGAACTTGCTTCGCATACTTCCATGCAATTTTAATTTTAAACTCTTTTTGCAGCTATCAATTTGGGTACCCAGTAAATAGATATATATTGGTTTATGATTTGTACTTAAACCGGGCATAAGAAAATTGCTAGAGAAGTTTTGATTCCCTCTTGGATCCGCTACTGCATTTCTTATTTGTGCCTTGACATTCATACCACTTTGCTAGTCAGATCAAAAGTAAATATATGGCATGCATCACTATCTGATATGTAGATAACCATAAACAGATCTGCCTGATTCAAGTAATTACAATCAGTTGTTGTATAAAAAGGGACAACAGCGTTAAAATGACAAAGATTTGCATTAAGAGAAGTTTTTCTCGCATGCAAATAGTTAAACTAATGGTTTGGATGTTTGCAAGTTGGAAATTAAGGAGGGAAAAAGAGGAAATTATGAAATTTTCAATAGTTCAAAAATTATTTAAAGCTTGCTACATATGTTGGAATAGTATAAAAAGCATCCATTTGGCTTTGTCAATTTCATTCAATCAAAGCATTTGTTATGTACTAGAAATTATACAAAGAAACAAACCTTCAAATTTTTTATCGTGATATTGTAATAATTTAAGACTATTTGCGAGTAGTATCAGCAATTTAAAAATAGAAATGAGGCATTAGAATGATCGAGATGTCCTCAATTTCACAATTAATGTTTGATCGTTCCAAGCTCTTAATTTCTCAAATTTTTGCTAAAATCTTATGGTACCTGATATTGATAACATGAGCATATGATCGCCAGTGTCTTTAGAGAATATTGGTGCATCCATTGTTTAATTGTTATTTGATCTGCCAGATCATATTCAACAATCTTTTCAAGAGGGCTGCAACGATTCAGCAAATTTTAGTATTCGTCAGTCAACACATTTGTGACCCAGCGAGCACAAACTGTTCCGTAACAATACAGAAAAAATACGTTTTAATTAGTAGCAGCCATGATACAAGAGCATTGCATATTATCAAACAATGTGCAAGAAATTGCATGCAACATTATATTCCACCATGTGTACAATTTTGAATGTGTTTAAGGGGGGGGGGGGGGGGAAATTACTTTTAACAAAGTTTTCTGCATTTTGTAGGACACTCGTCATTCGATTCTGTGTTTTACACAAAATTTTATATATTTTTTCTTTAAATATTAATAAAACATTGAAATCTTACATATAATTCATTTTCTTAATAATAGGAATGAAGAATTTACAGTTTAATACTAAGGTATGTATTAGCAAAATTATTTCAATCGCTCAGTAAATCGTCATCAATATTGATATCCTGTAACAAAAAATTTAATATAAATTATTACATCTATAATCTAAAAAACAAGTAAGAATTGTCTCTCAAGCACCAAGCTTCAAATAACCAACTCGAACAATGATTTAACAAGAGCAGATTTGCAAATAATAAAGTAAAATTTGTCATCTTACGTTTATAAGATTTAATGAAATAAAAAATTCTATGCTAGAAAAACAATGTAATTAGTTATTAAAATTTAATATTTACATATTTAATATGTAAGAGAGATTTGCTTGGAATTGTCTACGAATATTTTTGGAAATCAAAAATACCCATTATTTGGGTATTTGGTATCATTTCAAAATATTTCCAGGTGTTTGTTGAATCTCTAAATATTCCATATGCACCAAATGTTTCACATCAACAGAACCAAAGATTAGTTATATAATTAAATTACACCGTTGTTTGCGACCTTCTCCATTAATCTAATCTTTCAACGTGTTGTTAGAAATGGTTAACAAAAGGTACTTTCAAATATCTCAATCGGCAGATTGATAACCCAAGCAGATAAATTTTGGAGTGTGAATGGTAATGAGGTAATGTATCGAAAACAGAACTAAGACTATTTCAGACCAATCTCAAATCCGCTGTTATATGGGGCTGACACTTGGAAATATAATAGAAAGATGTTTCATAAAATTTGGACCTTTACCAACAGATGCCTACTAGTTATATAAAAAAACTGAAGAAAAGAAAATATACGTAATGATTACGAAGCTAAAATAGAGATGGAGAGGTCGTATATTACGGAAACCAGTAAAAAACATAACCAGACAACAACAGGTAAAAGAAAAATAGGCATACCTATAGGGACATGGAAAACTATCGTGAAAGAACTGCAACAGATAAACTTAACATGGAAAGAGGCTACAGAAATACCAATAACGGAAGGAAATGGAGAGTCATCTTTAACAATACTGGATGGAACTCATAAAAGGGCGTAAGAGGATAGAAACCTGTAAACTGCACCGAAATGTGCCCTTTGCACCACTGTGTGCTATGTGATGAATGTATCAACATTTATTTATAACCAAGATATAAAATGTCGTTTCAACAAAGGGTTCTTGAACAAAAGTCCAGTGGTTAGCAACTTTCTGTACTATTATTAATACAAGTTATGGAACATAGTTTCAACCAAAGGGTTTTCAAAAGATAGTTCGGCAAAATAGTTTACAAATAGAAGTGAAGATAGCGACTTCCTGAACTATCATACTGGAAATCAACACAAGTCATGACAATGTGGTAGTAGATTTGGCCGTTGGTAGTAGATGTGGCCCACTCCCATCGCCCAATGAAATACCACCACATCGGATCCCAAACTATTTACAGCAGCGTGTGAACTAGAAATCCAAACTCAGGATCCACCTACACCACGTAAAGTATATGATGGATTAAAGATCGGCCAAATGGAAGCATCTAAAAGATCTTTTTTATGTTTCCTTAGAATGATGTTTGCTTCAATTGCCAAAATAGATCAAGGTCTTTCTGGTTTGTAATAAAAGCGGTAAGCAAAGGCTTTCATAAGTCAAAATTTCACTGTTGGCTGGAAAAGACAGGTCAATCACAGTGACAAAAGAGACTTGTGGGGTCGCATATTTGGTTCACATTTAACTCTGGATTCTTGGGGAAAACTACCACCCATCTTGAGTGGAGTTGGTTTATCACCATCACCGCAAGATAGCTTGTTGAGTGTTGAGGTTGGAAGTAATATATCCTGGCATAGTCACGTGGCTGAATTGACTAAAGCATCTCCACAAAAACTTGAAGCCCTCTTTAAGACCAAAGCTTCCAAGTATACCCTGAGAATGCTGGTGTCAATATAGAAGAAAGCAATTCGACTTATAGGCGATCCACAGCATAGAAGAAAGGTCACTGTCCTGACTGTTTTACCGATACTACCACGACAGTTGCTCTTCCAACATAATCTCACATAGAGCAGTTTGATAGACAGACGTAGATCATGAGCGTCTACAGACGCCCAGAACGTCAATTTATAGAGATTTCTTTCTTAGGAGAGGTGCAAGCCTGTGAAATCAGCTACAAAGGCACCCAAATACTACAACCTATAGAAGTTCAAGATCAATATCCACAGGCACCTTCTACAACAGGTACTCGAACTACTCGAGTCTAATAGGGTTTACCTTCTTGTGCTTGCTTCTTACAAAAAAAAACTGACGTTGAACAAAGAGGCATAATTTTCATAACATATTTAAATATATTATTTTTATTTAAAACTTACCGTTGTATCGATATTATCGTCAATATTGACGTCATCCAAATCTAAATCATCATCATCTTGATCTAATAAACTTTTACTCGATTGATTATCAGTGGGGCTAAAACAAATAATAAGTTGCAATGTGTTGTGGAAACTTAAAAAGTGAACTTTTAAAGACATTAAATACATAACTTTTGCCTAATTTTTATCAAGCCTCTAATGAAATAATTATAGCACTCGTAATCTGGATCACGTTCACTGACAATCTAAACTAAACTGAAGAGAAGAAGGCATAGTTATATATGATCAATAAGGCTCAAAAAACACATAAAACCACTGAATAAAGAGAAACAAATATAAATGTGATAAATCATGAAAAAATTAAGCCACAAAACAAAAGTAATTAAAATAGAGAGTTTTAGGTTTAATGTTTTTTTGGAAATCATCTCTGATATGTGATCTATCCAATCCAGGATTATTGTTTGGAGGCCCATATAATATGTCTGAATATCAAAGATATACATGGTTTAAAATAAAAGTTACATGAAATATTAACTGAAGTGTTGCAAACACTTTAAAAACTTTATTTAAATATGGAATTATTGAAAATAATAACAGACTTTTTTTTATTCATATATGATGTTTAGGTTACATGATCCAAATAACAGATCAATAACAATTAAATAATCAATTCAAAGTGATTTTACTCACTTGATAGAAGACAAAACTGCAATGTTACTGCTAGGCAATTCTTCAGGTACTCCACTTCGCAAATTTGACGATATTCCAGTATTCCTTAACTGTGCCTCCACCTCTGCTAAAATATTCCTATCGTGATTTGGAGTAATTGTAGGAGCTATAGAAGCAGGAGCTAATCCTGTGTTATTTTGTTCTATAAATTTCTGGGCTACTAAAGCTTCTTGAAGACCGGGGAAAAGATTCTCATAATTTTTAGGATCAGCTAAGCTTTGTCCAGCTTTTTGATTTACAGTTGATAATTGAGCTTTCCAAAGTTCCACTATTTCAGAAATTTTATCTGGTAGGTAAGACCTTGCGAAAAATGCTGCTTCTGGTAATCTTCCTGTACTTATGAGGATATCTAGACATTTGGTCAAATCCCCTACTAAAAAATGAGATAGAAAAGATAAATTGTGTTTTCCTTCAGCTTGTGTTGTTTCTGCTAAAGTTCGGACCAATTGTTCATCACCTGAACTGGTACCTAGAAGTAACAATCCTCCGTAATCTTGTGCTTTTTGCATACATTCTTTAGCTAACTCTACATTGTTAGTAGCCGCCGCTAATTCACCTAGCTGACTCCATTTTTGTGGATTATTAGCTTCTTGTGCTAAAATTCTAGCAGTATTAAGATCTTCTAATGCAACAGCTAGTTCAAATCTATGTTCAGGATCTGTACTCACAGCCAAAGCTTGCTGTTTAAAACCTTGTTTTTCCAAGAAATGTGCTACTCTTGTTCTGTGCTCTTTAGGAATTGATGGTAATACTCTGTCTGCTGTTGGAAAGTCCCTTCTCATTACAGCTGTCTGATATTCAAGTACTGAAAGGAGCAGTTGGTAACTAACTACACTTAACTCTTTATCTACCAGATATAATCTGTCATCTTTTGGAACATAACCCAATACATATAAAGGACGATCTAAATGTGCTATAGTCACCAATTCTCCACCCACAAAATAATTGATACGATTAACAGCATTTGTGTAAATGAAACAATCGCCTACCCATAAACCTGTTCGTACTGATTCATTTACTTCACCTAGAAGATTGAACGCCGACTCTACTCCATCATCTGCCACCTACAAAATAAACAAGAATATTGAATAAATTATGTAGTGTTCCTTATTTCTTTTAGTTCAGCCATTCTCAAATTTTTATTCTTTGCATCCTCTGTTTTAATTTGAAAATTTTTTTGCCTCGATTCTGTCAGGGTTCTAAAATTTATTAAAGAGATAGAAATAAAAGTCACAATATTACAGATGATGAAGATGATTTAGACACAATGTTGAGGTGATCACACTGATCACGTATTAAATTTGCTAATTATTCACTATTCAAGAAGTACAAAAATTAATAAGAAGCAGTCTATTGAAATCAATGATATTCTTTATTCCATGTGAAGATATATGGATTAAGCATCAATTTTTCCTTTTTCATTCCACATTCAGATGGTTCGCATGCAATAGTTTATTTGCGTGTTCAAACTAAGATGAATAGTGAAATTTTTGAGCTATTGACAAATTGCTATGGCAAATTATTATTTTTATGGTAACTTCCTCATTTAATGAATTTATTAAACATCTTTGATACTCTATTCAAAGTTCAAGAGTAATGAGTAAATATATTTGCTTTTATAAAAAAAAATTGACTCTTGCTATTGCGGTATAACAAATTCAAAAAATAGTTTCGAAACAATTCCCATGTATGATATTTCCTATTGGAAAATGATCACATGTTACTGAAAACCTTATAGAGCCATATAGAGAGCTTGAGTTGTAATTTCAAATGATACTTTTTTTCATTGTATCAAATTATCAGAATCAATCTTAAACAAATCAAAATTTGTTAACAAACTTTTGGACTAACTCCCAAATGACTATACATAAATATATTGTGTACATATATTAGGATATGAGATTTTTTTTTGACTCTTATCCCCTCAAATGTTTTTAATTGATGTGAGAAAAATCCTCATAAAATCATGAGCTCCATAGGTCAACTCTAAGAGGTCGCCTTTTTTTCTTTTCTTTTTTTAATTTCTCATTTAATTAATGGAAAACAAGTTTATTCCATTTGAAATTATACATAATTTATGCAATTTTTTACAAAAAAACCTATATTTTCAAAGTTGAGTACGGGGTAAGATTATTTTCAAAAATAACTGAATTTTGAAATTTTAAGAAACAGCTTGCAATACTGATGATTTCACGACCATATGATCTAGATTTTATAAGTGCTCCCAACCATGTTTAAAATTTGTGATCCATACAAAAACAATACTGCTTAATAGTAGAAGTAAACATTTTACAGATGATGTAAAAAAAATATTGTATACTATTTTCTCAATCTTCAAAATTGAATAATTTTTTGATGGCTACTACTTTTCTTTCAAAGACAATTTAAGTGTTTTACAATTTTGTAAAGCTTAAAGATTTAACTTAAAAATTTAAGAATATAATATAGTTTTTCGTAAAAAAATTTCATAAATTATGTGTAATTCCAAATTTAAAAAAATCATGTTAATTGAATGGGAAACTAAAATAAAAAAGTGACCCCTTAGAGTTGAGCTATAGAGCTCATTTTTTGAAAGGATTTTCTTTACATTAAATAGAAACATTTGAGAAGGTAAGAGTCACAAAAAACTTTTTGAAGCACCCTAATATATATTGGATCCACTAACCTGGTTATTATCCTTGGCCTTCTGTACTTCATCAACATCATAAGACAGAATAAAATAACTGTCTTCAGTAGCCAAGCAAACAAGTTTCCCGCTATCTGACCAGTAAACAGCTTTAGGTTGGATTTCAATTCTACGAACCAAATCAAGAGTTTCCCAATCATAGAAAGTTAATCCAGATACTGATTTTACCCCCAAGAGGTAACCACCATATATACCTAAAATTTTTGTAAACATTTAGTTTTCTGGTAACTTATGATTTATTTTTTTTTTTCAATTTAAAACAAGAGATATTTAGCAACTAATTCCAAGCCTTCTAATGGTTATAGATGGAATTTGTAATGGATTGAAAGCAAAGAACTTATTAGTTGATCTAGTCTGGTCTTCCATCAGATAGATTCAAATTAAAATGCTTCGGAACTTTATTGGAATGCTACCTACAGTAGAATATAAGCCATCATCCAAATAAATTTCAAGTACTGATAGATAAAACCATAACCTACTATACCATTGCCAGAGAACAGAAAATTATTATAATTATAGAAAAATTGGTTTACTTGAAGTAACAATAAGATAACTGTAGAGCAAACTGTTACATTTTGATTTATATTACCTTCGGCTCCAAAGTCTGATTTAAAATTTTTCTTTTCCTTGAAATTTTTAAAGATCCTGATAGTGGACCCAGATTCTCTAATAGCGTATTCACTGGAATCTTGAGCCCACACAAATTCTTGTGCACTACCAAATGCTTTATTACGCAAAGCCATGGCAGTGTATATTATGTATTCACCATCTCCACACACAACTACAAAACGACCATTGGGATTATGTTGAATAGTCTGTGGGTAAATTTCGCAGGCACCCATATCTTTTACAGAAACAGGGAGACGTTCTCCATCACGTATTTCAGCACCTGAAATGTAATTATAATATTTAATGTTTTTTAATTACAATAGAATTATTTGTATGAGGCACATACCTTCAGGAAGTGCTTTAAGATTGGCTTGCTGAAGTTCGGCATGTCTGGCCCAAATAATTTTTCCTCCACTGGCATCCATACTAACGGCAGGTTCTTCTCTACCCACTTTGACTAAAATACTACCTTCATCATACCCCAATGCTACATTATTTGATCCTTTCAGACAACATATTGTCCAAACTCTTTCAAAACCATAGTTTAAGCTACTTTCTAATCTATGAGTGTTGGCATGCCAAGCTCTTACAGTACCATCTTCACTTCCTGTGAGTGCTATTGGCAATTCTGGATGGAAACATACAGCAGTGACATTTTGACCATGTCCTTCTAATGTTTGAACACAAGTTTTGTTTTGGTAATCCCAAATTTTCACCAATCTATCATCTGCTCCAGATATTAAATATGGTTTATCACCCCCATGATAATAATCTACACAGTTAACACCTTTTTCATGTCCTTCAAGGGTAAAGTTGGCAGTTGATGCACCTAGCTGCCATACTTTCAATGTTCTATCTAAAGAAGCACTTGCAAATGTATTATTATCCTTTGGATTTATGGCAATTTGCATTACATAATGAGTATGGCCCTCAAAAACTTGTTGACATGCCCAAGCCTTTTCCCAATTCCATAACTTAATAAGCATATCATCTACATAAAAAATAATGTTGTTCAATATTATATTCTTTCATCAAATAAAATTCTGCTTCTCGCTATTACTAATGCCAATAATTAATTAACCTACTTACCACTACAAGTTAAAATATAAGGTTGAGTTGGATGTGCTACAATACATCTAACATAATCAGAATGAGCTTCAAAAGAATGTACACGATCTAGTGTATTGTAATTAAAAACTCTGATTTGCATATCATCAGATCCACCAATAATCCAATTTTTCCTTGGTACGAACTTCGCAGCTCTAACTGGCAAATCACATACTTCAAACGTCTTGACCAGTTGCTGATTCTCAATATTCCAAACATTTATATTCCCACTGTAAAGAGAACATAACATCCAGGGTTCTGTGGGGTGGAGATCTACACATTTTACCCGGTCAGAGCGAGCTGTTAGCTTTCTCTTTATATCTAGTCGAAGGGGCTAGAATTTAAAAATACAATCATACATGCTCATACAGTTCCTTATTAAATTTACCATTTTCGTGTGTAATAATTATCAATAAATATAACAGCAATTATATGAACTTGACACGAATTATAAACACATCACCATTCTTGTTTTGTCAAAAAAATAACCTAAATTATTACGTGGCTCTTCTTTTTTTAATAAGTTTACGTGTTTCATCAAAGGCGTTCGTTTGTGATGTGATAACAAATTTGAACCAGGTTTTATGTGAAGAACAATTGATTTTTCTTAAAGACTCCGTAAAAAAATATTAGTATAATATTTATTTTAAGAACCTTTTCAATTATGAGATAAACAGTTTAAATTTGGCTATGCAAAACGAATATCTGTCATGCAATGTGCAAGAAATTGAGGTTATCTTTTCTAACCTTAACTCGTCACTTACAACATCATTTGAAAGTGCAACAAATTTGCCAGATGTTGTAATTCGTCTCTAATTTAAATAATTTTAAAAGTAATAGCTAGAAAAACAATAAACTGTTTAAATAAACAAAAAATATGACAGGAGGACAACAGCTAACACCAGATGAAAAATACAATCTCATATCTAGAAATCTTCAAGAAGTTTTAGGAGAAGATAGGATCAAAGAAATATTAAAGGAACGCGATGTTCGGCTCTACTGGGGTACTGCCACCACTGGTAAACCACACATTGCATATTTTGTACCAATGTCCAAAATAGCCGATTTTCTTAGAGCTGGTGTTGAAGTTACAATACTATTTGCAGGTATGTATATTTATAAATACCACATAACTTAGTGTAACAAACAAGGATTATTTAAGATCTTCATGCATATTTGGACAATATGAAAGCACCTTGGGATTTGTTGGAGCTTAGAGTTCAGTACTATGAACACAGTATTAAAGCCATGCTTAATTCTATCGGGGTTCCACTTGATAAATTAAAATTTGTAAAAGGAACAGACTATGAATTATCAAAGGAATATTCTTTAGATGTGTATAAAATGACATCAGTAGTTACTGAGCATGATGCGAAAAAAGCTGGAGCTGAGGTGGTTAAACAAGTAGACAATCCTCTGCTTAGTGGACTTTTATACCCTAGTGAGTTACTTGTTTCAAAATTTCTTCCATATATATTTACATAATTTAAATAATTGTTATTATAGTTTTACAGGCTTTGGATGAAGAGTATCTCAAAGTTGATGCCCAATTCGGTGGTGTTGATCAAAGAAAAATCTTCACACTTGCTGAAAAATACTTGCCACAACTGGGGTACAAGAAAAGAGCCCACCTTATGAACCCAATGGGTAAGTATCATTCTAAAAATATCTTCTAAATTCGATGATTATTGGAATATTCTTTGTATTTAACTTTTCAACTGCGACACTCCTATAATCAAGCTAGTAAGGCTTTCCCAGCGTGCTATGCCCCACTTTAGTAGGTCTAGACCAATATTCCATGATGCAGATCACCCCTAAATATTTTCAGCATTCAACTGCTGCAACTAATTAAAATAGGCCCATAAATACATTCCAATGGATTTCTTTACAAAGTCAGCCCTTTAATAGTTTTAGAAATCCTCACTAAAAGTTACAAACCATTTTGGTCATAACATTTTTTTTATGAAATTAATTTGATTCATATTTTTGAATTGAATTTACACTAAATAAAATATAGGACAAACAATGATTGTTTAAATGAAAACCTAAATGTAACAATTCAGGAGGCTGTAGAAGTACTTAGATCAGGAGGTAAGTTTAGGCCTGCACACAAGGCACAGTCAGCTCTCTGCAAATATAATTATAAATATTATAAATGAATTTTATTCAGACAATTCATTTATTTAAAAAAAACTTTACTTCAAGGTGTACTAGGGATAACTAATGATGTAAAATACCTGATTGTTTAAAAATTTGAAAAATACCCAGGTATTTATGATGACTGTAAAAGTTACCAGCTCATCATTTAATTTGAATTTAGTTGATTACATACATTCATAATGTTTAAGTGGTTATTAAATAACTATTTACACATATTAGAAAATTGTATATAGGAATATCAATATAACACCTCGATCAATTAAATTGGTTCAAAACCTTTTGTCTGGGTTTTCAACTATATGGTTGTTCAGTTGAAAAGTTGAAATTTATTTGGAAAATACTTGTAATAATGAAAGAATGTCAGATGACCAGATTTATCCAGATTGATTCCTATTCTTTGGAGTCAGATAAACCATCCCTTAAAGTACCTAATTTACATTTCTGGAAGATTTATGTAATTTTAGACATTTTCTCTGTTGGCCACATCTTTTTTTAAAATAATTTCCAATATTACAATATTATTATCAAATAACTTCAACCATATGCTTTTAGTGCCTGGACTCACAGGAATAAAGATGTCGTCCTCAGAAGAAGACAGTAAAATTGATTTGCTAGATTCACCCGCTAATGTTAAAAAAAAACTCAAAAAAGCTTTTTGTGAACCAGGAAACATTGAAAATAACGGCTTGTTATCTTTTTCCAAACATGTACTATTTCCTTTGTTAAAACCTGATGAAAAATTTTCTGTTCCACGTAAAGCAGAATACGGTGGAGACCTAAATTTTTCTGTATATGATGAATTAGAGCAGGCTTTTGCTAAGGAAATAGTGCATCCAGGTGATCTGAAAGCAGCAGTGGAAATCTATATCAATAGATTATTAGATCCCATTAGAAAAACTTTTGATTCTCCAGAATTGAAGAAGTTAACAGAGAAAGCTTACCCCGTACAAAATAAAAGTAAGTATACGAATTAGCCGTTCTTTTAATAAGCCTTATAAATTAGTTTTAATATATATTTTAATTAAAATATCATGAAAAAAAAATGAAATTATTAGTCTCCGAAATCTAAAAATTATATTGCAAATAAATAACTAACTGTCTTTTTCAGAGAAAAGTTTAACACCTCAAAATCAATGGTTTATTTTGTACTATGTCATGTTTTTATTTCTTTATTGTTCAATTTTGTTTTTTAGAAGGAACTACTGGTCAAATCGGGACATCAGAAGAAATTGTTCCTAGTAGACTGGATATACGTATAGGGAAAATTGTGGAAGTGTCAAAACATCCAGAAGCTGATAGTTTGTATGTAGAAAAAATTGACTTAGGAGAAGAAAAACCTAGAACAATAGTAAGTGGTTTGGTTAATTTTATACCTATTGAAGAAATGCAAGACAAGATGGTTGTGGTGTTGTGTAATCTGAAACCTGCCAAGATGAGAGGAATCGAATCTCAAGGAATGGTTTTGTGTGCATCTGTGTAAGTAATTTAATTTAAAATTTAGTTTGTGTTGTCTAGGGTATTATTTAAAATAAAACTTAAACGATATTTAAAACAAAAAAAACTATGAAATATGAACATAAGGAAATAAAATAACGGTTTATGCATACATCTAAGACTCAGATTTAAGAAAGAATTTGAGAAAAAAATATGTCTTTTAAAATTTTTAATCATACTTCATTGGTAGGGTTCACACCAACAATGAAAATTTAGTGATCCAAAAGGACCACCTAAGTTATGATTTAGTGGTCCAAAAATATAACATGGTAGACAAAAGTAAAAAAATTAACATATGCATGCTACACACACTTTTATACATATTTTTACGGTATATATAAATTCTTTTATGCAAAAACAGCACAGTAAATATAAAACATAGGTTTTTTTAAAAATATTTTGGGCGACGAATTTGTCGTCGATGTGTATGATTTTGGCGACATTTCTTGATGATTTGGCGACAATTGTAGCTATGTCGCCATGCTGGCGTGAACCCTATTCATTGGAAAGATTCGACATCAATTGGATGTTTTCTTTCTAATCGCTTGCAAATACAAGCAGAAAAACAATCTGGTAACCATGGTTTTGACATAAAGGTTTTGTTAGTATAGTAAAGTACTTTTATTTAGCGTCCAATACAAATCTATGACTCAGTATTGCTATATTAAATTAATTTGATCAAAAAATGATTTGTACAACATAGAGGTTTTTATATTGTGATATTAATTCAATGACATCATTTCTCAGAGAAGAACCTAGACAAGTAGAAACTCTAATACCACCAGAGAATGCTGTTCCAGGAGAGCGAGTATTTGTAGAGAACTTTGAAGATGGAAAACCGGATGAAGTGCTTAATCCCAAGAAAAAAGTATGGGAAAAACTACAGGCAGACTTGAAAGTTAATTTGGAATGTGTAGCACAATGGCAGGGTAATAACTTGGTAACTAAAACAGGTGATAAAATAAGAAGCAAAACTATGGTTGGTGCTCCTATTAAATAAGTTTTATTTTGCATTTTATATATTTATTACTCATATAAGCATTTGCAATAAAATTGAAGCTTTGAATTGTAAATATTTTCATTTTATGTTAACCTGTATCCCCCTCTCTAGTCCAATAAAATTGAAACCCTTTATGACAAGTTTTGAATTGGTTAACATATAGCATATTGGTTCTTAAAATTGCATCTCCCCGAGAATTGATTAAACTCGAAGATAGTCGAGTCGAATCTCTAGGATGTCACGATTTTTTACGACTATATAACAAAATGTGGGAATTAATCAAGATTCATGTAAAGAAAACCTTTTTCTAAAATATTGACTTTTATTCATTATTTCCTATAATCTTTATATTAATTCGAAATATGTCCACCCTTGAAAGAAAAAACCTAAACATGTCTAACCTTTGACTCTACTAGTTTAATGTCTTCTTTTAGTGCAATCCACCTTAGCAAACATTACTTAAGAATGTGTCATAAGTTGTTTTTATCTGATGAATTGACAGGCAAATCGAGCACTTTTAATTTATTCTTCTGGATAAAGATTTGGACAATTTAGAATTGGAAAAAGTTATGTTAAAAAGATTCCACCAATTATTATCAAGGAAGAACAAACATATGGTGTAATATATATATATATATATATATATATATATATATATATATATATATATATATATATATATATATATATATATATATATATATATATATATATATATATATATATATATATATATATATATATATATATATATATATATATATGTAATTCAATGTAAAATTACATCAAGTCATATGAACAGAGTTAAGTAATGTTTTAATAAATATCTTATTTGTTACTACCCCAGGGTCCGTATAACTCTGGGGTAGTAACTATAAAGAGATTAACTGTTAAAGAGAAGGAAACATAAAAATCAGTTCAAATTATAATTTTAAAGCTAAACTAAACAATCAATTTAGCTAAAATATTTTTAAAAATAAATTAAAATTTATACAGTTCTTTAATAAAGGTTATATTGTTTCTAATTATGTTGTAAAAATAAAATAGTAACAAAATTTGAATTATAAAAGTAATTATTTGATACACTTATGTCATTTAAAATATTTATATAAAAATAGGATATTTTATATTTGTGTGACAAGATGATTATACTCAAACTCTTATTTATCATCTTGTCGCACAAGTATGAAATATACAGTTTCTGCCATGTTTTGTATACTATACTTTTCCAATGATATACACAAAATACTTAATAGGTGGAAGGTTGTCGTACTAGTACCTGCTTTCTCATTAGAGCCATTATTAGCTAATGAATTGCTAATTCCTATGTCAAACTATTAAATATTTAATGTGGGCCCTTGAAAATACTAACAGTATGTCATAATCTTTAAAAATAAAACATTATTTACTTTAAAATTTTCCCAAACAGGATTCATCCTGTAAAATTTCTGAAATCAACTGTTTATCTTTCAAAGCACTTGTAACTTCTTCCCGATCCCACACCAAGCTAACTTTGTTCAATCTCGGTTCCTTTTTTCCAGTAATACTTATCATACCTCTCGTCTCTATTAATGAGCATAATCCCACAAATTCTGCTTGGTCGACAGAGCTAATTTTTCTTTTATCACAAACTCTACGGTATACTTCATGTAGTTTTCCTACTGTAATATCCTTATTACTACTTTTCTTCAACATCAATAACAAAGAACACACAATTATTTTTTGTTGTAATGGAAAGGATTCGTCGCCCTTGTCGTCCAGGTTTTGAGATGTACCATAAATATTATTTAAAACATTCAATACTTGTTTAAGATCCACTGTTTTTAATTCTTCTTCTACTAGTTGATTTGCCAAGTTTTCTACTGCTTTTAAAGCCCCACTTTTTTTACTCTGTTCGGCTAATTCTACTACCCTTCTTCCTATATCTAACGCCCTTCTGACATCTCCAGATACTGCTGCTACTTTACCTGCTAACATTTGTACTGCCGGAGTTGAAAATATTTCCAATACACCAGCTGACCTTAATCTTGACGTAAAAATTTCAACAATTTGTGACTTTGTGTATGGAGCAAAATGCATTAGATTAGGTTTTAGCTCACAGCGCGACTGAAGTCTTGGAAGAATCCTATCAGTTAAGTCAAGAGCATTTGCTATTCCTATTAATAATACTTGAGCGTTTTGTTTAGAGGGCCATTCAAATATTGTATACAGGATCGATTGGTTTTTGCTTTCTAGTTGGTCAATTTCGTCCAGCACTAGCAAACTAAAAAAAATTATACCTAAATACTCTAAAGATATAAAAAATCTAAATCGGTAGTGAACATTAATGAAATCAAAGTAATGATAATAAATGAAAAGCAAAATGCTGATACAATGATAAAATAAAATCTTTGTACAGTATTTTAGGAACCATAATAGCTTATGTAAAAATATTTTCGTTTATTTCCGTATTCCACTTCCTTGTCTTTTTGAGTGGTGTTGGAAGCGAGCTGGCGCAGTTCTTGCATCTTAATGATTAGATAAAATGACTGTATCATCTGTAAATGTTTCTGTTAAAGTATTTACACGGATGTATTTAGTAAATAAAACAGTGTCCCCAGAATGCTGCTTTGTAGTACTCCAGACTTGATCAGGAACTTACCCATTAATTCTGGTTTTGAACTGTCTGCTTGTCGTGTAAGACTTCAATAATTGGAAGTAAGATGGAAGTTTTATTTTGAAAAGAATGCATCTGTGCCATACCTTATCAAAGGCTTGATTATGAAAAGGAATACTGATGGGCAATTTTTTTTCTCTGCGGGATCTATTGATCATATGTATAATTCTGTGGTTTTGTTGGGTGATAGAGTGTAAATGGCAAAAACCAAATTGGTAAAGTTTCATTTAAAATGGAACTCATTCTTAGTATTAAGGGTTTTTTCAGAAGTTTAGATATAATTAACCAAATGGGTCTGTAGGAGGTTACATAATTTGGGTTTTTGCCTAGCTTGGGTACTGTTCTATTAAGTTATTAAGTAGGTTAGCATTACGATATGTTTTTTGGAGAGTTCTTTAAGCATAAAATTTCAGCAAGGTGTTGGACTATGACTTTGTTGCTATTAACGTATAGCTTTACATTTTTCTTTTATTATGTGTTTAATTGCAAGATGTGTATTTAGAGTTTTCTCTTTTTCACATCGAATATGCGTGGCTTGTTTAGTTTGTGTGTTTGAATTAATTTTTCCGTGCCTTCTTCAAGTTCATTTGAAGTTTTTAGGCTGATGTTCAGCTTTAGTTCGTTATCAATTATACATATAGATACAGCATTTAATTGGCATTGGCCGAGTACCTTATTATTTAAGACCTAACAAAACCACATGAATCTAATTTCTCGCTAATGAAAGTGTTCTACTGAGAAAACTCGGGAAAAGCGGTTGCTTTCGTGACGTCTTTTTGTGAAGCTTTTTCACTCTCCAAAAAAAAATCGCCAATTCCATGCAAGAATAGGGAAAAATTTTTTTTGGAACATCGGAGCATTTAATTATGGAAGCATTTTACTCTCATTATCTATTCATTTTGCCATTTATCTTGCATTGCTTTGCTAACTTTTTTCTAAAGCAATTTCTCAAAGTCTTACACAGCGAAAAATTTTGTAGCACTTAAATTTCTGCTTATTGTTTTTTCTGTCATCTCATATTACTCTGCTGACTTTAGTGATATCACACGATTAGCAATACTTATATACAACTTATATATACTTATATACTTATATACAACTGATCATTATCCAGTAAATGAGCACAAAAAGAATTGCACAAGGAAAAACAAAGAGATGGCACTTGCAGAACACCTTCCTGAAATTTTCACACGCAATGATGATATAGATGATGAATAAGAAATAATGGAAAACTTAATTTACAATTCCTACACTGTAGAGCCAACAGAGCCTGGACTTGAACAAGTAAGGGTAAAAAATGTTTAAAGAACTCTCCAAAAAACGTATCGTAATGCTAACCTAATTAATAACTTAATATAACAGTACCCAAGCTAGGTAAAAACCCAAATTATGTAGCCTCCTACAGATCCATGTGGTCAATTATATCTAAACTTCTAAAAAAACTCTTAACACTAAGAATGAGTTTCATTTTAAATGAAATTCCACATCACGAATTTGGTTCCGCCATTCACACTCTACCATCCACAGAATTGTACATAGGAATTGCATAGCAGAAAATTTTGTAATATAGCACTTGAATTTCCGCTAATTGTTTATTTAGTCTGCGCATATTGCTCTGCTTACTTTAGTGACATGATCCAGCATGTGCTGCATTACCTGGGTGATTTGTGTGGTAAATATGGTAGCTATTTTAAAGAATGATTTATGAGTAAAGTGAGTTTCAGATATGACCATTACATCTATCTGTTCTTTCTTTATGAATATTTTAGTTCTTCTTCATGTTGGCATTCTATAGTGCAATTCTCAGTGACTTATAAATGTGAATAGGAACGAAATTCAAAAATTTTCACTATAATCATTGCATTATATATTTATATAATTAATGTTGACTAAAAAGGGTATAAATGAATAAATATAATATAAATACTCACATAGGTTTATGCTTCTTTTTTAAATATTTATCCAACTGTTGTAAGTGGTCTTTTTCACTTTTGCCATTCACTTTAATATTCAATTCCTTACATATTCTTGAATAGATAGCTGTGGGAGATTTAATTGCAGTACAATTTACATATACATTATCAACACTAGAAGAAATCTGAAAAGAAAAAATTTTATAGAGTTGCACCTTTTTTGAGCTACACGTCTAAAGTGGCAGAGGGAAAAATTGCAGATAGAAACTTTACTAGAACTCTTGAAATCATAGGCGTGGAAGTATCATTTTATATATAAGATGAATAATTATTTTTTATGCATTTGAATTTGCATATATAGTTTGTATAAAAAAGGATATTTAAAATTTCGAATTATGTACAATAAAAGAAACAAAATAGAAATGATAAAATCAAATATAAAAACCTGAATTAAAAAAAGTTTTCTTTTTCCTTGTGACTACTATATCTGATTCAAAAAAGTAGTTATCAGTATCAGTTTGTTTTTTTATTTTATTTATTTTTTTCTTTTGCTTAGGGAGATTGATAAATTATTGATGTCGTTGAATTTTTATCCATTTTATATTAATTTTTTAATGTTAAGCAATAATTTAAAACATATCTTTTTCTTGAAAGAATAAAACAAAACAAAGTGTTTTGATTTTATCTTGTTTTTTGTTTTCTTTTTACCATAGTTCGGCTTAATAATCAGTTATCCATTTTATATGACATAAATCAATAAGTATGCCTTCATAAAAGGTATGTAAACAAGAAATAAAATGTTGAATATTGGGCTTAGAAATTAATCTTGTTTAATTCTAAGTCTGTAAAAATAAAAGTGAGGAATATGTGCTTTATATTCACATTTGTCAATATTTTCAGTCAACTGATTTATTTTCACATATGTCAAATATATTTTTTCCTTTTTGTTCTTCTGTAAAATTTCAGTTTTAGCAGTTGTCATTGTGTTTTTAGAACAGTGATATAACATCAGAGAGATGCAGTTTTTATATATTAATCTTATTAGTATGATAATAAAGTTGCAATTGGGAATTTTCCTTCCTGTCTACAGCAGCTCAAAAATCATGCAACAGACTTTAACTTCACATCAATATAAGTTGAATGGATAAAATAAGATTAATAATGTTGTACAATTATATACTCACATGGTTATCTTGGAGTATCATGTTTAAAGATGCAGTTTTTCCCGTGCCTGGTGGTCCACTGATATAAAGAGAACCTGAGGTACTGTTTTCAATATGTTGTACTATAAAATCCCTCAACTGGCTTAGTTCCCTTTCTCTTCCTGGCATTTCGTTTGGTAAAGTTCCGTGAAGTGCTTGTCTGGCACTTTGATATAAGGTTACATTCTTTGGTATTTCTACTTCTTTATTACTATCATCAGGTGCATCTATTTCTTTTCCATTTTTCTAAAATAAAACTAAATTAGAACTCATCAACTAATTGAACATTTACATCTACTTACCTTAGTACTTGTAGATTCATTTTCCTTGAATAAAGTTTTTCTACTAGATTTGGGTTTTGTGGGGCTTATAATACTTAATCGTTCTAATGAAGGAGTATTTGTTGTTGGTGTAGCTACATTTGGACTTGTTTCTAATCTCTTTTGTTTTGGTGGAGTTCCAGTACAAGAATTTGTTTTTGATTTACTTTTTCTAGGGTTAGGAGGAGGTTTTGACAGTTCGTCGGAACTAGAATCACTCTCATAATAATATATCCAATTTTGATTCCTAAATTGTGTTTTATTTTTGTCGGAAAGTCGTATCGAAGACCTAGTGTTCATTCTTACCATTCCTTTATAATCGCAAATAAAATCAAATTTCAACTATAATTACCATTTAATTTTGCTGTAAAATATAAAGTTTATATAAGTGATAAAATAATTGTTAAACTCCACTCTTTTCGACAAGTGCAAATATGACTACGTTGATTTAAAGAGAAATATCAAAATCCCGCTCTTACAACTGTCAAAATTAAGAGATATACAGAACACCAGCTGCAATCAAATGTTACCACATTTAAAGAACCATAAACAAATGAATCATGTATCGAGCACAATACAATTTGAGTTACAATTACCAATTGGAAAATTATTATTCAATCTTTAAAAGCTATAAAATTTGAATTCGTGTTCCTGTATTTTATCGGTATGAATTGGAAAAATTTGAGAAATATATATCTATGGTATGAAACCTTTGATTCTTTCGAAGGGATGTTGCCATAGACCTCCATTTAATTTTTCTGTCATCTATGTTAGGTCTAGGAACTTTGATATCTTAGATATTGGTTGCACTGGTTAAGTAATTGACATTACGGTTGAGGTCTGTCAATAATCCTCTGATCTCTTCCATTTTTGTTTTGAACAGTACAAGAAGTGTACGTATAAATTCATAATTATTAGAAGGATCGTCTAGTTTTTTTAAACTATCCTTCTTTTAATAAACCTGAAATGCGGGCTAAGGTAAGCATCTAGTCATATTTTTTGTTTTTGTTAATACATTCTTTTTTAAATTTCAAATTAAATATAAACTTTTACACGTTTTGTCGTTAAATACATAGATGATTAATTTTTTGGTTTTGAACGGTATTAGGATTATTTTCATTTAATAAAATTATTTAACATCTATTACACAGGTAGTTTCCCTTGGAACGTGTTTTTGTACTTAATATTTAAAGTATTTATAACACCGACTAAGGGTATATAAATTTGTGTTTCCACCTGCACTGTGTACTCCCTAACAGGAGCAGTCTAAGAGCACAAGACAAGCTATTTTTATTAAGTTAACTAGAATGTTGAAAAAATATTCAATCTAATATAAATAACATTTTCAGTGGCGTAAGAAGCGTATGCGAAGGCTAAAAAGAAAGCGCAGGAAGATGCGTGCGAGATCAAAGTAGATCATGGTAAGTACTTTTTTACATTAATATATCAACTATTTGAAAAAATCATGTATTTTGCCTCATTTCAATTATATCTATAAATTGTTGCATGCTTACACAATTAATATGGTGGAAAATTCCCTTGGAAGGTGTTTGTATACTCTACTATTTGGTATCCATTACACCAACTAGGGGTATATAAAATTGTGTTTCCACCTGCACTGTGAACTTCTAACAGGGGCAGTCTAAGAGCACAAAACAAAAATTTAAAATTTTAATGAATAAATGCTTAAAATGTATTTCACAGATATTATTGTGATATTAACGAATTCTACTGTATTATTGTTTTTTCAGCATTACAAAAGTGGGGTAGGTACAGTAAATTATTACTTAAATTTAATTTTGATCTAAGCTACATGTTTTCATAAAATTGATTTTAACCATCCCTAGAATTGATCTATTTCTGCAAAATTGTTCATTTTAAACGTTAAAAATCGTTCATAGAAGTTAACAAGCAGATCAAAAACAATGGAGGGAAAAGTTTTTGACCGAAATTTTACAAAGTGAAAGTTTAAAGTCTTCTCATTAGAATATGTTATCAATTAGGTAATGATACTTTGCAATTCTAAGTACCACCAATACACACCATGTAAAAATAAATAACAATTTAAAAAATTGAAATACGATTTTTGCTCTTATTAAAAAAACACTTATTTGTTTTATGATTGTATTGCCAATTATCCATAGATTCATAATTGTTCTAATAAAAGTAATTATTTTTCAAATTAAGGAGTATTTTATTCAGTTTATATATTTTAACATTCTAGATATACTCTAATATTTAGACTAGACCATACTAGTTTATTCTAAAGGGAGCATATTTATATCAGGATCAACTAGTTTGTTGGTAACATATTTACAAATATAACTTGTTTATTAAATATATGCATATTAATTTTAACCAACTTATGCTAACAAGACATTAAAGAATCAAATCATTGAATGATTTTTAACGTTGGAATGAATTATTTTCCGGGGCTAGATCTATTCTAGGTTAATTGGTATCATTTTTGTGAAAAGCGCATGTAGCTACAAATAAAATTATGTTTATAGTAATACTTCACCATACCCCATAAGTGCCTCATGCTGTCATTTTTATAAGTCATAACATGGGGGTTCAATCATTTCAAACTTTCTGCCTACCAATGATTGGAAAACATTTTCATAAGTGTAAATTTTCAATAAATCTATTGTTTCATATGTCACTGTTAACTTTTTATGTTTTGTCACTTATTTTTTTTATTCAAAGAAACATTACAAGATAAACCTGAAAATATTTATTTTTTAAAATATTCTTCAGATGGGAACAAAACTACCATAGACAGATATTAAAAAATAATACCTGGATTGTATTTTTAAGCAAGGCTAATTTAAATTAATTACCAGGAGGGATACAAAGCACAAGTTTATTAATACTTTAACATTGAAATTTTAGGCGTGATATTTTATTCCAGATAGTTTTAGTGCAGCTTTTAATCTATCTAAATAACTGAAAGAATACTGTTCAAAATTTCACATAGGTAGGGTAGCTTTGAATATCCAACTAAGTGTTTATTGCTGGCGTATTAATTATTTTTATTTTTTGTTTCAGAAATTTCATTTTCGCATTTATTTTCAGAAACTGAAGATTCTAGAAGTGAAATTTCATTTGTTAGAAAAACTTCAAAATTGGATCATCATTCATCTTTTTTATAAATTGACGACTTGATGGAACAAACCCAAAAAAATAATAAAATTTTGAAAAAATTGAAAGTATTTTATTTGAATATTTGAAGGTTATGTCTACTACTAGCTACCTAGTTATTTGAAATTTGAAGGAAAATTTATTAAAATCATTGAAATTTATGGTATTGCCATATATGTACACACTTTCTGCTGAAGAAATTGTGGCTTTTATTAATTTGGGAAGTTATTAAACGGCAAATCCTGTTCCCTCATACAAATTAAGTTGAAAAGTTTGAAAACAAATTTTGAAATGGCGTTCTAGATACAATGGAAATTTATGGTTTTGTGGTTTTCATCATTGCTTTTGAAATAATTTTTTTTACTATGCAAGGAGATACTTGTTCAATTTTTGAATCAATTACTACAATTTGCAAAAGGATGATGGATAAGACAAAAATGTGACAAACGATTTAATGAATGAGCTTTACTGCATTGATTTAGTAGTCTAAAATTATTTTCCTGCTGTTACATTTTTAATGAAATTATTTTGGGTACATAAGACAGGGAAAAACAATCTTACGGTTTTATTATTTAGAAGCAAAGGTTCTATTAGTTATCTGCGTTACTCATATGACAATAAGGGTTTTTTTTTGCTTTGAAAGAGGATGTGTGAGTGGAGGGTAAGGGCACCACAGCTGTTAAGAAAGATCGTGTAAATCACAGTTTGCGAAAGTTTTCTCCATGAAGTAATAAATTAAAACAAGTTAGAAAGAAGAATCGTGGAAATAAAGTTTACGTTGAGTTCACCCTCAGGCTTGTCACATGTAAATAATATTTTAGGGGAGGGGTTAACAATATAATGAATTTACACGTAGTAGATTTAAACTCATTGAAAATTTTAGTTGCGCCAGACCATTTTTTAAAAAACTTTTTTTGTAAGTAAATATTTTCATTCACTAAAGGAATGACAAAATTAATTTAAAACTTTCCGCAGTTTGTATACAAAGATAAAAAATTACAGAATTTTTTTTATCAAATAAACCGATTTGGCATTCTGGGAGTGATTCGAAATTTCACTTCGCGAGCTAAAAATATGAGGAGGGTGAAATGAACCGTTATTGTATTTTTATATTTTTTTCTACCTGCAATTTTCAACGCCTGAGTTAAACGATACACATCCATATGTCATAACTTTATTGAGTATGATTTACTTTCCTGTACAATCTGATTCTGTGCAAACAGAATAATTATAATAATAGATAAGCAAGCAAATAATAAAATATATTCAATTATAATACAATTATAATGGACAATTTCGGGGGAAATCACCTTTAATTTCATAAATTGATGTAATAGACGAACATTCTATCACACTACAATAATAATTATCAATTATTAACCTATAAATGTTTATTCCAATACAAAATCTTAGTTCACTTCCGTAAACCCAGCACCCTTATGCTAAAAATCATTAAGTGTAATATTGGAAAAATCCGCGTGATCTCGTTACGAATCCGTCGTCAAAAAAAATTTATTTAAACATAATACTGTGAAAAATTATTGGGTTATTGAGTTGCACCTAGGAAATATTATATCAAACTAAATTCTTTCAAACAAGTTGACTTGCTGGGAATCGAACCTGAGACCACGGCGAGAAGGAAATAAAATTATTTCCTGCATAATTTAAATAGGGGCATTCATTTGGTGCCCCCTAATTGAATAAATAATGGACCAATTCTGAGAAAAAAATTAATTTTCACCCACCACTAACAATTTTTTTTAACAATATCTCGACAATAAAAGGACGCGGTATTTTTTTAACGAGCAGATCACGCGGAATTTTTTCATATGATTTTTAGTATAAGTGCGCTGGGGTTACCAAAGTGTTTCCAAACAATTTAAAAAATAGACAGAGGAATTGTAATTTTTTCAAAAACATTTAAAATTCTCGATACAAATTTTTGTTTCATTATTGCGACAATACATTAAAACGAATTGCAGGAATGGAATATAATTTGTAAGATTATTTTCTAAAACCAACATTTAAATTTTAGAATTTAAACATCATCGATGATCTTTAGTTGGAATAAACTGATAAAATCAACAATTTACAATGCAATTACTGTTAAGAGATTAGCTTATATCCAGTTAAACTTCTTTTGTACAATCACCCCTCTACACTGTACCTCTACGAAATTCAGTATACCAATATGTAAAATTTAAAACGTATAACGGAATCGTAGACACTTAGAAATTCATTTTATTTATTCTAAATGGCATCGAACCGTTTGATACATGACACGTCACATAATTTTTAAAAAGATAAAGCATAGAGGTACAACAATAAATAAAATATAAACAATTTGAATATTTTTTTATTTGGTTTGAAAATTATGCACATAATCGCAATGGTGAGCAAAAATTTTGCAACGCAGATTCTGATTAGTACTGCTATAACCCCCTGTAGTCAGGAATTTTTTTAATCCGATAAATTATCCCTCTATTATCCACCTATCCTGGGGCTTTACTTGTCACAGAGGTTTCCAGATATGACAAGGCAAAAAAGGAAAAAATTCAGGAATAGAATAAACATATGGGAGGTGTAGATTGTGGATAGTTTTTTGGGTAGAAACCATATAACTACCTATAAGGTCAAAAAAGTGGTATCTGTACTTTGTTTTTAACTTACTGGATCTTGGAGTAATAAACGCATGGGTAATTTATAGAAAAAATGCAATGGAAAGAAGCCACCATAAAAAAAATCTACTTAAAATGAGCCAATTCAAAAATGAATTAGCTCGTCCAAGCACCAGCGCAAATATACTAAATGTAATTCTACAATTTTGTGTAGTAAATGTGGAGTCAGCCTGTGCCTAAATAAAAATAATAATTGTTTTGTTAATTATCATAAAGAATAAAAAATATCCAATGATATCATCTTTTTTTAATTAGTATAATGCTAATGATCTAACTTTGCATGATGATGGGAATTTCCATCATATTATTTTTTGCTCAACTTATACTATAAATATATAAGATTTTTTCAACAATTTTTCCTTCGATTTTGAACATGAATTATATCACCTTAAATTATTTCACCAATAAAGAAATAACCATGCAAAAAAGGACTAAAAGTCGATGAGATTTTTGATCGCTGAGATATCTACTTTCTGATGGTGTGAAAAATATTAGCATCAGCATGATAAATTTTCTCAAAAAAAGACAAAGAAAAAAAATCGCATTCAAAATAGGTTGATACGTTATTTTATCGAGCTTTGAATTACCTTTTAAATGCTACTAAGTTTGTACAATCCATAAAGCAGGAGAAGAGTGAATAACTTTTTATTGAGTCACCCCTACACAGTATTTTAAAAGATATGTAGAGAAAAAGTATTGGAGTACTAAAATTAACCAAAAATCACGAATATATTAATTTTATTGTACTATCATCCTGTATCCTCCTTCAACAAAAATTATTTTAATATTCATGTTAGACGTTAATCCTGACATTCAACAACATTTTGTTAATTGTGTAGATTAAAATGAGGTTTTTGGTAACTTATTAGTGAATCAAGCCTATCGTAGTTTATCGTTCAAGAAATTTGTCCATGAAAATGATTTTATAAAATTTTGGGGTAAAAGTAAGTTGGAATTTCTGTAAACTGTGGGGATATTGTAAATCTGGTCTTTCGAGTTGGAAATTAATCAGCAACCTATAGAAAGCTAGATGAACGATACAGTGGTCTTTACTACTTAAAACGATAGGTAGATATTGGTTTAATTATTTCTTCAAGAATATCGGATATTTCTTACTAGATAGTTCATAATTGTACCAACAGAGGGTAAAAAACTAAAATTCCAATATTTTTTATATAATAAAATTGAGCTAAATCCTTTATAAAACGTAGAATAGTTCAATAGAATGGTATTAAAGGACGGATAAATTAAAAATAAATGTATTTTTATAACTGCCCTCTATGCTTTTTCCAATAATCTATGCTGTCGATGTAAACACAAAATTAAAATTATGTATAACACGTTGTAGGTTCTTTTCAGTCATGCATCGCGAAAGTACATTCCTGAAACAGTCTATCCAAATAATAAACATCGTTTTTAATAGATATATAAGAGTAGGGAATACAATAAATTGTTAGGGAACATACTTTCACCAAATAATTATATTAATAAAATACATATAACGTTTATTCTTACAGTTTATACTTTTTGTGTTTCCAAAGTACAAATTGAAATTTGGCAACGTTTAAATCGAACTTACGCTTAAAAAAAACGTGATATTAATATTATAATTGCACTAAGTGAAAATGTATATATAAAAAAACAAATAGGAAATAGATTTTCATTATTTACTGAACCGGTGCTGTTAGTATGTTCGATTTAAACATTTTAACTTACACTGTCAGATATTGTTATAATATACAAAAGAAAAACAAAAATAGGTACGATTATCACAAATTTAAATATGCTTTTAGAGCATTTTAACTCAATGTTACCATTGGAGACTCACTTCTTTCTTTGTTTTTATTCTATTTTAAAGATATATGACAGTGTATTTGAATAGATTTTAATTTATTTATTTATTTTTTTTGTTAATAGAAGGACCTTTATTACACATATATATCACTAGAGTGCCGCTGCACTTGCCAGTCCTTTCTCGTGACGGTTCAATAACAACACTTGACCTGCAAGCGTGCACCATCACTTGCAGCACGATCCTGGTGCCTTGGCTCCCGCATCGCCTTCTGCTAATCGCCTGCCCTGGGCACTACCTCCTTGACCTGATGTTTGTTCGTTCTTGGGCAGTTTTTTAGCTAAAACAAAGAATATTAGTTGATCAAAAATTTATTATGTGAAAGCTAACACTGGATTCAATATAATAATTAAAGAGTATCAGACATTAATGAATGGGTAAACAACATATAAGTCAAAAGACAGATGATAGACAGGTAAAAATAGCAAATGATTAATATAAATTAGTTTATATTTTTACTTTATTCAATATGATATTCAATATTTTAAAAGCATAACATCAATAAATAAACCGAAGGATACGACTTGTGGTTCTAATTCGGTAACCATGTACACATGAGCATAAAGACCTCATTTAATGATCACCATGTTGGTGTGGTCTTCAATACTTTTACTAATCTGCCACCATATGCACACCTGGATTGTATGCAGCATTGCACAAATCAAAGTTCACTCTACTCATTCGAAAATATCACATTAACAAATTTGTCCTTTTGGTTTTATGAAATTTTTGAGGCAAAAGTAACTAAGTTAGAATTTCTAGAGCCTTTGGATACATTCATATGGTTAATTACACTGCATGGTCCTTCGAGTCGGAAATAAATCAGGAACCTATGGAAGGCTCAAAGGATCATACAGTGAAGCAATAGGAGAGGATCCAATGGATTGAGATTAGGACTGTTAGATTCAAACTACTTTTGAACAATTCTTACTATCAGGCATGAAGAGAAACTTTTCTCCTATTAAGAAACCGAACGATACGACTTGTTCTGATTCGTTAATTAATGCAAACATGAGCGTAAAGACCTCGTTTAATGATCACCATGTTGATGTTATTCCCATCTGAGAACATCGCATTTAACAACTTGAAGTCTGTCCATCACAAATCATCTTTGGAAAACTGTATTGCTACAGTTAACGGATGTCCCTGTAAGTTGTCTTCTTATCATATTTCTTGTTGATGGTTCCACACAAAATCTTGTTAAAGCCTAGTAGATATAATTCTTTATCTTAGTGCTTGTTTACTTACTTAATCCATATGTATCACTACCCTTACGGGTGTAAGATAATATGTTAATATGGATATAACTTTTATAAATCTATTAAAGTCTTAGTGCTGTAAGTTGTAAAAATAGGTCCTGATTTTTCTTCGTTCCTGACCTGATCTCGAAATTCTTTAAGTCTCTTGGAACATCCTTGATGCTATATAAATTGACATAGACTCTTTAGACTGTTTATATGTGTAAAAATATTTTTCCAATCAGCGGAATAGCTGCAGGACACTATTCTAGAGTAAGTTTCAATCAAGTTTGTAGCAAAAAATTTTAGCCAAAAAAGACCTAAAGTTCTCTCATTAGAAGTTCTAGCTAAATGATGAATTGTTTTAACCTTTGCTGAGGTGTATTTCAAATGTTATAATATTGTATTAGTACATATCAAGTTAAATATCGTAAAAACGTATACTCAACAGATTTGAGTTAAAACTCTTTTTCTTTCTGAACGCTAGTTTCATTGCCAGTTCTTGGTATAACCCTGCTTCAGTTGAAGTTAATTGAGACTAAAAGTTGAAATCAATAATAATTAATCATATTTTTATAATTTACTTTGTATTTGTAAAAATGTGGTATTTTATTATTTAATTATTTCATCCCTTAACGTTAATATGCGTCAATAGAGGATATCCTTTAACAAGATTAATGAATGAGTTTGTAAAAGTATTTGTCTAAAAATAGAAGCACTATTAGTAGTATAGGAAAACTGTAAAAAGTTTTTTTTTAAGAAATTGAAATTACTATCGAAATATTGATAAATCCTTCAGAAAGTTTTCCTTTAGAGGAATATATTTAATTTAAAAATTTTTGAAATGATGAAATATCTGTTCAATTATGAATATTTTTATTATTCGGCGATGAACCAAGTAAGAAGCATTACGGATCTAATTGAAATTGTGTATAGCCCAGGGGTTTGATAAGGAAAAAATGTAGAAGCTACACAAAATCTACAAAGAGCCACTAATCAATTCAAGGAATGAACTAAAAAGTGAATAATGAAACTCAATGAAATAAAATAGGTAAACACAAATTTTACAAACAAAACAAACAATAATAACGTACCAATCTCAGTAAAAAGTAGTGATGTACCATATGGAAACACAGCTAAATGAGATGGAAGGAATTTGTGGAAAAGAAAAAGAAATAGATGAAAAATATAGGAAAATGTATTGGATTATAGCAGAAAATTCCAAATGTCAACACATAATAAATTATTTTGGACATATGAACTACAGCTGTAGGAATGAACCACTTAATTTAAATCTCCAAAATGTTTTAGAATAATCTTCAATATAATCAAATGATGAGGTTTACGGAGAAAATATCAGATACCTTTTTTGTAGAGGATTAATTTTTTTTACAAAATTCTTTTAGAAATTTTTTCTGTACAATCAATTCATGAGGTATGTTTTTTTTGCTATCGGACTGAGAAAAAAATAGAAAACTGCATTTCTTAGGATGTTTTTATTAAAATTAAGAGCTCATCAGAGGTGAGAATTTTTGTGTGTCAAATTTAAAAAAAAAATTATTGAATTTTTTTCACCCACCCTAATGTGGATACTATATTCGAAATGTAAATTTTCATAGTGACCTCAAGGTGGCAATAGTAAAATGAAGAAAATCAAAGATATGCCTAAAAGAGTGAATACGGGATACATAATCATTGACATGTCCCAGTTACTTTATCAATATAACCTAAACAGAAGACTGAAGAGGACAAAACGTTCAGGTCTGGTGTAAATACTTAGTGAAAGTCTAAAAGCATATTTGGGTGACACCAAAGATTAAAGATTTTATATACAATTAAGGACAAAGTTGCTGGTTGATCGGTATATAATAAAAAAATATATGGTTTTATGTATTGAAAAATTATTATCAAATGTAGGAGTATTGATGTAAAATATTAATTACAATTCACACGGTTTTCTGCTCATTGATTTTGCGTCCTCTTGCTTCAGCTGCTCACTTGAACTCCTCAACCGATCCTTATGCTGTGTAAGCCTATTGCAAATAGTTCCTCCGGGATTCTTTGGGAAGTAAAAATTTATTAAGTTAAATATTATACTAACCTATTGCTAAAAATATATCATTAACATTCATTGCGGTCTTTGCGGAGGTTTCCATAAAAAGTAAACCATTTTCATCGGCGTACGTTTGCGCTTCATCATATTCTACCATACGTTTATTAGCCAAATCGTGTTTATTGCCGGCTAAGGCTATTACAATTGTTGGGCTTGCTTGCCTTTGGAGTTCTTTTACCCACGTTTTCGCCCTACCAAATGTGTCTTGATTGGTTATATCATAGACAACTATAGCTGCCTGGGCGCCTCTGTAGTACATCGGGGCTAAGCTGTGATATCTAAAAAAATGAAAAATCCTTTAAAAATCTAAATTCATCTACTCAATACGATATAATGTAAATTTGATATTAAGATATTACTAAAATTTAAAAATAAGATCTGTATTGATAGTCTGTACATTTTATTTTATGGAGGTGACCAGTGACCTATTCCTCTGTGATCTTCACAGTCTTATTCTTCTTATAAAGTCTATCAGCTTAGAGGCTGAATCTTCTTATTGGCTCCACAGTTTCCTCCTTGATCCTACATAATCTACATAAAGACTCCTCTGTCGACCCCATCAATTTTAAATGCCTATAGAGTTTGCCATACTCTTTAACTTGTTATTAAAGCTGTATACTGTGGGTTGTCTTTCATATCCTCAATTAGCTTTCAATAGTCGGCACTGTATGTCTGTATTATTTACTGTCCAGCAAGACTTCTATTGCAGTTGTGGGAGTAGTTCTAATGTCCCCTGTAACACACTGGAAAGATAGTCTTTTAGTCCCTATTTTCGGTAACTATGTCTACAATACCAACGACTTGGTGGACCATGGACCTACTAAGCATATTTTCAGTCATTATACATTTTCCCAATGACGTAGTAGGTTATATTTGCATACTTCTTTATTGTTCTCATTACAACTTTATTCTTGTTATTATAGAGTAAAAGTAATACACCACTCGATAAGTCGGGTGACTGATACTCAGATGGCGATGCCATTGTCAAATCCATATGACGTTTATGAAGTACCAACTTTCAAAAGACTGCAGCATATTATGACGTGGTACGTGGCTGCGTTGTTTGTTGCCTATCCGGTAGGTTTGGATATGATTTTTTATAGAACGCAGTAGTAAAAAATTGGATGACAGATATCAACAACTTGCGCTAGCGTGGTTCTAAAGAACGTTTCTGTTTGATTTTTATAATAGTCCACAACCATTATTTACCTGGACCGTTCGAAAAAATACGACAAGACTATGTGTAAATTTTCTTGACATTTCGATTAGTCAGATAAAAATAGCAGCCGTTTATATTTTCAAAACAATTTCATGTGACAATTTATCATTGCTTATTGATGAGAAAAAAATAGTGTACAAGCTTAGGAATTGTTTCAAAAGTGTTATTCGGACTTAGCCCCATCGAAAAGAGCCATTTGTTATTAGTGACTTCAATTCTCGGAGGAACGCGTGTGAGGTTTTTCTGGAAGTCGTTCCTGAGGACGCTATTGTTTTTTTTAGTGATGAAGCCCATTTTTATTTGTGTGGATCCGTAAACAAACAAAACATGCGCTACTGGGCTGATACCAATCCTCGACAATTGCATCAACGGCCTTTGCATTCACCTAAAGTCACAGTGTGGTGTGCAATTTACTCACGTGGAATTATTGGTCCCTGGTTCTTTGAGGAAAATGAAGTCACAGTGACAGTGAATTCGCACCGGTATGTAAACATGTTACAGGAATTTTTTTTCCCACGGCTAGATGAGTTGGACTTAGGGGACACTTGGTTCCAACAAGACGGAGCAACGGCACACACTTCAAGAACATCGATGGCTGTTTTGAGGGAACACTTCCCAGAGCGCCTTATCTCAATTAGGGGCGATTTGGAGTGGCCAGCCCGCTCTCCCGATTTGACCCCTTGTGATTATTTCCTATGGGGTTTTTTGAAATCCCGTGTGTATGTGAACCGTCCAAGGACCCTACAAGATTTGAAGACGAACATCCAGGAAGAAATTGCCAACATAACGCCTGCTATGCTGGCAAGAGTCATGACAAACGCCAGAAATCGGTTTACTCAGTGTATGGAGAATGGGGGACGTCACCTAACTGATTTGATCTTCAAAACTCAGTAAAACAAAACTTTATGTATGTGCCTGTATTATAAAAAACGAATAAAAATTTTCTGATTCATACAATAAGTTTTATTAACTTTTGAAAAAAGGAAGTTATGCTGCCGCACCCTGTATTATCAAATTTTAAACTAAAAATAATGAAATAAAGTTGAGGAAAAATCGGCTTTTAGGAAAATGCCAAGAATTAGACATCACTTAACAGACCTTCCAATACTTTCCTGCACAAAAATTCAATCTATTGATGTCTGTATAAAAAAACAACCCACAAAATTAAATTAGAAGTATGCAAATAAGCTGAAAGATCCAAAATATCACCCTCAAAAACATTACATTTCTTATATAGCAAAATAATCGGTGTTTTTTGTCAAAACGTGTAATTTTGCACCGCAACTAGCAAAAGGTCCTTGGTTAATAGTTTGTTGGTTTGAATGATAATAATAACTGACATAAAAGACATTTTTTATTAATTTTAAGAAAAATATCTATTCCTTCGAAGTCCAACAAAATCTATTTTCTTTTTATAAATTTTTCTTCAAATTTCAATTACATTTGATACTATAAATTTTATTAAAGAATATTTATCTATTGAAATATGATAACCTTTCCAATTATATAACAATTTCACAATTTAAATATATAAAAAATACAAATTATTATCTATTTTAAGGTTAGATCTCATATTCCAGCAGATAAAACACCACGTTTACAAATAAAAAAAATCGAAGAAAAACCAACAGATCATTTTCAAAAACAATAGGCAATGTAAAGAGCATCTATCCAAAATTCTTAATCCCATTGGGTTGAATGAGATAGGTGAAAAGAGAATTTTTGGATATTTCACCTAATAAATAGACTATTGTGAGAAAATTACCTGGAAGAGAGAAAATAACATCAGAAAGGGCAAAAAAACTAAGAAAATAATAAGACACTTCTTTACTAAATTGGAATTTATGGAACCGTTGGTAATATACACTACCACTACACCAACACTCACAATTACACTGTCTGACACGCGTTTCGATAACCAAGTTATCGTCTTCAGAGACTGAAGGGAAATTGAAATTCGATAACTTGACTAACCTGTTTTATACTGAAAATTAATTCCAGCGGGAAAACCTTCCTTGTGGGAATCTTCACATTTATTCCTCGACTATTAAACTATAGAGTGGGCTATAAGGAATTGGAATCACTGGAGACATTATCCAATGATACAGCGTTATTCTAAATGATGGACCCATTTTTAAAAATTCATATTTATTAAAGTACAAATGCTACATGAATAGTTTTTATACCATTGGAAAGGGGAAATTTCAAAGTTTTTTTTTAATGTTTTACAAGTGTAGACAGGCGGTGATGGTTCCAGAAACGGCCACTAAAGTTTTCGCAATAGCCCGCCATTTCTTGCTGAATTTGGTACTAAACCACCAACTAGAAAAAGCATTACTCGTTGGTTTAATCAATTTAAAGAGACTGGAAATGTGTGAAAAGGAAAAAGCACAGATCGACCGCGCGAATCTGAAGATGATGTAAGACGGATAGAAGACAGTTTTGTTCGCAGCCCAAGTAAGTCTACCAATAGAGCTAGTAGAGAACTTGGAATACCCAAACCAACTGTATTTGAAAGTTCTGAGACGGCGTTAACTGTACAAGCCCCATCGTTTAGAACTCGTTAAGGCTCTCAACCCTAATGACAAAAAGAAGCGTTTGCCGTGCAGCATGACAGAAGAAAAGTTAATAGAGGCAGTAAGTTAATACAGAAAGCTTTACGATACAAAAAATGGTGATTATATAAAGATAAAACTGTATATTGTCCACTGTTTTTTCTCTTCGATAGAATAAATTTTTTGAAGAAAGATTGAAACTCCATTGTATATAAATAATCTTTCAACACTTTTTATTATTTTTAAGTAACAAACAGTTTTTAAAAAAAGCATTCAAGGTAAACAGTTTCCACTGAAATGCGCTAATTAATTCAGCATTTCAAAACTATTTTAAGCACAATCTATGAGTGTTTTTAATTGTACAAAGATAAGATAATTAAGTTATATTTAATAAATCATTCCCTAGAGAATTAACGAAAAATAAATTTGTTCAACAAAGCATGTCACAGCTAACTTAAGTATGATGTTAGAAACAGTCGGTAAATGGAGCTACAAAGAGGAATCTAAACTGATGACTGAAATGATATCACACGTTAGTAAAAATAATAAAAACTTAAATCTACACTATATATCACCTCAAAGCCAACGCAGGCTTGCAAATTGGGCAGAAGAATGTGACTTACACTTAATTACACTCAAGTTCAGAGATTGGACAGTTTCTAGAAGATTTGCAAAATAAGATGTTGCAAGTTGATACCAAACAATTCTATATTTAGATCAAAACTTAATCTACACTATATATCACCTCATAGTCAACACAGGCTTGCAAATTGAGCACAAGAATATCAACAAATTGTGTCAAACAAATGCATGGATAATTTAAAATCGAGCAGTGCCGTAGAACACAAACTTTACACAAGGAGTGATGATATGGGGGTTTAGTCTACAAAGTTTTTTGAAAAAATCTAACATTAATATTCTCTAATGGATTGATTGAATATTTCAAACTCTGGAATCGTAGTTTTTTAGCTTAAAAGAATATTAGTTGTGGGCGCATTTAATTTATTTATTTATTTTTAAAATAAGCTTAAACTTCAGCTATTGGCCCATGAAACATCTGGGTACCCTTGTATCCACAGTATAGAAACTAAATTGAAAATGATTTTTATAAATGGATGCAACTTTATTATTTTTAATAACATTTAACGCACAGTATGATATTAATTGTGTACTTGTCACATACTGGTCCGTGACAATTGGCACAGCTCTTATGAGTTACCTTTTCCTTCCGGTTTCATCTTTTGGAACTACTGGACCAGGATTTATTTCGATTGTTTCTGCTAGTACATGACCTAGAATACTTAGAACAACAATCTTGGTGTTCATTTATCGGTAATACCTGCTCTTCATTTAGCTTCCACATAAATTGACTACGTTCTGTCGTTTTTTTGACAATCAGTGGAGAAATATCTAGCATGTTGAAAAACATTACCATTGGTTATCTTGAAGATGTTTTTGGTAAAATAAAATGCTAGCTTTACATTCATAATAAAAATTTATAATTTCTAGTTTTTGTTTCGAGTCATCAACAACTGATGCATCTGAATGCATTGTAGATAACAGAATGACAGCTGTATTTTTTTTGGAACATAAGAACTTTTTGTGAAATCCAAAAACTGTCAAATACTACTCATATTTCAAAAAAAATTTTTTATAATGAAATAAACAAAATTTTTAATACTTTAATCAGTAGGTTCTCCGGTACCTACTAGCTGAAGGAAGGTCAGTTACTAAAATAAGGGTTGAACATGTATGGGATGTCATCAAGAGGAGGGCGACTAGGTAGTTTACCACAATCTCCAGCTACAGATTCAAGAAGTTTACAACAATATATCACAAGTAACTATTAGAATACTTAATTTATCATAGCCATGTAAATGAGTGCATTAGAAATCTTGATAAAGAGACTTAAGAAACACCTTTTTAATGTTTATTTACAAATTAATTCAATTATTTACTTTAAAAATAGAGTGTAGAAATTAATTTTATGTTTCTAAATCGTCTTGATTTTAGGTCTCTTCTGATTTAAAATTAATTTTTTTAAAGACAGATAAAAATTTGAAGTTTCAATCTATTGCGATCTTTATCGAAATATCAGAAAAGACCTAAAATCTAGACGATTTAGAAACATAAACATATCAAAAGGTCTTAGGAATAAGAAATTTACTTTATTTTAGTAGTTACAGCTATTGGCAAAAAATACCATTACTGCCTTGTAATAGTAGTAACAGAGAATTGGTATTAGTAATGATCATAGTTGTTGTCGTCAAAATTATGATACATTTGTACTCAGTAATAGTTTTTATTTGACATGGTATTTCTCTCAAAAATCATTAGTAACATTGCTTTGTCAACACACCCGAGTTTATTCTAAGAGTAAGAAGAGAGAAGAAGTATTCTAAGAATATTCTAAGACTGTACACTAAATGTTCCCAAATGGATTGAATTGAAGCTAAGAACAATTTTTTGATTTTAAACTGTCACATATTGTGAACTGTTCATTAATAAGTCACCTGTATGTTTATAAAATCAATATTTCTTTAATGGTATGTGACTTACCTTTCTTGACCCGCAGTATCCCAAATTTCAAATTTTACAGTTGTATCATCCAGGCATATGGTTTGTGTAAGAAACGCAGCTCCTATAGTGCTTTCTTGGTATTCATGGAACTGCCCTTTAACAAACCTCAATACCAAACTGGATTTACCAACTGCACTTTCTCCCAATAAGACAAGTTTGAACTGACATATTTTGCCTTGAGTGGCACCATTTGGTCTCTGGGCAGTTCCGGTTCTATTTGCCGCCATTTTCAATTAACTAAAAGAAAAATTGTCTTTAAAGGATTTTACAACTATAATAATTGAGAGAACGCAAACAAGCAACCAGATTGAAACTTATTTTGTAATGAGGGCAGAAGGATTATGGAAAGAAAATACCTTAGTGGTGGAAAGAATTTACCCCAGAAAAAGGTATGAAAAGAATAGAATCAGATCAATAAATAAAAATTGTTTAAAAAGGACCCTACATTGTAGGGTCTACAATTATGACAAGATTTTAATTTGCTATAATATATCCAATATAGTGTTGTCAATTCTATCAAACTCCATTAACAGCTAATAGTCTCAGGTTAGTATAGCAGCATCAAATGATAGAAAAGTTGATGTTAAACCTTTTGCTTTTTCAGAAGAAACTTGTATAATATCAAAATTTACAAATTATACAGGAAAGCATTTTCCACAGTAGATATAAATGTATTTAATGGAGTTTTGTAGATGATTGTTTTACCTTTTAACAGAATTATCTCTTATCTTATGTTACTATTCTAGAGAAAATGTGAAGGATACTAAGCAATTCTGTGTACTTTGTTGTGTTTTGGAGAATTTTCGACATACACTATGCATGCGAAGAGGTGATATTAGCTATCTACACGATATGTAAATATGTCATTATAAAAGGAGTGAGGAAATATTAATAAAAATCGACAAACTTTGGAGAAAAATCATATGTTGAACATGGGAAATCAAAACAAATGTACATATTGTGCAAAGCTATGGATGTTATTCCATACATAACCATATTACTTATAATTAAATAATTTTGTGTTAATCATCTTCAACAAAAGCATTTTCAGTCTGTTTTCAAACTACCAAGAAGTTGAATGTTGACTTGCCTTTAACCTCTATTTATGTACTTAAGATTTGTTTATTAAACAGTCTAATAATTTCAAAGTAGTTCTCTTGTTTATGTTAGTTAACAGTATAGAAATTGATATTTCATAAATAAATTTGTATAGTATCAGGCTTATCTATTCCTCTCATAAATTTGTTGATTTGTTCTTCTAGACAGTATGTATGTATACTATGAGTCAAAAGTTTTTGCCTGCCTTGTCTATTTAAATTTTTGATTCATTGATGAAACCCCTTTGGCTTTTATTATTTTGCTGCACAATTGGCATTCTCTATAATAATTTTGACAAATAATCATCGTCTATTTGGTTCCATTTATTTTTCAGAATACTCCAAAGATGCGAAATAAAAATAGAACACTGCTTTCTGATTTCCCTATCCAATTCTTCCCACAACAAGTCAATCGGCTTGAGGACGGGCGCCTGTGACCAAATCATTACTTTTAGTACATTCTTCCTTTCCAAGTCTTTCAAATACTCTTTGCACAGCTTCGAGAAATGCTTGGGATCTTTGTCATACTGGAATCCCTTCAATTTTTACCAGGTCTTGAGTCGCTCTATCCCCAAACCATCACCAAGCATCCGTTGTGGTTTACAGTTAGGATTTCACATGGATCTAACATCCGTTCTTTTTTGACATGCTCGCAAACACTCTTCTCTTAGACACAAAAACCTCAAAGTTTGACTCAACACTCCATAAAACTCGCTCGCGTCCAGTTTTTATGTTTTTTAGCCCACTACAACTTCTTCATTTATTTTGACACTGTCATCCTTCCAAAAAGACCAGCTTCTCCAATCCCCTCACTGCTGAAGTACTCAAAGGCAGATTCCTAAATTAATTTAAGTCTAAATTAAGTCCTGAACGCTGGTAGATGCATATTTTTTCCCATTGCAGTCAATGGTACATCTTTAAATTTGACGGGAATAGTACAGTTACTTTGCCTAGACTATGAAGAGTTGCAATTAATGCACAAGTTTCAACAAATAGTTAATTGGTTTTGGTTAATTGTACTAAAGTATAAATCCCAGCATGTTATTACATCTCACAGGGCTAACTGGGACAAAACTATAATCATAAACACTGAATAAATAATTCACAACTAAATTATAATAAACAAATCAGCTGTACTTGCAAGTTTTAACTTGTTACACTCACCTAGAAAATATAAACATGTGCTCATATAAATTAAACACTGTTATTTTTGGCTTGTATGATACTGTTTCAATATTAGGTTGATGATATGAAAGAAAAATTTGTTAATTAATTTTAAATGAATGGTTCATGGATCAACTGGTAGCGTATGTCCACTTCAATAACATTTAAATTATCATAACCTTATACAATTGATAAAACTGTGCATATAAACTAACCAAATAATATTTTTTGAGACTGAGTGAAAAATTAATTTGATAAGTACATAATAATATAACCATCTACCTCTGAATTAAAAGGTACTCACAATATCTACTTACATTCTTTAAAAAAACTTCACAAATTAGATAAAGAGGAAGAAAAATATCTTTCAATATCTCATTTGATAAGCTTAAACTATTGCAAATCTAAATAATCAACATCAAATCTTATTTGGAATTATTCATATCTTATTAATGATTATTAATAAATAAAAAATGAAAACACAACTGATGGCTTTATCAGAAAATAGTTACTTGTTTCTACATCGTTTATTACCACAATGTCAGTAAATTTGCACATGAAGGAACTTTTTGTTGTCTATCTTAAAGACTTATCTTAATGATAGACCAATATTTATTTTTTGATGAAAAACAAATTTAATTGAGAATGATAATTAAATAGACATTGTTACTTTTGTGACATCGTTGAGAGACGTAGTAAAGATGTAATCTATCCAAAAATAACAAGTACAAAAATTTATTTTGAAATCAAATTAATAGAGAAACATTCATAAAAAGTTCGTACCATTTATCTCCATACGTATAACATGATGTCTAGTAGGTTAAAAAAGCGCAATCCAGTTATTATTGAATCTACGATTTTCACCTTAATCACTCCAATATATACAGCAAAGCAAATATAATTATATGAAGAAATGCTGAACAACAAAGAGGGGGGCGTATAGCACACTCACTGATTAAAGAGGATTTCAAGGGCGTAAAAGATTTAGTAAATCAGCTGACTGTTATAACAAAATGTCTACATTTTATTACTAATTGATTCTAATCAACAGGTCTGCCAAGAATAAAGTATGTGTAGTAACTCGAAGGATTTTGTAAAATATCAATGACGCATTTTGACAAGGGGAAAAACATTAATACAGTTAACCTACCTATAAATAGAGTTTTCTTAATTTCCACTTTGAGATCACGTATCACTAATATAATAAACACTTTCTTCCGACATAAAAACGTTTATTCGATTATAGTTTTTATATAACAGCACCTATTTTATACACAAAAGATGTAAACGAGAGCAGACAAAAATGACAGTTCTCCTAAACGACGTCAACAATGGTGCCAATATCTGAGTCATCAATTATTTGGTGGACATTAAGGAGATACCAACCTATTTTACCAGTTACTGAATACTACTACTTTTACCAGAAACTGAATACTACTACACCCCTGGATAAATACAATTTTTATTCTAGAGATTAAGCTAAAATGATAATTAGGTCAAACATTTGAAAAATAAAACGTTTTCATTATGATGAACAATTTGTCATCAATTAAAAACGATGTTGAACAACTATTTATACAAAAATATTAGAGCGGTATCAATACACGGCGCATATTTTATTCTTAAGCTCTTGCCGTACGGTCAATTTTACAATCTAGGGTAAACTGGAGATTAAACTAAAGTTTAAACAGACATTTCTCTAGCAGTTATCATAAATATAAACAAAATTTTTCGATATTTATTTTAAAGTTTAAGAAAGTTGTATACACAAAAATGAACAAAAAACAAAAAAACGGGCAATTTCTTCAAGGTAGTGCTTTTGGTTGGAAAAGAGAAAAATTGGGAGGAATTGGCAACGGAACTTAATGATGAAAATAACAAAAACGATCATGTTTTCGATGAACCACAACAAATTTAAAAAATGTGCAACCATTTAAAGATTCGCTCTAGAACGAATAAATTTTGTTTTCTCGGCGCGTCGGCAATGTTGATAATTTCTTCATCATCTTTGAGTCAAGGTCATCAATCATTCTACCAAAAATCTTTATAATATTGTGAAATAAATTCGAAAAAGGTTCGGATTCTCCGTTTCATGTTAAACTGAAATTTAAACTACTCCAGATCGCCCGTAACGTTTAAGCTGGAGTTTGTCAATAAACGTGAAAATAAACGGTATCTGTAGTTTAAATCGACGTTTAAGATTTAAACTACACTTGTAAAAATTGAGCCATTAATTGAATACATTGACACCAAAATTTCACTGGATTAATGGATTTGTACGGGTTATTGCCAATCCGTAATTAACATTACCAATAGAGCAACGTATATTTTATGTGTATTTATTATCTCTTTCTGTGAGAATAATTGCTCAATTAATATTGAAGCTGGATATTTACAATGAATCACACTGTATATGTAATCTATCTAGTGCTCTTGGTATTATCAAGTTTACGTCAATGTCAAGTTGAACAAGAAAGAACGTTGGACTTTTAAAAATATAGGTCAGATAGTTTTACTAGAATTAAAAGGATGGGTTCAAATAAAGGAAGATTTATCGACAGATCACCGCTTATTTGTGCCGTAATTTGATTTATGAAGAAATTCGGTGGCTATAGGAATAATTTATTTCCCTTTTAGGCGGGGAAAATAACAACAGATTCAAATAATGCTGCTAACACGTTCAAGGAATATAATATTGAAGATAAAATAACTGCACTGAAGCATGATGCCAATATTTGGCATGAAGATAGATTTGAGCCTCCTCTAAAACTTCCAAATTTTAAGCAACCTGCTTTTTTTGGGCGAAATACCGAGGTGATTTAGCAATATAAATTGTATTTAATATTAATTGCAAAGAAATTTTGAATTTAATTCATTTGAATCATAATATAATAATTGTGCGGGATAAATGGACTTCTTCGGATATTTCTACAAGTGGTGAATAGGGTATTGACTCTTTAATATGGGAGATGTGAAGGATAAACCTCTTGTCAGCTATTTATATAAGTAACATTTTACAAGTAGTGTAAAAAAGTGAATAGAGTAGTGTGTAGTTGTTGAAATAAGAGCAAATGACTTTTTTTTAATTCAATTATTAGATCTATTTTAATAATTTTCATTATAGAATATCTTATAGCCACCAATAAAACATAAAACTTCCCTCCAACTTCTGTTATTTTACCTTCAAAGTATCTGTCCTCTCAAAAAGATAAGACTTTCAATTTTTGATACTCTTTTAATAATAAGAATTTTTTAATGAATTGTGTTTATTGGATTATGAAGTTCAAAGAAGTATATATAATTCTGTATAAAAAATTGTCTCTTTTTTATATGTTGTTTGAAGTAACTATAATTTTATTATTTTTTATTTACACAAAACTTTGAAATATAATATAGAGATCAATACCAATTTTATCCAGTTTGAAGTATGCTCTGAATTAAATTTTAGTGATTTATAACATAGAAGGCAATTTCCAGTAAATAATTATAATAAATTGTGCATTTTATTGAGCCTTTAACAAATTCTGAACATGGAGTAGGTAGATAAAGATCAGAAAGGTTTGACAATAAAGCATTTCTCTCATATATATATATATATATATATATATATATATATATATATATATATATAATCACTTTATTAGTTTTTGAGTTAATGGTGAACAGACTTTGTTTTATAATATATACTGGTTATATTAATGTATTGCAGATATCAAAAGTATTGAATCCTCCATTAGAAACGAGATATCAAACTCTTTTACAAGATTTACGTGAAACTACATATGACTCTTTATGGAATAAAGAAATTGGAAAAGTAAGAGATCCAGTTCCAGGTCTACCGAAAGGGATGATACCTACCACTGTTACTTTTGGAAAACCGTCAGTCAAAGGTAATCACTTAATCACAATATAATTATCACCTATTAATTATTATTCTTTAAACAATTGTTGTTAAGTTTGGCACTATTTCTTTGGAATACAGCATTTTTAACAATCTAATGTCTTAAATCAGAAGAGCCAAACATTTATAAGATTTCAACGTTTTTAAAGAGCCACAAAATTTTATGTTGCCCATAATAAATAGTACTCTTAACTAAAGTTTTCTTTGTAAAAAAATTATCTTTATTCATAAGAAAAAATATTTATTCGCATATTTTTAGTGTTTTTTACAACAAATTAGATAATATACTTACATATTTATATGAAATTATTAGATAATTACTCATCATTTAAGTGAATAAAATAAAACAAACATTTATACACAACCCTAACTTGTACTTCAATAACAAACAAATAGGCATACAAATTCAATGGGAGCGATGGCTAATCTTTGAGTTCTCTACCTAATTTTTTCCAGCTGATTTTTGAGGTTTCTAGCTTATTTTTGTGTTTTTAGCTGTTTTTAAGTTTTTACAACTAATTTTTGAGATTTTTGGCTGATTTTTGAGTTTTTTAGCTAATTTTTCTTCACCTCACAACTATTCTGGTCATCCAACTCTTCTAACTTGCTTTTCTGTAACTTTTCAACTCCACAAAGCTTTACTTTTTAAATCGATTAATTGAATTTCTGGAGATTCAGTTTCAATTCTGAAATTGTTCAATGTAGATTTTGTTACTATCTGGTTGACTTCGGTTAACAATTTGTTGTTATAGTTTCTGATGTCAATTCTTCCAGCTTTCGTTACCTCTTTATTCAGCTGTCTTCACTGAACTTTGTTTTATATTCCATAATGTCTTTCTTCCCTGTATCAAACTTTCTATATTACAAAACTTTAAATTATATTACATTTTTAGAGACAAGTGTAAAAGAACTAATTAACCCTTCAAAAACACCATACGAGGTACTATGGGAAAGTCAAGTAGGTCATGATTATTACAAAAAAACGCACAATGATTATAATGCTGGCGAACAACTTCTCAGAGGGTAATAATATTTAAAATCATGTTACTGTTATTTATTATACTATTTTTTAAATTCAGTGTACATGGTTACTCATTATAATAGTCTGTGTAGAAACAAAAGTATCCAAAAATTCAGTACTTGAGACTGAATTTTGTTGAAAGGTGATGAATAAACTTTGATAAACTATGATACCTACTTACTAGCATAATTGGATATTAAAAAAAGCCTCTTATGTTTTTAAAATAGCATATTTTCCTATATACTATTTATTTAATGAAATCTAAACGAACTATAGTGAACTCAAAAAAAGCATATTGGGAGTTGTATCCAAATCTTCCACTAGAAAATATTTTTCCTTAATGGATTAATGCCTTCATTTTCAGCCAATAAAACATAGAGTTGTAACAAAGAGCAACTCATTTCAATAGATAGATTTCATAGATAATTTCTGAGTTTTTAATCTGACTTTTTAGTTTTCCTAGCTAATTTTTGACTTAAAGGATCTATTCTGTCTTTTTTTCTTGTCGTGACCTGGGTATTCTCAGTATTTAAAGCTGATATATTAACCAACTCCCCTTAGAAACTTCAGGATCTGGAATGGCTTTAGCTGCTAGAGATCTTCGTGTGATGTGAAACACTGGAGTCCTGTAGTGTCCCAACCTAGGTAGATTGGTCCAGTAACTGTTTTTCCCAATCTACACTCTTTTTCAAGGTTTTCTTCATTGTTCTGTATTTGATTTCTTAAAAGGGGTAGGGTCCTATGAAGGGTTTATTTGTCCCTACTTTAGCAAGTCTGTAGCTACTCAATTTTCCTCAGGAAGACTCAACTCAACTTGAATACCCTACAAATTTATCAAAATATGAATAAATAAATACTAGTTTCATAGATAGTAAACGGAAACTGTGTGATGGAGGGGCACACCATCAAGCATACATACTTTCCGGAAACATTACAAGTAAAAAACACTCAAATATGATACATGGTATCAGACCCACTCAAGAGCATTTGTATAAGGATAGGGAATAAAATAGCCACGTAACTCTCTAAATTTGATCACTATGTTTCGATTTTTTTCCTTCCTACATTTTCTTGTTTTTTTTTTATTTTGTATTGTTGGCAATAAATAAATTCCCTTATGTATGTCTTCAATGTCTATTATCATACACATTAGTTGTCATTTGCATAGTATATTTTTGTTTTTCATATTATATTTAATAATGAAATATCGGTATAAGGTATAGGTATGTAATGGGTAACTATGTGCAATCTGAAACATAATTGCTAACGATATATTTTAATTTGAAATATTATTTCAGTTATCTGTCACCACCATTTGATGAAAAGGCATGTTTTGGCAAAAAAACAAATTTTGATTATAGAGGAATTTGTGTGAAATGTTGTTGCCAATGGCATATTCAAAAGCCGATAACTTATGCCAGTCGAATACAAGCAGACCTCATAGACAAATGGAAACCAGTACTTGGAAAATCATTAGCACCGTAAATAATTTTTTTTTACTTACATTGAACTGAAAATTCATAATGATACCCCATAATATTTATGGGATATCATTTCATATCAAAATTAGATGAAAATAACAATTAATTGCATCAAGTATACAAACTTCCAATTATTTAATACATTTAAATAGTATAAAAAAAATTTTTTCATCTCATTAGAAGTAGTATCAAATACTATCATAAAAGATACGAGGCACATCCAGAAAGTAAGTTTATGTATTTAAAAAAAAATAACTTCCACTTTTGGGACATATGTATTAACAAGTACACCAATGTTTCAGGTATTTTTCAACCTAGCCATCACCAGAACCACTTGTGGGATCAACTATAGTCTTCGAACTCTGTTAACCAGAATGTAACAGATGTCTTCAGCTCTTCCTCCTTGCGAAAACGAACAAGAGGAATTTCTTGTCACTGACATCAAATTTTGTATGTGTATGTCCTCAGCGAATGGAACCAGTGTGTGACTGACACCTTCGGCTCCTCGTTGTGGTCAAAACAGTCGATAGGAATTTCTTGTCACCGGGTTCAAGAACAGAGTTTTAGGGTGAATAATCAATGAATTCCCAGTCAAGCTCGAGGAATTTCTTGTCACTATCAACTTTTGTATATTTATGTCCTCTGTGAATGGAACCAGCATGTAAAAGTCTTCAGCTCTTCTTCCTTTTCAAAACGGTCGATAGGAATTTCTTGTCACCGGAATCAAGATCGGGGCTTTAGGGTGGATGATCAAACAATTCCCAGCCAAACTGCGTCAAAACAACTACTGTGCGTCGAGACCTATGTGGACGAGCACAACACCTGATGAAAAGTATTCCTCAGTGTTTCGGACTATTGTTACCACGCTATAGGAAGGAGGCTGGGCTTGCGGGATCAGTTGGCAGATGATTCATATGTTATATCTGCGCAATCAACACGGATAATTACTTTTACTTTAAGGGGAAATTATCGGAAAGACTACTTTCAAGATGTGCTTCATATCTTATAGAAAATATACCTTAAAAGCTGTAGAAATACTATAGGGATATCCATATCAATTTTTAAAGCACATTTAGCAATAAAAGATCTTGATGAAATCATTATATCTAAACTTATCATTTATTACAAACTGATATGGAGCAAAAAAAATTTTGTTGATATCACCTTATATAGGGTGTTTCATTAATAAATGGGTATATTTTAACTGTTGAAAATTGAACTCAAACTATTAAAATTTTTTCTACATATCCTTGCCATATTCAACAGAAAGTGTGGGTATTATATACTTTACTAAAATATGTTGAACAAATGTTTCCCATTGTTATATTTAACTCCAAATAACTTGTCCTTAGACCAATGGTCCTATTTTAATTATCATTTCAAATCTTGTACCATATATTTACGTGGATAACTACTTCCTTACTCACCATCAAAAGGAAAGTGAAAAAACATCTGTTAAGACTAAAGTCAACCAGTGGGAATTTTCGATTTTGAAAAAAGGAATTAAATTTTTCAAAAATCGATCCTAATTCATGCATTCATATTCTTTTTGCACGCCAATTATCCAAAATTACTAGAAACATACCTTTCTATTTTTTTTTAGGATTTAATAATCATCTAGATTCGTTAAAAATGATATAAATATTTTCTGATTATTCTAAAACAATTGTAAAATACTTTGATTTCTTGTAAAAGAATCGATAACCATTTTTGTACCATAAAAGCATTTAAAACAGCCAGGAAAATATAGAATCGTGCATTGTAGATTATTTTGGCTCTGCACCTATACTTAGTACAATTTAGTACAAGACTCTACATCTCATTGTTCTGCTTCCAAAATACTCCCAAAGGAGTCCAGTTTTGGGGGTTTTTGTGTCCTACGTCCCTCCTTCAAGGCACTTGAGCCTTTTAGCCAAATGGGCAGGACACTCGCAAAGTAGATGCTCTGCTGTTTCCATGGTTTGCTAGCAAAAACTGCGATTGTCTTCCTATCACCAGTTTCATATCGTTTCTGGTCATCACGAAAAGTTCTTCAGACTGGAGTGTATCTCCAGTAAGACTCTTATCTGATTCTTTAGCCATCCATTCAGTTTGTTACTGATGTGGCATCTCATGAATCCACAGATGGGCTCTGGTCCTAGGTATGGAGTCGTTGCTCCTTTTTTTGAAAAGGCTATCTGCTTCCTCATTGCTCAGTATACCTGGTACTCCCATATTAGGATATTAGGGACTTTTCTTGTTAGCTGGTGCTTTAGTGCTTTTGACTAAAATGGCTGTAAGTAATACTATATAACTGTGTAAAGGTTCACTTTCACACAGCCTTTCATTTATATTTTATTTCAAATTTGCACCCCTCTATGTCCCAATAGTTATAAATCACCCTGTACATCCCATTGTTTTGAATAGAATCAGATGAAGAATAAACACATCTTGAACCTTAATTCAAGGACTGAAATATGGGGAATTTTCTACCAAAAATAAAAATTACTAACGGCTTCATGTTTTAAAAATTTTTATTATTTATAGTAACCGTAATATAACTTGTGTTCCGAAGAACCATGCTTTTGGTGACCGTTATGTCAGAGATCAATATGGAGTACAAGATTTAATGAAAGATGCCAGCATTGAACCATGTTTATTTAAAAGAGATTTTTTTATTTGGGTTCGTATGTGGAACAAACTAAGAAGTAAAACGAAAGAGCTCGTCCGAGAAGGGCGCTTCAATTTCCCAGAATTTTATAAGAAATTGTTGCATTTCGATAAGGTAAATATTTTAGTAGTTCAAATTTTGCCACTTTATTATTAAGACATTTTATAAATCGATTGAATTTAAAATTATTAGTTAAAAATAATGATTAATGTAGGATAAAGGATATATAGTAGTTCCGTGACACACCGAAGTGGAGGACAATTAAATAGCAACAGTAGTTCCTGAACCCATGTGTGGAATCGGTTACAGAACAATAGAGAAAACGTTGGAAAAATAGATAGATAGGGAAATAATGGAATAATCCACCTAGCTTAAGACAGACAAAGAGACTCATATGAACCTCTAACCAAAGATTTATTGAATATATTAATCTAAATAAGCCTGAATGGACACCTGTAGACGCTAGGATTCAACGTACAGATTCTGATACGTGGAATACGAAACCTCTAGCCACATTATGTAAAAGCAACACCAAAGTATTACATTTTGACAGCTAGAGCCATACCACATTCTGAACTTTCTGAAAGGAGTGATAGATCATCAGCAAACACTGAGTAGTCTCAATAGTACCTTTGAATCATGGCGGATATGGCAGAAATATTTGATCGTTAATAATTGAATGGGTTAACTTCCAGTTCGGCTTTTCGAATTAGATTTAAGAATTACAAGTAACGACGCGGCAGTTCTTCATTGCATTTCATAGTAAAATATATTTTTCCTCAGTTATCGGCCTATTGGGATAACCTAACCTAAGTTAAAGTAAACCTAACCTAATCGCATTTGAAGTAAACTTAACCTAATCAGAAAATGGATATAAACATCAAGAGTTTACAATTCGAATGTTAATTATTTTCAAGTTTTTTCTTACCTTTCCTCCCTTAAGCCAAGCCTATATCTCATAAAAATATGCCCTCCATAATAAAACCTTTATTTTATTTCATAAATCCAGTTGAAAAAATTGAATCAACAAATCTAATTATTTGTAAAACGTAAAAAGTACTATATTTCGACTTCTGAAATTTCGATAAATGGATACTACGACCTCGAAAACGTTAAACCAACGTGTTTTATCTACTATGTATACATCACTTTTAGCATGAATTCACTATTTCGCTTCTTTTCACTACTTCGTTTTGTTATTATTTTAGCAATGAGAGCCAACTATCAAGTTTTAAACAATGATGAAACTTTTCGCATTTATAGGTTATGTTCGTCATTATGTACTGTATTGTTTTATTTATGGCTCACCTTTTGCAAATGATCTGAGTTTTTTCCAAATTGAGCTGGTAATCAGCTCACCTGTTCTCACTTTGAAATGGTGGCTCAAATGGAATGACAAACTGAGACATTCATTCAGTTCATTGTAATTATTATTTCCTTTAAACGAAAGAAGTTGGTGCTGCATCGGTAAAGGGAGAAGTAAATACCTTAATTAATCTGATTTGAGTAAAATTAAATGGGATCTAGAATTCAATTATCTACATTTAAGTGAGTTCAAATTATCTGAGATTTCATGCAAAAGGAACACAACAATTATTATTTTTTTGTATTTGAATGAAGTATTACACGGATTTCGGTATTTTCATGCGTTTATTCATTAGAAAATTAATGATATGATACTAGAAATGTGTAACAAAGTGAAAAGAATGAGATATCGAGCTATCTGAAGTTGATTATTTCGTTTAAACAGTAATGATACATTTTTGGATCCTTTTTCATATTTTTCAACATTTTTTTGACAAATTATGAATTTTTACTTTATTTTTGTTTTACTTACTTAATCCCGAAGTCTTTTTATCTTTTCAGATGTAAGTCATGCTAGAGTTGAGTCAACGCGGGGTCCTTCTCCCCCATCAGTTTCCATTCTTTCCTATCCTGTGTCTTGGCCAAACCATCATAATTGTGATTTTACATCAAATTTTTTCATTTAATGTTATTCCTTATTTCCTGGTATCTTGATTTATTTTATATTTCTCATAGAAATCTCATTCTGTTCTTTTTATTTTGCTTTTTTGTTTCTGTGTGAGTGACTGATCCGTATGTCAATGTAAGTGTGGCTACTTGTTTATATATTTCTGTTTTTATTTATTTGGGTATTACCTTTTTGGCTAGAAACCATCTTAATTGCTTTGAATAATCTTCCAGCTGCTCAAGTTCTCTACTTTATCTCTTGTTTTAATCCTTGACCTGCTCTTTTTATTCTTTCATTTTCCTGTGTCCGACTTTATATTGTTTAATTTATTTTTTTGTTCATTTTGCCCCTTCATCTAACACTCGCTTTACTCTTTTTGTTGTTTTGGACCTTTTTCGACACCTCTTGTCTAACTCTGACATAGTTTTTCATCTGTTTATATAAAGTTTTTACTCAGTTTTTCTTCTTTACCTCTGTATTCTAGGATTTTCCGTACGTTATTCCTATTGACTATGTCGAATACTTTTTCCAGATCTTAAAAAACACAAGTCTGTCTTCTCTAATTGCTTTTTCAGTTATTTATCTAATTATAAAGATTTGCATATGTTATTCCTCCGTTATTCCATGATATCACCTTCGTTTGTTATTATATCTCCTTTTGTATCTTTTATGTCAATTAGCGAGTTCTTATTATGATTACTTGTATCTCTGATATTTTAATGACTCAAAAGAATAGTTTTTGATTTTCCTTGTAGATGTTAATTTTTTATAGTCTGATTGTACTGTAGTTATTTATTTCCTTATTCCTCCTTATTTTTGTTTTATCTTTTTAATTGCATCTTTCATGTTTCCGAAAAACAATTTGTTCTCTTGTTCTGACTATTGTTCTTTCACATATTTTTTCCGCTGCATTTATTATTATATTTCTAAATTTTGTCCACATTTCTTCCACTGTGTCTCCTGTATTCAATTTTTTCTTTTATCAGTTTATAACATTTAATATCTTAATTGACTGTTTTTCTTTTGTGCTCTTCTGTCTGTTATTTTCATTCCTATTTTTGGTGTAAATTAATTCAGTAATTTGAGGAAAAAAAACAAAAAATTGATAAAAAATCACTCATCGACTATACGGGTTTAAAAATATGAATGTATAAATACAAAAAATACTGTAATAAGCACAGGAAAAACCACCAAAATAAAAAATAGAGGAAATGAACCTCAAGTAAACAAAACAATTAGGACCCGAAGTGAAGTCAATAACATATCATCAGAATGGGAAACTTTCCTTGGTTATTTGATTCGCTTTGGGTATCAGATCATTTTTATATTTTTAAAATCTATGAAGATTTTATAATTGCAAAAAACGCAACACAAACTACTTATTGTATAGTTGGTTCACCAAACTACTTAAATTTAAATTATTTTTTTCAATTTTTCATTTAGATCATAGATATAAATCAAATTCGCAAAAATTACGTCATTTTTGTGATAATATACCTAAAAAAATTTTATCCTTACAGACTTTGATAAAATAAATTTATCACTTGTTTCGAGATAGTGGTACAAAGAAAATAATATTCAAATTTCGCGCCTAATAAATTTGACAGTATTGTTTTAATGATATGAAATTTGTAGTTAACTACACCCCTAGATGGCGCTAAATTGTTAAGAACAAATAGTATTGTTGTGAAAGTATATGATTTATGGTATGGTTTCAGTTTCTTGATTTAAAAAACCATCTGCGTACTTGTAAACTATTATTCTTCATATTTTTTCAAGTTTAGTAACAAAAATGATCTATTTTAGGAAAAAGTAGGTCGCCTTCCGAAAGACAAATTCTATGAACTGTGTTTAAATAGCCACATCAATTTTTCACTAGCAGATATGGAACCCCTGTTGAAATTATTAAATGTAATCGAAGGCGATCAAATTGATTATACACTATTTGTGAATATGATTAACGTCAATGCTCCACCCATTGAATTGATGTCGGTCAAAGATATTCCACCGGACAAACTGTATTATATAACTACAAGTCAAGCTTCAAGTTGCGATTTTCTTTTTATTAATAATGCAGGTGATAATTTCATAACGATTTACTTTTCAACGTTACGTTAATTTGGCGTTTTCGAGGTAACAGAATCCATTTATCGAGGTCCTAGGTTTTTAAAGTATATTTATAAATTACACGAAATGGTAGTTCCGCTTTATTATAAAAATATATCGACTTTCGTAGATAAATGATCTTTTCCCTGAATTATCGGCCAATTAAGATAGCCTAACCTAAGCCTGAGTAAACTTAACCTAACCAAAAATTGGATATGTTCCTCGGTATGGTTAATACCATCAAGAGACAGTTACAAATTCGAGTGCAAATAAAAATTAAATAAATAAAAGCGCGAACAGCAATTATTTTTCGATTTTTAAAGTCTTTCTCCTCTTAGGTCAAGCCTCCATATTGCAAAAATAGGCTTCAAAATAAGACTTCGCAAGATATCCAATCCAATTAAAGGTAAAACCGAAATTACTAATGTCCAATATATGGGACTTCGATAAATGGATTCTTCGACCCTAAGAAAACGCTAAACTAACGTGTTTCCATTACCCAAAGAGGGCAGATTTATAATATAACCTGTACTTATTTTTTTCAAAATACGTACTATTGACTAAAGCATTTATTTTTTGTGATTAAAAAATTAATCTTTTAAACAAATTAATTTTATTTATTGAATTTTACTAATTTAGTCCGGGAAATTAGGTCGAAAAATAAACTTTGCATCAATTATTTCGGGGACGGTTCATTATGTCCCTAATTGAAAATATATGGGCCCCCAATTATTTTTCTGAATTCTCTGATAAATTCTGTTAAGGCTTTTTGGTCTTTTACACTATTTGTTTCATTTTTTATCGTACAAAAAAAATTGTGGGCATAAAATTGTAAGAAATTTAATGTGATGTAATGAACTAGAGTTCTAAAACCATTTTTTTAACCTATAATTTTTTAAAAATTGATCAAAAATTTTATCAATATATGCGGCAAGTATAGTAAAAATAGAAGCAAATTGATATATAGAAACATAAAAGAAATTAAAAAAAAACAAAGAAATAAATCGATGATGTTCGAGTGAAAATATAGGAAAGGCATAGTGAAATTCAAGTACGAACACTCAGATAAGTACGTACACGTTTACAGAAGAAGTGGAGACGATACAGTATGAAACCACTAAGAAGAAAAAACAAAATGAGAAGATGAAGATTATATTAAGGAAACAAAAAAGATAGTAAAAGAGTTTTGAAAAAAAATAGTATAAAAAACTAATTCGCTTGAAAACATTTAGATAAACATGAAAAGGCTGCAATGGACTGACCCCCATGATGAATAGATTAATAAGACATCCCCTTAAAATGTGACTACACTTTCTATGGCAATATGCAGTAATGTTCTTGTATATATAGGCTCTATACAATATATTTCTTAGAGCTTTCCTTTACCTGGTCAAAAGCTATTGTCAGGTCAAGGTATAGACCAGACCAAAATTATACTACCATTCAAAATGTTAACGAAGATTGAAACTAACATAAATTTTTTTTTTCAATTTGAACTAGAAATGCGAAGCTCCGGAATTCCAACTTGCCGAACAGATTTATCAGCACCCCAAACGCCTCCAGGTTCCTGTTTAGCAGACATCGAAAACTTGGGCGATTCGACTAATATTAAAACACTACTTAATCCTAGCATCTACGCTAACTATGGGTTAAGTTATAGAGATTTCTTTTTGGTAAGTTAACAACTTGTCTTTTACCCAAATAAGCCAAATTGGTATTCACTAAAAATTTATTCTTGAATACTACTGACAAATGACACATTAAAACAAATTACCTCTGAATAATTTTTGTTATATGTTACTGTATGTGAATTGGAACGAAGTCTTTGCTAGCTAGATTATGAGGGTTTTCGTAGTGGTATTGGGGCAAAATTGTATTTGACCATAATTCCAATCTCAGACGATGAATACATAAGTATTCGAAAGGTCGGAAATATATTAGAGTTAGTACACTTTAATTTTGCCACAATCCCACTACGAAAACCCTCATGTTACTGTATATATAATTGGTTGTATATTCCAATAAGAATATTAATTACTCAATAAAGAGCTCTTTGACTCATTCCCTGTGGTAAGTTAATCCACGTTCTAAACATTTTTTATTTTTAATTTAAAGATCATTGCATGTTTTAGCTTCTTCCACTATTTTTCTTTATTTTTTCCTGTCCTAGGTATTACTCCACCATCTGCGGACTCCCATTTTGTTCAGATCAACTTGTTACTTAACTTTCCCATCGGCGTTTTGGTTTTCCTCTAAGCCGATTTCCTAAGGGCTTCCATTATGCTATTTTCTTCAACTTCACAATTATTTTCATTTGTTTTATGTGTCCTAGCCATCGTATTCGCTGTAATTTCATGAATATGATGATAGTCGCTTCATTCAAGATTTTTTCTGATTCCATAAATTTCTGTTCATAAATATTCTGTATTGTCGGTTACCTAACTTCTTTGGACCAACTATTATCATTTTTCTTTTGAAGGTGTTAAGTTTTTGTCAGATTCATCGTTTTTCATACATAGATTACTGTTTGTCTTATTTCTGTTCTCGAATACTACTGACAAATGACATTTTAAAACAAATTACCTTGTGTTGTATATACCTCATGTTGCTGTATAAATAAGAATTTTGTTAACCAGAAACCGAAAGGTGGTTTTGGTCTCTCAGTACCAGTTCTTATTTTTTACACATTTTCTGAAACTCCTTTCCTAAAACTCTTAAATTGTCATTTATAGTGGAATATTTGAAAGCCTATTTGTTTATTTTAGCCAAGACAACCAGAGATGTTGAGAGCATTATTTGAAAAAATTGGATACAGTTTTTCGGAAAATAATTTTGAGAAAATATGGAAGGAAGGTGTAGAGCAAGACGGAACTGGATTGGTTTGTGTTGATACTTTTAAAAAAATATTACAAAAATATTCGCATCGACAAAAAATTCAAGTGGATGAAGCGGATTGTTAGGAAATTATTTTTTTACCAATAAAAGATATTTTGAAAAATTAACTTTCTAACATTATTAAGCACAAGCGGCATCTATGAACTTGGTGGTGTAGCTAAATGTGGACGAAGTAAGTCCTTGGAAGTTAAAAAAAAGCCATATTAGAAACAAAATGAAGCACGCCCGACTTTTTTGGTTTAGTAATACCCTCATTTGACACAGATTTAGCTACAAAAAAATTATTGTAAATCATTACTAGTAGACTTCAGTGAAGTAAAAAATTCCAAAGAACATTACTTTCATAAAACATTAAATCGCTCAAGTTTATTTTTTTTTCAAATCTACGTGGATATGCATGTGATAATCCAGAGTTAGAAAACAATACAATAACCACATTCGCCGTTGAAACTACCATTCTAGTAGTAGAAAAGAGAAATGAAGAAGCAACAAGCTACATCGAATATATGACTGGGCGATGAGATGAAAAATTGAACTAAATCAGTTCATTTCAACTGAACAAACGAAGGGATAGACCATATACCAATCGGGATAAATAAAAACCTGATTCCACACTCAAACACAGCAAAATACTTAGGTATTACCTTAGATAACCAAAGAAGAAATTTGACTGAAGTATAGAAAAATGAACTGGTTAATTGGAAGAAACTCCACTCGGTCTCTACATGATGTTATAAATGCGTCTCCGCCGGTCCTGTCTAGATTGTAGTGGAATCCTAATATTCGGCGAAAGCGCGGCGCCTCTGATGTTCGTTGCAAATACCCAGAATCCGTTTGAAGTTTTTATTATAGCATCCTTTCTTTGAATAATTTCTAGGAAGGTCTATTTATTTATTTGTGTTGTTTATTTATTTTCTAGAACTTATGAGTATTCTTTTGGGATATATAAGGAGTTTGTGTTGCGCAGTTCAGTTAGTTTATAATAGATAGTCGGCAGTTCAGTTAGTTTATAATAGATAGTCGTAGTGAACGGAACGAAATAGAAAGTAATTAAAAAATTTAAATAAATTATTCAAGTGTTAGTGATAAGTGAATTATTATAAGTTAGTTCAGTGTAGTGTATAGTGTGTAACGTCGGTGATTTGAAGAATCGGCGAAAGTTTTAAGAATGGTAATATTAATTATTTTAGCAACAATAAAACCGATTAATAAAATATAGTGGTTGATATTTAATTTTAATACAAGTAGTTTGATAAAAATCATATTTTAAATACTTATTTTACCTATATACATTATTATTAATTATTAATAACATTTTCAACTCCTTTGCCTTTCTCTACTTCTGCGTCTTCGTTCTTCTTTACCTTTACCTCTATCTCTAGACTTGGAACCTCTTTTCGATGATCTTTCAAATACTCGTTTATCATTTTTCAATTGATGAATATTATCCTCGCACCTACTTTTCACCCATTCATAATCTCTACTACTTCTTTTTTCGTTATCCCTTCTATTTTCTTTTCTCGATTTTTTATCATTTTCTTTTTCGGCATATTTTTGTTTGTGCTTGTCTTTTTCTTGACGTTTGGATTTAGAGTTTAATTTTTGGTTTCGTTCTTGGTATTTTTCTGTCGATTTCTTCTTTTTCTTTTTTGCTTTATCTGAATCATGTGTACCTAAAATATTTTATGAAAAAGTCTTAGACAGATATATCCTTGGAATTATTTTGGGTTTCATAGTGAAACAAATGGTAAATGCTCCTCTTATAACATTACGTGGATACCACATTTCAACAATCCCAACAATAATTGGAGCATTTTCAACTACAATAGGAGACTTGAGTTAAAGATATTGTAACCAGTCTAGTTCAGTTATTCTTCCAGGACTTTGGCTATATGATTACATGTTATCGAAGCTTTACACCCTACATCTCGAAAACCAATAGAGTAACAAATTTGAAAGTTTCATGCTTTATAGAGTAATTCTTCCTAGGAAGATTGGGCACAATCATCAAACATTGAGTTTCTGAAGATATTTGCAAAAATATCAATATTATGAAATTTCGAATTAAAAAAATATTATCGAAGTATAACACTCTGTATCTCCGGTTAGGTTGATGGTAAATTTAGAAGATATAAAAATATTCACATTAGATACTAGCATAGTTCCCTTTCAGTAGCGGAACGAAGCTATAGTGAACTTGGTGATTAACTGCAAGTAAAGATGTCATTAGAGTCGTTTAGCTGTTGTGTTGAAAAGAAAATCCACGGGCTCAATTGTGGTATTGTTAAGGTTCCAAGGGCGGTCTCAACTTGATCATTTTGAACCACAGGCCTTGCTGGAGGCGAGTAAGTGCAACAGGTTCGACATGGATAAGTACAGTGGTAAGTGGTTAGAGTCCTCTCTGTTGAGTGCAGTCATTCCAAGAGGACTAATTCATTAGACATAGTATAACGTAAAGATTATGTTGCTAAAAAGAATTAAAGAGCTGGACCTGCCTGAATCCACTCACTCACATCATATTTATTTATTACTTTACTGAAGAATATTTAATATCTTTATATAATTTTCAATAATAAGCAATAAAATAATTTTGTTTTATTTACCTCCACTATCTTCACTGCTACTACTATCATCTTCTGAACTGCTTGAACTACTGCTGCTGCTACTACTACTACTGCTTCCACTTTCTTTATTTGCAGCTAATTTAAGATTCACCATTTTAGGTACATTTTTTAAATGTTCTCTAAGTTCATCAGTTAATCCTCCTAAACCTATAGATGTGAAGAAATTTATAGAAAATCTGGTATTCTGAGGGTTATCTCTAGGGAACAATCCTGCAAAATGTTCCTGAAGTGTCCTAAAACAGAGGAAAACGAATTAATCAATGTTGTTGTGGTTAACACCTCAAGGACCTACTATGCTAGTGAAAGTAGAATCTACCCAGCAACTCTGTCTCTTATGACTCTGAAGAACTTTCAACTGAGCTAGACCCAAAAATATTCGATTCAAAAACTAATTTGTCTTTTAACTTGATAAAACTAAGAAAGTGAGAGTCAATTATATGAATTAGGATCTCTAAAAATATTCATAAAAATTTACAAAAAAAAGTCTAAAGAAACTCACTCATCCTTAAGCCTTTTGTTAAGTTTTCCTAATCCCATGTACTCCGCTAATTCTTGAAAGAGGATTTTAATAAAAATACGACTAGAGCTATTGGTATCTTCTTCATTGAGTTTCATTATTTCCAAAACTTCCCAACCTATCGCGTCAGTAAAAAGTAAATGAGCAAAGAATTTGCTAACATTGCGTAACCTATTGGCATCCAACCTGTGCGTTGTAGCATAAGTGTCTTTAAAAATCTGTTGAAAGGGCTCAATATACACTTTATTGATTTGACAAAACCTTTGCGCTAATAGTCCATAAAACTTTTCATAGGTCCTCTGCTCTGCACAACAATCTATAAGAAAATATAGTATCTAGTACATTACCACTGCAAGTATTTTTTCGATATGTATCTGGAATTCTTACCAAGGAACATGTGACACAATTCAATTTCCTGTCCAGGCTTCAATTCCATTTTAAGAAGCTTATGTGCACATTCTTCAAAATCTAAACTTGATTGTATTGTTAAATAAATTGTTCTTCTAAGAGCAATTAAATTTGTTTCTGTATTATCAATAATTTTGCCTTGATCTTTAACTTCCTCTTCATCCTCGTCTTCTCCAGATTCGTCTTCAGATCCTCCAGAACCTGATTCTGAATCACTATCACTTCCCAAGATTTCCTTACTAAGCGTCTTATACTTTCCTTCATTTTCTTCATACTTATCGTCAAATTTGAACACATCTAAAATAATAAATTATAATATCCTACTAGAGCATATACTGATATAGTTAAAATATAATTACTTAAAATATCCTCTGCATTCGCTTCTTTGACATCATCAAGCATTATGAGATGAGTGAACTGATCTTCTTCTTCAACCAAATCTAATTCTTCAATCACAGCTGCATGATCTTTAAAACCATCTTTCCTTATTTGAAACATTACTTCAATCATGTACTGAATTCTTTTTTCAAGTTGTCCCTCATGTAGAATATTTCTTAGCATTTCAAATATGGCAGTTATACCTTAAAAAATGAGATGTATTGAAAACATGTTGTGAACAATCATAGTTTCCATATCTACTATCAATTTTTATTTAAAAAATAAATTTTGACAGTTCAATTTATTTACGGTAAATAAATTAAAAGCGTTTTTTAATTGAGTTTTTATTGATTTTTCAGAAACTATGATTGAGTTTAAGGGATCATGATCTGAATATTAAAAAAAAATCCAGATAATGTACATTATTAAATACATTAATTTTTCTAAAGCTTGATAAAGTAAAAGGGTTATATGATCTTTTCTAGTCTAGTTATCAATTTTCTGAATATTTGGTTTGTAATTTCTTGGTTTTCAAAGTAAAAAATAGCTAGGCATTAAAATTTGGTGTCAAATCAGCGTTTGTTGCTAAATCACTGATAATTGCTCAATAATAATTATTATAATAATACAGCTGAATAAAAGTATAAATATAGAAAATCTGTAAAGATATTAATTAATATATAAAACTAAAGTAATAAAAATGGTACCTGTCTATTATTTTCCATTTCATGGATGGACATTTTGAATTAAGTTTCTTCTACATTTGCCTTTTTCATATTAAATATGGCGAAAATATCATCCGGATACCAGTACCATACCCTGGGAAAATACTGAAACTCTTCACTAATTTGCTTTTCAAAGCGACTCATGAATAGTTCACCATAAACAATGATTTTTCAAGCAACATGAATGAGCAATTGCCTATCACTTTTTATGGCTAAACTATTCATAAGTCACTTTAAAAAGGAAATTAGTCAAGAGTTTCAGTATTTTCCCAAGGTATGGTACAGGTATGTGGATAATATTTATACACCACAATAGGTTTAAGAAATCTCTATGTGAAGCCACCTTTTTCCAAAATCAAAATGAAAAACAAGAAAAATACAAAAAGATTGGAAGGAATATTGAACAGAGTGGGTTTTAAATTGGTTTACAGGTACAACAATACATTAAAACAATTCTTGTATAATCTTAAGGATAAAATATCAAATTTAGAAAAATTAGTTGTAATGATTGTGACGGGAGGTAGGACAGACTTACATCCAGTTTAAAGAGCACATATCTTGTTAAAAAAAAGTATCCAATATTACATTGTGGCCTTCATTTGAAACCACTAAGATTGTTAAGGCCCAATTTTACAAGTGAAGTTTAAACCTCAAACTTTGGTTTAAACTACACATACTGATATATATATATATATATATATATATATATATATATATATATATATATATATATATATATATATATATATATATATATATATATATATATATAAATGGCGTTTAAACTTCGGTTCCTTCCACAAGCACTACTTCATAGAAATTGCACGATTTTTTTGTTTTTTGTTCATTTTTGTTTATACAACTTTCTTAAAGAATTCAACTTTAAAACAAATATCGAAAAAACTTTGGTTATATTTGTGACAATTGGCAGAAAAATGTCTGTTCAACTGTAACCTGTAAAATAGAGCAATCTTGTTTATTCTTGATCTTAACTAGAGTTCTACCCATAGTTTAAACTTTAGTTCAATCTTCAGTTTTACCGTAGGTCCACTCTATAGTTTAGTAGTCAAGGAATGAATGTGGAATTTACTGCCAAAAAGGTTTTTCCACTGTAATAGGTAGGTCAAGTTAATAGATTTTAGTTATTGTTCAGATAATTTGGTTATCGAAATGCGCGCCAGACTGTGTAATTGTAAGTGTTAGTATAGTAGTAGTGTTAATAGCATGTTCAGTATTTTTTTATGTTATAAATGAACTAGATTTTATATACTGGTATGATTTATACGTTGTTTTATTTTATCCATAAGAAAAAATAATATTCTCAATTATTCTCTAAATTTTAGCCTCAGGAAAATATTCTTGCCTTATATCTCTAATCTTCACTTCACTAATCAATAACTGTTTTATTTAGACAAATTTATACATAAAATTATATGTAAAATAGATCAAATAGAAATTCAAACCATCTGATGTGCTAATAAAATTCATGTAACACACCATTTAATATACTATGATGAAAATAGAATTCGATCTTCAGCTATATTAATTAAAAATAATAATAATAAAATAAAGAGGAATAAAATAATTACCTTTACTAGACACTTCAGTAAGTTTTTGGCCACATTCCTTTAAAAATGAAATAGCAACTTCAACAGAATCATCAGTTGGAGTTTCCACTAGCAAAGTCAGAATTTCTAAAGCTAAAATTTCATGAGCTACTCTCTGGTTCACCAAATGAGCAACAAAAGTAGTAGCCGATATGCATATGGATTTATTATTTTGTTTAAAACCTCTCTTGAACTGGAGGACTAATCTTTTCAATAAAAGTTCCCCAATATTTGGAAATTTTGAATTAATTACAGCTACTAATGCTGCGTATACATTAGTGAAAGTAGGAGAAGCAGCTTGCGCCTGTATTATTGATTTACATAGTAATCCTCTACCTCTTACTATGTTTTCATGCAGTAATTCTCTAGCAATGATCCCAATATTTGAGGTATTAATTTTATTAATATAACCATGAACAGACTTCTTTAAAGCCTCCCATGCTATACGCTGATAAGCTGCAGATGATTTATCAGTTATACTTGCTTGCATCATACGTAATTTAGCTGGAGGAATGTATGCACCTCCTGTCTTTGAAGTTAACATATCTACTACTTTCCTTTCTCTTGGTTTTATAACTGATTTGTCAGTAGTTTCTCCACTTTCAGACTTTTCTTTATCATTCTTATTACTAGAAACTTCTTTTTTCTTTGTATTATCAGGTACATCATAATACCTAGAACATTAATAACTAATTGTATTAGTATAACTTAACTACAAATAATTTTAGGTTCACTGAGAAATATCAACATTAACAAACCTTTGGCCAACTTTTGTATTATCCTTCCTTGGGTATTTATTCCAATAGCTGTCACTATTAGGACGATCGTCTCCATAATATCTTTGGTAGTCCCTTGGATTGTAATCGTCCTCATAACTACTACTCCCATGAGATTTTTTTTTGGAAGACTTTTTCTTTTTTCGTGCTGGAGAATTGGACTTACTTTTCCTACGCTTCTTATGTTGTTCTGGTGAATATTCTCCAGCCTCTTTATTTTCTGGCATTATGTTAAAATAACAGATTGTAAATAACTAAAACACAAATTGTTTTCGCTCTAACCAAATTTTGACATACGACAATGTCACATTAGGTAAACTCAAAGGTTCATAAAACTTAGTAGTTTGGCTTGATCACCTAAAGAAGTGGGAGGGTCAGTCTGATTTGAAAAGTAAACATGTTTTGTTTATGAATAGATTGTAAACCATGAAAAAATTTGATAAATTAATGTATTGTGATACCTAACCTTTCCCAATAATAATATCTTCAAGGAACACTTCCACAAGTATTCCTTATACTATCCCATCCCAAGTAAAGTGAAATGAATTATAATTTTTCCATGGACATTCCCAGCGCTGCCATAGAAATAGTAGTGTAGAACATAGAAATAAAATTCCTACGGTGCGAGTGCTCTTACTCCAAACTTCTTTTTTACCCATAAATAGTCTTATGATAGGTAGAAGAGCAGATATCATAAAACCTTATTATTTTGATATATCGATGATAAAATACAAACTATCTAGGTTTATAGTTAAGCTGAGCGTAATACCGCTATTTTTCCTGAATTTTCTAGTGATACTTTTGAGGTATTACTAATATAGCACAATCAGAGAATATTTCTAACCTACAAAAGATGAGAAGAAATTGTCTATGAAATATTAGACCATAACCTACAATAATCAAATATAATATTAATAAATAATATAGTATGATTCCATCAAATATCTAAATGAAAATGCACCTAAGACGTTTATTATCACTAAATAAGTCATTAATCGATAGAAGATATTTTCATAGGGCTTCAAATTTGTGTGAAAGAAAACCAGAAAATCCCATTTGGAGAACATTGCGAATATTAGGTGAAGATTTACAGTTCAAACGACGAGCACCTAAAACACCAGAGGAACATGTGAAACTATTGAATAGACAGTTTCCTAGACATGCTGATGTCGTAATTATAGGAGGAGGCGCTATTGGTAGTTCTATCGCTTATTGGTTAAAATATAAAACAAACTATGATGGAATACATGTAGTGGTGTTAGATAAAGATACAACGGTAATTAAAAATTACATTAAAATTTGGTAAATACATTTATATTTTTTAGTTTAAAAAATGCTCGACAGCAATATCTATGGGTGCATTAACACAACAGTATTCTTTACCAGAAAATATACAACTAGCTACATATGGGGCTGAATTTTTGAGGAACAGTAAAAGAACATTTGGTGATGAAATTAATATAAATTTCGACCCTGCGGGTTATTTGTTGTTAGCTAGTGAAGATGGTGCTTCACAATTAGAAGATAATATTAAATTACAAAATGAATATGGAACAATAAATATTTTGCTCAGTCCTCAACAAATTAAAAAAAGGTTAATAATTTAAAAAATAAAAGCCTTTAATTGATAATAGTAAGTATTTTTTGTTTTTTTTCTTAGATTTCCTTATTTAGATGTGACAGATGTTGCTATTGGATGTTTGGGTTTAGAACGAGAGGGATGGTTCAATGCTTGGGATATGTTAACACTTATAAGAAGTAATGCTATTAAATTAGGAGCTCAATATATCAACGCCGAAGCTATAGAATTTTTGTTTGAAGAAAAAAAAGACATTATGGTAGAAGGTGTAGAAGGATATTATCAAGGTACAAATCAAATTGTGGTAAGTTAATTTTACAACTCATTTTCATTTAATGGAATTACAGCTTAATTAATTAATTAGAATGTATGAATACATTAGGCAAAGTAAACACTAGGGCTAAATTATAGACTACACTACAATATATAATAAGCTACATTAAATAACTCTTTCATGAAGTTTATCTTTTGCAAAATATAATTGAAATGTTGAAAATTGAAATTATCACTAATCTATAAATAATTTTAAAATGAATATTCATTTTAAGGTGAAACTTCCGAATGAAGAAGATTATAGAACAATAGAATTTGCTTATTGTATTATAGCTGCTGGGCACGAATCAACTGAGGTATCAAAATTAGCAGGGATAGGAATTAAACCAGGGATGTTATCAATTCCATTGCCAATAGAAAAGAGGTAAATTTCAGTATAATAACCACAATGATAAAATTAAAATAAAAGTATTAATAATAATATATTAAATTAATTAATACTAGCTAAACTATCAAATTAAATCAACAGGCAGAGGTATGTTTATTCTTTTGACTGTAAAGAACACGTACCAAGTATTAACACCCCCATGATAGAAGATTATTCTGGAATATACTTCAGAAGGGAAGGTCTAGCTGGCACATTTCTTGTAGGTGCTTCACCTCATCCTGATTTTACACCTCCCAGTGATACTGAAGAAGACAAAAGTAAATTTTTTAATGAGATGGTATTACCTTGTTTGTCAAGAAGAGTTCCAGCATTTAAAGATGTTCAGGTAATTATAAAAAACTTTCATAATTTGCCCTACTTTAGGTAGGTGGCTTAGGTAATATCAATTAGAACAAAATATACTATATATTTCAGGATTAAAAACAGGACTATAATTTTCTGGATATTAATGATTGTTCTTTACACAACTATACATTTAGGAAGGTATTCATCAAAATATTCAATGTTTTCATTTAATAATGGAAGATATTATCAATTAAATTATAGTTATCAACTACTATTATACATTTACATTTTAAAATCTGGAGGTATTCGAGGATCAAAATAGTTTGTAGCTAATGTGGTGGAAAATATATATAGGAAGTTCTGATAAGCACTTAATGATACTAACCAGACACACAGCAGCTGAAATGTTAGCTTCTTCCAAATCAATTGTTTGAGCACCAAGATAAAATATATCATGATCACAATGAGAAAATTTTCGTCTCAAAATTTGAAAATTTTATTAAACAATCGTCTCAAACTCCACGAATCCCATCTTGACCCTGCATTTGAATGGAATGCTGCGATATATCCCTTACCAATTTAGCTCTCATTTCACTCCCAAAGGATTAATTGCTAGATAGTGTAGTAACACTATCTTCAGTGAATATGAATACTGGAAATGGTAAAATAGTTCCCCTGCCTTGGTTTATATTGAATTTTCAACTAAATAAATATAGATATTACCATTATCATATGAAAATAAATTTTAGGTAACAGGGACTTGGAGTGGACCCTATGATTACAACGTTTTTGACGGAAATGGCATAGTAGGACCTCATCCTTATTACATCAATATGTATTTAGCTACAGGATTTAGTAACCAAGGTAGAAAACTTTTTTTACGTTACATGGGATGTGTTTTTGATAATTTTTAAATTCAAAATTTTATTTAACTATACATAAAAAATATTGTTTTTTTACAGGTATCCAACAAGCCCCTGGTGTTGGACGAGCTGTAGCAGAAATGATCGTCGATGGAGGCTTTAAAACAATCGATCTTACTAGATTAGGATTCGATAGATTAATAGTGGATAAACCAATGTATCAATTGCGAATTGCTTAGCGTTATTAATATTAGTTTGTTATTGTAAATATTATTTAAGCAAAGAACAATTTTTTATAAACTAAATAAGGTAATATAACTTATTACTTGAAAGTGCAATGCTCTTTTATAGCTTCTAATTTTTGTTATATTTATTAATTCTCTCATTTGATTCATCACAACTCAGTTCTTCGTAGGATTTCCTTAAGAGCACTTCAATTATGTGTAGGTGATATGAAGACAAAGTTTTGAACAGCAGAATACTTTCCTATTTGGTCACACAATTTTAAAATTTCCTCAAATGATCTCTTATCCTCTATTATAAAAATTTTTTTTCCCACATAATTTCAATCAATATTTTAATTGATAATATAAAGTGTTCTTAAATTGTTGGAGCTATATTCTTAATTTTTTTCCTAAATTCAAATTGCATGAACGAAATTCAATCCTTTGTACATAATTACCAGCATTGAATAAAATTTTCAAACAGAAAGTCTCTTCTTTTCTCAAAATCTCAGAGTTCAGAAGTCCCTACAAGAATCGGTTCTGAGCTATTCATTCTGTAAGTCAGAGGTAAACATACAATCTACCTTCAAAGATCGCTCTAGGGCATACCAAAATCATTCATTTGAAATCTCCATTCAACTTTGGGGCTGAATAATTAAACAAAACCCCAACCAAATTTATAAAAATTCAACCAATTAATTTTTTATCACCAAATTATCAATTGTATAAGATTCTTTTTTTTTACATAAAGAGGAAGCACAAGAGGCTAAACCCTATTACATTCGAGTAGTGCCTACCGGAGATGTCTGTGGTTGTAGTGTTCGGGAAGCACGTGCCTTGGTAGCTGATTCTACAAACTTGCACTTCTCCAAAGAAATGAGCCCGATAAATTGAAGTTTAGGGCAACTGCGGGTGAACTCCTCTAGGTAAGATTATGAACAGCTTGGAAGTGGTAGTATTTCTCTCTTGTGTATTGAGACAATCATCCTCAGGGTATGCTTGGGAGCCAAGCACAAAATGTACGAGTAATACTCCAATGATGGACGAATCTGGACCATAGCTTTTTGGTCTTAAAGAGAGCTACACGTTTTTGTGAAGCTGCCTTAGCTAATACGACCACGTGACTATGTTAGAACATATTGCTTCCAACCTCAAGGTCCTATAAGCGAGTTTGCGGTGATGGTAATATTTTATATACAGGTAGGACCAAATCCTGAGCTGTATGCTGTATGTACAGAGATAGAAAGTAGATGACAAGATGCATCCCTGGGAACACCAGCGTTAACCCCAAATATTTTTATGGTGTGTCCATCGATAGCGACCGATAGATCGGTTTTTGAGAAAACTACTAAGCCAGTGATAGGCGAGGACGAAAAACTGTATGATCGTTATTTATATAGGCCTTCAATATGTCCAATGCGATTGCTCGGAATTCCTCATATTTCTCTATAGCTTCAGACCATACGTTGGTGACATAAGTCAGGAGATTCCCGGTTGATTTATGTTTTTGAAAGCCGTATTGATGGTCGCCGATGATGTTAGTAGACTCAAGTTTTGCCGGTTAACGCAATCGAACGGTAGTTGTTGGGAACCCTCTTTTTTCCATTTTTGGTACGAGTTGAACCGGAATAAGTTTCCAATCTGCAGGGTTGAGACCTTTTTTAAATGATAGAAAAAAAGAGTTTGCATATCGGACTTGTTAGTTCAGCTGCGTATTTCTTTAATAATTTCTTGATGCTTCTAATGCCTTTTTATGAAACATTCAAAACGAAGGTCCAAAGTTTCTAATAGTTATCCATTTTAATACGTTTGATAATCATTTTATTCAGCCATTGCGTCCGTCTTAAAAATAAAATAATTTATTGCCCTCATCTGCCTTATACTTACTAAAAATAGAACATATAAGTTCTAGTGGATCCAAATCAGTGTAAAAATGATTCAGATCCTTCAACATGGTATAGGAAAAGATGATAAAATTCAGAATAAATTTTAAAAAAATCAAACTTATTTAAAAAGTGCTTTTTCATCATCAGAAAAAACTGTTTTTTTCAAAACCATTGGGATTATTTGTTTTCATGTTGAATCCTACAAGTATTTACCTTTGTTTATGAAAGGTAGGAAATGAGTCTATGTGTACTAAAAAAACTTTTATTATTTAAAAATTTTTTCAGTTAATAACAAATGAAGATTTACTTCTCAAATAATTGAATGCTTCATAGCATCTCCTGCATAATTCATCATCATGGTCAGCATTGACTTTTCTACATCTTGGACAAACGTGTTTTTTACTTTGCGTTATGTTGATTCGATAACTTTTACTTATATCACCTTGTGTAACAATCACATTGGATACTTGCAAAATATCAATAAGTTGCTTTTCTAATTCTTTTAAATTGCTTATTGGTTTTATATCATAAAAACACACATCTTTAGCAAACATAATCTCGACAACTTTATCAGTAGTATTTGCCCCAATTTCCTTATTAATATCACGTTTGCATAACAAAATTATATCAAATAACTTTTCAATTTTCGAATCTTTCCATTCATCAGTAGGCTTCGAATGCTCGCTTGTAAAATATGAGGTGTTTTGTTTTTGAAGAAAATATAAATATAATTCCTCGACTAAATGTGGTAACATAGGGGCTATGGATTGAGTTACAATTTCAAGTATTTGGTACAGTGTAAACTGAGCAGATCTTCTCTCTGTACTGTCAACAATATTACAATAAAGACGATCTTTTATACTATTAAAGTACAAAGCAGATACAGAATTTGTGAGAAAGTTTATAACTGCATTAGATAATTTGTGGTACTGGAAGTTCTCCATGAATTCTAAAGCTTTATTGTGGTAGCTATACAACAAGTGTAACATATATCTATCAATAAACAACAGTTTGGACTTCTCAATGTTTTCATTTTCGTAATCACTTAAAGCTCCTATAGCAAATCGAAGTACGCTTCTAATCTTTTGAACTTCCTCGGCACTAGAATCCAAAGTGTTTGTATTAACACTTGCTAATGCATGTTGATTTGCATGACAAGTAACCCACCATCTCAGCACATCAACCCCATAAGTAGTTTTATCATTTTTACCAGTGGTAATTTCTAAAGGGTCAACGACGTTTCCTAGAGATTTTGACATTTTAATTCCATTTTGGTCAACTGCGAAACCGTGAACATATATTGATTTATAAGGTGCTTTATCCCTAAGTGCTACAGATGTAAGAAGGGAGGATTGAAACCAACCTGTAAATTGGTCTACACCTTCTAAATACATATCTGCTACTTTTGCACCATCTAATACTTTACTCCAAGATAAACCACTATCCAACCAAATATCCATTATATCTTCACATTTGACAATGTTGTCATTAGATTGATACATATTTTCTGTTAAAAGTTCTTCTGTATTCATCTTCCACCAAAAATCAGTTCCCACTTCATCTACAAGCCTACAATAATGACTGATACTATCTTCATTAATTATTACATCAGACAATGTTTTATTGTATAGAATGGGTATAGGAACTCCCCACTTTCTTTGCCTGGATATACACCAATACGGTCTCTTTTGGATTTGTTTAATCAAATTATTTTTGTATATTTCACTTCTATCTGCTGGAAAAATTTTCACATCTTCTAACAGTTCCACAGCTCTGTTTTTGATTGATTCTGTATTAATGAACCACTGTTTACTAGCCTTAATAATAACAGGTTTATTAGTTCGCCAATCATATGGATAAGAATGTGTAATAATTTTTTTGTGCAATAAATTATCTTGAACTAGCTCCAATACTGCATCATTACCTTCGGTTAATGAATATTTGCCTTTTAATGAAGGTCCAGCTTCTGTTACATAACACCCTGTATCATCTATTAGATCTACTATACTCAAATTATTTTCACGGCAAACTAAAAAATCGTCTGGTCCATGTGCTCCAGCTAAATGTACCAAGCCTGTACCTTTGGTATTACTTACGTGGGATGCAGAAATGAAGTTATGTGTTTTATCTTGATATAAAGGATGTTGATAAACGATTCCTTCTAAGTCACTACCTGGAATAACTTCTACAACTTCTAAAGTAGTATTCAACACCTTTGCAATGTCATCGACTAAATCTGTTGACATTATGAACAAGTCATCTTGGAAATTAGATGATTTCACTATGGAATACGACAAAACCTTATTATAACAGATACCCTGATTGGAAGGTAGAGTCCAAGGAGTGGTTGTCCAAATAATTGCATAAAGATTTTTAGTTGCACAAATCTCTAATTTGGGTTTATCAATAATTTTCACCTTGACATATGCACTAGTACTTTCATGTTTCTCATTATATTCCAATTCTGCCTCTGCTAATGCTGTCATTGATGAAGGAGACCAAAATACCGGCTTAACATCTCTGTAAATATAGTTTTTTTCATATAATTTAAAAAATTGTCTAAATTGTAATTTCATATAGTCAGCTGAATAAGTGGTGTATGCATTCTTCCAATCACCCAAAACACCCCATGACTTAAACATTCCTTTTTGAGTTTCAATAGCTTCTTTTGCGAAATTTCTTGCTTTGTTGCGAATTTCAATAGGATCCTCTTCTTTAACACCAGTTAAAGCTTTTAATTCGATAGGGAGTCCATGACAATCCCACCCTGGTATATAATGGACTTTATTGCCACTTAAAATCTTGCTACGTAAAATTGTGTCTTTCAAAATTTTATTTATAGCGTGTCCCATATGTGAATTTCCATTAGCATAAGGTGGTCCATCATGTAAAATAAATTCTGGTTCTGACAAATGTGCTCTTTGCCAATCATAAAGCTTTTCGAATCCGGCTGAATTATACACAGATTCATCTCTTTCTACGATTTTACTGTTATTTAACTTCAAAGGAAACTGGGTTTTTGGTAATAAAATCGTTCTACTATATTTTTTTGAAGATTGTGATTTGGCACAGAAAGAAGCTTTGTTGATGTAATTTATTCCTCTAATATTATTCTTGAATAACATTTTATGTGAAATTTGATAATTTTGCTTCAGTTTGACAATTTTGAGTCTTTGACAATATGACAATACTTTTTATTATATTTTAAAATTAAAATTTTTCGTCATTTTAACAGATTATGTTTAGTGTTATTATGAAACATAGATAAAATTATTATTCTTAGAACTCTTCTTTCTACGGAGATCCCGATGTTTTAGCATATGACTTTCCATGTACTACAGCTTGTACTCAGTCAAGGACTCTTCCGTAAAGAATTTTTTGTAGAAGAGTCCTTGATACTCATGTTCTATTGATCATAAGTTTTAGTGAAAACTTTAGTCCGAATGTTTTTAACAATCCATTGTACGGTACTCTGTTCCTATTGGTCAGAAATTTTAATGAGAATTCTCATCCGAGTATTTTAACCATCCAATCGACGTCGAATGACTTGAATTCTGCTTTAATTTTTCAATAGAATTAGTATTAAAGATAGATCCGATTTACCCATAGACATAGTAATTCTAGACAGCTGGATATATATAATTTCTATATTGAAAAGTTGTACTAATTTTAGAAAGAAACAGCCTCTGGTCTAAGGTGGAGATAAATATAACAGTGGAAGGAGTGCCATACAAGAAATTTGGAGGAACGATTGACAGCTCTTCCGTAACTTTCTTCGTATCTCATTCTAATATTGCAACATCAAACGAGCAGTCTACAATTAATATGTCTATGGATTTACCACTTTCTATCTCTCTCTAATCGAAATTATAATCAAAACTTGTTATTCACCTCCTTTGCCGTTTCGACCATTCGAAACTCTGACGTAATTATGTTTCAATCAGAATAGTGTAGAGAGGGATAGAGAGTGAACAGCTGAACAAGTTCCAATACCTCGCTCTATCTTTAATATTAACTCTATGGCTTCCAATATCGGACAGTTTTTAACTTTTCATATATCTTTGATATTTTTGTTTTGTTTGGTTATTTTGAGTTGAAATTGAGAATATACAGAAACAATGTTCAGTATTTCTAATGCAATTCAAGGCTTAGAATCGTGCTGACACATTCCACAAAGGCTGCAAGCTCCGAGCATTACACATGCGCACTACTAAACACACTGTTTACATTACCATTACACTAACACTCACAATTACACTGTCTGTTTCGTGTTTCGATAACCAAGTTATCGTCGTCAGAGACTGAAGGAACGCGTGACATAGAGTGTAATTGTGTGTGTTGATATAGTGGTAGTATAAACAGTGTGTTCAGTATTAATATTACCAATGGTACTAAAAATTCCAGTTTACATACGCACTAGGTCGAATTGTCATAATACGTATTTTGATTGTTGAACGATCAAATAGTATATTACAGTTCAGGTGACAAGCAGACAGTTTGAGATTTCTACTTGAATTACTCGCCATGATACCCGAGACGTAGCGGATCTCTCAAACTTCTGCCCGTGTGGTGTATAGTCGGTCGAAAGGAAGTACCTGTCTTTTGCACCTATTTCGAGGTAGAAAATTGAAGATTAGTAGTCCCCATTTCTGACTCAAAATAGGTATAAAAGATGCGTACTTTCGACTGAGGTATAAAGAAAAGAGTAATTCAGGCGTTATGAACACTTAGTGGAACGCACCCAAAGTGGATATTTTGTTTCATAGATAAATGATATATGTGATTGATCATAGTTTTCACAATTTTTCAACTGATTCGGGATCGGCGATTCTATGGATAGTTTTGAAAAAGTCAGATATTTAAATTAACCAATTTTAATATAGGTTAGGACAAGAAACAATAATGTATAAACGTATCTTGAAATTTGACAAATACATTGCTCTTTTTTTCTGGAGATCTAAAAATGGAGAACAATACAATTCCTGAAGAATCTAATAGTAAATATAGTAATTTTTCTAAAATCATTAATTAAATTGAATATTTTCAGAATGGCTGATCATTAAAAATGAACAAGGATTTGTTAAAACAGCTACTTGTGAAAAAAATGAAACTCAAGTATATGATAAAACAAGAGGTACATTATTACGGCATTTGATATAATTTTCATTTAAAAATTAAATTTATTTTAGATTGGGTAGTTACTGAATGTGATTCAAATAGCCACAAGTTTAATGGAAATATAATGGTCTCAAAAAATATAGCGAAATTCTTTATAAGAGATTTTTTGGATGCTAAAGAAGTAAATGGTTGCTTTATTCATAAAAATATTGAATTTACGTCTGTGTACATTTGTGGCCAAGTGGTTGATAAATATGCAAGTTCGGAGTATTACTTCATAGATGGTAAGATATTTGTAGGGTTCTGGATAAAAGTGAACCAAGTGCATTCTAAGGAGTAACATAGACATTTACATAGTTTTTTTTGAACAAATTTCATGTTATAACCCCAAAAAATCCAAAATAGTGTACTTGGTTCAAATATTTTCTAAAGAATTTTAGAAAGTAATGAACCAACTAAACTGTTGTTTATGCTCTTTATTTTCACATCTGCATGGAGATCAAATTAAACATATTTAAAAAAAAATAGTATTTCTTAGTCGAGAGGAAGAGTTAATTAACATAAAAAACTCTTTCCCCTTTTCCTGGGTTTGACAATTTGTCTGATTTCCTGGAAGGTTTCTAAAGTATTTATGATAAATAGGGGGTGGGCACATTATTTCCTCATTTTTTTGGATCTCAATTGCACTTCCACAGAGGTTTACCTAGTCTACATTTTTTGCTGGTCTCTTTCAAAATATTCAAGGCCTGAAACTCCGAAATTTCACTAAAAGATTCATTTATTTTTATTTGGGTCCTGCTTTTTCAAACCTCAACCACCATATCTTAAGCCAATTGATTTTCTGACCTCAATGTCCTTTATCCTGTTTGTGATTGAATCTTTGAGGGGTTTTGTGTTCAAAAACTCCCCTTTTATTTATAACTCCAAACTGAGTCTTATTCGCTTCACTGCAGTTTTAATGATATACCAATCACTATGTACAATCATAAATTTCATATCAGTTGTTTCTACATCCAATAAGGGGCTTGAAGAAGTTTCAGCAGAGTGTGGCTAGTTTTTACATTCCTGTTGTGCAGGTGCATAAATCAAAAGACAACAACAGTAAGGCATGAAACTAGATCTTCCGCCACTAGTCTCAGACGTGCATATAGGCAGTACTGTTATTAAAATGAATACCAAAGTTATAGACGTAAAGATTTTTCTTATAGTAGTCTATTGAAGTTGTGAGTTTAAGGAAATGCAATGCTTTTTTAAGATTGTGAGCCTTTTACATCAAATTCAGTTCATCTTAAATACAATTCTTTTTCTGCTTTTGAGTCAGCTGTCTTTTTGTCATCAGTTTTAGCACTGATTTTTTTGAAATAACATTTACTGCAACAATCACTTGGACTTGTTTTATTAGTATTCTGAAAAAAAAATAATCTATCACTAAGCAACAGAACCTGTTGCTGTCTAGTGGATATCAAAAGAACTAGGACTTTTCTAGGATATTTTCTTCAATTGATTCTTAAACAACTGTTGTTATTCTAGTAAATCGATCAGTTTATAGAAGAGTTTTTATTGGGGTAGAACAGACTTGAATAACAAATATGGCAGACAAAAACGACTTGTCGAGAGGTCTACAGAACCATAAAATCACTGTACTTGGTTGATAGTTTATGGGTCTGTTCACAAATTAAGAATTGCCAGTATTATCAATACATCTCCTCAATTCTTGTTCCATGAAAATTATTAAAAAGTAATACCTTAATGAGAGCTTACAATTCATTTAACTTATCAATTTCACAAACAGAAGTAACAAAATATAAACTATGTTTATTCAACACAAATGTTTAGCTTATCACAAAAATATCTCTGGTTTGATGGTGCTAATGGCTTAGTAAAAATATCAGTGATTGGCTCTGTTGTGGACAAATAATTCAACTGTATGTATTGTTATTAACAAATTCCCCGATAAAATGATGCTTAACATTTGAATGCTTATTTAGGAAAAGTATTTTTGTTTGATATTTCTGTCTTTTATATGGTTGGCGTAATCATAATCTATATAAGCATTAATAATATGCCAAGTCTGAGATTTTTCATACTTTAAACCAAAATTCTGTTGATTTTAAGAATCTCAATACATTTTTAAGTATGACCAAGGTTTATTTGTATAACGATTTTGAAATTTACTGAAATAATAAATTGGATAGCTCTGATCTGGTCCGGCTCCTAACATAACATAAATTAGAAATGCTACCAACTGTCTATAGGGTAAGTTTATAAATGTAGGTTCTGATCCACTAGCTTTTGAATTTAACTTTGGTTGTAATGGCACTTTGTTATACTTCTGTTGTTTCTACATAACTTTGCTTAATTTTCTGTTTGTGATTTTTATAACTAAGTTGAAATTTCTGGAACTGTTGGCGATATTCATATATACAGTGTATTCAGTGTGATTTTTATAATTTAAACATCTCTACCCCTTCTAATTGTGAACTATCATTATTTCTTGTCAGACTACTAGTATTTTGGCTCAAGTTATGTAGCTGTCTGTATTTCATTGATTTTTTTGTTAGTATTTACTATTGTTTTTCGTTAAATTCTTACATTTATGTTGTTATGTTAAGGTACAGTTTTTTTTTCTTAAGGTAGGTCTATCTTTTTACCTATTTCCTGATTTACAAGGAGAAGTAAACATAAATAAGGTTTTGGACACAAATCATATGGCGCCTAAGGTTGCCAGCAGACATCTGTAGAAAATAAATTGTATGAATTTCCCTGTCTATAAGTTGAGTTTCTTTTGATTGTTTTCTTCTATATTGCTTCACAATAATCATCTTAAACCCCCTTTTAACTCCATGCTTTAAATTTTAATACAATTTTAATAATGATTTTTTCTATTATAGTGGATGATGGTACAAGTTCAATTAAATGTTTAATATCAATGAGTAATTTAGCTTACATGAAGCAATCAAATAAAGGTTTAGAAACATGTAGAAGCTGGATGGAAGAAAATAAACACACTGAAACTTGTTTACTAAAGGCAGCTAGAGTTTTAATGTCTTCTTTTGATTATATGCAGAGATCTATACCAGATTTCCATGAATTACAACTAGGAGATACTGTGAGTAATATCCTTGTATACAATTGTAACAAATTTAGATATTTAATAAAAAAATTGAAACAACATCCTATTAAATAAGAAATGAATGTTTATATCATTGTTATCAAATACGTTATACTGTATATTTTTATAAAACAATTCTTAACATGTTTAAATTATAAATTATTATTCAACGCTAAAAAAACTTTTCTCTATCTTAATAGGTACAGACCCCATTTTTGTGAATGGGAAGCATCAACTTGTGATTTTTTTAAACGTCTCTTCTTTTTTTATTAAAAAATGTAATACTTTTCAAGTTTATTCAACAAATGACATGAAATAATATCAAAATTAGCTACATTATCCTCAAAACTTATTTTTCTTTTAATACTTATTTATAAGCAAACAAAAATAGTGTTATCCATTAAAAAAACACCATGTAGAATTATTTGCAATTCTACTAATAGAGGATGTGATGTAGCTCTAGAAATATGGAGTCATTGTTACCACAATGTCTGGTAGTACTCCTTTGCCATATTTCCAAATAGGTGGAAAGGGAGGTGAAGATCAATATAATGGTCAGTGCAGACATGTTTTCATAACTTATTCATTACTTTTTTATATCATGAACATGAAATTATCATATTTTAGTTTTGCATACAGTGTATTGCAGTGAATTCAGCTAATTTTGCAATATCATTTTGTTTTTATTGTGTTAATTCTTCTCAATAAACTTTTTGAATGGAGAAATGATAAATCATTAAAAGGAAACATCACAAACTCTTGTTTTAAAATTATGAAATATTCTTTTCAATGGAAGGGGACTGAAAGTAGAGAAATGTGACTTATTAAGGGTTAGTCTTTTCAATTAATAGGAACTGAAAGTATAGAAAATGACTTGTTTTGGTTCATAGGTGTGGGCGGCCGTTGAGCACATAGGCCTTCGTGCCCAACTTAACGTTACCAAAGTACGATGTCCTTTGTGAAGCCGTTTTAGCTTGAACCCTTTGTCGTTCGGCAGGTTGTGGGGTTTGCTCAGGTGTTTAAACCGTGTCCGTGTGAGTGCAGGGCACTCACAGATAACGTGGTCTGCAGTTTCGTCCTCTTCCATGCACCAGCGGCACTCTGGATCATCTGTAATGCCCATGGTGTGAAAATGACGTCTTAGATAGCAGTGTCCGGTTAGAAGTCCGGTCACTAGTTTGATTTCGCGAGTGAGTTCGCCGATCCCAGACTGGTGAGTGAGCATCCATGACGGGTGTTTCCGGCTTCTCTTCTTTGGCGGAGGCTACTTGGCTGACATTAGCCTCTCATGGTGGACTGGTTTCTCCAGGGTCCTTGTTGGGGATGGCCTTGGAGTTGCCATCCTCTTTCCTCCCAGCTATGGAGATGGAGGCCTTGGTTATGCTATAATATAGGACTAATCTGAGGCTTTTGGCCTCTTCTTTGCGCTCCTATAATCTGTCATATAGGCTTCCGTACCCATCATATTCTCAGATCTGGCCATCAGTGACTACTCACTGCAGCTGAGAAAATGCTTCAATTAATTAAATATCCATCAAATGCGGTAACAGACGAAACCAAATCCTAATTTGAGGCTAAGAGAAATTGAATTAGTGTTTGTTTCACTTTTTCGTATAAAAAATATTGATTAGTTAGTAATCATGTTCATATGGAATATTGAATTTAAATTATTTCAGGTTCAAATAATTGGTACATTAAGGCAATATACACATGGTAGAAATGTATTTATTAAAAGAATCAACAGAGAGTTATACAATCCTCTTATTTTTATGTCACATTTAGAAGAAATGATTTATTTATATCGTGAAGTGTACAGTCAAGAATAATTCAGTGAAATATAATATTAATTTTCATAATTTTATTGAATATGTTTTTTATTTTTACAATCACACCATCTGATGGGCGTTTTGTGTTATCTTCCTTAGATATTGTTTTGTATTATAGTTATTATTAACACGTTCACATTAACATTTATTTGTAAGAAAATTTTTTACATTGCTTTAACAACAGAACTTATTATCTATCTCATTTCTTCCATTCGCTCAGTAGTCGGTTGGTCGGACAGCGTTGCCAGTTTTCATGAGTTTTGAATTAATTCTGGCGTGAACATACTCCCCGCGTTGAAAGCATAAGGATGGCTTTCAAAGGTCAACTGGAAGGGGGCAGATTTTTTGAAAGCTTCTTTTGATGATTTCTCCAGAGGGAGTTCTTATAGAAGCGACCCTCGCGATACCGTCAGGGCCTCTATGGAGCTTGCTGATTCTACCTAATAACCACTGAGTGGGCATAGTGTTCTCGCCTTTCACTAAAACGAGAGAATCTTCTACTAGATGGCCTTGGTTGGACTTCCATTTGGTGCGTCTTTGGAGCTCCGCAATGTACTCAGATTTCCATCTGTTCCAGAAGTGCTGTGCTAATTGTTGTACGAGCTGAAATCTGGAAAGTCGATTCATTTTTATGTCGGTGACATCTTGATCAGGTGCTGCAATTATTGGTCTTCCAATCAAGAAGTGAGCTGGGGTAAGAGGTCCAAAATCGTTGGGATCAGAGCTCAGTGGGCATAAAGGACGCGAATTCAAAATCGCCTCGATTTGTGCGAGAACTGTGGCAAATTCTTCAAATGATAAATGAACTTGGGTCAAAACGCGCCTTAAATGATGCTTTACGCTTTTGACAGCTGCTTCCCACAAACCTCCGAAATGAGGAGAGTAGGGTGGTATAAAACTCCACTCTATATTCTGAGAGCTACATTTCTCGATTATAGTGTTGCTGCCATGTTTTAGAAAATCCTTTAGCTCTCGCTGTGCCCCGACGAAGCTTGTTCCATTGTCGGACAATATTTTTGATGGTTTGCCTCGTCTAGAGACAAAACGATATAGCGCTTGAATAAATGATTCTGAAGAAAGGCTAGAAATCAATTCCAAATGGACTGCTTTAGTTGATAAACAAATAAATACGCCAATATAACATTTACTTAAACGACAACCTCTACCTTTCTTATCGTTAATCATAAATGGCCCCGCGTAATCAACTCCCACTATTGAAAATGCACTAGAAGGATTAGTTCTATCGCGCGGTAAGTTGGCCATAATTGGCTGTATGGTTTTAGCATTGAATTTGAAGCATTTCACACAATTCTTAACAGTCTTTCGTGCAAGATTTCTACCGGATATAACCCAGTAATTTTCTCTTATAGTGCTTAAGAGCAGCTGAGGGCCGCCATGCAATAGGCGTTCATGTTCTTGTAAAAATAGTAGCTTTGAAAAATGATGCCTTGAATTGATCAAAATTGGATGCCTTTTGTCAAAGGAGTAATTTGAATGTTTTAGTCGCCCTCCTACGCGTAGCAAACCATCGGGTTCTAGAAAGGGACTAAGACTTAATAGATTACTATGGGAGCTCAAAGGCTTGTTATTTTTCAATGTTTCAATTTCGGTAGAATACGATTGAGATTGACAAATTCGAATGAGACATTTTAGAGAATCACTTAACTCCTGTACTGTAAGAGAACCGCCTCTTCTGCGATTTCTCTGAAGACAATTATCCTTAAATCGTAAAATGTATGCCATTGTTCGTTGCATTCTTGAGAAATTTGAAAAACGTTCAAAGGGAAAACTCAGAGTAGGGGGCGCAACATTGGTCAGAAGACTGGATTTAAGTTCAGGTAAATCATGAACCACCTCCAGCTTGTCATTGGGCCAAAAACTTGGGTCCTTAGCTAGCCAAGTAGGGCCGCGCCACCACAAATCAGAGTTTAAAATTTGACTAGGATATATTCCCCTTGAAGCAATATCTGCTGGATTATCGTGGGTGGGGATGTGCCTCCAATCGGCGTGTTTAGTGAGAGACTGAATTTCTGCCACTCTATGGGCCGTGAATGTTTTTAGCAGATTCGGGCTTGTGCGTACCCAAGCTAGAGTTATAGTTGAGTCCGACCAAAGTGTGAAAGATTTGAATTGAATTTTTAAAGCAGTTTTAGCTTTATCTGTTAGGCGGGCTAGAAGCAATGCTGCGCATAATTCCAACCGCGGGATTGGTATTGTTTTTATAGGTGCCACCTTTGCTTTGGCGCATAACAGGGATACATGAACCTTTTGATCGGAATCAATACTTCTCAAATAAACACAGGCTCCGTAAGCCTTTTCCGAAGCGTCAGCGAAACCATGCAGTTGTAATTCAACAGCATTCTTGCAAATAGCTTGTCTGTTTAACTCAAGATCGTTCAAAATAAGAAGCTCCTTCTCCAACCTTACCCAATTTTCAGATATAGCTTTTGGAATAGCGTCATCCCAAGCTAATTTATTTTCCCATAATTTTTGCATTATCATTTTTGCGATAATAGTACATGGGCTTAGTAAACCAAGGATGTCGAATATTTTTGATATAGTAGATAAAATTGTGCGTTTTGTGACCTTTGTACCTATAGGATTGGTATGAATTTTATATCGAAGCTTATCGTTATTGCAAACCCATATCAAGCCTAATGTTTTTGTTTTGCCATCATGCGCAAATTCTAGTATATCGGATTTTAAATCATTTGAACTTATATTTTTGAGCGCGTTGGTGTCGTTAGAGCACCATTTTCGGAGTGCGAAACATCCCGATTTAAGAGTGTCACTTATCGCTTTACATATGTATTGCGCATGCTCAAGTGTAGGTGCACCTGTTAACAGGTCATCTACATAAAAGTCGTGCTTAATGATTTCGGCTATTTCCGGGTTCATTTCTTGAATATCCTCAGCGAGTTTAGCTAAACAGCGTATTGCAAGATAACTGGCAGAGGCTTGCCCGTATGTAACGGTATTTAGCTGGTAGACTTCCAGGTTATCACTCGGATTTTCGCGCCATACAATTTTTTGCAAATGCCTTTGCTCGGGCGTTATTGAAATTTGCCGGTACATTTTAACTATGTCTGCCGAAACTACATAGTTATATTTCCTAAACCTTAAGACTATTGATAGTAAATCGTCTTGTAAAACGGGTCCAATGACTTGAATATTGTTGAAGGATAGACCGTTGCTAGAGGGCGCTGATGCATCGAAAACTACCCGTAGTTTTGTGGTCAAACTCTCTTCTCTCAAAACTCCGTGATGCGGCATGAAATATTCGAAGCTTGAATCATTGCCGTTACAAATTGTCATATGGCCTAGCTCTTTATACTCGTTCATAAATTGTATATATCTGCTGTGCAGCATTGGATCTCTCCTGAATTTTCGTTCTAATGCATAGAAACGTTTTTCGGCTTGAGCTTTCGACTCACCTAAACTAGAAGGTTGTTGCTTCAAAGGTATAGTGACTGTAAAACGTCCGTTCGCGTCTCTGGTAGTAGTTTTGATGAAATTGTCCTCGCAAAATTGTTCATCTGGAGAAAGTTGTCGCGTGCTAGATATTTCCTCGATTTCCCAAAATTTGGCTATTGAATTTAATAATTCCTGGTTTATACTTAAATTACAAGAAGCCTTTTCAACGTTGTTAGTACTTATTTGCCCAGATACAACCCAACCTAGCACTGTATCAATTAATAGCGGCATATTTTTTCCTAACGAAATTTTGTTATTGCTTAAAATTGTCCAAAATAGGTCCGCGCCAATGAGCATGTCTACTGGTCCGGGAATGTTGAATTGTGGATCAGCTAGCTTTAGATCACCTGGAATCGCCCAAGATTGCGTGTTGATTCGACAACACGGCATCACACTTGTAATCTCTTTTAGAATATAACAATTGCCATGCGCTTTAAAATTGGTATGTATAGATTTAAATGAAACCTTACACCTTTTACTGACCTTTGAAATATTGTTTGAAATTCCGAAAATTGAAAGATCTGTTTTATGTGTCGCAATATTCAAACGCTTTTGCAAATCCTCCGTTATAAAGGAAGTTTGAGAACCACAATCTAATAACGCTCTTGCTTTGTGAAAATTATTGAAATTGTCTGAAATGAGTAAACAGGCGGTAGATAATAGCACCTGCCCCGCCGCTGGTACCACTACGCCACTGCTTAGTGCTGCGGAACTTGAGCTCGCGTTGTCCGCTATCTCGAGTTTTTCATGCAAAATTGTATTGTGCCAAGCTTTACACACTTTGCAAGGCCCTAATTTACACTGTTTGACAGAGTGACCCGAACGCAAACAGTTATGGCAAAGATTTGATTTTTTGACAAAATCTTTTTTTTGTGTTATTGTTAATCCGAGAAACTCTGCACAACGATATATTGAATGCTCTTTCTTGCAATAGGAGCATGTATATGTACTTGAGGTCAATGACCTTACTCTACTTTGTTTATTGAATTTATTTTCCTCATTACTAAATTTTGAATCTGATTTATTTAAACTGAGACTGTTCTTTGATTCTAACATATTAAGAAAATTGGAACGTTTTTGTAAAAATTGTAGGAATTTATCTAACTTTGGCAATTCTTCCTGATCTCTATTTTCCCTTTCCCATTCAAGGTTTGAGCTAGTATCTAATTTATTAGTAATCCAAAAAATTAGTAGAGGATCCCAATTAGTTATATTTTGCCCCAATTGTTCAATAGATCCCAAATGTTTGTGAATATCGTCAGCTAAATTTTGTAGTTTTTCAGCTGTCGGTTTTTGTATATTTTCTAATGAAAAAATAGCTCTAATATGTTCATATATTAATTTTTTAGTATTGTCAAATCTTTTTGAAATTGTGGCCCATGCCACTTCATAATTGTCGGCCGTATATTTGATTTTGGAAATGGACGCCGCTGCTGTTCCTCCTAGTGCACTTCGCAAGTAATAAAATTTTTGAATATTATCTAATTTTTTACTATCATGAATAAGGCATTTATATGTGTCCCTGAATTCTAACCAATCTTCAAAGTTTCCACTGAATTTAGGAAGTGATATATCCGGAAGCTTTATACCCTCGTTTTTACAACAAGCTTTGTCTGAAATCACGCTAAGATTTGTATCATTATCGTGATTATTGTAGCTTTGTAAAATGTTTTTAGCAACAGCGATTGCATCATAATATGAATTTTCAAATCTCTCTCGTTCGATTAATTGCTCATCTAAATTTATATCATCCTGTAACTCTATTTCTAATTGATATGATTTGAATTCGTCAAGATAATTTTCGGCATCACGTAACCTATCTTTTAATTTTGTAACTTCTGTTTGGCTTAAATTAGATATAGTTGCAAATTCATTTACCGCTTTTGTGAAAATAGTTAACTGAGCTTTAATTACACCTCTTTTCTTTATTAGTTTGCCAAGTTCTGCCATTTTATATTGTCAAATTGTTCAAGCACAAACAGAGAAGCTTTGAAATCGCAAATGGAAAGAAAAATTCGGAAATAAATAATTTGGAACAAACTCACTCTGATTTCGGTCGAACTGCCTGATTCTTGCAATTGAACTAGTCGGCCAGTTGAGTTGATGTTTGGTCGCCGTGATATTGTATCGACTACTTGTTTGGTCGATCACTTTGCACTCGTTGATAGTTGCTTGCAGCACGTGGTAAATTGTTTTTGGGTTATAGTTGTTAATAATATATTGTTTATTGCGAATTTTCACTGGTTTTGTTTATAATCCGCTCGTAAGGACCATGTTTTGTATTATAGTTATTATTAACACGTTCACATTAACATTTATTTGTAAGAAAATTTTTTACATTGCTTTAACAACAGAACTTATTATCTATCTCATTTCTTCCATTCGCTCAGTAGTCGGTTGGTCGGACAGCGTTGCCAGTTTTCATGAGTTTTGAATTAATTCTGGCGTGAACAGATATTAAAGGTAAACTTTTATAATTTTTTATTTTTAGCGTTACATGAAGTTTTAATTGATAATTATTAAATTTGTGAATTAATGACTATTAAAAATAAAAAAAGACTATTATCAAATATCGATAGCTACGTTGCAAAATCCTGTAAGTGCAAAAACTAAAAATGTTCAGGAGGCGAATAAAACTGCATATGTTTTATTTTATGTTCTATTTTTATTGCAAGCTTAAGACAAAGATGGAATGTTTTGAGTAAAATTTTTGGTCATTTTTGATCACCAATCAACCCTAAAAAATTATTTTGTGAGATTTTTACTCGATATACTATTGTTGGTATAACAACTATATTATATAAAAATATCTCCAACTATTTCTGAGTTGGTTTTCGGGCTAAAAAGCTCCTTTCGAAAACCGTTTTCAGGTATTTGAATTTAAAAAAAAACGAGACACTATCTTGAAAAGATATATTTATAATAAGAAAACGATATATTTGTTTTGATTCAAGGTTGCTCAAAGTCAAGAAGTGATAACCTATTGATCTGATATGCATATCTTTAGGTATCTGCCTTAAACTTTTAAATATTTTTATTTAATTGTTCAATTTTGTTTTAAAATAATGTTTAAGAAGATTACAACTGAATTTAATTATGTTAAGCGACAATTTTCATCAGTTAAAAGTAAAATTGGTATAATAGGAGTACCTTTTGGTAAAGGCGCCTCTAAAACAGGAGCCAATAATGGACCTGAAGCGATAAGGACTGGAGGTTTAATTGAACAACTTTCTGGATTTTGTAAGTAAAATACTATTTAAATAATAAAAATAATAATATCTATATTCATACTAAAAGTAGTTCATTTGTACCTTTTACGAATTCTTAATAAATTATGGAAGTGATCATGTACTTCCAAAGATTTTACATGTAGTCAATTTTGGATTTCTTTTCACTTTCATATTGGAAAATCTTAATTTCAATTTATTAAAATAATACCAATTCCTTTATACGAGGAGGAAACATAAACTTGTCAAAATATTTTGTGTAATATCATTAGAATAGTTCCCAATGTACAGATAATGTAATTATGCACACTTTGTATATTAATAAAATAAACTTATTTTTTTAGATGACAAATCCCTGATACACGATTATGGAAATATAGCATACAAGGTTCTCGAAAGGCATAAATCAATTCCAAATATGAAAGAATACAATGAAATGGTATCTTGTAATGAAGAAGTTTCTAGAAAAGTGGAAGAATTGCTACGAGATGGTCATATCTGCTTAACACTAGGAGGAGATCATTCAATCGGTATGAATAAGCATATCCTGTTTCGAATATTGTGTTTAATGAAAAACAAAAGTAAATGTGTGATCTTCGCCGTTAAAGGTAAAACCCACTGCCAACATGAAAACGTCGAATTAAGGATGGCTTATTCAACAGAAACAAGATACTGCGACCCAAATGATTTCTTTTTACTTTAGATTAATTTTAAAAATAGTGATTTTGGCTGAACTTTTCCACTAAAGCCTAAAATTTACTGATGAAAAACCAAAGTAAATATGTGATCTCCATCGTTAAAGGTAAAACCCACTGCCAACATGCAAACGTTGGATTGTGGATGGCTTGTTTAACACAAACGAGCCACTGTGACTCAAAGGAAATAATTCTTCTTCTTTTCTATTGGCTTTTTGTCTAACGACATACAGCCGAGATCTGTGTTTGCTTGTAAACAGTTTGTTTGAAGATTGCACAGTGAGGTACGTCTGAAGACAAAGGGTAGCAGATATAGACTCTTCACGTCCTGTGGTGTATCCAGGACATTACACAGAGGGTTGCACCAGGAGAGTAGCATAAAGAAAGAACTTTTTTTCTGAAAGTGGAAAATTCAGCTTTAGAAAGTAGCTCCTATGAAAGTAAAAATATTCTCTACCATTCTACAACTATTATAAGCTATGCCATGCATTACAAAATTGGATATAAACGCCTACTGTTTACTCAGAGTATTAAGCTATTTCGTATCAGTTACTTGAGCTAAAAGCTCCACTGACTTCGACCCTGGAACCAGAAGCAACGAATAAATATTAATGAGGACTTGATGATTTTCCTTAGCATTCATTTTATATAGATGTTGTGGAGTGCCACAATGTGTTAATCTCATTCTATTGATAAGTTTACTCATAATAATTTCGTTTCTCAGCTGTATTTCTTTATGATTATGTATGTGTAGTACAGGGTGTAACAAACACTACAACCCAAGTGATCTATTGCTGTGGCACTAGGGGATGTTCAGTGATTACCGAACTCTTTTTAAAAAGTTCAGTATATGGCTATAGCTGCCAGAGATGATTAGCTTCTATTTTATATGCTCTGGAGTTCTCATGCTTCGAGAGAATGTGGATGGAGATTTTTTCTTTTATGTAGCAGAATCTCCACATTGCATTATCTGCTAAACCTAACGTCTCCATTAGACAGCAATGCCCCTACAAAATTGTTCTTACTCAGATTAGTACATTAATTGGGTTATATAAAGTAATCTATTTTCCATGTTAAGGTAGATAAGGTTAAATGGGTATTCAAATTAGTAGAATACAAAAGTTTACATTTTAATTTTCTCGTGAATAATTGATATTTTGGATTTGAAATTGAATGTGGAGTTAGCATCAAAGTAAAAATTACTGCGTATGGTTAGCTGTGTACTTATCTGCTATATTGTGGCCAATTCACATGTTAGGAATCGTTTCAAAAAGTTTCTCATTTAACAAAAGTTTTATCTGTGGCAGGAGCCAGTAGTCACTTGGTACAAAATCTGGTAAATAAGGTGGATATGGATAGATGTCTTTTTCTAAATATATGGGAGATTTTTCTTAACTGAGTTATCGAATAAACAACTATCTGTTTGACAAACTGGTTTGTCTTCTTTTTAACACAATCTCTTCTGTTTTAAATTTCATTTTAAAAGCCAAATGAATTTCGCAAATGTTGATTTTTTATTTATGATTTGCAGCGGTAGGTACAGTAGATGGACACGTCAAAGCCAAAAAAGATATTTGCATTTTATGGATAGACGCGCATGCAGATTTAAATACAAACAAAACATCAGACAGTGGAAACATTCACGGCATGCCTTTGGCTATTCTAGCGTCAGAATTATCCGACTACTGGCCTTACTTACCAGGTATGGATTGGCAGAAACCAGTAATATCTCTTAGAAATTTAGCTTATATAGGATTAAGATCGGTCGATCCATATGAGAGAATGGTCATAGATAAACTTGGTATCACTGCTTTTGGTATGGCCGACGTCGAAGAGCACGGAATACATTCTGTGGTTGAAATGGCTTTGAGAGCCATTGATCCCGATAAAACTAGATCAATACATGTTAGTTTTGATATCGATTCACTGGATACTTTGGAAGCGCCTAGTACTGGAACCTCCGGTAAGTTGTGATATTATTAACTTCAACCAAAATTTCCGGAACCTTCGATAATATTCATCATCAAGCCTTTTTTGATGTGGATTACTCCTCTATTTTTGTTTTCTCCAGTTCTTTCGACCTGCCTCTTCTTCTTGGTTACAACGGGGTCCATTGCATTATCCTTTTGATCATTTAAGTTATTTTTCTTCTCATTACCTATTGGATCTATTATAGTTCTCATTATCTTTCTCTCGGTTCCTTTAAGTTCTTCTTCTTCCCTTTTGTTGATTACTGTTGTTCCCATCGCATAATTGATAATATTAATGATGAAAATTATCCACTGTAACTCACTATTACAATATCTTTATTTTCAAGTCACTGGGCTACCATAGAATGTTAAATTAACCTCTATATTATAATTTTATTAGCTTCTGTTCTTAGTTCTCATTGATTTAAAATATTATTGAATGCTATCTTTTCACTTACAGTTCGCGGGGGTTTAACATTAAGAGAAGGAATTCACCTTATGGAAATGGTATATGATACAGGTAGATTAAGTGCAATGGATCTAGTAGAAGTTAATCCAGATCTAGGAAGTGAGCAAGATGTTAAAAAAACTGTAGATGCAGCAATTCAATTAATATCAGCTGCATTTGGAAATAACCGGCGAGGGATGAAACTTAAAAATGCTACATTGCCTTTACAAACATTCCCTCCAACACGACCTCCAATAATGTGAGCAACCATGATGTAATGACTTTTCGAGGGAAATACAACTGCAAATGTAAATACTAGCTATCTGTACTTGGCGCAATAATCAATCCATTCAAAAAATTGATCAAGTTTGTCCATTAGAACTAGATACATGTGGAGTACTTTGAGTAATTACTAACTCTGTTTTCAATATGGCGTTTCTTTACAATTTATTCCTTTATTTATTACAATAGTTCAATTTTTGTAAAAAGATGCAACACTATCATTCTACAACAGCTTTACAAATTTAACACCAAATATAATAAAAACGAACTAGAAACAAAGTGAAAACCGTAGGCTTGAAAAGTGTTTCCTCCATGAGCCCAGATAAGAGCCGTAATTCATCTTATTATGCTAAAGTTTTGAGTGTAAGCCTGGTTATAGCATCCCAAACATGTTGAATTGAGTTTTTGGCTAGACTTTGAGCAGGCAAATTTAGTACTGGATTTCTTTCGTACAATTTTCGCCATAGGTTGTCGAGCATTATACAATATATGGCTGCCAAACTTCTCATATGCACCTATCGGCTGTCATAACCAAGTCAAAATTTACGCTTCCCCATCCCATTACTGAACTGAACTAACTTATTGTAAAAAATAGTTTTGGAAGAAATGTCAATTTTTATGTTGTTAGTTGCAGAATAGGAAAAAGGCAACGCAACTTCTTATTGTTTTCTACTTAGACTTACTTCACGTTCCCTTTTAATTTTCACAAAAGTAACTTTTATGTTTTGTTTTTTCCTTTTTTTTTTATTGTGTAGACTCAGTTGAAATTTTAGGAACCGCCACTACACAAATATTCACATTTGCACTACCTGTGTATGTATGTATATATCAAGCATTACAAAGCACATGCTTTCCTCAATGGTAGATTTTTTTCAACCACTATAATTTCATCTTGTAAATGTACTAAATAAATCAAACTATTTTACTGATCTTTGGAGATCATCTCAAATTCCAATAACCCTGTGACCTACCATCCTGAACTAAAATAATAGTTCTCAGATATTGAAATTTTAAAATCACCAGTTGGTTAGAAACATCAAAAATTTATAATAATTTTATACCTATTTATGCAAACTAGTTAAATTTGAGCAGTATTATATCTTGAGTGAACCCGAATGTAAATTTTCAAATCTCTCAATTAGGCTAAAATCTTCCACTTGAGAGAATATTGGATTTTTTGGTTTTATGCACCTTTTTTTGTTAGGAGTATATCAAAAAGATAAAAATGATAGAATTAGAAAAGAATAATCCAAAAATGTACCATTTTTCAACCCTTGTATCTATCTGAAATTTGCTTAAAATTCAAAACGTGTTAGATTATTTTTATGCTGAATTTATTAAACCATTTTCCATGTATGACTATTATACCAGTGACTATATATAAAACTAGTAATTGTTATTAGTACAAAACTGTAAATTGTATTATTAATAAAAATTATTTTAGTTGATGAATTCTTGATTCACATGAACCAAACTCAAATTCTAAGTCACTTTTGTAGTTGGGGACATTCGATTTTATCGATAACTTTCTATCTTTTATCTGACCTTTTAACCCTTCCTATTTTATCCCCTCTGCAAACAGGCGCAAATCGAAGAAATCGTGGTCAAAATTATATTTGCTCATTTTTATGATGAATTTGTTGAAAATATAACTTTGATCTAATGCCCACTGTTTGTCACCTGATTAGTGACATGTATCTGCACACATAGCAGACTTAATTGTGACGGCATCTGACTGACTCAAAAGTAAACAATAGTTCATTTTGCTTTATAACAGCTTGAGGTAATCAGAATTTGCAACAATTTTGAGCTTTCCAGACTTTTTTCTAAATAAACAATGATTGTATTAGAACATATTTATTTCCTCATTCTAACAAAGTGACAGGAGCTATTCTACATCCCCTTTTTAAGTTCAACTATAAAAAATAAATTACCTCAGTGTCACACCAAACAATTCAATTTAAACTTCATTTACAAATATCCATCTTTGGAATATTGCTCTAATATTTGGAGCTCGGCTTCCAAGCATGCCCTGAAGAGGTTCGACTCAATACAGAAGAGAACAATTCGACTTATAGACGATTCAGAGTTGATTAGAAACTTGGGCAGCTTAAAGTATGGAAGAAAGTTGCTGACCTGACTCTATTTTACCGATACTACCAGGGCAAATTACTGGATATCAACTGAAACATACCCAGTAGCTTCAATGATATTTAATGGATGTTTTCAAAGAGTTTTTTTCTGTAAAATGCTTCTCACAAACAAATATTGTAATCTCCCATTTAAAAAAAAAAATTCAACACATTCATGTTCATAAATAAATATTATTATAATTCAATTGAAAAGAACAAAATTTTTAAATATAACACCATCCATTATCTATTACATTATTTAGGTCCAATCATTTCAGACGGTTTCACCCATTCGTCAAACTGTTGTTCTGTAAGTATTCCCAATTTCACAGCGGTTTTCTTCAAAGTTGAATTCTCTTTGTGAGCCGTCTTGGCAATCAGAGCGGCTTTATCATATCCAATATGGGGATTCAATGCCGTAACCAACATCAAACTTTCGTTCAATAATTTATCTATTCTTTCAGTATTTGCTTTAATTCCATCGACGCAATTCTTGGTGAAGCATTTGGTACTATCACCTAATAGTCTTATCGATCTAAGTACGTTGGATACAATCATAGGCTTGAAAACGTTAAGTTCAAAGTGACCGTTAGCACCACCGATGGTAACAGCAACGTGGTTACCCATTACTTGAGCCGCAACCATAGTGATAGCTTCACACTGAGTAGGATTGACTTTTCCCGGCATAATAGAACTACCTGGTTCATTTTCGGGAAGAGAGAGTTCTCCTAAACCACAACGGGGACCAGATGCTAAAAATCTACAAGGAAAATAATCAGTTTACTTGTTCGTTTGATATTCTTAATTTTCACCTAATATCATTGGCGATTTTCATTAGAGATACAGCTATGACATTCAAAGCTCCAGATACCTCGACCATTGCATCACGAGCTGCTAGCGCTTCAAATTTATTTGGTGCGGAAGTGAAAGGTAAACCAGTCAATTCCGAGATTTTCGCGGCACATTTTTCAGCAAAACCTTTTCTTGTATTCAAACCAGTACCGACAGCAGTACCTCCCAAAGCCAGCATTCTTACCCTGCCAAAAAAATTATAATGAATTCTGGTACTACAATATGTTGATACTGAAAGACAAAACTAGTAGTTTTAAAAAAGACAAATGAAATTTTGAAATCAGTACAACAGTTGGATAACAGACCGATGAGACAATGTTCTTTGGTATGATAAATCAAAGTATAAAATGTGAATCCAAGAGATATGTGTTTATACGAGGGTGCATCAAAAGGCCTGATTTTCCAATGAAATATACGGTTTAGAATAAACAAATCTATTTTTAATTCAATTTGTCTTTGGACATTTTTTTATCGTTTCTCCTATTTTTTTTATTCCTTTCATAATATAGAATTTGTCGAATTAATCAAAATACGTTCTTTTTGTAAGATGATCTCATCACTAGAGTTATATCTCTTCCAGCTGAGCTATTTCTTCAGGTTTGCAACCAAGACATAATTAATTAAGTACAAATTTGAAGAAACGAGCAGATCAGAGAACAGTCTTAGTAGAAACCATGGATTTTTGTTACTGAAACTGCATATTTCTGCACTCTGGCATTATTCTACTGCAAGAGAATTTCTTGGCCAATTGTGGTCTTTTTTTTCAAATCTTCGTTAACTTGAACTGATGCGATGGTATAATGTTCGTCATTGATAGTTTTATTCTTTTGAATGTAATCAATGCAGTTGTGAAAGTCAAGTCAAGCTGATAAATCCACCTTATCTCTTTTTGGTGTCAATTTACAGCGAGGAAGTAACTATTTTGACTACTACTTGATATCTGGTGCATTAGCATTCATGTTTCTTCCACGGTTAAGAAATAACCTCCTACATATTGCAATTAATCCTGTGACGTTGTAACATGATTATATTTGTGGTTGATGGTTGACCTAGCAATCATCTTGCGGAAAGTTCATACTCAAAAGTAATTATTCAATATTGGAACCATTGAGTCGAGTAAGATTTCTATTGGTTTCGCCCTTTTAATCTACGTTCTACCAACGCCATATTGTGAATTATTTTGGGTGTACAGACTTCAATTGGGCATCTTCCGTGTTTGGATGAAATTGAGTAAACAACTTTTTATCATTGAGATTGATGATGTATGTATCAAGCTTAGCCTTATCTGTCTATACAAACTAAATAACGCAGCTTGTTCAAATTTCCGTAGGAATTAAATGCCTTTTGAGAGGAGCACTGTTGTTACGGTCTCATTAACCCACCATCGTATGAAGAGATTTCAGAAGTATGTACAATAATCTACCATCATATGTGATGATATAATTCATAGTTTAATACCCCCTGAACTTGGTCATTGATTCTGGAACTATCTGAAAGGATAATGATCCTTTGTTATAATTATTCTGGAGCATTTTACACTGAACTTGATAAAAAGGGGGTGAATTTTATAAAATGACCAAAAGAACTTATATGAAGTATTAATTAAAAAACATTTAGAAATGGAAGGAAAAGGTGGAAACTTTTATGGAAATAAAATTTTAAATGTTTTTATCTTGAAAAGTGGAAATACTGACCTTGGTAATGTAGCATTAATTCTATCAATTGCGAAAGCCATCTGTTGTGTGTAACCACTAAATTCTTGACCCAAAGTTAAAGGTACGGCATCTTGTGTATGTGTCCTACCTATTTTTATTATATCTTTAAATTCTTTGGATTTTTTGTCCAGTCCTTCGTGTAAAGCTTTTAATCCCGGTAACAAAGTGTGTTCAATTTCAACGGCAACGGCAATGTGCATAGCTGTAGGGAAAGTGTCGTTGCTGCTCTGACTCTTATTTACGTGGTCATTTGGATGGACAGGATCTTTTGAACCAAGTTTACCTCCCAATATTTCTAAAACAAAAAGCTGTTATAAAATTTGTATTATTAACTCTCCCTAAAGAGTAAATATCAATTTTTAATTTAATATATAATGTGTACTATGTGGTGGAAGTCAACTGAATGATGAATTGGTAGGGGAAGACCAATTCAGTGACCAGCTGAATCTCTAGATTTAACTCAAGTTGATTTTTTCTATGAGGAGATTTGAATAATGAAGTATATCTAAAATACCTGCCACTACAAGAAGTACATGAAAATTAGAATTAGGTATATGTAATACATTTAAGAGCATCCAGGAATTGGCCACAATCAAAAATTTGTAATCAATGAAATTTCTGTTTGTCTATATTTATTTTTATTTTTATTATTAAACATTTTTGGGGATAGAGTCCTCAGTGATGTCTATTTAGACAGATGTCTACTGTATTGAAATACCTCAGCAAATGTGATTTCTACATAATGGGGCTATAATACATCAGTATCCATAAAGCCAATCAGTTGATAAATTTTCAGAACGATGGATTAGTAGGGGAGGACAAATTCTATATTGTCTATATTTATATATATTTATTTTAGACACATGGTGACATTCTGGGCAAATGGTGGTTTAAATTGACACAAATTTCATTTTTATTACTACTTATTAAACAAAATAAAGTCATTCAGTTGATAAATTTTCAGAACGATGGATTGGTAGTGAAGGATCAATTCAGGAGTCAGCTGAATCTCTAGATTTGACTAGTTGATTTTTTCTATGAGGGTATTTCAATAATGAAGTATATCTAAAATACCTGTCACTACAAGAAGTACCCGAAAATTAGAATTAGGTATTTAGAATACATTGAAGAGTATCCAGGAATTGGCCACAATCAAAATTTTGTAATCAAAGAAATTTCTTGTTTGTCTATTATTATTATTTATTGTTTGTCTATGTTTATTATTTCTTATGAAACAACATATTCTTCATGGGGTTTTATTATTGTTATTATGCGACTAGAACATTTTTAGGGAAAGAGGCAACAGTGATGTCATTTTAGACTTTCTGGAGAATCAGATAGCTCTACTGTATTGAAATATCTCAGTAAATGTGATTTCTACATAAAGGGGCACTAATACATCAGACAAATTCAGTGGCCAGCTGTATTTCTAGATCTAGTTCAAGTTGACTTTTTTCTATCTCACTCACTATAATAACGTATGAAAATTAGAGTTAAATATTTGGAATTAAAAACTTTTTTTACATTCATTTTAAGAGCAACTAGGAATTGGCCACAATCAAAAATTTGTAATTAAAGAACTTTCTCGTTTGTTCATATTTATTTTATACACATGGTGTCTTCTGTGCAAAGGTTCATGAAAATAAGAATTAAGTATTTGGAATTGAAAACTTTTTTGATATTTATTTCAAGAACAGCCAGGAATTGGATACAACCAAAAATTTGTAATCAAAGCAATTTCTGTTTGTTTATATTTATTTTTTATATGGGAAGACATTCTGGACAAATGGTGATTGTTTATATTACTTATTATACAAAAAAGTCTTTGTTGGGTAGTATTACTGAAGTTTATATTAATAGACCAAAATTTTTGAGGAGACAGTCCACAGTGGTGTCTATTTAGACTTTCTGAAGAATCAGTGGCATGTACTTATTGAATTACCTCAGCAAATGTAGTTTCTACATAATGGGGCTCCAATACATCAGAGTCTTCAAATTCACAGACTTACGATCAATTTATAGAATGATGCATTGGTAAGGGAGGATCAATTCAGTGGCCAGCGGGGGGTGGGATACTTGAAAAATGAATTCAGCAAAATTTGTATGAAATGGTTTTCTTATAGGTTTTACTTATAATTGGAATTTTCAGTTATTTCATCTTTTATTTTATTTGCAATTATTATGAAACAATAAAGACAAAAAAATCTAAACTGACTTACCTATAGCCCGGTTACTTATAACTTCATTAGTATTCATGTTAGTCTGGGTACCAGATCCAGTTTGCCAGATAACGAGAGGAAAATGATCACAATATAATTTTCCCGAGATAACATCATCTGCAGCTTTCACAATGGCATCGGCTACTTTGGGATCTAGGCCATAGTCCTTGTTCACTATTGCTGCTGCCTTTTTCAAAATACCCATAGCTGTTATGACGGGATACTGCAGGAAATTAATTACCATTAACAAAATATGAGAAAATCTAGTAGTTTAGACTACTTTAACAGCTTAAAATAATATAATTTTACCATTGTGGAAATCTCATACCGCTTGTTTTTTAAATGTACATTTTGTTGAAATTAAATTGCAAAAAAACAAATTCTACAAACAGAGAAACTTGTGACTGGACTGTATAATTTATTTTATATTATCAAATGAAGAGTACGGATTGTGAAGTTCTTTTAAATTTGATCGTGCCGTACTTGACAAGGCTTAGTGTTAACAAGCTAACAGTCTACATCATATCGAAGCGCCTAACACCTCCCAAATATATTCTATGAGGATTAGATCGGGCTTGAATGGTGGTCTATTCGTGGTTGGATCCCGTGTTACTGTAGTAAGTTGAAGATTACCATACTGTGTATTTGCGTTATTTACAGGTCTATATCATGAACCAAGGGTATGGCTAGATCCTCCAAATGCACCTTTAAGTGTTAAAACTTTCCTAAAGATATTACAAAATCTACTTTAAGGATCTTGGTATATCAAAATGAGACAACGCAAAGAGGATAGGACTTAAAAACAGTTCAATTTGTTTCCAATGTATTTTCCATTTCCCATAAATGACTTCTTTTTCATTTAATCGTCTTATTTATGGCACTAGTGCAAGAGAAAAGGATTAGTTTTGGTTTGTAACATATTTTTGGGACATTATCTTGCTTCATGTCAAGCGGTCTTTAAGGATATTATTTTAATTGAACCATGATACGAAATATAATTAATGTAATTAAAAACTAGTACAATACTAGCGATTAATTATATAGAATAATGAGTTTGTAAATTAAAACCGTTTAACTTGTTTTTCCATATTTCATTAATTTGATATTACATTAGTTTTACATGTCTAATTGTAAATACAACATAAATCATTGCGATAACAATGAACAATAATTAATTAAGGATTATTTTAATGCTGTAACAATATTATCTGGTGAATTATTAAAGGAAACGAATTTAAAAATTTGAAATCAAAATTTTATAATTATACAGAACAGAGGCGCCAAAAATATTATTGGGGGTAATTAATCTCTATACAAAATTGCATCTTTGGGGAGTTATATAGAAGTATGGAACAAAATTTCAAAAAAAAAATAATTCTTTTCAACCCTCAACTTAAAGGTATTAAATTTGGTAAATTATATGAGACTATTAAGCGATATAAACATTCTGGGGCGTTAATTGGGGATGACCTAACCTCTCACTTGATTTAAAAAATTTTATTTTCCTACCACGGATAATTCAATTCTAAAACTTATTTCATTCTTGCAATGTTGTTTTTTTTGACAGATAAAACACTTTTAAGGTTAGATAACCCCTAATTAACTTTACTTAATGCCCTTAACAGTCTCATACTGTGTACCAAATTTGGTATTTTTAAGTTAAAGGGTTGCAAATAAAATGCTTTGTGAAATCGTCATAGTGGTTTATTAAGTAATCTAAAATATTGTAGTGGGCGTTTCGTCACTCCATTTTAAAACGAAAAGTTCCTATAAACTTGTGTGATAAGTCTTGTCGTTAATGAGATACAGGGAGCTGAATTGCTTGTAATAAATGTGCTCTGACTGTATGTATCTTCGGGCTAACCAATGATGGTGAACCATATTCTTTGTATCAAAACATAAAAACTACTTTGTGAAAAGACTATTTATTATTCACGAACATAATTAATTAAACTTAGTTTCAATAATCCGACTACTGTACTCGATGAATGCCGCTTTAAATACCAAAATCCCATTGTAAACAAAAGCTATTAATAATAATATTTATGGTCCTTAGAGCCACATCAATACAAAAAAGAAGGGTAAGTAATTTGATACTTTAATGAAACTTCAAGTGTCTAAGGGACACTTTGTATCACTTAACTACACGATTAACTGATGTTGTATCTCTGTCTGGGATACATTCGTGCAATGTTGCCTAATTTTGAATAGGAAATTATTATGTCAGAAGTAATACGAAACAACATGCTTATTCCAAGTGAAATTTGAAAGGATATTTTCAAATACTTTCGTCAAACCTAAAAACTAACGCAAAAACGAATAAGAAATTTATATCATACGAATTTTTTGATACGTTTACTAATATACATATTCGTTTAAAGTTGACTGGAACTTTTGTTAAATCAAAGAATATTATTGAACGACCCACAATTAGAAAACCAGATCCTTCAAATTATTGACCAACATCCAGAAACGAGTACCAGACAAATTGCTGATGAAGTAAATGTTAGTAACAGAACTGTTTAGAATTTTATAAAAGATATCGGATTATGTAACTACCCGCTTTTTGGGATGAAGCCAACTTTCCAAGACATGCCATTATGAATTATTATGAGTACATATGGGCCGATGTGAATCCACAACAATTGTAGCACGGTTTTAACACTCCTTTTCGGTCAATGTTTAGCTTGCATCATCGAAGATTATTTAACAGGACTTCTTTTTTCTTGACCAGTCAGACATACGAAGTCTGGCTATCAAATAACGAGACTGGTTACGGGATTTATTATGAAAATTATTCTACATTCGAATACTCCCCTTCAATATACTCCCATCCCCTCGCCACATAACTTTCCATACGTTTTTACATTGATCAAAGCAGTGCTGGAAGTCTTCTTTGGTGAGGGCCTTTAGGATCCTGCCGTTTTTTGCTTTACCATTTCCATCGACTCAAAGCGAGTTCCTTTCAAAGCAGATATTATCATCGGAAACAAAAAAAGTCGCACGGCGCCAAATCTGGTGAGTACGGCGGATGTTGGAGCACTGGAGTGCGCTTACTGGCCAAATGCGTTACAGGCAGGTTTGTGGGGGTATCTAAAATCATTCATTCACACAGTCCCGATCTTCGTATTATACGAGATTGTAATGTTATTCGTAACAATCTTGGTATCTTCGAACGTATTAGGCAATCCATTTAGACGCCGAGCGGATGTTTTCATTTAGGTTGAAGATGCACATTTTGAACTCTGAAATTTAGTATTCGCCACTATGTATCTAATTAACTACAAGATTTATCATGTTTATAAGAACTTTCCGTCTTAAATGGAGTGATGAAACGTCCTATATAATATTTTAGATTATTTAGGAAGCAGCTACTCCAATATACGCTTCTGCTCTGTATCGGTTCTCATGCAGTTCAATGTTGATATGTGCATAGTACTTTCCAAAATAAAAGAAAATTACGAAAAATTTAAAAAGTTTCCACTATAATTTGCCTCCACCGCTAATTTTTGTACGAAATTTACTTCTAATCTCGAATATACAAGGTCTGATTCCTTTGTTTTACCCCCGACTCATTTACAATGGAAAATTATCGAGAAAAAACAATTGGAAACTTCCTTCGTAATTTTGGAACTAAATTGGCCTAACAAGCAACTGTAACTTTGACTCCATTTAGCATGTAATCTACTTGGGTCTCTAAGCTTTACAAGAAAATTTCCTTCGTCTATAGTGCTTTAGAAGACGTCTGCAAATGTCTTATTCTACAGATTCCTCTAATATTAATTTGCATTGAAGTTAATTCTTTTAAATGCAAGTATTTAATTACCGTACGTTGCTCAGCACGATTCATTTTGTTATTGTGATCTGATTATCTCGAATTTAAGTTTCTATTGTTCTATTTCTAGCGTTTCTCTATACATACATAATCGGTTACAATGTAAGGTAATGATAAATTATTGTTTCAATTTATAAATAGATGGAATTTTAAGAACCACCTGGTAAGTACTTTACTCAGTTTGATATTTTATAAAACTATTTAACAAACATTCGTCGCACAGAAGCTGAATAAAAACAAGAAAGCTGCACCTACGAGGATGGTCTAAGAAGTACCTGGGCTGACCTAGAGATGACGGTAGTTTCTCGAAAAATGTTGTTTTATGAAGACAATGCACCATCTCACACATCCGTTATTGTAATGGCCAAAATTAATGAATTAAAGTTTTGATTTGCTACTTCATGCACACTATTCTCCAGATTTAGCCCCCTCGAATTATTTTCTATTCTCAGACTTTAAAAAACTGCTCGGTGCTCGAATATTCTCCAACAATGAAGAGACTAGGGTATCGAAAAGTGCTAAAAGGAGATTACGTTGAAAAATTTATTTTTTTTCCAAAGTTTTTGTGTATTATTTATTGGGCCAGGTACTTCTGGCACAATCCTTCAGGAACCATCCTCGCAAATAGTCCAACTCCGAGTGAAAATACATTTTCAAATATTTACAATAGTGTGAAAGTCTTTTAAAATTTTTATTATTAGATAATTACAATAAACACATTGATATATTGAAGGTAAGGTTACTGAAATTGAATGTTGAGTGTTGAAGGTTATTTCATTTGATTTAAAACGCATAATTTCATGAAAATTGATTTAGAAAATCTGGAACATGGATTAAAAGTAGTATTTCAACTAAGTAGGAAAATTTTTCATAGTGTATTGATATAAAAAAACTGTTGTAGACGATAGAAAATATCAACAACACATTTTTTTATGGTTATTCATAACAAAAACCTTGATTTTATATTTATCTTATTCATCTGTAAACCAGTTTATTGCGTTATTACTTTTCGGTGTAGAATATTTGCGTTAAGTTGAATAGTATAACGAAAATACGATATATTTAAAAGGAATGTAAAGAAAATTAATTATAGGAAAGTTATATTTAAAAAAATCTCTGCAAAGTCTAAAACTCAATACGCACCATCAGATATTATTTTAGTTTATACGAGGTACATAAAAAATATGAGTTTTGATCAAGGGTAAAATACTATAATTATTTAAAAAACTTGTCAACACATCACTCATAAGTCGTGTTACTAACTAAGAAAAAGATATTTTTTGCCAAAAATCGATATTTTATCAATCAATATAATCTGCTTCAAGAGCGAAACAATCATTCCAACGCTTCTCTAACTTCTCGATGCCGTGCTTGTAAAAGGATTTGTGTTTTGCCTCAATATAGGCTTGAGTTTCAGTAATTGATTCTTCATTTGAGCTGAATTTCTTACGGGCAAGTATTTTTTTGAGATCAGCGAACAGCCAGTAGTCACTGTGGGCGAGATCTGGACTATACGGTGGATGAGGAAGCAATTCGAAGTGTAATTCGTTCAATTTAACCATCATTGCCACCGACTTGGAAATCGGTGCATTGTATTGGTGAAACACTGTTTTTTTTTTCGACATATGAGGTCGTTTTTCTATGATTTTCGCATTCAAATGATCCAAAAACTCTATGTAGTAGTCTCTATTGATTGTCTCTCCCTTTTGGAGATAGTCGATGAACAATATTTCATGTCCATCCCAAAATACTGATACCGTAACCTTTCCAACTGACTGTTGAGCCTTTGGACACTTCGGACGTGGTTCACCGGCTGCAAGTCCACTCAGATGATGATCGTTTTGATTCCGGAGTGAAGTGATGGAACCATATTTCATCCATTATCACATATCGATGCAAAAAATCTGATTTATTACGTGTAAACATGACCAAACCCTAGTGTGAATCATCAACACGTTGTTGTTTTTGATCGACTATGAGTAATCGCGGCACCCACTTTGAAAAAAGCTTCTTGTGGTCAAATAATTGTAAAGACACTGCCTTCTGATATCCTTACGGTCTTAGCTATCCCACACGAGATCAATTTACGATTAGATATAACCAACTTGTGGACTTTGTGATGTTTTCTGGAGTAACAACCTCAATTGGACGACGTTCATCATCATCATCATCAGTGTCTATACGACCACGTTTAAATCCAGCAAGTCAATGACAAATGGGTCTTTTCTATGGGGCAGAATCCGGATAACACTTTTGAAGCCATTAAATCCATTGTTTTGAAAACAACAAAAGTAGTTTCCCTTAAATGCCTGTCACTTCTTCCTCCTAATCGAAATGTCATTACATTTTACTCATAGTCTTTTGAAAGTTGGTACTTCTTAAGGTCATATGGATTTGACAATGGCAGCGCCATCTATGTTTCAGTCAAACGACTTATTGAGTGATGTAATAGTTACAAAATTAAACTAGAAAGATCACAGGGAAAAATATATTTATATATAAAAATATATTAATATTGAGAATAATTTGAAGATACTTTCAACGACATTCTCCATTTATTTGCAATATTTTCTTTAGTCAAAATTCTGGGCTTAAGCGTTTTGAGAAAATTGGTATTTCGTTATAAAAAAGCAAGCAGGTGACTGAACAATTAACAACTCTCATATTCAGCGTAGACTTTAATCCATGGGTAGTGATATTGATAATTATCATGAGCCTTATAACATAAATATATGCTAGAGAAGTTTTACTAAAGGATATAGAATAGGAACCAGAGCAAAGAAAAAAATTAAAGGTAAATAATCTAAAGAAATATAAAAATTTATAATGAAAACAGGAATTGGATATCATTATAAACATGTTTATATCATGGTATTGTTACGAACAAGTTCAAGATATAGGTTGTGATTCCGGTCCTGTCCGATTATAATGGAATTCTAAAATTTGGCAAATTCATGGCATGTTTGAAATATTTTTATAAATAGCTGAATTCGTTTAAGGTGTGTTTTTATCATAGCAGGCGGTTCATTTACATCGTTTCGTTTACATAAATAACAAGGTCTTGTTATTTATTTTTTCACTTTTCAGAATTCTAAAAATGGCATTTCGGCTATATAGATTGAGCATGTTTAGTTTATAAATAGTCATAGTGAATGGAACGAAATAGAATAGTAATGGAAGAATTTAAATAAATTATATAAGTTAAGCCTAATGTAAGTGTTTAAATAAATTAAGGGAGTAAAAGAGAGTGTTTATAAATTTACTCCACCGATGTTAATAGAGACTTAGGCTAGACTTAGCAGATAATGGGGCTGATCAACTGTAAACACGGGGTTTTCCAGTATCACAACAAGAAAGGGGGAGACAATAAATTCTTTGGGTCGCAGTGTATACTAAACCCCAAATTCATACATACATACAGTAGTGTAAATAAATAAGGAAAACATTACAAGATGGAAAAGACAAGTGAAAATTCACATTCTTAATCAATATTTGTCCAGAATCTGTTATGAATGTATCTTTCATAATGGGAATTATTTAGTTTTAAATTTGTGCATTTTATAATTATACAATTATGAATAATACTGTATATTTCAACACATATCGATGAATTATTACAGATATTAATTATATCAATATGTTCGAAATATATTACTAAAAATATTCAGATTAACGTAATGTTGGTTTTGAAATTGTGGTCCTTGGGTCAACTGATAACGATTTAAAAACGTTCACTTCAATATTCCAAATGTATTGTTTCTCTTGGAGTATCTTGTCAATATTCTATTATTGTCTTATACGATACAGAATTTTTGGTTCTGATTATTGCATTGACCCCTGTGAATAAAACTGTATTTTTTGAAATTACGTAGACAAGGCCAAGATAGTACTCTGTACTCAATACTCGTCAAAATGTTTTATAATTATCCTTTCTGTAAAAAATACATCTTATTTTTATACTGTGATACGACATCTTGTTTATTAAATCATAGCAAAAAATATATATTTAAACACTTTGGAAAAATCACAATAATGAACTGGAAGAAAAAGTTTTTATATAGAGGCTGCTCATAAAAACCTAATTGTTCAAAATGGAATAAAATGTCTGCTGCATCTATACAAGGTAGCAAAGGCAGTAAAATGTATTAATGAATTGTGATTAATTATGTTTTTAAAGGTAGTTGTCAAACCAAAACCTGTTAATCTTGCTATTCCCCCAACATCAGATGCTGCTCAGCATCAATTTTTAGAGTTTACTGTCAAAATGCAGCTTTGATTATAAAAAAAAAGAATCACCTGACAGTTGAGATCGGAAAAAAGAAAAAGAAGTTTAGCATGTTTTGTTTTAGCACAAATAACGCAAGAAGTTGCTCCAACGAAAATTTTGCATTTGCAGTTACAGAAAAGCTGAATTATCATGTTCAAATGCCAGGGCCGGATTAAGATTTATAAGGCCCGGGGCTAAAATAATGACGGGGCCCCCTTAAGGAATTCGAAAACCCGGAAAAATTCACAAAATAATATCAATACATTAGATTTGTGGTATCAACACATCAAAAAATACAGAATGATTTCCAAATGATGGGGCCCTCTTGGACCTGGGGCCCGGGGCTATAGCCCCCCCAAGCCCCTAGCTTAATCCGGCCCTGTCAAATGCATGTGGATATTGTGAAACTAGAAACTAACAATTTTCCAAATTTAGAAATGTCTGAGGATTGAAAAAATGATTATGTAGAAAATGAGGCGGAAAACGAGATTTTTCAATCTGAAGAAGATGAGGCTTGAAAAATAATGAAATCCATTTGTTATTATTTTCAACATATTTAAGTTGTACTGATTTTGAAATAAAACTTTTTATGCTTTTTTATTACACTGAATAAAGTAAATTGAGGTCATATATGTTAGTAATCTGATAAAAAAATATATCCTGAGATTCTTTTCTCAATTATACACATACAGGGTGTTTCTAAATTCATACAACAAAATTCAGGTGATTACTCGTATGAAATCAAAATGGATCTTTCCACAAACAAAATTTCCTCAGCTCACCCCTTTCCGAGATATCACCCTTACAAGGTGGTACTAAATTTTTTTTCTAAAATTTCATTTAAGCTAGAAACTTATAATCTGTAATTTTCATGCCCTCGCAAAGGACTAAGATGGTGATTTCCAGCATTTATTATGAGTTGTATTACATGTTACATCTTTACTGTTTTACACTCAATTTATTAAAAAATATTTTAATTATGGTGTTTATTTTATTTCTCTGCAGCTATTGATTTTTGGAAAAAAAATAAGAATACAAAATATTATTAAATAAAACATGGATTTTCAGTTATAATATCATTTCATAAAATTTAAACTTGAAGAAAAGGTTTTGATACGAAATAAAGTAAGGGTGGCTAATTTCAGAATTTCAAGTTTCTAGCTTTAGAACAAAATTGAAAACTCAATTTTAGTCACCACATTTTAAGGGTGATATTTCGGAAAGCAGTGGGCTTAGGAAATTTTGTTATAGGAAAAGCCCATATTAATTTCATACAAGCAATCATCTCCAGAATTTTGTCTCATAAATTTAGAAACTCCCTATATATTCTTATAGTTTCTAAAAACAGAATTATCCAAATATTAATGTTACCTACAAAATAATATATGTATAACTTTGGTAGTGTTGAACAATTTATTGTTTATTATAATTTTTTTGTATAGGTCTGATTTTTTTTTATTTTATCAGTTAATATTGAGGAAAAACTGGTAAAAAAAGAAACAAATTAAAAAATGAATGTGCTGACATACATTGTAAGTATCCAGATTCAACAGTTTAACAAAAAAAATATAAATAAAATAATAATACTTAAAAAATGAATGAATTTCCACAAAAAACTGGCACTTTATTGTGTTGTTGAAAAATAATATGGGAATCTTTCAGCAATGTACTTACAGGCATTCGTTCAAATTCACCTCCAATAGGAAAATTAATCGTAGATCTAACAGTCTGTGCTCCATAATATTTATCTGAAGGTACTTTCAATTCTCCAAATGTATCCTTCTCAATTCTGAAGTCAGCCTGCAAAGAATTAGATTGAGACATTTACAATTTTACAATTACATTAACATAATATGATGTTAATACAATTTTGAAGTTTTGAAAGCATATCGAAGTTAAAACAAGTTTAAACAAAATTTTAATTCAAAAATCATAGTGTACTTAATCAAACAAATCATTACTGATGACATAACACCTACCATAGTTGCTATTCGAGGAGAGAAAGATTCTTTACAAAATTTTAATACTGTTCTACCTCCGGCTCCCAAGCGGACACTAGGATTATAAAGTCTTGAAAATACCATGGTTTTGTTTTGATTTAACTCTTTTAAATCTTACTTCTCCCCTGACCTCTCCCAAAGAGCGCAGATTGTTAGAAAATAGCAGACAGAATTTGACAATTACTGTCAAAATACTGTCAGTTCAAAAACGGTACTCGCAACATAAAGAAATTTATTTTCCTTAATATACTAGGCAAAACAAAATACAGAACAAAGTTTATATACTCTCTACAGAATTTGATATTTCATCATTTCGCATGTAAACAGACAATTCTAACCTATCATTTTTATTGAAACTTAAAAATTATAATTGTAGTCATATATAAGAGATTTGTAGTAATGGATGATCTTCTGTATAATGAGGTGCTGGAAGACTTAGAAGAAATTTTTGCAGAACCCCATTGAGGTGTTTTAAGAGATCCTCTAATACAACTCAGTGATTACAAATTTAAAAAAATATTTCGGCTACCCAAAGAAAGTTTCAGATATGTTTTGACACAATAAGAAAATATTTGGACGAACCTCTTCAAATTATAGTAGTAAGAACTGTTTTACTTTTTATTTGGTTTTGATTTATATAAACTTAATACAAATATATAGCTCAGCGTCAGATTAAGTAGTGGCGCCTTAGGCTAAAATCGACTCGGGGCCCACTTAAGGAAATCAAAATCAGTTCGAACTCTTAAAGATAATATATTAGTTTCAAATTAAATATAAATTATAAGTAAAAATAAATTTAAATCTTATTCCATAATTTATATAAAATTTTTATTTAATAAACTTCTTTCTCGATTTAGTTGTGGAAAAATTTTCAATTATCTCACCAAAATTCGTATTCTGTAACGACTCATTTTCAATATACACCCTTGTTGATGACGACAATCGCTCATCTAACATTGTAAAGTGATGTAAATTTTTTATTCTCTTTAAAACTGAGAACAACCTTTCTGTTTCACAATTTGATATAGGTATCGTCACTAGCAATCGGTAAACTATATATACATTTGGAAAAGTTTCGATCATATCTGATTCCACACTCCAATTGATAAATTATTTTTATTATCAATCAATTCGAGTTGAAGTTTGTTAGGAGAAATGAATTGCTGTAATTCACAAAATAATTCAAGTTGTACATCATTTGAATATATTTCAGAGATTTCACTTCTAATTAATCATTTACATTTTGATTGCATGGAAAACACTTTTTGTCACAGTATTATAAGTGTTATAAACTGATATTGAAGATTCATGATTCCATATATTAGATTAGTAAAGTAATTTCAAGCATCAGAACAGACTAGTTACAAACCTGACGTTGATACATTTTATTAAATTAGCCAATTGGCTTATTCAGATTATCAAAGTTTTTTTTAGCTTCAGTAACAAACTTCCATTGAAAAATGAAAAAAATCTGTCACTATATGGTTGGTCATTAAGCCACACACTTTTTACTTAAAAGTAAAGTGCTGGTTGCAAAAAATCTAAGGAATCTAAATCTATGAAATTTATCGTTTTACTAACCCAAAATAACGTACTTACCATAGAAGCAATTTGGGGCCTAACTACAAATTTCGATTTAGTCAAAGTATTTAAATTTCTGGCAATAAAAGGTGAGGCTTTTACCATAACCAGTGCTCGAGACATTGTCTTGGTTATATTCCATTTGGGAAACATATTTGAATGGAATTTATAAAAAAAAATATTATATGTAAAACTCTGTCAAAATGACAAACATGTCAGCCACAGAGAGCTTTGTGATTATTTTAAAAGTAAAATCAAAATGGGAACATTGAATCTGTGGCTCAACCCTTAAATTTGTCTTAAGCTTATAGTACAACTCAAATTTTGAAACTAAATCTGTGTAATTACAAGTATCCATATCTCAACTTAATGAATTTAAAATACTAAGTGCTTTAAGACCAATATAATGAAGAAATATTGCGACTTTTCTCATCATCTCCTTCTTCAAGACCACTTGCCCTCATAAATATTTTGAAATCCTGTAACCATTTGGCCCAGTTGTTGCCCATAAATTTCCTTCTAGAGACAAAAGTGATATATGATTGCCATTGAACTTTTGAAGAGATTTTTGCCCAGTGGTGACTCCAACTTCAGTTTCATCGTTACCGGACATTTTTTTTTATTTTTTTACACTCGTGATCTCGTGTATTTTCACAAAGTTTTCTGTAGGTTTTTAACAATCTGACACCATGTTATTCCACGACAGCACATCATAACATAGCAAACTTGTTGCCTTTCAATAACGATCAGTCCCCATTTTCAGAAAAATAATCACGACTCACTTGAACGAATTGTCCATAATGGCTGAAGTTTTAGTTTCTTCCTTTACTGAATAGAATATTTGAAATTGTTCAACAACATCGAATACATTCTTTGAAAAGTAATTGCACCTCCTATCACTATTTTTCTAAATATTTGGCAAAAAAGTATAATTAAGACTATTTTATTCGATAGCTTCAATAAAAACGGTTTGCACATTGTCTACAACCAAAAAAAATATTTCTAATTTATAATTTTTTTATTATCTGTGTTCTTTAAATCCATACAGAAACACTAAATATTCCACGTAAGTCTCCTTGATAGCAACTCAACATCCATTACCCATCCACTATTTTTAGTTTCTATATATTTTTTCATTATTAGTTTCATTTAATTTTTTTGTTGCCACATCTCTCATTATTCGTTCTTGTGCCTGATAAAACAAAAAAATGTCGTCTATGCACCAAAATACCTGACCAAAAAGAATCATTAGAATACTTGATTGTTTTTTTATATTCATTATCCTAATAAAAAATTGGACTTAATAAAATCCAAAATCTGACAAAACAATTGAAAAAAAAAGAGATAAAATTTTCAATTCATCTAAATGAGAAAAAATATGGAATTAATCATAAAAACAAAAATATCTAAATATATACGTACCGTGTAGCCAAACAACTCAAATTTTAACATTGGTCAAACGCACCATTGAATATCAAGTGTCTACAACATTCTATAATTCAATTGAAATAAAATAAAAATTTCTGTATTACGTTTTAATACTTTCAGCGGTTGGTTTCAATATCTCTTAATGTTGTGATAGTTCATATCAAGTAATATACAGGGTGAGACAAATATAATTAACGTTTTAAAACGATCAACTTAATTTGAAAATTAAGTAAACTTATATTTCCCAAAATTGAAACAAAAAATAAAAAAATAAATCATGTTATCTGCTCCACGGAATCCCCACCTACTTGGCGATAAGTAGGACAGGATATCTCGAATGTTGCAGCAAGATTTGGTGCAAATCAGCGGTTCCCAAACCGCGCACCGAATTTTGCGACTGTACGTTTTTGTCGTTTTAATCATTTGCGTCCTTCCGCGCTGGCACAGCGAGGAGACTACTAATCAGAGTTGCCAATATACTTTGGCAATTTTAGCCACTTATCCAGAAAAAATTACTCACAATTGGCAAACTTACTACTTTATTTCAGATACTCCGCCATTGGAAGCTAGTATTGAAAATTGCGAGTGGCAAAATGCGACTAAAACAATCTCTTTCAAAATTCAAATTTACATTATGTTTTTCAATTTATATTTAATTTGATTAATATTTATATTGTAAATATAGATTTACAAAGAGATTGGTTTTTACTAAAACCTAAATATTACCCACAGTTACTTACCGTTTTATCTGGACTTGTCACTGAAATAAAAATTTCTGTCCCAATCCCTTTTTTAGTTTTGGAATGGTATTGAGAACGAATTTCCAGAAGAAGGCTTTGCATGCTGTTATTCCGTTTGCCAGTTCTTACCTTTGCGAGTGTGGTTTTTCTGCTGTTACAGTGATGAAATCCAAGTATAGAGCAAAGTTTAACATCGAAAAATAAATTCGAGTGACTATCAAAATTTACTCCCAGATACATTGAGCAAGACAAACAAGCACATTCCTCCCATTGAAACAAAAACTTATGGACTTTGTTAATTTCTGTATAATTTTTTGCAAGTTGGCACTTCATTTATGTTCAGTTATATTTTAGAATTTTTTGAAAAAAAAGTGTTTTCCTAATGTTTGTTTCAAGTAGATTTTTTGGAAGTAAATCATGTATTATTACAACTCTTGTATATTGTTAAATGTTATTTCTTGACCTCTGTAAAAACAAGGTAAGCCTGCTAAACTTTTTCAGCAACTGAATAATCTGTGAGAAAAGTTTAAAATCCAGAATTGTGTTTTGTTATAAAAATAGTAACAATCTTATTTGATATTTGACAATTAACTATTAGAGAAATTAAAAATATAATTTATTGCAATGCAAAATAGGTAAATTATTCAAGGTGCGCCGGCAAGCTATATTTGTAGTGAAAAGGAGCCGAGGGTTAAAAAAGTTTGGGATCTTCCGGTGTAAATAAGTCGATTGCCTACCAAAAAGTAAGAACAATGATATTATCCTGGAAGGATAAAAGAGTCGTGACGTTGTTAAGCACCAGTGATAGTGTTGGATACATCACAAAAACATTTTTAAGGGGTGATGAGCAACAACATGTTGAAAAACCTATTGATTTCTTAGAAAATCCCTAAAATGGTGGAGGAAAATATTTTTTAGGGCATAGAGATGTCCTGTATAAATTCATAAATTTAATATAAATGCATAAAAAAGAACAAAAATAAAAAATCCATGTCCCATTTGAAGTTTGTCAAGAACTTAGTCGATCAATTCGTAGGGGAATTCCGGGAAATTCGATTAAGACCATCCACCTCACATCAAGAAGCTAGGCTTGACAAGACTCCACATCTTGCGTAATAGCAAAAAATGTATTGCGTAGTTTGTTCCAACAGGCAAGAACAAGGACAGAGACAAGAAACTGTGAACATTTGCGATACTTGTCCCGAAAAACCTCGATTGCTTTGAAAAATACCATACTTTGAGAAATTTTAAGCCTTAAGTCGTTTTAGCCTTAAATACTTAAATATAAGCCACAATATGCTTTATTATAATATATGTAACAATTTGTTTGTTTGTTTAATTATAACGACCACATTTTTCTTAAACATTAATCCATGTACTTTTTTCTAATATAGCTCTTGAGTTACTGATTCCTACTATAGCTTATTAGGCTAGAGTGCAAGGGAAAACGACCCTCCTTTATGGATGAAATTTTATTTCATAGAACCTTTTTATTTAACTATATCTTTTGGCTGATATTAATAATCAAATATAAATATTCTTAGTTTTACAAAAATACAGTCTATTTATTTAAAAAAATGAATCACAGTACTTATTTCTAATTTAAGGTATAATCTAGAAGGGTTCTTAAAATATATATTTATAAAGTATTACAAATAAAAATCATTTTTAAAAATGTATGAAAAAGTTTTCAATTCGCATTCATAGTTCAACATGAGTTGATTGAAGTTTGATTAACCATAAACATAATTTCTTTTTTTATCAATAAAGTAATTTATAGAAGAAAATAAATCAAGAATTATGATTCTTACTTGATGGTAAAAATTCCTTCAAGAAAAATACAATAATTTCAATAAAACCCTGTGTATACTGAAAATCCAGATAAAACGGGACCATAGCACGATTTTTGTAAATGTTTTTGCACATTTCTAAATTACTTGACGTTCAGAATTCATCTGGGATGTTGCTACTCTTGTAATTGTATTGAGAACTTCTTTGGTTGCTAGATAATGCTTCGTTACATCAGCCAATTTGGTCTCTTTTTGGTCCAGCATTTTTCTCAAGTCTTTAATTTGCTAAAATGTAATCATATCTCGATATTAGATAATAAGATTAGCAGAAATTATTAAGTTAGTTGAAAAATTGCAGCAGATGATAGACAGAAACACAAACTACCTATCAAGTATTTTTAATAATATAGTACAATTAAATAAAATTGTACAAATTGTCTTGGCAGTCAACATGTTAAGAACAAAATTTGTTTGTTATAAAATATTGTAATGAAATTGAAAAAAAATACTACATAAAAATTTGTACACAGAGTTTGAAATAAAATCTAAAAAACAAATAAACGCTCTATAATAGTCAGTATTTCTCTCTCTGGCTTCAATTAAAACTTGACAGTGGCTGGGCATGTTTGGAATCTCATGTCTGATTTATTTTGGGCAAGAGCATATGGGTGATTCCATTATAACTGTGATATTCAATGTCCTGTATTGTTTTTTTGTACTAGTCATTAATTAATAATAAATTAATAAAAATTTTGTGTTAATTGAATAATTCTAAAGATATTTAAACATTATTTTTATACAATATAACTTGCCACTTAAAGAAAACTTATACTACATCACTTGAATGTCAGTACCGTGTCATGTCCATTCCTAGAATTTACCGATAAATTATTAATTTTTTTTGTCGTAACAAATGATTTAAACTAATTACCTTATAAATTCTAATGTTTATGATCAAACTGAGGAAAATTGATGCACTTGTTGTTTAATATCTTAAGTTACCATGTCAGTACCGTGGATAAATGAGTCAGTACCGTGGAACTCAAAATCCGACATTTGTGTCTTGCTCGTGATACTTTGAAGTTGTAGTAAATTCCTCTTAGAGTTTTATTTTTACAGTAAAATAGATGAATAATATGCATAAAAAAGTTAGAAAAGTTAAATTTTAAAATCTTGAAATTTTGAATACAAAAAATCACAGTTAGAACGGAATCACCCATATTTAAATAAGTATCTTATATAAATTGGGAAGAGGATTTGATAAATTTTGTAAGATCCCAAAAGTCAGGCAGTTAGTTGGCCATTTTAATAACTTGTAGGACAATTATTGTCACGAAGATAAATTTTTTCCCCAAAAAATGGCAAAAGGTACAATGTAAGCATTTTCAATGAGCATAATTTTGATTTGGTCCCTAATATTAAAGTCCCCTTAACTTAACCACTATAGACGTACCCTGGTTGTACGGTAACTCTTCTGTTTATTATTACCAAAAATAAAAATCTGGACATATCTGAGAACATTGTCCAGTACGAATGATGTTTACTAAACTGTAGTCCTCTTTTTTGATCTGCTGGGGTTATATAAAGTTGGAGATACCTACCTCGTACTTAGTTAAACACAAGAAAACAACGAGTGCATTGGCAGTCGAACTGTCATCTCAATTTCGCAGGAGTAGCCGCACCAGGCAGTAGCTCTCATACAGATAAGGGCGACTTATGGGAACAAGCCAGGCAGGAAGAGGTGAATTCATTGACAATGATACTTGGGATCTCGTTAACCTACACGAAGGCCAGAAGGTGTTGGTAATCGATGGATTCTTAAAGTCAAACTCAAAGCGAATGGAGATGTCGACAGATATAAAGCCCGTTTGTTTGTAAACGGGTACACCCAGGAGTAGGGTGCGGATTTTAAGTAAACCTTTAGCCTTGTTGCTCGATTTAAAACAGTGAGAATTCTGTTGAATCTGGCTGCTACTGAAAAGTACTATTTGGGTCAGTTTGATGTGCATACTGCTTTTCTGTATCATAAACTTTAAGAGGATGTACTCATGAATTAACCAGCTGGTTTTGAGGATGGAAGTGGTTGACTGAAACAGTCATCCTGCTGCTGGAACCAAAGGTTTGTTCAGTTTATGGAATATCAAAACATGGTGGCAAGCATTGCAGATCCCCGTCTTTCATCCAGAAGTGTACCAATGGCCGAAAACTGATGGTTACCATCTATGTTGATAAGATTCTGGTTTGCGATAGATCTGAGATAGACCAGTTTTTGTCAAAATTAAGAACTGAGTTCAGGATCACAATTGGCACTATGGATACGTTTCTTGGAATGCAAATAGAAGTCAAAACTGATGGTTCAATATTCTTACAGCAAGACGTATATCATTATTTATTTCAACATTCCGCATCCAAAGTGATAAGTTATATTGCCTTTTTAACCTTTAAAATAGTTATCCGATTCACAATATTCTGAAATGTTTCAGTAGCTTCATTGATTCCCTTCTATTCAAGTTTCAACTGAAATGTAGATCTAACAGTTATTTTGGATCAAATTATTCCAACAAGTGATTTAAAACTGACAAATTTTCATTTACAAACCGTTCCAAAGATAAAATAGGTACAGAAAATTAATTCCAGGACACTGTTTTATTGATTTGATTGCGTATGAGGATCTAGTAGCACCACACCTATTCAGTTTTTCACCCTTATGTTATGGTAGTTTTCCCAAGACTTGATCATTTTTTGCTTGCGGGTTTTCCTACTTTTGATTAAAATTATCTTGTGTTTCAGTAAGCTCCCTCTTTTCTATTGTTTCTGATTGTTAAGAGTCAAACTGTAACTCTTATAGTCATAGCATTCACTTCTTTTCAGGTTTCTGGTCCCCATTGTTTCTAGATGTTCATTTTTAAAATTCTCTATTCTACACTTCAAAATTTCGCCTCCAACATTGCTTTTTCCCTCCTAAATTTTTTTATGATTTTATTTTGCTTCTTTTCTTCTTCTTAGGTTAGATTTCCTTAACCAGTTTTGTTCTCCATTGTGTTAACTAAATTGGATTTTTTTGAACTACCACTACATCAACACTCACACTTGGCTTATGTAAAATTTTTGATTCAATTACATAACTTACCACGTTAAGGTCATCTATGTGCGAATTTGCATTTTTGAGTTGTTGTTCCCGTGACTGTAATTGTTTTTCAACTCTGTTTCCATTCTCTTCCAACTTTTGTATCAACGATTCATTCTTTTTTATTTGTTCTTCCAAATCATCCTTCAACTTGGTCATATGTAAGAGTTCCTGTTTAACGCTATTCAATCTGCCTTCTTTTTCTTTAACAGTTTCCTCCCATTTTTCTGTAATAACATTTCTAATAAATTATGCTACGACGTTGGTTAATTAATAAAAATCTTGAAAAGTAATTATCATTAAGACAATTGAACAAGTAATGAAGAAAATGTTGGAAATTATTTTCAGGTTTCTAAATTGATTATCAAGTATCGTAATGGCATTATTGAATCGTTGATCTTGCTTATTGAGGATTATTATATTGCACTTAAAATTGATACTTTATTACAGCTGAGATAAACACGATTAATTTTTGTTAAAGGCTTCATTTGTTACATCTATAATTATTGTTAGAATACCTACATTACATGTAAAATGTCAATGATAATAGTTGACACGTTGACTGATGTTTTTAGATGGTTTGAAGCTTTCAAAGTTTGCAGTATTCTTTGATTGGTCAAACTTTCTCAAATTACAGTGACCTTTAATCGCACCTGGTTCAGTTTTTTGCTGATAAGGACCAGAAGTTTTATGAGCGCGGAATCATGAAGGTGTAAGAAAGATGGCAGAAGGTCAGAAGCTTAGACTTTAAAGAATTTTTAAAAATTCGCATTATTTTCGGAGATAGAGTAGATGTCAAAAAAATGGGCAAAAAATTGATATTCATGTCGACGCTATTTTGTGAATTTTTTTCCTAAGGTTAATTACAGATTAAGAATTTAAAATAATTGACAGCATTAATTTTGTCACCTCGAGTTTTTATAACAATTACTTTTCAATGTAGGGTCAAGTGCCCAATTTTCAAAACTTACCAATCTCTTTGTCGGCGTTTTTTCTCTCATTCAAACAGAATGTCTTCAAATCATTCATACTTTTCTGATTTTTTTCTAATTTACTTTCATAATGGTGTATTAATTGTCCTAATTTGTTATGTTCTGATGATAGTTGCGTTATCCGATGCTGTAAATGAACGCAACGCTCGGAAGCCGCCTGTAAACTGTTTGAAGCTGACAGCTCCGAATTAGCCAATGATGCTAATTTATATTCATACAACTCCATCACTTGACATACAGATATATTGGAAATCTGTTGGTCGTTAATCAATTTCTAAAATAAAATAAGAGGCATTAGCTTCTGACTAATTACTTCTGATGTGACAGTAGCAAATATATAAATTTCTTTTTATCAAGATAAAAATATACACTCAACAGCAAAAAACTCAGATTTGGTCTTATAATTTTGTTAAATATATTAATCTTTACCAGTTAGTTATTTACACAAAATCTACCCGCAACGATTAATTATTTATTGTTATTAATAAAAAAATACAAAATAAAAAAAAACAAGAAAAAACATTTTTTTAAAACCTGTATCCATAATTTTCATGTTATTCAAATAGCAGGTATTTCTCCCTCTACTACTGTAAAGGGCTCCAAACCTATTAAGCATTGAAGAAATTAAATTTTGGACATACATTATGATAGCTTAGAGTTGATTTAAATCATTAGGAAGAGTCTGACTATATCTAACATATCTCCCTAAATTACCCCACAAATACTCTATAGGATTCTTATCGGGAGGTCGTGCAGTCCATTCCAAAACTGCGATTCTCACTTGCTCCAAGTATTCGGTATTCGGTATTCTGGCGGTATATGAACAAGCATTATCTTGCATTAAAATGGATTGGTTACCAATAAATGGAGCAGATGGAATCACAGCCGCTAGGAGTACTTCATCAATATACCTCTGAGCAGTTAGGGCACCATTATTGATGAAAACCAGATCAATCTGGGCTTGGAAATTAATTCCACCCCTAACCATAACTAATATCTTTTAAAATTTAAAAATAATTTTTATATCTGTTTAGATTTAAAAGTATTATGGAGTATATAGTGCTCCTGAAAGAAATGACCTAGTCAATTTTCGAAATTTCATGCTATTTTTATTATTACATGAAGATTATTGTACATTTTTTTGGCATTATGAGTAAATGAATTTTTTTATTAAATCTATGGTGGGGATTATGAACAAAACTTCTTGAAGGGTAACTCTGAGTTGGGTATATCGAATCCTGAATCTGTGAATAACACAAACAGAGCAGGAATAGTTAAAATTTTGTATTTTTTGAAGTAGTGTTCTTATGTTTATATAAAAAATATACTGGAATGTTCTTTTATGTTATACTGAGAGAGAATCGAAGTAATAAAAACTACAACAACCACAGAGGGATAGGTAAAATTCAAACTTAGGTCATCAAGACTGTGAATAAAGAAACTTTCTGTGCAACTGAACTAATTTCATAATATGCTGAGGATAATGCACAAAAACTTAACAGCTTCAATTGGACTGTAATTAAGAACAAATGGTACCTCTAAAGAGATAACTACAGACTTATAAGCATTAAAATGAATATTGTTAAAATCAGACTAGGTTTTAATAATAGCAGGTTTTTTTAAATGTGTTAAAGTAATGCTTCAGTCATCAGCATGAGCATGACATACATTATGTATACAAAAGTAAAACTCACCCTTATTACACTTCTCATGCTCATACTTATGATAGAAGCGTCACTTGGACCTGTAATTATTTCATGTTATGCTCAAAGGTAAGTTTTCATTTTGTAAAGTATTTGTAAAGATCATTATTGTTTCAAATAACACCATAATTTGTTCACTTTCAACTGGTACCATATCTTAAACAAAAACTGGATATAATGGAAAAAACAAAATGGTTAAAACGTGAAATAAGCTAACAAATATACTAAGTTTTCTTTTTAAATAACCTCAGCATTTTTAAACATTTTATGGATCTTTATTTTTTCAAACTACACCATAACTTGTTCACTTCAAGTGGTACCATAACTTAAACAAAAACTGGATGGTAAAGGAAGAAACATAATGGTTACAACGTGAAATAAGATAACAAAAACACTAAGTTTTCTTTACAAATAACCTCAGCATGTTTAAGTGGTACCATAACAAAAATGAACGAAAGGGCTGAACATGGAATATTTTTTAATAAAATATTATTAATTTAAAAAAAAATGAATTATTTATACACTTTTTCACTTTTAATGCAGGTTAATTTGTTAAAAGGATTGATCTTAGAATTCTTCTGGATATTTGGAATTCTTGTTGCCTTACCTTTAAACTATTCAATGTATCATCTACCATCTCTAATTGACCATATCCTAATACCGGATACCCTGAATTATGCGATGTGGTAACGTCCATATGATTATTTGATGATGTTTTGTTACAAAACATGTTTTGTGACGTTTCCATAGCCTCAGCTATTTTAGTAATTGGAAATCTTGAATATCTGGATAATTCCAAAACGAGCTGTCTTATATGACTTTTGCTACCGTAAAGAGCTATAGCAATGATACTTTGTATGTTCCTAAAAAAAGTATTGTTGAAAAATGGTTCAGTTGTTGGTACTTTTTCAAGAAAAAATTTTCATCAAATCTTCTGATTATTATAAATTTTAAGTTTATTTCAAGTAGATTTGTAACAGTAAATAAATAAATATTGGTAGGAACTTACCAATGCACGCTAAAAATAATCTAAATATATAGAGCCACTAATGAGGAGAATGACCATAAATGACGAAAGCAGAGTACTCCATCCATATAAAATGAATTACCGAATAATACGGTTTACATCCCCCAGAAGGTTATATGCTCGAGGTAAATTTGGAGTATCCACAACATTTACATGATTTGCATAAGAATATACTTTTTAATCCGGCTCGCTTATACAATTTCTTGACTCAACCCCCATCATAATGCATTCGCTGTCAGGCCATTATTAACAAAGTTATATGCCAATGCCCTAATGTTGCTTGTTCGGTGACTGTCGTCCGTATCTCCTTATCTGTCGTCTGCGGTTCAACGTGACGATAAGGATACTACGACGTAGCACGTAAACGCCACTTCCACTCCTAGACCTGTTTAGAGCATCTATTATCGGTCTTTGAGAAGGGTACTAGCTAGTCGATAGGTGACGACGACAAACCATATGATTTTAATTTATTTAGAAGATTGACAAGACAAACTTTGTCAAAAGCCTTCAATATGTCTAGTGCGATTGCTCTGGATTACCTATATTTCTCTATAGCATTAGTCCATACGTGGGTGATTTAGACCCTTGGTATCAAAGACAAAACCATGGGTGAAAACAGCTTTAGTCAAGAAATGAATTTCTGAGCATGAATCTATGGCAGTGGTATGGAAAGAATACTATCAGAGATATTGTGTGTTGTAGTCAATAGACTATAAGTATCAATGATATTGCAACAAAGAATCAACTCACATAAGAATAATGGACAAGTAATAGATGTATCATAACTTAGAGTAGACAAACTCATTTGAGCTAGTAATGAAGACATTGGACTAATTGAATTTAAAGAGATTGTTTTTGGACCTTGAAAATTCGGATGTCAATTTAGGACGAAGAAAATAATAAATTTCAGTTACCACTTACCTATTTTCCATCAACATACTTAACATTTCTAGCCAATCGGCGTTATGTTGAGCAAGTTCATATACTAATCCAATACCACAAACGTAAACATCCACATATTCTGTTGAAGTGGTAGTGTCCTCATTAACTTTAAGAAGGGATAATTTTTTCGAATTGAAATCATCTGATAAAACAGGAGAAAATATACCCATCAATAAAGGTTCAGTCAAAGATTTCATCACCTCTTCAGATATAGGTGTAGCTTTGAGCATCACTCTCAGCAATTGTAATATAGATCTGAGTCTTCTACATGCATCCATATTTGCTAAAAAAGAAGAAATTTTTATGTTTTCATTAAAACCAAATTGTAACAAATATAATAACCAAATAGAATTTCCATTCTACGACCCAGAAAAAAAAGATATCCTTTCCAATGATATAGTGACTAGAAAAAAGAAAAAATACAAAAACTTATAAAGGAATTGTGTAGTTTATTGTAGAACTCCTTTAATCTCAGATATATGTCAGCAAGACACCATAATCACATCGAAGCAGAGCACTAGATCAGATTGAAAGCAACACTGGTGGTCAAAATATAGAATTAATCTTTTCGTTTACTTTTGCCTTTTCAAGTATCAAATGAGGGTTTCGGCAGAATTCTTCCTCTTTTTGCCACCAGTTTACCTTCAGTCTCTGAAGACGATAACTTGGTTATTGAAACGCGCGTCAGACGCGTTTGTAATTGTGGGTGTTGGTGTAGTGGTTAACCAGTTCCTTTATTTGATTTGTCCATTTCTATTTTGGTCTATCCATATCAATTGAACTATTTCTTGTTTATTTGTTCCTTTATGTAATTTATTCTTCTTTTATTACTTTTCTAAAGTATTTTATCTTTATCTTGTCCCACTTAGTTTGTCTGCTAGATTACACGACTCAACAAAAAAATTTTCTTTCGGAAAGAAAATATCATTTTTTGATATAGTTTGCTTTCGTGATAATTATCATCATCAATTTTTTTTATAAATTTCAATTAGTTATAATACATTCAAAAATACTGCGAGATCAGGTTTTTACATACACGCCATGCCCCCAGATGGCACTCTATGTCGTCGCGAAGGTGTAAATATGATGCTGATGTATTTTGTTTTAGATGTGGTCAATTTATTGAAGTTCGAGACATAAAATATGGACTTAAGACATCCTCATGTTCTCTGTGAAGCCTACGAAGCATATTTCGACTATCCTGTTCGGAATCAAGAAAAGACTAGGCTCCACATGTTGCTTCTAGTTACTGTAAAAGATGATTGGAAGGTGAGCAATTTTTAATTTATCATTAAATCAAATCTTATAGGCATATTAATTTTTATTTCTTTATTTCAGGTTGGTATCGAGGTGAGAAAAGGTCTATGAAATTTGCAATACCAAGAATCTGGTGAGAAGCAAAAGATCACATCCATGACTGCTACTTTAGCATTGTAAATCCGAGTAAAAAATGTACAGCAAAATATATATATAATAATATAATAAAAGTGGGTTTGTCAGTTTTTTTTGGTATGATCCATATTGCAAACAATCCCTTCTTGGTGCATATACTGAGAGTAAAACATATTCAAAATCAAAGAAAAGACTGTCTTCACTTTGGCCTCCCTTTTTGATCTTGGCAATGGTTCCATGTCAATTTGTTACTGGGTCATAGCTATAAAACTGAAGAAAAAATTGATTTTGGTACAAACCTTAAATGTATAATTAAAAAGAAAACTGGAATTAAAAAAACAATTATTTATAAAGTACTTTTAGGTACTTCGAGAATTTTATTCAGGTAAAAATTACAATCATATACGTACCCAGAGAGGATTCATTTCCAAGTAAAGTTAAAAAGGTGGGTAACTTTATACTCAACATATTCAATAAACTTTTATTATCACCAATTTCGGATAAGTTTTGTGTAATTATTGTGAGTAAAATGTTAGATTCATAGGTTACTTTCGCATTTTGTACCCATTCCAGAGCTAATTTTATTATACTAGAATACAAACTAGATAAGTCTGTTATTTTGTTGTCTTCTATGGCATGAATAAATTTGAGTACTGGTACTATACACTCGGGATCATGTTCTTGAATTGGAGTTGAATCTGCATTAGTTGGTATTTTTCTTGACATTAGAGTCTAAAAAAATGTTACTGGTCAATTATTATATTACAAAATTTGAAATAGTAATAGTTTATTGTCAATTCAATACAAAATATGTATTAATCATCAAAGTTTATTATATTTCTATCAAAATAGGCTCATTTCAAAGTTAGGAACTTTTGCAAAACAAGGAAAAAAATTTTAACGGAATTTCAAAAATTGTCACAGCAAATTCTTTTCAATCTCTACTATCGATTGAAAATAGGTTACTCAAAGGGGCCTTAAATTTGTGATTTAGACCAAAAATAAAGATTATTTCTTTTCAAATGAAAAATGTTTTATTTTTCAACTATTTATAAATAATTCTAATGTTATAACTGAACCAAAAAATGCAAATTTATATTATATATCCAAATATTTGATGAATGAATATAACATTTTGATTTTGAGCAACAATCGAACAACGAAGTCTTTTTCAAAGACAAAGAGGCCTCACATTTATAATTTGGACAAATATATTATTTATTTTCGAACGACAAAGTGTAGTCAAGAATCTAATGTTGTCATATTACTACTACTACCACTGCATTACGGAATACAAACACCAAGAAGAGGAGAAATAATGTGGCTTTCGTGTGGGTAGATGAGAAAATTAAGGAATAAATGGATGTAGAATAAACAGTTATAATATATATAGAAAGGAAACGACTTGTATGGTACAGGCCTATTCACAGAATGGCAGAAGGAATACTAAAAAAGAAAGTAGTGAGATGGATACTGCCAGAAAACCTAAAAAGAGGAACACAAAGGAAAACATGGATGGAAGGAATAAAACAATCAATAAGCCAGCAAAGATTAAGAGAGAAAGACTGCAACAATAGAAAACAATGGTAAATGGGCATAACGTCGCAGAACTCGATAATTTATATCTTCTATCAAGTGAAGTGGGTGTTCACAAGAGGTATATGTGGTTTGGACGGGCCAAACTATGAAAATAAGGTCGTTGTAGATGAAATTTTTGCCATAAATCAATTCATAACACTACTTTATTTCCTTAAATCCACTTATGAGTAAATTGTACCACATATATTGGCCATCTGTAACTTGTTAAGCACTTTTGCACCCAAAATATTTTCTCAATTTATTGTTATAAAACAAATCACCCCAATAGATCCAATTTTACAAAGAGGTAATACAGGAAATTACATCAAATAGTGGATGAAAGGAAGAAATAGATTTAAAAAATTATTATGTCGAGGGCATTGAACCATAAAGTTCGTTCTTAATAATACCTTGTTAGTGAATTAAAAGTTACATTAAAAACTTGTTTAGTATTATAATAAGATTTGAATTTACAATATAATATACATCACCTTTATGAGATCATCTATTTGTTCAGTATAATATTTGTATTCCTTAAAAATATCCTTGTTTTCTGATGTGATATCCACGAAAAAATCCACCACCGATCTAAGCATCACGGCATCATTTTTTGCAAGTGACTCTTGCATTGAATTAAATGTTGGGGATACCAAATGTAATAAAGTGTTTTTAGGAATATCATCGTTTAAATGGTTGAGAATAATCATTAATTTACAAACATGAATTTCTATCAAAGGACCCTGAAATAAGAATAGTTGAATATTCATTAAAGCATTTGGTTGTATAAACAAACTTACCTGTAACGGCAGACAAAACCTTAAAAATTTTTTAATATCTACTATTCTTGATAAAGTATACATTACAGAAATGTTTTTGAAACAGAGATTAACCAAAACACTTAAAGACAAGCAAACAATATCTTGATCTTTACTTTCTACCCATTTAGTGAGAATTTTCAGTAGATGTGGTAAATAGGAGACTTGCCATGATAATTTTATTCCACATGTTAAATCCTGGAAATAAAAATAACTAGAAACATTGAAACCTTCACTAAATCCTAGTTTGTTCCCTTAATTTTAATGTGGTATCATAATTCTGCTAAAATAAGAGTTTATGGATTTCATACTACAGTGGAAACTTATTTATACAGTCCTTTGTTATGTGGATTGCAATTATCCTAACTATCAAATGCGGTCAAATAACTATATGTTTTCAAAAGACATTTTAAACAAATACCAAGTCAAGAATAACATTTAAGTAGTTTTGAGAAGAAACTGAAAGTTTAGATATGACTTCAGAAAAATAGTTTTTTAAGTTTTAAGAATATTGCAACAACACAAACAATATCCTCAGAACAGTAAAAAATCCAAATCATATCCATGAATATCCATCAATGGTAATTTTCCCACAAATAATGGTATGATTAAACAGTGAACTGTTAGATATTTAACTGATTAACTAATATTTAAAACAAATTGAACTAAATAATATAAAATAAAAAATACCAAGGGGAAGATTTAAAAAGAATATCTGTAGTTTTAAGGACAAACTGAAACACATCATTTTTCTAGTCTTAAGAAATTTGAAATGAAGATAATAGGCATAAAAAACTCTGAAATGAAATTGAAAATGTCGATTACAAAAAGAAAAAATGGACAAATTTAGGATATTTGAAGTAGAATCCATTTCTGAATATCCTTATAACAGTAAAAAAACAGATCCATTAAGCTACTGACTGACTTGTTTATGGTAAGCAACAAATTATCAGTTGGTTTGACATTTGGCTTCTATCATTGAGATAATTCATTTCTTATCAAACAATCCGAGCTTGACCCTCTAGATCAAAGTAAGCTCTTACATAGGCTTCTGAAGATTCGATGACGTTCAACCAGTGTTGACAAAGCTTCTATACTTGAAGCTCAAAGTTAAAAGATCATTAAGGATCCTTTTCCTCAAATAATATAAATAATTTGCACTATTTTTTCCCTGAGTAAGCATTGATATTTCTAAGACGTCTATCTAACTTGTATCAAAAGAGTTTTCTTTTTTAATTTTTTCCATAAAGCTCTTTTTTTGCTATTATAACGATTAAAAATTAACTGTAGTCTTCACCTCTTCAGTATCTGATTCAGTTTTGCAATTTTCATAAAATTTTTTATTTTTTTCAATTTTTTACCATTCCCATTTTTTCTTTTTTTTATATGGCTGCAGCAACAAAATGAATTTTGCTGTAACAAATTTTGAAATATTCTAAATTTGATTCCACTACAATTTTAGCTTAATGGACACAAAACAATCCAAATCTTGTACATCAATTGGCATCAATGGTAATTTCACCACATTTAACAGTATGATTAAACAGTGCAAAACAAGAATGTATTTTATTAAAGAATAAACTTTATAATTATAATTTTATGATTTGTTGTTATGTAAGGAAAATTATGCTAGTGATAATAGTGTAAAATGTGAATTACCTGCAAAAGTATTAGGACTTTCTTCCTTTTAGATAAATTTAATTGATCATTTAAAAGTCTAGACAATGGTGGTACAAATTGGTAAGTATCTATAAGGGCTTGTCTTGCAGAACTATTTCTGCATGCGTTAGATAAAACATCGACGCAGTCCCAAGCCATTTGCGAATGTGGATCCAAATTTGTGAATAAATTATATAAAGTAACATAAAATTGAGCTCCAAGACCATTTTCTGGATCAAAAGTACTGACATCAATAGTTACACTATAAGCCTATAATTATATTTCTAAATGAAAATAATGACTTAATTTGTATACAATTTATTTTTAATGTATTATGTAGCGCTACACTTACTTGAAGAAACTTGTTGATTATTACAGTACTACTATCTGTTTTCGTTTTTATGTATTCATTAATGGCTTCAATCAATTCTCTCATGTTTGAACATATTGATGTTTGATTTATTAAACTACTACCGTTGTTTGAAAGTTGTTCCATAGTATCGACTTAATAATGTATTAAAAGTTTCCGTTAAAATTTGAAATTGTTTCCTCATAAAACTCAGCATCAATAAGATAAACATAGACATAAATTGTTTATTTACTGCATTGCATATATAAATATGGATAAAAATTATTAACAATTAACTCAAAAATTTCAAAACTTTATGAGGTTTTGTGCATCAATTAAGACTTTAAAAACTTACAAAAGTTGACATTTTTGACAGTTGACTTATGGCAATGTTTAATGAATTAGATGTTTTTAACTTTCCACCCAATCAAAAAATTGTCGTTCCATAGTAATTTCAATTTGAAGACGATCTTAATTTAATATTATATTGGGTGCATTCCACTAAGCACTCACGTATACGATTTTTCCCGTTCCACTTAGTCCAGAACGTTATAATCGTAAACCCAAATGGAATGGCTTACGAGACGTTTTGAATGTTGACAAAAATATTAACATATGGTAAAACAGAAAAAAAAATAGAGAAAACTTTAAGAAGTTATGTTTCAATTTGTCAGTCATTGATTTTTTTAGTGAAATGTTTAATTAATTTACATTGATGTAAAATTTAAATATTTTCTTCGGCAATAGTAAAATATTTCGTGGTGTGTTATAAAAATGATTCAGAAGTACTTATAATATCCCATACCAAAAAATCATAAAATTCGTGTGACGTAATTTGTAGTTGACCCCTTATGTCAGAAGCTTTTCAGTCAACCCTTGTATATTTTAATTTTTTTGCGTTCCTTACTTCTATTTTTAATTTGCAGTAAATTTGTATATTTATGTACCATTTCTTTTGTTTGGGGTTCTGGAACCGAACCTGAATATATTTTCGTTATTTTGAAAATATAGCTTTCTTCAATTAATATAATAAATCGCTTTTTATTTTGCTAAACACAATTCGAAATTACATACATCCATAATTTGATGTTGAAAATAAAAATTTCAATTCAAAAAATATATTACCTAGAAGATATGAGTCTGGACCCAATGCACCTGTTAAGATTTTGATAACCCTCTTGGGAGCCTTAAGTAATTAAAGAAATATACCTGAAGAAGAAATATAATAAAAAATTGTCTATAAAACATTACTTTATTTAAATTATTGTACACAGAGAAAAATATAAATTATAGGTAAATTAAATGTATATACTACATATACTAGTCAGAAGTAATGGTTTTTTTTCATAAAAAAGAATTAATCGAACTGTCAATTTATATACATCAACAAGTTTCAATTCCACCAATAAAAAGTATCCTGTTTGCAAATAAAATCCTTATTGTTGACACAATTTGAATAACAGAAGTGTACAATGCAATAAATATGAGAATAATGCGACAAAAAAAAAGATATAAACTGCAATCTGAAGTTGCCGTAATTTAAATACAAATAAATAGTAGTAGACTCTAAATCCAAATTCATCTTTCTACAGATCAATTTAAAGTTAAATATCCTTATTCAGAAAGAAGCACAGAACAACATACAGATTTGCAATAAAAAAAAATTATTCTATTGATGTGCACATTGTAGACCAGACCCATGCATTTGTTCTTCATCATCACTAGCATATGCTTCATTCCTAGAGTAATTACCCTTATCGGATGGGTCGAAATCGTGTAAATCAACCTCTTCTACGTGATCCCCAAAAGGCATTGTAAATTCGGATCTAGGAGGTAATAAGGTTTCTAGAGCTTTTAAATTGGTCTCATTGGTAAAATGATTTTCTGGAAATTTAATCTCGAACGGTATATACAAGTTTCCCTTTTCAAATGGATTTTTATAATGAGGCATACCCTCGTTCATAACACATTTGACACCTCCTGGTTTAATCACATCTCCAGGTGGATGTTTTACAAGAATGTCCCTTCCATCTAAATGATGAATAACAAAAGAAAATCCACATAGTGCTTCAGTTAAGGTTATAGTATGTTTAAAATACAAATCATCACCGTTTCTCTGAAATTTTTCGTGAGGTTTCTGTTGTAAAATAATAACAACATCACCTGGTTCCATATCGGGTTGTTGATCACCTTCACCTCTAAAGAAAATTTTTTGATTTTCTTTCATACCTTTATCAATATGAACTTCCAAAATCTTCGTTTCATTACACACTTTCTTTCCTTTGCATGTAGTGCATCTATCTTTTTCATTAATTTTCTCACCTTCTCCTAAGCAATCGGGACAGCGTGTTTGGGTCTGTTGAGCCATTCCAGGAGCAATTTGGCGATATGTAACCTTTAAACCACAACCGTTACAAGTTTGGCATCTTTCTGTGTTACCACTTTTAGATCCTTTTCCAGAACAAGTTACACATATGACATTTTTACTAAGTTGCAGCTTGGATGTTTTTCCATTATACATATCTTCTAGAGTCACTTTTAATGGATGTATAGTGTCCTCACCTCTTTGTCTTCTTCGTGATCCACCACCACCTAATCCTCCAAATCCACCGAATAAACCACCTCCGAAAAGATGTGAAAATAAGTGATCGCCACCGAATCCATCCTGGGCACCTTCTTGCATTCCCTTAAGGCCAACTTTGTCGTATAAAGATCGTTTTTTTGAGTCAGAAAGAATTTCGTACGCATAACTTATTTCCTTAAACTTGTCTCCTGCAGCTGGATTTTTGTCAGGATGAAATTCCTTTGCTAATTTCCTATATTGCTGTAAAAACAAAAATCATGACATGAAAATTTGACCACGAGTAGAACGTCTACTGCTGTCCTTGGCGTGCAAGTTTATCATTATCTTGCATACGGTCAGCTGGAGACTTCATTAAATTATATATTTAGAACGTATCAGGATGAAAATATATATTCACCTTTTTTATTTCGCTATCTGAGGCATTTCTGCTAACACCTAATATTTCATAAAGTTTGTTGTCTGCCATCTTTCTAAACAAGGATTAAAAGATAGATTTTCTCGAGCATGCGTATAACTCTAGTTTGACTACCACAATAAATGACAAAAATGTCACTAGATATAGGGATGACACATAAAAAATAAAATTTGAACCCGGTGTGATTTTTTGTGCCCCGACTTACACTGTGTTATTCCGAGCATTGTAATAGAGAAAAACCTAGAAATCTTTCTATGTAATTCCATTTATCTATATACTTCTATAAACCACAGAGAATAACAGAATATTAATAAGTTAGAATTTATACTAAAAAAAGATGGTTTATTTGAATTACATAAGACATGTATTATTTGGAATTGAGCATTTTCTTATTGCCGTTACATCAATACTCATTCTTATACTTTTAACGCGCGTTTCAATAACTTAATTATTTTCTTCAGAGATCATAGATAAATAAAAATAAACGGTTGACAGATTACTTTTGGATTTTAACTTGAATTCAATTAACTCAAAATAAGAATTATCTTCTATTGATAAATTCATTATGTATATTTAAATGACTATAATTATTTGCATTGTGTTCTCTCCTGATACTTATAAAATAAGCAAATATACAATGTAGTACTCTTTATTTCTCATTTTCATATTAAATTATAATAAATTACTAATCATATCGTTATGGGATATTTTCAAAAGTGAAGTTGACATTTTACCTAGAATTACTGCAATATTTTGTGAAGGTTCGTATAGAAAAGAAAATAATATTTATTTTCAAATTTTAAGTACCATTCCTTTGCCTACACTGTTTGTTTTTAATATAGTTGGAGTTTTCAATTTATTTATATGATACAAATATAAATTAAACTGTGAATGTATCTAATATTTTAAGTAAACGACATTGTTGAATTGGTTGCCTACTGTGTAGGATTGGTGTCAATTAATAAAACCATTTGCTTAAAACGTAAACACATAATGATGATGTAATGTGTAGAATTACTTTTGTGTAACTTGATATTTTTATAAATTGGAGAAAATTCTCTGCCCTGGTGTAATTTGTTATATTATTGTATTGTATTTTGTATAATTAACAAAATTATACAGGTCTAACATTTCAAAGTATTAAAAAAAATATTCTTAAAACGGTAACCAGTTTCATTCATGGGTTGTACTATCTTCAAATACATATTCGCATCAAATTACATTACGATGTTGCCAGTAGTTTAGGCAAAATCATAAAAAATGCATATAAACTTTTTTTCTTCAATACCCTTTATCTTTATGAAACAATATCCAAGCGTTTCTTGTCGCGTGCCGCTTTCAAATTTGATCAGTTTCAACTGTTGCAAGTGGACCACACACCGGCAGTTATCAAAAATGGATCAGTGTGTTTTTACGTATTTAATATATAAAAATTTCTCTAAAAAAATATGATAGAGACGTTGGGAAATGCAACCAATTAGGGAGGACTTCTCAGGGTCGCATATTATACACTTCATGCAGAATTAAGACTCGACAGGGAGAAATTCTCCAATTATTACCGTGTGTGACAAGCTCATTTGATAAAAAGTTAAAAAGCACTTTCATTACAAATGTGTAAGTACAAACAAAAGACCATTATTGAGAAAATAAGTATAATAATAGTGTTAATGTGTAGATACAAATTTGTTTAAATCAATGATAATAACGATTCGGCTTCGGACATACAGCATTACTGTAACTGCGAGTACTGCGACTACTATTGAACGAAGAAAATGTGAGCTCTGGTGATACTGTGGGACATGATGTGTGTGCGGACCCAGGTGGTACTGCAAAATATAATGTACGTGACGGCCCAGGTAATACTGTAGAATACTGTAGATGATACTGCTGATACATGATTAGATATAGAATACGTTGTGACAAAACAAAACTTACCAATGCTTACCAATTTCCTGCTTTTCTTTTTCAGTTTTTTTACTGAATTCGGGAATAATAATTTCCTTCCGCACATCTCTTTTCAATTGCCTGTTTTTGTAATCTTCAGATGATGAATCCCACAAACGTGTTTTTTCTTTTATTGCGTCAATAAAAAATTCAACGTCCAGATTTTCCATGGTATTTCTTCACACATCAACACAACTCTGCGAACTGACTGTTCAAAATGACAACGACAAACGATAATAAACGCGCTGCATAAAAGCATTGAAATAAATGTACTTTTGAAACGCCTGTCGCGACGTGTTTTTAGCAAACGTCGCATGTTTTGTCGCCCCGCGACCAGCGACAAATAACGCGTGCATAAAAGAGTCCAAAATGTATATTTCTTACAGTAAGTTCTCGCGTAAATTTTAGTGCGACCTATTCTTAACATAGTTACTATTACTTGTTTGGGCGATTACTGCATATTAGTGGGCACTGTTCAACACTTTCCTTTAGGTTAGGTTAGCATGGTGATCTCCACTGTTAAGCCGAGATCCACTCGGAGGACATAGGCCCATTGTGATGCCCTTGCTGACTTTTCAGTCAGCACCATTTCACTCCCCTTCCCTATCTCTTCCGTTGCCAGGTCCTTGCCCCCTTCCCAAGCTTTTCCAGTTTGCAATGAAGCGATTCAGGTCCTTAACACCCAGCTCCGCTGCTTCTTCCAGACATTCTAATGTTCCACTCCCCATGCATTGTAGTCGTTTCGATGCCAATGTTGTGCAGTGACACATTAGGTGTTCTATTGTTTCTTCCTCTTCACTGCATTTTGCACAGAGATCTTCGGTTCTGAGTCTAGAGCCTACTGTGCAGTGACCGGTAATCACTGTTACGATCCTTCGGATCGAGGCTTTCACATAGCCTAGCAGGTCTGTTTTCTTCCTCTTTTGTAGCACCGGCAACAAGGAGCGTGAGATGACACAGTCATCTCTATTACTCCCTCTCTTGCTGAGCTCTCCCTCTAATGTTCTATCTATCGTATCTCTCAGCAATTTGATCGGTGGTAGTGGCAAGCCCACCGCTTCGTCCCAGCTCCTGGTCGTTTCCAATTTGGCTAGTTTGTCTGCCATTTGATTCCCTTCCACATTGCTGTATCCAGGTATCCAGCAGAGTCTAAGTCAAGAATCCATGACAGGGCTTCGCGACATCTCACCACTGACCTAGATCTCACTGCCGTAGACGATAGTGTTCTTAAAGCCGCTTGGCTATCCGTGTAGATTGTGATGTCACGCACCGTTTAATCTTTGCATCGAATTAGTTCCGCGGCTCGTTCTATTGCCCGCAGCTCGACCTGCAGTATATTGCAGCCATTCTAATCCTCAAGGATTCTCTTATTCCCAGAACTTCAGGGTATACTCTCGCTCCCGGCCTTTACGGAGGCGTCCGTGAAGATCGAGTTACTTACTGTTCCTGGGCTCTCCTTCGTTGGTATGAGGAGGTTGAGGTCTATAACAAAAGTCAGTCTGGCGATAGTGTTGTTGTTTTAACACACCTTTGTCTACTGTGCTGGATGAAAGAAGTTTTTTGTATATAGACACAAAATATTAGCCTGGAATAAGTGGTTAGGTTAGGTTATGTTTCCTTGCGAGACGTTAAGAATCCTTTTAGGTGCAATTATCTATTGTGTGATAGAATATCTGGTGAAAATTTGAAGCCAATCGGTGGATATCTGATTTCGGAACTTCAGGCCAAATCTCAATAATTAACCAGTTTTCTATGTATCCTAGATACGGTCACTTTTTTTTGTAGTACCCTGTATGTGTAGCTCCTGAACGTCTACGTGTACTTTAATTATCGAGCTTAATTCTTATTTATTCATATTTATTTCGTTTTTTCATATGTTAACTTTTTAATTAGACATTGTAACAATATACCAAACAATAGGTATGACGTAGTTATTATGTACATTTTATCACCTATTTTCGTTAGGATTTTATATTGTTTTCGTCTTTGTCGGATACTTCTTTAACGTGGCTTAATGATAATAATATTCTTATCAGTAAGGTTGTGGGGGAATCGAGTAGCGACGAATCGACGAAGTATGAAAATGTAACGCTAAATGAAGGCGTTTTATTCGTTTTTTATTGAGTATCTTCAAATAAACTTGGATTTGGATAAGGATATTTCAGCTGATCATGAACAATAGACAACGAAAGGTTATTTTTAGATTTTGTAGAGATATATGTCAACGTAACATTTATATACTAAAAAATACGGTATATCTGCGAAATATTTTAATTTATATTCGTAAGGGTCAGTGGTGTACAGATTTTTACCTTTGCGTGAGTAGATGACGTGACAAATAATACTGTGACATAAAAAAATTATCATGCGACCCCTCGTTTTTGAGTTATAGAACTTTAAAGTTGCGAAATCAGAACTTATATTTAAGTATATTTTCTAAATTATACATTTGAACATTATAAATTTTTCATTGGTTGATTATGTATGTCCATTTAGTGTATTTGACGGAATAAATAATTGTATATTACTATCTGAAGGCCAGGGGCGGCACATGCCCAATGTCTAACAATCAGTAACATTCACAGGGACAACTTGTACAATCTAAAGATAGCAAAAATAATTTTTGAATCGATTTTCTAACAAAAAGGTACTCGGATAAAATTTACAGTTTGGGAGATCTGTAGATTTTTAGATCGTTGTAAATGCCAAGGAAACCGTTCGTCATAAAGAGACATTCTGAAGGAAATTATCATAAATTGTAATTATTTATTGAAAATACTTACTGTCGAACATATTACTTACATAAGGAATAAATTGAACTTATAAAAATTTAGTTAGCCTACAACTTTTTGTGTTAATGAGTGGGCAGGAATATTGGCTGATAATTTAGCAGAAAAAATTGAAATGTAAAAAAATTTAGCATCTTTTACATTGGCAACTTTAGAACTAATACGTGTTAGTCACGAAGTTTTCTTACAATATCTTATTGCCTTCTCTTTACTACACCCTCGAACGCTACCTTTGACCAAGAAGTTCCGTCTTTAGATACTCGTGTATCGTTTATAGAGTAGAAAACACTTTCCAGTAAATATTCCCTCAAATTATTGCGGATTGCGGGAAAAGATGATATCGATTTGATTTCAATTGACAAGTGATTGTGCATTTTTTTGCCTCGTACAATATTGAGCCATTAACTAATTCTGAACGTGGAGTAGGTAGGTAAAGGTCGTGGATAAGTGGATAGAGGTGCAACGTCATTTCTGAAATTGGAGAACCGTGCTTACGAATTAGGCAAACGGATTCAAAGAAGAATAAATTAGGAAGAGTTGGAGTTTCGAATCTTTTAAGGAATTCTCTGCAGTGAGCCCTGATGTTTAGTCCGAGTAAATATCCACAACTCTCTTTTGTAGTTTGAAGATTAGCTCAAATTGAGTCGCACCACACGTACCCCAGAAGGGAAGGGCATATCGGAGATGCGACTCAATGACGACACAATAGACTGTTAAGGAGATGGATAAGTTCAGTTCTATGGAAACTGATTTCAAATTTTTTAGATAAGTTAACAATATGTAACTCCCATTTTAAGGAATTGTCCACAACAAGCCATAAGAATTTCACAGATTTAACGACGTCAATGGTGGTGTTATTTAATAAAAAAGGCAGCAATGCATTTTTATATGATAAAACTTCAGTTTTAGAAACGTTGAGACATAGAAGATTAGAATCGTACCATGATTTAGGGCCTAGTACTGAGCCTTGGGGCTCTTCACATTGTATTGGCTTGCAAGAAGACATCGTTGTATGAACCCTTACAAACTTACTTCTGCTGGTAAGGTATGACTCAAACCATGCGAGAGATGTTGGAGAGAGGGGTTGGGAGTTGGTCAATAATACATTACATAGCTTTTTTTTAATTTAAATCCCCTTTATCTTATCAATTTCTGCTAATATCAATTATTTTGTAATAATTTTAAATGATGATGATGATCACAATAGATCGGTGGAATGGACCTACTGGGAAAACCACGTTAAAAAACGCGCTACGTACACTACCTCATAGATGGCGTGGAAAAGTGTGCATATTACGACGATCACAACTTCTACAATTTTTTGACTCATTATATCTCAGAAACAGTGACTCGTAGAAAAAAAAGCATAAATACATTTTTTGTAGATAATCTTTTGATCTACAATTTTTGTCTGAAGTATTTAAATGATAAAACTTACCGTTTTGTTTCAAATCGTTAAACACTAATTTTTTTCACCTTTGACCTTGAATAAAATTATTTCCATACACAGGAATGATGGGAAACTTTCAAATTTTATTTTTAATTATATTTCAAACAATTCTACTAATTTTCAGCTTGACGGGAATTTTCGTAACTTCGAATATCCAAATTGACCGGACTAATAAATAGTGTTGAGACGTCATCTCGGAACTATATGTTCTTATGACGGCATCCGAACTTCAATTTATATAAAATGAAATTGTGACCTTGATTTTCCCGATTGAAGTAAAATGTCCATCATTTCTTAAAGAATTAAGTTTACTGAATGAGCTTAAGGAAACGAATTTTGAAACTATCCATCTACATTTCAAATATTTGGAATTTGCTTTAAGGGTGCTATCATCATGGGTGCAGTTCTCATACAAGTATTAGAGCTCGTCGTTTGAAATAGAAATCAACCCAGTATATGATTTTTATCTATACAATAAAATAATGAATACGTTCTATTATTCAGCCGCGCTCTGTATATATGCTTATCTGTAAACAATTCGGTATCGTTTTAGTTCAAGGAGAATATTATATTCTTAGACGAATTAAACTGCTTAGTTCTTCAATACCGTATCGGTAACCTAGTTAACGCACACAAAAAGGTAGGTTTGTACTTCGATAAACTAAAATAATATTTGATAACGTTTGTTTACACAATGTATGAAACGACTTTCTTGAAAACGGCAACAAGCTCTGTAATAAAAAACAAGAAAAACGTCGTGGAACAATTTTTAATGGAAAATTTAGAGCTATAATTTTTTAAATTTGGTTTCTAAGTTTAATTAAGCTATAAAATAAAATTTGAAAGTACCCCATAATTCCTGTGAATTTTTATTCGATGTCAAAGGTCAAAAAGATGAGTTTTTCGCGATTTTCAGCCAAACAGAAAGTTTAATCATAAAAATACCTCAGACAAAAATTGTAGATCATAAAATTATCTACAACAAATGTTTTCATGCTTTTTTCCTACGAGTCACTGTTTCTGAGATATAATGGTTCATAAAGTTGTAATATGCACAATCTTCCACGCCATCTATGAGGTAATGTACTTAGCACTTAGAAACGTGGTTTTCCTAGTAGGCCTATTCCACGGGTCTGCTATGATCATATTTAATTTGAAACTATTGCAAAATAATGGAAAATATCAGATATTAAAAAGTCGAAAAAAAATTTAAATTAAAAAAAGTTGTGTAATTTAATCGTCCGAGTCGTACCTTTCACATTCTTCTTCTTGTTCTTCTTCTCTTTTTCTTCTTCAACATGACCGTCCTTGACAAGGTGTACATGCCAGGTAACAAAACAGTCCGACTTTTTTGTTTATCACCATACTTCAGTTTTAGTAGTAGCTTAATCGTTCTGTTATCTAAAGTCGTATTTTTGCTACGACAATCATCGCTATTTTCCTCCATTGCTCGATTCGTAGCTTCGTCTTTACGACGACAACTTTTAGCTCCAGTCGAAGGTTCCAAGAAAGAAGAATAGCAATAATGATGATATTTAGTTTCAACAGCAACTAAATCATATTAAAATCCAGTCGAGCATCGTCACGAGTACGAGCTACTTCCAGCATTGAATCTGTAAATTGAAGTTTCCTTACTTTGTTCATTCGACGACAAAAATCTGACAATTTTCTCTTCTCCATACTCTCCATTCAATTCCTGGCCACAAAAGGAGCATAGTTTTTTTAAAGCAAAAAGTTGATTCACTGAGGAGGACTTATTGCGGTCTCCTGTTCCACACAATGGAACAGGAGACATGTTGTCTCATGGTGACAAATTAAGGGCAGTGCCAGATTAAGATTTATAAGGCCAGGGGCTAAAATAATGACCGGGCCCCCTTAAGGAATTCGGAAACCCGGAAAAATTAAAAAAATAAAATCAATACGTTAGATTTGTGTATCAACACATCGAAAAATACAGAATGTTTTTCAAATGATGGGGCTCGGCTTTTGGACCTGGGGCCCGGGACTATGACCCCCAAAAGTCACTATCTTAATTCGGCCCTGATTAAGGTACTGGGCTTCATATTACCTGATATTCTTATAGTTATAACTTACGTGTAATTTATATTTTAAGTGTATGACCGATAGAAAAATATTTTCTAACTCTTAAAGATGTACATACGTGGCGTACTCATGTATATTATGACGATTACAACTTTTTGAATCGTTATATCTCAGAAACGGTGGCTCGTAGGAGAAAAAGTATTCAGACGTTTTTTGTAGACAATTTTATGGTCTACAATTTTTGTCAGAGGTATTTTTATGATAAAACTTACCGTTTTGTTGAAAATCACAAAAAAGCTATATTTTGAACAATTGTACTGATTTTCAACTTGATGGGAATTTATGTAGCTTCACTTTTATTTGACCGGACTAACATTCAACAGAGAAATAAATCAATCATATTGTCCGAATTCCTCAAGTGTACTTACACTACTGGTAAAAAGTTTTTGCCCACTCTAAAATTTGTGAGTAACACGAACGATTTTGATATCTATATATACATATATATTTCTTTAATTTCTTATTTCTTACACCTTTTGATAAGTAAGGTAAGGAAAAATGTTTTGATGTTTCGTTTATGTTCTGTCTTTTAATTTATTGTAGTGTCTGTTTATCCTTTTCTTGAATATGTTGTTCATCATTTTTTAAAAGACAGAATAGAAATGTAACATCAAAATATAAAACATTTTCCCATATCGTATGTACAAGGACTTTCCCAACAATTATCGAATTATTTCAATAAATATGATTAGTATAAGTCAGGACATAATACGTTATCCAAATTAAAATCTAAAACACCAATATTATATATCAAGTGCTGTCTACATAGGGCAGACATCTCAGTATTTAGAAAATAGACTAAAAGGTCATCAATATGATAAAAAAATAAAATTGCGTTAACAAACCATGAAATATCAAAAAAAAAAAAAATTCAATTACAAGAATTCAAAAATCTTGGAACGGAATCTAATACACGAAAAAGAGAATTTTTAGAAATAAAAATGAAAAACCTATGAATGATAAAAAAGATCTAAAAAATTTCAGTAAACGTTTTAGCTTTTTTGTAAATTCTAATAAAACTACAAATAATTTGTTTGATTAAGTACTGCAACATATTTAAGAGATGTAAGGACTAAGGAAAAATTAATTCATTAGAATGTTTTGATTTTACTTAAAGAAAAGTAGATACGTCAAATTTCATGTTCTAAAATTTATGAAACAAACTAATTTTAAAACAGAAGAGACCTAAAATCAAGAACATTTAGATGCATTTATAGACATATATTGATAATAATATAATAATAATAAAAATACGGTCTGTAATTGGTACCCAATTAAAATTTTGATTCGTCAATATAACCCCCTTTTGCTTTTATTATTTCGGGGTACAATTTTGTCATTCTCTGTTATTATTTGGACAAATAATCGTCGTCTATATGGTTCCATACGTTTTTCAGGATATTTCAAAGTTATGAAGTGAAAGTAAGACCCTTATTTTTGACTTCCCTGTCCAAATTATCTTCTTTCAAATAGTCTCTGCCTTTATATAATTTACTCTGCGTAGACATGACATTTAGTATACTTTCTCGCTATTAATAGCAATACATTTTTCAATAGTATTTTTAAATAAAATTTCTATTTTTCTCTAACAGAACCCTGACCTGATCAATTCCGAATGTAGCCTTCTCACAGACTCTTTTCGAGACGCTGAACTCCAGGTCTCAGATAATCTTTTTGATGATTTGTTTAGTGGTCTTCGTGTGTTCGTTTTCAGATTTTCTGTCCATTTTCCTTATATGTTCCCTGGTATTCTTTAGAGATGAATTCTTCAACCTCATTTACATTCTCTAACCCACCTCATCATATCTTGAATTACTGGTTCTTCTCATTCTATCTTTAAGGCTCGCTCTTCTAATTGTTTTAGCTTTTACATTCTATTTGTTCTCTCTCTCTTAGTATTGCTACTACCAGGTAACTGAACATCATTTTTGGTTGTATTATGTTCTCACAATAGGTCTTAAGTATCCGAATGAACAACTACGACCCATATAGATCTATGTTGCCTGTACTAAGCTAACCTAACCTAACTTATTTTGTATTTACATCTAATCGATTCTTTGGCTCATATAGTGTACCAAACCTGGTTCTTTTAAGTTCAAGGCTTGCAAAGAAATTATTTTTTTATCAAATTTTGGGCATTACAATTCTTCAGACATTGAATAGAGATAAATTGCCCACAATTGTTCAATTTTGGGCTTTCCTTTACTGTGTTGGTTATTATGCGGAACTTCCTGCATCATTGATCGAATTTTTACGTCTTGAATGTGTATTTTTTTATGTTATTATTTATATTCGAACTACGCATTGTTTATGTGTATCGTGTATCGTTGTGTGTACAGATTTCGATTAACATATTGTCATTTTCATTTTTTGTTGCATGGTCCCCAAATGATGTTTCAAATGTAAAATGGCTTCGATTAGATTAAGATCCATTGCCACGGGTGATTGAATTCGAATTTTTTACATGATGACAAAATCTTAGGTGATGAAATATTCGAATAGTTTGAAGAGAAACAATGTATAGAAAAGCTGAGGTTAACGGCCAATTATAAAGGAAATAACCATTACTTTTGATGACAAGAAATCTTTTTCTAAAATCAATAATAATGTTTTGAGTTTCCTTACAAACTTTTCGTGTTATCGTATATTTTGTAATCGGTTATTCCCTTTTGTTATTATTTTTTTTCGTCGTTGAAAATATTCTTTCACGTATTTACTAATTTCTTTATGTGTGTTGGTTGATAAATTTATGTTTCAGCGGATATGTGGTCAGACAAGGGTTTCCTCATTCCACATCCTGTAAGTTCACTACAAATATACCACGAGAATTCTTTAGTTGATTCTAGTCAAGATTAATTGTCGTTCAACAATAATAATCAGCTGAATTTAATTTGATTTATATAAATCAGGTCGGGTGAATTGAATAAATTAGGCGATCTATTTCATAATATGAAGGGTAGTTTTAAATTCATACGACAAAAGTCGTTGATTGCCCATATGATATTGATAAGTCTTTAATTTAATTTCTTCAGTCTATCGCTTTCTAAGTTACCACCCCTAAAGCGTTCAAAATGTGTTTATAAAAATTGTTTACTTGATGAACAAGGACGGAACACGGGACTATATACCAAAAAGAATCCCTGCCTAAATAAAAATTGCGATGTCTGTCCATTTTCCAATTTCCTTCGACTTTCATGGGCTGTATCTCTTCGTTCCTTCTTCCTTATTACTTCAAATTCGTTGTGATTGCCTTTTACCATTTCTTTTTCAATCTGTTCTTCCGTCTTCTACCTTTTTTGCTTTCAAAATAACTCTTGACATGTCTCTCCATTATGATTCTGCTTGTATTGCATTTTTGTGCTTTATTTAGTGAATTTTCTTTTATATGTTATTCTTCTCTATGATCTATCTTCTAAATTTACCAATAGCCATCTTCGTCTATCGTCAGGTATCTATTTCCTTTCCTTTACTTTTTTCTTCTTCGGCTCAGTTGTGACTGTCTCTAATCATTCTTTTTTTGGTATGTCCTTCCGCCATCCTCTTCTATTTTCAAAAAACTACTCTACTGGCATGTTTCTCCAGTGAGGAATCTTTAAACAAAATTACTTTCTATTTTCTTCAATAAGTTTCACTAATAGCCTCCATCTTCGACTTTCATGAGCTGTATCTCTTTATTCCTTCTTTATTATTACTTCAAATTCGTTGTGATTGCCTTTTATCATTTCTTTTTCAGTCTGTCCTTTCGTCTTCTACCTTTTTTGTTTTCAAAATAACTCTTGACATGCCTCTCCACAATGATTCTGCTTGCATTCCATTTTTGTGCTTTATTTGGTGGATTTTCTTTTATATAAGTTATTCTTCTCTATGATCTATGTTCTAAATTTACCAATAGCCATCTTCGTCTATCGTCAGGTATCTGTCTCCTTTCCTTTACTTTTTTCTTCTTCCGTTCAGTTGTGACTGTCTCTAACCATTCCTTTTTCGGTTTGTCCTTCAGCTTTTTACCTCTACGACTCTACTGGCATGTTTCTCCAGTGAGGAATCTTGGGACACTCTTTTCTTCATAAGATCAGTGCTGTTCTGCCCCTTTCATTTAAAAGTTTAAGCATTTCTGAAGGGATTCTATCCGGGCTAAATGTTTTATCATTTTTTGAATCATGCTTTACATGGAGTATGCTACAATGTCAATTATTTTGTCCAAGCTTAAGCTGATCCATCTTCAATAGTTGCAATTTTTAATATCTGTGCGTTAAATATAGTCACGTCGTCCCCTTTCTCTTCAAGCACCAGATAAAAGATTGGGGTTCATGAGTTTAAAAATTGCACTTTAAGCAATAAGTGTAGTGGTTATGTAGGTGTTCAGATTTACACTTTGGAAAATAAAGGAATGGTATACGAAAAATTTTGGTGAATAGAATTTATTTTATGCGCCGGTATGCCTCAGATAATAAACCTATAAAGGACATTCAATAAGTTCAAGAACGTGTTGCTATTGCCACAGGTGTCAGTGTGCATACGATTTCAAATATTGAAAAGGAGATGAGGCAAATGGATAATGGGGAATCTTCATCATTTTCTACTCCAACACTCCAAAACAGGCTGAAAAATTAAAAAATGTTGTTTTTGTTGCTTTGTCATCCGAATACTTTCTCATTTTAACTTCGTGCCTCTTGTACGTTTCTCGACATTCACTCCAGTATTTGCCAGACTGTACATTCGTCTTTTTGAAATAGAATCAACACCGTGCTACTCAAATCAATTTTTGCTGCATTATTCTGCAAAAATCTTTGACCACTGAATCATTTTTCAAGTCTAGGAACAGAAAATAATCCGAGGGAGCTAAATCTGGTAAATAGGGTGCATTAGGAGCTATTCAAACTTTAATTCATTGATTTTGGTCACTGCAATAATGGATGTGTAAGCTGGAGTATTGTCTTGATGAAACAACATTTACTTCTTAGCCAAATGCGGCCATTTTGCTTGTTTTGTCTTGTTGTCTTTATTCAAACGTTCGCATAATACTCGCCGTTGAAAGTTTTTTATTTGTCAAGATATTTAATGAAAATTATTCCACGCGCATCCCAAAAAACCGACGCCATAGCCTTGCCTGTAGATGGCACGATCTTTGCCTTCTTTAGAACCGGTTCTACCTTTTCATTCTATTGTTTTGATTGTTATTTTGTTTCGGGTGTGCAGTGATGGACCCACGTTTCATCTATGGTTATGAAACGTCGCAAAAATCGGCTTTATTTCTTTGATTGGAGCATGTTAACGACGCTGGTTTTGTTTCATTGTGAGCAAACGTGGCACCCATCTTGCGCACAGCTTTCTCATGTCCAAGTTTTTTCAGTCGACGATCATCCAGTACCGACTAGTGGATTTTCTGCAGCATTTCTGGTGTCGTTACCTCAGTCAATCCACCTCTACGATGCTGGTCTTCACAGGTATACAATATTTTAGTTAATAACGAAGGACGAGTCTCACCCAGAGTAGAATCTAGTTCAGCTTTTATATTGGTTGGATTAAGGTCTTTCAAATAAACGATGATCAATTTTTTCCATGTTTACAAATTCACTGAAAACGTTCACCATGGATGGCTGCCAAACAAATACTAAACAACGTAATATCTTCAAACTTGAAACATATGCTGTATAAACTGTGGTATTTTTCAAGCAGCTTCCGCCATCTTTAGGTCAGGCCAGGTACTTTTAGGACCATCTTCGTAGTTACAAAGAAGTACTTCTATGGTATTCGTATTTTGTATATAATTAATCGACTGTATTTTTTTTTTCGAAGTTTTCCAGTTTAATCTTGTGTGCTAAGCTGACTATTTATTAAGCTTTGAGCTTAATAAATTGGAAAGCAACTATTATCATCACAGATATAAGATAGCACAAATACAACAAAGGATACAGGATATTCATAACTGGCATAGTTGAGTGCTTCGAATCAATATTTCAGTGGTTCAAACCAATAATAATGGAAAATTATTTATTTAATGACAACTTCAAATTTTTATTTTAATTATCTATCATTTTGTGGATTAACAAGTCGTATATCAACAACACGACGGTGTAATTCCGATTATGAAGACCATGTGTTGAATGTTTTATTTAAAAAGTAGAACGCGGAGGACATAGAGATGTAGGTATCCAATTTAAACATCAATTTAATATAACCTAATTAATAATAGCGTGTTGAATATGACATATTCATTTTATACAAATTAATGCTAGAAGCAAACAGTAGTTTAATTTAATATTTTGAATAAATGATAATTTTACTAAATTTGCTTCATTCGTATAGAATATTATTGATTCTAGATTTTCTGTTCGAATGATGGAAATTTATTTCTCGTTCTATTTTGCATTCTTCTGAGGAATTCTTCATTTGTTACCTTGGCGATCTAGGGGATCTTGAGAATTTGCTTCGTTCAAGGTCCAGAGCTCAATTCCTTAAAATTCAGAATTTTTATTTTTATTTCTTGAAGAAGGCACTCATCCGGTTAAAGGTGAATCTTGCCTTTTCGATGCAATGCCATAAAGTGATTTAATAGGACTTAGGAATCTTTATCTTATTTTTTTTCCTTATCCTTCTGTTGGTTGCCTTCAAGAGCCGGTTTCCCTGCTTCAGGACACAAGAGTTCCCCCTTGTTAAGTGCATCACGAGGAGATGAGGTTGATATTAATGCAGTTTTCGGATCTTGCATTCCTTAAGGGGGTTGCTCAATTCTTATTTCCATCTGTACCTACGCAGCGATGTAAAAAGCGTACTGGTGTTCTTGATTTTGAATTATTTCGTTATCCAGTAATGTTCTTTGGCTTACTATGGCGTGGTTGGTAATAATATAGTTTTACAGACACGTCTACGTTTATTGGAAGTCGAGGATTAAAAGAGTAAAGTGTGTGATGAGAAAGGCATGTGTGGTTGAGACCAAAAGATTTGATTGGGTACGAGGATGACGTAAAATGGAAGCATTAATGAATGAAATTTTAGTCCTAACATCATATTTTTATTAGATCTTCAATAAAAATGAGTTTTTTTCAAGTTTTAATCCTTGTTCTATGATTGGTGGTAATGCAAGCAGTTCCAAATTCAAGATATTCGTTAGATAGTCGACAGCTTCATCTTGATTAGTAACGGAATCAATCGATTTATATGTCAGTGATTAGCCAGCTATCTTATTTTTAATTTGAAAATTCATTTCGTTGAGATCAACAACTGACAATATAAACTATGAATGATCTCAGTGATTTTGGCAATTTTTGGGAAAACCTTCTCGATGAGTTCGATCTTAGCTTCAGTAAAGTGACAAATATTAAATCAAATGACAAATCGTTAAGTTTTGATTAGAATTAGGTTGGCCATAAAAACTTTGTTCAAAAACGGGTCAGTCAGATTATTTTTGCGGTTGAGATGTAGGGTCAGGAAAGAATTCGAATGTGGCGGAAATTCCAACATTTATTTTGCATTTAAATTTGAAAGCCTCTAAAACATCAAAAAGTGTAAAATATTTTCGCGTTTGTTCAATACTGGCCTAACCCAAAACTAGATAAAAATGTTTATGAAATTATTGAAACAAAATACTGAACAGGGTATTTACAAGACTTCAAAACATCCCCTTTTTCCTTAAATGATACAAATTCATTTCAACTAAATAGTTTCTTTTATCAACATGTATACCAGTAGTTTCTTTTGTTCCAAAAGTACTTCTGGGAATTGCGTATTTTTTTCAATACACTTTTGTTTTTTACGAGCATTTCGTAAAATTCATCACAAGAATGACCTTGGCGCCATCCCACTGTCCAAAAGTTATAGTTCTTCCAATATCAATTGCAGATTATAAAAACCCTTGTCGACAATTTTTATTGATATCCTATAGGCGCAGATACTTCATTTTATAAATTCATTAGTTTTATAAATACTTGCTGTGTTTGTATATCTAAATCTTCATTTTAAATTCACACCTGTTTTTATTCTCACTACACTGTGTAATTTCTTTGTCTTCATTCGCCCACGGTCTAAAGAACGACATATTTCTATTTATTTAAATACATTTATGAATTAAATAAATCTCACCAAGCCACACCACTGTTGATCGCAGACTGTTTAGCAGGAGTATTTCAAAGATATTGTGTACATACGCCTTCGGCCAATAGAAATGCGTTTATGATTACGATTTGATGTTTTCATTGGTTAACAGTGGAGATGATAAGTCCACGTGGACTGACGGTTTATTAGATGTTTACCGAATGTTATACGGGGTGTAAACATTATTTTTAATTTCTTAATTTGGTATGAGTGCCGTGCGTATTAATGAAATATTGACTGTTCCTCGCTTAACTGTTTTCTGCAATTAATATTGGAAGAACATACATTTTTTCTTTCTAAATCAACATGAGGATTGATTTCATTATTAATATGCTAGAAGTGAATCTAAATCTTTATTGAAAGTAATAGAAAATACCAAGTAATAGTTTTTATTTAATTCATAAAACTTAAATAATAAAAATCTTCGTATTACTGGGAGAAAATCGAGACTTTTCTTTAACCGACGTGACAACTCCAAAAGCCTAAAATAACGGGACTGTCTCGTTCAAAACGGGACGTATGGCCAGCCTAATTAGAATAGTAGTTGAGTATTCTTAAATTTTCTAAGTTTCCGAGCAATTTTCTTCATTTTTTGTTTCATAGCAAACCCATCAAAAAAATAATTATCGAAATCAGTCCAGGTGTTCACACCTGATGGCGTGACAAAGGGAAATAGTAATTCATTTCAAATACGTAGATATAAATTAAGACACACTCTATTTTTCCTAGGAGAATAATTTACTTTCATAGGATATTCATAACTCGAAAAGAATAATTAAATATAATATTATAATAAATATAATAAATATGTTATCTATGTTCGTTTTTCTTGTAAAAGAAAAAAATTAAAGACTTGATACTCATTGTGAAAAACAAACAGATTAGGTAGCATTTGTATTGATAAGATATTGATTATTGTTTAAAACAAAGAAATATTTCCTCGAATTTTCACATTACTTTATCTTGGATTAAATTTGAACACGTAAAAAATCAACATTGCTAAAGATGGTTGAGGCAATAAAATTTTAAAATGACGAAAATTAGGTGCACGAGTCTTATCTTATCATTAGTTCAATATACAAGAAGTGTGCTGATGGTCTCATAGATCGAAAACGTTTACGAAACTGTTTATCGCGATATGAAATATTTTTCGTGTTGAGAACATCTACCGAACGATGATTTTTAAATCTAATTGTATGTACGAAGGCTGATAGGTTTGAGATAGACAAATAAAAACAAATACAAATATTTATAATTGGACTAGCTAATCCGGCAAAAATTGTTCTGCCTTATATATCTACGAAATACCTAATTTACCATAAGTATATAGGGATGTACTTATAATCGAAAGCGTTTTATATGGGGTTTTAGGGGGAACGTTGTAGGCATTCAAGAAGGTGATGAAGGAAATCATTTTAAGTGTTTTTAACCATACATGTCTTAGTGCAAAGTTTGTTGGATTTTGAGATATGGTCAATTTTGTGTTTTCTTTTTAATTTATGAGGGTTTTACTGCCGTTTGTATGAAATGAAAGGAAAACAACAAGTTTTAAGGAGTTTATTGCCCATTAATACAATACTTTAAAAAACATACTATCAAGTTATGGTCTCAAAAATATCAGAAAGGTATTTTTTCGAAAAAATTGTGTGTGTCAGCTCCGACGCACGACTGGAGTTTACTCCTTAAGTTCGATAGTCTAACCAGACGCAAAAAGAGTTTATTTAACTTAAAAAAAATTGGTTGATTGCCAGAATATTTTGGGCTTTAGATTTTATCCTATTCAAAAAATATAAAAAAAAAATTAGAAAATTTATAAATGCATAATTATAAAACTTTTAACCGACTTTAAGAAAATTGATAAAAACATTTTTTTAAAATTATTATAATTAATTTTTTATTTAAAATATAATATTATCTTAATAATTAACAAAAACGGTTATAAAAAGATAATTATGTCACTAAATCTTTTACATACAATAATAAATAGTACATGAAAATTATTTAAATAAGCTAAAAAATAACTTTTCGAAAGAAAATTATATAAAAACATTATTATAATGAAAAAATATTGTCGATTTTTCTGATAATATTATCGAATTATTGACTACAGTTGTTAATATTTAAAAATTATTTATAAAATAAATCATAATAACGTGGAAGAATTTATAGACATCGACAAAAAAATTAATTTTTGGTTAGGTTAGAAATTTTCTATTTTATGCGGATGCGCTTGATAATTCATATTGGGTTGATTATCTAATTTTATGTGTTGTTTTCAAATATATATTTATATGATCTACATCGATAATTATTAAAATATTTAATAAATACAAATTGCACATGCTCATACATATAATACATGAATTATAACGTACCTTGCAACCACGTGTTTGTTAGATGTTCCGGCAATATCATCTACACCTCTTTCTGCCATAGTTATTTTAAAATACTTTCAGTTCACTTTAACGGAACACAATGCTAAAAATTAAAACTTCACAATAACAATATTAATTATTGATATTTATAATAAAAACAGCAATACAAGTATGTCGACACTGACAAATTAGAAAGTTGCGCATCATAGGGTGCGCACCAAAAACGTAACGAGGTCATTCATCGATAGATTTTACATCGATTCTTAAGGAGTAAACTCCAACAAACTAGTTTTCGTAGCTTTAATACGTTGAGCCTCAAGAAAATTTGTTAAACTTTCCCCTAGGTCCAAAATTTCTTTGTTTTTACAACATTCCCCGATGCCAAGAGAGGTCCTATGGACAAAAAACATCATATTTTGCACTTTTCACTCGAAATAAATATTTTCATTATACTTCTTTGAAGGTACAACATACTTGTAGTAAGGAAAAGCAACTTTTTTTGTTTTTTTATTCTTTTAACGATGATTTATGCTTTTATGTAAAGTGATGTGTTTTACAAAATATTATGAGTTCAAGGTAACGTGAAGGTGTCACAAATGAAAAATTTTAGTCAAATATTAATGATTAGTCATTAATATAAATGAAAAGTAAGGTTTTTTATTTTACAATGGAGGTAAAGATCATGCAAAGAACTCAAATGGTTCTAGTGTAGTCGTGCAGTCCGAGGAATCAATCTGGGCTGAGGGGAAGTTCTGTTGCGGTCCTATGGATCACACAGGAGGTCAAAGTGTTGAAACAAGAAAAATACAAATGCTATTTTTATTCAAAATACTTTAAAAACATCAAAGTACTTTTATCTTTACAAAAAGACAAAAATAATTGGCCGAAGTTAGCATAAACATAAAATTTACACATTGCAAGTGGAATCAATCAAACCTGTGCCTCGTGCTCCACATATAACCTGTAAATAAATCAAATTAAAATACTTATTTGTGAGAAACACTGACTCAATATTGCTTGTACACGTTTCTGTTTTGATTTAAAACTATTTGCAAAAAATGTTAAGTACAATATGTACAAGTACGATAATGGCCCTTGTTAGCGGGAGCTCAAAAAACGTGTTATTTACACGAGAGTAAAAACTGTCTCTTCAGTTATTAATAAATAATTATTGTACTAGAAATTAATTATAAATTTACGATTAGAGTAAAATTAAAATGAGAGCTGCACAGAAAAATTAAAATAGGACGCACTGCTACGAAAAAGGAAATTGAAATTGTAAATAAGAATTTATTGTACTATAATTATTATATTCGATTGCCATCTTGCAATCCTATTGCGGATTTGTGGATAAAACAAAAAAATAAAAAAGTCACGAAGGAAAAATAGAGGTTGATCGCAGAGGGTTGAAAATTTAGGGTTGTATGTATTTGTTAATGCGGTATGATGAAAAAATGAAAACGAAAAATTTTATTTAAAAAATAATAATAAAAAATTTAGGTGTGGACTACCCTTAACATTTAGGGGGATGAAAAATAAGATAATACGATGCGGTACAGCTTGTACGGGATGGAAAACCATTGGTAGAACTTTGTCTTACGCATCCCGATTACCGACCTGAAGAAATTTAAAAATTATTATTGATTTAATTATTGAAATTTTAACGAAATAACGTATTTTGTAATAGTTTTGTAGATAGGTTATAATAATACAATTTAAAAATGGCTTCGTAAATAAAAAAAATTGACATTTTTGGGGAGATCGCTATGCCGCTTAACCCTTAAACGGGCATGGCATCATATATGATACCATCTGTTCAATAATTTTTTTAAAAATCGGCGACAAATCTAAGGACCTGATTCTTTCTCTCAGGGCAAGGGAATTTGGTGGTCACAATGTTTTACGTCCAACGAAAGTTATACTGTGAAGACTTAATCCGAACCAATAAAAACCAAGGCGATTCGGATTAACAAATAATTCGAATTACCGAAGCAGTTGCTTTTTATCAAAAATTGATTTAAATTTGCAAAATATGTCAAAAGTCTTCACGTCAAATTGATGATGTGTTTAGACTGCTCAAAAGAATAAAATTCCTATTTAGATCGTATGTAAATTTTTAGGAACCAGTTGTACAAAAAAAAGCACTAAAATTATACGAGAACATATTGAAAAATTCTAAGCCTACTATAGAACCAAACAAAATTTCAATGTCAAAATATTCTATTACTCAACATATTCTCCTCTTAATCGGATACATTTATATCCTCGTTGGTCGATGATAGTCGGATGGAGCAAAATCTGGTGAATAAGGGTGGTGTTCTGCACGCTTTTGGTCAACATTCAAACATTTGGGGATCCATTTTGCAGCAATTTTTCTCATGTCCAAATTGACGTGAACTATATGATGAATGCGTTCGTATGAAATATTCAGTGCTTCAGATATCCGTTTAGGGTATTAATCATATTTTCGTAAATCTGCTTACCTGTTAACCCTTTTAAATACAGGTACTTGATGATGGCTCGATACTCCAATTTTTCGGTTTTCACAATTTCGGTGGACATCTTTTTTCTTTTAATTTATTGCGTAACTCTGGTTTATTTTTTTGACGTCAAACTTTACACTTACACTTCTAATAAGTTATTGTTCGTTTCTATGGTACCGAAATATTTTGTTTATGCATGGAACTGGTCTAGGCTAACTAGATATCAATATATTCTCGTATTGCACAAATCTGTTGTCCTGGATAACTTTGCTAATATTTTAAAGTGCTCATATTGAGAATATATCTATGAAAGTAGTAAATATGCTCTATATTTTTATGCTTTTCATATTTTTATCGGCTTAATAGTATTAAAATTAATTTTTTCAGTCATAAAATCTCAAACTAAAGTCTAGTACTTTTTTGCTTCTTATAATAAATTTTTGTTTGATACTTAACAGCGACATTCAAATTTTGCGTATCATACCGGGGCTCAAGATGATACCTGTTCACGTATCGCACTGTTATAGGTGCAAAATAGAAATTTATTTTATATATTATTGTCTATCAATTCTATTATCGGTATACATCGAAAAACACGCCGAAAAATAAACGTTTTGAAATGAAAGTCTCTTATAATCCGGTTTGATCTGGGCCTGACACACGGTATAAAATATTAAAGTTGAAGGGCTCCTAGTTCCCAGATCCAGCCTTTAACATATCACAGAAAATGACAAGAAAGACAGACGAACGTCGAGTTGGCCGAATGATTCCAAGAAGGAGAGTTTCTGTTGTATGTGCTCGGGAAATATTACAAAGAATACCGAAATAGCGATCAATACAAGAAAAAAGTGCTATGTAGTTATATCTTGTTTTTATTGTATTTATATATATTTTAGAAACAAAGTATATAGAGATAGTTTTCAACATTATTAATAATACGAAAAGAATATTCCCAAAAATGCAATTTTTTATACCAAACTACACCTTTTGGACTGAATCTAGAAATGTGGCATAAAAGGTAGAGGAATTTTCATCAATCTACTTTCCAATACTATTAATTCTAATAACTACAACTGGGAAAGTTTTCAATCTGATTAAAATTGAGCTGATTGATCAAAGAATGGAAAAGATATACTGAGCTTTGAGCTAACTGGTGAGCTAGTCGTCTGGATCTTGTAATTATAGGGGATCTATTAGCGGGTTTTGGGTTATTGAGGCGCGTCAAAACCCTAACTCTTGTTTTCTAGTAGTTTTAATGTATCTTTCATTTGTTTGAAGTTATTTATAATAAAAGACAATATTTGAAAAAATAAAAAATGCTTTTTCAATTGTACCCACAATTTTTTTCAGAATAAATCTCTCTAATCCATTTGAACTTTTTGATCCTATTATTTGTATACAAATAAAGTGATTTGAAACGTTTTGTTTCAATTCTGGTGGCAATATCAAGAAATGACGTTGTTTTTAAATAAAATGGAGGGATTCTATCTTATTTTCGTCATAACTCTCTTATTCAATTTTAAATGTTTCAAAATACTCGGTTCACTAAATAAGTTCCACCTTTCATAGATCATAATTCCGTTTGTATTAGGTCTATAACCAAAAAAAAAACATTCTTTTTATTTTTCAAAAGCTACATCCAACCTCATCACAGTTTTTTTTCATAAATTCTAAAGTTATGAGCTCTTTGTGAAAAAATGGTTTTTGTACCAAAAATTCAAAGTTTCAATCACGAATAAGTTAAAAAGTGTATTAATTTTACGAAAAAACTACAAAAAATAATTTGGACTTCTATGGTTAGTTTCGAAAAAAATTTCAACCCTTAGTTGGGGTGGTACTTAGCCCTAGAGTCAAAATACATGGGACCAGACAACAGATGTAGTCAGATGGGTACGGAGAAGAATGGGGGAGGATCGACTGGCGAAACAAGCATTCGAGGAGAAGCCAACCACCAGAAGATCAGCAAGCAGATCTCCAAAGAGATGAGCCGAATCATGGACATCGACATTCCAAGATCGGGATTGGAGAAATTGGAGAATTATGAATAAAAATATAAAATTATTATTTTTTTGGTTATTACTTAATTACAAAGTACATAATAATAATTGATGTACTAATACTTATCAAGAAAATTGGTGGTATTCACTTTATTAGCAACAGTCAGAGAAATGTACAAGGATGGGCCTAGAAGTACCTGGCTTGACCTAGAGATGTCGGTAGTTGCTTGAAAAATACCACCGTATTAGAAAGTACACAATCTATACAGTATATTTTTCAAGTTTGTTTTCAAGTTGTCTTGTGAAGACCAGCTTCGCAGTGGTCGACCAAATGATGTTGACGACTCCAGAAATGTTGAAGAAAGTTCACTAAGGGTTCTGGATGATGAGCGAGCGCGAGCTAACAGACATAGTAGGCATTTCAAAAAGTACGTTACATCGCATATTAACTGAAAATTTGGACATGAGAAAGCTGTGCGCAAGATGAATGCCGCGTTTTCGCCATTTTATAATAACAGAAAAGAGAAAACTGTCTCCAAAGAAGGCAAAGACCGTTCCGTCTGATAGCAAGATCACGGCGTCGGTTGTTTGAGATTCGCGTGGGATAATTTTCATTGACTATTTTGAAAAAGGAAAAAATATCAACAGCGAGTCTTATGCGAAATTATTGTAACATTTGTGCGAAGAAATCAGCCAAAAACGGTCACGTATGGCTAAGAAGTGTTGTTTGACAATGCACCAGCTCAAACATCCGTTACTGCAATAACCAAAATCAATGAATTAAAGTTTTAATTGCTATCTCATGCACACTATTCGCCAGATTTAGCCCCCTCGGATTATTTTCTGTTTCAAGATGTGGTGAATGAAGAGGTGATGTCGACAGTGAAAGGTTATTTTGAAGAGTTGACGATTCTTATTATAAAAAGGGTATCGAAATTATAGTAAAAAAAAGTATATGGAGCTAAAAGGAGATTGAGTTGAAAAATAAATATATTTTTTTCAAAATTTTTGTGTTTTCTTAAAATAGCTATTAAAAGATCAATTATAGAAGCTTGCCAATCTCTGGTGCTTCTCCTGTATCATATATTTTCTCTATTACGATTTTTAGTATCTCTTTTAATTCAGTTTCTGCTGTTTTTACCACATCTGTCGTCAATTGGTTTATTTCTTCTCTAGTTACAGTTTTTATATTGCTAATTCTATTTCTTTGTACTTATTTCATACTTTGGTCTGTTTCCTTTTAAAAGATTTGTAAAATATTGTTCCCATCTTTCTATTATCTCAAGTTGCTTATCTTTTTTTGTGTTTTTGGTGTTTATAAGTAAACTCTTACAATTATTACTTGTTTCTCTTGCGTTTCTAATCGCTCCCAATATTTTTTTTTATTTTCCTTGTAGTCGTTTGTCCTCAAATTCTCGCTTTTTTTGTTCTTCAGCTAATCTTTCCTCTTCATCTTTTCTTTTTTGTATTTTTTGTAAACTAATTGTGCTTTCGTTGTTAGGTATTTCTTCCATTTTTGTGTTTTCTTTTTAATCGTGTCTTTTATGGTTTTATTTCTCTGTTTTTGAATAATTGTTCAATGTTAGTAAAGAATTGAGAAGAGTCGTCAGACAATTCAGAAATTAAATCTTTTAGTTGACAAAAACTGTGAAAAAAGCAGCTTCCAACCAAGTGCCTCGTTTTGTAATAATAGGTTGAGGTGGGAAAGAAGTGCTCCGTAATTTTTCTTTAAATAACTGAACCTTTATTGGCACCTAAGCATGTATTAGGTTGTGGTAAAAAATTGTCAAATTTTGTCGAAGCCTTTTTCACGTACAGTGCTGTAATTTATAACAATACAAAAAGGTTATTTACAAAGGGGTCTGATTTACAATCATTTATTCTTTTTAAATAATTTTGTGGAAAGGACATAAACATTTGAAAAACTTGAAGAAGAATAAGACAGTATAATTATCTGCATGGTAATATAGAAACTGTTTTCGGCATAATAGCGTCTTAGAAACCTATTTTTAATTATCGAAAGTTAATTAATTAACAATCTTCACCTACATAATACACAACTAATTAAAATTTAATCAGTACTGTTTCCGGTGGATGACTGTGACTCATGGATAAAGTTCTGTGAATGTAGCAATTTTTTATTGAAAAGGGCGGACGATTGTGTCTGGAATGGAATCCATTCTCCACCACGCCATCGCCAGCCACGCTGTTACCGTGTTACCGACCGTCATCAAGGGAGGCCCTGCCATGACACGAAAGAACTATAGAGATGGAAACGGCATAAGGAACTTGTATTATGTATGACACTAAAGCTACTGTGATTTTTTTTAAATGTTTCGTGATTTTCAACGACATATTTACAGCTCGTAAGTCAACTCAGGAAATTTAGTGCTTAGAATTTGAGATATTGTTGCAAAATTAGCTATATCCTGTTTTATTTTCCATCTCAAATATCGCCATCATAACAAAATTGATCTTATCCAAGCATACTACTAAAGTATAATACGCGTTATCTGCCCGTATCCCATTTAAACGAAAAGGTGAGAGAAAGAAGGGAGAGATAAGAAAGGTGTATCAACAATATCTTCTTCTTCTTCATCTTCGTAAGTTAGTCCTGTGTTTGTATCAATGGTTGCCTAGCTGCAGCTGGGATGATGAAGACTAGCCTCAATACCATCTTGTAGGTGGTCGGGTTGTATTCGGTTTTTATTCCTTTGCAATCTTTGCCAATCATCATCTGACATTCTGTCCACGTGGTCTCTCCAGTCCCTCCAACGATTTCTCGCCAGTTTCACTACATCCTGGATGTCACATATCTCCCTTATTTCATCATTTCTCTTGTGGTCAAATAATGTGTGTCCGGCTATTGATCAACAATATATTTTATAAAAAAATATAACATCGGTTTCGGAAGTCTCGGATGGTTCAACCAAATGTATCGAGTTAGTAGAAAAAATTAAGCTGGAAAAGGATACTGAACAGAAGATTGATGGTAAAAAAAGAATCCAAACTTCAAGATCAAATGCGTTTTTCGAGAAATTGCAGGAAGTTAAGGATAATATGACCACTTTCTCTTTTGGCTGCCAAGGTTCCAGATCAGGTTGCCTAATACAGTAGGCAGCTATACATCTATAACTTAATTACAGTTCAAGGTGTATCTAAGGCGAAAATAATTTTCTAATTGCTCTCAACGGGTTAGCTTCTGATTGAGTTGAGCTAGTTGACAAGAATTTGTGTTAAAATCGATAAATTCTTAAGTAAAAAATTGGCTGTTCTTCGATTTTTGACCCTCATGGACATTCTAATTTTCATAATGAACGGATCTGGAGCTCAGGAAAATGATTGCAATATACTTGACTCAGCTGGGATAATATGAAATTGAATTATTGGCGTGTACTCGGTTGCTAAATTGTTTTCGATTCCTAACTTTGGGGACTCATAAAAGATCGTGTGTAGTTGTTTTCACAATCAGCTGATCTTCCGTAAACAAGAAACAGGATTGAATCAGCTCTTGTGAAAGTTACTCAAGAGACACTGCTTATATTGATTACTTGTAGGTTTTTGTATGAAACTGTTTGAGCTGCTCTTTGTTTAATGTATCATTTATAATTGTAAGTTAATTGAAAACATATATCTACCTGAAAATTTAGAAAAACATCATTAATTAACTACCTTTAGCAATAGTCTTGTTATTTTTCTCTACTACACTTTATTTGACTTACTCTATTAGTTTTCCTGTTTAGATGGAGTTTTCTAATCAAATTCTCAATACCTTTGACTCGAAATTTTGTATATTTTTCTCGCTTTTGATGACAATTAATTAATTTAAGCCATACTTTATGTCACGTTAATTAATTAATTGATTTATTATATAAAAAAAATGTTTGGTTTGGTCCTTGCTTTGCAGTCAAATATTCTCGAGTTCAAGTCAACTTTGGATTTTTGTCATTCTTAATAATATTTTCAATTGAATCAACAAAATTCGTAATTATTTTTGTAAGATAAATAAATTGTTTTTGCTTATAGCCAAATGTTTATGGTTGGAAGCTCGAATTTCATTAGGAACGTTAATCAAAAAAGTCAATTTTTCTTGAAAAAACTATTTTAAGGAAATAATAAATTCCTCTCCTTTACATATTCACGCCTTAATGTTGACTGTCTACTTGTTCAACTTTATCATCATCATTATCATCAATTGTACCAAAATTATAATTTTCATTTCATGGTGCATTTGAATTTTTTCTTTTCCCAAACACTTTAAGCTAACCCCATCGATTTTTAATTGTTGTATACGAAATAAATTTAGATAAAATAATTGGATAGACTGATGTAAATTATTATTTATTTAAAGCATCATAATTTGTGATATGTATATCGTTACAAAAAATACCGTTCCAAGACTGAAGGACGCATCGCTGAAGACTAAAGCAGACTCTGGTATTGATCGGTAGGGAGTTTCTTCGGCACTGTTACTAGCCTGGGCACAGCCACCTGCGATATGTAGGAAGAGGGTTGTTAGTAATTCTTAGAAGCTGATGACGACCGATTCTACCTTATAATTTCTCCCGTTTCTATATGAAAAATATCTTATTTTTGCGTTGTTTATTCCATCAAATATTTTAGATAACTGTTTGAAGAAACTTGTAAATACAAATTTCAGTTCACACTTATTCAACGTGCTCTAATTTGTATTTAATGGACGTTGAAATATTGCAGATTCAGATATTATGAAAATTTGTTTATCGAAGCGGAATAAGATATATAAATGGTTATAGCTTTCATGTTTTCCTTTTGCCATAAATTATTTTATCCGGAAGTTGATTATTTGAACACAATCTCAACACGTAACCGTCGTTTTAAAAGTTTTCTAGATCAATACATAGTACATTTTTTAAAAAATAAATTTAATATTATCATATTTGAGAACTTAAAAAGACATTTTATAAGTTTTATATTTTTATAAGGATTTTCTAAAAGGTACTTAATCTACATAATCGATGTATTGATTCAATCGAAGTCGATCAACCATTTATTGTCAAAAAGTTGCAATTTTTAGACAAAAGCTTGTAAAAACTAAAAAACAAACATAAAAATAGCTAAATAAAGATACAAACCAAATAAAATTTGGTAATTTTATACTTTCATTCTATGAAATCGAAAAATCATCCGATTTCGATGTTTTTTTTTCTTAAATCTTCGTTTTTACGATAGATTTACGAAAAAAAATATGGGAACAAAAAAATGTGAGCTTATATTACTTAGGTTAGGTTAGGCTAGGGGGTTGGGTGTGCTAAAAATTTCAATTGGCAAGTGATTGTGTACTTTTTTGCATTGTAAAATATTGAGCCATTAACTAATTCTGAACGTGGAATAGATGGATAAAGGTAAGAATCTTGAATCTTTTAATGAAGTCCCCGCAGTGAGACCTGCTGTTTAGTCCAGTAAATATCTAACAGCTCTCTTCCCCAGAAGGGAAGGGCATATCGGAGATGCGACTCAATAAGTGCATAGTAAACTGTTAAGTTCAGTTCTTTGGAAACTGATCTCAGCCCAAAATAGGAAGAACTTCATTTTTTAGATAAGTCAACAATATGTAACCCCCATTTACAAGGAATTGTCCACAACAAGCCCTAAGAATTTTACGGATTGAACGACGTCAATGGTAGTGTTATTTAATAAAAAAGGCAGCAATGACAAAGGAAAAACGAAATTTGAATTTATTATAACGGTTGTAACACATTTGGTGAAATGTTTTGAACTTAGTTGTGACAATGCCTATCAGTAACATAAAGTCTCAGAGTTCGCTAGTCCACAAATATTATTAAATGTTTTGTACTATTGACAAACATATGGTAGCAGTGTTGGTATGATAATCCATTAAAAAGTTACAATTCCCCAATTCGAGATAATTCAAAAATAGTTTTTGCAAAACATTGAAACTATCCAACGGGGAAAAATTATTGTTGCTTTTATTTCTTCTTATTGAGTCGTTGCAACAACTGTTTATATTCATTTTCACTACTAAAGAAGAAGATAATATTGTTCAAACCCTAGACGTACCGTATAAAAGTATATATACAAGAACTATCAGAAACACATACAAACTTATAGTAGGTATACATATATCTTCAATGCTATGTTCAGAATAAACTACTTTATGTATACTTAGAACATTGGCCAGAAGCCAGAGGAAGTCTCCTTTTTAAGACTTAGAAGTCTACTTGCATCTCTCTCAAAAATACTCGAGAAGCTGTAAGTTAAAAAAGCTCAACAAGATGATAAATCAAAAGACCAGACCATTAGTTCGGATTCCCGAACGGTAGAGCAAGTCCATAGGATAATTAATCAGACTGCTACGTCTGATTAGGAACTACTTTCTCGTCCTCACTATCAGCTCCTCAAATAATATATAACTATATAACACTCCAACGTGACACAAGACATATTCAAGCTCTGTACTCTGGTGTCCCACAAGGAAGCGTATTAGAACCAATTCTTTACTTTACGTACACAGCAGTCTTATTTATTTCAAGATCCACCATTTAGCAATATATGCTGATGATAATTCTTTGTTTTCATGCTTCAACTTCCTACAAGCCACCATTAACAAATGTATGTAAAATCAATAAACGTAACATTCACCCTACGAAGAGAAACATGGCTATCGATAAAGATTAAGTATACTTCCACAAGTAGAGGATTCAAAATACCTAAGCATGCATTTGAATAGACGTCTAACAAGTAAGCAACTAGACATGAAACTACATAAAACGCACTGGATTATTGGTCGAAAATCAAATCAGGAAGTACAGCATACAACTATGGCGTACCGCCATCCTTCAGAGGTTCCAAAACAATAGTCAACCCACCCTATTATGTCCCTAACAAGGTAATTCACCATAACATACATCTGAAAACACCCAAAGAAGCCATAAAACGTTTTAGAACCAAATATAGCGATAGAGTGTCATTTCATCCCAGTTAAATATACGGTAGAATAGTGAATTGCGAGGGTTGAACAAAAAAAACTCTAAAAAATATTAAGATTTAAAGAAGGGTGTAATATCTGTAATAATTTATATCCTAACCGAAATCCCATAACAAGATCTACTGTCAGTAAGTTAGTAGAAAAGTTTAAAGAAACTGGCTCAGTAAAAGATTTATCCAATTCAGGTCGCAGAAAGCTGCATCAACTGAAAACAACTCTTTAGATGTTTGTGTCCTATTAGAAGACTAAATTCCATCCATACAAACTAAAGTTGGTTTAAGAGTTGTCAGATGACGATTTTGACATAATTGGCATAATTGTAGATACTGGTCACGTAACAATCCTCGTTGGATGCGTTAATCCCACAGCCGATTTCCCGAAAAACTGAATGTATGAGCAGGAATAATGGGCGACAAAATAATAAGGTCCCTATTTCAACGAAGGTAAATAAAGAGTTTCCCAGAAGATGGATTGGAAGGCGTGGTTTTATCGAATGTCCCCCACGAACACCCGACATGAATCCTTTAGACTAGAATCCTGTGGGTTCACTTAAAAAACATCATATATAAAACAAAACCTGCCAATATTCAGGATTGAGTAGTCAAGGATGTTGAAAAATGTATTGCAAAGTTTTAAAAATAACATGACTTGTTGTATTGAAGTGAATGGACAAAATTTGGAGCAACTGCTGTAATCGCAATTACTGTATGTTTTCTCTACTTCACAAATGTGGATCTACTTCTACCATGACACAAACATTTAAAGATTTGTCTTCAGTTGTTGTAGGTTTTCAGCACCATCATTTAGATAAATATTTTGCTGCACCAGTTTCGTTGAATTTTTTACCAACTTACTGACATTTGTTACAAGATTTTTATTGGCACATAAATTATTAATGAATATTCAAATTAAACGAGTTTATTCATTCGTAGCCATCTAAATGTACAATATTTATTGTATCTTTGGTGGAGATTCTGTAAATGTAGTTATAACATTAAGGCATAGATAATATCACATGAAAAATAACTAGTGTTTCTTAAGGATTTTTAAAATCACAAAATATATAGTGTGATCCAAGTAAATATCACCATAATACCGGCCAAGACCGGCAAGACTCTTGCACACAAAGATTTATAAAAAACTTAAAAGCCGTTTAAGTTTAAGCAAAATTGTAGTTTACAATTAGTACTTATGCTATGGTTGTTACTTAAAATCTAAAATTTCGAAAACTTTGCTTTAGTTGGGTATCAAAAAACAACGGGGCTAGTGCACTTTTGACGCGCTCGGATAGTCTCGGGAGATAAAAAGACACATGTTACCATAAGGTTAAAAACACAAGCGGCAACCTTGTATGAAGAAGACTAAAACTTGTACCACGCTTATACAAGAGCCTACAAAATTTCGGAAGCTTTGGGGCTTTAGTTTCACTGTTTTCAGTACAATAAATATTTATTTTGTATCTGTAGACGTTTTCTTTTATATAACTAACTTTGTAGATATTCCTCGTACTATTATTATCTTCCTAATAATAAGTGAGCCCCGTATTCAATAATTTCAATGTAATAAATTCATTCAGTTTTAAAAATATTAGGTACAGAGGTTATCCCACACATCGGTCGGATTTTGTGACGTTAAAGTAATTCGAATGCATCTTCATTTTCAAGATTAACATAATGTCAAGGAGGAGACGGTAATTGTTGTTGTGACAACCTCTTTCCTTTTTAGCGAAGGCCATCTTTTAAGAATAAAATTCGTTAAACAGTATGTGGAATGTTAACTTTGTTCTCTAACAACAGCCTGAGCGTATTGAAAGAATATTCATTTATTTCTAATTGTAACACAGGTGTATGAGGAATGTGTTACTAGTAACAACTATTTTATTGTTAATTTGTCATTAAATCATGAATATATTATATTTTTATTATAAAAATTTCGAATATAAAATTTGAGTAATAAAAATTGAATGCTTTTATTAACAAAATTTAATGATAGACAGAAAGTACAAGAAAGAATTAAGACGCATAGATGCCTATCAGTTAAGTCTACGACGATGGTTCCGGAAGTACCTGGACTGACCTGGAGATGGCGTTAATTACTTGAAAAATACCACTGTATTAGAAAGTACACAATCTATAAACAAGTTTGAAGGCGCCACGTTGTTTGGTATCAATAGTGAACGTTTTCAGTGAATAAAAATTGGTCATCGTTATGCGATACAGTACTTTCATTTGAAAGGGATTAGCCCTACCAATATAAAAGCTGAACTAGATTCTACTCTGGGTGAGACTGCTCCTTCGTTATCAACAGTAAAATGTTTGGTAGCTGAGTTTAAACGAGGCCGTACGACCTGCGAAGACCATTATCGAAGTGGTCGACCAAATGAGGTGACGAGTCCAGAAATGTGGAGGAAAATCCACAAAGTATTACTGGATGATCGTCGACTGAAAGTACGCGAGCTAGCATTTCAAAAAATGCGGTACATCGCATATTAACTGAAAATTTGAACATGAGAAAGCTGTGAGTAAGATGGGTGACACGTTTGCTCACAATGGAACAAAAACAGCATTGTGAAGATGTTTCCATCGAGTCTTTTACAGAAATAGAGCCAAATTTTTGCACATGGATGAAAATTGAGTCCTTCACTCCACACCCGAGGCAAAAGAGCAATCAAAACAATGGACTGAAAAGAGAGAACCGGCTCCAAAGAAGGCAAAGACCGTTCCTTCTAATAGCAAGTTCATAGCATCGGTTTTTTGGGATGCTCGTGGGATAATTTTCATTTAATGTCTTGAAAAAGGAAAAACTCAATTTGGCTAAGTAGAAAGTGTTGTTTTATCAAGAGGTGCAGTATAGAGAAACAAAATTATGTTTGTTTATCTATCCTTTGAACAATGATTTATGCTTTCATGTGAAGTGTACAAAAATATTTTTTCAAAAATGTTATATTAGATAAAAGTTAGCATAAATCAAAAAATTTCATCAAATATTTGAATTATGTTGAAGAAAACAAACAAAAATATGAAAAGTATGGTTTTTTGTTCTACAATGGAGGTCATCGTGAAAAAGATCATGAAAAAAATCAAAAGGACCAAGTGCAGGGTAATGTTTCAAGGACCCCAAATGGTCCAACCAAATTGTAAAACACATAATACGGTACCTTGGGCTTTAGAGTAGGTTTGAAATAAAATACGTCGTGCGCGGTCCATAGAAAAGCTCTGGGCTGTGGGGAAAATTCAGTTGCGGGCCTATGGACCGCCACGGGGCTCAACGTGTTAACTATCACTCCCAGGTATTCGAAATCTATATTAACTGTTACTTTTCTACTAACTTTTAATGAGTTGAAGTTAATCAAATCCCTTCCCATCTACAAATATTTGGTCTTTTGTCTTCTTGTCTTTTTTCTAGATCTTTTTCATTCTACAAGTACCACATCACCTGTAAAAATGCTACTACTAGCTACGGGCATTATTTTGTTACATTTTTACTTAATTTTTCATAAAATAATTCGTATTTTTATATTTCGTATCCAAGAAAAAGTGATATAAACTCAAAAAATGTGGGCTGCAAGTCTATAATGCTAGAAACGGGCCCCGTATCTAATCCAACAAGCAGACTGTTGGCAATTACAGAAGTGAAGGTGGGTAGCAAAGTGAATCTGGCATTTTCGTTAATATTTTGCTTCGTAACATTTCGGGCATCCCGCCAAGCAACTGTTTAGTGTTTAGAATGATCTTTCTAAATAGAATATAAGGTCATCCGCAACCAGTAGCTCATTTTTATTTAAAGGAAGAACGCCAGATTTTCAGTTTATTGTGATGAGAAAAAAAAACTCAATATAATATTACGTAGTTTTGCAATAAAAATACATTGAATGTAACATTAGTGACGGTTAACAAAGCTATTGAAGATGAGTTAATCAAGTTTATTCTTTTCCAAATATTTAATTAGACATTATGTTGAAAATTATAAGTGTTATATCTACAAAAAATACATATTAGAACAATAAATCAAAAATACACTACAACATTGTATAAATTGAAATACTTATCTTCAAAAAAACTTACTACTAACGTTCAAAAATGGAAATTTCGCCGATTAAGGGCGATAGAACGTTGTGGCTGAATACTAGAATAATGGAAAATGTATTTCATCCAGAATGACCTTGATCTTTTACATAATTAATAAAATGATAGCATTTGTATGTACAAGTCTTTAGGTACATCCAAAAGGAGGTGGTCCATGTCTGTACTAACGTTCCAAGATGGAAGTCTCGCCGATTAAGGGCGATAGAACGTTGTGGCTGAATACTAGAATAATGGAAAATGTATTTCATCCAGAATGACTTTGATCTTTTACATAATTAATAAAATGATAGCATTTGTATGTACAAGTCTTTAGGTACATCCAAAAGGAGGTGGTCCATGTCTGTACTAACGTTCCAAGATGGAAGTCTCGCCGATTAAGGGCGATAGAACGTTGTGGCTGAATACTAGAATAATGGAGAATGTATTTCATCCAGAATGACCTTGATCTTTTACATAATTAATGAAATGATAGCATTTGTATGTACAAGTCTTTAGGTATATCCAAAAGGAGGTGGTCCATGTCTGTACTAACGTTCCAAGATGGAAGTCTCGCCGATTAAGGGCGATAGAACGTTGTGGCTGAATACTAGAATAATGGAGAATGTATTTCATCCAGAATGACCTTGATCTTTTACATAATTAATGAAATGGTAGCATTTGTATGTACAAGTCTTTAGGTATATCCAAAAGGAGGTGGTCCATGTCTGTACTAAAATTCCAAGATGGAAGTCTCGCCGATTAAGGGCGATAGAACGTTGTGGCTGAATACTAGAATAATGGAGAATGTATTTCATCCAGAATGACCTTGATCTTTTACATAATTAATGAAATGATAGTATTTGTATGTACAAGTCTTTAGGTATCTCCAAAAGGAGGTGGTCCATGTCTGTACTAACGTTCCAAGATGGAAGTCTCGCCGATTAAGGGCGATAGAACGTTGTGGCTGAATACTAGAATAATGGAGAATGTATTTCATCCAGAATGACCTTGATCTTTTACATAATTAATGAAATGATAGCATTTGTATGTACAAGTCTTTAGGTATATCCAAAAGGAGGTGGTCCATGTCTGTACTAAAATTCCAAGATGGAAGTCTCGCCGATTAAGGGCGATAGAACGTTGTGGCTGAATACTAGAATAATGGAGAATGTATTTCATCCAGAATGACCTTGATCTTTTACATAATTAATGAAATGATAGCATTTGTATGTACAAGTCTTTAGGTATATCCAAAAGGAGGTGGTCCATGTCTGTACTAAAATTCCAAGATGGAAGTCTCGCCGATTAAGGGCGATAGAACGTTGTGGCTGAATACTAGAATAATGGAGAATGTATTTCATCCAGAATGACCTTGATCTTTTACATAATTAATGAAATGATAGTATTTGTATGTACAAGTCTTTAGGTATCTCCAAAAGGAGGTGGTCCATGTCTGTACTAACGTTCCAAGATGGAAGTCTCGCCGATTAAGGGCGATAGAACGTTGTGGCTGAATACTAGAATAATGGAGAATGTATTTCATCCAGAATGACCTTGATCTTTTACATAATTAATGAAATGATAGCATTTGTATGTACAAGTCTTTAGGTATATCCAAAAGGAGGTGGTCCATGTCTGTACTAAAATTCCAAGATGGAAGTCTCGCCGATTAAGGGCGATAGAACGTTGTGGCTGAATACTAGAATAATGGAGAATGTATTTCATCCAGAATGACCTTGATCTTTTACATAATTAATGAAATGATAGCATTTGTATGTACAAGTCTTTAGGTATATCCAAAAGGAGGTGGTCCATGTCTGTACTAAAATTCCAAGATGGAAGTCTCGCCGATTAAGGGCGATAGAACGTTGTGGCTGAATACTAGAATAATGGAGAATGTATTTCATCCAGAATGACCTTGATCTTTTACATAATTAATAAAATGATAGCATTTGTATGTACAAGTCTTTAGGTACATCCAAAAGGAGGTTGTCCATGTCTGTACTAACGTTCCAAGATGGAAGTCTCGCCGATTAAGGGCGATAGAACGTTGTGGCTGAATACTAGAATAATGGAGAATGTATTTCATCCAGAATGACCTTGATCTTTTACATAATTAATAAAATGATAGCATTTGTATGTACAAGTCTTTAGGTACATCCAAAAGGAGGTTGTCCATGTCTGTACTAACGTTCCAAGATGGAAGTCTCGCCGATTAAGGGCGATAGAACGTTGTGGCTGAATACTAGAATAATGGAGAATGTATTTCATCCAGAATGACCTTGATCTTTTACATAATTAATAAAATGATAGCATTTGTATGTACAAGTCTTTAGGTACATCCAAAAGGAGGTGGTCCATGTCTGTACTAACGTTCCAAGATGGAAGTCTCGCCGATTAAGGGCGATAGAACGTTGTGGCTGAATACTAGAATAATGGAGAATGTATTTCATCCAGAATGACCTTGATCTTTTACATAATTAATGAAATGATAGCATTTGTATGTACAAGTCTTTAGGTATATCCAAAAGGAGGTGATCCATGTCTGTACTAACGTTCCAAGATGGAAGTCTCGCCGATTAAGGGCGATAGAACGTTGTGGCTGAATACTAGAATAATGGACAATGTATTTCATCCAGAATGACCTTGATCTTTTACATAATTAATGAAATGATAGCATTTGTATGTACAAGTCTTTAGGTATGTCCAAAAGGTGGTGATCCATGTCTGTACTAACGTTCCAAGATGGAAGTCTCGCCGATTAAGGGCGATAGAACGTTGTGGCTGAATACTAGAATAATGGACAATGTATTTCATCCAGAATGACCTTGATCTTTTACATAATTAATGAAATGATAGTATTTGTATGTACAAGTCTTTAGGTATCTCCAAAAGGAGGTGGTCCATGTCTGTACTAACGTTCCAAGATGGAAGTCTCGCCGATTAAGAGCGATAGAACGTTGTGGCTGAATACTAGAATAATGGACAATGTATATCATCCAGAATGACCTTGATGTTTTATCAATGTGATAGCCTTACATACATTAATGAAATGATAGCATGATCATATCATGTGACTACGATAAAGTCGATCAACAATGAAAGTGATCTGGGTTAGTTCCCGAACATTTCCATTCCCGAATATTCGTTCATAGGTTCCTATAATAATTGATTTTAACAATAATTGAAATGTTTGTATTTGAGATAAGTAATTAAAAATCTTAAAACAAGAAAAAACGGACGAATGAAATCAATCGACTCATTAAATTGCTGATAATTAAGTTTATTATATTAAATTCATGAGTTGAGGTATAACTTGGGACGTATTAATTTCTATAATGAACATACGTTTCCAATTTTCGTCGACCGTGATGTTCAAATTATTGGCAACTTGTTGATGATGTGGGACGGAGTTAAGTCGACGATTTTCCGCGTTTCCGATACACGAGGCAACATCATGATAATTTTAAATTATTTACTCAACTCATAATAAATCTTTGTTTCATCCTTTCAAATCAACAAATAGTCCGGTCAAATTAGATCGAAAAATAAAATACAACTCGACTGCGACCAATCGAAACGATGACATTTTTTGGGTTGATAATGACGCCCTGGAAAATAGTTGATATAAAAAAAATTATAGACTACACAGTTTTGTTCGTGGGTCGATTTAGAATGGGTTACTTCCCAATGGTTGTTACGTGAATACCACCAATTTTACAACTTTTTGTGGAGTCAATATTCATAAACCGTAGGAATCACGTTTTATTAATTTTGAAAAGTAACTTCACGGTTTCAAAACATTCAAGAGAAAATTAGAGTGATCAAAAAGTTCTTTTGACTTGATCCAATCACTTGTAATTGCCTTTAACTTTCAAGTAGAAAATGATTGTAGCGATCCTCAGACTGTGCCACTGGATTATATCTAAAAACTGATTTTGAGGATGAAGTGGCACTGAATAAAGTTTTAGTCACTTTTTTGGTAACTTGTTATTTACGTCACTTGCTGGTGGCAAATACTGTTATTTCTTTGCAATTCGAAAGAACTGATATGAACTTGAATTCATTATTTAGTTATTATCACTTTCTAAATTTATTTCAAAGTGATAATCACTCTAGAGGAATTAATCTACATTAAAATTAATTGATTTTTTGTTCATTATTTATTAGGTAAACGGGTAATTATTGGGTGCATTATATCCTATCGTCAGCTATTTGGCTGGTGAAACGGTTGATCAGGTTACAGTAAAACCGCAAAAAACCTGCAACGACGCTTGGAAAATTTGAGGCGATTTTAAAGTCATTGTTTGGGCTATAGCTTGGTTACACTAAAATTTGCTGTTTCAATTGTGAATGGGACATGAGGAACAGAAAAAAAGTGTTGCCCAAGCGTGAATCACTCACTCCAAGCATCAAAAATGTTAAAAATGATCCTTTAGTCAGTACGGACGACATCCTTTTACCCCTTTGCACATAAAGCTCAATCTGGTGAAAATTTTGGTAAAAGTTTTGCCTTCCTTCTTAGCCAAATGTGGCTAGGTACTTCTGGAACCATCTTGGTAAATAAACTCATAATGTCCTATAAAGCTTTGGGATGTATATATGTTCTCAAAAGTACATATGCTCAATTTGGACTTCTTTCCGGCAAATTAAAGTGCTCTGAATGATAAACAAGACCACAGGTTCCATCAGGAAATTTTCTTAATGGAGAAGTGCTATCAAAGGAAATGGAGTCCAGGAATACTAGCAGATTGTTGTTAGGGAAAATTATTCACTCAATAATCAATAATAACATCTCTAAATATATCTGTATTTGTAGTTTTTACGATAATATATGTTGCGATGTCACAAGGAAACTTGACGTGTCAATTTTTTCCATATGGATATTATTGATGGCCTAGAATTTTCAAAAGATTTAATGTGACAAACAAAGTTATAATTTCGTTAACCAGTGCTAGTCCTCCAATTTTAAATTTAACGAATTTCTTTTATTAAAATTATTGTCTTAACAAATAATTAGAAAAATGTTTCGAATTTTGAGACTATTAACAATGAATAAAAATCAAGTAATTTTTTACCACTGTCATTGTGTTAAGTTATAATAAAGGTTGTAAATGTAGTAGAAATATTTGAAAAATTAAAAAGAGTTTAACATAATTTGGAAACATGTTAATCACACGGATATTTTCAGAATTGAGTTCTACTGAAGTTTGTTGATGATGTAACTTTACTATCGGACCCTAGGTCAGAGTTATATTCTAAGTTATATGTTTTCAAATGAGAAATAGCGTTACAAATCGATTCTACTTAGTCAACTGACGTAACTGAAAACATTTCCGATATATAAATACACGTAATATCAATTAAGGCGATTAAGGGCGTGAAAACGGATCACAAATAATCGCATCTAAGCCGAAAAAGGGATTAAATTTATCTGAGATATTTCTACTACATGTTTAAAAAGATGAGTTCGTATATTTTTCTATTATCGTTCATACAATTTGCCCTTCTTGAAAATTTTTAAATATCAAACAATTTCAACACATAACTAACGAACGTCATACTCGTGTGAAAGAAAAAAATTGAGAAATCTATTGGCCGACAGCTGTGTTCTTTCATTTTGCACACAGGTTCTTATGGGAAAAAACGTCCCTATGTTACGGTGCCGACAGTATTCATTTTCTCTGTCGTTCAAGACAGATTATCTGAACTGCGCATATTCCATTCGCGCAACAGATGCGCAGAACTAAGTGGAGCGCTCGGAGGAGAGAGAGAACAATACACTATTTGTTTCACTTAGTCGGAACACCTTCCACTAATAGAAACTGTCCATATAAGAGTATTACATGTCAACATTTTCACACAATGGCATAATTTTTTGTGCGCCATTAGAGTGCTTAGCTGAATGACATTTTAAATTTGACTTTTGACTTTTGACCGTTGGCAAGTGACAGAGTTAAAAAATTAACTGCGTTTTTCTGTGGTTGTGGGAAAATATGTACATCTGTTGAAAATTCGTTTTCGTTCTGCAAACTGCTGTGAAATCTTCCATTTCCAACAATTCTAATACAATATACTGTTTCCATCAAGTTGTCACTATAATTATTTATATCGAACGTCAAACATTCAATCATTAGGACTTCTTAGAGATTTGCTGGTTTCTGTTCACGCCCTAACTTTGAGATTCTTTCATAGTGTTAATGTTGAAAAGAGAGAAAGCGATATGTGGAAGCTCATTTAAGTAGACACGATCTGATGATAGAAAAAAATATCGGTGAACCATTTTCTATCTCTCTTTATTCTATTTTGATTGAATCGCCATGACGTTGAAGTTTCGAGTGGTGGAAACTGCAAAGGAATCAAAATTGAGTAGAGAAAGATAGGAAGTGGTAAACCAATGCTCTATCTCTCTATTTCAACAGTACAATTCCGCTTGCATACAACTTTTAATCTCTTTAATCAACTCTATGGATTTTCTTGGCAGTTAATTGAAACTGATATTTACTCGTCGTTAATCACAAAACTGCCCGAAGTACCAAAACGTAATTCAAATAGGCCCGCGTCGTACGAGGATTTGAAAGTTTTACCTTGTCGTACTCACCGACAAAATATTCACAAGAGCTCGTATACGAGGATAGTCCCAGAAGTAACGAGCACAACAAAATTTTTGGAAAAAAACACTCATTTTTCAACGTAATCTCCTTTTAGCCGTAGACACTTTTTCCATCGATGTTTAATAAGTTCGATACTCTTTTTATAATAAGAATCGTCAAGCCCCTCAAAATAGCCATTAACTGCCGACATCACCTCTTTATTTTTGGAAAATCCTTGACCACCGAACCATTTTTCTAGTCTTTGTGACAGAAAAGAATCCGAGAGGTCTAAATCTGGCGACTAGAAAACATGAGGTAGCAATTCAAACTATAATTCATTAATTTTGGCCCTTGCCATAACGGATGTGTGAGATGGTGCATTTTCTTGAAAAAACAACACTTTATTCTTAGCCAAATGTTGCAGTTTTTGCTTTATTTGCATTAAGTTCGCATAATACTTGTCGTTGATAGTTTTTCCTTATTCAAGTCAATTAAAATTATCCCACGCACATAACCGACGCTTGCAGATGGAATTGTCTTTGCCTTCTTTGGAGTCGTATCGTCCTTTTCAGTCTATTGTTTTGATTGTTCTTTTGTTTCATCCATGGTTATGAAACGACGCAAAAATTCGACTTTATTTCTGTGAAAATTTGCCAAACACTCGATGTAAACCTCTTTTTGTTCAAGTGTGGGCAAACGCGGCACCCAACTTGCGCACAGCTTTCTCATGTCCAAATTCTCAGTTAATATGCGATGTAAAGCACTTTTTGAAATATCATCATCCAGTACCGCTTTGTGGATTTTCTTCAACATGTCTGGAGTTTCCATCTCATTTAGTAGACCACTGCGATGCTAGTTTTCGCAGGTCGTACGACCTCGTTTAAACTCAGCTACTAAACATTTTACTGTTGATAACGAAGGAGCAATCTCGCCCATAGTAGACTTTAATTCAGCTTTTATATTGGTTGGGCTAACGCCTTTCAAATAAAAGTATAGTATCACATAATGATATTTCTATGTCTACATATTCACTGAAAACGTTCACTATTGATGGCTGCCTAACAAATACAGACCAGGTACGTTTGGAACCATCTTCGTACATGAGGGCAAAGTTGTCTGGGGCACTACAATGTTGAGGCGCCGTAAAGCTCGAAAGTAGAAGAAAATAAAACAACAATTAAAATTGTCAAAACAAAAATTCATAATAAAAAAGACAGTAAGGAATCGTTAGAAATTAGACTGCTTTTCATTTGTTCTTTATTTTATTTTCACTTGTGAAAATTCAAAATTACGCCCCAAATTTGTATTACGTTTATCCGTGAGTGCAGATGTAGGTTAAGTTTAGTATTAGTATCCGTTATTGAGAAATAAATTTAAAAATATATGAGTAAATAAAGGCCGCTTGATACGATGTAAGACAAAATCGCATGCAATTCCTTGCATCATGGTTGCCGCTAATTCCAAAATTCCAAAAGTAAAAATAAGCAATTTCCTAACCTCAAACACTGGCCATTATTATATCTGCCTCTACCTTGCTTTTGAAATCTGATGCTAGAGAATTAGTCGAGAAAATATAGCAAAATTAGTTGGGAATGGATAAAGAAACATTTAAAAAACTCCCGAGGAAAATGAAATATAATACCATCAGATTAGAAACCCATCTTTTGATCAAGAAATATTGTGCCTTGCATTGTATTAAACGTTGTCTTGACATCCTGTTATATTTTGCGATTCTTCTGGAGGACGCTGATAATTATAACCACCACTATTCATGAAGTGAATTTACTGGACTCAATAAAAATAATGTATCCTATAAGAGGACACAATTATCTTGAATGTGATAAATATATGAGGTTGATTTACTTGAAAACTAAAATTAAATTACCGTTTCATTGGTTTTTATCACTTGAAATTAAAGAAGAAGACGTTTTAAAGTTGGTGAAATTGTTTCAACAGAATATATCAAATTTCTAACCGGAAAATTCATTGAAATATCTTTAGAAATAAAGAGAAGTTATGGCTTCGAAAGAAAATGATCGTGTAATACTGCACAGTGAAAATTTTCTTGAAATTTGATAGGAAACTAAGCTTTTAAGTTATAATATGTGTAAGTAGTAATGAGTTTTAACTTCCTGATTTTCAACATGAAGACTTTTTGCTCATAAGTGATAATAAATACAAATACTTGATGTGTTTGATGCTATTATGCATAAGGAAAGGAAAAGTGTTTATCAAATTAATAAATTATGATTCAAAAACCGAAAATGCTGATGACATTCCTTGTTTGTGTTAATTTTGCTTCAGTTTAGGTTGGGTTAAGCGGGACATCCCTCGATTTTTATTTGTTTTAAAATATTATTCGTTGATGTCAACAACAAAATTAGATTGGATATTAAACATTTATTAGTTCTAAATAGAGATGTGTCGATACCAAAATTTTTCGATTCTCGATACCGATACCATGGATGTATAATGGCCCCTTGTGAAAATATTCGCTTTCTATAAGCATATTCATAATTTGTTTGTACAGCCTAGAAACCAATTTTAAAATATCTATGCCTCTACAGGGATAATTCTGAAATGAAATTGGACAAATCCTTAACAGAGGGAAACACATGGTATACCAATGTCCAAGAATTGGTGGTATCGAGAATCAGTATAGAGAATCGATATCGAGAATGGACTCATCCCTAGTTCTAAAGGCCGCTTCTTGACTTGGTGCAAGAAATTGCAAACAATTCCTTGCAAGTTCAAATTGCATAGATGATTATTGATATCATGCAAGTCTCTTGCATTCCATAAGTGAATTAAACAAATACCTTACCTAAAATTTGATTCAATATTTTGTGACCGGTTTAAAAAATCTTATAACAAAAGTAAGTAAGTAAGTATCGAAGTGAAAAAGTGGTCAGTGGTTAACTATTGATAATTATATCAACTCAACTGCTGTCTTAGTTTTGGAGCTTGATGAACAGGTTGGTTGTTGAGCCTAAAGTAACTAGATTTCTCCCTAGAATTGCAGCTTGCACGAAACAATCAATTGAACTTAATCTGCGCATGCTTTTCATCAAGAAATATTACACCTTGTATTGCATCATGTTAAGCGGCCTTAAGCAAAAATTATTGCATACTTTGCTAGACTTATTTGCGTATTTCTTTGAGTCGATTCATTTATATTGCATATATGTTCCATGACAATAATTATAAATCTAAAAGTAGCTTACAGTACTAGGCCAAGTACCAGCCGATTTCCCGTGGAATTTTGATAATCAAAGTCGATTTTCTAAAAAATTGGTAGAAAGGCAGTATTGATAACCTTCTTCAAAATATACCCTGTGCCCAAGGGGGCTTTTGACCTGGGGAATATGAGAATTTATTTCATCAAAATAATCTCTTAGGTCAATAGATTGACTAATTCTAAGTAGCTTTTACTTTACAAAGTTTTTTTCTAACGTTGGTACTTTTAAAGGTATTAACGATTGAAACTGCTCATTTTTTTTTTGAAAAAAACGCATATATTTTTAATGAATAAGTTTTAATTTTATCAACAACATCATTGAGAATGAAAATGTAGCAAATAAAAAAACAAAGAGATTCGTTTTTAAATGACCTCTGTAAATTCAATAATAACTGAGTTATTGCCCGTTGAAGGATGGCTATTTTTGGGGAACACCAAAATCGAAAAACTTTAACTTGATATTGATGAAATTTTTGGAGAAAACTCAGTAAATATTTTTCGAAGCACATAAAAAAAACTTTCAAAATGAACGTTGTCAAAAGTATTTTACATAAAAATTATAACAAAATTATAACGGATTTATAATAAAAATAAGGTTACTTCTTTTTCATTTTTTTTATTATTTTACCACCCTAATTGAAATTAATCGTAATCCATTTGCAATTAAGTTTAATTATTTATTATTGATATGAGTTATGTGGTTTGACCGGTTTTGAATGCTTATCTTAGAAAAAATAATTGATTTAATTCAACACTGTATTTCCGTAATCTTGAAAAAAAATTTTCTTGAATAAACCAAAAACTATTTATATTATGAGAAAATGTTTCAAATATTAATTGTAGGGTTTTTCTTGCCAATAATTTTGAGCTGTTTTAAATTTATGTATCATAAAATTTGAAGGACATACATTTGAGCTGCATCCTTTTCGAAACAGTTTCTAGTAAAATCCCCTACAAAATGCTTTTTTAAAACAGTTTCTAGCTTGAAAATTGAGCGAGTTATTGTCGAAAAACCAACTTCTTTTATTTAAAAAATTTCGAAGAACGAATTGGAAAAAGAAAACGTGGAGCGTAAAATCGAGCAACAGCTGTCGCGAACGAGAAGAAGAAGAAGATATTTTGGTAATTGAAGGTGTGTTTCATAAGTGTTGAAATATTTAAAAAGCAACACTTCTTGAAAATACAGAAAAATATTCTCGATTGAATATAAATACACTTTTGAATAATTTTTAATTATAAGGGAATTGTTGAGATTGTTTTTTTACTTTTCATATGATTAGGGGATGATTTGGAGGGGCTGTATGAATCTGATTGGTCATAAACGTGTTTGAGAATGCCAACAGATTCACGAATAATACATTTAAACTTTATTTTACCCGAAACATGCCTTAAATATCAGATTTTAAATTTTTTTACAATAAGGGGTAGTTTACACCACCCAAAATATAAAAGACCGGTTCGGCACAGGTGAGATTTCGAAGAAGAGGGTAAGTACAGTTTGTATTAAAATTTTTATGAAAATCGAGATTATAGTGAGGGTTTCAAAAAAAAATTAATATTATTACCCTCAGAGGATGGTATTTTGAAGGGTTGCATAAGTTCGATTAATCATTATCTTTTTTGAGAATATCAACAGATCTACGAATAATTTAACCAACAATAGACGTAATGCTATGAACAAAAAATCACTATTATGAGCAGTTATTCAATATTCCTTATTCTGTTTTCATCCCGAAGATGTCCTTCGTTCTTTTATAAATAATTTCTCAAGATCGATTAATCCAAGAATTAAGACGACGATTCCGTCGAAAGTTATTAAGTTATGTTAAATATACTCTCTCATACTTTAGCTTTATTCCTGGAAAAATGAATAACAAAATGAATTGACTACAATTCAATCTATATTTGTACTTTTGCGTACGTCACTGGGCGACTCGGCAGCAAAACAGTTTTTTTCAACTAACTTTGAACTAACCTTATCATATCTACCGATTTACTAAAATTATTTAAATGAATAATTTAACCAACAATAGTCGTAATGCTATGAACAAAAAATCACTATTATGCGCAGTTACTCCGAAGTATTCACTCCGAAGATGTCCTTCGTTCTTTTATAAATAATTCTTCGAGATCGATCATACCAAGAATCAAGACGACGATTCCGTCGAAACGTATTAGGTTGTGGCCATCTGCATCGAACTCGAATATAGCAAAACAAAACAACCGGTCTGTTCTTCTCGATTACTCTGACACAGTGCCTCAGGGTAGGCCGTTTTGTATCATATATCAAGATTACGCGTACGCACGATACCGCGCCATTTGGTTGTACTGTTATTTTGTTGTGTTTCAATGAGATTCTCTTTCTACGGGGACTTTCGTTTTCAGTAGCGGGGTCAATAGCTTGTATATGTTTTAAAGTACATTGAATATACTTCTACAACTTAAATTAGACGTATATGAATAGTAATAAATTACTTATGTGTATGTAAATGTCGAAATTTTGTATTTTTTTATTTTCAATATATAACAAATTTCGTAATAATTATTTATACCTTCCTTTACGAGGGTTGCTACTTAAGTTTTGAGGTAGACAAATAAAAACAGATATTTATAATTGGTGTAAATGTAGAAAAACGTTGATCTCGTAATTTACTTTTGATCTGCGGAAATAAGAAGAAATCATTGGATGCCAAACAAGTACTGTACGGCGGATGATCCATTAATTCGATATTTTGACTGTTCAAAAACGTTTTTGTTTGAACTGATGTGTGAGAGCTCGCATTGTCGTGGTGGAGAATGATTGGTCTTCTGCGATTGATCTCCCTGATTTCTTTAAACACTTCTGGCAAACAAATGCTGGTGTGCCATTCAGGATTGACCGTTCTACTTTGCTCTATTGGAACGGCGGCGACATCTCCAGTCATTTCGAAAAAAAGGCGACCATTTGCTTGGAGGTACTTTGAGCGCGAACATTTTTTCTTCGATTTTTGTTTAGTATTGAGATCATATCCATAGATGGATGATTGATAGCACCGCGGTTGAATTTTGCAACAATTCTTTGCACCTATTGACACGAGCGTCAAATTATGCGGTATTAAACGCGAACAAATCTTTTTGACGGCCAAATGCACAACAGCCGATTTTAGACGAAATTCATCCTGTAGCGGAATGCGACCTCGATTCAATTCGGAAAACCAACAAAACATTGTGACTCGAAATGGTGCTTCATCACCAAAAGTCGAAGCGAGCTGGTCGGCGCACAGTTGTTGGTTTAATCCACGTCGAAAGTTGTAGAAAATTATCGTAGGACAATGTTTGCGATTTAAGCCAATTTTTTGACCAAGATGAATGTTTCAAATAACTGCAAACAACTCAAATAGCACTCGTTTGAATGTCAAACTTTTAGATGGAAATGTCAGTGCTGCCATTATCTTAAAACTTGAGTAGCCGCCGTCGTGTCATCATTTATTTGAAATTGTTTCAAAAAACTTAAAATTTGGAGGTTGAGTTAAGAATCATTTCAAAACAAATGAGAACTAACGAGAAGATTTCTTACCGTTGTTGTAAAGTTACTTACTCTTACCAATTATTCACTAGTTCTTACTCGAAGATTGACTTATCGTTGTAACAAATTGTGAAGGGTTGTTTGTATTTTACTAAATTTCCTTGAGGTATATGAATCTAGAAAACTAGACATCAATTGTCTGATACCGGAGGCTTTGAAGAAACCTTGTAAAAAAAAATATTATGTTTGTTCGTTGTAGATGTCTTGAACATGTTCTGTCACCAGATTCGCGGGGCTAATAAAACATATTCAGGATTTTAAATCCTGTATTTGTGGAGCACAGATATTTAATTCCCAACGTGTTCTGAATACGTCCAATGTATCCTCGGATATGAGCAAGGACTTTTAATCTGGTGCATGTGTATTCATCCTTTTTATGGTATTTACCACGAAATAACCTCTAACGGGGTAATTGACTTTATACTTACTAATGTCAAGAATCCGTCCTGTTCCAAGGCAAAGTATCGGTTCTTTGAGCAACGTCTGTGTTTACCTTAGGCAGGGAGCTAACCTAACCCAAGAACTCTCCTTCTTTTTCCGGGCTTACGACCGGCAACATGTTCTTTACAGCTACTCAATCCACCGAATGGGCATGCAGGCACATGGAATGAGCACATAAGTCATATGGATAACAGCAGACTGGTCAAGATAGCGATAAGTCCCCATTGGGCCGAAGGAGTACCGGCCGACCCAGAAAAAGATGGAGCCACAACCTTGAAGCAGGATAGGAGGCAAGCATGTCGAAGATAAAACAGGAAAAATACACGGAAGAAGAAGAAAAAGAAGAAGAAGAAGAAATATCAAGAATAAACATTCAACAATTATACATATACATAATTCATTCGTGGAGGAAGTATAATCAGATGATATTCTTTTGAATAACGGTGTTTTGTTTCTGACTTACAGGGGCTATCCCAACAAGTAAACGCTTCTTGGGTCTTGGGTCTTTCTATTCTAATCCATTAGCAGTGATAAATCTTTATTTCTTTTAAAATTTCAAGACCTATTCGTTTTGGAGTGCATACTTCATTTTATAAAGATTATTTTTTGTTCAAAAAAAATTTGAATCTTCATGAATGATTAGAAGTAGAAATATATATGCGCATGCGTTGAGATATTGTCACTATTTTCGACGCTTAGTTTATATTTGATAATCCTATAAATGAGTCGTGAAGATTTTTCTGAAAATGGAAAAAATTGAGTATCGGGCTTGTTTTGGAAAGACGCCTAGGCAGTTTATAGAGGAGTTAGACATTGTACAAGAATCTAGACCATAATTTGAAGAAAAACAATATGCTTTTCTATGATTACAACGAGCTTCCTCACACTGCAGTGCACGAATTGCACTTCGAATTGTTTAACCATTCCCCATATACACCAGATCCGAACTCCAGTGACTCTTTCCTATTCCCTAGCCTCAAAGTTTCATTTTCATAAGACAAGGACATTATGGCATATGCAAAGGCCTATTTGTAAGAGAAAGACGTCAATTATCATTTGGAAGAACGAAAAAAGGACTGAGTTAATAGACTTTTAAGGAGACTATGCTGAAAAATAAAGACGATTATGCAAAAAATTTTTTGTTTCTGTGTTAGCAACCCTCGTATTATCATATTAGTTTATAGTTGTATTTGCTAAATAAATTTCCAGAAAACCAAGAAATAATTGAGAAACATTAATTAAGATCCGAAATTTCTTAGCAGTTTTACCACTTCTTGGAGCTTTAGGTTTTCTTGTAACCTGTTAAAGGGGTTCGTCAGTTAAACAGCCCACAAAAGCGAAGAATACAGTCACTATTGTTCCCGCCATTCCACGTTCCGTCAATACACACCACAAAGGGTATTCGATTCGTCGAGCCATTTTGTTTTGTTATACGAGGTGTGGCTAATAAATAACGATATTAATGCTGCCTCAGAAAAAACTACGCATGTGCCAAAGTTTATCGACTATCAGCTGTTTAGCTTGAGGCTCTCTCGAAGGCGATGTCAACGGTGTTCGTAGACAAACCAGAGTAGCTGTTGCCTTCGTTTTTGTAGGGGCTGTTTTTTGTTTTGTAATAGAGCAACGGAATTTTGTCAAATTTGACATGAAACTGGGAAAACTTGCAACTGAAACTTATAATCTATTGAAATTAGTAAATGGCAATGAATGTTTTTTGCGTCCACGTGTTTTTGAGTGGTTTAAGCATTTTCAAGATGGTCGAGAAGATAATTTAAAAACTGACCCCTCCTTTCGCACTATCCGTCAAGAGGTTTTTAGCCAAGTACAACATCTCACCTTATTTTCAGGATCTTGTACCGTGCGACTTCTTATTATTTCCTAAGATCAAATCTGCATCAAAAAGAACAAGATTTGAGTCAGTCAGAACAGAAAAAGACTTCCTGCACTGTTTACATCAAAGAAAGATTCGTATGAAGCGATATAGGGATAGAGAAGGGGTATATTTTGAAGGTGATAATAAATAAATATACATAATATCAAAATAAAATATGTTATATCATCAGTCTTGTTATCTAATGGCCACACCTCGTATTATCCAATTTCCAAAATTCAATTGCATGACCTTCATAAAAAAGAAATTTTCTCGACAAGAAAAATTACCCAAATCTTAACCCTGAAGGGGAAATTTTTTTATATCCTAAAAAATATGTCACTCATAAATATATCCCTATCTCCCCCACAAAAAAATCTCAACGGACTTCTTTCTCTCAAATTGTTTTCCAGAGCACATCTGCTACTTTAAATAATGCATGCTGAGATCATTTCAATTTTCTGCTAATTTGACGATTTACTGACTTCTTTAAAAACATTTTCTACCGATTGCTCCATGGTAAATCTGTGTTTTATTGAATTAATTTTTTTATAAGAAAAAGTACACTTTATATTTTGAATGAAATGCAGTTATAGATTTGTCCATATCACCGAAATCTATAATTCTCGTAGTTTCAAACTAATCTAATGTTATTTGGTTTTATTTTATAAAATATCTAGTATATATTCGATTAAATTTCAATGTTTATTTTGCCTGTGTTTAAATTTGCTTCTTTCTTCTACAACTTCTTCAAATCCTTCTAAATTATAGCTTTTGTTTCTTATTTTTACTGTTATTTATGTCTAAAGTCAAACATTTGCTTATTTTTACTGTATTAGTCAGTCTACAAGATACAGACTTCTATAAAATTTTGTCAGTGCCAATTAGACAATGCAGACAAATATATCAGTGCCATCCAATAAGATTTTTCGGAGCTGGAATATTAATTTGCATTTTCAAACAGAAATCCACGACTCTATGATTTACCATCACCAGGGGTTCACGGGTGTCTACATTGGGCGTGACAAAAAATGGTGGTCCACAAGCTGGGGTCCATGGTAAGTTATTTGGTTTCGATGCTGAAAAATTAAATTGTTGACGTGTTGCCTACCATGTGGAGATTCCTGTGAATATTGATCTTCAACTTCTGTAGTCTGTAGTGTTCGAGAAAGACGTGCCATGGTAGCTGATTCCACAGGCTTGCACTTATCCAAAGAAATGAGTCCTGATAAATTCAAGTTCTGTGCGTCTGCAGGCGAACTTGGTATTCATGAGCCACTTCTGCCTGTCGAGTAGGTCTTGCAAATACTGTTATAGGTGGGATCATGTCAGACACTTCGCAAGAACATCTGCCTGGGTAGTATCGATAAAACAAAGTTAGGTTAGAGACTTTTCTTCAATGTTCTAGCCTCGTAACTCCCAAAGTGGTCCAAGTGGAAAACTGGGGGTCCACGGGCGACTCGGCGGGCGGTTTCGCTAAGCGTGTCAAAAAATGGATATCCAGAATCATAAGTGGGGTCCATGAAAGTTTATTTGGTTTCTATAGTGAAGAATTAAATCTTTGGCGTGTGGAGATTCCTGTGAATGTATATTTTCAACTTCTGTAGACTGTAATGTTCGGGAAAAACGTGATTCCACAGGCTTGCATTTTTCCAAAGAAATGAGTTCTGATAAATTCAAGTTTTGTGCGTCTGCAGGATCTGAAGTGCAGCATTTTTGGAGTAAGTTTGGGGTGGAGCCCCACTTCTAAATATTTACCAAAAGATATGATTATTAGGCAATTGAATGAATTTTATTTTTTAAAAATAACCTCTGGCCCTCTCAAAGACAGCACCCCTCTAAACGCGAACGCAGTTTTGTGAAAACTCTTGTCAATAAATCTGGAGTGATTGCTGCCATTTCCTGGCGGATATTTCCTCTTAGCTGACTGATGTCTCTCGGATTATTCATGTAGACTTTATGTTTGAGGTGTCCCCACAAAAAAAAACAAGATTCGTGAAGTCAGGGCTACGTAGGGGCCAAGGGATATCACTTCCTTTTTCAGGAAACATAGAGTTATTTGATGTGTGACATGTCGCTCCGTCTTGTTGGAACCAAGTTCTTGTATTCAATATTCTTGACCTCGCAAGGTCTGGTGTGAAATATCCCTCTAACATCGCAACATAGCGGTCGGTGTTTGTGATGTTTCGTCCTCGCGAATCTTCAAAGAAAGGGCCAATCATTCCTTTGCTTAAGATTGCTGCCCATTGCTGCCCCAGTTACTTACGGACTATGCAGTGGTGTTTGATGTTTAATTTTTGGATTTTTTTCGTTCTAATAAAAATAGTTTTGTCGGTTTACTAACCCATTTAAATGAAAATGGAAAATAGTCTAAGCATTTCTTCAACAAATTCCAACCTTGCTCTAAAGTCGGTATCTTTTAATCCTGTGTTGATGCAAAGATTTCGAGAGACCGGTTCACATTCTAGGAGGCCTGGATAAGGACGTCCTTCAGTTTTAACTCCTCGAGATGACCGTTTTTTGCAATTAAATTCATTAAGAAATCGGTCAATGATAAGTGTCGAGCTCAACAGTCTTTTACGAGAAGTCCGAGATGTAAATATCTCTGATAGATCAATAAGACGACACCTGCTGGTCTACGCAGTAGAAGAGTTTTATTTACTGATGAGACAAGAATCAGTCTAAGAGGTCCAGATGGACGTAATCAAATTCGAAGACGGCGAGGAGAAAGATTTGCGTAGTCTTGTTTCATTTCCAGGGAGTCGTTCCAAGGAGAGTCCAACATGATTTGGGGAGGAATTTGTTTTGATAACCACCCAGAATTAGTGTCTCTTCCTTGACCCGCCCTCAACGCAGCAAGATACATAACTGACATTCTTGAAAATCGCTTCGTTCCGTTTGGACCATTTATTGGGGATGATTTTCATTAATTGCATGATAATGCTAAACCACACGTTGGGGCAGATGTTCTGAATTACCTAAACGAAGTAGGAATTCATACCCTAGACTGGCCACCAAGAAGTCCAGATATGAATCCTATCGAGCAATTCAAATGGAATGGGAGAAAATACCTCAAGAAGTGATACAGCACCTAATTGAAAGCATGCCCAGGAGAATGTTAGCAACAATTAAAAAATTATTGTTTAGAATGCTAGTTTAATTTCTAAGAAAATTTGGTTTTATTGCAGTATTTTTATTTTTTTTAACTCATTAAAAATGATTGTAAAGAAGTTAAACAATAGCAATATTAATTTAAATTTATTAATCCAAAAAATATTTTCAGAAATCGCGGTGGTGCGTTATTTTTGACCACGAGTGTATATATTCTTAGAGAACTGTGAAAAATATGTGTTAGATATTCTAATGGTGGGTACACACGATACAGACTTTTGTTCGTACAGATATTTGTGCAGACTATGATTCGGATTAAAAAATTTTACCCAAACGTTTGGATAGAATGTCTGTACACACTTTTCATTACCTCAGACTTTCATTTTCCCAAAGTTTCACTCTTCTAAAAATTTCCAGTATCGGAAGAGTCGAGAACTTCAGTGGAAACAAAGAAGACGTCAGTTATTATTAGCAACCGCAGCTTACATTATTGTTGAAGAAGAAGGAAAATAATTGAAAAAATTAGATTTGTATGGTGCAACAAGTAGTTTTTGCAGCGATGTAGGTATTCGCATATTTCCAATGGTTCTAGTTTATTATCATGAAAAAAATTTGACAATTTTTCGTCAACATGAGGAGTTGTAAATTAACATTTAAATAGAATCACTAAAGAAATCGAGAACTTTATTAAAATAGAACGTATTTTGCCTGCATTAATAAATTCAGCTATTACATAATTATTCTTCGTAAATACGTCAACTCCAAGAAATATCTGTGTACATGTTCATTAAATTAAATCAGAGAATTGTGGTAAACAATAGTCGAATAAAATATTTTCCAATAATTAATTGATTATTAAATAATTATTTGGGTCTAATAACAATCACAGTTGCAGAAAGTTACTCCAATTCCAATAGATCTATGTGGATATGTATATTTAATTAAATCATAGAGTTATGGATCTTTATTTGATGACAAAATCTTGGACAATAGTAAAATAAAATATTTTTATTTAATTAATATATTAATTTATCAAATAGTTATTTGGGTCTTAAAAATATTGCAGTCGCAAAAATCGTATCAAAGAATTACGGATTTTCGTTCGAAAATACAATTTAAATTTTTTAGTTACGATAAATACGCAGACTGCGACTATTCTATTCCATAGAATTTTGTCTTTGCAAACTAGACAGTACAGACAATTATCGGTACGATCCAAAAGTCGGATTATACATGTAATTCTGCGTATTTATCTTAGCTAAATTGTATTTTCGAGCGAAAAGTCTGTACAGACATTCTATCCAAATATTTAGGTAAAATTTTTTAATCCGACTTCATAGTCTGTACACATAGTCTGTAGGAACAAAAGTCTGTGTCGTGTGGACCCACCGTAATTTGTTTGCGTAAATTTTTTTACTCAGACTTCATAGTGTGTACAGAGATAAAATCAAAAGTTTTTTCATGATTTCTTTGTACATATTTATTGTAAACAGGTTTACTTTTTTCCATTCCTCAAAAAATACGTACTCAACAATGATAATATGTTCATAAAATCATCTTTTCATTTTAAAAACCCATCGTTTTTACGAAATGAGCATCGAATCTTTCATTTTTAAAACCTCTCGTATATACTAAATGAACGTCAAATACAAGCATAACAAATCCATCTGTTTATAATATCGTTAAATAAATTTTTTCTCATCAATAAATGAATTTTTCCGAAATATAAATAAGTGTAGTTTATCAACTTCTTGTATTAATTTGTTTTTAACAGTTAAAAAAAATGGTGATAGTATTTTAGTTTACAATATATCATGAATACGTTGTTTTAAGCCTATCGATCAGATAGAGAAACGAATAAATCGCCTCCGAAGCACTATTGTCGATGGTAAGAATCGTTGTTGATCCGCCGAAGTTACCCTCGTTGTCATCCATCGATTAACAGTCATGCTGCCTATTTTTTTTTGGATCCGTTCGCGTTAGCAACGCGATACCGTCCCGATCGACTTGGGGCTAGGAGTGCTGACGCAGCCGAAGATGGCATAAGCCACAGGCGGCGGCCACCACTGGCGAGGCAGAGGAGGCAGCCAGCCAGCCAGCCAGCGATTTCTGCACTCTGCAGTATACCCGAGGCCTTTGGGCCAGTGAAACGTGTGTTGTGTTCACTAGTTTTCTCTCATCGAGTTCCTCCTGGTCTGCGCCAAGACACAGACGCGCATCGGCGATATACTTGGACGTCCCTGCCGACGAGGTTTTTGCTTGTTGCGACATCATCGAGACACACTCACACACCACGAGGTATTATTATCACTAGTTCTGTAAGTTTGGGTTTCTTCAACGCCCACGGGTACATATTATTTTAAATTTGTTACATTATAAGGTCAAACAAAGGTTATGTTTCTTGTAGATGGCCTATTTTAAAAACGAACCACTACGTCATGCGTTTTTCTTCATTTTTCGGTTAATACGATCGGTTTGACACGATAAAAGATATTTTTCCAGCGGCGCATACCAACCGTGTGGACTGTTGCAATATATACGAGGGTAATAACAAAATGTTTTTGAAATGTAAATTAAAAACTTGTTTATTTCAAATTAATCACCTTTTTATATTAATTTAATTAATAATAATATTGAATTGGTATTATTACAATTTCTTTTTTATTAAATGTTATTGTTTGAAAACAATTTTAGAAGACAGAGAATGTATCTTATAACTATTGTTAAAATTGACTGTTCAACTTAATAGATTAATTAATTAATTAAGCAGATAATCTTGACAGTATATTAATATATATACCCTCAAAATAATCCACAATTACAAATTATTTGTTGAAAATTGTTCTACGTCCAAAATCTTCGAAAAGTGCTAAGGAAATGGAAGACATTAACATTTATAAACATTTTTAACAGCTTTATACTTTTTGTTTATTGTTTTTCTCATAAAGATTTAATTTTTTTGGTTGTTTGTTTTTTATGTTTTCAAGTAAAAAAACAAATTATTAAGACAATTTTTTCAAGCCAATTAATTCATTGGTAATTTATAATGAAAATTATATATTAATTGTTGATTATTGGGTTTCTACAATTCAATAATCTATGTCCATATGATGTGATAACGTGTCTACAAGAATTGTGTGCTTCGAAGTGAATATTTGAGTTCTAGCAATAAAAAAAACTTTATCCGGAGTCATATATAAGAAAACAAATGAGGTTATCAAGTTTTCATTAGTTTTAGGCATAAATTTGATCAATTATCTCAAAATTGTTTGATGAAATACATTTTGACATTTATCTCTTTCATTCTAAGACTGTTTTCAGTTATAATTTTTTAACTTTAACGATGTTGAATTCAGTTGCAACGCACTTGAATACACGTGTTTTTCACAAACCACGGCAAGCATTTTGGAGCCTTCCACAAACAGATCTTTTTTAGATATCCATTGAGAGAATTTCTACACAAACTTCATTACACATCAGTGTCTGACGTAAGATAAAGTAAACAGTGAGTTGGTGTTTATCAATTTTGTAAATACAGTAATAAAATTATGTGTACGAAAAAGAGGAGGAAAAAGACACAAGGTAACGCCATCATGTCATGTCATAGATAGACAACCTTTAAAAACTATGGAAACATTGGATGTTTCACTTGGTAGAATTCTACTTTTAAATCCTTCAGGCTGTACTCATTTATTTGTTAGAGTATTGCCTCATTAACATTTCACTAAAAACGTTTTTCCATCTAAAAAATCATAGAACATTTATCATAATTAATGACAATTAATGTATTAAGGAGACAATAAATTATCAAAAATAATATTATATTCCCTGTATTTATTGTGATGTTGTTTACGTAGGACAGACATCTCAGTACTTAGAAAAAAGATTAAAACATCATTAATACGATAAATACATAAGATTTAATTTACAAACCATGACATGGCAAAAAATGTACATTTATTTATAAGAATACAAAAAAATCTTCAAACAGAATTGATATTGATGTAAAGAAAATGGATTTTAAGGAGCATGTAACATCCCAGTTCAAGTCTTATGTTCCCCAAAACTTCCAAGAGTTTCCCAAGGGATTTTTCTTTTCTTCATTAGTTGATATTGTAAATTTTTCTCTTAAATATTAACTTACCTGTGTAGTGCTGCCACAATTTTCCAGCTTATGTTCACTGAATGGAGAAATATATTCTGTATCACCAATAGGAATGGGAACTAGACGGTTTCCGTGCTGCAGCATTTGAACTAAACATTGAGAAATCTCCATTGACAATTTTGATTATATCATTGGTTTTACAACAGAAAACTAAATCGTTTTCTCCTTAAAAAAGATGATTCCGTCGACGTTTTCTGTACATGGAAAGTCTAACATAATTTGCAGAAGATTCTATTGGAACTAGAAGCTCTGATTTTTCATATGACAAATACACACAATTCCTTTTTTATAAAAAATGATCAGTGGATATTGATAGCATATTGGGTTCTTCTTCTTCGTCTTTTTGTGCAATTCTAACTCCCTAATCAATATTTAGAGTCTCCACCCTCACCCCATCTTACATATCAAAACGCACGACCCGTCACCGGCTTGGTACGGAAGTCTAGCCACAACTGGTAAAATATCTGAATGTGAAATCGGTCGAGTAGCATATAGATGTGGCTAATTCACTATTTTTTACTAATCTTTCTTTTATAGGCATCAAAAGTTATAGATCTTATATTACAAAGTAAGTAGAACCAATCACTTATCCTGGTCCTGGTCCTAAAAGTGGTAGGAAGTTTCTACGAAGGGTCGAATTTCATTACTCCGCAAAAAAACCAAAATTTTTGTACCCATTTTCGTGTTATATTGATAATTTAGTTTATCATGAAACCACTTCAGAATTAGATATTCCATATCAATCACAATAAAAATACTTTGAAATTGATTGTGTCGTGTATAATATCTTTAAAACAGCTGGAATTATTTTTATTTTAAAATTTAATAAGTGAGCTAACACAAAAGATGATAGAATGAAACTTTTATCTTTAAAAGTAAAGCTAATCGAAACTCTTTTTAGTGATTTCCAAATTTAAGACATATCTATAAACAGTCTACTTTTTAGTAGACTCACTTAAATCTTTTTAATTCATCTAACAATCGATTGTATTCATTTTTACATTATTTATATTCATTGCGGGAACATATATTAAATAAGCTAGGTGCTCCTCAAAGCGGATATTAACAGATCTTCTAGTTTGTCCAACATATCTCTCGTCTTAATCTTTTCCAAATCCATTATTTTAGCATTGGCAGTCTACGGTTGTTTAGTAGTATTGTTGTAATTCTAAATAAATTACAAATCTGATTCTTTTTTTGGTGTAATCAGGTACTCCCGATTTTGGTAGCAGATAGTCTCTCAAACTATTTTCCTTGTTGAATCTTTTTATATTGAGTAGAATATGAGTCAAACGATGTACTGAAGTATGTCTACATGTAGTGTTGTTTTTTCGAAATACATACATCAACAATTGAACGAAGAAAATCTCTGTATATGGATGAGAGAGTAATAAAAAGATGAAATATTAGTAATCCATAGGCGTATCACTTCTGGTCATCATTTCATCAGTAATATTGTCCAACTTTTTCCATTTTTCAGTTTTATTAATTACGTTACCCTAAAATTAAATGTAATTGTAGTGAAAATTAATGAAAATTTGTGCAATTTTAATAATACGGAATTATCAATATGAAAGGTGAATGTGATTTATTCAACTGATGTATCGAAAGAAAAGAATTCATTTTTATATGGTGTTATTTCTGGCAATATTGTTAGAAATAATTTACTTCAACTCCTCACAAGATTTCATTATGTTCTCGTTTGCTGTAAAGAAAATATTGAGAATTTTCTGGTCCCAAGATCAAGTCATCGTAACCCGATATATTTCAATATATCTAGTTGTATTACTTTATTGTTTTTCTTAGGTTCTTTTAATCTTTCATCGTTTTCAATTTGTTTTTTTTTTCATAATTTTCATAGTCGATTCCCTCTCTATTCCATATTATTTTTATTTCGTTTTTGAATGATTTTTAAAAGGTTTAGAGTTCGTTTATTTTTCTACACCATCCAGTTTTTTATTCCTTCTCATCTTCTTTGTTTTATTTGGAAGGTGTCTGAAGAGAAAGTTCACATTTGAAAAAAACAGCAAAAAACAAACAAAAGTAAAGATTTTATTGAAAAATGTTTGTTACATATTAAAATTCATTGCTTAGGAATTTATTTTTTGAAAATAACATCGTCCAAATGTAAATCGTTGTGTTTACGGTATACATTTAACACTTTGACGACTCGGCAGGCTTTCTCCGAGAAGGCTACCATTTCGTGACGAATATTTTTTTTCAAAATTGTGCCAGTGGAGACGGTTTGTTAGCGTAAACTTTAACATAACCTCACAGGATAGTCCTTAGGTGTTAAATCGAGATTACCTGGGGCCAACTAATGTCACCTCTCCTGGAGATCAATTTACCTGGAAAAATTACACGAACTCGTGGCAGAGATCTATTGGACGTGTGTGAAGTTCTTCCGTTCTGCAGGAACTATGTTCTTCGGTTATAACCATCTACGTTCTGAGTTCACCGTAACTGTGCATCCCCTTTCAAAGTCAGAAAAGAACTGGTCTATAATTCTTCCGTGGAGGACTCTAGTCGCCGCTACTCCAGACTCCAGAAGCTGCAGTTTTGCTTGTTGACTTATCCATTAAATGAAAATGAGCTACATCTGAAAACAAATTGTTGGTAAACAGACTAAATTACTCAATTATCTGGTTTACGTTAAGTCAAGTCTCTGACCAGCATCAGGAGGCTTCAATTCTTGCACCAATTAAATTTTGTTTAGTGCAACACCAATTATTTGTATAAAATTCGATACATTGATGATTTCTGCACCTTCAGAATAGACAAATCAGGCTCTTAAGGAGCAAACCGAGTAACACCGTCTAAGTGTGAAGAACTTGGACGTCCGGATGGGTTTATTTAATGTTAATATGGTCTCTTCAAATTTCTCTACCCATTTTTTAATCATTTGAGCGCATGAGACATCATTTAAGTGACCACCATTGCGATTATTACAGAATTTTTTTGCTTTTTGTAAAACTCACGTGCGTACAACGCACAATTCGCTCTCAAGAATCGCTCCTTAGCGACTTAATTTCGAAGACAAGCTACTTTTTGATTTCACACTTTTACCGACTTTCATTTTCGATGTAGGTTTTTCTGTATTCTGGTGAACCCAAATAGCTGACGACAGGTACCAATGCAGCTGCAGCTGTACCCGCATTTAGTTAAGTGGAAAAATATCTATTACTATCTCCAAAAAGCTGTTATATGCATTAAGTCACTTTTTTCCTTCCAGTACTTTCAGATTTTTATATTCTTCAAGCTACATGCACGCAATGAAGTTATACCGTACCAAAAGAAACCCTTCTTAAAAACCACCACAATTCCAGTCCTGCAGAGGGAAATATTTCCTATATCAGAGCCTCTTCAGTAATAAACCAACATCTTCACGAAGTTCCTCCTTTTTTCGAAATAGAAACAACGAGACTCTGGATGTCTGTGTTCTAATATAAAAAATGTTATTTTTTTCTTATCACCATTTCAATAAAGTGAATTTACTCCATAAAATCTCATTGTACCAAATGAAAACAATTATAAAAAGTATCGAATCTTATTCGTAAGTTTTTAAAAAGAAACAGCTCTCGTCCATTTATCCAGTTTGTTTTATAGTTCTTCCAATATCAATTGCAGATTATAAAAACTTATATAAAAACCCTTGCCGACGGCGTAGATACCTCATTTTAGAAATTTATTATTTTTATGAATACTTTCAAAAATATGTATATCTTATACGAGATAGTACACGTTAAAAGGCAATGGAATCATTATAAAATGGATAGCATTATACGCCGTTATTTAAACAGATGCATTTAATTGTAGTCCTACTTGGAACTGCCAAAAAATCATTATTATACCCCGTTAACTTGCCACAACTGAATATTAAATTATAAAACGCAAATAGACGAGTAAAACGTACCTGCTTGTAAGGGAGTTTGGTTTAAACAGGGTACCAGACGTGAACTGAGCCCTTTTGTACCCCATTCGTCTATTAGAACTTGGGTAGACTTTTATCGGACGCAAATAATCTTGTCGCCATCGAACTATCCTTGACGATTCGGTTATTACCTTCCGTTTATTCAATTTTTTTGTTTTTTAAACCACATGCTGACAAAACTTGACGCAATGTTTCTAAACTGGTGATGATGAGTCCACGTGGACTGACGGTTTGTTAGATGTTTACCGTGGGAGTGAACATTATTTTTCATTTCTTAATTTGGTATAAGTGCCGTGCGTATTTATGAAATATTGATTGTTCCTCGTATAACTGTCTTCTGCAGTTGTTATTGGAAGAACTAAACTACTGAGCTTTTTTTGTACTTTATATAATAAAAAACGAAAGTTGTATAATTCTGTTTAGCAAATCGTTTGAATAATAAAATTGCCTGATCTTCAAAATTATTCACTTGATTTTAATCCAACATGTTCATCGTTCAGACCTTCGTTTGTTGAGTGCCTTATTTTTTTTTTGTAAAAATTCTATTCAAATGCTTTTAATAAAGAGTTGTTTTTGTTGACTTTCTACATTAAACCCATTGTTACAGAATTCTCAAAGTATGTATATTCATGAAACATTTCATTATTCTTGGAGGATATTGTCAAGGTTTTTATAGCACACACATGAAAGGAAATTGATAATTTTTAGATGTTTATAAAATTTTTTCGTAAATATATAGCAATGGGTTGGTGATGTATAATTTTCTTAACGATTTTCCGATTATGTCAAATGTAATAGTGAATTAATTGGAAATTAACACAAGATGATGATATGACAAGATTGAAGACACACATCGAAGTTGATTAAATTTCATAATAATATAGTTCACAAGGAAAAAACTATTATATCAATTATTTGATTCCGTATAGGTAGATTTACTTCATATTTAATTTAAAAATCATAATCAAACAAATCGGTCGATACAAAAAGAAACATATATTTATTTTATTGCTCAGAAAAGGATAACTTGATATGGATGCTTCCATTATTATTATTAAAGCTCAAAACTGTACAGAAAGTGGCACACGATTATAACTTTGCTAAATCAACTGCAAGAGGATCAATAACATTAACTCATTCCGAAGATCGGAAAAATTTGTATATGAAAAAGTAATTGAAGCTTTGCTCTTATGGTTTACTCAACATAAAGATAAGGGTCTACCTATACCGGAAACACATCTGCAAGTCAAAGCCTTGGAGGTTAGAAATGAGCCGATTGAAGGGGATTCTACAGCTGGAGAACGCTGGCTTGATATATGGCAAACAAGGTATAGAATTCTACAACTTAATATTTGTGAGACGATTCATAATAAGCTTATCATATGATTAGATTTCTAATTAAGATGAGTCTGATCTCAATTACAAAACAGTAGATTCAAAAGCTGTGAAGGCACCGCCAGGCTATAAACGTAGTGATCCTGATGAGGACGAATTGCAAGATAAAGAAATAAAAGCAATGTTTTTGCTTCCTTATATCAACCTATGAACCAAAAGACTTAAGAGAAGCTACCGCTGAAATCTATGTTGGTGTTGAATTATTAATTGAAAATAAAAACTAGTTTTCGGTCTTCCTTTTTATATAAAATGATGTTAGCTGCTATTGGAGTATCCAAATCAATTTTTATAGCAGAATGAATAGTTGAACTTATTGTGGAAATTTTCTTGAGCAGACTTAGTATAAATATCCCACTACAATTCTGCTGTTTCAACAAAATTTACTTTGCCATGGAGATTAAAAAAAATATTCTTCTTTTTTATGCTCACGTCTTTGTATGGATCGAATTGAGAATTTTTTTTCTACACTTTCCAGTTCCAGTTCCATTTCATATAGATGGTAAAGCAATTGCCTTATCATAACCTTCATTATTTTCAAGAAAACTTCATTTCATACTATACTGTCTTTTAACAAAAATAAGTTTCAATAGTTTGGCTGACTGAGTTATACAAATATCACATCCAATTCTAAAACTAACTGAAATGAAAAACTTGGAGAAAATAAAAGTAATATATAGAATACAAAATAATTTATTAAAAACAGGGGTTGATCTTAAACAAAAAAAGCTTATAATGCAGTACCCAAATACTTGCTTGTTTGCTCCTTTTAAGGCCTTGATGACAGTTATTTGTAATTGATTTGAGGTCTGAAATAAAACAATAAAAAAAATTTGGATTCGTAGTATTTGAAAGAGCATTAAGAAGAATAGAAAAATAATAAAAAATCCTAATCATCAAAATGGAAAATATCTATTGTTACAAATCCGAAATTTCATGAATAAATTAATAAAATAGGAATAGAAAAGATCAGGATCGATAATTTTTGAAACAAAAAAAAGGAATAGTTGTAGGGTAAATCGAACGAAACGAGCTTAAATTTGACATGACCCTGGTATAAAATGTAGAGGTATTGCCTTCTCTCAACTGATCAAAATCAAAAAGTAAACCATTTTCGTCACGTTGTACACCAGAAAGTGCAACTAATGCTTCGTAAACAGATTTCCAGCTTTTATCGATACATGCATGACCTACCAATTTTGAATAAATTCTCATATTTTTAAAACTAGCAGAATTAACAAGATACCAATAAGTATCTATCAAAGTATTATTAATATCTATTAATGAAGATAGTTCAAAAGGATTCATATCGAATCTTCTACTAATAGCTAGAAGTTTAGTATTGAATTTCGAAATTGCTGTTGTCAAATTACTTATATCACTTGGATTCCATATACGAGGATAGTTCCAGAAGTACCTGGCTTGACCTAGAGATAGCGGTAATTGCTTGGAAAATACTGTTTTAGAAAGTACACAATCTATACAGCATATGTTTGAAGTTTAAAGACGCAACGTTGTTTGGTATTTGTTTAGCAGCCATCAATAGTGAACGTGGTAATCCTTATGTAAAACAAATCTTTATTTGAAAGGCCGTAGCTCAACCAACGTAAAAGTTGAATTATTTTCTACTCTGGGTAATACTGTTCCTTCTTTATCAACAACAAAATATTGGATGGCAGAGTTTGAACGAAACCATCATCGCAGTAGTCGACCAAATGATGTGAGGACCCCAGAAATAATGAAGAAAATCCACAAAGCGGTACTGGATGGTTGTCGACTGAAAGTGCGCGAGCTAGCAAACAGTACACATTTCAAAAAGTGCAGTACATCGCATATTAACTGAAAATTTGGACATGAGAAGCTGCCCGTTTGTTCACAAGCATCTTGAGGATGTTTCCATCGAGTCTTTGGCAATGTTTCACATAAATGAAGCCGATTTTTTGCGGCGTTTCTTAACTATGTATGATGATAAGTCTATCACTTCACATCCAAAACAAAACAACAAATAAAACATTGGTTTGAAAAGGGAGAACCATCTCCAAAAAAGGGAAAGGCCATTCCATCTGCAGGCAATGTCATGGCATCGGTTTTTTGGGATTTACTATCTTGAAAAAGGAAGAACTATCAACGGCGAGTATTATGCGAACTTATTGCAGTGTTTGGGCGAAGTAATCAAGCAAAAATGGCTGCATTTGGCTAAGAAGAAATTGTTGTTTCATCAATACAATACACCAGCTCACATATCCGTTACTGCGATGACTAAAATTATTGAATTAGAGTTTGAATTGCTGCCTCAATGTCAGATCTAGCCCCCTCGGATTATTTTTTGTCCCCTGAAAAAATGGCTCGTTGCTCAAAGATTTTCAACAATGAGGAGATGGTGTCGGCAGTTAATGGTTATTCTAACTTATTGAACTTCGTTAGAAAAAACGAATTGAACATTGCTGGGAAAAGTGTATGGAGCTAAGATTTCTGAAATTTTTTTGTTTTCTTTATTGGGCCAGGTACTTCTGGGACCATCCTCTTAAAAGAATTATTTATTGAATCTCCAGTAGGTAAATTAAAGGATTTCTTTTCTAAATTAAAAGATTTCTCGTATTCTTTATTACCTATATTAAAACTATTAACACAACTTCATAGTATTAATATCAGAATTTGTGTAGATTTAATTGAATAAAAGCTTTTGGGAAAATGATTTCAAAAATAAAAAAAAAGGTCGGGACGTGAAAGGGGGTGAGCTTTTAAGAGTAAAAAACGGTTTATTTCGATTCATGCTGTAGAGCTACAGAAATTCTATCAAGTTTGTGTTCACACTTTTTCCAAATAACCTCAAAATTTATACTTAATAAAAAATTATTTTGGAAAAAACTGCTGTTTTTTAGACTTAAAATATATATTTTTCACCTTATTTTGAACGGAGAAGCAACCTAGTTTTCAATCGAAAATTCGCACGTCAAAGTCAGTGGGTTTTTGATGGCGTAAAAAATATGAATTACCATGGTAAGTATTTCTCATAATATGCAAAAAAATCTTAAATCACTATATATAATTTTTTACAATTTATTAGAATTTTACACTTCGATTACTTATGTTTATAAATGTAACATAGAATCTCACGTTTTTCAATCGATTAAAGTATAAATTTTAATGAAAAGTTACATATGATGATTGAAAAAAAATTGGATTCGAATATTTTTTGAATTTTCTGAGAAAATCCACCTCAGTAATACGTATTTTTACACCATCACAAAGTAGGGATTTCAATGAACAAATAGCCCACCGCCTTTTTTTTTAAATAACTCGATATTTTGACCTGAGCATATTCATTTGAAAATTAGAGTGTTTTTTCGATGTTGAGTCAATAATAGGTGAAAAAAATCAATAAATAAAAGACAGAAAAATAATTGTGTGCTTGAAACACAAAAAGCTCTTATCGAATTTATCAAAAGATAAACATAAACCAAAAACTTACATTTTTAGGTGACGTGAAAAAATTTTTAATACAAAAGATTTAACATTTCTTCTTCTATTTTTATTAAATCCTCTTCCTTTTCTAATTAGCTACGTTCTACTTCTATTTTCTTTCATTTTTCACAATTTTCCAAGGCACTGGTCTGAATAAATATCCGGTAAAAACACAAAATTTCCTTCAGAATGCTTTTTCTTTATAAACTGCATCAATCTCGATATATTTTGGCGGTTATAGAATTTCTAGAAAAACACATCGGCAGCTCGTAGTTGAAAGTAATAAAGAAACAAAATCAATTTTTTTCGGGATAAGAAAAAAGATTTTCCACACAATTCCTTCTTTTAAACTAATTGTGTAACATCTTACCTTTTCTGTAATTGACACTTTACTCATAGTGGACTTAAATTATAATCCTTGTATTAAAAGAGAAAAATGTTTTACAAAATTTTGTAATAAGAAAAAATTGGTGTAATCTCTACAAGGCTTCGGAGCTCTTTCATCTGTAGCTGAATCAAGTCTTTTTCTTTGCTTTATTTAACTGTAATTGTAACAATTGTCTTAGCTTGAAGATCTTCCACGATTTGATGAGCTATCACTCTTTTTTTGTAAAAAGCTAGCACAAGATGGTAAACCCTATCACCCTCGAGTAATTTCTAGTGCCTACCGTGTGGAGATGCCTGTGGATATTGATCTTGAACTTCTCCAGGCTGTAGTGCGCGTTAAAGACGTGCCTGATTCCACAGAGCTGCACTTCTCAAAAGCAATAAGTCCCGATGAATTGAAGTTCTGAGCGTCTGCAGACGTCTGCATGACGAGTAGGTCTTACAAAAACTGCTCTAGGCGGGATTATGTTGAACAGAGCATTTGCCGGTAAAACAGAAGCAGGTCAGTGAACTTTCTTCTATATTCTAAGCTGTCCAAGTTTCTGGTCAATTCTGAATCGCTTATCGAATCGAGTCGCTCTCTTCTGTATTGAGTCGAGCATCTTCAGAGTATGCTTGAGAACTGAGCTCCAAATGTGCGAGCATTGTTCCTTGAATGGACGAATCTCTAATATCTATTGTAATTGTCTTTGTGGTGGTACTTATATTTTATCTGGTTCTGTTTTGTTAAATATTTGAAACATTTGATATGGGAGATACTTGAACTCATCTGAATAAATAAATAATAAATGAATAAACATAAAGTTGATCAAGCTGTCATCAAGTGACTAAGATAAATTTTAACTTTGATGAAATTTCTCAAATAGTTGAATAATGAAATTTATCATTCCATGATGTGCATTTATAACAGTTATATTCATTTATTGAGATTTTATACTTATGGGAAATGATCAACCCCCAAGCATACGAAATTTTTGCTAAAGATCGACTATGGGAAAATATCGTCAATCATACCATCACTTTCGAGTTGAACTTTTGAAAAACACTTCTGAATTAACTTTTTGACCCCTTTTTGACATTAATTAGTATTATTGTCACCGAGACCTCCGAGTTTTGTTTTTTGTTCCATTTGTTGCTTCTCAGAATATTTGGGTGCCCTTTTTCTGGATTTTTGAACTACATTCTGTTCCTTTAGAAGTTGCTTACATGTTTCTTATCGATTCTCAATTTTCAGCCCAATTTTCGCAAACTGACAGCCAGTTTTCCGTGAGTTGTTCCAATCAAAGTTTCTCTCTTCTTTTTCGGACATTTTTTTTTGCTTTTGTGTCTAATCCTGACTTTTTTCAATCGAAAAACACGCTGACACAAATCGTAAATTGTTTGTCTGGCTATTCCCGTTCTTGTGTGATTAAACGTAAATATTTTTTTCAGATCTTGATATTGCTCATAAAACTTGGCAATACTTTACGTCGTTCTTTTTCTTTTAGTATTTCAGTATTTGAAATTAAAAGTTAATACTGGTGACGATTGACAACTGCCAAATTACGAACTGTTTTTTAAAAATGTACGGATTTTTTGTCAACGTACCCCTATTTTTCCGAATTGTTTGTCGATTATCCTTAAAATTCTTCTTGTATTGCTTAACGGCAAATAAATAACGAAACCTTCTGTTTTGTTTCTTTTGTTCCGCGAAGCTCGATGTAATTTTTGTATTTATTTACTTAGCTGAAACTAAATTTAACTTGTGCCTATTTTTACCAGTGAGTATTGAATGTAAGTATAAAACATACTTAATATACTATGCAATTACGGTGTATTTATTGGCAATAATCTTCTTTTCATAGAATTTTGGATAAAACCCAAGAAACGCGAACGTTCAAGCTAGCAACCGAAATTTTCATAGAAATTAATTACTTGCTTCCTCTGACCTTGACTAAAGGAACATTTTCGGGACAAAAAAACAACAAAAATCTATAAATTAATTTCAATATAGTGTATGAAGAAGATCCTGAACACGCGATCGTTTCGTGGTCTTGGGATTCATTTATTTTGGTACAAAACGCTTTGACATTTAACGCTGTTTCTGTGGGACTAGTATCGGTTATAAGGGTAAAAAATGACGCATAATTAAATATTTTTCCCTCGTTTTCTTTATTATAATTCCATATAAAACTTTTTGTTTAATTTTTTTTATTATACATTTTTTTCTTCAACATCATTTTATAGAGGGCGCCAAAGCTGAGACTGCGAAAATGATATCAACCCACGGTGCTGATATTTGGTAAATCTAAAACAAAAAATTCGATGAGTTTCTTAAAGACGAAGGTAGCATATATTACAATTTACCACCACCACCTTTTTTTCAATTTTTTCACAATTTTCTAGTAAATGCTATTTCGAAGAAAATACATTTAAAGTTTAAAGAGTAGCTGTCGATCGCTCCTGTAACGTTTTTCGTATTTATTTACACTCTTTCTATTCGTGGGGTGAATTAATAAACACTGTCTCTTACATTCCCCCAATTTATAATAATTTACTTATAAATATCACTTAAACATTTTTTACGATCACTGTTACTAATTTGTTCTTTTCGCTATGACCATTTATTTAAAACTGAACTTACTGCGCTACATAAACTTATTTATATACCATAAATAAAATTCTACAAAGCTCTAGAACAAAAAGAAACACAAAAAATAAATAAATAGACTTTCCTAGAAATTGTTTAAAAGAAATACTGTAATAAACCTTCTATAATAAAAAGTTCATTAAAAGCGCTTCTGCTATTTATAAAAAACAAATTAAAGGCGCCGCGCGAATTCGCCGAATTTTAAAATTCGATTGTACGTTGACAGGGCCGGTCTAAGGACCCATTTCGCGAGCTCCAAACAGCTTGTGGAGCACCGAAAACGCGTGCGTACAATTTATTATATTATTATTTCGAATTTTGCTATGAAATTCCAGAAGATGTATTTTGAAAGTAAAAGGATTCAAGCCCCTTATCAATTTTGTTAAATATAAAGTTTTTCGTGATATCCTAGACACTAATTTGTTCCTAAAAACAAATTGACTGTTAAGATAAATATTGATGAAGCCATACTGATTAATTAACACAATAACAATTTGTGAAAGAACTTGTATTTTTTCAGCAAGATTATTACATTTCGAATGACGTCACGTGATGCAAAACAAGCTGCGGGGAGATATGATAACGAGTTTCTCCAAAATAACTTCAATGAAATGAATTTTATTTAATTTAATTTCACTGCATATCCATTGAAAATATAAGCAGTACCTTCTCAAATACAAAAAAAATATATAAAACAAATTTATTTATAATGGTATATGGATTATGTTTTTAAAGGGTGTCCCAAAATTAACGCAAGATTCAAATTTGTCAATTCGGCAAATTCGTCAATTGTAAGCAGTTTAATTAAAACATTCCGGGAGGCAAGACCCGTTGGAGACGTCATCACACTGGTCGTCCAACAACTGCTTTTATCAGCAAATAATCTATCAGGGTCTTTAATTGCGCCAGTGAAGTTGCTAGCGAATGAAATCAAACCATACGATTGCAGCGCTGCTTGTGAAGCAAACCATTTTCATTTTACTTACTTGCCATAAAAACCACACCCTTTGAAGCATTAGTGGACATTGTTGATAATAATTTCAACTTTTTGATCAGAAAGTTCAAGCAAGTTCAAAAATAAACACCTTGGTGGTGTATCTTATACAGAAGTCGGCATAAGTCCAGAAACGCTCATAAGTTTGTCACACTGTCGAAAAAGATGCATGTTCGTGGCTCAGACAGTGTCTGTGTCATGACAACAAGTGTTCTTCGAGTTGACGCGTTTTCGGAATTCAAAACCGATACAAGTTCACGCTTCAAAAAAGAGCTTTGAACGCGTATTACGAATGTCAACAACAATTTCAAAACTCCCCGCTATCAAATCGTTTAACAGACGTTCCAGAAATTCTTAAAAACGGGCTCTGTTGCCGACGCGCAGAGCTCTGAACGACCGGTATCTGTAACAACTAACAAATATATGAAAACAGTGGCACTGGCGTTAGTTGAGCAGCCGAAACAATCTGCAGTGGGGCTATCAGGAAAACCTCAAATCGTTATTTAAGCATGCGCTATCGAGTCTCCACGCACTTCACGAGGATGACTTCGATTGCATATTGGAATTTTGAGAGTGGTACCTCTAGTGCAGTCAGGATTATCCGCAGATCCACTATTCCATTTTGTGGTCGGATGAAGCAACTTCCAGCTTCAATCGGCATACTGGAACAACCAGTATCCGAATCCTCACCTCACAGGTATCAATGCAGAAACTCTCGTAGCTTCGTACTTTTTTGACGGGTCAAAGTTATCTGGAAATTCTCGAAGATTTACGTGGCCAAATGGACAACGATCCAAAACTCGCGAACATCCGTCATTTCATGAACGTCGCACTACACGTTATGTAGGCGGAAGTACCTTAATGTTCATTTTGGAGAATGGATAGATAGATGAGGATTCGCTGAGTGGCTCGCACGGTCATGTGACCTGGATACCCTCTGATTTCTTTCCGTGGGGCCTTTACAATGAAGTAAGAATACTTTTCCCGATCTCCGAACTGCAATTGAAGAAGAATTTGAAACTCTTCGTGGATATGCTTTGCCCGACCTGCCTCTCCGTTGAGAAACTTTGCCGTAAATGCATTAATCAAGATGGGCTTCAATTTGAACAATTACAGTAACCCTTTTTCGAATCCTTCTGTAATTTCTTTTAATAAATTAATTTTGACGCTGTTTTTTTTTTCTCTTAATGCAAATTTGTTACATTGACTTATGCCGACTTCTGTATATAATTATATATGGGATTTATCGATAATAATCGAACTATTTTCCAAAATATTTGTTTAAATTAATTTAAAATTCGTATTTGTACAAGTAAACTTCATCGAAATAAATCCTTTTCAATAATATTTCAATGACAGATTTCCGAAAGTAGATCAAATGTTTTCATAATTTTAGGAATTAAATCTTTCTTTAAACACCTTGTAGCTATTAAATATTCATTATTGTGAACTCCAACAAAGCACTGTTCTTCATTTTCATATAATGACCATTAACGTTATCATTAAAATTGTGTGTCTGGTTCATTTCAAAAGCAGTTCTTTCATCGCCTGTGCCTCACTCTCATGTCAATCAGAATAAGGTCAAAATTGGAATTTCAGATGTGTCGATTGTTAAAGACTATGGTGATTTGTTACTGTTTCGAAACGCAATAAGGTCTATAATGATTTTAATGAAAATGAAGTTTTTTTTATTTTACTACGCATTCTTATAACCTATTTTATAAATTACGTAGAGACGGCCTAGAAATTCATAATGGAAAAGTCCAAATCGTAGACTTGAACTTGTGACCTTCTTCAATTGTCTACATACACACGTGTTTTAGGTATTTTTTCGATTTTGAAATCATTAAAAATGTCAAAAGTTTTTTATCTAAATTCCATAAATTCGAAATCGAAGCTACATGATATGCGAAATTGAAATAACAGATTAAGAAGGAAGTTAGTACTTATCGAAACTATATTTTCAAAATTTTCAAATATATCTTGTAACATCACAGAGTACTGAATTATTCTAGGAATTTTTTTTTGAGAACAATGTTTTTTAAGTAACCCCACAGCAAATAGTATTGCCTCAAGTTACACGCATAATGACTTGCAGCTCGTCCTGGTCCGCAAAGCATCATACAAAAAAAAAAAACAAAAAAGACAGTTCCCATCAATCATTGCTCAAGTCCCACCCATTGCCAATGTCATGAAGAAAGTCCTAACCTAACCAACATATCTTGAGTCTACTAACATCATCAACGACGATCAATACAGCCTTCGTAAACATAGATAGAGACATATATGGAATCCAGAGCAATCGCAGTGGGCATATCGAAGGCATTTGACAGAGTTTGGTATGTCAATCTTCTAAATGAATTGAGAACATTTCCCAAAGACCGATCCATCCAGTTAGCTATCGATGGATGGATTAGAGAGGATGGGGTCAACGCTGGTGCATCCCCAGGGATGCTTCATGTCACCTACCCTTTTTCTCCTGTACAGCAACGATCAATACCGATCTTAAAACCGTTCTGGAGTAGAGTGGAAGTAATCTGATTGAGTTTAATGCAGCAAAGACCCTGGCTGCTGTTTTACAAAGAAGGATGGCGTTGCAGCTCAGGATTCGGTCTTGTTTAGATATAAACTATCACCATCGTCGCAATTCCGCTTGTAGGGGGTTGAGGCTTGGCGCAACATGTCCTAGCATAGTCCTATGACCGAGTTAGCTAAGATAGCATCACAAAAACTTGAATAACTGAAAGCAATATACTCCGCAATCCTCTAAAAGGTACCGTTGGAGCTCGGTTTCCAAGAATTATTCAAATCCCTTCGCTATGGGTGCTGGAATTCGAAGTTTATTACCAACTGAATGTTTTGCTGATTAATTTCATGTGTTGTTTGTTAGATTATACCTACCATTAGTGTTTTTTTATAATAAAGATCCAAATTTAATATAATTTAAAAGTTTAATTTCTAATTTATTTTATAGTTTAAGAATAGTGAAATTTCCGCTCAACAGAAACTGACATTTGGTTCCTTCTTTCGAAAAGTTTTTAGATAAACCGATATTAGCAGTTCATACGCCCCATTTTAAATATGTCATCCGTCACCAATGTTTTCGAATTCAATCGCGTGGTCAATTTTCATGAAACATCTTTTTAAAAGAAGCATCCTCGAGAGAGGCCCCCGATTTGAACCAGATTACCAGATATTCAAGACCAGTGAGTCACGGGATGACGTGTTCGTTACTTCGTCAAGTTCTGGCACGGCGTGGCCTGTCTTTCAAAGCGGAAATAGGATAGTAGCGTAATATATTAGGGCGTAGGCTTTGGTAAAAGAAAACTACACTGAAAAGAATAAACGTTTATTCAAGTAGATGGTATACAATTAGAAAATAAAGGACTTTGAATAGATATTTAAAATGTTAAACTCTATCTCTAACAATAAATAATGGAACAAATTACAAAAATGTATTATGTTGATTCCAAAAAATTCTATATTACCGAAAGTTAAATCGATGACAACAACAAGCAATTAACTGTACCGTGCAAAGTATTTTACAAGTACATTTGTCGATTCAAAATTTCAATTTTTAGGATGGAGTTTGGTTGTTATGATAGTTTCACTAATAGACTGATTACATGTACATAAAACAACATAAAAAGTTTTAACTGATTATCCTGTAGATATATAGGTTGTCCCGGCGTATAGAGGAGCTCAAAATATGGAGATTGGGAGCAATTTACCTTTATACCAATTTGAATGCTTGAGGAGTTATAGAGCTTCAAAGTTGAGCCCCAAAATTTCGAAAAAAAAAAGATTATAATATATCAATTGAACTACTAGAAAAACTAAATTCCAAATTGTTAAAAGATTAAAAATTCTGGCACTTGCTTCCTTAATCATCTTTGAATCCGTTTGCCTAATTCGTAAGCACGCTTCTCCAATTTCAGAAACATCGTTGTACGAACTGTACCCACCTACTCCACGCTCAGAATTTGTTAAGGGCTCAAAAGTTTACAGTGCAAAAAAATGCACAATCACTTGCCAATTGAAATCAAATCGATATTATCTTTTCCCGCAATAATTTGAGGGCATATTTACTGGCATATTTTTGTTTATTTCCGCAAATCAAAACAATGATCATTGCGTGATCAGCACGTAAACATTCCGGGCGAAGCGCGGCGCGGCATCGTTATTAGTTCAAATCAGTGGCATCATAATATACCACCAATAAAAAGCCTCGTGAGAGGGGCTAGCGCCGCATCGCTGAAGAAGCCACTAGATTAGGTGTAGTGCAGGGTCGGCATCCTATTATCTTACTGATGACGTTATTTACAAAACGGCAAATAATTCTTCTTCAAGGGTCTACCGAAATTAAATTTAGTGACGTTAAAAAAATGTTTTTCATGGATCTAATGAAGAATTACTCTTGATAGTGGTAAAACAAACCGTGGAATATGGAAATTGTCATTGATGTACAAGGTGTGCCCTTTATTATAAATGTTAATGTCAGTGGGAGCTCAATGTCATTCGATGGGGAATAAGAGAATGGGGTAGAAAATGTATGTACATTGTATATTTCTGTAATAATAATTGTGCATAATTATTCATAATTAATATTATTAATCTGTTGTACAAACCGCAAATTATTTCTCTTAAGTGCGGAGTGCGGTCCTGTATCAACCCTAATCACGTGCACTATGATTGAATATGTTTTGATATACAATTTTTCTTCTATAAATAGACTTTAGTAAAGCTTATTGAAGTTTTCTATTTACATGATACATTCATAAATAGTTATTTGTATGCCAAGGACTGAAAGTGCTACTTTGTTGGACGAGTCTGAAACCGCAACAGACAAGTCGTACAGACGAGGCGTACACAACATTTTTTAGACGACGCATAAGATCCAAAACATTTTCAATTACACTGAGGAAATAAAATAAATAATAGAGAATTATAAACATTTTATTTATTGAACAATACAATGCACTTAATGATATTTGCAATGTCAATATTAATTTATTAATTATTTGCAAAAAGTAATGTTGATTGTACCTCCTGGACAATTATTAATATTTATTGGATTGGATGCAGATGGAGTATGTATATCTCTATAAATGTTGATGGAATCTCTGTAGATGTGTTGGTGATTTCGATACAATTTGTCGATTGATTCGTATTTGTGTTGAAAGAAAGTTATGTATAATGATGTAAGTGAAACTATATACTATGTAAATTTCTTATAACAAACTACAAATGTACTTAAAATTGCGAATAAAACAGGTGGCAACTCTATTCAAGAGTCACTTTTTCAGAGTGTATCTTTGAGATTCTGAAATTTAAACCATATCAGGGAAGCGTCAATGCCAACAAACTAAAGCTAGAAATTGAATCATAACGACACTTTACGTTAGATGATCGGACATGATGAATTATGTAAACACACAAGGCGTGTGCGAGAACAATTTGTGCTGATGTGATACTTCAACAGAATTCTAAATCAGATACTATATGATTTAATCTATTAAAATCTATTTAAATATTTTCTTTCATTGTAGAAAATGATTAACCAATTTTTTTTCAACGCTGATGCCTTTCGCAGCGAACGTATAGTTCTTCCAATATCAATTGCAGATTATAAAAACCCGATTCATTATAAAATGGATTGCATTATACGCCGTTATTTAAACAAATGCACTTAGTTGTAGTCCAACTTGGAACTTGCCACAACTGACTATTGAATCATAAAACGTAAATAGACGAGTAAAACGTACCTGCTTGTAAGGGAGTTTGGTTTAAACAGGGTACCGGACGTGAACTGAGCCCTTTTTGTACCCCATTCGTCAATTAGAACTTCGGCAGTCTTTTATCTGACGCAAATAATCTTGTCGCCATCGAACTATCCTTGACGATTCGGTTATTACCATCCGTTTATTCAGTTTTTTGTGTTTTACCACATACTGAGACAAAACTTTACGCAATATGTTTCTAAACTGGTATAATTGTATTCTGGATAATCTGTTCTCCTTATATAAACTATAAATTGTCCTGCGTATAAAATCTTGAGTAGCTTTGTCAACTGACTTCTTTCAGTTTTTCTTTAAATGTTTTTCGGTTCTGTGAATGATCCACAACAACCCCTTTCGTGACTACTCGATAAATGGAAAATTTATTTACTCTAGTTAACTCAGCAATTCTTATAATGATTGTATTATCAGATTGCTCAATATTTTCCTTATTTAAACCACGCCACTACTTATCACAGACTGTTTGGCAGGAATATTTCGAAGATATCGTATACATACGCCTTCCGACAGCTTCGGCCAATAGAAATGCATTTATGATTACGATGGAGATGATGAGTCCACGTGGACTGACGGTTTGTTAGATGAAAATTCATTTCTTAATTTGATATGAGTGCCTTGGGTATTTATAAAATATTAATTGTTCCTCGCCTAACTAAATCAGAAGTCCCAAACTTTTTTGCCTCTCATACCAATTTCAAAATACTCATTGATAGTTTTAGTTGATACTTCTGCACGTCAAAAAATCAGATCTAGCAATAGAAATTCAAGTATACCCCTGTTGTAGAGCTTCCTGCGGACCCCTGGGAGTGCCCCTTGGCCACTTTGGGAATCACTGAATTGAATCATCTTCAAATAGATCATTGCATTTACAAATTTTGAGCAATTAGAAAGATTTGAAAAAATACACAGAATTTAACTGATTATCATGTAGATATACAGGTTGTCCCGGCATATAGACGAGCTCAAAATATGGAGTTTGGGAGAAATTTATCTTTATACCAATTTGCATCCCTGAGGAGATATAGTGCTTCAAAGTTGAGCCCAAAATTTCGGAAAAAAAAAGATTAATAACAATTCAATTACTAGAAAAACTAAATTCCAAATTGTTAAATTTGAAGTATAAATTTATAGCCAACTCTCGACTTTTTTGTAAGTGACAGATGAAAAACTTCTTTAATTTTATGATATTTACACGGGCTCACTGCAAGGACCTCTTTCAAAGATTAAAAATTCTAACTTTTGCTTCCTTATTCATCTTTGAATCCGTTTACCTGATTCGTAAACAAGCTTCTCCAATTTCAGAAATATCGTTGCACGGTTATCCACTTAGTATCGCTGAGCACGAACTTTATCCACCTATTCCACGTGTAGAATTAGTTAATGGCTCAATACTTTACAAAGCAAAAAAATGCACAATCATTTGCCAATTGACATCAAATCTATAACATCGTTTTCCGAATTTTGCAATAATTTGAAGGCATATTTATTGGAAAGTGCCTCCTACTATATAAACTAATATTTAATCCAGAGCATGCTACGCAATGGTTTAATATTGTTATTAATTTGTAATACAAATTTTTACATATTTTAGTTTTCTTGTGTATACTTTATATTTAGATTTTATTTGTGTCTCTGTTGGGTTACCAGAGAACATCGAGTAGCAGGATTGGAATTTGCTCGAGAACACGCAAATTTGAATATTCAAGATTGGTGCAATATTTTATTCACGGATGAATCAAGATTTTGTCTGTATTCATCAGATATGCGTGTACTAGTACATAGGCGACGTGGTGAACGCCACGATCAGGTTATTTTTTGTCAAACTGAAAGCTTCGGTGGCGGTTCTATCATGGTTTAGGGAGGAATTTCTTTCGAGGGTCGCACGGAGTTAGTACCAGTGAATAATGGAAGACTAAATGCTGTCAGGTACAAAACCAATATCCTAGAATCCCATGTACTGCCCTATATGCCTCATATCGGTGACAACTCTGTGCTAATGCACGATAATGCTCGTCCGCATGCCGCTAGAGTGGTTCGGCAGTACTTAGAAGAGGTCGAGATACCCGCCCTGAATTGGCCTGCACGTAGCCCGGACCTTAACCCAATAGAGCATGTATGGGACCATCTAGGATGGCAAATTCAGCAACATCCGGCACCAATAAGAACACTGGAGGATAATCAAAATGTTCTTTTTAACTCCTGGGAAAACATGCCGAAAAGATACGTCTAGAACCTGTTTAGAAGCCTTCCAAGACGAATGGAAACTGTAATTAGAGCGAGGGGCGGCAACACACGCTATTAGAAATTCTTTGGCCGGTTTCAGTTTAAGCACCGTTCATTTTTTTGAATAGAGGTTTTGTACAATTGTAGATTAGACTGATATAAAATAAATGTTGCAAAAGGCGTATCTATTGGTGTTTTAATTCGTAATAATAATAAAATTCGAAAAACAGGCAACACATTTAAAATATTTAAAAAATAATTAGTGATGCGATAATCTTCGTGGGGTGTATATTTGATTGAAATTATTTTGAATATAAATAACTTATTTTTTATTTATTAAAGCAAAGGATAAAAATGTATTCAATTCTTCCATCATTGTCTCTACTATTTTCATTAAATATTATCAGCCACAAAATATATTTGACTTGTACAAAATAACTTTTTATCTTATCATACTTGTTCACCAAATATACGTACATATTATCTGATTTCGAAATATATTTCCTAGTTATCTGGTTAGACCTGGTTTCTACGTGACCATTAGATATGGTTTATTGAACTTAAAATAGATTTAATAAAATGTTTATGTTTTATGTTAAACTGTGTTCACACGACAGCATCGCTGCAGATTATTGATACAAATTAAAAGTTTGTTTTTCTACTACCGTGCGTAAAGTACACTTTCTAGTGTGTAAAACATATTTTAAGCAGTAGTGCGTAAAGAAAATTATTATTATTACCTCTGAGGCGTAGCGGCTAGAGTACAAGACTCATATGCGCGAGGTCCCAGGTTCAAGTCACCCTCAGTCCGATTTATATGTAGTAATTATTATTTTTAGGTAATATCTATGCATACCGGAGAGAATAGTTGACAAATTCTGTAGCTGCACCAAGTGTAAAAAGTAATATTAGTTTTATTACTGATTGAATTCGTCTGTTGTTTTCTTAATTTGTTCTTATTTTTATTAAAATGTTCAAAATATCAATAAATATATAATATATTTGATGAGAAAGTTTGTTCTAATGAAAAATTAAACTTACTTTATATCCTAGTGCGTAGAGATTTCTGTATTTTGCTGAAATTTTCGCAAGTAAAAAAAATATTGCATGCAATTCGTGTGTAAAGGCCTTTTCTCGACTTTGTGATTGTCATCAATAATCACATTCGTCGAAAAAAAGAAACTACTTCACACTTGTTACATAAATAACTATTTTGTTTATATTGTTGATTTATATTCTGCCATGATGGTTTTTAAAAAAAGAAAGTACAACCCCCCATAAAAGGAAAAAGTAGAGCTAATTGATATTTTTTTTATTTTTAACAAATGTGGGCCATGTTTATTAGATGTAAACTATAAATATTGTCAATATATATGATTTAAAAACCGTAAACTATTTTTTTAATAAATATACACCCCACAAAAATTTTCGCATCACTCATTACTTTTTAAATATTATAAATGTGTTGCCTGTTTTTCGAATTTTATTATTATTACGAATTAAAACACCAATAGATAGGCCTTTTGCAACATTTATTTTATATCAGTTTAATCTACAGAGGAAAAAAAGTTCGATTTACCAAAACATAAAAAATATGCAAAACATCTATACAAAAAAAATGAACGGTGCTTAAACTAAAACCAGCTAATTTCTAATAGCGTGTGTTGCCGCCCCTCGCTCTAATTACAGTTTCCATTCGTCTTGGAAGGCTTCTAAGCAGGTTCTTGACGTATCCTTGCGGCATGTTTTCCCAGAAGTTGAAAAGAACATTTTGATTATCATCTAGTGTTCTTATTGGTGCCGGATGTTGCTGAATGTACCATCCTAGATGGTCCCAGACATTCTCTATTGGGTTAATGTCCGGGCTACGTGCAGGCCCATTCAGGGCGGGTATCTCGACCTCTTCTGAGTACTGCCGAACCACTCTAGCAGCGTGTGGACGAGCATTATCGTGCATTAGCACAGAGTTGTCATCGATATGAGGCATATAGGGCAGTACATGGGATTCTAGGATATTGGTTTTGTACCTGACAGCATTTAGTCTTCCATTATTCACTGGTACTAACTCCGTGCGACCCTCGAAAGAAATTCCTCCCTAAACCATGATAGAACCGCCACCGAAGCTTTCAGTTTGACAAAAAATAACCTGATCGTGCCGTTCACCACGTCGCCTATGTACTAGTACACGCTTATCTGATGAATACAGACAAAATCTTGATTCATCCGTGAATAAAATATTGGACCAGTCTTGAATATTCCAATTTGCGTGTTCTCGAGCAAATTCCAATCTTGCTACTCGATGTTTTCTGGTAAGATATGGACCTCTAGCTGGCACTCTGGTTCTTATACCTGCTTCTCTCAGCCTATTTCAAATTGTTTGTAGGCTTATTCGGTAATACGAGGAGCCAACAGATCTGTTTGCAGCCTTCGAGCGGTGGTACTACCGAAGTTACCCTTCCGCGACCTTGTACGGGTCTTCTGGTTAGCTGCCCTGTTTCTTGGTAGCGAATAACAACTCTGGATATGATGTTTTGTTGAACTCCAATTACCCCGGAGACGTATCTTTGACTGCGGCCATCTTGTATGAACGCGATGATTCTAGCTGATTCTTCATTCGTCACATGTCTTGTTAAACGTTGAGACACATCCATTATTAACAAAAAAAAATTAAATTTCCACTATACAATAACACAATTTGCTTAAAAAGTTCTCGATCTCAATGCATTCTCCAAGACAGAAACGATTTACTCGATCATTTTGGCTTCCAAAGAAATTTGTAAGAAATTGTGATATTTTTTTGCCCATGATAAGAAACCAGAAATATCTATTAAGTTGATACATATACAGATTGTCCCAAGAAACTAAAATTAAGTATTCAAAATATCCTAAAATACTAGTGATGCGGTAATTTTAGTGGGGTGTATATTAAATATTTTATTTTTAACATTTTATCACAATATGCTATTCATTCTTGTGTTACTAAAAAAAATTTTTTGTCGACCAATGCTATTTTTTAAAGTCTTATTCCTTCTGTTGAACATGAAGCGAATGACAGTTTTGTTTCTTCAGTGCCTCAGTGTGAAAAACGATTTCACTGACGACTTCTATAGACAGAAAACGGTATTTTTAATTAAAATTGTGCCAAAAAGTTGTGCAATCTGAACATAATTTTGATTTGCTTACAGGTAAATTTTTTTTCCTGAACCATCGCTCCATAAGAATATTTGTACTTATATGTAGTTTTCGTGAACTATTCAGTTTTTTATCATTGAAAAGAAATCATATTTTGGACATTCGATTCAATTTAAATTTATTTCTAAGAATAAATCATCTTCCCAAAAACAGAAACGTCGCACTGGGTTTGTCGTAATCTGTATAGTCTATTTTTATGAATTAGAGAATAATAAAATGTTGAAGCATTCGTAATCCATTGGCGTTCCAATATTTTTATTAGACAGTAAAAATAATTAATCAAGTTATACATCGATTATTTTTGTACACTTATATTTTCACCTAATTAATCTGCTTGTACAAATTATTATTTTATCTCTGTATGTAAAAGGTTAAAAGGAGAGTGCCAATCACCTACCCCTGAAGGACACCCCTAGTGCTTTTACTATGGAATTTCCGCAAATATCACGATCACTTAATCATGAAATCGTAACTAAAAAACTGGAATTTAGCTTTTACCATGTTGGGTACCCAAAATTCTTACTGAATAAAAGGAAAAATAACAGATGTGCAGTGCACAAGTTTTGACATGCTGCAATGGAGACGGTGATCATCTTTTTTCTCGTATAGTTACTAGGTACGTAACGAAATTCCAGAAACCAAACGACAATCAATGGAATTGAGGCACATTTCGTTCCCAAGTTTAGTCTAAGCAAACTTCAACACCTCGAACACTTATGTACCCAGAGGATTTGTGTCAAAGGGTGTTGTTTTTTATAACGATAATGTCTGACTTCATACTACAAACATTACAAAAAAAACTGCAACTGGAATTTGGTTGGGACGTGTTTGATCATCCTCCGTACAGCTCGAACCTCGCTCCTAGCAACTTTTATCTCTTACATCTTTTCTTGGTGGTCAACTCTTCAACGATGATGACGTGTATTGTATCATATTATAACATTTCCGAAGCTATGTAGACAATTAGTTTGAATCTTTTTTCTGTTCCTGTACATGTTTTATAGGAGCAAACAAAACTTACTTTGTAGATATACCTCGTATTTTTATAATTATTTTCAAATTTTATTCCTTTATTTTCACTTCTTTTTAATAGTTTCTTTCATATTTTTCATTTTTTTTTCATTTCTTCGTCTTCTGTGATGGATGTACTAAAAAATTTTTAAATAATATTAGCTTTGACGACCTTCTATAATTTTGTCCTCAAGCGAACCACAGTCATGTTTAAATTCAGTGTATCAGCAAGATATAGTGACCTTGGACCGTGCTTCATCGACAAACGTCAAAAGAAATTGATTCATACACTGTTTTTGAGTTCAAAATGACTAGAAAATGATGAGTAATTATTTCCATTTTCATGGTGATATGAAACTTATAAGAATATCTCTTGGATAAATATCTGTTCATAGTACAACTGTGTACGTTTAAAACTTGAAGACGTAATTAAATAAACGAATTTAGAAGCCAAATTTTATGATATTTAAAACAAGTTTTCGTAGTGGGATTGTGACAAAAGTAAATAGCAAAGTATACTAACTCTAATATATTTCCTAGCTTTCGAATACTTACGTATTCATCGTCTGAGACTGAAACTAATTAATGTGAGTAATATATTAGAGTTAGTACACTTTGGTGTCAAAATATTTTGATAATGATGCAACTGGTCGAAAGGCCAAATTTTTATCTGTCTTCAAAAAATTAAAAAAACTACTCCTTTTTACTATAAAGTCACTATAAAAGTTCTGGTAATTCTAGAAATTAATTTATAAATTTTTCATAAATATATAGATTTTTATCTGTTTTAAAACTGATTTTCAATTGAAAGAGACCTAAAATCGAGACGATTAATCTACAAAAACATATAAAATTTATGATATTTATACGAGGGCTGTCTGAAAAGTTTTATACCTCAATCTGAATATATAGACGTTCGGAATGGTAAAAAATTGTTCATCGAGTGCTACTGGACCACCGTCGGATCAAGGCTAGAAAGTCTAAACAATGTATTTGCACTATACTGACGGAAGAATTATGCATGAATAGGATATTCCCGCATTGGGTGCCGCATTTGCTCACTTTGGACCAAAAGCGCATTCAAATGAACAATTATCAGACCTTAATAAAACATTTTAAGCAAATTGAATAGGATTTATTACGTTAATTAATGACTTTATATGAAACATTGATCCACTACTAGACTCCCGAGACGAAAAAACAGTGAAGACAGTGAATTACAATGAGCGAACATGCTCCGAAAACGAAAAATACAGTTTCATCGTTCGGAAAAGTGATGACGATCTTATTTTGGGAGCTTTTTAAGATTGCTTTTATTGACTATCTTCAAAAAGAAGATTTTTGTTTTTTTATTAGATCGAAACTTTTCAAACAACCCTCGTATCCATAAAGGCACTTGTTCATAATCTTATTTCTTTTTTAGAATCATACGAACCTAACACATCGACTCCGGTAAGTTCTGCATAAACATTTCATATATCTAGCATACATTTAAAAAAATGTAATTGAAGAGGTGTGTTCTTCCCGAGGGCTCATTTTGACCCGTTTTGCGCATCTCTCAAATTGGCGCGTCGTTTTGGGAGCGAATTCTTATTGGCTGCTTCCCAGCTGGTGCGCAATAGCACACACCTTGTAGTCTTTACATTATGATTGAAGAGATAAATTCGATTTCTACACTTTATGGCGACGTCTACCGTATCTGTAGACAAACCAGTGTAGCCGTTGCCTTCGTTTTTATATTTGCTGTTTTTTTTGTTTGCCATCAAAATCGACCTAAATTTAGAGCAACGGATTGTTGTGAAATTTCACATGAGCCTTTGAAAAACTGCATCTAAAACTCACAATTTATTGAAATAAGTGTGTGGCAATGAATGTTTCTGGTGTCCACGTGTTTAACCATTTTCAAGATGGCCTAGAAGATATTGAAGATGATTCACGTTCAGGTGGCTCTTTCACGTCAAAAACGGATGATAATATGGAAAAAGTCGGGAATTTTTTTCGTGCGATTGCTGAATCTAAAGGAATAGACAATGAATGAGTGCAGTAAATTTTGTATGAAAATGTAATCAAAACTTGTATCTAAAATCCTCAGATTTGAACAAGAAGCTCGCAAAAATATTTGTATTGACAAATAATGCAATCGTATCGCACCGTGCAGCTTGTACCTCCTTCCTAGGGTCAAATCTGCATTAAAAGGAACAAGATTTGAGTCTGCTGTGAAATATTATACATTTTCACAGCATTATTTTTACGCATATTACACTCATTTTTTAGAATTCAGTATATATATGTTGGGCGTGGAAACTATTCCTTCACATATTTTTTCGAAGTTAAAAATTTAGATTAGGTTAGGTTAGGATAGGTTAGGTTAGGATAGGTTAGGTTAGGTTAGGATAGGATAGGTTAGGATAGGTTAGGTTAGGTTAGGTTAGGTTAGGTTAGGTTAGGATAGGTTGGGTTAGGTTAGGTTAGGTTAGGTTAGGCTCATCCTCAAGATATTGAGCGACTTTAGCGAGATATTCGTTATGGAAGAACTAGATCTCATTAAAGTCAGTATTATGGAGAATTTCTATTTAAACTACATTATTTATATTAAAATAGAATTTAAGCATTTATTGAAGAAATTTCATGAATGTATCCAATAGAAATCAATGATTATTTGTACGTGTAAATAAATGATTATTGTTAGAAATTGATTTGTGTCATTACATTAGTCGTAACTAATTATATTTAATGTTTGAGAGTATTGTGGGCGGAGTGGAAGGGGTGTTAAAAGATAGTCTAAATTTTTAACAGAACCCCTCCTCTCGCCCGCCCGTAATCCTCGTTAACATTAAGTATTTACAAAATATCAACTATTCAAGATAGTTTACATTTTCCAATGTTCAAACCATAAAAACTATGAGTAGGAATGTTTTCCGTGCCCAACATATACGAGGGAGTACCCAAAAATAACCGGAATTAATTTTTTAAATGCTATATATTTACAAATATTTACAAAACAACCTTATCGCCTTCAAAATACTTTCCATTACAAGTAATACATTTGTCCCAGCGGTGCTTCCAATGTTCGAAACTCATATTTAGAGACGGCTGCAAGCTCCTGTCTTGTTCTTTTCTTAATGTCTTCAATATTTTCAAATCGCCGTCCTTTCATGCCCCTTTTCATGCGTGGAAACAAGAAAAAGTCGCACGGAGCCAGGTCGGGCGAGTAAGGTGCGTGGGGCAGTTAACAGGCTAACAGTGAGGCTGAGTGTGCAGGTGCGTTGTCATGATGGAAGAACTAATCACCTGTTTGCTGAACCGAGCTCCAAGATATTCCACTGATTTCAGACAGTTGGTTAATTGTCTGTCGACGGTCTGTGCGCAGAAGCTCTCAAATTCTCTCAACATTATCATCGATTCGGGCAGTTGATGGACGTACAGAGCGAGGTTTGTCATCAATCGATATTTCGCCATTTTTAAATCGAGAAAACCACTTATACACTTGAGTTTTCCCCATAGCATCATCTTTGTAAACAAAATTTCACAACGGCACGTTGTTCACTTAAATTTGTCATCATAAAAAAACGAAGTAGCAGTGAAACATCACTAGCAAAACGTGGTAGGTCAACGGCCCGCGCGGCACTGAACTGGCGACAGAAATCAGTACTACAAAAGCTCCACCCATGGCAATGCTATTCTTTTGGGTAACCCCTCGTATGTACCTTCTTTTTCAGCTTAAAAAACTGTATAACATACTAAAATTTCAAGAAAATCGGGCGAATACAACCTAAACTAAATAATTACATTTTTTATTTATCAATATCAAATGAAATATTGTTATCATAAATACGTCCCGTTTGTCTTTCCACCTTAACTATAACACAGATCCACAGTTTTTAACTTGCACGTAGCGCACCATGTTCAACTTTTTAGGAAATTAAAAAAAAAAGATTTTTTTTACCGTACCACTCAAACCTATTCGGTCTGTTCGGTGGTTTGGCTGTGAAAATAATTAGCTAGTTTTCAGCTGGTATACAAGTTGTTGGTATATAGTTTATTTTAAGTTTTCCTCAAAGTATGGGTCGCGACTTGGCACCAGGCCGCAGAAAAATCACAAAAAAAAACATATGTTTAAACTAAAACACTGAGCCTGGTATTTCTGAGTGAACACCCGCCATCTAATAACTAGATTTCCATTTATGGATAAAGTCTGCCAGTTAAATAACTCAACTTTGATAAAACTATTTATTAACAAAAAATATAAATAAATAAAGTGTCCGTTAAACAATGTCCTTTAAATAACCCCACAAGAAGAAGTCGAGGGGTATTATGTCCGGAGACCTTGGTGGTCATGGAATTGGGTCCAATCCACCGGTTGGGAAAAGTTTCGTTGAGGTGTTCCCGAACTGCTGTCAACCAGTGTGGTGGTGCACCATCCTGTTGGAAGTAAACAATCGGCTGTAATTCTTCCAACTGAGGAAGAGTAGAAGTTTTGAAGCATATCCATGTACACGCAGCCAGTAACTGTGGTTTCTATGAAGAAAAAAGGACCAATGATATTGTTATAAATAAACCCACACCACACATTAACCTTTGGGCTGTCTCGTTGAAGCTCGACTACTGTATGTGGAGTTTCAGAACCCCAAATTCGTACGTTGTGGCGGTTTATTGTACCAGACACATGGAACGTGTGAACGTGGCCTCATTGCTGAAATACACCGTTTTATAAAAATATGTCTACGGCAAATTCCACACGTTTTGGTCGATCTGTTGGTAACAGTGCCAGCAGCAACTACACTTTATAGGCATACAAACGCAACTGTTTATGAAGAACCCTGTGGATTGTGGTTGTAGGCATTTGGAGTTGCCTTGATGCCTGACGAATTGAAGTTTTCGGATTGTGCAGGAATGTTTGCCGTATTCGCCCCACATTTTTTGGACTTGTGCTGGGTCGTCCGGCTCCAATTTTATGCAATACTGATCTCATGAAGCTTGTGTGCAATGCACGGATGGAGGGTCTGGATGGCGGGTCTCTTTGGAATTTTGTCCTGAATTTCCGTTGAACCTGTGTATCTGATTTCGTCTCTATGAACTATGACACGCATTGAGCTTTCTGTTGTGGTGTTTTTGAAGCTGCAAAGATAATTTTGGAACATCCTGTTTAATATATAAGAACACAATATGCGTGTTTATGCTCTCTTAAATACAAAAGCTATAATTAATTATATTTATAGTCGTTAGAGTCACATCAATACAAAAATGAAGGGTAAGTAATTTGATAAGTTAATGGAACTTCAAGTGTCTAAGGGACATATGGAATCGCTTAAGTAAGACGTTGGTTCCGTCAGGAGACGGTCAGTTTACATTAAATCTTAACAAATACAATAGTAAGTAGAAGTTAAATAGGTAGATTTATGATTCTTCACATTAATATAAGACAGAAATTAGGTAATCCCAGTTGATAAGTTAATGGAGCATAAAATAAGAGACATATTTTATAACTTAATATATGGTTAACAGATCTTAATGGTTCCCATCAGGAGTGGCGAGATAATTTTTCACATATTTGCTACATTCAATGAATTGAATTTCCGCTCTCCGCATTTTTCTTTTAATAATATGTGAGTTGAAGATCCTTTTTCTGAGTATATTGAAAAGGAAGAAATACTTGATCTCAGTGAACAAAAATTATTACTGAAATTGAAATTTTATGCATCATCGATTTAAAAAGTGTTGGAAACTGCACCAGGAATTAATTTTTAATGCCTTCTGTCACCAGTTATATGTCTGAAACTGCGTCTGCAGCGTTGGTGTACTTAAGTATATTTTAATAGACCAGACAATAGGGAAGAAATTAACAAAATAACCCCTAAGGTCATACAATATGTTGTACGAGAATTCCAAAATCGCCTCGGTTATTGTGAAGAAGTGAATAATGGTGATCATTTTGAACATTTAATTTAATTGTAAAGTACATTCAAAAATACCTCATTAGACCTTGGATGACTTGAAAATCTATTTCGCGTGCTATTTAGTAGAAATTCTACGTCGTCTCATCCTCCATTATATACTTTGCGAGATAAAAGTGCCCAAAAATCTTGAATTCGACATTCTCAAAGTAATTTAGGGAGTGTTATTTGATTTGGTACAAAAGGTATGTTATTTTGATGTAGCCAATTTTGAGTTGCCTTTTTCTTCTGCTGAAATCACTCACCAGTCTAGAACTATCAGCTGATTTTGCTTTTCCTATATTTTATATTGTTAGGGCATTCTTCTATATTGCTTCTTAGTTGACGACAGCATTTTGGTATCCTTGCTAATTGCTTTGAGGTATATTCAGGACACTTTCGTATTTTTGACTTTTTTTCTCAATTCCATACGGTACTCTTTGATATACACTTTGATATACACGCGTGAATTTTCTTACGAAAAACCTACTATTAGTATCACTCTTTCAGCTCTTTTTCAGGTGAAAATTGTAGGTTTTTCTCGTTTTGAAAGAAGGCATGGTATTCCTTCTTCCTATAGCATAGTAAATGCTTTTGCGTGAAATATTTTGGTTTGGAAAAATGTCAGGTGTAGGGATTTGTCCAACCAAATTATAAATACCTTTTATTTCCAACTTAAAGACATTCTAATGCAACTGACATGAAAAAAGTACATGTGTAACTAATGTCAAGAAAATAAAAAATTGTTTTAAGCTACTAAAGTTTGTGCCAAAAACATTGCAACATACGTTAGTTGAAGGATTAATTGATTGGTTGGTAGTTCTTTTCGGCAAATGATCTCCATCTTTTTCACCCATTGATTATTTTCCAAAAACTGATAGTTTCAGTTCTTCACTAGCAAAAAAGGTGAAATCAAAATTTTCATAATTATTTTCTTAAAAAAAACACTCTAATAACCAACGAAAACTCGAAAATACAGCCAGTAGCTTTGTTAGGCCAATCAGATCTGATTGGTTATTGGTCAATTCGCTGCCTCTCGCACTGCCGCAGTTTATACTGATGCGTCTTCTTCTTCTTCTTCTTGTAGTAGGACGAGGTCCTGTCAGGTCTGTCATCTGCCCTCTTGTGACGCCGATGTCCAGCTATCGTACCAGCGTTTTGGGGGCCTACCGATTGGGCGTCTTGTGTCTGGTTTCTGTGTTTTGGCCCATTTGGCAATCCGTTCTGGAGCCATTCGTTCTACATGGTCTCTCCATTGTCGGCGTCTTGCTCTTACCCATCTAACGACATCTTGTACTCCCAGTTCTCTTAAGGTATCTGTGTTGGGTATTCTATCGTGGAGTGTGGTACCCTTTATTGTTCGTAATATCTTCATCTCTGCTGTTCTCATTTTTCTCTTTGTTTGTGTTGTGTCTGCCCTTGTTTCTGCGGCATAGGTTAGTATGGGTCTGATACAGGTCTTGTAGATTCGCGTCTTACTTTCTATGCTCATATATTTATTTCTCCATATAATGTCCCGTAAATATCCCGATATTCTAGTTGCTTTCTTGATCTGCTTATCTACCTCGTCCGTTATGTTTCTGCTGCTCGTTGTTTCTACGCCCAATTTCGTGTGCACACGAAATCAGTGCACTTGTTCGTGAATAGGCGGGAATTTTAATACAATGATGGACATTGGCGTTCAATATTCAAAATTCATTGCTAACCAAAATATCACCTATGAGTTGTATTTCGACTGAGTTACCCCTATATTTGTTTAATAAAATATCAAGTTCATAATACATAAAATTGTGATTTAATTTTTACATAATGAATCGCAAAAAAAACAATAACTAATAAATCAAGTTGTTAAAAAAATGAAACGTAGCAGAAGATCTCTAATTTCCGGTCATAAATCCTCCTTTGGACATGCAAAGGCAAAGAATGGGTATTAAGTATTACATAAGGAGATAATAGACCACACTTCTTCATCCTATTACCATTATGACCTTGGAGATATTATTTACTGTCTTGAATATTTAAATTTTTTGGGTTTTTATTGCAAGGTCATTTTCGAAAAATATGTTTAATATACGAGGTTTGAAAGATCACTTTTTAACTGTTGAATCTTTAAACTAGAATTAGTTTACAAAGATTTAAGGCGCAAGATTTCTTGCAAGACTTCGCATTTGCAACATCATCGGTTTGGTGCCATTTTTATTCCGTGCAAGCTGCAATTCTAGTGTCAAGTCTAGTTATTTTCATCATTTTCAAAACCGGTCACAAAATATTGATTCAAATTTTGGATAAGGTATTTGTTTAATTCACTTATTGAATTTTTGCTAGTGGCAGACATGATGCACTGGACGTGCAATATTCATCTATGCAATTTCTTGCACCATGGCAAGCGGCCTTTATGGATACTGCGAAATAATAGCTTTGTTCGCAAGTCTGATTCTGAGCTTCGGGATCAGACCCGCGAACAAAGCTAATGATAACAATTACGAGATTTCAGAGAGGTTTTTCACGTTTTCTTTTGAAATAGTGTTAGATAAATGTGCTGATTCATTTATTCTAGACACACTCCGAAATTAAACCATTGGATTTTCAAATTAATTTACTTTTAACTTTTTAAACAAACAGTATAAATAACGTATAATTAAACTATTGATATGCAGAAAAAGAATCTGGCTATGTGAAGATATGTAAAATGGTAAAAACTCCTACAATGTTTGCTTATTTTAGACATTTATAAACAAGTTTATTCTTCTCTTTCTTTTTCTTCTTCTATTTCTTCTATAGAGCTCTCTATGTCCTTTCGAGCTTTGAAGTATTGGGATTTTAGCTGTCATTCGCGTTTCATCCATTTTTTCCACTCTCTCCGATCTTTTGATACTTCATTCATCTTTTCCCTTGTCTTTCCCCTTCCTGTACTATTTGTTGTTGCCAAGTTTTCCTAGTTCTTCATTTCCTTCTTCTATTATATCTATTTGTTTCTGCCACTTTTCTTATTAGGCTTTGTTGTGTTCCTCTCTTGATGTGTTCGTACCAGTTTAATTATCCTGTTTCCTATTGGTCCTTGTTTGATCTTTTCTATAATTACCTCTTATCCTATCCATTCTCGTTTACCCTGCTGTTGTTTCATCGCTGCTGCTACTATTCTACTCTATATCTGTTTGTTTAGACAGATGAAGTATGGGACATTTGACAGCTGTCAAATTACTAGAAACAATGACTTTCACAGTCCACGTCTACTTTGCTTGCTAAGCTGTATAAGAACATACGAATTTTTTTCCTCACACCCTTACTTCTATAATTTATAAATTCTTGTTTTTAAACACATTTTCCTAAAGAGTATTTCAATGGTTATGTAAGACTATTTCCTATTAAAATAATAATTATAGTAAATAGCTGATAATACTTATCAGTTTTCATTTTTTCACATTGCTATCAACGTTTTCTTGTGATATGTCGACCGTGTTTAAATTGCTAGATAAATATTCCATGTTCTTCATTGAATTGCTGTAAATTATTGAAAAACCACGTTTATAATAAACGGATCTTTAAAAAGCAGTGTTGTAGTTAGAAATTTTAGTGCTTGAGGCTATATTTCGTCTTTATTTATAATTTCTTAGTAAAGAATAGGCAGGAAATTTACTACTTAAACATTATTGTATTCTTTTGAAACGTGATATTTAGTGAATTTGAACATAAAAACTGTTTTACATCATTGCACGTATACAGGAGGTGTGGATAACTAATCACAATTATACGAGAGTTGCTACTGAAGTTTTGAGACAAATAAAAACTAATATTAATAATTTGATATGACTTTGTTGTTTTCTTTGTTTTTCAAAATAGTCTACATTAAGTTCTATACATTTTAAAATGCGTTTGAACCAATTGTCGAAGCATTTTTTCCATTTCGATTTTTGTACTTCTAAAATATACGATTTGAACGTATCAACTGCTTCTTTAGGTGTAGAAAAACGTTAAACTCGCAATTTAATTTGATCTGCGGGGACAAGAAGAAATAATTGCGTGCTAAATACGGCTAATGAACCATTAATTCGATGTTTTGACTGATCTAAAACGTTTTTGTTTGAACTCATGTGTAAAGGCTCGCATTATCGTGGTGGAGATTGATTCGTTTTCTGCGATTGGTTTCAATGATTTTTTCGTACACTTCTGGCAAAAAAATGCTGGTGTACCATTCAGAATTGACCGATCTACGTTGCTCTAATGAAGTGGCTACATGTACAGTTATTCCGAAAAAACAGGCAAGTCATTTGGCTTGTCTTGAAAGACCCATACAGTCGATTGTCGGCTATGAATTTTTTCACCATTTCTTCCTCAAATATGCCTCAATCTCACGATATGTCACTGACGATCTTGCAATATCAATTTACGCACAAGATTTTGGACGACCTTCACGAAATTAGTTCAATCGGGAAACCAGCGAAACAAGGTGGTTCGAGATGATGCTTTATCACCAAAAGTCGAATCGAATTGATCGACACTCTGCTGTTGGTTCAATCTACGTCGATTGTTATAGAAAATCATTGCGAATCAATCTCATTTTTTGTCCAAGATGAATGTTTCAAACGAGTATCTGTAAACAATTCAAATAGCACTCGTATGACAACACGTTCGGAGTTAGTTCACTATTAAAAATGTCAAACTTTATGACGGCAATGTCAGATTTGACTTATTCACATCAGTGTTGCCATATCTCACATATTAACTAGCAACCCTCTCATTGAAGCATATATGTGGTACTATGTAAAAACTAAATAGAATAAATTCATTTATAGTCTTGTGACATTAGAAAGGTTTCTTCCTGTGTTTAAAAATGTTACGGTTTTCAAGTTTAATGCAACAATTGAGATAGATTACAATGAAGTAACATCTATAAAATGTTTACTTCTGGCAACATCTTAACCTAAAATAAAACTTTCCAAACTTATTCAACGTATCAGGCGTGGTAAACCTAATGGCAAGCGTTGTTAGTTCTTTCAATTCAAAGATTTAGTTTTGTACACAATTCCCTCAACATACAAGGTCTGAATATTCCACAATCGAATGCTCCCACCTTTCCATATGTTTTTTCTATTAATCGAAGCAGTGCTGGAAGTCTTCTTTGGTGAGGGCATTTAGAAGCTCCGCCGTATTTTGCTTTACCGCTTCCATCGACTCAAATCGGGTCCCTTTCAAAGCAGATCTTTTTCTAAACTTTCAAGGAAATCTGAGCAGACCCGTTGACGCAAGAGCTTTTGGTCAGTGGCACCAACTTCGCACACATACTGCCGGACATTGGGTTGGTAATATGGTGTAGCTCCATCTTTCTGAATTTACTGGAAGATTTTTTTTCTTTAACGCGATGTAACATACAATCTGTTTTAATAGGACATTAATGGTTTATTAATTAAAGACGGCAACGGAGAAATATATTTCAATAAGGATTTTCTTTTAACAATTAAAGTTTTTTTGAAAATGAATCGTAAGTTTTCACCGACAGTCCAAACATTTTTACTGAACACACTGTTTACACTACCACTACATTAACACTGTTCAACGCGCGTTTCGATAACCAAGCTATCGTCTTCAGAGTTAGTTACGTTTTTTTTCAATTGAATACAAATACATTAATGTTTTTCTATTTTTCATACAAAATAAGATTTGTACATTCACTTAACTGCATTTATTTTAATTTTCTGGTTTAAAATCAGAGGACAATATCCAAGAATTATTAATATGTATGTTTGGAAAAATATCAAGCTCTTAGCGTTATAGTTCTTCCAAAATCAATTGCAGATTATAAAAACCCTTGCCGACAATTTTGTTTCATCTACCATAGGCGTAGATACATCATTTTATAAATTTATGCACTTAGTTGTAGGTAGTCCTACTTGGAAAAAAATCATTATTACACCTGATTAACTTGCTAAAACAGAATATTAAATTATGAAAGGTAAATAGACGAGTGAAATGAACCTGCTTGTAAGGGCGTTTGGTTTAAACAGGATACAGAAAAGTACAGAAAAACAAATTACTCTTGCAAAAAAGAAACCAGGCGTTAATGGGTTAAACTTAAAAATATTTTGAGAGAGTAATGTAAAAACTATGAATTTATTTTCAATTACTGCTTGTAACTGCTAAAATTTAATTAGTATTATAAAATGTATGCAATTTAACAAAACAGAACGCTTTTATCTCTCAAGTTTACATTGTAAACAACATTATTGCGAACTCAATAAAAATTAGCGTAAGAGAGAATAAATATTAACACGTCATTTTCGCTTCCATGACTCAGATTTTGTATCTGATCTGGAATGCGACGGATTCATCTCACTATTTCTACAATGTTACTCGATTTCTTTGATAGATGCATATATTAAACTTGTCTGATAGTGCAATTTATAGTAAAGTAACCTTGGACATCAATAATGGATATTATTGATTTACGAGGGGAGAAGGATATGCTAGAATCTTTTTCATAAATTAATGATTTGTGCCAAGCAGTTGATTGGTAAGAGGGGCATCACAAGGCGCCTCATTATTTTATTCATACATTTCCTCAGATCATATTGAGTTCCACAGATATGAGAAATTTAAAACTGCTGTACGAGCTTCCACAAATCCACGTACAGGTGCTTCTGTCTTGACAGTTTTAGAGTGTCCACACCAACTGAGTCTACTCGTACGAACCAAACAATAAACTAGCTGCATCCACATAACAGTCAGATCTAAGCTAGGAGGAGTTGATGGAAGAGCTAGGAGTTTTTTTAAGGTTCGTAAGCAATCAAAACTTTTTGTTAGTTGGCACATTTTATCTGCCTTTGATATGCCTAACCTTATTTATAAGAAAGGTCTAAAATCGGTTTAACAATCGGTTACGTCCGACTACTGGTGAATGAATCATTTGTTATTACTCAGCATCGAACATGAAACAGCTGAAAAATTATCATTTGAAAACATCATTGACGATTTTACTAGAATGGAGGATAGAAAGAAAAGTTCTCGATTTGAATTTGAAACTTTTGATGGAAAAGCTTTATGTTACGCCCCTACTTCTTCTGCATTTCTTGCACTCGAAAATAAAATAAAGACATTGAGTTAATTATAAGGTAAATAACCTAACCTAACTTAACCTCACCTTATAATTAACTCAATGTCTTTATTTTATTTACCAGTGCAAGAAATGCAGAAAGAAGTTGCGAATAGGGATCATAACAACTTCCTTTTGCAACAGACATTCGTAAAGTATAGATACAGCGTGAAAAACTGTACAACATATTAAAATTTCAAAGTGATCGGAGGTTAGGGGGTTAAACTGCATAATTACCAAGAATTGTTTTATCTTATATTTTGAATGACTGTTTACGAAACTTTCAGAAATCTAATATGTTATTTCTAAACAAAACATGGTTGTGTTTAAGTTAAAAAATTAAAAACGCAAATAAAAAATTTTTAAATGATTAATTATTACTCAGCTTCGTATTTTTTATCAATTAGTTTCAAAGTAGTTCGAATATTTTGTAAGCAAACACTATAAGTAATAGTCAATTAAAATCAAAAATTAATAGTTCAATTGAAAATTTCATGTTTTCATCATTTTTCATGTACCAAAATAGCTACGTAAAAAATGATGTGTCAAAGCAATTAAGATTAGTAGTTTTATTAAATATTTAGTCCTGTAAGCCTGATTTTGTTCAAACTTTGCTCCGGGCCACCAAAAGGCTCTCGGTAACACCGGAGATTTTTGACTCAAATTCACGCCACCAGCTGATAAACCCATGGTGGTCATTAAGAAATTAGAGGTCGAATTCAATGGCGAAATGATGAAAATTCTCGGAGGCCTTGGGGGGAACGGGCTTTAGTGGAACGGACCCAAAAGATAACAGACTACTGTACGTGACATGTTTTGATTTTCATTTGTATATCGGCCGGTTTTCAAATATGTATTTTCAAATTTGTATCTTACACTTTTCGGGGTAATTATTGATGTAATATTTTTTAGTAGTTGTTCACAATTAGGTGAAACAGTTGCGGAACAAGTTTACCTATGTAACATTTGACAATGACCCTTATAATAATATAACCTTGTACATCATAAATGAATGTATTATTGATTTATGAGCGGAGAATCACATTACATTGACTTGTTTTCTCATCAATTTTTTTACGCATCAACCACGCAGGGTTATTAGCGAGTAATTAAGGTTTGATACATTCGATCGTTAAATCTAGATTTTACTACTTAGTTTGCAGTCTTTCAGGTAATTCATGAGTTTCTTTGGGTCTTCTTGAAATAGCTCCTCCAGCGATTGTGGTAATTGATTAATTTTTCGTTCATTGTCAGTCAATTTCACTGTTAATTCACTATTGCACATCCAGCACGTTGGTTTATGATTTCCCGCTAATAGGTAGTCATGTAGTCATTTTTAACAGATTAGTGAGGTTCTGGTTGGTTCTGCTTTTCCTTGACATTTTCTTCTTAAAAAATGTTTTGAAATCGGTATGTACTAGTTACTGATTGCTCGTTGTTGTTTGAATTTTTGCTATTCCATCTACTCTTTCATTTCCCTCTATTCCAGTGGGGGATGGAACCCAAATGAAAATGTTGTTTCTGCAAGTGAGTATTTCCTTCTTAATATGAATGGCAATGGGATGGTTGGGATATTGTTGGCAGATTGCCGTTAGTGATCTTTGGGAATCCGATATTCTTGAATATGAAGTTCCTTCTTCTTCTAGAATGGCAAACAGTTCATCAGAGTGGATAGATGTAACAGGAGGGAGTACAAAGGATTTCGACAGGTTTTCTGAGTAGAAGAAAGCTCCAGTTTCATCTTGATTTTTTGAAGCATCTGTGTATACTTTATAAAAGTTGTCGTTTTACTTAAAGCTCTTAGGAATTCTTGTTTTATAACGTTTGTTGGTGTTTATTGAGGTGGGCAGGTTCTAGGTCTATAGTAGAGAGGGGTATTGTCCATTGGGGGATAGCATCTATTAATGATATATCATAGATATTTGGAAATTGCAGATTCATACTGGATAGACATGTGTTGACTCTATGATTAGTTGTGTTGGTTGAAAATTTCTTTTTAAAGCGTTCCGATACGACGTTACGGATTTCTTTGTACGATGGGCATGCGTAGTGCTGTGTTCTAAGTAACTTCCAGTGACTGTAGAATAATTTTTCTAGCAGAGTTGTAGACGATCGTTCCTTAGTCAAATTTAGATATTATCAATTATTTGTATATGAGTAGCCTGCACCCCTGTTTTTGAAAGCTAGTGTCCTGAACAGGTTTTGATCAACTATAATTTCCATAGATATAAAGTTTTGGGCTGGGGTTGAGTTCTTATTGAGAAACATATCGCTTTTGTCTTCCTCTGCAATAAATAACTAAGTCATTTTCGTGTAATCTACATTTTGCTGGTGATTAATAATCGAATTTATCGCTATGAGAAATAAGATTGTACTGTGGTATACCATTTTCTTGAGTCTTCATCTGGGAGTATACTCCATCCACTCGCACTTGATAATGGTGATGTTCTAGAAAGTTCGAGATATATTTCAATATGTTGCCTCGTATTTTATAGCAAAGCCTCTTGGAAGTCCGATTCTAGATCTATAAGATTATCTAACGTAGATAAAGTGTTTAAGGAAGCCAGGGTATTATTAATTTTTCTGATTCCATACAAGTTTGTTGTTAATTATCTTCGCAAGAACTTTACCCATGTAAGTGATATTGGTCTATATGTTTCTGGGTCTGATTTTACTAGGAATGGGGATTATGATAGAGGTTGTCCATGGGAGCTTTTCTTTTATCATTATAAAATTGTATATCTGTACTAAATATTCTTTTGTTTGGTTATTAAACATCTATAATATTTTTTAAATAGTCAATTCTTCTATTTGGCGATTGTTGATATTTATTATCTTTTTTGATAATGTTATTTAATTACATTTTGGCTTCATAAACTACCAGGAAGAAACATGTAAATACGATGGTTAACCTCTTCCCTCCACCTGTTCAGAAAGCTCTCTTCATATCTTCTGTTTGTTCAACTTTTGATGTAAGGAATTCGTGACAGCACCTTTCGGAATTCTGTCTACTTTCTCATTTCCTCGTACACCAGAATGTCCAGAGATACACGTAAACTTGACTATTGAAGCTTCTGCAACTGTTATATATGTCACAGCAATAACATATGTATTTGCTGATTTGATTTTGGTTGATAATATGGCCCAAATTGCATATATCTCTGCTTGAAATATTGTGGATTACACGACGAACTTTAGAGTCTTCTTTGTTGTCGCTAAAATAATAAAGTCCTACTTTCATTTGGGTCTTTTACTCTATATACGAGGGTTGTCAATTGGGTATGGCTTTATTGTTTGTCAAAATCCTTCCATTAGCATTTTCTCCATTCCGATTGAGGTACCGCTTCTTTAGTTGTAGAAAAACGTTGACCTAGCATCTGCGGAAATGAGAAGAAACCATTGGGTGCCAAACAAGAACGCATGATCCATCAATTCGATGTTTTTGCTGTTCAAAAACGTTTTTGTTTGAACAATTGCTGAAACTCATCCTGTAGCGAAGTGCGACCTCAATTGAATTCGGAAACACGGTGGCTCCAGGTGGTGCCGAAGTCGAAGCGAGTTTATTGGCACACTGTTGTTAGTTTAATCTACGTCGAAAGTCATAGAAAATCATCCCATGAATATGTTCGCTATCTAATTCGATTTTTTTATCAAGATGATTGTTTATGTATCCGTAAACAAATCAAATAGCACCCGTTCTGAAGACCCTCACCATTAAAATATAAAACTCTCTTATGGCAATATCAGATTTGTCATATTCATATTGACATATCTCAAAACTTAAGTAGCAACCTTGACTTTAAATTTGGTTGTTAAGTTGTAGAAGTTGGGACGATGATCACATCGTAATGTTGAAACCTCTTCGAAGTTCCTATGTTTATGCACATTCTCCACTACTCTCCAAAGTGCTAATGATGGCTGCCTAGAAGCTTTTAACGCTAGATTTTCTTCATAAAGATTCGTAATATCAAGAAGCTAGTCGATAAAACTTATCAAGGACTTTGGACAAGTACCACATGGATGATGCGTAAGCTCAAAAAATGTCACAAGAGAAACTGAATTCTGCTTCAAAGATTGAAGAAAATCCTTCTTTTTACTTTCAGTTTTAATGAGATGCGATAAGTGGTTATCAGTACTGATGATTTTGATGATCGGATTATTTTACTTTTAATTTCTGTACCAAACTTGTTAACGATTACATTTTTGAACAAAAGAGACATATTTTTGAACAAAAGAGACTTTTTAAACTATAAATAAAAAGTTGGTACGTTCTATTCAGAAATCGTGGGTTGAACATGTTTACCAAAATGGTTTGAACATGTACAGTAACCCAAATAATAAATTGAATTCGTTGGATTTTTGTATTTTGTATGTAATTATTATATAACGTTAGATTCTTTTTAAAAAAAATGTTATCTGGTTCTGTATTATTTGAAGTGTCCCTATATAATTTATTGTCGCTGCTGTGCAACTTCATCAGGTGACCTTTGCACGCTTTAAAAATAATTAATTTGACATTGAAGAATTGATACAACAAAAGTAGCTGCTATTACTTGCTAATTACGATTCTACCTAATGGTCCAACAGACTTCTTTCAGGTGCAACGTTCAAACCATCTCATAAAAACAATACAATAATTCTAATCAAAAATAGACAATGTACTTACATTGTCACTGTCTATGGAAAGTAATGTACGTAAATGAGAAATATTGTAACAGCAAGTCTTAATTTACGTTGAGATGCCTTAAGTAATCTCTAATATCGTCCTTGTAATAATTTGAATGTAAAAGTTTTAGTGGAAAATCATTTAGTTAGATAAAAGATAATCCATTAACTATGCGTTGTTTAAATAAATGAGTTGATATGTGACGTGGAGCTTTAATATACAGCTTGTAATTTTTATCGGTAGTCATTAATCGAATATATCAATTACCAATGCTATTCTTCGTAATGGTTCACACATTATTAGGTTTTATGTCGTTTGCATCCAGTGTCGGCCTGCTACTCTCTTAATATCATCAAACTACTTTTCGGAAATTATGATCGAATTAACCCGATTACGATCTTAATGTTCAGAAACTAACCCGGATCACGTTCATTGTTGTTCGGGTGCTGATCGAATTAATCGGCTCGTAGACGGGTTGTTTCATTTGTCTATGGTTTTTTAAACTTTCAAAAATATTTATTCCCCTTAAATGGCTGTCTACTATTACTTTTCACGAGCAGCGTCATTGATAGGATACTGAGACTTGCGGTTTTCAAACTTTTCGGCACATCAACATAAGTAGTAGATAAAACGTTGATAACTATTCAATAACCATTATTAAACATTTAGAATGTATTGTACAAGTGAATAAATATCATGGAAATCTTATTTCTGCGTTATGATCCTCAAGTCAGCGTTTCTGTCCTTTAGAATGTGACGAAATAAGAAGATTACCAAATGCTGCCAATGTGAAATTTTGTATAAAATAGGTACGTCAAGTTTATAGGTTTTAGTTTCCCTTTCAGTCTCTGAAGATGATAACTAGATTATCGAAACGCGTGACAGACAGTGTAATTGTGTGTTGGTGTATTGTAAACAAAAATTCCAGCTTACCATGCATGTTAGTCATCAAGTTAAAACAAAATTATCACTATTATATACACGAAAAAAAAACTGTTTCTAAGAAGACCACGTATAGAAAAATTGGTCAAGTAGAAGCGTAGTTGTGAGAACTTTACGATAACAAAGTTCCACTCTCCCCTACCTGAATAAATAGAAGCAAATTTTTTTTAAAAATGTCATGATTCTTTCTACTAATTCTTTAAATTAGGTTTTCCTCTACGGAAAAGTCTGGACACGAGCTATAACGCTTATGAGTTAGAGAGAGAACTCTGTGTCCTTTTCTATTCTCTCCTTTCAAGTAATTAATGGCGCCCGCGCTTGCGCGTGGCATCGATCTCTCCTGTCTTGTGGTCTCGCGAATGTAAACAAAGACTTATCTCTTTTTGTAATTTCATTATTTGAATCTATTATTTAATTCATTCATAAAACTTCTATAATTTGAATATATATCCCAATAGTCAATAACACCACTGTTATGTGCGCTTCTCTTATTGGAACCGCCATTAATTTCTTAGGTCGACTTTCCAATACAGGAATTTTAGATTTGTTGATTCAATTCTGCCCTCTAGCGATACGCATATAAACTGTAAAATAATATGCATATTTTTATATAAATAGCATTTGTTATAATGAAATAGGTATAAACAGATCCATTTACATTGGGACACCCGGTATATTACGTTTTGATAACAACTAATAAGTCTGCAATTAATTTAGATAATAGTTATAAAACGGGACGATAGAATAAAAAGGTTATAATGTAACCTGAAATAAATAAATATCACTATCAAGACCAAGGGAAGGTAGAAAGAGAAAGAAAACTATTTTTGACAGCAAATTATTATTTAATTAATTAATTAATTAAGTTAATTAATACTTAATTCAGACTAAAATTCTTTTTAGGAGTATAAGAATATTTAAAATTTTCGAATTATTTATCTATTAATAATTTCTATTTTATTATAAAATTCGTGTTCCATGTCATAATTATGACAACTTCTGTTTATTTCTGACATTCTTGTTCCGCCCTAAGATAATTCCAATGAGCACGCCTCTGCTATCAACTCTCTGTCATGTGTTAATATTTTCTTTTAATAAATTTAACTGTGACGTTTCATCGCAGCAAGCTAGACGTTACTTCAAGCCTGATGACCTCTAAAACAAAGAATGTCATATTGATTGCATAACAGTGTAAAAACATGAGCTGCCAAACGTGAAGGACATTCTTCTGTGACACAGTTTCCAATGAAAGAGAAAATACGATAGATAAAAAACGAAAATGTCTTTGCCTGGAGGTAAATATATTTTTTTTAAATTTTATATATAAACTTGATCGTTTCTTTTATAAAATATATTTAAGTAGAAATGACATTAGTGTCAAGTATAGACAGACGCGTCTCTTTGCAAGACTATTTATGATAAATATTTGTGAAAATTGCGCATTTTCTTGATCTTTATGCTTCAAGTACTAATCTAAAAATAAACTATATATATTATATTCATGTATATATTACGTTCGTAACTTAAAACAACAAATAGACGTACTGAATTCGTCGTAGTACTTTCTTTATATATATAGATCACATTCTCTGAAGACGTTCGTAAAAGACTGGACACATGTTCCTCTCACTATTAGGAGAACATATGTGTTTAGTTGGTTTAGAACGTGACGAAGCATACTCTACTATTTAAATATAATACAGCGTTGCCAGATTTATATATATAGAATACCATGATAATGTTCAATTAAGTTTTTTTCCTAATTTTATTATTACTATGGAAGCTAGAGGTAGTTGATGTTTTATTTCATATGGAATGCGTATTATAATGTTTTATTACGAAGCTACTTATTACATTAAAGTAAAAATTTGAAATGAAAAATTCGACTTAATAATACGCGAGGCCTGAGATAGTAAAATACAAGATCCCCGAATTAAAAATTGTCGAAAATTAACATGAAATCACGCAATTCCTGTATTCGAAAAATGACAAATGAGCTTTGGAAGAAGTTAAACCTTACTCTCTTTAACTCAACAGATCAAAAGTAAAACTTGATTTAAAAAAACACAAATATAGAGAGACGAGAAGGGTCCATAAACAAATATATTGGATTCGCAAGAATATATATTTAGTTATAGCTCCTAAAAACCGCACTCTGCCTAGCTGATAATAAGCGTTTGTTATGACTGAAATAGAAAACTTGTAGGCTATCAGTCACGTGATTGATATCCTATTAGTTATGTTAAATCTACTTTTCAGTCTGAATGTACTTAGCCTTTCATTGTCGTGAGTCCTATACAGGTTTAATGGCAATAGTTGTTTCAATTGATGGGCAATATCTTAGGGTACATTATCATTCGGTTACTGTACTTCGTACTAAACCGATATTTGGTTTCCTTGACTGATTAATGGGATATATCATGCTGAATCACATGCACTAGAAATGATTCTCTCCGACCTCTCCATATCGTATTGAAAAGCGTGGTCATGGTGTAGAAGACGTCACTCAGAAATCGTATGACCATACCTAGTATATGCCTCAGGACGCAATAACAAAAAAGTTTAGTTTTGAGAAAAAATTCCCCTCAATACAAGTTGTAAAAGCAAATCGGATTAAAACACCATACGAGAAATGATCAGAAAAGCCATAAAATGGTACATCGATGGCTCTAAAACAGCAGCACCAAGCATTTTTCCAGCAGAAATATATGCAATAGAAAATTCCTAAAAAGGAATTATCGCAAACAGCAGCAAACTAGTTTGGGAATAACTGTGCGATCTAAAGTTACCCTGCAATGAATTTCGGGACACATTGTAGTGGAGGAAAACGAAATAGCTGATAGGCTTTTCCGAGAGTTCTTGAAGAATTTTGAATATTAGCTTAAATACAGGTGCTTTTCTAATCTTGATTTCTTTCATTATCGTTTATTTTCTACAAGAATATACGTTATTAGAAAATCAGAAGCGCTAAAATGAGATATAGAGATATAAGACCATGGGATGGACAAGTATGGGTGGGCAAAAAGAAGTACAATTGAAGGTGCTTGTGAGAGGTTTCTAGCTTGAGAAAGGAAATCTACAAGAGACTACCTGGAAGACCACAAATAAGCTGATAATTAACCCGCCAAGTTTTTAATAAAACAAAAAGTTGGGTTTGGTTAAGTTGCACATCATAAAATAGACATGACTGTATATGATAAAAGTTTTTTATACAATATTATCAATATACGTACAAAATAATTACTCCAACTCCTTGTTTTTTCAAAATATGAAGTTCATCACTACAGATTACAGATTTAGACTGACATCAAAGTGCTACTGTCAGACTCATTCTATCGTGTATCAACCGCAAACATTTTCAAATTCCTGTTCTTTCTCCATTTAGGTGTCGTCAGTTATCGTGATCCTGTGGATTTATTTTTTAGTAAGGTCCTTTCCGTATTTTGCTGCACGTGAACGAATGGAAAAAAACAAAACAAGCAGCATACAACCCAAATTAAAAATTTCAAAGCAATTATATTTTGATAAGTGACATTCTTCTACGTTAATATACATTAAATATCCTGTGATACAGCAGGATTTTCTTCATTTATTGTTATCTTCAAATGTTTAGTTTGCGGCAATAAACTAAATGTAGCGAGTGTGTTGTTCAATGGAGACCTCCAAATCGGGAAAACACGTGATCAGGAAACATTTCTCTAACGATTTTTAAACTTTCATTACTTTTGTGGACTGTGGTTTCTTATTTCTAACGTGTATATTCCCTAAGCTTTAAGAATGTATACATAGAACACCATAACTTGCAATTTTTACGGCTTGTTACTTGCTTAAAGGCCGTTAGACATGATGCAATACAACATGCAATGCAATGAGTAATATTTCTTGATAAAAAGCATACGCACGTGAAGTTCAGCTGATTGTTTCATGCAAGATCTGGCACTTGCAACATCATCGGTTCGGTGCCATTTTTATTGCGTGCAAGTTGCAATTCTAGGGAGAAATCTAGTTACTTTAGGCTTAACAACCAACCTATCCATCAAGCTCCAAAACCAAGGCAACTTACTTAGTTTTGTTATCATCATTGTTAAACCGATCAAAAAATAATGAATCAAATTTTAGGCAAGGTATTTGTTTAACTCACTTGAATTGAATTTTTATTAGTGGTAGCCATGATGCAATTACCATAGACACGCGACGTGCGATATTCATCTATGCAATATTTTGACCTTCGAAGAAATTGCATTGCCTTAAGGCCGCTTGACATGATGCAATACAAAGTGCACTTCAATGCAAGACGCAATAGCAATCTGTCCATCAGTCTCCAAAAGCGAGGCAGCAGCAGATATTATTGCCACTTATTCAATTATCATTTTTTTCTTGTTCATTTCAATTAACTTAGTTATTTTCATTTTTAAACCGGTTACAAAAGTAAAATTTGACGTTTGGAAATTGGAAATTGTTTAATTTTTGTCGGGGGCAGCCATGTTGCAGTGTTAAGAGACTTGCATAATGTCAAACGACGTGCAATCTATGAAATATTTTTACTTTGAAAACAAATTGCATACAATTTCTTGCACGTTGTCCTGCACCATGTCAAGCTACTTTTAAGAGTGTTATTTTCAATTTTCAATAAAATGTCATCGCTAAGTGGTCATCTCCACTAATATTAGGCTACTGAAAGTCTTGCGTTCTTTTGCGAGAACCTGTATTTGAATAAAGATTATGTGGCTCCATTTATATTTTTTAAAACCTATAAACGTTCGCGTTTATTTCGTGTCTTCTTTATTTGAAAGTTCGATTTATATGATTGATTCAGATTTACTAATAATTTACTCTACGTGACAACACTGTTGCGATCGTAGCCAAGTTGATTATATGTATTATTATCGACGACAGCGACGTAAATGTTGGCTGGCAAATGCGCTTATAGCTTCCTTGAAAATCATCCGGCTCCAACTGCAAAGTACATTCTGCACGTTTTCAATGAGACAATTTTATTCAGCGGAAATCATACACGATTTTCCGATGCAGATTTCACGGAATTTTTATAAATTATTAATCATTTCTGGGTTAGTCCTCTAGTGATGATTCATTTGTATACATTCATTTATTTTGGATTATTAGTTAATGTGTTTGTTGAGTTATCGTGTATATGGGATGAATATAAATAAAGGCATTTTTTAGATATTATATCATCGTAGAAGAACAAGTGCTCGGTTATCTATGTAGGTCATGCTGCTTATCCTAGTACACCGTTTAAAAATCTAATCTGACTTATTTTTGTCACCATGTTAATAGAAAAAACAAATTTTATTTCAACTTCTTCACTTACTTCTTGTATGAAACATTTCATAATACTTTTGTTAAAATTACTTATTACAAAATTTTATGGTGAGATTTTGTTTCTTGAATACGCCATACAGGATGCTGTTTTTATATTCGATATACGGGATGTCCTACTTTTAAATTTTTACGTGATATTATTTCTTGACAGAAATAATCCAATCTTTTATAATGTATAAGTTGTTTCGATTTATAAATTTATATATACGTTGGAAACTCTATCTCACATTATTATTTAGAAATTTATGGAGTGAATTTACTTGAAATGCTGATAATTTATTCAATTTTTATTAATTAAAATAATAAAGCAATCGGAATCCATTGGTTACATATCAAGTTTACTAATAACTGTACTTTTACATAAATGTTTTTGGTAATTTAAATCTTTGGCGTTTCTCTCGTTTTTTGGCTTTAGAAAATCGAAAAATTATCCAATCTCGACGAATTTTTGTAAAATCTTCGTTTTTACGTCGGATTTACGGAAAAAAATATGGAAATAAAAATAAATTAAAGCTTATATTGGTTTCAGGGCTTTAAATTGTTCATGAAAATGCACTCATTCACTTATAATTATTAATAACTTTTTTCCAAATAATCAAATAACGTTGTTATATTTTTTTTTCATAATCCACACAAAAAACGAACAATTTGAAAAAAAATATACAAAAATGTTGATTTATCATGTTTTTACAATTGAAAATAACAATTTCTCTTAAAATTGACCTTTTCTCACATATCATCGTTTGTACTTTTTATTTATCATTTTTCAAAATATTCGTTTTTTTTAAATTAACAATTAATATGAATTTCGTTTGATGCTTGACACAAAAGTTATGAACGATTATATCTGAAGAAGTGCATTTATGACCTCATTCAAAGTTGTAAAATCATATAAAATCTTCAAGTGAGATATTTCCTACATTTTTTCACATAAATTCGCCGTAAAAATGAAGATTTTTAAAAAAAATTAATCGAAATCGGACGATTTTTCGATTTTCTAGAGCGTTAATGATAACATTTAAAGTCAAAAAACCATACGAAATAGAATGACATAAAAAATGAATGAAGAAACATTTTCCAATTTGTTTTTTTCCAAAATGGTCATCTTTTTGTGTAGATAAATAAAAAAATATATATGAAATATATGAAAAGGATGCTTTTCCATATTTTTTTCATAAATCCACCGTAAAAACGAAGATTTAAAAAATCGGATGATTTTTCGATTTTCTAGAGGCAAAAAACGAGGTGACCGCGAAAGTATAAAATTACCATGTTTTTCTGTAAAGTATTTAAAACTAATAAATATTATTAATGCCGGGTTCCAAATCTGCGAGCAATAATCCTAAGATGGACAAAGCTGGGCCTTGTAGAGGATTAGAACCTGTTGTTGCAAGTTTTTGTGAAACTGCCTTGGTTAAATCGACCAGTACATATTGCTTCCAACCTCAACATCCAACAAGCTAATTTTCGGTCCAGACAGGACCAAATCCTGAGCTGTAGTACTAGCCTTCTTTGTAAAAATAGCAGCCTAAGTCTTTGCTGCCTCAAACTCAATCAGTTGCTTTCACCCAATCCAGAATTTTTTCATATTGATATTGATAGTCGTGATCTGTTGCTGCCTACGGATTTGGGTGTTGGGCGAGTTTATTGGGGGCGGTTGATTGGAGCTATATTGATATAGATCGGGATTTGCAATTGGCAGTTGATGTACAGGAGAAAAAGGGTAGGTGCCAAGATACTTCCCTGGGGAACATCAGCGTTGACCTCAAACCTTTCTGAGGTGTGTCCATCGATAGCGACTTGGATGGATCGGTTTTTGAGTTACTAAGCCAGTCGATAAGTGAGGACGACAAATCGTACGATTTAAATTCATTTAGAAGTTTGACAAGCCTAACCCGGTCAAAAGCCTTCTATATGTCCACTGCTATTGCTCTGGATTCCATATATGTCTCTATCTATGTTTACGGAAGCCGTATTGATGGTCGCTGATGATGTTAGCAGATTTGTTGGTTAACGACTTTCTTCATGACTTTGGCAATGGCTGGGACTAAATCAATCGGATGATAGTTTTTGCTAACTGTCTTTTTTTCTTTTTCTTTCCAAAAGAGTTTGCATAGCGGACTTGTTAGTTCAGCTGCGCGTCCAAATTTTCCATTACCACATTGGAATGCACACTGCACCTTGCTACTAACCTTAACTGTTAAGAATACTCAACATTGGACCTCAGTAGTAAATGAAAAGACCTAAAATCGTATTTTCGGCGAAATTTCTTGGCATAAAAATAATATTGACAAATAGATACTTTTGAAATGATACGGTTATGTAATTGAGAGAGCTTTTGTCCTGACTAAACCTTTTTGTATTGTTCTGTACAGGGTGTCAAGGTAACACACTGTATAATACAAAAGTCAATAATGTAAAAATTTCTTCAAATACAAAGAACTTTTGTAATCAAAGTTTTTTGATAACTCTTACAGGTTAGGTTGCGAAAAGTATATCCTGTCACCTTTCGTTTGACACCCTGTACCGTTATAAAAGACCAAAAACTTATTAGCTTAGGTACATTTAAGAAAATTTGAGGAAATATTTAGATTATTTTGTAATAATATACAAAATGACCGTACTAAGAATTGCATTATAAATTAGTTTTAATTACTCTCTCGCACATAAAAATAGACTATAATTTCAAGTTATCTCAAAGTTTTACGGCAATGTTAGGAGGAAACACATTTTAAGTGTCTAGGAATCAATGAAAACAATTTAGGAATACAGTAAAATGTAAAAAGACCTTACACCGCCAAGAAAATACCAGAAAGGAGAGTTTGTAGATTTAGAATCAGTACCAGTACGACGAATCCGGATCCCTGATTCCAGACTAACATGCCCCCATAACGGTATCGATTTGTATTGTTAATATATTGATGCATGGGGTGAGAATAGGCTGAAGAAGTGTAGGCCTCCCAAGTACAAGACACATACGTACAAGACTCATTTCATTGAAGAAAAACAAACAACATTGTCTAATATAAAGAAAAAGGAAAATAAAACGCTTCTACACTTGTGATCTTTTACCATTTCGTCTGCAATAAGATCGTCAACTCAAGTTTACGTACATCACAATTTTCTTTGATGGGAAAACCCGATTAGCATCCTCGAAAAAATATTATTTATTTACTTACCAATCGTCGAAAATACGAGTAACATAAACATATCGACAAACATCATATTAACTCATTAGAATCGTCTTCAAATTCCGATACGATTTCGAAGAAATGAACAAGGTCCTTCTCGCCTCCTGCACCAGTAAACACGGGCATCAATGGCTCGATAATTTGACATTAAAAAGACAAGGAAGAATTGATTAACATCGATTAGCATTTCTCTTATTTGTATATAAACACATGAGTTCTTTGAAGGTCATAAGAGCGTATCATTTAAAAATATACGTGTCGTAAAACTAGGTGTAAACCAGTAGCGGAACAAACAAGCTTGGGAAGGCAGGCGTATCCTTTTATGAAAATTACGACGACGAAACGATGATCGGTTTTGTATAACTGCTAAATGGGAATTGTTGATTATAATAATATCTGGTGATTATTTGGAAGTGGCAACATTCCATTTTTGATAATATAAAATAGAAAAATTGATATTGTTAGTCGAATTTTTCAAAGAAAAATTAGACTATTACGGTAGGCATGACTAGAAGAAAAATGGGTGGCACATCATTTTTTCCATGTTTTGAGACCTCCTGAACACGATTATGATGGTTTTTCGAATGTCTGTAGTTTCTATATATATCTATATATCTGTTTAAGCTACAATTCTTATTTTCGTCTCTGGAGCAATTGCTATGGGTCGATTTGGTTAAAAATTAGCATACATGGCTTTTTTGGCAGCGGATTGATGTTATTAGAGTTTGGTTGAAAACAAATGATTATTTCGAGTGGTCGCAGTGCAAAAAAAGTGGTTTTTGACCTTTGCTCACCTCTGCTGGTCAAACGAAAAGCGACTGAAAAAGGAAATTTCACATGTTGGTTCAATTAGTTGGGAGATGATTTCCTGTCTAAGGTCGAAACTTTCCATCTCCACCCTTCTCCATTTTATGGTCATTTTTGTTATATTTTCTTATTTTTTGGCCAGAAAAAGTTTAACTAGAGGGTTCGAACTTCGCATGCAAGTAGAGGCGATGTTGAAGAATTGTCTTTCTCAAGTTCAAAGTTTTCTTCTTCAGATCTTCTAGCACAAAACGCCCGAAATCATTTTGATCGTTGTAATTATTGAACTGGACCGCCTCCTATTCAATGAATAATACGAATATGATCGTTGCTAGGGTGATTTTTTTTACTTCCCATTTTCGAAATTTCTTTGTTGTCAATTGGAATTGAACAAGAGGGTTCGAGACCACCGGGTCTATTGAAATTATGAATTTTCATTTGAGAGAGAGAGAGTTAACTTGTGAAATGAAAAGTAATTGAGGAATAGCAAATTTTCCATATAAAGAAATATGATTGAGAATTGATATCAATTCCAAGAAATTCATTTTATGGAAAGATTTGTTTGTGTATTAGTTAAATTCTTCATTCGACGAAAAATTCGACTTTCGTGATGGAGCTCTGCTGCTCACGGCTTTTTTTTAGACTAGGTTAGGATTCTTCATGCTAAATTCGACAAAAACTTTAACTTTCTCAAAAGTTTTGATAACTTGTAAAATTGTTTAAATTACTAGCAGACCCGTCCACGCGTTGCTGTAGCTGAGTGATTTGATTTCAAATAATTCTAAATACAATACAATTGCTCTCTCTTCTGCTTGTTCAATGAAATTATCTTGGCATCGAGTTGTTACACGTTCTTCACAATTACCCATAAAATAGATCTGAAGGAATTTTGGATCTTCATTTGGCGTCAATGATCTAATTTTATGATATACCTGGCAAGTTGTTTCAAAATTACGACCATCAGATGACAAATCACAAACTCTGGATGCTCCAAACGACGTCATTTGGAAGCAAGAATCAAATTTTCGTGTCTTACGCAAAAATAATTTTGATTCATTTGAAATGCCAGAAAGAAGGGATTTCGAAGGTTCCTGTGGAGTAGGGAGTGGTGACAATGCAAATTTTCCTGATGCGCAACACATGTCGAGTAATTGATGTCTGGTTCATAATTAAATGCAAGACGAACAAATAATCCAAGTGATACTGCGCGGCTGGTTCGATGATTATCACGCTGTTCTCGTGCACGAATTTCAGCTGTGCGAATTCTATGAGCTGCATTTCTTTCTGCTCTCTCTTTGACTGATTCATGAACTCTTTCAACACGTGCACATCGAGTCTTCTTACTACGGTTATTAAGGTTGGATTTTTTGGCTGGCATTTTACTAAAAATACTAATTGAATTTTAAATGTGAATGAATTTCGCTGTTGTCTGAATAACTGTAAGTTAGGAGCAAAAAAAATATTTCGAAGTAATGTACGCAACGAAGACAAAATGAAGAATGATTTGAAAGAAGCGACGTTAAGTGGTATAGGCAAAATAAGACATGTATAGTGTGTAGTCTAAGAAAATATATCACTTTAAAGTGTGGCGCCACCTATGAGGTGCAAAGGACAAAATTTTCTGTACAGAAATTCTCTTAAATCGCCATCTGCTCCAGACTTATGGAAACTACGATTAATAACAACAATCAACGTTGATGATCAGTTTATTATTAATTATTGAGACCATTAATTGACTCGTGGACACTGAATTTTTATATATTAACATAATATTCAGTGATTTTTTTTATCAAATTGTTTGTTTTCGTATTTACTCTACGAAAAAGAAATGAGGCATAAAACCTAGTATAATAATGAGCCTAGGGTTGTATTTTGGAAGGCGCCGTTGCCAAAATTTGGCTTAAGTTTGTCTTAAAATGAATTATTTGAATTAATGAATAGAAAAACAATCTTTTTCAACCTCTTTCCGGTCTTTCGATGTTTAAAGAAAAAATTTAAATCAATATTGATCTAGAAGAGTGTCTTATTCATATCGTTGCCAATAAGAATTTAATAATTTCCTTTACATACCTCCCGATTCCTCATATTGTAAATATCGACCAATATTCAACAATATACTCGAAAAAACTTTTTTATTCCAAATCTTTCTGGTTTTTGTTTATTTGTACATATTAGGATACCATGTACACCAAGTCTTGAAGGATCTATTGAGTTCTATTGTTGTGACTCTGGGGATTCCCAGTGTTTACATCTATTAATCTCACTATTCTTAGAAAATTCAGAATATGGGATGAATGTAACAACCCGAGATCTTTGTTTTGTGTTTCATACGTTCCCAGGTGTACTGCTCTGGAGCTTCATGGTCGCACACTTCGAATGTGGATAGAGGTTTCTTCCTACGCGCGTTGCATTATCTGCTAAACCTAGCAGGTGTTCATTGAGGCGACAAGGCACTAATAAGGACTCCTTTAAGTATTCTTAGACTTCTCTTGCTTAGGTTAGCAAAATTTCAACCAAATGAGCGCCAAGTCTTCTAAATTTCAAGTAGGCGTCTCCGCGAGTTGCGTTAGGAAACAGTGGAACACCATCCTTATAGTCCCGATTTGTCGCTATGCGACTATTATTTATGTGGTCCTCTTAAAGAGATAGAATTCTGCGAATGGTTACTTGACAAGCTTGTGACGAGATTTTTATGAAAAAGGCAAAGGCATCCAGGTAGAGGGAGAAACTGTGTAGGGTACTGTAGGTACTGTAACTTGAAAATAAAATTTTTTATAGCAAAATTCCGGTTAATATTCGAATTACCCTCGTATGTTCCCTCAATAAAATATTCTAGTTTGGTCAAGAGATGATTTGATTACGATCTCACTTATAACTTTGAGTTTTCTTTATAAAGTTGAAGTTCGTTCTTAAATTTTAAAAACGTACTTCAAACTTTATATTAATATTTAAAAAGTTGAGTCTTTTGGGCGACGCGACGTCTACTTGTGACACTACGTTGCATCAAAATTGATATCGTAGATTAACTATACCAGAAAGGGTGGTGCAGATTGTACAAATTGCCAATCTCATACACATCATATCCCACACATATTCGATGGAATTAAATCTTTTGACAGAAAAAAACCTCGGAAAAATATTAATAGCAATATGTGGATGCTTAGAAGAGACTTGAGGCGACCTACAACTACTTGAATGTGAATTGGTTTATAAGGTGTACCTGCTGCTTCTAATTAACAAAATTGGTGATCGGCTATTACGAGGAAAAGCACCTAAACTATTACTCCAATTATTCCGTGGACATGCCTTTCAACAGCAAATCCAATACCACGTCGCTTGCTCTAAATAATCGCGATTTGACATAATGCCATTCTGTATATCAGTAATGCAGTTGTCTGCACTAGCTCAATGTTATGATCCGCAGTCAAAGAAAGTACTCGCAGCTAGTATTCAAAGTCTCGTTTGGGTAATAGATTTTTAAAACATTGGTCAGTGAATTTACGTGTAGTAGCAATAGACTAGCGCCTATCTCGACGCTCAGTGGTACGCCTTGATCTTCTTCGTATTTGTTTACTTTTGATATATATCTCGATAGGCTACTATTCTGCCCGTGTTAAAATTGCTTATATGGTGATTGTTTTGACACGTTTTAATTTGGGGTTTTTTGTTATGTTCAACACAAGTAAACGAAGAACGAAGAAATATCCAAAATATACTAAAAATCAGTTGCGAAGAATTCCGAATTAAGAAGATGTCACTTCACAGAGAACAAAGTTGCGATCATGGATGATGAAAACTATTTCACCTTAACAACTCACTCTGGAAGGCTACCAGAAGATTAAAAAGACCAATATTTCTAAACCACCAATATAAAACGCAGATGGGAGTTGGTTGAGCATCTCGAGATGGTTTTTCAGCCAAACGAAGGAGAAAACATTAACCAAGAAGACGTCGACATCAGTGCCACCACTCCGAAAGAGATAGCTATTGAAATTAAAGAGAATATAGATTCCAAGAAAGCACCAGGGTATGATTTGATAACTGGAGAGGTCCTAAAACAACTCCTGAAAAAAGCAATATCTTATTAATGCTTCATTCAGATTGAAGTACGTACCTAGGATATAGGAACTAGCTAAAATAATTATGATTCCTAAATCAGGGAAATCACCGAATGAAGTATGATTTATAGACCAATCTCCCTACTTTCAGCAAAATCAAAGTTAAATTACAAAATTAACGAAATGTCATTGTAAATATTCATAATGCTGATCTGGTCATCTAATAAAAAATTAATGTCAAGGATTTATTTTCTCTGGTTGTGTCACTTCTAATGTCAGTATACAATGTGGTCTATTCGTATGGAATGAATTCAATTTTAGCGTTATTATGTACAGGGTCCTTCACGACGAGCTGAATCGATATGTATATGGGAAAGTACTGCGAGTAGTATTCTGGAAAATTGCTTGCATGGGTTTTCCGAACAGCTCGTTTCAGCTAAAATAATTTCTGTTTTCTGAAACTTCCGGTTATACCGGAAGTGGACCCAAACTTCGTTGTATTAAACAGCTTGACGATGAAACGTTGCAAAAATGTTTATCATGTCCCGTTGAGGATTTATTAATGAATCTGTTTTCATTGTTTATTGATATGTTACCTTTTTTTGGTCGCTCCAGACAACCGACAATTAAAAACCATGAAAATTTCAGTTTTTAAAGTTTCTACAAAAACCGTTAATTTGAGATATATGAATTTACAAAAATGAATTTAATTTAAAGCGTAGAATCCAATGGTGAAGAGAAAAATGGGGTTTGTCATTTGAAAAAATTAAGTTTTCAAAATTTTTAGATAGCGAAATGGGGGTCCACAAAGCTTTCTTAATAAAATTTGTGAGAATTGATTCTCTTGCTGTGAGTTACTGTAGATGTAAAGTAAAAATGGCCAACTTTGCTTTCTCGATATTCACTCACAGGATAATCAACTAAAATTTAATTTAAAATTTGTTTATAATCAATTCTAATCTTTGTTTTTTTTTCGAAAACTGTTAATTCGTCGTTTAAACTCACCCTCAACGCAAATTTTTATAGACAGATCTAATCTTCACTTTTTTTCGAGATTTGGTAATTGGTAGTAATGTAGCTGCCTACCGGATCCAAATTTTGAAAGTGGTCTATGAAACAAAAAGGTTTGCTAACCAATATTCTAAAGGATTTTTAGTTTAAGACAAAGTCCATATAAAATTTCATCACATTCCCTTTTGTTAGATATCATTTCAGATTTAGTAATTTTATTGTTAAGTTGTACTGCCATCGTACAATTCATCCGCACCTGTGGAAGACGAAAAACTGTCCCCTGATTAATAAATTAATATTAAATCGAGGTAGACCCCGTTCACGAGCTACTGATCATAAGATTGCGATAGGTTTAGTAAATATTTGCCAACAAAATTTTAGTAAGGTCTCCTTCATAAACGATGTATGTATATGTTGAAGAAAAAAAAAATGTGTAACGTAAGTAAGTACATTAATGTGCTTATGGATATTGGAACATCCGATCTATTTAGTTACGTAATTTCGGGAGCTTGCGTAATATTTTACTAACAAACACGAGAGAAAATAGACCGCGGATGAAGAATCCAAGGTCTTCAGTTTTAGTACGATTCCTATAGTTTGTGTATTTTGTAAAGATAACAATTTCTCAGTTGATACATAAGTTTATCTATTCTTTTCTCAATATATGCGTTTTACAGTGTTCGTACTAATTTAATATATTTTGATAAAGACCAAAATAGGTCGAAAGGTCGAAAATTTTTTACCCGTTTTGAAAACTGATTAATTTGCAATGTGAGAGACTCAGCCCTCGTCGTCTTACACTTTCAGCTTGTTTGTCATGTCCTCTCTCTCTCTCTCTCTCTCTCTGCTCGTCCATAGCCATTTATTTTCAGTTTATCACCCCACTTATCCACTTCTTTCTCCCGTACTCCAGCTGTTGTTGGTAATCGTACAAATGAGGCGTTAGATTTTAAAGAAACGTAATTAACAAAAGTTTTCGGAGAAAAATTGTTGCCTTCAATTTAATTCTAAATCATTTCATTCATTATTTTAACTTTGATATGGCAATTAGATATCTGCAAAAGTACATACAGTTGAGTCGTCAAAAACTATATTGTGAATAGATTTAGAGAGCAGAATATTGCACTTTCGTCCATTTATTAAACAATAAGGAATACCAAGTTTAAAACTTCCAAAAAGTTGCCGGCCTAAATTTGTCCACTCACATAGATTGGTAGAATGGACAAAAAACAAACCAGGAACATCAATTCGAACGTTGGCTCGCCGATTTCGGGTTTCCCACGCGACATTTAGTCGAGAACTGAAAAGAAAGGGAGTCGAAACATGGAAAAAGGAAGAAATATCCAAAATATACTAAAAATCAGTTGCGAAGAATTCCGATATGCTGCTGTGCATTAAGATGTCACTTCTCAGAGAACAAAGTTGTGATCATGGATGATGAAAACTATTTCACCTTAACTCTGGAGGCTACCAGGAGATTAAGAAGACCAATACTTCTAAACCACCAATAGAAAACGCAGATGGGAGCTGGGTTGAGCCAAACGAAGGAGAAAACATTAATCAAGAAGACGTCGACATCAGTGCCACCACTCCGAAAGAGATAGCTATTGAAATTAAAGAGAATATAGATGCCAAGAAAGCACCAGGGTATGATTTGATAACTGGAGAGGTCCTAAAACAACTCCTGAAAAAAGCAATATCTTATTAATGCTTCATTCAGGTTGAAGTACGTTGCTAGGATATAGGAACTAGCTGAAATAGTTATGATTCCTAAACCAGGGAAATCACCGAATGAAGTATGATTGTATAGACCAATCTCCCTACTTCCAGTAAAATCCAAGTTATTAGATATTATTGAAAAGAATAAAACCTTCAACCTATCCCTATACCCATACCCCTTTAAACTTACGTTTTTTTTTTAATTAAATATAAATATAAAAACAATATTTTTGGTCAAATGTTATTTCATTCATTAAAATCATGTTTCCTTCCAACCTCTCAACATGTTTACACAACGATTTCTCTCTGGTATCCGAATAGTCTTTTGTTTCATCGATGATTTCTCCATTCTAATGATATTTCTATCCTTGGATCATTTTTTCAGGTTTTAAAATAGCTTGCATCTGCTGCCCTTTAACAATGGACTTTGTTTTCTGTTTTTCTCTCCTAGCAGTTATCTATAGTGTAACGTCTTTTTGTTCAATGTGTCCCAAACAAGTATCGGGTATTTACAGAGGGTGTCGATTTTTATATGTGAAAATTCGTACGCCTCTATTTAAACTTAACTTGTTGAAACTAGAGGCTCCATTTCTTGAAATTTTAATTAGAAGCGCGACTCCTCCTCGGATAATATGTTGAGGTTGAGAAATGAAATGAAATTTGAAGTGTATTATTTTTTAAATGTGAATTGGTGCCAAATCATTTCCAGCATTAGGTCCTTGCACTGTCAGAATACTATTTATTCAGATCCATGGCGAAATTTTTTCGTGGGAAAACTTTTGAATGCAAAGAAGACGTTGAAAATGCATCTAATCCAAAAGAATGGTTTTACGAAGTTTGCTGAACGTTTGGTTAAAACCATACAATACGATGATCAATACTTTGGATATTATTACTTTCTTTTTGTATAATTCATGAGGAAACCTCTATATTTTAACACTGGATTTGATTCGGAGAAGTCGAAGTCTGTCATTTTGTGAAGTTTTAGTCGTAATCACGCTTTTTGCGTACGAGCGTATTGTCGTATGAACCAAATGAATATAGCATCAGGATTTTCGAAAATACGGATGCTAAAAATACAAAACACCGACGCTCCTGTCCGCGACTAGGAAACAATGGAAGAACGGAAAGCGTGTTTTTTCGAAATCTATCTCTATCCATTCAACGTGGTTTCAACACGACAGGACTACTTGTCATACACGGAATTATTTCCTATATAACCATTTCACGTAGAAACAACATCAACTCGTATATCAGAAGCCTCGACCTTGGGATACCTTATAAGTGAGGTTAAGGAGAGTAATCCGAGGAAACATCATGTTAATAACGGCAGCAATATCGATGCTGTTTTATTGAAATAACAAATATCCGATACTCATTTTGAACACCTGTTATATATATATTTTGATTCCAATTTTTTTCCCATATCGTGTGACCCTCTAATTGTAACAATATCTTGAAAAATAGCCCTTAGCAACGCTTATGCGGTTATGGAGACAATACATTGGGTACACATGATTCTTGAAGGTCGAAATCGTAATATTAATTGTGTATTGTTTATTTATTTTAATTTTTAACTACTTCGGTATTGTCGACAATAAAAAAAAACAATTTTAAGAATACAAATTTAGAGAAATTACGTAATTTTAAAAATTGATTTTTATTATTCATTTCGCTTAAAGAAAATTGATTCATTCTGTATAATTAGCTTGAATTACAAAGACCATCAGTTGTACATACATCGCATTAAAATGTGTATTTCATTCGGTTCACTCAAGGCAAAGAATAAATACAATAAACAAAACAACGACTAATATCTCCCTATCGACTGAAAATAAGTGACTCCAAATTATGGTCAAGTCAAGCAATCCAATTATTTATAAAACTGGAAGTACTAATTTCGGTTATCTGGAATTTCGATAAAAGGACACCACGACCTCGAAAACGCTAAAATAATATGACATTATTATGATTCTAAATCGGACAAATTTGGAAGTAAAGCCTAGATTTTGTTTTTTGTTTTTGAGAAATTTGTGTGCCCAAAAAATTTTTAAAATTGTATGGTTGATTGTTGGTAAATAACAAATAAATTTGCAACGTGAATGATTTTTAAAATATGATACCGGGAACGGAAGACGATTAAATTTTGTATGAGTGTAAAGATCAATGATGCCAACTGAACGATAAAAAAATCGCAACAGTGCCTTGAAGCTGCTCATTATTTGCGATTTTGATTTCCGTGGCGATTTAATAGCTTAATTAGGCCAAAATAAATGGAAAATAAGGAATGAAATTTTTTGATATCTCGCTTCGTTTTCGAGATATCGATACTTCGTTTCAAATAAATATTTTATCACTTCAAATTCAATATGAAGCTTGTAATTTAATAAAAAGATTTTTTATTCAATTTTAATCTTATTTACCCTGATACTCCAAAATTATATTGAAAAAAAAACAGATTTTTATAGCAAAATGAGCCAAAATTAACATACGATAAATACATAAATAATTTAATGTTTTTTATAAGGAATCGTCGGTTGTTTTTCATTATTTATAAAATAAAAAAAATATTTGGTGATAGTTTGGAGATTTAATTAGTAATTTAATGTAAAAATATCCTCTTTCGAGCAAAAAGTACGTTCTAAATGCTTTCAAACGTTTTTTATTTTCGTTTGTTTTATAATTGAAAAGCCAGACTACTGTAGTATTTCACAATTATCCTGAAAAAGTTCTCTAGCAATTATTTTTGCATCGTTTATCCTATTTTTAACGACAAAATCAACCGAATAAGAAAAATGACTATAAAAAATCGTTCCAAATCTACCCGCTTCGAATTTATCTGCCCCCAATTTTCCCTCTCCAATCTCAACCGTTCCTCGCGGCCTGTGGCTTTTGGGCAGACCAGGATCCAGTGGTGTAGCCCCCGTGGGTGGGGTACGCAAAAAAATAAAACTAAACTAATCCTCACGCGAAGAAAAATTTTTTTTAGACAATTTTAGCTGTAAAAAATTCACGATTTTTGAACTTTTTACACTCAAAGTACACCACGAGAAGGTTAGGTTAGGTTAGGTTGATACATACAAATATTAAATAAAAATAAATTTTTCCAACTTCAAGTATCGATATCTCGAAAATGAAGCGAGATATCGAAAAATAAACCAACAAACCAATAAACAATAAACCAGTAAACCAACCCAATTATTTTCAGTTTTCTACGGTGTCACCTATTTTGAAACACCTTGTATAATTTTTATTTTTAAAACTAAATTTTAAGAATCATTATAATATTAAGATAGACGGCATCATTATTACTGATCAAAAACAATGACAATGTGAATCGTGTCTTTTAAACTTAATATCACGTGCTAACAATTTCCGGTACATTCCAAAATTGATACAATTGCAAAAATATTTGAAGGTGTTATAAATATTAAAAAGCGAAGGATAATTTGCATATTCTTACTGGATAAAAAATCAATATTTGATTTGAAATGATTTCGTTAATGATGCGTGTTTAATTCTTACTAAAATCACTCGAACGTTTTGTGTTTTATTATTGTTCTAATATCTTTATTTGCGAATCTAGAATACTAATTAATAGTTTTTATGTCAAATTTGATTAATCTTTAATGATAAAATGATATGTTTTCAATTAATTGTAGCATTTATTTAATTTTCTGCATCCTTAAGCTGTGTTCACACTATGTTGATCGACACGTTCGACTTTCGTCCTGTTAACTTTGGCCAGTATATGTGGACGTGTCGACAGATATTCATTTCATACTTTAGTGAAGTGCTTTTAAGTGACTTATAATTAAAAAAATGAGTGATGAAGAAAATACATTGGCGGCTGCTACTGAAACAATCATTGCTTCAAATTGTCATGTCGTTTATTTTTATAATTCGGATCACTGTCGTTTCATAGGTAACTCCGATCACGATACATATGAATGAACTTCATCGTCACTAACATTTATTTTGGGTCAGGAACTGAGGTCCATACTGCTGATTCCGATTCGACCGACCTGATTCGGGTTCGGTTCGACTCGACACGACATGGTTCGACAAAGTAGGGCGACACGTTCACAATTGTTCGACAAAATCGAATGGTGTCGATCGATATATAACATCACTCCATAAGTTGTGTGACTGACACACAGATGGCACTACCATTTTCAAATGCATATGACGTTTATGAAGTACCAACTTTTAAAAGACTATGTGTACAATTTAAGCCATTTAAGTGAAACAACTGTTACTATTATTTTCAAAACAATTTCATGTGTTAATTTATCATTGCTTCTTCAGGAGAATAAATTTTGTACAAGCTCAGCAATGGTTTAAAAAGTGTTATCCGGACTCTGCTCCATAGAAAGGAACCATTTGTTATTGGTTGGCTGAATTTAAACGTGTTCGTACAGACACCGAAGATAGTGAACGTTCTGATCGTCCAATTGAGGTGATTACTCCAGAAAACATCAAAAAAGTTCACAAATGGTTATATCTAACCGTTTACTCACAGTTCATCAAAAACAACAACTTGTTGATGATTCACACGGAATAAATCAGATTTTCTGTGTCGATATGTGACAATAGATGAAACATGGATCCATCACTTCACTCCGGAATCAAAACAATCATCATCTAAGTGGACGGCAGCTGGGAAGGTTAAGGCTTCAGTATTTTGAGATGTGCACGGAATATTCTTCATCGACTATCTCCAAAGTATTTTGGGATGTGCACGGAATATTCTTCATCGACTATCTCCAAAAGGGAGAGACAATCAATGGCAAATACTACATAGAATTGTTGAATCGTTTGAATGCAAAAATCAAGTGAAACGGCCTCAAATGTCGAATAAAAAACCACTGTTCCACCAAAACAATGCACCAACAGACAAGTCGATGGCAACGATGGTTAAATTGAACGAATTACCCTATGTACGGTTTAGATATGACCCCCAGTGACTACTGGCATTCGCTGATATCAAAAAAATGCTCGCCGTTAAAAAATTTCAGCTCAAATGAAGAAGCAATTGCTAAAACTAAAGCCTGTTTTGAGGAAAAACACAAATTCTTCTACAAGCACGGCATCCAGAAGTTAGAGAAGCGTTGAAATGATTATGTCGCTGATGAAGCAGATTACATTAATGAATAAAATCGATTTTTGGCAAAAAATGGGTTAGTCTTAGTTAGTCACACGATTTATTGAGTGATGTGTTAGTGTTGACTGATGAGATTTTTGTTATCAGTTTTCTCCTCCTATTTTATTTATCGTTTTCCAATACTACGAAGTCTGTCATTAAAATAATAAACCCACGTTCAGTATATTGATTCTTGCCTGTTTTCTCTTATAACTTTATTTCGTTTGAAATTATACATTCTCTCACTATTTCAAAAACTTATTCGTTCTTGTGCCTTTTCTTATGCTACTAGGTTCTAGTACTGTGATTAAAATAAACTAGTCCACGTTGCTAGTCTCCCATTGCTTGTTACTATTTTCTGTAATAACTTGACAAAAACCATTTTCCAAGAACATCGATTTCATTTTCCTTTTGAATATTTTGTTCAAATTGGGGTAAGATTTGCCTCGCTATAATCGGTCATCAAGCTGAGCCGAAAATGTTGATAAAATCATTATTTTTCACTGTTCAACGTTTTTCGGTAATATTTTGATAAAAATAACGAGAAGAATAAAAAAACTACAAAAACATGGTAAGAAAATATTTTCTATCAAACCAGAGAACATATTGAGAACATTAAAGGTAGATGGCGCTGTCGGAGGTTCTAGTCAGCACCTAGAAAAATCGCTGACGTAATAGTAAGGAAGTAAACTACTGAAAAGGGCCATATTGTCATCGATTATTTTTTTATTAAATACTATTCACGGCATCAGTTCAATTACTTAGGTGGTAAATATCGTAATCGTTCTTTTTGCCTTTCTGAATACTTGTTGCTTTTCCTAATTCTTTAATTTTATTGTGTTTTCTAATTTCGTCTCTCTGACAGCTTGTTTTTTGGAAGTTGTTCGTAGGCATGCACCTGTTTCCTGGTTGGACTATTTTTTCGTACTTTTCTTTTAGAATTCGAATATTTTGTTATACAGTAAAGACCTAAAGTAATGTTTAAATTCTTTCATACCAAATTATCTCTTCTAGCTTTAGGAATCATCACTCCTCTAATAAACTTTTAAAATAAGTCGGACGTGAGTTAAATGACGTTTAGTTGATTTTTGGACATTGGTGAATGAAAAAATTGAATAAGAAAATGGCTTTAGGACTTTTATGATTGACAATTAGTTTTTGAAAATGTTAAAACATTCACGTTTCGATCCATTTTGATATTTATCACAATAATTTTGATTTTAATTTTATTTATAGTTGTTCAATTCGTAAAATACTTGATGATGTTATAAAATGTAGAAATATTCATTCAAAAATTATAATTTTCTAGCATAACATCTATCTGTTGATTTGATGAATTTCTTACCTTATAAATTGAGTTCTTATTGTATAATTTCATTCTAAGTAATCCAAAAAAAACTCAGATTACAAGAGCAGGATTTGAGCTTTGCTTTACCTTAGAACTTATTGAACATTAAACATTTGTACTTTGAACAAATTAAGTTTTTATTATGATACACAAGCTTTTCACTAGAGGGAGTAATATCATTGTTTATTTTGGTTTATGATGTTTCTTTCAACGTAATCTGTTCAAAATAATCTTAGACATTCAATAGAATATGCATTTAACTCTGCTCCATGTCTTCATTTTTCTAAATCAGCCATTTTTTTACGTTTGGGAAGAGAAAGTAGTTATAGTCTATGTTTATGAATGAGAGAATAATAAAATTATGAAGCATTCGTAGCCTATAGTCGTATCTCATACTGGTTGTATAGGCTGAACTTAATTATTAAGAAAATAAAGTTGAATTATTGTTTATTAGGGACAAATTGTATCTTATTCTAAAATCTAAGTAAAGAAACAAAATTGAAAATTAAAATCTAGGGTAATTTGTTTATACAATCAATGTGATTTCTGCCATTGTTTGTCTTTTAATAATTTACTTATGTTTTGCGACAAATCCGACGTTGACAGTAACAACAAGTCAGAAATATGTTGCTCAGTTAAGGATATGCGGTATTTATTTTTTACATAATTAAGATCTGAAAAAACCTTTTTGCATATATATGTTGACCCAAAACTACTTAAAAACTGTAACGCCAGGTCAGTTATTGCTGGAAATTCTCCTTTTGGTACCAATTTCCAAAAATCTGCAAAATCTTCTGAAGAATTTTGTGCTTTCGAAGACAATTTGTTAGCAAAAAGGTTTTCTTCAATGTATCATGATTTTGTAGTTCAACAAGTTCTAATTGAATATTGACAGGATAAGTAACTATTTCAGCCAAACTTATTACGAAAGGATTTATAAAAATTTGTACATATTGTTTTTTACTCTCGAAATCTTGAAATCTCCTCTCAAATGACTGTGATAAGCATTTAATTTTAGATTGGTATTTAGAGTAATTAACAAAAACAATATTGAGCTCCTCTTTGTAATGTTTAAGTGTGGGGAAAAGAGCTAATTGAAATGAGATTCAATTTTGCTTTTAATCCGGTTATCAAATTAAATATAGTCGGAAGTGAACACTCTTTACAGTATTCGGAATGAAACTAGGAACAGGTACTGAATAACACCGAGTTGTAAATTTTGTTAGAAATACCATCATTTCAAACTTATTGAGAAAATGGTGAAATAAAAAAGTTAGTTTGAAAATACACAAAGCACCCCACGCTTTTATAACAGTGACATTAATTTTTTCATCAGTAATTTCATGTACGAGGTCTGGCTGTTAAATAACGAGATTGGTTGCGAAAAACAGTTTTATTATAAAAATTATTCTACATTCGAATGCCCCCTTCAATATACTCCCCTCCTCTCGCCACACATCTTTCCATACGTCCATACGCCCTTACGAGCTCTTCCGTTTTTTGCTTTACCGCTTCCATCGACACAAATCGGATCCCTTTCAAAGCAGATCTTTTTCTAATCTTTCTAACCTTTCAAGAAAATCTGAGCAGATCCGTTGGCGCAAGAACTTTTGGCCAAGAGTCAGATTTTTCGACACCAAATTGGCACAGACTTTTGTGATGTGTAAAATTTTTCTAACTGTTTCTTTATCGGCGTTTACAGCCTGGGTAATCATCCATATGCTCAATCGACGATCTGCACGCACAATTTGGTTGATTTTGGTCACTGTTTCCGGAGTTGAAACAGTCACAGGGTGACCTGGGTGCTGGTCATCTTCAATGCTCTCTCGGCCCTCACTAAATTTAACGGGACATTTGAGGTTGCTTCTGTTTTTCGTCACACGAAAAAAACACGCTCGTTTCAAACCGCTACTGCACAAATACTATAATAGTGACGGAAACGTGCTTTGAGACGTGCATAGACAAAATATCTAGATACCCAACGCACTACTCGTTTTTTACCCAATCCGTCTAGGGCGCCCTCTAGACGCGCAGTCCCGTTATTTAATAGCCAAACCTCGTATATGACAAGAATTATTCACTACTTTTTAGTTTTATTGTTAAAAGCGTGTTTTAGTTTTTTTTCAAACTATAATTTATTTCACATCAACTACAAATTAGTTAAGGAATTTGTTAAGATCAAATTTTAATAATTATTTCGTTATCGTCATATGCTGAGGTAGAAGATATTTATATAAATGTATTTACTGAACCATTTGAAATGTAAAAAGAAAACACGAGGAAAACTATTTGCAGTTAGATAAAATTCAATCATTTAAATATGTAAAACCGGCGAATAGATGCTCTACGCAGCGTTATATATCAAGGTCGAAGAGTTCTTAATATATTTTTTATCCTTCGTTTGAAGTCGTAATTTCTAATTCTAGTTTCTGTAACTCATCGGCTAGAGGTCTATTAGCGCAACTATTTCGTTTGTGTCCTATTTCTTTCGATATATACCGCCTGCTTGTGTGTGAGTGTGTATATAATACATAGTCAGTGTGTGCGACTTATGTAACTACACAAAGCACTAAAATAGCATTTATGTGTGTATATATTCGGCTTATAAATTGTTAGAGCATCTGTTTATTGCTAAAGATAATTGCGAATGGAATTCGTCCCTGAAAATTGCATGTGTGTGTGTTCTTCTTCTACGGTTTCATTACCATGTTATAGATGCTTATTTATATATATTATATACATAAAGTGACACACGCCTCGAGTTACGTTCATGATAACCGATCAAAAAATTAACTACCAGGATTGCTACTCAAACTTCTAGAGAGACAAATACAAACAGATATTTATAATTGCATAAGGCTTTAATGCTTTTCAAATTCTACTTTACTATTTGAGGTACCTCCAAAACATGTGATTTGAACGTGTCAACCGCTTGTTCAGGTGTAGAAAAACGTTGACCTCGCAATTTATTTTTGATCTGCGAAAGTAAGAAAAAATAATTGGGTGCTAAACAAAGACTGTACGGCGGATGATCAACCAATTCGATGTTTTGACTGTTCAAAAACGTTTTTGTTTGAACTGATGTTTGAGAACTCGCATTGTGGTAAAAAGTACTGGTGTACTATTCATAATTGACCGTTCTACGTTGCTCTAATGGAACGGTCGCGACATGTCCAGTTATTCTGAAAAAAGAGTCGACCATTTGCTTCGAAGTGCTTTATGTGCGAACAACATTTGTTGGATTTGGCTTATCTTGAAGTACCCAGTCGATTGACAGCCAAAACGTTCTTTTAATATGCTACTGAATAATGGTCATATTTTAGTATGAAAAGAATCATCGTGAGAGCAAATAAGATTGAATATTTTCCAAAAAATAAGTAAAAAAAGTTTTCCAATGAATACTACTTATTATTTCGGCTGAAGAGCTAACAATCAATCTATTAACACATTTCACTTTGATGGTCCACTGATTGTAGTCTAATGTACGATGTAAAACTTCTTCTAATTGAAAGCTGGAACTTTGTTCCATCAAATATTGTAACATTCTATTAAAATTTCTGTCCTCAATAAAAAAGATATGAGATGTGAAAATTATATAATGAATGCTGCCCGATAGCACATTAAATCACCTTGTTACTTTAATTCACGCTTCTTTTCAAAATGCTACTTCCTCCAATTGCCTTAAGATGGCTATAATTATACCTCTGCACAAAGGAGGAAATAAAAATCAAGCACGAATTATCGCACTACTAAATAATGTCTACTCTAGCCTAAACAGCCATCACTCCACTGCAACAACTTTTTGTGATTTTTTGAAGGCTTTCGATTGTGTTAATCATAACATTTTAAGTACTACGGTTTCAGGGGAACACCTCTCGCATGTTTTGAGTCATACCTTACCAACAGAAGTCAGCTTGTAAGGGTTGTTACAACGAAGTCTTCTTGCAAGCCAATAAAATGTGAAGTGCCCCAAGGCTCAGTATTAGGTCCTATTTTGCTTTTTCTGTTTAAGACATCGCCTATCTAGACATCATAGACATCAGTGATAAAATATGTCTATTTGTAGACGACACTATAGTTTATCTTGGAGGATCATATCTGTCTCGACGCTAATTAAATAAGTGATATCTATGAACAAGTTCGTTTGGACGCTTATTTTTGCACTGTAACTCAAGTTTTTGTTTTTGGCGTCATCTTTAACCGAAGGCACCAGAAGGTCTCTTTCGCTGATAGAATTGGGCGTCCACCATAGTTCTAAGAGCTTTGTTCTGAAACCTTAAAAAAATTTTAATGTTGGAGTTACTTCCAGTACCCCAGAGTTAAATATTATAGGTCCATATGGGTTTTAAAATCACCTTATGGAGGAGCAGTTTATTTTAAATGCTTAGTAGAGGGTTTCTGCTAATTAGCCAGTGTATTTCGTGACCATAACCTTGTTAATCGTATATAGAGAAATCTTTCGACGGATTTTCTCCTGAAAAGCAAGTTTTCAAATAAATTTTACACTGTAGGCTGGTTCTTTCCGAAAAAAAAATTTTTTTCTGTGCTTAAATAAAATATTGATATCAATTTATCAAATATTACAATTTGAATATTAAGTTTTACGAGGATGCATTGATATCTAGTTAGTCTAGACCAGTTCCATGCATAAACAAAATATTTCGGTACCATAGCAACTAACAATAACTTATTAGAAGTGTAAGTGTAAAGTTTGACGTCAAAAAAATAAACCAGAACTACGCAATAAAGTTTCTGTGTCAGTCCCCGAAAATATCGACGCAGTTCAGGACAAGATTTTATCAGACCGTCGAACGACCCAGAACTCTGGTTCTCCAAGACGCGAAAAGCTATCCAAAGTTGTTTTGTTTTTGAAGGACAACGCCTCTGCACACAAATCTCAAGTTGCCATACAAAAAATTCGTGATTTAGGGTTTGAATTACTAGAACATTCCCCTTATTCACCAGATTTAGCTCCGTCCGACTATCATCTCTTTCCTCAGTTTAAAACCCCAAAGTTTAAAACACTTTTTTAAACGTTGCAGTTTCGCTGTAATAAATGTATCCAATTAAGAGGAAAATATGTTTAGTGATAAAATATTTTGACATTGAAATTTTGTTTGGTTCTATAGTAGACTAAGAATTTTTCAATATATCCTCGTACCATTTAAAAAAAATTGTTTCTCTAATTTTTAATACATTGTCCAGTTTATCATGCTATATTTCGATTTGAAGTTATTGCATTGACCGTTCAAATATCACTAAAAATTTCGTTTTCAATCTCCAAATCTAGGTATAATCTTAACTCGTATTTGTTATCAAATAAGACATTACAGTTGGTCTGCAGACCACTTCCGTCTTTGTCATTTCCCGTTCAAATGTTTCTTGACTTTTATTTTAAATGGGTCGTGAGGTGAACAGGAAGAAACCTTTTGTATTATAGTTTTATGTTTCCTGTTCAAAAATCCTTTCAAAAATTTTTTGTTGGTGTTTACCATAAAATTTAACTTGATATAATTTAATTTAAATTTTGGAAACGTGGAAGAATTTGAAAACAAATAAGAAGAAATCGATTCTGTTCATCACAGTAATAGTACAAAGTAGTGAGTGTGAAATCAATTAGGGGTATGTTTATGAAATGTGGTTTAAAAAATTTTAATTATCAGCGGTTTGTATGATTTGTTATTATTTATATTCTATTGAAAAATGTTTTGCTTGATTTTAATAATGTAGTACCATTTATGGAATTCACTTTTGGCACTATGTACTCGAAATTTGCTAACTTTTACTAACATCGAATTGTTTCCAATGTCTTCTATCAGCTGCATCATAATTAAAACCTACAATTAAAATTTAAAAGATATATTATAATAATCAAGTGGGGTGTGGATCTTTCTATTGGGCAACGTACTAAAAACTCACTATTAATAAGTCAAACAAGTAGTTAAGAATAAGAGAAATATGAAATTGCAGAAAATCGTGGATCTACAGTAGTTGGATCTCCACCATATGATCGCGAACTAAACCTGTTTGATCTGGTATGGGTACAGGTAAAGGCAGACGTTTCAAGAAAAAATAATTCTTTTGAAATGAGTGATGCTTTTGGAGGCTGCGAATAATGCGAAGCCTGAAAATTGGGAAAATACAATTGATCATACGATTAAAGAAGAAAAAAAAGTCAGACGAGCCACTCATTGTTGCAACAGTTCAACTTCTGAGTCCGATTTTGATTTTGATTTGTGAGAAGAAGCTCTAATTATACTGGCTAGACTTTATGAACGTGAGGATGTTTAAAAATCAAAGTTTGAACTCCTATATCTATACGATTAATATGACATAATGTTCTTCATATCTGGAGAAATGAAAAACTTGCGAAAAATTTTTTTTACCTTCAGCTGTTTGGAAGTTATAAGCAGATTAATTAGGTGAAAATATAAGTGTACATCCGATATATTAATTATATTTATACAAATGTTATTTCATACGAAAATACACGAGGTATAGTTACAAAAATATTTGAACTGTCTGTAGCCTTAAAGCTGTGTGGAATCATAGTTAACCCCATAAATATTGTTAATCGTTTTGTAAAATCAAAACCTATCGTCTATGCTTCTAATATTACTTGTTCAAATATGGTTGGAAACTTTCAAATATCATTTTTTTATTGCTTTACTTTGGTTTATTGACTATTTTGTTTACCTATTCTGCTTCGACTATTTCATAAAGAGAAACACAAAAAATTTTGTTTTCTAATTTACATCGTGAAGATTCTTGCCATCAAAAATAAAACCAAATCTCGCCAACTCAGTTCTACTGTTAAAAATTGTGAAATATATGTTATACCAAGTCGGTTGATTTATTCAGCCCCTACTTAAAGGACCTTCTGTCTTAAGTTATTACGTGATTAGCTAATCTAACAAAATCTTATAGTGACCACATTAATATTAAAAATCTTTTATGTTTAAACAAAATAAATTGACTTGGCCATCGCTTGAATACACGCTTCTAGTTTAATTCACAACAAACAAGTTATAGCAGGCTGAACTGCTTCGAGAAAAGGATGGGACGGCCGTTTTTTTGCTCGACTTGGCTTGTGTCTTCACTTGAAGCAAAACGTAATTGATAATTCAAGTAATTTTACGACATTTCTCGTTCTTTTGTCAAATTTGGAAATTCATAATTCATATTTTTAAAATCAGAAGTCAAACTAAGTGTACGAGGTCTGGCTATTAAACAACAAGACTGCGCACCTAGAGGGTGGCCCTTGACGGGTGACGAAAACAAGGAGCAACGTATCAATCTCAACGTTCTCGTTAAATTGAAATAAACTCCGACTGAGTGCTATGAATTGTTTCAAGAGGCCTATGGGGACAATTCTCTATAGCGTGCGCGTGTTTTTGAGTGGTGTAAGCGCTTTAGTGAGGGCTGAGAGAGCAAATCGAAATTTGAGGCAAGTTTGATCACTTTTTTTTCGACATTAACGGTATCGTGATGACTGAATGGGTTCCAGAGGTTCAGGTTGTCAACCAGACTTACTATTTGTCAGTTTTGGCAACACAACGGCCCGAGTTGCGGAAGAATAACTCATGGATGTTGCACCAGGACAACGTACCTGCCCATAACGCGCTATCTGTGAAGCAGTATTAGGTCAGTAAGCGCTAAGTGGTCGAACACCCGCCGTATTCACCAGATTTGGCACCGTACGACTTTTTTTTGTTTTCGAAGATAAAATCTGCTTTGAAAGGGACCCGATTTGTGTCGATGGAAACGATAAAGCAAAAAACGGCCGAGCTCCTAAAGGTCTTCACCAAAGAAAACTTCCAGCACTGCTTTGATCACTAGAAAAAACGTATGGAAAGGTGTGTAGTGGTTATTTAATCGCCAGACCTCGTAAGCTTATCGTTATGTTGAATATCTATAAATAAATACTCTATTCTCCATTTCCTAAAATATCTTTTAAATATTTAAAAGTTTTCCTCCCAAAATTCGATCTGGATCCGCTCCTGCTGTAAGTCGAAAGGAAATTGTGAATAATATTACCTAGAATATTGACATTTCCGCTACATAAAGTTTATAATTCAACTAGGATGGAATCGATATTTTTTCATTAGGTAAATATTTCAAATTGGCTTCCAAAACACTAATTTAAGAAGCCTTAGAATAAAAACGTCTTTCTATATTTCCCAGCAATACTATTCATTTTTACGGTTTACTGAGCTGTGTCCTCGTTCTAATTAAGCGTTGGCATGACACGAACTGTACAATGATGTGTATTTTACTTCTTGATGACGCTTGTTTCTAACGCTGCAGAATCGTGTGTCACTGAAAGAAGTCAATAATGTATAGTAACCACACACGTATTTAACAATCACTCAAGGCTATTGTGATAAAACTTTTAGTTACGTAATTCTACATTTCGACTGTTAAATACTCTATACGGAAAGAGCAGTTTACATAATTAATGTTTATATAGGATGTTTAAAAAAAGGTGATCCAGTCTCTAGGATAGATAGAAAACTGAAAAATCTTTGGGTTTTGCTCAGTAAAAACCTCATCCGTATTCAAGAAGCTGATACATCCAATGAATTTGTTTTTATATCTGACTCTCATAGAGGGCGCTAGTTTACACGGTTCGTACCAAGAAGTATTGAACGTCATAACTATCAATGAATGACAATTTTCCATGGCAAACTCAGAGAAGATGCAATTACCGTGTAAAATTCAAATTTAAATAATTATTATGGGTACTCAGCTATCGGGGACCTTAGTATGATTTGAGTCCCAGAACCGCAATGCACAATCATCAAATTCTTGTTTGTTTCATACTAAGGCCTCAAATAGGTGCTCATATGTATTTAACCTTAACTGATTAGACTGGATTTTTGTGAAAAGAAAGAACTCGGTCCCAATGATTTTACAAGTATCCGTTTTATAGATGGGGTTTCATTTTCTATTCACATAATGCTTACTAATTAATAATAATGATGATTAATAACTTTACCAATAGTTTATACCAAATATTCTGAAAAAATCGAGTTTTATCAATATCATCTTTTTGGTGTAAAATTAAATAATGTTTAAGTTTACTTGAAATTTTGCCTAATAAATCTAATATTAAAAAATTTATGTGCAATACTACTTGGTACTTACCCTGCAACTATCGCCCTCTATGAGAGTGAAACATAAAAACAGATTCATTGGATGTATCAGCTTCAAAAACATATTTGTATAAAATTTCAATACAAAATTGCCAGTAGTTGCAGCAAAATCGTGAAAAATGGGTTTTTCTTCAATGTCTTTGAAATGGAGAATGAAGATTCTAACCTAACCTAACCTAACCTAAAAATCTTTTATTGGTTTTTAAAAATTGCTTAAATTATGATATTCAATTAGTTTTTTTTCAAATTTGGAAACTTTAAATCTAAAAACTGTACCATCTTTATCCATAAGGGTACGGGGTCAAAACGAAATTAGTTGTTTTAATTTAATTATTTGCACTTTATGGAAAAATGGTTACTACACTATAATTACACACATTTTATATAACTAAATCAGCGCCCAGTCGGCTCGCTTAACTAATTTTTGTTTTTTAATGTTACATTAAATTGTGAAATACTGAATCTGTCGTTTTTTAATCAAGTATTTGATTCCCAACCTTCAGAATATACGTTCCGTTTCAAAAGTCGCCAAAAACGTTCAATTGGTTTTAGTAGAATCAGGAACATTCCTAGACTTTTAATAAACGAAACATCCAACTCTGCCAAAGCTTTCTAAACGTCTTTGCATTATGAGCAGTTGCCCAATCTGGCTAAAATACAAAATTTCCTTCAGGATGCTTAATCTTTATGAACAGCATTAATCTAGATCTAACAAACTCTTTTTTATATTTCTTTGGTGATTACATAATTTCCAGAAGGACAAAAGTATGCCGAAGAACGGCCACGAAAAGATATCGCCAACCATACCAACACTTTTGAGTCTTTTGAAATAGACCACTCAATTTAGGTACTTCCACGCCTTACTAGAAATAATAAATCTTAGTATTCGCAGTTTCACTTCAGTCAAAAGTAAAATATGACTCCTCGTGAATAACGATTTCCAAATTTGGTTTTTTGTTTTATTTGCTGCTTCTCAGAATATTGGCGTGTCGATTCACTTAATTTTTTAACTACATTCTGTTCGTTTAGAAGGTTGTTCACATATTTCTTATCAATTTTGAATTTTCTGCTTAACTTTTGCAAAGTGACTCTCAGTGTTCCATGAGCCGCTTTAACCAAGGCTTCTCTTTTCTTTTTTTCAATGGAAATGCCTGTCTTAACACGCCATCAGATATGATAAATTCTTTGTCTGGCTAATGATTTTGTTCATAAAATTGGGAACTATTTTATGTCGTTTTCTTTCTAGATTTTTTATACTTGAAACTTCTTACAGTGACGTGGTGTTTATACATTGGCAACTGCCAAATTACATAAAACAATTAATAACATCCAAAAATATAAGTTTATAAGTACTTTCGCTTCTTAATCAAAAAGAGCCTTTCTCTATTTTTGAAATAACTCATGTTAGTGCTGTACTTTGCCATTTGACACGTGATACTGATCACATTGACGTAACTTTAGAAGCAAGCATTTTTATTAAAGCTATTAGTGGTGAAGCTTATGGTACTGATTGCTCAACAGAGCGCACGTGACAAAATTGGTATCAAAGATTCCTTTCTGGAGATATTTTCCTCAAAGATAAGCATCGTTTTGGTCGGCCTACTAAAGTTGAACCAAATCAAAGTCATAATTGAAGAGGATCGTCATATAACAGTTCGAAAGGTTGCGACCACAATTCCAAAGCACTTAAAATGTCTTGGACTAGTTAAGAAGCTTGATATTTGGGTACCCCACGAATTTAAAGAAATTCATTTAACACCAAGAATCAACATTTGCGATATGCACTTTAAACGAAATGAGAATCGTTACTGGGGATGCCCTGTACAGTAACATAGTTCGAAAAGGATCATGGAGTAAACACGATGAACTAGCACAAACCACATCGAAAGCTGAAAAACAACATAAAAATCTCATGCTGTCAGTTTGGTGGGATTATTGTGTTTTTTGAGCTGCTTTCAAAGAACCAAATGATAAATTTTGATGTTTATTGTCAACGTTTAAACTGGATGAAGCAATCAAAGGAAAACGGCCAGAATTGTCAAATCGGAAAGGTTTGGGTTCCACCATGATAATGCAAGGCCTCAAAAATCTTTGGCAGCTCGTGGAAAATTATTGGAGCTTGGCTGGGAAGTGATGCCACATCCCCCATACAGCCCTCATCTGACACCATCTGATTACCATTTATTTCGAAGTTTGCAGAATTCTTTGATTGGTCAAACTTTCACAAATGACGTTGTATTTGAGAAAAATATAATTGATTAAAAATTATTCTTTGTTAAAAAAAGTGTTTTATACTAAAAAACCGAAATTATTTTGTCGCCTATCGATAATATATGAACGATGGTTAAAATCCGATTAAAGGACTTTCCATATTTTCAATCTTGAATTTAATATTCCGTATTTATCTTTAGATCATTGAATAGATCATTGAGCTATTTTATTTATGCCATTCTTCATAATTATCTTCGCAGTTGCTTGAAATCTGTTTGGCAATATAATTCTTTTATTTCGAGTCATATTGCAAATTTACCAAAATGTATTTCATTAGATTTTTCCTTAAATCCAAACCTCAGTTTTGTGATAATTTTTTAATGCATCTTAATGTTCGTGATTTTAGGTCTGTTCTGTTTTAAAATTAGTTTTTTTTAATAAGTTAAGAAGATAAAATTTAACGTTTCGATTTTTCTTCATCAAAATATTTTGACTTAAGAATTAACGAAAAGTCGAATCTTCAAATTTCATCTTCCAAAAATTATTAAAAAACTAATTTTAAAACAGAACAGACCCAAAATCAAGAAAATTAAGATGCATTAATATACCAAAAGATCTAAGAAATAAGAAATTGAAGAAATGGATAATTTTTTTCGATATTACGGTAGTGTTATTATTCAATTCTCTTACAACGTGTAACTTATGATTAAATTTTTTGTCCTACTTTGTATATATTTGAAAAATATTAAACAAAATACGATCATTTCTTATTATAGAAGCGAACTGTGTTGTAGCGACACCCATTATTACGTAGAATTATTGAAATATCTTTTGTAAACTCAACTAATGTTTAATCATCGTGATAGTGTGTGGGCTGCTATCGAAAAGAAGTTCAATAAATTGTTCATCTTTATTTTAATTCCGACAACTACACACTTAGAGCTTCAAATTAACAGCACATTGTTTAGTTAAAGCGTAACATGGCAGAAGCCATATTGAAGACATAAATTAGATTTAAACGATGACCAATAAAATTCCTAATTTCATGTAAAATAACATAATTTACATGAAACTTTGCTTATAAAGTTTAATTTTTCATAAAGGAACATTATCATAAATAAGTTGGTATTTAGGAAAAATAGTTATTATATACGAGAGTTGATTCTTAAGTTTTAAAAAAAATATCTGTGATTGGAATTGTTTTTATTGTTTTTCAAAATATTCTCCCTTACGATCAATACTTTTTTGCATGCGTTTAAACCAATTGTCGAAGCATTTTTTCCATTCCGATTGAGGTACCATCAAAACGTGTAATTTGAACGCATCAACCTCTTTAGATTGACCTCGCAATTTATTTTTGATCTGCGGGCATAAGAAGAAATCAATTGTTGCCAAACAAATGCCTTTGTTTGAACTGATGTGCGAGAACTCGCATTGTCGTGGTGTAGAATGATTCGTCTTATGCGAACACTTCTGGCCAAAAAATGCTGGTTGAAAGGTTCATACAGTTGTTTAGCTTCGGATTCATATGCATAGATCCCCGATTCGCTGTCTGTTACGATAGAATTCTTTTGAATTATGCGATTTCCAAGGCGACAAATCTTTTTGATAGCCAACTGCTCATGCAATATTTAATGTATGCGAGTGGAACTAATGTCCGAGAATGCCTCAATCTCACACAAGATGATCTTGCAATATCAGTTTACACAAAGCATCCTGTAGAGTGCGACCACGATGGAATGCGAAAATCCAGCGAAACATGGCGCGTTATCACCAAAAGTCGAAGCGAGTTAATCGGCGCAATGCTGTTGGTTTTATCTACGTCGAAAGTCGTAAAAAATCATCGCACGAAGTTGTTCATGATTTAATACCATTTTTTGACCAAGATGAATGTTTCTAGTATCTGTAAACAACTCAAATAGCATGATAGCGATCTCAAATCAGTGTTGCCATATCTCAAAACTTAAATAGAAATCTTCGTATTGGGATGTAAGTAACATTTACTAGTCGAGAACCATTTGCTGCATAAAAAGGCTTGTATCTTGTATCTTGTATCTGATACACCGATTCATTTCTATTAAACACATATTACGAAAAAAACTTATGTTTGTATTAAAGGAACTAGAACAACAGGTTGCTAGTGACTAAAGTGCCACCAGATCGCGCCAAAGGGGTGTCAAAGTTAACAAAAACTGTTTTATTTTATTATGTAAACATTAAAAGAACAATGCTTCTAAATGTTATTGATTTTAGGTCTCTTCTGTTTTAAAATTAGTTTTTTAATAATTTTTGGAAGATAAAATTTGCCGTTTCGACTTTTTTTAAGTCTTTTCAAAATATGATATTGACACTGACAATTTGCGTATTTATATTAATCAATAAATAGATTACCTACATCACGAACATCAAAATAAGAAAAAAATCGAAACTAGAACTTTGTTCTAATAAGAAATATTAATTTTTTTGAATTGAATTTAGGTCTGTTTTATCATTTATATAAATGTGAACCATTTCTAAAAATTCTTTTTTTCGTGTATTCGTAGGTTCCGTTTTAAGAATTTTTGAATCTTTATATTTGAATTTATGTTTTTTGATATTTCATGGTTGGTTAATGCAGTTTTATTTTTTTTATCATATTGATGACCTTTTAGTCTATTTTCTAAATACTGAGATGTCTGCCCTATGTAGACAGCACTTGATATATAATATTACTTCTTTTGTTTTTTGGTGTTTTAGATTTTAGTTTAGTGAAATATTAGGATTGTGTATTATGTCCTTTATGACTTATACTAATAACAAAGTTATTAGAATAATTTGATAATTGTTGGTAAGGAAAAATGTTTTATCTTTTGATGTTTCGTTTCTGTTTTTTTTAATTGATTGTAGTATCTGTTTATCCTTTTCTTGAATATGTTGTTTATCATTTTATTCTCATTTTGATGTAGGTGATCTATTAATTAATATGAGTACGCAAAACATTGTAGCTATCACTTTTTGGGTGCCTTTTTTGGCACGGTCTCTACTTTCCGATACTACTCCATCGACGTTGTTTTTGCACTGCGTTGAGAGTTCAAAGCATCCACATTGCACTCAATGTTATATATATTTGAAATTATATCCTCATTAATCCAATACGTTAATACAATACCAAATAATAACACAAGCTTTTCAATTTCGCTGATAGTATGTGACTCAGGTGGAAAATCATTTTCGCTTTCATATATCGGATCTTTCTCGGATCATCGTTTGAAATATAGTAGGATTTTCACACATTGGAATAAAAAGGAATTTTATATATTTTATGATAAACTATTCAATCTCCAATAACTTCAGTTGAATTTATATTTGTCTATGCTGCGTCAATTCAGCCTAGCTGATAAAGTCAAAACATCAAAACTCTCTTATTTTGTTTCTTGAATGGTTCGTCTATGTCATTTACTCCGTAAGTCCTTAAAAATAATGCGAATCGGGCACTAGTTACAAAATTAGACTTAAAACTATATTAATTGCAAAAAATTTTTACGGGCCCCGCAAATATATTATTTTCGTCAAAGTCTTCAGAGCCTATTTGATTAAAAAACTATTCGTTCTTTCTGATATGTGCCTACTTTCACTTTTAAAATTTTGTGAGTCAATCGCTCTAAATTTTACAAGCCGAAGAAGCCGAATACGACGTGTTACAGAAAGTGAAACAAGTTCGAAACAAAGTGTTTTATTGGGTCTTCTCATTCTGCTCCACTTTACAATTATACGAAATTATTTTGTGGATTTTCTTGGTGTTTTCATCGATGATAGCCACTGCTCCTCATTTTGCCTCGTTTAAACTCAGCAAACAATTTCTCAACGTTTGATTTTCCAGGGACAATAATAATGTTAATAAAGTCAAGTCTTGGCTTCAATATTATTTTTTTGCCAAAAAGCAACGCTTTATTAACGCATGAAATTCTTTGTTATCCATTTTTTTAAAATTTAAAATTTTTTTAGAAAAATTTGCTCACTCAAAATGGTATAATTCACAACCTAATAGTAAAAAAAAGATTCGTTGAGTATATTTTGGGTGGGTTGAGCAAATTTTTTATACAGAGGAAGGTTCATTGGAATTGGCCCTCATATAAGAGTTGCTCCTCTGCATGGCTGGAGTTGTGGTGGTAGGTTTGTGATTGCGCTGGTTCAGGTTGGAAAAAAGAAAGAAACAATACGGACGACCAAACGTGGCTCGAAAAAGAAAAAAGAAAGTTCCAGCTTACCTTATAGTGGCACAGATGTCAAATTTATGCACGTGTACTTTGGAGCTCATAAGGATTTTATACTATAAAAGTAGCGCCATCTATTCGTCAGCCTATGAACTTTTCAACTCACCTAATAAATAAGAAATTAATGCTTCTAAATGTTCTTGATTTTAGGTCTCTTTTGTTTTAAAAGGACTTTCCCAACGACTATCAAATTATTTTAATAACTTTAATAAAACACCAAAAAACAAAAGAAGTAATATTGTATATCAAGTGCCTTGTACTAATTGTAACGCAGTCTACATGGGGCAGACTTCTCGATATTTAGAAAATAGACATCAATACAATAAGAAAAATAAAACTCCGTTAAAGAACCATGAAATATCAAAAAAATATGAATTCAATTGGAACGGAATCTAGTACGCGAAACAGAAAATTTTTAGAAATGGTTCACATTCATAAAAAAGAAAAATCTATGATAAATGATAAAAATTAATAAGTAAAATTTTGTAAATTCTAATAAAAGTACAAATAATTTGATTGATTAAGTACTTCTACATATTTAAGATGTAAGGACTTTTTCCTTATTAGAACATTTTCTATTTTGATATTATTCTTATTTTGATGTTCGTGATGTAGGTAATCTATTTATTGATTAATATAAATACGCAAATTGTCAGTATAATATTTTGATAAAGATTTAAAAAAAAGTTGAAACGTCAAATTTTATCTTCCAAAAGTTATTAAAAAAACTAATTTTGAAACAGAAGAGACCTAAAATCACGAACATTAAGATGCATTAATATATCCAAGAAGGTCCAAGAAATAAATAAGATATAATGGCATAAATTATTTGCACCCGAGGGTGGTAAGTTAACATGCAATCCGTCATCAAGAGCAATCGATACTTTTTTCGTAATTGTTACTTACGCCATTTAAATGTCAAAATACGGAGGAGAAAAAAATGTATACGATTCGATTTACGCGTGCAGTTTAAACGCTAATATCTAATCAAACCTCCCCCCTGAAAAAATCACTGATTTATACAGTTAACCTTAAATAGTCATTGAATTATAGAAGTGACAAAATTTTTGTATATTTTTTTATACAGAGTCAATTAATTCTAGTGTTTTTTCTTGTAAGCAACATTGTTAACAATGAAAATATTATTATTGAAAAAATTAATGATAAAAACTTAATTGTAATGGATTTGAATACTAAATACTCATTTAATAGTGTCGTCGTGGTACAGGGTCACTGTCATTAGTCGTGTAATATTAACTGGTAATACATGTTTCTTGGTAAATAGAAAGAACCTTTGATCGCAATTCTTACCTTACAAACATGAAGATTTAACAATTATTAATTGTCGAAATAAAAATTGTTATCAATTTGTCTCAATATACCATAACATTATCGACATCGTTTGTTCTTGTGCATTAATAATTCTAAAATAAAAAAAGGGGTCAAGGAAATGGCCGGGGGCCAAGAGTCAATCATTGGAATTAACATACAATTGTTGATCCGAATAAGCAGTAGAACTGAAATTTGTCGATTATATTCATAGTCTTGATACAAAATAATGTTTATTACTAACATTGTTACTTTACAGATGTTGTGTGAATAATGTCAAATGCCCTTGTTTATTAAAAAAATTTGACGTACGTACTCAGTAAGAGGTTTCTATAATAAAATTAAAATATCATCTTGTTTGATTGTGTTGACTACCTAATCGTTCAAGAAAAGACTATAACTTCTATAAATCTACTATAACTTAAAATGGCAGAACGTTACAACAAAACGGAATAGAGTCGAATAAATTCAGGTCGCTTTCTCTGTGTACATTCACCAAATTTCGGAATAATTCAGAACGTTATTGCCATAAAATTACTGTGGGGTGCTTTCTATGATATTTTTGTAATCAATAGATCTGAATTTGGTTCCCAGTCTGGGGATTTTACTCAGTGAGTCTCTTGTGCAGGTGACTGAAATATAAATGTCGAACAAGCCTCTAGATTAACTTAACTGGTGAAGTTTCTACCGCGATCTGGGTACGATTCTTCTTCCCAGTCATCCGAATCATTTTTCAGTAAGTAGTTCTTCCTCTTTTATTTTCCATTACTCTATTTACATAAATATTTAAGGAAATGGATTTTTGTCAAACTTTTTCGTCGTTTCACTTATTCAGTGACTTATATAGGTAGTGCGGTTGTATGAGCTCTTAGCATAGAAGAAAAGGTCATAAATAAAAATTTGAGATTATTTTTTGATATATTATTCCTTTATTAGCACGAATTTTTCAGAACGTTGGTCTAAAACTTCTATGCCGTTATAAATATATGTTGGTAAACCACCACGTAAATTTGAACGTCGCTGTTAAATCTTTTGCTCATTAATCAGGCCTTTAGATTTGCAAACAATACGCGAGGCCAGATCAAGGCTATATGGTGTACACTAGTCTTGGAAAGCGATGCAGTGTAGACCGAAAAAATTGTCATGAAGCAAGCATACACCACTGCTGTTTTTACCGCGTCTTTTTTCGATCATTTTTTTTTACCAAACGACCTTAGTAAGTCAATGTAAAATGTCACGTCCACGGCTGTATTTACTTTTTAAATTGATTCAAAAAGATCTCAGTCGCAAAATGTTGTAGCTGTCACTTTTTTGGTGCTTCTCGTGACCTTTGCCTCTTTTGGCACAGACTCTACTTTCAGATGCTGTTTTTCACTGCGCTGAGAGTTGAAAGCACCTACATTGCGCTCATTTTTGTCATATTGTAGGATCCTTAGAACATTTGCTTTGGAAATTTCAGTCTGTGCAGCAATTTTTTTTGTCACTAGACCTTCCGCACATGGGCCATCTTTTAATGATTTTTGTCCCCTATGAAATTACTAAAACCAATTTTTAATTGTTAAAATTGATAAACACAAGTCAACGTAAACAGCTTCTATTCTGCTTCTGATTTGTGTTGGTGGTAATCGATGTTCAGTCAAAAATTGTATAACAACGCGAAATCCAATACAAGACGTTTTTCAAAATGACTGATTGATTGGTCCTTCGAACTCGACTATAATAAAATGGACGAAACTGTGTGTAAAACTTAATGAGACTTGTCACTGACGCGTGCATTTAGATTTTTGCGAACACACTCCATTTACTAGATTATTTTGGAGGTACATAAGTATTAATTTTGGGGCTACTACTGTCCAAATTAATCGGGATCGACATATTTTTTCATTTTGTCTAGGTTATGTTTGCTGCTGGTGATGTTCCGAATCGCCCCAAACCGATTATACATCCAAAATTGACCTGGAAGGTCTTTCACATGTAATTATATTGGACTTATTTTTGTTCGATTGGCCTGTTGTCAACATCAGACAGCCAAGATCTGTGTTTGCTTGAAAAGTGTACCGTGAGGTACGTCTGAAGACCAGCTTCATGCCCTTCAAGAGTACTATTCTGTGACTACAAAGGGTGGTGCATCCAGGACATTACAAGGTCGCGCCAGGAGAATAGGACAACGAAAGAATGTTTTTTCCTGGAAGAAAAGAGATAAGCTTAGAAAGTGAATCATATAAAAATTAAAATACTCTCTACAATTGTTATAAGCTAAGCAATGCATCTTAAAATCGAATTTAAACGCTTACTTTCTACTTAAAGTCTTAAGTCATTTCGTGTTAGGTATTTGATTAAAGGAGGAGGAAGCAAAAAGTCGGTTCCTCATTGATAAAACGATCTTCCTATCTGATCAGAATTTAGAATAGAATGTTGCATTCAGACACACTATTCTATGAAGTAATCTTTTTTCTGATACCTCTGCAAGTAGGACTTTAGTTGGGGATCCCAAGGCTGTTCAAATTGCCTGCTACTGTAGGCAAACTATTTAACTTTCTCCATGTCTCGCAAATTATTCCCATTCTGTAAAGATGTACTTTTTTTAATAAATACATAAAAAAAACTTTATCTTCTAGACGGCTACACAAAAAATATTTTATAGCTAATGAAACCCATAATTAATAGCGGAACATAAAATCTGAAACAACTGAGTATCTATAGACATTATTCTTGAATGGTTATCCATATTGCGTGATTGAGACCATCGATCGGTGATATAATCTTTATATTATTCATCAATAAAGAATATAAGATTATTATAATAAGTACTTTATTGAATCCCATTTTCTTTTTGTCCTATATTTACATTTCATGATCTGTATTGAATTATTAAACTAGACAATGGACACTCAATTTCCCCAAACAATTCCAAACATTAATATGCGATTTATCGAATAATTGTTCAATTTTTGAAAATATATATATATTTAAATTACAATAATCTACTCACAGTTTAGAAAGTCGATGTCACAATAGAAGGGGGTCAATGGTCAAACATAATATGGTAGATATCTCATGAATATTCTAGAATCTTTTATTATTTCACTTTGTTACAATATTCAAATTTGTTTTATACGCTTTTCATAAGTTTATTCATAAATCCATCGATTCAATTGATAAAATTTTATAAGCGTACTTACAAAGGTTGATGACACCTTTGCTCTTCCTCTGAAGTTTTCGCCAAGATTACCTACTCCACGATCCGGATTCCGAATATGGGATACATATGAAACGGTCTAAGAAAACATGTTTTTTAGTGGTGATAATAAAACTTGAGATTTTTCAAAACAATGAGTTTATTTCTAACAAAAATGACGTGACTTAATTTTTGTTTCACCTTGATTCTCATACTCACGATGGAAATTAATAATTTTTTTGTTGTCTACTGTTATCATTATTAGTGTTTAAATTTAATGGTCGAGACAATTTTAAGTTTACACTATATCCGCGAAAAATCTCGATATTTGTCAACAAGACGGTCCTGCACACAACTGCGCTCCGATAAATAATTCAAGTTGGTAATAATTTGCCGCTGGATGTTATAAAAGACAAGAAATGTTCGATCCGTTTTTTTCAGACTAGACCTTTGTGTACCAACCTACTGAAAGCACATCGATTTTATGCAATAGCTGGAATATAAATTCTTCTTTTGCTTATAAGTAGAACGGAAAAAAGAATTTGTAAACTTTTGATGGAAGTTGTAGGTGAATCGATAGATTTTAACAATGTCTAATTCAGGATGTACGCTGGAATACCAAAACGCTTTATACCAAAAAGCAGAAAGAGTTATAACAGCGTAGGAAACGTTAGAAATATTACATAATGGTTGACAAACTTATTTTCTCTAAAATACTACATAACAAGAAAGCTGTATGTACATTCAGGAATTTCACACAACACAAAGAATAGCGTGAAAAAAGTTGCGTACGCAGTTATCTTCCATACGAGGATGGTTCAGAAGTACATGGATGAAATAGAGTTGGCGGCAATTGCTTGAAAAATAAAACTGTATTAGAAAGTACACAATCTATACAGCATATTTTTGAAGTTTGGAGAGTTTGGCAGCCATAAATAGTGAACGTTTTTAATGAATTTACAATTTAATATTGAGTAGCAGAGTTTAAACGTGGCCGTACGACATGCGAAGACCAGCATCGCAGTGGTCGATCAAATGAGGTGACGACTCCAGAAATGTTGAGGAAAATCCACAAAGTGGTACTAGATGATCGACGACTGAGAGTGTGCGAACTTGCAGACATACTAGGCATGTACAAAAGTGCGGAGCATCGCATATCAACTGAGAATTTAGACACGAGAAAGCTGTGCGCAAGTTGGGTGCCGCGTTTGCTCACGATAGAACAAAAACAGAGTCGTCAAGATGTTTCCATCGAGTGTTTGGCAATGTTTCAGAATAGATGGATGAAACCTGGTTCCATCAGTTCACATGAGAAACAAAATAACAATCAAAACAAGGGTCTGAAAAGAGAGAACCGGCTCCAAAGAAGGCAAAGACCGTTCCATCTGCAGATAAGGGCATGACGTGGGATTTTTAGGTTGCACGTGGGATAATTCTCATTGACTATCTTGAAGAAGGATAAAACTATCAAGTGTCGAGTATTATGTGAACTTTTTGCAACGTTTGAGCGAAGATATCGAGCAAAATGGCCGCATTGGGTTAATAAGAAAGTGTTGTTTCATCAGCTTACACATCCGTTATTGTAATGGCCAAAATTACTGAAATAAAGTTTGAATTGCTACCTCATACACTCTGTTCGCCAGATTTAGCCTCTTTGGATTATTTTTTGTTCTCAGACTTGAAAAAATGACTCGTTGGTCAAAGATTTTTTAGGAGCTCGACGATTCTTATTATGAAAATGGTATCGAACTTATTGAACATCGCTGGGAAAGGTGTATAAATATAAATTGAGTTTAATAATAATATATACATTTTTTTTCCATAATTTTGTGTGTTCTTTGTTGGGCCAAGTAATACAGAGTAATTTTCTTACTAATTTCGATTCAAGAAGAGCCATATGTGTTTAAATACCCTATATCAGGAAATATACTGTGTGTTGCATTATACTTGTAAAAAAACGGTTGTTTGTTTTTTCACACAAGCATATGAAAATCGTCATATTTTCGCTACCTGAAATATTTGTTAATAACTTTTTATTTCATCATACCATTTCTCAATAGCTTGTTTAACTCTCTATACACAGTTATATGCAGTTATACTGGCAAATATTGGAGAGCTTTAAGTTTTTTTGTACGTAAATAATTGTTTCTAAGTCTCCTTTTTTCCGCAGATTGTTATTTTTCATATTAATAAAACTATCTATCCTGATACATCGTTATGTGTCAGTGAAATGTACCTATTTTCCACAAACTAATTATTAATATTAAAAATATTTTATATTGACTAATATCTAAAACATACCGAAAGCATTAACTACGGATCTTTACTCGAGTGGCTCATCATCATATTGAGCAATATTCTAAAATATCTTATCATTGTTTTTAACATTTTCTTTCGAGTGACCAAGAAACGTGTTTTGATGAAAATTTTTGTAAGACGATTCATTTGTTATATTTTCAGGAAATGATCAATACATCAAATATTTTTTACATTCTTTTCTTCTGTATATGTTAGATATTTATATTGAACGCACTATTTACTACTATCAAAACACCAAAATTCACTGTTACACTGTCCGACGCGCGTTTCAATAACCAAGCTATGGTCTTCAGAGACTGGAGGTAAACAGTGTAATTGTGATTATTGGTTTAGTGGTATTCTTTTTTAATTTTGCTTAGTTGTTTAATTGTAAGTAAATCCGCAATTTTGGGGATATTTTTTGTAAAAATACGAGGATGTATTGATATCTAGTTAGCCTAGACCAGTTCCATGCATAAACAAAATATTGCGTTACCATAGAAACGAACAATAACTTATTAGAAGTGTCAGTGTAAAGTTTGACGTCAAAAAAGTAAACCAGAGTTACGCAATAAATTAAAAGAAATTGTGAAAACCGAAAAATTGGAGTATCGAGCCATCATCAAGTACCTGTATTTAAAAGGGTTATGAGGTCTTAAGCAGATTTACGATTTACCCTTGGTTATCAATGTCCTTCGTATACGACCGTGAAAAATTGGACTGCAAGCTTCAAAAGAGGTAAATTTTCCATTGAAGATGATGATCGATCGGGAAGGCCAGTTTCTGTGTCATTCCCCGAAAATATCGATGCAGCTCATGACATGATTTTATCAGACCGTCGAATTGGGCTAAAACGGATATTTGAAGCACTGAATCATTTAGTTCACGTCAATTTGGACAAGAGAAAAATTGCTGCAAAATGGATCCCCAAATGTTTGAATGTTGACCAAAAGCGTGCAAGGGTAGAAGCATCGCGTTCGATCTGTGCTCAATTTGAAAACGATGTAGACTTCTTAAACCGAATTGTTACTATGGATGAGACTTGGGTACATTTCTAAAATCCAGAAACAAAGCAACAATCGATGGAATGGCGACACTCTGGTTCTCCAAGACCTAAGAAGTTAGGTGTCCAAAAATCTACTGGAAAAGTTCTTGCTTCAGTTTTTTGGGATTGCCGTGGAGTAATTATGATTGACTATTTGGATAAGGGTAGAACAATAACTTGTGATTACTATTCGACATTATTGATCACTCCACGGGAAAAAAAAGGAGGGGAAAAGACGCGGAAAGCTATTTTTTTGCAGAATAAAGCCCCTGCACACAAATTTCATGTTGCGATGCAAAAAATTCGTGATTTAGGGTTTGAATTACTAAAACACCTCCTTTATTCACCAGATTTGGCTCCGTCCGACTATCATCTCTTTCTTCAATTGAAAAAACTTTCAAAGGTCGTAAATTTTCTTCCAACGAGGAGGTAATAAAAGTTGTGGAGGTCTGGTTTGCAGAGCAAGAAGAAACATTTTTTTAAAGGTCTAGAGACGTTACAACGTTTATTCGTTGTAATAAATGTATCCAATTAAGAGGAGAATATGTTGAGTAATAAAATATTTTGACATTGAAATTTTGTTTAGTTTTATAGCAGGCTAAGAATTTTTCAATATATTCCCGTACATATTTTTGATTGATATTTTTACATGTAACACTTAAGATTAAGAATTTTCATTTTGAACGTGCTCAATTTTCCAAATGATGAGCTTTCTTGCTTGATTCGTGCGGCTGCTACACTCCTAAGTGTTGTTGAGAGGTCCTGCAGTAAAAGTTCGTCAGCTATTGGTGCTTTTCAATCCTATACCAAACAGTTATTTCTTTTTTTTTTCTGTTAACAAAAGTTGCAAATTACTAAACAAATATATTTCAATATAAAAAGTTTTTCTTGCGCATCCTTCATATTCTTCCTCGCAATACTAATTTCACAATTAGATATTTTTGAGGACAAGAAATGTTGTATGGAGGATTGTACGTTGTATAATTTTCAATTATAATAGGTGTATAAGTGAAGCACAAGAAACCAAAAATTTATTCATGAACAACAAGAATTATGAGTCAATTTTGACACTTCTTACATTCTTTTCTTTACTTTGCTTCGTTGTTTGTTCGTAATTGAATCCGCAATCTCCCGCCACTGTTTCATTTTGAATTTTGAAGTATTGCAATACCATAAATCTTTTTTAAACTCAAAACATTTACTCAAAATGGAAGTATTTTTAGTGTTTTATTGTGATTTTAAAAGTTCACTCTTGTCAGAATAAATTATTAAAATAATCACTGCACAAACACGTAGTTTTGGAGCTTTATATTGAGTTTACGACATTTAACACTTAAATACGAGGTTATCTTGAGAGCTCCGATCTCCCCAAAATAGGCGTTTACGTATGTGATAACATCCTCGTCTCTCCTGTGAGTAAAACTCCAAGGAAACTTGATACAGTCGTTAATTAATTATAAAGGTTAAAACTTTTATGTGGATTTAATTTATTTAATTGACTTATTGAAAGAAAAAAATCGTTCAAATTTAATTTTTATTTGAGTTTATAATGCATAGAAAATGTTTCTATTTCCTTATCTTTTTATCTTTTTGAGTTGGTGAAAATTATTGATAAAAATGCTCTAATTTTTTCTTTGATGAAATATATGTAGAATATTTGACATTGAAGAATTATTTCTTTTATTATAAAACGTTATTTGTTGCAGCTCGCCGTGGTACAATTAGTATGTCAGTGCCTTCGATGGTACATCGATCAGGGGGTTCGCTGATAGTGCGCAGCATAGTAAGCGGAGACGCTCTCTACAATCGTGACGACGTAGAAAACATCCTCGACGACGGAGACGACGTCGAAGCCGACGACTCAACACCGGGAAATCACGAAGATTCCCCCGACGCCGGCGGCGAACATCTCAACAAAGAATTGCCTGATTGTAAAGTGAAAAGAAACTATTTGTGCGTCGGCTGTGACTTTTTCACTCAAAATCCGCGCGTATATCTCTATCATTTACGCGACGTTCATAATGAAAAAGTAAAAATTTACGAGTGCCCGAATTGTTTGTACGCCTCTAAGCATTTCCAGAAATTGCTACGTCACACGAAGATGGTGCACGATGATGCCCCCTCTAAAAAAATCTCCAGCGAAGGACCCGCGGAAGAGGAGCCGCATGCGGCTGTGTTTAAGTGTTCGGTGTGCACGTTTACCGGAAAAACTCCCGCGATGCTCGCCAAACACGAGCGTGAAGAACATATCAAAACGAAATTTTTCCGTTGCTCGAAATGCACTTATGTAACCCACATCAAAGCGCGTTACACGAAACACGTCAAGTACCATTCCATGCCGATGATTAAGTGCGAGATGTGCGATTTCAGAACGCCGTACAAATGGAACCTGGACAGGCATTGCAAGAACCACAACGGACACGGTGCCTTCAAGTGTTCGGCGTGCAATTTTACAGCCGATATCAAACAGAGTTTGACAGTGCACGAGATGAATCACCACGTGCCGCCCGTGGGTCAAGCGGCGGGCTTAGGAGTTGGGAGACGGCGCAATAAAGTCGGTGCCAGCGATACTACCCTCGCCGAAGAAATCGGACAAGAACGACAAGCGCAAACTCAGGTGAGTCCATAATTTAATCATTTTCGACGCGACGTTGTACGCTTGAAATATTTTTTTATAAATTGCAATAATAAGTATAAATATATATTTTTATAACGAGATTCTATTTTTAACAAACAGAGAATTTCATAAACAACTTTTGACAGAAGATTTTTGCGTCGTAGTCAACTTCTTAAAACATTTGTCGCGTGACAAACTGAAAACTAACGTCATCTCCTAAATAAAGTTTTCTTCGCGTGTTTTGTATCAGTTCTAAGGACTGGTCTATTTATATAATTCGTAATAGAATAAGTGAGGTTAGAAATTTATAATCCTCTTATATATATATATATATATATATATATATATATATATATATATATATATATATATATATATATATATATATATTGAACTAACCGCGGTACATGAACTGATATTATTTTTGGAAAAATACTTGAAAACAATGAGCGAATAAAAATATTATTTTAAAGAAGCTAACCGTCGTTTCCAATTTTCTGTTTATTAAATTTTTGGCATGTATTTAGTTTCTTGGCAGCTTTTCTTAAACGTTTCATTTGCGGTGACTGGAACAAGAATCTAAAGCTTGAAAAATAATAAAAGCATTATTCTACTCGTAAATCGAAAATCTTAAATCGAAATTGAAGAGAGTCATAACTAAGGAAACCCAAATATGTAAAGCGCATATTCCACATATTATATGAATTTTTTCAAATATTCACTTATATTTTTACTAATTAACATATTGTTCGTAATTGAACAAATTTTGAAAGATGTAAAGCTCTGGCAGGCGTTTCAAAACTTAACGGTTTTATAAATCTCTTATTCCGAAGCAATTCCTTTTATTGTAGTTCTTAAGAAACTAATATTAAAGCAATATCAAACAGAGAGAGAAATGCTTTATTGTCAAAAAATTGTTACAATTTGTAGACAAAAGCTTTTGAAAACTAAAAAACAAACAAAAAAATAAATAAATAAAGATTTCGATATACAGAATAAAACCACAATGAGTAATAGTAATAGTAATAGGTAATAATTAGTAAATAAGTCCGAAATTAAATATTATTATTAGAATAGAAGTCGTTTACAGAGTAGAAGGCACTTTCCAGTAAATATTGCGGAATGTGAGAAAATATGATATCGATTTGATTTCAATTGGCAAGTGATTGTGCATTTTTTTACATTATAAAATATTGAGCCGTCAACTAATTCTGAACGTGGAGTAGGAAGGTAAAGATCGTGCTCCGCGTTCCTAAGTGGATAGCCATGCAACGACCTTAAGCAAACGGATTCAAAAATGAATAAGGAAGGAAAAGTCAGAATTTTTAATCTTTTAAAGAAGTCCCTTTCATGTAGTACGAGTAAATATCTAACAGCTCTCTTTTGTAGTTTAAATATTCGCTCAAATTGAGTCACACCACACGTATCCCAGAAGGGAAGGGCATATCGGAGATGCGACTCAATAAGTGCATAAGAAACTGTTAAGTTCAGTTCTTTGGAAACTGATCTCAACGCAAAGCAGGAGGAACTTAATTTTTTAGATGAGGAGACAATATGTAACTCCCATTTCAAGGAATTGTCCACAACAAGCGCTAATTCTTAGTAAAATGTCTTAAAGTTAGTTTTGCGTCAGTACTGATTAAGCTATAAGAAGAAAACTTTTCCTTATATTGCTAAATTAAGTAAGATAACATCTGGGGACGTGTCACAACCCACATTAACGCAATGTTTCCAACCAATGTTCAAAAATCTAAACGTACAAGACATATTAAACCGAGACCCATGTGGACATCAAGTATTTCATTGTTTCAATGCTGCGTAATAAAAACTTCAATGTACCAGTTGAATCAACACTACCGTAAAAATACCTTACTTCCTTATAGTCGGAGGTAATTGAGAAAATACTTAGTATATAAAAATTCAGTACAGGACAAACGTTGCGTCGGTATTCTACAGATTTCTTCGAGCTGGCGGTTGAACATTAACTTCGCAACTGCTATCTAGCGGCTAACTTTCGAGATACATTTACGTCGTTGTTCCTTCGACAATAATATGTGTTTACAAGTAATTTTCTACAATAAAGTTAAATTCTAAAAATAATACATTTGTGTCCTTGTTTCGCCGGAACGGCGATTGTATTAACGAAACCATTAATTATACTTAGCGACGATATTTTTCCAAAATCTTAACTCATTGCTTTTAAAGTGTTGAAATAAAAAATTCACTGACAGTGGCCACATTTGCACGAGAGACTTTCAACATTTTCTCTTCCTGCACCTGTTCCTGAAGGTCATTTTGTCAGATGCAGCACCGTACATGAAAAGAACTGAGAAAAATTTTGAAATCTTACACCCCAACTTCAAACATGTTACATGTCTTGTCCATACTTTAAATACTGTTGTTGAAGAATGTAATTTAATTGCAGATAAGAAAAATATTTTAAAGCCCCTATAAGTGTTCAGTTCTATGAAACAAAATTATCGAAAACTCCGCTTCCAAAACGGGGCATTTGTTTTTTATTGCCAGAATTCTTGTCAAATGAAAGATTTCAGATTTGTCTGACGAATCTATCCAAATTCCTTACTCATTCGTACACCGACAACTTTCGTTTATAGAAACCAATTAAAGCTTTGTTTCTAGATCAATTAATTGATGTATGAGAATTTTGTTGCATATTTATAACATTTTTGTTCATGTTTTGACTGAATGACTTGCATGTTTTGGTTACAACATTAAAAATATATGGTGTCCCCTGACCAAGGTCGATTTTTGAAACCAAAAAATAATCTCATTGGAAAAGGTAGAAAAGATAACCAAAATGGAAGGAAAAATAATTTACGGTCGAGCTGAGGGCGGTAAGTCGAAGTGGGCGAGCTTTTAAGGCCGAAAAAATGCTTTATCTTGCAAAACTACAAGCCCCGTGGAAAAAGTTGTAGGCAATAAAAAGGGGCGGCGCATAATTGGGCCGAACTGCTAGGATACTAGGGGAGAGAATAATAATAATAAAGTCTATTAATCGGGCAGTATACTTAAACCAAAATTATCTGTAATTTATTAGACTAAAATTAAACGTCCTATCCATTTGAACTGTTTCCAGCAAAGATAGAAAACTCCATAGCACCAAATTTTAGTGGACACAAAAAACGATGATCACCTTTTGTTTTTTCAATAAAAGAGTGAAATAGCGGCCAGATATCAAATGTTGAGAAATAATTGAAGAAAAACAGCTCAAGTAAATTAACATAAAGTGTGGTTAGCTTTAAACAAAATGGGGAGGTTGTCTGTTTAGACTTTTAAATTGTATCGGATTTTTTGAGTTTTCGCGAGTTTTTCTGATAGAAGCGTTCATAAATTATCTATCTAATCATATCGAAATGTTGATATAGGAAAAAACTGGGGTTACGTGATTTGTGACTAAAGCCAATGTTTCATGGGATTGCGGTAATTATCATATTTAATTGCCGCAAGGGTCCAATTATATGTTTATTATTAATTTGAAACTACCTGCTCCTCTTGGCCCAACTGTACGAAACATAAAAGAAGATCTACAACTTTTCGATTCACACCAAACATTCACTCTTTTGAAATACTACCTTCTTGCTTCAATTTCGTAAACCTATATAGGACTTTGCTTTACGATGAGCCTAGTATAAGCACAGATTTGGGCTAAGTATGTACAACTCTGACCATAGCTTGGAAGCCGTTATTGGCCCAGTCTTGGCGGGACTCTGGGATGATAACAATGCCCCTCGCGTGGTTTGCAAGCTTGAACCAGGCCTGGTTGCTTATAAAAATAGATTTTTTTTATATTGTTAATAAAATATAGTTTTATGACAAATTGCCAAGGCCGGGTTTTTCAGCATTGGCCCAAGCAAGCTCCGTCGTTCAAGTCTGGGGGCTTCTACATAGGAAGGGGATTGTATCGATAATTTTGGGAGACGAAACACCACTTTTGGTAGAAGTACTTTCATCAGAAAAAATTATTATGACAATTTCTGTCCTCTAAAATTAGCTTCCCTAAAGACAAGCCTTGCTACATTATCTTCTTATGATAAATAAATTTTAACTTTTACCTATCTTTGTAATTTCTGAGTGATATTTTGAAATTTGCATCACCGAAACATCTAAAGCTCTTGCATCAGTTTCATAATGAAATTTTATATCTTATAATGAATAATTCTCTGTTGTAATAAATTTCTTGATTAAATGCCAATTAGTACATTTGCTAATTGCGCACTTTGGATACATTTACCTGAAAAAATCAATGACCTTGTTTATCGATTTTTTGACAATTAAATAAAAGTTTCTTGTAATGTTAACATTATATTTAAAAACAGAAAAGTTTAATGAAGATCATTTCAACAGATTAATATTATCATGATAGTCTTCATTATAAACATTAGTCTTTGATTTGTGAGATAATGGGAAAATTTTAGTTGACCGATGACTTAAAAGTTTGGCATAACTATTAGTTGTATTTGACACAATATGAAAGGCACTTTACTATAGAGAAAAAGAAGTTTTTTGATAATTTCCAAATACTTAATTGATCAATACTAAAATGATGTTAAAAATTAATCTTTAACGAAATATGGTTGGACTGTAAAAAACAAAAGTTTTATTCGATACTTTTTTATCTTTAACAAGAGCTGTTCCACTTATCCGGAGACATATTAAAGACACACAAGAGTCAAACTATTTTTCTAAATCATTCGATTTGTACGGAAAATTTAATAGAAATAAGTTAGATAGTAACCCGTCTACGCCCTTGGCGAAAAATTCATTCTTAACCCGAAATATCTTGAGTGATCGCCCACGTAATGACGAAAGCGAAAGAATCTCGCAAAATAGGTGGGTATATAAATATATCTCTTGGATAACTTTTACCTATTGAGAAATGTATAGTATTCCATTTCGTGCTGTTACCGTTTCAGTTCAAAATATATTTTGCTTAAAATCTGGGTTCGGATAGCCGATAAATGTTTGTTGTTTATATATCTACTTTTAAAAATGTTAGTATTAACATAGACATCTTCAATCAGTTAAACTTTTAGTATTGAGGTTAAATACTTTCAGTTTATAGATAATAATTGTTATTTCTAGCTAGTAATTGTACATAATTATACAAGTGAGAAAAATTGTATATTTCTCCCGAGCATACATTGTACTTTGGGGTTTCAGTATTTAATAATTGTATTATATAGGCGGAATTGTAATATTTCAAGTCATTAGTTGTTACTTTGTAGTAGTAAATTTATCACATTCCCCTGTAACGACTATAGCTGAAGCTGCCCGATATCAAAATCAAAAGTGCCCTCCTAAGATGTTTTCAACCGTATATTTATAGCAATTTTTCAATGATTATTAAGTACTATAACGTTATAGTTCTTGCAATATCAATTGCAAATTATAAAAACTAGATAAAAACCCTTGCCGACAATTTTGTTTGATCTATCATAGGTGTGGATACCTCATTTTATAAATACTTTTAAAATTATTTATATCTAATGCGAGAAAGTAAGTATTCATTAAAAGGCAATCGAATCATTATAAATTGGACGGCATTATACGCCCCATTATTTAAGTAGATGCTCATAATTGTAGTCCTACTTGGAATTTGGAAAAAAAATAATTGTTATACCTCGTTAACTTGCTACAACTGAATATTAAATTATAAAACATAAATAGCCAAGTAAAATGTACCTACCTGTAAGGTAGTTTAGTTTAAACAGGGTACAAGACTGAGCCCTTTTTGTACCCCATTCGTCTTTTTCTGGCAAACGAAATATCAAAGCAAAAGCCACGAAGGAAAATCATTTTCTTGCAAATAAAACAAAAGAAAAAAACATTTCAATACCAAAGTATCTTTATAAATAATTTGTTAGAATCGTCTGAAGTAGAGTCATCATTTGATTGAATTATGAAGGGTTCAGAAGAGGGTGATACCACATACTCATCTTCTCTTTTGATAACATGGTCAACACAGTTTTTCCAAAGCTCATGGCGGTCTGCTGCTTTCGAAGAAATTGTGTATATACTTCTTCGGTCAATAGAAATGCATTTATGCTTACGATTCGATGTGTTCATTGGTAAATAATGGAGATGATGAGTCCACGTGGACTCACGATTTGTAGAATTTTATACGTCGAGTAAACATTATTTTTCATTTCTTAATTTTGTATAAGTGTCGTGCGTATTTATGAAATATTGATTGTTCCTCGCATAACTGTCTTCTGCAATTTATATTGGATGAACTATACTTCCACGCCAGGAAACTCATTCTCAGCAAGTGGTATTCGGACTCAGTTGAAGTATTCAAATAACTCAGATGGGGTGAACAATCAATATTAAATTGGACGCCACCACCTTTTTAACGAACTACGTTAAAAATTAATAAAAAAGTTGGAAAAACTGGAAACTGGAAAGAGCACAACGAATAAAAAGCAGTTATAAATTGAAAACGAATCATATATATTTCATATATCATATATTATATATTATATATTAAAGATAAGACTGGGATTATTTATCTATGGAAATTCTGGATAACCCTCAACTGGATTCCCAGATGTTCGAGTTGTATTTTTTGTTACTTGTGATGGTTTAAACTCCAACCTGCCGCAAAACTACGATAAAAAGATAAAACGAGGAAGGAAACGGGAATATAGATGGAAATTACTGATGAAGGAACGAGTAGAAAGAAAAGATTTGAATAAAAAATTCTTTAACATATACAAAAACTGAATTTATATGGAAACTATCATATAAAATTTGCTTAAAACAAAGTTATAACCGGACGTTTTGTGAGCGCGATAAATAAAGCAAAGAAAAACTTAATAGCGAATTAAAAGAAAAATATCACTACAAATTTACTAAAATTTACTTTCTTCTAAACTTGAGATGGGTAGAGGAAGATTTCGAATAAATTCCGAGGTTTTATAGAATTTCTCGAATATTTAAAATGTAACAATGCTCCAGTACAAAAACACGGATTTTTTTAACTGTAGGAGTTTTTGGAACTAAATTGAAAATAAAAACATTTTATTTTATATAATCTTCTGTTTATCTACATACTGTTAAATTATTCCAATTTCCTATAAATTTTATGATACATTTTTGACAATTCTAGAAATTTTCCTGTTCTATTAAATTAAAGTTCAGACCCAATAGGTGGGGCTATAGCCCCATTAGCCCTCTTCATAGATCCGTCACTGCTTTTATATATTATTTGTCTTAATTTTGTCAAATAATATCATTATCTGTGAATACCTGGTATAAATTCGTAGATTTTTGATTTTATTTTTGCATTAATTATCCACCGTTAAAAAAAGAATAAAAAACAAACTACCAACTTTCGTGTTCTAAATTTTAAAACATCTCTGTTTTTCCTTAACATTTGATCTTGTTTTTGGAGCAATGCCTAATTTACAAATACTGGCCTTCCCACGTACCTACAGACTTCAATTTATTTTTCTAAAACGCTTCCTCTAAACAATGAACCTAAGAAAAATTGTCTGCTGTCGGGTATCTATTTCGCTAATTTAAGAATAGCACGACGCCTTTGGGTTCTTTAATATATTGTACAGTTCAAAATTTTATTATAGTTACATTTAGATTTTAGTTTATAAACTTAAGTTCAATAACACATCCACCTCTCGTAAGAACTAGGACGAAAACAATTTTTCATTATGCACGATTATTTTCAGTAGTAATAACTATCGCTATAAGCAATAGGCTTGAAAAAGTTGTTATAAAATTTTTGAGCATCAAGTTCGAGGGTTTTTAGAAAATTTTTTGCTAATTATAGGAAAAATACGGAGCAAAAACAATTTATTTGAAGACGCAATTAACAAAAGAACAATTAGATCCAGACGTGTTAGTTTCTATAACTGTTGTTAATTTGATTATGATGCTCTTCGTCATTATTCAAGTAGGATTTTATTGATGTGCCCCGAAATTTTTATAAGCTCTTGCTTTTGTACACCACTTTTGTCCAATCGGCTAACCGCTGTCGCTCTTTTGGAGTGGTTAGAATTTTTTTTCTTAGTATACAAGCCAATCGTTCGGCAGACGAATTTGTCCAATTTTAAATCCAACTAGTCCAGACCCGTGCTGCTCCGCAGCAGTGACTATGTGGATAATTATAGCTTCGTCATAAAATCAATCAATACTTATGTTATCAAGGTATACAAAAAGTATCGGGGCACGGTCAAAAAATCAACCATCATTTCTACATTGTTCATAATACAATAGACTATGTAATTTCACAATACTTCCTTCCAAACAACATTGGCTGTGCGTCGACCCTTTGATTTAATCTCTACCTTGACATTTTTGAACGATTTCCCACGTGATAGGGCTACATACAACTCTGTAGCTATATTAGAACCTGAGATATAGATCTTTGAATGTAGAAAAATTGCCAAAACCTACAAAAATCCATAACTCCACATTGAATGTCCGCGCCTAGCTCCTCTCCAACTCAACCGATTCAAGTGTTCAAAAACTCAAAAGAAAGAAGGTGTTTCAGCGAGTGTTATTAAACCAAAAAGAACTCTGTAGCTATATTAGGACCTGAGATATAGATCTTTGAATGTAGAAAAATTGCCAAAAACCTACAAAAATCCATAACTCCACATTGAATGTCCGCGCTTAGCTCCTCTCCAACTCAACCGATTTAAGTGTTCAAAAACTCAAAAGAAAGAAGGTGTTTCAGCGAGTGTTCTTAAACCAAAACGAAGTCTCTATCTTGAATAGAACCTGAGATATTGAGGATAGAACGTGCATATGGGAAAAACTCCCATAAGTAATGTACAGGGGGAAATCGCATTTGAGTATATCTTGAGAATGGTGAAAATTAGATGAAATCCGATGCTCGATGGCTGATCTGTGCATCAATACCTTTCATTGAAAAAAAAAATTAAGCAATTCGGTTGGGTAGAACGCATGAACGGACTCCGAATGGAAATCATCAATGTTTTTAATATATAAGATGGTTATATTATCATACCATTGATCATTTTTCGAATACAATAGATCCTTTTAGTCGCAATGTACACGACACCCCAAAATCCATACAGTGATCTTTTTCGGTTTGCTAGTGATGAAATAATCTGTTGATTTTAATGTTTGGGCCACTTTTTGATATCAAGCTTTTAAATAATAATGCTGCCGTTGTTTTCTATTAAAAATTTGGTTTCGGTACACATTCTTTAACCACTTGTCTTGCTGAATACAAGGTTAATTCAACTCGATTTGTTACAGAACAATCTTTTTTCATTCTATACAAAAAAAGTCTCTCAAGCAAGCAACAGCTTCCCCACCTCGCCAAGCTAATTCTACCGCGTCTATGTGATTGCAGCCCTTCAGGGGTGGTTTTTTATTATAAATTTATCATTTCTACGGAACTTAATACTGTCGAACTTTGTTTCCTTTTGTAGGGATATGATTGCAATTTTCGTCGTATAGAATCACGGACAGTTTGTTGAAATACAACAATAGTAACTTTCTTTTCTTTATTATATTTTTCTAGTAACAGCTTGCTAGGTTTTAACATTAGTTTCTTTAAACTACCATCTTTTTTCTCATGTTCACAGTTCAATTCTTCAATATCAACACCAATTCTTCCGCCATACGATATCCATTTAATTCATACTATCTACCATTGCGAAAGCTCATAAATGCTGTCCACACGTATTTTTCAATGTAAAAAGCATTTTTCGGAAAGTTTGTTTCCATAATTTCATCAATATTTTCGTCAACATTACAACCAAATCGTGAAATTTTCAAATATTAAATATTTGAAACATCAAAATCGAAATAAATAAATCAAAATAAATTTTTAAGCGGTATAAGGGAAATTTTTTATATAGGAAGGTTTGTTGGAGTTGGCCCTGATATAGGAGCTGCTCCTCTGCAGAGCTGGAGTTCTGAAATGGCCAGAAAAAGACGAAAAGAGTAGTCTAAGTAAAAACGGTTCGTTTAGCTGGTGAACCTGTAGCAAATGACAAAATATTATGCAAAAAAAGTCCATATCCTCCAGGTCTTACAATAAACGGTTTAGACATAGATCGGGTAGAAACGTACACATATCTCGGAATCACAGTAAACGCGAAATGGGACCAGGTATCAGAAATAAGATCACGGATAGAAAGACCTCGAGATGCATTTAACAACATAAAGATACTATATACCAGCAAAGATATTTCTTTACAATTAAAATTAAGACTAGTCAGATGCTACATATTTTCTGTTTTTTTTTTCTATGATGTAGAAGCTTGGACTACAATCGACGCTTGTAGTTGATTGTCCAAAAGGCAAAGTGGATAGTACGTTAATAGCCGCAACGGATAAGGCAGTGAAAGAAGAGATGGAGAAATGCTTTATTGTCAAAAAATTGTTACAATTTGTAGACAAATGCTTGTAAAAAAATTTCAATATACCTACAGAAGAAAATCACAATGAGTAACAAAATTATACGTAGAACTAATAAATAATAATTAGTATATACATTCAAAGTAAAATTAAACCAGTATGCAGCATACCCGGAATTGAATATTATTAGAATAGAGCCGTTTAAAGAGTTTAAATTGGCAAGTGATTGTGCATATTTTTGCATTGTAAAATATTGAGCCCTTAATTAATTTTGAAAGTGGAATAGGAACGGATTCTAAGATGAATAAGGCAGGAAGAGTCAGAATTTTGAATCTTTTAAAGAAATGCCGGCAATAAGCCCTCTAGTTTAGAGTAAATTTAGAGTAAAGTACAGACTGTACAGTCGATGGTGTCTGGATCATATGACGACATGCCAGAGTCTATAGTATTAGATCTGATCTTAGTTATTCTGGTTCTGGTGCCGTTACATGCAGGACCATACCAAAAGAATAAAAAATTGACTGAAGACATTCTTGACCAGCACACACACTGGAATAATCAATATTGAGATCGCCGCAAAGAATTAGTTTGCTTTTTAGAGATAAGGACTCCAATAAGATCAGTATTTTGTGACAGAAAGTATGCAGAAGAAGCCCCAAGTTTACAAGTCTCATGTAGGTTAGACAAAACTTTCTCTGTAAGCGCATTTTAATGAAAAAATTATCTTTTTATGTTTTTATTTTTATTTTTTCTCAATTCACACCTCTGGATTTCTATTACATCAAGGTAATTTATTCTAATTTTAAATAGTCTTTAGTCAGTCAGTATTAAATCGTATTGTGAATATTGTTTAATGTTGCGTCCCACAGATTCAAATCGGCTTATATTTTGATGTTCTTTGGATATGTTAATACTTTAACAAAATATATGAACAATCTAAAAAATGTGCAAACCACATGATAGAACAATGGTATAATCCTTATTTTTAGAATTTACATAAGAATATTGTGGGATTTGAGAAGCAGACATCGGGGTATTAATGTAGAACATATGTTCAAAGATAATTCAGGAAATAACGTTTATCGCAAAGTCATTCATAATCGTTACCAGTTTTACATTATATTTGTCAACATTCTTATTAGCCAGGTCAAATTAACCCAAAAAATAGGTCTATCCTTGCTTACTGGTAAATTCATAAGCACGTAAAAGATACCATTATAATGATAAGTCCCTATTGATTCCGTGTGTGTTAAAATTTTCATTCAAGGTGAAAAGTTTGTAAATTGGGATTTTTGGATATTCTTGCCAAACGATTAGCTTTGTGATAAAAATAGCTCAGACGAAAACTGTAGATCAAGTAAATTGTTCTTATATCTTTTCCACTAAGATTTATCATTTCTGAGAAAAAGTCATTCAAAAGTTAGCTGGAGTTGTATTCTCTATCAAATGCAAACATTTCCACGCCATGTTAGAGGTAGTTTCCGAGGCGTGTTTTTCGCAAAAGGCATACTTCATGATCGATTTTATTTTAGTTGTAAATCAAATCTTATTGAACTTCTTCTTCATTATTTCTTCCATAATTATGTTTTTCCTCTATATCTTCTAACTGGAGCTGTATTCTCCATAAAAGGCACACTTTTCTACGCCATATTAGAGGTAGTTTACGAGGCGTGTTTTTCGCAAAAGGCATACTTCATGATCGATTTTATTTTAGTTGTAAATCAAATCTTATTGAACTTCTTCTTCATTATTTCTTCCATAATTATGTTTTTCCTCTATATCTTCTAACTGGAGCTGTATTCTCCATAAAAGGCACACTTTTCTACGCCATATTAGAGGTAGTTTACGAGGCGTGTTTTTCGCAAAAGGCATACTTCATGATCGATTTTATTTTAGTTGTAAATCAAATCTTATTGAACTTCTTTTTCATTTTTTCTTCCATAATTATGTTTTTCCTCTATATCCTCGAACAGATGTAAATTATTGTAGCATCATATGTTTGATTGTTGAAGTTGGTATCTTCTGTTTAAAGTTCAACGTTTGAATACGGGTGGCATTGACAAATGACTTTCTTGCAGCCTTATTTTGAACCACACACCTCTACGTGATAACTTGCATTATCCATTACTATCTTACGGTTCTGCGAAAGAAGATTTATTCTTTGCTGGAACCATTTTTTTAAGACATCATCATTACCGTATGAGAAGATTCAGAAGTCACCTATAACAAAACTGTCTGAACTACCGTGATCTATAAAACCTATTCCTTTGGTTTACCATATCTTATTATTCTTTGGTAACTTGTCCACACTTATTTTTATTGAAATAGATTTCCTGGAATGCTTTTATATCGTAAATTTAGAACTAATACTTCTTTCGAAAACTCGTAATTTTTTTAAACAATTAATATACATATACAAATTAGAGTAAAAATGGTTGTTAAGGGTAACAGTCTGAAAAGTAGACAATTCTAGAGGCACTGCTCTGAAAATTTTATAAGGAGCTACGTGATACGTAAGCCCGTATTTTCTTTTTCCGTCAGATAAAAGAATTGTAGCAAAGATTTCCGACCAATTCAGTGAACCGAATCCAAGTAAGTCCATCTAAACTACATTTCCAGATCCTGCTAGAATACGTTTCAGCTTCTATCATACTGGAAGGGGGAAAATAAACTTAATTATTTTTTTTCCAGCTATTTGTGATATTATGAAACATTAGATGTTGATATTATAACTTGAAGAATTTGACGAATTTCTATTTAGTTTAGTAAGAACTAATGAAATTTCTAATTTGTTCCAAATATAAATCAGCAATACAAACAAAACTTACACCGCATACTTCTCTAGAATTTTTTCAAATTTAAGTAAAAAGTTGATGGAGACGATGTTTTATATATGCCGAAACTACATTTTCTGTAAGTGATAAATCTGTATCTTATTTTATGAGATGTAAATATTTCAGTTACCTAATAAGTTTAGACGAATATAATTGGATTCATTCTTCATTATTTTTGTAAATATTCCCCATTAAGTTCTATACACTTTAACATGCATTTGAACCAATTGTCGAAGCATATAATTTGAACGCATCAATCGCATCTTTAGATTATGTTTGATCTACGGAAATAAGAAGAAATCATTGGTTGTTAAACAAATGTTTTTGTTTGAACTGATGTGTGAGACCTCGCATTGCCGAGGTGGAGAATGATTCGTCTTCTGCAATTGGTATACCATTCAGACCATTTGCTTCGGAGTGCTTCGTGCGCGAACAACTTAAATTGAATTTGACTCGCCTTGAAAGACCCATGCAGTGTCATGGACGTGTTTTGAAGCACCTCGATTGAATTTTTTCTTTGCACCAATCGACAAGAGAGTTTTTGAGGGTATCCAACGCGAAAAATTCTTTTTGTCAGCCAAATTTTCATGCAATATTAGATGTATGCGATTGGAACTAATGCCCAAGTTTGTCTAAATCTCACGGTATGTCAGATGACGATCTTGCAATATCAATTTACGAAGTGCGACCACGATTGACGAAAAACCAGCGAAACATGGTGGCCCGTCAAAAGTCGGAGGGACTTGGTCGACACATTGCTGTGGGATTAAACCATGTCGAAAGTCATCTCACGAATATGTCCGCGATATAATTCAATTTTTTGACAAAGATGAATGTTCTGAGTATGTTCACTATTAAACAGTGTTGTCTTATCTCAAAACTTAGTAGAAACCTTCGTGATATAATTACGTATTAGCTAAATTCGAAAATTTTAAGTGGCATCACTCCTTTCAATATCAAAAATAGAGTGGAGTGAATTGGATATATTATTACATAATATATAGTCGTGGGGAAATGTTTTTTACTACCTTTTTTTCAATTCCTTTAATTTTTTTCTATTTTCTATTTTTTCTATTACAATTTGGACAAGAAATTAACGAGTGAGTGGTCCATTAGGAGTTACAACGCGCCACTGATTTATTTATGCATTTTTAAATCTGACTTATCATTCTTCTATAAATTAATTGCGAAAAGTTCATAATTAATGCCGGGAAATTTTTTTAATAACATAGTTTCATATTTTAATTTATTCGTATGTCGCTTATTACGTTACATAACGTCTGCAAAATTATTTATTCTCGTTAATCTTATTTCCATCAATAATTAATTTCGATTTGAATCGTATAGTTTATAGTTAGATTTTGGATTTTCCTTAATTGGGTTACTCTACTCTATTTTCGTTTTTTTCTTACTGGGACTTTGTATGGATATACAAATGCGTTTCACTACATCATTATTATATTGCTTCGAATCCTGAGGAACGTACGTTATATATACGAGGGTAGTTTCAAAAATTTCCGATTTAAAAAGAAGAAACAACTAATTTTTTCTATAATTATTTCAATTTTTCAATATACTCTCAGTACATCGATGTTTTAACCTTTTTAACCCTTGTAAATAATGTTTTTTCCTCTAGGCGTCTACGTATGACTTATACTACCGGTCAAAAGCTTCTGCCCATACTAATAGTTTGCGTGATACACGTGAAAAAACAACACGATCGATTTTGAAATTTATATTCATAAGAATACAGTTATAACCAAAGTCTGTAATTATTAAATATTTATTTTTTTTATTCGTGGATGTGACCCCCTTTTGTTTTCATTATTTCAGTACACAATTTTGACATTCTCTGTAAGATATTTTCAACCGATGGTTCGTAGGTTTTACACATTCCAAAACTTTCAAGTCTGAATTTGCGAGAACGATAACATTTCGTAAACAAAAAGATGTCTTGGTCCAAAAAGTATAAATCCTAACACTCTTTTGTGTCTCATAACGCAAAGTGGGACTAAACTACAATCATAAACATGCCCTCGTATAATCTCTCTCCGATAAGTGGAATTTTGAGGTTATAGTGATCAATTAATTCGTGCTATTCTTGAAGCATCCGAAATGGTTCAAATAAATTACTAAATAAACTTCTTTCCAGATATTTTTGTATGAAAAAATAGAACACAACTATGTTATGGATGTCAAGTGAAGACATTCCATACAAAAAATAGTATAAAGCAAAGAAATAATTTCAATAAATCGTTTACGTGATTAAAAATGGGAAGAAATATTAATAATAGTCACTTCGCTTTGTCCAAATCATTTTAATAGTATTGTGTGTTTGGAAAGGGATCGAATATAATGATACTTGAATCAAAGCAGATTTGATGACAGTTATCAAACTGTATCGAGCACCTAGACGCGGTATTACAATTTTTCGAGTCTAATCGTAACGTAGAGCTTTCACCATATAATGCAATAGATGAAGTTAGCATAGATAAACGGAAATTAAAATCGGAAAACCCCACGTGGTAATTAGATTCTCTATTAAATCACTCATTATTCACGTTATAATCAACGATAGTGACTATTCTATTATCTATATTATAAATAATTCAAATACCTACATCATGGACTGGACGTTTGATACGAATGTTTTTATGAACCGATAATTGTAGCTTACTAATTTCATTTTTAGTGATATATATTGAAGTCCCATGAATACACTATTTATACATTTCCAGTCGATAGAAACATTTTTCTTAAATTGTGGTAATAAATTATGAAACGGCTTGGTATTTAATTATTTCTTATGTAATTTTATACAAATATTTTACTTGATAGTAACCTTGAAACGTATTATTAAGTACGTCACCAAGGAAAAAATCAACGGAAGCTACAATAAAAAAAAACGGGTGTTTCCTTGACAGGAAAGAAATAAATGAATCCTGATGATACCCAATTTTATAATAAAAAAATTTGATTTTTATTATTTTGAGTTATTAATACGGGTAGAATATTATTCAATGAGGGGTAATGTAGGTCATAAATCTCGCAGATAAAATTTACAGCACGAGCCGTAGGTAAAATGTACTTTAACCTTTATAGTACACCTCATAGTTGCTGAAAAAATGTTAATTTTTTCACTGTTAAACACTGGACCATAGTCTCACTTCATTTTTAAGACTGTCTGTTTCAAAATATGATTATAAAAGTGTCATTTTCACAATTTAGATAAATCTGTTACCATTCTATTGGATTCTGGACACTACAATATGATTCTTACTTATTATACATCATATTTGCTGACAAGATTTGATATTTTTGTGCTGTTAAATATTGAATCATACTTTATATTAGAGTTTCCCGTTTCAAAATGTGACCCTAGAAAGGTATTTTTGATTATTTTCATGGTTTTCGGCCAGTAAGGTGTGATTTTGACTTACTATACATCATGTTGCTAAGAAATTGTCAGTTTTTTACTGTTAAACACTGGATCATAGTCTTACTTAATTTTTGAGATTGTTTATTCCAAAATATGGCCATCAAGTCATTCGAGGTATGGCAAGTGGCCCCATCTTGCTGGAACCCCGCTCTTGAGTTGAAACCTGCAACTCTGGGACCAAAGAATTTCGCAACATATCGCAGTAACGGTCACTATTCACATTGATTGCTCGGCCTCGTTGATCTTCATGAAAATAAGGACCAATAATTCCTTTAGCAGACATAGAGGCCCAAACAACGACCCTTGGACTGTGCAGGGTCGTTCATGCTTTCGTCTCGGATTCTCGACTGCCTTCGTCGCTGAACAGTATGTTTTCAAAGTTGTTAAATCGCAGCATCATTTCGTTCGCAAAATTCAGTCGATTAGCATAGTCCGTATCCTTCAATTCTTGAACCAATTGAATTTTATAGACTTTTAAATGCAAATCTTCGTTTAAAATCAAATGTAAGGACGATTTTTTGATGTTTAAGGCTTGTCTTCGCTTTCGGATGGATAAAGATTGATTTCGACGAACCGTTTTCTCGAATATCTTGATCTATTTCCTAATGCTATCGTCATTTGGCGTGGCGTGGCGTGTACGATATTCCGCACGATACAGACGTTGAGCAGTCACTATTGAATCACCGTTACGATAATACGCTCGTACGCAAAATGCGCGATGCGTCTCCGAGTACTGTTCCATCGTGAATAAAATACCAGATACTCTCTTTGGACACCTTGTATTTTTGATTAGTTTCACAAACCTGTCATCATTTTGTTGGTTTTTGTTCAGTAAGGTATGATTTTGACTTAGAATACATCGTAGTTGCTGAGAAAATGTTAATTTTTTATTGTTAAACACTAGATTATAATTTAATTTCCTTTTTTAAATTGTCAGGTTCAAAATATGTCTACAAATTGGAAATATTTTTGCTTAAAAAAATACTTTTTGTATCACACAAGCTTTTAGGGAGTTCGTTTTGGGTTCATACACTCCCATTTCAATTCTGCTTATAGTTTTAGAGCCATTTCATGCCATGTCTGTTGATTTACAATTTGTTAGTTAAGAGGTAAATTTTTCTAAAAGCTCAAGGTTTTCGGTATATCGTCTTGAGGCATGCCCCATTTTGAATCACTTTCTGAGGGAAGTATCCGCCTATCTCTGAAGACTTCTTCTCTAAGCATTGCCTAGGTAATATTTGTCAAATATTAATTGCGATAGGATTGATACAGTTCGCTGGATTTATATTAAAAATTGACTCCATATCCACATCAATACATGATGATAATTGCGGGAAGATGCAATTTTGAGGGATTCATATGTCGTTGTAAATTTATGTCCACCATGTCTTTTCAACCTTGTTTGTTCTTGTCTAGGTCCCGAATTAACCATAATGTAGCCTCCATGGTATACCAGACAATAAATAAGCAGAAAACTTTACCGAAAAAAAGGGAATGGACTCCATGTTTTGGATCAAAGGCACACTGCAGCCTAAAGCGAAACAACAGACGATCTATTTTGCGAATTTCATACATTCACATTTTGCCTGCGTAAATTAGACTCTTTCCCAATGTCATTGTCTTTGTCAGTAACTCCCTAGTTAACTAAAATTAAAAACGCTGCCTTTTTTTTAAATTGGAAGATGGCTGGTCTATTTGAAGACTGGCAATTAATTTAAGTCTTAATGCGAGTACCGTAGCCGGAGTGAGGAAGCGATGGTTTTGTAAATACTTACACGATAACTTAATATTGGTGAACATGCAACAAAGGTCAAGTAAATTTACACAGCCAAAAAATTGCAAAAATCTGTCCCAAGACTTTTATGCTATCCTCGAAGGAGGCTAAAACCTTGGGAAGTGAGACAGATAAATGGGTGATTCCGTTCTAACTGTGATTTTTTGTATTCAAAATTTCAAGATTTTAAAATTTAACTTTTCTAACTTTTTTATGCATATTATTCATCTATTTTACTGTAAAAATAAAACTCTAAGAGGAATTTACTATATATATCCCCTTTTATAGCGTTATACGCCTTTGGGTTCCTAATCTCCAGGCCTGTCTATCTTGCCAGTCGTCGACTGCTAGGTTCCTTTCGGACATTGCTCTAGTGATTCCTTGTAGCCATGTTCTAGGTGGTGTAGGAATTTACTACAACTTCAAAGTATCACGAGCAAGACACAAATGTCGGATTTTGAGTTCCACGGTACTGACATGGTAACTTAAGATATTAAACAACAAGTGCATCAATTTTCCTCAGTTTGATCATAAACATTAGAATTTATAAGGTAATTAGTTTAAATCATTTGTTACGACAAAAAAAATTAATAATTTATCGGTAAATTATAGGAAAGGACATGACACGGTACTGACATGGTAACTTAAGATATTAAACAACAAGTGCATCAATTTTCCTCAGTTTGATCATAAACATTAGAATTTATAAGGTAATTAGTTTAAATCATTTGTTACGACAAAAAAAATTAATAATTTATCGGTAAATTCTAGGAATGGACATGACACGGTACTGACATTCAAGTGATGTAGTATAAGTTTTCTTTAAGTGGCAAGTTATATTGTATAAAAATAATGTTTAAATATCTTAAGAATTATTCAATTAACACAAAATTTTTATTAATTGATTATTAATTAATGACTAGTACAAAAAAACAATACAGGACATTGAATATCACAGTTAGAACGGAATCACCCAAATAGCCTTTGGAGTCAGAACAATGAGAGGTTCAATTCCTATACCAATAATATGTATGTACAATATGTTTTTGTCTCTGTGTTAATACATTATTGATGATTTTCTGTACATTATAGTCTGATGTAGTGCACTAGATAATGAACCATGGTTTAGTACCTTGATTGTCTTTTTGGACTAACAAAGTTATCCTCTTTCATGTATTTTTATCTGTTTTTGAGGTTAAAGGACGTCCCGGTGATTCGTCTTCTCCAACTGATTAATTTTTAAATCACTTCTTCGGTACTTTTTCTTAATTGTTTATGTTTCACGACAGACACAGCTATTACGATTAAGTAATTGCCATAATAAAAATGGAATCACCTTATTTCTTGATCACATCTCTTTTATTAACAATTCAATGAACGTAATAGTAATGGATATTATAGTTTATCTGTACATATATCTTTTTATATGTGTGCACGTTATCCTTTCAACAATTGGTAACATTTTTACATGAAATTGTTGATAATTACGCATAGAAATGAACCTTGGTTATTATGTGACGTGCAACGTTATATAATCAAAATTGAAAGTCAAAAAACAGACTCGAAATATAATAGTGAGTGAGGGTAAAACATAATACACACAAAGGATCTATCTGTACTATCTATCTTAACATGTACGAGGTGTGACTGTTAAATATAAGTTTTTGGTTTTTTATTTTCATCTTTCACAAAAAACAAGTTTTTTTTTCATGATATTTGGTGAAAACTTACCGTTTTATGTCCCAAATACACTGTAATTATTTAATTTGAAATCTTTATTTTTTGATATCGTGAAAGTTACCAATTTTCAATCGAAAATTCTCCCGTCAAAATCTCAGTTTTTTTTAGGAAAATGGTGAGATTTTTGTTCGTTGAAATCTCCACTTTCTTATAGTGTTAAAAACATTACCATCACCATGGTAAATTTTCTCAAACAAGGCAAAAAAAGTTGCATATAAAATTTTTTTTGTACCATTTATTACAATTTTAGATTCTAATTACTCATTATTATCAATGACTGTAAAATTTTAATAAAAACCAAAAACTGTATAAATGTTTAAAAAAAGTTTAGGATCGACTTTTTTCTATTTTTTTTTTTGCCTGAATATTTACCATGATAATGATAATATTTTTTTATACGGAAATTTCAACGAATAAATCTCAACGTTCTTTTTTCAAAAAAAGTTTTGACGGGGGAATTTTTTATTAAAAGGGTGTTTTTTCGATACTAAGTCAAAAATATTTCAAATCAAATAAGTTCAGTGTATTTGAGACGTAAAAAAGTAATTTTCCACCAATTTTCGTGAAAGAGAGAGTTTGTTTTGTAAAAGATAAAAATAAATAACCAAAAACCTGTTTTTTTTAATATTTCCCATAAATTATGAGGTTATGTGAAAGTGTAAAAGACAAACGTGGTAGATCTTTTCATTATCTATAACTTTGCTATGGAACTTGGAGTTTTGCTAGAAATCGAAATAAATCGTTTTTTTACCCTTGAAAACTCACCCCCTTCCCCTTTTCCACATCAGATTACCCGTAATAGTACATTACGTAACGAATTTGGAAAGTGATACATCTCGCAATAGTTACTGTTTTACACGAGCCGCGTAGCGGCGAGTGCTGAAACGTAACGAGTGCAAAATACACTTTCCAACGAGTTGTGTACACTATTTTTCGTATTTTCGTATTTTTTAAATAAGAAAGTCATTAAACAATATCACACATGTGTTGATAAATATTCCCACTATCGTAGGGAGACCATATAGTGGGTTTCATCCTAATATTAGTTTTATATGTGTACGGCAAATCTTAGATGAAAATTTCAACATTCAAAAAATGTGTGCTTAAACTAGATGTAATTTAAATTCACTTGATTATTTTTTTCCCAGAGACATTGTAGTCCTAATATTATCATAAAATCATTTTTAGGTAACGAAATTCAAATTTAATAAACGCCTAATCATTGGTCATGACGTCAAATGAGAAGTCCTGGATTTATTGAGGTCCAAACAGGGTGTTGATTGTGTTTTGGAAAAAAATCCTGTTTATTATTGTGCTCCTGAATCGTTTTTATATTCTGATTATTCTTCTAGCATTCTGTCATTCATGATGACTGCACATTTTGTATTTAATCAAGATTTTACATTGGTTGAGGTTAAAGTGAAAACATTGAAATAATCTTTGCAACAACACAAAAAATTTTCACATGTCTTTGAACTCGTATCGGGTTTCTTTTCACATTCCGGTACGATACAATACCTATAGAACGATTTTTTAACTTTTTCCAAGACTTTTATCGATATTATAACCTAAAATCTGTATAAAGTAACCGTCAAACTCTAAGTAAACAAATACTGGACGTGGAAATTGACAAAACCGATACTTTTTTGACAGAATATATACTTTTTATAAAGTATATAAGTGACTAAAACTCATTAGACAAGATAATAACGTGTGACGAATCAAATCTGCATTAAAAGAAAAAGATATAAGTTTATTGAAGCTGTCTTGAAGATGCGCGTCCTGAAGGAAAAAGACGCCAATGTTTCGAAAAATGGAAAATATTTTATACCTCCAATATCGTTATTTTATAGACACGACTCGTATTTCCATACCTGAGCACGTCTAAAAATATGAATGAATTTTGAAAAACTTGTACATCAGTTCCGATCACGCCCTATGAACAATAACTAACCCCCTTGTTAATTTTGCGAATAATAGAAATAAAGAAACTCAAATCTCGAATGGAAGGCATGTGTGGAAGAGGACAAAAGCAAAATGTAGTTTGATCCACCACGGATTGATCGAGTTGCAAAACACCTACGGTGAGATCGTTATCAACGAATTCATCGATAACGAATGATTCACATTGTAAATATATTTATTTATGCATCTAGTACACTCATCTTTTAGACATTCGGAGATAACATAGTTGGTGAATGACTTTAAGAGAGTTTAGTAAGTCTTTATTGATCAAAAAAATATTATTCATATCGACGATTGACTGACTATATATGGTCCAACTAATCTTAACAACGTGTAAAATATGCGTGAACTATTTAATAAATTTTTGTTATATTTGTTATTAAATTAAATTTTGCCGACAACCGATGATTCGTACTTTGTGAAGATGTCAATGGTTTCGTTGTCGTAAACAAAAATAGCAAATTTCAAGAAGTTCTGTAGAATGTTTTCCCATAAAAAATATGCTCAAATGTATGCTTGAAAATTCAATTCACTCTGAAGCCAAATAGCCATGCACCACAACGAGATTTGAAACAGTGCATGTTGTTTTAAATTACATTTTCATCTTCAAGGTTTCGTTCGTCACCCAATATTTGGAGAATCGTTGCACCCTACATTTTTTGAAATGAAATTCAGAAACTCGACCTCACGATACGTTAAAACAGTAATTTCCAAAACAAATGATGATATTGATATGATTTCAACAAGATACTGCCGCATGAGATACAGTTCGTGTAGTCAATTGCTTCGGCGATCAGAATTGGCAACATTGATCGTGCAACTACAATCTTCTTTTTTCCCGCCTTTTTATAGAATCGCTGGACCGTACTTTTTTCGGAATGAGGTAGATCAAAAAGTCAAGTTCACGACACTTTAAAACAGTTATTTTCGAAAACAATTGGAGGAGTCCCTTTGAATTTCCATCCAAACAATGCATTTTTCCAGATATTGAGTCCTTACAAGAGGTTTACATGTATATTTTCCAGGGGCCAAATTTTTTTTGTTTCCGTCTCAAGTTGTCACATTTTCAATTAGTATTCATCCCAATTTATCGTGACTTTCTATTGAAATTCACACTGGTAGATTAGAGTGATTTTTATGAAACTTTACATTGAAATTTGAAGAAAAAAATTTTATACATACTGTATATAATGTTATATACATAAAGCTCAATACCTAATTACACATAATACTTTATTGAATCAGTCAAAACTCTTCATGTTGAATATTTTTATTGTAATGAGACATTGTTCTACATTGTAAATTTTTTTAAATGGATTCGTATTGACACGAATCAATAAAAATTTTATTCATGAGCTTGTATTATTCAACAACCTACTAAAAATAATGAAAATTTCATTTAATTTTTTTAAATACGAAAGTTGTCTAAAAAGTTACCGACCTCAACCTGAAGATGTCAGGATTTGACAATAGTTGGGAAATATATTTAAGCGTGCGTTGAGAGGTTTTCATTGAAATTTTAGCCATTTTAGACGCCTGACAATCGAAAATGGAAAAAACTGAGTATCGAAATATCATTAAAATCAATACGCTTACACAAATAAAAGAGAAGCTGCACATCATAATTCGCGATTTTAAAATTTTGGTCAGCTAAATGACAGTCGAAGAGCGTTCGGAATGGCCAAAAACTGCGACAACCAGCAATATCATCGAAAAGTTCACCAAATGGTACTGGTCGACCGCAAAATCAAGGCTAGAGAGACAGGATAGGGTATCAGTATGTCACAGAACGCATTTGCTATATACTAACTGAAGAATTATGCAGGCATTAGCTACCAGCGTGTTGGGTACTGCGTTTACCTATTTTGGACCAAAATCGCATTCAAATGAACATTTTTCTGGCATTATAGACTCGGTTTGAGCAAAATGTTTCGATTCATAACTGTAGATGAAATTTGAATCGACCACTACAGATTTGAAACTAAAAATAATGTGAAATACAAAAGGCGAATCTGTAAAAAACTTTATGAGAGCAAAACTTAATGATTTGACTTGGGTGATTTCCCATATATTTCAAGCTCATTGATGACTATTTTTGCATCAAACTGATCAGAAAATTGGATAAAAACCGTTACAAGTTTTGTTCACTCAGAATTTGGCGTACATTTATTAAAGCAGAATTAGATGTAGACGAAATAATTCAAAAATTGTTGCCTAAAATGTTTTTTAATTCGTACTCTAAATCTATTTTTCATATGCTTTCAAAAATTCTCTCAATTTGATAGAGTTATATTAATCATTTTCTAAATTCTTATTCCATCAGCTGGAACATTTTCATTAAATTTATTATTTTCAAAGAACCAACCTGCTTCCGAAATTGTTGGTACAAATCAATGTATTTGTGTGGTTCTGCTTAAAGATGTCCACTTCATCCTCCATAGTACCGATAGTACCATGTCACGCCTGTAGCATTGAATTTTCCGTATTTTCCGATGTCAAAAATACTATGTGCTTTTGGCCAGACTGGAGAATTGAAAATCGTTCTTGGATGGAAGCATGCTCAGAACATATTCTTAACAAGGCGTACGAATTTGAAAATGTCAGAATATATTCAGAATTTATTCATTCTTTTACATTTCTGTACCTATTTGATCACAATATACTTTTTCAACTTTATAATCACCAGAAACAATCTTTTAAATAATTATCAAAGATCAAAACAAATGCCAAAAATGCAAAAAGTTTTTCAGTTACTTAATCGTTAGTCTATCCAACTTACGGAATTAAGACGTGAGGTTGAGTTTCTTTTTTTTTCAATATTCTATCCATTGCTTTTAATCCTTGTTTATGGTAATACCTCGTGTAATTTTCACTCTTTGTTCTCAGTAATTTTATTGATTTCCTCCTTTCCTCAATCGTCCTTTTATTTTTCTCAAACAAGGGAAAAATAGAATTATAACGTCACGAACTAAATCATTCAATTATATTACTCTATATTCGCTATTTTTGATATTTTTGAATTAGTATTTATTTGATTGCAATTTCTACCAATCAAAAGAATAGTGTTCAGTATTCGTGAATAACTAGTCTTTAAAAATTGCGCGTGTTTTAAAGACCTTAATATCCACTTATACTTTAATGCAGGGTGAGTAAAAGACGTGAAAATAATACTAATAATACTAATAATAAATGATTCCACACTACTATCTGAAGGCCAAGGGCGGCTCATGCTCCATTCTTATCAATCCGCAACTTTTGCAGGGACAACCTGTACAATCTTAAGATAGCAAAAATGAATTTTTCAATCGATTTTTCAACAAAAAGGTACTCGGTAAAACTTATGGTTATGGAGTTATGTAGATTTTTAGATCATTGTACATGCTAAGGAAACCGTTCGCCATAAAGAGACAATCTGAAGCAAATTATCATAAATTGTAATTATTTATTGAAAATACTTACTATTAAGACACAAACAAACATTTCTAATAGAACTGCAATGAATATCGTGTTACTTACATAAGGAAATAATTGGAATTAAAAAAAATTCTGTTGGTTAGTCTACAACTTTTCAAATAAAAACAAAAAACTATAATAAATTTACTTCTACACACTTCCGGAGTCTACGGAGGATGTTTTTTTGAACTAGGAAAGCCTTTCCAAGATTCTGCCTTAGAGAGTCACAGTGGAAGTTTATTCTACGATCATTTCGTTACTTGTGTTTACTGGTGTTTCATATACCAAGCTTTTAAAATATCCCCCAAAAAATGAATAGATTTTATTTAATCCAGGGGAGTGTGGTGGCCATGCAAATGGAGCTCCACCTATTACGAAAATGTTGAGATGATTTTTTACTTAGGAAATGGGGAGAGGCTCCAACGTGTATGAACCACATGAATCTGCGAATGTATAGAAGAATATCACATAATTATCAAAAAAAATATGGATCCACTAAATTATTACCCATTGTTCATCCACATATTAACATAAAATCGATGTTGATTCTTTATTTGAATTGTACCGTAAGGAATTTCATCTGCTAATAAATATAAATTGTGAGAATTCTTAAGACCGCCTCGTGTGAAACCAGCTTCATCAGTAAACAGTATTACTAACTCGTACAATTTATGATAATTTCTTTCAGAATGTCTCTTTATTTCGAACGATTTCCTTGGAATGTACAACGATCCAAAAATCTACATATCTCCTAAACCACAAATCGTTTGAAAAATTTATTTTTGATAATTTTAGATTGTACAGGTTGTCCCTGTAAGAGTTACGTATTGATAACCATGGAGCATGAGCCGCCCCTGTTTTTCAGATAGTAGTGTGGAATCATTTATTCCGCCAAACACACGACATGGACATACGTAATCATCAATTAAAAGTTAATAATGTTCGAATAGAATAGACTGTATACTAACTTAATTTCGTTTGAATATAAAAAAATTTGGTAATCATACACTTTCACGGTCATCTGGTTTTTTGTTTAGGTTAGGTTAGGTTAGGTTGGCTCTAGAAAATCGAAAAATGGATGGATTTTAATGATCTTGGTCTCAAAATGTTCCATTTTACGGCGGATTTATAAAAAAAATACGAAAATTAAAAAAAATGAATATTTTTTACAGTTTCATGACTTTAAATGCAACAAAAATGACTTTCCACATATAATCCTTCGTAACTGTTTCTCCGCCGTAAAATGGAACATTTTGAGACCAAGATCATTGAAATCCATCCATTTTTCGATTTTCTAGAGCCAAAAAACCAGGTGACCGCGAAAGTGTATAGTTACCAAAAATTTCTCCGAATTTATATCTTCAACATTTCTTTTTTTAACTGTATAAGTAAAATTATTTTATTGTTTTCGTATTTTTTTAGTATTTAAACAAGTGGAATTTTTAATGTAGTAGCCTCGGTCTATTGTTTAAGCGATTGTATAATAATTCTCATTAAAATTCCCCCTACCATAGCACGCACGAGATACCTCTGTCACAAATAAATAATAATGTTATTCATTATCCTATGTCAGTATTTCCTATACGATATTTATACACGGCATCAAGTGAATTATTAATATGAATCATTTTGCTCGTCGGTCAAGGTCTAAAATTGCATTACGACATACGTATCGTAACGCATTATACGCTGGGCTTTACTGATCAAAACCGCTTATATCAAATTTAAAAGTAGCACAGAACGTAAAAATCGTTAACCGAGCGCTATCGCGCGTTCTGTGTTTGAAAATATATCGCGGGCGTATTTATAGCGTGCTGTTATTTTAAAGTGTATTTCTGGAAAAATTTTATCCGCGAGGAAGTAAATATTATGCAACGATTATGGTGGAAAAGTGCATACATGTGACATCTTTTCTAAAGGATTATATATTGGAGAATTTAAATATTTTGAATGGTGAGTTTTGTTTTTGAAATGTTATACGTAATTTATAGTTTTAAAAATACTTTTATCGGGTGTACTAAAAATACAGAATTTTCAAATATATAATTCGCGTGATGATGAAAATGTGATATTAGCAATGCGGTAGTAATTGGACAAATGTTGTTACTATTTTTACCTTTCTGTTTTTTATTTCTCAATCTCGTACTTGTATTTTTTCTTCAACAAATTGATCCCTGTCTGAATTTTATTTACTTCTTAGTGATATTGAGAATTACCAAAACTTCACTTTGCAATTTAGGTATAATTTCAACTGAAGACATAGTAAATGTTGTTACTACACCATTATAGTTAAACTAATAACAAGCTTTTAGTAAAAGACTGATGAAAAAATGCTTTCTACGATGTTTTTTAACCAACAGATACTAACAGATCTGATTTTGATTCCCAGTCCGGGGACTTTCTGAAGTCTAACTAAATAGGACTTCCTTTTTCTTTATTCTCAATTTTCTAATTCATCTAACTCGCTCAAAATGGTGATATCGAAATTAAAGACTCGAAGTAACTCGTTATAATTTTTTACTAGTTTCATTTCGAAATAAAAGTTAGTTTAAAACTATCATAGATGGTACCATACGTTTTTATAACATAAATATAAATCCCAGAGTTATGTTGCTAACCTTCAGTATGCATTGACCGTAAAACTATACGAAAAACAAAAATTTTAGAAAAAAAATATCTATTTTTAAATTCAATCTCTTTTTACCTCCATACGTTTTTCCCAGCGATGTTCAAAGTTCGATACACTTTAGACATTAACTGCCGACATCACCTCTTCATTGTTGGAAAATCTTCAACCACCGATCCATTTTTTTCTCTGAGAACAGAAAATAATCCAAGGTTGCTAAATCTGGCGAATAGGGCGTATGAGTTATCAGTTCAAACTTCAATTCATTAATTTTGGCCATTGCAATAACCGATGTGAGCTGGTGCATTGTCTTGATGAAACGACACTTTCTTCTTAGCTAAATGCGGTCGTTTTGCTTGATTCCTTAACTCAAACGTTGCAATAGTTGCAATTATCTCACGCGCATCCGTAAAAACCGACGCTATGACCTTACCTGCAGATGGAACGGTCTTTGCTTTCTTTGGATCCACTTCTCCCTTTTCAGTCCATTGTTCTTTTGTTTCGGGTGTGAAGAGATGGACCCACATTTAATCCATAGTTATAAAACGTCGAAAACATTTCTAAGACACGTTGCCAAACACTCGGTGGAAACATCTTCAAGACACTGTTTTTTTCCATTGTGAGCAAACGCGGCACCCATATTGCGCATAGCTTTCTCAAGTCCGAATTTTTTGTTGATATGCGATGTATCGCACTTTTTGAAATGCCTACTAGGTCTGCTAGCTCGAACATTTTCAATGGACGATCATCCAATACCGCTTTTTAGATTTTCTTCAACATTTTTGGAGTCGTCACATCATTTGGTCGACCATTGAGGAGCTGGTCTTCGCAGGTCGACCCAATATTTTACTATTCATTACGAAAGAGCAGTTTCAGCCAGAGTAGAATCTAGTTTAGCTTTAATATTGGTTGGGCTATGGCCGAATAAAATTATTATATCACGATGACCAACTTTTTCCATGTTTCACTAAAAACGTTAACTTTTGATTGCTGCCAAACAAACTTGGCGTCTTCAAACTTTAAACATATGCTATATAAATTGTGTTTTTTTATACAGTGGTATTTTTAACGCATCTACCGCCATCTCTAGGTCAGGCCAGGTACTTTTGGGACCAAACTCGTATCTATGTTACTTATTTGTTAAGATAGCCTAAGTTCAAAGTCGAGGGCACCTAAAAGTGACATGTGACATGTACTGGCTATAGCATCAACCTTATAGTACGCAAAAACGGCATAAATCTACGATATAGAAACAGGAGATTAGAACAGGAAAAGGTAAAAAACGGATAGAATGAGAAGAAAAATGATTAACATCAAAATCTGGCTCTCCCGACACAGGTCTGGAAGATCACGGCTTATCAACGCCTACTTCGTGAATGTTACTCAACACGATACTCCAATGAGCAAGTACTGCCTGGACCAAAACAATAATGCCGAGTACAAACTTATTGAACTTCAAGATACGAAAAAGTAATAAAATATATTAAAGCAATCAGTGAAATATAAATATATACCTAGAACGGACTAAATTGAAGTAATGCTGAAACGGTTCCGATCTAATATTCCTCGCAACCTTGTGCCAGGAAAGCAAATGGAAAGTGAATATCATACACTACTCACTTAGCAAAAAAATAAACATATATGATGTTTAAACACCAAAGAATCATTTTAAATTTTATATAATTAATTATGGATACATTTTCGTTCATACATGTACGTAATAGAATCCTCCACAACTTATTTCAAGTCATATTCGCGTTCAAGCAAATATCTTCCTCATACTTATCTATTAGCCAATTGGATCCCGCCCCCTTATAACTTTCAATACACCTACGCGTCACATGCACCTGTTGTTTTATAAGTTCTATTTAATAAACTCGTTTAATCTTCGGTCTTTGACGATTACACACGTGTTAAAGAATTATTTGATACCGTGTCTCATTGAACAACATAAAACTTTCGTTCCGTTTCGGAATTACTTCAACTCAGTCCGTGCTAGGTCAAAATCTATATTTCACTGATTGCTTTGTGAAATTGTATTATTTTTTTGAGGTTCAATAAGTTTGTACTCTGTATTATTGTTTTGGTCCAACCATTGGAGTATCGTGTTGAGTAACTTTCATGAAGTGGGCGCTGATAAGCCATGACCCTCCAGACCTGTGTCGGAAGACCCAGATTTTGATGTTAATCATTTTTCCTTCCATTAACAGATAAGTAACATAGACACGAGGAAGTTCCCAGTTAAAGTGAAATTCTCGTTGGATTTCACTAGTGAATAAAGTATTTAATTTATCCCTTCTTCATTCGAAGAGAAATGAAAAACGATAACGAAAAAACTCAAAATTGAAAACATCAGCCCATTGTTTTCTTACGACTTAAGCTTTTCACAAATCAGCATTAGAAAATTTTTGAATAACTATATAATGTTTACTTCCTCGCAAATTGAATTTTAATCTAAAAATAAATATCGCTCTATAAATATAGTAATGGTCGTGGTTCATTTTCGTCTACATATTTTTTCCATTTGATGGGATAATTCATATGTTTTTATATAAACATTAAAAGACAAAACTTCTTTGATAAACACGTGAAATTATGAAGACTATTGACGAATTTAAGAAAACACTGCATAAATAATTACATTAATTTTATTTTCCCACCTTTTTGTGCCTAGCCCCTTCTAAAATTCTTATGCCCCCTTATGTAACATATACATAATTTTTAATGTTAAAAAAATTAATTGTTCAATTGATAAACTTAAGTGATAGGTTTTAGAAACAAATCACTACGAAGTTGTTAACGAAACACAGTAAGTAAATGTCGTAATAAGAGAATTTAATTTTTTGATTGTCTATGTTGAGACATAATGTGAAAAATAAGAGCAAGGAGGTTGGTTTCTTTTGTTGGTTTTTTATTATTGATAAGAAGTTTTATTCTTTATTATAAACTACAATAAGTGGCGTTGTTAATCACACAACAGTAAATATGATGAAAAACTAAAAATCAAATTCGAAATAAATGTAATAAAGATTTTAACTTGAAGAAAAATCTTCCTTTACCGCTTTAACTGCCTAAAAAATTAATTAAAAAAAGCCTAAATTAATACGTAGTGACGTGCCGGAAGGGGGCGAGTTGGACCCCCTTGAGCCAAAAAATATATTAATTTTTTATAAAAAAAAAAACGAATAATATATATCTTGCAATACCTATATTACTAGAATCTGATTTGAATATCAATTGCTACACTACGGACCCCCCGAAGGGCTTACAGTGCCACTTTTTTGACTTTGAATTGATTTCGAGTCGGGTGGTGCCCCTGTGAGCTTCTTCAGATTCTTTACTAGTCGCTTATTTTCCTCATTAATTGAAGTCCTTTGGTTCGGATGCAAACAACTGCGTTGTTTAGCGAGAATTTGAAGCGTCCGAGGGCCCACGCGGAACCTGTCGTCTGCCGCAGGGAGGTTAATTTGATGACGCTAAAAACCCAAGTCAAACGAATGTATGATTTACGAATTTGCTTTTTTCATCCAATTGGCCATCGAAATCTAGCAATGAATTTGAATAGCCCAAAGAATAAAGGTTAAACTCGTGTTGAATCATTTTCGAATGGCCCCCATTTACAATCAAATTGCCCCTCTGTGGAGCGTGGGCCCTCACGATGAGAAACACAGTGCTTTGGTAAAAAATCTGGCGAATGCGCTGGGAATAGTGTTCGTAGAAATAATTCCTTGCGTATGTGATGAAGGCCTAAAAAAGTTAGAGCGTCGCTAGACCAATTGTATAGATTATTCTAAATGTTTTGTTTCTTTCGTAGATTGGGAACTTTTCAGACAACCCTCGTATATTATCTTGTTTATCGATCACAAATGGCAAATCTAGTACATTTTAAACGCTTCTAATTACATTGTAGCACTTTTGGGAAAATATTCTATTCATCGTAAGCCCGTATGTATCTGTAGAAAAAATGGAATTCGTAATGAAAATTAGTTGAGTTAGTCGTTGTAAATTTTTTGCCAAATTTTTGCGAATAAAGTCTGGCTAATAGCAAATTTCCCGAAGAAAGACAACTGCAAACTGAACAAAAAAAGAGATTTTTTTAAAAGAGTGAAAATGAAAAAAGTACAGATAAAATTACGATCAGAACCGATTTTCCAATGGCAGAAGTTGAATCACACAAAAAACCGACAAGCCAAGTAAAATGACTGAAGTGGAAACGTTTCGTGAATAAATTATTTCATTGAATATCCAAGATAAATATTGAAATTATTCACTACACACATAGTCCCTCTAAACCATATTATATTATTAACTATACCTGGTTAATCTTTAATAACTCTACTCTAAGGATCTTGAAAATTAACAAATAATCGACTGACTGCACCAAATAATGTTTATAATTAATTTTTTCATCGAAAACAATGGTTTTAATAACCCGTTTTAACGGCAATTAACCATTTACGTAACGTTAAAAGGATGCAGAAAATTCCACAGATTTATTTTATTTGTTCTTATACATCTAGTCTAGTCACGAGATCGTCATTCTGTTGATTAATTGATATCTTGAAATTTGAATTATATTTACCGGATGTTGTACCAACTTTATTTTTAATTGTGAATTCTCACAAATAACTAGAGATGTTTAATTTGGTATCAATTGTTGCCTTTTCTTTTTCTTCCTTACCATTTTGTGAGGTGTAGAAACCAACCTCATGAGTAATAGTCGTCATTACTCGCTCGTATACTATTTCTTGTACGTCTACTACATACAATTTGTAAATTCAAAGATGAAAATGGATTGAATAATGTAATGTTTTTTGGGTACTGGTCTTGCATATTATATAGAACTTGGTAGAAACTTCTATCTAGTTACAGTTAATCTCTTCCAGAAACATCTAGGACATTAGTTTCCGCTACTTTATATTATGACCGACGCCGTCAGTCTGTCTACCTGTCACATTATAGTTACCACTATGGCAAGTTATGAACAGCGTCGACAAATGCCGTGCGGCTGTGTACCGGCCACGATAATTTTTGTATCATCTTTGAATGTATAATAGTCTTTGTTATCTCTAACTTTCCAGTTCCTGTTCTGTTCTGAAATTAGTAAGTCTCATTTTTTTTAAATATTTATTTATAAAAATACTAAAAACGATTTGAATTTTTCAAAATAGCACTATTTTGCATTTACACACTGCTCCAACGAGTGTTCCAGTTATCGTACGTTCCAGAAACTCATGGAAAGGAACGGTGTTCTGTTCCTAGGTCACGGCCGTTGGGCAACCTCTACCGAGCCGTGATGTTTTCCCTTCTGTATCGATTATATTCTCGGGAATAGAAAAAAGTCTGATGGGGTCAAGAAGATTCTGGTAGGTCGCTTTCCGGTTGGCCTTTTGCTCCTTTGACAACACTCGCGACACCGACTTCGCGCAATCTTTTATCGAGGCTTAGTTTTTCCAAAAATTTGGCTTTGGACCAATTGATCAGCAATTATTCTAATACTAATTCTACGATCTCCGTCCAATAAATTTTTGACACATTTTCGTTGATCTAGCAAGTCGAAGAGCTTCCAAAGCGGCCATCTTCCAATCTTTTGCTACCTTCTCGAAACGGCTTTACCACTCACTTTAGCCATGGCAATAGACCCGTCGGTCTTGTTAACCATGTCGTGAATCCCTTTGCTTTACTTAAAATCGCTTATCGATGCTCCAGTAAATGCTACATGATTCTCCGTGAAAAGGCGATTCGACAAAGGTTTACAGTACAAGCAATCTGCTCTTTTCAACGGCAGCGAGTTGATTGCTAATTTTTTACCGCATTCCCAATATGTTTCTACTCCAATCGTGCATGCGCAGACCGTCTCTTGTCCGCACGTTAGCTAAGGAAAAAATCAGACCACTATTATAACTTTTAGTTATTTGAAACAATTTAATTTATTTTTTTTATTCAGTTTTATTCAATTTGATGGATTAACGCTCACGTGTCTTAATTTGGTTCAATAATGCCTACTTTGAAAGTTATCACAATCTCCAGTACTAACCACAATGTTTAGAATACTACTACACCAACACTCACCAATACAATGTCTGACGCGCGTTTCCATAACAAGTTATCGACTACAGAGAATTAAGGTAAACTAAAACCTATTTACTTGACCTACCTGTTTAATAAAAAATATTCTCACCAATGTACCTTCTCCCTCTAAAATTAATTACTGCGGGAAAACTTGGCGGGAATCTTCACATTTATTCTTTAATTACTATACTATTAAGTGGGCTGTAAGGAATTGAACTTTTGTTCCTATTTAATATGTTATTCCATTTAGCGATTTCAATACTTTCAAATTCATCCAACAATTTATCATTGGATACATTTTTCATAAATTTTACATTATCAATATTTGTCATGAGTATGACTGGCAGCATTACTCGATTCTTCGGTACGTCCATATTTTAAATGAGCTATGTGCTCTTTAAACCTGTCAATAACGGATCTTTTAGTCTGCCCAATATATTTTTTCCAAATTTGGTATTTTATCCTTTACCTTTACCAAAAAATTGTCTTAATGTATTGTTCGATGTGTAAATCAATTTAAAAAGGAAAATTCCTTCCAATCTCTTTGTATAAACAGGATTGAAAGGTACTAGAGCAATTTTTTGTTTATTTTTCTTGGTTTTACATAGAGATTTCGTAAACCTATGACGGTTAATTTACCTATTCACAATTTTTCCTTATTGTATCTCTCGATGTTAAATGGAAAGTGAATTAAACGATGTACCAGGAAATGGATAAAGTTGTATCCAACATAAGATGGCGAGTGGTTTTTCCGCTGGAACTAATTTTAGCGGGAGAAGATTCATTGGTGGGAAAATTTAGAATAAAACAGAATCAAGGTAATAGGTTCTAGCTTACGTTCAGTCTCTGAAGACGATAACTTGGTGATTGAAACGCGTGTAATTGTTGGTATAGTCGTAGTGTTAACAGTATGTTTAGTATGAAGTTACCCAACGATTCCCAAAATTCAAACTTAACAATTTCCAGCTGAAATTGATATAGTAGTGACTAAGATAAAAGAGTCAGCTCTACGAATCTTTCGTTGTGAGGTAAACTAATTGTGACCATTCTAGAAATTCCCTTAAAGATTGATACCTCTCGATTATTTCCTATAAGGTTTCATAAATTCATTAGTTTATCCTTATAAACTAGTATCAACGTTGTTCGTTTCTGTAACATACTAACTAGCATTATTCAAATAAGGGACCCTAAATTTGTAGATGGAGAACGCGCTTCATCAAAACATCGACATTTTCCAATGTTAATAACATGTATTTATCTTTAAAATGAATATTCTCTGGATGGAAAATTTAATTCTCGAACTAGGGACTTGAAAAATTCAATTCACCTGTTGAATTTTAAATCGCATTTCCCGTTGATTGAAAATGTTTATTAAAACGCTCAATCTTTCCAAGCCAGTCCTGTTATGATAATATTGTATTACCTGGTATGCTATCTCCTTATATTCAATCTTCTTATCTCGGTGCTGGTGGAGCCGGATTTGTTAGAACATAATCTGCTTGATTACGTTTACATCTTAATACATATACACAGACATAAAAAAATGTATATTTCGAATCCCTTTGATCTTCGGTTAGGTTACGCAAACAACATGATTCATTGTTAGTTAGTATTATAATAGGTTTTTTTAAAACAATAACTAAAGAAACGTATTGTTTTAGCCTCAGAAATATTAGCACTTTGTATAAAGATGCCTCTGAATTAAATGTACTTCTTTCAATTTCAGTCTAATGACTAAATTTATAAAAATCCACGGTAATTACCTGATTAAATCGCCCTGTGAGGCTAAATCTCAAAAAGCTAGCCAAAACTAAGGAATTCAAGTTATTGAAATTCCCCGTCCTCGGGGATTTTTGGGGTCGCTGATTACGAAATAGATGTCAAATTTATGGAAAAACCATACTTCATAAAGCTACATATCACTTCCAAGGTTTATTCGAACAATTTGGTTCTCTTCTCAAAAGGAGTTATGGAAAAATGTTTATTGAAACTAAAACATGTTAGAACTCGGAACAGTTTAAAAACTTTGCTGAGCAGTTGTGGGTATCATATGGATCAGCCATTAGTATGCAACCCACTACAAAATCTTGTCAAACGAATGCCATCCTATCTTTGAAACTACGAGGATGTATTGATATCTAGTTAGCCTAGACCAGTTCCATGCATAAACAAAATATTTCGGTACCATAGCAACGAACAATAAATTATTAGAAGTGTAAGTGTAAAGTTTGACGTCAAAAAAATAAACCAGAACTACGCAATAAATTAAAAGAAAAAAGATGTCCACCGAAATCATGAACATTGAAAAATTGGAGTATCGAGTCATCATCAAGTACCTGTATTTGAAAGGGTTAAGAGGTAAGCAGATTTTCGAAGATATGCTTAATACCCTTGGTGATCAATGTCCTTCGTATGCGACCGTGAAAAATTGGACTGCAAGCTTCAAAAGAGGTAAATTTTCCATTGAAGATGATGATCGATCGGGAAGGCCAGTTTCTGTGTCATTCCCCGAAAATATCGATGCATGATTTCATCAGACCGTCGAATTGGGCTAAAACGGATATATGAAGCACTGAATATTTGGATCCCCATATGTTTAAATGTTGACCAAAAGCGTGCAAGGGTAGATCACGTTCGATCTGTGCTCGTTTTGAAAATGATGTAGACTTCTTAAACCGAATTGTTACTATGGATGAGACTTCAAGACCTAAGAAGTTTCGTGTCCAAAAATCTGCTGGAAAAGTTCTTGCTTCAGTTTTTTAGGATTGCTATGGAGTAATCACGATTGATTTTTTAGATAAGGGTAGGAACAGTAACTGGAGATTACTATTCGACATTACTGATCATTTTACGGAAAAAAATTAAAGAAAAAAAACATGGAAAGCTATCCAAAGGTGTTTTGTTTTTACAGGACAACGCCCGTACACACAAATCTCATGTTGCCATTTCAATTACTAGAACACCCCCCTTATTCACCAGATTTGGCTCCCTCCGACTATTATCTCTTTCCTCAACTGAAAAAAATTTTAAAACATTTTTTTAAAGGTCTAGAGACGTTGCAGGTTCGCTGTAATAAATGTATCCAATTAAGAGGAGAATATGTTGAGTAATAAAATATTTTGACATAGAAACTTTGTTTGGTTCTATAGTAGGCTAAGAATTTTTCATTATATCCTCGTATTTATTCAACAGTTGTAATATTTATGTCACTATTGATTTTTGTAACTTTTCAATTTGATGATTTAGTTTAACGATAATAAAATTCAACACGCCACAATTCTCAACTGATTAATTCCCCGACGATGAATTCATAAGTATTCGAAAGCTCGGAAAAATATGTTAGAAAGAGTACACTTTGCTGTGTAAATCTTTTTATATGTTTTTTTTTGATGATTAGTCTTTTAAATCTTTTTTACGATAATCAGCGTGTAAAACTTTGACGTTTCGACCTACTTCGATCTTCAGGACAAATCCTCACGAAAAAAATATATTCTATTTATTCATTTCACCTTGTATATTACCATTTTATTTTTGTCTTTTTAATCCCTACGGAATATTTTTAGAGGTTGCGGCAGTTTAAATTACGACCCAACTAACCTCATCAAAATGAATTGTAAATCGTATCGAACCCAAACCGACGCGACGTTACCAAAACTTTATCATTAATAAGCCGGGAAATTGTCGGATACCTCAGCTTGAGTTCGTTGATTTTCGCTTTAATATTTCAGACTAATACTATTCGAGTAAAGGTTGTTATGACGTTACATGACCTAGTAACTTAAAACAAACAAATTCAAACTAAACAGCCAGTGTCGGCACAAAAATAACGCAAACGGGATCTAAATATATATGTTTCTAAATCGTCTTGATTTTAGGTCTCTTACGTTATAAAATTACTTTTTTTAATTATATTTGAAAGATAGATAAAAATTTCATGTTTCGACTACTTTTAGATTTTATCAAAATAATTTGATAAAGCGCTCATATAATATGAACAACTTTACAGAACTGAACATTCAACGTTTGATTCCAGAAAAGACTATTTATTTCTTCATCTTTCTTTCGCGTTAAGTTTTCACAAAATTTCAGAAGGGACTTTCTTCGAATGGTCTTTAATTATCTTTTTTTATTTTAAACCACTTGCTTAAAAATTTTTACAATACCTACTCCTCACTAGTTTTGGTAATTTGATTAAGACCTGCTCATCCATAAAACCTGCTCCACTTATTATTATACGAGGGCAGCTACTTTAGATTCTTTTTCTTCTTCAGGTGAAGAAAAACATTGACTTTGCAACTTATTTTTAATTTGCAATCATTGAATGCCAACCAAGGAACTTTACGGCGGATGAACCAGCAATTCGATGTTTCAACTGTTCAAAAACGTCTTCGTTTGAACTAATTTGCGAGAGCTGGCATTGTCGTGGTGAAGACTGATTCGTCTTTTGCGATTGGTATTCCTGATTTTTTCGAGAATTTTTGACAAACAAATACCGGTGTACCAAGCAGAATTTACTATTCTACTCTGTTCTAATGAAACCGTGGCAACATATACAGTCATTCCGAAAAAACCTATTCAGTCGATTGTTGTATAGTTTCGGGTACATATGGATAGATCCATGATTTGTCGCCTGTCACGATCTCATAGACGTATTTTGAACCACCTCAATTGAATTGTTTCTTTCCACCAATCGATACGAGCGTTTTTGAGAGAAATCTCTTTTACAGCTAATGGAACTAATGCCCAAGTATGCTTCAATCTCACGGTATGTCACATGACGATCTTGCAATATCAGTTTACGCACAGCATCGATGTTTTTTGGCGCAACAACCGATTTTGAACGAAATTCATCCTGTGCGACCACAATTGAATTCGAAAAAGCAGCGAAACATCACAAAAAGTCGAAGCGAGTTCATCGTTGGTTTAAACCACGTCGAGTCATAGAAAATTTAATATTTAATTTCAAGTATCTGTAAACAACTCAAATAGCACTCTTATGAGGCAACACTTTCTGAGCTCGTTCACTATTAAAAATGTCAAACTTTATGATGGAATGTCGGACATTCACATCTGTGTTGCAACCCTCATATTTATCTTTAATGATGAAGTAATTGTCGAGGTTGAAGTCTATTTTGGAAAACACATCGTGGTGCAGAAAAGGTAGTAAGAGGTCATAGGAATGCTGTAATAAATGAAGATGACTTGTTGATGTATAAAATCACTGGTTCAGTATTAGACTTGTTGCCTATAGAGTTCAAGCTAATATCACTTTTTTGTATATAGATCCTCAATATTTTTTTGGTGACATCAACTTCCATAACTGATATGTGTTAGAGTGCTTTTGGTAAACTATTCCAAATTTGGAAAGCTTCTGTCCTTATCCATTACTATTATTGGATGAGATTATTTTTACTCGAACGCTATAAGAAACATATGCCGATGTTTTCATGACAATTTAATATTTAGTATCATCATCATTGCATCAAGGTATGATTTTTTTTCATATTTTAAATGGTAGTAGAGCATTCTATAACTATGGATGTCTTAGTTAGTTAGTTAGTTGGGCCCCTTGTAGATCATTCCAAGCGTGTTTGATGAGATTTATGTAAGTCCAAAGCTTTCCTTGCACTTTGATAGCGTCTTCGAAAGTTTCCACTTGGGTTGATTTAAGGCAGACACTTCTAGCAATTATCATCATTTTTCAAACAAAATTTTCGTTACTTGTTTGCGTTACTTTGTCTATTATTGAAAACTGCTTTGAACTCAGTTTGACAGCTTTTGAGCTTATAACAAGTAAATGCCCTTTTGTACAATTCTTAACAATTTGAGGTGACATTATCTTCTGACATCAATTATTATCAAAAAGGTGGTTGAAGTAACCTTAATAGGGGGTTCTGGTTCATATTTAAACCAACTTGAGACAACCTTGACATGTATAGTAAAGTTTTCTTTTGAATTACTTTGTCTAATAGTGAAAACTACAGGAAAATCTGTTTGATAGGTTTTGAGTTTATCACGATTTTTGTACAGTACTGTTCACAGTTCTAAACAATTTGAGGTTATGTATTAGTTACTTTAAATAAAATTTAAACTAGGTACTTTAATATTGAACGTGCTTCCTTCTGAAATAAATTACTGTCAAAAGGTCGTTGAAGTAACCTCAATAGGTTTGTTTCCACATTGTGGCCTAATGCACATGACTAGTATTATAATAATGGTTATTATAATATATTTACAGGGTGTTTTAAAAAAGTTGATTCCGTCTTTAGGATAGATAGAAAACTGAAAAATATTTCGGGTTTTGCTCAGTAAAAAAATTTCGTAATGCCGTATTCAAGATAAAGGGCGTTGAAGACAGAAAAATTATACACATTTTTCACGATTTTGCTGAAACTACTTGCAACATTGTATTGAAATTTTATACGAATAAATTTTCAAATCAAAATATTCCGAAAACGGTACACAGTATAGAGATTTATCACTAGTACTTTCTTGGTGTGAAATTAAACGATGTTTAAGTTGATTTGAAATTTTGCTTAAAAAATCTAATATTCAGTTATGTTCAATATCACTTGGTACGAACCGTGTAATTAGCGCCTACTATAATAGTTAGACAAAACAAATATTTTTCAGTTTTCTATCTATCCTAGAGACGGGATCACCTTTCTTTGGAACACCCTGTATATTTAAAAAGTAAATATTTTTGCCATAAATTGTTGTCGTTACCTACTGACTATTTTCGACCTACTCTGTGTATTCCTACATCCAATCATCGTTTATAGTAATCTTCAACGCGAGCTTAGGAAGTTTAGTGTTGTTCTAATTTAACAAGGACACGTATAAAATAGTAAGTTAATATTACAGAGTCTGATCTGCCTAATTTGCTGTCAACTTAAAATGTGAATATTATCCCACTCGTGTATGCGCCTTCGATTTTATTTACATTTCTAGTTTCTAAATTATTTTACATAGACCTGAAAGTATTGAGGAGCAGTGGCATAGAAATCGAATAATCACACCGAAGGCTGCCAATCTTACTTTTAAGTGTATTTTGGTTGTATGAACTTGGAACGGCTTGGGAAAGTTATGGAAAACTAAAATATCTCGTTTCGCCCGTTTATCTCGAAAAAACATTTTAAAAAAGATTTTGCCTGATGCATTTAGCAGTCTTCGAAGAGATTTGAGCCCCCACCTTTTCTTCAACAGATTATATTGAAAAATTATATTAACAAAAAAAATTGATCAACTTTCTGACAAAGTTAGGAGAGAAGTCATTGGTAATTGTGCAATAATTGATAGAAGTGTACGCAGAGGACATTCCGCGTGTATTAATGGACTGAAAGCCTCGGTAACACACCAAGCACTGGAAACAAAATGTGCCCAGTTCAATCTAGAAATGAACTATCGCAAACAGGAGATCATCAATTTTGTCCGATAGCCAAGCAGCTGTTAGAGCTTTAAGCTAAAATATCATAAAATCCAAACTAGTTTGGGAATGCCTGGACCATTTAAACGAGCTAGTCAAGAAAAAATAAGTATGTAAATCCGTCACCGGTCGAAATAGCTGGACTTCTAACCGTGACACAAAAATTCACAGTTCGCAATGAAAACGTAGTAACTCGATTCAGTTTAAAAATATCCTCCAATCAAAATAAAACAACAAGTTGATCTTCTTCGACTGCAACGCTATCAGAATTCATTCCAAAGGGAAACAACAATAAGGTTATGAAACGTCATGGCCGCTAAAAGTTCTTCTCTTTATCTATATTCACGTTACTCATCAGATTGAGCTCTTTTCCAAGACTGTTCTGAAATTGTGAAGGCTACAATATAGAAAATGAAGCATATCATAGACTAATTGTGCTAGCAAACACAGTTCTTTGAATTTTATGTTATCTCTAATAATGTGTTTTTGATAGATTAAAGCTAAGGACACATTTTTAACTCGAACCAGCTGACATTTTGATGTTTTTAACCATGGTAAGTAGTATCCTCGACCTTCAGGTTCACACAACACATATTCACAATCCTCCGGAGCTTATAATATAATGGAGCACCTACAAGAAGAGATGGATTGGTTGGATAAAGAAGAGGAAATTGATGCGGTTACTGCAGCATTTCTTGTTCTACAATATGAATCCAGGGAGTACTGGGTTCATCCAATAGACCAACGTAGGCACGAATGTGGTAAATATCATGTTCTGTGGCCCGAAATTAACAATGACGATGACAGGTGTAAAATGTATATCAGGATGACCAAGAAGGAATCCGACGTGGTTTAAAATTTATTAGAAAGTAAATTAAAGAAGCAAAATACAAATTTTAGAGAAGCAATATTTCCAGAGGAACGACTTTTTATAACTTTAAGGTAGAAAACAACAAAATACAATATTATATTGCGAATAATTTTAGCATCAATATTAATAAGGATTAGTAGGCGTTGAAGCAAATTTTTTCCGATACATTACAGCTGTCATTCGATGTATTAGAGTACGACTTTGATGAAAAATGTGCCTTTACGCTAATTGAACATTCACATTTCCCTTGCCTGTTTTCCAGTTTACTGTTGATTCTTTCTGAAAAACCTAACGATTGCAAAGTGTATTTATTCAACAGGCCCATAACGCCTTTAGATTCGATTGTTGTGGCAAGAATTGTTGCGCTGGTCCGGGACAAAGTGAAACTGCAAGAATTATTGGTGCTAGTCTTTGTAGTGTGCAAAAGGTGTACCAGCGCTTTCTGAAGACTGGCCTGATCACTAGAAGACCAGGGTCTGGGTTATCACTCAACGAGATGACCGTTTTTTGGTGTCCACAAGTTTGCGGAATATGACAGCTACTGCGGTTTCACTGCGAAATCAGTTGGAAGAAATGTCAACGTTAGTGAAGAAGACTTCGTACTGCTGGACTGTCATTCTGAAGAATGGCTACAGGTCCCCCGTTACAACGCCAGCATCGGACTGCAAGATAGACATTAGCCAGAGATGATGATGACTGGAGCTGGGTATTGTTCTCAGAGGAGTCGCGTTTTTGCCTCACTGGGTCAGATGGACCGCGACGAGTGTGGAGAAGACCTGGGGAAACATATGTTGAAGTTTGAATTGACGAGCGTTTTCCATTGGCGTTGGGTGAGTTATGGTTTGGGCGGGAATCACTACACAAGCTCGTACAGAGCTGGTTTTCATAGAAAACGGCTCCCTATCCTCTTACAGGTACATTACGGAGGTGCTAGAAGACCATGTTATGCCTTTCATGGTGACTATGGAAAATCTGACCAAAGTAGATATTGAAAACACGCGCTATGACGTGTTAAAGCGTGTTGTCGGTCTCTGACGACACATCACAATAATATGCATAGATCTATTTATTTTTGGAATGAGATATCATTGATGATTTCCAATGTTCTACTGTTAACCTCTGTATATAAAAATAAATATTTCTAAAACCTTATTTTCTAAGGAAAAACTATAATCCTCATGACTTTAAGCATTGAACCTTTTGAAGATTTCAATATTATTGTCGACTTTTGCTTTTGAATCGAAAGGAATTTCAGAACGTGTTTCGTTTCATTGGGTGGATGCTTTCTTGTTTGGTTTGGAGAGATTGGAGGTCAAATCTGAAGAGAACATGATTTAATCACGAGTCGTTTCATAATTCTCTAGATAAATTAGTAATTACATTAATCAATTTTTTGCGCTGTATATTTTAGAGTAGGGTGTGGGGACAAAAAATCCGTATAAACTGTTTGTTTTAATTTAATTATTTGCACTTTATGACACAATGGTTACTACACTATAATTACACACATTTTATATAACTGAATCAGTCCCTAGTCGGCTTGCTTTCCTAGTTTTTGTTTTTAATTGTGACTTTAAATCATGAAATACTCAATCTGGCATTTGCCGGAGACAGAACTTAGTGAACGAAAACTTGTCATTGAGAAGTTTTGATTTTTGTTTCATCCGTTCTCAGAATATTTGGGATTCGATTTCTTGACATTGAACTACATTCTGTTCCTTTAGAATGTTGCTAACATATTTATTATCGATTTTCAATTTTTTGCATCTCCAGGTTTTCCGTGGGCCGCTTTAACTAAAGCTTTGGTATTTTTTTGTTTATTTGACAAATGCCAACAAAACATTCTCAGTCAACACTCACTTTACTTGCTAAGATTTCTAAAAATGTACAGGTTTTTTGTGTCCACACTCTCAGTATCTATTTTTTTATATGTTTTGTCCGTTTAGATTATTCGCTTTTGTTAGAATTTTTCTTATTTTTACTGAATTTTGTTGAATAAGTTTGCGCTTCCTCGCAATAGAAAATCTATTACGTCTTGTAGTGCAAAGACAAAAGTTGTCATAATAAGAATTGTGTTTGAAAACGATTTTAGATCAACTAAAATTGAGTTTGTTCTGACACGGAAAAATGATCGTCGGTATAAATCTAATTATCAACTTTTCCTTGATAAATTTAGGTATTTTCAGGTATTTTAAAGGTTTCATTATCTGAGTAGCGAAGTAATTTGAAACGTAACATTGAAATGAATATACTTTTCTAGATTTAAGATGCTTTGCCTCAGGTAAACAATATTTTAATTAAATTAATTACCTGTACTATATATTTTCCTCAAATTCGGATATTAGGAGATAGAGAGGCATAATATACTTTCCATTTCGATGTTTTCTAATGACCTTATTATAGATTTTATTTTTAATATCTAACTTCATTAGACTGAGTCATATGAAGGCATTAAGATTTAATGTTATAGTACAATTAGTGATGAAAATATGCCTTAACCTCAATATCAGCTTCTTGACCCATTATCTGTATGACTGATTAACTACACACACAATCGAGATTGAACAAACAGCAGAGCCAACTTGGTGGTCCTCAATATATTTAAAATTCGTGCCTTCCGCATAGCATTAAGAGAAAAAAAGATTGATTAATATTTATTACCCTCAAACAAACAATCTTAATAATGAAAAACTAAAACATTTATACATGAGCTACCCTGTGATAACTGTGATGTTGTTGTATACATAGGACAGACATTGCGATGTTAGAGACAGAGATTAAGGAATCATTAATAAATTTGCATTAACGGAAAACGAGTGAAATTTTTTGAAACGCTCAAATTTTTTATTGTTTGGAATAATTCTTTGAATCCTCTAAAATTCACTGATATGACGAGAATAATTTTATAGATTTAATACGTAATGATTTCGCTATTGATCAATTGATCAATTGATCAAAGCAGTCTTCTTTGGTGAGGGCATTTAGAAGCTCTGCCGTATTTTGCTTTAACGCTTCCATCTACTCAAATCGGGTCCCTTTCAAAGCAAATCTTTTTTTATCCTTTCAAGGAAATCTGAGCAGATCCGTTGACGCAAGAGCTTTTGGTCAGGAGTCAGATTTTTTGGCACAAATTTCGCAAAGCCTCGGCAATCATCCGGATGCTCATTCGACAATCTGCAAGCACAATTTGGTTGATTTTGGTCCCTGTTTCTGTAGTTGAAACAGTCATAGAGCGACCTGGACGCTGGTCATCTTCAGTGCTCTCTCGGCCCCCACTAAAGCGCTTACACCACTCAAAAATACGCACACGAAATAGATAATTGCCCCCATAGGCCTATTGCAAAGAAAACAACACTCAGTCGGAGTTTTCTTTGAGATTGATACGTTGCTTGTTTTTTTTCTGATTAATACATGATTATAGGCGGTCATACACTATTGTTCGGGTATACATTTCAAACAAATTTTTTTAATCAACAGCTTTGGTACTAAAACCATTTCATTGTATAAATAATCACCCATATTCTTCATTTTTATACAAACGTCACCAAACAAATTTACCTCTAACCTCAAAATTAAGAAATATTGTAACATTCTAACATCAAAACATTTAAGTACCACCGATATAACCTGACATAGTTCTATCTTCAAATGATTTGTTATATGCACATAAAACATCTTAACAGTTTATGGAGGGCAGTTATCACTAATGAAATCACCCGTCGGTGTCATTGAGAAAACTTGTAACATCAAAGTTTAACGATGAAACCCAAATACTACCATCATTACAATTTGAGGCGTCGAAATTGTCCTAGTTATTTATTTTTAAATTTTTAATTGTGTGTGCTCCACTTAAGAGACCTGACAATTAAGTAATGACAATACATTACAATCTTTGTAGCATCTAGTAATAAAAAACTTTTTCATTATTGATTGTTTTTCAAAGGCAAAGACTTGTACCATCAACTTTCGTAATTGGTCCATGTTTGTTTGTATACGCTTCAAAACTTTTCAAGCGTTGATTTGTGCAATTAGCTATATTTGTAACTTCTGGAAGTCAATCAATTATTTTATAATGCTTGGTGAACTTTTAATTCATTCAACTTTGACAATTACATTATAATAAAAGGAAACAGATACGTTTATATCACTTACTGAATCACAACATTATAAATAATGAAAAATGGTCGCCTTTAGCAAATGAAACCGTTCTGTAACTGTTGTAAAATCCTAGCGGTTCTGGAGCGAACGCTCTGTTTCGGAGCGCTTTTAGTTTGTGCTTGGTAGCGAACAAAAACTGAGGCAGAACCAGTCCAAAATTTTGCTAAATCAACTGTGTTCTTGTGATCAAACGTTAAGCTGTAGCCTTCTTAGTAGAAAAAGAAAATAATTGAATTCGGTCATGAGGATGAGGAAAATGAATTGGGGCTCCATGAATTATTCGCTCAATTTCATTTTGAATTATAATGTCCGTTTTTACATTTATATAAAAGTGAGTGATTACTGGATACACATCGTAATTCAAGAAGTAAAAAACTAGACAAAGTACCACCACATAATATAAGACACTCGTTAATTTTAATAAAAATAATTTCGTTTGAATAAACTAAACTAAAAACAGCCTCGATGTCAAAAAATATACACTTAACAATTGACAGAAATCAAAAACGGCTTGCAAGCGAACGTTCAACACGTTCCCGATCACGACAGCTACAGGTAAGTAGCAGTAGCGCTTAAGGTGATATCACACGGTTTACTCGGTCGGATGAATGATCACTCAAGTGAATGTTCTCTCTTTCTACATTCCACGCTCACAAGACACACACACAAAATGACAAAAAAATGAACTTTAGTCGCTCATTTCCTCGAATATGTCGTCAGACGAACTCGAGTGAACGTTCATACGTTTCATTTTTCGTTCATTCGGAGTGCGAATCCAACATCGCTGATTTGGTTCACTGATAATTCATTTTATCACTTTTTATTCATTTAATGCCTAGACGTTTCATTCTTAATGAAAGATGCTGAATGAAAGACAGAAATGAATAAAAAGTGAACCGTCTGATATCACCTTTAGTTCTACGTCCGCTGAATGCGACCAATCATTGTAGAATGCGTCATATTATGAAACTTTCTTCTAATGACATTCAAAACCCCATTTAAATGAAACAACCCGTCAGCTGATCGTATTTATCTATTGGTACTCACCAGGGTAGAAAGGATCCTATCATATGACTACGATCCGATTCACTCGATCAGTTTCTGAACAACAATGAACGTGATCCGGGTTTGTTTCCAAACAATCAAATTATCGGGTCAACCCAATCGTAGTTTCTGAAAAGTTCTACTATTTACCAGAAAAAATTACTTAAATATTTGTTGGAGCGAATGTGGCGTGTAAGTACCTGGCCTGACCTAGAGATGGCGGTAGCTGCTTGAATAAAACCACTGTATTAGAAAGTACGCAATCTATAAACTATATGTTGTAAATATGAGAAAAAAGCGTCGTGAAGATGTTTCGCGAGTGTTTGCAATGTTTCATAGAAATAAAATCGGATTTTTGCACCGTTTCATAACCTTGGATGAAACCGTGAGTTTATCATTTCACATCCGACACGAAAGAATCATAATAATGGATGAAAAGGGAGAACCGGCTCTAAAGAAGACAAAGACCATTCCATCTCCAGCAAAGATCGTTTTTTTTTGGGGATACGCGTGGTATAATTTTCATTTACTATCTTAAAAAAGGAAAAAATATCAACTGTCGAGTATTATACGATCTTATTGTAACGTTTATGTTAGGAAATCAAGCAAAAACGACCGCATTTGGCTAAGAAGAAAGTGTCGTTTCATCAAGACAATGCACCAACTCACACATCCGTTATTGCAATGGCCAAAATTAATGAATTGAAGTTTGAATTGCTACCTCACACACCTTATTCACTAGATTTTGTTCCCCGGGATTATTTTCTGTTCCCTGACTCGAAAAACTGGCTCAACGGTGCTCAAAGATTTTCTGAGAATGAAGAGGTGATGTTTTTTCATTTACTATAAATTATATCCTTTTTTTTTTAGATTCCATCATTGATTTAAACTGCTGTATGTATAAAACAAAAACAAAAAAATACTATATAAGAATTTTTTTAATAGACATTATTTTATTAGTACTTCACCTGCCTGAAAGTATCTTATATGACCCTACAGAAGGGTTTTCAGAATTTTGGAGTCAGTTTAGGCTTCTAAAGATTCACCAATCAAATTTAATTTCAAAATAATTTTAACAATGCTTATAAACTTTTTAACAGAAAGAGAAGACTATATTTAATACTGTTTTCTCAAGGTTAAACATGTGATGTTACAGTACCGTAGTGGCACGTGATTCCACTGGCTCTATTTAATGTACCACCTTCAAAGCGATGATCATCATCGACGTAATGCTATTTTGTATTTTGACGTCTTTAGAAACTTTGTAATTTAAACATAAGTCATTCATATAAATAGAAAATAACCCTAAAAAGTGTTGATAGCGGAACTGCCCTGCCACGTCGCAATATGAATCAGGTTTAAAACTAAAATTATCAGATTAAAATTCGATGGTAGCTAGAAATAAATAACTTGAAATCGATTAAAAACTAAAAAATAAAGAAATTATTAGAATCAATTTAAAAGTTATTATCTTTTTTTTTCTATTAAAATCAAAATAAAATCTTAAAAATGCCCGTTTTTTCAAATAATTGATTGGTTTTCGACTTTATGGAAACAACCAGTTAAAAAACCTTAAAAACAAAAATTAAACGAACACTTGATGGTAACAAGAGTCTTGGGTTTGTATACATTTGACATAAGTATTAACAAGTTCTCCTACTAAATATATAATAATAAAATTTGTTGAATTTTTTTCACAGTAATTGAAGAGTAAATATTAGAATTGCATAAATTTTCCCTAATCTGGGACGATTGTTTGTTTAACAATATTTTGAATTCGGTCCTGCAAGCAAATACGTAAGCACCATCGTTAAAACTTTGGCATAGGTGCGCCTTACCTGCTGATATCTCTTATCATTAGTGCAGTACTTCTATCACGATGCGATAGCATACGAAACCGAACGTTGGGCGGAACATTTTTGTTTTCTTTATAAGAACTCTGCTGATCGGTCAGTAGGAAATGTGTTGTGCAGTACTAACGTCGCGTTTTCTTTGTGTTACAGGTCAACAGTGACAAAGTGCAGCGTACAGAGGATATTGAAGACAGAAAAATTCCACCGAAAACGCCTTCGAAGAAAATTAAACTCGAACCTAACACCGATAGCAAAAAATCAGATTTCATTAATCCAGAAGATATAATTCATCACGCCAATGGCAAGATTTACTTTAAAAATAAATGTAAGTACTGCAATTTCAAAACAGCTTGGGACGGTGAAATGGCCAAGCACGAAAAGAAAGTACATAATATCGACCGAAGAGAAGACAGCAAACCGATGATCAAGAAACCATATAGACCGGTGCCCAATCTTATACCGATACCGTCACAAAATTATTTACTGAAAAAACCCAAAATCGAATTTTCAGATCCAGGAGAACCGGTCATGAGTCAAAAGGACATTAACGATATATGCGCCAAGAGTTCCAATAGTGTTCTTAAGGACTTCGCCTCTCTTTTCGGGTCCGAAGACGTCTTTAAAGCGTCTACTCCTAAAGTACCTGATCTCATACCTACTGCTGTGTACAATAACAATTATACCTCACCTAAAAATAAGATGACCGATGTATTTAAACAGAAAAATGCCTCGTTTTTTGACAGCCTTAGAGAAAAATTGGAATTGGGCACACAGGGAACCGGTAATTTAGTATGTAGCATTTGTAATCATGAAAGTAAGTGCCTTACCGAACACGTGAAACATCAGCAAAGCTGTGGTAAAGAAATCAATAAAAATCACGCCATTATTCCTCTTCATAATATCAGCTCATCGAGGTGCCAATTTTGCAGACAGCGATGCAAATCTAGCACAGATTTATTCCATCACATGCAAAAATGTCCCGAAGCCAGGAAGGCTCAAGATTCACTAGAACCTAAAATAGAAGAGGAATCCGATACTGAAGGTGAATTGAGGATAGATGAAAGCCGAGATGAAACAGAAATAAAACCTCATCCGATGGAAAATAAAGTGTTTGTCTGGAATGACATCGTTGTACCGATGGATATCGAGGTTGACGATTCAAATTATGAATATACAGAAGAAAAAATTGACGACAATGTTTCATTAGATCTATCGATTCGAACACAATCGCCGTTGGACAGTGAAAATAGCGGGTTAGGTCATGAATCTATTACTCCGAATAGTGTACACCATTCTCCTCCACCTAGTACTGAAAAAATTCCGACGCACGGTAATGACATCTCCGTAGCGCAACACAAACGTGTCTTCAAATGTCCACATTGTACTTTTTGGGCTTCCACGGCGTCTCGCTTCCACGTACATATCGTGGGTCATTTGAACAAGAAACCTTTCGAATGTTCTTTATGCGCATACCGATCCAATTGGCGTTGGGATATAACTAAACACATCAAATTGAAATCTGTTAGGGATCAAGCTCACGAACAAGCTAAAGTCCTGATGACTGACGAAACTGGAAGAAGAAATTACACTAAATACAATAAGTACCTGACGGAGATTCCCGTGACTAGCGAACAATGCATGGACACTAGCGGAGGCTGTGGAACAAGACCAAAGCATCACGATAGGAATTCTTCGCCTACTGCAAATAAATACATTCTACCAAAATTGCAAAAAACTCCGAACAACAACGATTTCAGTCCTTTAATGAAAACTGCTTCACCTTTGAGACCTCCGCCTCCATTGAAAGTTGCCGATGGATCGTTTCTCACCGAGATAGTCGATAAGAAAAGGAGCACCAGTGAAGGAAAACGTACTCTGTTCAAGTGCAAGAAGTGCAACTTCAAGTAAGTGCATAACATCATTTTATTCGATTTAAAAAATGGAAACGCCGAAAATTGAAATTAAATACCTATACATTGTTTATTCGGTTGATAAGGTCAGTTCTCTAATCAAATAAGAACTTTTTTTATCCCGTTGTAGATTACGAGGAGTCTAGATATAATTTTTTGGGATATTTTCTTTATCAGTTGTTCATTTTGTGAATATCGAAAAATTTGAAAACTGGAACCGTCGATACCGATGCTTTACGTAATTAATGATAAATAAAATCAATTTTTTTCTTGATATAAGGTTCCATTCTATTTCAATAATACTTGACATTGACAATTTGTGTAATTATATCAATCAATAGATTACTTACCGCATGACTTTCAAAATAAAAATCTGTTTTAACTACAAAGTAAAACATTTTTCCTTATTTGTTACATTACAATTATTCGTAGTTGAGAATAGAATTGTAACTTAAACTTAATTTTTTTTTCATCAATTTTTCTTTTCTATGTATGTGAAACATTTTTAAAAATTATTTTTCTGTATTTGCTTTCGATTCAAGAATTTTCAAATTTTTATAGTTGAATGTATGTTTTTTTAATGCAGTTTTTTTATCGTTTCGATGGCTTTTTAATCGATTTTCTTAATACTTGGATGTCTGTCCTATGTAAACAGCGTCACTTAAAATGGATAACAAAATGAATTTTCTGTGGTTAAAACAGATTTTTATTTTGATATTTATGTTGTAGGTGATCTATTTATAAATATACAAATTGTCAATGTCATATTTTGATTAAGATGGAAATAGATCGAAACGTCGATTTTTACCCGTTTTCTTTTAACCAATTTTTTATCAAAAGAGACCTAAAATCAAGGCGATCTATGAAAAAAACATAAAAAGTCTAAGAAGAAAAAAGTTGAAAAAATTCAAAATCAATTATTTCACATTAAAAAAATTGCTACTACAAGTAAATTTCTTTAACTTTTCACTTCTTATCATAAAAAAACTTGTTGATGACACGTTATATAAAATTGACAATAACATAAAAACAAAATATTTTACAAAACCAACTTGGTGTTCAAGATATTTGAATTCACATGCCGCAAAAGGGATCAGTGGTTATTATTTTGATGATAGAGCTATCGAACATCCTGAATGATTAATAACAAATTCTCATACCTATTACTACTTCGTTCCACACCTCAATGTTTTCTTGTAAGTCTTCTGCTATTAGTTTAACGTCGTCTACAAATGCTTCTTCACTAATTGTAATTTTTTATAGTTGCGAATGCCCCACACATAAAACAGTCCATCTCTTGATGATTATTATGAATAGTGATGTACTTAAGCTTCCTCTTTGACTTTATCCTTTATTTGTAGTGAAGCTTTCTGATATTTTGTCATTTCTTTTGACTGTTTTCATAAATATTTAGTATTATCATATTTTTACGTTAATTTCCCAGTATCTTCCAATTTTTCCTCTAGGATTTTTATCAATGTAAGAAGTTCACGCATAGTTTCTAATTTCCTTGTATTGTTTTCTTTTTCTGTCGTCTGTTTTATAGTAAATACACGATTTTGGATGTTCCTTCCCATTCGAAATCCACTCGGATTCTTCAAGTGTATCTATCTTCTACAGTTGATCTGATTATTTTCTTTTTTAATCATTTTCATCGCCGTACTAATTAATGTTATTCCTCGGTAATTGTTGCAGTCTTTTTTGTAAATTGGCTACTGCTAGTTTGTTGGGAATGTCTCATCTTCTATAGCTTTATTGAAAATATAAAACAGCATACCTTTCCCTGTTTCATCCAAATTTGTCATAATTTCTAAAGTTAATTTGTCATACCCAGGCGCTTCTCCATTATTTAGTATCAGTGATTCCATGTTCTATTTCTTCTTTACTAATTTCTATTTTCAATTCTTCCGTTATGTCAATTTGTAGAACTTCTTCTTTATGTTCCGATTCAGTATTGAGTAATTCCTGGTAATATTCTTTTCAACTTCGTATGATTTCCTCTTTCTTCTCGAACATTCGCCCATTCTTGTTTTTTAACAAAATATGTCTTGCGGTTGTTCTGTACTCATATTTTTTAATGAGAGAGAAATGCTTTATTGTCAAAAAATTGTTACAATTTGTAGACAAAAGCGTGTTGAAACTAAAAACCAAACATAAAAATAAATAAATAAAGATATAAATAAAATTAAATTTAAATATACAGAATAAAACCACAATGAGTAACAAAATTATAGAAAATAATTAGTATATAAGTCCATAGGAAAATTAAACCAGTATGCAACATTTCCGGAATTGAATATTATTATTAGAATAGAAGCCTTTTAAAGAGTTTAAATTGGCAAGTGATTGTGCATTTTTTTTACATTGTAAAATATTGAGCCGTCAACTAATTCTGAACGTAGAGTAGTAACGATCTTTCCAAAATTGGACAACCGTGCTTACGAATTAAGCAAACGAATTCAAAAATGAATAAGTAAGGAAAAGTCAAAATTTTTAATCTTTTAAAGAAGTCCCTGCAGTGAGCCTTGCTCTCTTTTGCAGTTTGAAGGTTCGATCAAATTGAGTGGCACCACACGTACCCCAGAAGGGAAGGGCATATCGAAGATGCGACGAGTTTCGTTTTGTTGAACAGTTTTTGATTTTCTTTAAAATCGTCTTCTATTTTTTCTCCTAAGTTTTACTTCTACTTCATTCCTTGATGTTTCAATTAGTTCTTCGATTTTTTTCTTTGTATATATAACATTATTTCTCTTTTCTATTTCGCACGTAATTTTTCCATGCTATTTTTTCATTTACTCTTTTTTTATTTCTCTGATGATGATTTTACCACATATTTATTTTGCAATATAATATTTTATAAGTAATTCCATGATTCTTCTTCATTTACATTCACCATTTCTCTGTACTTTGGACCACTTAAACATCCACTTGTTTTCCTTTCCTTAAGACGTTTGTAGACCGTTGATTTTCCTAGACCTGTCATCTTCGAACACATCCTTGTTAGATCATCCACACTCACTGAAGGGTACTGATATTTTAATGCACCATATACATTTAAAGCCATGGCTTTCTTCATATTGAATATTCACTAAAATTTTGTAAACGTTTCAGTGACAAACACTGCGCTAGAAATGAGGTTGGGTATTCGGAATTTTCTTTTGTAGGACTTTTTCTTAAACTGAAATTTGTCGATAACCATTTGAGTATACCTCATATTTTAAGCTTTTACTACCCTCTTACAAAATGTACCTAGTTATCATTTTTCCCAGAAAACATTTTGCAAATCGTTTTCCAATTAACCTGTCTGGTATAGGTATATACTATAAAGGGCGTGAAATATTTACCTGTCAACATAATTCCTTTCTTAAAATATCCCAAAGGAATTGTTTTGGCCGATAAGTAAACATAGTTGGGAATTTGAACTTGATGCAATGAATTTCTTAGAAAATAAATGTTGGATTGATTTCCTAAGGTTTAATAAAATAAAATAATAAATTGTTGTTAAATGTGACTACGGCTATGGCGGCCAGGATAGGGATTGGTTTATTACTCTACACACTTTCCGAATGGAGTATAAATAATAATAAACCAAAAAGTAGTAAAGTAATTGTTGGCAAAAGAATAAAATTACAGATTAGAAAATTAATATCACTATTATAAAAACTTGGGGTGTATTCTACTAAGACAATTTTAGGTATGGATGAAATTATCCCGACTCGGAATCAGATTCAGATCTATTGATTACAAAACCCAATTTCTCAATTTTATTCCTATCCCAAGGCTTGTATTTTACTTTTAAGTTTAATTATTGCTTAATAGTGTTTTTTTATATAATTTATACCATCACATCTCGTAGAAATGAACAAATTTTTTTAATTTATAACAAACATATCCATGTTTCGATTTGAATGAAAAGTCCCATAGTATTTTATGTTGTGAAATTATGCTTAAAATCGTATACACATTAAGTATATTCTTGTGATACAAGGTCTTCGCCGTGTAATCTTGAAAATAAATTAGTGTAAACAGAATCGTTAAGATATGGAAAATTAGAAAGTTTGCATTTAGCAATTGGATAGATGATAGATAATCATTTTTAAAGATGACGAAAGTTGATAAAACTAAGATTATACAACAAAAAGCAGTTACAAAATCGAATATAAAATATTTTAGTACATACATACACGTGTGTGTACTATCGTCCATTAGTTTGCTTCGATCCTTTTTCTACTTTACTGTTCTTATACCGGTTTCCTAATAAATTCAAAGGAAACTTTAAATTTGAAAATCCCATTAAATTAAGTCGCGCGTTTCATAATTCACGTTTAGGTAAAGTTTAGCAACACTGATGTTGAATAAAATCGCGAACATTTTCATGCAATGATTTTCTTTGATTTTCTACGTAAATTAAACCAACATCGACTTTTGGTGATGAAGCACCACCTCGAGTCACCGTGTTTCGCTGGTTTTCCGAATTCAATCGTGGCCGCAGTTCGCTACAGGATGAATTTCTTGAAGGTCGTTTAAAATCTGCTGTTGTGCCGGAAAAAATCGATGCTGTACGCAAGATTGTCATGTGACATACCGTGAACTTTAATATCACATGAGCATTTGACTGTCAAAAATAATTGTTCTAATAATAATTTGACAAACGCTCAAAAAAACTCTTGTCGTTTGGTGCAAAGAAATACTGAAAGAATAAAATCGCGGTGCTTAAAAAGACGTCTATAAGGTCATAATAGGAGACGAATCATGCATCTATGCATATGAACTCAAATTTAAACAACAATCGGCTGTATGGTTCTTTCAAGACTGGACCAAATCCAACAAAAGTTGTTCGCGCACGAAGCACTTCGATGCAAATGGTCGCCTGAATGGTACACCAGCATTTGTTTGCCAGAAGAAAAAATCAGGAAAACTAATCCCAGGAGACGATCCACAATGCGAACTCTCACACATCATTTCGAACAAAAACATTTTTGAACAGTCAAAACATCGAATTGATTCATCATCCGCCGTACAGTTCTTGTTTGGCACCCAATGATTTCCTCTTATTTCTGCAGATCAAAAATAAATTGCGAGGTCAACGTTTTTCTACACCTGAAGAAGCGGTTGATGCGTTTAAATTATATGTGGAGATAATTCAATCGGAATGGATAAAATGCTTCGACAATTGGTTCAAACGCATGCAAAAATGTATTGATATTAATGGAGAATAAAAAAAATAAAGCCACAATTAATAGTCTATCTCAAAATTTAATTAGCAACCCTTCTAGCATATTAGAATTTAGCAGCAACCGTCATATGCAAACATACGTTATGTTTGAAATCTAAGTGTCTTTTTAATAATTTTTAAAAAATGAAAGGTTTACGGCACAATGACCAGATATCGTACTACATTAAATTTGAACTTAAGCTTATCTGAAGAGGAAAATATTATTGTACGAAGACAAAGAATAAATCGATATAGATAAAACTATTTACAAATAAGTAAATCACCAAATATGCTTCCCATAATTAATAAATTGTTATCTTATTTCACTATATAATTTTAGGGGAGGCTGTATTCAACAGCAAGTTTTGAGATTTTGTAAGTATCGCAAAATCTTCGTCGAAGTCGAATAGTGTCCCAAGAAGTAGAACGATTCAGCCCAAGGTATTTCAAAATGCCTCAACATATACGTGTAATGGAAGAAATGTCTTTGGTATTTTATCAAATAGCCAATTTCCCGTTAAAAATTGATTTTTTAACCAGTCAGCGAAATTTTTTGGAACCGATAAGGCTTTTTGGAATTAAACGTACAAATTGTATCCGATGCTGGGCTTCGAATTCGTAACATTGTAGCTTGTTGGCCAAGTTCCGTTCACGACTAGACAATATTCAAAAACAATGATTTGAGATGGAAGTTTGAGGAAGGTGTTTTAGTTGAAAACGCATTCATGACAAAATTAGGAAACGTAAAAAAAGGCGTTTTCCCGTTTTATTAAGAGGAATTCATTTAAATTTGAATGCCTAACCTAACCAGTCATATTTGCTATTACCATACTGCACATTATTGCAACGGATATTAACGAAGACATACCAGAGGAATGGATTGAGTATAATGATGATAGTATCGCCGAAAACGTGGCTAAGATAACGATAACCACATAGGCCATCAGTTTGGGCAGTTACTACTTAATGAACCTTTCCATAGATAGTATAATCAAAAGATTAATCCTTAAGTATTGTTACTGAAGAAATAAAACAATTATCAACACACACTTCCACGTTTCATTTTGCTTCTTTTTCTAACGACACATATTTGAAAAGAACAGACTATCGTCCGTAGTACCTGTCGAAAAAAATACCAGGCTTGCCATCTTCACTTCACAAATCGGTTAGTTAAAACGCGTTTTAATTTGAAGCAACCTTTAGTTAAATTGGGATTATGAAACCGGCCGTTAGCTAAAAAAATAAAGAAATAAAAGGTAGCTGTGAATTGTTTAAGAATTGTTTGGAATTAAGTTTAATTCACCCTGTAGATCATTTTGAAAAAGTTTTTAGCACCGGATTTTTTAGTCTGAATGAGTGAAGACCACCCCTTAAGCAGGATAATTAAAAAGTTGAAAAACTACCTTGCATGAATTAAAATCGAACAAAAATAGTTTTGTTACATATCGCGGAATATAATTCTTATAATATTTATCATATTTCAACTCCTATAAACTACCCTTAATGATAACATTATAAATAAAAAAAAATTTTCGAGCTTTAAGACGTTTTTTCAATGCTACATAATAATTAATAATCATTGTAATACTTAGTGGTTCAAACATTAATTCATAATAATATATTCACCCTTAAAAACAAACCTTTTATCATGAAATTCATGAAAAAAATGTAAGCCCCTGTTTTGTTGTTTACTATACAGAGTGAGTTATGTACGGAACGCCTCGGAAATCTTGTACGATTTTTATAAATTTTTTTGTAATGTAGCTATAACATTTAGGTATAGAGAATATCACATGAAAAATAACCAGTGTTTCCTAAGGATTTCTAAAAACAAAAAATATACAGGGTGATCCATTTGAAATAACAAAGTTCATTGTGTTTTCGGAAATATCGTACAAGCCGTTTCCGAGATAATTGAGGCGTTCCATACATAAAACTCACTCTGTATTTATCAATGAATTAAAGGAAAAACTAAAATAATGTATATAATGAATTTTTTATTTTATCATTATTCTTTTCTTCCTCTTCTTCGTCATCTTCAACTGTGATAGGGGGAAATTTAGACAGCTAACACCAGAGCATGTTCCACATGACGAATTACAAAAAAAGACCAACTGCAATTAGAAAGTATTAGATATACCTACCTGCGTAAAGTTTTAACCGCCCTGATGAAGCTAGTTTTTTTTTAATTTTTTTTTTAATTTCCTTCAAAAAATGCTCAATACATTTTTTCATGATATTCGATTAGTTTTGAGATCGTAAATAGTTATTATTTTCACAGTTTTGGGACAAAATTATCATTAACAAGCCATATCTTAGTTATTTTTGTACTTAGGTAACTATAATGAATTTAATTTTATTTTTTTTTGACAGGCTCTAACTTTATTACTTACATTTTTTTATAAGCTGTACATTTTCAAAGTTATTTTGAAAAAACCATCCAAAAAGGCTCCTTTTTACATGAAAATTAAATATTTTCAACTTCACATAACTTGAGAAATAATCGCTTAAATAAATATTTTCATAGAACATTTTTCAATGGAATTCCTTTTTATATCCATTCCGGAACTTATTTTTAAGATTATATTTTCCACCTCCTAGAAGAGTTGGCTTCAACCCCATAGACTTAATGTTACACGTTAATACCAATTGGTTGCTGGGACCAAAAATCTTTGGAAAAACTCATGATTGACTGGACTAACAGATGATTTACTTATCAGAATCATATGATGTTCATTAAAGACTGTCTAAAATTTATGTAACGTCGAAATTTTTTGACAAAATTATGTTTAAATTCTTCCTTGATCTAGGCTGTAAATTTGTTATTTATCGTCCTAAATTTGCAAAATGGTGGCTTTGGCGACGTCCTAAGCCCTTACTCCTACTCCTTTTTTCTACACAGTATCTTTGCTTTTTCTTTCTTTAATGTCTTGTTCATATCTAAGTCTTGCTTCCTGATCCCATCAAGTGTTATTTGGTTTTTGTTTTTTTATGTTTTCAAATTCCTCGTTTTAGCAATAATATATTTTTCTCTATAACTATTTCTACTACACTCTGTTTATAATGTACCATATTTTTCGAAGTAATTATTAGTAAAATACGACTAATAAATAACTTATCGGACAAAAGACCACGTACTGAAATTTCCCTAATTAAATACCTCTTGTGTTTCTATGCATTTTCCATTTATTATGCATGCTCTCTCAAGGTTACTTTTTTTAAATCTTATCGCTTATTATAACTACAAAGTTTTGTTTTTGCAACGAATTGTTGCTAAATATTGATCGGGTATTACATGCAAATGTCGATAATTTTTTTTATTACCAGGTAAACTATGTTTTTACGACTGTTTTTTTCTAAAAACAAAGAGTTTCTTATCGCGTGTGTAGGTAATATGTAACCAAGGTTGGTTATACTGAGCTACGATCACGCGCGACTTAATACCTAGATAAAGTCTTCATCACTTATGAAAGACTGTTTGAATAACGTTATCGTCGTACTTATAATTTACGAAATACTTAGCGTCAATGGAATCTAATCTTTTGGAAACATTTATCTTTATACGCTTTCTCGAATCGTACCACTCCCTTATTGAAAATTTGCAGAATTCCGATTTTTTCGAAAGTACCTCGCATATCATTCGATTTTTTTTTTGAAAACATTCATATCTCGATATTTCTACAAAACAAATCGTACAAAAAGTAACAGTAAAAAATTTATTCCGTTAATCCTTACTATCAATTTTTTCATCAATTAAATGACCGCGTATCGGTGTCCTTAATATAGAACGGCTCTAGCAGGGATTTTAGGATTAGTAGAGCATGACAGGTTAAAATACTGACTGATATACACTGCCAATGAAAAGTTTTTGCCCACCCTATAATTTCCAACAAATAAAAGCAATACGATCAATTTTGTTATCTTCTATATTTTAAAAAACTTATATAGATTTGCTTTGTAGGATATTCTAAAGACGACTGCTTTTCGACTTCCCTAACAAGTCAATCGGGTTGAGGTCGGGCGACCAAATCATTACTTTCAGTACATTCCTTCTTCCTAATTCTTTCAAATACTCTTTGCACAACTTCGACAAATGCTTGTGATCGTTGTCATGCTGGAAGATAAATTTTCTACCGATCAGACGCTGATCAGAACGTACTACATCCTCCTTTAATATTTTTATTGCTTTCGCTCTTCAAAATTTCTTCAATTTTCACCAGGTCTCCAGTTGCTTCTCCTCCAAAACATTCGGGATTACACATGGATCTAGCATCCGTCCTTCATTTGACCTGCGTGCAAAAACTTTTCTCTTAAACCCAAAAACCTCAAATTTTGACCTGTCACTACATAAAGCTCTCCCCCACTCTTCCTGCGACCATTTCTATGTCGTGTAGCCCAATGTAACCTCTTAAAAGGAGTTGCCACCCTTCGAAATAAGCCTCTCCTCATTTTTACTGTAGAAGTAATCAAAGGCAGATTCCTAGATTCATTGATCTTAGCTGCTATCTTTGGATCTGTGAGTCGTCGATCACGTTTATTGATCAATACAATACGTTTATCTTCAGCGTTTGTGGTTTTTCGAGTCCTCCCTGAACGTCGTCTATTCCTGGTGGATGCAGTACACGAGGTATTTTTGATTCGGTCACTTTTGTCTAGACTATGAAGACCTGCGATTGAAGCACAAGTTTCCACCGATAGTTACTTCGTTTAACCCATTTCAAAACTTGCAAGTTTGGATTTACGAGAACGAAAACAATTCGTACACGAACTTCACAAGAAGATGTCTTGGTCCAATGATTATGAATCACAGTACGTTCTTGCTAACTGGGACTAAACTACAATCATAAACACCGACGAAAGAAAAACAGTTAAAGAAAAATAAGTTTTGATTTATCGCACTCACCTACAAAATATAAACATGCGTTCGTGTAAAGTAACCGTAGTTACCGAGGCAGCTGCGTCAAAAATTATCGAAAAAAGGCGCGGTAAATTCATCCGATTTGTGGGCTCCCCTCATAGTAATGCTCCAGTCCACAGTGCTACGTTTTCCAATGCTACTCTAACGAATGTGGCTGATTCAGCTCCATCCGACTATTTTTTGTTCGCAAAGCTGATGGCCGAGATAAGGGGTAAAAGATTTATAAAGGGAGAATATATTAAAAAATTATCACGGTTTTTATTAGGTTGAGAACTGATGTACTGCACTAAGTTAGACTTGAGAAGGAGCAAAAGAAACTGAAAATTCATGTATGAACAACCAGTTTGCAATTTGAAACTATTTAATTTTAGAAAACTTTTAAAATAAATTTTTTTTCATCATAGTACTCAAAATAAAGCATGTCATTTCGACACTAACAATGTAATTATAATAAATCGAAAAATAAAGTTTAATAGAGCGTCTTTTGGCATACGTAAATTATGAAAATTTTGTTTTCTATGTGTTATATGATTATCGAAATACGGCCACTCATAATATAGTGGAATCTCTATACCTCGAATGTCAAGGGAAACGCAAAAAAAATCGAGTTAACGAGTTTTCGACTTAACGAAATACATATGATTTAACTGCTGAAATTTTGACTTGCAATGGTTTCTAAGTATATTTTTCGATTTGTGGAGTCAAGTTTAGTTAGGTTAGATTAGGTTCAACGTTATTGTCATAATATGCTTACTCGTATATATATTTTTTACATATTAAAACAAATTACATATTAGTGAAGTAAAAAATCCGTTAATATCTTTTGATTGAAACAATTTGCATTTTTTCAAGCTCAAACAAAGAACTGAATACATGATCCTCGATATCATCTCATCTTTCAACCCAAAAGTCCGTAGTGTGTTGATTGCAGCTCTGGCTTTTTTATTTGTTATTGGTGGTTCAGTATGATCTAAGACATTTTCTGATTAACTACGAGTATATATTAAAAAATTCTTAGCCTACTATAGAACCAAACAAAAATTCAATGTCAAAATATTTTAATACCCAACATATTCTCCTCTTAATTGGATACATTTATTACAGCGAACCCTTCAAATAAAATGTTTCTTCTTGGTCTGCAAACCAGACCTCCACAGCTTTTATTACCTCCTCGTTGGAAGAAAATTTACGACCTTTTAAACTTTTTTTCAATTGAGGAGATGATAGTCGGACGAAGCCAAATCTGGTTAATAAGGGGGGTGTAGTAATTCAAACCTAAATCACGAATTTTTTGCATGGCAACATGAGATTTGTGTGCAGCGGTGTTGTCCTAAAAGAACAAAGCACCTTTAGATAGCTTTCCCCGTCTTTTCTCTTTAATTTTTCCCGTACAGTAGTCAGTAATGTCGAATAGTAATTTCCACTTATTGTTCTACCCTTATCCAAAAAATCACTCATGATTTCTCAATGGCAATCCCAAAAAACTAAAGCAAGAACTTTGGACACGAAACTTCTTAGGTCTTGGAGAACCAGAGTGTCTTCATTCCATCTAATGTTGCTTTGTTTTTGGATGGTAGAAATGTACCCAAGTCTCATCCATAGTAATAATTCGGTTTAAGAAGTCTACATCGTTTTCAAATCGAGCACTCATCGAACGAGATATTTTGTTTATGCATGGAACTGGTCTAGGCTAACTAGATATCAGTACATCCTTGTATGTACATTAGTTAGTGTTCCAGCAGTAGCTAGCCCTTCATCACATGTCACATAATCTTCAAATTTCATTTCCACTGTATAAGATTTAGTTTAACACAACGCACTATGCATTTAGTGGACATAGGACCAATATCTGAAATTCCCCCATATTTGGTTAAGCTGTTCTTAGTTTCTATTATCATAATCCATCGCCTCTTTTTGTTGATTAAAAATTTACATTTAAGATATCTTATTCAACGACAGTCCTTTTTTGAAAAAAAGTACCACAACTATTTTGTTGACCCAAAATTAATGAATAATCTTTGACACGATAATTTAAGTTTAGGTGGAACTTTCATAGTTTTTTAATGAGAACATAAGAAAATTTTAAAATATTCATAAAGAATATCGCTCAAAATCGCTCAGAAATCTACCTCCACAGAAATTAACTAGAAGATTTATAGTTTACTTTCCATAATACGAGTAATTACTTGCGGGTTCGTGCGGGTTCACGTGAAAAAAATTTTTTTCTCCCTCTTAGCTTTTTTTTCAAATATTGCCCTATAAATTTCAGTTTCTTCATTTTAAGTGTTTGTTTATACTTTATCAACGTATTATTATCTTTATTCCTCGTTAATTGTAAAATCGTCAATAAAAAAAGTCAGTAAATAAATAAAATTCAATATCGGGATAGCATTAATATCAATGTGAACAAAAATCGCGACATTTTCAATTTTTTCAGAACAAACCATATGAGTTTCAAAGATTATAACCGGGCATATGAACAATGGATTCACGATCTTGGACTCGAAAATATTCCTAAGAAAAATTTGTTCTGGATGCGTGAAAAATTTATTGTGAATTGACAACTCCTCTTATATGTTAAGAAGGAGTTTTGGTTTGCCGAAAAACCACGTAATCCTTTTTGCGACCTCAAATAGTAGGGTTCCAATTAACTTGAACATCAAAATAAAAATCAGAAATCGATTCCTCGTTAAAAAATAAAGGGGGTCCGACCTTTAAACTACAATGTCCAATAATTTGGTGTACTACTGTACAACGCCGTGAATACCATAAATCATAACCGTTAATTTGATTATTTCTGCAGACACATTTAGTAATAAACAACTTAAAATATACAATACACAAACAGATAATAAAATATCTTTTCTTGATAATATTTAACTTGTGACCGTATCTATCAGATCATGAGATTTGTAGTTGTTTGTTCGGAACAAAATTTTTACTCTAATCTAACAAAAAAAGATTTAGATATATATAGAAAGAGAATATTTTTCAGTGAATTCAAACACTTGAAGAAAATCGGTCTCGACAACATTTTATTTATACAGCGCAGATAAAGAACGCAAAAATATTTGACGAAATCGTCTGCTAAAACACAAAGATCCGAATTTGATTGTACATTATGAGGCGTAATTATATTTGAATAGTCAACAAACAATAAGAATATCTGCAATAAACGTTTTATGTATGTATATATGGTTCCCAGTCTTGTGATAATAAATTATATTAAGTATTGCTGCATTCCGACGACAATCTATTCTACAAAAAAATCGAGATTGATTTGGGCGTTTTGTTAAAGACAGAGAATGTTATCTTCTCCATAGATCAACCACATACTTTAGATAGCCAACTCAAGTTCCCGATTCAACGCCATCTTTTGGCTCATTAGCAGTACTGAAAGTAAATGAAAACAACAGATTCCGTTCGACTTTTGGTCAAATATTCCAAATCTGGTTGGTCTTAATAATCTATTGGAATCTCTTTTATTGCTGAGATACTGGGGATCTACTGAATCACTCCTCTTAGAATGTGGTATGGCTGTAGCTGCTAGATATCTTCGTATTCTATTTCATACGCTCCCAGGCATAGAGCTCTTAGTGTCTCACACACTTTTGAGAGAATGTGGACAGAGGTTTCAACCTTTTCGCAATATAATCTGCTGGCTGCATTATCTTCTAACGTCTTCAGGTGTCCATTGAAGGGACAATGCCCTAGATATATACATAATTCAGGGTTAGGGTGTTTTCATGTCTACTTAAACTTGCTTCGATCATTTATAAGAATATATAGATACTTTCACAGCTTCATTATTGGATGATTTAATATTTTGAGAACCATTTATACTGTAATTGAGGAACAATCTGAAGATAATTTAGGTTTCCATTAGAAAGCATAGTCCTCATTATTATAAATAAAAATAATTGTAATATGTATTCGCAGCTCGAAACCTTTTTTCCCATATTTGGGTCAAAATTTCCATTGGTCGATGTAGATGAACAAATTGACTCAAAGCATAAGTTAACACGACGTTTTTGAAGGATATTCGTGTATAGTTGTGATCATCCGTTGTTTAAGGGTGGGCTACTCCCTAGTATCTGCCCTTCATTGTGATCTACTGACTGTTATATTGGAAAATAGAAAAACGACTTCATAAAAATAGATTGAATATATTAATTTAAAAAGTCGTAGGAATGCAGACGGCAAAAATCTGGTCAAACCATGATGCACGATGTTAATTGTAAATAAAACAAGTTTCTACATATTATTTCGATTTTTGTTTATTATGATAAGAGAATTTATTACAATTACTTGGAAAGAAATATACCAAAACCCGCCACGGCTTTGGAGGTTTACCTCAATCCGTTGTTCCTAAATCAAAAGCCTTCAGTTCTTGAATAAACATCAAAAGTACCTTGGAATTGACATTCTCAGTTGTGAAGACATAGAAGACAAGGTAAAAAGACAAGTAGTCAGAGCAAATAAGATCGCGAAATGTCTTCAGAACAAGAATACAAGAATCAAAGATACGTATTTACAAAACAACAATCAGACCTGTAATGGCCTAAATAACAGAAACAAAGCCAGGAACATCAAAAACGAAACAACTCTCGGAGACCACAGAATGAATTACTATCATGCGTAAGAAATCATCAAACAGCACGATCTATTATTGAATAAAGAAGAATATCAAATAAAACCCAATGGTGTTAAATCACTTGATTATGACGGCCAATTGATATAGCGTCGACGTAGGTATAGTTGGTGTTGTAACAAGTGGAACTGTTCTTTTGGAACCATATTTCTTCTAGTTCCATAACCATAATTTTTAGCTGTTATCTTCTAGCGATAGTCAACACAACAGTAATAGCTTGACCGATCTCGATTATAAAGATGATGTAGCCAATCCATAAACCACATCCACAGTCATTCTATGTGAATGCCTCGAGTTTTCAAAGTTCACTAGTGGATTTTCATTTACTCAAATGCGGCCAATTTTACATATCAACGAATCCACTGAATTTGTGCTGATAATGTCGGTCTGCTCAACCAACCATTTGCTTCAAATGATGAGTAGTGTTTAGCTCTTGAGTTAATTGAACCTTGTAAGCGTGTGTCAATCCCAAACAACAGTAATTTTTTTGCTGAAAGAACAAAGCCAGATGGCCAGCATGCAGAGGTGTTTTCACATCTCCTACAGATCCAGTTTGCTCCAATTTATACATAATTTTCTCGCTTATTACCCCTCTCCGTGGTTGATTTAATGTCAATATCACAATTTAATGATATAGTGCGACTCAAAATTAACATAAAACATTATGGTTGGCCTACCAATTAACATTTTGTCCGCACCCTAATATGATTTATTTTGTCCTAATTTTGAATGCTTTTGCAGGGACGCTTCGAGGGATATTTTACTGCAGCATGTGAAAGGACACTACCAGCAACACTCTTTGTCTTCCTCACACCAAGTAGGAGCGTCGTCAGCTTCAATAACGACGTCGACTTTGGCATCGCAGGAGCAGGCATCGACCAGTATAGTCGCCGGTGACCTCAATAGCGTAGCACAGGATTTGAGTTTAAGGGGTACGAGTCCTGATAGAGATGAGGCAAGTGTAAATAACATAACTGGTGGGAAGGGAAGCGGCGGTACTGCCCCCTTCCGTTGCGGTCATTGCAACCAGGTATCTAACTGGAAGCATGTCATCCAGGTATACTAACACTTTTACTAACAACAATAACTTTTCATTGTTATGTGGATCATCATTTTGGCGTAGTAAGGAAGGTTCTTAAGATACCAGAATACCGTATAAACATTAGGTTAAACCGCTTGACCTTTGGTCAACTAGAAGAATGCATTGAAAGTGTGGTTCAGTTTATTATATGCTTAAATTTAACTCAAACCAAGACCAACAACTTGGACCAAATGTTTTTCTTCCCAATTTAAATGAAGGTTTCAATCCTTTTCGTTTGCAAAATAGTACCAGTAATTTTCGAGATGAAACTGCACCTCAATTTTCATTAAGAGAGACCTAAGACCTTCTCATTTATATATTTTTAGAGACATGTAAAGTCAGTTCTCCAGAGTAGAAGGAAAATACAAATTGTAGCCCTTTTTATTAGCGATATGGAATAATGTTTCATTTAATATGTGAAAGTTAGGAAGTTGAAGGAAACAGTTTATATAAAAATTTAATTCTGCTCTTTTTATGTTGAATTTTCTTATATTTTGCTCTTACGTTGAACTAAGAACATAAAATTATGATTTTTTTACTGTTATTTGAAATTATCTTCTAAGATTCCAAAATGTTATTATTGTCGTCAGAATTTAGAGGGTTTATGGTTAAAAAAATGTTGTTTCTTTCGGGGGGAAGAGGATAATCAAAAACTAACCTAAAAATCATTTTTTTGAAAAACTTGTTAGGATACGGAGAAATTTCTAAAAAAAATGCAGGCATATCTTAAAGCCGCTTCACATGGTGCAAGACAACGGGCAAGAAATTGCTCGCAATTCTTTGCAAAATCAAAATATTGCATATATTTTGTGACTGTTTTGAAAATGATACCAAAACTAAGTAAAGGCCGCTTGACATGATGCGATACACCGTGCAATGCAATGCAAGGCACAATATTTCTTGATAAAAAGCATACGCTGATTGTTACATGCAAGATCTGGCACTTGCAACCTGCAATCCAAGTTACTTTTGGCTTAACGACCAACCCGTCCATTAGGCTCCAAAACCAAGGCAGCAGTAGATATAATTATTTCCAGTGATCTACTGACCACTTTTTCATTTCGTTAGTTACTTACTTAGTTTTGTTATCATCATTGTTAAACCGGTCACAAAATAATGAATCAAATTTTAGGCAAGGTATTTGTTTAATTCACTTATTGAATTTTTATTAGGGGCAGCCATGATGCGATTACAAGAGACACGCGAAGTGCGATATTTCAATTTTGCAAGAAATTGCATGCAATTACACCATGTCAATTGCTCTTTATAGGTACGCGTACTTCAAAGAAATACATGCCACATATGTAGTTTTAATTTATTTTATCACATTATATTCCCGTACCTTGTTTACTATTTTTATTTTTCACGTGTGTAATTTGGAAATTATCAAATTTGAAATTCAATGATTGAAAAATATTCAAATCGTGTTTGTGTTTAAATAGAGAAAATGGAGTGTCGATTGTTCGACAACTTGATAGTTTATTTTTTTTGTTATAAGTAGAAAATAAAGTTTAAAAATTTGAAATAATTATAATTTTTGATTGCCCCGAAAAAAATCGCCCGGTAGAACATTTATTAGACTTCGTAGATGACAAAAATGAATTCGATTAAATTTTTTGTAAATATTTCATGCTTTTTGCTGCTTTTGAACGATAAATCTTTATAGTTTATTACAAATATTATGGTTTCTACTGCAAATATGTCAAAATATCCCTAAATCTTTTCACGTTTTATAGATATATTCCCAACAGGTTTTAATGGGGTGGTTTCTGATTATTCTCTACCACAAAATCAATCCTTCATGCTAAAATCAACGTTTAATGAGAACGTATGCCTAACCAATTCGAATCCTCATTTGATCGGATTATAAATTCGTTTTTAATATTGAATAGAAAACAGCTTCATTTCTATAAATCCCAAACACATTCAGCCCCTTCAGCCGCGACCGCTACATCTTTAAATCGGAAGTTAGGGCATGTGGTACTTCATTTAAAAGGTTGCTTTGGTTCTACATTCCATCAACTACGTAGTGTGGTCCATGAGTTGTTGGTCTCGTATAGTAAATAGAATGCGTTGGCAGACATCTGGATGGAAGTCTCAACAAGCTTTACATGAAGCTTCAACTTGCGATCCATTCTATCATAGTCTCAAAATGCTTTTCGCGCTGTTACAAAATTTTTGATTAAAGAAGGATTAACAGCGACGCAAATCAAAAACAGAATGGAAGTTGTTTACAGTGACTTGTGTCCATCATTTTTCCAAATAATTAAAAAAAGTTTCGCTAGAGATGAGGGACGGCTACTCCAGAAAACATTATTGAAAAAAGTAATCTTCGTCTATAAACAAAAAGTGTACCAAGAATCCCACATGATCATTTAAATATTACAAAAACTAGTGAAAGGTGGGTGCAAAAACAGCGTCGTTTAGAATGTTGTGAGCTATTTTTAGAGCTTTGCCGCGAGGATCAAGAAAATGTGATCCGATCAATTATAAAAGGTGATGAAAATATGATCTTTTCTATGATCCGACATTCAAAAGGGAAAAGAGAACCCGTGCCAATAAAAACAAAGATCACGACAAGCACAAAAAAGTGATCGCTATCCTTTTGATTGACTTTAAGGAATCAAATTCAACCATAAACGTGGAATATTGCTCTAAGCCAATTACGTCAAGAAATTATCAAAAAAGGCGCGCCAAATTAACCAAAGTATGCGCTTGCTTCATGACAATGCTTCTCTTTCCAATGCCAATGTAGACGGTGAGATCGAACACCCACCATATAGCTCTGATCTGGCCCTCTCCGACTATTTTTTGTTCCCAAAGCTAAAGGCCGGGTTTGGGTAGAAGACTCTAGATGTATAATATTTTTGTAGAGGCATAGAAGCTTTAATTCTGAAAAATGTGTGGAAATAAAAGAATATATTGACAAAGCCGAAGTTTACTTTAACCCAAAAATTTAATTCCAATTTAAATGTTGAGGACTTGCACCTGAAGAGAGTGCTTAGGCGTTACAGTGAATCCTGACAAGGATAATTTTTGAAACAGCCAAAGTATTTTCATCGATATGACCAACCTCGCTACGCCAATGCTTGTTATCATCTTGGAACTTCATTAGTCTTTTTTTTTAAATTCAGTTTACAAGGACACTTTGCAAATTATAAAACGTGTTAAATAGCATTTACTAACCATTATCTATAATAGTTACGTGACGTAAAAAAATTTTACATTTTCTGCATTTCTTGTTAAAAAAAAGGAGTCGTCCTTAAATTATAGATAGCAACATACGCTAATGACAAAAAGTAATTTATTTTAATTGCACTACAATTATTATTAGAAAAATGAGAAGAAAGTCCATTGTGTGTATAATTGAAAAGTCCAAGACAAAAATTAATTGACGAGTTGTTGAAACATCAACAATCTACTTTAAATATAACCGATTTCTTGATTTACATAAATAAAATATAAGTTAATAATTTAACAAATACGAAAATTTCCGACTTCAACCTGAAGATATCAACCATTTTCGACGCTTAATATTTGTTTGACTATCGTATATGTAAATCGATGTGAAGATTCTTTTGAAGATGGAACAAATTAAATGTCGACTATCATTGAATATTCGTTTTTGAAATTCAAATGAAAGAGGAGTTATACAACGTGTGCGGAGACTCTGCACCATGATCTACGACCGTAAACTTTTAGACAGATGAATTCAAATCTGACCTTATCAGTTTAACTAACGACGAGCGTTGGAGATGGCCAAAAACTGCGGCAATCGGCGGTATCATCGAAAAAGTTCACCAAATGGTACTGGACTATCGTTAGATTAAGGTTAGAGAGATAGAAGAATCCATCGGTAGATTATGAAAAAAATATGCACATTAGGTTTGCTCACTTTGGACCAACAGCATATTCCCAGGCCTTATTGGTACCGTTTAATAAAAATGGGTTGAATATTTTGCGTCAATTCATAACTTCAGATGAAATCTGGATCCACCACTACAGTCCTGAAACGATGATAATGGATTGCAGGGGGAGGGTAAACCTGCTCCGAAAAAGAAAAAACGGTTTCATCGACCAGAAAAGTTCGACAGTAACAGGAGAATATAAACTAAACGAGAAACTACAAAAAATCGCCCATAAAATGAAATAAAGTGCTTTTCCATCTTCTCATACTTGGGTGATTCCCATACACTTCAAATCAGTTGACTATCAGCCGTTCACCAGAGCGTTGCAACATAAAGTTTCACTTGTAAAAGAGAAACATCTATTTTGAGATTAGAAAAAGTGGTATAGACTTAAAAGGAATTTATATGGAAAAATAATGATTATAGAAAGAAATGTATTGATTCTTCGTTAGGTTGGAAACTTTTCAGACAACCCTCATTCAATGTCGGATTGTAACAGCCAAAGAAACAAATCTTCAGATCTGATTTCCAGAGACTACTGGTTGTTTACAAACCAGAAAAAAATATGAATGGAACAAAAGCCTTAGAAAAATCGATTTATAAAATGGCGTAGAAACCTTAAGAAAGTTTTGTATTACTTATGATCTATCGATGTATAAAACGTATAAATTTATTAGAGTCAGCTCTTATCGATCGATGTTTTACTAAAGACTTCATGTTTCCATCTTTCATAAGAAGTTTTAGACGATAAACAGACAAGACGAAAAAGGAGATTGGATTCATCAAATTTGATACACAAAAACAGCTAAAAAGGAAAAGCTACATAAAACATCATAGCATTCGAAAAAATAACATTAAATGGTATGCAAGTTCTGGCAGAAATATTTATAAAGTAATATACATGAACCGAAATGAACCTGGTATCAAAACACAAAGCTCCACATCATCATCTTAAGGCACACGAAGAAACGAAGAAAATGGAGAGACTAATAAACTTACAAGGAAAGGATCGCGATCATTTATTGCCTTCACACCATAGAGGAATACTCCTAGAAGTAATTTAGAAGGGCTATACTTCCAGAAAAGATCACTCCAAAAAGTTCCTTTAAAAATTTGGTTCCGATAAATTCAAAAATTTCAGGGATGTAATCACATCTAGCTGCCACTGACGAATCTAGATTCTGTGGAGATTCTAATTCATCTAATTCCTAAATGCCTTGCCATATTGCAAGGGGAGGAATGTTCGAGAACAAAGTTCTACCCTCATTGAAGTGAGCACTTAAGTGGAGTTTATCAAATGTCTGGAACTGGAAATGGAGCTCGGATAGGGGATAAAATCAACATTAAAGTTGTCGTTCATTATAAATCTTAATTGACATGTAGATTCAATGTAGTGGTAATCACATACGAGGTGTGGCTATTAAATAACGAAACTGGTGATATGAAACATTTTATTCTGATATTAGGTCTCTTTTTTTATTATCACCTTCAATATATACCCCTCCTCTATCTCTACACCGATCTTCCATTGATCGAAACATGGTAAGAAGGCTTTTTCTGTCAGTTCCTTTAGGATGTGCGCCGCATTTTCTTTCACAACTTCAACAGACTCAAATCATTCTCCTTTTAAAGCAGATTTGAATCTAGGAAGGAGGTAGAAGTCGCACGGTGCAGGTACCGGCGAATAAGGTTTAGCACTGAGATATTGGGCTTGATTAGAAACCTCTTGACGGACATTGTGGAATGAGCTGACTCATTGTATTGACGATGAAGAAGCCATGACGTTTTTTTCTCATTCTTTCACGTAGTTCGGTAATACTTAGCCGACGGGCAGATCGAACAAGATTACCGACTTTTCCCGACCAGAACGTGAATCATCTTCAACATCTTCTCGGCCATCTTCAAACCACTTAAACCACTCAACAACTCCATGGACGCGACAAAAGTTTTTTACCATATACTTGTTTCAATAAATCATAAGTTTCAGTTACAGTTTTTCAAGTGAAATTTCACAACAATCCGTTGCTCCAATTTTAAGTCCACGAAGACCACGGCTACACTGGTTTGTCTTCAGACTGAACAGCCGTTAACCTTTGGCGCATGCGTAGTTTTTTTGTCGCAGCGCTAGTCTCGTTTTTTAATAGCCACATCTCGTATATACTATTCTCATTTCATAAACTAGATTACTTCAATTGGTCTTTCTCTTGGACTTGGACTCCTGGACTCAAATTTCGAAAATATAATATACAAAATATTTGGGGAACTAATAAAATTTGGTCTTGCCGTGTAAACAATAATAAAAATTAACATTATTTATTATTGACATAATTTAATTGTTTAGATATTTCTTAGAACGGAGCTGGCGATGGAATAAAAATTTAATTAACAAACTAATGCAAAAAGTCCTTGGTACTACCAATAACAATACGTCCATTTATATAACCTACGGTTAAATATAGACTAATGAAGTGTTTATGTGACTGTGCATGTCTTTTTAGAACAATTACTAATATTTATAAACAAGTTCTTCGAAATATCGTACATATATAGAAAATTTAACTACAGGTCGTCCTACAAAATTTTATCAACACATTAGATATTTCAGTCGATTACAAAATGAAAAAATTTCGACGTACATAAACAGTGTCGGTTTCTAATGTTAACTTTGTTTGTTGAATAATCGTACAAAAAGAAAGCCTCAATATTCGAAGTACAACCATTCTGCATTTCCAACATCTCTTCTATATTAAACTAATAAAAAGTAATCTGACGATGCAAGGTCCGAACTAAATGGTGGATATGGTAGGAGATTCATACCACCAAGTTCATTGATCTTATTCCGCGTAACTTTTGCAGTATGAAGTTTATTAAAGTCTTGTTGTAAGAGAACCCGCTTTTGGTTGATTAAACCTAGATATCTTTCCAATAAAACTGTTAATAAACTGGTCCAAAGCGTGTAATGATTTGTTCGCCGATTTGCTCTGGCACTAAATCCACAGTTTCACTGGCTGTGTAGCAAGTGGCGCCATCCCTTTGGAACGAAATTTCGTCGAAACCACGAGCTACCATTTTAGACTTCAATTATTTTGTTATCATGGTGCGATAATGATCACCATCTACAGTAACATTCCGGTAGTCGTCTGTTTTGAGAAAGAAAAAATGGATGGATTTAATGGTAGCTCTTCAACCTCCTTAGGTTGTTCGTTATCTTAAATACAAATCCATTAAGCCAAAAATGGGCTTCATCGTTATATATGAGGGATGCTACTTAAGTTTTGAGATGAATAAATGAAAAAAAAAATTATTATTGTATATGGCTTTATTGTTTTTCAAAATATTTTCCATTAAGACCAATTGTCGAAACATTTTTTCCATTCCGATTGAAGTATCTCCAAAACATTTGATTGAACGCATCAACCGCTGCTTCAGGTGTAAAAAAACGTTGACCTCGCAATTTATTTTGGATCTATGGATAAAAAAAGAAATCATTGGATTGCACGGCGGATGATCAATCAATTCGATGTTTTGACTGTTCAAACTGATGTGTAAGAACTCGCATTGTCGTGTTAGAGAAAGGTTCGTCTTCTACAATTGGTTTCCCTGATTTCTTCAAACTCTTCTGCAAACAAATGTTGGTGTACCATTCAGAATTGACAGTTCTACGATGCTCTAATGGAAAGATGGCGACAGGTGACCATTTGCTTCGAAGTACTTCGTGTGCGAACAACTTTGTTGGATTTGTCTCATACAGTTGATTTTTGTTTAGTTTCGGGTTCATATTCATAGATCCATTTATTAGTCGCCTGTGAAGATCTTATAGACGTATTTTGAACCACCTCGAGTGAATTTTTTCAGCATTTCATAACACCAATCGACACGAGCTTTTTTTGAGCGATTGTCAAATTATACGATGGAAAACCAGCGAAACACGGTGGCAAAGATAGTGCTCTATCACCTCAAGTCAAAGCGAGTTGGTTGCCATACTGTTGTTGGTTTAATCCACGTCGAAAGTCATGGAAAATCGTTTCTGTATACAACACAAATAGCATTAGAAATTTCAAACTTTATGATGGCATATTCACATCAGTTTTGCCAAATCTCAGAATTTACGTAGCAATCCTCGAAAAGCTGAACTATTTGTAGACTTAACATGATGAAATTTCAAACAAAATTGAATTGAATATTCATCACAAAACGTACTTCTAAACGAATCACCCGTTGCAAACAGAACCCATACAACAGAATTGACTACTTAATATTATGTATATGTGCCAAAAACTAAAAGAAGCGATGAACGCCACTGTCATCTTATCGAAATTCATTGTCTATAACAATTTTCAATTCAATTTGATTGCTTGCAAAATTGGATTACCTGGAAAGGAACGATAAGAAACAAAAAGAGGCGATAAGAACGAAAAAATGCGATTTAATTGTCAAGTGTACCATTCAATGCTGCCATTCAATTTTAATGGGACTTAAAACATACAAGGTTATAGAGAAAGATAACACGACGTATACTGTAATAAATTTATTAAAACCAATAACAATAGTACAAAAAATTTCACTAGTCGTGACTATTATTGAGTCTTTATATTACCCCAGAACATAAATCGCATTGTTGCTAAGCAATTCACAATTTATTTTATCAAAAAATAATAATGTTTCATTCTTCATAATTGAACTTATGTCGTTATGTATAAATATAAACAAGGATATTCATTCAAATTAAAATTATAACCACTTAAACCGAGCTCTTTTCATTAGTTTAAAAGTAGGACCGTTAAGCCTCTGATTATAATTAAAATTCCAATCAATTGAAACTTGCCTTTGGGAGTGCTAGGGACTCCATGCACCAGCGGCACTCCAGGACGTCTATGATACCCATAGTGTGGTGATGGATTCTGGGGCCATTGGTAGATTTCAATCTGGCGAGCGAATTCGCTCCGTCGTTTCCCTTGGTATCCGTTTGACTGGGAACCCAAACGATCTAAACCTATTTTATCTTCCTAAAGCCCCAATCAAAAATCCCAAGAAATCCTCACAATTACTAGGGATTCCCCCCTAAAAAATTAATTATTTATAAAACAAATAATTAAGTTATTGAAATAACAAAATATCATAGATTTTATAATAGTTAAAAATATTTTCTGCACATGCACTTTACAAATAAACATACGATATACACTACGTTTAAAAAGTTAAGAAAATTGCTTCTCTGTTTAAAACAGTGAAATTAAAATGAACGTATAGTTATAATTAAAAAATTAAGTATTTTTATTGAAATAGAAAATGTTACCAATAAAAAAGGGTGCAAAAAACATTGTTGTTATACACGAAGTAAATCCTTTTTAGAAAATCAATATTTTTTTGTGAGTTTCCCAAAACCTTGTTTGGAATACCGTCAAAAACAACAGTGAAAAATCATTTAAACACTTGTTCCAAGTGTAGTAAATGTGATTTGTGGGTTAAGCGTTGTGGTCGAGGTGATGGTCGGTTCCAATGGATTCATCATGTAAATAAAGACTTTCAGAATTTATCATAACCTGGACAGAGTAGCTATTTGACTTTTCACTCATTTTTCACACTTTTGACTCATTTTCTTCATCGTCATCACAAGAATTATAATTTTCTTTCTCTACTATGCAAGATGAAATAGATAGAAGCTTCAACAAATAATTTTGGCAAACTTGTTGATGGAAATTTTTGCCATACAATTGGGAAACTCAACAAAGTACTATTATTTACTGCTTGACGATTTCGTTGCTTGTCTTATTCTAGCTTCGACCACTTTCCTTTGTCTAGACTTGGATCTACTGGGACACCCCTGCGAGTTGCGTTCTTTATCCTAAAAAATTTACAATTGTCATCAACTTGTCATTAAAATTGTGATTCTAACCTTTCAACTGATTCTGCCTTATTTCCACCTTGAGGAAGTCCATGACATTTTAACCATCGTCAACCAACATTTTTGCGGTTTGTTGAAATGATGTGCATGATCCACCAGTCCGTTGCAGTGTGGATCGAACCATAATCATATTTTGTAACATTTCAATCGATATTCTGTCAAGACCGCTTGACATGAGGCAAGATTTGCATGCAATTTCTTGGAAGATCAAAATATTCCATAGACGAATATTGCACGCTGCTTAACATTACGCAGGTCTCTTCCCATTGCATCATGGTTGCCGTTAATGAAAATTCCATAAGAAAAACTAAACAATTTCCTAACCTCAAATTTTATTTTATATTTTATGGTCAGTTTATAGGCTGATGCCTTGCTTTTGGAGTCTGATGGGTAGAAAAGGGTCTGATGAGTAAAAAAGAGCAACTAGGCGATGGTGGGCCAAGCTCTGGCCAGATAGAATAAGAGAAAACATAAATTCAACTAATAGAATCAATCGAGATTACATACAAAATTATATTTGAGAATGGATGAAGAAACACACTCCCAAAAAAATAAGATAACTAAAAAAATCCTTTGCAAAAAACGTAATATCAGAAGATCAGAAACTCATTTCTTCCGAGAATTGCAATTTGCACGCACATCTACATATACTTTTCATCGAGAAATATTGCGTCTTGTAGTGCATTGCACGTTGTCTTGCGTCATGTTAAGATGTTATATATCGATAGTTGAAGTTATAAAAATCCCTAAAAACATCTCATCCCACATCTTTTCCCCCTAAATTATGGAGGTAAACCCCTAATTTGGGAACCCTGCAATTAAGTATCGCGCGTCCACATTCCATCACAGCGAATAGCTCGACTCGGCTCATTTTGAGTGTCCTCCATTCATCTGTGTAGCAGGTGGATATATTATTTAGTATAACTGGAATTTAAACTTATATTTTCTGTTCTGTTTATATTATAAAGCTTTTTCATTGTTTTCGTTTGATATTTTTTATTTACGAAAAACGTACGTCAACAACAACGTGGACCATTTAAGTTTACTGCTAACAATGACACTGTCTGACGTGCGTTTCGATAACCAAGTTATCGTCTTCAGAGAATGAAGGTGAACTAAAAGTTTTAGTCGTCAGAAGACGATAAATTGGTCATCAAAACGCGCGTCAAACAGGGTCATTGTGAGAGTTGGTGTAGTGATGGTATTCAGAACGTAGACCATTCATTATAAACCTAAGACTAATTTATTTTGTTAGGTGACCGCGAGCATGCGACTTGAGTCTATTTTTTTGTTTACTTATTGTTTTATTTTTCAGAATAGTTCAAATGTGTTTCATAATATTCAATGTTTTAGAAAAATACACTCAAATTTCAATGTTTTGAAATCGCATACTAGAAAAAATATCAATACCTACAATTTTTTTAGAGTCTGATATAGAATTTGATGAATCTCTTGATATTTCAGATTCACATGAATTCAAATGATATTTTAATAACACTTTCAGAGGGATTAATCAAATTATCCTCAATCGATATGAAAAAATAGGTTGATTTCATTAGAATACAAGTTATATCTTCTTTAAACCGAAAATTTAACGTTAAATTTATGTTCATTTTCGAGATGTGGTCCCTACGAACACTAATAAGCGCGGTTACATCTTACCATAAGTTGACCATACTCCAAGCTTTCTTATAGGGTTCAATTGCTTGTCCCCTTCAATTCATACTTCCCAGCTTTCGACCGTGATAAGAAAATAAAGGGATGAAAGTTAGATGCCGTTTTATTAAATGTAAATGCAAGACGCGTGTTAATTGGGAATAGCTTTAAAGCTTGCTTCTGTTTTAGTTCGCTTGAATATTAAGCTTGTCCGAATGATTTGAACCCGATAAAATTCTAACTTTATTTTTCTTTACAGAGACATTGCAGATTAAAACACAATGGAGATATCCGAGTCATAAGCAACAAATACGGACAAGAAAAAATTGAAATGGAAGAATTAACTGACGAACCCGATCACGTCGACGTTGTTCAAAACGGTTCCTTCAAATGTACGGAGTGTCCCTTTTCCAATGACGATAATATGGAGTTTGAACAACACCTTTTAGGTCACAAACCCACCGAAGAAAGTATCTTCAAATGTTTCTATTGCAAATTTTACGTTAATAGAAAGGCGGATTTGCATGATCATCTACAACTGCACGGTATAACCGAACCGGACGATTTCTTAATTAAAATGACCGAAAAAACGAATATCGAAGGCGAGGGAAAAAAATTCAGATGTGTAACATGCCCTTACGTTACAAACTCCAAATCGCAGTATAAATACCATAAACAGTTTCATAAACCAAGAGGGGGACAGTACAGTTGTAGTCACTGTTCTTACAACGTCAGTAGACGGCATCTACTCCATCAACACCTCAAAGTCCACGGTATCAATATAGCCAATCATAAGCAAAACGGCGAAGCTATGTACTTGGATGATATAACGGACGATATCGAAGAAGTATCATCCAATTCATTTAAAATGGATCTGCAAAATTTGCTCGACATACCTTTAGTTTGGGTATCGAAAAATGGAAAATTCTCCAAAATGTTCAAATGCAGATATTGTCCTCACGTTAATCTGAGAAAAGTTAATATTCAAGAACACGAAAAGATGCATAGTATCCGCGAAAAAAGTCACAACAGCTCCAAAAGTGGTGACGTAGAACACAGGTGTACGGAATGCAATTACATTTGCGCCAATGCGGGTGTTCTATCATCACATTCGAAAGTACATCAAGGGTTGTACGGTATGGTTCATCGATTGGTAGATCCATCGAGAAGCGACGAAGAACAAATCAGAGAACTCAGTCGAACAATTGGAATAACATCGACAAACGAAACGTCTAACTTTTCTCAGGACGATTTCGAGGAGTTGATGGACGTAGAAGAAATAGATAGTTCGTCTGGTACGGGGACGGCACTTTATTTTTGCAAAGAATGTCCTTCGAGATTCCTTAAGGAAAACGAATTCGGAATACATAAAAAATTCCACGGATCCAGGTTATTTTATAAATGTGATCATTGCACTTATACTTCTAGAGAAAAACCTCACTTAACGTCTCATTCCAAAGTCCATACTAGCGAATATCAAGATAGAACCAAAGTGTTGCAAGGCATGTACGCCATCAGTCCAAATTATCCTCGGCCAAATACGAAGATGATAAAAACCGAGAACGGCGAACAAGTTTGGATAGTGGTGGAAAAACCGAATAGAGAAATGAGTACTCTATGTAGTATTCTCAGTAAACCCGTGAAATCTTCTCAAAATGTGCCATTATCTGGAACGGATCTATTCTTACAAAAATCGGAAGCCGAACAGATGCATGCCGCCCAAATGATGAAGGATTCTTCTCCTCCAAGAATAACAGATTACGACCTTACCGAACTAATGAGGGGAAACCCCGAATTTATATACCAACCAATTATGAAAAATGGACGATTGAAAGAAAAACGTTACAAGTGCCATATGTGCCCTACGGCATTTGAAAAAAGGGAACAGTATAAAATACATTTAGGTCTCCACGGATCGAATCAACGTTACCAATGCGAACACTGTGATTATTCCGTCAAATATTACGCTAACTATGTACAACACATTAAAAAACACAAAATGAACGCCGATGCTCAAGCGGCGAGACGTTCTAGTGACGAAGCCGATCTAGAAATCGACGAAAGTATCGAAGAAACAAACAATCAAGAAGTACCCGCTAATAACGACGACGACGATAAACAATACGATGAAGAAGACAAAAAAGTACAAACACAAATCGATGATACTGTACAATTACAAACGCGTATAATAGAAGACAAAGATTCCTTTTTTTGTTCTCTTTGTCCGTATTCCGATATTAAAAAAGAGATAATTATCAATCATGTGAACTGTCACGCTTGTGTTTCTGGTACTTCGAGTACTTATACTTGCGAACATTGTGATTTTACCGTGCCACAAATGAATACGTTACGTGAGCATACGAAATTACATTTTTTACCAAGTAAACGGCATCAAGTCGAAGGATTCATGAGTTGTGATAATATGAAACTCACCGAACAAGACGGTACCGAAAATAGGATTGTTTTCGAAGAACACGGCTCGGAGGAACGGAAATTTTCGCCACCGTTAAAAACCGAAGTAGCCGACAAGTTTAATAATAACGAAGGTGAAAAACAATTTTACAATGTACAAACTGGTGAATTAGTCGAAGGAAGGGAATTTAGTGATAATCAGTCTTAAAGGGTTACAAAATGGAAGTAAATTAGTCCGACTTCTAGTGATAATTACATTAATCTATCGGAAAACTTACTTAATACTGATTAAATACATTTTTATCGTGTTAACATTGCCTTTTAGTCATAGAGTATTTTTACAAAAGTATTTTCACACGATGTTAGAAAAGGAGTTTAATAATACTATAGTATTATCACCAATTTTCATACTTATTTTATTTCTATATATGTATATAACTTGTTCTGTTAGAAAGTATTAATTTTATGTTCATGGGATTTAATGCCAAAGCATTCAATGCCAAAATTTGCCATAACTTTATTGTTGTTTTTTGTTTTACAGAAGATGAGAGAGAAATATATTAATTGAAATGTAAACCGATTTTCAATTCCCTTTTCACTATTTCCTTTTGTTTATATCTTTATATCAGAATTTTCCAATCAAATTTTCACCACCGAATATTAACAAGACAAGAAGAATCACTATCGTCGAGCTTACAAAAACCTGCCGACACGACTCGACATTCCCAGTTATCGATGCAATACTCAGACTATTGGAATACCGAATACATGTTCACTTATCGGGATTCGATTCGAAACTAGCGTGCATTAAAATACCAAAAAGGATCTTAACAAAAAATTCAATAACAAATTACGTAGTGCGGTTCTTGAATTTTGTACCTCGTATAGTATTATAGTAAATAGAGTGCGTTTGACAAGTTTTAACAAGTTTCGATTTCGTGCTTCGTTCTATTTTATTATAGTTTCAAATTGAGTTTCGCGCTGTTATAAAATTTTTGACTAACGAAGGAATAAAACCAACACAAATCAAAAATAGAATAGAGGTTTATTACGATGATTTATGTCCACCATGGCTTGGAAAACTTGAAAAAAGTATATTCCTTTTTAAATTTTATTAAATACTTAACTTATAGTCCAGGCTACCAAGATAAAAATGAGGTATCACCTCCGATTCCCATGAACCCGCATCGATTTTCATGAAAGTTTGGAATTAAGCTTGACTTACCCTTATCTTGAAAATCTACCTTACGCCGATATTTTCTTAGTACTCTTAGTGGTGAAAACTACCCCTTATTACAAAAAATCAATAAAATTATGAGTAAAAACATTCAATGAATAGAAAAATACTTTTAAGGTTTGAATAAAAGTATTTCAATGCTTTAATATAGTATTTATAACTTTTCAACCCCGCTTTATGTATTTAATCCCTTATAAAGCAGCCCTGGTTAATATAAAATTTAAAAAAATATTTTTTATTTAATTTAATTTTTATATTAATTTAATATTTACATTTAATTACTCCTGTGGTAGCTAGCTTATATTAAAATGTTTCCTTTTGTTTGTATTTAACTGAAATATTTTGCATTCCAAATGTTCCACCTTATAAATTGAAAAAAAAAATATTTATAGACGTATTTATTCTTTTTGATGATTTATTTATTTTAAATGGACATCGCTTTAACTGTTTTGACTTTGATATTTTGTATTTATGATTTTCAACATCTATAAATCATCCCATATTTCTAAAAAAGAATGAAAAAATATTTACAGACAATTTTTTGTTTTATTTATTTCAAATTGACATTTTTATTCTCTTTTAACTTCAATATTATGCACTTGAAATTTTTAACCACTGCACGATTTTTTGTTTCAAATCTCCGATCCATACTTTCACTTATATTCCAAAATCTACTCTAAAATTTAAAAAAAAAAAAAGTGTATTTATTTTTTTGGCCATGTCTGGGTTAATTTTCAATCAAATTAGTCGTTCAAAACGTAGATTTATAGGGAATTTTATAACCTAAAAGTTTATAAGCGTTTTAAATTTCTTTAGCCCTTTATTTTTTAAAGGGCAACGTTTGAAGGGTTCGAAAATGGTATTAATTATACGATAGGGTACGATTTCTAATGACATATCTCATTTATTTTAGAAGTTACAAAAAATTTAAGATATTTGTTAATAAAAATACCTAACTTTTTTTCCTATCAATTTTTATTTATATCCTATAGTTTTCCAGAAATTTTGGAGAAAAAAAGAAATTTTAAAAATTTCGAATATAATTTTTCCACTTTAAACCTAATTTTTTTCGAAATTATGAATTATAAATCGTTCAAACTTCCAGATATCATTATTAGTACGTAAGTTGCTGGATTAAATTTATATTGCAATTTGGGTACTATTGCTTGGTGAAATTGAGGATTTTTCTACGAAAAAAAAATACAAATCGATTTTATTTCGGTTTTTTCTTAGTTTTTATGCTAGAGTTCTACCAACTCTCGTTTTAAAGCTTTTCACAAGTACTTTGAAAAAGATTTTCTCCAATTTTAAAAAATTTTCGTTCGATAAAAATATTCAACCTTCAATAAATCATAACTCGGTTTGTATTAGGCCTACACCAATTAAAAAGCATTAATCTTACACTTTTTCTGATAAAATCAAAAGTGAAAAATCGATAATAAACGTGGCTCTTTTCAAGAAAAATTAAATTTTCAATCGCGCTTAACTCAAAAACTATTGATTTAAAAAAAAGACAAGAACGATTTTTGCTGGAAATTTAGACCTCTATAGATTTCCGCGGTAATTTTCCACATCAAAAAATTTTACCCTCTAATTGCTTTTTGAGGTGAAAACCTGTGTGTTATAAGAATAATGGAGTTTAGAAGTCTGAATATATTTTATATCTCCCGAGATCTGTTTCAAATAGTTACTACGTCATCAGCGCCGATTGTGTAGGAAAACGCCCGGCCTGTTTGACAAAATGCTACTAGCTAAAGTGCTATTTTGACGACAAAAAGTTAATTTATTGATAAAAATGGAACAGGGGTTTTTTTCGTGGACAACTTACCTCAAATAACGATTTTATGACGTAAAATCCGCGGGATGTACCAGATGACCAGACAGATCGATAGATTGACAGATTTATGGAGCAAAACAAGAAGATTTCATGTTCATGGAATCTCTTAATTTCGAGATACCAAGTGTTAAAACTTAAACAAATATACAATATTCAATTAGGAGCAAATTTGATTTTGTTGCACTTATGGTGTTTGAGTAAAAAAGTGTCTGATTGTCATCACAAAATAATTAATAGGGAAATACTATTGTTTTCTAAATGTTATAGCAAACCAACTTATATATAAAAAGTAGTTTTTTTATTACGAGTGATTTATTTAATTAACCACGTACCTTAATAGTTTTATGAAAAAAGAATATGTCCGTACCGCATTAAAACTCTCGGAGTCAAATTTCCATGTTAAACAAGAATGTTAAACAAGAATTTTAAAATTTATTAGATCTGGACGCCACGCCAAAAAACAAAAAAAAATCAAATCACAAGTAAGTAACCCCTCACAATTACTAGATTAGTGTTACAAAAATAGGTCAAATAATCTTCACAACAAAACCGATTACTTGTAGGACATACGACAAGACGCGCTAAGATATTAGAACAAAACAACGGGGTGTGGATGCCGCTGTAGCTTATCGGGCGAAACTCGATCGGCGCTAGTGACGTAAGCAAGCGATTGGTGCGTTACAAGAATAAATGCAGGCGGAGTAAAAATATTACACTTTTAAAAATTTATATCAGCGCTATTATGAGAGCGGTAAAATGCAAAATTTATTTAACGGCATGCGCAATCATTTAAAAATTTAAATCCAACATCGTTTCATTAAAAATTGGTCTTATACAAATACAGTTTCATGTGGCATTGATTGTACTACCTAACATCAGCTACAACTGATGATTAACAGAAGCAAAACCATGTATAATAGTCTAAAAAAGCTGGTCGCCACTTCGGCTAAGGTACTTTCACAAGGTTGAAACTTTTTCTATATGTTATTTAATATATTAGTATTAGTAGTATTAACTTGTTCCTACTTGTTCTTTGTCCATCATTTTTTTATTTCTCAAAAATCTGGCATTCTCTGTAACTGACCCAGCCACTCTATTCTTTTGTATCTTATTATTTTGCTTAGTTCTGCTTCTCCAAATAGATTCCTCCCTCCTTTTTACCTCCTATTACCCTTCTGAGTATTTTTATTTCCCATATATCTAACGTCTCTTCGTCTGCTTTATTAAGAATCCACGTTTCGCCTCCTTTTTTTTTTCGCTTCGCCTTTCTGGAGATTTTTTTGGAACTTATCGCATTCAGCGCTCCCTTCGTCAACCTCGCTTCCAGACTCCCTCGTCACCGTCGTCCTTGATAACCACCCCAAATTATACATAACTTTGAACTTGTCCCAAGTTCATTGCTTTCTCTTCGTTCCGTTGTACTGAGAAACTTTATCAATGCTCTTTTTCTTTGTGGTGTTGTCATTGTCATGAACTTCGATTTATCTTCGTTGGCCATTAGATTCACTATCTCTGCCATTTCTATGAAGTCTCTGCAGATTTCCTTAAGCTCGTTTTCTAATGTTGAAAGGATTACTACATCGTCTGTGTTGCGTTGTCCTTGTTTTTAGTGTACCTGTTCTGTTTAAATCGATTTTGCGTACTATCCACCTTTAAATTCCTCTTATCACTCATAAACAGTCTTCAAATTTACTATATATCACCGTAGACATATCTTATCATTTCGTGAGATTTTTGCCAATTTTTAATCGTACCTCGTATATATGGTGATGTACTTGATTATTTGAAAAGACCTATAAAAGGGTTTTTAAAGCTCTTTTCATTGTCAGGTCACAATCTATCTAATCTAATAGATTAGTTTGGGACTTTTCGGAAATTATGATCGATCTAAATGGTCGAAAACTAACCTAAATCACGTTCATTGTTGTTCGTAGTCATATGATATGATCCTTTTTACCCTGGTAGACAATATCATTTTTTTTTGTAAGGATTATTGTTTAGAAGTTCGTTAATTTGTTTTTTCCTCTTAACCTGAGGGTGTAAATCAGTTAATGATAATTAATAGGTAGTACAAATGAAAACAAAACGAATGATGTATGATTTTTTACAAATTCAAAGTAATTCAGTTCTTGATTTAATCAAAAGCTTTTATTTTTATGTCAGAAGTATAAGTTTTCCGAGAACACGGTTTTTTCTTATGTTCTTCCTTTTTTTGGAGGGCTGCAAATTATTTATTAGTATTTTTCCCGGTAGTACAAATAAAAACAAAACTAACAGGGTCTTCTCTGTCTGGTAGACCGGTGGGTAAATGCGATTAGCTGACAGGTTATTTCTTCAGTCTATGGTTTTTTGAACTTAAGAATTATTTATTTTTAATGCAAAGATTTTGTAAAAAAGTGATAAAAACGAAAAGTCCCTGTAGATCTTGTTTTAAATTTCAAATTTCCACCGAAAATTCACCAAAATCAACTAATAGATTATCCACATGACCTCAGATTATATATTTTCCAAAGTCCTTTCTGTACATAGATAAATATCAAACTGTTGTATAGTTAGTTGCATAGCTCGATATAATATTGCACTTTAAATTTCGCGGGGCTTGTGCACCAAGCTGCGCACTACGTTGACCGTCTTTCACTTGTTTCACAACGACGACATATTTCGAAGATTGTTCGGTTGCCATCTTTTGTGTTGTTATACGATTACACTTACGTCCTTTGAAGTGTTTGAAATTGAAACGTTTGTGTTTTCTGATTTATTAAAACATAATAACAAATGGATATGAAAATGTACTTGACTTCTCCTCTGCAGGTAGACAAAATATGTCGAGCATGTTTATCAGAAAAAGGAGATATGAGGCCTTTATTCGGAGCATGTTTGGATGAAATGTTAAATTCATTTGCATCTATTAAGGTGATAATGATAAATTAATAATAATAATAATAACACCATAAGTAAACCAAAAATTTCATAGGAAATTGGTATTCACGAGTTTTATTTCTTTACATTATAATTAATTACATAATAGGTATTGTAAAAAAATTGAATTATTGTAGATTTTGTAAGCTTTTGTGTTATTGTCGATTAGAATTAATTAATGATTTTCATATACATTTCCATTCAAATAAATACAATATTTTATATATATCTCACTGTACTCAACACCTAGTATATTATCAATAAGTCAAACTTGCTACAGCTTTTTCTACTTTGAAAGTACGTTCTAGGTGGGAATATTTGTGTAAAAAGTTTTGTACTTCTCCTATTTAGGTTGCTGAAAATGACGGATTCCCACATCTTATGTGTGTACAATGTGTACTGCAATGTAGTCGAGCCTATACTTTCAAACAACAATGTGAAAAATCTGATAATATTTTAAGGCAATACCTTTCTTCTGAATTTCAGGTAAGAATTTCATTAAATATTTAACCAACTTTAAAAAAGCATTTCATATAAGTTTGAATATATAGAGTAATTTTATTTTTTGGGAATTGTATATATACACAGGGTGCTGCTAAATTCATGCGACAAAATTCAAGATGTGGTTAGTCCTATGAAATTAAGATGGGTCATTCATATAACAAACTCTCCTCAGTCCAACCCTTTCCGAGATATTAACCTCAGTTTTTATCTTTTCTTCTCTGCAGCTATTGGATTTTGGAAAAAAAGTTCAAGAATAAAAAATATTAAATAAAACATGGATTTTAAGTAATAATTTTATCTCATGAATCTTCATCTTGATAAGTTTTGATAGAAAATAAAATGAGGGTTATAATTTCACTCCAGTATAATGTAACAGGTTTATTGAAAAAATCTCCTAAATCCGTTGCGAGTGCATTAAAATTATAGAATTTCAAGTTTCTAGCATTACTGAATATTTAGGAAAAAAAAATAAAAACTCAATTTCAATCAGCACTGATAACTCGGAAAGGATTGGACTGAGAATATTTTATTATAGGAAAGGACCACTCAATTTCATAAGAGCAATCGCCTCCAGAGTTTTGTAAACACTCTTTGAATGATTAAGTAAAAATTGATAAAGTTACACCACAATAACAACTATTTACATGATGTTATTTGAGGTAAGTTTTCTATCACCAATAATACAATAAAAGAGATTTTCTAATTTTTTGAGTTATGACACTATTTGAGCGAAGGTGCGATATTGATTAAAAATTTGTGGTGATTATACTTTTGTAAGAGTAGTAATAGACAGTAAAATCTAATTTTTCCATTGTATTCTATACTAACCATACTTTTCTCATGCCCTTATTGAAAATAATTTTCTAGCAACAACTGGCTGAGACAATTGCTGAAAAACACAGGCAACAAGCTAAACAAGAACTACAAGAGCAGTTGCAGTTTTCCGATGATATAGGTACTGTTATAATTGAACAAGAAATACCGGAGTTTGTTACATATACAGAAGGTCAATTAGATGTGAGTTTTATTTAAAATTAAGTTTATAAATAAAAAAATACCATAAACTATTGTACGGTGACTTGCTGCTGCCCTAGGCCTTTTTTGATCCATTATTTTTTTCAAAATAACTTTATTGAAGTATAAGTAATAATCATGAAAAGTGAATGAGTTGTAAGTCTTAGATAGATGTATATTTTTTTAATATTAATCAATTTGAATTTTTTTCCTGGCTTTGGTCAGTGCAAAAACGTTGATTATATCATCATAATTAATTTCTTCAACTAGTTGAGCTTCAATAGACAATGATGTAGTAACATTAAGTCTATCTTTCCCCATGCATGCGCGTAAATATGCTTTCACTCTTTTTAGCTCTTTTTTCTTAACAATTTGTAGTCTAAATGCTCAAAAAAATTTGGAGAGCAATGTCTACATACGGATAAAAATCTCGAGGACTTCCGTTTTTGCTAAGGAATCTTTGAGTTTATAATGGAAATAAATACATTGTGTAACGTCTCTTCCACATCGTCAGGATACTCACTGACTAATTTATTGGCAAGATTTTTCAACTCGTTTATATCTATTTCAGATAAATCATCAAAAGTTGTCTATACACTCAGTGTGTATAGAATAGCGTAATGAACATTTGTTTTCAGAGGAAGATTTTTATTTTTAAAAAATAAAGATAAAAATTTGTTTTTAGGCTTAAATAAATTTAATTTGACTGTCTACTTCCGGGGTGTAAAAAATCTTTATTTGATCCTGTTTCTTGTTTTTATAATTGCTGGCAATGGAAGAATCTCATTAACTTGTGATAATACTAATATCAGACTCATTTGCCTTGGATAATATTTTGGTTTCTTGCTGGTGTCTATCACTTGCTGAATGGTGCATAGATATTTGTGAAACCTTTTTCTACCAGAAAAATAGACGACAGTCTAATCGTCTTGTTTGAATTCATCTTCTTGTTCACAAATGGATTTATCCATTCCTCTTCTTTACTAATCTCACTATCATACCATCTCCTTAAGTTTTTCCTTTTCTTTCTTTTGCCTTTTTTTCTTCTAAGACTTTTTTGTTCCAGTTTCTTCTTCTCTCTACTTTTCGTTATGTTAGTATCTTGAATATGCTCGGTTGTAGATGCGAAGTAGAAGGATTAGTAATAGGTCTATAAGTACCAATGATTTCTTTAAAACTAGATGGCTTTCTACATTTCCATTAAGATAAGTGTCGCAATCAGTGACATAAACTTCAACATCATATACCACTAGCTCTCCATATCCTTGTCTGCTTGCTTTCCTCAGGATCTTGAGCTGGTCAAATTTTGTAGCTGTCTTTTAATCAAATCGGAATAACGTTTTCTTCTTCCCAGATCTAGTTGTTTCTAGATACAAATCGTCAAAAATATTTTTTACTCTATCTTGAAATTGTATTTTTGTTATGTTGAATTATAATCTCAACATTTTTTTTGCTCATTTAATGGGACATTTTCCTCTGGCTTTATTTAACAAAAATTATAGAAAAGAAGGAAAGGTCCTAAGTCGAAGCAATAAATTTAGTGTAAGATAGAAAGGACTGGAATCTTTTTATAAGGAATTAGTTAAATAGTCAATATTTTTACTTATTTCAAAAGCTAGTTTTCAATCAGAAGAAGATGTTTAAACAAAAAAATTTATTTATTTAGGTAAAGGATGGATTATATACCATTGAAGCAACCGCTGTTACAGAACCTGATACAGAAGGGCTTGGAGATGAAATTGTTTTACGACTTGAACCAAAACCAACAGAGGAGAATAAATTCAAATATTCATGTACAAAATGTAATCAAACTTTCGCCCTGAAAGTTGATCTTAAGGTAAGAATTTTTTTTTCTTAAACTCAACACTTTATTTTTTCATGCACAATAATAAAATAAAAATTCAAGCCCTCATTTATAAATTTGTTTATAGGTTCATATGATGTCCCATCCAAAAGATCTCGATTTTGAATGTCATATATGCCAAAAAGCTTTCAGCGAAGCGAGGATATTGAAACGCCATCTTAAAATTCATCTAGAACAGAAACCTCACCAATGTGATCAATGCGAAATGTCTTTTGCTGAGAGTTCTAATTTAACTAAACACAAAAAAAAACATACAGGTGAGTTGAGGAATATCAAGGGGAAACCACATTTGTGTTCCGTATGTGGCAGAGCGTTCAAATGGGCATCTAGTTTATCCAAACATATGAAGTATCATACAGGACATAAATTACTTTCATGTGAATATTGTGGAAAGCAGTATGTTGAGGTAAGGACATTTATCGTTAATTTTGTCAATTATATGAATTTGAAGGGTTTAAAATATTATATTTAATTTGATAACTTTTATTTTAAATTAAGAATGTAGTAATGCTATGACTTTGATTGTGAAATAAGTATTGAAATATGAAAAAAAAATAATGAAATTATGTATTTTTATAATAAAACCTTCTCTAAAATAAAATTACGTAAAATTCGGTACAGATAAATTAGACTCACTTTTCCTTCTTGATCACAATGTTACAATACTTTGCTGATGTTGAGGTGGACGTGTAGCTCGTAGAAGAAAACTTTATCAGCTCCGAGTAGATTCAATAGTTCAATCCATTCTACGAGGCGCACGGAAAGATCTTTGTGAAGAAAATCCAATCCTGTAAATAAAATTATGAATTGGAACTAGCTTTTGAACGTTATTGTTGTGGTAATGTCAATTGTAATTTTGAATCATATGAATTTGATAATTTACACAAAATTTAGTTTACCTGCAGTACATTTTTTGCTATCTACTTTGTAAACTTATCAATATTATTGTGAATATATGTAAATTATAAGAGGTATTATGAATTTTGTTATACAAAAGTCCTTGTAAGTTCAATTCTTTAATGAATCTTCATATGGTACAGTTTTTAAATTTTGAATACATTTCCAATAATAAATCACCAAGCAAATGATAATCTAAATCTAAAAAATATCTTAATCTTAATCATTTGATACAAAAAAAATTCTATTTGAAATTCTTGGTCTTAATTATTTTTTGTCATCTTCTGTTAGCCTTATGTTACTAAGTAAGAAGGGTATCTGAGAATTGTCAAAAGATATGAATTAAAACCCAGGCATACTCTAGAGCTAAAGTAGTTAACGTTGGTACTAAATACTCATCATACTTAGGCTCATTTCCGAGCATCTTAAAGGCAGAAATACTGTTTATTGAAAGATATCTGAAAATAAACATATTTAATTCTGATAGTCTTGTAGCTAAGCATGGCCTCCAAGCTAAATAATATACAGAAGGTTTTTAAAACCACCGCCTACTTTAAGCTGAAAAATTTGAGATTATTACTAAATACTCATCATCCTTAGGCTCTTGTTATTGAAAGATATCTGGAAATACATTTACAGAAATGTGGCATATCAATTTATACTGATAGTTATGTAGCTAGGTATCGCCTCAAAGCCAATATGGTACTGCCAAAGGAAACTTGATGGGGTAAGAATAATAGTCTCTTCAATCTGAATTCCTGGTCATACAGGAATGAAATGACATATTTGCCAGAAAAAAACATGTACATCTTTTATTGTAAAATCCTCCTAAAAGAGAAAGTTTAGGAAGGAGAAAATTAAAAGAGAAATACTCTTCTAAGCTCTAAAAGTTTTTTTGATACCTGTATCTCAGTAAACCAAGCTTCATTTCCTCATTAATTTTCGTACAAGGCACTGTGGCCTCAGGATGCACCTTATGAGATATGATCTAACAGGAACTGAACTGAGGGGAGGAGAAAGAAACTCTTCTAGAATACTTTCAAATTGTAAGAACGTATATTAAATAAGAAAACTCTTGGAGTGAAGATCAACCCTCCTTAGACTGCATATATATTGGAGTTGATTAGAACTTTGGAACTGTAATATAAGCTGTATATGTAACCCTCTACATCTATGGCAGCCTTATCCAGGTATTCTTTGGTTATTACCAGTTTCTTAAATTATATTGCAAATATATAATATAGAAATAACTTAAATCCATTGGCGTTAGTCTTACAATTTTCTGAGGGATCAATTTTTCAGTTTGAAGAAATATGCGTTAATTTGAAGTGCAGTATATTTTCATTAATCAAAAACAAAATATTTTTAGGCAAGAAGCTTAAGAATTCACATTAGATCTCACACAGGGGAACGTCCTTATGTTTGTGAAGTTTGCGAAAAAGGATTTACTCAGATTTGTAATTTAGAAAAACACCTTCGAGTACACACTGGAGAAAAACCGTTCCAGTGCCCTGTTTGCAATAAAAGGTAATTTATATTTATTATTTTGTATATTTGTATTTGAATATATATTTTCACTCAGTACATATTAATATAAAAAACACTAATGAGTTTTTATACTCACCAATGAATGAAGTCTGAAAAATTAGTGTTATGAATTGTACAACTGTCAACATAAGTTATCGAATAAGGATATTGAACACCAAAAACAAGCCTAGTATTTCTCACCATAACGATAATGAACAGTTTTCAATTTTGTGAGAAGATTTTAGTTAATTAATAGTTAAATTTAAATAATCGTTTTTAAGAAAATTGACGTTACCCACTCAACAACAATCAAATTAAAACAATTACTCTCAACATGATGAAACTGAACATATTTTCCTTCTCCAGCTCTTTCTCTATTTCTTATGTGATCTTATTAGGGTTTTGTACATGTTTATTTTGTTTTGTTTGGTTATATTTGTGTTTCTTCCATAGATTTGATAGCCTTTTTATATCCTTCCCTTTATCCTGTCTCTGGTTGTTTGCCTCAACGTTATTCCTAGATAGTTAAAGGTTGATACTGTTTCAAAATTGTATTTGTCAATTTTCAGTTGGTTTGATCTCTCTTCTGGTTTTCCCCCTATTTTCATATATATTTTTTTCTGCGTTTATTTCCAGTCTGTAATTGTTTGCTTCTTCTTCTAATTTGTTGATCGCCTTTATTAATTCCCTCTGTCCATTTGCTATGATAGTTCATCATCTGTGTATGCTACTATCTGTGTTATGTCTGTGATAATGTTATTATTCTATAATGCTGCTTTTCTCACATCAGAAAAGACACACACAAATAAAGGCATCAAATAGGAAGACCCTAAGCCGCCAATGCTATTCAATATAATATAGGAGAGCATTGTGAAAAAAAGGCTATATGTTTGCAAAAGACATAACTTTTTAACTAAGTTTGACTTGACTTACACGAATTTAAACATAACTTTAAATTATTAGCTTTGAGAATATCAATTTTTATTTCTAATAATTACTAAGATTGAGACAGATAGAGGATTGTGTGGTTTTAAATCAATAGTTGCATTGCAAATTCTAATTCTAAAAAACATTGGTATCGATTCAAATCGAATAAATATGATCAATAATCCAATTTTGATCAACTAGATCCGATTTCGAATCAAACATTATTATGGGTTTAAACGAGCGAACGAATTTTAATTGTTCCATTTCTTAAAGAAAAGAGTTTTTTAGACATTTAGTCTTTGTAAAATGCAGGGTTATTTTCATAACACGTGTCAACACAAAATTTGACTTTGACTCCAATGTATAAAATTTCGATAGTTTAGGTTGTAATTACACGAGAAAAAAATTATAAATTTAGAATAGTAAGATAAAATTATATCAACATTCACAATTGGACTGTTTGATGTACATTTCTATAACAAAGACCGAAAGAAAATTCTGAAATTGCAAAATAGACAGTGTAATTGTGAAAGCTAATTTAGTAGTAACAGCATATAGTGTGTTAAATATAAACTACAACCCTATTCATAGAAAGCATTTCATTTTTGACGATTATACCTTTAATCTGCTGAACAGTATCTTTTACATTTTGAAGTCCTCACTCTACTCCATCTCTAATGGAAAATTCATACCGCGTTGTCGCTTGATTGATATATCTCACTTTTTTTTTATTTTTTAGATTTACTCAATCAGGTTACGTTGGTATCCATATGCGTACACATACGGGAGCTCGTCCATATGTTTGCCGTACTTGTGGTAAAGCTTTCGCTGGTTCAAGTACCCTTAATATACACAAACACGTACATACTGGGGAAAAACCATATATCTGTCAAGTGTGCAATAAATCGTTTAGCCGACACGAAACGTTGATAATCCATACTAGATCACATACTGGAGAAAAACCCCACGTGTGCCAAGTATGCAACAAAGGTTTTACCAGTTCAGGGTTGTTATCTGGACATATGAGAACTCATACTGGTGAAAAACCACATGCTTGTGAATGTTGCGATAAAAAGTAAGTAAAAAATATTTTCTTATTGAAATAGATCGTTTTATATATCACATCAAATTATTATATATTAAACCGATAATAGAAACTATTTTAAAAGAAAACTGATGTAGCATTACTGGGCATTCTAAGCAGACATATTTGCCATTGAAACATTTTTATAAATTGAAAAAAACTATCAGATTCGAATGTAAAACAGAGGGGAAATATCTGGAACTCACACTAGAGAGTAAACTTATCTGGAATAAATAAACAAAAAGAGATAATCACTAAAACCATAAAAGCCCCGATGTTCTGCAGAAACTTCGCAGAGAGGAATTGGGGTTGTAACCCAAAGATCCTACTGTGGATGTACACGGCAATTGTGAGACCATTTATCATATATAGCGCAGTGGTTTGGAGTACTAGAACTAGTCTGAATACGCCAAGGAATAATCCCTCGAAGGTACAAAAACTGGCTTGCTTACGTGCAACGGAGGCCATGAAATCATGTCCAACAGCTGCACTAGAAGTGATTCTAAATCTCCCACCTCTCCACATAGTACTGGAAAGCATGGCAGAGAGAACATCACTTAGAATGTTCAGAGATGGAATCAACAAAGAAAAACTGTCCTTAAATAATTATCAAACCTGAGATGTGCCTCAGGATAATAGCTGTAGAAATAAATGGGATCGTAACACCATACAAGAAGTGAACAATAATGGCATTAAATGGTATACGGACGGATCTAAGACACCAAACAGAACTGGAATGGGAGTGTACAAACCCAGAACTAAACACTCTGATATTCTGGGCAGTACACCAAGCATTTTTGAAACAAAAATTTATGCAATTGAAAAATGTGTCAAATTCCATCTAGTGAGGGCTTTCTACAGGGGCTGAGACAGGCAGACTCTTCTGGAAAACTATAACCAGAGAAGATCTACTGAATTTATAAACCTAAGTAAGAATAATCTAGAAATACTAACAGGTGTCCTATTGGGGCACTGTCGCTTCAACAAACACCTGAAGACGTTAAACTAAGCAGATAATGCGGCATGCAGATTTTGTTATACAGAGATTTTGTTACTCTATCCATATTCTCACTACAGAACTCCAGAGCACTACACCTGAGAGCTTATGAAATAGAAGACGAAGATCTCTGGCAATTGCAGCCATCCCACATTTTAGACTTTTTAAAAGGAGTGTAATTAACAGATCAGCTGTAAATACTGGGTTCCCAATAATCATACATACAACATAACGATCCATTCTGATGAATGTATCAAAAACATTGAGCTCACATCTAATTGCTTCAAATATAATCTGGAAACGGCCTAGGCAAAAACAATGGAGACTTGGTTTGGGAATCAAGGAAAATTAGAAAACCAATATACTTGCTGAAAAAGGAACACAAAGCCTTTTACTGACCTAAAATCTTTTTAGTATGTAGGAAAATGTACTTATCAGAAATAGTTTCAGGAGAAGGAGAAATATACAAGATTCTTCTAGGATTGAATCACTCTAATAAGGTCCATTGGAATCTCAAATACTGTGACATATGTGACTTTCTTGCTAAATATTGTCGCATTGGGTAGCACCTATCTTAGTAGAATTCAATTTTCTCTTTTTTTTTAGATTTGCCAGTTCAAGTAGTTTAAAAGTGCATATGAGGTCTCATACCGGAGATAAGCCGTTCATATGTAAAATTTGTAACAAGAGTTATTCACAATCTAGTACCCTTCAACAGCATATGACCACACATAATCTTAAAACTGATCTAAAATTAGATACAGTTCATGTAACTTTACCGGACTTAATGTAAGTAATTTTGACAAATTATAATAATGTAGGATTAGTTATTTTATCTGAAAGTACTCAAAATTGATACCAAGAATAGTTTTATTGATAAATCATCCTGATTTTAAGTATGTTCTGATTAATAATTAGTTTTTGGAAAACGCAAAAATATTGACATTTTGAACTATTTCGATCTTTATCCAAATATGAAGTGACAACTTGTAGGGTTGGTGACTAAGTAATTTCGGTTTTATATAAAGAGAATGTGAAAAGTTGAAGTAACCAAAGATATTTTGAGAAAATAATAGAAATGTTTTTTTACACATGTAATTAATTTTTTTATAGTAATATTTCTCATTTATTTATAATTTATCATAATTGGTGGGATTTGTTTAAACACATAGTATATTTACACAATATACACAACTAATTAATATTTTAAGTATTACTCACTAATTTATATTCATTGCTTGCGATTCGAGCTATAATTTTTCCAACAGTTCTAATATAAAATTGAACTGATTCTCAAGTCGTTTGGTATTTATACTACAAAATTTGAACATCCCACAATGCTGTACTAGACAGTAGTGTTTTGAAGAACTGCTTAGTAACACGAAATTCTGAACATAACGCTACTTCCAACCTTCTAAATATCTAATTTAAATATTTTTTATTTACAGAACTGTCGACAACCAGACCATCCAAGTACAGGCTATCTCTTCAATGTAAATCAATTCATTTTTGTGCAATTAATTATATATAAAAATATATACACTAATATCATCAATAAAGTTACTAAAAGAAAAGGCTTTGGAATGTATTTTGTTTTTCAAGATTATTATAACTCCAATCTACATCTTGAGGCACAATTCCAGTGAAAATGTGGCTTTATGCATATCTCCTAGTGTAGCCAATTTTAGGAATTGAATTTTTGGCACACCCCCTCGAAGAGCCGTTGTACCTCGAAGTTGGTGAACGGATCCAGCGGCGATAAATTTTCCTCTTGTCCCCGAGGGCTCCAAGAAAACAGGCAGCACGGAACTCAATGTAAGGTTCTGACCGGTTATTTTGATATAACTAGGCTCAAATGCCTCAACATCAGTGATACAGAGAAAAAAAAGGAGAAAGAAGACCGAAGATGCCAAGATGGGTCAGGGCTTAACGGCCCTGAATCCATTCAGCACTTCAAATCTGCAAGCACAGATAAAACCAATTAAGAGACCAAGAACCCCTAATTATATGCCCATTGAATAACTAGTTGACTCCAAAATCTGTAAAACTGCACATTCGGTAGTACTACGTGAAATCGGAGGGATGATCGAATTTGCAGCTGGCCGTGAGTAGAGCGGAAAACCAGATAACGTCTTCATGGAAGAACAGCTGCTGGATTTAATTGATGAGGTGACTGAGCCAATCATGGGGTCTCCATCGGACAGTGTAACCAATCCTCTACAGTTTCTCCTTCTTCGACTGGTAAGGAATCATATCTTAATTCGTAAAAAATTTCAAGCTAGAGACTGATCGGTATTTTAAAGGACATTGGCCTTTGGATATAAGTGGAGCACGACAGGCCCATTAGAAAGCCTGTATGTAGAATCGCCCTTTTCTGCCCACTATTCTACTATGAACGATATGATATGCAAATAAAGTTATGTCGAATTAGCCTTGTCGTACAGAATTTAGAATGTGTATGTGGTGATTCAATTTTAAATAACCTCAAACCAGAAAATTGGAGATTGTCGAAAATAAACATTATTAGTAGAAGTTGGATTATTTCTGAAATTTTTTAATGCTTAAATTACACCGACTTTCTCATAAAATTTTTATTGGTATCAAGATACTTCACAAACTTTTGACACAAGGCAAGGACATCTAGTTTTTGTTTCCTTGTGTGGATAGACCTTGTGTAGCACGTGTCAATACTATATGTAGCCTAAAAGTGGAATTGCACATATCTTGGGATTTTATCAATAAGTGAGAAATAGCAAAATATACGCACCACATGAATGGTACCATATTTGCTTTAATTATTACTCTACTGTTACCACAAATGGAAGGAATTTAGGATGGATTCAAAATCTATGTTAAGTGGCCATACTTAAATAGAATACTGTGGATGCCATTATGCAATTTGGGTAATTAGTGAATGTACCAAATAATTTTTTGGTAAACATGATATGTTACTGAAAATTAAAAAAACTAACATCAATATTTAGAAGTATATTTTTGTATAAAATTAGAAATAAAAATAATTATAATTATTTTTGACAATCTTTCGATACTGTCAAATCAGCCTTTTCCATTTTATGCTTCCACATTTTATTAGTTCTCCTAACTTGAGCAGCCAAATTTTCTACTTTTCTAACCCAGTCTTCATCGTCTTCCATTTCTTCTTCCGAATCATTCTAAGACAAAATATGTAGGGTTAACTAAAGTAATACATTATCAATAATTTTTATATTCAAAATAATTTAAAGTAAAAGTCTAATTTATAAGACATTTCCTTTACTTAGTATGTAGTGACGTATTTATTATAAACCATGAAGGGAAAATGTGAGACAAGGTAACAGGAAAAGACAAAAAAACCATAGCATACACAGTATCATAGGATGTGGAAATCGATTCAGGCGCTATTTCTAGATAAAATTCAGGCTGGGGTTATTGTTATTTACTCTGCCTCATAATGAAAAAGTTGAGAAGACAGCATGAAAGAATAACGACATCTTTGTTTTACATAATAAGATAAAGACAACTAGGTACCTCACATCTTTTCCCATCATGTTTTCAATACTTAAATGTATCAAAACGATTGAGTTTAATGAAAATTGCTGCAACATATCTAGCTAATGTCGTTTAGCTTTTACTTTAATAGCAACAACAATCATTACTTCTTTGATGTATCCTTCTAGGACTTGTCTCAAAACATTGTTTTCCATATTAATTTAAATGATAAAAGCATGTATCTATCCATCAGATAATAGTGTCTTCTCAAATATTTCTTATCCACAACCAACATTTCGGTAAACTACATTCACATTTCACTAAGTTTAATATTCTTTTAATTAATATGCTTAAGGTTTGTCATTCAAATTTATTCATATAATATCTTACTAAAAGGTACCAACGAAAGAAATGATGGTTTTCGCTTTTGATGCTGGAATTAGAGAAATGAGAAAAACAAAGTATCTCGGTGAAACGATGAGTATCAGAAACCAAGAGAACAATTGCGGCATAGAAAGAATAGATTCACGAATCAGAATGTCAATTGTTGAAGTGTGAAAATGTTTAATAGGATTTTCCTCATGTAGCATTGATTCCGTTATCCAGAATGTTTATACTTCATTAAAAATTCCAACTAAAATTTAAAAAGAACTATCATTAGAAAATATCTCACGAAATATTCCACTTCTAAAAGTCATATGAAACACACCTGTGACATTCCAAGTTTACACTTTCTGTATGACATAAAGTTAGACCACATGTACAATCAGGTGGTCAATACTGAGCAGAATAATCGGAGGAAACATGCGAATATGTCTAAAATGCCATTTTAACATGTGTGTTTCTTATATCATACAAAAGGTTGATGAGATAGTCGCCCTCTTGTACAGAAATTATGCCTTTTCTTCTTTTTTTTTATAAAACAAATTAAATTAATAGAACACTGTTTTTACAAAGAAAACCAAATTAATGTTATCTAATACATGGGAGTGATAAAAATATGGTAGATAAGTGTCTAGCAGGAAGTAGTACCGAACCGATTGGCTTACGACTGTTTTTTAAGGTTTCCATATACTAGTAAATCCAAATGGGTTAAAAATTTTAATACCTTAAAATTAGGAGAGTACCAATCACAGTTTTCGTTGATACCAGGACTTCTACAAGGACTCTCGTCATGTCCCGAAGACGTGCCCTGCGATCCCAAACTCCATGGTGACGGACAAGTTTCTTGCGTCGTTCTAAGTGTATTTATATTTTTAGAAAAATGTCGTTGTTCCTGGTAACCACATGGAAGACCACTAAAAAATTATTTGATGATGAAGAAACAAAAACTATATACCACAATATTTAAGGTATTGGTTAGTGATTAAACTATTTTGACTTATTGTTTTTAAAATGCGATTATTGGAGAAAGTGTTATCAAAAAGCAAATATTAGTATCTAACATCATACAATTTTTTTAGTACATTTTGTCAAGCAAAAACAGACTTTGTTTGCTTGAAACTGGTGCAGGCTCCTTATGACAGTATTTACAAGATGTCGAAATTGTGGCTATGGATTACCCAGCGCGTAGCTGGGACTTAAAACCTATCGATCATTTATGAGATGAACTTAAGAAAAAATCTCAGGGGCTACAAATCCTGCACCATCTGGACCTCAAAACGAGCTTCGCTGTGGAATGGGATAATATCGAACAAGTTCGAGTAAAGAAACTTATTTGATCCATGTAAAAACTATTATTAGGGCTAGGGGAGGGAACACTACATATTGATTGGTTAATTCCAAATAAATTATTATTTTCACGAATTTAACCTTTTTTTTCCTTTACTGTCAATTATAACCCTTTTTCATTGTTTAAGATTCCCTTTCGTTTCATATTTTTTCTTTATACCAAAAAACTCAATAACAACATAGATTTCTCATTATAAAACTAAAACTAATGGCTCTGAGATGCTAAATCAGAAAAAATTTAAAAGATACAGATGATTTGCTAAAGTGTAGTAGTATACCTTGAACATAATATCGTGGGGGTTAGTACAACTAGGTATTTACAAAAATCGTTTTTCTGGGAAATCCTAAAGAAAAAAATATTTGACGATAGTTACAACAGAACTTGCTGTAAATCAAAATTGGAACTGACATACAATATATAATATAATATATACAATACGTTAATTGAACAACTAGATAATTGGATTTAGAGAGGTCTTGGTCCAGCAAGAAGTAGGTAACTTAAAATATCAGGTTGTAGTAACAAGAATTATTCGGATTTAAGAGATACCAATTTCCAAACATATTTAGCGCCACCAATTGAAAAGTCGAACGACTTATCTAGTTATAGCATTAGAAAGAACTGAATCATAGAGTTATGAACCAGATGTAACACAATTTCAAAAAAAAGTCAAGTTATTGTACTGAGCCCATGATATCAGAATGGGGAAAACTTAAGCAACGTGGTTAACTTAAACTACCACCAAATAATTCATAGTAGATGTCAACAAAACAGTTATATCCAAGATAATTGATAGAGACCCAAAGAAGGAAACACCCTATAAGTTATTCTCAAATTTACCATCAAGATTTGCAAGTCACAACAAACACCAGCACCAATCGATAATTTTTGTAGCTTTAAATATATGAACGTTAGAAAATTATTAGATATAAAACAGGACATGTTAGTTCCGTATTTTTTACAAAAACAATATTTTTCACATACTTATTTTGTTGCTTTAGCATATCAATGGTCTTACAATAATCTTTCTCTTTGGCCATAGTGTAATCGTTAATTTTTTTCTGTTCGTTTAACCACAAACGAAAATATTCCACCACAGTCTTACTTTCTAAATATATATCGTCACGATTTTTTTTAACTTCCCTCAATTCAGTTTCAAGGGATTTAACAGTATTCTCATTATACCTTTGCTGATCATCATACGATGACTGTAACGATCTCAATTCGCGCAGTAAATCTTGATTTTTTCTATGAAGTGCATCTTTTTCTCTCTGTACCATTTGAAGTTCCACCAAGTATTGCTCGACCTGTGTTTTAAGAAGTTCACTTTTTTCTTCGAGATTAGTTACTGTAGATTGCATCTGTGTACTATGTGAATGCAATTTTTGGTTCTGGAAATCAATTCAATCAAATAATTAATACTCCAATAAATATTTAATTTTATTGTAATATGAAGTGGTAAACCGATATTGGAACATCGATATTTCCAATAAGCAGCAAATATTCTATAGTCGATCGTTAAAAAAAATCGGCTTAAAGATTGTGGCACAGGTATGGATCTCATGGTCTAGTCACCGAGTTCAAAAACGTGAAAAATAGAGATAAAGGTCCTAAAAACCTATAACTCATTGGATTTGGAATCACCTCTAGAAAAAATTTTTTAAAGGATTTGAGTGCATGTAAAAAAATCCAATTGTTATAAAGAAAAGAAGATGGAGAAAACTGGTATTTGATTTTTCGTTAATTACTCAAAAAATATCAATATTTAAGCAATTTTTAAACAAGCTCGTTAAATAGGTGGAAATATCCGATCAAAAAGTCCTAGCTCCCCTACATACTTCATAAATACTTCATACTGCGATAAATGTTCATTAATTCGTTATTTTTTTGCATTTTGCTATATATAGATGTTTATGTAATTTTTTTTGCTTCAGAAAGAAAATAAAGCATTGTTTATAATTTATAACAAATTGTTAAACTTAATTCAAAATAATTCAATAATTAATGAAAAGATTTTCCCTCCAAACTATTTAAAAGTGTAAATTATCAATTTTTTAAGTTGCTTAAATATTAATATTTTTCGAGTTATTATAGAAAAACTAAATACTGTTTTTTTCATCTTATATTGTTTATAACATATATCTCTATTTTACAGGTTTTTGAACTTGTTGACTAGACTATCAACTGAACTACAAAAAGTTTGTTTTTTGGTACTTGGTACTCAGAAAAGTTATTTAAAAAAAATTGGGTAAAAATAATTACCTCCATATTTATAGCACAATGTTGTTTCAATAATCTATTTAACTGTTCTTTTAAAGCATTAATTTCTTCTTGGGCACACGCCAACTGCACACATTTCGTACCATTGAGTTGTTGAGAATTTCGCTCTAACTCAGTTAATTGCAATGTTTTCAGTTCCAATTCTCTCCGTAGAGACGTTAACTCTTTTTCGAATTGTTTTGATCGTTCTGAAAATCGACTTTCCTCCAAGTGTGCTTGTCTTAATCTAAAATCAATAATAGAATATGTATACTTTGATTTATTTTTAAAAAAATTATATTTTTTGAAAAGGAATTTGAGAACAACCTGTACTTCAATAAAATATACAGCAACTTTTACCTGTCCATCAATTTTTGTTTGAGCTCACTATATTCTTTATCTTTTTCCAATTGGGTTTTTGATATTTCTACAACTTGGAATTCTTTTTCCATAAGTTCCGATTCCATTTGCTTGTTCTTCTTTTGAGTATCGAAGAGTCTACTCTTTAAATCTGTTACCTAAAAAAAGATGTAGAAATATAATTTACTAATGGAAAGCGTTCTAAATGTTCTTGATTTTAGGTCTCTTCTGTTTTAAAATTAGTTTTTTTTTTGATAATTTTTAAGAGAAAAGAGAGACCTAAAATTAAGAACATTTAGATGCATTAATATATCAAAAGGGTTTTGGGCCTAAGAAATTTGTTTAGGATCTTTTTTTGATAGTTTATCAATGTTCTCGTTTCTTATTACTCCCACTATGTCCTGGTACCCTCAGCAGAGTAACTATGTTGCCTAGACTTTTGACAAATCTAGAAAATTGAACCTCTCAAGAAGTTCAAAAGATGAAGTAGTTCTTTTATTAGTGACAATTTTATAATTTGATAGTTTATCAACGTTCCCATTTCTTACTACTCCACTATGTCCTAGTACCCTCAGCAGGTTAACTGTGTTGCCTAGCCTTAAAATCATAATATGAGAATTGACAACTCTAGAAAATTTAATCTCTCTATAAGTTCAAAAGATGAAGTAGTTCTTTTATTACTATACCTTTTATAATTTTAAGAGCTTCCGTCTGAGTAAACCTTTTTGCTCTATCTTATATACTCTCAGGTCTCATACCCTGAGATTATGTGGTGCCTTGTATTCAGCAAGTATGTGGATGGATATTTCCTTTTTAAACCATATGGTTTGTAGCTGCCTCTTTCCACCAAGTTGAGTTTTTTGAGATGTTTATTCAGGTGTTAAAACTTTTAGCAAAAACTTGTCCTAGCTAATTGCAGTATTCGATCCTATCTTGTCAGCCCTTCTCTCAACCCTACACTGTTGTCACACTATTTAAAAATTTTTTCCCTATTTCTTTCAAATTGTATCAGTGCTGATTCCACAAAAGTGTTCTGGGCCCTCGAAATTTTTTTAGGCGCCTTCCTTTGATACATTATCAGCTTTCATATTTTTTTTTCTCCCATGTGCCTTAGTACCCACGACAGGGTAACTATGTTGTCCAGAAGATTTAACTTCCGTAGAAGTTCAAAAGATGAATACAAAAAATCCACTATACTAAGTAAGTATAGATACAGAGTGGATGCTAATTCAAAACGACTCCTTAAACAATCTACAAGGTGAAACGTGATAATAGTCCCAAAAAAAGATACAAGGTGGGAACATGATAATACACTTAGTTCCAATCCTGTCAAAAGTTCTAGAATGATTAATACTTGAAAGAATAAAGTCAGAGCTCAATACTTGAGAATGGATACCTTTTCATTACCCAATAATTGTTGCCAAACAAGAAATTAGTTTATAAAAAGCTATTAACTTCAATTCAAATATTTCATCAATGTAATATTGAAATTAACGCCATAGAAGTGTCACAGTATGAGTATGAGCTTCTACAACATCTGGTGTTTGAACTATAAAATTTCTATCAAAAATATTCAAACGAAAAAATCTGTGTGACACAAATCTTGTAATCTAAGAGGAGTAGAAGTCAAAGAAGTCAAACTACAACAAATCAAAAATTGAAGAATATAGAACCTGCTAAAATCCTTTTTAAACCATTCTAAAAACATAATAAAAGATATTATGTCCAAACTGTACCAAAACCACATCCGTTTAAAACAAATTGACTTAAAGAATCTTTGTGAGCACCATATTTAATTGTTAAAATGAATTAACGTTACTTACTGCTCTTTTGAGATTCTCAATCACCCTTTGATAAAAATCCATTTCACAGCGGCAATCTATGCAAGAAGTCACTTCCTCTTCTTCCTCAATTGAAACTTTTTCATCATTGAATTGTTCAATGTACCTTTTACATTCTTCCCTATTGCATTTACTTTCGAATGGTATTTCTTTTTTTGTTAAGTTTTTGTTAAGATCCGTTAACTGGAATAGAAAAAAAAATGTGTAAAAAATATAAAAAGTGGAAATTTTCTCGATTACTTGAGCCTTATATGTATGAATGTATGAAGGGTGTCATAGTCAAAAATATCTATTGTACTTCCATTTCTTAATTAACTGTTTACGCTACCACTACACCAACAATAACAATTACACTATCTCATGCCTCATTCAATAACCTGTTATTGTCTTCAGATATAAATTGAGTATACCACTAGTCTCTGAAGAAGGTATAGGTAAATTGTTTTCCTTCAATTATTGAAGGCGATAACCAAGTTACCTAATCTAACCTAACCAAGTTATCATTTTCAGAGGTAAATTCAGTACATCCCAGTCTCTGAAGAAGGTAATATATGGGTTATATGTAAATCGTTTTCCTTCAATTATTGAAGACGATAACCAAGTTATCATTTTCAGAGGTAAATTGCGTATACCCCAACCTCTGAATAAGGTAGTATAGGTTATAGGTGGACCGTTTTCCTTCAATTATAGAAGGCCATAACCAAGTTATCGTTTTCAGAGGTTAATTGAGTGTACCCCTAGTCTCTGATGAAGGTAGTACAAGTTACAGGTAAACCGTTTTCCTTCTAAATTTTAAGATGATAACCAAGTTATCTAAAGACACGTCTGATAGTGAAATAGTGAGTGTTGTAGTAGCATAAACAGTGTGTTTAGTATCCAACGATTACATAGATTCCAATTTAGTTTTTTTTTACTGTGGCAATGGGGATGCTCAAGGTTTATAGCTGATCTATTAATCCTTTTCCTTCTATAAAGTTCAGAAATCGGCTAGACTGATACCATCTAAATTATACTGTATGTAATGATTTTCATGAAAGACTTTCCATATAAGCATTCTATTGTTGTAAAAGTAGAAAGATATGGCGGATAGTTTCAATTTAAGAGCCATTTTGATCTGTAACTCAGTGTAAAATGTAATGTTAATGATTTGAATGAAATGGAATATGCTAAACTTTATGGAATGTTTTTCTATTAGACAATTTTTTTATTTAATATCTAATTATTTACCGTCTTCCTCAAATCACTAATAATTTTTCTGTATCTAACTATCTCTGCATGGCATCTGGTGGCATCCCTCTTTTTGATAACCGTTATTTGTTCTTGAAGTTCTTTGAGATCTCTTAGATATTTGTCACGTTCTTCTTCTGTATTTACTAACTTATCTTTAAGTTCCTCGATAACGCACTTCAAATAATGCTGTTTATTTTTTTGTCTATCTTTTATATCCTTCAATTCTCTTTGGCAACATTTTAGAGATCTATGTTGATTATTGTACGCCATTTGGATCTTGCACAATTCTGATGTCTTTTTTTCCAATAAGTTCTTAAGATCAGTTAGTTTTTCTTTGCAGATTTCAATCTGATTTTGACAAATGCCTGTAACTTCTTTTGCGTGCAAATTATCGCATTGATAATGTTGAACGGCTTCTTGGAACTCACACAAGGTTTCTGTAAGGCAAGATATAGTTTTCTGCAGTTCTTTATTTTGTCCTAGGGAGCAATTTAAATTTTCTTTAATGTTTTGAACCGTCCGATGGTGCTTCTTTCCATCCATTTCCTTTTCACAAATTAATCTCTCCAATTCGTTTATCCTAGCTTCGTTTATTTGATTCATTTGGCTTTCGAGAAGTACTTTTTCTTCGGCTATTGTCAGTTGCTTGGTTAACTTCTCATTCAGATCTTGTATATTCGTGTAGGCCGACATCAATTTATTAGATTCCTCTTGAGCCGAACCATGGGATAGAGTCTGTAACAAAGAAATGAGTATATTTAGCCGAACGCTAGATAAGTTTGGGGTGAGTAGAAGGGACCAACTAACCCTCCTCTACATATGCCAATTGGATACACTGTTTGCTATAAACAGTTTAATAACAAAATATTTTTAAAAGCAACTTGTAAATTCTAATTGGTCAAAATTTTGTTTTTTGATTACATATTATATTTTTGCTTCGGTACCTTTGTTTTCTAAAGCCAAATTTTGGAAGAAAACTCAAAAATAATACAGAGTATTTTTAAAACGAAACAAGTCAAAAAATTTGGAATATTTTTATTTGCAAATATATTAACAACTTGTTTTTTGTACCAATTCAGACGTTGTACCTGAAAATAAACAAATACAATGAAGTGATCAATTTGTTGATAAAAAAATCTTAATGGAAACTACCAAAGGCAGTTTATAGGATTACAATGTATAAATATTATTCCTTGATTATTAAGAGGAGCAAGAATTTGAATTAAAATAAAATGGTAGTGACTTAGGAATTTTGCAAAACTGTCCAAATGTTAGGAAATATTTAGCAAAACATATATAAATATAAAATTTTTAATCAACTCAAATACAATCTGCGAGTACTGAACAGACTGTTTACATAACCACTACACCAACATTCACAATTACCCTATCTAACGAGCGTTTCGATAACCAAGTTATCGTCTTCATAGACTGAAGATACTTACTTTTATTTTTAGTCTTTGAAGACGATAACTTGGTTATCGAAACGCTCATTAGATAGTGTAATTGTGAGTGTTGGTGTAATGGTAGTGTAAACAGTGTGTTCAGTATGAATATCACCTACGGTTCCAGAAATTCCAACTTAACAATGTACCAGTAATTCAATAGAACTTAGCGATAAATTGTAATCAAACTAAATTCCACTTTATTATTCCAGAGTGTAGTAATCAAGTTGGAATTTCTGGTGACATTCATACTGAACACACTGTTTACACTACCACTACACCAACACTCTGAAAACAATGTTTAGTAAGAGTTTAGTAGGAATGTGAGTGAAACTTTACGTTTACTTTTGAAAATCAACAAATGGAGCGTTGTAATTCTGAAAAATGTATGCAAAAAATGAAAAAAATGTTTATCGTTGCTTTAAAGTAAAAAAAAGACACAATAAACGAAAGGTTTCAAAATAATTTGGGCAATAATTTTTCTAATGGAATTATTTCTTCACGTTGCACGAAAAAGTAACCTCCCATATCAACAGATTTATCTCCAAATAATTTTTTTGGAGGGTGATTAGTTGAAATAATATGCCATTCGGCATGTTACGTTTTTCTTCAAACATTTTGAACATTCCAACATTTGAGTTTTTGAAGAAATTGATTTGTTATCGAGCTCCCACTCCATTAGAATAATTCAATAAAACTCCAGATTCGTTGATTAATCCTCCTCTATCTATCTACACTCTAAAAGTGTAAATTTAGTTCTCAATTTCCGGTGATATTATTCTTTATATTCACTGGTAAGTTCTTCTTATATCTTTTTAACGTCACTTTGAATATTGAATCCTATGAATTTAAACTTTTTAGAAGAATTTATACAACTTAAAGCCACCACAAATCTCAATTAATTCTGCCGTTCTTAAAAGGAGAAAACAACTACTTTCCTGGCTGATGCCTCCACGAATATTGAATTACATTTCCTCTGAATGAAGAGCGTGATGTCAATCGACCTTTTTGTCAATATTAACATCCCCAATGGCTCACAATTGCAAGGAGAGGTTGTAACTATTGACTAGTTTCGACATTATGACGTCTCATGAGAGCAGTTTAACAACCCTCTTTTGGGGTTAAGACCCGAACTGAAGATAACTTCAAATTTGGTACATGTAGTTAAACATATCCCAGCGACCATTAAGTGGCGCCATCCATTTGTCATCAATGGTCCTTATTTTCCAGGTTTTTGTTGCCCTTTCCTTGTCACATAGCTTTTTCAAGCTTAACTTAATCTTTTATTGTCCTTCCATTCTGTGACGTTAGTTATTCGTTTTTTGTCCTTATTTAGCGATTAAGCCGGCCGGTGACATGACAACAGCAACTGTTTCCTCCATTTTTAAGGGGATGAAACTTTATTTCACTAATAAGTAAACTTGCCAACTCGTCCCACCACTTACTGTTCAATTATCACGCGACACCAAACTACCAGACACGTGCGTAGTTCAGATTCCACTAAAATCGCCGATATATGGCAAACATGTCGGTAACAAAGTTTTTCCAGAAAGGTCCTCAATTGTTTAAATATTCAATTTAAAAAAATTCAAGTTATAACTTAAAAATTCACATTCATTTGCACCTTAACGTTAACTCAATCCGTGGACATACTGTATATAGTTACTATGAATAATGCACTTCTGTATCTTTGCCACACACTCACCAATAATCCTTGTAAATGTTCAAGTTGTTCTGCCATCATGATCATTTCCTGCTTAAAGTACTGAATCACTTCTTCAAAGTTTTTCTTTTGTGTTAATAATTTTTTTAAATGACACTTGCACTGTTTCAATTCATCCTAAAATGAATATTTATTCAAAATAATGTTATTTTACAATAAACTAATCAAAATTATATTCCCTGTCAAATATTTTTTATTATATAAGATATAAAAGCGTATGGAAGCATGCATTAGCGTAGAGACACTGAATTAATTGTACCTCGGAATTTTTTAATAAACTATGATACTTAAATAGTTGATTTTCTAAGCTCTCAACATCTTGCAGACTGCTACAATGTTCTAATTCTACGTTAAAATTCAATTCTTGCAGTTTTTCATAATTTTCTCCAATTAGATAAAGCTGAAATACAGATAATAAATAATTTCTCACAATATAAATAATTAGTTGTTAGGCAATGTATAAAATTGTTAATATTTCAATTTCTGTAAGGTTGAGGAAAAAATATTTTTAAATCGTTTTTCTGAAGGTATAATTGTAAGTGTACACTATGTTTTTTAGATAAAATAGTCTCAAGGCAACAAATCGGGAGATCCGGTCAGTCACTCTATTGTGCCTCATATTCATCTACCATAGTCTCGAGACGATAAATCAGGAGATCCAGTTGGTCACTCTATAGTGTCCTATCTTCCAATCTATCATAGTCTCTAGACGACAAATCGGGAGATCCGGTTGATCACTCTATTGTGCCCCATCTTCCAATCCATCATCGAATCAAAGCGATAAATCAGGAAATTCGGTTGCTCACTCTATCGGGTCCCATCTTCCAATAAACCATCATAGTTTCAATGCGACAAATCGGGAGATATTGATGGTCACCTTATTGTGTTCCATCTTCTAATCCATCATATTCTTAAGGCGATAATCGGAAGATACATTTGGTCACTTTATTGTGCCCCATCTTCCAACCCATCATAGTCTCGAGACGACAAATCGGGAGATCCGGTTGGTCAACCTACTGTGCCCCATCTTCTAATCCATTTATCTTGGAAAACTCATTAAAGTAATTTTGAAGAGTAAAACAAAAGTGCGGTTTGCACCATCTTGCTAAGACCGAAAGTCATTCAAATTTCCTTCTGAAAGATGTCATCAAAATTCTACGTACAAAACACCATGACAATATTGTTAAATTTTTTCAGAAAATAGGAAAAATTGAGTATTGAGCAGTCATTAAATATTTGTTTTTGGAAAGGCAATGCGCCTACGAAAAACTGCAACAACCAACAATATCATATAAAAAGTTTACCAAATGGTACTGAAGGACTACCGTCGGATTAAGGTTAGAGAATCTATCAGGACAACAAAACAATGCCATATACTGACTGAGAAATCTTCAAAAGGAGAAAATAACAACAGGAGAGTATTATGCATCATTTCTTGATAAGCTAAAGGGAGGAATTGCGGAAAAGGGACCGCATTTGAAGAAAAAAAATGCTTTTCCTTTAGAAGCACGCACCTTCAACCCTTCAGTAACCGTCATGTCTACAATTCACAAATTGTACCCACCTTATTCACTAGATTAGGCCTCCAGCGACCTATTCCTGTATAAAATTCATTATAACACATGATTTTCAATACGACACAGATTTTTAATCCAATAAAATCGAGTTACTTTTTAATAAAGTGACAATTTGACAAGAAAACGTTATAGTTGATAAACAATTTTTGGAAACAATCATTTTACCTGTTGATTCAGTTGTTCCTTTTCGTTTTCGCTCTCTGATATTATTTGAAGAAACATAACCAGAAGTTTTTCTTGACAATTAACCTAAAAAGTATTAATTTTAAGAAATTGTCGATCTGGAAACAAGGTTTTACTTACATGCGTTATTACTTTGGGAATCAACAAACATGCGAAACTTAATCAAAAAACGAAATCACTTATTATTAAAAAAAATAATATATATTTTACAAAGAAAAAGGTAAGTACACATAATACTGAAAAATGACATTAAAATATGTTGATTACAATTATTTACTATACTTACAATAATAACTTTCATGTATATCAGAAATTAATATTAATCAAAATTTCTATACGAAAGTTTTCGAGGAAAAAGTTTCAGTTAAAATATTTTCATTTATCTATTACTTCTGGTTATAACGTTTAAAGGCCATACTTTTTATTGCATTTTAAAAAATTCACAGATTCCCGGATAGTTTTTGAATAATTTTGAGCCCTTATCAAAAACAATTTAGAAAAACAAAAAGGTCAAAAATTACCAGAAATTGCCTCAATAACACTGGTTTCCTATATTTTTATATTGTCTTCGGCCTGGCGTGAGACTCCATCTAATTCTTTAGCCATTCGATATTGATGTAGCAACTCATGAGGACTCTGGTCCTAAGTATGGAGTCGTTGCCCCTTTTTTGGTAAGGTTGTCTGCATCCTCATTGCCTGGTGTACTCTGGTAGCGGTTACTTTGTTTTTTTACTTGAAAAATGCTGAGTGATTTTTCTAGCGGTATGGAGAGCTTGCATTTTGGTCCACAAATACCCAATCTAGCCACGTGCGCTAATTTCAGATCATCTGTTTACCAGTGAGATACATTTTGGGCTTGCGGAAGATGTTTATTGACCCAGTCTTTGATTTCCACCTAGAATGGGATAACTATGACCATCATGCTGTGTATTTGGACCATTGGTTTGTCACGGCTTTCTAGCTTTATTAGCTCTAGAATCCTTAGGTGGGCTATCAGATTTCCCGGCTTCAGTCTTACTGTCTGGATTAGCCTGCTGGCGTCGCTAATTTTCTCTTTTTCAGTATAAGGTGGAGAGGAGGTGAGATCAACAGTGTCTCTAATATAGGTAGCCTTTGAATCTTGTTTAGTTTTTTCTGAGCTACTATCTTAGGTTTAAGTACCCAAGCTTGCAACAAGTCCATATAGTCGCAGTGGCTTAAATGGAACCTGTATGGTTTTATTGGGGCTAATCAATGTCCCAGTTGTTAATTGTGTTGAGGGACGTTTGTATCATGGAAGAGATTATGCCATCATGTTTAACCCTTATTACTGCTACTATCAGATTATCTTTGTAGCCTAGAACTGTGAATCTAGCCCTGCTAAGTCTAGTGAGACTTTTGTTCGCTTCCAATAACCACAGTTAGGGTTGTGGACAGAGCCCTTAACTGTAGTACTAGTGGAAGTTCATTTCTGCCGTTACTAAAAGCTGTTGTAGCATGGGATAAAATACAGAGTGAGCTGGTTATCAGGAGACTTAAGGCGATAGTTTGATTAAAAAAATGTACTTTTAAGGATATAATCTTTTTAAATGCTATCTGTTAAATTAAATGAAATATATAATTTACTTTAGTTTCTTTTTTCACTTATAGTTTTTGATTTTATTAATGAAAATGCAAGAGCAGTTGTATGTAGATAGTAAAATAACTTCTACTGAACCATGCATACTTAACTTTTCACAGGAAAGTTGATTAGTTTATTCTCAATCAACTTTACCGATACTCTTCTTAGATAAAAATCAACTTTCCCTGATTATCTACTTTTCAGGTGACATATACACAAATATCTGCTTACTTTAGACTGTTAATATGTCATAACGACGAAATACTAGATGTTAATGGATAAAACTTAAAAATAATCAAACACGTCAAGTCAAATGTCATGCACTGGTTTTGGATTATCGTTCGTAGGTTTCGATTCAGAAAATCCAAACCATCTAGAAGTCCATCCAACACTCACACTATCATTGTATTTTTGTTTGACACTGTCTAGCTCATTTTTTGTCGTTACTAAGACTTCCTGTAAGTGACTGATTGTTGTGCGTTGATTTTCGATCTAAACAAAAAAAAATAAATTAAAATTTAAATAATGTAATTTATAGATTGAATAATTTTTGAATAAAAGTTACAACTGGCTACTGTTGCAAAGATTTTTTATTTAAATACTCATAAATCTAAATAGTTTTTACAATGTGAGGATACTTTTGTCTCTATAAAAACACTGATATTTTCTTTTAAAGGTGATCTAAAAATAATTTGAATTGTTTAAATAAAAAATCTTTCATTTATACCGATACATTAATTAAATGGATGAATTATTATTCTCCATTTATTTTTTTCTGATAACTTACCTCTAATTTGTACTTCTCTTCAGTATCTTCCAGTACACTGATAGTATTTGTATACAAGTCAACCTATTCGATAAAAAAATGATCGATTGGAATCAATGATTACACAAAAATAAGATTATAATACATATACAGTGTGTCTACTCAAGTTAGCAACATATGCTATTATTAATATTAAGGAAAAAGTTATTGTTCATAAAAGGTTGTTTAAAGCTTAAATAGAAACTACTTGATGTTATAATTTTTCAGTTGTATAAGAGGTGTTTGGAAAAATATGAATTATTCTGAAAAATAAAGTACCTTTGATAATTATAATGACAAAAATTCGATATAAGATTATAAACTAATTTGAATTTCAATCAAATTTAGGAACACATAGAAATTCTTCTAATTATGGGTGGAAATTATAAAACATAAGGAAGCAGTTAAAATATTCAAAATCAAGACATCAAGGAATTCTGCTAAAATTTAAAGTATAACGAAATCTAAAAAACTGTTGCAAGTGAAGTTAGGAAGTTACGATATACATTACAAATCTATCTCACAATTAGTCTCGTGCCATACAATAATCCTTTCATTGGACTCAAATTCCTCAAGAGTATTACAACAGCCCCTTTCTTCAAGGTCAGCTCGTGGGATGGTAAACCAGTCACCTCAAGGCTGTTCAAAAATTCAGTAGGGAATTGTAGACTTCGCTTTCAGTATATGTTATTAGTATATTCACACTCATAAGTAAATTGTGAATAAGACTGGAAGGAAATCTAAAATCTTTTTATTGATTTCATCGCAGTGCTCATTCTTTGGCGCCAGAATTGCAATATCCAAGTCTGATATCAGGGTAGAAGGTAAGCCCACTAAATAATCTTCAGTAGTACGGTATTGACCATTGCTAATATTCCGCAGGAAGTTTTTAAAACTTTGAAGTTTTAATTGAGTTCTGTACTGTAGCACCACTAGATGCATGAGGTACAACTGGCAACACTTGTAATTTTTATTAGTTGTATGGTATTGATTGAAGGCAGTAACTAATCAGAATGTAGGCCTAGTATTTTTGAGAATGTTTGATCAGAAAAATTTAAAGGTGAAATTGAATGAATTCTCCTCAGACTCAACCAATTCACTCATATTATATATCAAATGAAAGGGCTTGATTTATTGAGTGCTCTTAGCTAACTGTAAATCCAATAAAAATATTTCGAAATAACATTTAAATTAAAAAAAGGGTAGTACTTCAAATATGGGTTTTTATTATTAAACATCGCCATTTTCAAAAATACATTGTGCCAAAGCTAAGGGAAGTAAAAAAATATAAGCAGTGGTTTACTATGTGAATTAGTGGATGTCTTATACAAAGCCCTATCTAGAATCATAAGAAATAGATTAGGCAAATACTAGGCTGAACATGTGGGTGAGTACCAGAGAGGTTTCAAAAAGGGAATAAAGACAATTCAGTACATTAGCTGGGGATTAAACCTAAAGCTCCTCTTTGTGGTTATCAAGCAAACATATGATTTAATAAGTAGGAAACATTTGTTTGAGGCGTTAGCAACACTCAGAATACCTAAGAAAATACTACATTTTGTAAAAACGACTGAGAATAACACCGATAATGAAGTAGTTATCTGTCGGAAAATTTTAAAGCAAAGAGACCCACTATCAACAGTGCTTTTTAACCTTTGACCAGAAATGATCCTAAGAAGTAGTGGCATCCGAGCCCGGAGGATGATTTACAACATCAAAACGCAAATCCTTGCCTACACAGATGATTTGGTACTTAGTGTTTCTATTCTTTGAAAAGAAACCCAAAGAATATGGACTACACATCAATGAACAAAAGACCATTTCTATGGACATAGAAAGAAATTTGACTAACTTCAATCAATGAAAAATCACGACAGACAAGAACCGATAAAGTCCAGAAGTTCAAATACCTGGGAGTGGCGGTTAAAGGTTAAACCAGGGAAATCGACAAAAGACTAGCAAGAGGAAACAAAACATTTGGAGCCTTAGGAGGATTATCAAGATAGGAAGTTATTTCAAGAACTGCAAGTTATGCAATTACAAGACAGTTACACAACCAACAGATTTCCAATTTCTGTTAATATTCTTCTAAGACTGTTACTTTTGGCAATTATTAGTTCGATTTCCTTTTCTTCTTGGCATTTAATACCTAGTAGTACACCCAAATACATGAAATTTTCTAGTTCCTCAAATTCTATTAACGTCCCATTATGTTTATGTACTTTGAAATCTGGGAGAGAAAAATACCAAGAGAGAAGATCAAACTATGAAATTTACACACTTTTCTAAGTCACTTAAAACAAAGACAGACTTTTGAAACGAGTTACACGAAAGATACCCGAGGGCAAGAGGAAAAGAGACCAAATATATAGAGATGGGAAGGGATCTGGATAGCTGTAACCATTTGAAAGTGACGACTGATCAAAACAAGGAATATAGATTTGATAGAGTCCAAGAGTTCGAATACCTGGGAGTGACAGTGAAAAACGAAAGAGGTGAAAACGTTTGGAGCCCTAGGAGGTTAATTAAGATCAAAAGAGCCGCCAAGTTACGCGTTTACAAGTTATACAACCAACGGTAACTCTATGGCAGTGAGTGTTGGATAATGAACAAAAAAGAAGAAAACAAAATAAATATATGGGAGAAAAAGGTACAAAGAAGGATTTTCGGAGGAGAGCGTGAGCAAGAAAAGAAGAGCGAACACCGATCTCAAAGTACTGTATGGTTAAGTTGAGATGGGATATGTGGTCAGAGCAAAATGACTCCGTTGGATGGGGCATTTAGTCAGAATGGACGAAGACATTTGGGTGAAAAGATCCTTGTTAGGATAGATAGATAGATAGATAGATAAGATTTAGAAAGAATAGGAATAGAGAACTGGCGTGAAGCAGCCATGAACAAAAATAGATGGAGGAAAGAAGTAGAGCGACTCCCCTCCTTGTGCCTATAAGGTCTGTTGAGCTGTTTATATGCATATAAGAGGAAAAGACGTAGACAAAAAAAAACGGTAGAAGGAAGTAGTAGAAGAAGACATTAGAGAGAAAAACATCCACAGCTGGAGAGAAAAAGCAAGGATCCGAAAGAGGTGGAGAGAAATGACAAAGATATGGATTTTAAGGGTCTGCATATGAGCCTATATTTAAAGAACCAATAGTGCAGTATTGCAGTGAATGTTGGACCATTAACAAAAAAAAGAAAACAAAGTAAACATATGGGAGAGAAGGACTAAGAAGAAGCGAAAAGGAAAAGAAAGCGATAACGGAAAAAAATTGATAAAAGCATTTAGAAAAAAATCTAGAAAGAATAGGAATAGAGAACTGACATGAAGCAGCCATGAACAAAAATAGATGGATCTTGTGTCTATAATGCCTGTTTTATGCACTACTGCGTTCATTTTTAATTGTTTCTCATTCAAATAACATTTTCTAAAAATAGGAAAAATATTACAATAAATTTCATTCCGATAAAAAAGGATAATACTTCAAATATGGGTTTTTATTATTAAATATTGCCATTTTCTAAAATATATTATGCGAAAGCTGAGGTAAGCAAAAAAATGTGAGCATATAATTTGCTACATTGTGAAAATATACTTACAGCTATTTGTAAATTACTTGCTCTTCTTTCGGCATCTTTAGTCGTTGTCTCCAATTCACTCAATTTATTTTTTAATTGTTGAATACATAAACAATGTTTTTGATTCTCATTCCTCAATTCCGCTTCTTTATTTCTCATATTATCGACCTCCTTTTCAATACAATTTAGTGCTTCTTTTTGAGTTTTTATTATATCTTCTTTATTTTTCACCTACAGAAAAAAAATAGATTGATCAAAAATATATTTTATAAACTTAATTTCTTACGGTGTTATCTAATTCGTCCACTTTATGTTCACACCGAAGTAATTTATCTTTTAATGAAATGATTTGATTTTCCAAACATTGAACTTCATTACAGCTCTTTTCACCCCTTTCTTTATCTGTCAACCACTCTTCTTCCCTTTTCTGATAGTTTTGTAACTCTTGTTGCAGCATCTTTAGCGTTTCAGCTTGGAATTTGATAAGTTCATCTCTTTCAATCAACTGAAATGATTTTTGTGTTAAAAATCTAAGACATTCGTTTTATTTTTGTTTACCTTTTCTATTTGTTCGTCGTTTGCTTCGCTAACGTCCGTTTGAACCTAAAAATGAAATAGTTATAAATGGATTGATACTGAACATTCCAGGAGTCTTAAAATAGATCATCGAATCTAAATGTATTTATAGAAATGCATAGGAAGGAACACGAATATCGGTTGGCTTTTGGTATTAGACTTGAAAGAATGCGGAAAATGTATGTCTCGGTCATTGAAGGTTTCCAATAGAATAAATTAACATTTTTTTTTATTTTAAGTGGTATTCGGATTCAGTTGAGGACTATACAACTGATGCTCAGATAGAGTGAACAATATTAAATTGGACATCATCAAGTTTTTAACAAATTGAAATTTACAGATGAAAAAAAAATGTAAACACCTTATAAAGAAGTTTAGCAATGATATATTTAATAAATAAAAACAAAAATTAGCGTAAACTCATATATAACAACATATAGAAATAATCAATAGTAAAAATACCAACTCTGGATTTTATTCGAGGATGGTCCTGACCCAACAAAGAAAACAAAACATAATCTCATTTTAGCTCCATAAAAAAGACATTAATTGCAGACATCATCCCTTCATTCTTGGAAAAGCTTTGACCACCGAGCCATTTTTTTCAAGTCCGAGAACAGAAAATAATCCATGGAGGCTAAATCTGGCGAATAGGGTAGATGAGGTAATTTTGTCTCAAAGCTAAATTCAGTTACATATATACATTTAAAAAAACTCTGTTTTTCAAAAATATACATCCCTTATTTTAATAAATTTGATGGGAGTGATTAGAAGGAAAAATGATTCTTACCTCAGTATTACCACAAAATCCTACACGTAGGCTATGTCTGCATAACTTACACAACTGGAAAAAAATATAACATTGTTAGAGGTTCGTTGTATTCATGAGTATTTTTGGTATCGAGCCCGCTAAATTGGGTATTAAAGATTAGATTATTTGGGTAGCACCAAAATATAAGAGTACTTCAAACATAACCTCAAACTTAGGCAAAAACATTATTTTTTAGTACAAAATATCGAACACTAGCAGATCCAGATATGGTGGGTCAATTTTGATCGTGGATTCAAATTCTACACAAAAAATTACTTCACAGTGAACAGAAGTGAATTACAACAATCAATAAAGAACTTTATGTCCTTACAGGTATCTTCAAACACTGTTCGAAAACATCAAGAGTATATAATACAACATTGAATACGATGACATAGAAATTTTAGACAAATGATGAATTAATAATATATATATTGTATCTTATGGTTCTCAATACTATATATGGAAAAGTTATCAACAAAGAACAGATTCAGCTAATAGTCTTCATAAAAAGATTAAAGTAAGAATCAACCAGACAATAATGGGGCTAAGTGGAACTCACAAACAAGCCCACCAATCCAATTATCTTCTCAAAGAAGCTAGAATAAATTACAAGAATATTTAAATATCAAGTGAAGACTCACTTTCAAGCACAATATTTCAGAAAGAAAAGAAACATTTTAAAAAGCCTAAACTTCGGAGCCATCAGGAAAAGGGGATTGTACATAAAATGAAGAGACCGTTCACTGGGGGAGAAAAACTAGAAGTTTGACCCTCAAAATCCTGCAGAGGATTCCCTCTTGATATTCAGATTAGTTCTTATGCGAATAAAATAAATTTGGGTGAGAAAAGAGTCTAAATACTACCACAAACACCAAGAAGTGAATGAAAACCTCAAATATCTACCAATAGGAAAAAGAAATTAAGAAAGGAAATACTGATAATGAAAAGAATAAATAAGCGTTGTTATGTGTTCTATTTACTTTCAATTTTCCTTTTATATCCTGTATGTAGAGTTCTAAGTCTCTTATTTTTTCTTCCAAAATTGCAGTTTGTTGACTCTGAAAATATTTTAAATTTACTAAATGGATAAATGCGTGTATTATTCATTATTACATACTTCCATATTCATCTGTGGACAAGGTTTCTGTTCCAATGTTTTAAGTCTATTTATTAATATGTTTATTTCTTCTTTATTTATCTAAAAAATAAGGAAACTATGGATGAAGAGGAAATCGAAATAAAAATACCGAAAACCCTAGTAAAATATAAAATAAAAGAAATGAAACGAGGGCGCAATTTCTATTTTTTTTTTCTTCGGAAAATGAAATGCTGGTATTGGTAAATATATGGAATATAGAAGTTGAAAGAACGAAAATGGAAATAAACATAAATAAGACGAAATTTATAATAACGATTACAACAAATAAAATGATTTTACACCATAAACAAAAAGATAATGCAGCAAAATAATTATGTAATATAACCTCAAAATAAAAATATACAAAAGAGAATTGGATGATCAAGCAAAAGCACAAAACTAAAATTGAAGTAATCGAATTCAAAACAAAAATAGCGAGAAAATAGATTGTACTGAAACACATAAGAAAAATAAAGAAGCCAACAGCAATAAAATAAATATAATTGAATTGATATGAACATATAAGGAGAATGAAAATAAAGAATAACCAAGAAAATAATTCAGATGGATAAACCAAGAAAAAAGGAATAGGAGAAGACCAAGAAGGTGACAAAAGAAATGGGAAAACTCTGGAGCAAATTGCTGTATTGCCAGGGGCAGAACAGCATGGTAACAATCAGTGGAAGAGGACAAAAGGTCACAATTCTAAGTAAAGAAAGGAGTAAGGAAAAGCAAGAAGGTTTAATTATTTGATATTAGAAAATTAAAATCATATTTCACTGGAAACGGAAAAATACAAGGTACAACATTTATGAATTTTATAGTTGTTTTATTATAATAAATATAAATTATACTTTTGAAAATATTCAACAGAGAAAAAGTGAAATGCAATTTTTTCTCGAATTCAGTGGAAAAGTTAACATTGAAGATGAAGAAAAATTATTGCTAGAGCAAGAAATTCCTAAAGAGCAGTAGTATCTAATTTTTCAGAAAAAGGTTTATGAAAGCATCATTTTTACCTTTTTCTGTTCGTTAGCTTCGCACATACAACATTCCAATTCCTTAATTTTATTGTTTAAAACGCAATTTTCCGAATATGTTCGCTGAAAATAATAAAAATTACTATGTACATAATTTTTCAACAACGACAGAGATATACTGGGTGGTCCAATGAGAATATTCCTTGGCCATCTCAGGAACCAACTAAAATGGAGTTTATTTCCAGTAAAAAGTATCCAAAGTGAAGCATATAAACTATTTAAACATTTCTTTGATATTGCAACAGATATAACACGTTTTCCAAAAAAAATTACCCTTAGCTATGTTAAGAATGAGCAAGGTATAAAAATTTTAACACAAAAGTTGTATCAACAAAAGCATTATAATTATTTTTAGAATTTTTCACCATCAGGAACGATGTACTGGGTGTTGAATTTGAGAAGAACATTTTAAAACAAAAGTGTAGCCACGGGGTTAACCTGAAAGTTATTTGGGTTTCTAGTAAAAATGGTACAAATGTATATAAGAGAAGCACATCCAAATTATTTATAAAATTTTGTAAGTAATATGCAGGATGTTCTAATAAAAAAATGGTCTTCTATGATAAAGTTGTCAATTTAAACAATCTTTTAACTTTTAACATGTACTGGGTGTTTCGATAAGATTGGTCTTTAGTCATATAAAGAATTGACTACAATAAATCTTGAGAAAAAATTTCGAAACAAAAATAGCCATAAGAAGAACCTGGACATTAATTGAGCATTCTTTTAATACTGGGACAGATGTACGAGGTTTTCCAAAAAAATGGCCTTTGCCAGAGAAATTACAAAAAAAAAAATAATCCTGAAGAAAACTATATAAAATTAATCAACCTGTAGATCCCATTTTGGGAAACACTATGGTAAAAATATGAATTCTATCAAATATCTTATTATACCAAATGAACATGTAGGGTTTTATGCTTACCTTTACCCTTTCATTGGCATCGCACAAGCATCCCTCTAACTCTTTAATTCTCTCAGTCAAAGCACATATTTGAGAACATTTTTCCTAAAAAACGAGAATTTTAAAATAATTTATTATCAAAGCATAAATGAAATACCTTTTCTTCGACTTCTTGAAGCCTTTTACTTTCTTCTAAAGTATTTCTAAGCTCGTCTATGGTTTTATTTAGTTTTTCTACTTCCTCTTGAGTAATCTGTACAAAGATACGAATGCATATTTTTATTTGTTGCTTCTCATCAATAATTTTAGTAATATTTAGGATAAAAAGGTTAATAAAAGGGATTTATATTCAATGAACAGGATAGAAAAAGATCGTACTCATAAATATTCTGAAATGCTGCAAAAAGAAGCCAATAGTTTTTTTTATTTTGTTAATAAATATGACACAAGAAAGAAGTTATATCTCCCCTAGGAATATACAGAGTTTTCGGGAACTTGATGTGCAAAAAAATCGGTAGTGAGTAGATTACGTGAAAATAATGATCTCATACGACCTCTCGTTTCTGAGTTATCAGCCTTCAAAGTTACGAAATCAGCACTTATATTTATAACTTTAAAAGAATGATTACGCATACCCATGTAGTGTGTTTGACGGAATAAATAATTCTACACTACTATCTGAAGGCCGGGGCGACTTCGTAACTTCGCAACAATTCGTAACTTTTACAGGGACAACCTGTACAATCTAAAGATAGCAAAAATGGATTTTTTCCACGCGATTTTTCAACAAAAATGTACTCTTTGTTCAACTCGATAGAATTTATGGTTTATGTAAATTTTTAGATCGTTGTACATGCCAAGATACCGTTCGCCATAAAGAGACATTCTGATGAAAATTATCATAAATTGTAATTATCTATTGAAAATACTTACAGGAGGTATTAAAACACAAACATTTCTAATTGAACTGCATACTCTCGAACATCGTGTTACTCACATATTGAATGTAAAAAATTTAATTGGCTAGCCCACAACTTATCAAATAAAAACAAAAAAACTATAATGTGACTATGCAAAAGGACCCTTCCCTACCAATCCATATATTAGGAAAAATGTTATTAAGTTAATTTTTCACATCATTTAGGAAGTGGGAAGGGGATCCATCATCTATCTGCGAATGTTTCAAGCATGTACCAAGGTTCTAAGTAAAAATTTCTCCGAAATGATTTCCCATTCATGTTATGTGATATTTCTCTAAACATTCGCAAAGGCATGCACGATAGAGCCCCTGGCCACTTCCTAAATGATGTAAAAAATCATCATAATAACATTTTTCCTAATACGTGGATTGGACGGGGAGGTCCATTTGTATAGCCACCACATTCCTCTGAATTAATGCAATGGATTCATTTCTTTGGGGATATCGTAAAATATATGTAATACAGGTAGACACAAGGAACGAAATTATCGATAAAACAAACTTCCATTTTGACGCTATAAGAAAGAATCTTGAGATGCTCTTCCAAGTTCAAAGAAATTGACTCTGGAAGTGTTTAGATGTTCAAGGTGCCCACTTCGAACATTTATTACAGTTTTTTACTTTACTGTTCGACAGTATTCAGTTCAATTAGAAATATTAGAAATACCTCCTGTAAGTATTTTCAATAAATAATTACAATTTATGATAATTTTCTTCAGAATGTCTCTTTATGGCGAAAGGTTTCCTTAGCATGTACAACGATCTAAAAATCTACATATCTCCCAAACTATAAATTTTATCAGAGTATCTTTTTGTTAAAAAATCGATTAAAAACTTATTGTTGCTATCTTTAGATTGTACAGGTTGTGCCTGTAAAAGTTACTGATTGTTAACCCCGTTGGGTATGAGCCACCCCGGCCTTCAGATGGTAGTGTAGAATTATTTATTCCGTCAATCATACTACATGGACATAAGTAATCAACAATTAAAAATTCCTAATGTGGAAAATACATTTTTTCTACGACCGTGCGTTTTAACCCACTTTCCCGCACGCATTTTAGTTTTGAAAGTGTCCCTTTCCCACACTAGGGCGGGAAAGTAAAATTATGCAAATTTTGACCTTATTAGATAGTTTTTTACTTCGGTTATAACTATTGTTACTGCAGGTAAAGAAATATTTACGAAATAGTCCATCAAATGAAATTTAAACCTTTTGTAGCATTTTTAATTTGTTGAAAATATCAAATAATAAAGATATTTTTTATATAATCTTGTACATTCTTCAGAGGAGTGTCACAAAACAACAATCGAACCACCCGGGTTTGATATCAGTTGCTAAGACAACTCAGGCGTATAATTGTAACTAAAACGTCAAAGTTGTTTAAAACGTCTTGGAAGTGAACGAATACGAAGTACAATCTTCTAAATTAAACCACATTAAACCAAATAACTCCAATGGTTTGTTGGAATAAAATAATTTTTGAAAAATGGGTCGTTCTATATATGGTCGTAGAAAAAATAATATTCCTAACTAATGCGTAAAGTGTCTTTCTGCACTTGACCGCTTGCCGAACTCCGCTCCGCGTCGTTCGGGACAACTTCAGTCGCGTGCGGGAAAGTATCACTTTCCGCACTTGTCACGACATCTACTCACTCCCGAATTTTTTACATCAGGTCAGGGAACACCCTGTATTATTTAAAAGATCATTATAATTTTAATGACTTACGTATGACGTAATGTCTAATTTATTTCTTTGATTATCAATGGTTTGCATTAAACATCTGTTCTACAAAAAAAGTGCGAATCAACGGATAGAAGAATATTATTTGAAAAAGTTACCTCCTTTTTTAAAGCAAGCAAATTCTCTGTCAACTTTCTATCTTTTTGACAAGCACATTTCTCCTGCAATAAGAATAATGTCACATATACTGGCTTCAATAAAAATTGCAACGTTCAGATCTCGTTACAAGATTTTATTTCCAGGGATCAAAATGATGATTCAATATTTATGGATTTTTATGAACCATATAAATACATGGAAGCACAGCAGGTTCTAGTCTTTGGACAATGCAAAAAAGAATGGACAGGAATTGCCGTGTTGGATCAAGACTAACACCTCTATCTGGGGTGCTCTGCACGTTAGCCACGCTAAGGAAATTTAGCGTGTTACCGTCTCTACCTCGATCGTAAAGTCGATAAAGCTTACGTTTCAGCATCGAACGATCGGATATTTGAAGTTCTCCAGATAGCCGCACTGCAGATTGGTTCGGCTGCTTAACTAACGCCACTGTTCCCATAGTTTCGTTAGTAATTACAGTTACCGGTCGTCCAGAACGCGGCGCGTCTGCAACAGAGCCCGTTTTTAAGACTTGCTGGTACGTCTTCCACACTGTTGAAACGATTTGATAGCGGCGAGTTCGGAAATTGTTGTTGAAATTCGGTAAACATAGTTTCGTAAAAAATAAATTCTTTCTTATATTGGTTATTCATTTTCAAAATTTCTCGTGACACAGACACAACTGTTTGAAGCACGAACATGTTTTGTTTTAATCTATTTTGACAGCGTTGCCATACTTATGAGGGTTGCTGGACTTATACGGATCTTTCGAAGGCGTTGCCTAACTTATGCTGGTCTTTGTATTACCATTAAAAAAGGTATTCCGAATCACAAATTTTCTGTATATTTTTTACTGTTATATCGATTACTAATTAAAAAAAAAAACGAAATGTTTTTTAAAACTAAAGCAAAATAAACGATATGGACTCAAATAAATTTTTACCTTACTAAAATCTCTGCTTAATTGATTCACGCGTTCCACCAATCTACACTAATTAAAGAATGAGTTAAAAATATTTTTTCAATTTGAACTGCATACCGACTTACTTTATCTGAAAGACAGTTCTCTAATTCTACTTTAAGTTTTTCAGTCTGTTCTTTCAACTCGTTATTTTCATAATTAATTTTACGACATTGTTCAGCTATACATAACCCTTGCTGTGTAGTTTTCTTATATTTTTCTTTCAACTGCTGTTTTTCTTCTAGCTGGATTAAAAAAATACATGGTACGGTAAATTGTATGTCTTCATATAATAATACATTAACTTATTAGAAGTGTCAGTGTAAAGTTTGACGTCAAAAAAGTAAACCAATAAATTAAAAGAAAAAAGATGTCCACCGAAATTGTGAAAATCGAAAAATTGGAGTATCGAGCCATCAAGTACCTGTATTTGAAAGGGTTAAGAGGTAAGCAGATTTACGTAGATATTCTTAATACTCTTGGTGATCAATGTCCTTCGTATGCGACCGTGAAAAATTGGACTGCAAGTGTCAAAAGAGGTAAATTTTCCATTGAAGATGATGACCAATCGGGAAGGCCAGTTCCCGAATATATCGATGCAGCTCATGACATGATTTGTTGCAAAATGGATCCCCAAATGTTTGATTGTTGACCAAAAGCGTGCAAGGGTAGAAGCATCGCGCTCGATCTGTACTCGATTTGAAAACGATGTAGACTTCTTAAACCGAATTGTTACTATGGATGAGACTTGGGTACATTTCTACGATCCAGAAACAAAGCAACAATCGATGGAATTGCGACACTCTGGTTCTCCAAGACCAAGAAGTTTCGTGTCCAAAAATCTGCTGGAAAAGTTCTTGCTTCAGTTTTTGGGATTGTCATGGAGTAATCATGATTGATTTTTTGTATAAGGGTAGGCTACGAATTGTTCAATATATCCTCGTAAATTGGTGTATAGTATTGGGGATATCAATAAACACTTTCTCAACAGTTGCTAAAATAGGGCCAAGAAGAATTGTAGTACCAAACATCTCTCAAAATAATACTAGATCAAGAAGTTTCATTGTACAGGTATATTAAATTGGGAAAAGAATAAGTTTTACGTTGGTATGAAAAGACAAACACATTTACTTTAAAGAGGGTTGGTACTAAAATTGGAGAAAAATTGAAAAAGATAGAAGGCCATGTTTAGGTCGACACGTTTTGAGGAGAATTTATTAAAAAAATAGTTTTATTAGAATTCATCCGCTATAATTTGATTATGATTTATTGCCCCATCCACCGTAAAGACCAGATCTGGCTTACTCCGATTATTTTCTGCTGCCAAACTTAAAAAATTGCTTGATGTAAAGAAAAACGTAATTTTGTTTCAAACGTACTCTTAGGATAGTTCGAAGAAATTACTGCCCACTGATATAGACCGTGAAGCCGGTCCTGTTCCAGTACGTTATCGAAACTAAAATTTAGCGAGGGCGCTTAGTACTTTTTGTATTTATTTACTGTTTACTTTTTGTGACTTTTTTACATTATGTTGTAACATTTTTTATAGAGACAATTTCTAAGAAGGCAAACTAGAGATTTTCAGGAAACTAAGATTCTAGAAAGTGATGATAGTATATAAAACGAGTCTCTAGAAGCAGAAGAGCCAGTGAACAATTTGATGTCATGGTGAATACATCGGGATAGTGATAAGTAAACATAACGTTGTAACTAAATAATTTAGTTTAAGAGTTAGTGAATAGTTTACTGTGATAAGTGTTAGTGAATAGTATATAAATACATTACATAAGTATGTATAAATGAATCTCACGAATTTTATGACTGAAAACTGTTTAAATAAATAAAAAGAACATCACATTACAAACTATTTGGACTAAGTAGTTTGTTTTTATACAATAAAGTAATTTTTTCATTGAGAAGTCATTTTTATGTTAAATCGTCTTGTATACCTTTAGATCTAGTCAAGTTTAATTCCAACAGGTTAAATATACTATGAAAAAAAAAATGTTTTATAAGAAAAATTTAAAAAATATACATACAAACTTATTAAAATCATTTTCCAATTTTTGAACGTGACATTTTGTTTCTCTCAACTTTTCTTCTATTACTGAATTGCATTTTTCTAACTTTTCTTTGTCTATTTTTAAAGCACGGTTCTAGAAATATAAAAATTTTACTGTTTACTGTATCGATGTAATGATACACTACAAATACCTCAGTTTCGAGCCTACGTTTTCCATCTTCTAAACAACTAATTAGCTATAAAAATAATGTGGAATGGAATTAGATATTACAGCAGGTTTTAGTTATGTTTATATTCAATAAAAAAACCTTAACGCAAACTTTTAACTTTATTTTTTTAACTGAATACACCTCAACAATTCAACAATTTTTTTTCTGCTTCTCTAATTTTGCTTTTCACATTTGCTTCATTGATCTTGCACTAAATAAAAAATATGATACTGTTAAAAATGAAATGGGGAGCAAAAAAGGTGATTTTAGTCCGGGATAGTTCGGAGACCCCCTGAATTTTCTAATAAATTTCGATGAAGTTGGCAAGCACAGCTTAGAGCAGGGCTTCTTAAACTGTGGGTCGCGAGACTACTGAGAAAGGGTCGCGAGACTACTGAGAAAGGGTCGCAAAGATCTGATACTTTTCAATCATTATAAATAAAATTTTAAAATTAGTATACACACTACGTACAAATATAAATACAAATAAAAATCATACAAAATACTATTGTAGTTTTATTATAACTATTTTTTGAAAAAAGTGGCAATGCAAAACTGTTATGTAGGGCCTATAAATGAAAATATGGAAGTAGCATTTAAAATAATAAATACAACGCGCTCCTCGATTTTCAACTGAACGTTTATATGGAGGAGGGGGTCGTTTAAAATTTCCTAAACTTGAAGGGGGTCGCTATATAAAAAAGTTTAAGAAGCCCTGGCTTAGAGCACTCGAAATTTGAGACTTTTAGGCTGATAACTTTTTTATTTTGTACAAAAAACTTGTAGGCAACAAACTTGTAGGAAATTTCATGCCTCACAACAAGATACGACTAGATTTCCAAAATTTTTCCAATTTGTTTCTTCATGCGGTAAGTATAGTAAAATTAAAATTTTTGGAAATATAGAGAAAATGTTTCTAGAAACGTTGTTTTCAAAATTAAGCCCACATAAGCTGAATTTATAGAGGTTGTCTCATAAATATTGTCGCTTTCCATTGTTCACTGTTTATTAAATATTGTTTGTTCTATGGAATTAACGTTCAGTTAGTTCTTTGAGACCTTGGTAAAACCACCCTTTGGACTTGTATCCTATGGCCCCGTTCGACTATATTTTGTTCGCAAAGCCCTAGACCGAGTCAAGGGGTGAAATATTTAACTGCGAAGGTGAAATTAAACAAAAATTTCGAATCTAATAATCAGTTTTTTTCTATTTTACCTTGTTAAACTAAGAACTCATCGACCACACTACGTATTATCCTTCAAACTATAATTCTTCCTTTGTTGATTGCAGCAAACTGCATCTCAACATTGTGACATTCATGAAATGAACATTGATTGAAAATTCATTTTGAATTTTGCAAATTTGAAGACGACAATTTTTTTAAATAACATTTCCCATATACTTATTTCTGTATAATTGTTTTAGTACACGCATGAATAAATTTGAAAGTTTTCCGATAAATTAGGGATTGAAAATCTAGTTTAATCACATTAAGAGGTATAAATTTTTTCTTCTTCTTCATCGTACGTTAGGACTTAGTCCTGTGTTTGCATCAATGGTTGCCTAATTGCATCTGGGATGATGAAGACCAGCTTTCATACCATCTTGTAGGCGGTCGGGTTGTATTCGGTTTTTCTTCCTTTGCAATATTTGACAACCTGTCATCTGACATTCTGTCCACGTGGTCTCCCCATTCCTTTGGAAGGTTTTTTTGTATGAACAAAAAAGAAAAATATATCAGATTAAAAGACTCAAAGCTTCAACGTAATTAATTAAAAGAATGACGAATATGATTGGGTCGAAAATATTTTCTATGCGGTTTCCTTTACTTTCTCGGACTATATGTATAATTTAGAAATTGAAATTCCATATTGGTTTCTAATAAAAATCAAAGTAGTAGTCTGTTAGGTTAGAATGAATTTGTTGAAAATAAATTAGGTGTGAGTCGCTTATAATATACAGGGCGGTTGTCTATTCCATGATACAGATTATTTGCAAATTTGTATGAGCGAGGACAAAATTTGTACCAAAATTTTTCACCGATGAGGAAATTTACATATTCGGATTTCATTGCGAAATTTTTCACTGTGGATGTAATTTGAGGTAATATGAGGAAGTTTCGGTATTATATCACTTAAAAGAACTTCAATTTCCGTATTTTTGTATTAAAGAAAATTAGCAAGCCTTAATTCATTTTATTAAAGACCTTATACAACATTTTCATCATTTAATTCCATGAAGCTATTGAGGAAATCTGAAGGGAATTGAAATAATCAAACAAGTTTAGGGGTGAATTATTTGTATCAAAAGTTGTTCTTCCTATAAACAAATTTGAAATAAAATTTTTTTGCCCACATTGTATAATAAATGAATCATTGAATCATAAACATGCGTGCGTGACTATTTTTAGAAATAATTCATCAGAAAAAAGTGGACAATTAAATATGATTTGATACGAGTTTAAATTTATTATAATGGGGGGGTCCTTGGCCCCGCTTTGCTCTCATAACATCTCTTATATGATCATGAGGTGAGCAGAGAAACATTTTTATTTTATTTTATGTCTTTAGTCTCAAAATAGGCTACAGTTTCAGCAATAACTTCTTGCAAGATGTCCAACAAGCATTCTCTTGAGATCTGAGAACTAGGGCGACAAGATCTGGAGAATACAGTGGATGCGAGAGCAATTCAATGCATATACCATGGAATTTTCATTTATTTGTGACACGGTGTATTTTCTTTATAAAACAACATTTTCTTCTTCTAATGGAACCGTTTTTCACGATTTCTTCCTTCAAACACTCTAATAAAGCAACTTATTGTTTATTTTTCACTTTGATATTATTTTTCCCTAAGATATTATACAGTGCGCATTCGAAAATACTCATTCCATAACCTCACCAACCGACTTTCCGAGCTTTGAAGTCTGTTGATCACGTGCAGTTCAATCGGTTCACTGTCATCGAGTCCGGTGTGAAATGATAGAGTTTTGATGCCAAATGATACTCAGAATAATAAATTCGTTTTTTTGGTCGATTGTGAGCTCGCGCTTCCAATAAAGCTTTCAAAAATCCAAATATTCAACCACGAAACGTCCAACACGTCCACTCTCAATAAGCTTCACTCTATGGTTATCCGAAATCATTTTGTGGAGTTTTTTTTTAGGTTTCGAACACCCGAAATTCTTTTTTATTCATTTTTTCCAACTAATAGAAGTTGCTTCACTCGAAGTGCTCACAAACTAATAATGACAGCTGTCAAATTTTACTCGTGCCTTTTGAAGGTTGGTACTAGCTGAAAATCATAAAGTGTAATAGTAGTGGCACCATCTATGTCTCATTTGACGAACTTTTCATCCCACATAAAAGATAATTAAGTTTCTTCTGTGATGAAAAACTACTCTTCTTTTACTGCGACAAAAAGCTCTGCGATCGATGTTGGGGCACAAATTATTCGTTTAAACTTGTCCCAAAAACATTCAATACGATTTAAATCAGAGCTGCATGCTTGCTGGGTTTTGTGTACTTCTCTAATGGGATCGATGTGGATGTAGAGCTGCTAAAATCTTCCTCGATGTATCTTAAACCTCCTTTCCGGTAACCACGGATTAAAACAAGATCCGTTTGGACTGTGTGTGACCATGGATGGACCCGTGATGCCCCACTATAAAAACTACCACAAGGATTTTGGAATTGGATCTTGGAACAGCCAATCAAGCTTCTCAGCGTGAACATTCTTCCCTTCCCTTCTTCCAAGCATCAGCGGCATTCCCGATTATTCGTGATACCTATAGTAACTTAGATAGTCGATTAAAAGACCAGTCACTAATTCCCTAGTTGTATCCCACGTCTAAACGAAGCAGTTGCTTAGTAAGACAGGCAAAAAATCCATCTATGTGTGTCTTAGCTCTAGGTGTTTCAATCCATCTCCTTAGTTAGGGATTGTCTTACGAGAAGACTTCTTAGCGTTGTGTTAGCTAACTTTTGGCTACACCACTTGTGGTTTTGAGAAAGATCTCCGTCGATAAGCTTCATATACACCGAAGAAATCATCTATTCGATGCAGCATCCTTCTGCCGTTTCCATAGAGGCTTCATAGTTCATAGTTACGTTGTGGACGACTAAAGGCTGTTAAGCACGTTGGCCTCCTGATAGGCCTGTCGCACATTACTTCGCATTACCAATGGCCGATGTCTTCTTCTTCTTCTTCTTCCAAGCATCAGCGGCATTCCGGATTGTTCGTGATGTCTATATCAACTTAGATGACCGATTAAAACACCAATCACCAGTCGTATTCCACGTTTAAATGAAGTTGTCGATTGGTGTCTTCGCACCAGGCGTTTCCATCCATCTCCGAAAAGACATCTTAGCGTTATGGTAGCTACACTGGTAATTTTGAGAATGCTCTTCGTGGCGGGGTCAGAAGTATCATCCTCCTCCATGCACCGGCGGCACTCCGGATCATCCATGATGCCCATGGTTTGAAAATGGAGTGTTAGATGACCGTGTCCGGTTGAAATTCCGGTCACTAGTCGGATTTCGCAGACAGAGTGTGTACTCTCACTTATAGAGACCTCAAAAGAGAAAATAATAGATTCAGATGGTTCCAATGTCCAATTTAGATGATCCCGTGAAAAACGTAGCAGTTCTTCACGCTTGATATAAGTTTTAAGCCTTCTGTAAGTATTTTAAGGGTCACATTATTTTCCTTCAGTTTTTTCATCTCATTTATAGCAACTCCTAGTATGACGAATTTAAACGACGTTTGTTTGCGTATATCCCAGTAAAAATGAAATTAGACAAGTTCTAAATTAATTCTTCATAGATAATGATCAAAGATATGTAGGTAGTTTTAGTTCTACTTGGATTCAAATTATAATCTGCTCGTTTGTAAGTCAATGTCATATGCGCAATAGAGGTCAATGAAACTGTAAAGGAAATTGAAGATAAGGGTTGCTAATTTGTTATTTAATATTATTATCAGATCTTACAGCTGAATCTGCTCTCTCTTCGAGATATTTCAGTTCGACTTCGACTTTAAAAAGTCTCCTTATCAATATTTTATTCAATATAAAAAGTTCTTCCAACTGATTGTGTTTGATATCGACTAATTTGTTTAACTGAATAATTTCGTTTTCCATAAAACTGTACAAATTATTGTTAATAGAAGTTTTATTTATGCTGTTCAATTGCTCTTTAATATATTCGTTGTACATAGTTCGAGATGTTTCGGTTGCTTCTTGCATTTTTTGGTCAAGGCAGTCAAGAGATAACTGAATTTCGTATTTTATCAAGTCCAAATCTCCTTTCTAAAAATTATGTGTTTTTTAATACACCTCACTAGTAAAAATTTCCCAAAATGAATTAAAAAGTAGATAATACTCAAAATGACTGCGTTTCAATTCGTCGCTAGGGGCGCTGGTGTAGTAGAGTGTCATTAATGTTTATACTGTCTTCAAAATGTCATGTCATATGTCACTTGAACGCAGAATCGTGAATATTGAAATGTTTATAAAAACTAGAAGGTCACTAAGGTGCACATTGTCTTCGAAATGTCATGTTAAATGTGACATAAATGTAGAATCGTCAGAGTTGAAATGCTCATTAATCCTACAGTGTCCTTACGCTGGACTGTCTTCGAAATGTCATGTCAAATGTCAATTGAATGCATAGTCGTCAGGATTGGAATGTTTATGAATACTAGAGTGTCATTAAGGTATACACTGTCTTCGAAATGACATGTCAAATGTGACTTTAATGCATAATCATTGAAAGCATTGAAAAGTTTTTGAGGGAAACTAGGTGCGATATGTAGTGTCAAATGTGACATAAATGTAGAATCGCCAGGGTTGAAATGCTTATAAACTTAAATGTTTTTGAGGGATAATGTATGTTAAATCTCACTTAGGTGTAGAATCGTAAGGGTTGAAATGTTGATTAATATTAGAGTGTTTTTAAGGTACACTGTCTTCGAAATGTCACTTTAATACACCAGAGCTTCATTAACCTAATTGAGGTACACTGTGATCGATATGTCACTTTAACTATGTCCAAAAGACTATGTCAAATGTGGCATTCATATAGAATTGTCAGAATTTGAATGTTAATAGAATCCTCGAATGTTTTTATGAGAAAACTGTCCTTAAAATATCGTGTGAAATGTCACTTTAATCTCTAATTTATAGGTTGACATGATTTTGAAGGAAAGTGTGTCCAATATGTCACAAATATCACTTTAATCCCTAACCATTAGGGTTGAAATGGTTGTGAAGGAAACTGTCTCCGAAATGTCATGTCAAACTTCAATCCATAATCATTAAGGTTCGATTGCTTTTCAGGGATACTAACTTCGAAATGTCATGTCAAATGTCACTTAAATGTAGCATCGTAAGGGATTCCTAAAATGTTTTGAAGCGAACTGTCTCAGAAATGTCATGTAAAAAGTCAGACTTCAATCCATAATCATTAGGATTGGAATGTTTTCAGGGATACTACCTTTGAAATGTCATGTCAAATGTCACTTAAATGTAGCAGCGTAAGGAATTCCTCAAACGTTTTAAAGCAAACTGTCTTCGAAATGCCACTTCAACAGTTTTTAAGAAATAACAACGACAATGACATGGGATTTATGATTATGTCTCAATGTTGTTAATGGTTTTGACGGCAAACAATTGTTGTAAAATTTTTTAAACGTAAAATATACAGCGACTAGATTGAGACAATGTATAAAGTGAAAAACACGTTTCATATTTTATAATTCCACCTTAATAATTTCATAAGAAATGTTCTTATAATCAAACAATATTGTAACAAGGTTTTAATTGAAGATTATTTTTTTTATCCCATGTAACTCGATTTATCTAAATAATTATCGAACATTCAGAAGTCTTCTAAAATGTTTTGAAGAATATTCTAGAGATCTAAGATATTGGAGTGGCTATAAAAATATCACACAACGTAATAGGAGAGTTGCAGGTTTTCTTGTTCCCAATATCTGATAAAATGTCCTACGATAGGGAACAATTACAGCCGAAACTGTACCCGCAATTATTTACAACAAAAAAACCTGTCTGATAAATCGAATCACTGTTTCATCACCAGTATTTCCAACTTTCTTGTGGTGGTAGGCGAGCAAACGCACAATGAAACCATACCACACCAAAAGAAACTCTTCCTAAGTACCAGCCCTGCAGAGGAAAAGTTTTCCTACATCATAACCATTCCAGGAATGAGCCAAGTTACTCATGAAATTGATTCTACTACAAATAAAAAAAATTCAACGAGTCTCTATCTGACTTGGAGGGAGGTTGATATGCCATTTATGTCGACTTAGATTTTATGTTAGATGTAACAAAAATTGTAATTAAAATATTTCTTACCAAAGTAACTAATTTGTTCATTAATCTCAAGGAATCTTCTTTCAAAACATTATTTTCCTAAAAATTTCGTAACCGTTTTCTATTACTACCACTTGATAAATTTTAAATTAGTTTGTTTTTTGAAAAGCCATGGATTTTTTAGACGTTTTACTTCTTTTTATTGAATTCCAGATTATTAACATACATTTTAACGGGAATATGTTTCGGAACGCAAACGTTTCGTCTTCTTCTCAACACATCTTCATCTTCTATTTCTAATTGTTCTTTAGAAGTACCAATGAACGTGTTCCTTCTGCTGACTACAGCATTGGATACGGTCATTTTCGATCTCTCTTTAATGCGATTTAATAAATTCCGGCACTTTGTTAAATCATTTTCAGATTTACATAAAAACAGAGAGTTTCCTTTTTCATTTTTATCCTCGATTTGTGTTGAGTTGATATTGTTTTCGAATTTCAATCGACACTTTGAACAATTCGCTATGTGTTCGTTAACGACTGTTTCGGATTTTTTAGATTTTTCATCTGCATCATGTCGCAAGTATATAACCGTTGATTTTCCGGATTGAATTATTTTTTTCGTATGATTTATAATTAGCACTTGTTCCCCGTCGACTTCTTTTTGCAACATTGAATTCGAATTGGGACTGTCCGGAATTTTTGGATAAGGTTTTTCAGGAAAGGAAACCTAGGGAACACAATGAGCAAGGATCAATATAGAGTTAATCTGAAATAACAAATATATTTATAAGAGCGGTTTTTTATTGGGAACGTGGCAATGAAACACCAAAAAAAACCACCGAAATATATATATATATATATATATATATATATATATATATATATATATATATATATATATATATATATAATTCTTATTTCTTAGACCTTTTGATATATTAATGCATCTAAATGTTCTTGACTTTAGGTCTCTATATTTTACTTAAATTATTTAGATCTTTTTTATCATTTATAGCTTTTTCGTTCTTATGAATGTGAACCGTTTTTAAAAATTCTCTTTTTCGTTTATCAGATTCCGTTTCAAGAATTTTTGAATATTGAATTGAATTTGTTTTTTTTGATATTTCATTGTTCGTTAATGCGGTTCTATTTTTTTTTTATCGTATTGATGACCTCTTATATAATATCCTCCACAAAATGCAAAACTGAAAAACCGAAGAATTTTTCTACTCAGATGCAAAAAAGATAAGTTGATACCTACATTTCTAAATTTAAAATTATCCCATATAAAATTTACAAATAATCGCCTGCAGCATGAATATCAAAATTTCGTTTTATCTAGATTCATTTTCCAAGTCATACAACTATCTATTACCGAATCAACTACTCTAATAAGAAAATTAGAAAATTATTTAAAAAAACAACAGTTGAAATAAATGAATTAATTCCTATAAATATTTTCCAAAAATTTAAGAAAAAATGTCGAGAAAGAACATTGAAATCACTTTTTAATAAATACAAAGAAAAAATATTAAGAAAATTGATAAGTTAATATCAAAACAATAACCAATTCTTGAAAATACAAATGAAATAAAATTGTTTCAAGTATTCAAACTCCTCTCACCCCATTATCTAATTATTTGAAAAATATTTTGAAAAAAATTTTATATCAAAACAAATACTATATCAAAAACACATGGGATTTCAAAGAAAAAATTAAAAAGTATCAAAATTCCTAATGAATATGTATATATTTCGTTAGATGTGGTTTCTTTATATACAAATATTCCTATTACCATTGTAAAAAATGTATTAATGAAAAAATGGGACAAAATGAATTTATAAAAGCTACAACAACATATTTCGAATATGAAAATGAAATATACAAATTGATGGTTGTGCTATTGGGGCTTCCATTTCAAGTGTTATAGCACAATCTTGAGTTTTATTATTAGTTTCTTTATACTTCATTGAATGTTTTTGTTGATATTATACTCTAATTTTTACATTCATTTCATTACATTAAAGAACAGTTGTTGTCTTAGTCTATCGTTTCCGCTATTTTCTCGTTTACGATAACAAAACATATACAAAAACAGATGGAACCCCTAAGTAAATTCTTTCAAAATAAAATTTTTTGGTGGACCATAACCGTCTTCACTGTAAGCTAACCTGAGCCTAAGGTTGCCAACATCCAAAGAAATATAACAGCTTGATAAACCAAAAGAAACTAAACGAAGTACTAATAGTATTTTACCTGTTGTTTCAGTTGCTTGATTTCTTTTCTCAATTCCCTGATAATGTCATCTCGGAACGCAGTTTGTTTATCAGCTTGAATACACCTATCTTCAAGTTCTTGACACTCCCGTTTCAACTTTAAGACCATATCATGTTTGGTAGCGACTTCTTCGGTTAAAGCTTGTCGCATATCGATCATATTCTAAAAAAGAAAAATATTAAATTAATGTCAGATACATTTTATTACATTTTACCTATACAGCTTGAAAGTTATTTCGATTCAGGGTATAAGATTCTTACAATCATCGTTTTTTTTTAAATCTTGATGTTCATTTTAGACACAAGGTTTATCTTGAAGGTTTTTGGGGAATACAATATTTGTTTAAATAATTATTTACCCCAAGAACACAAAAAATCTAGATCTTTTAAAAAATATGGCATTTGTATGGGAAATGCAATTGTAAAAACAAGATTATCTTATATTTTGATCTTCACCATGACGTTGATATGATATGAAACTGTCCTACAATGGATTCCGGGACATACCGGAGTGGAGGGAAACGAAATAGCTGACAGACTCGATAAAGTAGGCGTAGACAAACTCTTCATGGGACCTGAAGCCTTTCGTGGTTTCAAGTACAGAACAATAAATAAAGTAAGAAAAGAGGGTATATGAGGGTGAAACCAGTGGACAATCTACAGAGGCTGACAAAGGTAAAGAAGAAATAGAAGATAAAGATCTCTGGTACTTAGAGCCATCCACATTATGAATTTTCTCAGCGGAGTAGGATTAATAGATCAGCTGTAAATACTGAAGTCTCCACAGTACCGCAACAAGAAAAGTGGACACAATAGATCCTTTGGATGGTGGTGTACCCTAATATACACAAACAAAGTTTTTTTGCTTTTGTGTCATAAAATATATTTTGAAACGTGGTGTATAGTACCTCAGCGTACTAATACCTCACCAAAATCACTTGAAAAACTATTTATTTGAGTGGTTCGAACAAAGTGGTTACAAGGTACTGGAAGATATCCAGGGATTATCGATCACAACTTAAATTTATATTTGTAATGATCGCTTTGATGTGAATATAAATTTATACATTTATAATAAATATTTTGTAAACGCAAGAAAATGAAATTACTGTTAAACTGATAGCCAAAACAAACAAAAAATTGAATAGTTTTAATCAGAATTTCAGTAACACCACCAGCATATGATTGGTGCACCAACTGTTTCTGATCACATCATAAAATATTTAAATTTAATGATATTCTTTTATTAAATATTATTGTTTTTAACAAGTAATGACTAAGTTGGAATAAGTTTACACTACGACTACACCAACACTCATAATTACACTGTCTGACGTGCATTTCTATAACCAAATTATCGTCTTCAGAGGCTAAAGTTAAAAGTAACTATCTTCAGTCTCTGAAGACGATAACTTGGTTATAGAAACGCGTGTCAGACAGTGTAATCGTGAGTGTTGGTGTTCAGAACAAATATTTATAAACAAAAAGTTTTTTGAGACTCTTTGGGGCAAATAAAAATCAATAAATATAAATTGTTTTTCCACCAGTCAAATACTTATTTGATAAATAACTAAAGTATGGAATTGGAATGAAGAGCAAGAAGAGAGTAGCTCAAAAAACTGACAGGCATTAATAAGAGCGGCAATCAAGATAAATAGAGAAATAACTAAAGGGAATAATGAAGATATCTTAGAACAGATAGAAAATTCGAAAAACTTTAAGAGTGTAATAATACAGTAAATTTGAAATGAAGAACAAATGCCTGAGAGATGGAATAACATGTCCAATATTCAAGAGGGGAGATAAAAGTAGATGTGAAAATTATAAGGGGATATCACTCCTTGATGTGGTGTACAAAGTTTTGACTTAAATTGTGAGAAACAGACTCACCGCATTCCAAGAAAGGATAGTCGGTGAATACGAAGAAGGTTTTGAAGAAAATCTAGGCCTTCTTATTATGTTTATGGATTTTAAGCAGGCTTATGATACAGTTGAAAGAAATAAGATATTAAAAGAAAAGATTAAAACAAGGAGATCCAATATAGACAGTGGCTTTTAATCTGGTGTTGGAGAAAATTTTACGAGATAGCAAAATACAAACAACAAATAATTGCATATGCAGATGATTTAGCTTTAAAACCAGAACGATAAAAGAAATGAAGACAGCTTTTATTAAACTAGAAGAGGCTGCAAAAATTATGGATTAAGGATAAACCGAGAGAAAACAAAGTATATGGTGCTAAGACAAAATGTGTTTGGTAAACAGGAATCTATAGAGATTAAAGCGGGAAAGGACAAAAAATATGAGATAGAAAATACCTGGAAGCAACACTGTCAAATAAAAATGAAGGACGCACAGAAATAAATAACAGAATAGAAAAAGGAAGTAGAGCCATGGGATCATTAAGTAAAACGATAAAATCAAAGGAGTTATTTAGAGCAGCCAAAATTAGAATATACCAAACAATAATACGATCAACAGTTACATATGGAAGTGAAATATGGATTTTAACAAATTGGTTATATGGGAAACGAAGGTGTCAAGGAAAATTTTTGGGTGAATAAAAACAAGTGAAGGACTCATGGAGACGAAGAACTAACCAAGAACTGAGGGATTTTTATAAATACTCATCAATAACAAGATACACAAAAGCCCAAAGAGTAAGACGTTTGGGGCATACTAAAAGGATAAATATTGGCAAAAGGGCCATTGAAGAAGAGGAAGGAGGTAAAAGAAGAAGGCGGAGACCAAAGAAAAAATTGTTGGATGCAGTTTAGAAAGATATTAGTGAGGTAAAACCGAATTGGGGAGCAAAAGTACAAAATCGTAACCTGTGGAGGAGAATCGTGAAATCAGTTGAAGACCGATGTGAAAAGAAAAATAAGTCATGGGCCTTAAAGGCCTGTAGTACTGTAAATATATATATATATATTTCTGGTTGATTCAACGGGGCTCAAAGTTTGGACTATAAGGCACACATTGTTTACAAAATATCCATTTTATAAAATCTTTTGATTAATTTTTCACTGAGAATTGAAGAGCAGATAAAATGGTGTATATTATTTTCTTAATTAATCATTTGATTTTGTTTATAAATCATTTTTTCCAGCTTTTCAATTAGAGACAAAGTAACACTAATTTATCACCAATAGTTTGGTTGAAAGCATCGTTTTCAATTATTAACCACATCAACACACTGACATACTGTTTTTTTACCACAGTTTTTGTTTTACATTTAAACAAAGCCTCTAAAGACTCTATACTCAAATATTTACCTTCTGTAGATTGTCACATTCTTCTTGTTTAGTTTTCAATTCTCTGGATACTTTTTCAAAATCTCCTAATTTCGATTCTAATGATTGTATCGTGCTACAAATAATACGTTGTTGTTCAAAAATTGCCTCAAGTGAAAAATTTTGTTTCGTACCTTTCTTGTTCTCTATTCCTTTGGTCAGTCTGAAAATAAATAAATAACAAACGTTAAAATACATTTTCCACCGACTTACATGAAGTACTTAATCTTTCGCTTTATATACTAGTGAAGAAATATCAACAACTAGTATTAGTCCTCCGAAAACTATAGTGTACAACTCGTGCTATTTCATACTTGTGTGGCAAATAATTCGCATAATTTTCCATATTAATTGTACAATGCACTATTCATTTATGTTGCCAAATAATGGTGTAAAATGGATAGTATAAATTTATCTTATACTTCTGTATGTGCCTGGTTAAAAATCACAATAAAAATTTATGTAATAAATTGGATAATAAATTGGATTTATGAATTACACGAAAGGGTACTTTCTCTTCATTATAAAAGCATATCTTTTTCTCAAATAATCGGCCAATTGATATAACCTAACTTAAGTTAGAGTAAACCTAATCGATGTTGAAATAAACCTAACCTAACTAAAAAATAAACAGCGACATCTTGAGACAGTTTCCAATTCGAATATAAATAAAAGTTCGATAAATAAAAATGTGAATAACTTTGTTTATTACTGTATGTGTTTCCCCTCTTCTAACAAACCCCAAGTTTTAAAAAATAGGTTCCACAAAATGAACCTTTCGTTTAATTATGCCGAACGGGAAGACAACCATTTTAATTACAGATAAAACCGGAAATACTAATTTCCCAAATTTTGGACTTCGATAAATGGATTCTAAGTTCTCGAAAACAATAAACTAACGTGTCTTATTATAATCCTAAACCGAGCAGGTACAAAAATACAACCATATAATCTATAAAACGAAGAATTACATTTCGAATTGCCACCATGTTCTCCAGATCTGACCTCCAGAGATTACTGGCCGTTTTTGGACCGGAAAAAATCTTGCAAAACAGAAGTAGATTAAGGTAAAAAAAATTCTTCTGTAAACATGGCAGGTTGGGAAAACATTGGACTGATATAAGTGTGAAGTGTATAGGGGATTGGAATATGGTGATATGAAGTATAAACTCAACAAATATCAGGAAAGTTTTAAGGATTTCCCAAATTTGTTTCCAAAATATCAATCCAAGGGTAGTTATTGTTGGTAACAGTTTATTTAAACATATGTGCTCAGGAATGTTTGTATAGAAACATCTCTAGAAAGCACATTTAGATTCTCTCCAATAGCCAAGAAGCCTTCGAGGCACTGAAAGCTGTTGAGTGCACGTCCAAGGTAGCGTGGGAATGTAGACAAACTATAAAAAGCACTAGCTGCCTACCAGACCACTAGGGTATTCTGGGCAGTGGAGAAGCAGAAAAACATGCCAAAAAATGGTAACGACTCCATAATTTGAACCAAAACCCTACTGTGGTCTCACTAGATGTGACATCAACAACGAACAGAACGAATGGCTGAGGGATCGGTTTGGGACTTACCGAAGAAACACTCCAGGCTTAAGACAGTTTACTAGGACATTGCCTTGTCAAAAACCATCTTAAGATGATAGACATTCTATATATTCTACAAGCAATCTACGGAGACAAGCCAAAAGGACTCACCAAACAATTTACAAAGTCTAACATCAAAAAAACTGCTCCACAAAATATAATTTAAGAATAATAATCGTTATTATTGTTATATATATATATATATATATATATATATATATATATATATATATATATATATATATATTTGTTTTGTACACATATTTTATTATTGTACCTGTATCAATGGAAAGCACTGACATGTTGTCAAGAAATACTTTTTCAGAAATGAATTTCAAAAATTTCTGTTGTAGCTACATTATTTCTGGAAAAAAATTATTTTTCGAGAAAAAAGCAACGACAATAGTCAAAACAAATTACTTGCTTCAACATTTATTAAACAAAAGCAAAACTAAACATAACAATGTTAATAAAGCATATATTTGCAGGTGAAGCAGATGTAGTATCTTTGCCTACCTTTTTTGTATCGTTCTGTACACACCTGAAAAATATTAAAAGTTAAAACACTGTACAAACAATAATTAATTAACACAAAGCTTTAGGTTTCATATGGATATATTATTTTGAATTTGTTTTTTTTTTTGTTAATAATTATCTTACCCTTTTGATAATTTCCCTTCAACGTTGTCACCTAAAAGCTCCTTATGAGTTACTTCATAAAAAGTGAGTCCTCCCAAAGAAAAATCATCTTCATCTCTAACTCTTCGAATTAGTTCCAATAAATTCCTAACATCACTTTCCAAATTGAATATCCTCTTTCTTGGTTCTTCCAAAATATCTTCTGTTATGTCGTGTTCCCTGTATTTTTTCATTACCTGGGTAAATCAAAAAGTTAGTGTCGATTCCATTTGGTAAGGTGACTTACGTGCCATACAAATCGTTCGTATTTATCATTAACAACCAAAGATTTGCACCGTTTTAGGAATACTATATCTTCTGTTACTTGCATATATACAGAGTATCCAGGATCTTAATGCTAATATTTTAGGAGCGTGTTAAAGAGAAGATAATGTTCAAATAATTTCGGAGTTATAAGCTTTCCAAATTTTGTTCAAATATAGCAAATCGCTACACATAACTTTTACACTAAGAAAAGAAAAATGTCCTTCGATATACGTTAACAATGTAGGAGTTCAATCATCTTGCATCGGATATCTAGGAATGCACCTAATACATTAATTCAATAAGTCGTGTGACTAACCAAGAAAAATACATTTTTTTGCCAAAAATCAATTTTATTCATCAATGTAATCTCCTTCGAGAGCAATACAATCATTCCAACGCTTCTCTAACTTCTCGACGCCGTGTTTGTAGAAGGATTTGTCTTTTGCCTGAAAACAGGCTTCAGTTTCAGCAACTTGCTTCTTCATTTGAGCTGAATTTCTTAACGGCGAGAATTTTTTTGAAATCACCTAATAGCCAGTAATCACTGGGGGCCAAATCTGGACTATACGGTGGATGAGGAAGCAATAAAAAAAATTTTTCAGTGCTCAAACTAAATATTAATATATAGAAAAAAAATTCTCACCAAATTTGAGCTCTTAACTCTTTTTTTTCTAAAACTATGCTTTAACAACTCCTATTGGTGAACCAGAGTGATTTCGAAGGGCATAAAATTCCCCACAAGGTCCATCAAACTGATTTGCATTTTTGTAAAAAGTGAGTATTAGAAATTAGCAAAGAAAATTTTTTTACATGCATTTTACATGATGAAATTTTATTTTTAAATTGTAAGTACTTAAAATTGATATTAAGAGCTCAAGCTTGATGAGAATTTTTTTCTATATGCAGATTAATATTTTACTTGAGCACTAATATCCTATACTTTAGTGACAAGAACAAAAAAAAACTTGTAGGATCATGTGTTCCTTATGAGTAGCTTTTTTCAATTGCCGGCACCATGTTGGCAAGTGATGTAGCTTGGATCCTAGTAGACTCGACAGACTAATTTTTTGAAAAACTTAAATATTAAGCATTGGATACTATAATTATTATCTCTTTTCTCATTTTTTTAATGTAGCAAATATATAATGAAAATCAATGTCTTCTTCTATACTTGATCTGATACTTTGATACGGTAATAAAAATAATTGTTATTATCGAATTCATTGAACTATAAAATTCCTGATTTTACTGATAAGAGATCCCATAGATTGTTTATTATGGTATTTTTCGTGTTTTCCATAAAATGGATTTATATTAACATTATAAATATATAATACTAATGCCATAAACTGCCATTTTGATCTTTCCTTCGGCGGCAAATTTGAAAATACAACAACAACAGCAAACATTGTGTTGCCATAATATAAAAGGCTTTATTTCACTTTTTTCATATCTGTGGCTTATAATTTTTTATTTTTGACTTTGTCTTAATTATGTTCACAGAAAAAAACATAAACTTCAATGGAAATATAAATCAACATTCACAAAGTTCATTTTTCTATATGAAATATATAATTTTTCCATATTATTTATAATACCGGTGCTATATTTTATCACTGCTTTCCAACTTTGTTCAATTTTATGGGTTACACATACTTATTTTTCACAAATATTGTTGAGAATTTCATTTCATGATGTTTAATGATTATTTGGCATATTTACTTACATATTTATATATCCGATGGAAAATATAGAGTGAAAATTATTTAAACATGATATCTTACCTCACAAATACATTGTGCGCTCTTTTGTAGCTTCTCTTCTAACATTTTCACTCTTTCTGTAGCTTCTTGCTCCAGTTCTTCGACGGCTCTGACAAGCATTTCATTTTGTTCAGTTAAATCTCCAATCCAATCCTGTTGAAGCTTTATTTTTTCCTTTAAATATAAAGGATAATTATTTTTAATGACAATATCATTCTAAAATCATATTCTAAATAATAGTCTACTAAGTGTTGGTAATCAACAATTCTTTATCGTTTGTTGCAATGTTTATTAATTACAATAAGCATGTAATTTAATTTATTACATTTCCTTATTCGTTTATTTTTAGAAAAAAGTATTTGCACTTGTTGAAGAAATAGAATAAGTAATTTTTTTAAATTGTGCCTGTTCATTTTGATATTTCACTAAGTTTAAAGAAGTTAAAATCATTTATAGGTTAGTTCTGATTACGCGACTCCCTTTTAAAATTCCCACTTGTTTGAACGAATTAGGCTCAAGCGATAGATGGAATTAAAAAACAAACATTGGAACAAACTTCTGTGTCAAGTGTCAAATTATAAAACATAACATTTAGGGTGCGTTCCGCTAAGCACACACGACAAGTGACATGGCAATTCTGTGGCTGATGGAATGGCTTCCAAGCCATTTTTTTCACACACACACACACACACCACAATTGGAATTGTTTGCGAGGCGTTTTGAGCGTTGAGATAAATATAAATATTAATATATTCTCATAGTTGCAATCTGCGTTGTTTGAGTTTTGTTAATTCCACGAATTCTATGTGGAACGTGCAAGAGTATTTCACGCGTCGTGAAGGATTAGTGGAATGCACCGATATTTGTTGCTATGTCCCAAATACAAGAAACTCGATTAATACATAATATATGTAATATTTCTATATGGACAGTTCCTATAAGTGGAAGGTGTTCCGACTATGTGAAAGAAATAGCGTATCGTTCTCTCTCTCTCCTCCGAGCGCTTCAGTTAGTTATGCGCATGTTTTGCACGCATGAAGCGTGCGTAGTATAGATAAAGTGTCTCGAATGAGAGAACGTTTTTTCCCATACCAACTGTCCATATAGGAGTAGTACATATATTGTTTTCTCATAGATAACCTCCTTGGGCCCTTTAATAGTCTTGTTCATCAAGTAATAAAGCATATTCTGAGGTTTTTATAACCAATCATGTAAAAGAATAATGTTTTGAGCAGCACGGTTGTGATTCCATTTTAAAATCAAAATGTGTATATAAATAAATTTAAAGTAAATATCTACATAACCTCAACTCTATAGTTTGTGTTTAAAGAGCAATTTTGAAGCCCAAAAATTTATCTGGTAGTTGATGGGCACGCGAAAACGACAATTTGGAGCGTGGGTTTAAAGTATTGCGCACGTATGTGCTCAATTGGGCGCACAAATTGTGCAATTGGAAAGCAACGATTCTTCTTTGTAGGAAGTATAGGTATGAGGAGTACAAACTCTGAACGTAAAGTTGAAAGAATGGTATTAATTTAGAGGACATAGGTAGGGCACGCTTTTTTTCAAGAAGTACTCGTTTGAATACATAGGCGGGAAGTCAAAGTTCGTTTTTAATCTTACCATGTAAAACTATTAGGGTTGCCATCTATAATATGGTAAAATACCCTATTTTACATATTTACGTGGAAATCACTGCATTAAAACAACTTTATAGTCAGATATATGTACTTTCAAGGGGTTTGTGGAACTATCAACCACACAAGAATTGCAGCAAGACTTTCATAAGAGTGATGATAATTTTTTAAATTGGTATAAAACGATAAGTATTCACAAAAAGAATTTTTTCTGTGATGAATAACAAATAGTGAGAACAAAAAAGAAAAAATTTGATAAATAATTATTCAATATACTAATTTAATAATTATTGCGAAAAGCGACAAAAAATATGTTTTACAGTTTGGTTGGACCGTCCTGGGTCCTTGAAACATTACCCTACACATGGTCCATTTGCATTATCTTCAACTCCATTGTAAAACCAAAAACATGTGAGAAACACAGTGAAAAACATGTTTTTGTGTATGGTCTTGGGCTCTGGGGAAAGTTTAAACAGTAAACTTTTCCTCATATAGGGGCCTATAGACCACACACAAAAAACATCATTTTCTAGCACTATTGATTTCAAATGAATTTTTCATTTATTTTTCCTTGTTTACACACCCCTATGGAGTGTAAAAAGACAAAAAAATTTGGCCCAGGGGAAAGTTTATCAAATTTGGTTGGGGCTCAACGTGTTAAACATTACAATCAATAACAACCAATGTACTTTAATTGCAGAAAAAAAAGGTGGCAACCCTAATTGTAGTAAAGAAAAGGGGGTAATAATAATTTAATATTTACGAATTAAGTTTCTTTCATCACATCTTTCTATAAATAGAAATTCTTGGTATTTAAATTTGTAATTAATAATGAAGTTAATATAAGTAATAATGAATAATTATAGACTAAACAAAATGAAGCTTTGTAGATACTTTTTTATAAATATATAGGTATATCACTGAATATCTTTGTATTAAAAACTGTACATATTTGTAAAGATAAATTTAGTAACCTGTAAGCAATCTCCACAGCTAGAGTTATCTATTTCGTGCATTTTCTCTTCATAAAGTCTTTTAAACTCATTTATAATATCCAAAGTCCTTGTTTCACCACACACACTATTTCCAACTGGCACTGGACAGCCATAAGATCTATCGCGAGATCTATTAATAGTACACATCTTTAAAAAACTAATCTAATAAAAGACGTAAAATTTCTGTAAATGATAAATATATTCTTTGTAAATTACTGTCATAATTTGACATTGGTGTGGTTCTTCATGGCCTGCTATTAAAATCGAAAGGAGATGTTTGCCTTGAGCAATGTTGACATATCACCTCGAGTTTTTTATCTTTCACTTCCTAACATAGTAATATTATCATGAGGTCATTTATCTCCAATCATAACTATCTCTTTCATTCATGAAATCTGTCTATAGGTTATGGAAATGTCTACTCGTTCAAACGGACGTGACTCGTCAATTTAATATTTATCTCATTAAGTAAACATAAAATTAATTATTATAATCACATTGTAATTGAATAATTTATGTATATTTACTTAATTTGTACGTTGGTTTTATTTTTAGTATTATAAGGCGAGTACGAGTATAAGCGGTTGCAAATACTAGTGACGATTTATAATCAATTAATTATTAGCCACTACCTATTAGACTCTTTGACACCATAGTGTTATTACTAACTTTAAATAAACACAGAAATAAATTTTAAGTAGTTTAAAATATTTAATACTATTTGTTTGATTTATTTTAAACATAAATGTATCTAATAATATCAGTTGCATGGAAATAAGTGAATACGAGATATGGCCAAAAAATTTTTTCTTCGCGCATCATTTCGTCAATCAATTGCTTGTTATTATTATCAACAGATATCCTGAAATTCTTTGGATATTTTTTTTTTATTTTAAACAAAACCTAATGTTTCAAAATCAGAATTTTATCGAAGCAGTTATGGTAGCAGATAGACAAGAGTTGTAATGTAATGAAATTAGATGAGTGTATGAGATATTCCAGTTGAAGTTGAATTCATTTTTTGTATTTGTGAATGTGCTCAGTACTAATACACACTAGACTAGGGTCGATAATTTTTGAAATAAAAAAATAATAGTAGGTTGAAACCCGTTGCAGAAGGGGGTGAGTTTTTAAAGGTACAAAACGGTGTATTTAGATTTCTGGCAAAGCTACAAGTCATATGGAAAAAATTAAATAGCAAAGTTGTAGGTAATAAGAGTATTTACAACTTTTATAGTCACACTTTTTTCACATAACCTCAAAATTTATGGGAAAAATTTAAAAAATCAAGTTTTTCGTTTTTATCCTTTACAAAAAATATTTTTTTTCACGAAATTTTGTGAAGTTACGTTTTTATGTCCTATATACACTGTAATTTATTTGAGTTGAAATATTTATTTTTTCAGGTTATTTTGACATAATATTGAAGAAGCACCCTAATTTTCGAACGAAAATTCTCTTTTTCGTGAAATTAGTGTGGAAAGATTTGATAAATGACTAAAAATTGTACGTAATAATTGAAAATAAAAAATCGGATACGAATTTTTTGGTCTTATTTTTAGTCTTTACCATGGCCATGGTAATATTTTTTATACCATCAGGAAATAGAGATTTCAACTAACCAAAGTCACAATGACTTTTTTAACGGGAGAATTTTTATTTGAAAATTATGGTGCTTTTTCGATTACATGCCAAAATAACCTGAAAAAATATTTCAAATCAAATAAATTACAGTGTATATGGGACATAGAAAGGTAACTTTTCACAAAATTTCGTAGAAAAATTTTTTTTTTATAAAAGATAAAAATAAAAACTCGTTTTTTTTAACTTTTCACATAAACTTTGAGGTTATGTGAAAAAGTGTGAATACAAAAGTTGTAGATCTTCTTATTATCTAAAACTTTGCTATTTAACTTTTTTCATAAGACTTGTAGTTTTGCGGAAAATCGAGATAAACCATTTTTTACCCTTAAAAACTCACCCTTTTTCACTTCCCGACCTCATATCACCCGTAAATATTTTTTTTTATTTTTCATCATATTCTCCTCTTTTTCGGTTTCGTCCTACTATTAATTTTTTTCCACTTTTCATATTTTCAAAGGCTTCTATCCTGTTCTACACCTTTATTATGAAGATTAAAATTAGTTATATTTTGAAATTTCTAATGTTATCACTTTCATACTTATATCGTTCACTATAGAGCTTGAAAATGATTAGTTATATACATCATCCACTTCTATGGGATACTATTAACATATTATAATTCTATCACTAAAGCAATAGTGAGGATCCTGCTAATTTAGCTCAGGTTCAAGTGTGAATTGTTATCGTTCGATGTTCTTGGTCATGCCCTGTTTCATTTTCACAGTTTCTTTTATTCGATCAATTTTTATCTACCCCATGTTGGCGTGGAAAATTTGAGGTGACGGCTTCGCAAGCGACCCCTACACATAGTCCAAACTAGGCCCATTGTAATACCCTAAGGTCTTGATTGAATTTAGGTTTCCTTTTGAATGGTGTTGTGGGTGAGAACGGTGATCCTCTGCAATTCCGGTTGGTTGAATCAAGAGGATTCATTAATTCTTGATTTTATTGACCTTCCTAGTATGTAATTTGGAAATTTCCAAAATAGCCTGTTTCGTAATATTTCTGTAGAAGATGATGACGACATCTTTCAAATGATTACAGTAATTCATAATAATATATTAGTTGATCAAATGCAAACAAAAGTAAAGAAAAATTGAGGTTAGAAGGTTGTCATTTCAAACTGAACTTCCGTTACTGTTGAACCAACAGACAATCAACCACCCGTTCGACATTTATAACAGTTGAATCACGTTCGGTCAACCGGACTTTATAATACCGACCCAAGGATAATGACTGTATCATCCGCAAACGTTCCTGTTACAGTATTTTCTATCATAGGGAGATCTGATGTATATAGTGAATAAAAGATGGCCCCAGAAAACTGCCTAGTGGTACCCCAAACTTAACCGGTTAAGTGACTCTGGTTCTGAATTGTTTGTATGTCAAGTAAGACTTAAATAATTTGGAGTAAAATGGAAGGTAATATTTTATTTCGAAATGCATGCCTTCACGTTGTTGGTTAAGCTAACTAGGAGGCAAAATAAAACGAATAATGATTAAAATACAACTTTTTTTGACAAACACAAACATTCCTTTGTACTTTCGAAATATAAATACTAGATATAAATAACTCATTTGTTCTAATAAATTCTGAAACAATTTTTTTGGTTCACGCCACTTTAAATGATATACAGCATTAATATTCGGAATTCCGAATACTAATAAGTTTTAATTGATGGGTAGATACAATTTTTTTAAAAGAAAAATTATGGATCGACCGATATAATAATGCCTGTTACAGCTAGAGAGCTTGTTAGAAAAATTAACTGTTAATCAGTTCACCTTCAGTTCCTTGATGAGGATAACTTGGTTATTGAAATGTGTCTCAGGAAGTGTAATTGCAAGATATTCTGGTAGTACACAATTTCGGACAATTGAACTGACCCCATATTCAAATAGTTGTACCATAGTTTTACTCCATAAGTTTTAAAAAATGCCTTTTTTCTGAGAAGACCCATATTTGCACAATATACTGACCCTATATGCAAATAGTTGCACCATAGGTATTAAAAAAATGCATTTTTTTCTGAAAACACCCATATTCGCACAATATACTGACTCTATATTCAAATAGTTGCACCATCAGTATTAAAAAATGCATTTTTTCTGAGAATGCCCTTATTTGCACAATATTCTGACCCTATATTCAAATAGTTGCACCATAGGTATTAAAAAATGCATGTTTTTCTGAGAAAGCCTTCATTTGCACAATATACTGACCCCAAATCCAACAGTTACTCCGTAAATATTAGAAAATAATTTTTTTTTTCTGAGAAGGCTCTACATTTAAATGATTTCTTCTACTTTGCATCAATCAGAAAACAAAAATTGTACCAGGATAATTTGCAATATGCTGTCATTTACCGGAGTGGTGGCAAAATTACTGATTTTTCAAGAAGAAATTTGTTTTCCCAAGTAGTTGTACTAGTCTTTTTGGAATATTCCACGAAACACATCCTTTGCAACTAGCAGAAGACACTTGCTTCAAAGTCAGCAACGCCTGTAGCTAGGACGATCATGAGAACCAGCCAGACAAGCCCTCCCCTAGTTATAAAATTTTTCTCGAAAAGGAACAAAATTTCAAAAATGTAAATATATTCATATAGAATTTCTAATTTACATATTGTTTCTAGTGAAACTGGAGGTTATACCAAAAAATTCAAAATTAGACCTACTATAATACTCTGGTTTCTGTTTCTTTTACACTCAGTATATAAATTTGACTTGTTGTTAAATCCATTTTTTTCAACAGGCAATATTATCGAGGATAAGTAAAGTATCATAAATAATCCTGTACATGAGTTGAAAAACATTTTTTTTTAGTTAAAATAATATGAGATTCTCTACTATTGATCCAACCTGTATTGAAGCAATATTTAAGACAGTTTCTGAGACTTTTTTAGACAATTGTACTCATTAACATAATCATTTCAGAATAAATGTACATATTTAACTCTCACTGTTATTTTAACAACATACTATATATAAAAAATATGAGTTATTTTCCAAATTTATTTTTTGCATAAGGTTTTTGATACCTGTCTCTTTTTTTCATAAGGTGTTTGTTACTACTAATATTCGAGCTTATGGTATTGACACCATTTAAAATTTTATGTTGATATTGTAGAATTACTGGAGGTTTTGTTGCCACTGTGTCGTTAATTTTCAATTCATCTTCATTTTTCTTCTCCATCAATTTCAGTTTCGCTTCTATAGCTTGAATTTGCGATATTCTATCAGTTTTTTGACCAGCTAATGACATAGCTAGGGCTGGTATGATTATATTTTCTTTGGGTTTTTCTACTTCCTCCTAAAACCAAATACAAACAAAAGTACTGAATTAATTCCAATTGTGATTAGTTAATTTCTGACAATTCTAAAAAATTTAAAAACAAAAATGCTTACATTGTTAACACTATAGGCCCATGTGACAGAGATGTTTTTCTGTCCAACTAATTGATTATTCAACAATTCTTTTGCAGCAAAGGCATTTTCTTTTTGTTTATATGTAACAAATGCGTATCCCCTTGGTTGTCCAGCTAATGGCCCATTACGGTGTAAAATTAAGTCAAACTTTTCAATGGTACCATGTTTTTGCACAAGTTTCAAAAGTTGATACCAATAAATAAAAAAAAACGTGTAAGTTAATATGATATTTAATAATTAAACAGTTTTACATAAGCACACAATAAGTGGATATGTAGATGGTACTGTCTAAATCTACATATAGGTACATATATAAACTTAATTTAGATTTTATATGTAATAGTTGTTAATAACAAAGTTTATTTAAATAGTGCCTTGAAAGATTGTATAATTTATGTTCAAAACTTTTATGTGAACAACAAAGCAATAATATGTCAAGGGAGGTAATGGAAAAAAGAGGATAGTACTATCTTAATAATGACTTTTGAATCCCCTGAGGGTGCATTTCACTAAGCACTAACGACAATCATGTTAACGACCACGATCTTTCCCTTAATCTATATAATTATAATCGTAAACCCAAGTGGAATAGATTACGGGGCGTTTTAAGCGATAAGATGAATATTAACAAATGGCAAAACAGAAAAAATAAAGCGAAACCTTTAAGAGGTCAAGTTATAATATGTGAGTTATTGAATTTTGTATTGGAGTGTAAAAAATCTGGTGGTGCGTCACAAGAATACTTCAAAAGTAGAGTCTCATGGTTGCAATCTGTGTTACTTGAGTTTTGAAAATTCCGCTAATTCTTTCAAAGCTCACTTCGACCCTCTTCTTGACAAGGGTCGTCGTGAACATTAGTCATGACGTCATGAGTGACGTTATAGCCGCGAAAATAAAGATCGTAGTCACTATGTGGAGCGCCCGTGAACGCTTAGTAAAATGCACCATGAGAAAGCTTTGGACTTTTATTTGGAGAGTTTCTCAAAGCAGCATAGATTTATTTAAAAAATAAGCAAGTTTGGAAAACAAATTTATATGCTACTGCCGGTAAAACCCATGCCCACTCGCATTATGCATGGTCAACTTTTCTAATCTAACCTACCTTACTAACAACCTAAAGTAATGAATTACATCCTCTTGGCCCTTGCAAGGTATTAACGTTTTAAACCTAACCTAACTTACACACAAACTAACCTACTGAATTGAAACTCCTCAGAATCCTTACTTTATGGACTATTTTCTTTAAAAATATAATATCTGATTCGACAGTCCATAATTTAAAGTTTAAAGCTTGTTTTATGCAGCCAAAATTAATTTATGTAGTAAATTGAGAATAATCATAAATTACTGGTAAACCAATAGATATTCCCTATGTGGGTCCTTTGTGTCATACAAATGTGGAAAGCTCCTGACTCTATCAGTGTTCCATCCTTTAAAAAACAATGCTAACTTTCAAACATTTCTTTTACCTATTTTTTTATAGTAGTTTTCCATATAAAACACCAAGGCGGAAATCGGCGCAATAATGCGAATTATATTTTCATAACCAAAGAACAAGGATGTTACATACAAAAAATTACCTCCAATACAGACTCACCTAAATTCTGTGTTCATAACCTCACAAAATTGAGGAATTAAACTAAGAAGTTGAAAGTGGGCGAAGTTTAATTTTAATTTACTGATAACATTCTGCATGAATTATAAGTACCTTTTCAGTGTCTTTCAATTAGTAATTCAATTTTGGCTGCATCAACAAAGTTTAAATTGTAATTAATACTAACAGAAATCATTTTTTCGTCATGTTTAGTCAAAAAAATATTATCAAACTATAAAGCAATAACAACAAATGAAAGTATTAGTCAAAGTTATAGTCTATAATGATAATTTTAAGACTGTTTAATGTACATAAAAAGTAAACTTACTCAGTAACCTTGGGATCCAGGTTTCCAATCCAAAGCCTTCTATCTTCCATACAATTATCGTTAGTAGAAGTACTATCCATATTTTTCAATGGGTAATGTTTCTGTCAATAATAAAACATCAGGTCTGATCAATTGCTTAACAAATTTTATATTGATACCTTTTGCATTTTATAAAAATATAAATTGATTTTTCTTGCATGTCAACGTCAAACGTCAAATGCAAACGAGTTAGTACGTTCCGTCCTTTAAATCGGCTACTTATCCATCTAATGCCATAAGTTTATATTAAGAAATCACAGCAACTTGAGAATCTTTATAAAATCATATAAGATTAATTAGGGCCCTAAATTGTAACAAAAATTAATTTCTTTGGTACACTTTGAGTAATGGTAAATAGAAGGCAATCGAATTATTATGGGGGTTAATTAGGGGAAGCCAAATCTAAAAATTTCACAAAAGGTTTTTATCTGTCTGTCAATTTAAAAAAGTTTAAGGTTAGGTCAACTCTAATCAAACATCAGTATCAAATATAGTATTTTTAAGTTAAAGGGTTATAAGTACAGAAAATAATTTTTTTCCGAAATTTTGTGCCCTACTTTGAGACTATAATTTTTCAAGAACGCAACTTGTTATAGAGGTAAATTGACCCCGATCGTCATATTTTGGTCCCCCCATATGCTTCTGCTCTGTGTTTGCTCTTATGCGAGACACCCGGTATATAGAACATGATCATTGATGCCCATTTTGTAAATCATAAAATTGATTTTATTAATAATCAGGCTCTGTCCCTAAATAGAAAAATATTTTCCACGTGAAATTCAATCAAGTAAGAATACGATAAAATTCGATACATACTAATAATTTTTTTAGAAAGTCGTGTTTATCCTTGAATTTATTTTATACTTGAATAGATAAATAAAGTATAAATGTATTATATTTAGATACTATTTTCGTATTATGGGAAAACTTACAAAGTAGAAAAGGTGGCAAATATTATTTTTTTTTTGTCGAATTGGATTAAATTAAGTAACCGTGTGAATGAACTCATTTGCTTCCTTAAAAATTCTTCAGTTTCTATCAGAATCGATTGAGATCACGATCACGTAATGTTGATATATTTTAGGTTATATCGAGACAACATACTCTCGTAATTTTTTTTCTTACGAGAATAATTGTTAAGATCCAGACGAATTTTGGAATGTTTCAGTTCATTTCGTCTCGTGGAAAACACTATAACTTATTCATCAAAGCTTCGTGACTTAATATAAATACTGCTTACACTACCATTACACCAACACTCACAGTTACACTGTCTGATGCGCGTTTCGATAACAAAGTTATCGTCTTCAGAGACTGAAGGTAAACAGTTCACGTGCCTCTGACAGTGTAATCGTGAGTGTTGGTGTAGTGGTAGTGTAAACAGTGTGAATAGCACCAACGGTCCCAGAAATTCCAACTTAAACACACACTCTGATAAAGTGGAGAGGGTATCCAGAATTTAGTTGTTTGATTATAATTTATCGCTACGTTCTATTGGAACCCTGGTAGATTGTTAAGTTGGACTTTCTGGAACCGTTGGTGATATTCATACTGAACACACTACTTACACTATCACTACACCAACACTCACGATTATACTATCTGATTCGCGTTTCGATAACCAAGTTATCGTCTTCAGAGACCGAAGGTAAAAGTATCTTCAGTCTCTGAAGACGATAACGTCTGGCACGTTTTAATTGACGCATTGCTTTTTAAAAACAAATATTTGACAGCTAGATACTCAATTTTTTCAAGTTTCAGAAATATCTTTACAACTATTCACTTATACGATTGTCAAACAGCAACTAAGCGTCAAAAATGGCTAAAGTTTTAAAGAGAATCAAAGGATTTACAATCACATCTCCCAATTCATACTGATAAGTGTTAAGGTTGAGGTTGGAAACTTTTCAGACAATTTTGGTACATCAACACACAGCTTGAAGCTGAAGGCTATCAAAAAGTAGATTAATCGCTTCATACCATCCCTGCGTTGAAATTTCGACCAATTAAATGTTTGTTTGGGTTAAAGAATAACCAGTAATCACTCATGGTCAAATCAGGCGAATGAGACGGATGTTAAATGACTTACATTATTTTCACGTGAAAATTCAACAGTGTAACTTAGCAGCATTAACTGCAATGAACTTTTTGTGTTGATTAATTTTGGTGAATCGTTAAACGATTTTTCTGGAGAGTGGGAAACGCATAAAATGGTCTGTACTTAATGCGGTCCATGAGTTTTTGGCCTTATATAGTGAATAGAGTGCGTTCCCAAAATATGTCTCAACAAGATTTACATAAAGTTTCAACTTGCTGCTTCGATCAATTTTATTATAGTAGTTGTTTCAAAAAATGTCTCAAATTGAGTTTATCGCTGTTTTAAAATTTTTGACTAAAGAAGGATTATCATCACCACAAATCATAAACAGAATGGAGGGTGTTTAGAACGATTTTGTCCGTCCACTATTTTCAACAATTAAAAATTTAAGTTGTTTCACTGGGGACGAGAATCATTGGAAGATGAGCCATGCAGCATAGACTTGGATTTCCAAAATAGGTGTTCCAAGGATCCTACATGAGCATTTAAATATAACAAAAATTAATGCAAGGTTCTGAACGATATTTAGAACTTTGCAGCGAGTACCATGAAAGTGTAACCTCAATTATAACGGTTGATGAAACTATGGCCTTTTATTATGATCCGACATCTAAAATAGATTCCATGTAGTAGCATCGGAATGGAGAGCCTTTACCAAAAAATCAAAGGTCATAAAAAACACAATGTTTTGATTGATTTTAAGGAATCAATTTATCAAAAAAGGCGCTTGTTTCATGACAGTTCTCCAGTCCGCATTGTTTCACTTTCCAAGGCCACTGTATGTAAATGTGGCTTCACAGATATTGAACCATATAGCGCGGATCTGACCCCTTTAGACTATTTATTGGTAGGTTAGGCTAAGAACTCTTGAAGCGCACTATATAATCGAAAGATCCTGATACATGCTATCCTGGTTAACGCGGCAACGATAATGGTACGAATTTATGAAATTACTACATGGTCATCTGTTTTTGACTCGTGAACAAAAATTCGATTTCATCTGATTGTTCAAAATTCCAACAAATCGAATCCAAATATTGTGTTACACGCTAACCTGGTGGACATAGCAAGGATAATGATGCGAATTTACGAAATTATTGCATATATATAAGTATACAAAATTTCAAATATATTTAATATCGACTTCAAAGATTCCTTTACGTACATAAAAAGATGAAGTGAATATAAAGCGTTTTGAAAATAACGGAGACCCAACAATTTTTTAAATATTTCTTAAATAACTTTTAAATAACAATTAGTTGATAATTTTTAATGTCGAACTTGACATTGACGCTACAAATGTGTCAACAAACTGTATATTAGATAAAGAAAAGTAGCTTCGCAATGGAAATAATCATAATAATCCATTCATTTGCGAAACCTGACTTGTAGATAGTTAAGCAGCTTAGATTATTTGTTGATCAATACCGCCGCCAGTCGAACAATTTATTGTAGCACCAGGAGTTTGTTGCAATTGGTGCGTGATAGATATTCAAACAGATATTATATTCATAGTATTATTTATTTAATTTTTTAAATTATTATTATTATGGCTAGCGTCGTAACGAAATTTTCCGAGTTTTTAAATAGTGTCGTTTCACCTTCAACGTCAGTTGATGCTCCTTCAGGAATCAGTGTACAGGGAAGGAGAATTATAAGTTTGGATGAAGTTTCTTGGCATGACAAATCTGAGGATTGTTGGGTTATTATTTATGACAGAGTTTACAACGTTACCGATTTTCTTGACGAGGTAATTTATTTTAAATTTTTTTTTATTGATATAAAAATATCTTGGTATATTAGGTAAAATATATGCTAAGAAAAGTGACGTATTTCTTATAGCTAATTTAATTTAATATTGCTTACACTGTGAGAAATATTATTTCTCACGGCACTTTGCCCACACCACGTACATTTATATGGTGAATCAAAAAAAATCGACGAAAACTTAGTTGACTTTAAATACACACAAGCCATTGCTTCGGACATTCTTTGGCAATAATTTTAGGAAATGCAGGAGGGGACATATTAACTTTAAAACGCTTTGGAGGATGGCAATACCGTGGCAGAAAGATACGTCGAAGATACTATTAAAAATAAAATTAAAGTTGCTGATAAAATCGTCAATTACTTTGAAAAATCACTCGAACCCTTTACAGAAATGGGGTACGATCAACCCTCAATATATATAATTAACATAACAGGAAATTTAATAAAAAGAAATGAAGTTTTGAGTTTAACTATTCAGGGTGCTCCACGACGAGTTAAAACTAACTGTATATGGCAAAATACTTTTAGTAAAATCATGAAAATTTCTACGTTTGGGTTTTCGGATTGGATCTTTTTAAGTAAAATATTTTCACTTATGGTTCCACCGGAAATCGACTGTAACTTTGTTATTTTAAATGGAACTATAGCCCCGGGCCCCAGAGTCCATCATTTGGATAACATTCTGTATTTTTTGATGTGTTGAAACCACAAATCTAGCGTGTTGATATTATTTTTTTTTAATTTTTCCGGATTTCCCAATTCCCGTCATTATTTTAGCTCCGGACCTTATAAATCTTAATCCGGCCCTGGTAACATTGTATATAAAGGCAGACATATTGAATTTTTGGAAATACAAAAAATATTTTCCGAAATAACGGCCGATAATTCAAATAAAATTGCATACAAGCACTAAGAAATAAAAAAGTATTTTTCTTTATCTTGTCACGGTCTATGAAAAAATCAAATCAAATTGTATTTATTAATTCTATTCCAACTTTAAGTCGTTACCGAGATATTTGAGGCGTTAAATTATTATTTTATTTTTTAACAAGTTTTAATTTATTACGTATACTTTTAGTAGGCTTTGTAATAAATGACACTCATTAGTCAATTGTTGATACTTTCGAAAATCGTCAAATTGGCTCGTTATCAATTTAATAACGAAGATAAAATACATGCACTTGTCACAACTTTGTCACATTCACCATGTATTAAAAGCAAATTTTTCAACATATATTCAAATACCTCTGACCTTCCTAAAAGTAACTGAAACAGAAACCATTTTCATATCTTTAAGGGTATCCTCGTACAAAAATAATTTATAAGAATCTTTAACCATCATTTTTTTTACGAAAAAGTATGCATTTAAAAAAAAGGGATTAATATACAGGGTGTTCCAAGTTACAGACGACTTCTCGGCAATTTTATTTGAATTATCGGCCGTTATTTCGGAAAATATTTTTTGTATTTCCAAAAATTCAATATGTCTGCCTTTATATACAATGTTACCAGGGCCGGATTGAGATTTATAAGGTTCGGAGCTAAAATAATGACGGGGCCCCCTTAAGGAATTCGGAAACCCGGAAAAATTAAAAAAATAACATCAACACGTTAGATTTGTGGTTTCAATACTACAAAAAATACAGAATGTTTTCCAAATGATGGACTCTGGAGCCCGGGGCTGTAGCCTCCCCAAGCCTCTAGCTTGATCCGGCCCTGTGTGACTTCTGTAAATTTTCATTTTTTTGGCACAAGTATGATAAGTCACCCCACGACGATCATCATGAAACTCTATACATAGACTATTGATATTACGAGAAATCGATTTATCGTTTCTATTTTATGAGGAAACATTTACTTCCGGATATACCGGAAGTGGCCATTATCTCAGAAAGGATAACAGATATCGAACCGTGGATAACTTTGTTCGATAGATCTCGTCAGGATCTATCTGTGTTTGAAAAGTCGTGATGATTGACGCATGCGCAGAAGAGTGTCTGTGAAAAAGTATGCAAATCCATCATTTTTATCAAAAAACCTAACCTAACCTTAAAAAAATTACTAAATTCTTATTTATCTATCGATTTTGCGTGAAAATAATGCATTTGCCCAAGGAGCTTATCTATGAGAAAACCATACCTATATGTAATACCCCTATACGACCAGTTGGTATAGGAAAAAACGTTTTCTCGTTCGAGACACTTTATCTATACTGCGCATGCTTGAGAATGCGCAGAACCGAGCTGAAACCTCGGAGGATAGAGAAATCGTTGTTGTTCTGTCTTCCTAAGTCGGAACAGCTTCCACATATAGAATTATTACACATACAGGGTGTTTCTATATTCCACCGACAACGTTCTACCACAGAGAGATCTCAATAAATGATTCATTTTGATATAGGAATACGAATCCTTACGGGGCCTATTAAGTTTGAACAACACTGTATTACAACAACAACAAAATTGACAAAGTTGTTCAAACTTACTTCATTACAATTAATATACCGTTTTGTCATTGAGAATAAATCTGAATGGGGTTGAATGATTTCTGCCGAAGCTTGAATTCTAGCTTGTTCAGATTCGATGATTGTTTCGTACACTAAGGACTTTATATGGAAAAATCGATAGGATTTAAGTCAGGTGATTTTGGAGACCAATAATTAGGTCCACCCCGTCCAATCCATTTTTCTCTAAAACGTCTGTTTAAGTAATTTCTTGCCGCTTCAGCAAAATGATGCCCCATCGTGTTGAAACCACATGTGTTGTCTAATATTCAACAGTTTAATTTGTGCTATTATTGTTTTTGTTCGAAATTGAGATTATGATTAATTTTTGTTTGGTTTGAACTACTTACGCTTAATTATTATTCGAAATTAAATGAATAATTAATTGATTTGTAAATTCCTTACGTGCAAACTTTTGTTTAGAGGCAAATTTCTACAACACCGTTCATTTTAGCTCCATAAAAGGTTATTAGTTTTTTAACTTACAATAATCAGGCAATTTAAAACAAAATTAAAAAAAGTGGCGTAAGAAATAGGGGGAGAAAAGTGACAACTAACCCCGACAACGCGCCACTGGTTTTCCAAAGTTTTTTTATGTCAAAATATTACTTTATTAAGGTGAATATTGGTCACCAAATTTGAAAAAAAAAATTTAAAGGCGTTCTTGATTTATGGCAAATTTTTGATTTCGATTTAAAATTTTGATATCTGAGCAACTAGGCCCCGTAAGGGTTCGTATTCCTGTATCAAAATGAATCATTTATTGAGAAACACCCTGTATGTGTAATAATTCTATATGTGGAAGCTGTTCCGACTAAGGAACACAGAACGACAACGATATCTCTATCCTCCGAGGTTTTAGCTCGGTTCTGCGCATTCTCAACCATGCGCAGTATAGATAAAGTGTCTCGAATGAGAGAACAACGTCTTTTCCCATACTAACTGTCCATATATGAGTAGTACATATATTGTTATTTCCTTGGGCATATTCTGAGGTTTTTACATCCAATCGTGTAAAAGAATTGATTCCAAAGAAGATTGTGATTCCATTGCATGAAAAAGTCACGATGATTGAGGCATGCGCAGGAGAGTTTTTGTGGAAAAAGTATTATGCATTATTTTCACGAAAAATTAATAGATAAAATGAAAATAAACCAATTTAATTATTATTAACTCGGTGCACAAATTTGTTATCCTCTGTGAGAATATTGACAAATAATCGTCATCTATTTGGTCCCATTTGCTTTGTAGGATATTCCAAAGATGTGAAGTGGAAGTAGGACACTACTTTCTGACTTCCCTGTCCAATTTGTCACACAAAAATTCAATCGGGTTCAGGTCGGGCGACCGTGACGGCCAAATCATTATTTTCAATACATTCTTCCTTTCCATTTCTTCCAAATACTCTTTGCACAACTTCGATGAATGCTTGGGATCGCTGTCATCCTGCAAAATAACTTTTCTCCTTATCAGACACTGGCCAGAACGTACTAGATTTCCTTTAATATATCTTTATAGCATTCTGTTTTTCAAAATACTTTCAATTTTTACCAAAAATCCAGTCGTCCTTCCTTCAAAATATCCTCAAATCATCACCGAGCTTACGCCTCATTATACAGTCAGGATTACACACGGATCTAACATCCGTTATTCCTTTAACCTCCGCATAAACACTCCGATTAGACGCAAAGTCTCAAATTTTGACTCTTCACTCCATAAAACTCTCTCCCACTCTTCATACGTTTTATTTTTAGATTCTCTACCCCAATGCAACGTCGTTAATTTTATTTTGACGTCTTAACGTTTCTTCATTGGCACCCTTCCAGCTTCTCTCAATCTTTTGCAAATCCTTAGATTCATTGATCTGAACTGCTACCTCTGGATCCGTTTATCTTCAGCGGCCAAAGGTTCTGGTGGATACGTATTTTTTCAAGTTGTAGTCTACAAAGTATAAAGCACGTTCTTGTAACTCAAAGGGCTAACTGGGACTAAACTACAATCATAAACTTGTCGCACTCACCGACAATTTTGTTAAAGTGTATTATTTTGTGGTGGATGAAAACTATCGATCGGTAGTGTATGATATAATTTATAATGTTATTCTTTTTAGCATCCAGGAGGCAGTGAAGTTCTTTTAGAATACGGCGGGAGAGAAGCTAGTGGAGTTTTCAGAGATTCTGGACATAGCGACGAAGCTCTAAAGAGCCTTGAAAAATATTGTATAGGGGAATTGCCGGTACATGAAAGAATTTTCAGGAAACCTGGTAGGCTACAACTGAGAAATGTGCAATAATAAAAATATAAACAATGATATTAGTATGTAAGAGTGTCTACGATAGTTTTATAGATTTTACGTAAAAAATATTCCATAAACACAATAAAAAGGACTGTTTTGACATGGTTTTAGTTTTTGCTGCATCAATATTTTCATAATATACGATTAACTCATCTATGTCACTAGTATTAATAACCGCTTAGTGAGATATGATTCTCTGAAATACGAATTTCCTTTGCTTTATTATTAATTATAGTTTCTGTAGGACCATCAAGACTTTTCAGACGCGAAAATTGAAGATTCATATTTTTATATTAATTTGTTCAATAGAAATAAATGTTTTCTTTGCTAAAACATCTAATTATAACAAAATGGAATCCAAAATTGTAATCAACAATATGGCAAAGCAAACATAAATCAGTCTTTTAGATTCAAAAACCAAAATCACAATTTTAAACAGTTGATTTACGAGATCTGCTTTATTATATGAAAAACGAGATTTTATTACTTGGAATTTTCAATAAATTATCCTGTGTCATCGACATTTCCGTTTGGAACGTTACATTATTGAACATAACCTCATCTAGAGACCAATAGCACATTCTAAGGACTTACTGACGCTGTTTGAGTAACGTGGGTCAATTCATAACTTTAAGTGTATGAAACCTGATAGTCCTGAAGAGAAAAACCAGCCAAGACAGTGGATTGCGAAGGGCTCAACGGTTTTGTTTGTGTCAAGTTGAAAAAAATGTCAAAGAAGCTCACGGAATGTTCAGATAAGCCTTTGATGATAATTTAGTAGCTTTGAAGACGATTTGCAAGTAGTCTTAGCGATTTGAAAATGGAAAAGATTCAGTAAGATCGACCACAAAACAGGTGAAAATGTACACGAACTTGTTCATTCAAATATACGATGAAAAGAGACCTAAAAATGAGCTAGCGTCTCTTATTTTGATCATGTCAGGAAAACCAGTCAAGACAGTGGATTGCTTGATAAGTTGGAGGGAGAAATTACCGAAAAGCTACTGAATTTAATAAAAAATACTTTTCCATCAATATAACGCATCTTTTGGTAGATCACCCACCGTATTTAGCAGATCTGGTCCTCTGCGACTTTTTCCCATTTCTTAATCTTAAAGTCCCAATTGAAGAAGTGAAATTTTCATCAAACGAGGACATTATCGAATACGTAAACGTATATTTTTACTAGAAAGATGGCAACTATTACACTGAGTTGCAAGAAAATCGGCCCTGACACAAATTCCTATGTAAAAGGATCTTCTGAATACAAATATGTCCTCAGTTTTACCACTATTTTTTACATATTTCAACTTGTAGACAATAAACATCCGAAAGCAGCTTGAAGGTAAGTCTCGGATAACTTGGTACAGTAGTTTGACCAAATGGTTCAAAGGTACCAGTAAACCAATGTCATTTGCTGTGCCCATGGTTTGGCTTGAACCTCGCAATCATCATTACGAGTCTTTACCAATCACAGTGCCCCACAAACTTATACTCTAGAAACAGAAATGGATTTGAAAGACTTTGAAATACAACCTGAGGCATAGAATGTTATGTTCACGGATGATTAGAAGTATTCGGTTGATTCAGTTTCTCGGCAACCTCACCTGCTTACTAAATCGGAATTAGATGATTTCTTCAGGGATTTGGAATTGCAACAATAGACAAATGGAGACTGTTTATTGAATCGACAAAAACAAGCTTGAAAGTTGTATTGTTGGCAAATGGAAATTACTTACCATCAATTCCAGTTGCGTACTCTGTTGATACGAAGAAGACGTACGAAAATATCAGCCGAATCCTTGATAAAATTATTTGTCTTAATTATAAATGGAAACTTTGCGCTGCCTTAAAAGCTGTTGCTCTAGTCACGAGTTGGTTCCTTTGATAATGGGACCGCTGAGCCCAAGACATATAGTCAGAAAAAGTGTCACCCGCGATCCTTTGGTCCTTTTGGCCACTTTCTCACGTCAAACTTGGATTGATCCAGCAGTTTGTGAAAGCAATGGACTAGACAGGTGACGCATTTCAGTTTTTGAAAACTAAATTTCCTCCTCTTAGCAAAGCTAAAATCAAGGAGTTTTTAATGGGTCCTGGAATTAGTCAACTTTTTCAAGAATCGACGTTTATCGAAAAGAAAAACAAAACGTGCTTGGTTTGAGTAACCAGGAAATCACAGACTTATAAGAGGAACTTATTCAGCGTGTTTTTCCAGACATAGCCCAACCATAATTGGCTGGATGAACGAGCATTATTGGCGGCGAAAAATGAAGATGTCCAAGATCTCAATGCGATCATTCAAAATTTTCTTCCGGGACAGTTGGTTTTCTTCAAATCAGTCGACACCGTTATGAACCAGGATGGCGTAATCAACTATCCCATGGAGTTTTTTAATTCACTGGAATTGCCTGGATTACCACCTCACAATTTGCAGTTCAAAGTAGGATCAGTCGGCATCAAACTGCGATTTTAAACGTTTACAATTTCCGGTACGTCTGGCCTTTGCGATGACCATAAATAAATTGCAAGGCCAGTCGTTGAAGTTTGCGCAATCAACTTGGAGTTTGGAGGCGGAAAACCGGCGTCTTTGTTTATTTACGCACCTCAAAACAAAAAATATAGTTCATCAGAAAGCTTTAAATTGATTAACAGACTGTATCATAACTGTCAATATAAAATTAAAACCAGTATTTCAGGAAAACTCTGTCGTCTTGTAAGTGTGTCTAATTAATCGAAAATAATAATAAAACTTATTTTTTACAAAAGTTTAGGTCTTTTATTTATCGATTGAGGCAGTAAGAAGTCTGCCGGATCAGCTAGTACATGCTTAAATTTAAAAAATGTGTAGGATTTGAAAATGTCACAACCTGTGACAAGGACGTAGGGAGGGGTTTAAAAGTGTCAATATTCGTGTGCCGTAATTGATGGATGACCCTTTATTTAGATAAGTTAAAAAAGTGACAACCTCGCTGGACTAAATGTATAGACGTGAATGGAATCTATGTTGAAAACTACGAATAATTATGGATAATTGTGTTTTTTCGTTATTAGTGGTCCTAAATTTCAATATTGTTAATTCCTTTAATTAATCGTTTTTTGTTTTGTTAACTGTTTGATTTGATGTTAATTTTATCGAAAAAATAATTTAAATGGAAATAAAGCTAATTTCGAAACCGCTGTTTTCATTCAATAATTTCTAACTGTAATTTGCAAAATATGTGACGTCACACAAATGTGACCAGCTGTGACAAGGACGGCGGGTGGGGCAAAAAATCATACAATTCGTGTGACTTAATTCATGGACGATTTCTGCTTCTGTTACTATCTACTTTTTTTAATTTGTATATTTATGTATGGAAGAAAATCATTTTTTTTTTCGTTTAGGATGCTGGAGCCGGACCTGAATATATGATAGTTTTTAATTAATAAAATTTATTTTGAAAATATAGCTTTCAATAGGGCCAATTTTGCTGATAGAGGACTCGTATATATGTTGCAAATAAAAATTTTGACCAATATATAATTGAAGATAGCAGCATATCATGCTGATTCTAAAAATTAATTATTTTAATCAACTATGTTTGTTAAGACGTATTAATTGTGATAATAACAAATTTTTTGAGAAAAAAAATTGATAACCTTATTTTAAGTTTGGCAATAAATATTAACAAAACCACATTTTTGAAAATAAGCTATTGTTTATTTGTCTGATACATAGATTAAATTTTGCGTCAATGCTTCATTATTTACATACGTATCTTTCATCAGAAATAATTTATTTCTTTTTTTAATTTAATTAGAAATCTTTACATGATCTACTATTTTCATTCTGATTATTTCATTTGTGACGGTTGTTGAACCAAAAGGTCGTTCAAAAATAGTGAGGTTAATTGCTAGTCGCTTTAAATCAAAAACGTGTCATTCGAGTCGATTAACAGACACGTTAAGTTATATACGCGATGTAATAAATAACAAATCTTGTAACTATAACATTCGATTAAGTAATGTCAATGGTACTTGATTTTTTGTGTAAATATCTTATCCAGCATGAAAAACGCGGAGGGACAGTTGTTACCATTATTAAGCGTACGTGCTACGTTCATGGATATATTGTCGGAGGTCAGTTATTGAGTTATTAACTAAGTTAAAAGTTAAAAATATATGAGTGATTTTGAACCTATGGTTTTATTAAGTTCCTACTGATCCACTTTCAATCAACCCACGTTCACTTTTATCTCTTATTTTTCTTACATCGTATTTCCGCATCTAAACATCATCATATCACATTGTATCAAAAAGGATCGTGTTGAGTAACGCGCGTTGATTAAATAATTGCGTTTACTTCAAATTCAGAAAGATTTAGTGAATACATTAGGGGCAGTAGTATTATATGACATAATGGAAAGTTGGTGTAGTGACTTTAAATGTAGCAGTCAGTCTCTTATACCATGTGGTACCAAATATACTTATTAAGCAGATAAAGAAAATTGTTTTGCAACATTAGAATGAGTCATGGTTCTATCACTATGATGTGGAAACTAAAATGCAAAGTGAGAAGTGGGAACATCGTTCATTGTGCTAATTTAATTTTAGGATAAAGCGAGGCGATGGAAGGGAAAATACTGGGGGAAGTTACGCAAAAGTTAGCCCCCAGGGGGGACTCAAAGAACATTTGCGCGGTAAAGATTTTTTTTGGTTAATGAAGTCTGTAGTTTCTGAAACTTATACTACATAAATAAAAAATTTGAATTATTAAGAATACAGTTTATTAATTATAATATCGTTACATGTATATTTATTGGCACATTTAATGGAATCGATTCATTAATTTAACACTTTAACGACTATAGAGGACCTATACGCCCATTTGCATCCAATGTCAGCGAACACCCGCCATTCTAAAAATTTGGACTTTTCTTTATATCTTGATAAAAAAAATGCCAGAAATTTAATTTTATATAAACCTGAACAAAAAAATCGACCCAAGTGGCACGTTTGCGCTCATGAATCTGTAGCTTTAATTCCCTCTCTGATTTTAGCATTTCAAGGTGTTGGTAAACAAAAAATATCAAACTAAAAGGAATTTTAAGCAATGAAAAAGGGTTCTTTGTTTCCATTGAAATTCCCGCCAAAACCATCCAGTAACCTCTTCCAAAACCCTTTAGCATTTCAAGGTGATTGTTAAAAAAAATATCAAACGATAAGGAATCTAAAACAATGAAAAAGGGTTCTTTGCTTTCATTAAAATTCCCGCTCACACCATCCAAGAACCTCCTCCAAAAGCCACGTTTACGCAACACTCCGCGTATCTTTCTTCAGCTCTTCTGTAGACTTTTCCTCTTCTGTCGATACAACGGTTTCTTCTGAGAAAAGAACGGAGCTCCCTTGTTTGTTAGTCCAATTACATGGCAAATCGTAGAGGGGTTGTTCGGTGGACTGGGGTTATTTTTGGGTTCGGTAGCTGGCCGTTTTGTCTCAAGGTTAGCTGCCTTAAGTCTTCTTCTGATTGTCCAGCCACTCACAGTCACAGTCATTCCTTGCGTTTCTCCGAGGTCTTGTTGGACTTGAATACCAGTGTACTGACAATTAATCAGTAATCTTTCTCGGTTGTGCACCTTTTCCATTTGGTTCTATACCTTGCTTCCTGTTTAGACTGTCTCCAGTACTCTTTTTACATGGTTGTTTGTTATTTCAGTTTGAAATTTCTTTCTAGGTCTGCCACTTATCTACTTTCCACACCACAATCATTACTAATCAATTAAAGAAAAACTCAGTATATGATCGATTCAGTAGATAAAGCATCCAACACAATAGACCTTTCTATAGCAAATAGAACTTTTAAGGGAGTAGCGACCCTCAAGTACCTTGGGGATCTGAAACTTTTCAACATCCATCTTTAGCTATTTCTGTCATTAAAAGGAACAATAAAGGGTGTAACAGGTGTCATGTCTTATATATAACACTTTTTTTACTATTTCCGAGAAATTGGTCCACAAAAAAAATTTCACTCGAATAGGTGAATCGTTAAAGTGTTAAAAACTATTACTATGAATATATTATTTAATATGTAATAAAATCTGAGCATTTATTACCCATAAATATCAGGATAAATGCTGTAGTTCGCACAATTTTTATATACCAGGTACACAAGTAAGTTTCCCAATGTTTTTCATGCACCTCAATAAATTCCTGTCCTTCGGCGATGGTTTCGGTAAACCTGTCACACTTTGGTTCCATTCAGAACCGACATATTTAATCCCACGACTCGACAAGTGTATCAAATGTGTTGGTAAATATGTTAAAATACAAATAAATATGTTAGAGAAAGTGTACCTTCTTTTTATTTCAAGAAGGAAACTTACTTTCTGGAAATACCTCGTATACAGACACAAATCTAGATATATCCATGACTTTTTTATGTTTTCATTATTCTAGATTAATACTATTGTAGTAAGTCAGATATTTGTATCTAATTCACAGCATTTTGCCTATTTGAAAAATTTTGTACAAGTCTTAAATTTTTGTCTTTTATGTCTTTAGTTTGCTGGTGATGGATTCCTTACGTTTGAGGATAAACCAATTCTTGGTTATTCTATATTATCCATATCAAGTTTCATAGCACAATTAGTTATAAAAGATCTTGAGGAAACTACAGTAAAATCAACATTGATATTCCATTATTTTTTAGTTATTTAGATCATTACTTTACTGCTATACCAAAAAATATCACACAGCAATATAAATTACATTAAGAAGAAATAATGATCCTGATAATAATAAAAGGGATGAACAAATTTTATAATCAATTAACAAATTATCTTAAACACTCATCTTTGCCATATTCAAATGGAGTGTATGACAGTTATCAAATTATTTCATTAAAAATGACATTAGAATAAATTATAAATCACATATCACTTTGAGAAAAATAAGAAAATATTATTTATGAAGTTAACAGTGATTCTGTTAGGACAAATATCACAATATTTAGAAGATGAAGAATCATTAATATGAAAAAAAAATTTGAAAAAAAATGTTAACAAACCATTAAGGCCATATAGAAATAGACCATTTAACAGCTTTCGAATAATTTCGTTAAAAATGACATTAGAATAGATTATAGATATTTAACATAACACGTTAAATAAAGCAAAAAAAATATTATTTATGAAGTTAATAGTGATTCTGTTTATTTAGGACAAACATTACAATATTTTGAGGATAGATTGAAAAGTCATTAATATGACAGATAATTTAAGGAAACGTTAACAAACCATTAAATGGCATATAAAAATTATATTTGGTAAAAATATGAAAATTTCAGAAATAAAATGAAATACAGAAAGAGAAACGGTTTATATACATAAGAAAGAGAAATTTATTGATGATAAAGATAATTTAATCAATTTGAGCAAAATCTATAAATCGTATGAATAATTAAAGATGGAAATTCTTGAATGGAAACACCAAATTTCAAGAAACCTATTAACTACTGAATAAATATAATCCAAAACACCATATATGATTAACATAAGTTGCAGTGTTGTCAGCGGTATTTGTACTTACGTCTACTTCTGTACTTCAACGAGTACAACAACCAAATAATTAGGATGGTACCACCGAATAGGTACAAATTGATTACTGTTGATTCTCTAGGAAGCTCACATTTGAAGTAAGCGTAGTTATTCGGGGTAAAAGTTGCCTAAAAACAATAAATTATTATGTAATAACTGCGGTTGAAGTTAAATATATTGAAGTTAATTTTTTTCATGGAACTTTTTAACAATCTACTACTACATGGTATAATACAATTAACAATGGTCATCTGATGTATCTGACAATTTGAAAAAAAAACATTCTTGAAACAAAAACTTGTTCAAATAAATATCAAAAATAAACCTGTAGCTAAGATAGAGGTAAGCTCTTCATATGAAGATTCCAGTGAGGATCAGTCTCTAGTGCCTATAAACCCTATAGCTTCCACACCCAAATAGATTCCAGTTGAGAACAAACTGAAGAATTGAATCCTCATATAAACTCTCACTTCCAATTTACCAGGGTAAATTTCAGTAGAATCTCACTATAAATTACAATAATAACTTTGTTTCTTTTCACTTTACTAGAGTCTAGTGGGAATGTATGAAAGAGGATTTGTTTTTGTTTCACTTTTTATTGTTTATTTGTATTTGCGCCTCTGTAGGTTCAAAAAATGTACACAAAATTTGAAATTTTATTTCACAAAACAAATTATTTGTACTTATGCAAGTAAATCAGTGCCTAAACTGTTACTAATATGTAGTTATTGAAAACTGTGTATTCCAAATTAGGCAAAATAGAAAAATAAATGCCTGTAATATAGCTGTAAAACCAGTAATTTTGGTTCGAGGAACCAAATTACTGTCTAAGTTGACTCAGTGATGATGCTAAGAACATTTTAGAACAAAATGGTTACCGTTTCTTTAAACTACCAACAACCCAAGATAATATGGATGGAATAATTAGAAACTAAGATAGGAAATCAAAACTAAATTTTAAGAAAAAAACTAATTGTTTTGTATATGTGCATCATAAGATATTGGTCTCTAGAAAATAAACCTCTGAGCAAACCTATATGGACTCAAAATTCTCAAAAAATTAAAATTTTGAACGAGAATTTTAGATAACTACATCTAAAGAAGTGAAAATTTAATGTAACTTCTAAGAAATCAAAATATTCCTATAGGTCCATTATTTAATTATGAGATTTGGTTCCAGCAAGACCATTGTCCTGTTCACAATAAACGTACTTGTAATAGTAGAAATATGTCTTTACATGGTGTGAATAAATGGCCTCCAAGATCACCAGATTTATCACGAAATGATTTGTTTTTTTTGTGGTTATTTGATTTGAGATTAATCCTTTATATTGAATTTTCACATTGTTCAAATTTTTTTTTATTTTTTAAATCTATTTTCTTTCCAAGTCATTATTGCAACAACATTTGACAATTTAATGTTTGTGGACTCGACTTAAACCTCACCATTCTTGATACTGATCAATTTTGATTCTAATAAACAAGGCACTAAAAGAGAGGGATAGTCAAGTATAACAGTTATAATTTATAAACATTTACACTGTATGACTCAAATAATTCTGACTGTTTCAAGAGAATATTTTGATATTTTTGAAATATAAAATAATGGATAAGACCGTTTTAAGATATAGAAACCATACATAGTGTTTTCATAAACATAATCAGTTGGTATAATAATTAAAAAAAAAAAATTTTTTATATATTCTACAAACACAATCAACTTTTCAAAGTTTATTTTTTAATAAAATAAGTTTCAAACTACTTAAACAAAATAGTAAAACAGTATACAGTAGCCCAATGAAAATAAAAATGAGCTTTCATACAACTACAACATTAGGCTTAATACAAAGATAATAAATAATTAATTTCAGAATGAAACTAGTAAAACTAAAAGAGAGAAATAAATTTTTTTTATGTAATGATTTTTTTAAGTAAAAAGTAAAAGATTTTGTTAAATTTGAAATAAACAAATACTACTTCTGTTACACTTACCAATAAATAATTTGGATTATCTTTATTCCTCCAACTGAAGCTAGGTATAGTTATTTCGAGGCCTTCTCCTACAGGTAATGCTCTAGTACAACCATGATGTGTGTGGCCGGATAATGCCAACCTAGGTTTCACTTGATTAAGTATTTGAAACGTAGCTTCTTGACTTAAACATTCCCAACGTTCCCGAAATCTTTCCTGTTTTATAGGAAACGGAGCTGCATCGAAATCATTGCATTCAATATCAGACTGTCTATATAAAGGGTAATGCTGAAACAAAGTAGATGTAATTATTTTTTAACAATATAACATTATGGTTCGATTGAATTATTTCACAATGTAGCACTTTTGCAACTGAAAGAAAAAAAAACTTTAAAAGCAATTTTTTTAAAATTATACCATTGTTTTTGTAGGATTAGTTCAATAAGTGTTTAACAGAATTTTTCTATTTATGTGCTTCGTTGACTATTGTTATTTTGTTTCCAAATGAAGCACGATAAATGTATGAGACTTCATTTATTGATGTTAACTAGACGTTCAAAGGATTGCTACAAACGGCTATAATACCGAACTTTTTCTATTAACAGTAAGAGGAGGTGCAACAAGTCATACAGTATTCCCTTAATAAAATACAATATAATAATTCCCCATATAAAATACAACACATACATTTAATTGGGGCACACTGATTAAATCAAGTGGAAATAGATCTTATTTTAATCAGAAACTAGACTGTGGCAGTTATGTCACTTCTGAGAGAAACTGAGCGTTGTTTCCTTGAATAAAGATAACAATAGCTGATATTTTGGCACTGGCACTGGCACATCTATCTAATGAGATAACTTTTCACACAACTATATAGAAATTTCCATGTCTACACATATTTTACTGCAATTTTATCCTGAAGTTTCAACTACCCTGTATTTTTACTTTATACAGATAACAATTTTAACACAACAGAATTTGGAAAATGTTACTTATGACAAATATGGTTTTGTTATTAGTGACAATTTGTTATTCCAACATCACCATTACAAATTCATGGAATTTTTCCATAAAACTTATCTGGCTATCACCAAAATGCACACAATTGGAAAATCCTTTCAAGACAGAGATCTTGTGGTTTTCATTATTAGAAATACACCAGATCTTCATGTGGCAGGTGAATATTAAGAATCTAATAGATTTTCGTTGATAAATTGTCTTAATTTTAATCTTTTTGCAAAATATACTGTCATAAAGTCTAAAATTAGATCAAAACATTTCTATGAAAAAAAGCCATTTCATTTGTATAAAACTTAAAATCAAGACGAACTATCAACAAAGATACATAAAAAAACTTTGAACCCAATTTGAAACAAACCTGCATTAATATTGGTTTACTATATTTTTCTAACTTCATATTGGGCGTACATTTTTCTGTATAGGTTCCTCTGGTACATTTCAAAATTTCTGAAACAATGTATCATAAATTAAAAATATGAAGTACTAGATACACAAAAAAGTTTTCCTTATCATTCTTCTCATATTTTTGAGCAGGGCACTAAAGAATTATTTAATTTCTTATGTATGTATAAGTGAAATATATAAAAAAACTCACTTTCAATTCTTGTTAGTTGTTGTTCAGCTGGTTTACATAAAAAACACCCATCTCCTTCCAAAGCCATACTATTCACTAAAACGAAATGATTTCCTCTAACACTAATCAGTCTTACAGCTGGAGCATCAAACGCATTCACGAACCTTTGATTCAAATATGGACTCACTCTAGAAAGTGAACTATGTAGCTGAATTTCCGAAATAATAACATTCTTACCCATAATGGAAGCCAATGTCATGATTTCCGACAGCTACATACATTTTGGTTTCTTCGGGCACAGAAAATAAACTATGGAACCTTTTTACGTAATTATCAAATTCTGTACTACTGCAATACAATCCTTCGTCAGTAAGGTCGCCTAATACGAAAACTAAATCAGGTTTGTGTAATGTCATGGCACTTTGGAAAGCTCTGTACATTTGCCATTCCCTTCGCAACTTATCAAACCAATGTCCGTGTCTTGATCCCAAAAGATGTGTATCTGTAATAACCATAACTCTAACAGGTTCTTCATTGGAAGGCTCTATAGATTCGTCTTGTGTTTGGGGATCTAGAATCGGCCAGCCACACTGGAAATATATTGTTGAATAGTAGACGATATTTTTTGTTCGATATTAAGAAACTTACACTGCTTTGCACCGCGTAGAAAATAAGATATTCACAATAAAAGATTAAAAACAATACACCGCAACTAGTATTCAGTAATAATTTTAGGTTAGGTCGCATTATTTGTTTTGACAATAGAATTAAGCACTATCCAATGTTCATTATTGTAAAACTGAAGATGGCATTCCAAATTTTATGGTTATAGGCAACCAATTCAGCATCCCGGAAATGGTGGTTATCTTCTTTTTGACCACTTAGGAGCGGTAAAAGAGAAAGATGAAAAATTATTATTATTAATTAACTAAATATTTTAGGAACGGTAAATTGTGCAATTTTTAATGTTTTTTTTTTTATTTTTTCGGCACATTTAGGATGGAAATAAGAAAAAATATCATATTATTAGTCGTAATTTAATTACTTTTATTAACAAGAAACAAATTTTTATACAATAATTGAATCGTTGTGATATTCACACAACATTACAAAGAAAGCATGAAGAAAGGGAACCTAACCTAACCTACCTTAACAAATTTTTCATAATTTGTAAAGTCCTGATTTTGCAATTGTTTTATTTTCCAAGCATATAGAAGCTCTACATTCTACTATTGGCAGATCTCATTACTATTAAGTCTTGGTTCGACACGAACAGTCTCTGTTTAACTACTAAAAAAACTTTATCCTATAAATCCTCAAATTCGATCAAGTTTCTTGGTCTATATATTGACGGTGCCCTTCAATGGTCTGTACACGTAGAAAACTTGCCAAAACAATTTTCCTCTGCTTGTTTTGCCATTAAATCTGTGTCTGAACAGCTCGATTCTCGAACTGCTTTAACAACTTTCTACTTATTCGGTGTCCGAATCGCATCTTCGTTATGGTTTGTCTTTTTGGGGGTCTTGTAGTTTGCACCTCTTCGATTCTATCTTCAAATTACAAAAAAGAGTTATTAATTATATTTTTGGCTTGAGTAATAGAATGTATTCAATTTTAAAAAACATAAAATTCTAATCTTCCCGCTCTTTTCATTTTAGAATCTATTTGTTTGGTTAGCAAACACTTTCACAACTCAACTGAGATACTCTTTCATGCCTAAACTACTAGAAGAAAGAATTTGGACATTTACTGAACTATACCCACTTTTTGATCTGGTAAAAAATTCCCATCATCTTCAGTGCCAAAAAATTATTCAATCAGCTACCTTCGGAATTAAAAATGGTAAATACATTTAATGAGTTTCGAATATTGACGAAGGCTGCTTGAAAGACCTTATTATTCTGTGGCAGAATTCTATAATTTACCATAGTCTCAATAGAATGGTATAAAATTCAATTTAGTGTGAAGTAAGATATTATATATATTATAATTACTTTAATTTCCTATTTCTTAGACCTTTTGATATGTTTATGTTTCTAAATGTTTCAAAATTATAAAAAAAACTAATTTTGAAACAGAAGAGACCTAACATCAAGATTATTTACAAACATATTATAATTACTATATTAAGTCCAATTGTTATTTTATATTATCTAATATAATATAATTGTTGGGCCTACAGTTTTTTCCTGCTCGTTTGGATTTGGAGCAATTGCAAAACATCGTAACCATTTTATAGACGGTTCACGCAAATTACTCAAGAATAATTTATGTTAATTTTCTGTTTAGAGCTCTAGATGGGTCTGCCAATATAAAAAGAAGTTATTTTGACAAAATGACGCACAGGCAAAGAAGTTTTTGTTGGTACTGGTTCTTAATATTTGTGTTATTTATGCAATTTCGATAATAATATGGATAATAGTGCATTTTATTCGTTTTAATATTATTGTTATAAAAAATTAGTGCTTTTACAATAAAAGACACCTCTCAATATTTTTATATTGAAGGGAAACTTAACCTCATTATTTTAGATTTCTTTATTGTCAGGCTACTTTTAAATCTGGCAACGTTGTTCACACGTGTCTTTGTTCTACCTCAATGGTCATCACTACTCAAGTGCAATTTTACAAGTTAGGTTAAAACTGGAGATTATAATTTGGATTGTACTCTAATTTAAGCCAAGAATAAACAGAGCTTCTCAATTTAATAGTTCGCAGTTGAACTCACGTTTTTTGTAGGTTTATATTCCGGTGGACAATATAAACTAAACTCTATTTACAAAACATTAGCATAAATCAACAATGTTGGTAAGTGCTTCATCATCAACGTCGAGTTTATCAAAGATAAAGTGTTAATCTTCAATCATTTTAGTAAAACCAAAATCATTTACTCAAAATAATATAAAAATATTAACAATGCATCTAAATGTTCTTGATTTTAGGTCTCTTTAGTTGCATTGATATATCAAAAGGTCTAAGAAATAAGAAATTAAAGAAAAATATTAGCAATTTGATAAAACTAGGTTGGAATTCTCAGTTTCATATTAGACTGACCCCAAATCACCGGTAATGTTTAAAACTAAGTTTGTCTGTAAAACTTGAAGAAAGTCAATAACTGTGGTTAGAACTGATGTTTGGAATTTAAACTTTCTCTTGTAAAACTAACTCATTTGATTGCGCAGGTTATATTTCCAATGTAAGTTGGAATTTCCGGAACCGCTGGTGATACTCATATTGTTTACACTACCACTAACAATTACAATGTCTGACGCGCGTTTCGATAACCAAGTTATCGTCTTCAGACACTAAAGGAAGTCAGACAGTGTAATTGTAATAAGTGTTGATGTAGTAGTAGCATATTTCAGTCAGTATTTCGAATGTAATAGAAAAACGAACACATAATATTTAATTTTTATTTAAATTGCATATGAACAGTGTAAAACAATTTCAAATTATTAAATTCATGTGATTGTGGCATTTACATACATATTTGTCCCATTCCAAAAAACTATTTCACAAGAGGAACCTATTTTTAAAATGGAAATATATGTTTTATTATATCACTAGTCTTAAGTTTATGTTAACAAATATAAATACCAAAAACAAATCTAAATTTTTATTGTAATATTCTGGATTAATTATAATTCTATCCTGGCGTAATAATTCATTATTCGTGTTGGATAAAGAAGGATAATCACCTCAAGAGTTTAGATTCTAAACACAAATTAGTATTATTAGCGTTCTCCAACATTTTATCTTATTATATTCACTTTATATGAAGGAATTATTCCTCAGGTATATCTAGAGGATTATTTAATGATTAGATAGAAAAAATAGAAAGTTATGGGAATTTAATTGGGAAACTAATACTTTAATACAGATAATTCGTTTTGTCTTACAAATTGACTAAAACGTTTATTTATTATGGTGTTACACACAAAAATATTGCAGAAAAAGTAGATTCTACAATAATATCACTGGGTACACGTAAAGTTTTCTTTTTTGTTGATTAAAAGTGATGGATTTTATACAGTCAAAGTTGATTATATACACACACCGGTATACTGAATTGTCGGCTCAAATTTAACACGCGCATGACATCACGCTGGAATCAGAATGTTTTTTTGGCCATTAAGATTAGGCTGGAGTGACAGTCTGCGATAAGCAGTGGCTTCGTTTGGTGAGATCAATTTAATTCATAAATCTTTTTGAATAAATAGGCTTTGTTTCTCCACACTATATCTCTCAGAGAGCCGCTGACTTTTGATACTTTCATCGCTTGTTTTCGTGCCTCCTCTGTCAGATTTATCTCACTAGATATATTCACTCTCAGGTAATTGAATCTTGATACCTGCTCTATTACTCCGCTATCGACTACCAATTTGCATCTAATAGGATTTTTAATTGATATATATCAGAAACCATATTATACAATTAAATAATTTCATAATTTTGCTAATTATATTTTAGATTTCACGGAACAGGCAGGAAATTGTATTCCTTGTAAACCGCACGTGGCATTAAGAACGTGAGTTTTAACTGGTAAATTCAAAAACCATATAAATAATACATATATAGACATGTCTTTGCATCATATATTACTTTTGGAATCAAAATAAAACTTTATAACTGGTATAAAGCATACATTATACATTTTGATTCCAACGTGACGTCAAATTGCGCGAGAGACCCACAGTGCCCAGGATAAAGTTAATTTGTTGCTACTAATGAGAATTGAATGAAAAAAAAAAATAATACAAGAAAAATATTTATGGCAGCTTTCAGTTGCAGAGTACATTTTTATTTATTACACATGCTGTTTTAAGATTTGTATTGTTTCCATGTGTGTTTATTTATAAATACTAGAAACATACTTTCTTCTTCTATATTGGTTTTCTTTATCGCTTACTTCATTATTATCATATCATCTTAAATATTTGAAATCACTTCATTCATTCGTAAATTTCAGTTTCTTCACTTTTCGAATGTGGATTTATCTCAAAACTCTACTTGGAGTCTGCCATAATTATTACACAATTAAAATAGTTATTAAAATGTAAAATCTTTAGTCACAATGTACAGTCATTACGGAAATCATCAGTAACGGATATTTGATTGACACATTTGTAACAAAGACGTGCGCGCGTAGTTTGACATGGAGGAAAATACAAAGATTTATACTTTTGTAAGCCCATAGAGTAAATATAAAGATAGAAAGAGTGAAATTGTACTGTTGTACATCACTTTTCAGTCGTTTCTGATTTCTTTGCCGTCCTGACGACTTGAAGCTTCGTCATATTGGCAATACAATCAGAATAGAGTGAAGAAAGATATAGAGTAGTCTATTGATGTTCTTTCTATCTCTAATAGCAGTTTCAGCTCACTTGAACAAACTCCGATACCTCCCTCTATGTTTAAAATTAACTCTATGAGTAAACCAAATATAGAAAGTATAATATTAATTTATTTTTCTAGGAAAAGTTATCATTTTAAAGTAACAATCCATTTTCGGAGTTATGTTAATGATTATTAAAAAGAGATAGTGAATTTGTAAACATCAGACTTTCAAAATTTTGTAGTTAGGCCTTCTTATTTTTATAGATCTAAAATCTTGAGGGAATATTAATTATTTAGGGATATTAACGATCAAGCTATTAATTCGTATGCCTATTTTTATTTTATCCAGAACATTACAACAAATTATTTAAATAATAATAAAAATTAGATATCATTGAGGCTTTACTTGAATTAAAACATATAACTTCAATTCGGTTTCTACTACAAACACAATTTTTTTGTAAAAACTCATTAAAAATAAGTTTAATCAACACAAAACTGTTAAACAGAGTAAAATATACTATTCGTAGCTCTAATACTCTAAAGCGAAAACTTTAATTCATAGATTCAATATTAAATATATATAGAGAGGCATGTAAGTATAATTATACTATGGGAAGAGAGAGAAAGAGCATCGGTTTACAACTGTCTATCTCTGTCTAGTCGTTTTAAAAATTAAAACTTGTTATTTCCCTTTTTTGGCGCTCTCACAAATCGAAACTTCAACGTAATGGCGATTCAAGTAGAACAAAGTAGAGAGAGATAAATAGTGGTATACCGATGCTCTAGCAGTTGGGGTCCACGTAAACAAGCTTCTATCCTCTCTATCTTTAATGTTAACTCTATGCTTTCATCATATCGTATGACAAAGGTAATGTTCTGAATTTAAATGTAATAGAGTAGTCTAGAGATTTAAAAAAGTCTATGATCTTATGTTGCAAGATCTATAAGACTTATTATTAGTGTTAGTAGAAAATATATGCTTTGAAAAACGTAACAGGCCAATTGTATGATTCATTAATTGTTTCAGTTTTACCTTTTAGTTCACCTCATAATATATTTATTTACAAATATGAAATGATTAATCTATAGCTGATGATTTAGAATTGTTTCCACTCTAGACTCATTCCTAAATTATCTGTTTGAGATAAAAACGATTTTATTAAAAGGTAGTATTATTTTTTCTCTGTTTCCACAAGTATAATTCATATTACTTACATTTTAAACGTAATATAATTTTGCTTTTACATATTTCAATTGTTTTAGTAAGGCCAATATAATATCCAATTTATTAAACAATACAAGTTACCTATCATGTCGTACTTATCATGTATTAACAAATATTTCACCACTACTTACAATAAATAATTTAACCCGATGATGAAATTAGTAACAGGTACAGACGTACATAATTCTTTAGTGTTTTCTGATATTTCTCAGCTAACCCAGATTTAATTCTGTATTTTAGATAACTATATTTTTATTACGAGTAGAGGAAGTCACTGATCAAAAAAATATAACTCAACTTATTAGTAAAACTTGATTAGACAAGTGTAGGTTAAAGGTTATGCAATGCTGTTTTAAGGCTCACCAGTTGGTACCATCAGAGTGAGGTTCCAAAGTAGCTGTCAAAAAATTTGTTCGGAAAAAAAGTTTCTATAAATCAGAACTGTCTTAAAACAGTAACCATCCGAAAAAACAACTTCAAAACATTCGCTTCTAACAAATTTTGACATAATATTTCGGAACTCTCTCTACACCAGCGCCTTTTGAGGCAAATCCAAACGCATCAAAGCCATCAAAACAAACAGTGATATTTGACATGACAATTCGTAGATAACGTACGTACTACACCAGCGCCTTTTGTAACATATTCAAACGCATTGGAGCTCCCTAAATAAACAGTGATATTTGACTTGACATTTCGTAGTATCGCTCTTTGTTAGCACCTCTAGTAGCAAATTATTAAACTCGGAATTGACGTTTCAAATTTTGTAGTAAGGGTTAAAAGGTTTACAAATAATAGAATACATAGAATTAAAGAAAAATGTACGTACTCATACTCAATTAATATCCTAAAATTATTTAACAATAATAATTATTCTACAAACAAATCACATAGTAAATTTCGAACAATCACTTTACGTCCTACTAAACGTGATCAGATCAGATTGGATTATTCAATAATTCCCTGATTCGTTTTAGTTATATATATATCAAATTGCATACTTATTAATATCAACAACAATATAATTAACAATAGCAAAATAATATAAACAATTGACTGCATTGCGATAAGTGATATTAAAAAATATTTGACAAAGTTGTATGATTAGCTGTTTCAACAATCGTTTTTACATCAATATACATTTATACATACAGTGAGAATCGAGAAAAAAACAGTTCGAACAACTTTTTGCGACAAAAACTGTATTTTCGTTACTATATCGACGTTTTCTTATTGTAAACGCTCTCCATTTATATACAGGATGTTTTGAATTGATAATAAAACTTGGAGAGATAGTTTGAAAGAAAACAGTTGCATATTTTAGAGTTCATAATTGTAATGTGGGAAAACTGTATTTTCGTTACTATATCGACGTTTTCTTATTGTAAACGCTCTCCATTTATATACAGAATGTTTTGAATTGATAATAAAACTTGGAGAGATAGTTTGAATGAAAACAGTTGCATATTTTAGAGTTCATAATTGTAATGTGGGATAATGAAACTTTTGTTGAAATATGAACAGAATATATTGAAAATCTATTCATAGAAAACATAAAATCATAGTTTTTGACTTTTTATTTAAAATTTTGTTACTTTTTTGGAATTCTTTTAGAATATTTATAATTTAATTTGTAAATTGCTGCTAAAATGGTTAACAATTCAAATGGAATATACTTTTTCTACAGATTGCATTTTTCTTATCGTTACCATATGTTCAAAACAGAGAATTTCTTACTTAAGTTATTGGCATTACAGGTAAATGCAGCTATGATAAACTTCAAAAATTGAAAATTGATGACTTAGTATGTCCCAACTCAGTTCTATAAGTCTATTCAAATTCAAATTTCCAATAAAATGCAAATGACGCTCAGGATTGAGAGCACCAACGTTTTTTAGAATCTCAATAGAAGGTTTCACCGGAGCTTTTTGTGTACCCGTGAAATTCGAGAGTATTGCCTTTTACTCAAGTCTAATGACTGTTCCAGTGTTCAAACGATTAAGAATTAGGTTTACAAGTTCGAGGACACTGGTTATACGTTAGACAAACAAAGACAAAGACCAAGGACATCACGTGGAAATACTTCTCAGTCTATTAGTAAGACTTTCAAAGTATTTGACACTAAGATAAACGTTACAGTGGATTTTGAAGAAAGATAAGAAATTACAAACATGAAAACGGTATGATGAGGATTCCAATAAGCACCATTATAAACATTAAGCCAGGGATCATTTTGTATAATAATCTCCTTAGAACTGAAATGCCACAAGGAGTCATTTTAGTTGGTTTTGCAGACGACGTCGCCTTAGTAGTAACAGCTGTAGCAGAATAATTTCTCATGAATCTGGTTAACACAGCACTGGAGCATGTAGGAAACTGTCGCGAAAGCAAAATCTAGAACTAGCGATAGAAAAAACTATTGACACACAAAAGGACAATATGCCTCAATGTACAAGCCACGAATGTTATGCCTTGGTATTAGGCTAGATACAAAATTCAACTTTAATGTTAAGGTGACAATGACTTCAAGTTTATAATCTATTCAAACGATAAAAAAAATGATATTTCCGAAGTTTCTTGTTTGCTTCTTCCATCGCCACTCATTTGACTGAAATCATTATCCGTCAAAAAGTTATCGGAGGCTGCCAGATTTGGTGAATATGGTCGATGAAGCGATGAATCATAACGCATCAAAACTATTATCTTCTTCCTCCCTTTAAGCAAATTTCAGTTAGTATACAAATTGAAAGATACTGACGCTGATGATAAATCGCTTTATTTCATTTACGTGTTTTTCTTTGATGAGCTTCAATTTACATAGTTCCAAAGTCACAATTTGGACGGTTGTATCAACGGATGATATCATAGGCCTATACTTTTTTGAGAACGAATATAATCGCAAGGTTACTGTTGGTTCGGAGCAGTATCTGGAAATGAACGAGGTGTTTTTTACATCAAAACTGCAGGATGTAATACCTGGATCTGCTCTCAAGAGGATGACGCAACTGCTAACACCTCCAACATCACTAGGTCCGTTAACTTTTTTTCTAGTGAAGTGATATCTATTATAAAGAGATCAGATTATAAAAAAAGGAGGCCTAGTTGGTTCAAGTATCATGAGCAATAAACTGCGCGGAAAAAAACGGATAACGCAGTAGGAGTAGATAAAAAACACTTAGAAACTCTTAACCTGCTCGGTAAAAACGTATAAAAGTACTATGGAATTTGTTTAATAATATTTCGTCTGCTTGGGGGTAAAAGTCATTAAGCGCAATTTTTTACAAATTCGAGAAAAAGCCATTGTGACTTGATATCAGGGCTACAGAGGCCCCTAACGTATAAAAACAAAAATTAGTGAAATGTTTCCATTTCTGGCAATTATTTTGGATACAATACAAGACTTGTCGAAAATTGACCAATTTTCTGTAGCTTTTCGATACATCTCGATAACAGAAAATGATGATAAAATACCTAAAGAATTAAAAATCTGTGAGTAATTTTTGGGGTTTGTAGCTGTATCCGATTCCAGTGCAGAAGGACTTAAAATACGATTAAAGGATATGGAATTGATTTGTCTAAATGTGGAGGACAGGGTTATGATGGAGCAAATGTTATGTCGGGTGTATATGGAGGATTACAAGCCCTTATAAAAGTGCATACTCCGAATGCCGTTGCACACGAATTAAATTCAATTTTAAACGATGCTGCGAAACATGTTATTGACTTTTATCGATAATTTAGAAAAAATATATACATTTTTTAGCAATATTATAAAACCCTGGGCAATGTTGAATAACGATTCATCTGAAAAATATAAAATTACCCTTAAAAAGGTATGCCCTACTAGATGGTCTTTATTATTTTATTAGCTTTATTAGCGATAAAAATCATGAAAACTTTGTACCAACTGAATTCAATTTCGACTAAAAAAAAAGACCGTGAAGAATGTAGAAACATAATTAACATTAGAGAGTTATGACTTCTTAGTGCTTTACTATTTGAAATCAGTAATCCTGTTTCTAAAGCTCTACAGCATGAAAATAATGACTTACAGAAAGCTAGTAAGCTAATATTTTATTAAGTAATCTTTTGAAAAGACTAAGCGAAATAAGAAATAAAAATTCATTCAATGGTTTGCTAAACGTGTCCAGAGATTTAGCAAAAGAGTGGCAAGTAACAACTGTTGTTAAAAATAAAAGACGAAAGATAACAAAATGAGAAAATTTCAGACCTGAAATCCTATTTCAAAGTCAATGTATACTATTGCTGTTTAGATATATTAATTCCTCAAACTAAACAAAGATTTTAGAGCCTTTGTGACTTGAGTAATGTGTTCGAAGTATTATAACCGGAGAATCTAGAATTCAGAAAATTCATTCCATTAAGGAACTCATGGAATTATTGCATCAAGTTTTCCAGAGGTAAGAACAGCTTGCTTTCTATTCTTAACACTTCCAGTTACGACCGCAAGAGCTGAAAGAAACCTAAGGTCTTCGATGGGGCAGGAACGACTATCAGACTTGTCACTATTATCTATAGAGGCAGAAATGTTGGAAAAACTGAAATCGTCTTCCGCTGCAGAAGATTCAATAAATCAATTTGCCGAAAAAAGCCAAGAAAAGTGTACATTTAATTTGAATTGTTTGGCCAGCTCAATTTCTAGGAGGATATGATAACTCATAATCAATAAATATTATTGATTCATCATTTCCCAAGAGCATAAAATCTGAATAAGTGAAGTGAATATAAATGCACATCAGAGAATGATAAATTTCACTATTCAATTATCTGAGAAATTTAATAAAAGTTAAAGTTTATCATAGTCACTTCATGGCAGTTTGATCAACTTCAACTCAACTTTATGTTTATTTAGTATGCCCCATATCAAATGTTTCAAATTGAAAGCAAAGAACAACCACAAAGACTTAAAATAGATATTAGAGATTCGTCCATCTAAGAAATATTGCTCGCACATTTGGAGCACAGGTCTTAAGCATACCCTGAAGATGCTCGACTCAATACAGAAGAAAGGGTTCGACTTATAGGTGATCCAGAGAGATCACAAGAAACTTGGACAGCTTGGAGCAAAGAAGAAAGGTCACTGACCTGATTCCTGCTAATAATGCCGTCTAGAGCAGTTTTTGCAAGACCTACTCATCATGCAGACGTGGCTCATGACCACGAAGTTCACCTGCAGACAACCAGAGCTTTATCGGGACTAATATCTTTTGAGAAGTGCAACCCTATGGAATCAAGCACGTTTTTACCGAGCACTACAACCTAGAGAAGCTCAAGATGATTACCCACAGGCATCTCCACACCGAGGCACCACTCGAACTACTCGAGGGTGATACAATTTACCTTCTTATGCTTGCTTTTAACATAAAAAAAATAATGATAGCCCATCAAGATCTTTAAGTTGAGGCCATTGTTTCTCAGCTCTCTTTCTGGCCGATAGCGCCCATTTAGAGTTAGATAAAGCAAAGAAAAAGTCTTGGTTCAGCTCCAGATGAAAGAGCTCCAAAGCCCTGTATGAATTATATCAATTTTTGTTATTTCAAAATATTTGTAACACATTTTTCTCTTTTAATAAAAGGATTATAGAATAATAATATTTTATTTCACTATCACCAACTATCATACTTGAAATATTGTTGGAAGGTTTAAACTCATTAAGTGCAAAAATTGAATTTTCGTCCACTATGAGTCAAGTGTTAATTACAGAAAAGGTAATATGATACACAATTAGTTTAAAAAAGGAATGAGTGGAAATTTGGAATTTTTCTTAATAAGCTCAACAACAAGCAGAAGTTTTATGAAACGGGCATTATTCCACCAGATTGGTTGAAGTCTACTGCTGTGGTAATTCTGAAAAAAGCATAAGCCAACAAAATACAGTGACCTTAAACAACAGCCTTATGAACTACGTGTTAACAACATTTTTTAAAATAATCCACAATAGAGAATAAAAAACTTGAAAGAATTAAAAACACCGAAATGGATACGCGTGTAGGATTGCTTATAACTCAATCGCTGATTCCAAGATGGGATATAAACCACGATGTTTATATATGTATTGTTGATTTTAAAAAAGGGTTTTTATAAGCGATTTCATTATTTTCTTGTATGATTTTTCTTTTAATATATTCCAATCAATTCTATAACCAAGTTTACTATCTCAGTAATTTGTTAACGATGTTTATGTCTACAATAACTTTGGAAATATAATACCGTAGCTAAAAATCAAGTCGAACAAACCTATGTTTGTTTTTTAGGATCTAAAATTGTACTATAAAATATGCAATTGCCTATTTTCATGCTGTTTATCTTTATATTTGTTAAAAAACTTTGCTCTAAGATTTGAACCTCACAAACCCAATTTAAATTTAATTATGAGGATCTTGTTTATTGATAAAATTTGAAATAAAATGCTGAGAATACTTTTTTGGCATATATACATTTCACACATCCAAGTTTAGTACCAAAATTCAATCCATATTTACAGTATGTTGAAATATAGACGAGGCAATAATATTTTCAAATTAGTTCCACACTTTATATTTCGACTCCAGTTGGAAATTCAAAAATATACAGGGAGTTCTGGGCAAAAAATTCGTGAGTGAGTAGATGACGTGGAAATAATGCTGTGACAAAAATTTTCTCATTCGATCACTCGTTTCTGAGTTATAGGCATTTAAAGTTGCGAAATCAGAATTTATATGTGAGTATATTTTCTAAATTACACATCAGAACTATATAAATTTTGAATGAATGATTACGTATGTCCGCGTAGTGTGTTTGACGGAATAAAAGATTCCACACTACTATCTGAAGGTCAGGAACGGCTCATGCCCAATGGTTAACAATCCCTAACTTTTACAGGAACAACCTGAACAATCTAAAGATAGCAAAAATGGATTTTTCAATGAATTTTTCAACAAAAAGGTACTTTTTGTTTAGCTTGATAAAATTTATAGTTTGGGAGATATGTAGACTTTTCGATCGTCGTACATGCCAAGGTAATCGTTCGTCATAAAGAGACATTCTGAAGAAAATTACCATAAATTATTATTTTTCAGTTCTACACATTTCCGGAGGATATTTCTTTGAAATTGGAAGTGCGTTCTAAGAATATCACATAACAGAAATCAATTTGGTTAAATTCTGAGTATCGCTGACCCTTCAGATTATTATAAAAAAAATATGGACCTTCTAAATTATTACTCAATAGTAGCCTACTACATGAAAAGTAATTATTAATCTCTTTTAAGTTTTTCCTTATGCCAGTAATATGATTTTCGATAGTATGTGCTACAAACGTTTTTTTTTTGTTTATTCATTAGTTCTTCAAGAAATTTTTGATTGTTTTAATACCTCCTGTAAGTATATTCAATGAATAATTACAATTTATGGTAATTTTTTTCAGAATGTCTCTTTATGGCGAACGGTTTCCTTGGCATGTACGACAGAGTTAAACAAAGGGCATCTTTTTATTGAAAGTTATGGATTGTTTATGATTACATAATAATTCATAAAAAATTCAGAAACGAGGTGTCGTTTGAGAATTTTTTTTTATGTCACAGCATTATTTTCACGTTATTTACTGACTTCCGATTTTTTAGCATCAAGTCCTGGAACACCCTGTATAAAACCACGTTACACTAAGAAATAGGTTTATTATATAATACTTTTGAGAAGGTAGTTGACAACATTTAAAATGAGGTATTAGTTAACCTTTTTACCATTTAGATTCTAAAAGTTTGAATGTTGAAAATTGAAAACTAACCTAAAAAATATTTTTGAATCTATCAAATGGGTACTTCTTCTTTTATGTTCTTAAACTTATCCAGCTTCGTACGTTTATTCTAAACAGTACCCCAATTATAAGTTATTAAAATATACTTTCTTTTTTTAATGAGCGCTTAAATTTAATACCGTTGGCCTTATTTCGGACTGGAAATCAATTTTCATGAGAATTATTATGATTAAACAAACTGCAAATGCAACTGAACTTGCAACTTAAGTTCCTCAGCTTGTTGAATCACATAAAAACATTGAAACACTGAGAGACTCAATTAGAGCCTCAATGATCGCTTTGTGAGAAGAATTTTCCATGAAAACCTACATTTCCATCAATCTAAGATACGAGGGTTGCCTTTTAAGTTGTCACAATCGAATAATAGGCGCCGTTAATGATTTGTCAGCATTGACATTTGTTATTGCGGAGCCAATGGTAATTTAGAAAGTGATTCATTAGATTGGTGAGAGTGAAAGTTTATAAGAACTGCAAATGCAACAGAACTTGCAACTTAAGCTCCTCAGCTTGTTGACACATAAAAACATTGAAACACTGAGAGCTTCAATGTGGTGATCATCACAGCGTTCTGATCGCAAAGATGCGTCTTTCCTTGGATTTTCCGATCGCTTTGTGAGAAGAATTTTCCATGAAAACCTACATTTCCATCAATCTAAGATACGAGGGTTGCCTTTTAAGTTGTCACAATCGAATAATAGGCGCCGTTAATGATTTGTCAGCATTGACATTTGTTATTGCGGAGCCAATGGTAATTTAGAAAGTGATTCATTAGATTGGTGAGAGTGAAAGTTTATAAGAACTGCAAATGCAACAGAACTTGCAACTTAAGCTCCTCAGCTTGTTGACACATAAAAACATTGAAACACTGAGAGCTTCAATGTGGTGATCATCACAGCGTTCTGATCGCAAAGATGCGTCTTTCCTTGAATTTTCTGATCGCTTTGTGAGAAGAATTTTCCATGAAAACCTACATTTCCATCAATCTAAGATACGAGGGTTGCCTTTTAAGTTGTCACAATCGAATAATAGGCGCCGTTAATGATTTGTCAGCATTGACATTTGTTATTGCGGAGCCAATGGCAATTTAGAAATTGATTCAATAAATTAGTGATAGTGGACGTTTATAAGAAGGAAGTGCAAAAATGGAAATCATCCATGACAGGCTTACTTTTTTGTATGTGGTGTACGTAGTGAAACATTGGTTTCGCTCAAAAAAAGAGCCACAAATGCTCGAGAAAAGTTGAAAAAATTGGCCAACGTTTACAAGTCGTGCTAGTTAGCAGCAAGACATCATTCCCGGAAATGAAAACTACGTAAAAAACGTTTGGCACCATTCCTGATATAGATTCATTATTGGGTTAACTTTGAAGAAGATTAAATAACTTTGTTTTTGATAAAACATATTTTTGTCATCAAACCTTGTACTTCGAGTCATCAGATTAACATAATATTGCTTATCGTTTGGAAAATATTGCTTTGTCGTGTTGATATGTCGTTATTTGAATATAATAAATAATACAAATTTTTTTGACGAGCTTACGTATAGGTACATGCCCGGCAAAACAAGCTCGTTAGTAAAATATAGCCATAGGTATGGTTCACCCCTTTCTTACATGACGTACAATAAAAGTTTAAGACTTCATATCAAGTTTACAATTACGCTAAAAGTTTTGCTTTTCTCTTAGAAAGTGAATAGAGCAAATGTTTACATAATACTAGGCGTTGTAAATGTGGATATGAGTTTTGGTTATAGATAAGGGCAGTTTTCAAATTACAGGAACATTGTGTCACATATTGAGGCTATTTTTCACTTTCAGAAGGACACATTTCAAAGTGGAGCTCCTTAAGAAAAAACTTTTTTCTCCTCTACCCTCCATAATATCAATTGGAAAATATTAGTCTTATCATACTAGCGATTTGCGAGCGGCTGCGGAGCGGGCGCGCAACGAATGCGTCGCGTACACGCCTCTTCGTCTTCGTCGCGTGTTTGTAGTGCAAAATACACTCATTACCAAATTGATTCCGCAGCGATCTCGTTGCACGTCCGCAACGAATTCGCTGCGAGTGCGCGGCGTGATCGTTGCGCGCTCGCTTCGCTTTGAAGACGCTCGCAATCCGCTAGTATGGTAAGGCCCTATTTTTCAAATACGACATTAGAGTGCATTGGTCTCACTTCATTTTGTAAGTTCATAGTGAATAGATTAACACGTTGATTACCAACAACGAAATACATTTTTTTTTAATATCCTACATATTCTGTGCCTTTTCGTAATAACTTTGTATATAAATTTGTATTTTTTGTGATATTATACAATTAAATGAAATTCCGAACACTACTGTTTTGCATGCAATTCCTTGCAAGATAAATAAATTGCATAGACGAATATTGCACGTCGCTTGACATAGTACAAGTCTCTTGACATTGCATGATGGTTGCCACTAAAGGCCGCTTGACATGATGCAAGACAACGTGCAGTGCAATGCAAGACGCAATATTTCAATCAATCAAAAGCATGCGCAGATGAAGTTCAGCTTATTGTTTCATACAAGATTTCGTACTTGCAACATTATCGGTTTGATTTCATTTTATTACGTGCAAGCTGCAATTCTAGGGAGAAATCTAATTACTTTTGGTTTAACAGATCAGCTGACTTTCGTAAAACTTAGCTTTATTTTCATTGTTATGCTAAGCACAAAATATTAAATGAAATTTGAGGTTAGGATTTTGATTTATACTCTTATCTGTCAATCACACTCCGAAAGCAAAGTAGCAGAAGTTATGATTATTGCTAGTGATGCACTTATTACTTTTATCTAGTTTACTTTACCGAGCTTGTTTTACTCATGGAATTTTTATTAGTGTCGACCATAATGCAATGGCAGAGACTAGCGCAAAGCCGCTTGACATGATGAAAGACAACGTACACTTAATTGCATGCAATTTCTTAGAAGATCAGTAGAGATTATTGCATGCCGCTTGAAATTATGCCATTCCATAAGTAAAAGTAATTTCTTAACCTCAAATTTCATTCATTATTTTGTGGACGGTTTAAAAATTGAGCTAGGTAAAGTAAACAAGAAAAAAGTGATGAGTGCATCACTGGCAATAATTAATCTGTTACTGCCTTGTTTTTGACGTCTGATCGACAAAAAAGAGAACCTAGCCGATTGTGTGCCAGGCTTTAGCTAGATAGAAGAATACGATGAACATGGTCCCCAATATTCAAGCACATTGTTTTCCCAGTGTATATGAAAATTATCTGTATTTTTCAAACAACGTTTTTTTTGAACTATTCATGACGCAAAAACTTCAAATACTAATCACAGTAAAATATGCCTGTTGTATATCCGCTTAAATGATGAAAAATACAGAGTAAATCGAGCTGTTTAAAATTTTTGAGGTTAGGTTTGATAAAAACATTATCAATCACAGAAGCAAGAGATAAGAAATTTAATTTTTTAAGCTAGTGTACGCTAAGGTGAAAGGAGTTGATCAAGTCAAATAAATTAAAGTGACATGTATTCAATAGTAGGTACACACATGTATTTTGGTAGATTTAAAATGGTTGTGGATTCGTATTCAAATAATGCGTGAAGCCCTTTCACTTCGAATAAAACTAGAAATAACTTTACGAATTTCTTGCAAGATCAGAATGTTGCATAGACAACTATTTCATGTTGCTGGAGATTACTCTATTTTCTTGCATAATAGTTGCCACTAACAAAAATTCCATAAAAAAAGTAAACAATTTCCTAACCTCAAATTGTAGTTTATATTTTGTGGTCGCTTTAAAGGCTACTGTCTGTTTTTAGCTGTAGAATTAGTAGTGAGAAAACATACAAAATTATATTTGAGATTTAAGTGATTGATATTTAGCTTTGTTCGCACAGTAGTCAGGAACTATCAGGAACTGTCCGACGCATGAGCACTCGTCTTTTGGGTTAGCAGAATTAAAATTTCTAGCCAGGGTTCCCAACTTTTGGGGATTTTCCCCCAAAATTTAAGGAGAAAAGATGTGAGAAGGGATATTTTTAGGGTATTACATTTCCAGGGATTTAAGTAACTTCAAATATCGATATATAACATTCTAAAGAATAAGTTGCGTATCATGATATCGATTGAAATGTTACAAAATATGATACTGGTTCGATCCACACTGCAAACCGTAAAAATATTAAAATTATTTAGTGTCGTTATGTATGATTTTGAAAAATCAGAATCTGAGGAAAATGATTTGTTACTTGAAATTTTCTATAATTTATGATTAAAGAATTTAAAGATATAGCCGAATGAAATTACTAATCGATTGTTTGAAATTTATTATTTATTTAATGGTATCTTATTATTTTTGATGTTATTTACTTAAAAACATTCAGTTACTCATTTTATAAATAATAGAATTTTTTAGGGGGAATCTTTAGTTTTTCTGATTATTTTAGAGGTTTTTGATTGGAGCTTTAGGGAGATGAATTTTTGACAGTTGGGAACACTGTTTCTAGCTGCTGATAAATAATCAGGCGTTCGCAGAACAAACTGTAGTAGTTGGAGACTGTTTTCTGAAAAAAAAAATTTTACTTGAAGTTTTCTAAAATTTATGATTAAAGATTTTAAAATAATGATATTGCCGAATGAAATTACTTATCGATTATTGGAAATTTATTATTTGTTTAATGATATCTCATTGTTTGTTAATTAATTTGAAATATTTAATTACTCATTTTATAAATAATAGAATTTTTTAGGGGGAATCCTTAGTAATTGTGTTTATTTTAGGGGTTTTTGATTGGTGCTTTAGGAATATGAATTTTTGACAGTTGGGAACACTGTTTCTAGCTGCTGATAAATAGTCAGGCGTCCGCAGAACAAAATGTAGTAGTTAGAGACCGTTTCCTGACAGTCATAAAAATACGCGGGTTCGTAGGAAATTTTGAATTGAAGACCTGCGCACTTGAATAGTATAAGAAAGATTTTGCTACATTTGATATTTTATTTACTGTAAATTTATTATTATTGCTGATTTGAATCTTTTATTTATAATAGTTTCTATTGAAAATGATGAGTTGAAAACTACTTAGAGTACTACTACAGTGTAATAAAATACAGTTCATTGAAAACTTCAGAGTAAATTCGTCAGTTGCAATTGAAATAACAGAGAAACTAAAACTTTTACTTCACTATAATATTTTTATGGTTTGCTGGACATAACTCAGCATCCTCTAGAGATGTTGTTGACTGATTTGACATTGCAATTAGTACGTTGAGTAAGGTTGTAGATAGAGCAGCTTATTTTTTAAGCAATCTAACTTCTAATGTCATAACCTGACCCACAGCTGAAGAGCAAATGCATATAAGCTAACAGTTAAAGGCGCAGTGGATGGAACCCATATTAAATACAAAAATAAGAGAGATTATGTTTATAGAGTGATCGTTTTCTAGTTTTTTAAATTGACAGATGATAAATTTGTTCGTACTGCACATGAATCAGAAAAAAGTCGAGGACTCAATTCAAACCGCACTTGCGCAGAAAAAAATTTGTCCGGGATTCGCCTGTGCGAACAAAGTTGTAACACTTCTGCACACAATGCCGCCCTATGGTGCTGTAATTGGAAAACTACCAATAAAACGGATGTGTAATACAAAATTAAGTTCATTTTATATAAATAGAATTATTCGATTTGTAAAATAATTGTTGAAACCGATAATAAATAAACTTTTTTTTGAATCTTACATGAATTCATTAGTAAGTTTGATATTTTTCATAAATTCAGGAGGTTTTTGGAGTACTGCTTTCGAACTAAGATAGATATTTAGTATTTTAATCACAAAAAGTTAAAAATTCTAATTTCTTATTCATTAAATGTTGATGTAACTTTAAGAATATTTAGATTTTTTGTTTTAAACAATTCATAGTATTAAATTAATGAGTTGTAACAATGAATTGTTGTGTTTTCATATAAGCCAAGGATCGGCGTCAGTTGCCTGACGAATTTCTCGAGAACCGCCCATCGTACGACGAAAATAGTAAAGATCAATTTTATAGATAATTATTTTTGCAATCTTCTTTATTTGAAACTGTTTTTGTATAAAAACGAGCCAGACATATTACATGTCAACGAAATCGAAAAAGACTCAAACTTAGATTCATCGGTTATGAATGAAAATCGCCTCGTGAAATAATACGCCACTTTTTATATAAAAACAAATGTCTGAGTCCGTTTTTTTAAAGTAACATAATATAAAATATCATTTCGTGGTGTTTGTTTGCTACCTAGACAATCTTTTATGATGATACCGTTTTACCATTACAAATAACAATAAAGATTGATAAATTATTAGATATTCTCCACACTATTTATAATTTTAATTGATTCACTACATAATTATATTGACATTTTTGTGAGCACTTTATGCAGCGTCGGATTAAGAAGTAGTGGGACCTGGGACTAAAATCGACCCAGGTCCCACTTAAGGAAATCAAAATCAGCACGAACTCTTTTAAATGTAATAACTTAGTTTCAATTCAATATAAATTTAACATTGTAGAGCGATGTACATTTTTTGTTCTCTTTAAAACCTTTTCACTGCTAGTATGACTTTATAAATCATTTCTGAAATCCATTAGAATGGGTTTATGGGACTATTTTAATCACTGTAAAGGGTTTTCCAATAAGAGGTGTTATTTTGAACAGCCCGCTATTTCGGTAAATGTCACTTTTGAAGCTGCCATTTTTTGACATTTGACAAGTAGAAACTACGCCATTAATGAAAATGGAACGATACACGCTTCAACAACGCATTGGAATTATTAAAATTCACTATAAAAATGGTGAAAGTTTGGCAGAGACGGTTCGTAAAACTAAAACATTTTTGGGTCGACGTGAAGCACCTTCTCGGACCGCAATACAGAAATTGGTGGAAAAATTTGAGCTGTTCGGACAAGTTAGTGATGTGAAGAATGAAACCCGTGCACGTCGCTCAAGAACAAACTGAGAATATTGCTGCTGTAGCCCAAAGTGTTGAAGAAAACCCAGGTTTGTCCATTCCTCGTCGTTCTTTTGAATTAACCATTCCACCAACGTCATTACATCGTATTTTGCATAAAGACAGTTAACACACGAACTCAAGCCGGTCGATCATCAACAACGTCGTGTCTTTGCTGATTGGGTCCTTGAAATGCATTTCCACCTTGGTGGTTACGTCAATAAACAAAATTGTCGAATCTGGGGCTCGGAAAACTCAAGAGTTATTGTTGAAAATCCTCTCCATCCTCAACGTGTAACTGTTTGGTGCGGTTTATGGTCTGGCGGTGTCATTGGACCTTACTTTTTCGAAAATGAGGCTGGAGCAACAGTTACGGTGAATGGATTGCGCTATCGAAAGATGATTAATGATTTTTTATGGCCGGCATTGGATGGTATAGATTTGGACAACGTTTACTTTCAACAAGACGGCGCTACGTGCCACACAAGCAACGAAACCATCGATCTTTTACGGGAAAAATTTCCGGACCGTGTTATCTCTCGAAGAGGTGATCACAATTGGTCACCGAGATCTTGTGATTTAACACCTTGCGACTTTTTCCTTTGGGGCCACGTGAAAGATAAGGTCTACGCCAACAGTCCGGCATCGATTCAAGACCTCAAAGATGGAATTCGTGAGGCTATCGAGGACATAGGGCAGCCGCTTTGCAGTTTGGTTACGGAAAATTTCATGAAAAGGATATGGTCCTGTAAGCGCAGTCGTGGCGGCCATTTGGCTGATGTTGTGTTCCATTATTAACGGCATACCTTCCTCTTTATAATGAAATAAACATCCGATCATTTATCTCAAAAAATGGCATTTTTCTTTGAATATCAAAATAACACTTCTTATTGGAAAACCCGCTAGCAGTCAGATGTTAAGAATCTCGCGCCCGCACAGAACATTCGTCTGGACCTATTAAAATGGGGCAAAACAGGGAAAGCTTCACTGGCCCGACTATAGAAGGGCGTCGCAGTGAAAAGGTTAAAACTTATAACGAGTTTTCTGCTTCAGAATTCGCTATAGGTATCATCACGAGCAATCGGTAGGCTGTATATACGAGTGCCTTTTTCTTTCAGCCTCCGATAGACTATAAATAAAAGACAAGTTCATATAAAAACAATAATTTTACTACCAAAAGATTAGTACACTTTCGGTTACTTTTTGACATATTCACAACAAGAGATTGAGAAATTTGTCATATCTGTGAACAAGCTTTTCAATACATTCTTCAAAGAAAGTTGCCGAAAGTAGTCTAGCCGTTCAGTAACAAAAGAAACCTTGAAACATCTGAAACGACAGATTTGCATCATTGGCTCCCTTCCTCATGCACATCTTTTAACTTTCGACACCATTCACGCCCAACACCATCACTCATGAAGTTTTCCCCATATACACGACTCATTCTCCGATGTATTTCTGCAGCACTATGGCCTTCAGTCTGTAGAAAACGAATCTCACTTCGCAATTCACACTTGGCGGGAGGATCAATAATGGCGGACATGTTTACGTGGCTGTAGCACAACGCCGAATGACGCCTGGAAGTCAACAATGACGGAGTATGTAGTGCGAGAGTTCCGCACGGAGCGATCGGAGGTTGAAATAAAAACGACCCTCATACGTTCGGAAAAGCTTCGATCATATCTGATTCAACGATCCAATTAGGCATTTTCAAGGGTATTAAAAATTATTTGTTTTATCAATCAATTTGGGTTGAAGTTTAATTAGAGGAATGAATTGCTGTAATTGACAAAATAATTCAAGTTCTAGATTATTCGAATATATTTCTACTAGAGATTTTACTCGCACTTCTAATTCATAATTTACATTCTGAATGCATGAAATATATTTTTATTTATTATTATTTAGAGTATAAAATTAGTGTGTGAATTAAATTACTTTAATTTATTCATTTCAATCAAATTTTCAAACAACTTTTGGAAAAAATGCAAATTTTGCTGTCGATCCAATATTTCTTCTAAAATAAATGTTAGAATTAGTTATTTTGCCCTACTCGGGACCAGGAGCTTCGGCCTCCGCTAGAACCTCCCTAAATCCGACGCCATTTTATGTGTTAAGAAATGTTTTTCGTATACAACGAGCAATATTGCCACTGATAATGTGCCAAGTTGTAGCTCTTGAGCTATAAATGTTACGGGAAAAAATTTTAAATAAAATTTATAGGGAATTTCATGCACTACAAATTCAGTCACCATCATTTTCAACTTATCATGAACCATTAACTATATATTTAGCAAAAACTATATTAGAAAAAAGTTTGGAGAGGTATAATTAAAAACAGATGCGTTATACAAAAAAGTTTTAAACAAAAATGTTGGCAAAAATGATTATCTATGAAAATAATTTTTGTCATACGATTCGCGGTTCGCGAGATATTCGATAAAACGTATTTTTCAATATGGCGGTTGATGCGGGCGCTCTCCATGACGTCCTCTCGGATTTAAATTCAGGGGACACCCCTAATCAAATTCCAAGAAAAAATTCGTTGTCTGGAACTTTGCAAAAAAAATGCTTGGCCTAATAGATTTCTAATTACTAATCGGGGCATTAATAAATTTGATCAAAAATCATATTTTCTTGTCATATTTTAACTTGTTTACTATCTTCTGACGTAGTCCGTTACAAAAACGTTGATTTTAGTAAACTTTTGAATATATCAATGTAGTATACTAGTTACATTATGAATAATAATTTAAAACAATTTCGAAAATTAATCAAATGGATTATTATGTCAGTTTTAATTAAAAATCACTATGAATAAACTGTTTTGAATAAATCCAACAATCTAATTTCTAAAAGCCGCTTGACATAATGCAATACAACGTGCAAGAAATTGCATGTAAGTCTCTGTAGTAAGTACAAATTCATAACCTCAAAATTTATATAATATTTTGTACCTAGTTTAACAATGAAAATAACTTGCAAGCAATAAAAATGATACAAAACAGATAATGTCAAGATCTTGCATGAAACAATCAACTGAATTTAATCTGCGCACGATTTTGATCAAGAATATTGTGCCTTGCATTGCATTGCACGTTGTACTGCATCATGTCAAGCGGCTTTTATTGAGAGAAGACTTCACGAAAATTAACTTAAATACCTACGAAACCAAAAGAAACAAATTGTTTATAAAGAAACATGAACTGATAACTTTTTGTTGATGTGCGATATTTATCTTCATATCCAGTACTTATAAAAACGTCCTTAGCTATGAATTGAGCAAAAATTCCAAGTTTTTCATTCTAATATTCATATCGACACCTCATATTATAGGAGATGAAATATAAAATGTCATTGTGAATATATTGTTGAATTTACAAAATGATCATGTTTATATCATATCAAATGATGGTTTACGAGCAAAATTTATTTGCAAAAAATTGATGAATTAGCAAAAATCACATCACATTTTCAAGATAATATGAATGTAGTTGGTTAGGTTGTTGGGAGACACCAACAACCATTATTTCGATGTAACAAAAGTAGCATATTAAAAATATGCTACATAATTAAAAAAAAATCTTTTTCTTGTGTTCATTTTATTTGTCAATTGCTAAAATTTTGTTGGTAATTGGTGCAGTTTGCACAAATTCGATGTTCATCACTTATAGTCCAGGAAATAAAGCTTAAAAAAAAACGCATTTTTTTCGTACTGCATCAATTTGTACAAAAGTTTGGGATTAGACTCATTTCACCCTGTAGTTCATTTTCTATATTGTACCGTTGTACAATTTTTGTTTTTGAAGAGTGAAAACTACCCCTAATTGTAAAAAATTATAAAATAACATTTTAAACCTTAATAGGAGTGAAATATGGCTTGGATTAGTTAAATATGGATTTTTTTATGCTGAAGAAGACAATTTCATAATAAATCATCACATCACGTGCTATTTATTTCCAATTTTAGAACACCAATGACGACGTTAAGTTTCTTAAAACGTTTTCCAGGACCTGTTCGATGGGTCCAAAACTATTTACATAGATATTCCTACGTTGTTGCAAGATAATCGTTAATAACTATGGACAGAAAAAATTATATAGAAAGCTTCAAATTGTACAATGTATTATGTACGAAATTTTAAAACTTTTTGCTGCAGCTCCTAATCCATCACTTGAGTATCTTCATTCTTAGAGGAATCACATCAATGTACAAATTAGTAACGTATTTCATTGCCGATTGTGCTGATTGCTTGTGATCTCTCTACGAATTTCGTAGTTGTCGAATATCTGATAAATTATTTTTACTGATTATAACTAAATAATGCTATATAGACTACATTCAGATTAATAATCATGTTATGGGTAACTAACAATTCATTTTATACTGAAAAACAATTAGGGTGATGATTGTATGTGGGCATATTATTTGTACTTAACTAGATTATAAAAAACTAAAGAGGAAATTAGTCAGCTACATCAGAAATTTATTAGAAAACAATAAGGTGGTTAATCCAAACCAATAGTGTATGAGATTTTATACAGCTTTGGGGTCTCGTATAAATTTGGACGAAATGGATGAAATTGCTAATTGGAGAAATATCGATTTTATATAACGATAATTTAGCTGATTAACCTCTTATATACCACATAGCCCATCGAAAAACAAATGGCCACAAATTCATCAAAGTTATTTCTAAAAGAATACGTTTATACAAAAAATCTTGTTTTTTATTATAATTATTGAATTACAATTATTTATCGCCCTTGATACAATGGTCATAATACTAGTTTCAATATATAGCAAAGATTTATTCAAAAAAGTGAAACAATATTTATTTTTTATCTATGCATAAACACAAAACAATTCCTAGTTCTGTTTAGACAAAAAATTTATACATTTCGTACTCTCAACTGACTTGAGTAAGGAATACTTGGTTCCTTGCATCTTTGAAGATTTTCTTTTAAGTCTGGCCAACACCATTTCTCATTATTTCCATTCAATAGTTTTGCTAGACCTTTTTTTCTCTTTGCTGCTAATGCCTTTTTAATATAGCTGTTAGGTCTACCACCAAGGATTATGATTTACATTGCATCAATTGTCAGCATTGGTTGATTTGAAGGAAATTGGATCAATGATTTATTGTTCGTTGAAATTATTTGCTTTACGTTCTCTTAAAACATAACCAGCTGTTGATAACAGCTACACCAAAAAAATTAAAGTATAGCTGAAGGTAATATTTCATTAAATACAATATTAAGACAACTAATAGAGATATAACTTTTGTTTCCTTCTGAAACCTTTCTAAAGAAGATACTAATACGACTGATTCATTATCTATCCATTTACATCCCTTAGTCACGTCCCTTTTTTGTCATGTCTATATCATCTGTAAAAGTAAGACTATGAAACCTCTTTGTATAAACTGTAGACCAAAAATTCCTCGTTTGTGTAGCTCAACAAATATTTCTGGCGAAGAGAACTGATTCATATTTAGGACTACATTTGAACTAATTCCGAAATGCGGAAAGTTAGGATTTGGTTCTCTTTTTCAGCTACAAATTTCAAAATTATGAATTGGACCAGTGATATCATATAACATAAATTTTATACCTCTATTTATTTGGTTTTTGGGGTTGGACTGTCCCCTTGAATCTGTTAATCAATACATAAAAGTTGTTGCATTGGTATAGCTCTAATATTTCTCAATAAGGATTCCATCAAAGGCCTTAATTTAGAAAGACTATCGAAATTATTTTGATTAGTTTTAGAACGATTAACAAACAGACCAAATACTGAGACAAAAATGGCGATGGGTAGGACATGTTGCAAGGATACGAGATAACCGATAGACAAAAAGAATTCTAGTTTGGAGACCGAGAACAGACAGACGAAATCCAGGAAGACCCCTTAAGAGATGGACTGACGATATTAAAAGAATACGGACAAATTGGGTAGCAACCGCTTAGAGCAGAGAAAACTGGAAGCATTTGGAGGAGGCCTATGTCGAGTAGTGGACGAGATAAAGCTGATTGATGATGATGATGATGATGATAACAAACAGAACTGTAGAGACTGGAGCAGAGAAAATCTTCAATAGATGTGTGAGGGCTTACACTCAAAATCCAAAAAAAGTTGACGTTTGGGCTGGTATCGTTAACAATTAAATTCTTGGCCCTTATTTTTTTGAGGTGTAGTTATTTTTTAATCACTCGAAACTAAATTTTAAAATCAGTTTCAAGCGGTTACTCGATATGTACAGTTTATGTCCAAAAAATTTACCGTAGGAAAAATATAGCAATGTTGTGCCCCATATTTGCCCTCGCACTAAATGATTTTTTCAATAGATACAGTGAGTAGTATCAACCAAAAAATACTTCATCCGGTAACTCGATAGGCCAGGTTTTTTCCAGCCAGCTCTTGGACTATTTGTATTCAATTCACATTTGTATGTATAAATACTGGCTATGTGCAAAGATATCGCAATAATTTTATTTTTACCTGAATGAAAGACTGTACCTTAATCTACTTTTCTGCATAATTTCCGTGAATATTGAGGAACTTGTCATAACGTGACACCAGTTTTTGAATACCCTCCTCATAAAATTCTGCCGTCTGACTTGTTAACCACTGTATCACAACTGTTTTGACTTCGTTATCGTCTTGAAGACGCTGACCGCCCAGGTGTTTCTCCAAGTACAGGAGCAAATGGTAGTCTCTGGGCGCCAGATCAGGGCTGTAGGGAGGATGATCTAGAGTTTGCCATTGAAAAGATTTGATGAGATCTTTGGCCCGATTAGCCACATGTGGACGGGCATTCTCATGCAGCAAAACGAAACCTTTACTCAACTTGCCACGTCTTTTGTTCTGGATTGCACGACGCAGATTGTTCAATGTCTCACAATAAGACGCTGCATTGATTGTCTCATTACGAGGCCCAAACACCACTAGCAATACTCCTTTTCTGTCCCAAAAAACTGTGCACATGATTTCTCGGGCATAAATTGTTTGCTTAAACTTCACTTTTTTGGGTGATGATCACTCATAATGTTTTTTCCGTAAACTTCACAGATCTCACGATGAAAATCGATCGGTTTTACGTATAACAGCCCGTACTTCACAATCGGCGGGAGTCACGATTGTCTGAGGCATCGTAAACACTCAGTAAACAACGTACACAATGAAGAATCAGACTGTAATGGCGTGCATGTGCGAAACGCTGACCTTGGGGTTGCGGCGGCGGAATTGCAAAACGGTACTTACTTAAAAAATATGCTTTGTATATATATTTATATATATATTTCTTTTGGAATTTTTTTTATTGAAGGAATTTTTTTTATTGAAAGCACGGCTAGATTAGCTAGTCGTTCTTGACCCATTGTAGATCGAACAAGCTTTTTGACCGATTCGGAAATTATATTCTTTATGAATGCAAATGAATGAAATATAGAGTGAATATTACAACGGACGTAGAAAAATAAGTATTAGAGCACTTGTAGACGTCCGTTTTTTTCACCGGACAACGGACCGTGTTTGTTGCCGGATTCGCGGTGGTGTATGATTTAAAATGTATGTGTGTACATGCACCGTATATCGTATTACCTGTTTTCTGCAAATTGAGTGCTGTCTACCTGCGTTCTTTTAAAAACGGCTGCTTTTGAGATGGAATTGTTAATAAGTTTAGTTGAAAATAGGCCTGTACTGTGGGACAAAACACAAGAGTGCTATAAAAATGGACAGTCGAGTTTTGTCGCTTGGAGATAAATTTGTCTTGCGTTAAATGAAAGTTTTGAAACGTTGTCCGAAAAAGAAAAGAATGATTTTGGTAATCTCTGACTACTAGTTCAAAACTATTAACTATTAATTCATGTAAGACGGCGGTCCGAGGTAACATCCATCCGGTAAAAAAAATATACTCGTTTATTAACGGTCCGTTGTCCGGTGAACTAAACGGACGTCTTCAAGTGCTTTTAAATGATATAGTGGTATAAGAGAGGTTAATTTCATTCATTATTTGTTAGACTATTGCTACTTTTTGGAGATACTGTATAGATATGGTATTGTAAATAATTGATCAATGAATACTGATTTTTAAATGAAAATAGGATTGATGAACATATCGCTGCCTTAATTGTTTTTATCAGTTTATCAAAATGAATTTCTCAATGTTCTAAAAATGCTTTGGATTAAATATTTTCTTAAATCACTGCGACTGCAATGTCAGAAATATAACAGTACATATTAAAAGCATTAAATAATTTGTATCATTTTTATATACATAGCACCTATGACCTATTTACATAAATTGATTTTTTTTAGCCGAAACATGGAGGCGTTGATTTAAATCATTTTTGCATTCTTTGCAAATCACACCAGTTATAATTTTTTAGTTGTTAGTGACTGTACAGTTACAAAAATTGCTTTTTTGACAAAATATCCAATAGGACTAACGTCAAAACGTTCTTGCACGACCACGCAAGATTCTATATTCCGTTAGCTGCTCCAAAAGAATCGAAAAGCCTCCTCAATGTTCTAAAACAGTTTTCGATTCTTTTATAAGAATTTAAAACTATGTTAAACGTTTTAGAAGAATCAGATATGTTTTCTAGCCACATAACAAAGTAATAATCTATTTTTTTGATAATTTAAATTCAAGAAAAAATAGGAATACCACAATTGGTAAAGTTAGGTTAGGTTTTGAAGAAAGGAAATCGGTAGACGATAGTCCTAATAGATGTTTTGCCACAAACAAGCTGGGCTTTGCAGTTATTACTCACCAGTGCTTGTAGGACTTTCTTACATTTCAGCACTGTTAAGAGCGTACTGTTTGAGCAGTTATAGCTTGTGTGACAGCTCTGTTGTCATATCAGATCGAGTATGCTCAGTATATTATTGGAAATATACATAGATCGAAATATACATAGAGGGCGCTTCTAAATTTACAGTTATATTGTTATACAAAAGACACATCATGATTTTATATGACTAACCGCCCATTGAATTTTAGAAATAATCTGTATTTATAGGAATGTGGGGTAATACTTGTTGTAGGGGTGGTTGCTAGATACCTATTTTACAGCAGTAGATTATGATGAAAATATTCTAAATGAGCATAATTAGGAAATATTTTGCAGTGGATTTTGATATAAACCTCATTTTTCCTTTAATAAGATGAGGATTCAAATAACCAACCGAAAAGCAAATCTGAATTTTAGAAATTGATTTTAGCACACATTCAAATTGTAATTGAAAAATGTTGGATTTCGTAGAAAATTATTACAAATTACCTTAAAAAATACTTTTTTGTGAATATATAATGAAAAAACTGCGATAAAAATTCAACAAGAAAGTACGAATTCAGAAACGTTAATATTCTACCTTTTTTTTAATAATATCTGTGCATATTTTTCGATTTATTCAAAAATGATGAACATTCATATTATTAAAAAAATGTTGTTTTATCAAACTTAGATCACATATAGGATTAAAAACCAAAAATAAACATTTTAACCTTCAATTTTACCGCGGAAACTTGTTGATGCAAGTAAAAAAGTGTAATTTGTTTTGTTGGCATCTAAATTGGCGCACCTCCGTTATATGGTTGAATAGGACTGAGAAACGTCTCAAAATTTACGGGAAAATGTGACTACTCTATTTGTTTACTAAAGCTGTAGTTAAGTTTGGTTTGGTTTGATTAAATTAAGCTATGGAAGTTAGGTTAGGTTAGGATTGGTTGAGTTAGGTTAGGATCTGATCAGTTAGGTTAGGTCCTAGTGAAAGAATTAAAATTCTAACTTCCATATCTTCAAATTTAGGCGTTTCGGCCAAACCTAACTTCTTCAATTACAAAATTTCAGATCAAAAGATCGTAAATATACTGAGATCTTACCAACGGAGTTGTTTTTTGGCAATTTTCTAACAGATTTTGAGGTTATGCGGAAATAAATTATTTACAAGTGTCTCGGTTTTCCGCAAATTTTGAAAAAACCGTTCCTCAGCTCTTTTCAATTCCCTAGCGGAGAAAACCGACCTTTTTATATATAAAACTAAATACTATAGCAAGTTTCAGCAGTTTAAAATATTCTTGTCTCAAACTTAAACTCGTTTCCAGTAAAATATTTACTGGAAATTTACATAAAAAAAATGAATATTTAATAAACTATTAGAAAAAAATTTTTCGATTCCAACTGTTAATTGTAATATCTGCTTCTACTGCATGTACTTACGTCAAAATTGACTTGAAATGATTTTATAGAAACTTTTAATTTCTTCATTTTTTGTTTGGAACGTTTTTCCAATCACTTCTTCTTTCAATTTGCTCCATATGTAGGTGAAATTTCATCAGGATCAGAGTTGTCTCGGTTTTCCGTGAAAATTATAAGTATACTTGAACCAATTTCCAGAAAAAGTTTAACTGTGTCTCGTTCTCCACTTTTTCTTTTTTCTTTTAGTCATTACACTTTGTAGTTATAATTAAAAAAATGAATATTTGCGATTTTTTATAAGCTTTTTCAGTATTTTTTTATGGTTTTTAAACATTTACATGCTGTGAATACTTTGAGATTTCGCCGAAATCACTTTTTATTGAACCTTATTAAACCGGTTGGTGATTTGAATCTCATGTTTGGCTTATCAACATTCTGTATATATACCTAATTGACTGATCATTTTTCGTTGAAATTGAATCATTCAATGAGGTGTTTGTAGTCGATTTACAAAGAATGAAAATGTAACATTTTCCAAAACATTGCAATAATAAGCTCTATATGATTTTGTTATTCATCTAAACTACTTATTACTTTTTATAAACAGTTCATTCGCTCTTATAAACTAAATTAACATTATATACATATCAGCGCACAAAAATCAACAGTGGTTTGCAACAATGCAGTGAAGGCAGACATTGAAATTTTTGGGTTCTTAGTATAATATATATATTCTTTTTGGTATGTAGTTTGAACTTAGCCTATGGTAACAGTCAAAAGTTTCGGTAAATTTCATTCAAATATAAGATGTTTCAATTAAAAATAGTAAATCTCTAAATTATATTTTCTTCTTTTGTTTGAAATAAATGATTGGATGTGAATAAGCGACAAGAATACAACAAATTTTTTTTTTAAAAATCACTATAAATTGTTATTTCATACTTTTGAAACATATTTTTTGTACAACTGCCATTAAAATTGCCACGTTTGATGACCAATGACGGATCTACAGATCTGAAGCTTGTAGGCTATTCATTTTGCAACTTAATTCACAATTAGTTAAATTACATTTAATACGACAAAAAAATTCTAAAACTAAGGTAAGTAAACCTGTCTCACCTGAACAATTTGTCGTTGTTATACACAAATAAATACGTGTGCTATATCAAAATGTATTCTAAATGCTGTTCGTTCATAAACAAAGAATAGAATTGATGTAACAAAATTATTTGAAGTGAAATGTAGCTTTGAAAGTATTCCTGATATGTCTAATGTTATTATTAGAATAGAAGTCGTTTACAGAGTACAAGACACTTTCCAGTAAATATGCCCTCAAATTATTGCGAAACGCGGGAAAATATGAAATCGACTTGTTTTCAATTGGCAAGTGATTGTGCATTTTTTTACATTGTAAAATATTGAGCCCTTAACTAGTTCTGAACGTGGAGTAGGTAAGAAAAGATCGTGCTCCGCCTTCCTTAGTGGATAGCCGTGCAACATCCTTTCTGGCATTAGAGAAGCGTGCTTATGACTGGCAAATGGATTCAAATATGAATAAGGAAGGAAGAATCCATGCCATTTAGTCTGAGTAAATATCTAAGAGCTTTCTTCTGTAGTTTGAAGATTCGCTCAAATTGAGCATAATAAACTGTTAAACCGGTGGATAAGTTCAGTTTTTTGGAAACTGATCTCAGCGCTAGACAGGAGGAACTCAATTTTTTGGATAAGGTGGTAATATGTGACTCCCATTTCAAGGAATTGTACATAACAAGCTCTAAGAATCTTCAACGATGTCAATTGTGGTGTTATTTGATAAAAAAGCTGCAATGCATTTTTGTATGGAAACCTTACGGAATGATTCATAACTTCTTCTTGTAAACAAAATTTGCCGCCTCTCGAAATATGCCGCCCTAGACTACAGCCTACTCAGCCTGCTGCTCAATGCAGCACTTCTGATGACACAAGCGATTGTTTACATGTGAGCGTGTTAAAAATATTTTGAGCGTCTTAGAAATATTTTTACCACGGTTTTGTGATTATTTAAATATCAAAATCCATTTTGAACATTAATGTCAACCCAAATTCTTCTAGTTTATCACCAAAATAGGGCAGTTCTGCAAAAAAAGTTTCATAATATTAGCGTTGAAAGTGAGTTTTCATTTTTTGACTGAAGAAGTTCGTAAAATGAGTTATAATATCAACGTATTCAATTCATGAAGCAACTTTTACATACTTCTGTCGATTACGTGGTTTGGGGGATGTTCCTAATCGAAAATATATTGATCCACAATAATTTTTTCAATAATAAATTCCGCCGAAGCTTGTAAGCTCATCTTTGGACACTTGAAATTTGAATCTTTTAAACTGATATCTTTTTCGTTTTTGCTGTTGTTGTTGGCATCAAAATTCTCGCCTAGGTATATGATAAAACTTTCGCGGCCCCTTCGTTTTTTAGCTCTAGAAAATGTAAAAATAATTCGATTTTGATGAATTTTTTTTTAAATCTTCGTTTTTACGGTGGATTTATGAAAAAAATATAGGAAATATGTCACCTGGAGATTTTATATAGTTTTTTGACTTTAAATGTGATAATAAACGCACTTCTTCGCTTATAACCGTTAAAAACTTTTTTACAAAGCATCAAACGCAGTTCATGTATTTTTTTTTGTTAATCTACACAAAAAACGAACATTTTGGACAAAAAATTGAAAAATGTTTGTTCATACATTTTTTTTCTCACTTAAAGATTTCAGCCAAAAACGAGGGGACCGCGAAAGCATAAAAAGTTCTCAAATAACTTCAAATTAAGGTACGACCCTAATTTTATACTCGTCAATGTATATTCGGAGTTTTTGGAGGTGTTCATACTGAAATCTAGTGAAAATTCAGATAACAGTGTATCAATATTCTTTTATTTTATCATAAACGCTTTAGAAAATCGAAAAATCATCCGAACTGACACCTTAAAATTACTTCGTCACTTTTTTCTTTCTGCAGCACTGCCAAAACATAGTTGTAAAGTTTGATTCACATAATTTACCACAATTCCCACAAAATACCTTTATCGCACCATGATTTATAAGAAATTATATTATTTGTTTAAAGTCATTGAACATTAAAAATGCCTCAAAAAGGGTCACTTCACAATTAGAACACACCATTGTTAATTATTACACTAATAGATAAATTATTAATCATGAAATTAATAGATATTGTTGCTTAATAATTTTTCACAACGTTGAATTTTTACGATAGTAGCGACATTGATCAAAGTTAACTTTTAATATTGTACACTTGATTAAAATAAGTGATTTTAAGAATATTTTCGTTCATACAACTTTAATGATTACTTAATAAAAAAAGTACAAACGATTATATGTGAGAAAAGGTCAATTTTAAGAGAAATTGTTATTATTTTCAATTGTAAAACATGATAAATCAACATTTTTGTATAATTTTTTTTTCAATTTGTTCGTTTTTGTTTGTATAGTTTAAGAACAAAAATATAACAACTTCATTTGGTTATTTGGAGAAAAGTTATCAACGATTATATGTGGATGAATGAATTTTCATATAAATTTTCATTTTTTTTATTTCCATATTCTTTTTTCGTAAATTCGCCGTAAAAACAAAGATTTAAAAACAAAATTCATCGAAATCAGATGATTTTTCGATTTTCTACAGCCAAAAAATAAACGAGGGGACCGCGAAAGTATAAAATTACCAAAACTAGATTTCCAAAAAATATTAATTTTTGAATCTTGCCTAGAAATTTATTCATTTACGCAACAAGTATAGTAAAAATCATCATATTGATGAAATGTTTCTTTAGTGTTTTGAAAATGAATAAAATATACCGAAACTATTCAAAGTATGTTTATGAATATTTTTTTTTTACTTTATTTAAGGCTATAATTACCTTTTCGCGATTTTAAATTATTTGGCACAGCTATTTTAGCTTATTTGATTTCATAATACTGCATTTTTATAAAATTAATTTTTTAAAAACGTTTTAAAATATATATATATATTTATTGTATGTACATTGTGTTTTTTGTTTACTATATTTTTTTCCTATTTTCGTGCCTCTCCCTCTAGAATTTGCAATTGTGTCACCGATTGTCATATTTTAAACATTTTATTTTGGCCTTCAACAAAATTTTATACTAGTCAAGCAGGTTATAAAACAAAACTTTTTGTATCGGAATGGAATTTAATAAAATTGAAAATCGGAAGCACTCTACGAAAGCAAATTACAAATTTAATCATATTTCAGACACTATTTTCAAGATCAAAGTCATAATGACAAGTATTAAATCGTAATTTCTATCATTCAATATCTGATAGCAATAATGCAGACCTTGAATAGGGTAATGGTCTGGAACCCATGTTATTATGCTCGAAAGTGAGGTAAAACTAGCAGTCGACATAAAAGAAACGGATTAACACATGCCCTTACGAACAGAATGCTCCAGAACGTTACAATAGTAGATGATAACCTGCAAAGAATAACAGATTCCATATACCTGGATGTACAGCTGGATACGAATGGAGATCAGAAGAAGAATCATCCAAACAAATAAGGCATACTCTTCTGATATTTAGATATATATATATATAAACAGTCATCAAGTCAGAATATATAAGACCTATAAGAAAGTATGGTTGTGAAACGTGGGTCTTGACACACAAAAAATGATAGATTACATAATTACCTTTGTAGAAAAGATATTAAGGATAATATGGGTGGGAAAGGAGCATGGATATCTAGATATAATCCCAATTTTGAAGAGCATAGGCTAATTGAAAGATGGCAGGAAGAAATATCAGAAAATGGTCTTGTGAAGATAAGCAATTGGACGCTCTGGACAATAACAATGGATGGAAACTTAGGGATGGCAAGATCCGCAGGGGCTGTAGTACCATAGAAGATGAAGGGCTTCAAGGAGGTCACATCTTAGCTCCTACAATCTGGACCAAAACATTTCCTGCATTGGCTTGTTATAATAAGTATTCCTGTAACTACTTCCTCCCTTTTCTACACATACAATATTCTACATACAATAACATTCATCAGTTTCTGCTACACTTAATCTCATTAGGTGCTTCTTATGGCGTTAATATCCTGTTAAGGGCAACTCTAGACAGGCACCGCTGGGTTAGAAAACCTAGGAATGTCAAGGTTGGAAGTAGGCTGTAGTACCATTGAAAAAGAAGGTCATATCTTAGTTCCTACAATCTCGACCAAAACATTTCCTGCATTGGTTTGATATGGCAAGTATTTCTGTTACTACTTCCTCCCTTTTCTACACATAAATAGCATTAATCAGTTTCTGCTCGACTAAATCTCATTAGGTGCTTCCTATGACCTTAGTGTCCTGTTAAGGGCAGCTCTAGACAGGCACCGCTGGGTTAAAAAACCTAGGAATGTCAAGGTTGGAAGTAAGCTGTAGTACCATAGAAAAAGAAGGTCATATCTTAGTTCCTACAATCTCGACCAAAACATTTCCTGCATTGGTTTGATATGGCAAGTATTTCTGTTACTATGACTTTAGTGTCCTGATAAGCGCAGCTCTAGACAGGCACGGCTGGGTAGAAAACTTAAGGATACCAAGGTCTGCAGTGGGTTGTAGTACCAATGAAGGAGAAGAGCTTCAAGGGCTTATATCAGCTTGAAATCGCAATGGATTACTTCGGTATACCTTCAATTTTATAAATAACCGAAGCAATTAACGCCTCTGATAACGCTAAAAACGCAATAATACGTTTAGAAGCAGTTTTTAATTCATGACTAAATTCTTGAAAAACCACGTCTCATTACGTGTAAAATAAGTGATCAAAATAGAATTGCAGAAGAGGAAGAAGAATGAAGATGTAGAAGATAAACTGATGCTGAGCTGAAAGAAATAGATAACAAGTTTAATATCACATAAGTAGTCAGAACCCAAAGAGCATGTGTATCGCAAAGAGAGCGCACAAGGAAGAACAGGGAATCAGAAGGAGAAGAAGCAGGCCGGAAAAGAAACGGATAGGTGAAGAGTGGGAACAACTGAGTGGAAAAAAAGAACAGAGGACAGTAGTGGAGAAGAGGAAGAAGAACAAAACAGAATTTAAAGAGACTTAATATGTTTTCAAGGCCTGAAATACTGTAATAAATATAATTCTGTCATTTTATAACTTGGACCAAATCCATCTTCTTCTGCTAATGAAAATGGTATGATTATTTTATTTGCCACAGAAAGCATTGTCTGAAATATAAATTGGTTATATTATTTACGAAACACGATGACACCTACTCGTATAAAATTAGTTGATAATTACATTTTGCTACGAAAGCGAGCAGCGTACATCGACATATTTAAAATACGACGGTTATAATATGCACGACCATTTGTAGCTTACGATGAAAGCAATTGTTCACTAAAGCTGTACACAACAATTAACAATATTTATTATTACAATGGTTACAATGCATATTATATTAAGTCTACATTAGACAAATGCTTGCATATGAAATAAATATCACGATTTGTTTATCATTTCATCGAATAATATTTATTATATTCGTTAAGAATCAGATAGAGGCTCACCTCTTTATCTAAACGACATGGTTCATGGAGAAAATCTGACTACCACTACACCTACACTCACAATTACACTATCTCGCGCACGTTTCGACAATCAAATTATCGTCTTCAGAGACTGAATAAAGACAAAATCAGATATTGCAAAACATATCATCAAAAATGATTTAGAGAGCAAAAAAAACAACTTTGAAATAAAGGAAGTAATGAAAGGACCAGAAAACTTACAACAAGAAGATCAGGCAGCAATGATGCAACTAAGAGATGGTAAGGCAGCAGGCACTGAGAACGTACCATCAGAATTCCTGAAATTCCTTGATACCAAAACGATAACTTTGATTACGAAGATGTTAAGCAGCATATATGAAGAATACCATCAGAATTATTGAATTCCGAGCTCAAGGAACCTGGCGCCAAGTAATGCGGAGAATACCGTCTCGAAAACGAGGGAAGCATTGTTCTCAGTACTGGTCACAGGAAGCGATCTATATATCGATCAATATATCAAATAATGCATCGAAAATTCCTTTAAACGAACTTCTTTAAGAGTAATAATTTCATTGTTGAAATAAAGATAAGAGTGCTCAGAAGCTACGTTTCTCTATCCTGTTTTATAGAGTTGAATCCTGGACCTTGAACGAAGATATGAGCGAAAAATTGGAAGCATTCGAAATGTGGCTTCACATTACAATACTCAAATTCCCCTGGACTATCCGGGTAACAAATTAAAAAGTCCTCAGAAGAATTAAGAAAGAAATAAAAGTAATGATAACATGAAAACTCGGAAGCCACATCTACTTCGGCCACTGAATGAATCCAGATATGCATTGCTCCAAGCCATCTTGCAAAAATAAATATTGGGAAAAAGAGGTCCAGGAAGAAGACGAACATCTTTGCTCAAGAACCTTAGAACTTGGCTTAATTAAACCTCCCTCTAAGTCTTTCGCATTGCCGCTGACACAATAAAGATTCCTATGATGATTGACAACATGTGTTACGAATAGATACCACAAGAAGAAGAAGACTATGCCTATACTATGAGAGAAAATGCTTACGTTTGCATGGATCCTGCTTTTCGATAGCTACAAGGATTAAGCGACAACAGAAAGATTCCAATATTCGTCTTAAGTGGGCCGTATCAAAGAAAGATTAAAACAAAACTCATGACATAATCTTCAACTGATTTGAACGTGAAGGATAAAAGTTTGATGAAGTAGCTGGACAGATGAGGAGACGAAATGATAACCACCTCTACTTGGAAGCTCGTCTCTAGTATATATAAAATTTTATCAGACAGCAGTTCAGCTAGATAATGGACAGTGGAAGCCGTCTCTGCACTTATAGAAGCTATAAACACCATAAACCTTTACATTAATCTTAGATTGTCCTTGTTCTCGGATATTACCATTACACCATCAACTTGCTTTTCTCTTTTTTCTTCTCTTTCTTCCGCGTTAGATAGAATTATACTAAAGCTATTGAATCTAAATCCCCATTGATGTTATTTCCACAATTCAAGCTTCAAATATCTTGTTCTTTGATCAACATTCCTCTTCTTTCTCATCTTAGGAAAAGCTTACGATCGATATGAATATTTGAAGTTGATTTGTCGCCCAGGAGGAAACCACTTGAAATAAGGACTAATAAAAATAGAAAACCGCAGCCGAGTACTGGATATGGAGTCTATATTCGACGTTAGACACTTCCAGGAAGTTTTGTAGAAACTATGACCGTGAGAAATAAAATGAATACATCGACCTTAACAAGAACAACCTATTCATTTTCAAAGGTTTTTTGACACTTGAATGAATTCGTTGAGAGAATGAGAATAAAAATACCGAGGTGACTGCAGGGTTTGTGGAGAAGAGGTTTAAACAACGAAATACATAATTTCTGCAAGCTCCTAGACTCCTAGACAGCAAAGAATTGAGATTGTTCTGACGACAAAACACACAGAAGAGTCGATTCGATTGTAAAGTTAAGATTGCAACGCCACACACATTCCGTTACGATCGATATGAATACTTCAGCAATTTGTTTTAAGATGGATACTTCTGATCATGATTGCTGGATGGACTTAGTGGATGCCAACTTCGGATAAGAGACAAGATTTTAAGTTGATTTGTCGCCCAGGAGGAAACCACTTGAAATAAGGACTAATAAAAATAGAAAACCGCAGCCGAGTACTGGATATGGAGTCTATATTCGACGTTAGACACTTCCAGGAAGTTTTGTAGAATAGCCTATTCATTTTCAAAGGTTCCTTGACACTTGAATGGATTCATTGAGAGAATGAGAATAAAAAAACTGAGGTGGCTGCAGGATTTGTGGAGAAGAGGTTTAAACAACGAAATACATAATTTCTGCAAGCTCCTTGACAGCAGGCACGGATATTCGCTTTGATCAAAATTAGAAGTAATTATTGAGATTGTTCTGACGACAAAACAGACATAAGAATCGATTGTGGGAGGGTTAGGAGTGGTCGAGAGAGTGGTGAGGGTTAGGGTGATTGGATGGTTCTTTCGAAGCGACCTTGTGATGTTTTTTATTAACATTTGTTGAAATTCTAGAAGCTTACACTGTAAAATCAGTCACCGAAGTTTGGATGGTTGTATAATACTTCCTTTTGATACTAATGTATTGAATAGCAACTTAAAACGGCAATTATAGAAATATAAGATTTGAAAATAATTAAAATTCACCAATTTCCAAGCATGGATTCTTTTATTTTTTTTATCAATACCCAGGTTTTGTTATTAGAACTAATTTGAACGTATCTAGGAATATCAAAATTTTTTCTATTGTTGTCCTGAGGCATCTAATTACTTTAAAAGTGATGAAAAATTTTCAGTACTATAAACGAGACTAAAATATAATATGCAAGCATTCTTCGTTCCTACGACAACTACGCGACCAACTTGAATCTCAACTATTCGCCTACTAAATATTACGTTTAATTGAAGTAGCTGACGAGTTTCAAGGTGGTGGATTTTTTTTTATTATACAAGTGATATGTAGTAAATCGTAGATCGTAGATCTATTCAGTCGGTTGGTGACTCGGCCCCGGAGGGTCGCTAGGGGGGAGGCTAAGCAAATGTTAAGCTTCTAAGAAGATTAATGCCGTTGGTTTCGGCTCCGTGTTGCTCTTTTTTGCCTCCACGACTAGAAATTCTATTTCTTCTCTATCTCTTCGAGCGTAACATTCGGCTATGAGACGTGCTACGTCTTGGTGCTGAAGACCGTCGACGCGGGTTCCGTCGACTTGTAAAATGAGTTGGCCAACTTCTAGACCTCCAGCGTAAAAAGCAGCCCCACTTTCCTGTAAAATTAAACTGAATTAAACTACTTAGAACCAATATATGATATTCTGTTACTTATATTGATTGTGGTAACAACCGCGTTCTGTCAGCTACAACTGTCAGAGTTATAGGTCGGGTTGCATTTGAATCACGCAGTGAATACCTCGATAGTTGTCTTATGATAATATAACCACGATGACCATAGATGGTACTTCAACAGTCACAAAAGAAATAATGTTCAATTATGTAATAGCTTCTCGATTTTCTACTGGTATCGGATGCAGTTATTAGTACAATATTATAGTTCAGAGATGCACATTTCTATTCATTGAAATATTATACAAGTCTTGAAACAGATATTTGCAATTGTTTAGTTGATTTACTTGACATTTATTGCCATAATAACCGATATTAAGTTATCAGGTGAATTTTCATTATATATCATAATTATTAATCTTTTTAGTCCAGCTGACTCGGGTAAATATTCACCATTCAAACCCATTTTTTCGTTACAAGGTATGCTTGAAAATTATAAAGGAATATCTTATTTTCTTCTGAAGATTACTAAAGTGCAATAAGTCCATCACTCATTAATACTAACAATTCTGAATCGAACTAGTAGAGCTTGAATTGATATGAGCGCCAGGTCAAAAATCGTGTTCCTTGGGCATCAGGAAGAATGTTAATAGTGATCTATAGTGGAACAAAGAAGGTAAAACGATGAGGTCTGCGATGTTATTACCAAACAGAGCTACAGAATGGAAACTTTCAAACAAATCGTATTGATTCATACCAGAACAGTGAATTCGGTTGCTTTTCGGTCTGATTTTAGTAAAGACCTCGGTAATGTTTAGGCGGATAGATTCGTCTTCTATACTGGAATGATTAAGATCGTTTCCTACGACCTGTTGTATTAGAGGCCGCGTCATAAGTGAGTCACTTATTGAAGAATCCATAATAAATTTGAGAATACAAAATAATGATGATAAAACAGTAGATAACAAACGAATTATTTGACAAATAATTAAATAGAAAAACAAATTTGTTGGTAATTAATTAGAGCGCCATTCTTTTTATCCTTTTGTAAATTTTTTTTTACCAACCACCCACGTAAATTTTCAATGGGATTTATATCAGGATTATTTGTTGGACATGATCTCAATATTGCTTTGTCGAAACCAATGTTGAATTATGCGGGCGGTGTGGACAGGACAATTATCATGTTGGTAAATGATAATTAGTTTCCACCAAAGTTTGATTTACCGATTACTACATCATGTAGTATTGAGGTAAGTTTCAGAATTTAACCTTGCATAAATTCTTCAACAAACGATAGGCTCATTGATACTCTTCCAAGCCTAAACATTTATATTCTTTCCATCAATACGAGGATGTATTGATTTCTAGTTAGCCTAGACCAGTTCCATGTATAAACACAATATTGCGTTACCATAGCTTCTTCTTCTTCTTCTTGTAGTAGAACGAGGTCCTGTCAGGTCTGTCATCTGCCCTCTTGTGACGCCGATGTCCAGCTATCGTACCAGCGTTTTGGGGGCCTACCGATTGGGCGTCTTGTTGTCTGGTTTCTGTGTTTTGGCCCATTTGGCAATCCGTTCTGGAGCCATCCGTTCTACATGGTCTCTCCATTGTCGGCGTCTTGCTCTCACCCATCTAACGACATCTTGTACTCCCAGTTCTCTTAAGGTATCTGTATCTGTATCCGTTACCATAGCAACGGACAATAAGTTATTAGAAGGGTCAGTGTAAAGTTTGACGTCAAAAAAGTGAACCAGAGTTACGCAATAAATTAAAAGAAAAAAGATGTCAACCGATATTGTGAAAATCGAAAAATTGTAGTATTGAGCCATCATCATCACCTCTTAAAAAGTGGTAAATTTTCCGTTGAAGATGATGACCGATCGGAAGGCCAGTTTCTGTGTCAGTCTCCGAAAATATCGATGCAGTTCATGACATGATTTTATCAGATCGTCGAATTGGGCTAAAACGAATATCTGAAGCACTGAATTTTTCATACGAACGCGTTCATCATATAGTTCACGTCAATTTGGACATGAGAAAAATTGGTGCAAAATGGATCTCCAAATGTTTGAATGTTGGCACAAAGCGAGCAAGGGCAGAAGCATCGCGCTTGATTTGTGCTCGATTTAAAAACGACGAAGACTTCTTAAACCGAATTGTTACTATGGACGAGACTTGAGTACATTTCTACGATCCAGAAACAAAGCAACATTCGATGGAATGACGACACTCTGGTTCTTCCAGACCTAAGAAGTTTGGTGCCCAAAAATCTGCTGGAAAAGTTCTTGCTTCAGTTTTTTGGGATTGCCATGAAGTAATCATGATTGGTTGTTTGGATAAGGGCAGATAAGGGGACCACTCTACGGGAAAAATTAAAGAAAAAAGACGCGGATAGTTATCCAAAGGTGTTTTGTTTTTGCAGGACAACGCCCCTGTACACAAATCTCATGTTGCCATACAAAAAATTCGTGATTTAGGGTTTGAATTACTAGAACACCACCCTACCAGATTTGGCTCTGTCCGACTATTATCTCTTTCCTCAACTGAAAAAAAGTTTAAAATATTTTTTTTAAAGGTCTAGAGACGTTGCAGGTTCGCTCTAATAAATGTATCCAATTAAGAGGAGAATGTGTTGAGTAATAAAATATTTTGACATCGAAATTTTGTTTGATTCTTTTTGGTTTTTCTTGTGTAAAGACAATTCGATCCAATAATACAGATTACGATACAATCATATGAGCTTTCCTAGCACTTACTAATTCGTCTGCATGTCATAGAACGGGATCCTGGAAAGTTTGTTGCATATGCAGCACTAGTATCCGATGAAAAGGAATATTCTCTTAAAAAATTAATCCATGCAACATTTAGTGCATCATTAGGAATTCTCTTTCCTCCAGACCCAACCTTTCGACGCAAGGTCCTGTCTGGTTACCATCGCTTCTTCACTCTGGCTACAGTACTCGCCTTAAGACCTTGATGAGTTGCCAGTCTTCTGATAGACTATCATATGCCAATTAGGCAATATTGGCAGCTTTCTGAATTTTAGTTAACTTAGAAGGCATCAAGTACACTTTTGTTTCAGCTGAACTCAAATTGATTATTGAATTATCAGTGTACTTCATTAGTAGAACGGATTTTGCTAGGACTATAAGTTCCTTAGGATTTTCAATGCTAAAAAAATCTAATTTATGGATCTTTTAGAGAATACTACCCCCTTAGAAAGTACCTAATTACATAGTCAAGTAGAAAATAACGAATGCAGATTGTCTGATCACAATGTTAATTTATTTTTTGTTAAAATACACTTTACTCAGTTCAATTGGGGACCTCTACCAATTAATGTGGAAATGGCCTCATCCATGACAATTGTTTTTAAAGCGAGAAAAAATCAAATCGAACATCAAGCATTTTTCATTATTTAGATTTAGAAAATCACAACAAACAAAATTAGATTAACATAAAACCAACAAAGCTAGTGACCTATGGCAAAACACTTCCAGAAAAAATGTTCCATAAATAATCTACAAACATTTCATAGTTTTTCTGAGGAAGAGGAAGAAACCTCAGATCATGTCTAATTTTACTTTAAGTTCGAGATACACAATACATCACTTAATAAGTCGTGTGACTAACACACAGATGGCGCTGCCATTGTCAAATCCGTATAACGTTTATGTAGCACCAGTTTTCAAAAGACTATGTATAAATTTGTATGACATTTCGATTAGTCAGAAAAAAGTGACAGCCATTTTAGTGAAGCTACTTTTGCTATTTTCAAAACAATGGATTCAATACATTTCGTGTATTCACTTATCATTGCTTCTTGACGGAAAAAATACTGTACAAGCTCGGCAATGGTTTAAAAAGTGTTATCCGGACTCTGTTCCATCGAAAAGAACCATTTGTTATTGGTTTTCTGAATTTAAACATGGTCGTACAGACACCGATGATGGTTAGGTTCTTGTCGTCCAAATGAGGTCCAGAAAATATAAAAAAAGTCCACAAATTGGTTATATTTAATCGTAAATTGAAATTGCGTGAGCTAGCTGAGGACGTAAAGATATCAGAAGGTAGTCTGTTTACAATTGCCAATGCATGAACATTTGACCATGAGAAAGCTTTTTTCAAAGTGGGTGTCGTGTTTACTAACAGTGGATCAAAAACAACAACGTGTCGATGATTCAGAGCAGAGTTTGGTCTTATTTACACGTACTAAATAAGATTTTTTGCGCCTATATGTCACAATGGATGAAACATGGATCCATTCTTCACTCAGGAATTGAAACGATCATCATCTTAGTGGACTGCAGTCTATGAACCAAGTTCGAAGCGTTCAAAGGCATAACAGTCAACTGGGAAGGTTATGGCTTCAGTATTTGGAGATGCGCATGGAATATTGTTCATCGACTATATCCAAAAGGGAAAAACAATCAATAGCGAATAGTACGTAGAGTTGTTGGATCATTTGAATGCAAAAATCAAGGAAAAACAGCCTCAAATGTCGAAGAAAAAACCAAAACAATGCACCGAATCACACTTTGATTTGTTTTCCTTATCCAACGTATAGTCCAGATCTGGATTCCAGTGACTACTGGCTATTCTCGCTGAAATTTCCGAAACTGAAGCCTGATGCAAAAGACAAATTCTTCTACAAGCACAGTAACGAGAAGCTGGAGAATCGTTGGAATGTTTGCATTGATATTGACTTATTGAGTGATGTTGGTCCATATTTTTTTGGAAAATGCACGCGGCGAACTTTGCAGAATATGGCGCAGCCGAGTAAATGTTAAACTTTTGTCCCTGTACGAAAATACGTACTTTCGACAGAGGTATAAAGAAAAATCATATTCACTACACGGGCCAAAAGTTGACATCTCGCTCCTTCGTGTCATGATGCTCGAAGCGAAGAACGAAACTTCAATTTTCGGCCCCAGTAGTTGTTATATACTATTTGGTACCCTCACATACTCATTTGAAATTAGTTTAAAGAAGGAATTAATTAGAAATTTTGTATTATTTATCATTCTCCTGAAACAATTTGACTTTCACCTCCAAGCAGTCGATATGCATATTCTTACGCTGATTGCTTGATATCAACCATGAAAAATACGGTTTCAACAGATTTGCCTCGTTATAGAGTTTTCACAAATACGACACTTCATATCAAAGGACGAGGAAATACAAAAAGGGATATCAACAATATAAGTAGTAATACGACAAAGAATAGGTTCAGAAGAAAGTTTTATGCTCATAGAAAAGAGGTGTCTTAACGATGAAAGAGTACAAAAGCTACGCGAGAGAAATTGGGGATTAACATTGGCGTAGATATCATATTTTCCCAGAGAAGTACAAACGTTTAGAACCGAAAAATAAAAAAAATTATGCACTTACATTTATATTTATGATCCTCGGTAAAGGATGCTTCGTGTTTGCTCCACCTTCTATCGCTATTCCGAGGATAGGTTTCGTTTTTTTTACAGTTATCCTCAGATTACCTTCCTCGTCTTGTACCACCTTGGCAGGATCTCGATGTTCTGGTGGAATACCGTCCCGTGTTAGCCTCTGCATTGACTGGTGTCGTCTCATGCCGCCTTCGGTTTCTAATAGATTCTGTTCATCTTTCATGTCGAAGCTTCTGGAAAGTTTATGAGCCAACTCCTAGAAATATGGAAATTGTTAGTTATACAAAATCATTTGATCATTCGATGTGTTAATTGGTTACTTTGTATCGGTTTTGAACTAGTAATAAACCAAAAATGACCAAGGTGTGTGAGAATATTAGTTGTCTTTAGCTTCTAGATAATTAAGACCAAAAGATGCAGATAGGAAAGACATGTATCATTTATTAAATATATTATACAATTATTTGTAGATTGTAGATTGTTTTAGGGAGTCGTTTTGGTTTTACAGCTTATACTTAGAAGACATTTTGTATAGGACATACATCTTATTGTTATGCTTTCAGAATACATAGACTACTCCCAAAGGAGGCTATTTTTTGGGTCTTTATGTTCCACTTCCGTAGGTTAAAAATGACTTACATTAAATAATATTCAATATGTGTATCATATGAAAAGTAGAGGTATCAATTTTGAGCTCTGGGTGTGAGCTATCTGATTAGAGTACAGAAGTACATGGTCTAACAGAAAAAACACGAAAATTTTGGAAAAAAATATTTTCCAACGTAATCTCCTTTTAGCTCCCTACATTTTTCCAGCGATATTTAATAAGTTCGATACTTTATTTATGATAAGAATCGTCAAGCTCATCAGCATAGCCATTAACTGCCGACGTCACCTCTTCATTGTTGGAAAATCTTCAACCACCGAGCCATTTTTGGAAATTTGGAAACAGAAACTAATCCTAGAGAGTTAAATCTGGCGTATAAGTTGTATAAGGTAGCAATACAAACTTTAATTCATTTAGTTTGGTTATTACAATAACGAATATGTGAGCCAGTGCAATTTATTGATGAAACAACAATTTCTTCTTAGCCAAATGCGGCCGTTTTTGCTAGATTTCTTCGCACAACTGTTGTAATAAGTTCGCATAATACTAGTCATTGATAGTTTCTTCTTTTTCAAGATAATAAATGAAAATTATCCCACGCGCATCACTAAAAACCAACGCCATGATGGAACGCAGATGGAACGGTCTTTGTCTTCTGTGAAGCCTGTTGTTCCTTTTTAGTCCATTGTTTTGGGTATGAAGTGACGTTTTATCGATGGTCATGAAACGGCGTAAAAATTCTTCTTTATTTTTGTTAAACGTTGCTAAGCTCTCGATTCTGTTTTTGTTCCATTGTTGGCAAACGCAGCAACCATCATGAGCACATCTTTCTGAAATGTCTACTATATATGCTAGCCGACCCATTTTCAACCGACGATCATCCAGTACCGACTAGTGGATTTTCTACAACATTTCTGGAGTCATCACCTCATTTGGTTGACCACTTCGATGCTGGCCTTGACCAATTTTTTATATATTTACAAATTCACTGAAAACGTTCGCTATTGATAGCTGCCAACAACTATTAAACAACATGGCGTCTTCAAACTTCAAACTTATTCTGTATAGATTGTGTACTTTCTAATACAGTGGTATTTTCAAGCAAGTACCGCCATCTCTAGGTTAGGCCAGGTACTTCTGGGAAGGGTTTTGATATTTTTTGTCACTTGCGAAAAAATGGATGGAATTCAAAGTTTTATAAAATCCTTGTAAATTTGTTTTATGTTTCCCTTACCATATTCATAATTTTGTATTTTCAATTTATAGACTGAAAACTTTCATGGGAAGCACATATAGACAGTATCTGCAGGAAGATAGCGCCGGCAGTTGTAATGCTTCGGAGAGCCGCCACCATTTTGTTTTCCAAACTCTTACTAACATTATATTACTCATTCATCCATTCTCACCTCTCATACCTAACACTATTGTGGGGGAATGCTGCCGACGAGTCTTTGGTTTGCCTCATCTTCATCCTACATCGGGCTTATACCTCCCAAACGGAATATTAAAACCTGTATATACACAGCAAGCAGCCAACTCCATACACAGATGTCAAACAGATCAGCAGACCACCTACGAACCACAACGGCAAGAACTACAATGGGCCAAAGGTTGATTGCATTCCAAGGACTAAGGTACTACAATCAGCTGTCAAGAGGGACTAGAACTCTTAGTGTGAACAAGTTTAAACTGGAACTTCGGAAGCTGATTCAGCAAAACTTTTTTAAAATATTGTCATAAGAGGACACTGTATACTATTGTTTGAAAATGCTGTAACCAACTTCTTATTTAATTTCGCTTTTAAGTCCCATATGTGCTCCGGGTACTATTTACTAACATATTATGGATATTTTCGTTTTTTCTAAATTTTTGTTTCAATAATAGGATTATAAATTTAACGTGATACGTTCGTCAATTACACTTTTTCCAAAACCGTTTTTTGTAATTATTCCATCCACGGGCACGTATAACTGCAATAATAATTGCTGTTGAAAAATGCATGACGTTCGGTTGACGTTCTCTCTCATCTCGGGTACTTATTGAAAACTGCTACAGTATCATTATGGTACTCATGCGTATAGTGGATATCTCACGGTGCTTTTGGTATATACAGGTATCAATTACCATAGGCATACTCTAACAAAATATAGTTTGTGCCAAGATTTCGTTTTGATTCCTATAAATAACTACAGATAAGTACTTCGCGGAGAAATTGTAATAACTTTTGTAATGTAGAATGAATTGCATGCGGGTGTATGCGAAAGATATTTTGTTGTCTTTTTCAGTAAGTTTGGGTTCTTTGTTGAGAAATGATAAAGTCAAAAGTTCGCTAAATGTTCAGTTTATTGAACAAAAAGTACCTGTCAATGTACACAAAAATCAGTACCTAACTTTTACAATTTTAATAAGAATATAATTTAGAATTTAATAATTTAAATAATTTAATAAGAAAAATATTCAGGACTTTATATAAAAGCAATTTATTTGTTTGTTTACAATTCTTACAATTCCGTGAAAGAAAATTAATGAACAAAGTTTTGGCATGTGGAGACAAGATTTGAACACAAAAATAAAGCTTAATTTGATACGAAATGAACATACCTTTTGAATCGTTTGACAATACTTGTTTTGATTAACAAAACTCTTGCTAAACAATCGTCGGATTGTTGCTCAATACTTAACAATTCTTGTGATTACATATTGGAGCCCGTTTGCCCGGCGCCATTTCATTTCGCTTTTTCAAAAAGTACTTATCGCCTGCCAACTTAACCAAATTAAAAATTAACATGAAAATGGTTACCAACTTTGGTCAAGGTTGGGATAGGTCGGATCAGCTGTCAATTTAATCAATTCTCAACATATTTATAGTCTGTTTTTATGCACGAAAGTGTATTTTATATATTATTACAAAATAATCGAAATATTTTTTTGAATTTCCATGAATGTACCCGAGGTAATACAAGTTTTATGGCTTTCATTGGTCTTTTGTAACCATAAGCTGTGCAGAAAAATAGAAAAACGTTTGGAGTGGCCAGAAGCCCTATGTATTGAAGAGTACATAACCGTATCATTAGATTTATAACGTCGTTGAAACCAGAATTATGTGTAACTCCATTTTTTCTTAAAATTTGGACTATAATGTTATCTGTTGACTGCTTCTGTAGCTACAACCTGTTAAAGTATGTGTGTCGTTCTTGTTCAAATAACCTCGTTAAAGAGTATTTAGAAAATAGGGTCTTCTTCTTGAAGTACCATCGACTTTGCAGCGTGTAGGTGCTATCTTGTCCAAAACTTCAAATCTATTATCTGAAGGCACCCCTCTTATATTCCGTAGCCAGGAATGTTGGTTACGTCCTGGTCCTCTCCTTCCGTCGATCTTTTCCGTCAGTATGAGCTTGAGAGTTGGATATCTCGGCACTTGCAGGATGCTTTTCGTTGTTTAATTACCGCAATCAGTTCTCTTTCCACACCCGCTCTCTTCAGTACTTCTTCATTCGTTGTTTGCTCGGTCCATGGGATCCGTAGAGGTCTGTGCAACAGTTACATTTCCATTGCTTCAATTCTGTTTAAGGATCTCACTTTCAAGGACCAGGTCTCCACACCATACAAAACGATTGGCCAAATATAACATTTTATCACCCTCAATCTAAGGCTTTGGGGGACTTTTTGCAATTGCTATACGAGTTTTAACTTCCTACATCCATTGACAGGTAATTGAGCTTCGCCGTGTTGTTGTCTGCTTATGACCATTAGTTTGTTTTTATGCACGTTTATTGTGAGTCCGTATTTGGTTCTAATTTCGTTGATAGAATCGACTAGCTCTTATAGGTCTAATATTATTTATGAGGGTTCCATTCACTTTAAATGCCAGCTGAAAAATTCGTTCTACATATATGTTAAATAGTATCCCTGATGGACTCCCCTAAGTATCTGAAGGTGTTCCGTACTTAGAGAGCCGCTAGTTCGTAGTTACGCTGTTCAATTTGCATACAGCTTTTGTATGGAGTCAAACGCTTTTTGGTAGTCTATAAAGCAAACGAATACATATTTTCTTTGATCATAGCATTTTTGAATTAGTAACTGCTTCCCATTTTTACCGTTTCACCACTAACCTCTTCGCACTTATTAAATATTCCTTTGTGTATAATCTCCAAAAAAAGCGCGCGGCTCATGAAGTTTAGGTTAGGTTAAGTTAGTTTAGACTAGCTCTAGGTGTCGTTTCAAGCAAATCATTCTCAAATTATATGTCATTTATGCGATTATCTTGTTTCAATAACTTTTTCGTCCAATAACAGCTGTAGAATCTCTTTTTCATGACTCTTTTATGGCTCTTTTGCAATAGATGCTTAGATATTTTGAGTCCTCACCTCCAACCTATATACTCAACATCATAAACTTATGTACATGTATATACATCGGCATTATACAGAGCTTTTACCGCAGATAGATATAAAGCGTGTTGACTCAGTGATTTCAATTTTTTCGCCGTATACATCTAAATAATTGTACAAAATTTGGTAACAAAAGACAATATTAAACCTTTCTTTGAATTCTTTAGTGCGCCCATGATGATTAAAGTATTCGATATCTATGGCAGTTTCGTATAAGAAGCCGTTGACTGTTGAATTTCTCATGCGCCAACGATTTAGTTCTACCTCGTGTTCGAAAATTGGTGTAGATAAAATATACCTAACCAGATAAATATATACTTTAGCGAAAATTGACGAAAAAAAAAACTTTTATGTCGACAAATAATACGAATTACCGCAGATATGATCGATTATCGTGATGATTTATTATTACTTTGTTCTGTTCCACAATTTGAGATAAGCAATGTGTACAATTGTGTTATTCAGAGCTTTAATTAAGTCAAGATTTATTGTTAATTAATTCGCATTTTATTCTTGTAGGAAATAAGATACCGGAATGTTGTTGTACTTTTAGACAATTTGTCATATAGAACTCAAGTTCAATAACACTGAAATACGAATATTTAGGTTCAAAATAATTAAAAAATTGCGTCTTTTGAATTTTCCACAAAAAAGCTTTTTAATTTAAGATGGGTTAGGTTAGGTTAGATTAGGTTAGGTTAGAAAATTTGATCCGCCGAAATGAGTGCAAGAGATGGGCAAACGTACGAACCTTTTTAATAATGATTATCATTAAGACAAAACGAAAAACAATCAGCAACATCTAAGATTTTTAAAAATAAGCAAATGTTCAATATTATATTAAATATTGAACAAAAAATGATAGAAATAAATATTTTTTCTAAGAATGAGTGCATTTTTGGAATAGGTTCAAAATAGTTAAGAAATTGTGTACTTTTAATTTTCCACAAAAAAGCCTTTTAATTTAAGATTGGTTAGGTTAGGTTAGATTAAGTTAGGTTAGATAATTTGATCTGCCGAAATGAGTGCAAGAGATGGGCAAACGTACGAACCTTTTTAATAATGATTATCATTAAGACAAAACGAAAAACAATCAGCAACATCTAAGATTTTTAAAAATAAGCAAATGTTCAATATTATATTAAATATTGAACAAAAAATGATAGAAATAAATATTTTTTCTAAGAATGAGTGCATTTTTGGAATAGGTTCAAAATAGTTAAGAAATTGTGTACTTTTAATTTTCCACAAAAAAGCCTTTTAATTTCAGATTGGTTAGGTTAGGTTAGATTAAGTTAGGTTAGAAAATTTGATCTGCCGAAATGAGTGCAAGAGATGGGCAAACGTACGAACCTTTTTAATAATTATTATCATTAAGACAAAACGAAAAACAATCAGCAACATCTAAGATTTTTAAAAATGAGCAAATGTTCAATATTATATTAAATATTGAACAAAAAATGATAGAAATAAATATTTTTTCTAAGAATGAGTGCATTTTTGGAATAGGTTCAAAATAGTTAAGAAATTGTGTACTTTTAATTTTCCACAAAAAAGCCTTTTAATTTAAGATTGGTTAGGTTAGGTTAGATTAAGTTAGGTTAGAAAATTTGATCTGCCGAAATGAGTGCAAGAGATGGGCAAACGTACGAACCTTTTTAATAATTATTATCATTAAGACAAAACAAAAAACCATCAGCAACTTCTAAGATTTTCCAAAATGAGCAAATGTTCAATATTATATAAAATACTGAACAAAAATTGATAGAAAAAATATTTTATTTCTATAATGATTGCATTTTTGGAATAGGTTCGAAATAATTAAAAAATTGCGAATTTGGAATTTTCCACAGAAAAGCCTTTTAATTTAAGAATGCTTAGGTTAAGTTAGATTAAGTTAGGTTAGAAAATTTGATCTGTCGAAGTGAGTCCTAGAGATGGGCAAACATACGAACTTTCGAATATTGATTATCATTAAGACAAAACGAAAAACAATCAGCAACATCTAAGATTTTTAAAAATAAGCAAATGTTCAATATTATATTAAATATTGAACAAAAAATGATAGAAATAAATATTTTTTCTAAGAATGAGTGCATTTTTGGAATAGGTTCAAAATAGTTAAGAAATTGTGTACTTTTAATTTTCCACAAAAAAGCCTTTTAATTTCAGATTGGTTAGGTTAGGTTAGATTAAGTTAGGTTAGAAAATTTGATCTGCCGAAATGAGTGCAAGAGATGGGCAAACGTACGAACCTTTTTAATAATTATTATCATTAAGACAAAACGAAAAACAATCAGCAACATCTAAGATTTTTAAAAATGAGCAAATGTTCAATATTATATTAAATATTGAACAAAAAATGATAGAAATAAATATTTTTTCTAAGAATGAGTGCATTTTTGGAATAGGTTCAAAATAGTTAAGAAATTGTGTACTTTTAATTTTCCACAAAAAAGCCTTTTAATTTAAGATTGGTTAGGTTAGGTTAGATTAAGTTAGGTTAGAAAATTTGATCTGCCGAAATGAGTGCAAGAGATGGGCAAACGTACGAACCTTTTTAATAATTATTATCATTAAGACAAAACGAAAAACCATCAGCAACTTCTAAGATTTTCCAAAATGAGCAAATGTTCAATATTATATAAAATACTGAACAAAAATTGATAGAAAAAATATTTTATTTCTATAATGATTGCATTTTTGGAATAGGTTCGAAATAATTAAAAAATTGCGAATTTGGAATTTTCCACAGAAAAGCCTTTTAATTTAAGAATGCTTAGGTTAAGTTAGATTAAGTTAGGTAAGAAAATTTGATCAGTCGAAGTGAGTCCTAGAGATGGGCAAACATACGAACTTTCGAATATTGATTATCATTAAGACAAAACGTAAAACCATCAGCAACATCTAAGATTTTCCAAAATGAGCAAATGTTCAATATTATATTAAATATTGAACAAAAAATGATAGAAATAAATATTTTTTCTAAGAATGAGTGCATTTTTGGAATAGGTTCAAAATAGTTAAGAAATTGTGTACTTTTAATTTTCCACAAAAAAGCCTTTTAATTTCAGATTGGTTAGGTTAGGTTAGATTAAGTTAGGTTAGAAAATTTGATCTGCCGAAATGAGTGCAAGAGATGGGCAAACGTACGAACCTTTTTAATAATTATTATCATTAAGACAAAACAAAAAACAATCAGCAACATCTAAGATTTTTAAAAATAAGCAAATGTTCAATATTATATTAAATATTGAACAAAAAATGATAGAAATAAATATTTTTTCTAAGAATGAGTGCATTTTTGGAATAGGTTCAAAATAGTTAAGAAATTGTGTACTTTTAATTTTCCACAAAAAAGCCTTTTAATTTAAGATTGGTTAGGTTAGGTTAGATTAAGTTAGGTTAGAAAATTTGATCTGCCGAAATGAGTGCAAGAGATGGGCAAACGTACGAACCTTTTTAATAATTATTATCATTAAGACAAAACGAAAAACCATCAGCAACTTCTAAGATTTTTAAAAATGAGCAAATATTGAACACAAATTGATAGAAAAAATGATTTTTTCTAAGAGTGAGTGCATTTTAGGTTAGGTTAGATTAGTTTAGGTTAGGTTAGATCAGTTTAGGTTAGGTTAGGTTAGAAAATTTGATCTGCCGAAATGAGTGCAAGAGATGGGCAAACGTACGAACCTTTTTAATAATGATTATCATTAAGACAAAACGTAAAACCATCATCAACATCTAAGATTTTTAAAAATAAGCAAATGTTCAATATTATATAAAATACTGAACAAAAATTGATAGAAAAAATATTTTATTTCTATAATGATTGCATTTTTGGAATAGGTTCGAAATAATTAAAAAATTGCGAATTTGGAATTTTCCACAGAAAAGCCTTTTAATTTAAGAATGCTTAGGTTAAGTTAGATTAAGTTAGGTTAGAAAATTTGATCTGTCGAAGTGAGTCCTAGAGATGGGCAAACATACGAACTTTCGAATATTGATTATCATTAAGACAAAACGAAAAACAATCAGCAACATCTAAGATTTTTAAAAATAAGCAAATGTTCAATATTATATTAAATATTGAACAAAAAATGATAGAAATAAATATTTTTTCTAAGAATGAGTGCATTTTTGGAATAGGTTCAAAATAGTTAAGAAATTGTGTACTTTTAATTTTCCACAAAAAAGCCTTTTAATTTCAGATTGGTTAGGTTAGGTTAGATTAAGTTAGGTTAGAAAATTTGATCTGCCGAAATGAGTGCAAGAGATGGGCAAACGTACGAACCTTTTTAATAATTATTATCATTAAGACAAAACGAAAAACAATCAGCAACATCTAAGATTTTTAAAAATGAGCAAATGTTCAATATTATATTAAATATTGAACAAAAAATGATAGAAATAAATATTTTTTCTAAGAATGAGTGCATTTTTGGAATAGGTTCAAAATAGTTAAGAAATTGTGTACTTTTAATTTTCCACAAAAAAGCCTTTTAATTTAAGATTGGTTAGGTTAGGTTAGATTAAGTTAGGTTAGAAAATTTGATCTGCCGAAATGAGTGCAAGAGATGGGCAAACGTACGAACCTTTTTAATAATTATTATCATTAAGACAAAACGAAAAACCATCAGCAACTTCTAAGATTTTCCAAAATGAGCAAATGTTCAATATTATATAAAATACTGAACAAAAATTGATAGAAAAAATATTTTATTTCTATAATGATTGCATTTTTGGAATAGGTTCGAAATAATTAAAAAATTGCGAATTTGGAATTTTCCACAGAAAAGCCTTTTAATTTAAGAATGCTTAGGTTAAGTTAGATTAAGTTAGGTAAGAAAATTTGATCAGTCGAAGTGAGTCCTAGAGATGGGCAAACATACGAACTTTCGAATATTGATTATCATTAAGACAAAACGTAAAACCATCAGCAACATCTAAGATTTTCCAAAATGAGCAAATGTTCAATATTATACAAAATATTGTGAGCATTGCAACTGATGGAGCTCCGGCAATGCTGGGTAAAAATGTTGGTCTTATTGGGCTTTTAAGAGACGATTCTCAAATTCCACAATTCATACCGATTCATTGCAAAATTCACCGAGAACATCTCGTTGCAAAATCTTTAAAATATCATGATGTTATGAAAACAGTGTTACACATTCTAAATTACATTCGCTCTAATGCAAAAAATCATCGACAATTCAAAAATTTTCTTGAAGAATTAAAAGAACTTCCGAATGACGTTAATTTCTTTTGCATTGTTAGATGGTTATCTAGCTACAACGTATTAAATCGATTTGTAGATTTGTTTGATCCGATAACTGCATTTTTAAAAGAAAAGGAAATAACCTATTCAGAATTAGACGATGACGAGTGGTTACAAGACTTAATGTTTTTCACTGATGTCATGGAATATTTGCAATCACTCAATTTACAATTGCAGGGGAAAGATAAAATAATATCTGATCTCTCACGGTGTATATTAAGTTTTCAAACTAAATTACGACTTTTTCAAAAGGACTTCTAAAATAAAACATTTTGCCACTTTCCTCGAATTAAAAAAAAACTGTTCCAATATTAAACAAGAAACACTCAACGAATATATAAAGGGAATTCCAAAGATTTGAAATCGTCTCTTGATTTTTTTCTGAATCCATTTGAAATTAACATAATTCAAGATGAGTTTTCTATTTCCAATATAATTATGACTCAAAAAGCACCTGGAGAATTAGAATTAGTAGAGATGCAAGAAGATCAAGCTCTACAATTAAAATATAAGTCGACGCCGATTACTGAATTTTGGAAATTTGTACCAGAATCGAAGTATCCTAAATTAAAAAAGGCTGCTTGTCGAATTATTCCAATATTCGGAACAACGTACTTATGTGTATCATTTTATTCTACTTTAAAATTCGTGAAATCCAAACACTGATCAGTATTAACTAACCAGCATCTGAAAAAGAATTATTGAGAAGTGCTTTCACAAATTATTCACCAAATTTTGAAAAATTATCAAAAGAAGTAAAATAAATATGTTCAACTTTTAAATTCAATACAAATATTTTATACTTTTATTTATATGTTTTCAATAAGCATAATTTCTGTAAAAAAAGAAAAAAATAATAACGTTTTTGCATATATTTTTAGTTGCGGCTCGCGAAACATTTAAAATTTTTAAAAATAGCTCGGACTATCAAGGAGCTTGGCCACCCCTGTAATAATCATTGAAAGATGTAATTACACATAAGAAGTGTACATATTTCACAATAAAAAATTACACTTCCTTGAAGGTAAATGGGTGATTCCATTATAACTGTGATATTCAATGTCCTGTATTGTTTTTTTTGTACTAGTCATTAATTAATAATCAATTAATAAAAATTTTGTGTTAATTGAATAATTCTTAAGATATTTAAACATTATTTTTATACAATATAACTTGCCACTTAAAGAAAACTTATACTACATCACTTGAATGTCAGTACCGTGTCATGTCCATTCCTAGAATTTACCGATAAATTATTAATTTTTTTTGTCGTAACAAATGATTTAAACTAATTACCTTATAAATTCTAATGTTTATGATCAAACTGAGGAAAATTGATGCACTTGTTGTTTAATATCTTAAGTTACCATGTCAGTACCGTGGATAAATGAGTCAGTACCGTGGAACTCAAAATCCGACATTTGTGTCTTGCTCGTGATACTTTGAAGTTGTAGTAAATTCCTCTTAGAGTTTTATTTTTACAGTAAAATAGATGAATAATATGCATAAAAAAGTTAGAAAAGTTAAATTTTAAAATCTTGAAATTTTGAATACAAAAAATCACAGTTAGAACGGAATCACCCAAATACGGATCATAATGAAATTATCACTGATAATGTCCACAAATGCAAAAAGTTTCATTATCCTCATTTTCCTCTACTTTACAAGAGCAGTGGGCCTACCGTTGACATATGGTACACTGAATCCAGCCTTCAGAAGATTGTGAATATGAATAACCCCAGTATAAACTGAATCTTCCGATGAGAATGAACTGTTTTATATTAGGAATTGTTTATGTCACTTTAGCTTCCTTTCTTGCTTGCCCATGCCGACATAATCTCTTCATTGCTGGAAAATCTTTGTCCACCCAGCCATTTTTTCAAGTCTAGGAACAGAAAATAATCCGATAGAACTAAATCTGTCGAAAAGGGTGAATGAGGTAGCAGTTCAAACTTCTTCTTCTTCTTCTTATTTTAAGACTATGTCTTGTGTTTTCAAAGAGGCAGCCTAAGTTGTGACTGCGAGGATCAACTCTCATACCAGCGCTTTGGTGGTCTTCCAGGCGGTCTACTTGTATTGGGTCTCTCTTCCTTTGCGATTTTCGCCAGTCGATCGTTGTTCATTCTATTGACATGATCTCTCCATGCTCTTCTTCTAGTTCTGGCCCATCTCACTATATCCGGAACGTCAGTCTGCCAGTATGGAACTCTGCCAGTATGGCCGTTGGGCGGATTGAGTAGCTCAGCGACCATGCTGTCGGTCCCAAGCCCGGATAAAAGAGGAGGGTTGTAAGGCAAGGCTAGCTACCTACCTCATGTAAAACAGCCATTTGCTCAGAGAACGAAGAAAGTAGCCTCGGATAGGACTGATATAACTTATAACGACCCGGCAAAGTTAAGTTCAAACTTTAATTCATTAACTTTGGCCATTGCAATAACGGATATGTGAGCTGGTATATCCATCACAAAAAACCAACGCCATGACCTTGCCTGCAGATGAAACGGTCTTTGTCTTCTTTGGAGCCGGTTCTCCCCTTTAAGTCCATTGTTTTGATTGTTCTTTTGTTTCGGGTGTGAAGTGATGAACCCACGTTTCATTCATAATTATGTAACAGCTTTATTTCTGTGAGTCATTGCCAAACACTCACTGTAAACATCTTCACGACACTTTTTTTGTTCCATTGTGAGCAAACGCATCTTATGCACAGATTTCTCATGTTCAATTTTTCAGTTAATCTGCGATGTACTATATTTTTTGGAATACCTGTCTGTTAGCTCGCGCACTTTCCATTAACTATCATCCAGAACCGCTTAGTGGAATTTCCTCTACATTTCTGGAGTCGTCGCCTCATTTGGTCGACCTCTGCGATGCTGGTCTTCGCAGGTCGTACGGACTTGTTTAAACTGTGCTACTCAACATTTTACTTTTGGTAATGAAGGAGTGGACTCACCCAGAGTAGAATCTAGTTCAGATTTTATATTGGTTGGGCTAATGAATTTCAAATGAAAGTATTGTATCACATAATGATGACCAATTTTTTCCATGTTTACAAATTCATTGAAGACGTTCACTATTGATGGCTGCCAAACAAATACCAAACAACATTGCGTCTTCAAACTAGAAATATATGCTGTACAGATTGTCTACTTTCTAATAGGGTGGTATTTTTCAAGCCACTACCGCCATCTCTAGGTCATACCAGGTGCTCGTGGGACCATCCTCATACATAGTTTTTGCCACGATATAACAAGGATTAACCTGAAATAAGTATGGATACACTATGGAAATTTCTAGAAGACATATGTTTTCGTTTAAATAATTATTCCAGAAAGTCTATTCTAATTTAAAAACACGATATTGTAGTACGGAAAAAAAATTATCTATACTACTATAAAAGAAAGGAGGAAACAAAGAAGAAATAAACTTTATGTAAATGAAATATGAATCTATGGGGGACGTATACCAAATAAATAAATTTTATTACTCTCTCATTCATATGAATAGACTATAGTTTATTCTTTAGATTAAATGTATTTGAATCGATAATAATGATCAGTCTTCTGCAGGTTTATCAATTCTGATGTGCATCTCGTAAAGGGCATTTATAGAAAATTCCTCTAAGGTATCTTTCAATTTAATTTTTTTATTAATAATTTGCAAATTCTTTGAACTAGGTATATGAAATGAATTGCTGATTGTTATATTAAATCGGTCAGTCACATCTTGAAAAGAAGCTGCATCATGACTGAACAATATAAACGTGACTTCTCGAAGTGATTTTATCATTTCTTCTGCTCTGATAATTTAATATATCGCTTTGTTTAAATCGACTAGAAATGTCAGTTATTATTAATCCTAAAATGTTCTTTGAATTCTTCTATATTATATTATTTCTGAACAGTTTCTTCTTCATAATTGTCATCTCTAAAACTTTGTCTGTATTCTAGTTTTTCGCAATTAGAATCCTTCTTAGATCTACACACTGCACTACACGCAAAAACTGTTACGAGGATTGCTAATAAAGATTTGAGATATGGCAACATCTAACATTTTCACCATAAAGTTTGACATTTTTAATGGTGAACGTACTTCGAACGTGTTGTCATACGAGTGCTATTTGAGTTGTTTATAGATACTTGAAACATTCATCTTTGTCAAAAAATTGAATTAAATCGCAAACATTTTTGTGCGATGGATACCGCATAATTTGACAATCGCTCAAAAAAAACTGTTTGGTGCAAAAAAATACTGACAAAATTCAATTGCGGTGTTGTAAATCATGGAGATATGCATATAAATCCAAAATTAAACAACAATCGACTGTGTGGGTCTTTCAAGACGAGCCAGATTCCACCACCGTTCCATTCTGAATGGTACATCAGTAAATGTTTGCCAGAAGTGTTGGGAAAATCAGCGAAACCAAATGCGGAAGACGAATCATTCTCCACTACGACAATGCTAGTTCTAACACATCAGTTTAAGCAAGAATGTTGTCGAACATCGAATTAATAGTACAGCTCTATTTTGGCACTCAATGATTCCTTTTTATTCCCGCAGATCAAAAATACATTGCAAGATCAATGTTTTTCTACACCTGAATAAGCCGTTGATGTGTTTAAATTACATGTTTTGGAGGTACTTCAATCGGAATGGAAAAAATTCTTCGACAATTGGTTAAAACGCATGCAGAAAGGTATTGTTCTTAATAGAGAATATTTTGAAAAATAATGAAGCTATATCCAATCATAAATATTTGTTTTTATTTGTCTATCTCAAAACTTAAGTATCAATATTCTTATTGTATCGTTGTGAACACGTTTGTCGGTTGAAGTTCATTGTTTCGACTGTGTTTTGGTTTCTGTACTCACGTTTTATCGACTAAAAAATTCACTTCCATTTTTTTGCGAGCCAGCTCAGATTAAACTGTTTGTGAAGTCGTTTAGTCATTCCAGTCGCTCCTTTGCCTAATAAGACATTTCCAGTGTGACTATGTAAGTGAATATTTTGTCTAACAAATATTTAGATTTCTCCCATTGTGGGATATTTTTCTGTAGTTTCGTCTTTCTTAATAAGCTATTCGATGTAATGGGCAGGAAATTCACAGAGGAGAATCTCGCAGAGTCTGTAGTTGTCCCTCCTCTGCCATATCTATCATCTTGAGGTGCAGTGAACTGTCAGAAGTCAGCCAGTTTAATATCGTGTTTTTGCTGAAATGTTTATAAATCTTTTGGATTGTGTTAGACCTGGAGTGTTTCCCCAGTAAGATTCCATCTGATCCTTTAGCCAGTCGTTCAATTCGTTGATGATGTGATATCTCGTGATACCAAAGTAGGGCTCTTGTTCAAAATATGCTATAAGGCTTTTCGCTTCCTCATTTCCTAGTATACTCTGGTAGCCTGGTAGCCACATTAGCCGCTTGACTACAGGATATACAAGAGGCATTAAACAATTGCAGTACTAACACAATTTCTATTTGAAACTTATAATAAATTAACCTGCTCACAGACTTAAAAATCACCAAGATATTGTTGTGGAATATACAGGGTGTACTAATTTTAGATATCAGCAAATGTTATAAAGAAAATAGCAGATGCAGATGTTATCGAGGTTCATATTTTGTTATAGTTATGGAGATTCCTCTTAAGGATTAACGAGTATGTTTAGAATAAATGTTTTTTCAAAATTTATCATTATTTTTAGTATAGTCAACAAAATTAAAGTTATGGGATGTTCTGCTTGATAGAAAATGATGGTTCTAGTTACGGCTTCGAGATAATTACAAAGTATGGACCTCATTTTCTTCACAATTTTTGATATTTTCTTGTCGCATAATTGAAAATAAAATTTGAATATTCCCTATCATTTCCGTGTATGTAAGAAAACTTTTTCAAGGTCAAAGGTCAATTTTCAGCGAAACGGTGAGTTTTATAATGAAAATAGCTCAAACAAAAATTGTAGATCATAAAATTATCTAAAAAAAAAACGTATTAATACTCTTTTCCTACAAGCCACTGTTTCTGAGATATAATGAGTCAAAAAGTTGTGAATGTTTTTAATGGTTTCACTAATATATATATTTTCAACAGTAAAGTTTTCTTACAACATTGAAATTAACCGAGACTTGTGAGGATTTATAAAAAATTGGGGTTCGACGAAACATTTACAACTTTTTGAATCGTTATATCTCAGAAACAATGGGTCGTAGGAAAAATACGTTTTTTGTAAATAATTTTATGATCTACATACAAACTTACTGTTTTGCTGATATTCGTGAAAACTTTTTGACCTTTAACCTTGAATAAATTTTTTCCATACACGGAAATATGGGGAGCATCCAAATTGTATTTTAAACAATTTTACTGATTTTCAGCTTGATGGAAATTTATGTAGCTTCACTCTTATTTTTTGGTCTAATTTGACCGTACTAATTAAAATGTTACAATTTTTAGTACCCTAATATCACACTGCGTTTTTCTGAGGACGCAATTTTATTTTAGCGATGTGTGGGGGGGCCAAGGAAAGCTTAACCCCAAGTTTGCGGTTCTCTCGGCCGCCCTCTTAAATAAAGGGGTGAAAAGCTATTTTTGATGATATTTCGCGGACTATTGTCCCTACAAAAGACTTTTTGCCATTAACCGCGAGTTTAAAAAGTTATGAGCAAAAAAGGGCAAAAATTTTGTCAACAATTTCTTTTTTCGCCCAATAACTTTTTATTTTTTGATTATACAATAAAATTACCTTAGAATAATAATCTCTTAGATCGTTCTTTGAGGATTGATTTTATATGTGGAGTTTTTGAATTCCACTCATTTTTGTGGCTCATAAAGCAGGCCTCAAATGCTCTGCAGTATGTCTTCATTGTTCTGGCGAAACTAGCAGTAACACTATGGAAATTTCAAAGTTAATAGAAGAAAACAAATTAGAAGATGAAGTTCCAGCTATGACTCCAATTTTAACTCCCGTCATTCCCCAAACCTTTACTTTAGACACAGATACTGATCCTGAAACACAACCTGGACCATCAAAAAGAACTGAAATACACTAAGTAGTACAAAATGCCTGGTAAATTTAATAATTATTCAAATCTCTATCACCTACAACTTATCTGTGGATTAGGCCTACTGGAGATAACAGATAATTATATATAAATGTTCAGTATGAGCCATGAGAATGAGTGGAATTCAAAACATCCACAAATAAAATTAATCCTCAAGGAACGATCTAGAAGTAATTTTATTGAAAAATCAAAAAATAAAAAGTTATTTAGCGAAAAAAGGAATTGTTGACAAAATTTTTGCACTTTTTTGCTCATAACTTTTTAAATTCGCGGTTAATGGGAAAAAATGTCATAAAGAAATTTGTAGGCAAAGAAATTTTTCACAATTTATGTTTTTGCGAATTATTTGTAGGGACAATAGTTCGCTAGATATAGTCAAAAATAGTCTTTCCCCCCTTTTTTTTAAGATAGCGGCTAAGGTGCAAGGGGTGGAACCCCACAAACATTCCTTCACACCCCCCTACCCATCGGTACAATAAAATTGCGTCCTCAGAAAAACGCAAGGTCCATTGTAACCTTTCCATAGACTATTAGTCAGAATAAGTTTCACGAAGTATTGATTGTAATTTCGTTGTTGTGAAACTTATTTTCTCGACAAACAAGATTAGGGCCGGATCTAGAAATCTTGAAGTCCTGGGGCAACAGAGGAGTTCAGATTAGTTTCTTTTATCTTTTAACAAATATGGATGATTATAAACAAGCACGCTCCAAACAGGCATGCAAAGAGTGTACCCTACACGGACGACACATTCAGGAGAGCAGTTCCGTACTGCAAAACACTTTCGGAACGCTCTGGAGTAGGCAACTTTAACTTCCTTAAATGTGACTCTAGCCACTTCAATTTTGACAGTTGACAGTTTCAATTCACACCTTTAATAAGATACCATGTAATATTGCTAAATATCTACATTTACAAAATCCAGAAGATTATACAGGCCACTGTTTTAGACGCTCCCCAGCGCCCCTTTTAGCTGATACTGACGCAGATCTTCTGATGTTGAAAAGGCATGGTGAGTGGGCTTCTTCCGCTGTAGCGGAAGCTTATATAGATGACTCAATGGTGATGATATAGATATAGATGACAAGATTGAAATTGCTAACAGAATACTTTCTTCCACGAATCAATCGACAAATTCTATCGAAGACACTAACACATCTACAAATGTATCGAAATTACAAACACATTTACAGAGATTCCATCAACATTTAATTGAGATATACATATTCCATCTGCATCCAATCCAATAAATATTAATAATTGTCCAGGAGGTACAATCAACATTACTTTTTGTAAATAATAAATAAATTAATATTGACATTGCAAATATCATTAAGTACATTATATTGTTCGATAAATAAAATGTTTATAATTTTCTATTATTTATTTTCTTTCCTTAGTGTAATTGAAAAAGTTTTGGATCTTATGCGTCGTCTAAAAAATGTTGTGTACGCCTCGTCTGTACGACTCGTCTGTTTTTTCAGACTCGTCCAACAAAGTTTTTTTGACAAAATTAAGAGTCCTAAGTAGTCGTAGGCTTCAATATGAACTGAAACGGGAATTATCTAAAATCGAAATTTATTTTTAACGAAAGAAACCTTCTAAACTTTTGTCCTCTTCTAAATTCGTCACTGTACAAGATGTCAATGCTGTGGTGTTATTTGGAGTACGTCTGCAATTCTGGGTCGTAAATAAAATTATAATATACAGTAGGTGAAAAATGTTTTGTACAATTCAAATTTCTAATTTTTTAAAATGGATAATTGATGATTCAAAGTTGTCACCAAACAGTGCACTAATATTCTAAGAAAACAACATGCCCCATGCTTAGTGTGGACGAGGAAAGTACTTATCTTGATACCAGTGGTACCTCGATTTTCTAATTACATTTAGTTTTTTCATAATTTGTGTTATTTTGTGTGAAAAGTTATGTGAAAAAATAAAAACAATTCACAAATCTACAACATAGAAATAGATAAAATGCGAAAATTGCCAATTTGGAAAAGTATAGATTTGTAGTGATTCAGTAGAAATTCTTTCTAAAAGCAAAGCGTTTTTGTTTAATGAATTTTGTAGTGTATAATATTGTACTTACGTGGTCAACATTATCCTGAAAATAGTGTAAATGTTGACATTAATATTTTCAAATTAAAACTACTGATATTTCTACGAAGAATAAAATAGAAACTCAAATTTTCCATTGTTTTTTGTTTCATATTTTTATAACTATATAATTGAGGATAAAAATACTGATTATCGAAATGATTTTTCTGTTTTGCTGCAAATTTTGTTATATATAAAACTAATATAAATTTTCATGTGTGAAAATTTCTGCACCACAATTCAAACACGTCTTGTTAGTAGCCTCTAATTTTATGAAGAAGAAATAGCTTGACTTTCTATCAATCATTCTCTTCTTGTTTATTGACGACGCAGTATAATTTTATAATAATTATTAAATTCGTTTATTGAAAACAAAAAATCCAAAGCATCAAGGAAAATATAAGAAATTAAAGGGAAAGGATAAAAGCTTTTTTAGCGCAAACGGTGAAGATAATTTAGAGACGGACGTACAAATTTGCATGGAATACTGTCTGACGCTCCCCTTATATCCTAGACTTGTCCCCCCGGTGATTACCAACTGAATTAAAGAGTCCCTTGGGAGGAACGAATAGAAGAAAGTCTATACTTTGGGGATCAGAAACTAATATCGTTTCTGCGCATGTCTACATCTGATTGTCATTTGTCAGTACATTGTGAACTTCGACATTGTGCTCAAGACATTTCAAGGCTACTCCTAAATAATTAAATTGAATTTATCAATTTTGGTGTGAAGTGTCCGTGTTATATAACAGCATATTCGGCATTATTTAATTTTCGAATCACCAATGGCACGAAGCATTCTGTGAAGTCGTCGCAAAATTATCTCATGCGAATGACCCATTTATTATTATATAATAATGACTATATCATAAAAAATTGTGTTGGAAAATAGTTGTGTTGGTATCCTAGAGATAACAGAGGCCCTCAACATTTCTTATTGATCGACTTAACCTATTTTGGGTACTAAAAGTGTAGATACTAGACCAAAAAACTGCATTTTTTGCAAAAAACAACGTCGAGTAGAATTGGAAAATATGTCGAAACTGCTCAGCAATCTTTAAAATGAGCCCCAACCGAAAATACCACGACAAAATCGGTGACTCACCACGAACTCGTTTCAGAGAGTCAGGTGCTCAGTAAGGAGTACTACTTAGATGTTTTGAAGCATCTACGTGAAGCAATTAGTTGTACAGAGCCGGATTTGTGGACAACTTAGGGATTTTCACCAAGAGAATGCATCGTCACACCACAGAATGATTTTGTTGCTAAATAGGATACGAAAGTCATCGCTCAGCCACCATATTCGCCAAATAGGGTTTCCTGTGACTTTTTCTTAATTTCTAGATCAAAAAATCTGTTCCGTAGAATGAGTTCATTCAAGTCATCAAAATTAATTCGCTGAGTGAAGGCCATATCAGCCAAGGATAATAGCAAATGTATGGAAATTTAGATTTAGATTTAGATATGCCTGTATTTACTGATGAATAGTTGTATTAAATTATATAAACTGTATGATGCGCGCTTCAATAATTAGTAACCTCATCTTTAGACTATGGAGATGATAATTTGGTTGCTGAAACGCGCGTCACGTGACTTGAAACGTCGTTCATGTTGTCGTGGTGGAAAGAAGAAAGAATTTTTCGAATTTTTCTCATTGGAATGAATATTTTTGACCAAAAAAATTTGAAATAAAACACCACCACCACTAATAATTTTTATTGGGTATGTCTAAACAATATGGCAGCTAGTTGGGACGCCATTTTATACTGAAAAGCACAAGAAAAACCCATCACAAGATTCGTTGTTTTCTTCCATTTTATTAAGAACAAACGGAAATTGTACAATCATCTAGAAATTCTCTCAAATGATGTATATCTGAGTAAATATTGTATACGGTATCCGGATTAATTCAAAGAGACGGGAATCAAATGACTGTTAGTGGAAACATATATTTTAAGAAATGTGCAATTAACTGGAAATAGAAAATATAGTCAGAACTCGTTACCTTGCCGTCTATAATGAATGAGGTAATATGTGAAAATAAATATATTCGTTAGGAGATTTTTTATTCTTGACATATAATTTATCGATGTTATCCGTCGCAGTATATTTCTTAATGGGAGAAGAAGCTGCAATAAGCCGTTTGGTTACTTAAATCACGATAATTATCATCTGAATATATTGCTACTATTACTTCTATTGAGAATTTCATTCATCATTGTATAGAAACAATTATTCATAGTATGGTTTCAAACTGCTACTTTATATTCATTCCAAAGATACTACAACAGTTTTAGTGCTTGGATTCTAGTGAGTGTGACATTCACACTGATAAAAATATTGTTAGTTTTATCAACAATTGACGAAGAAATAAATAATATGTTGCTAGAGTTAATTTAGAAGATTCTGGATTAGAGTAAGACTAACAAGCGACTCAAATTCCATACTTAAAATCTTTCCACAGAAGTTACTGCTGTTTTTATATCTTCACCTGAGAGCTTCACTCTATTAAATCCATTCTTTTCCAAATAGATGTTAAGTTTTCTTCTTATTAAACGATACTAGAATTTCCACATCGAATATAGAATGAAATTCTTGCGTTGGCGTTGATATTGTTTGTGTAGAAGTACACGTGTGTTTTGTTTTCCACCAAAATATTGCAAATTGGCCTAAAAAAACTAATGGAAATTGCTTTTCAAAAACTTCACAAACATCTTCTTTCGTTTTTTCTGATTCAGAATTTGGAGAAGCGAAACTAAGCAAAATAATCAGATCCAAATGAATAGAGTGGTTCGGCCACATATAGAGAATGCCAGATTTAAGGACAACAAAGAATTAATAGCGAGGAGGAAAAAGAAAAAAGGAAGACCCAGGAAAAGATGGTACCTAGAGATTCTTATTCCTTCTTGTATGGTAGGTTTAAAACCTGTTGCTTCTTCAGTTTCAGCCACCTGGATCCAGATTGTCTCACCATCTCTTTCTCGGTCGACCAATACTTCTTCTGCCTGGGATATGCACTAGTCTTTAGCTTATCATTCTGCTAATGTGACTATTCCATTCTTGTTTTCGTTTTAATACACAGTCACTTAGATTTTCTACATACGTATTTCTTATATTTTCACTTCTTTCTCTGTCTAAAAGTGCTTTACCTGCTATTTTCCTGATTACTTTCATTTCCGTTACCTCTAGTAATCTTTTTGTCTTAATTGTATCGAGTCTTGTCTCTGCTGTGTGACCGCCTGCATGACTTCTGGGTGGATTGAGTAACCGAGTGGTTGTGTTGCTGGTCCCAAGCCCGGATAAACGAGGAGGGTAATGGGCCAGGTTAGCGCTCTAGCCATCGTAAAACAGCAAGATGCTCAAAGCCCCGGCAATAAGCTTCGGAGTTGGACTGGAAAACGAAAGCAAAAAATAGGAAAGAGTGGAAGGGAATCACTAAAAGGCCTGCGTGTAGCACTGATCTATAGATCCCCGTTATTTTCCTAGGGTTTCCTCATACTATTCCATACAATTTTCCTATCTGTTCTATCTGTTGCAATAATGCAAACATTTCCAGCAACTGGAAAGCTAACTGTTAAAAAACCTTTCACCAGACACTATTTTTTTGGGTAGTGGAGTATCGCATGGTAAAGTATTAGAAGGTAATCAAAGAGGCAAGCACACCTCAGGCAAAAAAATTTCTGAATTCGTAAAGCAAGCAGGTCGAGATAATATTGAGTTTTTTGCAGTAACATCTCACTAAACAAGATGAATTTGATATAAATAGAATGTATGAACTAATGTACATGAAGAAAATAAAATTGACTATACTCGACAACTTTCAATTACTCTTTTGAGTACATATATGATAACTGCAATGAGTGTGATAGATTTTTATTTAGCCAAAACTTAATTTATAGAAAATATTGGCAGAAGTTATCAAGAACACCTTGACCAAGCTGGTAAAAAATATGCGTTAAAAAGAACAGATAAAAAGACAGATACAGACAGATAAAAAGTTAAAATTTGTTACTGCAGATGTACAAAAATGTCTCTGAACGCCCCTACTATAACCAAAAGAGGGCAAACCCTTTTACACTCAAGTAATTCGAGTGGTGCCTGCTATGTGGAGACGCCTGTAGATATTGAATTTTTGTAGTGTTCGGAGCTTGGCAGCTGATTCCACAGGCTTGCACTCCTATAAATAAAGAAGTCCCAATAAATGGACGTTCTGGGAGTCTCTAGGTGAACTCGATGCTCGCTTGCCTATCGAGTAGGTCTTGCAAAAGCTGCTCTAGGTGGGACTATTTTGGACAGCTCGGATGAGCATTTTCTGCGGTATTATAGATAAACAGAATCAGGTCGGGGATCTTTTTTCTATGTTCCAAGCTGTCCTAATTTCTGTTCAACTCTGGATCGCCTGTAAATCGGATTCGTCTGTATTCAGTGGAGCATCTTCAGGGTATACTTGGTAGCCGAACTCCAAATGTGCGAGCAATATTCCAAAGATGGAAGAATCTGAGTCTTGTACGGGATTAGAATCTGTTGTGGAGTATATAGCTTTTGGTCTCCAAGTTTTTGTAAAGCTGACTTGGCCAAATCAGCCACATGACGTTGCCAGGACATATTGCGTCCAATTTCATTTGCGTGATGATGATATTTTATGTCCGGATAGTACCAAAGCATGTGCTGCAGTGCCAGTCTTTGAGAAAACTACTAAGCCAGTCGATAAGTGAGGATGACAAACCTTACTATCTTAATTTATTTAGAAGGTTAACATTCCAAACCCTGTTAAAAGTCTTCGATATGGCCAGTACGATTGCTCTGGATTCTCCATAATTCTTAATAGCTTCAGTCCATAAGTAAGGAGATCCCGGGTTGTTCGATGTTCACGAAAGCCGTATCGCTGATGATGTTAGCAGACTGAAGGTTTGCTGGTTAATGACTTTCTCCATGACATTATCAATGGCTGGGACTAAAGCCATCATATATGATAAAAATATAGAAAAGACTGATCACAAATTTCTGATACGTGGACACGCGCTTACTAGATCGATGTTAATCATTGGTATCATTTTTCTGTTTGACAACCGTATTAAAAATATGAATTATAGAGAAATATGAGCTCTAATTGGTTATGTTTCTCGGTGTAAGTTGTTCTTTAGCATCTTCACACGCATCAATTGTGCAAGTCTTATGAATAAGAAGTGGAAACTGGTAATAAAACACATAATCATACATACATATTCAGTGTCTTCGTACTGAGACTTCGGCCCACTCTTAACAGAACAAGAACGTCTAGAAATTTATTATTATGATTTATTGGAAGAGACGTTTCGAAACAAATTGCCTACAGCGCATTTCAGGGTTAATAATCGTCGCTTGAAAATGTGATTCTTACGTTTCTTCATGTTCTAAAGCTGAACTTAAAGCTATTAAACGCTTATCAACTCTGATAATATATTTTGTGTGTCATACATCTCAGTTATAGGTTGTCTTATAAACAGTTTTCAGTTTATCTTTGTGTAAGTATAGAAATTTATATTAGACTTAGCATATATTTGGAAGAATAAATGAATGAAAGAAACTATGAATGATGGTCCCAGAAATACTCAACAAAGAGAACGGAACCCCATTGTTCGTCAGTGCAATTAACGTGTTATTTGGCAAAGATGAGCTGATAATGAATCGGTCATCTCCCTCGGATATTCCTTAAGGAATGGCATCTTCAATGAAAGTTACCAGTTTCTTCGGTCAACTCTGGAAACAGCAGATTGATTCATGTTCAGCGCACTGGTCACTTCTCGCTGACTTTGGACTTGGACATCGCAGTGAGATGATTACAGCTTCATCACTTGACTGATGGAAAATGAACATATTTTCAGGTAGAATTCTTGTCAACAGAGATTGAAGTTTGATTAACTGATAGTTGAGGTTAAAAAAAAATAGAGTATGTTTTGGGTGAGATGAGGAATTTTTTTCTAGAGAGGAAGGTTCATTGGAATTGACCCTGATCTAGAAGTTGCTTCTCTGCCGGGCTGGGGTTGTGGTGATAGGTTTGTGACGACCAAACTTGGCTCGAAAAAGAGGAAAAGAAAGTTTAAAATAAACGTTTTCTTCCAATTTGGTGGATATACTTTGTAATTTTTTGTTTTTTTTTTAAAATTTTCACATTTTTTCCAGTGTAGTTCAAAGCATATGATCCATAGTTGTACAGAAAACTGCGACGTTCGAAGGTTTTCAATCAAAGAAAGATAAAAACTGGAAAATTTGAATTTCGTTATATGAAAACATATCAATAGTTCATACTTTTATGTTTGTAGTAACACAATTAGCATTCGTCTATTCCGTTATTTTTTAGCATTTTCCCCAACCGATTTTACAAATTCATTCAATTATAAAATAACTTTTTAGTATCATCAACTACGATTTAGAAATTTATAAATATAACCAAACTCAAGATAATTGTAAGTGTTGGTGTGTCAAGTCAAATTTAAAAGAGTGTTTTGGCGCATGCTACTTATTACAAGTGCTTTCGAGGTACTAAAACTTACAAGAGGTGTGCCCCAGTACCAAGACTTCACTTTCTGCGTCCACCCGCCTAAGCTAGATCGTAGACCGCCGAGGTACCCACTCTGCAAACACATACACCTACCGCTTTACATGTCTGCCTGGTATTCGATGGTACCGTACGATACCATTAGGTTATGATACCGTAGGGTACCGCTCGTTTACAAGCGTGTGTGCTATTGTTGAAAAATATATACGTACTGGCTGGTACTCGTTTGGATTGTCAGATATATACATTAATAGAAAGTATAAACGTTCGTTTTTAATTTTTAAATAAACTTTTCCTAGTCGAAAATATGATTTTTGATTAAAAGGAATTGAAAACACTTAAAAAGAAATCATAAAAATAAGGTATTAGTATATTTAGAAACGAAGTACGACATTTATTTTTTATATACATGAGAAATATTTGAAATAACTAATACAATTGATAAAGTTTCATATAAAAATAATTGAAGTTGATTATTTTTATAATATAGATAACTACCTACTGTTTACATATTTTTTTGAAACAGACTTTTATTTTTTCGATAGGTATTGCACTCAAACGGTTTGGTTCGAAATTGTATAAACATGTATTCAGTATTTTCAATATTTAAACGAACGTCACAAAACAAATTCAAAAAGTAATCACAATACTAAAGATACGAGAAAACCAGTAGTTGAAAAGAAAAGAGTTCGTATCTCCCAATTTTGTGGGGAATTACAGGAGGTCTTCTCTTTAGCTGACAGCTGTACACCCTTGTCTTTTCGGTTAATTGTATCAACGTAGTTGTATGATTTCGCTGCATCAGTTAGAACCTTTCTTGCCCTCTTCGTGAGGATCAGCTCTAATCTAAATAGTCCTTCGCTTTCTTTAAAGATGTGAAACTCGGCGTTAGCCCACGAGTTATCGTGTCGGGTGTATCATTTTGTGAGTTACCTACAGCTCTGAAATGTTTTTTTATGTTTTTGTATGTTTTTTTTTGGATTTGAGTTGAGTTAAGGGTGAAGCAATTTATTACAAGTGAATTAAACCACAAAAATGCAGCATTCGTTCATGGCGGATTATTATCAGCAATCAGTGATTATTGATAAAATTTATAATGACGCAATGGCACTTTACTGCTGCTAAATTCGGTTCCAATAGTGTTTCTATATATTTTTATTTTCGATATATTCAATCATCTTCTTCGTGTACTATTTAGGAGTTTGGCTATGATTATAGCTATTTTGATTTTAGAAGCAACAGCCTTAAGTAAGTCAGAAGAAGTGACGCTGAACCATTTTCGTAGGTTTCTAAGCAAAGATACTCTTTACCTTCTAATAGATCTTTTCCTACAATTTTCTCCTGAATTATGAGATGTTTGATCTAATATTTTGGACCTCTCTAATGTGGTTAAGAAAGTTTTCTTCTTTGTCCTTCATGAAGGATCTCTATGTCCTTTTTCAGTATCCTACGGTCTAGGGTAGACCCATATCTCGATTATAGTCTTCGCTCGCAATATGCGGGTCCAAACTATACAAAAAAATTGTGAATAGTTTGTTACAAAAATAGTAATAAGTCGTTTATTTTTCATTCATTCATACTTTATCTCGTAGCTTGCAGTAAAAACGAATAATTACAACTGGATATGGCTTTATTGCTTTTCGAAATATTCTTCAATGAGATCAATACACGCGTTTGCTTGCGTTTGAACCAATTGTAGAAGCATTTTTTAAATTCCGATTAAGGTACCTGCAAAATATGTAATCTGAATGCTTCAACCGCTTCTTCAGGTGTAGAAAAACGTTGACCTTGCAATTTATTTTTGATCTGCGGGAATAAGAAGAAATCATTGGGTGCCAAACACATCAATTCGATGTTTTGACTGTTCAAAAACGTTTTTGTTTGAATTGATCGCATTGTCGTGGTGAAGAATGATTCGGATTCTGCGATTGATTTCAGTGCTTTTTCCACCAACTACTGGTGTACCATTCAGAATTGACCGTTCTACGTTACTGTAATGGGACGGTGGCAACATGTCCAGCTATTCCGAAACAACAGGCAAAATGCTTCGTGCGCGAATAAATTTTTGGCGTGTCTTGAAGCACCCACACAGTCGATATTGTTTAATGTCGGATTCAAATGCATAGATCCATAATTCTTCGCCTGTCACAATTCCATACAAGTCTTTTGAAGCACTGCGATTGACTTTTTTCAGCATTTCTCTGCACCAATCGACAAGAGCTTTTTTGAGTGATTATCAAATGCCAAAGTATGCCTCAATCTCACGGTATGTCGCAAGATGATCTTGGAATATAAGTTTACGCTAAGCATCGATGTTTTCTCGCACAACAGCTGATTTGGGACGACTTTCACAACATTAATCCTGTAGCGAGAAGCGACCACGATTGAATTCGGAAAACCAACAAAACATTGTGACTAGAAATGGTGCTTCATCACCAAAAGTCGAAGCGAGTTGATCGGCACACTGACGTTTGTTTAATTCAAGTTTCAAACTCGTATGACAACACGTTCTGAGTACGTACAACATTAAAAATGTCAAACTTCATGATGGCAATGTCAGATCTGACATATTCGCATCAGTGTTGCCACTATTACAAACTTGTTTATCGTCGACCTAAATAAATCTCACGGATACAAATACTTTTTGATTGGATTTCATTTTTCTAGTTTTAAAAAATTTCTGTCATTTATCTATGATATATTATTAGTGCTTATCTGCTGGGTCATAGAAATTATGACATCATTCATTTTCAAATCGAGTAAAGATGGTACCAGCATGATAATATAAAAGTACAAGTTCCTATTAGCTTTTACCATTATTGTATTTTTGATGTGCATATATAATAATAAAAAAAATGTTTAATACTCATCAATTGTACTCACAAACCTTCAAAATCATGTTTTATTTGGGCGATTCGGTTATTTACGTACGATATTTCGAATTCGCTCACTTTTACAAAACAGGTAAACAACCTTTCTCAGGTGTAGTAATTCTTCCGTGTCGACATAATTAAATAATATTTGTCGACAATATTTGGCCTTTTTGTTACTATAAACACGCGCTTCTGTTCTCCTGTTACTCGATGGTACATTATGGTACCATTAAGTACCATCATCGACGGTATGTAGCACGCGTACATTTACCATGGTTCGCTTTGTGGTATGTCTTCGGCTAGCTGGTGATGTAAGATAACCACCAGGTTGACTTCGATGTGTTTATGGGGATTATGGGTACGATAGGAATTCTTTTGTATTCGGTTCTTTGTTTTTTTTGAGATTAAATAATTTTTTAGTGGATAGTATGGAATATACAATAAAATATAGAATGTACAGGGTTCGAAGTTGTGTCAAAAAATATTTGAAGATATGGAATTTTTTTCACAGAAAGATAGTAGGTATTTTGATGAATTGTCATGGCCTTAAAAATTTTTGGATGAGACTATTTTTTCCAAAATATTAATCGAAACAGTGGTCATTTAATCTTGCTCATACAAAAGGATTCAAAAATAGAACAGTTTTTGAGTAATTTTATGAATTTAATAATACACAATTGTTAGGAAATAACCATAATTGAATAGTGGATTTAGTTCACTTTCGATACCTGAAGACGATAACTTGGTTATCGAAACGCGCGTCAGACATTGTAAATGTTAATGTTGGTATATGTTAAAAACAAATCTTTCATAATAATTTAGATAAAAAATAAGTACGCGGCATGGTTATTAAGTAGCGAAACTTGCTGCTACAACAAAAGTATGGGATTTGAAGATATGGTTTTATTAAGTCGCCACTGATTGGAGATCCTCTCCCTTATACAACACATGGCGACCCTTCCATCACCACAAGGTACCATAGGAATTGACAAAGAATGTGTGTGGCGAATTCTAAAAATGGCGAAAATTTCAACATGCGTGAAGTGTGTGTTAAACTGAAGGCAGAATTGACTGAAATCAAGAAAAATTGGCAAAATCAGGCAATTCAAATTTACAACTATGATCTTATTTATTCTCAATAATATTTGTACTTTTATATTTATTCGTTGGATACCGGGTCAACTGAAAGTATCAGAAAAAATTACCCTTCAAAGTAAACAGAGTAGATGACAGTTCTTTTAGGTGGAGCTCAATCAGCTCTTCCTGTCGCCTCATTACACATTTTCTTGAAATCGATTTATTTTGGAAGCCTTAAAAAATATTAAAAACTGGGTTCGAGTAATTAAAAAAATTTGAAATTGATAAAATTGCAGAAAATCGTGGATTGACGTTGGCTAGACCATATCATTGCGAGATAAGTTTCAAGAAAAAATATGTAATTCCTTTAAAACAAGCGATGTTGAATCGTTGTTTTTGGAGGCTGTGAATAATATGAAGCCTACAAACTGGAAAGAAAAAGAGAAAACGTGGAAGACAATATTACTGATGCAGGGATCGAGACACTCATTGTAAATCTTGGTTGCGACAGTCAATATTGTGATTCCGATTTGGATTTATAAAAAATAGCTTAACTCATGCTGAGTTTTTATGTTTACATTCTTATTTACGAACGTTATTGAAAAGTCAAAGTTCAAAATTTCATAACTATACAATCAGTTCTTGATATACCGTGGAAAAATTGATGATTCCTAAACCAGGGAAATCACTGAATGAAGTCTCATCGTTTAGACCAATCTCCCTCTTCATAGAAGAGGAGAACAGTATCTCAACACACCAGTTTGGCAGAAAGTCATTTCATAATAGATCAAGTTCACCGAATAACGAATATAATCGAAAAAATAAGAGTGTGGCATGATGGACTTAAGTATAAATTGAGAAAATTTTCGCCTAGGCAATATTTTCAGCTACTAGAGTCAAATATCACACATAGAGCGTTTAGAATAAAACAAGAAGACTCTGAATTAAAAGACATTAATGCAGGGGTACCACAAGTAACGTATCCTATACCTACTTTACACTAGTGGTATCCCTGACCTAGAGAATCATATTATAGCCACTTTTGCGGATAACACTGCAATTGACCATAATGAAGAGGAAAGAAACCTGCAAGCCTCTGTTTACAAAATTAACAAAAGGATAAAACAGTGGAGAATAAAACTGAGTGATGCAAAATCTGCCCATGTAAACTTTACAAATATAAGAAAGCAACATATTCCCATTAGCTTGAATAATACTCAAATACCACATTCCAACACAGCAAAATATCTGGGTATTACTTTTGGATGCCAAGCTAGACTGGAGGGCTCACATCAAGAAGAAAAGGGAAGAACTGGATATAAAATTTAGGAAGATGTATTGGCTGCTCGGACCATATGCAATATGGCTTACAACTTTGGGGATGTGCCAAAAAGAACAAATTAGATTCCAGAATAAAGTGCTGAGGAGTATGGTCAACGCCTCTTGGTACCACAGAAACATTGATCTCCACAGACATTTGGACTGTTAGTGAAACCATCAAAAGATTTGCAGGAAGCTTCGCGTCTTGATTATGTCCACCTCGGTGTGTAATATACTATTATCGTTCATGAAGCAAAAATCTATGATTATGCATGTCACATAACTCGAACCGATAATCCAAGCTATTAATAAACAATGCAGTAACCCTAATAGTACGATTACGAGTATATAAATGTAAATAACGTACTCAAGAGATCAACTGTTTAACAAACATGTTCTCCTGATACGGGGTGGTACACATAGGTACCACTGGTACCATTCTAACTGAATACCATCACGATATACTTACCTGTTGATGACCTCTAATAACCGTAGAAACCTCTAATCTTATTTTAAAAAAACTTTATTTATTTAAAATTTAAATGTCATTTAACATGCAATGTAAATATGTAGGAAACTATAAAATTTATTTTGTAATGTATGTGAACACGGAAAAACGTGTTTTGTATTTTCATGATAAATTTCAGGTAATCAATTAATTTATTTATAAAAGTCGATATCAAAAAATGTTACTGAGAAACTGGTTTATACTAAATACACAGTTCACACCACCACTACATCAACACTCACGATTACACTGTCTGATGCGCGTTTCGATAACCAAATTATCGTCTTCAGAGACTGAAGGTAACCAACTTGTAAGTTGGTTTGGTTTGTAATGGAGTTTTCTGTCTCTTTGTATTGTACGAGATAATTTAAAAATATGGAATATTAACAGTTTTTGATACCTCTTAAAATAATTCTTATACTGTAAGTTGTAGTATTTATAACATCTAGGAATCAACAATCAAATCAAACTTTTCCTAATGATTGGAAAATATTTTCAGAAAGCCTGGAATAGGAGTTTTCAGATTACTGCAAACCTCCATATGTCCCCAGTTCTATGAATGTAGGCTATCTGAACCCAACTACTACAGAGCACAGAATTGTAAAGAAGCAATAAAGTAAATATTGAAATCTTCTTATTTGAATTTTAGTATAAAGGCCAAATCCTAAACTCGACTTTCCGTTTGCCGTTAACGTTGACGTTTGCTGTTACAAAATTAATTACATTGAAATAAAACTATCCATAGTTGCCGTTTGTTGATTGGTCTGCTGTTGGTGATTTTGAACTAACGTTGCCAGGCGTCTGGATAAAGCCGGACATAGATAGAAAGTAGTACACAAGTCAAAAAGAATAGTAAATTGTTTTTGTATCGGCAACAATCTCAAGTTTATGAATAGGGTGTAGAACGGCAAACGGGAAACGTCACCCGCGAAAAATTACTGCAAACGGAAAGTCAAGTTTATGAATCGGCCTTAAATACGTAGTCAACTAATACTTCCCAAAATAAAAACGAACAACTTACCTCAATTCGAGATATGCAACAAAAATCTCAAAAAATTTTCAAAATAATGTTAAATATCCGCTCTAACTCTCCTTAGACTCAACCAATTCACTCATATTATATCTCAAATGGAAGGGCTTGATTCACCGAGTACTTTTAGATCAAAATGAAGAACTTACCTCAATTGGAATTCGAGATATGAAAGAAGAAACCTATAAAAACATCGAAAATGCACAAGAGAAAGAAGACAGAAGCTTAAGACTTTGAAGGCTTGATGACAAATCTAAGCATGTATACTTTAAAGTCGAGAAAATGAAGGAAATCGGCCGGATAGAACTGACAGTCTGCCAGTAGATTTTTATATATCTATTTTTTTAATATATAGATTGTGATATGTCGTTATGGTTGTAAGATTTGATTGCTATTATATAAAATGCAATATTCAATATGAATCAATAAATTGATTTTTCCAAAGGCGGTCCTGAAATTTCAGTGAGTATCAGTCGAATACTTGATGACAGTGCATCATTAAAAAAAATTTAGAAACTAAATTCATGGCGTAAATTAATAAAGGAGTTGACAGTTTTTACTAGCCTCATGAAATCCTCCCTGAGGGACTCTACATATGGTAGAAGTATGTAAAGTTCCTCTCATTCACCCTGTTTAATACCGAAGTAACATTTTTTTTGTTTCTATTGTTTCCATATCGTTTTGTTAAGAAAGGAAAACAACTCATGTTAAAGTTCGACACAACTCGTATCAGTCGGAACGATGTTCCAGCATTTTAGCCCAGATTAACGTTACTGATGCCACTCATAGTGCAGATGCTCAAATGAGTGAAAGAATTCAAAATTCAATACCCCTCTTTACTTAATAAAAATTCCTCTTTCAAATATATAGTTGTTACTACGAATAAAAAATTATCCAGTATTCCATTTATTTTTTATACAACTTGGCAACAGTGTTCTCTCACCTATTGATTCAACAAAGCATACCTGTAGCAGGTAAGTAATATATTTACCTCTCCGCCGTCTATATTCTCCTAATAAGAAGGTAGTCGTGGTACTTACTTCCAAGGGTACCACCAATGCGAGTGAATGCGTTAGGTACGTCTACTCAAGATTTATGGTAAGTAGGTTCTCGAAATTTATATATATATAGTGAAATAAACTATGACGGTGAATTTTGAGTATTCCGCGTGGTACGAAAAACATAATTGAGAGGTATCGAGACTTGTAAGTTGTGTTCAGGTGAGCACAGGTACTTATTTTATATGGTTCGAACAAACAGAGTTGCAGAACATTAAGCAGGTGATAACTGTTGAGCCCTAAAAGAACCAGTTCAAAATTTTTTATTTCAAATACGTGGGATGAGTTTCATTTCATTTCAATGATTTTTTGTAGTGATATTATTTATTTCTCTACTATTCCATTATATACTTGCGTCCATAGAAATGGACCCACTGTAAACTTTTGATCTAAATTCACTTTTTTAAAATCATTCATCAGATCAAATCAGATAGTGTTTGAAAAACAATTTAATATGCTTCAATGTGAGTATGAATCTATGAAAAATTCTTTCGACTAACATAGTGAAATTAATGGATTAGGTAAAGTAAACACTCAACACTTAATGATGGGTATGACCTCCTCTTGCCCTAATAACATCTCTCATACGATTAGGCATAGATCTAATTCAGTATTGTTTCTTGTGGGATGTTATTCTTCTTATATTGCAACTAAAAGCTCTGAGATCAAGTTCGGAATGAGAAATCTAAGCTCGAATTCTTCGTTTTAGCTCATCCCATGAATATTCTATCGGATTTAGGTCAGGACTATATGCTGGCCACTTTGTAACCCGAAAACCGACTTCTACAATGTAATTTTGCAAGATCCTAGCGGTGTGCGACATAAAGGCATAAAGGTAAATTCGTCTCCGATTTAGTCGATGTAAGGTACCACATAAATTGCTGTCTCCTCGACATATCTATCAGCCGTTAAACCTCTTTTCCGTGAACACGGTCGCACCTACGGATGAACACAGGATCGGCTCGTGCTCCTATAGAAATTGCACCCTAGATCACGAGGGAACCACCTCCAAGAGCACTCCGCTCTTCAAAGCAGCAATATGTAAATGGCTCTCTTGGTCTTCGGTCGCTACTCTCATCTAAGAATATAATAGATCCCCATTGTTGTAACGGCCAATTCAGATGATCCTGAACTAAGCACGGGTTTGCTTTCCGATAAGTTGGAATAAGTTTTGGACCAATCACAGGTATTTTAGGGGTCGGATTATTTTCCTGCAGTTTTCGTTTTACTGTCCACTGACTAATAATCACTGCTCACACCTCACGGAGGTGTCGTTGCGGCATTAAAGTGACGATTTCTTAATGTTGTTGACACAATAAAGTGGACATCATTAGCGGCTTCTGTCTATGAAGGATCCAGTCTCCTCATAACGCTAGCACAGTCTTCGAATATCTGCGCGTATCCAATTATCGAGCAATGGCTCGATGACCAAGTCCATTTCCGATTAAAGCAATAACTTGGGTGGATGCAATGCAAATATCCGTTGCAAACGCAATAATTTTGATATTCGACAACTCTGTTTTGGTTTAATTTAGATACAGAAATAAATCGTTCCAATAATTTATTGTCTTATATAATTTCTACTACTTTTAACTTTCCAGAATTCTCTTTTGTGGTTCTCTATCTCATATGTTATTTATTAAATTGCTTTCGGTAGACGTACGTATCATGAGGTTTGCTGTAAAGATGTATTCCATAATTCTACTGGGTTTAATCTTAAATATCCCATTCTTATTTTTTTGGTTTCTCTAGTTGTTACTTTTATTGAATCATCCATAACTATTATAAACAACAAAAGACCTAGTACCCCACACTATTTTAGTCCATCTTTTTGTTTGATTGTACTTTCAGTCTATCCCCAGATTTGTTTTACATTGTCATAAGCATTTTGTACGTCTATGAAGGCAAAGTATAATTCTTTTGGTGAATTTTTTCCTATTAATTGTTTCATGGTGGATATATGATCTTGATAAAAACCGCGATAGGTCGTTTTTTTAAACGAAGTTTCAATTAAATAATACAAATTTGGTAATTAAACTATAAGATCTTGTATATTATATCTTTTTCTGATTCCACTTTGGGCTTCGTCTGGTTGATCCTCAACTAGTGTCCTTACCTTTTTTTCTACTTTGGACACAATGCTTAACAAATTATGCTTTTATAATGTGTGCAAACCTTCCGTCTTCTTTTCTATGTATCGGAAAAATATCTTCCAATTTTTCGGGGTCTTTGACCGTTTCACAGGCTTCATTCTCGACGGCAGTTTTTTTCATATTTACTTAGATATATTTTATGATATATGAAAGATAAATTTGTTGAAGTGCATTATTTTGAAATTGAATAAATGGATTATGGAGTGGATAAAAACTTTTGACTGATAGTGTGAATCAATAACCTACTAATTCAATTGTTTATACGGAAATTCATATAACTCAGCATCCGTGTATGAGTCATTGGTTGTATGTTTATTCGAAATAAAGTCAATGACTATGCAAAGTAATGAATAAATTTCGCTTCTACTTTCGTCATTGCGGCAACTGGTTACGAAACTTGAGAACGGAGAAATTGCCACCGACGCCTTTCCTTCTCACCAGTTTTAGAATGTAATTTAAGAAATTTTATCGGTTTCTCAGTAATAAAAAGAACTTTTTTATCATGATTTTCGCGATGAGTAATCGGGGCGATTGTCACAACAATTTAAAACAAGTAATTGAGGAAATAGATAAATTTGCAATTTGAAACATAGATCAAATAATTAAGAATTTAGTGTAGTTTGTAACCTGGAAGCCTGTCGAGCAGCTCGGGATGCATACATTTTCTGAGATAATAAAAATGGGAAAAATAAAATCTTACAAATTTCAATCGATAAGTTTGTGATACGTACGTGGCACTAAAAACTTCCGCCGAATGTAATACAAAGGCGTTACAATAATTAACGACATTCTGTCATCTGGTTTGGTATGTCTTCATCTTACCACTTCATCCGGTCCTACCCTAACTTTTTCAAGTGAACTTGTGAACCTTTACAATCAGTTAGAAGTTGGGACAATTTGAATTAAAATTCTTTAGTAGATTTATTGTATACAACTTTTTTATGTTAATTTACATTATCGATAGTCCACAGTACAGAATCCTTCCTACTTAATGATTTGCATGTTTCGTTGAGTCCGACAAACTTTTATCTGTTTTTTTAGAGCTAGAAATTTCGAAACATGTCAAATTCACATCGGATTCTTGTTTTGTGATGAATATATGCTCAATTTTAATGCATTCTATGGCTTATATGGCAAGACATTCGAAAAAAAATTTGTCCGACAAAATAACTGTTGCATTGAACTTGTCCGACGGCTCGAATATACGGGGTTAAGATTTGTAATACATATATAGTTTATTTTATGCTAATTGTTTAGTAATTGTATATTTAATCCAACGTTCATAATGTCCGACAAATTCCCTGCTACGTTTTTGATATCTGACAGTTTAAATATGACGATTTCGAGAGGTTTTGTTTTGCGATTAACATGTTAATAATCTTGCCGACAAATTTTATGCTGCAAATTACTTAAAAATGTAAAAATGTCAATCAACAGTTTTTCAATTTTACATTATATTAACCGATACACATACTTCCATAAATTAATGTGTTTGGGATAAAATATCAAATATATTTTATATCAAATATCAATTAAAAATTGCATTTACATTTAGCCTATATATTAAAATTATCTAAACAATTTCGTGAATTCTTTTTATTTTTTGTCGGACAGATTCTAACAATCGTCTAATTCGTCATGTTCAGGCTGCCAGACTCTATTATTTTCATTTTTTAATGTTATTTTTTGTCCGCATGACACTAAGAATTAGTATTGTTGTCGGACAATAGGATATTATGCTCCCTATTTTTCTAATGCATCATTTGCTTTTCTTGTCCGACATCGCAAAACAAAACCTCACCTCGAAATCGTCTTACTTAAGCGGTCAGACACTATTGTTTTCATTTTTTTATGTTATTTTTTGTCGGACAGACTCTAAGAATCAGTATTCTTGTCGCACAATAGTATATTATGTTCTACATTTATCAATAGTAAAATAAAACATCGCGAATTGGTCATATTAAGCTGTCAGACTCCATTATTTTATTTTTTCTTATGTTATTTTTTGTCGGACTGATTCTAACAATCATTAGTATTGTCTGACAATAGTATATTATGTTATATATATTTTTTTAAGACCTCATTTGCTTTTCTTGTTCGACATGTGTCAATAGAAAAACAAAACATCGCGAAATGGTCATAATTAAGTTGTCAAACTCCATTATTTTTATTTCTTCTCATGTTATTTTCTGTCGGACTGATTCTAACAATCAGTATTTTTGTCGGACATTAGTATATTATGTTATCTTTTTTCTAATACATAATTTGTTCTCTTGTTCGACATGTATCAATTGCAAAATGGTCATATTTAAGCTGTAAGACTCCATTATGTTTATTGTTTTTTGTTTATTTTTTGTCGCACTGACTCTAAGAATCCGTATTTTTGTCGGACAATAGTATATTATGTTTTATTTTGTTCTAATATATGTAAACATCTCGAAATCCTCATATTTAAGTTGTCGGACTCAAAAACGCAACTGGAAATTTGTCGGACACTATGATCGTTTGATTCAATATACAATTACTAAACAATTAACACAAAATGTACTATATATGTATTGCAAATCTTAACCGCGTATATTCAACAAACAACAAAACTTTTTCTCAAATTTTTAGCTTTGAAAAGCACCAGTTTCGAAGAAAGTTTTAGATAAAAAGTTTGCGGAACCCCTGAAAGCAAGCAATATGCAAAATTTGAAGAAGTAAGTATTAATCATTAAGTAGGAATGGTTCAGTTCTGTGGACTATGAGGGACGAGGTTGATAACGAGGCTTCAATCAAGTGCTTCTTTACTTAACACGTTGAAGGGTTTAAAATGGTAATTAATAAGGTTTTTATATGTGATGAAAGTTCTCGAATAGTGCCAAACAACTTGCACTGCTGAAAGATGATCGTTTTATTGTTATTTGTGATGAAAAATGGATTTATTTGAGCAAACTGAAAATTGAAAATAGTAGTTAGACTAAGGACAGTTTTCATAAACGGTCGCAATGAAAGGTCGATTCAAGTGAAAAGTTCTGTCGTGTGTGTGATGGAATTATGGAGGTTTAATGTACTTCGAAATAATTTCAGAGGATCGAGCCATCAATGCCAAGGTATATAGTGGACAGCTATAAGAATGTATGAGAAAAATATTCACGTTGTCATACAATAAGTTACGCGGAATAAGATCGAAGAACGTGGTGGTATTGAGCTCCTATCAATTCCTGCGTATAGTTTTGGACCTTGCATCATCAGATTATTATTTATTCAGATCCATGGCGTAATTTAGGTGTGGGAAAAAATTGAATCCAAAGGAGATACAGTGGGTCAATAGTTCAAAGAATGGTTCTATCAAGGTCTCAAAGAGCTTGCTAAACGTTGAATCAAATCCATAGAATACGAAAGGCTATAATTCGGATATTATTTATGAGAGATTTTGTTGACTTGATCCAAAAAAACCATTATGTAAACACATCTCCATTATTGGTATATGAATAAATGAATTTTTAAGCTAAATATAATAATATAATTCCAAAATATGTAAATACACAGAATAAAATAAATAGAATTTCATAAAACCGTGTTGATATACTGATTTTTCTCAATAAAATTTCTTGTTTTCATATTAAATAAATAATTGGCTGCTCAATATCCATAAAAAAACAAATTTCATTTAATATAATGTTGTAATGCTCAATATATAAATCAAAATGTATAGCTCGAGAATTGCCTTTAGAATATTTTATACGGTTATATCAGGTTAGATTAGATTAGGTTTATAATTATGTTCATTGATTGAGAAGTAAATTGATAATGAGACTGGTGATGATCGAGACTGGTCTTGGTCTTGCGGTTTTGATCTTGGTTTTGCAAAAAAATAGCAAAATCGGGACAGCTAAAGGCTTGCAAGACCAAGACCAAGACCAAGTTGTGCAAGACTTATGCAAGACCAAGACCAGCCTGCAAGATCCTCACAGTCATGCTTTTGGTCCATTTATTCAATAATGTACCAAATTTATTCTTACAAAATGTCTATTTTTATCTCAAAATATCATTATAGCTAATTTAAATTAAAATATGTTTGTTGAATAGATATCAAAATATGGTAAATACAAGAAATATTTGTTATATCGTTGTGTATCTAATTTGAGACAAAAATACGAAAAAAAAACGAACGAAATCCTTTCACAAAAGGATAAACTTTAGAACTTTAATAATAGATCAGGAACTAACTTCCCCACAGATTTCAGGGAGATTCGACCATGTATGAAAATGATTTTAATTCAATTTCAGAAACACTTTTATATATATCCTCGTTCTTCAGGATCAATTATAAAATGCAAGATCTGCAAGACTCTTGCAACAAGACCAAGACCAGATATGAGGCTGCAGACCAAGACAAAGACCAAGCCGGTTTTGGTCTTCATCTTGCTTTTGCTCATCAATAATTAATAGATTTCGAAGAATACAGCATCCAACCAATTCAGGAATCACTAAGCAAAATCCAAGAATTGCAATCCGTGACTATTCTTTGTCTTCATTAATTTAGGTTTACTTTGAAAAGGATTTTAATATGAAATTGAACCCTTTCCAAATTAAGTTTCTGCATATAAGACAATAGACAGAAAGAAACTAAAGAATGTTTAAAATACGAAAAATATATAATATAAAAAGAAAAAGAATACGAAATCTATATAATCATACTGATAAGTATATAAGAAGTAAGCAAAAGAAACGAATATTTACAACCCCTTAAAATATATATCTTGTCAGCGTTGGTAATATTCACACCACAAAAATTATCGCATCACTGGTATTTTGGGAAATTTTCAATACTTAATTTTAGTTTTTTGGGACAATCTGTATATATATCAACTTAATAGATATTTATGGTTTCTTATCATGGGCAAAAAAATATCATAATCTCTTACAAATTTTTTTGGAAGCAAAAATGCTCTAGTAAATCATTTCTGTCTTGGAGAATGCATTTAGATCGAGAACATTTTAAGCAAATTGTGTTATTGTATAGTGGAAATTTGAATTTATTTTGTTAATAATGGATGTGCCTCAACGTTTAACAAGACATGTGACGAATGAAGAATCAGCTAGAATCATCGCGCTCATACAAGATGGCCGCAGTCAAAGATAAGTCGCCGGGGTAATTGGAGTTCAACAAAGCACCATATCCAGAGTTGTTATTCGCTACCAAGAAACAGGACAGCTAACCAGAAGACCCGTACAAGGTCGCGGAAGGGTAACTTCGGTAGTAGATGATCTTTATTTGAGGTTAACTGCGTTAAGAATTAGGCATACCACCGCTCGAAGACTGCAGATCTGTTGGCTGCTCATAATTTCCGAATAAGCCTTCAAGCAGTTCAAAATAGGCTGAGAGAAGCAGGTTTACGAGCCAGAGTGCCAGCAAGAGGTCCACGTCTTATCAGAGAACATTGAGTAGCAAGATTGTAATTTGCTCGAGAAGACGCAAATTGGAATATTCAAGATTGATCATATTTTCTTCACGGTTGAATCAAGATTTTGTCTTTATTTATCAGATAGGCGTGTACTAGTATATAGGCGACGTGGTGAACGCCACGATCAGGTTAATTTTTGTCAAACTGAAAGCTTTGGTGGGGGCTCTATCATGATTTGGGAAGGTATTTCTTTCGAGGGTCGCACGGAGTTAGAACCAGTGAATGATGGAAGACTTAATGCTGACAGGTACATTACCAATATCCTAGAACCCATGTAGTGCATCATATCGGTGACAACTCTGTGCTAATGCACGATAATGGTCGTCTACACGCTATTAGAGTGGTTCGGCAGTACTTAGAAGAGGTCGAGATACCCACCCTGAATTGGCCTGCACGTAGCCCGGACCTTAACCCAATAGAGCATGTCTGGGACCATCTAGGATGGCAAATTCAGCAACAATCGGCACCAATAAGAACACTAGATGATCTTCAAAATGTTCTTTTTAACTTCTGGGAAAACATGCCGCATGGATACGTCCAGACCTGTTTAGAAGCTTCCCAAGACAAATAGAAGCTATAATTAGAGCTAGGAGCTGCAGCACACGCTATTAGAAATTAGCTGGTTTTAGTTTAAACACCGTTCATGTTTTTTATAGATGTTTTGTACAATTTTTTGGATATTTTCTATGTTTTGGTAAATCAAACTATTTGTCCTCTGTAGATTAAACTGATATAAAATAAATGTTGCAAAAGGTGTTTTAATTCGTAATAATAATAAAATTCGAAAAACAGGCAACACATTTAAAATATTTAAAAATAATGAGTGATGCGAAAATTTTTGTGGGGTGTATAGTTAAAACTAAAGAAGCGAAAAAAACAACTAAGCTATATGAAATGAGGTACTGAAAAAAAAAGGGAATAATATTAAATATAGATATATAAGAAAGCGCGAACATATTAGTATGAGGATAAACATGGAATGAACATTCCATATATTTTGTTAGGTAAGATATTATTATTTGAATTCAATAATTTCAGTAGTTTGGAAATTAGAAGAGGAAAGAAAAACAGCAGCCAAATACTGTTTACCAGTATAAACAAATAAATTCCTTTCGAAAAGATTTGTATCTAATTAATGTAAAAAACAAATTATACAGAGACATACATATGGCATAGAAACGATAACAAGCAATTTCAAAGAAACAATTTCAAGAAATAAAACAGGATACACTGAAATTAAGTTTATAATACATAGACAAAATCTAAATTTGTTATAGGATTCTTTACCGACATACAACGAATGATGGAAAAAATATTAGTAAACAGGTGTTTGAAAATACAACAAGAAGACCAAAAGAATCACGTTTATAGGATACGAATGCGCTAGGAAGTAATAGAAGCTTAAAGAGGGAAGAGATCCAAAATATGAGACACTACAGAAATTATTAGAAATAGAGTTTAAGAAGTATACTGATATACTAAATTTAAAAACTGTATTGTATCTTCTAAGCTCAAAACATTTGTCACAATTATTAAAGACCAATTATTTCACGAAATCGATAATTAGAATCTTCAGAATATACGAAAAGAGAATGAAAGAAAATTATAAACACTTCGATTGAGCTAAACTCCAATTATATTCCATTAAAAATGAAATAAGAGGATTTGTGGTTTGGCAAAAACATAATATTTTCCTCACAAAATAAATTGAATCATTTATTCTGTAAAAAATAGAAGTGATGTGTGTTTTTTAAGCAAATAAACCCTTGATTCAAGTTGTCTACTCATATGAATATTCAAAGTATCTTTGATAATATGTTTTGTAAGAAAAATAAATTTTCATTCTAAATTATAAAAATATAATGTCATGAGAAAAATCAGTACACATGCACAAAAAGTTGAAAAATGTAAACAATACAAAAAGTTTGAACTGTAAACAAAATATTATTATTTAATTCGAGGTATGGATATTAAAAACTGATATTTCGAAAATCTGCAAGCACTCCGTTACATATTTGATGGTGTTTCTCTCACCCACGTGCTAGACAAATCAGATTAACCATAGCTATAGATTCAATTAGGCATATACTAATGTTCTGTTTGGAATATGCAACGTTTTGACACTTGATTATTACCAAGAAGTTTCTGTTAAACCAGATAAAACTTTGTATGATGATCGTTCCCCACTCTGAGCTTTCCAAACAAGCCATTTGATCAGTTTTGGGTCTAAGAGAATCAAATCAAAGCCCTTAATTTCAAGGAGAATATTGAATAATTAGTAAAATAATCAGTATCGTTATTTATCTTGAAAACATCATCTAGACTGACAAATATATATTGTCTTTCTTTATTGTTCTATTCAGAAATGGGATTTGATACGACAGCACTAAATTGAGTTACGGTGAAGTTGGTAATACCGAAATTGTAAAAATTATATAAACGCTTTGAATATAAATCAAAAGTGAAGCAATGCAACTCTCAATCTTTGGTACTAGATGGATTTGTGAGAAGACACAGGCCACTTATTTGCTAAACCTAGTCCTGAATCGAACATCAAGACATTGTACAAATATATTTTACCTCATCTTTGAAAGTCACTTGAAGAGGACTTCCATCACTACAGCAGAGGGAAAGGAAGTAAATTGAAACCTATTAATCTTTTGATAAACGTAATGACGAAGTCAAAATGTTATTTAATAGCCACACCTCGTGTAGAAGCTTAGTATAATTGACATCACGGTGGAAACCACCATAAATTATGGTCTAAAAAGTTCAGTGAATGATCCGATATCTCAACGGCAAGATATTTTAGGCGTAAGCGCTCGCAAATGACTATCTAATATCACCACAAAATGTGTTCACTCCTGGTTCCAACGTTTAACGATTGAAGTCGATTCGGCCTTGAACAAAAAAAATTCTACACATGATTGAGCGATAACGAAACATGCTGGCAAGAGATCAACTCTACAATTAGTAGCTGAGGCATCGAGCATTAATAAGGACATGAACATTTGATTTGTTCCCAATTGGTGTCACACATGGTGTCAGACAGGGGGAAGCCACGAGAGATTTCATTTATTCTTTTTGTGAGGTATATTCATATAGGATAAAACCTGGTGCTACTGGATTCTAAGTGGCAATAGATGGAATGGCGGTTTCCGCGGCCCAAAAAGTACCGTTGTCAAAAGTTCAAGTCTTGTTAGACAACGATGAAGTGATCCATTAGAAATTAGTTTTTGTGGGATAAACCATGAACGCCGCATTATACGAGGAACTTTTTAAACGGTTGCTATGACGCAGTAGGCATCAGTTGAGCAGGACTGCACGATAAAGCGCTTGCTCAATTTGCAACCCGCAAGCGCCAATTCTTAGCTCAAGGTTCTCACTTGCTGCCTTCCAATTTTTTTGTTTTTATGCATAAAGAGAGTTATAAAAGAGGCACATTTTACGAAAGCGTGGGCCATGCAAGGATGTGTGACGTCAAAAGTGTGTCGTTTACTTTTAAAATCAATAAAAGTAATTAATTTGTTTTCTGTTTTGTTTCTGTCTTCTGTTTTGTTTCGTTTCTAAGACCATTCAACGAACTTTTTAGACACATCTCGTATAATATAATAATAGGAAAAGTGGGTAAATAGTGGTATGAATATTGGGAAAATTTACAAAATCGTATGTCTAAAATGCGGAAAATGAAATAAAATAATTTGTAGTATGCAGAAAATTGGAAAACAAGAATGGGAAGAAACTCATAAATATGTAAATACAATAAAAGAAACTGCCATGATGAAAAAAAGCGAAGTGTTGGAGCTGGCTAATATAGCATGTTATTTTTTGAATGATCTTCATCAATATTCATTAGTGCCGAATGAATTGTTGGAAATTTCATCTTTTAAAAGTTAATTGAAATGGTAGTTCGAGGCAGCAAGTAATCGAACTTTCGCCTCAGCCATCACTCTTTTTTTCAATTCGATATTTTTGTCTATAATTTCCATAAAAGCCTCTCTGCTAAGACTGAACAACTCGCATGGTGTTATTGCTACAACGGTGTAACTCTGTACCTAATAAATATCATTAAATTAATTGTTTTTATATAAAAATTTAGATTTCACTATACGTACATCCAATTTGTTGACATATGGGAATACTTCAAATATATTGCATTTGAAAATTAAGGAAAGCTCAAGATTATGAAACAAAAAATAAGAATATTGATACACTGTTATCTGAATTTTCACTAGATTTCAGTATGAACACCTCTAAAAACTTATTACGTATATACACTGCCGAGTATAAAATTAGGGTCGTACCTTAATTTGAAGTTGTTTGAGAACTTTTTATAGTAATTTTATACTTCCGCGCTCTAGAAAATAGAAAAATCATCCGATTTCGATGAATTTTTTTAAATCTTCGTTTTTACGGTGGATTTATGAAAAAATATGGGAAATATGTCATCTGGAGTTTTCATATAGTTTTACGACTTTAAATATGATCATAAACGCACTTCTTCGCATATAATCGTTCATAGATTTTTTATAAAGCATTCTTTTCATATATTTCATATATTTTTTTTATTTATCTACACAAAAAACGAACATTTTGGACAAAAAATTGAGAAATGTTATGGTTTTCTCACTTTAAATATTATCATAAATGCTCTAGATTTAGAAAATCGAAAAATTATCCGATTTCGATGAATTGTTTTTGAAAATCTTCGTTTTTACGGCGAAGTTTTGTGAAAAAATGTAGGACATATCTCACTTGAAGATTTTAAATGGTTTTCTCACTTTAAATATTATCATAAATGCTCTAGATTTAGAAAATCGAAAAATTATCCGATTTCGATGAATTGTTTTTGAAAATCTTCGTTTTTACGGCGAAGTTTTGTGAAAAAATGTAGGACATATCTCACTTGAAGATTTTAAATGGTTTTCTCACTTTAAATATTATCATAAATGCTCTAGATTTAGAAAATCGAAAAATTATCCGATTTCGATGAATTGTTTTTGAAAATCTTCGTTTTTACGGCGAAGTTTTGTGAAAAAATGTAGGACATATCTCACTTGAAGATTTTAAATGGTTTTCTCACTTTAAATATTATCATAAATGCTCTAGATTTAGAAAATCGAAAAATTATCCGATTTCGATGAATTGTTTTTGAAAATCTTCGTTTTTACGGCGAAGTTTTGTGAAAAAATGTAGGACATATCTCACTTGAAGATTTTAAATGGTTTTCTCACTTTAAATATTATCATAAATGCTCTAGATTTAGAAAATCGAAAAATTATCCGATTTCGATGAATTGTTTTTGAAAATCTTCGTTTTTACGGCGAAGTTTTGTGAAAAAATGTAGGACATATCTCACTTGAAGATTTTAAATGGTTTTCTCACTTTAAATATTATCATAAATGCTCTAGATTTAGAAAATCGAAAAATTATCCGATTTCGATGAATTGTTTTTGAAAATCTTCGTTTTTACGGCGAAGTTTTGTGAAAAAATGTAGGACATATCTCACTTGAAGATTTTAAATGGTTTTCTCACTTTAAATATTATCATAAATGCTCTAGATTTAGAAAATCGAAAAATTATCCGATTTCGATGAATTGTTTTTGAAAATCTTCGTTTTTACGGCGAAGTTTTGTGAAAAAATGTAGGACATATCTCACTTGAAGATTTTAAATGGTTTTCTCACTTTAAATATTATCATAAATGCTCTAGATTTAGAAAATCGAAAAATTATCCGATTTCGATGAATTGTTTTTGAAAATCTTCGTTTTTACGGCGAAGTTTTGTGAAAAAATGTAGGACATATCTCACTTGAAGATTTTAAATGGTTTTCTCACTTTAAATATTATCATAAATGCTCTAGATTTAGAAAATCGAAAAATTATCCGATTTCGATGAATTGTTTTTGAAAATCTTCGTTTTTACGGCGAAGTTTTGTGAAAAAATGTAGGATATATCTCACTTGAAGATTTTATATGGTTTTATGACTTTAAATATTATCATAAATGCACATTTTGAGTTATAATCATTCACAACTTTTGTGCCAACCTAATCTAACCTAACCTAACCTAACCTAACCTCACCTAATCTAACCTTACCTAATCTAACCTAACCTAATCTAACCTAACCAAACTTAATTAAACATAAATATATCAAATTTTGAAGTCATAAATATTATTTTAAGTTACTTAATATTCAAGAATCATCATTTGTGTACATCATTTTTTTTGTAAATATAATTTTTTTTTGCTTAGACCAAAGAAATAAGTATAATTTGACTATAAACATAAATTTTATGTACCGTTATTGACGATAAAAGTTGATTTTGCAAAAAATCAATAAATAAGCATTATTATCTTTTTTTTTTTATTTTTCAAAATATTCGTTTTTTTGTAAATAAACAAAATGAACGATTATATCTCAGGAAGTGCATTTATAACCACATTTAAAGTCATAAAATCGTATAAAATTTTCAAGTGAGATATTTCTTATATTTTTTCATATAAACTCACCGTAAAAACGAAGATTTTTGAAAAAAATTCATCGAAATCGGATGATTTTTCGATTTTCTACAGCGTTAATGATAAGTCAGAAAAACATATGAAATATTTAAGCGAGATAGAAAATGAATAAGCAAACATTTTTCAATTTTTGTTCTAAAATGTTCGTTTTTTGTGTAGATTAACAAAAAAAAATATGTGAACTGCGTTTGATACTTTGTAAAAAAGTTATGAACGATTATATCCGAAGAAGTGCGTTTTTGATTATATTTAAAGTTATAAAACTATATAAAATTTCCAGGTGAGATATTTCCCATATTTTTTTCCATAAATTCGCCGTAAAAACGAAGATTTTAAAAAAATTCATCTAAATCGGATGATTTTTCGATTTTCTAGAGCCAAAAAACGAAGGGACCGCGAAAGTATAAAATTACCCTTTTTATGTTTTTCGGATTTTTTTGCAACATACTTTATTCGAATAAAAAAAGTTGTTTCTGTTGTTGAAAGTTCATTGAAAATGATGGAGTTAAACTATTTTACCTTGATATGATTTTCGTGGAAACAACAAACAAGAAATTTTAATACCTTCAGTACCGAGTATTACCTCCCCTGGCAATGCTAACAGCTTGCATACGACAAAGCATGCTTTAGATCAGATTTTGAATGACCTTCTGTGGAAGACTATTCCAATCCTTCACCAGTATGTCACGAAGCTACTAGAATTTTTGGGAGCCGGCCTATGTCTTCGTAAATGTCCCCCCATCTCATCCCAAATGTATTCAATGAGATTTAAGTCTGAACTGCTAGCAGCTCAAGCAAATCGCGTGTTTTGAACCTCGTCAAGATGCCTAGTCTCCAAAAATAACCATGAATGGTACAAAATGGTCTTCTAGTACCTCTGTATGGTATGCGTTAACGTCTCATTCTCGATAAAAACTTGTCGAGTGTGAGTGTGAACAGATATGCCTCCTCATACCTAATTTTCCACCATATTGAAGTCGCTCCGCAATACAAGCTTGTCGTCACCACATTCTAACACGTCAGTCTGTAAGACAGAATCGCGATTCATCGAGAAGCAGTACGCGCTTTCAGTTCACTATTGTCCAAGCCAGGTGGAAAATTCAACTTAGCAATCTAGTGTTCACGGGAAAGCGGCGTCCACTAGCTCTAGTTCGAGAAGATAATAAAGCAGCATGAAGTGGCCTTCTACCTGTCCACTACATCATGCTATACTCGTTGTACCCTCGAGAGAATAACACCAACTTTTCTCGCCGTTTCGTCCCGACCGCAGCCATCTTCTAAGTCCTCCACAATCCCTGCCATAATGACAATTTATCTCATTGCAATACACCGACAGTGACACACGCAATTTACAAAAGACAAATAAAACGACAAAAACAAAATCATGGTAAGAAAATGTTGACGATTTAATTCCATTTTTTGATCAAGATGAATGTTTCTAGTATCTATAAACAATTTAAATAGCACTCGAACGACAAGACGTTCCGAGTATGTTATCCATTAAAAATGTCAAACTTCGTGATGGAAATGTAAAATTTGACATATTCATATCTTAAAACTTGAGTAGCAACAATCACAAGGGGTTCCAAATTGGATGTAAGAGAGTGGCTGCATACGAGTTACGTTCCGCGATCAAATTTTAATCCGGGTTACCGTAAAGATAGACCTTCCAAAAAATGTGGTACTAAATAATTTATAGTATGCGGGATTATCGATAACTACTATGAATGGGGATAAATTTAAGTAATTGGTTGAAATCTTATGACTTAACTTAGCCTAGACCTTCACAGGTCCGGTGGACCGCGATACGCAACTAGTGTACAGCGAAAAAAACCTAAGGCGTTTCCCGAAGTGGATTTACCTCGTAAAAAAGAGTATCCATTTCTCCAAAACAGTCTCCATCTTCGATATGCGCTATTTCGATTCCATGCCTGTTGTAAACGGCTAGTTGTCCATAGTAAATAAAATATATATTTTGAGCAGGTTTACCGGCTATAACTACAATCAATTTTTTTTTTAAATTTTGTTCCAAATGGGTCACAGAAAACAGTATGACCCAATAATTATCAGTTTTTATTAGATTTTGAGAAATTTTTTTCTACAACAACATAATCATTTTTATTTTTAACCACAGTGTCCTAAGACCTTGAATTTCGTTTTTTGCAATTCTCTATTTTAAGTTTGGTTTCAGGAGTGGGGTGGAGGATATAGCTTTCATTGAATTCATTAATTCTGGAACGTATTTGTCTTTCCAGTCTCAATATATTCTCCCAAGGGCCAGTTTCTTCTTACCCAATGCTCTTGTTTAGCTCCAGAGTCCCGAAGACATATAAAACAGGCAAACTGAGTGTAACCACTTTATGAAATGAGAAGAATTTTCAAATCGATGCAATTTTTCCATTTATGGTAATTATATTTGATTTTGTACAAGACTAGCGAAACGTTACACTTTGTACTGTGAACAATATGTATCCCAGCGTTTTTTTTCCATTACCTAATGGAATATATTTTAGGCTACGTTTGAAATGTCAATGAATAAACGCCAGTCGTTTGGTTCGTATTGTTTTAAGCCCATTTTTATGTAATGTCAGAAAGTACTACGGTTTTCATTCTCAAATCTTCATTTCTTTCACAAGAAAAACTTATTCTATTGTCTAAGGAAGGAAAATCTTTTTGAAGGTAACAATTCTTAAGTTTGTTTAGAAAGATTTTAATCTCTTTCAAGATTATTCACAGGACCGCATTGTCTCAATACGCCCGGGTTTATAGGAGCAAGCTCCCAAGGGGCGGACAACCGAAAGAAAACAAAATATTAGAAAAAATCGTTGCGACAGCAGCAATAGCAATGCTTTATGACGGGAATGTTTTGCGGGTTGGAACGTTTTATTATATGAAAGTAATTCTAACTAGACTAGGAAGCGGGAAAAATTATTGGGTTTAGTGGTGCTGAAAAGCTGAATCCGGCCCTGATGATCCAAATTATTTTGGATCATACCTCCACATTCATCATCATTTTATGATGAATATTTATGCAAAATCGATTGTTTCGCAGCCTGCGGTATCCCAACAGACGCATCTTTCTATCTGTCAGTCACATACCGGTCTTTTTCAATCATGTTGCGCGCAGCATCGATGTTTCTCGGAATGACAACCGATTTTGGCTGACCTTTGTCCTCGACGGACGCACGACCATGACGAAATTATGCGAACCAATGGTAAACAATCTTCTCTAATGGATGCTGCGTTATCAAAAGCTGCATGAAGTGATGCTATGTATTGTGTGTAAGGACTCTTTCAAAATAATAAAAAACCATCCATTTTTAACGATCACTATCAACACTAGCTTCGCAATAACAAACTTGAGAGGCAAGATCAACCTTTGACCTAAAATTGATTAATCAACAAAGTTTAAAACTGTGAAACCCACTTTTTGGTCCTTGATTGGTCAATCGGAATTGGTCAACGAGTGGGAGGATTGGTTTTGGTCATATTTGGGGTCACAATAATACACAAAGTGCAAATGAAGAAATTCGGAGTAGATGTGTAAATAAAAATAACTATCCTAGTAATATAAAGTAAGCCTCAATCACTAAGTATAGCCTTACACAGATCGAATCGAGCCTTGGATCAGACTTATACCAAGCTGGGATGAGTTTGCAATATTAAACTTGGGTATATCATATTCTTTTCTATTGGTAACCACACAGTTTCAATAAACAGAGCTGATAATTTACTAAACCAGTACATACCTTCTTCAATAAACATAAAATAACATTAAAAAACTAAAAGGTTTAAATGTAAAATAAGTTCTTGAAAATCATAAACGTCGAATTTTTATCTCAGACAGTTCTGAAAATAATTCAACTTTGAGGATATTAACCGACCGAAACTCCACGTTTTATTAGAAATTCCCGTCTGTATATTACCAAAGTTCTAGCAAAACATGGATATCTTTCCATAGTTGTATTTCTAGAGGTATTCTTCCATAGGGTATTTCTAAATTCATGCGACCAGATTTAGTAGGTGTTTGCTCTTATGAAATGAAGATCAGTATCTCCTCCAACAAAATTTTCTCACCCCACCTCTTTCTCAGAAATCACCCTTAAAATGTGGTGACTAAAATTGAGTTTTTATTTTTTTTCTTTCGAAAATTTCAGCTAGAAACTTGAAATTGTGTAATTTTCGTGCATTCACAACGGACTAACTACGCATATTTTTTAATATTATTATTAAAACATTGTACAGGGGTGAAATTAGCAACCCTCGCTTTATTTAATATCACAACATATTTTTAAGATGAAGTTTTATTTCAAAATATTTTTTATTGTTACATTTTTTCCCAAAACCTACAAGGAAAAAAATAAATAATGTAATACATGAACATGGCCTATGTGTCATGGATTGCCGTACACGTTCAAAGATTTGAGGTGTATTTCTTATGGTGTTACACGCTACTTAGCCCAGCATTAGACAGGTCAAAAATAGTTACCAGTTGTGACACGTGGGGTGTAGCAAACCTCAATTTGATTCGGTCAGCGATGCCTTCCTGATACCAATTTTGGGGAAATTTTAGTGCTTTTTTGGGCCCTCTTGGTAGGTAATATTAAAATCCTTGTATAAAATAATTATTTTTGGTTTTTATTGGATATTACATGAAAGTGGATTCTTTTAGAGTAAAAAATGAGGCGCTTTTGTTATTTATTTGCTGAAAATTTTTTAATAAAGATACTAAACAAAAAATAATAATAATAAAATTCTCGCTAATAACAAAAAAGTTATTGTGTATTAAATGACTGCAGACTCTGCAGACGTGAACGTCGGCATTCAGAGCATCTTCCCTGTTGATTAGGCCTTGTCTTTTTTGAAAGTTGGATCCAGATTTTCACCCAAAATTTTTCTGTAATTGCCGCGTAAATCGAGAGCAATCCTGGGGTTACACAGCCTTTGTCTCTGGTGGTCTTTGATAAAATCCATACCTAATGTTTTTAAGAAAATTCTTATTGGGATTTTCTTTCCATTGTTATTCTCCTTGTGTATAATTATGCTGTTAATCCCCGCAGTATTCAGTAATGAAAAAAAAAATGTTAATGGCCATCTGCGGCTATTGCAAGATACATTATAAGATGTCGACAATTCGTCCACGACATCTACTCCACATTCATTCAAATTATAGAAAAATATTATTTCTGGAAGTTTCTTATCAGAATTATTGTCTACCTCGTGTAGAGGAATACTTAGTTCGAAGGTATAGAAGCGCTAGCGTCGTTTGGCGGTCAATTTGAATAATTTTTCTGCATTCTTCAAACGCTGGGGTTTGTCATACCCCACCTGTCTAATGCCGGGTTAAATACGATTCTTCAGATCGTTGATATTAACTATGGATGTCGTGTAGATTTAAGATAATCCCATAAACAGAAATCATAAGGATTTAACTCTGGAGATCGAGGACTCCAATGTTGGGGCCCTCCTCGACCAATCCAACGTGTGGAATATGTTATATCTAAATGTTGCCTAGTCATTTTCGAGAAAACTGGTGTAAGAAACTCTTTAATGACTGAGGTAGAAAATTCGGCCCAATTATGTTATTCCCATTGATACCAACCCATATATTCAATGAAAAAGCATTTTGAAAATAATTTCATGGAGATTCTAGTCTGCCTATACGCGATTTTTGTGAAAATGTTAGACATTATTGAAAAATGTGTCTTGTCCGCTTACAATACATTATTTAGAAATTGAGAATTTTGTAGCATTTCGTGTGTTAACCATTCACAAGAACTAACCCGTTGAAGAAAGTCTATAGATAGCAAAAGCTTGATTCCTTTGGATGTGGCAAGGATATGACTGATGTTTTTTTCAAACTTGCATCACAGATGGATAGCTTATATTTAGAGTGTTAGTGCTTGCTTCAGGCTGTTCATTAATTTCGTCTATAATTGCTTGTTCTACGTAGTTAGTTACAAGTAGACGAAAATTACACAATTTCAAGTTTCTAGTTGAAATTTTCGAAAGACAAACTCAATTTTAGGTACCACCTTTTAAGGGTGATATCTTGGAAAGAAGTGGGCTGATTTTGGTCGTATTGAATTTAGAAACAACCTGTATATACAGACATAATAGCTTCATAGCGTTGATAGTTGATTATAACTTATTTTGTTACTAACCTACAATATCATCCGGTAGGAATATCTCCGATTTCAGTTTCGTCACCACTTTCAGCAGAATATTTCTTGGCAAAGTCTTCAAAATATATGCTTTTACCAAATATTTATGGACTATATTACACATAATTTCTTCTTTAATAGAATTCGAAACAATGTAATTGATATGTCTTTCGTTGTAGAAATTGTTTTGGAATTTGAATTTGAAATACAACAATATTCTTTTTTTCAGGTCTTCAGGCAAACCTAATAAATAAAAAATTGAACAAATGAAAAAGACTGTTTGTAGGATCAGTTGGATTCTGATTGTTTCGCTTATAGCTTGTGCTCCGCTGCATTTTGGTCGTATCGAAACAGCGTATCATAGTACATTGTACCAATATGCAATTAGGTAAAAAATTGATGCACTGTTTTTTCGATAACTTCACATTATGAATGTCATAGATAGATAAGATAATGTCACAGTTCAAGGTCCTACAAAAATGGTGGATATATAGTAGTGTGAATATGGTTGTCGTAGATGATAAGAAGTAGTATACTGATCTGTACAATCCATATTTTTAATAATTGGACTAGTTGCTCGGTTTTTTTCCTAATAATGTAACAAACTTTCGAACAAAGATCGCAATACACTTTTTACATCACCAATACTAATTTCACTGTCTAACGCGCGTTTCTATAACCAAGTTATCATCATCAGGGACTGAAGGTAAACTGTTTACTTCTACTACTGCTTACCTTCAGTCTCTGAAGACGATAACATAAATAAGTTGAAGTTAAATAAGAAAATAAAGTTTGCTTCTGTACATTTGATAATTAAAAATTAATATTTAGATATTTTGGCAGGCATTTTGAGGAACAACGGCATTAACACGTAGTAGTCGCGGTTAAGGAGTAACGAATGTGTAGCGGGAAGTAGTAGGTAACCTCGATGGTACTCTTAGAATAATTACCAAGAAACGGCGTCATTTGTGTTGTACGAACATCAAGTTTGACATTTTTATTTGTTCACAGATACTTGAAACATTCATTTTGGTCAAAAATGGAAATAAATCGTTGCGATCATTTCCTATAACTTTCGACGAGGGTTAAACCAAAAGCAATGTACCGATCAACTCGCTTCGACTCTTGGTTATGAAGCATTATCTCGAGTCGCAATGTTTCGAGCTGGCAAATTTGCCAGAAAGATTCAGTACCCAGACCTACCCGAAAATGAACATTTTTCTGTGCCTTCTCGTTCAAATTCGAAGGTACTGCTACTCCCACAAATGTCTAGTAATGTCATTAAAACCACGTTTTATTAATTTAAGAGGTCAACGATTTTTGTAAAATACTCAAACCTACATAAATAGAAATATAAGTTCGCAGCTGAAACAGTGGAATTTACTCAAAAATGATGTTGATATAGCTAATCAAGGAAAGAGTCATCAGATATTATTTTGATTTTTCACAAAAGAAGACGGACTTTTATGATGTGATAAAATCATATTAATATTAAGGCGTTTGGCCAGTATTTCCAAGACGGTAGATTTTCTGGTAGGAATTCGTGGTAGATACACTGAATATCCATGTTTTTTTCGCTTATGGGATCGTGTTGTCGAATAGTGCCAGACGAATCAACCGATATTCAAGCAGAACGTTGGGTAAGAGTGCTTGTAGACGCCCGTTTATTTCACCGGACAACGGACCGTGTTTTTTGCCGGATTCGCGGTGGTGTATGATTTACAATGGAGTGTACATACTCCAGACATCGGTCTGGCGAACAATATGTCTGGTGCATGTGCACACATACATTATAAATCGTACACCACCGCGAATCCGGCAAAAAACACAGTCCGTTGTCCGGTGAAAAAAACGGAGGTCTACAAGTGCTCTAAAAATGTGTAAACAGCCCTCGCCCTGAGGGAATATAATCGTTTTAATATGAAAAAAGGATTTATCTAAACATCTCAACCGTAGAATACGACTGGCTTTACGAATATTAAAGCTTTCTTGCTGTATGATTATTTGATAAACAAAGTGAACATTGGGAACAGACAGTATTTATGATACACCCTATATATTTTGATGCTTCCGTTGCATGTGAAGCATCGCGAAGAAATGTGTGAAGACTCTTAGTCAAGCTTCAGAGCACTTGAATCAATTCAAAGATAACTTGGAGGCATATTAAGAAAAAAATATAAAAAAACGCTTTAGCCAAGATCTAACGGACTTTGAACAACGTGATGAAGGACAAAATAATGACAACATAATAAGTGACTATATATGGAGTTTAAGTCGAGTTTCTACTACTACTACATCGAAGAAAAATGAAAAAATAACTCTCGAAACTTCTTTGTATTTCTTTTTGTATTGGGAAATTGATATTTATTGTTGTTTTTGGATAAAAATTACTGATGTATAAATTGGAATTTCTTTCTTGATTTTGTATTCTACAGAAATGAAAAAGTTTTCCTCATAATTTGAAATTTCGTTTTGATTGCTACAAAAGCAAGTATTTTGAGTCAATTGAAGCAAACAAACATCAAATTTCTGTCAAATTTTTACCGATAATTCTTCTGTGTTATTTTAGATATTCAGCTTTTGATTCGAAGAAAATATAATAAGATATGCATACATTAATCATTCAATTGGAATGTCCATTATCACATAACTTAAAAATGAAGTTAAATGTCGTTTTGGTTATTGGAAAATACATATTTTTGACAGACCTTGTACTATGCCTAAGACATGAGATCTGTTTCAAATCGGAACAATTTTTTTCATAAATCTAATAATATGGTGTTGATACAGTTTATTCCAATTTCCAATTATTTCTAGAAGCAAATTTCGTAGTAACTTCTCCTCCAAGTGAGATCAATTTGTTTAGGAACATTTCTTTAAATGTAAATTCTCGTTTCATCTAAAATGTAACCTTTAAAATACAACCCGGAGCTATGTAAAAAAAGTACGGGCGAATTATATTCTTTAAAATTATTGCAACACAAACCGTCTCTTTTGAAGCTTTTGAAGCTTTTTGTTGTTTCAATGTAGGGTTTTGTCCATTGCAAAATCTGCGATTTTGATTGTTGATTTGATTTACATTTAAGTGAAAGAGTACTTCTATCGAAAAAAAAAATATTATTGAAGTACCCAAAGTATCATATCGATGCAGATCTTTATTTTAATTAAATTATTTTCTTCTAATTCACGCATTAACTACATCTTAAAGGAAAAGAGTTTAAAATTCAATCCCAATATCTCATATAAAGTTGTAGAAAACTTCTGCAGACTTAGCATAACAGTTTTTGCTACAACCCGTAGCTATTTAAAAAAAGTACGGGCGAATTATAATCTTTAAAATTATTGCAACACAAACCGTCACTTTTAGAACTTGTAAAGGTTTTTGGTGTTTCAATTTAGGGTTTTGTCCTTTCCAAAATCTGCGATTTTGATTGTTGACATTCACATTTAAGTGAAAGAGGACATCGATCGAGAAAAAAATGTTATTGAAGTACCCAAAGTATCGTATCGACGCAGATCTTTTTTTTAATTAAATTATTTTCTTCTAATTCACGCATTAACTATATCTTGAAGGGAAATAGTTTAAAATTCAATCCCAATATCTCATATAAAGTTGTAGAAAACTTCTGCAGACTTAGCATAACAGTTTTTGATACAACCCGGAGCGATGTAAAAAAAGTACGGGCGAATTATAATCTTTAAAATTATTGCAACACAAACCGTCACTTTTAGAGCTTGTGAAGGTTTTTGGTGTTTCAATTTAGGGTTTTGTCCTTTCCAAAATCAGCGATTTTGATTGTTGACATTCACATTTAAGTGAAAGAGCACTTCGATCGAGAAAAAAATGTTATTGAAGTACCCAAAGTATCGTATCGACGCAGATCTTTTTATTAATTAAATTTATTCCTTTCAATTCACGCATTAACTATATCTTGAAGGGAAATAGTTTAAAATCAAATCCCAATATCTCATATAAAGTTGTAGAAAACTTCTGCAGACTTAGCATAACAGTTTTTGATACAACCCGGAGCGATGTAAAAAAAGTACGGGCGAATTATAATCTTTAAAATTATTGCAACACAAACCGTCACTTTTGAAGCTTTTGAAGGTTTTTGGTGTTTCAATTTAGGGTTTTGTCCATTCCAAAATCTGCGATTTCACATTTAAGTGAAAGAGGTCTTCGATCGATATTTAAAAAAAAAGTACGAGCGAATTATATTCTTTAAAATAATTGCAACACAAACAGTTCAAGATTCAATTTCAATATCTCATGTAAAGTTGTTCGAAGTATCGCAAAAGCATATGAACACTTGCGCGGGAACATACTTTGAGCCTGTTTTATAGAGAACGCGCGTTATTATTTACTAGAAGCAAGAGTAGCCCCGATATTTCCCACGAAAGTTTATGGTCCACCTTTTATATTATTAATACCAACAATTCTATTTAATTGTATATTAAATTAATGTACTGACCTCTGTATCTAACATACTCTTTAAACTGATTAAGTAAATCTTCGTTCTTGCTTTTTACACTAAAAAACGTGTTCCAAACTTGATAAACTTGGGCGTGTAGAAAAAGATGTATGAATAAAGCGCAGAAATAACATATGGTGATAAGTAAAATAGTCCATTGGGTATAAAGGGGTTCGAGACCTTGACTGACCATAAACAAAATCAAAGTTGTAGAAAGAAAATCGAGATTACTATCATGGACTACATAAATTTCTGAAAATCTGTCTATATGATAACTAAGAATAAATATCATTGAGTATAAAAAGGTAACGATTGCAAAATATATGAGAACACATTTGATTGCTTTCAAATGATAGCTCGTGTAATCTTTATAATTTTTAATTAGGTCAAAAGCATTGAGGAGTCTCTTCAACCTAAAAATCCTTATCAAACCGAAATATCTCATATAAATGACTTTAGGACTCCATGTGATCAGATAAGCAATTAAAGAAATATTTGGCAACAAAGCTATGACGTCAATTATAAAATAAGACTTTAAATATCGGCGTGCTATGTAACGGTGACTGAGAACTGTCCTATGATCCAAAGCATTGTAATATCCCTCGAAGAAAAAATGGATCATATCTAATAAATAGATAAAATCTCCAATAGTTCTCCTAATGTGGCCGAGCTTAAGGTACTCGTCGAATATGTAGAGACTACTCAAGAAATATGTAATTAACATGTATAAATAAACCCAAGCCATGACATATTCCCAAAATAGGTTCATCATGCTGAAAGGATGGATCGTGTTTTTGTAGTGCATCAAATGTCTTGTCTGTTCATTTTTTCTTGAGCTCGATGATTTGAAATAAATCAAAGTCGTTGGGTGTTTAGAATTTATAGTCATCCTGAAAATAATCAAAGTCATTAAAACACATAATCACTTATACGACGGGGACCCAATAATAACCGGAATAGCGATGCCGTCAGCGCGGGTTTTACAGTCTGTTTTTATGTACGAAATAGTGATAATTTCTAATGCAAAACTTCACTGTAGTTTTATTACAGAATAATCTAAATATTTCTTTATATATTTATATATATAAGCGGTTTCTTATTGGGAACAATGAAACATCAAAGTGGACTAACTTTTATATATTTTCCGAGCTAACGAATACTTATGTATTCGGTGGCTTTGAATCGTATTCAATATTTAAAGTAGACAAATATATTACAGTTAGTCTGGTTACCTTAGTTAGATAGTTACGTTGGTGTTTCATTGCCACGTTCCCAATAAGAAAACGCTCAATATATATATATATATATATATATATATATATATATATATATATATATATTGAAACCTATGAACTTTAAAAGGGTGATGACGGGGTGGTTATTAAATTTGTTCATTGGTAGTGTAAGTGATACGATTTCGTGGTCTAAATCTGCCTACTTCACGCAAAGAAGTTAGCTCAAGACCAGCAGTGAGTGTATTAGCGTCAATAGTGTTCTCGATGGTAAAAAAATCATTTTTATATCCTATTTTAAATCTTTTATATTTTTTTATTTCAGCTTTTCATTTCCTTGGTGAAATTCTAAAGAGTATGCAGATTGAGGACTTGGAATCAACGAAGAAAAAGGGTGATTCGTTGCGTGGAGTAGACTGATTGAGACCACGGAATCGGATCACTTCTTACCGATGAACAAATAACCATCTCGTCCTCACCCTTCTCTTGATAATGGCTTTGAGCCAAAACGTCGAGAATTTTCTAAATTCCAATGCAGTAACACCCCGTGAACCTAGTTCTTTTGTTCATAATCCTGACCGCGGAAACCTTTCCGAACATATTTGTTAATTATTAAAAAAAACTAATTTCAAAACAGAAGAAATTAAATAAATAAGTGGTTTGAAGAGAAAAGTCGTTGCAGTCCAGTTTGGAAAGGAGAATAAATAGTGGAATAATTGTCTCACGTAGAAATAACTTCCGAGGAGTTAGTTCACACATGCGATGAAGTAGAAGCCACAGCGGGAACGTTAACTGAAGAAGAAATAATGGATGCCGTTATTCATGGTGCTAAGAAAAATGATAAAGACAAAGATTTTAATGACGAGCCACAAGATCCTACGATTTTATCTATTAGCGAAGCAAGGAAAGCTGTAAACACTTTATAATCTTTTGTAGAGCAAGTGTAGTTTTGTTTTATTTATTAAAGATTGAACATAAAATTGATATAGAAGCAAAAAAATTACCGACTTTTGTAGGATGAAATAAATGTAAAATGGAAATCATATGTTGTCGTACATTTTAAGATTTCAAAGTTTCTTTTGCATTTAACTTACTTCGTTTAAATTTATAAATCCTAAACAAATATCCTAATCGAAACTCTGTAAGTAGAAATATTAACCAATAAAAACACACTTTAACGTAAGCCCTTGGTCTTTCTCTGTAGTAGATTTTGAGTACGGCCATACAAATATTGAACACGATGATTTATTTTGTTGCGATATATCTAATGCATGTTTAGAAAATGAATAAATTTAGTACTAACGATAAAAAATAGTTTGACATAAATAAAGTTGTGATACGATAGCTGTGGGATTTGGATATAAGCATCCATCCACAGTTTTAGGTGATGCAAATCTTCCTAGAATATCTCTCAATATATAATTGCATTTTCTGGTGTAGAATGCTTTATATAAAGAAGAACTCAAAAAGTTAGTTATGTAAATGTTAAAAATAATTTTTTTTTGTAATATAAAATGCATAAGTCATTGAAAAAGAGTAAGAAATATGCTTTGAAAATTGTAATAGAATCTCCATGGAAAGCAAAAGTATATTAGAAGGGTTCAATGAAAATGCATAATTGAAAGTACGGTAAAATTATTGGAGATGAAGTTTATAAGAAAATTCGACATTCCAAGCCCTATAGTTCAAATTTCTTTGTAGAAAAAATCGATTATCTCAATCATATTTTACGTAATTATTTTAATAAGATCAGAGACTCATCAAAATGTATTCTTAAGCTAGTGCTGAAATTATTGAAAAAGGAAAAACTTTCAAGAACGAGTATTAATAAGTTCGCATTTATTGCAACGTTTGAGCGAAGAAATCAGACAAAAACGGCCGCATTTGGCTAAGAAGAAAGTGTCGTTTCATCAAGACAATGCACGAGATCATACATCCGTTACTGCAATGGCCAAAATTAATGAATTAAAGTTTGACTTGCTTCCTCATGCACTCTATTCGCTAGATTTAGCTCCCTCAGATTATTTTCTGATCCCAGAATTGGAAAAATGTCTCGGTAGTCAAAGATTTTCCAATAATGAAGATGTGATATCTGCAGTTAGTTGCTATTATGAGAAGCCTGACGATTCTTATTATAAAAAGGGTATCGAACTTATCGAACCGAGTCGAGTAGAGTCTTCAATTATTATTCAACTTACCATCGTCAGTGCAAGGGTGCGAGGATGTTCCTAGAAGTACCTGGCCTAAACTAGAGGTGGAGGTAGTTACTTGAAAAATACCACCGAATTAGGAAGTACATAATGTATACAGCACGATTGAAGACGTGGAACGTTTTAGCGAAGAAATCAAGCGATAACGACCGAATTTGGCTTGTTCATACACATGATGGTAAAATTGTATAATGTCAATACGCAAAACAACTCAAATATTGACACAAAAATTCGAATTATACAACTATCAAGGTCAGAATAATGAAAATAGTGTTTAAAATTAATAAAATATATAAGTACCTATAAAAAAACCATCTCTTAATTTGAATGAACGCTCCGGAGTTGAATATATATTGTACTATTTCCTTTTCATTAGTTCTGCTTGTCACAACTTCTTGATAGGTTAAACAATGCTCTCTGGCGATATTCTGGTCCGGAAATATTCTCATTTTGAAAAATTCTCAGTATATCATATCTAAGATTGATTTTTAATTGATATTGACATAAACAAGCAAGGCCGTAATGATGTTAATAAATATTACATACAGACCCACATTGATTATATTAATACAAAAGTTAACAATCAACTTGAAACAAATAATAGTTTTTTTTATAATTTCATCATCTTCCCTCAATTCTGTATGCGAAGATTTTTCATGCATTTACATTTTTATCAGTCTACGGCTGTTTTTTTTTCGTTTACCCATCGAAATTGTGGATTTACCTAGTTTCTCGTAATCTCCATTTAAATGTCTGCACTATTTGTTTGTTGAGTTTTTTCTAATTTTATTACCTGTCCACAACTATCTCAACTAGTTGTCATTTTGACGTTACGTGATTTCCAATATCTTCCTTTGCACTTAGTCTAACTCTCGGCAAGTGTTTCCACGAAACATCGTATGTTAACTGAAAATTTGGACACGAGAAAGCTGGGAGCAAGATGGGTGCCGGGTTTGCTTACAATTGAACAAAAACTGCGTCGTGAAGATGTTTCCATTGAGTGTTTGGCAATGTTTTACATAAATTATTGCGCCGTTTCATAACCATGGGTTCATCACTTCATACCCGAAACAAAGAACAATCAAAACAATGGATTGATAAGGGAGAAGCGGCTCCAAAGGATTTGATAGCGTCGGAAAGCACTACAATGAAGTTACTAGGAGGAAAAATTCTTCTACTTCTTTATCACACGAACTGAATGTTTTTTATGAAGATTTTCACCAATCATCGATATTGGAATATGAGATGAAATGCGGGAATTAACATCACTTCCATGCGCATTGGCCAAATCACACTACTGTCCAGTCTACTTGATACATAATGTTCAATTACTAAGGGAACTTGTGATGTCAAATTTTGTGAAAAGTCAAAAACATTTATAATTTTTGTTTCTTACAAAAACTGTTCATATGAAATTACCATTAGAGATTCAATGCACGAAATCTTATATGATTAATGTCACTTTGTCAGTTATTGTTCAATTAGACATCAAAATTGCCTGCCAAATGTAATACTAATACCGATGGCTTTCATTAAATCTATTTCGAATATTCTTAGACCCACTTTTTCTCGTAATCCGATGAGAACCTGCTCTACAGAATCATGGAAGAAACTGAATTTTACAGATAAAGTAAGTTACGACTTATGTCATCTTATATATATAATGATATTGGAGGCCATTTCAACACAATTTACGAAAAATCTTTTAATCACTCACTCAATATATCTAAATTCTGTTAGTTGTTTCACTAGCTTGGTAGCTGATTCCACAGACTTGCACTTCTCCAAGGAAATCAGTCCCTGAGCGTCTGCAAGCGAATTCATGGTATTCATGAAGCACGTCTGGGTCTTGGAAATACTGCTATAGGGAGGATTGTGTTAGACAGCTCGGAGAAGCATTAGTCGCGGTAGTGTCAGTAAAACAGAGACAGGCCATCGACCTTTCTTCTATTCTCCAAGCTGTCCAAGTTTCTGGTCGACTGTGGATCTACTATAAGTCAAATTGTTCTCCTTTGAATTGAATTGAACATCCTCAGAGTATACTTGGGAGCCTAGCACCAAATCTGCGAGCAATATTCCAAATATAGACGGATCTGGACCTTGTAGAGGATTAGAAGCTCTTGTGGAGTACAGAGCTTTTTGGTCTTAAAGAAGGCTCCAAGTTTTCGTGAAGCTACCTTGGCTAATTCGAACACCTGACTACTCCTGGACATATTACTCAACACCCAACAAGCGAATTTGCAGTGAGGGTTATATTTTATGTTCAGACAGGACCAAATCCTAAGCGGCAGTGTCAGTGTATGGGACTTAGCTGCATTGAACTCAATTAGCTACCAGCATGGAGTACAATAAAATATTGTTTATGATTAATATTGCTTGCTAATTATTCACGTGCAATGTTGAATGACTATATTGGTTACGGTTTTTAATCATTTCCTTATTAACCCTCAGTGGTTCATTGTTTTCCTGGTGCTTAATGCTTAGTGCACTTAGATTTTTTTATATCATCTGAGCTTAAATTTCTTCAATTCGTTTGATGTTTATAGAGGCTTCAATATTGACAGTCTGATTGTTCTGTTTACTTTTTAGTGGAGTTTATTTACTAATTTCATGGAGTATGTTTTCAGGTAGCTGTAATAACTGGAGGTGCATCAGGGATAGGATATAACATCGCCAAAGAATTCCTTACTCATGGTATGCTAGCTGTTACCCTTGTTGATAATAATAAAGAGAAACTGGAAAAAAGTGCGGAAACTCTGATAGATGAATTTGGAGATTCTAAAGTTGTTCAATATGAAGCAGATGTTTCAGATATCGATGAAATGGATAAAGCCTTTAGAAACACTTCTATGTATTTTCAGGTAATCTTTATTCACAGCGCTACAAGTGTAGTGTCAAAAGTTTCGACCCAACAAACACATAAGACATTTTACACCGATGCTTTAACTTTTTTAACCCTTCCAGTTCACGTTCGAGATAACGTTTTCGTCTGATGCAAAGATCTTCCTCACAAGTGGAAATTTAACGTTAGTAAAGAGGAAAAAGTCGCTAGGGAATAGAATGCGTTGTGCTAATGAAAAAGAACATTCTTTTCCTTCAAATACAGTTGCTTTTTCAAGTTCTCCCTTTTCTTTATCAAGTAATCATGACTAATTCTATCATGTCATTGTTTAATCTTTCTGAAGATACAGAAAACGGTCTTATAAACTATTCCGGCAGATTAAAGGGACTCTGCCTTTTTTAAAACAGGTTCTTGACAGTTTTTTGTTTCAAGATTGTAGTGCTGAATTTCTGCTTCATTTATACTTATTGATAGACGCGCAATTTTGGTTAAACCACGTCAATAGGGTCTGAGAAATGTTCATTCGAATGCGCTTTAGTTCTTAATTGGTTAGCTCGGCACTCAACGTGTGGATAATTTACGCTTATATAATCTTTTAGTTAGTATTTGGCAAATGCTTTTTTTGATATTCCGATAGTCTCTAACATTTCTCTAACTTTAATATAACTATTGACCAGTACCGACCTGCGACGACCAGCATCGCAGTGGTCGACCAAATGAAGTAGAGACTCCAAAAATGTTGTTGAAAATCCAAAAAGCGGTACTGGATGATTGTGAGTGCGCGAGCTGGCAGACATAGTAGGCATTTAAAAAAGTGCTGTACATCGCATGTTAACTAAAGAAGAGAGAGCTGTGCGCGAGATGGGTGCCGCGTTTGATCATAATGGAACAAAAACAGCGTTTCCATTCAATATATGGCAATGTTTCACAGAAATAAAGCCAAATTGTTGCGCCGTTTCATAACTATGGATGAAAAGTTTGTCCATCACATCAATTCAGGCCCAATAAAAGAAAAATCAAAACACTGGAGTGAAAAGGGAGAACCGGATCCAAGAAGGTAAACACCGTTCCCTCTGCAGACAAGGTCATGGCGTCGGTTTTTTGGGATGCGCGTGGAATAGAGACTCTCAATGGGGAGTATTATGCAAACTTATTGAAACGTTTGACCGAAGGAATCAAGCAAAAACAGTAGCATTTGGTCAAGAAGAAAGTGTTGTTTCATCAGCTCACATATCGGTTATTGCAATGGACAAAATTAATGAGGGAAGAGGATGCAGTTGAAATAGTTACAGTGCTAGTACAGATGAAATTGTTGAAGGATACACTGAAATAAGAGTTTCACATCGTAATATATGATCAAATCCAAATGATTTTACGATATCAGCAGCAGTTTGGGTCAGGATTGATGATGAGAAATAAAACTTACGAAACACTTAATACAGAAGACTATTTAAGTGATCACTAGTCATTGTTAAATTGGTAAAAGTGTGCTTTCCCGGTGTTCTGACGGAAAATAGGCGATATACTTGATCGTATAAACAGAATTGGAAATAGGAAAAGTGGAAAAAAAGATGGGATATGGTTTTGTAGTTAATCAAGTTTCCAAATTATTGAAAAAAATGAGAACCACAATGGGTTTGAAGCCTCCTAGGCTAATTAAGATTTTTTTCATTCAACTCGATTATGGCGACCTCTATTTTCATCAAAGGTAGTCTGTATTCGATATGTCAAAGTTTGATTAACAACCTCCTTTGTTTCATTGACTATTTCAATGTAATTTATTCAAAATAGCTGATACCATAGATAATCAACGTTAACCTGATTTCTTTAATTACTAAAATTCGTTTGGTTACAGATTAAATTCGAAAACAACGGTTTTAATTGCATCATAGAAGTGCCCCACTTATTTATCGAAACAATTCAGTTTAATCCGTTAAGAAGAAAAAAAAAATTTCGTCTAATTTCACGTAAATTTTTTAGGTTATTGATGTGATAGTAAACAACGCCGGAGTATTAGATGACACCAATTGGGAAAAACAGTTGAACATCAATATGAGAGGTTGTATAATAGGAACGTTATTAGGCATGCAGTACATGGCGAAATCTAGCGCTGGGGAAGGAGGAATAATCGTGAATGTTGCATCGATTATGGGTATTTTACCTTCGAATGGTTTTCCCATACACACCATGACCCAATTCGGAATAGTTGGTATGTTATCTAGACGATTTATTTTAAACGCAAGTTTGAAAAAACTATTTGGCAACGTCGGATTATATCGATCGAGAATTTATAGCAAATGACACTCTGTATTAGTTAATGAGTTAATATAAGTAAATAATTCTATTGACCCCCCATTGAATTTAAGCAATTTCAACTTCATATAGGAAAATTAAAACTTTTGTCATTAATGACTTTCGTCAGCATCAATGACAAATTTCCTGAAAATTGACTAGTTTTGAACAAGTAAAAAAATGATTATCGTGAAAATAATATGATTATAAACCAAGATTATGCGGAAGGTCCTGGTGGGTGCCTCGAATCTCAGTGTAGTCCAACAGCAACGTCCAGTATAATTCTGTAAGCGATTTTTAGAGCTTTGCCACAAGTATCAAGTCTTCTATTATGATCATACATCCAAAAGAGATTCCATGGAGTGGCGTCGGAAAGGAGAGCCCGTTTCAAAAAAGCACGAAAAGCACCAAAAAGGTGGTAGCAACAATCCAATACGTCTGCTTGATTTTAGAGATTAAAATATACTGGGAATGAGGTCTATTATTCCGACTAATAAGTCAGTTGGGTCAAAAAATTATCCAGCCCACACTGCGTCGTTTTCCAAAGCTACTATACACGATTGTGGCTTCACAGGGATCTAAAACTCACCATATAGCCCTGACATGGCCCCGCCCGATTATCTTTTAATCGTAAAGCTAAAGGCCGAGTTTAGGGGTAGAAAATTAAACAACGACGATGAAATTGAACAGGCGGTGTATCAAAATGTTTACTCTAAAGATGAATCATATTTTTGTAATGGTATAGAAGCTTTAGTCTGACGTTATGAAAAATGTGTGGATATAATATAATTTAGAAAAATATCACAGTGTTTTTAATTTATGCCTTTCGTTTCATTCTTAGGCTAAGAATTTATGAACGTTTCAGGTTTCACCAGAGCTTTGGGTTCGAGTAAACTCTACGAAAGGACAGGCGTTAAGGTTTTCGGATATTGCCCCGGCCTAACGGATACTGAATTATTCAAAGATGACTTGACGGATAAAACTATCAATCAAAATTTTTTCAATGAATTTCATAACGAATCCAAACATAACGTCAAGCAAAATCCTGAAATTGTAGGAAAAAATCTTGCACGCATCCTAGATCTTGCGAAGCCCGGTTCGATATGGGTTACTGAAAATAACAAAACTGCTTACGAAATGGATTATTCAAAAGCAATTAAAAAAAAGGAGTATCAACCAGAGGAAGGTAACTGTGGTATTTATATTATTAATTCTTCCTTAATTTCACTTATTATATTTGAAAAAATTTCGGAACCTGAGAATTGATCAAAGCTTATGGTCGGGAATACATGTACTACAAAGATTTTCAAAAAAGATTCATTAAATGACAATATTGTTAGTTTATTACAGATTTGCGATTGTGATAATTGTTAATTTGGTTTCAAATTGTGATACTCAGGTAGATTTCATGTATGCTGGGGACCTAGCATTAGCTGTATAATGAGAAACTTGAGATAATTTATTTAATCCTAAAGCCTTTTTATCTTTCCAGGTGTAAGGCATGTTGAAGTTGAGTTATTACATGGGCTCCTTTTCCCACAGCATTTTCCATTCCATTTCCAGTTTCCTATCCTGTGTCTTCTGTTTTATTTCCTACCATCTTGCTCTTCGATTTTCTGTTGCCATATTAATGTCTTCTGTCCAGTTCCTTCTTGGTCTTTCTCTCTATGTAAGTTCGAGCTTCATAAATCTTCCGTATTAATCATTTTTCTCCAATTCTCATAACGTGGCCAAATCATCTCATTTTTCCTTCTTCGATTTCATTTTGATATGATTTTACATTCAAATTTTCTTTTATAATATTTCCCCTTTTTTGTCATATCTTGATTTATTCCCCATTTTTCTTAGAAATCTTATTTTTGTACTTTATATTTTGCTTCTTTATTAATTTGTGAGTGTTTATAATATATCCGTTCCATATGTCCAGAAGGTCGTGGCTAATTTTGTATATCTTTTTGTTTTTATTTGTTCTGGCAATTCTTTTTCCCCTTGAAACTTGGTCTTAATTGCGTTGATTAATCTTCCAGCAGTTCCACTTCTCTGATTTATCTTATATTCCAGTCTTTCATCTTGGATTAGTGCTAACCCAAGATATTTACAGCTTTTGATTTGCTCAAAGTTATTGCAGCGTTTGAGTAAAGAAATCAAGCAAAAACGGCCGCATTTGGCTAAGAAGAAAATGTTGTTTCATCAAGACAATGCACGAGATCATACATCCGTTATTGCACTAGCCAAAATTAATGAATTAAAGTTTGGATTGCTATCTCAAGCCTTTTTCACCAGATTTGAACCCCTCGGATTATTTTCTATTTTTAGTGGTCAAAGATTGTCCTACAATAAAGAGATGATGTCGATAGTTGGTGGTTATTTTAAGGAGTTTATTCAACATCAACATGGAAAAGTGTATGGATCTAAAAGGAGATTACGTTGAAAAATAAATATATGTTTTGTGTTTTCTTTGTTGGGCCAGGTACTTCTAGGACCATCCTCGTATTGTATTATTTTTGAACTTTTAACATCTTTTGTTGTTTGAGTTTCTGTTAATTCTACTTGCTATTTTCCTTCTAAAAGATCTTCAAAATATTGTCTCCATGTTGATGATATAATCTTCGTTTGTTATTATATCTCCTTTTGTATCTTTTATGTTAATGAATGATTTCTTATTATGATTAATTGAGTTTGTGGTCTCCAAATCATAGTTTTCTTTAACTTCTGCCCTTCTTTTTACGTATTTTCCGCAGTCTTATTGTACTTTAGTTGTTAGATATTTCCTCTTCATTTTTTTTTCTTTCTAATTGCATCTTTCATAATAAATTTGAGGTAAAAATAGAGGGAACAATATGAATTATGTCATCATATATCTCTAGAATGAAAGCATGTAGAAACTGAAATGTTTGTCTTCCATTTCAGTATGAACTTGCCTAATGTGGATAACAGGCAAAGAATTCGTAGAGTTTACAAACTCATAATATTGAACAGTACTTGGCTTGTGTGGTTTCCATCGTGCGATAAATAGATCAATAGTGGAATCTAGCTTATATTGTTGAGGTTTTTCAATACTTCCTGCATATTTCTCTACCAATCTCTTCCGCTGGTTCAATACTGCAAACAGTCCTCTGTCAGTATCTCAAATGACAGTTTCTCATGAATAAATCACTAAATATAACTATAATAAACGTATATTATATTCAAAAACATCTGGAACGATAAATTATTAAAATGGATGATAATCAAATTACAAACTTTGTTTTTATTTTAGAAGAATCTGAGATTGACAAGCAAACGAACTAACCAAGTCATTTTTGTTTTTGTTTCAAATGTCTATTCGTTTCTGTAATATATTGTTCGATAAAAATATTGTATGAAGAACTAATTACGGAATATATTTAAACAGTATGCGAAATTCGTGTTATTTATTAAGGCATTATTGGAAATTAAAGTTTAAAGCAGCTGCGGTAGTAGGTAGAAATTCAATCTAGTACCAGCACTCGCCGATTTTTGGACATCTCACTTGTATCTTCTAAAGATACCATAAATTCCCGTTAAAAATCATTAGATAACATCTATAAAAGTTGTTGAATAATGTCACATGAGTAAAGTTAGATTTGAGCCAAACATTTAGTAGAAGTATATAAACAGCTCGTTGACCTGCCGAAAGATTATTGTCTCATTAAACGCATTGTTACTTGGTATGAAAAATGACTTTATCTGAACAATTCGAACATGGAAATCAGTAATTAAACAAAGGAAACTTACCAGAATCTGTCGCAGAGAGAGGTCGATTCAAGCGGAAAGTCTCTGGTGGAATTATGAAGGTTTAGTTAAGTTTGGAATCAATCCAGATGGTTGAACTATTCATTTTGATATACATTGTGGACAATAAATTAATACTAAGTGTCATAATTAGGAAGTTAAGTGGAATAAGGTCAAAGAACTTACTCGGTCTTGAACTCCTAATATATGTAATATTCATGTCGTCAAATTAATATGAAGATGGTACCAGAAGTACTTGACCTGACCTGGTGATGACGGTAGTTGCTTGTAAAATTCCACTGCATTAGAAAGTACACAATCTATAAACAAGTTTGGAGACGCCACGTTGTTTAGTATTTGTTTGGTTACAATCAATAAAAAACGTTTTAAGTGAATTTGTAAACATGGAAAAAATAAGTCACCTCATGCGAAGACCAGCATCGCAGTTGTCGACCAAATGAGGTGATGACTCCAGAAATTGGAGAAAATCCACGAAGCGGTACTGGATATAGACAGACATAGTAGGCAATTCAAAAAATTTGGACATGAGTGAGCTGTGCTTAAGATGAGTGCCGCATTTGCTAGCTAGAACAAAAATAGAGTAGTGAAGTTGTTTCCATCGAGTGTTTGGCAAAGTTTCACAGAAATGAAGCCGAATTTTTGCACCGTTTCATGACCATGGACGAAACGTGGGTCCATAACTTAACACCCGAAACAAAAGAACAATCAAAACAATGGACTGGACATGACTTATTGCAAAAAAGCAAAGGAAAAGAGCAAAACGGCCGCATTTGGCTAAAAAGAAAGTGTTGTTTCATCAAGATAATCCACCAGCTCACTCATCCGTTACTGCAATAATCAAAATCAATAAACTTAAGTTTGAATTGCTACCTCAAGCACCCTATGCGCCAGACTTAGCCTTCTCGGATTATTTTCTGTTCCCAGACTTGAAAAAATGGCTCGGTCAAATATTGCCCAACAATCAAGAAATGATGTCGGCGTTGATGGTTAATTTGAGGAGCTTGATGATTCTCATTGTAAAAAGGGTCTAAAAGAAGATTACATTGAAAATAAATAAATTTTCTTCCAAAAATTTTTGTGTTTTCTTTGTTGAGCCAGCTGCATCTCAAACCATCCTCGTTAAAGGGAAAATTTTTAGTTGGTTCAAGTCTAATATTTTTTATATTTTTTTACAACATTTCTCATATTGTACTTAGATTGGAATTATGTTCTTATTATTATTTATTTGAAAGGAATAATAGGAACGTAAGGAATTTTCTTCTGGGTAACTTTTTCTCACAACAGTTGCACTACAGTTTCCTAAGCACTCACCTAAAATATTCAACATTTCATTAGCAATATATAATTTTCCAAATGACAAGGATTCAAAAATCTAATTATTATCGCTTCAGGTCATAACTATCAATAAATAGTTTCCATGGCAATCCAATTCTATCCCAATTTATTAACATGTATCCCTTTTATCCATAAGATACAGTTTGATGCTACGCAGCCAAATGTTTTAGAAAATTCCACTCAATATCAGTGCTTTGTTTGGTGGAGTTTGAAATATCTAAAATATTCGATTTAGCTCTGAAACTTCACATTGCCTAGATTGTTTTCAGGACATAAATGATCGTAACAATAATTATACAATACAAATAACTACGATTATATTATATAATGGAATTCTTGAAAATTCTTTATCATACTGATATATTTATGTTTGACCAATTTAATTACAAACGGGTATTGATAATTAATTATCCATTCTAAATCGCGCAAATTCCATTCTACTCATTGTTTCTAACATATATTAGGAATTCTATAACTATTTTTGTTTGTTTTGTAATTGATTCTACATGAGTTAAAATTTATCATGTTATTTAAAATAAATCCTTACGTATTAATATGATTTGTCATCAGATACCGACAATACACTTAAACACGTAACAACTCGTATTTTCAATATCATGAGTGCCCAGATTTTCATCAGATGCTGTCGCCTCAGCTCATATATTCCGTAGCGAAATACCAAGGGGCAAATGGAAGAGCAATTAGCTGAAGAAATATGAATGTTTGTATAATGTTATGGTAGGGATGATCGTGATCAAATAACACCATTTCTTCTTCTTCGTCAAACCCATCTATCTAAAAGGTGCTTCATGATTAGTTCAAATAGAGCCAGCTAATTGAGTCCCCGATAAAGCAAAGTCAAAAATTTTGTAAGTTTCCAATTGGAATGTATTAGTCGCTGGTATGATTGGAGGCATCGTGTGGTCGTAGTGCGCATGTCATTCGATGAATGTTTGCGTTCTATTGCTAGCACGGGAAGGTTAGCCATGGAAAGTTGGTTTTTTGAACCGCGTCGAAGGAGTACACGACATTGGAACGAAGCTGGAAACAACACTTGTTAAGTTGGAATTCCTGGAACCGTTGGCGATATTCATACTGAATATACTGCTTACCCCACAATTACACTATCTGACGCGCGTTTCGATAACCAAGTTATCGTCTTCAGAGACTGCAGGTAAACAGTTTAGCAGACAGTGTAATTGTGAGTGTTGGTGTAGTGGTGGTGTAAACCGTGTATTCAGTAACAACACTTGTTGTACATATACACCTTTTGTAGTATTAACGATGGACTTTTCATGTTTTATTCTGCAGCGCTGCGTCCAGCCTTTGTCCAATGTTCGTCCAAGATGGAAAGTGAGTGCTGGCGCAAACGTTAGACGCATTGTGACGCATTGCAGTTTCTTCTAATGTTCAGCAGTACCTTGGAACGCGAATGTCAGCGCAAACTTTAAACGTATCGTATAGTACCGGCACTAAATTCACTACACCATCATGGTTGTTCGCGAAAGAACTTGATCGCCAAGACTGTTATTTATTTAAACGATCTTGAAATCGATGTCGATCATTTCTCTCATATTTCGATAGCTATTTAACTGATGATTGTATTTACAAATGTAGTGTTATTAGCTTCAGTTCTTCGTGGCATCTCAAATATATATTCTACTCGTTGTAATTATTGTAATGCTGGAAAAATCGTGTAAGTTTGATAAAATTTTGTTCTTTCTTGATAATTTTCGAAATCAGTAGCGAAAAAATGGACAGTTATCAATATCTAAGTTACCACAAGACAAACGCATTTATAAGAATAACCTAGGAGGTTGCAAGAATCGAAAATTTTGTTGCTTTTAATAATAATATTAATAACATTTCAGGGAGTGGGTTGCCTTGAATGAAGCACATCAGACAATGGTGATTCAATAAGATTTTTATTTATTTGGCATTGTATTGGATTTGCAAATCAGTAATATGTACCAGGATTTTTCTTGCCACGTCATTAAAGTCACGATAGATCATTTATCATTAGCAGAGCGTAACAAAAAAGTTATGATAGGATTTGAACAGCGTTACTTTGTGATTTGTGAAAAATATTTTCAAACCTTTATGTACAATTCGTATTTCTATTCTGTATTACCACCCAAATCAAATGAGTTGTTTTCAGCTACATAACTTCACACGATTAAAAGCTACGAACAAAATCTTGGCCTACATGTTATGTTTATGGATTTTAAGCAGGCTTATGACACCATACATAGAAATAAAATGTATTTTGCCTATAATCTAGGAATCCCGAAAAAAATCACGGTTAAATAACGAGTGACGGAACAGTATTAGGAAATGCAGGGTTCAAAATTTACGATATAGCAAGAAAAACCAAATAGTTGCATTTGCAGACGATTTAGTTGTCATAACCATAACAAAAAAGAAAAAGTGGAGAGAAAAAATAGGATAAAAAAGTTTGTGAATTTGAATACCTGAGAGCAGCACTATCAAATAAAAATGAAGAGCGCACTGAAATAAATAAAAGAAAATTCTATAAAGCAAAGCCGTGAGATCATTAAGTAGATTCATCAGATCAAAGGAGTTATCTACAGCAGCCAAAATTAGACCAAATGATTACAGATGCAGTCGATTTAGTTATATTATAACAACCAGAACAAAGGGAGACAAAGGAAAGGGAGACAGTATTTTGTAAATTGGAACAAGCTGCAAAACATTATAGATTTAGAATAAACCAAAAGAAAACAAAGTACAAAGTACTAATACAGAATGTGGTTAGTGGAAAGGGATACATAAAGAAAAAGTCTGTGGATTCGAATAACTGAGAGCAGCGCTTTCAAATAAAAATAATGATCGGATTGAAATAAATAAAAGAAAATCCTAAGAAAGCAAAACCGTGGGATTATTAAGTAGGTTCATCAGATCAAAGGAGTTATCTACAGCAGCCAAAATTAGATCAAATGATTGCAGATGCAGAGGATTCAGTTATAACAAGTAGATCAAAGAAAGAAAAGGAAAAAGTATTTTGTAAATTGGAACTGGCTGCAAAAGATTATTGACTTAGAATAAACGAACAGAAAACAAAGTAAAAGGTACTAATACAGAATGTGGTTGGTGGAAAGGGATACATAGAGAAAAAGTCTGTAAATTCGAATACCTGAGAGCAGCATTATCAAATAAAAATGAAGAGAGAACTGGGATAAATAAAACAAAAGCCAAAGGAAGTAAGGCCGTGAAAACATCAAGTGAATTTATAAGAAAAATGTTATAGAAGAGCAGCCAAAATTATAATATACCCAACAATAATACGACCAATAGTTATGTTCGGAAGTGAATCACGGTTTTTAACAAAGGCCCAAAACAAAGCAACAAAACTGGTTGTATAGGAAAGGAAAATAGATGAAGGACTTTGAAGGATAAGATCTGCAGGACTTGTATAAATACCTATCAATAACAAGATAAGTGAAAGGTCAAAGATTAAGATAATTGGGGTTAAAAGCAAGCTGGAAAAGTAAGTTATTTGAGGAGAAGAAGGTGCAAGAAGGAGAGAGAGATCAAATAAAAATGGTAGGATACAATGTTAGGAGATATTAGAGAGCTAGAACCATGCAGGGTACAGAATCGCAGCCAAATAAGGTCTGTAGAACTGTAAATATTTAACCTTTAGAAATTCATATTATTAAAAATTTTTTTATTCGCCGTTTTAATCCCAAATACAAATACATCTGAAAGATATAAATAGTAGTATTTTAGGCAGGTGCTCTGGCTTTTCTTTGATGATTTGTGTCTATCTGTAGATGAACTTGTCCCTCCTTGCGCGAGGGACATTATCCACAAATTTAATACGTTCACAATAACTTTGTCCCCGGTATATAGTTGAGTCTCCCAGAATCTTTCGGCTAAGTTATCCCTGAGTATTTGGGAAGCTGGCTGAATGACGAGTGGTACCCAGATAAAGAAATTAAGACAAGAATAGACATAGCCAGGAGCACGTTTTTTAAATTAAAGTCGCTTCTCACAAGTAATGACCTCAACCTGGGAACACGCTGGAGAATAACACAATGCACTACCTTATTTTATGGTGTTGAGAGCTGGACTTTGAAGGTCTCCAGCATGCAAAAGGTGGAAGCTTTTGAAATATGTCGTCGTTGGTCACCCCACGGATCGGGTCAAAGGTGCTAAGACGTGCTAAGACGTTCCATGTACGTGATGACGTAAATCTAGCACGCATGAGTGAAGATCGTAAGGAATTCCAAAGGATGATTGCCCCTCATTAGAATGAAGCAGGCACTGGAAGAAGAAGATCCCTGAAAAGCAGCTGGGTTTGAAGAAATTTCATATTGTCGGTTGTCCAATGTTATCGAATGCAAAAAGTTATTTCCGTTGAAGACAATTATAGAGAAGAGAAGATAAATATGAGGGCTATCATGTTGTCATACGTTGTCACCATGTTTCGCTGGTATTCCGAATTCAATCGTGTTCGCACTTCGCTACAGTATAAATTTCTTGAAGGCATACATTTAATCTTCCATGAACATTTGGTTGTCATGAAAATTTGTTCCCGTTCTATACCACATAATTTGACAATCGTTAAAAAACAAAGCTCGTGTCGATAAAAGCTGAACGAATTCAATCGCGGTGCGCTATGGATCTATGCATATGAATCCGAAACAACAATCGACTGTGTGGGTCTTTCAAGATGTGCCAAATCTAACAAAAGTTGTTCGCGCACGAGGCACTTCGAAACAAATGGTCGCCTGGTTCTTTGAAATAACTGCACATGTCACCACCGTTCTATTAAGGTGGTCACGCACTTGTCTTCATTCAGAGGTCTCTCGCCAGTCGTGAGTTGCATCCTGTCGGTGTGGAAGTCTCGTTTGTAGGTTTTTGACTTCGTTCATTATAAAAATTTTGATATTTGCGAAATATAAAGTATGGATATTGAAGAAATTATAATAATTTTTTGCTTGCTGGCAGAAAAAGAAGAGAAAAAGCATAAGCTGGCCAGAAAGGGTCCATCAAATCAATCAAAACAGACAGGAGTATGGAGAATATCACACATCATTCCCTGATTTGATTGATGATAATTCCAGATTTTTTCAATATTCTAGGAATTCCTGATACTGTTGATATTGAAGGCCCCTTCTCGGATTCTCGTCGACATTGCCGATGTCCGATACTATTTGAATCAATGTTTCTAATCACACTCGGAAACTCCGATCCGTCCGATGCGTGCGTGTGCTCCGTCCGATGACGACAAGTGCGTGACTATCTTTAGATCAACGTAGAATGGTCAATTCGGAAAAATCAGTGAAATTCTTCACCGTGACAATACGAGCTCTCACACATCAGTGAAGAAAATTGAAAATACTATTATAGAATGATACAATTTGCCAACAGACTCGAACCCGCGACCATTTGACTGCAAGGTGATGACCTAACCACGCTACGGCAATGCATTCATATTAGTAAGTTGTGAGAAAGTTAAATAAAGTATGGTAATGTCACGATATAGGCTTCGCATTGAATAAGTAAGTTCCTATAAATAAATTTCAAGGTTGAAATCATAAATGTAGTAATAATGAGCTCTATTTAAATCTGACGTCTTCATTACCACTGGGAACTACTGTAAATTTCGATATATGAACCATATAAATAAAGATCTTAGTGTAACATTTCCATTTGTACTGCTAATCTGCATTTTCCTTCCAAGAAATTATCCATTAAAAAAACGTAGAACAATAAACATTTATTAAAGATACGGCTGAAATAAAAAACGTTAAACAAATGATATTTCTGATACTCCCTTCAATTTTTCTTTAAAATTTATTGCCTCAATTTTTTATTTGAGTTAAGATTTGCCCACGCAATTTTAATCAACGTACGAAATCTTCAAGTATTGTTTCTTGAATTACATATACATACATTATGAAAAATATTCGTAACGCCCTTGTATGTAAATTACTGTTGGGTACGTTGAGTGAAATTATATACAGTGAATATGTTTGAATGAGATATTATAGTCTTGTCTTTCCCGGGTGAGCCCAATCATCAGCTCTTAGAAGTGAAATCTGTTTACAGAGTACAAGGTGCATTGAAAAAATAGTGTAGAAGCATTTTTATAGCAACAAGTACTCACGAGGCATTTATATTTGCTAACATTACACAATTGGAATCCACTCTAGCTTTACGATCTGCTGGATATTCGAGATTTGTTGTACTAACATAGAGTTAGCGAATAAAACATTAATTATTATGAATTGTCATGCATTCATAGACCTAGGGAACATAGTAGGGAACTTAGGTAAGTTTAAAAGCGCTTGCAGCTGGAGAATGCAGAGCGGTAAGGGACATCCAGCGCTACGACAAGCCACTTCTTTTGACAGATTCACATTTACATTAATTAAAAGTTAAAAATCGTAATAATGCCAAATGTAAATATTTCCTAAAATTTTTAAAAACGCGCGCCTGAGCCAAAACAAGTTTTCGGTCTTTTATAACAATAAGCTGTACAGAATAACGGAATAAAGTTTTGACGTGCCTTTGGCACGCCAGAACCATGTGTACATACATAGTCGTATCAATATTTTAATTGGGGGCGCTACAACTCGTCACGATTTTTAATCCGTTGAGATAAGGATGATGGTGATATTTCAGGTAAACGAAAAGATATTCCAAGTAGATAATACTCGTGATGGATTCATTAAGAGTAGTACCTGTAATGTAGTACTTAATCCACTTTTTAAAGTTGGAAAATCCACAAATTAAAACCGAAAATTTCTAAATTCTTTAGGTTAGGTTGGGTCAGGTTCGATCAGGTTAGGTTACGTTATGTTAGGTTAGGTTAAGTTAGGTTAGGTTAGGTTAGGCGCATGTGAGGGGATCTTCGCTAAGAACGGCTCCACAAGCTACGGTGGAGAAGAGGGTGGGTTTTTAGCTGATAGGCGTCCGCTCAGCGGACGAATCCAGCACACTTGGAGCACCTTCCCAGAGATCTTTGGAAGATTTTCCCACCCACACTAAAACAAAAGGTTAGGTTAGGTTAACTTAGGTTAGGTCAGGTTAGGTTAGTTTAGGATAGGTTATATTCACAATTTTATAAATAATACAGACCTTTTAAAAACTGACCGAGGAGAATATTTTTTATTGGATAATGATGCAATTAATAACAAAATTACATTTGGAACTGGAATAAATGTTAATTGCTTAAGAAACTTGACAACATTTTACATGGATTCCCTTTTTGTTATGTGTTTATAGAATGTAAAATATGTTTTACTGAAATACACTGTAAATATATATTTTATTTTTTTCATTTCATGATTAAAATTCCGAGCTGCATAATAATAATGAGTTGTCTAATCTCCATGACTACCGCGATCAAGAGTTGACGCACGCCCTTTTAATTTTCAAGAATCTCTTCCCAACAAATTTCATCAAAACTACGATTATGGGTTTTTTTCATATAGTAAGGGGGTCCAAGTTGTATATTCTCAACAATTTAGTTTAGTTGCAGCTCTTGCAGGTGCAGTGTGCAGTCAATTGTGAATTCTAGTGTGATTATGGACAATTTAGAGAGAACGCGCCGAAAAATCGCTGTCTCAACAGTTGATGAGAAAACATTGGTATTTAATGTTTTTAAATCATTTATAAACAATAATTTATGTAAAAGTGTTGATGACATATTGGAATTAGTTAGTAGTACGATTAGTTTTGGGAATTAGAAAATAATTATTAAAGAAATGGCAAGTTTCAAATGGCACGTAAAGTTTCAGGAAAAACAAAATTTTAAATAGTAATAAACCATTTTAAAGAAAAACTTCGAAGAAAAGAAAGAACAAATTTTTGTTATAAAAATTAAATTTTTCACTCATGTATCAAATTATATATGTAGAGGATGCAGTAATCTATAATAATGATTACATCACCTTGTATCTTATTGAAATAATTGATCAAAATAAATGAAATAAGAGGCGAATGAACTTCCTGGCTAATTTTAATTTTAGTCGACGGTAACAAAATGATTAATTAAAATGGTAACGTAACCAGATAACTGAGAATAACGGTAATTTTGAGTAATGAATTGGTTTTTAGTATTTCTAAAATAAAATAACAAGTAATGCATTAGTAAATTTTATTTCTCTTAGGTAATTATTTTTATCATTCACGAAATTTATCATAGAACAATAGATAAATGGTAGGTCAATATAATAAAATGATTTTTTGGGGCACAAAGTCCTGTGCTTCCCCGCTAATTATCACTTTCATGCATCTACTTAGAGCTAAAAAAATATCTACGACTAATAGATAAAAAAATTTGTGAAATTCGTGAAATTAATTGGGAGGTACCAGTAAACAATAACCCTTTTAGTCAATTTAAAACGAAATACTCGTATGCTAAAATCTAATAGTTAACATTAGGTCTACAAACTAAGGGCCAATTTTACAATCTAAGGTAAAACAGAAGATTAAACCAAAGTTTTATCTATGGTTTAATCTCTAGTTTGAACCAATAATAAACAAGATCGCTCTAATGTATAGCTCACAGTTGAACAGAAATTTTTCTGCTAGTTTTCACTGGAGCGGAAATATAACTAAAATATTTCCAATATTTGTTGAATTATTTGGGAAAGATGTTTTTTTGAGCAGGAGGTTTATCTATTCTAGAGTTTGTTTCATGTAAACAGACGTTCTTCTGTGATTATTTGCTGGATTCAGTTGATGATGAGATTTGTTTTTAGATGAAAATTGAGTTCATCGTCGGTATGATTGTCATCAGAGACGCTTTTGTTATCAAAGAGGTCTTCAGGATTGGTTTGCCTTCTAAGTCGAGTGCGGTGATTTTTAAGTGAACGTTCTTCAGTTTCGGAGTGAATAAGTGATAAATCCTTGAAATGGGAGTTACATATTGCAGCTTTATCTAAAAAATTGTGTTCCTCCTGCTTTGCGCTGAAATCAGTGTCCAAAGAACTGAATTTATCCATCTCCTTAACAGTCTATTATGCCCTTATTGAGACGCATCTCCGATATGTTCTACCAAAAATAGCTGTTAGATGTTTAATCGAACCAAACAGCGGGAATCACAGCAGGGACTTCTTTAAAAGATTTAAAATTCTGACTCTTCCTTTCTTATTCATCTTTTGCCTATTCGTAAACACGCTTCTCCAATTTCAGAAAGATCGTTGCACGACTATCCACTTAGGAACGCGGAGCACGACCTTTACATACATACACCACGTTGAGAATTAGTTAAGTTTTTCATGAAAATTCCTGCTAAACTGAAAATCATGACTACGAAAGGGGTGGTGGTAACCTAGAAATAAGTTTTCTCATTTAATAATTCAAGTAAATCAAACGATGAAATAAAATGGAGGAATAAATTAATCACGTTAAGAATAACAAATAAGCAAAAAAATCACCATGTTGGAGAGTACGAAGATACTAAAAGAAAGACGGTAAAACTTGAAGGTAAAGAAACAGGAAAAAGTCGATGGAAGTCACATTTAGTGAATTTAGGCAACCAAATTCAAGTGTCAAAAGATGCAGTGTCTTTATGGAAAAATATTTTTCTACAAGTAATATCACCTTTTTGAAGATAATCGATTAATACTACACCAGCAAAAATTCTTGGTATGCTTCCAACTAAATTTTCGTGCGATTTCTACCTGGAAGAAGGTTTCTAACCTTGTATGGTATCCGGTCGGCAATGGTCCTTGGAAAATGATCTTAACCATGTTCTATAGGGTTTAAATCGAGCTACCTATGTGTAAGCGGTAGATTGATTTCATATTTCCACTAAAACCTTCCCAGATCAATGTGTTCTTGCATTATCATCAATAGAAATAAACTGAAGACTTGGAGTTATGACAGTTTTGATCCCTTTATATCTGTCCTGTCAAGTTTCCATTTAATACAATCAACTCAGTACAGTCATTGAAGCAAATTTCATAATGGTACCTCCTCGAAAGGAATGAATTTCCTGGACAGGTCGTTGATGCAACGGCATCCATGGATTTATCTTTTCCTGATGCAGGTTTGATGAATATGGCGGGTATACAACCAATTTCAAATATCAAAAGATGCAGTGTCTTGATGAAAAAATGTTTTTTTACAGTACTATCACTTTTCTGAAGATAATCGATTAATACTATCCCAGCAAAAAGTCTTTGTATGCTTTCAAATAAATTGTTCAATAAATATTCGTGAGATTTCTACCTTGAAGAAGGTTTCTAAGGTTCAGTATGGATTCTGGTCGACAATAATGCTTGGAAACAGATCTCAACCATGTTCTATAGGATTGGAATCCAGCTACCTGGGTGTAAGCGGCAGATTGATTTCATATTTCCACTAAAACCTTTCCAGATCAATGTGTTCTTGCATTATCATCAATAGAAATAAACTGAAGACTTGGAGTTATGACAGTTTTGATCCCTTTATATCTGTCCTGTCAAGTTTCCATTTAATACAATCAACTCAGTACAGTCATTGAAGCAAATTTCATAATGGTACCTCCTCGAAAGGAATGAATTTCCTGGACAGGTCGTTGATGCAACGGCATCCATGGATTTATCTTTTCCTGATGCAGGTTTGATGAATATGGCGGGTATACAACCAATTTCAAATATCAAAAGATGCAGTGTCTTGATGAAAAAATGTTTTTCTTAAAGTACTATCACCTTTTTGAAGGTAATCGATTAATACTATCCCAGCAAAAAGTCTTGGTATGCTTCCAACTATATAGTTCAATAAATTTTCGTGCGATTTCTACCTTGAAGAAGGTTCATAAGCTTCAGTATGGATTCTGGTCGACAATAATGTTTGGAAACAGATCTCAACCATGTTCTATAGGATTGGAATCCAGCTACCTGGGTGTAAGCGGCAGATTGATTTCATATTTCCACTAAAACCTTCCCAGATCAATGTGTTCTTGCATTATCATCAATAGAAATAAACTGAAGACTTGGAGTTACGACAGTTTTGATCCCTTTATATCTGTCCTGTCAAGTTTCCATTTAATACAATCAACTCAGTACAGTCATTGAAGCAAATTTCATAATGGTACCTCCTCGAAAGGAATGAATTTCCTGGACAGGTCGTTGATGCAACGGCATCCATGGATTTATCTTTTCCTGATGCAGGTTTGATGAATATGGCGGGTATACAACCAATTTCAAATATCAAAAGATGCAGTGTCTTGATGAAAAAATGTTTTTTTACAGTACTATCACTTTTCTGAAGATAATCGATTAATACTATCCCAGCAAAAAGTCTTTGTATGCTTTCAAATAAATTGTTCAATAAATATTCGTGAGATTTCTACCTTGAAGAAGGTTTCTAAGGTTCAGTATGGATTCTGGTCGACAATAATGCTTGGAAACAGATCTCAACCATGTTCTATAGGATTGGAATCCAGCTACCTGGGTGTAAGCGGCAGATTGATTTCATATTTCCACTAAAACCTTTCCAGATCAATGTGTTCTTGCATTATCATCAATAGAAATAAACTGAAGACTTGGAGTTATGACAGTTTTGATCCCTTTATATCTGTCCTGTCAAGTTTCCATTTAATACAATCAACTCAGTACAGTCATTGAAGCAAATTTCATAATGGTACCTCCTCGAAAGGAATGAATTTCCTGGACAGGTCGTTGATGCAACGGCATCCATGGATTTATCTTTTCCTGATGCAGGTTTGATGAATATGGCGGGTATACAACCAATTTCAAATATCAAAAGATGCAGTGTCTTGATGAAAAAATGTTTTTCTTAAAGTACTATCACCTTTTTGAAGGTAATCGATTAATACTATCCCAGCAAAAAGTCTTGGTATGCTTCCAACTATATAGTTCAATAAATTTTCGTGCGATTTCTACCTTGAAGAAGGTTCATAAGCTTCAGTATGGATTCTGGTCGACAATAATGTTTGGAAACAGATCTCAACCATGTTCTATAGGATTGGAATCCAGCTACCTGGGTGTAAGCGGCAGATTGATTTCATATTTCCACTAAAACCTTCCCAGATCAATGTGTTCTTGCATTATCATCAATAGAAATAAACTGAAGACTTGGAGTTACGACAGTTTTGATCCCTTTATATCTGTCCTGTCAAGTTTCCATTTAATACAATCAACTCAGTACAGTCATTGAAGCAAATTTCATAATGGTACCTCCTCGAAAGGAATGAATTTCCTGGACAGGTCGTTGATGCAACGGCATCCATGGATTTATCTTTTCCTGATGCAGGTTTGATGAATATGGCGGGTATACAACCAATTTCAAATATCAAAAGATGCAGTGTCTTGATGAAAAAATGTTTTTCTTAAAGTACTATCACCTTTTTGAAGGTAATCGATTAATACTATCCCAGCAAAAAGTCTTGGTATGCTTCCAACTATATAGTTCAATAAATTTTCGTGCGATTTCTACCTTGAAGAAGGTTCATAAGCTTCAGTATGGATTCTGGTCGACAATAATGCTTGGAAACAGATCTCAACCATGTTCTATAGGATTTAAATCGAGCTACCTGTGTGTAAGCGGTAGATTGATTTCATATTTCTACTAAAACCTTCCCAACTCAATATGTTCTTACATTATCATCAATAGAAATAAACTGAAGGCTTGGAGTTACGACAGTTTTGATCCCTTTATATTTGCTCTGACAAGTTTCCATCCAATACAATCAACTCAGAACAGTCATTGAAGCAAATTTCATGATGGTACCTCCTCGAAAGGGATGAAATATTTATTATTTAACAATCGCACATATCTGACCAATCAAAAATTAAATAATTCACTTAATAATGGGAAATATAGGGCAAATTAAAATTTTTACGTCAACTTGTGGGTGGGTGTACGTATATCGTTATTTGAATTAATTCATTTCACTTTTCATTTGGGTCATCTGATGCCAGTACTAGTTTTGTCGAGTCATATGCTTCTAACAAAGTAAATATACATCTGAGTGAGTGTAATATACGAGGGGTATTTAAAAAAAAACTACAAGTCGAATGAATAAATATATATTAACATTGGAGAGAAAATACCAAAGGATATTAACAGCCAACTCAGAAGTAATTTGTTCAACCTGTCTTAGTAGAAATAATAAACTCATTCTAATTTCACAACATAGTATCCTTTTAAGTATATACACTTAGTCTAACTTATTCAACATTCAACATTGAAGTCCTAGTTTCGTTGGTGATCTTCCGAAGACGAGATATGAAGCAGTTTCATCCTATATAAAGATGTGATTGATGAGGTAGATGGTCATTCGAATGTTAAAGCTAAAGAAAGTTAATGGGCACAAATTTTAGTATCTCTGCGAGATTTCACGAGATATATAGCGGTTTTAAACATGTGGTCTTCTTAATTGGAAAGAACGACATCATTTCTCTACATATTTTGTAATCGTAGCTTCTTTATCATAGATTTCCAGCAATTTTCTATATCTTTAAAATCCTGAACAATATGGGAACTTTCACTACTCACTCAAGCATAAGATGTATGACAAGTAGTGACTTCATCTCTACACCAACGAACAGCTCTTCAATCAGTAATTGTCAAGTGTGCTTTAAGAACTTGTTTCTGATTATCCCTCGTAGTTAAAATCGATTATGAAGCCACTGTGTAATTCCAAATTAATGGTTAGATCAAGTATAAAACGTTCCATAAATTTTTTACATTATAAAAGATTTTGCCTGAAAGAACAGTTGCTAATAGAAGAAAATTGTTAATTCATCTTATTCCATTTTTGGCGAGAAGCCGCGTGAGTAAACTATTAAACCAGATAAGTGTTTATAGGCGAGGAGCCATCAAGAATTTAAGTTCTAGGATTTAAACGATGTACAGGTGTAGAAGGTGAAATTTTCTAAATTTTTAGGTTATATTTGGAAATATGCGAATAAATCAAAGATTTACTTTGCTACTTTTTATCTTTTTATCTCTAAAGTTTTAGTTTTTCATTTATTGGAACAAACTGGAAGCTACAACTTTGAATCAATGCCTACAACTCTCTGGTATAACATTAAGACTGTCACAAAATGTAGTGGAATTGAATATTTTTAAAAATTAGGCTTCCAATAGTAAAATATTTTCTTATTTTGAGGTTAGTAAAGTTACTAAAATAAACCAGAAGAAGCTGGCATGACCTAGAGATGGCGGTAGATCACTGTAGAAAGTATACAATCTATTCAGCATATATTTCAAGTTTGAAGACGCCACGTGGTTTGGTATTTGTTCGGCAGCCATTAATAGTAAATGTCTCCAGTGAAATAAAAGTTGGCAACTGTTATGTGATACAATACTTTTATTTGAAAGGCCTCAGCCCAACCAATATAATATACTCTGCGTGAGACTGCTCATTATCAACTGTAAAATATTTGGTAGCAATATTCAAACGAAGCCGTACGTCCTACGAAGACCAGCATCGCAGTGGTCGACCAAATGATATGACGACTCCTGAAATGTTGAAGAAAATCCACAAATCGGTACTGGATGGTCATCGTTTGACAGTACGCGAGCTAGCAGACATAGTAGGCATTTCAAAAAGTGCGGTAGATCTCATATTAACTGAAAATTTGGAGATGAGAAAGTTGTGTGAGAGATAGGTGCCGCGTTTGCTCACGAAAAGATGTTTCCATCGAGTGATTGGTAATATTTCACAGAAATAAGGCCAAATTTTTGCACCGTGTCTTAACCATGGATGAAACGTGGGTCTATTACTTCACACCCAAAAAAAAAAGAACATTCAACACAATGGTTGAAGAGAGATAACCGGCTCCAAAGAAGGCAAAGACTGTTCTATCTGCATGCAAGGTCATGGTGTCGGTTTTTTGAGATGCGCGTGGTACGATTTTTATTGACTATCTTGAGAAAGGAAAGCGAGTATTCTACGAACTCATGGCAACGTTTTAGCGAAGAAATTGTTACCTCATGCACCCTATTCGCCAGATTTAGACCCGTCGGATTATTTTCTGTTTTCAGACTTGCAAAATTGGCTCAGATGTCAAAGACTTTGCAACAATGTAGTGATTGAAAAGCTTCATGATTTTCATTGTAAAAAGGGTATTGAAATTATTAAACATCAATGGGAAAAGCCAAAGGAGATTACGTTGAAAAATAAATATATTTTTATCCAAAATTTTTGTATTTGCTTTGTTGAACCAGGTACTTTCTCTAGCATGCATCTAGAATGTTTTATTGACAGCGAAATACCTTTTGATGAGTTAAATATATGAAAATTAAGAGGTAAAGGCAAACTATTTCTTAGGATTAATCCGTTACCCTTATTTGTCTACATAAAAACAAATTTTCGATCAGGAAACATTCAGAATTCGTAGCTCCCGGACTATTAGGAAAAGAAAGGTGGAAGATCTTGAATCTCATGAAAAGAAAGCGGAAGTTACTTTGACCGCGTTTGATGAAATGATATAAGTTCGAAGAATATACAGTATGTTGTTAAATCTATATTAATTATGTTCAAGATTAAGTTTCATATTTGATAAAATTAGTGGATTAAATGATTTTTATCTCAAGTAGCGCAACCAATAACACTTGTCTACAGTTTTTTAATCCAAATATAACTGCCGTTTTCCTATGGACATTGATTTAATTAGAAGGGGCAAAATTAACTGGAAACAATTATAAATAATAAAAATATGTACCATTATTTGGTGCTTGTGTTCTTTTTTATACCGTTAGGTACAGCTAAATCGTCCCAAAAACTAACATGCTTCCCTGAAAATATCTTCTCCATCGTTGTCTTCATGGAAATTGTTCCTAAATTTTTTGGGAAGAAGTCTTCAATCGTCACTTTTGTAGTTGCCCAAAAAGTTCTTGCAAACGTTTTGGAATCCACGACAAGCGCGTTTTTCGTTTTGACTTAGGTGTTCAATAAAAGTCGAAAAATTTGAAGACCCACAGAATCTCCTTCCTTGATTCTAGCATCGCTAAGACGAAGAAATTCAGTTTACAAAAATTTAAATGCTTCACCTGTCTTGTCCATTGCTTTTACAAACTGTTTGATGTGCAAATGTGGCAAGTTAATATTTTCCTTCGGGAACAAAGAATCGTGGGACATTTTTCAGACCAGGAGTAAAATTTTATGACAAAGGCCAGTTCCGTACGGTGAAATACATCATTAAAGGGAAAACTAACTATATATCTATATCCGCCTGAGTAGATAGTTCACTTTTACTGTAGAAATACATATTTTACCATGATTGGTACAAAAAAATTATATGAAAGCCGTTTGAGAAGAAAAATAATACTTTATTTTTTTATATCATTCACTTTTAATTCGACACACTTGGTCCAGTGAACGTCTAACTTCTTTCAAATAGAAACATAATCTTAAGAAGTTCCGCAAATTATGCATCTGACCCTTTATTTATCTGAAGTTGCTTTCTACCAAATCTAGGTATAGTGCCACTTTTTCTGCAACAATTGGTGACGAATAGGCAGACCTATTTTCGCGATGAAGTAAAACTCATTTGTGCAACAAATGCGGTTGTCTTTTCTTTAAATTCGCCAGTGAATCAACATAATGTTAATCATTCATCAAATCTCCCTTTTATTGATAATAATGATCACACCTACAGGATTCGAAAGCACTGAAACAATAGAAGTAATTCTATATTCTAACTAGACTTCATATCGTCTATGATCAGGATGACCAAAGGTGAATTAAAAAAATCACAATAGAACAAAGCTAGGTGATTTCGGAAAGGCTTCTTAGTATTGATGGGAAATAGAAAAAAAGCGGAGAAACGACTTACTAAATCAGAAATCATAGCAGAATTAAGTATATATGGGTACCAGGGTATCAGCATACAAAGGTATATACGGGAACAAAAAGACGAATAATCTGATAGTGAGAGGTGTCCAGACCATCTGCACCGGTTCAGAATCATTCTGTTTTCCACGAAGAAATTGCAGAATTAGAGAAGATGGAAGTCTATATACCACACTTGGAAATTTTGACCATGTGAAAAGTCTTACTAGAAAAAACCTGAGGTGTTTGGCGATATCTTCACTTAAATCAACATCTTGAGAGAATAAAAACGACTATACGCTTTGTGGAAAAGATGGTAAAACATCATAAAAAATAATTTCTGTATGCACCAAGACAAGCAAACATTCCTCAACTCTATCGAGAGTGTCATACTTAATTTCCGAATAAATGTTTGAGCTGGTATACTAGTGAATCATATTATAAGCCCTTTCTTTATCGACGGAAATTCAACGGGAAAAACTGGAGCTATATCTCATCATACTTCTCGAATTCGAACTTTTTAAAATAATTTTCATCTGAGAAGATGGATTGGGCGTATCGGTAACATTGAGTGCTCATCAAGATCAGCAGATCTGACTCCTTTAGATTTCTACCTATTGGGCTATCTTAAATCCAAAGTGTATGTAAGCCGTTTGATGACACTTGCTGAACTTCTAAGTTAGGGAGGTAATGAAACAAATGATCTACTTCTGCCAGGAAGTAAATTGAGAACATCCTGTAGAAGAATCAATTTATAATTTTTTGATAATTTGTGCTGTAGTCCATTAGTCCGGCATCCAACAGTCCGGAATGCCCGATAGTCCGGAAAATCGTAAAGATTTTGGCTTTCTCCAAAAGTGTGTCTTTGATAAAAACGCTGAGTGCAGCTTCGTTAATTAATCACGAATCGTCTTCGCCATTTTTTTGTGCATTGTTGTTTTGTGTCCTCTCACATCGCAGTTAACGTAACTTTTGAAAGTCATTTTCGTTTTAACTGTACAGTGACGATGTTTTCAAAAAACTAAGCCTTCGAGTTCAAAAGGAGAGAAACGAAAACACGTCTCTCAATAAGAAACTAGAAATCATCAAACGGCTAGAAAAAAGCGAGAATATAAATGTTTAAATGAATGAGTTTAATATTGGCTCATCAACTATTGATGACATTAAAAATTAAAAAGATGAACTAATGAAGTTTGCTTCTCAATCGGTAACAACTGGAAAATTGGCTTCTAGACAAAAATTAAAAAAACCAAAACTGGAGCATCTACATAGTGTATTGTTCAAATGGTTTAGTGTAGTACGTTCTGAAGGAAACAGGGCCAATGATTGTTGAAAAGGCAAAGGAATTCGGCCAAGGTTTAGGAATTGCTGAAAGTGAATCTAATTATTCTCATGGTTGGCTCAGAAACTTTAAATTTAGGCATGGAATTCGAAGACTTTATGTGACTGGAGAAACACTTTTAGCAAACCAAAATTCTGCAGAAAAATACAAAAACGAGTTTGAAAAAATCGTGGCTGATAATGATTTAACACCTGAACAGATTTACAATTCTGATGGAACAGGGCGATGTTTATCATCAAATACACTAGCTGGGGGAAGAGAAAAAGCAGCCAAGGCTTTAAAAAAAAACAAGACAGATTAACTGCTTTGCTATGTGCTAATTCGTCTGGAAACCACCGTGTGACCCCTTCTGTGATAGGTGAATCTGCAAAACGCAGGGCTTTTAAGAATATTACACATTTGTCTGTCCAATACGATGCTCAATCAAATGCGAGGATGACTGCCACCCTCTTGAAACACTGGTTTTTTCAACACTTTGTGCCTGAGGTCAAAGAATCCTTCTAAAGCCATCTTTGTATCAACCCATGGACCAAGGGGTTATTCAAAATGATTTTCAAAAAAAGTTTACTGTAAAAGATGCCGTCTATGCTATTGCACTGTCTTGGAACCAGGTAAAAAAAGTTCCAAAAATGATGGAGAAAACTTTGGCCAGCTGCAAACCCTGCAACTGACCTAATTCTACAGACTGATGAGGAAGAAAACCATCAAGACGCTCTGACCAAAGTTTTGGATGTCGTTAGAAGTGCTGACAATCCCTTGAAAAACCTGCCTGAAGATGAGGTAGAGGAGTGGCTTCTAATCGACGACAAGGAGCCTGTTGAACAAGAACTAACCGATAAGAACATTATCAATATTGTAGTAAACACTCAGCCTACTCAAAATCTTGACAAAAGTAACTCAGATGCCGAAATGGAAAAAATCATCTAGGCAGAAGCTGCAGAATCACTAAATTAGTTTATCTCTTTTGCTGAGGCTAGTACTAGCTACAGTGCTTCAGAAATTATTGATTTTCATATCATTAAAAATAAATTTTATTATACTAAACGCCAAAAGTCAAGAAAACAAAAAGACTTTTTTAAATCTAAGTGAAATGCGTTTTACAGTACGTGTACATACATTATATGAAATGTAAAATAAACTTTTTTGTATGTATTTGCATAGTGTATTTGTATTTTAATTATTAACCTAACCCTAACCTTATAATTACCGCCCGATAGACCGGAATTTTCGGTGCTGGATTATCGGGTTTCTACTGTATTAATAAATTTGTTTTATCTAAAATTTAAACATGATACATTCTTGAGTTCTACTTTTGAAAGTTTGGGATGACTCCATTTGCTATTTAAAAAATCTGAGTAGGGTAGGGGGTTCAGGGGATGACAATTTAGTCACTCTTTTATCCCCGTATTTCTGGAGAATGATGTTCCCTTACTGTTCATATCGAAGAAAAAATTGGATATTTCATTTGGAAAATTTCTTTCAATATTTCAAATCCAAACGAGTACAAAAACAGTTTTTCTCTTAGTTTACAATACTTTTTAATTTTTCATAATTGTTTTATTGTTAATTTAATCGTGAATAAATTTAAAATTAACGTTATTCGTGTTTTTTTTTTTTCGTACGAATATTATCCTTAGCGGTACATTATAATTAATGAATATTTTTAAAATAAAAACGGTAAAAATGAGTTTTTAGTACCCTGTGAATACTGATCTACTCGCAATTATTAAACTAATAAAAGTGTAAATATGGCAACATGTATTAACTATATTAAACTCACCTGGTCCTGTAGATACGTCCAAGTAAGCATGGAACAAAACAAAATGCAATCAGACCGAGATAGTCAGTCCGTCGAGTACCGGCAAAGGTAACGTTCAACAGTTACTTATTTCATTAGTGACACAGTCACTTGTTTACCTGGTTACCCGCTTACGCAGATAAACTCTCTAGTGAAATATCAAAACAGCTCGGCTCCGCCAGTGGTCGATATCAATTTATTAAGTGTTTATACTGCAGGTAAAATTAATTTTTTTAAATTAGTGGTTATCATCAGATAAATCTACACGAAATCGTTTCCTGGTTTTATCTGACTCAGTTCAGAAGTAGATGTAAAATACTGTCTGGGATTTTATCTTAAGATTTTAGTAATTTTTGTCTACTGTATATTTGACAAAATATTGCGATAAGATCTATAAAAGACTAACAATACACGAGTACGTACGAAAATGACTTTCTATTTTTTGTATTTAATTATTAACAATATATATTACGGCTGGTGTATGGCTGTTTGATTATGACATATACTTTTTCCTCTACATCTTTCTATGCTTCATTTCCTTTTTTATTTCTTCCCATTTTATCCCCTTTGTTTCACAATTCCATATTTTGAATATAAATGGGTTTATCTTTAGTTTTTCTTCATATTTCAATTCTCATTCTAACTTTTTTCCTTTTCCATACGGACTATTTTTTTATGATTTTTGGTACTTATTTTTTCAATGATATCTTCATTGCATTCATTCCGTCTTTCTCACTAATGGAAAGGTTGTATCAGTGGGATTGTTCTGTTTTCTAAGCAGCCTTCCAAAGTTAATTATTAGAATTCCCAAATTCCCATAATATCAACAAATTTTTGAGCAGGTACACCATAGAATAAAAATTATTTGTAGAGAACTTTTCACGTTCAGAACTTATCATATTTCGGAGGTGCTAAGTCTCTTTTTAGCTTCTGTACTGCTTGTTCAATTTTTTCTACTTGTATCAGTTATTCGTTTTTATCGTTTTCTAGATTTAGATGCCTTTCATATTGGATTTTCTGTTATTTCTTTTCTTCTACATTAAGTGGTTCCTCGAAGTACTGGTACATAATTTCCTAGTTTCGTCATTGTACAATACTATTTTCATTTGATTATATTGTTCAATCATCACCTTTTAAAATGTTCCTAGAGCTTTGAAGAAAGTTTCTGATTTCCTTGTCTTTATCTATCTTTTTGCGAATTTTTCCCTTGCTCTGTTTTATTTTATTCTTGTACAACTTTTAGATACTTTTTTATTGCCTCCTGTCCTACTAATGCAGCATATTTTCTTTGCTGAAAATCAAAATATGATTTGATATTGACACATATTTTGATAAAGATAAAAATAGTCGAAATGTCAATATTATATATGGGGCTAGGTTTTTATATCATGTCAAAATATAAAATAGTAGAGAAAAGTTTAAAGGTGAAAACTATTCATCTTCATAAGAGCTTTGTCTAACTATACATCAAATATTCCTTCCAAGTCCACGATGTCTTGATGAAAACCTTCTCCTTGTTCTTATGAATACGCCCCCTAGATGTTTTCAAATTTATCCTAACGAGTATGCTGTATATATACTTTAAAAGACCGTTCTTTCAATTATTTTATTTCCTAAAAAATCGAAAAAATCTTTCAAACTGTTCCAACTTTTTTGCTGAGCAATGGTAAATAATTTTGGAAACTCTTCGCTAGCAAAATGTATTTGTGAACCAACAAAAATTCCAGTTTTAACTTTTGCTTCTGTCAACTTTGGAAAAAAGTTTTTCAAAAATGTAATATACCAGATGTTTGATCCAATTTTTTACGATTTACTCCAAGCCTAACTTGATGTTTAAAGAGGAATTTTCAGGATCACCAATAGGTGTGAATTTAACGTTTTGTTTTCCAATATAAAATTCAGTTCTTAGTGGCCGTGATCGTTGAAATAGTATCGAGCATCTGCTCTACTATCCCAAAAACAGAGGGATATCGATCATGTAATCCCATTAAGAATCCTACCATCTTAAAATCTCCACTTAAACTTCTTATATATCAAATCTTTTAGTAAAATTTTTACACTTCCGTAGTTGCCAAATATACAGAATGAGCGGCTGAATATTTATAAAACCGATTCTAATCTTAATCTAACTGTTTCAAATAAGTTTGTAAGTGTAAGTCGTTACAATAATAAAGTCCATCTTCATTGGTAAAGAACGTAGAAATCATCTAATGCTGACTTCGTTTGTCTGTTATTTTGACATCTATAAACGAACAGGATACCAAAAGCTCTGCTTTACTCTTAGGCCATTTGAAATATCTTTCTTAAGTCGTTGAAGTCTTCTGAGCTAAGAAAATGAAGTTTTGACGGTTCCTGGGACTGTACAAATTCTTTATTTTCAATGTGTTGTGGACTATGAAAGATTGGAGCCGTCGACTAAGCAAGATAAGGATAGTCGATGGGTTTTACATTTTTTTCAAAGGAATGTGATAATTCTCTACTTATTTTAAAGCACAGTGAATTTTTTATGAAGTTATATAAAAAAATCCATTAATAATTAGAAAATCTAGAATCAAGACGACTTATCATCAAGCAATGATTTATTAAAAGCATCTTCGATTAAATTTCAATCAATTTGATTGATCGCACTATTCCTCTGATGATACAAAATAAGTTTTTTAATGTATTGTCCAATTCTTTGAGACTCCTGACCAACTAACCTATTATGTATTTTGAATTTCGGTCATTTTATTTGTTTAACTCTTTCAAACAAACCTCTTATGTCGTTAAGATAACAAAGCCCGTCTTCTTTGCAAAGAACGTAGAAATCGTCTAATTTCGACTTGGTTAGTATTATTTTGACATCTATAAACAAAATCTATTGCTTCAAACAGGATACCAAAAGCTCTGCTTCACTCTTAGGCCAATCGAAGCATCTCTTTTAGGTCATTGAAGTCTTCTGAGCTAAGAAAATGAAGTTTTGACGGTTCCTGTGACTGTACAAATTCGATATTCGATGGGTTCTGCATTTTTCTCAAGGAATGTGATAATTTCCCCTTTATTTTAAAGCACAGTGAATTTTTTATGTGGTTATATAAAAAAATCCATTAATAATTAGAATAAATATAGAATCAAGACGACTCATCATCAAGCAATGATTTATTAAAAGCCTATTCGAATAAATTTCAACCAATTTGATTGATCGCACTATTCCTCTGATAATACACAATAAGTTTTTTAATGTATTGTCCAATTCTTTGAGACTCCTGACCGGCTAACCTGTTATGTATTTCGAATCTTGGTCATTTTATTTGATTTTTGAATTATTTATGAGCTTGTTTATTTCGGCAAAACACACCGCCTAGTGTGTTTTCGGGTAATTTAAATTAAACACGAATTTTCAATTGTTATAAGACGTTTACCATGTTGAACGGACTTTTTTTAAATAGAAATGCGGTGAGAAGTAGTTTAGGATTAATTTAATTTCTTGTTGTATCGGTTGGATGTTTCACAATGGTTGCGTTCTCAGATACGGTCAGACGGTCTCATTTGAAAACATTTCACGTTTGACGTATTATACCAGTAATATTATTTAAATAATTAATTAATGCGGTTTGTCGAATCTAATTTGAAGTAGATCCAATTTCGATTATCGAGAGAAGAGTCACAGTTCATATTTGTGAAAATATTTTCCTTCTAAGAGAGCTGCACACCATGAAAGACCAACAGTTAGTACGTTGATATATTATTCAACTCAAGCCTGAGTTCATATTTGTTATAACGTTAACTTAAAATGGAGGCTGCACGTGGTAAATTTGGTATTTTGTTTTTGAAACATTTTTGACCTATTTTTTAATATAGAAATTTAATTTTTATGACGGTCTCATTAGAAGTACTTTTAGTTCCACTGAGATCATTAGTAGAAAAAAATTTGGATAATATTAGACGAGATAAAGTGAACAAGTCTGTTTTTGGAAAGTAGATACTATGGGTGAATAGATATTCTTGAGGTCTGAGAACAGGAAAAAAATTAAACAGCAATTTCTTCTAATTAAAACGGGACCGTTTTGCACGATTTCGTCCTTAATCTCCTAACGCTATCTAATAGTCGCCTTTCCTGGTTCTCCAGTTTTCTATGGATATTCTAGGGATAAACAACCGACTCTAGCGTCTTTGTGCTTTGGAATCGTTTCATCAGATGCTGATTGTACATGTCTCTAGAGTTCTGGGTTCACAGAAATATAGTTTGGCTTTAATGTTTTAACCTTAAAAAAAATCTAGATACTATTAAAGAATCCTGCCTTGTAAGGACAGTGGGCCTCATCACGTTTTATGGCCAGGGTGCGAGAATGATATTTCTGAAGACTTTGCCGGGTAGGATTCGACAGAAGGACAAGGCTCGAAGACCTAGACGTTCTGGTGTGATGTAGAGTGTTGCTAGATTGCTGTCTAATGCCACTAGTCTCATTCCAAAAACTCATCCCCTAACGTAACCTCACCTTGAGTTCGAGAGGTGAGTTAGGGTCAGGAAATTGTTATTAATTTGACAGCACTCTGCCAACACTCTGCAGTATACCAGAATTCAATTCCAGAGCTTGTAGTTCCCGAGGAAAGTCATACGTGGCTAATTGTCGTGTCGTTTCTAAAAACATTGAAATCAATCGACGAGACGATGAGTTTGTGAAGTGAGACTGATGGCATTCGATGACACTCTAGCAGCACTCTACTTCACACCAGAATAGATCAATACCTAGGTCTTCGACACTCGTCCTTCCACTTCTGTAAAGCCAATCGTCTCGTATATAAATAGTACTTTATTCTAAATCAACTAAGCACTCAATCTCTTCTTAATTCTACCCGGAACAGAATTCAGAACAATAAATCTCGTACCATTACCATAAATCGTGATTTTTCACTTTGAGACCTAGAAAATGACAAAACAGTGATGAGAACTCTTATTTTACAGTATATCAATTGGATTCCTGTATGAAATTATAGAACCATGTTCTTTCACAAACTAATAGTACGTAATCTAATTTATACACGTGTCTTTTAACGGTTACGGCTAATTGAAAATCATATTAACTAAATACTAGTAGCGCCATCTATGTGTCACCCTACGAATTTTACAGCCTACCTAATTAACTGTCAAACGTCAACTCTTCTATCGAATCATCTATTGTTGTCATAATCGAAATTCCTAGAGAATAAATTGATTAAAAGTGAAAACTTGATTGGAAAATTTGATTTTAATATAAAAACTGATGATATTAAAACTAGATTCTGTTCACTGGAAAATCATACACATACATTTGGCCTGTTTAAATCCTACCTAACGTCAATGTCAGTGACACATAATTCAATACTTAGTTTGAGTTCAGTTGAATTAAAAATGTACTTGCTACTTCCTCAGTTAACTGATAATCAGGAAACTGCCGTTATTGCCGAATTGTAAAATGGTTGGCTTATCAGAAGACTTGAAATTCATCTAGGTTTTAATGCGAGTCCCATAGCCAGAATGAAGAAGCGATAGTAATAATTTTTTTAGAGAACATTCCTTTGAATCGGCTGCTAGTGCAGCATATGGCACAAACTTTCCAGGATCCAGTTACGACATGTAGACGAATTATAGCTTCGGATTTGAAACACTAAGCTAGCAAGTGCTAGGAAAGCATTGCTTTCAAATGAATGCAAGCAATCTAGAGTCGTGCAATGATGGACGTATTCGCGTTTGCAGACCACGAAATTCAAGATTTGAAGAGCAATAATTTGACGGCTTGGATGAGTATCAATAGGCCTGGCATCAGTTGGAGAATCGGTGCAAGGTTCAACTCTGAAGTTTACCTCAATATTCTGGTCAACATTATGTTGCCATCGGTAAATCAAACTTACGATGGAAACGATTTTATTCACCTACCTATCCACACCGCCCGCATAATTCAACGATGGATTCGACAAAACAATTTTGAGACTGTACCATGACCGGCAAATCGTCCTGATATAAATCCTATTGAAAATTTACGGGGGTGGTTGGTAAAAAAATGTACGAAACGAATATCCGTCCCAAAAATCAATAAGAGCTATGGGAAGCCATTGAAACAGCATGGGAAGATTAGAAAAAGTGATTAAAAAGAATAATATAGATGGGTATTCAATAATAATTTCCATTTTCTATATTGCCGACACTGTCTTGTCTTATTATGCAGCCTCTATTGAAAACAATAGAAAAAATCAAGACAATACAGAGAAACTAAAATAAATCTTCGAACTCTCTCCGTGTATTCAACGAAAAAAGTCCCACTCACCCATGAAACCTCGACATGTTCACAATTATGCGTCATTCGATATTCAATTGTTTATTTACGAGTCATTCAACAGTTGTGCATTATGTGTAAACATTATTTTCGTCTTCGTTAACCACGTGCCCCATGACCCAGTTGTGTTGAATCCAGCCGCGTACCATGGTCAATGCCATGTCAACATTGCAAGACCTTGTTTTACCATTTTCAGATTGTTACTACTTTTTACTGATTAGTATCTGTGAAAAAGAAGAATTAGATGTGGCAATAATGTTTTAAAAGAAATTTTATTTTTCGGGAAGCATTTTAAAGAATCATATTTTAGCAAAGAATATCATGTAGTGATTTTTCCAATAAGTGTCACTTAGAGAGAGTAAGTTTTCATTGAATAACTTTATATTTATTTTCATCGTCAAGGAAATCGTATCTCCTTTTACAAAACATTGAAGTGTGTACATAAAATCCAGCTGACAAACTAACACATATTTGAATAATTAGTGAAAGTGGCATTGATTTGTATTCTATAGAAACTCAACAAAAGTTCCAATCAATAATTTTGAAAAGCTCTTCAAGTGAAATCACTACCTTCTCAATCGAAACGTTTCTTTCTGTTTGGAAACAACAAATAATCCTAAATATAGGGCGGATGAAAAAATAATTCGTGATCTGATTTTGTTGTATTGCAAATTGCATTGTTTTGTTGTTGAGAGGGAGAGAGAGAAATGATTTATTGTCAAAAAATTTTTACAATTTGTAGACAAAAGCTTGTGAAAACTAAAAAACAAACATGAAAATAACTGAATAAAGATAAAACAAATGAAATAAAATTTCAATATACAGAAGAAAAGTCCGTAGCAAAAATTAAACCAGTATGCAGCATGCTCGGAATTAAATATCAGAATCATAAACAAAGTAGAAGGCACTTTACAGTAAATATGCCCTCAAATTATTGAGGAATGCAAGAAAAGATGATACCGATTTGGTTTCAATTAGCAAGTGATTGTGCATATTTTTGTATTCTAAAATATTGAGCCCTTAACTTATTTTGAACGTGGGTAGGTAAATAAAGGTGGATAGCCGTGCAACGTCGTTTCTGGAATTGGAGAAGCGTCCTCACAAATTATGAACACGGATTCAATGATGAATAAGGAAGAAAGAGTCAGTTCTCTTTCGTAGTAGGGCATATCGGAGATGCGACTCAATAAGGGCATAATAGACTGTTAAGGAGATGGAGAAGTTCAGTTCTTTGGAAATTGATCTCAGCGCAAAACAGGCAGAACTTAATTTTTTAGATAAGGCGACAATATGTAAACGTGGTCGTCAATTTTCGTGAAACCTGATTTAATCCACTAAGTAAGTTAGTAACATATTGAATGTTTTACTCATTCAAAGGTAACAAAGGTAATCATGAGTTTATTGGCTAATAAATCCTCTTGGTAAGTTCTGACGTCGGTTTACTCACTATTTTGACTACTTTTTATCATTGCTGTCTTGAGGTGGATCTAACCTATGTTGCGCTTGAAGATTGTCAAAAACTTCTACAAAATTGTCATACAAATATGAGAGATTACGATATAAAGGAGCGTTCAAAAAGTCCTGAATTGTCAGTGCTTTTACAAACACTTTTTGATTATGTGGACAGATATGTTAATGGTTGCATTTCGTTTTTGTAAGTCTGAGACTGCGCGCTTACGTAATTCGCCTCTAGCTTTTCTTTCTCACTCTTATGCAGAGGATACAAAAACAAATTTATGTATCCTGGCGAATCTAATCAGGCTAATCAGATATTTTGATCGAATGTGCGAAGTTTAAATTAAATCCAATCGCTCAAAGTATGGCAAAATCAAGGCCAAAAATTCAATTACAAGTAGCCAAACATACAGGTGAAACTAAAAATTGTTGTACGAGAAATATAGAATAAAGCGCTCCATGCTTTTTTCACAATAAAACTAGTTAAAACTAGTATTTTTCATTCGTTATTCGCTTAAGCTAATTTAAAAAATTATCTAGTGTCGAGCCATAACGGTATAGTTGGTAAGGTTGTCGAAGTGCTTGATTTCCAACACGGAAATCGGAGGTTCGAATCCCTTTTCGAACGAATTTTTCATTAAATAAATCACTTAGTCCAAAGGAGAGTTGAAAACAAACAAACTCACAAACAAACCCAGATAAAGGTAAAGCTAATAGAAGCGTGTTAATAAAACCGTCTTAAATGACGCATCTTGTTCCAGTTTTAACAGGAGCGAAATGACAGATGACTGTTTAGAGAAGAAGTTAAATGGCGGAAAATTTGAAAAGTCCCATTAATCCGCTTTTATATACAAATAGTTTCGATTACTAACACAGATTTTGTGACTCATTTTAGTGACTGTATTATAAATAATGACAATAGTGAGCAAAACAATATTATTCAAAGTTGATTAGGTTTGAAATCGTGTTTTTATGTTCGATACTAATTTGTTTTACCATTGAAAGATTGATTATACAACATGTTTACTTTCAAATTCTAATAATAATTTGTAATCCATAATAAAATTGTGAATATTCATAGAGTTGTTCAAATGTACGTTTACGTAACTTTTTACATAACGTCTATTTGCATTGAGTTATTCAAAATATCTATAAGAATCTCGTTTGCATATGGACATGAAACTTTTGAACTTCTTTCAAAGCTTATATATATATAAGCGGTTTCTTATTGAGAACGTGGCAAGGAAACACGATGAATACATAAGTACAAAGCTCGGAAAATATATTAAAGTTAGTCCACTTTGGTGTTTCCTTGACACGTTCCCAATAAGAAACCGCTCATAATATAGCTGGCAAAGACTTCTTTACAATTCATATTGTTTAGAAAAAAAATATCGATATAGAATAGATATGTTCTATATTATGTATTCATTTGTAGATGCTCCACCTGAATAAGTATCTATACTCACGACACCACTATGTGATATTTAGATTTCGATTGTTCATTCAATTCAATTCCTTTAAACGCAAGTAATTAACCTCAGCGCGTTAAACGACTCGATCCATTTTAATTCTGAGATGTAGCATTCTCGACATCTTCTGTATAAACGTAGACAAAGAAGTAATGGTGAATATGCGGTTTTGTTCAACCATTCTGTCAACTCGTTGCACCAGGTCATCTGAAACGACAGATTTGTGTCCCTGGCCCCTTTTATCATGCACATTTCATGACGACTATCTTTAAACTTTCGACACCATTCACGCATCATCACTCATGAAGTTTTCCCCATACACACGACTCATTCTCCGATGTATTTCTGCAGCACTATCGCCTTCAGCCTGTAGAAAACGATTTAATGTTCGCAATTCACACTTGGCGGAAGGATCAATAATGGCGGACATGTTTACGTGGCTGTAGCACAACGCCGACTGCCGGCTGAATGTCAACAATAGCGGAGGGTTTAGTGCGAGAGCTTCGCAGTCACCTACAGCGCATGTCCGCGTAGCGTCTGCACGGAGTGATCAAAGGTTGAAAAAAAAACGGCCCTCGTATATAAAGTAGATAAAATTGAGTGGAAGGTTGGGAATGTCTTCTTCAAAAATATTTTCTTGCCTCAAATTTCTCGACTATTTAATTAAGTAAAAAACTAAATACTTGTTCCAATATTTTCATTTCAAATCCACTCAACAATTCCAAAATTCAACTCCTTCTGAACAGAAATGTGCTCATTATAAAACGAAAAATAAACGTTTGCGATTGTTTAACTAGTTCGAGAACAAAAACTTTATACGTAACACCAAGATTGGTCTATTGAATAAGACCTTGCCTTGATTTAACTCTAATAAAATATTACAAGGTGTCAATTTATATACAGCAATATTGATGTAATAAATAACTAACGTTAATTAATATAACTTAATGATAAGAATTACGGAAAAATTGATGATAAGATTACAATAAGAGTAAAAAAATGTACATGATAATTTAATTATTCCACTTAAACATCCAATCGCACCAAAATCGTGAAAGCATCTTATTTTTTTGATGCAATACTCGTACTCCTCAAAGGTATCCACAAGGGCTGCTACTCAAATTTGCAGATAAAGCAATACTGGTGCTCCTCATCGGTTTATTTCTCATAGGTCTTCTCTACTTATTGTGTTCAAGGCTTTTTCAGGGTCAATAAAATACAGATGCAAATTCTCCTTTTTTGGTAATGCTTTCCCCGCTGTTTATCTTAGTATCAAAATTTTTCCCTCAATCCCTTTTCAATGATTCTGGAAATATTTTCGCTATAAACAGAAATTAGGCACTAAAATAGCTGATATTTCAAGGAATCAATGAGAATCCGTCTAGGTATATGAAACTTATTTTGATGAGTACTGGGATATTCGAGTTGAGGTGGAAAACATCTCAGACAATCGTTGTATTTTAATCGTTAAATTTTGTTATTTTTATATTTTTTTCTATAGCGTTTTACGCCTTGCGGTGGTCAATCTCTACCACTCGTTCCTCCCAGATTCCTGATCTGAGATCTCTCGTTGACATTGCCTTTTGTCCAGATCATGTTTTCGACGTTCCAGTGGGTTCCAATGCATCAATTGTTTTGGTATTTTATACTTCCTCATTGCCTTGTACAAGGCCCTACTAACCGAGTTGATTTTCCTATATATTGTCCAGTATGATTCTCTTAAGATTAATTATTTCTCGTATTGTGATACTAGGAATATGTTGGAGCATCGATATTCGTGCTGCTCGCTGCAAAAAATCCATTTCTGGAGATAATAGTCTTCGATCTATTCTTGACGTCAGCTGCCACGTTTCATATCCATAAAAAACAACGCTCTTGATTTTATTAAATATTTGAACCATAGTACGGAGTTCAGTGGTCCAATAATTTTTTTTCCATTTTATTATTCGTTTTTCTATTTCTCGTTTCTCTCTGCTGCTGCTTGTGATTTTTGTTCCCAAATACATGTATTCTTCAGTGTTAAAGTTGTTGTTAAAGTCATAAATATTACGTTTCTGATCCGACTCAGATAAACTTAGTTTTTGATTTGATCTTTGAGCCCCATAAGTTGAAATGTCTCAATGTCTCAAAACTTCATCTAAATATATTTTTACTAGTGTTGACGATTAACTACAGCTTATCCAATTCCTTTGCAAGCAGACGCTACAGAAAACTGTTTATTTTGATTTTCGAGGTCGATCATAGTACTGATCGAATCCGAAATATGTTTAGAAAAGTCTTTTCAAGTACTTGCCAGAATTTACCATAAGGAACGTTGTAATAGGTTCATGGGTTTTTCTATTTTTTGCCTTTTTTTCTCATCAATTAATTCAGTGTGAAAAAAAATTTCTATATATGATCGTCCTGCTTTAAACCTGCCTGTTGTTCCAATTCAAATGGTTGATATTCTTTTAAGATTAGACGTATCAGAATTTTATCATTAAATCTGCTGATGAAACTAGTCATTGCCATACATCTATAGTTATTGCAGTCGGTCTTACTGCCATTTTTACTGCGAATTTTTGTATGGTACGAGAACATATTGAAAAATTCTTAGCCTACTATAGAACCAAACAAAATTTCAATGTCGAAATATTTTATTATTCAATATATTCTCCTCTGAATTGTATACATTTATTACAGCGAACCTGCAACGTCTCTAGACCTTTAAAAAAATGTTTCTTCTTGCTCTGCAAATCAGACCTCCACAGCTTTTATTAGTTCTTATCTATCTATCAAGTTCTTATCTAATGTTAATTTCATTTGATGTTATATCCACATGTATGCCAGGAGCTCGGCCCAGAACGTTTTCTGGAATTCCTCTCTTATTTTCTAATGATCAGCTACACTGTTGGATTTCTATCATCTCTGTTGCTTTATTTTCAGAATGTCAGCTCCTGAGTCTGCCTTGTGAGACGCTGACGAGCGTCTAAAACAATGTCCTGTGTATCCTTTGACATTAGGTATACCCAGCTATTGAGCAATCTTTTCTGGTTATTTTTCGATGATATTTATGCCCACGGGTTTTATGCTACATTTTCCATTATCCATTCCATTTCCAATATCAGACTTCCTGCTGTAAAGCAAGACATATTACAGCAGAAAGTCTGATATTTCTATACCTTTTGAGGACGTCAACAAGATTGACACCAGCAGTGTGTTTTGCTTTCTGGAATTGTAATTTTAAAAAAGGTGCCTTCATCAAATACGTCTCCTTCTCGAAGGAACGTCAGTTCAGCCTTCCTGCAGGCTTCCGGAAGGCTGAACATATCATTAAATTAAGTCGTACTTTTGTAAATAAGAATATTTTGTCTTCAGCTTCTTCTAGAAATCTTTCTACATTCTCCTTCGTCAAAATCTCTAATTTTTTTGCTGACCGTCTCTTCAGCCAATCCAAAGGTATAGTGTAATTCTTGATATCGACATTTTTGTTAATGGTGAGTTCAGATCTCAACATTGAATATGTAGTTCACAAAGTCGACGCATTTAATATTTTTAAGCTTTCAAAAAAGCAAGTTTAGTTGATGCTCTTTATATTTTTCAAGTCGCTCTCTATCTGAAGACATTTCAAGTAATTATTTCTGACTTGTTTTAACTTATTTTGTAAAATCGTTGTTTGCTTTCATAGTAACGTAGTAACAATGCTTCTAACGCCATTTGATTCCACATATTTTCATTCATTCATTCATTCGCTGGTGCTTGTTTTGGCAAATATTAAGCTTGTTGAACAATATCGTTCTTTTCATAACTAGTTACGTAAATAACTATGAACTGTACCAATCGAAAACATTAAATGCGGTTTATTTATCATTCCGATACCACCAGATTGCGTTCAGCTTTCAGAATAAGTTGTTTTACGGTTTTAAAAACATAGTATCGAACCCGTTACCAACAACTCGTAAAACCATTACTGCAATCCCGTTTTAATACCATATTTTTGGGTTAATAACTAACTGTACTCTCGCACAACATTAAAATAGCTTTTTAATGGCAAAAGTTACAAAAAAATAATTACCACAATCAGATACAATAGAAAATATCTCATTTCATTTTTATTGGTATTTAAAACGTTTATAATGATTGTTGTAGAGGTTTGTAGAACAACAGAACCAGCAGCAGATGTTCCATTTTGACCCTCGGAAAATCGTTTTTGAAGAAATAATGAATATTCTTCGAAAACATAAAAAATAAGAAGGCAGTTGTGTGAAAAAATTAATTCTATATCCATAATACATTAACTATTACTATATACTTTATTTACTTCCTCCTGAAGCCTTTCTACCTTTTCAGGTGGAAGGCATGTTGGAGTTGAATCATTACGCTTCTTTCTCCACAGCAGTTTGCATCCTTTCCTATCCTGTGTCTTTTGTTCAGTTTCCTGCCATCTTATTCCTCGATATTCCCCCGCTGTCTTAATTTCTTCTGTCCAGATCATCCTAGGCCTTCCTTTCTTTTTCTTGTTCCTTTTTAACATGTCCTTCTATTTTATTTTTAATTGGTTTCAGATTTAAATTTTCTCTCGTCATTTATTTTGTCGTGTCTTGATTTATTATCTTCCTCAGAAATCTCATTTCTGTACTTAGTATTTACTTTTTTCTTTCTGTGTGAGTGTCCATGTCTCAGATCGAAATGTTAATTTTGGTGTGGCTACTTTTTCATAAATTTTTGTTTTTATTTGTTTTGGTATTTCCTTTTTGACTAGAAACTGTGTCATGATTAGTCTTCCAGCTGTTCTAGTTCTCTGGTTTATCATCTTGTGTTAGTATCATGCCAAGGTATTCAAAGCTTTTGATCTGCTTTATATTTGATTCTTCTAATTTTTTCCCTAATTTATTGTAAATAAGTAAAATAAAAAAAAATATATTATTTAATGAATAATTTAGATGCCATCGATATTAAACAACTACTGCATTGACATATGGGTTAAAAGATGTTGAGTTCAAAAGAGACTCTTCAAATTTTGCAAGTTCTCTGTAAAAATAACCTTCTGGTTGGAAACACGTAATAATGCATGTTTATCTTAATTGCAATATCTCTAAAAAGCAGCTGTCGAACAGGGCATTTATTAAATTGACCATTTTTCCACATCCACTTGTTTACAAGAAATAAAACAAAAATTTTGTAGCACGAAATACTTTTTATATAACAGCTGTATCTATCTATGTAATAGCTTCTAATCGAGGAAACCACCAAATTAAAGCCCACACCTTATTGATAAAATAAATTCAATATCCCCTTTTGATAATGACTACGATGAGTATTGATTTTATCTAAGTTGATTCTTCGTCGTGTTGATATTTTTATTTTTTGCCAGTCATGATTGGTTGATGCGAAATCCACGGGAGATCAAAACCGAAAATAACTACTGATTGAAGTTTTTTTGTGGACAGTTTATAGTTCAACAAAGTATGGTGAGACGGGGGAATCGCGGTCAGTGGGCAATGCCGATCACTTTAAAATTTTACACTTTCAAAAACATTCTGTTTTTGCTACTAATATTGCCATCTAGTATAGGCCGAGTAAACTTATTTACCAAGTTTTTTGCATCGCGCGTAGTGAGTTTGACAGTTTTGTGAGTCCACAGACGTGTTTTGTTGTTATAAAATCAAAAATTCAATTAAAGGTAAGCTTAAAGTGATTTATATCATTCAATATTTTGTTTTAATTGTTTTGTTTTAATTTCATTAATATAATTCACTACTGTCCCAACAACACTTTTTTGGACGAAAAAAACCGTTTTAACTTTTAATACGAAACAAGTGCCTCCTATGCAACTGCTCTGACTAGTTCAGTGAAAGACATAAATAGTTTACGAGTTTGGTTCCAGAAGTACCTGGCCTGATCTAGAGACGGCGGTATTTGCTTGGAAAATACCTGTACTGTATTAGAAAGTACACAATGTATACAGCATACGTTTCAAGATGAAGACTCCACGTTGCTTTGTAGCCATCAATAGTGAACGTTTTCAGTGAATTTTTAAACATGGATCAAATTGTTCATCGTTTTGTGATATAAATTTTTATTTGGAAGGCATTAGCCCTCTAATATAAAAGCTTATTTGAAAGGCATTAAACGACCTTTGAAGACCATCATCGCAGTGATCGACCAAATGATATGACGACTCCAGAAATGTTGGAGAAAATCAACAAAGCGGTAATGAATGATGAAGTGAGGTACATTGCATATTAACTGGAAATTTGGACGTGAGAATGCTGTGCGCAAGATGGGTGCCAATTTGCTCACAGAAACAGATTCGTCAAGATGTTTCTATCGAGTTTTTAGCATTGTTTCACAGAAATAAAACCGATTTTGCTCCGTTTCATAATCTTGGATGAAACGTGAGGGGATTGACGATTTTTATTATAAAATGATAATGAAAAATGAATACATTTTTTCTCAAATTTTTGTTATTACTTTATCGGGACTATCTTCGTAGATTGCCTGCGGTGCCACTTCAACAAGACACTTCTTCCCATAATAAAATTAAATTCATCCTGATTCGTATCTACCTTGTGATATATAAGACTTGATAGAGTTGACCCATTTCCTGTTCTCACCAATCCTGTATCTTTTGTTCTATTTTATTTCTTCTATCCATCTACTTATTGTTTTTTTTTATTAATGTTTTTATTAATGTATTGTTTACACATCTTCTCTTACAATACTATTTCTTATTTTGTCATAATTTGTGTTATTTTCTATTTTTCTTAGAAATCTCATCTCTGTACTTTGTATTTTGCTTTTATGTTTTCGTGTAAATGTCCGTAATTATGACCAACTTTCAAAATGAGTATAGTTGCTTTTTATATACGTCTGTAATATTTGTTTTTCTTTTAATTAGAATCAAGGAATTTATTTTCAAAATGCGCGAAATTCTCTACGCGAGAAAACTATTTGATATATTTTAAAACTGTCCTCCGCAAATTTAAATAATTTAATTCGATTTACGTTCTGCTGTTTCCATTGTAATCGTTTCAAAGAATATAAATTGCCTGACAGAAAACAATTTCTGCCGAACACTTTTAAATCATCGTGATCGGCTCTTCTTCTAAACTTAACATATTTAAAAAAAGAAGTTGAATATATTCGAAGCTCTGTACCTAATAAAAATAAATATAAAACTTAAATTGTGGTTATCGGTGCCTATTTTATGCGTTTACATTGTTCAGAGGCTGGATATGAGATTTTTTTGAGGAATGGACAGATAAGTGAGCAGATACGAAAAATTCTGAGCATACATTTTTATACTAGCCATCATCTACTCCAATCATTTTGTAGGGAGACGTTCTAATTTGTCAGTTTGTTACTATAATCCCTCCAATGAGATTATAGGACTTTTCGGAAACTATGATCAAGTTAACCCTTCAACATTGTTCGTAAAATAACCCCGATCCCGTTTATTGTTGTTAAAAAACTAATAAATTGGGTAAATGCGATCAGCTGACGGATTGTTTTACTCATCAAAGGTTTCTTGAACTTTAAAATTTATTAATTAATTAACTATTAATTCTCACGCAGAAAAAAGTTCTTATATATTGAACGTAGCGTTCGGAAACTGATTTTAAATTACAATCCACAACCGGCTGAAAAATGATCAATCTGAACTTAGATCATAGTTTCCAAAAAGCCCTTTTATGTGTGCTTTGTCTGTCGTGAAACATGGATCTCAAATATTATTTTATTTCAAGTTGAATAAAGTCCCAAAAAAGCTTACGAGATGTTGAAATATATCTATGGTAATAATGTTATAACTTTGAGGACTTTTTTGAATGTAAAAATAAGTTAATTAAAGATTAGAAACAAGTGATTGCTAAAGCTGTTAATGGAGTTCTCAATCGAAAACCTCGCTCTAAAAATTATCGTCTGTGAAAACTGAACATTGAGGTTATGGTTTTCTTCTTCTCCGATTGTACGATCAGAGTTCGTTCCAAGGGAAACAACTGTAAAAGCTTTAGCAGGATAAAACCTGTTGAAATTGCCTTAGCCTGAATAATTATTAATAACTGTTCCTTCAAAATACTTCAAGACTTCTTGAGCCAAATTTTCATACCTCTAGACTTAATTCTATGATCTGTCTTAATCTGTCATGAAACATTGACCTTGAAATGAAAAATCATCTTCATGCAGATCCGTATTTCATTGCAAACGTTGTTAATGAAGGTAAAAGTTGATAACTGGCCATTCAAAATACCATATTTTAAGATTTTTCAAGTTAAATTTTCATATGTCTAAACCTAATTGTAAGATTTCAGGATCATAAATTTTGTTTTTCTTCGAAAAATTACTACTGCAGCCATATAGTACTTTCTTCTTAAACCTTTTTGTACATAAGATGCAGAACTTGACTATTTTTAGAATTTTTCTCAGGTAATGTGAGAAAATGATGGAAAAATAAGTGGTTATGGTTATTTCGTGTTTTGCTAGATCTGAGATAACCTAAAAAGTTACGTTCGAGTTTACGTTGGAAGCTATTCATAAAGCTTTTGACTTTTCTTTGTCGCTGGGGATTTAATTGGCCGGTCCTATAACACCAAGATACGCCCCACCAGGAAAATAAACAGAAAATTGTTGAATTTGGTTATTGTTGCCGCGCATGCGTGGTCATACGACCTGGATACTTATTTTCATTGGCTAAGCGTTGAAAAGCGAGCGTCGAACATGAAAATGGTTCTACTCCTAGCCCGAACTTGTTCGCGAGCGAGGGCATTTGTGTTTCTCGATCAAAAAAGGCACCTCCATGAGTTTTTTCAGATTTTTTGGATTAATCTTGCTACAGCATTACGAATTTTAACAATGGGTAGTATAACTTTTGAAGAACGATGTTCGAGTTGTTCCAGATGGACTCTTTTCTTTATAACTGTCGCGCGTCGTGCTTTAAATCGCTGTTGACCAAAAATGTGTCTTCATCCGCGTTACTTACTCACGACTTCTGACTCTTCTTCAAAATAAGCTAGGAAAGAAACGTTACGAGACAAATCTTGACATTGACAAGGCCACAACGGAGCAGATAAGTCATCCAACGTTGAGACAAGTGCGTTGCTAGCGACAGGTAATATGTTAAGAAAAATTAAATCAATTCCCAGGGATTACTATGATTTTTCCCGTATAATTGATCAATCGAATGAACATATTTTTGAGGCACATCAAATATATTAAATCGAAAGATATTTCCTATAAAACAATTCACGAAATAGCTCCCTCTTTCATCCCCTATTGTTCAGTCTCTGCAGGACAAACTAAAAGATTAAAAAGAATCAAAATTATTATCCCTTTCTTGTCTTGTATACGTGAAATATCTAACCAACGACGAGATCGTGGTCAGAGACCACAACGGTGAGTCAGTACACGAACCTTTTGACATCTTGACTTTATTACATCGGATCACGGTTATAGAACGAGAAAGTGAATCGATAAAATGATGAAACGGAACAACAATAAAAATTGTATTTAGTAGTTCTTCTAATTTAAACGCAAATGATTGAAATGATCGAAAAGATTTGTGGATTTAAAGGTAATGAAGCTAAACTTAACAGAACTTGAAATAACTGTTAATCTGCATGTCTACCTAGTCATCAATTCATCTATCAGATATCTACTGAAGGAAAAGAAAATCCTACATAAGACCTAGAATAGAAATCAAACAATTGGTTATAGTTGGGGAGCTGGCTACTTAAAACAGCATCGATAAGGTACGCGCCGTTTGAGCTTGGAAACGTAGGGCCAATCGGCATTTCTGGCACTCTGTACAGGTCGGATATGAAAATGCCAGCCGGTTTTCCCGGGCGAAAAAAAGGGCTGGAAAACCTCATATGGTACACGAGTGAAAACTATTAGATCGTTGGGTTCGAACCTCATATAAGACCGCTGTAATAACGCCAGAAGTTTCGGAGCTTCGCCAGAAGTGACAGAAAGTGCCGGAAAATTCGTCCAAAAAACCCGATATGGTACACGAGTGAAACCTTGTGGAACGTGAGGCTTGGCTGAAAGTGTTTGGCGATGTTTCAAAAAAATAAAGCCGTTTCATAACCATCCGAAACAAAAGAACAATCAAAGCAATGGAGTGAAAAGGGAGAACCGGATCCAAGAAGACAAAGACCGTCTCATCTGCAGGCAAGGTCATGGCGTCAGTCTATTGGGATGCGCGTGGGATAACTTTCATTAACTGTCTTGAAAAAGGAAAAACTATTAACTGCGTGTATTATGCGAACTTACTACAATATTTGAACGAAGAAATCGAGCAATAGCAGTCGCATTTGGTTAAGAAGAAAGTGTTGTTTTATCAAGACAATGCACCAGATCCTCATACGTTATTTCAATAGTCAAAATTGCTAACTCATACACCCTATTCGCTAGATTTAGCCCCCTCAGATTATTTTCTGATCCCAGAATTGGAAAAATGGCTCAGTGGTAAAAGATTTTGCAACAATGAAGAGATGATGTCGGCAGTTAATGGGGCTTGAAGATTCTTATTATATATAGTTTTTTGTTGGGCTAGGTACTTCTGAGATCATCCTTGTAATATTAAATTTTCTAAATTGGTGTAATATTGTTGTTCTGTTTGTTCTCAATTAGATATAAAAAATTGTTTAATACTCGTGTCTATGTAATACACAAATTCAAAACTAAATCTTGATATCAGCTTGTCTTTATATAGATTCAACTCATTTAATTTAGGTATTAACATAAGTGAAACACAACCTCAGCATTTCATCCTGACTCACGTACATTTCGCATTCCACCTACCTTATCTTGCATTTTATTTACGTTTACTGTCAGCAATTCGGACAAAAACGTCACGAAATGTAGATCAGTGATGCTGTTAAATTATCACGATCGTACTTATAGGCCAGGCATTACTACACCCAATACCCTTAAAGTCAACTAATTTTTGTATAATCATTTTTGATCCTGTGCTAAAAATGTGATTTCACTAAAATGCAAGAAATAGTTATTCAATTATCTAACCTCTCATATTGCTTTGATTGAAAGAAGCTTCTCACAAGTAATACAAAGCGGTAAATCTTCTAATTCTACAGCGTTATCAAGATTCAAAGAGACAGAGAATAATCAAAGAACACCACGTTCTATTGGCCGATGGTTGTCACGACGTTCTTCTTTAATTGACGTTTTGCCGTCATGACCAGTCTCTCCACAATCTTCGTTGAATTCAGTACACGGTGATCCAATATGTCCAAGTCGCAACTTAAGTCAATGCTGATCATTTTTTCGATATCTATAGCATAAATATGCTGCTGTGGGACAAATACTGAGTGGACAATACTATATTAGGATTATGTATCGGCTGAGGGACGCGTTTTATACCATGATAAGACACCGGCTGAATCCTCATTCATTGTATAAGAGCTTTTGGCAAAAAAGGAATTTCATCAATGCTTTAATCATTTTATAATCCCCTACAACCATCGAGGTCGTTTAGAGGAAATCCTAGAAGCTGTCGATATGTTTCTAAATGGGATAATTTCAGGAAATTACCAAGGATGCTTTTGATTATTTTTTTTATTGGTAAATGACTTGTATTTATAAGACTGCTGAAGGTAGGGTTCATAATTTTATTTCGAAAACTGTCTTTTGTAGAAATGAATCTCAAAAATATAATACAATAACGAAATCTGTTGACTTATTTGGTGCTTTCTGTGTAAACATTTTTCACATCTTTCAGCGTCTAAAAGTCTTGGAAATATAAACGAAGTTAGTTATTTATACCCTTTTCAAGCTGGATAATCTATGTAATTTCGAAATTTACAACATATTTTCGTAATTCACTGTATTTAAATTGTACGACGTGTTATCAGTCTTAGAACGTTTATGCTTCGTTACATTCATTTGTTTATCTTCATCCTCAAAATCACTCAATTTTCTACGCAAAATGTGCGTTTATGAGAAACATAAATGATATTTAATTTGAAAGATTTGAAAGAATATTGATTAATATTCATGTACGTACTTTCTCTCAATTTTTCATCGTTGATTCTATTGATGATGTACTTTATTACAATGCATAACGGTTAACTTCAATGGAAAATATACATAATTCAGAATTAAGCTTCATATATAATGTGGACCAACGAAAACGTACCGGAACGTGTCATTTTGACTAGAAAAACACGTCAACTATATTAATGCGGGGACAATTTTCGGTACAAGGTAAAATTGTTATAAATAATGTCGAATGATATTCAAGAACAGTTATGGAACTATTAATGAAATTAGAGAAATATGTTATTTTCATAAAAAAATATAAAACAAACTTTAAGCCCCTGTATTTTGGATACAAGTGAAATTCAAATCGTTATATTATAGAAAAATTCTTTCTTAATCGATAGATCTATACCAAAAAGCTCTATTTTTGATAGTTATGGAACTATTGATGAAATTAGAGAAGTATGTTATTTTCATAAAAAAATATAAAACAAACTTTTAGCCCCTGTATATTGGATACAAGTGAAGTTTCAGGGGGTAAAAATTTCAGATATTATCTAAAAATTCTTTCTTAATCGATAGATCTATACCAAAAAGCTCTATTTTTGATAGTTATGGAACTATTAATGAAATTAGAGAAGTATGTTATTTTCATAAAAAAATATAAAACAAACTTTTAGCCCCTGTATATTGGATACAAGTGAAGTTTCAGGGGGTAAAAATTTCAGATATTATCTAAAAATTCTTTCTTAATCGATAGATCTATACCACAAAGCTCTATTTTTGATAGTTATGGAACTATTAATGAAATTAGAGAAGTATGCTATTTTCATAAAAAAATATAAAACAAATTTTTAGCCCCTGTATATTGGATACGAGTGAAGTTTCAGGGGGTAAAAATTTCCGATATTATCTAAAAATTTTTTCTTAATCGATAGATCTATACCACAAAGCTCTATTTTTGCCAGTTATGGAACTATTGATGAAATTAGAGAAATATGTTATTTTCATAAAAAAATATAAAACAAACTTTTAGTCCCTGTATATTGGATACGAGTGAAGTTTCAGGGGGTAAAAATTTCAGATATTATCTAAAAATTCTTTCTTAATCGATAGATCTATACCACAAAGCTCTATTTTTGATAGTTATGGAACTATTAATGAAATTAGAGAAGTATGCTATTTTCATAAAAAAATATAAAACAAATTTTTAGCCCCTGTATATTGGATACGAGTGAAGTTTCAGGGGGTAAAAATTTCCGATATTATCTAAAAATTTTTTCTTAATCGATAGATCTATACCAAAAAGCTCTATTTTTGACAGTTATGGAACTATTAATGAAATTAGAGAAGTATGCTATTTTCATAAAAAAATATAAAACAAACTTTAAGCCCCTGTATTTTGGATACAAGTGAAGTTTCAGAGTGTAAAAATTTCAGATATTATCTAAAAATTCTTTCTTAATCGATAGATCTATACCACAAAGCTCTATTTTTGATAGTTATGGAACTATTAATGAAATTAGAGAAGTATGTTATTTTCATAAAAAAATATAAAACAAATTTTAGCCCCTGTATATTGGATACAAGTGAAGTTTCAGGGGGTAAAAATTTCAGATATTATCTAAAAATTTTTTCTTAATCGATAGATCTATACCACAAAGCTCTATTTTTGCCAGTTATGGAACTATTGATGAAATTAGAGAAATATGTTATTTTCATAAAAAAATATAAAACAAACTTTTAGCCCCTGTATATTGGATACAAGTGAAGTTTCAGGGGGTAAAAATTTCAGATATTATCTAAAAATTCTTTCTTAATCGATAGATCTATACCACAAAGCTCTATTTTTGATAGTTATGGAACTATTAATGAAATTAGAGAAGTATGCTATTTTCATAAAAAAATATAAAACAAATTTTTAGCCCCTGTATATTGGATACGAGTGAAGTTTCAGGGGGTAAAAATTTCCGATATTATCTAAAAATTTTTTCTTAATCGATAGATCTATACCACAAAGCTCTATTTTTGCCAGTTATGGAACTATTGATGAAATTAGAGAAATATGTTATTTTCATAAAAAAATATAAAACAAACTTTTAGTCCCTGTATATTGGATACGAGTGAAGTTTCAGGGGGTAAAAATTTCAGATATTATCTAAAAATTCTTTCTTAATCGATAGATCTATACCACAAAGCTCTATTTTTGATAGTTATGGAACTATTAATGAAATTAGAGAAGTATGCTATTTTCATAAAAAAATATAAAACAAATTTTTAGCCCCTGTATATTGGATACGAGTGAAGTTTCAGGGGGTAAAAATTTCCGATATTATCTAAAAATTTTTTCTTAATCGATAGATCTATACCAAAAAGCTCTATTTTTGACAGTTATGGAACTATTAATGAAATTAGAGAAGTATGCTATTTTCATAAAAAAATATAAAACAAACTTTAAGCCCCTGTATTTTGGATACAAGTGAAGTTTCAGAGTGTAAAAATTTCAGATTTTATCTAAAAATTCTTTCTTAATCGATAGATCTATACCACAAAGCTCTATTTTTGATAGTTATGGAACTATTAATGAAATTAGAGAAGTATGTTATTTTCATAAAAAAATATAAAACAAATTTTAGCCCCTGTATATTGGATACAAGTGAAGTTTCAGGGGGTAAAAATTTCAGATATTATCTAAAAATTCTTTCTTAATCGATAGATCTATACCACAAAGCTCTATTTTTGATAGTTATGGAACTATTAATGAAATTAGAGAAGTATGCTATTTTCATAAAAAAATATAGAACAAATTTTTAGCCCCTGTATATTGGATACGAGTGAAGTTTCAGGGGGTAAAAATTTCCGATATTATCTAAAAATTTTTTCTTAATCAATAGATCTATACCAAAAAGCTCTATTTTTGTCAGTTATGGAACTATTGATGAAATTAGAGAAATATGTTATTTTCATAAAAAAATATAAAACAAACTTTTAGTCCCTGTATATTGGATACGAGTGAAGTTTCAGGGGGTAAAAATTTCAGATATTATCTAAAAATTCTTTCTTAATCGATAGATCTATACCACAAAGCTCTATTTTTGCCAGTTATGGAACTATTGATGAAATTAGAGAAATATGTTATTTTCATAAAAAAATATAAAACAAACTTTTAGTCCCTGTATATTGGATACGAGTGAAGTTTCAGGGGGTAAAAATTTCAGATATTATCTAAAAATTCTTTCTTAATCGATAGATCTATACCACAAAGCTCTATTTTTGATAGTTATGGAACTATTAATGAAATTAGAGAAGTATGCTATTTTCATAAAAAAATATAAAACAAATTTTTAGCCCCTGTATATTGGATACGAGTGAAGTTTCAGGGGGTAAAAATTTCCGATATTATCTAAAAATTTTTTCTTAATCGATAGATCTATACCAAAAAGCTCTATTTTTGCCAGTTATGGAACTATTGATGAAATTAGAGAAATATGTTATTTTCATAAAAAAATATAAAACAAACTTTTAGTCCCTGTATATTGGATACAAGTGAAGTTTCAGGGGGTAAAAATTTCAGATATTATCTAAAAAATTTTTCTTAATCGATAGATCTATACCAAAAAGCTCTATTTTTGATAGTTATGGAACTATTAATGAAATTAGAGAAGTATGCTATTTTCATAAAAAAATATAAAACAAACTTTTAGCCCCTGTATATTGGATACAAGTGAAGTTTCAGGGGGTAAAAATTTCAGATATTATCTAAAAATTTTTTCTTAATCGATAGATCTATACCAAAAAGCTCTATTTTTGACAGTTATGGAACTATTAATGAAATTAGAGAAGTATGCTATTTTCATAAAAAAATATAAAACAAACTTTAAGCCCCTGTATTTTGGATACAAGTGAAGTTTCAGAGTGTAAAAATTTCCGATATTATCCAAAAATTTTTTCTTAATCGATAGATCTATACCAAAAAGCTCTATTTTTGACAGTTATGGAACTATTAATGAAATTAGAGAAGTATGCTATTTTCATAAAAAAATATAAAACAAACTTTTAGTCCCTGTATATTGGATACGAGTGAAGTTTCAGGGGGTAAAAATTTCAGATATTATCTAAAAATTCTTTCTTAATCGATAGATCTATACCACAAAGCTCTATTTTTGATAGTTATGGAACTATTAATGAAATTAGAGAAGTATGCTATTTTCATAAAAAAATATAAAACAAATTTTCAGCCCCTGTATTTTGGATACAAGTGAAATTCAAATCGTTATATTATAGAAAAATTCTTTTTTTTTCGATAGATCTATACCAAAAAGCTCTATTTTTGATAGTTATGGAACTATTAATGAAATTAGAGAAGTATGCTATTTTCATAAAAAAATATAAAACAAACTTTTAGCCCCTGTATATTGGATACAAGTGAAGTTTCAGGGGGTAAAAATTTCAGATATTATCTAAAAATTTTTTCTTAATTGATAGATCTATACCAAAAAGCTCTATTTTTGACAGTTATGGAGCTATTAATGAAATTAGAGAAGTATGCTATTTTCATAAAAAAATATAAAACAAACTTTTAGCCCCTGTATATTGGATACGAGTGAAGTTTCAGAGTGTAAAAATTTCCGATATTATCCAAAAATTTTTTCTTAATCGATAGATCTATACCAAAAAGCTCTATTTTTGACAGTTATGGAACTATTAATGAAATTAGAGAAGTATGCTATTTTCATAAAAAAATATAAAACAAACTTTAAGCCCTTGTATTTTGGATACAAGTGAAATTCAAATCGTTATATTATAGAAAAATTCTTTCTTAATCGATAGATCTATACTAAAAAGCTCTATTTTTGACAGTTATGGAACTATTAATGAAATTAGAGAAGTATGCTATTTTCATAAAAAATGTAAAACAAACTTTAAGCCCCTGTATTTTGGATACAAGTGAAATTCAAATCGTTATATTATAGAAAAATTCTTTTTTTTTCGATAGATCTATACCAAAAAGCTCTATTTTTGATAGTTATGGAACTATTAATGAAATTAGAGAAGTATGCTATTTTCATAAAAAATATAAAACAAACTTTAAGCCCCTGTATTTTGGATACAAGTGAAATTCAAATCGTTATATTATAGAAAAATTATTTTTTTTTCGATAGATCTATACCAAAAAGCTCTATTTTTGATAGTTATGGAACTATTAATGAAATTAGAGAAGTATGCTATTTTCATAAAAAATATAAAACAAACTTTAAGCCCCTGTATTTTGGATACAAGTGAAATTCAAATCGTTATATTATAGAAAAATTCTTTTTTTTTCAATAGATCTATACCAAAAAGCTCTATTTTTGATAGTTATGGAACTATTAATGAAATTAGAGAAGTATGCTATTTTCATAAAAAATATAAAACAAACTTTAAGCCCCTGTATTTTGGATACAAGTGAAATTCAAATCGTTATATTATAGAAAAATTCTTTTTTTTCGATAGATCTATACCAAAAAGCTCTATTTTTGATAGTTATGGAACTATTAATGAAATTAGAGAAGTATGCTATTTTCATAAAAAAATATAAAAACAACTTTTAGCCCCTGTATATTGGATACGAGTGAAGTTCAAAAGTTCAGATATCATCGAAAAATTTTTTCTTAATCGATAGATCTATACCAAAAAAATTGTTGCAGTGGAGAAATGGTTGTTTCTGCTGGAGTAAACATTATTTAGGAGGCAGAATATAGCATCCTTTGTGCATTTGTTCCTTAAGAACCCAGAATGACCAACCTAGCCCATCAAAGAAAACACAAAAGGGAAAATGATATTTAATTTGAAAGATGTAGATAGTTATTATAATATTGGTTAATATTCATATATGTACTTTCTCTCAATTTTTCATCGTTGATTCTATTGATGATGTACTTTATTACAATGCATAACGGTTAACTTCAATGGAAAATATACATAATTCAGAGTTAAGCTTCATATATAATGTGGACCAACGAAAACGTACCGGAAGGTGTTATTTTGACTAGAAAAACACGTCAACTATATTAATGCGGGGACAATTTTCGGTACAAGGTAAAATTGTTATGAATAATGTCGAATGATATTCAAGAATTGATTGTGTATTGTTGTTGTGGCGCAGTAGTCACTTCTGTTGTATAGCCACTTCCAATATCAAAGAGAAATAATTTGGGCGAATCATACAAGATTATTCTCTCTATTTATTTGGAATCTATAATAATTATTTTGATAGACAAATTGTGTAATTCATTTGGCATGTTCGACATGAATCCAGTAATTACCATCTCTTGCAACTATAATTAATGACTAGATTAATTAGTTTCGTCTATTGGAAATACCCTAAGACTCGTAAAAACCTACGTCTACGCTTAGCTGCTGGTTGTACCATGAGGTTAGGTATCAGTCGATTTGGGTGATACACAACAATTAATTCTTTCGACTGAAATCGCTCCAGAATTTCAATATTTTAGCCCACAGTGGGATACCATCCAAATGGGCTTGGGGATTTCGTTGTATATCAGTATTTTATTTCTTATACGAGGTATTCCGGGACTTGATACAAAAAATTTGGAAGTGAGAATACGACGTGAAAATAATGCTGTGACCAAGGCCGGATTAAGCTAGGGGCTTGGGGGCGCAATAGCCCCGAGCCCCAGGTACAAATGATGGGGTCATTTGTAAATCATTCTGTATTTTTTGATGTGTTGATACAACAAATCTAACGTATTGATATTATTTTGTGAATTTTTTCGGGTTTCCGAATTCCTTAAGGGGGCCCTGTCATTATTTTAGCCCCGGGCCTTATAAATCTTGATCCGGCCCTGGCTGTGACATAAGAAAAATTCTGATACGACCCCTATAGATTGCTGAATCTTCAGAAATAGACAAAAAATACCTATGTGACCAAAACTGGTCCCTCATTTCGCACTGTGCGTCAACCTTCCAGTGTTAGACCACCCACCTTATTGGCCGGATCTTTCATAATGGGAATTCTATCTCTTTCCTAATATCAAATTTCCATTGAAGGGAACAAGATTTGATTCTATTTGAGTTCTGAAAAATGAAGAGGTGCTCGTCCTGAAGGATTTAACAGAAAAAGGCTTCCTGTACTGTTTCGAACAATGGAAGATTCGCATGGAGCGATTTGGGTATCCAGGAGTGGTATATGCTGAGACAAATTATAAGTTTGTATTCTGTGTTCTTTATTGTTTGACATATGTCAAGTGTCACTTCCTGTAATGAATAAGATGTAAGGTTAAAGTGTGTTAATAAGAACACGTGACTAGTGACTAGAATAAAGATTAACTTCTGTTTATCAGAAAGCATTTCATTCAACAAAATATAAAATAAACTTCTATGGTTCACTGTTAAACTCAACAGTATAAAAGGGAATGAGTAGATGACGCGAAAATAATGCTGGGCCTCGTTTTTGAGTTATAGGCCTTTAAAGTTCGCTATAGAGAGATATTCTTAAGAAAATTGTCTAAAATTGTAATTATTTATTGAAAATACTAACAATCAAACATTTCTAATTGAACTGCATACTGAACTGCATACAACTAATTTATCAAATAAAAACGAAAAAAAAAATTATTATAAATAGTAGGCACCTTGCACATTTACACACTTCCGGAATCTACGAAGTATATTTCTTGGAAGAGCATTCCATGATTCTGCCTTATAGCGTCACAATAGAAGTTTATTCTATTCCAATAATTATTAATCTCTTTCAAAACCTATTGTTTACGCTTGGTAAATATGTGTTTCCTCCAGGTTAGACGCTTTTCTATGTAGGTACACGCCTAGATATTTGACATCGTCCCGTTGTGGTGGAGTTTGATTCTTTACAATGGATTCTAGGATTCTATACATTTGCCTTTACTGTTGGGGAAGTTACCTGAACATTAAGGTGAAGCTGTTGTATATTTGATACTACAATGGGATCTGCAAATGTTTGAATAACGTTTCAGAAGTTGACAATAATTTTTCCACCTGGTATTATCTTATATATCTGTTGTGCTTGTGTGAACGTACTTATAATTACACTTTTAAATTAAATTAAACGCGGTTTTTCGAAGCGGACATGATTACTCTTCGTATATTCTTTTTAATGAGGCTGCTATGTCATTCATTCCATTAGACCAGTAGCCATGATAGTAGATAGAAATATATACAAAGTTCTCACCTATTTTAAGTCGAAAACTCGTAGGTGAATACACCCGACAGAGTGCAACTTCTCATGATCTTTAACCTCTTTGTATAAATTTTCTCAGCCGCTTCAACTGACATATAAATATACCTGGTAAATTTTTAGTATTTCTCTATTAATGAAGATGATCTGTTCAAATGAAAAAGTGTCGTTAATGTGGTTTTTTTTTATTTTAAAAAATAGCTCCGGTTAATCACAATTATAAATATATTTATTTGTAGCTGTCAGCTAAATTCATTTTTCTTTTCTCCGTGGGTTTTAGCGGTCAGCTGTGCAATTTAACAAATATACCTGCTGTTGACACTTGTTCTACTCCAATCATTTCACTCATTCGTTTCAGATTGAAATTATCTATTATACACAAACAAATAGTGGAGATGGATCAATAGAAATAGAAATTTTACTCATGATATTATCTTTGTAACATCATTTTTGTGGTTTCTACCTTATAAAAATTGAGTACAAACCACAATTATATATGCAGTATTATAAAAATGATCAAGAGCTAGGTATTTTTGAGAGCTTATTCTCAAAACCTGTGTAATTACATGATAATATACAGAGTGATTATGAATGGAACGCCACAATTATCTCAGAAATGGCTTCTACGGTTTTTATACATTTTCGCGCGTAAGAGTCTTGTGATACGGCCGGTATTATGGTGGTATTTACATTGTTGTCACGTAAAATTTTTGTTACGGATGTTTGCGAAATATGAAGCTCCCTGGATATATTTATTTTCAATTTTTCTGCGTCCTGATTTGGATAAATTTTTTACCGAACCAGTTTCGTTAAACTTTTTCACTATGGGATTTCGGTTAGGATATAAATTATTAAAGATATTACACGTTTCAATTTTCAATAAACTTCAAATTTGTAATTGTATACTAATTGTCAATAGCGTCATCTTTACGATCTATATAGAAAGTATAATTGTTACTAACGCCATCTATTCGAGAAATCATGAACTGATATTTCTATTTGAAATATTAACTACTAGTTGACCATTTAATTCATAGATTTTATTGATTAATTGTGAAGGGAGTAAATAAGCATGCAAACTTTCATTTTTTTCAAATTTGTACCATACAAAGAGACAGTTCAAGTTGAATGGTGTATTAAAAAACTGCAGTCGCCATTAGTGTTTGTCTGACCGCACGTCTATGGTTAGATAGTGATAAACTGGCGGTCGGGACGGTACATAGTGACTTATAGACACGCCGTATATTGAATAGTACTCTAGATGGTACTTGTAGAAGAAGAGTACCGACTGGGGCGGTCAATCTATGAGGTCACACAGGTGTGCAATAAACTGAATAGCGACTCTGCATTGGTGATTATATTTAATTGCTTTTCAACAAGAGGAAATCGACATTATAATAAAAATACTTTCATATATAATAAATTGTAAATTCTTTTATGCCTGCTTTATGAAGTGAAGAGAAATGGATTTGTATGAACGTTATTAAGTTGAAAGAATAGTCTGCTATAAGATTTAGATGGGAAAGACTGAACTGTAAATATTAATAATGAGATTAAGTCAATAAAAATAGAGGGAGGGAGAAAAATTGTTACAATTTGTAGACAAAAGCTTGTAGAAAACAAAGAAATAAACATAAATATAACTAAATAGAGACACAAATAAAAACTAAATAAAGTATACACAGGAAAACTACAATAAATAATAAAATTATATTTGCAAATGTACTTATATGTGAAAATTTTTTGTATAAAATACGTTACATATAACAAAGAAAATTCAAGAGAATTTTAAGTCGCTGTATAATGGCAATTGATGGAGTTTAGAAAATGAAAATTTCACAGGTTATACAGCTATTATTTCTAAATCGATAGATATGAATAAAAAATTTCTATTTTTAACAGTTATGGAGACATTTGTAAAATCAGAAATATATGTCAGTTTGACAAGAAAAAATAAAAAACAAACTTTAAGCCCTTTGAGATATTATAGGAAAATTTTCTTTCTTAATCGATAGATCCATACCAAAAGGCTCTATTTTTGACGGTTATAAACTATTGGTAAAATTGGAGAAATATGTCATTTGATGAAGAAATATAATAAAATATATAAGAAACTTTAAACACCTGTATTTTGGATACAAGTGAAATTCAAATCGTTATATTATAGAAAAATTCTTTCTTAATCGATAGATCTATACTAAAAAGCTCTATTTTTGACAGTTATGGAGCTATTAATGAAATTAGAGAAATATGTTATTTTCATAAAAAAATATAAAACAAATTTTTAGCCCCTGTATATTGGATACGAGTGAAGTTTCAGGGGGTAAAAATTTCAGATATTATCTAACAAATTTTTCTTAATCGATAGATCTATACCAAAAAGCTCTATTTTTGACAGTTATGGAACTATTGATGAAATTAGAGAAATATGTTTTTTTCATAAAAAAATATAAAACAAACTCTTAGCCCCCTGTATATTGGATACGAGTGAAGTTTTAGAGGGTAAAAATTTCCGATATTATCCAAAAATTTTTTATTAATCGACAGATCTATACCAAAAAGCTCTATTTTTGACAGTTATGGAATTATTGATGAAATTAGAGAAATATGTTATTTTCATAAAAAAAATATAAAACAAATTTTTAGCCCCTGTATATTGGATACGAGTGAAGTTTCGGGGGTTAAAAATTTCAGATATTATCTAAAAATTTTTTCTTAATCGATAGATCTATACCAAAAAGCTCTATTTTTGACAGTTATGGAACTATTAATGAAATTAGAGAAATATGTTATTTTCATAAAAAAATATAAAACAAACTTTTAGTCCCTGTATAATGGATACGAGTGAAGTTTCGGGGGTTAAAAATTTCAGATATTATCTAAAAATTTTTTCTTAATCGATAGATCTATACCAAAAAGCTCTATTTTTGACAGTTATGGAACTATTAATGAAATTAGAGAAATATGTTATTTTCATAAAAAAATATAAAACAAACTTTTAGTCCCTGTATAATGGATACGAGTGAAGTTTCGGGGGTTAAAAATTTCAGATATTATCTAAAAATTTTTTCTTAATCGATAGATCTATACCAAAAAGCTCTATTTTTGACAGTTATGGAACTATTAATGAAATTAGAGAAATATGTTATTTTCATAAAAAAATATAAAACGAACTTTTAGTCCCTGTATATTGGATACGAGTGAAGTTTCGGGGGTTAAAAATTTCAGATATTATCTAAAATTTTTTTCTTATCGATAGATCTATACCAAAAAGCTCTATTTTTGACAGTTATGGAACTATTAATGAAATTAGAGAAATATGTTGTTTTCATAAAAAAATATAAAACAAACTTTTAGTCCCTGTATATTGGATACGAGTGAAGTTTTAGAGGGTAAAAATTTCCGATATTATCCAAAAAATTTTTATTAATCGATAGATCTATACCAAAAAGCTCTATTTTTGACAGTTATGGAACTATTGATGAAATTAGAGAAATATGTTGTTTTCATAAAAAAATATAAAACAAACTTTTAGTCCCTGTATATTGGATACGAGTGAAGTTTTAGAGGGTAAAAATTTCCGATATTATCCAAAAAATTTTTATTAATCGATAGATCTATACCAAAAAGCTCTATTTTTGACAGTTATGGAACTATTGATGAAATTAGAGAAATATGTTATTTTCATAAAAAAATATAAAACAAACTTTTAGTCCCTGTATATTGGATACGAGTGAAGTTTCAGGGAGTAAAAATTTCCGATATTATCTAAAAATTTTTTCTTAATCGATAGATCTATACCAAAAAGCTTTATTTTTGACAGTTATGGAACTATTGATGAAATTAGAGAAATATTTTATTTTCATAAAAAAATATAAAACAAACTTTTAGCCCCTGTATATTGGATACGAGTGAAGTTTCAGGGAGTAAAAATTTCAGATATTATCTAAAAATTTTTTCTTAATCGATAGATCTATACCAAAAAGCTCTATTTTTGACAGTTATGGAACTATTGATGAAATTAGAGAAATATGTTATTTTCATAAAAAAATATAAAACAAACTCTTAGCCCCCTGTATATTGGATACGAGTGAAGTTTTAGAGGGTAAAAATTTCCGATATTATCCAAAAATTTTTTATTAATCGACAGATCTATACCAAAAAGCTCTATTTTTGACAGTTATGGAATTATTGATGAAATTAGAGAAATATGTTATTTTCATAAAAAAAATATAAAACAAACTTTTAGTCCCTGTATATTGGATACGAGTGAAGTTTCAGGGGGTAAAAATTTCAGATATTATCTAACAAATTTTTCTTAATCGATAGATCTATACCAAAAAGCTCTATTTTTGCCAGTTATGGAACTATTGATGAAATTAGAGAAATATGTTATTTTCATAAAAAAATATAAAACAAACTTTTAGCCCCTGTATATTGGATACGAGTGAAGTTTCAGGGAGTAAAAATTTCAGATATTATCTAAAAATTTTTTCTTAATCGATAGATCTATACCAAAAAGCTCTATTTTTGACAGTTATGGAACTATTGATGAAATTAGAGAAATATGTTGTTTTCATAAAAAAATATAAAACAAACTTTTAGTCCCTGTATATTGGATACGAGTGAAGTTTTAGAGGGTAAAAATTTCCGATATTATCCAAAAAATTTTTATTAATCGATAGATCTATACCAAAAAGCTCTATTTTTGACAGTTATGGAACTATTGATGAAATTAGAGAAATATTTTATTTTCATAAAAAAATATAAAACAAACTTTTAGCCCCTGTATATTGGATACGAGTGAAGTTTCAGGGAGTAAAAATTTCAGATATTATCTAAAAATTTTTTCTTAATCGATAGATCTATACCAAAAAGCTCTATTTTTGACAGTTATGGAACTATTGATGAAATTAGAGAAATATGTTATTTTCATAAAAAAATATAAAACAAACTCTTAGCCCCCTGTATATTGGATACGAGTGAAGTTTTAGAGGGTAAAAATTTCCGATATTATCCAAAAATTTTTTATTAATCGACAGATCTATACCAAAAAGCTCTATTTTTGACAGTTATGGAATTATTGATGAAATTAGAGAAATATGTTATTTTCATAAAAAAAATATAAAACAAACTTTTAGTCCCTGTATATTGGATACGAGTGAAGTTTCAGGGGGTAAAAATTTCAGATATTATCTAACAAATTTTTCTTAATCGATAGATCTATACCAAAAAGCTCTATTTTTGCCAGTTATGGAACTATTGATGAAATTAGAGAAATATGTTATTTTCATAAAAAAATATAAAACAAACTTTTAGCCCCTGTATATTGGATACGAGTGAAGTTTCAGGGAGTAAAAATTTCAGATATTATCTAAAAATTTTTTCTTAATCGATAGATCTATACCAAAAAGCTCTATTTTTGACAGTTATGGAACTATTGATGAAATTAGAGAAATATGTTATTTTCATAAAAAAATATAAAACAAATTTTTAGCCCCTGTATATTGGATACGAGTGAAGTTTCAGGGGGTAAAAATTTCAGATATTATCTAACAAATTTTTCTTAATCGATAGATCTATACCAAAAAGCTCTATTTTTGACAGTTATGGAACTATTAATGAAATTAGAGAAATATGTTATTTTCATAAAAAAATATAAAACAAACTTTTAGCCCCTGTATATTGGATACGAGTGAAGTTTCGGGGAGTAAAAATTTCAGATATTATCTAAAAATTTTTTCTTAATCGATAGATCTATACCAAAAAGCTCTATTTTTGACAGTTATGGAACTATTGATGAAATTAGAGAAATATGTTATTTTCATAAAAAAATATAAAACAAACTTTTAGTCCCTGTATATTGGATACGAGTGAAGTTTCAGGGGGTAAAAATTTCAGATATTATCTAAAAAATTTTTCTTAATCGATAGATCTATACCAAAAAGCTCTATTTTTGACAGTTATGGAACTATTGATGAAATTAGAGAAATATGTTATTTTCATAAAAAAATATAAAACAAATTTTTAGCCCCTGTATATTGGATACGAGTGAAGTTTCAGGGGGTAAAAATTTCAGATATTATCTAACAAATTTTTCTTAATCGATAGATCTATACCAAAAAGCTCTATTTTTGACAGTTATGGAACTATTAATGAAATTAGAGAAATATGTTATTTTCTTAAAAAAATATAAAACAAACTTTAAGCCCCTGTATATTGGGTACAATTCAAGTTCAAAAGGTGAAAATTTCAGATATCATTAAAAAATTTTTTCTCAATCGATAAATCTATACCAAAAAAATTGTTGCAGTGGAGTTATGGTTGTTTAAGCTGGAGTAAACATTATTTAGGAGGCAGAATTTAGCATCCTTTGAGCATTTGTACCTTAAGAACCCAGAATGGCCAACCTAGCCCATCAAAGAAAACAGTTTGGAAAAAATATATTTATTTCTCAAACGTAATCTCCTTTTAGCTCGATACACTGTTCCCAGAGATGTTTTATAATAAGAATCATCAAGCTCCTCGAAATAGCCATTAACTGGCAACATCACCTCTTCATTGCTGGAAAATCTTTAACCACCTAGCCAAATAATAATCCGAGGAGGCTGTATCTGGTGAATAGGATGTATGAGATAGCAATTCAAACTTCATTAATTCATTAATTTTGGCCATTGCAATAACGGATGTGTGAGCTGGTGCATTATCTTGGTGAAACAACACTTTCTTCTTAACCAAATGCGGCTGTTTTTGCTTGTGCAGATGGAACGATTTCTTCCTTTTTTTATCCGGTTCTCCCATGCTTTTGATTGCTCTTGTTTCGGGTGTGGATTGATGGATGCACGTTTCATACATGGTTATGAAACAGCACAAAAATTCGGCTTTATTTCTGTGAAACACTCGATGGAAACATCTACACAACTCTGTTTTTGAACAGCTTTCACATGTCCAAATTTTCAGTCAACATGTACCGCACTTTTTGAAATGCCTACTCTGCTACCCAGAGCTGAATCTCAGATTTCAAACTTGAAACATATGCTGTATAGTTTCTGTACTTTCTAATACAGTGCCATTTTTTAAGCAACTACCTTCATCTCTTCGTCAGGTCAGGTACTTATGGGACCATCCTCGTATCTATGAGTTTTCAAGTTCAGTTCAAATTCAGTAACAATAAAATTGGTACTTTTAGTTTTGCATACATTCCAGAAAGATCACGGCGAATTAAATCTCCCATTGTCTTTTCGTAATTTTCAGGAGCTATCGATTTATTCACAATTTTCCAAATTCAGTCGTACAAGAAGAAAAACTCGTCGATTCATCCTTGAGCTAGATTCAATTACTATTGCATCCAAATTTTGTTGCCTTTCATCCAAAATAAAGCATTGTATTTTCGCAACACTTCCACGTTGATTTTGCAAATTTTTCCTTGTTGAATGATTTGTAATCTGACCAAGAATATGAACTTCTTTCTCGCTTCTAGCTATAACTTCTTCTAACTTTTAGAATAGATATTTCTTCGACATAATATAATTTATAACTTGCTGCTTTCGCGAAAGGTCTTGGGTGGCAGCGTTGCCACGGCAGCAAATTTTTCGCTCCGTTTGGCAAATGCGAATTAGTATATTTGGCTGGAGAATGTTCCTCTTGAGCTGTGGAAGGGCTCGGAATTGAAACTAGATAGCAATGTCCTTCCTTCTCCTTACATCGTCCTTGGTTAGTAGTTAGTAAGTTAATGTGAAAATGTTGATAATAGTGTGAATGACTAATAAGTCATCTTATTTCTCGTTCAATGACATCTTTTGATAGTGTCGTGATAATATATTAAGTATAAGCTTTTCAAATTTACCTCTCTATGTCTTTTGTGGTTTCCACTTTGTTAACGAATCTGTACAAATCAATTATCTTCGAATTTCTATCAGCTTTGTCGGCGGTGGGTATAATATTGAAGAATCTGCATGAAGCGTAAGTAATTTTTTTCATAAAATAATTACCCACTTCAAGGTCAATAATGAATCTCTATAAAAATAGCTTCCAAGAAGGCACTCGCAATTCATGTAGATGTCTACTTGTTCTCTTAGCGTTACAGATCTTGTATTTTATGCTTACAAAAAGACATTTTTCTGAGAGTCGGTAAATGAGTTTAATGATGCTCTTAGAAGTCCGTCACACCGTGTATGCTATTGACGTTGAAACCAATTAAGCTTTATTCAAGTTTAAAGTAGAAGTTTTGCAGATATAGTTTGAAAATATGAATGTAAAAAATAGGAAATAAGTTATTTGAAGTATTTATCGTGATGGGGAATTTGTTAATTGTGTTGAATGCCTCATTATTTCTTTGTTTCTACCGATTCCACAATCGGTATTATTTTAATCAGAAATTAGTGAAAAATCGAAGATTTATTCCTTGAAATCAAAAGTATGAAAATGTCAACTCGAAAACTGAATAGAGATTATAGAAAATGTGGAAAAAAGAGACTCCCAAAAGATTTTAAAATATTGCATCAAATGTATTATTAAATAGTGAAGTGAGTATGAGGTTTCACACTCATTCTTATACAAGGGTTGGTCGAAATGACTTAATTGAAAAAAATGTTTTTGGGAATAGAGAGTAGCCAGATCTCCCTCATACATTCTAGCTCATACAGGTTAACTGTCGTGATCATTGTTTCTAAAACAACCCTTCAGAGAGAAGACTCAAAATTTCTTTCATTTATATTTACATATAAGTGTCATATTACCAAAAACGTGTATGGAAGTATATGAAAATTGGATTAAGCTTGTATTGGTTCGAAACTCTCCTATTTTGAAGGCGATGATAAAGATTTGTAGTAGAATATGTGAAAATTTTATTTTATTTTGGTTATTTCCGCTTAAGACCGTCTGTTATCCTTTTATCCAATGAAATATGGAACGTCACTCGGCTCAAGTGCGTTGATAGAAGCTGTGTTTTGTGTCAGTCACTCAAATGTAATTTCTGTCGAAAACCTGGAAGTCTTTACTCGAATAAGTTCTCATATTTATTTTTATTCAGAGACTGAATTTTCATCGAATCGCTGCAAGAATTAATAGTGTTTTAAAGAACAAAGGACAATGTACAAAACAATATATTTTCTTCCTGGGATTGGAATTATGGTGGTTAAATCATAAATGAAGTATATGTTTAATTGAACTACAATTTGTTTTTTTTTTGCTCTCTTATGAATTTTTGATATTTACTTATTCTACAGGAACAGAGAGATCATAGGGCGACATCTAGGCAAAATATACTCATTTAATAAAACACAACTTTAAAATTAATGAGCATGAATAAAAAAAATTATTCCTACATAGAATTTAGTCCAAAGTGTGATCTAAAGAGTACGTTTTCATATTCATGTTATTCATAGCACGAAAAAGATAAAACTGGTCCCAAAATTTCATGTTTCAACAACAAACATACCAAAATGGAATTGTTTGTACACCAAATTACAGTTATTCATTTGAAATACTCTCAATAAGCTTTGCACTTCACTTTTTTTATCAAACAAACTGTAAGTTAATCACAATACTATACAGAGTGAGTTTTATGTATGAAACGCCTCAATTATCTCGGAAACGGCTTGTACGATTTCTATAAATTTTTATGCGTAAGGGTCTTGCGAATAGGCTGGTATTATGGTTAAATCGTCTACTAATAGGACATAAACATCTTTGTTTTCAATTTTTCTGCGCCCTGATTTGGATAAATCTTTTACTGAACCAGTTTCGTTAAACTTTTGTAAGTACTAATTTACTGACAGTAGATCTTGTTGTGGGATTTCGGTTAGGATATGGATTATTAAAAATATTACTCGTTTCTTTTTGACTACGCCTATCAGCATATTATATTATCATTAAAATATCAATTCGCTCTTTTTTAGATAAACAATCCATTGTGACTTTCAATGAACTTCAACAATAATAATTTATTGGAACATCAAATTTGTATTTGTAGCAGTCACAGTCACCTAAATGTATTATTTTAACCTCTACCTAGAGGTAGGTAGGTAGGTAGGTAGGTAGAATTAAGAAATTATAATATTTAGGTATAGAAAATATTAGATGAAAAATAATGAGTATTTCTTAAGGATTTCGAAAAGGGAAAAATAACATAGTTTATTATTTTTCCGGAAAAAGCAAAGATTTGACAACAATGTAAATACCACCATAATACCGGCTGTATCGCAAGACCCTTACGCACAAAAATTTATAAAAATAGCACAAGCCGTTTCTGAGATAATTGAGGCGTTCCGTACATAAAACTCACTCTGTATAATATACCAGATTTTACGAAACTAATGTTCGGATATTTTTATTAATGAAGAAATCTTTAAAAACCTTACATTGTTGTCTATTTTCAACATATTCTCCATTTTTTTTGACACATTTTTGATGACCACCAATTCAAGTCTTTCTTTTGGTTGTAATAGAGGCGATAATCACTAGTGACTAAGTCTTGGCTTTATGCATGACAATCTTGTATTTGATAAGCGACGTGGGATCGACGTGGTTGTTGTGAAGAAACACTATTTCCTTCGTTAGTCGCAGAGTCTGGATTTTAGTCCCAGATTACAAAAAATAGATGAGGAGTACCCTTTTACCATACCAAAACACAGCCGCCTATATCTTTCCTATCGACTACATTTGTTTTAATATCTTTGGTGGTGTTTAGCAGGAGTGATTCCGCTAACGAGATAATTGTTTTGCTTCGGGGGTGGCTTCGTTTACACCCTCGGGTTCTTGAAGAAACGAACACAGTTAAGGCGTTGTTTCTTGTATCCCTCAGTCAGAATCTGGGGGACCCAACGAGCAATGATAATTTTCTAATAATATTTATGTATATTTGTTTGAAATTACAAAATATTTACACTGTTTTACATTCATTTTCATAGAAAATCACTTATTTCAACTGAATGGTTCATATTTCATATCTGACAAAGAACCAATAAAAGCCGATTGCTACATTGATTTTTTTGACCGCAACATAAAAGGGTGTACGTAGGTACTAGGACAAATATGTTTAAGCCGCGATACAATAAAATACCCATAAAACTACACTATAATATTGATGTTAGGTAATAAAATATCTATTTTATATCCTTTATACAACTACGACAAAGATCCTATAAAATATGTGTACTATCATTCAACGAGACATACGCAACTATAATAAATTTTTTGAGATGCACCTTATTTTATCCATTAAAACTGAGTATTAGAGCCGGTGTTTTTATAGTGCTTCGTTCAGTTAATTCCGAAAACATATACAGGATGTTTCGAAATAGCACTCTAATTTCTCGAGAAATGTTTCTTTATGTAAATATAAGGAAAAAAGTTGGCATAACGAAACTTCCAAAAATGCTTCGTAAGCGAGTTATATTGAATGTCATGCAATTTTGTGTTTGGTCTATACGTATTTTGACCTGAAAAATAGGTCTCAGATCTGTAACTGAATAGTTTTGACGTTAACTGACGTGAAATACAAAAAAATCAACTACAAAATACACTTTTTAACGTTTGGAGTAAAATAACTTCGTTAAATGCCTAATAAATGCATTAAAACTTTCAAATAAAACGTACAGAAAATTTAATTCTGAAGAGAATCATGTGTACAATCTCAATAAAAAGTAAATACATGTTGGAAATATCTTTATTTCAATGAATGAAGATCAAAATGAGCAAATTGTGTAAGTAGCCTTTCATTTAACGATGTTGTTCTATGTGGCCACCATTTTGTTGAATTCAGTATTTACCACGACGAATCCATGTTTTTCTTACTCTTCTTAATGTGTCGAAATTATTTCTGAGAGTGGCTCCAGCTTCAATAATTCGATTTCCTAGCTCCTGTTGGGTGTTTATATGTGATAAATAAATAAATAATATAATAAAATAAGTTTGAAGTAAAACTTTCGAATAAAACTTACAGAAAAATTAATTCTGGAGAGAATCATGTGTACAATCTCAATAAAAAGTAAATACATGTTGGAAATATCTTTATTTCAATGAATGAAGATCAAAATGAGCAAATTGTGTAAGTAGCCTTTCATTTAACGATGTTGTTCTATGTGGCCACCATTTTGTTGAATTCAGTATTTAGCACGACGAATCCATGTTTTTCTTACTCTTCTTAATGTGTCGAAATTATTTCTGAGAGTGGCTCCAGCTTCAATAATTCGATTTCCTAGCTCCTGTTGGGTGTTTATATGTGATAAATAAATAAATAATATAATAAAATAAGTTTGAAGTAAAACTTTCGAATAAAACTTACAGAAAAATTAATTCTGGAGAGAATCATGTGTACAATCTCAATAAAAAGTAAATGCATGTTGGAAATATCTTTATTTCAATGAATGAAGATCAAAATGAGCAAATTGTGTAAGTAGCCTTTCATTTAACGATGTTGTTCTATGTGGCCACCATTTTGTTGAATTCAGTATTTACCACGACGAATCCATGTTTTTCTTACTCTTCTTAATGTGTCGAATTTATTTCTGAGAGTTGCTCCAGCTTCAATAATTCGATTTCCTAGCTCCTGTTGGGTGTTTATTTGTGATAAATAAATAAATAATAAAATAAGTTTGAAGTAAAACTTTCGAATAAAACTTACAGAAAAATTAATTCTTGAGGGAATTATGTGTACAATCTCAATAAAAAGTAAATGCATGTTGGAAATATCTTTATTTCAATGAATGAAGATCAAAATGAGCAAATTGTGTAAGTAGCCTTTCATTTAACGATGTTGTTCTATGTGGCCACCATTTTGTTGAATACAGTATTTAGCACGAAGAATCCATGTTTTTCTAACTCTTCTTAATGTGTCGAATTTATTTCTGAGAGTTGCTCCAGCTTCAATAATTCGATTTCCTAGCTCCTGTTGGGTGTTTATTTGTGATAAATAAATAAATAATAAAATAAGTTTGAAGTAAAACTTTCGAATAAAACTTACAGAAAAATTAATTCTGGAGGGAATCATGTGTACAAAATCATTAAAAAGAAAATGTTAGTTAGAAATAACTTTATTTTAATGAATAAAAATCAAATTGTGAAAGTAACCTTACATTTAACGATGTTGTTCTATGTGGCCACCATTTTGTTGAATACAGTATTTACCACACGAATCCATGTTTTTCTAACTCTTCTTAATGTGTCGAGATTATTTCTGAGAGTGGCTCCAGCTTCAATAATTCCATTTCCTAGCTTTTCTTGTGTGTTTATTTGTGATTAATAAATAATATAATAAAATAAGTTTGGAAGAAAACTTCCAAATAAAACTTAGGAGGAGCTAGGAAATCGAAATATTGAAGCTGAAACAACTCTTAGAAATTATCTCGACACAAGAGTTAGAAAAACATGGATTCGTCGTGGTAAATACTGTAATCAACAAAATGGTGGCCACATAGAACAACATCGTTAAATGTAAGGTTACTTACACAATTTGCTCATTTTGATTTTCTTTCATTGAAATAAAGATATTTTCAGCTTGTATTCACTTCTTATTGAGATCGTACACATGATTCTCTTCAGAATTAAATTTTCTGTACGTTTTATTTGAAAGTTTTAATGCATTTATTAGGCATTTACTTCAAACGTAAAAAAGTGTATTTTGGAGTTGACTTTTTTGTATTTCACGTCAGTTAACGTAATAACTATTATAGAGACAGACCTTAGTCCTATTTTATTCAATTTTTCAGGTGAAATTACGTATAGACCAAACAAATTTGTGGATGAGGAATCCGGGCGAAATCTATCGCTCACTGTAACTCCCTTACGAAGCGTTTTTGGAAGTTTTGTTATATCAATTTTTTTCTTCAAATTTACCTATAGAATCATTTCCCGAGAGATTGGAGTGCTATTTCAAAAAAACCCTGTATAATCAGAATTTCCAATATCGAACTCAATAAAATAACTGATAAATTTTTTGTACAAACGACGTGACAAACATGTCCTTGTCGCTTATCTCCAAAGAATATTTGTATTTGTGTTCACAACCCCATTTAGAAAGTAATTGTAATTGTAAAACCGCAAGAGGTATGCAAGTATGGAATTTTTCACGATGTAGGAAAGTGACTAACCTCCAATTAATACAGGTTGGCGTTTTGGGGTTTTTTACTGAACAAACCCCAAAGATTTTTCAGACGGGATCATCTATTTTTGAAACACCTTGTATATAAGAAGCAATAGAATAGACTCTACCCTTATATTTATACCTGATCTTAACAGGGTCGGATTATGTATGGTCCTCACGCCTTTTTCTGTGTCAGTTCATTTCAGGCCATGAAATAAGTCATAAAGTTCAATATTTTCTTTCAAAATGTTTACCAAACAGCGCAAATGTTTACCCGTGAAGCAAAAATGACAGTTAGTATTCAATTAAAGCTAGTATAGCGAAGAGACAACAATACTTTTCTTTGGAAGCTTTAACGAGCATCCCTGAAAGTACAGTTTGGAAAATTGTAAATAACTCGCTAGCCCCTGAAAAAAAGGTGTACCAAATTGTATTTATTTCTTTCAAGAAGACTTCATTCGCCGCAATCTTCAAGGAATGTGTAAAGAACAAAAAGTGCCAAAGTCACTTTCACAGAAACTGATGATTCTTACGATGACGGCTTATGATTAATGTACGAGTTTCAACCAATAGTCCCTTGGTTTAATCCGTTTTTAAAACTTACAAGTTTGAATTTGAAGGATCACAGCGCTAACTGGGACTAAACCACAATCATAAACACCGAAGAAATTATTCACAGTTGAAGAAATCGGCCGATATTTACAAGTTTTAACGTGTCTTTTTCGAAGTGTATTATTTTGACATTTAATGAGTGAATTATGGAATGGACAAAAACAAGATCCATGTGATTCTGGTTACTTAATCTTAAACTACATGAGCTCTAATTCTTACCTAACCTCAAAAGTATTGATGAGATTGTAGTTGAATGTAATTATGTAATTATGATTGAAGAACCGATGTGAACCTATTTGAAATAATCGAAGTATAAAAATTAAACTATAACAATCAGAATATGATTAACAATTCGGCTTCACTTAAAATTGTCCAACAAATTATAAAGATTATATACGCTACGGGCGTAATCGACAATAATTACAGTTATTAAACTAAAATAAAGTTTTTTTAAATAACATAATCTTCGACATACTGTAAATTAAAACTAATGATAAATCAATCAGAACCCGTTAATAAAAGGAAGAAGAAAAAAAACAAGTTTTCGATAATAACTCAGAACCAGTTTTGGACCTTCAAGAGAAAAAAATACGATTAAATACACCGTTGCCAAATATTAGAAAAGATCTTAGCAATCTAAGCATAAAGTTCAATACAACTATGAATAATTTAATTGATGACTGCTACTTATTTTTGAGATATGACAACTAAGGAAGAAAAAAATTATTTAGTGAAGTTAAACTAAGTTAAAATATTTGTCTCTACACACATTATTAAAATAAAAAATAGGAAGGAATTAAATACGTGTGTGTGTAGATATGAAAACCAATAAAGTCAAAATTATGCGATTGAACGAATAGCCATTCTTTCAAGTCTGGTAACAGAAAATAATTCGCAGGGGCTGAATCTTACGAATAGCTTCAACTCATTAATTTTTGCCATTGCACAAGGGATGTATGAGCTGGTACAAACAACACTTACTTATTAGCCAAATGCGGCCCATTTTTACTTGATTTCTTCGTTCAAATGCTGCAATTAGTTCGCATAATACTCGCCGTTGATGGTTTTTCTTTTGGCTCTCTGCCTTCTTTGGAGATGGTTCGCCCTTTTTAATCCAAGTCTGAAGCCGTCACCTTATTTGGTCGACCATTGCAATGCTGGTCTCAATTCGTAAAGCCTCATTTAAACTCTGCTACCCAATATTTTAAGAAAGAGCAGTCTCGCCCTGAGAAGAATCTGGCAGAGCCTTCATAGAAGCGGCAGACACATTGAATCTACGAGTCAACGAAGATAATTCGAAGTTTATGATAATGACAACACCACAAAGGAAAAGAATAATGAGAAGTTTGTCTATACAACTGAACGAAGAAAAGACAAAAGGAGATTAGATCAAGTTATTTATATCTTGTGGTGGTTATCAAGGACGACGATGATGAGGGAGGAAATCTAGAAGCAAGGAATACGAAGGAAAGTGAACGATTGGGAGCACTGAAGGCGATAATAAGTTTCCAAAAAAATCTCCAGAAAAGCGAAGCTACTTCTATACGACACGAAAATAACACCAACAATGAGCTACGGAAGTGAATCATGGATTCTTAATAAAGCAGAGGAAGAAGTTAGTTATATGGGAAAGGAAAATACTAAGGAGGATACTAGAGGATAAAAAGGTTGTAGAACTATGGCTGAGAAAAACAAATAACGAATTTATTTGTAGAAACAGAACCACAAGAGTGGCTGGGTCTCATCAAGAGAATGCCACATTTTAGAGCAACAAAAAAAATGATGAATATAGAAGAGGAAGGAACAAAAAAAAAGAAAACCAAGGTAAAGATAGTATAGAGATATGTTGGAAGATCTAATAGAGAGAAAGAGAGAGCAATACAGGTCTGGAAAATGAAAACAAGAAATAGGAAAGAATGGAAAGGAATCACTTTCATGCTATGGGCCTAAAAGCTCTGCATGTAGCACCTTTATAATATTATTATTATACTAGGACAAATGTGGTAACTACAATTGGGTGGTAACACTGATAAACTAGATAAACTATTGAAAGTTTTAAATAAAATACAAGAAAATGGGTGGAGAACGAGGTAACGAATTTAATTACACACATAGAGGTCTTAAATACTATCTAACCGAAAATGTTTGCTTATTTTGAAATTCTGATTGGAGAAAAAACCTAACCTTGTGGTCTACATATTCGAAGTTGCGTTCAGATAAAAATATTGAAAATTCGAAATATTGAAGACTTCACGCTTACCTGAAGGTTATGATCCTAAAAAGTCTAAAGTTTTTTAAGAAACTGATGATATTCATCGTTTTATTTCTGGATATGATTATGACGTGTAACAATTTGTTCAATTCATACAAAATAGATTGTATTCTAGATTTAAGTGGATTCATCGAAAAGTACCAGTTGTGGCAACAACTTATTTCCAAATCAATTATCAATGAAAGAGATAAACAGTGTTTCTTCGGCCATATTTAGAGGACCTAGTTTAACCGAGTGACTTAATGAACCAGTCAGTCAAGGTAAGTACCACGACTGACCGAATACCGTTACATCGTGGAAAGTTCAAACAATGACCAATTAGACCTTGTTTCTGGGTGACATAGTTGTTGTTTGTCCGAGAAGGAAGTGTTTTCGTTGATACCATTTTCATTTTTTATCGGCTCTTGAGATACTCATGAAGCCATTTACAGTTAAAACTCTTATAAAATTAGTTCTAACAACTAACAATAGATTTGTGGTATTATGATATTACTTATCGAAAATATCGATTGATGATTACCTTTTATCATAATTTACAAGTTAATCTTATTGCAAATTTTTCATGGAAAACCCAGGCATGTATGGTTTCAAAGTGTCAAAAGACATATTACTAACAACCTGTTAGTGAAACATGATATTTAACCCTCAATAAGTGGTAGCTTAAAACATTTTATTAAACCTAGGCCGGGTTTCTTCACTTCCATACTAACTATTATCTACTGAATAACGAAAAATTCGGTGTCTTCACCTTCTAATAAAGTAGACCTTCGATCAAATTGAGTTATTGAACAAGTAAGTTATTAGGCAGTCCCAAGTGTCAATTGAAGAGAGTTTAGTAGAAACTTAACCTTCAATATACATCAAAAGTGGTTTGATTAATTCATTTTTGAAAAAAATATTCGTCATACAAGCAATTAAATATTTAATATGGATGCTTTTCAAGATTTAAAAGATTTGTTTCATGAAGAATTGATTGAGGAAATACAGAAAATTGTATTGTTTGTTAGTTTATATTTTTCCTCATATTATTTGAGAAAACAACGAAACGCAATAATCAAACCATTGAATTCGAAATTTTTTAAGAAATATGATAATTCAACAAATTCCCTGTATATTATATGTACAATTACACACGGTTTATAGAATTGAAAAAATACCTGATTGCAAAAATTACCGAGAAATTATTTATTTTCATAACCGGATGTTACGATTTTTTTATCAAACATGAGTGAATGATCCTATTGTATTATATTGTCACCTGACAATTCCCGAAAATAGACACAACAAATACTGATACGATAATGATTATCGATATGTTTATCAAGTATAAAAATAATTTTGTAATGCTAGATATATCATTTTTTCAATAACCAACAAACAGTAGTTTATCTGTAACGTTTGTTATCAAAAATACAAATTTCCATCAGCAGTATCAGTAACTGTTCACTATTTTCAAACCGAAGTCATGGAAGCGAGTAAGTTTTTTCATCAATTTCAATTTTATAAATCATTTTCTTTCTCTAGATGTAAGTTAGGTAATGTTAATACGGGTAACCTAGACCTAAGTCGTGTTTAACTTAGAGACCTGATGCCCTGAGTACCATAAGCTAGAAACTCATTTAATCTAACCACCTCATATAGCTTATAAGCTGAAAATCAGTAAAATTGTTTAATATACAATTGAAAATAAAATTTGAATGTTCCCCATCATTTCCGTGTATGGAAAAAATTTTATTCAAAGTCAAAAAATGAGTTTTTCGCGATTATCAACAAAACGGTAAGTTTTCTCATAAAAATACCTTCAACAAAAATTGTAGATCACGAAATTATCTACAAAAAACGTCGGAATACTTTTTTCCTACGAGCTACCGTTTCTGAGATATAACGATTCAAAAAGGTGTAAAAGTTATGATGTTTCAGATTTACTGTCATATTTAATGGCGAGAAATACCAAATCTGAAGAAAAACATCCATCCTCGAACTTTAGCAACATTTTCGTCAATTGATAATTTATTTGATGAACTTAAGACAGTTCAAACTAGTCAACAGAACTTTCTTACAAATACTCACAAGTCTCGGTTCATTTCAATGTTGTAAGAAAAGTTTACTGTTGAAAATATATTGGTGAAACCATTTAATAACATTTGAATCATTATATCTCAGAAACAGTGGCTTGTAGGAAAAATGTATCCAAACATTTTTTGTAGATAATTTTATGATCTACAATTTTGGTCTAAGGTATTTTTATGATAAAACTCACCGTTTCGCTGAAAATTGCGAAAAACTCATTTTTTTGACATTTGACCTTGAATAAAATTTTTCCCATACACGGACATGATGGGGAACATTCAAAATCTATGTTCAATTGTATTTTGAACAAATCTACTGATTTTCAGCTTGATGGGAATTTATGTAACTTCGAATGTCTAAATTGACCGGATTAATTCTATTTTTTTATGCAATCTACTGTGTCGCCTCCGAGGCAGGGAAGATACTAGATTGTCTCTTTCTTTCTTTACATTGTTTGCATCAGAAAAAGGATAAGAAACAATAATCAAAACCCAGCAACCAATTTGTGACTGTCATGTACAAAGAATTCTAGGGAACAGAATAACTAATCAGATCCTAAAGTGGACAAAACAAGAGATAAAGAGAAGAGAAAGGACACGAATAAGTGGAGTAGTTAGTTTAAATAAGGAAATGCAGAAGAGAGAACAGACAGAAGACTTATGGCAGGATATAGAAAGATGGCTGTTAGAAATCGGAAGACGTTAGAGAACGTTTTAGCACATATTATACTTATTGAATCCCCTTTCAGAATTCTCGTGCTAACTGTACAATATCTAATAGTCTTTTGGATTTAGTCTTCATTCTCTTCATTGAACATTAGCCAAATTGCTTTTCACATCGTGCGATTACTTCTGTATAACCATATATCCTAATGTTTGGTTCTGATTTCTGTATCTTTTAAGAATTCCATCGATAGTAGTACTGTATTTGCCAACTTTTTTCAAGCCTCTCATCTTTCGAGTTCTTTTCCATTTCAAAATGTTCATGTAACCGGAAAAGGCTTACTTATTGTCACGAAACTGGGAGAGTGCTTCGTTACAACTCATTACCACTTTCGATTTTGTTATTTTTGATGATACCACTCTCCATACCATAAATAGTCAGGTCAGCGATTTTTCTTCTATGCCCTAAGCCCGTGAATCCCAAAGTAGTCCACGGATCTGGGAGATACTCAACGGAGTTCTAAATTGGACGTGACAAAAAATTGGGGTCCACAATGGTAAGCTAAGGTCCATGAAAATTTATTTGGTTTCGATGAAGTGAAGAAGCAAAATTTGTGATTAATTCAATTCACAAAATAAGAAGCAATGATGAAGAAGACTTCCAACGATGGTTGGATGTTACATACCGAAATACGCTGGTTGTCGAAAAGTGCATGTTTATCAAGATTTAATTTACTTTTTGACTCCGTTTGAGAGTTTCTTGACAGTGAAGATCCTGATTTGAAAGAAAACCAGAGCAATTTTAAAGCAGACATCGCTATTTGACAGATTTATTCCAAAAATTGTCCGCAGCTTACAGTGAACATCCTTAATTCATAAGAACAAAGAGTGTAATTTCAGTTTTTTTTTGGTGAATTGAAGTTTATGAAAGAAAATATCAATCGGTGCAGTGTAGTTTACAAACTTGTCGCAGGTAGAATGCCTTGATGAAGATATTCAAACATACGTTCAACATTTGATTGCCCTGCATTATGATTTTCAAACCAGATTTGAAGATATTCTTTCGATGGAAATACCACCATGGATCATCAATCCATTTGATGAAACAGAAGTGGAGAATGTGATACTACAAAAGGAGCTACTCACATCACAATCAATTAAAATTTAATTGAAAATTTGTTTAGTTGATTTTATTATCAAATAATTAACCCTATGAAGCAATCAATTTTAACCTTTTTATTTTCGAAAACTCCCCATAGAGGAAAGTTCTAAGGAACCAAGCTTGTAAGCCAGGCTTGGCCCAGTCTTGGTAAAACTCTGGAGTGATAACAATGGGCCAAGCTTGGTCGCCAAGACTGGGCCAAACTTAACTGCCAGGACTGGGCCAAGCTTAGCTGCCAGGACTGGGTCAAGATTAAATTCCAAGACTTATTCATTACATAACTTTTTCTTCTTTATCTTTATTTCATTTCTTTATTTATTTTTTATTCAATATGATTTTTTTTATTTTAAAAAAGCATTTAATACTTTAATATTAAAATTTTTATATTTAATCTCATTCTTACTGTAATTAACAATATAAAAATATCAGTTAATTAGTTAAATAAAAATATTAAACGCTTGTAGATTGCACAAGTCTGAACCAGTATCGTTAACCTCACTCACAGAGCTGATGTTCTCTTCTGTATTGAGTCGAGCATCCTCAGGAGTTTTTAGTGAAATTAATCGAATTTCTTTTGTTTCAGATCACTCGCCAAAAATGGAATCCTGGTTAGTAGACGTCAAGAAAGTTCACATTCCCCGGCCAAAATTCGGCAGCGGTACCCGTTGCTACGGCTACAGCTATCCAACTGAGCCGCCTAAAGATTACGTCAACGAAGAAGGCAGAGACGATTTCAAATATAAAAACTCCACAAACATGGTTAAAGCGACCGAAGATATAAGGAGAGCCCTTCAAAAATTATAATGGACTGATATTAATGGTTAAAATACCGTTGATGTATTTGTAAATATATTTAATTGCTTATTGCAATATTCAGCCCTATAGCGATTACTTAGTTTAACATATTTTTAGGTTATTTTTAAATAAGTGACCCATGTTATTATAGAAATATTTTAATTTTCGAAGTTGAATGGCTTCTACGCTGATCGTATTTTATTATATATTTTTTATTTTGTTGTATTTGTTTTAAAGTAAAAAGAATATGCAACTAAATTTGTTCTTATAGTCGAATTAAATAATTTATATTAAATTTTTACTAAACAATGACGTAAAAAGGTTCAATTTATACTATAACGAATTGTACTTAAAAAAATCTGCAATATAAGGCTCAAAGAAATTGATTCATTATTGTGCTGTGCTTCAACTCTTTCAGTATCAATTTGTTTATTTGATTTAAGTGTAGTTTTTACATGATAAAATATTAATTTATTCAATTTTTTCCAAAAGGGGGTCTTTTGGTACCAGGGACATTTCCCACTGGGTATATTGGACATATATATATACATAGAGAGATGATACTTTCTTCTAATGAGCCCTTTGATAGATAAGAAATCCCATATATTCATAAGCCTACAATATTATCGTCGGCGTATCACAGATGTTCAGGAAAAGAAACAAAACAATACAAAAAAGATTTTCTATTATTTTCTCGCCGTCCATCCTTAAATATCATCGAAGAGTTAACCAATAGCAGACATCATCAGCTGCAGATAAAAAAACACTTTTCCACCACTTGGTTGTCTTTTCGTACATAGCGTAAAGGCAAATATTCCTTGTCCCAACCATCTTGAGGCAAGGAATATCTACTTGGCTTTTATTTTCACTTCAGTCATTTCATCTCTGACTGTTAGAATGTACTGCGACATCTTTAGTGTCCAAGAAATTACATGTATACCAAACTCATTGCTCATAAAGTGAAAATTTTTTTCTGATGATTATTGATGTACCAACTGCTACAAAAAGTAATTCATTAATAAGTTTTGCACTTGTTGCAAATATGTCAAAGCATAAGCTGACATCAGTGTCTCGAATGGTTCCTGCTATAGGACATCTTCTCCTGGAGTTGTACTGCATCTGCATCTTTTCCGGAATATTTATCCAAGTCATATGTGTAGCCAGTTTTGAATCACATCTTAGCCATGACTTCACGTCTCTTTTGAAGGACTTTAGAGGAAAGTATTGTTTGGAAGATAGAAGTTGAAGTTTATTTTTAAAAATTGATTGTTTAAACATTATATTGCCCAGTGACCTATTTGCCAGAAGTGTACTAGGTTTCTCGGCTGGGATATGAAATTTTTGGACAAAAATGTTGTCTACAATTTTCTATTGATCCAATTTTATTATAAGGATATTTAGAATTGGTGTGTTGTCATCTTTTGGTAAACTATCAGTGAACAAAAAATTATTATGAAGTTCAAAAAACGCATTTTACTTATATGTATATGTATCTATGTCCAAATAACGAATTTCATAAAAAAATATTGTTTTATTAACTAGACGTGCCCTAAACATTTTGTGCAGGAGTTTTTTAGTCCTAAATAAACTTACCTCGACATTTTGTAATTAGAATGTACCAGTAGGGCACAGCCTGAATCAAAAATGACCCATTAGGATTGAAAGGGTTAATAATGATTGTGTCTAAACTAAAATTTTTATACGATATTACAAGTAAAGACAAAAACTACAACTAAAGTGTTTACTGCAGATACATTTTGATCCTGTATGTCGCAGTACGGCAGGAGCCAATACAAATTTCATTAGCATAAAACACCCAGAGAAGTATTAGTAAACTTGTACCAGCAACATTTGTACTTTTTACTATCGTTGTTATTAAAATTAATTCAAAAACTTATAAAGCTGTGTTATTTATAGTCTACTACACGTGGAAACATACAGATTTTGGGACTTGAGAAACGTTTTCCAGTTAAAGTTAATCGTGGGGAAAAAGAAGAAGAAGGAGGGATTAGTGGTATAGGTAGCAACCTTTCAAAGGATTGAGATTGCCATAATTATCACTAGCCTTCAGAGAAATGTGGCATTTGCGGATTTTTTCGTATTCAAGACATTAAATCGAAGATGCGACTCTTCTAATAACTTTTATCAATTTATGCATTTGAAAAATTAACGACTAATACTAATAGAATGATAGCTGATGATTATATGAATTGTTTCTTTGAGTAAACCCTTCTTCCAGGATATTTTCCTTTAAATAAATGAAGAGATGCATCACTTTTCACTTTCCCTTATTTTTCGCATTAATAAAACTCAATCTGTTTGTTTCTCACTCCTATTTTTAATTATTTTTCTCTCCTTCAACTTTACAGAACAACTTGAATAGAAAATGTTGACTCAACTGTGATCCTTCCGTAGAATCAAATTTAAAATAAATTCCTTCGAAACTTTGTGTTTTCATTCAGTAGCAATATTAGGAAAATCGAACATTCAATGAGGTTGAATAAGGAAATTTTTCAACCGAACATCCTCAAGGTTTTTGATCATTTCACCAATTATCAATCTCATAAATTTCTTTTTTATATTATTTGTGAAAAAACACGAAAAACAACGTAATATTTTTAAAAAATAAGTACTTTCCAAAACCATATTATTTACATATTGAAAAATTCTTAGCCTACTATAGAACCAAACAAAATTTCGATGTCAAAATATTTTATTACTCAAAATATTCTCCTCTTGATTGGATACATTTATTACAGCGAAGCTGCAACGTCTCTAGACCTTTAAAAAAAATGTTTTTTCTTGCTCTGCAAACCAGACCTCCACAATTTTTATTACCTCTTCGTTGGAAGAAAAGAGGAAAAGAGACGATAGTCGGACGGAGACAAATCTGGTGAATAAGGAGGTTGTTCTAGTAATTCAAACCCTAAATCACGAATTTTTTGTATGGCAACATGAGATTTGTTTGCAGGGGCGTTGTCCTGCAAAAACAAAACACCTTTGGATAGCTTTCCGCGTCTTTTCTCTTAAATTTTTTTCCTGTAGAGTGGTCAGTAATGTCGAATAGTAATCTCCAGCTATTGTTCTAGCCTTATCCAAAAAATCGATCATGATTACTCCATGGCAATCCCAAAAAACTGAAGCAAGAACTTCTTTTCCAGCAGATTTTTGGACACGAAACTTCTTGGATCTTGGAGAACCAGAGTGTCGCCAATCCATCGATTGTTGCTTTATTTCTGGATCGTAGAAATATACTCAAGTTTCAACCATAGTAACAATTTAAGAAGTCGACATCGTTTTCAAATTCACAGATCGAACGCGATGCTTCTATCCCTGCACACTTTTGGTCAACATTCAAACCTGGCCATTCCGATCGGTCATCATCTTTACCTCTTTTGAAGCTTGCTCCAATTGTTCACGGTAGCATACGAAGGGTATTGAGCATATCTTCGTAAATCTGCTTACCTCTTAACCCTTTTAAATACAGGTACTTGATGATGGCTCGATACCCCAAATTTTTCGATTTTCACAATTTCTGTGGACATTTTTTTTTCTTTTAATTTTTCGCGTAACTCTGGTTCACTTTTTTGACGTCAAACTTTACACTTACACTTCTAATAAGTTATTGTTCATTGCTACAGTAACGCAATATTTTGTTTATGCATGAAACTGGACTGGTCTAACTAAGTAAGTAAGATTTAATTTCAATCATGAATAGACAACCCCGGTATATAATGGAACAACTATTAAATACGTTGTATCTGATACATAATATGAACATTTATGTAAATCGATCGAATATTACTATATATATATACAGCACATAGTTGTATGTACATATCAACAAAAGCCTATTATGTTCGGAGATTATTCATACATCAATAACTAGCCAATGTCTAGTTAGTAATTCCATGTGATCGAAATCGGTAAAATTATTGGAATATTTCGCATCCGAGCTCAACTTACTCATAGTTAGTTATCAGAAAATTATATTCTTGTCGTATAGTAGAAATTTTTGTCGGATGTGTATACAGGGTGTTTCAAAAAAAGGTAATCTCGTCTCTAGGATGGATGGAAAACTGAAAAATATTTGGGATTTGTTAGGCACACATTTTTTACGATTTTGCCGCAACTATTTGCAGTTTTGTATTGAAATTTTATACGAATATGGTTTGGAAGCTGATACATCTAATGAATTTGTTTTTATGTCTGTCGCTCATAGAGGGCGCTAGTTACATGGTTCGAACCAAGAAGTATTGTACATAACTTTTTCAATATTAGATTTATTGAGTAAAATTTGAAATGAATTTAAACATCATTAATTTTATACCAAAAAGGTACTTTTGGTAAAATTCGATACTGCGTAATGAGACCCCATCGATAAAACGGATACATTTTAACCCTGTTCAAAATTTTTTTTAAAAATTGGCGGTAAATCTTTGGATCTAGTTGTTGTAAATTGTTTTTTGTTATTGTACAAACAATTTAGTGCTTTTTGGAATGTGGTGAATTGTCTTAGCTTCATAATACTGTATTGAATGCAAATATGCAAAGGAAAAATCGTGATAACTGATGTTCTGTTTTAGAAAATGCATTTTGGGAATGTATCATATTTGATACTTTACCCGTTTACAATAAAAGTTAAAATTAATACGCTAACGGAAATGCTGGACACATCCAAATTTTATTTTCAATTGTACATTAAACAATTTTTCTGATGTTCAGCTTGATGGGAATTTATGTAGCTTCACTTTTAATTTTTGCTCTAATTTGACCGGACTACTTCCTTCAACTGGGAGTTACTTAACTGGGAAACTACTTGTCTTCAATGCTTTCGCTCACTCTATTACAGTCTTCACAAAGTTTTTAATCAGTTTAAGTTTAATTTAAAGGCAACACGACCTTTTTTCACATCTTAGTGGCTTATAATTTGAACTAGACAAAGAATTCAATTGTGTGATTGTCGAAAACCTTTAAATTATCGCATTATTTTGTCTGTTTAAGGATTGAATACCAATCATGAATTGCGAGATATATAACTATGAAGTATAGGTAACAACAATCTAAAAATATTATTCAGAATTTGTGAAATAACTTACGGAATCAGGGTAATCTTGTTGATGCAACGCTGTCGTACTTCCTGTCCTCGATTCCCCGGGACTTGAATGTCTCCTGCTTCTTGTTCCTGCAGGATTATCTTCCTCGCCACTGACGTAGTCCTGTAAATAATATTACAATATAACCAATACGGGCATTTTCTATAATATTTTTAGAGAAATATCCTTTATTAATAATATTTATATAAGAAATATATACAGGGTGTTTATAAATTTATGCGACAAAATTCAATAGGTATGATATTAACATGGGTCCTGTCCTTTAATAATATTTCCTTAGCCCACCCCTTTCCAAGATACCACCCTTAAAAGATAATGACTAAAATTGACTTTTTTTTCCTATAATTTCAATATTACAAAAAACTTGAAATTCTGTAATTTTTGTGCACTAGCAAAAGACTACCACCGGTATACGGGGGTGAAATTAGCAACCCTAAAATGAAAATTCAATTTTAGTTACCACTTTCAAGGGTGATATATCTCGAAAAGGGATGGGCTGAGGAAATTTTTTTATAGGAAAGACCAATATAAATTTCATACATGCAATTACTTCCTGAATTTTGTCCCATAAATTTGGAAGCACCTTGTATAAAGATCGTTATAGATAAATATGTACAAGATGTGATAAAAAATACGGTGAATTATCCCATTGAAATCAAAGTGAAGAGGTAATACAGAATTTTTGAAATAATCCCATTCACGTTTTCTAATGTTATATCCATTACTTTTTTCATATCTACAATAAAAGTTTTTGCTCACCCCATAATCCACAAATTTCTCTTTCATGTTGTCAAGCAAAAGCCAAAGCGGTGTCTTACAAAAAAAATGAGAACTTTTGGAAACACAGCAGTCAAGAAACCTCTTTGAAAACTTCAAAATAAAATTAATATACCAAATACGATCTTACTAAAGAGAACTAACAAGCCATAGGGTATAAGGATTTACTTCTGTACAAATTTATTCACGTATTTTTTATTCACACCTCGTATATTATATTCCTCAAGCATAGTTGATTGTGTTAAATGATTTGTTCGTATTATATTTGTACTAATTTTGACATTGTTTTTCTTCTTTATGATCACCATATATTTCATTCCTTTACTAATTAACTTAATATGTCAATTAAAAAAAATGTGTATTATCCTTTTGGGAAAGAAAAGAATCATCAATCAATCGTAGATAATGAAAAGCAGCAGACGATAGTAAGCTTAAGAAAATCGTTTCTTCTTTTGTATAATTCTCAGTAGTATTATCAGTTCAAGACGTTCCATACTCTAATAGTCTACAAAAACTTGGTCTTCCGCGCAGACATGATCTAACCATGACTCAATATCAATTCCAAAAATGATATTTTTTTCCTAATCGTTCATTTTTATATCTATTTTTTATACAAGTATCAAACATGTAAGTTATTACAAACTAATTTATTTTGCATAAACGTAGTGTGGTCATGATTTGTTATTCTAACAGAACAAAAGGTCATAAAAACTTTATTTTTCAATATATTCTCCCTCTATTTCCAAACATTTTTAGAGCTACTATACCTCTATAAAATATTATGCATCCTTACAGTCAAAATGTCTGTACAGCGTCTTTTTAATTTCATCGTCGTTGTTAAATATTTTACCACTTAACTCAACCTTAAGCTTTGAGAATTGTTTGGGGATTGAACCAAATCAGAGCTATATGGTGGGTGTTTAACCTCTGTGAAACTACATCCGCGTACAGCAGCTTTGGAAAGCGAAGCAGTATGGACTGGAGCATTGTCATGACACTTTTAAGTTATTTCGCTGCGCCTTTTTGCGATAATTTTTTGACGCAACTGTTTCAGTAAGTCAGTCCCAAAATATTGTAGTCATCACTTTTTCGTGCATTTCCTGACCTTCCCTTCTTTGGCAAGGGTTCTCTATGCTACTCCATTGAATCTTTTGTTGATGTTATAAAAGACTATAGTTTATACCATCAAACAAGCGGCATTGGAGGCACTTGGATCCAGGACAGTTAATTAGACAAATAAAAAAAGAACTAAAACACCATGGTTCTGTAAGGAAGTGATAGCTAAATGTCAAGAAAAGAAAGAAGCCTACCTGAAATACAGAACGTCAAAAACCCTGAATTCGTACGAAGATTACAAAAGAGTACGTAATGAAACAACAACATTAGTAAGAGAAATCAAGAACCAATATTGGAAACAATGGAGAATGATTTTTCGGCCTCCAGAAACAGATATCGCGAATGATAAAAGGAGAAAGCAAAGAAGTCAATGAGCTCTTCGAGACAAACCAAATACAAAAAGAAACATGTGTCAAGTACCTCCAAGAACTCTACGGGAATGAAGACGCAAACCAAACACGCTTGAAATAACTACAAAAGAATATCTACAGTTTGAATTGACAGAGGTGTAAGCGGCTATCAAATAGCTCAAAACCAAAAAAAGCCCAGGTTAAGATGGCATAACTAACGAATTACTCAAATACGGAGGAGAAAGCCTTGCCAAGCAACTAACAACTCTCATTAACAAGAACGTGTCACGTCAAAAAATCCCAGACGATTGGAGAACGAGTACTACGATTCTCATTTTCAAAAAAGGAGATAAAAAATACCATCTAATTATAGAAAAATAAATTACTGGGTGGCACTCTGAAACTTACAACAAAAGTCATCACAAGCAAAATAAACAGTCTCATCACGTTAACAGAGAAGCAACAGGGATTTAGATGGGGAAGGTCGTGCACAGATGCGATCTTCGACATCAAGCAGATCACAGAAAAATCAATTGAGTAGAACAGACTAGCATTTATGTACTTTATAGATCTACAAAAAGCCTTCGATCGAATACAACTATAAGACGTAGTACATCTACTATACGATAAACAACTCCCTTAAACTTGATAAAAACCTTTGAAAATATATACATGGACAAGAAAATCCAAGCCAAAGTGAACGGAGTGCTAACGGAGCAAATAGCAGCAGGGATTCGCCTGTGAGACTCCTTAAGCCCCTTGCTTTTCCATATCATTATCGACGAAATAATCAATAAAATAAGAAAGCTAAAGGGCTACCAGATGAGGGACAATATTATGTTACGCTGATGATGTTGATCTGGTCGCAAAAAATGAGGATAATCTTCAAAGGCTTTCACATGTGTTTAACTGCACAACTAAATCTTTCAATATGATAATATCTGCATCCAAAACAAAGTGTATGACCACATCCAAAACTCCGATAAGATGTAGACGATCAGATAATTCACCAAGTAATGAAATTCAAATACATAGGAATCGAGATTTCAGGATTTGGAGACGTAGAGAACGAAGAAGAGAGCAACCAATGGAAGAATAGCATATGGCGAAATAAATATATCGGAATAGAAGCCAAATCGAGAATATACAAGGCCACGGTAAGACCCATAATGATCTACACCGTCGAGACACGACCAGAAACGGCGAAAACCAAAAGAATTATGGAAAACGCACGAATGGGTTCTATCAAGAAAGAAAGAATGTAATCAGCACATAAGTCGAATGGATAACAACAGACTGGTCAAGATAGTGCCCCCATTGGGTCTAAGGAGTACCGGCCGACTCAGAAAAAGATGGAGCCACAACCTTGAAGCAGGATAGGAGGCAAGGATGTCGAAGATAAAACAGGTGACTACGCCTAATACACGGAATAAGAAGAAGGAGAGTTTATACTATTAATTTGATGTTTTCTGGTGTAGTCACAGGTCCTACCGCAAGACAGTCACTCTGTGTAACGCTTGTTCACACTTGTCTTTGACACATCAATAAAGATTTTTAAGACCGCACTTTATTTACCATATGAGACGAAGATCTCATATCTCATCATCACAATCACAACTTTGACTGAAGACTAATATGAATATGCTTCCTTCTCACTCGTGCGACTTCTTAGTTAGACCGCCTGCTTGATATTGTAGGCTTTATTCTTAGCGTCATGTTGATTGTGAGCCACCAACCGTGATTTTATCAGTCACTTATCAATTTTTCTTTCGTTCTGTTAAAACTAATTGTGGTGATCCTGTTTTCTACAACCTCACCATCCCTTATTGCTGCTTCTTTTCCTGTTGGTACATTGCACTTGTTGGTAACCAGATGACCTGATATTGCAAGTAGCCTTAAACAAGTAAGTTAACTTATGGAATGGAAAATACTCTTCTGGGAAACTGTAACCAGAGAAGTTCTGCTGAATGTATCAACGTAAGTAAGAACAATCAACGAATACTAAACTGAGTCCTATGGGGATACTTTAGCCTCAAAAATAACTGAGGACGCTAGACCTAGCAGATGATGCGGTTTGCAGATTTTGTTGCGCGGAGGACGAAATATCTTATCCACATTCTCTGGCAATTGAAGCCATCCCATATTCTAGACTTTTTAAGAGGAGTGGGATTGATAGATCAGCTGAGTGTCCCCAGTGTCGCAGCAAGAAAAGTGGACACAATAGATCCTTTGGGTCGCAGTGTACACCAGACCCCAAATCCACACATATGGAGTGGAAATGATAGCTGTTATGACTTTCTGGTATAAAATATATTCAAAGAACCATGATTTTGCTTGAGGATTTGATATATACAAGGTGTCTCACATGAAAACAATCTCAAAGCAGAAGCGTAATCGAAGTCGACTTTTGATTACATTGTATTTGTCTGTAATGGGATTCCACAAATTCTTCTCGGTAATCAATCGGAGAAGTCTAAACAGACTGTTTCAACGCCTCTCAAAGAAAGTTATCACGTTTATTGAGATGTGCGGGTGAGCGGGAATGCCAATCTTGGAAACAATGATTTGGTGGGTTCGAATATCACTTACATTGACACTTAAATGACTTGGTGCTTCTCAATCGCAATAGAAAACCGTCAAATGAATCAGGGGTTTTCGTATGAATACTCATTCTTGCTACTTAAGTTTGGGGATTAACAAATAATTACAAATATTTATAATTGGATAAGGCTTTATAGTTTTTTAAAATATTCATTTTTCTTCGGCGGGAATAAAGAAACCATTAGGTGCCAAATGAGGACTGAACGGCGGATGACACTCTAATTCAATGTTTTGACTATTCAAAAACGTTTTTGTTTGAACTGATGTGTGAGAGCTTGCATTTTCGTGTTGAAGAATAATTCGTCTTCTGTGATTGGTTTCCCTGTTTTTTTTGACTACTTCTGGCAAACAAATGCTGGTGTACCATTGAGAATTGACAGTTCTACGTTGCTTTAATGAAACAGAGGTGACATGTCCAATCATTTCCAAAAATAACAGGCTTGTTGGATTTGACTCGTTGTTAAAAATGTCAAACTTTATGATGGAAATATCAGATTGGATATATTCATATCAGTGTTGTGTATCTACTGTATAGCAACTCTTGTACCCCTACGTCTAAAGTAAGCCGCATAAAAAAAAGAATTTTCTTTTGAATTCAATCGTAAAATACATCGATATAAATTCACTTGTACTTTTTGGGCATGATAAGGATGGATGGTAAATTACATTCCGTTGTTCAGAAGATCTTGATATGCCACTCTGTCTAGATGAAATTTCAATGTCGTTAATCATCAATGGTATAACTAAATTATCTATGGTGTGGATATATAAAGTTTCCAAATCAACTGGGGTGAAGAACGTCTGTGAAATTTTAAATTTAGTTCTCATTTAATAAAACCCCTTAATAATTTCATACAGTCCACCAAATTTGATATTTTCAAGTTGAGTTGCTGCAAACAAATTAATTTCTGGGACTCTAAGTCACTATAATTCCTTAGGGATGCAACTTGGTATACAGGGTGTCCCACGACTAGTTAAAACTATCTGTATATGGAAAAATACTTATAGTAAAATCATGAAAATTCCTACGTTTGAGTTTTCTGACACTATCTTTTTAACTAAAATATTTTCAAAGATATCCGACTTCCGGTTCTACTTGAAGTCGACTGTAACTTTGTTATTTTAAACAGAACACCCTGTATATTAATACATTTTTGAAATTTACATAAAATTTTAGTATACTGTTGTCTTAAAACTTTTTTCGAAAAATGCATACTTTTTAAGTTACTAATTTTTTGTAAAAAATTTGACTGTTACAGACCCTCATAAATAATTTTTTTACGAGGTTACCCTTAAAAATATGAAAATAGTTTCTATTCGGTTGCTTTTAGCAAGGTCAGACGTATTTGAAACTATATTGAAAAATTTTTCATTCTATACAGGGTGTGCATGAAAAGTGTTCAAAGTTCAACTTCATAAATATCAAATTTCTCTATTTTTTTAAATAGAACCACCCGGTTTTTTCTATTTTAATGCATTCAGGGGTAAAGAATAAGGCAAATTCATATATACTATCCGTTGCCTAAACCTTACCGTTATCCAGATATTAAATGTTTTCTGTAAATTTGTAGAGATACAGGTGTGGTTACGAAGATTATGTAAATTTGCCGGTAGAACCGGAAGTCAGCCATCTTTGAAAATATTTTAGTTAAAAAGATCGTATCCGAAAACTAAAACGTAGAAATTTTCATGATTTTACTATAAGTATTTTACCATATACATATAGTTTTAACTCGACGGGGGACACCCTGTATAGGTAAATTTTTATTTGGGACATTCTGTATACTATAATTACAAATTCCAGTTTTCTTAATCATGAATAAGAATTAAGATCTATGAACTAAATCAGACTAGTACTTTGAAGGAAATTTTCTTCATATCTTCAAATTGATTCTACAAAAATTAATTTTAGAAAATAATAGATTTTTCTAACCAACTACTTAAATATACTACTTAAAGCTCTACTTTAAAACAAGCACATTCTCCACAATTCATACTAGATAAACAATGTCAAAACAATTTATCCCTCACTCTAATTTATTTTACTCACAATAGAGGCAATATAGTAAATTTCAAAAGATCAGATAGAGAAGGTAGTGCAAGTGGAACATGATAGAGATATGTTGGTGCTAGTGCTCTAAAAACAAAATAAGCTTCAGATAAACTGAATATATTTTGTGTTTCTACAAGCCTACGAAGATAAATAGGAAAAATATGTATTTATATATAAAAGAAATTAAGATTGAAAAACAGCAGTCACCTGATTTTGGTGATCTTCGTCATTTAATTTTCCTGTAGCACTTGCCGGTCGAACTCTAAAAAGGTAAAACGTCTTAACGGTGTTTCCCTCGTACATTTGATCAATTATTTACACCAAGGCTCAATTCAAAGAAGTTAATCATTCCAAGATAGAAAGATGAATACATCTTTTGGTTATATGAAAAATTCAACTCTAGCATAATTCAATCTACTTTCTATAAACTATAAAGATAAATATAGTTATTTATATATATCATTTTATCTGTTCTGTTTTTGGTTCCTTTATTTAGTTGGAAACTAATGCCCTTTTCACTTACCTTTGGTGAGCTCTCCCTGTAGTCGTGGTCAATGTTATTCATTATCTGTATAGGAACGTCAATTGAGCAGCCTAATGTCAATTGTCAAAATCAGCTGACACCCAATTAAAAAATGGTTGCCGGGGGGTAAACAAATGCTTTTACCCTGAGTTTTTGCATAGTTTGTGAAGTTATTTGTTGGAATTTAGACCTTATTGTATCCAGTTTCATTACAGCTTAAAAAAGTGGAAAATTTTCTCCTGGAAACGTGGCTTTGTCGACTATACAGTGTTGTGCTTAGTGTAGGTAAGCGGTAAATACAGTCTAAGAGGTAAGTATATTGAAAACTTGTGGAAAATAAACAGGATTCTCACTAAAGCTCTCTTCATCTAATAAAAAATAATTAACTCCATCTAAACCTTCAAGTTTCTTCTTACTAAGAGTACTAACTCATGTTTGATAAACTTGAACGCAATAGTATACAGCAGATTGACTAAAAGTACTCAGTTTCAGTTGTATTAGTATCTAAAAAGTATCTATAAAATACTCTTAAACCATAAAACAATACAAAAAAACTTTCAAGACCTGAAAAAACACAGGTACATACGAGAAAATCGATTGATTACCCCACGGCATCCATTTTGACAGATCAGCTGCTGAACTTTCTGCTTAATGTTATTTGCGAGCTGACTGACTAAAATGGTAGCGTACGTCAAGATGGCGTCAAATGACATCAAGGTCAATATAAGATAATTTAGAAATATTACTATTGAATTTGTTTTCAATTTCGTAGTCCCGTCTCGTTTATTTCTCGTGTAATTGCTAAACAAAGTACTTAATAGTTATGTCGATGATTCCGGATTACCTTTGATGATTAATGTTTTGAAATAATAATGCCACAGCGATATTTAGATAAAAATTCAATAAATTCAATATTATATTTTGTATTTTAGGTTCAATTCACAGTGTACAAATTTGGGGGCTTCTTGGGTTCAAAAAATACCCATACCCGTACCCACCCTCAACTTGAAAGACTCCCAAGCGTATCTATGTTTCGCTAGAATCTAATTCTGGTTATCAGATCTCGTAATATTTGAAAAAATTTTTCTAACAATATGGTCTAAGAAAGTAATCTAATGGAATTAATTCCGGATATCTTGATGGCGAAATCACGTCATCTCGGACAATAGATACTTCATGATTTTGAGTCAATAAAACTATCGAAATGTGGGTAACTTCCTGTAGATATGAGGCAATGTCCAACATTTCAACTTCGTCTAAGCTATTGTTCAAATTTGTAGAAAATTTCACTCACAGAACTCTATCACGATGCACATACACCTGTATGCTTATGCCCAGACACAAGCCATCTCTTTCGCACAATGTGACGTCACGTTGGAATCAAAATGTGAAGTATACTGAATGCGGTATACTTTTTTTATTTCGATTCCAAAAGTGATATTTGATGCAAAGACATGTCTATATATGTTTCATATGATTAGTAAAATTGTGAAATTATTCAATTTTATAGTATCGTTTATATATTAAATAAATACAGTTATTGGAAAAAAAATAGGAATTATGAGTGTTATTTTGTGATTTACGACATTCATTTACCATATTTTGATCAATTTTATCCTCTAGACAACAAGGTCCTGTACACTGCTTTGCCGAGTCTTTTTTTTTGGAAACCAAAGTATTTCTTTGGTATTTGGATTAGTGTTTTTGCATGTAGCGATGGCATTAAGATCGAATAACAAAAAGTACAATCGTTTAAAAGAAAATAACAACAGTTAGGTCAACTCTATAATAGACGGTAAACACAAAAAAATATTACAAACACACAAAAAACCAGTAAATACGTGCAACTTCAACATAATCTTAATGGTCCAGAAATCATTCTGATTCCAGCATGACGTTATGCGCGAGGCGTGTTAAATTTGGGTCAGCATATCATTGTATGTGTATCGTGAACAAGTTTGTTGTAATAAGGAGCATTTTCCAACCCAACAAGATTATAGTAGCCTCCAGATTAACAATTTGAGAACTAAGGGACAAATACACCTGGAAAAAAACTCCACTATACTGCCTGCATCAACAATTATCATCGGAAAGATCAAATCAAATCAATGAATGAATGAATGAAGATTGTATCGATGAGTAACGTATTTAACAGTTTTTAAGGTCGAGAGCCAAAGGACGAAAACTTTAGTATTCCAATAAATGAAAAAAAATGACATGAAAACTCATTTGAGAATGTACACTACCGGTAAATTGTTTTTGCCCATCCCATAATCCGCGTGACAAGTTAAAACTTGCAAGTACCGCATGATTTGTTGATTATTCTTTTATTGTCGATTATTTCTTCGGTGTTTATGATTGTAGTCAGCGACCCAGAACGTGTTGTGATTTATATGTTTTGAACCAAGACATCTTTTTGTGAAGTTCGTATCCGAATTGTTTTGTTCTCGCAAAATCAGGCTTGTAAGTTTCAAAATGAGTTGAACCAAGAAACTATCGGTTAAAGCTCGTGCATTAATCGCAAATCTTCATAATCTAGACTAAAGTAACTTTATCATTGCTACCAAATTATAAACACCTCAACGTGTGAAAAAATATGGATCCACCAGGAGCTGTGGCGATAGAAAACGATCAGGGTGGCCTCGAAAAATCACATCCGTTGAAGATAAGCGTATCGTATTGATCAGTGAACGTGATGACTCATGGAACCAGAGACAGCAGCTCAGATCAATGAATCTAAGGATCTGCTTCTACAGTGAAAAGGAGATTGAGAAAACTGGCTTTTTTGGAAGGCTGGCAGTGAAGAAAACTCTTTCAAGACGTCAAATGAAATTAATAGTTGCAATGGGTTGAAAAACATAAAAGTGGGAGAAAGTTTTATAGAGTTTGAGGTTTTTGTGTTTGCGCGCAGGTCAAAGGAAGAACGGACGATAGGTTGATGTGTAATCTGGACTGTAAAACACAGCGGAAGCTTGGTGATAGTTTGGGGATGTTTTAGAGAAAAGGCGATTGGAGACTTTGTATCTTTAAGAAAGAACGTTGAAAAAAATATTAGATAAAACTTTTTGGAATAATTGGGAACAAAGTATTTGGGACAGATTGAATAGGAAAATCAGAAAGTAGTTTCCAGCTTCCACTCCACATCTTTGGAATATCCTAAAACGAATGGAACCAAATAGACGACGATTATTAGTGCATCACACAAATGGTTAAAAACTTACTTCCGGTAGTGTATGTGACAGTATATTCATTCTGCGAGATACCGATTCCATAGAATAACAGATTAATCCAATATATGATAGATTCCCCTAAATTATTATCCATTGGATTTTTAATAAATGTCTAAGAAGACAATCACCAACTTTTTAATAATATCTAATGATCCTCTAGATTTAACTATTGTTAAAATATTGGTACAGTTGAATCAAGCATAATTTGATTATAGATATCAGTACGTCACTCCTTTGATTTGAGCCAAAGTGTATCATAGTAAGAGATTTTTCGGAAACTATGATCGTGTTAACTCTAAATGTAGGAAAACTAATCTGGATCAGTTTCATTGTTGTTCCGAATCGAAAATACGTTTTCTTCGGCAAATCCCTGCTCAATAATAATAATGAAAATAATTGAAATCAATTACAACAACTTAATTAAGATCTATAAACATATAAAAATAATTTAATATTGAATAACTCTGATAAAAACTCGTTTTGGTTTAGGATCTAAGTGATCTAAGTAATCTACCCGATCTCGGATCATAGTTTTCGAAAAATCGTAATGTTAAAATCAAATTTCCAAAAATTTAACATCGATTCCGATATTACATAAAATTTGAGATCTTGTTGAACTGATCTTCGTAAATATTTAACAATTAATAACTTATCGAAGGTCATTTTGTTAAAAATAATGTACTCAACAAGTTCACTGATCTATATTCAGTAGATCCTCCGTGTCCTCTATTTTGTTTATTTAAATAATTAACATTTATACGTTCGTTAGTTTGCTCCATCATAATATTTACAATTCTTATTATTCTTATGTCTGTAAAAAAGGGAACATGATTCTTCTTGAAAACACAGATCTAGCTAAATGTCTCGAATCCAATAATTTCTGAAAATTATATTCAAAGACCGACAATGATGATGACATGATGCAAGACAACGTGCAATGCGATGCAAGACGCAATATTTCTTGATCAAAAGCATGCGCAGATAAAGTTCAGTTGATTTTCTCATACAAGATCTCGCACTTTGTTATCGATTTGGTACCATTTTTATTAGGATTTCTCTGTTAACTTATGTTTTATTTTCCTTAGTATTCTTCATCTATTCTCAAATAATTTGAGTGTGTTTTGCCGTCTAATTCTATAACTAAACTCATATTTCCCCTTCTATCTAGCCAGGGCATAGCCCGCCATCGCTTTTGTACTCTTTTCTGACCATCAAACTCCAAAAGAAAGGCAGCAGCACCTATATATATTGCCAGTGATGTACTGACCACCTTTTTCTTGTCTAATGTACCCAGATTTGTAATTCGTAAAGGAGGCCTACACTTTCAAGCGGCTTGATCAAATGCTTAAGGCTCCGATTGATGGGCGCTTCAAGCGTACCTCAATCAAAACTCAAAACTCTCAGTCGAAGCTGAGAAGAGGAGTGTGGAGCGTATACATTTGGGCTTCCTGGCCTTAACATTGGTTGCTGTGAAGGGGAGGAACCACAAAAAAAAGACGGTGGTTTTTATCAATCACCGTCAATGCTTGCTTCAAGTTTCAAACGGGTTTCTAAACCATCAATCACGCTTGATACAATCAATTTGCTCAAGCATTTGATCAAGCCGCTTGATATCCTAGGGCCTACTTAATGTCAAACAGCAAGCAATATGCGTCTCTGCAATATTTTGATCAATCAGTCCAAATAGCATTAAATTACTATCTATCGTATAGTACATATGTTTAGAACGCGGGCGGTCTTTAAAAACTGTGCGGTGACTTTTCTGCTACAATGATGGCCGTCAAAAATTGGTTTAACGAGTTTCAACTGATGAGCAGCGTCCAGGTGTCCACAAAACGGTTTTACCTTTAGAAAATCCATAGATAGACTGTCGATTAAAGATGCTCGAGATAGATGAGACAATAGGCATCTCAAAAGAACGTGTGGGTCATATCCTACATGAGAATGTTATCCTCGGTATCGAGGCCGCGTTTGCTTACTACAACAAGCGCAACCTTGAGATCATTTCATAGAATTGTTTGATGCTGTTTAGGCGCAATCTCAAAAAATTTAGATCCACTGGTATACAACAGACGGCAAGGACCCGTCGAAATAGTAGAATTTATGCGACGAATTTTGTCCATAGAAGGCGAAGACTGTCCTATCGATTGGAAAGCTGATGCCACCGTTTTCTGGGATTTATTAAATGTGATCTAGATCGACTGTCTAGAGAAGGACTAAACGGTCAAAGGGCTGTACTATACCGGATAATTGATCAATTGAATGCCGAATTGGAGAAAAAACAGTCTTATTTGGAGAAGAAAAGAATGCTATTTCAAATAGCCACAGTTAAATTGGTCGAATTGGGGCACTTCATCCACTGTATTCTTAGGATTTGGTCCCGTGCGATTTCTCTTGGATATCAAGCTTGAAAAAGTCGCCAGCCCGGCATAAATTTGAGCCTCCGTTACGTAGGCCCACTTCGCATACTTCGAGAAAACGTATTTTGTTTTTCTTATTTATTTAAACTGTTTTTAAAGGGTGGGGTTCCGCAATTTATTTATACACTTACACTAAACTATTCACTAAACTATGCACTAACATGTATAACTAAAAACTCGTATAATTTATTTAAATAAACCATTTGGCTCACTTTTTACTATCCTGTGTAACCATCGCATTCTCCAAACTAGTATCGATGAAAATAATCGAACAGAACCGACATTACGGTCTATATCATTGGACGAATTATAACAGTATTATTGAAACGAGTTGAAGGAGATTGGCTGGTAAAGTATATGGAACTAAAAGGAGACTATTTAGTGGAATATACTTTTCACCTATGCTTTTTTTTTCTTATATGATCGAATCTTAACTCCTGTGGTTGTTTTTTCAAAGAATCATGTACATTTGAAAAGCATTGGAGCTAACAGCTTGGTATTTGGATAGTAGAAGTTCGTTGACTTGGGGTTTGCATCTAGCTAGATGTAATAAAATATTTAGTCCCGTATTCGAACTTCAAAAATCGAAATTTAAATTCTAAGAGCGAAGACCCAGTAGAAAAATAGTTTTTTTATCGTTTCCTTGTTATTTCTCAACCGATTTTTGAGAAATTGCTTTAGATATTAAGTGAATATAAGGTGGAGGGTACATTTTGTGATTAGTGATTCATTCAACTACTGTTTAATTGAGAAATGATGATTTCAAATGACTGGTTATATATCACTTTATAAAATTATATCTTACGTGAATTGGTTGCTGTCAAAATTTCAAATTTACATATGGAATATCAGAAACGAAGTTAAAAATGATAATTGGAAGCTTTCCAAATAAATAGAAATGCTGAATCGTGGTAGGATCCCAAACTAATCCATTTTGACTACAAATTTCAAATAAATGCAGAAAACTATGACATAAATTTTCTTTCTCGGCTATTCTAAACATAAATGGAATAATGTACCGGGCAACCATCATGTTGTAAGAACATGTCACGACTAATGGCTAAGGCTATGTCTTCTAAAAGAATTGGCAAAGCCTAAATATCTTTCTTCATTAACTGTTTCATTAAAAAAATTGCCTAATGATGTAGCTTCTGTAGACTCTGATATTGGATCTTCCGCAACCCACGTTTGACGATTTATTCTACCATTATTATGAAACGTGGCCTCACATTCAGACTGTGATGTAGGACAATAAATGATTTTAGTGGAAGAAAGATTCTCGTTCACATTTCTGAAAATATGTCGAGACAGAAATATCGACATAATTTCAAATATGCCCTCTAGTGGTGGACCTGAAATTCTGAAAATAACGCAGCTTGTTACTTCTCTTAAGCCCGGTATAAAAATCTGTCATAATTTTACATATATCTGAAAAATAATTGATTCTTAATGCTCTCATTCACCGTATTCACTTGATCTGTTTCAAAAAATTGATTTTTGGAAATCGATATCAAGAGGCATAGACAAACGCCCTCGTAAGAGATACAAAATGTGGAAATTGTGCTTCTCGGAAAACTCGTACATTGCAGGAATTCGTAGTGGAATAATTTTGGAATTTTCTCCCATTAAAAAGGAATCTCAAGGCGTTTAATGTTCCACATGAAGCAGCTCCTAGCATCTTGCAAGTAAATACCACAAAATCTACAAGATTATCCTTGAGAGGATCGTGTGACCGGTAATTTTGTCGTAGCCACAACAAAACTTATTGTATCCCAAAGTTCCAAATTTGTTCTCCATTTTTGATCCGTTTGGAATATGGAATATATGAAACCAAGCATTTTATCAAGAGTTTTTTGTAAATATTTCGTTGCTTTTGTCACAGATTTTTGTAATTACTGATTTTTTTTGAATGACCCTCTTATCGAAATTTTAAATCGCACCAACTTGACCTATGAGTGATAAAAATTGGGCGATTGACAGGAATTTACCATTACAGTCAAGGAACTAGAGAAGAAGTACTAAAATTCGAAATTTAGTCAAATGAATGAATTTGGGACATCTTGTATAATATTATCATATATTAAAAAATTATTTTTTACCAAATCATTTACCTTGTAGGATTTTTGTCAGCCACTCCCATTCCCAAACCTGAATCTTCACTAGGTGATCGATGATAGTCACCTTCATTTTGAATATTTATAATTGGTGGCTGAATTTCGCCATATTCCTAGATTGAGATTCAAATATAAGTTTTATAAACTTTTTCAGGATAACACTAACTAGGTCGATTCTTTTCAAAATGGCCACCGAAACGCGCGTGTAACTGCAGGGCCGGCATAAGACGTCGATAACGTAGAAAAAGGGAATAATAATGAAAACCTTACGTAGAAAAACTTCAAGTATTTTTAACATGGAAATTTAACTTCCACAACTTACCTGTACAGGTAGAAAAATCAACTTTTCAAATCATTTCAAGAAGTTTTCGCTTTTATTAAACTTTCTGCAACATGAATCTATTATTGCCAGATATTTTTTATTTTAGTTTAAAATGTGCCAGACGCTAATTTTGAATTTTTTCAACATTTTAATATGGTTCAAATTTTTATATGATGTTATTTAAGTATCTAAAAACCTAAAATAAATTTGCTGAACAATAGTCCGATAGTTAAATCTTCAGCCAGACCGATCTAAAAGTGATTGGTCATGTTGAAAGAGTACAGACATTCACGTGTGTGAGAAAAATGATTTATTATCAAAAAAATGTTACAATTTGTGGACAAAAGCTTGTAAAAACTAAAAAACAAACATTAAAATAACTAAATAAAGATACAAATACAATACAAATACAATACAAATACAAGTTATTGCAAAATGCGAGAAAGAATGATATCGATTTGGCAAGTGATTGTGCATTTTTTTGCATTGTAAAATATTGAGCCCTTAACTAATACTGAACGTGGGGTAGGTGTAGGTAAAGGTCGTAACGAATAGCTGTGCAACATCCTTTCTGAAATTGGAGAAGTGTGCTTACGAATTGGGCTTCAAAGAAGAATAAGGAAGAAAGAGTAAGTATTTTGAATCTTTTAAAGAAGTCCCTGCAGTGATCCCTGCTCTTTTTTGTAGTTTGAAGATTGGCTCAAATTAAGTCGCACCACACGTACCCCAGAAGGGAAGGGCGGAGATGCGACTCAATAAGGGCCTAATAAACAGTTAAGGAGATGGATAAGTTCAGTGTTTCGGAAACTGATCTCAGCGCAAAGCAGGAGGAACTTAATTTTTTATATAAGGAGGCAATATGTAACTCCTATTTCAAGGAATTGTCCACAACATCCATGATTAACACAATCGAAAGCCTTAGAAAAATCACAAAAAAATGTTGAAGTAAAGTGATGGATGTTTAGACTACAGTAGAGAATATTTAGGAGGGAGGCGTTAGTTTTGTCACATTGGTGTATTAATTGCTTTGTTTTAAATGTTTTTGACAAAATTGTGTTACAGTGGCTAGTGGGAAATTGAAAGTGTTTTTTGTAAAGATAGAAATGGAAAAATAATAACTTTTGTGGAAGATGAATTGAAAAAATATTAAAAAGTTCTACAGATACGTCTAAATTTTAAAGTTAAATATGATGATGGCCCTGCCAGCTAATACGTCTTAAAATTCACATACAGAAGTTAATATCCAAGAAGTTAACACTCATAATGCAATTATTCGTTATGGCGGAAGGTTTAACAATCGAATTATTGTTTGACAAATTGATTTTAGTTTTCTGGATACTCTTTTTATTCAAAATTTGCGTCTGGCACAGTCAGAACAACAATAAAAATATCTGGCAGTAATAGATTCATGTTGCAAAAAGCTCAATAAAAAAAATAGAGACAAAAAAAACTTCTTGAAATTGTTGGAAAATTTATATTTTACTTATACAGGTAGGATGAACATCCGGGAGACATATCTGAAAACTGGCCTAACTGAAATTTTTGTTTTCCCGCTAGCCGTCGTATCAAATTAGTCCTCTTTGTTTTGTGACAAATATACAGGGTCCTTCACGACGAGCTGAATCGATATGTATATGGGAATGTAGTGCGACTAGTATTCTGAAAATTTCCTTGTAGGGATTTTACAAAATGCTTGTTTCAGCTAAAGTAATTTCAGCTTTCTGAAACTTCCGGTTATATCGGAAGTTGACCCAAATTTCGTTATTTTAATCGGAATGCTATGGTTTTTAGTAAATTTTTTGAATCTACGCAAAATTTCAATATAACTTTATATAAGGCACAATATGCCTAAAGACAACCACTTCTTTATTATTTCACATTTTCGAAATTTTTTGAACCATGCAGCCCTCCACTAAAAAAATCATATTTCTAAGTTTAAGTGGTTCAGATCTAGTATTTTTGTGATTTCAACAAATAACACTTACAGCTTTCAAAATCTGTAAAAACCTTGACAAAAATTTATATAGGGTGTTCAGAAAATGGTGCCGAATTTCGCTATCTAATAACTTCGAAAACTTAACTTTTTCAAATGGCAACCCCCATTTTTCTTTTTACCATTTTATTCTACGCTTTAAATTAAGGGGACTTCGTTAGTTAATTCATATATCTCAAACCAACGGTTTTCATGGAAACTAGAAATTTTCAACGAATAACAAAAGTTAACGTATCAAAAATTAAAATACTTTAGTCAATCAAAAAATATTTTAAAACGCTACACTAAGAGAAGAAGAACAAAACTAAAAATTAAATTAAAGTAAATGTACAACAAGAAGCAAGAAAAGTAGGCCTAGAAATGAACATTTCTAAAACCAAATTCATGACAAACCAACGGACAAACAAAGAGAGTATAAATGTGCGAGGACAACAGATAAAGAAAGTGAACTCTTATATCTACCTAGGTCAAGAATTAACATTGGGTAAAACCAATCAAGAACTTGAAATTAACCACAGAATACATCTAGGATGGGCGGCCTACGGGAAGATGCGACACGTCTTCAACTCCAACCTACCCCTCAAACTAAAAACCAAGGTTTACATGGAATGCATTCTCCCAGTAACAACCCACGGATGTGAAACATGGGTCCTAACAAAGAAAATCTTGAATAAATTAAAGGTACATCAAAGATCAATAGAACGGAAAATGATAGGAATAACGCTTAAAGACCATAAAACCAATGAGTGGATAAGAAATAGAACCAAAATCGAGGACATAGTGAGGCGAATAGGTAGTCTTAAATGGAACTGGGCCGGACATGTTGCTCGAAATATCACCAACTGGAGCGGAAAAATAACAAGATGGAGACCTTGGGGGGAGAAAAGAAGCACCGGCAGACCACAACAAAGATGGTATGATGATATCAAGAGAACAGCCGGACTTAACTGGTACCAAGTGGCACAGAACAGGGAAAACTGGAAAAATATGAGAGAGGCCTATATCCAAAGGATAGAAAACGGCTAGAAGAGAGAGAGAGAGAGAGAGAAATGTTCGAAATGGTTGCTCCCAACTTCCAAATATTTATGGCTTCTTCTTAAAAATCCGTGCGGAGTGGCGTTTCGTATTTTCTTGCGGTGAAAGAATTCGAAATGCATTCCGAACTCTTTCCTGCCAGTATTTTTTTGTTTGTTGATATGTTTTCGAAGTTTTTAAATAGCGAAATTCGGCACCATTTTTTGAACATCCTATATAAATTTTTGTCAAAGTTTTCACAGATTTTGAAAGCTGTAAGTGTTGTTTGTCCAAATCTCAAAAATATTACACATTAACTCATGCAAGCAAATTTTAAGAACACTAGTCGCAGTACTTTCCCATATACACATCGATTCAACTCGTCGTGAAGGACCCTGTACAGTTGATTGTTATGGATACATTAATCAAATAACTCCATATATGTAATACTTCTATATGAACAGTTTCTAGTGGAAGCTGTTCCGACTAAGGAAGACAGAACGACAACGATTTCTCTATCCTCCGAGAAACCAGCTCGGTTCTGCGCATTCTCAAGCATGCGCAGTATAGATAAAGTGTCTCGAACGATAGAGAAAATGAATATTGTCGGCACCGTAACGTAGAGACTGTCCACATAGGAGTATTACATATATGTATAACTCACGGAATGTTCCGTCAAAGTTGCGTCGGCGCCTCGGGCTTTCTTTCACCACTCCCTCTACTCGTTTTTCCGGAATAACGGGTCCCCACGTGTGCTGTATAGGGTTTGTAATCTAATAACTGAATGAAGATTCATTTCTAAGTGTGTGTGTTTAATGTGACGTGACGATGTATGTACTTTGATGTGTTCATAAAACAACTTAAACTAATTTAATGAGTTCTAAATCAAGCAAAGATTTAGAAACGGGTTTTTTTCACTTGTCAAATCAATAAATGAACTTCAAGAATGAGTTATCAATATATTTTAGTAACTCTCATTGTAAGCGGCGCCAAAGTTTATTCTTTCACACACACAATGTTGCTTCAATGCCGGCCCTGTGTAACTGTGAATGTTGATGGAGTACTAGTAGTACATAGTGTGTACAGTACATTAAGGAGTGTTTTTTTTTTAATTATATATCAATTTAAAACTATTCGTTTTTCTTCTAATTATGAACTACCACCGCTTATGTAACAGTGTAGCTTGTATAGAATAATTCAAAGAGTAGGGGAGTTAGCATACGAGTGTTGCTACTTGAGTTTTGAAATATGGCAACACTGATGTGAGTGTGTCAAATTTGACATTCATATTTCAAAATTTTACTACTACCGTACTCGGAACGTGTTGTTATACAAGTGTTATTTGAGTTGTTTACAGATACTTGCAAACAATCATCTTGGTCAAAATATGGAATTCAATGGCGAACATTTTGAGGCGATGATTTGCAACGTGGATTGAAACAAACTCGCTGCGATTTCTGGTGATGAAGCACCATCGTGTTTCGCTGATCGCGAGCCAATCCAACAAAAGCACTGCGAACCAAAACGTCGCCTGTTTTTCCGGACATTTAACACACGTTCCATTAGAGCAGCGTAGAACAGTCAATTCTCAATGGTAGACGTGGTAGAAGTATTTACAAAAATCAGGGAAATCAATCGAAGAAGACCAATTATTCTCCATTTGAAAAATGCGAACTGTCACACGTCAGTTCAAACGAAAGCTATTGAATGGAATTGATGGGTCATACGCTTGGTTTGGCACCCGATGATTTCTTCTTATTCCCGCAGATCAAAAAGAAATTACGAAGTGAACGTTTTTTTACACTTGAAGAAGCGGTTGATGCGTTCAAATCACATGTTTTGGAGATACTTCAATTGGAATGGAAAAAATGCTTCGACAATTGATCTTAATGGAGATAATTTTGAAAAACAATGATCCAATTATTAAGTTTTGTTTTTATTTGTCTCAAAACTTAAGTAGCAACCATCGTATTTGCATCATTGGTTAGACAAAGGTAACGTTTTTTATTTATTCTTCATAATATAAATTTTATTTTGTCATTTCTACCATAAAAATTTTATTTTGGGAAATTTGATCTCCATGTGTTTTTCGTTCGATAAAAAATGAATGAGATATACTAAAAGTCTCAAATTTCGAGTGCCATAATAAAAAATTTAGGAAATTTATTGGAGGTCCATATACTTTCGGTTCTGGACGTTACATCTCGTCTCCGAAAGAATATATGTGATTTTCCAAACTATTGGAATGAAAATAACTATGGAAATAGAAAATGCCCGACACTTTTTAGTGACAATAAGCTATAATATCAAAAAAATGATAATAATTGAACCACTCTAATAAATTAAACACCGATTTCATAGTTTTGTATTAGATGAAGTACAAAATAAGACTGTGTAGAAATGTTATGGAGATATTACTATAAAAGAAAACAAAACTCACATACTTTTTTATAAATACTAATAATTCCGAAATTTACTAGCTTTTCAAAGGACAGAAAATATCAAACACTCGGTGGATGCAAGGATCTATTTCGATTGTGCAGAAAAAAATTTGTGGTAGTGTTTATAAGGGAGATTACAACCCCATGTCTCATAATAAAATATCGGAATAATAAATTTATCAAATTTAGCTTTCTCATATTGTATATTGCCCCCATAAGATAGAAAACCCTATCTCCGAAGACCAAAACCAATTTCTTCACCTGCATGAAAGTTTGGATACTTTAAAAGGGTTTTGATGTGTAAAAGTTATTGTTTTAATGTACACAACTTTGTTTTTATGTTAAATTAATTGATGTTTCATATTTATTAAGAAAAACTGGATTTAGGGCTTTTTATATAAAAGTTTGTTGCTAGTAATACACAGTCTTAAGTAGCCTCAACTCCCCATATGGTAGTTGGGGCTTTTTATGATCATAATTATAATATTTACCCTAAAATAAATAATAGATTTACATAAAACAACATTTAAAAACCGTATAATACCATGAAATAAAAAGAAATCTGGCACTTCTGACTCTTGGATGCTCAACCAAAATCCACACCGGTTAGATGACATAAGGGGGCACAGTTTTTCAACTAGTTCTTTTTGGAAAAGTTCTTAATGCATTTAGCTTGCAAAAAGTTCAACACTATTGAACTAGATTCTTCATATTTGGTAGAATACAAAAGACTTGTATCTCCTCTTTTAGCAGTTATTTTAACAACAACTGTGAGATAAAGTATGGAGTTGACAACGTCACCTCGACTTTAAGTTTTTGTCTCCCCAACACCAAGTTCTTTGGTGTTTACTTTTCCTGAGTTTGATTGTTGAACACACTTATCAAAATAGAGCTGAGCTGCTGCAGCTATGCTTATTGTGTACAATATAGAGAAACAATGGAGTTGTTTGATGACTCAGCCGCTATGAAGGCCCTAACTACAGGAAACCCTGCAACTGTGTCTTACGAAAGAAGGCCCTAATTCCATGGTAGCACGGTTAACTTGAATAGTAAATGCCCGAAGTGCAACACTTTGTGGATTTAGGGTGTTTTTAGTATTTGTTTGTTACATAGGGCCTCCTTTTCTTGAAAAGAACTTCAAACTGGAGTTAGGACCAATATAAATTTCAATATAATTCATCACTATAATGGATTTAGAGCTTTCGAATGTCATAAAATGGTGTATTTTTTTAAACAGAATCAAAAACTTTAAAAAAATAATTTAGAAAAATGTTGGAGGTAGTACCTTTTAACTTATCAGGGCAGTATAGCTACTTCAGAGTTCCGAGTAATGATGTTATTATACGGAATAATCTCAATATAATTGTATACTTCATACAAAGTAAATAAAAAAAAATCAGATACTTCAGTTATGATTGAATATTATATATGGTTAACCTCTCTGCTAATTCTTAATTTTTATATATTGTCCCGTCATCTAGTGGAATATCAACAAACTGTTGAGTTTCAATTAAACGGTAAAACAGAAATCTAGACACGATATTCGTTTCTTGTGTAAATTATTTGATGAATCGTTTTACATTATGAACGAAATTTATAGAAAAATCTCTGGTTAATTTTATATTCTTATGACCACTTTGAATTTCCAAATATGAGTTTTTATTTTATAAAATTAGAATGCGAAAATTTCCGGTTTGATTTATAAACCTCCAATCGTTATCCTTACCTACTATTCTTGTTACACGATTTCTGTATATGAATGGAGAAATGTTTTCATTCATAAAACTTCGGCTAGTCTGGCTTTGAGTCAGATAATGAAGATGGCGCAATCGATCAAGGCGTATAGCCTTACAAATATATGAAGAGTAACAAGGTAATTTAAATAGATATTTTTTTGGGATAAATGAACATTTATTTTTAATCATGATTCCAGTTTTTTATTCTTTCTCCTCTATAAATATTGTGTATTTGATTTTCAATATTTTCTACATCAGTTAAAATGTCTAATTAGATTCGCATATATATTTTGTAGTCCACTTTTATCTTTGTTATTGTTTTCTTTTTTCTTAGACCTTCTTATATGTTTTTACTGTTAAATGGTCTTGATTTTGGGTCTAATATAATTTATATCAATCAATAAATCGACTTACTACATAAATATCAAAATAAAATCTTTTAAAATTATACAAATTATTTATATTAGTATCTAACTTATTTAATCAATTTTCTATCTGTATTTAAAAACTGTCAATTTTTGGAGACATCATTAATTTTGATACTGTTATAGATATGGAAACTATTCGTTAAGTTCTTCATCAAATATTTTAGAATACTGTTAATAGTGTTAATATACTTAAAAGTCTGTAACAATTTAGCTCTTATTTATGTTTTATTTAATAAAAACTGTATTGGTCTTTGTGGCGTCAAATTATTACCGACAATCGGTTGCGATCGAATGCCGGTAAGCGGAGTATAATCATTTATCATATCCAAAATTCATCATCCGCCACAGTGGATCAGTTAAGACCCTACTGAAGACAATTCATAATGCTTAGTCTGGTAGTATTGACATAAATCGCTGTGTGTAGTTGAAGATGGCGTAGTGGCTGACATCTATCGGGTGGAAGATGAACCTTACGAATAATAAGTAAACTACTTTAATAGTTACCTGTTCGAAAGCTACAAGATTTTTGCTATAGCTAGCCACACACTATATGAAAATTTATGCTTAATATAATTATTGTTTCTATAGTTTTAAATTGAATACAAATATTGGGATGAATAAAAATAAATTTGGTGGATTATACTATATAATAGGTGCTATATTTTGATTAAGGTAACAAAATAAAAAAATCATGATAAAAATGGAGCAAACTACAATGGATTTCGGCTATAGCTAACCACATACGAAATGATATAATTATCATCTGTTTTATTATTTGTATTTGTTTTTTGATACAGAGGCTTGGATAATGGAAAAACTATTTATAGAAATAATTTTGGTAAGTTATCGAAACGGTTATACGAAATACCGGGCGTAAAACCTCGAGAAACATTACTATTATTCAAAAAATGTTGCTGTTGCTATTTTAAATGTTTGAGTGTCCAAATACAAAAGTTGTTTTGTTATATCTTCCTAGTATACTATCAATTATTGTCTATACAATAGGGTTGCCAACCCCAAATTTAAAAAACCAAGATTTGAAGAAAAACCAGGACAATTCAGTTTAAAAACAGGACGCATTAATAGAGTTGCAATGGTTAAATAAATATCTAGTGAAAACAGGTGAAATAAAATTCAAGTAATTGAAATAATAACACTTTTTAATGGAAATATTTGAATAAAAAGTTGAAAAATAGTTAAAATATAAAACAAACACTTTAGTTTGTAACAATTTTTTTAAACTTAGGTAAGTTATAGACTATAACCATTAGATATTAGATATTATAACATATAGTTACAAGTAAATAATAATATGTATGTCTAATGCAAGATTTGAAAAGTGGCGCGCGAATTTTGAAATTTGAAAACCCAGGACGCTGCTTAAAAACGATTCAGAACGTCCAAGGACACTACAAAAACTAGGACATGTCCTGGGAAAACAGGACCGTTGGCAACCTTACTATACAAGCATTCACAAAACATTAAAAACGTTGACTCGTTTTTTTTTTTACATTTAGGTTTTTAATAATAGTTAGAGCCACGAAACTGATGAATATAATCACGCCTTGTATGGTCAAATCTATTATAATTGATTTCTCTAATTGTTATTGATGTTTAATATTTCACTAGCTATTTAAAAACCTTATCTTTAGTCCGACAGATGTCAGTGACTATGTCGATTTCAAGTATGTGTAGCGACTTCCCAGAATCTCCCATAGTACTCAGGGAAGAGCAACGAGTCTACGCGCGAAGCTATGACGTGAACGAAGATAAGGGCCTGTCGAAATGACAGGGGGTGTTAGAAAGTTCTTCTCCCCGCCCATCAGCGGATTTATCCGAGGGTGTGTCATCATACGGACCTAAGGCCACTCCCTATAGTAACCAGTGACTTTTAACGAGTGAATAAGTGCAGTGAAAGCGGACTCAGGTGTTAGGTAAGACTATGACAAAATTGTTTCCGTTTTCAGGTAGCTGTCCCAAGTACAGCCTTTTGTGTTACTTAGAATACTTTCACATAAAGGAATTGCTTCTCAGTACGACTTAATATGAAAGAAAATTAAAATCCACAGGAGTTAAAAGCATGGATCCTGGAAACTCTAAAAATAAGGAGAAACCTTATGATAGAGGCATGTCAGCAGGAAGAAACAGACAGACAGAAAGTATAATGAGGGTACCTTAAGAAAGAGGACAGCAATAAGCAAAACAAAAGAATACAGTCGTTGATGGAAACCATAAAAAGGATGGAGACACACGTGCCAAAACTTCTGGAAAAGCGGAGAGACAAATCTCTGAAGAAGGAGACACCGCGAAGAAACAAATACAAGAATAACTAGAAAAAAATAAGGAGAGAGGAAGAGCCGTATACAGAAAAACACTGACACTACCCGAAAACGACTACCACTATTCATTCAGTCCTAAAAACAACAGGACGGAGGGCTGCATCCTCAGCAGGACCGAAAAACCGAAATTTAAAAACTGCGAAGGAGAGCACGCAACTAGGATTTAGCTACACACTAGCTACTAAGGAAATGTCAGTTCCAGCAGAATAAAGGAACGCCAGAGATATTGAGTATGCTGCAGAATATGCAGACATTCATAACGACACTGGTCACACAAAACCCACCAAAAAAAAAGAGACAACCTACTAGAGGATCTTCCAGACAAGGTAACTCCGCGCTTCATAAAGAAGTGCTAAGTTATACATAGGAACAGCTTCAAAGAAGGCGAATGATCCCTCGCATTAGATCTTTTCTTGCCGAAGAAGATTAGAAAGGGTTTACCCGAGACAGCAAAAACACATAGACACCTTAAAACGTCCAAACAAATCAGTAGACAAGAGTGTACAGCAAACAGGGGGTGATGGAATGTCTTTCTTCGCATCCATCCGTGGATATATAGCAGTTTTGTGCTCTAAGGAACAGAAAACTGTGATCTTAATGTTCGGAAACTAATTTGGTGTTCAGAAACCGATGGAGTTAATCGAGACGTAGTCATGTATTATGATCTCTTCTACTCTGGTAGACCAATGGGTCAGCTGACGGGTTGTTTCATTTGTCTATGGCTTTTTGAACTGGCTACCTACTATCAATTCTTATGACAAGCGTAATTGATGGGTTACTGAAGTTTTCATACTTTTCTGAATTTCAGCAAAAAAATAGCTAATTAGTATTGAACTTTTCCATGTTAGTGGGTGAATAGTTGATAACCGATCGAAAATTAAAGCACAAAAAGTAATAAAATCAAAAGTTCTTGTAAATCATGTTTTAAATCTACAATTTTCATCGAAAATTGAATACGACGTCATAAATTGTGATCTAAATCTCGTTCTGTTAGGATTCGCAATCAGCTGATAGGCAATCTACCTGAACCTGGGTTATAGTTTTCGAAAAGACTTTATATTGAGTCATAAGGAAGGTAACAGATTAAATAAACTACAAAAAGAGAAACTGTGGTAATTGAATAATGATAGTCAAATTCACGTTTAGAATTTCACTTCAGTTAATTTCGTAACTAATGATCGATCATTCAAAAATAATTAGCGTTTCATTTGTATAAATAAAATATTTATTTCGAAATGCAAATGTGATTTAAAATTTATTTACCAATTAGAATCGAGAGATTCATTTGTTAAATAATTTGTAATTGAAGTGGCGTCGAAAATACTAAATTACAAGGAAAATATTTGATCCAATTTGAAAAACATATCTCCAAACTTTGATATATATATATAACACGTGGTATATTTTACAAAACTTTGTAATTAATCTGGTGCTAGTTCAATTAGTCGATTAGTCAATTATTTTTATTTAATCGTTTAATAGTTATTATTTAAATATAAATACACATAATAATGAGGCAAAATAATCGTATTTCATGAAAAAAATCGAGTAAAATTTTACTGTTTCATAATATAATGTGAATAGCTAATACATTATTAGGTAGGCGTTAGTCCTAGTTCAGAAAAATTGAAAAGTATGTAATGGGAGTTGTCGAAATCAATGAAGAAATAAAGACCAAATAAAGAAGTGATATTGAATTAGTGATAAAAATATGGGGAAAAGAAATCGTAACCAAATTCATCACAGTATTAAAGTGAGCGGAAAATTAAGTAAGAATAAAGCAAAAGGAATTCAATATTGCGGTACCAAATAAAATAAAACATAGTAAACTTAATGATGAAGCAAGAATAATGACAAAAGAAGGGAAAACAAAGAAATTTTACTGCAATAGCGTTAACACAATGTCAATAACTCCTTTTAAGAGGTTTCAAACGAACCATAATATAGAAGGTGTCTCATAAATAATATTCCTATCGTCACTTTGTTAATTAAATAATAATACAAAAAGAAAGACTCAATATTTGAAGTATAGCCAATCGTATTCTTTCAACTCAACGTTCAGCAAGCTCTTTGTGACCTTGGTAAAACCATTCTCTGGAATTAGATGCAAAAAAACTGTTCTACTGTATTTCCAGCATCTCCTTTGGATTAAAATTTTTTCTCGTGCAAGAATTTCTCCATGGATCTGGATAAATAGTGATCTGAATCCTTCGCTCACTAACTTTTATTTCTAATATTTACCTTCCGCGAAAATCATATTTATTGCACTCCATACTAGTTTATAAAAATGTACTGCATCACCAGCAGCAACTGTACTCTTCAAAGAAATGGAAACTAGTTTTAACGTGTTACGACATGTTCAAATTTAAGTACATATGAAGACCGACTTTGGAATTTGTGATAAAATTCTGGAGATAGAGTTTTGAAGTGTTTTTTTTTTTACTAAATTGACAATAATGTCGGGAACAAAACCGGAAATGCTTATTGAAGAAGTAAGGAAGTATCTAGTACTGTATGACCGGACAAACGAGCTGTAACGAAACTCCGACTATAAAGACATAATCTGGAAAAAAATTGCGAAGGTCAAATGTACAGTAGAGATTAAATATTATCTTCACTGATTACTCACCAGTAAGTAAATGCAACCAAATATCATTAACAATTATTAATAGGAAGTACATTGTATAGCTGTAATATATCAGAACGATAATGGGGGTCTTATCTTCTTACTACCCTAAACTGAAAAATTGAAGAATTGTTTGAACTGCTCGCTCAAATTAAATCTGCAGCGACGAGGAAACTTCTGAAGACGAGATCCCTCCACTCAAATATCATCAATACTGGCAGTCTGTTCACGTACATTGTAGCTTTCGTTACTTTGAATGAAATTGTGCAAAATTCACCATTTTTCACCATTGAACATAACGATTTAATAGATTCAAGACTGCTGAGAGTGGCGAATGTATCGAACCGGAGCTACAAATCGGAAATAACCCGAAGGATGTGGGACATGTGTGCTCATCCTTTCTGATCCCGCACCGAATCGTCTTTGGAGCAGAACCGGACCGGAGTCGGATCGGAGTGGTGTACGAAAAGTGTGTCCAGGCCTTAAGACACAGTTGCGGTCAATGTCAACATGTCGCTTGACATTGACAAAATTTTTTTAATAAAGATCGCAACGCATCGAATCGTAAAATCTGTTTAATTTTTTCCTATTAAGTTTATATAAACTGACCTGTGATAAATTGTAATTTCCATTCCCATAAAAAGCGCGATTTCTGTGAAAAATCGATTTTTGAAACATCTGAAGATATGGATCAAATGAAACTTTATATCGAAACAGATGTCTATACACTTTTATGACTTATCATATACTTTTCTTTCAACTTCCGATAGGTTATAAATAAAAGACAAGGTCATATAAAACAATAATTTTCGAAATAATCACCGAAGAGATTGAGACATTTGTCCGTTCAGTAGCAATAGAGTAAAAAACAGACCTTGAAACTTCTGAAAATTCCATAGACAAAGCAGTAATGGTGAATCTTAAATAATTCTGTTAACTCGTTGAACCAGATTATCTGAAACGACAGATTTGCATCCTTGGCCCCTTCATCATGCACATCTTTAAACTTTCGACACCATTCACGCACAACACCATTACTCAAGAAGTTTTCCCCATACACACGATGTATTTCTGCAGGACTATGGCCTTCAGCCTGTAGAAAACGAATCACACTTGGCAATTCAGACTTGGCGGGGCATCAATAATGTTTACGTGGCTGTAGCACAACGCCGACTGACGCCTTAATGTCAATAATGGCGGAGTGTGTAGTGCGAAAGCTTCGCAGTCGTTTACACGGTTTCTTCTGCCCGCGTAGTGTCTGCACGGAGCGATCGGAGGTTGAAAAAAAAACAGCCCTAGGATTATTTCCAAATCGATTTTTTAGCTTAAACGACCAGGCTATGAATTACTTTAAAGTCTTATTTATCGCGTCATGATATTTTACTCTCATTATTATGTTGGATTTCTAAGAGAAAGCTTCAACTTTATCACTGATGTAATATATTTAGATGTAATAGATTTTGATACGAATATTTATAACTCTGGTTTTAATTTAGATACACGATAAATTTTAAGTATATAATGTGCAGTATCTGTTCACGAAAACATGTCATTTTTGCGTGCATTAAATTGTAAATAAATGTGACAACAATGTAAATATAACCGTGACAGTGATATCGGATATATCATAATAAAAAGTTTACAAGATTATGTACAAAATTCAATCTGTATGTCGAAATCTGATTCGAAGACTCAATTAAACTCTATATAAGTGATTAGATATGATAATTTCCGAGATACTGGATGTTAAAGATTTTTAATTTAGTAAATAATAAACTCAACGATATAATAAGAAGTTCAATATACAAATAAGTAATAATTTTTCCCCTACAAAAGGTTCAAAAACTAATTTTTCATCTTTCCACAACTTTATTGTCAATAATATGTTTTTAAATCTTTGAGTGCAAATACTTTTACGCCTAGTCCAAGCCCACGCCTCTCAAAATGCGATCTTCAAAGAACGATACATTCCGAGTAGTCAAGTGCATCAAAATCGACCGGATAGATGCAATGAATGCATTTTGCAGTTGCATAATTTCTCGAACAATTATAAAACGATTGGAAACCCGGAAAAATCAGTTTCCCGGGATTTTCGCCATACTGAATTCAATTATGGCATTGAAATTCGCCGGAAATGCACGGATGCGGTTCTACGGGGGGTTCTCGGAAAACCCCCAAGAAACGATTATCGGCAAATTTTAATGACCCGTTTAGTTTCTCCGAGATACAACCAACGAGTATTCCCGTCGAATTTTAATACCGGAATCGGACTCAGCGTGCCCTAAAACCTCCGTTTTTGAGCGATTTTTTCAAGTATCCAATCGTTTTATAATTCGAGAAATTATGGAACTGCAAAATGCATTTTGAGAATACAAAAAACCGCATATCTACTGCTTACTAGCTTCTTCGACTCGTTTCCTATCTTTCCTGGAGTAGATAAGAAATTCCCTCCTTCGGTAGTATCGATGTATTTCGAGATGGTGCTACCTCCACTCTCCCCCATTTCGTCCGATGGTATCACCAGTTCACTTTGCTGCTCGCTCTCTCCATTCTACTTCCATGAGTTTATTGGATATGTCCAGCGATCCTCATATTTTCTTTAGATTATTGCTCCTATCAGCTGGTTCTTAAATCGAATTCCTTTGGTTTCCGATTATTTGTGTGAAAGTTTGACTCGCGATGGATTCCTCCTTCGGCTCTGGTGATTTATTTGGAGATGACATTCCGTCAATCCTGTCTTATCTCGTTCGTAGGTTCGCTAATCTTCTCTGCTATTTGCTCTTCATCCTACTTCATCCATGATTTTAGTGGATATGTCCAACTATTCTCATTTTTTCTTTAAGATAGCGTTTTCTTTTTTCGTCCCTTTTCTCTCTTTTGTTTATTTCTTCCCTTAATCTTCACTGTTAGCTGCTTGTCTTGTCTGATCTCTTCAACTGGTTTCGAAGCTTTTGAAATCTTTTTCTAACGGTTTCCTCCATGATGTCTGTTATCTTCTTCTGGTCAAATTCTCGGTTTATACGTATCCCCACGCTCAATATGGATATAACATATGAGGATAAGGATGATCCATAGGAAAGGAAGCTCATCAGTTAAGGAAGTATCTCTGTCAAAGAGAAATTAGATAGATTATTGAATTAGTTAGTTTTCTTGTCAATTTAGACATGAGAAGAATTGCTGCAAAATGTTTGAATGTTGACCAAAAGCGTGCAAGGGTAGAAGCATCACGTTCGATCTGTGCTCGTTTTGAAAATGATGTAGACTTCTTAAACCGAATTGTTACTATGGATGAGACTTCAAGAACTAAGAAGTTTCGTGTCCAAAAATCTGCTGGAAAAGTTCTTGCCTCAATTTTTTGGGATTGCCATGGAGTAATCATGATTGATTTTTTGGATAAGGGTAGAACAATAACTGGAGATTACTATTCGACATTACTGATCACTCTATGGTAAAAAATTGAAGAGAAAAGACGTGGAAAGCTATCCAAAGGTGTTTTGTTTTTGCAGAACAACGTCCCTGCACACAAATCTTATGTTGCCAACGCTCTGGCGGTCTGGTTTGCAGAGCAAGAAGAAACATTTTTTTTTGAAAGGTCTAGAGACGTTGCAGGTTCGCTGTAATAAATGTATCCAATTAAGAGGAGAATGTGTTGAGTGATAAAATATTTTGACATTGAAATTTTGTTTGGTTCTATAGTAGGCTAAGAATTTTTCAATATGCAGAGAGGATAGTAGAAAAAGCTGACGACACCTTCGGACGATATCGGTAAGGAAGGAATGTATCATTCTTCGAGAGAGTTTGAATCAAGAGCGTAAAAACTAAATATTGTTTCAGGTATCTTTACTTCAATCTCGAAGTATTCTAAGTTTATTTCTCAATATTGTTTGACAGAGAAAGTTTCTTTTACGAATCATAAAATGAATTATTTCTTGAAGCTTTCCTTAATATTTTTTACGTAATTATATTTATTAAATAATTTTATACCTTCACTTTATTTATTTCATTATAAAGTTCGCATCAAGCACCACATATGTCTATCAAAAATACTAGTAATAAAATTCAAAAAGAAAATAAAAATGTCTAGTCTACTCGCTTTGTAACATGAAAAATGTCTCTACGACTTACCTCATAACCTGAATAGATGGCGTTATTTGAATCCGGAATTGGCATTCCTTTTCTCTGAAATATTGATACGACGCTATTATCAGATGAAATATCAAAAACAAAAACGAAAAATTACATTAAAACTCAAATTAAAATTATTTTCTATGGATTAGTATTGAACTAATTCCAATGTGAAATCTATTACTGGAAGTATTTCTGGAAGGATTTCATATACTCTATCGTGGCCTTTTCAAAGTATATCCATCAGCACATCGCTTCAGCACTCCTTGGTTAAATTCGGAGACTATAAGAATGAGTTTCACCCTTAGAATTGAAGAAAATGAAAACCTTGATCTTTATTCCCGAGTTTCAATTTGATTGTGGCCTATTCCATCAAAAGTTTACAGATTTTTATCCTACATGTGGTGATTTCTTAGTACTCGAGAACTTCTTTGTTGATAGAATATAGAATTTCTTATCAAACGACTATTGGAGAGAGTGGATTGTACGTTGCACGAAATTTTAGACTGGTAAAAACTGGGGCACAATCAGTGTGTTTTTGGCGCAATTTAAGCCCAACCGAAAGAAGTTTATGCATTGACAAAACATAGAGCTACTGGTAGACACTAGAGAACAAGATACAGTGATGAAGTAGCAGCTGAATATACAAGTAAATATTTACATGTAAAAATCGATGTTATTAAATTCAATAAACAACAAAATCAACCTGAACAACGACAACAAATTTTCCAAAATGCTCCAACCACTGATAATGATTCTAAAAGAGTTACCAAAAATTGAATTAAAGAAATTCGGTGGCAATTTAAAAGATTGGTTGCAATTTTGGAGTCAATTTAAAAACGCTCATGGTGATATGAGTATCACTAAAGAAGATAAGTTCCAGTATTTGACTCAAGCCATGATTCTGAATTCAAGAGCAGCTGATTTAGTTTCCCACCAACAAAGGATAATTACGATAAAGTTATTGATAGTTAAAAAGTCGTTTCTTCAAAGATGAATTGCTAGTTGAAGTTTATGTTCGAGAATTATTAACACCAGTAATAAATAATGCTATCAAATCAAATGAAGAAATTTCATTGTCAAAAATTTATGATAAATTTGAGGCACAATTACGTGCTCTTGAATCACTTGGGGTTACAAAAGACAAGTGCGCTGCAATGTTATATCCATTAGTTGAATCATCTTCACCAGAAGAGTTAATAAGAACGTGGCAAAGGCAAGCAACTACGATCAAATGTAAGGATATCGGAGAAAGGTTAACCAAGTTGGCAGAATTTTTACAAGATGAAGTAGAGAACGAAGAAAGACTTATTAAGACGACGATAAACATTCAAATAATGTTAAATTCAATAAAAATCCAACAGCTACTGGATTATTGACAAAGAAAGCTAAAAATGTCAAACAGAATTTTAAAACTTATACTTGTATATTTTGTGGGGAAGAACATCGGAGTTCATGATGTGGAAAAGCGAGACAGACGATGATAAATGAAACATCGTTAAAGAAAAGAATTGTTGTTTCAATTGTTTGATACCAGGTCACAATACACAAGCTTGTAGAATCAATTCAAAATGTCAATGGCGCGGAAAGAAACACTCAATACTATTATGCAGAGGAATACTGAATCCAGAGAGCGCATCAAGAGAAACAACCAAAGCAGATTCAAGTAAATATAATAAAGAAGCCAACTAGCTAATTTGTCGTTAATACCAGAAGTTTGTCTTCAAACTGTACAGGTAATATAAAAAAAATAAAAGATGAGAAACGGAAGAGGAAGAAATGAAGTATCAATCACATTGTAAGAATCAAGTTGTCCATTTATTGTTTGGTGGAGCCAAAACAAAACCACAGGACCATAGAGATTATTTAATTCATCTTGAAAGCTTAAATAATCAGTATGCTTGCAATTTTATGGCGTTTGATCAAGATATAATTTTTCATGGGATTCCTAGTATTAATAATAGACCATGGATTCAAGAATTATTAAGCAATAATATTATATTAACTGATGTGAGTCAAACTTAGTGGTCTTCACCAGGTGAATCTGCTTCAAAGAAGTTAAAGAGTGTCCTATCGACCAGAAAGTTGATAGCCACCGATTTCTGGGATACACAAGATGTAATCTACATCGATTATCTAAAGAAAGACAAAGCTTACACCTCCGTAATCAAAATTGCTAAATTTGTAGAATTAGATTAGGAACTGCCACCTCATCCACCGTTTTATCCGGATTTAGCACTATTTTTCTTTGGAACTTTTTAAAAAAGTCGCTCTTCAAGTACAAGGGAATCATCACACCGGAGGCTTAGTTTGTAAATGTCAACAAAACGTATTTATCAGATAGATTAAGGAAGATTGTAGACTGAGTAATATACTCAAAAAATTGTGCCATTTTCAAGTCTCTTTTAACGCACATCGTTATGCAATTTTTTTAGTATCTCCTCGTAAAATTTCACAAAGCTCCTTACGACGCACTTATTTAAGACGAAGTTTTCCATTTTTATCTCTTGGCCGAAGTCATAGACTCAACTTTCTTATCAAGTAACAATTTAAGCTATGAAGTCGGTCTTCATGATCGGTCATGCATGAAGACAGTTCGTTAACTTTGTTCAATTGAATATAACGTTTAAGAAAAACAAAAATCTTTTAATACAATAAACCTTCTATCAAATAATATTTGTACTTACGCGTGAATGTCTGTAATCGTGTTCCCTAGGATCTCTAATTCTCGAAGGGTCGAAATCTCTTCTATAAACTAATTCATCAAACTTCATACGGTCGTCAAGAGCTACTATTTCTCTTAATTCGGTCATTAGTGTATACTGAAACAAAATATATACGAGTATATATCTCATTTATTGTCACAATATTTTCAATTACATTTTGCTCTTTCCAAGAAAAATATTAGCGATGTTATAAACTATGTCGACAAACTTTATAGCTTATTCCATAATTTCATAGTAGATTATCTATTCAGAAATACTTATGTGGTGAATAAAACCCTTCTTGTTAATATCGACTACGAAAAGGCATTCGATTTAGTCACAGTTCAACGCTATTGCTGCAGTTATAGATGGGTGATTCCGTTCTAACTGTGATTTTTTGTATTCAAAATTTCAAGATTTTAAAATTTAACTTTTCTAACTTTTTTATGCATATTATTCATCTATTTTACTGTAAAAATAAAACTCTAAGAGGAATTTACTACAACTTCAAAGTATCACGAGCAAGACACAAATGTCGGATTTTGAGTTCCACGGTACTGACTCATTTATCCACGGTACTGACATGGTAACTTAAGATATTAAACAACAAGTGCATCAATTTTCCTCAGTTTGATCATAAACATTAGAATTTATAAGGTAATTAGTTTAAATCATTTGTTACGACAAAAAAAATTAATAATTTATCGGTAAATTCTAGGAATGGACATGACACGGTACTGACATTTAAGTGATGTAGTATAAGTTTTCTTTAAGTGGCAAGTTATATTGTATAAAAATAATGTTTAAATATCTTAAGAATTATTCAATTAACACAAAATTTTTATTAATTGATTATTAATTAATGACTAGTACAAAAAAACAATACAGGACATTGAATATCACAGTTATAATGGAATCACCCAGATATCGTGATGAAACTGCGTGTGAATCTCCTCCAAACAATTCATAACATCTTAAGGATAAGTATTTCAATAACGAAACTGTTAGACAATAGGTATGAGTATAAAAAACGAGGTATAAAGCATGATAGGAACGACCTATAAGTATTATGACTTTGAGACAATCAGGATTGTACCAAATGTCAGGTTCTTAATGAGCGACAACCTCGAGGACAGGTGCTAGGCTAAAAATTCGCTAACGGGTAGCCCGCAGTGGTCAATGACTGGGGTTCAGCACATTCGCAAATGGTGCTGGGCTTTTCTTGACGATTGCACGGAAGTCCACGATGAAGAAAGGTGTGGAAGACCGCTGGTTTCGGATGCTCTTGTCCAAACGATCAATAAGCCGTTCAAATATTGGAGGATCACTGTCCGTGAACTTATTGAACGCATTCCTGAAGCTTCCTATCATACAATTGAAAGTAGTGTTGGGTTATCGCAAGGAAAGTGCTAGTTGGGTCTCCCGGATGCTATGCTCCAATTTCCTCAACAATGTAAGGGGGTAGGCAAGACGGAGAGGTTATTGAAGGAGTTGAAACGTGGATGTTTCATCATACACCCGAAACAAAACAATAATTTCGCGTCACTCTTGTTCACCGCCACTGAAGAAATTCAAACAAACGCAGTAGACAGGAAAAGTTATAGTGACTTGCTTTGGGATCGAAAGGGGGTACTTCTCATCGATTTCATGTAATCTGGGACTACAACAAACTCAGATGTAGTGAAACATTGATCGAATTCCGGTGAGAAATCCAGAATCGCCCGAGAGGACGACTAACGGAAGAAGTAGTGCTTCTTTACAACAACACTTGTCCAACACAGGAAGTTTTGAAGAAATTTGGGTATACTGTTATTCCCCATCCCCTATATAACCTGCCCTTTGTCCCTAGTGATTACCACATCTTCCCTAAGCTAAAGAAACGCTTCAAAAGTGTGTCGTAAAATATCAAGAATATATTGAAAAATAGAAAACATTGTAAGCGTTTCAACGATGTATAACTTGATTAAAATATGGAAATCTTCACTAAAAATTGTACAGACGTGAATGATGTAGCTGAATGAGCTATGCCAATGTCATAATGAGATAAATTACAAGGATAATAGAGGCTATAGATACAAAGTACTGGCTGGAAGCATTTGTGGAAGTCTTCTCTCAAAAAGGCTTTCACCTGATCTCAAAATCTCTAGCTTTCAGTACATTTCTTTTGAAAAGTCAGAAATCGCGTAGTACTAAATCTGTTGAGTGCGGAGGATGTGAAAACAGAGGAAGATAAGAACTTTGAGAATCAGGTGGATTTTCATTGGGTTTTTGAGATCGGGAAACGTCCCGACTGAGTCTTTTCCACTATTAAATCATTCGTATCATTTGTAGACATCCTTTTTTACATATGAGTATATTGATTTCTAAATAGAACTTAATATCTTTGAGTTGTTCGAGATCCATGTTTCACGACAGACATTGTAGTGAAGTGGTTACAGAGACAATTTGACAAACTGGAACGAGCTCAAACTTATCACTGCTGATTTCTACATAAACAAAACATGTACCTTGATGGTAAAATTATTATATTTATCTCACCTTATCGGGGGTATTTAGAAGTTCAGTCATCACTTGTACGAAGGCATCTATGGTCATGTGTCTGGCTGCGTATTCGTCTGTATAATAACATAGGGTAGTAAATTCAGGACGACTCAAAATTATTCGAGCTTTCTCCTCCACCATTTGAAGCGCAGCTGCCCATTTCCGAGTGGTTTGCGCAGCTCTACTTCTATAACAAAAAAAAAATAATCGAAAACTGTTAATATTATTGATGATGTTGAAGTGTGTGTTCACACCGGCGACGTTCAAGTAGTGAGCGTCGAGCGATGTGAGCGTCGAGCGATGTGATCGCGCGCGTTATTCTGTTCAAATTGGTTAAGGCTAATTTTAAAGACAAGCAAAAAATACAAGGCGTTCAGCTTGATAGAAATAGACATTCCAAAGGGGCTGGCCTGGTGTCACTTGGTTGGTAAGATCCTTGATGTCACATGGATTAAACCATGTGTTCTGATATCCAAGGGCACAATATGTTGTGTATCTCTCTCACATGCAGTGAAACTGGGTCATCGGTAGTTATATCTTCATCTTCATCCAGACGTTTAGTTTTGTACCAACTATTACGTGTTACCAATCGCCTGGAACAAGGGCTTTCACCCTTTTCTTGGCACTATACAGGATGAGCGTATTACAATTATTGTTTTGGCCTGTACATCGGGCTGAACAAACGATTAATCTCTCTTTCCTGGCCCGGGGGTAGTGGTCGAAGTGTAGTGATGATGTATCTCAAAATGCAAGACCCTTAGAACTCCGTTATGCTTGACATACAAACATATTTGCAACGTTGTCAGTCATATTCTAGATTGCCAAGTTGTATGTAGAATACTGGCGTTGGTGTACACATCGCCATGGGTTAACATAGGTGTAAATAAGACTTGCTGTAGGTCTACACATATTGTTATAGCATTTCCGTTTGCTGAATCTTCTGAGAGAGTCTTATATGCTTGATCAGCTTTGCAATGATGTAGACGGCTGCCAACTTCGATCTTACTATACAAAGTAGAGTTTGTTGAATTATCAGGGAATTTCTGCTTGAATAAACGGTACATTTTGGAGACACTGATATCAGGACTCAAACGTTTTTTCGATGAGATAAGACTTTTGGAGCAAGCTGACCATCTTTCATTCTTTGTTGTGAATTCGCCTTGGTGTGATGGTAAACGTTCCCATTCAAGGAAAAATCGAAAGAAGCTTGTCGTGTTGATGGAATCTGATTTACCGTTACGTCTTTTCCGTGGTTCCCGTAGGAGAAGTAAAAGAGAATGTTCATTGTACGTCAAACCGTAAAAGTGACGAAATAAACTATGTATGTACGCAATACTAAGAGCTATGCATCCTTCTTTCTCACAAACCGCTGAACAACCTTTTCAAGAACGACATTATCCTTTCCTCGATTGGCTTTGTATGATTTTCTACTGTCTTTCATAATTTTACACTTCTTGTCACTCCATTCCTCCAACTGAATAACTAGCCGATATATTCATGATGGGAAATGAGTAAACAACAATGCAAACACACTATGAAATCTCACAGCAACAATAAAACGTGGGTATCAGTGCTACCAACATGAAACGTTTTTCCACCAAACCCAAGCATGATTCGCCGCATTGTAGGCTATCTAGCGGTTTGAAATCTAACTACTTGAAGATTGGATTCGATTTAGCAAGTGACAAAGATCGTTTATCCATCAAAAATCGACTTTTTGAAAAAAAACGACATGCGACGTTTTACCATCTACTCATTCAATTGATTACTTCAGATATTACGTAGAGGAGCATCCAAACTAGAATGATGATTATTGGAAAACCAACCCCACTACGTATGATTATCATTACTTTGATTATGGATAGAAGTTACTAGGTAACTATATATTATAAACTCATTAGAGGAGAAGTTGATGATTGACTTACCCTGGACTACATAAGTCCCAGTCTCTATCATAGGCAGTGCAGGAATGTGGGACTTTTCCTACGTCCCTCACGACTAAAGACATACGTTTATGGTATTTGAGTTGAGCTACGGCTTCGTCGTGTGTTACGTCCATAAACGACTGGCCATTTACTTCTAGAATTTGATCTCCGACCTAAAGAAAAATGGATTTGCTTATGTTATTTAGTTTTATAACTGTATTACATTTTTAACGAGCGATATCACTATCTACTTTTTCTATAAGGAGCTAGTAAATAATTTCATTGAAAAAGTGTAAATTCTTTTATAAATGTTCACTATTTTTTTTAAATTACACTGATTGATAATAGTAGTTTACACATTTATATACACCGAAACCAAGGTTCACGAGAATGTATTGATATCTACGAGTAGTTAGCCTAGACCAGTTCCATGTTCCATCATCAAGTACCTGTACTTGAAAGGGTTAAGATTTACGAAAATTGGACTGCATATAGTTTTGACATAAGAAAAATTGCTGCAAAATGGATCCCCAAATGTTTGAATGTTGACCACAAGCGTGCAAGGGTAGAAGCATCGCGTTCGATCTGTGCTCGATTTGAAAACGACGTAGACTATTCAAATCGAATTGTTACTATGGATGAAACTTGGATACATTTCTACGATCCAGAAACAAAGCAACAATCGATGGAATGGCGACACTCTGGTTCTTCAAGACCTTAGAAGTTTCGTGTCCAAAAATCTGCTGGAAAAGTTCTTTCTTCAGTATTTTGGGATTGCCATGGAGTAAACCTGGAGATTACTAATCTCCATGTAGGACAACGCCCCTGCACACAAATCTCATGTTGCGATGAAAAAATTCGTGATTGAGGGTTTGAATAACTGGAACACCCTCTTTATTCACCAGATTTGGCTCCGTCCGACTATCATCTCTTTCCTCAACTGAAAGAAAGTTTAAAATGTCGTAAATTTCCTTCCAACGAGGAGGTAATAAAAGCTGTGGAGGTCTGGTTTGTAGTTCAAGAAGAAACATTTGATTTTTGAAAGATCTAGAGACGTTTTTCAGTATATCCTCGTATATGTGTCAACCTATACTTAAACTGCCATTCGGCTTTGTTCCGTTTTTTTTCAAACATATTTTGCTTCTAGTATTCCCACTTTTGAAAAAATTAATTTGTTATCGACCTCCCACTCCATTCGAAAAATTCGATAAAACTCTCTATGTATCTACACTTTAAAAGTGTTTAAATCAAAGCAAAGTTAGTAAAATTATTCTTTATATTCGTTGGTAAGTTTTTCAACGTTCAATAATTATAATGTAAATTCGTATTTTCCATTTATTTGGGGAACAGAACGAATACAATAGAACAGATTCCTGTTCGGTTATATTTAAAAAAAATATGATTCAATTTTTTTTATAAATTTAAGCAAAAGTTCTTTTTTAATCAAATCTGTTCTACCTACTCGTTCCTTCTTTAGTAATTTCAATTTCTGTTCCCGTTCACTTCCTTATTTTATATTTTTTCCGCAGTTCTACAGCTCCAGAATGGAGTTCAACCACAAAAAGAACTCAACCGGTACACCACTCAATAAATTCAATTCCAACAGCTGGCAACTCAGTCCCAGTCTTATCTTTAATATACCGTATGTTTTTAAGGAAACCGTGGGGTACCGGTTGAGTCCTTGTTGTGGTTGAACTCCAATCTGGAGCTGTAGAACTGCGAAAAAAATAAGGAAGTGAACAAGTACAGAAATGGAAATTACTAAAGAAGGAACGAGTAGGTGGAACAGATTTGAATAAATAGGAACTTATGATCTAGCATATAAAAAACTTAATTCATATTTTTTTTAAATATAACCAAACAGGAATCTGTTCTATTCTGTTTCCTCAGAAACATACTGTATATAAATCTGAGTTGTTTTCACTCTATAACTGTTTTTTATTCACTAGGCTTTTTTGGATACGCAGTTAATGTTAATTTTCATTAATTTAATTCATAAGATGTTTCCAGCTTTTCCATATTTTTTTATTTACTCTTAACGTCATTCATTAAAAAGCTGGTGGCGTCCAATTTAATATTAATTGTTCACCCCATCTAAGTACCAATTATTTATATACTTTCACTGCGACCGAATACCACTTCCTGAGGAAGAGTCTCCAGCCGAGGTTAGGCTACAAAACCCACGATAAATTCTTTAAAATGTGCATGTCTTCGTTATATAAATATAAAAACTATAAAAATTAAGCTTGAAACTGAATTCATCCCTTGATTAATTTTTATTGAAATAACTCAATTGTACGGAGACCCAATAATTAGAATTGCCGTGGTTCGAGCTTTTGAAGAAGTTCACTGCCGTCTGTGATATCTTTTGCGTTACAGAAGGATGTAGCTTGTTGCCTCTATTTGCATGTAATATCTGTATCTGTCGATGTGGTTCTGGTCATCTGTAAAATCTTTTTTACTAGCACTTCCTTGTTATTGTTCCCTTTTTGGTGATGTAAAGTATGAGTGGACAGATTTCTACTTTTTTCTATACGATAAAAATGCATTTAAAACTATTTTAATGCTTGAAACAGTTCACAAAGATTCAAGTGTACGATTTTTTTGCAAGGTTTAGAAATCGCGACATGTCCATTGATGATAAATCTCGTTGTAGACGCCCATCAACTGTCCGAATCTAAGGAAATGTTGAAAAAATCGATATTTTGTCTTTGTAGACAATGAATAGTAGATTTTGGAGCTTCCGTTTATGTTTAGGTCCTCTCTTTCGTAAAATAACATAATATCAATACACTTTCAAAATGATCCGCTGAATCTTTCAATTTATTTTTTTGATCAGATTCGTTTCCACGTACCATATTGCCCAAATATCAGATTAAACTTTTCAGGATAACGCTGAATGCACAAGCTCGTTTCCGAACTGGAAACGTTTTTAACAATCATTTTGATCGATATCCCACACATATTAAACTCGATTTTTTGCTATGATTTTCAATTATAACCAATGTGTTGTAGTATTTATCCATTGTAATACGTTCCGTCTAATATTTTAATCAGGTTGTGATACGAGATATATTCACAAAGTAAGTTCCGTTTAATTATATGAAAAAACAAGTCTACAGATACAGAAAAAATATTCATTGTAAAAAAATCTAAAACTGTTAAACTGATTTTCTACATAGCTTCAGAACTTTTGCAGGGACTTGTCATAATGTGGCACAAGTTTTTGTTGAATTTTGACTACCAAAGAAAAATTCTAGATGTAAGAAGAGATAAAAATCGCTTGCAACGAGATCCAGGCTGTACATGGGATGATTAAGTATTCGCAATTTGAGGTCGGACATCATCATGGTAAAAACAACTCCTTTTTACATGAATTCTCGGTGCTTGATCTGTATTGTATTGCAATTTCGTGTTCGTGTAATGAAATTCATCAGAAAAATATTTTTCCATTTCTAGAAACAAAATTTGCTTAAGCTACACTTACAATGGGGACGAAATGTACCTTCACTCCAATCATTGCCTTTTAGCTTCTGATAGATACCCAAATTCTATCCTCCGTAATTATAACAGGAGAAAATCGACACTGTTTCGGTGTTGTTTGGGTACCTAACGTGAGTAAAGCAAAATTTCAGTAACAATTCCATGAATTGTGAATTTACGATTTTGCTTAAGCTTCTCTTCAACTGCGTGAACCAGACCATCAGTATCCAAAGATAGGCGTCCACTTCGTTCCGTATCATCCTTCATTGAACTCTCTGGCTCATCCCCTAATCATCAAATCACTCGTAGCATTTTCAATCAATAAAGAACCCGTGTTAGAGTAATTGCCGCGCCTGCTCGAAACTGCGATCTCAGCGTTGCCGCTGATAAAAATAGAAACTTAAATTGTGGATATACCTCGTATATAATGAATCTCGATATTCAAATTGAAATTTCGAAAGAGTTATCGTGTTTTTTTCGATCGTCTTACCATTAATCCTGCCCTGTCCGCCACGGAATCCTTGTCAACGCCTGTGATGAAGATTCCCAAATTATACTCGACACCCCCTCTGATCATTAACCCCAAGCTTTGACCTGGTTCTATGCAGAGTTCAACCTGAAACAATTGATTAAAGCTAAATTCATTTCATGGAATTTATCAAAAAATTTCGTATTTAGGGTTTCTAATTTGTTAGTATAAATGGCAATGTTTATTTCAATCGAGATTTTTATGAGAAACTTTTTCCTTTCCTCTTTTTGATTTTGCTAACAGTCATCATTTTATTTTCTCTTATGACTATAATCTATATATATAAAAGGAAGTTGTGTTAGTTACAGTATTTATAACTCAAGAACGACTGTACCGATATGGCTGAAAATTGGTGAGGAGGTAGCTTAGAGCCAGGAAACGGACATAGGATAATTTTTATTCCAGTGTGACTTGACATAAAACTATAAAAGTCACTATAAAACGTGATATAACAAAAAAGAATCAGACTTGGAATAACAAAACGCAAAGCTATGTAATGGACGTATGGATGACAATATTAAAACTTGACAATATTAAAACTATTTCAATTGAATAAATATCATTAATATTCACGAACGTCATCGTACTGTTGTGCATTTGGCGGTGCATCTGGAGAATGGTCAACGAGTATATTTCACGGCTTCGAATGCTATGCAACGTGCTGAAACACCTGCAGAAACTACATAGACCAGTTTCTTTGCGATCTGCCAAAGCGATCCGTTTGCACGAACTTTGCTTTACTCGGAGATGCCACGTTATTATACTTGGAATGCTTCATCGAAGAATTTTCAAAGACGGAAGCAAGGCGATGCGGTTCCTGGGTATCCGGATGTGCGTTCTACTGATGCTCTTGGTCGCATGTATACAGTTCATCCAAAGAATAATGAATGTTTCTATTTGCGGTTGTTGCTGCACTACGGACTGTTAATGGAGTAATATTCCCAACATATCATGCTGCATGTGAAAAACTGAACTTATTAGAAAACGATACCCATTGGGATACCACAATAGCTGAAGCCATTATGTCTGCATCTCCAAGTCAGATACGCACATTATTCGCTATCATAATTTCGACATGCTTTCCATTAAACCCATGTAACCTGTGACACAAATACAAGGATATAATATGTCAGAAGATATTTTACATAAAATTCGTGTCAGTTCCAGTAATCACGATGTTGAGATCAATGAAGAGATACATAATCGTGCTTTACTCTTGATCGAAGATATGTGTTACCTCATGTGCGGTAGTTTATTAATCAGGTTAGGAATACCAGCGCCAAATCGGCATTGTTATCTTGTTTCCGATGTCCGATAGTGGACCCAGGTCTCAAACCAAGTGACAACAGAGTCCAAAAATTCATATCCCATCCCATCGGTTTCGTGGGCATGAAGAATTCGATGGCTTCCACTTTATTACTGTTTGTTGTTATCCGACTCACCTTGCTCAAACCTTGGAACCTTGGCCTCTAAAAATGTTGTTGATACTGGACTTGCTGATGTCATCTCGTTGAGGTCCCGAACCGTCACCATTCCATCTTTCAGCATTGCTTCTTCCACTTTTGCAATCTCTTCCTCTGAAAATGTTATTCGTCATTGACGTCTGTACGCTTGTCTTGGAATTCTCTGCGCCGTTTAGGCAGATGTTGCGCACTCATACAATTTCCCCCATACACCTCACACAGTTGGGAATGAATATCTACCGGGGGAACAGAAAAATGACAAATCACAGAGCGTAATTCGCACCTGACGTGAGAATAAAATGGAAGCTCCATCAATCATAGTTATCAAAACAAGAATGAATGTTTTAGACTGCTTGCTGGGGTGGAAATTCGGAGAAACGAAGCTAATTTACACACCAAAATCGTCAAATTATGCCTAACAGTTTTCGTGGCATCCGCAGCTTGTTGGGAACCTCATTTTATGGAAAACCCTCGTAGACTGACTTCACCCGTCGTGTCCATAATACTCATAGTAATTCTATGACTATTTTCATTGAGTTTTGCATATTTCATGATCTCTGAAATCATATAATGGCAAAGACTAAATCACGCTTCAAATTAAGACGCACAACTACATCTTGAAGTTTAGAACGTTTCGTTGATAATGGCACGAAATTGTTGGATCCGCCTTTGCATTTACTTCCGCCCAATGATCATAAATCTCGCCTTCATATAAATTGCCTTATTTACGTCTAAGATTTGCTTCATATAATGTTACTTCTTCATACCGATGGCTTTTTATAATGGTTGTTTGTCATATTCATGTAAATTTAAAGTAATTGGACTGCTCGGAATACCAAATCTAAATACGCACAGTGAAAATATTAACATACATTCATGTGTTTTGAATAGATTGGATTTTATTTCAATTTCTTATCGTCACCTCACAAAAATATCTCTCTTGAAAGTGAAACTTCAATGTTAGAACACAAGAAAAGTCACTGCGGGTGAATAAGGTGTATGGTCAATCAATTATATATGCAAGTTGTGAATGTCTGATGGAAGCTCACCAAGTGCTCAGTTTCTTTTATATTTAAATTCCGAAAACCAGTAGGAAGCGTGAACTTAATTTAATTAAGTCCTTTACGAAAGAGGAATCTCGAATAATTCAGCAAGCCAGACGAGGAATCTCAAATAATTCAGCAAGCGAGACGAGGAATCTCGAATAATTCAGCAAGCGAGACGAGAAATCTCGAATAATTCAGCAAGCGAGACGAGGAATCTCGAATAATTCAGCAAGCGAGACGAGGAATCTCAAATAATTCAGAAAGCGAGACGAGGAATCTCAAATAATTCAGCAAGCGATACGAGGAATCTCGGATAATTCAGCAAGTGAGACGAGGAATCTCGAATAATTCAGCAAGCGAGACGAGGAATCTCAAATAATTCAGCAAGCGAGACGAGGAATCTCAAATAATTCAGCAAGCGATACGAGGAATCTCGGATAATTCAGCAAGTGAGACGAGGAATCTCGAATAATTCAGCAAGCGAGACGAGGAATCTCAAATAATTCAGCAAGCGATACGAGGAATCTCGGATAATTCAGCAAGCGAGACGAGGAATCTCGAATAAGTCAGCAAGCGAGACGAGGAATTTCGAATAATTCAGCAAGCTAGACAAGGAACAGTGAATATATGAAGAAAAACCTGTAATTTTTATTATCCCGAGTTTGTTTATTGTGGGTTACAACCCACTGTAAACGATAAACTACTTAATGTTGAAAATCGAAGGTATTTTATGGAAAAGAAAGTCAGTTCCTCCAATAATTAAATTAGGAATAGATCAAATAACGAGAGAAATGAAAAAGCTGTACAAAGGAAAATAATAGTCACTCAAAATCATGCTAAATAAAATAGATGACACAGAAAAGTGCCAAAATATTGACAGATGAGTATAGTTGAAGTAATATACAAGAAAGGGGACACAAGAAACTGTACCAATTATAGAGAAATCACAATGCTAAGCACAATCAGCCAGATATGAGAGTTACTACTCAAGTTTTGAGATACGGCAACACGGATGTGAATATGTCAAATTTGACATTGCCACCATAAAGTTTGACATTTTTAATAGTGAACGTACTCAGAACGTGTGCTATTTGAGTTGTTTACAGATACTTAAAACATTAATCTTTCGCTGGTTTTCTGAATTCAATCGTGATCGTACTTCACTACAGGATGAATTTCGTGTAGGTTGTCCATAATCCGCTGTTGTGCCAGTTCTGCGTAAACTGATATAGCAATATCGTCATGTAACATACCGTGAGATTGTGGCAGATTTGGGCGTTATTTTCATTCGCATACATTCAATATTGCATGAACATTTGGCTGTCAAAAAGATTTCACGTTGGATACTGCATAATATGACAATCGTTCAGAAAAAGATCGTGTCGACAACTGTATGAATCAGATCTAACAAAATTTGGTCGAACACGAAGCACTCCGAAGCAAATGGTCGCTTGTTTTTTTCCAAATAACTGGAGATGTCTCCACCGTTCCATTAGAGCAACCTAGAACGGTTAATTCTGAATGGTTCATCAGAATTTGCTTGGTAGAAGTGTTTGAAAAAATCAGGGAAACCAATAGAAGAAGATGGCATTCTCCACCACGTTTTGGGTCATCCTCCTTACAATCTTTGTTCTTCATCTGAAGAAGCGGTTGATGCATTCAAATTACATTAAAAGACGATATAGAAAGAACCATAAGAGACTCCAATTGTCCTCAATTTTGACTTCCCTGCTCACCAGATCTCACCAAATGTGATTATTTTCTTAGGGGGTCGTTAAAGGAGTCTGTTTATTCTTCTTCAGTTGATTCCCGCAATGTAATTAGAGATAAATTGGCATCAACTGTCATATTTTGGACTCATATACGCTTCTGCACTATATCGGGACACTCTGTATATAACCGAAATGTATTTACTCCATTTCGCTATGACACACTGTATAGTTACATATAATTTTAATGTGACATTTCAAGGTATATTTTCTTCTATATAAACGAACGTACTTTACTTGGTAAACAACTTCGGATCGAAGTGGAAACCAGATAGTGATTGTAGATATAGCATGGAGTGAGAGTTGTTCCACATTGTTTGCTTCGTATGCTGGAAAATTTGTTGGAAAATTGCGAAAATCGGGATGAGCTATAAAGTTGGCAATTCACCAATAGTCCGATCAATGGATGTAGAACAATATAAAAATAGCCTAGTTTTTTTTTATCTTCTCTAATAGAAAATAGGCTTGGAACTATTTTTAAATAAAAGTGAATAATCAAATGAAGAAAATACAAAGTAAAAATTGAGAAAGTTTGAAGAAATTCAAGTACCTAGGTGTGATAATAATGAACGATGAAAAGATGATCCATGTTCAAATAGAAAGTAATTACACTGAGAAAAGTTCAGTAACTAAGAGAAGTTTTTCATTTTCTTTCAAAAATTGATTCTAATCTACAAAAAATGAAGTTTGAAAGTTAAATGACTTTATTTTTATATCTGAACATTCAGATTTCACTTTAAAACGAGTTAAGCCATCGAAATTGAACCAAGAAAAAGTTTTATGTCAATATTTTCACGTATTAGAAGTAAATCCTGACATTTTAGACAAAACTTGAGTTTGATAATCAAAAAAAGATCAAATTTTGTTCAAAAATCAGTTTAGCGGAAACACAATTACAAATAGAAAATAATTATACTGAAAAAAATGCAGTAACGAAGAAGAGTTTCTAAAATTGATTTTTAAGTACAAAAAATAAAGCTGGAGAGTTAAATGACCTCATTTTCAAATTTCAACTTTCAGATTTAACTTCAAAACGAGCAAAATCTTCAAAATTATACCAAGAAAAAGTTTTATTTCAATATTTTTGCAAATTGGAGGTGAATGATATTTCAGACCAAAATTGAGTTTTATAATCAAAAAAGGATCAAAATTTGTTCACAAATCAGCTTAGAGATGTATCAAGTACGAATATACAATAATTACCTTGAGAAAAGTGCAGTAAATAAAAAGAGTTTCTGATTTTCGTCCAAAAATTGATTCTAAATTATAAAGAATGATGTTTCAGATGTGAATGACTTTATTTCCAAATCTGAACACTCAGATTTCACATTAAAACGAGCAAAACCTTCGAAAGTACACCAAGAAAAACTTCTTTCAATATTTTTACTAAGAAGTAAATTATGACACTTTAGACAAAAATTTGAGTTTGATAATAAAAAGTAAATCATAATTTGTTCAAAAATCAGCTTAGCGAAGACCCAACTACAAATAGAATGTAATTATACTGAAAAAAATGAAATAACGAAGAAGAGTTTCTGATTTTTGTTTAAAAAATTAATGCATTAACTACAAAAAATGACGTTGGATAGTTGAATGACCTCATTTTCACATTTAAACTTTTAGATTTTACTTGAAAATGAGTTTGATAATCGAAAAAAAATCAAAATCTGCTAAAAAATAAGTTTGAGACGAATCAAGTATAAATATGAAACAATTACACTGAGAAAAGGGTAGTAACTATCAATAGTTGCCAAATTTTGTACAAAAACCACAAAAAACAACAATTTAAAGTCGAAAGAACTTGTTTTCACATTTAAACTTCCAGATTTCACTTAAAAATGAACAAAATCTTCGAGATTACACCAAGAAAAAGTTTTATTTCAATATTTTTACATATTAGAGGTGAACGGTAACATTTCATATAAAAAATGAGTTTGATAATCGAAAGAAGATTAAAATTTGTTTAAAATTCAGTTTGGAAATGAATCGAGTACAAATATGACACAACTACACTGAGAAAAGTGCAGTAACTATGAATAGTTTCCAAATTTTGTACAAAAATAAAAAAAATGATAATTAAAAGTTAAAAGAACTTGATTTCACATTTAAACTTTTAGATTTTACTTAAAAATGAACAAAATCTTCAAAATTACCCTAAGAAAAAGTTTTATTTCAATATTTTTACATATTGGAGGTAGAGGATGACATTTCGGGCAAAAAATGAGTTTGATAATCGAAAAAAAATCAAAATCTGCTAAAAAATAAGTTTGAGACGAATCAAGTATATATATGAAGCAACTACACTGAGAAAAAGGTAGTAACTATCAATAGTTGCCAAATTTTGTACAAAAACCACAAAAAACAACAATCTAAAGTTGAAAGAACTTGTTTTCACATTTAAACTTTCAGATTTCATTTACAAATGACCAAATTCTTGGAAATTCCACCATGAATGAGTTTTATAATAAAAAAAAGATCCAAATTTTGAACAAAAATCACAAAAAATAGCATTTGAGAGTTGAAAGAACTATGAAAATGTTCAATAACAACATTTTTTCAAATAGCTAAATAAAGACAATTTGTTAATATACGCCTCAATTTTTACAGATCATTTGATGCAAAATAGAACAATGTTTGATAGGAAAGAAACAAGACTGAAAGCAAAACTTGATTTATATGAAATCATAATAAAATTCTACAAAACAAAAGGCAAAAAAGAGGCGAAAATTATTTGAAGATTGAAATAAAAAATCATGCGTACTATTCTGAGACCTACAAAGATTACGTATGCAGGAAAAGAGCTAATGAAGAAATAGAAAGAGCCTTAGTTCTGGATACAGATAAATTGGAAAAGAATGAGGATCGGGAATTAAAAAAATTCGTTATGGATAAGCACAAATGTGAGTTAGTTCAAATTATATTATAGACTATGAAATAATAGAGAAATGAGACTAAACCCTGGTTGGAATTTTCGAAAGATCATTAGCAAATCAAGTTAAAATTGGCTTCCACAGAAGTGAATAGATTTGAGTTTAACAAATATTAGTTATTGATAAATAATAACAATTTTGTTATTTTTGGTAGAAAAAACTCACCCTTCTTATACTCCTGTCCTTGCTTGAAGGTCTACCATATCCATACCTCTGAGGTGGTACTGGACCTGATCTGGTGTATTCCATAGGAGGAGATACGGGTCGTCCATGTCTATCCATCCATGAACAAGTTTGTCGCATCTGCCACGGAGCACCTCCTCCATAACCTGCTGTAGGTAAATTTGGAGATCGAACGGTCATGCTTAATTTTCTACAGGATTTCAGCATCTGAAAAAAATCATACAAAGAAAAACTTTAATGCAATCATAATATAGAGATGATTTTAGTAGAAAAAATTATTGGAAATTGAATATGTTTTTAGATGTCTCAAAGAGAAGATAAAAGAGTGACCAATTGAAACAAGAGCTCTGAAGTTTACAAAAAAGTTAGAGTTAGAGTTAGAAAACACGAGAGTCCTGTTGGTGTGCAGAAATTTTGCAGGAAAACATCTTGCTATAGATGTTCAACACGTATAGGACAGTGGTCTGGGCTACTAGAAATGATCTGAACACTATGAGAAGTTTCAAAGACTTACTTGCACATATAAAATCAAGGCACGAAAAGAAATCCCAACTTTTCCACCTCCTCCATACATTATTAAAAAGAGTAGTGGAAAATCAGGGACATGCCCCATGATGTAAACCGAAAAAGTAAAGCTGTGAGAAAGAAGTAAATGGGATCAAAGCACCATATTAGAAATTCCATCTAATGATACAAGGAGGGATCCAAAACAGCAGACAGGTATAGAAAAGAAGTACGGACCCAGATACTCAAATACTTCTATTGCTTAAGTATTTTCTAGCAGAAACATATGCAATCGGAAAATATGTCCAACTCAATTTGAAGCAAAATTGTTGCAAGTATGAGATTATGCTTTTTTTTAAAGCCTAGTACCCATTAGAACTCTGAATTCTAAGATCCAAGCAGTTTTGGAAATGCCTGGACAAGTTGAACAAGTTAGTCAATATAAATCAAGTTACCCTCCGATGGTTTCTGGATAAACCGGAGTTGAAGAGAATAAAATACCAGACAGACTTGTTAAAAAAAAGAGCTGATAAACCTTTTGTAGGATCTGAACCCTTCTGTGGGCTACAGGACAATTGAGAGGGCGTAGATAGAAGAAAAATAGGTACTGGGATAATCTACATTTGTTGAGGCAATCAAAGATAATCCAGGGAATCTATAAACAAAAGAGATCTATTGAATGTAACAATTTGGGAAGAACGATTTAAGAGGGTGCTGGTCGGGGAATTACTACCTCAGTAGACACCTGAGTATACAAAATTCAACAGATTCTGCTAAGTAAAAAACGAAATCCACATTCGTTAAAAGTGTGAGCTCCAGAGCACTACACCTGGGGGGAAGTTAGATTTAGATAATGAATGCTGCTGGAGCCATCCTTCGTCTTGAGATTTCTTAAAGATTCAATAGATTAGTTGTGAGCAGTTCGTATTCCCAGTTTCACAGCAACAAAAAGGATTCTTTCGGTCGCAGTGTATATGATATTTTGAGCCATACATGTTAGGATAATAAAGAGAAAATGTTCGAGAACCAACAAAATTTTTTATAGAAATGATTTCGTAAGAAGAAGTTCGAAAAAAAACAAGTAACAAGTGAAACTGTCAACTGTCAACATTAAAGTGGCTAGAGTCACATTTAAGATAGTTACTCCAGAGCGTCCCGAAAGTGTTTTGCAGTACGGAACTGTCACTTTCACTACATGGAACACTCAAAACGCAACTTTCGGTTTGTAAATGAATACAGAACGAAGAACTTTCAGATGGCGTCGTCTAAAAAATTGATTATTTAATCGACTAAAAAATATAATCTATCCATTCAACATATTATAAATTATGAAATGAAATGAATGAAAAAAAGTACAATTTAATAAAAAAACATCATCAACCAATATAGTTTTATTTAACATCCCCTATTCATTGATTACCCTTTTGAATTCTTCACTGAATAATGGGGTGGGTATAGCTTTGGTAATAAATTAGCTACATACAATCTGTTGGAAAATGGAGCTCCTGCTTCTATCAATCAAATCAGCTCGGTAGGGTCGTTGTAATGAATTAACAAATTACGATAGAAGCGTTTTGTATGTAAACTGAATACCTTCAGTAGATAATCACATTATATGGGTTGTAATTCCATACTAATTACTTCATTAAAAACGAATTGCGAAGCTTTAGACTACGTTAGACATAATCGGGGGAGATTCGATTGTTAAGATACTTTGTTAACATGGCGGTACATATCCTTTATATTCCAAGGTGAACATTGAATCAATTTCCATTAAACATAATTTTGTCTCATAAAATTTTCAAATCAAATCAAACAAAAGTGGTTGGTGTGATGAAATAAGTTTATTAAATTTTTTATCGTTTTATCGTTCTATCACGAACTTTTTTGTAAGTACTATCAATTATTAGTAGTGAAATAATTGTATGGTAAATCTAGATTATCGAATTTTTTAACAACCCTGTTAATATGCAATCTGGAAAATTTATAATGAGCAAATGATTAGTAGCAATATACAAATTAACTTGCTCAAAGAAAATTTGGTTTTTTTTAATGTCTACTCTAGCCCAAACAGCCATCACTCCACGACAACTTTTTGTGATTTTTCTAAGGCTTTCGATTTTGTAAATCATATTTTAATCAACAAATTGCAGTACTACGGTTTCAGAGGAACACCTCTCGCATGGTTCAAGTCATACCTTACCAACAGCTTGTAAGGTTCGATTCCACGATATCTTCTTGCAAGCCAATAGAATGTGGAGTGCCCCAAGGCTCAGTACTAGGCCCTATTCTGTTTCTTCTGTTTATAAATGAGTATCAGTTGTAAAATATGTTTGTTTGCAGACGACACTAATTTCTCTTGGAGCAACCCTGGTCCCACTTCATAGGACCATATCTAGTGACCTAACCACCCTTAAATCATGGTGCGATTTTAATTTTCTCTTTTTCAACGCTTCTAATACATTGCGGCCTTTCTTATTCTGTAAAATTCTTAGGGTTTGTTGAGGACAATTCCTTGAAATGGGACTCACATATTGCCGCCTTATCTAAATATTAAGTTCCTCTTGTTTTGCGCTGAGATCATGACTAAAATGCTCACTGCAGGGACTTCTTTAAAAGATTAAACATTCTGAATCTTCCTACCTTATTTATCGTTGATTCGTAAACACCCAATTTCAGAAAGCGCGACTTTTACCTACCAACTCCACGCTTAGAATTAGTTAACGGCTCAATATTTTACAACTCAAAAAATGCATAATCACTTGCCAATTGAAATCAAATCTGGAAAGTGCCTCCTACTCTGTTAACGACTTCTTTTCTAATAATAATATTTAATTCCGGGCATGCTGCAAACTGTTTCACTTTTTTATATGGACTTATATACAAATTATTACCTATTCCTAGACCCCAGAAACACTATTTTTATTTTATTCATTTTGAAATAGCCCCTAGGACCTATAAAAAGGTGTTTTAAGGGGTTATGACCAGGACAAACCTTTGAGTACTGGGTTCTCGATTTTAAGTCTGAGCTATTTCCTATGGTGAGGTACGGCTGTTGAAAATATTTATGTCCTGAACAGTCTTAGACGAGGTTAGACTTATCGAACGGCTCTTTTAGTCAATGAGGAACAGTCAAGCATTTGAGAAAGAGGCTAGTAAACAAACACTCATCTTTCTCGATACATCTGTGATATTTCGTTTCTTTTTTTCACGTGTTATTATTGATGTTTTTTGACAATGAGCGAGAAAGTGGTGTACAGTGAGAATAGAGGAACAAAAATGTCGTTTTGCAGCATGAAGAAACCAAAAATATCTCAAAGAAGACCATTTAATCGTCATGATTAAGAATTGAGGCAATTAATTGGCCCGGACAGTTACGAAATGTGCCTGGAGATCGACAAACAGCGTATAAACTTACTGACCGGTTAAAAGATTAATCTGAGGATTTACGATCTACTTCTCTAGCAGTTATTATAGATAATCAACAAAATTCATTAGCTAAATATGATTTATTAAATAGTTTTTCACAAAGATCTTTACATCTGACTCTCGTAATGGGAAGCCCCAATCAAAGGACTTCTGAATATAAGTGACAAATGCTTTCTCTTTTGCTGTTGTAAAAAAACCGGTTATCGTTCAGATGCGGCAATGTCTTATGGTGGGTCCACACGATACAGACTTTTGTTCGTATAGATATCTGCACAGACTATGATGTTGGATTAAAAAATTTTGCCCAAACATTTGGATAGAATGTCCATACAGATTTTTCATCACTTCAGACTTTTCCAAAGTTTCAGTCTTCTAAAAATTTAAATTTCTTAGCTAGACTTAGGTACATGCACACTCCGACTTTATTTGTCTGTACTGTACTGTACTAGTTTGCACAGACAAAATTCTATAGAATTTTATGGAAGTCTGTATCGTGTGGACCCACCAATACACGAAATTTATTGCTTAATCCATCGGTAACTGCCGTCAGGGCTTATATCATCATCATAGTTCCGATCATATCTGGTCACCACATTGCGTTTGTAAGCTCCAGGTATCCGTAAAAATACTTGGAGGTTATGAAGGAACTTTAGAAGCTTTTATATAGTCTCTATAGTTATTATATTTTTATAAATTAAATTGCTATGAACCAGTCGTAAGCTCGATGTTGGTTGAGGCCAAGGATTTATTTGACATATCACATCATTAAAAAAGGATTCTGGTTGTTTTTTGCTGATCGGGCTATCTGATCTACTTCTTCATTTCCTTTTATACCAAAATGTGATCATATAAACATAAATACGGTGGTGGCATCTTCATTTTTTAAGTGCGCTATTTCTGTTTTAATTAGTAGGAAGATACGATTTTTGGTTTATAAGTGTTTGATAGTTCTGTTAATAATAGAGATAAGGATCTTTTTAATTCTCTAATATGGATGAATACTATGGAGCATTAAACATAATCTTTAGACCAAAATCTCAATAGAATTGCTATGTTTGATTTCGATGCAGAGCCCCATAGTTCAATACCATAATTACAGATGGGTTTCAATGTGACTTTGTATAGTAACAGTTTGTTATTGACTGTTAATTAAGATCATCGACCTATTAACTAGTGCAGTTTACTGAGTTTTACGTCCAATTACTCTCTATTTATTTGTATGTGGGTTCTCCAGATTATTTATCGGTCCAGATGAATTCCAAGGTTTTATTGCACTTTCTTCCTGCTGCAGAAGATACCCGTTCAACACCAAAGATGAATAGGTCCTTCTTCGTTAGATTTGAACAGATTGGAGAGATCATATCAAAAGAATGCCAGTTAACAGATCAGGTGTAAGTAGGAGTTTTTGGAACCGTTGATGACTCGTCTTTCAGAGACTGAAGACAGGTTACCTTCAGTCTCTGAAGACTTGTGAGTGTTGAGTGAGTGAGTGTTGGTGTAGTGGTGTGGTAGACAGTGTGTTCAGTAGTTGAAGATAGTAGACAAAATGCAGAAACCAAACACATTGAGAGCACTTTGAAGAACCCCAAAAAGACGTGTGAGAGCTAAAGCTCAGCATCTCCAGAAGAGGCTGATAATTGGAATCAAACAGAAAGAAGTAGATTTTCCAGAAACTAAAAAATTTCTGAATCTTTCTCTTTTTAAATATTTTAACAAAGTTTATTGATGTTTTAATAGATTTTTCATAAATTTATCTAATTTTTTGATAACGATCTACATATTTCAAGGAAACTTTTTGTTAATAAAAGAAATTCTAAAGTCTTAATAGACATTCAATTGATGGAATCTATAAAATAAGGACTTCTGGAATGTAAACGCTGAGAATAATTAAATATTTATAAAATAAAGAGTGAGCCTTAGAAATAGATGAAGAGAACTAATTCAGTATATGGTGAAATAGGTTACAGATTGTAGAGATCATGTCTACAAGAAAGCAGATGAGGATGATGGGCGTAAAAGCAGAAAAAAACATATGGAAACCATAGGACAACACCAGAAAGTTTACATTAGAGATGGAGCTCAGCTTCACAAGAAAAGCTCAAGAAGAGGCTAAATATTCTGAATTGAGAAAGGGTCCTATTAAAAAAAGAAGATTTCTTAGAGACTGGCAAATTTTCTGAATCTTTCTGGAGATTTCAAAAAATATTTCAAAGGTTCCTTGACGTTTGGGGACAAGAAATGTGACTGAATACGAATAAATAGAAACAAAATTTGAGATAAAGGATGATTGAATGTTTTATTTGGTCCGTGTTGTTGTATGGAGCTATAGTTTGGACACCACAATCAACCGCATAGAAGTATTTGCAAGAAAATAAAGCAGTCTTAGGCTAAGCAACTTTTAACAGTAGAGAAATATCGAAAATTGTCAAACATCGGTCATGTTCTCAGGTGGAATTGAAAATTGACTCTTCAACATTATGAATGGCAAAAAAGGGCCGCAGGGACGTTAAAAGAAAAGGTTGGGGAATGTATAGGCAAACATATAGACAAGGATTGGAAAATTTAGCAGTGGTAATGATCTACATCTTTCTGGGAAACTACCCAAAAATAAAAGAAGCCCAAAGAGTGTTGATGGTCATTCATTTGGACTTATAGCATAAATATACTGACAAATGGGTCTTGCCAATTCGGGAGGTGTGCCCATTTTATTCTAATCAGAGGTAGGAAACTAATTAATTAATTCTTCTTACAAGAATTCTAAAAATTGTATTGTCAGTCTCTATAGTCTCAAACTTTTACTGTCTGTTTTATTGATAAAACTTTACGATATGGGTGGCAGGGATATTTGTAAAATTTCACTTTTGTACCTTCCAGTGAGTGGCTATGAAAAATTCATGCCGATTATGTAAGTTAAATTAATTAAATTGTTTGGTACAAAAAATAATTCAAATAGCTTTAAAACTGATGGTAATAATTACTTTTTAACCACTCACGCAAACAGTCAGCAAATAACGAAATTACCTCTGCTCACTTAATGTCGGATAAAACTGTGAAATAAGGGATATTTTTGAGAAATTAGAACCAGATCGAGAGGATACCGAGCTAGGATAACATATTTAGGAAATATGATCCGGAAAATTATCCTATTTGTATTCATAACGCCTACTGAACGAGCAAACAGGATTGGACTACTAATAATTTTCGTAGAATTTTATGTCATCAGGAAATTCGCGTTTTTTTCAGTGGAATAAAAACAAAAATTAATTATTTTCATCCACTCATTTCATATATCTTATATGTACCGGGTGGGCAACTAAGAACGGCTAGCGGATTTATCTCAGGAACGGATTATACTAGTTCTGGCTATTAAATAACGAGACTGGTTAAGAAAAAAATTTTTATTATAAAAATTATTCTACAATCGAATGTTCCCCCTTCAATATACCCCCATCCCCTCGCCACACACCTTTCCATACTTTTTTTCAACTAATCGAAGCATTACTGGAAGTTTTCTTTGGTGAGTGCCTTTAGAACCTCTGCCGTTTTTTGGTTTACCGCTTCCATCGACTCAAATCGAATTTCTTTCGAAGCAGAACTTTTTCTAACCTTTGAAGGAAATATGAGCAGACCCCTTGACGTAAGAGTTTTTGGCAAGGAGACAGATTTTTTGGCACCAACTTCGCACAGACTTTTGTGACGTGGAATTCCTCGTGTTAAATTTTTCTAACCGTTTCTTTATCGGCGTCTACAGTCTCGGCAATCATTCGGATGCTCATTCGACGAACTGCACGCACAATTTGGTTGATTTTGGTCACTGTTTCCGGAGTTGAAACAGTCACAGGGCGACCTGGGCGCTGGTCATCTTTAGTGCTTTCTCAGGCCTCTCTAAACCGCTTAAATCACTCAAAAACACGCGCACTAGATAGATAATTGTCCCCATATGCCTCTTGTAACAATTTATAGCACTCAGTTGGAGTTTTTTTCCATTTTACAAGAAATTTGAGATTGATACCTGTGTTCGTTTCAAAACGCTACTGCACAAATATTATAATAATGACGGAAACGTGTTTTGGAATGTACGTAGACAAGACATAAAGATACCCAACTCTTTACTCATTTTTCACCACAACTGTCTAGGGCTCCCTCTAGGCTCGCAGTCTTGTTATTCTATAGCCAGACTTCAGCTCAGGGAAAAATGGCCCGGAGAAGCACGAACAACACCCTCTAGCATTCACTTGCTAATTATATAGCTCAGCATTTATATATTTTGTATCGCTGGACAAAGCTCTTTGAAACAACATCAAATTTATAAAAATCGGCCGATCAGAACCGGACTTAGAGGTATTTTTTCATAACAAGGTTCCCACTCTACCCCATCACTTATTTGAAGAGAGACTGAACCTTGTGGAATGACAAATGCGTAGAATTTGCTGCCACTTATTTGGGAAAATTTTCAAAAATTTCGTTTTGCAATGTCATATTTTCCAATACGCCCTTTAGTGATGGACCTAAATTTCTGAAAATACTTTTTCTCGGGTCCAGTTTTTTCTCTGAAGCTGCAATACAATCTGTTTCTGAGAATTGGAATTGTTTACGAACCGATTTTCAAAGTGGCTTTATTGAATCAAGTAAAAATATGGTAACGAAATATTTTCAGATGGATTTAAAGTGAAATTGGAAAAGTTGAAATATACAGAAGAAGCACCAAAAGCTATTAGAACCATTTAAAGACCAAAATATAACCCAAATAATAATAAAAGCCCAGAAATCGGGATGGTTAAGACACTTTGGAATGACAGAAAGACAATGGAGAAAATGGTTAGTCACAAGGCATATAGGACACTATAATAATACAATCGATTTTATCATTCAGTAAATCACATAATTTATATATATATATGATCTTATGATCTTTAAGGCAATATAAGAGGGAGAAAGGGTTTATTTTGATGATGAATAAGGACATTTTTATTCGGGATATGGAACGAAACAAACAGGTTTCCGGAAAATGTAATAAATGCTTTCTTTATTTAAGTAAGCGGCCATTTGGCTGGTGAAGCGGTTCACCAGGTTACAGGAAAATTATTTTCTTGCGAAATCTTCCACAGACCATCGCTAACAGCCGAAGAGGGATAAGGAAGTTTCCTTTTGGGCTTTGAGGAAATGCGCCGTCTAGTAGGGATCCAGGGGTTTTGTAGGATGTTTTTGGCAAGGAAATTGTTTGAATCGATGGTGCAAATCACGAATCAATTGGGAAAGATATTACAATATACATAGAGCTCGCCTAGAAGGTTATTAAGAGATACTGGACTGTAGTGACTGTGCGACGTGTTGATGATTTCCAAAAGAATAAATCAGATATTCTAAATAAAAATTATACAGGTCTTTTTGCTTATCTTCACAAAAATTTTATATTTAAAGTTCTTATATTTTAGTCGCTTCGTTCTAGAAACTTTTTCTGCGTGAATGCATAACATATTTGTATTTCTACGTCAATGGATTTCATGGATTTTCGCTTTGATATGATTCACTTGACTTGAAAAATAGTATACTTACATAAGGACGTAATTTACTGTAATCTGCTTGGTTTCAAATGGAAAGTAATTATTCTCTTATGTTCAATAGGGCGTTCAAGCATAATCGACATAGTTGAAATTAAAACTAAGTGGATTACTCGCTTTAACGGAAAGAAAAATGAATAAACATGTTATCTCGAGGTGTTCATCGTGTTCGCAACAACGTAAATATTTATTTATGTCAAAATCGTTAACATACAGTTTAACGCCAAGTACATAAGTTTGTAAAAGTTTTGTATATTCACGTGAGCATTTATAACACTGAAGAGCTTATTCTTATATAAAACATGAGTATGTACGAGTGTTGTTACTTTGAGATATACGGTAACTGATTATTACAAGATGCAGCTCTTGGTTGAAAGCCGTTTTTTTATTGTCAAAATTTTTCTCAACTAACTCATTACTCAATAAATCGTGTGACTAAGTAAGTAAAACACATTTTTTTGTACCAAAATCGATTTAATTCATCAATGTAATCTCTTTCAAGAGTAATAAAATCATTCGACGCTTCTTTAACTTCTCGATGCCGTGCTTGTAGAAGGATTTGACTTTTGCCTCAAAATAGGCTTCAGTTTCAGCAATTACTTCTTCATTTGAGCTGAATTTCATACCGGCGAGCATTTTTTGAGATCAGCGAATAGCCAGTAGTCACTGGGGGCCATATCTGGATTATCCGGTGGATGAGGAAGCAATTCGAAGTGTAGTTCCTTCAATTCAATCGCCGTTGCCATCGACTTCGATGTATAAGGCCGTTTTTCTTTGACTTTTGCATTCAAACGATCCAACAACTCTATGTAGTATTCGCTATTGATTGTTTCTTCCTTTTGGGGATAGTCGATGAACAATATTCCATGCGCATCCCAAAATACTGAAGCCAGAACCTTCCCAGCTCACTGTTGTGGCCTTTGGACGCTTCAGACGTGATTCACCGTCTGCAGTCCACTCAGATAATGATCGTTTTGATTCCAGAGTAAAGTGATGGATCTATGTTTCATCCATTGTCATGTTTCGATGCAAAAAATCTGATTTATTACGTGTAAAAACTACTCTGAATCATCAACACCCTGTTGTTTATTATCGATTATGAGTAAACGCTTCACCCACTTTTGAAAAAGCTTCTCATGGTCAAATGTTCATGCATAATTGTGAACCCACTGGCTTCTGATATCTTTACGACCTTAAAAATCTCACGCAATTTGAATTTACGATTAGATATAACCAATTTGTGGACTTTTCTGATGTTTTCTGAAGTAACCACTTCAATTGGCCGACCAGAACGTTCAATATCATCGGAGTAAAACTTTTGAGGCCATTGTTGTTCTTGTACAGTATTTTTTTACGAAGCAATGATAAATTAACACACGATATTGTTTTGAATTAATTCTTTCGAAAATAACAAAAGTAGCTTCACTTAAATAACTGTCACTTTTTTCTGACTAATGTATTGAAATTTTACACATTTTACGAACCGAATTTTGCAAATAACTCGAAATCTATTTCGAAAAAACTGAAGGGATCAAATATGTAGTTTAAGAAATTCTCTACAAAAAAGGTTTCTTGTGATTTTGTCCTAAGAGCTGAAATTTCTTTGTAAAATGCGCTCAAACTACGGAGTCGCATCTTACTTAAAATTTTATGCGTCACGTAGAGTCTGAGGGAAATTACGTATCCGGCTGAAGAAGAAACTGCTACGACTCCTCGAAAACTCAAAATTTCAGGACGAAAGAAAGTGCATTTTATTCGTTAGAATCTCTACTTTTCAACTGCATCTCCAAAAAAATTCAGACTTGTAAAATTTTCTTGCAAAACAAGACGAACGGGATTGTTTTTTGCTGATTGCCTGGGTGAACTTAACGTGTCTGTGACTCTGCTACACCCAGCAGCGAACCTTTGCTTGAGGTCGTCAATAAGACGATTACCTTCAAAATGAGACCAATTATACCTTTGAACTGACTCTGTGATAGGAAAAAAACTACTTTTACTAATGTTAGATTTTTTTATAGTTGACAAATTTGTTTACTTTTTTATAAGTTGTTGAATACCAGCCATTTTTGCATAATAATGAGAAAACTAAAGTATACGTTTTGTAGCTGTGTTGTCGAGCTTTAGCTTCCTCCCCAAATAAATAAGAATTTTTTAACCGAGAGACCAGTCCTGCAGGAGAAGACAGTGACGAGCACGGAATTCCTCTTGGAAGAAATGCTCGAGAGTGATCGAAATCGACTAGATTGCAATTGATTTCTTATATTCGATTTTTAATATTGTCTCTATTTTTGGTAAAAGTTCAAACAAAGTTTTCACAAGAATAGCGTTTTTAAGGATTATCCCTGTCCCTCACTTAAGTTTAGAGTACTTACAACAATCAAGATTTTAAAATTTCTGACATTTTAGAGTTTTTTGAAGGTTAGGAAAAATCATATTTGAGCTTCGAAGGTAATTTCCTGCACCGTATTCTTTTACAGAAATTTACTTCCAAATTTCAAGTCTTTTTTGAGTTATCCGCAAAAAATGCACTGTTGAAATAATCCAATAACACGAAATTCTCTCTTTATAAGAGTAATTTTGAGATAAGGAAAAAATTACAGGTAGAAAATTTTTTGAGCTACATTTTTGATCCTCTCACTTTTTTCGAAATTCGCCATAGATTCCGAGTTATTTGAAATTCGAAATTTTAAAAATTTTAACAAAAATATATCGCTTAGCGGTCAAAAGTTTGATGTTAACTTTTGGCTCTAATTGGGCTGTACTCACTGGACTAAGAAGCTACTAATTATTTTCAATTGCAATTGTTGGCTTCGATTGATATCAATAATCATTTACGTGATCCTAAAATGTTCGCGAAATTTAAAATTTTCGACACACTTGACAACGGAATAACAGGAAATTTATGATTAATTACACCATAATGGTAACGTCCATTAATTTGTATCGGACAATTGAATTGGATTGGAACAGGAAGCTTCACCATTAATCATGCCGCCACCTTCTTCGTTAAGGACACCATCAAGAGGCGTTGGTAGAACTAAATTTTCATTATCATCCATTTGAATAATTTGCAGAATATATAAAACCAGCTACAAGCGGCTACAAAAAATAAAAAAAACAATAAAGTCAGTTTTTATGCCAAACACCCTGTATTTTCAAATTTTTTATGATTGAAGATAATTGAGACAAGTGCAGTTTGTTGAAAAATTGTTTTAAATAAAAAATTTCCACTTCAATTCACTCCAATTACGAGGGTGGCTCAAATATTTGAATAATCGCGTGAAAAATTGGCTGTATTGGATGTTAGACTGAACTATTACGAGGTGTAGAGAATAGCCGAATCCGCGTTACCTCACTCGATGACTTTTCAGTGACGGAGTCAACTTTCGCATCAGTCATCACGATAATGAGCAAATTTTTGATACCTGTTAGAAGAGAATGAGAAAAAAAGCATAAACGATCCAATACATACTCTAAAGGGTGTTTTTTGGGCCGTTATGTCTTGCACATTAAATCGCCTCACCACTCTACTTATCGTTTCATTTGAAAATGGCACAAAGGAGAAGATAAAAATCAAGCATCGCATTATCCCCCAATTGCACTCATTGTCACGTTATCTAAGGTCACAGAAAGATTTGGCAAGGCTTTTAATAACAGTGATAGCTAGTAGCGACATCTCTGATTCTTCTTGCAACCATCGACGTTAGGATTACTTTCGATTCGGTTAGTTGGGAGAATATAGCAAACAACCCAAGGAATAACCACACTGCTTCCCCTTGCTTTCTTGGTACAACAGAAAATTATCTTAGGAAAAGACAGCTCCTTTGTGAAACAGGGAATGGTCTGAGAAATAAGCCGCACAAGGATAAATTCTAGAACTGGTACGCTGGAACATATCCTATGATGATTAAAGCTGCCAGTCGGTTGCTATCTCATAAATTATGCCCATGATATGGCTATCGTTATCACTGGAAGAAATAAAGAGGAGATATAAGAGAGGCTAACCAGCGCCATACGGACTTGGAGGGAGATGGCTTGATGACCATGGACGATCGCTAGCAGTGGAAAAGATTAACTATATTCAAGCGATGAAAGACGGAAGACTAAAGAGTTTATGAAATAATGAATATTCACCATAGACTCTAAAATGTGTTTTGGAGAATATATGAGAAAAGAAGCAAATGAAGGTCAGTCATTTAATAAGAAATATCGAAGGTCAAGAGGAGACTGTCAGTCACAAATCCAATACCGTCCAGAGGTATAGGGAGATATTATGGATAAAGAGCTGCACCGCAGAAGAATAGCCAGAGTATAACACAGAGCTACTGTTAGAGTTTGCAGCTCTGTACTAGAACCAGCAGTATGAACCGATTTGGGAACCATAACCGTAGAGGTCGGTGAAATCATCTACAGAGGCAGAATCTCAAAGGAAAAAAGAATCATGCTTAAGAACCACTGGCAGCAGATGGATGATATGGACCAACGAGATAGGAGGCTGACTGCTCGACTTCTAATCACCTGCCAAGGGATGAATAGGAAGAAGTAACGAAGACAAGCTACGGACAACGTAAAGCATACATTCTTCATGTGCAGACATTAGTACTTACAACATGAAACGTGGAATACACGCCGCAGCTGAGTACGTGAAAATAATTCTACGGATAAAGAAAAAGGACAATTAAGTTGATGACCAAACCTCATGAAGCAACAGCTAAAGAGCTTACAGAACGACGAATAAAAACAGCAAACACTAATTTAGCGAAGAACAACCATTTTGTGGAATGCAAACGCCAGTCCGGGATGGAAAACTCGAAGAGGTTTAGATTTAAATTTTAGTGTAACCCCAGTAACTAAATTAAGCTGTTTGATCAATCTCTCATCTCATAGATGTGAAATGAAACTTCAGTTACGAAAGTTTCGAATGTAGTAGTTAATTTCTTGTTTCACGGAATTAACCCTCGATAAATATTTGTGGGTTAAACACATTTCTTGAAAGTCAATAACGCCGACGAAGGATTTTAATTTGAAAAGTTACTTCAAAGGAAATGGGAATAGCGTAAGCCCTAGTAACATTGATAGCACATATTTCTCTTACTGTAGTTTACAACTACGAAGTATAATTTTAGTAAGACCTTTATAATATTGGTGGATTTCAGCTTAATTAACTAATCCATATGTACTAAATCCACACTACAATTTAATCGACTTTGTCCTTGAGAAACTTACGAGTGTATTAATCTTGATGCTTTCGTTTATACAATATGGATTAATTGAACGGTTTCTGGGAGAGGCATTTTTATGTTGTAAAAGCACGACGGTTGTGAGGTTGTCGGTTTCTGCAAAAATCAGCGCTTGTATTTATGGTTTCTATCGAATTTAATCAATAATAGTGTTGTAGGGATGCCGTAAAAACTAAAACTTCTTATTAAATAAGTATATGAGGATTATCTGAAAAGTTTCCGATGTCAATTTGATAGAAATTATCAAAATAATTTATCGAAATTGAATCTTGAAACATTCTCACTAAGATCTCAACCATTTTGGACGTTTAATTGTATATGTGGGTAGTTCGAAAAGTAGAAAAACTTACGCAAATATAAAAAGGAACTGGACACTATGAAGACTTTGCACTTTCATTCACAACTGTTAAATATTGCATTCGGCCAAAAACTACGACAATGAGCGATATAATCGAAAAAGTTTATCAAATGGGTACTCGATGACCGTCGTATTATGATTAGGTAACTTTAGAGTAAAGCTGCATTCGAATAAACATTTCCCAGGCCTTAGAGGGCGATTAGAGCAAAATAAGTAGGATTATTTGCATCTATTCCTAACTGTAAATAAAACCTGAATACACAATCGTTTTTTGGAATATTCATGAAGTTGTGTTTATCGACTTTCTTCAAAAATCTGGAGCAATAACAAAAAAAGTATCACACATCATTGCTTGATAAGATAAAGGGAGAAATTGCAAAGCAGCGATCGCATTTGAGGAAGAAAGTGCTTTTAAATCAAGATAACGCACTTTTTCACATTTTAGTGATCGCCATGGCTACAATTTACGAATTGCACTTCGAATTGGTTGACCACCTAGCGTATTCACCAGATCTAGCCCATAGTGACCTTTTTCGTTTTGGTTTAAGAACACCCGCTGAAACATCCTCTTTCTTTTGAGTTTTTGAACACTTAAAACGGTTGAGTTGGAGAGGAGCTAGGCGCGGACATTCAATGTGGAGTTATGGATGTTTGTAGGTTTTTGGCAATTTTTTTACATTCAAAGATCTATATCTCAGTTTCTAATATAGCTACAGAGTTCGTTTTAGTTTAAGAATACTCGCTGAAACACTTTCTTTCTTTTAAGTTTTTGAACACTTAAATCGGTTGAGTTGGAGCGGAGTTAGGCGCGGACATTCAATGTGGAGTTATGGATGTTTGTAGGTTTTTGGCAATTTTTCTACATTCAAAGATCTATATCTCAGGTTCTAATATAGCTACAGAGTTCGTTCTTTTCTATTATAATGATTTCTGATACTTATTTAATGGATTCGATGCGAGCAAAGCCGCGGGTAAAAGCTAGTAGACTTTAATAGAAAGTAATAAGTAAGTTAGTTAAGACATTCAGGGGCAATAGATTTTTTTATAAGACTGTGTAATTGATAAAATTAATTCAAGTGCATCTAACTTGGATAAAAGTTGTTGTAAAGATGTTTTCAACTCCGATGTCCATCGATTTTAATGAAATTTTGACAACATGTGGGGATTACTTCAAAAAGTAAAATCTACCCTACGCTGATGTGTCCTTTTGCACTAGAGATGAGTTACATCATAACTAGGAAGTAAGCTAAAAATTTTTTTAGCATTTTTCCTCAGTAAAACCACTTTTTTAATCGATTTTTCATAAATAACTTAAATACTTTTGATTTTATTAGAAAAAGTGGAAGAAAAGAAAATGAAGCTTCTAAAAAAACAAAGAGAATGGTTTTCGGAAAGATTGAATATTTTTATCGAACGAAAATGTTTTAAAATTCAAAGTCGAGTACGGGAAAACGGTCAGCTTTTCGAGGTAATTGTATCGAACCTTTTTCAAAGAACTTTTAAAAAGCTTTAGAATAAGAGTTAGTGGAACTCTCTAGCATAAAAACCGAAATGATATCGATTTATATTTTTTTTTGTAGAAAGATACTAAACATTTTGCTTTTTTGAAATTTTTTGTAACTTCTAAAACAACTGAAATTTGACTATACAAATCGTACCGTAACAATTTCGAACCCTTTAAACGTTACCCTTTAAAAAATAGAGGGGCCGAAAATTTTGAAACGTTTATAAACTTATAGGTTATAAAATTTCCTGTAAATCTACGTTTTGAGCGACTAATTTGATTGAAAATTAACCGAGATATGGCCAAAAAACTAAATACCCTTTTTTTAAATTTTGAAGCAGGTACATTTTGGAGTACAAGTGAAATTATGCATCGAAGATGTGAATAATTTTTTCCCTTCTTTTGACATAAAAGATGATTTATAGGGGTTGAAAATTTTAAATAAATAATAATCAAGTTAAGAGAGATGGGAAAATGTCAATTTAAAATAAATAAACCAAAAAATTGTATGCGTACGTCTGTAAATATTTTTTGGGTGCAAAATATTTGAGTTGAAGACAAATAAAAAGAGTCAATTCAATATAAGTAACCTACCACAAAGGAAGCAACTTTTTTTTAATTTCATATTAACCAGAGGTGCTTTATAAGGGATTAAAAACATCAAGCAGGGTTGAAAAATACTATATTAAAGCATTAAACAACTTTTATTCGAACCTTAAAAGTATTTTTCTGCTCATTGAATGCTTTTACTTATAATTTTATTGATTTTGTCCAATAAGGGGTAATTTTTACCCCTAAGAGTAATAAGCACATATCGATATAGGGTAGATTTTGAGGATAAAGGATAAGTCAAGCTTAATTCCAAATTTTCATGCAAATCGATGCGGATTCATACAAATCGAAGGTAATACCTTTTTATTGCAATGCATTGTGGGGCGAAAGCCTTAAATTTTTGGCAAAAACACGAAATTAAAATATTTATTCAGTGTAACTGCGATACTATAATCCTGTAGCAACAATTCACAGTATTATTATCCCAGGCCGCGTCTGGATAACTACGTGGTGTATTGTGAAACATTTTACTGCTTATAGAGTGCGATTAGCTGAAGCGTACACGTTTTCTTATCAAAAATCAGAAGCCAATAATTGTGTTCAACAAGCACGTTGGTGCTTGACAAAATATGGAAAATAAACCGACAATTACGGTGATTTAAATTCATGTATCGAGAAACTACATTTTCTTATATTATTATACAAATTATCACCGAAAAATTGCTACATACACCGAATGGTTGTCCCAAAATTGATTTTTACTTTAAATCTGATTGATCAAAAAGGAAAGAAGCTGTAAATTTGTATAAAGAAATAACGCGGATCCTCTTTCAATGGGGCAAACAGCAAACATTGAAGCACGCATGAAAAGAGAATTCGATTTAGGTAAAGTGTTGAAACAAGCTACAAAAAGCCCGGAATGACGTACAAAAATCAAAAAATTGCCCAGCACGAAGAATAAGAAGCTACGAAAAGACAATACCCAAGATGTAACAGCTACAGATAAAATGGTAAAGATTCCTTTAGCGATATTGATGGAAAACACAACTGCTGAAATGCAAAAAGAAGTTGTCGCTAACAAATTTGAGTCACATGATCTTAGAGTTTAATTTCTTCTTCAACAGTGGATTTGATGGTAGTAGTAATAGTCAATTTAGAAACAGACAGAACTAGATTCAGATTCTTCATTGCTCTGAGACTTATTATATCTGATGGCACGATTCTATGAAACAATTGGATACGTTTCTGCAGGTTGCTTGAATATGTGAAACAAACATAAAAATTGATATTAGAAGAAAAATATCACACTATTTTTGTTGCAATCAGCTTCTTTGAAAATCTTTATTGAAGTTTTTTCAAAAAAAAATGAATTTCATAGGGGATCTATGATGTTTTATTTGAGAAAACTAAAACCAGAAACGAAAACAGTAGTTTCTACAACCGCCGTCTTTAAATTCTAATGTTGCTACCGTTAATATTAAATTTTGGCTATTGGAAAGCTAGTTTTGCCCCACATCTACATCGTGTATCTAATAAAAAGGGTATAAAAATTAATTTATTACAGAAATAAATTATTATTGGCCATACAAAACTAAATGATAGTGTAAATTACTTTTAAATGGGGTATTGTAACATTTCATTCAAAAGAATCAAGAGAAAATAAACGTATTTGGTTAAGAAGAAAGTTTTGTTAATTCCTGCATTATTTTTTTTAATGAAATGAATTATGTTTATAAGTATTCTATCTAAAATTAATATCAACATGTTGATCGACAGTTTTAGATCAAACAAATTGTTCGCTTTAATCAATGTGTAATGATTAAAGAATGCTCACGAATTTGTGATTCCAACAATTTAATTTACTCGTGATTTGGAATTTCAGTTTAATTAAACAACAAAACTACCTCTATTAGCACATATTAATCTGAGAATCACATAGGTTTTTCTTGATATATACATTGTACCTCTACCTATTTGAAAAGCCTCAATCTGTTTATTTTTAAACATAAGTTCTAACTTGATGTCTTGATTTTTTTATATCTTCAGGCAGTTTTGAACGAGACTGGTTTCGATCTTGCTCTTTAATTTTAAGAAACAACGAAGATACAAGCAACGAATATATCTTTTGTCCAAATGGAAAAGTATGAAGAAGAAAGGAAGAAAGAAGTGTGATAATGTTAATGGAGAAAAAGAAATAAGGTATGAAGAAGAAGGAAAGACAATGAGTAAAAACAAAGAAGTCGAATGATAATGATAATGAAAAAGACGAAATAAGGTATGAGGAATTAGGAAATGAATACAAAACTTGATGCCTATAACACAGTTAGAAAAGACGCACAATAAATTATGCTGCAGAAACAATGAGTATGACAAAGAAAGAGGTCGAAATGTTGAAGATAACAAAAAACAACGAATGAGATACAAAAAAAAAGAAAAAGGAAACGAAACTTGACACATATAACACAATTAGAGAAGACGCATCATAAATTATGCTGCAGAAACAATGAGTATGACAAAGAAAGAGGTCGAAATGATGAAGATAACAAAAAAACAACGAATGAGGTATAAAGAAAAAGAAAAAGGTAACAAAACTTGACACATATAACACAATTAGAGAAGACGCACCATAAATTATGATGCAGAAACAATGAGTATGACAAAGAAAGAGGTCGAAATGATGAAGATAACAAAAAAACAACGAATGAGGTATAAAGAAAAAGAAAAAGGTAACAAAACTTGACACATATAACACAATTAGAGAAGACGCACCATAAATTATGATGCAGAAACAATGAGTATGACAAAGAAAGAGGTCGAAATGATGAAGATAACAAAAAAACAACGAATGAGGTATAAAGAAAAAGAAAAAGGTAACAAAACTTGACACATATAACACAATTAGAGAAGACGCATCATAAATTATGCTGCAGAAACAATGAGTATGACAAAGAAAGAGGTCGAAATGATGAAGATAACAAAAAAACAACGAATGAGGTATAAAGAAAAAGAAAAAGGTAACAAAACTTGACACATATAACACAATTAGAGAAGACGCACCATAAATTATGATGCAGAAACAATGAGTATGACAAAGAAAGAGGTCGAAATGATGAAGATAACAAAAAAACAACGAATGAGGTATAAAGAAAAAGAAAAAGGTAACAAAACTTGACACATATAACACAATTAGAGAAGACGCACCATAAATTATGATGCAGAAACAATGAGTATGACAAAGAAAGAGGTCGAAATGATGAAGATAACAAAAAAAACAACGAATGCGGTATAAAGAAAAAGAAAAAGGTAACAAAACTTGATAATTATAACACAATTAGAAAAGACCTACCATAAATTATGCTGCAGAAACAATGAGTATGACAAAGAAAGAGGTCGAAATGTTGCAGATAACAAAAAAACAACGAATGAGGTATAAAGAAAAAGAAAAAGGAAACAAAACTTGACACATATAACACAATTAGAGAAGACGCATCATAAATTATGCTGCAGAAACAATGAGTATGACAAAGAAAGAGGTCGAAATGATGAAGATAACAAAAAAAACAACGAATGAGGTACAAATAAAAAGAAAAAGGAAACAAAACTTGACACATATAACACAATTAGAGAAGACGCATCATAAAGTATGCTGTAGAAACAATGAGTATGACAAAGAAAGAGGTCGAATGACAATGATAATGGAAAAGAAGAAATAAGGTAGAAAGTAGAAGGAAAATGAAAACAAAACTTGATATATAAAACTATTAGAAAAGACAATTAGAAATTGGTCGAAATGTTGCAGATAATGGGAAAAAAACAAGAAATGAGGTAGAAAGATAAGAAAAAGGAAACAAAACTTGATATATAAAACTATTAGAAAAGACAATTAGAAATGGGTCGAAATGATGCAGATAATGGGGAAAAAAGAAACAAGAAATGAGGTACAAAGAAAAAGGAAACAAAACTGCTGATCGAAATGATGCTGATAATGGTGAAGAAGAAAGGAGAAATGATGTATTAAGAAGAACAAATCAAGAAATAGAAGAAGTGATATAAGAAGATAATGTGGTCCAGATAATAAAAAAGAATAATGTAGCTGGCACATATATGTATAGAGAGCTGATGGATGGAAGCTGGGATAATAATGGATAATGATAATAGAGTCGATACAACGTTAGGAAAAACCACAAGACATCACTAATGTTTGTATTTGTATGTGAAAAAGATCCCTTGGGATTGGTAATAATAATTAAAAAAACAAATATCAATGGAATCGAACCAATAAATCGAAAAAGTATCAATTTCAGAGTTACCGGTATATAAATATGAGTTATTCATCCTGTTAGCAACACCTTCTCATTTTCCGAATGGTATACTTGAAGAATCAATAACATACGTGGTGTGGCGTGTTGATATAACTTCCGATAAGGTAGTGGATAGTTCGCTAGACGTCGAAAAGGGAACATTTATACAATCTTTGATATTATCAGGAAAAGGGAAGCGGAACACTAACTTGCGAGTTAAGATCCAACTAAAATACCAACAAATTGAGTGAAAAGCTTGTTATATGTAATTAGACGTCGGAAACGGTGAAGAGTACTTTTAAAAAATTCATTTCTCGCAGCCCTATTTATAAATCTGTATAATAAATACACTTTTTTTGTTTACCGCCATTTCATTTATCCCATTTTGGGTAAAATCTCTCCATATCTATTTCCGTATATTCGAGATGCATGTGTTAAGTTGTCAGCTCATAATTACAACTTTTTTTTCTCGATAAATCATATCGGTAGCTTCAATTTGTTCTATAATCGATACTTTATGGTCCCTATCTCCACGGGAGATGACTTATTTGAGTTTGTTAGAGTTTTTTTATATAATTTGGGTCGTGAAAATTCGAGTTATGCATACATTGGAGACAAACTACATTAATTTTGGTTCAAGATGCTTCCATTAGTCCGTAATAAATTTAAGTGAACACTATCCCTGACTTACCAATTTCCAATCCAAGGAGCTTATTTTCTTCGGTTAATTGGCCAATTATATTGTTATTTCTCTGAGGAAGAATTATCGAAAAATTTCCTTTCTTAACTGGGAAAGTGAACTACATGTTTTTATTTGAAAATCTCGAACGATTCATGATATTTTTAGCAATTCCCATGCTTTTCTCTACAAAATTCATTTTCTTGCATATTGATCTCAAAGACTCTAAGTAATGATTGGTTCGAAGTGAATTAAAGTTAACTCAATTCCTAACTAATTAATTTTCAATCTAAAGAGCCAGTTTCTTTGTTTAATTTTTGAAGTGTTTCTTTTTTCAACTGGGAAACCTACATGATTTTTTTTTTTGAAAATTTCAAATCATTCATGAGCTTATCGTCAACTCCCTTGATTTTTTCTTCACAATTCATTTTGTTACATATTGATCTCGATAAGTATAAGTCCATGAGTTGTTTTTTTTTCCTTCATCATACCACAAAGTTCGTATTGGGGATAAATCAGGATAACTAGGGGCCCACTTCAAGTAACATAAGTCATACAATTTTGGGCATAACCTCTTCATAGTTCTTCTTCTTTAATAAATCACATCGGTACCTTCGATTTGCTATCTAATTAATAGTTTATGCTTGTTATCTCAACGCGTCAATTTTCTCTCATTACTTATTTGGATTGGTTGAAATCTTATCACAATTTGCTATATGAAAATAAAAGTTTCTTTTGCTTAAATTGAAGAAAAGCTCAACTAATTAGAATCTTTTAAATGAAATATTCCTTCTGAAGACCTTCCATGGCTATAATGCTTCCATTAGACGTAATGTTTTAAATGTATGATGCTTCTTGAAGCATCTCTTCGTTTAACATGGAAAGCTAACTTATTATTTGTATTCTTCAATTTCCATGCTTTATTCTTCATTTTTTTCAATATTTTTTGGTGAACTGCATTGAACATTTTAGCTGATGTCTTTTTGATTTACATTACCATGATTTACCTTGATCAAATTTTGGTGCTAGATACTCTAATGTAGCTTAAAAGTTAATTCCAGGTATTTCTCTTGATTTTATCTAATACTACAACTTTTGATTTGGCGGTGAATCAGGATTTCTTAATAAATACAAATACAAATTATTTTTCTAGTGTCAAATAATGAGTGGAAGTGATTTTTGTTTTCAGATTTTGAAAAGTGATTCCAACCAATCACTCTCGTAAAAATAGAATGATTTTTTAAAACAAAATAAAAATTAGTCAACCAATAATTCACAACGAAAACGCAAACTCTAATAATAAGATATTTGAGAGTATCTGTAGAAACTTTAAACTTTAAGTCTGTTCATCTTAGATCGCCATCAATCATCTTCCGAGTCGAAGAGCTTTGAAATAGCTGTCAATCTATGGTATGATGATTTATCGATGAGTTCGAGCGTTTTACATCGTCTCTTGGCTATGTATCATCCGCGGTTTAATGAAGAATAACAAGATTCTGCAAGTATAATATATAAAACAAGAATAATCAACTTGAACTATCAGCTATTTTCCAAATTTCAGTCAGCAGGATGAACATAGATAATATGTTAAATAAATGCTGTGTCGAAAATACTAATTCAAAACGCACAAATTTGTTTTTATTTTAACTGTTTAAGTCCTTCCTTTTTGCTACGTTGCCAATAAATAAAGGAAAATACAGTTTGTAAGCTCTCTAAAATTGAGAGCTTAAAGGTTTACCCTTTTTATATGAAAAGACGAAAGCGTAGTCCCAAATTAGAGACAGTTGAACTAAAATTAATACTCTATATTTAAGACAGAATGTTTTATGAAAATTCCTGTGGTGGTAGCAACCAATTTGCAGAACACTATGTAGATGTCTTGGGAAAAATGGAGAAGGATGTAGAAATCCTTTATGAAGTGAAATGGAGAAAACTTCTTGGCCACATCTTGAGAGGTCTAAAATATGAGAACCTACAGCTCATAATCCATGGAAAATTTGTAAATCTATTGGAAGTTTGAGAACAAAACTTTTCTTAGGCACCTGCCGAAATGGTTTAACGTCAGATCATCTGACCTAAAGGTGTGGTGGCAAAAAATACGTACAAATTGTTTGTTTTAATTCATTCATTTGCAATTTATTCTATGAAACAATGGCTCAGCACTATAATTAGAACATAAATGTTTATATTTTGACAATTAACGCCTGGTTTCCTTGCTAAGATGCCTAATAAATGTACGGGCTTTTTGCCTCTACACCTTCATCTAGTGACGCAGTTTTTAAAGTCAAAATAGCCAACAGAAAAAATCAAAAGGTATGCTCCCAACAATGACACGATTAAAGGTTTTTGACATTTGACATTTTTGACATAGTTTTGGATTCAAATATGAAGAAATTGTGGATCATGTAGAATGATTTTATAGGCAATTAATTTAAAGTGAAGCAAACAATGCTTAAAAGATGTTTTATGGAATACAGCAGTGGATGTAAAATATACTATTGAGGTTAAAAAAGGATCAACTAATCAGCAATCTTATGATGTAGAAGAGAAAACACAAGAAATTTCATTTTTCAAGAAAAACAAACACGAGTCAAATGGAAACGATGACATAATTATAAAATAATTTTACTGTAAGTGCTGTCAGGACAGTTCCCACATCCTATTAACACAATAATTATCATATAATATATCATATCTTATTTTACTTTATTCAGCATTCTCTTGTTTCCTTTTTATTCGTTAAACAATTCTAGAAAAAACCAGTCTTTGTTGTAATCACCAACATTTTTAAAAAAGTAAAATTTTCTTTTGAAATTTAATTGGCGCTGCGAACAGGATACTCATTGTAGTAAATTACAACTTCTCTGTTGTAAACAGTTACATTTTCCATCAAGAAATTTAGATGGTATTCGAACTAAAAATATAAACTTTGTGAATCAAGTGACAGTGGTGAAGACACTCTACCCCGATTGTTCCTTCAAAGACGAAGACGGTAGTCCAAAAAGGCTCAAGTTCCTTTAGAGAATTCGAGACAAGGAAGAAGCCCACAGATGATCCTCCAGGGTATCCTCCTCCAAGTCTTTTCCTTCAATTTTAATTTATCGGTTAAAATGTTGTTCATTTTTTGTATCTCTCTTAATATAAGATTGATTTGAAATACAATTTGCATTGAAAATTTTATTACATAAAAATAGAAATATATATTATATGTCATGAAATCGTGATCTATCCAGATCTGCTTTATCTGTAGAACGTGATTCAAACATTAATGCCGAGATGTCTACTCAAAAATCTCCAATTGAATTATCTATGGCAAACAATCTTGTACCAGCTAGAGATGTAATTATAAATAAATTTTTCGATGATTAACCCGAATTAAAATTAGCTCTAATCACTCGTTTTGGTGATCCCAAAATCGAAGAAATATTATCCTATGAATTACTTCATATTTCCAGAATTATCCCTATTCACAGTAAAGCAAATAATATCCTTTTACTCCCGTACACATTCACATTAATTTCCAAAGGATCAACAAAATGGACAAACGAAGAATGAAAGAAAACCTATTCGTTCTGGTATAGCGACAAAGAACCCCACGAAGACACCTGTAATTTAGAAGACCTTTCGGTCTGCAGCTACGCTCGAGTAAAAAACGATTTTTCACTTTCCACTCAATTAACTAATGGTAATACAATAATTTGTTTAAAGAAAATAACAAATATTAATGAAGATTGTAAGCTAAAATTGAAATCTATAAAAATTTCAAACTGCACCATCGTATTGGGAAATAACGATTGCGTTTTCTCATTTCAAAAACATACATGGATAGGATCAAATGAAACATTTACTCAAGAATGGCCCAGTCTCGAAGAACCCATAGAAATCGATATCGAGAATCTACATTTAGACGATCTAACCAAGCTGCAACCCCAGTTTCAAGATTCAAAATTTGTAACCATAGAAGTTCATCAAAGTCATTTAGGAATAACAGCATTTATATTTTTCATTTTAATAATTTTACTGTTGTTATATTTGTACAGGAAATATTTCAGAAAAAGCTACAGGGCGAACCAATAGAATTAACCCCATCCACGTTGAAGCCGAAGCTAACTTCGAGAATAACAAAATAATATTAAGTGCTGACAGGGCAGTTCCCACATTATTTGCTTTCAGGTTATTCGGCATTCTTGCTTTCTTTTTATTTGTTAAACAATTTTAGAAAAAGCCAATCTTTGTTCGAATCACCAACTGTTCAGAATTAGTTAGAAATAAAATGATTTTAAAAAAGTGAATTTTCACTATTGTAATTTAACTGGCGCTGCAAATAGGATACTGTCTGTAGTAACCTTCTGTGTTGTAAACAGCTGTGTTTTAGCAGGATAAACAGCAGGAATTATTCAGTCGTGAACATTATTTGGAAGCAATAACAAATTACCTCATCTGGAGCTGAAACTTAGTGTATTTAGGAGAATAGAAAACAGATAACTGTAGCAACAAAGTCTTGTGAAGCCGTGGGAGAACTACGTGAACTTGGATAACATTGAGATAATTGTTGAAAAGAACTTGATGTTTTTGTTAGGAAAAGAAGAAATACAAACAAGAATAAGCGTGTTCGAGTTAAATTTTGACTGTGTGGAATTTGATATTGAATCCAATCGAATTTGAGATTTATAACATAACAAGTATTAATAATAAGTATGCTCTGGATTAATGGATCTGATAAACAGTCGGATGGCCGTTGGGGGGTTACCACTATGAAGAAGTTCACAAAAAAGAGAAGAAGCGTCTAGATGGTTTGCAAGTAATGTCGGTAGCTTCTACGGGGGTTATGCAAAAAGTAAATAAGTGTGTTAGAGGGCTTGCAGTTAGCTGATTATTTTTTTAAAGAGTTCCACATTTTGAAATTCCTATTTTCAATATTATAATTGAAAAGAAATGTGATCATTTCCGGCAAAACGATCATCTCATCGTATACAATGTCATAATAATATTCTTCCTGAAAGTAATTGCTAGATTTATTGAAATTAAACAAATTTTGTTCAAATACATGAAATATCTTTAATGAAACTCTCTTTATTTGCCATAATTAACGGCTTAGTAACTAACAAAGTTAATAACTAAATTGAGGGGCCCGTGCTGCTCAACTAGACGTGATTTTCTGCGAATATCTTTCATTAGGTCTTCGAGGATTTAAACATCTAACTCTAATTGTTTCCATAATACACTTTGCGAGATAGAAATACCGAAAATTTTCAATTGAATGGGGCTAGAAAAAATTCGCCTCGCAGAAGGAAACAAAATCCTATAATAGTAACAAATTTTTGAGCACAACCTCTAATCACGAAACGTTCTACCAAATAGGTGTTTTGAGATTTCCACACAGCACAATGCAAAAAATTCAAGATAAAGAAAATTATAGGTTGTAACATTGTATATTTTTTATGTATAATATCGGAGATCATAAAATAATGATTTAAAAATGCATGGAGATCATCATCTTGATTTTGATGATCTTTAAAGCTTCAGAGAGTTTCAAGAATTCTCAATTAACTCAAAACTCGATATATTCCCAATCGACCCCGAGTTATACGAGTTTCAAACATCTTAAGTTATCAATCAACTTGATGAATGATGCTCCTAGAGGCTAAACACACAATACAAGAAAAACTCTCATTCCTCTTTTTTGTACTGTATGTACGAGGTGTGATAAAAAGAATACGGCGAATGGATTTTTTTATGGCAACAACAACAAACTTATGTGTTGAGAAAAGCAGTAACAATTATGAATCCGATAGAACAATAAATTTTATTTCAAATTTAAAAAAGTGCCAAAAACGTTGAAATATGTCAACGGCTATGACTGCCAGAAAAAGATTTAGTTCTTTCAATGTAAAAACCAATGAATTATCTCGTCCTACAAAGGTTGTTCAATCAAGATTACAGTCATTGTTTATTGTGAGGCATTAGTACGACCCAAGTACGTTCTAATGGAAAATGTAAAAGGATAATGGATTATTTGACATAATTACTATACTTTTTGTCACATGATGGTATTAATTCACGATATTTGGCATCTAAAAGTCTTTCTATTAGTCTATACCTTCGGTTTTTCTTAAAGATAGAAAATATGCTGAAAACACCATTCCAGTTCTTTATAAGTGCTTCCAATCATAGAAGTAACGTAGAGCCAAAGAAAGTAGTTTAAAGGAGAGAGAGGGAGAGAAAATTGTTACAATTTTTAGACAAAAACTTGTAAAAAAACTGATAAACAAACACACAAGTAACTCAATAAAGATACAAATAAAATGAAATTTCAATATACAGAAGAAAACCACAATGAGTAACAATATTTTAGGTAATAGTCATAGGTAATAATTAGTATATAAGTCAATAGCAAAAATTAAATTATTTTTATCAGGATAGAGTCGTTTACATAGTAGAAGACACTTTCCAATAAATATGCCCTCAAATTATTGTGGAAGGCAGGAAAAGACGAAATGGATTTGATTTAAATCAGCAAGTGATTGTACATTTTTTTCGCATTGTAAAATATTGAGCACTTAACTAATTCTGAACGTGGAGTGGATAAGTAAAGGTAGTGCTCCGCGGTAGTGGATAGCTGAGATTTTATATTTAAACAAAAATAATGAAAGCTTCTTTTTGACCAACGTTTCTATGATCTTAGATAACGTGGCAAGTACAATTGGGCAATGATTCGATGCTTGATTTTTCTCTCCTCCTTCATGCAGAGGTATAATTATAGTCGTCTTAAGACAAATGGGAAAAGTGCCATTTTTAAATGAAACGTGCAATGAGATAAAAATCGCATGTTCTTTGCAGATATTCGTAAACCTTTAGTGGACCAGGGTTTATTTTCCTTATTTCCCATACGCCTGAGGGGAAAATAATTTGATGCCAGACTAGTTAGTGTTTTTATGAATCTAGAAAATTCGGAGTCCACATTACCAGAAAGCAAGCTCCAGTCAGCTGTTTGAAAACAGTATTGAATTTCACCGAAAATTTTGTTAACACTGCTTTTAACTGAAAGACCTGAATTGAAGACAGTACATTCGGTGAATTCTGAATCATATGATGACTCGACATAGTCTATAGTACTAGAAATGGTCTTAGTTACTCTGATTGGTGCCGTTATACGCATGATCATACCAATAGAAAGGTTAATAATATTTATTTTATTTTGTTTCTAATAACTTAAGTTATCCTATTGATCCTTTCATAGAAATGTTGAGGCGTTCTGAATAAAGACGCGCGTAACTTCATCTACAACCGAATTAATTGAGTTCAAAAACCGCTGGAAACTTTAGTGTTGATGTAAAAAGTTTGTTGTTGTTGTTCTAATTAATATTTTTACTTAGTTTTGCATATAAATTTAGTGAAGCGACGCTATTAATACGTAAATATGAACCAATTACTTCACTAATGAAATATTTTGTTACTTATTAACTTATGGTATTAGACATATTACTTTACTCAGTATCAGATAACAAGTAGAAGAGCTGGAAACATCATATCAGTTTATTAATAAACTTTAATGGATTCCTTCGGTATTAAATACAATAATTATAAGAATCGATTGTATTAACGGATATTAAATATATTGAAGAAACTGAAACGCAGTTCCTTCTTAAAGAAGGCGATTCGCCTGTTTATCTTTCGTATAAGAAGACGAAAGAAACGGTTTTACAAAGTGAGCTACTTGTCTGGACTTACCTCTACACAGTTGCATCACCGAGGAAGAGTTTGACTGTTTCTTTTGGTTCCATACAGTAACAACAAGAGCTACCAGGAGTTTCATCGATGTTCTAAATAACTCTTCATAGTTCGTCTTCGGATGAAAACGGTTTTACAAAGTGAGCTACTTGTCTGGGCTTACCTCTACACAGTTGCATCACCGAGGAAGAGTTTGACTGTTTCTTTTGTTTCCATACAGTAACAACAAGAGCTACCAGGAGTTTCTTCGATGTTCTAAATAACTCTTCATAGTTCGTCTTCGGATGAAAACGGTTTTACAAAGTGAGCTACTTGTCTGGGCTTACCTCTACACAGTTGCATCAGCGAGGAAGAGTTTGACTGTTTCTTTTGTTTCCATACAGTAACAACAAGAGCTACCAGGAGTTTCTTCGATGTTCTAAATAACTCTTCATAGTTCGTCTTCGGATGAAAACGGTTTTACAAAGTGAGCTACTTGTCTGGACTTACCTCTACACAGTTGCATCACCGAGGAAGAGTTTGACTGTTTCTTTTGTTTCCATACAGTAACAACAAGAGCTACCAGGAGTTTCTTCGATGTTCTAAATAACTCTTCATAGTTCGTCTTCGGATGAAAACGGTTTTACAAAGTGAGCTACTTGTCTGGGCTTACCTCTACACAGTTGCATCACTGAGGAAGAGTTTGACTGTTTCTTTTGTTTCCATACAGTAACAACAAGAGCTACCAGGAGTTTCTTCGATGTTCTAAATAACTCTTCATAGTTCGTCTTCGGATGAAAACGGTTTTACAAAGTGAGCTACTTGTCTGGGCTTACCTCTACACAGTTGCATCAGCGAGGAAGAGTTTGACTGTTTCTTTTGTTTCCATACAGTAACAACAAGAGCTACCAGGAGTTTCTTCGATGTTCTAAATAACTCTTCATAGTTCGTCTTCGGATGAAAACGGTTTTACAAAGTGAGCTACTTGTCTGGGCTTACCTCTACACAGTTGCATCACTGAGGAAGAGTTTGACTGTTTCTTTTGTTTCCATACAGTAACAACAAGAGCTACCAGGAGTTTCTTCGATGTTCTAAATAACTCTTCATAGTTCGTCTTCGGATGAAAACGGTTTTACAAAGTGAGCTACTTGTCTGGGCTTACCTCTACACAGTTGCATCACCGAGGAAGAGTTTGACTGTTTCTTTTGTTTCCATACAGTAACAACAAGAGCTACCAGGAGTTTCTTCGATGTTCTAAATAACTCTTCATAGTTCGTCTTCGGATGAAAACGGTTTTACAAAGTGAGCTACTTGTCTGGGCTTACCTCTACACAGTTGCATCACCGAGGAAGAGTTTGACTGTTTCTTTTGTTTCCATACAGTAACAACAAGAGCTACCAGGAGTTTCTTCGATGTTCTAAATAACTCTTCATAGTTCGTCTTCGGATGAAAACGGTTTTACAAAGTGAGCTACTTGTCTGGGCTTACCTCTACACAGTTGCATCACCGAGGAAGAGTTTGACTGTTTCTTTTGTTTCCATACAGTAACAACAAGAGCTACCAGGAGTTTCATGGATGTTCTAAATAACTCTTCATAGTTCGTCTTCGGATGAAAACGGTTTTACAAAGTGAGCTACTTGTCTGGGCTTACCTCTACACAGTTGCATCACCGAGGAAGAGTTTGACTGTTTCTTTTGTTTCCATACAGTAACAACAAGAGCTACCAGGAGTTTCATCGATGTTCTAAATAACTCTTCATAGTTCGTCTTCGGATGAAAACGGTTTTACAAAGTGAGCTACTTGTCTGGGCTTACCTCTACACAGTTGCATCACCGAGGAAGAGTTTGACTGTTTCTTTTGTTTCCATACAGTAACAACAAGAGCTACCAGGAGTTTCATCGATGTTCTAAATAACTCTTCATAGTTCGTCTTCGGATGAAAACGGTTTTACAAAGTGAGCTACTTGTCTGGGGTTACCTCTACACAGTTGCATCACTGAGGAAGAGTTTGACTGTTTATTTTGTTTCCATACAGTAACAACAAGAGCTACCAGGAGTTTCTTCGATGTTCTAAATAACTCTTCATAGTTCGTCTTCGGATAAAAACGGTTTTACAAAGTGAGCTACTTGTCTGGGCTTACCTCTACACAGTTGCATCACTGAGGAAGAGTTTGACTGTTTATTTTGTTTCCATACAGTAACAACAAGAGCTACCAGGAGTTTCTTCGATGTTCTAAATAACTCTTCATAGTTCGTCTTCGGATGAAAACGGTTTTACAAAGTGAGCTACTTGTCTGGGCTTACCTCTACACAGTTGCATCACCGAGGAAGAGTTTGACTGTTTCTTTTGTTTCCATACAGTAACAACAAGAGCTACCAGGAGTTTCATCGATGTTCTAAATAACTCTTCATAGTTCGTCTTCGGATGAAAACGGTTTTACAAAGTGAGCTACTTGTCTGGGCTTACCTCTACACAGTTGCATCACCGAGGAAGAGTTTGACTGTTTCTTTTGTTTCCATACAGTAACAACAAGAGCTACCAGGAGTTTCTTCGATGTTCTAAATAACTCTTCATAGTTCGTCTTCGGATGAAAACGGTTTTACAAAGTGAGCTACTTGTCTGGGCTTACCTCTACACAGTTGCATCACCGAGGAAGAGTTTGACTGTTTATTTTTTTTTCCATTTAGAAACAACAAGAGCTGCCGGGAGTTTCTTCGATATTAAATCAGTAACTCCTCATAATTCCTCTTCGAATAAAGTTCTCGATATTCTCGATAGGTTTAGACCTGAAGTTTTACTTCATGTTTGTAGTTCTATGACGCAGTTGCCCTGACCATGTTAGCTGTTACTTAATTTCACAATAGTCAAGTATTTTTAGGTCTACCTTTCTGTTTAAATAAATATTTTGCATTGCGGTAGATGCATTGAGCGTATTGTCTTGTCCATTTTCAATTTTCGAGCCTTCTATGTAAATTGAGCCTTGTGGAAACGCAATTTCTGTTCATTACTGTTGACTGTAATGAATAATGAAAATAAATGACGGTGTTGCCGGCTTGTGCTTATATTATAGAAACTTGATTTCCTTTCCATTTAATATGGAGAGATTCAATGAGGAAAGGACCTTTATTGAGAATGTGGCTGTACTCAACAGTTATGGAAACAGAATTGTAAATAGGTTAATTAATTGTCATAGGTTAGAGCATTGAAATTTTCTTTATAATTTAGTAGTATAAATGTGAAGATTCCCGCCAAGGAGGTTTTTCCGCTGGAAATACTTTTCGCGGGGGAAGGTTCACTGGTGGGGAAATCAGTATAAAACAGGTAAGTCACTACATGAAATTTTAGTTTATCTTCAGACTCTGAAGACGATAACTTGGTTATCGAAACGCGCATCAAATAGTTACATTATTTTTACTACTCACCACATTTAACCATTTATTTCTTTTGCCCACTATCCACTTAGCTACTGGAAATTTACACTCATTGTTTCGTTTTGCACTCAACAACATAACAATTACGATGAACAATTTGCTTTTTTAATTTTAAATTTTAAAAAACTTCCTCTAGTAGTAGACGTTACGAAAATAATTTCCACGTCTTTTTCGAGGCAACTTCTGTTATATTTTTTTTCCCCTGAAGCTGTAATATAATTCGAGGACCTTCCTAGTTACGCACCAGGTACGTTTTATGAATTAATTTATTAAAACTCTGTAAATATGTACAAATAATAAACGGATTAAGAAAAATTAAGTATTGAACAACAAATTTCGACATGAACCTGTAATTCAAACTACTTATTTTCAATAAATAACTTAATTCTTCGATTTAGTGACATGATATTTATGGACTAATATTTCTAACAGAAAACATTTCCACGTTATTATATACAAAGGGACAATTTTCAGTCGGTCGCCATCTAGACTGTTTTAACTTTCCAATAAAATTTCATCACAACGGGGATATAAAACCGAAAACATCTAAAAATACAATATGATGTCGTCTATATTTTCGTATTAAATAATTTTTAGACTCAAAACTGTTATTTCCAAATGATTTTATTTTGATTGAATTGTAGATTGAATCTAAACATTCAATACACATGAGTGAACAAATTAATTATTTAAATAATTGTCATATACCTGGCCTGGCCTGACCTGGAGATGGCTGTAGTTGCTTGAAAAATACCACAGTCTATACAGCGTAAGTTTTAAGTTTGAAAACGCCACGTTGTTTAGTATTTGTTTGGCAGTCATCAATAGTGAACGTTTTCAGTCATTTTGTAAACATTGGTCATAGTAATGTGATATAAAAGCTGAACTACATTTTACTCTGGTTGAGACTACTACTTCGTTATGAACAGTAAAATATTGGGTAGTAGAGTTTGAACGAGACCGTACGACCTGCGAAGACCAGCGTCGCAGTGGTCGACCAAATTAGGTGAAGAAAATCCACAAGGCAGTAATGGATTTCATGAAAGCTAGTAGACGTTCCAAAAAGTGTGCTATATCACATATTAACTGAAAATTTGGACATGAGAAAGCCAAATTTTTTCCCTGTTCACACCCGAAATAAAAGAACAATCAAAACAATGGACTGAAAAGGACGATACGGCTCCAAAGAAGGCAAAGACCGTTCTATCTGCAGACAAGATCATGGCGTCGGTTTTTGGGAATGCGCGTGGGATAATTTTCACTGATTATCTTAAAAAAGGGAGAACTATCAATGGCAAGTGTTATGTGAAATAATTGCAACGTTTGAGCGAAGAACTCAAGCAAAAATCCCGCATTTGGCTAAGAAGAAAGTGTTGTTTCATCAAAACAATGCTCTAGCTCACACATCCGTTATTGAAATGGCCAAAATTAATAAATGAAAGTTTGAATTGCTACCTCATACATCCTATTCACCAGATTTGTCCCCTCGGATTATTTTCTATTCCCAGGCTCAGTGGTTAAAGATTTTGAGCTTGACGATTTTTATCGAACTTCTTTGGGAAAAGTTTATAATTTTTTCCAAAATTTTTTGTTTTTTCTTTATTAGACCAGGTACTTCTGGCGCCATCCTCGTATTAATCTAAGTTAAAAGAAGCGCTGTTTGTTATCAAAAATGAACGATTTCATTTTCATATTTGATAAAGTGTGTTGTTATATCATCGTTTTAAGAGAGTGATTCAAAAACTTACTTTTAATGCTTCTTCATGTGATATTCCAGTGAAGGGAGTTCCATTAACTTCCAAAATAGAATCTCCCGGACGCAGACCTGCTCTTTCTGCAACACTTCCTTCTTCAACTCGTGAAATATACACTCCTATACCTATACAACAAATTATACGTATAGTTATGATCAATACAGTTTTTTATATGACAGTTTTTATATAGAATACAGAAAAAATAAGAGTTGAATAAGAAGAAGAGATAAAGAGACAAAGATAAGAAGAGTGTTGAGATGTCAAGCAAAACGGAGGCGCCCATTGGGAAAACCAAGAGCAAGATGGAATGACCAAGTGCGTGAAGATGTAAAGAAACTTGGTGTAGAAGTAGACATGGCTGAGGATAGAAAATTATGGAGGCAACTTGTTGGTGAGGCTAAAAATCAACTTGGGTACTTGCATTTTTTAAGAAGTATTCATTTTTTTGTTTATTTCAGTTCTTGATATGAAATAATGTCAGATAATGAAATATTTTATTGAAATTGAACAAATAATATGTATATATTTGATAGAAAATCGCAAAAATTTCATATTTTTAATTGAATAAGAAAACGATTCTCATTGGTTTTCAGTTGTGACGTCATAACTTTAATAAAAACATTAAGCTTGATGATCACGAAGTTATCGTTGCGACAATGTAGCGTGAGCTGTTTTTATTTATTAGTTACGTATAAATCAACCTAATAGCTCAAGAAGTCTTAATAAATGAAACATTTTTCTATAGGTGTTTCAAAAAAAGGTGATCCCGTCTCTAGGATAGATAGAAAACTAAAAAATATTTGGGGTTTGATCAATACTCGGTACAGCATATCAAGTTTTCTCAAGACTACCTTTTGGTATAAATTTGAAATTTTGCTTGATAAATCTAATATTGAAAAAGTTATGTTCAATACTACTTGGTATGAACCGTGTAACTAGCGCCTGACTATGAGAGTCAGACATAAAAACAAATTCATTGCATGTATCAGTTCACAAAACATATGTGTATATGTTATGTAAAATTTTTTTACTGAGCAAACCCCAAATATTTTTCATTTTTGTATCAATCCTAGAAACGTATCACCTTTTTTTGAAACACCCTATATAATAATAAAGTAAATAAACCCCTAAAAGTATAATAATTACTATAAAACATTGAAATAAGTTAAATTTGATTCTTATTCACATTAAAATGATCCTGACAACAAAAATAATCACGTCTCGCAGGATCTACAAACAACCAACACTTTCAAACCTTATTTTTTGTAGTATATCTTGGAATCACAAAAAGAAACTTTATCAGGTGTTTTACAATAACTAACTGTTGTATTTACTTTGTATTATATGTTCGGTGTTTATTTTATACCTATGACGTCACGCAATATAGCGGCCTTACTGAAATGTTTAAACTACCTACAAAATTTTAGAATTTTCAATAATTTTTTCCTCTATAAATAATAATTAAAGAACTATCCAAAACTATTTTTTTTCGGAACATGCAAGTTATTTGACAACACCCAAACCTTTAAAGAGTAAATGCAATTTTTTTTATTTTATAATCTAACATTTAAAACTTTTCTGGAGGAGAAAAATCGAAGATTCAAGATTTTTGGCTAGAGAAAATCGAAAGAGTGCTTCCAAGTAAAAACGATTCTTCTCGATTTGGGTTTTCTTCTTTCGATTTTTTGAAATTTTTTTTGTTTAAAAGGAGACGGGCCTTTTCAATAATAATAATTTCAAAGCAACATAGAAATTGTTATACGGTTACTATGAAATATTCAATGTTTGAAATTAAGAATTTCTCAAGCCTCCCATGTTAGTCCAGTCATCTTAGTCCAAATTAGGTGAATATCTCGGGAAATCGACATACCCAGTATATTATAACGTGGAAACTTGTCTTTTAACATCGGGGTCAAAAGTCACAAAAATCGATTTTTTTATTACATTTTTTTACAAATATCTCGTCTTCTATGAGTTTAACGCTATTTGTAATTATTATCAATATTGTAGAGAATTTAATTCTCTACAACTTTTGTATTCAACATTATCTTATACTTTGAACTGTTTTCGAGGTAGAGGGCGTAGAGCGCGTCGTCAGAGAATTATCTGAGATCAACTAGTAGTCTCGATCAAAAACTTGTAATATTAAGGTTTATAGATTTATTATTGTCAAAATTAATAAAAATTTCGAGAACAAGCTCTAATTTCAATTTTCTTCTTCTTCTACTCCATCTTCTTCTTCATCATCATCGTCGTTATCGTCCCTCTTCAACGACATTTGTCTCCAAGTCATTCATGATATCTGGGTCAAAGATTCTATCGTCATTAAAATCTGTCTGATATGGTATAGCATTGAGCTTGTCCATTACACTGGCCACAAGCTAAAAAGCACTGTAACCCCGTTTTCCTGCATCCACATCTTGAGCCACAGCCACTTGTAGTTACAGAATATTGTATTGAGTAATTCATCTGGTGCAGGTTGTAAAATATTCATGATAGGTTCCAGGTATTCGTTAGGCATTGTCCAAACCCATTCCTGAGGTTCTAAATCGTGCTCTAACTGACTTTGAATTTGATAATACACGCGATTGAATTATTGGTGAGCTGGTCCCCTCGTTGGTGGAATATTTTATAACTGCACAGGTTTATTCGTTTATGACTTAATAATCTCTGAACCGTAGAGTTTTCTTCTTTAAATGCTGCAGCAAGTTTACGGATTTTAAATAAGATGTACTTAATTATTTTCTAATTCAAAACTTATTAGTGTAAATGAGAATATAATTACAATCAATTACCGAAAGAGATTATGAGTGTTATTGAATTGATAAATTTTAGAATTATTAGAAAGGAAGATTGACTCTAATAATTAATAAAAAATGATAATAATATGTTTAACAATTAATTATAACATTAATAATAGATTTTCATCGGGACTACCTTAGATAATTCTCTGACTGCGTGCTCTACGCCTTATATCTCGAAAACAGTTCATGGTATAAAAAAATGTTAAATACAAAAGTTGTAGAGAATTGAATTCTCTACAATATTAATAATATATACAAATAGTGTAAAACTCATAGAAGACGAGATATTTGCAAAAATGATTTTTATGACTTTTAACCATTGACTTTAAAACTTGCGACCATCAAATTATATGTGAATTTTGAGAATAGTGTTAGGATGCCAAAATACAAGTTTTTACGTGGTAATATAATGGGTATGTCGATTTTCCGAGGTCGACCCCCTATAATGACTGGACTAAGTTGTGAAGAACATCAGAGGATGGACAGGCATTGAATAATGGTTTAGAGTAATTCAGTTTACCGTTGTGAATACCAACGTCCTAACTTGGCCCAATAAGAAGATCTTAATGCGGGAGATGATATTTCAAATTTAAAACACCATAGAAATCCATTAACGTTGCCGTATCGATACCTCTATGGCTAACAGAATTAAAATATCAGAAAGTGTAATTCTAAATGTAGATATGAACATATAAAAATAACAAAAAGTACAGAGTACGATACGATAATGGCAAATTTATCCCTTGTACCAGATACTGTTCTTCCATAGAGATAATAGATAAAATAAAAATAATTCTTTGATGAATATGTCGAATCCTACGTGTGTAAACAGTAGAAATCAGCTCATAAAAACATCACATACTAAAATGTATATGGTAATTCAATGGAAACGATATTTTCGTGCTTTTTATCGTTTATCGATTATTTTATTATTGTTTCCAGTTACTCCCTCGTAAACACATATTTATTACAAACACTATCGCATTCCGAGGCTGATCGTTGGATCTGTGAGCAGATAGATTCTTTTTACGTCCGGCAGGTTGCTGACCTCACCTGACAACCCTCCTCCTTTACCCGGGCTTGGGACCGGCAGTGGGAGTCACCAGTCTACTCTATCCACCCAGCAACCCACCACAGGCGGTAAACCAGGGACACGACGACCTTTAGGAAGACCTCCAAAGAGATGGATGGATTCATGGACATCAACATCTCAAGGATGACAAGTTGGAAACTACAGGCCTAAGATCTACAGTACGTTGAACTATCTTAGAGTTGAAGTAGATTTACATCTACTTCGAAAAATTTTTGTCGTTGAATAAAGTTTTTTCTACGGTTGCTATAAAATATTCCATTTATTACTTCCGTACGTACAAAACGTACTATTATTATTATAACACAAGTCAACCATGAATTGTTACATGTTAAATTTAAACGTCACGTTTTCATTCATTGACTAAGATCACCGAGCAATATCTACTAAAGCCAAATCCACCTCCAAATTACTGTCCAATACGATGATATCGACATGCAAAATTATTATAATAATTTTTTCAATTTGTCATAATTGAAATTATCGGCCTAAACTTCCCGTTAAAACGCTCTTTACCAAGATGGCGGTGCATTGACGTCAGTATATAGTAAGCTTGTGAACAGTTAACAGAATTCTTAATTGTTTATTTGATGTTGTGTACAAAATATCTTTCAAAACTCTCCAAAACTTATGATTTGATCGCATGTGTAGAAAAACGTTGTCCTCGCATTTTATTTTTGATCTGCGGGAATAAGAAAAAATCATTGCAAAACAAGGACTGTACGGCGTATGACCAATCAATTCGATATTTTGACCGTTCAAAAACGTTTTTGTTTTTGCTGATGTTTGAGAGCTCGCATTGTCGTCTTCTACGATTGATTTCCCTGATAATTGTAAATACTTCTGGCAAACAAATGCAGGTTTACCTTTGAGAATTGACTGTTCTTCGTTGCTGTAATGAAATGCCTCGTGCGTGAACAATTTTTGCTGGATTTGGCTCGTCTTCAAAATTTGGGGCTTGGGCATGATTCGTCACTTATCAGGATCATATAAACGACTTGATTGATTGAATTTTTTCTGTATTTCTTTGCATCAATCGACACGAGCTATTTTTGAGCGATTGTCAAATTATGCCGTATCCAACTCGAACAAATCTTTTTGACAGCCAAATGTCCATGCTATATTGAATGTATGCGAGTGGTACTAATGCCCAAGTATGCCTCGATGTTACAGTATGTCACATGACGATCAGTTTACTCACAGCAACGATGTTTTCTGGCACAACAGCAGATTTTGACCTACCTTCACGAAATTTATCATTATCAAACACTGTGGCTCGAGATAGTGTTTCATCTGTTGGTTTAATCCAAGTCGAAATTCATAGGAAAACCTTGCACGAAAATGTTCGCGATTAAATTAAATTTTTTACAAAGATGAATGTTTTAAGTATCTGTAGCTTGAATAGCGCTCGTGTGATAATAAGCTCTAAGTACGTTCACCATTGAAAATACCAAACTTTATGGTGGTGATGTCAGATTTGACATATTCACATCAATGTCGCCAGATCTCAAAACTCAAACTTCGTAACTAGCTCAAAGAGATACCTCCGACTCTACATTACATATTTTGTGCGCAAAATTTATGAAAAATGATGGTATTTGAAAGTTTTGGTTATAAAATATGTATCACTAACACCATCTATTAGTTTCGCCTTGATATTGCTCTACATTGTGCGAATTCAGAAACTGAATAGATTGCAAAAGATTGTGTTAAGTCCATCAGTTTGGTCTGGCTCTATACTGAAACAACATCTTTGTAAAAAAAGGCTTAGAAGGGAATATCGGAATTGTTTTTTACGACATACTTCGAATTTTGCCTAAAACTCTTGATCAATCAATAAGAAATTACCATTGTCGTGGAGCAAAGTGAACATAAAGCAAAAACCAATCATACTATCAACTTCAAGCTTGAAATCCAACTGAAAGAGAAAGCTTCTAAGCTACGCAGGTGTAGATAAAGTAACGTAGTGTTTTCAGTTCCTCCCCCTGGTACTTTAAAGTAGATGGACACGATTATATCAGTGATAACTATCCACCATTCAATTTTCTTATGCATCGGGAGATACTCACTAAAAAGTACGGCATTTTGAGGAATCACTTCATGTTTGACAGTCATATAAGTGAGTGGTTGGGATGAAATCATCGAAAAAGTTAACCAAATGATAATGGACGACGATCGGATTGAGGTTAGAATGTTAGAAGCTATCGAAATACCAAAAGCAAGCTTTTGCCATATACTGACCGAAAAGTAATGCATGCCTGAGGTATCAGTGGGTTGTGCACATTCGAATGAACATTTCTCAAGCCTAAATTATGCTTTGTTTAAGTAAAATGAGTGTTTTATCCATTGATTCATGACTGTAGATGATACCTGGATCCACCACCACTGTAAAGACATCGGTCATCAGGTCGAACTTGGTCTTAAAAAAGCAGAAACGATTTCATCCCTCTAAAACAATAAAAAAAGCTTTTCCATTCCCGAATTGTACTTCGTATTAGTTGACGACCCACAATATTCACCAGATCTAGCCTACAACCACTTTTTTCTGGTTTCCTAACCTTATGTTATGATGATAATTATAAATTGGGTTACTTCTTCACATAAATGACTTTAAATATAAGTTCAAATATCAAAATGTACATTCAGGATATTTTACAGTTTGTAATAACGAAAATAACGTTTTGATCGGGCAATTACATTAAAAAACCATTTAAAAAAAAGTTACAAAATGTTCACAAATGTATATATCATATCTTTTAGCTTGATGATAAAGTGGGGCTCGTTTTATATCGACTTATTCTGATAGAAGTTTCCAATCATTATTTTCTGTTATTCCAGCTTCGGAATTTCCATGAAAATATTTAACGGTGGTGTAAGCTCTTTCAAAACAAAAGTAAAATTCAATATTGCACCGACAAAAAGAAGATTCATTTCTCGATTCACTGACTGAAAATACAATTCAATTTACACAAACTTTTGCAGCCAAATGCTCATTTTAATTATTTTACCGTACATTCACAATCGTGAGTCAGTGAAACTTCTCAAACGAAAACTTTTCGTTTCATAAAACTAACTAGGAATTTCATGAATTGTTTTTAATTTATCTTCATAATGATGCGGATATTATCACGGTAAAATTTTAATTATAACTAGAGAAGATTATACGAAATATTAAAAAATAGCTCATTAGGAACCTTCATAACAATTTTGGTTTATTTCTTATTGGGAATTTGAATCACAATGATAACAAATCGCTTTAAAAAAGTCACTCAAAAAATGTAATTACTTAGTTAAATATACATCAAAGTTTACATGAAGGAAAATCTACAATATTCTATAAACTAATATGCAAAAAGATCATATTTTGTAAACATTTTTTAATTAATTGTAGTTAATTCGCTTGTGGAATTAATTCTGTCCATTCAACTTTGTCATAATATCGTAATTTTGAGTTTAATAAATTTTTAAAAATACATTTTCGGACATCGAAAATATAACTGGCGCAGTCAGTAGGAATCGTGCGGTCGCGATTTTTTCCGCATAGTGTGAAAAGAAAAACCCGACTAAGTATTTTAATACTACAGCACGAAATCTACGTTCATCGAGGGACAGGACTTGAAATTACTAAATCAGAAAATTGAAGAAAAGAAGAAAGAAAAAAATGAAGTTGAAGAATGAAGAGGAACAACAGAACAGGATCTAAAAAATACCTCCATTATTTTTTATTTAACTAATACACGAAAAGATCATTTTTTGTAAACACTTTTCAATGAATTATAGTTAATTCGCTTCTGGAATTAATTACTGTTTGTAAAAATATCGTAATTTTGACTTTAATAAATTTTTAAAAATAAATTTTCGGACATATAACTAGCTAGTGTTTTTTCAGCAAAAAAAGTGAGTGAGTGAGTGAGTTTTATGTATGGAACGCCTCAATTATTTATCTCGGAAACGGTTTGAACGATTTTTATAAATTTTTGAGTACAAGGGTCTTGTGATACGGTCGGTTCATTATTTTCACGGAAAAAAGAAAGATCTGACAACAATGTAGATACCACTATAGTACCGTTACGCACAAAAATTCATAAAAATCGTTTAAGCCGTTTCCGAGATACTTGAGGCGTTCCATACATAAAAGTCACTCTGTATGATTATTACCTAACTTTTGACAGATTTCCCAAAACACCATCAAGTCATGTTCTTAAAAAGCCGAAGCATAGAGTATGACCCCCGGTCCCAGGGAAAAGATATTCCTTTTTTATTTTACCAATTGGTTCCAAAAGGTCCATTCATTAAGCAAAGAGTGAATTACCGAAGAACATCAGAGAACCTCCCGCCAGTTCTTATAGTTCCTGCCAGGAAGTAAAGAAAACCATCGAACACTGAGTGCGAGGCTGTCCTGGACAAAGGTATAATAGATCAGTAGTTTCCGAGAAAAGGTCTGCAGAGATTTCATTTCTGGATAGTATTGGATTGTACGATATACATTTTTCACTTTAAAGAATGCCACAATAAAAATCTAGTGATGTAAAGTCTGTTTAGTCAACTGTCTCGTTTAACTCAATTATTATTATTAGAAATATTCTATTAAAAAAATTTCCAACGTTCAGCCTACGGAAGAAAAACATATATTTTGGAAAAGTAGCGATAAATTTTCCAATATAGTTTCCTTTTAGTTCGATACACATCACCCAGCGATTCTCCAATTTCTTTAAACCATTCAAAGCACACGTTTTTTCATAGTCTGCTCAGTAACCTCTTTATTTGACTCAAATTTATGCCTAGCGAGTGATTCTTTCAAGTCGAAGATGATAGAGTGGATTAAGCAGCTTTTCGTAACTCAAATCGACAATGGCGAGTTTGGAGGTTATCACAATGGAAGATAGAGCACTATTTTTCTTGTCAAATGGAGCCATCTTTGACCATCACCTTTTTGGACGAATCTTCGCCACCTTTGAAGCAAATTCGCCAGGTGAAGTCCAGTTTTTCGATTGTTCCTCAATCTCTTGTGCGCACCATTGGATTCATGCTTCTAAATAATTTTTTATTCAGCCAACAGATGTGACACGACTCAATTTTTACCAAATCTACCATTCCCAAGAATTCTTCGACAAAGTACGGTCAGCAAAAGCGGCCTTTGTATCAATAAGACCTATATGAACAAAATCGTAAACCAATTTTGCAAATAAACTTTGATTAACGATTTTTTCTCTCTATTCTCGACGATGGAACAAAACAAACGAAATTTTGTTATTAAGCTCATAGACTATTCAGTGACAATAACAACAATGATTTATGTCATTTTACATTTTTCATAAAAAGATTTTATTAACGCACTTCATGTAATCTAAAAGTTTGTTATTGTAAGCATGGAATTCCAATTAAAAAATCTTTTGTGCATGTGTGCGGAATGAGTCTCATTTTAGCGTTTCATCCCAAGTATTTCCGCTCTAGTGACTCCGTAAAGCACTTCGAATAGAAAAGCGTTTATATTAAAAGAAAAATAATCAGATTCTCATCCTTTTTTTTTTCTAAAGTGGCAGCGGAGAGAAACTCGAAAAGTATGACTCAACAAGAAGACACGTTGTTGCATCTTTAGTGATTGGAGATAACACTTAAATTAGAGATCCATAACACAATACAATACCTAGCGAAATCACAATCATTGTTGATTAATTTATATACTTTATTGTTTCTATAACTTTATATATGATGTTTAATATTTTCACATTGATACTAGCGTTTTGTTCGCTTGTCTGTCTGTCTGTCTGTCTGTCTGTCTGTCTGTCTGTCTGTCTGTCTGTCTGTCTGTCTGTCTGTCTGTCTGTCTGTCTGTCTGTCTGTCTGTCTGTCTGTCTGTCTGTCTGTCTGTCTGTCTGTCTGTCTGTCTGTCTGTCTGTCTGTCTGTCTGTCTGTCTGTCTGTCTGTCTGTCTGTCTGTCTGTCTGTCTGTCTGTCTGTCTGTCTGTCTGTCTGTCTGTCTGTCTGTCTGTCTGTCTGTCTGTCTGTCTGTCTGTCTGTCTGTCTGTCTGTCTGTCTGTCTGTCTGTCTGTCTGTATGTATGTATGTCTGTCCGTTTGTCTGTCTGTCTGTCCGTCTGTCTGTCTGTCTGTGTGTCTATGTAAGAAAAGTTTAAATAGTTTAAAGAAACTACGATTAAAACCATGTGGTGCCTGTTACAAGAAAAATATTATAAAGGAATGAAAGTTCTGATTGACCCATTCAAAAGTGATTTTTGTGAATTTTAGCAAGCGCGAACTGTAAGGGTTCTTCGATGAATCAGATCCCTGTAAAAGGTATTGAAGTTTCGTAGTAGGCTACAACTTACCAGCCTCTTTTCCACCTTTAACGCATATCCCGAATCCGTGTGTGCCATCTTGAGGTTCCCTAACCATAGTGACAGTTCTCGTTGCCAGTTCGTGTATGTTAGGCACATAGTTCACTTCTCTGTTAACTTGATGTGCTGTAGATGGAGGACTACTAGCAGGTGATCTTCTCGGTCTTTCAATTCCCGTCTTAACTGTTGAGGAAGATGGATTATTGGTACCGAATAGACGAAGAACTTGTTCAGGAGAAATGGGACGTTTTTTATTGTTCGAAGAAGAAGTGCGGCCTGATGTGGTACTAAAGTTTGGGTTTGAGCCCAAATAGGTACCTGAAAAGTATATTAATTCATTTAAAATTATTCAAAGATCAAAGGAAGCGAATTCTAATGATTCGTCACTAAGAATTTTTGATATAGAATATTTGTATTATTGGTTTATGGACGAAGCCGCTCAGTAACTTGCTGAGATTCAACATCATCAACCTGCCTGTCTGCCTGTCTGCCTGTCTGCCTGTCTGCCTGTCTGCCTGTCTGCCTGTCTGCCTGTCTGCCTGTCTGCCTGTCTGTCTGTCTATCTGTCTGTCTTCGCATGAAATAATCACATCTCTGGTAATCTCTTCGTGCTTCCACTGTTCCCAATTTGAAGATGTTCTTCCAGAGGTCTAAGTAGGTAATGCATTTGTCATACAAGCATCAAATTCGTCTTTCACACTGCTACATACTTTCTCATCTAAACTCCTGTAGATGTTCTTTGCACCAGTTTGAGAGCTTTGTGAGTTTCAGCAGCCTCAAAAGCTTTATTGTTATTTCTCACCATCGGACAATTAACCAAAAGCTATACTGCCGATCGCGGATCTCACACTATTGTTAAGAAAGTTGGAGGAATGTTTTTTTGGTGAGTTAATTTTAGCGTATCAACTCCTTCATCAACTAAAATAATTGTAGTTGCTGAAACCGTCAGTGATATGTATACTGAACACAATTTTACTCACAATTACACTGTCTATCGGACGTTTCGATGACCATGTTATCGTCTTCAGACATTGAAGCTACAATTGTGAGTGTTACTGTAGTAGTAGTTTGGACAGTGTGTTCAATATAGTTGATAATGATCTTCTACAACATTGGGCAGTATTCTACTTTGGTAACAAAACATATTCAGCAATTTTACGTGTATCTATTCCCACAGGCTATTGCGTGCATTTTTTGTTTGTGTTACAAGTATGAACTTCTCCTTTTAGTTTTCGAATATGAAATGTCAATGATCAAGGATTTTTCTTTATCCTGAATAGTTGCATTTTTATATTTATTGTTAGCGGTAAGCAGTACTGAATCCAATAAAGAAAAGAACTCGAAAACAAGACCTCATTTTCATGGGATAGTAGTAATTGATTTCTATGCTTTACTTTTAATAACTAATGTTTATCGTCTGGGATAAAAAGACTAAAACTTCTCTTGTATCTCAAGATATTAGCAAAGAAATAATAAAAGGATATTTCTATGTTAAGAAGCTAGAAAATACAGAAACCTTCTTGTAAGATTCAGTAATTTGTTTGCGTTAAGTTCATTACAGAAATTTCGTTATTTACAAACATCTATAAATAAACAAGTTCGCTCGAGTAAACGTGAAAATTAACTTTTCTCAATTTTCTGGTCTCGAGGAAACTGTTGTGAGAAAGCAAAACATAAGAAATAGTAATTGAATAAATCAACTATGTATCGGAAAGTTTATTGTATACTCCGCAAGAGTTTCATTGAAAAGGTTACTATAAAAGTATCAATTTATTGTGCAGAATAATATCTTTCTAAATTCACACACTTAGTCCAGCGAAATAAATTGCAATTGAACTAGGAAAAATTAAATCTTAAGCCCGTTGAAAGCTTTTTATATGTTAGTCCTTTTTATTCAAATCTGTTCATACTACTCGTTCTTTCTTGCGTTATTTCCATCTGTTTTCCCCTTTCTTTACTCATTATATTTTTTCCCGCAGTTCTACAGCTGCCAGGGAGTTTCAACATCAACCACCAGACTAAAAACTCAACCTCAACTCTAGCATCTGGAAATTTATTGTGCAAAATAATATCTTTCTAACTTCACACACTTAGTCCAGCGAAATAAATTGCAATTGAACTAGGAAAAATTAAATCTTAAGCCCGTTGAAAGCTTTTTATATGTTAGTCCTTTTTATTCAAATCTGTTCTTTCTACTCGTTCTTTCTTGCGTTATTTCCATCTGTTTTCCCCTTTCTTTACTCATTATATTTTTTCCCGCAGTTCTACAGCTGCCAGGGAGTTTCAACATCAACCACCAGACTAAAAACTCAACCTCAACTCTAGCATCTGGAAATTTATTGTGCAAAATAATATCTTTCTAACTTCACACACTTTGTCCAGCGAAACAAGTCGCAACTGAACTAGGAAAAATTAAATCTTGAGCCAGTTGAAAGCTTTTTATATGTTAGAGCATAAGCTCCTTTTTATTCAAATCTGTTCTTTCTACTCGTTCTTTCTTGCGTAATTTCCATCTGTTTTCCCCTTTTTTTACTCATTATATTTTTTCCCGCAGTTCTACAGCTGCCAGGGAGTTTCAACATCAACCACCAGACTAAAAACTCAACCTGAACTCTAACATCTGGGAATTTGAACCTAAGTAAATGAAAGATAATTTTATATAGAATTTTTTTACAAAACCAGAACCCTAACACAGAACTAGAATGAATAATACAAAAATTACCAACAACGCAGGACCGAGATCTCATCTTTCGGCCCGTGTAGTGTATACAATTTTTCCTCATACCTCGGTCGAAAGTACGTACTTTTTTGCAGGGAAAATTGAGCATTTGCTTTCGCTTCGGATATCATGAAAAGTAGGGCCGAAAATTCAACATTTGGCTCTTGTAGTTTAATAAGCGCGTTATACGTTTTTCGTTCCTGCTACTAGGGATAAAAATACGTACTTTCGACCGAGGCATGAAGAAAAAATATTTACAATAACGTCTATACCAGAAAATAAATATTTAATTCAAAAATTAGCAAAAAATATTGTGGTTTTTACCTCTGGGACTGCTTAAAGAATTATAGGCATAATCTCTACTAGGATGGTGATGCATCACAGAACTAGGACGTTCCACGATGGTATATGAAGTACCCGGTGGCGAATAGTACAACCCAGATCGACTCCTCGGATAACTTCTCGGACTACCATTGGTCGGACCGAGTACATCTTCCGCTTCGGCAGGTATCGGCGCCCTGCCCCCACCACTTCTTCCGGCCGTGTGGCGGGCGTACGTAGAACGAGTTCCCGCAGATTGAGTCCCACTAATACCATAATGCCCGCTGCCCAGGTCCGCCAACTCGGCGTACTCTTCGTTACCCCCGCCGCCGGTCGGTGCGCCGCCGCCGGCGCGCATCGCCCGCTTCTACCTCTTTTACGTTTCTTTATCTTTTTCTTCTTCTTTTTCTTCGTCGTGATCTCGTCTGGCTGGCTAGGTGCTGCTAGCCTTCGCGCTATCGTCACGAAAACGTTAACTGAAACAAAATTGAATATATTACAGTTTTTTCGAAATTATTATAAAGATAGACTTTTTGGGGATAGTTAGAAGAATTTATTCTTTTCAAAAATGCGTTCAAAATGATAAGAAATATTGATTTTTAGAGCTCTATTCGTTTGAGCTAGTTCTTGGAAGTAGATTTTGAAAGTCAACTTTACTCAGGAAAACCTTCAATTTCAAAAGCTGACGAAAATGTTGAACGTACGACACTAATTGTGAAATTAGATTTAACGATTCTACCGTACATCAAATTTTGACAAACGATTTGAACTTGTAAAAGATTAGTACCCTCAATGTGCCGGAAAACCTAATACAATTTTTAACATTGTTGCTTTTTTTTGAACGGATTGGAAAATAAAAAAGAATCCTTGTGATTATTTCCTTTTACCGGAATTAAAATGACTTTTTGAAGGTCATTTTGGAAGCCTTAGAACTTCCAGAAAACTGATAAAACAGTTAATCGACCAACTTCCAGCGCTGCTACCATGGGGCATAACGACTACGCCTGTAGAATTATTTCCATTTGCCGAAATTAAAACAAGCTTTGAAAGAGGTCATTTTAGAAACATTCCAATGCTACTACCAAGAATAGACACAACGATCATCGAAATTAGAGCAACTTCTTAAAGGTCATTTTGGAGACATCTAGAGAATATCCAAAAGACTGAAAAACCAAAAGAAAAATCCTATTTCCAATGCTATTGCCAAGAGTGGGGCATAACGACTACGCTTGCGGGATTATTTTCTTTTACCGGAATTGAAACACGTTTTTAAAGGTCATTTTGGAAGCCTAAAGAACATCCAGAAGACTGAAAAACCAGTTAAACGGCCAACTTCCAGCTATATTACCAATAGTTGGACATAAGGACTACGCCTGTAGGACTATTTCCATTTGATGAAATTAAAACACATTAAGGAAACCTAGAGAACATCCAGTAGACTGAAAATTGAACATAGAACTTCCAATACCAATAACAACTTTTTGGAGGTCATTTCGGAAACGTAGATTACATCCAGAAGGCTGAGAAACCACTTAAACGGCCAACTTCCAACGCTGCTACCAAGAGTGGGCACTACGAGTACGCCAGTAGAATTATACCCTTTTGCCAAAATTAAATCAAGTTTTTGGAAACCTGGAAACATTCCAATGCTGCTACCAAGAATAAGCACAACGATTGCCGAAGTTGAAACAATTCTTGGAATATAGAGGATATGCTGAAGACTAAAAAACCTGTTAAATGTCCAACTTCCAACGCTGCTCCCAAGTGTGGGCCATAACAATTTAACCTGTAGCATTATTTCCATTTGATGAAATTAAAACAAGTTTTTGAAGGTCATTTTGAGAATCTGAAGAGATTCCAAGAATGGGCACAACGATTACCATGACTTTAAAGAGAAGAACAGTAATGTTTGGTAAAAAATAATAGCCTTGGATGATGTCATCAGTCTTATTTCTTTCCTACCACACCTCGTAAGTCTTGTGGCATAACATTTGCCAATACATTATAACATTTCCCTCGATATGACCTCCAGTTATCGTATTTCTCACTGCAACAAGTTGAAAATTACCGGGTTCTCGCAACGCATAATTTTCCAGAATGACGTTGTCAGGATATCGAACCACATATTTTAGCGTTTACTGCATTTTGTAGACTTTTTAAAATGAACACGCATCGGATAAGGAATGGAACTGTGTTAAATACTGGTTACAAGTCTAAAATATAATTAACTAAACAAAATGTCTGTGTTGGTAATCACATAAAATGTATGTTTAAATCGAAACAATGAAGATCTTAGATTAGGATCTTCCTGAAGATGATGATAATTATTCTCAAGGAGAACAAGAACTAACTTATATTTAACTAAATGTTAATCGCCATTACACTATCTGACACACGTTTCGATAACCAAATAACCATCTTCAGAGTTTACCTTCGGTGTAGTTGTTGATCAGAGATTTGAAACATGTCATGGTATGGAAACGAGAAATTTGAGATTTCCAATCTAACCTCACTTTGAGGTGATTGATGCCTTCAACTTTTGAGTCAAATCCATTAACTACCTCAAGCCACTAAGTTCGTATTCGTATTTAAGATAAATATAGAATCCAATTAATTTATTCTCTAGACACTTTGTATCCCTTAATGCACCTTAAACCACCAGTTAATCTGTTGTAAATGTTGTCATCAACTTACTAAAATGTTTATTGATTCTGTTTAAATGGCAAGTCCGCTTCCCTTATTTGGGATACAAACTAAAAGCTATTATTAAATATAAAATCAATAGTTTAACCACATGCTGCTCGTGATCGTATAAACTATACAGGGTGATTGATTGATATCATTTTGAGGGATTATAGACTTTATTCGTCTTCACATTTTGAAATTATTTACAATTTTGCTGTGCCAGTTCAGAAGTACATTTTTTAAATGAAACACCCTATATTTTATGGCATATTTGGAATCAGCTTGACTTCCCCATTATAATAATATAGGGTTGGTATGTGTTCTACAGGGTATTTGAAAAGTTTTCCATAAAAATCGTAACAAGTTAAATAACCTGTACAATGGAGAAGAAATTAAAAAATGAGGATCTGTTGTAGCCATAGCATTCGAATAGTAGTGAAATTCTAGAAAATTATTTATTTCGTTACCATTCATTGAATCTAATACCTAATTTTTTCGGTTTTTTATCAAGCATTCGCTATACCTAAAATTATTAGCTCTTAAAATATTTTGATTCATCTGTGGGAAACTATGATGTACCTATATCTGATAATTCGACAATTAATTGTTAATTGGCACTGATTTATTTGTTAAAAACTGATATTTGACAATTATATGACTTGACAATAGGTACATTAATGGTTTAGCGGTTTGGTACTTTTTTTTAATGTTTTGAAAAAACAAAAACTGAGCATCAAAACGTTAAACACTTTTTCTTGCCATGTGTACTAGGGTTTTCTCAATAACTATCGAAATATCCCAATAAGTATGATATAAGTATAAGTCAAAAAGGACATAATACATTGTCCAAATATTTAACCAAACTGATATCTAAAACACCAAAAAACGAAAGTGATAATATTATATATCGAATAACTTGTAATGAATGTGACGCTGTTTACATAGGACAAATATCTCAGCATTTAGAAAATAGACTAAAAGATCATCGGAACTAAAAGAAAATTAAACTGCATCAACAAACCATGAGATATCACATATTATGAGATGTGAAAACTAAGTACAAATTAATTTTTCATGTCTCTATTTTGATTATATTTTTATTTTGATATTCATTATGTGTATTGATTAATACAAATACGCAAATCTTCAATGTTAAGTCATATTTTGATAAAGAGCGCAACAAGTCGAAATGTACGTTTCAAGTTTGAAATCGCCACGTTGTTTGATATCATCAATAGTGAACGTGGTAATGGTTATGTGACACAATACTTTTATTTGAAAGGTATTAGCTTAACCAATATAAAAAATTAACTAGATTCTACTATGGGTGAGTCCATTCCTTCATTACCAAAAATAAAATATTGGGTAGCACAGTTTAAACGAGGCCGTACGACCTGCGAAGACCAGCATCGCAGTGGTCGACCAAATGCGGTGATGATTCCATAAATGTTGAAGAAAATCCACAAAGTGATACTGGATCAGCGTCGACTGAAAATGCGCGAGCTAGCAGGCATAGAAAGCATTTCAAAAAGTGCTTTACATCGCATATTAACTGAAAATTGGGACATGAGAAAGCTGTGTGCAAGATGCCGTGTTTGCTCACAATGCAACAAAAACAGCATCCTGAAAATGAATACATCGAGTGTTTGGCAATGTTTCTTAGAAATAGAGCCGAATTTTTACGCCGTTTCATACGGACAGAACAAGGAGAACCGGTTCTAAAGAAGGCAAAAACCGTTCCAGCTCCTGGCAAGGTTATAGCGTCGATTTTTTGGGATGCTCGTGGGATAATTTTCATTGACTATCCTGAAAAAGGAGAAGCTCTCAACAGCGAGTACTGTGTGAATATTTGAGCGAAGAAGTCAACCATCATCAAGACAATGCACTAGCTCACACATCCGTTAGTGCAACGGAAAAAATTGATGAAGTAAACTTTGCATTGCTATCTCATGCAACCTATTCGTCAGATTTAACCCCCACAAAAGGATAGCAAGGCTAGGATCCATAAGACTTGTATCAATCAGGCTAATCATGACATACAGAATAGAAACCAGAGAGGAAACCAACAAAACGAAAAGCATGCTTCGGGTAGCCGAAATGAAAACGCTCAGGACTATAGTGGGAAAAACAAGAGTACATCGAATCAAGAACTCTGACATCAGGGAACAATGTGGGGTGCAAGACATCGTAAGATGGGGAAGACAAAGAAAAAGATACTGATACGCCCACGTGAGAAGAATGGAAGAGAGTAGACTACCACGCATCGTACTTGAAGGGAAACCAATAGGGAAAAGAGAACCCGGACGACCACCTAGGAGATTGGTGGACAGCTGGCAGTCCACTTCCCAGGAAGTGATACAGAGGAACCTGCAAAATTAACAGATCATGAGATCATCTTAAAAATGAATAAAAATAAGAAGAAGGATTATTTTCTGTTCCCAGACTTGAAAAAATGACTCGGTGGTCAAAGATTTTCCAAAATGAAGGGGTGATGTGGGCAATTAATGGCTATTTTGAGAAGCTTGACGATTCTTATTATAAAAAGTGTATCTAACTTATTGCACATCGCTGGGACAAGTGTATGGAGCTGAAAGGAGATTACTTTGTCAAATAAATATATTTTTGTCCAAAATTTTTGTGCTTTCTCTGTTGGATCAAGTACTTCTGGGACCATCCTCGTATTTCTCCAATAAAATATCAGTATAAATGGAAAATAGAGGAAAATTACTATAATCAGTCTAAATGCTAGGAAATTTTTTAATAACAGCAAGAGAGGAAATTGATGGTAAAAATATCTTCATAATAGAAAATCGTACCTTCGTGTTCGGTCTCCATTAAAATATAAATAGGTGAATTATTTTCGAGTTGAAGATAAAATTTTTATGATTTCAGAGCACGGGGTGAAATTAATAGAGTGGTGCCGATGATACCGAAAGCTCCGACTCGGCTGAAATCAAAATTTTTGGGCCAATCGATAGTTTGGAATACGTATCAATCAATTAATCGAAGTAATTAAGTTGTAATAATAAGCACATCACGTTCATATCCCTCGGCAGCACTATAAATCATCTTAAACACCCTTTTTGATGCCCAGCAAAGTGGGAACTAAAAGCATACAACGGACAGAACAGGAAACACAGTGATCTGACTGGGCATCTAATGGTGAATTGCCTTCCAAATTATGCTTCATCAAAAACTGTGAACTTACGATAATAAATCGACAGCAAAAGGCAACTACAGTAATTGCGTTCTTACGAGGTTTATTAGTCTTCCACACTGATGGCTCGAAAATTGAAGAAAGGGGCAGGTATGTATGGCTCTAAAGCCAAGCTCGCTACACCATAGGGTTCAGAATCTTCAATTTTAAAGCTGCGACATACAGCATACGTGTATGAGCAATCCATCGTACACAGCGCAACCACCAACCAAAGATATTCATTCTATTAGACAACAGAGCACTTGACTTTTGTAAAATTGAGTGCACGACAATGAACAAACTGATCACTTGGCTAATAAGGACGTGGCAAATCTGGTTGATGGAGAAAAACTCCAAGTCTGAGTTAATTTCTTTTTTATTCTAGTAAGTGGACCCACAAAGTCTTTCCATTGACGAACTAAGGAGAGTTCAGTAAAAGATTCCCTGAAGAATATCGAAAAATTACACAAAACTTACGCTTCCTAAAACCAGGTATGGTAAACCCATAGTCCACAGATAGGTAGCTCAATTTGTAAAGTTGTTGCTACCAAACTAATGAGCAGTCTAAGGTAGACTTCAGATTATATCAATTCTCTGTCTTCACGTTCTAGTTTATCTGTTCCAATGATTTACTATAATACTAAAAATAAAAAATATATATGTAATAAAAAATCATGAATGAGTTCCTTTGGACATTTTTTTTTTGACTGAACAAAAATTCATTCTTCAATTCAATTGATTAATTCATTGCCTGCAGTATGTATCAATAAAGTAAAATGTGGAAATTTTTATTTCCTCCCCAAGCATTATTCCTTACCCGCTAAATACAAACTTGACAACAAGTTCGGGAATGAATTAAATATTGGTGGAAGTAACATATGGCAGCCGTAGATGTTATAAAGTAAGTGAATTGGAAACTTTCCAACAACTGCCGACCTCCATCATACCTCCAATCCAATAAATTGAAGAGGAAGTAAATAACGTGAAAGGGTCTCATTACTTTCACCGGCACCTGTGGTTGTAATTGCAAATATTCACAGATTTCAAGATAACAACGTGGATTATACAAGATGGTTTCAGAAATACCCCACCGAACAAATAAAATTTAAACAGTTTTCAAAATAATCTCCTCTATACACTTTTCCCAACGATGTTTAATACTTTTTATAATAAAAATTTTACCAATCTAGCAAATTAACTGCTTGAGTTAAAAATTCAATCTTTAACCTATCAACTAAGCTGGAATTTCTGCAACCTTTGATGGTTTTTGGTGATATTCATATTGAACGCACTGTTCACACTACCACTACACCAACAATCACCATAACATTGTCTGAAGTTATCATCTTCAGAAACTGGTAAGCAGCTCACCTTCAGTCTCTGAAGACGACAACTTGGTTATGGAAACGCGCTTCAGGCCGTGTAATTATAATTGTTGGTGGTAATGTAAACAGTGTGTTCAGTATGAATATTACCAACGGCTCAAGAAATTCGAACTTAACAATCTACCAGGGTTTCAATAGAACGTAGCAATAAATTATAATCAAACTAAATTATGGATTCCCACTCCACTTTATCAGAGTGTAGTAATTAACTTGGAATTTCTGGAACCGTTGGCGATATTCATACTGAATACACTGTTTAGTGTGGTGATTGTGACGGAAAGTATATTGGACAGACTAAGAGATCCGTTATTGTCCGGTTTAAAGAGCATGGAGTATGGACGGACCGGAAAATCAGGTTCACGCTGCCAGTCACATTCATGACATAAATATTAATAATATAAAAAATAAATTGTTGAGTAGCTTAAATAGGAACAAGGGGCCAATTCCTTACCGCCCACTTTATAGTTTAGTAGTCAAGGAATGTATATGAAAATTCCCACCAAGAAGTTTTTTCCCGCTGGAATTAATTTTCTCGGGAGAAGGTTTATTGGTGTGAAAATTTAGTATAAAACAGGTAAGTCACTACATTAAATTTTAGTTTACTTTCAGTCTCTGAAGACGATAAGTCAATTATTCTATGAGTATATCAAAAACCCGTTCAAAAATAAACGATTTTCACCTTCTTTAGAAATGTTTTTCTTTTGTTCTTTTCTCCTAGCTGTAAAGCCATGGTTAAGAGTATTGGAAGCGTTTTGTTATGTTGCTACGAAACTTCGCTAACCACTTAACACTGTTAACTTCATTATTTTTGTTCAAATGTGCGAAAACGAAAAGTTCAGCTTTCTCATGTCCAAATTTTCAGTTAATATGCGATGTTTCACACTTATTGAAATACCTACTATATCCTCTAGCTCGCGAGAGTTTTCTTTACTATTTTTAGAGTTGACACTTTATTTAATTCTCGTATTTCCCAATTTTTATATTGGTTAGGCTGAAATTTTCATCTAGAAATGTTGTATTGCAAAACAAAAATTAACTTCATGTCTACAAATTCTTTAAAAACATTCACATATGCTAAAAATAATATGTTGCAACTTTATAACAATGATAGTGGTTGAATAGATCGAGTATGAGAAAACGCGACGTCCAAGTAATATCACTGCTAGTGAGGATACCAATTCAATTCTCATTCTGGCCTCTGTTTCATTCTCCCAGTCTTCATCCAACCAACTTCCGAGATACTTGTAACGCATTACCCAATCCAATGCAGCGCCATCTACCAAGAGTTGTGCATGTGTATGCGATACTTTAAGTCCGCAGCTTATCATAAAATTTGTCTTGTTGCTGTTAATCTTTAATCCGTTCCATCTACCAACACATTTCAATTCGTCGATCGTGAGCTATAAATCTGTTGTCACGTGAGCGGTTTGGTGCCAGTACAAATTTTCTTCATCTACATCCGTTGTTCTTATGTGATGGTTGAACCTTGTCATCCTCTCTCCTCTTTCCGTTATCCTCCAAAGGATGAAATGACACCATTTATATTTGAATCAGCAGTTGTTTCCATGCTTGCCTATCCTGTGCAATCTTTTCGGTATGTTGCAGTCTCATATTTATTAAGGGTTTTGTTTGGTCTACCCATCTAGTTGGAGATCTGAATTTTTGGGCGTTCGCCTTCTACTTTCACTTAGTTTATTCGTTCCATTGTTACTGATCTTCTGGCTATATGTCCCAGGTACTGCAGATACATGCTGTTTATTCTGGTTAACAGCCTTGTACGTGATGGTACGTTGGTTCGGTGCTCTGTCCATGATACTCGTAAGATCAGTCTATAAACCCACATTTCTAAAGTCTCTATTCGATTTTTCTCTGCTTTGTTTAAAGTCCATGTTTCCGCTGCGTAAGTCGCTTCCGCATTACCCAGGGCTGTTATTTAAAGAACCAAGATAGTTACCACTTCGTAGCCTGCAATTTCTTATGTTTGTGGAGAATTTTTGTCTTGTCTATCTACTATCATTATTTTCGTTTTGGATTTTTCGCTGGTTTCTGTTATTGCTTGTATTGAATAAGGAAAGAATGCAGCCCTGTCTAGCTCCTGAGGACGTTCTGAAGGTCCCCGAGTAAAACCTGTGGATTCTGAATTTCTTTTCTGATAGAGGTTGCACACTAGTTGAACCAAGTGTTTTGACGTTCCCATTTTCCTCCATTGTGGTCCAAAGATAGCCTCCAGTTAACTGTATCAAACGCTTTTTGATAATCTACAAAACAGAGATCCAGTGGAATATTTTAAATTCTCTATCCTTTTCAATTAGTGGTGTGATATTTAATATGTGTTCCCTAGTTCTCTTTCCTGGCACAAAACCTGCTTCCTCGTCTGAAAGCTGTGGCAAATAAAATGGTTTGAGACGGTTATTTTAAAATATTATCACAAAAGGTTTCTTTAGACTCTAAAGCTGTACCCTGCAACAATGAATGGTTTTTATGATAATTATTATGTTCGTATCAACAAAACATTTTCAAGGAAGATATCTTGAAATAGTAATGAAATTCGCGTTGGTTGAATTTAGCAATAATTACCGCACTATTATGATAAAACTGCTCGAGGACATAAATCAAGAGGGACAAATGACATGACATTTCAATTATATAATGCTAACTAACCGCCTACGCAGCGTCGCATGTCGTTTGAATATGATCCTGTCTAATAACAGTTAATGATTATCTTTGGTACAAGGAATATTTGTTCGTGTAAATAATAACTGTTATTTCAATGAAAATGAAGGAAATAATTATATGTATAATATAGGTAATTATGAAATAGTTATTTATGTGACAAGTGTGTAAAGTAGTCTTTACACACGAACTGCAAACAATATTTTTTCTACTAGCGAAAATTTTATCAAAAAACAGTTTGATGGTAATTTTCTTCAAGTACTAGTGCGTAAAGTAGTTCAATTTTTCGTTAGAAGCAAACATAACGCTTTTATTAATTAGATTAGAAAAAATAAATAATAAATTGACTTCTCTTTGACATAAATGACTGTCACCTAAAAATAGTCATTACTAATAAGTAAAAAAAAGATTGGAATGAACGCGACTTGAACCTGGGACCTTGTACTCTAGCCACTACGCCACGGAGACCTGCATTAGTTATTTATGCAACAAGTGAATAAAGTAATACTTTTTTCACGAGTATAAAGGCAATTCCTACGAGTGAAAAAAAATTTGTTTACTCACAAGTTTCTCACAAAATTTGTTCCACCTATAAAAATTCGACAAATCTTTTATCAATTTTTATTTGGTAATAGTAATATTAAAAGTACAACTGTGAGCATTATTAATTTGAAGTGAGGAAGTTATATTACTATTAGTACTTGAATTGGCAACATTTAACGAGTTCAAAGAAATAACATCGTATATAGTTGGATTGTTGTAGGATCGTGAACATTTACAATGTTGCTTGAAGTCGAACTAATTGTTCCCGTTAAAATTTTCACTGCGGAATCAATTTTGTTTTTTATTGAGTCGTCTACGTAACCCTCCGCAACTGTGTTGGATTTCCATCCACCGCGCTTCTTTAGTTGAATTATATCATCACCAGAATCCACTAATAGAGACGCCGAAATGTATGGATTAGGTAAATTCAAATATGCTGCGATAAACGAGAGAATTTTTGAAAAGTTATTGATACCTACAACTTGGATTTTGCATTTTCCATTTCTATACTGCAAAAAGAAATGATCTGTTTTGACATTTGCGAGTCGTTATTTCACCAATAACAGTAAATCGACGTTGAACATGAGTTTTGGTACCAGGGAATGTGATGTTACAAATAATATCGAAGCTTACATTAAATTTTTTTGTTGGCTTATCTTATGCATGAGATAATGATCGTCTGGACCTTGCAACAGAAATTTATTAATTTCTTCACGAGCAAATGTTTTAGATTTTTTGGATCTATAGCCAACTGATTTATTTTTCAAATATGCTACGAGTTTCGAGTATTTACTGATGTCTTTCAGTTTGGAATAAGTCAACCAAAGTGATGAAGACTTCCACATTTTGGATTTAGTTTCAAAGTACGCCACTCCATAAAAGAATTATATTGCTTTAAATACTGTTCCCTGGATTTCTCAAGGATTCATAGTCGCTACAGTTACCGATTCAACAACATCTGGTGTGCAGTTTACACTTTCACTTCACTATTACTCTCCATCACTAATAATGATACTGCACTCCTTTTAATTAAACACCAAACGGTTTTTCTTGAACGATTATCAAGAAATAATAAAAGTGTGACAGTTACGGCACTTTTTTTAACGCAAAAACGTGAAAAAACGAACCGCTACGGTACTTTTTTCCAAGCTTTTTGAGCGATTCAGAAATCACATTCTTTATGAATGCAAATGAATGAAAAAAACGTTTATATTATAGTCCTCGGGCCCTCGACCTTTTTTTTTTGATGATGACTAACAAGCTGGAAATTTGTAAATTTGTGAAAGATTTCAAAAGGAATAGGTCTTTTTCGGAAATTCTTAAAAGATCCGTCAATAGTTTTTTATTGTCTAAGCTTGAAATCTTTCAGAATGATTTTGTGTTTTCTGGATATTAATATGCCTGAATAACAGAGAAGTATTGGTATTATTCTTCAATCCGTGTGGGACAACCGGCTGAGTTCAGTTCGCCACGTGTCTTATAATAATTTATATTTAAAAAAATCATTGGAGTGTTTCTTGTGTAAAATTAAAACAGAAAAAGATAGGCGTACCAGTGAGGAAGCTAAACCCTTCGACCCAGATATTTTAAAAATTAACAAAAAAGAAAAAAAATCAAGAAAAAAATGAATTTATGTGTTCTTTGTGGCGCAATATTTCTGTCGGTCAAAGTGATATTCAGTCAGAAAATATGTTTTTCTTATAAACCCTCCCGTTGTCCGACAGTTCGTAATCAGTGATGCATTGGTTGTTAAAAACGCAGGTCCCAAGTGTCGGACTCTCTTTATGGCGCGCGCTATACGTTGGACAACGTGAGAACATGCTTTTTTAATTTATTAACCTTCGAATTCCCAAAAAAATCAGCTTGCTGGTTATCCATTAATATAAGCGTGGCAAACTGAAATAATTAGCCTGTCGAACAGGGGAATTATTTTTGTCGGACAAATTTCTTTGAGGTAATAATAATGAATAATCTCCCGTTTGAAATAAATATCAATCAGCTGGTAATTAATTATTGGTAACTCGTACAAATTACATGTTTTGCGTCCTCTACGGGGCGAATGGCGCAAAATCGAGGTTTTTCGCAAAGGAAAAAGTTGTCGGTCTTGACCTAAACAGGCGATTTACAAATTTCCTTGGTCATCATCAAAAAATGGGTCTAGGGCCCGAGGACTATTATAACGTAGAAAATATAAATTTCTTTACGCACTACTGTATGTTTCTACACGCACTAGTGAAGTTTTACGCACTCGAAAATGTATCTAGAATACGTACTTTAGGCACGGTAGTAGAAAAAATATTTATGAGACATCATGTCGAAACAGAACTACACAATTCGAAATTCGAAATAAATTCAATTGCGCTTGGACTAAATAAATTGTACTCTTTCTATTAAAAAATATACGAAATGAGCATTTTCAAAATTTTTACGTTTATTTTCAGCATATTTCGTCATTTTTAATGCATTTATATGGGCATATTTCATCAAAATTCTTTCCATATAAATCCGCTCTTCGTATTTACCAATAATTTATAGGCCTCGCAGTTTATTCCGCTCGGGACAAATACCCTCGCAGAATATTCTTGGTGCTCGGTCAATAATAAAAGTCTTCACCATCTTGGTGTATAATATACTATTATTGAAATCGAGAAATATATATATAGAAGTTTCAATAATTCCAAATTAATTATATCAGTTTACAATCTACAGCTGTATAGTTCTTACAATATCAATTGCAGATTATAAAAACCCTTGTCGACAATTTTGTTTGATCTACCATAGGCGTATATACCTCAGATGCACTTAATTGTACTCCTACTCAAAAAAATCATTATTATACCTCTTCCTTCCTTCCTACAACTGAATATTAAATTATAATACGTAAATAGACGAGTAAAATGTACCTGCCTGTAAGGGCGTTTGGCTTAAACAGGATACTAGACGTGAACTGAGCCCTTTTTGTAACCCATTCGTTTTTTTTTTTTCTGGAAAACGAATTTTCAAATCAAAAACCATGAAATAAAATGAATACTTTACAAATAAAACAAAAAAAAACATTTCAATTCGAAAGTATCTCTGTAAATAATAATGGTAGTCGGAATCGTCTAAGTTAGAGTCATCATTTGATTGAATTATGAAGGGTTGTAAAGAGGGTGATACCACATATTCATCTTCTCTTTTGATAACATGTTTAACACAGTTTTTCCAAAGCTCTTGGCGGTCTGCTGCTAGAACTTTCTTTACGAGATCTACAACCTCCTGTTGTCATTTTCGTAATTCTGATTTTACGTTTGCCCACATTAATTTAAATATACAATAGTAAGGTTGTAGTCTGAGAAGAGTATGACTCTGCCACGCCAAAGCTTATCGCAGACTTTCTAGCAGCAATCTTTCAAAGAAATTGTGTACATATAGCTTCGACCAATATGAAATATTGATTGTTCCTTGCATAACTTTCTTCTGCAATTGTTATTGGAAGAACTATGCATATTCATTCCAAGAAATTTGTATTCATTGTCATCTTTAAATAGACCAAAACGACATCTCTAACTCTCCCATAATACAATGCATTAGCAGACATAGAAACATTGAACACCTCATTAAATTTTTTTCCATTGTTCAATTCGCTGATTGTCGAAGGTTCTTCTTCATCTACTATCGTAGTAGTAGAAAAAATAGTACATCCACCAAGATGGTGAAGACATTTGTAGGCCCCGCAATCGATTATTTCACTCGATGCAAAAACTTTCGCGAAATAATCTTGGCCCTCAGTCAATAATAATAGTCTTCACCGTGTATAATATTTTAGTATTTTACAGTTATGAAATTTCTGGAATCAAATCGATTTTTCACTCAGACTTGAACCCGCGATCATTTAACTGCAAGTTATGGAATTTTCATTCAGTAATCAATTATAATAATAAATATATGACCAACTTAATAGATTCAATTTCAAATTTCATAGCTTAAGATCAAATTTCAAGTGTTTTCACTTGATTAATAAAGTTGCATTTGGGATCGAGCCATTACCTACGTCTATTCAACAGATAGAATGAAATAAATTACTGCTCCTCATTACGGTAACGCTCCTCAAAGCCAACAAAAAATGTAATAAAAACAAAATAAAAGATCCTTTTCTATTTTAAAACAATTTATAACAGCCCTACGGAATCGGCACTGTTAGACAGGGAAAATCAATGAATGGTGTGTATAAGACATGAACTTTGTTCGCTGGTCAAATTTCGAATCATTTTCTGATAGATCGCATGCGCACTTTCAAGATTATCGTTCACGTGGGAAGTGAGAAAGCATGCATCGAGCGCACGTGAGTCGAGCGCACGGTGGTTGAACGCACAGATTATATAGACGGTATCTTCATTCCGTAAATAAAAGAAAAAAATTATAAAAGAGTTAACAACAGGGTAAAAAAAAGTTAATACTTTCTTATCAATACGATTACAGTCTCCTAACCTAACCTTATTTTACCTAAACTAACCTAACCTAACCTTTTTTGCCCTAGGAGGTGGGGTAGAAGCGAACGCCTTCCTCATAGCGGGCAGTTCTAGGCTGTTAGTGCGTGTGGGACTCTCCCCACCCTCCTCCGCAAAACACCATGGGAGTAGGTACACCGGAAGGACATATAATGTCATAACATCAGCGTACCTAACCTTACCTAATCTAACCTAACCAAAAATGGATTCATTCTTAGAAAAAATAATGTTTTTTATCAATTTTTGTTCAATATTTTATACAATATTGAACATTTGCTAATTTTGGAAAATCTTATAAGTTGATGATTGTTTTTCGTTTTGTATTAATGATAATAATTAATAAAACGGTTCGTATGTTTGCCCATCTCTTGAAATCTCTTCGGCAGATCAAATTTTCATGTGCGCTCGTCCAACGATTCGACATAGGTAGTGTGCGCTCGATGCACGTGCGCTCCTCGCACCCCCGAGGGGAGTGAAGTCATCGATTGCGCATACAATCGGTCTTAAGCTGTTTCAGAACTTGACACACTAACAAAGCTATGGATTTGGTGATTGTATAGTTTGAGTGTAAATGATTGCCGATCATAAAATGTACCATTTTGAAACCTTACATCTATCTGTGGAAAAAAAATCACTTTATTTGTTTATTCCTTGATATTAGTTGGGAATATACAAGATGAAAGTTTTCGTGATAAATCACCACAAGAGCGTTCGTTCCGTGCATGTTTATAGAATGGATAAAAGACGAAAATTCAAAGAAACATAAGATAAAACATTCCAAAGGACGTTTTGGGATTTTTCCAAAACATGACACGAAACAAATAAAAATGATTTTTTATAATAGATTGACAAACATCAAACGAGTCGGCGTATTCGCCAAATATTAGACTTCCGAACAGGACTGGCTTGACGTTCCTTGTCGTGGACGAGTTCATAACAATACTACAACTAGTATGAATGCTTTTGATGTAGTTGAAATGCGTAGCGCTACATCTTTTAACATATTGTAGTTAGTTGCAAATATTCTTTACCAGGATCACTACGAAATCATGTAAAGATGTTTTTACTTACTTTAAACAATCTAGGAATTTCAAAATTATGCTCACGGACACATTCCAGTACACTAATTTGATAAAAGAGTAAATTAGACTATAACTAAGCCAGGATTTACAATACACGTGTCTTAGCTTGCGCAGGTTTGTATAAAGACAATAACGTGTTTCCAATCCACTGTTCAACCTTTTCGATGTTTGAATTTTCAAAAATAAGTTGTTACAATTTTTTAATTTTAACTACAACACAAAACTGGAAAACACCAAAATTGACAGACTTTCATTAAAACTTCTATCCATTATTCAACCCCTTTAGAGATGAAAATTTCAAAGTTTGTTTCTATAGGGAATTCATATCATAAAATGAATCTACTGTCCAAAGTTCCTGGCTCTTCAAAATAGTAGACAGTTTTTACAGATAGGTTTACTTCCTTTCAAGCATTCTTTCTTCATCGTGTTAATGGTTTTGATACTTGAAGATCGTCCAGACACTTCATACGTAAGAGAAACTTATTAACCATGAAATTATTCGTTAAATAGAATGTTCAACATAATTTCTGACTATTATTACGACAATCGCATCTATAGAGCTAAAAATTCCTCGACAGAAACTTGTTCTGTTATCAATGATTTGAGAAACAAAACGCGGTCATCAAACACTAATGATCAGACGAACCTAACAATTCTTTCCTCGTTATTTCTAAAAGAATCACTGGCAGTCCCTTCGTGAGATCTGTAGATAGATTTGTGATGGTTCAATCCAAACTCAGATTTCAAAACAAGACTTCCTGCGGCGTTGATGGGTTATTAGCTAACTTATTTTTACATTTTCCAGAAGTGATGATCAACGTGGATCAAAGTGGAGTGATCCAGCTATGGGTAAAGATCTCATTACTATTAAGTCTGTTTAACCACTAAAAAAACTTTGAATTTATCCTATAAAGGGGCTTTACCAGCTCTAAAACTGAACAGTGACTTAATACGATCCTCAAATTCGATCAATTTTCTTGATGTACATATTTACGGTGCCCTTCAATGGTCTGTACAGACCTTGGCGAAAAAATTTTCCTTTGCTTGTTTTGCCATTAAATCTCGTACTGCTTTAAAAACTTCGATATGGTTTGCCTTTCTGGGGGTCTCTTAGTTTACGCTTCCCCGCTCTTTTCGTTTTAGAGTCCGTTTGTTTACTTCGCAAAACACTTTCACAACTCAACTGAGAGACCCATTCATAGTTACCCTACTAGAAAAAAAAAATGTCCACTTCTGATCTGGTAAAAAATTCCATCATATTCAGTACCAAAAAATTTCAGCTAGTTTCAGAACTAAAAATGGTAAATAAGTTCAGGAAATTGACTAAAAGACCCTATTATTCTGTAACCGAATTATACAATCTACCATAGACTGGCATAATTCAATATTTAGTATTGAGTAAAATATTGTCACGAACTCGTCCACGATATGGGCCGTGAAGCCGGTCCCGTCCGCTTATAATGGTATTTCTAGGGAGGTATTTTTATTTATTCATTTTGTTTGTTTATTTTCTAGAATTTTTGAGAAATTTGTTTCGGGTGTATAACCGAGTTTGTTAGTTTATAATAAATAGTCATAGTGAACGGAACGAAATGGAAAAGTAACCGGGAAATTTAAATAAATTATATAGGTTAGTTAAGTATTAGTGAATAATTACTTATTCTATAAGTTAGTTAAGTATAGTGTAGTATTCAATAAATAAAACGAGTAAAAGACGTTTACAAGACGAAGTAGGTTCGGTAGTTAGGGTCCGGTGAAAGACAGTGAACATACGGTGATAAGTAGGGTTAGACTGAATCACATATAAAGCTCTTTTCCGAAATCTAGTACTAAATATGTAAACCATAATCGCCTAACAGACGGATGCTTCGTCTAAAAGGTTAAACTCGTAAATTTTGTGCCAAAACTGTTATCAATCTAACTTAACCTCAAAATTGATTCCCCGTTGTTTAGTTTTTTTGTTTCGTTCTCTCAATTCTATTAAATTAATGTAGATTTTTAAAATAGTTTAGTACCAAAATGTCACCCTGTATCAATGTTTGTATAATGTAGACGTTGCGTGAGGTGCGGCCACTGCCACGAACACATAATAACCGCTATTTTCCGCCGCACCATGCGTTTCTCTCAAAATCTATAAAATTATACTACATATATGAAATAAAACCGACAACGCTTACTTATTAGAAACATTCTTGTTTTGTAACCATTACATGTTGGTAAATAATACAAACAATTTTGATTATCACGGTATAAACTAATGAAATATTAGTCTCAGCAATTGATATCACTTTCATACATGGTAATGACAACAAAATTATAGAATAAATAAATAAGTGTGTGGTCGATTTGGTGTTCACAGTTGTATATTCTTTTACGAAGAAGTACCTGGCATGACCTAGAGATGGCAGTAGTTGCTTGAAAATATCACTGAAGACGCCACGTTGTTTAGTATTTGAGGTGACGGCTCCAGAAATGTTGAAAAAAATCCACAAAGCGATACTGGATGATCATCGCCTGGAACTCCGCGTGCTAGGAGACATACTAGGCATTTCGAAAAGTGCTGTACATAGCATGTTAACTGAAAATTTAGACTTGAGAAAGCTGTGCGCAAAATGGGTGCCGCGTTTGCTTATAAACTACTTATCCATCACTCAATAAGTCATATAACTAAGAAAAATCCTTTTTTTTTGCCAAAAATCGATTTTATTTCTGCTTCAAAAGCAATACAATCATTCCAACGCTTCTTTAACTTCTCGATGCAGTGCTTGTAGAAGGATTTGACTTCTGCCTCAAAATAGACTTGAGTTTCAGCAATTGATTCTTAATTTGGGCTGAATTTTGTACCGGTGAGCATTTTTTTGAGACCATCGAATAGCCAGTAGTCACTGGGGGCCAGATCTGAACTATACGGTGGATGAGGAAGCTATTCGAAGTGTAATTCGTTCAATTTAACCGTCGTTGCCATCGCCTTGTGAATCGATGCATTGTCTTGTTAAAACAATGGTTTCCTGTACAACATATGAGGCCGTTTTTTCTTCATTTTTACATTCAAATGATCCAACAACATTATGTAGTATTCGCTATTTCTTGTCTCCCAAAATACTAAAGCCATAAACTCCCCAGCTGACTGTTGTGCCTTTGGACGCTTCAGACGTGGTTCACAGACTACAGTCCACTCAGATAATACTCGTTTTGATTTCGGAGTGAAGTGATAGATCCATGTTTCATCCATTATCACATATCGACGCAGAAATCTAATATATTATATGTAAACATGGTCAAAAACTGCTCTGAATCATCAACACGTTGTTGGTATTGATCTACTATTGAATAAACGCGGCACCCTCTTTAAAAATATCTTTCTGATGGTCAAATGTTCTTGCATAATTGTAAACATACTGCCTTCTAATATCTGTACGAACTTAGCTATCTCACGCAGTTTCAATTTACGATTTGTGTATTTGTCAACCAACCACCTCACTTGAACGACCAGAACGTTTACCATCATCGGAGTTGGTACAACCACGTTTAAATTCTAATAACCAATTGTTCTTTTCGATGGAGCAGAGTTCGTACAACACTTTTGATGCCATTGCTGAGCTTGTACAGTATTTTTTTTATAAAAAAAAAATGATAAATTAACACACGAAATTGTTTTGAATGCATTGCTTTGAAACTAACGAAAATAGTTTTACCTAAATGGCTGTAACTTTTTTCTGACTAATCGAAATGTCATGACATTTTACAAATAGTCTTTCGAAAGTTGGTACCTACATAAATGTCACATAAATTTAAGAATGCCAGTGCCATCTGTGTGTTAGCCACACGACATATTCAGTGATGTAATATCCCTAGTTTCAATTGATACATTTTCACCATATTGCCAACTTGTCAAAAAATCAGATCTAACTATGGGAATTCATGTATAGTACAGTTGTAGAGCTTCCCGTGGACCTCTAGGAGTGCACCTGTAGCACTTTGGAAATCATTGAGTTACAATTAGAAACGATTTTATTTTAACAATAGTTTACTGTACTTAACAAAACTGCAACTAAAAGTAACAACTTCGAATTCAAGATTGATAACATTAAATTTAAGTAAAAACGTGTATCTTTTCAACTATTTACACACCTTTAGTATCGATATTATTCGTTCTACTTTCTTAACTTGCGTGTCTGGAATAATTGGATTTTTGTTAACGTTTATGGTGAGCATTTTTGTCGATACTCTAGAAGTTCATTTTTCACTTCAAAGTTGATGGGATAATACATTTTTCCGCAACTCAACTGTCAAGATTTCACTATAATGATCAATAAGCTAGAGGTAGGTGCTTAGTCGTTTATTCTAATCAGCTTTAATATGAATTCACATAACACTGTACTGTATCCTTACAATTTATATTATCCTTTTGAGTTTTCTCAAAAGTTAAATGGCTTCAATAATCACGAGCTTTATAATGTGATATATTTCCGTTAGTTGAAAAAAATCATATTTGAATTTAAACACAGTCATTTCGGACACTTTTTTCATGTCAAATTCAGTTAACTTAAATTGGTTTTAAAGTATCTTAAATAGTTTATCCCTGAAAAGGGAAAACGTAAGGAAATTTAGGATTGCTCGTGTGCAAGTTATTGCCGATTCTTTCTTTTGTCTTGTAAAACTAAAAGTAACGTTGTAAAAGTTCCAAGAGAGATTTGGGGGCTTTTTTACTGTGGCTATACACCATGCTGACCCTTTTTTGTTGGAAGGAAATAAAAAAACTTTGAGATTTTCACCGCTAGCAATCAAGTCAAAATATTTTATGATTGTTTCTAATAATTTTATGAGAATAAAACGAAATACAGTCATTCAAAAAAAGTTAATTCTACTGAAATATGAAATTTATTTTATGACTAGCCCCATAGTAATTTAATTTATTTAAATATATTTTATTGTGACGTTATAAAATCGAATCCGGTATTATTTTGCAAAGTAAAGAATTCCGCAGGATTAAAAGGTGATCAAATACCCACAATGATAGGAATAGTTTCGGAAGGGGCATGATATGATTGTATGTTAAGTTGCATATGTAATAGGTTGAGTTTTCAGGTCAAATTATATTCCAAACACTAACTTTCGAATTTTCTTTGAAGAATATGAAGAAATAACCAATTCTTAAAATTCTAATGCCTACTAAGCCCTTTATTTTATAGCCGGTAACTAGTAAATGAATTATATAATTATTATAATTAATAAATGATAGTCTAGATCGTAAGTCATGCAGATGAAATTTGCCCACAGGTAATTATAAAAAATAATGACTCATTTTATGATCTACTATGTTTGTCGCTAAATATTTCTGATCAGCAGTTTCGTTTATAAAATTACTAATTTACTTCTTCGCCTTTCTGACAATAATAAACTGTTTCACTCCCGTCAAAAGTAGATGATTTCCAAACCAGAGGTGTCAAACTCAATTTTACAGAGGGCCATATAATTTTGAATTCGTAGGTGGGCCAGAATGGAAATAAAAAAAAATGAACTGGATTATTATAACATTTTATTTATTGAATTATATATGTATATAATATACGGTTGTCATTGATGTCAGGTATCATATTCGTCGCAGTTATTTTAAGAACCTAACCTAAGCTAACCTAACCTAAATAAATAACTTTTGAAAGCATTCAGAATGTACTTTTTACTCGAAAGAGGATATTTATACATTAAATTACTAATAAAACTATCATTTAATATTTTTTTATTTTATAAATAATGAAAAACAACCGACAATTCTTTATCATCAAATTATTCATGTATTTATCGTACGTTAAGTTATATTCATCACAGAGTGATGAAAGTTATGAAAAATGACTCATTTTGCTATAAAAAATCTGTATTAATTAATAAACTATAATTTTGGAATATCAGGGTGAATAATATAGAAATTAAATAAAAAATCTTTTGTTTATTGAATTAAAAGATGCATATTGAATTTGAAGTGATAAAATATTCATTTGAAACGAAGTATTGAACGCCATCTGTTCAATAAAGCGAATTTTGAACTAACGTTTGATTATAACTTCAAGTATCGATATCTCGAAAACGAAGCGAGATATCAAAAAAGTTTATTCTTCATTTTCGATTTATTTTGACTTATATAAACCAAATCCGTTAAATTGCGGCGCCACGGAAATCGTTCTCTCCCCAAACTTAGCAATTATTTCAAAAATGGCTCATTTTGTTATAAAAATCTGTTTTTTTCAATATAATTTTGGAGTTTAAGGGTAAATAATATAAAAATTGAATAAAAAATCTTTGGTTTATCGAATTAAAAGATTCACATTGAATTTGAAGTGATAAAATATTCATTTGAAACGAAGTATTGAACGCCATCAATAAAGCGAATTTTGAACTAACGTTTGATTATAACTTTAAGTATCGATATCTCGAAAACGAAGCGAGATATGAAAAAATTTCATTCTTTATTTTTGATTTATTTTAGCTTGAATATGCCAAATTACAAGAAACAATTAACATTGACATTCTCAGTCAACGCCTATTTCACTTGATTAAGCTGTCAAAATGAACATTTGTCCACACACCCTAATTTAGTACTGGAGCTCCCTATAATATGCCAAAGGTACATTTTCTGTTAACAAATATTTGATTTTTCACTACTACACCAATTTTGTATGTAGATTTTAACATTTGCTTTTAAAATTTTTAGTTATTTCTAGAGATGTATCTAACTCATTTGAATATTCTGAGAATGTTCCAGTACAGCTGTGCAGTACTGGAAAATGCGATAATATTCGAGAAAATTAGATTAGCTGATAAAAGAGAAGAGATGTTGATACCCAAGTTGTATCTTACAATATAATTTAGCATTATTAAGGCTGGGAGTGTGTGGAATATGAAATTTTTGACGTCTTCTCTAATTCTGCTGGGTCTACCAAAGGGGGTGAAATCCCATTCGCATGATCCAGTATGATGAGATCACTAAACGACACGTAGAAACTATATTATGCTAAATTTATAAAATTTCTACTTAAAATACGGGTTTAAGTTGAGGGGTGTTCATTGGTTCATATTTTTCTAACAGATGTTCGTTAAATACAAATCCTACACGAAACATTTTTTTCTCAACCTCCGATAGGCTATAAAACAATAATGTACCATACCAAAAGATTAGACATAGTCACCGAAGATATTGAGACATTTGTCATATTTATGGACAAGCTTTTCAATACCCACTTTAAAGAAAGTTGCCGCCAATGTAGCCTAACCGTTCAGTAACAATAGAGTACAAAACAGACCTGGAAACTTCTGGAAATTCCGTAGACAAGGCAGTCTGCGGTTTTCTTCTCGTTGAACCAGGTCATCTGAAACGACAGATTTGCGTCCTTGGCCCCTTTATCATGCACATCATTACGGCCATTTTTAAACTTTCAAAACAATCACCATCACTCATGAAGTTTTCACCATGCACACGACACATTTTCCGATGTATTTCTGCAGCACTACGGCCTTCAGCCTCTAGAAAACGAATCACATTTCGCAATTTGTGGGAGCATCAATGTTTACGTGGCTGTAACACAACGCCGACTGACGCCTGAATGTCAACAATGGCGGAATTTGTAGTGCGAGAGCTTCGCAATAACCTATAGCGCATTCCCGCTTTCTTCTGACCGCGTAGCGTCTGCACTGCAATATTATGGAAAATGGTGTATTCTGAATTAGAATATAACGTCTTCCTCAAACCACTTTTTACTGCATTGATTGCTTTAAACTTCCCAGCATATGTTTTCGTTTTGAATTCATTTTAACAATGTACAATGAGGGGCAAAAAACTAAAGTTCCTGTACTTCGGCCTCACTGTTCTGGGTCTATTAGAACCCATTAGGTTAAGTAAGTTATAGAGAGCTTTTTGGGCTTATAGAGATTATTGTCCAGCTTCAAGGTAAAAAGGTCCAACTGTTTATTAGACAATTATAAAGATAAGATAATTTTACGAAATAATATTAAAGATCCAATGGTTAGCTGGAATAATATATGTGAAAGAACTAAACAGAAAAACGAGAACCATAAAACAAAGACGAAGCGTAACAGCGCTACACATTCAGACAAGTATAAATCATCAGATATGTAGCTATATATAGAGAAATATTTGAAGTAATGATCATCAATCTCCGTTAGGTAAAAGAGGAGAAAAAGCTGTATTTGTATAAGTACATACACCTCAAAGTTAATCCACTAGTTTTGATTTTACTCATAAAATATTTCCTCCAATTCAATAATAGTTTATCTATCATTCTGATTTTTAATACGATGAAATTATCGAACTAAATACTAATTAATATATAGAGGGTCTCTCATAAATAATATTGGTTTCCAATTTTCATTTTGTTTATTAAACAATCATACAAAAACTTAATATTCGTTTAGCCAATCGCCTTCTTCTATATCAACGTAACTTTCAGTAAGTGTTTCAGAACCATTCTTTGGACTTGGATACAAAAAACAATCGAACTACATTTCCTTTTAATTCAAAATTTTTCCCACGCCATAATTTCGTCATGAATCTGGATAAATACTAATCAAGCGTTTCAAGGATGTGGCACTTCAATACCATCATCTTATTCCACGTAACTTTCACAGTATGTGGTTTAGCATTGTCTTATTATCAATAGCTTTTAAAAACTACAAAACAAACATAAAAGTTACTAAATAAAGGTACAAATAAAATAGAATTTCAATAAACAGACGAAAACTACAACGAGTAACAAAATTACAGGTAATAGTAATAGGTAATAATTAGTAGCAAAAGTCAAACCAGTTTGCAGCACAGAAGTCGTTTACAGAGTGAAAGACACTTTCCAGTAAATTATTGTGAAATACGGGAAAAGATGATATCGATTTGATTTCAATTGGCAAGTGATTGTGCATTTTTTTGCATTGTAAAATATCGAGCCCTTAGCTAATTTGATATCATCAATTGTACTCAGCTAAAACTACGGACATAAAGAAGAAACTGTGTAAGTTAAGAATCAGGAAGATATGAAACCGGATCATTTTTTGTCATCGCAAATAACTATTCCCCAATTTTTTTAGGGCGAAGTATGGTATATCTAGAAGGTTCAAGGGATCATGATAAACGCTAGTACTGCTGGTAGTAGGTTGGTTTTCTACTGTACTATGAATATTCCACGCAGATGGACGACCTAATTGCGATCTCCAAGCATTAAATCTTAATTATTAAAACAATTAAACCAACGCTGTGCCGTTAGCTCATTAACTGTGTCTTTCTCTTCAATTTCATATATTTTCCTTGCTGCCACGGCTTTTGTTTCCAATAATGCCTTAATGCGTACGAATTTTCACATATGAAAACCGTCATTACTTATGAGACACCCTCTGTATCAATCAAACTAACATGTAATATGATGACCCCAAATTGATCATTACCTCATAAGAATAACTAATATAGCGTATGGTACATTTTGGTTAAATCTCGCAACCTTTTCTGGTCAATCGACGTACTTATTTATGAAATTTGAAATTTCTGGTTGTTTTTGAATTTTTTTTTCATAAAATTATAGATTTAGTTGTGGTATATTATTATCAATAAATATATTTTGACGAAACTCACTGTTTCCCTGGAAATCTTCATGTTATCTCGACCTCATCTCCTTCTTGTAAGAAGACACCATTTTAGCACTCACTGCGATAGATAAAAAGACAAATTTATATACCACCACTTGTGGCCCAATTACGATACTTCAAAAAATCTCACATCAAAACCCACTTAAAACAACTAAGAATCCTTTAATATGCAAAAAAAAACTCGAAAAGACGTGCCAACGACCCCTGCTCCTAGCGATACAAAGAAAAATTATTTTTTCCGACCTTTATACTCCTTTTATAACTGACACTAAAACTTTTTATTGTACTATTACAAACAAATTGCTAGTATCGCGAGGCGGTGCGTAGCGCGCATGATTTTTTTAACGCGGCAGACCTGAACTTTTGACTGAAACTGAATGCTGAAACCTACGAAGGCCGGACGTTTCGACCGCCATGTTGAACATGCGTCTTCAGTAGATTACGTCACAATCAATAGAAAGAGCTTGAACTCCAAAGGTGAATCTAATAATTTTTAAATTTCATTGATTATCTTTTCTTTTGTTTAAATTATTTATTTGCGTAGTGCGTAAAGCTAAAAATACAATCCTGATTTTACAATCGAGATGATAATGTTTTTTTACAAACTTTTATAACAACTAATCGCTTCTTGCTGCTATAGAAAATCTTTGGTAATTATACTACACTTTCACGGTCACCTGGTTTTTTGGCTCTAGAAAATCGAAAAATGGATGGATTTTAATGATCTTGGTCTCAAAATGTTCCATTTTACGACGGATTTATAAAAAAAATTAGTAGAAATAGCTGGAATGAAAATTTCTCATAGTTTTACTGTTTTAAATCGTAAAAAAAACGGTTTTGCAAAATAATCCTTTACAAAAAATTATGGTAATTATACACATTTTTCGATTTTCTAGAGTCAACCTAACCTAACCTAACCTAACCTAACCTAACCGCGGTCATCTGGTTTTTTGGTTAGGTTAGGTTAGGTTGTTTTGTATCACTGTATATTGTAAGTGCTTCAAATGTATTCAATTCACAATTGTTGCAACTCAATGTCAATATATTTCAATTTATTATTAACAAAATCCCACAACTCACAATTATTCAAAAAAATTAACTTTTTTGAAATTTTTTTTTCAAAATATTCATTTTTTTATGTAAATTGCGAAAAAAAATATACGAACTTGATTCCACGACGTCAGAAACAGTTACGAAGGATGATATGTAGAAAGTCATTTTTTTTTGCATTTAAAGTCATGAAACTGTAAAAAATATTTATTTTTTTTAATTTTCGTATTTTTTTTTATAAATCCGCCGTAAAATGGAACATTTTGAGACCAAGATCATTAAAATCCATCCATTTTTCGATTTTCTAGAGCCAAAACCCAGGTGACCACGAAAGTGTATAATTACCAAATCTTTTGCCGATCCCAGTTGTGTTTCTGAGATATTCTTTGAAATCAACGAGACTGACATCTACTAAAAACATCTGTACACAAATTGTAATGGAATGCAGACCTAAAGGCACTACTAAAGTGCAATTTACAAACACCCAAAAAAACTTAACTGAACAAATCAATTTACTGATAATCAACATTTTCAAACGAATTGATAATTTGAAAATATGTAACGTTGAACAAATACTGTATCGTGTGTGATTCGTGGGAAAATATTGTACATAAACATCGCCAATCGTGTCTTAAATTTCACTTTCCGAGTTCATAGTGTAATGTATTATTACAAGAAAATTGTCATTTTGACAGTGTAATAACCAAAAAATAATAAATATCAGTAGATTTTATTTTATTAATTTTATCATCAAATGTAATTTTTTTATAACTTTTTATTAGACCGTGGAATACCTTTCAAACCAGTTGTTTCAAGCAGGGCCGGATTAAGCTAGGGGCTTGGGGGGCTATAGCCCCGGGCCCCAGATCCAAGAGGACCCCATCATTTGGAAATCATTCTGTATTTTTTGATGTGTTGATACCACAAATCTAACGTATTGATATTATTTTGTGAATTTTTCCGGGTTTTCGAATTCCTTAAGGGGGCCCCGTCATTATTTTAGCCCCGGGCCTTATAAATCTTAATCCGGCCCTGGTTTCAAGTATCATCAATATGGTTTTCACGTCTATAGCAAAAACGTAAGACTCAGTATCTAAACTGTAAGTCAAGATTGTATTTATGGCATCAAATTATCGATGAATTGTTTATTTTTATCCTTCAGTCTAAGATTGTATCAATAGTTCCAGGTATGTTGGAACTCGCTGGTATCATTTTTCTTTTACGGAATCCTCTTTTATCTTGACCATCAATTATAGCAAGAAAATTTATGTATTGTGAAATAATGAATAGCTCATTAAACTTAAAGCTTCTCTTAATCATTTCCAGATCTCTGGTATAGACTTTATACGAAATGTAAACCAAACATGTTAGTCTATATAAAACAGTTTCCCACTGTTGTGGATTGTTTTCATTTTCCATGCTTCTTTGCCCATTTTATCATTTCTGGTATTATTTCTTTCTCTATACAAGATTTTTCCGTTTTTATTGTCTTTTTTGTGCTTCCAGCTTCCTCTCCTTCTTCTATCACCGTTGCTCATTCCTTTTCTATTTTTTAGGTAGTGGTATCATACTTATTAACATAAAATCATTTCCATGTTTCTACAACATCTCCTATTTCAACTTGTTATATTTATCTTTTATTGCATTTCGTTTCTTTTCGATCTCTTTAATATTTCGTTGTTTATTTGGAGCTGTTTTTATTTCTTCTTCAAGTTCAATTCTTCAATTATTTACTTCGGGTCTTCGCTTCATTAACTCAATTTCTTTCCATGAGTGTCAATTTATTCATCATCACCTTCTGTTTTATCAGTCCTACTTTTTTATCCGAAATAAGATGAATTTCCATGAAGAAATAGTAACAAAGCTTATTTATCATATTCCACTCAAACTTTTAAATTGAGTTTCAGCTCCACTAACTCCTTCGTTTTCTTCATTGTTTGTCGTGTGATATTTTCTCGTGTTAGTTATCATTTTGTGTGTCCAAAACATTGTTTTCATTTTCCATGTTTCTATACAAGATTTGTCCGTTTTTAGTGTCGTTATTATGCTTCCATCTTCCTCTCTGAGTGTTTCGTCTATCACCTTTGCTCATTCCTTTTCTATTATATTTTATGGTATCACACTTATTAACATAAAATCATTTCCGGGTTTCTAAAACATCTCCTATTGCTGTCTTCATCTTGTTTTATTTATCTTTTATTGCATTTCGTTTCTTTTCGATCCCTTCAATCTTTTCTTGTCTACTTCTTCTCCAATTTTTCGCAATTATTTACTTCGGGTCTTCTAACCGCTTCGTTAACTCCATTTCTTTTCATGTAATATTCAGTCCTACTTTATTCGAAATAAGATGAAGAAACATTAACAAAGCGTATTTATCATACACCATTTAAACTTTTGAACTATGTTTAAACTCTGCTAACTCCTTCATTTCCTCCATTATTGTCATGTGATATTTTCTTGTGTTTGTTATCATTTAGTGTTTGTGTGTGTGTTTGGAATCGTTTTTATTTTATAACTTACTAATTTGTTTCATAATTTCTAGTGTTATTTGTTTCTCTAAGCAAGATTTGCCAGTTTTTACTTTCTTTTTTCTGCTTCCAACTTATTCTTTGGGTGTTTCTCCTATCATAAGTTTCTTATTCCCTTCCTATTTTATTTTATATTGTAGTTCTATCGTGTTTATTCGCGTAAACTCTTTTCCATGATTCTAAAACTTCTCCTCTTTATGTCTTCATCTTCTATCTTTATTTTGTTGTATTTTAGTAGCTTTTTTGTCCTATAACCTTCCTTTTTTCTATTGTTTACTTCTGTTGTCCTATAAGATTAATTTTAACGAAGAAATACCAAACGAAGCTTATTTATCCCAATCTACTTATATTTCTGAACCGTTTGGATCTACCAACTTTTCAATTTGCTTCATTTCTTATCACGTGATATTTCATTATATTATCGGTGTTTAATGTATATGTTATCATCTTTTGCTGTATACACCACATATTTCTATCCACTCGTTTTCCTGGATAGTTCTGTCTTTCATATTTTGTTCAATTTCTACCAGATCCTTGACGATCTTCTTCGTCTCCTATCCTGTGTTTGAATCTTCAATGATTTCTTCGGCTACCTGTTCTGCTCCATCCTCATCACATGTTCGTACCAAAGCAGTTGCTTAGTCTGTATTCTCTTTGAAGTCGTGTAAACTTGACCTCAAACTATGACATACCATATCATCCAGTATGATTTTAAAGGTTTCCACAATAGAGCTAAAACTTATTGTAAAAAATGTTACTTTGTATGCATATTTTCAAAATCGCAACGATAATTTGGTTCCTAATTCAAGAGTTCCATCACTTTCAAATAAATTAGCAAGAAATGAATTCAACTCCTGAAGAGACAAGATGACTGAAAAATTTCATACTGTCCGACCCTCTCACAAGGTTTTAACTACTGTTAGTTTTTTTTAAATTTACTTAATAGACAATTTTCGAGTTCTAAGGGCTCGATCAAACGGTGCGGAATGAGCGTGCGTCACGACTATTGTGGAACGGAGTTAGCCAATCAGCACCTTGACACATGCGTCACTGAATCTCGCATTCAGCGCGTAACCAGAACGTGTGTGTCATGAAAGTACCAAACGACACATCGTTTAGTTTGTATTTTGATGTTCGGAGTACTATATGTGTATTGAATAATGAGTAATATAATATATAAAAGTACCAATTGCAGTCAGAGCTGGAAATAAATTGTCAATCTCTCTTCAGAAGTAATAAATTGTATCAAATGAATAACCCATGAAATTAATGTAAGTGTTTAGGTGTAATTGATATAGTAAATAAATAAAATTGATATTTATGATGGTTTTCTTCGGATAGTTTACTAATTTCATGTTTTCTCCGATTTTCTAGTTTTCCGAAAAATAATTGAATTCATATGTTTGACGTAGTTGGCGTGACGCACGTAATATGTTAACCAGACTAGCGGAAATAGAACGGGAAGTGTCAAAATTATTTCAAAAACAATCACAATAAAAAAATTACTTCAAATTTATTCAATTTGAATATCAATAACTTTTTCACCTAAAAGTTCGTGGCGCACATATGCGTCAAAATGCTGATTAGCTCAGTCAGTTCCGCAATAATCGTAACGCACGTCAATTCCGCACCATCTGATTGAGCCCTAAAGGAGACTCGTCACAGAAATACTTCTTACAAGCCAGTTGGTTAACTTTCTTGTGTAAAATAAGTTTAATATGTCTAATCACTAAAAATACTTATTGTCACAAAAATATCTACTTCTTTCTTATTTGCATGATACGATTTTTAAATTAATTGTACCAGAACAAAAATTCTATTCTTTTATGGCTTAAAACCGGTTGCTTTTAGAAATAAATGTTTAATTTCGAATTATTTTATAAAACAGAGAAGTTTCCTTTACATTGAGCAAGTACAAGTTTGTAAATACCAGCAGCTAAAGTAAGTTTGTAAGTTCTTCTGGTGCTGCACTGACATCTGCATCGAAAGCTGTTCAATGATCAAAGTTAGTTTTTTGTCTTCGTAATTATAACATATGTATGTGATACGATAATTTCTTTTACTTTCATATTTGATTATTTACCCATTAGATTCACTGTCTGGTAACTTGGATGATTCGTGTTCAAATTTGGATCGAGATGACATCAAAAAATAAAACTTCGATGCGCCACCTACCGAAAAACAATAGTACTCTTTCCAGTACAGTTTCTAAATATAGACGTTAGTATGCGTCATAATTTTGTAGGTTTCTTCTTTTCTTTTTTAACTGTAGAACGGGCGAATAAAAGAATTTCAAATAATACATTTTGAAAGTTTACATGTTTAGTGGGTTTGATTTTATTGAATAAAACATTGAATTCTGGTCTCTATAATCCAAGATAAGCTTTACTCAACCTCAAAATCCGACATTAATGTATATTCCGTGATTGCGTGTTTAATATAATCTTTTCGGATCAAAAATGGGGATATGAATGTTTAGATAGGGGCTGGGAATATTTAATAATATCCAAATGAAAATGGAAGGTATAAAAACAGTTATAGCGCTATTATTTATCGGATAATTTCCATTTAGTACTCTCATAAATTCATTCTTTAATTTCTGATTTTTTTCACTTACCTCACTGACTGTATATGTTACGGTAAAAGTAATAACTTCGGTGATTTTATAAAATTAGCTAATTGTAGACGCTTTTTCGCTAACTCTCGTAAAAAATTAAACATTCAATAATGGCTGGTATGCTTGAGCGTTTCCCAGTTCCAAATTACTTACTATTATGGCTACTAAGAAAACAAACAAATTCATAAAGACTTAAAGAAAAACTAATTTTGAAACAGAAGAGACCTAAAATCAAGAACATTTAGAAACATAAACAAACAATAGTTGGGTTAGGTTAGGTGAGGTTAGATTAGGTTAAGTTAGGTTAGGTTAGGTTAAGTTAGGTTAGGTTAGGTAGTATCTACTTTTAAAAAACCTGCACTGTATTCTGCTGGCCCAATAAGCAGAGTTTACCTCAATTATATTTTATGATGTTGTTTTAGATCTGTATTACTTTTACCGATATAAAGTTATGAATAACTATAAATTTGAAGACGATCTAAATAAAAAAAAATCTGATTTAAATCAAACATTAAACATTAAACACTGCTAATCAATCATGATATTTATCACATTCTTCATTGGAATTGTAATAAATATGAAATAATTTATCATATTTACCATTTTTTGAACGCAATCAGTACGTTTCACTGAACGCCTTTAGTACCCTTTAAATTGTTCCACCTCGTGATCGTCATTGCAGAACATACCCTAAGATATGTTCTGTGGTCGTCACCAGCTATTGCTCTGCGTCGTGCAGTGACTTTTCGCCGATGTCATGAGACAGACCATTTTTTATAATCCCTAAGCTAAATTGAATTAAAGTCCTTTCTATCGTGTCTGTAAATTCAGGGGAATCAACGTATTGCGATTTGACAAGGCTTAAAATGTGCGTTCCACCTATAACTTCCGCCTAAAAGGCCGTTATATTGAGTGGAACGGAAATTTCGGTGGCTGCTGACGAACGCATTGCTGGTTTAAGTGGAAGGTATCTAATTTGTCGTATGTATCGATTCTGATGATGCTAATTAGTACTTTTTCTTTTGTAAAAATTAGTATCAGGCGAAACTCTTTTGGGCGTTCCAGACTACGATCGTGTGGTCGCGGCGAAAACGTGACTAATGACGTCATGACTAACGTTCACGACCCTTGTCTAGAGGTGGATCGAAGTGAGCGTTTGAAGAATTAGTGGAATTTTCAAAATTCAAGTAACGCAGATTGCAATCATGAGAATTTTTCTCATTATTTGATGCGGTATGGGATTTTGAAGCATTCTTGGGACGTACAATTCAATAACTTACAAATCATAACTTGACCTCTCAAAGCTTTCGCTTAATTTTTTGTGTTTTGCCATTCGTTAATATTTATCTCAACGCTCAAAACGCCTCGGAATCCATTCCACTTGGGCTTACGATTATAAGGCTCTAAACGTGAACGCGATTGCCGTCGAGTATGCACCTTATATATAGAGATGTGTCTCTATGTTAAATATTTCTCGTCAGTACAATATAACAAAATTCTGGTGAAATATGCAAAAATAACAAAATATATTCAAGTACAAACATTCGAAAAATGCACATTTTGTATATTTTTTTGTTGAAATATCACGAATACTACGACGTAGATGACCTGCGAAGTACTGGTACCCGGGTTTTTTTATGTAAAAAGCAAGCACCAGAGGGTGAACCCTTTTACACTCGAAATAATTCGAGTGGTGCCTGCCGTGTGGAGATACCTGAGGATATTGATCTTGAACTTCTGCGCAGGTTGTAGTGTTCGTAAAAGACGTACCTTGGTAGCTGAGTCCACAGGCTTCCACTTCTCCAAAGAAATGAACCCCAATAAAGTTCTGGACGTCTGCAGGCAAAGTCGGTTTTTATGAGCAATGTCTGCCTGTCGAATTGGTCTTGTAAAAACTGCTCTAGGCGTAGCAGTCAGGTTGGTCATCTATGCTCTAAGCTGACCAAGTTTTTGGTCAACTCTGGATCGAATTGCTCTCTTCTGTATTGAGTCGGGTATCTTTAGAGTATGCTTGGGATCCGAACTCCAACTGTACAAGCAATATTCCAAAGATGGACGAATCTGGGCCTTGTAGAGGATTATAAGCTGTTGCGGAGTATAAATCTTTTTGGTCTTAAAGAGGGCTAAAGTTTTTGTGAAGCTGCCCTGGTAAAATCGCCCACGTGACTATGCCAGGACATATTTCTTCCAAAGTCAACACTCAACAAGCGAATTGGTGATGATGGTGATCTTTTGTCCAAAGCCTGAGCTGCAGTGTCAGCCTTCTTTGTAAAAATATCAGTATGGGTCATTGAACTCAATCAGATTACTTCTACCCCACTCCAGAATATTTCCAAGATCAGTATTGACGGTGGTAATCTGTTGCTACTTAATGATTTGACTGTTAGCTGAGATTATTGGGGTGGTGGTGTAGAACGACACCAGTGTACTATCGTCGACGAAGTTATATATCGGCTTAGCATTTTTGTCGAGTCTTTGAAAGATCTCAATTTATAAAGGTTGTCATGCTAAACCCTGTCAAAAGCCCTCGATGTGTCTAGAGTGATTACTCTGGATGAGTGGCGGGTTTGGCCATGTCGTGATATTCGTATTCATTGGAGGTTTACCAGATATACTTCTCCAATTTCATAACGAATATGAAACCCCCGCTTAGTAAAATTGAACTCATTTGTGGCAATATTGTCTGAACTATGGATCCCTTTTATCTTTTTTTAACAATTCGAGATGCATTTTTCATAATGAATTTTTCCCCTGCACCAATGCATTTTTCATTTCTTTTTATTTTCTTCTTATAATTTTTGTTCACCGAGTTTCGTGAAACTCTCTCCAAAATGCACTTTGTTGCATTTTTATTCCTCTTACTTCTCTGAAATTCCTAAGTTCTGTGCTTGATTTCTACGAATATTTCTATTGTTTTCTCTTTCTTTTTGTTCCTTTTAACGGGCGCTACGTTCCTTTGAGAAATAGGGCCTTCTTAACAATCGACTGCCAATCCTTTCTGTCCTGGGCGTGGTGTCGAACCCCTAGCTGGATCAGGTCCGCCTCAACGTATTCTAACCGGCGAAGGCATGGTCTCTCTCTCAGTCGCCGTCCTCCAGTAATTCCATACATGGTTGCGCGGGTATCGATCAGAAGGCATCCTCTCCACCTGTCCCAGCCATCTCAAACGTGCCCCTCTGATAAACGTTACCAAATCTGTCTCAGCTCAGCATTCCGTCGGATCCTCCACACACCGTTCTCGCAAATGGAGCCAAAAATCTTTCGCAAGATCTTACGTTCCCATTAGTTCAAACTCTGCTCATTTATCGTTGTCATAATCCAATCTAGCATCCGTATATGACTACGAGACGGATTATCGTGAGCTTTGACCTTCGTGAGAGCCCTCTAAACTTGAGCGCTCTTTGGACTGTCCAGAAGTATCTGTTTTCCGCAGCAATTCTTATCTTGATCTCTGTTGTCAAGTCATTTGTTTTTTAGTCAGATTTAAATTTTATTCGGACGTTTTCAGCATTGTGGATAGTCGTTTAAAAACTTCCTCATCGGATATAATGTGAATGAATAAGCTGAAAAGACTATATCCATGGAATTCGTTAGAAGAGACCATCGTCATTTGAAAAACGTTTATCATCAGATCTTAATTCACTTTGAAAATATTATTGTAAAATAAGATGCACCCAAAGTTTTGTTTTTCTCCATCACATATTTTTAGTCTTAAATTCTACCAAAGATATGAGATATCATCGTCAAGAAAATAAAATTATCGAAGCTGGAAGGTGCAAGTGTAAAAACGAACGTCCGGCTGCCGTTGCGGTCCCTACGAGTGGAAACGATCATTAACAATTCTTTAATTTGTCATTCACTGCATCTGACCAATCATCTCAGACTTTTGGGAGGAAAAAATAATACAAACGCCCAATATGAAGGTGTTTTATTAGAAAAATACAATAAAAATAAATCTTCTTGCAATGTTACAAAAGTATATTTACACTTTAAGTACCAATAGGGGTTACATAATTTTTACAAAAATTTATTTCCTTAAGAAAAAAGTGTCACAAAACACTTGGTCACTTGGGAAACAAATAGTCCTAATATGATAAAATTGACTTTATATAATCAGTACTTTACTACTACTACTATAGTACTTCTATACATCGACCTCAATTCTAGTTTAAAGCTAATCGTTCACTGTTCTATACATTCAAGATTGCCAATATTTCAATAGTGAGATGTTATATCTACTTTTCATGATAAAATGATACCCCACAGGACTCAAATGAAAGCGGGAGAGTTAAAACGAGACTCCTCGTTATAACAATACTTATTAAATGAATTTCAAACATTCCTATTCAATTTATAGACAACATAACATAGACAACAAAAACCGTTACCTACCAAAGTCTGATGTTTTTAATATCAAATTTGTGATTCTAAACTTTCAACAGACTGTTGTATGTCTAGCAAAAAAGGAAATTAAGTCGGAAAAATCATCTTTTAAAATAAGAAATAATCGAAAAGTGACTGTGAGCTAAAATAGAATAATCTTTTATAGAGATGCAAAGTGGATTTCTTAAAAACAGAAGATCATATGTTGATTATAAAAGAAATCATTTGTAGGATAATGGCAAGATCCAAACCAGTCTTAGGCTTGGAAAAAGCTTTCGATAAAATCCCACGAACGAAAATATGAAACAATTAAGAAATGTTAGCAGAATGAAACGAAAAGTAAGTTAAAAAGTAGAAACATGCAATCGGAGATGATCATAACACAAGAAATGCAACTAACAGTCAGTTTGAGTCCATTATTACTATGTAGGAATTAATTAGAAGCGAAAAAAGGAAACCAAATCTATATATAATAATCATAGCAGAAAATCAGAAGGATCTACAAGAAAATTCAAACAACTGGAACCAAATATTAATACAAAACGGAATGAAAATTACCAAAAAGAAAACCAGAGTTATGGTAGTGAAAAAAGAAAAAGAAAAATTGAAGTGAGGTTTGAGGAGTTTAATGGCATTCAAAACCTAGAATCATGTTGGAAGAAACAAATAAACGGGACTTAGAATTAAACAATGGAATAGAGAAGGCGAACAAGGTTTACTATCCATTAAATAAGAGGCTCGCAAAAAAAATATAAACTCGCATAAAAGAGAAGATTTAAAGGTTGATCCCACACAAGAAGTCATAGAAAGAAAAACACTAGGATAGTGGGGCTCACTACAAAGAATGGATAGCATTGTGCCAGTCAAGAAAACTTGGGAAAGTAAAATTCCAGGAAAAATGAAGAACACGAGCAACATGGGACAAGGAAAAATCTTAAAAAAAAGGGAAGTTCATGGGTCGAGGCAAAAATTTGGTGCAAGACAAAGAGGACTGGAAACTTTTTATAAGAAATTTATTAAAAAGTTCAATTAGCACTACACGCCCCCCACAGGGTTAAGAAGTAATAGATTTTATATATATATATATATATATATATATATATATATATAAACATTTTCTTTCAATTATTTTTCATATCTTTACACGTTAATTATCAAGAAAATAGACTTGATACCGAGGAAATTTATCATGTGTCTAAATGATTAACCAGCTTTCGAAGATAATCTAATATATAAGTTTTCAGTATTAGAGCAGAAACAACTAGAAAGCTCGACATACTTTGAGCTGTAAAGCAATTTTCTGGAAGTTTTACGTTAAAGCAAAAATGCAATGCTAAGTATTATAATTGAATTTACCCAAAATAGGTCAATAATATATTATTTTTTGAGATATTAGTATCAATCGACTGAAAAGGAAAATTTCGATTAATTACTGAAATATCGGCATATAATTTATATTAACCACAGACACCGCACCAGATCTATAATATGTTATACATAGTGACATAATCTAATAGTAATACTTCCAATTTACAGTGCGTTTAATAATTTTGTTAAAATATATTTAAAAAATGGCACCATTTTTTACTTACTTATTTGTTCGGACCAAACGAAAAGTCAATAATTTCATCTACTCAAAAGTTATTAAATTAGTTATTTAAAAATCGATTTCATCAAATGTTGTTACAAATGTAGCAAAGGAAAACAAACAGTATTCCACAGCTGCTTTCTTGGAGGTTACCCAAGCCTGATGGCGGTAAATTGATTAACTAACAAATTTCTTTGATTTTTTTGAGTGGATCAATTATATGCCGGTTAGTGTAGTATTAAACACACTGTATATAAAAATTTAGCAGGATTTTTAATGAAACGCTGAGATTCACACCCGTAAATATATTAATACAATAACACTGATATCCATCAGTCCAACTGTAATTTATTTTCGATAATGATACCTCTAAAGACACAAAGTGGACCGAAAATTTATTAATCAGTCAAACTGCATCTAATCTACTTCTTTTGCAGTAAATTATTTTGATATATACTTAGGGGTTAATCGGCGTGTCTAAAATAATCCAAATATTACATAAAAGCTGAAAGCACGTTTTATTCCGCTTCAAAATAATAAATATTTATTAAAACCAATTTAATTTGTTAAAATATATTAGTTCGACTAAAAATTACCACAAAATTGTGATGAAGAAAGAGTATTTTTGTGCTTTTATCACAGTTGTTATTTGTTTCTTGGATTTATTTGTCATAAACAGCTCACAAATATACAAATTTATACTAATTGACAAAAAAAGTTAACACCCGTGTTATTTCAAGTTGTACCCGACCGATTCCTTTGAAATTTGGTAAAAATCTTTTTTATATCGCTTAAATATTGTCATAAGTCAAAAAAAAACTATCGAGTAATAAGTTTTTGAAATTAATTTTTCTCTTTACACATGATTCAAAAACTTACAAAGTTACCACAATATTAACTAGTAACTTATTCCAGATTATAAGATTTTCAAGTTTTCTAGCACCAATAGTACAATGAAAGAGATTTTCAAATTTTTCGACTTATGACACTATTTCAGCGGAGGTGTGATATCTCTCAATCGCGTTTGCCTTGGTTTTAAAAAATTTCAGTTTGGAGTATTTTCAAAAAATTCGAAAAGGTAAAAAAAAGAAGCAAAAAAATTGATATTTCATGTCGACGCCATTTTGTTATTTTTTTTTGGCTAAGGTCAATGCGATAGCGACATCTTTACAGATTAAGAATTTTCAAATTTTTTTGTTTCAGATCACTACAAGGGATGGAATCATGTCAACCAGGGTGCACAATTTTTTTGTAGCCCCCACTTTACAGACCTGTAATTTATTGAAATTGAAATTTACAATTGAGAAGGCCAGGGAAATAATTACAGGCTGTGAATTTTGTAGCAAACTTAGCAGATTTAAGAGTACGTTCTCATGGAATTGAGGCAGCTTCGAATACAAAAAGATTTCGATAATTTTATGAGTCGAACTTAAGCCTAAAAGACATTATTGAGTTAAGTTGAAAATATGATCAGAAGTACTCAATATGTATTTAAAAATTACGGGTGTTTACTTTTTTTAAGTCAGTCAGTATATAAGAAAAAAATAATAATAGAAACCTGAATGTATCTGTTTTTCACAAACAATATTTTATAAAATGATCTATATCTTTATAACATATTACAATCCATACAAAATGAAGAATAAATTTAGGAAACATTTTTTATATGAGAATAAAAAATGTATGTGAGGGATTAAGATGTTTCGTTTATATGAATTTCTATTTATACCCCTAATAAATATTAATTTTGTTTCTAAAACAATGTTTATACCCTTTAGACAAATTGTCTTTTGTAATGTTCACCATTTTTAGAAAAAAATTTCATGAAAAACAGATACTACAAATAAAATTCACAATATCCCAAAAAAAATCACTATTTCGAATATCAAATACATTGAACTATAAAAATCTTATAACTTATATTTGCTTTTTGAGTTTTTCCCTTGAGTAGTGTCCTTTTCCTCGGACTTTTTAGGACGTAGGATGAAATTCAAATTGTACTGGGTGTTGACCGCATAGTACACATTGGAATTTGGAGGTAGAACCATTTCTGAAATTAAAATAAATTTTCAATATTCACAAACCAAACTTTACTTCAATTCATAATGTCTGTTTGTCTGTCCGCAACAATGTCAAAAATACTGAAATTATTGTTATACTGTGGTCACCAACACAAGTCGTGTGAAAATTTGTTCTGTAATTTTTTGAAATATAATTATAATAGCTGGAAATTTCGGAAAAATTTTAAATTTCCGAAAGCTTTTATCGTAGATTAAAAAAAATCATTGAAATCGGATAAATTTTCGATTTTCTAGACCCAAAAGACAAGGTGACCATAAATTTAATAACCCTTACATCTTTAAATATCATCTTAGACAATTAGAATCAATCGAATATAGTCAAAACGTTTCTAAATAATTTTTTTCTAGAGATTTGTAATACTGAATGTACTCCGTATTTATTTTAGATTTGATTAGGAGTCATGAGGTTATGCAAACCTTCAAAATACCTTGACCTAAAGATCTTCTCGCAAAACCTCATTGATTACTATTTAGGTAGCAATGTCTAGAAAAACTTCACTACCTTCCTGGATGTTCAGGTACAAAAAAATACGAACAAAAGTGTCGCAGTTTTATTCCTATGGACAGCTTCACTATTGTAAATCAAATGTCTCGGTGGTAAACGTGACAAGTATTGTTACCTAATTATCCATAATTTTCACATTAAACGCCAAAAGATGATTCAAAAAGACATTTTTTCATACCTTGGGTTACATTACTAGAATTTTTATAGGGATCTCCATTTTTTTAAAAGAATTTTCCAGATTAGTACTTTTTGAATTTATTTATTAGAAACAAAACATATTTTTCAATATTAGTATAGATATGGAAGGTACTACTACTGAAATCTTTACAACTTTTCTGGTTTATAATTAATAACATTTAATTAGATAATTACACTTACAATATCAATTTTATCAAAATATACGACATACCTTTTTCTGGTAAAACTTGAGCTAACGTGTATCGATCCGGATTTCCCTCCAACCCTAATTTGTACATTGCGTTTCTGATCACTTGAGGCGTTCTTTCATTGTTACTCAACATTATACTTTTATAAAGGACTATGCCATCCGTTTCTACACTGTCAGTTTCGTATGTAACTTTTATTATGTAAAAATCCGGATTACTCTTCTGTGATTGGTTGCTTAATGTTCCTGAACTATTATGGTTAGGAGGTACCTACAAGAAAAATGTTGTTTCAGTTAATGGTAACATAGAAATTAAGGTCTACATAGGAACATCCATGTAAAATTACAATAAACTGGATTGTTCCATTGGACACCAGCTTTAATGTTTGAATACCATATTTTTTGTAATTCCATCACCTCCTGAATTGTTTCTAAATACTTTTGGATTGCTACATGTACAAAAACTGAGTTACTATAGTATTTAGACAATTTTATAAGAAAACAATAATACTTGTAAAGCCATTCATACACTATAATAGTGTATGAATGGCTTTACAAGTACGAAAGAACTATAATTAAGTTGAGGTATAAGGGAAACATCTAATAAATGTTTTTTACCGTACCAAATCGACTGTGTCAAGTATTTTTAATGATTCTTCTACTTTCTGGGATGTATAGTTTTAAATATTTTCTTTCAACCCTTTGAGTTTCATTTTTTTTGTTAATCGATCCAGTTTTGAATTGTTTTTAATTATTTTTGGGTAGTTATCAGTAGGAAAACTGAGCTACTACAGTTTTTAGACAACTTCATAAGGAACCAATAGTATATGAATGGCTTTACAAATATAAAAGGAATATAATTAAGTCATAAGAATAAGGGAAACATCTAATGTATGTTTTTCACCATACCAAATCGACTGAGTCAAGTATTTTTAATGATTCTTTACGGTTAAATACCCCTTGTAGGGTTATACCGCAAAAATTATTTCCAAATCTACTTTCTGAGATGTATCATTTTAAGTATTCTCATTCCACCCTTGGAGTAACATTTTTTTTGTTAATTGATCCCCTTCTGAAATGTTTTCAATTATTTTTGGGTAGTTATCTATAGGAAAACTGAACTACTACAGTATTTAGACAAATTCATAAGGAACCAATAGTATATGAGAGGCTTTACATGTAGGAAAGGACTATAATTAAGTCCAACAATAAAGTAAACATCTAATGAATGTTTTTTACTGTACCAAATCGAGTGTGTTAAGTATTTACAATGATAATTTATAGTTAAATAGTCCTTGAAGTGTTGTGCCACAAAAATCCTTTTTAAATTTATTTTCTGAGGTGTATCAGTTCAAATATTCTTATTTCGCCCTTTGAGTACCTTTTTTTATTAATTGATCCCCTCCTCAACTGATTCTACTTATTTTTGTGTTGTTATGTGTAGGAAAATTGAGCTACTACAGTATTTAGGCAACTTAATAGTGTATGAGGTCTTTACATGTACAAAAAGACTATAAAGTATTTCGAATAATAAGGTAAACGTTTCGTTTATGTATAAATTTGAATATTTTCTCTATAGAGTTGTTTCTGTTAACCAACTATGTATATAATTCTCAAATATTCCTCTACTTCTTTGAGCTACATAGATCTGGGTCTTCTTCTACCTCCTAGTTGCCATTGTAACTTCGATCGAACTATTTCACTCCTTTTTGCACTGATACTGAGAGTATAACACCATAAATGTTGTATAAGCATTTTTTTAAAAGCTACTCCTCTGTTACTAGTATTATTTTCATCAACAACTAATTAAATTAAAAATATCCCTCACCTGAAGTTTATTATTGGCGCTACCTGAATGCGAACTATTAAGTGACACATCCAGCGAAGGTAACGAGGAGTTACTGCTCGAGTTCGACATCTGAGACGGACTCAATTTTCTTTCCAAACTATTATGTGGTGAACTCGGTGTACTGTCGATATCGCAATAAAATTGTGAGCTATTACTACTCGAAGTACTAGCTATAGAATCGTTTTTCTGATGTCCCGATGTACGTCTTTTAGTTTTGGAATTATTGGCGTTGTTTGAAGGTTCGATTTGACAACTAAGTTGATAAGCTTCTCTATCATCCAATACTAGAATGGTATCGAACCATCTATCGAATGCCGGATCTTCCGTAAAATGGTAAGCATTTGCGGCACCTAAACAGAAATGAAAAGTTTATTTATATAGGTGGACATTGTAGAAGAAAGTAGATGACATATGATGAAATTTACATAAATTGAATCAAGAGTTACTAGATTGATTCAAATAACTAATTGATAAAAAACTAAGAGTCAAAATATCTAAAGGAAATAAAACATTGAGATAGCTTTAAATTAATGACTTGAGAGTAAAATGACTGAAATGAAGAATGGATCATCTACTTACCTTGCAGTAACTTGATCTGAGCGAGCACCTCGAACTCCTTCCTCCTCTTGTCGAAATTAATCAATCCATCAGATATGGTATCCGGTATGGCAGTATCGATCATGGTGAGATCCGTCAAAAATGTACCCAAATACGGTATAGTTCCAAAAGAAATATTCGCTACGTGATGGTTTTGTTTTTGGAATACTTTTTGTAAATGTTTGTCGTTTTCACCGAAAGTATCAGCAAATTTGGCGGTACCTTCCCTCATAAGTAATTCCCTTTGCGTCATTTGATTGTTGTCTTCGCTGAATATCCGTGCCAGTTCATCAAACAATTCAATTTTTTCTTTTGGAATAGTTTGCCAAGTTTTTTGTAGCCTGGATAATAAAAAATAAAATATTAGTTTTATTGTGTGTAGTAGTAAAATTTTGAATCAGTTATATCAACTTTAGGGATATTTATAATTCATGATGATACTTGAGTTATTATACCCCTAGCTAGTATAAGTACAGTTACCGGCCAAATAACCAAAAATTTTGAAGTTTATTTTGATTAGAAAGTCACTAAAATGCTGTATTTTTAGAGGAGTTGGTACAACAAGATCGTATTTTCCACCCAAGAGCTTCTTAAACGTAATCAGCATGAAATCCTCTTACATGAACTGTACAAACTTCTCATCTGTACTTATTGGCTGTCATGACTTCCCTGTTCATTATAACAAACTCCTTCTAAGCTTTAAATCGTCTCCATAGCTTACTCTAGGAGAAAATAGTTATGGAAGAAATTGTTTCAAGTCCAAATACAAAACATCAACTTGTCTGTAGGCTACTGCTCCATTCTTCGTTACCTCAATTACCATGTAGTACATCCAAGACATTCAACTCTTTGGTGTCTCAATAACGCTGAACAAGTTGAAAGTTTTATGGCAAGCAGAACAGTAACTAATTGTTCTTTCACCCAATTAAAAAATTTATGAATTTTTTCATTTAGAAAATCACTAAGCTGCTGTATATTTGGAGTAGTTGGTACACAAGATCATATTCTCTACCCAAGAGCTTGCTAAACATGATCAGCATGAAAACCTTTTGAAAGAACTGTACAATAGGAACAATATGTGACTGTCATACTTCCCTTCTGTACTTTTGGCTCTGATGACTTCCCAGGTCATTATAACAAAAATCTCAAGCCACAAATAATCCCCATAGCTTACTCTAGGAGAAAATAATTATGGAGAAATTGGTTCAAGTCCAAATACAAAACATTGATTCGTCTGTAGGTTACTTCTTCGTTCTTCCAAGCTTCAAATCGTCTCCAGAGTTTACTCTAGAAGAAAATTGTTATAGAAAAAATTTTTTCGAGTCCAGATATAGCACCTTGACTGGTATGTGAATAGGATATTGCTTCATGCTTAAGAACATGGTAATTGAGGTAATGAACTTTAGAATATGGCCATTGACTATGGTAACGCACCTTCTAACCCTTTGAAGTAGCTTTTCCTCAAAGTTACAATCTCATTCACTAGTATATGTTTTCCCAAAGCAATCTTTTTGAAACCAAAGCAATAGCTTTGTAAGCGTGGTTTTTCAAATAGAACCATATTTTAAATGAATAAATTGCTATTAGACAAATTTTTAAATCACTGAGAATAGTTCCATTTCGCTTTGTCAAAAACAATGTATCTTGATAACAAAATAAAAAAATTACTAGAAAGAATTCCGTGTTTGAATAAAAAGCACCCTCATGTGCCTATGGGTGTGTAGATATCTTACCTGTAAATGGGGTTACTTTGCAACCCACTAATAATTGATTTCAAGCTGGAAAAATTCTTGATGAGCCTCAATTCTTGCGCGATGTCTATCCACGTGGAAATAACGGCTGCTCTCTCGTTGAATCTTAAACTTGGATCGACTAGAATCGAGGATATCACTCGGAACGATACCGCGTTAAATTGGTTAACTGTAGCTAAGACGGTAGCAGCCTCGTGGGATCTACTTTTATCTCTTCGAGACCAAACAGCACCCAGGCATTGATGAGGTACTAACTTCTTGAATAAAGCCTGTAATAAAAAGAGAAATTGAGTGAGGAAAGTAGAACTCAACACGAAAAGTAATTATTAACAAAAATCAAATTTTTCTGGGAATTAAAGTCGATAGTACTGTATATTTTGACGGTTATGTTCCTTATGGGTAGCAATCAACTCGATCTGGAGTAGTATCTCGAAGAATTGAGGCCATAATCGAGTTGTCCTAAACGGAAAAGCAAAAAAGCAGCGATGCTTCCTGGTGGAATGACCATCTGTCCAAGTTAAGTTCTGAAACACGACACCTCTTACATGGCTACACCAGGAAACTCAACTCAATATCTACAAAATTCTTCGAGGATAATGAGGGGTAAAATCAATACAACTTTGGCATTGAGGAAACCGGATGTCGACCCCACGGGGCGCGAGGAGAACAGAACCCGGCTCTCGCTAAAGACTCACTTCTAAGGAAGCGACAGTAAACAAAATGGAAACACATAGAAAAGCTACGATAGAAACTGCAGTAATGACTAAGCACGTGTGCAGCAGTGAACTAATAAAATTGGTTATGAGTCCTTTTCAACCGTTCAAGTCGCTAGGAGCGAATGGAATCTTCCCTATATTTCGTCAAAGAGGACAGAAAAAAAACTGCCCCACTTGATCCGCCTCCATCGTAACAGTCTAGAGCTTAGAGAAGGTTGTCAAACGGATATTAGACGCGAGAGGAGTAGATGGGACAACCACCATAGGGATGGTACAAATACTATCTACCAGAACAGCAGAAATAAAAGAAGAGGAAAAAAACCATATCTATTACTCCAAATATATAACCCGATTAAGTCCTACCTGATTGCCTTCACTAGGAAGAAAAAAACTCAATCTCAAGCCCATCAAGTTAGAAGGGCAAGCCATTTATTGGAAAACAGTGGGAAGGGAAATACCTGGAACTCGCACTATATATTAAACACCTTTAGAACAAATATGAAAAGAAGACAACCAATACGTTTGAGGCAGTGGTTAGGTAGGTACAAAGACCGGCTTGCATATGTTCAACCGAACCATGAGATCATGCCCAACAGCTGCAGTAGAAGTTATTCTAAATCTCCCACCTCTCCTTATAGAATTGGGAAAGCATCATTCAGAAGGTTCAGAGAAGAAATTCACTAGGAAAAATAATGACCAAATTTAGGACATGTTTCAGGATGAAATACTGAGAAAGTTGGGCTTCGAGAAAAAGTACCTCAATACTAAGCTGTAGGAGCAATTAGAAGCAAAACATCATAATAGAAATGAACAAAAATGCCATCAAATTTTATACTGATGGCTCAACAATAGCAGACAGAACTGACATAGGAGTTTATGGATTTAGAATCAAATATTGGGCAACACACCATTCATTTTTCAAGCAGAAATTCCTGCAATTGAAAAATGTGTCCAGTTCAATATAGAAAATAATTATCGCAACATGGTATTCAAGTTTTAATTAAAAATCTGATGGCGCTATTTTACTTTTGGTTTCTGAAGAGGGTAATTTGGTTATCGAAACGTGGCGTCAGTCGGTGTAACTGTGAATATTAGTGTAGTGGCGGTAATATACAGTGTGTTAAGTATAAATATCATAAACTGATGCAGAATATCTGATTTAGCAAAAATGTTGATATTTTTTTTTACTTACCACATCCATCCTTGTGAGTTGTTCCGCAAAATGGCGTACAGGTACATCTGGTAATTTGTAAACCCTCCATCCAGCTGCTACTGATCGCATAGCAAACGCGGGAGGAGGAGGAGGAGCAACAAGGGGGTCCACTTGAGCTTCTCTTGTATATCTATAGTCATATAAAAATATTATTTATTATAATTTTCGTATATTTTCTTGTTAAAAGTGGATTTACATAGACAATTAAAATATATTTATCAAAGAGAATCAACTAACAAAAATAATATTCAGGAATTTCATTTTTATAGGTTATGTTTGTAATGTTACTAGGTGTCCTTATTGTTATTTAATTAGGGTTCGATACAAAATATTTTTGGTAAAATTTGGAGTCATAAAGTTTGAATGATGTCAAAATGTAAATAAAAAGCTTTTATACCAATTTTTCAAACTTTTTTGTAAAATTTGGAGTCATAATGTTTAATTGATTTCAAAAAATAAATAAAAGGCTTTTATACCAAATTTTCAAACTTTTTTGTAAAATTTGAGGTCATAAAGTTTAATTCATTTCAAAATATAAATAAAAGGCTTTTATACTGAATTTTTAAATTTTTTTATAGTTTAATCGATATTAACCACCACAAACTGTTTTTTTTTGGATGTAAATAAACTACTTAACTACTAAACTAACGTTGCAAACATTCTTTTAGATTGGAATGATGCTTTTTTGTTCATTTATCATCTATTTTGATAATTACTGGAAGTTATTTTCATTTTTTTTCCAAAATATGAAATAAAACAAAAAAATTGGTTCACTATGTGACGTCAAAAACATAACCTCAAAATTCACAACGTTTTCCTTTTTACTGGGCACTAAAGGTTGATTTATTTTTATTATATTGGTTCAAACTTAATCGAAAACCGTTCAGGGTCAGTTACGCTCATGCGCAATACTAAAATACTGAAATTGGCGGTTTATCTCAGTATTTTGTAAATATTTTAAATTATCATTTTCAACTGGCATCATATTCTATACGTTTTATCAATATTAAACTTAAAATTTAACGATGCAAGTTTTATATCAGATATTTCGAATAAAGATAATTTTGAGATGGAATTAGTAATCCCGGAATCAAAAATGCGAAAGATTTCATTTTCACTAAAACAGTTTCTTATATCGTACCTTTCTATTCTATGTCGTACTTTGGCATCCAGCTCAGTGGAAGGTAGATATTCTTCACAGAAATGTAGCAGCTGACGAAGGGCGGAATGATTTGGCGGATCTTTGAAATCTTCCGGGTAACTGTCTAGCCATACGTGTAAAGCAGAAATTAAAGTTCTGCAAAAACAACTTCCTATTAACTGATTAAATCGTAAATCTTCTCATTAGTTTTGAAAAGTCGAATGATGTCTATATAGTACTTTAAAATTGTTTATAAAAGAATAACTATTGCAAGATATGTGAAGCAGGAGTTGGATTAGGTGAAAATTTCAAACAAAACGAAGAATATATATATTAGATAGCAGACAAAAGTTATTAATGCCACATGTAATGATGCAGGTCTGATAAATTTATCAGGAGAAGTGATACTGGACTAAGCAACTCACTAACATATTTTATACTAGGAGAGGTAGCTTACTAGTTATACTGGGCTTTGTATCTTATAAGAAAATAGTAATTCTCAGTTTGGCAAATTACCAGAACAAGTGATACTGTCCATGGCAACCTACCAGAAATGATACTGGGCTTGGCATCTTACCAGAAGAAAGAAATACTGGACCGATAAACTTAGTAGAAGGTATGATACTAGACTAGGCAACTTACTAGAAGCGATGCAGGGCTGGGGAACTTATTAGGAGATATGATACTAGGCTAGGCAGCTTACTAGTAGTGATACCGATCTTGACTCTTACCAGAAGTGATAGTGAGCTTAGTATATTACCAGAAGAAATAATACTTCGCCTGGCAACTTACCAGAAATGATACTGGGCTTGATATCTTACCAGAAGAAGTGATACTGGACCGGGAAACTTAGTAGAAGGTATGATACTAGGTTAGGCAACTTACTAGAAGCGATGCTGGGCTGGGGAACTTATTAGGAGATATGATACTAGGCTAGGCAGCTTACTAGTAGTGATACCGATCTTGACTCTTACCAGAAGTGATAGTGAGCTTAGTATATTACCAGAAGAAATAATACTTCGCCTGGCAACTTACCAGAAATGATACTGGGCTTGATATCTTACCAGAAGAAGTGATACTGGACCGGGAAACTTAGTAGAAGGTATGATACTAGGTTAGGCAACTTACTAGAAGTGATACTGAACTTGGAATCTTACCAGAAGTGATAGTGAGCTTGGTATCTTACCAGAAGAAGTAATACTGGATCTGGCAACTCACTATAAATAATACTGGGCTTGGCATCCTACCAGTAGATGTGATACTGGGCCGAGAAACTCACATAGAAGGGATACTGAGCTTGGCATCTTACTACAAATTATATTGGGCTAGGTAATTAATCAGAAGAAGCGATATTAGATGCATCATGTATTTTAGATACCCAGAGATAATGTAAGACTTAGGAGGAGACTGGAATATCGCTGGAGTAATGAGTTTGGCATATATGTACAAGCAGAATGGAGAAGAATTGTAAAAAATAGGAGAAGTTTATGAAATTAGGAATATGAAAAGTGATATTTGCTCGGTAGAATAATAGAGAAAGGCAAGGAATACCGTTTCTAGTAACCGAAAGGGGGAAATAGGAGATTTAAAGGAGATCCAGACCAGGACGTGATGAGGGTGTTTTTGGTGTCCAATTCAATAATGCCGATAACTTATAGTGCTCCAAAGTCGTTTAATAGATTTCAAATACAACAAATGATAATTCGGCGGGGTACACTACGTACTAGATAATTTTCGTTAAGATTCCGCAGCTTCGGAATCAAAACTGTTTGCATTGTAAAATATTGAGTTTGCTTTGTAATTTAGAATGTTTTATCGACTATAAAATATTAAACATGAGGTCTTTATGAGGGTTAACATTTTTTTAAATAATATAAATTAATATTAACTGTTAATTGTTATTGATTAATTACACCTGGTTGCTAATTTTTATTTTAAATGTGTCATCGTTGCTCGTGTTTTTGTAATTCATTATCGAAACATTTTAAGTTTCCTTTTTAAACATAACCTTTTATCAGAAAAAAAAAACGTATGAGTCACCAAATTAACTATTAGTTTTATCAGATAGTTGCCGTGAAAATTATTTTGTAATTCGCTCGACACGCTTTAAAAAATATGGAGTTTTTCAAAAAAAATTCTTATTTTTTGATACTTGTATATACACTACCGGTCAAAAGTCTTTCCCACACCATAATCCATTCAATAAATTTCAAAATAATAGACTTCAATAAGGTCGAAACGGTGTCTTACAAACCAAAAATAATAGTGTGCGTTATTTGTTTACTTTAAACGAGTTTATATTTTGTCGGTGAGTGCGACAAGTCAAAACTTGCTAGTACTTGGTGCAGAAGCGGCGATAGGGTAGGGCGATCGCACAGAGCGCCTGACTTAAAGAGATATTCGAACGAGCCCGAAAATTCCCAAAACAGCGAACAACTCGTTATCTTGGCAACAATAGAGTGGATCGTATTATCCAATCGCTGTACTGCATCCTGTTAATTTCAAGGAGAATATCCTATTATACAGGAACACATTTTATGTATTTCTTTTTAACATAAACTTTCGAAAAGAAAGCTGAGAAGGAAGGAAGGATGGGAATCCACAACTAGAGATACACACAATTTTAAAAGGTACCGAATCGCAAATTTCTCATTTCAATCAACAATTTTTTTTAAATTTGAAGTTTTGTAACATAAGATGGGCACGAGATTTTGGAATTTTCAAGATGTATTCTTGTAAAAAATTTAACGAACAAAAAATCTTCCTAACAATTTTTTGATATATTCAATCCTTCAAAAGTTATCCAAGGTTAAATTGAATCTATATAAATTTTTTTTATTTCCAGCAACTTTATCAATCGAAAATGAAAACGTCGACTTTGATAACATCTCGAAAAAGCTAGCAAAGTAAAATTTTATGATAAATGTTTTGCCTTTTTTCGTATAGATTTGAACAGCAGTTGAGAGGTGCCGTAGAAATTTCGCCCAGGGTACTAAAACCGGTACTATCCGAATGATTTGTTTATTATTCTTCAATTGTGAATAATTTCTTCGGTGTTTATAATTGTAGTTTAGTCCCAATTATACTTTTTGGACCAAAACATGTTGTCAAGTTCGTATACAAATTGCTTTGGTTCTAGCCAATTCACACGTCCATTAATCGCAAATATTCACATTCTAGAAAAAGGTACCAATGCGGCCGAATTGAAAACACTTCGACGTACCCCACCAGGAAAAAATAACGTTAATGGCGGTCTCGAAAAACCACAACCGCTGAAGATGAACTTATTGTATTGATCAGTAAACGTGATCGACGATTCACGGTCTCTGAGATAGCAGCTCAGATCAATGAATCTAAGGATCTGCTTCTGAGTACTTCTAGAATGAAAAGGAGATTGAGAGAAACTAACATTTCTGGAAAGTTGGCAGTGAAAAATCCTTTTTAAGACGTCAAAGTAAAATTAAGGGGCTGCAGAGGGTCTGGTAAAAATGGAAGAAGATCTTATCGGCTAAAAATTTATCTTCCAGTTTGACAACGATCCCAAGCATTCCTCGAAGTTGCGTAAAGAGTATTTACAAGAAATGTACTCAAAGTGATAATTATTTGGCCGTCACAGTCGCCGAACCTCAACACGAGTTTTCCTGAGACAAATATGTAGATGATAAATTGAAAATTCTGTTGATATTGTCTATGAGACTACAAATCTTGCTCTGGTGATTATAGCAAAGCGAAACATATTAGTATACATCATAATTTTTCATTTTCACTCTTTAATTGGATTTAGTTGTTACATATACCGATCGTCCAGATTACGGCGCGTCGCTAACAGAGCCCCGTTTTTAAAAATTTCTGGTATATCTTCCACACTGTTGAACGATCGGTAGCGGCCAGTTCGGAAATTGTTGTCGAAATTCGTAAATCATTTTTAGACGATATTTTTTTATTTCTATACCAATAAATATAGTCGTTAATAGAAAATGAAAAATTATACCGCTGGGCTAAAGAATTTAAGCCCAATAGCGGCTTAACTCATCGAAAAATTCCATTTTTCCATTTGAATTACACAGAAAATATCTAGTTTTGAGTAGATTTTTCGGTTTTTTCCAAAAAACCTTTTCTAATGTTTTCGAAGAAAATTAAATTCTTCACAAAAATATTTGTTTGGACAAAGACTACAGAACCACTATTTAATTCTATAATTCGATATAATCTCAATATGATTTTTCCATTTTCACTATACAGAAGTCGGCATAAGTCAGGCAACAAATTTGAATTAAAGGAAAAAAAAGCGGCGTCAAAATGAATTTATCAAAAGGGGTTTTAAAGAATTTCTGGTACGTCTTCGATACTGTTGTACGATTCGGTAGCGCGTCGGCAACAGAGCCCGTTTTTAAGAATTCCTGGTACGTCTTCGGTAGCGAGTTCGGAAATTGTTTTCGAAATTCGTTATCCGCGTTCGAATTCAGACACGACGTAACAAAAAAACTCTATGTTGGCGCGTTAACGCGACGAGCACGTGTTATCATGACACAGACACAACTGTCTAAAGCACGAACATGCCAATTATGGAAAAATTAAAGGCCAAAATATTTTTTCTTTAAATCTAGTTTGAATACATTATAGAATCTAAAATTTCCTACAATTTCGATGCAAAAACAAACAAACCGCATCACAAACTTCAACAGAATTTATAATAATTTCTAATATATTAATTTATAATAAAATACAAGAAAATAATGATAAATATTTTCGATTAGTCCTCGTACAACTTACTTCCGATGTTGTTCGTGTTGATCCGGTTTTCCGTTTTGCGTTCCGGCCAATTCGGCGTACCTTTCCAACAGAAGCTTCAATACTTCTTTTGGTGTAGAGAAACTCCTGTAAGTTGCCAGAAATACATTAATATAAGTTGTTTCGAGTTCTCCATCATCGGTAGAAAGAGCTTCGACTAATTTTTTCAAAGTACCGGCTTTAACAAAACGTACTCGAACCGTTTCCCATTCTAAGTGGGATATTTCATCGTCGGAGTCCTGTGGAACGAAAACAAATATATGACAAGTATTTTTATCGACATACTTTCTTAGTTTCGATAGTATTCTAAGTGAAAATATCTTAAACTGAAGCGGTATACAAAATGAACGCGAACAAGACGCCGATTCCTTATGTTCTGTCAAATTTTAGTTTTCTTGTATACAGCAGACTGTTTTTTTCATAGATTTTCACAAATTCTATCATTCTTTCACTAGGAAAAGTCATTTTTCAGGGTATCTGCAACTACACTAGAAAAGTGAGGTTAGGTTTTTGACTTTCAACGACGATCAGCGCAGCGCGTAAACAGTAGAAAGTTAGTTAACTTAAACATCAAGAGTGCATACAATCGCGATCATTGTGTACGTTTTCACATTTTTTAACAAATTGAACTATCTTTGACATTTATGAACGTCCAGAGCGCGTCATTCTGTGTGCCGTTTTCTACTTTTCGCGCCCTGATCGTCGCTGAACGTTAAAACATAACCTCATTTTTCTAGTGTAGTTTGTAGTTGAAGAAACCCTGAAAAATAACATCTCCGAGTGAAAGGCTGATAGTTCACGAAGGTTTATATAACAAACAGTGGCTAGATACAAAAAAATTTGGCAGAATATAGAAAATCATTTTCCCATTTGAAAATCCCATGACAAAAACTCGTTATTAACTTATTGAATATTTTGTTGGGTCTCTGCTCAATAATTCCAAAGTTGATCATATAAACCTCGATTTATTCATGTACATTTGAAAAATTCTATTCAAATTGAGGAGTTTCGTCCATCAACTTCGTGTCTAATAACGCCTTGTATATATTTTATGTACACATTTCATACAGTAATAAGTCACGTGACTAAGAAAATCACATTTTTTTACCAAAATCGATTTAATTCATCAATGTAATCTCTTTCAAGAGTAATACAAGCATTCCAACGCTTCTCTAACTTCTCGACGCCGTGTTTGCAGAAGGATTTGTCTTTTGCCTCAAAATAGGCTTCAGTTCCAGCAATTGCTTCTTCATTTGAGCTGAATTTCTTACCGGCAAGCATTTTGGAGATCAGCGAATAGCCAGTAGTCACTGGGGGCCATATCTGGACTATACGGTGTTTTTTCTCCGACAAATAAGGCCTTTAATCTTTGATTTTTCATTCAAACGATCCAACAACTCTATGTAGCATTCGCTATTGACGGTATCTCCCTTTTGAAGATAGTCGATGAACAATATTCCATGCGCATCCCAAAATACTGAAGCTATAACCTCTCCAGCTGACTGTTGTGCCTTTGGCAGCTTCGGATGTGGTTCACAGGTTGCAAGTCCACTTAGATGATGATTGTTTTGATTGTCCATTGTCACATATCGACGCGAAAATCTGATTTATTACGTGGCCAAAAACTGAAGCGAATCATCAAATCGTTGTTTTTGATCGACTGTGAGTAAACGCGGCACCCACTTTGAAAAAAACTTTCTCACGGTCAAATATTCCTGCATAATTGTAGACTCACTGCCTTCTGATATCTTTATGGCATCAGCTATCTCACGCAATTTTAATTTACGATTAGATATAACCAATTTGTGGACATTGTCGATGTTTTCTGGAGTAACCACCTCAATTCGACGTCCAGAACGTTCACCATCATCCGTGTCTGTACGACCACGTTTAAATTCAGAAAACCAATAACAAATGATTGTTTTCGATGGAGCAGAGTCCGGATAATACTTTTGAAGCCATTGCTGAGCCTGTACAGTATTTTTTTCATCAAGAAGCAATGATAAATTAATACACGAAATTGTTTCGAAAATAACAAAAGTTGCTTCACTTAAATGGCTGTCGCTTTTTTCTAACTTCTGGAAAAGACATAAAATTTTACACATTCGTTTGAAAGTTGGTACTCCATAAACGTCATATGGATTTGATTAAACCAGCGCCATCTGTGTGTCAGTCACACGACTTATTGAGTGATGTAATATATAATACAAAATAATTCAAAATCGTTGATCAATGTTCAAATTTCCTTATTTACATGCACTTTTAAGGTTATGTTTACTAGAGATCTAACGTCATGTTTGCGTTCATTCTATGCAGCTTTAAATTTGGGTTGTATTTTCAACATTTATAAAGGTCTAGAGCGAGTCATGCTCGCGTTCATTGTGTGCACGGCTTAAAAGTAATTTCATAGAATTCTGTTCACATTAGAATTTAATGTAGCGTATCATTTAAAATTACGCCAGTACAATTGGCAATTAAGCAAGTTTCCTGTTTATGTAAACTAGAAAATATCGTGATGATGAGGTAACATTGTTATTTCCATCTGAAAAAGGATATAACAAAAAAGTATCAAGTCTATAATATCATCTGTTCAGTATCGGTAAACACATTAATATTCATTACATAATTTTATGGAATTATATCATTGTCAATGGCAATGCCATCCCAACGATTCAATTAATTACAAATATATTCGTATAATCGCGTGAAAAGTTCATATACGAGGGACACTCTATAAGATAACGGTCATTGTACATCCACCATATTCGCCTGATTTAGCTATGTGTCTTCTTCTTGTGGTGCCGATCATCATGGCAATATTTATTCTGTCAGCAGCAATTTGAAAAGGTTGAGGGGAAGTTTTATCGAAATAAGGTTCTTAAGCCTGGAATCCGAAACGTTTCGTCTAATGATTCGAAGCCATTTTCGCGCAATGACAACCCGCCTTTAAGTCTTTTGTAATTAAAGGTGCTACTCGCGAATCATCTGTTACATACTTTATATTCCTACAAACTAATAGAGTCACTAAAAAACTTACTGAATGCGAAGATGACAAGCTTCTTGTAGGTCGATGGTAACGTACTTTCTTGAGGTAAACTGTGTAGAGGGCGCCATCCGCTTTCTCTTCGCCCCACAATCGCCATGTGGGCTGCTGGAAAAAAACGAAAAACTAATAAATAACAGAGAATCGTACAAAACGATTTAATAAGAATAAGATTCAATTAGACTATTACCCTTAATTTGTATCTGTCACTGTCACAGAAATATCAACCAGACGAAGACAACATGAAGACTCCTCCAGGATGCCATGGACGTGAAGATTAGCATTAACGCAGTGAAGTATTCTTCATAAGGAAGAGGAAAATATTAACAGGAACGTACAAAAATAAATATATCATCAAAGACAATTAACTGGAAGTTATCTTAGACCAAGGACTAACGTTCAAGGATTACGTGGATTATTTCTTAATGCACAAAACGAGAAAGATAGAAGGACGACAGGACCCAGTTGATTTACAGGAAGCTGGATCAGATAAAGTTGCAAGAAAACTTGGAATGACACTGCCGGAGGAATACCAACCAACATCCAGCTGAGAGACTATACCAGGCAAGCATGGTCGAGTAAACAGCCAGACGATGTGCAGCAATAAAGATATCAAGAAGAAACAACCCATGAATAATCATCTCTAGTGGGGACTACTCTGAAGAAAATATGATAGTCGGATAAGTCCATGTAGGTCGAAAAGAAAGAAAAGTTAAAAAGTGTACCCTGGATGGGTTTGGCCGAGAAACGGTCAACTGATCAATGGGAGTCTGCAGATGTTGAAAAAGTCTAATCAAAGTTACAAATAATTATATTCCCATTTGAAACTATCATAAAAATTATTTTAATCGTACAGTCTTTCATCGTAGTAAATAGTCCGGTCAATTTAGACAATCGAAGTTACATAAATTCCCACCAAGCTGAAAATTAGTAAAATTGTTTAAAATATGATTAAAAATAAAATTTCAAAATTCCTCATCATTTCAAAATTTTGTCAAAGGTAAAAAAAAAATGAGTTTTTCGTGATTTTCAACAAAACGGTAAGTTTTATCATAAAAATACTTCAGACTAAAATTGTAGATCATAAAATTATCTACAAAAAACGCATCAATACTTTTTTTCCACGAGTCACCGTTTTTTAGATATAATGATTCAAAAAGTTATAAAAAAAAGAAGGCCTATTCCACGGGTCTGTTGCGATCATGTTTTCTTTGAAATTATTGCAAAATAATGAAAATTAGCAGAGATTGAAAAGATAAAAACGTTTTAAATTAAAAAAAAGTTGTGAAATTTAATCGTCAGAGTCGTAAATTCTTCTTCTTGTCGCCTCGTTGGAATCAAATGGAGGTAATTATACACTTTCGCGGTCACCTGGTTTTTTGGTTAGGTTAGGTTAGGTTGGCTCTAGAAAATCGAAAAATGGATGGATTTTAATGATTTTGGTCTCAAAATGTTCCATTTTACGGCGGATTTATAAAAAAAAATACGAAAATTAAAAAAAATAAATATTTTTTACAGTTTCATGACTTTAAATGCAAAAAAAAATGACTTTCTACATATAATCCTTCGTAACTGTTTCTGACGTCGTGGAATCAAGTTCGTATATTTTTTTTTCGCAATTTACATAAAAAAATGAATATTTTGAAAAAAAAAGTTTTTCTACTATTTAAGGTTTAAAACTATTAAAAACCGCAAATTCAGCCACTACCCCCGTGTTTTTCATAAATTCGTCGTAAAATGGAACATTTTGCGACCAAAATTATAAAATTTATCTATTTTTCGTTTTTTAATGGTCCAAAAACTATTAACATTGAATAATATAGTACGAAACTATTCACGAAAATTGATTGTTTTTCATCGATTTCATTTTAAGCTATAAAAACTGAAAAAATCATTCTTTTTGGATTTTTTTTTAAATTGTTTATTAATTTATGTAGAATACAAAAAAAAATATAAGAACTTTATCTGATAATGAGATAATTTTTTGCAAAGGATTATTTTGCAAAACCGATTTAAAACAGTAAAACTATGAGAAATTTTCATTCCAGCTATTTCTACTAATTTTTTTTATAAATCCGCCGTAAAATGGAACATTTTGAGACCAAGATCATTGAAATCCATCCATTTTTCGATTTTCTAGAGCCAAAAAACCAGGTGATCGTTAAAGTGTATAATTACCCAAATGGATCCTCCACTGGTGGTGATTCAATATTAGAGCCTTTACAGTGTGTACATGCCAGAGAACAAAACAGTCCGACTTTTTGCAACATTTAGCACTACATCCCTTATGCAGCTGCAAAAAATTGTGTGTGGTGGGAGTATAGTATGAACGGGTTCTAACGTATTGTTGACCGATTCCAACCCAACTCCAACTGATAACCAAGCCACAGTTGAACTTGGTTATATACCCGAAAAAGATGTTGACGAGCAACAACTGAGATTGGAGCAAGACAAGCCAATTGAACTCGTTTTCTTACTTTTAGTATTTTTAACTAAACAAGCATATCGATACTTATTTAAGCAGGTAGTTTTTTTAGGAGATCCATTCATAGAAAGAAGAAAGTGAATGCCGTTGGTAAATAACTTTTTGTCGAGTTGAATTATTGTTTTTAAAAACTACAGCACATTGAACTAACTCGTTTTTCAAAAATTTTGAAAATTGTTATTTTATTCTTCCTGTAAAATGCAGATGTCGTGTCACACCCAGTTATTGCGTGTTAATATAGTACATGATTTTGTCACTTTCCAAAAGTAGATAAACTTTTTGATGAATAGATTAGGTTTTAAGAAGAAAATAGTTTTTTCAGTTGGAGTTGCAATATTTTGACGATTACAACTTTTCGAATCATTGTATCTCAGAAACGGTGGCTCGTAGGAAAAAAAGAATTGATACGTTTTTTGTAAATAATTTTATGATTTACAATTTTTATCTAAGGTATTTTTTTGATGAGACTAACTGTTTTGCTAAAAATCACGAAAAGCTCAATTTTTTCAACTCTGACCTTGAATTAAATGTTTTCCACGCAAGGGAATGATGGGGAACTTTAAAATTTTATTTTCAATTATAGTTTAAACAATTTTATTGATTTTCAGCTCGGTGGGAATAAATGTAGCTTCACTCTTATTTTTTTGTTCTAATTTGACCGGACTAAAATATAAATAAAATAAAAAGGTTAAATCAAAGACACCTTTTAAGAAGACGAATCTCTTTCAGATCACACTCGTATTTTTGTAAAAATAAAATTTATTTACTGGATAGTTACTTGATATTTAATTATATCCCTTATAGTTTTCAAATAACTAAGTTAATTGCTTTTGTCCCTTATCTATTTTCGTGGTTTTCTGGATATAGATGACCTGATTCCGGTGAGTATTTCATTGTATCCGAAAGGATTCATCGTCCAGTCCTTTTCTATTTATATATTGCGAAGTGGTACGATAACAAACTTCATCTAATTTAGTATCGTCCTGCGTAAATGGTCAATAACTATTTGAATAACAGACTACGTACATACGGATGTAATTTATTTACTAAATAAATGTAATCACCAAATCTTGACATTGTTGCCGGATTTAAAAGTGAAATAATGCAACCTAGTTAACTTTAAATAATTTGTAAGGAAAAATAAACAAATAAACTGAATTTGTACCTTATTTTTCAACGGAGCACAAAATAATCCAAGGGAACTAAAACTGGAGAATAGGGTGCATGGGGTAGGAATTCAAACTATAATTCGGGTTATTGCAAAACGGATGCTTGAGCTGGTGCATGGTCTTGATGAAACAACACTTTTTGTTTGGTTTCTTCGCTGAAACGTTTATATAATATTCGCCGTTGATAGTTTTTCCTTTTTCAAGGTAGTCAATAAAAATTATTCCACGCGCATCTCAAAAAATCGACGCCATGACCTTGCCTATAGATGGAACGGCCATCTTTGGATCCACTTCTCCCTTTTCAGTCCATTGTTTTGTTTCGGGTGTGAAGTGATAGACCCACGTTTCATCTATAGTTATGAAACTTCTGTAAAAAGTTTCCCAACCCTCGATGAAAACAACTTCACGACGCTGTTTTTGCTTCATCGTGAGCAAACGCGGCACACAGTTTTCTCATGTCCAAATTTTCAGTTAATATGCGATGTATCGCACTTTTCGAAATGCCTTCTATGTCTGCTAACTCGCGCACTTTCAGTCGTCGATCATCCAGTGGATTTTCTTCAACATTTCTGGAGTCGTCACCTAATTTGGTCGACCACTGCAATGCTGGTCTTCGCACCACCAAACTCTGCCACCCATTATTTTATTGAATGAATGAAGATTTCTTCTTGATAACTTTGTGTCCTTCAAAGTCTATATACTCAGTGTAGCGATGGATCCAGTTTTCATCTAAGTTATGAATCGACGCAGAAACGACTCTTTTTGTTCAAGGGTCTGGGAAATTTTCATTCAAAAGCGTATTTGCTGCAAAGCATTCATTCTTCAGTCAATATAAAGCAAATGCGTTCTTTTGATAAACCTAAATCCTCGTCTATATCTCTAACCTTAATCTAAAGTTCGTCTAGTACCATTTGGTTAATTTTTTCGATGAGATCGCTGGTTATACATTGTCTGAGGAGTTGTTTTGGCTTTTCAGCCACTTTTTCTTCCAAAGTACGTTGAATTCCCCTATTGGCTATATTTCTTGGGTTTTGTGTCCCATTTCCCAAGGTGTTAATACTACTCCTTCAAGGTACTCAAGTCTGTTTCAATGGTTTAAGGCCAACGTCATATTTTTCCATTTTAAGAAAAATCTTTGCCACAACTCACTTATACGACTGTCAAAAAGAAGTAAAGCGTCCTAAATAGCTGCGATTTTAGTGATAAGTTTCAGGTTGAGGACGGAAACTTTTCAGACGACCCTCGTATAATAGAAGGAAAAACCAACTATCGAAATAAAAGAAGCAAAAATCTTGTTAAATATTAGCGTTCACTGTTTGTGGTTCTCATTTTTCACTAACCAAACGATTTCTATTTATTTTCTACTCAGGTCAAAACTGCTTTCATGCACCCTTGCTTTTACGTGCTTATATCACGCCCACAACCAGTGTACGATATACATCACTGATATAGACCACGAAGCAGGCCCTGTTCTAAATGATAATCGAAGCTAAAGTCTGGCGGATGCGTTGGGTACTTTTTCTATTTTTTTACTGTTCACCTTTTTTTTGACAAGTTTACATTAAGTTATGACCGTTTTTATAGACAATTACTAATGAGGCCTTTTTCTAGGAATCGAAGGAAAGTGATGGTGATATATAAAATGACTTTCTGCCAGCAGAGAAGTTAGTAAACAGTTTAATGTCATAATTGGGATGGTGAAAAGTAGATCAAACGGCGAATTTTAATAAATTAGATAAAATTTTAGTGAATAGTGTGTTAAAAGTGTAAGTGTGAATAAATTAGGTAAATCAGATATACGCGGGTCTATGAATTCAACCCAACTTTTCGTGATTGAAAATTGTTTGATTAAAAAAGGACATTACAATATTATGTCAAAAGTCATGTTAAAATTGAATGTAGCTCGACGGAGTTAACTGGACTTAGCCCAATCCTAATGTCTTTTCAGGTGTAAGGCTAGTTGTAGTTGCGTCATTAGCTGGACCACAAACTCGAGCCACATTAAAATCTTAATATCAAATCACCAGAACGATAAATGCGCCATACCAAATTGGCTGATGTAGAAAAACGAATTGGTGCGTTACATCAGATTTATCCTGACTGGTAAACAGTCCGGGGTTAATAAATCAAAGTAATTGCGAGGTAAATTCACGTTCTTACGCCCTAGCTTATTTGATCTACATCAGCTGTGAAAAAAAACTGAGAGGTTGGAAATCAAACGCAGTTACCGACAGTTACATCGACGATAATGTAAATAACTGCTCACAAGAAGTGTTACTAAGATTACGGAACTATGTTCGTTAAAAAAAGACCCGAGTTGTTCCAGACAGAAGACTGATTCTTCCACCATGACGTTTAATAGTTTTTGGTTAGTTTACGCTGCCCCACGCATCTTACTTCACTTGACCTGGCCTCGTGTGGCTTAATCTTACTTCCACGCATGAAAAGGGGCTTGAAAGGACATTAAAGTGAAAAGAGCTGGCAGTATTTCTAGATATAGGTACAAAAAATGTTTTAAACAATGAAAGTACAGGTAGTACAGGGTATCTTGGAGGAAATGAAGCCATTTTTAAGCACTCTCTCGTATAAAACTTTGTCAAATTAACTTAACATGTTCACAAAACATTTTCCAAATATTAAAAAAATTACTCACGTCTAAATCTTCACAATCGAATTTCGTATGGAATTGGAGGTAACACACGAATTTCGGAATAGAATCAATAATCATTCCGATAGTAAAACACTTTAGAATTTCGCGAAATTTTAAACTCCTTATGGGGAAACTAATTCAATGACTTTGTAGTTAATTTGCAAATAAAATCGTTATCAATAGCTAAACAGCGCTTCGCGAACGTAAATCAGCCTTATCACACGAACGGTACGTGCTGGAATGATTCATAATAATACTGATTACGAAATGAAACGTATATGACGTTTATTTTGTTGCTTATTCCGGCATTTTTGTTTAAACCAAATTAACAATAACTTCCGTCTTCGAAGGAAATAGATTTCCATATTTTTGTTAAATTTGGGGGTCCGTAGGCTCTACAAATTTCAAAAAAGCCCAATGTAGGATAAGAACTCTCGTTAAAAAAATAATAATAACACTGACCGACAAGATTTTCCTAAAACAGGCGAGACCTTTATTTTTAAAATGGAAATAACCGTCAAATAATAGAAAAAAAATATTTATTAAGCCCTAACACGTACCACTTTTCAATAGCTTAATTATCCCTGTTTACATTAGAAATTTTATAAAGGGGCGGTTGATATCGGTAAATTTTATGGCCGAAAAATTACCTGAACTGTGTTTTTCAGAATAATAAACATAAAAATAACATTAAAAATTAAAGTGGTTCTCTGTTGTAGTGCAAAAAGTGATTATAAAGGCGAAAATGACGAATCAAACGCGCCGCAGTTGCAAAACTTCTCCTCACAAATTTTGCTATATTTTTGGAGAATTTATGATGAAATTGCAAGCCAGGCCATTTTCCGAAAATGTAAAAAAAACCAATTTCAAATATTTTGGTACTTTAATTGGAGACCAAGACAAGAAGTGGGCCCACCACGCGTGTTGTGTTAGTTGTAGCATGTCATTAGTGCAGTGAATGAATGGAAAGAAAAAAAGCATGCATTTTGCAATTGCTGCTGCTATTTTTGTCTAACAAAGACTGAACGTTATTCTAAGAAAAGAAAGATCGAATATCCAAATTTGGCGTCTGCTATAGGACCCGTTCCCCATAACGAAGATTTACCAGTACGGATTGCGCCTTTAGATCCGCAAAATATTGTTTTAGAAGATACTGGAGACAACGTATTCATCAGAAAGCTCCAAAGAACAATGCACCGACACTATTTTTACTTCAAGTACCAGTTCCGGCGAGCCACATTTGATTGTTCAAAGTAAGTTGAATGATTTAGCATGTGCTTTGGGGTTATCAAAGCAACAGTCTGAACTTCTTGCTTCCCGTCTTAAGGAATGGAAATTATTAGCCAAGGAGATAAAAATTACGACCTTTAGTAAAAGAAATGCTACATTTTCTGCATTCTACAGTATGAAAAATTCGTGGTGTGCGTGTTTGGATATTGATGATCAAATGAAGTAACTTGATATTGAGCATAATTCCAGTGAGTGGCGACTATTTATTAACTCGTCTAAATACAGTTTAAAAGCAGTGTTATTACACAATGGAAATTTAAAACCGTGTATACCAGTTGCTCATTCTGTGAAGATAAAAGAAACTTATGAAAATATTCGCTCGCTTTTAGACAAAATTAACTACAACAAGTTAAAGTGGCAGATATGTGGGGACCTGAAGGTGATTGGAATTTTAATGGGACTTCAGGGAGGATTTACGAAACATTACTGTTTTCTTTGTCCATGAGACAGTCGGGTAGTAGAACACTATGTAAAAAAAATTGGCAAGCAAGAAGTGAGTTTCAACCGGGTTCTCAAAATGTTAAGTTTACATCCCTTGTAGATCCCATGCATAAATTGTAGACCAATTTGTGCGGCTCTTATTTATTTTATGCTTTTGAAGAAACAACATTGATTTGCATTTTGTAGTGTTGAAGTATTTCATTAATTTTTATTAGTTAAATGACTGAAGGCAGTTCTAGATGAACCTGAAGACGTGTCACAACCCAGATTAACTCAATGTTTCTATGTTCAAAAATCTAAACGAACAAGACATATTTAACCAGACAATGATGAAATCAAATATTCCATTGTTAAAGCTGCCTAATCAAAACTTTCTCCAAAAGTATTGCAAATTCAATGTACCAGTAAAAGAAACGACGTGAGTTCCTTACATTTGAAGGTAATTGAGGAAATTAAAGGTAAAATTCGGAATAAACATTCTGCCCAAATTGTACCTCATTGCTTCTGAACAAATGCACTGACATCGACCATATTTTTCAACAAACTTTTTCAACATTATTTCTTCTTACGTCTCTTCTAAAATTTGAAAATCTTTGGCCTTTTAGCTTCATACACTTTTCCCAGCGATCCTCAAAATAGCAATTAACAGCCGACATCACTTTTCATTTGGAAAATTGTTGACCGACGAGCCATTTTTTCAAGTCTTGGAGCAGAAAATAATCCATGGGTGCTAAATCTGGGGAATAGGTTGTCAATTTTTATGACATTTACTCATCAATCGAGATGCAGAAATGTCAATTTTTATGACATTTACCCATCAATCGAGATGCAGGAGTGTCAATTTTTATGACATTTACCCATCAATCGAGATGCAGAAATGTCAATTTTTATGACATTTACCCATCAATCGAGATGCAGGAGTGTCAATTTTTATGACATTTACCCGTCAATCGAGATGCAGAAATGTCAATTTTTATGACAATTTTACAAAAACAGTTAGTTTCTCTAAAACTTAATAAGAAAAAGACATTTTACAGAAAAATTTAACTCGAATAACCTACATTAAATCTACTGTCATTATAAATGAACTGAAAGAATCAAAGATCACATAGTTATTCAATTGGTGTGTTATTGTGTCGATTGGAGTTTAAAAGAAACAAAGGGAAACACGTAATTGGAAATTAAGTTCCTAATTACTTTTATAATTTCTAATAATTATTATATCGGCTTAAATACGAATCTCTGAGAAAATTGATAAAGTCGAAAGGTCAACGAACCTTAATATTTCAAATTAAATTCTTGGAAAGCTTTGATTTCAATATCAATAAGAGGTACGTGAAAAAAGTAATCAAACTGATTTTTTGATCCAAATAGCGTTAAAAAAATATATTCTGCAACAACATTCAAAAAACAGAAAACACGTAAAACCAGTGGGGTCCGGTTACCACAGAGTTTTTAAAATAAAATTCCCTCACTTTTCCAGGTTTTCCAGAGATCTAATTTTAAAATTCCCTAATTTTAAAAACATCAATTATATGTATGATTAATAGATAATTATATTTAGATGAGTTACCATGAAAAATAATAAAAATAATTTTTATGTATTTGGTCAATTCTTTAAAATCATCTTTAGTTTTTTATCATCTGACTTAAAATAATCGCTCAATGATCAGCTGGTATTTTTTTACGCACATATTTCCTAAAGATAAAACAGATGGTGCTGAATAGTACACTAAAAAGTACGCTAGACGGTATGATAATCGCATGCGCGCCAATTTTTCAATCTCATTCGAAGGAAACGAAAAAATTCTAGTAGTTGAATAATTTTAAATAATCCTAATGGAAAATTTTCGTTTTTCCCAGATTTTTAGAGAAATTCCCTGACTTTTCCAGTAAATTGAAAATTCCCTGACGTTTCCAGGTTTTCCAGTTTCGTGGCCACCATGGATTAACTTAAACATTAAAAAATATGTTACAACAACACTCCAAAGTGGAATGATTTGTATACATTCCTCTTATGTACTCTGGAGCCGTAAAATATCTGAGAAAACCTCTGGATACAAAATTGCTATGGTACGAATACGTGGACAGAAAATAAAACAGCCACCTACGCACATGACTGAACGTGAAAGAAGTGGATCGGTGACTCCAAGCCCGCTATACTGAATAATGAAACCACCTAGTACACGGACGGGTCCGGGAGCAGGCTTCTGCGGAGGCCATCCCAAAATAAGCTTGGGAATAAGCTACCATCTTCCAAACCGACGTATTCGCTTTGATGCGTTATACTCAATCGACGTCACAGGAACGCGTTAAACTCAATCTGCTCAGATAGCAGAGCTGTCATACAAGCCTTAACGGCCGAAAAAATGTGCTCTAGGCTAGTGCTAGAGTGCAAGAAATTCTTACAAAATCTGGCGAGTGATGGTTACAATATCCAGCTCGTTTTGGTTCCCGGTTACTCAGACAAGGACGAGACTCAATCTCCAGACTGAGAACTCACCTATGGTCCCAAAACCCATCGTTGGTGTAGCTAAAAGAGTTGCTATCTCGTCTCTCAACTATCTAGTTGCAAGGCGGGTTCAGCAGAGAGGGATAGAGACACCTGGAATAAAACTACTCCAGCTAAATATGCGAGAAATCCGACTAGTGATCGGACACTGTCATCTAAGACGCTATGGACATTACGGACGATCCGGCGGTGGTGTATGGAAGAGGATAAAACCGCAGACCACGTCATTTGTTAGTGCCCTGCAGTCACACAAGCTGGGTTGAAATACTTGGGAAGCGTTATTGATATCGAAAGGATCGGCTTCTCAAAGGACATCGGCTTTTGGTAACGTAAAGTGGTGCATATGTGCTCAACGGCCACAATGTAACTATGAACTATATACCTTTCCAATACGCCATGACTATGAAAACGCAAAGAAAAATAGAAAGCCTTACATGGTCTCTTTTGGTATGAAATCTCTAAAGGATTTCAAATAATTTTGGACATTCAAATGTTTGAAGTGATTAAGGACGACTACAACGTTTATTTCATCCTGCGGATCACATGACTGGGAAAAGGCGAAGAAAGGGAATAAATAATGCAGTGGAAGTGTGATTTTTGTTATGATGCAAAATTATTCCGAGAGACTTGACAATATGAAGGAAAAGTTAGTTAGCGCCAGAATAATACGGCTAATTCACGAATGTTGTCAAGTTTTCGACCTCGATCTGAAAATTCTTTGATATATTCTCACTAAAATAAAGCATTAACCAAAAAATTTTGGGCAACTGAATCAAACTAAAAAGAGAAACATCATTCTTTTATTGCATTACAATACATTAAGCCCATTGCGGCTATAGTTATTTTCATATCAATTGCAAAAGACAGTTATACGAGGAACAATCAATATTTCATAAATACGCACGGAACTTATACCTAATTAAGAAATGAAAAATAATGTTTACACCCCCGGTAAACATCTAACAAACTGCCAGGTCACGTGAACTCATCATATCCACTGTTTACCAATGAAAACATCGAATCGTAAACACAAATGCATTTCTATTGGTCGAAGCCGTATGTACACATTTTTTTTTCTAAATGTTCCTGCAAGAAACTCTGCGATAAGCAGTGGCGTGGCTCGGTGAGATTAAGTATTTATAAAAATAATAAATTTATAAAATGAGGTATCTACGCCTATGGTATATCAAAGAAAATTGTCGACAAGGGTTTTTATAATCTGCAGTTGATATAGGAAGAACTATACTTTCGTTTCCCTCGATCAGACACGTGTTTTTCAGCTTTGTATTTTTAACCAACATGAAACTATTACTACAATGAAATAATTTTGAATCACGTTGAAAAACTTAAAAGGGAAACGTGACTAAGGCCTCCATCTGTACGTTTTGTTCATTTTCCATTGTCTATTTGAATTGAAAGCGTTTGATAAACTGTAAAATAAATCGATTATCAACATTCGAGCTATTGTTTTCGTTACAATTTCTCGTATAAACGCTAACGTAACATTTATGTTTTCGACATACAGACCAACGTCTCCGCTTCCCTAATCACGTATTGTTTTATATTTCCTTTCATTTTATACGTGTTTCATATAATTTACGAAATGGAACCGTTTTTCGCTAAATCGATTGAAAACATTCTACGCTTAAAAATTTTTTTAGACTATTTCATCCAGAAAACTTCGTCCCTATAATAAGTCCAAAGGATTGAACTTAACTAGGTTTCCTTTTAATTCGTTCTGCACCACAACATGTATTGTATTTTAATGATTCTCATCCCCAGCGCAACAAATTGACCCAAGTCACCATAAACCGCCATCATTCTGTTTATAATTTGTGTTGGTGTTAATCCTACTTCAGTTAGTTAGCGCGAAACTCAATTTGAGACATTTTTCAAGCCCTACTATAATGAAATGGATTGAACCAGCAAGTTGATACATGTTAAGACTTGTCACTGACACATGAAGATTTACAATAAGCAAATAGACCAACACATCAGATATACATAGAAAAAAATCGAAGATCTTAAAGGCCTTCTCCAATCAATTCATCTTCTAAAGCTGCGTACTGATTTGAGCCCTCTTGCGCACGAATATTGTGCGCGTATAAAACATCTTGAGGTTTAAGCGACAAGTTTGAACGTGTTTGTAGAAGCAAACCGTTGTACTATTTCTCAACATACTGACTAGAAATTTGTACGAACTGGATCGACGATTTTTGCACACGAACTAGTGTGTTGTGGTTTTTCATTTTTCTTTACGCGGGAATGTTTGTTGGCGTAAATTTTCCGTGTTCACACGAATGCACGTAAGAAAAATACGGGTTTAAAAACTCGCCTATAATACGGGGGTACACCACCAAGCTCGAGAAATGGGTCCTTAGGCCGGCCCTGTCCAACTACAATGGAATTTTAAAATTCGGCGAATTCGCGTGGCGCCTTAAATCTTTTTTTAATGGCGAGCGCGCTTTTGATAAACTTTTTATTACAGAAGGCGGTTTATTGCAGTATTTCTTTCAAATAATTTCTAGGAAAGTCTATTTATATATTTCTTTTGTTTATTTTTATTCTAGAACTTTGTAGAATTCTATTTGTGGTATATAAATAAGTTTATGTAGCGCAGTAAGTTAGTTTTAAATAAATAGTCGTAGCGAAAAGAACGAATAAGTGAAAGTAATCGCGGAAATTGTTTGTGATATTTATAAATAAATTAGTATAAGTTAAGTGTATCATATAGTGTGTAAATAAATTAAGAACGTAAGAAATAGAGTTTATCAATTCACCCCACGAATATAAAGTGTGTAAATAAATACGAAAAACGTTACATTGTTGTCAGGTGTGGGGTATTATAAATAAATAGTGACATAAGCATGACCAAGAGACTTAGTGACGTGAAAGTGGCTCTGGTAAAGGGCCGAATTCGATCTAAAAACTTATTCATTCAAAGAAACAATCACTTTAATCTCGTCAATTTCTGAAATGAGGAAAGATATTTCGGCTAATATTGACGAGAAGATTGCGGCATTGAAAAACGATGTTTCTGTCAATATGGAAAACAAGATTTCGATTAAGTAGAACGATATTACGGCTAATATCGATGAAGGACATTTAAACTTTGAAGAAAGATAAAGGAAAATTAATTAAGAAAAATATTTTGACTATGGAGAGTTTATAAAAAGCGCGTCCGCCTTTAAAAAACAGATTAAAGACGCCGCGCGAATTCGACCAATTTTAAAATTCCATTGTAAATGGAAAGGGTCGGCCTAAGGACCCATTCATAATATAAATATACTATAATATTTGTTTACAAGATGGTGTACCCCCTGCAGTCTCTGAAGACGATAATTTGGTCATCGAAACGCGCGTCATACAGTGTAATTTTGAGTGTTGGTGTAAACAGTGTATTCAGTATCTAAAAGGACACATCAAAGGCGCTTCCTAAAAAACAGATCATAGGCGCCGTGCGAATTCTCCGAATATGAAAATTCCATTGTAGTTGGAAAGGCCATTAGATTATGTTAAAGACATAAAGAGCAATAATTACATAGTCTATATTCTGGTTTCTGTTTTTTTTTTCAAACAGTAGGAACATTTTTTCTAGAAAATTATATATTTAAATATAAGTGTATTTGTTTGTATTCGGTGGAACCGTTTATTGGAATATATAAATAAATATTTTACGAATTACGTAAATTATACAATTTCCGTTTTGTAACAATTGGAACAAACGCAATAATACAATAATTGATTCGTTAATGACGGTAATTACAACATTTGCGTCTGTCGTCATTTATTACAATTAAAAAATTGTTGACAGCACAATAATAAAATTCTTCGAATACAAAATATACGCATAGACAATTCGATTTATTATAACGTTCCCTCTTTTTTATATACATAGGCACATGAAATTAATTCTTCTTTCTAAGCAGTTTTTCATAAAAAGACGCGTCGAAATTTATAGGCAATGAAAGATTTATAGTCGTGATAAAAATATACAACATTCTCCACGTTTTTTGCCGTTCTAGTTAAAATTTTTCATTTGGTCTATTAGTTTTCTAATGCCGGAGTCACACGATCCGCGTTTTGCCGTAGAAGTACATTGAAAGGCATATACATTTACAGTATTCTTGCCTTCTATCAGGATTATCTTTTCTCCTGAACCAACTGAACTTTGTAAGGGTGGAATTTGTCTTTATACAAAACTCTCAAAATAGATGATTTACATACATTATTGTCGGCGGCAAGTTCTCGATTTGTCTTATGCGGATTTTCCTCAATCTCTAACTTTTTTCATCAGTAAATTAAACATTTCTACCGGGTTTTTCATTATTTTTTACATGTCCAGTTTCACGAAACTTTTTTTAACTATTGCTTACTGTAGACTGCGAAACGTGTTGACCAGGGTATTTATTATTAAAAATATCACAAACTTTTGAATTCTTGTTTGATTACCACAACCAATCATAATTGATACAGGGTGGCGCAATAGAACGTGCATTTATTAAGTATAGGCTAAAAAAATTAAATACAAAAGGTATTGTTGAAATAAAAGATATGACTAGGTAATTAAATGAAGTTTATTTTTTAAAAATAACATCATCTAAATGACGGCTCTCTCGAAAACGGCCTCCTCTAAACGCGAACGCAGTTTACTCATGTAAATAAATCTGGGGTGATTGCTGCCATTTCCTGGCGGATATTTCCCGTTAGCTGACTGATATCCCTCGGACTGTTCATGTAGACTTTTTGTTTGAGGTGTCCTCACAAAAAAAATCAAGAGGCGTTAAGTCAGGACTACGTAGGGGCTAAAGGATATCACCTCTTTTGGAAATCAGTCTTGCAGGAAATATCTGTCTCACAGCCGCCATAGAGTCATTTGATGTGTGACACTTTTGTTGGAACCAAGTTCTCGTATAAGTCAAATATCCCTCTAGCGCAAAAAAGAAAGGGCCAATAATTCCTTTGTTTGAGATTGCTGCCCATACCGTTATTTTCGGACTATGCAGTGGTGTTTGATGTTTCATTTTTGGATTTATTATATAAAGATTTACGAACCCATTTGAATGAAAATGAGCCCCAACTGAAAAAAAGCTGTTGTCAAAAGTAGAAAATCGATTAAGCATTTCTTTAGCAAATGCCAACCTTGCTCTAAAGTCGGTATCTTTTAATCCTGTGTTAACTGAAGCTTATGAGGATGCAGCTTAAGATCCAACTTCAAAATTTGCTGTAAACTTCGTCGCGACAAGTTTAAAGCCGCCGATTGCTTCCGAGTAGACACATGCGGATTTTTTCGTACTTACTCCTTCACCCTATCAATATTGTCTGTGGTCCTAGACGTTCTTGGACGACCTTTTGCTGGTGGTTTAAACGTGTAACCGCTCACAAAAAGCGCGACGCTTTCCGTCGTAGTGGCTACTAAAACTCCACGAATGCAACTATCCAACCACGCCAGGCTCCCCCGCTCACGCACCGTTTACCTAGCGGAAAAACATAATGCGATATGATCGTTTTATAGCGCCACCCTGTATTTCCATTCTTTGAGTCTCGGACAAATGAGGCATAATTAAATTTAATACGCGCACAAATATTATACTGACATCTTTTAATAACTTTAAATACTTAAATGACATATATTCTTTGCAGATATACGTAAACCTTTAGTGAACCAAGGTTTATTTTGCTTATTTTTAATACGCCTGGGAGGAAAAGAATTTGATGCCAGACTAGTTAGTGTTTTTATGAATCTAGTTCACATCACCAAAGAGCACGTTCCAGTGAGTTGTTGAAGTTTTGAAAACTTTTTTCCGAAATTTTGTTAACACTGCTTTTAACTGAGAGACCTGAATTAAAGACAGTACATTCGGTCAATTATATTGAAAAATTCTTAACCTTCTTAACCAAACAAAATTTCAATGTCAAAATATTTTATTACTCAACATATTCTCCTCTTAATTGGATACATTTATTCCTGCAAACCTGCAGTGTCTCTAGACCTTTCGAAAAGAATGTTTCTTCTTGCTCTGCAAACCAGACCTCCACAGCTTTTATTACCTCCTCGTTGGAAGAAAATTTACGACATTTTAAACTTTTCTCAGTTGAGGAAAGAGATGATAGTCGGACGGAGCCAAATCTGGTGAATAAGGGTGGTGTTCTAGTAATTCAAATCCTAAATCACGAATTTTTTGCATCGCAACATGAGATTTGTGTGCAGGGGCGTTGTCCTGCAAAAACAAAACACCTTTGGATAGCTTTCCGCGTCTTTTCTCTTCAATTTTTTCCCGTATAGTGGTCAGTAATGTCGTATAGTAATTTCCACTTATTGTTCTACCCTTATTCAAAAAAATAAATCATGATTACTCCTTGGAAATTCAAAAAAACTGAAGCAAGAACTTTTCCAGCAGATTTTTGGACACAAAACTTCTGAGGTCTTGGAGAACCAGAGTGTCGCCATTCCATCGATTGTTGCTTTGTTTCTGGATCGTAGAAATGTACCCAAGTTTCATCCATAGTAACAATTTGGTTGAAGAAATCTTCATCGTTTTCAAATCGAGCACAGATCGAACGCGATGCTTCTACCCTTGCACGCTTTTTGTCAACATTCAAACATTTGGGGATCCATTTTGAAGCAATTTTTCTCTTGTCAAAATTGACGTGAACTATATGATGAACGCGTCAGTATGAAGTATTCAGTGCTTCAGGCGTTTTAGCTCAATTCGACGGTCGATATTTTCGGGAACTGACACAGAAACTGGTCTTCCCGATCGGTCATCATCTTCAATGGAAAATTTGCCTCTTTTGAAGCTTGCAGTCCAATTTTTCACGGTCAATATTTTGTTTATACATGGAACTGATCTAGGCTCACTAGATATCAATATATCCTCGTAGTCTATAGTACTAGATTTGGTTTTACTTGTTCTGGTTGGCGCCGTTATATGCATGACCATACCAATTGACTTAAGACATTCTTGACCAGCACTCACACTGGAATAATCAATATTGAGATCGCCACATAGAATTAGTTTGCTTTTTAGAAGTAAAGCCACAATCTTAAATGTTTTAAATAGATATATCGAAGGACAAAGAAGGCACTGAACTTTATCGCACTAATCAATCACCCTGTATTGATAAGTGCTGATATTTTCAAGTTGAGATTGGAAACTTCTCAGATAATCAATAATAAATGAAGAAATAAAATCTATATTAATGTATCTTACTTTATTTTTCAATAAAAAGTTGTTATTCTTGTATTTTCTGGTACAAGTGGCAGCAGCCTGTATTATTTAGCGATCAGCAGGTGGTTGAAACGTACCAAAAACTTTTTGTTTGATCATCTGTTCGTTTTATGTGTATGCACATTTTTGCACCTGCATGTAAATTGAGTGTTCGAATGGAAGCACGTCGACGAGGCGGAATTAATAATATCTTAATATCGATATTTCAATTTTGAGAGTACGTATATAAAAAATTGTTTATCTATAGTTTGAAATGCGAAAACAAGATGTGAATCTTTTATTTAGGGCAACAAGAACTTGTTTAGAATCATTTCCAAAAGTGGCAATGACCTTTTCATAGCTAATACATCAAACATTGTATGTAAACTTGTTCTAGTTTATTGGCATTTCCTTTTATGAAGTGCGGATTCGGAATAAAAATTTATGTTCGATGTTTGGAATGTAACAACCAAATAACGAACTGACTTTATAAATATTATTTCTTTCATATTTATTAACATTGATAAAACAGCATGTCCCCATTTTTTTTATCATTCTAATGTCGCCAAATCCCTACACATTGAAACCAAATCGATCATAAGAGAATTTAGATTAAACCACATTTTATATGTAGTGTCGATTTTCTCGTTTGTTAAAATCTAGGCTCGCTTTTGAAACGAGACGATAATTTTCCTTGCGAGAAAAGACGAGACTTTCCAAAATTTTCGTCTCAAATCTCGCACGAGAGTCTCTCAAAAGTCTCGAAGTATTGTAGATAAGAATTAGACCAGTGAACAACGGTAAAAATATGGTATCACTTCAGAATTCCATCAAAACGCATGGATTTGCGTGAAATTTTGGAATTAAGTTCTATATACCCTTCACTTCCAAATCTACCCTATGCTAATATGTGAAAATTATACACTCGTGGTCAAAAATAACGCACCATCCCGATTTCCGAAAATATTTTTTTGTTTAATAAATTTTTGACGCAGTAATAAGAAATGTGTGGTAATTTTGAGTGATTTTTAATAAGTAAAAAAATAAAAATAAAAACATCGCAATAAAACCAAATTTTCTTAAAAATAAAACTTGCATTCTAAACAATAATGTTGCTCAAACTCATTCAAATTTTGAGGAGATGGATTTCGACGACCAGTGCGGCGTTTTAAAATGTACCAGACATGCTTGATAGGATTCATATCTGGACTTCTTGGTGGCCAGAACATCTGCCGCGACGTGTGGTCTAGCATTATCATGCATTAAACAAAAATAACCACCAAGGAATGGCCCAAACGGAACGACGAGATTTTCAAGAACGTCAGTTATGTATCTGGCTGCGTTAAGGGCGGGTCTAGGAAGAGACACTAATTATGTGCGGGCATCAAAACAAATTCCTCCCCAAAACATGATACACCCTCCTTGCAACGGCTTTGATTTTTGATTACGTCCATCTGGACCTCTTAAACTGATTCTTGTCTCATCAGTAAATAAAACTTGGTTTAAATTTCCTAAATTCCAATCTAGATGTTGCCTTGCAAATCTTAGTCTAGCAACACGATGCTGTCTGGTTAGCAAAGGTGCCTGGAGAGATCTTCTACTGCGTAGACCAGCAGGTGTTGTCTTATTGATGTATTAGAGATATTTACATCTCGGACTTCTCGTAAAAGACTGTTGAGACTTTTATTGCAAAAAAAGACTCGATCCGAGACTTTTATTGCAAAACAAGACTCGATCCGAGAGTTTTATTGCGAAAAGAGACTCGATCCGAGACTTTTATTGCAAAACAAGACTCGATCCGACACTTTTTATTGCAAAACAAGATTCGATTCGAGACTTTTATTATGAAAAGAGACTCGATCCGAGACTTTTATTGCGAAAAGAGACTCGATCCGAGACTTTTATTGCGAAAAGAGACTCTATCCGAGAATTTTATTGCAAAACAAGACTCGATCCGACACTTTTTATTGCAAAACAAGATTCGATTCGAGACTTTTATTATGAAAAGAGACTCTATTCGAGAGTTTTATTGCAAAACAAGATTCGAGACCACTTTTTTGCGAGACAAAACGAGATTTTCAAAGTCTCATCTCGTAGGCAACACTATATTTTATGTCCAAAATATACAAAATGCAGATATTTTATCGAAAGTAGGTATAATATCTACAAAATATCTAAAATCATGTTTAAAACAGGGAATTTTCCGTTCTTTTTTGGCTCTTATACAAATTATCGCATTTGCATAATCTTTGTATAAAATTTTCTCGTCTATTTCTACCGATACCTACCCAATGCCGTTGTAATTAACACCACAAAAAGTAAATTTTCTTTAGCATATCTTTACAGTACCGCTTTATACTTAAATCAACGGTTAAACACGTTTCAAATCTGAAACATTAAACGTCGGAACATCTGGCAAACATAAATCTTGATAGTATGCTTAAGGTCATATACAATTTGTGTGCCGGATTTGAAAATTGAGAACAAAAAATCATTTGACGATGGAGTATTTATAGTGGTACACCTTTTACTCTGCCTTTCATCCAACGGTTTAATTTCATCGGTTTACGAATTATAATTATACGGAGCTCGGTTAAAGTATGGGAGAAATTCATTATAGTCCAAGAGCCCCAACCAAAAAATAGGTTCTGAAAAAAACGTACGGTAAATGTAAACCCAAGTGGGCGTGTGAAATATCTCTGAAAAAGTCAAGAAAGTTTGTACAAAAAGTAGGCCAACTTAAAAATCTGTACAATGGGAAACTGACCATTAAAATGGCTAAATTGAAGGACCTCCTTCATTTAAAGCAGTTCTGGTCCCTGCTCTGGTTGAAGAAGATGACATCGAGTTTGTAGATGACCCACCAATTGATGAACCTCCATCAAAACTTTGAAAAATTTAATTACCCCCATTTTTCAGCTTTTTATTCGACTTCAAACTTAAACAACGCAAATTTTCAGTTAAAATGCGATGTACAGCACTTTTTTAAATACCTACTATGTCTGCTAGCTCACGCACTTTCTCACAATCATCCAGTACCACTTTGTGGATTTTCTTCAACATTTTTGGAGTCGCTACTTCATTTGGTCGACCACTGCGATGCTGGTCTTCGTAGGTCGTACTAAGGAGCAGTCTCACTCAGAATAGAATCTAGTTCAGCTTTTATATTGGTTGAGATAAGGCCTTTCAAATAAAAGTATTGTATTACATAGTGATGACCAAAGTGAAGATCTCCGCTTGAAGATATAAGTGTATTATAGACCAACCGGCTAAATTAAAGGACCTCCTTCATTTGAAGCAGTTCTTGACCAATCCAGGTGCCCAAAGATTCTACGACTCACTGGTCCCTGCCCTTGTTGAAGAAGCTTTTTATTCGACCTCAAACTTAAATAATCCAATGCTGAAAATTTTTGTTTTCGGGACTGTAATCGTTCTTCCCCGTGGCCCTTCATTTGCATAGACTATGAAAACTTACGATTGATACACAAATTTTAATCGATAGTTCTTGGTTTTACTAATTTTAACTTGAGTTAAGAACGAAAATAATTCGTATACGAACTTAACAAAAAGATGTTCTGGTCCAAAATATTAAAATCACCTTGTTTAGCCTTTATTTCTTTGAAACATTCTACGGAACCATCTTCACGGCGCTGTTTTGTTCCATTGTGAGCAAATGCGGCACCCATCTTGCGCACAGCTTTCTCGTGTCCAAATTTTCAGTTAATACGCGATGTACATATGCCTAATATGTCTTGTAAATTGCGCACTTTCAATCGAGGATCATCCAGTAGCGCTTTATGGAATTTCCTCAACATTTCTGGAGTCGTCACCTCATTTGGTCGACCTCTGCGATGCTGGTCTTCGCAAGTCGTACGGACTTGTTTAAACTGTGCTACCCAATATTTTACTTTTGGTAATGAAGGAGTGGAATCACTCAGAGTAGAATCTAGTTCAGCTTTTATATTGGTTGGGTTAACGCCTTTCGAATAAAAATATTTAATAAATGGATTATGTAGAAAATTAATTCAACGGTTGTAGATTTTTGTACAATAAATATTTTATTTCGTACCTATACACGTTTTTTTTTTAAACCAAACAGAACTTACTTTGTGGATATCTCTTATTTCTAAATTTTGAGCATTAAACTGCACCTGCTGCACGGGTTGTGTTCGTTTTATAACATCGAACTTGGGCTATTTTTGCCATTTTCCCTTTCGCTATTCCTTTAAGATCATTCAACGTCTAGAAATATTTTTTTATTCTAAATTACTACCGGAAACGAAAGAATGTGGAGGGATTACTTGGAATAACAATTTAAAATATAATTCTATTCAGTTTATAATCTAAAGCCAATATTTACTGAAAGATTAATGATTTATAAAAAACTACATATTCTCAAATCTTATGCTCTATTAAGTTAGGAATGGTGTCTCGTAAAATTACCATAAACCGTTTAAATAACAACTTTATGCTTCCGTATTCGAAATAATCTTTATTTTATAATAACACCATATAAAAATTATTTTATTGATGGCTCTGTATTAATAAACAGAATAAATCTAGTCATAGTACAAACCGAATTAATCTCCTATCCAAACTAAAATATCGGGTAATAAGTATGTAACTTAATTGTGCATTCTATACAAAAACTATCAGTCTACTTCGTTATTGACACCTGTCGAAGCATCTAGCCAAACGTATAGTGCTGGGCATTCAAAACTCAAAATTCTTCAATGCAACTCCGATTTTTCTGAAAATACAGAATTAAGCTCAATATCAAGATCTATAAGGTGGGCAAATTGTTTTTAAGGAGTGAAAACCACCCCTTATCGAAAAATACCAATATTATAGTTTTTCCTACTTTTTTTCAATTCAAATGTTTTTCGTTTATGCAGCATAAATATCTTAACATATTGTATAATACAAAATTTATATATTTTGAAGTATCAACCCTTAATAATCTTTAAAAACTACCCTTCTGATGAAAGTAATATAGGAAAAAATCTTTTAACGATTTAAAACATAGCAATTTCATTTTGACTGTGAAAAATTCATAGCATTTTAATAAAATTTAATTGGTTATTAATTTTTATTATTATTTTCCAAACACGAAGTGATTTTTCATTCTCTACACCCTGACACCCTTCAAGAACCACCCCTTTACCAAGATTATGAGTATATCATCTCTTGGTACCCTCAAATGTACCTACAGACAACTTAGCATCAAAAAGAAAAAATTCGCCAAAATTCACAAAATTTCAAATTTTTATTTTTTATGTAACTCCATTAATTTTGAAGCTATGACATCCTACAAAAAACCATTTCAAACGTAATTTTCAGTGCTACAAGCCTATGTATTTCAGAAGGGCTTGATACCCTCCACATTTTATTAATAAAGGGTCAAAGGGCTGTGGATAAGCAACCCTCGCACTATAGTGACAGATTAATTTGGTTATAACTCCGTCAATTTTTATGTTACAAAAAAAATAAAAAAAAGCAAAATAATCGTCATAAAATGTGCTTTAATTTGACTGGTTTTGAGTGGTAAAGAGGATGCTTAAAGTGAAATGTTATTCACTAGAGTGTTTGTAGCGTTGTAATTTGTGTGATAATTTGTATTTGTACGATTTTATCCACGAACTTTTAGCCGTGGAATGTTGCGTAATGTAATGCGTAAAATATCTCACGCAAATCATACGAAAATAAATATTTTGGCGCCCATTTTTTTTTATAATAATAGGAGAGAGATATACGTGACCGGCTTGCACTAATCTCTCATAACTAAGTGTTTGTATAAAATATAAATCGTAATCATTATATCAACAACTACTCAATTATTGGAAAAAATTTTAAATTATAAAAGAAATATCTAAAAAAAAACACATTCCTTTGTAATTCGGACGTCAAGGTATTTACTGCATCGCGAAATTTTTATTTTCGTCCGACCTGGTCGTTAACATTCAATTTCTATTTGTAGTTTAATAAAAACGAAACGGCCTTGTCGTCACTTAACGTTCTAAAGAATGGTAATATTAGAAATAATTCTCAAACTCGCATTGTACATCAAATATATTTTATTGTATCGTTATAATTCACGATCTTTTTATTACTAACTTTATTCACAGCTTTTTTAAAGCTATTTATTAACAAAAAATATAAATAAAGAAAGTGGTTTCAATAATCTGAGTAATGGATGTCAATACTATTGAAAACACACTATGCGTGTATATGTATTCTTAAATACTAATTCTATTGTATACAAAAGCTGTATAATGGAATCAATTAATATCAATTTTACTACACAATCCTTTATAATTCAATCAAATGATGACTCTTTTGTTTTATTTGCAAAGAATTTATTTTCCTTTATGGTTTTTGCTTTGAAATTTCGTTCTCCGGAAAAAAAAACGATTGGGGTACAAATAGGACTCAGTTCACGTCTGGTACCCTGTTTAAACCAAACGCCCTTACAATTAGATACATTTTACTCGTCTATTTACGTTTTATAATTTAAGATTCAATTGTAACAAGTTAACGAGGTATGATAATGATTTTTTTCTAAGTTCCAAGATTTTCAGCAGCAGCTAATGTTAGTGGATTTGTCAGTATCACAGAATTGCAAAATGATCACGAAAATAAAAAGCAGTACACACCTCAATAAAAATTACAAAATTTTAAATTAACGGTTTATGAATAGGATGTAGAATTTGCTGAAAACGGCAAACGGAAAATCAAGTTTATTAATCGGTTTTAAAGTGGAGCATGAAACAAAAAAAAATTGGGAAACTTTTCTTCGAGATCTTTTACTTCTTTTCCCACTAATTTAAAATCTCTGGTTGATTTGTTGAAATTAATATCATAAATGTATGTGTAAATAAATAAGGTTGCGTTTGAATAAATCAAAGGTAGTTGTTCAAATAATTTTGTTACAGTATGTTTAAATAAAATGAAACGATCGCGAAAAAATCCATCGGAAGATATATTTATCTCTTATGTGGGCTGAATTGTTGTAAGCCTTTTCATTTTATCGGAAAACATTGTTATTTGTTGAATGTTTATTTTTTGAAGCGGAAATTACTAACGTTCGGATAATTAAAACTTTGATAGGGATTTCAAAATAGAAACATTTCGTTGGCGTATGTGCTTAATGTACGCAAACTTTCAGATATTGTTTTCATTTTCTTCCAGTTCTTTGAATAATCGTATATTGCATCTTATGTATAATAATATTCCGTTAAATATACAGGGTGTCCTACGACGAGTTAAAACTATCTGTATTTGGCAAAATACTTATAGTAAAATTATGAAAATTTCCACGTTTGGGTTATCGGATACGATCTTTTTAACTAAAATATTTTTAAAGATCACCGACGTCCGGTTTTACCTGAAGTCGACTGTAACTTTGTTATTTTAAATAGAGCACCCTGTATATTGATATATTTTTTAAATCTACGTAAAATTTAAGTATACTTTTGTTTAAAAACTTTTTTTGAAAAATGCATACTTTTTGAGTTATTAATTTTTTTGTAAAAAAAAAATTTGACCGTTGCAGACCCTTATAAATTATTTTTTTACGAGGATATCCTTAAAGATATGAAAATGGTTTCTGTTCAGTTGCCTTTAGCAAAGTCTGATCTATCTTCAAAAATTTTTCATTTTATACAGGGTGCTTATAAAAAGGTGTGTGTAAACTTTCCTATACCTAAACCTCACCGTTATCCAGATATTAAATTTTTTCTGTAAATTTTATTTTGACCCGTTGATACAAGCACTTAGAAATAAAAAAGGTCTGTGAAAAAATCAAATCAAATTGTATTTACTATTCCCATACAAACTTTAAATGAAATTTAGACCAAACCTGCATCTCTAAAAATTTACAGAAAATATTTAATATCTGGATAACGGTAAGGTTTAGGTATAGAAAAGTTTACATGAATTTGCCTTATTTTTTACCCCAGAATGCATTCGAATAGAAAAAAACGGGTGGTTCTATTAAAAAAAATAAAGAAATTTGATATTTATGTTAAGTTAAATTTTGAACACTTTTTATATACACCCTGTATAAAATGGAAAATGTTTCAACATAGATTCAAATACGTCTAACGTTGATAAAAGCAACTGAACAGAAACCATTTTCATATCTTTAAGGATATCCTCGTAAAAAAATAATTTATAAGGGTCTGCAACGGTCAAATTTTTTACAAAAAAATTAATAACTCAAAAAGTATGCATTTTTCGAAAAAAGTTTTGAGACAAAAGTATACTAAAATTTTATAAAAATTTCAAAAATGTATTAATATACAGGGTGTTCTGTTTAAAATAACAAAGTTACAGTCTTCAGGTAGAACTGGAAGCCGGCCATCTTTAAAAATATTTTAGTTAAAAAGATCGTATCCGAAAACCCAAATGTAGAAATTTTCATGATTTTACTAAAGTATTTTGCCATATACATATAGTTTTAACTTATCGTGGGACACCCTGTATTTATAGTGCCGATCAAAAGTTTTTACCCATTCCATAATCCATTCATTAAATTCCAAAATAACGGCGAATGTGACAAGTTAAAACTTGCAAGTACCGGATAATTTATTTACTATTCTTTAACTGTGAATTATTTCTTCAGTGTTTATGATTGCAGTTTAGTTTCAAGTAACCCTATGAGACGCCCCCACAACCACTTCCGGACTTCCCAGAGATAACCTCTCAGATCAATGAATCTAGGGATCTGCCTTTAAGTACTTCTACAATGGAAAAGAGATTGAGGGAAGCTGGTCTTTTTGAAAGGGTGGCTGTGAAGGTACCTCAAAATAAAATTAAGAGGTGGCGGTGGGCTAATTGAGCGCATAAAGAGCGGGAGAAAGTTTCATGGAGTAATGAGTCTAAGATTGAGGAGGCTGGAGACTTGAGAACTGGTAAAAATTGAAGGTTATAATAAGAATATTGAAGTACGTTTTAGCCATCGCCAATTAACTACAATTCATTAAAAAATGTTTACAACGATCCTATTTTTATATTAAAATAAATGCTGACACATGTTTACAAAATATGATCTTTTTGCGTATTAGTTTTTAGAATAATCTAGATTTTTCTTCATGTAACTCCTCCATCCCCAAGAATGAAAAATAAAGGAGGTATATTTCAGATCGTGTTCTGTTGTTTCTCTTCATTCTTCAAGTTCATTTTCGTCTTTTCTTCAATTTTCTGATTTAGTAATTTCAAGTCCTCTCCCTCGATGAACGTAGATTTCATACTGTAGTATTAAAATACTTAGTCGGGATTTTCTTTTCACACTATGCGGAAAAAATCGCGACCGCACGAATCCTACTGACTGCGCCAGTTATATTTTCGATGTCCGAAAATTTATTTTTAAAAATTTATTAAAGTCAAAATTACGATATTTTCACAAAGTTGAATGAACAGAATTAATTTCACAAGCGAATTAACTACAATTTTAGAATATTCTAGATTTTTCTTCATGTAACTATCGTATTGTTTTTATTTGTTGTCAATCACGCAAACTACTATTTCTAGGGGGGTCTCGTGGCCGTTTCATATTCCCCTCATATTTATAGTATTTTTTTGACATAAATGACTCATTTCAAAGTGAATTAAAAGAATAAAGTTCCAAATATAAAGGCTCTATTATTGGTATTCGAATTTTTGACGTAATTTTCGTCGAAACAAGTTTCGAAAAAAGGTGAGGTGCAATAAAACAATGAAATAATAAATATATGCTTTTTTTCATGAAAATTTGTACATTCAAACTCCTGTAACTTTTTAACAGATAATATTTAAAAGGTCCACCACATCTCATTTTGAAGCTTAAACTTTAAAGTTTAAAATAAGCTACTTTAAATCCTTTCTACGTCATGTAGGAACTAAGTTATGACCGATAAATTGAGAAGAAACGTCATTTTTGCATTATATTGACGATAACTGTTTAAATATTGATTTTCTGCAAAAAACTGTAGAGACCTTTTTTGTAGATCTTTTTAAAACAAATCTTTTTTATATGAAACTTCTTTTCATATCTTTCTTTGTTTAAGAATTATAGCTTTATAATCGTACCTGTTTACACCTGTGTGTAGAGGTTACGGCAGGAGCTGACACTTTTCAAATCTTTCGAATTTTTAATTGGAACCTTATGAAAAATACATTCTCCCACTTGTGAAAATAATTCCAAATGAGTTTTTGATTGGGTACATTCTTCATGTCATAATTTTGCAGCGGGGTCTTAGAGTATAAACAATTAAATTACTCAAGCAGATTTGGGCTCGGCACCCTGGAAAAATCGATTCTACGCATCAAAAAACATAGGAAAACGGACCCCCCCGTAATAATTATAAATAAAAAGTAAATTATGCGAACAATTTATCTCAAACGGCTACTATCTGCATAAATTCATTATCATTCGATTATAAATAGTTTGTAATTTTTCTAGAAATGTAGATTGTGTTTTATAAATATTGACTTTATTGAAATATCGTCACGATTATGACCTAAAGATATGAAATCGCAATTGTATTAATAAATAAAATTGGATATTAACATTTGACATTGATAATACCAAAACGGATTTTTCATTTAGATGACACAAAAAGTTACTACAAATTGGATTAGACGAAATGATATGTTTGTACAAAATATTAAATGTGGGATTTTCTAACATAGAAGTATCTGGTTTAGAAGTATTTACGTCAATAATGGAAAGTTCGCTCTGGTAAAGAGATGGAGAGAGATTTAAGACTCGCGCCAACAGCATCGCGTGACCTTGAGTAGTAATTCTTGCTGGGAACGAGAAGGATGGCAAAGTATAACTAGCAGCGTGGTTCATGTTCTTCCAACTGAGGGAAGATCCATTGCTGTATTGCAGTAACAGATAGGGACCGCAAGTCATGCCAGAAGGGCCTGCAAAATATGATTAGAAATTGGGATACAAATGTATATAGACACAGGAACAGATCTTCAGTTTTTTCTGCTTTTTGATCGCTTTAGAGAATGCTAACTTTTGCATCTGATTTTATCCAGCAACTAACGATAATGCTGTCAATGGAACTAAAGAATGTCTTCCTTTAGACTGCTAGCGCAGTCTGCATATGATAACCAACTCGCATTTTGGACAGTCGGCCATTTTAATCGAGCTGCTTGCTAGTACCGCCATAGACTGTATCGTTTACAAATCGCTGTCTTCCGAAAAGACCGGCACAACTCGAAAAAATCCATTTTTTTAGTTTTCTATGGCATTCAATATAGAATATTAAAACTCAATTTTCGAAAAACCAATAACTTGTCTATTTTTGAAACAATAACTCACAATCAAATTGACTAATTTCGACCAGACTGGCGACGATTGACTTGGTTTTTTTATAATGAAAGCTGATTAGTTTTTGGAATTGATCGGTAAAGCCGTTTTGAAGTTATTACAAAAAACCACATTTGAAAAAAAAATTTTTCGTAGTTTTTTTGATATTTCTTGAAATCTGCTGGTTCGAATCCGTTCAAATTGTACTCAAAATCTAAGTTTGGTCAAGCTCTTTCGAATGGTTTCAACCGCGATGGAATCAGTCGAGTCTTTCAAAAGCTATAAGAGGGTCACATACATACATACAGACATCATCGCGGAAATATTCAGGAAGGCTTCCTAGAACCTCAAAACGTCGAGATCAGAGGGAAACTCGATTTTGAAACACGAGGTAAAACCAATGACTTTCCGATTTTTGAAAATTTTCAATTTTCTTAGCGGAAAGTTAGAAAAAAAAACCTCATTTTCGGTTTTCTTTCTCTAACAATAACTAACAAACAAATCAACTAATTTCAACCAGACTGGCGATGATTGACGTGGTTTTTTGATGTTGAAAGCTGATCAGTTTTTGGAATAGATCGGTAGAGCCGTTTAAAAATTATTTCAACATTTCAAAATCGATTTTGTTGCTTATTCTTTATTCATCGTTCAACGTAGCAACTAAATCTTTCCATTTTCCGTGTAACAAGTCGAATTCAAGCTAGCATGTGTCAAGAAAATTACTGCTAGTAAAAAAAAATTCATCCGGTCTTTTTTTTTCTAATTTTCGATAGTACTTACTTGCAGCAACAAATTTTGGTTCATTACTTGACTCTATAATTTACTGATTTTTCAAAATTTTATGCTAGCTTCATATGAATGAAAGCAGTAATTGCGATATAGCAACGAAAAAACTACAAATTTTGCATATTTTTTTCATTGATTCTTGCTAATTTACCTTGATAGAACTCCAAATGCCGGCTTAACGGGATACGCCTGCAAATGAAGAAGAAGAGAATGCATCTGACATTAAAGTTAATAAGTCAGTGATCATAGAACCGAGATAAACCAAACGAACACTTCGACTGACACGCCACTCTATATTTGACTTTCCACTATATAACTGTTGATTGTCCCGTGGTCTTCACTTTACAAAGACAGTCAGTATCATCAAATATTATCACTTGGAGGATCACAAAATTCAAATCAAAGTTGTCGTACTCAAAAACAAACAAAAATTTTTAAATATCTAATGTCATCCATAAATTCTTTGAATCATCCACGTCAAATGTCAATTTACGAAAGTGTGTACAATTTTCTTGACCGATTTATTTCACAATAATTATTCTGTATGAGTTGGTTATAATTATTTAGTAATAATTAATTGTAGCACGTGATCAACGGACCTTGGAGAAGCGTTCAATTATCTTAACGACCGAAATCTAATTATGGGAATTTTTTAAATAAATATATGTTCTGTCTAGTTATTTATCATCAACATGATAAATTCATGATTTGATTTGTATTTTCGAAATAATAAAAGATTCAACATCGATTAATTTATGTAAAATACTACAGAAACGAATAAAAACATCCCACTAAATGGCTGATAGCATGTTATATGTCCCGAGGACGGAACTAGTGGCCCGACCTAGAGATGGCGGTAGTTGCTTGAAAAATATCAATGTAGTAGAAAGTACATAATCTATATAACATATGTTTCAAGCTTGAAGGTGACCTAGATTGTACTCTTGGTGATACTGCTTCTTCGTTATCAACAATAAAATATTGGGTAGCAGAGTTTGAACGAGGCCGTATGACCTGCAAAGACCAGCATCTTAGACCAGAAATGTTGAAGAAAATTTACAAAGTGTTTTTGGACAAGTCCATTCAAGGGTGTATTCTTAAATTGTGCAGAGAAAATCTCAAATACTCAATTAGCTGTTACAGTATTTATCGGTGATACACGAACGTGTTCTGTACGCTCTTTCCATGCCTTAAGATGACCTTTCTAGTCCTAGTCTAAAGCAGTGGGCGTGTTTGACTGGTGACTGCATTCAGGCCAGCGCCAGACGTAATGAGGTGGGTAGATGCCGCGTAAATAGCATTTTCGTTTATCTGATTCTTTAACAAAAAACAATATACCATAATAGAGTTTGTGTGATTTTTTTGTGGTACGATAAGCCATCATCAAATATTATTACAAAAAAACTAACATACCTCTCTTCAAAATTATATTTTTTTATGATTGGTTCTTGTGCTGTGAGTTACTGTAGGTTTCAAAAAAGTATAGTTGGATGGAGTCACTTTTTAGGTCAATTCTAACCTTTTTTTTTTTCGAAAACAGTTAATTCGTCGTTGAAACTCAGCCACAACACAAGTTTCCATACATCTAATCTGTTACTGTAGGTTTGAAAAAAGTATAGTTGGATGGAGTCACTTTTTTGGTCAATTCTAACCTTTTTTTTTCGAAACAGTTAATTCGTCGTTGAAACTCAGCCACAACACAAGTTTCCATACATCTAATCTGTTACTGTCGGTTTGAAAAAAGTATAGTTGGATGGAGTCACTTTTTAGGTCAATTCTAACCTTTTTTTTTTCGAAAACAGTTAATTCGTCGTTGAAACTCAGCCACAACACAAGTTTCCATAGATCTAATCTTCATTTTTTTACGAGATTTAGAAATAGTAATGATGCACAATTTTGAAAGTGGTTTATGCGACGAAAAAGTTGGGGAACCCAATTTATTTAGATTCTATTGATGTATGACAAACTTACGAAGCTTACGGTATATAAAAACTTAATATAGATGTGATTGTTATGGAACTTGGAAACTATTTTACTTAAAAAGATTGTTACGATTCCAGATATTAAATTGGAAACTTGGTGGACTGAGAGGAGATTAAAATCACTTCACCCTCGTATATACTAACGACATTTTGAACGGCGTTTACCGTGAACGGGGTTAAAAATATTTCTTTTTACATGTCAATAGAGTTGACCTAACCTGCATAATCATATATTCAAATCATTCTTTATTATAGCAGTCAAAACATTTCTCAGAATCTTTAGACTGAACAAAATTCCTCACTACATATATAAGTTTTTTTATGGTGCTTATTAGGTTGTTTCTTATTTCTCAGCATGTTTTAAATATATTTAAATATCGACCGAAAAACAAAAAAAATAAAAGGAAAACCTCACCTTGACATACCACTTGGTAGTTTTCTTATTACTTTTCCTAGGCCCCGTACACACACAAAACCTAAACCTATTTCTCCTCAAAGTCTCACCACTTTTTTCTTTAGAAGGACTTTTGTTTACACATTTCGAAGCAAAAAATTTCGTTTTTTCGGTTACACTTTGATAAAGTTCATGTTGAAAGCCTATAGGAGAAGAATTCGTCGGTAACAACATTGATTTTTCGAAAATCAAACGAAGTTTTTAATTCATCTTTTCAATTCTATAATTACGAAATAGCCGGTATTGAATCACGTGAATATATATAAAAATCGATAGGCCCGAGTGAAGGATAAACGAATAACGCTACTCAAATAGCGTTGTTCGATCTACTAAACGAGTTTTGTGTACAACAAACGCTATGTCATATACGAGAGAGCGTGTGTAATTGCACCGAACTATAGACGCAAGCGCACGCATCGTTTATTACCAAATATAGTTTACGGGGTACAGTCAATATATTACTTTCTGAATATATAAATATAATAATTGTTGATTAACGTAAGTTTTGTAAAATAAGACGAATACAGAGAAGACTTAAACAGACAACCACAAAAGGGCGAAGGAAAAATAATTAAAAAAAAAAACGTAACAACCGCAGCAGATTAAGTAATTGGTACAAAGCATAAAAAAAATAATAAATATTATGATTAAGAGTGTATAATAAAAATTGAGAAGCTACATTACAACGTTTAAGAAATATAAAACAAGATGATGATAAATAGAAAAAATTGGGGTAATTTTGTAATTTTCGCGGTCTCCACGTTTGTTTTGGTTCTAGAAAATCGAAAAATCATCCGATTTCGATTAATTTTTTTTAAAATCTTCGTTTTTACGGCGGTTTTTCGAAAAAAATTATGGGAATAAAAAAAATGAAAACTTATATTGGTTTCAGAGCTTTAAATTTTCATGAAAATTCACATATAATTGTTAATAACTTTTTTCCAAATAATCAAATGAAGTTGTTATATTTTTTCATAATCTACACAAAAAAAACAAACAAATTGAAAAAAAATTATACAAAAATTAACTTTGAAAAATTTAAAATTTTCACCATTAAAAAATGGTATCTTACTAAGGTTGACTGTTCGAGATAAAAAATGAATAAACAAACATTTTTAATTTTTTTTTCCAAAATTTTTGTTTTTATGAACTGCATTTGATGCTTTTGCAAAAAAGTTATGAACGATTATCATCAAATTTAAAGTCATAAAAAGTGAAATTTCCAGGTGAGATATTTCCCATATTTTTTTTAATAAATCAGCCGTAAAATACGAAGATTTAAAAAAAAATCAAAGAAATCGGATGATTTTTAAATTTTCTAAAGTCAAAAAACGAGGGGACTGCGAAAGTATAAAATTACCAAAATAAGAAAACAGAGCTAATAAAGACAAATAATGAAATGGTTACCAATAGTATGATAATAATAATGTGAAATTACGAGGGGTGTTTGAAAATTTTCCAACCTATCAAAGAAACAAAATTTTTTTTTTCTGTTAATCAATTAGTTTCAAATATAATGCCATTTTAAGGTAAATTTGGAATGAATAATAGTAGTCCAGTCATTATAGGGGGTTAACCTCGGAAAATTGACACGACCAGTATATTACCACGTAAAAATTTGTATTTTGGCATCCTAAAACTATTCTCAAAATTCACATATAATTGGATGGTCACAAGTTTTAAAATCGGGGGTGAAAGATCACAAAAATCGATTTTTTTTTATATTTTTAGTAAATATCTATTTTTCTAGGAGTTTTCTGTTATTTGTATTTATTATCAATATTATAGAGAATTCAATTCTCTATAAATGAAGCAGACAGTTAATAACCTGTGAACTGGGTATAATGACACCCTAAAGTGCGATCAATCAATGTTTTATGACGAAAAATAGAATCAAAACATCGATTGACGCCAGGAAATAATATACGCACGTGCACATCGATTACATCCCATTCTTAAAAACAAAATCAAATTAGTCCTGAATATGAGACGTGAAAATACCAAAACGTTTCGTTAATCAGATGTCATATACAAATTTACGATGACTGGATTCTATAAATAATTGTGATACAACAAAAGTGTACCACGAAACAAAATATATACAGAATGATAACTCTTTTCGACAATCAATGAAAAAAAATACATTAACAAAAGATGAAAATTGTGGTTGTGATGAAAAGTTCGTTGGCTGACACATAGATGGCGCTATTAATATTAAACCCTAACCTAACATAACCCATATGATTGTCAGTTAGTCCTATGCACGGTCTTACATGCCGGTCTTGAAACGAACGTAGTGGGGGTGGTTGATTTCAGGGGCGTATAATTATCTAATTCTTTAGCCGCCAGATCGGCGTTGTGATCGAGGGATCGAAAAATTAAATATTCAACTTCGAATGAATTATAATATAGATGGAAAACACGAAATAACTTAAATGGAGCAAATTGATTTCAAAGGACTAAGAAGCATAAGTAAATAAGCATACGTTTTATAGACCGACATAAGCGATAAAATGCAACAATGCATGAACATGAAGATACCCCAGGTTCTAAGAAGACCTGACGTTTTATAGAACGATATGGGCGATAAAATGCAAGAATTACTATTCGATACTCAATTTCCGCGTTCCCTAAGGATAATCTAGCATGAACATGAAGATACCCCAGGTTCTAACAAGACCTGACGTTTTATAGAACGATATGGGCGATAAAATGCAAGAATTACTATTCGATACTCAATTTCCGCGTTCCCTAAGGATAATCTAGCATGAACATGAAGATACCCCAGGTTCTAAGAAGACCTGACGTTTTATAGAACGATATGGGCGATAAAATGCAAGAATTACTATTCGATACTCAATTTCCGCGTTCCCTAAGGATAATCTAGCATGAACATGAAGATACCCCAGGTTCTAACAAGACCTGACGTTTTATAGAACGATATGGGCGATAAAATGCAAAAATTACTATTCGATACTCAATTTTCGGGTTCCCTAAGGATAATCTAGCATGAACATGAAGATACCCCAGGTTCTAACAAGACCTGACGTTTTATAGAACGATATGAGCGATAAAATGCAAAAATTACTATTCGATACTCAATTTTCGGGTTCCCTAAGGATAATCTAGCATGAACATGAAGATACCCCAGGTTCTAACAAGACCTGACGTTTTATAGAACGATATGAGCGATAAAATGCAACAATTACTATTCGATACTCAATTTTCGGGTTCCCTAAGGATAATCTAGCATGAACATGAAGATACCCCAGGTTCTAACAAGACCTGACGTTTTATAGAACGATATGAGCGATAAAATGCAACAATTACTATTCGATACTCAATTTCCGCGTTCCCTAAGGATAATCTAGCATGAACATGAAGATACCCCAGGTTCTAACAAGACCTGACGTTTTATAGAACAATATGAGCGATAAAATGCAACAATTACTATTTGATACTCAATTTCCGCGTTCCCTAAGGATAATCTAGCATGAACATGAAGATACCCCAGGTTCTAACAAGACCTGACGTTTTATAGAACGATATGAGCGATAAAATGCAACAATTACTATTTGATACTCAATTTCCGCGTTCCCTAAGGATAATCTAGCATGAACATGAAGTTACACCAGGTTCTAAGAAGACCTGACGTTTTATAGAACGATATGAGCGATAAAATGCAACAATTACTATTCGATACTCAATTTCCGCGTTCCCTAAGGATAATCTAGCATGAACATGAAGTTACACCAGGTTCTAACAAGACCTGACGTTTTATAGAACGATATGAGCGATAAAATGCAACAATTACTATTTGATACTCAATTTCCGCGTTCCCTAAGGATAATCTAGCATGAACATGAAGTTACACCAGGTTCTAAGAAGACCTGACGTTTCATAGAACGATATGAGCGATAAAATGCAAAAATTACTATTCGATACTCAATTTTCGGGTTCCCTAAGGATAATCTAGCATGAACATGAAGATACCCCAGGTTCTAAGAAGACCTGACGTTTTATAGAACGATATGAGCGATAAAATGCAAAAATTACTATTCGATACTCAATTTCCGCGTTCCCTAAGGATAATCTAGCATGAACATGAAGATACCCCAGGTTCTAACAAGACCTGACGTTTTATAGAACGATATGAGCGATAAAATGCAACAATTACTATTTGATACTCAATTTCCGCGTTCCCTAAGGATAATCTAGCATGAACATGAAGTTACACCAGGTTCTAAGAAGACCTGACGTTTCATAGAACGATATGAGCGATAAAATGCAAAAATTACTATTCGATACTCAATTTTCGGGTTCCCTAAGGATAATCTAGCATGAACATGAAGATACCCCAGGTTCTAAGAAGACCTGACGTTTTATAGAACGATATGAGCGATAAAATGCAACAATTACTATTCGATACTCAATTTCCGCGTTCCCTAAGGATAATCTAGCATGAACATGAAGATACCCCAGGTTCTAACAAGACCTGACGTTTCATAGAACGATATGAGCGATAAAATGCAACAATTACTATTTGATACTCAATTTCCGCGTTCCCTAAGGATAATCTAGCATGAACATGAAGATACCCCAGGTTCTAACAAGACCTGACGTTTTATAGAACGATATGAGCGATAAAATGCAACAATTACTATTTGATACTCAATTTCCGCGTTCCCTAAGGATAATCTAGCATGAACATGAAGATACCCCAGGTTCTAACAAGACCTGACGTTTTATAGAACGATATGAGCGATAAAATGCAACAATTACTATTCGATACTCAATTTCCGCGTTCCCTAAGGATAATCTAGCATGAACATGAAGTTACACCAGGTTCTAACAAGACCTAACGTTTCATAGAACGATATGAGCGATAAAATGCAACAATTACTATTCGATACTCAATTTCCGCGTTCCCTAAGGATAATCTAGCATGAACATGAAGATACCCCAGGTTCTAACAAGACCTGACGTTTCATAGAACGATATGAGCGATAAAATGCAACAATTACTATTCGATACTCAATTTCCGCGTTCCCTAAGGATAATCTAGCATGAACATGAAGTTACACCAGGTTCTAACAAGACCTGACGTTTTATAGAACGATATGAGCGATAAAATGCAACAATTACTATTTGATACTCAATTTCCGCGTTCCCTAAGGATAATCTAGCATGAACATGAAGTTACACCAGGTTCTAAGAAGACCTGACGTTTCATAGAACGATATGAGCGATAAAATGCAAAAATTACTATTCGATACTCAATTTTCGGGTTCCCTAAGGATAATCTAGCATGAACATGAAGATACCCCAGGTTCTAAGAAGACCTGACGTTTTATAGAACGATATGAGCGATAAAATGCAAAAATTACTATTCGATACTCAATTTCCGCGTTCCCTAAGGATAATCTAGCATGAACATGAAGATACCCCAGGTTCTAACAAGACCTGACGTTTTATAGAACGATATGAGCGATAAAATGCAACAATTACTATTTGATACTCAATTTCCGCGTTCCCTAAGGATAATCTAGCATGAACATGAAGTTACACCAGGTTCTAAGAAGACCTGACGTTTCATAGAACGATATGAGCGATAAAATGCAAAAATTACTATTCGATACTCAATTTTCGGGTTCCCTAAGGATAATCTAGCATGAACATGAAGATACCCCAGGTTCTAAGAAGACCTGACGTTTTATAGAACGATATGAGCGATAAAATGCAACAATTACTATTCGATACTCAATTTCCGCGTTCCCTAAGGATAATCTAGCATGAACATGAAGATACCCCAGGTTCTAACAAGACCTGACGTTTCATAGAACGATATGAGCGATAAAATGCAACAATTACTATTCGATACTCAATTTCCGCGTTCCCTAAGGATAATCTAGCATGAACATGAAGATACCCCAGGTTCTAACAAGACCTGACGTTTTATAGAACGATATGAGCGATAAAATGCAACAATTACTATTCGATACTCAATTTCCGGGTTCCCTAAGGATAATCTAGCATGAACATGAAGATACCCCAGGTTCTAACAAGACCTGACGTTTTATAGAACGATATGAGCGATAAAATGCAACAATTACTATTCGATACTCAATTTCCGCGTTCCCTAAGGATAATCTAGCATGAACATGAAGATACCCCAGGTTCTAACAAGACCTGACGTTTTATAGAACGATATGAGCGATAAAATGCAACAATTACTATTCGATACTCAATTTCCGCGTTCCCTAAGGATAATCTAGCATGAACATGAAGATACCCCAGGTTCTAACAAGACCTGACGTTTTATAGAACGATATGAGCGATAAAATGCAAGAATTACTATTCGATACTCAATTTCCGGGTTCCCTAAGGATAATCTAGCATGAACATGAAGATACCCCAGGTTCTAACAAGACCTGACGTTTTATAGAACGATATGAGCGATAAAATGCAACAATTACTATTCGATACTCAATTTCCGCGTTCCCTAAGGATAATCTAGCATGAACATGAAGTTACACCAGGTTCTAAGAAGACCTGACGTTTTATAGAACGATATGGGCGATAAAATGCAACAATTACTATTCGATACTCAATTTCCGCGTTCCCTAAGGATAATCTAGCATGAACATGAAGATACCCCAGGTTCTAACAAGACCTGACGTTTTATAGAACGATATGAGCGATAAAATGCAAAAATTACTATTCGATACTCAATTTTCGGGTTCGCTAAGGATAATCTAGCATGAACATGAAGATACCCCAGGTTCTAAGAAGACCTGACGTTTTATAGAACGATATGAGCGATAAAATGCAACAATTACTATTCGATACTCAATTTCCGCGTTCCCTAAGGATAATCTAGCATGAACATGAAGATACCCCAGGTTCTAAGAAGACCTGACGTTTTATAGAACGATATGGGCGATAAAATGCAACAATTACTATTCGATACTCAATTTCCGCGTTCCCTAAGGATAATCTAGCATGAACATGAAGATACCCCAGGTTCTAACAAGACCTGACGTTTTATAGAACGATATGAGCGATAAAATGCAACAATTACTATTCGATACTCAATTTCCGCGTTCCCTAAGGATAATCTAGCATGAACATGAAGTTACACCAGGTTCTAAGAAGACCTGACGTTTCATAGAACGATATGAGCGATAAAATGCAAAAATTACTATTCGATACTCAATTTTCGGGTTCCCTAAGGATAATCTAGCATGAACATGAAGATACCCCAGGTTCTAACAAGACCTGACGTTTCATAGAACGATATGAGCGATAAAATGCAACAATTACTATTCGATACTCAATTTCCGCGTTCCCTAAGGATAATCTAGCATGAACATGAAGTTACACCAGGTTCTAAGAAGACCTGACGTTTTATAGAACGATATGGGCGATAAAATGCAACAATTACTATTCGATACTCAATTTCCACGTTCCCTAAGGATAATCTAGCATGAACATGAAGTTACACCAGGTTCTAAGAAGACCTGACGTTTCATAGAACGATATGAGCGATAAAATGCAAAAATTACTATTCGATACTCAATTTCCGCGTTCCCTAAGGATAATCTAGCATGAACATGAAGTTACACCAGGTTCTAAGAAGACCTGACGTTTTATAGAACGATATGAGCGATAAAATGCAAAAATTACTATTCGATACTCTGGATTACCTAAGGATAATCGAATTTGAAGATACACCAGTGACTTCACAAATGGTTGACACGGAAATAGTAGAGAGAAAAGTAACTAGGAAGAGGATCACATGGACAATAAACTTTAGAACCATACAAGTCAGCGAGACCAGATGGAGTAATACCCATTATATTTCAAAAGATTATAAGATTAAGATATTGAGGTTATCTTTAAACAAAACGTAACATAGGGCTACGTTCCAAGAAAATGGATAAAAGTGAACGACTCATTCATTCGATGGAAAAATCATTGGAAAAATTTACTTTGGGAGCCTTGCTTGATATAGAAGTAGCCTTTGACACTTCTCCAAGTCACAGAGAAGAAAAAAAAGTCTAGATCCGTGAGATCTTAGCCTAATATAGAAAGAAAGGCTTTTATGTCATTATAAAAATGTGATGCATCGTAAGTCACGTAAATCTGGTCCCCTCCAAAGGTGGGTACTTGCAAAAATATAGACTACTAAAAGGACCAAGCTAATTTGGAGAAAAAATTGACGGCTGTTAATTATATGTTAGGTTATTTTGAAAAAAAAAATCACGTATCTGAAGAAAAAGAAACCGAAATCAGTATGTTTATTCATAATAAAAGACGTAGTAAAACGTAATTCGATAACATCACCCGTACTAATAAAACGCAATCGCTTACGTTCCCGGCGATTACAACAAAGTATCAAATTTTATTCGGTACCAACCGTTTCCTATCACCATCAATTTTATGTTTTTTTTTTTCTTTTTATCTTATAATCAAGGGTGACCTACGAAAGTGGCACATAATGACTTATGGTTTGAAAAAAGAAAAAACACGCTTTTAGCAATAATCCTTGGTGGGTGTTTTTGAATAACATTTTTAAGCTAACTTTTCGTTTTGTGATTAATAGATCTGAGTCTAATTCCCAGTCCAGAGAATGTTTTTTTCAATTACTGAAAATTATTCGTCAAGTAGGACTTCCCTTTCCTTTATTTCTTTCTTTTCCATTTTTTTCAATATAGGATTTGTTAGTATTTCTTTTAAAATTTTGGGTGGTGTATTCCCGTTCTCAGTCTTCTTTTTGGCATTCTGGTTCTTTTCCATTGTCATTTCCATCACTGATTCTCTGATAATATGTACTTGTTTAGAGAGGACCAGGTTCTGAGATCTGTCTAACACCAGATGAAGAAGTTTAAGTTCTGTGATAATCTAAATCCCGAGTTCGATAGTTTCTCATAGCATTCCTGATTCTAATCAAACTTATCAACTTATCACATCCAATTTAAACACGAAACAGCCGTCCCTTTACACCATCTACGTAGAGAAATTTCCTCCCCTTCCATACAAACCAAGCCCCTCGACGGACAACGTCAATTACATTGATATCCTTCAGACCCTTCCCTAAAAGACTCTTCTGTATTTGAAAAAGCCATACAATTCATCCAAACATGTCACAGAAATTCCCTCATCTCCTACACTTACTGAGAGCAGAGCTATTCCTCAACCAAAACCACAACTCACCCAAAACATCCCTAAACCCCAAAATCCACTAACGCCAATGGAAACCCAGTCTCCCAGAACCCCATAACAACAACCCCGTACCTCCTCACAACTACCCTCACTCCAAACACTTAATTTGAGAAATCTGGAAACGCTGTCAATGTCATATTATTACTATTCGAGCTAATTTTAATAATTGCAAGCTAATCAGCGTCGTTTTCAATCCATTTGCTATAACAAATTGGCGACGAGGGTGAGAGTTTTGTTTGAGCGTCATGTCATAAGTTAATCGTTAACCAAACCGGTTTCTTTCATTTCATTGATCGCTCGTGAATCTCAATGAATTAGAAACAGGTTTCCGAGTAATTCATAAGCTCTTCCAAAGGTTTTAAGGTTACCACACAAACCCAAGATTCAATATCGCCGTTTGAAAACTTTGATGCATCCAAGAAACCGTTTTCGTGTTACATTCAGCGTATCAAGCAGTTAATAATGTCACTGATTCAACGAAAGAAGTTGCTTAATGCCTCGGTCGTATCGAACCATTTCAACAACATTTCGACGTTTTTAGGGCTTTGATGTGCCAATCAACAATCAGACGTTTGCAAACTTGGTTGAAATTACAGAAAAATACTTTCGATTTTGCTAACCTCCGACACAACCAGCTTGACTTCAACTTTTATTGCGTTTGTAGGTGTAAAGCTACACTGTCTGCAGCTTATATGTTTCTGCGGGCTCAATTAATCCGAGGCCTACGGTAAAAATGGTTTCGAGAAAACCATTATATGGTGAAACTAGATGCTGAAACGACACATCAATCAATTTTGTTCAACTCAAATATTGTGTTTGGCATTCCCCAAAGTCGCCCTCAAATCTTTACTCCTGAAATTCATGGACCAGTTTAATTGCCGATCCAGTAGCAGCCAGTAACTCAAGAAAACAACCTTAAGAAGAGCAGTCGAAGGAACCACAAGGTATTCCGTGCGCTGTTCCATCCGCACCAAAAAAAAGTCCAGGCTACCTCAGAGACTATACCCAATGAAGATCTTCCGTTCAACCTTCATGGAGGGGTTCTGTTGTATGTAAAGTTATTGTGGCACTCCCGATTCTAATCAAGCTTATCAATCAATCATTTATTCTGTCAATGTCATATTTTGAGCTAGTTTCAACGAATACAAGCCGTTCACGTAAGCAGCGTCTTGAAGAGCAGCTCTTGTCTACGATGCAGAAACCACAAGGTACTCCTGAGCTACGTCCTGGCTGCCTCAGAGAGTATATCCAATGAAGATCTTCCGTTCAACCTTCATGGAGGGGTTCTGTTGTATGTAAAGTTATTGTGGCACTCCTGATTCTAATCAGGCTTATCAATCAAATCAAATAGATCAATCAGTGGACATGCACAGAAGTGTAAGTTGTTCCTTGAATTAGGTTTAACCAGGCTTGCTTAGCTTGTAATTTTTGACTTGACAATGTCATTTTTGACGTATAGGAAAATATTATCAAAGACTTTTTATTCATTTATACATACAAAGTAAAAAAGTTTATATGTTTTAGTACTTTCAAGCAATGAAATTTATATGTGTTTACTTATTATCTTCAGTAGTACTTCAAGAATCTTCAGCTGGTGATGATAATATCAACAGAACAGGAAGATTACAAGAAAATATATGGGCTTCTTTAATGGTCGTTCTAGCCCTGTACATATATTTAATTATGTAAAATGTACATGTAAAGTGGGGTTCATATTTTTTTTCTAAATTAATTATATTTTAAACCAATATATACCAACTTTTACTAACTAAATTCAATTATTATATACCAGTTTCTCTATAAAACGTCCTCTCTAGCTTAGTTTAAATATTCTCTATTCCAGTCGTTATCCTCATTTTGATTTCCACAATGCTGTACCAAAGTTTGAAAGTTTTTATGTTGATAATTTAACATTCTAATCAATATTCCTTGCAAATATGTTCAGAAGCTTTCCGAATGTATAGAATGGTCTACTAATATTGACAGAAAACAAGTTATAAATCCCGACTTAGTTCCCTACTTATACTTCATCCCTCAATAAGTCGTGTGACTAAGAAAAACACATTTTTTTGCCAAAAATCGATTTTATTCATTAATGTAATCTCCTTCAAGAGCAATACAATAATTCCAATGCTTCTGTAACTTCTGGATGCAGTTTTTTTAGAAGGATTTGACTTTTACCTCAAAATAAGCTTCAGTTTGAGCAATTGCTTCTTCATTTGAGCCAGTAGTCACTGGGGGCCAGATCTGAACTATACGGTGGATGAGGAAGGAATTCAAAATGTAATTCGTTCAATTTAACCATCGTTGCCATCGACTGGTGAATCGGTGCATCGTCTTGGTGAAATAGTGGTTTTTTCTTCGACATAAGAGGCCGTTTTTCTATGATTTTTGCATTCAAACAATCCAACAGCTCTGTGTAGTATTTGCTACTGATTGGCTCTCCCTTTTGGATATGGTCGATGGACAATATTCCATTCGCATCTCAAAATACTGAAGCCATAACCTTCCCAGCTAACTGTTGTGCTTTTGGACGTGGTTCACCGGCTGCAGTCCATTCAAATGATGATCGTTTAGTTTCCTGAGTGAAGTAATGGATCCATGTTTCATCCAATCTCAAATATCGAAGCAAAAAACTAATTTATTACATGTAAACATGGTCAAATACTGCTCTGAATCATCAACTCGTTGATCGACTGTGAGTAAACTCAGCACTCACATTGAAAAAAGCTTTCTCCTGGTGAAATGTTTATGTATAATTGTAAACACACTGCCTTCTGAATCTTAAAGGCATCAGCTATCTCACGCCATTTCAATTTACGATTAGACATGACCATTTTGTAAATATTTTTGATGTTTTCTGGAGTAACCACCTTAATTGGACGACCAGAACCTTCACCATTATCGGTGTCTGTACGTTCACGTTTAAATTCAGCAAACCAATAACGAATGGTTCTTTTGGATTGAGCAGATTCCGGATAACACTTTTGAGACCATTCGTGAGCTTGACAGTATTTTTTATCAAGAAAAAATGATAAATTAACACACGGAAATGTTATGAATCTATTGTTTTGAAAATAACAAAAGTAGCTTCAAATGTCATGAAATTTGTCACATAGTCTTTTGAAACTTGGTACTTCATAAACTTCACATAAATTTAACAATGCCAGCGCCATCTGTGTGTCAGTCACACGACTTATTGAGTGATGTTATAAGTTAGTTTAATCATGTTCCATTTTAAAAATTTATATTTGAATTACTTGGAAGGCGACTCCATTCCAATAATTTGAATTAAGGTGTTCTATATATATCCCAGTCATAAAATCAAGGCTTAAGTAGATTAAAACCATAAAAATGTCTTCAATTGTAAATTCGGGAAATCCCACAAAAATCAAACAATCCAATTCCACAAGTAGGTCGAGAAAATATACTTCTTGAATAAGCATCAATTTATAAATGTACAATCCAATTATATTGTACCAGGCCATTTTTAATATGAAATTTTTATCCAAATAATTCCCCTCAATAATAAATTATTAACTCTAAAGTGAAAAATATTAGTAAGGAAGAAAATACCATAATTGAGGATACTACTAGATCAAAATTGAAACTTATAAAAACTGCTACAAAGAAAGCTTTTTTTAAATACATTCTTGAGCAAAAAAATCGCAAGCTCGCAGTCAAAAAATCTGTAGCATCAATTCTTTTTCTGATTTTAACATCTCAAAGCCTTAGCTTTCTAATAAGTTGTTCGATGCTATCCCATTCTTCAGTGAGCTCCATTTCGAGGTCCGATTATGTGGCTGCTCTAGGATTTCTAATCCGAACTTTTCTCTTTAGTTAATCCCATAAATGCACGATAGGATTTAAGTCCGGAATACGCGCTGGCCAATCCATAGAGGAAGTTTCGACATCCTGTAATGGATGTCGAGCTTGCAGTATATGGACGGGCATTGTCCTAAATAAGGATGAAGTTTTCACCGATGTAACTGGCGTAGGGTACGACGTGATTCCTTAAAATTTCTTTTATGTATCGGTTTTTGTTTTAATTGCAATGCTCGTCGAAACCATTCAGAAGCCTCTTCAAAAGCTACGTTTTGTTTTATACAACACAAGAGAACGGAGCCCCAGTCCAATTAACATATTCTCTGGCAAACCATAGACGAACTGCTCGGCGGGTTGGGGTTATTTTTGGCTCGAGATTAGCTGTCTTAAGTCTTCATCTGACTGTCCAGCCACTCCTCGCGTTTCTCTGAGCTTTTGTTGGACTTGAACTCCAGTAAGGGACCTGATGTCTTCTGGTAAATGGCAGTAAACGGCAGACTGATTTGTGTTAAGCTTTGGGCTTGTTACAATAGGGTGACCGCTTGAGCAGCTTCATCACATGTTGTGTCCATTTGCAGGTAGAATTCTTATTTATTATTAATGAAAATGTATATAGGTTGACTTTTGATGGCTAACCGATAGATAAACTTTTATAAAGGTTAGTCACTCCTAATTAGCATTAGTGTAAACAAGCATAAAAAGGATGGTTACAGATCATAACAAATTGTTGGACAGTGAGAGCTAGATACAATATTCTGTATTATTTTGAAGATAATGCCATTAACTTCAAGATTTTATTAAGAAAACTACAATTTCGTTTTCAGTTTTTTTGCCAGTGACTTGCAACTGCAGGGGTCTCGCCTGAGTATTTTTTTTGCTTATGAATGTATGTCCTACTCCAATTTTCTTAACAAAGATAATCAAGGAACTATTAGATACATACTATATTAAAAACGTGGGGAAATATCAAGATTTGTTCAAAGGAAAAAAACTGGAGACCACATTAATCAGCTCCAAAAACTGCCATAAGTTTTTACACTCTAGATAAGTTGTGGCCTTCCTGTTTCCCAATAATTGCTCTGGTTTTAAGAAACGCAAGCCAAAGTTATGCTGCTTTTTCAATAGTTCTCAACTGACTCAGTGGCTTTCTGATAAAAGTAACAGCTATTATCTGGAGCTGTTCCAATGTCCCACGTCAGATAATCCACAGCACAATGTCTTGTGAGTTTCCCCATAATTTTCTTCAGGTCATAGTTAATTCCACATCTATATACTGAGATTCCAAAGAAGCATATACAATGAATTCAAGTAGAAAGAGACATTTCAAAAGCATCAATTGAACTGAGATCAGTATGGAAAAATTTCAAATCTTCCTATCCATCTATAAACACTCCACGTTTCAAGGACCCCTGAAAGTTCTGGAAAGCCTTTGAAATGTTACTGCTCTTATCAATGAAAAAAAATTTTTCAAGCTAGTAATCTTGTATATGATTTTGTCACCCTGTTGTCCAATACATTCATCTTTATGTCTTCGGCCTTCTTAGTGTCATAACTAACAGCATCTGACAACAGTATGCACATTCCTGTTTATTCTCCTAGCAGTTACTGAAAATGGCAGTCCAGTTTTCCAGAAACCAACTAACTAACCTCTCTAGAAACTAGTTAGCTGCATTCTAGGCATGCATGTGATGGAATAAAAAGAGAATTTTAGGCTGATAGCACTCAAATTCTAAGCTTTAATCAAGACTTCTAAATATTTACTGGGTCTTTGAGTTTCTTTGTCACTGAGAATATTTATAGTGTATGGGATCAGATTCAAACATAGTAGAATTGGAAAATATTAATTATATGTGTGGTTTAAACCAAATTATTATTCAAATTTGTTATGTATACACATAAATTAGAATTTTTTTCAACTTTTTACTTCTTAGACCATTTTATATGTTTTTCGTTATAATTGGTCTTAATTTTAGTTGTTTTTTCTATGAAAATCAGTTCAAAATAACATGTAAAAATTGACTTTTCGGCGACGTCAATTTTTAGATGTTTAAACTGATTTTCATACAAAAGACACCTAAAATCAAGACAAATTATCATGAAAAAAATGGATTTGAATTTTTACATATCTTCCAAAAGCATACTTTATTAATTATTTACTATTCAATATATTTAAATATCAATAATTCTTAAAATAAAATATATTTTATATCTATAACTTTGATAACTATTAGGTAAGTATTTAAAAACCAGTTTTATGTAGTAATAATAAATTCAATATATTTTTTTAAAAAATAATAAATATTTTATCCTACAAGGCATTGCACTCTAAATATCTGAGGTAGTAAGGTCAATTTTAAAATTCTATCAGCATATTTACATTTTCCCACGTTAGATACTAGAGTATACAGTTAATTCAAAACAACAGAGTTTATTATTCAATAAAACCTTTCTAAATAGTAAACTTTTGCAAAATATACACAACTAAGTCAAGGTTAATTTCAATAAAATTTTTAAAATACTGACCAAACTATCGTCATCGTTCATTTTTTCCTTGGCATTTTGATTTGTTATTTTCCTTCCTGTATTGGTCTTTCGGTGTAACAGTCCGACACATTAATATTTCTCGACATTTAAAACACTCATTATGCACAAGAAGTTATTGTTTTATAAAAAAAATTATTAATAAACATGATATTGTAATATTTCAAACAGGACACTTTCCAATGCAAAGAACCGTAAACATCTGTCAAATAAGAGGAGTTCAGCAAACCACGAAAACGAGGAGGAATTAATGAAGAGCTACTCAACCGAGAAATGTTAACAGTTTAAAATAATTTCCACTGAATTTTTAATAAACTTATTAGATAACGAACACTTAAATTAATTTGCTACAATAATTTCTCCGGCAGCGCAGCTTTCACTTACAACTTTTCAATTACCTGACGTCATTTGTCACTGTCAATAGTGACTTCTATTACCAACATTAAAACTAAAGCTCGAACTTCATTATTTACAAATTATATTGTAAGTAATGATAACCTATTCAATATTAAATTCAGATAGTTACACAACAAATATGAACAATTTATTAGACGTCAACTCGAAAAAGTTATCAATTCAGATCTAATTAGATGTTTCAAATCCCAAAAAACTAAAGTGCGTCACGACGTTGAATAACAGTAGTAACCACTTGTTAGCATTTCTGTATATTAATGTTTTGGACAAATAATTTCCATACAGTATGCAGAACAGTTCGTTAGAACAATGGGTTGATAATCTTCCTTCTCGAGAAAACCCAACAAATCCCCAGAAGAAAAACATTCCCAAAATAAATAGTAAAAGTAAATCTCTTTCTAGAGATTATTCCTTCCAATCAGATGATGGAACTAGCCATTGTTCCAGTGTAGAATCTGTTTTGGAATTGAGGAAACCTGATCCGGAAGAAGTACTTTTAGAACTTGGATTTGGACCGAGAAAGAATTCTGAAAAGATCAATAGAATACCAGCTAGATTTCTTCAACCATCAAAAGTAAGCCTCAATAATTTATATCTAATTTGATTTTTCACAAATACGAGAATAATAAATTTTATGTTTTAAATATAAATTTTCCCAATTTACATAATTATATTATTTTTACATTGTGAATAATATGTTTTTATAATGCATACAGTATCTTCAATTCTTAGGAATAAATATATAAATTTATTCAATAAAATGTATACCCCAGCTAAATTAACGTATAATTCCGATTTTTTTCTATTGAAAAATAACAATAATAAATCATTTATTATTAGGTACATTAAAGGTTTATATAGAGCAATCCAGAACTATGGCCGCTGGACATGTTTAACACTATTGTGACCACGGGGTTTTGCTATTTCTTTTGTTTAGTTTAATCGTATGTTCTGTTGCCCTGCATTATCCAAAGTTCCAATCTATATCCCAAATCCTGGTAATATAGATTTACATATTACTTTAATATAGTTAGCAAAATCTGTTTTTTGCATGTGGGAACTGTCTGAATATATTGATATGAGCTAACAGTATCAGATATGAGGATAAATCTTTCTGTACTTATTGAGTACATCTCCCATGGAAACCCTCCTGGAACATTTTCTGTAATTGTACATTCAGTTTCAGTATTTTCTTTACATAATATTGTAGCCCACTAAATAAATTATTAGGGTTCACACCAGCAATGAAAATTTAGTGGTCCAAAAGGACCACCTAAGTTATGATTTAGTGGTCCAAAAATATAACGTGGTAGACAAAAGTAAAAAAATTAACATATGCATGCTACACACACTTTATACATATTTTTACGGCATATATAAATTCTTTTATGCAAAAACAGCACAGTAAATATAAAACATAGGTTTTTTTAAAAATATTTTGGGCGACAAATTTGTCGTCGATGTGTATGATTTTAGCGACATTTCTTGATGATTTGGCGACAATTGTCGCTATGTCGCCATGCTGGCGTGAACCCTATAAATTATAATATCAGTTGAGTATTTATGAAATTAGATTAAGGAGGCGCAACAATTTTTTTAAAGTGGGGCGCAAGTACAAAAACGTTGGAAATCATTGATCTAAAGTATCTAAATATTGTAACATATATGTTATTACATTTCTGTTAGATGTTTCAGTTCGTTTAATTCAGTTATGCTTTAATTCAGCTACCTATTTGAAAAATTCTCAATGTTCTAATGAAATTAATTAATTTTCAAGGTCATTTTTATGATTTTCCGTGTTATCCGGTCGGCTTAGATCGGATAATGGAGACTCTACTGTAAATTTGAGTAAAAAATTACTCATTAGATATGTTTTTTCTTTGACAGATATAGACAAGACAGTATACAAAACATTTATTTTTTCCATTGAGAAATAATGTTTCAATTTTTACAGCTTTTACCACACATTGATATAAATCAGTTTCTAGAAGACTATGGATCAAGAGGCTCTGAATCAAAGTGAGTTTAGATCTAGAAAGTATTAATATTATTATTATTCTACGTTTTAGGGGTGAAGTAAAAGATTAAGGAGACATATTTTAGCCTATTCAGATTCTTAGTTTTTTTTTTCATTTGATAGTTGCAGATTTTGTCTTTTAATTTTTTTTATTTCCTCTAGTAAAGTGAAAAGTTTAATTTAAAATAACTGTTAAAACCTGCTGTTAATTAATATATTTCAACGTTTCTAGCTCTATTCCGCCTTCACCATCAAGAACCAGAGCGAGATCAAATTAACTACTATTTATATAAAAAAAAATTATTTTTTATTTAATTTTGATAACAATGACTGTATTTCATTTGGTTGGTTATCGTTATACATTCCTAAAAACTATAGTCTATTAGTTTAAGTTATTATTGTATTTTTAACCATATAGGTCATGATCATTTGATCAACATTCCATTAAGTACCATGTTAGAATTGATTTTTAAAAAAATGTCATTTAATGATCAATTACGTACTCTCAATTTTCCTGTATTTGTGATATTTTCATGAAAATGATTTGAAGTAATGTAGATCTTAATCACTATAATTTTAATTATTTTTATAATTTTTTACTGAACCATACTGTATATGGTTGATTTGAGGATCCGTCCTGTTGCTGATAGAATTTACTGGAAATTATTTATGCTTTATTTTAGACTTATTAATGACAATCACTGTATGAAAAATTTTATTTTAGAATTTACTTCATCCAGTTTATGTTTGCTATAAGGTGAATTTTTATGAAATAATATAATGAAGGTTATCAATTTATATTAAAGGCTACTTGACCATAATTTTTTTTAATCGTTTTTTACAATTTTGAATCCAGTCGATTTTTTTCTGGTGGCTTTTATTGCTTTGTAGTTATTAACAATTAAAGAGGTTTGTAAAAGTTAACACAAAAAACCAATTACATATTTCCAGTAAGCTAATTGAATATTGAAAAATTTGTTAAACAACAGAAGGCACTTTTGAAAAGTGAACTACAATTGTTGTAATTTCATAAATCAGATAGTGGAATCAGTTAATTTTTAAGAATTATTTAAAAGTAGCTGTAGAACAAAAAACAATAACAAAGAGGAAGAACTGAATGTAATTGAGAAAAAAACAATGAGAATAATATTAGGATCAAAAGTTACACCAAAGAGAGGTGGGGAATAAAAAAAAATACAATAAAACCCCTAAAAATAATTTCAAAATGTTCCAAAACTTCAATTTGTAAGGATTAAAGAATTTGACTGAACATGTAAGAAGACGAAGATCAACAGACAAATAGAAAAGTGAACAAATGGATTCAATTGTGGCTGATAAGAAGGAATAGACTAAAGGGAACCTGGAAGGATGAAATAAAAGACAATTTGGGAGTACTGGATATTGTAGATGATCAATAAATTACCAAAGTAACAAAGAAATGTAACGAAAGCAACCTAAACTAATGAGAAATTATAAAAAAAAAAATAATAAAATAAAAAAACTCGAACAAAATCTCAAAATGCTCTAAAGCTTTAACTACTTTAAAGGTAAGGCTGCACTGCAGGATACTTGGTGGTCACATGGAGGTTGTATGGTAAAGGTGGATCATAAATGCATTGTGGACGCAGTGAAATGAAGCCAGTGTCTTCTGCCATTGACTGCCAGGGAACTGAACTAATCACGCTTTCCTCCAAGATGTAATATCAAACATGAATGATATGAACGGATAGACTCCAGGCGGTTCCCTAGAATGATTTTGTTACTCACGTTTATAAATAGCCGGATGATCGCCAGGCAGGTATCTCCTACCAACCTTCCAACCAGTCACAGGTTCAAGAATTGAAGAACTTGACTGGAAATGTAAGAAGAAGATCTATAGACAATTAGAAAAGTAACAAAATTGATTCCATTGTGGCCGAAAAGACAGAGCAGACCTATTGGAACCTGGAGGAATGAAATAAAAGACAATTTGGCAGTATTCGAAAATATAAATGGTATATGAATTACTGAAAGGGAAAAGAATTGAAAATTATAATAAAAACTGCCAATACAAACCAGAAGCTTTGAAGAAAATATCAAAATACTACAAAACTATATTTGCTAAAGATTTAACTTTTTACAGGGCCTTTTAGTTTCAATGATAAATTAAATGATGGTCAGTGTTTGTTGTGGTGCGGTTTGGTATTGAATCACTACTTGCTCATTTGAATAACTTCATAGAGATTGACCTTATGGTGTCTTTTATTATTTTATATATGTATTTACCAAAGAACTGAAGCATAATTTTAGTTGTTTATTAAATGCCATTTATTTAGTTTTGTAAATTAATAATATTGATAACCGAATTTCTTGCCGCCACCTCCTGGTTTGGATAAAATTACTTAATTTCGAATATATTTATGTAAAATTCATGTTTTAATGATCGGTATATCCACAAAGAACTAATTTAATACAGTAGACTCCCGATTATCCGTGGTAATTGAGGCCAGGACCACCTCGGATACGGGAAAACTCGGATAATACGAAGGTTAAGTTCAGTTATGGTAAAAATGACGTAAAACCCCATGAGAGGTTACAAAACTGATTGATTGGAAGCAAAAGCATATGATAATCACAGTTACAGACCTGCAACCAGGTGGAAACATAGATTATTTCTTAAAAAAGTCTTTGATTGTCTTCTGAGATAACCTGACGGTTCGACCTAGCAAAAGCCAGTAGATGCGTCTACGCCTCGACCGCTCTTGTTACTATATAAACAAATAACCATCACCGTTCCCCGTAGATGTCTCTCTAAGACCTTTATTTGTTTGTTAACCTCGCTTAACCGAGAGTTTACTGTAACAAGATACTTGCCATTATCATCATAATATTTATTTCTATGGGTTTCTTATTATTTTTTTTAATGAAATAATAACAAAATTACTCATGAGTAAATACTTTTTTCGAATTTCGTGATTCTGAAAAAACTTACAGTGAAATAAACTCCTGTGTCGGTTCGTAACCCAGCATTAAAACCCGAACTGGTTCTATTGGTGACACGTAAACAAAGCTCAGTTTATATTTTCTATAAAATGAAAATTAATCGTCTAAAAAAATATACAGAATGCGTCAGAGAAGTCCATTTATTATTACAGACTCGAATTTAAGAAAACTCCATAGGTAAAAGTCCTCAAGGGTTAAATCAGGATTGTCCGGATTCAAATTCATGTCGCCTCTACTGGAGACTAGGTTTCCTGGGAAAATCTTACTAAACATGTATTGGAGTTGTGTTAAATTGCCTTTTTATCTTGAAAAAAGAAGTTTTGAAGCTCTAGCAAACATTTTCACTTAATAGATTGATCCTAACAAAAGTGGTTTGTGTTTTGAATTCGTAGTACCCCAGTTGCTCCAGCTTTACGAATTTATGGGTTCTTCAAAGTGAAAATGACCTTAATACAATTCATCCATCTAGTATCCAGTCTTCTTCTTATCCTTTTAACTTGTCTTCTAATTCCTTTAGTGTTTTGGAATAAACTAATGGAATAGCGAAGGATTTCGCCTAGGAATTTGTTATTTTTTTGTGTATATCCGCACCCAAATCCAATATGGTGGTAGTACATACCGAGGACCGAGTAACATAAAGATGAAGACACAACCTCAGGGCACCAAGAGATCGCTGGAAGGTTTGACCATATACTGCTGCAATTCACATGAGATCAAAAATAAATTAAAAAAAATACTCAATCTGCTAAGATAGCAGAGCTGCCATACAAGCCATAACGGCCGAAAAGGTGTGTTCTAAGCTAGTGGTGGAGTGTAAGAAAGTTCTACAAAATCTAACGAGTGATGGTTGTAAGATCCAGTTCGTTTTAGTGCCCGGTCACTCTGGCTGACTTACTCTCTAGAGTGGAAACTCACCGATGGTCCCAGAACCCATCGTTGGTGTAGCTATCACGTCTCTCATCGGTCTACTTGCACAGCGAGCTCGGCAGAGATGGATAGAAACTCCTGGCACGAGACAAGCAAAGGCACACGTAGATATACCTTGTCCGTCTCACATCAAACAACTTCTCCAACTAAATGGATGCGAAATCCTACTAGTGACCGGACACTGTCATCTAAGACGCATTACGGATGATCCGGATTGCCGTTGGTGTATGGAAGAGGATGAAATCCCAGACCACGTTATCTGTGAGTACCCAGAACTCACTCGAGCGCGGTTTAAACACTTGGGCAAGCTTAACAGCTTGCCTAATGATAAGTGTTCAAGCCAAAGCGCTTGATCGGCTTCTTAAAGGACATCGACCTTTGGTAACGTCAAATGGGGTTCGACGGGCCTATATGAAGGGCAATGTTCTCCATGTTCCCTTAGCCGTCCACAATGTAACAATGAACGGCAAAATACTAGAGGAAATAAAACTGAAACTGCCACAGAAAGGAACCGACGCTTGGAAAAGTGAGCAATCTGAAAAGTCTAAATTAGAACACCGTGGAAAAAAATTGCTTGAAGAAACGGCAGAACAGCGTGAAGCTAGAAGTTAGTTTTGCAACGATCAAAGCTAGAAACTGCAGAAACACCTCTACAGCGTGAAACTCGTCGTAATAAAGAAAAGCTTGCAAGATATTGAAACATCTGAAAAACGTGAGGAATTGTTCGAGTAAAGATCTATTAAGGCATTCTCGAGCTAGAGCGGTTGAAACACCTCTGCAGCATAAGGAACGTTTCAGGAAAGATATATTCAAGCATTCTCGAGCTAGACCTGCTGAAACATCGTTGCAGCGTGAGACTAGTCTTCATAAAGCTTAGCTTGCTATGTCCAAGACTAAAGCTCCCGAAACATCTCTGCAACGTAAAGAACGTTTGTGGAATGATCTTGGCATTCTCGAGCTAGAGCTGCCGAAACACCTCGGCAGCGTTTCAGAAAAAATCTATTGAAGCATTCTCGAACTAGAGGTGTCGAAACATCTTTGCAGCGTTTTAATAAAGCTGTTGAAACATTTGAAGGGTGAAAGGAAAGACTTAGGAAAGCTAGAGATTGCATGTCTTATTTGATGTTACTATGAATAATTTCTATAGCATCTGCCTAATCTAATGAATTAGAAAAAAATTGAGTAATTTTATTTTAAATGTAGACGCAGCTATAAAATATCACCCTATTTTTTGTTATGTATGTACCAATTCCAAAATTAATCTACAGATAAGATAAAAAATATTGTAGTGCCCCGTTTTTTATTCTATTTATATTTGAATCAAATCTAAAACTTACTCTTCTCATTATTTTTATGTTGAAAAAAAATTGAAACATGATTTTTTTTCACTTATTCAAGTCAATGGTTGATATAATGTGGAACCAAAATAACGTACAATATTTTATATGGACCAATTGTAATATTTTTGTTGCCTTGTTTAAATAAAATTTTGTTTAATAAAAACCATTTATTTTTTATCCTTGCCATTGAATGAAAATTATAAAGTTATTGTTTTAATTTATTTTCGAGCTCTTGGCAACACTGCTACCCTTTTCTTGAGAACAATTTCCTCGCCTGTGTCTTATTCTACCTCATGCAGTCAACACTCATCCCATCACCAAGAACCCCCTAATAACACAAGGTAGGTGGAATCTACATATAGGCCATTTTTTTACTCCAAATTCTTCTTAGCAAATTGGGCAGCGGCAATAACCAACGTAATACAAAATTGGACCTTCTACTATGAGAATTACCATATATTTAAGACTTTTTCAGCTTTGTTTATGCAGCTAAAATTAAAACTAACATCAAACTAAACTTTTTTGGTGATAATTTTTTGAATTACGGAGTAAATTAAGGATATTTATAAATTACTAGTAAACCAATAGATTTTCCCTATTTTGGTCCTTTTTGTCATACAAATTTGGAAAGCTCCTAACACTATCTATAGCTTGGTTTATGCAGCCAAGATTAAAACTAAATTAAAATTAACATTAAACTAAACTTTCTTGGTTGTAATTTTTTGGTTTATGCAGTAAATTCAGGATAATTATAAATTACTGGTAAACCAATAGATTCTCCCTATTTTGGTCCTTTTTGTCATAAAACGTGGAAAGGTCTTGACACTATCTACAGCTTGGTTTATGCAGCCAAAATTAACATTGAACTTTCTTGCTGGTAATTATTTGGTATATGCAGTAAATTAAGGATAATTATAAATCACTGGTGAACCAATAGATTCTCCCTATTTTGGTCCTTTTTGTCATACAAACGTGGAAAGGTCTTGACACTATCTACAGCTTGGTTTATGCAGCCAAAATTAACATTGAACTTTCTTGCTGGTAATTATTTGGTATATGCAGTAAATGAAGGATAATTATAAATCACTGGTGAACCAATAGATTCTCCCTATTTTGGTCCTTTTTGTCATACAAACGTGGAAAGGTCTTGACACTATCTACAGCTTGGTTTATGCAGCCAAAATTAACATTGAACTTTCTTGCTGGTAATTATTTGGTATATGCAGTAAATTAAGGATAATTATAAATCACTGGTGAACCAATAGATTCTCCCTATTTTGGTCCTTTTTGTCATACAAACGTGGAAAGGTCTTGACACTATCTACAGCTTGGTTTATGCAGCCAAAATTAACATTGAACCTTCTTGCTGGTAATTATTTGGTATATGCGGTAAATTAAGGATAATTATAAATCACTGGCGAATCAATAGATTCTCCCTATTTTGGTCCTTTTTGTCATACAAACGTGGAAAGGTCTTGACACTATCTCAGCTTGGTTTATGCAGCCAAAATTAACATTGAACCTTCTTGCTGGTAATTATTTGGTATATGCAGTAAATTAAGGATAATTATAAATCACTGGTGAACCAATAGATTCTCCCTATTTTGGTCCTTTTTGTCATACAAACGTGGAAAGGTCTTGACACTATCTACAGCTTGGTTTATGCAGCCAAAATTAACATTGAACCTTCTTGCTGGTAATTATTTGGTATATGCAGTAAATTAAGGATAATTATAAATCACTGGTGAATCAATAGATTCTCCCTATTTTGGTCCTTTTTGTCATACAAACGTGGAAAGGTCTTGACACTATCTCAGCTTGGTTTATGCAGCCAAAATTAACATTGAACCTTCTTGCTGGTAATTATTTGGTATATGCAGTAAATTAAGGATAATTATAAATCACTGGCGAATCAATAGATTCTCCCTATTTTGGTCCTTTTTGTCATACAAACGTGGAAAGGTCTTGACACTATCTCAGCTTGGTTTATGCAGCCAAAATTAACATTGAACCTTCTTGCTGGTAATTATTTGGTATATGCAGTAAATTAAGGATAATTATAAATCACTGGTGAACCAATAGATTCTCCCTATTTTGGTCCTTTTTGTCATACAAACGTGGAAAGGTCTTGACACTATCTACAGCTTGGTTTATGCAGCCAAAATTAACATTGAACCTTCTTGCTGGTAATTATTTGGTATATGCAGTAAATTAAGGATAATTATAAATCACTGGTGAATCAATAGATTCTCCCTATTTTGGTCCTTTTTGTCATACAAACGTGGAAAGGTCTTGACACTATCTCAGCTTGGTTTATGCAGCCAAAATTAACATTGAACTTTCTTGCTGGTAATTATTTGGTATATGCAGTAAATTAAGGATAATTATAAATCACTGGTGAACCAATAGATTCTCCCTATTTTGGTCCTTTTTGTCATGCAAATGTGGAAAGGTCTGCACTCTATCTACAGCTTAGTTTATGCAACCAAAATTAACATTGAACTTTCTTGCTGGTAATTATTTAGTTTATGCAGTAAATAAAGGCTAATTATAAATTTCTAGTAAACCAATAGAAATTTCCTGTATGGGTCCTTTTTGTCATACAAATGTGAAAAGCTCCTGGCATGTCTATCAGTATTCCATCGTCTAAAAGACATTTCTTACTTTCAGATGTTGCTTTTCCTATTTTTTTGATATCAGTTTTAAAAACAAAACACCCCGACGGAAATCGGAGCAATGATATTTCCATAACCAAAGAACAAGGATGTTGTAAACAAAATAATACCACCAATACAGACTGACCTGAGGTATTCTGTGCTCATAACCTCAAAAAAAGTGATACTGCGGCGTCGTTCGACGTTGTACAATTTGATTGAAAATTTGGCGTCCAGTATATAATCTTAGATTTGGCGAGAGAAGACATGACACTGCGACGCAGTACCAAAATGTAATTTTTTAATGCGTAATGAAAAAAAAACTAAAGTAAATCGCAGATTTTGGTGCAGAATGGCTCTTGAAAAGGTGTTCCCTTAGTCATGTTGTAATACAGTAGTCAGACCTGTCTGACAATGGTCAAATCGTACGATTTCGTTGAAGTGAGTGGCCCACTTTAGCTTAATTTTAATTTACTGTTAATTTTCTGCATGAATTACAAGTACTATTTCCGTGTCATTCAACTAGTAATTTAATTTTGGCTACATAAACCGAGCTTTAGATACACATTATATATTGAAAAAATAAATGTACTTGTATTCTAATTTGTAACCAGTTTATTTGTAACATTTTGACATCTAACATCGTTTTCTATTTATAGTTTTTGTCATTTGGACGATACAAGGAATATCAAAACTATAATAATTCGTAGGTGACAACTAAGTTCACTTCTATATTAAGAGTTTAACAATGCCCCAGTTTGTCTAAACGCAAATAATTCGACCATAAACTTCATTATCTTTCAATATTTCTTCCGTTGTGATTTTATCGGGACAAAATTAACCAAGATTCATTTTAAATGTTCTTTTACCTAAAAACAATCTGTTTGGTCAATCATGCGTGTTAATACTAAACATCAATTGCTTATTTTTATAAACCAATAAGTAGTCCACGAACTCCAAGTGCTGGAAGCCTCGTTTGCTCACGTTAAGTATTAGTGAAACAGGCAACTTTCAAGACAACCTCAATTTTAACACGTCTATTACTTCATTGAGTCCTCGGGTGATTGTTTAAAGTAGTTATTATATCTGAAGGTAATGAATATTCATATCTAAATAATATTAAACATATTCGCATTGTGAATTTTTAATTTATATTAACAAAATAATTATTTTATTAATTACAAAGAGAAAATACCGTTATTGTTTCCTATTTAATCGTGAATCATCGCTGGTCCACATCATTTATTTATTATACATAACCATCAATTTGAATTTGCCTCCTCAAATTTCATTTCATAGTTGGTCATTGATGTAGGAACTGTCTACAACTCATAAGATGTGACTCTAAGATCTGTTTTAATCGTAATTGTTAGTCATTTCATATTATATTTTCAAAAGTATTTATTGGTATAATAAATGTACACTTGTTTGAATCGGTCAAAATATATGTCATGATATATAATACCTTTATAATTAAATACATTGTCGTAAATGTCTATGAGAAATGGATTGTAGTTAAACTCTAGTTTCATACTTAAAATGTTTCAACCATTACTGAGAATATTTGTATATATTTTCTAAAAATTTTGTGGAAATATAATTAATTTACGTGAATATAATTTTCATTCATTCAGTGCTTGTTACTTTTGTCGGAGTAGTAGTCACTCTAATAATGACATTAAAGAAATGAGCCGAAGTTACATATGTAACCGAAGTGTAATACGAGAGTCCTTGTTACTGTGTTAGAAAAAATGCATTTCGGTATTTCTAAGTACCGGTGTTTTTAAGATACAATAAGCAAAATTTAAGTTTAATTTATTTGCGATATGGCATCCAATCAAAGATTTAATGTATACGTGACGTTTGTCGAAAAAGAAGGTCCCTTTTTAAAATTCTGGGGACAAACTGATAAAAGTAAAGCGATATTTGTTGAACAATTTCTTTCTGGAGTTACTCCACAATTTGATGCTGGCGTGGGAAAAATATCAACAGAGCATTTAGTTCCCGGTTTAACAGTTTGTGTAAAATATCACGATAATAAATATTATAGGGCAAAAGTTTTAAACGCATTTGTCCAAGAAGGGTTTTTAGAGGTTAACTTTATTGACTTCGGTAATAAGGAAACAATAGCGTGCGAAGAAGTAAGATCATTTCAATCTTTTTTAAGTTCAGTATCTACTATTCCACCTCTAGCAGTAAGTTTCATAATTGCAGAAGCTCACTGTGTAGGTGGTGGAAAATGGAATGATGCGACTTTTGATAGAATAGCTAAAGAAATCAAATACAGAGATGTCCAGTGCACTCTACTAGCACAAGCCACTCATCATTACCTCGTGAGGATATCGGTTGAAGGTATAAAGTTGATATTGAAATATATTACCATATTTTTCCCATTTTATTATAGGTATTGACATATGTCATCATTTTATACAAAAGAGTTTGATGCAACCAATTCCTCTACAAGCTCAACAAGCCGTCTTATTAAGTATGAGCATGCAAAAACAATCTTCACCTCAACCCCAAGAATCGAACATGTCATCTTCGACAATTAATACTTACAAAGCTTGTACTCTAAAACCAGGTCTTCAATATCCAGTTTATGTGTCTTACGTTAACGACGGACCATGCCGCTTCTCAGTACAGCTCAAAAATACCGAAGATGTTTTGGTTAAGCTTATGAATGAAATTAATTCTATCGAATTAAGGGCTTTAGAGGAGACACCTTTACCTGGTACTATATGTTTAGCTAGGTGTCAAGAAGATAACAATATTTGTAGAGCTGTAGTTACCACAGAAGTTGATACTCAATTCAGGGTGAGTATATATTTTAAAACAACAAAATAATTTTAACTACAACTAATGTAAAGTTTTTTATTTCTTTTATTTAATAATAATAATAATAACTTATTGTGGTTCTCTATAAGAGAGTTTAAAATTAATTATACATACATTAACAAATTAACAAGTCATTTTTACTTAATTATTTATTGATTATGAACAATCTTATTTTCATTACCTCATTTATAAATGTGAACAGTTTCTTCAATTGTGTTCTGTCTGTTGATGGAAGATTGTTTGAAGAGTCATTTTTGCTTTACACCTTTGGCAGCACCGTTACCTTAGAAGTATTTTGTACAAGACTCCACATCTCATTATTTTTTCTGCAGTTTTTATGTCCTAATTCCCTAGGTGCTAGTACTACTCCTTTGAGGTACTTAAGTCTTTTAGTAGGTTCTGCTGTTACCATGGTTTGCAGTTGTCCTCTGCTATGTCTTTTATCTTAGGTGATGTTGATATTTGATGTCGATTCTGGTCATCAGACTTTTTAACTGATATGGTTATTAATGTTTTGAATTGTCTTAAACCTGGAGTGTTTCTCCAGTGAGACTCCATCTGATTCTTTACCCATCCATTCAATTCACTTTTGATGTGGCATCTCATGAGACAAGTTGGGCTATGATCCTAGATATGGAATTCAAATTTTATTTATCATGTTGTGCATTTGACACTGCTTTCTAGCTTCATCAGCTCTATAATTCTGAGGCGACCTGTCAGATTTCCTGGCTTTAATTTTACTTTCTGGAGTAGCACGTGGGCGTCTCTGGATGCCTCTTTCTTCACTATAAAGTGAAAGGGAGGCAGTTTCATTAGCCTCTAAAACTGCAGTAGGACTGGTTACCATCTGAATGGCTTTGAGGTTTAACAAAATAGTTTCTTATACTCATATACATTGAACATACCTAAACTATATATTCAAGTGTTTCCCGTACTATTTTATTACAAATTGAGCGTATCAAGGTATTTTGTGAGTTATCTAATTACCCATACAGGGCTTTGGAATTAGCAGTTCCAAGTTGTGATATGGGCCTTTTGATATATAATGGGGGGCCCCTGTAGATAAATGTTTGTATTTAAGACTATATAAAATTCTTTTGCATAGCTGGAAGAATAACATATATGTGTACACACATCAGATTCATTATTATTATTATTATTATTATTATTGATTTTAGGTGTTCTTTGTCGACTTTGGAAATTATGAAGTATTACCAGCAGATTCGTTATTTCAAATACCTTTCAAATACGTTCTCCCAAAAGTAATGGCTATTCGTTTTTGTTTGGCCGGTGTAGAAAAACCCACTGTTACAATAGATATGCAGATAGCTTTTAAAAAGTTTGTGGACAATAGATTGCTGCACATGAAAGTTTTACCATCACCTACCAAAACAGCTTTACCGAAATGCGAACTAAGAGATCCAAATACGAACACTAGTGCACTAGAAGTTGTAATGAATGCAGCCAAACACTCTTATCCCGATCCTTTAACATTAACCAGAGGATTCAGCCAACCAGTTAAAGTCACCTTTGTATACAGCTGTAACAGGTAAGACATTTCATGATATTAATCTTAAAAAACCCAAATATTAATTTTTTTAAGAAAATGTCATTATTTAAGATGCAATTATCGTTTTTTGTTAACAACTAAGGTAAAGCTGATCAAATGATTCTTCTTTTTTAATATGTTAGCAAGGTCACAATGTTCTTTGAATATCATAAATCTCTTGAAATTGTTCTGCAAGCAAAATAAGTATATGGAAAAATATTAAGTAATGTTGAATTTTTTCAGATTTTATGTTCAGTTAGCAAATAAAGAAAATGAACTCAGATCTCTGATGGACAATCTACAAAAACTATGTCAAGATGACACATTTATGGATTCTTCTTCGATTAAACCAGATGTACCATGTTGTGCACTATTCGTAAATGATGGTTTATGGTACAGATCTCAAGTAGTTGATGTCAAAGAAAACAATGTAAAAGTAAGATACATTGATTATGGAAACGAAGAACTGATACCAATATCTCAGTTAAAAGATATTGATAGTGAAGTTTTGACAGTACTTAGACCGCAAGCCATAGAATGTTGTCTTAACGGTTATCAAAATATGGAACCGGATGAAATTAGAGATGGACTATTGGAAGAATTGATATTGGAACAAGTTTTTACCATGAAAGTTGTTGAAATGTGTGACCAGAAGGCTTTGGTTGACTTATTTGACGAATCTAATTACAATGTGGCTTCCTTATTGCTCGATAAATTAGCCGCTGCAAATTCTCAGGTGAGTCAATTTTAATTTGGGATTATCCAAAACAGTTTTTTGAGTTTTTCCATGCTTTGTGAATTCAAATGCCTGTGACTATAGTTAACATGTTTAATGTTAGTTGATTGTTATTATAGATAAAATGGAATATGTGAGACTTATTGGGACGTTTCTTTGCTTAAAAAATGTTTTTTCTTCCAAAAAAACATTTAATCAACATAACATGCTATTTTATAAATTTTTTTGTTGAAACTGCTTCACTAAAATCGTCACAGTCATTTTTTGAAGAAATATTGTCATTTCAATATTTATATTGGGTTACCCTCTTCTTCTTTATCACGTTTGTTTAATTAGTAGTTTAACGAATTTATTTTAAATAAAGACTGAGTTGTATTAATTTGCACAGTAATATATGCTGCACTACACTCTCTACAGATATTAGATGTGTCCTTTTTGAAAGGGATACAAATGTGGCATTATGATTGAAGATATTTTTTCAAATTTCATTAATATATTTATAATATCAACACGATTTTATTGTAGATGAGTCCTGTATTAGTTGTACAAGCCGGTCATAAACTTGAACATAGAAAATCCTATTCGAAACAGAGGGAAGTGGATGTCAAAGATAAACCCGGACGGGACAAACCTAATGAAAGAACCGATGCATCTTGGCGACAAGATAACAGGGACAATCGGTAGGTATATATATATATATATATATATATATATATATATATATATATATATATATATATATAAATTTCTCTATACTTTATTCTAATTGAATGTTTTTTAAAACCAACTATAAACATAAAATACCAATCAGAAGATCAAAAGCGACTAAAAAGAAGTAGAGAAGTGGTAAACCAATTCTCTTTGTCTGTCTTACAATAGTATAATTCATCTTTCATCTCTCCATCTTCAATATTAACTCTATGATATGTCTAAGTATACTTCCTTCCTTGATTTAAATGGGTGTATCTTTTTTTGACATTTGACAAAGAAATATCTTATTTTTTATTTTGTATAACAACCCTCTGTACCAAACCTTATCAAAGTCTTGGCTAATATCTAAAACGCTGCTGGATGTTTCCCAGGATTTGGAACCATTATTATTTGGGCAACCTTCCATCGGAGAAGAAGGGCTATGTCTTGTTCTTCTCTAATGGAAGGTTGCCCAAATAATAATGGTTCCAAAACCTGGGAAAAATTGAAGACAATGAAGTTGAATGAATTTATATCCCTTAATGACACTTCTTTTAAAACACTTCCCGTTATAAGTTCGAACCTTGACAATTTTTTTGCGTTTGTCTTTTCGTAGGATCACTCATTTGATTTCAGCGCATCAAATTTTTTTTACTGATGTCTTTAGGAAATGTTTTATCTCAGAGTGTGCATGGAGTCTATCATTTGCATGTGGTTGAAAGACTTAAGATATAGATATTTTGCAAATTCTTTGGCTTTTTTGGGCTTACCTACCTGCCTGGTCCTTCATAGGTGAAAATGTCTGTTGTGGCCTTTTTAAATTTTTTTGTAGCCCTACACAAGGAATAATTTGAGTATATATTAAAAATGTATGGTTTTGATGACTTTCTAATCAACACTGCTGCTGGAATGTTTGTTTTCTATTACAGTAAAATGGATTGCAATGTTGTCAGTCGATAAAAAACTGTTTTAGGGTAAAGCGTGTTTAGTATTTAAAACTATCTACTTTATTTTTCTAGCAGCTATAAAGGATTTTTTAATAGAAGGTAATATATCTACATGTAAATTTATATCTTGATAAAATGAAATACTACACCATCTCACATTATTACTAAATAAATGGGAGTTAAAAAAATATATTTTGTTTTTTATCAGGGTGTCAATTGAGAGGATTTATTCCAAATTATTTGAATACAATCCATCTTATTTATATGATAAAACTTAAACAGTCGACAAATTAATATAATATAAGCAATCGGATCTCTACTATTACTATTATTTCAGTGCAACCATGATGGACTTTCAAACGAAAATTTACCTCCATCTCCTCCTCATACAATGTTACACTTTTCATTATTCATTTCAGTATTATCCAAATAAACTTTTTGTAGTCCCAGAAGATTCATTATCTTCGATATTTTTTCTTCTAAATGCAGAAAGTTTCCAGATCGGTAAAAGACTTTTGCACTCTTTTTATGTCAAGTAGATTGACCATATCGTTTTCCTTGATTTCCAAGAACCCAAATCTAAAAGTCTTACTGTTCTTGTTTAAGTTAGTTTCCTACTGCATTACCAGATGATGACCTGGCACCTCCACACATTGATAACTTGCTCCTAATCTATCTTAACTGTTTGTTGTCTTACGATTCCCATTCTTAGATCAATCAATTCCAAGATAGTTTGACAAAAACTTATTGAAATACAAAAGTTTCAGTAAGAAATATATTCTAATATTGATCGTGTAGGGTGACCCGCTACTTTTTATAATAGCTCATTATTGAATATATTTTGTTGTTAAATATATTAATTTACTTTTAGAAACTTCGACAGAAATACGAACGAAAATAACGAAACCAACTCTTGGCGACAGAATAACAAAGGATTCAGGTCAGTAAAGACATAATTACTTTTTAACTGTATATAAATTTTACACCCTCAATAAGTCTTACAAAATTATTATTTCACTTCACTACGCTTTTATAACCAATTCTACTATTGAAACACTTCCAGGATATTCAATAACTGCTTATTTATATAAACAAAAGGCAAGTTATGAAAGATGAATTACCCAACCGATGATAACCTTATTTAACTATTCTTATTTTTTTCTGATAATTTCTGTATTTATATTTTTTAGTCCTAATAGTCGATTAGAAAAATACAAAAATCAAAATAATTGGAACAACAATGAAAATAAATCCAATAGCAGCTCCAATTGGAATTCTTCGACACCAATAGCTGGAGAAAGCGGTTGGAGTACGAACACTCAAGCATATAGTGATTGGGGTGATAGTAATGACGATAATAAAAATAGAAGAAATAACGATTACAAAAGTAATCGAGGAGGGTAAAATTTCTCTGCTTTTCTTTTGTATATTTTTAATTAACCCTTCGTTGTCATATTCACAGATTTAATAATAGGGGAGGTCGAGGAGGATATACCAATAATAGAGACAGAGGCGATAGGGGAGGATCCGATAGTGAAAGAGGTAGATATAGAGGAGAAAAGGGCGGATTCAGGAACGACAAAGGCGGCAGAGGGGGCGAGAAATTTGGCGGAAAGTCTAGAGGCAGTGGATATAAACAGAGAGATTTTAAAAAGTAATTATTTCATTTGAACAAGAATTTAAATCCATCTAAAATTTTATATAATGGATTTAATAATTTGTATTATTTAGGGATGGTTCCGATGCAAGTTCGACTAGTTCAGGTAAAAGTTTCCATAGAGCTCCTAGAACGAGCTCCCGTTCCGATCAAAGCGGATTGGATGGAAAAAATAACGACAAACCGAAGAACGCGTTTAAGGATCATTCTGGAGGAGGAGACAGTTGGGAACCGGTCATATCGTCGGAAAATTCCTGGAATGTTAGTACATTCGTTTCGAGTATAGATGCAGCACCTGTTGCGGCAAATTTTGTGAATTATGATGTTGTCGGTATTGAATCGAAAGTTGTTATTAGTTGGTTCCATAATCCGGGATTATTTTATTGTCAAGTACTAGACGATCAGGTATATATTCAAAATAATTTTGTTTAATATTACTACTTTTAACTTTTAACTAAATTGACACTCCAGAATATTCAAGAACTGAATAATGGGATAGCTAATAGCTAAGATACAAGTGAATAAAGAATAACCTAACCTAGGCTCTAGTTTGCTTACAAACCTGATGCTATATCACCAGTTCAAGAGACAATACAAAAGATTAAACATACACATTATTTAATACAACTGTTAGAATAATAGAGGAAGTTAGAGAAGTGGGTTTCTCAATAAAGAAATCACTATTAAACTAATTAATGAATCAAAATAGTTTATAGTGTCCAAAATGTTGGAATAAAACGAATATATAATTCTATTTCACTTTGTAAATAATATACTGATAAAAAAATGTTTTCTCCTGGTACTTGATTCAGCGATCTTCAGATAGCAAATATGATCTTATCAACCATATTATAATACTAACTACACAATATTTAAATGATATTACTACAGTGAAGGGCTGTTCTTAAAGCAAAGTCCTCTTCTACTGCGATCATTGGTAGTGGTCAAAATTCAGTTCTAAGCTACGAGGATGATCTGGGAGGGATAGTAAGGGACAAACATGAAGGCATAATCTCTACCAGGATGCAAATTGCTCTAGACACAATTAATAAGTGGGATGATGAAGATCAATTCCAGTAAAACAAGTCCCATTTATAAGGCTAGAGAAGGCACCTATCTGATGCTCTGGAACTCAACTAATACTTTTCAATGAAGTAAAATATCCAGGACTCATCTTGGATGAAACACTTACTTGGATTAATCATCTGGACAAGATAATTTCCAAAGTCACTGGGACTATATTAACTTGTTGCAAACTTGGTTACACAACATGAGGACTTGAACCTAAGATGGTGTACTGGATGGTCATAAAACCCATGATCACATACACTTGTTTGAAACTGAACAAAAAACAACTAAGAAAAACTGAACAAGTTCAAAGGCTGATCTGTCAAGGTTTTGCAGAGGCAATGCCAACTTGCCTTACGCAAAGCTTAGAAGCACTGTTGAATCTGTTAATTTATAGTTAAAAAAGAGTTATTTGGCGACGCCCTTAGGAGAGAAATTGAAACGGGGAAATATGACCAATAAACCAAATGCACAGCATAAGATAGCCAAGCGCCCTTGAAGGTGCACATCCAAAACTCTAAAAACACAAGCAAACAGAAACAAAGTAAACCTAATATGGCCACCAGGGAATACAAGGCAATGAGAAAGCAAATAGCCTCACTGGAGAAACATTCCAAACATAAGACAATCCAAAAAATTCATAACCATATCAGTCTGAGGAATTTCTACTGATACTAATAGATATCAAATTGGTGGTCGGTCTTCTATTAATAGGTCACTGTCCTGTTAAGTATCACCTTTAGATGATATGTATGGCAGAAAATGACAACTGCAGATTCTGGAAACAACACAGCGAATGTCTGCCCATTTTACTGAAAGGCTCAAGTATCTTGAAGGAGTATTACTAGTACCTTGTGAAGTAGGACACATAAACCCCAGGAAAAAAGCCTTCTTTGGGAGGAGTCTCGTATTTTGTAAGCGGAACTTTGACGTGTAGTACAAAATATCTTCTAGATATAGGTGCAGAGTGGTTGAAAGGCCATTTTGGTTTTCTTACTTGATCCTTGTATAGTCTTGAGAATTTAACAAGTGTACTATAGAAAAATTGTTACATTTGAAGAATGAAGTGACTTGACAATTTGAAATTAATAAAAAGTCATAGTAAAGATCTTTACAATTCAAGTAATAAGTCCAGATTAAAATAATAGACTTGCAGTTTTGTAGATATTTGACAAAGTATGGTTTGAAATTCTAAATAAAAGGTCTCCCTTATTTAGTATAATATAAATATATACATACAACAGTGTGGTGCATAAGTGGAGGGACACCGAAAGGAAGAAAACACCAGAAATCTTTGTTTAATTAAAATATTACAATCACTTGCACATGCTGATTTTTTATCACAACTGTATATTTATCTATTTATATCAGTCTATATTATGGATTCAGCAAAATTATATTACAGTATCATTAATAATCTCATTAATTTTAATTTACATCAGTACAATTATTTTTGGACATACTCTCAGCTACCAGAAATTATTATACATTATTCTGAATCTCCTTGTATGTAAATATAAATTCATTTGAATTTTATTGATCAGTGTGTCATTTTACAGGAACAATTCAAAGCTATGATGCAAGACATCCACGATTTCTACAAAGATAGAAAACCCGAAAGAGTTGTGCAAGGTTCTCCGGTTATAGGTCTTTTCCCCGAAGATAACGTTTTATATAGAGCTAAAGTTTTAGACGTAATCGACAATCAATATAAAGTACAATTCGTTGATTATGGAAATGTATCTACAATCTCCAAAGTCTGGCCAATCGACAAGAAATTTATGAACCTCCCTGCCCAAGCCGTAACTTGTTGTTTAAATAATATAGCACCTGTCAGAGACCAATGGGATGATCCAGATTGTTACTGCAGTTATTTTGATAAGGAAAATTTCAAGTGCAAATTCGTTAATAAGGACGAAGAAAAGTAAGTTAAAATACAATAATTTGATAAATAAATTTTGTACTTCTATTTTCAGAACATTTGTAAATTTAACGCACAACTCTGAAGATGTTGCTCAGTTATTGGTGAGAGATGGATTAGCGATTTCGACGGCTTTGGCAGTACCCGAAATAGAAATACCATTACTACTCGGACAACAATTTAGAGCTATAGTTAAGAGTGTGAACAATTTGAGCGACATCATTTTGGCTTTAGAATGTGGCTTAGCCGTAAACTGTACCATGCATAATTTGGAAACGGCAACTGAAACTTTCGAAGAGACTCTCAAGGGTCTTTTGGAACAAACTGTGATTATTTATGTGGATAATGTTTTACAGGATTATAGGTAAACAGTATTGACTTTATTTGTATAAAAATTGTAATTTGACATCAGTACAACTGCTTATTGAGACAAAGATCAAGTTAAAATTTTTTCTGTATTCGAATCTCGTACATTTCTTTTCCCTCCTATTGTATGTTGATTTTTATAACTAATTCAAGGCACTACCATCACCAATGAGCCCAGCACTATTTCTTATTTCTTGGTGTTGACAAAAGTGTTATCGCGTCTCTCAAAGGTTTGCTTGCAAGGCGGGTTCGGCAGCGATGGACCTTCTGCCTCTCTTACCAATCAACTGCTCCAATTAAATAGACGCGAAATCCAACTAGTGTCCTGATTAATTTCAACCAGACATGATCATCTAAGACGACATCTCCACACCATGGGCATTATGGATGATCCGGAATGCTGTTGGTGCATGGAGGAGGATGATATTTCAAAGTGGGACTCCCAGATCTTATAGGCAAAGGTTAAATTAAAGGGGAAAGCAAAATAACTTATCTAGTCTTGTTATGATATTTTTTGTTTGGTTTTTATCTTAATTTTAGATTTTGTAAGGTATTTATCCAGATGAGGGTGAATGTACGAGTCTATGAACAGCATAATTGTCGAGGACTAGTCAGCCAAAAATTAATCCTAAGAAGAAATAAATATGGTAGTAGAAAGAGTTCAACAAAGTTTGGTATAAAAATGATGATAGGCTATAAAAATTCAAAAGTAGGCAGAAAAGAAAGTTCCAATAACAGGATAGGAGGTAAAAGTAAACAGGATAGGAGGTAAAAGTAAACAGGATAGCAATAAAAGTGGAAAGATGATCATCAGTCTGATTAAAGAAAACAATATTAAAAGCACAAGTTTTGACCATAAGAAAATATACAAAATAACGTGGAAGTTGCCAGACCGACCATCTGCTTATAGAGAGAATTCATAATAAACTATGTCAAAAGTTTTAGGGGGGTCAGATGCAGACTCTGATTTTGATTATAACTAAAATGAAGCAGGGGGTGCCAAATATCCAAAAAACAAAGGGTAAGATGGTGAATGAAGTTCAATACCTGAGAGTGAATGTAAACATCAAGGAAATAAAAAAGGTAGTAGTGAATCAAAGAAGAGAATATGGGGAAGATTTAATAATGACAAAGAATAGATAGAGTGACTTTTTTTTGAATACCTGGGAGCTATTTTCAAATATATACAGAGATAGCTAACAGAGTAAGAAAAAGCAATCAAATATACCATGCGCTAAATAGGATAAATTTCTGGATAAGAAGAATTAGGCGAAGACAAAAATAAAAGTATACAACTCGATAAAATTACCTACATATGGAAGTAAAACCTGGGTAATGAACAAAACAAAGTAGAATATACCAAGTAGAATAGTTGCAGCAGAGGTGAAACAACTAATGAAAATATCATGAAAAACGAGGATGGATAGGATAAGAAATGAGGTAATTATAGGAAAGATCAAACAGGAAACAAAATAGTTGAAAGATGTTCAAACTGGTACGGACACCTAATGAGAAGAACACAAATTCTAATAAGAAAAGTGACAGAAGCAAATAGATATACAAAAAGAAGGATAGGAAGACCCAAGCTAAAACAAGTAGTACAAGAAATGGGAAGACAATGGAAAACAATACAGCAGATAAATAAAGTAGCAATAGATCGGAAAGGGGGAAAAAGGGGTAAAAGGAAAATGAAAACTAAAATCCCAATATGAAAGAAGGTAAAGAGTTCTAGAGAAGAAGGAGAAGAGTTTTGACTTGCATCACAATCACGAGCTATTTCTATTTTAGTTTTTTTTTTTTTAGTTTGGGTTTAATAGGCTTAGAAAGATTTATTTTAATTGTAATTAGGATATTTTCATTAAATATTTTATACAGAGAGATGAGACAACATATATATTAGAAACTATTGCCTGAAAATTTTATGCTACCTTTCAGTTATCTATTACTTTTGATAATACCAGAGGTGGGTCACAAATTTGTTTTTTTTTTTTATTATTTTTGGAATACACAATTTTGAAGAGTTTCTATTCACCCTATATAATTTTTTGTGAAAATGTAGGAGGCTTACATCAATATTCAAGCAAATTATGACAACTTCTAAACTAGCATCGTCTTGTTTCCAAAAAATGAATTTTTTGGTTGAAATATTCAAAAAACTGGGAACTTCTAGACACATATGCGTTGAATAAAGTTATATTGAATTACATGGTATATTCTGAAAATGCAATAAAAAACAGGATGTTCCATTTAAAAAGGAGTTGAAATTCCCTTCACAGATAACATAAAAATTATTACCCTAAAAAATTTCCTCGGAAAATAAAAAGTTTCAGAAAAATATAACCGGTAGTTTTTTATATATAATTTGACTCAGTTCATATTTAAATACTTATATATATAATACAATTATATAGATCTCAAATTAATTAAAAAATATTTTAATTGATGTAGTTTCTCATTATCAAATTGCAGAATTGGTAGCATAACAAGATATTTCTGATATTTAATATTTTTTAGATTAGAAATTACGCTTTATGATACACAAGGCAACAAACATATTATACTTAACCCCGATGAAGGTTCTTACGATACTGTCGACATTCCTTGTCCCCTATTAGTTTTATGTTCCACCATAAGCGGGAATGTAACTTACGCGAACGAAAATTCAATTTTCATTCAACCTGTAGAAGTAGCCGAACAAGTAGCGATACTATTAGATCAATTATTCGCTGTGTATGATGGAAAACCCCATGAAAGTACCATAATACCCGAGGAAGGAATGGTTTACGCGGTACATAGCGAAGATGGTAATTGGTATAGAGGAAAAGTGACTAGTTTTGATGATGAAAAAGCTACTGTTTATTATATCGACTATGGAAACTATGAAAGTGTCAATTTTTCGGAATTGAGGGAATTGGAAGCCCAATTTTTAGATATTTCAATTTTGAGTTTACAGGTGATTATCAAAGTTGTGTAGTATTTTTAATTCTAATGGTTAATTTGTAGGTTAAGGTTCTCTCTGATGCCAAAACGTTCATAGACAAAGATGTAACCGCATCTATATATTATGGTGAAACAGGTTGGGAAGGTACAGTGCAAATTATAAATTCCATAAATTCACAGATATTGACAACTGATAGTACTGATAACGACTTTGCTACAAGTAGCACTGAAAAACCAGATGAAATTGTTAATGAAAATTTAGAAATTGAAACCTCCGATGAAATTGAAAAAGTCAAAGTTGTCGATGGAGGTGAAGTTGAAGATGAAGAGACTGTTGAAAGTGAGATTCCAAAAACAAAAGAAATAGAAAAAATTGGAACATCGGTAAATAAAATTAACTTTTTGTTTGCTTTTGAAAATATCAGAGTTACTTACGCAATTTATTTATACATTAAACTATTCACTAAGTTTCTGCCTAAAAAAAACTCCTATAAGATCCTGTCATTAGTTAGGATTTTCTTGACAACTCCAGTCCTATTGTATTGTAATTACATTGTAAGAGATGTGATATGTAAATAATATATTTGATTATTTCAGGTTGTTGTAAGTCATATAGACTCTCCTTGCGACTTCTACCTTCAATATTCTGAAAACTTGGAAGATTTAGATAACCTTCAAGCCGAATTACAAGAAACATTGCAAGATATGGAAGTTTTAGTTAACCCAACACCTGGAGTTCTATGTGCTGCTCCTTATACTTTGGACCAAATGTGGTACCGAGCTGAAGTATTAGATGCCGATGAAGATATAACAACTGTACGATTCGTAGATTTTGGTAATACAGATGTAATCGATAATAAAACAACACAAATCAAAACTTTACCTCCAAAGGTAAGAATTTTTGTTATATTAATGGTTCATACTAAACAATTTGTTTTTTATTTAGCTGCTGTCACTAGCGATATATGCTACTAGATGTTCCTTGAAAATTGAGCCTGTAGAAGAAGATTGGAATCCGCTCGCTCTTGGCGTTTTCGAAACGTTAACCGAAGGAGCTCTAACGGCCGAATTTTGTAATCAAGACGAGAAATGTACTTTTGTCGAATTGTATAGTGATGGAATAAATATTAAGGACGCTTTGGTTTCGGAAAATCTGGCTAAATTCGTTACTTCACCCGTCGAAACAAAACAGGTAATTTTTTTCCTATAAGTATAAATAAAATTATTGATACTATTTGATTTTTTAGACTGGTTTCGTTAGCCATTTGAATTCTCCCTCCGAATTTTGGATACAACTCGAGAGTTGTATAGATGAATTAGAATGGATCGCCGAACGATTGAGTACAGCTGAAAATTTCCCCGAATTAACCGACTTGACTCCCGGTACTTTGTGCGCGGCTCTATTCCCAGAAGATCAAATGTGGTACAGAGCCAGAATTTTATCTAATACCATTGCAGGAGTAGAATCGCTATTTATAGATTACGGCAACTCATGTACCAGCACGGATCTAAAACAACTTCCAGAAGATTTAATTATGACGGCACCGCTAGCCATAAAATGTAGTTTACAAAAAAATGAAGGCATTCCAACGTGGACACCGGAAGCTGCAGCTAAATTTGCCGAAATATCCGCCGAAGGGCAAACGATTTTTACCGTTAAAAAAATATCCTCGGGAGAAACGTCCGTAGTACAACTTTATTTGGACGATAAAGATGTTACTACAATGTTATTACCGAACACTGAAGATGGTTATATTACAAAAATCGAAACTTTGAAAAATATGAGTTTAGAAAAAGAAAACGGAGAAACGATCGATGATGTCGCTTTGGAACCTATGGAAGGACAAAAATTAGACGAAACGGCTAAAGAAAAATTGGAGGAATTGAACGAGCAAGGTACTGAGGGTTAAACTTATGCATATATATATATATTTTTTTTAGTTAGAGGGTTGTTTCAAATTGTGCTACAAATATACTCGGTATAGTTTTAATATGCTTAGCTAAAAAAAATTCATGTACAGTCAACAACATTCCTTTGCTTTTATCTTTATGTATTGCTCAAATTGGTTTCTGAAATTCAATAAATGATGTGCCATCACCAGATTGTCAAATTTAAATTTTTCATGGTGACTTTTGAATTATTCTCAGTGACTGTTTTGAATTTTATCAATTCTAAACTCAAATTTAACACAATTTACACACAACTAATTTATATTTTAGTTGCCTTAAATACTCAACTATCGTGCATATAATAATTTATTATTTCTCTGTCCTAATGGTAGGTATCCATATTATGGTTATGTATTGCTCAAATTTTCTTCAATTTGCTCTAATCAATTAGAGTCGAAAATTTGTTAAAAGAACGATATTCAAGGCCCTGGTTGTTTCTGAAATTCAATTAATGAGGCGCCATTACCAGATTGTCTAATATTCAAATTTCCAAGGGGACTTTTAGTTAGTCTCAGTGACCGTTTCGTACTTATAAAATACCAAAAGCTCTTCTCCAATTCATTAAATGAAACGCGATTGTGTAAGAATTTTGATAATATTCATTAGGGCTTCTTACATTTTAATTGCAAATCCCATTTCCTACTTTATTGGTTGTAAATTTGATATTACCAAAAAGTAATTTATAGGTTTTATACAATCTGAAACAATCTTTGTTGTACTTGATTATTTTGTAGCTTTATTTGTAATTTTGGTATCTTTTGTTAGGTATCTACATTGTTATAGTTATAAAAAAATTCGATTCCATTTTTAATGTCAGAAATAATTTATTTTGTATTGTTTATATGATTTAAATAAATTGTGCAGACCTAACAGAAGTTCAATTTATTTCATGTAATGTCTATTTCCATTCAACGATTATGTGTTTAACCATTTGAAAACCAAAGATAATTTAAATTTAAAAAAAAAACGTTTTTTTTGTAATTTTTGAGTAGTTTAACTGTTTTATAATATACTATTTAAAACTAAACACATAGTCGGTTTATAACTGTTGTCTTCTTTCAGTAATTGCAGCACTAATTCTCACATTTTGTCCAAGGCACTTTGAAACTCTAATTCTTAGGTTTTCTAGTTTAATTTATGTTGTTCTAGTCGATACTTCACCAGCCAATTCTTCTTTGCCCTCTTCAACCTCTTTTAAATAGTACAATCACTAGTTGGAAGGTAAATTATTATAAGTTAAAAGATATTTTTGAATGATATCGTAATGTCACCATCTCTGATGGAATCCCTTGATTGTTCTAGTAGATATCCAGTTCGCTTCCTTGTGAGAAAAAGAAGATTCTAAATGCTTTATTTAAAGGAGACCAAGCACCCTTTTAAGAACCAATGTAATCACCACTGATTTAATACTGGAAGAAATCGAAAAAATGGAACAATTATTTGGCTACTGAGACATCATTGTAGGTCTAAGACAAGCAAAGGTATTACTACTAAAAGAGATCGGAAAAATACATTAACCAGAACAAATTTGTGCTAAGAAATTTAATTGCACACTATCGATTCAAAAAACCCAAAAACCCAAATTGGTGAAATGGGATGATTGCAGATTCCATAAGTTCGAAGAAGAAATATCCATCCACATACTTTCTATAAATGCAAGGCACTATAGACACGGCATTCAAGATCATACTAAATTAAGCAGGACGATTTACCTTATCTGAAATTGGGATGTTCTAAAATAAAAAAGAACTATCGCTGGTTTCCTGAAATATTTGTTTGCAATATGTAAGCCCGACTTCTCAACGTCAACAGTGAGTGCAACCAATATTGTAAAGAGAACAATAGCCATATTAGGTATCAAACCAACACACAATGACATAGAAAAGACGTAATATGTTGGAATTTCTGGAACCGTTGGTGATGTTCATACTGAACACACTGTTTACATTACCACCAACCAAGTTATCGTCCTCAGAGACTGGAAATAAAACCTTCAGTCTCTGAAAACAATAACTTGGTTATCTCTGACTGAAGTTATCGTCTTCAGAAACTGGTAAACAGTCTCTGAAAGCTATAACTTGGTTGGTGATAATGTAAACAGTGTGTTCAGTAGAGAAGTTTTCTTTTCCTTTTAGATTTTTAGGTGTCTAATGAGAGTCTTGCGCTGTCTTTTCCAATCTAAGGATCTTTCTCTTTATCTTCTTGAATCTCTGTCTGTCGATTTATTTCTTGGCCATTTCTTTCGATATAATTGGTGTATTTTTAACCTTATACAAACAAACTTTTACCAGATCCCAAATATACTGAAGACAATAAAAAGTGTTCAAATAATTGGCCAATAAATGTTTCATTTGCCCAAAATTTATCAGGAGACGTGTTCCAAGTAAAAAGATTATTGCTGTTGTATAAATTTGTGGTGTAAAGAAATTCTTCAAGAATCTTCATTATTATAATGATTTATGCATTAAATTCAAATGTTGAATACTTCAAATTAGCAGCTTTTTAATTAATTTGATGCGTTTATTGTCAATAGCACTTTTTCGTAAAAAAATAAGCTACAGCATATGTATCAGCATTTAGTAACTTTTCTGTAAGTATATTTTTATGAATTCCACCCATTTATTAACATATTTTAACTATCGTCATCCGCATGTATCGATATAATATTCAATAATCGAATTATGACAATTTCTTCTTTGAGTTATCTCAAGGTGTTGGTTCGTAGCAAATAACACACTAATTTAATTCCTAAAAAAAGAAATATTAGTAAATACAATAAAAATTATGTCATTTGAAGTAATTGATAATAGTTTTTATAACAAATTCTATTCGTCTATTTAAAAATCCATCCATGTAAGACCTGAAGATGTAGCTGGCTATATAAAAGTATATTTGCCAGATTTATTTATTTGGGAAAATTTCTTTCTACTTCAATTCAATTCAAAATGAATTTATATAGATAAAGCTTCACGAAGAAACTCTACACATTGTGTTGTCTTCCAACATTTTCATACCATCTTCAACGAAGTGTTATTATTCCTTATAATTATTTGACATGTCCTTCTTTTGTAACTGGAACCCTGTGAATATACAACAATTAACATTTTTCATTTGACACATATAAGATTTCCTCAACTTATTCCTATAACAACTTCTGAATAAAAAATGAGTTTTCATTTCTAGGTTCCACCCTGTTCCAAATCGAATTCGTTAATGAAAAGACCATTAGATTGTATCTTCAAGGAAGAGATATCCGTCCGTTACTAGGAGGCTTCATAAATCCTGCTTTTAATCCTCTACTCAATGAAGAACTAACAAATGTAATTAACAAAAATGAAAATATTGAAGACGCCCAAGAAGACATTTATATTTGTGATACAGAAATTAATATTTCGAATCTGGTACCAGTAGAAGAAGCAGATCAGAAAATTCAAGACCATCAAAATATCAATTCTGAAGAAGAATTGAGTTTTGTTACAAAATCTAGTGAATACGAAGATCTTGATTATATACCAGAAAAAGCAATGGGTGTTGAAGAACAAACAAACCAGTATCATACCAAAAACCATGTATTTGAACCAGGAATTAATACTAAAGAAATTGAATGGAAAGATACTGAACAAATTACTTGTGAAGAAACAGTTTCATTTGAAGAATTTGATAATGTCCAAGAAAGTGGAACAGAAGAAACTTGTACAGATATTGACGAAATAGAAGTACATGAAGAAAAAACCAATAATATCAAAAGACAAATGATTTGTTTTGATGATTTGAACGCCAATTCAGAAGAAGCAAAAAAAAATGAAGAAATATTTGTGATTGAAGATGAGGAACATTCAACAGAACAGCTCTTAAAAGAATATGATCACGAAGAACCAAATTCTGAAGAGTTCTCAATAAAACAATTTGAATCAGAAACCGAAGAAATTATTGAAATGGAATCTAATAACGAAGAAAACATGAAAATTATAGAAGATAGTGGAGAACATGTGTCTATAATAAATGAAGATAAAGCTAAATTAATGCGGTTGGAAGTTGAAGAAATTGATATTTCTACCAAAGAATTATATAAAACCGAACATAAGTCCAATTCTACGCAAATTGAAACTACTGTCAATGAAAAAAGATCAGAAAATGATACAAGTTTAAAAGAACATAGTGCTAAATCTAATGTAACTGGTAAAACCAGTAAACATTCAAAAACTGAAATTAAAAAAGAGACTATAACTTCATCAAGTAGAAATATAAAAGTCGCTAGCACAAAAAGCACTCCTAATAAAACCAGTACCAAGACATCACCTACAATTCAATCAAAATTAAAAGTAGATAAAACATCACCTACGAACCAATCAAAAATAAAAACTGACAATAAAACGCCGGTGAAGTCTACTCTGCAGAGAACGAATTTACTATTGCCGAAAGATTTGAGTAAAAAGAGTGAAAAAGAATTATTACCAAAAGAAATAAGTCTACCGAAATCCAGTTTACGAACAGATCTAAAGAAAACATCACCTACAACTAAAGTTTCTTCAACTAAATCGTATTCAAAAATAAGTCCGGAATCTCAATTAAAGACGAATCCGGTTACGAGTAAAATTAATTCCTCAAAATCATCACCAGGTAAATTAATTCAAAAAAATAGTTTTTCAACTAAATCCGCTAAAGTAGATTCTCCTGGAAAAGAAAAACTATCGTCGAATTCACAGACTGTTGTTAATGATATATTAAAAGATATCGTAGATTCTGCAACAGAATAATGAAGTGTTGCGTTGTGTTGTTATTACATAATTATTTTGATTTGTTTTAAGTTCATGACATGTTTTTATTTTGATAATAAAAGGTTTTTTTTCAATTGGAGGGCTTGTATATTGGGGTTTCCATTATAAGTGGCATTCGGAATAGTTATTAAAAATTTTCAGACACCTATTCACAGCTTCAGGCCTCACCCACCTAAACTCACCTCGTTAATTTGATTAAAAAATATTATGAATCAAATTATTCATTCAAAATTTCATAAAAGAAAATTTTTATTATTACAAATTGCGATTTTTAGTGAAGATTTTTAAAACTGAAGGTTTTTTTTTTCGTTAATAAATCCATTAGAACGCGTTTATGGGCATATTTTAGATGGTTGCAGCAGTTAAATGGGGAAAATCTTGCACCAGGCTTTGGGGGTGGGCGTCATCACGGAACATTCGTCTAGACCTATTATAGTGGGGCATAGCACACAGGGAAAGCTCTACTGGCTCGACTATAGAAGGGCGTCACAATGAAAAGGTTAAATTGAAGTGTTATATCTCTTCATCGCATTCATACATTGTCTTATATGTGCTGATCAAATATATAAAGGAAGTGAAATGAAAAGTCCAGTGCTTGTTTAAACTCATTTTAGTTCTGGACATCTGAATTCTACAGGCCCTCTTGTCGTCTTGTCCCCCAGGGGGAGTCGCTTAGATCTACTAACAAGCTGAACACATTTTCAATTTATAAAAAAACTTCCTCGGGCCCCTTATCATTAATTAAAGCACTCGGTGGGTATAAATCAGTTTCGTTTGAACAGGAATAGTATACAGTCTATTTTAATGGAAAATGTTTGAAATATGGGTAACAGTAAGTTAGAATTTCTGGAACCGTTGGTTGTATTCAAATTAAACACTATTACCAACACTCACTCTCTGTCTGACGTGCGTTTCGATAACCAAATTATCCTTTTCAGAGACTGAAAGTAAATAGTTTACCTTTGGACTCTGAAGACGACAACTGTAGTGTAAATGCAGTCAGACAGTGTAATTGTGAGTGGTAGTGTAGGTCAGACAGTGTATTTTTGAGGAGTAGTGTAGTCAGACAGTGTAATTTTGAACGATGTTGGTGTAGTCAGACAGTGTAAATGTGGGTGTAGTGGTAATGTAGTCAGACAATGTAATTGTGAATGTTGGTGTAGTGGTAATGCAAACAATGTGTTTAGTATTGCGATAACGGTAACTTTTGGATTTGAACCTGACGCTATATACTACAAATCGTTTATAATTGAACTTATGTTCATAAAACAAGAAGTAAATACAATCCAAATATTATTTCAATAAAGACTTGTGAAGTCAAAATGTGATAATTCATTGCAGTTTATTCTTTAAAAAAATGAAGTTTACTTTTTGGTATAATTAGGGTTGTAGTTCTGCGTAGGTCTTCAGACGTACCTCACGGTACACTCTTCACACAAGGTTGTAAAAAGTTAAACAGATCTTGACTGTATATCATTAGACAAAAGGCCAATAGAGAAGAAGTCGCTCAGCATTTATTCTAACCTATATCGGAAAATTTTGTTAGGTTAAAAGTTTTAAGTTGCACATGTGTTGTATGTTTTCGCTTTAAGTTTAAGTAACAACACAAAGTTTTAATATGCAACACGACGACGTTGTATGGAGTATCATTAACAAAACACATTGTTCGTACAAAACGCAAACAAAGACTCAAAAGTTTTGCCGAAATGAATATAATCTTACAGGTCTATGTAACAGATCGTCATGTCCATTAGCGAACAGTCAATACGCCACAGTAAGGGAAGAAAATGGGATAATATATTTATTTATGAAAACAGCGGAAAGATCAGCGTTTCCTAAAAAGACTTGGGAGAAAGTGAAACTTTCTAGAAACTTTGAGAAAGCTATTCATCAAATCAATGAAAATCTACTTTATTGGCCTGGGTTCATAAAATCAAAATGTAAACAGAGGTTTGTAAAAATAACGCAATATTTAATAAGAATGAGAAAATTAAAACTTAGAAGACAAAAGTTGTTGGTTCCAATTCAAAGTAAAGTAGAAAGAAGAGAAAAACGCAGAGAAGAAAAAGCTCTTATTGCTGCTAGAATTGAAAAAGGAGTAGAAAAAACTCTATTGGATAGATTAAAAAAAGGTGTATATCAAGATTTATACAATATTTCTCCACAAACGTTTGAGGATGCCGAACAAGAAAGAGAATTGGAATCCGAGGAAGAGATAGAACAAGAACTGGAAAATGAAAATTTAGACACTGCTGAATTTGTTGTAGCCGAATCAGATGATGAAGACAGTGATACTGAAAGTGTTAGTGGCATTCCCGAAGAAATAGACTTGGATAGTAGCTTTGAATCATCAGATGGCTCTGATATAGAAGATTTAACTCCAAGTGTGACTAAAAAGACCCCTAAGAATAAAAAAGATAAACCTAAACCAGGATCGAATAAGAAAAGTAATAGGCCTAGGGTTGAAATTGAATATGAGATGGAACATGAGGAAATTCAAAGGCAGATAGTAAAATAAAATATTTATTGTGTAAAACTTGGTAATATATACTACACAGTGATTTTAATTTTGTTTTAAAAAATTGTGATATATTAAAAGTTTTTAAAGCTTGTGTATACGTAAAGTAAGTATGTAATTATATTGATATCAATGAATGTGAGGGCAATAAAGGGTGTTTCATTAGAATGTGCCATCTTGTCACAAAAATATGAAGCGAAGCTCTTAGCAGCATTCCAAACTTGAAATTTTGTTTGTTCATATTATTACATCTAGCCATGAAAATGTCAAAGTGCATTTTGATATCTAGGAGAAAGGGGGCACTTTTCAAAAGTTTCCACCTTTAAATTTTTTACTAAGCCACTTTTATTTAAAAATTAACATTTCAAGTAGGTACCTGTGACTTAACCTTTATTAAACTTGCACTATATTGAAATATACCCTATCTGTGGGGTACTTTTCAACAACTACAAATATCAAATTTATTTTAATATCAAGACATAAAGAAATTACTATATCTTTTCAGGATAACATTTTTTTCTAATTATTCAATTAGAAAAAACATTTAATTAAGTTTTTAAGCTCAAGGCTACATGATTTTTTCTTGAATTGAAGACAAATTCACTGGAAATGTCATGGTAGATACGCCCGATTCCTCCAGTGATGTTTGGTTGGGGAAGTTTCAATTTCTGTGAATCATTTTCTTGCAAGAACTTTCCAGTCTAAGTCCAATCTTTTTCTTCAACTTCTTCTTTTTCTCTCATATACATAACAACTTTCTTCTCTACAAGAATGAACTTGTAGCACTGTTTCATCAATTAGGTTCTTTTCAAAATCAATTTTTTCTTTAACATTAGCAGTTTTTTTTTACATTTTTGTCGTGATTTTTTTAGTGTCCAGACTGCTGCAATAGAGGTTTGTTTGCTTGTACTTGGGAAACTTTCTACTCAGTTCCCAAGAGCTGATAATTTCTCAGGCATGTGATTTACAGATGAAGCTACAAAATTATCATCACTCCAAGCAAGGCGATTAAATAGCCAGTCACCGGTTTTTTTTAAATGCTGAAATGATGTGATATTTGCCATTGCAGCAAGATTGTAGATGCTGATTGTTTTACCTGGGTTTGAAATCTAGTCATTCTGAGATATTTTTAACTTTGACTTGAAAAGTCCAAGGACCTCATAATCAAAAGGCAGTGCTGTGGAAAGGTCACTAATACCATACCATTTTTCTTGGCATACATTACAGCATCTAGTGAACAGTGGGTTTCGTGCTTGTCCTACAATAATATTGTTATCTGCAGAACAATTTTTATGCATCTTAATATGTTCCAAAACCTTCAAAAACAGACTCCTGCAATTTTGTTTTTCTCCCATCTATTTGGTATCTTTGAACCAAGCTGTTTTGTGTAATCATAAGCAAGCTGTCAACTTGTAATTAGATCTAAACATCTAATTATATATTTCTAGAACATGGTTACTTGTTCTGCAATGAGCACTTGTTGACTAGTATATTTAGAGGTGTAGAATATGTTGGCTGCGACTCTATTGGATTCATCATTGCTAAGATTGACAACTCCTACCTTACTTTTTTCAGTCTATAATTGTGCATTCAAATAATTCTGCAGTTACTCTTAAAGATGTTCCATCGTAAACTACTTTCATTGCTTCTTCTTCATTTACTTCTGGCTTCTTCTTGTAACTTCACTCCATTTTTATAATCTAGAAAAAACATAAAACCTGAAATAACAGAGGTGGTACCTTCCAACCTGTTGTTCCCCTCAAAGTGCCACCAAATTTTCTGAGAAAGGGAGTATTTATTTATATTTAATGAAGAATTTAATTATTTGAAATCAGGTCTTATAACATGTCTAACTAAAACACTCAGTAATTATGGAAAGAATGGCGGGAATCCATATGGCACTTGTTATCCATAAGGAAAGGGTAATGGCTGACCTTTTGTCCAATTTCTGAGTAGTATTATAGGCAAGAAATTGAAACTGTTGAGTTCTCTATGTAGAAAGGAGTCCCCATCTTCCCTACTATTAAATTGCTCCAATATTTTCTTTATACAAGAAAATTTCCAGAGGATTTTAGGTTTAATAAACTTTCATTGAAAACAGGTATTTATTTCAACATTAAATGAAAATTTTATATGGATTGAGTATTCCATTTGGATCCATTAGTTTCTTCAAATCCTTCATTACTTTTAAAGTACTCGGGGGCTTGATTTTATCCATCAGCTTCGCTTTTGTAAATCCCACACCATGTTCAGCACTAATGCTACCTTTATATCTCACAATTTTTTCCAAAATGAAAGAATCAAAGTTTGATTTAACTTCCTTAGTTAAATCATTCTTCAGTTGAATATGTAAATGTAGATTACCATCACCTACCAAAAATAGTGTACATTAAATATGTTTATATAAACTATACAATAATAAATGAAAGTATATTTGAAAATTAATACAAACAAATAGACAAAATTTGAAAATTGAAAAAATGCTATTCAATTAGAAAAACACTGAAACAAGAAAAAAGTGTGATTGTTGAGTAAAACTTATACCATATAGTCAAATGTTACCTATATGACCAAATCCAAATACTCGCTCACTGATATCTTTAGCATAATCGGCGACATCATCAACGATAGTATAATAATGCGCCAAGGGTACAGATACATCATAGTACAACATTTTGGATGCCACTTTTTGAAAACCGTTCGGTATATTTTCTCTTATGGACCAGATATCCTGAAACATACCATTAATTAAGACTTTATCATCTTCCCCATAGACCTGACTAGAGAAATGGGACATAGAAAACAATCAGGAACCGAAAGGAATTTTGTCAGCTGTAACACATCAGATTTTCAAACTATCATACAAAGATCAAGAAGGTTTATATTTAAAATGCTGACATTTTTGTAAATTTTTAATTATTGAATACAAAGTTACTTCTGAAAACTTAACTTACTTGAACTTTATTTGGCTCATTGGCTACAGTTCCATTAAGTACCAAAGCTTTTTGTAAAGATTCCTCCAAGAAACTATTTAATTTCTCTTCATTGTGCAGAGCGTTACTTCCAGAAGTTTCTATCAATAAATAGAATGGATAATCTCCTATGGGAGATTGTTGTCCGACAACATTTTTAATAAAATCCATTGAACAGTAATCAATCATTTCAATGGCAGATAAAATTTCTCCAAGGCGGTACCGCAATAATTTTAAGGTTTTAAGGGCTTTGTTAAAATTCTGTAAACCTAAAACAGAAGTGGAAACAGATCTGTCTGGCTAAAAGTAGGTAATAGTTATGCTAAAATATAAATCATAAAAGAGCAATATTAGCTATCAAGAAAATACAAAATTTAATCTAACTATGGTGAAAACCTAAATGGAGGGTTCAATTTAAAGAACTTTGTTAAAAGAGTATCTTAATACATAAGTTCCCAATCAAATTTATAAAAAATGCTTCTTGTTTTACCTAGAAAAGCTACATTTATATATTTAGGACGCGATGGACATTGAATAGAGACTTTCGTAACAAAGCCTAATGTCCCTTCAGAACCTATAAAGAGATGTTTCAAATGATATCCTGTATTATCTTTTTTAAGAGTACCAAGACAGTCTAAAATTTCACCATCTGCTTTTACCTGAAAATAATTTTTTTTAATACTCAAGCATCTATATTAAGTATATTTATATATTTACAACTTCTAATCCGAGAATATTTCCATGTAAATTTCCAAAACGCAACAGTCTTAAACCACCTGCATTAGTTGAAACATTTCCTCCAATTTGACAAGATCCTTTCGCACCAAGATCCAAAGGAACTATTAAATCTTTAGTAGCTGCTTTGTTATCTATAGTTTCTAAAATACATCCTGCTTGACAAACTAGTACACCTAAACAAATGAATAATATACTATCCTAAAATGAAAAATTTTATCCTTTTCCAACCTGAATCTTCATCTAAACTAATAATTTCATTCATTAATTCAGTTGATATAATCACTTCATCAAAAACTGGAATGGATCCACCATTTACCCCGGTATTTCCTCCTTGTGGACATACTGCTAATTTATTCTCGTTACAGAAAGACAAAATTTTAGAAACCTCTTCAGTAGTTTTTGGTTTAACAACAAGATTACTTGATTCTATCAAAAAATCAGTTGGTAACCAAAAACGAAACCCAGTATTATAGTTTCTACTAAAAATAAAAAAAACAAACCTCTTACTTGAGAAAACCAATCGACGTTATATTTTTCTGCATCTTCTGGATTTGTAATAACTCTATTTGTACCTAATACACGTCGGAAATAATCGATGTGACCGTCATTTATATAATTGTAGTTACCTCTTGATACATCAAACACATTCTAAAAAAGAAATTGATTCTTTTATTATATGCAGAAGAAAAAGTAAAACAAACATTGTTAGAAGAATAAGATGTTTACCAGCACATTAAAAGGTAAGAACTACCAGATATTAATAACTAGTAGTACCAAAGAACCATTAAAAATCTTTTAATGTAGGTTTGAAGTATTATGATCAAAAAAATATCATTACTTCCAAAAATATTTTGTGAAAATTATTATCTCTAACATATACAAACCTGCATAAAGGATTTCTGTTAATTTGAATTTTTTTTTTAGTTATTAGTTGGGTTCCTTTACATTTACTTCTATTTTTGAGCGGTGTTTAGTAAGCCTGGTGTTTAACATGTAGTTGAGATTTGCGAATTTATTTTCGTTTCCTTTCTTTGAAGAGGAACGTGCATTGAACTGAGTTATGATGTCAACATTTACTTTGTAAAGTACAGTTTGGTGTAAAGCCTTCTAAAGAAATCCTTAATCGAAAAATGTTTCAAACAAAATCCAATGCCCTTTATAAAATACTGAAGGAATGTCTCAGTTTATCATTAATTTTGATCCACCGTATCAAAGTGAGAACAGGTGAGCTGATATTAGCTCAATTTGGAAAAAATCAGATCATTTGCAAAAGGAAAGATATAAATGTATTGATTGGTAGATCAAATAAATCCTTTTCTTTGTAAAGTACAATTTTTTTAAACAAAATCCAATAACCTCATTAAAATACTTTTCAACATGTGATAATGAATTTTTTTAAGATTGTATTTTTAATAATTAGAAGGATATTATTTAATATTATAACCTATTTTGAAATGTAAATGAACTCGGATAACAAAAAAGATATTGCTTACTCACTTTTGTAAATTCTGGTAACTTTTGTGACAAATTCCTATAAAAACCATTAGCACGCCCTGTATAAGTCTTCAATACCTTCGAAAACATTATTTAAAAACTATTTTTAACATATGAGAATACCAAAAAGAATTATAGGAATTTTATTCTTTACTGATAGTCAGTTACTGATAAGAGTTGAAAGTTTAAGCCTACAGCGGTTTCGTTTTGTAATAAAAATATCAGGGCTGGCTTCAACTCAACTAGTTATTAATAGTACCAAAAAATAAATTATGATTATTTTGTACTACTTTAATAGAACTTATGCAAATAATTACACATTTCTTCAAAAGGATAAGTCTTACCAAAAAAATAAACCGATTAAAAAATTTCATTGTAAATTCTAAGAAATATTTTTCTATTACTATACTATAAATTGCCAGTGACACTTGATTCTTCAAAATTATTTTACAATAAATTTCACTTAATGATTTGAAATTAGATCATTTAGAATAAATAAAAATAGGAAAGTAAATTTTATTATAATAGCGGTGCCATCTGTTAGTGAATAGTATAAGTTACATTAAACTTTAAATAGAATCCTTCAATTTTATTGATACTATATTTAAATATCAAATTTGATCGGACACTGTAATGGATCATGAGTAATAATTATTGAATGTATCACTTATTTTCCATTTTTAGCATAATTTAGTTCTCACAAACTAAAAAGAAAAAGTAAATTACATTTTATTATACTAGTCTTGTCATCTATTGGCGAATAGTAAAGTTGTATTTGACATACAAAAACCTTGAGATTTATGGATATTGGATTAAAAATGGTGGTTTTATAAATATCCATTAACAAGTTTGGTTTTGCTTCAAATTAAAAACATATTCTAATGGATTATACTTAAAACATTAGTGAACAAATTACCAAATGACTTATTCTCAATTTTTGGAATATTTTATTCACATAAATTAAATAAAATTGATTCACATTTCATTATATTAGCGGTGCTATCTGTTGGGCAATAGTACAAGTTATATTAACCTTAAAACAGAATCCTTCTTTTTTATTGATACGCGATTAAAAATGGTAGTATTTTACATATCCATTAGTATTATTTTTTGTTTTAATTTCATGTGATTTGATCGAAATTGTAATCGATTAACTGTGATAATTTATAAAAAAATGAAAAAACGATGTAAAAAAGATCCAGGTCTAGCTGTATTGGTCGGGCTGACACAAGGTTCCCACTCCCAGGCGCGATCCCACTACTGCACGACGCGGGGACTTTTGGCTGCTGAGTTTCCCCCCTGGCCCGGTTCGCCCCTCCTTGGCTGACCTGGCCGTCCCGGACTCCTCCAGGACGCCCATATCGACGCCATGCTTAGTGTGGACACCCGGTCGACGTAGGATAACCCTGAACCAGGACTCCCGACCTCAAACCATCCGCTGAACCCGACCTCCAAGTAGCTGGATTACAGGAGACGCCACGCTCCCAGTCGAGAAATGATTGCGTATTGGGTCTTAAAACATACAATTTTGACATAGACAACTAACATTACAATCATTATAAATAAAGTCATTTAAGTACTTTATTGTTTACAAATTATTTAAAATAATATTTCATTCGTCGATAGCGAGAATAATGTCAAGTTGAACTACGCTATTGATATTTCATATATATCTATATAAAAAAAAACTTTGCCAATGTCTCCTTCTGTGAAACCCTGCTTAATACGAGGAGTGATAAAAAATATACGATGTATAAATTTTTATAGCAACAATTTCAACCAGGATGTTTTCACACCCTTATATATCGTAACAAATCAGTGACAAGTTAAATCCTTTCCGGCTAGTCAATCTGTTAGATACTTAATTAAGAGCGTATTTATAGTGAAATATGTATTTTGAAACAGAAGATGAAGATTTGTTTCAAATAAATAAGTTTCACGATTGATATGCTGACATTGACAAAACGGATGAAAATCATTCCAGTAAAAGCTTTCCAGAACTACTTTTAGTTACTAGGCTTGTACATAAATTGACGTTTTCACGGAATTTCCACAATAAAAAACATATTTATTGGAATTGGTTAAAACATATTTGGAAAGCTTAGACTTCTTTCTATTTTTCGATAGATTCAATGCATTTTTGCACGCGGTGTACCAAGATAGCTTAAAACCTCTTCGTCGGTTGTAAATGCAGAGCCTGCTGATATCAGGGATTGTCTCGCTTTGATTCAAGACAAGAATGAAGGTTACAGACAGCTCCCAGGGATGGAAACTGGAAGAAAGGGAGCCAAGCTACACGACAAATCTCGCCTAACAACGTTCCTAGATTTCGCAGCTAACTGGGAACCTTATTTTATAGACAACCCTCGTAATTACTCAACCTTGGCTCATGGATATTGCTAGTCCATGACAGTATTTTTAAGATCAATTCTAGTAAGCTAATTTTCATTGAGCTCTTTTTATTTTTGTAGTTAAGAACTGCAGGGAGACTATAGATACTAAGTTTAACTTTTATATTGTTGCTACTATTTTTTACAGCACGACAAATAACCATTTTTTAAAATTAATTGCAATAATAACTTTACAAAATATAAATTTTTGCCTATTCTAAGTATTAAGCTTGATAATCACGACTTACCTGGATCATGTAGGCCAAAAAGTCTAATGTCAATACTACAAACTGGTACTGGGGTCTGTCATTAATAATATTAATGAAATTCAAAAATTCAAGTAAAAAAAATGTACTATGTATAGTTTTTGTAAGAACAGTCCGTCAGGAACGAAGATGAAGCCATGAATATAATCTAAAACGAAGATGGAGCCGTGAATATGACCAAGTAGAGAAGATGGAGTCAAGATTATCACCGAGAACAAAGATGGAGCCATGAATATAATCAAGAACGAAGATGGAGCCATGAAAATGACCAAGTGACCAATATGACCACCAAAAACCAAGATGAAGTCATCAGTTCTCTAATCATCGACAGCTATGAGCTATAGCAAGGGCAACCAAGGGAATTATAAAGTGATTACCAAAGCAATTAGTACCAAAAAGGCTTCTTCACTTTGAGTAATATTAGTAACTGGAAACTTTGGGTACATGTTGAATGAACGAGAATATAGAGCCAATAATATTACCAAGAACTAAGATGGGGTCATGAATATCACCAAAAACGAACATGGAGCTAGGAATATCACAAAAAACGAAGAGACAGACATGAGTATTCTAATCCTTGACAGTTATGAGCTATAGCATCGGAAACCAAGGGATTACCACAGTATTTGAGACTGTGATCATCAACTTTTTATATAATAATCCTTTTTTTGGTTTTTGGATGATATCGAGGATCATGACATTAGTGTAGAGTACCTTATAAAGCATTTGACATTGTATATACATCTCCAAACTCATGTATTTACACTTCTTTTAAGTCTAAAATTCTGGTTTCCACTGTAAATCATATAGTTGGTAAATATAGAAAAAAACAATTTTTTGAATAAAATATATTTTCAAAATTTAATAACAATATAACAAATTGAAGATAACAAATATTCTAATAAATTCATAGCGAGCAAAAAATGTGAAAACGTAGACACAAAATTTTTTATGTAAAAACGGTACAAGTAGGAGAAAAGGGACGTAGGTAGATAAATTTCAGATTCGCCAAATATAAAAATATATCTGTACATTTGACAACGTCTTCCATTTACAATTTTCTCATTTTGTGTCGATTAATATTTGTTAATGAGGAAATTATGATTTTTTATTACTTTTGAATGAAATATTGATTGATTTTCAATATTTTTGTATTGAAGATGAAGAAAACTAGTGAAAAGGAAAAAAAGAGGTAAATATTTGAAGTTATATAAGTACCTATTTTATCATTTTTCTTTTCCCTGTGATGCTGATTAGTTCAAAACAAAATTTTCCGAACAATATCCAAACAGTTGTAAAACAGATAGACAAAAAGATATTTGTTCTAATCAAAGATTAATTTCCACTTTCCTATATCAATATATGAAAAGCTTTCCTACCACACTGGTGAGCTTGAATCTCCCAGTTCCACTAAAAAATAATTTTGAGCATAAATAGGTTGAAGGTCTTTGTCAAAAACAATCTTTGGTTTCGTTGAGTCGATTCTGGAATGGTACAAGTCACTTGATTAGCTAACTTGAGAAAGGACTACTGCACTTGGATCCTGGATATAAAGAACTCAGGGGCAAAGGGATTGCCAACGACATGACCAAACTTTGAGTCAGTGAATCTCTGAAAGGATTCAAATCAGTACTACTGGATTGAGGAAAACTTTAAACTGTGTTAAACGAAAAAAAAGGCATGGGTCCAATTATATGGTTGTAAACAGATCGAAAACGTCATAAGTGGGAAAAACCCCCTCAGTTTTGACAGGGAAAATATTGTAGTTGAGTAGAAGGAAGGCAAAGATTCTAGTAGGTCTAATCCCAGAGCTAATGGAAGTTCAGTGGAATAAAAAAGGAAAGTATCGAGCTCTTATGGAGGAAAATTCTTCGAATTTGACATATCCGAAGAGCCTTGCTTCAAAGACAGAAACGTCTAGAAAATTCTCTAGTTCTGGACAGCTGCAAGCTATAGCAACGGAAACAAAAGGGACTGTGGAGGGATTATCAATGCAATCAGGACTAACAAAGTTTTTTTCATTATGAATTATAGTAATAACTGCTAACTTTGGGTACATTTTGAATGAAGAAGAAAATGGAACCATGAATATCAACAAGAACGAAGATGGAGTCATTGATATCACCAAAAACGATGATGCCAGAAGTTCTCCAATTGTAGAGCGAAACACCAAGAATATCACCAAAAACTAGAAAAGAGCAATAAATTCTCCAGTTCTGGATAGCTACGGCAAGGGCAACCAAGGAAATTGTAAAGGGATGACTAGAGCAATTAGGACAAGGCAAGAATATCCCCAAGAACGAAGATTGAGTCATTAATATCATCAACAATGAAGATGGAGCCATGAATATAACCAAAATACGAAGATTTAGCTATAGATATTACCAAGAACGAAGAAGAATGAGTCATGAATATTACCAAGAACAAAGCCATGAATATAACCAAAGAATTAAGATGGAGCCATTGTTATTATGGAACAGTGAAAGTTGCCAAGGACAAAGATGGAGCCATATTTAACATCAAGAAGGAAGATTGAGTCATGAATATTAACAAGAACAAAGATGGAGCCACGAATATAACCAAAGAACAAAGATGGAGTCATTTTTATCATAAAAAACGAAGATGGAGCCATGAATATAACCAAAGAACAAAGATGGAGTCATTTTTATCATAAAAAACGAAGATGGAGCTATTAAAATCACCAAGAACGAAAAGGGAGTTATTAAAATCGCCAAGAACAATGAGGGAACCATGAATTATACCAAGAAAGAAGGTGGAGCCTTAAATTCTCTGTTCTGGATAGCTGTGAACTGTGTCAAAGGGACTCTAAAGGGATTACCAAAGTAATTGGGACCAACAAGGCTCCCCATTGTAAAAAAAATAATAACTATTGTTTTATTCTATAGAATTATCACATTAGTGACAGATAGAGACCAATTAATCCAAATTCTTAGCTTCACATGAGGGGTAAGACATGAATTGAATATATTTTATTAATTTAAAAAAATGTGTATTCAATACAAAAATATGTAAATCAATTACAAAATTTTTTGGCTTGGTAAGTTTAATATAAAATTTTTTCTGCTAGTAAATCAAAAAATAGTCTTCGCTACAACTTGGAATAGAAATTTTGTTATTTACTAATTTTATACATAAACAATAAATTTTGTTGTATCGACTAATAAATAATTGAGTATATCAATTTATTATTTGTCGTGGAAAATTATTTTCATTGAACAAATTTTGTAAGTGATTCGTTTATAATAAACAGGAATTTGTTATAAATAAATTTAATACACACTCTGGGATAGAAAAGTAGGAAAATTTGTTGCAACGAGTAAATTGTGTAAAAATCAAAAACTAGTTAGTGAATTTCTGCTCGGAATGTTCTTATACAAATTACTTTAAGGTGGTAACACTTTATATGGATTGAGGATGCCATTGGGATCCATGAGATTTTTTATATGTTTCATTAACATTATAGCTTCGTTACTTTTGGAATAATGCATGTATTTCGGTTTTCTGAATCCGATTCCGTGTTCAGCGCTCACACTTCCCTTGAACTTTGAGGTGACTTCGTAAACGTACGGTTCAATAAGATCCAGGATTTCTTTGGTGAATTCAGACACTGAGATACTCAAATGGATATTACCATCGCCTTGAAACAACAAAAAATTACATCAAAATTTAATTTTTGGCAAAAATAATTATACAAAAAAAAACATGAGTGGTAGTAAAAAAATTATTATTATTATTGTTACCGATAAAATTCAATATTAAGAATTACAAAGTTCTCTATTTTGCAATTGCAATTATAGAATGTCATAAATGTTTAATGATTAGTGATATCAAAATACAGGGTAAATCAAAATAATTCCGACTTTTGAGATCCTGTTTTTCAGAAGCTTTTCGAGTGTAAACCAACCTGGAGATTCTATGAGGCACAATAATACTTTAAAAACTATGCGAACAATGTTTTGGAATATGAACCAGAACAAAGATAGAGCCAAGAATATCACCAAGAAAGAGAAGATGTAGCCAAGAATAATACCAAGGAAGTAGATTTAGCCAACAATATCTCAAACAACGAAGATGGAGACATGAGTAACACCAAGAGTGAAGTTTGAGATATGAATAACATCCAGAACAAAGATGGTGTCATGAATATCACGAAGAAAGAGAAGATGTAGCCAAAAATAACACCAATAACGTAGATTTAGCCACTAAGAGTGAAGTTTGAGACATGAATATCATCCAGAACAAAGATAGAGCCAAGAATATCACCAAGAAAGAGAAGATGTAGCCAAGAATAATACTAAGAATGTAGATTTAGCCAACAATATCTCAAACAACAAAGATGGAGACATGAGTAACACCAAGAGTGAAGTTTGACACATGAATACTGTCCAGAATAAATATGGAGCCATGAATATCACCAAGAAAGAGAAGATGGAGCCAAGAATGAGCTCAAAATTAAAAGAATAACACTTGGTTGAATTAAGATACGACGCAAAGAGGTATACGAGGAAGTATATAGAGAAATCAAAAAAAAACTGGAACTAAATTTGATTTTATCAGTTTTGTAGCAATAATGAAATGAAATCAACAAAATTGAGCCAGCAATAGTTTTTAACTACTTTAAGTAAATATTTATTGATTTTGCTTAACGAATCATTATCAATATTTGAAAAGCTACCAAAAACAAACTTATTCTTTTAATTTTCCTCAAAAAATAAATAATTTATGACAAAAATAAGTTAGTACGTTCAAGCAAAGATATTCTTTGATACCGATATTTCAAATGCAACTTTAGAGCTTATTTGGAAATGCTATAAGGAATTCAATGAGCTGCCTGGTGGAAGGAAGAAGTGCTCTGGATCCCTGGATACAGGAGCAATGAAATAGCTGAAGACATTGCCAAGCTTGGAGTTACTCAACTGTTGACAAGACCGATTTCTGACAACAACAAAATGTAATTAACCAAATTGGAAATTGTATCAACCAACAATTAGGCAGCCCACGTCATTGGTTATTGATTTTGAGCTATTTCCTAATATTCAACCATAAAAACTTCGAATAACGATATCAGGTATACAATATTTCTGAAACTAAACGCATCTTCAGGTCCAGTATAATGACGAAACATCTATCTTTTGGGTTCTTAACAAAATTTAATCGATGATATTGAAGACTGCATGAAGTAGAAGTGGTCTTTGGAAGGTTTATGTTGGTATCTCTTAATTTTAGGCTATTCTATTACCGATAGCCATAAATATCTGAACTAATAGTTACAGGTGATGAAATTAAAATAATGAGTTGTTTAAATAAGGTACCAAATATTGAAGATAGGCAATAAATAGTAAAAGTATATTTTTTTTCTCCCATCTCAATTATTTTCAGTGCTCAAGGTATCGTTTATTCCCACCTGGCAAAATCGTGACGATTCCAGTTTTCCAGATTCCAGAAAAAACTATCATACAATCGTTGTTTTAATAGATTCTTTGAAGATGATACTTGACCAAGTCGATCCCCAAGCATTTTTACTTTTTCGTTTATAATACCCTTTTAAATATACAAGTTTTGATTAACAAATGAAATATCAGATATGTAAGTTTAAAATGAGGTGCTTAGAATCAAAAACCGCCATATTTTTTTAAAGTTAAGTTTGGTATTGTTTTTGCCATGCTGAATTCAGTACAAGAGTTATTTTGTAGCAAATCCCGCCATATCTTAGTGTATTTTGAGGTTAAGTTGCAATATCCGCCATATCTAAAGGCACTTTCACGCCATTTTCAGTTTCAAAACCCGCCAAATCCAAATCGGCCAATAGAATCGCCTAGTTTCATCACGTGACTACCCATAGTCACCTCTGCGAGTCGTTTACCCTTTATGATTTATTTTCCACAGGATGTTTGGATTGATTGAGAAAGTTTTGAAAAATAAGGACAATATTCTTAAGCCGGAAGAATATGAAGAAGTTCTGGGGAAACATGGAACCGTGTTTATCATGTTGGAGTCACTGGAATACTGAATCTGTGGCACTTAAAGTTCACTCCATCAAAAAGGATTATGCTAAAAAATAACAAGAAGAAAAATAACATTCCGGTCCGGGGTGAAGTTTTTTAATAGAACTGAAACTTGTCAAGCACAAAATCTGTCACAAAACCAATGTTTACAATGTTTCACATATTACCCAAAAGGGGGTTAACCTTAAAAATAAAAGATGTTGCGAAACTGCCAACAAAGCACTTTGGACAAGGATGGAGAAACCACAAGACGCTAAAATTTGGAAAACCGTAGAAGAAGCCGAAGATCTCAACAATGAAGAAGACGAAAACATTATTGTTGATGAGAAAATTGATACAGATATTGTGTGATCTAATATAACAATAAATAAAATTTTATGTCAAGATTTTTTACTAAACATTTGTTTTACTAACTCCTTTGCAGCCGAAGCTCATTTTTGTTTCTAATCCCTCCAAATATTGATTTTACATTTTTCCGAATAGAACTATGGGGCAGCAGTAAACCTTGAAATACGAAGATACTGAAAACATTCCAATGCAAAACACTCTGTAGGTTGAGTAGAGCCTTCTGGTACGTTACTAAGCATCTGAAGATCTCACTAATCAAATATGTGATCAAGAGTCACCAGCAAAGAGGAGATTGAAGAGAATATAAAGAGCAGAGCTCCCGCAATAAATACTATCAGAGTACCGTCAATGGATGGTTCCTGATTAACAAATTATTGATTTTTTGGTAAAAAACTTTGAATTTTCTGTTTGTGACAGTTTTTTTTTCCACTTTTCCGAAAATTTCTTGAGATGGACTCGGCGGATTTTGATTCTAGTCGCCTCAAATATCGTTTCTTTACACCCGATATCGAAAACTCACCAAGGTGTCCGTATCCACAAACTCTATGAGACCTATCACCCAACCGTTCTTTCATTATTTCAACCAAAGAATAGAAACTTTCAGTCGGAAGAGAAATATCATATTTGAAGATGTATCCGTCGTGAAGAAGCGCCTCGGTTATCCTTTCCCTCAAATCCCATATAGACTGAAATTAAGTGTGTCATTAGTGACTATAATAGATGGATGAGTTGAATTATTTTTGAACTGTAGATTCAATAAAATTCTCTCCAACACAATTTTTTTTATTTCAGTTTAACGTACCACGACAGCTCTGGTCATTGGCACCCAAGCACAACAAACAGTTTGGTGGCTTTAAGAAACTTTAGATGATAGTTAAATGTCTACTTGAGGTTGGTTTTCATATCAAACTGCAGGTGAGGATGTGCTTAACAGACACAGGAACCTGACAACTTTGACTTTCTGACGACATCAAATAATAAATAATTTTTGTGTGGTTGATGAGTAGTCTTCTTATTGTCACTACTTAAGAAGTTTATGGGCAGGTGAGAAGTTATGTACTGCTCCATATATCGCGCCAAGATTCTTGAATGAGGTTAGTCTTCAGATAATCGGCAAGCTGAACTGGGATGCCAGAAGGATTCTTTGCGGTTTCTTTGGCATGGCGACGCCTGTTATATAAAGAGTTTGGTAGAAGTTGTGAATGTTTTGGACTATTGGTGAATATGGTTTTAAATGACTGTATGGATGAAAGAGAGTCAGCATATATATTTATGGGGAGGAGAGATAAATTTGAAAACTTGAAGGACACTGTATAGTTAACATTACACGTCGAAGGTAACCGGAAAGAATTTATGAGTTCGTGGTTTGCAACCGACACCGGATGTGCCCTTTGCTTTGGAGGCATCCGTTTAAATAATAATTATCTCGAAGGATTTTTATGCAGAAAGCAGGTCAAAGAAAGGTCGGTATTTTGGAATAGAGGTGCGAGCAATTGATGGATAGAATTTACAATTATTCGTGAGTTAGTAGGTAGGGGCGTGGTGGTAAGTAGCGATTGAACAGGATTAGAAGTATTGGAAGATACTTTAACAGCATATGACAGAAGAAGATATTGTCGTATTGAGGTTAGTGATGGCTTATTAGCTTTCCTAGCATCGGAGCTTGAGCGAAAGGTGCCAAAGGAGAGGCGAAGAGCAGTGTTATGTACAGAGTTCAAAAAGTCAGTTTTAGACTTGGTAGTGATAAAACAACGGTAGTCAAGCTTTGAGATAATGATTTAAATCATAAAAAACTATGAAGAGGAAGTAGATATGGGACAATTGTCGATATATAATGAGGTAAAGCACATAGGGAATGCAAATAAGGAATTTGATAAATAATAAATGGATAACGTAAAAAAATTATTAAAAGTTAGAAATAAAATAGAGTGTATGGCTCAAATTAAGAAGAAATTGTAAAAAAAGAGAACACAATTGAAGATATTACAACATAGATTAATTATAACATAAAAGAGTTGGAAAGAAATGACAAATAAAAGAAAGAAATAAGTTAAGGAAAACGGGGATGAAATGTGAAGAAAGAGAAAACAATTGAAGACATTACAACATAGATTAATAATAACATAGATTTTGGAAGAGTGAATCAAGAGCAGCATAGAGGAAGTAGAAAATGCAACACATAACACCCAAATGATAAAATGACTAGGACAAAAAGAGAAGTTTTGGGAGTTAATACTGCTTCATGATCCGAGAGACCTTAATTAAAGACAGTACAGTCGATGGATTCTGAATCATACGACGACAAGACATATTATGGTTGTCGTTAATTATGTAAACATTTTCATACAAAAATCACTTTACATTGTTCATGTTTTTTGGTATTTTTTGGGCCTCCTGATCATCAATTCTTGTACGACAACATGTAAACTCAACTTAAAAGCTTTGATTGATTCTCTCGGGGAAGAGTCAATATATGACTAACCAAGCAAATTCTTCACCTCAAGGATTAAATGTCATCGTACAGATATTTTTCTTTAAGGTGCTTTAGTTTAGAAATAGACGAAATTTGTTTACGGTGACCTCTAGCCAACCTTCATTTTGCTGACTTCGTTCGTTGTTGTACCATCCAAAGCTAAACCTTCGTTCATAACATTCTCCAAAAACGAATTCGTCTTCTCCTCGTCGTGTATCAAGTTACTTCCATGGGTTTCTATCAACATGTAAAAGTTATGTTGACCGATGGGCGGTGGGACCTTCAAATGTTTCAAAACTAGATCCATACATAAATTGTCGATTAATTCGCACGATGATAAAATTTCTCCTAATTCTCTTTTGGCTTTTTTCAGTGTTCTCAAAACTTCTTCGAACGAATTTAAACCTGAAATACAAATTAAATTAGTATCATGAAGGTTGTTTATATTAATTTGTTCACCCAGTAACGCCACGTTGATAGCTTTGGGTTTCGTTGGACAACTAATCGCAACTTTAGTAACAACTCCTAAGGTTCCTTCGGATCCTATGAAGAGGTGTTTCAAATGATATCCCGTATTGTCTTTTTTTAAAGTGTTCAAGCAGTCGATTACTTCGCCGTCTGCTTTAACCTAAAAAAATATGATGTTAGTTGATATATTTTTTGATGTACTTTTATTATATTACGGCTTCTATACCGAGGATGCTTCCGTGTAGGTTACCGTAGCGTAAAAGTCTTAAACCGCCGGCGTTTGTGGATACATTTCCTCCAATGTGACAGGATCCTTTAGCGCCAAGGTCTAAAGGTATCATCAAATCATGATTCGCTACGTAATTTTCTAGGTTTTCGAGTATACAACCAGCTTGACAAGTCAGAACACCTAAAATATAAAAAGTTGTTAATTATTCTAAAGTTACAAAATATTGTGTATAATGAGTTGCGTCGGCCATTTGAGGGGTGAATACCCGGACTAGTACTATGATATTTTGCTATTTAGTTGCTTATTTATTTTACAAAAACCAATAATTTTATTGCTCATGTCGTTGCCCCATACCTTAATAATAAGCTACCGCAGCCATATGCATTATCTCATCTGAATTTTTATATCCTCAATCAAGTAAAAAACCCTGATGGTCAAATCAGTAGTCAAAGTGGTTGTAATAGCATGTAATTTGGGCGATTTTTGTTCCAACAGTTTTTTTCCTATTTTTTACAAACTGAATCTACATTTTTCCAGATTTTCCATCTGGTAAAAATCGCTGGAGGTCCAATCTGTAGTCAAAATGGATGTAATAGCATGTAATTCATGCGATTTTTGTTCCTACGGGTTATTTTCAATTTTTTACGAACTGAATCCACATTTTTCCAGATTTTTCATCTGGTAAAAGTCGCTGGAGGTCCAATCTGTAATCAAAATGGATATAATCGCATGTAATTCGTGCGACTTTTGTTCCTACAGGTTATTTTCAATTTTTTACGAACTGAATCCACATTTTTCCAGATTTTTCATGTGGTAAAAATCGCTGGAGGTCCAATCTGTAGTCAAAATGGATGTAATAGCATGTAATTCATGCGATTTTTGTTCCTACGGGTTATTTTCAATTTTTTACGAACTGAATCCACATTTTTCCAGATTTTTCATCTGGTAAAAGTCGCTGGAGGTCCAATCTGTAATCAAAATGGATATAATCGCATGTAATTCGTGCGACTTTTGTTCCTACAGGTTATTTTCAATTTTTTACGAACTGAATCCACATTTTTCCAGATTTTTCATGTGGTAAAAATCGCTGGAGGTCCAATCTGTAGTCAAAATGGATGTAATAGCATGTAATTCTTGCGATTTTTGTTCCTACGGGTTATTTTCAATTTTTTACGAACTGAGTCCACATTTTTCCAGATTTTTCATCTGGTAAAAGTCGCTGGAGGTCCAATATGTAATCAAAATGGATATAATCGCATGTAATTCGTGCGACTTTTGTTCCTACAGGTTATTTTCAATTTTTTACAAGCTGAATCTACATTTTTCCAGATTTTCCATCAGGTAAAAGTTGCTGGAGGTCAAATCAGAAGTTAAAGTGGTTGTAAAAGCATGTAATACGTGCGACTTTTGTTCCTACAGGTTATTTTCAATTTTTTACGAACTGAATCTACATTTTTCCAGATTTTTCATCTGGTTAAAGTCGCTGGAGGTCCAATCTGTAATCAAAATGGATATAATCGCATGTAATTCGTGCGATTTTCGTTCCTACGGTTTATTTTCAATTTTTTACGAACTGAATCCACATTTTTCCAGATTTTTCATCTGGTTAAAGTCGCTAGAGATCAAATCTGTAGTCAAAATGGATATAATAGCATGTAATTCGTGCGACTTTTGTTCCTACAGGTTATTTTCAATTTTTTACAAGCTGAATCTACATTTTTCCAGATTTTCCATCAGGTAAAAGTTGCTGGAGGTCAAATCAGAAGTTAAAGTGGTTGTAAAAGCATGTAATACGTGCGACTTTTGTTCCTACAGGTTATTTTCAATTTTTTACGAACTGAATCTACATTTTTCCAGATTTTTCATCTGGTTAAAGTCGCTGGAGGTCCAATCTGTAATCAAAATGGATATAATCGCATGTAATTCGTGCGATTTTCGTTCCTACGGTTTATTTTCAATTTTTTACGAACTGAATCCACATTTTTCCAGATTTTTCATCTGGTTAAAGTCGCTAGAGATCAAATCTGTAGTCAAAATGGATATAATAGCATGTAATTCGTGCGACTTTTGTTCCTACAGGTTATTTTCAATTTTTTACAAGCTGAATCTACATTTTTCCAGATTTTCCATCAGGTAAAAGTTGCTGGAGGTCAAATCAGAAGTTAAAGTGGTTGTAAAAGCATATAATACGTGCGACTTTTGTTCCTACAGGTTATTTTTTATTTTTTAAGAGCTGAATCTGCATTTTTACGGATTTCCATCAGGTTAAAGTCACTGAAGATTAAATCTGTAGTCAAAATGGATATAATAAAGTCCATAAAAATCAAATCTATAGTCAAAGTTGATGGATTTTTTATATATTTGTTATAACAGACATTCTAGAACCAAGAGTTTCATCCTCCTCTTCACAGAATATTTACTCGTCAGACTTAATGTCATCAGGTTCTTCTTGATGCCTCAATGACCTGTAAGGTAGCTAGTGAAAAGGTGCAGCTTGGTTTTACATCAATTGGATACAGAGGTATCGAAGTCCCGAAGAAATTTTTTGGAATGAGACCAGGAAGGCGCCACTAGAATCCTTCTGACTACCAAAATGTTTTGTCCAAAGGAAATTTTTATTTGTTTGATTATCAAAATGATTCGCCATGTCACATTTCATGTCGTCGGGCAGAAGCTTAGTGATAATGAGTCCCACATACCCCATAGTAAGTTGTTTACCATTAAATAGTCTTTACATTGAAAGTTTGAGTTCAATTCATGGAATATTTCTGAAAAAATGTTTATTATTACCTGAGGTATCATCTAAATGGATAATTTCGTTCATCAATCCGGTCCAAAGAACGACTTCATCGAATACAGGAACAGATCCTGCTACTAGGCTAGTATTTCCACCTTGTGGACAAACGGCAAGACGATGTTCATTACAAAATGATAGTATACTGGAAACCTCTTCAGTAGTTTTTGGTTTTAGGACACATTGACTATAACCTGAAAATTTTTTTTATTGATAACTAGGACCTAGAAGCTGCAGACGTCATTGTCATAACGTCGAGGAGTAAGTGGGGATAAGGACAAGAAGAGATACAACTAGAGTAGAATTTGGAAACAGTGGAGCTGTAAATAAAGATTGAGGCTCAGTTAACAGTGAAAATAATCTGGCCAGGATTCCAAAAAGTGCATCGGAAGCTGTTAACTCAATGCAGCAATCAACTATGTGGATTTTTCAACACGAACCAATTCCAAAAAATTTTGTACGTGGAAGAAACATGTTTCTTTAGCATTATTTAAGTGGCAAAAGCTGCGAATACTGTAATTTGTTTGGTAGGGGTTGAAAGAGAAATTTGGAAAAAATCTTTCAGTTTTTAACAAACCAGAAGGTCGAGCTGGTGGGAAATCCACAATACTTTCAGAATAACTTTCAATTATCAGAATAATGGGAAAATTCGTTTCTACTCCATTATTGGACAACAATTCATTGTTTATCTGTACATTTAAGTCTAATCTACATTTTTTATACAACCTCCAACAGGCAAAAGTCGTAATCTGTGATTATGCCATCCGATATATTATAAATATGTTCACACCTTCAATTTTTGCATGTAGAAAATTGATTACGAATAATGTCAGATGTACGAACAAAAATTCGGAAAACATTTGCCATAAAAACCATCCTTGTGCCGTTTCCCACCCTTAGATATCCAACAATATTACCCACATTATCCAGAATGGCGTCGCTACAAATGACCCTTAATTTGTAAAGCGAGTTATATATATACGATAGCCCCTCGATTTTCCCGCATTATTCCCTCACGATGTTACCCCAAACTAAACGTTTTCAACTACAACGTAGCCGGCGATATTAATTGAGATTAGTCTTCAATTATTACTCAAAATAATTAGAGCGACGCGACGCATAGGAGATCGTCAGAACTTGAGCAAAAGTCGACTCAAGTTGTACGTTTAAAAGTCTGTAGCTTTCAATCTTTTTCTGATGATAGCATCTCAAAATGGACGAGCATGGATGGGATCCTCTAAAATTTCTTCTATGTATCGGTTCGCCGTTAATTCCCTTGCTCAACCGCAAGTTTCAATAAAAACCAGCTCGGTTTTTGCTTCTATTGAAAGGCACGCCAAAACCATCCAGGAATCTTCTCCAATCTTCTTTTATGCAACATTGCGCGATCCTCTGTAGACTTCTATCGCTACCATCCCTGCACACACTGCTTTTGTCTGAGACGGAGCCTCATCATTCTTCAGCCCAATCAACGTGTTAATGGAAAATCGTAGAGGGGCTGGGGTTCATTTGAGACCATCTAATCCTCGCGTTTTTCTGAACTCTTATTGGACTTCGACACCAGTGAGGATCCGATATCTTAGGTAGAGTTATCAGTTTCTGAGTGACGAAGATAAACTCTTGAAACAGCATAATAAATTACGATGTTTATTGTTATAGGAAAACTGAAAAGAGCCATCCAGATTAATCATCGCGATCTGAAGAACGCCTAGACATGGCTTCTACTTCTGTTTTCTGTAATGAAGAAGTGGCAACGGCGGCTTTTTATGAACAAGGCATTGGTAAATTCGTAAAACGATAACAAATCTTCAAATAATGGGTAAAATTTATCAATTAGAGCTTCTTTTAGTAGTTGAAAGGTCTAAGGTAGTTCTAAAACACTTCGTAAGTCAACATTCGAGGGAAGCTAACCCGAGGTTTGAGTCCTGTGGTGTTCTAAGTATGGAAATGGGGGTTTCTACATGTTCTCTATGCCGTGACCCAAACTAAGAACTCAAGGTATCGATAGACTGATACGACCCTAACAAAAGCTGCGGACATTAAGAAATCGAGTCATTACAAGCAAGAAATTGTCCACTGAATCAGTTAAGATACATCACAGTTTGCCTGGGTACGTAAAAATTAGCGCAATGGAGTACTGTTTACCAACAAAGCAAGATTTTTTCTAAGAATCAACCAAGTCGATGAAATATTGCGCAAGATGTCAGCTATGATATGAAGCGAAAACACTTTGGACGCTAGGGGCGGTTTAACAACATACTGTTACATAACAGACATTTTAGAGCCCCATACTCCATTTATAGATCGATGGTAAATGATCTCCAAGACATAGATATCCATACTTTGGATTAACCATCGCAAAGACGTGAAGAAACACTTATGGATCAATTTGAGTCAGTAAGTATCCAACTGGAGGTCTAGTGGTGGTTTATAGGGAAGGGAATGCTGTGAGCGGACGCCCCACAAGTAAATATGTCGATGGTAAATGATCTCCAAGACGTAGCTATCCATACTTTGGATTAACCATCGCAAAGACGTGAAGAAACACTTATGGATCAATTTGAGTCATTAAGTATCCAATTGGAGGTCTAGTGGTGGTTTTAGAGTCGACTGCTTCATGACAGACATATTTGGACCTCATGCTTTATTTATAGGGAAGGGAATGCTGTAAGCGGACGCCCCACAAGTAAATATGTCGATGGTAAATGATCTCCAAGACGTAGCTATCCATACTTTGGATTAACCATCGCAAAGGCGTGAAGAAACACTTATTGATCAATTTGAGACAGTAAGTATCCAACTGGAGGTCTAGTGGTGGTTTATAGGGAAGGGAATGCTGTGAGCGGACGCCCCACAAGTAAATATGTCGATGGTAAATGATCTCCAAGACGTAGCTATCCATACTTTGGATTAACCATCGCAAAGACGTGAACAAACACTTATGGATCAATTTGAGTCAGTAAGTATCCAACTGGAGGTCTAGTGGTGGTTTATAGGGAAGGGAATGCTGTGAGCGGATGCCCCACAAGTAAATATGTCGATGGTAAATGATCTCCAAGACGTAGCTATCCATACTTTGGATTAACCATCGCAAAGGCGTGAAGAAACACTTATTGATCAATTTGAGACAGTAAGTATCCAACTGGAGGTCTAGTGGTGGTTTATAGGGAAGGGAATGCTGTGAGCGGACGCCCCACAAGTAAATATGTCGATGGTAAATGATCTCCAAGACGTAGCTATCCATACTTTGGATTAACCATCGCAAAGACGTGAACAAACACTTATGGATCAATTTGAGACAGTAAGTATACAACTGGAGGTCTAGTGGTGGTTTATAGGGAAGGGAATGCTGTGAGCGGACGCCCCACAAGTAAATATGTCGATGGTAAATGATCTTCAAGACGTAGCTATCCATACTTTGGATTAACCATCGCAAAGGCGTGAAGAAACACTTATGGATCAATTTGAGACAATAAGTATCCACCTGGAGGTGTAGTGGTGGTTTATAGGGAAGGGAATGCTGTGAGCGGACGCCCCACAAGTAAATATGTCGATGGTAAATGATCTCCAAGACGTAGCTATCCATACTTTGGATTAACCATCGCAAAGACGTGAACAAACACTTATGGATCAATTTGAGTCAGTAAGTATCCACCTGGAGGTGTAGTGGTGGTTTATAGGGAAGAGAATGCTGTGAGCGGACGCCCCACAAGTAAATATGTCGATGGTAAATGATCTTCAAGACGTAGCTATCCATACTTTGGATTAACCATCGCAAAGGCGTGAAGAAACACTTATGGATCAATTTGAGACAATAAGTATCCACCTGGAGGTGTAGTGGTGGTTTATAGGGAAGGGAATGCTGTGAGCGGACGCCCCACAAGTAAATATGTCGTTGGTAAATGATCTCCAAGACGTAGCTATCCATACTTTGGATTAACCATCGCAAAGACGTGAACAAACACTTATGGATCAATTTGAGTCAGTAAGTATCCACCTGGAGGTGTAGTGGTGGTTTATAGGGAAGGGAATGCTGTGAGCGGACGCCCCACAAGTAAATATGTCGATGGTAAATGATCTCCAAGACGTAGCTATCCATACTTTGGATTAACCATCGCAAAGGCGTGAAGAAACACTTATTGATCAATTTGAGACAGTAAGTATCCAACTGGAGGTCTAGTGGTGGTTTATAGGGAAGGGAATGCTGTGAGCGGACGCCCCACAAGTAAATATGTCGATGGTAAATGATCTCCAAGACGTAGCTATCCATACTTTGGATTAACCATCGCAAAGACGTGAACAAACACTTATGGATCAATTTGAGACAGTAAGTATACAACTGGAGGTCTAGTGGTGGTTTATAGGGAAGGGAATGCTGTGAGCGGACGCCCCACAAGTAAATATGTCGATGGTAAATGATCTTCAAGACGTAGCTATCCATACTTTGGATTAACCATCGCAAAGGCGTGAAGAAACACTTATGGATCAATTTGAGACAATAAGTATCCACCTGGAGGTGTAGTGGTGGTTTATAGGGAAGGGAATGCTGTGAGCGGACGCCCCACAAGTAAATATGTCGATGGTAAATGATCTCCAAGACGTAGCTATCCATACTTTGGATTAACCATCGCAAAGACGTGAACAAACACTTATGGATCAATTTGAGACAGTAAGTATACAACTGGAGGTCTAGTGGTGGTTTATAGGGAAGGGAATGCTGTGAGCGGACGCCCCACAAGTAAATATGTCGATGGTAAATGATCTTCAAGACGTAGCTATCCATACTTTGGATTAACCATCGCAAAGGCGTGAAGAAACACTTATTGATCAATTTGAGACAGTAAGTATCCAACTGGAGGTCTAGTGGTGGTTTATAGGGAAGGGAATGCTGTGAGCGGACGCCCCACAAGTAAATATGTCGATGGTAAATGATCTCCAAGACGTAGCTATCCATACTTTGGATTAACCATCGCAAAGACGTGAACAAACACTTATGGATCAATTTGAGACAGTAAGTATACAACTGGAGGTCTAGTGGTGGTTTATAGGGAAGGGAATGCTGTGAGCGGACGCCCCACAAGTAAATATGTCGATGGTAAATGATCTTCAAGACGTAGCTATCCATACTTTGGATTAACCATCGCAAAGGCGTGAAGAAACACTTATGGATCAATTTGAGACAATAAGTATCCACCTGGAGGTGTAGTGGTGGTTTATAGGGAAGGGAATGCTGTGAGCGGACGCCCCACAAGTAAATATGTCGATGGTAAATGATCTCCAAGACGTAGCTATCCATACTTTGGATTAACCATCGCAAAGACGTGAACAAACACTTATGGATCAATTTGAGTCAGTAAGTATCCACCTGGAGGTGTAGTGGTGGTTTATAGGGAAGAGAATGCTGTGAGCGGACGCCCCACAAGTAAATATGTCGATGGTAAATGATCTTCAAGACGTAGCTATCCATACTTTGGATTAACCATCGCAAAGGCGTGAAGAAACACTTATGGATCAATTTGAGACAATAAGTATCCACCTGGAGGTGTAGTGGTGGTTTATAGGGAAGGGAATGCTGTGAGCGGACGCCCCACAAGTAAATATGTCGATGGTAAATGATCTCCAAGACGTAGCTATCCATACTTTGGATTAACCATCGCAAAGACGTGAACAAACACTTATGGATCAATTTGAGTCAGTAAGTATCCACCTGGAGGTGTAGTGGTGGTTTATAGGGAAGGGAATGCTGTGAGCGGACGCCCCACAAGTAAATATGTCGATGGTAAATGATCTCCAAGACGTAGCTATCCATACTTTGGATTAACCATCGCAAAGACGTGAACAAACACTTATGGATCAATTTGAGACAGTAAGTATCCACCTGGAGGTGTAGTGGTGGTTTATAGGGAAGGGAATGCTGTGAGCGGACGCCCCACAAGTAAATATGTCGATGGTAAATGATCTCCAAGACGTAGCTATCCATACTTTGGATTAACCATCGCAAAGACGTGAAGAAACACTTATGGATCAATTTGAGTCAGTAAGTATCCAACTGGAGGTCTAGTGGTGGTTTATAGGGAAGGGAATGCTGTGAGCGGACGCCCCACAAGTAAATATGTCGATGGTAAATGATCTCCAAGACGTAGCTATCCATACTTTGGATTAACCATCGCAAAGACGTGAACAAACACTTATGGATCAATTTGAGTCAGTAAGTATCCAACTGGAGGTCTAGTGGTGGTTTATAGGGAAGGGAATGCTGTAAGCGGACGCCCCACAAGTAAATATGTCGATGGTAAATGATCTCCAAGACGTAGCTATCCATACTTTGGATTAACCATCGCAAAGACGTGAACAAACACTTATGGATCAATTTGAGTCAGTAAGTATCCAACTGGAGGTCTAGTGGTGGTTTATAGGGAAGGGAATGCTGTGAGCGGATGCCCCACAAGTAAATATGTCGATGGTAAATGATCTCCAAGACGTAGCTATCCATACTTTGGATTAACCATCGCAAAGGCGTGAAGAAACACTTATGGATCAATTTGAGACAGTAAGTATCCACCTGGAGGTGTAGTGGTGGTTTATAGGGAAGGGAATGCTGTGAGCGGACGCCCCACAAGTAAATATGTCGATGCTGAATTATCTTTAAGATGTAGATATCCATACTTTGGATTAACTACTGCGAAGGCGTGAACCATTTTGAGTCAGTACGTTGGAGCTTTACAGCATCCATTAGAGGTCTAGATATAAGCCGAAATATGGTATCGAATGTTGCAATTTGATTTAGAGTGTGCTGAAAAGATGTGCAGCAATAATTCAAGCAAAGGAATTGGAAAGAAAATACGAATCGTCTTGAAACGAACAGTCGAATCGCGAGTAATGGATATAAATTAGTTGTGTATTCAAAATATAAAATAGTGAAGTGAAAATATATTAGAGGTATGTAAATGGTAGAAAAAAAACATGAAAATAGGAAAAATCAAAAGTTATAAAACCATTTTTGAATCAGTATGAGTCCCTAACCTAATTATTGTTATATGATGTGTTGTCGTACCTCTAACAGATCGAATCCAGTCAATGTTGAAACCTTGACATTCATCCGTATCTGTAATAACGCGATTTGGTCCAAGTAAATCCTTGAAGTATTTCAAGTGATGGTGATCTAAGTTGGCGTATTGACCTCTTTTCACATAAGGATATCGGTCCTGCAATAAGACAGTCAATCGTTTTGGTTTTGTGACAATTTCAATTAAAGAACGAGTTCAATTAAAAATGATTTTTACTCAAAAGTCTATAATAAAAGTCTGAGAAAAAGATTTATTCACTTTTTTATGAAGTGAAGTAATGAGTGAAAGTTTTTTTTAAGAAAAAGTCGAAATAAAAAATTTTATTTTGGTTTGGATATACTGAAAAATAAGCTATAAAAGGAATAAAGGCAGATTGGTGGGTGGTTAGCTAGTTAATGATTTTCGTTATAGAAATATACGAAGGGCGGCTAAATAAGCACCTTTAGTATAATATTTTGGTTGATTTATTCATTCAGTCCGATAAGAAGCAATTGATCGAAAAAAATTTGGTAAGTAAAAGGTGGTTCAGCCATAATGCACGATGTTAATTATGGATCGCATCTTAACGTCAAGTTTTTTGCCCAAATTATTCATGTACTGACTAAACAATTATGTATGTGGAAGCTATGGGCGCGTTAGGAGCCACGTTTGCTCAATTTGGACTTTATTGGTGAGGTTTAAGAAAAACGAGTCGGATTATTTGGGTCGATTTATAACTGTAGATGAATCCTGGATCCACCTCTGCATTCCTAAATAAAAAAAAACATTCAAGACAATAGATTGCGAGGAGCAAACCTGCTTCGAAAAAGGCAAAGACAGTTTCATGGGCTAGAAAAGTTATGATAGATCAGGGTCGATAATATTAAGATAGTAGAACCCACTGCCAAAGGAGGAGAATATGATAAAAATTAAAGGAAAAATAATTTACGGGCGATCTTTGGTTGAGAAAAGGGGGGGAGTTTTTAAAGATAAAAAACGGTTTATCTGGATTTCTGGCAAAACTACCCAGTCTTACCCATGTAGGAGTCCCTAGACTTGAACGACAGGGCTTAGCTTGGGCCAACGCTGGGACTTAGCAAACCAATAATGGTCAAATACTGGTTGAAGTCTGGGTAACTTAGCCTCGGCCATCTCATAGTGACCCAAGCCGAGCTGAACTCTGGGTAATCCGACCTCGGCCATCTTATAGTCGGCCAGGCTTGACAGAACTGTGAATAACGTTAATAATAAATAAAGTTTTGTTCTAATATCTTATCCATACAGAAAAAGTAATAATTTTTTATAAATAAAATGCTTTTATGCATAAAAGACAATAAAAAATAGAATAATAAAAAAAGTATCACTTCTTTATTTGTCTATTTTTACAAGCAACCAGCTTGGCCCAGGGATACAGACCAGTCTTGGGTTTATCTAGGCTACCATGCCTGGTCCAGACTTGCAAACCAAGCGTGGGACATTGTTATCATCCCAGAGTCCCACCAAGTCTGGGCCAAAAACGGCTTCCAAGCTAGGGTACATTTTTGCCCAAATCTGGGCCTAAAGTGGGCTCATCGTAAAATCCTATATGGGTATGAAAAAAATTCAGAAAAGTTATGGCTAATAAGCAGATCTACAACTTTTGTATTCAAAATTTTTTCATATAACCTCAAAATTTATATGGAAAATTGAAAAAATCGAGTTTTTCGTTTTTAATTTTTTTGTTTTTTAAAATTTCAGACTCTAATTCTTTGTGTTACATTTCACATTTTTCGCGTAATTAGAGTAGAAAAATTTAATTAATACGTAATGTTTAAAAAATATTTCGGATGCGAATTCTTTCCTCTTATTTTTTGTTTTTTCTGAGAAAGTTTACCACGGCCATCGTAATATTTTTTTACACCATCAGGAAATAGAGATTCCATCGGATCAAAGTCTCAATGAATTTTTGGAAAAAGCTGATATTTTCACGGGAGTATTTTCGTTGGAAAATTAGGACGCTTTTTCGATATTATCTCAAAATAACGTGAAAAAAATAAATATTTTAAATAAAACAAATTACAGTATATACGAGACATAAAAAGGTAACTTTTCACAAAATTTCGTGAAAAAAAAAATGTTTTTTGTAAAAGATAAAAATAAAAAACCAAAAATTAGGTTCCTTCATTTTTTCTTATCAATTTTGAGGTTATGTGAAAAAAGTAAAAATATAGAAGTTGTAGATCTTCTTATTACCTACAACTTTGCCATTTGACTTTTTTCCATAAGACTGGTAGATTTGCCGGAAAAACCCTTAAAAACTCACCCCCCTCAGATCGCCCGTAAATTATTTTTCCTTCCATTTTTATTATATTTTCCTCCTTTTCCAATGGGTTTCATCCTACTATTTAAAGGTCTACGAAGGCCGTCTTTTGGAATAATAATGGGATCGTGCTAATGAACTATCTTCAAAAAGGCAACTGCATTTCACAAGAATTACATTTCAAATTAGTTTATCACCCACCATATTCATCATATCTTCGCTCCGAGTGAATCTTCCCTGTTTCATAACCTCAAAGTTTGACGAAGACGTCTATTTTGTGAAGAAAGACTATTATTTAAGAGAGTATAAAATATTAGAGCATCCCTGAATACCATGTTCGTATCTTGGCTCTGTGGTTGTAGTTGTAATGCAGCGAGGGCTGTATTGACCAGCGCACATGGCAAAACTATGACCATACAGTACTACAGGACTTCCTGGTGCAATAAGTACGACGTGGCGTTCAGTATAAACGTCCAGATCATGTAGGACAACGCAACACCACATAAAGTGGGGTGCGACGAAGAATTATTTGCTTCTTTTGAAGAAGAAGATGAAGAAAATCTCACAAGGAAACGTTATCTATAATTTCTACGAACAGAAGTTACACCAATTCTTGCCAATTGTTTTCAACAGTGTGTACTGGGATGTGGATTGGAAGATGAAGACCAATAAAGTAGCCCTTAAGATTTCCAAATCTAACATCCTTAGATTATTTTCTATATGGTTATTTGAATTTAAAGATTTATGTGAATGAACGGAAGAATCTACGGAAGTTGCATTAGAAAGGGAGTTGATGAAATGACTCCGGATCTGGTTTTCACGAATGTCGTAAGTTCAAACCGACGACGAGCAGAACTAAATAGGATTTTTAACTAATTCTGCCAATTCACGTTAATCGTAATAGTCTTGGTTACCACTCGTCCCACGATTATCAATAATCCAGAATCCGATTATGTACTTTCGATGCGGCGTTGTCTAATTTCGCCTTTTTTTCGAAAAAATATTTAATAAATTCTTAAATAAAATTTTAATTCATTCAATGATGAAATTCTAAATAGAAGCTACTAACTGAATTATATTGATTTACCTTCTGAATAATTTATGGAATTTATATGTACGAGGAGTGTTCTAAAAAAAATTTCACGATGACGTCTCAAAACGGTCGTTTGAGCACAATTTTCTCAACTTTTTTAATGTTATCGTCGTGCTGCAAACTTTCTGTATTGTATCGTTCCAAACAGTTTTCTGAATATATTTTCGGATTTCTGCAGAAAATAGAGGATAATTCCCAATTCTCAAAAAAACCCAAGCCATAGACTTCAACCATCCCAGAAGATTTCTACTATGTCATTTCCACTTAAGGCTTTGTTCTTTGTTTTTCGCATTAACTGGATGTTCGATCTGACTCTGAACAAAGTATGGAGGCGAGTCTGTCTCATGAAGGAGCTAGGAGGAAAATTCGGATCAACCCATCCTCTTACCACACTTCATACGTATAAAATCTACAACCGTCCCATAATCGTTTATAGAGCAAACACCAACTACACTCTATCTAATCATCCCTTGTCTTGCGGAAAGTCTGTTTACAGATACTACGAATACATGTGCCAATTCAGCCCCAGTAATACTATTTCTCTGGCTGTATCACTATTTTTTCCTAAAAACCCATGAGGAAACTTCCCTAGCCCCCATTCGACTGCTAGCGAGGGCCTATGAAGACCACCCAGAGTATTGGATTTCTGGATAATTCCTCAATCGCCATTAGGTGAAACATAAATCTGAACTCGTCGATTTTGCAGGTTTTTGTTCTTCTGAAAGGGTTTTGAAGTAATTTTTGCAAATTTTTGATATTCAGTTCTTCTGGTATGATCCATTTCCAAGAATAGTTGAGCTCAGTGCAACGTCGGGTTCCTGGTTCGAGGAGCATAGAAGTATGTTAAGTTTGGCCAATGAGGACTAGTATGCAACTGCAAAAAAGAAGCTCTTGCAAGAAGATAGTGCAGCTTCGTCAGAAACAGTGGCTGATTGGTACAATTCTGCAAAGTCATCACAAAGCAGTATCTGAATTACCAGAGTGAAAGGGGACATATTGAACGACCAGGTACTGCGGTGCAGATAGATAAGGCTAAATTTGGTAGGCACAACTTCCATATGATGATCGAGATAGAGAAATCTTGATCTCACTTATCATAAAACATGTGGAAGAACTTGTTATAGAACAATACTTCTATAAACTGTGAGATTCTAAATAAAAATCATTTTTTTTAGGTTAGGTTAGGCTCGTTCTAGGTATTGTTTCAATCTCTCTGAATTATTTCAAACAATTTCTTTTCAAATTATACGTCGCCCATCCTATTGTTATACAGCTGTAGATTCCCAATGAATAGTTGCGTATTAGTCTCTTTTTGGGGTATGGTGCGAGGTATATCAGTCGGCGTTGTGCTATAACAATGAAAAAGTTTCCATTGTGCCGATTTATATAAAAAATATGCGCTGCCATTGCAAATTCCTTTGACAATCGCTATTATAAATGTCTAAATTTTTTGGCGACTGCGTAAAAAAGTGGATTTGAATATTTTTCTAAAAACCCTCGTATTTTTTAAACTATAAAAAACAATTTTTGTATAATGTCATTCATATCTTCATACATATACTTAAAACTGGTTATTTAGATCAAAATATAAATATATACGAAGATTGCTAAGAAATAAGTTATACGAGGGTTGCTACTTAAGTTTAAAGATCAACAAATAAAAACAAATATTTCTAATTGGATTTGGCTTTATTAATTTTCAAAATATTAAGCGCGGTGTTATAGACGTGTTTTGAAGCACCGCGATTAAAATTTTTCAGCATTTCTTCCCACCAATCGACGCGAGCTTTTTTTGAACGATTGTCAAATTATCGGTATCGGTATCCAACGCGAATAAATTTTTTTTACTACCAAATGTTCATGCAATATCGAATGTATGGGAGTGGAATTAACGCCTAAGTACGCCTCAATCTCACTGTATGTCACATGACGATCTTGCATTATCAGTTTACGTATAGACGATTTTGGACGACCTGGTGCTTCCAAGTCTAAGCAAGTTGAATCATATTCTCGTATTTACATCCACTTCTGAACATATTTCAATATTTTCTTTAGAAAAACATCAAATCAGTGTTCTATTAAATGTAATTTCTCAATGTTTCAAAATTTTCACAATAATTTTCTATGGAACGTGGAAATATTTCCGTAGTAACGACTGAACGCCGACTGACTCGATCAGTGCAGAACTAAACGGAAGCGTTGAATACTTTCTGAATAACCATCGTATATGCAGTTATCACGCGATACATTCAACTGTTTTATAATAGAAATTCAAAAATATTTTCAATCACTTTACGATATATAAATTTATGTTTAAATCTGGCATCACTGTAAAAGATAATATTGCTCGTGATCTGTATCCTACCTTAGTTAACTGCGGTAGCGTGCCTGCGCTGGCGAGTTGTCTGGAAAACTGGAAGGGCCGCTCTAGCGAGGGTCTCGCTGGGAAAGGGCGCCTCCCCGGGGATTGGGAGAGCGGCCCGATCAACTGTCGGACTCCCTTGAGAAACATGTGGCGCTGTTAGACGGAAAAGGGGAATTTTGAATTATTCCACGAATCTGGAAAACGTTAACTTTATTAGTTTTGCGTTGAGACTTTAGTTTTTTTTAACAATATATGTGTCAGATAACCCTCAGGATAATATTCACGTAACTTCTTTACTGTTTCTTTGATTGTATTAACCTAAATTCTTATTGTCTATGTTTATTTAATATCGAAAAGGCACTCTCAGTAGCCATTAGGTTTGATTTGTTTTGTTGCCTTTATTTATGCCATAAATCATGTAAAGAAGATCATGTTTTGTAAACATGTGTCAGCATTTATTTTACTATAGAAATTGGGTTGTTTTAAACACTCTTCAATGAATCTAGTTCATTTAATGACTATTGTTAATTCAATCGTTTGATATTAATTGAGTTCATTAATTCGTAAAACTATGTTTTTGTGTTAATAAAGTTTTTAAAAATAAATTTTTAAAAGTTAAATTTATAACTGGCGCAGTCGTAGTAGGATTGCGATACAGAAGCGCGAATATCTACGTTTTCTTCGAGGAACAGGAAGACTTTTAAGAAATCAGAAAATTGAGGAAAAGAATATGAATTTGAAGAAAGAAGATGAGCAGGTTCTGAAAAATACCCCCGGTATTTTTCATTATTAGAGATGAAGGCAAACCCTTGATGAAAATACAGGACCTAGTCCTAACGTAAGAAGACGAAGAGATGAAGGAGTTACACGAAGAAAAATCTAGAATATTCTAAAAATTAATACGCAACAAAATCAAAACAAAAAACAATTAATTAATAAATAATTAATAGAGTTTATTCATTTGTAAATTATGTATTTGTGTTAATAAAATTTTTAAAAAGAAATTTGCGAAACTTAAATTTATAACTGGCGCAGTCGTAATAGGATTCGTGCGGTCGCGAATTTTATGCATTGCGCGGTGAAAAACTACATATTTTAATACAGCAGTTCGAATATCTACGTTTTCTTCGAGGCACAGAAACAGATCGCTGAGGACTTTAAAGAAATTCAAACAAAAATATGAGGAATATCACATAAACAAGTAGCAAAAAATATAGGAGATACCAAACTGACAAGAACTACATTTTTTTATGACACAAAAACGGGGATTCCCAGAGCTTTGTTTGCATTCAAACGTCGTCTGTTTCCTCATTTTGTTTTGCCTGCAGGAATGTAGCTTCGTAGACACTCTTTTGGTTTCAGTACGCCCCTCCTTTAGTTCACTCGTGGTTTTCCCAATTTTTGAAAAGCAATGTCTAGCTTTCGGATTTCTAAGGATATCTAAGTTGTCTCCTCGTTTTAATTTCGTTTTCATGACGTCTGTGGGTTGTGCGGTCACTTCTTAGGGTGCCGGTGCAATATTTATCATTTTCCAGCTTGTAGCTAAATCAACACTGTTGTAAAAGTCGTCGAAGTATCGTTGATCTAACTTTTCTTCAACTACTTTGGTTGTATGTCCAGTTCCGCCATATTCATCTGATGAACCTTCATACACGCGGAATTTCAGCACCAATCCATCAGATTCTGTAAGCATATAAAGCTTTATTGTTTTTATTTGTTTGAACTGTAAAACCCCTCGCCATAGCACCATAGTTTGGTCTGAGGACAATTCTTTTCTTGGGTGATAGAGACTATTCATCTTTGCATTAAAAAAGTCGACCGCAGATCTTATTTTGCATAAGCGATGAAAAGAAATCTATTTCTTGACATATGCTTTCGGAAAATGGGTATATTGAAGAGCGGGTCCGTTTTCCAGAAGTCATGTATTCCTTTAAGTTGAATAGTACCTGCATGATAGAGCAGACCTGAAAATTTTCAATTCTGGAGCCGTAAGATGCTTCCAATTTGTCATACGTGACTCTGCAGACGTGAATAGTTTTAATGAACCTGTTTTTGTCCACTGGACAGTCTGAGCTGGACCGTTATTTACAGGCGAAGCCGATCGATTTCCTGAAAACTGGTCACCATCATGTCCATCTTCATCCGAATCACTTTCTGCCTCTGATTCGTAGAGATTCAGACTCCGACAAATATCCGTCTATCTATCTTCTAAACACTGCAATAGTTCTTCAACTGTGAGTATTTTCGAACAATCAACCTTTTTTTATGCAGTCCAGAAGACCCAGGCCGGGTATAATCACACTAAAATTCACTATAGATTAAACACTGCACCTTACAACTAAACGAATACACAACTAGGATTTTCTTTCTGTATGGAAATACCTAAAATCGTATTTCGGTGAAGTTTGTTGGGAAAAGATTCTTTATAATGACATAAAATAAAATTTTTAGCCTTTTGCATTATAAATTTACTTACTTATTTACTCTCTCTCGTATATAAAAATTGACTGTAGTGTATAAAATATTTCTAAATTTTGTAATATTGTCATTATTAATTTGAGATTAGAAAACATTTTTTAATGAGTTTTCGAAGTAAATCAGCAAATGAAAGTGACGCAAGTTTTTTTAAAATTAATATCTAGTTAAAAACCACATTTAATAAAATATTTTTCGATGGAATACCTTTTAGTTAATATAAATTAACTGCCAGTCACTCATAAAACACACAAAAAGTGAAAATAACCATTATTTTGCTTATTATCCGAAATAATCCACGAAGGTCGAACTGATTACACATATCAGTCAACTTGAATCTAGAGTAAATGATAAGTGACATATAAATAGATATTTGATTTTTTTTCCACATTTATACGGATGTATTTATTACTAAAAATGAGAATATACGGGCCTTGTCTTAGTGAAGTTGAACCAACTACCCAAAATTTAGATATACACTACCCGTCAAAAGTTTTTACCTACCCCATAATCCATTCGTTAAATTTCAAAATAATCAGTGATTTTTTAAGAGGTATAGGATTTGATTATGCAAAAAACCACAAAAAATTTGAAAAAACTGATGAAATTGTTATTGGAATCGATAGAACGAACAGTATAATTTAATGGTTGAAGATGATTTCATACAAATGATGGTCGCGGCTCCGTTTTAGATAGCCCATGCACAAGGTCGAATTTTGTCACACTCTCTTCAAAATATCGGACTATATTTCACGAATAAATGTTTCAATATTGTCTTCCAGTGCGTCAATCGTTTCTGGTTTATCCCTGTAGACATTAGAATTAACATGGTCCACCAAGAAATAGTCCAAAGGAGTTAAATCACACGATCTAGGCGGCCAATTGACGGGCCCCGAACGTCAGATGAAGGCGGATCTCAATTTGGCCAATGCCGTGCCGTGTGGCACCGGCTTGTTGAAACCACATGTCCAATTCTTCCATTTTGGACAAAAAAAATCGTCAATCATCACACAGTAGCGCTTGCCATTCACTATAACGTTCTGGCCATTGTCGCTTTTGAAGAAGTACGGCCAGCTCATAATCCACACCAAACAGAAACTTTTTCGGGATATATTGGTAGCTCTTGCAATGCTGCTGGCTGGTCTTCAGTCCACATGCGGCAATTTTGTTTTTTGACGTATCCATTCAATCAGAAAGAAACTGAATACAATTTTTCGATAAAAGAGTGGATCAACTGTGCCAGCGTCCAATCACCAAATGTTAGACGTTGTGGGAGATCGTGTGGCTTCAATTCTTGCACCAGCTTTATCTTATAAGGTTTTCCACCCAAATCCTTTCGCAAAATTGTCCACTTAGTGCAGTAACAGAGGCCCAATTGCTGCGAACGGCGACGAATCGACATTTTAAGGTCATCAGTAACCGGCTGATTTGTTCATTATTCTTTAATTGTGAATAATTTCTTCGATGTTTATGATTGTAGTTTAGTCCCAGTTAGCCTGTATGAAAATGAAGTCTAGTGTCGGCGCTTAACTCTACTCAGACTCAACCAACTCACTCATATTATATCTTAAATGAAAGTGCTTGATTTATTGAGTATTCTTAGACAAAAATATATTTTTGATTTCTCCAAACTCAATTGATATATAAAAACACGACTGGGCTTTTTATACATATACATTATACAGAGGGAGTTTCATAAGTAATCGGTAGTTTTTTATGATTATTGATATGACACTTTACCCATCACGTAACAACCCCCTCAAAACACATTGACCTACTTCCAAATGTAGGCCAGGAGGGTTGATTTAATTACGACTAGACGAACAAGATTTTTGACGAGGAAATTGGTCACATTTGAACGAGGGTTGGGGTTGGTTGAATGTAAGGGTTCGACGTACGGGGTAGATCACGAAAATAACACTATACTTCAATTGAAACTTAACAATTATTATTTATTTGGGTAATAATCATAACGAAATAGTTCAGAGGTGTATATGGAAGTCGAAGATATGACGTGTTATCGGAAAGTCAAAAATTTTGCCATTTTGCCCTGTTTATAGCGACTAATGCTCCTGGACAGATCGTATACAAGGGTGTTCAGTGTCGCATTGCCTCCCTCAGCAAACAACTGGACTAGAATTACTATTAATGATGATTTGGTAAGACGTGCGCTGGGGAGACGTTTGCTAAGATATGGGGGAAAATGGATATTGAAAACTAGATGTTTCGGCGGAATATAGGAAGTCTGAAGATAACTTGCACGTCAGTGAATCACAGGTGATCAAATGCGCGGACGAATCTTGCTGTTCCCGCTCGAGGAATGTACGGAAATCTGTCTTTCCATATACTTTCCCACCGCCACCCTGCCCAATTTTTCAAACTACAAGCAAGCTCGTGGTACCTAGTTAGCTAGATAAAGTATCATGCTAGTTTTCACCACTTCTTGTGAGGTTTTCCGTTAATTTGGACCTCTAGAAAGGTTTAAGTAGATGCCTTAAAATCGGTACAATATGACCTCAAGAACTTGCACAGTCGTTTCGTGCATGGCAAGACTGCCCAAGACCATCGTGGAAGAGTACGGTCACAATGATTAGCTGCCATAAGCTTTCAAACATCGCCTGAGGATGCAGGTTGGTTCGATGAAGATGAAGCAATAATTTCGGAACCATCTTCGTCTGCTAGTGACGAAGATTTTGAGTGGCTGACAAACCTATAGACAGAGGAGCAGTAACAATAATGGAATCGCTCTTTAGAAACCTATTTGAAACCTGGTTAAAATATTTCTCTATATAAAATAATTATAATTATTTTTTTTTGTAAAGATGGGGGGTTAAAAATTACGTATTTTTATAAATAATTTTTGCTTGTGTGAACATCTTAATCCAATACGAACCAGAATAAAAATCTAATCGTGAGTAGAGCAGTCCAAGGCACAAGGGAGGATCTAGGGTCTTGACAAAGGGGGGGTCGTTAGTATTAGGACGAGTCCTTCTCCAAAGATATGGCATTTTAAGCCTTTAACCCACAAAATATCAATTAATTGCGTTGTTTTACGCAATTTTCACCTTAAACCTCAATTCCTCATTGACTTTGAAACAAAAAAAACAAGTAAATTAAACAGGATTTCGGGGGGTCGCGCTTGCCAAGGCATTCCTGATGAGGACCATGTAAAGTAATCCTAATTAGGAGCATATGAGGGAATCCGGATAAGGATCTTATGAGGCAATCCTGATCAAGATCATGTAAGGTAATTCTGAAAAGGACCATATAAGATAAACTTCATTACTGATATGCGTTGCGTTCTCATCAGGTCCTTGTCAGGTTATTTATACCTTACCAGGTTTCGGAATTACTTGATAAGGTCCTTATCGGGTCCTCACAAAAAGATTTAAGTCGGTCTTAGAAATACCAAATGGGTTTAAGTGGTGGTAAGTATAGGGGTTAAATAATGGTGACCTAACCTTAAAATTTCACAAAAGTTTTTTATCTGTGAGTTGATTTAAAATTTTCGAATGTTAAAACTAAAAAAATAAAATAAAAACATCAAAAATGAACGAAAATATTTTTGCTTTTACCAAAATCACCCTATAAAGTATCGTTTCCCCTTTTTATCTTGCCCTTCTCAGCAAGGTTGTATGAGCGTGGGGTGATATTTACGAGGGAAGTTTCGGGGACGCTTGGAGTGGTGATTTGACGTTTTACTGCAGTTGTAAAATTGGAGAGGGTAGTTGTGAATTGGTTTTTGGATGCCGTAGTATACAAATTTCTATAGCTCTGTTGATATGCTTTAAAATTTTATTGCCACTTTGTTAAGGAACAGATAAAATAATGAGGATAACGTATTAAATTCTGAAAGGAAAATTTTCAATTTATCGTTAAGAAAACATAATTATTACTAATAGCTACAATCTGAATAATGGAAACTTTACAAATTATTCAGACCGGTTGGGAAATTTGTTTGTAATGTAAATTAGACAGTTACGTGGATTGCTACTTTTCCTATTATTCGTACCAAAAGGAAAATAGCAAAACGTCTTTTAAAAAACAGAAATTCAATATTTAAAAAGCGATTTTTAGTCTTTCTGTACTTTAATTATCAAAAAAGGAATGGAAATATCATTTTTTTTTCTAAATCTAAAGGTATTTCAAAGTTTTTTCTTCATTTGGGGATTCCGCTGAGTTTTTTTATGAATGGGAAAGTCGGGACAATAAAACCATTAGCGCTTTTGTTTCTTGTAACTTCTTCTTCTTCCGTGTATTAGTCGTAATTGCCTGTTTTGTCTTCGACTTCTTTGCCTTCTATCCTGCTTCAAGGTTGTCGCTCCACCTTTTTCTGTGTCGGCCGGTACTCCTTAGACCCAATGGGGATTTATCGCGCGCTATCTTGACCAGTCTGTTGTTATCCATTCGACTTATGTGCTCATTCCATTCTTTCTTTCTTCTCATCTATTTTGCACCTTCTTCTGATACTCTCACTTCTTTCCCTGTCCAGTAGGGTTTTCCTGGCTATCCTGCGTAGCATTTTCACAAAAATCCAGGATCTTTTGTTTCAAAGTTAAATAAATACGGGCACTGCACTTTGATAGAAGGTGTCGTAATTGGTTAAGAAACAATTTTCCGAATCGATGGATCGGTAGAGCTGCAGAAGCTCCGATTTATTGGCCTCTTCGGTCATGCGAATTTAATCCCTTGGATTACACATTTTGGTCATATCTTTAAGAAATAGTTTTTACTAAAGAGGTAAATTCACCTCAAGATTTGAATGTCACTTCAATGAACTCCCAACCGTTTAGAAGATTAATGGATTATTTAGAAAAAAGGATGGACTTACTTACTTCAATTGAATTCTATTTTATGTTATTATATTAAAAGAAAATACTAAAAGAAATCGTAGTCAGACACAAGCATTTGTTGAAAGGGTTGACATCGTATATCTACCAGAGACTTAAATGATCGAGACTGGGAGCTATGGAAATGTTTTACAGAGCAATCTTTCGTTATAAAAGTTTTTGAAGTTGTTTATACCTTTGAATGTAACCTAACTTCAACTGATGCGACAGTTATTGGAAGCCTCAAACGGTACTACAGAATATAATTGCTACATAAGGAATGATTACTGCTCGGGCGATAAGATATCGTCGAGGAAATCACACTAAAGGAAGCTTGGAATAAGCTTTAGCACCTGAAGAGCTTTCGATTGAATTTATGTCAGAACTATTTGAACTTATGAACCAACCTTCAGGGTTTAAAGATTGTGATAATGAAAGGCTGACGATTATAACAATGAGCTCGTTAATGATGGCGATCAAAATTGTCACTTCTTATAGATCGGAATGTTAGTTAGTTAGAGCAGCAAGAGGAATAAGACGCAGAAAGAAAAATCTATTTGGGAACACACCTAATCCTGGAGGAGGTGGAGAATAATATTTATTCTTTTTCTAGGTTAGAGTTCTTGATCCGTGATAAACACTTGGACTATAGCTCGAGAATGAAGAGTATCGGCGACGACGACGATCAAGGTCACTCCCCGCCACAAAGTCGTCATGTTTTTAATAACATCGCGTAGCCAGTTTTTGGTTTTTTCGTTACAGCAAATTAAATATAAAGCTTATCAAACACGGTTCTTTAGAATTGGATTAGAACCGATTTTGACGGTCCGTCAATATCTCTTTTGTTAACCAACCAATCTTGACGATCATCTGCTTGTTTTGTGTCCAAAGTTACCAATGGGTAACGTCCGGGAACCGCGTCCGAAGCATCCAAAGGCACAACAGTCAGCTGGGAAGGTTAAGGATTCAGTATTTTGAGATGTGCACGGAATATTCTTCATCGACTATCTCCAAAAAGGAGAGACAATCAATAGCGAATACTACATAGAGTTGTTGGATCATTTTAATGTAAAAATCAAGAAAAAACGGCCTCATATGTCGTGGAGAAAACCATTGTTTCAATAAAACAATGCATCGATTTACAAATCGATGGTTAAATTGAACGAATTACATTTCGAATCGCTTCCTCATCCACCGTACGGTCCGGATCTGGCTTCCAATGACTACTGGCTATTCGCTGATCTCAAAAAAATGCTCGCGTATCAGAAATGAAGACAAAAGACAAATCCTTCTACAAGCACAGCATCGAGAAGTTAGAGAAGCGTGGGAATGATTATATTGCTCTTGGAGCAAGCTGTTTCAGCAGGCACACTGCTGTATTGCTTCCATTTTTGGCCAAGATAAATGTTTCAAGTGTCTCTGAACACCTCAAGTAGCACTCGTTCTGATTGTTGCCATATCTCAAAACAATCCTCGTAGATCCATCATATTGTTTAACCCAGATAATTTCCATGTAATAAATATTTCGGCATCGATCGTTACTAGACGTAAAAAAATATCTCGATATCAAATTCCCGTCAGCCATTTCTGATTATGGTACACACATATTAAATTCGACGTCATATCGCCGTATATACTGTATGCAAATATGATTAATGATACCCCATGGGGTCTCCGCTCCACCATATGTCACAATCACAGACGTACGATCAATTTTACCGTTTACCGTGGAACGGGTAATAGCGTGTCAGATGCAAATAAACCTGATCGGGGAGATTGTCTTATAGGATTATTCTTTTCGTAATTTTATGGGGGTGTGAGTGAGTACGAGGGCGGATCAATGAGTTTTTAACTGAAAGGGCAATGATTAAAATCATAGCATATTGCAATGAGTAATAATGATTAAGAAAAGCGTATATAAAGATAGATCCTACGTGTTCTTTTGAAATATTTTGTGTAGAAAAAACCACAGGGAAAAGGTCAACTATTGCTGGGCAGTCACGTATTGTAAATCAGTCAAAATGAATATGAAATCAGAAGGAAGAGGATTTGTAGATAACGGAAAGCTTTCAGGCGAGGAAGCAGAGTCATATCTAAGTAAAGATGAACCATATTATAAGATATATTAAACAAAGAAGTTAAAGAAACCATTAGATTTGTTCTGATTTATGCTATGGGTAGATGAAACTTGGTACTAAGATTAGTGCCTTCTTCAAGAGTCGCACAAACAAACTAAGAATTCTGAGATACTATGTCTGTCCTGTTTCATGGAGTTGATTCCTGGATCTTAAACGAAGATATTAGCAAAAAATCAGAAGCATTCGAAGTGTAGCTGTATACACGAATAATCATGATCACCTGGAGCGCCAAAGTAACGAAGAAGTCCTCAGAAGAATGAAAAAAGAAAGAGAATTACTGATAACCATAAAAAATCGCAGTATTCGGACGAATACGCGTTGTACCAAGACATTTCTGCAAGGCCAAATATTTGGAAAAAGACGAACATCCTGGATTACCATGATGATCACCAACGTTAGTCACTATAAGAAGATGAAACTTGAAACTGAATTTGGTGATATATCCATGATTTAAGACTACAAGGTGTGTGCTATAGCGCACCAGCTGGGAAGCAGCCAATGAGAATGAGAATGGATATATCCTCCAAATGTAGAAAACAGTAGACACAAGGATTTCAAGGTAAAAGAAAGAGGAGTGAATAGCTGGCCGTAGAACCACCCAATTCATTTGTGAGGTATGTAAAATTCTTGAGAAGTAAAGAGCTTAGTACGAACACAAAGTAGAGAAATACAGTTCCGAAATTAGACCAGACATTCAATAGATCCTTTGGGTAGTAGACCCCAAATCCACCATAGACCAGTCATTACATGTGAAACCATGAGTCTGTCGGGGAAGGACGAAGATGATCTTTAAGAGAAAGATCTTAAGGAAGATATTAGGACTTGACTTTGAATATATACGAACTGGAAGCTAATAAAATGAAAGTCAGCTATACGACGCCCTTTAGGTCGACCTAAAGTACGCTGGGAATAACAAGTAACGCAGGTAGAGGGGGGAACTGGAGACAAATCATGGAGGATATAAAGTAGTGAAGCTTATAATGAGTGAAGCGAGTAGGAAGCTATGACAGGTTGGAGACTGAACAAAGAAAGCTGTCATTCCTTATTATGAATCGTTTCTCGTATTCCCTTAGGCCCCTTTCACACCAAACGAATCTGAATCAATCTGGATCACTCCGAATCAAGTTGAATCTGATTCGTCATCTCCACTCTTTCACACCAGCTGAATCAACCTGAATAATTCTTACTTGGAATGTTTAATTCTTCGCCAATTTTCCTCCACACAGAACATATGAGATTTCTGTTGCTGTCATTTTTAACACTGGCGTCATAAATCGCACTATTTTCTTTAACTTTTAAAATTAACAACTCCACGTCCATCTCGTATGGTTGTTGATTCAAGACTGACCGGACGAGGAATCTGATAGGTGGAATCAAGTGCGACCTCGAATCAAACTCGATTGAACCAGATTCGTCCGGTTTGAAGGCGGGAAAAGAGTCCCTTCACATTTAAACGGAGCGCTCGAAGCCGAATCTTGGTCAATCAGATTCAACTTGATTCGGATTCGTTTGGTGTGAAAGGGCCCTTAGATTTGTAGGAGATTCCGGAAAACCTGTTCTTTTCCTGAAGGACTATCACCTTATGCGCCCTTATAGTCGTGAATGTTTCCGCTGTTTCGCCGATGGCCCCGATGCTCATGAAATACTGATTTAATGTAACAGAATAGAAACCAGCCATAAGTGTAGACCAAGAGGTAGACCTAAAACATGAATATTGCAGCGTTGAGGGTGAGGAACTGGAAACAAATCGTTAAGGATAGAAAAAAATGTAAAAGGATAATGAGAGAAGCGAGTAAGACACTTTGATAGGTTGGAGAGTGAACAAGTAAAGCTCAAAGTGGAGTGTTTCACCGTAGAAGATGAATACGCAGATCACGAAAGGGCGGCTATCATTCGTAAGGGATGTATATAATCAGATTAAGTAGATAAAATATTCACTTATCCGCAGATAGAGGAAACGTAAACTAAGTTCATTCAGTTAATCCCGTCAGGATTAGTAGGGTATGAGATAAAGCTCAGATGGACTTATTTGGTTGAGGCTCTTGCTGATGCACTCCGACGTTCAAATGAGACAGAAAGTTACGAGAAAAAGGTTTGCACTGGGATGTAAGGGTACGGAAACAATAAAGACTATCGACCTTCGATCATAACATTGTACCATCGACCCTCGCTTCACCCTACGCGCACTGGTGGTCATCTTGAGGCTCGAATCATCACACTGAGGGTCCAGAGTATCACGCTGAGTAATGGTTGGAGTTTCCGAACGTATCTAATACCGAGTGTTATTTTTTTCTGTGAACGGAGCTACGGTTGGCGTGTCCATACACAAAAGGTGCCACAGCTGGACTCGGTATTTACTCACTTGCTTATAATCCTCATTTTTACCTTTTCAGATGAAAGGCATGTTGGAATTGAGTTATTGAGTTGGCTCCCTTTTCCACAGCAGTTTCCATTATTTCTTTTCCTGTGTCTTTTGTGTGATTTCCTCCATTTTACCCCTTTCATTTTAATTTCTTCTGTCCAGTTCCTACTCGGTCTTCTTTTTTTTTTCAATAAAGAGCCAAACAGTTGCAGTAAGCCGACACCGCGTCAATTTCGATAAATATAGAACTTTTTTGACTTAATTTGAAAAACACTTGAGTTTTTTGTGTCTTCAGCATTGAAATATCTTCTAAATGTGTCAGTATTTTGGCAACATTTCATATTTAATAATGATTGATAGTAACGAACCATTAAATTTCAAATTAATAGGTATATCAGATTAGGTGGGACATTAGATATTTATTTCGATGACAAAAGTTGAATAAAATACAGAACCTACCCTATTTTCCATTAAAAAAACCTTCCCTCCCTCTCCCTAATTTACGACTAAACCATCTAAATTCAAATAACGTCTCGAGCAACCACCAATAATATACCCTCTTCAAAAAATAAACGGCAATGTCAACACTTTTAATAACCACCCTTGATTAACCCACCCCCTTGTTTCATTCATACGAATCCTTCACCCCTTTCGTCTCGAAGGTACTTCATAAAGAAGCCAATGCTCGTTGATCCCTTAGGGCGCCTACTCCATCATTCCCCTGACGCCGCCACATGCCGCCTTGCGCTTCACGACCCTTCCATTGGCCTTACGTGATATTGAAAACTCCGCCACGCTTTTAGGGGAGTACGGAAGTCGGGAGTTACGTGTTTTTTGATGAATGAAACTTCCGAATAGGCGTGTTTCTATTTTGTTTTTGTATTATCGGGAGTTGGGACGGTTGTAGACGTTTTCGTTAAATATACTGCGTGGTCAATAATTTTATACCGCTTGTTAAAAGTCAAAGGGGGTAATTAGGATTGTCAAACAAAAAAAGGTGAATTAAATATGGAACAAAGGAAATTATGGTTCGATTTACTAATGACATGGGTTGAATTAATTCGTGCCTTTGAATCTTCTATCACAACCCTCCTATCAAGGAGATAAATTGATCCAAAGTTAAAGGTGGAGCAAAATTTCAATGTCCAAGTGTCTATTGAGGGCTATCTATAGAATTCTAATCGGTTTCCTAATGGAAGGCAAAAACCAAAAATTTTTCCCCGCGTTTCAGGCCCATGCAACACTTCCACATATTTAAAAATCACTTCGAAATCAAGACAACAAAATACAGAGCTCAACAGTTAACAGTTTCGAAGGATATACTTCCGAGAGGGACTGTAAGAGTTTCCACAAACATGCAGGTGCGTCTTTCTTGACTGTCTTAGATCTTAGGGCCCTTTCACACCAAACGAATCCGAATCAATCTGATTGACCAAGATTCGGCTTCGAGCGCTCCGTTTAAATGTGAAGGGACTCTTTTCCCGCCTTCAGACCGGACGAATCCGGTTCAATCAGGTTTGATTCGAGGTCGCACTTGATTCAACCTGTCAGATTCTTCGTCCGGTCCGATTTATGACGCCAGTGATAAAAATGACAGCAAAAGAAATCTCATATCTTCTGTGTGGAGGAAAATTGGTGAAGAATTAAACTAAACTATTAAAATTAAACTAAAAGAAGGAAAACAAAAAGAAGATGAAAGGATTTTTATAGATTCAGGTTGATTCAGCTGGTGTGAAAGAGTGGAGATGACGAATCAGATTCAACTTGATTCGGAGTGATCCAGATTGATTCGGATTCGTTTGGTGTGAAAGGGGCCTTAGTGAAGTCATTTGTTTACTGAATTTTTTTATTCCTGTAAGCCTGTTAACCTACGAGTCTAGAGATGTTTCAGAAAAGCTCAGCTCATGTCACGAAATTTTATTATTTTATTTAAGGGGGATCATCGCGACCAAACTATGCTTCGGACCATCAAAAACCTCGATGTTTATGATTGTAGTTTAGTCCCAGTTAGCTCTGTGAGATCTGTTTGTGAAGTTCGTCGTTGAAACTCGTGCATAAATCACAAGTCTTCATATTCTAGACAAAAGTAAGCGTACCATTGTCGCGGATTCAAAAATACCTCGACGTACCGTGGACTACAACGTGAAAAAATATGCATCCACCAAGAGCTGAAGATAAACGTATTGTATGCAGCTGTAAACTCGATCGACGACTCACGATCCCAGAGTAAGCAGCTCAGATAAATGATTCTAGGGATCTGCTTTTGAGTACTTCTACAGTTAAAAGAAGATTGAGAGAAGCTGTCATTTTTGGAATGATGGTAATGAAGAAACCTCTTTAAAGACGTCAAAATAAAATTAAGGGGTTGCAGTGAGCGAAAGAATATAAGGAGGAGACAGTTTTATAGAATTTGTGCGCGGGTCAAAGGAAGAACGGATGCGACTTGAAACCTGGTTCAAATTAAAGGGATTTTGGACAAAGAGAGCTAGAAAAAATATCAATAGAAAATGTAGTACGTTCTGATCGGCAGAATAATTAACTTTCCAGCATGACAACGATCTCAAGCATGCATCGAAGTCGTGCAAAGAATATTTGAAAGAAATGGAAGGAAGGAAAGAATGTACTGAAAATGATGATTTGGCCGTCACAGTCGCCCGATCTCAACCCGATTGAGTTGTTGAGGGACAAATTGGACAGGGAAGTGATAAAGTGTCCTACTTCCACTTTACATCTTTGGAATATCCTTAAAAACAAATAGAACTTAATAGACGACGATTATTTTTCAATTATTAGATTAAATATTCTTATCGATCGTATTGTTTTAATTTGTTGTGTATCACGCCAACCATACAGCGGGAAAACAACGGTAGGGTGTATACCAACAAAACAAAATACACAAACATATTTACAAGACAAGACGCGCGTACCGAAACTCTAGGAGCAGCGTAGCTCCACTGAGATCTAGGCATTCGGGATCTGCTCGCTTCGTTGTCCCGATGAAGATCCAACGTTTTGCCTGGGTGTATAAATTGCATGGACATTAAGTAGGTTATAAAAGGCAGGTGACTTGTAATTTCCAAAAGAAGGTAACTCGGTATACCCTGTGTCGGGGTCAGTTAGAATTCGAATGATTTTTGTTTTATTGAGGAAATTGTTATCTAATTCTACCTAAATCCTGACCTAAAAATCGTGTTTTTCCAATGAAACCCCATAAAACATGGCTCCCCATATCGAATTAACTAATTCTACTTAACCCCATAAAATATGGCTCCCGATATTTATTAACTAATTCTACTTAAAGGAATAGTCACTAGATGGGGAACGTAGCGTCCTAACCTAACCAAAAAATCGTGTTTTTCCACTGAATCCCCATAAAACATGGCTCCCCATATTAAATTAACTAATTCTACTTAACCCCATAAAATATGGCTCCCGATATTTAATTAACTAATTCTACTTAAAGGAATAGTCACTAGATGGGGAACGTAGCGTCCTAACCTAACCTAAAAATCGTGTTTTTCCAATGAATCCCCATAAAACATGGCTCCCGATATTTAATAATCAATCAATCGAATTCTGCTTAACGAAATAGTTACCAGGTGGAGAACGGAACCTAACCTAAAAAAAAATTAGCGATTTTGTTTTTGGAAACATAAATAACATTGCAAAACTTGAATTTGCAAACATGCGTCCCCGGTATAACTGAATCGGGTAGTAAACTACCTGATAATATAAAATGATTACCAATCCTATCACAATTTGGATAATAAACATCCTTACGTCCTGATTTCTTATAGGTCGCCTTCATAATTCAAAATAATTCAGGAGTGGTCAAATCACGTCAGGTAATTTGTGTTTGTGACATTATCCGATCCCAACAATCCCGCACGCCCAATCATATCAATCAGCCATTAGCAGATAATAATAAAAGAGAACATATACTCCGTTCTTTTCATTGAAATATATAAATAAATCATATTCTAAACGATTTCGTATCGATATACGGGTATAACGAACTCGCTTAGACTGTGTTTTATCGGTATATTCTTGACCGGATCAGATATGCGCGACTGGTTATCCCACTCGTTGTCGGCAGAATCGTTTGCGCAAGCGTTAGTTAGTCAACAGCCATGCTCGGGCGTTGTCCGGGTTCCATTTACGGGGATACGTAACATCTGTCGCCAAGCTGGTAACTATTGGTTGGGTCTCCCCACTATCAAGGACAGCGGCGGAGAATTTTTAAAAGGTAACAATAGGAAATTTCAATAGTTGGTATTGAAACTTCCGATTTTAGTTAGATGGCAGTTTGAGATAAAAGGAGGGGAGATAATAACCAATAAACGCGGGTCTCTATAATATCGAAAACAATGACAAAAATGGTTCATCGGAGTTCTAGAGTTCTAAAGACGCTCGCTTACACACCTGGAGAAGATATACGAGGAATTATAACTGATTTCTAACGCGAAACTTAATACAGTCATTTTCTAATTCCAAAAAGAGTTTCAAACAGGACGTAAAGCTGCAGGAAAACCAAAATTTCAAGTAGACAATCATTTAAAAGAAAGATTTCGAAGAAAATAATATCCCGGCAGTACTTGCAACGGTTCGAATTGATGAGGATTGCCCTGAAATGGAATTTTCAAAAGAATTAAGTGTTCTGGAAAAAGCGATTTATTTCGATGAAACATGGATCAACGAGGAACGTACACCAAATGGATTTTGGTAAGACGAAACTACTACAAAACGAAGACGACAACTACTTATTTCAAATTACTATTCTACTGATTCAATGCAAAATAATCTATGGTGGTAGTGTAGTATCTTGAGTCGGTTGAAGATGATCAAAAGTCGGTTAAAAACATATGAAAGACAGTGATGATCGAGATCTTAGTTTAGCTGGAAGAGCAAGACAAAAACTGGACTCTGTAAGACCAAGATTGGAACCTACAAGACCAAGATTGGTCCCTACAGGACCAGGAGTATGTATTATCCTGTAAGACCAAGACAATGGCAACATATGCGACGCTAAGACTAAATCCACGTTGGTTGTAGTCTTATAGTCCTTTATTCATCACTAACAAAATCGATTTATGGTGATAATGTTGTGTCTTGGGTCAGTTAAAGATGACCAACAGTCGGTCAAAAACATATGAGAAATAGTGATGATCGAGATTGATCATAGTCTGACTGGAAGAGCAAAACATTGCAAAAATAAGACTAGACTCTACAAGACCAAAACTGGACACTACAAGACCCAGATTGGACCCTAGAAGACTAAAATTGGACCCTACAAAACCAAGATTGGTCCCTACAGGACCAGGAGTATGTATTATCCTGTAAGACCAAGACAATGGCCACATATACGAAACTAAGACTAAGTCCACGCTGGTTGTAGTATTCATCACTAATAAAAACGTGCCAAAAATGAAAACAAATTGTTCGAACTGTAACTTTTGAATTTTAGTTGACAATAAAACGATGCGAAGAAAACGAGACCTGAAAATTGGGCGACTGTTTTCAAGATCGGATTTGATTCCAAGAAGTTGCAAAAGTCACCGTGCAAGATCAAGACTTGACCCTGCAAGACAAAGACTGAAATCTGTATGGCCGAGAGTAGACCCCGCAACAAAAAGTCGACATTGCAGATGCATTTTCTTACTTAAAACTGACTTAGAGACCAAATCCAAATACGAGGGTGGTGCACAAGGAGCTGTGGACCACAGGAACGTCGTAAGACGGTGTGGCGACCACGCCATGTGACCTTGCACTTAATAATACTTGATTCAGGTACACATTTCTCCTAACAAACTACCTACCTCAATACAACGATTATCCGTCCACATCTCCGATACCTAACCCAGGAAATTCCAAGTAATCTTCTAACCTCCCTGATATACCCGACTTTGGGAAAAACAAATACCTTCTACCTACCTGTTCAATGTTCGATTATATCACTTAAGCCCTTCGTGTTACACTCTGTATATCCGCTTTATAATAACAGACAAATGTTCACTGTTCTCGCGTCTTTTGTTGATTACATCGGGTCACCAGTTTTGGGCACTAGCCTTAGTTTCGAGGGTAGTAGTTAAAGAAAGTTCGATAACTTAAACTTACTATATATACACCAAAAAAACGAAAATATTTACAACAACAAAAGATTAAACTACGTCGCGCGTGCTGAATCTCTAGAAGCGGCGTAGCGTTGATATCTGATCGCATCGCTGTCTCGAAACAGAATGAATCTCTCCTCGATTCCAAACGCCTCGCCTGGATTTGTGTAAGTATGATGTGGATGGGTTATCATTTTATTGAGAGAGTTTGTTCCGAGAACTGTGTATTCTCAAATGCACGGTCACATGGCGAGGTCGTTGAGACTGGCGTGTAGTTTGGCTTCCTTTCTCCCAGCTCCCGCCTTGCGAGCTAGCTACAACGTTCATTCTTATCTTGGTACCTGGGAAAGATGGAGCTTCGTTCCTCCAAACTATATGAGGTATATGGGGACAAGTGTATAAGTGTGCAGAATGTGCGTAAATGGTGCAGTTAGTCCAAAAATGGACGTACACAAATCTATAACGAACAACGTTTTGGCCGGCCATCGTTTTCGAACGAAGTGATTGCGAAAATAGGTCCAAAAATGTGTGGAAGCGGCCCCCAGTGATTACCATCTCTAGAAGAGCTGAAAGAAGAGGTCTTAAGCTGTCTTTGAGGCGCGGCGGCACGCTCAGGTATGAGGAAATTGCAAAGATGCATTGGTCTAAATGGCGGTTATATCTAAAACTATAGAGAAGTCTAAGATTTCCATGTACTATTCAATTCCATGTTTTTTATGGTGACAATTCGTTGAGAATCATGTTTTATGGAAAAGCTTCGTATTTTGACAATCACACACACTGTTTTCCAATACGAGACGTGCGACGCAGAATTATTGACGATGCTGAGCTGTCTGGACCGTACCACAAAGATCAATATGCGCCTGCTTTGGCAATGTTTCAATTTTCATGAATGTCTTGAACAACTTCTGCAGATCCAACTCTTTTTATGTAAAAAAGCAAGCATAAGTGGGTAAACGGAAAAGACGTGCCTTGGTAATTGATTCCACAGGCTTGTACTTCTCCAAAGAAAGATGTCCTGATAAAATGACGTTCTGGGCGTCTACAGGCGACCTCGGTTTTCGTAAGCCACGTCTGCCTGTCGAGTAGGTCTTTGGACTGCGTGGAAGAGCATCTGTCGTGGTAGCATCGGTAAAACAGAATCAGATCAGCGACCTTCCTTCTATGCTCTAACCTGTCCAAGTTTCTGGTCAGCTACAGGTCAAATTGCTTACTCTTGTATTGAGTCGAGTATCCTAAGGGTATGCTTGGGATTCGAGCTCCATGTGCGACAATACTCCAAAGATGGACCTTGTAGAGGATTAGAAGCTGTTGCGGAGCATATAGCTTTTTGGTCTTGAAGAGGGCTCCGAAATGTTGCGAATCTGCCTTAGCTAAATCGACCACGTGACCATGCCAGGACATATTGTTCCCAACCTCAACCACCAACGAAGGATTTTGCGGTGATGATGATATTTTATGTCCAGGAGCAAATCCTGAACCTTAGAACATCAAATTGCTTCCATTCCAGAATGTTTTCAAGATCGGCATTGATGGTGGTGCCAACGGATTTGGGTGTTAGATTATTGGGGCGGTGGGACGCACCCCTGGGGAACATATTGAGATATTGTGCACTAAACCAAATTATGGAAATCATCAAGATTCAATCTTCGTTGCGATGTTACAATCTATTTCTTATGAATGATACCCATACTACGTTCTTTCTGGTTTGCAAATTTTGTAATAACTTTATCATTAAAATTATCTATTTTGGATATAAACTTTTTTTCGATGGATAGCATGGAAAGGGCTGTTAAATTATTTTCAGTCTTTGAATTTCTAAGAAACGTTCTGATTCGATTTAACGTCGAAAAACATCGTTCGATCTGTTGAGTTATCACGGGAGTTGTTACTCCAATTATTTCCAATAATTTTTTAGTTTCTTTCAATGTATCTGCTAGACGATTTTTTATTGAAAATTTCGAGTGATTTCAAGTGATAGAGCGCCATTCAACCCCCTACAATCATCGTAACCTTTCTTTATCAAGTCCGGGATAATACGAAGCGAGTTTATCCTCGGGAAATTTTCTGTTATAATCTGCGAAGTTTTCCGGATAGAAAAGTGATGCAACTAATAGATACTCTTTAAAATTAAACCGATTTTTTACACAATTTATAATAACTCGACACACTTTTAAAACCGATATCCGGTTATCAATTAACGTTTGCGTTTCTCTTCCGGTGGCGTATCTTCTGCTTCATTAACGATGTTATCAATATCATATCATGTCCCTAGACTTGAACGACGGGGCTTAGCTTGGGCCAATACTGGGAAACCCTGCCTAGACAACCCAATCATGGCCCAAGCCTGACAAAACTCTGTGTAACCCGACCACGGCTTTCCTATATTCTCCCAAGCCTGGCTGAACTCTGGATAACCCGACATCGGCCCTCCTATTAATGACAAAACATATATTAAAATTTACAATTTGTTTTGTCTTCAACCAGGGTTGCAAACCAAGCGAGGGACATTATCGTAATCCCTGAGTTTCGGCAAGCTTCGACCAGACTTGCAAACTAGCATTGGACCTATCTAAGAAACCAAGCCTGGCCCATTGAAGCAGACCAGTCTTGGGTTTATCTAGGCAACCATGCCTGGTCCAGACTTGCAAACCAAGCGAGGGACATTGTTATCATACCAGAGTCCCGCCAAGCCTGGGCAAAAAATAGCTTCCAAGCCAAGGCCAGAGTTGTACATACTTGGCAGAAGTTTGGGCCTATACTGGGCTCATAGTAAAATCCTATATGGGATCTGGTTTTTTATACAGTTTTCGACATTATCGATAACGTTTATCACTACGTTCGGTTCAATTTTTAGTTGTAATTGATCATCGAATAGGATATGCACGTGGGGTGTTACTTGATGAAAAAAGTACAGCCGAAAATTGAATATTGGGTCTTTAAGTGTACGTACGACGAATTGTACGTGATGTACAAAAGGATAATTATTTTTAATTAAGGCTTGAACACCTGTATTTTCGTCAGTCATCACACGAGCTTCATCATAGCTCTGTGCGACGAGTTTATTGGATGAATTTTGAATTAGAGGATATATGACAGATAGAATTATTTCTGAGTCGTATTTTTCGGGAATTAGGTAGTTCCAATGGCGTTCAATTGGTTCACCATCGCGGATATATCTTAATATTATTATTAGTTGAGATTTTGTGGAAACTTCCGTAGTTTCATCCACGAAAAACGAAGAATTGTTAATTTCCTCATGACAAACTTCAAGTATACACTGCACCAGATCGTTTTCTATTTCTTTGAAGGTTTCTTTTCGAATATATGGAAGAATTTTTTAGATGATCATTTTAAGTTGAATCTAATTCAGCAGAAAATTTAATTAGTCCAATGGATATTCCTCTATTTTCATGTTGGTCACGAACCAATTTAAATGCCCCGCAAAATTTAATACAGTTGATAAATTTTGACATTATGTATCTATTTTTCGACACATTTTCGTTATACCTCCGTATATTTAACAAATAAGAAGAATCTAATTCAGTTTTAATATCTGTTGATCCTAATAACGCGTACCTTTCGCTTTTAATTCTATTTTCTCTTCGTATGAATATTTACAAAATTTTTTGGTATTGATTAGGTTAAAAACAACTTCCATATTGCGCAAAATCGCTCTATTATAGTTTATCGTTATTCATTTCGAATCGTCCTGTATAAGCAGATAGTTTGGATAATCGCGAGAAAGGGAGTGTTACGAACTAACTCCAAAGAGTATCACCAAGATCATACACTCAAAGTTAACTAATATTACATCACTTAATAAGTCGTGTGACTGACACATAGATGGCGTTGCCATTTGACGTTTATGAAGTACCAACTTTCAAAAGACTATGTGTCAAATTTCATGACATTTCGACTAGACAGATAAAAGTGACAGCCATTTAAGTGAAGTTACTTTCGTTCGTTGTTTTCAAAACAATTTCGTGTGTTAATTTATAATTGCTTCTTGATGAAAACAAATACTGTACAAGACAATGTACCAATAACCTTCGAATTGCTTCCCCATCCACCGTATACTCCAGATCTGGCTCCCAGTAACTACAGGCTATTTGCTAATATCGAAAAAATTCTCGCCGGTAAGAAATTCAGCTCAAATGAAGAAGCAAGTTGCTGAAACTGAACCGTATTCTGATGCAAAAGACAAAACCTTTCTACAAACACGGCGTCGAGAAGTTAGAGAAAGGTTGGAATTGTTGTATTGCTCTCGAAGGAGATTACATTGATGAATAAAATTGATTTTTGATATATGTGAGCTTTTTCTGAAATCCTTGTAAGAACAATCAGAAATCAGAGGGAACAAAATCCGGCAAAATAGGTTCGTACAACAAAGTACAAACACCAACATCCTAATATACTGGGTAGTATAATAATTGATACAGTAGGAGCTTGAAAACGAAGGTTACGAATTACGAGGGTTGTTTTAGTTCAACCTCTGAAAAGCTGTGAAGAAACGACGAATGAATAAATTATTTATTACCTAAAGTAAGGTACCGGGTGGGCTTCTAATAACAGCCATCGGAAAATAAAAAGTTTTAACGTTTTTAAGTGGAAATTATTTTCAGAATTTTTGGTCAACCACTAGAGGGCGTATTTGGAAATATAAAATCATGGAAGGAAACTGTCAAATCATGTATCATCCAAGAATATACAGATTTTTGGCTTCTTTCCACATTTTTGTCATATATTCGTTTCTGGACTTTATCCAACGACTAGTTTCCGTTAATATTTGCCTTTTAATCACTGATTTATATCGAAATCCATGTTTTTTCTTTATTTTTTTTAAATATCTTCCCAACGATCGCACCGAACATATTTCAAGGATATGTTTCCTTTCCGGTTCTGCAACAATACCTTGAAGATTTAGCAATATGTTTGATGTTGAACATACTCTTAAGCATATGGGAGTTGATTTTTTACGTCTCATTGTCAAGCCTTCATTTGCAATTCCTTGGAGTATAGTATAGAAACATCGTTTCCCGGATAGCATCTCCGCTGTACATTCGTCGACTACAAAATCGATTAAAAATAGCTAAAATGACTTTATGAGTATCAGTTGATAGATGTTGTCTGTTGTCCTGCAAATCGACTAGTTGATGGTTGATTTTGAAGCCACGGTTGCCACATACTTTGGAATATTACTCGGTTAAGTGACTGGTTTTATCAAGGGATTCCAGGAGATTAATTTATAATGTTGTTGTTTATCTATACTTTTAAATGATTCGCTGATTCTGAAAATTGATTATTGTAATGGGGAACTGGATAAGCTGTTTGCTATTAAGTTCATAGCGTAGCGTCTCTTATCTATATGTGTAAAGATAAGATTCCACCAATCAACTGCTGCATTAGTGGCCATCATAGTGTGCGATCGGGGTTTGGGTTCGGTCCCTCGTACAATAAGGACGAATTCATGCTTTAGGATCGGTTCAAATGGATTAAGTAAAAAATACGCTTAGGCAAATGGAAGAAGAGATAGATACTGTGTATCTACGGAGGAGAAGGTGTCAGCAGTGTTTATTCTCTGGATCAATTGGTTTACGAAAAGCGAAATTTACAGCATGATAGCACGAATCACACACATACACGTATGAACGTGATTAAACCGTTCCGTTGAGCATCTACTGTTGGAAAAAGTCCTAGAGTAGGTATTCCGACAAGTTGATACTGTAATTCGGGCCTTTTTGTCTTTTTGCTTTTCACCTAGTTCTGCTAGAGATACCAGGAGATCTCCACGTACACTACATTGCATAAGCTGGAGCTCTTAACTTGGTCGGTAGAAAAAGCCTTAAACTCTCGTGTTATGTAGAGCCTCACAGTTGCAAAAGGGTTGTCCTGAAAAAGTTTCCGATCCCGCTCTGAAAATGTCAGCACTTATCAATATAAGTTGAGAAATACATACTTTGAGGGACTCTAAACAAAAGATGAGTATTTTTGGACTCCCAATTTGAAAGAGATTGAGTATAAAACAGAAAAAACATGGATACTGATAAAAACTTTATTTAAAGCTTTTCTCTGATGTGTAGACTTTGAAAAATGATATAAAGGAGTCCTGCCAGGTGACTATGGAGGAAATGGAGTCGCAGATTCGATCGCTTCCCTGGCAACGAGAGAAGAATCTCGAATAGGCGAGGTGTCCTGCACCTGCACGCTGGCGGGAACATTAACCAGCTAGATTTAAGTCGAAAAATCAAAGCCTTTGGTTGACCAAGAGGTAAACATCGAACGATTTCAACGACGCGACTTTTCACGCTCTCTCGGACAACTTGAACGCTGCGATGATTCTAAAAATCAACAAAATGGCGGCAACACACTTGCTGGTACTACTCCATAACCGGAAATAGATTGAGGAAGTTGATCGGGAAAACAGCCGAAAAATTTCGTGATTGCGTGGAGTCAACAGTGTTTCAAACTCATATTTTCAATTGTGACAGAAGGTGTTCTATAAATTCGATAGAATTTTTATTTCCCAGCGAAAGTTTTGTCAAAAAAAAAACAGTTTCCGTATTTATCTAGTGATCTAATAAATTGTTTCATTATATCTAGTTCAATATGCAATGATGGAAGGATAATTTAGTCCCGAGCTTCCCTACTAATGAATTAAGGACCAAATTCCTCTTTCCAGGCTCAATATTTTCTCGAAAAGTCCAGTTTTTAGGTAAGAGAAGAGCATCAAAAATTATGTAGACTTAAATATAGAACTGGTTATCGAAAAATATTCTCAAACAACCCTCTTAGCATTAAATTCGAATTTACTGCATATAAACTTGAATTAAAATTGTAAATAATATCCCCTGCGGCGCGCTACTGATCACTTCATCCAGAAAGACTAATTTCCCCCACTAGAAATGCCTCTCCGCTTGACGCTTACTTGACGACCACGCCTTTTCTCGCACGATAAAGTCTAACCCTACTGGCTGCCCCGTCGACCAATAAAATTCCGTTACAATCTTCAACAAGAGGGTCTTTTTACAGGGCAAAGACATCAAACGGTTCGCGTACGGTACATAGCTTTCTTTTTAACCTAAAAAAATTCGCGCATGTCCGAAATAGTGTTTTAAATACTCTCAAGTGACGTGTACAATCTAATTTAAACTTTTTTGGATGAAAAAGGAGATTTTTGGGTGAGTAGAAACGATATTTTACTTGTCACAGCTGGGTATCCAGACAGCCATAAGTAGAAAGGGGACGTATCAACTCGGACGAGTCCATTATCGAAGAGAACCCGTCCAACGGGTGTGGTCGGTTGTATTTCTAATACGTGACGTTTAGAACGTGCGTTTATAAGCGACGTTCCAAGAACGGTGTAGTTTAGTCTAACTTTATACGAGTCTAGACGTCGCCAAACTTTTTTTTTCTCTCCGACATCTAAAAGTTTCGGTCGCATATTTTTGCATAATTGGACGTTTGTCTAACAAATACGCAGAATCCATAATGCGAACAGCAGGAGAGTTATGATTAGTTAAAATAGGTATGGGCGTTAAATCGGGTGACTGTTGGGTCGAATTTCGCTTGCTCTGCTTTTATTTGTAGATCGCTTTATCATATAATGTGTTGATGTAAGTTGATGAGGCATGGCTGACTGGGTTTTTTTTGTCGTCGTATTCGCCAAAAGTGTTTATCTTGCGCAAATGCGAGTTTAATATTTTGTTTCAGTTTCACTGGGATGTCATAACAAAACGAGTTCCTTCATTGTATGTAAACGAGATCGTTCGGTCGATCACGCTCTGTTTACGATTAGTGAAAGTCTATAAATAGCGTTCACAAAAATTGTATATTTAATTTAGATATTCGTTTATCAGTACTGTATACACAATATTGCATTTACAAATATTAGTTTTATAAGAAATATAGTTTTAACATTATTCAGATAAATAAATTAATATAGATCAAAATAACATGGTCTAAGGAACCAAAAATTTTGGTAACCAATGATTTAAATCAATTTTAAAGACAAATTGTACCAAGATGTACGCGTCAAATGGTTTCGTTATTTTCGAATGCATTTTAGATAAATTGTAGTTTAAAAAATTTGATTATTATGCTAGAGCTAGAGTTTGTTCCACCCCAAATTAAGCTTCAATCGTTCCGCCTCTTCATCTATGGTAAAAGAGGACACTTATTAGTTTCATTTCCAAATTAGTGACGACCTAGTGCCAGTCGAGCGATTAAAGATGGTAGAAATTGAAACTGGTGTCCTATCCATTCATCAGCAACTGATTTTATGTATAAAAAATGTCATTTTGACACCTAGGACGCCACTAATTACGTAATTAGTTACATTTAAATAACGCCATCTAGCGGCAATAATAAGATTTATGAGAACGGTTGAAATTACTACAAGAAATTTACAACCAGAATAAATTTTCAATTTCCGTTTGGACGAAAACGTTTGAAGAAAAACTCGACGTTTTCACATTTATTAATATATCGCGGGACTGAAAGAATATATCGATATTTATATATTTTGTATTGCTGGACAAAAGCTTTTTGAAACAACATCAAGTTTATGAAAATCGGTTAAGCAGAACCGGACTTGCAGGTATTTTTTCGTAACAAGGTCCCCGCTCTCCCCCATCTCTTATTTGAAGAGATAGTCTAGAACTTTTCGAATGAAAAATGCGCAAAATTTGTTGAAGATATCGATTATTTTATCGTTCTTATCTAATTGCTTTTTTAAATCGAATATTTTTGGTACTATTCGATATTTCAAAATCGCGTTTGTTGTTGACATAATTAAATGCTTTGGAAGTTAGTTAACGATCAATAATTGGCCCTTGTATCCCTACTGATGGGTAAATATCATGCAATAGGAATTTTCATCCGCCCACATTACCCTAAGGAAATTTCTTAAAAATCTAAAACCCTGTTATTTACTCCCAACTTTTATAACGAAATAAATTGCCGATTTTCAATAAAAAACGTGCGATTTTAAAAAAAACTCCAATAATAATAAGTTATGGTCAGCTACTTCAGTAATTGAAATTTCTCTACGTTGCAATCATTTTACGGTTATCTGAAACCAATCTGCCGCCAAGGTAACAAAATATTAATCGAACTTTTTTCTTAATACTTTTTCATGCTCTACGAGTGGTTAACGGAAAGGTAAATCCATGACCGTACTCGCGAACTTTTGGAATAAGTAAAATTAAAAATGAATTTTAACCATTAAATGGTAAACTGCACGGATGTGTGAACTGTCTTGATGAAACAACATTATCTTCTTAACCAAATGCGGCCGTTTTTACTTGATATCTTCGCTCAAACATTTTTTCAAGATAATCATTGAAAATTATCCCACGCGCATCCCAAAAACCGACACCATAACCTTGTCTGCAGATGAAACGATCTTTGCCTTCTTTGGAGCCGGTTCTCCCTTTTCAGTCCGTTGTTTTGATTGTTATTTGTAAAAGCATGGACCCACGTTCCATCCATGGTTATGAAACGGACCAAAAATTTGGCTTTATTTCCGTGAAACATTGCCAAACACGCGATGGAAACAGTATCGGTTTGTGGGTTTACTCCAACATTTTTGGAGTCGTCACCTCATTTGGTCGACCACTGCGATGCTGGTCTTCGAAGGTCGTACTGCCTCGTTCAAATTCTGCTAATCAATATTTTACTGTAGATAACGAAGAAGCAGTCTCACCCAGAGTAGAATCTAGTTCAGCTTTTATATTGGTTGGGCCAAAAAGCCTAAAATTTGAGTGACCATGGAAACATTATGCTTGAATCTATAACACTTAAGTTTGTTATTGTTAATTCAAAGCAAGCTGATGAGTCTCAACGCACACAAAACACCCCAAAATCCTCCTATCTCCATCAAAACTAACCCTGAAGTGTCCGAACGTACCCTAGGACGAAGGGAATTAGCTTGGCACATTGATGTTTCAAAACAAGCTGACTGAGTCTCAATGGGCACGAAACCCCAAAATCCTCCCATCCTCGTGAAAACTAACCCTGAAGTGTCCAAAGGTACCCAAGGAAGATGGGAATTAGTTTTGGCCAATTTTTCTGAAGCTTGGCACAATGATTGTCCAAAACGAGCTGACTGAGTCTAAATGGACACGAAAGCTATGAGTTACTACAATATCTGATATAAGTTTTATCCAAATCTAACCTCTATTCGATCTTACTTGGAAATAGATGAACTATAGAATACTCCAAAAAAAAATGAAGAAGATCCACGGCAAAATAAGGCAAAAAGTAAAAATAATAGCAGATTAATAGGATATTATGGAAGGGACACCAAATTCTGAGCGAATAAAGATCTTCAGTTAGCTCTAAATTCATCTTTCTGGCATACGGATGGATCGACATCAATGAAAATATCTAGTTAGGAGTGTTCGGTTAGAAACCTCTCTTGAAAGCACTTTACATTATTTTCGACAGCCAAGCGGCATGGAAAAGCAAAAAACTTTAAAAACACTAGCTATAGGAAACAAAGTAATCATAATGTGGATATCAAGCCACCAATATACACCAAGCAATGAGAAAACAGGCAGCCTCGGCATGGCAGAGAAAGACAATTGCAGATTTCGCTAGAAAACCAGAGATATAGCAGAGAATCTACTCTACGAAGGTTCTACTCGTTTCATCAAAAGGTTCCTCGAAAGATTAGTGCTAACAGTTTAGGAAGTGGGACATAAAAACCACAGGAAAATAGCCTCCTTTGAGAGTAGTCTCCGTTTTTTGAAATCAGAACAAGGAGATGCATAATTTTGCACAAAATATCTTCTAATTATAAGTGTAGAGTGGCTGACAAGTCAAATTGACCAACATTTGAAAAGGTAGAAAGAAGATTTGAATTCATTATGGACTTATTTAAAAATCTGTTATTTCTCAATAACCACCAAGCTTTAGACAGAATTAAGCACCTTTAATTGATTTACAAACTTATAATTTTTAGTGTTTAATCTAACTATGAACGAATTTTTTTCAATATTAAGAAATTTTGATATTTCCAAAACGTATTCTGACGTTCTTCAAAGGAGAAAACAACTACTTTCCTGGCTAATGCCTCGACGAATATTGAATTACCATCTCCTCCGAAGAATGTGACGTCAATCCACATTTTTGTCAATATCAACATCTCTAATGGCTCGCAATTCCAAGAGGTTTGTAACCACCGACTAGTTTCGACGTTATTACGTATAATCAGAGTGGTATAACAACTTTCGTTCGGACTTGAGACCCGAACTGAAGACAACGTCAAAGAGCGTCACTATTTGGTTCATATATATATATATATATATATATATATATATATATATATATATATATAATGAACTCGTTAAACTTAAAAGATTAAAGGTCGAACTTCCTCTGGCCCGAAGGTTATTTGCCAAACAAGAAATTTAAGTTATGAAGAGCTTATCGTTAATATGGGTCCGTACGTGGTGTTAAGGATTTAGTGTCGTTGTTTAGTTTGCTTAGGGTTTAGGTCGAAACAGAAAATCGTGCTGAAATGTTATCTAATTCCCGCTACCCTTATATTCCAATGGTTTACCGAAATGTCGTTTGTTTAGAAATGTGAGATTTTGAAAAGTGTAATAATATGAAAATTAGGGAATGCTAGTAGAAACTGCATGCAGCAAATAAATGTAGGTCATTTGGAAGTAGTCACCACAACTAAGTAATAGGTACAATGAACACACTATTTATTCACACACAATTACACTGTTTTATTGAAATAAGTAAGTCAGCATCTTCAGAGACTACATAGACCTTTTTCACAGTAAAATTTTTCACCAATTCCAGCGGGATATTTCATGTTCATACCTTAACTATTAAACTATAGAGTGAGCTGTACGGAATATGTCACAATTTGTCACTAAAATAACAGAAATTAATTTTTACAATTTACAATTTTTATAATTTACAACACAACCTTATCCCCTTCAAAATACTCTCCATTACTAGTAATACATTTGTCCTAGCGGTGCTGCCACTGTTCGAAACATTGTTTGAACTCATCTCTAGAGATGTTTGCAAGCTCGTGTCTCGTTCTTTTATTGATGTCTTCAATGTTTTCAAATCACCGTCCTTTCATGTCCCTTTTCATGAGTGGAAACAAGAAAAAGTCGCAGGGAGCCAGGTCAGGCGAGTAAGGTGCGTGGGGCAGCGGAATCAAAAACTAGCTAACAGTGATGGCTGAGTATGCAGGTGCGTTGTCATGGTGGAAGAACCAATCACCTGTTTGCTGAACCGAGCTCTAATTTATTCCACTGATTTCAGACAATTGATCGCACAAGCTCTCGAATTCTTTCAACATTTTCATCGATTCGGGCAGTTGATGGACGTACAGAGCGAGGTTTGTCATCAATCGACATCAATCGCCATTTTTCAATATCGAAAAACCACTCATACACATGAGTTTTCCCCATAGCATCATCTTTGTAAGTAGTTTTCAACATTAAAACAGCGTCAGCAGCGTTTTTACCGAGTAGAAAACAAAATTTCACAGCGGCAACTTGTTCACTCAAATAAATAAAATAAAAAACGAAGCAGCAGTGAAACAGCACTAGCAAAAACTAGTAACTAGTGACGGACAGAGCGTGGCAGGTCAACGCCCCGCGCGGCACTGAACTGGCGACGAGTTGCGCTAGGCAGGCCCTAGCGGCAAAAATCAGTACTACAAAAGCTCCATCCATGGCAATGCTATTTCGATTACTTTTGGGTACCCCCTCGTATACATTATTATTGAATACATTTTTCAACAATAAGGACCTATTTTTAACGTATATATTTTATTAGTTAAGGAATGAAACCCGCGACAAGCTATATAATTGTGACTGTTAGGCTAAACAGTAGGTTCAGTATGAAAATTCCGAAATTCCAATTTTATGGTGGACGAAACTGAAATTTTAATAAAACAATTTATTGTAATGTTTTTCTAATTTATTTCTAGTCGTTGGGTGAATTAATAAACGCCATCTCTTACGTTCTTTATTTATTACACTTAACTAATTAATATAATTCACTTATCACTATCACTTAAATAATTTATTTAAACTCCTCGATTACTTCTATTTCGATCTGTTCACTACGTCAATTTATCATAAACTATACTTCTATTAGAATATAAAGAAACAAATCAAATAAATAAAAAGACCTTCCTAGAAATTATTCAAAAGAAACAATATAAATAAACCGCCTGCTATAATAAAAAGTTATATAAAAAGCAAACATCAAAGACGCTTTTACAATTCCTGGTATTTCAATCGTACATCCATGGTTGTCGCCTTCGCCGAATTTTAGAATTCCATAATCCCTGGACAGGGCCGGCTTAAGGGCTTGAGGACCCATTTCGCGAATTTGTTCGTAACAGTATAATTATAGCAATGCTTCATCAACTAAGTCATAACAATCATTTGATCGAATTTTTCCTTATTCTAGTGGACTTGTAGAGAACTCTATACTTTTCAGCCAGGTCTTCACCCCTCGAAGGGCGCCGAAAGATTGTTCTTCGTCGAAGAACTAGCCCTATCTATTCTCGTTTAAATCTCGATGTCTAATAAACCACATCATCAACATTCGTTGATTTCACAAATCCTTGTTGAAACCCTTATCAGATTTTACCTGTCGGTGGTAATTTACATATCGGTATTAGAAATTGTAATTCTTGATTGACCCCGAGCTTTCTCCCAGGAAGCCCTCGGGTTAAAGACCCTAAAGGTGTTTATGGTTTAGACAAAAACACCATTTGAATTTCAATTCGAAACCGAGTTTGGATAATTAGCATATACTTCGATATGCACAATGGTTAACAATAAATTAAATTAGGAAATTGTTTGTCATTTCTTATTTTTTCTATACCTCTAGTACAAATGTAATTAATATATCGCGTATATAGTATTTTTTACAATTTAGAAAAGTGCTTTTATGCCATACATGGATGCCGAATAACCTGCTGTGGTGGTTATCAACCCCAAGGATCATAAAAAGCCAATACGAACTAAGTTGAACCGACGCGAGGACAAGGTTGATAGAGACCAAAATTACGTTCGTTATTATTAAACATTTAAAAGTTAGTTTAGCAATTTAAGTAAACTATATATATGTGTAATAAAACAAAGCGTGAATTTTTTATCACTAAACTTCAGTCTGTATTTCCGAATGGGATTTACATTATATAAGACGTAAGCGTTATGCTTCAACCCTACATTGTTTTCTTTGTAATCTTGACACAAACTTTCAAAAATTATAACTCTATCACTGGAATCTGGTATCTATCAAATTACAGCTATTTGGTGGTATATTCGGCATTAATTTATTTTGAAACCAATCTTCTAAAACTACCGCGGCTGAATCGCAATTTTCCACGAAAAATACTTTCCAATGCTGAATGGCTTTCCTTACTAACTTCAAGTAAACACTCAACTACCGAACTTGATTATATACACTTTTTCCATGGCTTGAAAGAGACCAATCATCACATATGGGGCAGTGGTTTGGGATACTAAAACTAGTGGGAATTGAATCACATCTCCTCTGAAGAATGTGATGTCAGTCGACCTTTTTGTCGATATTAACATCTCCTTGCAAGAGGTTTGTAACCACTGACTAGTTTCGACGTTATTACGTATAATCAGCGTGGTATAACAACCCTCATTCGGGCTTGAGACTTGAACTGAAGACAACGTCAAAGAGCGTCGCTATTTGGTTCATGTAGTTAAACATTCCCCGGCGAAAGCTAATTCGCTCCATCTTCACTTCCAACTGCGAACGACTGATCGGGTAAAAATCTAGATCTAGATAATAGTTGGGATACGACGAGGAACAATCTCCCAAAGGTACAAAATTGGCTTGCTTATGTGCAACTGGGGCCATGGATCACATGGTTCTGGAAAGCGCGGCCGAGAAAACATCACTTAGAATGTCAGAGACGGAATTATCAAAAAAAAAACCGGAATAATGACCAACTCTGGGACATGTCTCAGAACGTTACATCCAAAAAGTTTACTTTGAGAAAAACTTCACACCAACAAATCAAGTTTTTTTCAAGCAGAAATCTATGCAATTGAAAAATTTGTTTAGTTCAATCTAGAGAAGAGCTATAGGAAACTGGAGATCATCATCCTGTCCAATAGTCAAGCAGCCATTAGAGGATTGCTTAGGATGTCTAGAAAAAAAATCCTTTATGGAACCCGAACCCTCCTGTGAAATCAGCTTCAGAACAATGGAAAAAGCACTGGAAAAGGAGGTAGATAGGAACAAAACCAATTATTGGGATAACCTACAGGGGCTGAGACAGGAAAAGACTCATCTGGGAAATTATAACAAGAGTAGATCTGCTGAATGTATCAATCTAAGTAATACTAACAGGAGTTCTATTGGGGCGCCTCAACAAACACCTGATGATGTTAGACCTAGCAGATAATGCGGAGTACATGTTTTGTTGCACAGAGGACGAAATTTCTATCCTCTATCCCCACATTTTAGACTTCTTAGAAGGAGTGGGATTGATTGATCAGCTGTAAACACTGAGTTCTCCAGTATCGCAGATTTTTAGACCCCAAATCCATACATACATCGCCAAATATCCTGGTGGATGGATATTTTTTCACAGTATTCCACGGTACGATGAGGAATTTTTGATTCCGCGGCCATTGTTCGGTTACTTTTGCCTATGAAGACTTGCGATTAATATACGAGTTTCGGCCTATAATTCCTTAGTTTTGCTCACTTTAAAATTGACGAGTACCAAAACAATTCGTATACGAGCTTCACAAAAACATGTCTTAGTCCAAAACGTATAAATCAAAGCACGTTATTGTTAATTGAGACTAAACTACAATCATAAACACCGGGAAAATAATTCACAATTAAAGAATGAGAACAAATCAGCCAGTACTTTCAAGTTTTAACTTGTCGCTGTGTGTGTATTGGGTTGACCATTGTCGAGTACACGATTTATTAAAAACATCGAACCCCTTTTATACTACATTTTCGTTTATTGGACTTTTTTTGAAATAATGGAGAACTAAGGCGAAATATTCTGATGAGTCAAAACCGGGGACAAACTTATTTTACGCGTATTAACGATGCGGTTAACGCCCCGCGCGCAAGCCATCTACAGATACACGCACATCATCTAAAGAAAGAAAAAGTTGTAAAATTTGTAGACAAAAGTTTGTAAAAACTAAAAAACAAACATAAAAATAACTAAATAAAGTAAAGTAAATATGCTCTCAAATTACTGCGGAATGCGGGATTGATTTGATTTCAATCGGCAAGTGATTGTGCATTTTATTTACATTGTAAAATATTGAGCCATCAACTAATTCTGAACGTGGAGTAGGTAGGTGGCTGTTTAGGCTAGAGTAGACATTATTTAGGAAGAAGATTATTGTGCGTTTGTTACTTAAAATCCCAAATTGATGGGTAGTAACTATTTTATATTTAAAAAGAAATGATAAAATTCTCTAAAGATCGCCAGAACATCGGCCAAAGTACTACCACATTCTACATATTTTAATCGAATTGTTATTAGGGAATAAAACAGCGAATAAAGATATTTTTAATGATAATTGGGGTGGTTAAATAGTTTGAAATAAAATTGGTATAGATTTTTTGATAGAATAAAAAATACAGGAAATAACTACCTACCACAGCTCACATAAAAACAATGTAAAATCAACGGATGTACTTGTTGCATTCAAATTCAAAGAATCTATAAAACATGCTAAGTAGTATGGTAGGTAGGTGCGTGGGTAAATTCTAAGGGCAATGGGTTGACTAGTATCGCACAAATTTGCTGTTAATTAATTTCCTTTTATTTGATACCGGATGTGAATTATCATCTAAAAGCGATTAATTTGAACGATAAAGGTTAAAAATATATAAATAAAACAAAAAATAGCGATACTAGACACTCTTTATAGTCAGCGATGACTACAAGGGGGTTTCTTGATAAGATATGAAACTCCGATAAATTATTGTCTCAAATTTTGAATTCGAAGTGCTGTGTAACTACATAATTCGGTTCTCCTTCACTAATATAAGCAGTTTTCAAGTTTTAGGCTACTGATTTAGAAGGCGCATACAGATTATAGTCTATTTTGATGAATTTTGAAGCACCGCGATTGATTTTTTCAACATTTCTTTGCACCAATAGACACGAGCTTTTGTGAAACGATTGTCAAATCCAAAACGAACAAATCTTTTTGAAAACCAAATGTTCATGCAATATTGAACGTATGCGAGTGTAACTAACGCCCAGGTATCCGTCAATCTAATGATTGACGCATAGCTTCGATTAGATTCTAGCAAAACAGCCGGTTTCGGGCGACCTCCAAGAAACTCGTGAAGTGCTTCATCGTCAAAAGTTGTCAATCGGAATACTGCTGTTGGTTTGATCCACGTCGAAAGTCATAGAAAATTTTCGCGATTCAACCCCATTTTTTGACCGATATAAATGTTTTAAGTGTCTGTGAAGAACTCAATCTGAGTATAGTCCAGGCTACCAAGATAAAAATGGGGTATTACCTCCAATTCCCGTGAACCTGCGTCGATTTGCATGAAAATTTGGAATTAAGCTTGACTTATCCTTTATCCTCAAAATCTACCTTATACCGATATGTGATTATTAGTCATTGGGGTGAAAACTGCCCCTTATTAGAAAAAATCAATAAAATTATAATAAAAAACATTCAAGGAGTAGAAAAATACTTATAAAGTTTGAATAGGAGTTCTTAAATGTTTTGATATAGTATTTATGATAATTCAAGCATGCTTGATGTATTTCATCCCTTATAAAGCACCCCCGATTAATATAAAATTATTTAATTGTTTACTTCTATTAAATGGACTCTTTTTGTTTGTGCTTAACTAAAATATTTTGCATCCCAATTGTTCAACCCTTATAAATCATCCCTTATTTCGGAAAAAATTGAAAAAAATATTTACAGACGTACTTATACAATTTTTTGATTAATTTATTTCAAATTGACATTTTTTATCTCTTTTAACTTGAATATTATGTATCATCACAAAAAAAATGAAAAAAATATTTACATACTTTCACTTATACACCAAAATCCACCTTCTCCATTATTAAAAAAAAATTTATTTCGTTTTTTGGTTACAACTCGGTTAATTTTCAAGCAAATTAGTCGCTCAAAAGGTAAATTTATAGGTAATTTTATAACCTTTAAGTTTAAAAACGTTTTGAATTTCCTATTTTTTAAAGGGCAATGTTTGAAGGGTTCGAAAATGGTATCAATCATACGATAGGGTACGAATTGTCATATCTCAGTTATTTTAGTTACAAGTTACAAAAAATTTAAGATATTTATTAAGAAAAATATCAACTTTTTGTTCCGCATATTTTTTATGTGTATAATTTTTTTCGAAATTGTGCATTCTAAATCGTTGAAACTTGCAAAAATTATTATTAGTTCGTAAATAAAGTAAATCATCACTGGATTATATTTTTATTGCAATTTTGATACTATAGCTAAGGGTGAAATTGAGTTTTTTTCTACAAAAAACAATATAATCGATAAAAATGTTAAAGCTTTTTAAAAGTTCTTTGAAAAAGATTATATGCAATTACATCGAAAAGTTGACCGTTTTTCCGTTAGTCGACGTTGAATTTTAGAAAATTTTCGTTCGATAAAAATATTCAAACTTCAATCAATCATACTCGGTTTTTATTATGCATAAAGGAAATTTAAAAAAACTAATCTCTTTGTTTTTTTATAAGCTTCATTTTTGTTTCTCACACTTTTTCTAATAAAATCAAAAACATTTGAGTTATTCGTGAAAAATATATTAAAAACGCGGATTTTCTTCCTAGAAAAATTCATTTTTTCAATAGCTCATAACTAAAAAATTATTGATTTTTCAAAAAGAAACATTTTTTACTTAAAATTTGGTTCTCTATCAATTTCCGCGGTTATTTTCAATATAAAAATTTTCATTACTTAGTTTAAGGTGGAACTTAAAATCGATGCAGGTTCATGGAAATCGGAGGTGAAAACCTAGATAACCTCAACTAGTGTAATTCGTCCAATATCAATTGCAGATTATAAAAACTCGTTCGAAACCCTTGCCGACAATTTTGTTTGATCTACCATAGGTTAGATACCTCAGATGCACTACTTGTAACTTACAAAAAAATCATTATTATACCTCGTTAACTTGCTACAACTGAATATTGAATTACAAAACGAAAATAGACGAGTAAAATGTACCTGCGTTTGGTTTAAGCAGGGTACCAGACGTGAACTGAGCCCTTTTTGTACCCCATTAGGACTTCAGTAGTATTTTATCTGACGCAAATAATCTTGTCACCATAGAATAATCCTTGACCTGTTTTTATTCTCACTACAATGTTCAATTTCATTTTGACCATGGTCCAAAGAACGCCATATTTCTATTTATATAAAGAAATTTATGAATTAAATTAATCTCACCAAGCCACGCCACTGCTTATCGCAGAGTTTCTGGCAGGAATATTTCAAAGAAATTATGCACATACGCCTTCCGACAGCTTCGGCCAATAGAAATGCATTTATGTTCACGATTCGATGTTTTTTATTGGTAAACAGTGGAGATGATGAGTCCACGTGGACTGACGGTTTGTTAGATATTTATAGGGAGTAAAAATTGTTTTTCATTTCTTAATTTGGTTACGTTTAACAAAATGAAGATGAAGGTTCACTATTTTTATATCGACACACATGTGCTACTAACAAAGATCATTGTATTTTATTTACAATCGTAGTTCAAAGTGATAATCTTCCTAATCTGTCCACAAATGACTTTAACGAGTTTTGAAAAGTCATAATTAACCCTCAAATTCGGTAATCCGTCCATTTTGCCCGACCCCGTATATTGGATCAGATACCAAGAATTGACGCAGTCAATTTTAGACACTATATATCAAACATTGTAGAAATAAAATTATTGGCTGGAGTTGCGGAAACGGAAACCCATCGATTGGTTTTAAATTTTTACCAGATATTCAATCACACACTAGATGATTGTAACTAAAAAAAATTTCGACGACTCGTAAGGAAAGGAGATGAAAAAAAATTTTCTAACCTAACCTAACCACAATTTCCGGCACCTGATATTTTGTGCCTATATTTAGAAAAAACTACAAATTCATTCATCCAGCACCTCCATTTTCTATTACACATAAATATCAAACTAAAAAAAGTCAAGATGATTGAAATAATAATTTTTTTATTATGGTTCAATTGTAGCTATTAAGAATAACTAATTTTTTATTACGAAAATGACACTAGTAGGGGTAGGACAAAGAGAGAAGTGAGAAAGGGGGGTCCATATATATTTCATTTTCGTTGGTTCAAAACTATAAAAAAATTATTAAAAATTTTTTTTATCCCCTTCCTTGCGAGACGTTATTTAAGGTACAATCATCTAGTGTGTGATAAATTGGTAAAAATTTGAAGCCAACCTAACCTAACCTAACCAATTTATTTAAATATTAACGAACTTAAATTTAAAATTATATTTAAGTTGTTAAAAGTACGTTCATCGTATTTGTATAAACTTTCATAATTTCTCTTTCAGTCACCTTGAACGTAACCGTAAAACAACGATTCCGATGTAAGTAAGCATCACTGTTACCGATTACATTTTTTGCGCTTCTGTTTACACGTCGTCGCATCACAAAGTGGGTCAACACATCGAGTTGGCCTTGAAAGTATGGAACGACAGTTTGATCGTCAAGGGCGAACGACAACTGCACTCAACTTTTTTGTTATAATCTATTCGATGTTTTTTATGAAACATTTTCGGGTAATTTTATACTTTGGCTCTAGAAAATCGAAAAATCATTCAAAATTTTTTTTAAATCTTCGTTTTTTTACGGGGATTTATGAAAAAAAATATGGGAAATATTTTATATAGTTTTATGACTTTTAATTATGATCATAAACGCACTTCTTCGCATATAATCGTTCATAGTTTTATTACAAAGCATCGATATATTTATTTTTGTTAATCTACACAAAAGAATGAATTTTAAAAGAAGTTGTTATTATTTTTAATTGTAAAAACATGATAAATCGACATTTTTGCATAAATTTTTTTCAATTTGTTCGTTTTTTTGTGTATATTACGAAAGAAAATATAACAGCTTCATTTGATTATTTAGAAAAAAGTTATCCACAATTATACATGAATGAGTGCATTTTCATGAACATTTCAAACCCTGAAACCACGTTTCAATTTTTTAATTCCCAAAATTTTTCTCGTAAATCCGCCGTGAAAACGAAAATTTCAAAAAATCCTAAAATCGAGTTAAATAATCACGGAATATATATAAAAATGTCAAACAAGTAAAACTTCGGATGGATGAAACGCCACTTTTGTTTTGATTTTAGGTTTTTTCTACTTGAAAATTAGTTTTTGAAACTTCAATAATTTTATTTATTTAAAAAACTGATTTTTCAACTGCAAAGAACTAAAATCAAGACAATTTATCAACAAAAACATAAAAAAAGGTCTAAGAAGTGAAAATTTGAAGAAATTTATTTTCATTTTGCCACGTAGATTTAATATTTGATCAAAATGGGAAAATATTAATGAAAAATTCAGAATCTACTACATTCGCAAACAAACCGGTAAATTTTATATTTAACAGGAATGTATGAGGTAATGGAATTAATTCATCGAGAAACTATGTACAATTCTAAGTAATGAATGGCTAAAATGACTGTTAATAATTCATGTATTATATTAAAAATTTGATGTAATTTGATTTAAAACAGAAATATTTGAGACTAAAATTATTCCTTTCCATTTCTTATTTACTAACTTTAATGACTTGTTTATATTGTAAATTTCAAAATACGAGATTCTCGTCAAATTAAATTTGCTCATCGAGTGCAATTATCTACGACCAATCAACATCGTATCTACTCCTCTTACACCGCGCACCCCCTTTCCGTGCACACTGTGATTTTAGAGAACGTTGACCTCCGTATCACTTTAGAGTTGGTAATGACTTCGAACCCTTTTCGGCGCAGTTGGCGACGGTTCGGAGGAATTTTCTGAACTGTTTGACATTTAGAATTTACTTGGAAGGGACGAGGCACCGGCAAGTGGCCTTGAAAGTTTTTGATGCTTTGCGGGCCAATGCGTCGTAGATGCGAGTATTTTTCATAGTCACTTGAATAGCGTTTTAAATATTTGTTATATCTTGAAGAGAAATTTGAGGTTTTGTAAGTTTTGCAATAAAAAAAAATGTTACCCGTTTTCAAGGTCGTTGTTAATAAGGAGTCCATTGGAATTTAATTTTTTTTGTTTTCATAAATATTAAAACTACTCTTAGCAAACGGAATAATTACAAAACTATATGAGATACACTAAGAAAATAGTTAAATTGAACGTTCCTCATCCACCGTATGGTCAAGATCTGGCCTCCAATGACTACTGGCTATTCGCTGATCTCATAGAATGCTCGCCTATTTTGAGGTAAAAGACAAATCCTTCCACAAGAAAGTCATCAAGAAGTTAGAGAAGCGTTGGAATAATTGTGTTGCTCTTGAAAGTGATTATATGATGAATAAAATCGATTTTTGCCAAAAAAATGTGTCATTTCAATAAAAACAAAGTAATAGTATCAATTTAAATTTTTTTTTCAAAGTACAGCCCTTGGATAACCTTGAACATATGTCAACGTTAAGATACCGCCTCATTTATAAACCTCGGCACTTGATCAAGCGTAAGGGTTTTGATTTTTTGGTTCTATAAACTTCCTTCTTGAAATATTCGCTCTCATTAACGCCTCAATTGACTTGTTAAAGACGCAGAAATGTGATTTAGTAAATATACATTTATCTATTCTATTACGAGGGTTGCCAACTCACGTTTTGAGATATGGCAACACTGATTTTAATATGTCATCATGTGACATTGCCTTGAACGTAATCAGAGCGTGTTATCATAGGAGTGCAATTTGAGTAGTTTACAGATCCTTGAAACATTTATTTTGGTCAGAAAATATATTAATCTTAATGGAGAATATTTTGAAAAACAATAAAGTAGCAACCCTCGTATCAAAATAGGACAGTTGTACAAGTTGGTATTAAAATATTTTTTTCATAAAATTGCTCCATTCGTTTTGCTTTTTCTATAATTTTTCGACAGTCAAAAAATGAAGCAGAAATTCTAAAATTAGAACTGCAATGGAATCTTCAACAACATAATTCCAAGGTCAAGTCTAGCTGCATGTAGCTACATCACTGATTAGATGAAATAAATGTTGAAATAATTTGGAACCTAAATTATTCAACAATAGTAAACAGGTCCCTTCTAATTAAAAGATATTAAAATCAATTTGTTTGATGTAAGAAAAAGTTTAAACCTTTTTTATCATTCAAAAAACTAACGTGGAAACAATTAAGTCTATTACAAAACTCTACATTAATAAACTAAATATATATTTAAATCGTGTATTACCAAGTTCTCTACATAAAAATAACTATAGTAAATCACAAGTGAACAATACTTTTCATGTTTTAGCGACACAAACAAAAGCAATTTACTTTAATGTACAATTTAATTAATCAAGTAGTTTAATATTAAATATATGGACCCATTCCTTTATCATAGAAATCAAAGCCTATAAAGCATTTTCTCTCTTCCAAAATCTATAGTACTCAACACATAGTCATTTATGACCCACACTCAAACGTAAAGAATAATATTAATAAACGTTGTGACTTGCATTAGATCAAAAATTCTTTATTATCATTATGTACTAATAAGTATTTTAGCCTACCTACGTTATTAAAAACCTTTTGTGTCGAAGATAATCTTGATGTTCACAAATAAACGAAACACATAACCTCACTTTCGAATCATGCACTTGTAACACCGAAACTCATTCAGTATTATCGATAAAATATTTCTATGTAAATATAAACACTCTCAGTATCCAAAATAAGTAATTATTTCGTTACGTAATCACTGCGCTTTTAGATTAATAAACTAAATTCACATAATTTGTCCAAACAATATATCACAATTCTCATCCATGGCGGGCGAAAAAATTGTTTGGGTTGCTCGATAGACAGCGGTGAGAACCAGCGTTGCCGGTTCTCATATTTAATTGTGGGTTTAATACTGGTACGAAGTTTTGTTTCCGAATTATACTGAAATTGATAATATAAATCTATTACAATCCTTTTCGTTGCCTAAATTCGTTAATAGTTATTTGTTATTGTATATTACAAAAGCTTAGAAAGCAAAATTCACAGTTGGTGATTCACTGTTTTTAATATAATTTTTAAGATTACAATAAAATGAACGAATTAAATCTAGTTAATGTATTGAATAAAAAAATGTTTTTAAAGATAATAGAGTATTTTTTCCATTTATTCATTCATATTGTCCAATTCAATTGTATATCTATTCTAATAAAATTCTTCAGTCGATGTGACATTTATCAGCGAAAAATTTCCAAAAACGTAGCACTTATATAACTTATGTATATTGAAAAAGATTAAATTTATAAACAATTAATTTTGAAATTGCTTAGGAGGAAAGATATTTCTGGCAACGCTGTAACGAACTTTCTGACGAATTTTGCTGTATTCGCAAAACGCATGCTCCTTCAAGTATAGTCTTGGCGCTATGTTCAATTAGTGCATGAAACTAAAATTTCATTTAAAGTTGGTTTTATTTATGATTATGAAGTGAATTATTTTGTGTGGTTTCATTTAAACTTTAAATGTGGTGTGAAGATAAAATGTGATAATGAATTTTATTAAGGTATGTCGTAAATCTACATAGAACAATTTTAAAAAATAATAGGTACCTAGTTGTAAGTAGCTGCGATATTTGCATTTATATTAGGCATGTTATTGTTATAGAAGCATCTTATTTTTTATAAGGACAATCCGGAGGACATGATTGTTGAATAATTGGAATTGTAATAACAAAAATTAATCCATTAATACAATAACTTATTATATAAAATATGGAATTGTGTAATAACATTAAGATGATTTGAGTTAGGAATCATGGTAGTTATCGTATTTGTTCGAGATGGAGTAGTAAAACATAGCGTGTAGATTGATTTTTTTCTTCATAAAAAACTTTTAGTTTCTGATATCATTTCGACGAAGGCGGCACGAATAATTTCTCTAAAATTACATAGCGATAACAGGTTCGTGTTGAAGTAGAACTATAATTCTAGAACAATAACATGTATGCTTATAAACGGTTATAACGAATAACTCATTTATTAAGGGAGTCATTTGAATATTTGCAAAAACGAAATGCCGTAAAATTCCCTGGGAAATTAGTAAGTTTAAATGAAATCAATCTTTTATGTATAGGTTGTTTCAAATGGAATAGATAATAGACTGGGAATTGGATTATATGTAATGGCGCTTTACGTGAATCTCGTGTCTGTCTCAATATTCAAGGTCAAAGTTATAAATAACGATTTATTTTTATTTATTAATTATTTAATATTAATTTGAAAATTTGTATCTCTAGAAAAGCTAACATATAGATATTATAGAAATTTTAGAACATGAAATTTTCGTTACAAACATTTTCGTAATCGTTTTTAAGATAGGGAGGGGAAAGTCTCACCTATCTATACAGTATGTCACAACTATTTGAATTGTTTTTGATAAATTTTGGTAAATACGAGATATTTCTTTAAATCCCGAATAACTTGACATTTTTAATAAGTTTTTTAGGAGAATTTTACTTAAAGTTCTTATAAAAGGTTTTCCAATAAGAGGTGTTATTTTGAACAGCCCGCTATTTCGGTAAATGTCACTTTTGAGGCTGTCATTTTTTGACATTTGACAAGTAGAAACTACGCCATTAATGAAAATGGAACGATACACGCTTCAATATCGCATTGAAGTCTTAAACTCGTTTTATTAGTTCTAATTGATAAACAAAAGTATGTAAAATCAATCATACATTAAATGGCGTCGTTTTAATACATATCCCATCAATTTTCATTTGTCTCATTACCCACTATCGTTGAAAATATAAATTTTAAGGTGGAATAAAATATGATAATCACCCGGGAGATTCAAGTGTTCAAAGGAAAAAATGATGTGCACTCAGCTTTCCCTCCCTTTTGAAACATTTCATGGTAATGTTCCCCAAAAATTATTATCTGCGATATACAACGTGATAAACGACGAAAAAAAAACGACTCTGAGCTGTTTTATTAATGAACCGTGAAAAATGTATGTGCTCAGACCTTGTCGCTGAAAATGTTCATCAAACTTGCACGAAGGGCAAGAGAGGATCTCGAAATCTCGTTCTTAGAGATGAATCTCTCCATAGTTTCCAATTTAAGGCTCGAACAATGACGCATTTTGTTTTATAAAAACGTTTTTCTGTACTTTTTATTACAATAATTTCAAATTTAGCAACAAATATTTCATTTGAGCAATCTGCAAACAATTTCAACAGATAGGGAATTTGAATCCTTTCGAGGTCGAGGAATACTTGAATTGATTTCGAATAATAATTACAAATATTTAGTTTTTAGTCCAGTCATAGAGGTATAGAATTTTAATGCGTTGTTTTTTGGGCTGTTTTGATGGTAAAGACATCAGAAATCTTCACCGGTAGTCTTCTGAATGAAGGAGAGGTTTGCAGGGTCCATTTTGCGGGTTTTTTCTTAATATATACGTCCTAGAGATGTAACTGTCATTATTTCGTCCTTTTAATATTTTCCATTCCGATATTTTAATACTTTCCCATTTCATTTCTGTACTGACTTAGAGATGGCGCTAGTTTTAGTCACAATACTTTTATTTGTAAGGCGTTATCCCAACCAATATAAAAACTGAACTAGATTCTATGATGAGAATGCTCCTTCGTTTTTTTTTGTTTTTAATTATTATTACAACTTAAATTGTAAGATTTATTTCTTTTTAATGAAGCTCATAACTTTGTTTGTTTATTTTAATAATGAGTGAAAAATTACAGATGATTTTTAATTAAATACAGCTAAATACACATTAAAATAAGAGAGTTTCGTTTTCAAATTTAAAAATCAATTTCAGGATTTGATTTACCAATAAATTTTAGAGAAACAAAAACTTGTATTTATCCATCGGCTATTACGCAAAATCAGTTAATTTAAAAACCGAAAAATCAATTAATTTACAACATTTCTTTCATATTTTCGTGAAAATATGATCTTAATTGTTTTTTTTATTCTTTTTGGAAAACATCGAAGTTTCCCTGTCCCTGTCCCTCTCATAACATTTAAACGCAACAGAGTTTGTAAATGGTACGCCTTTCTAGCACACCCTGTATAGCTTTCTAAAGGATGAAGTATATTTGGTCCGTTTACTACGTTTTCGGACTCGGTTGTGTAATTTAAATCGTTCGGTGCACCAATTAAGCGCGGTTATTTTCACAAAAATATCCGTTCAAATAAACCGAAACAAACCGAACTTTGTAAACACGCCTTGAATACTTGATCCCACTTCTGAAAATGCATAGAATTTCTAAATACTCTCGAATTCCCATACTTTTAGGCCAATTATAATTTCTGGGGTTTTCCGTGTATACTTTATACTGCCTAGTCGCAGGAAGCAATCCCTTTACAATGAACAAACAAAAGCATAGTCGTCGTTGCGTCGAATTAACATTAAAGAAACTGTTTTATTATCAGTTTTTTGCTTTTTTTATAAAATTTAAAATCAAAACCGTTATAACCTGATCGAAATCTTCATTGTTTCTAATCGTCGAGGACGAAAGTATGCGACGTTGTCAAGTAGTGAACGAAGTAGCAAATTATAAGTAACAATTTAAGTGCACAAGCTCCATTGAACTGGTTTGAGAAGCCCTAATAACATTTTAGTAGCCAGAAACGTAAATTTTCTGTAATGTACACACTTTCTCATCAATATATTGTGGCATTTCCGTTTCAAAATGGAAAAAAACGTTTAAAAATCAATCATAATAGTGAGGTTTTGACTAAAACCAAAAATGCAGTATTATTTTCGATTTTAAATACTCATTTACTATCGCGTTTATTCAACAAACCTTCCTTTAAGTTACGTTAATTATTTCTTTTTGTTTCCATCAATCTGAGGAATCAAGAAATTTCATTAGATTTGGCAAGTCTGATGTCGAATTTCTACCCATTAGCTGTATGACAAATTTAAACACCGAAACGTTGGTGGTCGGTTGGTAGCACTGATTCATATTTTGACAGTTGACTTTGGGAATATTACTTGAATTACAAAAATTATGGAACGTGGTCTCTACCGCCATAAATAACCTCTTTAGAGAGCGGCACGTAATAATTTCAAAATATTAAACCATCCCTTCGTTTTAAAGCTAGGTCTTCGAAGAAAATACTCTGTACTACCCTGTAGATTTGTATGTTTTGCCTAGATGTCAAGACTACATTTACTTCGTCTATAAACTCATTATAATTTATTGTAAATAATATCTTAAAATAAAAATAACCTCACACGATCGTCCAGTCAGCTGTCAAAATGAAATTGTTATTCAGGGGCACCAACCCAATACAGAAAATTACCATATATCGTCTTCAGAAACCTAAGGTAAATAGTGTAATTGTTTTTATATAGAGGTACTAAACAGTGCGTTTAAATATTTCTATTTCAGTAGCTGCAACTCAATTTTATTTTTATTTTTCTATCTATAGGGTGTTTAATGAAAACGATATGACGTATATAAATATGTGTAAATCATTTAAAAATTGTAATGCGCTATAAACCACTTTTATCGTGTTTTTTAAGTTGAAAAAGTGATAAAAAGTTAATTTGATGAAAAAAATAAATATAAAAAACAATAATTTTTTAGAATCTTGTGAGGTTAACCAATGAAATGAAACAAACTGAACATTCCAGAATGACGTCATTGACATTTCAGCCATCTTCGCTGGGTGGCGCACAATCGCATTCGAATACTTGTTGCATTTGTAAACATTGACCAGTTTTTCACTTTTAGATCCTTAATCTTCAATAAATTTATTCAAAATTGGTTCATTTCTGTTATGTTGTGAATTATTCATAGGGTGCTGGGCGAGTTTTTTCGATATCCCGTCGTATTCTTTAGAAATGGTTTTCATCTTATATTGCACAGCACATTGCATATTCAAATCGATCCATTTTGTCGAAATAAAAATACAAAATTCACAACTAAAACAAAAGAGATGTACGTTAACAAACGGAGAATGAATCTTTTGTTTGGCACCCAGGCAAAATGGCCGACTGTGCCAGTATTGTTGGCGTCATTATCGAAGATGGTTGTGTGATAAAAACTGTTCATGTTTAAATGTTTGACGAAGTGCTATGTACAAGATTGCCTAAATAGATAAAAAGTAATCCTCACTATACTCAAATATACGAGGTCTGTCTATTAAAAAACGAGACTACGCACCAAACAGCGCTTGCAGATCGTCGAATGAGCATCCGGATGATTGCCGAGACTGTAAACGCCGATAAAGAAACGGTTAGAAAAATTTAACACGAGGAATTACACATGAGAAAAGTCTGTACGAAGCTAACCTGACAAAAAGCTCTTGCGTCAACGGGTCTACTCAGATTTCCTTGAAAGGTTAGGAAAAGATCCCGGACTGATTGAAACCTTGAAAGGTTAGGAAGGTTAGGAAAAGATCTGCTTTGAAAGGGACCCGATTCGAGTCGATGGAAGCGGTGAAACAAAAAATGGCAGACCAAAGAAGACTTCCAGCACTGCTTCGATCGATGAAGAAAACGTATGGAAAGGTGTGAGTCGAGGGGAGCATTCGAATGTAGAATAATTTTTATAATAAAACCTTTTTCGTAACCAGTTTCGTTATTTAATAGCCAGACCTCGTAGATTCTACTAAATAAGGGATAGTGGCTGTATTTTGGTCTAGTTTGTATTCTTCCCACACCCTTTTTCGTCCCCTTCAACTCCGCTGATGATCAACAGGAACAAACTCCCAAACTCCTGTTTAATTCCGAAGCTTTTACATTACTGGGGGTATATTATGCGGCTTCTGGCATGTAGGGATATATTATTATATCTTGTGTGAAATGTTTTACTGAATTTTACGAGATTTGTTGAGGGTTTAGTAAATGTTTATGCTCAAAATATATTTTTCTGTATCATATTTTTGAAAAAATATTAAAATTTTTCGTATAATCTGCCTTTATTTATGTAATTATTACATTGAATTTTAAAAATTAAAAACAAAAAAATTAATTACTATCACAAAAAGATGATAGTACGGGGATTGTTCATAAAAAAAGTTACCGCGGACGCTATGAACGCTGTTAGACAGGTTTTGTTGAGACTTGTGTGTACTCGCTATGGCGAGCTGTCCACAAAGTTTATTCTTAGCTTGGTAGACGTGAAAGTTGGGACTTTCAATTTATTCTCACGCTGTGAGATTCGATTTTTGTATACAAAAAACGTTCATTCCCAACTGTGTGAGGTGTATGGAATATTTGCGCAAATGGTGTAGAGATTTCAAAGACAAACGTATAGATTTGATAAAGTACTGTTCAACACCTTCCTTATAGCCCAGACTTGGCCCCCGGTGATTACAATCTCTTCCCTACCACAATTTTACATCAGAAGAGCTGAAAGAAGAGATTTTAAGCTATCTCAGGTGTAAAGAAGATGAAAAGTGTGTCGAAAGATTTAAACTTTCCAAAAATGTATTTTTCAATTCCAATAAACATGTTTTTCATTGTGAAAACGATGCAATGCTAGTGCAATTGCATCAAATTACTGTGCAATAAATTATGGTTCAACGAATTATCGAATAAGTTTAATGCGATAAAAATATGACATACGAGGTATATCCACAATGTAGGTTCGGTTTCTATTTCTATCAGCGGTAATTCCGAGCTTGTGCGACAGTTACTCTGAAGAAAACAGAAGAAATGTGCACCATTTTGTAATCGGTGCTGCCGTTTGTGAATTTAGATTTGTGATTCATGCAAATAACGTTAAACCAAGTGAAATTTATCGGAAAACTTGCGAAATTTACAGTCAAAATGAAATATTTGGAAGATGGATCAAATAATTCAATTAAGGACGTGATCAAATGCACGATGGAGAACGATTGTGGGCACCAAATTGAAGGGAAGTTCGAGTAAAATCTAAGTTTACAGTTAATGGTCTTGCTATGGAATTTCCGCAAATATTGATCACTAAGGCCCAATTTGACAAGTGTAGTTTAAATCTCAAACGTCAGTTTAAACTACAGATATCGACTTTTTCACGTTTAATAGATGGCGTTGACCGACAAACGGTTTAAACGTTACCGGCGATCTGGGGGTAGTTTAAACTTCAGTTTAAGATGGAACGTAGGATCCTAACCTAACTTTTTCAATTTGTTCACATTTTTTCAATATTATGAAGGGTTTTGATAAAATGATTTAAAATTTACACTTTATATTTAACGAACTTGACGATGATGATTAAGAAATTGTCAACATTATCGACGCGCCGAAAAAACAAAAAGTTAATCGTCCTAGAACAAATATTTAAATTGTCCCGCTCTTTTTTTAATTTTTTTGTGCTTCAAGTGAAAACATTTCCTTGTATTTTTTCACAAGGTTAACCAAAAGTACTAATTCGTTGTCAGATGAAATGCAAATTGTTCTTTGTTTATTTTTGTTAATACAACTTTCTATAATAGTGACAACCGGTCAAAAAATATCTGTTTAACTGTGACTTGTAAAACGAAGCAATCTTGTTAAATCCTGATTTAAACTAGAGTTTAAAACATAGCTTAAACTCTAGATTAATTAAGTTTTACCTTAGGTTGCAAAATGTCATAAAATTGTTACTATATACTACTGATTTTTCGAAAACTTTGCTCTCGTTGAGTACCCAATGTTATTTTGTTATCATACAAAAAGAAAGCCTTGATATTTGAAATATTCTACGTCGCATTCTACGTCCAACCTGCAGAAAGCTCTTGGTAAAACCGTACTTTGAGATTGGATGTAAAAAATTGTAGCACTGCATTTTCAACATCTTCATCGCATTCTATGTCCAAAGTGATTTAGTTCTTGGTAAAACCGTGCTTTGGACACAGCATTTTCAACATCTTCATAGCATTCTATGTCCAAAGTGATTTAGTTCTTGGTAAAACCGTGCTTTGGACACAGCATTTTCAACATCTTCATAGCATTCTATGTCCAAAGTGATTTAGTTCTTGGTAAAACCGTGCTTTGGACTTGGATGTAAAAAATTCCCGACTAATTGCTGGGTTTGGTTGGAAATCAGTACCATCAAGTTTTACGATCTTATTCAGCGTATTTTTAGCATTTTCTTGTTGTAAGAGAAACCGCTTTTGGTTAACTAAATCTGGACCTTTCTCTAATACATTTAGATCAGCTGTCCATTATATATCTCGGCATTGATAGCTCGACCATCTGGAATGATTTCGAAGTACTCTAAATTTTCATAATTCCATTATATATCTCGGCATTGATAGCTCGACCATCTGGAATGATTTCGAAGTACTCTAAATTTTCATAATTCCACCAGACACCCAGCACTGATTTTTCCTTAGATTCGTCGTTTCAAATTTCTTTCCAACCAAATTTTTTGAAGCACCTAAATACAATATGTTGTTAAATGCGAAATTTCGAGTGAAGATTCCCTAATTTTAATATCTTCTGTGAAAAATATTATACGGTAGAACTTATAAAAAATCTTTCGACTTTTATTTTGAGTGGAAAAAACTTTCCCAGAACTCACCGAGTGGAGCAAACCGCAGAAGTTGGTGAATCTCGTTTCGTTCAACATACACGAAATGAACAGACGAGATTAAACAGCTTCCTTTCTTTATATTATGTTTGGATAATAAACTTTCATTTCGTGATAAAAGAATTCTGGAAATCTTCGTACGAAAAACTGTTTTAAGGGTAACGTTATTTTTCTTTGTAGTATACGTGACTGTTTACATTCTTAACGTATTACATTAGTAAGTCGTGTGACTGACACACAGATGGCGCTGGTTTAATCAAATCCATATGACGTTTATGAAGTACCAACTTTCAAAAGACTATGACTATGACTATGTTTGAGATTTCATGACATTATGGTTAGTCAGAAAAAAGTGACAGCCATTTAAGTGAATCGTAACAACGTGTTGATGATTCAGAGCAGTTTTTGGCCATGTTTACACTTAAAAAATCAGTTTTTTGCGTCGATATATGACAATGGATCAATCATTGATCCTTCACCTCAATTCTGAATCAAAACGATCATCATCTAAGTGGATAGCAGCCGGTAAACTACGTCCGAAGCGTCCAAAGGTACAACAATCAGCTGGGAAGGTTTTGGCTTCAGTATTTTGAGACGCGGATGGAATATTGTTCATCGACTACATTCAAATGGAAGAGACAATGAATATCGAATATTATTGGATCGTTTTAGAGCAAAAATAAAGGAAAAACGACCTAGTATGTCGAAGGAAAACCACTGTTTCACCAAGACAACACACCGATTCACAAGTCGTTTGGTAACGATGGTTAAATTGAACGAATTGCTGCCTCATCCACCGTATAATCCAGATCTGGCTCCCAGTAACTACAGGCTATTTTTTGCAAAAAAAATGTTAGTCACACGACTTATTGATTGACGTGTTGCTTATTATTATTGAAGTTTCCTCTAGGACTTTAAGAAAAGGGGCCGTTTAGTAATGATCCAAGGGGTGAGAAAGTCAAGGAATTGTTCGATTCGATGTCAAATATCGACATAAACGTATAACTGGATATTGGTAGTACCTGCTCGCAGGACAAGTACTTTTTAAAGAGATGTATTGGTGTAGACTTTCTTAAGTGGAAATTTTCAAATATAAATCGTACGGTCTGGGCATTGAGAGTCATGCTCCATCTCCTGAACCAATTCGAGAATTGATTCAGGAGTTTTTGAGATCAATCGTTGAGAGAGCTTATGCCTGGAGCGGAAGTATTAAATTGGGTAGTCCTCTTATAATTGGATCTTTTCCTATTGGTCACAATGGTGACAAGGGGCTGGGGGGGAGCTAATATCGAGCCTTGTGGAACGCTAGTCGGATAGTCAGAAGCTTCCTAACTAATCCGGCATGCCAGACTTGATCAAAAGCCTTCGGAACGTCCATGAAGATGGCAGTAACGCAGTGTTTTCGGTTGATTGTGAAAGATTTGACAGTTTAAAGATTGGGGGGGACAAGATTCAAGCTTAAAATGACTTTTGCCAACATCGAGGGAATTACGAAAATGACAAGCAGGCGCTGAAAACGCGCTATAGCTTAGAAAAGGCTATCCCAGGCCTCCCTAGAGAGTTCCTCGCAGCAAGTCGGTTGAACGACCTCGATAGTGAAGAATGCGTGGAGTGGTATGTTCTCATTTAGGTTGGGAATTCTGTGTTGGTTGAAAAATTCGGTTTTATTAACAAATTTGGGTTGTCAGTTGGTGGCGTACCAAGCAGCAACAAATCTTAAGTACTATTGATCTGTTAGGGGTGGGGAATCAAGAGACTACACGAGTGTTTACTCCATCTGTTCCGGGAGGCTTCAAACTGTGAACTAAACACTCTTGAATGGATTTGTAAGATTCGATGTGACCATTGGGGCGTTAATTTGATAATGGACTAACAGAAAATAACCCTAATTATGCCTAGTTTTTAGTACTTTACAAAATAGTTATTTTTTCAGTCATCCTAATTATATTCGGAAATTACTGAACAAGTAATGAGATTCGTTACCTTTGTTTAACAAATGTTTGTTTCGAAATTGAGGTACCTTGTTTTATAGAGAATGCGGGGATGTTTCTTAATATGGAAGGTAGAGGAATGCCATTTTTTGAATATAATGGCGAGTTATTAAATTTTAAGGAGCATAGCGGTTGTTTGCTGATACAAATAAAAAAGTTAATGGTCTCATAATATATGAAATTGAAGAATAATGCGGCGGTATATTAGACTGATATTATTAGGAAGCCATAAAAACAGATTTGAATTAATCAAATCTTGATAAAAAGTTTTAATAAAAGCACATTTTCTCTTTACTATTGCTTACTAAGTCTTTGTACTACGAAATTTTACAAATTCGGCGAATTCGCGCGGTGCTTTTCGAAAGGCGTCTCCCACATTTTTTTATAAATGTCGGAACTCGTTTGATGTTTATTTGTATATAATTCGTTTAGTAGCAGGCGGTTCATTTACAGTATTTCTTTCAAATAATTTTTTAAATAAAGTCTATTTACTTATTTCTTTTGGTTCTAGAACATTAAACAATTTTATTTGGGTATATAAATGATAGTATTAGTTAAAAGAATGAATTACTAAAATCGCAGAAATTATTTAAGTAAATTATTATAAGTTAAGTGTATTGTATAGTTTGAAAATAAATTGAGTAAGTGTTTAGTAATTCATTCCACGAATAGAAAGACTGCAAATGAATACGAAAAATGTCTATATTCGATTTAATTTCAATTATTTTCTTTTTTTGTATACGAAAACTCAAAACTTTCATTTTCCTTTATTTTCCTGTAATGTCCTTTATCCAAACGTGGTTTTAAGTGGAAAATAATTTTGATAGATTACAGATTCGTAAACGCAACTTACAATTCATATTGGGTGAATCGAATTTCATTGGAAACGTTTAAAAAAATGTAAATTTTTCCCCAAAAAAAAAAGATAATTTTTCACTTCTGAGAGAAAATAAGCTTGGCAATTAAAGTATTAAGTAATACTGATTGTTTTTGATATACGAGGGTTGCTACTGAAGTTTTGAGATAGATACTCTTTTCCATTTTTATCCGTTTCGATTGAGGTACCTCCAAAACATGTGATTTAAACGAATCAATCGCTTCTTCAGGTATAGAAAAACGTTGACCTAGCAATTTATTTTTGATCTGCGGAAACAAGAAGAAATCATTGACTGTTTGTTTGAACTGGTGTGTGAGAGCTCGCATTGTCGTGGTGGACATCGTCTTCTGCGATTGGTTTCCCAAAGCTTCTAGAAAACAAGAGCTGGTATTACAAGTTATACGTTGCTCTAATGGAACGGTGGCGATAAGTCTAGTTAATTCGAAAGAACAGGCAACCATTTACTTCGAGGTGCTTCGTGAACAACTTTTGTTATATTTGAAAGACCCATACACTCGATTGTTATCTATTTTTGGGTTCATATGCATGAATCCACGACCCGTCGCCCAAAGTCCAAGCAATATTGAATGTATGCGAGTGGAATTAATGTCCAAATATGCCTCAATCTCAATCAGAATGAGTTTACGTCCAGCATCGATGTCAAGGCAATGCCAGATTTAACATATTCACATCAGTGTTGCCATATCTCAAAACTTAAATGGCAACCGTCGTATTATAAAGCACGAATTCGATTATTTTGATAAATGAATGGACTATAGATTAGATACTTATATCTAGAAATATTTACTTGAACGTCTATTTATACTTTCACGTGTTGATTTATTCTTTACGACCTCAGAAATAGTATTACAATATTAACATCCCCTTTATCTTCATTATATTGACTCAACACAACGTATCTACGAAAACAAGTTAAGCCGAGAAGGCACATTCTAAAGATAAAGCCTCGTCGACGATGAGGAAAGACGTGAAGTAGCGCGAGCTTTTCCTGCTGATTACAACGTATATCTTCCTTGTATGTTTCTCGCCCCTCTTATAATTAATATATAAGTCCATAGCAAAATTAAGCCAGTATGCAGCATGTCCATAATTAAATATTATTATATAGATTATAGAAAAAGATGATAACGATTTGATTTCAATTGGCAAGTGATTGTGCATTTTTTTGCATTGTAAATTATCGAGCCCTCGACTAATTTTGAACGTGGAGTATATACGTAAAGGTCGAGCTCTACAGTCGAGTCCCTACAGTGAGCCCTGCTGTTCACTCCCGAGTAAATATCTAACAGCTCTCTTCTCCAGAAGGGAAGGGCATATCGGAGATGCGACTCAATAAGGGCATAATAGACTGTAAAGGTGGTGGATATGTTCAGCTCTTTATGTAACTCCCATTTCAAAGAATTGTCCACGGCAAACCTTAAGAAATTTACAGATTCAACGACGTTAATGAAGTTTGAAAAATCGGGAAAATCGGTACGCAAATATTCTGAAAAGAAACAAATGGAAACGCTACAGAATCGTATTTCAAAAGACACAAAAAGTTTAACTCGAAAGCGTTGGTGTGGTAGACGATATCTCGTGGTAGTTCTTCAACATACATTTCTCCTTTTGGAAATTCTGTAACCGCGAAAATATATGGAAAAGAGTGTGCTAGATCTAGATTAATGCAGTTCTTTCAGAAATTCATAGGAAACTAGTTGCTGTTATATAAAATGTCTGTAATTAGTTAGTTACACCCTTATTTTGATCCATGGCGAAATGTGAATCCAAAAAAAATGTTCAAAATGCAGATTTTTTGGAACCTCGTCCAAAAAACCAGCCCTCAAAGAGTTTACTCACGTTAGGTTAAAACCATAGAATACGATGGGCTTTTCTTCAGATATATGATAAATTTGGAAAAAATCGTCGAAACATAAAGAGAGCAGAAGAAGATTTCTAATGAGATTCGCTTATGCAGAATTTAGATAATAAATATTTTTTTCTCCAATCTCCAAAATTCGTCAACAGCTTTTGTCCATCAGTAGATCCTTTCCGCGGGCTTGTATCCACACTCTCTTTTTTTGTATTTGCTCTATAGTAAATATGATTATTTAATAAACAAAGTGAGTATTGGAAACCGACATTATTTATGAAACACCCTCTATATTTTTCTTTTTCTGGTCAATAACATAACATCAACTAAATCTTGAATATACGGCTTGAACCCTTACAAAGTACGAGAGTTTCCCCTCGTTAAGTGTCGAACTTTCCCGATGCAAACTTCCTAATTTGCCCCATGACAGTTTTCAAGGAAAATTAAAGCTCCGGCTACGATCTCTGATTTCTCTTCCCAAGGGGTAACTGTTGAATGCTACAACTTAAATAATTCCAATAACTTCCACCGAAAGAAAAAACTTTTAACGAATACATATCAATCGGTCGTCCAGTTTTTATAGAAAATTCACGATAATGGATTTAGTTGGAAAACTTTCAATTAAATCGAATAATTTCAGGTGAAGATGAACCACAAATCAATTGATTTAAAATCTGATTGTCGAAACTGAAAAGCTGAAAGATATTTCTGTGCATAAACACTGTATAAACCTCCTTTAGAAAGCATCTTCTTGAATAGAATTAACCAAAAAGCTTTTCCGTACTTTTCGCTCGCCTTAAACCACTGCTTCCATCTTACACGGAAGTTTTATAATATAAAGGCGACGAGCCATTTTCACCTTTAATATTTGATAACCAGTTTCCCCGGGAACATACGTCGCTAGTTTTTTTTCCTTTCGCTGAAAATACATTAAAAATTCCTGTGAGGGCGTTGGAAAACTCCCTAAAGTTAACGGAAAAATGTCACTTCTGACAAGACGAGCGCGGTGATGCGTATAAAACAGCATAAAACGCGAAAAGTAAAAAAATAAGATAGGGAAAATGTTCGGAACTTTGTAATTTTGAAACTTTAGTTAAAATTAACAAAAAGTCCCAAGTATTGAATCAAATCATTAAAGTATTAATTAATTAATAATTTTTTTTGCTAATTTCTTATAAAGAAACACATTCTGTTACTGTTACGGCGTAGTTAAAACTAACAATTAAGCCTTGTTTATATACGAGGGTGGTTCAAGTATAAACCATAATACTGCTGTAAAAAATTTTATTTCCCCAATTTCTTAGAACTTTCCATATGTTTGTTTATAAATGCTCTTGATTTTAGGTCTATTCTGATCTAAAAATAGTTTTTTTTTTAAATATATTTTTGAAGACAGGTGAACGTTTTGACCTTTAGACTGCTTTCAATCTTTAAAAAAATATTTTGATGAAGTCCAAACGTCAAAATGTTTACTTACAATCGAAAATATATGAAAAAAATTATTTTAAATCAGAAGAGACCTAAAATCAAGACGATTTAGAAACATAAAAATTTTATCATTCAGTTGCAGAGCTGAAATTTTTGGGCACCTCTCCTGAAGCTTTCGGATGTTTTTTTTTTCGTAAAAATCTCTCGGCTTGTCTTCTAACCATTCGCGAAGGATTTTACCTCGGCCTTTCTTTCGAATCGCAGTCCGCGAAGTGCCTCTTCGAATAGATCAAATAAATAATAATCGCGCGGCTACAAATCGGGACTATAAGGAGGGTGTTCCAGTGTTTTCCAATTAATATCACACTACGGATTGGAATATCGAACTGTAGAAAGGTTTCAACGTGTTTTTTAGGAAGTTACTTAGATATTGCGGGTTAACAGTTCGTTTTTCATTGAGGAAATAATTTGTAATTACTCATCTCATGCCCCAAAACATCAGCCCTGATGACAGTGTAATAATTTTTCAACTTCCTCTTCATACAGCTGCAGGAGACGCATGCAAACTTTACAGCACGTGAGTTTCAGCTCAAAAGAGGTCTTGGCACTGATTATTTGCTCAATACTTCAGCCATAACGCGTACAGTACTGCGTCGGTCTACCAAAATGAGTTTTTCTACAGCGCTGACGTTCTCATCCGATGATCTTTGACCAAAAACCGACAGACACTAGTAGATCCTTCTCGCCATGTCTATATTCCGGTTTACATTTCAACTACCCTTGTATAATACCTCACTACAGTTGTACAATGTTAAAGGATAGTTAGATCAAGTAAGGGTTGTCTTTTTGAGATGAATTAAATACAAATTTTACTATAAATACGTTCACAGGAAAAAAATACAGTTGTGGGATAGTACAGAATTACTGCTCAAGGAATTAATCTTCTATCCAAACTAAAATAAGTAAACAATTACGTACTTAGTTGCAGATTCTCTATAATAGAGTTCACGAGGCAAATGGCCAACAAAACAGTCGCAGCTGTATGGCAACAAGAAAAAAATGCTTCAAAAAGCTACTTGGTGTGTCATGCCACATTTAACCGCCAATATTTTTGTTTTTTTATATTTCTCACGTGATGGTAGGTGGACATACTTACTCTGAAACAAGACTACACCAAAAGAATTTCACATTTCACAATTCTAGCTTTGTGAAGTAAAAGCTCTATCAGATCCATTCCACAGATTAACCAAATTCTTTACAAAATTAATTCTACTATGAATCTCCATAAAAATTATCAGTCTGCTTCGTTGTTGACGCCTTTTTACTATCAGTTATCGATTTGACATGGGTTTATGAAAGACAATACTCAATTATTCACTTTCTTGTAAGTACTTTTACGTATTAGCAACAATTGATGTTAACGTCTTGGTGTTAAACACAGTTTACAGCGTATGAGCGTTTGAATGGTGTTTACGGTGACTCTTACCCTTCGATGGTGATAGTTAAAAATTGTTTAATGTAGTCGCACGTCGGATCTTGAAGATCCACGTCCTGGTACCCCAAAAACAGCTACCACCGAGGAAAAACAGACAAAAAGATAGCTAAGACAGTAGGCATTTCAAAGGGTCGCTTAGCAAGACAAAACAGGTCTTATTTATCGCCATAAACAGTGAATAATTGCATACTCAGAGTATTCTGTAAACTAGAAAAGGCTGAATATAGATTTGAGAAAAATCCAAGAGAAAACAAAGTTTAAGGTGCAAAGAAAAGTGATTAGTAGAAGAAAAAATGATTGGGGGCAGTTATGGAAGATGTTAGAGGGGTAGAGCCGCAAAAATACAGAATCGCAACCTGTGGAGTGGAATCGTGGAATCAGTTGAGGAAATGAGGAAAGAGAAATAAGTCGCGGGCCTTGAAGGCTTGTTGTACTATAAATATATGAAGTTTTCTTTTGTAATTCTGTTTTGTTTTATACCTACATGGCTGAAATTCAGGCGCAGCTTAAGTTTCATCGGCAACTCGTGTAATAGTTACGAACGATTGCCGTTAATGCTTTCAGAAAAATGTCAAATTTAAGATATATATATCCCAATAATCATCATCGCAACACGGTAAAAGAGCCAACGTGCAGCGAACGGAATCTTTATTGATTACTGCTGTCGGTGAATCCAATTTCTTGTTAATGCCATTCCTACTCGACAGGAGATTTGTTGCCAAGCAATGAACACACACACTGGGGGTCCATTCCATTATTTCGCGGCGATCGCATAAAAGAGACACTTTTCACCCCGAAAATTTCCCGCCGGCTATCCATGTTACTACTCCCTTATCAAAACAAAAAGATGAAAGTAAAATTTTATTTCAACTATTATTCAAAATTACTTTTAAATTTCGAATAATCAATTTTAAGCACGCCAATTATTACACTAAGAAAAATAATATTACATGACTCAATAAGTCGTGTGACTGACACACAGATGGCGCTGTCATTGTCTAATACGTATGACGTTTATGGAGTACCAACTTTTAAAAGACTATGGGTGAAATTTCACGACATTTCGATAATGTCGCGTGTTGATTTATCATTATTTATGAAAAAAATACTGTACAAGCTCATAAATGGTTCCAAAACTGTTATCTGGACTCTGCTCTATTGAAAAGAACCATTTGTTATTGGTTAAGATAGTAGGAATGTTGTCAATGTGTTAGTAATATCAAAAGAGAACAATTTGAATTAATTTTAGAAAAAAAATAGTGATTAGAACAAAAGTCCATCCAAATTTTATCGAACAAATATCAGTTTTTGGTATCAACATTTTAATGAAACAAAACTAATCACCAACTAATTCAAATCCAATTTTCTGCAATAGAAGGATGTTATTGTTAATTAATAACAAAATCTAACTAAATAATATGCAAAAAATAATTTAAAACATAGCACAATTTGAAGTTTTTACGAGTAAATTGCAATTTCATGAAAATGTTTTACAGTTTGAATGATTTTATTGACATGAAATTATATATTCTACTAATGAACAAATACTATTTCAAAAGTACCCGCCGAGACGCAGCGCGTGCGCAAAGCGAACAAAGAGGAACGGACATTTGACCACGGGAAAGCTTTTTTGAAAGTAGGTGCCGCGTTTGCTCACAGTCGATAAAAAACAACGAGTTGATGATTTAGATCGGTGTTTGCTGATGTGTATACGTAAAAAATCAGATTTTTTGCGTCTATATGTGACAATGGATCCATCACTTCAATTCTGAATCAAAACGATCATCATCTAAGTGGATTGCAGCCGGTAAACTACGTCCGAAGCGTCCAAAAGCACAACAGTCAGCTGGGAAGGTTAAGGCTTCAGTATTTTGAGATGCGCATGGTATATTGTTCATCTACCATCTTCAAAAGGAAGAGACAACCGTTTGAACGCAAAAATCAAGAAAAAACGGCCTCATATGTCAAAGAAAAAACCACTGTTTTGCGAGGACAATGCACCGATTTAGAAGTCGATGTTAACGATGGTTAAATTGAACGAATTGCACTTCTTAATCCATCGTATTGTCCAGATTTGGCTCCAAGTGACTAATGGCTATTCGCTGATCTCAAAAAAAATGCTCGCCGGTAAAAAAATTCAGCTCAAATGAAGAAACAGTTGCTGAAACTGATGCAAACGACAAATCCTTCTACAAGCACGCCATCTAGATTTTAGAGAAGCTTTGGAATTGAGTGATGCATAAAAACCTAGTTTTCATAACAATTTTCACTAGATTTTGATATGAATACAGTGAAAAACCACGAAAATAATATATATCTACCTGCTACCTATTTCCACTTCTAATAAAATTTGTAACCGTAGATCTTATGTACTAAGTTTCGAAATATTAATCAAGTTTTATTATTCGCTCGTTTATAAAAATAGACTATAACGGTTAAAGTTCCCAAAAATTTGAACCGCGTATAAGGATAATGTCGTTCTCGACCTATTCTCGATTATAATTATTAATAGTATTATTAATGTTGGCAGTAGAAAATTACAGTGTTTCTCTAAAGTCTCCTTGTATGATTACAGGTTGGTAAAACTTGTGATTAAAGTGCTCCACCCCACCGTATACCCCTCGGTCCCCGGTTTGTGGTCTCAGGTGCTTCGTCCCGATCCTTCGGGGCTCGATTTCATGTCGTGGCAAGCTGGAACCATTAAACAATGGGTTTTTTTCGGTGTATAGATTGCATAGAGATTACGGGACCCATCAGGGATTAGTTTGATTATAAAAAACAAGTTTTTATACAGAAAATCAAAGTGCGAGTACTGTGTTTGATCGGAGATTGATTTTACTTTCGGTTGGAGGCAAAAGAAACGTTAAATACATCGAAAGTCTGAGGATATGTGATGTAGACTATCTGTAAGCCTTCTAACCGTGCAGTTAGTCGATATTCACCCATATAAATTGGTAATAGTGCGTGAAAAAATGTATATGGCGCACATTTCTATATTCCACGATGTGAAAGTGGGCAAAACACGCGGTTTTGTAGTCCCAAAAATCCAATAAAATATTCAGAATGTTTATATCTACTCTATTGTGTCTGAGAAATAGTTAATCAGTATTTTTTATTACCAAAATTCAACTGAAGGGATACTGGAGAGGTTAGAATATGGTTATCTTAAATCTTTGGTTTAAACGGGTCGTCGAAATACATTTCATCACCTGGATAAAAATATTTGTATTAAACGCATACGAGGATGGTCCCAGAAGTACCTGTCTCATCGAAGAATATACCCACTGATGTTCAATAAGTTCAAAAACCCTTTTTATAATAAGTATCGTCAAGTTCCTCAAAATAGCCATTAACTGCATACATCATCTCTTCATGGTTGGAAAATCTTTGACAACAGAGCCATTTTGTCAAGTCTGGGAAGAGAAAATAATCCGAGTAGGTTAAATCTAGCGAATAGGGTGCATGAGGGAGCAATTTGAACATCAATTCATGAATTTTGGCCATTGCAATAACGGATGTGTGACTTGGTGCATTGTCTTGATGAAACGACACTTTCTTCTTAACCAAATGCGGTTGTTTTTGCTTGATTTCTTCGCTAAAACGTTGCAATCAGTCCGCGTAATACTCGCCGTTGATAGTTTTTCCTTTTTCAAGATAGTCAATGAAAATTATCCCTCACGCATCCAAAAAACCCGGCGACATGATCTTACCTGCAGATGGAACGGTCTTTGCCTTCTTTGGAGCTGATCCTCCCCTTCCAGTCCGTTGTTTTGATTGTTCTTTTGTTTTGAACTGATTGACCAATATTGCTATTACCAAACACTCGATGGAAAAATCTTCTCGACGCTGTTTTTGTGAGGAAACGCGGCACCCATCTTGCAGCTCATGTCTCATGTTCAAATTTTCAGTTAATATGCGATGTACGGCGCTTTTTAAAATAACTATTATGTCTGCTTGCTCGCACACTTTCAGTCGACGATCATCCAGTACCGCTTCGTGGATTTTCTTCAACATTTTTGGAGACGTCACCTCACTTGGTCTACCGCTGCGATGCTGGTCTTCGCAGATTGTACAGTCTCGTCTAAACTTTGCTATCCAATATTTTACTGTTGATAACCAAGGAGCAATCTCCCTTAGATTAAAATCTAATTCAGCTTTTATATTGGTTAGGCTATGGCGTTTCAAAGCGTTCATTATCGATGGTTGCCAAACAAATACTGAACTATAATTTGTGTACTTTCTAATATTGGTATTTTTCAAGCAACTACCGTCATCTTCAGTCCAAGCTAGGCCAGCCAGGTACTTCTGGGACCATCCTCATAGACATCATGGATATCTCGGGGTATTAACTAATTGGGCAACTAAGAACGGCCGTCAGCCAGATCTCAGGGACGGAAATATCTTGAAAAATGTGTAAACAGCGAGATTTCCTGGTTGGTCTAAACGCAAATTAAAAATTTATTCTAGTTGTAAATTACTTACATCGGTCTGCTAATTAAAAATTCGCAGGATTTGTTGAAGAATTCGATTATTCTCTATAAAGTCCCATTTAATTGGGTAAATTATGAAAAATTTTACTTTCCCAATTTTTTAATGTCAAATATCTTGCGGTACACTTAAAAGTCTGAAAATTATTTCTACTTCTTCTCATTTATCGGGACCACGTTTATTATCATTTTGTTCCCTGAAGCTGTAATAAAATCCGGTCCTGAGATATGGCCGATATCCCTTTTGGTCTCGAATTATTTGTGGAAATCCAGAGAAGGTTTAAAAGGTGAAAAAATATCAAAATGAATTAAATAAAAACAACAATTCTGTTTTTTCCTTGATGTTTTGTCACAAATTAAATTTCTGAACGCAACCATAATATTTGACATTTGACAACCAACTAATATATTGATTCATCTTCTATATCAATCGATACCTTAGACCAGTCATGTCAAAGATACGGCCCGCGGGCCGCTTCCGGCCCCTGGACCGTATCAATAAGGCCCGCGATCGCAATGTGTCACAGAAAGAAGAATCATGTTTTTTAGAGCTTGTAGACTTCATTTTTAACAACAATTTTTATTATATATTTATATAATTTAATACGTAAAATGTTATAATAATTCAGTTAATTTTTTTATTTTCAATCTGGCCCACCTACGAATTCAAAATTTAATATATGACCCTCTGCAAAATTGAGTTTGACACCTCTGTCTTAGACAAAGAGTGCATCCTTCTATCTTTGTGAGCTACGTGCGCGAAAACTGTCGTTACTTCGGGGATCATTTGTGTCAGTGACACTTAACTGCTGCTAATATCGTACGTCTGGCCTTTACAATAACCATAAATAAATCGCAAGTCCAGCCGTTGGAAATTTGCGGAATCAACTTATTTCACGCGTGTTTGCGCGTCGGAAAACCGTAATTTTTGTTTATTTACGCACCACAAATCAAAACAAAAAATTTAGTTTATCAGAAAGCTTCAAATTAATCATCTATCATAACTTTGTCTATCAATATCTAGCTTAAACCTTATAAATAACCATTTTATCGATAATTTTTTTTATTTGTTTTAATAAAAAATAAGTTTAGGTCTTTTATTTATCGATTGAGGCAGTGCGTCAGCTAGTTGAAACAAAAATTAATACCGATATTACCAATAAATTTTGCGTCGTGTTTTTTGATAATGCATCAACTACAACCGTGGAATATAAAGGAGTTGGAGTGCTTATATAGTGAGAATAAAAAGCTAACACGTTTTGATAATCGATACCGTTTCAACCTCACAAACCTACCAAAAGAACGAAATCTGTCACTAACGAACTTCCGACTCCCCATGGAAACCTCTTGGATATACCGGAATCGCAATGATTCGGGGCGGAGGGTGAGGTGGTTTACGAAATACGAGAGAAACTCCAATTTGCGCGCGACCCCAATCTTGTGAAGCCCGAGGGCACTGTTTGTTGAGGCAGGCATAGTGTTGTAGCTTATTTGATCAATCATTACAAGTTGCTTCGAATGTAATTTAGCATAAATCCATATTTAAACTCCAAATCTCTTTATGAAATGAACAAGTATAGTTGAAAAACACTGTATATTCTCTTTGGTATTGTCAAAAAAACATTAAAGTCAACTGTATTTACTTTTGAATAAATAAAAGAAGATAGAAGTTATTGTAGAAACGAACTCGTCAGCGCTGCTACAGAAAAAATACGCTAGCGCACAAAAATAAGCGACAGTCAGCCTGGAACCTACTCTTTAGAATACGATGTCTACCCTTTCCGTGGACAAACCAGTTTAGCCGTGGTCTTCGTTTGTTTAGGAGCAACGGGCTGTTGTGAAATTTCACATGAAACTACATTGACAAAGAAACTAGAAACTCGCGACAATATGAGTAAGGTGACTCAAATTCATTAGAAAAGATGATAACATGTGACGAATCTTTGTTTTTTACCTATGATCCTAAAACAAAGCGTCAATTCATGCACTGCAATAGTCCAACTTCAAAATTCATAGCAATGATGATTGTTTTTTTCGATATTCACGGAATTACGTATCTTCACTGGGCTCCTGAAGGTGAAATTGGTGATTAAGATCATTATCTTTAAGTTCCTACTGAGATCCGTGAAAGGATAAGAAAAAAAATTACCCGAATTTTAGAAGGAGAAGTTGTAGCTTCATCGTCAAGACAATACGCCTGCTCGTGTAGAACACCCTGTTTATTGACCGGATCTTGTACTGTGCGACTTCTACCAGTCTCGTTGTTTAATAACCACACCTCGTATAATAAGTTTAGAATGTTGTTGACTTCGACTTTGTGAGTAATTTTTTCGTTTCGTTTCATCGCAGTGGTACCAAAATAGTTTATTTATTTGCAAATTTTGTTATAATTTATAGTAAAAACTTTCTTCATCGCGTCGATCTCTTGTAGTTCTTTCTATTTTCGTTCGTTTATTCTTCTTATTCTTTCTGTTTTGTTGTATTTCTTCTTCTTTATGTTGCTGTTCTTCATTTATTTTCTTTCATCCCAAGCTTTAATTACTACTAATTATTTTTTTCTCTATGCTTTTCTTCTATCCTCCTTTTTTTCTGTTCTCTTGTTCTCTTCGTTATCTTCCAAATTCTGTTTTTTTCTTCATATTTATCCAAAAAACGAAAACAGTTTTTCATGAATTATTTAAAACTAATGTATTCGTCAAACTTTTTGTTATTTGGCGATGAATAACTGCACCTGGCACATTGATACTTTGGCGGCAGTGAAGGCATAATTGAGCTTTGAAGAAGACAATCTTTGAGTTACCAATTCTGACTTTGACCTCAACCTCAAAATAAGTTTCACAAAATGCTTGGTTCTTTTCAATGTACGGTTTAGAAGGCTGGGCATTGAAAGTTTACAGATTGGAGGCGTTTGATATATGGATTTATTTAAAATTTTGAGTGTTCCGTGGACAGGAAAGAAAAACCAACGAAGACGTTCTGAGGAGAATATGAAGAAAACGTGAAATAGTGAACGCTTTCAGTGAATTTGTAAACATGGAAAAGATTGGTCATCGTTATGGAACACAATAATTCGATTTGAAAGGCTTTATTCCATCTAATACAAACGCTGAACTAGATTCATTCATTAGTAAAAGATTAGGTAGCAGAGTTTAAACAGGGCCAAACGACCTGCAGTGGTCGATCAAGAAATGTTGAAGAAAATCCACAAAGCGGTACTGGATGATCGTCGATTGAAAGTGGGCGAGCAAGCAGATATAGAGGGCATTTCAAAAAGTTCATATTAACTGAAAATTTAGACATGGGAAAGCTGTGAGGAAGATGGGTGCCGCCGTTTGCTCACAATGGGACAAAAGCAGCATCGTGAAGATGTTTCTAGGAAATGAAGCCGAATTTTTGCACCTTTTCATAACCATGGATTAAATGTGGGTCCATCACTTCAAACCCAAAACAAAATAACAATCAAAACAATGGACTGAAAGTGGAGAACCGGCTCCAAAGAAGGCAAAGACCGTTCCATCTCCTGGCAAAGTTTTAGCGTCGGTTTTTTGGAACGCGCGTGGGATAATTTTCATTGACTATGTTGAAAAAGAAGAAACTATCAACGGCAAGGATTGTGCCAATTGAAAAACTGAAAAATGACGCGGTGGTCAAAGATTTTCCAACAATAAAGAGGTAATGTCAGCAGTTAATTGCTATTTTGAGGAGCTTGACGATTCTTATTATAAAAAAGGTATTAAAATGATCGAACTTCGCTGGGGGAAGTGTATGGAGCTAAATGGAGATTACGTTGAAAAATAAATATATTTTTTTTCCAAAATTTTTGTGTTTTCTTTGTTTTGCCAGGTGCTTCTGGGACCATCCTCTTGATAGAAGGAAAAATAGACGAAAGAAGGGGATTGGGCAGAAAGAGGATGTCGTGCCTCCACAATATCATAAATTGGAAAGGGAAAAGCACCACAGGAAAATTAATTCATACCATCAGAGATAGAAACGATCGCAAACATCCATTAATTGATAGCAAAAGAAGAACAAGATATCCTTTCACCCTTTCATGGAATTTCATTGTTTGTTTGATATAATTACATAATTATTAAATTTACAGAGTGGTCATAAAATAAAATTGAATTAAAATGGACAGGGAAAAGATACTGTTTTGTATTACACGTTATAAGCTTCTTCACTAATACATCGCCGTCTTTTCTAATGAATCTCATTTTGCTTCGTTGAATATCATATGGAACCACTATCTTTGATACGGCGTGATTATACGTAAGGTGATAGCAGAGGGAAAACTGACACCTGACGAGGCATATCCCACTTCTGAAAACGGATCTCGCTAAAGGCAACGCGGTTGGTTTCGGGATGACGTCTATCGTACCGTCTTGAGTTTGATATGCGATGGGGAAATACTAGATGCAAAAATTTTAGTGTAAGCATCAGTCATATATACAGGGTGTACCACGACGAGTTAAAACTATCTGTATTAGGTAAAATCATGAAAATTTCTACGGTTCTAACGGAAATCGACTGTAACTTTGTTATTTTAAATGGAACACCCTGTATATTATTACATTTTTGAAATATACGTGAAATTTTAGTATACTTTTGTCTAAAAACTTTTCTGGAAAAATGCATACTTTTTGAGTTAATGATTTTTTTGTAAAAAAATTGACCATTGCAGACCCTTATAAATTAGTTTTTTACGAGGATACCCTTAAAGATATGAAAATGGTTTCTGATCGGTTGCTTTAAGCAAGGTCAGACGTATTTGAATCTATGTTGAAAAATTTTTCCTTTTATACAGGGTGTGTATAAAAAGTATTAAAAATTTAACTTCATAAATATGAAATTTCTCAATTTTTTTAAATAGAACCACCCGGTTTTTTCTATTTGAATGCATTCAGGGGTAAAAAATAAGGCAAATTCATGTATACTTTTCTATACCTAAACCTTATCGTTATCCAGATATTAAATGTTTTCTGTAAATTTTTAGAGATACAGGTGTGGTCGGTATTTTTTAACAAATTTTAATAGTCTTTGTAATAAATGACACTTATTTAACTGTCATTAGTCAATCGTTGAAAGTATACATGAATTTGCCTTTTGAATTGTTTATCCCTGAATGCATTAAAATAGAAAAAACTGGGTGGTTCTATTAAAAAAAAAAATAAAGAAATTTGATATCTATGTAGTTAAACTTTGAACACATTTTATATACCCCCTGTATAAAATGGAAAATTTAGATGCATAGATTCAAAAACATCTGACCTTGTTAAAAGCAACCGAATAGAAATCATTTCCATGTCTTTGAGGGTATTCTGGCAAAAAAATAATTTATAAGGGTCTGCAACAGTAAAATATTTTTTTAAAAAAAATTAATAACTCAAAAAGTATGCATTTTTCGAAAAAAGTTTTAAGACAAAAGTATACTAAAATTTTACGGAGTTTTCAAAGATGTATTAATATACAGGGTGTTCTATTTAAAATTAAAGTTAAATAGATCGTATCCGAAAACCCAAACCTAGAAATTTTGAATATTTAACTATAAGTATTTTGACAGATATATACAGATAGCTTTAACTCTTCGTGGGACACCCTGTATACCATACTATTCAAGAAAAGACATTTTTCTTTATTTATTCTTTTCTCAACTATTCTTAGTTGCTTATTTGTCAGCAAAACACTTTTTTTTCATTGTGAGACATTTAAATCCTTAAATATAAAATTCAAAATCAAAAAGAAAAAAATTCTCATGTATTAATGTCAAAGTGTCAGCTTCTGCTGCCATTTTAAATCTGGTGTCGTTATTATTAAATCAAATTTAGATTTAAGTGAACAATAATAAAAAATTTCTTTAAATTGAACAAGCAAATGCTTATAGTAGAAACTTCGGCAAGCGTGAATAACGAAGCAGACTGATAATGTTCATTAAGAATCTTATATATTAAAAAAATTGATGATTTCCATTCCGAGTCCGTTCAGGCGTTCTACCCAACCGATTTGCTTAATTTTTTTTTTCAATGAAAGGTATTGATGCACAAATCAGCCATCAACCAACGGATTTCATCTAATTTTCACCATTCTCAAGTTATACTCAAATGCGATTTTCCCCTGTACATTACTTATGGGAGCTTTTCTCATACACACGTTTTATCCTCAATATCTCATGTTCTATTCAAGATAGAGACTTCGTTTTAGTTTAAGAACACTCGCTGAAACATCTTCTTTTTTTTGAGGTTTTGGACACTTAGATCGGTTGAGTTGGAGAGGTGCTAGGCGCGGACATTCAATGTGGAGTTATGGATTTTTGTAGGTTTTTGGCAATTTTTCTACAATTAAAGATCTATATCTCAGGTTCTAATATAGCTACAGAGTTTGTTTTAGTTTAAGAACACTCGCTGAAACACCTTCTTTCTTTTGAGTTTTTGAACACTTAAATCGGTTGAGTTGGAGAGGAGCTAGGCGCGGACATTCAATGTGGAGTTTTGGATTTTTCTAGGTTTTTGGCAATTTTTCTACAATCAAAGATCTATATCTCAGGTTCTAATATAGCTACAGAGTTTGTTTTAGTTTAAGAACACTCGCTGAAACACCTTCTTTCTTTTGAGTTTTCGAACACTTAAATCGGTTGAGTTGGAGAGGAGCTAGGCGCGGACATTCAATGTGGAGTTATGGATTTTTCTAGGTTTTGGCAACTTTTCTACATTCAAAGATCTATATCTCAGGTTCTAATATAGCTACAGTTCTTTTCTATTATAATGATTTCTGATACTTATTTAATGGATTCGATAGTACCTTATTACATGAACAGTGATTATTTCATTTAAACAAAAGTTATTGAAACAAATAACCCTTCGCCACAAGTGCCACTCTTATCATGAAACACATTCTTTTTCTATTTATCATTTTTTTTTCGAACATCTATCATCGACGATGGACGTCGGCGGCACCCCGACGTCGACGATGCGTTTCAGAGATTGAAATCGCAGTAACAAAACCGAAAAACGGCTTTCACGGCCTACTGGTTCCAATCAGGGTTTCCTTTCTTATCAATCGTATAGAGTCGAAAACTCCATTTAGAAAATTCATTCAGATGGGAAGGATAATACTGCCTGTGCAGTGTATACGCACCCCACCAGACACTTTCTTTCTTATTCAAATTTTTTTTGGTAATCAGGTCCGGCTTGTTTCAAATTTAGAACCGATGTCTTCTTTAAGTTCAATTCAACTGCTCTATGTTAATTTTTTCGAATAGAATTCTTCTACTACACCCCCATTTTATCTGATGGGGTGGTTTGGTCTTTTTTCTCTATTCTCTTTTTTGATTCATTTACTATTTTTTTTTTCTTTTATTTTGTCCTTTTCCGCAGCTGCTAGAAGGAGCAAATCATACACAACTAAAAATTACTTCAAGCTCAATACACCCCAAATCAAAAGCCTGTTAGTTTCAAGTTAAGGTTAATTCTTATTTCTTTGCTCTTGGTCTTGTTGTTCTGTTCACTTCTAGTCGTGGTTTAACATTAAATGTCTGTTGTAGTCCACCCTGGTTTCCTCGACATCTTACTGATGGTGATGCTTGTCTGATGGTGTTGTCCACAACTTTTTGCAATGATTCTTATCAGTATATTGCCCCGATGTGTGGGCGATCAGTCACCAGTTCCTGCTTTGATCGTTTTCTGGTTGGTTCTACTACTTCCAGGTGTTCTAAGTGATTTTTTCTCCCGCGAATCGTGAAGTTAACATCGTCGTTTAATTTGAGTAATATCTGAGTCGATTCTGATCTAATATATATATATAATTTGAAATAGAAAGATTAAGTAAGAGAAGATATTTGTTTTTACCTTTGTCGTTTCGTACGGTACTTTAGAATCAAAATCGGCCCAATAGTTACTGAGATAATTAATTGTGGCACAGTGTCCCTTATACTGCACATTTTCAATGATAGGTTATTGAAGCTTTCCCTACAAAATGACGCAAAAAACATTCCTTAATATTGAAAAACAAAGCCGCAGTGTTTTTAAAAAAAAATGTCTAACTTCGCCCCAAATTAAACTGCCAGCTTTCCGAATAAGACATTTTTATAAAATGTTATTAATTAAAAGACAATAAATTTTTTTTGAGGCCAACAAAAAAATTCAAAAAACTGAGACGAGGGATTTTTAGTTCAACTATTCTTCTTTCCAACGCGATTTTCCAAATAATGATAGGATTATCCGGTGAGCAAGAATGGCCCTTTGAAAAAAAGGACCTCCTATGGTTTAATTGTTATTTTGCAAAAACTATTGGGGCCACAGGGCCTATCTTTAGAGTATTGATTAAGAACATCGAGATGTCGGTTTTCAGTGAATAAGAAACCTTTATATTTAAAATTAAACAAATTATAAACAATTTAAAAAATTAAATTTTTTCACCTTTCGGTTAAATTATCTAAACAACAAGTTATCGAAATTTATTTTATAAAAGCTTATTTTGAAGATTTTTCAATTCTCTACAATATTGCCCTAAGTAACAAAAACGAGTTTTGCATAGATTCAGCGCAAAACGCAAAAAACAAAATTTGTATCGATTTTTTGGAATTTTTATTGTTTAAAAAAATAACGCATAAACAAAAAATGTTGAATTTTATGCACATAACTTTTATCCAACTCCTAGAACACTATGGCGTTGTTTTTTTTTTCTACTATTAATTTTGTCACGTAATTTCGTAAATGTAACTATCCACAGGTGGAGGTTGGAAAGAATTGGTGACGGTCCTGGTTTCCTACAAATCTGGTCTTCACGTCATAAAACCCATCAGCATCTGCATAAAATGAACGAAAACAGTATTCACTCAATTTTACGAAAAAAAATGAGACAAAAAGATATGTAATAAGTTCACGTTTAAATACGGACAAATGCCGCGAGATGGATTTTGACAATATGGCTTTTTTCCCGGTCGGTTTTTTGTACGCTACGGTGGTGATTTATGAAAGAAATTGCGAGACATATATATGCGAGATTTCGGGGGTGTGATTGCTCAATTAATCACAGGAACTGTAATTTTGAAATAATTCGTTGAGAACGAAAGAATTATGGAAGTCGGGGAAAATAAACGGGAATTGTTTAAATAGGTACATTTACATTTAAATAATTCGAAACGTCCTAGGAGGGTATTTATGGCACAAATTGATCTCGATATTTGTTATTTATTAAAGTACTCATATCTTTCGCCAAGTACAACATTCTTTCCTTTTAATAAGTCAGTTGAATAATTTGAATTCCCTTCAAAGTAAAATTGATAAACATAAACATAAACAAGTATCAAATTTAGTCCAGTAAAGACCCAGATTTCGAATGTTGTTAACATGTTTAAGATGTTGCGTATCGCTAGGTCCATATCCAGAGGATGCTCGACTCAATTCGACTTATCCAGAGTTGACTAGAAACTTGGTATTACCGATACTATGACGGCAAATGCTATTCCGACATAATCCCACCCAGAGCAATTTTTGCAAGACCTACTCGATAGGCAAACATATATTACAAACATTTTGGTGTTTGATTGCTACAATCCCACAACTAGAAAGTTCATAAACTAGTATTCTTTGAAGATACCCAAATGATTAGAAAATTATAACCAATAGTATCAGTATCAGTCTAAGTAATGTTCTTTTCAAGAAAAATACTAGTAATTACCATTACCAAAGTATAAATTTGTATACAGGTCAGGTAATTTTGGATTCTTTTTATTTGATTTTTTCAAAAAATACTTTTTTATGTCTTTATAGACTAGCAGAAATAGTAGACATTTCAAAAAGTGCTGTACATCGCATATTATCTGAAAATTTAGACATGAGAAAGCTGTGCCCAAGATGGGTGACGCGTTTGCTCACAATGGAACAAAAACAGCGTGGTGGGGATGTTTTCAATTCTGCACCGTTTCATAAGCATGGATGGAACTTCACATCCAAAACAAAAAAACAATCAAAACAAAGGACTGTAAAGGGAGAGCCGGCTCCAAAGTAAGCAACTAGGTCATGACGTCGGTTTTTTGGGATGCGTATGGGATAATTTCCATTGAATATCTTGAAAAAGGAAAAACCATCGACGGCTAGTATTATTGCAACGTTTGAGGGAGAAAATCAAGCAAAAACGCCGCATTTAGCTAAGAAGAAAGTGTTGTTTCATCAAGACAATGCACCAGCACATACAACAGTTATTGCAATGGCCGAAATTAAAGTTTGCATTACTAACTCATACACCCTATTCGCCAAATTTATGCGTGGGGCGTGGAGCTAAAAGGAGATTACGTTGAAGAATATTCTGGTACCATCCTCGTAAGTGTCATCAATATTTTCTCTATCGATTATTGAATCAAGATTTAATCTTATAATTAGAAATGTCTTCTAATAGATGGCGCATATTATCGTAATGTATTTCGTCACATTTCATGGAAAATCTAATAAAATAACTTTTAGGCCCAATAACAAGTTAGTAAAACCATCTCCCGTATACGAGAACGCAATAAACAAAAAATTTAAATTCTTCGTTTGTTAGCTCTGGGAATGACTGTAAGAAGTTGCTGTAAAAAAGTGAAATATGTCGGCGATGGCGGTCGGGATATAAAGGACACGTTTTAGCACTCTTCAAGGAAAAATCGAACTTCGAAGAAGCATCTTAGACAGTTTTTTCACCAGGGTAACTCAATTTAGAATTAATGAAATTCCTTATGTTATTTTCTAAATAATACAATTTTATCGAACATAATTTATTACTATACCAGTCATTGAGGGCATTTAGTGAATAGAAATTCTGCAAATCGATTCAGCAAACAGAAATCTAAGAATTTCGAGACCAACAACAGGGATTCAAACAACAGGATATCAACAAAACAGGAATCCATCAAACAGGGTCCTGCGAATAGAATCAGAACACAGGGAATCGTAAAAACTTACCAATCAAACAGGATCTCAGTAAACTCCAACATGGTGAAGAGGAATCCAAATAACAGGATTTCTGTAAAACAGGATATCAACAAAACAGGAATCCTGCAAATAGGATTCCAGTAAAGACGAATCCAAACAGCAGGATCCTAGTCCCTAAATATATTCTGCAAACAGGATCTAAGAAACCCAAGTCCAAAAATCAAAGACCCCCATAAGCAGGATATCGGAAAAATAGAAATACAACACCAGGATGCAGTACAAGGAATCCAAGCTACCGAAAACCAGAGAAACAGAAACCCCCCAAAGTAGTCAAAGCGTTTTTTGAATAGGATACATTAGACAGCGATAAACAATTTAGCGGCCTCAATAAACTTGCCTAACATCGAAATCCGTACGCAGCAACAGATTACCTCTATCAATAACTATATTTGAAGAATTCTGGGCTGATTTAGAAGCAATCTGATTGAGTTTAATGCTGTAAAGAACCAGCTTTGGATCAAGAAGTAATGGGACCATTTCAAAATCAAAATCAACCTGCTATGGATCCAATATTGTTTTTAATATAAATGATCAAATTAGCCCTCCCATAGACACTTCCTAAATCCGACGCTGCAAAGAACTAGGCTGCTGTTTTTACAAAAAAGGTTGGCGCTGCGTCTTAGAATTTGGTCATGTCTGGACATAAAATATCACCATCACCCCAATTCGATTGTTGGGTGTTGAGATTGGGAGTCGAATGTCCTGGTATAGTCACCTGGTCGAATTAGCTAAGGCAGCTTCACGAAAATTTGGAACTCTCTTCAAGATCAAAAAGCTATATACTCCGCAACAGCTTCTGATCCTCCACAAGTTCCAGATTCGTCCATATTTGGAATATTGCTCGCACATTTGGAGCTCGGCTCCCAAGTATACCCTGAAGATGCTCGACTCAATACAGAATTCGACTCATAGGCGATCCAAAGTTGACCAGATACTTGGACAGCTTAGAGCATAGAAGGAAGAACCATGCGGAACCTTTTTCTTCAGCCGGAACAAAACGCGATTATATAGAAACTTCACTATCCTTCCGCTTTAAAAAAAAAAGAGAAAAAGGACATATTTAAGGATTCTACTTGTAAAATAGAACGAATGGGGATCAATTTCAGTCAACTGCGTTATTCCGAACGTGTTTTGTTTTCAACATGACCTGCCAATTTGGCTGTTTGTCTTTTAAACGATGCGTGTACGAGAAAGAAGTGATATACCCTTATTGGTTCGGGATAATAAATTCGTTGTTTTTTCTATCAACGACCCTACGTAGTCGGACATTTTTTCCGCCCCATCTTTGGATATAATTTGTTAAGAAAACTTTACAAAAGCTTGGAAAGAAAATATTTTTTCTGAAATCTTCTTCTGGGTAATAGAGAAAACGAAGTGTATATTGCTTTATGATGAAGCGGTACACAAAATTCATAACACGTACAGTTTATTTTATCGCGCGACTTTTGATATAAATAGAAATAGAATAAAATGACAAATCTGTCGAGAGGTTATGAGAGAGAAAGCTCGTAAAAACTAAAAAACAAATATAAATACAATAAAATTTCAATATATAGAACAACACCACAACGAGTATGATAGGTTATAGTAATAGATAATAAGTCCATAGCAAAGAAAACCAGACACTTTCCAGTAAATATGCCATCAAATTATTGCGAAATGCAGAAAACGATGATATAGATTTGGTTCCAATCGGCAAGTGATTGTACATTTTTTTTCATTGTAAAATATCGAGCCGTTAACTACTTCTGAACGTGGAGTAGGTAGGTAAAGGTCGTGTTCCGCGTTACTAAGTAGGTAACCGTGCAACGATCTTTCTGAAATTGGGCAAATGGATTCAATAAGGAAGGAAGAGTCAGAATTTTTCAATCATTTAAAGAAATCACTTCTATGGTCGAATTATGCCTCCAATCCAAAATGCACACCAAACAGTGGCAAGTTGTGGATTCATTTGTTTGTCTACAATCACATTTGAGTTCTCAGAACCCCAAAAGTGGCAATTGTGGTGAATAATAGTGCAGGAAGTCTTTTTCTGTGCGTTATTTCAAGACGCGCGCAGTTTTATCTTTCACAACTTCAACTGACTCAAATATTTTAATACAGGTTTGATTCGTCATAAGTTTGAGTCATTTTCTACCGCATTCGAAGCATCAATGCAAATATTTTTGCTAATTTCTTGTTCAAATGTAATTTTGTTCAAATTTTCATGTAAAATTTACCGCATTTACCGTTCTTTGTCAATTCCTATGACATGAATACTTAGCTAACGATAAAATCGAACAAGATTATCAACTTTTTTGATATTTTCATCCGTTTTTGACGTGGAAAGGCGACCCTAAAGTGGTTTCCAGTAAATTACTGCGGAATGCGGGAAAAGATGATATCGATTTGATTCCAATTGGCAAGTGATTGTGCATTTTTTTGCATTGTAAAATATGGAGCACTTAATTAATTACGTCCTCGATACATTTTCCGAATTCGAAGCTATAGTAGAAAGGCTTGGATTTTATATAAGTAGATACATACTTAGTAGTTTACGTACAATATTTAATCTACCAACTGGGTGTCCTCTCAACTAAATTAAATTTAAACTTTTTGATTTTTTGGGGGGATTATTTTGGATTATTGGATGTTGGATTATTTTCCTTCTTTTTTCATCGGAACATGCCGTTTTTACACATACTTTCAGCATACTTGCCAGTTGTCTTTGACTAGGTGAAAAGGTCCGCCGCTGTTTTTATCCATCTCAAAATATTCAATCAAATTTATAACTAACCCCTGTGTGGATTGAGCTATTTTCTAGCCATTTTCTGAAAATATCCTTAATATCCTTTGGTTAATATGACGTTGTAAGTATAATCCTGCACTTGATTGATGCAATTTTGAAAATTCTACAAAACTAAAAACACTATTTCCCACTAATATGTGGTAAGATAAGCATTTCAATCTTCCCGACATCACAAAAAACCAACGCCATGATCTTGCCCGCAGATGGATCGGGTCTCAACCTTCTTTGAAACCAGTTCTCTCTTTTCAGTCCATTGTTTTGATTGTTCTTTTGTTTCGGGTGTGAAAGGATGGATCCACATTTCATCCATGGCTATGGTACGGCAAAAATTTTTGTGAAACATTGCCAAACATCTTCAGGACGTTGTTTTTGTTCCATTGTGAGCAAACGCGGCACTCATCTTCCTCACAGCTTTCTCATTTCTAAATTTTCAGTTAATATGAACTTTTTGGAATGCCTACTATATCTGCTAGCTTGCGTACTCTCAGTCGACGATCATCCAGTACCGTTTTATGGATTTTCTTCAACATTTCTGGAGTCGTCACCTCATTTGGTCGACCACTGCGATGCTGGTCTTCGAAGGTCGTACCACCTCGTTTAAATTCTGCTAACCAATATTTTACTGTAGATAACGAAGGAGCAGTCTCTCCCAGAGTAGAATCTAGTTCAGCTTTTATATTGGTTGGGCTGATGCCTTTCAAATACAAATATTGTGTCAAATAACGATGACCAATTTTTTCTATGCTTACAAATTCACTCTTGATCGCTGCCAAACGAATAATAAACAACGTGGCGTCCTCAAAACTTGAAACATATGCTTTATAAATTGTGGTATTTCTAAAGCAACTACTACCATCTCTGGTTCAGGCCTGGTACTTCTGTAACCATCTCGTATTAGCAACATACTAAAGAAAACGTGATTCACTACCAAATCCTCACTTTATTTGTTTATTAGTATATTACCAATATTTACGATTGTTTTAAAATGTTTTTTTTTGTTGTTGCAGGTCTCGGCGATCTACCCCGATTGTGAAGGTTAGAATAATATACAAAAACAGCTTGGTCGCTTCACCAAGTATTGTTTATTTTTTTATTATAACATGGGTCGCTTGTTTTGTCTGGTTTATATTACTTTTGTGCCTTAGACATAACGAAAGCCCACACACATTTATATAATCGCCGTATATGCATACCTCATTGTATACAAGAAAATCCTAAATACGAGGTATACGAGAGGTGCTTCTAAGTTTGGATGTGGCTTCAGGTTTCCAACATATTTTTCCTTAAGATCAATATTTTAATCCATGCGTTTGAACGAAGCTTTTTTTCAATTTCGACAACAACCATTTTGAAAAACTTTGATCTGCAGGAATAAAAAGAAACCATTTGGTGTCAAACAAGGACTGAACGACGGATGATCCATCAATTCGATGTTTTGACTGTTTAATAAAGTTTCCGTTTGAATTAATCTATGAGAGCCCGCATTGTCGTCTTCTGCGATTGGTTTCGAACACTTCTGGCAAACAAATGCTTCGATGAAACTAACTGAACGTCGAAACGCACGTTTACAATCTCGTGGTTAGCGCATTAGGCAACATGGACGTTCAACAGGCAGCTGATGTTGCACTGTGACGTTTCGCATACTATAACTACATACTCGCATATTCGTCACTTGAAAATAATTGATTAAAATGGAGAAAAATAAGATGGTGGATGGTGATAGAACTAGATAAACTGATTGTGAACCGAATAGTGCAATCGCACGCTCCGTATTCGACTTAGTCTCACTTAGAAACTGATCGGAAATTGAACGAGTCGAGGCGAGGTTGTACCAAGCGAAAAACTGGATATTTATAGTTCACTCAAAACCACGAGAAGCATATATGTGAGTAAAACTTGCACATATCTAGAATAAGGAATAGGAAATATTGATTACGCCACTAAATTCACTTCCGCAACATAAGAAACGGAAAAAAAAACAATAAAATAGGTTTGAAACGATTGGATATACAATAGTTATCAACCACCACAGTTATATTAGGAAATTTAGACCACCCAAAATCCAAAATAAAATTAAATGAAACCTTAACATTGAAAAAGTACCGTGTAGGTTTCCCTCAATATTTTTAAAAGAACCAAAAGAAGCCTCCATCAGTTGTAGTGCTTGAAACTTCCCAATGAACAGATAAAAACATGTTGAGGAAGTACAAAAAACCAAATAAGAGAAACTTCATAAGAAAATAGTTTAATGATAATTCTTAGAGCTGAACTGGTATATCTTACGTGATATTGATCCAGAATAGCACGAGAAAACTTGTTCGCCAACTAACAACGGCTCATGTTGGTGTAAAGTGGTTGAGGAGAGATAATAGGGAGTCTTTCTTCCATTTTGCGGTGGTGCCATTCTGGATTTCTTGTCGATTTCGCTAAACAGCTGGACACGAAGTATAATGGACTCACTAGTTTGCATTTCGTTTAGTTAACGGCTGTATTAAGGTCTTTTGTCTAGATTGAACACTGTGGACTAAAATGCATTATGTCACGATCGTATAGACGTTTTTTGAAGCATCGCAATCGAATTTTTTCAGCATATCTTTGCGCTAATCGACACGAGCATCCTCAAATTAGTATCTAACGCAACTGAATTTGTTTGGAAGCCAAATGTTCAAGCAATATTTAATGTACTCACGTTCTGAATACGTTCACCATTAAAAATGTCAAACATATTCACAATGTTGCCATATGTCAAGATATAAGAAGCAACCCTCGTATTCACAGAGTACGGTGAGGAATAAATTCGTTAATAAATAAATGAAGGCTAATAATAACAAAACTTTTTTTATTTATTCATCTGCTAACTAAACAGACTTCGTACTGCCTCAATCGATAAATAAAATACCTCAATTTTTGTATGAAATAAATTTAGAACAAAAATGCTCGGTATGAATGAAGTTTCATTATTATTTTAGATTATTTACACATGATATTGCTTACGTACAAAAGTTTTCATGAAATACTGGCTATTTATAAGTTTTCAGCATGATATTGACAGACACACACAGTTATTGTACAATCTGTTGATCAATTTAAAGCTTTCTGATGTTTTGTGTTACGTAAATAAACAAAAATGACGGTTTTCCAACGCGCGAAACTTCCAAGTTGATTCCGCAAACTTCCAAAGACTGGCCTGGCGATTTATTTATGGTTATCGCAAAGGCCAGACGTACCGGAAATTGTAAACGCTTAAAATCGAATTGTGAATCCATTGAAATCATCAAGAAATCCTCTCCTTAGTATTTTCCCTTTATGATTGTTGCCTCAATGATTTTTTCACGGCCAGTGTTGTTCCTTTCCACAGTCGAGGTTGATTAATGTTACGCAGTATGATGACTACTTTTAACTGCAAATTGTGAGGTAGTAATCCAGCCTATTCCAGTGAATTTAAAAACTCCATGGGATAGTTGACTACGTCATTCTGGTTCATAACGATGTCGACTGATTTCAAGGAAACCAACTGTCCAAGAAGAATATTATGAATGGTCGCATTGACATCCTCGACATCTTTATTTTTCGGGCTCGTTCGCCCAGCCAATTATGGTTATTGAACTGTTGCGCTATATCTGGGAAAACGCGCTGAATAAGCTCCTCTTTTGGGTCTGTGATGTGACAGAAATCCGTGGGTATAATGTGATGAATCCGGTCGAGGTGTCCACTGCGACTTTATGATTTCCAATGTCTAACAACTGCTTCGCAAACACATTTGCAATTTCATTTTGTTCCAAAAATACTCGCATGTTGAAATGTCACTGTCCAAAGGATTACCGAAATATAGAAAGTTCTCGCGCACGCAGCGGAAACCGTCACTCACAAAGATAGAAGATTGCGTTCCTTGTTTGAGGTATCGATCGACATAGAAGATGAATCAATACATTAATTGGTTGTCAAATATCAAATACATATTAAGGTTGCGTTCATAAATTCAATTTGTGACTTAAGATTTATCAATCTCCATATAGTTGATTGTCAAATGTCAAATATTATGGTTGCGTTCAGGTATTTAATTTACGACAAAACTTGAGGTTCATCGATCTACAATAGTTGGTTGTCCAATGTCAAATATTATGGTTGCGTTCATAAATTCAAATTGTGACTTAAGGTTCATCGATCTACAAATAGCTGGTTGTCAAATGTCAAATATTATGGTTGCGTTCAGGTATTTAATTTACGACAAAACTTAAGGTTCATCGATCTACAAATAGTTGGTTGTCAAATATTATGGTTGCGTTCAGGTATTTAATTTACGACAAAACTTGAGGTTCATCGATCTACAATAGTTGGTTGTCCAATGTCAAATATTATGGTTGCGTTCATAAATTCAAATTGTGACTTAAGGTTCATCGATCTACAAATAGCTGGTTGTCAAATGTCAAATATTATGGTTGCGTTCAGGTATTTAATTTACGACAAAACTTAAGGTTCATCGATCTACAAATAGTTGGTTGTCAAATGTCAAATATTATGGTTGCGTTCATAAATTCAATTTGTGACTTAAGATTTATCAATTTACATATAGTTGGTTGTCAAATGTCAAATATTATGGTTGCGTTCATAAATTTAATTTGTGACTTAAGGTTCATCAATCTACAAGTTGGTTGTCAAATGTCAAATAATTCTAGTACAAAATTTAAACAAATCGGACCAGCCGTCTCTAGTTTAATTTTATTTGAACTGCGAAGTAAGTCCACCCTCGTATAAGATATGTTTCGGATCTAGAATCAGTAAAATCATATTCAGTGATGTAAGGTAACGATAATCTTGATGGATGTTAAATAAAAAATGTTTTTGAAAACTTCAAATAACAAATTTCTATTTGAAAATGACACGTCACGAATTTGACACTTCAATTTGTGTCAAAATTTCAATCCTTTCTCTTCGCCGAGGTGTTAAAACCGTCATTTTTATCGAGATTCTTCAACTGCCATAACGCGACGACGAGATATCAGACCTCTTAATTAAAAATGCTTCGGGAAGTTCCATAAATCAAGATCGCGATGTAAATGCTTTAATTTTAATTAAGAGGCGACGAAAACGCAAGGAAAAGCTGACTTAAGATGTTTTCTTTCACTAGAAATATGCCGTAAAATCTCGGAGAATGTCACTGGAAGTAACAAAAAAATTAGTACAGGGCGATTTAACGGTTTGAAAAAATACGAGGGCGGTTCAATTATTATAGAGACGAACTTACTTTCAGTTATTATCAAAAATATTTCTTGTTAATTCCCCTCATTAGTTACATAAAAATTATGTGCGCATACATTGCTAGTAGTCACAGGGTGATAAATCCGGACTGTAGAGAGGATGTTCTAGTCTTCCACCTCAGGTCGTGGGACTTGATAATTTTTAAAATGACCGTACTAAATCACATTAGAAATTGAAATTTCGATTTATTTTTCGCATATAAAAATGATTATAATCAACAGTTTTATATCTATATACTCCCCCAAATACCCCCATGTGAAAATTTCCATCATGTCCTGACTCCTCGTGTACACTGTATACAGGGCGTTTCTAAATTCGTGCGACCTAATTCAGGAGATGATTGAGAAGGGTCTTTCTTATAAAAAAATTTTCCCATCCCACCCCTTTTCGAGGTGTTAACCTTAAAAGATGGTGACTAAAATTGATTTTTAATTATTTTATAAAATTTCTGTAAAGCTACAAACTTGAAATTCTGTAATTTTCGTATATTCGCAAAGGGTAAACTACGGGTATTTTTTCAATTATGCGGGGGTGGAATTAACAACTTTAAATCATTAGTCTACACTATACCCATAGTTAGATATCAACGTTTTGAAGAATCGTATTCAAATAGTGTATAACACCTCAAATCTTTGAAAGTCACCACTTTTTAAGGGTGAATTTTGTCGCACGAATGTAGAAGCACCGATAGGCTATAAATAAAAGACAAGTTCATATAAAAAAAATAATTTTATTACCAAAAGATTTTGGACATAATCACCGAAGTTATTGAAACATTTGTCATATCTGTGGACAAGCTTTTCAATGAAAGTTGCTGCCAATGAATTCAAGATTTCCCCATACACATGACTCATTCTCCGATGGATTTCTGCATCACTATGGCCTTCAGCCTGTAGAAAACGAATCACACTTCGTAATTTACACATGGAGGTAGCATCAATAATGGCGGACATGTTTACGTGGTTGTAACACAACGCCGACTGACGCCTGAATGTCAACAATGTCGGAATGGAATCGGAGGTTGAAGAAAAAAGGCCCTCGTATAATTATGATGAATTATAATCTAAACAATTTTTACCCTTTCTCAACGGAACGCTATTGGATGGTATCAAATCCCGGGCTTTAACAGTCTCCTCTTTCGATCACTATGTGCACGCTTCACGCTCTAGCAGCCATTAAGGGCCTTCCCGTACAGATTCACCGCACCAACAACAATCTATCTATTTATACCCTAACATAAAACAATAGATGCACGATTCTGAAATTGTGGCTTTGTTTCTATATTGAATTCCGCCGAGTTCCGTGGAGTAGGCCGCGAGATTAGATGATTTAGATTTAGCGAAGGGTTCTGAACGTTCTATTTCCTTTTCCTGGATAACTACGAGGATATAATGATTAATATTAAGGAAACTTTCGAGGTCCTGATATAAGGAATACATTTATTGAGTGTTTTCAACATTAGAAAGAAATATAGGTGGGAAAGGTTGTACAGTAATCAAAATTCGGCGAACTTGAATCTTATAATATCAAAGAAATAAAATTAAAGCTACTATCGGTGGAAAGTAAAACTTAAGTGAATACAGAATGTCAAATTACTTAACTAACTCTAAGAGCAGCGTTGATCGGCTATAGTTAAACTAACTGACGAAGAGTTGTTAAGAGCTTTGGAAGATTCGGATGATGAGTTCTAGATTGACTCAAACGAGTCAATCTAGTGATGAGGAGTTGCCCAAGGACAAACTTGGTCAACAGTGGCATCAAGAAGAGAAAACATACCATTTGTAAGAGTACCAGGTTTGAAAATTAATGTTGAAAATAAGGCGCCTGTTGAATATTTTAACATTCTCGCCACGGAAGAGTTTTATGAATTCATTATTGAGAACAAAAACAGCGGAAAGATGTTACTAGAGAAGAGTTGAAACGTTTTCTCGGACTTTTATTTCACATTGGTACGATAAAACTTAACAGACTTAACGATTATTGGAAAACCAACTGTCTATTTCAAATTCCAATATTTAGGAAAATTATGAGCAGAAATCGATTTCTTTTAATTCTTCGTGCCTTACACTTTAGTAATAGTGACAATCAACAAATCAATAAGGATAAAATTACGCCATTGATTCATTTCTTTAACGCAAGAATGAAAGATGTATATAATCCACATAAAGAAATGTCCATCGATGAATCAATGGTGTTGTGGAGAGGAAGCGGGGAAGGGTTCGTGGCGTGCGCCATTTTGTGGAGTTTTAGTCACTATCGTAACGGTGTTTCAATCAACGTCTGTATCGTGCGGAATATCGTACACGCCACGCCACGCCAAGTGACGATAACATTAGGAAATGGATCGGGATGTTCGAGAATACAGGTGCGACAGTTAAAATTCAAAACTCTGGTCGCTCTCGTTTAGTTCGCGATGAAAAAATCAATCTTTATCCATCCGAAAGCGAAGACAAGCCTTAAACATAAAAAAATCGTCCTTACATTTGATTTTAAAGGAAGATTTGCATTTAAAAGTCTATAAAATTCAATTGAATCAAGAATTGAAGGATACGGACTATGCTAATCGACTGAATTTTGCGAACTAAATGATGCAGCGATTTAACAACTTTGAAAACATACTGTTCAGCGACGAAGCAAATTTTCACGTGAATGGTCATGTTAATAAGCAGAATTGTCGGTACTGGGTAGTCGAGAATCCGAGACGAAAGCATGAACGACACCTGCACAGACCAAAAGTCGTTGTTTGGGCCGTTATGTCTGCTAAAGGAATTATTGGTCCTTATTTTCATGAAGATCGACGAGGCCGAGCAATCGATGTGAATAGTGACCATTACTGCGATATGCTGCGAAATTTTTTGGTCCCAAAGTTGCAGGAGTTTGCAGATTTCAACTCAAGAACGTGGTTTCAGCAAGATGGGGCCATTTGCCATACCTCGAATGACTCGATGGAAGTTGTGAATGAATTATTCCCTGATAAAGTCATTTCGCGAAGGGGTAACATCAACTGACCTCCCAGAAGCCCCGACCTTAACCTGCTTGACTATTTTGTATGGGGATATCTTAAAAGTAAGGTTTATCAAAATAATCCAACGAACCTGAACCAATTGAAGGAAAACATTTGGTCAGAAATGGTAGCAATATCAAGAGCTTTGTGTCGACGTGTTATCGTCAATCTTCGTTCCCGTTTAGACGTAACGGTCATCATTTGGATAACATCATCTTTTCCAAACAATTTGTCAACTCATATGGTATCAAAAAACAATAAAAGTTTTTATTGCTTATAAATGTTTTTTGTTTACTTGAACTTACAAAAAACCCGATACCCTTTCTGGACACTTTGTATATGTTGGCAGAAAACGGAATTGCATATAATATTTTGGTATACGGAGGTTCCATTGTCCAAAATGTAGGCGGAAGAAAACACGTTCCAAAGGTGGTATTGAAGCTTCTGGAGGATAAAATTAATATGGGTCCCTCGATTTATTTAGATAATTTTTATACTAGCATCGAATTATCTAAAAAAAACTGTTGCAAGGTCAACACTTATTTGACTGGAACTTTACGACCAAAACGTGTAGGAACTCCTTTAACTGTTACAAACAGACAAAGACCGTTCCATTGTCAGGCAATGTCATTGCGTCAGTTTTTTGCGCGTGGGATAATTTCCATTATCTTGAAAAAGGAAAAACTATCAACTGCGACTATTACGCGAACTTATTGCAGCATTTGGGCGAAGATATTAAGCAAAAACGGCCGCATCTGGCTAAAAATAAAATGTAGTTTCATCAAGATAATGCACCAGCTAAAACATTTGTTATTGCAATGACCAAAATTAATGAATTAAAGTTTGAATTGCTACCTAATACACCCTATTTGCCAGATTTAGCTTCCTGGTATTATTGAGGATTCTTATTATAAAACTACACTGAGAAAAGTGTAAGGAACTGAAAGAAAATTCCGTTAAATAATAAATACATCTGGAACCATTCTCGTATATACTATGATATAATAAACTATACGGGTGTATATAAATAAGCTTGTCTCATTAAAAATTTATATTAATTTTGAATTATATCTTTATCTGATTCCAATTAATTGCGAAGATGAGGTATAGAGATATATGATATCATAATTATGGAGGTTCAATGCGTTCATCTGTCCCCTATAGTAATAAAAAGATTTTTACGTGTATACTTTATGCAGGCGGCTCTGTACATTAGTTAAAATGTTGTAAGATCGATGTAAGAAGTTTGTTATAATACTTAATAATTATATAACGTACAGGGTGACTAATTAGAGTGATCCAGTTTGGTGCTTCTTTTCATTTGTCTTCACATTTCAAAATTATTCCCAATCTTACAGGGTATTCCAGAATGCTGTATTTGGAATCATCTTGACTTACCCATTATAATAATATAGGGTTGTGATGTGTTCTAAGGGGCAATTGTCTGCAAAACATTTCATTTTCTTCTTCATTGATCCGCTCCATCGATCTCTACAAGCTTGCTTTGTAGGTTGTCGTCTTCCAGGAAAACTTTCTTGGTATGTTTTGATAATATAGTTCTTCCAATATCAATTGCAGATTAGAAAAACCCTTGCCGACTATTTTGTTTGATCTACCATAAGCGTAGCAACCTCATTTTATAAATTTATATAAATACTTTTAATAATATTATACCTCGTTAACTTGCTACAACTGAATATTGAATTATAAAACGTAAATAGACGAGTAAAATGTACCTGCCTGTAAGGGAGTTTGGTTTAAACAGGATACCAGACGTGATCTGACGCAATGTTTCTAAACTGGTATAATTTTATTCTGGATAATCTGCTACCTGTGGCTGTATTACTTCTAATGTCTCTTATTTAAACTATAAATTGCCCTACATATAAAATCTTTAGTACATTTGTCAACTGAGTCAACAGTTTTTCGGTCTTGTGAATGATCCACACCATTCTTTTCGTGGATAAATGGAAAATTTATTAATATTTATTAAGATATCAGATAGCTGAATATTTTCCTTTTTTTAAACATTCGAATAAATTTAAAATAACTTGTATATCTAAATCTTTATTATTAAATCCATACCTGTCTTTATTTTCACTATACTGTGCAATTTCTTTGTCTTCATTCGCCCATAGTCTAAAGAACGCCATATTTCTATTTATTTAAAGAAATTTATGAATTAAATTAATCTCACCAAGCCACGCCACTGCTTATCGCAGACCGTCGAAGAAATTGTGTACAGCTTCGGCCAATAGAAATGCATTTATGCTTACGATTCGATGTTTTCGGATGATGAGTCCACGTGGACTGAGGGTTTGTTTACAGAATTTTATACGAGGAGTAAAAATTATTTTTCATTTCTTAATTATGAAATATTGATTGTTTGTCGTATAACTGTCTTCTGCAATTGATATTGGAGGAACTATAAATGAAGTAGGGGTTAGATTAACTTTAAAGCGTCATGGAGGATAGCTATTCAATACCTAGCCAGAAAAATACGTCGGGAATCTTAAAAAAATAACGTTTCTAATAACATCAATCTATTGAAAAACCAGTTGAACTTTATATTGAAATGGATACAAATGAATCAATCCTCAAGTCCTACAAAAATTTACTGAAGAAATATAACCATCAAGTATAATGTTTAATTTGGAATCAGAGTCTTGGAAGTGATATCCACTCTATTTTTGGTCATAAAAAATGAAAAAACTGATATTTCTTTTTCATTTTGTTCATTTTTGGTGCATTTAAGATAGAATTAGACCCACATTAAAAAAAAACAGACAAATTTTTGGTTATAAATTAAATTATTAATGGTATTATTCACTGGAAACAAATTTCGATACACTTAAATCACTGGGACGCTCAAAAAGGGAATCCTAACCTAAAAAATTTCTAATAATTAGTAAAAATTGCTTAAATTATGATAATCAATTGTTTTTATTTCATTTGTACATTTTTCTATGTACTTTCCGGAAAAAAATACGACATTCTTTAAAAGAAACTTCTAAGTACAAATAAATGGGGGAATTTACTGTTTTTGGATTTTTTTTACGCTAGAAATAGACTTAAATTAAAAAAAAAAACGGTTTTTTGGTTGGCGAAAATATATAAATCAAATTATTAATCGTATTATTCACAAGACACAAATTTCGATACACTTAAATCAGTGGGACATTCAAAAATGGAATCCTAACCTAAAAAACTTTTAATAATTAGTAAAAATTGTTTAAATTATGATTATCAATTGTTTTAATTTCAATTGTTCATTTTTTTGATTTTTTTACGCTAGAAATAGACCTAAATTTAAAAAAAAAAAGCGTTTTTTTGTTTGAAGAAAAATATATAAATCAAAAAGTGTAGAATTCTGATGTTTAAATTTCGGTCTCATTTTTATTTTAAATTCTTAAATTTTAAATTATTGAAAATATCAATTTTCCGTTTTCTTATGAGCAATAATAGAACCTCAAATTTATCACCAAATAATATACTACGATTATTTGTATTATTATTAAATAGTCCGTTCTTAACACATATAATACGTTCAATTTTTTACTTTTCCACTGAATTTCTTCTGGCACATTTTACAAATACACCTCACTAAAAATACATACAACGGAAAGCATAACCCCGAAAAAGAAATAAACGAAATCAACACTAACCCCACACCATAATCATCACGTTAGATGCGTCGTCGTCGCTGCCCTAAATCTTCGTGTTAATAGAAACCAAGCCATCAACCTACATCACATACAACACGCACGCAAATGATTTAAGAGATTGTTGGTTACCATGACAACGCCCATATTTTAATAGCGATGTTGTCGGTTATGTGAATATTTACCAGCACTCAGAATTTTTTTTTTAATTACCAAATATTCATATATTTATTTAGCCGTAGTAATATTTGTAAACGAATTTCGTAAAACTTTCAAAATTAAGATTCAAAAAAGGGAGAAAGTGAAAAAAATGATCGTCAGCCAAGTGGTTTGAACGAAAAATTTCAGCCTCAAATTAATTAATTGAGTGATCAACTTATCGATTTTCCCCATATTATATCATGAGATAATTCTTTAAAATATATTTTATATTTCTACTTACCTGTTTCGATTTTAATAATTCGGAAACATGGTCTGTCGTTTCTCGACGAATATTGAATCATGTCTTCTCGAATCGATCAACTTTTTTATTGAAATCAGTTATTGCAAATAGTTGCGTTTACCGGTTTCGATGTTACTGCGTCTCATCAGAACAGACCAACTTAATCTTATATCTAGTATAGTTAAATAATCTCAAACAGACGTCCTCATGTAACTTCCTTAATTCTTGTGGAAAAAATTGTTGATTAGATATGATATTATTTGAACTGTCAGCTTTACAAAACAAAACAGAAAAATCGAGGGAAAGTAATCTGTCAACAGTACAAAATGACAGTTGGAGTTTACGATCCATAACAACATATACACCTCTCGCTTTTGTTTCAATACTGATAAGTCAAATATTCTAAAGTGACGAAGAGGAATAGTTAATTTTATTATGTTGAATTTTGAATTGGAATTCCTATGTTCTTGAAGTTTGGCAACACGGCTGCAGTAACAATCAGCTGTACCTTAAATGCGTACAGGCTGTTTTATATCTAAGAAGGTCCGTGCTGTGACGTTTTGACCGGTATTCTTGAACATCTGTGTGTTTGTGTATACATATATATATATATATATACGTCGTCCTACGATCTATTGCGATAGCCTGCAGCGGAGAGGCAGGTCGGCAAGGCGGTTTCGGTTGCCCCTCTCGTTTCGATTTCTTTGTCCTTCAGATTGTAAAAGAGAGAGAGAGAAAGTCTGCCATCGACCCACTCCTTCGTTCGTTTGTTTCCTAAATACAGTGGCGTAATCGGTTTATGAAAAGGGAAATTTGGAAAATATATAAAAAAAAGAGGGATCGGATAGTATTGTCGCTTTCTTTGGGTTGAATTCGTTAAAAGTTAAATTTTGAATTAACAATGCAATCACCCTCGTTATCAACAACATTTTGCTATCTTTGTAAACCATGTAAATTTTTTTCCAAATAAATAGTATAAATAGAAATCCAATAGTACGAGGTAGGGCGAATATGTTCGACTGAAATTTATTTAAATAATAAATTCTTTTGGTATTATTTTACACACGTACCCGTAAAGAAAATATTATTGAAGTTCTAAATATATTTTTTACCTTCGCAAATTTATTTTTGTGCTACACTGATCCCGCTGTGGGCTCAAATGCCAACTGCCAAGTGTTTGTTTAGGGAGACTGAGAGATGGGTGAATGGGTGGTTGGTAAGGGGGTGTGAAGAGGTAAGAGGGGGGAGGTGAAAATGCTGGTTCAAGTTTCAAGTTGAAGGACAGGCCCAAAACTCTGAGCGGTCCGAAATTTAGAATCTATATTGTTGAAGATTGTGTTTCTTTCTTTTGTGTTTTTTTTTTCGGAAACTTGCGATTTATACAGAGTGAATTTTAAATAAGGAAATTTTAATGTATTATTAGATGATAAATATTTTGTAGTACATGGTATATACTTCCAAAAACCATTTCTACGAAATTGCATGATACTTTCTAGCTTTTTAAAATGATCGTTTCTTTTTTGGGAAAAGTTGAATTTGGGAAAGATATTTCCATTCAAATAAAATCTGGAAAAGATATTTTGAACAAAAAATATGGAAAAATAATATTTTGTCAAAATTATAAAGGCAAATTAACGTTGGAAATTTATTTTTTGGTTTAATTGAATTGGGAAAAGCGAATTTGTTCAAATTAAGTTTGCAACAACAATTTTTTCCTTAATATTGATACTGCAAAAATTTGTTTTAACTTTAACCGAAAATTAACCAAAAATTTGACGAAATCCAACCCAAACAACCACTTTGCATCCAAATATAATCATAAACGCCCCCTTTTGATAATATTAGGTCTGCAGAAGCCGTTTTTTCTCAAACTATTCTAGAAAAGTCATATTTTGTCTAAATTGGGTTTGGAAAAGCGTGGTTCTCGAAATCAAATTTGGAAAAGTTAATTTTTGTTAGATTTCATTAGAGAAAAGCTTTTTTGTTTTAATTATATTTGGAACCGTCGTTTTTTGTCCGAAATCAAATAAACAAATAAATTTGGAAAGCAACTTTGTCCAAATTGGATTTGGAGAAGTTTTTTTTGGAAACAAAATTTGAGAAATTCACTTTTCACAAAATTAATAGAGGAAAATTTGATTCAACTGAAACTGTACTACTTTTTGACCAAAATTAAACCCAAAACAACCACTTTGCGTTCGAATTTATTTTGAAAAAAACTATTCTGTACAATTTATATTTTGCCTAAATTGGGTTTGGGAAAGCAAAGTTGTCCAAATCAAGTTGGAAAAGAAAAAAATTTGCTTTTTTTCGCATAAATAAATTTAAAAAACCCGAAAACCCATTTTTTGTTCCAATTTAAATACGCAAAATCGAATTTTTATAAAATTATGGTTCGAAAAGATATTTTTTGTTGGAATTGATTCCGTAAAACTCATTTTTTGTTTGAATTGATTTTGGAAAAGACATTTTTTGTTCAAATTTGATTTGCAAAAGCTGAATTAGAGCAAATTTGACCAAATTATATTTGGAAAAGCTTTTTTGTACAAATTACTATTTCGGGTCCAAATTAATTTTGAAAAACCTTTTTTTGTATAACTAAAAGTTATTTTTGGACAAATTTAAATCTGCATAATTCGTTTTTCTCTCAAACTATTCTGAAAAAGACATTCTTCGTCTAAATTGGGTTTGGAAAAGCAAGGTTCTCCAAATCAAATTTGGAAAAGCAAAATTTTGGATGATTTAATTCGCAATAAGAATTTTTTCGCCTAATTAAAATTGAAAAACCTAAAACCCATTTTTAATTGTGGTTCGAAAAGAGATTTGTTGTTCAATTGGATATTTGGAAGAGTTATGTTTTGATTTAATTAATTGCGGAAAAGCCATATTTTATCTAAATTGAGTTTGAGGAAGCAAATTCGTGTAAATCAAATTGGAAAATCCAATTTTTGTTCAAGTTAAATTTGAAAAATCCATTTTCTATATTAAGATTTAAAATTTTGACATAACTGAATCTAAACCAAGAGAATTTATTCTTATCTCCAACTAGAAAAGCTCTTGTTTGGCCAAATTTAATTTGGAAAAACCTTTTTGTGTCCAAAGTAGATGTGTAAAAGTAAATTTGTATAAATCAAAATTAGAAAAACCATTTTTTCTTCAAACTGGTGTATTCGCCAGATTTAAATATGAAAAGTCATATTTAGTCCAAAATTTGGTGCGGAAAAGTCTTTCTTGTTTAAATTGATATTAGATGGGACATTTTTCTGTAAAACTGTAAATTGGAAATATATTTTTTATGCCGCAGACTTTGGAAAAGTTATTTATATCCAAACTTGATTTTTAAAAGCTAATTTTTCTTTGGAAAAGCCATTTATTGTCTAAATTAATTTGGAAAAACCCTGGAAGCATATTATTTTGTCAAAATAATGATTCGAAAACGTCTATTTTTATTAAAAGATACATTTTTTGTTCAAATTATAACGGGAAATTTATGTTTATGCAAATAAATTTGCAAAATACAGTTTTTGTCCAATTTAAAGAAAATGTTCAAAATATATTCTAGAAAAGTCATTTTTTGACCAATTTAAATTTGGATGGGCCATACTTTGTTTAAGCTGAATAAGGAATTGTCATTCTTCAATTTAAACTCGGAAAAGAAAATTTCGACCGAATCTAATTTCGAAAATGCATTTTTTATCAAAATAACATTTTGAAAAGCAAATTTTGACCAATAAAAACTTATTAATTGATGAAATTCAATTAGGAAAAATGATTTTCAGTGCAATTATAATCTGAAAAAGCCTTTTTTTCCAAAAAATCAAACTTGTATGGGCCGTACTTTGTTCAAGTTAAATTAGGAATTGTCATTCTTCAATTTAAACTCGGAAAAGAAAATTTCGACCGAATCTAATTTCGAAAATGCATTTTTTATCAAAATAACATTTTGAAAAGCAAATTTTGACCAATAAAAACTTATTAATTGATGAAATTCAATTAGGAAAAATGATTTTCAGTGCAATTATAATCTGAAAAAGCCTTTTTTTCCAAAAAATCAAACTTGTATGGGCCGTACTTTGTTCAAGTTAAATTAGGAATTGTCATTCTTCAATTTAAACTTGGAAAAGAAAATTTCGACCGAATCTAATTTCGAAAATGCATTTTTTCTCAAAATAACATTTTGAAAAGCAATTTTTGACCAATAAAAACTTATTAATTGACGAAATTCAATTAGGAAAAATGGTTTTCAGTGCAACTATAATCTGAAAAAGCCTTTTTTTCCAAAAAATCAAACTTGTATGGGCCGTACTTTGTTCAAGTTAAATAAGGAATTGTCATTCTTCAATTTAAACTCGGAAAAGAAAATTTCGACCGAATCTAATTTCGAAAATGCATTTTTTCTCAAAATAACATTTTGAAAAGCAATTTTTGACCATTAAAAACTTATTAATTGACGAAATTCAATTAGGAAAAATGGTTTTCAGTGTAATTATAATCTCAAAAAGCCTTTTTTTCCAAAAAATCAAACTTGTATGGGCCGTACTTTGTTCAAGTTAAATTAGGAATTGTCATTCTTCAATTTAAACTTGGAAAAGAAAATTTCGACCGAATCTAATTTCGAAAATGCATTTTTTCTCAAAATAACATTTTGAAAAGCAATTTTTGACCAATAAAAACTTATTAATTGATGAAATTCAATTAGGAAAAATGATTTTCAGTGCAATTATAATCTGAAAAAGCCTTTTTTTTCAAAAAATTAAATTTGGATGGGCCGTACTTTGTTCAAGTTAAATAAGGAATTGTCATTCTTCAATTTAAACTTGGAAAAGAAAATTTCGACCGAATCTAATTTCGAAAATGCATTTTTTCTCAAAATAACATTTTGAAAAGCAATTTTTGACCAATAAAAACTTATTAATTGATGAAATTCAATTAGGAAAAATGATTTTCAGTGCAATTATAATCTCAAAAAGCCTTTTTTTTCAAAAAATTAAACTTGTATGGGCCGTACTTTGTTCAAGTTAAATAAGGAATTGTCATTCTTCAATTTAAACTCGGAAAAGAAAATTTCGACCGAATCTAATTTCGAAAGTGCATTTTTTATGAAAATAACAGTTGGAAAAGCAATTTTTGATGATTTCTGGTGCAATTATAATCTGGAAAAGCCCTTTTTTTACAAATTTATAATTGTGGAAACTTTTTGATTCAAATTAAATTTGGAAAAGTCCATTTTGCACCTATTTCTATCTAATCTATAAAAGAATTTCTGCCCAAATTGAATTTAGAGAAGTTAAACTTGTTATTATCATTAAATTAGCAAGAAATATTTTTTTGAAATGAGTAGATGTAAAGGATTATAGGAGGAATTTTATTCCGAAAAAAAGTAATTCATTGGTAATCAATTATTCTCGTTCATAATTTCCTTACAAATTTGCCATAATTATTTTCCAAAATCTCTTGGACGAAATATATCTCACAAAGGTGATATTCATATTTATATAAAAAAAAACAAAGTAATTCACCCTAATTCAAATTGTACAAAAAGTTTTTTCGTAATTTTTATGTTTTTAAATGTTTTTTCTCATTATCTAATCACCACAAGAAGGAAAGTGTATGATGGGATTTTTTTTCAATGGCTCTGCAAATGTCACACCCTTGCATTTAAAAAAAAAGTGGGTAGGGATGCAATTAAACTTTTATTATCAACCAATACGTCCAAAGTAAAATGTGTCAAGTTTTATCCCAACTTTTGCACATCTCTGTATAAAGTACATTGAAAGTTGTCAACTGTGAGAGTTAGATTTTTATAAGTTTTTCGGTTTTACATTAAAAAATTTTGTCTCATATAAATCTATAATTTATAGTAGTACGTACCTAGTTAATTTACTGAAAATACTTTCGAATACAAAATAACAAACAAAGAAATCTGATCTTTGACTTAATTAACAGGAAAAAGAACGTAATTAATATCAAAAAGGTCTTTTGATTAAACTTTGAGTTGTCACGTTATCCCGAATTCTGTGCCTCCGGATATTTCGAGGTCATTCTAATGATACTAATGGGCTTGTTTTTTTTCTTTCCAGTGGCGAAATACGCAATTTTCATTTATTTTTAACGAATTCGAATGGAAAACTGGAAAAAAGCGGACGGAACTCCCTATCCTTCTTCTAAATTACCGCCGAGAAAGAGATTAAGACAAATAATAATGAAAACGATCGTGGATTTGCAATTAATTTCATTCTCTGGTGTAATCTGGGGGTGAAGTTATTGTCGTTATGATGAACAAATATGAGGAGCATTTCAAGATTGATTACACTGGTCAACAGTGGTTTTGGTGCCGAAGATTTTGGAGGTGATTTCTTATGAATTTGAATATCAACATTTTTGTGAATTATACATTACACCATTTTAAAAGAAAAACTATGGTTTGAAGAAACAAATTAAACAAGGAATTTTTATTATATTACTCAGATATTACAGATATTATTTATTATATACAATAGGAAACAGAAAAAGTCATCATTCAAACCAATTACTCACTAAACATTTCGGAAACTTCTTTTGCGTGACATTCTTGAATGTATTTTAGAATAATCCCGTTTCAAAGACCAGCAGTAATCTGCCATCATGTGAGTATCCCATCTTCCTCAATAGCGATCCTCCATACATTTTATATCTTGGTGAAATCTTTCACCTTGCTCCTCACTCATGTCGCCTAAATTATCAGGAAAACGATCTAAGTCGCTGTGTAAATTTACACAACCCAAGTGATCTGAAATAATTCAGGATCTTATTGAGTAATTCAACATAGTTTTGAGCTTTGTGTTTACCCAGAAAATTTTGGACAACTGAAACAAATGAATTCCAGGCTTTTTGTTCAATCTCAATCATTGAGTTTATCAAATATTCTTGATTTAATTTTTTCTTTACTCAGCTGAGGCATTTTTTCCCTATATATGCAAAGCATGATCCATTCTTATCAAGAGCCTGTACAAACTGCTTCATTAGACCCAGCTTGATATGCAGTAGTGGAAAGATGATGTTCTCTCGTGGAACTAAAGGATCATTGATGATATTCTTTTCCCCAACATCCATGTTTTCTCTCCTAGGCCACTCTTTTCTAACCCAGTGTTGCGTTTTGTCTCTGCTATCACAGAGGCACAAGAAACAAGGATACTTGGTGTGGCCTTTTTGCTGTCCAAGGAGAAAGTTTACCATTTTTAAGTCTACACAAATCACCCATTGGTGTTCATGATACTTTATTTTTTCCAAAACCAAAGCTATGATGTCATATCGCTCTTTCATTTTCGTTCAGTGAGCAATTTGTATTGAGCCATATTTGTTCCCATTATGTAGAAGAACACATTTCAAACTTTGCTTTGAGCTGTCGATAAATAGGCGCCAATCATCCGGAAAATACTCAGGAAGACCCACTTTTACCAAGAGTTTTCTAATAGCATGGCAAAATACAAGATTTTGTTCTTCAGAGAAAAAAGGTAACAGATCTTTCTCCCTTGTACGATAAAATGTAATTTTCGTTCCTGGTTCAGGCAAATTTTTTTCCTTTAACCTGGAAGCCAGTAATTCGGAAGCTTCTTTCGACAGGTTGAAATCTCTAGTGAGGTCATTTAATTCATCTTGGTTGGAACATTGAGGATTTGATGATATCGTTTCAAACTAGCTGTCACCTTCAGTAGTGTCAGAATTCTGATCAGAGAGACAATATGTGTTCTGTGACACAGAGTTCTGGTATCTGGTGAAAAGTTGGAATTGGCACTTCTTCTGAGTCTTGCAGGGACTAAATCTGGATAAGTCCACTTGTTACGGTTCTTTCGATTAATTCCATTGATTGATACTAGGCAGAAATAACAGTAATCAAAGTGATTTTTTGGTTCTCTCCAAACCATTGGTACTCCGAAGGCAGAAATAACAGTGATCGAAGTGATTTTTTGGTTCTCTCCAAACCATTGGTACTCCGAATTTCAGACTTTTCCTATTCCTTGTACTCCACTGTCTTAAATGCTCTGTACAAGTTTTACAGACAATATGTGTGGTGCCCAGGTTTTATCCTGATCACCAAGCTTAACACCAAAATATCCTAGATAAGCAGGGCTCTCTTTACAAAGTCACTAATAGTTTTTCTGTTTTCCAGTATTCTCCGCATATGTAGCAAAAAATATCAGGATGATGTACACAGCTTCTTCTACTTGAACTCATTTTATTTCTATTCAAGAACACAAATACGTTTTAAATTTACTTTTCAACAACTCCTTATTATCTATCTGCACCGCGGGAATTCACAAACTAACCTCAACTCTCAACAACTACAGTTGAAGTTTTGAAGGTCACTTCAGTTACTGGACAGCTCCGTCTATCGGATTTCTATGGAACTAACTGGATGACACTAATAAGTAGGATTAAAACCCACTTGTTAACAGTTTTTCAACCAATCAGTTATATATCTCATATTATTAGTCTTCTTTATGTAATAAATGATTAAAATAATAATTATTTTTTAAAATAGTAATAAGTTATTTCATAAATATTACTATTTTAAATTCAATTTGTTACAAAAGAAGACTGACAATAAGGAAAATATACAAGAATCTATTCCCCTGTATAAATTTTACAATACTCATACTTGAAAGTATTAAATAGAAAAAAGTATTGATAGATAAGTGGATTTATCTAAAAATCTAGAGCTGATACAGAAAAACCGCTTCCATATTTAGATTCAGCAATAAAAACATATAGTTACAATCAAATTTTTTGTTGGCTTGTGTTATAGATTATAGTAATACAGAATAACTGAACATTCAGTACATAAATTGGATGCTTCAAGTAAGGGGTGAATCAAGCAGAACCTCAAGAATTTACACAATTAGCCTTAAAAACAAATCAAAAATGTTGTGAGTTATCGCGAGACATTTTCCTAGTTCCATAAACATAACCTTTCAAATATATCAATAAAACGAAAAGGGGTCATTATAACGTAAAACGAATTGCGCTGCCAGCTTTTTGCTTTATAGGTAAATTTTTCTTCTTTTCCATCAACTTCTGTTATTCGAGTGAAACCAAGTTCATCCCATCCCCATTCGTACTGAGGTATACCATTTTCCAAAATACGTAGCGTACATTCAGTTACCAAAAACCTGCATATTCGAAAAAAAAATTGTTATTTGTTACTTGAAAGATAAATCTTATAAAACATGATTTCTAACTTAACCTTTATTAATTTCAATCAACCTCAACCGTCAAAACAATTCGCAGTTTTGTTGTAGTCTTAGGTTATCTTATTATTGCGCCGAATCGCCGCATTTGCGAACTACGCCTGCGCCCAACGTCCCACCATTGTCCATAACCTAAAGCTACTTTTACATTTGACAAGTTTACTGTAGTAACGACCACTAAACTTGCTTAACAATTTGTGTTTACATATTTTCAAGTACATTTGCTTGGTAATGAAATAGAAATAGAAATAAAACTCCAAGGACCGTGGTCCGTACTGCTGTCGAAGTTGTTGCAAATGAAATTACCAGTAGTTGGAGTTAAACATTGGATTAGACGCAAGTACTTTGGGTGTTTCAGAAATACTCTTAAAGATCAATTGAAGATTCCGATTCCTATACCATGTTGTTTATCTTTTCCTATTTATGATCATGAAAATGTTTTTCTAGAGATGGTGGTAGTTGCTTGAAAAATACCTCAGTTTATACAGCACATGTTTCGAGTTTGAAGACGCCAAGTTGTTTAGTATTTCATTAGCAACCATCAATAGTGAACGTTTGGTGAAGGCTCCAGAAATGTTGAAGAAAATCCATAAAACGGTACTGGATGATCGTCGACCGAAAGTGCGCGAGCTGGCAGAAATAGTAAGCATTTCAAAAAGTGCATTACATCGCATATTAACTGAAAATTTGAACATGAGAAACCTAAGCGCAAGATGGGTGCCGCGTTTGCTCAATTTAGAACAAAAACATCGTCGTGATGATGATGTTTCCAGCGTTTGGCAATATTTTAACCATGGATGAAACGTCTATCACTCAACAGTCAAAACAACAAGAACCGGCTCCAAAGATGGCGTCGATTTTAGGGGATGTGCGTGGGATAATTTTCATTAAAAAAGGTGAAACTATCAACGACGAGTGTTTTGTGAACTTATTGCAACGTTTGAGCGAAGAAATCAAATAGAAACGGCCGCATTTGATTAAGAAGAAAATGTTGTTTCATCAAGACAATGCACCAGGTCACACATCCGGCCAAAATTAATGAATTGAAAATTGAATTGCTACCATATGCACCCTATTCGTCCCCCTTGGATTATTTTCTGTTCCCAGACTCAAAAAAATGGTAAAATATTTTCCAACAATGAAGAGGTGATGTCGGCAGTTAATGACTGAAGATTCTTATTATAAAAAGGGTATTGAACTATTTGAAAATCGATGGGAAAAATATATGGAACTAAAAGGAAATAACGTTGCAAAAAAATTCCAAAATTTTTATGTTTTCTTTGTTGGGTCACTTCTGGAACCATCCCTGTACTGTGATGTATCTGACAAAATGAATAAATAATTATCTCCAAGAACAGGCGTACGAAGAAAAAATTTTTAATACTTTATACAATCTAACATCCTCACTTTTTACCTATTTGATTTTTTTTTAAATTTTTTTAAATAAACGTCGTAAGTATATCACACCATTAAACTTGAAATGTCTAAACCTCATTTAATATGAAATGTTCGAAGTTACGATTTATTCCTTCATTCAAACCTGATCTGATTCTATCTGATTATTTTCTATTCTCTAATTGAGCGTATGTCAAGTTATTTCGGACAAATGAAAAAGTTAGGTTAGGTTAGAATAATTTAAATGTTCTTATAAATATTTTTTTCTCATAGTGAAACTAAATAAATCCCTTCAATATTTGTATTCCAAGCTGCAGATACATATTTCGAACATCTGCTACTTATTTATCAAATTTTTCATCTATCACAACAGTACATCGTAATAACTTGTGAATTCCCTATATATCTAACTTTATATTTCGTAAATTGCATAAAGGGGCAGGTAACAAACACCCAAAATGACATCCCCTGCATCCTAAAACACGATAATGCAATATCGTCTGCTTTCTGAACTGAATCGTACAATCCCGTAATAAATCGGTAAATGTTCGTATGTAGGTCATTGGCCCCTCACAGCTGATCGATTGTGATTCAGTTCTCTCATGAATGTTTCAAGTTAGTTGGGACGTTCGGCGGAGGTATAACGATGGCAGAGAGAGACACGACGAAGAAATTTAAACATTGTTTAATAGATATTTTATCAATCTATTGGTGTGTAACGTTTATTAATATGATTCATTTCTGTGATTAGTGATGATATTTTGGGTGGATTATTATCATGAATAAAAAAAATTGTGTGTAGTTATACAAGTATGTATTGAGATAGAAATCGAAACAAATTCAAAATGGAAAATAAACCTGTATTGATTAGTTGATAATTATCTATAGGTAATTGTCAATAATATGTTCAATTTTGTTTCCGATTTTTTGTAATTTGGATATAGTGAAGTTTTACTGAAAATCTAATTCTAGTTGTAACCAGAATTATTCTAATCGACCTTAGAATTGATCTAGTGACGGAAAATATTTTATTTCGAACGATAAAAATAATTAAATGATTTTATTTTTTAACATTTCGTTAGCATACCCAGGTTGGATTAGGTTAGGTTAAATTAAAGTTATATTTGTACCTAATTCATACACTATTTTCGTTACTATTATATTCGTACTATAATACTAATATTGATAACCTAACTTTGAACTGACTTAATCTAACCTAAACAAACAATATTTTTCGTAACGTCGATATGAATCGTGATGTACCAATTCGATTATTTCTTTTTGAGTTGTTTACTAAAGTTAGGTTAGTTTGAGTTAGTTCAAAGTTAGTTTAATTATATTAGCATTTTTGTACATAATTTACTTTTAATGGTAAAGAAAAGTGCACCACTAGAAAGTTAGGTTAGGTTAGGTTGATATATACAAATATTAAATAAAAATAAATTTGTCCAACTTCAAGTATCGATATCTCGAAAACGAAGTGAGATATCGAAAAATTTTATTCTTCATTTTCGACTCATTTTGGGTCGATTTACAAAATGGCGAATCCGGGGGCCACGGAAATCGTCCTCGTGCCAAAAATCGATTCTTATCGATCGAAATGCAATATTTTCCGAGACCAGATCGATCGAAGAGAAGCAACCGCGAAAATTCAAAACATTTTATCAACATCATCACCACTATAATTATTTTATCTTAAATTCTCATTAGTTCTTGTCTATATAAATGACGTGCTCACCCCTTGATAGAGGGCGGAATCCTAAAACGTGTACTTGTAGCTATTTTCCGAGCCATTGCACAATTCAATTTCCCAAAAAGTACTAAATTCAATATAAGATCCTCGTCATACTGTCGGTAATGACACTACATCGGCAAACATAAATCTTAACGGAAATTAACGACTATTATTCATATATGAGGTAAAATATTGATCGTAAAGAAAGTTGATGAGGGTGGAATTTTATTATAACAAATAAGACTTATATAAATAGATCGAATTTATCGTATCTGACATCAAGGTACACCATTTCCTACTAATAACCCGCAACTTGACTTCTGCATTTCTTCAAGAAACCACCAGTCATCTTTTCTTTCCTCAGTTCCTTCCTTCCTCAGTTTTTTATATTCATTTTGTGACATATTTTCCAATTTTCTTTTTTTTTGTAACATTATATATATGCAAGGCTTTACATTCTGTATATTATCAATATTTAATTAGAGCTTAACACATGTTTTTGAAGCATCGAATATTATTCTCCATTACTTTGAGTCCTGCATCTGTTTGTTCCAGTCAAGTACTCCTGGATTTTGCATATCTTGCAAAATCTGATCTTCTTTTCTTGTTCGTCCTCTATTCTGTAATTTTCCTTGTACCCTGCCGTTTTTCCATTCTTTTAACGTGTCCGTACCCATTGTATTATTTTAACTTTAATTGTATTTACTTCATTTTCTAATATATCTACTTACTACCCATCAATTTAGGTTTTAATTTTCTCTGTCTCAACGTTCCTCCTGTTTTGAGATCAGTTTCCAAAGAACTGAACTTATCCACCTTCTTAACAGTTTATTCAGCCCTTATTGAGTCGCATCTCAGATATGCCCTTCCATTCTGGGGAAGAGAGCTGATATTTACTCGGACTAAACAGCAGGTCTCACTGCAGGGACTTCTTTATATATGAAGTCTTCTTCTAACGGTCCATTCACTAACGTTGACGTTTCTCACTTCTTCCAACTGATTTCGCTTAGTTGCTGTCCTATTCCGCAAACTTGTGGACACCAAAAAACGGTCATCTCGTTGAGTGGTAACCCAGACCCTGGTCTTCTAGCGATCAGGCCAGTCACCGGAAAGCTCTGGTACACCCTTTGCACACCCTAAAGACTAGCACCAACAATTCTTGCAGTTTCACGTTGCCCTTGAACATCTTGTAGCATCGCAACAATTCTTGCTACAACAATCGGATCTAAAGGCATAATGGGCCTGTTAAATCATTACACTTTGCAATCGATACCAGATAGATACCCAAAAGAGATTCTCCGAACACTAAACCGTTAAAAGAGACCAGAGAAACTAATTTATTTCGGCAAATTTCTAATCTTTAGTACTATTTATGGGTTCCTCATTATCTCCCCGAAGGTAATAAAACCAGCAGATCTATCATGTGCGACGTATGAGAGTCGTTACTTAAGGTTTGATACAAACCAACCCATCAATTCGATGTTTTGAGTGTTCAAAAACATTTGGACTGATGTGTGAGAGTTCGCATTGTGGTGAAGAATGGTTCGTCTTCTTTTTTTGAGCGATTGCTAAATTATGCGGTATGCAATACGAACAAATCTTTTTGACCACTAAATTGTAGTGCAGTATTGACTGAATGCGAGTGGAACTAATGCCCAAGTATGCCAAAATCTCACCGTATGTTCATGACGATCTTGCGATATCAGTTTAAGCACAGCATCGATGTTTTCTGGCATAACGGCCGATTTTGGCCGGCCTTCACAATTGCACTCGTATGGCAACACGTTCTGAGTACGTTCACCATTTAAAATGTCACATTTGACATATTTACATATCTCAAAACTTAAGTACCAATCCTCGTGCTGCTCCAATTGAGGAAAGATATTTGTTGACAGCTCAATTTTTTCCTCACACAATGCTCAAACAAAAGCTAAATGACTGAAAGTGCTGACATCAAGTTGTATTTGGTTCAATCAACCCTCGTATGGGAGGAATTTTGTCCAAATGATTTTATTACATAAAAAAATTTATAAACTTCGATTATTGGTTCCTACCACTTTTATTTTATTGATGCTTCCCAATGTTTTTTCCGTTTTTAAAATTTGGGGGTGCATAATTTTGTTTTTAGCAATAATTTGATATAAATATTAATTTTTCAGCACCCTCCATTCCCTTAGATTCTAATAAAAAGAATTTGGGCCTAGCTATGATAATTTTATAGGGGTTGGAAGGTATCAAAGGGCAAAATTTCAACAAAAAATCCTAAAAAAAGTTTTTTATTACCGGGTTTTTATCATTAACTTAATAATAATATATTTTATTTTGTCGAATACGCAATATTTAAAACTTTGTATGACACGTCCGTTTATAAACGAATCCACTTCAAATTCAATATTCCTATCAAATGCACACACCCTTTTAGGTATTTTTGAATAAGAAAGGAACGTGGGTATATTTTATTCCAAAGGGCATATTGATGACGTGAGTGTTTTCTATAGAAAAAAAAAAAATCGAAGAGGGTGAACATTAGCGAAACGTTGAGTTAGCAGATTGATACCTTCTTTGGTTAATGATGTATAACACCGATAGAATTTTGTACTGAAAAAATCTAACATTTGAGAATAAGATTTTCATTTACAATCGTAGAAGTTTGAACGCGACACACATTGAGCTATTTTTTTTTTAAATCTATTAGATTTTGCAATATGCTAGACCAAATAACATTTAACAAAATAGTATGACTCGAATAGAAACATGGGGGTCAGTAACCCATTGATTACTGTTCTTTTTAGTGTTAGGTAGAGATCCGGCATCATATTTTCTTTATACTTATCTAACACATAACTCATTAAGTCGTGTGACTAATTAATAAAAAGATTGAGATTAGCGAAAAGCCAGTAGCAGATCTGGACTATACGGTGGATGAGGAAGCAATAGAAGTGTTATACGTTCAATTTAACCATCGAATTGTGCACCGTTGCATTGTCTTGGTGGAACAGTGGTTTTTTAATCGACATATGAGGCCGTTTTCGTTAATATTTGCATCCAAACATTCCAACAAACTTTCGGAGATAGTCGATGAACAAACTTCCATGCGCATCCCAAAATACTGAAGCCATAACCTTCCCAGCTGATTGGTGTGCCTTTGGACACTTCGGACGTGGTTCACCGGTTCCAGACCACTCAGATGATGATCGTTCTGATTCTGGAGTGAAGTGTTGGATCCATTGTCACATATCGACGCGAAAAATCTGATTTATTATGTATAAACATCGCCGAATAGTACTCTGAATCATCAATACGTTGTTGTTTTTGATCGACTGTGAGTAAACGCGACACCCACTTTGAAAAAACCTTTCTCATGGTCAAATATTCTTGCATAATTATAAACATACTGGCTTCTGGTTCTTTTCGATGTGTCAGAGTCTGGATAATACTTTTGAAGCCATTGCTGAGCTTGTACAGCATTTTTTCATCAAGAAGCAACACACCAAATTGTTTTGAATCCAATTTGACACATAGTCTTTTGAAAGTTGGTACTTCATAAACGTCATATGGATTTGACAATGACAGCGCCATCTGTGTGTCAGTCACACGACTTATGGAGTGATGTTTTAATTTGACAACATTTATTTAAAGTTATTTTGACATTTACCCAAATCTATGAACTAAATCATGTTTTTTTACGCGGTTTAGTTTATGTTATTGCTGGTTAATGTCTAGTCTAATGATTCGAGTGTAGTTCCAGCTTGCTAACATAAGTAGCGCCGGAACTACACTCTCATGATCTCGAAATGTCCGCACTCCAGATTCTAACATTCTACGTTTGCCAGTAGCACATCTGACGGTCAAAAATGGTACTAAATCCTCCAACATTCTCTAATAAATTATCTTCATTCGAAGATGTATGATAAATTCAAGGTCTTTTTAAAGAATACACTTATCTAAATAAACATTTATCTACGTATCCAATTATTTATTTGCTTTCATAAATCAAATTACAATTGGATGTGTCGTTTCCATTATTCCCAGAAATATCAGAAATAACACATTTTGCAATGAGAAGGAAACTAACAAGTGATTATCGGTAATCCGAAACACATTTCTTCTTATTTTTCTCTACAACAAAAACCGAGAACATTATCATCTTCGGCCAGTCGTGTTCCTAATGATTGTACGTCGACTTTGAGAAATGCCGCTAGCCTACGATACAGGGACGTCTTTTGCGTAATGGAAAACAATTGAAATATGATTGGAACAAAATATTTTCTGTTTGAAATTTTCCTAATTCCAATAATTTCATGTGAATGATTATACAAACGAGAACGGTTCCAAAAATACCCGGCTCAACAAAATTTTGGAAAAAATATATTTTTTTTTTCAACGTAATCTCCTTTTAACTCCTTCCCAGCGATGCTCAATATCTTCGATATCGTTTTTATAATCAGAATCGTCGAGCTCCTCAAAAAAGCAATTATCTGCCGATGTCCAACTTTGTTTTGAGAAAATTTTTGTCTACCAAGCAATTTTTTTAAATCTGGGAACATAAAATAATCCGATGGGGCTAAATCTGGCGAATAGTAGTAATTCAAACTTTAATTCATTAATTTTGACCATTGCAATAACGGATGTTTGAGCTGGCGCATTGTCTTGATGAAACAACACTTTCTTCTTAGCTAAATGCGGCTGTTTTTGCTTGATTTCTTCGCTCAAACGTTGCAATTAGTTCGCATAACACTTGCTATTATTAGTTTTCCTTTTTTCAAGATAGACAATGAAGATTATCCCACGCGCATCCCAAAAAATCGACGCTATAACCTTACCAGGAGATGGAACGGTTTTTGCCTTCTTTAGAACCGGTTCTCCATTTTCAGTCCATTGTTTTTCCTCTTTTGTTTCGGGTGTGAAGTGATGGAACCATATTTCAACCTTGGTTATGAAACGACGCAACAATTTCTGTGAAACGTTGCCAAACACTCGATGGAAACATCTACACGACTCTGTTTTTGTTCTATTGTGAGCAAAGCGGCGCATAACTTTCTCGTGATCAAATTTTGAGTTAATATGCGATGTACAGCATGCCTTCTATGTGGATGTGGATTTTCTTCAACATTCCTGGAGTCGTCACCTCATTTGGTCGACCACTGCGTTGCTGGTCTTCGCAGGACGTAAAGGCCTCGTTTTAACTCCACCAAACAATATTTTAAGTCGATAACGAAGGAGTAGTTTCACCCAAAGTAGAATCTAGTTCAGCTTTTGTATTGGTTGTGCTAACGCCTTTCAAATAAAAGTTATTGTGTCACATATATCACTATTGATTGTTGCTAATGAAATACTAAACAACGTTTCCACTTTAAACTTGACACATATGCTGTAAATTTATGTAAATGTAAATTACGACCTCATTAGCACCAGGATTTGGCTATGCCATTTTGTAAATCGACCCAGAATAAGTAGAAAACGAAGAATAAAATTTTTCGATATCCTCGCTTCGTTTTCGAGATATCTTTGCTAAAAATTGAGAAAACCTAACCTAATCCCACCGGGGATTCGCCTTTGAAAAGTACTTCTTTCTTGATAAACTTTCGTTTGGTTGGGACTTCAAGTATCGGTATCTCGAAAACGAAGCGAGATATCGAAAAATTTTATCCTTCATTTTCGTTTTATTTTGGTCTGAAGTGTACTAAGTATTTTTGTTTAAAGATAGTTGAACGTTATCAATTATTTTACAAATAAATCACTAAAAAAAACGATAATTCTGTCGTCTTACTAATACACCCACCCTATCTATCATTCTTATCATAGTTGTCACTTTAAATCACTGTCAATTTATCCAATTGAAAGATTAAGCTGAAAGTAAATTACATTTTATTTAACTAGCTAGTTATTTATTTATCCAAAAGCGACATTGTTCGAATTTCATTACGAATAATCAAAATACTTCGCAAATCTTCAATACGCCGCCTGTTGATACTATAACGCACATTTTTGGCACGTTGTCCTGTGCTGTAGATGTTTTCCGGGCACTTGGACATGGCCCATCGAGACGGCCACCGTCGAAGGAAGAAAGTCACAGCATTCTAAATCCGATCCTACGGTAGCCGTTTACTAGAACTGGGGAAGAGGAAGTAGTCCACGCGCGAAACTGCGACGAAAATGAGGACCCGTCCAAATGGCAGGGGGTGGTGCAATCTCCTTCTTCGCATCCATCCGAGGATTTATCCTTGGATGCTTAGAGGAATATGAAAATTAGAAAGGTACTTTCCAGTGAATATGCATTCAAATTATTGCGGAATGAAGGAGAAGATGATATCGATTTGATTTCAATTGGCAAGTGATTGTGCATTTTTTTGCCTCGTACAATATTGAGCCGTTAACTAATTCTGAACGTGGAGTAGGTAGGTAAAAGTCGTACTCTCTGTTCTTAAGTGCAATGACCTTTCTGAAGCGTGCTTACAAATTAGGCAAACGGATTCAAAGATGAATAAGTAAGAGTCAGAATTTCTAATCTCTTAAAGAAGTTCCTGTAGTTCCACAGGGTAATGAACTCATGGAATTGGCCTCCTATATGCTCCTTCATTCATCATTCAGTACATCTGGGGTAGTTTTTAATGTTCTGGTAAAAAAATCTTTCGTATAAGTCTTTATTTTGAGACACCATGTTTTCGATTGGATTTCTTTCAGTAATTCCATTAATTTTTTTGAGTTTATATATCTAGCAGTATATTTTTTGATTATAGATATTTTCCAAATTTTCATTTTCATTTTGTTACAACTGGAAGAAAATAACTTTTAACAATTACAATTTGTGCTCTTTTAGGTTCGTCGTCTGACTGTCCTTCTTCGAGATAATTTTTCATACCTTGGACTTTCTCATACACACCAGAACAGTTCGTAGGATAAAACAAAAAATATTTTTTAGTACAAAACCTTACAAGCCTTTAATATTTTGATGAATTCATCATGTGAGCTTCTCATTTTCCAACTTTTATTGTAATTGTTTCCGTTTATGATTTTAGTATCATTATTTTAACTAAATTTGCATCTAGCGCACACTGTCTGTGTCGAAACGAACGAACGTACGAACCTTTTTAATAATGATTATCACTAAGACAAAACGAAAAACCATCAGCAACTTCTAAGATTTTTAAAAATGAGCAAATATTGAACACAAATTGATAGAAAAAATGATTTTTTCTAAGAATGAGTACATTTTAGGTTAGGTTAGATTAGTTTAGGTTAAGTTAGGTTAGGTTAGATCAGTTTAGGTTAGGTTAGGTTAGAAAATTTGATCTGCCGAAGTGAGTCCAAGAGATGGGCAAACGTACGAACCTTTTTAATAATGATTATCATTAAGACAAAACGAAAAACCATCATCAACATCTGAGATTTTTAAAAATAAGCAAATGTTCAATATTGTATAAAATATTGAACAAAAATTGATAGAAAAAATTATTTTTTCTAAGAATGAGTGCATTTTAGGTTAGGTTAGATTAGTTTAGGTTAGATTCGTTTAGTTTAGGTTAGGTTAGATCAGATTAGGTTAGGTTAGGTTAGATTCTTCTTTTATTTACTGTAATGAACATTTCAAGCTAAATACAGAAATTGAAGATATCGTCTTTATACCTGAAAGTATGCCCTTGATGCACCCTCCAATCTAATCTGTGCGCTGGAACCTGTGCGTTTGCCATGAAATTGCCACTTATATAATGGAATCTTTTATTTTTTCCTGACGCTGCAACGTTCTGGAAACACCCCGAGACGAAATTTATGTTGTGTTTTGCATCTAGCGCCGAGTTTCCTTAGGAGGGCAATTTGATTGGAAGGGGGAACAATACGAAAATGGACTCGACACGAGCTTAACCCTTTTGCTGTGGGTCATTTAAATGCCATGCTAGATTTCGGTGCCAAAATTGAAGAAAAAAAGCAAATTTATTAATAATTGCGATCAATTAATATTATAAATTCGTTAAACTAGACCAAAATATCAAGTGGGTTTTTGGCGTCGTCAAATTAATTTCCTTGAGGCAGATCGCAGGGTTCGAGTGGCCCCCGCATGATTCAAAATTTGGATAAACAACGCATCTGAGTGATGGCACGGTTTTGTGAGGAAATAACTCAAAGTGGATTTAGTGCTGTAAATGATTTACTGGTGAAAAAAAAGAAATTATCTGTCTTCTTCTTTTAATGCTTATCCATTAATGGATGTTCGCGACCACATTTTTCATGGCTTCTCTATCTCTAGCGGTATGGATCAATGTCTGAATATCTTATATACCCGCAACCATGACATCCTCTTCCGTTTCAATCCTCTCTTACCTTCAATTTTGCCCTCGACTATCAGCTGGAGGAATTGATATTTATGCCCTTGCAATATATGGCCAAGGTATCGTTTCTTCACGATGTTAAAGAGTATCTTTATTGATACAACTGAGAAGATCCTCATTCCTCACTTTGGCAGTCCATGGTATCTTCAGGATTCTACGATATACCCACATTTCGAATGGAGAATTCTAATTTGTTGATGTTTTTTACTTTAAGGGTCCAACCCTCCATCCCGTAAAGAAGCACTGACCAAACGTAGCACCGCACAAGTCTCAGTCTAAGATCAAGATCAAAGTCGGTACATGTAAATACAGTATACAAATAAATTATCTGTATATAATAGAAAGGGGAGACTTAAGACTGGAACAAACCAAATTGGAACCCAACATAAAATATTTGTGCAGCAAGCTGCAAAAGTAAGGGTCTCACTAAATTTGAAATATCAAATTGTTGTAGAAAGAGACATAGAGGGGTATGAGAGTTTTAGAAGGGCTTGGGTGGGACATGGTACAAAAAAGTTGGGAAAAAATGATCTAGCGAAATTACAATTGCAAGCAAATTACACTCCAAAGTTTTTCTCATTTGATTACTCCTTTTTGCCAAATTTCTTCTGTATTTGATTATTTTCCTACACTTTTAGCACCATTTTCGACGTGAATGTATCATAGTTACAAACTTTACTTCAATCTAGGTAGAAGAATGTAGTTTGGTTACGGATTTAAGGATTTTTACCTGCCACTAATTGAGAATTAGATTATATCAAAGTAGATTTTATTGTTGACCATTTCATTCTTTTTTTTTTAACTATAATCCTTTTTCTTTATGTTTTCTTTCTTACTGGAAACGACGATCAAATAGAACTTTTTCATTCTCAAGTCACGAAATTCAGTGATGTTAAAAATTAGTTCTCCTTTCTTTTCCTCGGGTTTAAATCCTAATCAAAATTTTAATTAACTTTTACTTATTTAAAAATTCTTTTATACTAAATTCTATTTTAAATATCGTGCAGGAAATAAGGAAACTTTCATTTAATTTGTTTCTACACAGGTACCCCTTAGTCGGTTGAGAAATTTTGATGCTACACAACGTGCCAATATTTTTTGAATTTATATTTCTTCATTTTCAATCAACACGTTCGAGGGTTTCATCATCTTTCTACTTCAAGTGAAAATTTAAGGTTAGGAAACAAGTTTTGTGCTACGGCGGGTGTAATTTGGGCGCTAACCATCCTTCTTTACCTGTCTGACCAAGAAGGGTAGATAATCCGACATGTATTTTCGGCGCTAAGAAGTGCAGGTAGGTCGAGTCATAAAATAACCCAATAGAGGGAAATTTGATAGATTTTTAAGTAGGTTAGGTTAGGTTAGGTTATGTAAATCTCTTATTTTATATGTAATATGTACTTAAGTACTAAATAATATATATAAAGAAATATAAAATTTACTTTATTCTGTAGAGTGTTGCAAAAATGTTGTGGGGAAACTTTCTTAAGGGCAGATTTTTTATTTAAAAAAAGTGCAAAGTAGCCCCCCCTCTAACGGTAAATTTTTTCAGACCTTAAGTGATAATAGGTCATTTCTCTTATAGGAAAATCTAAAAATACAAAAATATATCTTATTATAAATGTGGGGGATTTAATAAATAACTGTATTTCATAAATCATGTACTTCAGTCGGTTAGCGCCCAAAATACATCCGCCCTTGTGCTAAATAATTGATGGTACCAACAGAACATACTCCAAGAAAAGTTGCATATAGTGGAAACAACATGGCGGATTTTCGATGCCAGTGCCCTCGATGATACGTGGTAGAACTAATCTATTTTCGCGGTTTATTCAAATTTACAACACAGAATATTTAATTAATGAATTCTTCCGTTATATTATTTAAACTTTCTTCTATACATTCAAATGTTCAAATTTAATTCAATCTCCTTCAATATCTTCGACTGCTTTTTGTTATTCTTCAAATTGCTTTTCAATTTTGATATTTTGGCTACTACATTCCGATGAACGTCACAACAAAGTTTCCAAACCATAGATAGTTATTAATTCGTATTGATTTCAATTTTTCTATGTTTAAGAGACATTTTTGATAGATGGCGGTAGCTTCGCCGTTTGCATTAATGCCTAATATCTCTGATAAATTGTTGTTCTGTTAGTAAAATTTCATAAGTACAGATCTGGAAGTGTCCATAAATTCAAAGATTCTTTTCTTCAGATGCGTTTTTTCTAGGAAGTTCGGCTGGTTTCTTTCGTCCCGAGAATCGTAGTCGTTGGGGAAAGTGATTAGGGAAATTGCAGTTAATGAAAGTGGGGTGGTAAAATTTGTATAAAAGGGCTTCGGAACCTATAAATTAACCGCCCGGATTGTTTCCCTTCGCTTAAGTACTTTTCGTTTAACTACCTCACTTTTTTCGATGCCAAATCCTTTTTTATTTTATCTTCAAGGTTCATTATGAGTGATAATAAAAAAATAGTCGGCGTTGTCACATTTATAAATCGATCTTTACGCGATAATTGTTTTCTATAGACGTAAATTTATGTAAATATTCTTCGTGGGTATAAAAAATACTGTTCAACACTTCCCTTCCTCTCCTAATTTCGAAAATCTTAAATAAGTCATCTCTAAATGTAGGGAAAGACATTCCTAAACCCAACAATGGGTCGAAAACACGACGTGCCGGGGCTTCTCCCCCCTTCGGCCTTCGCCGCTATCGCCAGAACAATAAAAAACCCCAGGTAGTCGAAAGCCATCATGACTAGACGATTCTTAAAATGACATATGGCACCACAGGGTCTTCTTTTCTTTACGTGGTGGTTTAGTACGTCCTCTTCTTTTAATGGCCTTGAAAAAAGGAATTTCAAAAATATTTTTAGTTGTTGCGAATTAAGAAAAAATATAAATATAAAATTCGTTTGATGAGTATCAGTATTTATCCTTTTCCTGGTACATTTATGTATATTTGTTATGCTGATGACATAATATTAACTGCAAATTCAAAGGATTAGTAAATATACGAAATATAGTGAGAAAAAAACGAATATTTTGAAATTGGTATAGACGAATAATGTAAATGAATCAACAAGGAATATTTAGACAGATAAAGGAGGTTGCCATACGAAAAAAAAGCAAAGAAGATGCAGCAAACAATGAATAATGTAAATGAAGAACAGTGGACGATATGAAAATTGCATATGCATGTTGAGTTTTCTCTCAAATTCACGGGTAAAAATGAGGATAAACTTCCGGAAAACGCCAAGAGAAATTGGAAGGTAAAAATTATAGGGAATGGTCACCATACAATAAAGACTAAAAAAATATATCTGGGATCGTGTGCATGCGCGGAAAAATGGAAAAGAAAAGAAAAATAACCTAAAGCAATTTCATTCCACAAAAATTTAGTCACTTTCTTCAGTAGATCATTCTTTCCAGAATACAAAAATTTTATATCTACAATGATTGCATCGAATGGATCCACATTTTTTCGTCGGACTCGCCGTCTCCAGAGAAATTCACTTAGATGCAGGTCCAAGTTACTTCTGATTCCCCTCCTCGATATTCTTCTTCTCATTTGCCTCCAGCTAGATTCAATATTTTGGGCGTAGGCCCCTGTTTCAAGGTCAACAAAGTGCTTTTGATGGTTGACTGTAAAGTGCTGGTAGCCTTCACTTTCTAGCGTCAAATATCCTTTCCAGCAGTCAGTATGAATGATAGTCCCGACTTTGACATGCTTCTTTATCAGCTCCATCGATGTTTCGGAATTTCTAGAGTTATCAGGACATATTTCCAATCGGTAGCCGTCGCCGCCACGCTCGATCATCTTCATATGCTCGGTCTAAACTGGCCATACAAACTTCACGGGCATAGTTGAAGACATTGCTCAATGATTTTGAGGAAACTGTTGTTTCCAAGATTGACGCTTCTGTTATCGTCTGTTCAGATGAAAATCCTTTTGAAAAACAAAAAGGTGATGATTATTCTTTGACGGACTTTAGTGTGCAATCGTTCGAACCAAGTGTCTTCTGCCGCTGAATCTTTATGATCGAACGATCTGCCTTTGTTTTTTCCGAAAAATCTGAAGTGGCCATCATCATACCATTTAGCAAACTGGTTGTGCTCGCTGCACCATCTATTGACTCGCACAAGATTATTATTAATGGCCCAAATTTTTGATTGAGTCTCTGTTGTTGTTATTTTAAAAAGGTTCCATCTTTTTGGGAGGATCTGTGTCTGGGATTATGTTATTTGTGAATAATATGAGAGCCTAAAAATGAAAAATTAATCATCAATTTTGCAACAGTAGATTTGTTGTTCAATAAACAAACCCTCCTTTGGCATCCTCTCTATTCATTACCTTCACCAAGTTTTTCCTTAGTCCATGTTTAATACGAAGCGGAAGCAAAACCTTCAGCCTTAACCATATAAAAATGGCAATCATTAAAATGGTTGGTGAGGTTTCGTTATACCATTTGAACTCCAAAACGCATTCATCTTCTCTCCAATAACAAGCTACATAGAAGTAATCACTTCAAAAAAGGCTGTTTTTGATTTGGATGGGGATATTATTCATGTGGGGTGACGGATTTATTAGGTTTGAACCTTATATAGAAAAGATTGCTCTGCAGAGCATTTAAAAACTCAAATATAACTTTATAAGATGATAAATAATCCACAGTACAGAACCTTTCTACTTGTATCTACAAGTGGAATTACGAGGTCCCAAAAATACCTGGCTTGACCCAAGAAGACTTCACGTTGTTTAGTATTTGTTTGGCAACCATCAAAAGTGAACGTTTTTAGTAAATTTGTACACAAACCAATATAAAAGCTTGACTAGACTCTACTCTGGTTGAGTCTGGTCCTTCGTTATCAACAGTAAAATATTGGGTAGCAGAGTTTAAACGAGGTGGTACGATCTTCGAAGACCATCATCGCAGTAGTCGGTCATATGAGGTGTACACTCCAGAAATCTTGAAGAGAATCCAGTCGACTAAAAGTGCGGGAGCTGAAAATTTGAACATGGGAAAGCTGTGCGTAAGATGGATACCACGATTGTTCACAATTTGCAATTGGCAATGTTTCAAAGAAATAAAGCCGTTGCATAACCATAGACGAAATAAAAAAACAATCCAAACAATGGTCTGAAAAGAGAGAACCGGCTCCAAAGAAGACAAAGATCGTCCCATCTGCTCGTGGCGCCTTTTTTTAGGATAGGCGTGGGATAATTGTCATTAATCGTTTTGAAAAAGTATTAAGTGAATTTGTTGCAATGTTTGAACGAAGAAATCAAGCAAAAATAGTTGCGTTTGGTTAAGAAGAAAGTGTTGTTTCATCAAGACAATGCACCAGGTCACACATCCGGCCAAAATTAATGAATTGAAGTTTGAATTGCTACCTCATGCACCCTATTCGCCATATTTAACTCCCTCGGATTATTTTCTGTTCCCAAAACTTGAAAAAATCGCACGGTGGTCAAAAATTTTACAACCATGAAGGGAGTTAAAAGGTATCGAACTTATTGAACATATTTATGGAGCTAAAAGGAGATTACGTTGTGATTTTTTTGTCGGTCCATCCTGGTACTTTCAAAATCCACTATTAAGTTAAACTTTACTATTATAAACACTGATCTATAATGCGATAAAGTTAAAATATTAAAAATATCAATATTTCTTCAATTTCTTATTTCTTAGACCTTTTGATATATAAATGCATCTTAATTTTCTTGATTTTAGGTCCCTACTGTTTTGAAATTAGTTTTTTTTTCGATAATTTTTAAAAGAAATATAAATTTTGACGTTTCGACTTTTCTGTAAGTCTTTATCATAATATAAAAACTTTTTATCAAAATATAAAGACTTAAAGAAAAGTCGAAACGTCAAAATTTATATTTCTTTTAAAAATTATCGAAAAAAAAACTAATTTCAAAACAGAAGAGATTTAAAATACTATATTCTTATCTATATATGTTTTTTAAAATATAAATATCAACATCGATCGTATTATTTTCATTTGTAGTCTACTACAACTTTTTGACGGGTAGTGTATATAAAATGAATAGGGCTTTGTCGTGAAACGGTCAAGGCTTTATACAGATAACCAAATGGCGATAACGATGAAAAATATTTGCATCTTCTTAAGCTCATATTGTTAACAAACTCATTTTTAGTGCCTTTCTCTCATTCGTGCTTAGAACCTTTCTAAACACATTCTTAGAAACGAAATTTCCAAAAGCTCTTTGTGTGTCAAAGGCACTGCGTGCTATAAAAGCTTTAGTGCGAAAGTAAACATTTGTAGGCGTTGTAAATTTCCTTATTCACACTGAATTTTATTATTTCTAAAGATAGGTCAAATTTCTTTTGGTATTTAAACAGAACTTTTATCAAATTTTACTATTAACAAACCAAAATAAATATCAAAGTCAAATGTGTATACACATTATATAACTCAAAAGAATTTCAAAATTAACTTCTGGTAAAGAACAGATTTGACGTGATACGTTCCTATTTGGTATACGGAAGAATCAAAATCACCAGACGGAACTGGAATGGGGTCTACGGGCTCAGAACCAAACACTCTGAAAGCCTGGGCAGCGCACCAAGCATTTTTCATGCAGAAATCTATGCAATTGACAAATATCTTCACAGAAACTATTGCAAAAAGGAGATCATCATTCTGGTCGATAGTCAAGCAGTCATTAGGGCTCTAAGCCTCAATAAAATTACAAGACAAGCCCTTCATGGGACCCGAACCCTTCTGTGGAAAAGAAGGTAGATAGGAGCAAGCCAATTATTGGGACAACCTAACCTACAAGGGCTTAGACAGGCAAAGACTCTTCTGGGAAACTATAACCAAAGTAGATCTGCTGAATGTATCAACCCAAGTTAGAACAATCACAAAGGAAGTCCAGAGTACTAGAAGACGAAGATTTCTGGTATTCGAAGCCGACCCCCAAAGGAATGGGATTGATAGATCAGCTCTAAACACTGGGTTCTATAGTATCGCCGCAAGAAAAGGGGACATAATAGATCCTTTGGGTCGCAGTCAAATATATACGTACATATATTTAAATGGAAATTGGTAAAGAAAGTGATTGGTTTGTTTATAACTCAAAGATTTATTAGCAGTAGCAGTTTTTGCTTGTTTATAACAATCTAATTAGAATGCCGATGAGAACAGTTCGTTGGAATTATTTCATCTCTTCTTCTGTGTCATTTAATGTGAAATTAAAGAGTTTTTTCGTAAATTAGTAATAGAAGGAAGAAGTTAATTATAAAAAACATCGCAAAAACTGTGTAAAAATGTTTTATTGAATCGAAACAATCGAATAACGAAACAAATCACGTCTCGTTCCATTTTGCAATTAAAAAATTTCAATAAATAATCTAAAAGGTAAAAACCAGAAGTTAAATGATATGAGAAGAATTTTTAAGCATTTTCTAATAAAGTAACTTTTTGCATTTACGTAATTTTTTTCTCAAAAGTCTCCTTTTATTTGTGCCCTTATTTCCATAGTGTGTGCTTCGACTCAGTTCAGGGTAATCCTCATAATCTCGAACTGTGACAGAAGCTTTGTCTACTGTCGAAAATTTGTTTCTAAATAAGAACGCATGCTGTATCCTTCAAAGTCTTTCTTCCAAATGATTGTCTATTTGAAATTTTGGTTTTTCTGGAGCTTTACATGTTGTTTGAAACTTTTTTGATAACTTTTCAAATCGTAGATTTCTCAACACAATTCTTGACAAAACTGAACCAATTTATAACCAAATTGAGTTCAAAAAGTCAATTTTTGACCTAATTAGGATTAAAAAAAGCCAACGAAAACTAATTTTTGAATAAATAAATTGTTATTTATAATGAAAAATCGAATTGCAGACCAAATTATAGTTGGACAAACCAGTACTTGACAAAATGGAACTCAAAAAGAGAAAATTATCGTCAATTTGAACTCGGAAAGCCAATTTTTGACCCATTTTAGCTTAGAAAAGCTGAAGAAAACCAATTTCTGACCAATATAAAATAAAATAATTGAATTGCAGACCAAATTATAGTTGGACAAACCAATTTTTGACAAAATGGAACTCAAAAAAAGCAAATTTTTGCCAATTTGAACTCGAAAATACAATTTATTACCTATTTGAGCTTAGAAAAACTGAAGAAAACCAATTTCTGACAAAATTAAAATAAATAAATCAAATTTCAATCTGATTTATAGTTGAAAAAACCAGTTGTTGATAAAATGGAACTCAAAAAGAGCAAATTTTCACCAATTTGAACTCGTAATGCCAATTTTTTACCTATTTAAGTTTAGAAAACCCGAAGAAAACCAATTTCTGACCAAATTGAAATAAATAAATCAAATTTCAGACCAAATTATACTTGGAAAACCAATTCTTTATAAAAAGGATCTCAAAAGGAGCAAATTTTCGCCAATTTGAACTCGTAATGCCAATTTTTTACCTATTTAAGTTTAGAAAAATTGAAAAAAAAATAATTTCTGACCAAATTGAAATAAATAAATCAAATTTCAGACCAAATTATACTTGGAAAAACCAATTCTTGACAAAATGGAACCCAAAAAAGAGCAAATTTTCGCCAAATTTGAACTCGTAATGCCAATTTTTTACCGATTTATGCTTAGAAAAACTGAAGAAAACCAATTTCTGGCCAAATTGAAATAAATAAATCAAATTTCAGACCAACTTATACTTGGAAAAACCAATTCTTGATGGAATGGATCTCAAAAGGAGCAAATTTTCGCCAATTTGAACTCGTAATGCCAATTTTTTACCTATTTAAGTTTAGAAAAATTGAAGAAAACCAATTTTTGACCAAATTGAAATAAATAAATCAAATTTCAGACCAAATTGTACTTGGAAAAACTAATTATTGATAAAAAGGATCTCAAGAGGAGCAAATTTTCGCCAATTTGAACTCGTAATGCCAATTTTTTACCTATTTAAGTTTAGAAAACCTGAAGAAAACCTATTTCTGACCAAATTGACATAAATAAATCATATTTCAGACCAAATTATACTTGGAAAAACCAATTCTTAATAAAATGGATCTCGAAAGGAGCAAATTTTCGCCAATTTGAACTCGTAATACCAATTTTTTACCTATTTAAGTTTAGAAAACCTGAAGAAAACCAATTTCTGGCCAAATTGAAATAAATAAATCAAATTTCAGACCAACTTATACTTGGAAAAACCAATTCTTGATGGAATGGATCTCAAAAGGAGCAAATTTTCGCCAATTTGAACTCGTAATGCCAATTTTTTACCTATTTAAGTTTAGAAAACCTGAAGAAAACCAATTTCTGACCAATATAAAATAAAACAATCGAATTGCAGACCAAATTATAATTGGACAAACTAATTCTTGACAAAATGGAACTAAAAAAAAGCAAATTTTCACCAATTTGAACTCGGAACGCCAATTTTTTACCAAGTTAACTTTAGAAAAGCTGAAGAAAACCAATTTCTGACCAATATAAAATAAAATAATCAAATTGCAGACCAAATTATAGCTGGACAAACCAATTCTTGACAAAATGGAACTGAAAGAAAGCAAATTTTTGCCAATTTGAACTCGGAAAGCCAATTTTTGATCAAATTTAATACATAAAACTCAATTTTGATCAAAGAAAACATTTTTTTTTTAAATAATTCGACATAACAAAAAAAATTCTGACTCCATCAAAAGCATTCAAGTATACGGTAAGCCAAACAACCAGAACTCAACATAGGAAGTCATAAAAAGCTACAATTAATTTTTTTCAACCACCTACATGTCCCAAAACAATACAGTATGTTTTATTTCGACGCGAATCTTGATAGTTATCCATATTTTATGTGACACTAGATCCAATTTACCCCTCAATTAATATGCCATTATTTTTTTCTCTTTCTATTCACACAATTAAAACCCTCACCTGAGATACACCAAAACGTAGTCCCGCCTACATAACCCTGACGTCTTCTAAATATCTCATCAGAAAAAATGCTATTAAACAATACATTCCATCTTTTTCTATTCCTTGACGAAATAAAATGAAGACCCAGTTTGTGTAGTGCTTAGTGTGTGTGTGTGTATGTATGTGTGTGTGTGTGTGTGTGTGTGAGTCGGCCATTTTTAATGATCTGCGTTTAGAGAGCTTGACAAGGGTTCCAAAAATGATTAGTATGTGTGCGCGCTTCTCTTTACTCCACTGCTCCCCTCTGTGAACAGCGTATCTAATTCGGTCCTTATGTATGGCCTCTCTTCGGAGGGATGGGAATTTATGTTCTTTTTTACAATAATCGGGTAACGGAAATAGCAAAAAAAAGTAACTTCGATCGTTTTTTAGTTGTACAAATGACAAAAAAAGAAAGTACAAGTGATTATATTACTAATTACTATAACTTTCAATTGTCATCTTTTATTTATAAATCGATATGAAGTACGCCGAGGGAAGAAGCTAAAAGATTTTGAAATTGATTACAATAGGGGATAACCGTCGAACCATGAAAAGTACTAATTATATTTTGAATTCATCTGCTACTACGGTTTATACTTATTTTTGAAAATTCACTTTATAAGAAGTAAATAAAGTTTTTTTTACACTACTAACTACAACGAGGAAAAATAATTTCCGACCTAATTAACTTGGAAAAGCCAATATTTAACTCAATTAACCTAATTGATACCAATTTTCAACTAAATTGAACATAAAAAAGTACTTTTTCAAAAATATATATTTGGGAAAGTTGATTATCAATATAATCAGGCCTGGAAAAAGCAAGAGGCGATTTTTGAGATAATATGTTTCAAAAATTTAATTTTTGATCATATTGAACATGGAAAAGGCATAAAAAGGCCAACTACCGTTGAGAAAGCTAATTTTTGACTTAATTAAGCCTAGAAAATTCGGTATTTGTTAAAACCTACCAAATCTACTTGATTTTTGACCTAACTATGTATATAAGAGAAAATATTTTACCAAATCGACGTCGAAAAATTCATTTTTAATAAAACTGTCATTGGAAAAGCTCATTTTTATTTAATTTACCCTAAAATAATCTGTTTTTCACGAAATTGAACTTATAGATACCAAAGTTTTAATCTGGAAAAGCCATTTTTTTAAGAAAATAAATAAGAAACGCCTTTTTGATAAAGCTGTAATTGGAAAAGTCAGTTTTTGACGAAATTCAATCAATACCAGCTGATTTTTTTCCTAGTAAATCCTAGAAAATTCGTTATTGGGAAAAATCTACCAGATCAATTTGATTTTTGACCTAACTATGTATATAAGAGAAAATATTTTACCAAATTGACGCCTAAAAATCCATTTTTAATAAAACTGTCATTGGAAAAGCCTATTTTTATTTAATTTACCCTAAAATAACCCGTTTTTCACGAAATTGAACTTATAGATACCAAAGTTTTAACCTGGAAAAGCCATTTTTTTAAGAAAATAAATAAGAAACGCCTTTTTGATGAAGTTGTAATAGGAAAAGTCAGTTTTTGACGATATTCAATCAATACCAGCTGATTTTTTTCCTAGTTTAGTCTAGAAAATTCGGTATTGGGAAAAATCTACCAAATCAATTTGATTTTTGACCTAACTATGTATATAAGAGAAAATATTTTACCAAATTGACGCCTAAAAATCCATTTTTAATAAAACTGTCATTGGAAAAGCCTATTTTTATTTAATTTACCCTAAAATAACCCGTTTTTCACGAAATTGAACTTATAGATACCAAAGTTTTAACCTGGAAAAGCCATTTTTTTAAGAAAATAAATAAGAAACGCCTTTTTGATGAAGTTGTAATAGGAAAAGTCAGTTTTTGACGATATTCAATCAATACCAGCTGATTTTTTTCCTAGTTTAGTCTAGAAAATTCGGTATTGGGAAAAATCTACCAAATCAATTTGATTTTTGACCTAACTATGTATATAAGAGAAAATATTTCACCAAATCGACGTCTAAAAATCCATTTTTAATAAAACTGTCATTGGAAAAGCCTATTTTTATTTAATTTACCCTAAAATAACCTGTTTTTCACGAAATTGAACTTATAGATACCAAAGTTTTAATCTGGAAAAGCCATTTTTTTAAGAAAATGAATAAAAAACGCCTTTTTGATAAAGCTGTAATTGGAAAAGTCAGTTTTTGACGAAATTCAATCAATACCAGCTGATTTTTTTCCTAGTAAATCCTAGAAAATTCGTTATTGGGAAAAATCTACCAGATCAATTTGATTTTTGACCTAACTATGTATATAAGAGAAAATATTTCACCAAATCGACGTCTAAAAATCCATTTTTAATAAAACTGTCATTGGAAAAGCCTATTTTTATTTAATTTACCCTAAAATAACCTGTTTTTCACGAAATTGAACTTATAGATACCAAAGTTTTAATCTGGAAAAGCCATTTTTTTAAGAAAATAAATAAGAAACGCCTTTTTGCTGAAGTTGTAATAGGAAAAGTCAGTTTTTGACGATATTCAATCAATACCAGCTGATTTTTTTCCTAGTTTAGTCTAGAAAATTCGGTATTGGGAAAAATCTACCAAATCAATTTGATTTTTGACCTAACTATGTATATAAGAGAAAATATTTCACCAAATCGACGTCTAAAAATCCATTTTTAATAAAACTGTCATTGGAAAAGCCTATTTTTATTTAATTTACCCTAAAATAACCTGTTTTTCACGAAATTGAACTTATAGATATCAAAGTTTTAACCTGGAAAAGCCATTTTTTTAAGAAAATAAATAAGAAACGCCTTTTTGCTGAAGTTGTAATAGGAAAAGTCAGTTTTTGACGATATTCAATCAATACCAGCTGATTTTTTTCCTAGTTTAGTCTAGAAAATTCGGTATTGGGAAAAATCTACCAAATCAATTTGATTTTTGACCTAACTATGTATATAAGAGAAAATATTTCACCAAATCGACGTCTAAAAATCCATTTTTAATAAAACTGTCATTGGAAAAGCCTATTTTTATTTAATTTACCCTAAAATAACCTGTTTTTCACGAAATTGAACTTATAGATATCAAAGTTTTAACCTGGAAAAGCCATTTTTTTAAGAAAATAAATAAGAAACGCCTTTTTGCTGAAGTTGTAATAGGAAAAGTCAGTTTTTGACGATATTCAATCAATACCAGCTGATTTTTTTCCTAGTTTAGTCTAGAAAATTCGGTATTGGGAAAAATCTACCAAATCAATTTGATTTTTGACCTAACTATGTATATAAGAGAAAATATTTCACCAAATCGACGTCTAAAAATTCATTTTTAATAAAACTGTCATTGGAAAAGCTCATTTTTATTTAATTTACCCTAAAATAATCTGTTTTTCACGAAATTGAACTTATAGATACCAAAGTTTTAATCTGGAAAAGCCATTTTTTTAAGAAAATAAATAAGAAACGCCTTTTTGCTGAAGTTGTAATAGGAAAAGTCAGTTTTTGACGATATTCAATCAATACCAGCTGATTTTTTTCCTAGTTTAGTCTAGAAAATTCGGTATTGGGAAAAATCTACCAAATCAATTTGATTTTTGACCTAACTATGTATATAAGAGAAAATATTTCACCAAATCGACGTCTAAAAATCCATTTTTAATAAAACTGTCATTGGAAAAGCCTATTTTTATTTAATTTACCCTAAAATAACCTGTTTTTCACGAAATTGAACTTATAGATACCAAAGTTTTAATCTGGAAAAGCCATTTTTTTAAGAAAATGAATAAAAAACGCCTTTTTGATAAAGCTGTAATTGGAAAAGTCAGTTTTTGACGAAATTCAATCAATACCAGCTGATTTTTTTCCTAGTAAATCCTAGAAAATTCGTTATTGGGAAAAATCTACCAGATCAATTTGATTTTTGACCTAACTATGTATATAAGAGAAAATATTTTACCAAATTGACGCCTAAAAATCCATTTTTAATAAAACTGTCATTGGAAAAGCCTATTTTTATTTAATTTACCCTAAAATAACCCGTTTTTCACGAAATTGAACTTATAGATACCAAAGTTTTAACCTGGAAAAGCCATTTTTTTAAGAAAATAAATAAGAAACGCCTTTTTGATGAAGTTGTAATAGGAAAAGTCAGTTTTTGACGATATTCAATCAATACCAGCTGATTTTTTTCCTAGTTTAGTCTAGAAAATTCGGTATTGGGAAAAATCTACCAAATCAATTTGATTTTTGACCTAACTATGTATATAAGAGAAAATATTTCACCAAATCGACGTCTAAAAATCCATTTTTAATAAAACTGTCATTGGAAAAGCCTATTTTTATTTAATTTACCCTAAAATAACCTGTTTTTCACGAAATTGAACTTATAGATACCAAAGTTTTAATCTGGAAAAGCCATTTTTTTAAGAAAATGAATAAAAAACGCCTTTTTGATAAAGCTGTAATTGGAAAAGTCAGTTTTTGACGAAATTCAATCAATACCAGCTGATTTTTTTCCTAGTAAATCCTAGAAAATTCGTTATTGGGAAAAATCTACCAGATCAATTTGATTTTTGACCTAACTATGTATATAAGAGAAAATATTTTACCAAATTGACGCCTAAAAATCCATTTTTAATAAAACTGTCATTGGAAAAGCCTATTTTTATTTAATTTACCCTAAAATAACCCGTTTTTCACGAAATTGAACTTATAGATACCAAAGTTTTAACCTGGAAAAGCCATTTTTTTAAGAAAATAAATAAGAAACGCCTTTTTGATGAAGTTGTAATAGGAAAAGTCAGTTTTTGACGATATTCAATCAATACCAGCTGATTTTTTTCCTAGTTTAGTCTAGAAAATTCGGTATTGGGAAAAATCTACCAAATCAATTTGATTTTTGACCTAACTATGTATATAAGAGAAAATATTTTACCAAATTGACGCCTAAAAATCCATTTTTAATAAAACTGTCATTGGAAAAGCCTATTTTTATTTAATTTACCCTAAAATAACCCGTTTTTCACGAAATTGAACTTATAGATACCAAAGTTTTAACCTGGAAAAGCCATTTTTTTAAGAAAATAAATAAGAAACGCCTTTTTGATGAAGTTGTAATAGGAAAAGTCAGTTTTTGACGATATTCAATCAATACCAGCTGATTTTTTTCCTAGTTTAGTCTAGAAAATTCGGTATTGGGAAAAATCTACCAAATCAATTTGATTTTTGACCTAACTATGTATATAAGAGAAAATATTTCACCAAATCGACGTCTAAAAATCCATTTTTAATAAAACTGTCATTGGAAAAGCCTATTTTTATTTAATTTACCCTAAAATAACCAGTTTTTCACGAAATTGAACTTATAGATATCAAAGTTTTAACCTGGAAAAGCCATTTTTTTAAGAAAATGAATAAAAAACGCCTTTTTGATAAAGCTGTAATTGGAAAAGTCAGTTTTTGACGAAATTCAACCAATAACAGCTGATTTTTTTCCTAGTTTAGCCTAGAAAATTCGTTATTGGGAAAAATCTACCAGATCAATTTGATTTTTGACCTAACTATGTATATGAAAGAAAATATTTTACCAAATTGACGTCTAAAAATCCATTTTTAATAAAACTGTCATTGGAAAAGCCGATTTTTACCTAAATTGGCATAGGAAAAGCCGATTTTTCAGAAGCAGTCTTTTTTTGATAAAGCCGTAATTGGAAAAGTCAATTGTGGATCTAGAAATTACCGACTCTAACCAAATTCAATTGAAAAAACTTATTTTCAGTCAATTGCTCCCAGAAAAGCTAGTTTTTGACAATACGGAATATGGAATATATAAAACTGTATTTCTCCCAATCAACCATAGAAACGCATAATTCAGTCAAGAAAATTTAATTTGGAAAAGCCAATTTTTGACCAAATTAAACCCATTGATACTCAGTTTTAATCAAATTGAATATTGAAAAAAAACTACCGTGGTGAAGTTAATTTTTGACTATTCAATCTAATTAAGTAAGTTTTTGATCTAATTGAGTCTGAATTTGGTGATTTTTGATATAACTTAGTCTAGAAAAAACAGATCTTAATCAAAATGCAATCAAAAAGCGAATTTTGGATCTAGTTACTACTGGAAAAGCTCATTTTCGATCACATTCAATGTGAAAAAGATTTCTTTACTAAATCTTTTAAAACAGCTGGGAAAACTTATTTTAGACTTTATAACCTAATTAGATCCAGAAAAGTCAATTTTTAAGGACATTCGATAAAGAAACGCCAATTTATGATCTAATTGATCCTAGAAACGCCAATTTTTGATACAATTAACCGTAGAAATGACATTTTTTCCAAAATTCAACCAAAAAATGTAATTTTGGAGATAATTACTTTCGTAAAAGCTCATTTTTGAACATATTGAATATGGAATAGACTTTTTTAATGAAATGTGTTCGAAAAGCTAATTTTTGTCATAATTAAGCTTAGAAAAACCAGTTGTTTTATAAAATTAATACCAATTTTTGATTAATTTGAATAAGAGTTTCTAATAAAACTATCATGGGCTAATTTTTCACCTACACAGATAAAACCCGATTTTCGACCTAAGTCTTTAACAGTCGATTTTTGATTTAATTAAGACTGGAAAAGCCTTTTTCGATAAAGCCATAAAAGGGAAAGTTAATTTTTGATCTAAATAAACATATAAACTACAGTTTTAGACAAAATTTAATCAAGAAAAGCTAATTACGTCTGGACAAGCTAATTTTTGACCAATTATGCCTATAAAAACCAATTTTTGAGGTAATAAAGCCAATAAAAATCGGTTCTTATTATAACTATGTCTGGAAAAACCATTTTTTGAAAAAATTTATTCCAATTTTTGACTAATTTGAATATGGAAAATCCTTTTCTAATAAAACCAACCTCGAGAAAACTAATTTTTCACCTAACTACGCAAGTAATTGCCGATTTTTGACCTAATTAAGTCTGGAAAACCGATTTTTGATTTAATTAAGTCCGGAAAAACCTTTTTCGATAGACCTATAATAGAAAAAGTTAATTTTTGATCTAAATAAATCTAGAAACTACAGTTTTAGACAAAATTTAACCAAGAAAAGCTAATTAAGTGTGAAAAAGCTAATTTTTGACCAATTATGCCTATAAAAACCAATTTTTGAGGTAATAAAACCAACAAAAATCAGTTCTTATTATAACTATGTCTGGAAAAACCAATTTTTGAAAAAATTTATACCAATTTTTGACTAATTTGAATATGGAGAGGTCATTTCTAATAAAACTACCCTCGGAAAACCTAATTTTTCGCATAACTACGCAAGTAATTGCCGATTTTTGACCTAATTAAGTCTGGAAAACCTATTTTTGATTTAATTAAGTCCGGAAAAACCTTATTCGATAAACCTATAATAGAGAAAATTAATTTTTGATCTAAATAAATCTAGAAACTATAGTTTTAGACAAAATTTAATTTAATTATAGGCAAAATTGGTCAAAAATTAGCTTTTTCACACTTAATTAGCTTTTCTTGGTTAAATTTTGTCTAAAACTGTAGTTACTAGGTTTATTTAGATCAAAAATTAACTTTTCCTATTATAGCTTTATCTATACTTAATTAAATTAAAAATCGGCTTCTCCAGACTTAATTAGGTCAAAAATATGGGGTGTGATGTAAGAACAAAGCTGGCACGGAGCTTTATCGCACTATTCAATCACCCTGTATATTTCTTATGTGAATTTCGTGTCAACTTACACCTTAATGTAAAGCAATAAAAAATATGGAAAGCTAATTAAATACGTAGTTGCACCGATTTGGGAAGGCCTTGTAAATTTTATTAAAAAAAAAAATGGGAAATAATTCGATAAAGTATATGCAAAATAGCTGCCATATAAAACGAGTTCGATGCCCACTAGCGGTCGATAAGGTCCCAATTTCAATCTATGCTTTAATTAAAATTTGATCCCGCGTGCAGGAACGCATTTTGATTGCTATCTAACGGTCTGGGTCTGGATTCCAAAGGCGTAGTAGCGGAACGGTCCCACGAGAGCGATCCAGAAAATTGAAGGTAAAAAGAATAGGGAAATAAATCATAGAATAAGACTGTAGATACAGATAGTAAATACACTGCCTGTCAATGTCCATAAATCACGTTTATATTGTTTTATGAAACAGAAAAGCAAGAAGTTTGTTTAATTGAGAATTTTTAGAAACTTAATACCTATTTCAACAGGACAATCTGTATTATATTTTCTTATTTATAGAGAGTGTTATACGACCCCTCGTTTCTGAGTTATTCGCCTTCAAAGATGCGAAATCAGAACTTATTTTCAAAGTATATTTTCTAAATTATACATTCGAACATCTGAAGACCAGGAGCGGCTCAAGCTCAATGGTTGACAATCCGTAACTTTTATAAGGACAACCTGTACAATCTAAAGATAATTAAAGTAAATTTTTCAATCGATTTTTTGACAAAAAGTTAATCTTTATTTAACTCGACGCCATAAAGAGACATTTTAAAGAAAATTATCATAAATTCTAATTATTTATTGAACATAAAGACCTGAGTCATCTACTCTATTCTGAATGTTTTGCATCAAGTCCCGTAACACCTTGTATAATAATACATCGTAAGTCAATAATTTATGAAAAAACACAGAATTTCTTAAAAACAATTTTTGTAGCTGGAATTTGGGCAATCTGCCGCAAGTATACACAGATGGGCATCAAATATGTACGTTTTAAAAAAAGATTTGAAATCGAATTACAAACAGGTTCAAAAAGTTATTCTAAAAATGTACTGTACAAATTCCAAACCTACACTTGTACGTTATGATACACTTTGTACTCAAATGCGTCTTCCAGTAGCCTCACAAATAAATCCATGGGAGCTAAATCCGACTATAGAACATCTAGGGTTTATCCGAGTCTATTATTTATTTGGTCCATTGAAACAGGCACTTGGCAGACTACGATTCGAAAGCAACGCGAAGATTCCTTTATATTTGAACCACCCTCGTAGAATTGGGCGTTAATAAATTCGGCGAGATAGTAGGTAGATGTATGTGTACACTCCAGGACAAGAAATATTTGAAAATATTTGAAATGTTTGAAAATAACCTAACACATTGTAAATCACATGATGAATTATAATACTGAGCAAACGATTTTTCGAGAGTGCGCCAAATCGCCATAAAATTTCAAGTTCTATTACAATGTGATCGTAGTTGTCATGAAGATTAGACAACTCGTGACAGAAGATTATGCAGCTCGGGATTTTAATTATGAAATGAACCTAACCTAACCTAATTTACCTACCTCGGTATGGCACTTCGCTTACTTATTACTAATGCCTTTTTCAACTTGTCATAACTGTTTGTAGAATGAAGAATGGAGCAAAGGGTAGTGGCAATACTGGTGGTAGAATTTTAACCAATAGAATTATAGATTTTAAAAATTATGGCTTCCGTAAAATTTAAAATTTCTTCTCTCTATTGTAATTTGTTTAGTACCTATTCAATGTTATAATGCAATTTAAAGTATTTATAAATTGTATGTTTTCGATTTTCCAACTTTACAAAGTGGATTAGGTCCTAAATTCCAGGTAATACTCTCAATGAGTCCGTCAGGAGTTGAGTTAAGTACTCGGACTACCTTTTCGTTTACCTGAAATATCCCCGGCCAGAGTTGATCATCACGAGTTGTAGCGCATCCGATTTCTCGAACTGAAACCTAACCTAACCCGAATTTACATCCCCCGACTCACGCAGTATAAAGTGCCTGGTAGTATCATTCAACACTCACCAAAATTTCATAGCAGCTCTTGTAATTTCAAAACCATACCATCTTTCAATGATCGATAAACTATTTATATCAATCTTTCATTGTTCCCACTCCCTGCCTCCGCTCTCCCTTTCGTCTCCGACCTTCAGTTCAAAAGAATGAGTGTCTCTAGGGCGAAAGAGATAAGAACCAAACAACCAGAGTTTAATGACATATATATTCATGAACGTACGTCAATAATTTAGAAGGGTTTCTCATTAATACCACTAAAATCAGTTGAAAAAATAATTTTGCCATGGATTTTTGGAAAATAACTATGTAGACTTCTTCTTCTTTTCTCTCTTTCTTCTTCTTTCTTAAGACTAAAGTGTTAATGATATCGTTGATTCGAGGACGAGCACGTGAAAAGTTGTTGAGAACCTTCAAAAATTCATCGCATTTGGTGTATGAAAACAAGTGTCTGAAGAAGCGAATCGGTTCGAAACAAGACGTGAATCAGTAGAAGATGATTCACTCCCATCAGCAATCGAATCCATACGAATATCCATCGTTTGAGCATGCTGATTACATTATCAATCGTGCTTTGATTCAGAAAGATGCTGAATGTTTGCGCAGAGATAATACAAAATGTTCTGCAAGAATTTTTTGTAGCCCAGATGCTGGAAGAATTATTTAACACGTTGAGCCCCAACCAAACTTGATAAACTTTCCCATGAGTTCAAAAAATTTTCATCATAGTTTTTTGAAATTTCACTCTATTCGTAGTATTGAAAAACAAAAATTAGTTTTTTATCCTTTGAACGACGATTTATGCTTTTATGGATCAAGGATAGAGGATCAAGGTAACGTGAAGGTGACACAGATGAAAAATTTTAGTCAAATATTATTCGAATTATGTTGTTTTACAATGGAGTTGAGAATCATGGAAAAAAATCGAATGGGACCAAGTGTAGGGTAATATTTCAAGAGCCCAGGGCGGTCCAACCAAACTGTAAAGCACATTTAAATACAGTCCATTTGGCCAAGGAACAAGTTTGAAAAAAAAATACGTCGTGCAGTCCTTAGGACAGCTCTGGGCTCTGGGGAAAGTTCAGTTGCGGGGTTCAGACCGCACCGGGGCTCAAAGTATTAATATATAAGAGCAGTTAGCAGTGGGTAGCGATGAATCGAAAAGGTCTGAAAAAGACGTCCAGCTATAGGCAATGTTAATTTTTTTTCCACATTCACGACATAGTTAATCATAAATAAGTTCCCGATGGTTAAACATTGACTTAACAGACCTGTTTTAACGTCCTGGATACCCATCTATTCTTAGTCGATTGTGGAGAAAATATTTGGTAAAAAAATCTCGATATTGCCATTTGCAGTTTTTTTTATTTACCCTGACGAAGTTAAACCTCAAAGAAACTCATCATGGTGATATAGAGGAGGTCACAGAAACTGTGGTTGCGGTTCTAAACGGGTTAACTGCAAACAATCATGGGAATCATGGAAATAAACAGTTAATTTGTTGAAAAAATTAAGGTCCTTCTCCACATGGATGCGGTTGGTTTTATAAGTCATAGTTTGTACTCCCCTTTAGTACGCCTTTGTAATTTCGTTGTTTGGGTGAAAGACCAGGTGCAGATTCGCTGATGCTGGCTCCAGTATTGTGGCAAATTTTACACATAAAATGGGGTCGTATTTGGCAAAGATTATGGATGGATTAATATTATTGGAAAATGTGTCAATAGTTCGACGTAAAGGGGTGAGAGGTTTCGATATTCAATATAATAATAATAAGAGGTTGGTTTTCAAATGGAATAATTTCTATCGATTTGTTCTAATGATTGTGACGCCGTTTACTTAGGACAGATATCTCAGTATTTAGGAAAAAGTTTGAGAGATCATTAATACTATGAAAAAAATGAAACTGACCAAGAAATATCAAAAAAATACATTCCAAAGTAGTCAATATCAAATCATACTTTGATATAGATCGATATAGGTGGTAACGTCAGATTTATTACCTTTTCAAAAGCTAATTTTCAATCAGAACAGTCCTAAAATCAAAAACATATAAGAGGGTGAAAGAAATTAGATATTTATTGATAATTTGTGCGGACCACGTGATATACTTGAATTTACTAACAAAACCGCGCTGTTGATATGAAGATTTACCTCAATAATTCACCATTTTTTATCAAATTTTACTATTATTAATTGAATTAGCTATAATTTCTTTCGAGAATTTATTTGCTAAATGATTTATAAGAAAAATGCGTTTACGGTCGCGTGGTTAGGTCGTCGCCTTGCAGTCTAACAGTTGCGGGCTCAAATCTGACTTTCAAATGTGAAATTTTGTTTCCACATTTTCTCTTATTCTTCAATCGTATTATTTTAACTGTTTAACACTTCCAAGAATCACAATATTTTAAATTGCAGTACTACGGTTTCGGAGGAACACCTCTCGCATGGTTTAAATCATACCTTACCAACAGAAATCAGCTTGTAAGGATTGATACAACGATGTCTTCTTGTAAACCAATACAATGTGGAGTGCCCCAGGGCTCAGTACTAGGCCCTATTTTGTTTATAAACGACATCGCCTAAAATATGTTTATTTGCAGACGACACTTGTTTCTCTTGGAGGAACCCTGATCTCACGGCACTTCATTGAACCATATCTGGTGACCTAATCACCCTTGGTGCGATTCTAATCTTCTGTGTCTCAACGTTTCTAAAACTTAGCATTTAAAAATACATTCCTGGTTTTTTATTAAATAACACCATCATTGACGTTGTTGAATCTGTAAAATTCTTAGTGGACAATATTCATGAGATCAGTTTCCAAAGAACTGAACTTATCCACTTACATAACTACTCCACGATCAAAATCAATTAAGTGCTCAATATTTCACAATGTAAAAAAATGCACAATCACTTGCCAATTGAAATCAAATCGATATCATCTTCTCCCTCATTCCGCAATCATTTAATGGCATATTTACTGAAAATTGCTTTGGAATTGACTATCTTTTTCCTCTTTTTCTTCTACTGTCTTGTACCTGCAATGCTTTGGCGATTATCTTATGGTCTTTCCTTCGATCTTTCCTTGTATGATCAATTGGGGTATTGTATATCTTTCTCCTATAAGAACGTGACCCAAGTATCCAACTTTTCTCACCTTGATCAGGTTGAACAACTCTCTCTCAGTCCCCGCTCATCTTAGTACAACCTCGTTCTTCACTTTTTCTGTCCTTGGTAAACGCAACATTCTTCGAAAGGTCCACATTTCGTAGGCTTCTAGTTTATTGATAAACGATATCTTTAATGTCCATGACTTGCAGTGAAATTGACCACACATAACATTTGACCATTCTCTAAACAAGGTCTAAGTAGTTATCCCTAGATATTCAATTGTCTTCTTATATCTCTGCTGTCGATGTTGGCGCTCTGCAGCGTTTTTATCATAGTGTCATGCTTGACGGTATCAAACGCCTTCTCGTAGTCGATGAATGTGATGTAAACGTCTTTTCGTTGGTCACTACAGTTTTGAACGGGGGTATTTAGGCAGAAAACTGCTTCGCGTGTACCCATACCGCTTTCGAAACCAAACTGGGTCACTCCACTTAGTTCTTCTATCTTTCTGAACATCCTTGTATGAAGGACACGGAGGAATAGCTTGAGCATATGACTCATTAAACTAATCAGTCGATGATATTTGCATTTTACCGCTTTTGATGTCTTAAGAATCATTATAAAAGTTGAGTATAGCCAATCGTTTGGAATGTGACCTTTGCTATAGCTTAAAAAGGTTTACCAACATGTCAATGTTATCGTCTTCGAACAGATGTATAATCTCGGTGGGAATGTCATCTGGTCCAATAGCTTTATCCAGCTTTGCTACTTTTATGGCGTGTTCTACCTCACTTCGGATAATGGGAGGACCAGATAAGTTTTGGTCCAGGATGTTTTGGTCTGTCAACCCTAAATAGAAATGAAGCGTAATACCTCCATGTCTTAGCCAGTTCCTCCTGGGTATTTATAAAATCATTTTCTTTTTCCATTCAACCATTATTATTCCGCCAGGTCTATTTGACCCAGACCTTTTAATTTGTACTGTAGTTTAGATATCGTGGAGCGTGTCTCTCCCTCTACCTTCCTAACTTGAGGCGGACACTTGAGCCTCGTTGTGAATATTTGACCTCTCAACGCAAATAATATGACACACTCGCATTGATTCGAAAGATATTCAATTATTTTGTAAGAAACTGTAGATGAAAAACTTGAGGTATTCAGAGATCGGTTTAGTTTAAGTTCCGGTTAAGTAATGACGGAAGGAGTATCATCCTAGGAACGATTCAACCTATTTCTGGAACGGAAAGAAATAATTACGATTGATTACTAGTTTAACAGCTGCAAACTCGTGGATGTTTTGTTAGAATCACACTTACCGATGAATCTGCATAGGAAAACGATTCAATACGACCAAAACGACCATACTTGACAAAAATCAATGCGTCCCACCAGTAGATAAATTTGTCGATCTCGAAAAGGTCTACGACACGCTGTTTGATATATTGAAGAAATCTGACCTCGGCAATGTTTATGTTCGAGGTATTCACGACATATTCAGAAAGTCAAAAGGTGTAGTCAAACTAGGGAGTATCAATTGAACCAAGGGTGCAGTTGAAAGTTGAAAGATACATTTAGGAAGCTCTGAGTAGTCGGAGAACTAAAATTGCGAGAATGGTAATTGAGATAGAGGATTTCGCAGAAGACTAAATTGTGACGAGGACGATGCAGACTATATGCAGAGAAAATTGGTCGACGAATATGCAAAATGGGATTTGAATATGAATATGATAGGAAACAGAAGACCCCGAACTGCAAATAAATAGAGTTAGACGATGTAGACAATTCAAATAACTAGGAAGCATAATTTCCGAAGATGGAACGAGTTCAACGAGGAAAATAAGTTACACGGATTCTGAACTCGTTGCTTTGGACAAAAAAACTTAACCTTAACATAAAAATGACAATATACAAAGTCATAGTGGAGTCCATTCTAACGTATGGATATCCAAAACGAACAATGAAGGATAAGAGGTCGAGTATACACGACTTCGGGGAGATTACAGACTAAACAACTGCTCTGGTACGGACATGTGATGATGATGGAGCGGAAGAGGAAGGATCTGGAAGAAAAATATTGGACGGACCATGAAAGAATTTTTATAAAATAGTTTATCTTCGACTTTTAAGAAATATTTAGATTATTCAGTATGTCGTACGTAAAAATAGACTATAGAACCCTTTCCATATTTATTTTCACGAATAAAATTCGATATATGCAAATTCTGGGGTGAATTGTGTGTAAATGACGCTGTCTTTATAGAATGCATCTTTTAATCATTCTCTATGTGTTGTCGTCAAGGTAGGGTCACACACATCCATCTCTTCTTATCTCTTAATGGCATCGATGTTCCTTTTTGCTCAGAATTTATTATTTACTCAAGAATTTCGAGCATCCCGTACTTTAGATTGTGTTTGCTGATGCCTATAGGTAATATAATAGATTATTTAACATTTATCTTCTGATATACAAAAAAATAATTCGTATTAGCTATAGGGAATTCACGATAAGTCCTTAAGGATGAATTTAGGTAATTTATTACTCCATATTTGAGGAGTATCAAAGAAATTACCAATTAAATAGTGACAGAAGAGATATTAGTCAAAAAAATGTAGAAAAAAGAATCTAGACAAAAAGTTCCTACTTTTTGAAAAGAAAACAAAATAATATTGACTACGGATAAATTAAAAAAATGACTGTAATACAGGGTCTTTCAAAACGAGTTATATCACGGCATTAAGCGAAAAAAATCGATCAAAAATCACCAAACAATCACATGTTTATAACGCATAGATTAATCGCAAATTAACAATTAGGTTTAGCCAATCAAAACTTGTGGAACGTTTAAGTTCCTCCCTATCGAGCGGTCGAGACAGCCATAAAAGTATTTAGCTGCTGCCGCATTTTCGATCTTGTGTGATTGTTGGCCGTATATATGGATCTGGTTAACCTCAACCAATTGAAAGTGACGACAAAGCAAAACAGGGAGTAAAGATTTGATAAAGTCCCAAAGTTCGAATCCCTCGGAGTGACAAACAAAGATGGTAAAACCAGAAAAACCGACAAGAGAATGGCGAGACGTTTAGTTCCCTAGCAGAACTATTCAGATCCAAAGAATTACGCATTTATAAGATTGTTATACAACCAACGATATGTTAAACAGGAGCATAACAAGTGGAGAAGACTAAACAACGCAAAGAAAATGTTTAGAAGCAGTTTGAAAAGGTAAAATTAGAGAACTGGCGCCATCAACATTAAGAGATGTAGGAAAGCAGTAGAGCCTTGTCTCTATAAGGCCTTTTGTGCTGTTTATATAATTTTATTATGCAAACAACATTCAGCAAAATTTTAGACAAAACTTATCATAGAACTGATTTGGACTTGAATGTTTTATGTGACATATTTCTTTTGACCCACGATTTTAAGTTTTACGAAAGAGACTTGTTAACTTCGATGCCTCATTTATGCGACAGCATAACTTATTCCATTTAAGGGTTTGTAAAGTCAGTTGTGGAATCGAATAAACCAAATTTGATATATTGTATTTAGTCGCTTGCCGTACCATGACGCACAGCTACAGGTAAACGGACAAACGATTCGAAGAGTGTCCAGTTTCAAATATCTTGGTTGCTACATTACTAAACAGCCGGATCACTCTTCTCCAATGATAATTTAAAATTTCAACTCCGGAAACGGATGATCAAATGTTCAGTTCTCTTATATGGTGTCGAAGTATGGACTTTGAAATATCTACAATTAAACGCTTAGAAGCTTTTGAAATGTGGTTATATAAGGACGATGCAGTCCTTAACAGAGCAAATGCCTTTCGTGAGTTAAATGCAGGAAAATAGCTTATTTGGGACACATAATGCGTGGTAGTCGGTTTAATATCCTCCAGTTGATTGTGATAGTTGAAAATCGTAGAGGATTTGGAAGGAAACAAGCCTCTTGGTTGAAGAATATTAGAGAATGGAGAAGAAGAGAGCAGCAAAACCACCACATTCTTATTATTATATATCTCAATCATCTATTTGCAGTGATGTCTAGACACACATGAATGGGTCTAACCAATAAATTGCTCCACTGGCGTTAAAGTGGACTGACTACACGTATATTGAGCTGCGGAGGTGATTTTGGAGGACACGTTCCGGACTCGGCTCAAAATTTGTTGCTAATTTTTCACTTGATAATTTATTCTGTAGCTACATGTCAAAATAACTACGGTAGATATCTGAGATGTATTGGAAGCGCGATGAGCTTGTTTGGCAAAATGACGCGGGTGGGTTTGTCAGAAGTTTCTACAGAATCTCTCGATTAAGCTGTCTTATAGCAACAAAATATCCTGAGGAGAAACTAATTTGAGTCTCGAGATAAAGCGAATGGCTGCCGGAAGTTCCTGAATGTTCCATATTAGATCATCTTGAAGCAACAAATTGTCAAGCAAAACATGCCGTCTGATTCATCCGAGATATCGCAGTTGGCTCACTTAATACTACAAATAACCAAAAAATAGAGTTATCAAGAGAGAGAGAGAGAGAGAGAGAACTGCTTTATTGTCGAAAAATTATTAATTTGTAGACAAAAGCAAGAATTAAACCAGTATGCAGCATGTTATTATTCGAATAGAAGGCAATTGGCAAGTGATTGTGCGTTTTTTGGATTGTAAAATATTGAGCCCTTAACTGAACGTGTAGTAGGTAGCGTTCCGTGCAACGAAGAGTCAGAATTTTTAATCTCTGTAGTGATCCCTGCTCTCTTTTGTAGTTTGAAGATTCGTACGTACCCCGGAAAGGAGATGCGACTGTTAAGGAGGTGGACCGGGGAGTATTCCCGTGAAAAATATTAAACCAGGCCCGTATATTACGACAGGGGACCACGAAATTTATTGTGAGCGTTTGGAGCGACAAAATCAAATGTCAAGTAACAAATTGTGAGCCAGATCTGCAACATGCACTCCAAAATGGCCTCCGCAGCTTAATATACGTACTGACTACTGACTTTGAAACAAGTCACGGTCATCTCAGGTGTTACAGACGATATGGAATGCCACTGGTGCAAGAAGAAACTGCAGACTACGTTATTGGTGGAAGGTTCAAGTGCAGTTGAAAGATTTACAGTTCGCTTGGTGTCTGAGTTGCTATACCAATGGACTTATAAGAAATCTTATGTCCCTCATCGTCTATTCAGTTAACTATGAACTCGGAAACCAACGTTTGATGCGTGCTTACTTAAATACAGCCTGTAGTACAGGACATAAGCGATAGTTTTGGCTACTACATACCAGAATACATATTAAAGTGTGCAGAAAATGATCTTTTTTTATACTAAAAAGATATATTGATTCAAAGTCAATTTGAGGTATAGAAAACTTCAATATTTTTATTATCAACTCCTAAAGGAAATCAAGTTATATAAGCAATATGATACTCGCTACACATTTTTTATTTCAACCGAAATTTACTAATTTATATTCATACTAGAAATTTTACTAGAGTACGTGCTTTGAATGCGCTCCATCGATATTTGTTTTTTTTTAGAATTGAGCAAGAGTAATAAATTGTATAAGAGAATATCCCAAGGAAAATGTCAAAGTTTTGCCATGTTTTTTTTTTTTCGTAACGGTATCAAGAAAACTCTAAATAGGATTAGGAAAAAGAGGGTTGTAAATAATATTATAAGGATTTTCCCCTTTCAAACATCCATGTTAGGGGAACTACTGGGGATAACTTTTGTCATACGTATAGGATAGTATACAAGGGAGATTTATCAAAAACGTCCAGTTCTGAAGCGAAAAAATTCATATTTGTCTAGACTGGTTTCAATATATGTTTGTAGAGAAGCAGACAATTAGGAATTCCTTTCTAGAAGGCAGTATATTTTGGTCTAGTTTTCTCATAAAATCAATTTATACGCCATCTATTCATCCAGGTGTTCTGTAATTTCTTTGTGGACTTTTCCACCGTCCAATATCATCAGCAAACGTTGCAATTATATTTTGTTTCAAACTTATTAAAATAGAAAGCGAAAAACTTGATCACCTCAAATTCGCCAATGCAATTGTACTAAAAACAAACCATGTCGAGGTCAGAAATCTGCTTTTCAGAGCAACAAATAGAGGATATGCTTAGGAGGTTGGAGAATGGTGACATTTCGAAAGATGATTTAGAGTCAGATGGAGAAGATATTCCTTATTACCCATCTCTAGGAGCCTTAGCAGCTGAATAGAGGAGGATGAAGTCGTTCTTACGGGACAGGACAATTCAGAAGAATTTCTGGAGCCTCCATTGATTCAGGATAAACAACTTGTGCAAGGCGCACAGTCGTTGGAGCGAGTGGAAGCACAACCGACTGAATCTCTCATGAATTTGAGGAATTTACTGTGGAGAAAACAGTCTTTTCTATTTGATGAGAATAAAATCAAATTTGGTGGGTCTGAAGAGTTACTTTCATAGGTCCGTATCAGTTTTTTGCCTAATTTTTCACAAATCCGTTTATGGAAAACATTGTTTCTGAATCAGCACGCTATGCTGTCAAGAAACAATCTGACAGACCTGGGTGAACTTCGCAAAAATTTTGGTATTTTTATATTTATGTCTGTTACCATTATCCGAGCACAAGGTTGTATTGGTCTAATAAATTTGGCTTCAGTCCCATCAAAAAGGCAATGCCAGTAAATAAATTTGCCAGTAGACCACGGGTAGCATGTCAGGCTTCATAAATTACGTCCTATAATCACCCATGACCATCGAGCAGCGATTTTCCATAGATGAACAGATATGCGCCACCAAAGCTGGACATTTTCTCAAACAATATCTACTCAACAAACCCCACAAATGGAGTTTTGCTTATAGATTCATAATCTACCCTGGGAAAGAAGCTAATGAAGGTTCCTCAAACAATCAAAACCTGGGGAGTTGTGGGAAAAACAGTTATGAATTTGCTGAGTGTGGTACCCAGGCAATGAAATCAAATTGTCTTTTTTGACAATTACTACACATCTTTGCCATTGATGGGTATACTTGCTAAGCAAGGTACACACTCCCTAGGTACCATTCAAAGAAACCGACTGGGAAAAACTCGCAAGTTGCCAACTAAGCAGGATGTTACGAAGAGTTCAATTCCTAGAGGATCTTATGAAGAGTATGTTACAAATTTTGAAGGCATTAACATGACAGCAGTAAGTTGGAAGGACAATAAGCAAGTTGTGTTAGCGTCGACGTACGTTGGAACATGTCCCATAGGGAATATCAAACGATTCGATAAAAAAGAAAAAAAGAGGATTCTTATCACGTGCCCAAAGCTAACCAGGGAATGTAACATGCACATGGGTGATGTAGACCTCATGGATTGCTTTTTAGGAAGAAATAGGATTCGAAGGAAGAGCAGGAAGTGGTACATGATTTCACTGTAATAAATTCGTGGATGGGTAAAAAAAAACGACCTGTTTTAGTCCCTTTGGTGCAAGGATCCTGGAATTGCGTTGTACCGTACTAATCCCAGTTTCATTTATATTGTAAATTGAATCTTTGGTATTGTAGAATCATTTGGTCAAACAAAGTAGCTCTAGGAATCTATCTTCTGGTCTTTTATTTCTTGCACAGCTTTTCGTAATGATTCGATGGTGTACGATTGTTTTTTTTCTTATATATTTCCGAGGCATCTAAAAATGAGCAGTTACTGAACAATTTCATAATAGTTTATTGAATTAGGGGTAATTGCGGACGTCCGTATTTACCCCGCAAGGCTTGTCCGCAATTAACCCAACTGGGTACTTTTAAATCAAAGAGAGAAATTTGTAGGTTATGAAAACGTTCCATATAAAATAAACATCGGCGATTCAAACTCCATTGACAAAGTTATTCATAGAAAATATCACTTTTTACCATCACTTAGTATACAGACCTGTCACTCGACTTGAGAAACACTAAAAATTAGATCAATATACACTTTTTTTTTTAATTTTTTTACGTGGCACTAAAATGTCGAAAAGAACTAGATGACAGCACCGGGCTGCCGTGAGGGGGGGAATGAGTAGATACTTGCTAGTCCCCCACTCTCCCCTAGTAAGAGAAAAATTCAAAATGTAGATCTGTATATAGAAACGGATCCCATTGAGCTCTTGAGCAACCGCAACCTGAGCGTTGGTACCTTCGGTAGAAGACGGCATTGAAAAGAGAGAATTTTCCCGGCGAATAAATCAAAGCCAGAAGCTTTTTCGGTTCGATATTTTCTTTAATCATTGTGGATGTTTCTTTTGGAATAGTTAAGTTAGATTTTGTATCATCTGCTCCAGTTTCTTCTTTTTCGGTAGCTGTAAAAGTGTGTGCTGAATGTTCTGCTAAAATATTTGCTTTTTGCTGATTGTTTCTAGCTACCAACTTGATTTTTGATTGGAGGATTGTCGTTTTTCAATTCATTTAAACACTCACTTATAGTCTTACTAAAAAATGATGAGGAAATATAAATAGTAGAAAAAATTCCTTTACATTTCTGTTTGTATTAACACCTCGATTTTCAGTAGTATTATAGAATTCTAGTCAAATACAATTTGGAATGCTCATATTCCATTTGGATCTAGTCATTCACGTATCCAAAATGATAAAATTGGGACCATTGAAAGGTGCCAAATGGCAAAAATGATCAAGTGAAAACTGATAATATTCCACATTTCGACGGCATTTCATTTTCTTGGATATCTCTCAATAGGGCAGATTATGGGATCTCAAAGCATGGGGGATCAAATGACATATTCCGTATAAAAGTAATAACCAGTCTCGAAATTGAAGAGAGATCGAAATACGGAATAAGGGGGTAAATATACCCGAAGGATGCCTCTACTTGTCGACGTTTTCTTACCCTTCAGGATATATGCAGAACCGTACTCAATGAACTTTTATTTATATGAAATAAAAACGATTAACACCTTAATTAAAGTACTTAAAGTAACATTTTGAATAACTATATAAAAAATTTACTAGTTTAGAATACTGTTTTGTTATAGTTCATTAATTTGGCGCGGTCTGAAAGCAATAACAATAAGGCGACACGGTCTCTTTTGAATAAATTTGTAATCGCATAATATGTGGTAACTTAGCTAAATATTTCAAAATTTTGCATATCTTCCATCAAAATTTCATCTTCTGGTGACGGGGTAATAATTTTAGACCCTTCTAGATGATCTTTTACGCCTATTTCACACTTTATTTTGTAAATTCTACCATTAAAGAAATGTACGTGCAAAGTTATGCAAGATCTTTACATCTTTTAGATATTTTTCCACTTAATATCTCGATCGAAATAGCAGTCCATGTAATTGTGTTTAGTAATCGAAAAAACCATCGATGGCTTTCGATAGTTTGAGTAAACAATCGATTAAAAACTACCCATACAAGAAGAAACAACGGGGCCAAATATGGATCAACCTTAGCGCTAAGCTGTGCATCTTTGGCCCACGTTTGTAAATCTGGGCTGGCCCAGCCGTGGTAAAAGTCTGGAATGATAACAGGGTGCTAGACTCGATTACTACCATTGGCCCAAGTATCACTGCCAAGGTTGATGGTTACCTTACTTGGGCCATTTGTACTAGTCAAGACTGGGCCAATCTTTTAAGCCCTTCTTGGTACAACCTTGGCTAAAGATTGAAATTATAACAGTGTACCAGGCTTGGTTGTTATCACTAGCCCATTGTAGGTTACCATATGTGGGCCATTATTTTTCCCTTAGTGTCCGTTTTGGTTCAATTCTGCTTCTACATTTAACACAAAAATGTTCTTAATAGAATCATTTCTTGAATTTATTTCATTTACACCTGAATTATTTTCCTCGTTTTCTTTATTTTGTTTATAAAGAATTGAATTATGAATTTACTCAACGAAGCTAATTGAAATGCAGCCGATGAAAACACGATTTATCTTGAAAATATAGAAAGAAAACATATTAAGCATGAAGTTGGGGACTTAACCTTCTCTGCTAGGTTACCCAGATCTGGCACAAGTCTGAGCTCCCATTGAATTGCCCAACTTAGTCTTGGGCCAAGGCTGGGAAACCACAGACACAGCCAATGCTCGGCTGACCAGACTTGGACGCCGACTGGCGCGTTTAGGCCTGCCGCAAATTGAACCCAGCCCACGCACAGCACACGCGAGAGCCAGACCCAGCACATGTCCACGTTTTTTAATAGTAACGCATATTAAACACAGCCCACGCCCACGATTTCTACCCAAATCCCCATTAGTATACAAGATGACAGCGAGCCAGCAGGTTCTTCTCGATCTGGAGTCTGAATCTGAGGATGACAAAAGATTTATTATGTTGCAACTACAAAAAAAAAAGAAAAAGAAGTAAAACAAATGAGTATTTGCGAAAAAGATTGAGTTACGGAGAGTTCAAGTTATCTGGTGAAAATCCAGAAACTGTGTTGCAAGTACAACTCGGTACCACGCGAACCAGGTTGGGTCGAAACTGACCGTGGGATGGGTTTAATATGCGACACTCCATTTGAAACAACGTTCTACAAAATAATCCACGCGTGTGCTATGCGTGGGCTGGGTTCAATATGCGGCGGGTCTTAACATCGTCTGCCCAGTACGAGTCCCGTTGTCCAACTCTGGGGGGCTACTGTATGGGTAATCTAATATTCTTTTATAAATATATAAATTCAAGTACAATGTTCATGTTTTTATATCGATTTTTACCGAATGAAATCGATATTAATCGATAGTTTTCAACCACCAACTTACGTCATGAATCCGAGACCATATTGCACTATTATACCGCCATATTGTTATAGAATCGAGTATAGTCATACAAGATTGTTTGATATCAGTCCTTTTAGATCTTTTGCCAGTTTCTAAAGTAGCAGTCTAAGATTAACTCAAATCCATTCACATACTGATTTAGTGAGTCAATCTGTATATTTTGAAATGCAAGTAGTGCATGCAGTATGGATATGCCTGTGGATATCGATGTTGAATTTCTGTAGGATGTAGTGTTCGGAAAAGACGTGCCTTGGTAGCTGACTCCACAAGCTTGCACTTCTCCAAAGAAAGGATAGATTGCAGGCGAAGTCGGTGTCCATGAGTTACGTCTGCCTGTTAAGCAGATTTTGTAGATTCTACTCTAGGTGGGATTATGTTTGAAAACTCTAGCATCTGCCTTCACAGTTCTAAGTTGTCCAAGTTTTATCGATTTGCTCTTTTCTTTATTAAGTCAAGCATCCTCAGGATATGCTTGGGAGCCGAACAACCGAACAACTGTGTTTCGCTGGTATAGCGCCGATGTTTATCCATTTATAGTAATGAAAATATCATTTTTCCTTTCTGAATGTGTGTGATTACAATTTAGAATTCATTTAAATAATTCGGTACGGTTTATGAAGGTTTACCTTATTTTTATTGCTTTCACTCATATAAAACGCTTTCGTACTCGAAACGAATAGACTATAGGCTTCAAAATTCACTTTTTATTGTTGTTCTAAATATTTATCTTGTAATATTGATAAGATTTTGAATTCGTTATTGGCTCTAACTTGTATAAAACTACAAAACGATGATGTTAGATTGTTATTGGAGTTAATAGTTTTACAAACGGCTTGTCAATAAAGTGCATTCAAACAATTAAAATGGGCGAAACAAGACGCGTTCGGAAGGTTATTCAATTATGTCTAACACGGTCTTCTCCAAGTTTTTTTCCAAGTTTCTAGGGCTTCGTTGTACATAATTCAATTATATCCTTATTCGTTGCCCTCAAAATTAAAATTCCTTTTAATGGCATCCACTTTACTTCATTTGCTTCGAGATTTCAGCAATTATTTATAATTAAATTTTTCCTTAAGCGTGGAAAGTTGGCATTAATCGAAAAAACATTAACGTTGCCGTATGAAAAAATATTAATTTGTATTTAACATACAGAGGGAAACTCCTTTGAACTTCCAGCAACTGTAAAGACAAAATAGGTTTCGAAATAGGTCACAATAGGTCATAATTGGTATTAGGTTTTAGATTACGTATGACAATCATAGTCTGAAACATTCAAAATTTGCTTTTTTCTTTTTTTCCTTATCCATCCTGAAAAGATGATTCCTTTACCGATTTATTATCAAAATTCAAAAGAGTCACGTGTCAGTATCAAAATGAATCGTGTCTAGGTTGTATTCAAACTGACCATCGAAAGCTTAGAGCTTAAATGAGTCAAAAACCTGCATATATTACGTAAGGCAGTCTGATACAGATCAAACGATTTCTTGCTACGTCAAAATATCTCATATGATAAATCTTGGACGTTGTATAACACTCAAGCAAGGCTCTTTCCACTACATTATATCTGACACTAACCATGTTTCCTTCAGTTACTTCTCCTTTGTCTAAAAAGATGTACCAGAAGACTGAAAAGTTCTCCAATAAATCAACTGATCCGATTGATATATTGTTGTTATTTTCAGTGGGTTTGGGTTCTTTGTCGAGAAATGATGAAGTCCAAAGTTGACAAAATGTTCAGTTTATTGGACAGAGTTTCAAAAAAAGCAACTTATTCGTTTGTTTACAATTCTGTGAAAGAAAATTAATGAACCAAGTTTTGGCAAGTGGCGACAAGATTTGAATATAAAAATAAAACTTAATCTGATACGAAATGGACATACCTTTTGAATCGTTTAACAAAACTCTTGCTAAACAATCGTCGGATTGTTGCTCAATATTTAACAGTTCTTGAAATTACAAATTGGAGCACGTTTGCCCGGCGCCATTTCATTTCGTTTTTTCAAAAAGTGCTTATCGCCTGCCAACTTAACCAAATTAAAAATTAACATGAAAATGGTTACCAACTTTGGGATCAATTGGATCAATTCTCAACATATTTGGATGGTTTTTTCAATCAAAACTAATTAGGTTTTTATCTTTAGAAGTATAACTTACAACAGGAGAAGCTTAACTTCAAAATTTGTTTATTCAAACATTAAAAACTTCCTAATTTTGGAAGCTAACTCGTTTTTTGTTTACCATAGAATGCATTTGAATAATTACCATGATTCCTAGATGCTCCACCTTCCTACTATTCATGAGGATGAAAAAATTACATTTCCAAAAAAATACTAAAAGTGTAGATTTCTGAAAACTGGTTTGGAATTATTTTTTAATTCTTTTGATTCGAATAAATTCCATGTCATTGCCAAGGTACAAATGATGGTTCACTCACCTCTACTTGCGTTTTAATAACATTTTGGGGGTTGATACGGAGCTGCAGGTGATTTAATTTTCTGGGTATGTTTTTCACATGAAAACTCAGCCCTATTCCAACAAATTTTTTTCTACATTATAAGGAATCTCTAATTAAGGCCACGTTTTTTTGTGACTCTCATTCTTCCAGTCACATATTTTGTGGAATTAAGTGGATATCATCCTAAAAATACCGTAGGTATTAGATTGTAGACTAGAATTCACAATAGAATGCACACTTCATCTAATAAGTTGCAATTGAAATGTTAAGAAAGCACAACTTGCACCTTCTTACAAAATTTCTAGCCATTATTGACAAATAGGGCTTTTGGCCTGTCCAAACTGTTTTCTACAGATCTGTACAGCTTATGGTTACTCTTCAATATGAGCGGTGATTAGATCTCCACCATATCATTGCGAACTAAATCCTATTTTAAGAAAATGTTCAGGGGGGCATCGAAAAATCACCACCGCTGAAGATAAAGACAGAACGGATGTTAGATCCATGTGTAATACCGACTGTAAAATACGGCAGAGATTCGGTGATGTTTTGGGGATGTTTTGGTGGAGGGGTAACTGTAGACTTGTAGAATTTATAAAAAATATCAAAGGAAAATGTAGTACGTTCTAACCAGCGCCTTATAGGCAGAATAATTAATCATGCAGCATGACAACGATCCCGAGCATGCATCGAAGCTGTACAAAGAGTATTTGAACGAATTGGAAAGGAAGAATGTACTTAAAGTAATGATATGGCCGTCACAATCGCCCGATCTCAACCCGATTGAGTTCTAGTGGGATAAACTGGACAGGGAAAACTCCTACTTTCACCTCAAATATTTGAAATATCTTGAGAAATGAACGGAATCAAAAAGACGTCTATTATTTGTCGAAATTGCTACAGAGGAGGTCAGAATTGTGTACCGAAATAATAAAAGCAAAAGAGGGTTATATGAATAAATTAAAAATTCAAATATGTGACAATAACTGACCGTAGTTTTATTATAACTGTAGGGAATCGTATCTTTTAACTCAATCCAAATTTTTTAAATTTCCAGTTTCGTTTCTTTTTCATTTAGTTATCGTTTTTAGTTTTCTCCCATCTCTATTCTTTTAACTTTAACTAAGTACCCAAGTGTTTTTTGTATCAGTCGACTAGACAATATTCCGACGAACCCATTGTAAGAGGGATTCTGTGAATCAGAAAAACGTACAGTTTCCAGAGGAGACTCAAAAGTTAGAAGTGTTGAGCACTCACTATTGAAGATATTTTATTTTCATTTGTTGTGTTTCACGCAAAATATAGGGTTAGCAAAAAGTATATGTGTATATAAACAAAAACTAGACTCAGTAAAAACGACATAACCTCATTTCTAACATTCCAGTTAGGATGTTCTCGTGGGAAGCTTCAACTAGCTGACGGTGTCTTCTGGTCAGTTTAGGAGTAGTGTCTAGATAGTTGATGTCGTTTATAAACAAAAGAAACAAATTAGGCACCAGTACTGAGCCTTGTAGCACTCCACATTCTATTGTTTCTATACGCAGAAAGTGATTCAATGTGTAATTGGGCAGACTCGAAAACATTTTTAATGTAAGTCCATCATTTCCAGATGAGTATTTATTTTTAAGTCATCAATTGTATTGCGAAACTCGGCTAAAACTACGGGCATAAAGAAGAAACTGTGTAAGTTAGCATTAAGGAGATATGAAAGCGAATCTTTAAAAGAAGTTACAGCATTTGATAAACTTTTGTTATCAGTAGTAGATATTATGTTCGATGAAGAATCCTGATTTCTCAAATTATTCACAATGGACGTTTTAGGTAATATGAGAAAAGCAAATCAAGACAAGGCATTAGCTCACAAATATGTTATTTGTGAACCAGATGTTAATGTTATTCAAACGCCAGATTTAACCACATTTTTTTGTTCTCAAACTCAGCAACATGCCTCTATAGTCAACAATTTAGAAATAACATCGGCGATTATTTGTACGTGAAATGTATATTTGTTTCTTAATTCTACAAAGCAGCAGCAATCTGTTTTTAAGTAAGCTCTTAGTAGGTACATCAAATTCGTGTGCGTTTTCCCCTGGCTAATTCCTGCCGAATTTAGAGAGTCGGGGATGGAAAACAGAGCGAGAGCTGCCTAAATGCACACGCAGTATCGATTTTCTAGTTTCACTCTGAAGACGGATAGCCTTGGAAATGAAAGGAATTTCCGTTAAATTTTTTAGGATTAAAGTAGATAAAATCAACGGGGAAGAAGAGTACGTCTCTTATAAGTACAAAAATAAATCAAAGCCCTTCCAATTTATTCCGAGTCAATAGAAGAAAGACAACTTCAATTTATATAGAGAGTAATGAATAAATTTTCTCCTACACATTATTTTACCTTGCACAAGACTTATAACGACAAATCAACTTCAACTGGAATTAGCTGAAGCTCGAAATGTAACAATAACTTCACAAATCGTTTTATTACATGCTGGAATTAGAGCCAAAGTAGGTGACACTACTCCTAAACTGACCTGGAGACACCGTGCAGCTAGTTGAAGCTTCCCACTAGAACATACTAACTGGAATGGGTTTATGTCGTTTTTACAGAGTCTAGATTTCGTTTATATACATAACCGGTATATAGTTTTTGCTCACCCTATATTGTGCGTGAAACACAACAAATAAAAATGGAATATCTTCAACACTTCTAACTTTTGAGTCTCCTCTGGACACTGAACGTTTTTCGGATTCATTCGGATCCCTCTTACAATGGGTTCGTCGGAATATTGTCTAGTCGGCTGATACAAAAAACACTTGGGTACTTAGTTAAAGTTAAAAGAATAGAGATGGGAGAAAACTAAAAACGATAACTAAATGAAAAAGAAACGAAACTGGAAATTTAAAAAATTTGGATTGAGTTAAAAGATACGATTCCCTACAGTTATAATAAAACTACGGTTAGTTATTGTCACATATTTGAATTTTTAATTTATTCATATAACCCTCTTTTGCTTTTATTATTTCGGTACACAATTCTGACCTCCTCTGTAGCAATTTGAACAAATAATAGTTGTCGTTTTGATTCCGTTCATTTCTCAAGATATTTCAAATATATGAGGTGAAATTAGGACTTTTCCCTGTCCAGTTTATCCCACAACAACTCAATCGGGTTGAGATCGGGCGACTGTGACGGCCATATCATTACTTTAAGTACATTTTTCCTTTCCAATTCGTTCAAATACTCTTTGTACAGCTTCGATGCATGCTCGGGATCGTTGTCATGCTGGATGATTAATTATTCTGCCTATAAGGCGCTGGTTAGAACGTACTACATTTTCCTTTGATATTTTTTATAAATTCTACAAGTCTACAGTTACCCCTCCACCAAAACATCCCCAAAACATCACCGAATCTCTGCCGTATTTTACAGTCGGTATTACACATGGATCTAACATCCGTTCTGTCTTTGACCCCAGATTCATTGATCTGAGCTGCTGTCTCTGGTCTCGTGAGTCGTTGATCAATAAAATACGTTTATCTTCGGCGGTGGTGATTTTTCGAGGCCCCCTTGAACATTTTCTATAGCCGAAGCATATTTTTTAATGTTGTAGTCGAGGTATTTCTAATTTGGCGGCAATGATACGGTTACATTTACTTAGAATATGAAGACTACTCATCAATTTGGGTTTTTAAGTAACAAATGCACAAATGATGCTATATTCTTCTTCCTAAATAATGTCTAATCTAGCCTAAACAGCCATCACTCCACTACAACAACTTTTTGTGATTTTTCTAAGGCTTTCGATTTTGTAAATCATATTTTAATCAACAAATTGCAGTACTACGGTTTCGGGGAACACCTCTCGCATGGTTTAAGTCATATCTTACCAATAGAAGTCAGCTTGTAAGGGTTGTTACAACGAAGTCTTCTTGCAAGCCAATAGAATGTGGAGTGCCAAGTTCCTCCTGTTTGCGCTGAAATTAGTTTCCAAAGTACTGAACTTATCTACTTACATAACTACTCCACGTTTTGAATTAGTTGAGGGCTCAATATTTTACAGTGCAAAAAAATGCACAATCACTTGCCAATTGCATTCCGCAATAATTTGAGGGCATATTTACTGGAAAATGCCTTGTGGTTTTCTTCTGTATATTGAAATTTTATTGTTTTTTAGTTTTTACAAGCCTTTGTCTACAAATTGTAACAATTTTTTGACAATAAAGCATTTCTCTCTCTCTCTCTCTCTATGAAGACGATAGCTCTTGCACAAAAAGATGTCTTGGTCCAAAAACTACTAAACTACAATCATAAACACCGAAGAAAACAATTCACAGTTGAAGAGTAATAAACAAATCAGCTGGTCTTTGCAAGTTTTAACTTGTGGTACTCTTAAATAGATTTGGCCAATTTGAGATATGATAAGATACATTTTGAATGTATTTTCAATTCATGTTTTTATTTATACGTAGATGTTTTTTTATGTGGTCATCTTTTATTGTTTCAGATTTGAAGAATAGACGAAGAACCCTTAGGAATTCGAGGTGCGCCGTTTGCTTAAGGCCGACAGGTAAAGTCCGTACATTTTTTAACCTTTTGGCTTTGTTTAGTCAACTTGTTACCACTAAGTTATCACTAATTCACCCACCATAAACTGTTACGTGTGTGATGAAAGGAATTTGAAAAAATTTCCCATAAAAAATCCTTTTATTTCTTTTGCATTTATTTTGATTGGTAATTGGATACATATGAAAAGTTTTTTCTCTATTTTCATCAATTATTTTGGCTGAAATAAAGTGAGGAAAGTTACCGGTGCACACACGATAAACAACGTAGCAAAATTAAGAAAAGAATGTAAAAAATCATATTTTCTAATGAAATTATATTTTTTCAGATAAAATATGTTCAAACTAATAGAGATTTAAGTTTAGAATATTTACTTTGTTTCTATATTGAAAGGAACATCTGGTTTGAGTGTCAATTTGATTGAGTGACAGCCACTAGCCGACGACCACCCAAAATCGTTTCAGATTTTACCCTTTTATGTCATCCCTCCACCGTTTTATAGACTAGGGCAAAAATAAGAAATTTTAAAGCCAATTAAACTAATATTATTAATTTATTTCCAATAAGACGGATGCAATATAAAATGAAAATGCATTTTTGCAGGTAAAAAATGCATCTTGAATAGTGCATCTCGAATGGTGTGAAAATGAAAAATTTATAACCCCGAAAATATTGCCAGAAATGAAGTCAATGTTACTATTCGGGTATTTTCGAGGTCGTTGTACACGAACATTACGACGGCGATGATCTGAAGGGTACCAGGTACCCTGGGGAAGTGGTTTATGCATCGTCTCCTGAAGTCTCGAGGAAATTCGTTATGAAATTGTCTAAATTTATACATCGTAGTGGTTTTTTGAGGTCTTCGAACACGAACATCACGATGAGAAAGATCTGCAAAGTATCTGGTGCCCGGGGTGGCTGGTTTATACTTCGTCTCTTGGAACCCCGAGAAACTTCGCCACGAAATTGGACGAATATATACTTCCTGTGGTCGCCTTTGATGTCGCTGATCATGAATATCACGACAGCAAAGGTACCTGGTGCCCAGAGTGGCCGACATCTTCGACGACTACTGAAGTCCCGTGGAAATTCGTTCTGAAATGTGCGAAATAGGTACTTGATGGGAGTTTTTGAAGTCGCTGAACACGAATAATATAACGGTGATGACCTGCAAGTGACCTGGTGCCCGAGGTGGCTAATCTATAAGTCATCTCTTGAAACCCCGTAGAAATTTCTTATGAAATTGAACAAATATATACTTCCTGTGGGTTTTTGATGTCGCTGATCATGAATATCACGTCAGCAAAGGTACCTGGTGCCCAGAGTGGCCGACATCTTCGACGACTACTGAAGTCCCGTGGAAATTCGTTCTGAAATGTGCGAAATAGGTACTTGATGGGAGTTTTAGATGTCGCTGAACACGAATATTATGACGGTGATGACTTGCAAGTGACCTGGTGCCCGAGGTGGCTGGTTTTTACTTCGTCTCTTGGAACCCCGAGAAACTTCGCCATGAAATTGGACGAATATATACTTCCTGTGGGTTTTTGGTGTCGCTGATCATGAATATCACGACAGAAAAGGTACCTGGTGCCCTGGGTGGCCAACATCTATGTCATCTACTAAATTCCCGTGGAAATTTGCGAAATTTGTACTTTCTGGGAGTTTTTGAAGTCGCTGAACAAAAATATTGCGACGGTGATAATCTGCGAGATACCTGCTGCCCGGGTTGGCCTAATATATACTTCCTGTGTGTTTTTGAGATGGTTGATCATATCACGACAGCAAAGATACCTGGTGCCCCGAGTGGCCGAGATTTTCGACGTCTACTGAAGTCCCCAGGAAATTCGTTCTGAAATGTGCGAAATAGGTACTTGATGGGAGTTTTTGAAGTCGCTGAACACGAATATTATGACGGTGATGACCTGCAAGTGACCTGGTGCTCGAGATGGCTAGTTTATACGTCATCTCTTGGAACCCTTTAGAAATTTGTTACAAAATTCGACAGATATATATTTCCTGGGGGTTTTTGAGTTCGATCATGAATATCGTTATGAAATTTTCGAAATTGGTACTTGCTGGGTTTTGAGATCGCTGAACACTAATATTACGACGATGATGACGTGCTAGGTACCTGGTACATGGATCATACGTCGTCTCCTCGGAGAAATTCGTTATGAAATTGGCCAAATTCACATCCTGGGGTTTTTTGAAGTTTCATTTTTCATTATAAAAATAAATTATTTTTCACATTTTGCAATGTTTATTATTTGCTGCATTAATATAATGTTTCTTCATTTTCGTCGCTTCCCATTTCATTTTCTTCGTCTGTTGTTTCTTTGGCAGAATATTTATGATACTCGGCGGGTCAGGCAATTGTGTCATTTTGATGGGGACTAAAAGCTGTTCTTTTAGTTCCACATTGATCCACGTGAAGCAACATCTTCACTTGTATATAAACTCTGTCCAAACTTATTAAAATGATCTGGTGGGTCATCGTGGGACGCCAAAGGACGACGTAGATATCGGTCGCCATGGACACCAGGTACTCGAAAACCCCCCGGGTACTGATATTGACAAAATGAACTTTTCAAAATACATTTTTCTCCTGCACAAAAGTAATTTTCGTTTGTGATTTGTAATTTTTGTCACAAATTTGTCTGAGGCTTTTCCGAATCGAATGTACTTTGTTACTGTTAACCAATTTTTTTATTATTATTCTTACTATAATAATATGCAGCGCCAGGTCTATAATGACCGAAAAACCGACTAAAACCATTACCTACAACAAACTTTATCGCATCGACCAATCGATATGATATTTCAGTCATCGACATCGTCGTTTTTCCCATCTTCAACCGCGTAAATCAAACCCTCACTTAGATACATCAACGGACCCGCTTTGCACTACGCCGGCTTCGGTTTTACGTAATGCGAGTTCATAGGCAGCACGAAATGATAAAGAAACTTCAAACGCCGGCGGTTATTCCCTTCTATGAAATTATATGAACATTTTCACACTTTTATTAATTTGACCTGTTTACCCTTTTCATGAATCTCAGCCATTCGAGGTACCTCCAAAACTTGTGATTTAAACGCATCATCCGCTACTTCAGGTGCGGTTATTTTTGATCTGCGATCAATTCGATGTTTTAACTGTTCGAAAACATTTTTGTTTGAACTGATGTGTGAGAGCTCGCATTGTCGTGGTGTACCATTCAGAATTGACCGTTCCACGTCGAAGTTTTTCGAGCGCGAACAACTTTTGTTGAATTTAATTCGATTTTTGCTTAGTTCATATGCATAGATCCATGGGTCACGATTATATCGATGTCTTTTGAAGCTTTCGAGCGATTGTAAAATAATATTTCATTTATTCAATATTTATGAACATTTTGTTAGCCAAATGTTTATAAAATATTGAATGTTTGCGAGTGGAATTGAATAATCAATATCAATAATCAATATCAATAATCAATATCAATAATCAATATCAATAATCAATATCAATAATCAATATCAATAATCAATATCAATAATCAATATCAATAATCAATATCAATAATCAATATCAATAATCAATATCAATAATCAATATCAATAATCAATATCAATAATCAATATCAATAATCAATATCAATAATCAATATCAATAATCAATATCAATAATCAATATCAATAATCAATATCAATAATCAATATCAATAATCAATATCAATAATCAATATCAATAATCAATATCAATAATCAATATCAATAATCAATATCAATAATCAATATCAATAATCAATATCAATAATCAATATCAATAATCAATATCAATAATCAATATCAATAATCAATATCAATAATCAATATCAATAATCAATATCAATAATCAATATCAATAATCAATATCAATAATCAATATCAATAATCAATATCAATAATCAATATCAATAATCAATATCAATAATCAATATCAATAATCAATATCAATAATCAATATCAATAATCAATATCAATAATCAATATCAATAATCAATATCAATAATCAATATCAATAATCAATATCAATAATCAATATCAATAATCAATATCAATAATCAATATCAATAATCAATATCAATAATCAATATCAATAATCAATATCAATAATCAATATCAATAATCAATATCAATAATCAATATCAATAATCAATATCAATAATCAATATCAATAATCAATATCAATAATCAATATCAATAATCAATATCAATAATCAATATCAATAATCAATATCAATAATCAATATCAATAATCAATATCAATAATCAATATCAATAATCAATATCGATAATCATCCTACTATAAATTTTTTTCAATTTTTATCATTTTTAAAATCTAGACTTTCATCACCACCAACTTTGTTTTTAATATTTCGCTTAAATGTAGTCACCAATTAAGAAATGGTTTTAGCGATCGAAGCGAAAGATAAAGGACGAATGAAGGGAGAAAAGAAAAAAACAACAACAAACTATTTATTGGTCACTACCTAAATTAAAATTAAACCGTGCGTGAAAAATGAAACCGGAGGACTTGTGACATACAGATAAAAATAGAATTTGTAGAGGTCGGACGACCACGACAAGTTTAAAAATTGTAGAGATGGAAACCACTGGAATTATTAAAAACAATAGTCATATTCAGCGAAGCTAGCTACTGCTACCTACCGGTTTATACTTTTTTCTCTTTTTTAGTTAACCTTTCGTCGTGCGCGACTAGAATATATTTTGGTCTACCAAAGTTTCTTTGTATCACAACAAAGAGTAGACCATTTAACTATCTTCCCAATCGCTTTCCAAGAGTTAGAGACGCAAAACCTACAGAGTTGGTTGAATTCAAGGAATTTGTCCGATTACTCTATCTGGCTGCGGTACTAGAGAGTGATCGGCAATCCTTGGAAGAACTGAGAGTGAAACGGAATAATTGGCAGTCCACCAAATGGTCCAATCATTTGCAAATAATTAGATAAAATTTTCCCCATTATTTGGATCTGGAAATGACGAAATTAGAACCACTGACATACAATCGAATCCAATGGGGGTTTTCTCGAGGCCAGTAGATTTACAGTACTACTTGAACATACTACTGAATTTAGATAATTTGGATTCCTTTCTCAAGAGTTCGTGAACGAGTGGAATTTTGTATGGGTACAGTTTTTATACCTTGAAAAACTTTACTACAAACGACGGACTAATATTTTATGGCAAGACAATTTCTGTCGCGTTCTCCTCTATTGACAGCAAAATATCAAAATTTTCATCGTCGCTTAATTCTGGTCTCGTTAAATGAAACTTATACTTCAAGTAACCCACCGTCATTAAAACTTCTATCCTCTCTTTTTCGGTTAAAGGAACCATAATAAGAAATGTACTTGATCTCTCAGATGAATTGCTTCCATTCAGGTTACGAATCATATTGCGCCTGTCAGAGGGTTAAAGCTTCTTGTGTAGCTTCATCTACGAACATGTTAGTGTTTCAGTAACAGTTTTCATCACTATAATATTCTGGTACAAACACTCCTGTTGCTCCTTACTAACATCTTCCAAACTGTCTGGCAATTTTTTATACACAACAAATATTCTAAACTTCATTTTTTTTCTCTTTAGCTACAATAGTTACATATCCTGGTTCTTTTTCATTTCCAGAACTTTATAATGACATCTTCAAAGACAAACACCTTCGTTTAGTTGAAAATTTTTGTAAACATGCAGTAGAGATACTTGAAACATGGTCCATCTCTAGCTAAAGCCTTCACAAACTGTTTTATATGGCCCACCTTTGGATCTAGGATTTGAATCTACAAGATTTTCACACCAAGATTCTCACAAACCAAGCCTGCAAGAAACATATTTCATAAAACAACTTTGCTAACCAACTAGATAGTTTTAAACCAGCACGTTTTACCAACCATTCATCAGTTTCAATACTCTCATTGGGAAATAACTTTACTAAATTCGTCCTGCTACGGATTATCAGGATTTTTTTGGCGTGTAGTCTTCCCCAGAGAGTAGTCCGTCAGTTTCCTAGTCCAGAACTTCCAGAATTCCATATCTTCTTAGTGGTCTTGAAATACCAAGAGCGCTCACTACTTCACTAAGACTAAGTTTTGTGTGCGGCAAGTTTGTATCGCCGGATGGGTGCTGCTATAGGGTATCTTTGGGTCCTTGTATCTCCAAACATTCTGGTTCGGATCTAGTCTTACAGCTTCCTTTATCTTAAATATCAGACCATTCGTACCATACGAATAAAATGTATTATTCGAGAATATGGTTTCAGTGGATTGGCTCCTGTTGGATCCTTGGGTGGCGCATTCAGACTTCTGTCGTACCGAATCCGAACTATTTTGATCCCGATGATATCTGTTCCTTCTAATAGTTTCTTCATAGCGACTTCTTGTGCTATCTTATTCGTCTTTAGAAGGTCTAAAGGGTTTTTTGCTTCTTTCACAGTATAATCGGTTTCATATAATATTGGTTTCAATTGATTGATGATACTTGGATCTCAGTTATCCTTTGATGATATGTCTTTTTCGTTTACCTGAAGTTAACTTAAATAGATGATATCCTACCTTTTCCATTGTATTTTTAACTCAATTAACAAACTAGATTAGGTAATTAGTTTATTAAAAGCGAAACCACAGATAGGTTCCAAAAGAACGCTATTTCAACATCTCTACTTGAAATATTTAGAAGCAACACCATGCGGCATATAAAGACGCCGAACCCCAAACGTCGAGGTGCAGAGAACCGAGAAAAGGAAAAGGGCCAAAACCGAGGAGGACCTACAGGTGTTTTATACGTTTTTAGCACGTTGTCGGGCACATCCGGTCAACCCTATCCTACTTTCCGGCTTCATCGAACAACAAACCAGAAGTTTTTAACGAGTTACGCTTGCCTGGGTGGCATTTGCTAAAGTTAAATCAAAGCCATTTATGAACATTTAGCATTAATTAAAGTTTAGATTTTTATTTTCATGGTAGGGTAGTTAGACGACGGAAATTATTTTCTGTTTAAGCAATTTGAATACTTACAACACTATCATGTTTTGTCTAAAATAATTTATTGTCATCGATATTTGTTATTTCATGATATTATCACGAAAATTTATATGAATTTAGTTTAAAGCACGTATGTATGTATGAATTTGGGTTCTCGTATACATTGCGACCCAAAGGATCTCTTGCGTCCCCTTTTCTTTCAACAATACTGAAGATCCCAGTGTTCACAGCTGATCCATCAATCCTACTCCTTTGTGGATAGGGATTTGGTCCTCTGCCTTTGCCTGTCTCAGCCCTCGCAGATATTTTGTTTTCTACATTAAGACAAAGGCACTATATACGAGTGCCGTTTTTTTTTCAACCTCCGATAGGCTATTAATAGAAGATAAGTTCATATAAAACAATAATTTTACTACCAAAAGATTAGTACACTTACTTTCATATATGTGGACAAGCTTTTGAATGCAAGAAAGTTGCCGCCAATGAATTTTAGTAGTAATGGTGAATCAGCGGTTTTCTTTAACCATTCTGTCAGATCGTTGCTTCATCATAAACATCACGACCGCCATCTTTAAACTTTCGACACCATTCACGCACACCATTACTCAAGAAGGTTTCCCCATACACACGATGTATTTCTGCAGTACTATGGACTGTAGCCTGTAGAAAACGAATCACATTTCGCAATTGGCGGGAGCAACAATAATGGCGGCTTTAGCACAACGCCGACTGACGCCTGAATGTAAACAATGGCGGAGTGTGTAGTGCGAGAGCTTCGCAGTCGTTTACAGCGCATGCCCGCGTAGCGTCTGCACGGAGCGATCGGAGGTTGCACAAAAAACCATAGAATCTGGCGGTCCACAGTATGGTATGGTATGGGCCCATTTTCAGATACGCATTTGGAAAACTCAATATATGCGCATAAATATGCAAATCATTTAGTCAAAATATGCTTAAAAGTGTTGAAAATATGATAAAAAATTCTCGAATTTCAATTTATTGATTCATTTAGCAATAAATAGACATTTTAAGTTGTTTAGGTAGATCTTAAAGTGTTTTTATTATAAAAAGCAAATTGTATTTAGTTATTAAACAGTAAATCATTGGTTTTCGATGTTCACAATAAAAAAATTTTGTCTTTTAAAAATTGTAAACGGAAACACTGAGGAAAATGAGGAAATCATGATCTCCAGGAACAGGCTTAGGAAGAAAAAATTGTTGAAAGAGTCTCATGTCAATGCAATAAAGTCCCTTCCATACGTTTAATATATCGTTCCCAATCACACACTATTTTTTAATTTTTTTAAACGGTATATTAGTTCATAAAAAATAAGTTTAAATATCTAAATAACGCGCCAAAACGCATTTGTTGTCACATGACTGAGTGTGACGTTGTATGACGTAGAAAGTAAGTAAACAGACTTAAGTGAGGTTAGAAGTAAATACAGTTTAAGCAGAGTTGTTTAAAAAACACTCGCACGGATGTGAGTATTCAATTTTGTTGAATACAAGATAATGTATTATTGGTGCATTGTACCAGAATGTACAAACTCTAGTATAAAAACACTAAATAAAGTTTTCGTGCGAATCCCTCGAGAGGAAAAGCGACAAAAACAATAGTTTCGAGCTATAAGAATGGATTATGCCAGCTTCAAACCTGGTAGTCCAGTGAAGACCATTTCAATGTAAGTTTTATCTATTGGTATTTGAAAAATGTTGACTAATTGTTATTTTTAATGTAGCTGGAAACATATTAGGAAAATTATATGATGTGGAAACTAACTCAATACAAAAACATTCGAAAAAAAACTGCTGATTGGACCAAATTCGATTGCCAGAAAGACCTGAAAAGGGCATTTTGTTAAAACACCTCGTCCGTTGGCCTTAAAACTACAAAAAACTTCAAATTTCAGCCGAAGTAAATAATTGATTATTAGCAATAGACGTAGCAACCATGAATGCATTTACCTTAGGTAGATTGTCCGATCTTGCTTCGATAAATCCTATTTCGAACAACCATTTCAATTAGAATAGTCTTTGAAACCCTTACAAAAACACAAATCGCTGTAAACAACCACTCACAACAACAAAATGGCGACCACGTTTCGGTATTTACTTACTTTCTACGTCATAATCGCAGAAACCAATAGAAACATGTTTTCTGTCACGTGCTATTATTGAAATTATCATCAATTTATATTCGCGATTTATATTTATATATTTTTAGTTATAATACAATTTAACCTAAATGCATAAATAAATATAAAATTGTTTGTAAAATACTCAAATTACCGACCATTGCAAGGACCCTGCTGGACTCTTTTTCTCGTGTGAAGTGTTATCCAAGGATTTATACCACGAATATTTTCTTACAAAATAAACTGAATTTTGGCAAGAAAATGTTAATAGAGGAGACATTATAAATAAATTGAAGATTAAGTTGATAAAAAATTTTTAATCCACGATTCTGAACCGAACAAAAATTCACATTTTTCCTATATCCAAACGCAGTTCTTTACATGGCTTAATTGATACTGACGCATAACTTTTTTCGATATTTTATAAAAATTAGTAAAACACCACAACATTACAGTGTACAAATCGATGTTATCTCTTCAAAAGCGCAAAATAAATAAGAGCCGACACAAATTGGTCTACACCCTATAAGGATCCCCCAACAGAACACAGGGTTATAGGTTTAAATCGACTTAGTTTGAATTTCTGACTTACTTTTCCTTTTATCCGTTCGATTAACTGTTCCAAGATTAATTCCTTGGAAAGTATAATTGCTCTATAATATCAGATTTAAAGAATTTTGTCTTGAAACGTCTGCCAAAGCTCTACATCAAATATAAGCAAAAGATTAAGAAGATGATCCAGAAAGTACAAGGAAAATACAAATATTTTGAAAAAAAATATATTTATTTGTCATCTTAACCCCATTTTAACTCCAAACTCTTTTCCCAGCGATGCTCAATATCTTCGATATCGTTTTTATAATCAGAATCGTCAAGCTCCTCAAAATAACCATTAACTGCCGACATCACCTCTTCATTATTGGAAAATATTTGACCACCGTGCGATTTTTTTAGCTATGGGAACAGAAAATAATCCGAGGGAGTTAAATTTGGCGAATACGGTGTATGAGATAGCAATTCAAACTTTAATCCATTAATTTTGGCCATTGCAATAACGGATGTTTCAGCTGGTGGATTGTCTTGATGAAACAACACTTTCTTCTTAGACAAATGCTTGATTTCTTCGCTCAAACGTTGCAATAATACTCGCCGTTGATAGTTTTTCCTTGTTCAAGATAGTCAATAAAAATTATCCTACGCAAATTCCGAAAAACCGACGCCATGACGTTGCCTGCAGATGGAACGGTCTTTGCCTTCTTTAGAGCCGTTTTTTCCTTTTCAGTGCATTGTTTTGGTTTGGGGTGAGAAGAGATGGACCCATGTTTCATCCATGGTTATGAAATGGTGCAAAAATTCGGCTTTATGTCTGTGAAACAATGCCAAACATCTTCAAATCGCTGTTTTTGTTCCATTGTGAACATTCATTTTGCGCACAGCTTTCTCACGTCCCAATTTACAGTTATTATGCGATGTATCGCACTTTTCGAAATGCCTTTTATGTCTGCTAGCTCGCACATTTTCAGTCGACGATCATCCAGTGGATTTTCTTCAACATTTCTCAAGTCGTCACCTCATTTGATCGACCACTGCGATGCTGGTCTTCGCAGGTCTTACGGTCTCGTTTAAGCCAATACCAAACAACGTGGCGTCTCCAAACTTGAAACATATGCTGTATAGATTGTCTACTTTCTAATGCAGTGATATTTTTCAAGCAACAACCACCATCTCTAGGCCAGGAACCATTCTCCTATGGTACAGTCATCACCGTAATTGATGTTCATGTCACCCTGTATGATAGATTAAAATATTTAATCACAAAAAAATGCTGTTACATTATGTTAGCATCGCCATTGCAAGATATTACTGTTGCTTGATACTCATTTAAAACCACCTTTGTAGATAAAAAGTTGACGAATATGCGGGCGAAGAGACTACGCCTCAAAAAAGTTATTACGGGCATTAAGCCGTTCATAATGGTCCGTTTCTGGAGTCTTTTCTTTTGATGACGTCTCCTTAAGTCGTCGTAATCCTCGCGTTTTCAACCCATTTTGCACGTGATGTTCCCATCAAGTACTCGACGAAAAAAAGGAGCGAGAGGATAGACTTAGAAAATGAGAGATTCATTTTTTGTGGAAAAAATATTACTAATGTGCAACTAGAGGAAATATTAAGAAATAATTCGAAATTATAGTCCAGCGCGCTTTCCATCTCACGTGGAAGTTCACTTTCTAGTCGTTCCTGATGGTATAGTGGACATTTTTGTTGCTCTTTCTTCAATAGGTGCTCATGGGTTAACTCTACTTCTTCAATTACTACGCTGACTGTATTTAGGTCCATCCTCGATCAGCAATATGCTAAAATGTTGAATCCTTTCATGTGCAGTTATTAGCTGTAGTGATGTTTTGGTATTTTCATTTTAATAAGGAATTTCCATGTTGCACTACACTTCCACCCTTCCCTCATATTATAGAGATGCTCTATTTGTGAGCTTACAAATAATCCCCATTCAATTACTGCCTCGTTAAGTTTGGTCATTTTTAAACATAGCTTTAACAAAATTTCTAATTGATAAACTTCTCCATGGTCCAATTTTTGTTTACTCTTCATATGGGGTGTGAATCCTAGGAAAAACGAAGAAAAAAATTGCGAAAAAATGATATTTTTTGCAGTATGGAAAAACAAAATTTTGTTCACTTCTTTATCCTTCGAATTTATGCTTTTATGTAGACTGTACAAAAATGGATAAAGGGTTTTTAAGGATTCCATACGAGATCAAAAATAATGCTTTTGGGTGAGATAGTGTGGATAGTCCTCACAACAACATATTTTTCCTTCGGGCCCTGGAGAAGATTTCATTAAAATACGCCGAGTGGTCCGCTCTGGGCTATGCGGAAAATTCAATTGCGGACCTATGGACCGCACTGGGGCTCAACGTATCGGTGGTGAAAGAATATTAACCGGGTTAATTAAAGAATCATTTTTGACATTTTTATGACTTGGAGTCGTTTAATCTAAATCCCAAAAACCTGTTTTTTAGATACATTCAAATCACGCAGGTACCAAATCGTTTAAATCGCTTTGACTCAATAAGTGCTGACGGTTTATAACTTGAGTCAATATATAACTTGATGACTTTGATGACAAGTTTCTCAGTAGAATCTGGATATTATGATCGATTTGGAGGCTTTGGCGCAGGCGGTATGTAGGATCGGTTTGTTGGTAAAAGACAAATTTCATTGTCTCCATTCACCCAAGGTTTAAACAACGCCCATATTTCTATTTATTTAAAGAAATTCGCTATTTGGCAAGTATATTTCGAAGAAATTGTGTACATACGCCTTCCCACAACAGCTTCGGCCAATAGAAATGCATTTATGTTTACTATTCGATGTTATCATTGGTAAACCTTGGTAATGATTAGTCCACGTGGACTGACGGTTTGTTAGATGTTTACTGAATTATATACGGGGTGTAAACATTATATTTTATTTCTTAATTAGGTATGAGTGTCGTGCGTACTTACGAAATATTGATTGTTCCTGACTTCTGCAATTGATATTGAAAAAACTATGATTTTTTTGTTTACTAATGTCTTTTAAACACCCTATCCGTTCACTTTATCAACCCCTAATAGTACGTTTTTATTAGTAACAAGATTGAATCACTATTTTTAGATTTTAGATATTAAATAATTTCAAATTATTGCTTCAACGTTTTTATATTCTATTAAATTATAAGTTTAGCCCTGAGTTCTTTCTATTTTTGTTTTCGTGGTCCATTCTTCTTTATTTTCGACGTTAGTTCTTACTTGGTGCCTTACTAAATACTTTTGAAAACTAATTACCTATACTTCCAAGGATAATCGATATATAAAGATTGAGTTGTGAAGTCAAAGTCCAACGATGGACATGTACAAAACCAACGTGTGAAGCTTATATTGAAAAACAAAATGAAATAATTGTGAACTCAGCTCGGACGCAACTAGTATAGGGCCCAATCTAAATGGATTCACGCAACAAAATCGATGTTTTCGATTTTTTTCAAACTTTGAGATATCATTCTATAATCAATTTGAGGAAATTTGGCCACTTTCATTTTTCCGACAAACGTTTTTCGAACCCTGTGGTGCCATGTGGAAGTTTACGTCGTGAATACGCTATTTGAGAATTTCAAACTGTCGCCATTATGGCCCAAATTGACCTATCGGGACCAATTTTTTTTCAAAATGTGCGTTATTCACTCTACTTTCAGCTGGTGTTCTCAGAATTAACATTTAATTGAAAATTTTCCGGGAAATCCGGAAAAATTATAAAATGACTTTTTTTCAAAAGCGATTTCTCAAAACCTCCACTCTTAATTTGCACGAATTTTGAATACGTTTTTCAGGAATCCCCGACGTACTTTTTTACCGAACGGCAGTTAATGAGAATGCTCCGTTAGGAAAATATGGTCCCTCATGTCGATTTTGACCTATCAAAAAACTCACATCCGTTGTTTATTTCACTCTCAGCGCTTATAAAGTGGATTTTACCGTAAAACTAACAACTCCATCGTATTTTACGTGAAAAAATACATAGAAAACATACGAGGCGCCTTGTAGGCATGCACTGTAGGCGACTGCGAAGCTCTCGCACTACATACTTGACATTCAGGCGTCAGTCGGCGTTGTGCCACAGCCTCCTAAACATTATTGATGCTCCTGCCAAGTATGGATTGAGAAGCGTGATTCGCTTTCTACAGGCTGAAGGCCAGAATGCTGCAGAAATCCATCGGAGAATGAGTCACGTATATGAAAATCGTCATACTCTACTCATTTACAAATCCCCGGAAAAATCCAACATTATTCCCAAAGCTTGTAATAATTTACATTTTCGATCTTTTATTTTGCAAAGAAAGAAATAATAGAATGATATATGTTTTCCATTTATTTTTTCATGAAGTATACGACGGAGTTGTTAGTTTTGGATAGGTCAAAACCGACATTTTCGATCCGGGACCATATTTTCCTAACGGAGCATTCTCTTTAACTGCCGTTTGGCAAAAAGATACGTCGGGGATTCCTGAAAAACGTATCCAAAATTCGTGCAAATCAAGGATGTGGTTTTTGAGAAATCTCTTCTGGAAAAAAGTCATTTTTTATTTTTTCCGGATTTCCCGGAAAATTTTCGATTCAATTTCAATTCTGAGAACACCAGCTAAAAGTAGAGTGAATAAGGTACATTTTGGAAAAAAAATCGTCCCGATAGGTCAATTTGGGCTATAATGGCGACAGTTTGAAATGCTCAAATAGCGTATTCACGACGTAAACTTCCCCATGGCACCACAGGGTTCGAAAAACGTTTTTCGAAAAAATAAAAGTAGCCATATTTTTTCAAATTAAATATAGATTATTTCCCAAAGTTTCAAAAACATCGAAAAGATCGATTTTGTTGGGTGAATCCATTTAGATTGGGCCCTATACTAGTTGCGTCCGGGGTGATTAGCTTAGATTAGGATTTCCCGAAAAATATTTGATTCAATGTTAATTCCGAGAACACCAACTGAAAGTAGAGTAAATAACGCACATTTTAAAAAAAATTGGTCCCGATAGGTCAATTTGGGCCATAATGGCGACAGTTTGAAATGCTCAAATAGCGTATTCACGACGTAAACTTCCCCATGGCACCACAGGGTTCGAAAAACGTTTTTCGAAAAAATAAAAGTAGCCATATTTTTTCAAATTGAATATAGATTATTTCCCAAAGTTTCAAAAACATCGAAAAGATCGATTTTGTTGGGTGAATCCATTTAGATTGGGCCCTATACTAGTTGCGTCCGGGGTGATAAGCTTAGATTAGGATTTCCCGAAAAATATTTGATTCAATGTTAATTCCGAGAACACCAACTGAAAGTAGAGTAAATAACGCACATTTTAAAAAAAATTGGTCCCGATAGGTCAATTTGGGCCATAATGGCGACCGTTTGAAATGAGTCTACCATCTGAAATGCTCAAATGGCGTATTCAAAACGTAAACTTCCACATGGCGCCACTGGGCTCAAAAAAAATTTTTCGGAAAAATAAAAGTGGTCATATTTCTTCAAATTAAATATAGAATGATATCCCAAATCGAAGACATCGATTTTTTTGCTGGGTGAATCCATTTAGAACGGGCCATAGATCTTTACAGGTCCGGTAGATCGCGGGACGCAACTAGTATGCAACGTTTCCTTGTTTTTTATCTTTTTCTCAATATTTCTGTTATCCCTTCCATGATTTGTTAAATCTATTTCACTACCATTTGTTATTTTCTTATGCTTAAACTGGTCTCTTATTTGTCAACTATGTGCCCAAATCATTTTAGCTTGTTTTTCTTGTTTTAGCTATTGATGCAATACATCTCCTATTCTGTCATTACCTGTCGAGTACTTCATTTCCCGTAATCTGCTTTTTTTCTTTTGGTTAGTACCCAGTACACCGTCTTATATACCTATATCATTTTGGTTTCTTAAAAATGTTTTTCTATTTGAAACTTTTGGTTTTTCTGAAGCTTCACCTTGCACTTAGTACAGTTTCATTATTTTTTTTGCTATAATTAGTTAAGTAATCTTCTACTTTATCAAGAACGATTTATTTGCTGGATACACCCTGTTTATCATCCTGGTTGCAACAGGTCAACTCCTTGAAAACGTTGGGGTATCAAAACCCACTGAAACGCCATAAGGAATTAGTCTCGTTGAAACGTTTTTACCGGATTTGCGACATCGAGGGTAAGAAACTGTAAAATAGAAAAAATAGCTAATAAAAGAGATTATCGTTTCAATTCTCCCTTCGCGATTTTCTTCATTGCTTCTCGTCAACATAAAAAATGTTTAGTTCTTACAAACTCGATCTGATAAAGCCATTTTGAACATCGATATGACAACTCGCTCACAGTCGAGGGGAATTAAGAGGATTTGTCCTACCGTCAATTATATATCGACATTTTTAAGTATTCTCGTCATTTCCGATTATTTATACTTCCGTTTATGAATCTGTGTCACACATAATTATTTCAACGTTTAACAATTAATGTAAAAAAATGGGTAATACCCTTGGTACGTAATGGTAGTACCTCTATAAGATGTGATTCCAAACTCTGTTTCTATCTACGTCGACCTCAATATTATTTCTCTGGGTCTTCGTTCCTGTTATTCCTATAATTAATATAATAAATAGAAAGTCGAAAAAAATTTAATAGTAATAAAAAATGATAAAGGTAGACAGCACTAGAGATCTAGCTTAAAATGGATGAATCCTGTGGGTATCACTGGCTTTGATGAGAGTTTCTACCTCCCAATCTGAAAGTTTACTCCCACGTATGAAGATTTTGGTCTGTCTGCAACTATATGGCCGAATATTAGCCTCTGTTGCCCCACAGATTAAATCACAAGTAATGTACTGCAGGTTTGAATCTTATTAGCTATTGAATGGCTCTAAGCTTCAAAATCAGAGAGCAGGGAAGTGAAGGGAAGCACAAAATATGACGATTTGGGGTGATGTACCTCTATAACACAGCTGCATCCCCGAGAAATTATAATTTTTTTATGTAAAAGCAAGTACAAGAATCGTTAGAGTGGTGTGAAGATGCCTGTGGATAATGATCTTGATCTTCTGTATTGGTTGTATTGTTCGAGAAAGACGTGCCTTGGTAGCTGATCCAATTGGGCGTCTGCAAGAGAATTCGGTGGTCATGAGCCACGTCTGCATGGCGAGTAGATCCTGCCAAAAACTGCTCCAAGCAGAACTATGTTGGAGAGCTCGGAAGAGCATCTGCTGTAGTAGTATCGGTAAAACAGAGTCAGATCTGCGATCTTTCTTCTATGCTCTAAGCTGTTCAAGTTTCTGGTCAATTCTGGATTGAGTCGAGCATCTTCAGTACCAGGCAATCGAAACATCATGAGGGGTTGATTATGTCTCTAAAAATCATAATATATTTGGTCAGTTTTTGCTGAACTTTCTTTCTAGTGAATGATCTTCAACATTTCTGCTTGTAAATCGCGATAAATGGTAGAAGATGGAATTAAGTTTATTGTTCAATTTGATTCATAATAGCGTTTTCTCAATGATGTCTGTTTCCTCATCTTAGGCACTTATGACATTTTTAAACAACTAAATGTATAAAAAAAGTACGTAAAAAAAATAATAAAGATACTAAGTACTTGAAAACAGATTTGTGGAGTAAACAAAAGCCTCCTTGTGTGTAACTCTCCCTTAGGGTCCTTATCAGAGGGAGTGAAGCAAGATTTTTTCTCATTTCCTTCCATCGAGCGCAAGCACTCGGCAAAGGAACCTTACCGATCACATAATTCCGATATTACATTCCTGTTGTCAAAATACAGAACCGGCTTACGATAATCCCAACCCTCATATTAAATATTTTGTTTTTGTACATAGGATTAACTACAAAAGAGTTTCAACAAAAGTTTCTTCTTGAAACCAGAAAAGTATTTTGATAAAAAAACCTTTTTTTAGATATTTACGACCCTGAAAGGTGGAGGGGACGTCAAAGTATGTTAAAAGATACACTCATGAAACTAAAAAAAGTATCACACAATCCCTATCAATTTTTTTTATTTTTTAAACACGGCCATCACGTTGACAGCACTCAAAAACTTTTTAAAAAAGTGGTCGAGGAATACTCCTGATCATTTTTTCAATATTGTTTCTTAAATCTGTAAAATTCGTGGATTATTCTCGTAACCCTACAAGAAAAAATCAGATGGGATCAAGTCGGGGCTCCGAGGTGGCCATTCAATATCACCTCTTCGTGAAACAACGTGGGAACAACTCAACGTGCAATGCAGCTAAAGAGTTGTTGGCGGTGTGCTATGTGGCCCCATCCCAAGTAGGGCCCAAAAATGCAATTCGCCGACATAGCGACCCGCAAGGGGACCATTTTCTCCCCAAAAACGACAATTTTGTCAATTTAGATGAAAACTCTGAAGAACATGTTGGTGAAATTGTTAAATCTCTAAAATTGCATTCAATCCTATTTCATGTAGAGCTTGCACAATTTGAATTTCAAGGAATAATCAGATAGGATTATGCTTTTGATAATCCCAGTTGAGTCTCACGCTTTCTGACGCAGAGTCGAGGCTGTAGTCTTACAGAATCTGCTACTAACTGAATGTTTCCAAGCGTTCTTGCTGTACTTTTTATTTCATAATTATTGAATTTTCTCAATTTTCTGTTTGTCTTTTAACAAAATACAGATATTTTTTGTTTCAATTGATCCCACCACCATCTATAGTGAAATCAGTTTGTACGACAATTTTTTAGTACTTGATCTAATAGTCAATTTGTTTAAATAATTCGTTTTTATATATAATATTATACAAAATAACTATTTTAGACGACTCCATCTGAAAGTTATCCGTTCTGTATTCATTTACATACCGAAAGTTGCGTTTTGAGTGTTCCATGTAGTTAAAGTGACAGTTCCGTACTGCAAAACACTTTCAGGACGCTCTGGAGTAACTACCTTGACAGTTAACAGTTGACAGTTGGAAGTTAACAGTTGGCAGTTGGCAGTTGACATTTGACAGTTTCACTTCGATGATTTTGCATAAATTTAAATTTTTAATTTTCTGAAATTATTTGTTTTATCCGAAGTTTTGTCTAAATTAATGAATAACGATGAATGATGATGAAAAAGAAAACATCAGCGATGAAGAGTTACTCGAATCCGCGCCACCTGGTGTTTATAATTCTCTATTAATTATTTTCTTTCCTCAGTGTAATTGAAAAAGTTTTGGATCTTATGCGTCGTCTAAAAAATGTTGTGTACGCCGCGGCTGAAATACTACTTTGTTGGAATAATAACATACCGCAATAATTGCATTAGAAACTTCTTTAAAAATTTCCAATGTTGGAAAATAGATCACCACAAATCAGATTTGTAGTACAATCTTCGAAACGGAAGCTGTCAAATTTTGGATCAATTCCTTTCAATAGGTCGTTCGTTTGATTTATGAACAACCCTTAAGCGATTTGTATCCAATTTTTAACAATTCACACTATTTTAACCAAAGAGGATACCTGTTCGAAAGTTTTATATATTCCTGAGCTTAAAACTTTTTTTAGCGATTAGTCTTGGCTTTATAATGAGTGGTCCATGTTACTATTGAGTTGAAATTAACCAGTCAATATGTAGCGTTCCCTCCCCTAGCCCTAATAACAGTTTTTACATGGATCAAATAAGTTTCTTTACTCGAATTTGTTCGATATTATCACATTATTCAGTGAGGCTCGTTTTGAGGTCCGATTTCGTGGATGGTGCAGAATTTCTAGCCCGAACTTTTCTCTTAAAAACCTCGGTGGGCTCTGGTTAATTTAGGGTCAGTAGAGAAACTTTTTGCCTTAAATCTGGACTCTTGTTGGACTTGACATCTTTTGGTAACGACGGTGAACTTTGGAAACAGCAAACTGACTTATGTTCAGGGCACTTGTCACTTGCTTCTAAAATTAAGTTAAGCTTTCAAATGACTGTCATCCCATACTATAATATCTCTAAATCTCTACATCAGTTCCTTAGTTTTCTCTATTCGATATTGATTTATGTTTCTCTATGTCTCTGATGATTATCTTTCGACAAAATGAAATAATATTCCTGTTGTGAAATTCTCGTGATTTTAATACCGAAATTTCCTTCGTTTTTCGGAAAATTTTGGAACGAAATAATATCTGGAGAATATGCAACGTGTGAAAGAACTTGGTAGCTTAAATAACTTACGAAGATGCACAAAAAAAGCACAAAAATTTTGGAAAAGAGTATATTAATTTTTCCTTTGATCACGAGCCATTTTTTTCAAGTCTGGAAACAGAAAATAATCCGAGGGGACTAAATCTGGCGAATAATGTTCATGAGGTAGCAATTTGAACATCAATTCATTAATTTTGGCCATTGCAATAGCGGATGTGCGAGCTGGTGTTCTGTCTTTCTTCTTAGCCAAATGCGGCAACGTTTTTGCTTGATTTCCTCGCTCAAACGTTGCAATAATACTCGCCGTTGATAGTTTTTCCATTTTCAACATAGTCAATGAAAATTATCCCAAGCGCATCTCAAAAAACCGACGCCACGACCTTGCCTGCAGATTTTTTTTGGAGCGCGCTTTCAGTCGACGATCATCCAGTACTGCTTTGTGAATCTTCTTCAATATTTCTGGAGTCGTCACCTTATTTGGTCAACCACTGCGATGATGGTTTTTGCAGGTCGTACGGCCTCGCTTAAACTCTGCTATCCAGTATTTTACTGATGATAACGAAGTAGCAGTCTCAACCAGAGTGGAATCACCTTCAAACTTGAAACATGCTGTATACATTGTGTACTTTTTAATACAGTGGTATCTTTCATGTAACCACCACCATCTCTAGGTCAGACCAGATATTTCTGGAACCATCTTTGTAGTTGTTTCACAGAGTATGCCAATGTACAATGAGTAATTCCAAACTTTCGGAAATTTCCAATTAATTTAATCACTAAATCGACCATAATCATTATTAGAAGTATATTCCAAGATATGTTATCATTTCTTTTAATCTATCTAGTGATGTAACTATTAAAAATGATTTTGTAAGCAATGTTGCCATATTTTATTGATGGTGCCATACTATTTTTAGCGTAGTGTATATAATTATTTGCGAATGTCGGAAATTCGGTTCTGCAAATGCGTGGAATATCGATCTCCGTGAAATTTCCGAAAGTAAATGCCCCTCGAGTTCGCCCAATAGAGTAGTGCAAGCAGGAACAAACCCGGTGGGGTATAACGGGACCGAAGCCGCGTAAGTTGGACAAGGAAGGAAAGCGAAAGAGACAACTATGCATTCCAGCTGAGTAATTACACATCCGGTATGGTGTTCGTAATTCCTTTTCCTAAAAGAATTGGCCATCGCTGAGAACATGCAGAAGGGAAAATAAGCGATGATATCCTTTATTCGAAGCTAATTGTTTTTATTTATTCAATTTTAAGTGATTAGAAATTGTTGAAAAGAAATTCATTCTTCAGCGGTAGAGGTAGAGAAATTGTTTTGTGTCGGGACATCCTGTATATATAATCATCATATTTCATTCATGCACAAACTTTCTTATCACTTTTTTTTATATCCTCTATCCACGTTTATTAAAATTTCCACAATTTCATTTTCCCAAGATTTCTTTTGACGTCCTCTTATCGGTCTTCATTCTACGATCCATTTGAGTTGATATTTTTCAGTTGTTCGTATTAGAATCTGTCTGGTGTTCAGATGTAACTACAAGGTGTCTCAAAAGAAAGTTCATCTTTGTATTGATTAGCGCATGAACGCCAATTAGAGAAGGTATATCAATCGGTAGCCTAGCTCTTAGGAATTTAGTCGTTTCTCGTGAGCGGTGCCTCTAATAACTTCAAGTATAGAGAATACTTGATAAAAAAAGAAGTATGTTGATGGTACTTTTCAATATTCACATAAAAAACGCGGTGATTCGTTTGAAAAACCAAATAATGTATTAGTATTTTGATTCACCCCGTATCAGAACGCCATAACATTGTGGAACACCCTATAAATGAAATGTGAAGACTAACGATGGCTACAACCCCTTTTCAATTTTCAAATGGATATTTCAAAGGACACCCTGTATTATATCACATTAAACATATTCCGTATTGCCGTATTCGAATAATTTGCAATTTCAATTATATTTCACCGAAGTATATACCGTCTCCTTTGAGGTAGACTTCGTAAGTAATCTGGGCGGCAACGCACGCATCTCAGGAGGCGGTTAGCCCAGCGGGCGGTGATTGATGCTTTCTCTTAATGATGTTGCGCCTCGGAACTCGTATAAATACTTTTGACGCCGGCGGTATTGAGGATATCAAAGCCGACTCGGAGCCCATACGTGTGTTGATAAAATGATGAAAGTTTCCTACAATTTCTAATCGCGTGTCGTTCCCTAAACCGAGGAAAATTATATTATATATATCAATGTCAAATGTCAAATTAGAAACGTTGGAAATTATTCTTGGAAAATACGAAACTAATGAATATGAGAAAGTAACATATTATGAGTTCGAGCAACAAGGATTAATTATCCGCCTTAATTTTTTATGTTTACCTGATGCAAAATTTGATGTAAATACATTAAAATCATACGATCAAGAAACGCCAGATGCAAATATTACGAACAAGTCCGCGATATGTGCCCTGGAGCCGGTCCTGTCCGGTTGTAGTAAAATTATAAAATTCGGCAAAGGCGCCGCACGTTTGATATGCCCGGAATTCGTTTGATGTTTGTTATAGCACTTGATTCATTTAGATTGTTTCTTTTTCACCTTCTCGAAAGTTGTATTAATTTATTTGTTTTGTTGATTTATTTTCTAGAACTTTTGAGAATTTTATGTTTGGTTATATAAACGAGTTTGTTTAGTTTATAATTAATAGTCATAGTGAACAAAACGAGGTAAAAAGTAATAAAAAAATTATATAAGTTAGTTAATATAAATTAGTTGAGTGTAGTGTAAATTTTTTAAATAAATTAAGAACCCCACGAATGGAAAGAGTTAAATAAATAAGAAAAACGTCATTTTCCAGATCAAATTGTTTGTTCGGTAAAAACCTGAAAAAGAAATTGTACGTTTTGCTCTCCCTATTAATACGAGGGCTGCTACTAAAGTGTATGTGATTTGAACGCTTCTTCGGGTGTAGAAAAACGTTGACCTCTCAATTTATTTTTGATTTACGAGAATAAAAAGAAAACATTAGATTCCAAACAAGGATTGTATCGCGGATGATCCATCAATTCGTTTGATATACCCGGAATTCGTTAGATGTTTGTTTTTTATATAATTTTTCGTCATAGAACGCGATTTGTTTATATTGTTTCTTTTGTACTAATTTCTCGAAAGTTATATTAATTTATTTGTATTATTTTATTGATTTTCTAGAACTTTTGAGAATTTCTTTTTGGTTATATAAACGAGTTTGTTCAGTTTATAATAAATAATCATAGTGAACAAAACGAGATAGAAAGTAATCAAAAAATTTGACTCTATCGCGGATGATCCATCAATTCGATGTTTCGACTGTTCAAAAACGTTATTGTTCAAACTAATGTGTGTCGCATTGTCGCTGTGGAGGATGATTCGTCTTCTGAGATTGGTTTCCATGATTTTTTTGGCAAACAAATGCTGGTGTACCAATTAAAAATTGATTGTTGGTACAATAAACAGAAGTTGTCGGGTGTTGTAGTTGTACACGGAAAACCAGATGCAAGGAACGACGGAAGGTCAAAATGGTCTTCTAAGATTATCAATCGTCGACTTGAGCAACATTGACGAGCAGATGTTGTAGTTATTGTCTAAATTGCAAGGTTGTATCGTTGGACTTTTGTTTGTTATTAAAACTGATGAGAAAGTTTTGGATTCTTCAAATGCTGTCGCTTTTCTGCAATTTCAGCTTCACTTTTTGAGGCAACAGTGGGTGTCACTTTTCTGGTCGACGTAACCGTTTTTCCTCTTTTGGAAACGGACCACCTACAGTATTCACCGGATCTTGCTCCTAGTGACTTTTTCCTGTTTCGTAACCTACAAATTTCACCTGCAAAAGAAAGATGTAAACACCTAGTTTGAGGAGATAGACGGCAACTGTTAAAAAATTGTGTTATTGCTTTATTCGATCGAATACTTTTCGAAAAACCGTCGTATTTGCGTTAATTTTGCTAAATAACTTTAACGAACTGATAATAGAAACGATTTCGTGTCACTCGATTTCATATTTTTCAATTAATCACTCGATCAATACTTCCCCCAATTGAAAAAATAGAATCATCAATTATCGAGGCAATTACATCTGCACAATACCGCAATGAAAAACGAGTTAAACAACATGTTACAACGAGTATCTTCTGAAGATTACTGAATCGTTGATCTAAAGCAAAGGTACCGCTTTTTTTTTATATAAAATTACCTTTCAGGATTTATGTATATTTATACGAGAAAAACGTTTTTTTTTTATTCGAATGATGAAGTGTGATGAAACACCTATGAAATCAAAATCTGTTTTTGTCCTTTATGATTATTTTATTCGACTATTAAAATTTACTTCGACAAAACCGAAAACATAATAATAAAGTCCTGGTATACGCTGATAACCAAAACAAAACAGTAACTACAGAAAATATTTCAACTGATTGAAAAAACAGCAAAAGGATATTGCCTACGTGGAATGGTAGCAACAACCAGAGCAAAACAAAGAATTTCTATACCTGTGACAGTCTAAAGGTGACGAAATTAAAGATAGTGAAACAGTTAGAGCTCTTAGTCCAAAAGTACTTCCCAACATAACTGACCTTAGTACCTCTTCATTACTGGTATGTGCAGTCCAAGGAATCTTGAGGATTTTTTAATATCTCGAACGCTTCGAATGATCCATACCTAAACCGCGTCTGAGTTTTCAATTAGTTGGTTTCCATTTACTGAATACCCTACGTGTCATTTCAATCCTCGCTCTTACCTCTTCGTCTATGTTCAACCAGCTACTCAAATATTTTATAAGTTCAATATGAATTGGAACGAAATCTTTGCCAGCTAGATTACAAGAGTTTTTCTAGTGGGATTGTGGCAAAATTAAACACCAAAGTGTACTAATATATTACCGAACTTTCGATTACTTATGTATTCATCGTCTGGAACTGAAATTATAGTCAAGTACAATATAAAAGTATAACAATAAGAAAAATTACTACCTCAATTGATTGAACTGTGTCTCTTGACAAGACTATCAAATTCAGAAGTTTCAGAACTCAATATTCAAGTGAGAATTCGACATAAATATGGAGTCTATTGATTGATTGATTCGACCAACCTCATGCGCTTTGTCAAACAACATTGACAATCCTTCCATATTTTCTGCAATGGTGGCAGTATCATCTGCGTACCTTACGTTGTTTTTTGCCATCTATCTTTACTCTAGCTGACCGCTTTCGATGGGGCAAATAACTAGAATTGTGTCTTAAAAATATTATGTATGTATGTATGTATTATCGTTACCAATAATAAAAAGGACGAAGACACAGCGAACTAACCAAATATATTCCGTTAGACAAAGAGATTGAATTGAGAAATGTAAACTAATCAAAACGCATCTTCCTGAGTCACGTAAATGCGAGTAAATCCATTACATGGGGGTTTTATAATGGAGGGGGATAATAAGAAGATATTAAATACAGCTCAACCTTGATCTTTCCCTCTTTATAGTAGTGTAAACTTTCGCATTTAAGATTTTATGGGGTGTTCTATATTCTACTATGTTATACCCAATTCAGAGGTGTCTAATTGATCTACAATTGGAATACATGATTCCCACCATCAAATGAAACAATTCAACTACCAAAGACGACCCCTGGATCACCACTAGACGGTCCCTTTCTTCTAAAACAAAGAGGAAACTTCCCTTATAGGATTTTACGATGGGCCCACTTTACGCCCAGACTTGTCGGTCAAGTATGTACAACTGTGGTCCTAGCTTGGAAGCCGTTTTTGGCCCAGACTTGGTTTTGTCCCTAGCTTGGTTCACAAACCTGGACCAAGATTGTTCTGCAACCGTGGGCCTTTTAATGTTGAGATATCTATTAAGGATAAGATATTAGCACAAAACTTTATAAGGTTATTTAGAGTTCTGCCAAGCCTAGCTGACTATAGAATGACCAGGGCTAAGTTACCCAGACTTCTACCAGGCTTGGGCCATGATTGGTTTATCTAGGCAGGGTTTCCTAGCGTTAGCCCACGCTAAGCCTCGTCGTTCAAGTCTGGGGGCTCCTACATGGGTTCCTTATCCTCCGAATCGGCAGCTAACCCATAAAATTACTTTACCTTCATCGATAATCCTCCCATTGTCATTACGTGAAGACCTTTCCTAAATCCCATCGTGTAGATCGGTTTTCCTGTATGTTGATGAACCTGTGGAACCGTTTCAACAGCCAAATGGCCGAAGGTAAGAGATAATACAGTCGTAGCTGTGTCCGTATTTACTTGGAATAATTAAAAAACTCTATTCCTTGTATTTCAGCCCTGTAGAGGAAAGTTCCCTCTATTAGGGCCATTCCTGGAACCTCTGCATGAAAATCCTCCAAAATAAATCAGTCTCTGTCTCTCAATCTTCTGCAGATGAACAACTCATCACCTTAGTGACTTTATCGTTGATTTGTCAGACTTCGTATATCATTAATTTCAGTGTTGAATGATGAGGATAAAATCTCTTTTCAATAAATAAGATGCTTTTAATCTATGAACTCAATTTGAACGAAAAATTGATATAATACAGCACAATGTACTTTATTAATTTATCAATTAATTCTGAAGACCCTCCGAGGTAGTTGGTAATCCATTTAAAATTTTCCTTTCGTTCGTAGACGTCGTTTTAACGCATCGCCTTTTTTTTCTCTCCCGATTTCCTTTTGTGCTTTTCGAGGCAATGGCCAAATCGAAGTTTGGCTCAATCAGCAATTTCCTATGAGAAATAATGAGGGGTGAGACGAGCGCGTACGTGATCTACCAGACCTGGGTTAACAAGATTAACTGACAAAATTGAAAAAAAAATCATACGAAACAATAAATAAGTTGTCCAAAATTCACGTCCAATTGATTCATACTTAGAACATCCGTGTCTTAACCCTCTAACGGTCAGGTGTGTAATCATAAATAGTAAGGGGTGTCGGTTCCGACCCATCTGGGGTTTTCTTTAAAAAAAATAGTTTAGAATCAAAAAAAAAAATTTATTTTCTATAGAACAATACATCAGTCGAGTTACCACATTCATATCCATTTTCCATCACCAATCTGATGAGATTACTTGTTGGTGCAGTAGCTAACGATTGTGGTGGAGCCCTGCCCGAAATGGCTTCTATTGCGAATCGCAATTCTCTCGATTCTCCTGACGTTCATCCATATATGGTTCAACCAGTCCAAAAGCAAGGTTTTTGAGGAACGGAGAATGCATTTACACCTGCCATCTCCAGCTCTTCCTTTTCGTTGTTTTATCGTGGCAAAGTTTGTCCAAGACATCTACACCACCTTTTGTTGAGTTCACCGTTCTCTTCCCCCCTTTGGTGCATCGTTGACAGAAGCAGAACCTTTTTTTTTTGGTTTTGGTGTATCATGAGCAAGAATCATTTTGTCATCTTGGTATAGGTGTTTGGTAGAACCCTGCGGAGCAGCAGATAATAATGAAGGCGGTATCTGTGGTTTATTTTTGTGTGGTGTCAGTTTTCGTTCACAAAGGACTTCTGTCAATTCAAAGGAAGTGAACCAGTTATTAGTGGTTACATTCCTATTAGTTTCTGTTATCGTTGAGGTGAGCTTTAGAACATATTGAGCAGGAATTGGCGGATCCGACCCAGCGCCTACTGTAGGCGTGATAACTAGCTCCAATTAGTGAAATATTACTTACCAGTACAGTGTATCTAGTTCCGAGCGTCCCTCGAGGCCGACTGATAGGATTTCTTGGGCTCACGTACTACAAATAGTTGGTGGGGGGACGAGGCACTCAATATGGAAGGAAGTGGGTCGGGTGTGACCCATATATAATTTCTCTGGGATCTTGTTTCGTGTCCAGATGAATTGATGAGTTGGTTTTTTTTTCCTATTTATTCTCCTCCGTATTTCAACAGCTCAGCCTCTATTCCAACTCCTCCAGGGGCTTTACAACTACGCAGTATTTTATTCCTTCTACTACAACAGTTTTCCTTGGACATTTTGCTTCTTCCTCTTCTTCTTTTGTCATTTCTAAATTTTTCCATGTCATGTTTTTTCTGTGAATTATACCAGTGATTAGTCTTCTTGAAATTCACTCTGCGTATTCGACACGAATTTTGTCGATGTCCATGCTTGATATGTCCCTTCTTCCCACACCCATAGCATGTTTCTTCATTCTGGTTCTTTACCTCTGCCTTAAACGTAACAGGTTTTTCTTCTTTGTGCATCTTGTATTTATCTTCTTCAAGTATCAGTCTCTGCATTAATTTTTCTATGGTTTTCTCAGTTTTTGTAGTCGAGTCCTAAGCTGGACTGTATTTTACTTATGTTCATTTGGACATCCTTTGATGAATCAAACTTGAAGTTGTAGAATTCTTGTAGCAGCAAGCATATTTCTCGATCAGTATCTTTCTTGCGCTTTGGAATATTCTGTTTTTCATTTTGTAATCTAATCGTGTAATCTTCCACATGAACCTAAGGTACTTGCTCCATCCATAAGTTCTTTGGTTTGTTATACTTGCCACATCACTATTGTCTATGCTGTTGGCCTTGTTTTGATTTATAAGAGATCTCTAGAGGAATAGGCTACAAGTCACACAAGAGGAATAGGCTAGAGGCACACCAAGGGAATAGGCTACAAGCCAAACCAGGGGATTAGGCTATAAGCCATAGGGGAATAGGCTACGAGCCCCACCAGGGGAATAGGCTACAAGCCACATCAGAGGAATAGGCTACAAGCCACAACATTTCCTTTAATCACTTCCAGATGTGGTAAGAGACTTCTGTGGACACATACAGGGTGGTCCAACGAAAAGTTTACACCTAGCTTTTCTCTTTTTTTTGTAATTAAATTCAAAAATGCTCGCACACGACGATTTTGCTTTTGAGGGGGACAAATTTTAAACATATTAATCGATCTGTGCCTTTAACCCCCTAGCGGGGATGAGTAACAACCCTAAAATTTTAAATAAAAAGGGGGGTCGACTGATATATCATTTGATAGGGCACAAAATTGTCTTTCTAATGATACACTATTAGTTGAATTTTACGAAAACAGTTAATGCGTAAACGGCTTTAAACGAAAAATACAAATAAGTTATTTAATTTGAAGGAAAACGGGATTTCAAAAACACGACAATCCAGAACGAATTTTCAAAATAATAGTGCCTTCATTTGCAGCAAGATGGAGCACTATGTGGCACCTGTAAGACAGTTCTTAGATAACCGGTTTCCTGGACGGTGGATTGGAAGGAGGGGCCTAATTGAATGGCCTGCTAGGTCACCGGATTTATAGCCTTTAGACTTTTTTCTTTGGGAACACTTGAAAAATAAATGTTTTGCCACGAAGACCGAATCCATAGAAGATCTTCTCCAACGGATTACAGCAGAGTGCAGATACATAACACCTGATATGTTACAAAATGTTAGAAATAAATTTGAACAAAATCTTATTATTGTATGGAATCAAATGGGTCACATTTTCAACATTTGTTAATGTAAGGTGTTAATAAATCAATTTAACGGCTAGTTTACATTTTTTTTACAAAATAACAAACATTGGAATGTACTACGACGTGTCCGAGCATTTTTGAATTTAATTAAGGACAAAAAAAGAGTAAAACTATTTTGATATTGGTTAAGTTATTGGGGTGACTAATGGACTATTCTACACCAGATTCTGTAATAAATTGAAGAAAATTAACCTTAAAACGCAAGATGCAGTTGCAGTTCTCAATCTACAAGAAAACACTGTACACTACATTGATGGTCATGTCTTGGAGATTGTAGATATAGAATTTGTTTACCTTGGAGTATCATGGCGATACAAGTGAAGAAAAACTAAGTAGTACTCGAACGTTACTTACCATCTTGTAGGTTAGAGGTGAAAGCGTCGATGTAATTTCGAACTAGCAAGTAATAATATCGTAGAAGAAGTAAAAATGCCCACGTTGAGGTTGGCTGGTTGCCTGGGACGTATAAATACCGATAAGATCGTGTCTCCATGATTCCGAAACGAATTTGGAGGCAGACCCAAGTCAAAATGGTTTCTTCGAACAGGACAAGACATCGAAAGTGATAATAGTTCAGGTACAACTCTTTTATATCTGATATTTCTGCTCAAATCTATTGGTTATTTGGGATATACCAGCTTCGATATTATAATTTTAATCTCGTATTTTTGATTGATGAAAATCCCACTCTCTCTCTCTCAGCTGTAAGAAACAAGAAAAGTTATATTAAAGTATCCCCAAGAGGTATTGGAAAATATCAGATTAGATGCGGTTTTCTTTTGTTTTTTCTTATAGATCTAGAGTTTTTCTGACATTCTTTGTACGGCTGTGCTTTCGTGGTTTTTCCTATAAGTTTTCCTTTGTTGGAATCTCGTGATTGACAGTAATATTGTATCGTCGATTTCTATACAGCACAGCTGACGGAAATATCCAATACGGCACGCCATCTTAATTTTCGAGGTAAAGACAGGACCGGCTTTATTAGTTTATTCATTTGTTTCAAAATGTATAAATATTCGTAATCCGTCCACTTATTTTAGTAGACATTTTTTTTTTAGTTAAACCTCCAGTATTTTCGTATGAAATACATTTATAAGAATATGATATATCGGGTGTTTAATTAATATTTACAACAAATTATAACTTCCAAATAGCTAAAGGTGGAAAAGTCCAATTTTTTAAAAAATGTTTCGTTTTTTTATTATGTCAAACTGTTTATATAGGTATAAGGGATTGAAATTTTATTTTCAAAACAACCTTTACGTTTATAAAGCGTTCAGAACAACTTTTATTAGCGAATAGTTACTAATATTTAATATTCAGGGCTTTTGGCCTGTCCAAACCACTTTCATATAGGATCTGCGGCATATTTGGAATACTAGTTTGTTTTTTGAGGATAAATTTAAGGAGAAACGGGATAGATGAATAAAAATTACATAAAATTATTGACAAACAAATAAACTTTTATAAGGAAACTAATCGAATGTTATTAAAACTAAAAACCTTATCAAAATGTCTACTTTTCTTCAATTTTTTATTTATTAGACTTTTTGATATATTAATGCATCTAAATGCTCTTGATTTTAGGTCTCATTAAAATTAGTTTTTTTTTGATAATTTTTAAAAGAAAGATTTGACGTTTCGACTTTTCTGTTGAAAAAGACCAGGGCCGGATCAAGATTTATAATACGTTAGATTTGTGGTATCAACACATCAAAAAATACAGAATTATTTCCAAATGATGGGGCCCTCTTGGACCTGGGGCCCGGGGCTATAGCCCCCCCAAGCCCCTCGCTTAATCCGGCCCTGATAAAGACTTAAAGAAAAGTCGAAATGTCAAAATTTATCTTTCTTTTAAAAATTATCAAAAAAAACTAATTTTAAAACAGAAGAGACCTAAAATCAAGAACATTTAGATAATATTCAGAAGCATTAATATCTACTTTTTGACATGGAGTGGAGAAAATTTGAAATATAGCATTCCAAATTACATTTCATACATACAGATAACACCTAAATATCTAAATAATCAGTTTTTTTTTTCAAATAACATCTAATTATTCAGTAATCAGTCGCAATAATCAAAAATTAGTATTTGGTTTAAACTTACAGTTTACTTAGTTACTTATACTTGCAGTATTCGCAAATATTCATGACCGTGAACCCGAAATTCCCATGTGAGGCACTGTAGCCTTTCATCCTCATTCTGTTATAGAAAAACCATTCGACGTCTTCGCCAGCAGGGGCTGCAATATCAGCTCTCATTGCTACGGAGGTTTTTCCAGATTCAACCCCAAGATATATGTCGCATTTCTTTTCATGATTTTTTTTGTTTTTTTCTTCTTATTTTTCAATATTTTTTTCATGTGGTCTTTACCAGACTTTTTGAGTTGTGCATGCTCAAGGTCTTTTTTACAATGAGAACTTAAGATGGATCTTGGTGACTTGCCTCTTGCTAGTTCTCTACGTACCACACGACTCTAACTCTGTGTCATCAAAATTTCTTTACCAAAATAGGATCTTAAGGGTCCCATAAATCATGGAATGGACAAATGAAGGATTCATACACATTCCAATAGTTATTGAAGACCCCCGTTCGGCTGACGTCAATACTCTGATTGGTTTCTGTCGTTTTCGAGCTGTAATTGGACTATGCAGAGACCACTCTCATCAATGCAGTAGGGAAAGACTTATCTGCCTGGATTCTTTCAAGATTGTCGTAGTACTCGTCCATTCTATCCTTAATAAATCTAATAGCTCGTGCTTGAGAAGTTCCTTGGTTTGTGGTCACCAGTATCTGCCAACAACCCCATCCTTTTGGATAGCCAAACGGCGCAAATCCATTGTGGTCAGTCCACCAGCAAGTTTTCAATATCTGAGCTTTGACCAACAAGTTATTTATTCAATCGGACACTCTTTATCATTTACAAATCGAAAAATTGTTGACCTGGGATCGTTGAACTGCTTAGTTGATTCCAAGTATCCCATTCTCTCACAGCGGTAACAGCAGTGGACATTTCCTCCTTATCCCAAGTTATGTTTGGGGTATAAAAACTCGGATGATGGTTAACACGTTGAGCCCCAACCAAACTTCCCCGGGGTCCCGAGGATTTGGATCCAAGGAAAAATGATAAAAAGATTTATTTCGAAAAAAAAGTGCGAAAAATGATGTTTTTTACGTGTATTATACAAGTTTGGAGTTAGCCGGAAAGCTGCAAGGAAACCAAACCCATTTATGGTTGACGTTGCTAAATAGACGAGACAATAAGGCAAATCTATACTTAGATGGCAAGCTACAACAATTCTTTGACAAGGACGTCGAAGGGGCATAGGAAAATTGCTATTGAGCTGTTATTTGGTACAGAAACAACAATTACTGATTCTCAAATCAGTGTAGCAAAGAAGTTATTGAAGAAAGAAACTAAGAGACGCCAAAACTAATTGTTTGGTGAAAAAATAAGGTCCAAGTAAGAAGAGATTGTGTAGGCTACCCAGGACGGTTTAACCAAACTATAAAACACATTTAAATGCGGTCCCTTGGGCCGCGGAGAAGGTTCCAAATAAAACACGTCGTGCGGTCCATAGGACTGCTCTGAGTAGTGGGGAAAGTGCGGATGCGGGTCTATGGACCGCACCGGAGTTCAACGCGTTAATTTAGATATTAGATAGTATTCCAAATTACCTGTAGTATCCCAACTATGCTGCAATTCCTCTACAGCTTATGATTTGTTTTAGATCAGGTACATTTATGAAAATTTTTATTATTTATATAATTATAATACATTCTGAATGTATATTTTGGTTTTTTTTTCTTAGATATATGATAAAACTAGCTTATAATTGAAATAAATCGTTTGATTAAAAGCAGGTTTGAAACAATTTTCAATCAATCGCTATAAAGTAGTTAAAAGTTTGGTAATTATACACTTTCGCGGTCACCTGGTTTTTTGGCTCTAGAAAATCGAAAAATGGATGGATTTTAATGATCTTGTACTCAAAATGTTCCATTTTACGGCGGATTTATAAAAAAAAATACGAAAATTAAAAAAAATAAATATTTTTTACAGTTTCATGACTTTCTACATATAATCCTTCGTAACTGTTTCTGACGTCGTGGAATCAAGTTCGTATATTTTTTTTTTCGCAATTTACATAAAAAAATGAATATTTTGAAAAAAAAATTCAAAAAAGTTAATTTTTCGGTATTTTACAGCCTAAAATGTATTCTATTAAAAAAAGGGTAATTATACACTTTCGCGATCACCTGGTTTTTTGGTTAGGTTAGGTTAGGTTAGATTAGGTTAGGTTAGGTTAGGTTAGGTTAGGTTGGCTCTAGAAAATCGAAAAATGGTTGGATTTTAATGATCTTGGTCTCAAAATGTTCCATTTTACGGCGGATTTATAAAAAAAAATACGAAAATTGAAAAAAATAAATATTTTTTACAGTTTCATGACTTTAAATGCAAAAAAAAATGACTTTCTACATATAATCCTTCGTAACTGTTTCTAACGTCGTGGAATCAAGTTCGTATATTTTTTTTCGCAATTTACATAAAAAAATGAATATTTTGAAAAAAAAATTCAAAAAAGTTAATTTTTCGGTATTTTACAGCCTAAAATGTATTCTATTAAAAAAAGGGTAATTATACACTTTCGCGATCACCTGGTTTTTTGGTTAGGTTAGGTTAGGTTAGATTAGGTTAGGTTAGGTTAGGTTAGGTTAGGTTAGGTTAGGTTAGGTTAGGTTGGCTCTAGAAAATCGAAAAATGGATGGATTTTAATGATCTTGGTCTCAAAATGTTCCATTTTACGGCGGATTTATAAAAAAAAATACGAAAATTGAAAAAAATAAATATTTTTTACAGTTTCATGACTTTAAATGCAAAAAAAAATGACTTTCTACATATAATCCTTCGTAACTGTTTCTAACGTCGTGGAATCAAGTTCGTATATTTTTTTTCGCAATTTACATAAAAAAATGATTATTTTGAAAAAAAAAAGTTTTTCTACTATTTAAGGTTTAAAACTATTAAAAACCGCAAATTCAGCCACTACCCCCGTGTTTTTCATAAATCCGCCGTAAAATGGAACATTTTGAGACCAAGATTATTAAAATCCATCCATTTTTCGATTTTCTAGAGCCAAAAAACCATGTGACCGTGAAAGTGTATAATTACCAAAAGTTTTTTTCAAAATGTTATAGTTTTGATTGATGACGAAATACCAATACAAGGAACACTAGGCATCTAACCAATCTCCCATAGGATACGAGAAACCCCATGGTATAACGTTATCTTATCAAACGAATATTTCCCTCTCTCTTCCGTTTTGTTTCCTCGACGATAAGTCGCCATACGTTGAAAATATACCCTACACCGCGTGTTTGGGAACCATTCGCCATGATTAACTAGAAAATCCTTGAAAATAGCATGGCAGACCGTCTCGTATCGCCGACTTTAAACTTTTTCAGTTATCAAACTACGCTCCCTCCTGTCCCCTCTAAATCTACCACAGCGTCATTTTCCACTGACAACCAATGGCGCAAATGGAAGGGAGAAACGCGCGTTGATTGGTCCGTCGAAGGACGACCAGTAGATTTTAGGAAAGGCAGCGCAGTAGTTCCGATAGTTCGAACCCGAGAAGGTGGTAATGTAGGAGAAGGGATTTTTTTTGTTTTCAAAAAGTGTGTGAACATTTTTTTGTGTGTGTATTTGGTGTGTTTGTGCCTTTCTAGTGGATCATAACAACCCCTCTTACTTTTTTTCGTTCTATGATTTCCGTTATTTGGTTTATGTGATATGGAACGGAGAGGTTTTGGTTTTTTCACTAAAAGGTCAGTTTTTGTTTGGTTTTTCATTTATTTTAAAATCTTTTTAAATCCTACGGAGTGGTAGTTGGGAAGAGGAATATTCTATCTATCTAGATAAAACGGTACGTTAGACATTAATATTTCATGTTATTTTATATATGTATACAGGGTTACTTGAAAATATTATCTATCCAAACGACATCAAATCTTACCCAAGATTTTATCTTTTGTGTGGGCGTGATCACAAAAACTGGTAGGAGTGGTATCGGCCTTCTAATAAAAATTATTATTTTTATTCTAAATTCTAACTAACACAATTTTTCCATGATTCAGGATAAGTTTATTTATTTTCCATTACGTATTCCACACTCAAAATTTGAATGAACTGAAAATAGCAATTTGGAGCAATTTTCAAAATTTTTGTACTATGAAGATTAAAATCAGGGCACTGACTAAGCCATTGTGTAAATCGACCCAAAATAAGTCGAAAATGAAGAAAAAAATTTTTCGACATCTCGCTTCGTTTTCGAGATATCATAGTTTGTAACATTCCATTAGGTCTGTTACGCCCTTTGTTCACTTATTGTCACTTTTTTGACTAAAAAATTTTTGAAACAAGAAATTTATTCGAAAAATTCATTAAAACCTCCGTGTCGGTTCTAAAACGTCCTCTAGTTAAATGTTACAACCCCTAGTGGTAATTTTATGACACTGTTTCTTATAGATATAACCTAGAAAGTTTTCCTAATAACTTTTCACTTTGCGTTTTATACATAATGTCCACAAAATTTCGATTATCTTTAATTATTTCTTTTTTTTTACTTCAAAGTTTGTATGCCTTGTCCAGATGTCTCTATGATTATATTTTAAAAAATAATAAATGCCATTTTGTAAATCGACCCAAAATGAGTCGAAAATGAAGAAAAAAATTTTTCGACATCTCGCTTCGTTTTCGAGATATCATAGTTTGTAACATTCCATTAGGTCTGTTACGCCCTTTGTTCACTTATTGTCACTTTTTTGACTATAAAGTTTTTGAAAGAAGAAATTTATTCGAAAAATTCATTAAAACCTCCGTGTCGGTTCTAAAACGTCCTCTAGTTAAATGTTACAACCCCTAGTGGTAATTTTATGACACTGTTTCTTATAGGTATAACCTAGAAAGTTTTCCTAATAACTTTTCAACTTTGCGTTTTATATATAATGTCCACAAAATTTCGATTATCTTTAATTATTTCTTTTTTTTTACTTCAAAGTTTGTATGCCTTGTCCAGATGTCTCTATGATTATATTTTAAAAAATAATAAATGCCATTTTGTAAATCGACCCAAAATGAGTCGAAAATGAAGAATAAAATTTTTCGATATCTCGCTGCGTTTTCGAGATATCATAGTTTGTAACATTCCATTAGGTCTGTTACGCCCTTTGTTCACTTATTGTCACTTTTTTGACTAAAAAATTTTTGAAACAAGAAATTTATTCGAAAAATTCATTAAAACCTCCGTGTCGGTTCTAAAACGTCCTCTAGTTAAATGTTACAACCCCTAGTGGTAATTTTATGACACTGTTTCTTATAGATATAACCTACAAAGTTTTCCTAATAACTTTTCAACTTTGCGTTTTATATATATCTCGCTGCGTTTTCGAGATATCATAGTTTGTAACATTCCATTAGGTCTGTTACGCCCTTTGTTCACTTATTGTCACTTTTTTGACTAAAAAATTTTTGAAACAAGAAATTTATTCGAAAAATTCATTAAAACCTCCGTGTCGGTTCTAAAACGTCCTCTAGTTAAATGTTACAACCCCTAGTGGTAATTTTATGACACTGTTTCTTATAGATATAACCTACAAAGTTTTCCTAATAACTTTTCAACTTTGCGTTTTATACATAATGTCCACAAAATTTCGATTATCTTTAATTATTTCTTTTTTTTTACTTCAAAGTTTGTATGCCTTGTCCAGATGTCTCTATGATTATATTTTAAAAAATAATAAATGCCATTTTGTAAATCGACCCAAAATGAGTCGAAAATGAAGAATAAAATTTTTCGATATCTCGCTTCGTTTTCGAGATATCGATACTTAAAGTTGGACAAATTTATTTTTATTTAATATTTGTATATATCGACCTAACTTAACCTTACTTTTTCGTGGTGCACTTTGAGTGTAAAAAGTTAAAAAATCGTGAATTTTTTACAGCTAAAATTGTCTAAAAAAATTTCTTCGCGTGAGAATCTGATTGTACAGGGTCCCTCACGACGAGCTGATTCGATATGTATATGGGAAAATACTGCGACTAGTGTTCTGGAAATTTGCTTGCATGGGTTTTCCGAAATGCTCGTTTTAACTAGAATAATTTCAGTTTTCTGAAACTTCCGGTTATACCGGAAGTAGACCCAAACTACGTTATTTTAAACGGAACGCTATGATTTTTATTAAATTTTTGGAATCTACGCTAAATTTCACTATAATTTTATATAAGGCATCGTATGCCTAAAGTCCACCATTTTTTAATTATTTCACATTTTCGAAATTTTTGGACACATGCAGGCCTCCACTAAAAAAATTATATTTCCAAGTTAAAGTGGGTCAGGTGTAATATTTTTCGGATTTGGACAAATAACACTTACGGCTTTCAAAATCTGTGAAAACTTTGACAAAAAGTTATATAGGGTGTTTAGAAAATGATGTCGAATTTCGCTATCTAATAACTTCGAAGTGTTATTTGTCTAAATCCCAGAAATGTTAGTCCTGACTCACTTAAACTTGGAAATATAATTTTTTTAGTGGAGGACTGCATGTGTCAAAAAATTTGGAAAATGTGAAATAATTAAAAAATGGTGGACTTTAGGCACACGATGCCTTATATAAAGTTATAGTGAAATTTCGCGTAGATTCCAAAAATTTAATAAAAATCATAGCTACCCGTTTGAAATAACGAAGTTTGGGTCCACTTCTGGTATAACCGGAAGTTTCAGAAAACTAAAACTAAAACCCATGCAAGCAAATTTTCAGAACACTAGTCGCAGTACTTTCCCGTATACATATCAATTCAGCTCGTCGTGAAGGACCCTGTATATATATTCTTGTCCTGGATATTACTCCACGGACCACGGACTCCCATGGTATTCAAATCATTTGTTACTTGACTTTTTGGTTTTCCTCTGGCCCAGTTTCCTAAGGGTTTCCATTTTGTTATTCTTTTAACTTTATTTTTCATTTTTTTTTTATGTCCTAGTCATCTTTGTCCGTCATCCACCTCTTTCGATCCATATATTCTTCGTATTAGAAGATTTTGAGATTTTCTTCGTCAGTTTTTGTTAAATTCATCGCTTCTCCTCCATAGGTTACTGTTGGCCTTATTGCTGGACTATTTATTTTCATTTAAATACGTCTAAAGTTTTTTTTTGTAATTTCTGGTATCTTTTCTTTATTTCAGGTGCTTTAAAAATATTGTTTTCAATTCTTGACGTCTCGAATGTTTCTATTTGATATAAAAAAACTCCTCGCCAAAGAAGAGCCCCGTAGCTCAATTCTTAGGGGTCGCTATTTTTATTTTAGTTTCCCATTTGATGTTGAGAAAATTTCCTTTTTAACTGAAATTGAATTTACACGTAGTTCGCTCAATTTTCTACAAAAAAAACCCGTTTTATATACTTAAAGTTGAGTTAATCGAATGGGAAACTAAAATAAAAATAGGGACCGCTTAGAGTTGAGCTACGGGGCTCATCTTTAGTGATGATTTTTTTTATATCAAACAGAAATATTTGTAACGTTGAAAAAAGCATTTTTTTGAGGCACCCTAATACTAAATCTTCCCTACGTTCTAGATAATCTGATTACTTTTTTTAAAAAAAGAAAAAACTGCAACCAACCTGGATCAGGGTTGCATACCAGTCTTGGTCTTACCTAGGAAACCAAGCCTAGCCCAGACTTTTTAATAGTCTACGGTTTATCTAGGCAACCAGGCCTGGTACAGGCTTGCAGACCAAGCGAGGGACATTGTTATTATCCCACCAAATCTAGACCAATAACGGCTTCTAAGATAGAGTTGTACAAGACCCAAGTTCAGACCTATACTGGACCCATCGTAAAATCCCAAGACCAAAACTTGAAATATACAAAAATTGAGCAAAACCGCAAAACAAATTTATTAATTAACCAGTACATTATGATTACTTGGAATTAGTTTTGAACAGTTACGTTGCAATTTTCGTCGGAGGTTTCAAGGATCTACTTCACCTAACGCCATTTGGTACAACATTCAGCTTGTAGCCATCAATTCTAGGTTGTTGTTTTCGACACAAGAATTACAAATTTTTCTTCAGAATATGCGTTATCTATAACGATGATAATACAAATTGTAGAAAGTTATCAACAAGAAGGTTGATCGGAAAATACAAATCTGATACAGAGTCGCGGTAAAAAAAGTTTTAGAAACGCTGGGATAATGTGTTTTGCCTTAATTATAGACGAATTTGTTTCTAAATAAAAACAAAAGTATGTATGTATGTTGAATTCTTCGTTTCCGAATATTTAAAAATATACTAGTGCCTTTCAAAAACCGAGGTCCTCACATTTTTCACTATCTTATCTTTTGACTGTACCTTAACCTCCAAAAATTTTTATCTCAATAATAGTTGATAAAACAACTATTTAGTTCTTTTTCTTTTTTTATAAACATTTGTGAAGAAATTCACAAAATTTGGTTTTTGTATCGTCGCTTCTCAAAAGCTCTTCGTACCCTTCGTAATTATTTTTAAAATTTTCTGTACATACAGCCCAACCCTTTCCGAGAAGGTGGTGATTAAAATCGAGTTTTTTATTTTTTTTTTCCTAAAATTCCACTAAAAATACAAACTTGAATTTTAGTATTTTCAAAGAACTAACCAATATTATGCGGGGGTGAAAATAACAACCCCAGATGTAGAATGTAATACCTCTAGCCGTATGCAGCAAATGTTTGAGGTGTAGATTAATGATTTGAGGTAACCCCATAAATAGAAATCACAAAGATTCAACTCTGGAGATCGAGGAGGCCAAATGTTGTCTAGCACTCTGACTGAAGTTTACTGGAGCATCATCGTGCATGTCTTTGACTTGAAGGGTTTATTATAGGTAAAAAATGAGAAGAAAAATATTTTTTAGATAAAGTTTTGTAGTGTATAGTAAAATATGGGTGGAGTGCGAGGATCGCACACTACCTGAGTCCTAGAGATGGGCAAATATACGAACCGACACAACGAAAAATCATCAGCAATATTATATAAAATATTGATCAAAAATCTCGTACGGTATATGGTATTGTACAGACCTATTGCAGAATTTGACTGATATATTCCTCAAGAACTTCGAAAGTATTAAAATCCCTTCAACTTTCGCCGATTTCATAACACTGAATCACATAAACTTTTTCCCAGGCCGACGATAAGAAATAATGCATCGGCAGTTGAAACCCGACCACCCAACTACCCTCTAACCCAAATAAAAAAAAATATATATACGAAGGATTCTTAAGAAAACACAAAAAAACAAATGAAAAATATATAGGTATGCCAAGTATCATCGAATAAACGTTTTCTAGCCCTGCAGAGGAGTAATTCCTACATCAGGGCCAAATCCGATATCTAAATGCTTTCCTTAACATGAAAAATCTCCTGAATCCATCCAAAAAAAACCAAGGAACCCTTGAAATAGGGATTGAATTTGAAAATATAAAAAATTAGCAATTATTACATCGTACAATTTGTTACGCGTTTTTCTATGAATAAGTTGGGAGTTTTTTTGATAATACAAACACAGATTTTACTGATAATTGATATACTATCAATTTTTCATCTTGTAACTCAAATATTATTCTATGAAAACTAATCAATACCTTTCAACGTAAATTGCAGTATGCACTTACAACAAACATTTTTTTTATAATAATTTTGCGTAACCCTGTATACATTTGCTTGATGTACATTTTTTTTGTTGCTTGGGCACGACTCGATGTCACGTTTTTTTCTTTATTGTGCACCTAGTTATGCATATTTCATACATTAAACGAGGTTGTTTGTAAATGCCTGCTAAATGAATCATCAATAAAAAATTCTTTTATTCTGCTTCACTAATTTTGAAGAACTTCATGTATATCTTGTCAAATGAAGGAAGATCCCCAAAATACCCAGGAGATAAACGAAGAACTGTGTAAAGGGTACAGTCTGTAAAACAAAACGAAAACAATCGTATAAAAATAATAACCGATTTCAATATTCAATTCAAATCGTTCCGAAAAATTTTTCACGTATTTGGGATTGTTTCTAAGGGTACAAATAGTAAATTTAAGGCGGGGGAGACCCAATTCTAAATAATTACCATCTTGGTTAGGTTAGGTTAGGTTTCATTGATTTGTAATATGTAAATTGTACCATGTAATGTCTAAAATAATTAAAATAATATGTCTCCCCCGCTTTAAATTTACTATCTGTACCTTCAGAAACAACCCCAAATACGTGAAAACTTTTCCTGAACGATTTTTGCCTGTAGACCCAATTCTAAACAATTACCTAATTTTTTTCTGCTTCAGTGCGTAAATTAGATACTTTAGACACACTTTCCAGTGCATAAAACTTTATTCTACGCTCTAGTGAGTAAAGAAACATATTTTAAGCAGTAGTGCGTGAATAAAATTATTATTAAGGTCTCCGTAGCGTAGAGGCTAGAGCACAACGCTCACAAGCGGGAGGTGCCAGGTTCAAGTCACGCTCATCCCAGTGGTAATATCAAAAAATCCTATTAGATGCAAACTGGCAGTCGATAGCGCAATAATACACCAGAATCTATGAAACCTGTGTGAGACCTATTCTTACATATGACTCAGAAACTAGAGCCGAAACATCAACAACTGAAAGAATAATGAGAACCACAGAGATGAAAATACTACGAACCATCCAGGGAGTTACCCTCAGGAACAGAATAAGGAGTGAAGAATTGGGCGTACAGGATGTGGTGAGATGGGTCAGGGTACGAAAAAGATTCTGGAAGGATCACGTAGAAAGAATGCCAGAAGACAGATAGGCTAAAACCCAAGCAGACCACCAAAGAGGTGGTACAAGAGCTGGAGTTCAGCTTCTCAGGAAGATCCAGGAAAAGGGCCAAACGTACAGGATTAAACAGGACCTGGTACTATTGAAAGAGGAAGAAGAAGATAATATATTGTATATGGAATCTATAAAACTGTTATAGTTTGTTTTAACGAAAAATTAAACTTACTTTACGCACTGTGTGAAGAAAATTACCATTATCTGTATTTTGATAAAACTTTCGCTACAAGATAAAAATTTGTGTGTAATTAGAGTGTAAATGCCTTTTTTCGACTCATGTGATTGTCGAAAAAAGGCTACTTTACACACTTGTTTCATAAATAACTATTTTGAGCATTTTGTGTCAGTTATTTTCATTACTATTGAACAAATTTGTCGTTTTTTTGAATACAAATACTATATTTTCTAGGCTTTTGAATCTTGGCAATCCCTATTCAAATAAAAATTGCAAACAACGACAGATTATTCTCAAAAAGTCTTCCATATTCCATTTAACCATCAAAAATTCCTTGTATGACACTAGGAGTGGTGGATCTTGATGAGACGGGGGCTTTTTCCATTTTTATTTTGTTCCTCAACCCATAATTTGGTCGAGTTAACTTGGTCCGGAAGCTTTTGATATTCCCAAGAGCATTTCCTCATCCAATGGTCTCAGCGATAATCCAATCAAACAGGATTTTAGTGCTTATGAAGCGCAAGAGATTCTAGTCAAGGAGAATTCCAAATTAAGCTTCTAACCATCCTAAATTCCTTGAATGACTTGTTTCTTTCGAAGACCTCACTAGAAGCGATGGATCTTGATGAAACGGGTCCTTTTTCCATTTTTATTTTGGTCCTTAACTCATAATTTGGTTGAGTTAGTTTGCTCAGGCAACTTTTGATGCATTTTATCGAGCATTTCCTCATCCAATGGTCAGAATGACTATTCAAATTTTTAATTAAATCTTTTTTTTTCCCATAAGTTTTTTCTTGAAACTTCCATTGTTACTTTATAAGGCAGAATACTCTCCAAGTTCAAAGAAATATCCTCCGTAGACTCCGGAAGTGTATAAAAGTGCAAGGTGCCCTCGAACATTCATTGTAGTTTTTTTTTTTTTGTTTTTATTTGATAAGTTGTGAACTAACCGACTATATTTTTCTAAATTTCAATTTTTTCCTTATGTAAGTAACACGATTTTAAACGTGAATAAATAATTACAATTTATAATAATTTTTTTAAGAATGTCTCTTTATGGTGAACGGTTTTCTAAAAATCTACACATCTCCTAAACCATAAATTCTATCAAACTAAACAAAGAGTAACTTTTTGTTAAAAAATCGTTGAAAAATCCATTTTTGCTATCTTCAAATTGTACAGGTTGTCCCCGTAAAAGTTACGGATTGTTAAACATTGGACATACGTAATTATCGATTAAAAATCCATAATGTTCGAATGTATAAGTTAGAAAATATACTTTTAAGCCCTATAATTACAATTTTTTTAACACTACATCAATATTTATTCTAAATATTAATGTAATACCACAAATTGCATCTAAAATACGTTCCTACCATTTCCGACGTGGTTCGATGACCTATTCTTCGCCTTTCTGTATCTTACCTGCTGAGAGCAGCTGATTCTTTGGGTGGAAGTCGTTTGGTTCATATAATTTTTGAGGAATGCTTTCATAACTATACATTTTACTTTGTCAGGTAAAAATTTATCACTGTACAAACTATTTTCAAGTTTAAATATCGTATTCACAATGTTTTATAATCATTGTATATTATACAGAGTGAATCACAAAGAAAAAGTTCATTCGTTCACTTATTTAGGTCTTGGACCACTTATCCATAATTTTCCATAAATTTCCTCGGATTTTACGTTATCTTCATCCAAAACTCCATTAAATTTCCCGCGAGTTCATTCCAAAGTTTCGATTCATATTCGAACTACCCTCGTAAGATTATTCGCTTTGTTTTCCCTAATTAATGAAGGAAATAGGAAACATTTTTGCCTCTTCACAGTCTAACAATATTAAAATAACAAAAAGTACATTAGACGGTGACATTTTTACTCATATTATAAAAAATACCCCCCTATCCCACATGTTTTGCCTAAAATTCAAAATGGCGCCGGCCGCTGGTTATACGCGCTTTGCCCTATTAATAATAATGGTCCCAGGGTGTAGACACCCTTCGCTACCCTTACCCACCCCAAGTTTTCGAATGTATCGGAGGGATGGGGTGGCCGATATACAATTACACAATATAATAATCATCGGAAATGTGCAAGGAGTGCGTGTATTCGTGCGGGGTGCATCGATTTCAAACCGGGGATGAAAAATAATGAATGGCGTATAGAAAAAGTTTTTATTCGTGAAATTTTTGTTGTTTTAATTGGATAAAACCCTTTCTTCTTCTTCTTTCTTCCGTAATAGGTTTAACGCCTGTTCCTTCATCGATACCTTTCATCATCCTGGTTCTACATTGTCTCTCCACCCCTTTCGTGCTCCAATCTTTCGTCTGTTGTTGTTGTTTGATGTTTCTGGCGTTATCTCTGATGACTTAATTTTCTCTGATAACTATTTTCAATTCAATCTTTCATTTAGTTTCAATAAGAACCAAATCCTTCACAAGCTATGAGTTCCTGCTGGCATGGAATAACTACATTCGTCGATGGTCTCCTCGGAGACTCTTCTTCATTGGTTTGAAGGCTCTATCCTACTGAATCTTGAGATCATTCTTAAGCTACACTAGTATTTTTGGAAGATACTTTAGCATCATATGAAAGGAGAAGGAATCGTCGTCGTCCTGAAGATAGATCATCAGCTTCAACGTCGAAGCTGACAACGAGATAGGAAATAAAAGCAACAGAATCAAAGAGTGGTGTTCTGAACAGAGTTCGATAACTTGGAACGGATAAGGGTTCTGTAAACCGTAATTTCGTCGGAAACCCATTGAAAATGTTGTAAAATAGATTTAGAATTCTTTAAACAAAGTCAAATACTGAAAAAATATTTTAAAAAATCATATGAATACCAATAAAAACAATGTTTGTATGGGTAAAACAGAATCGCGTCAAGCGACACGAGCTGATTAGATATTTGCGCTGAAAAAAGAAAATCCCAACGAAAATTTACGAAAATTTCGTGGATTTACGGTAATCCGCATGTATGACTAACATCTGATGTACATGGGTTCGTCACGATTCCAAAGAAATGTCTGAAACTTCTCTATAATAAAAAATGAAGCTCAGAACGAAAAATCAATATTTGTGCGTATAGTTTGAAATATTGGAGAGGGTAGTGATTGTAGTTACAAGAAGATTTTTACCTGTAAACTATTATTAACAATACCTTTTGGTCGTACAGGTAAAAAGAGCTTAACCAATCCCTAAAAGTATTACCGCCATTTTTAGAAATGCAAATCGGTAAAATCGGTATTTTCCTAGAAATATATCAAAATTGTTATAATTTTGGAGGGGGTTGGGGAGCAAAGGAAACTTTGTTCTTAAAAATCTTCTTCATCAATAATCATAAAGTTTTGCTGAGCAATTGGTAATTTTGTACTTTCGCAGTCCCCTCGTTTTTTGGCTCTAGAAAATCGAAAAATCGTTCGATTTCGATGAATTTTTTTTTAAAATCATCGTTTTTACGGCGGATTTACGAAAAAAAATATGGGATTAAAATAAAATCAAAACTTTTATTGGTTTCAGGGCTTTAAATTTTCATGAAAATTCACTCAATCACGTATAATTGTTGATAACTTTTCTCCAAATAATCAAATGAAGTTGTTATATATTTTTTCGTAATCTACACAAAAAAACGAACAAATTGAAAAAAAATTATACAAAAATGTTGATTTATCATGTTTTTACAATTAAAAATAATAAAAATTTCTCTTAAAATTGACCTTTCCTCATATATAATCGTTCATATTTTTTTTTGAGTAATCATTAAAGTTATATTAACAAAAACATTCTTAAAATCATTTATTGTAATTAATTCTGCGTTCTTAGAAGTTAACTTTGACAAACTGAAAATTTTCACCATTTAAAAAATGGTATCTAAGAATAATTAAGGAAACAAAACATCAATTCAAACATTTTTCAATTTTTTTTTCAAAATGTTCGTTTTTTGTGTATATTAAAAACGAAGATTTTAAAAAAATTCATCGAACGATTTTTCGATTTTCTAAAGGTGAGCTCGAAAATATAAAATTATCGAGTAATTTCCTTGCACCCAGCAGGAATAATAAAAATAATCGTTTTTTGACATTTTGGATCTGGAATAAATTTTTCGGAATTTTTAAACATATCCTTGTCAACATTGACCGGGCTATAAGATACGAAAATTTAACTACAGTCGAACTTTACTTTACAGCTACTAATAAAAACATTTTGATAAATAATTCTAAATAATAATTGCCAAAGAATCGTAAATACATAAACACTTTGAAATACAATTGTCGTTAAGGCATTTTCTCGAAAACGTTCTCTGAACCAACGGAAAAAAACTCAACGTAACACTAAAGAAAACACCTCATAAAAACAAACGACGTCGATATTAGCAGTTATAAGAAAAACAGAAAATCGTATCGAAGACGGGACGACCATCGTCATAACAATCGCGTAATCTTGAAAATTACCTAACAGTTAATCAAACAGGCCGATATCTCGAACAGTTGTTCTGCGATGGGTTGTATTCCTTTAGTTAATGCGTGCAAGGGAGATAGAACGATTGTTTAGTAAGGGGGCTTAACGAACTATTACAAATATTGTACAAGATTATAATTTTTACAAATTCACACCTAGTATTATCAATATTAACTTATAAATAACCCATTTTTCTTATAATAAATATCGAGGAGAATAAAATAACAATAACATCGAAAACATTGAAATATTATTTAATGTCCCAGTAAGTATTTGTGCAAATATTCAAAATTACAACAGATCGATCACTATATCGATCAGTTATTATATAAAGGACGAAAAAAAACTATCGACCACAGGTGAAATTGAAAAAATATATATAATAAAAAATTGTATAAGCTACCATACTAACGGAGGGCAACAGCTAACAGAGTCGGTCGCACGGCACGGCTGCTTGCGAGTAAGCAGAGTAGCGCCGGTTTAAAGGAGATAGACTGGAACCGGGCGAGCTTCTCCTACCTCCTCGGCGGTTCGACTTAAAGGAGATAGACCGTTCGGCATGCGACATGGGCTTTAAGTTGCGATAGTGCCAGTTCCACCGAAATATATTGAATTCGAAAATAGTGATAATTAAACCAAAAAAAAATAGACGTAAGTTTATGCTCTGTCAATAGGTAGTTTATATGTGAACTCAACTAGTCTTCTTGATTACATCTATAAAAATCGATTTATTTAATTATTTATTAATAGATATTTAATGAAAACAATTCTCGGTATTAGAGATGGTATCGTAAATGCTAGTCAATATTTTGTGTAAATCGTTAGGTAACTTTTTAATTATTTGTATAATTAGATTGTTGAATTATCGATTTTGTTTATATTAAATATTCAATCGGTACTGATGTCGTTACTATAAATATGGCAACTACGCACGGAATCAAATTGTTTTCTGAATTTAGAAAGTTAGGAAAAAAACGGATTTTGAGTTTTTGAATTCAATTGTAGACTGTTCAATATAAATTCAAATGTACCCTGTGAGTAATATGGTTAATTATCTAATATACAAATTTTGAAAATATTCGTAAATAATTATTTAGTACAGAGTGGAATCTAGAAATTTTAGATGTATTTGGATAAATAAATATGAACAAAATGTAGTATATACATCAACATGTTTAGTCATAAAATTGAAGGAATACATTTAAAGATTATTATTAATGATACAGGGTGGGATAAAAAAATTGTAGGCTTATTTGGATGAATAAATTATATAAATGTACACATAAACACGTTTATAAATTGTTTTTGTCGGGAAATTGGTAAAATATATTCATAGAGAGTATTATTAATGATACAGGGTGGAAATAAGAAATTGTAAGGTTATTTGGATGAATAAATTATATAAATGTACACATAAACACGATTATAAATTGTTTTTGCCGTGAAATTGGTAAAATATATTCATAGAGAGTATTATTAATGATACAGGGTGGAAATAAAAAATTGTAGGCTTATTTGGATGAATAAATTATATAAATGTACACATAAACACGTTTATAAATTGTTTTTGTCGTGAAATTGGTAAAATATATTCATAGAGAGTATTATTAATGATACAGGGTGGGATAAAAAAACATATTTGGGTAGATTTATTATAAGCATGACCCTTTGTACACACGTTTATAAACATTTGTTTTAAAGAAATTGGTAAAATATATTTATAGAGAGTATTATTAATGATACAGGGTGGAAATAAGAAATTGTAAGGTTATTTGGATGAATAAATTATATAAATGTACACATAAACACGTTTATAAATTGTTTTTGTCGTGAAATTGGTAAAATATATTCATAGAGAGTATTATTAATGATACAGGGTGGAAATAAAATATATATACGTATTTGGCTATAGAATTTCATCAATTAAACCTCTTTACTAGGTTTGTAAACATTTTTGTTAATAAAATAGTTTGAAATTGAGACATTTTAATGACGGATTATTCAAATAAGGAAAGTTAAAATACTGAATTTATTTTTGCGTTTTGAGACACCCTCTTTTTGTCGTAATATTCAGGAAGGACCAAAACACGATATATAGAAACAAATTTCCATGAAACAATTTGAAACGAAACATTCCAAGTGAAAGTAACGATAAACTGGATATTATAGAGAAATAAAATGAAAAAAAACGACACCCCCTCCAATTTCTCTAGCAAATACTACCGCATCTCTGTCTGTTATCGTTACGTCTTTTTCCTTTTCATCTCGTATTCCCTCTTCCCCACCACCACACCCCGCTGCGTCGAATCGGTCCCTCGTTATTTTCCTGTCGGTCGCACCCGTTGCACGCAACCTTTTCAGCGGCGTAGGGGAGAAGGTTAAGGGGCTCATTGACCAACCCCTGTTCATCAACTGTCGAATCGTACCCATTGGCTTATACCGAAGGGGAGATTATGAACTTAGAGTGCATGCACTGAGTAGGAGGGAAGATATGGGCTACGAAAAGGGGGTGGTGCATGGGGAAAGAGAATATTCGGTTCATTTAAATAATTGGTTAGAATTATATATAAATTAAAATGGCCCCTAATTAAAAAATAAATAATTTTTTAATTATAATGAATATTTTATAGGATTAAACATTTTTTATATAGATTGTATCATCAAAACGTACGTACAGGAATAGTTTCGTCGAATTACAATGAACATTATACAGAGCGTTTAGATGTAAGACATCCTGGATCAATTAACTGTCATTTTTGTGTTTATATTCGACGAAAAACCGAAAAAATATTGTATATTATATACATAACCACCATGTTTATTTTAAACTAATTATAACCGTATAAAAGAGAAATATTTTATAGCTTAAAATATTGAAAGAAAACCGCGTGTTTTGTTTATAATCCTATGTGGGAAGCAACCTAAAATTAACACACGTTAACCTAGTCAAATCTTCTAGTTCTTCAATTGGACTACAGCCCAATTTGGGCCTTGACCTTTCTCAGTGGTTTCTGCCCTATTCAAATTGTATTTCGTAGTTGTATAAGCTTTTTAATTTGAGTAGATTATAAGAGATGTTGAGAGAGGCTCTATCTTTCGAATTCAGCACAAACTTTTTTTATGTTAACGTCGTTTGTGTCGCTCAAATAGTTTGAGATAAAGTAGACTGTACAAAACAAGTCTGCGACATTTTAAAAGTCCCCCGTAGCCGGAAATATATAATTTCGAGCAAATTTCTCGCTTTCTACTTTTTTTCCATAGTCAATATCGTCAGAAAAACATTTCGCGTCCGAAACAAACACAATAATTGAAATATGCCGCTTCAACTTCACATAAATATCAATTAAAAAAAAAAAAGAATGTTATCGATTAGATTTACGCACGCTATTCAAATCCACCAATCAGAGTGAAATATGACAATTATTAAATCGTCTAATATATCGTCGGTGTTGCAGGTTTTCTGCGGTTTCCCTGTAACCTGGAGAACCGGATAGGGAATCACGCAGCCGCAGCTGTAACCGCCCGCTTCCTTTTAAACTTAAAATTAACAAAAAAAATGAATAAAATTTATCAAAAATCAAAAAAAACCAAAACGAGAATGACCGTTTTTGCTTGCTACTTCTCTTTTCGAGTTCTTCCGGTCAAAAATCGTGAATCGCCGCTTTTCCTCTTCTAGGAAAGTTAGCAAACACAACTCCGGCCCCGCAGAGGAAAATAAATTCCTATATCTGGTTTTTGTTGGAACCCAATGAAAATTTTCATCATCCAAACTCTACCCGACGAATCTCTCTGTCTTTAACCGACTATCACATTCTTCTTGCAGTTTTTGAATCAATTTTGGTGTTAAATAATGTGCTTCGTATAAATAATTGTATTCTATAGAATTAACCCAAAGTTCGGCAAGATCTTTGTGATCTTGACTTACGTGCAAAAGACTATTATCAATAGTAAGACAAGACATCGCAGTGGTCGACCAAATGAGGTAAGGACTCCGGAAATGATGAGGAAAATCCACACGTGGTACCGGATGATCGTCGTGAAGAGTGTTTGTCAATGTTTCACGGAAGTAAAGCCGAATTTTTGCGCTGTTTCATAACCATGGATGAAACGTGGATCCATCACTTCACACCCGAAACAAAAGAACAATCAAAACAATGGTTGAAGAGAGAGAACCGGCTCCAAAGAAGGCAAAGATCGTTCCATCAGTAGGTAAGGTCATGGCGTCGGTTTTTTGGGATGCGCGTGGTATTATTTTCATCTTGAAAAAGGAAAAACTATCGACGAGTGTTTTGTGACCTTATTACAACGTTTGAGCGAAGGAATCGAGCAGAAACGGCCGCATTTGGTTACGAAGAAAGTGTCAATCCACCAGCTTGCATATCCGTTATTGCAATGGCCAACATTGATTAATTAAAGTTTGAATTGCTACCTAATACACCCTATTCGCCAGATTTAGCTCCTTCGGATTATTTTCTGTTCCCAAACTTGAAGAAATGAACAATGAAAAGGTGATTTCGGCAGTAAATTGTTATTTCGATGAGCTTGACGATTCTTATTGAACATCGCTGGGAAAAGTGTATTTTTTTCGAAAATTTTTGTGTTTTTTTGTTGGGTCGGGTACTTCTGGAAACATACAATGTTGCGAATTGTTTGAAATCGCTCGTATGTGGTTGTGATAAAACAAAATGAAACGAGTTTCTATTTCTGATTATCAACATCCAGACCCACGAACGGATTCTTGTTAATTGAAATTTGATTATACATTCAGGGCAACAAAAAGAGAATAATTAGATGAAATTAAAGCGATGTTCGTAGAATTAGGGTCTAGTTTTAACAAGTTACGACATGTTTTAATTGAGAAATATCAAAACTGAGATTACTTATGAGACATTCTCTGTACAACACGTTTACCGATATAAATATGTTGAGATAGCGTCATCATTACAAAATATAAATATTACATTAAAAAAAATGTCGCCTCGGTCACATGTTGTTTCTAAAAAACACTTGGCATTCTCTCAATTCATTAATATAACTAAATATAATCTAAGTTCTACATTATTAAGTAGCTTCACGCCGAAATTTCATTTTTTTTTTAGATATTTTTGAAGGTATCTAAATGAAAAAGAAGTTTAGTCTAAAAATATCTAATCCGACGGAAACTGTTGTGTACGACAATATATTTTTCCCTTTAGAATATTATGTTATTTCAACCGTTGGAATCTTTTACCTTAAGGCCCAATTTTTCAGATAAAGTTTAAACCTCGGTTTAAACTATAGATAGATACCGTTTATTCAAGCTTTATAAATGGCGTTTACCTACAAACTTTCGTTACCAGCGATCTGGGGGTAGTTTAAACTCCAGTTTAACATGAAACGGTTGATCCGAACCTAACTTTTTCAAATTGTTTTACAAGGGTAGGTAGGATGATTGAAGATTCACATTTTGATGAATCTAACGAAGATGATAAAGAAATTACCTCACTTTTTAAAAATTGTTATGGTTCTATCGAAAACATATAGTGTATTCCAGCGCAAGTTTGTTCTTACTGTGTTACCTTCAAAATACTGAAACCAAGAACAAGACCAATTATAACCGCGGTCTTTCCAGGTGTTTCTCTTGAAATTATGCGAGAAACAATCAATATTTAATAAATTTGAACCGTCAGTCCACGTGGACTCATCATCACCACTGTTGACCAATAAAAAACATCGAATCGTAAACATAAATGCATTTCTATTGGCCGAAGCTGTCGGAAAGCGTTTGTACACAATTTCTTCGAAATATACTTGCCAGAAATGTTATGATTGGTAACCACCTTTTTTGTGGTTTTCCACAAGTGCTAATTATGGGTAAATGATCTTTATAAAAGGTTATTTACCTGACCAACCACTATCAGTAAGTCATCAAACGATGCACACCTCCGTTGACAATAATTCTACTTGGAAAATGGACACAACAAGTGATAAAGTTGTTCAAGATTAAGACCAGACTCAGCGAGAAGTGACCAGTGCGTTGAACATGAATCAGACTGATGTTGATGATCGATTAAGTATTCAAGTCTAACAAGAGATGTTCCTGTGAGTGACTAGACAGTCAGAATAACACTTAATGCAGCTAACCCTTTGCCAAAAAGGCCTCAAAAGAATCCCAACCCCTCTACAACATGGTAGCGATAATTGAGGACGAGTCTACAGAAAACCTGGAGAAAAATTCGCGCAGTGTTGTATAAAAGAAAACGTGTATTTTGGAAGACATTCCTGGTTGGTTTGGGAAGGTATTTCAATGGAAGCAAAAACCGAGTTGGTTTTTGTTGAAATTGGCGCTACATGGAGATGATACATGGAAGAAATTTTAAGGGATTTCGTCTATTTCATCGGGGGAAACTTCAGCCTAATCCAGTACGATTCCTGTCCACATACTGCAGGTTCTATACGACAGTATTTGAAGGATGTCGAATTTGCTTCTATGGATTGACCAGCGCGTAGTTCGGTCTAAAAAGTTTACCGCATGTCTTCTGTATTCCATAAATTTTGTAACTTTTTCCAAATTGAACTGTCAGCAGAAGCAAAGACGGTAAGTATCATATTCGTTGATAGATAATGAAGAAACCGAGGAAAAATTATGTAAACATTATCTTGAAAGGGCTTGATTCCTAAAAATTCAAAAGAATATTTGGATATCTTCAAACGCAATCCAGTTGGAACCATAATACTCCTGTAAGTGCTATCAAAATAGCAAAAAACTATTTTTTCACTTCTTTTAGCTCCATGTACATTTCCCTGAGATGTTCAATAAGTTCGATAACATTTTTATAATAAAAATCGTCTAATCACCTTTTCATTGTTGGTAAAACTTTGACCAGCGAGTAATTTCTTCAAGTTTGGGAAAAAAATAGAGCGCATGAGGTAGCAGTTCAAGGTTTAATTAATTAAGCTAGTGCATTGGTTAAACACCACTTCGTTCTTAGCCAAATGCGGCCGTTTTTGCTTGATTTTCTCACTCAAACGTTACAATAAGTTCGCATAATACTCGCCGTTGATGGTTTTTGCTTATTCCAAATAATCAATGGAAATTACCTCACGTGCATCCCAAAAACACCAACTCTATGACATGGCTTGCAGATGGAACGATTTTTGTCTTCTTTGGTGCCGGTTTTCTCTGTTTAATCCATTTTTTTTTGTTTATGCTCTGAAGTGATGGACCCACGTTTCATCCATGGTTACGAAACGGCCCGATTTCTGTGAAACATTGCCTAAAACTCGATGGAAATATCTGTTTTTGTTCCATCTTGCTCACAGCTATCTCATGTCCAAATTTTTCAGTTAATAAACGTTGTCCCACACTTACTATATCTAGTAGCTCGCCCGCTTTCAGCCGACGATCATTGACCAAGCCGGGTACTTTTAGGACCAACCTCGTACTGTTAGTCCAGTCATTTTAGGTAATCCACCTTGGAAAAACGAGATACCCAGCTATAAAGTCGTTTAAACTTGTCCATTTGATATCCTAAAACTTTTATTAAAACGCACAAATAATTCGATGTGAGCAACTTTAAAAATCGGGGGGTCAAAAGTCAAACAAATCGATTTGTTGCACTTTTTTTGCAAATAACTAGTTTCCTATAGGTTTTACGCTATTTGTATTTATTATCAATATTGTAGAGCATTAAATTCTCTACAAATTTTGTTTGAAAAATTTTTTCATACGGTGAATCGTTTCTGAGATAGAAGGCAGAGAAATCAACTGGTAGTCCCCATCAAAATAATAATAATCACAAATGTATCGAATGACATTTTTTAATAAACATTAATGACATTTTTATTTGTTTCCTACTATTTTTTAGTTATTTAAGAATAATTACTATAAACACGAGTAAGATTTGAATTATAATATTAAAATTTTTCTTTTTATGATTGATACTACACGGGCAGGTAACTGCTATTAAATGAATTTATACTTGGAAAGGAAATGAATAATTAAGCAAAAAATATTTAAATATAATGTAATTGTTGATAATAAATGAAAATTATTTATAATTATATATTTAGCAATAATTTATAAACTTTTAAAGAGATTATTTTGATCGGGATTTTAACCGCCCTCTATCTCAGAAACGATTCACCGTATAAAATAATGTTTCAAACAAATTTTGTAGAGAATTTAATGCTCTACGATATTGATAATATATACAAATAGCGTAAAACCCATACGAAATGAGTTATTTGCAAAAAAAGTGCAAAAAATCGATTTTTTTTATTTTTGACCCCACGATTTTTAAAGTTGCTCACATCGAATTATTTGTGCGTTTTAATAAAAGTTTTAGGATGTTAAATGAACAAGTTTAAACGACTTTATAGCTGGGTATCTAGATTTTCCGAAATTCTTGCCTAAATCTACCTAAAATGACTGGACTAGTCTGTCAAATAAAATATTGTATCACCAATTTTACAAATTCATTGAAAACGTTCACTATTGAAACATATATTGTACAGATTGCGTACTTTCTAATGCAGTGGTATTTTGCGGTACTTCTGGTACCATCCCCGTAAATCTAAATTATTCTAAACACAAAGAAGAATAGTACGAGGAAATAAAATTGGGTAATACCACACAATTTTACGTTTAAATTCTCTATTAGTACAGAATTTAACAACGTTTTCATTTTAATGTAGACTAAATTGAAAGTTACAAGTTTAAAATGAAATAAATTGCCGCGTACATCTTGTTCAAATAATCAAACAGTCGTTAATCCCAGTCATTCATAGTAGGAAACAATGGCAGTGTATGTCAAATAGATTAACTAACTTTAAATGTTGATATAAGTCGTAAAATTTCAAGAAACTTTAATGTTTTCTATGAATGAGTCAGTAATATTTAAAAAGCGATAAGAAATCGTCACATCCTGTATATTTTTCTAGTATAAGTCAGTTGTAGAGGAGGCAGTTTGTGCTGCTGGTGTTCAGCTACTTAATTTAACGCGTACATCGCCGCTAGATGTCGTAATAAATTTTTGATATTATCCACTTCATTGTCATTTCCTTCTACACAATTATTAGAAGGAAAATCGGAACGGATAAAACGACAGATGGTTTCAAATTTATTTTATCTGGAGTTTAAACTTTTGTACGCAAAATTTCGGATTTTTATCATGATTTTTAATACAAATTGCAAATTTTTCTATTCTGAGCTATTTGTCCTATAAAATTACGTAACGTATGTGCAATTTTCAATTTATTCAACTGAGATATTGAAGGAAAAAAGTTTGAAAAAAATTCATATTACATGTTTTATAAGCTCACTCTAACTAGTCGTATTAGTACTAATTAAACTTTCTTAATTAAGACCACGATGAGGAATTTCTAATCTACTTGTTGAAGAACCAGAAATGGAATTACGTAAAGTAAGTCAATCGGGGATTTGTTTGTAATGGATGTTTTCTCGTTTTGGAATGTAAAGAGTACAACCGTAATCGTTTTCCGCTTTAAATACTTCCTGATTTGTTTCTGAAATTCTATTTTCCTAATCCTTCAATGGATTTTATTACATTTAGTACAAATTTGAATAAATCTTCCTTCTCTGTCCACTACTTTCTCGGTTGTCCAGCCCAAATATTCTGTAGTACTTCTTTGAGTACTTAAACATCGCTGAGAGCCAAATTTGGCCTTAAAATTTCAACAAATAAGTAAATAAATTTTGCCGTCGTGAGCAATTTTCAAAATTTTCAATATAAAAACGACACCAAATGATTCAGTAACGAAGATATTTCAGGTAAACGAAAAGGTAGTCCGAGTACATAACAAAATATTACAAAAATATTACCTAGTACCTAATTCACATTGTAAAGTTAGAAAATCCAAATAATAAAATCTAGAATTTCTAAATCTTTTAGGTTATGTTAGATTTCCTAACCTAAATTCACAATTTCGTAAATAATACATATCTTTTAAAAACTAATAATTTTTATTGGACATTTTTTTAAACTGGATCTGAAATAAATTTAAATTGTTTAAAAAATTCAGTTCGCACTTTTAAATACTGTCCAAAGTACTTTTTTCATTTGTTAACCATACATGGCGTTCACGATCTTTTGCCTTTTACCGTATAAACTTTCAACAACGTACATAATTGAAATCCCAAGGTACGTAATCTTCCGTCACGAGTTGTCTAATCTTCATGACAACCACGATCACGAGCTGGCACATTGTAACAGAAGTTGAAATATTATGGCGGGTATTGAAATTGTTGTTGGTGGTGCACGTCTCATATTTGATAAAGATTTTGAATTTTCTTTGGTATTTTTTACTTTCCTGCGTCGTCCTGACTTTCTTTCAATTGAAATACTTGCCTCAACTTGCCGACACATATCGTAAATTTCAACAACGTACATAATTGAAATCCCAAGGTACGTAATCTTCCGTCACGAGTTGTCTAATCTTCATGACAACCACGATCACGAGCTGGCACATTGTAACAGAAGTTGAAATATTATGGCGGGTATTGAAATTGTTGTTGGTGGTGCACGTCTCATATTTGATAAAGATTTTGAATTTTCTTTGGTATTTTTTACTTTCCTGCGTCATCCTGACTTTCTTTCAATTGAAATACTTGCCTCAACTTGCCGACACATTTCGTAAATTTCAACAACGTACATAATTGAAATCCCAAGGTACGTAATCTTCCGTCACGAGTTGTCTAATCTTCATGACAACCACGATCACGAGCTGGCACATTGTAATAGAAGTTAAAATATTATGACAGGTATTAAAATTGTTGTTGTTGGTGCACGTCTCATATTTGATAAAGATTTTGAATTTTCTTTGGTATTTTTTACTTTCCTGCGTCATCCTGACTTTCTTTCAATTGAAATACTTGCCCCAACTTGCCGACACATTTCGTAAATTTCAACAACGTACATAATTGAAATCCCAAGGTACGTAATCTTCCGTCACGAGTTGTCTAATCTTCATGACAACCACGATCACGAGCTGGCACATTGTAACAGAAGTTAAAATATTATGACGGGTATTAAAATTGTTGTTGTTGGTGCACGTCTCTTATTTTTTAAAGATTTTGAATTTTCTTTGGTATTTTTTACTTTCCTGCGTCGTCCTGACTTTCTTTCAATTGAAATACTTGCCTCAACTTGCCGACACATACCGTAAATTTCAACAATGTACATAATTGAAATCACAAGGTACGTAATCTTCCGTCACGAGTTGTCTAATCTTCATGACAACCACGATCACGAGCTGGCACATTGTAACAGAAGTTAAAATATTATGACAGGTATTAAAATTGTTGTTGTTGGTGCACGTCTCTTATTTTTTAAAGATTTTGAATTTTCTTTGGTATTTTTTACTTTCCTGCGTCATCCTGACTTTCTTTCAATTGAAATACTTGCCTCAACTTGCCGACACATATCGTAAATTGTTTGTCTGGATATTCCCGTCTCAAAAAGTGATTAATTTTGATTAATTAATTTTAATTTCCAATACTTGAAACCCCACTTTTAACAGAGACGTAATGTTTATACTTTGGACATTCGACAACTGCCAAATCACGATTTCCAACCAAGGGAAATTAAGTTCTTTACAAGAGGAAAATGTTTAAAAGCGTTGGCTATACATATTACGTGTATTAAGTTGGGCTAACAGATTTTGCCCGTCTTTTTCTCTTGTACACTGCTGCATCTGACAAATTGAGCAAAAAATCATCTTCAGGGGTAGGGAAAGGAAGAAAAAATGATGGAAAAGTCTTTTATACAAATCTGGCCACTGTTTGGCATTTGTTTTTTGTAACTCTCTAGAAACAATGTGCTAAAATTTTGACAGAATGTCGTCACTAACAACACCTATTAATCAGCTCCCACCTCGACGAAATTCTGCAGACCAATTGTAATCAATCTTCTTTGATTGTGATTAGTTACCAAAAAATGCTTGAAACTATTCTAATATCTTTAAAAAACAATCCAACTTAGTCAGTTTCTAAATCGACATGGGTTTCGAAATAACAAACATCAATGTCCAACGCCATCTATTGTTCGATTGTTTAAACAATGCTCTGATTGGTTTGTAAGGAAACAAATCGAAATTTTTGCCGTTTTTTGCCAAATTATAAATAAGTTACTTCAATTGTTGTTATTTATTTTTTTTTCAATATAAAGAACTTTGATAAGGTAAACACTCTCTAGATAGAAGGATTCAACACATTTGTCTTTAGATTTTATATGCCGATTCCTGTTGATATCCTCAAAAACCCAACTCAAACAAAAACTGCAATAGCAATTTCCCGAAGATAACAACTCCATCCGGCTCGAAGGACCAATTTCTCAATTTTACATTTTCGATGAACGCCAAGGCGCCAAGGTAATACGTTCGGTACATAAACATAAAGAGGGTTGTTTCTGAAAGTGTCATTTGCATGTACAACGCCAAGAGATCAAAGGATTCGCCGCTAAACAAAATTTGTATGTGATGTGTAGGTGTTTTGTGAATACGGTTAATTTTCGTCCGGGGAAATCTTTATGAAAAAATCCACTTTGTAGAAATGTATTACGGGAAAATAAAATATTTTTTTCCTAATTTCTTTGATGTTTACCATCGGAAAGCGTTCCACTGTTTGTATAATGATTAAAGGAGTAAAAAGGAAATTGAATTGTGGTAAATACGGTTTGTATTTTTGAACGTTCTCTATACAGAATGTCCCTAACGTAAATAACATAAGAAAAAAATCAGGATCAAGAATCTAATCAGGATTATTAAATATTTCGATCCAATTATTGCATTACCGTCTGTTTTTGACACTAGTGCAAAGTTTAAATTAAATTTGATTGCTCAAAGTAGACGAAATCAATACAAAAAGTTTAGCACGCGAAGTATTATCACTTGATACAAAATAAGCGGCTAAGAGCTACTACATAAGCTTATTAATAAACGAACAGCCAAAAACTTACGTAATAGAAAACTGTGTCAACTGTACAAACATTTGAATTAAACTAATTCTTTAAGTGCAGTCGGGATTGAATACTGGGCAAGATATATCCGAATTTGACATAAATATTTGGTAAATACACAACAAAATGTCCAACTTTCTAGTTTTTAGTATAATATTTTAAAACAAACGTCTCTCAACGTGGCAATTTAAGATTATTTGTGAAATGTTTTCATCAGTTCATTAATATTTCCAACGATTCGCAAAATTCAAACAACTAGTTAACGATGCCGACTCGACAAAGTTAGTCTCTTTGATCGAATTGTGCTTGGCAGTAGCCCCAAGTCTAGTATTCATTGTTAAAAGGGCGCTAACGGTATAACACTTTCCGGTTAGTTACTCCCAATTATTAACGGAGCCTTGTTGAAACAATAACGGGCGACTTGCCACAATTTTCACGTACCTATAACGATTCAGAAAGTATAAGAGAGGGAGAGACCTCGTTATCATCTTCTCAGATACAATTCGGAATGCCAGTGGTCGCGGCTTTCCGCCCCCTTGAAACTTACTCGTGATGGAAGCTACCACCAACTACACGTTACGGAATAACTCGTAGAAGGTTTTCAATTCAATAATTTCCACATTATTTTCTTAATTTTGCTTATTGGGTTCTTCGTTTAGTGACATTCGTGTTTATCACAACAACTCAATCGAGTTGAAGTTAAACCGTAATTGAATCTTCGCCATGTGTTACAGTCGGAATTACACATGGATCTAATATCTGTTCTTTCTTTGACCTGACACTCTTCTCTTAGATCCAAAAACCTCAAACGTTGACTCAACACTCCATAAAACTCTCACTCCCTTTTCATGCGCCGAATTTTATGTTCTTTGGCCCACTGCAACCTCTTAATTTCATTTTGAAGTCTTAAAAGATGCCAATGCCAAAAAGTCCAGCTTCTTTCGATCCTCTTTTCATTGTAGAAGTACTCAAAGGTAGATCCTTAGATTCATTGATCTGAGCTGCTATCTCTGTGCCAGTCGATCACGTTTATCCTTCGGAGGTTGTGGTTTTTCGAGGCCGTTCTGAACGTTTTCTATCGCAAAATCTCCTGATGTTGATGCATGTTTTTTTCACGCTGCTCTGATCTAATTTTATCCTTTGAAGGTTATAGATAAAGAAGAGTATCTCTTATGGGATAAAAGTTGAAGACATGTCCAGCTGCATAGATAAATAACGGTTTCCAGAATTGCAATTGGAGATATTGACATATATATACCAAAAATTTCTGTTTTTGCACTTATTTCACTATTTTGCGAAAAAATATGCGTCCCAGCGAAAAACTTAACCTAAACGAGATGTAGATAATTAAATTTCCTCCAACTTTACCTTTGATGATTTTGTCGTACGTCACATAGTGGAGCCGCTAGAGGGCGCGCAGAAGATTTCAAAACTCATTTCTTGCATTTTCTGGAAAACTATGCTTTTTCGGGTAATAGTAAATAGTAAATAGCAAAGTTGTAGCGTACAAAATTTCCGACAACTTTTGTCCGAAGCTTTTTTCTGAATAACGCATATTTTCGCCGCTAGAGGGCGCGAAAAAATTTTGTAATTGAAGTTTCGAGCTCTTCAACGTGGCAAAAAATATCCTCAATATCACCAGGTACGTCGACTTTTTCACAGAATTCACAGAAGCCTCTGTATATACAGTATGACATATATAGTCGAATACACGATTTTTCCGGTCCATCCAGCGGTGAAACTAAGTTGAATTAAAAAAAATGTTTCAGACAAAAGTTGTCCGGAGTTTTATTCTCTATAAGGCCGCCATTCACCTTTTTTCCCTAGGACGCATAGTTTTACCGGAAAATCGGAAAAACTGATTTTTAAAAAGCTTTCGCGTCCCCTAGCGGCGTTACTATGCGTTATTCATAAAAAAGTTTCGGACAAAAGTTGTCGAAAATTTTATATGCTACAACTTTGCTATTTACTATTTTCCCCGGAAAAGCATAGTTTTCCAGAAAATGTAAGAAATGAGCTTTGAAATCTTCTGCGCGCCCTCTAGTGGCTCTACTATGCGAAGTACGACAAAATGATCAATGGTAAAGTTGGAGGAAATTTAATTATCTACATCTCGTCTGGGTTGAGTTTTTCGCTGGGTCGCATAGTTTTCTCGCAAAATAGGAAAATAAGTGCAAAAAAAGCGAATTTTGGTATATATATGTCAATATCTACGCCCCCCCCCTCCCCATTTTCGAGACTGCGGTGGCCTGGAAATTTCTCTAGAAAATGTCTAATTTGAGTGGATTAAAAGCGACTATTAGATGTTGCATGTATTGACGAATACAGTGTTGTCAATTTAGAGTTGCGAATGTTTTTTAAAAGATCCTGTATATATAGCCCTAATCGAAGTTAAATATAGTCGTAACTGTAAATAGTGTGATGGCTTGTCCCACCTTTATTCTTCACCCATCATATATTCACACCGTTTTTCGCGATTTCTGAAGTTACATCCTGAATATTATATCGATCCATTTCATCTTCTTTTTTTTGAAACTACGACGACTACGGTTTTTTTTTATCCCGAGCACATACATTATTTATATTGTTTACATTCCTACGGTGTTGAAAAACGGCGATTTAAAAAAAATATCTAAATTATAGTCCTTAATTGGTTGCAGTAAATTAAATCGATTGCTACGAGCTATTTCATTAATAATGCTTTTTGTTTCTGTACTCGATGAGCTTCTAGACGTTTAAAAATAATTTGATAGCTTCATTTGATCCATAAAAGTTTGATAAAACATTGATGAAAACGAATAAAATTATAAATTGTTTTATATTGATAATAATTTCATATTCTGTCTGTCAAATAGAACTGATGCGAGTCGTTTACAGAGTAGAAGATACTTTCCACTAAATATGCCCTCAAATTATGGCGAAATGCATGTAAACATGATATCGATCTAATTCCAATCGGCAAGTGATTGTGCATTTTTTTGTATTGTAAAATATTGAGCCGTTAAAGAAGTCCCTGCAGTGAGCCGGTTCGCTCAAATTGAGTCGCACCACACGTGCTCTAGTTAAGTAAACTGTAAAGGCGGTGGATAAGTTCAGTTTTTTGGAAACTGATCTCAGAATTTTACAGATTCAACGGCGTCATCGGTGGCCGCAAACTATTTTTATTTGATGAAACTCCAGTTTCAGAAACGTTGAGACACGGATGATTAGAATCGCGCCATGCTTTAAGGGTGAGATCAGGGTTACTCAAAGAGAAACTAGTGTCGTCTGCAAATAGACATGTCTGCCATTCCCGTCCAATATCTTTTGAAAGAACCGTCAACGGAACCCTTCTCAGCCAGCAACCACACTCAAAAAATCAGCAGAAAAAGAAGACGCTGTTTTCTCGCGCGAGAAAAATATTTTCAAGTGTTTTTTTATGGTGTTTTCGTATGTCGTTTAGTAAGTTGACATTTCTGGAACCATTGGTGATATTCATAATGAATACACTGTTAATACTACCACTACACTAACACCGACGCGCGTTTCGATAACCAAGTTATCGTCTTCAGACTCAATTTACCTGAGTTTACCTTCAGTGTAGTGGTGGTTTAAACAGTGTGTTCAGTATCGACGTTAGTCGCCAGGTTACTAGAATAATAGAAGGTTTGTGACAATAACAAGACCCTTACAGTCGATTGTTGTTCAATTCCGATCTTATAGATGCTTTTTGAAGCACCGCGATCGATTATTTTCTGCATTTCTTCGCACCAATTGACATTGTCAAATCATGCGGTATCCAAATCTTTTCGATTTGGATACCTTGCATACATTGAATGTATGCAAGTGGCAAAACATCCTATAAGTCGATTTACCCAGGCTTGGGCCATTATTGGTTTGCCAAGACGGGGTTTCCCAACGTTGGCCCAAGCTAAGCCCCGTCGTTCAAGTCTGGGACTTCCTTCTTGGGTATATCTCTATTATTTTTTAACCTATGCTCAGACATGTTTAAATAAGCTTTATATAAACAAGAATTCGTGGTCAAAATCAACGGTGAAGTAGTTAATACCATTAGGTATGCTTAAGATATCGAAAAGTTTACGGTCGGACGCCAGTCATACTACTACGCGTCAGTTTTCCATCATTACTGATAAAAGTGATTACGAGAAACGAAACTACCTCCCGTATTATTTATAAAACGACATCCCGTATCATATATTATCTTATTTTATCGTTAATCTCTTTTTTACTGGCACGAAGTAACAAAAAAAAAAACGAAGTTGCTCAAAATGTAGATTCGTTCGAAACACCTGTCGAAACCATAAGGAGAAAAAGAAACGTTGTAATCCTTATATAGACATTATAGAAATTTCACATACATTAACATGATCCGATTGCACATGCTAGTACAGGACAGTATCTAGGACAAGTATTTTTACGACAACCAACATAAAGCTGGCCAGTAGAAAAGCTAGTGATACCTAATTACATCATGCTACGCTAAATCGATTTTATGAAACAAAAAAAAACAGAAAATAAAGTGAACAAATCCAAGAATTCAACGGTAAAATACAGGGTGTCCCACGACGAGTTAAAACTATTCGGTTATACCGAAAGTCGACTGTAACTTTATTATTTTAAATAGAACACCCTGTATATTAATACATTTTTGAAATTTTTATAAAATTTTAGTATACTTTTGTCTAAAAACTTTTTTCGAAAAATGCGTACTTTTTGAGTTATAAATTTTTTTGTAAAAAATTTGACCGTTGTAGATCCTTATAAATTATTTTTTTACGAGAATACCCTCAAAGATATGGAAATGGTTTTTATTCCATTGCCTTTAGCAAAGTCAGACGTATTTGAATCTATCTTCAAAATTTTTTCATTTTATACAGGGTGTGTATTAAAAGTGTTCAAAGTTTAATTTCATAAATATCAAATTTATTTATTTTTTTAATTAGAACCACTCGGTTTTTTCTATTTTAATGCATTCAGGGGTGAAAAATGTAAACTTTCCTATACCTAATTCCAGATATTAAATATTTTCTGTAAATTTTTGGAGATGCAGGTGTGGTTTAAATTTTATTTATTCATTAGTTTTGATTTTTTATATATACTTTTAGTAGGCTTTGTAATAAATGACACTTATTTAACTGTCATTAGTCAATTGATCAGTTGATACTTTCGAAAATCGTTCAAATGGCTCGTTCTCTATTTAATAACGAATAATTAAAATTTAGACCACACCTGTATCTCTAAAAATTTACAGAAAAAATTTAATATCTGGATAACGGTGAGGTTTAGTTGTAGGTAAGTATTCATGAATTTGCCTATTTTTCACCCTTGAATGCATTAAAATAGAAAAAACCGGGTGGTTCTATTTAAAAAAATAGAGAAATTTGATATTTATGAAGTTGAATTTTGAACACTTTTTATACACACCCTATATACAATGGAAAATTTTTCAGCATAGATTCAAATACGTCTGACCTCGCTAAAAGCAACTGAATAGAAACCATTTTCATATCTTTAAGAGTATTCTCATAAAAAATCAATTTATAAGGGTCTGTAACGGTCAAATTTTTTCCAAAAAAATTTATAACTCAAAAAGTACGCATTTTTCGCAAAAAGTTTTTAGACAAAAGTATACTAAAATTTTACGTAGATTTCAAAAAGTTTTATGATTTTACTGAGTATTTTGAATTATACAGATAGTTTCAATTCGTCGTGGGACACCTTGTATAGTGATTAATTTCTTATATACGAGGAAACGTATGATGATGAGTCCACGTGGACTGACGGTTTGTTTACCGAATTTTATGCGAGGAGTAAAAAATATTTTTCATTTTTTAATTTGGTATGAGTGCCGTGCGTATTTATGAAATATTGATTGTTCCTCGTATAACTGTCTCCTGCAATTGATATTGGAAGAACTATATTAAGAATACGAAATCTAGTAAATTCTTCACTTTTGTATTCTTTTATTTTGAAAACCTCTAGGAAATAGATATAATTGAAAAAATTTTCGGAGTTTAAAAACTACTGAAATGTGTCGTGCGAGAAGTGAATCGTACGGAAGGGTCAAGGGACATTAAGCTGACCAAGGAGGCGGATCGCTACTACTGGCGACCCGGGACACTGTTTTGAAATATTCAAAAGGGATCGGCGCGGTCGACAGTCCCTGCATCACTGCGTTGGACACGCACACGTCCGATATTATTTATTTCGGATGAGTTTGTCGGTGTTTTTGCGACGACGACGTTAATTTTTTTTAATTTTTGGAATGATTGGCTTATAAACTGCAAAAATTTACAGGGTATTTCAATGGAAATGTTTTGTATCTTAAAATAATGAATAAAACAAAAACGTTAATTTGCTAAATTAAATGGTAATGGTCATCACATCTTCCACAAATGAAGATAACTTTGTTTTTTGTATAGAATAAGGAAATTTTTATGGAAAATATGAATTGATATCAATGATTACTCTTCTAGTCTCTGGACAAGTATTGTCGTGTAGCATCTCCTCATAGTCCAAGTTTACTAAGACAAAGGTTGGTGTTCGAATATCGGTGTTTGCTACTAAAAAAGACAGTTTTGCTTAATTAAAGAAAGGAATATAGACGAATAACACTTTGCTTTCGAAGAAGATGGAATTATATGATAAATATCGGTGTGCCGTTCGAAAAACGACAAATTTATAAGATAAAGTACTGTTTCCTTTTTTAAAAAGACAGGTTTCTAAGACAACTGTCGATTTGAAGAAGACAGTTTTCTAAGACAAATAACTGTTTAATTTTGGAAAAGACATTTTTCTTAGAAAAACATGTTTGCTTCTGAAAAAGACAGTTTTCTAAGTCAAATATTTCTAAGACAAATCTTGGTACTTGTTTTTCGAACGGATATTTTTCTATAACAAATAATGGATTACTTTTGAAAAAGACAATTTTATAAGATAGCGTTTGCTTCTACAAAAGACAGTTTTCTAAGATAAACGACGGTTTAATCATAAAAAAGACAGTTTTTCATAAACAAATGATGATTCATTAGATAATAGAAATAACAGTTTCCATTTAAAAAGTACAGTTTCCATAAGCAAATGGAAAAACATTTGGAAAAATATGTTTTTTGTACAAATAATACTTTGCTTTCGAAAAAGACGGTGTTATAAGATAAATATTGGAAATGACAGTTTTCTAAGAGAAATAACTGACAAATAACAAATAACCTTCGGAAAAGACATTTTTCTATAACAAATAATGGCTCACTTTTGAAAAAGACAGTTTTATGAGACAAATGACGGTTCGCTTTTATAGACAGTTTTTCAAAGACAAATATCGGCGTTTTCTAAGATAATCGACGGTTCACTTATGAAGAAGAGGGTTTTTCATAAAAAAAAGATGATTTATTAGCTAATGGAAATGACAGTTTGCATTTGAAAAATACAGTTTCCATAAGCAAATGGGAAAACTTTTGTAAAAACATTTTTTTTATACAAATAATACTTTGCTTTCGAAAAAGACGGTATTATAAGATAAATATTGGTGTGCGGTTCTAAAAAAGACAAATTTATAAGATAAAGTACTGTTTGCTTTTTAAAAAGACAGGTTTCTGAAAATAATATCGGAATTTGCCAAAAAAAAATTTTTGGAAATAAATAACGGTTTACTTTTAGAAAAGACAGGTTTATAAGACAAATATCGCTTTGAAAAAGACAATTTTCTAAGACAAATAACTGAGAAATAAGAAATAACCTTTGGAAAAGATATTTTTCTTAGAAAAGATAAGACAGCGTTTGCTTCTACAAAAGACAGTTTTCTAAGATAAACGACGGTTTAATCATAAAAAAGACAGTTTTTCATAAACAAATGATGATTCATTAGATAATAGAAATAACAGTTTCCATTTAAAAAGTACAGTTTCCATAAGCAAATGGAAAAACATTTGGAAAAATATGTTTTTTGTACAAATAACACGTTGCTTTCGAAAAAGACGTTATTATGAGACAAATATTGGTGTGCGGTTCTAAAAAAGACAAATTTATAAGATAAAGTACTGCTTACTTTTAGAAAATGCAGCTTTCTAATACAAATATCGCTTTGAAAAAGACAATTTTCTAAGACAAATAACCGTCTACTTTTGGAAATGACAGTTTTCTAAGAGAAATAACTGACAAATAACAAATAACCTTTGGAAAAGACATTTTTCCTAGAAAAACATCGATGTTTGCTTCTAAAAAGACAAATGTCGGTATTTGTTTTCCAAACAGATATTTTTCTATAACAAATAATGGATTACTTTTGAAAAAGACAGTTTTATGAGACAAATGACGGTTCGCTTTTATAGACAGTTTTTCAAAGACAAATATCGGCGTTTTCTAAGATAAACGACAGTTCACTTATGAAGAAGACGGTTTTTCATAAAAAAAAGATGATTTATTAGCTGTTTGCTTTTTAAAAAGACAGGTTTCTAAGAATAATATCGGAATTTGCGAAAAAAAATTTTTGGAAATAAATAACGGTTTACTTTTGGAAAAAGACAGGTTTATAAGACAAATATCGCTTTGAAAAAGACAGTTTTCTAAGACAAATAACCGTCTACTTCTGGAAGAGACAGTTTTCTAAGACAAATCTCGGTATTTGTTTTTCAAACAGATATTTTTCTATAACAAATAATGGCTCACTTTTGAAAAAGACAGTTTTATGAGACAAATGACGGTTCGCTTTTATAGACAGTTTTTCAAAGACAAATATCGGCGTTTTCTAAGATAAACGACAGTTCACTTATGAAGAAGACGGTTTTTCATAAAAAAAAGATGATTTATTAGCTGTTTGCTTTTTAAAAAGACAGGTTTCTAAGAATAATATCGGAATTTGCGAAAAAAAATTTTTGGAAATAAATAACGGTTTACTTTTGGAAAAAGACAGGTTTATAAGACAAATATCGCTTTGAAAAAGACAGTTTTCTAAGACAAATAACCGTCTACTTCTGGAAGAGACAGTTTTCTAAGACAAATCTCGGTATTTGTTTTTCAAACAGATATTTTTCTATAACAAATAATGGCTTACTTTTGAAAAAGACAGTTTTATGAGACAAATGACGGTTCGCTTTTATAGACAGTTTTTCAAAGACAAATATCGGCGTTTTCTAAGATAATCGACGGTTCACTTATGAAGAAGACGGTTTTTCATAAAAAAAAAGATGATTTATTAGCTGTTTGCTTTTTAAAAAGACAGGTTTCTAAGAATAATATCGGAATTTGCGAAAAAAAAATTTTGGAAATAAATAACGGTTTACTTTTGGAAAAAGACAGGTTTATAAGACAAATATCGCTTTGAAAAAGACAATTTTCTAAGACAAATAACCGTCTACTTTTGGAAGAGACAGTTTTCTAAGACAAATCTCGGTATTTGTTTTTCAAACAGATATTTTTCTATAACAAATAATGGCTTACTTTTGAAAAAGACAGTTTTATGAGACAAATGACGGTTCGCTTTTATAGACAGTTTTCTAAGACAAATATCGGCGTTTACTTCTACAAAAGACAGTTTTCTAAGATAATAGACGGTTTACTTATGAAGAAGACGGTTTTTCATTAAAAAAAGATGATTTATTAGCTGTTTGCTTTTTAAAAAGACAGGTTTCTAAGAATAATATCGGAATTTGCCAAAAAAAATTTTTGGAAATAAATAACGGTTTACTTTTGGAAAAAGACAGGTTTATAAGACAAATATCGCTTTGAAAAAGACAATTTTCTAAGACAAATAACCGTCTACTTTTGGAAGAGACAGTTTTCTAAGACAAATCTCGGTATTTGTTTTTCAAACAGATATTTTTCTATAACAAATAATGGCTCACTTTTGAAAAAGACAGTTTTATGAGACAAATGACGGTTCGCTTTTATAGACAGTTTTCTAAGACAAATATCGGCGTTTACTTCTACAAAAGACAGTTTTCTAAGATAATAGACGGTTTACTTATGAAGAAGACGGTTTTTCATTAAAAAAAGATGATTTGTTAGCTACATAGTAGAAATGACAGTTTGGATTTGAAAAATACAGTTTCCATAAGCAAATGGAAAAACTTCAAACAATATTTTTTTTGTACAAATAACACTTTGCTTTCGGAAAAGACGGTATTATAAGATAAATATCGATATTTGCATGTAAAAAAGTTCTTTGAAATTAATAACGATTTACTTTTAGTGAAGACAGGTTTCTAAGACAAATAACTTTTGGAAAAAGATATTTTTCTTAGAAAAACATAGATTTGCAGTATTCTAAGAGAAATTACGGTTTTCTTATGAAAAAGATACAAATCACGGTTGATTATGTAATAAAAATGACGGTTTGCAAATAACAGTCTTCTGAGAAAGAAAAATGACGATTACCAAAGACAAAAAACATTTTTTTTTTCTTAAAAAACAAACATTTCACATCAATGGAAAGTTTTTCCATTAGGATCATCTTTCTTTTTACGTTTAACAGGTTTTTTTTTAAATTTTAAAACACGCCTCACTTATGAATAAACTTATTTTTATTACACATATTTCGAAATTTAAGTTTAAGAACTCTGCTGTATTGTGTCGCTCGGGGCAGTCTTTTACAATAGTTATAAAAATATAAAATGTAGCTGTTGCTCAATAAAAAATCTCGTAAAGTTTTATTTGGGACATAGACCCGAATCCAATGCAGTAACCCTTTTCCTCTGGTAACTCCAAAAGACTATTAAACATTATAAATATGATCTTTTCAATACAGAATATCTATAAACTTTTTTATACAACACCGAAATTGATAAATTATGATGGCCAAATAAAATTTGAAAAAAATTAACAACAACAACATCAAATTCTTTACCTAATTATACTTATATTCCAAAAAAAAAACAAACCGTAATTGAAACTTTACAATTACCGCTGGGGTCCCTCGAGGATCTATACTGGGACCGGATCTATGGAATAGTCTGCTTAGACTGGAATTGCCTCTTGACGCACTTCTCGTTGCTTACGCAGAATTAGCGCAGCTCAAATTGAACCAGACAAACTCACTAAGGAAAAAACTACAGACAAAACTGCCCAATGAGATCAGAACAGACGAAATCGAGTCTAGACGAGAAGTAAAGTATTTGGGAATGACCCCACAAACGGAAGACAGCTGGAAAGGCGGCCTCACTCAATTCTTCTGTATGGGGCGGAGGTCTAGTGAGACGCTATGATAATGAAGAGACTGGCGGCTATAATCCCCGCGGACCTCCTGGATTTCGAGCGTAAGAGGTTACACAGAAACAGCTCAGATATAACACGCCAGGATGCGGCAATCATCGAACGCACTACAACAGTTCAATGGACGCGACAACTAATAAAAGACCTCAGACTGTGGACTGAAAGGAGATGTGAACTTCTGCATTACCCAGCTTCCGACGATATCTTCCCAAAATGAGAAAAGTACAAATACTTGAGTGTACGTATTGTGAAGACGACTTAGATGTTGCCGAACACACCTTCTTCGTGTGCAATCACTGAAGGGGTTTGAGATAGGAAGTAGAGAAGACTATGGGCAACATAAACCCTGTTAATATCGTCCAGGTGATGCTGCACAAGGTAGAATGGTGTCAACTGGTTGCTACCTGCACAGAATGTATTCTTAGACAAAGTAATGTAGAATGTGTAGGATCTTGGTTGGACGGAGATGACAGAAGATGGCGGTTTAGTGGATAGGCTGCGGGAGTCCCACATATCCATCAGTTTTCTTCGTGGAAACCGATACTTGGATCTTGTATTGTGAAAATTTTAATATGAAACGGTAAAATTTGTCATTTTTTTTTGTATAACGCATAGATTTCCAATGAAATTTATAGAAAATTTTATGTTCTACAATTCAGTTACCACCATTTCTAATTTATCATTGAACATTAACTAAATATTTAGTAAAAACTATATTGAAAAAAGTTTGGAGCTTTATAATTAAAAACCTATGCGTTATACAAAAAAAAGTTTCAAATAAAAAAGATGACAAATATTATTATCTACAATAATGATCTCTACAATTTTGGTCGTACTATGCGCGGTTCGCGAGATATTTAATAAAACGTGTTTTTCAAGATGGCGACTGACGCGTGCGGCCCCCCATGACGACCACCTGGATTTACATTCAGGTGTGAATATATTTAACGTTTTTTTCACAACCTCTTGGAGCTCTTGAACTATAAACCTAATATAATATTTCATATTTATATAATATTTCAGATTTTAACATTCTACAAATATATTCGTGTTGACCGCTACTGAAACTAGACGATTCATATGTCATTAATCACAAAAAACTAAATAACTAATTCTATTTGAGTTTATAGTCCCTGATCTGACCATCCACAGGCTCCAGATACCTTAAAAAACGCCATTAAATTCTTCAAAATTTATTAAATATGTTGAACTGAAAGATACCCTTCTCTGCTTTGTGTAAAAGACTAAACACAAACCTGCTAGTCATATTTTATCTGTCCACATAGTTGAGTTCCATTTCTAAAGACGCCAAAACCTTCATCAGTGTATAGAATATCCAAAGAGGCAGGTCAAAACTAAAGAACCATATTCGATTTAACTATAGCATTCCAGAGACGAATCGAGACAATATCTATATTAAATAGAATCGATTTTTTTACTAATACAGCCATAGAAAATCCTATTTTTTTAATTTGTTTCATGTAAAATGTATAAAATACAATTTACTATATTTTTTAGCCATAAAAAATAAACTTTTTTATCTTAAATTTGTATTCATCATATGAATTTAACATAACCTAAAAATAGTATATTTTTACAGTGAGTTATAACAGTTTTAAACCACTTTATAATCGAAGAAATTTGAGGAATTCATGTTCAGCGACCTCAAAAACCCCCAGGAAGTTTATATTTAGTCAATTTCATCACGGAGTTCCAGGAAACGATGTATAAACCATCCACCCCGAGCACCAGATCTCGAAAATCACTAGGATGTATAAATTCAATCAATTTCATAATGAATTTCTACGAGACTTTCAATTATTCGATATGCACTTTTTAAAATGCATTATTTGTTTCTAGACTCTCCCGAATCGCTCTTTGTTACGTCCTGATCCGACTTACTGCTCAGAAATAACCGATTTTTGCCTTTTTTGTGCTTTATACCTCGACTATGGCGATTTTGTCTATATAAAAATAATAAATTTAAATAAAATGCATATTAGTCTACTTCTAATAAAAAAATAGAAATATATATCCATTAAATAAAAATGTTTTATTATAATTAACTAAAAATCTAGTAACAAAATATTAGAATATAAAAATACTTTAGTCCCTCTCTGTGTTAAAACCACCATATTCGTAAAACGTCACAGAGAACCCATAAAATTCATTTTCGATTCCGACCCTCTCGATAGGCACAGCCTAACCTAACTTTTATTGGTTCTCTGTTTTAACCGGGCAGGTCTTTTCGAAGAAGTTGCACTCGTGATTTTTCTAACAACTCATCGTGGTTCTAGATTTTTTTAATAGTTATTAGTAGTTTGAACACATTCAACATGCGGATATGTGAGAGTCAAACATACCAAATGAGACGCTTTTTTGTTTTAGAACAAAAATATTTCAACGTTTTTTCGATTTTCGTGGAATCTAATTGTCGAACTAAAATGATCGTTGTGCGTAGAATTTGTTAAACCGGCGTGTAAATGCATATATTCAATTTTACTTATTTCAAAACAATGTTAGTGTTATTATATTTGTTAATAGTGATTTTTTATATAAACGATGAGAATGGACCAGGACAATAAACGTAGTGTGAAAGCAGTTTTTAGAGTGAAATATAAAACACCTATGAGAGTTAAAACTCTTAAGGAATATAGAGAATCTGTAGAAAGACGCAAATATGGGGACATTCTGGACGGACACGGGATGTCGTATTCCAAAAATTACTCGTAAGAATAATCAAGTTTTATTATTCAATATATATATATAGAAATCAAATTATCAAACGATTCACATACAGGTTAGATTTCGCTGATAAATCGTTAGTTTTGTTTAATTATTTTTTACTATTCAAAGCTATTACACTACAAACAATAAGGTTATTTTGCAAGTTAGGTTAGATTACGCTATTTTTTAAATATTTATTAACAAAAAAGGTTTAATAGCTTTAGAAAGATTATATTATCAGTCATTAATATAAAATTTTTTTGAAAATATAATAAAATTAATATGTAAATGTTGCAATCGAAATATTTTAAACAATGTTGCCAACATCACTGAAAGTTCTGATAAGCTTCAACCGATGTATAGGTATATCTTATAATTCAAAATTACTTTCTACATTAATTTTAAATATATAAGTAGTTTTCATTATTTGAAAATATAAAATTACAATAACATTTATGTACATTCTATTTGTATAATAATAAAATTAAGTGTATCTTCTTCTGTACTTGTAAATAAGGCAACACTGCGCGAATTAACTTTAGTGCTAATTATTGTTATTAAGTATGAAAAATATCTAGTACCTATAAAAACGTTTTTATTCCCACATAACGAATAATTATGTTTTTAATAATAATTATTACATTTGAATAAAATATTCTTTAATAGAGCTTGCATATTCATTACACTAAAAAGTAAGGTTAGGTTGTTTATCAATTTGAATTACAGTAAGCAGATAACAGTTTTTATCATTTAGGCTTGTGTAGTGCCTTTTGATCTTCAATAAAGAGATTTCTTTTCCAAATTTTCCTATTTCTCTCAATTTTATTTCCGATAATTCAGTTTTATATACAATTTTTACGACTAAATAGTTTATAGTCCCAAGATGAGTTCAATATTGCTGGTTGCAAGTTTCAACTAAATTAGAATTAGAGAGAACGTTTTTTAATGGAGTTTGAGTTTACTATTATCTATGTAACCTATACTTGTTCAAATTCTTGTTTTTTCTTAAATTTTTCATGTGGTTTTACGATATGGGTGAATATTGTGGAAGATATAAATCCTATTGTAGTTTATTGTTATTTTTGACTACCTTTAGGGTATGAATGAATAAACAAATGACGTGTATAAGTTAAATAAATCATCCTTCCTTCCACTCTCCCTGATCTTTGGAATGTAGTAACAAAGTAAACAAATATTAATGACATGCCTTCGTCATCCTTGGTGCACGTGCTTTCTTAAGATTCTAGGGTTCGATACCGGATGAATGTCTAGCCTGTGTGTCTTTTTTTTTCATTAAAATTTTGCTATTTAATAAAATTTTATCCTTGTGACTGTCTGAAACTGATATTTTTTCATCAACGGGGTTTAATATTACTGCCATAGAAGTGATGTTAGTTTTATTTTATGCCTCGATGGGGGCTTCGATAAAAAGGTGCACTTAGCACATAACTTCCGGTTTGGTTAAGAATGCACATTGTTGTAATCCGAGTGAAAAGAATGCTTAATCCCAATGCACTATGCATAATCATAGGGATAAAAGCGAAGTTTCGAATTTTGAATAAATTAAAAATGTACATGAACATGTACAGGGTATATGAATCGAATCTATATACCTATATCCATATTTTGAATCACAAAGATGAAAATTTTCTGGAAACCAAGAAAGCAAGTCAAAAATTTGTATGATTGATGCTTTATACGTCGTAAATCTTTGAAATTTTTTCAGAGAAATTATACAGGGCGTTTTTAAGATAAAGAATGACACCTAAGATTGAAAATCATAATTTTAACACGGTTTTTCTCTCCGAAAACTGTACTTAGAATTTGTGTTTCGGCGAAATCTATTTTTTTTTCGCAAAGTATGAACAAAAACGAACAATTTGAAAAAAAAAACATTTGAATGTCATAATTTGAACAATTTTTAGAATTTATTACAAATTTTTTAGGTTAGGTTAAGTTTCTTCACGTCTTCTTTGTAACGTTGCGTGGATTTCACATTAAAAATTTCTTTCTTGTCATTATACAGGGCGTTTTTAAGATAAAGAATGACACCTAAGATTGAAAATCATAATTTTAACACGGTTTTTCTCTCCGAAAACTGTACTTAGAATTTGTGTTTCGGCGAAATCTATTTTTTTCTCGCAAAGTATGAACAAAAACGAACAATTTGAAAAAAAAAACAATTAAATGTCATAATTTGAACAATTTTTAGAATTTATTACAAATTTTTTAGGTTAGGTTAAGTTTCTTCACGTCTTCTTTGTAACGTTGCGTGGATTTCACATTAAAAATTTCTTTCTTGTCATTATACAGGGCGTTTTTAAGATAAAGAATGACACCTAAGATTGAAAATCATAATTTTAACACGGTTTTTCTCTCCGAAAACTGTACTTAGAATTTGTGTTTCGGCGAAATCTATTTTTTTCTCGCAAAGTATGAACAAAAACGAACAATTTGAAAAAAAAAACAATTAAATGTCATAATTTGAACAATTTTTAGAATTTATTACAAATTTTTTAGGTTAGGTTAAGTTTCTTCACGTCTTCTTTGTAACGTTGCGTGGATTCCACAATAAAAATTTCTTTCTTGTCATTATACAGGGCGTTTTTAAGATAAAGAATGACACCTAAGATTGAAAATCATAATTTTAACACGGTTTTTCTCTCCGAAAACTGTACTTAGAATTTGTGTTTCGGCGAAATCTATTTTTTTCTCGCAAAGTATGAACAAAAACGAACAATTTGAAAAAAAAAAACATTTGAATGTCATAATTTGAACAATTTTTAGAATTTATTACAAATTTTTTAGGTTAGGTTAAGTTTCTTCACGTCTTCTTTGTAACGTTGCGTGGATTTCACATTAAAAATTTCTTTCTTGTCATTATACAGGGCGTTTTTAAGATAAAGAATGACACCTAAGATTGAAAATCATAATTTTAACACGGTTTTTCTCTCCGAAAACTGTACTTAGAATTTGTGTTTCGGCGAAATCTATTTTTTTCTCGCAAAGTATGAACAAAAACGAACAATTTGAAAAAAAAAACAATTAAATGTCATAATTTGAACAATTTTTAGAATTTATTACAAATTTTTTAGGTTAGGTTAAGTTTCTTCACGTCTTCTTTGTAACGTTGCGTGGATTTCACATTAAAAATTTCTTTCTTGTCATTATACAGGGCGTTTTTAAGATAAAGAATGACACCTAAGATTGAAAATCATAATTTTAACACGGTTTTTCTCTCCGAAAACTGTACTTAGAATTTGTGTTTCGGCGAAATCTATTTTTTTCTCGCAAAGTATGAACAAAAACGAACAATTTGAAAAAAAAAACAATTAAATGTCATAATTTGAACAATTTTTAGAATTTATTACAAATTTTTTAGGTTAGGTTAAGTTTCTTCACGTCTTCTTTGTAACGTTGCGTGGATTCCACAATAAAAATTTCTTTCTTGTCATTATACAGGGCGTTTTTAAGATAAAGAATGACACCTAAGATTGAAAATCATAATTTTAACACGGTTTTTCTCTCCGAAAACTGTACTTAGAATTTGTGTTTCGGCGAAATCTATTTTTTTCTCGCAAAGTATGAACAAAAACGAACAATTTGAAAAAAAAAAACAATTAAATGTCATAATTTGAACAATTTTTAGAATTTATTACAAATTTTTTAGGTTAGGTTAAGTTTCTTCACGTCTTCTTTGTAACGTTGCGTGGATTTCACATTAAAAATTTCTTTCTTGTCATTATACAGGGCGTTTTTAAGATAAAGAATGACACCTAAGATTGAAAATCATAATTTTAACACGGTTTTTCTCTCCGAAAACTGTACTTAGAATTTGTGTTTCGGCGAAATCTATTTTTTTCTCGCAAAGTATGAACAAAAACGAACAATTTGAAAAAAAAAACAATTGAATGTCATAATTTGAACAATTTTTAGAATTTATTACAAATTTTTTAGGTTAGGTTAAGTTTCTTCATGTTTTCTTTGTAACGTTGCGTGGATTTCACAATAAAAATTTGTTTCTTGTCATTATACAGGGCGTATTTAAGGTAAAGAATGACACCTAAGATTGAAAATAATAATTTTAACACGTTTTTCTCTCCGAAAACTGTACTTAGAATTTGTGTTTCGGCGAAATCTATTTTTTTCTCGCAAAGTATGAACAAAAACGAACAATTTGAAAAAAAAAAAACAATTAAATGTCATAATTTGAACAATTTTTAGAATTTATTACAAATTTTTTAGGTTAGGTTAAGTTTCTTCATGTTTTCTTTGTAACGTTGCGTGGATTTCACAATAAAAATTTGTTTCTTGTCATTATACAGGGCGTTTTTAAGATAAAGAATGACACCTAAGATTGAAAATCATAATTTTAACACGGTTTTTCTCTCCGAAAACTGTACTTAGAATTTGTGTTTCGGCGAAATCTATTTTTTTTTCGCAAAGTATGAACAAAAACGAACAATTTGAAAAAAAAAACATTTGAATGTCATAATTTGAACAATTTTTAGAATTTATTACAAATTTTTTAGGTTAGGTTAAGTTTCTTCACGTCTTCTTTGTAACGTTGCGTGGATTTCACATTAAAAATTTCTTTCTTGTCATTATACAGGGCGTTTTTAAGATAAAGAATGACACCTAAGATTGAAAATCATAATTTTAACACGGTTTTTCTCTCCGAAAACTGTACTTAGAATTTGTGTTTCGGCGAAATCTATTTTTTTCTCGCAAAGTATGAACAAAAACGAACAATTTGAAAAAAAAAACAATTAAATGTCATAATTTGAACAATTTTTAGAATTTATTACAAATTTTTTAGGTTAGGTTAAGTTTCTTCACGTCTTCTTTGTAACGTTGCGTGGATTTCACATTAAAAATTTCTTTCTTGTCATTATACAGGGCGTTTTTAAGATAAAGAATGACACCTAAGATTGAAAATCATAATTTTAACACGGTTTTTCTCTCCGAAAACTGTACTTAGAATTTGTGTTTCGGCGAAATCTATTTTTTTCTCGCAAAGTATGAACAAAAACGAACAATTTGAAAAAAAAAACAATTAAATGTCATAATTTGAACAATTTTTAGAATTTATTACAAATTTTTTAGGTTAGGTTAAGTTTCTTCACGTCTTCTTTGTAACGTTGCGTGGATTCCACAATAAAAATTTCTTTCTTGTCATTATACAGGGCGTTTTTAAGATAAAGAATGACACCTAAGATTGAAAATCATAATTTTAACACGGTTTTTCTCTCCGAAAACTGTACTTAGAATTTGTGTTTCGGCGAAATCTATTTTTTTCTCGCAAAGTATGAACAAAAACGAACAATTTGAAAAAAAAAAACAATTGAATGTCATAATTTGAACAATTTTTAGAATTTATTACAAATTTTTTAGGTTAGGTTAAGTTTCTTCATGTTTTCTTTGTAACGTTGCGTGGATTTCACAATAAAAATTTGTTTCTTGTCATTATACAGGGCGTATTTAAGGTAAAGAATGACACCTAAGATTGAAAATAATAATTTTAACACGTTTTTCTCTCCGAAAACTGTACTTAGAATTTGTGTTTCGGCGAAATCTATTTTTTTCTCGCAAAGTATGAACAAAAACGAACAATTTGAAAAAAAAAAAACAATTAAATGTCATAATTTGAACAATTTTTAGAATTTATTACAAATTTTTTAGGTTAGGTTAAGTTTCTTCATGTTTTCTTTGTAACGTTGCGTGGATTTCACAATAAAAATTTGTTTCTTGTCATTATACAGGGCGTTTTTAAGATAAAGAATGACACCTAAGATTGAAAATCATAATTTTAACACGGTTTTTCTCTCCGAAAACTGTACTTAGAATTTGTGTTTCGGCGAAATCTATTTTTTTTTCGCAAAGTATGAACAAAAACGAACAATTTGAAAAAAAAAACATTTGAATGTCATAATTTGAACAATTTTTAGAATTTATTGCAAATTTTTTAGGTTAGGTTAAGTTTCTTCACGTCTTCTTTGTAACGTTGCGTGGATTTCACATTAAAAATTTCTTTCTTGTCATTATACAGGGCGTTTTTAAGATAAAGAATGACACCTAAGATTGAAAATCATAATTTTAACACGGTTTTTCTCTCCGAAAACTGTACTTAGAATTTGTGTTTCGGCGAAATCTATTTTTTTCTCGCAAAGTATGAACAAAAACGAACAATTTGAAAAAAAAAACAATTAAATGTCATAATTTGAACAATTTTTAGAATTTATTACAAATTTTTTAGGTTAGGTTAAGTTTCTTCACGTCTTCTTTGTAACGTTGCGTGGATTTCACATTAAAAATTTCTTTCTTGTCATTATACAGGGCGTTTTTAAGATAAAGAATGACACCTAAGATTGAAAATCATAATTTTAACACGGTTTTTCTCTCCGAAAACTGTACTTAGAATTTGTGTTTCGGCGAAATCTATTTTTTTCTCGCAAAGTATGAACAAAAACGAACAATTTGAAAAAAAAAACAATTAAATGTCATAATTTGAACAATTTTTAGAATTTATTACAAATTTTTTAGGTTAGGTTAAGTTTCTTCACGTCTTCTTTGTAACGTTGCGTGGATTCCACAATAAAAATTTCTTTCTTGTCATTATACAGGGCGTTTTTAAGATAAAGAATGACACCTAAGATTGAAAATCATAATTTTAACACGGTTTTTCTCTCCGAAAACTGTACTTAGAATTTGTGTTTCGGCGAAATCTATTTTTTTCTCGCAAAGTATGAACAAAAACGAACAATTTGAAAAAAAAAAACAATTGAATGTCATAATTTGAACAATTTTTAGAATTTATTACAAATTTTTTAGGTTAGGTTAAGTTTCTTCATGTTTTCTTTGTAACGTTGCGTGGATTTCACAATAAAAATTTGTTTCTTGTCATTATACAGGGCGTATTTAAGGTAAAGAATGACACCTAAGATTGAAAATAATAATTTTAACACGTTTTTCTCTCCGAAAACTGTACTTAGAATTTGTGTTTCGGCGAAATCTATTTTTTTCTCGCAAAGTATGAACAAAAACGAACAATTTGAAAAAAAAAAAACAATTAAATGTCATAATTTGAACAATTTTTAGAATTTATTACAAATTTTTTAGGTTAGGTTAAGTTTCTTCATGTTTTCTTTGTAACGTTGCGTGGATTTCACAATAAAAATTTGTTTCTTGTCATTATACAGGGCGTTTTTAAGATAAAGAATGACACCTAAGATTGAAAATCATAATTTTAACACGGTTTTTCTCTCCGAAAACTGTACTTAGAATTTGTGTTTCGGCGAAATCTATTTTTTTTTCGCAAAGTATGAACAAAAACGAACAATTTGAAAAAAAAAACATTTGAATGTCATAATTTGAACAATTTTTAGAATTTATTGCAAATTTTTTAGGTTAGGTTAAGTTTCTTCACGTCTTCTTTGTAACGTTGCGTGGATTCCACAATAAAAATTTCTTTCTTGTCATTATACAGGGCGTTTTTAAGATAAAGAATGACACCTAAGATTGAAAATCATAATTTTAACACGGTTTTTCTCTCCGAAAACTGTACTTAGAATTTGTGTTTCGGCGAAATCTATTTTTTTCTCGCAAAGTATGAACAAAAACGAACAATTTGAAAAAAAAAACAATTAAATGTCATAATTTGAACAATTTTTAGAATTTATTACAAATTTTTTAGGTTAGGTTAAGTTTCTTCATGTTTTCTTTGTAACGTTGCGTGGATTTCACAATAAAAATTTGTTTCTTGTCATTATACAGGGCGTTTTTAAGATAAAGAATGACACCTAAGATTGAAAATCATAATTTTAACACGGTTTTTCTCTCCGAAAACTGTACTTAGAATTTGTGTTTCGGCGAAATCAATTTTTTTCTCGCAAAGTATGAACAAAAACGAACAATTTGAAAAAAAAAACAATTGAATGTCATAATTTGAACAATATTTAGAATTTATTACAAATTTTTTAGGTTAGGTTAAGTTTCTTCACGTCTTCTTTGTAACGTTGCGTGGATTTCACAATAAAAATTTGTTTCTTGTCAATAGGAATAATGATATGTATTTTTTTATCGACTAATAAAGTGTTGAAATTGTAGTTTAAATACTTGGGTCTTATTTTTGTCTCAATTGCGTCGAGAAAAGAACAAAATGGAAAATTGAAAATAATAATTTTTCTATGACCAAAAATAGAATAGACCTCACTTTCAAACACCGATGTTTCTATACATATATAGGGTGTTTCAAAATAGTTACTCGTCTCTAGAATAATTACAACAAGAAAAAATAATTTACTTACAAAAAACGTTGAAGAAAAAAAATCTAAATTTGGTTTAGGTTGCATACGCCCGATTTACTTACTTTTAGTAAGTTATACAGTTTTGTATGCTGAAAAAGAAGATATTTGTATATTGGGCGCGGAAATTATTCCTTCACATAGTTTTTATGGTTTGATATTTTTCAAATGTTTGATGTTGGTGAGGATTAGTGGGGGGGGGGGGGTCTGTTAAACATGTGAACTATGTTTTAACACACCTCCCCCCCGACCCCAATCCTCTCAAACGTTAAATATAATTAGTTACGACTAATGTAATGACACAAATCAATTTCTAACAATAATCATTTATTTACACGTACAAATAATCATCGATTTCTATTGGATAGATTCTTCAATAAATGCTTCAATTCTATTTTAATATAAATAATGTATTTTAAATAGAAATTCCCCAAAATATTGACGATAATGAGATCTAGTTCTTTCATAACGAATATCTCGCCAAAGTCGCTCAATATTTTGAGTATGAGCCTAACCTAACCTATCCTAACCTAACCTAACTTATCTAAATTTTCAACCTCGAAAAAGTATGTGAAGGAATAATTTCCGCGCCTAACATATATATATATATATATATATATATATATATATATATATATATATATATATATATATATATATATATCTTCTTTTTCAGCATAAAAAACTGTATAACATACTAAAATTTCAAGGAAATCGGGCGTCTGCAACCTAAACTAAATAATTACCCTAAATTTTTTACGATTACGCCGAAACTACCGGCAACATTGTAATGAAATTTTTTACGAATTTGTTTTGGGAGCCTGATACATCTCATTATTTAGTTTTTATATTATATTTAGAGGGCGGTAGTTATACGATTCGTACTTACCAAGTATTGACCAAATTATTGTAATTAAAACTTTTTCACGAGGGTAGGTAATTCATAGTGAATAACGCTATAGATTTCCTCGTATCCTATTTATACGACAATAATTATTCTAATCTCGTATTCGCATACAGATAGACAGCGATGCGTTGGTCCAAAAGGCAATTACATTTTCTATCCGCTGTTGCCGCCTCGGGGACCACTTTCGTTTTTTTCTTTTTTTTTTTACTGCACCCCTGCAGCGGATAGAGAGATAGCGTCGGAAGCATAGGACTGCGTTAAATCTTTATTAGATTTTTCCACAGTAGCGCGAAATATGAGCAATACAATTTTTTTTTTCGAATCTGATTACTAGTCCATTTCAAGGTTATAAAATCCCCTACGTGAAGTTCAATTGAAATGATTAATTTATTCTTAGTATTTTGTTTTAATGACTTGACGTTTATTCTTTAAATAAGTACCGTGTAGAATCAAAAATTAGGTAATTATTTAGAATTGGGGCTCCAGGCAAAAATCGTTCCGAAAAATTTTTCACGCATTTGGGGTTGTTTCTGAGGGTACAAATAGTAAATTTCCATTATTTTAGACATTACATAGTACAACTTACATATTATAAATCAATGAAACCTAACCCAACCTAATCAAGTTGGTAATTATTTATAATTTGTTAGGTTAGGTTAGGTTGGGTTCCAAATTTTTCAAAAAAGTGACTTTGTAATGATTGTCGTGTATCACAGAACATTTAAGAAACTGCATTTCGATAATTTGATAACATAAATGAATCAATTTGCAACAAATACACGATGAAATGGACACATCACTTGATAAGTCGTGTGACTAACTAAGAAAAACACCTTTTTGCCAAAAGTAGGCTTCAGTTTCAGCCTTTCCTTCTTCATTTGAGCTGAATTTCTTACCGACGAGAATTTTTTTGAGATCAGCGAATAACTAGTAGTCACTGGAGACCAGATGTGGATTATGCGGCGGATGAGAAAGCAATTCGAAGTGTAATTCATTCAATTTAACCATCTTTGCAATCAACTTGTGAATCGGTGCATTGTCTTTGTGAAACAATCGTTTTTTCTTCGACTATGAAACCGATTTTCATTAATTGCTGCATTCGAACAACTCTAGTACTATTCGCTATTTATTGTCTCCCCATTTTGGAGATAGTCGATGACCAATATTCCATGCGCATCCCAAAATACTGAAGCCAGCTGATTTTTGTGCCTTTGGACGCTTCGAACCTGGTTCACCGGCTGCAGTCCACTCAGATGATGATCGTTTTGATTCCGGAGTGAAATGATGGCCAAGCACTGCTCCGAATCATCAACACGTTGTTGTTATTGATCGACTTTGAGTAAACGCTGGACCCCCTTTGATAATTGTAAACACACTGCCTTCTGATACCTGTACGGCCTTAGCTATATCACGCCATTTCAATTTACGATTAGATATAACGAATTTGTGGACTTTTCTGATGTTTTCTGGAGTAACCACCTCAATTGGACGACCAGGACGTTCACTATCATCGGTATCTGTACAACCACGTTCAAATTTAGCAAAATAAATTGTTGTTTCCGATAGGGTGGAGTCCGGATAACATTTTGAAGCAATAATAAATTGACACACGAAATTGTTTTAAAAATAATGAAAGTATCTTCACTTAAATGGCTGTAACTCCCGTGTGATCGAAACCCAGGAAATTTCAAGTAACTAGGACGTAATACCTGATACATTTTTTGGGAAAAAACAATACCTTCTACCTGCTCGTTGTTCTATACTACACTAACCCAAACGAGGTGCTTGGAATCGAGGAGAAATTCGGTCTCGAGACATCGAAGCGATCAAATCTCGATGGTCTCAGCGAAGCTACGCCGTTTCTAGAGATGCAGCTCTCGCGACTTAGTTTAATCTTTCGTTATATTTATTACTCTGTATATTGTTTGTTGTATTTGTATTTTATTTATTTTAAATGCTCAAAAACTTACTTGCATACTTACATCAGTTTGAATATTGAATTATTTTTCGTTAAAATAACGTTGAAAAAATATTAAAATGTACCGCCTCTGGCGAACTGCCTTAAATCTTTATTAGGTTGCCAACATAGTACGCAGCGCATCTATATAGACTATTTATTTTAAATCTCTTACAGGTCGTTTTCAATTTGGATCATGTCCTTCGGAAAAGTAAAGGAAATTGGAGAAGAGGATCCTTGAAATTTATTGAGTCGTTGGGTAGAGATATGAACATAAAAATGACAAAAGTTGATTTAGAATGAACGATTTTTGGGGTACATATTTCGACTACAATTTTTTTAATACAATTTTCTCCGAAATAAGTCGGTAATGCTATTCTAGATTACGGGGGTTACCCTAAAAGTTTCCGACCTCAATCTTAGTTTAAGCGGTTTCACTTATCTAACAAATCGCCAGAACCGGTCCTGGACTATTAGTCATGGCGATTATGGTTTACACAAGATAAAACAATATATGCATAGAGGGTTAATCAATTTCTATGATTTTAATTTAAACTACTATAAGCATATTTGAATAAAAAGAAGACATAATATTCAAAAACTTATCAAGTTCAAGTCAAGTCGTTAAAGCAACTTTTACATCCCCCTATTGAATATGGAACCAACGTGTGACGTACCACTTCAGCAGTTCAAACTTATAGGAATTTTTTGACTTGTAAAAATCGCTGGGATCAAAATAAGTGTTATAAGGTGGATGATCAAACACCCACCGGACAAATTCCGTCAAAACTGCTGCGAGTTAAGCCCTATGAGATGGAGAAAGCACAACGCTCGCAGTAAGCATCTCAATGCGTCTTGTTTTTGAATCATACGCAGAATGCTTTATGCATTCAAGAGGCGCGACCTGTCCGGCTGGTATATGATTGATACGACATAGTTAATTACGTTTACTCAAACAGCTTGACCCTTTCTGGTCTAACGACTCTTGGCTAATTTCTTGGTGATCTGGTCAGCAATCTTTGGATGATTACTGAGTTGATTGCTTTCGTGAATCCTCATACTTGGATCTTATGTCCATACAAGCTTGAGTATCTGGTTATGAAGCACTTTCCATTGAAGTTTCTTGCTAATCTATATGTGATTGAAAGTTTTTTTCTAGATGATTTGCAAGTTTTTTGCTCATAATTTCTAGCCAATTAACCGTCTTACAGTTGTTCTGTAATAAATTTTTAATCAAACGCCTTGTACATATTTTGGTTAATCGAATTTTATTGTGGTTCAGATAAAAAAAGTAATATCCGTTTCACGACATGAATATAATAACAGCTGTGTTCGAAAAGGAAAAGTTTAGCAATAAAAGGGCCTATAAAGGTCTTCAATAATTTAGTGCTGGCACATATTAAATCCCTACAGGGTCATTCAAAACACACTATATTAAGCTTTCCCCTTTTTTTTCCTTCGGAGAAAACGACTACGATGTAATCTTGAATGTTGGAGATGTGTGTTTGAAAGTGACACGAATTTATTTAATTAAGAAAATTTTGAAAGTACTTACCTTTTAACTATACGTCGATTCTTAAAGGGCATCGGATTTTGGTAACGTCAAGTGGGGCGCGACGGGCCTATCTGAAGGCCTACGACACGAACTATGAACTATACGCCGATTCCTTTGCTTCTCCTTTTAGATCGAATCGAACCGAAAGGTAAAGTTAAGTTTGAAATAAAATCCTTCTGTCTTTACAATTTAATTTTATGGTACCCACAAACGGATTTTTTCGAGTCTCATTTTAATGATAATTCTGTGCGTAGTTGCCATTTTCAAGGTCATAGCTCAAGACGTTATCCACTTCCTTCTATTGTTCAATTGATCAAGTATGAAAGTCACTTTACAGAATTACTTTGAGCGTATTCGTTACACAAGTTTCCATAATCGAATTGTTGATTATAATTAAACTTGACAACGTCGCATATTGTTAAATTTATTAGTATACAGCAGATGGCACAACTGTATCGCGATAAATTTAAAATTACATATTTTTTTTTTATTAAATTCAGCGAATTAACTAATCCGTAATGGTAAAGAAAAAAGAACCTTTTTGACTTTGTAATATCTAAAGAATTATTAGCGTACTACGTTGTTCCATTTCTAAAAAGCTTTCTAGATAATTATCTTGGAAGAGGCAAAAGGAATAAAATATATCGGAGAAAGTTCGGTATAAAGTAATTTGAAAGGTCTTTTCACTCTGGTTTGTCTCCCTCGATGTACAACAGATGTAGAATATTATCTCGCGGCTTTCTACAGGGACTCTACTGCCATCTATGTAAATTAAATACAACATCTATGGAAAGGATTATTAAAATACGTTCATAATTTTATTCTAAGAAAAAGATAATAACTAAAATGTCATAAAAATACAAAAAAACCTACGAGAATCATAATAATAATGAATCAAATGTTATAACATATAGTTTTTCTTTAGTTTTAATATGGTTTACTTTATTTATCTGTAGGTTATGATGTCTATGATATATCTGTCATGGATGTCACAAATGTCACTGTCACAAATGTCACTGTCACAAGTGTCAATTTTGATTAATTAGAATAAGATAATAGAGGTTAATTAATGTAGGTGAAGAAATATTGCTTATTTAAGAAAGAGTTGAAGAAATAAACATTAAATGTCGTTTCTTTGATTTTTAGGCGACATTTAGTTATGTAATATATCAATTAATTCGAAAATCATCTCATATATAAATATACATTTCTATATTGCAGTTTCGACATCATCCAGGCCTTTGACACAGTATTTAATCTTCTTGTAAGTCTCATAAACTTCCCATATCCCAATGAAATAAACTTATACATTTAAATATTTCTTCTTTGTAATATAAGTACGAGAATATCTTGGTGAAAGACTGAAAGTTAGATGTAGGTAGTCAAAAATTAAGAAAATTTGGTTTCGTAGCGTAAATTTCAGAACATAACACCACAGGAAAAATCAATAAATGTTAAATCATGAATGCGTAGAGGCCAACTTATGTTACTTCTCCTGAGATAAATTTACCAGGAAAAATTTCACGAAATCGTGGCTGAGATCTACTGGACGTGTGTGAAGCTGTTTGAATCATGATTTTTCTGCAGTTCGGGCAAGAAGAAGTCATCTAACATCTACAAGTAACGCTGTGAATTCACGCTAACTGTCCAAACAAGTAAAAACCTCGCGCAGACATCCCAGCCAATTCGGTTACTTTAGACCAGTCTCTCCTAAAGTGGGCGGATAACGCTCCTTTGTGCGTGCTGAACCCCTAAAAGAGACCCGGGAAAAATGTAGAGTACAGAACATACTAAATCCATTAAAGACTGTATCCAGATAGGAAAGTCTAGAAGCTTAATTATCGGTCAAGTGTATCAAAATTCTTTTCGTTAAGCAAGATGTCGATGGACTTGGAGCTTCGTACAATATCTCTTTGTTAATTGCTCGAAAAAACAAACTACACAACATCGGGGAAGATCTAATTTTGCCACCAATCAAGGAAGTAACTATCGGCGGCAGATATTAACCGAAAAAGTAATAATTCTGTGCAAAGACGAATTGATGAAATGGCTGAAAACGTTAAAGCATCATCGTGCAATCATCTGAGGACTGGTCAGTTCTCAGATGACAAGACAACTTCGTTGCATTTGGAAAAACTCTACATTAACGTTTTCAAATGTCAACACAGCAATATCACTTCGACTGGAAGAAGAAAATGTTTATCAAAAATGTTGGCTACAAAAACCGAAACCGTAATTGTACCCTAGATTGCGGACCGTGGATTAAGTGCTGTGGCAACGCTGTTTACTGAAGAGAAATCGTTCTTGAACAAATTGGAACCTGATATCAGCGTCAGATTCATTCTTCACATTAGTTTTATAATTAAAATCGATTCTTTGTGTTATTTTGGATAAAAGATATTCTGTCTAAATGCGATGAAGCCAGCTAGAGTTAACATGAGACCTGAGAGCCTTTGTATACTTCTTACTGCGCTCAGGTCTCAAATAAGTTTGGGACTATGCTTTAGACGAATGTAGACTTGCTTGGTAACGTGTTCATTTAGATGCGAATAAGCTTTATCCGAAAACAAAATGTTGGTAGACGTTGGAAAGCGCTCAATCATCCGGTTTACGAAGTTAAGCTTCTGACTCGCGTCCTAAGGCTTCAATTCTTGCATTTTGTAATGATCTACAAACGCCTAAAGCAACAGCAAGCTTCCTAATTGACTCCGAATAGCTGCGTCACGCAATGTGCAGTAAAAAGGTGAACTTCCTTTTGAGATACCTTGTATGAGATCGACAAGTGTCCTGATTTCATTATTTTAGCTTCGCGTTGCCATTTTTGTGAAACCAAAAGCTTCACATAGAATTTTTTAATGCTCATTTGAAGAAAACTGTTTTCATTGGTGGCTACATATGCAGAAAATGACATATGTAAAAATGACATAATAGATGGAAATTGGATGTAAAATTATACCTCAGAAAGAGTAAATACTTATTGGAATTTCGTTTGGTTTGGGTCATGAACCCAAACACTTTACTTAAATTATTTGACGCCAATCTTTGAAAAAAACTTATCGCAAAAATGTCCTTATACATGTATAATGTTCGTTTTGCATGCCGCTTTATTAATGTCGTGTTAAATGATCGGTAACATTGGAAAACATTTGAATATTTCGAAATTTGTTCCAGATCTCAACATTACGATAACCTCCAACAAGCAGACAGTCAGAAGCAACCACTAAAAGACACAACAAATACACCATCGAACGCAAAACACGAAGACAACAATAACCAAGAACCAGAATCGACACAACAAGATAACGAAACGCCAAATCATAATAACGGCCAGCAGCAACATCAGCAACAACAAGGTAGCAGGTCGTTACAGTGTTTGGAAACGCTCGCACAAAAAGCAGGAATTCACGATATCACGCCGGATGATTGTAAATTCGATGTTGCTAATACATTGTTGAATTTGGATAGAGGACACGAATTTATCAAGCAAAGTGTTGACGGTGAGTCAATTTTCTATGGTCAATTCATATGTTTTCATCCAAAATTATAGTCTGTTTTTATATACGAAAGAGTAATAGACCAAAAAAAAACAAAAACACCAACACTATTCCATGATTCCGTCGAAAATTTAGCGACAAATGTAAGCAAAAACGATAAACTTGGAAGGAGACTTCTACAGCTTCCAAAAACAAATATGGAGAGTGATAAGGCAACAAGAAGAGAAAGAAGACTACCTAACATCTCACACAATAACTTACACCATTCAAGATGTCGACCAAATCATGATCACCTTAAAAAACAAAAAATCTTCAGGAGTCCGTAGATGAACTACGGTGGCCACCATCTCACGCAAGAACTCGCCCAAGAAATTCTGCTACATTGTAGAATACCAGACAAATGGCGAACCACTACAATTATTTTCGTGTTTAAAAAAAGGAGATGAAAAAAGATCCGTCTAACTACAGAGGGATACAAACAAAAAAAATATTTCGATCACAACACTAGAAGATGAGCAACAAGGATTCATATCAGGAAGATCTTGCCCCATTGTATAAATTCAAGGAATATAAACCACAATTCCTATGCTTTATAGACCTCAAAAAAGCCTTTGACAGCGGACTGATCAGTTCAAATGGTTTCGTTAAAGGTGTTTTATTGACTTTTGAATATACTCGTGCCGGTGATTACCACGAGGTTATGATGCTGATGTCTTTAAAGAATGATACAAACAAATGACAAATCACCTTTCTCAGAACTGTATTATTGTATTAATTTTCAAAGACATGGACATGATGACAAATCTTGACCTTGTTATAAATAGGAAAGACACGGTACGCTTGGGTCTATACTAAACCTCAGGTTTGCTACTCAACGGATATCTTGAGTAATCCCAAATTAGACTGTGTATGAAGGACTATATGAAGAGTATCTAATCGGCAAGGAAAACCTACGATTAGACGGAGACGATGGATGGAAATGGACTTTCGAAATTCCGAATTATTAGAGCCACTAGATCACCTGATTTACAGAGTCTCTAGAGTTAACTGGAACGATGGATGAAGTGGTTAGGGTGGAAAATGTCGAGTTTTGACGATGTCGTCGGAAAGGTTGACTCAAAGTTAATGGACATGAAGATCATCGCTGCCTAGTGGTAAACCTGTTTGCAAGTGGACTGCTGAAATTGCGATACTTAGAGCCACTACGATCGCCTGACTTACAGTCTCCTAAAACTCTTCCTATCTGTCCAGATCAACTAATTTAGCTATTAATGAAATTAAAAAATGAGTTAACAGGGAACGAGATAGAATAAAAATTATCGCACGTGTCTAAGAATAATCATCGATCTCCTTGTATATCTAGTGTCTACGATGATCCGATGATTAATTTTCCTCCCATCGCCCTCTAGAACCAGATGAACAAAAATTTATATATTTAAAACAAAATGTTTATGTGAAAACTTTTTTAATTTTATTATCAATAAATTTATTCAAGGTTCGATATAAATATTATTAAACTTTTGACTGTTCCCCTAATAAAAAAAAAAAAAATTTCGTGCAAGGAATATTAAACTACATTTCCTTTGAAAAACGTGACACTGATTGGCATTCGTTATTCGATCAATAAATTCTTCTCAGTTTTTACATGCTACCATTTCGTTATATCCATTAAATGATTATAGAATCGTTGAAAACGTTAATTAAATTCGAAGGACTACCACAACGTCATTTGCTTAATCTAAATCAATGATACATTACGTAACAAACAGCAGTTTCAATACATTTTCATGATAATTTTATCTAGGACAATTGACTATCACAATGAGCGATTTAAATAAACAGCAAATGGATGCTAATGCGCAGGCTCAAGCGCAAGCTCAAGCGCAGGCACAAGCGCAGGCACAAGCACAGGCTCAAGCTCAGGCACAGGCACAAGCTCAAGCCGTTCAGCAACAGCAGATGCAGCAGGTTGCGCTTCAACAACAAGATCAGCAACAGACTTTAGTACCCGCTCAGAGTCCACACATGCAACAGGTTACCGTTGGAAATTCAGGTGAGAATTTTTTTCCAATGGATTTCTTTTTCTCCAGCCAAAATATCCTTTGATTTATCCTTCTGTAAGATTCCAGTTAACTAGGAATTGATCTTCTTGATACCTTCATTGACATATTTAGATGAGAATCTTCTGGTGATTTGGTGAAACCGAAGATGTTTTAGGAGGCTCAATTGGTTTCGTAAATAGAGTTTCGTGAATCTCTTCTGTAGATTGTTCAATTTTTACGCCTTCCAAAAGATTATTTAACTTGGAGGAAATTTTGAATCTGAGTAGACACTCTAATATTTTCTGTGAACTGGTCCGATTCAAGAGATTCGGACCAAATTCTTCAACGGTTAACCTTCAACCAGGATTTTATTTACTGCACTTGGTTAGAATTCGTTGAAGAAGCTTCACAAATAACTTTTTGGTTAACCACCTACTACAAGGAGAATTTGGTGAACGTCTTCTAGCCATCAACATCTAGCTTTAGCCCTAGAGGAAATCAAAATAGCAGGAATTGTATTCCCAGTTGTGCTTATTATGCCCTTTTTGTGCTGACCCTACTTGTTGATCACCTTTTTTAGCTTCAATTCTTGGAAATGGTAAAACAATCCATATAACCGACTTATTTAAGATGTAAATGTTGTTAGAGGTGGAGATTTTGTTCAAAAAGGGCTATGGTGGGATTTCTCTTTATAAAACAAACCAATATCCTACTTATAGACCTTCTTTTCCCGTTTTACGGACACTTTTCAATTGTTTTTATTAAATAATTTCGTTTTGCAGGTGCCCAGTGCGCGGTAACGTCCATGGGTCCGCCCCAACATACAGTTTCGATGCACCAACAAGTAGCCCAACAAGGCCAAGTACTCCAAACACAGAACGCTCAAGTTTTGGCCGCTGCTCAACAAAGTAACAGTACCACCATCACTACGATGTCACCACTGCAACAGAGCCAAGCTGCGCATCAACAGCAACTCAGCGCCGACTGGAGTCACGGGAGAGCAGTACAAGTAATCCAACAACCTATCGGAAACATCCAGAATCCCACTTATCTTCAGCAGCTTTATAACGGACAAGGACAGTTGTTGATGCCTGGGAATATCGGTAACATTGCTTTACATCCCAGTATCAATCCACAAATTCAGGTTAATAATTTTTAATTGTTGGTATTCTAAGGGAAGGTTAGTTAATTTTTGGGGAAAATATTTATTATAACCTTAAAAAAATTGATTATAGATATGAAAAGTATTTTTTTAAATGGCGTAGCTAAAATTGGAGACTCTTCAAATTTGGAAATCTATTGATCAATACTCAAATAATGTGCATAAGTATTTAATTGTTAACCAGCTTTTCCTTCAAGTTTTGACTCTATTTTTTCATTTTCGCGTTTTGTTGTCTTATTATTTGTTCTAAACAACACCTCCAATGATTTTTCATGATTTTTGTCTGAAAAACTCCTTTTAAAACCAAACCCCAGTCATCATCATGAGGAAGATATTCTCAGGAAAATAATCTAGCAAACATAATCAGCTTTTTCTTCAAGTTTTGATTCTATTTTTTTGATTTTCACTTTTCAGTGTCTTATTATTTGTTCAAAACAACACTACCAAAGGTTTTCCGAGACTTTTTGCCTAAAAAACCCTTTTTAAAGCAAAATACCATGTCATTATAGTAAGGAAGATCTTGTAATGAGCATAACCAGCTTCTTCTACAAGTTTTTGACTCTATTTTTTCATTTTCACTTTTTGTTGCCTTATTGTTTTCTCTAAACAACACTACCTAAAGTTTTCCTTGATTTTTCCCTGAAAAACTCCTTTTAAAGCTAAACACTACGTCATCATCATTAGTAATATCTTCTAGCAAACATAATCAGCTTCTTCTTCAATTTTTTGGTTAGATCTTTCCATTACATCTGACTATACGATGACTGGAGTATCTATCTAGATACCAATGGTACTACTGCTCATCGGCAATTAACATAATATCGTTACAAGGCAACTTTCAACATCATAAATTATGTTTGACAATGAATTTTAGTCTTAAGTACTCCGAACATTGTTCCAAGTGATTGTACTTTCAATAATGAAAGTTTACTTCAAGGTCCTTCGAATTTTAAATCGATATGAAAGTTAATATTTAAATTTCTATTATAACAGGTAATAGCCAAGCCGTTTCAAGGAAACCAATTGGCTCCTCATATGATTACCACGGCCCAAGGGAAGCAAGTTCTTCAAGGTAGTCAAGCGGCAACTTTTCCAGGATACACGACCCTTGGTCCCACAATTCCCACCACGCAGAATCAACAGACGTTAGTTTTTAGTCAATTGGGCGTCATCAGTTCGCAGCCCAATATATTACCCAATCATTCTCAGGGTAACGGACAAGTAACCCAGCAAAAACCCCAGGAAATGCATAAGGTAAGTCAGGGGGATATTTGCTGAGGGTAGCTGCTTTGTTGGATGTTTTCATTTATTTTTTTGATACTTTGTTTGGTGTTTGTTTACTGAAAATTATTTATTTGTAAATAAAATGACGTAAACGAGTGATTTTCTTCTAAAACTACCTCTCTAATCGACAAAATATCCCCTATGATGACTTTTAAGAAAAATTTCAAATTACATAATTTCGTATTTTCTGACGTGATTATACTATTGAAAAAATTATTTTCACAGCACTTTTTATTCATATCTAAACTTGATAATCAAGTTTTTATTTTAATTAAAACACCCTATATATATATGTTTATAACAAATAATAATTTAAACTAAATTGAAAAAAAAAAATAGTCAGACCACCCTGTATGATCCGTAATTAACTGACAATTATTGTTATTCAATTATTAATTTAATTAATTTTGTATACTTAATTTTTTAAACATTTTATTTAACTCACTCTGTATTTATTTGAAATTTTACTATTAATATGTAACCAATTTTCTATTAACTTATCGATTTGAAATTTTTCATATTTTCTTCTTTTTTATTATAATAATAAAATATTTTCTATATTTTAGTTCTATTCACATTTGTTACCATCAACTTTCGACCCAATTAGAACCCAAATTTTGATTTTTTTTGTGCGCGAGTTTTGTAACATTCACGTATTGCATTAAAAATATCATATATAGGGTGTTTAATTGAAAATACTTGGAAAACTAAATGTGCTGTGATGGTATTAATGAACTGTACCCCTAATACTTCTTCTTCTACTCTAGAAACCTTTATGCCCTTTGATTTGATAATTCTCCATTTATTGACCCGAATCTTAAATGTTGTGGTAGTATTCCACCCAATAACCTAACCTAACCAACAAAGCAAATGCGCTTGGTACTATTTGCCCAATAAAAACAGTTTGAGTAGTTAGTTACACCAAAAAGTTGATTTTCATTCAGGATTATAATAAATTATTGGAGTTACACTGAAAATTATTTCACCTTTACTCTTTAGGATGAAAAAATTTATTATTGCTGTTGTTGTTAATTGAAAAAACAGTTATAATGTCATGAAATGTAAAAAAAAAACAAATTTTGTTATAGATTATACTCAGGGTAACTTTATAACGCAACTTCAGGCTCTTATCGCATCCCTCCATCATACTTGCTCTTGTCGAAGACAATTTACAACTCGTTCTCCAGCTTCAGAGTCCGTATGAACTCTTTTATATGAGGTGGAGGAGATCACACTCTCTCTTCAACAAATTTCTTTTCGAAATCGTATTCTTCATGGTATTCTGTTCCATTAGATCCTTCCTGTTGTCTTGTGAGAAGATTTGGCATATTTTTTCTTAGATCCAGATTTTTCTTGGATCACAATACATTAACGTTCCAAGTGCTCAAGTCCTGAACTTGTTCTGCACGTCAATTCTCTTTCGGTTTCTTCCTTCTCTTGGAACCTTTTCTTGTAGGGACACTTTCCCATTTCACGGAAAGTTTCTTATGAACTCATTTCATCAAATCTACCATACAAACCATTTTGTGGAAGGAATTCAGTATTTAGGTGGTCTGTAGATTCTTCCTCTTCTGTCTCTTCCTCTTGCTGTTGATAACTTCCAAAGGATCTAGTCCTGGACACATCCGATTCTTCCTTTTCTGGTAGGTGCAGTATTCTATATTGCAGAAAGATTTCTGAGGTGTAGTTACAAGTTAATGATATGGGAGCTGAATGCTTCGATAGCAAATACCTTCCCATGGCAAGTAATTTACCTGCAAGGTGCTTGTACAGGAGCCTCGTCGTAGTGAGTCAGTCAGTACTAATTGGCTTTCATAGTGGTTTTAGAACAATCTGTATAAAATTTGATGTTTAGCATCATGTTGAAAACCTTTTCGATACCTATTTTTACTATTATATTATAATCTGAACTTGTATGTGTCACCAGTGCCCTAATTGGACACGTTTTCATAGCTCCAGTGATGCATATTATTAGCAAGGATTTGTACTTTATGTACTAGGATGCTACTCTGACTTACTTTGCTCAATATTTTATGGTGACAGTTTTTATTCCTTTACCAACATGTTTATTCCAGACAAGATTGTTGTGAAAGGTTATTCCCAGATATTTGACTTCAGATTTTCACTTTGTGGTAAATACATCTAGAGAATTCAAATACATAAGTTGATTTTCCTAGTAAATGAGATAACAATTGTCTTGGTTTGGTTTTTTTCAAGCCTCATTGGCTTTGTTAACGTGGGATAGGTTTCCAGTGGGACAGTAACTTACAAAAAAAACCAACTTCTGGTTACTACAATCACATTTCGTTCGATTTTCTTGTTTTCTAATGGATCTCATGGATAGATCTCGTACTCTAGATCCTTGTAAAGGTGTTCAAAATGTAAAACAAAGTTCCTTGAATATAACAAATTAATCCTGACTGAATGATTGCAATAGTTAATTTTTAAGGTGTAAAAAATATTGACGGTTAAGTTGTTGTCCATAGGTGATGGGAACTCAAAAAGTGCAAATGCAAAAAGTGGCTAGTAGTACGAGCGCAGTTGCTCAAACACAACAGCAGGGACAATGCGTCCAAGTATCTCAAGCTTTGATCGGTACTCAGCCCACTGCGCAAATTATCAATTCGATTCAAGTAAGCGTTTTATCAAAAAGAAAATTGTAGATTTTTTTTTGGTTGTAGTTAGAGCATCATCCATCGCCATGGTTTTTGTTTTGTTCATGTTTCGATAGTTTCTAATAGCGTCTTCGAAGTGTGATACCTAGAACTAGATATCAGAATTGTTCGTGGAAAATAAACACCCTGTACAATGAAGAACAAACCGTTTGAACCAATGTAGTGATTTGTGTGGACAGTAGATTTCTGTTTTCGCGGAATAAGCTATTTGGTTTGGTATTTCTCATAATTGGATATACTCTTATATTTTTGTCATTTTGACAGCTAAAAAGGGGTATATCATTTATATGTTGCTATAAAAATTTGAAAAAAATATTTAAATAAATTTGTTTAACTTGAAATTAGTGGAAACAACTCAAAATGTATTGGGAATCACTCAAAATAAGTTGGAATTACCCAAAATTATTTGAAAATACTAGAAATAAATAAAAAGTAACTCAAAATATCTCCAAATATATTGAAATAATTCAAAAACTTGAAAAAAAGAACTGAAAAACCTTTTGGAATAAATAAAAATTTCTTAAAACATCTGAGGAGTAATTTGAAAAATCTTTAAATTCATTATAATCACTGAAAAAAATTGAAATTGATTTTGATAACTCAAAATTACTTGAAATAACTGGAAACAACTAAAGTATAACCCAAAGTGTCTTCAAATATATTAAAAACTTTAAAAAAAAATTTAAAATAAATTGGATGAGTCCAAAATTACTGGAAGTTAGTAATAAATGACGCAAAGTCAATTGAAACATCAAAATTTATCAAAAACGTTCAAAAAATTCTGGAAAAGAAATTGGAATCACTCTAAGTAAGAAGGATAAACTAAGGAATAATTTGAAAAATTAGAATCACTTCAAAAAACATTGATATAACTGTAAAAAGCTAAAAAATAAGTAAACATATATTTAGAATATATTAGAATCACTCAAAACCTACCAAAAACAAATTTAAAATCAATATGACTAACTCAAAATTACTGAAACCAACTAAGAAATGACTTAAGTGTTTTTAATATATCAAAGTAACTTAAAAACCCCAAAAAATTTGAAAAATATTGGAATAACTCAAAATTACAGGAAATAACTGTAAACAACTAAAGAATACCAAATAATATATTAGAATTATTCAAAAAATCCAAAACGATAATTCAAAATCACTAGAAATAACTATAAATAATTCAAAATGTCTTTAAAAATATTAGAATCACTCAAAAAATCCAAAATAGTTGGTGATAATTCAAAGTTACTAGAAATAACTATAAATAAAACTCTAAAATCAGCTAGGGAAAAACTCAAAATGTCTTAGAGTATATTAGAATCACTCAACTAACCAAAATAATTGGTGATAACTCAAAATCGTTGGAAATAGCTATTAATAACTGAGAATTAACTCAAAATGTTTTTAAATATATTATAATTTCTCAAAACCTCTTCAATAAATATAAAATGTATTGGAGCAGGTCAAATTTATCTGAAAAAAAAAACTAAAAACAGTTAAGATATAACTCCAAATATCTTTAAATATATTAGAATCACTCAAAACAAATATTTTCCAAAAACCCATTTTTTGAGAATAAATTTGCAACAAACTGGCCTCCCAAATCACCAAATTCATCCCAAAATGATTTTTTCTTGTTTCTATGAACTAATTCAGCGGCAAATAATCCAATTTTGTGGTAGAATTACAGCTAAACAGTTGGGAGACATTACGCTTAACAAATTTGATCCCTTATCCCAATAAGACTTTGTTTAATATAGTTCGTCATCTCTACTTCAAATTATCGAGTTTATTTTTGAAATTTCTTCCCCCAAAACAACTTTTTTATGGCAAAAAATTATCTTAATTATTTGTTTCGAGTTTTGTCACAAATAACTCTTTAAATTCAATAAAAAGATTCATTTTTGTGGATTCATCCAGTTAAACATTTTTCCACGTATAATGTCGTATTGATGGTCATTATTAAATTTAATATTTGCAGTGCAGCTTCACCATCATATATAATAATCATTCAAATGCTTTGATCATTTTAATCATTTTAATTAAAATTTCGATATATATATGTTTTAAACTTGTCTATTTTTCCAGCAGAGCGGTCAACCGATGCAATTTGCAGCTCCGTGGCAATTCACAGCCGCAAATGGACTTCAACAAGTTTGGACTACGAACGGACTCCAATCTCAAGCTCTACAGATCGCTCCTAATCCAATTTTTATTAGAGGTACACAAGCTGATGGTACTCCGGGTGCCGGGATGTTCATACAGCAGAATCCTCAACCTGCCACTATTCAAACCCAACAAAATCGTAAGCATACTCCATTTTTTCATTTAATGTTATTAAAAATATTATTAATCATATCTTGCGTTTTTTTGGCTCTAAAAAATCAATCAATCGAAAGATTTTTTTTATATTTTGTTTTTATAGTGGATTTAAGGAAAAAAATATATTAGTTTCAAGGCTTTAATTAGTAATAACTTTTCTATAAGTAATGGAATGAACGATTTAAATATAAAATTCAAACAAAAATGTTTTTTTTTCATATTTTTACAATTTAAAATTAATAATCATCAAATTAATATAAAAAAAAATCTATATCTAGGTTAGAATTACAGGAAATGATTAAAAACAACTAAGGAATAGTTCAAAATGTCTATGAATATATTAGAATCACTCAAAACCCTCGATATTTTCCTAAACATATCTGCAAATGCTTCATAAATATCAAAAATTAAAGTTAGGTTAGTTTATAAGGTTTAAAACCATTTGAAATTTTGATACATTTTTCTAAGGCACCTTTACTTATTTTCCCTTCTGTCGTGTAGGACTTTTGATAAAAAAACTGATTTTCTCTAATATTCTAGTAGATTCTTGTCAAAACAATCTAGAACACTCTAGAATATTCGATAACTACATAGTCATATCGACAAAGGTCTTAATAAAAATGAAGAAGCAACAGTTATCAAATATTATAATTTTCAAATTGAAATTTTGAATTTTTCTTAATCGTTTATTACTTTCTTTTCCTTTTATACTCAATTTTATTTTTTCTGAATAATCTATCATTTTATTTTCTCTCCTGTCATACTCTTCTTTCAAAGACAATCCAATAGTCAATTCAATTGTCTTTTAAATATTCTGGTACTCTTTTATATCAGTCAAAACAATCTTGAACACTTCAGAATGTTCGATAATAACATGATCATATTGCAAAAAGTCTTAAAAATCAAGGATTAAAAGCTTTAAGATCTATTTAGAATATTAATATGGACAACAAACTTACCAGACATTTATCTTGTTGATTATGACACTTCAAACTTGGACAGAGGTGGTTCCGAAACCTAAATTATTCTCAAGATTATCAATTCTATCAAAAATTTGAAATTTAAATAGATAAAAAATGTGTTAATTAATTAAAACTGAAAGTTTAGTTATTTTTGTTCACATTGTTTATAATTCTGTACTCTTATCTGGTTTTTTTATTTTATTTCAGAGACTATAGCAACACAAGGAACCGTCCAACAAATATCTAAACCTAGACCTGCCAATGAGAACATTCAACCCAAACAACAAACAACTCGACCATTAAATATATTACCTTCCAATGCTGCTAATATAAGACCTGCAAGCTCAGTTTCTACACAGACTATTGGAGCTCAAACTCCAGTGAGTTTTAACTTAATCATAATTATATTAAAATTCATTATATATGGATAGTTATGGAAATTTGATATCTTTTACTCTCCTATAAACTGTTGAGTCGAAGTATATCATTAGATCAATAATTTCCTAGATAATATCCGATGGAGATCTCTGTGAAATAGTTGTAAGTTTAAACTATTTCTTCGTTCCCCTCCCGACATTTCGTTTGTTTAATGTATTTAAAATGTTGAAAATTTAATTACACCGCAAATCAAAATATTTTTTTGCTCCAATTTAAATTTTTCATCTAGGCTTCAATGGGGGGTAAACAAGTGGCTAAAATTCGCACAAAAGCTCCTCAAATTCGTACCTCTCCTGCACCAAAAGCCGATGCAGCAAATCAAACTCAAATTAAACCGTATTCTAATATCCAACAGCAGCAGCAACAACAACAGCAACATCATATCGTTGGAAATAAGTGAGTCTCGCTTGTTCTTCTAAATGCAGAAATAGTTTATCGATATTTTTAAAATTAAATTACATTTTCAGGATGTTAGTTATGAGTACGAATGGTATGACGATGACTCCCGGTTCTCCGATGACGGCTGAGAAGGCTCAGCAACTGGCCAACCAAAATAAAAACCAGCAACAGCAGTCGCAGAATAATCAGCAATCGACGCAACAGCAACAGGCTGTTATAATGCAACAGCAAATGCAACAACAAGCCATGCAACAATATCAACTTCAACAACAGAGTCAACAGAATCAACAACAACAAGGGCAGCAAACTCAACAACATATTCAACCGAAGCCTATGATGAGTAAGCAATTTAATTTTGTTGTAAATTTGAGAAAATGGGCTGGAAAAATTAAAAAAAAAAATAAATTTTAAAAACGGTTGAGAGTTTCTTATTTTAAATAAAGTCCAACTTCAACTTACTACTTTTATTTCCAACTACAGTGGGTTAATAGATACAGTGTAGCCACATAAGAGTGGACGCTATGTTTAACCCAAACTACGACACAAAATAAATGATTTTTTTAGTTAAAAATACTATTGAGCCCTTCAAAAGTTCTTGATTGAGTATTCAATAATAGAAATTAAGATTTTATAAGCGTTATTATGAAAAAAAAAACAAATGCTAAATCAGCCGTATTTGCGTTAAACATGGCGGTCACTCTCATGTGGCCACACTGTCTTTGTCAAGCCACTGTATTTCCAACTAACTTCATACGACATCTATCTTGTCAAAACAACTTTTTCTTCTTTTTTTTAAATAATTTTTTAATAAGGTCACTAAAACATTGTGTATTTTTCTAATTCATTTATTAACTCGCTTTCCCTCTCGTCACGTGTTACTCTTACAACCAATTCTGTCTTCAATATTTTAGTTCATTATTAAAACATAGTTAGAAGTGTCCTGAGAATTTCCGAACATTCGATACCTGATAATCATATAGGTAAAGGCATTAATTAAACGCATTTAAAATTATAACACGTTTTACTGAATCAACTTCTTAGGTGCACTGCTTTTACAACCGATTATTTCTCGAATATTCTCGTAGATTCCTAAAACGTAGTCAGAACAATCTAGAATATTCGGTAACTACACAAACATATTGGCAAAAGTCTTAATACAAATCAACGATTTATAAAAATAATTTACTTTAAATTTTGACGTTTAATTCAATTATTTACCACTGTCTTTTCCTTTTTATCACATTTTCTGCTTTTATAGTCAATCTGATTTTTTCTTGAAACAGTTTGGAACGTTTAAAACACTTCAAAATATTCGGTTTATAACTTTTTATAATGTTTATAATTTTTTATTGAGGATTTTGACGTTTTTCTAAATAATCTGTCACTTTATTTGCTCTCCTGTTATATTCAGCTTTCATAATCAATCTAAAAGTCTTTCAAATGTTCTGGTACTTCCTTAAATCGGCCAGAACAATCTGGAACATTTCAAAATGTTCGATAACTTGGTAATTACATAGATAGTATCCTTAAAACAAATTGGGACCAATAAAAATCAAAATGTTAAACTTTTTACTAAAGATTTTGACGTTTCTTTAAAATTAATTCATCAGTCATCTTATTTCCTTTTCTTTTTATATCAGATTTCCTCGAACACAGAATATTCATTAACTGCTTACTTATAAAGGTGAAGATCGAGCTATAGGAAAAAGAAGAATAATCTAACGGATCAAACAATACAAACTAACCTCATTACAATGTTTTAAAAAAATTATTTGTCATTATAATATAATAATTTGAACTCGATAAAAATTTTTTGCTGCAAACAAAACGACTTGATAACCCTTGTATTTACAAAAATCGATTTTGATTATTCGTTTATACCCTATAGTGACCTTATCCAGATCTAGATTTACGCCTTATATCATCTAATCTATCCAGATCTATTTTGGTTACCACCAGTCTCCCCACATCGTTCCAGTGCTTGATAGTTTAACCCAAAATACCCAAGTAACCATTTTATATATGTATACTTACCCTCCAAAGCTACTCAGTCAAATAGGTTAAGTTAAATGATGACATGAATTTAATGTCTTTTAAAAACTTTTGACAGATATTTACAAATAATATGGTTCTCAATTCATCCCTTTGAAGAGTATCCTTATTTTTGGACGTCGCATCAGCTCCAGAAATTGATGTACATAGTTTTTTTTTCTTTCTACCTTGCATATTTCAATAAATGATATAATAACTTCTCATATCCAATAATTGAAAAACAGTTAACTTTAGTGAGAAATATATTTTTTTTTTAGTCCAAACGATACCAACGATTCCCTCCCAACAGCTCCAGATGGCTGGAGATAGACCAATAATGCCCGTTGTTTCCATGTCACAAGCGAATGCTCAACAAGTTCAACAAATGCAGCAGCAGAACATCGGAACGTTACAACAGGGGCTTCCCTTACAGTCGAATCTAGCCGTTACCCAACAGCCCATGCAAATGAATATGCAACAGTTGCAACAGGTGATTTACTCCATAATTTTAACAGTTTTTTAATAATTGAATAATAATTATCTTCTATCCTAATTTGATCTAACTCTAAACTTGAAAATAGATCACCATCTTCATCTTCTTAACTGATTGGTTTCTTTGAGAAGTTGGACATTGTCCAATATTTCCGTATCTGCCCTTTCAAAGATCATAATAAAAAATTAGTTACTTTAGCTCTAAATAGGTTAGGTTTACTTTAGATTCAACTAAGTTAGGTTTACTTAGGATCATACTAAAAACACATTAACTTGGCGTTTTTGGGATCGTATATTCCATTTATTTAGGGATACTCCTGGTTTTAGCAATAATTGGTTGGCTTCCGGTTCGACTTTTTGAACTGGATTTATTTAATTAAATTAAAAGTTTCATTTTGGGAATCCTAGTTTTAGATGAAGGGGTATTTGGCTGGAAATGGAAAAGATTTCCAGTAAAGAAAAAGTCAAAAAGAATTATTGTTTGCGTTTTTTCTTATATCCGTTGCTTTTAATAACTCAAAAAGAATCAAACATGCTTTCTTTAATTTGAAAATTATTTTTGATTCTTTTGTGAGAATAAAAAACAAAATTTTAATTGTTTTAGAACAACCAGAAATTATATTTTTATCAAAATTGATTATTAATTCCTATAAAAAAACAAAAAATATTTTCCTATTCGAAACGCATCAATTAAAAACGATTTAAAAAAATTCCGTTTTCAAAAAATTTCCACTGATTAACTTTAGTCCTAATAGATGGCTTTCCAATTTTTTCTATAACTGGTAGTAACAATTATTGTCACTGTACAGTCGACAAAATGACAATCTTGAGCTTTCGCTCTACACCAGCCCCTCTAGTAGCAATATCTCCAATATAGTAATCTGTCACTTGTCATTTGTATAATCTACGTATTATCGTAAAACCCTCGTATAAAAAACGTTATCGTACTCCCCTGTTTTTTATTGGTTATTTTAATAATAATATCTTCTTTGAAATCAAAGCTATTCATAGGCATATTTAGTTTTTTTTTTAATCTTTATGCTCGTTAGTCATATTCTTATCAAATATTAAATAACAAGGTTATAGTTTATTGTTTCACTTTAAGTGCCGAGAACGTCAGGAAGTAGTGTTGTTTATTTATAATCGTTTCTTTGATAATAACAAACTTGAATCTTAAATTATTGAATATGATTTTGTAGGAAATTAAACTTATAATAATTTTAATATAAACAAAATCATTTTTAAGCAATGGAGTTTTCAATTCCAAGGTTAGTATTTATAATCACAAATTGAATAATTTATTTATCCACGGTTTTTAAAAAGTAAATCCTAACCTAACCAAGTCTTAACGAAACCTTACTTAACCTAACCTAACATACTAAAATTTTAATGAAATCGGAAAGTTAGGTTAGGTTAGAATCCCTTCAGGTACTTTTTCTCGTTTGAAGAATCAAAAGGGATGAGGGGTGGTTGTGTTTTTTCAGACCGATTTTTTCCACTGTCCTATTCTGTTCTTCTTTCATTTCTTTCAACGATTAATTTAGTTATTAAAATCACTGAAAAATTATTACAATTATTTGATTGGTCAAACTAGAAAAAGTACCTGAAGGGATCTCAGCCTAACCAAATCTTGACCCAACGTAACATACGAAAATTCTAACGAAAGTATAGGTTAGAATCACTTCAGGTACTTTTTCTCATTTGAAGTATCAAAAAGGGTTGCGGGGTGTGTGTGTGTGTGTGTGTTAAAACTTCAACTACAAACGGAAAAAAGTTCCTGAAGGGATGGTTTCCGTGCTCTATTTATATATTGGTGTTTACCGTAATTTTCTCTACAATATACTGAACTTTTAATGGAATTGAAGGGATGTAACTTGATCTATATAATTACTATATATATAATTATTAATCGTTTATTATTGTAGTTACAACAAATGGCACCACCGGGTACGATAATCGGTCAAATTCAGACAAGTCCTGCTCAACAATCGTCGATTCCGCAGGTATCGTCGAGTCCTGTGCAAATTCAGCAATTGCATCCCACAGCTACACAGCAAATCGCTATTACACAACCTCAGCAGGTTCACCTACCTCCCGCTGTAAGTGTACAGAAAGAAGTCCCATCCGAATCCAACTCTAGCGACAACAACGCCGTTCAGAATAGTAATTTATCAACAGATGCAAAGGAAAACACAGTTGATGGTAAGTTAATATTAATGCGAATGAAAATGAAAAATATAGTTGCATCCGAGACCATTTATGTAATGTCGTATCTTGTTTTCGTGTAAGTAGATTGTAATGATACTCACATTTTAAATTTTTATTATAATAAAACGACAAATAATAAAAAGATACAATAAATTCTGATACATTTTAACTTATTAGCGTGTTATATGTTGATGTTGGGTGGATACTTTACTCTTGTTACTCTCCGGCGTACAATTTTTGCCAAAATTTATCTGTACTAAACATATTTCATATAGGAAACATTTTTATATACAAACAAGAAAATCTGGCATCAATGTTGATTAATTAGAATGTTTACATGGCCCTAGATTTTACTGGTGACACCAGGAAGATTTATTTTCAAAATAAGAATGAGCTTGTAGGTTTATTTATCATACCAATTTCTTTATGTTAATAAAATTTTTTTCTAGTCTCGAATTACAGTTTCCGTTAGTTTTTCTCTACATTATATTTCGTTTATTCTACCCTTTTTTCTCTGCTCTATTTGTTCTAGAACCTTTCTTTTAGATCTTGTAGTTTTACTTAAGCAATAAAAAAATAAATTTTTTATTACAGACCTGAAATTGAATAATTATTGATTAAAATGATGGAACTTAATCTACTTACCTCCTATGTAATTTACACTAATAAATCTAGTTTGTTTATTTACTAGTATTTTTATGTTTAACACGTACCTGACTCAAAACCAATTTTTTTATATTTTCCGAAATGACTAGTTGGCGAATTTGTCAAAAAAAAAAAATATAATCGCGTCAATTGAAATTGGATTTTTTCGTGATTGTTTCCTTTTTAAAGTGTTGTATTAGAGGCGACGAAATTTTGTTGAATATACGTATTTACATTATTGCTATCATGAAGATTATTTTATTTCTGCCTACAGGTCTGTATTTTTGTGTTACTAATTTTTTTTCTTCATTTTTTAATATAGTTTGAAATCATAATTGTCTTACCTAACCTCACAATAACTGCACTGACATTAGGTTCGTTCCAACCTGCTAGTCTCACCCGTTTTGGAACGGTTATTGGAACCGTTTGAATGATATTTTCTGCGCAATCTCGGGTTGTACGCGGCTCTTGTAACAGTACTTGCCATCGATGAAGTATCGAAAAGAACGTTCCAGTGACATTACTGTCAATGTCAATTGTCAAAATAAATAATATGTTTAAATTTCCCGAACGCTTTTCTGATGTGTGTTCTAAATATGAAGAATTTTGTAAAATTCAATGCTCAACAGCAAATTATCGTTTGTGTGGAAATCGTCTGTAGCAGAACTTGTTATCGTCCAAGTATTGAAAAGAACATTCCGGAAACGGTTCACAAATGATACCTAAGTCAGTTCGAAGCACAAAACAGAATTGTTCGTATAACGGCAAGAACACGTAATCTCCATTGCGCAGAATCGTCATCGTATCAAGGACGGTTTTTTTGATGACCAAGGTCGATAATTTTTGAAACAAAAAAAAATAATAGTAGGATGGAACCTACTGGAAAAGGAGGAGATTATAATAAAATTGAAGGGAGAAATGATTTACGGACGATGTGAGGCCGGGAAGGGAAAGCGAGTGAGTTTTTAAGGGTAAAAAACGGTTTATCTCGATTTCCGGCAAAACTACAAGTCCTATGGAAAAAGTCGAATAGCTTTTATGAAAGTCAATAATTCTCTTTGTTTTTCGAACTATATTATGATAAAAATAAATAAATAAACAATTTTTATATTCCAGCTACTTCTACACAACCGGAAACGAAAGAATCTCCCCAAATCGCCGAAACTAAACCAATACAAAACGGCGTGGAACCCTCCGTAGTTCAACCGACGCCTATCCCGGGTACGGTACCATCATCTCAACCGACAACTCAATCGGATAACATTCCCGTCGCTGTTACGGCCGAAGAAGTTAAAGAAAGGTGTCCGCCGAAAGCGATGGTCAAACCCCAAGTGCTTACGCACGTTATCGAAGATTTCGTTATACAAGAATCGTCGGAACCGTTTCCGGTTATCAGAAGTAGTCTCATCGGTGATATTAAACCGACACAATCTTCCAATGATAAAGAAACAGACGAACCGCCAAGTGAGTATGTCATTGAAAGACATGTTTGAGATGAGTAATTTTAATTTCTTCTGGTTAAGGTTAAGATAACTGTCAAACATTTAGGTTTTTCTCTTCTTCTGACATTCACTAATGGGAGTGATGTCGTAAAAATTATTTATTATTAAGTTTTTGGGGTATAACATGATCCCCTTCAAAGTAATTTCCTTCCACACTAATATTTTCCTCGTCATAGTTGACTGAATGTCTTTAATCGATTCAAAATTTACGACGTTTTTGATTTTGGGGTAAAGAAAGAAATTTTAAAGCGATAAATCCGGCGAATGGGGTGGCTGTGATACTACTAGAATCTTTCTAGAAGCTAAAAACTTCGTCATTCTGAAGGCGCAACGACAAGATTTATTGTGATGCACCAACCAATTATTACGAAGCTGGGACGCACTCTATTAGCCCTTTTTCGATGTATATCATACAATACTTCGCGATATAATATTTGTTTCACGATGGAACGAACTCACGATGGACCACCCCACGGTTATCAAAGAAGCAGATGAGTTTCATTTTAATTTTCGACTTGTTTGCGCCACATTTTTTTAGTTTTGGATCATTTGGTGTTTGCAACTGTTACTAATACTTGATTCACGATGGAACTAACTTCTTATGGACCACCACACGGCTTAAAAAGAAGAAGATGAGTTTCGTTTTAATTTTCGACTTGTTCGTGCCACAATTTGTTACAACGAACACTTTATGGACCATTCGAAGAAACAGAAGGGTTCCGTTTTCACTTTTGACTTGCTTGCGCCACATTTTTTTGATCTTGGATCACTTTCTGACTGTTCCAAACAATTTTAGCTCTATTAAAAAGTTTTTTGGCTCCTGTATTGCACTAGGTACTTTTAGTTTGTTTGCTATCATTCTAACCGATGATTTTGGTCGGATTAGGGCACTTACAAGCCGCGCGTTTGTGTTTGATCGGTTTCCTTCCTCTTGAATCGTCTTCTACGCTTTCATCGTTTTCCTTGAACGTTTCATAACAACGTGCATAGCCGATAAAACCATCACCAAACATTTTTAATACTTCACCGCTACCAAGTTGGAATTTATGGAACCCTTGGTAAACACACTAGCTTTACAGTTACACCGTCTGATGCTCATTTCGATAACCAAGTTATCGTCTTCGGGGACTGAAGGTAAACTCAGTTTACTCTCTGAAGACGATAACTTTGCTACCGAAACGAGTGTCAGCAGTGTAATTGTGAATGTTGGCGTAGAGTAAACAGTGTTTTTGATTTGATTTGATCGCTACGTGTTGCACGAAATTCACACACAAATAGACAGAGCAATGTTGCCACATTATGCTGTAGAATTTTCGTCGTTCCTGGATTACCACAAGCTCGAACTAAAAAATCAAACGGAACGTTAAAACTGAGACATCCTTTATATCTGATCGGTAATCCGCGTCATTCGTAAACACAAACAGTAGTTCAAATATTTAATATACTCGTCATGACCTTCCCGATATCGATTTTCGTATTTTAACGTATTTATTTTATTCCTCATTAGGAAAGAAAAGAGCTTCGTCTCCATTTAATGTTAGTTCGGGAGGAAAAGGCGATATGGCTAAATGCGAAGCATGCGGTATCGTCGATCTCAAGGCCAAGTTCAAAAAGAATAAGAGATTTTGCTCCGTCGCTTGTTCCAAAAGGTAGGATTTCATTTATTCTTTCTTATTTTTTATTATTTATTCCGATACAATATTTTCGACAATCAGATGTTTTATTTACAAAAAAAAAAAATTCGAAACCGATTTGAAAATGTTTTGTTAATGTCTGTAGTCGTTTCCTAGGTGGCGCACTTTATTACTCACTCACTGTATACTCAATTTAGACTTTAATTCGTTAATTTAAAGTTAGGTTAGGTTTAACTGAAAATAACACTTTTATATTCAAGCCTACAATGTTCATCATCAGTCAAATCTATGTGCAAATTCTTCCCTTACATCGATCAGTATCTTGCTACTCCTATATTTTATAGGTAGGAGGTACATAGAAACGATCTTTTATTAACCTCCAAAGAAAAAAAACCATGAAAAATAAGCTATTAGACCTTTTTGGGGTCAATCCAGTGACGTAAAACCATATTTAGATAAGCCAGTGAAGTTGTGTATCGTTTAACTGATAACTGAAGCTCTTCGGTTCATCTTCTTTTAACTAAAGAAAGAACCATAGCCATAGAATATCAAAACAACTACCAATTATAGTTGCTTTACCAAAACAGAAAGGTTCATGTACTTTACGATGGGTTATGGCTCAAAAAACGTTCAATTTTTGGCAGATTCCTCATATCTTCAAAGTAGGAATATCACCTGTCCACTAAAGTGGATTATTGAACCATGGTCTATAGATTTTAGAGTCTTTGCAAACGATAAGGACCTAGTAGACGTCACTATACAACTCTCCAAACAATAATTACAGGAACTGCTAATTCAAGAAAGGATTTCTTTGGAGACAAGATTCTTGTACAAACTCAATGGTTTTTTGGTCCTCATCTTTCCTTTACAACTTCATTATGCCATCTCTGGACGTTATTATCACCTGGTGATTCAGTGAATGATAGTTTGTTTATATATCTTGGTCTGTAGATTATGGAGCCTTCTCAAACGATAAGGATATAGTTGTAGACCTCACTATACAACTCTTCAAAGAAAAGGATACCTTCCGATACAAGTTCCTTGTATAAACTCAATGGTTTTTTGGTCTTCACATCCTTTTCCCTTTAGGTTATTAACACTTGGAAGTCATAACCTAACTTTGTACAGTTACTACATATTCTGTTTTTACAGAATTACAATAATTTATTTTATTAAATTTAAAGTAATAAAAATATTATTAAATAATAATTAAATTTTCCACGTTGAGTTGAGTCAATTTGTTTCGTCGGTGTCCTGTAATCTGGTGTCGTCGTCGATAGGGAATAATGCAGTTCTTCTTCTTGTCCATTCAATACTCCTTCAAAGTATTGAGTCTTTTTTTTTCATGTGGATCTACTAAAAGCCTTCCCTCTTACCTATTAATTGAAACTTATGATACAAAACTTAAATGATCCAGAAATTTAAACCGTTTTTATATATGTATTTCAGTGGGAAGTATAAAGGCGACGATAAAAAGAAATGGGATAAAGATGGTATGGAAGTTGATACGGAATCTGGAGCTTCAGGTGCTGAAAGTAGTCTCAGTCCCTCAGCCGTTGAAGATGAAACACCGAAAGTGGATCCCATCAGATGGACTGTAAGTATTTTTTTCTTCACCTATTTTTGTCATCAACAAAATTTGATAAAAACCATTGTAAAGGTATATCTAGAACAGTTGGCTTAGGTATAATTTTTTTACAGAATTTAAGAAGGAAAATGAAGATTTGTTCACAAGATTATTTATTCAAAATTAATGTTTTTAACGTTTTTCTGTCAATTTATTTCCCCCCAATGTTTTTTTTTCCAATATTCCTCAAATATAGTCCAGGATATATGATATAGGTGAAGGACAAGTTATAGGGCGGAAGCAATATAACCTAACTTATATAGAATCGTTTTTATGTCTTTTTTTTTTATTTTTTAGGTTCAAGAAGTTTTCGAATTCATTAAAAACCTTCCCGGTTGTTCCGATTACGCCGAAGACTTTTTAAGAGAAGAAATCGACGGTCAGGCTCTCATGCTCCTTAAAGAAGACCATCTGATGACGGCGATGGCCATGAAACTTGGACCGGCTCTTAAACTCGTCGCGAAAATCGACGATATGAGAATCGATAAGGAGCCGCCTAAACAAACGTAAATTTCGTTGGAAAATATTTATAGAGTTGTTGAATAGTTTAAGCGATCGGATAATGTTTCCGTACTTTCATTTGTATCCATGAGTTACTAGACACCTTAAAAATATTCCGACCAAATATAAATTTTAGTATTTTTTATTTTTCTCTCAGTCTAATAGAAAAAAAGTCATACCTCGTAATTACTTGGTTGTATAGGAAAATGTTCTTGAAGGATTTTGTAGGAAATTTGATGCTTTACAAAAAAGGAATCTTATATTTTTTTCCTAAACCTCACCGTTTGAATGATATTAAAGATTTAAGTTTGTTATTTTGAGACAAATTCCATTTTTGTTTATGAATTTTAAAATTTGATGATAAATGACGTACAACAAAATACGAAATATGAATTTTTATAGGAATTTGACTGCTCTATAAGAATGGCATCCTATGATTTGGTGATTAAATTAAGCGTTCAAAAGATATTCATCATCAAACTTTCATGTATGCTGATTTTAAAAATTTCTTATTACATCATCGAGAAATTGTAATTTATTGCCACTTTTGGCAATGTTTTGGCAGCCTATCTCACAAGAAGCATCAATTACCACGTTCAGATATTAAATGAAAAATTGGGATGCCATGATGTACCTTCCAACTTGTAATTTTTTCATTTCTATTTAATTCCTGTTTGTTATTACCAGTACCTATGTTTTGGATCCTATTGGTCTTGTATTGAGTCCATACACCCATCCAAAATGAAATTCATCTCCTCCAGGTGCTTCTTCTGCCCCTTCTGATGATGTTTTAACTGTCCATCTCGTCAGATAGTCCACAAAAGATATAATAGATCTCGAAGTAACCTTCAAGTGACTTTATATTCCATACTAAAGGATTCTGATGAAGAAGTAACTAGCTATTATACTACGTATCCTGGCATAATTAGGTGCTTCTTCTGTCATTGTTAATTCCAGCAGGCCATCTTAGATGATGTTACTCAAAAGAGGATCCAGCACTGGGCCTTCAAGTGTCACTCTAGTGATTTTTTATTCGATCCTGGCACATTTAGGTGCTTCCTTTGTCAATGTTAATAGAGGCTGAGGTCGCCTTCCAGCTTATTTGGAATTTAATCAAATCTCAAAATCAGTACTCATGGAAATGTGATGATGAATATGGTGCCTAGCAGCCCGTGTCACTTGTTAGAAAATAATTGGTTTTTTTGGGCCACTCTATTGTATTTTATCATTAAATCCGGTTTGATTAGTGTATTTGGGGAGTGTTATAACCATCGGAGCTAGAATTTATGATGAAGTTCTTTCTTCTCATATGTTTTGAGCTACTTGTTTTTTTTTTGGTACAATCTGTATGAGGATATTATATAAATTGAGCTTTGTGTGTGTTTTAAGTACACAATTGTGTATTGGAAATATTGTCCGGTCTTCTTTTTCGCAAAGTGGAGCGTTTTAAGTTTTTATTATTTTGATTTTTATTGTAAATAATTTAATTTATCGATTATTTCGTAAAGACTGCTGATGAGGATCTATTATATTAACATTATAAACAAAAAGAAATTTTGTTATAGAAAGATTTAGTTTAAATAAGGACTGTAATTAACTATTCGATTTTTTTAAAATAATAATCGCGCGTTCTTCATTATGTTAATATAAGTCATGTAAATATTTGTACATTTGGCATTTTATATTAAAATGGTTACACTAGTAGTTTTAACATTGTACAGAAAAAACAAAAAAGTATATTAAGTTTATATTAGCAAATATCTTTGATGTGATCAAAGTAATAGGAATTTTTTTTTCGGTAAAAAGAAGGGAAACCTGTTATTTTCCCAAAATTGGATACTATATTTATTTAATCGTGCAATGTTCTCTTTTCCAAATTCGTGTAAGGTTATAATATGGATTAATTTGATATTTGTTACTATACTGCCACTAATGATAATAAATTTGTAATTTGTATTGTTGTTTTATCATTTTATCAACAACCTCAATATAAGCAGCGCAAATATACTCTTGGAAAGGAACCAATACGGTTTCCAGAGACTCCACTTCGACTTCTATGCCATTGACTTCAACACAACTTGGAAGCGATCTCGGGAAGTAATGTCTCATGGTGACATTTGATCTAGAGAACTCCTTCAATGGATCGAGATAACACTACATTATAGATGCTCTTTCTACTGTATCAACAGAATCCTCCACCATATAGGAAAAAATCTCGGGATGTATGATAGTGATTTTTATTCTTCTTCAACGCAACCAGAGAAGTCTGGCATGATACTTACTTTATCAACAGAATTGTCCAGTTTTATCCAGAGAACAACTTCATGGCGTTCAAAATCACTGGAGTGGCACTTGAAGGCTCAGTGCTGGATCCTCTTTCAAGTAACATCATCTAAGTTGGCCTACTGGAACTAACATTACAAGAAGAAGCATCTGATTGCACCAGGATACGTATAAAATACAGTAGCAAGTTACTTCGTCATCAGAATCTTTTATTATGATCCAGAGAACAACCCCATGGGATTAAAAATCGCTGGAGTGGCACTTGAAGGCCCAGTACTAGATCCTCTTTCGAGTAACATCATATAAGATACATATAAAGTGCAGTAGCTAATTACTTCTTCATAAAAATCCTTTAGTAAGGAATATAAAGTTATTTGAAGGTTATCTCAGGCTCTATTGTATCTTTTGTGGACTATCTGACGAGATGGACTGTTAAAACATTGCTAGAAGAGGCAGATAAACATGAGTCGTTATCAAAGGACATGGAATATCTCAACCATAGAAAGGTGAACTCACCATCTAATGTTGTGAGTAGATATCTGGATCAGTCTCCATGGAGAAGTGAATTACTACTACACCCAAATGCTATCTAGACATAAATACACATAGATCCTAACTTTGATATTGTATGGAGGAACCAAAAATGGTGAATACGTCTTCTGCTTCGTCTTACCTTGGCAAACGCATTTCTAGGAATAGTTACAAATAGAAAAATGGTGTGGGGTGTACTCTTATTAGGGATTACGTGAAAAGCCACGAGCACATTCACAGGTGGGGTGTTTAAAGAAGTTCGTAGGGAAGAAAAGTGAAAATTGAGATAAAGGAAGGAATTGGAGAAAGGAAAAACCCTTTCCCTCCCTTTAACGATGAACCTATGGGGGTAACAGCAGTCAGAAGTATTGAAAATATTATCGAGATAGAATTTCAAGTTTTTATTATTAGAAAATCTTTTGTCACATAACCTATAAGGACAAACCACAACTTTTCTCCAATTTTAGTTATTTGAGGTCAAGGGGAAAACGCGCCAAAGAAATAAATAAGAATTATGAGTGTGTTGGGTGATTTATTTTAGCATAAAAATATCATTTACAAGGAATAATTTTATTATTAATTTGAAATATTAAATACAATCAATTAAATACATCTATACTAGTTAAAAGGATATGATAATATATAATGAAATCCCACAACCGTAAAATCCACAATATCACAGCTAAATTACTAATAGTTATTTACAATGTACATTTTCTTTTTATAAAAATTTCATCCGATGTTTAAAATTTAGTTTCACTCTTAACCTTGGTACATAAAAAAATCTTAAATGGAAAGCTTCTTCGAGGGAATTAAATCTACATTTCAAATTAAGATTCCAGGTGTAGACCAGGCGATTTTCCGATTCCTGTTTTCTGTAGTACTGAAAGAGTATAGAAAATACTTGAAATTCGTCAAATCAAATCAAATTTTTTTGATACGAAGATTACAAGAGTTCCATCAAGATGGAAAATAATTGGGTACTAGGAAGCAATGAACTAGAAAATAATAAGTGTGAAGACACAAATTCAGTAATTCAGTACAAATTTGTTTGTCGTGTTAAAAGAACTGAGCGAGTGCTCAATAGTGAGGTTAGGATGCAGAAACCAAGTGAAAAATTGGAAAAAGAAGTCGTTTCAGCAAGTAGATGAAAGTAAACTCAAACGGATCACCCAAGAGTCATTCAAGTAGTACCTGATTCCAGTGGAAAAAATGGACTATGAATACAAGACTTTACAAGAATTGATTCAGTTTATATCCAATGTTTTCGTCGAACAACAAAACAGATTGAAGGCCTTCACCAGAACTAAAGTCTACAACGAAGGAGAATACTTCAATATGGGATAGAGTTCTAATTTTGGAAATGAATTAAGATGAATAAGAGGTGAAGGCACCTAAGCACCTTATCTTTCAAAAAATTATAAATAAAATAAAAGAAACATCAAGTTGGAGACGATTGAGTAACTAGACATTCATAAACTAAGAAAACATAAGAATGACCCAATATTGGTGAGTATTAGCGATGTAACCACGAAGAAAGGAGCAATAAAAAGAGTTCGAGACTCGAGAGGAATAAAACGGTCTCGAAATTTGTTCACTAGGGAAATAATAAAAGGATTTATATAAATGGGGATGTGTTAATGGAAAAGTAAGAAGCAAGATTAGGGAAAATAAGGTCGGAAAGGGACTTATTCTACATGGGTGTTTGGAATCTTATATAAAAAAATAAAAGCTTTAACAACAGAGGGGGTCAAATAAGGTTTTAGATGAATATAAAGTATTCATCAGAGGTAAATATTTTTGACGATGTTTCGAATACTAATTTAATAAGATCAGCTCGTAATATTCAAGGAATGTGTGACCAAAAATGTCAGGAACTCATTTTATTTATAATTAGAGGTAGTCCAGATCTAGTAAATGATTGTCATAATAAGGATGATGATAAGTATGGGATATAAGTGAAAAAAAACTCCAAATTGTGGTAATAGTGAAGTAGAAGCATATTTTTAAGATTTTCCTGCACCAGGACAAGATTTATAACAAAATGTGTTTGTTGAAACAATTTAATCATGACGAGGAAAAGCTTTATCTTGTTTGTAATAGAACTTAATCAAAATTAATTCACATTTTCATGTAATTGAGAAATAAATATTTTTGTTACGATCTTAGACCCATTCCGTTGATCATGATATTCGCTAGGGCATTTCTTCGTTTCCTCCATGCTCCCATTCCTTGAGCGTGGTATTGAAGTTGTTTGTACCATATACTCGTTTGATCTTCATCTTCCGCCTAAATAATAAAAAAATTATTAAAAATAGAAAATTTTCACTGAACGTTAGTCTTCTTTTTGTGTATTTATTGCATTGGATTACACCGTATTTATAGTGACGAAGAGAATCAAAAAATATCTTTGCAAAGATGAATATGACAATTAATCCGATCTTAACAGCTTTCTATAATCTATCTGCACGTCTTTTTTTCGAAAATACCACTAAAAACTGAGCTCATCTCAATACCAAACCAAAAATTATTTCCTCTAGTTATAATTTTGGCAACTAAGTACTTTCGATTTTTACCGATAGAGAGCGTTGCTTTATTTTTCGAATAACTTATGTTAGTGCTGTACTTTGCCGTTTGTCACGTGATACTGGTCACAATAACGTAAGCAAAATGGGTCTTATTTTTATTAAAGCTATTAACTGTGGGTCAATTTTCCTAAAGGAAAGAAATATGTGAAGTTTATGGTGCTGATCGCTTAACAAACTACACGTGTCAGAATTGGTGTAAAAAAATTCTGTTCTGGAGATTTTTCCTTCAAAGATGAGCAACGTTGCGGTCGGCCAACTGAAGTTGATGATGACCAAGTCAAAGCCATTATTAAAGAGGATAACTATTCGAGAGGTTGCGAAGAGGCTACATGTATCGCACACAACAATTGAAAAACACTTAAAATGTCTTGGAATAGTTATAAAGCTTGATATTTAGATACCTCACGAATTGAAAGAAATTCATTTAACATCAAGAATCAACATTTGCGATATGCACCTTCAACGAAATGAAATCGACCTTTTCTTCAAAAGAATCATCACTGGTGATGAAAAATGGGTCCTGTACAGTAACATAGTTCGAAAAATATCACGGAGCAAACACGATGAACCAGCACAAATCACATAGAAAGCTAAAAAACAACAAAAAAGCTCATGCTGTCAGTTTGGTGGGATTGCAAAGGTGTTGTGTTTTTTGGGCTGCTTCCAAGGAACCAATCGATCAATTCTGATGTTCACTGTCAATTTACTGTCAACAATGAATGTAATTGGATGAAGCAATCGAAGAAAAATGACCAGTATTGTCGAATCGGAGAGGTTTAGTGATAATCCCCATACATCTTTGACAACTCGTGGGAAACTATTGAATCTTGGCTGGGAAATGATTCCACATACCCTATACAGCCCTGATTTGGCACCAAGTTTGCAGAATTATTTGAATGGTTATACTTTCACAAATGACGTTGACCTTCTATCTCACCTAGTTCAGTTTTTTGATGATAAGGACCAGAAATTTTATGAGAGCGAAATCATGAAGCCGAAAGAAAAATGGCAAAAAGTCATTGAGCAAAATGGGAAATATATTATTGATTAAAAACTATTCTTTGTTAAAAAAAGTGTTTTATACTACAAAACTGATTTCGCTCACCTTAAATATGAAAGTGTCCTTTCCCATTAACTCCTGTACTTCAAAATAGCTATGCCACGCCGGATCTGCTGCTATAACACATCGATCCAAGTAAAGAGGATCCCTTAACAAGGTATATCGCCCGTTTTTATCTCTCACCAATAACAACGCTGCTTCTCTGATTCCGTTCTTCGCAAATACCAAGCCATTTTCTTCTGATCTTTCGGAATTTTTATTAACACAAGGCTGTAATTAAAAAAATTGTATATATATATATATATATATTTAAGAAAATCGTACTACTTGTTCAAAAAATCTCTTACCTTTCCGTTAATAACCAGCATGGCATTGACGGGTGTTAATTTGATGGTACGACCCTTTCTCCAATTGTTATCTGTGGGTTGCGTGAACAACAATTTTCCTTCTAGAGCGAATTTCGCTTCTTCGTGATTCCATTCCAAGACGTCCACGGCGATTTTTCTCAATTTTATATTCACCAAATCCATTTCGGTACTAGATCTTCTACCGGAGCTACTCCCTATTCTCCTCCACAATTTACTTGGAACGTCCTTAGTCTGCGAATTCATATGATTCAAATGTAATTCAATCTTGTGCTGGGCGTCTTTAAGCTCTTCTTTATTATCGTAATGAGGAGGTGTCACTTTATAGAGCCTCGCTAGTAACAAGGGATACTTGGTGACTCTCTGTACAGGTACCATCAGGAATGAGTTGAGATTCATTCTTCTTAACATTGTGTTTTCCATCTGGGATACTCTTAAAAATATCCTGAGAAGTTCCTTTTCTTTTTCTAAGCTAGCTAATAATAAACTAGCCGCCCCTTGGCGAACGCAGTAGGTTTCAAAAGCGTGTAACATGGGCATGGCTTCTAAAAATAACTTTCCGGTATTGACGGTTAAGAGATCTTCGTCGCCTTGCTCTTGAGCTATTTCCACAGCGTCTCTCAATCTCTCCGCCAGCGCCTGACTATTTTCCAATAGTTCTTCCACGTTAAGGAAGATCGCAGATAATTGATCAGGTGTTAGTAATCCGGCTACTAGCATCGGTTGATAAAATTCTTCTAGAATAATTTGTAAATCTTTGCTGTACTTTTCTTCGGTTTCTACTATTTCTGTGATTATTTCTTTCCGTTCCGATCGTTTTTTCACGCACTTTCTACAAAGTAACGATGCGTTTCCTGTGGCGTTTTCCAAAGTAATTTCACAATCTTCGCACAGAGCGAAAATTTCTTGTTTCGATCTATATTTACTCAGGGAACTTTTGCTCGTTTCGGATCCTACACCGGAATCGTTTCTTTCGACTTCCGCTCCTTTTTGTATAATCGTTTTTTCGTCGATGATGGATCCGGATATAATGAGAGAATTATCTTCGCTGGAGTCGCTCACTGTGCTCAATTGAGAAACGGGAATATCGTCTTCGTTGTTTGAATTTGTCTGAAAGTAACCGTCACCGTCTTCTTGAACCAAACCTCTTTCTTTCGCGTCTACAAGATAGCTCAGTATGTCATATTTGGATGCTCCTTCAAATATAGACCTAAATAAATGATGCAAAAATAAATATAACTATTATTTTCGATAAATATTAGATTAAATTGATTGAAAAGTCAAACTTCAAGTATCCGTTATTGTTTTTGAGATATTTTATACCCATTGTCTTATCAACCGTCATTTATGTGTACAAGTATCTACGTTACGTCCTTTTGTCTTAAGCCGATACCACACGATACGTCCAATGCTTCCAACGTTTGACGCTGGTATGATTAGACGCATCGTCGTAGTAGTGTGCGAGTCAAAGAAGCACCCAGCATTGGAACGTAGCTGGAACCAACACTTTTTGAACAGCTACAGAAACTTCTTGTCCTCTTGGATGCATCGTGGAGTTGCAGCCCTGCAACCAGTCTTCCTTCCAATGTTCGGCCGTAGGTTGGAACGCGAATGTTGGAGGCATCGTGTAGTACCGGCTTTAGCTTTGGTAGACCACTAATTTTTATTTATGGGTTCTGTAATGGTAATGGTAACTGTTGCTAGAGAATATCACAAGAGATGTTCTGATCGTTGAATTCCCAGTCATCTAACATTTGAGAATGACACTTTTCCTAGTGGAATAACTGATGGAGTGTAGAAAAGAACAATTTTTTAGACAAATTATGATGGAAACGATTTGATTTACCAACATAACAATACTGAGGACTCTAGCATGGCCCGACGTATAAATACCATTTAAAATTTATGGTGGTGGTTGGTAAAAAATAGGAATTTTCGACCCAGAAATAACGAAGAGCTAGGGAAGCCGTCTAAATGGAAAGCTCTACTAAATTACTTACTTCTTTTCTGTATTTTCAAGTTTTATTACGGTTTCTTTGATAACTGACTCACTTAGGACCTGTGGCTTGTAAAATAACAAGTCAAATACAGGATCTATCCGCCAAATCATTGTCGAAGTCTCTATCAGACCGGAAAGCAACCTAGTATGAACCAATATGATTTGTTTCAATGTTTTCATTCTGTAGCTATGTTTGGTAATAATATCAGAAGACCTCATCGTTTTACCTTCCTTGTTTCATTGTAGATCACTATGAAGATTTTTTCTAATGCCTAAGGAATACAGTTTTTGACCGGGTATTCATATCAACTCAAGTTCTTTTAGGTTGATTTCGAGATGGAGTAGAAAGACTATTTGTTGTTATAGATACAACAGTAAGAAGAAGTTTAGGCGCAGTAATTATCAAGCATACCTGGTAACGAGAAAATGGGTTTGAATGGTAAGGATTTACCCGAGTAGTTGTTAATATATTGGTAAACATGTCAACAAATCTTGTATGCTATTGAATGAATGAACAAAAGTTTACACAAGAGAACACTGAACAGATTATTTACTACCACAACATCAAAACTTTGGTCCTTCGAGTCGGATACGAATCAATAACCTTCTCGAAGGACCGTATAGTGTAATTTTGAGTGTAGTGGTGTTAATAATTGAAAATATATTTACCTCGTGGTGAATTCCTTGTCCAGATTAAAATCATCCAGTATATTCGCGGGAGGTGGAACGCTCGGTAACGGAGGCGGTACTTCGATATCCTCATAAATAGGATCCGCATTAACTTTGATAGATTCGTAGATGTGATCGTCATTTTCAGTAACTTCTATGACGCCGGAATCCGCCAACAATTCGTAAAATTTCGTCCGATTCGCCAATTCTTCTTCGGTAACGGAACTACGATTACTGTGATCGGTATAGCAATCCGATCCCTGATCGATCAGTTCGTATTGCGTAGAAGAACTGTGCTCCGAAGATAAATCGTCGCATAGAGATTCGTAATGTTTCGATCTCGTAAATACATCTTCGTACGTCGATTCCGGTAAGGTTTCGGATAATTTGCCGTTGGGGAGTTTCTTGTCGCGTCGTCGCCTAGACACATCTGATTTACCACAGACGTGCGGGACTAAGTTACGTCGAACTGCTTCGACTGGATCTTTGAGGAGTTCCCTCAGCACATCCGAATCTTGTTCTTTCTCGATGGTTTCTTTGGTATCTTGCGATTTTTCTAGAGGAATGACGGTGGGGACGAAAGAACCTGTTATGTAGACGGTGCTGCATTTTTTTTCGGATTTATCTGATACGGATATAATTCCAACTGAATCTTTAACGACTACTGATGATTGATATAAAGGGATGTCGTCGTTTACGTTAACGGTCGAGTAGCAATCGTCTCCGTTGATCATTATGGAGGTTTTTCTTTGTGTGTTTTCTAATATGTTGATATTTGGTTGATTGGTCAAATCGGAAAATTCGTTCTTGATTTGGATTTTATGTACGGCTGGTGGTGTTGTTATTTTCACTACGGTTTTATTTTTAATTTCTTTATTAACCGTTTCTATTTTTATTGAATTAGTTAGTGAAGGTTGTTTGTTGTTACTTCTTTTTCTAGGTGGCGCTGATGGTGGAGTATCTGACGTAGTAGTAGACGTATTTTCCTTTATACACTCGTCTAATTTAGCTAAAGCCAATTTTTCGTTAGGATCAGTATTTATAACTTGTTTCTGTTTTGGTAATTCTGTTATATCTTCATTATTAATATTAATTTCGATATTTGTTGAAGAATTCATTTCAATTTCTTCTTTTTGTATTAAATTATTCAAATTATTTAAAGATAAATTTTCTTTTTCGTTTGAGGATTTCGTTGGATTATCTTCTTCAGCTGATACCTGCGATTTCGATACTAATTTTTTTATTTTTCGATTCAGTCCATCTAATCTTTCGAGATCGGAGAAGTCAAGTTTTAAGCCGGTTCGTTGTTTGAGTTGTCTAATTGCCATCGTGTCGGAAAAAAGCATTTTGGATTCTGCCTTCTTGATACGATCACTAAGACTTCTGTACAAGTTTATGTTCTTTCTTGGTTTAACTTCGACTGTAAAGATAAAGAAAAGTGAAGAAAACTGTTAAAATCTGATGTAAAAACATTAAAAATAGCAAATTAGAGGGTTCTCAAAGGTTCTATGAGTGAAATCGTAAAGGCTATACAGCAGAAGCTCTTCAGAAAACGATGTACACAATTTCCAATTGCACCCTTTATATGGGTGACATCAGATTTTAATTGGGAATCCCAAAACTTTAAAATGAATAAAATCTCGCTAGTTCATACAAATTTTATAAATTGTATTGACCAAATATCCCATAAATGATATTTATGTCACATTTTTTTTGTTTTCTATTGAAAGTTTTATGTACCATTGGAAAAGAAAGAAAGAGTATCAGTTTACCACTCTCTATCTCTCTATTTACTCACTATTAAAACCAACATTTTTTATTCTCCATTCCTACGAAATCAAAAGAGGAATAGTAGCAGTTCGGACCTGCTATCTTTAGTATATGATTTTAATCCAAATAATTAGTTTTTAAGTTAGTGCCAAAAACACTTTTTGTTTCTGGTCAATGTTAAAAGCCTTGAGGATCTCCATGATATAGTAGAGTATTCAACTAAGCCCTCGCAAAGATAACGCTCATTACCACGAACTTTCCCGTTCCAGTTATAATTATGAAACTAAGTGGAATGGATTAGGAAGCGTTGGTAAAAACAATAATTTGTGAACATAGATAAAAACAAAAGCTTTGAGACTTCGTGTTTTGATACAGATAACTCCGAAGAACAAATCATAGTATTATTGATAAATCGATAAATTAGATAGAATCGATGTTGGGCTTTTCTTTTCATGAACAAACAAACACCATGTAAAGTTCAAAGATCAATTGCTTCGAAATTATAAATGAAAATATCATATTCATCATCATCATCATCAAATCAAATCAAAGAGAAATGGAAATCATACAAGTGGATTGGAGATGAAATATTAATTTTTGAATTCTATTAATTTTGAAGTTTGAAAGACGCTAATAAAATTAGTTTACCAGAAGATTCAACTATTGAAAAATGTACCAGGTGCTTACAGATGGAAATGACGAAAAACTAGTTTCGTATGAGTGTTAAAGCCATATTTTAACCAAAAAGTTTAACATTGCTTACATTACATACATTTCTTCTTCTAATATAACAGCCAAAATTCATATTACAAAAGGCAGTTATCTATGTACAGGGTGTACAGCTGAATTGATATGCACATGGGAAAGTACTGCGACTAAAGTTCTGAAAATTTGCTTGTATGGGTTTTCCGAAATTAAACGAGCCTGCGATACTTTCCTTTTGCGATATCGGGATAGACCACTACCCACCACTGAATTAAAAACCATGAAGATTTTAGCTTTTTCAAGTTTCTACCAAATCCGTTAATTTGAGATATATGAATTTACTAGCGAAATTCGGCACCATTTTCTGAACACCCTATATAAATTTTAGTCAAGGTTTTCACATATTTTGCAAGCTGTAAGTGTTATTTGTCCAAATACTATATATATTAGTTCTGACTAACTTAAACTTGGAAATATAATTTTTTTAGTGGAGGGCTGCATGTGTCCAAAAATTTTGAAAATTTGAAATAATTAAAAAATGGTGGACTTTAGGCATACGATGCCTTATATAAAGTTATAGTGAAATTTCGCGTAGATTCCAAAAATTTAATAAAAATCATAGCATTCCAATTGAAATAACGTAGTTTGGGTCCACTTATGGTATAACCGGAAGTTTTAGAAAACTGAAATTATTTTATTTGAAACAAGTACTTTCCCATAAGCATATCGATTCAGCTCGTCGTGCAGGACCCTGCATAAAGTTAATAATCATCGTACAGATACTGGACAGTTGTTTAATTTTACTTTACGAATAAGACAGACATATTTTGCGATTCCTGTGGAGGACAAAATAAAAATTATAGTATCAGTTGGGCTGAAAACATGGAGCTACTAGTCATAATTCCAAATCATTTTCAATTAACCATAACCTCCAAAAGACAGCCATTCAATGGCTCTATAATTTAATACCGGAGTCAGCCGAGTGGACTCCGACGAAATTGGGAAGAAACAGTCAGATTTCATCAAGACAACGTACGAATGAATGAAAACGTTGACAAAATTGGCTGGTCTCCAGCGAATTTTTCTTGTTCTCAGTTCAAGAACGAACCCATCATCTTTTGAGGTTACTAAAATTGCTCAAGGAAAAGTTGTAAGAGAATGGGCCAAATTTTTGACTGGAATATTCATTAAAAAATCTTGCACAGAGAAAAATTTGATGGATTTTAAAACAAAACTATCACTTTTTTATAAAAAGTACAAAAAGTTGATGTATCTGATGCAGAGAATAGGGGACACCATAGAGGATTGATACGTTTTTCTCAAAAAAAACACTAAATAATCACGTGAAACAATTGAATATTTTAAAAATAAGTACTTTCAAATGCTATATATAATATATGATAATTAATCTGAAATACATTTTAAATTAATAATTTTTTTGTGATAGAATGAGTGTACAAAGTCTCCTATATTAATCGAGGGTTTATAAACCCCACGGAAGCCTTGATGCAACAACAGAATTATCGATTTTTTAATATCTTTAGCGTTTCATAACTTTCCTAAATGTCGTACCAACTTTAAGAAAACTATTACAAAAGTTAAGAGTGTATATTGATTTACCTGGTATACTTTCCATAGGTTCGACTGTTTCTGTTTCTATTTCGCTTTCAGAAGTTCTAGGAGATGCCTCAAAGACGTTATCATCGTCATCGTCGTCAGTTTCGTAATTATTTATATCTTCCACGTTATTTTCATCCTGCTTGGAATCGTTACTGACAAGAAATTGTACTTTTTTCTTGGAGCTCGGTAGGGGTATGTAAAATTGAGAACCCCTTCGATCCGTAGGCGATGGACTGCGTTCTGAAGATTTCTTCAATATCGATTTAAATCTTTGTTTGAAATGTTTTTCTCGAATCTTTACGGATTGAGAATCACTTTTCGCTCTTTGTTTCGCTGTATCGATCTGAAATAAACGACATTTTGAAACGAAAATGTGAAAAATGATTATTATTTTGCTTACCCCGTTTGATAATTTCTTATCTTTCAAAACCGGCGACGTACACTTCGAGATACCTTTCAAACTCAGCTTTGCGGATTTCGTTGTAGACTTAGTTGGAGTGGACAGTCTCAGCTGAACATCTTCGTATTCGTTATCGATCACCGACGGTCGAACTCTTATTCTTTGGCCGTTCACCAAAGTTATATTGGACGAATCGGTATCTTTAGAAACTGGGGTTTCCGTCGATACAAGCTCATAAGGGTTTATGTCGCATTCTAAAATAGATCGACGACCAATCGTCAGGTTGTAAGATTCGATTCTTTTCTCAGCTGAAATAAAGAAAATGATATCGATAGAGTTGATTTTGTCTTTAGCAGTGTTGATATCGTTAAGGGGATAAAGTAGGCCCCAAAATACAGCGAAAACAAAAACTACGAGGATCAAATATAAACAGGAATTTTGCTATGAAGAATTTTATGATTAAGTTACCGAGCTGGAAAATCACAACCCTCTTTCAATGGACCAAATAAATAATAGTTTTCGAACCCATTATTCGTGGCAATAGATAAAAATTAAGCGCGATTATAGTATCTCACCTTTCGATTTTCCATTTCGACTTCTATTTTCTGCATCTGATGTTTTATTTGGAGAAACAGAGCGTGTCCTGAAAGAACTACCATTTTCTTTCACAGATAGTCTGGATTTTCTTACTAAATCGTAAGGATCACCGGGAGATGGCAGAATGGATGGTCGGTTCGAAGACGTTACTCGAACCGTTCCTCCTCTAATTGGAGTAGAAGAGGTCGGAACGACCTCCGATGGATAATACCTTACGGTTCCATACATAGACTGATCCACCTGAAGAAATTATCAAACAAATTATACTCACGAATATCAAATTCGAAAACAATGTTGGTACCAAATACAAGTTGACTTACCGATGACAGTGGTAGTCTAGCCCCCTTACATTTTTTGCATTGAGATGGGGATTTTTTGCTTGATTTTTTTGTACCATTGATGTAATCCGGGCAAGCGCAGAGCACAAAGGCGGGCGTTAGAAAAATACCTCCTGGTGCTCTTATGCTACCATATAACCACGGATCTGCGTACCGCATCGAACGCGAAAGTGCGCTCTCTCCCTCTACCCTACTATTTTCACCCTAAAAACAAAATTTTCAGTTTCAAAGTGATATTCAATACTATATTGATAGAAAAAAACATTTACAAATAGGTATATAATTTGGTATCTACATCCATTGTTACTAATAATGCAAAAAAATCTCATCAATACTACGCCGTTAAATGTCTTTTCCAGTTTTCCTTTTCAACTATTTGTCTTATAGTCACAAATCTATCTTACGATACGATATAATGAATTTAATTTCATATTTTCTGCATATTTACACCAAATCTTCACCAATTTCCGATTTTAGCAGAATTCAATCACCAAGCTTTGCTCGACACGAGCCATTTTGATGTATGTGTATATTAAGGTACCATATATACTACGACCCAAAGAATCTATTGTCTACCCTTTTTTTTTGCCACTTCTCTTAGAAAGTCCGCTCTAGCTACCAGAGATCTTCGTCTTCTATTTAATACGCTTCCAGGCGTAGTGCTCTGGAGTTTCGTGGTGTCACACACTTCAAGAGGATGTGCATTATCGGCTTAGCGTCTTCAGGTGCCCCAAAAGGACTCCGTAGGCTGTTCTTACTTATTCTGATACATTCTGCAGATCTTCTCTGGTTATAGTTTCCCAGGAGAGTCTTTGCCTACCTCAGCCCCAGTAGATTGTCCCAGTTATTGGTTTTACCTTCTTCTCCTTCTCTATTCTTCTTTAACTTATACCACAGAAGGGTTCCGGTCCTATAAAGGATTAGGTAGCCTCCACTTTAGCGAGTGTGTTAGCTATTTCGTTTCCTTTCACTCCGGTGTGACCAGGAACCTAACCTTTTCGCATTTAATTCTTCTTTCAATTCTTCCAGGTATTCCTAAACCAGCAAAAGATAAAACCACCCGTTGTCTTTTATTGTTTACACTACTGACGCCGTTAGATGGCGTGCGGATGTGTACCAGTCACAGTATTGATATAATTTTACACTACCTAATATAGAATAATACGGTTTAAACGGTTGTGTTTTATAGATTACGAAAAACTGAAAAAATATACAGAGAAATCGTAATTTTATCAAATTATTTTAGTTTATGAACCCACTATGTAACTTACCCGAAACGCATACGACGAATACGAAGTATCCGGCGGTGTTGTTGGGAACCGTCGCATTGCATGGCTAACCACAGCAGCCATTAACGTACTTGTTATGTGGCATCACTGTAATAAGAAAGCAATCATTTAATAAAATAAAACTTGTATAAATTCAGTGTACAGTGTACCAAAATTTTTTACAATTATTTTGTATTTGAGTCCCACTATTGTAAAGAGTAATTTTAGTAAGATTTTGTAGACCAATCAAATTAGATGTTTATCCTGTAACATAAATTTTTTAGTACCGACAAAAAAAGGAAGATTCAGTATTAGTCGATAAAAAAGTGATTGGGTTCAAATAAAAAATATTTAATATTTTGCCCGAGACCAACTTTGTTAGATTGGGTTAGGTGCCTTGCCAACGAGGATCGGATGGAAGAGGCTGGAATTGATTCACCCCTAATCTTCCACGCTAATATCCGAGGATTGTCCACCCGACACGGCGCGTCCCAATGGCTCATAGGGTGTATCCAAGAGGACTGGTCGGTTATGGGATCCGTTTTCCTTGTAAGGGACGCATGACCGACCAACCAAAAGGATAGGTGATGGATAAGGAACGGATGCGTTTCCTCAAAAAATCGCTCGCGGATCACATAGGACTAGAGGAGTAAACCTCGATAAATGAATCCGTAATCTTGCGTTGTTAGAAATCGTGACCAGGGGATGAATGACTCCGGGATAACTGGCGACCTCCTGGAGTATCAGGCTTTAGCGGGGTAAGGACGCACGTCCTCGCTGTATCTTTCTTTCGTCCCAACTCGTGGGATATCATGGAAGAAGATATAAAACAAACACGAACAAAAAAAAGGAGAAGGGACAACTTAAGCACTGAGGAAACGGCCGAAACGAACAAGGAAATGATGGAAGCTACAAGGAAGAGGAGAGAATCAAAATCAAAAAAAAAGCTAATTCAAAAATACAAGGAGATGGTGAATAAATACTTCATAACATCAACAATGGTGGAGGATGTATGCAAGGAAGAGAAAAAAAAAAAAGAATTAGCAAGATGAATTCGATTTTACTAAATCAGAATTGTTCTCTATACTCCTTGGGATGGAGAAGAAAGTCTGCGACGATTACTGGTGTTAAAGTAGACAGAAGAGGAAGAAAATGGTCAAAGAGGAAGAAGAAGAAATGGAGAAACGAGAGTATCGAAGGAGAAAGCGAAATCGAAGCAATCATGCGAAAGTTAGGGGAGTGGAAAATCTCATAGAGGCGGTCAAAATTGAGGATTCTGAAATAAGGAGAAAAATCGAGGAGATGAGGTCACTAGGCAAGAAACTGCTTAAAAATGAGGTCCAAACCAAGTTTCGGACGACACTAAATGTGAAAACTGCAGGAGAAAGTGACGAAAAGGAAAAGAACAGAAAAGCTAAAGAAAATAATGAACTAGGGGGAAGAATACAGAGACTTCCAGAAGATATCTGAGGAGAAGTGGGACGAAGAGGTTTTCCAATGTACTTAAATGGGGAACATCAGCACAGATCAGGCCATGAACAAAAAAGACTGCGTGGTGTTGGTTAATTCCAAGGAAACACCATATACTAGCAACCTCAAGGGGAAAAAACCGGAAGTGATAGGGATAGTGGAATCCTTACAAAATGGGGAGGTAGAGTACCTAACAAATTCCATTACATCAAAAGAAAATAAAGAAGAGTTAGCTAGGGTGGAGGAGGACTGGAAAACAGCCGGATTTTCAACATGAAGGAGGGGATTGGGGTTGGAGAAAGGGAACATCCTACTCCCAGAAACCGCCGACGAAAACTATTATGATGAATATGGAGTTTGTAGGAAGAGGCGTCGGGACCAAATACAACTTTACGAATTTTCAAATTTTTACAAATGCTCCAGTTTGGAATAGAATCTTTATAATCCCATTTATTCAATGTATACACTTTGTATAACAAACTTCCGTGCTTATTTGTCCGTTTTTTTTTACTTAAAGTACTTAATTAACGAGTAAAACTCTGTATAATGAACGTAATGTCTTGTTGGTATCTTTTTTATCCCTCGAAACCGTCTTTTTTCTGTCTTATAGAACATTTCGAATTTCCAAAATTCCGCAAAAGCTCCAGTTTCAGATAGAATCTTCCTAACTCGACTAATTTAACGTACACACCTTGTATAATGAACTGAGGAGTTTTTTGTACGGTTTTCCTAATGTCAACCACACAATTAACCAACACGACTCTGTATAATGAACGTAATGTCTTTTTGGTATCTTTGTTATCCCTCGAAACCGTCTTTTTTCTGTCTTATAGAACATTTCGAATTTCCAAAATTCCGCAAAAGCTCCAGTTTCAGATAGAATCTTCCTAACTCGACTAATTTAACGTACACACCTTGTATAATGAACTGAGGAGTTTTTTGTACGGTTTTGCTAATGTTAACCACACAATTAACCAACACGACTCTGTATAATGAACGTAATGTCTTTTTGGTATCTTTGTTATCCCTCGAAACCGTCTTTTTTCTGTCTTATAGAACATTTCGAATTTCCAAAATTCCGCAAAAGCTCCAGTTTCAGATAGAATCTTCCTAACTCGACTAATTTAACGTACACACCTTGTATAATGAACTGAGGAGTTTTTTGTACGGTTTTGCTAATGTTAACCACACAATTAACCAACACGACTCTGTATAATGAACGTAATGTCTTTTTGGTATCTTTGTTATCCCTCGAAACCGTCTTTTTTCTGTCTTATAGAACATTTCGAATTTCCAAAATTCCGCAAAAGCTCCAGTTTCAGATAGAATCTTCCTAACTCGACATATTTAACGTACACACCTTGTATAATGAACTGAGGAGTTTTTTGTACGGTTTTGCTAATGTCAACCACACAATTAACCAACACGACTCTGTATAATGAACAATTATACTGATGTTTCTGTCAAGATCGAGTCGAATTGATGTCTACAGTAACAGATTGTAAAAAAACTTTCGCCAATCAAATGCTATCTTCCATTACTTCATAAGTAAACGTTCAGCATTTCATTTATCAAATTGTGAATAAATTATTATAATATATATATAATTTTCGATCAATTATAAACACTCCATTACTTACTAAAACGTTTTAGCTGGCTTGCGTACACCATCACATAAAGAGACATTATTTGCTTTTATTATTAATTCCGAAGAAAAATATTTTTTATTCGTTCTTTGTTCATGTCAAACCCAGCGATTTAATTCAATGAGGAAACATCAATTAAATGCGAAGGACAAGTAACAGACGAAAGGCGGTGCATTTTTGTCGTTAATAATTATAAATGAGGTATGATCTAAGTCAATCTGGGTATATTTTCAACTTTATTTGCAGTTTTGAGATTTTTCTTTTATTCGGTATACGAGGGTTGCTACTTAAGTTTCGAGATAGATAAATAACAACAACAAATATTTATAATTTGATATGGCTTCATTATTCATTAAGATCAAAACACTTTCGTAGGACTGTACGGCGGATGATTCGATGTTTTGACTGTTCAAAAACGAATGTTTTCTACGATTGGGTCCCCCAACCATCTTTTGAAGCACCGCTATTAAATTTTTTCAGCATTTCTTCGCACCAATCGGCACGAGCTTTTTTTTGGCGATTGTGAAATTATGCAAACAAATATTTTTGACAGCCAATGAATATTGAATGTATGCTAGTGTGATTGAATGATGGCCAATATCAGTTTAGGTAGAACAGACAGTTTTGTACGACCATTCACGACACCATTCATCCTGTAGTGAAGTGAGACCACGATTGAAAATCCAGGTGTCTCGAAGCAAGTTGATCTACGTCGATCTACGTCGAAAAACATAGAAAATCATGTAAACAACTCGAATAGCACTCGTATGACAACACGGAGTACGTACACCATTAAAAATGTCAAACTTCATGATGGCAATATCAGATTTGACATATTCACGTCAGTGTTACTATATCTCAAAACTTAAGAAGCAACCCTCGTACGAGAGTGATTTTTCAGAGCGATTTGTGTTAGTTTTTATCATATTTTTTACGTTAAATGTTAAATTTTTACATAAATCTTACAGATATAAGTCCTATAAGTCCGATATGTGATTCACACCATCGAATCCTTTGCCAACACTACTAGACATCTACTTTCCTCAAAGTCCAAAACTTTTCCACCCCCTTCGACTACTATCGGCGGCCTACAGAGACCTCCGGCAAATTGTTTTCCTTGACAATCCTTCCATTGTCATTTGGCGAAACCCTCTCTTAAGGCGTACTTTTCCTCCAGTTTTCCTGTAACCTGGTGGACTGGTTTCCCAGCCAAATAAAATAGCCGACCCAACCCAACTCTCTCCTCATTCATTTTTAGAAGATGTAACTTGACGAGGTGAGATGGATTGATTGCTATGGAACGTAACAATACCTTACCCTACCACGCCCTGTGTGTTCCTTGACCTCCTCAACAAGGATAAAAATGAAATAATTTACCAATGGAATCGGATAAGCAAAGAAATAAATATAGTATTATAAATGCATCAGGATGCAATGAATATGGCCACCCAAAGAATCAATTGTGTCCCATTTTCTTGCTGTGACCCTGGGGATCTTCAGTATTTTCTAGTTGAATTTCGTTCGCTGCCAGGAGTAGTGCTCAGGAGTTCCGTTGTGTCTCACATTTAAATGATATATGCCACTTGAATCACGTCCATTTGATAGTAGACTTGGCGAACAACGGAATGAATCGAGAGTGTGGATATCTAGCATTTCTGCAGCCTCTCTCGGCCAAACTTGTATTGAGATCCTCTAGGGGTGTCGCGCGAGAGTCTGGAGCTGGTAATTGGGTATACAGTTCATCGAAATAAATGAATACGTCTGTGGAACGTGGAGGTGGAGGTGGAATAAGTCATCTAGAACCCAATTTTAGTGTTCTTCGATCATTGGTATTCAGATTATCGAGGTGAGGTTGTCGGTGGTGTAAAATTATATTTTTTATTGTTAAAAGAATCCTAGAAGGATTTATCTACCAATATGGTACAAAAGAAGCCCGAGAAGAAAGTGGGAAAAGAGTAGCTGCAGCTCCATTAGCAGTTAACAAAGTCTAAGTAAAGGAAGAAGTTAATCCTCTTTTTGAAAAGAGACCTAGAAACTTTGGAATTGGTCAGGATATCCAAGTCTGAATATGAATAAATTCGTATTCAAATGCAAAAGGCTGTTTTCAAACTATCGATAAACAAAACAGCTACACAACTGTTCAAAGTGCTGGAAAAATACAGGCATGAAATTGCTCTCTAAAAGAAGAATAAGTTGAAGGCCAAAGCTGAAGCAAAGGTTGCCAAAAAGGAAGAGGCGCCTTCGAAGAAGCCCAACACTTCAAAAGCTGGTACAAATACCGTTACCAAACTTATCGAATAGAAAAAAGCACAATTGGTTGTTATTGCACACGATGTCTACTCAATTGAGTTGGTACTATTCCTACCAGCTCTTTGTAGAAAAAAAGGTAAAGTTAGTCTTGGAATTTTAGTAAGAATAAAGATTTGTACTGCAGTTGATTTAGCTCGACGATTCTGGAGACTTCAAAACGAACTTTAACGATCGTGTCGATGAGATCAGGAGGCACTGAGGTGGTGGTTTACTGGGTTCTAAATCCACCGCTCGTATTACTAAGATAGAGAAAGCGAAAGCTAAGGAATTGGCTCAAAAACAATATCTTGAGATATGCTACAAATCGCTGTCGAAGAATGAAAGTTTTTAAAAGATGGATTGGATTTCTTTCCTGTCCTGCTTTATCGTGTTTAGAGGTAATTAAATTTGAAATAAAATAATCTTGTACTATTTATAAATAAACCTAAATAAGGATCAACTCTAAGTAGATATTCGTAGCAAGTGGATCCTTGTCGTGGAAGTACTTTCATTATCCTTGCTAACGTTTTAAAAATAAAACCATTATTAGTACACATAACTTTCTAATTCTCACAAAAAATTAATTATTATTAAGTAGTTTCGTGGTAAACGTTTTAATTTCATCACACGAAATAATTTTTTTTTTAATTTGATATATACTTGAACGTGAAATAAACCCTTGAGTATAAAATTGATCTTCATGACTTAAGACATATTGAGATATAATTTGTAATTGAATAATTTTTTAGATTATCTTCAACTAATTTCGATTTTCGTAACAAAACCTCGTTTTAATTTCAATAACAGATATGTAGAAACTGAGACAACAATGTTGTAGGACGTTGCGAAAAAAGCAGATGTTAATTTTTATGTTCCTGTATATAATTATTACTTTATAAAAAGGCTACAGATTTTTTTCAAGGTTTCTTATTTCCTGTATATATATATTTTTTAATTAATAGTCAGTTTTAACTTGATTTCAGTCATAACAAAAATGATAAGTTTTTAAATAAACAAATATCAAAATATTATTGCCTTTAAAAAATTTTTTTAGCTGCCACAGATAGACGAACAAAACGCTAAAGTCTAAAATAGTAAACCAAAACAATGATCAGTGCGTTATCAGCACGTGAACATCCCGGGCGAAACGCGCCGCGTCATCGTTATTGGTCCAAATCATAATATACCACCAATAAACAGCCAAGAGGGTGGGGCGAGGGGTACATCGCCGTAGAAGAAATACTGTAATAAAGCGCCTTCTATAAGGCGCGCTTGCTGTTTATAAAAAGAGATTAAAGGCACCGCGCGAATTCTACGAATTTATAATTTCATTGTAGCTGGACAGGGCCGACCTAAGGACCAATTTTGTGAGCTTGTTCGTAACAATATATTAACTATTCGTTTCTGCGATTGTTAAAAGTGAAATTGCCGTTTAAAGTTTTCCCTAGCATTTATTTCTGGTGCAATGTTTCTTTCGATTGCAAACATCAAATTGCAATTGTAAATAAATATCTTTTAACATTGATGAACAAACAGATACTACTTTCAATTTATTGTGAGATTAATGTTCCTAAAAGTGGAGACAAATATTGAAAAGTCCGAATCAATGAAAGTAAAAACGAATGCATTTCACATTTAAGGGTAATGTAAAAGGACCGCCTCGAGGCAACCGATTCACTTTCGCTGCTTGATCAGGTGCAGCTTCTTCATTTGGAATTGAAAATTGCCCCGAGGTCGAGAATCTCTCCAATCAATGACATACTTACCCATATCATCGAGGTATCATTAAATTTTACGCTTGTTATAGGATTGGACGTATATTAGAAATTTTATTAAATCAACTTCTACTTGCATAACTTATTTAATTATTAGTTTCAATTTTACTAACAGATTATTAAAAAATTTAAGGGATAAAGCTGCAGGGAAAAAATTGACTTTATAATTCTGTAACGAACAATTTAATTGTTCATTGTAATTACGATTCCAAACGTAGATAAATAGTAAAAGACAGAAAACCATGAGGACGCAACTTTCGTGATATTTTAATTAAGAAGATGTATGTAACAAGTTTTAGATAAAAATAAATATTAACTAAGTCAAAAAATCAGCTCGTTAGTAATCATTTTTTATGACCTTGTACATGTTGGAAAGAGATTTAACAAAAAAGTCCCCAGTTAGTAATAAATTTTTGAGAATTATCAAATCGACTCATTTTATTTCTGCCTTCTCATCGAAACGAAGCTACTCACAGAAAATTAGCTTGATAGTAATCCTGGAGCCAGAAATCCTGGACTATTACATCCAATTCTAAATAACGATTCGCCATAGAAAACACAGATTTTAAAATTTTCCAATTTATGTCAAATTTTAACTTAGTTATGGCGTACAAGTACAAGATATCCAAAAAAGTATATACGAGGATAGTTCCAGAAGTACCTAGCCCATTGATTCATCAACGTAATCTCCTTTCAGCACCATAGACTTTTCTCAGGGATGTTCAATAACTTCGATACCCTATTTATAATAAGCTCCTCAAAATAGCCATCAATTGCCGGAATCACCTCTTCATTGTTGGAAAATCTTTGACCACCAAGCGATTTTTTCAGGTCTGGGAACAAAAATAATCCGAGGGGGCTAAATCTGTAGAATAGGGTGCATGAGGTAGCAATTCAAACTTTAATTCATCAATTTTGGCCACTGCAATAACTGTTGTATGTGCTGGTGCATTGTAACAACACTTTTTTCTTGGCCAAATGCGGCCCATTTTTACTTGATTTCTTCGCTCAAACGTTGCAAAAAGTTCGCGTAATAGTCGCCGTTGATAGTTTCTTCTTTCACAAGATAATTAATGAAAATTATCCCACACGCATCCCATAAAACCGACACCAAGACTTTGCCTGCAGATGGAACGGTCTTTGGAGCCGGTTCTCCCATTTCAGTCCATTGTTTTTATTGTTCTTTTGTTTCGGGTGTGAAGTAATGGGCTTACGATTCATCTATGGTTATGGAACGACGCAAAAATTCGGCTTTATTTCTATTATACATTTTGCATCATTCATTCACTACATCTATCCATCCAGTTCTTCTTTTGGACCTTGGGAATACACATATCTGATAAAAAGATAAACTTATGATCCCAAGAATAAGAGCATCTGCGACCTGGTAAGATGGAAGACGATTTTTATTTCGAATTTCTATTCGAAATCATTTTTACACCAAAATAGATCCTCTGCAACAATTTAAATAATTCATGTTTTCCAAAATAGGTAAGTAGATAAGAATAAATTTCAGAAAATAAATAAACAAAACATTTTTATTGGTTTTATTTACGGAGTAAATCTATCAAAACAAAAAACGTGACAGATTCGATTATTACGATTATGATAGACGTGGCAACCTTGCTAACGATCGTGATGACGTGTGTTACAGGGCTGGACGCGAAAAAAGCGAGTACAACTACCTAAAAGATAGAATCCTCGTTATATATGATATTTACGCATGGAGCGAAAGAGTCATAGCCTCAAATTCAAAGAGCCTCAGGTTGCTGATCCCTGGCCTAGAGCTTTGACTAAATCCAGTCAAATAGTTTGGTGGAATGTGCTAAGGACTGGTTGGTTCGCTGATTTCGGGTCTCCCAAATGACCATAAGTCGAGAATTGAAGAGAAAGAGAATGGAACATCAAAAATAGAAGGAATATCCAAAATATACTGAAGATCAGTTGCGTGCATTAAGAGGACGTCATCTCAAAGAGAACAGAGTTATTTTATTGGATGATATTTCATCTTATCACATTCAGAAATTAAAGACAATGATTTATTTTACACGAATGACATAGAAAATTGTCTTAATGAAGTTAAATATAATTCCAAAAAGAAATTTGATAAAGTGTTGGTCTGGTGTACCATATCCCGAAGTAGACATTTCACGTCCTTAAGTCGGGCGTGTGAGGGTGAAGCGGTGGATGTACATATACACCCCACAAAAATTATCGCATCACTGGTATTTTAGGATATTTTTAATACTTAATTTTAGTTTTTTGGGACAATCCGTATATATATCAACTTAATAGATATTTTTGGTTTCTTATCATGGGCAAAAAAATATCGCAATTTCTTACAAATTTCTTTGGAAGCAAAAATGATCGAGTAAATCGTTTCTGTCTTGGAGAATGCATTGAGATCGAGAACTTTCTAAGCAAATTGTGTTATTTTATAGTGAAAATTTAGATTTATTTTGTTAATAATGGATGTGCCTCAACGTTTAACAAGACATGTGACGAATGAAGAAGCCGCTAGAATCATCGCGCTCATACAAGATGTCCACAATCAAAGATACATCCCCGAGTAATTGGAGTTCAACAAAACATCATATCCAGAGTTGTTATTCGCTACCAAGAAACAGGGCAGCTAACCAGAAGACCCGTACAAGGTCGCGGAAGGGTAACTTCGGTAGTACCACCGCTCGAAGGCTGCAAACAGATCTGTTGGCTGCTCGTAATGTCTGAATAAGCCTACAAACAGTTCGAAATAGGCTGAGAGAAGCAGGTATACGAGCCAGAGTGCCAGCAAGAGGTCCACGTCTTATCAGAGAACATCGAGTAGAAAGATTGTAATTTGCTCGAGAAGACGCAAATTGGAATATTCAAGATTGATCATATTTTCTTCACGGTTGAATCAAGATTTTGTCTTTATTTATCAGATAGGCGTGTACTAGTATATAGGCGACGTGGTGAACGCCACGATCAGGTTAATTTTTGTCAAACTGAAAGATTTGGTGGGGGCTCTATCATGATTTGGGAAGGAATTTCTTTCGAGGGTCGTACGGAGTTAGTACCAGTGAATGATGGAAGACTAAATGCTGACAGGTACATAACCAATATCCTAGAAGCCCATGTAGTGCCCTACACGCCTCATATCGGTGATAACTTTGTGCTAATGCACGATAATGCTCGTCCACACGCTGCTAGAGTGGTTCTGCAGTACTTAGAAGAGGTCGAGATACCCACCCTGAATTGGCCTGCACGTAGCCCGGACCTTAACCCAATAGAGCATGTCTGGGACCATCTAGGATGGCAAATTCTACACAGATGATACACTAGATGATAATCAAAATGTTCTTTTCAACTTCTGGGAAAACATGCCGAAAAGATACGTCCAGAACCTGTTTAGAAGCCTTCCAAGACGAATGGAAGCTGTAATTAGAGCGAGGGGCGGCAGCACACGCTATTAGAAATTCATTTGCTGGTTTTAGTTTAAGTACCGTTCACTTTTTTGTATAGATGTTTTGTACAATTTTTTGGATATTTTCTATGTTTTGGTAAATGAAACTTTTTGTCCTCTGTAGATAAAACTGATATAAAATGAATGTTGCCAAAGGTGTTTTAATTCGTAATTATAATAAAATTCGAAAAACAGACAACACATTTAAAATATTTGTGGGGTGTATATTTATACAGAGAGATGTCTTTCAAAATTGATTGATTTTATTGATACACAATATTCCAATGACGAAAGAAGATAATCCCCCAGGTTCGCTTTATTGAAGCGTTTTGGGCGATAATTAGTAGAAAAGTTAGGATTGGGAAGCCGTAAATTAGCAACAGCTTCGACGTAGAATATTTCAAAAAATTTGCGAAATTGACAATAACGTCGTCCAGCATATGACACGTTAAGACAAAATTACGCTTAATTGAAGAAAACTTTTGACGAATATGCTTCTTTAGATTATAAAGAATATTGAAAATTATTTCTTTTTTTTTTCTAATAGTACATTTTGCTTGCTTGCTAGAGTAATCAATTTCTTTAAAAAAATCTCTCATTAGACAATAATTCATAATTAACATAATTATAATACATTAGAGTTGAATAATGTGGAGGAATTCTTGACAACGGTACTTGCTAATTTAAACGGTATAAATTAAAAATAATAATAAAAATGAAAGTATTCAAAATACTCTACATATACCACCTACACACGTACTTTCACTTTTAATTCTATTTAATTAGTCGTACCATTTTTGTACAAACGAGTGTTATAAATTAACAATCATTATTTATTCGTTCTGCCTGCAGTATTTTTTTCAAACAACACATGTCATGTATGTATATACATGTCATATATATATATATATATATAGAATCATAATTAGTAGTAACTAAAAAGGTAATAGTTGATAGCTGTGTTACTATTACGATTTCTAGTACCTACCTTTATTGGAATCAATGAAAACCATAAATAAAACAAAAAATAATATTGTAGATCAATCAATTTATTATTTTATACCGATAATAATGGGATTCATTATATACTCAGCATTACATTTATTTAATATTCGATAAATTGCCTATTTAGTTATGCTAACTAAACAGTTAAATTATTTAGTTAAAGAGTCATCAATAACAATAACAAGTTCGAGTTGCGTTTAATCAGATAACTTTGCGAATACTAAGAGAAAAACTAGATGTTATTAAAGATAATAATAGAGGGAATATGCTTTATTGCCATAGAAAATTTCACAATTTCATATACGAAGCAAAAAATAAATAAATCTATCTAAAATTATGCGAAAAATTTGTTAATAATAGAATGTATTTAAATTATATATCAATAATATCAAAATGTACCAAAAAAAAGATGATTCCGACTATAGAATATATAGAAAACTGAAAAATATTTGAAGAAAAAGACGTTTTTTACGATTTTGTACAACTACTGGCAACATCGTATTTAAATTTTATACGTTTTGTAAGCTAATACATCTAATGAATTTGTTTTTATGTCTGTCTCTCATAGAGGGCGCTAGTTACACGGTTCGTATCAAATAGTATTGAACATAACTTTTTAATCAATATTATATACAGTTTTCGGAATATTTTGATTTGAAAATTATGAAGTAATATCCGATGCTGATATAAACAATTTTATTATAAACCGCATCGATAAAACGGATACTCTTTAGTTTCTTGTAACGTTTCACAAAAATCCAGTCTAATCAGTATAGGATCATATTTTTCACAGTTAAATAAGTATGGAGGCCTTGGTATGAAACAAACATCTATTGCGGTCTGGGACTCAAACTGTTGTTTGTTTCACATTAAGGCCCCCAATATCTGATTAAACTTTTAATTTTACACGGCAATAGCATGCGTGGAGTCAATAATAATTACATTTCTTAAATCTTATCCTGTTAAGGAAAAATTTTATGCTACAAAGGTAAATTCAACTCAAGAATTGAAAGGCCTTTAATGACCTCATAGCCGATTTCCAACCGTTTGGAATTCCAGTGTTCAAGCAGTTCTGAAAACGAAAATATTGAAACAGGATTTACGGCTTCTGTCAGTTCCAAAGCACCGCATTTGGTTAACTAATTAGAGTTTAATGATTTGGATTTGGTTTTGCCCAAATAAAAAGTGTTGAATTCATGACTAAAACAGTAGAATCTGAAGGGAGTTACCGAGTAAACTTTACAGTTCACATATTGATATGTTTTCTAAAGGGGGGCTTGATGTTAAAACATCACCTTTCTTATTTATTTTTTCACGAATCACATAATCTTATCCACGGGGAAATATCATTAATTTTTTTGTTGTAATCAGATCCACAAATAGAGGGTGTCTTATAAAATACTATTCTTTATTTTTATTGTCCCAATTTGTATGGAATTTTTTACTAGATCCCCATAATTAACCCCTTCGATCGCTTACTAATTACCATTATTCAATGCCATTGCTAGTTTCATATGGTGTACCTAATTTGGTATTTTCGAATTAAAAATTTAAAGGGCTGCGATAAAATTATTATTTTCGCAATTTAACGGCCCTACGACTCCTCATGGATCCACCTCGTTATATTTTAGGCTCCCCTAAACGCTTCTGTTCTCTGTCGGTTCGTGAGCGGGACACCTTGTATAACTAAACGAAAGTTTGTGAATAAACCTCGTATGTAAGATATTTAAATAACGCCGTTTACGAATCGCAGACACGTGGAAGCAAAACAACATCAGAGATGTAATTAAATTAAATGGAACATGAACAAAAATCGACAATTTATCTTATTCTATAATAGTACCTTCACTTGCTATACTTTTTATGGTTTTTCAAATGATTTAATCCTACTTTCTCATGTCTTTCCTGCAGTACTAGTTAATGATCTTTTTATCGAAACGAATCGTAGAAAGTGTAGTTTAAAAAATGTCGATTATTGTTCGAAACCTTTACACACTGAATGATTATTTTAAATATTTTTTATTTTCTAGATTCTTCACGGGAAAATTCTAACTCGCTTTTTCGGAGATGCGTGATTTTTTGTTTATTGGTGTTTTTTTATTGTACTAATTCAACCTATAGATCCATTTTCCCCTTAGACTCTCGTGTGTCCTATAGTCTTCTCGGGCAAGGTTCCTTAATTTGTCGGTTGGAAACTCTGCTTACATCCTATACTTATTGTGATCCAGTTTCGAGGTATATCCTTGATTGATTTTTTTTACTGATTAATTCGATTGATGTTGTCCTCGCTGGTCCACTGTGTTCGTTAGAAGTGAGTCTTTGGTCCATTGTCACGCCCAGCCATTTGGTTTTGTTTTTCTACTAAATTTTTTCGTCGTTTTATATGTTTTGCGCGGATTTTGGGTTTTTTTGGAGATGTTACTCAATCTCACTCATTGCAATTTCTGTGTCATCCGCATAAACCGTTTGGTTTGATCGAAAGCTTTGCTTATATCGACGGAATTTACTTCTGTCGCATTTGTCTTTAGAGACTGCCTTAAACATAACTGACCGGTTTGTCAAACCATTAGATGCATGTGTTAGAAGACTGTCATTTACTAAAGCAAACAGTTAGATGTGTAGAGACTTTTTCTAAAAAATGCCGACATTTTTCATTAGGCACTATCCTAAAGACAAATAACGGTTGGTCAAATCATTATATTTCTTGGGAGATTGTGTTAAGAGACTGTTTTTTCTGAAAATAAACCGTAATATGTGTTTAGAGAGTGTCTTCCTCAATAAAAAGACAACTTTTGTCTTTAGAAACTGCCCCGGAAAAAAATGACGGTGCGTGAAATCATTAAATGTCTTAGGAGACTGTCTTTTATCAAAACAATCCTTCATATCTCTTTAGAAACTGTCTTTAGGGAGTGTCTTGAATACAAATGACATCATCAATGTATCATGGGACTACCTTTTACCAAAAAAAACCATTATAAGTCTTTAGTGATTGTTTTTTTAAATCGAAATTTGTCATAAGGCATTGTCGTAATGAGCAAAGACAGTTTGCCAAAACATTATATGTCTTTAGAGACTGTTGTTTCTAAAAACAAACCGTCATATGTGTATAGAGAGTGTCTTCCTTAAAAAGAAGCCAACTTTTGTCTTTAGAAAATGTCCTGAAGACAAATGACGGTTTGTCCAATAAAAATCCTTCATATCTCTTTAGAAACTGTCTTTAGGGAGTGTCTTGAATACAAATGACATCATCAATGTATCATGGGACTACCTTTTACCAAAAAAAACCATTATAAGTCTTTAGTGATTGTTTTTTTAAATCGAAATTTGTCATAAGGCATTGTCGTAATGAGCAAAGACAGTTTGCCAAAACATTATATGTCTTTAGAGACTGTTGTTTCTAAAAACAAACCGTCATATGTGTATAGAGAGTGTCTTCCTTAAAAAGAAGCCAACTTTTGTCTTTAGAAAATGTCCTGAAGACAAATGACGGTTTGTCCAATAAAAATCCTTCATATTTCTTTAGAAACTGTCTTTAGGGAGTGTCTTGAATACAAATGACATCATCAATGTATCATGGGACTACCTTTTACCAAAAAAAAACCATTTTAAGTTTTAGTGACTGTTTTTTTTTTAAAAATCGACATTTGTCATTAGGTACTGTCCTAAAATGACAAATGACAGTTTGCCAAAGCAGTATATGTCTTTAGTGACTATTGTTTCTAAACACATACCGTCATATGTGTATAGAGAGTGTCTTCCTCGAAAAGAACCCAGCTTTAGTTTTTAGAAACTGTCCTGAAGACAAATGACGGTGTGTCCAATCAAAACAATCCATTATATGTCAGAAGAAACTGTCTTTTGAGTGTCTTGAATACAAATGACATCATCAATGTATCATGGGACTACCTTTTACCAAAAAAAAACCATTATATGTATTTAGAGACTGTCTTTTTCAAAAAGAAGTCGACATTTGTAATAAGGGTACTGTCCTAATGACAAATGACAGTTTGCCAAAGTATCATACATTTTTAGAAACTGTCTTCTTCAAAAACAAGCCTACTTTGTTTTTAGAGATTATCTTGTAGACAAATGATATCCATTAGGAGACTATATTTTACCATAACAAACCATTACATGTCCTTAGGGATTGCCTGTTTTAAAAACAAACCTTCGTATTTCTTTAGAGACTGTCTTGTTCGAAAAGAAGTCGATATTTGTCATTGGGACTTAAATTCATGCCTTTGTTTCTGATTTTAAGTGTTTGTTTCTAAAGATATCGCGCAACCTTATTGCCTCTGGCTACTGGTCCTCTTCCCTCGTCATCTCTATCTATTTTGCTGTGAGATTAAAACTAGTTAATAATATTTAAAGATCATCTTTAATTTCAGCACATATCACTATTGGCATAGTACAGAATTTCGATTTCTGTTTCACCCATTCCGTAACCTTTATTATGATTTCATCCATTGTTGCTTTAGGGTTACCCAGAAAATTTTCGATTACCCGAAATCGTCATAAATTTCATAAAATCTGTATCTTTCGTCAACTGTCATAATTGAGGACCATTAAATATTCCACCTTTCAACTTTTCCATCACCAGTTCTTCATTTTCTCTAAAAATATTAAATCATTTTCTTGCCTTTTGTATATTATAATTATTACCGTTAGTGTCAATAAATTTTTTCTTTCAACCTTGAAACTAACAGTTCGGATCCTTGTTTTGAAAAATTGATATCATTAACAGTCCCAAAAAAAAATAATATTCGAGAAGAGGCCCCGATAGAATTTTCGACATTATAATAAAACTTAACTTCGATAAATTCTAAAAACCAGCGTCCTGCTATTGTACGAGGGTAATTAAAAATTGGTTACATTAAAATAACGTAGCCATAACAAGATTACCCTCGTAGAATTTTTAGAAAAATAGATGTTCCAGTCGTTCAAGACCTAATGAAAGATATTCAAAGAAAATTTAGTTGAGGAACACGGACGCCTCCATTCAGCTTGAATAATATAATTTTTATTAGTTAGTAAGTCATTAATTATGGCAAATAAGAAAAGTGTCATTAAAGATACTTATTCAGATTCATGATAACCTTATATTTCTCTAATAACATGGAACTAATCGGGCTCCCTTGACTAGTATCAGTACGGTTTGTTTACCAATAATGAAAGCATGAACTTTACTGTATGCTTAATATGTTTTCTCCAAAAAAGAAACGAAATTTGTCATTAGAGACTGTCCTGAAGTGAATTGTAGGTTTGTTTTTTAAAAAGACAGTCTTTAAAGATGCAGTAGTTTGTTTAACTCACTAATAGGTGATTGTTAGTAACAGTTACTGTGAATTTTTCATACTAGTCGATGCTATAAACATTATTAAATACATAATTTACGTTTTCATCGTGCTGGTGTAAAAGCACCTCTTACTTTCAATTGCAGTAGCTTGTCTAGTAAAAGTAAAAGCGAAACTAATCTAAGTTAATGGGTGTGTGATGATGATCTTGAAAAAATAATAACTTTATAAGATCTTTGAGAAAAAAAAAGATAACGAAAGTGATAGGTGTACTATTGTTCGTTATTTTTTTTTGGGTGAAGGTGAAAGATGATGTTACATTTAGTTAAGCGATGTCGATGACTCCGTTTTTAAATTTTTTACTTTCTTTTCGTAAATCAGTTTATTATTTGACAAGTGAGATTAGAATCAATTTTATGAATTTAAAAGGAAAAGCAACATGTAATGTATGTCCCAATAGCTTTGGTACAAAATATTTAACCATATATTTCTGTAATAAGCATCTTTAATGACACTTTTGTTATTTGCCATAATTAATGACTTCGTAACTAATATTTATTCAAACCGAATAAAGGCGGCCCTGTTCCTCAACTAAATTTTCTTTGAATATCTTTCATTAGGTCTAGAACAACTGGAACATCTATTTTTCTAAAAATTCTACGAGGGTAATCTTGTTATGGCTACGTTATTTTAATGTAACCAATTTTTAATTACCCTCGTACAATAGCAGGACGCTGGTTTTTAGAATTTATCGAAGTTAAGTTTTATTATAATGTCGAAAATTCTATCGGCGCCTCTTCTCGAATATTATTTTTTTTTGGGACTGTTAATGATATCAATTTTTCAAAACAAGGATCCGAACTGTTAGTTTCAAGGTTGAAAGAAAAAATTTATTGACACTAATGGTAATAATTATAATATACAGAAGGCAAGAAAATGATTTAACATTTTTAGAGAAAATGAAGAACTGGTGATGGAAAAGTTGAAAGGTGGAATATTTAATGATCCTCAATTATGACAGTTGACGAAAGATACAGATTTTATGAAATTTATGACGATTTCGGGTAATCGAAAATTTTCTGGGTAACCCTAAAGCAACAATGAATGAAATCATAATATAGGTTACGGAATGGGTGAAACAGAAATCGAAATTCTGTACTATGCCAATAGTGATATGTGCTGAAATTAAAGATGATCTTTAAATATTATTAACTAGTTTTAATCTCACAGCAAAATAGATAGAGATGACGAGGGAAGAGGACCAGTAGCCAGAGGCAATAAGGTTGCGCGATATCTTTAGAAACAAACACTTAAAATAAGAAACAAAAGCATGAATTTAAGTCCCAATGACAAATATCGACTTCTTTTCGAACAAGACAGTCTCTAAAGAAATTCGAAGGTTTGTTTTTAAAACAGGCAATCCCTAAGGACATGTAATGGTTTATTATGGTAAAATATAGTCTCCTAATGGATATCATTTGTCTACAAGATAATCTCTAAAAACAAAATAGGCTTCTTTTTGAAGAAGATAGTTTCTAAAAATATATGATACTTTGGCAAACTGTCATTTGTCATTAGGAGAGTACCCTTATTACAAATGTCGACTTCTTTTTGAAAAAGACAGTCTCTAAATACATATAATGGTTTTTTTTTGGTAAAAGGTAGTCCCATGATACATTGATGATGTCATTTGTATTCAAGACACTCCCTAAAGACAGTTTATAAAGAAATATGAAGGATTTTTATTGGACAAACCGTCATTTGTCTTCAGGACATTTTCTAAAGACAAAAGTTGGCTTATTTTTAAAAAAGACACTCTCTATACACATATGACGGTTTGTTTTTAGAAACAACAGTCTCTAAAGACATATAATGTTTTAGCAAACTGTTCTTGGTTATTACGACAATGCGTTATGACAATTATCGATTTCTTTTTGGAAAAAAAACGTCACTAAAGACATATAATGGTTTTTTTTTTGGTAAAAGGCAGTTCCAAGATACATATAATGATCTCATTTGTATTCAAGTCACTCTCTAAAGACATATGAAGGATTGTTTTGGTAAAAGACAGTCTTCTAAGACATATAATGATTTTACACACCGTCATTTGTCTTAAGGACAGTTTCTAAAGACAAAAATTCGGGTAATCGAAAATTTTCTGGATATCAAATTATATAAAAATTATACAAAATATACTGACAAACTTTTTGATTCTAGTAGCAATCATTTGAATAAATTTTAGGATAATTTGATAAATTATAGTGACCAACAAAGGAAGTGCTTCCATTAAGGCTTCAAAGTGATGAACAAAAAGTATCAGTGTTAGTGGGAACATGACATGATGGAAAATGATAGATTACTTATTTAATTTTTCGCATGAAAAATTGACGAAAAATGCGTTTTATAGCGTGTTTCAAAACATTGAAAGCAGTGATTTTATGGTTTTAGATGTTTGTAATGTGAAATGAAGATAAAGATAAAAAAATCAAAGCAAATATTACAAAATAATCGATAGTTTGATAAACTTAGCTATTAATATAGTCTTCGAGGATGATTCCAGAAGTACCTGGCTTGTCCTAGAGATGGTGGTAGTTGCTTGAAAAATTCCACTGTATTAGAAAGTATACAATCTATAAACAAGTTTGAAGACGCTACACATTGTTTAGTATGTGTTTGGAAGTCATTAATAGTGAGCATTTTCAGTGAATTTGTCAAAATGGAAAAAATTGGTCATAGTAATGTAATACAATACTTTTATTTGAAAGGTCTTAGCCCAACCAATATGAAAGATTAACTAGAATCTACTCTGGGTGAGACTACTACTTCGTTATGAACAGTAAAATATTGGGTAGCAGTTTAAACGTGGCCACACGACCTGCGAAGGCCAGCATCGCAATGGTCGACCAAATGAGGTGATAACCCCAGAAATATTGAAGAAAATCTGTATGATCGTCGACTGAAATGCTGAATTAACTGAAAATTTGGACTATGCGCAAGATGGGTGCCGCGATGTTTCCATCGAGTGTTTGGCATTGTTTCACAGACATAAAACCGAATTTTCGCGCCGTTTCATAACCATCCACGAAACTTCACACCCGAAACAAAAGAAAAATCAAAACGATGGACTGAAAGCGGAGAACCGGCTCCAAAGAAACCAAAGATCGGCAGTCAAAGTCATGGTGTCGGTTTTTTGAGATGTACAAGGGATAATTTTCATTGACTATCTGGACAAAAGAAAAACTATCAACGGCGAGTATTATTGCAACGTTTGAGCAAAGAAATCAAGCATTTGTCTAAGAAGAAAGTGTTGTTTCATCAAGACAATGCACATTATTATTGTTTACATGTTTACATTTTTTTAAGCGTTAACATAACTTTATACTTATGTCATTTATCAAGCTAAAAGCATAGAAAAAATATGCTACGGTTAGAAAAAATTTTTATCACCCTTTTTCCTTTCGAGATGCTGGAAATACTTTTAAGTACAATCATCTAGTGTGTAGCTTCGGCCTTTATTGCACCTTATACTTGTTTGCTTATTGCTTTTTTTCTTTGAAAAGTATCCAAATCCTGCAATGACAATGACAACCATATCAATTTGGTATTTTGGGATGCTCGTGGGATAATTTTCGTTGAATATCTCGAAAAAGGAAAAACTACAGTACAGCAACTATTATGCCAACTTATTGCAACGTTTTAGTGAAGAAATAAAGCAAAAACGGCCGCTTTTGGCTAAGAAGTGAGTGTTGTTTCATCAAGGTAATGAACCAGCTCAGACATCCGTTATTGCTATGGCCAAAAGTAATGGATTGAAGTTTTAATTGCTACCTCATGCGCCAGATTTAGCTCCCTCGGATTATTTTCTGTAAAAATCTGAAAAAATGGCTCTGTGGTTAAAAATTTTCCAACAAAGATGTCGGCAGTTAATGGCTATTTTGGAAAGCTTGACGATTTTTATTATAAAAAGGGTATCGAACTTATTGGTCATCGTTGGTAAAAGTGTATGACGCTACGTTGAAAAATAAATCTATTTTTTTAGTGTTGAATTCAAGGAAAGTTCTATTTTGAAACAAATAAACTATTTATAATCATTCATGTTTTATCAATTTTTATATCAAAGGTAAACAAAGGTGTTTAAAGCCAGTAATGCTCATTCTTGTTCTTTTTTTGAAAGTCGTTTTGATATTTAGTGCGATTAAAATTGATAAAAACTGAAAAAAATCATAAAAAAGTGTGTTATATTCTTTCAATACAAAATAAGGTTGTACAGAGCTTTTAAATCGACCTGTATTGCATCTTGTACAAAACATTTTGATCATGACCATCCCTAATATTCAGTGATTAACAACTAACATTCTCTTTAACTAAAATTCTCTTTAACCTCGACTGATTTGCATTTTTTCCTAACGCTTGTTTTTAAAAATTGAGATTAATTATACCCGCCTCTCAACTAAACATAAAACATTTTTCATTATGTGTTTTCTATTCCATTTCATACAATTTAGAAGATAATATTGTCCTAAAATCTTCAGTTGGACGAGTCTGAGTTAAATTAGGAAAGTTATTTGTTTTTGTAGAAAAGATTGAGTTATCCCCACATAATGGCAGGACTCTAAGTCCGCCCAAAGCGATCCTACGTCATGTTGACATACTAAATCAACTAATTTAGTAAAACAATTATCTACAGCCTGCCCTTTACTCGATCCAAGTAAGGTGTGGATGATATCCCCTTGTCGAAATCGCATACCAGATCAAAACTTTATCAGCAAATTTTGTTTTTTCTTTATATTCTTCATTTTTAATCCACTATTCTATGTTTGTCGTATAAAAACCATCGTTTCCTTCGATTCGCGGATTGGAAAGTGTGAAGAATTTTTCATCGTCCATAACAAAGACCCTCTCAGTCGCAAAAAGCATCTACCTTAGTTGACGACGGCATCTTGGTATCCGTGCTAATTGGTTTGAACTATATTTAGGACACTTTCGACTTATACGGTATTTTTTGCTAATTCCCGCGATATGGTACACTTTGAAGTATGGTATTCACGCGCTAATTTTCTTACAGCAACCCCGACTCGGTCTTTTGATTTTCTTACCGGTCTTTCTGCTTTTTCTTGGGTAAAACTTCTTGGTTTATCACATCATATGCTATAGCACAATAAATGCTTCTTTGTGGAAGGTTTTGGTTTCAAAAAATACGAAATATATTACGGCAAATATTTGTGCGCACAATGGTTTTCAAATTTCGTCACGTTGAAACGGAGTCTAAGTCGTATAAGTCAAGATATGGCAATCACATATAATTTTATCCACTTGCCACTTCAAAGAACAACAGTAGTTAATTCAAAAAACAAAAAAAGAGCCCCCCAAAAAACATAAATAATACTTCCATACTTCATAAGCAAGTGTCGAGTTATATATCGACAATAAGTGTAAACAAGGACCCTCGGATTGGATTCTGGAGGCAGTGAAATTACGACTACCAGACAACCACAAATATAAGGGTGTATAGGCTCTGGGCTAACCATAAATAAGACCAACAGACCTCTCGAATATCTCATAGAACTTAGGAGAAAGGAAGAAGAGTACGCGCGAAACCGCGACGCAAAATACGATAAGCGCCTGTCAGAATGACAGGGGATGGTGGAATATCCTGTTTAGAATTCATTCGAGGATTTTTCCATGCGTGAAAAATTAGCGCGGCGGGCGTGGGTGTGCGTCAGTATTTAAGGTAAACGCTTATAGCATAAATTGCTCGAAATTACTAAAAATAACATTTTTGAAAAACAATTTTTAAGCAAAAACTTTCATTTTTAGTTTGAGAAATGTCCAACGCGATTATATGTTACGAAATCAATCGCTAAAAATCGTTTTAATCGTGATAACTCAAGTGAAGAAATTAAGGATACATAAATAAACAGAATCTGATGATTTCTGTTGCTCCATTCATGCAAATCCGCTAGATACTGATTCGTTTTAAATAATTTTCACTTATTTTTCTTCAAAACCGCTTTCTACTTATTTAAAGATGAACAAATTGCGAAATTGAAACTATTAAGATGATACTTTTTATTGATATCTATCAATAACATTAGGTAGTTGCGTGTAATTTTTTATTAGCTTCGTTTCTATTTTGATGTGTTAGATAAGAATTCCTAATTTCACTTTCACTTAATTTGATGAAACAGACAAACAAATTAGTTTATTAAATTAGATGGAGATGAATATATGTGAGGCAATTATAACAATTAAAATAACGACGTTCAACAACAATTATATTAATAAGATGCAAGGATAAAAAAAACGACACAACACTAGCTGAACAAAAAAAGTTGGTTCCAGTACAGAGTACGGAACTTATTTCGAACAAATCGAGTCCTACTTGTAACTGAGTATGAGCTTGCTCAGGACTTCTGGAACAAATTGTCGTGCCGTGGGGTAAAAAATAGTTTTTTTGTAAGTTTGCTACCTCATGAGCCCGATTTAGCCCTCTCGGATTATTTTCTGTCGAAATCTGAAAAAATGGCTCTGTGGTTAAAAATTTTCCAACAAAGATGTCGGCAGTTAATGGCTATTTTGGAAAGCTTGACGATTTTTATTATAAAAAGGGTATCGAACTTATTGGACATCGTTGGTAAAAGTGTATGACGCTACGTTGAAAAATAAATCTATTTTTTTAGTGTTGAATTCAAGGAAAGTTCTATTTTGGGTAATTATACACTTTCACGGTCACCTGGATTTTTGGCTCTAGAAAATCGAAAAATTGATGGATTTTAATGATCTTGGTCTCAAAATGTTCCATTTTACGGCGGATTTATAAAAAAAAATAGTTGAAATAGCTGGAATGAAAATTTCTCATAGTTTTACTGTTTTAAATCGTAAAAAAAACGGTTTTGTAAAATAATCCTTTACAAAAAATTATCTCATTATCAGATAAAGTTCTTATATTTTTTTTTGTATTCTACATAAATTAATAAACAATTTAAAAAAAAATCCAAAAAAAATGATTTTTTCAGTTTTTATAGCTTAACATGAAATGGATAAAAAATAATCAATTTTCGTGAATAGTTTCGTACTATATTCTTCAATGTTGATAGTTTTTGGACCATTAAAAATCGAAAAATAGATAAATTTTATAATTTTGGTCTCAAAATGTTCCATTTTACGACGAATTTATGAAAAACACGGGGGTAGTGGCTGAATTTGCGGTTTTTAATAGTTTTAAACCTTAAATAGTAGAAAACCTTTTTTTTTCAAAATATTCATTTTTTTATGTAAATTGCGAAAAAAAATATACGAACTCGATTCCACGACGTCAGAAACAGTTACGAAGGATTATATGTAGAAAGTCATTTTTTTTTTGCATTTAAAGTCATGAAACTGTAAAAAATATTTATTTTTTTTAATTTTCGTATTTTTTTTTATAAATCCGCCGTAAAATGGAACATTTTGAGACCAAGATCATTAAAATCCATCCATTTTTCGATTTTCTAGAGCCAAAAAACCAGGTGACCGCGAAAGTGTATAATTGCCATAATTTTTTGTAAAGGATTATTTTGCAAAACCGTTTTTTTTACGATTTAAAACGGTAAAACTATGAGAAATTTTCATTCCAGCTATTTCTACTAATTTTTTTTATAAATCCGTCGTAAAATGGAACATTTTGAGACCAAGATCATTAAAATCCATCCATTTTTCGATTTTCTAGAGCCAAAAAACCAGGTGACCGCGAAAGTGTATAATTGCCATAATTTTTTGTAAAGGATTATTTTGCAAAACCGTTTTTTTTTACGATTTAAAACGGTAAAACTATGAGAAATTTTCATTCCAGCTATTTCTACTAATTTTTTTTATAAATCCGTCGTAAAATGGAACATTTTGAGACCAAGATCATTAAAATCCATCCATTTTTCGATTTTCTAGAGCCAAAAAACCAGGTGACCGCGAAAGTGTATAATTAACATAATTTTTTGTAAAGGATTATTTTGCAAAACCGTTTTTTGTACGATTTAAAACAGTAAAACTATGAGAAATTTTCATTCCAGCTATTTCTACTAATTTTTTTTATAAATCCGTCGTAAAATGGAACATTTTGAGACCAAGATCATCAAAATCCATCCATTTTTCGATTTTCTAGAGCCAAAAAACCAGGTGACCGCGAAAGTGTATAATTGCCATAATTTTTTGTAAAGGATTATTTTGCAAAACCGTTTTTTGTACGATTTAAAACAGTAAAACTATGAGAAATTTTCATTCCAGCTATTTCTACTAATTTTTTTTATAAATCCGTCGTAAAATGGAACATTTTGAGACCAAGATCATCAAAATCCATCCATTTTTCGATTTTCTAGAGCCAAAAAACCAGGTGACCGCGAAAGTGTATAATTGCCATAATTTTTTGTAAAGGATTATTTTGCAAAACCGTTTTTTTTACGATTTAAAACGGTAAAACTATGAGAAATTTTCATTCCAGCTATTTCTACTAATTTTTTTTATAAATCCGTCGTAAAATGGAACATTTTGAGACCAAGATCATTAAAATCCATCCATTTTTCGATTTTCTAGAGCCAAAAAACCAGGTGACCGCGAAAGTGTATAATTGCCATAATTTTTTGTAAAGGATTATTTTGCAAAACCGTTTTTTTTACGATTTAAAACGGTAAAACTATGAGAAATTTTCATTCCAGCTATTTCTACTAATTTTTTTTATAAATCCGTCGTAAAATGGAACATTTTGAGACCAAGATCATTAAAATCCATCCATTTTTCGATTTTCTAGAGCCAAAAAACCAGGTGACCGTGAAAGTGTATAATTACCCTATTTTGAAACAAGAAAATGAAATAATCAAATAAACTATTTATAATCATTCATGTTTTATCAAAGGTAAACAAAGGGTTTTAAAGCCAGTAATGCTCATTTTTATTCTTTTTTTGAAAGTCGTATTGCTATTTATTGCGATTAAAAAAGACTGAAAAAAAACATAAAAATGTGTGTTATATTTTTTCAATACAAAATAAGGTTGTACAGAGCTTTTAAATCGACCTGTATTGCATCTTGTACAAAACATTTTGATCATGACCATCCCTAATTTTCAGTGATTAACCTTGAAAAATTATTTTTAGCACTTATTTTGGAAATTTGTGAACGCAACTAACAAAAAAATCACTCGAAAATCGAAGAACCAGGTAAAAATTCTCTTTAGCTTCGACTGATTTGCATTTTTTCCTAACGCTTGTTTTAGTGTGATTTGTGATCTTATTTGATCGATTCTAGACCTTATTATTTCTAATTTTATTGCGAAACTGCTTTCCAAAGAGTTGCTACTGAAATAAGTGCGAAATTTCTTTCCAAAAATGTGAATTTTTCAGTTTTCTCCCTATGGAGTTTTTTGCTCAGAGTAAGCAATCGGTAAATATAGTTTGAAGAACAAGTATATTGGAAACTTGTGGAAAATGAACAGGATTCCGTCTAAAGTTCTTCCCATCTAATCAAAATGGGTTAATTCCACCTGAAGTTTAAAGTTTGTACTTTTCAATTACCACTGGATTATCATTTTGTAACTTACTCATGTTTGATAGACTTGAACACAACAGTGGAAACTAATGTCTAAAAACTGCTGTAATTTAAGTAGAAAATAAATAAAAAGCGCATTAAATGTTGTAAATTCCTTAGAAGTTCACCAACCAAGAAAAACTGACAAGGGAACATAGGAGATAATCAACTGGTCAATCCGCGGCCGCTAATTTGAAGTAGATCAGATTGCGAAATCAAATATTTTCCTTTTTCATAGATTAAAATTTTAATCATCATCATTTAGCATCCTATCTTGTCCATTGCTGGACATAATCCTCTCTCAATCTAGATCATTCTGCTCTTGAACATGTTGGATCCACTCTAGTAGTCTCTTCGTCCATCTAACACCCTTGCGAAATGACCAGCATAGCTTCATTATAAACGTGTGACTCTTTCGGTTGCATCCGTAAATTTTGTCTTTCTGTAGACCTCTCCATAGGTCGTTGAATGATTCATATTTTATTCACAAATTGTTGTGTCAATGTTAGTGTTTCCGTCAATACTCCTCAATACTCTTCCTTTGACCTCAATGTTGGTGTATTTGACTTGAATACAGGTCTCTGTTTGCCTAATGCAGCTCAAGTCAGGTCTCTCCGTCTGTTTAGTTCGCTGGTTTGATTGCCTCTTCCCATTCAGATCTAATGTCCCAGGATGTTTGGTATTAGATCTGGAGGCACGGCAGTTCAATCTACCATAATTTCGTTGTGGATTAAATTACATGGCCAAATGATTCTATTTCATTCAAGGTCATTATAAGATGTTGTTAGATTAGCTAATTACATAATAATTTAAGATCGAAGGTCCTTTAAGTAGGGACTGAATGAGTCAACCGACTTGGTATTACATGGATCTTACTATTTTTTACGGTAGAAGAACTGAGTTACGAAACTTGGTTTTTTTAGGCCAGGTATTCAAGAATTTCCCTTCCGAATTTTTTAATGCAGCACCGAGATCTACATGGTGCCGAAGTGAGTAACCACTTTTCGGGGGGTGGAACATTTTTCACCCAAAATAACCTCAGAAATCGAAAGACCAGCAAATTTAAAGTAAAAAATGGCATATAAAGTACGATTTTTCGTCGCATTTTTCAATAGTTTTTTACTTATAACTCTGTAATGATGCATTTTATCGAAAAAAGTGTGATAAACAAAAATGAAGCTTATAATGAAAAAAAGAAATTAAACTATATTTTAAGATATAGCTTTTGTTTTACGTAACTGACCATTTAACCTCAATTAACGGGAATAGGGTACATTTTTCAACAAAAAGTCATAGAATACTTTGTAAAGAGCTTAAAAAGACCTTCGAAATGACTATTAATAAAAGTCGTTTCGACTGAAATTTCAGTGAGATATGATGTAAAATAGTTGAAGCTATAAAAATTGCACTAAAACTAATGCTATTTCACTGAAAATCAAAATTAAACTTATTCCTTGTACCAAATACTCTATTTGGATGTTATTCACGACATCTGAAAATTTGGCTGGTTAGAAATGCATAATTTTGAAAAAAATTAGCATTAAATATACTTTTTTTTTGATTTTTCAAAAAAAATATTTTACTCATTTTTTCTCCATAACTATAAGAGATACAAAAACAAATGAACAGTCAAATTAAAGCACATTTTATGAGGATTATTTTGCTTTTTTAATTTTTTTTGTAGCATAAAAATTGACGGAGTTATAACCAAATTACTCTGTCACTATAGTGCGAAGATTGCTTATCCACAGCCCTTTGACCCTTTATTAATAAAATGTGGAGGGTCTCAAGCCATTTTAGCATACAAAGGATTATAACCCTGAAAATTACCCTTAAAATGGTTTTTTGTAGGATGTGATAGCTTCAAAATTAATGGAGTTACATAAAAAATAAGAATTTGAAATTTTTTTTCGTGAATTATAGGATAGAAAAATGTATAATCAAAACAATGAATGTCTTTGAACACTGATCTTTTTAATTCAAATCAAAACATTAACAGTCATTAAAATTTTTTATTTTTTATCAAGGGTGGTTCTTAAGGTTTGACAGGGTATAGACAATTAAAAATTACTTCAAGTAGCGACAAGAAACTTTTTTATTTCATTCTCTGCAAAAGGGGTAGTTTTTAAAGTTTGAACTATAAAAATTAATAACCAATTAAATTTTATTAAAATTCTGTGAATTTTTCACAGTAAAAAAGAAATTGCAATGTTTTAAGTTAAAGAAGGGTAGTTTTTGAAGATTTTTAAGGGTTTATACTTCAAAATATATAAATTTTCTATTATACAATATGTTAAGAAATTTATGCTGCATAAACGAGAAACATTTGAATTGAAAAAAAGTAGGAAAAACTATAATATCGGTATTTTTCGATAAGGGGTGGTTTTCACCACTTAGAAACAATTTCCACACCTTGCGACCATGTAGATTTTGATTTAGAGGCTTAATTCTAAATTTTCAGGAAAATCGGAGCTACATTAAAGAGGTTCGACACTATTTTGGGCTTGAATACCTGCACTATTTTTACAAGTTTTGTTTTTGATGGTATTTCTTTTCCTCCTAGCATTAGGTTATAAATTGGGAAGCTGTTGATAGTTCTGAGATAATTTTTTTATAGTGCAGCTCTCCTCCATTCAAGTTTATGTCCTAGTTTCTGTTTCTGCAATGTATTTTGACCTTTGCTGTTACATGATGACATAAATTCCATAATATAGGTACATAGAAGAGTTTTATACGATTGTTTTGAATAATCTATGATGGTTTATGTAGTCAAATGCCTTTTCATTTTTTTCTATTAATGATTTTATTTCTGCGGATATTTCAAGCATTTTAAAACTTTTATAACTTTTAACAGAAATATATCTTATCAAAATTCTTCTCTTCTTCTTCTTCTTCTTACGTTAGGACTAGGTCCTGTATTTTCATCTAGGGTTCGCCAGGAGTAGTTGGGATGCTGAGGACCAGCTTTCATACCACATTATAGGTGGTCGTCCAGGAGGTCGAGTTGTGTCTGGTTTCTTTTCCTTTGCAATTTTTGCTAACCGTTCATTTTCAGATCCAACGGTTTAGCCTCGGAAAATTCTATTCCTAGAGTATTATATCAAATGCTCAATCAACACCATCTACTGGAGAATAATCAAGAAGATACAAAATAAAAATATATGTGTAAAATGTACTCAGTATTATCAAATATTTCTATCAACACCTGTTGATTTTATTTTGGTTTTAATCGACATTTTCTACTTAATAGAAAGTGATTGTAAGCAAGTCTCGTGTATATAAAAGACATAAATCTAATAAAACTTATCCTTTATAATTATTGAAGATAACCACACCTATTATTGAATAATAATACTTAAATTGAACTTGGTCTATTAGAAAGTGGTTAAATTCACTTTTAACATAAATCGCTATAACCATATTTGTTCTTTAGTATTACTGTTTTAGATAATTTGATAATGAACAATTTACTAATGCCGATGCTCCCTCAATGGCGATTCCAACAGGTTATTTGCCGTTTATTTGCATTTACATAAACGTGTCTTATTGATATTCCCCCAAAGCGTGGACTGCGAGTTGTTATTCATTTTTTTGCAGGCAGAAGAGGACAGTGCAACGAAAAATGATTCAAATATATGGGAACACCTTTATGAGTGATGTAATTCAATATTCGTCGAGGCATTAGCCAGGAAAGTAGTTGTTTTCCCCTATGCAGAACGGTGAAATATCAAATTTCGAAATTATTTCAGTGGTGAATCATAGAAATCCTTTATTTTGATACATTCTGCACACCATCGAAATATATATTATCGGCGACTACGCTAGATTTCTACCTGACCAATGGTTCGCAGTTGGAAGTGAAGACGGCGCTACTTAGTGTTCTATGAGAAATGTTTAACTACATGTACCAAATGTGACGCTCTTTGACGTAGTTCGGGTCTCAAGCCCGAACGAATATTGTTATACCACTCTGATTATACGTAATAACGTCGAAACTAGTCAGTAGTTATACCCTTTCCTTGCAATTGCGAGCCATTGGGGATGTTAATGTCGGCAAAAAGGTTAATTTACATCACGCTCTTCAGAGGGGTGTTGAAATTCAATATTCGTCGAAGCATTGGCCAGGAAAGTAGTTTTTTCCCCGGAATACATTTGATTGAGAGGTGAATAGTATTAAGGCTGTGTTAAGAAGAATTAGGTAACTGTGCCATGGAAGATGAACAGATAAAGAGACAACAATAAGAAGAGTGTGGAGAGGTCAACCAAAACTGAGGTGCCCACTGGGAAGACCAAGAGCAAAATGGAATGACCAAGTGGGTGAAGATGTAAAGAGACTTGGTGGAGAAGTAGACATGGCTGAGGATAGAAAATTATTGACGCAACTTGTTGTTTAGGCCAAAAATCAACTTGGATTGGAGTGGCCACGGTAGTAGTATTATATAAAGACTCTGTTTCTTAATTTTTGTTGCCCTCATCTCATTTTCTTCATCTGCAGTTTCTTTGGTAGAATAATTTGTACAATTGATGTCTGCACAATTTTTGCAACCGAAAGTGCAGTGTAAACCATGCTTTCTGCATCCACATGCATTACCACAATATGTTTTACATCCTCAAAATGTCATATTTATGATATTCGGCGAATCAGGCGACTGTGTCATTCTTATAAGGCGCTGGTCATTGCCTTGCATGTTCGGCGATGTCGAAGACCCCCAGGATCCGTAGATTGCTCCAATTTAATAACGAAGTACCACGGTATATATACGATATATAAACCAGCCATCATAGGCACCAGGTCATCGTTTTGCGCAGGTATTTGGCTCAGGGTAATGTCTTCGGAAGCTTCAATCATCCTCATTGATATCTTTCCTTCATGATATCGATATATTGGTGAAAATGTTTTCCTTTTTTCTCACTATAACTCCTCTATACCAAGACGCTTGCACCAACTTACAGATTGGTTATATACAATTAGATAGGGAATCAACTTCAAGTACCTTGGCTTCGACATTACCAGAACAACTGAATAACCAACAGATGAAGATAACGATAATGTTAGATTGAACATTCAGAGAAATGATCATGCATGTCAATTAAGAACAAGTGAAATCCACAAAACTTGTGTGAGACTTGTTATGATCTAGTTTATCTTCATTATATACTACAAAAAATAGTCAAAATATAAATCAAAATTGTCGCATTTTGTTTCTTCATTTTCATCGTCTTCTACCTCATGTTCTTCGTCTGCATTTTCTTTGCAGGTTAATTTTCAACCTTTGAACAATTTTTGTAAGCGACAATTCCTGTTCCTACATTACCACAATCGGTTTTACATCCGCAATCATATTCATAATCCTCAATGACTGAGGTCAGGTGAGGTCAGGCAAATCAGAAAAAATACTTTTAGTCTCCATGTCCAATCAGTAGTTATATTTGTAAATAAACTCTTTTCAAGGTTTTAAACATGACCTCGGTACCTAACCGTCGTGATATTCATGTTCACAGACTTCGAAAACCTCCAGGATGTATTTGTTCGGCCTAAGGGACTCCAGGAGACGACGTATGAACCAAATCATGAGGGCAAAGACGGCAACTATTATTTAACTTCGACTTTGGTTGAAAATTAAAATGAATTTGCAAAAAAAAACTAGTGAAAAGTCGTGACTCTATTTTCGATCTTGATGTGTGTTTTTTTAATCTGATATACATTAACCAAGAATGCTGAGGCCACCAAATTCGTGCTGAATTATGTTATAATAGTGGAATCATATAAAATTTCTATGTTTTCACTATAATCTTAAAGAATTGTGTTGCAATTAATTTTTTTTTACTCAATCGACACAAAACAATGTTCAATTCGTCATTTCAGCTAATCTGTTTATAAAATTTTGCAGAAGGAATAGTGAGAAGGTTAAATTTATTATAATTAATCGCGACCTTTTATTAAAATTTACACTTGTTTAGATTTTAGTTGATAGGAGACATCATTATTCCTAGTTAGAACAATGTAAAATTTTTAATTAAATTCTTAATACACGCATACATTCCTAATTCAGACGTATGAATAACTGATTCAGACGTTGAAAAGTGGGTGGAAATTAATTTAAAAGCACACAGATGAAATTGAAAAAACCGTTTTTAGTCCAGGCGATGTAGTCAAAATTTTACTAAAACCATTAAAACAACCAATAATGTAATTATTTTTGGCACACAAGTAGTTTATCATCATCATCATCATCATGGCCATACCCATACAGGAAATCCCAGAGTTGACTCCCCCAAGCCTGGGCCAGTCCTGGGAAGCCTAGCTTCGGCGTATCTGTATGGGACAAGCTACTTAACTCAGCTTCGACCAAACCAATGATTATCCAAGCTCGGGAAAAGGCCGGGTATCCCAGCCTTGGCCATTTATTGTCAACCCAGGCTCGGGCCAAGGTTGGTTGACCCAGAGTTGGCCATACCAATGATTACCCAAGCTTGAGCCAAGCCTGGATATCCCAGGCCTTGGCCATTCGTTAACAACCCAATCTTGGACCAAGGTTGGGCCAAACCTGGTTTTTCCAGCCTTGGCCATTCATTGGGGACCCAAGTTTCGGCTGTTCGGTCACATACTATTCGAGTATTTTCGTTTAACACCCGTCGGCAGTCATACTTTTTTTATTATGGATCTAATCAATCCGATCTCTAGTTTATTCAGTTTTTATGTTTCTTATCACATTTTTCAGTTCAAAGGCTTTGAATGTGCATTGAATAGAAACAAAACTCAATTGTGAAGGGCAAAGCTTTAATAATTTAAGTGTGAACATCAGCTCTGTGAGTGAGGTTAAGGAAAGTGGATTGTGCAATCTACAAGCGTTTAATAATCATTTAATAACTAATAACTAATTAACTGATATTATTATGATGTTAATTATAATAAGAGTAAGATTAAATATAGAAATTTATGTTTGATAATTTTCAAAATCAAAATAATCATATTGAATAAAAAATAAATAAAGAAGAGAAAGTTATGTAATGAATAAGTCTTGGTATTTAACCTTGGCCCAGTCCTGGCCGTTAAGGTTGGCCCAGCCCTGGCATTTAAGCATGGCCCAGTCTTGGCGACCAAGCTTAGCCCATCGTTATCACTCCAGAGTTTTACCAAGACAGGGCCAAGCCTGGCTTACAAGCTTGGTCCAGAGTTATACATGGTTGGGCCAAGCTTGGCCCCTTGGAACTTTCCTCTATGGGTATCTTATTTGTTCAATTCTGACCTAGTGAATCTTGTAATTCTGCTAGTCGAAATAATCCTGATAAAAAATATGAAAAAAATTGTAAAATTACATTGTTTATTTAGAAACCACTTTTGACGGCACTGGACGGATGTCTATATCAATTGCTGAATGATTTTCCTTCTAAATCCTATTTTTTAGGACTTTTCACTCAAAAAGATAGAAATTTTAGTCGATTATCACGACAAGTTTTTTTAGTATTCCGATTGGTTGACGTGCAGATCTGATTTTACTAAATATAGCTCATTATCTCGTAAAGGAAGCATTTTTCGAAAAAATATGTAGAGACCTTTTTCGTGCAGATTTTCACGTTCTACAAGTTTGTTCATATACATTGTATTGAAATTTTCAACCCCTTCCACGTTATTGACAAAAAACCAATTCACCGGGAGTTTTCTACAATTTTCATGGCAGTTTTTCTTAAACTAGTATTCGTATACCAAAAATCATTTCTGGTTTTAGTGTCAGGTTAAAACAATTGCTTCCAGGACTATTTAAAACTGTTATCCAAACTACACATACCACACCTAGTGGGTAGTTTTCTTTAAACTCATTTGTTGATTATTCCTACGTGTATTATTTATCAAAAGCTTCCTTACTTTATATCTGCCAATAGTCGAGCTGTTTCGTAAGAATTGCATCAATGATTATGAAAAGAACAATTCAGGTATGACGCAATTAACCAAAAACCTTGATTATTTGCAGAATAATACGCGACATTGTTCTATAAAAAAGTATCAAATCATAATGAAAATATATCTAACCTTAAGTAATATTCGAAAGTGAACCTTGTACCAAATCATAAGATGAATGTTTGTCAATAAATGAAAGAATTGAATAACAAAAAAAATATTAACGACTTATTAATTTTATTGACGTACCTGGGACATTCTGTAAACAAGGCAGATTAAAATTATTTTTTAATTAATCTAAACTTTATTCCATTTGTTTGATTACTGTAAACAGACTTTAAATATAAGGATAGTCATTGATTAAACTCGATATTCCTGGGTTTATTTCTTTGTGGATTATTAATTTTTAGTTTTTGTCATGTAGTACAACTGTCTAGTTTCTTATATAGTCCAGTCAATGAACATTTACTCGTGTATTTTAGCAACAATTTTTGTGAAAATTATGGATGTCCTCTCTTTTAAAATCTACCCTGTGCTTTGGTTTATTTTTCACTGGGGATGGACCCCTCTCGAGGTGAGCAATCCAAGTTAAGTTTTTTCTGAATACTTTTCGACTAAAATTGTTGGTTTCTACGTAAGAAAACTACGTTTAAATACGGTTTTTTGCGAATAACTGAAAATATATGCATTTAATCGAAAAACTTTTGACAATTATAGCTTATAAAAAAATTTGAAAAAATCTTACGATTTATGCAGATCTAGCATCTTTTTTAAAGTCTTGAAAAATATTATTTCCATCCCAAAAGTTCCTAGCAATTGAGCGAGTTATGAAGAGAATAATGTCGAACTATTTTTTCGTTGGAAAGAAATATTGAAAATCTCGGTATCTTTTCCACCCTATTTGAAAAAATCATTATCACTTCCCCATTCACTTTATTTATGTTCTAATAATAACACATCACTCAATTGATACTAACTAAGAAAAACACATTTTTTTTGCCAAAAATGAATTTTATCCTCCATCCAACGCTTCTCTAACTTCTCGATGACTTTCTTGTGGAAGGATTTGTCTTTTGCATCAAATTAGGCTTCAGTTTGAGCAATTGCTTCTTCATTTTTTTTGAGATCAGCGATAACCAGTAGTCACTAGGGATCAGATCTGGACTATACGGTGGATAAGGAAGCAATTCGAAATGTAATTCGTTCAATTTAACCATCGTTACCATCGACTTAGGAATTGGTATATTGTCTTGGTGAAACAGTGGTTTTTTTCTTCGTTTTTTACATTCAAACGATCCAAAAACTCTATATGGTATTCGATATTGATTGTCTCTTCCTTTTGGAGATAGTCGATAAATAATATTCCTCACGAATCCAAAGATATTGAAACCATAACGTTCCCAGCTGACTATTGTCTCTTTGAACGCTTCGGACGTGGTTCAACGGCTGCAGTCCACTCAGATAATGATAGTTTTGATTCCATAGTAAAGTGATTTATTCATTGTCATGTTTCGATGCAAAAAATCTGATTTATTACGTGTAAACTTGACCAAACAATGCTCTGTATCATCAACACGTTGTTGTTTTTGATCCGCTGTGAATAAACGCGGCAACCACTTTAAAAAAGGCTTTCTCATGATTAAATGTTTATATAAAATTGTAAACACACTGCCTTCTAATATCTTTACGGCCTTAACTATTTCACGCAAGCTCAATTTACGATTAGAAACAACCAATTTGTGTTATCTAACCACCTCAGTTAGACGTTTACCATTATCACCATCATCAGCGTCTGTACGACCACAAATCAATAACAATGGTTCTTTTCAATGGGACAGGGTTCGGTTAATACTTTTGAAGTCATTGCTGAGCTTTTATGGTATTTTTCTCATTAAGAAGCAATAATAAATTAACACACGAAATTATTTTTAATCCGTTGTTTTGAAACTAACGAAAATAGTTTTACCTAAATGACTGTAACTTTTTTCTTACTAATCGAAATGTCATGAGATTTCACACATAGTTTTTTCAAAGTTGGTACTTCATATGGATTTGACATTTACAGCGCCACCTGTGTGTCAGTCACACGACTTTTTGAAAATAATTCAGCTTGAAGAGAGAAAATTATTTTCGCACTTTGGCATTTTCTTCAATACGCAAAATGTTGTAGAGTTCTGTATAGGGTAAAAATTGGCCTTTCAAAGTTTGCCTTCATTCGCGCAAAGTACCTTTTTTGAGCCATTTGAATATTTTCGAAAATATGATCCGATTAATAATTTTATTTTATTTATTTATTTTTATTTGTTTTAGTTGAGCTTATAGCCTTGAAAAACCTTCAAAATGTGTTTTAACAATTTGATTACTTAAAAAATGAGAAATTTTTTCTAATTTTTCTTCAAATAGGGGTGGTTTTTACCATTAAAATGCAACGCTCGACACAGAGTACGTTTTTAAATAGAGGGTAATAATAACCTAAATTCAAACTTAAAGTTTACACTTTTTTACCTTCATTGACTGGACTAATGGCGCCTTTTCGTAAACCTTATATAGTAGGGTTATTATTAGTCATAAAAATGAGGATATCAAGATTTATCCTTCATCTAAAATAACTATTTTCTTACTTAATCTCTCAGAAGCAGAAAATTTTGTTTCGTGGTGTCATTGATCATATATATTACCGTCATACCGCGCATTTGAGTGAATGCGTTTGATGCAACAAGTACTCTATCTGAATACCCAGAGGGTTTTGCGAAAATTGCCCAATGGAATTCCTCTAGAAGTAGAACTTAACGATTTATTAACTAAACTCTTAGGTACGACAAGGTGGACCGTGAATTTCCACACCAAGAAAAAACAGAGGCTGCAAATAAACCCATAAAACAGTATCATTGATCAATCTTCTTCAGAAATTCACATTATGAAATGATAGATGCAGAAGAGAGCGACGCGCAGCAATCTTTGCCTACCCCACAGGACGAGGTTTAGCAAAAAGTACCATCGGACCGTTCTGATGAAAGAAAACAGAAATCATTAACGGAATTAACCAAAGATGGATGGCTAAAAGAAGGAAAATATATCCTCCAGTTCTCCATATATTTATATCTGTTGTATTACCAGAATAATATCAGATGAAATGGAACTTCCAGAATTCCGATCTTTCGTAAAAATGGACAGACAAAAATTTAGGAGGTGGATAGTGAATATGGGAAAGTCATAATGAGATTTATACGTGAATTTGTTGTTGTCTTCTTCCATAACTTTATTTAACCTTTCTTATTTTATTCCTTTTTATTAATTTATTGTCTAAAATGTCTGCCCATCATCTTCCTTGCTTGTAACTACTTCATATATTTCGTGGACGGAGACCTCATACAAACAGACGCTACGAATATTTTAATTTAAAGATGTATAGCTCATTTCACACGAGATTTTCGACTTATAATTTGAGATTTAGATTAAGATGATAGGGTAGAACTTGAATATATGGGTGATTCCGTTCTAACTGTGATTTTTTGTATTCAAAATTTCAAGATTTTAAAATTTAACTTTTCTAACTTTTTTATGCATATTATTCATCTATTTTACTGTAAAAATAAAACTCTAAGAGGAATTTACTACAACTTCAAAGTATCACGAGCAAGACACAAATGTCGGATTTTGAGTTCCACGGTACTGACTCATTTATCCACGGTACTGACATGGTAACTTAAGATATTAAACAACAAGTGCATCAATTTTCCTCAGTTTGATCATAAACATTAGAATTTATAAGGTAATTAGTTTAAATCATTTGTTACGACAAAAAAAATTAATAATTTATCGGTAAATTCTAGGAATGGACATGACACGGTACTGACATTCAAGTGATGTAGTATAAGTTTTCTTTAAGTGGCAAGTTATATTGTATAAAAATAATGTTTAAATATCTTAAGAATTATTCAATTAACACAAAATTTTTATTAATTGATTATTAATTAATGACTAGTACAAAAAAACAATACAGGACATTGAATATCACAGTTAGAACGGAATCACCCATATATATAATCTGTACAATATTGTTGAAACAACCGCTGAGAAAACTCCAACATATGTTTTGTATAATTTATCAATTTAATCTTTGCAATGTGCTCTTGAATTTTCTCTTGTGCTTTTTCATCTGATTTGTTTCCTAATTTTTTTTAAATCCTTCATACCTTGGGATTTATTTATAATCTTTTCTTCGTTTCTGTTAATTATTCTATTCAAACGTTTTGTTCTTCAATAACTTAAATTTTGTTATCAGTTTCATCTTATTTCCCTCAGTACATTCGATAAATCTCCTGATAATCTGCGTCCCTTTTCTTTAATATCAAATCTTGTTCACCTTCATGGACTTAGGGTCTTGATATAATACAATTGTAGTAAAAATAATTCGGCTAAATAACCAGGTTCCATCCATTTCATCTAATGTTTGTTTTCACATGAAAAGATTGGAATTTAATGAGGTCCAAATACTGATTTTCCTAATGAATATTCATTTACTATTTCCTATTATGTATAAAACGCAACATCACCGGCATCAATATGCATGGGTGGAGTGCAAAGTGATTGTAACGTAACTGTAACAAGCCCACTCATAACCCTGATCTGAGTTTAAATGTCTGAGGTCAGTCTCCGCCCCCAGTAACTCACACTAATGAACATCGTTGCAAAAATGGTTTCAACCATCGCCGTCGTCTTGATATATATTTTTTATGTAAATAAAATAGTTGATGTTGATGTCTTCCTGTCTTTTATTAACGCCAGCGCGAATCACTTTCGTGAGAGACACAACAACACGTTCAATAGACAAAATTTCTCTAGCATTGGATAGTCTTGTACCTTTAACAAGCTTCTTCCTGGCATAATTAAACTAAAATCGAATGAAAATGTGAAAAAAATAATGATAACCAACAGATACAACTTCGGTTAATAGTGCAAGAGAATCTGACAACAACGCGGTTAGTTAAGAATATTTAAATGTCAGTATTTTACGACATATAAAATAAAATGAAATATATATAAATAAAAAATGCATTGGTCTGTCTAAAAGGTGACTCACCAATCGGATAACCTCTCACAAAAGTGATAGCAAACTTTATCTCGGCAGATGCTAGCTGGCATCACACGTTTTTTATGAAGGGCATTCCATTATTTCTTGGAAACAAGACATACATATCAAAATGATCCGTATATTAATAAAAAATCTGATTTAAATAACTAACAGTGTGAACTGTGCATATCTTTTAGATTATGAAAAAATAAAATCTATAAAAAAATCACTGGTATCAAGTAACCTTACCTAACCTTTCAAATTTAACTTGACTCTTAAGGACATGACCTAATCTAACCAATGAAAATTCTCTGAATTTGTGCCCCTTAGAATGAATACGCTACTGAACTTTCAAGAGTCATTCATAGCCACAAATATTTTTCTTTAAAGGCGATAATACGTTAAAAGCGCAGTAAACATTTGGTGAAAACATTTGTTTTACACGGTTTATCACAACTGGTGATAGTAAACGATACATAAGACAATTTTATTTGTTTTTACCATCAAATTCCATATGTTATCTCAACAAGTATATAATTATGAAGTTTATGTACTTTCTAATAACGAGAAAGCTTTAAAAACTTCTATTGTATATACATTTTCTTCAATTTTTCAGATAGCTCTGGCATTCGAATCAATATGTAGCATGGGTTAATAAATAATTCAACCCAGTGGCGGCTGAGAGCACTCAAAGAGTGGATCGGTTATTTTCCGATTCACGCTACTTATTATTCGTCCGGGAACGTGTTCCATGCGGTCCCATCATGACATTTGTTGACCACCCACCGTATTCATCAAATCTCATCCTTAAAATGGTGTCGCATACATAAACGCTTATTTGGAAAAGAAAATGTTACAGCATCGTTGGACTAAGTACGACGATGGTACCAGATGTACCCTGGCCCAACAAAGAAAACACAAAAATTTTGGAAAAAATATGTTTAATCTCCGACGCCATGACCTTGTCTGCAGATGGAACGGTCTTGGTCTTCTTTGGAGCCGGTTCTCCTTTTTCATTACATTGTTTTGATTGTTTCTTTGTTTCTTGGTGCGCAAAAATTCGACTCTATTTATGTGGAACATTCGATGAAAACATCTGCACGACGCTGTTCTTGTTCCATTGGGCAAACGCGGCACCTATCTTGCACAAGCTTTCTCATATCCAAATTTTCAGTTAATATGCGATGTACCGCACTTTTTGGAATGCCTACTATGTCTGCCAGCTAACTTACTTCCACTCGACGATCATCCAGTACCGCTTTGTGGATTTTCTTCAACATTTCTGGAGTCGCTACTTCATTTGGTCGACCACTGGTCTTCGCAGGTCGTACTAAGGAGCAGTCTCATTCAGTGTGGAATCTAGTTCAGCTTTTTTATTGGTTGGACTAAAACCTTTCAAAGTTTTGTATCACATAACGATGATCAATTTTATCCATGGTTACAACTTCACTGAAATCGTTCACTTTTCATGGCTGCCAAGCAAATACTAAACAACGTGGCGTTTTCAAACTTGAAATATATACTGTATAGATTGGGTACTTTCTATTCCAGTGGTAACTAACGCCATCTCTAGGTCAGGCTAGGTACTTCTGGGACCATTCTGTCTTCTCTAACAAACTCATATCTTCATATAAGACAAGGTATGACATTACACTTGAAATATACGTTGGATAGATTCGTCTAAGGAACGTTAAGCTCAAGCTTCGTGCTTTAATCGTACTGGTTGGACAGACAATGTTATTGTTTATTTTTTTAGAAATAATTGTAGATGTAATAAGACGAATTAGCATGAATTTATCATTATCTATAACCATGATTACTTTTTTTCGTTTATACCCAATACTTTTTCACTAATTCTATCTTTTAATTTCGATTATGTATGTTGATAAGTTGTTTTTTCATGGTATGATTAAATTTGATGAATCTTACCTTCTGTTTGTATTTGATGTCAATTATGCTTACATCTGTGTTGATTTTCTGTAACAAAAATAGTCACATTAGAAGAAGAAATTATCAATAAAACGAACAGGATTTTAATCTTCAAGAGGAGAAAACAAAAAATAAAATTTGAATAAGATCAGTTTCATATTTACCAATTTAATGTTGAATCTCGAGATGGTACAGCATCGCCAACGAGGGCACCAAATAAATGCGTTGTAAAGTTTTTAGGTTTTGATAAAAACTATATAATCATTCTCAAAATATTGTTGAAATTAAAGTTATTGCCAAAGGAAATACAAATAAAAGTACTAATACGAAAACTTCAGTAAGATAATAATAATACCAACCTCGAACAACTGTATTTTGACAAAGAAGCTTCAAACAGACGACTTACTAACGTCAATCTATTTCCAGAGACTGAAGGCTTCATGATGGCTACCCAGGATCAAGTTATCAACCCTAATAATATTAAGAAAAATGTTCGAATCCGACAAATGCAGAATATGTCAACAAATACCAGAGACTATTCAACATATATTTGTAGTTTATTAGTTTATAGCCTTAGAAGGTGCTTGGAAATGATAATTTTAGACTTTACTACGATAGGTCCATTATCACCAATAGACAAGTAACGAATAATAGACCTGACATCGTTAATAGAAGAGTCAATTGAGATTAAATAGAACTGACACAGCGAAAATGTAGAAATCATCACAGATCCTGCACGACAGCCTCCAAACTGGGAGTCTGTAATGCCAAACAGTGCGCGAGCTTATTATGTGAACCGAGCTTAATACTTTTGATACTTTGTAACCGGGATAGGTAAATAATACCGGCTCTAAGTTGAGTGGTGCCTAAGTCTTTCGCTTAATAATAACTATTCCCTTGCAAAAAGGACTTGACATCACTGAAATTAAGTACAGAGAAATTATTGAATGGAAAGAAAGATCCTACACGGAAAACTGATAATAGACATGGAGAACCTCAACGTAGACCACAAAGAAGGACTTGAGACCCTCCACATTTTATTAATAAAGGGTGAAAGGGATGTGGATAAGCAACCCTCGCATTATAGTGATAGATTAATTTAGTTATAACTCCGGCAATTTTTATGCTACAAAAAAAATGAAAAAAGCAAAATAATCGTCATAAAATGTGCTTTAATTTGACTGTTTATTTGTTTTTGTATCTCTTATAGTTATGGAGAAAAAATGTATTATTTAATGCTCATTTTTTTCAAAATTATGCATTTCTAACCAGCCAAATTTTCAGATATCGTGAATAACATCCAAATAAAGTATTTGGTACAAGGAATAAGTTTAATTTGGATTTTCAGTGAAATAGCATTAGTTTTAGTGCGATTTTTTTAGCTTCAACTATTTTACATCATATCTCATTGAAATTTCAGTCAAAACGACTTTTATCAGTAGTCATTTGGAAGGTCTTTACAAAGTATTCTATGACTTTTTGTCGAAAAATGTACCCTATTCCCGTTATTTCAGGTTAAATGTCCAATTACGTAAAACAAAATCTATTCAAATATCTAAAACTTGCTTTAGATAGAACATAAAGATCTTTAATTTTAGCTTAATCTCTTTGTTTTTTCAAAAGCTTTATTTTTGTTCATCACACTTTTTTCGATAAAATGCACTATTACAGAGTTATACGTAAAAAACTATTGAAGAATGCGGTTTTTTCGACGAAATATCGTACTTTTCAAATGCAAATAACTCAAAAACTATCGATCTGGCGAAAAAACTTTATATGACATTTTTTACTTTAAATTTACTGATCTTTCGATTTCTGTGAAAAATTCTCCACCCCCGAAAAGGGGTGGTATCATCTGTCAAAATTTCAAATAAATCGGTGTTGCATTAAAGAATTCGGAGGGGAAACGCTTGAATACCTGACCTATAAGTAATTAACACAAAACTACTATGAAAATATACAAATACAAAATTCAGTAAATACTCAACATAAAGCACTACAATTTTTTCTCTTCACTGTTGCTCAAAAAGCTGTTTATATTTATTTTTAAATATATTGCGGCGAAATATCCAAATATTTACTAAATTGGGACACTTGGTATGAAGAGGAACGTTTATATATTTTTTTATGATGTATAGGTATATTTATTACATTTCTGCATCTCAAATTTAAGTGTGTTTTATAGGTAATACAATATTACTTACCTTAAACACATCCCGATCTTAAACTTAATTTAATGAATATCTGTTGATGAAACACTTAATTTTCACGTTTACTGAATCGCTAAAAACCAGTACCACTACACACTATTTGTTAATAGATTAAGTTTAGTGAAGGATAAGCTTCACTTTGTTTTTGTGCAATTGCATTCGATTGCTATTTGCACTTTAAAAAAATCAGATATTTAAAAATTTTAGAACTTAATCAAGTATTATTTTGATATACGTTCATTTTTTTTAAATAATACAACAAACGTTTTATTTAATGTCTAATTCATTTTCATTATTATATAATTTCAAAAAATTCACTTACGTAAACTATGGATAAACACAAAAATTATACACCGTATACTGTATAAAATTTTGAAATGATATTGAAGTAAAATTAACACCTAACTCATCCATACTATCAGGCAAGCATTTTAAACAGGTATTGTAGAAGTTTGTAATGGTTAAAAATAACTTGTCTAATTATTAAAAATTTTACAACTAATACGAAGCACGTGATTAAATCAAACTGTATTTTCTGAATAACTGCTATATATTTATTTTTGTATTAAATCATTCACGTAAATTAGGGTTGATTTTTATAAAATCTTATTTAAGTATTACCAAGGATGAATCAAATCAATGTTTGATATAAACAGATCAATATATTAAACAAAAATTACACTTACAAATAGTATATTATAATATATACGAGGATATATTAAAAAATTCTTAGCCTACTATAGAACCAAACAAAATTTCAATGTCAAAATATTTTATTACTCAACATATTCTCTTCTTAATTAGATACATTTATTACACAGAAAATGAAACGTCTCTAAACCTTTAAAAAAATATATTTCCTCTTGCTTTTACGACCTTTTAAACTTTGCTTCAGTTGAAGAAAGAGATGATAGTCGGACGGAACCAAATCTGGTGAATAAGGGGGGTGTTCTAGTAATTCAAACCCTAAATCACGAATTTTTTGCATGGCAAGATGAGATTTGTGTGCAGGGGCGTTGTCCTGCAAAAACAAATCACCTTTGGATAGCTTTCCGCGTCATTTCTCTTCAATTTTTAATCTCAAGTTATTGTTCTACCCTTATCCAAAGAATCAATCATGATTACTCCATGGCAATCCCAAAAAACTGAAGCAAGAACTTTTCCAGCAGATATTTGGACACGAAACTTCTTAGGTCTTGGAGAACCAGAGTGTCGCCATTCCATCGATTGTTGCTTTGTTTCTGGATCGTAGAAATGTACCCAAGTCTCACCCATAGTAACAATTCGGTTTAAGAAGTCTTCATCGTTTTCAAATCAAGCACAGATCGAACGCGATGCTTCTACCCTTGCACGCTTTTTGTCAACATTCAAACATTTTGGGATCCATTTTGAAGCATTTTTCTCATGTCCAAATTGACGTGAACTATATGATAAACAAATTCGTATGAAAATTTACTTCTTTTGAAGCTTGTAGTCCAATTTTTCACGATCGCATACGAAGTACATTTATCACCAAGGGTATTAATCATATTTTCGTAAATCTGCTTACCTGTTAACCCTTTTAAATACAGGTACTTGATGATGGCTCGATACTGCAATTTTTCGATTTTCACAATTTCGGTCGATATCTTTTCTCTCTGAATTTATTGCGTAACTCTGGTTTACTTTTTTGACGTCAAACTTTACACTTACACTTCTAATAATTTATTGTTCGTTGCTATGGTAACGCAATATTTTGTTTATGCATGAAATTGGACTGGTCTAACTAGATATCAATACGTCCTCGTATACAAAAGAAACAGTTATGTGATGACAGAAGAAAGATCCACAAAAGATCCATAATGAGCCTTTAGCCTTAGTATCAAGCAGTAAAGACACGTATATAAAATTTATGAGTGAATTTGAGAAAAGGGGGATAATGACAAAACTAACTGGTCACTGCCCCCTTAAACATCACCTTAACGCGATAGGCCGCCAACTGCAGATTCTACGAGCAAGAAATAGAGACAGTATGCGAATGTCTTGCAAATTTCAGCTAAACGATTGAATACCTCGAATGAGTAGTGCTAAAACTTTATCATTATCATTACTTTCAGTACATCTTCCTTTCTTTCCATTATCTGCCGATTAGGCGCTGGCCAAAACGTATTAAATTTGCTTTGGATATTTTCTTTCTTGCCACTTTTCCAAAAAGGCCAGTTTCTCTCAAAGGCAAATCTCTAGATTCATTGATCTGAGCTGTGGGCACTTGTGGTTTTTTGACACCGCCAAAAACTCCCGATGGAAGCATAATTTTTTCAGGTTGCAGACCAAGTATTTTTAAGACTTAGATTAATGCACTAGTTTCAACCCATAGCTCCTCGGTTTTACCCATTTTAAAACTTAAAAATCTTAATTTGCGAGAACGAAAACAATTCGTAAATATTTACAATACCTCTTTATATACAACGTTGGACTTTGGTTTGGGTTTGGGATGTATACAAATAATATATTTGCTTGATTCACTCTTTGAAAGAGTAACGTATAGTTGACCCTGTGAGAAGCAGCTTACACCAAGGTCCACCCCGAAACGCGTAGAGTCTACCCCTGTTCTTTGTTGATAGTCACAGTCAATTATGACTTTGATTTGGTCATCATCAACTTAAGTAGGCCCACCAGAACGTTGTTCATCATTGAAGGAAAAATCTCCAGAACGGAATTTTTCATACTTCACATTTTTCTTTGTGAAACGCAGCAGCTTTCTTTCCTTTACGGAAATAAAAAAGTTATTCAAAAAATAAAGCAACGCTATCGGTAAAAATCGAAAGTACATAGTTGCCAACCTTATGTATTATGGTGTCATTGATTTGGACAATAACGAGGCCTCACCGCGATTCGTCCGGTATGTTCACGTGCTGATCACGCACTGATCATTGTTTTGGTTCACTATTTTTCTTCGATAAATAGTCTTTAGAACGATATCCTGGTTTACATTATATTTTGATCTTTTTACCTTTTTACTCAGATACATTTCGGACCATGGAAGCGTAGATCCTGCTTCATATATCTTGTTGGTGTGTACACGGTAATCGTGTATAATACATAATTACTTAATGTGGAATTTCTACTTTTAATTGTTAAATTTTTTTCAATATATACTAAATTATCAATCAAATTATTCAAGTAATGGAATTTAAATAATAATAATTGTCATTGGACTGCTTAGGTCTTACAAGTTATCAATATACTTCTCGTTTTTATGAACATACACTACCGAATTCCCTGTCCTGTCAAGTTCGGGCGACGGTGACGGCCAAATCATTACTTTGAGTACATTCTTCCTTTCCAATTCGTTCAAATACTATTTGCACAGTTTCGAGACTGCTTTTTTTACAGTCGGGATTACATCTAGCATCCGTTCTGCACATAAATACTTTTCTGTTCGATCCAAACTTTGACTCATCACTCCAACTATCACCCACCTTTTAGCTTCAAATTTTTATGTTCTTTAGGCCACTACAACCTTTTAATTTTATTTCGACGTTTTAAAAGAGGTTTCTTCACTATCATTTTTTCAAAAAGGCCAATTTCTTTCAATCTCCTTTTCACTATAGGAGTACTCAAAAGCAGATTCTTAGATTCGCTGATCTGAGCTGCCCATAAGTCGTCGATCACGTTTACTGATCCATATTTAATATATTCGGCAAAATTGTGGTTTTTCGAGGCCGTCCTGAACGTCTTCTATCTCCAAAACTCCTGGTGGATGCATATTTTTTCACGTTGTAGTCCACGGCACGTCGAGGTATTTTTAATTTGGTGGTAATGGTACGGTCTTTTTTGTCTAAATTGGATTATAGGGTAGGCAAAAGCTTTTGGCCGGTAGTGTATATCATTATTTCATTTTAAAGATCTCGTTCATCGTTTTATTTTATTTATTTTTGATATCAAAAGTATATTTTCAAATATTCCTTATTTTTAACCTTATTTTTCTATAACTCATTTTACGCGAGTAGAATATTATACTTTAACCACGACTATCAAATATTTTTGTTGGGAAATTTTGTTTCATTTATCATATTTTTCCGGCAATAAATTTGATTATGCAACTCCAGCTGCTTCTTTAATTTCTGGTGGTGTTGAAGAAAATTCAATTTCAATTCCTATATCCATTTTTAGTTGTTTTTTGAAACATAATTTTACATAAAATATTGAAGCGCTGAGAAATCTCAACACGTGGTAATCGTGACAGTTTTGATTCGAATTTATTTTGTTTATAAACTGTTTCACAAACCATTGAGAAACAGATATACGTCAAACACATTCATGACGTTGACAGCTCGATGTTTATGTTCCATGGTTTCAAAATGGTGGTACCATTTTCAAATCTATTCTAATAATATTTACTTTTTCAATTTTTTTTTATGTGGAACCGAATTGAAACTATTTAGTAGTGTTCTACGAGATAAAATCATAAAAACCGATTATTTTGTAACAAAACAATATAATATAGCATCTTACAGCTGTGAATAATGATTAATTAATCACTGCCTTGACTAATGTGTATTATTAAGGTCGAGTGGGCAGACGTATAATGGGTACAGACGTCTATAAATATTGATTGTCGCAAAAATGTAATTTCTATGGTTTTCTGCTGGATGGATCCAAGAGATTAGAGAGTTTTGGACTATCAGATTTATTGGTAACGTGAGGTAGTTAATGAGGTTTCTAACAGGACATCGTTATACTACCAAATGATAAAAATAGAAAGCTATTAATTTGGCTTATTGAATTTTATTCTTTTTGGTAATTTTTCATATTGAAAACGACGTTTCGTTATCATTCCTATATCACCTAAAATCTGTTATTAAACATTCTAGACAGTAATACGTTAAATAGAACAATAGGCAATCGTTAACGAGACAACAATGCTTGCGTGACATACCGAATTATTTCGACATTGTTTGTCTTCGCTTCACTTGAGGAAATAACACAAAATCGAGGTTATAATTATAAAAATCCCAAATTGCTTTTAGATAGCCACATTATTATAATAGTTTTGTGCTGAATTATAGAGAAAAATTTGCTTTTATTACTTGCAGGTAAGTGGGTTAGAATCATTAATAAAACATTATACATTGTATCAATTTGAAAATATATTTCGGACACAAAAATAACCTCTGCACATTTTTTATCAGCAACCGCCGACATGTTACGCTCAGTACTCGATGTCGACGTTTGACACATGACAAATAACATATAACTTGAATGCGCGGCGCCATCTACAAATTATTGTCCACACCTAACTACTTCAGCTGTTGCAAAATAATCTCTACTGTAAATAGGGGTTGAGTAATAGCTCAAAATTTGTTTCAATCTACTACCCTCCCATTCAAGATGTTAATAGTTGCGCCTCCCTTCGCTAAGAGTTAAGGGTATTCAGTTTGATAAAGTGTATTGTCCTGCCCGGTCGCCATCTCTTTTCCGGACGATGAAACCGTCTTTGCTTTATCCAAAACACGTTAGGCCTTTTCTGTCCGCCATCTACAAAACATCTTCTTTCCAAACTAACAAGAATTTCGGAACTAAAGTCATGATTACTTTTAGTACCAAATCATCGGTGAATCTCAGATGATTATTGACGAAACTAATTAACTTAGTTATTAATTATAGCTTTGAGAGAAGTTAGTTACTATTTTTAATTGTTTTGTCACTTAATTAACTTATTATAATAATTATTAGATTGCAAATGAATGGGGTATAAAGTTGATTCCTCATCCTTTCTTTCCGTTTGAAAATTTATTGTTTATCTTGAAGCAATAGAACTTCTAGTCTAAAAGAAAAACCAACGATTTATGGTTTATGGTGAAACGTGCATTTCAGATCAATCAAGAGTACAGTTACGTAATGTCACTAGGGCAAGTCGGCATGTAAATAAGTAAAGTGAACAACTCCAAGGAGCGGTCCGCCAACGCACGTCTGGCATATACACATTAAATCCCGCTCTTTATTTATAAATAAAGCCTCATAATTAGTGACTCAACTGTTGATTTCTATAAGGTTTTCATCAACTGCCCTTTAGCGACGAACAAGGAAATGATTTAACATTTTACGTAGGAATTATCTGAATTCTTGTCAGGAAGTAATACAAAATTAAAGGATAATATTTTAGCACGTTATAATTTTTTAATTATCTTCGTTAGGCATTATTTTATTAATAATAAGATGAAAAGAACTCAAGAAAGATTGAGATTATAATATAATTAAGAGCCAAAGTCGAATCGACAAAGAATGTTCTAAGAATGAACGAAAGATACTGAAGATTTGAAGAAAGCCACTACATCGAAGAATAGATAATGGTTGAGGAAGATACAAATGGACCGTGTATAAAAAAGGAAGAACTTAATTAAGCAATTCTGCTCTAGAACTATTTTTGTCCTTCTGTATTTTTATTCTCCGTTTTACAACACTTTCCAATTATTTGCTACTTCATTCATTCGTTCCTGGACCTGCCTTTTAACTTCAGTTTTCTTATAAGACTTTATGGTGTTCTTCTCTTTATGTGTCCCTACCAGTTTGAATATATTTTAAATATTTTGTTTCCTATTGGTTCCTGTTTATATCGTTATCTCATTTTTTATCTTATTTAACCTCGTTTTCCCAGCTATTTTTCTTAGTTGTTTCTTTGCTGTTACTATTCTATTCTATTCCCTTGTCCCTTTTGTTCATTACTAAGATTTCACTTCGACATATTAACAAGTTATCGGTCGTATACTTTTATTTTTATGTCTTTTAGTACAGTCAATCAAGCTTAAAATCGACCCAAACCTCGCAATTTTAAAGACCTTCATCAATCTTATTGAAAATTTGGAATTAAGTTCATCTTACCCTCTTCTTCAAATTTGACTTGGTCGCAAAGCATGATTTTTACTTTTAAGGGGTGAGAATCACCCTTAACTCCAATAAATTGAAAACTAATGAATTAAAGCGATAATGGGGTAAAGTTATGTTGAAATATAATAAATGTCGATTGTTCTGTATCATGACTTTAATATTTTGATATTTTACAGTTAACCTGCCCTTAAAAACAACCCCTTATACAAAGATTATTTAAAACATGTGGTAAAAAACATGAAATTTCTTCTATTTTGGATCGTAATAGGAGAATTTTTTTTCTTCAAGTATGAGAAATCTGACCCTCAATGTTTTTAATAATGCAACGACCAAAAACCACCCCTCAGAATGGAAAAAATTGCAAATTACTTAATGGATGCAGATATAGGGCTGATTATGTTCAAACATGCGAAATAATTGTTGTTTTTTTACAATGTAAGTAATATTTCTATTTTTTATATGTAACTACCCTTAAAAACTACCCTAATACAAGTATAAAATCGTTTTATTTTCGATTTTGAGTAGAAAAAAATATAATTTGAATATAACAAACCTGATACATAAGTTTTTAATTTAATTCAACCCCTAAAATATACACCTTATCACAAAAATTATATAATATAATAAAATGAGATATTTCTACAAATTTTCACCCCCATTAAATTTTAATCTTTTTAAACTTCATAATAATTTAATTTTAACTTTCTAATTCGTCTGTTTCTTCTTCATCAACTTCCTTTTCTTCTTGGTCAACAGGAGGACAATTTTGGCAGCTATCACCAGAGCAAATATCAAAAGTTTGATTGCAATATAATCCAAGTTTGCGAGTTGAGCCACAACCTTTTTTACAATTGCAAAATATCATTTTAAGCAGCTCTTCTGGTGCAGGAGGATCCTTCATTTTGTTTGGTACCAAGGTACCATTTTTGTCCATCCCCAATCAATTTATACATGTGGGCATCCAGATTTATAAATACAAAGAAGACACAGCAGGTATACAAGAATAAATACTCCAAAAAGATCATAACTTTTCGTGATTCTCCAGCATTATCTCTAGAAAAATGTATTCGGTTTTTTGATAATAACTCGGCTTCCCTTCGAGTTTTTTGTATTCATTCATACATCATTTTGTAGAGAATTTCATAAGCTACAATACCATGAGAGTTGCAACCCCTCTAGGCCCTTTTTTTCAGAGAATTTTGATGTTAAAAGGTAAAAAAGTCTCTCCCTCAGCATTGAAATCAATTCTTACAAACGTTTATATCTCGTTTAAGTTTCAAGCTACGTGAGTTTAAAAAAAATGTTCAGTAAAATAAAAGCTTAATTTTAGTTACAAAAAAATTCTTTCGTTGGTCCAATTTTGAAAAACGTTTTTCTTAAAAAAATCGAAAGAAAATTTCACATTAAGCAACTTTTTTCAAAATATACGTGTTCCAAACCATTCAAACTTTTGGAACGTGTTGTTAGGGCTTAAACAAAGATAATTTTACTTGTACTACGATTAAATTTTTAATTTTGCTGCACATGGTGTCAAATTTAACGAACAATTCTTTTTTTTAATTCGAGTTACTTAACTTATTTTCGTCATAACTCGCTTAATTTTCATGCTAGACGATTTTATTAAAGCTCATTGTTAAGGTCTAAAAACGTACTTTAAAAATGTTTATCACAATTTTTCATGAAAAATTGATCGTTTTTCCGTTATTTGACCTCAAGTCTCTGCATAAATTTACAAAAAAAAAATTGGCTTTCAATGACTCAGAAGTTGCTGAATATTATTTAAAAAATTCAATTTGAACTGACTAAATTCATTGTTATTTTATAAGCTCTAATTTTGATAAAAATAATTTTTTCTAGAAAATGCATAATTTTCGTGTTTTTCGTGAAAAAATGTTAAAAAACGTGTTTTTTTTTAACTTTCAATCGCGAATAACTCAGAAATTATTGAATTAAATAAAAAACTTCATTCTACATTTTCTTCATCAAATTCAATTCTCTATCGATTCTCGGTGTTATTTTGAGATTTTAAATTTCCACCCCCGAGTAAGGGTGGCATTCACCCCTGTAGTAGAAGCATACATTGGCACCTAGTCAGTTTGTTATTTGCATCATTTTTGAGCTTCTATCAAAATTTCAAACTAATCCATGGAGGTCTTTAAAATTGCGAGGTGATTTGCTTGGTTCACTGTACTATTTCCTATTTATTTTTTCCCCAAATTTGTCTTATTCAGAGCATAGTATATTTGTTCGATATCGTTAAATCTTTTTAATGTATCTTCTGTTAATATGGTCTAATATCTAATTATTATTATACCTCGTTAACTTGCTAGTGGATATAAAATTATAAAAATAAATAGACGAGTAAGATGTACCTGCCTGTTAGGGCGTTTGGTTTAAACAGGGTACCAAACGTGAACTGAGCTCTTTTCGTATCCCATCCGTTTTTTTTTCCGAAAAACGAAATTTCAAAGCAAAAACCATAAAGGATATTCTTTGCAAATGAAACAAAAGAAAAAAACATTTCAATTCCAAAGTATCTTTATAAATAATAATGGTAGTCATTCTTATTTTGATTCTTATTATGATTGTATTATCAGATTGCAATTTCATTGTGCCCATGGTCTAAAGAACGCCCATATTTCTATTTATTTAAATAGAGTTATTGATTAAATTAATCTCATCAAGCCACGCCACTGCTTATCGCAGAGTTTCTTGCAGGAACATTTAGAAAAAAAACGTGTACATACGGCTTCGGCCAATAGAAAAGCATTTATGTTTACGATTAGATGTTTTCATTGATAAACAGTGGAGATGATGAGTCCACTTGGACTGACGGTTTGTTGGAAGTTTTATACGGGGGATAAATATTGATTGATCCTAGCAAAACTGTCTTCTGCATTTGATATTGGAAGAGCTATACCACCAACTTTTCGCATTTCTTGATTTTGAATTCTACTATCAGGTATTCTATTGTCTTTATCCATATTTCTATCTTTTTCTGCCTATTTGGACTTTCCTTCTTACTTCTTCTTCTAGCTCTGATTTTGTTCACATTTTCTCATTATTATGTCGGTGGGATCAAAAAATATAAAATATTTAATATATAATAGTTTAAATTATTAAAACAAAAGAAAATTCTTAAAAAGAAAAATATTAATGTTAATCTATATAAATATAAAGTTATTATTTGTGGAATTAAAAATTATCAAATTGTTGATTTTAGTTTGACAAAATAATGTTATAAATTAACTAAATTTTTCATTTGAAATGTACTTAACAATATTATTAATGATTTAAAATTCCATTGCTTACTTTCAGCCAACTAATGATAATTCAATTATTTTAATAATTCATTTAGAATAGTTATTTGTATGACAAGGACTGAAAATGCTACTTTGTTGGACGAGTCTGAAAAAACAGACGAGGCGTACACAACATTTTTTATACGACGCATAAGAATGTGACAAGAATTCTATCATATTTTCTCTGGTTAAAGTTTTTGATTTTTTTGCAGTGTAACCTTTGTTTTGTTTCTACAGGAAATTGATGAGTTTTGGATATTTGTTGATGTGTTATTAATTAATTTAGACAAAACATCGGATAAAACAAATAATTTCAGAAAATTAAAAATTTAGGGTTATGCAAAATCATCGAAGTGAAATTGTCAACTGTCAACTGTCAATATTGAAGTGGCTTGAGTCACTCCAGAGCGTCCCGAAAGTGTTTTGCAGTACGAAACCGTCACTTTCAATACATGGAACACTCAAAACGCAACTTTCGGTATATAAATGAATACAGAACGAACAACTTTCAGTTGGAGTCGTCTAAAAAAATATTTATGTGAGATTCTGTCAATAACAATTGGTATAAATCTGTGATTAGATCCACAAATTTTCGAATATTGACCATAAAATCAATATTCGAATATTTGATTAAAAAAGAATTTTTACTCGATTGTCAACATCCAAAAGTCGAAAATTAAATGAATTTATATCATTAATTGGGATTGTGTAAGAATCAAATTCAATAGTTTTAAAATTGGAGTATTCATAAGATCAATATCATTGATTTCGTATTTAAATATAAATCCTAAAACACACTAAATACCGAGCAAATCAAGTAGCAAATTTTTAAACTAATCATTTGACCAGTAGACATACCATCGAGGTGGAGGACTTTGTTAATGTGCAGTACAAAGTTTCTTCAGAAAGAATTAAAACCTAAGAATGAATTATCGATCTTTATATAATCCTCTTGTTTTATTTTTCGTCACTAATACATAATTTATTATTATTTTGAATAAACTATAGAAATATTCAAAGTAGAAAGATCTCATTGTGAAATTTCTACATAGCAATTTGAATGCTATCAAACTTATGGAAAAGAAAATTGGGACGATCTATTGTTTGAAATATATTCAATAGTTAGACTTAATAGATATTCTTGTTAGATAATATCAACATCTTGTAACATCGAGTGATTAAAAAAATTCCATGGCACGTTTTTATTGTTACTGTTTGACATCATTGAACCAAGGATTTATATAATAATTTATTCCACTTTATGAGATCATACCTTTGACTATACACCTCGGGCAGTTGATTCAACTTGACTAATTTTATAAATTACAACGAAAATATGAATAAATTTGTGATTTCTGTTCATCAAACAAATATTTTAATACTAATACGATACTATATAGATTCAACTTTAGGAATAATCAAGCAGGAGGCGAATAACCTTTCTTCGGGTGTTTTCTTGCTGATCTATTTGTAGGTTACACATCATATTGGGGGTAACCTTATTTCAAATGTTACTTCGTAGTAGTTTACAGTTTTGGCAGTCATAATGAGTTTTCCACCGTGCCCCGAATAAAACTACTGAGGCTGATGTCCCAGGTATTTTGTTTCGAATCTCTTAACGTCATTAGAAAAACCCAACCATTAACCGGCCACCTAAACGAACTAGATCTTGGAATTATTATTCACCGAGCGATGTAAGGACTTTTCAGCATTTCCGTACAAGCTTAGAGAACATCAGGCTTTCATAGCAGCTCTGTTGACTGAGCAAATTGAAGATGGTAGCGAGAAAAATCTACTTACTTTGGAATGTTGGCTCTAACCAAGATATTGATCCTTGTTCGGTATTCGGGGTCCCATCAATTTGTATGAAAATTGGGAATAAACTTGTAACACGCTCTTTATTAAAGCACGACGTCTGCTCGCTGCTCTTTAGGGGTGAAAACTACCACTTCTCATAAAAACAAAGAAATAAACATATTTCATAATATAAATTATAATTTGTTCAACTAATTAACACTAATAAACCCTTATAATCCGGGAGCCATCAATCCTAGAATCGCGGATTTGAACATTTTTATGAAAATGAAAACTTTGATTCAGAAATAGAAATGAGTTTGTCGGATTTTGATCAATCTTAAATTAATTTGTTCAAAATTATATGCAGATTTTAAAAAAAAGGGAGTTTCCTCCTCCCCCACATCTCATCGTGTCCATTCTGTGCCCATCAACCTTGTATTTCATACATTTAGGCTCAGCTTTAGACAGTTTAGACACTGCCTAGTCCTGTTTTTGCAGGATATCTTCTCCCTCACCCTACACGCCGACCATCCGACCTTAATGGTCCTAATCTTCCTCATCATGTTGGCGTTTATCGTAGGAACCGAGACCAGGCACATCTGCTCCCCGTACCTGGTCTTCTTCATTGATTTTATTTTGATCAGACCTACTAATCCAGTCTGCTTCTCCACCTCCTCAGAGGTAACGACTGGGTCGAGGTCAGATACATTAAAAATTGTCTCTGTACTTCGTGTAAAGACCGTGATTTCCTCCAGTTGCTCTTTAATGGTGTTTTTTAGGGTCTGCGCCTGACCTTTACCCCTTAGACGGTTGATTATGTCACCTTCGTCGGTTTTTTTAACCTTGAGGTTTTCAACATTACCATTCTCCTTCATTTGTTTTAGAACTTCAGCGTATGGTCTGTCACCTGTTCTCGTTATCTTGGGTTGTGCTATTTTATATGTTCCTTTTTTGGTAGTAAGCTCCAGCATTTTTCTTGCTAGGGCTACCTCCCCACCAAGAATTAAGACATATTTCTCAAGGTTGGGAAGTGCCATTAGAGATTCCGTGAGCGATAGATCAGAACCATACAGTCCTTTCTATCCAGAGCCTCGTTATCCTTTATTGGGGCTAAGCTGGTCTTTGAGAAGACTTCCTTTTCCCAGTGATTATCGGCGATGCTTGCAAAATCCTCAAAAGAGCTTCCTTTATGGCTTCTATTTTTTGGATCTCTTTTCTGCACCCCGTGGATTTTATATAACTGCAATTAGAGTTGCTTTTATTCATCGATGTGTCCATTTTTTTTGGTGAGGTTCTTCATCTCACCCATTTTTCTCTTGATTTCAGGGTCGATTATTTTTGCCCTTTCGATAAGTGCATCAACCTCGTTGAGTTTCCTCGCTTATAGTTTCGTCCTTATTATTTGTATTTTCTTTTGGAGTTTCCTACATAAAAAGTAAAGCAAAATATATGAAATTAGATTTCCGCTATACCAAGTGAACCCGATTAAATTGGCACAAATAAAAGAAGTTTTAAGAAAAAATAATTCTTTTGAAATGATTGATGTTCAACAGTTGTTGGAAGTTAATTAGGTGAAAATATGTTTTACTCACCCTCTATTTCAAAATCTACCCTGTGCCGAGGGTTACTTTTTTATTTTTAGAGGTAAAAACCACCCGTATTCGAAAAAAATTTTAATAATTTAGATTGGAGCATGTAATCAACTGAAATCATATTTACATCAGTTAAATGAATTTCAAATGAAAATTTTTAATATAATTTATGATTTATTAACCACTTTCGACCCTTAACAACCACCCCTTATGACAGATATCATTGAAAAATGATAATTAACTTGTTATTTATTAATATACTAATATGCATGTTTTAGCTACAAAAATATTTTTTTCGTTTTTTTCCCAAAACTCGCTTATTTTATAAGCAATCAAGTCCTTGAAAAAAGCATTTTGTAGGATTTTTTCAAAGTTATAATCTTATTTGAATAAAACTTTTTCCAGATCTTATTTTGTCAATAGTTTCTTACTAATAGGGTTCAAAAAAAGTACTCTGCGCGTAAACTTTAAACGGCCACATCTCACTCAATTTTTACATTATAGCAGAAAATAAAAGGCCAAAATTTTCAAAAATGAAAAACCTTCAATTTTGTATTCTACGAAATTTTACATATAATTAATAGTTTTTAAGTTATTTTGAGGAAATATCGAATTTTCGCTAAATTAATGATTTTCCTACTTCAAGCTCAATTTTTTCAAAAATAAGTACTAGTAAATCATTCAAATAATAATATAAATACATCAATAAAGTGAAATGTAAAGTGGTAATGATTTTTTTCCAATAGGTTGGAAGAGAGGGTGAGAATTTCACAATTTTTTACCAACGAGAAATAAAAACAATCGACATTATTTTTTCAGTTTTGATACTAGGAACTTCTGTAAAAAATAAAAATGAAGGTTTTTCAAAGTATTTTACGAAAGGTTTTATGAGTTTTCCACGAAAAATGCGGTTTTTGGTTATTGTACGTCTATTTTGTCATTTGAAAGTACCAATCAACCTTTAACAAGTAATAATTCCCTTTGTATTAAGTCTGCAAATGGGTGATTCCGTTCTAACTGTGATATTCAATGTCCTGTATTGTTTTTTTGTACTAGTTATTAATTAATAATCAATTAATAAAAATTTTGTGTTAATTGAATAATTCTTAAGATATTTAAACATTATTTTTATACAATATAACTTGCCACTTAAAGAAAACTTATACTACATCACTTGAATGTCAGTACCGTGTCATGTCCATTCCTAGAATTTACCGATAAATTATTAATTTTTTTTGTCGTAACAAATGATTTAAACTAATTACCTTATAAATTCTAATGTTTATGATCAAACTGAGGAAAATTGATGCACTTGTTGTTTAATATCTTAAGTTACCATGTCAGTACCGTGGATAAATGAGTCAGTACCGTGGAACTCAAAATCCGACATTTGTGTCTTGCTCGTGATACTTTGAAGTTGTAGTAAATTCCTCTTAGAGTTTTATTTTTACAGTAAAATAGATGAATAATATGCATAAAAAAGTTAGAAAAGTTAAATTTTAAAATCTTGAAATTTTGAATACAAAAAATCACAGTTAGAACGGAATCACCCAAATATTACAAATACACGATTTTTTTGGTTTTTTTATAAGGTATAATTTTGGTCTCCACAGATTTTTCGATTAAATGAATATTTCTCCAGTTATTCGCGAAAAACCGTGTAAAAACGTGTTTTTTATACTCGAAAATCGGCCATTTCAATCCCGAATAACTCGAAAAGTATTAATTTTCAAAAAAACTTTATACAACAAAAGTTGCTTGGAATGAGTCAATTTATAGATTGATTCACTTATTTTCAATGAAAAATTTTTCAAACCCGAGAAGGGGTGGCATCCACACCTTGGGAGCACAGTAGATTTTTAATTAGAGGATCTGTATCCTAATTTTTATGACTGGATAAAAAGTTTACACCCGATATATTAATTATGTTTTAAAATTAGTTTTTTCTAATAGATTTTTGAAAGAAATTTTTAGCTCTATATTGTAAATTCTAATAAAACAAATAATTTAATTAATTACTGCTACATATTTGAGATGTAAGGACTAGGGAAAGAATAAATTTCCATTTTGATTTTATTCTTATTTTGATATTCATGATGCGGGTGATCTATTGATTAAATAAAAGTCGAAACGTCAATTTTTATCTTTCTTTCATAAATTATTATATATTATAAGAGACCTAAAATCAAAAACATTGAGAAGCATGAACATATCAAAAGGTCTAAGAAATAAGAAACGAGGTATAACTTGAAAAAACATCATAAACTGTCTATTTAAAGAAGTGATATGTATTACGAATGCTTCATCATAATATTACTTTCTCACTTATAAAAATAGACTTCTAGAGATTCCGTATTATTTTGAAATTAAGCTGAAAATCCATGAGTAATGTTTGTGTTTCTTTATTTTCCAAGTGTTGTTCACCTAGACGAACCACCGCAGATATCCAGCTACTGTTTTATTTCAACATTTTATTATCATAATACAGAAGTCATGTAAAGTCATAAACATTTCTTTTTATCATTGTTAGAAATCTCTCGTAGAAAAGTGGTTGATTTAAAAGCAAATCATAAATCGGACGAGATGCGTCCAAGATGAGTTTACGCATTATTTAAAATAATCATGTAGACATTTACATTATCATGCTTACGTTGAGTCTTGTGAACGTTGTGTGGAATGAGAATCGACTAGACAATTTCGAAAAAACGCATCTACTGGGCGAGTAAAATACTTACGTACTTCATAACTTGAAAACAAATTATTTACTAATCACATATTATGAAAGATACGTTGAGTCGCTTCTTTTAAACGTTAAACTTAATCTACGTATATAAGACAAACATCATAATATTTGGATAACGGATTAAAGATACAACTGTTTGACAAACAAATAAATGATTTATATACATTTATATTAGGTATACGTTGAAAAGTAATAATTTGACATATTGTCTGATGAAAATCCCTTTTTTGCCAGTGAAACTTTGAGGTTAGGTAACAGGAAAAAGTCGTTAGGGAACATATCTGTTGAATAAGGAAAATTTTCAACCAATTCAAAGTGCAATTCGTGCATTTAAGCCGTGCACTTTATCTTTTTCAAATGCAGATTTTCCCTTTGCAATCCACTGTCTTGTTGCGTATTGGTACATCTAGGTTCAATCTACTGTTATTAGTTTAGGCAAAAAATCGGAAAACGGTCATTCAGGCGCACTTTTTGTTCGAAAAATATCCGATATAATATTGGAAGGCATTGTGAGAAATGCAGAATTACAAAATAAGAACATTGAACAGGCAGATGATGTGACTATCATAGCAAAAGGACAGAGGGAATTAATAAAGGCGATAAACAAATTAGAAGAAGAAGCAAGCAATTACTGACTGGAAATAAATGCAGAAAAAACAAAATATATGGAAATAGGGGGAAAACCAGAAGAAAGAACAAACCAACTGAAAACTATCAAATAAAATTGTGAAACAGTATCGACCTTCAACTATCTATGGACAAACAACCAGGACAAATGCACACAAGAAGAAGAGCTTAAAAGGACTAAGAGAAAGATGATGAGAACTGTAACAGGTCCAAACACAACACAGGAGGAAGAACGGGAAGCAAAGAAAAACGAAGAGATGGGAAAGTAAAATATAGTGAGATACAGAAAAGCACAAAGATTCAACTGGGTTGGGCATATAATGAAAAGAAAATCAACTGAAATGATCAAAAGAATAACGCAATGGATCCCGAGAAATACTTGGAGGACATGCCGGAACCGAAAGGAATGGAAAATAATAACAAAAGCAGCCAAGACAAACGATAGAAAGATAAAGAAAACAAAAATAGAAAACGAGAAGTAATTCACTTGAACAAAGAATTTTGAAGTGCCATAATACAAAGGATTGAAGGACTTGATGATGATGATAATGATGATAAGATATTTTTTAGAAGTTGAGGTATGCTGTAAAGTCAATTAAGGGTCAGATGGATGTTTCATACGTATAGGGATTCGACTCGACACTACTCCATTCTTCGGAATAGCGTTTAGGTTGGGGCAAAAGTTTTTTCGGATTTTCGAAGACGATGACTTGGTTAGTTGAGGTTAGGTTAGGCTAGTACCAAAAACAGAATGTTTTATATTGTGAGGTACTATAATAGTTTACGAAAAACAAATTTACTATAATTATTATCAAATATAAAAAGTTTAGTACTGATATTTGTACCACTATGTATGCAGATGTGTATTTACATATTTACGTATGTTATTGTAATAATGTTTACATAATAGTAAGTTCATGATCACGGACACACATCTTCATTTATTATTGATTCAATGTTTGACCTACAATTTATTGTTTGTCATTTCTTCTTTAAAGAAATGTGTGTTACATACCCGCATAGATAAATATATTCTTCTTCAAACTTTAATGTGCTTTACGTGTGGGAAAATGATGATACGTGATGATAATGTGATATAAAATGTAGAAATTACTTGGATAGTTTAAGAAAAAAAGTTATTTCCAGTTTTTTTTAAATTCAAATTTATCAAAAGAAATAAAATATCTGAATGAAAAACGGGGTAATTTTTGAAATTTCATAGATGATTAGAGATCGAAATATTGAACAAAAAAATATTCAAACCAATAAGCTGGATACTGAGTAAACTTTTGTGAATCGGAGTTTGTTGAAAATTCATTATACAGAGTGAGTTTTATGTATGGAACGCCACAATTATCTCGGAAACAGCTTGTTTATTACTTATTATTTTTCATGTAATTTTTTCTATACCTAATGCCATAATTTCGGAGTTATGACTACATTTGCGTTATCTCCACCAAAGTAAAAATAATAAATTTAGGTGTAACATCTTTAATAATTTATATCCTAACCGAAATCCCATAACAAGATCTACTGTCAGTAATAAGTAAAATTTAACGTAACTGGATCAGTAAAAGATTTATCGAATTTATCCACTTAGACGCGAGAACAGTAAGAACGAGAAACTGAGGCAGACCAAGGAAGGTCTGGGTAGACAGAAACAACAAACCCCCTGAGAACAGAGGGAAAACTACATTACCGGTCAAAAGTTTTTGCCCATCTTATAGTTTGCGTGATACATAACAAATAAAAACCATTCGATCGATGTTTTGATATTTAAATTTTGAAGAAAGTACTTCCTCCAAAACATCCTCAAACCATCACCGAGCCTCCGCCGTGTTTTACAGTCGTGACTATACATGTATCTAGCATCCGTTCTTTTTGTGCTTACAAATTTTTTTCTGTTAGACCCAAAAACTTCAAACTTTGATTTATCACTTCATAAAACTATATGTTTCCGATTTTCAAGTTCTTTAGGCCAGTTCAATCTTTTGAAATATCTTACTTTCCAAAAAGTCCAGCTTCTCTCAATTTTTTTTTCACTGTAGATTCATTAATTTGAATCGCTATCTTTGTGTCAGTAAGCCGTCGATCGTGTTTACTGATTAAATAATATGTCTATCTTCAGCGGTTGTGGTTATTCGAGGTCTCCCTGAACGTTTTCTATGGCCAAATCTCTTAGCGGATCCATATTTTTTTATTTTGCGTCGAGGTGTTTCAATTCGGCGGTCAAAGTATGTCTAGTTTTGCCTAGACTTGCGATTATGTACAAGTTTCACCGATAATTCCTTGGTTTTACTCTTTTTAAAACAAAAAGTATGAATTACGGCACGTTCTTCTCTCGCAGGAATAACTGGGACTAAACTACAATCATCAACACCGAAAAAATAATTCAAAAGAAATTAGCCTTACTTGCTAATTTTATTTGTTGAAGTAAATTATTTTTAGATTTATTTTTAGTCGACGCCAACTGAAAGTTGTTCGTTCTGTATTCATTTACATACCGAAAGTTGCGTTTTGAGTGTTCCATGTAGTGAAAGTGACAGTTCCGTACTGCAAAACACTTTCGGGACCCTCTGGAGTAACTATCTTAAATGTGACTCTAGCCACTTCAATATTGACAGTTGACAGTTTCACTTCGATGATTTTGCATAACCTTAAAGCTTATATAGATCGTTCAATAACAAACAAGATTGAAATTGCTAACAGAATACTTTCTTCCACCACAAATACGAATCAATTAACAAATTCTATCGAAGATACAGAGATTCCATCAACATCTAGTAGAGATCTACATATCCCATCTGCATCCAATCCAATAAATATTAATAATTGTCCTGGAGGTACAATCAACATTAATTTTTGCAAATAATTAATAAATTAATATTGGTATTGCAAATATCATTAAGTACATTAATATTGTTCAATAAGTAAAAAGTTTATAATTCTCTATTATTCATTTTCTTTCCTTAGTGTAATTGAAAAAGTTTTGGATCTTATGCGCCGTCTAAAAAATATTGTGTACGCCGCGGCTGAAAAACAAAAATTAGACTCGATGGAAAAAAGCATCCCAGCCCCACAACTCACACCCGTAAGGGTAGATACGCATAAAGGCCGATTCATAAACTTGACTTTCCGTTTGACGTCGCTTTTTAATATAAACTTTCGTAGCATTATAAAAGAACCAATCGCATCCGTTTGCGTTTGACTTTTGACATATGTTGGGGTTATTTTTTTTTCTGTTTGTTTGTTTATGGTGGTATTTTGCCTTTACTTCTTTTATTTCGTCCATAAATACCTGATTACAAACAAAAATATCACAAAAATATCACGATAACAAAAAACAGTATAAACATCGAAGAAAATAACAAAATTTGTAGATTAATAGGCATCAACGTAAAGTTTATGAATCGGATGTAGAATTTGCTACGAACGTCAAACGTCAAACGTCAAACGTCACCCGCGAACGGCAAACATCTGTTGTTTTCTTATAGTAAATTGTTGAAAATTAGTTTTTTATTTATTGCATATAATATTATATGTTTCCTGCAATTTAAACTCACGATACTAATTTCTTGATACTTTTTGTTTTGTTTTTGAATACACGAATGTCGATGGCTGTAATGACTGAGTTATAAAACTAGCAATAGATTCCAAACGGAACGAGTTGAAGGAACGACAGATACTGCGAGTGTTTTCATAAAAAGTGCACTTAACTACATTCCAAGCAAGGGTATATATGCATTTCTGCACCACGAAAGTACATTATTATTTTTTATATTGCGAGTTTAATACAGACGACGCTAACATCACGACGCATTGACGTATCTCACAGAAAATTCCACCGGGAATATATTCTAAAATTATATTTGAATAGCAAACCAGTGTAGCGTAGACCCGTTAAGCCCAGGACTAGGTTAGTTTTTATACAAAAATTTCTATGAAATATACACTGAAAAAACAGTTAACTTGACTTGAGAGAAAAAATTTTGCACCAAGAAACTTTTCTAGATTTGTGTAAATTTTTTCTATTTTTAAAAATAGTTTTCTCGATTCCAGGTTTTTTTACTTGAATTGAGTTAACAGTTTTTCAGTATATTATAATTGAATTCATAAATTTACTTCTTAATTTATAGGTATGATGTTAATTTTTTAATCAATCAATTATAGTTTTTATGTAGTAATGTTCTTGGACAAAGGATTTCGAACTTTTCAAACTGAAGATGATATGATAAACCAAAACTCATGATTTTTGCGGGTAACTTTTTCAATCTGTTTTTTATATAATTTCAAATATGAATCATTGTATTTTATTTTCAACAAGTAGCTTTATTCCTAAAGATACCTAAACCTATTTCCATACTTTTCTCAGTTTAGGTTAAAAAACTGAGTGGCGCCCCATTTGGCGTACTAAATTTCTGTACATATTAAACACGGCAAAATCGACAACACAAAGAACCCTGACAACATACATTAACATGATGAGCTTAGTCGGAGCCCAAAATGTGGCCTTTTAGGCTACAGGTTACGTAGACGACTCAATAAAAAACAAAATGGATTCCGCAGTGAGAATTTTAACGGGAACAATTAGTTCGACTTCAAGCAACATTGTAAATGTTCACGATCCTTCTTTAGACTCGTTAAATGTCGCCAATTCAAGTACCAATAGTAATGTAACTTCTTCTTCACTTCTCCACTTCAAATTAATAATGCTCGCAGTTACAAAATAAAAATTGATAAAAGTTTTGTCGCATTTTTTTAAATCTACGGACGTAGAAAAAATTTTGTATGAAACTCGTGAGTAGATTAACTTTTTTTCATTCGTAGGAATTGCTCAAACCGTCCTACTCGTGAAAAAAAGTATTCCTTTACTCACTTGTTGCATAAATAGCTATTTTTACCCCGAGACGCCAAAAACCCTTTTTAGATCTAGTGTGTGTTTGTCCATTTTGAACGCCACTGAAACCACGCAATTAAATTAAATTATAGTTTTCCCAGAAAGGTAATGAACTCTACAATTATTGTTACCACAATATCAGTCATCAAATTACACACACCTCCAAAAGTCTTGGTCCCCATTGTTTATTTAATTTCAGCATTTTTTGTTTACGAATACCTTCTTATCTTATCACACAAATAAAAGCAATTAGGAAGCAAAAACTTGTTTTCGTATGAAACAACAATTTTTAATTGTAATGTTTATAGAAAGTATTCGTTGAAGTTTGTTTGAGATGCCAGGAAATCCGATTTCTCAATTTGATCGAGCAATAATTGTGGCCCTACACCAAGAGGTTTTCTCAAATTATGAGTGGCCCTTTATCAAGAAACTGGTGGCGTTGCACGAAGGTCAACAGTGACTTCAGAGAGGGAAGATCAATATATGGCTAATTTCACTCGAAGAAACCGAAGAATAACGGTAACAGTCCTTCGAAGTCATTTTTTGCATACCTACCGAAGAATAATTTCGAGAAGTACCATAAGAAGGAGGTTACTTCTACCTCGACATAGAGCTGAACGTCGCCAATGGGCCGAAGAGCATCGGAATTGGCTTTCACCCCAATGGCGCAACGTCTTATTTTCTGACGAGCCACGATTTGGCCTACAGAGTGATAGTCGCCGGGAAAAAATTTGGAGAGCGAACAATGACCGGTGCCATATACGCTAAAAACATTATCCAAGCAATCGTGCAACTTTTGCGCAACCAATATGGAGCAAATTTCATTTTTTAAGATGATAATGCCAGACCTCATCGCGTACCAAGGGTACAGAATATGCTACAAGAGGGAAATATCCAAAGATTAAACTGGCCAGCAAACTTGCCAGACATGAATCCCATCGAACATGTATGGGATTATCTTGGCAGAGCAATATCCAATAGAGAAAACCCTCCTCCGGGATCAAAATGCAGCTGTTCAAGAAGAGTGGAACACAATGCCCAATAATGTTATTGATGAGCTAATTCGTGGCATGCCAAGACGCGTTGGAGAATTAATTACAAGAAGAGGTGGAAACAAAAGTTATTAAGTTATTATGTTATTTTCAGTATTCACATTTTTTTCTTAAAAAAGATTTTATTTTGTTTTTTTTCAGATTTATTTTACAAAATTCTGCTTATTTTTGCAAACAAAAAACCTCAAATTAAAATAAACTTGCGAAAAATTACCAAGGGGGGTCAAGACTTTTGGAGGTGTGTATATTATAGTGCATAGATTTAATTAATATAAATTCAAAATTAAACACACATAAGCGTTATTATTGAGTTCTATTATGGAATTTTCAAATATGTGATGATAAAAAAATACAAATTGCTTTTTATGTTCCAAAAAAAAAACTGTTAAATGTCACTTTCCCAAGAATAGTAAAGACAACAATTTTATGTTCTTTGAAGTATCCGCCTCATATTTTAAATATTTCGTTTTAATGTGTTGTTTGTTCAAATAAAAAATTGTATTTAAAAAAAAACTTATTTTGTGTAGAATGTGTTATGTTATGGAAGTAAATACAGTCGGCAATTCTCTCTTAGATGACTGTGCAGAATTCCTATATATGTAGATATGATTTGACCTCCTCAAAATTAAATATACGAGGTCTGGTTATTAAATAACGAGACTGCGCACCTAGAGGGCGCCCTAGACGGGTGGGGTAAAAAACAAATAGTGCGATGGGTATCTAAATAATAACCATGTATGACGAAAAACAGAAACAACGTATCAATCTCAAAATTCTCGTTAAATTGAAAAAACCTCCGACAGAGTGCTATAAATTGTTGCAAAAGGCCTATGGGGATAGTTTTCTATCTCGTGCTTGTATTTTTGAGTTGTGTAAGCGCTTTAGTAAAGGCTAAGAGAGCACTGAAGATGACCAGCACCCAAGTGACTGTTTCAACTCCAGAAACAGTGTCCAAAATCAACCAAATTGTGCAAGCAGATCGTCGAATGAGTCGTTGCGAATTTGGTGCCAAAAAATCTGTCTCCTGACCAATAACTCTTGCGTCAACGGGTCTGCTCAGATTTCCTTGAAAGTTTAGAAAGATCTACTTTGAAAAGGACTCGATTTGAGTCGATGTAAGTTGTAAACCAAAAAACGGCAGAGGTCTTAAAGGCACTCACCAAAGAAGACTTTCGATCAATGGAAAAAACGTATGGAAAGGTGTGTGGGGAGTATATTGAAGGGGAACATTCGAATATAGAATAATTTTTATAATAAAACCCTTTTTTCGTAACCAGTCTCGTTATTTAATAGCCAGACCTCGTATTATACAAGTCAACTTGAATTTTGAGTTTGATAAGAAAGTATCGAGAGGCTTATCGATAATTTGAAAGAAAAAAAATATATATCGCATTAAAAAGCTTGGTTTTGTCTTCAGGAGATTCGTTAACTAATATTTTAGAAAATTCATAGTTTAAATTTTTTTCATAAAAAAATTGAAACAAATTAATTTATTAAGGTGTAATTTTTTATCAGCTTTTTATATAATATCAAATAATAAAATAGAAAAAAGGTTAAAAGTGAATCCTACCATATTTCCAAATGTAATCCCCCATCATATTTTCTTCGTATTGGCCCTGATAAAATCGTTCGAAATCCATGAAAACGTTCTTCGGGTTCCCCTAAATACGCCCCCATGTTGTTTGCATATTTATCTAAATGAGCATGAGCATATGTACATTTGAAAACATTCTACAGCTCATAGTTTTAAAATATTCAAATTTTTGATTCCCTAAAAACCCAAAAGTCTTCGATTTTGTACCTGCTTCATGTATATTAATCTATCATATTGATTCCGAAACTTTTTTGTTTCATAGACAACTTCTACAATGGGATTTACATAAAATATATAATTTTAATGAGAGGGATGTACTTGATTTATTGACCTCAAATTATGAATTGGAATAACTGCAAATCTCCCCGTTCTGTGATTTTGAATCTGCTCCTTTTTTTTTGTTAATAAGTTTGTACAAACCCTAAAAGTATTTTCGATCACATATCATAAGGGAAACGCGAAACCTGGGCCAGAGGAATCACGGGTCTAAGAGGTATATGATTTTAGTGTTGTTAGGAATGGTTTGGAGGGTTACCTTTAGCGTATAGGGGATGGGAATTGAAAATGAAGTCGCGCACGTGACAGCTGTCAGCAACCCACACATTAGAGACTTCATTAGTTCATGATTCATTAGTTCATGAAGACTAAATCCAACAAGATACGTATTTTTGCACGAGTACGCCAGGTAAGCGATTTATATGTCGCCATACAGCTCTCTGTATTGATCAAGATGTATTCTTGAACTACAAAATGTCTAATATGTCAGTTGCTAACAGGTGTCATGTCACGTGAGTGTCTAATATGTCATTTGCTGACAGGTGTCATGTCACGTGAGTGTCTAATATGTCAGTTGCTGACATGTGTCATGTCACGTACAAGTTTTTATTTTCAACCTGCATTCTGATTGTTAAAATGATGTCACAGTTAGTTTATTTTTTATTTCATTTTGAAATGCTGATAGTTGAGATGATATTTGGTTTAATATCAACGGCTGGTTTCGATAACCAGGTACTGGTGGCATTAGATTTTATTAAGATGGCGCTTCTGCTTATTAATTTTTTTTGTTTTCATTTCCTGGTTGACGGTTTTCCAGTCTTACATTACCTAGAAGGTAATCTGGTCCAGGGTTATTACCATGACTTTTAGATCTTTCTTTTGTAGAACTTTCTCTGATCTACATTGTTCAAACAATTATTTTGATAATGCTTATAGCAATTAACAGAAAAAAAATCTTCTTAAAGCCAAGTACCACCTTTTAATGTATTGTTTAGATCCTTCTAGGTTTTAGATAGCAAATTTTATGAAGGACACCACAAAAATTGGAAGTCATACGCGCGCCGCAGATGTAAAATTTCTTTGGACAAGTTTTGTTTTATTGTTGATGAGTTATGGTGAACTCAGTACATTTTATTAAAATGTAAGACAGGTTTATTTGATGTGTTATGGTGTTGTAAGTGTAAGACAAATAGTAGGCTTTCCATACATCAGCTGTAGCTTGTTATTGGTACAGAAGGAAAGAGGAAGGATGCCTTTTACATTTTGAATTATTACAAAAATTTTTGTATAACAAATACTGAAGAGGAAAGCCACGATTTCTTGTTTTTCATTAAATAACTCAATGATGTGTATCTGGCGGATATATTACGTTTTCAAGATACTTGGGATTGACATTTTTTTACTAAAAAACTTCAATTGTATCAAACTATGATATTCCGTTTTAGTATTAGTCATTTTATAAAGAATGTTTTGTCTGTCAACCACTTTTTCATCGCCAATTTAATAACGCAATTTTTAGGAAAATAAACTATTTCGTTAATAATTTTATCATAGTTTTTGATATTAATTTCGTCATAAAAATCGCCTGAACAAACTATGAGGTTATGTTATGATATTCAGGTATCGCAGTGATTACTTTTAATTCAAGTGATAATTTAGATATGGCAATTAACAAAACTAGCGATTAAGAAATTCCATTCCGTTCAAACTAACGCAGCTATTTAACACAATAATTAACACCTATCTAATGTGCGCCTAATTAAATATGATCAATCAGTAAGAATGTTGTCCTAGAATGTCATTTCGCTTCATTAGCATTTGTAGGCGATCCCTTTCAGTCTCATTTATAATTCGAAAATATTTAGAATACCTATAATAATTGTTTAACGGTCTTTTGTATTGGGAGTTCTATATACCTACTTACCTAAGAGCTCCGATAATGGTAGCAGCCTTGTGCATATTAAAAATGGGCGGTACGGGAGCGGCTTTTGTTTTTACTATTCAAGGCATCATCTAGATTCTAATTTATTATATTTAAGTAGCCCACGCACTATGGATTTTTATTTATATCTACTAAATGACAAAGTAAAACACACTATATATGTTAATCATGCTAAAGTTATTAAGGATTTTTTGTATGACAAACTTTCGTGTTATAGTTCTTTCAATTTCAATTGGACGTAGTTAAGCAGAAAAAGTTCAACCCACAAATGATAAATTTTGATAATTTGAACTTAAAGTGTATCGATGCGCCCTTTAAACCTAAAATAATTAAATTAAATGTAAATAAAAAAATATCTTTTAAGGTACAAAAAAAAGAAACAAAAATTTAAAGTCCATCTGGCTCTATATCGAAGTCTAACTCATTATTGAATCCATCAATGTCTTCTATGATTCTTGGAGAGCTCGTAAAATTCGTATAAAAGGGTTTTGCATCGTCTGGTATAAGCTGCAAGTAGCTTTCAACGTGAAAACATCGAATTCATCCAAGAGGTTTGGATTCTTTTCGAAAAATTAAACATTATAAAAGTAAAATTGTAAGGAAAAAAAGTCCAAGTTGGAAAAAAAAATTCGGTAACCATCTAACAAAATGTCAGTCCACGTGGACTCATCATCTCCACTGTTTACCAATGAAAACATCGAATCGTAAACATAAATGCATTACTATTGGTCAAAGCCTTATGTACACAATTTCTTCGAAGTAATCCTGCCAGAAACTCTGCGATAAGCATCGGCGGGCTTGGTTTGATTAATTTACATCATAAATTTTTTGAGACAATGAAATTGCACAATGCAGTAAGAATAAAGTTATTTAAAATATATTCGAATGTTTAAAAAAGGAAAATATTCAGCACTCTGCTGGTTTTTCCTTTGAAATTTCGTTTTTCAGAAAAAAAAAACGAATGGGGTACAAAAAGTATTCAGTTCACGTCTGGTACCCTGTTTAAACCAAACTCCCTTATAAGCAGGTACATTTTAATCGTCCCTTTACGTTTTATAATAATTAAGTGTATCTGTTTAACTAACGTCGTCCAATTTATAATGATTCGATTGCCTAAAATATACATATTTTTAAAAGTATTTATAAAATTAATAAATTTATAAAATAAGGTATGTACGTCTATGGTAGATCAAACAAAATTGTCGGCAAGGGTTTCGAACCAGTTTTTATAATCTGCAATTGAAATCCAGAGGCGTATCACGTAAAAGGGTTTGAACCTTGACCTTTAAACAATGTTTCATAATAAATAATAATTTTAATATAAACAGTCACTAGTGGGACTCACAGAACCGGGAGGGACCTTAACTTATTAATGCCCAAAACTCCGGGATGCATCTTAACCTATTAACTTTTTTTTAAAATGTTTTTGAACCTTTTTGTTCTAAAATGATCTTGAATAAATAAATAATAAATCGATGTAATTTCTCCCAAGCTACTAAAGCTGCTTCTGAACACTTAAGGAGTAATTTTTTCCAATTCAGAATTTAAATTAAGATAATGACATCAAATAGTTTTGAAATTATTGTCAAGTTATTACAAAATTGTCAACCCCAGACAGAATTAGTTATATTTTATGGTTGATAGTACCCGAGTTGGAGTGAAAGATTGCATTCATCACCCATTTCCTCCCCTTTTCATTTCCCAATCATAACTATTATTCTGAAGATTGGACAGAGAAAATTCCCTCTGGAATAGAAAAAAGTGTTTGAACCTAACCACAAATGATTTATTACACGAGGCCACTCCTTTTTTGGACCTTATTCCAATCCTATATGTGGGGATGAATTTATCGTTCAAATCGATTTCTCCCATTTAAGCTAGTGTCATTTTGGGACCCCATTATTGTCATTTTATTAGACCCTATTTAATTATCCATTGAAAATATTCTGACATTTACCCCATACTTCTCAAAAAATGAATATTTATCTTGTAGGGGTAGTTATCTATAACTTACTTCACGCTCAGATGAGGGAAAGGAAGAAATTGCTAAAAAGCGATTGAATTTGAAGAAATAGAAATGATAACACAATTCGGTAGGTAAAACTCACGAATTTCATTTCTAATTTGTTGATAACCCACCATATTCACCAAATATGGCTCCCAGCGACTCTCCCTGGTACCATAACCTAAAAATTTTACTTGAAGGTTAACGAATGCGTTACTGCATACGCAAATATAATTTTAAGGAGAAAGACTGCAATTATTTTATTTAGAAGGGTTAAAAATGAAAAATAAAAATGATTAAGACACTTTTTAGTCAACCTTTTGTTGTAATCTTTCTACAAAATATAATTCCAAGACGATTAACTCGAATAATATTCATTAAAATTACGGTTAGAAGAAGATTAAAAAGAAAATGTACGTTCCACGCAATTGATCACATGAATTTGTTGATCGACCAATAAAAATACAGTTCTTTGTCTATAAAATTCACATAGCAAATCAAACCATTACATCTTCAACTCTATTTCCTCCCAGCTAAAGAATAATAAGTGAAACGGAAAGTATAATAGAAACAAAGGGGCCGAACAAATCCGATAATATTCGAGTCCATGAATTTTTGACATTGATTTTCACTAATAATCTTCCTGGAGCTTGAATTTTTCGCGAAAATTTCTTCGAAGTGTGAATATTCATTAAAAATAATTCAGCATCTGTTATTATGACATTTGCACTTGACAGCTGTCAAGCCTGGGAAGTTATGATTTATTAATTTGGCAGTTAGGTCACGCGACCGAAAACTTCAGGTTGTAACCTGTCAAAGTAAAGACATTTCATTGGCTTTAAATGACTGGTATAAAATGTCTGTCGATATTACCATAGATTCTACAAATTTAAGTAGAAAAATCATCGTTATCCACCCGAAAGAAATTTGTATAGAAATTTAGTAAAACGAAATTTATAATGACATCAACAACACTTCTTAAATTCTATAAACGCAGTTTGTTCATCACGAAATGTTGCAAAATCGTTTTTATTAGATAATATCATCATCTGAAAGTTGATGGAATTCAGCGTGTAAGCAGTTGTCAATGATATTTCAATAGTATCATTAATTTCTAATAGCCGATTTAAAATTGAAACTAGCTAGTCATTTAAATAATTTTACATCATACACTTCGTGTATGCAAATGTTTGAAATACCATATTCGGAGGAGGAGGTTGAATGCGAAGAAAAAACGTTGAAATATATAGAGTGTCTCATAAAAAATGTTTATTAAATGAGCATCAAAAAAGAAAGCTTCTATAATCGAAATGTCGCCCATCGTATTCTATGGCTTCAACCCTTTATTTTCATCATCTCCTTCGGATTCAAATTTTCTAATTTCGCCATGGATCTGAATAAATAGTAATCTGACGGTGTTAGGTTTCATTTTTTATACATAAAGGTCGGTCATTTGAAAAGAGCAGCTACAAAATCTATCGAAGATGTCATAGTTGTAAATGAAAATCGAGAAGACATTATTTTACATAAAATTGCTAATGACATTGACGAAGGACCCTCAACAAGGAAGAGCTAAGTTGTATTGAAACCATATTCATGGCAATATTTGAAATACCTTAACAAAGTAAGCAAACAACTGGTAGCAGCAATTGTTTCAGTCCCACAAACTTGAATTCACTATGAGACACCCTCTGTATAAATAGATATATAAATGACTGTTTCAAAATTAGTTTTTGTAAATAATTTTTGAAATGTAGATAAAATTAACGTTACGACTTTTCTTTAAGTCTATCAAAATAAGAAAATGAAATATACCAACAAATTGATGGTTGTGCTATGGGGGCTTCGATTTCAAGTGTTATAGCACAATTGGTAAAGGAGGATCTTGAGGAAACTGTTCTAAAAAAACTTGATATAAATATTCCATGTTTTTCCTATATGTAGATGATTGAATTACTGCTGTACCAAATAATGAAATTGAAAACATAAATAAAGAAATCAATTCCTATCATAAAAAACTTCAATTCACAATCGAGGTTAAGCAAAATAATAGAATCAATTTTCTTGATGTCACACACGAAACCAACTTGGTTCTCAAGATATTTAAACTTCAATTCTAGAGTTATCCAACTATCTGATCCTGAATTTAGATGCTTAGATATTCAAAAAGCAAAAGTTGCATTGAAAGAAAATACCAATTAAAAATTGAAACAGAAAAGAAACATCCAAACATAAAACACTTTCTTTACCATACGTACAAGGACTTTCCCAACAACTATCGTATTATTTCAATAAATATATTAGTATGAGTCATAAAGGACATGATACATTATCCAAATATTTCACTAAATTAAAAATCTAAAACACCAAAAAGCAAAATAAGTAATATTATATTATATTAAGTGCCTTGTACTAATTGTGAAGCTGTCTACATAGGGCAGACATCTAAGTATTTGGAAAATAGACTAAACGGTCATCAATACGATAAAAAAATAAAAATGTATTAACGAACCGTGGAATATCAAAAAAACAAATTCAATTATAAAGATTCAAACATTTTTGAAAATGGTTCACATTTGAAAATGGACAATTTAAGTAATGAGAGAAGGATACTGTGAAATTAAATGTCAACATGATTAACTTGGAAGTGATTCCTTTGCGTACTAAGAAGGTTTCGCAATTATTTGACTGGAAACTCATAAGTGAAAGAATAGTTTTAGAAATAAGAAATATCATTAATCGCGCATTGTTGAGTAACAGAAGTAGGTATACTGCAGGAAACGAAAAATTTCACTTTACAAATTCAACAATCATCTGACTAAAAGGAAATCGTACGCAATGTATGCTATCTTTAGATCTGTTCTGTGATGGGTAGTGGTCTAGAAATATAACTAACTGTATGCTCTTCCTTTCAGTGAATTAACAAATGTTCATATCATTCACGAATACATACTTACATTCGTTTCCATCTGATTATGTAATTTGTGGAATTAATTGCTTTTTAATAATGTTTGCGTCTTATTTCTCAATACTATTATCACTAAGATGTAATGTAATAAAGAAAAATTTTTGCTCCAGTAGAAATCTGATGGAATCAATTAATTTAAAGTCATCTGATTGGAGCCAATCGGTACAGCATTATACTAAAAACGGATCTCGCGGGATGTTTACACATTATCCCGTTGCCATGGGATACATTTTCTTTATTTGGATTGAAAAGGGATAGTTTTTGTTTGAGGCATTTTCTAAATACCGGAAAATGTGCAAATAATCCAGGTTCTCTAATTCCATTAGCAGAATCACAACAAGCGGATTTTTTGGATTCAATTCAAACGGATCTCGCGGGATGTTTACACATTATCCCGTTGCCATGGGATACATATTCTTTATTTGGATTGAAAAGGGATAGTTTTTGGCTTAGGCATTTTCTAAATACCCGGAAAATGTGCAAATAATCCAGGTTCTCTAATTCCATTAGCAGAATCACAACAAGCGGATTTTTTGGATTCAATTCAAACGGATCTCGCGGGATGTTTACACATTATCCCGTTGCCATGGGATACATATTCTTTATTTGGATTGAAAAGGGATAGTTTTTGGTTGAGGCATTTTCTAAATACCCGGAAAATGTGCAAATAATCCAGGTTCTCTAATTCCATTAGCAGAATCACAACAAGCGGATTTTTTGGATTCAATTCAAACGGATCTCGCGGGATGTTTACACATTATCCCGTTGCCATGGGATACATATTCTTTATTTGGATTGAAAAGGGATAGTTTTTGGTTTAGGCATTTTCTAAATACCCGGAAAATGTGCAAATAATCCAGGTTCTCTAATTCCATTAGCAGAATCACAACAAGCGGATTTTTTGGATTCAATTCAAACGGATCTCGCGGGATGTTTACACATTATCCCGTTGCCATGGGATACATATTCTTTATTTGGATTGAAAAGGGATAGTTTTTGGCTTAGGCATTTTCTAAATACCCGGAAAATGTGCAAATAATCCAGGTTCTCTAATTCCATTAGCAGAATCACAACAAGTGGATTTTTTGGATTCAATTCAAACGGATCTCGCGGGATGTTTACACATTATCCCGTTGCCATGGGATACATATTCTTTATTTGGATTGAAAAGGGATAGTTTTTGGCTTAGGCATTTTCTAAATACCGGAAAATGTGCAAATAATCCAGGTTCTCTAATTCCATTAGCAGAATCACAACAAGTGGATTTTTTGGATTCAATTCAAACGGATCTCGCGGGATGTTTACACATTATCCCGTTGCCATGGGATACATATTCTTTATTTGGATTGAAAAGGGATAGTTTTTGGTTTAGGCATTTTCTAAATACCCGGAAAATGTGCAAATAATCCAGGTTCTCTAATTCCATTAGCAGAATCACAACAAGCGGATTTTTTGGATTCAATTCAAACGGATCTCGCGGGATGTTTACACATTATCCCGTTGCCATGGGATACATATTCTTTATTTGGATTGAAAAGGGATAGTTTTTGTTTGAGGCATTTTCTAAATACCGGAAAATGTGCAAATAATCCAGGTTCTCTAGTTCCATTAGCAGAATCACAACAAACGGATTTATTTTGTATGAATTCCTCTCTTTCGAAAGCCGAAAGTCATTCTGCAAAATCAAATTTTATAGTCAGAGGGTTTGTGCGTAAATTTTTTATCTTTTACGCCATTGCCATTCAATAATTGTTTCAGGTATCTGTAAACAACCCAAATAGCACTCAAAAATAGCAGCCCCCGTACACGGTATTAATAAAATGTGAGTGAATAATTTAAGCTTATAAATATTTGTTTTGATTATACAAATTTAGGAACGCGGAGCGCGACCTTTAACTACCTACTCCACGTTCAGAATTAGTTAAAGGCTCAATAGTTTACAATGAAAAAAAATGCACAATCACTTGCCAATTGAAATCAAGTCGATATCATCTTCATCAGTTACATAAACTGACACGTCTGGATTTTCACTTAACTTCTCTAATTGTTAATCGCACGTTTAAATAATTTATTTGTGCTTTGCATTTTTTCTATGTGTAGCAAAAAGTTTTCTGAATAACCGTCGAACATGGATAAATGCCCAAAAATTTATAACAACTTCCGACGTCGTAGGCACCAAACAATATTTGATGCAAAACCAAATTTGAATTAACTTTTCGAATTTCTAATTATGTGTCTAGTCAACAAGTTCAAAACGTTACACCTGTTTCATTGCATCGAAATTTTTTATGATAAGAATTGAATTTTTTATTTGTTTTCAAATATTTTAGTTATTAACTGCGCCTTAAGATTTGCGAACAAATAATAATCGGACGGGGCCAGATCAGGGCTACGTGGTGGGTGTTCAATCTCTGTAGTCCCACATTCGTATACAGTAGCCTTGCAAAGCGAAACAGTGTAAACTGGAGCATTGTTGTGAAGGAAAAACACACCTCGGTTTTTGATCCAACTTCCCTTAGTAAATCAAAGCAATATGCCGCGTTTATTGTTGTATTTGATTACTTGAAGGCAATCAAAAATCCCAAAATATTGTAGCCAACACTTTTTTTGTGGTTTTCCTGACTTTTTTTGTTTATATTTCTGATGCCACTCGATACAATCACTTTGGATCATGGTTGTTTGATTAGCCGATATAATAGAGTCTTTGCAGTGGTCGGGTATTTAAAATATTCAAAAATTTTTATGAATTTAGGTTGTATGATATTATAACTTAAAATATTATAAATCTCAAATATAAATTGATGATAATTTGATTAATAGCACGGGACAGAAAACACGTTTCAATTGGTTACTGCGGTTGTGACGTAGAAAGTAAGTAAACGTGGTCGCCGCGTTCCGCCTTTCAAACGCCATTTTGTTGTTGTGAGAAGAGGCAATTTGTTGTTTATTGCGATTTGTGTTTTTGTAAGGATTTCAAAGAGTATTCTAATTGAAATGATGATTGCTACGTTCTTTGCTAATAATCAATTATTTACCTGTCATTTAGGTATTTAAATTTATTTGTTTTATCAACTAATATACCGTTTAAAGAAAATTGAAAAGTAGTGTGTGATTAAGAACGATATACTAAACGTAGTTAAATTATAAATTAAAATATGCAAGGAACCTATTGATGAAATTACAGTTTCTTGGTTTCTAATTGTTAAAATGGACACGAATCACCACAAACAGCCTCCATTTTGTTTTCGATTTGTGTTGGTGTTGATATTTCTTTAGTCAAAAGTTTAATAACAGCGAGAAATTCATTTTTCAAAGCAACTCGACTAAAGGGTCGTTCGAGCTCTATTATAATAGAATAGATCGAAGCTGTTGGAGTTGAAACTTTGTGTAAAGTTTGTTGAAACTTATCACTGAAAAATACATTAAGATTTTATTTATCTATTTGAGGCAAAACTACGTATATTGTTTTTTACAATGTGTATTGACTTCTGACCCGGTCGCATTCCTTTTTAAGCATATTTATATCTAAATTACATAAAAAACTGTTTTGTCAACATTTTGTTACGCTGATTACATATTATTTACAAACAATATATTTTGTGTAAATATTATCTAACGACTAGTGGGCACATTTAATTCAATAATAACCTACTTCGAAAAATAACAGTCAGATAAAGTTTTTCAATTGGTATTTCTCAATCTATGAATTTTAGGTATCGTATACGAAAGTTGTTATTAAAAGTTTGAGATAGACAAATCAAAACATGCGTTTGAAGTATTGTTTCCATTCCGATTGATTTGAACGCATCAACCGCTTCTTCAGGTGTCGACAAACGTTGACCTCGCAATTTATTTTTGATCTAAGAGTATCAGAACAAATCATTGTGTGTCAAACATAAACCGTACAGCGGATGACCCATCAATTCGATATTTTTGACTGTTAAAAAACGTTTTGTTTCAACTGATGCGTGAGAGCTCGCATTGCCGTGGTGGATGATGATTCGTCTTCTGCCGATTGGTTTCTCTAATTTTTTCGAACACTACTGGCAAAAAATGCTGGTGTATCATTTAGAATTGACCGTTCTACGTCACTCTAATTGAACGGTGGCGACATGTCCAGTTATTCCAAAGAAACCTTTGATTCGAAGTGCTTCGTGCGCGAAACTTTTGTTGGATTTGGCTCCATACAGTCGATTGTTATTTAATTTCCAGTTTATATGCATACATCCATGATTTATCGCCTGTAACTATCTTATAGAAGCATTGAAAGTGATTTTTTACAGCATTTCTTTGCACCAATCGACACGAGCTGTTTTTAATTATTGCCAAATTATGCGGTATCCAACACAAATATTTTTGAAAACGTTCATGCTATATCAAGTGCTATATTGAGTGGAATTAACGCCTCAATCTCACGGTATGTCACATGACGATCTTGCAAAATCAGTTTAAGCACTGTATCGATGTTTTAGACAACCACTGAAACGCGGTGCTTCATCCAGTAGTCGGCTTAATCTACGTCCAAACAACTCAAATATCTCTCGTATGATTACACGTTCTGAGTACGTTCACCATTAAAAATGTCAAATTTTATGACGGAAATGTCAGATTTGACATATTTACATCAGTGTTGCCATATCTCAAAACATAACTAGCAATTCTCGTATTAAGTTTATTAATCTGATATAAATATGAATTCAAATTTCTATCGAAAACTTATTCACGAGTTATTATAAACGAGTAAATCTCGTATAGTTGCAATTCGGAGATGACGTGATTAATATTTATTGCAAGCCACTGATTTGTTTTCGAATCAACCGAAAGCAATTTAAATACCTTGCATAAACTATTCCTTTTAAATAGTTAAATTCACTTTCTCTACAGTAAAAATACAATATAATTACTTTTAATTATACAGTGTTGTTAACACTACATGTAATTAATTAACAGTACTTGTACTTGAAGAACTAATTACGTGTCATTTGAGTTTTAAAACAAACTCACATAGACTTGTTTGCAATTGGGACAGTTTTAAGCTACTATAATATTATTAGGGGGGCTGAACAAATAGATGGCGCTACTACTATTAAATCCATATGATTTTCAGTTACCTATAACCTTGTAAAGACAGTTATGGCATCATAAAAAGGGAAAAAACCTTTAGGGAAAGATTACACTTTTAGTAGTAATCAAACTAAAAAGTTATAAATAATTTTCGAACTAACTTAGTGTTTTGGAATGTGGAACGAGGATTGTTACGTGACCAGTATCTACAATTGTGCCGATTTACGTTTCCATTAATAATTTCAAAATAATATTTGAATGTTCCCCACAATTTCTGTGTTTAAAAGTTAAAAAAATGGGTTTTTCGCGATTATCAGCGAAACGGTGAGTTCTGTCATGAAAATACCTTAGACGAAAATTGTAGATCATAAAATTATCTACAAAAAATGTACTAACACTTTTTACCTACGAGCCACCGTTTCTGAGATATAATGATTCAAAAAGTTGTAAAAGTTATAATATAAAATATAACCACATCGTCGAACTTTAGCAACATTTTCGTCAATTGATAATTTATTTGATGCACTTATGACAGTTCAAACCAGTCAACAGAAATTTCTTACAAATACTGACAACAAGTCTCGGTTCATTTCCATGTTGTAAGAAAAGTTTACTGCTGAAAATATATTGATGAAACCATTAAATACGACAACTTTTACAATTTTTTGAATCATTATATCTCATAAACAGTAGCTTGTAGGAAAAAAAGTATTGATACGTTTTTTGTAGATAATTCTTTGATCTACAATTTTTGTCTGAAGTATTTTCATCATAAAACTCACCGTTTTGCTGAAAATTGCGAAAAACTCATTTTTTTGACCTGTGACCTTGAATAAATTTTTTTCCATACACAGAAATGATGGGGGACATTCAAATTCTATGTTCTATGTTCAATTTTCAGCATGATGGGATTTTATGTAACCTCGAAATCGTCATCTGATAACTCTTGAACCAACGTTACTTTGTATGGAGGGAATTTTCATTAGGGATGTTTGCGAAATATCAAGTTCCCTGTATATTTGTCCAATACTCAAGTGTGGATCGTCTTCTAACAGGACACAAACATCTAAAGATTTGTTTCCAGTTGATGCAGTTTTTCTGAAATCTGATTCGGATAAATCTTTTACTGAACCAGTTTCGTTAAACTTTTTTACTGATCTTGTTTTCGGTTAGGATATAAATTATTAAAAATATTACACGTTTCTTTCAATGAACTTCAACAATAATAATTTCACATTTCTTAAGAATTTCTAAGAGCACAAAATATACAGAGTGATCCATTTGAAATAACAAAGTTCATTGTGTTTTCGGAAAAGTCGTACAAGCCGAGATAATTGAGGCGTTCCGTACATAAAACTCACTTTGTATATATAAATATGTCAAAATAATGAAAAATCTTCTTCATACTGTGTGTTTTAAAAAAATGAGACGTCTTATTGATTTTTTGAAAAAATCGAGCTTAAAAAACACATGGTGTTTATTAGAAACAATAAGGCACATTAAATATGGTTAATTTAATGTATTTTTTTATATAGATGGCGTTAATTCTTCAATGTAGTAACTAAAACAAGAAATTAATTTAAAAAGTCCACAACAGAGTCCAAAAATTTGTTATTAATAAATAATTTTATCATTAATATTTGGAAATATTTCATGTATCGGTAAAAAATTCTCTCATAATATGTACATTTCCCAGCATGTAATATATTTATTGTAATTAATTATTATTGTGTACGATTTAATAATTATTTAAATACCAGTTGTTTGCAAAAGTATTGAGAATTGTGATGCGATTTAAATTGGGGTCAGGTCAAATGACATTTCACTTTCTTTTTTTCATCTCAGTAACAAACAACAAAGACGATTCATAAATTTCTGTATTTTTTCCATTATTCGATAGATGTTAGTAAAAGTGGAGACGAAACAATGACTGAAGAACGAAAAAAAATTCACATGTTCAATTTAATGCGAAAAAAATCGTTAATTACAGTTTGTGGGATTCAAAGCTATGAGAAATTTCTTATTGCATTATTTCTATTGATGACAATTTGTTTATATGCTATTTTTCTGTCATCATAATAATTTAAGCAAATACAGAAAAGAAACAAAGGTCATTGTAAGCTTCAGTGGTATAAAGTTGTCTAATTACGTTAGAAAATACTAGAGGGTGTGACTTCCAGTTCCCTTCAAAAAATTTAGTTATGAGACACTCTCCATAAGAAGATCTCTTAAATGTCTGAACATGGGGATTGCATCATTTACTGTTGCTAAAATGACCAAATTATTCTTAATATAAATTTTCCTTTTCTAGAGTCCAAGGCTGCTTTTCTAAAGAATTTTTTATCTTCTACAAAAGTTGTTTCACTTATTCGGGGACACACCATATATATCGAGAGTTTTTGATGGAATTGCTGCAAACATTGCGAATTTTTCACGAATAACGAAATTTCTGGTTTTTTATCCGCATCTTCTACAAAAAACCATTTTTATTAACGAAATTAATTGAAAATTACTATTTGAAGTACAAAAACTAGAACAGAATTTATTTTATATATTCAAATAACAAAATTTTTGGTTTTTTATTCCCATCTTCTATAAAAAACCATTTTTTTCAACGAAATTAGGCAAAAACTTCCTTTTTCACGTACCAAACATAAAATAAAATTTATTTTCTATATTCAAATAACAAAATTTTTGGTTTTTTATTCCTATCTTCTACAAAAACCCATTTTTTTCAACGAAATTAAGCAAAAACTTACTTTTTGACGTACCAAACATAAAATAAAATTTATTTTCTATATTCAAATAACAGAATTTTTGATTTTTTATTCCCATCTTCTACAAAAACCCATTTTTTTCAACGAAATTGGGCAAAAACTTACTTTTTGACGTACCAAACAAAATTAAATTTATTTTATATATTCAAATAACCAAATTTTTGGTTTTTTATTCCTATCTTCTACAAAAACCCATTTTTTTCAACGAAATTAGGCAAAAACTTACTTTTTGACGTACCAAACAAAATAAAATTTATTTTATATATACAAATAACAAAATTTTTGATTTTTTATTCCTATCTTCTACAAAAAACCATTTTTTTTCAACGAAATTAGGCAAAAACTTCCTTTTTGACGTACCAAACATAAAATAAAATTTATTTTCTATATTCAAATAACAAAATTTTTGGTTTTTTATTCCCATCTTCTATAAAAAACCCATTTTTTTCAACGAAATTAGGCAAAAACTTACTTTTTGACGTACCAAACAAAATAAAATTTATTTTATATATACAAATAAGAAAATTTTTGATTTTTTATTCTCATTTTTACAAAAAACCATTTTTTTCAACGAAATTAGGCAAAAACTTACTTTTTGACGTACCAAACATAAAATAAAATTTATTTTCTATATTCAAATAACAAAATTTTTGGTTTTTTATTCCCATCTTCTATAAAAAACCCATTTTTTTCAACGAAATTAGGCAAAAACTTACTTTTTGACGTACCAAACAAAATAAAATTTATTTTATATATACAAATAAGAAAATTTTTGATTTTTTATTCTCATTTTTACAAAAAACCATTTTTTTAACGAAATTAGGCAGAAACTTACTTTTTGACGTACCAAACATGAAATAATATTTATTTTATATATTCAAATAACAAAATTTTTGGTTTTTTATTCCCATCTTCTACAAAAAAAAATTTTTTTTCAACGAAATTAGGCAAAAACTTCCTTTTTCACGTACCAAACATAAAATAAAATTTATTTTCTATATTCAAATAACAAAATTTTTGGTTTTTTATTCCTATCTTCTACAAAAACCCATTTTTTTCAACGAAATTAAGCAAAAACTTACTTTTTGACGTACCAAACATAAAATAAAATTTATTTTCTATATTCAAATAACAGAATTTTTGATTTTTTATTCCCATCTTCTACAAAAACCCATTTTTTTCAACGAAATTGGGCAAAAACTTACTTTTTGACGTACCAAACAAAATTAAATTTATTTTATATATTCAAATAACCAAATTTTTGGTTTTTTATTCCTATCTTCTACAAAAACCCATTTTTTTCAACGAAATTAGGCAAAAACTTACTTTTTGACGTACCAAACAAAATAAAATTTATTTTATATATACAAATAACAAAATTTTTGATTTTTTATTCCTATCTTCTACAAAAAACCATTTTTTTTCAACGAAATTAGGCAAAAACTTCCTTTTTGACGTACCAAACATAAAATAAAATTTATTTTCTATATTCAAATAACAAAATTTTTGGTTTTTTATTCCCATCTTCTATAAAAAACCCATTTTTTTCAACGAAATTAGGCAAAAACTTACTTTTTGACGTACCAAACAAAATAAAATTTATTTTATATATACAAATAAGAAAATTTTTGATTTTTTATTCTCATTTTTACAAAAAACCATTTTTTTCAACGAAATTAGGCAAAAACTTACTTTTTGACGTACCAAACATAAAATAAAATTTATTTTCTATATTCAAATAACAAAATTTTTGGTTTTTTATTCCCATCTTCTATAAAAAACCCATTTTTTTCAACGAAATTAGGCAAAAACTTACTTTTTGACGTACCAAACATAAAATAAAATTTATTTTATATATTCAAATAACAAAATTTTCGATTTTTTATTCCCATCTTCTACAAAAAACCATTTTTTCAACGAAATTAGGCAAAAACTTACTTTTTGACGTACCAAACATAAAATAAAATTTATTTTCTATATTCAAATAACAAAATTTTTGGTTTTTTATTCCCATCTTCTATAAAAAACCCATTTTTTTCAACGAAATTAGGCAAAAACTTACTTTTTGACGTACCAAACAAAATAAAATTTATTTTATATATACAAATAAGAAAATTTTTGATTTTTTATTCTCATTTTTACAAAAAACCATTTTTTTCAACGAAATTAGGCAAAAACTTACTTTTTGACGTACCAAACATAAAATAAAATTTATTTTCTATATTCAAATAACAAAATTTTTGGTTTTTTATTCCCATCTTCTATAAAAAACCCATTTTTTTCAACGAAATTAGGCAAAAACTTACTTTTTGACGTACCAAACATAAAATAAAATTTATTTTATATATTCAAATAACAAAATTTTCGATTTTTTATTCCCATCTTCTACAAAAAAACCATTTTTTCAACGAAATTAGGCAAAAACTTACTTTTTGACGTACCAAACATAAAATAAAATTTATTTTATATATTCAAATAACAAAATTTTCGATTTTTTATTCCCATCTTCTACAAAAAACCATTTTTTCAACGAAATTAGGCAAAAACTTACTTTTTGACGTACCAAACATAAAATAAAATTTATTTTATATATTCAAATAACAAAATTTTTGGTTTTTTATTCCCATCTTCTACAAAAAACCATTTTTTTCAACGAAAATAGATAAAAACTTACTAATAGGTGAAAACTTATTTTTTGACGTACAAAACATTGAACAAAATTTATTTTATATATTCAATCAACACAATTTTTTGTTTTTAGTCCCATCTTCTACAAAAAAAACATTTTTTTAACGAAATTAGGCAGAAACTTACTTTTTGACATACAAAACATAAAACAAATTTATTTGATTTAGAATTTTCTATTTAATTTTGATTCAATACAAAAAAATAAATAAAATTTTTTGATCGGAACTTGTCACGTCAAAATTTCGGCTTATATCTACTTTCCATTGGTGTAAAAAAATAAGCATTACTTTGGAAACTTGTCTCAAAAAAAGCATAAATCCGAAAAATTTTCAGTATGTATGTAGAAGAGCGAGAAAAGTATTTCTCTCACATGTTGCACACTATACTTTTTCTACAACTGCACAAATTAAAAGAATAAAAGTAATGAAACTAAATGTTTATTTTATGACATAACATTATTTAAAATTGTACTTGAAGTTTATTTTATGATTAGTATAACCAAAATACTACTAAAGTACCATCTTAACTGTTAAATAACATTACTTAAAATTGTAGTTGATTGTGATATTTTCACAATTTTGTATAGCTAAACCCGGAACGTCATTTCTTTTTATTAAATTTTCTATTATGTTAATTTTAGATATTAAGGGTTGATCGTTCTTATACGGTGTATTTTCTGACTCTATTTCTGTAAGGTGTTTGAGGGGTTTTCCGATGGAGTTGACGTTTTATTTGCACAAATATCTATCTACCATAATTTGAAATAGAATTTTTAATGGTTATTTAATTGTTTTTAACTACTAAAAAACCCACTAGTTAGAAAAATATATATTAACTCAAGGAAATAATAAAATAAAATGCTAAAAATAGTGCCTTCCAAATAATTTTTATTCCAGGTCTGGAGCCGACAATATGTAAGTCCAGTTTTCGAAAAAGATTTTATTTTTGTATTTCTTCTCCATTCCATATATTTCTCGTATGCTAATTCATATTTTTTTCTTGAAATTTTCGTCTTTTTTCGATATCTCTGGTGGAGTATTATCAAAATCGTCATTACTGTGAGTATCCATATCCGTAGATATAATTATGTCCTACTAAAATAATATTTAATGGAAATTGCGATTTTTATCGAAGCACGATTGAAAACTACCTTAAGAATTTAAAAAACTTCTATAATCTGAAAATTGTGTCAACTATAATAGCCAACTAAGTTTTCGTCGATTTTTGTCGATTCCCGATATAATTGTTCGAAATTAAGTTAGCCATGAGAAATACGTCACTTTTCATAGCAGTTGTAGAAAAAATAATGTACTTAACACGATCGCAAACGTTTTTTTTTATTACCCAAAGACTTCCAGAACTCGCCCGCGGCGCTCCCTAGAACCTAATCTACTCGTCTGAAAAAATAAAACTTTCCGGACTTGTTTAGTAAATAACAATTCCAGTTGTTTTGAAAATGGTAAATTAGAAAGTAGTTTAGATGGAAATTTCGTAACCATAATGAAATTCCAAGTACACCACTAAATGTTCACGTTTTCTTGATAAATGATTTCTCGCAGTAACATCTCAGAGAAAATATACAAAACAAGAAGAATGCGTTAGAAAAAAAAAACGACTAACTATCATCAGTTATCCTCGTTACTACTTATCTGCTAATGATATATAAATAACTATTCCGGTATATCTTGATAGATTAGAGATATCGTTAAAAAAGTATCACGGCTTTTCACATTATACTTCACAACGGTGATAAATCAACGTTGTTGTTTCGTCGAGAGGATTCGCGATTCGTACAAAATAGGACATTTTATAGTCAACGCACATTTGAGGAAATATCGGTAATTGATTATTTGAAATGTCATTTAAATCGTATTATAAATCAACAACACGTGCAAATGAATGGTATTATTCATTCAAATTTGTTGTATAGTCCAGGTAAATTAGACTTTGGAATGAAAAAAATGTCAACCTACACTCTAACAATTAGAAATGGTTTATATACAGAGTGAGTTTTTTGTATGAAACGCTTCAATTATCTCGGAAACGATTTTTATAAATTTTTGTATACAAAGGACTTGTGATATTATGGTGGTATTTACATTGTTGTCAGATTTTTCCTTTTTCTAGAAAAATAATGAACTTTGTTATTTCAAATGGATCCAATTATATATTTTGTATTTGTTTACTTGAAAAAATACTCTAGGGTCAAATGTGCTCCATGTTAAGTTCCTTTTTCAAAGGATTCGTTGATTAGAGAACATAAAAAGTTGATAATCATTTCTGGAAAATTCAAAAATAACTCAAACCATCGATGCCGCAGGATTTCTTGTTTTGAATTCTGGGTATGGTTTGCTCCAGCTCAAATTTATTTATAGGTAAAGAAGAGACTGTCAGTGATTCTAAAAGAACGAGAAAAGAAAGAGCATCTAGTATATCGCGCTCCAAAAATAGAAAATTTCACCCGATAGCCAAAAAATGATAAAAAACTTATTTTGTAAAAGACATTATGTAAATCCAAAAACTGTAGAAAATAATGAAGTGAAAACCGATATATAAACATATATTTGAGACAAAAAAATAAAATTTTATAACCTACATAACATAAAAACTTATTTTAATTACTCAAATTAATATTTACAGTGAAATTAGGATAATTGTTTATATTACGAGGTCCGGTTATTAAATAACACACACCTTTCCATACGGTTTTTCCATCGATCGAAGCAGTGCTGGAAGTCTTCTTTGGTGATGGCCTCCAGCAGCTCTGTCGTTGTTTGCTTTACCGCTTCCATCGACTCAAATCAGGTCCCTTTCAAAGCAGATCCATTGACGCAAGAGCTTTTGGTCAGGAGTCAGACTTTTGTCACGTATAAATTTTTTCTTCTTCTTTATCGGCGTTTACAGCCTCGGCAATCATTCGAATGCTCATTCGACGATCTGCACGCACAATTTAGTTGATTTTGGCCACTGTTTCCGGAGTTGAAACAGTTACAGGGCGACCTTGGCGCTGGTCATCTTCAGTGCTCTCTCGGCCCTCACTAAACTATTTAAAGCACTCAAAAACACTCGCACGAGATAGAGAATTGTCCCCATAGGCCTCTTGCAACAATTTATAGCACTCAGTTGGAGTTTTTCGTCACATATGGTTTTCGGCACGAGAAAAAAGCGCGTCCGTTTCAAATCACTAATGCACAAATATTGTGATAGTGACAGAACGTGTTTTGCGACGTGTATAGACAAGTTATCTGGATACCAAACGCACTACTCGTTTTTTATCCCACGTGTTTGGGGCGCCCTCTAGGCGCGCACCTCGTATTATTAATTATATTTGGTATTTTTGGTTTTTTCTACTAAAAAATTTTGAGGTTATAGCTTCTATTTTTATGGTTGAAGGCGTCCCAGTATCGAGAAAATCGATAAGTGTCGATTTGGGCTCTGGCTCCTCCAGTGTAGAAATTTGTACTCTGGGCGTATCTTCAAATTTTCGGTTTTCGATATTAAAAAATTTATTGACCGTCTATTTTTTATTGCTGAGAGTATTTTCGATGTAGCCTTCTGCGACGGCGAGTAAAAAAGCAGACGGTCGCCTAAAACAGTGACCCGTGTAGACCTTGGGGTTGGGCAAATTTAAATATTGTGTTATAATGGAATCTTCCAATTCTGGTTAATACCAACAAGTTGTTTGGTACATGTAAAGACACATATTTTTTGTAAATATCGATGAAACTTTGTTTATGGGTCTTTGATCATCGTTTTATGAAATTTATTTAGATATATCAATGTTTAAATTGAGATTTATGGTAGTTTTCAACATCGATAATGGGATCATTATTCCATTGACTTTTTCGAGGAATATACAATAAGAACAAACCAAAAAATCGCAAAATGACTTCATGTATATAATTTTTTGACTTTTCCGTAGAATTTGAGTTACATTGCACGCAATTTCTGTAATTTCAGGGGAAGTGCGATCAGATTCTTCTTCCACGTTTATTTAGCTTGACAATCTCAGTGTTTTAACAATCAAAATTCGAAAAATATTTCTCAAAATAACGATGATTTTCTCACTTTTTTTCGCGCGCTTTTAAACGTATCAATAATATGTAATTACACGTATTTTTATGAGTTTTTTAAAGCTTTATTTAAGTGGTGGTCGTAGATAAAATACTTTATTTGATTCAATAATAGTAGTATTCGTACATTTTGATACAATTCAATATTTATAACAAAATAACGTGGTGTCGATACTGCTGTAGCTTGTCGGACGAAACTTGGTCGGCGCTGGTGACGTAAGCAACTGGTTAGCACTTTAAAAATTCTATATCTGCTTAAGTGAGTGCTAGAAACAGCAAAATTCATGTTATAGCGTGCTGAATCATTTAAGCCCGACTTAGTTTTCATGTCCATCAAAGCAATAGATTTTAGAGGTCAATTTGGGGTCAATATACATTAAAAATTAGTGAATCCGGCACTGCTAGATACTGTAGACGAACTATCGGCAACAGTGATTATTCTTTTTAATTCTGATCTGTTATAATCAACGTTGGATTTTAATTGAGTTCAACTAGAAGTTTTGAAAACAATAAACATAAATTTGCAACGTTGTAAAATGCAAGTTACCGTTATTATTTATTGCAAGAATTATAAATTATTGCTTAATGCTTAATGAAAAAAAAATTATTACCGTTTGTTTATATAAAAACTAGGTTATACATCATTTCAGTTTTTATAAAAAAAAAAAGCAGAGAAAGAGAGAATCAATTTTCCCATCTATGATATTAAAACATATGTAATAGTTTATGTCCCGTAGAAAGGTTTTTACTGAAGATATTTAGTTTTTTGACACTGAAATGTTTGGGTGTTTCAAAACTTTCGCACCAAATCACCAAACAATCACATGTTTATAACGCATAGATTAATCGCAAATTAACAATTAGGTTCAGCCAATCAAAACTTGTAGAACGTTTAAGTTCCTCCCTATCGAGCGGTTGATAGAGCCATAAAAGTATTTAGCTGCTGCCGCATTTTTGAATTTTGCGTTATAGACATACGATTGGTAATTATTAATCGATTTCTTTCGCTTAATTCAGTGATATAACTCGCATGCGAACGTTTTAAAACACCCGATATATATTTTTTTCATACATTCATTCCTCCTTGCAAACACAATAATTATTATATTGGTTTGTACGTTTAAACTATTTGAAAATATTTATACTGACGTTTAGAAACGCTTACAGCCTCATACAATGTTTCATATTGATGTTATTGTGTATATTCATTGAAGAAAACCAAGTGGCTTTTGCGTTGCCAATCCATTATACGAGGAAAGTGCCAAAAGTACCTGACCCAACAAAGAATACACAAAAATGAGGTGACGACCCAAGAAATGTTGAAGAAAATCCACTGGATGATCGTCGACTGAAAGTTCGCGCGCTAGCAGATGTAGCAACTATTCCAAAAAACGCAGTACTTCTTCTTATTTTTCTTCATCGTACTTTAGTCCTGTGTTGCCTAGCTGCAGCTGGGATGATGAAGACCAGCTTTCATACCATCTTGTAGTTGGTCGGTTTGTATTCGGTTTTTCTTCCTTTGCAATCTTTGCCAACCTTTCATTCTGTCTACGTGGTCTCTACATTCCCTTCGCCGATTTCTCGCCATCCGCTGGTCTCTATCGCGTATGTCATTACTGGTCTCACACAGGTCTTGTATATTCTGACTTTCATATACTAATCATATATTTATTCCACCAAATTACATCTCTCAGGTACCCTGATATTAATGACGCCTTGGTTGTTTGAGCTTTCACTCTTTCATTCTCTAGATTTCTATTATTTGGTTTTCTTCGGGGATATTTGCACGTTAAAAGCTTTCGCTATTTGTTTCCCATCCAGTATCCTCTTCCGGCTTGCTTTACCTCGTTTATAATATCATCCATTACGATGCTGAAGAAGATCGGGCTGAGGCTGGACATGAGAAAGCTATGCACAAGATCTGAGTCATGTTTGCTTACAATCGAATAAATACATCATCGTGAAGATGTTTCCATCTGCAGGCGTCTGTTTTTTGGGTTTAGATTGCTACTTCATGCACACTATTCTCCAGATTTAGCCCTCTCGGATTATTTTCTGTTCCCAGACCTGAAAAAATCGCTCGGTGGTCAAAGATTTTCCAACAATGAATTCACTTTCCAAAATCTTTTTATTTTCTTCATTGGGCCGGGTACTTCTGGAACCATCCTCGTATGTTGTGATATCTTTGACTCATTGAAAATACTACGTGGTGTTTTATTCAAGTGACTCTATGTAACGTTCGCTATTTAACACGAAGATATAATATTTAGATTAAGAACTAACATTGTGAGAGCCAATCTACATCGTTAATCTACATTGTCTATTTAAAAATGAAAGCTAAAAACTTTTATTTCTACTTTCCTGAAATTGCTACTAGATATTTACAATATTGGTGACAAATTCTCGTTTCTAATGTTCATATAATTGTATATGAATGATGTAAAAATATGACATTAATTCAGTGAAGTCTACTTACATACTTGGGAGTCGAATTTTGAGGTTATGTACACGTACCTGAAAAAACAAATATAATACAATGTGATTCAACAAAAACATAACCGACAAAAAACATCAAACAAATTTTCTGATCTTTGCAATAAGATAGAATAACTATTATTATTTGTTTGAATGATTTCTGAGGTACATAGACAAAATCTTGAACATTACAGTCCTCAAGTTCGAATCTTAACCTAGCACTGTGTTCCTTGGTTAGATGGCTAGGGTCAGCTACTCTGGGTCTATTTTGAGCATTTCTTGAATAATTTCTCACGGTTTGTGAAGCTACTTTTCCATATACAGCTTAAATTAACTCTTGTTAAAGCTGTCTTGCCATTCGTAAAACTTGCAGTCTCAAAAATCTCATGTCTATAGTTGCTGACTCTGTCACCGGCCTTGTATCACATTCTTTCGATATCTTGTAACTACCCGTGATTGTATAACAAACTAAACTTGAATGTAGTCAGCTACATTATCAGTAAAGACAATCATTGGAGGGATCGAGGTGGAGGGATTTGTCTGCTACCATTTGAAAGACCACTTTTGAATTTTAATTAGATTATTCATCAGGACAGTTTGTAAGCGAAGATCACTAGCGAAATATTTGTTGTGGTAAAAGTTGTCGACTACAAGTTTAGCGTAGATCCGTTAAAGTGCTCTCTAGATTTCTGGAAGATATAGATACTGTTCAAATGTGAAATCATACTCAATCAACCTTAATAATGCTGTATTTGATAAAGAAAAAATAAATTGCTGAAAGAGGTCAAGATTTTGATGGACATAGTGACATGTTTGCCTTTTCAATAAAACTTAATAGGTTGAACTAACATTACGTTTAATGATTCCTGTCTTGTATGGAAGGAAACTCAAGATTTTGATCTTCCACATATTGATTTTGGGAATTACGAGTTATGGATAACAAAATTTGTGAAGCTAAGGCTAAGGAGAGTTTTAGGATGCTGATACTGTTGTATTTAATGGAAAAATTAGCTTCCTAAACAATAATTTGCTGAAAGGGGTTAAGATTTTGATAAACATGTTCACAAGCTTTCTATCTTTCTAGATAGAACCATATTTAATGGATTGAACAGCATTACATTCAATGATTCCTGTCTTGTATGGAAGGAAACTCAAGATTTTGATCTTCCACATATTGATTTTGGGAATTACGAGTTATGGATAACAAAATTTGTGAAGCTAAGGCTAAGGAGAGTTTTAGGATGCTGATACTGTTGTATTTAATGGAAAAATTGCTTTCCTAAACAATAATTTGCTGAAAAGGGATAAGATTTTGATAAAAGTGTTCACAAGCTTTCTATCTTTTTAGATAGAACCATATTTAATGGATTGACCAACATTACATTCAATGATTCTTATCTCGTATGGATGGAAACTCAAGATTTGAGTTTCCATTTATTGAATTTGGGAATAACGAGTTATGAAAGACAAAATTTGTAGAACTCAAGTTTTTATCCATATGCTAATAATTTTGAATCCATATAAATTTAGTGGCGTGTGGGATAGAAAAGTTTTCGCGAGAAACACAAGGACGGAAATAGTTTTAAACAAAATGTTGTCTCATATGAAAACCTATTGTTCAACAGCACGTGACATGTTTCCTTTTTGTTTAAAAGAGGTACATGGACACCACTTTGTTGGATGATTGCCTACCTCTAACTAAAATTGTTGTAGAACTTTCATCCACCTAAGACAGAGCACCGAAGAGGTGATAAGAACAGTGGATTTCGGCTTTCCCAAAACGAAGCGGAATTGTAGATTCAAAGAGGATTCAATTTGAAAAAGGAGGAAGAAGAAGAAGAAGAGGAAACGAAACTATTAGATTGTTAACTGAATAATTTAATTGCCTCATTATTTCCGATCTTTTCAATATTATTTTTTATCAATCAAACGTCTTGTTGATAAAAAACTTAATCTTATAAAAAAAGTAGGATGTAAGCAATTTAGATATATGTCGAATAGCATTAATAATTTCTTCGACTACCAGTGTTAGCATTCAATAATTTACCCAAAGGTATCATTAAAATGTTTATAACAAATTGCATGTGTGTCTCAAAAATAGTACTTATAAATTTTAATTCATACTTTTGTAGTATCTATTTAGTTCTTTCTGCGTTTATAAAGCATTATTAAAGATAATTATATTACTATATCAATTATTTATGCGAGTCATTAGTAGTTTTTAATGATATTATACGAGGATGGTCCCAAAAGTACCTCGTTTAAACTCTGCTACCAAATATTGATAACTAAGAAGCAGTTTCACCCAGAAAAGAATCCAGTTGATCTTTTATATTGTTTGGGCTTTAAATAAAAGTATTGTGTCACATAAAGATGACAAATATTTTCACTATTCACTATTAGTGGATGCCAAACAAATACTAAACAACGTGGCGTCTTCAAACTTGAAACATATACTGTATAGATTGAGACATTTGTCATATCTGTGGACAAACTTTTCTATACCCTCTTTAAAAAAAGTTGCCGCCAATGAATTCAAATAGAGTACAAAAAGACCTTGAAACTTCTGGAAATTCCAAAGACAAAGCAGTAACGGTGAATCTTCGGTTTTTTTTAACCATTCTATCAATTTGTTGAGCCAGGTCATCTGAAACGACAGATTCGCGTCCTTGGCCCCTTTCATCATGCACATCATTACGGCCATCTTTAAACTATCACTATCACTCATGAAGTTTCCCCATACAAACGAATCACACTTGGCGAGAGCATCAATTATGCTGTAGCACAACGCCGACTGACGCCTGAATGGCAACAATGGCGGAGAGTGTGCTGCGAAAGCTTCGCAGTTGCATGTCCGCTTTCTTCTGCGCGCGTAGCGCATTAACACTCAAGATGTATCTTACTGAAAGTACAGTTCTTGAAGTGTAACTAGTTTATAAATAGGATAGGACTGTTTGGTCATTATATAAGAATCAATCTTAGAACAAACCAAGCGTAGAGGTGGGTATTAACTAATTTTAGTTTGAATGAGAAATAAAATGTTACAAAACAAGTGATGAGTTGATTTTAATATCGTTATTTATTATAGATCTTTAAGGACGAGGCGACGAAGGAGCCGAGTCAAGAATATCTAATCAAGCACCGTAATTAACTTCATGTACGTAAACGAGGTCTGGCTATTAAATAACGAGACTGGTTACGAAAAAGGGTTTTATTATGAAAATTATTCTACATTCGAATGCTTCCCTTCAATATACACCCCTCCCCTCGTCACACACCTTTGCTGGAAGTCTTCTACACAGCAGAGCTTTTTCTAACCTTTCAAGGAAATCTGAGCAGATCCATCGACGCAAGAGCTTTTTTTATCGGCGTTTATAGTCTCGGCAATCATCCAGAGGTTCATTCGAAGATCTGCACGCACAATTTGGTTGATTTTTGGTCACTGTTTCTGGAGTTCTAGTAAGAATGTAATCTGAAGCAGATCGTCGTCAAACAAACCAAGTATACTTGGAAATTCTTTCTGAAATAAGACAACAATTTGATAAACGATTCCAAGACTTTAAAATCATATTGATTGTGGCACAGTTCGTCAACTCTCCCTTTGTAGAGGTCGATGCAGAAGATTTTTTTGGCGGAGATCAGGCTGCAGTTGAAATAGAAGCTGTTGGTTATCAGAATGTATCTAAAATCTCTCTCTATCACTGAAAATGTCTGGCCTCTAGTCCCCAAAGAAAAGTATCAAATTGTGGTTCAAGTTGCATTGAGATTGAAAGCTTCAGTTCTACATATTTGTATGAAGCATCTTTTTCAAGTTTGAAATTCATAAAAAACAAATATAGAAACATTTGGACAACTGCATCAGAATGGCGGCTACAACTCACTCTCCAATCTTCAAGAAAATACTTGATGACCAAAAAGATTTCATTTAAATGAACATTTAAACTTTTTTTGTTACACTATTTGGATTAATACTAGAAAGAAATGTTGGTTTGTAACAAACTGGTTTAAATTCCATTTTGTGGCAATTTCTTTGGTCCAATATTCCTAGGTAGCTCACTAAAAGGTTTATAAATGCTAGGATGGCTTACTAACTCAAAAATTTGGCGAACACAGGTCTACAACTTCCAAACAAAAGTCAATTGTACTTTCTGTATCACTGCATTTTAAAGTTTGCCAACCTCGAACAACTCATCAGAATTTGTATCGTCATCATCCAATAGTATTTCCGGTTTCTACTAGTACTGATGTTTCTATAGTAAAATGTGTCACTTTTAATTGGCAGTTGTACAAAAAAACTTTAGGAGAGAGGTCACAAAAATAACCGAAATTACTCAATTCTGCCCCTCTGAAATAGTCTTAGTACTTACAACTAATACACAAGATTTTTAAAAAGGTGTTTGCTCTAATCTTAAAAAAGTTCGATACTATGCGCCGATCGTATAACTAGCGACCTCTATGAGAGTCGGATAGAAAAACAACTTCATGAGATGTATCAGCTTTCAAAATATGAAAATTAATTACAATGTTGCCAGTGGTTTCGACAAAATCATAAAGAATATTAATAAATTCAATTGCGCCAACTTATTAACAATTTCTAATAAAATAATTACTCGACGGTATCTCTTCTTATCGATTAATGGATTGTCATTGTTAATAGATTGATTTAAAAACAGACAAACAAGCATAAAGTGTATTAAAAATAATAAACTAAACAAAAAAATAGCTTGCATAAGTTTCTTAATTGCCATCTCTACAGTATAATTCTTCTAGTAAGAGTGATCTTTCGATCGGTCATCATCCTGCTCTTTGTTTGTACCAAGTCATGCAAGGAGGCAAAACAACCGTACTACTCGGTGCGCGATGGATGAATTTGACCTATGATGATTGCGATTCAGGTCGTCGGTCGGTCGGCGCGGTCGCATCTTCTATGATGTAATAATCCTCATAAAAGGTCGTCAAGAATCGTAGTAGACATAAATGCGGATGCACATACTGAACGTTTATTTCATACAAATAAATAATTAGTAAATCAAATCAAAAAATAAGCATAATAAAGAAAATATTGTATTAAATATTTTGTTAACAACAACGTAGCACTCACAAATTTCATTCGTATTTCGACATCCAAGTTATCCTCTTCAGAGATCTGACAGCAACCTCAGGTAAGTCTACAACCAACTGCTTATTCTTGGATGACTCGGGAAAATTTGATAACAAATCTCACCAACAACTCTTTCTGCTACGCTAATAACTAAAAAGTTTCGACGTCTGACTATTCAACCAATAGCTGTCGACAAGTTTGTATAGCCACCGGAGTTAACCGCTAACAAGAAGACCTCCCGGAAACTTCCATAGAACTAAGGAAGTGGAAGAAGACTACGCTCGAAATTTCGACGCGAAACTCGATGAGGACTTGTCTGAACGACAGGAAGTGGTGGGGAAATGTCCTGTTCAGTATCCAGTCGTGGACTTGGTCTGAAGGTGGATAATAGACATAATATATTTACTGCCGAAATATCTGCACAAGGTAGGTATCACGAGTATTAAGAGAAGGACAAAAGGAGACAAAAGTCATGCAGTAAAGAGAAGTGGAAGAAATTGTTGTCGATAGATTGGTGAAAATGGATGAGTTATGGATCTATCGGTGTGGTGTATGGACCAAAATGAAGTCTTATGACACATTATAATACATTGCAAAATATTTTTTGACATTGTAATCAAATCTAAGAGAATCACAAAAATTGTGAGAAATTAGAAAAAATTTCAATGCTGTTGTAAGATGTTGCAAGACATCATAGAATGTCTTAAAAAGTTTTAAGATCTTTTTTCTGCATTCTAAAGTTTTTTAAGGCAATGTAAGATTCGTAAAATCATCTCAAACAATTTTATGACACATCAAGACGATATCAGAAGATGGAAAACAGTTGGAAAACTGCTGTAGGATCTTGTGGTACATTATAAAACATTGCGAAACATTTCTTGACATTGGGAGTCACTTCAATGAAAACTAAGACATTTAAAAACATTGTAAGACATTAGAAAACATTTTCAAAGCCACTGTAAGATGTTGCAAGACATTATAAAATGTTTTAAAAAAGTTCTAAGATCATTTTCTGCATTATAAAGCAATTTGAGGCACTATAAAATTCGTAAAATCGTCTCAAACGATTTTATGGCACATCAAGAAACATTTCTTGACATTGGGAGTCACTTTAATGAAAACTAAGACATTTAAAAACATTGTAAGACACTAGAAAACATTTTTAAAGCCTCTGTAAAATGTTGTAAGACATTATAGAGTGTTTAAAATGTTCTAAGACCATTTTCTGCATTCTAAAGCAATTTGAGGCACTATAAAATTCGTAAAATCGTCTCAAACGATTGTATGACACATCAAGACGATATTAGAAGGTGGAAAACAGTTGGAAAACTGCTGTAGGATCTTGTGGTACATTATAAAACATTGCGAAACATTTCTTGACATTGGGAGTCACTTTAATGAAAACTAAGATATTTGAAAACATTGTAAGACATTAGAAAACATTTCCAAAGCCACTGTAAGATGTTGCAAGACATAATAGAATGTTTTAAAATGTTCTAAAATCATTTTCTGCATTCTAAAACTTTTTAAGATACTATAAAATTCGTAAAATCGTCTCAAACAATTTTATGACAAATCAAGACGATATTAGAAGGTGGAAAACAGTTGGAAAACTGCTGTAGGATCTTGTGGTACATTATAAAACATTGCGAAACATTTCTTGACATTGGGAATCACTTTAATGAAAACTAAGACATTTGAAAACATTGTAAGACATTAGAAAACATTTTCAAAGCCACTGTAAGATGTTGCAAGACATAATAGAATGTTTTAAAATGTTCTAAAATCATTTTCTGCATTCTAAAACTTTTTAAGGCACTATAAAATTCCTAAAATCGTCTCAAACGATTTTATGACAAATCAAGACGATATTAGAAGGTGGAAAACAGTTGGAAAACTGCTGTAGGATCTTGTGGTACATTATAAAACATTGCGAAACATTTCTTGACATTGGGAATCACTTTAATGAAAACCAAGACATTTAAAAACATTGTAAGACATTAGAAAACATTTCCAAAGCCACTGTAAGATGTTGCAAGACATAATAGAATGTTTTAAAATGTTCTAAGATCATTTTCTGCATTCTAAAACTTTTTAAGGCACTATAAAATTCCTAAAATCGTCTCAAACGATTTTATGACAAATCAAGACGATATTAGAAGGTGAAAAACAGTTGGAAAACTGCTGTAGGATCTTGTGGTACATTATAAAATATTGCGAAACATTTCTTGACATTGGGAATCACTTTAATGAAAACCAAGACATTTAAAAACATTGTAAGACATTAGAAAACATTTTCAAAGCCACTGTAAGATGTTGCAAGACATTATAAAATGTTTTAAAAATGTTCTAAGATCATTTTCTGCATTATAAAGCAATTTGAGGCACTATAAAATTCGTAAAATCGTCTCAAACGATTTTATGGCACATCAAGAAACATTTCTTGACATTGGGAGTCACTTTAATGAAAACTAAGACATTTAAAAACATTGTAAGACACTAGAAAACATTTTTAAAGCCTCTGTAAAATGTTGTAAGACATTATAGAGTGTTTAAAATGTTCTAAGACCATTTTCTGCATTCTAAAGCTTTTTAAGGCAATGTAAGATTCGTAAAATCGTCTCAAACGATTGTATGACACATCAAGACGATATTAGAAGGTGGAAAACAGTTGGAAAACTGCTGTAGGATCTTGTGGTACATTATAAAACATTGCGAAACATTTCTTGACATTGGGAGTCACTTTAATGAAAACTAAGATATTTGAAAACATTGTAAGACATTAGAAAACATTTTCAAAGCCACTGTAAGATGTTGCAAGACATTATAAAATGTTTTAAAAATGTTCTAAGATCATTTTCTGCATTCTAAAACTTTTTAAGGCACTATAAAATTCCTAAAATCGTCTCAAACGATTTTATGACAAATCAAGACGATATTAGAAGGTGGAAAACAGTTGGAAAACTGCTGTAGGATCTTGTGGTACATTATAAAACATTGCGAAACATTTCTTGACATTGGGAATCACTTTAATGAAAACTAAGACATTTGAAAACATTGTAAGACATTAGAAAACATTTTCAAAGCCACTGTAAAATGTTGCAAGACATTATAAAATGTTTTAAAATGTTTTAAGATCTTTTTTCTGCATTCTAAAACTTTTTAAGGCACTATAAAATTCGTAAAATCGTCTCAAACAATTTTATGACACATCAAGACGATGTTTGAAGGTGGAAAACTGCTGTAGGAGAGGAGAAACATTTCTTTATATTGGGAATCACATCCACTTAGTTCCAAAATAGCGTGAGGCGAAAAAAGTTCCAAAAAAAAAGTACATAAATGAAATATTCCTATAACGTGTATAAAAAATTATATATTGAAGAAAAAAAACAAATCAGAAGATGTTTTCCATTTGCATCTTCACATTTGAAATGTAACCTGGTTTTGATTAATAGTTAACCATTAAAAAAATATTTTTATTGCTGTTTAATCTCTTAATTTGTTTTGTCTGAAGCTCTAAAGAATATGACCTTGTCACTTTATTCTAGCTAATTTATTTAAACACTTAGTCGATATGTTTTTAAAACCAAAAAAAACTAGTAAATCAATTTTAATTATTTTCTATTTTGTGGAAAAGTTAGGTGGAATCTCACGTTTTTCTCGGAGCGCGTCCGAAGTTGTGCCTGATACTCAAGAAAGACTTTTGCAATGGTTCAGAAATCATTTGGGGATAATTATCTCTAAAAATCCCAGTAGGACAAGTGGCAAAAGATACTTTGAAATGGCAGGGAAAAGGTCGAAGACACAAAATGATATCAGCGTCATAGTCCAGACATTACCTTGTCAGATTTCTTCATGTTCTCTCGGTTCAAGATATCGTTGAAAGGACAATACTAGGAGACTTCGGACAGGTCGAACAAGGACATCTCCGTTGAAGCTTTCCAGGGGTCCTGGAAAGGTGTTTCGAAGAATATTGATATTGACTTTCCGGATATTTCTTGTATATTAAATCCGTTTGTATATTTTCATAGCGATTGAGTTTCAAATGAAGTTATGTAAAGTGCAAATTTACAATTTCTATTTTCTCCATTACAAAAAACTATTGTTGAATCGAGCCGATCCGTATCTGAGTATAAACCTTCACAATCGACCATCGCCATCAACTTTCAACGATAAAAATCACTCAATTTTTTTATATTAGTACGACCTTGATAAATGAAATGTTTTCAAGAATTTTATCTCATATTCCATGTTCATTCTGCAGTTTATATAGCTGACCTACAAAATAGTTGTATCTATATCGATATATATAGTTACATATCTTAACCAGGATGTGTTTCTAATTGTTACGAAAAAAGTGGTTGAAGGTTGCCGCTGGTGGATATTTGCATTTATAAAGGACATTAAAAAAAAAACGTGAAAAACACACCCGCATATTTTTTTTTTATTTTGAACTGATCCTCGATTTATTTTTCACTATTAACTGTTACTAGCAGAGTATAAATATGTAAAATTAGATAAATCCACACTTCCGCTGTTAGTCCAGTGAGTACAGTCCAATTAGAGCCAAAACCCATACCGTTAACATCAAAATTTTGGCCGCTAAGCGATATATTTTTGTTTAAATTTTCAAAATTTCGAATTTCGCAAATAACTCGGAATCTATGCCGAATTTCGAAAAAAATGAGGGGATCAAAAATTAAGTTCAAAAAATTTCCTACGAAAAATATTCCTTGTGATTTTTCCCTAATCTCAAAATTACTTTCGCAAAAAGCGAATTTCGTGTTACTGGATTTTTTCAACAGTGCATTTTTTGCGGATAACTCAAAAAAGACTTGAAATTTAGAAGTAAATTTCTGAAAAATTATGCCGTAAATTCTCTTCTAAAATCTTGATTGTTGTAAGTATTCTAAACTTAAGTGTGGGACAGGGATAAACCGTAAAAACGCTATTCTTGTGAGAACTTTATTTAAACATTTATCAAAAATAGAGAAAATATTATAAATCGGATAAGAGAAATCAATTGCAATTTAGTCGATTTCATCATCACTCTCGAGAATTTCTTTCAAGAGGCTTATCAAGATCACGGTTTAACATTGTATAATCCATAATTAAATTATAAATATATAGCAGCTCCTTGTTCTCCAGCATGCCTGTCCACTTAACTAAACTGCTATCCTAACCTAAATTTTATTTATTTTCTTCAGATTCATAGAGAAAGTCTTCTTCTTTCTCATATTTATCGAATAAAATCGCGATAAAAACGATAAAAACAATTCAACATTTCACTAATCAAATGCTGACATTTACGACACTTTACGTACTAAAAAACAAACACAATTAATGTTTTACCTTGAAGCCCTCCCATTATGTTTTCTTTTCTGCCATTTTCACTATTTTTTTCACAATTTTCATTCAACAATTAACGTTAAAACTTTACAAGTTGCCGTCAGTCTGTTTTGCTCCGACGTCGCCCTCTACACCCGTAGAATCTTCGGCTGATGTATTGAAGAAACTCGCCCATTACAAAGAGGTTTCTTTTTTGTAATGGACCTCTATATAGAGGGTGACTGTACTCATCCGATTTTCTATTACATAAGCTTTCGTTGCGTTAAAACCAAACCCTCGAAAATCGCAAAAAGATTTAAGAAATAATTGCCGTTTTGGAGCTCACAGAGTGAGTTCAAAGGTATAATTGGTCTTATTTTAAAGGTAATCGTCTAATTGATGACCTCAAGCAAGGGTTCGGTGCTGGGTGTAGCAGAGTCACAGACAAATGTGTTTTAAGTTCACCCAGGCAACCAGCAAAAAACATTCCCGTTCGTGTTGTTTTGCAAAAAAATTTTACAAGTCTGAATTTTTTTGCAGATGCAGTTGAAAAGTAGAGACTTTAACGAGTCCCGAAATGTTGAGTTTTCTAGAAGATACAGCAGTTTCTTCTTCAGCCGGGGTACTTCCTTTCAGACTCTTCGGGGCGCGAAAATTTTTTAGTAAGATGCAACCCCGAATTTTGAGCGCATTTTACGAAGAAATGACAGCTCTTAGGGAAAAATCATAAAGGACCTTTTTTGTAGAAAATTTCTTAAACTATATTTTTGCTTCCTTCACTTTTTCAAAAATTTGGCATAGATTTCGAGTTATTTGCAAAATTCGGAATTTTAAAAATATATATCGCCAAAATTTCGATGTTAACGCTATCTTTAGGCTATACAGGTTGTCCTTAGAAAAGTTACGGATTATTAACCATTGAGTATGAGCCGCTTCTGGTCTTCAGATGTTCGAATGTATAATTTAAAAAATAAATTTCTTCAATTTTTCATTTCTTAGACCTTTTTATAAATCAATACTTCTAAATGTTGTTATATTTTAGGTCTTTTCTGTTTTAAAATTAGTTTTTCTTAATAATTTTTGAAAGATTGCTAAAAAATTGACGTTTCGACTTAACACTAACAGTCTTTAACAAAATATGATATTGACACAAGAGACCTAAAATCAAGAACATTTAGAAGCATTAATTTAGAAAATATACTTAAATATAAGTTCTGATTTAGCAACTTTGAAGACCTATAACTCAGAAACGAGGGGAGGTATGATGATTATTTATGTCACATCACATCATCTACTGACTTCCTAATTTTTTGCATCAAATCCCAGAATATTCTATATAATGTCTACCTAACATTATTTGGATTAATTTCTGAAACCGTTGGTATGCTGAACACACTGTTTATACCAACACACACAATCACACTGTCTGACGCCCGTGTCGATAACCTATTTATCGTCTTCAGAGACTGAAGGTTTACCAAAACGCGCGTCAGACAGTGTGATTGTGTGTGTTGGTATAAACAGTGTGTTCACTATTGTTTGGGTTATATAAATGGATTGTAATACACTGGGAAGTTTCTCAAATTACATTGTATACCTTGTGAGCGAAGTGAATTTCTCTAAAGACGCCCTAGTTAATAGAACAATTCGATCCTAGTAGCATCAACTATATTTTGATTTTGTTTCATTTGTTTTCATGTTCTTAAAGTTTGAAATTAGTTATTATATCATGTACGAGCAGTTTAATGGTTTGTAATAAGCAAGTTATTACAAAATATTTTTAAAAAGTATCGTGACTCATGTGAAAATAGTTGTTTTTCGAACCCACAATTTACCAGAACTTGTTTAACAAGAATACAATGAAAAGAATTCGGTTTGAACGGGCTTAATACCTACGCGAATAAAGACAAAAAAGTATTTCGTGTAGGTTGACAATAATCTTCAAAAATGAAAAATGAAATGAAAAAAGTTTTTTCATTTTTTACAGTTTTTTATTTCTTAGACCCATTGTCATGATTTTAAGTCTCTTCTGATTGACAGCTTTCTCTTTTCTATGTAAGTGAACTATTTTTAAAAATTCTCTTCACTCGTATTCGATTTTGTTCATTTTTTATCGTATTCATGGCCTATTAATCTATTTGGTAAATACTGAGATGTCTGTCCTATGTAAGTAAACAAAGTCACAATCATTACGAAGTACTTGATTTATAATTTTACTTCTTTTGTTATTGGATCTTTTAGATTTGAGTTTAGTGAGATATTTCGATTATGTACCAAGTCATTTTGAACTTTGAACATTTTATAATTTGATAGTTATTGTCCTTGTACATATGACAAAGGAATTTTTTACGTTTTTATGTTTACTTTATGTTTTGTTCTTATTTTTTTTTGCAACGTAAGATGTTATGCTGAAAAAGCTAGATAGAATCTAGTGTCTTAAGGAGTCCCTACACTATCAAGCGGCTCGAACAAATGCTTGAGGCTCCAATTGATGGGAGCTTCAAGCGTACTTCAATCTTTTGGTCAAAACTCTTAGTCGAAGCTGAGAAATGGAGGAGTGTGGAGCGTATAATGGCGTCAAATGTACATTTGGGCTTCCTGACCTTAACATTGGTTGCTGTGAAGGGGAGAAATCACAACTGGTCTATTATGAAGTGCATGTCGTTGTAATATCAAAGCGAAGTTTCAGGGATGTCGTTTGTAGACGTCCTTGATACTTTTTCTTTCCGAAGTGGACGCTTTCCATCGCTTGATTGACCAATGCTTGATGGAAATTGCCCTAGCGGCTTGACCATCCGCTTGAGTCATCCAAACTCTTTATCAATCACCGTCAATGCTTGCTACAAGCTTCAAACTATCAATCAAGCTTGATACAATCAATTTGCTCAAGCATTTGATCAAGCTGCTTGATAATCTAGGCTCTACTTTAGCAATTAAAACACTTTTAAAAGTATGGTCAAAGAATTTATACGCTGTTCCCGGTAAATATCACAGGATGATGCTGCCACCTAGTCACTTCCACGCCAACAACCAAGTACATTTTTCTATATGGAATTAGAAACAAATCTTCAGTTTTTGAATACATCGCGCATCACTGATTTCAAATATATAAAATTCTTTGCGTGTCATTGTCATCAGCGTAAATATAATTATAAGTCATTATCTAAAAAATGTTAATTTTCTGCTGTATAGACTGCGGTTAGCTTTCATTCAAAATTTCTTCATGCAGCTGTAAATAGAATTCAACGAGAGACATTGTGAAAGTTTAATTTTTTTTCAAATTAAATATTTGTTGTAATATTCTGACTACTTATTCAACGAAATTAATTTTATGTTACATGAAATGATCAATTTTATTACCTTTTGTGAACATTGTGAACATTATTACCGAGTACGAGTACCAAATAATAATTGTGGGGAAATGCCACATCAAAGATTCACTCTTAAGACGATGATACCAGAAGATTTATCTGCAAATATGGTCATTGAAAAGGGAAAAGTTGGTACAAGAAGCATAGGGAGGCAAAAAAGAAAATATATGAAGTGTTGAAAGATATATAATCGAATTGGGGTGCAAAAGTACAGAATTGAAGCATTTTGTACTGTGAATATATATTATTATACGAGAATCGTCCTAGAAAAACCTTGTCCAACAGATAAAACACAGAAATTTTGTAGAAAAATATATTTATTTTTCCACGTAATATCCTCAGGATCCTTAGATTAACTGGCCATATAACTTCTTCATTGTTTAGCCACTTTTATGTCTGTGAACAGAAAATAATCCAAAGGAGCTAAATCTGGCTAATTTGACTGACTTTATTTCATCAATTTTCGACACGGATGTATGAGCTGCGTTGTCTTGATGAAATACTTTCTTTCCGTATTCTAGGTATAGAAATTTTCACGATCTAAGAAGGCCTCCAGTTAATATATGAGATGCAATAGAATAGCCCCTATCTTTATATTTATATCTGATCCTAAACTTAGTCGGATTATGTATGGATCCAACGTCTTTGTCTGTCAGTTTATTTCGAGCAATAAAACAGTGACTTAAATTAACTGGCGACATTACTTCTTCATTATTGGAAAATCTTTGATTACCGAGCCATTTTTTCCAAGTCTGGGAAAAGAAAATAATCCGAGGGGGCTAAATCTGCCGAATACGGTAGATGAGGTAGCAATTCAAACTTTAATTCATCAACTTTCGAAATTGCAAGCACGGGTGTGTGTGATGGTGCATTGTCTTGATGAAACACTTTCCTCTCAGACAAATACTGACTTAAAACATATGCTTTCTACATTATGTACTTTCTAATGTATTTTTCAAGCAATTACAGCCATCTCTAGATCGGGCCAGGTACTTCTGGAACCATCCTCGTGGTTTAACTGTCTACTAAAAGAAGTGTTGCGCATATGGATTACGAATGCTTCGTTATTTCATTACTCTCTCATTATAAAGATAGACTATATAATCTGTTCGGTTCCGTCAATTACACCAATTGTTCTGAACATAACTGATTGTAAATTATGATGAATTAGTAGTATTTTATGGGATTATAGCGGATTTGGCATAAAATTACATCGGGAAACATCTGCCAATTCCCAGAATAAAATGTAACAGAATAATTGATTTTTATTAGTTAAGGAAACGACCGCAACATTAACGACAGTTATTTGTATTGGTTTTATAATCTAAAATCATCGTTATATAAATTTAATTAGAGCATATCGGATAACGCTAAATTATCACCAATCGGCAATCGATGAAAATAAAAATTTATTAAAAATTATTAAATAATAAACGCATAATCGGATTATGATTGTTAGAAATATATACATATGGGTACAGTTATTGCAATAAGGAAAAGAATAATCTGCAATCGATTGATCAACAAGATTTTGAAATATCTAGTGTGGAAGTTGTTCGTCTATCGAATACGAAACTAAAAACACGCAATTAGTACCAGATATAGAATTTTCCATGATCTGAGAACGTGACTAGCCTCCAGTTAATATATTAGATGCAATAGAATAGCCTCTACCTTTATATTCATATCTGATCCTTAATTTAGTCGGATTATTATGGATCCAACGTCTTTGTCTGTGTCAGTTCGTTTCGAGCCATAAAACAGTGTGTAATATAAAGTTCTTTAGCGTCTTTTGAAATATCATACCAAATAGCGCGAATGTTTGCCAGTTGAGGCAAATGATAATTATAGTTCTTCCAATATCAATTGCAGAAGACATTTATGCGAGGATCAATCAATATTTCATAAATAAGAAAATGAACTCCTTATACATTATACATTATACTCCCCGTATAAAAATCGGTAAACATCTAACAAACCCTCAGTCTACGTGGACTCATCATCTCCACTGAATCGTAAACATAAATGCATTTCTATTGGCCGAAGCTGTCGGAACGCATATGTACATAATTTCTTTGCAATATTCCTGGGAGAATAGTGAAATTGCACAGTTTAGTGAGAATAAAAACAGTTATTAAATTAATAATAGAGAGCAATCTGGTAAGGTAATCATGTTGATAATTGCTGAATTAACTAGAGTAAATAAATTTTAAATTTATCGACTTGTCACGAAAAGGGTTGGTGTGGATCATTCACAGAACCGAAAATAATAAATTTATGAGGTAACTACGCCTATGGTAGGCAAGTCTTTTTATAATCTGCAATTGATGTTGGAAAAACTATAAAAGTGTTTGCTCAAAGTTGATAGAGCTGAATTTTATAATCGATAAATAAATAATAAAAGTGTGTACTCTATAAAAAACTGTTGATAATAACAGTGTCGTCAACAAAGAAATTGGTAAAATGAAATGACTGATGCGATGAAAAGGTTGTATTTGGTTATTATAAGCTACCGTCAAGAATAGCGGTATATTTCGGTGGAATTTAAGAGATAAAAAACAGTTAGACTAAAATTAACGCCTTATGTGTTTCATCTGTATGGTATAATGGATGAATATGCCTTTGTTCTAAATATATATAATGGTAAAGTGAATAACGGGTCATTGTGTAGAAAAATATCAGTTTTCAATATAATTCACATTGACTCAATTTATTGCTTTGCCGATTGACAGGAAATGTGATTCGTCATGATTATTAAATAAACAGTTTCTACAATCTGAATTCGTACAACTAATTGTATTACAATAAAGTTTATAGTGATTTTTAAATATTTATCTACTCTTACTAATGTTTTTGTTGATGAATCGTCTCGATTTTAGGTCTTTTCTGATAGAAAATTCAGTTTTAAAACAAGTAAAAAATTGGGGGTTTGACCTATATCAGTTTTATTAAAAAAATTTATCAAGAAATATTTAAATCTTAATAATATCCGAAAATATTGATTTTGAAAAAAAAAGTTTCAAACGAAAAATAAAGCTCAAAAGAAGCTCTACAAAAAAGCTTATAAACATTTTTTTCGTAAACCTATTCGTTTAGCTGTTACGTCTCAAAATATCAAGAAAAATAGTCGAATTTAATACTATCGAGATATTTTGGGCCGTAACCGCCAAAAATATAAATTTACGTAAAATACTTATACAACCTTTTTGATAGATATTTTTATTGTCTTCGATTTTTGTCCGAAACTTTTTTTTCTAAAATAAATATTTTCGGAGATATTTAGTAAAATTGTTATAACTTTGAAGGGAGCTGGGGGGCAAACGAAACTTTTTAGGTAAAAATTCTTTATAAGATTAATTTATCCAGTCTAGAACAAGCCTTAGTAAAAATTTTGGCGAAATCGGGGGCTTTATTTTTTTAAAACTACACTTCGAGTAGATTCTACTATATAAAAAACGTGTTAAGATTATGATCATACACAGGACAGTATTTTTGAAATTTTATACAGGTGAGGTTAATGGAGGGTGAAGATTTTTCTTAAAATTTTTGTCAACACTTGTTCTTGATTAGAAAAGGTAATCCTTAAAAGAATTTCCGTTTGCCCCCCAGCCGCCTATGAAAATTATATTAAAAATATCGGAAAATATTGATTTTGAAAAAAAAAGTTTCAAACAAAAAATAAAGCTCAAAAGAAGCTCTACAAAAAAACTTAGAAACATTTTTTCGTAAACCTATTCGTTTGGCTGTTACGTCCCAAAATATCATGAAAAATAGTCGAATTTAATACTATCGAGATATTTTGGGCCGTAACCGCAAAAAATATAAATTTACGTGAAATACTTATGAAACCTTTTTGATAGATATTTCCATTGTCTTCGATTTTTGTCTGAAACTTTTTCTTCTAAAATAAATATTTTCGGAGATATTTAGTAAAATTGTTATAACTTTGAAGGGAGCTGGGGGGCAAACGAAACTTTTTAGGTAAAAATTCTTTATAAGATTAATTTATCCAGTCTAGAACAAGCCTTAGTAAAAATTTTGGCGAAATCGGGGGCTTTATTTTTTTAAAACTACACTTCGAGTAGATTCTACTATATAAAAAACGTGTTAAGATTATGATCATACACAGGGCAGTATTTTTGAAATTTTATACAGGTGAGGTTAATGGAGGGTGAAGATTTTTCTTAAAATTTTTGTCAACACTTGTTCTTGATTAGAAAAGGTAATCCTTAAAAGAATTTCCGTTTGCCCCCCAGCCGCCTATGAAAATTATATTAAAAATATCGGAAAATATTGATTTTGAAAAAAAAAGTTTCAAACAAAAAATAAAGCTCAAAAGAAGCTCTACAAAAAAACTTAGAAACATTTTTTTCGTAAACCTATTCGTTTGGCTGTTACGTCCCAAAATATCATGAAAAATAGTCGAATTTAATACTTTCGAGATATTTTGGGCCGTAACCGCAAAAAATATAAATTTACGTGAAATACTTATGAAACCTTTTTGATAGATATTTCCATTGTCTTCGATTTTTGTCTGAAACTTTTTCTTCTAAAATAAATATTTTCGGAGATATTTAGTAAAATTGTTATAACTTTGAAGGGAGCTGGGGGGCAAACGAAACTTTTTAGGTAAAAATCCTTTATAAGATTATTTTATCCAGTCTAGAACAAGCTTTAGTAAAAATTTTGGCAAAATCGGGGGCTTTACTTTTTTAAAACTACACTTCGAGTAGATTCTACTATATAAAAAACGTGTTACGATTATGATCATAAACAGGGCAGTATTTTTGAAATTTCAGGCAGGGAATATTAATGGAGGGTGAAGATTTTTGTTAAAATTTTTGTCAACACTTGTTCTTGATTAGAAAAGGTAATCCTCAAAATAATTTTCAATCAAATCATTTTAAAATTTGAATAATCTGCAGAAGAAAGTTCTTTTTACTATAATTTTCCAATTTTTAAGACATTTTATATTCTTTCTTTCGATTCAAAATTAGTTTTTAAAGCAGTCAAAGACCCAAATAGGTCGAAACGTCATGTTTTAAAAAAGATTTTCAAAAAAATAAATCTGAATTGAAATAGATTTAGCAACAAAAAACTTACTATAATTTATATTATTTATTTAATAGTGTTAGTTTACTAAGACGTCTTATTATTTCCCTATTGAAACAAAATAGTATTTCATATAATAGTTTGGATGAAATATTTGTTCTTTCGAGTCTCAACGAAAATACCAAATACCTAAAAACGTTCTGCTTCGATTATATTATTATATCACAATCCGTTACGCTCTGTAGAGAACTGTTCTTTTATTATTTATCTGTCTGAATGATATTACATACTTTGTAGACGTATAATATTTAGTAATATGCTAGAAATTCAACCAGTGCCTCGTCGATGGATATCAAATACGGGGACTGTACCAAAAATCAACATTCCCATATTTTTTACATCGTTGAAAAGCTTACGCTGTTGTTTATTCTAAACATATTTTCCATTTTTTGCGACACACTTTTGAAAACAGTACTCAAGTTTTTATAGTCCTAAGTCGAAGAAGTCTCCCATCAATCCATTGAGGAATCGTATGACCTCTACTCTTTCTTCATCGTGGCTCTTGAAGCGTTGTAACATTCCTTTAACTTGTGGAATGTATGGGAAAAGGACATAACTAAATTTTTATCAAAAGATCCTGTGAGGGGTCGAGCGTTGTCAGCAAGAAGGTCCGTCAGTCGACTTCTCCGCCGATTCTAGATTGTTCACAATATCTGTCTGAGTTTACTGTCCCAGATTGCTCGAAATCAACTACAAAACATAGTCGCCATAACTTTTCCTGCCAACTACGTTTGTTTGAATTCCTTGGGTAGCGCTGAACCAGAGTGACGCCTCTAACGATACTTTTGCTTCATTTCGGGGGTGTTACATCATCTGTGATGATTGAGTTCAACAATTTTTCCTTGTTATCTACCCTCTCACATTGTTGAAGAAACTTGCACAGTCAAGGCTTTGCTTCTTGTATCCGTCAGTCGTCATCTGGAGCACTCACCTTGCCGGATGGTCACGAACAGTGATCCTCCGATCTTCTGGACAATTACATTGGAAACTATCAGTCTTCCACTTTGTTCTTCATCGTGAATAAGCATGCGACCCCTGCTTCATTTAACGTTTCAATTGAAGTTCATTTAATTGTGTCATGGAAAGCTTGAGGGATGCGTTTAACAAGTTTCCGAACAGTTGCTCTCGGATCTTAGAGCAGCTCACTGTTGATTTCCTGGTCAATTCCAATCTAAACCGTAGGTACTCGCCTCCGTTCTTCATTTTGAACTTTCATGGAACCTTCGGCAAAAGATATTTCCGATTTGTTGAACAAACATTCATAAACCTTAGTCAGTTGGCGATGAATCTCCACGAGAGGGCAGAAACCGAATTAAAACTTGGCATCTTTGGTTATTCTATCACAGTCTTGAGCGTTAAAATTTTCTGTTTAATCATATTGATTAATTAACTTTCGAATGTTTTTGTTCATCGAATTCATTGTAAATGAACTGAGTAATTCTTGATGTTATTTATTTAAATAAAAACCAGGTAGTGGTTTTGTTCTTGTCGATGTGGGAAAATTAATTCTGCGGGTTGTTCGCTATAAATTGAGATCTTCATAATACAGTAGAAAAAAGTGAGAATGAGATTCGATATAAATTGTTGATTTTATGCATAGGGTTTTTATATTCGTAACAGATTATTGTGAACAAAGTCTTGGTTCGAGATTTATTTACTAAAATTGAAGTACAACTGATTTAAAATATTAAGAAGGCCATTAGAGATTGTCCTAAAAAAAATGACGACGGTTTGCCAAATTATAAAACTTGTCTTAGAAGACTGTCTTTTATAAAATACAAACCATCATTTGCATAATGGCATTTTTTTCATTTTTTGTAATGACTGTCCCAAAGATATGGGATGGCTTAGAAAACTGTTTATTCCTTAGAAAACTGTCTTTTACATATAAAAATCGTCGTTTGTAGTTTGAGACTGTCCTTAAAAAATGACGGTTTGCCAAATTATAAAACTTGTCTTAGAAAACTGTCATTCACAAAATCCAAACTATCATTTGCATCACGGCATTTATTTGTAGAGACTGTCCTAAAGACACGGGATGATTTAGAAAACTGTTTATTCCTTGGGAGTCTTCCTTTTATATAAAAAAATCTCCGTTTGTAGTTTGAGACTGTCCTAACAAAATGACGGTTTGCCAAATTATAAAACTTGTCTTAGAAGACTGTATTTTATAAAATACAAACCATCATTTGCATAATGGCATTTTTTTCATTTTTTTGTAATGACTGTCTCAAAGATATGGGATGGCTTAGAAAACTGTTTATTCCTTAGAAAACTGTCTTTTACATATGAAAATCGTCGTTTGTAGTTTGAGACTGTCCTAAAAAAATGACGGTTTGTCAAATTATAAAACTTGTTTTAGAAAACTGTGTTTTATAAAATCCAAATCATCATTTGCATAATGGCATTTTTTTGTAGAGACTGTCCTAAAGACATGGGATGGTTTAGAAAACTGTTTATTCCTTGGTAGGCTTGTTTTTACATATAAAAATCGTCGTTTGTAGTTTGAGACTGTCCTTAAAAAATGACGGTTTGTCAAATTATAAAACTTGTCTTAGAAAACTGTGTTTTATAAAATCCAAATCATCATTTGCATAATGGCATTTTTTTGTAGAGACTGTCCTAAAGACATGGGATGGTTTAGAAAACTGTTTATTCCTTGGTAGGCTTGTTTTTACATATAAAAATCGTCGTTTGTAGTTTGAGACTGTCCTTAAAAAATGACGGTTTGCCAAATTATAAAACTTGTCTTAGAAAACTGTCATTCACAAAATCCAAACTATCATTTGCATCACGGCATTTATTTGTAGAGACTGTCCTAAAGACACGGGATGATTTAGAAAACTGTTTATTCCTTGGGAGTCTTCCTTTTATATAAAAAAATCTCCGTTTGTAGTTTGAGACTGTCCTAACAAAATGACGGTTTGCCAAATTATAAAACTTGTCTTAGAAGACTGTATTTTATAAAATACAAACCATCATTTGCATAATGGCATTTTTTTCATTTTTTTGTAATGACTGTCTCAAAGATATGGGATGGCTTAGAAAACTGTTTATTCCTTAGAAAACTGTCTTTTACATATGAAAATCGTCGTTTGTAGTTTGAGACTGTCCTAAAAAAATGACGGTTTGTCAAATTATAAAACTTGTTTTAGAAAACTGTGTTTTATAAAATCCAAATCATCATTTGCATAATGGCATTTTTTTGTAGAGACTGTCCTAAAGACATGGGATGGTTTAGAAAACTGTTTATTCCTTGGTAGGCTTGTTTTTACATATAAAAATCGTCGTTTGTAGTTTGAGACTGTCCTTAAAAAATGACGGTTTGTCAAATTATAAAACTTGTCTTAGAAAACTGTGTTTTATAAAATCCAAATCATCATTTGCATAATGGCATTTTTTTGTAGAGACTGTCCTAAAGACATGGGATGGTTTAGAAAACTGTTTATTCCTTGGTAGGCTTGTTTTTACATATAAAAATCGTCGTTTGTAGTTTGAGACTGTCCTAAAAAAATGACGGTTTGTCAAATTATAAAACTTGTTTTAGAAAACTGTGTTTTATAAAATCCAAATCATCATTTGCATAATGGCATTTTTTTGTAGAGACTGTCCTAAAGACATGGGATGGTTTAGAAAACTGTTTATTCCTTGGTAGGCTTGTTTTTACATATAAAAATCGTCGTTTGTAGTTTGAGACTGTCCTTAAAAAATGACGGTTTGACAAATTATAAAACTTGTCTTAGAAAACTGTGTTTTATAAAATCCAAATCATCATTTGCATAATGGCATTTTTTTGTAGAGACTGTCCTAAAGACATGGAATGGTTTAGAAAACTGTTTATTCCTTGGTAGGCTTGTTTTTACATATAAAAATCGTCGTTTGTAGTTTGAGACTGTCCTAAAAAAATGACGGTTTGTCAAATTATAAAACTTGTCTTAGAAAACTGTGTTTTATAAAATCCAAATCATCATTTGCATCACGGGATTTTTTGTAGAGACTCCCAAAAACATGGCATGGTTTAGAAAACTGTTTATTCCTTGGTAGGCTTGTTTTTACATATAAAAATCGTCGTTTGTAGTTTGAGACTGTCCTTAAAAAATGACGGTTTGTCAAATTATAAAACTTGTTTTAGAAAACTGTGTTTTATAAAATCCAAATCATCATTTGCATAATGGCATTTTTTTGTAGAGACTGTCCTAAAGACATGGGATGGTTTAGAAAACTGTTTATTCCTTGGTAGGCTTGTTTTTACATATAAAAATCGTCGTTTGTAGTTTGAGACTGTCCTAAAAAAATGACGGTTTGTCAAATTATAAAACTTGTTTTAGAAAACTGTGTTTTATAAAATCCAAATCATCATTTGCATAATGGCATTTTTTTGTAGAGACTGTCCTAAAGACATGGGATGGTTTAGAAAACTGTTTATTCCTTGGTAGGCTTGTTTTTACATATAAAAATCGTCGTTTGTAGTTTGAGACTGTCCTTAAAAAATGACGGTTTGTCAAATTATAAAACTTGTCTTAGAAAACTGTGTTTTATAAAATCCAAATCATCATTTGCATAATGGCATTTTTTTGTAGAGACTGTCCTAAAGACATGGGATGGTTTAGAAAACTGTTTATTCCTTGGTAGGCTTGTTTTTACATATAAAAATCGTCGTTTGTAGTTTGAGACTGTCCTTAAAAAATGACGGTTTGTCAAATTATAAAACTTGTCTTAGAAAACTGTGTTTTATAAAATCCAAATCATCATTTGCATAATGGCATTTTTTTGTAGAGACTGTCCTAAAGACATGGAATGGTTTAGAAAACTGTTTATTCCTTGGTAGGCTTGTTTTTACATATAAAAATCGTCGTTTGTAGTTTGAGACTGTCCTAAAAAAATGACGGTTTGTCAAATTATAAAACTTGTTTTAGAAAACTGTGTTTTATAAAATCCAAATCATCATTTGCATAATGGCATTTTTTTGTAGAGACTGTCCTAAAGACATGGGATGGTTTAGAAAACTGTTTATTCCTTGGTAGGCTTGTTTTTACATATAAAAATCGTCGTTTGTAGTTTGAGACTGTCCTTAAAAAATGACGGTTTGACAAATTATAAAACTTGTCTTAGAAAACTGTGTTTTATAAAATCCAAATCATCATTTGCATAATGGCATTTTTTTGTAGAGACTGTCCTAAAGACATGGAATGGTTTAGAAAACTGTTTATTCCTTGGTAGGCTTGTTTTTACATATAAAAATCGTCGTTTGTAGTTTGAGACTGTCCTAAAAAAATGACGGTTTGTCAAATTATAAAACTTGTCTTAGAAAACTGTGTTTTATAAAATCCAAATCATCATTTGCATCACGGGATTTTTTGTAGAGACTCCCAAAAACATGGCATGGTTTAGAAAACTGTTTATTCCTTGGTAGGCTTGTTTTTACATATAAAAATCGTCGTTTGTAGTTTGAGACTGTCCTTAAAAAATGACGGTTTGTCAAATTATAAAACTTGTTTTAGAAAACTGTGTTTTATAAAATCCAAATCATCATTTGCATAATGGCATTTTTTTGTAGAGACTGTCCTAAAGACATGGGATGGTTTAGAAAACTGTTTATTCCTTGGTAGGCTTGTTTTTACATATAAAAATCGTCGTTTGTAGTTTGAGACTGTCCTAAAAAAATGACGGTTTGTCAAATTATAAAACTTGTTTTAGAAAACTGTGTTTTATAAAATCCAAATCATCATTTGCATAATGGCATTTTTTTGTAGAGACTGTCCTAAAGACATGGGATGGTTTAGAAAACTGTTTATTCCTTGGTAGGCTTGTTTTTACATATAAAAATCGTCGTTTGTAGTTTGAGACTGTCCTTAAAAAATGACGGTTTGTCAAATTATAAAACTTGTCTTAGAAAACTGTGTTTTATAAAATCCAAATCATCATTTGCATAATGGCATTTTTTTGTAGAGACTGTCCTAAAGACATGGGATGGTTTAGAAAACTGTTTATTCCTTGGTAGGCTTGTTTTTACATATAAAAATCGTCGTTTGTAGTTTGAGACTGTCCTTAAAAAATGACGGTTTGCCAAATTATAAAACTTGTCTTAGAAAACTGTCATTCACAAAATCCAAACTATCATTTGCATCACGGGATTTTTTGTAGAGACTCCCAAAAACATGGCATGGTTTAGAAAACTGTTTATTACTTGGAAGGCTGTCTTTTATATAAAAAAATCGTCGTTTGTAGTTTGAGACTGTCCTTAAAAAATGACGGTTTGCCAAACTATATAACTTGTTTGGGAAGACAGTCTTCCACAAAATCCAAACCCTCATTTGCATCATGGCATTTTTTTGTAGAGACTGTCGTAAAGACTTGGGATGGTTTAGAAAACTGTTCATTTCTTAGATTATAAATTATAAACTATGTCTTAGGAGACTGTCTTTTATAAAATCCAAACCTTCATTTATTTTTAGAAACTGTGTTTTACATAAAAAACTGGCATTTATCTGCAAAGACGCGTGATAATTTACAAAGCCATTTATTCCTTAGAAGACTGAAGTTTACAAAAATAAACGTTATTTATATTTCAAGACTGTCTTTCACAAAAACATAAATCAATTGTCCATAGAAACTGTCTTTTTTAAAACAAAAATGATGGCTTGCCAAACTATCACATACCTAAGAGACTATCTTTCATAAAAACATCAATTGTCGTTGGATACAGTCTGTTTTAAAAAGAAACTGTCATTTGTTGTTAGAGCCTGTCTTCTACGAAAGCCAAATGGCGTTGGTCATTAGAGATTGTCCAAAAAAATTATGTTTTAGAAGACTGTCTATTACAAAATACAAATTATCATTTATTGTTAGAGACTGTGTTTTATATAAAAAACTGGCTTTTATCTGAAAAGATGGTCCTAAAGACGCGTTATATTTTGGAAAACTATTTATTCCTTAGAAGACTGTCTTTTACAATAAAAAAACGTCACTCATAGTTCAAGAATATCTTTCACAAAAACAAAAATGATGGCTTGCCAAACTATCATATGTCTTAGGAAACTGTCTTTCATAAAAACATCAATTGTTGTTAGATACAGTCCGTTTTAGAAACAAACTGTCATTTGTTAATAGAGACTGTCTTCTACAAGACAAATGACATTTGCAATTAGAGATTTTCCTCAAAACAATTGATGATTTACAAAACTATAATAAGCATTGGGAGATTGTCTTTCACAAAATATAAACCGTCAGTTGTCGTTGGAATCTGTCATTTTCAAACATAAACTGTCATTTATTCTAGTGATAAATGACATATGACAGTCAGCACTGGTGACAAATAACGCTTCAAGATGGTGGACCTTATCCCCACCTCATTTCTATTCTGGGGGTGTATTTACTTGTTTCCACTTCCTTCTCGATTCTAGTTACATTTTGTTATTCAATTTAGTGTCAAGGAAACGATTATATGTGCAAAATATCTAGGAATATATTGACAACATGTTTTTTGTAGTTTTTGTTTACGAGATAACAAATAATTTTTCAAAAATATCGCTATGTCAATTTTAACAAAGCAAATAAGCAAATCAGAATTGAATTTTTATATGGGGCACTCGAGTTTAACATAAAGTAGGACCTAACAGAATTAACTTCACATTAAACGTAATTGTTAGAATGTATAACTTGGAGATAGTGTCAGATTGACATTAAACGCTTGGGAAATACGAGAAATATATTTATTTACAAAATACTTTCCGTTCCAACTGTACGTGTTTTCGTGGAAAGAAAAATTTCGCAGCTGCACTTTGTCCACTTTGCATCCCAAAAAAGGATACAAAGACAGAATGAGCCACGTCCTTATCATAGATGGCATTGAACTAGTAATTTCACGTTCAAAAAATGCGTCCAACCACGGCAACGCTGTAAGTACTAGTAAAGTAGGATCCTTATGTTTGACCAGCTGTACATGATCGTTAAGTTCTGGTCAGGTATTATCCGTATATGTTGATGGGACAAAAAAGTTTGAAAATGGTAAAAATAGTTTTGGTCGGCTCCAACAATATATTGAAGTCTTGCTAACAGAAAACCCTGTTGAACTGATGAACAATTGCATCTTTGTAGTTCTATAATGTGGAGCTGGAAAAGCGAAAATCCGAATGGCTTCTTTTTTCAGAATGTGGGACTCGCTAGCCAACTTTTCTTGCGACCTCTAGTGCGTTGAGCAATTATAACTTTATTTATTTGACAAACAACTGATTTCATTCAAGATATTCATTTGAAAAGATGACAATCTAATATAATTTTAGAAATCGATATCTTTATAAACTGTAACAACCTTTCACCAGATGTTTCAAAATGATATGAAATTTTTGGTGTTTTTATGTAGTCGAAATGTTTAAAAATATATATATTTCGCTTTCCAATTTTATTAATATTTAACTTTCTTTATATCGATATTTAATCATTCAAAAATAAATAATAATTAATAAATCTCTACGAGGGAAATAGTGTTTTACATTTAGACATAATTTTAAATTTATTTAATTCAGATTTGTGTCATTCGATTTCACAAAAAAAAAGTAACCCAGCGAATCTCTTTTCACCATAATCTAATTTGATTTTTGAATAAAACGACGTATCTACTGAACTATTAACCCCTCAGATCTTTAGCCAGTGTTCATATAGTTTCTTACTGATGATATTTTTCATCATGGTAGACGATAACAAACAATATCATCGAGTACATCGAGCAAGACGGCGATGAATCTAAAAGCCTGTGGACTAAAGAACTGGTTCCTAATATTGATGAAATGTAAGACTCTGACGATACGTCCCGTTTTTGTGTCCTGTTCTTTCTCAACACTTTCACAGTTATCTCTTCTCAAATCTGATGCTACCTCTCCTATCTATTTGTTTTTTAGCCTCCCTCTTGTTCTTCTGAATCCTTCTCCTTAAATTTGTGCTCTTTCGACGATTCTGGTTGCATGCATTCTGTCCAAACGCATCAACCACCTCCAGTATTTTTGGGAGCACTTCTATTTTTCAGCACTCTTCTGGATTAGTACCAAAGACTCGCTTTCATACAGTACAATTGACTTAATCATTGTTTTGTACTAACGTATCTGATATTCCTTTTTCAAAATAATATTCTTCTGAAAGGTCTGTTTTTCCTGTTTCTTCCTCAACTGTTCCATTAGTCTTCTCGCCATTTATCCTGGCTAGTAATAAAATATCATCTGCATGTGCTAGAAGTTGATTCTTCCAATGGTAGATTACTTACATTGTGAGGTTAAAAAGTAAACTTCTTTTCCTTGAAAGCTTTCTTCAATCTCAGTACTATTGTACACCTAAAGTTTCAAACAACTTTGTCTTCTCTTTCATTATTAGTATCGTAAGCTTGCTAATAATCTATGATCTGTAGATGTGCTTTTAGATTTTGGTCTTGGTTATTGCTTTGAATTGTTTTTAAGGTGAAAATCTGGTCTACCGTATTTCGTCCCTCCCTAAAGCCTCCTAAATTTCCTTAGTTATACATTAATATCAGTTTGTTTCTTATTATTCTGGACATAACTTTGTCTTTATTTGTGACACATGGCACTGTCATCAGTATTTTGGCTTGCGAGGGTATAGTATTCATCGACTGTCTAAAAAACTAAAAACCATACATCATTATTTGAAGGACTAGATACTCATCAATAATTTGATGTATTGAACTTGAAATTGCTTCCACATCCACCGTGTTATCCACATCTAGTCCCCAGCGATTTATTCTGTTCTCAGGCCTCAGACAGAAATTGTAAGCCGATGAAGAGGTTATTAAATCAAAATCCTATACCAGCTTACTAACTTTGAGATCATCTGTTATCTTAATAAGAGATGCAGGTTTTATTTATTTGTGTTTTTATTTAAATTACAAACAAGTGTCAATAATTCATTCATTATTCGATAGATGTAGTAGCTCGCACGGAAGTACAAATAGTATCAATTTCAATTTACAATTTTAATAATTATTATTCATAGTTCAAGTCTTCCGGGGACTTTCAACTGTGATGTTAATGACTTAAATGCCAAAAATAGACGGAATGAAATCTCGTAGCTATTTTATTATCATAAATATTAATCAAATAAAACTAAATTTGAGAAAAAAAAAGCAACAACTACATATCGTTGACGTTTTGCTTTAATATTTCATAAATCAAATTTAACCACTATGATTAATAAATTTACGTTCAATTTTTATAGAAACCAAATAAATGATGAAATTTGACTATTACCAATATCATTTTATTTTCGATTTTGATGACATATTCAATATTTATCGTCAGTAAGTACATTAAGCAATTAACGGACGAATTTGAAGTCGTAGTTGATGTTAAAAACAAAAATAAGAAGATTTAAAAGTGCGAAATACACCGTTAAATGCCAAATGAATCTGTGTTATTTGCAAGTGAACAATCGACAATATATCAGTCTGTTTAGAGAATCTGGTGTATCAAAATGGTCCCAGAAGTACCTGGCCTGACCTAGAGATGGCGATAGTTCCTTGAAAAATACCACTGTTTGTAATCTATAATCTAAACAGCTCAGTCCAACCAATATAGAAGCTGAACTAGATTCTAATCTGAGTAAAACTGCTCCTTCCCTATCAACAGTGAAATATTGAGTTGCAGAATTTAAACGAGGCCGTACGACCAATGGATGATAGTCGACTGAAAGTATGCGGACTAGCAGACATAGTAGGCATTTCAAAAAATTCGGTACATCGCATATTAACTGAAAATTTGTACATGAGAAGATGGGTGCCGCGTTTTTTAATAATGGAACACAAACAGCGTCGTTTCCATCGAGTACTTGGCAATGTTTCACAAAAATATTTGCGCCTCTTTACAACCAAGGAGGAAACTTGGGTCCATAACTTCACACCCGAAACAAAAGAACAATCAAAACAATGGACTGAAAAGGAAGAACCGCCTCTAAAGTGGACAAAGACCGTTCCAACTGCAAGGTCATGGTCAAGTATTATGCGAAATTATTGCTACGTTCGAGCTACCCTATTCCCCAGAGCTACCCCCTCGGATTATTTTCTGTTTGGTCAAAAATTTTCCAACAATGAGTCGGTGATGTCGGCAGTCAAAGGCTAGTTTGAAAAGCTTGACGATTCTTATTATGTGTATGGAGCTAAAAGGAAGTTACGTCGAAAAATAAATATTTTTTTCCAAAATTTTTGTGTGCGGTCCATAAGTTCTCACACTATCTTGATTATTTTTCAAAATATTATGATGCATCTTAAGAGTTAAAATTTTCGTACATCTCCTGTTTAATTTCGTTGTTGTTGTTAAATCTATCATCTTTTAACTCGACCTTCAGCTTTGCGATCAAAAAATGGAAGCTAGATCAGGTATATATGGTGGGCGTTCAATCTCTTATCAACTAACAGACGTAGACAGGTGCGTACTGAGGAGAGTGGGGGGCAAGCTAACTTCCAGAAGATCAACGGGCAGATCTCTAAAGATCGAGACTGAAGTTATTTGGATACAGGATAAGATTTAAAATACGTAGAAGAAGAAGCAATTTGTGAGATAAATTATATACTAAGGCTCCAGTATTTAGAGAAATTTAATGAAGAAAAATTAGGAAAACTTGTTTTTTCAATAGATATCTAAATTAGCGCTGTTCAAGCTTGATCCTGCATATGCATAGTCTTAAGTATGCCAAATATAAAATGATCTTCATTTGTAAAATATAAACCTAGACATTTTTAACAAAAATACCCCATTCTATTCTTCCACAGGCAAATGTGGTCCATAACCACTTGAATTCTTATTATTTTGGAGTGGTTTATATTTATTTTCTAGGTAATTTTTCTTTTCCGATTTTTCGTTTGTCTATAAGTAATTTTTTTGAAAAAAAAAGTTAATATTTGATGATACTTTTTAACTTACTGTTCGATTGAGGTGTTCACAAATTTATTCATTTCACAAAATTAATAAAAATAGTAAATAAACAACTTTTCTTAATCTAAGTGAAGTAAAGGACGAGTAAAATGTACCTGCCTGTTGGGGCGTTTGGTTTAAACAGGATACCAGACGTGATCTGATCCTTTTTTGGAAAACGAAATTTCAGAGCAAAAACATTTCAATTCCAAAGTAAGCAATTCTTTGTTTGTTGTTACGATCGCTGACAGGAATAGGAATATTTTTTTCAGACATAAATACTAAAATTTGAGCTTTGTTAATACTACCATTTGGTATCTTAAGGAATTGCCGCGAGTTGTTGCGAGCGTTGTCCGTAACGATTACTGACTGTGGTGGAATGTTAGGTAAAAGCTATTCATTTAACCACTTTGTATCAGTATATCTAAATATTTATTATTAAATTCATACCTGTCTTTATTCTCACTACGCAGTGCAATTTCATTGTCTTCATTCGCCCATGGTCTAAAGAACAAAAACAAGAACATCAACTCAACGAGATGATGAGTCCACGTGGACCGACGGTTTGTTAGATGTTTACCAAATTTTATACAGGGAGTAAACCTTTTTTTCAGTTCTTAATTTGGTATGAGTGCCGTGCGTATTTATGAAATATTGATTCATCCTTGCATAGCTATCTTCTGCAATTGATATTGGAAGAACTATAATATAAAATCAATGTTAAATTTACACTTTTACGAATAGTTATACAGAATAACCCCATAAGCGTCAAAAATTTATAAAATTTCATTGATGATCTCTCAATGCATTAGCAAATACATTTTCAAATTGACATCTTCAGATAGAGATCAGGAACTCTCTAGATAACCCTCGTATATAATGAAAAATAAGAAATTTTTCATCATCAAAATTGAAATATATAATTTTATATAAATATGATTATCTTCAGCATAGGATAAATCTGATATAATAACTTGATTTTAAAATAAAGCAAACAACTAATAAATCAATGTAATGGTACTTCCATGAATCTTTAGTACCTTTTAAACCAACAATATTATTTATGATTCTACGAGAGTACTACTTTTAATAATAAATCTAAATACGTACGGTGTATATAGGTTATAAGAGTTCAACGAACTTTAGATCCGAGTACAGAGAACTTAGACAAGAAACAAGAAGTACTGTTTACAAATTTAACTTTCTGAACTCGGTAGGTGTTGCTAAATTTGGTCATATTTGAAGCGTCAATTATCAAATAAATACTAAATTCTTACATATGTGGGTGTGTGTGGAAACCAGTGATTTTTTTTTAAAGTTTTTATTGTATTGGTTACAAATTATCAATTTAAGAAACCAGAAACTAAAGAAAATTATCAATAAATTGATATAATGAGATATCTAATCCATTTACCTCGATATTTAGCCTAATCAATCGTGAGTCTTCATATTTGTGGCATCCGAACTAAACATTTTTAATTGTTACTTGCTTGGCACATATACCACACTCACTAGTATTTCTTTATTGGAAAATAAACATTGATTAGTCAATTTAATATTAGCTATCTCCAGTTTTTACAACAGTCATTCGTTTGACCATCTCACAGTTGTCCTAATTCCCTAAATTATTTTTCAATATATTCTCAATTAAGATCAATACACGTTTGAACTAATTGTCGAAGCGTTTTTTCCATTCTTATTGAGGTACTTCAAAAACATGTGATTTGAACGCATCAACCGCTTCTTCAGGTGTAAAAAAACGTTGACCTCGCGATTTATCTTTATCTGATAGAATAAGAAGAAATCATTGGGTGTCAAACGAAGACTGTACCCATCAACTTGATGTTTTAACTGTTTAAAAACGTTTTTGTTTCAACTGATGTGTGAGAGCCCGCATTGTCGAGTCTAAGTGCTTCGTGCCAACTTTTGGTTCGTTTTGAAAGACCCATACTGTCGATTATTTCCCGATCTTATAGACGTTTTTTGAAGCACCGCAATTTATAGACGTCGTTTGAAGTACCGCAATTTATAGACGTCGTTTGAAGCACCGTAATTCATAGACGTTTTCTGAAGCACCGCAATTTATAGACTTTGTTTGAAGCACCGTAATTTATAGACGTTTTTGAAGCACCGCAATTTATAGACGTCATTTGAAGCACCGTAATTTATAGACGTTTTTTGAAACATCGCAATTTATAGATGTTTTTTGAAGTACCGCATCTTATAGACGTTTTTTGAAGCACCACAATTTATAGACGTTGTTTGAAGCACCGTAATTTATAGACGTTTTTGAAGCACCACAATTTATAGACGTTGTTTGAAGCACCGCAATTTATAGACGTTGTTTGAAGCATCGCAATTTATAGACATTTTTGAAGCATCGCAATTTATAGACGTTTTTTGAAACATCGCAATTTATAGATGTTTTTTGAAGTACCGCATCTTATAGACGTCATTTGAAGCACCGTAATTTATAGACGTTTTTTGAAACATCGCAATTTATAGATGTTTTTTGAAGTACCGCATCTTATAGACGTTTTTTGAAGCACCACAATTTATAGACGTTGTTTGAAGCACCGTAATTTATAGACGTTTTTGAAGCACCGCAATTTATAGACGTCATTTGAAGCACCGTAATTTATAGACGTTTTTTGAAACATCGCAATTTATAGATGTTTTTTGAAGTACCGCATCTTATAGACGTTTTTTGAAGCACCACAATTTATAGACGTTGTTTGAAGCACCGTAATTTATAGACGTTTTTGAAGCACCGCAATTTATAGACGTTGTTTGAAGCACCGTAATTTATAGACGTTTTTGAAGCATCGCAATTTATAGACGTTGTTTGAAGCACCGAAATTTATAGACTTTGTTTGAAGCATCGCAATTTATAGACATTTTTGAAGCATCGCAATTTATAGGCGTTTTTTAAGCACCGCAATTTATAGACTTTTTTTGAAGCACCGCAATTTATAGACTTTTTTTGAAGCACCGCAATTTTTAGACGACGTTTTTTGAAGCACCGCAATGGAATTTTCTTCGCACCAATCGACGCGAGCTTTTTTTGAGCGATTGTCAAATTATGCCGTATCCAACTCGAGCAAATCTTTTTGACAGCCAAATTTTCATAAAATATTGAATGTATGCGAGTGAAGCTAATGCCCAAATATGCTTCAATCTCCCGGTATGTCAATACAACGTTCTGTTGTAGTTTTTTTTCTAAAGATTCCTCGTATGTTTAGAAGTGTCGTAAATTAAATTCTCTTATAATATAATGTTACTATTACAACATAAATTATAATAATGTGAGAAACAAGAGTTTCGTTAAAAATAAAATTAAAAAATAACAAACACAATTCACGCACACTGCGTCAGAATATAAATAAAAGGTTAATTGCAGTTTCATATAAAGTTAAAAGTATTGAGTAAGATTATAATGCATTTAATGAAGTTATTAAAATAATGACGGTACAACTTAATGGCAACACTGATAGTAACTTTCATTTTTTTTTATTTTCCATCAATTCATAATTGAGTTATGTGTTTAGATCACCTAGAAAAAGATTTATCGTGAATTACGTTAACAAATCATTCATAAAATTCATTTAGAATTGATTAGTTATAGAAGGTTTATAATTTTTACTTTGTATCGTACAAAAAATAAGTATATATATTCGAAGTCGTATTCAATGGTTTCAATCCAACGTTCAGCAAGCTTTTGTGAAATTGGTAAAAAAATTTTTTAGATTTAATTGCAAAAAATTATCCAGCTATATTCTCAACATCTCCTTTGGATTAAATTTTTTTCTGGTTGTGAGATTTTGATGTAATAGTCCATTTTGAAAGGGTGCCTTTTGTCAAAAAGAATCCTTGGTTTGAAGCATCATTAATACCTTTATCCTGAAGTAAAAATTCTCTATTAATCCTTTAAATCTTGACATATTTCGTTTGTATTTCGCCATGGATCCTGGATAATAGTAATCTGGACTAAATACTGGATATGATGGAATTTCAATACCACCAAGTTCTTCGGATATTTCTCCAATAAAACCTCATACATTCGCTTCGGTTATCCACTATATACCTCGGCATTGATAGTTCGATCACCTGGAATGATTCCGAAAGGCAATAAACCTTCATTATTCCACCAGACAAACAAATAGACTTTCTACTAGAATCATCTTCTCTTTGCGACTGGTTCTGGTAGTTGTGCGTATTCGGGTCGCTTAGAACAGGACAAAGTGCTGTTTACACATGACGTTTCGGTTGAATCTCAGTATAAGGATGGTCCAACAAAGGAATCACAAGAATTTTTAAGAAAAGTATTTATTTTCTCTTTTCAGCGATTTTTTCAGGTCTGAGAACAGAAAATCATCCGAAGGGACTAAATCTGGCGAATACAGTTTATGAGGTAGCTATTCAATATTTAATTCATTAATTTTGGTCAATGCAATACCGGTTGTGTTGATTGGTTTTCCTTTTTCATGAATGTCAATGAAAACTATCCACGCGCATTCCAAAAAACCGACACCATTACCTAATTTTACCTGTAAATTAGCACAACAAGTGATAAAGCCACCCAAACGGTCACCCTATTGCGACAAGGTCAGCGAGAAGCTGAATATAAATCAGTCGTTACCAATAAACTGCTAACTTTCATCGAAGATGCGGTTCCAGAAGGATATCATTAAGAAATCGGTCACTCGCTGGTGTTCAAGTCGGATAAGAGTTCAGAGAAACGAGAGGAGTGGCTGTGGGTAGCTGGACAGTTAGAAGACAGACTTGAGGCAGTTAACCTCAAACCAAAAAGGCCTGATACTGGCCTCAAACGAACCCCAGTCCAACGAGCAGTCCCTTTACTATGCCAAGGAACACGCCAATTGGACTGACTAACATTGTAGCTCCGTTCTCTTCTCAGACGAAGCAGGGAGTGCCTTCATGATAGTGGTAGAAAGGAATGAGTCTACAGAAGACTTAGGGAAAGATTTTCTTAGTATTGCTTAAAAGAAAACGTGGCTTTTGGAAGGGATGCCTGAATAATTTGTACAGGCATTCCAATTGAATCAAAAACCTAGTTGGTTTTTATTAAAATTAGTGGTGTGAGGAGGAGAGAGAAATTTTATGGGTTTACGACGTTCTCTACGCCAATTACATCGGCGTAAATTTTCTCTTAATGCAGAACAATGCCCGTGCACATGCTTCAGGTTACAGAATATCGAAATTGTCGCTATGGATTGGCTAGCGCGAAGGCCAGACTTGAATCCTATCGAGCATTTATGAGATGAACTTGAGGAAACAGTTGCATCATGCACCAGTCACGAAATTGGACCTTCTCATCTTTACTGTTAATTATAACGCTTTTTCATGATTTAAAATTCCTTTTCGTTTTATATTTCTCATTTATCAAGAAGATAACTCAATAACAACATAGAGCGCTCATTATAAAGCGAAAACTAATCGATTTGAGATGCTAAAATCATAAAAAAAAGGACCTGAGTCAATTATTTTCGTTTTTTCAAATATTGAAGTCGAAACACAGGTTTTTATGCATGTTTATGAATGAAATATCCCAAATCCGGTTCTGTCTCTATATAAATATATATTTAAACGTTCTTAAACCTTCGAAGTATACTTATTGTTGCAGTTTAAATTGACCTACTTACAAAACAGTTGTAGACGGTAATATTTTACGTAACTAGTATTTATAACATTGACCAAAAATAGTGAAAACCAGTCCAACGGTACGATTAAAAGTACTTATCATATGAATTTGTGGTACGATCTAGTCCCGCTTAGACTATTCATGGAAGAAAATTAAAAATGTCGTTTTGAAATGAAAACAATCGCCGTAAATAGCAAGTTTGCGACTGAAAGGTTACGTGTGCGGGTGATTGAAAAAGAAATTGCAACAAACACGCTATAATACGGAATAGCTGTTACTGCAATAATAATTATTAGATCTTATGACAAGCCATACGACCTTTAGCAATAAAAATTTCCATTAGAACTAAATTTTTCGTTTTTTCCTAAACAAAATGCAGCTGGGAACTTGTTGATAAAAGATAGGTTCCAATTTGAATATGTATATCGTGATTTTTTCGTAATTATTCACACTCTTTCTATTCTAATAAACCCTGTCTCTTACTTTCCTTATTATTACCTTCCTAGAAATTATTCAAAAGAAACAATGTAAATAAACCGCTTGCTATAAAAACTGATATTAAAAATAAAGATCAAACGAATTCCGGGTATTTTATCAAATGCAGCGCCTTCGCCGAATTTTAGAATTCTACTGTATCCAAACAGGACCGGTAAAAATATTCATAAGGGTAAATTAGAACTACTAGTTTTGTCAACTATTGAGTTCAGATAAGATGAACGACCAAAGATCCTGGTCACAATTTATATCTATTAAATCTAATAGAAGAATGCTCGAATACGCTTTATTGAATGTTTTTCTGATTCATTTCCAAAAACAATCTATTTAAGAAGAATTATTACCTATCTCTGTGATGTGGTCTACTTTGTCTGTAGATGATAAAGTACTAACTCGATCATGTCTCCTATTTTTTTCATTCAATGAAGGGTTATTTTTGGTTAGGGTTTCGTATATTGAAATTCCAAGTTTTAAAGGATTTTCGAAATACTATAAATATTGGGGGAAAATTATGGAATATATCAAATATATGCGGGGAACATGCACAAAACATTGAATTTTCACAATGTAGATTAGAATCTGTCATATGTTTGACAGGATTATCGAATTATTCGTAAAAAGTTGTTAAATTGTATTCACAGGACTTTTTTTCGTGTTAAATTTCCCATTTTCAAATGACTTTAAAAATACTATAAATTAACGTGAAAAATCATAGAAAACATCAAAAAATTGCGGAGAACGTGCACAAAAAAATTTAATTTTCACAATTTAGATTAGAATTTGTCATATATTTCACAGGATTATCCAATTATTCATAAAAAGGTGTTAAATCATATTCACAGGACTTTTTTTTCTCTTGTTAAAAGTCCCATTTCCAAATGACTTCACAAATACTATAAATAATTGTGAAGAATTATGATAAATATCAGAAAATTCTAAAAAATTGCAAGGAACGTGTAGAAAACATTGAATTTTCACAATGTAGATTAGAATCTGTCATATGTTTGACAGGATTATCGAATTATTCGTAAAAAGTTGTTAAATTATATTCACAGGACATTTATTTTCGTGTTAAAATTCTCATTGCCAAATGACTTCACAAATACTATAAATAATTGTGAAGAATTATGATAAATATCAGAAAATTCTAAAAAATTGCGAGAAACGTGTAGAAAACATTGAATTTTCACAATGTAGATTAGAATCTGTCATATGTTTGACAGGATTATCGAATTATTCGTAAAAAGTTGTTAAATTATATTCACAGGACATTTATTTTCGTGTTAAATTTCCCATTTTCAAATGACTTTAAAAATACTATAAATTAACGTGAAAAATCATAGAAAACATCAAAAAATTGCGGAGAACGTGCACAAAACATTGAATTTTCACAATTTAGATTAGAATTTGTCATATATTTCACAGGATTATCCAATTATTCATAAAAAGGAGTTAAATCATATTCACAGGACTTTTTTTTCTCTTGTTAAAAGTCCCATTTCCAAATGACTTCACAAATACTATAAATAATTGTGAAGAATTATGATAAATATCAGAAAATTCTAAAAAATTGCGAGAAACGTGTAGAAAACATTGAATTTTCACAATGTAGATTAGAATCTGTCATATGTTTGACAGGATTATCGAATTATTCGTAAAAAGTTGTTAAATTATATTCACAGGACATTTATTTTCGTGTTAAATTTCCCATTTTCAAATGACTTTAAAAATACTATAAATTAACGTGAAAAATCATAGAAAACATCAAAAAATTGCGGAGAACGTGCACAAAACATTGAATTTTCACAATTTAGATTAGAATTTGTCATATATTTCACAGGATTATCCAATTATTCATAAAAAGGAGTTAAATCATATTCACAGGACTTTTTTTTCTCTTGTTAAAAGTCCCATTTCCAAATGACTTCACAAATACTATAAATAATTGTGAAGAATTATGATAAATATCAGAAAATTCTAAAAAATTGCAAGAAACGTGTAGAAAACATTGAATTTTCACAATGTAGATTAGAATCTGTCATATGTTTGACAGGATTATCGAATTATTCGTAAAAAGTTGTTAAATTATATTCACAGGACATTTATTTTCGTGTTAAAATTCTCATTGCCAAATGACTTCACAAATACTATAAATAATTGTAATGAATTATGATAAATATCAGAAAATTCTAAAAAATTGCGAGAAACGTGTAGAAAACATTGAATTTTCACAATCTAGATTAGAATCTGTCATATGTTTGACAGGATTACGCAATTATTCATAGATAGTTCTAAAATTGTATTGTTAGGACGTGTTGAAATTCTAATTTCCAAATTACCTCAAAAGTACTATGAATAATGGTAGAAAATTATGGAAAACATCAAAAAATTCCAGAGACAAATGAAATATATAGGAAAATACTAAAATATATTAATACAAAATGGCAAGTAGAAATTATAGAGCAAAACCGAGTAAAATACATATTGAAAATATGGAACCAAAGGGAATAAAATGAAAGAGAATAAAAGAAAAAAGTTGTGTCATTACCCCCAATCTCACGATAATTTGGCTTCGGATAGAAAGAAAAATTTATAAGATTTATAATATCTACAATTAACTCAAGTAGCCCTTCTTGGGTTAAATTCAAATTAAGAACTTTTGACAATGTAATTGAAAAACGACTAATTGGATATAATCAATAATATGTCAATGTCAAAAAAAATAAAAAGCTACAGAAATTGTTTTGACCAAGTACGTAGGTAGATCCAACAGCACTTAACGGTTTTAGAAAGTGTCAAAATTCACTTTTCTCATAATTTATCATATTTTATACGAACCCTTATCGTGTAATTTATTTTCAAAAATAATCTAGTATCCTATCGCCATTTTATTTGCTCATTGGAAAGTCGTTAAACACAAAAAGAAATAAAACCAATAATAATGATTTCACTGTTGTTGGCCTAGTTGTGCTTACGAAAGTAATGATATGGCCAATAATTTTTCCACGTGAAATAATAACAGATGCCGAGTACACCGACCATTCATTTTACTTTGTTGAAATTAATCAACGACATACACCAAAGATTTCCAACGATATATTAAATAAACAGAAAGTTAATGCCAAAATTTTCCATCAATATTTAGCTCGTTTCAAGAATAATTTATTGATTTTACTTCCATGCATTCCATTTTGTATTTAAAGAAACTTCTGGATTATACGGGGTGTCCCAGCTCTTCAGTATCGACATCAACTTTGGAATTTTAAATGGAACACCCTATATATTCTCGTTTTTTTTTATTTAGTAGTAAAAACAAAGGGAACTTTCATAAGACCGAACTGCCGAACCGAAAAATCATTAAATATGGAAAATTTTCCTAAATAAACTTCAGGCTAATTGGCATCATTTGCAAAACGAATTTTTAAACACGAAACCTAGATTTATTAAATTTTTGTGATTTTCTAGTCTTGTATCATAACTGCTTGTATTTTTTTACTGCAAGAGTTTCGAATTTTGTAAATAACAAAATTTTTTTAAGTAAGTTTTTCCGTATTCCTTGATTAGTTCGCGTCGATGTACTCCGAAAAGTAAAAAACCTTTGGACTCTTCTAGATTTAGCCCACAGAGAGATACCATAACCCAGATGACTGTGGATCAAAGCAAAGTGCTAATATAAGACCGAAATTTTCTCATTGTAAAAAGCTGCCATAAAATTTTTAAGCATAATTAGTCTATATGCTCTCCCCAATTGATACCGGGGCTCTAATGCAATTCCCAACAATTCCACAGATTCCCGCCAGAGCTGAATGTTATTTTTTTAATTTTTGTTCATTTAATTTCAAATTTAACTACCCTTAGATTAGGAATGTAGCATAGTCGGTAAATAAAACTGATCGAACTACGATGAATCGTTCATATATATCAGAAACAACAATGGTACCAACACTGAACCCTGAGGAACTCCATCGCTAACCTATGCCAGACTAGATTCACAAGACCTTCATCGATCTTTTTGAAAATTTGGAATTAAGTTCATCTCACCCTCTTCTTCAAATCTGACTTGGTCGCAATGTATGCTTTTTATTTTTAAGGGGTGAAAATCACCCCTTACTCCAATAAATTGAAACCTAATGAATTAAAGCGGTAATGGGCTACAATTATGTTCTAATATAATAAATGTCGATTGTTTTGTATCATGACTTTAATATTTTGATATTTTACAGTTAACCTACCCTTAAAAACAACCCCTCATACAAAGATTATTAAAAAAATGTGGTAAAAAACATGAAATTTCTTCTACTTTGGATCGTGAGAGGAGAATGTTTTTTTCTTCAAGTATAAGAAATCAGACCCTCAATATTTTTAATAATGCAACGACCAAAAACCACCCCTTAGAATGGAAAAACTTGCAAATTACTAAATGGAGGCAGATACAGGGCTCATTATGTTCAAAAATGTGAAAAAACTGTTGTTTTTTTATAATGTAAGTAATATTTCTATTTTTTATATGTAACTACCCTTAAAAACTACCCTAATACAGTAAAAATTACGATGGAAGAAGCGCACCTTTATTTTCTATCTTTAACTCATAATGGGAATCCAGATATAAAAATACAAAGGAGACACAGCAGGTATAAAAGAATAAATACTTCAAAAAGATCAAGACTTTTCGTGATTTTCCAGCATTATCTCTAGAAAAATGTATTCGGTTTTTTGGTAATAACTCGGCTTCCCTTCGAGTTTTTTGTATTCATTCATACATCATTTTGTAGAGAATTTCATAAGCTACAATACCATGAGAGTTGCAACCCGCCTAGGCCCTTTTTTTCAGAGAATTTTGATGTTAAAAGGTAAAAAAGTCTCTCCCTCAGCATTGAAATTAATTCTTACAAACGTTTATATCTCGTTTAAGTTTCAAGCTACGTGAGTTTAAAAAAAAGTGTTCAGTAAAATAAAAGCTAAATTTTAGTTACAAAAAAATTCTTTCGTTGGTCCAATTTTGGAAAACGTTTTTCTTAAAAAAATCGAAAAAAAATTTCACGTTAAACAACTTTTTTCAAAATATACGTGTTCCAAACCATTCAAACTTTTGGAAAGTGTTGTTAGGGCTTAAACAAAGATAATTTTACTTGTTCTACGATTGAATTTTTAATTTTGCTGCACATGGTGTCAAATTTAACGAACAATTTTTTTTCCAAATTAACTTATTTTCGTCATAACTCGCTTAATTTTCATGCTAGACGATTTTATTAAAACTCATTTTTAAGGTCTAAAAAAGTACTTTAAAAATGTTTATTACAATTTTTCATGAAAAATTGATCGTTTTTCCGTTATTTGACCTCTGCATAAATTTACGAAAAAGAATGACTCAGAAGTTGTTGAATATTATTTAAAAAATTCAATTTAAACTGACTAAATTCATTGTTATTTTATGAGCTCTAATTTTAATAAGAATAATTTTTTCCAGAAAATCCGTAATTTTCGAGTTTTTCATGAAAAAATGTGGAAAAACGTGTTTTCTGTTTCAAATTTTCAATTGCGAATAACTCAAAAATTATTGAGTTAAATAAAAAACTTCATTCTACGTTTTCTTCATAAAATTCAATTCTCTATCGATTCTCGGTGTTATTTTGAAATTTTGAATTTCCCCCTCCGAGTAAGGGTTTGTTATTTGCATCATTTTTGAGCTTCTGTCAAAATTTCAAACTAATCCATTCAAGGTCTTTAAAATTGCGAGGTAATTTGCTTGTTCACTGTACTAAATCCATTTTAAGCAACGAAATATCTGAGTTCACGTGTTCAAAGGCCTTAGTTTGGTCACACGTACACATATACGTGTTTTTACGTATCATCAAGACCTTCAACTATGCCCTCAATAACGTCAAAATTGCGTGAATGGTTGATTTGTGTTTCTGAAATCCAAAACAACATTCAAATAAGTTATTTTGTTTTAAATATGAAAGATGAAATGAAACCCCACTAAAAATCCATACATCGTTTCAAATCCATTCCAATTTATAAATCCGATCGTTAACATAAATCAACTTTTCTTGTATTTACCATCGCAACGGATATTAAAATCAACAATAAACTTTTTTGAACGTAATTTACAATTCCCATATAATAAGAACGATTCAGATACATCTCTGATATTTTTTCAGAACTAAATCGGTATGGAAACATGACAGACCGATAGGTCTTGTAAGAGTTGTTAAACTTCATCGTAAGATGAACGCCTTGACATTTATATAGCAACAGATACTTAATCGTGACTGCTTTGACTTTAAAGAATGGATTTTGTGAAATGTAATCAGCAATTCCTCGTGAAGGAATACTTATAAAATAGAAATATTGAAGGTACATTGTATCGGTATAAAATAGAATGAACAACCTAAAGTAAATAATACACAACATAAACGACATGGTAAATTATGAAAACTTTAAGAAAGTGTCATAAAACATATGGTCCTTAATACTTTTATGAATATTTTTAAAAATAAATGGAAAAATTTAGAAAATCATTAATTTCTTCGCAAACTTTCAATTTAAAAATACCAAATGTCGTACACTGGTAATTTACAAGTGATGAGCCATTCGGACTACTAGATTGAAAGCGGAAAAAGCAACTTAACGAATGGATTTAGGCCTCGAATTAAGAACATTAGACTTTTATTAATCGATAGACTTTTTGTTATGGAAATTGAGTATTTAGTGCACTCCTTTCAGTTCAGGATGTGCGATAGCTGTAGCTGCCACAGATCTTCATTTTCTTTTTCATATGTCACCATAATTCTCTATATGAAAGCTTAACATACCATAGTTCAGCTATGTATCTATATATCTATCTAACAAGGTGCTTGGAAATACTTGGTGTCATGCTCAAGCTTTTAGAGTTTTTGCTTATGGCCCCGTACACTTCTAAACAGCTCTGTCTGCTGTTTTGAATCCATTCATGTATCATTTGGAAGCTAAGTTTTGTCTCAATGCTTAACATTTTCGGTACTTCATCCTGAGTTTTCCCGTTTTAAATTCCAGTTATATATGAGAACTTGGTAGACTTAAATCCACTTCTATTTGCAGCCGTTGGACACTTTGAGTTTTTAATATTGTTCAGACCAGTTCCAGTTTCCTTTACGTGATAATAGGTTTCACTGTCTTCACTTCAACAATATCAGGGTTTTCGTAGCTTCATTTCTCATATTTTAACCAGAGGAGTTTACTATGTAGGGTGAATCTTTGATATTTCTCACTCAATGACTTGCAGCTGAGTTTTGTCTCAATGCTAAACTTTTTCATTATTTCATCCTGAGTTTTCCCGTTTTAAATTCCAGTTATATATGAGAACTTGGTAGACTTAAATCCACTTCTATTTGCAGCCGTTGGACACTTTGAGTTTTTAATATTGTTCAGACCAGTTCCAGTTTCCTTTACATGATAATAGGTTTCACTGTCTTCACTTCAACAATATCAGGGTTTTCGTAGCTTCATTTCTCATATTTTAACCAGAGGAGTTTACTATGTAGGGTGAATCTTTGATATTTCTCACTCAATGACTTGCAGCTGAGTTTTGTGTCAATGCTAAACTTTTTCATTATTTCATCCTGAGTTTTCCCGTTTTAAATTCCAGTTATATATGAGAACTTGGTAGACTTAAATCCACTTCTATTTGCAACCGTTGGACACTTTGAGTTTTTAATATTGTTCAGACCAGTTCCAGTTTCCTTTACGTGATAATAGGTTTCACTTTCTTCACTTCAACACCATCTCCTCAACATTCTCGTTGAGTGGACCAAATTTGGTATTTTTTAAGTTAAAAGGTTGCAAATAATTCAATTTTTTTCGAAATTGTGGGCCTTACATTGAGACCCTATAACATTTCAGGGATGCAGCTTGCTATAGAGATAAATTGTCCCCAATCTTCATATTTTTCCTTTACGAATTTGCTCTGTGTCGGTCACATTCACACACACAATCACACGAGTCCGGAAAAGGCCTTTACACACGAATTACATGCAATACTTTTTCTACTAGTGAAATTTTTTTCAAAAGACAGTTAAATACTAATTTTTCTTATGAAGTATATTATATATTTATTAATATTTTGAACATTTCAATCAAGATTAGATCAAATTAACAAAACAACAGTCGAATTTGCGCAGTTATGATTACCATCTGAAAATAATTATCCCTGCATAAGTAGAAAAATAAAAAATGGCATCAGCGCGACTTGAGCCTAAGAACACATGGCGTGAGCCTCGTATTATACGTACGGAGACCTTAATAATACGTTTTTTACGTACTATTGCTTAAGGTAGGTTTCTTTACGATCTAGTGTGTAAAGTAAAGTTTTAGGCACTCGAAACAGTAGTAGAAAAAATAATTATTGACAAGGTGAATGTTTAAGCCGTTTTCATACATAAAAACATGGTATAGGCGCCATGTAAGTAATTTATGTGAAAGAATTTATTGAATTCATCCTTATGATTCTAACCGAAAGGAATTAGTGTACTTAAATATCAATTAAACATTGGTTCTGCGAGATAAATGTCCTTGACAAGTTATTTAATGAGAAATCAGGTGATTAGTTATAAATTTTAGTTTTAATTTACCTGAAGATGATAATTTGTTTATCGAAACGCGCGTCAGACAGTGTAATTGTGAGTTGTAGTGTAAACAGTGTGTTCACTTCGGATATTCAAATAAACAAACAGCTTTACTTTAATGAAATATGGCTGAAAAATTAATTTGGCACATTCTGATTCAGTGATCACTGCTTACATATATTATTGTTAATAACGGATTTCATGTAAAAAAAATATCCGTACCGATCATCTAATTGTATGCTAATTTAATGTATCAATTTACATACAATGTCAACTGAAATTACAACTGTTTATTGAATTACAGTTTTTCTAATTATATAACTATTTATTATTTTCTTGAATAAAAGATCTTGATGATCTATTCTATTGAATAATGCATTTTTCGTGAAAATTATTCATTATTAGGTCACTAAAAATGAGGAAGTTTTTATTATAAAAACAACGTTTCACTTTATTCAAACAGGACTGAGATGATATGTCATAAAGTAATAAAATCAGTTAGTCTAATAATCGTGTTTCAAATTGTTGCAGTAATATTATTCATTTGGTATACAGAAACGTATTCTGCGCTCTCTTTCCACGATTTACGATAACCCACGTTATATTCCAGGCAATTTGAGTGACCAGCGACCTCTGGATGCAAAAATTCTGGTTTAATATTGCATTCATTTTGAACAGAACTTTCTCAAACCCAAATATGACGTCTGTCAGGTTAGCTGGACCAAAAAAATTGATTCTGATAAGCTCAAAAACTGCCGTTTTCATGCCGTTAAATTCCCAAAATTTAATTTTTAAAAATAATGGGATTGCTTCTTAAATGGCAATTGAAGCAGCAATTATCTTTGATTTAAGTTTGAATATTCGTACAAAGGAAGCAATATTCCAGGTCAGTTAACTATTAATTCAATGAGTCATCCCCGCAATTTTGCTTTCCCCTAAACAATAAGTGTAACAAAGCACGTAGATAATTGCCGCGTGAATTGCCTTTCACGAAAATATCATTGTCGACATCGGGACACATCAGCATCCGAGACAAAACGGGATAAAACCATTTCTACTCATACAGTCCGGAATGATTTAATGGGAATAAATGGGTTTCTCTCGTTTTACCCCAGATCCCAACGAGCCCCAAGGTCGCCAATGACATTTTTATCAACGACAAATCAAACGGCAATTATATACGTGCTCCGTTACACTTATTGTTTAGGGGGAAACAGTATTGAGGGGGTGGCTCCCCATTATCCAACCATTGACATAGCCTCTTTTATTTGAGCGTAGAAACTCACCCTCGAAGTTCATATTTCCTTAAATGGCAATTGATCAATGATTCATCCCCGCAATATTGCTTTCCCCTAAACAATAAGTGTAACAAAGCACGTAGATAATTGCCGCGTGAATTGCCGTTCACGAAAATATAATTGTCGACATCGGGGGTTGTTGGCATCTGGGGTAAAGCGGGGCAAAGCCATTTTTTACCATTATTACCATTAAACCATTACGGTTTTCATACCATACGTAGAAATGGTTTTTTCTGGTTTTGCCCCGATGTCGGAAATGATATTTTCTTGAACCGCAAACCACGGCAAAAAATCTTGTCAAATTTTATTTTTTTTTTGACCCGGTAACTTAATAGACCTCCAAATATTCATTAACGATGTGTCCAGCACGCTTCTTCGATAGATTTAGGGTCTTAATGATCTCAATCTGCTGCGAGCATCGTCCTCAACGGTTGAGTTTGCTATGGCAACGTCTGATTAATCTTGTCCTCACTAGAATTTTCGGAAAAATTCCATAATATTCCTTTTACTAATAAGTTTTATTTTTCATTATAAAAATGACAATATGACAACATTACATATGTTCAATGGAAGTATTGTTGAATAAAATAACCTCGAATCAAATTTTCGAGTGGAACAAAATTAATATTAAAACTTTTCCAAACTAAAATTAATATCTGTTATTTGATATTATACGTAATAAAAACGAAAATAGCGTCATCGACCTCACATAAATTAAGTTAAGTAGAATAATATTCTAAATTTAATTAACATCAAAACTGATTAGCAATAAATTCAGAAGAATGTGAGGTTAAAGTGATCTTCACTATAAAAAATCTTATGCTAATTTTTTTACCGTTTTGCTTTACTTTAACCAGGTATTGGTACTTAATTGTTTTTCAATGGGCAGTATACTAGTAAATAGATATAATAGACCACTGGAGAGATATTTTTGAAGCAGTGCTTAACACAGAAAAGCTTAAAAAGAAGAAGTAGAAGAAAATGAAGAGCTAGAACTAATGAGGAATTGGTCGCAGCAATGAAAATCCAAATCCAAATGTCCTGTATTTGTAACGCCTACTTAAGGTTGACTTTATAGTCATTTTTTTTTAAATAATAATAAATTTTCCAAATTTAACTTTTTGATATAAAAGGTAAGTGGAGCAGTGCCGATTTTACCACCACCAGCGACATACGCGAAATTTCTACGGGCAGAGGATAAAAGTTTGATAAAATTTAAAACAAAAGCAGAGGTAACAACATTCTGATCAGGTTATTAATAGTTCATTAAGTTCATCACATAGTATACAACCATCTACGAAGATGGTCTCAGAAGTACCTAGCCTGGCCTAGAGATGGCGGTAGTTGCTTAAAAAATACCAATATTAGAGAGTACACAATCGATACACCATATGTTGGTCCATCGCTTCACACCCGAAACTAAATAACAATCAAAACAACGGACTGAAAAGGAAAAACTGGCTCCAAAGAAGGCAAAGACCGCTCCATCTGCAGGCAATGTCATGGCGTCGTTTTTTTATGATCCAAGTGAAATAATTTTCAATGTCTATCTCGAAAAAATAAAAACTTTTAACTGAGAGTATTATGCGAGCTTTTTACAACCTTTGAGCGAAGATACCAAGTAAAAACAGGCGCATTTGGATAAGAAAAAAGTTTGAATTGATACCTCATGCACCGTATTCACCAGATTTAGCATCCTCGGATTATTTTCTGTTCCCAAACTTGAAACAAGGACTCGGTGGTCAAACATGAAGAGGTGAACTTATTGAACATCGCTGGGAAAAGTCTTCTTTTTGGGGCCACGTACTTCTGGGACTATTCTCGTATATATTGTTTTTTCAAGCATTACGAGTCACTCAAGTTCAATTATCAATCAATTTCCACGGAACCTTCGAAATTTTCCGTTTTCAAATTTATATCAACTTTTTATTTATGTAGAAATCACTCACACACAGAGTGAATTGATGTGGTTGTCTATTTGAATAAATAAACATGACCTACTTGATCCATAAGAATGTTTGATAGTTGATAGCTGTAAAAAAATCTGTATTGACATTCGTACCGAGACATTTTGTAAATGGCGTCCATGTATATACATGCATCTACAGTTGTAGACTCATCACGGGTATTTTCATCAGCCTGTCTTATACATTTACCGGGTGATTATACTCTTCTGAAAATGGTCTACGGCTGATTCAATTGAAATATAGGTACAACATATTGAAAATACTGATTCAACGTTGAAACCGCAATCAAAAAGTCGTCCTAGAGCATCAAGGAACGAAGAAAATATTTGGAGTGTTATGCAGTCTACACGACAAGCTCCACGACGCTCTAATTGCAAGAGAACGTCAGTTTTAGAGTTATCAAGACTAATTTTTATGACTTGCATCCATACGAGCTCCAATTTACCTAGGAATTGGAGGAATTTGACTTCAGAGCAGGTTTCACATTTGCTTATTAAATACTTTTTGATAGGACCACATTTCATGGTGGTTGTGAAACAGATATTCCCTGTCAGTTAACATTACATGGCCCAACCGTAATCCAGATTTGACGTCTCTTGACTCCTTAGTAGGATACCTCAAACAGTATACAGTGATAATCCGGGTAACATCGATTAGCTCAAGGAGAATATCCGTGTTTAAATAACAGCAATTACGAGAGCCGTTTGTTTTTCAACCTCCGATCGCTCCGTGCAGACGTTACGCGGGCAGAAGAAAGCGGACATGCGCTGTAAGCGACTGCGAAGTTTTCGCACTACACATTCCGCCATTGTTGACATTCAGGTGTCAGTCGGCGTTGTTCTACAACCACGTAAACATGTCCGCAAGTGTAAATCGTTTTCTACAGGCTGAAAGCCTACAGAAATCCATCGGAAAATGAGTCGTGGGCATGGGGAAAACTTCGTGAGTTATGGTGTTGTGCGTGAAGGGTTTCGGTCCTCGTAAATCTGCATTAATGAAGTAAGTTCTCAATTAGATTTGTTTTTATTCTCACTATACCTTTTGTATCCATTTGTTTTATCTATTTTCAAAATACGCACGTTCTGTTGCGCCACCCTGTATATTTAATGAATGAAAGTAAGTGTTAACGCGACTTGAAGCATGCGAGTACCATCACTAGAGCCCTATGCAAATGGGATTATTAAATTAACACCAACCGGAACCATGTATGTATATATTTAAGCAAGACGAAGCCTAATAAAAGAATTTCCGTTAGTCTACATATGGTTTTATACGTGACTCTAGTTACAAATACAAAATAACCACGTCAGTTGTTAACGAAATATACGAGGTTAATACGAAATGTATATTGTCCGATTAACGAAGTCGGTGTGCGCAATTAGCGATTAGACTCGATGGTTCAAAAGATCAAAAGAGACACATCAATATGCTCAAATACGATGACTAAAAAATGCTACATTGAACTATTTAAAAGGTTACGCGACGCGAATTCGCTTCACCAAGATAATCCTTCAGAGTAGTCATTGAATCTTCAGCAATACCAGGCAATTTTAAGCCACGTTGGTTTTATAACTGTGTTTTATAGGCATAACTTAAAGGATCTTAAAATATCTTTTGATCTCAAAAGTTCTGCTGGGGCTCCAAACGTTTTGTTCCATCTCGTCAATCTTTTGTTTGCTTCTGCACTTTCCTCCCCATATGTTTATTTAGTTTTCTTCTTTTTCGTTCACGGTCCAACACTCGCAGTTATACAGCACCTTTGGTTGTATAACTGTGTTGTAAATGCGAAACTTGATGGCCCTTGAAATATCTTTTGATCTCAAAAGTTCTGCTGGGGCTCCAAACGTTTTGTTCCATCTCGTCAATCTTTTGTTTGCTTCTGCACTTTTCCCCCCATATGTTTATTCAGTTTTCTTCTTTTTCGTTCATGGTCCAACACTCGCAGTTATACAGCACCGTTGGTTGTATAACTGTTTTGTAAATGCGAAACTTGATGGCCCTTGAAATATCTTTTGATCTCAAAAGTTCTGCTGGGGCTCCAAACGTTTTGTTCCATCTCGTCAATCTTTTGTTTGCTTCTGCACTTTTCCCCCCATATGTTTATTCAGTTTTCTTCTTTTTCGTTCATGGTCCAACACTCGCAGTTATACAGCACCGTTGGTTGTATAACTGTTTTGTAAATGCGAAACTTGATGGCCCTTGAAATATCTTTTGATCTCAAAAGTTCTGCTGTGGCTCCAAACGTTTTGTTCCATCTCGTCAATCTTTTGTTTGCTTCTGCACTTTTCCCCCCATATGTTTATTTAGTTTTCTTCTTTTTCGTTCATGGTCCAACACTCGCAGTTATACAGCACCGTTGGTTGTATAACTGTCTTGTAAATGCGAAACTTGATGGCCCTTGAAATATCTTTTGATCTCAAAAGTTCTGCTGGGGCTCCAAACGTTTTGTTCCATCTCGTCAATCTTTTGTTTGCTTCTGCACTTTTCCTCCCATATGTTTATTCAGTTTTCTTCTTTTTCGTTCATGGTCCAACACTCGCAGTTATACAGCACCGTTGGTTGTATAACTGTGTTGTAAATGCGAAACTTGATGACCCTTGAAATATCTTTTGATCTCAAAAGTTCTGCTGGGGCTCCAAACGTTTTGTTCCATCTCGTCAATCTTTTGTTTGCTTCTGCACTTTTCCTCCCATATGTTTATTCAGTTTTCTTCTTTTTCGTTCATGGTCCAACACTCGCAGTTATACAGCACCGTTGGTTGTATAACTGTGTTGTAAATGCGAAACTTGATGGCCCTTGAAATATCTTTTGATCTCAAAAGTTCTGCTGGGGCTCCAAACGTTTTGTTCCATCTCGTCAATCTTTTGTTTGCTTCTGCACTTTTCCCCCCATATGTTTATTTAGTTTTCTTCTTTTTTGTTCATGGTCCAACACTCGTTGTCATACAGCACCGTTGGTTGTATAACTGTCTTGTAAATGCGAAACTTGATGACCCTTGAAATATCTTTTGATCTCAAAAGTTCTGCTGTGGCTCCAAACGTTTTGTTCCATCTCGTCAATCTTTTGTTTGCTTCTGCACTTTTCCCCCCATATGTTTATTTAGTTTTCTTCTTTTTCGTTCATGGTCCAACACTCGCAGTTATACAGCACCGTTGGTTGTATAACTGTCTTGTAAATGCGAAACTTGATGGCCCTTGAAATATCTTTTGATCTCAAAAGTTCTGCTGGGGCTCCAAACGTTTTGTTCCATCTCGTCAATCTTTTGTTTGCTTCTGCACTTTTCCTCCCATATGTTTATTCAGTTTTCTTCTTTTTCGTTCATGGTCCAACACTCGCAGTTATACAGCACCGTTGGTTGTATAACTGTGTTGTAAATGCGAAACTTGATGGCCCTTGAAATATCTTTTGATCTCAAAAGTTCTGCTGTGGCTCCAAACGTTTTGTTCCATCTCGTCAATCTTTTGTTTGCTTCTGCACTTTTCCCCCCATATGTTTATTTAGTTTTCTTCTTTTTCGTTCATGGTCCAACACTCGCAGTTATACAGCACCGTTGGTTGTATAACTGTCTTGTAAATGCGAAACTTGATGGCCCTTGAAATATCTTTTGATCTCAAAAGTTCTGCTGGGGCTCCAAACGTTTTGTTCCATCTCGTCAATCTTTTGTTTGCTTCTGCACTTTTCCTCCCATATGTTTATTCAGTTTTCTTCTTTTTCGTTCATGGTCCAACACTCGCAGTTATACAGCACCGTTGGTTGTATAACTGTGTTGTAAATGCGAAACTTGATGGCCCTTGAAATATCTTTTGATCTCAAAAGTTCTGCTGGGGCTCCAAACGTTTTGTTCCATCTCGTCAATCTTTTGTTTGCTTCTGCACTTTTCCTCCCATATGTTTATTCAGTTTTCTTCTTTTTCGTTCATGGTCCAACACTCGCAGTTATACAGCACCGTTGGTTGTATAACTGTGTTGTAAATGCGAAACTTGATGGCCCTTGAAATATCTTTTGATCTCAAAAGTTCTGCTGGGGCTCCAAACGTTTTGTTCCATCTCGTCAATCTTTTGTTTGCTTCTGCACTTTCCTCCCCATATATTTATTTAGTTTTCTTCTTTTTCGTTCATGGTCCAACACTCGTTGTCATACAGCACCGTTGGTTGTATAACTGTGTTGTAAATGCGAAACTTGATGGCCCTTGAAATATCTTTTGATCTCAAAAGTTCTGCTGGGGCTCCAAACGTTTTGTTCCATCTCGTCAATCTTTTGTTTGCTTCTGCACTTTCCTCCCCATATGTTTATTCAGTTTTCTTCTTTTTTGTTCATAGTCCAACACTCGCAGTTATACAGCACCGTTGGTTGTATAACTGTGTTGTAAATGTGAAACTTGATGGCCCTTGAAATATCTTTTGATCTCAAAAGTTCTGCTGGGGCTCCAAACGTTTTGTTCCATCTCGTCAATCTTTTGTTTGCTTCTGCACTTTCCTCCCCATATGTTTATTCAGTTTTCTTCTTTTTTGTTCATAGTCCAACACTCGCAGTTATACAGCACCGTTGGTTGTATAACTGTGTTGTAAATGTGAAACTTGATGGCCCTTGAAATATCTTTTGATCTCAAAAGTTCTGCTGGGGCTCCAAACGTTTTGTTCCATCTCGTCAATCTTTTGTTTGCTTCTGGACTTTCCTCCCCATATATTTATTTAGTTTTCTTCTTTTTCGTTCATGGTCCAACACTCGTTGTCATACAGCACCGTTGGTTGTATAACTGTGTTGTAAATGCGAAACTTGATGGCCCTTGAAATATCTTTTGATCTCAAAAGTTCTGCTGGGGCTCCAAACGTTTTGTTCCATCTCGTCAATCTTTTGTTTGCTTCTGCACTTTCCTCCCCATATGTTTATTCAGTTTTCTTCTTTTTTGTTCATAGTCCAACACTCGCAGTTATACAGCACCGTTGGTTGTATAACTGTGTTGTAAATGTGAAACTTGATGGCCCTTGAAATATCTTTTGATCTCAAAAGTTCTGCTGGGGCTCCAAACGTTTTGTTCCATCTCGTCAATCTTTTGTTTGCTTCTGCACTTTTCCCCCCATATGTTTATTTAGTTTTCTTCTTTTTTGTTCATGGTCCAACACTCGTTGTCATACAGCACCGTTGGTTGTATAACTGTCTTGTAAATGCGAAACTTGATGACCCTTGAAATATCTTTTGATCTTTATAGTCCTGTTAGGGCTCTAGTCTTTTGTCGATTTTCCTGGCTTCACTTCCTTCGCAAACGAGAATTGGAGGACTAGAGAAAATATATAAATATAAACTTTTCTCAATGATTGGAAGACTATAAAAGATGTACAAGTTTTTTTAGGAATTAACGTTGCTGGATGAATAAGTTCCCGTATTTATGCAATTGATAAAAAAACTGCAGAATCGATTTATCAGTTTTTTTGTGTAATGAAACAACAACTTTTGTTCGCGCTGTTCAAGTCGTTAATTAACCAAGTATAAAATAAGATTGGTCTTATAGTATTGACATAACTTGAACAGCTGCTAGAAGACAGATGGTCTTATTCATTGACAAAAATAACGATACACTTGATTGTTTTGTTTAATGAGCTCTTTACGTTTAATTTAACATTAAAAAAATGTAAGTTTCAGTATAAAATCTTAATAAACAGAATCTGATAATTGCGAGATTGACGTTGAGAAATTCTAGCTAAAATTTCATTGATTTTAGACGCTAATTTTCTGTTTAACAATCATATAAGTTTGCTGTAAATTCTTGTCCATCATGACAATGTCTCTTTTCAAATTTTGGTGATCATTATGGCTAAAATCACGTATTGCACTTCGAATTGGTTGAATACCAACTGTAATCACTAGATCTGATCCCCAATGACTTTTTCTTGATTCCTAACTTTATAGTTTCATATGAGGGGAAAGATTTGAGCGAAGTGTGTAAATTTAAAAAATAAAATTGTGGAAAAAGTCTTGTTTCTTCGTTGCCAGGAACTTTTCGAACAACCCCAGTAGATTTAAATAAAGTAATCGGATTTGATTTATTGACATAACCTTAAAATTCCACAATATGGTTGTAATTCGCGATGTATGGGTTTGTGTTCTGATGCAAGATTGCAGTCTCCCAATAAACCATTTCACCCTCTCCATTTTATCGTTATTTTTCCCTATAGAAAAACAGTTTGAAATAATAATTATGATATATTTTAGAAAATACAAAGAAATAAAAAGCATTTTCAAATAGAATCACCTTCTACTGATCTTTGTACATAATATATAGATGATTGAAGTCTACCAATGGTGTGTTGTATATTCAATCTAATTTTCTCAACAAAGTTTCGAATTCAAAGCAAAATTTAACATTTATTGAATTCATTGTTGGAACAAATTCAATATGGAACACAATTAATAAACTAAATCACATCAATTTTGGTACAAGTAAAGAAGCTGCAGGGCTAGGAGTAAGATATTCAGACCGAAAAAATGCAAAAACTGAAAATAAAGAAGAAGCAGGTAACAAAGAATTATGAAATATAGAGAGGAAATACAAGTTAATAAAGCAAAAAGTACTAAGGGAAGAAAGAAGCTTCAAAAATAAGAGGGGAATCATAAAGAATATATACAGGTCCTCAAGACCATTAGCCTCAATCTTCTTCACTATATTTCTCCATTTCCTTTAGTCCTTTGCTACTTCTTTCCACTCGAACGTTCCTACCTCATCTATATCCCGCTTGACTTCTTCTGGAAGCTCTTTGCAAACCTTCTCTTTCTTCCAGTGCCATCGTCACAATTCTCTGATGTTGAATTCTAGAAATTGTCTCGATCATCAAGTTTTTTGTGCTCTAACTATCTATATCATCATTAGTTCTTCTCCAGATACTTTCTGGACATTTTGACACCGTCATACAATGTCCAGAGGACTTTTTTTTCAATATTTGCAATTTATTTTCGTCTTTCTTTGCAATTGACCATGTTTCTGATACATATAGAACTGCTGGTTTTACGTTGGTTGTTCCACACTGCTCTTAGAAGTATTTTTGATAGTGATCCCACCACTCGGCTATTTGTCAGAACTCTTATCTCTTTCTCATAGAATTGAGATTAAAGATAGAGAGCTGACGTGTGACTGAATATAAAGAAAAAGCATCGATTTACCGTTTCTCTATCTCCCTTTACTCGACAGTAAAATCATAGTAGAGAAAGATACAAAGTGGTATACTAATGCTCTTTCTCCCTCTATCAGCAGTTCAGATCCACTTAAGCAAGTTCCTTTACTTGATCAAAAGAAAAACTTGATTGAATTGGTGCGTGTTTATCCAGTTTTTTCAAGAACTCGATCTTGCAGATGGTAAGGTACTCTGTAGTGTTTGGTAAGTAGCTATATCCCTTTATGATCACAAAGGTCTAAGTAACTGTTTTGTAGAATAATAAAAGTACAGTAGACGTTCTCTTTATTAACCCTCACTTATATTGGGAAACTTGAAAGGCCGGTTAAAGTGGACAACTTCATTAACATGTAATATACGTTCAAATAAAAATATTGTATAACTTATATATTGTAACATAAAAAACCGTGGAGCGACTGCACTGCAATCCGTCATTTTTGACCTTCTGGCGTCAGTCGGCGTTGTGCTACACCCACGTAAATATTATTGATGCTTCCGACAAGTGTGAATTGCGAAGCGTGAATCGTTTTCTACAGGATGAAGGCCATAGTACTAAATAAATCCATCGGAGAATGAGTCTTGTGTGTATGGGGAAAACTTCATGAGTGATGGTGTTGTGCATGAATGGTGTCGAAATGATCTGGTGTAACGAGTTGATAGAATGGTTTAAGAAAACCGCAGATTCACCATTACTGCTTTATCTACGGAATGTTCAGAAGTTTCAAGGATTGTTTTGTACTCTACATGAATTCATTGGCGGCAACTTTCTTTGAGGATGGTATTGAAAAGCTTGTCCACAGGTAAGTGTACGATCTTTCGATAATACAATTATTGTTTTATATGAACTTGTCTTTTATTTATAGCCTATCGGAGGTTGAAAAAAAAGCGGACCTCGTAGAATAGTCTTCACAAAAGTGAAAGGACAAGCGTAAATACTGACGACAGACCCGATAATGACGTTCTACAATCTTATGACTCAGATTCTCCCGAGTAATTCATAACAAAGTTTTACTTCCTTGTTCTTCGATGGAGTAGTGATAATAAATCTGATATGAAACTCAAATCCAAATATTTTGACATAGATTCACTGCCCTATGTTGTGCTGTGCTGGCCAAATTGCTAAGTATACGCCTGAGCTAATTATTTGTTGTTGTAGTGGTAGTGTCAACAGTGTTTGCAGTATACTTTTTCAAATGCTTGAAATAGTTTTTTTCTGTGTGTTCACAGAAATCAGTGAAGAGAAGATGTAGTCCTACTTTTATTCGTAACTGTTGTACTGATTAAAAAAATTAAAAAACGAAAAAAGAGTAATAACTACCGAAGACAAACTTTCTTGAGTAGAAGATTAAAATTTGCCACATCCTCCACGAAATACAAACATTTGAGTGGTTGAAAAACACTTTATTGCACACCAATACTATATAGTTAAAAAGAAGATTAGTTCAATTAGATAACCTTCACACAAAAACAATTTTATTACAATTATTTTTTGATTATATCGATGAAATCTACACGCATTTTTTTCTCCTCCTATGCCGTAGTTGAATTAATATAGTCGATCTTTCATCTCCGATAGATCGGAAAGATAATTCTACAAAATAAACCAGCGAATTTTCCGTAGACTTTATTTTCAAATTACATACTATCGTCTAAATATGTAATCTCGACGTCAAATCCGACAATGGGATCTATAATCTTCAATTTATTCAGTAAATATTATTAAATCCGTGGAAATAAAAACTTGGAATCGTGAGTTACATTACAATGTGTTTTTCCATCTATCAACTGGAAGGATTTTTGTTTAGAATATTGATTTAAGCTTGAATTTTTTTATTTATGCAGTAAATTAAGGATAATTATAACCTATTCTGTGCTCATAACCTCAAAAAATCAAAGAGTTAAACTAAGAAGTTAAAAGTTGATGAACTTTTAATAATAATTCTACAATTTAATCGAATCCAATAGCTTTGTTCGCGGATATAATTCCGAATCAGTTTAGGCGTGCTTTCAAAATTTACGGGTATCCCTTCACGAATGACAATTTGGCAAGTGCGCATGCGATCAGTTCCTAAACTGATTCGGAATCAAATCCGGGAACAAAACTAATGTTAATCGCAAAGAAGCTGGATCGATTATTTGTGAAGGAATCGTAGATAGACGGATTTAAAAAAGGTGTTTCATTAATAACGTCGATTTACAACGTTCACTTTATTTATAGAATTCTCATACAAGAGGAAACCTTTAATATTCGAAGTATAACTCTCTGGAACGTTCACCAAGCTCTTTGAGACCTTGATAAAACCATTCTTTGACTTAGATGCAATCTCAATTGCAATTAAAAATTTTTCCAAGCTATAATTTCATTGTCTTATCGCAAGAGAACTTTTATAGATCTTACGGAATGATTTTGAATGGGTCCAGGAAGGGTCCGTGCCTGAATTTTGAAAGTTTTGAGAAACAACGTGCAAAGTTGAAAAGTTTTAGAACTGATAGTTTCAATGGGGTGTGTAAATTGTAGGAAGATGTATGGATAGCGGCCTACCTAATAGGTTCGATCTTCAGGTAACACAAATTAGAATATATACATAAAATAGGGCTCAATCGAATTCTAGTTACAAAAGAAGTTACTTACGAAGAAAGGACTCGAAATATTCTAAAAACAATAATTATACGGAATATTTATAATTAGATACATTCAAGAAATAATTTTTGTTTCTGAATATTCCAAAGATTTTACTTCTAACAGGTTTGTGAACTTTTAAATCTTAATTGTTCTCAGAAGACGGAGATTATTTGTATTTGCACTCGAAAGAAATATAAGGGCTTTCAGTAGAACAAACATAATAAAACGAAGGACGATATTAGATAACTGAGAAAAAGATTATGTTAGGGTAGATTCGAAAAACAGGGCGGTGTGTTGAGTTTTTAAGGTAGTCATGGCGAATAGGTTTTCAATTGAGCATGATTCCGTTGAATTTATTCATTTATTATACGATTTTTGACAAATGTGGACTTAGAAGAAACAATTTTGGAACAACCTCATTTACCTATGTCCATTTTTGAAAAAATTCTTTGGGACTATCTATTTTTAGATATAAATTAAGCCAGAAAAGCCTATTTTTGATAAAATTCAACCATGGAAAGACAATTATTTGATAAAATTAGTTTGGAAATATTCATTTTTGGACAAAACTAACCAAAAAACCCAATTTTCGACAAAGTTTAACCCAGAGTAGCGTTTTTTGACAAAATTCAATCCAGAATTGTCATTTTGACAAAATTTAAAAATGGAATGACAATTTTTATCGAAATTAGTTTGGAAATATTCATTTATATGCGAAAATAACCAAAAAAGCAATTTTCGACAAAATTCAACCCAGAAAAGCCTATTTTTGATAAAATTCAACCATGGAAAGACAATTATTTGATAAAATTAGTTTGGAAATATTCATTTTTGGACAAAACTAATCAAAAAACCCAATTTTCGACAAAGTTTAACCCAGAGTAGCCTTTTTTGACAAAATTGAATCAAGAATTGTCATTTTGACAAAATTTAAAAATGAAATGACAATTTTTATCGAAATTAGTTTGGAAATATTCATTTATATGCGAAAATAACCAAAAAAGCAATTTTCGACAAAATTCAACCCAGAAAAGCCTATTTTTGATAAAATTCAACCATGGAAAGACAATTATTTGATAAAATTAGTTTGGAAATATTCATTTTTGGACAAAACTAACCAAAAAACCCAATTTTCGACAAAGTTTAACCCAGAGTAGCCTTTTTTGACAAAATTGAATCAAGAATTGTCATTTTGACAAAATTTAAAAATGAAATGACAATTTTTATCGAAATTAGTTTGGAAATATTCATTTATATGCGAAAATAACCAAAAAAGCAATTTTCGACAAAATTCAACCCAGAAAAGCCTATTTTTGATAAATTTCAACCATGGAAAGACAATTATTTGATAAAATTAGTTTGGAAATATTCATTTTTGGACAAAACTAATCAAAAAACCCAATTTTCGACAAAGTTTAACCCAGAGTAGCCTTTTTTGACAAAATTCAATCCAGAATTGTCATTTTGACAAAATTTAAAAATGAAATGACAATTTTTATCGAAATTAGTTTGGAAATATTCATTTATATGCGAAAATAACGAAAAAAGCAATTTTCGACAAAATTGAACCCAGAAAAGCCTATTTTTGACAAATTTATTTTTAAACAAAGTTTAACGAAAAAAAGGCCAATTATTGACAAGATTTAATCAGGTAAAAAAAAATTTTTTCATAAAATTGGGTTGGGAATATTCACTTCAAGGAAAAATTAACCGAAAAATCCAATTTTTAAAAATATTTAACATAGAAAAGTCCACTATTGCCAAAAATAGTTTGATAATATCTATTTTTAGGCAAAATTTAAATGAAATAAGGCCAATTAATGAAAAAATTCCACTCATAAAAGATTGGTTTTGACAAAATTGAATCAAGAAAGCCTATTTTTGATAAAATGATTTTTAGACTAAATTTAACGAAAAAAAGGCCAATTATTGACAAAATTTAACCACGTAAGAAATTTTTTTCCATAAAATTAGATTGAAAATATTCATTTTTGGGCAACATTAACCGATAAATCCAATTTTCGAAAAAAATCAATCCAGAAAAAGCTACTTTTGAAAAAAGTAGTTTGAAAATATCTGTTTTTAGACAAAATTTAACAAAAACAAGCCAATTATTGATAAAATTCAACCCATAAAAGCTTCTTGTTGACAAAATTAATATGGTAATATATATTTTTAGACAAATATTAAACACGTAAGGACAATTTTTGATAAAACTAGTTTGGAAATATTCATTTTTAAGCAAAACTAACCACAAAAAGCCAATTTTTCGTCAAAATAGGTTTGGGAATATCCATTTTTAGACCAAACTTGAGCAAAAATCCATTTTTAAACAAAATTTAAACAAGAAAGGGCAACTTTTGATTAAATTAGTATAGAATTATCTACTCTTAGACACATTTCAAGTAAGAAAAATCAATTTTTGATCAATTCTAACTTGGAGGAGGCAGTTTCTGATAAAATTAGACTTAAAAACGACTTTTTCCGGTAGATGTAATAAACTAAGAAAAGCCGATTTTGAATAAAATTAGGAGAATTAAATTTTTGACAAAATTAAATTCAGAAAGTGAATTTTTCTTAAAATTACATTTGGAAATGTTATTTTTCATTTGTTGTGAACATAGAAATGCCAATTTTGGATGAATTAACAGTGAAAAATAATTTTTACAAAACTAAAAGCAAAAAAATGAAATTTTTAACAAAATCCATCTTTGAGCATCCAATTTTCAACCTAATGGTACTTGAAAAAGGAATTTTTTGGTTGAAGTGAAATTTGAAAAGCCAATTGTCAATAAATTATCTATATAATGACCAATTTTAGACAAATTTAAAGTCAAAAAAGGTCATTTTTGACAAAATCAAACTAAGAGTACTAAATTTTTGATCAAATAATATATGAAAAGACATTTTTTTAATGAATTGTGTCTTAAAAAATCAATTTTTGTCAACATTAGATTCAAAAATGCAATTTTTGGGAAATTGAACCAACAAGGATCAATTTTTGGCTAGATTATTCATAAAAAATATTTGAATCGGTCATTTCGAATTCAAAATTTGATAATTTTTGACAAAATTTCACTTAAAGAAGTTAATTTTTAGCGAAATTGAATTGAGAAAATGCGTTTTTTATGAAATTGAACTCAAAGAAGTTGAATTTTCACGAAATTGGAAAAAAAGCCGATATTTTTTCAAATTAAGCACAGAAAATAAGAATTTTATCAAACTGAAATCAGATAAGTCAATCTTTGACCAAATTAATTTCAGTTAAGCAACATTTTGATTAAACTGGAGTAACAAAAACAAACAATTTTTCCAAAAAAATACTTCTACAAAATTAATTCCAAAACAGCCATTCAAAATGAATGAGTAAAACCAATTAGAAATACTAAATATTGATAGAAAAAACGATTTTTTAACGAATTTATTTCGTTTTTAGACTAGATTAATTCCAAAAAAACCATTTTTCGACAGATTAGAACTCAAAAAAGTTTTGCTTTAGCGAAATGAGCCTAGAAAAACAATTTTTGAACAAATTTAACTCGGAAAATCTATTTTTTGTTGGATTAAACCAAAGAAGCCTTTTTTGGAATAAATTAAAAGAAGAGAAATCAGAAACTGCCGATAAAACAAACAATTTATTTAGAAAATAGCCATTTTACGACAAAATTCATACCAAAACTGCCATTTTTTTATAGAAATCAACTTGAACAACTTATTTTGAACATAATATATCTATAAAAAATGAGTTTTAGAAGAAGAAATAAGAATAATCGGGAAAAGATGTGAATGGAAATAAGTAAAGAAGGTTCTAAACCGATAATTCAATAGATATACAATATTTTATATAAATTGAGAAGTATATTTTCAACAATATATCACTGATGATATTTCCATACAAATCTTAATATTTTCAATTTTTGAGAATTTCCTATTTTTGTATATTTTTAGGCTGTTTTTAAAAGTCAGTAACATAAAGACCATTAAAACTATCCTTACCTTAACGGAAAAAAGCAATCCACATAAAATCCAGTAACGCCACTGAAACTCCAACAAAGGATTTCACTCAAAAAAAAAAAATATCTATTCATATAAACCCACAAAAATATGCACTACAACTCGCGCTACGAATAATATCCTAACAGTATCTAGGCGGCGTGAACGTTCGCGACAGAATGAAGAAAGAAGAAAGCGTTAGCGGGTTCGCGGTCACGTGACTTCGCCATCCACTTCTTGCAGCAGTCGGCGGAGTTGAAGCCAAACGTCCAGCGAAAGAGTACGTCGACCGGACATCCTCTTATCGACCCTTTATTTGGATTCTTCTTCGCAACACGATCCTTCTTACTCATATTTTCCCATTGTTTCATCTCAAGACATTTCTTGTTTCAATATATACACTGTCAAAAAAGGGAACCATCAAAATATTATATTTAGGAAGCGTTGGTACTGATAGTAACATTTAAGTTTAGTCCCTTCGGTATTTCATTATTTAGAGCTACAGATGTTGAAGCAGACGGTTCGCAGTTGCAACTAACAAGGGTTGAACAATTTTTGTGATATTTCTTTGTATGGATTCTTGTATGTATCCTTTCATTACGTTGGAAGAACGCCAACTTCCGTGTTTTTTCAGAGTGAGCAAATCAGCGCTTTCCACCAACACGGTTTCCGAGACGCCTTAGCCCATCAGGTATATCCTTCGGGATTTTTCAGTTTCGGGTATTTTGCGTCAAGTTTTGGGATAGCATTGATGGTATGGCATCCAAAATGTTGGGCGTAACACCTTCTGCTTCATGGTGCACGGGACTCGAATATAAAATCAATTCAGCCAACCAACCCACCAAATAATTACAAAGATTCAATTTTTAGGCCAATCAGTAACAATAATGTTATCAGAAGAGTAGACGAAACTAGTGAAGATATTGAAAAGCAAAACTAAGGTGGGGCATGGCACAAAAAAATTAGTAAAAACTGGTCTAGACACTATAGTGTCGGTGATTTAGATATTGTCCGGCCCCGATGTTGTCCATTGTCCAACGTTGTAATACGAGAAACACAACTAACAGGAAATCATGGACTTATAAGAGGCTGCCATAATCCAGTGAGGTATTTACGTGCTTTATAACGAAAATTTTCACCTGAGAAAGTTTGAATTTATTTCAAACTTTACAACCACATCATATAACAAAGCATATGACAAAATTGTATTTGAAATAGCTTCAAACTACGAAAAAATCACTTTTACAATAAAAAAAAAGAAAACTAGATACTTGAATTTCTTTATTATCCTCACCATAACGTGATTTTAGTTTACAGGTCTTTAGAAAACTGATTCTTGGAAAATTGGAAATTTCGTAGCTTTTCTGACTCGGATACGAAATCAAAACATTCTGGGACAAACGCATTTCCTGCTCAGTCGTTTCATTGCAAATATAATTTCACTAAAAGAATAGCCGGATTTTTAACCACTTAAAAGTGAGGTTATGTCACAAATAACAAGAACAAAAAGAAACTGGACGTTTGAAACATTTTGATCACTCGGAGATTGAAAAAAAATGCGTCTTCTGTTGGTTATAGGTATCCCTTAATCTTTCTCATTATACACTGTCATCCAACTCTAAATCATCCTCTTAATAAAGTTAGACCAGCGTGTCGATGAACATCCTCTGCTTCTAAGGGTCCCATTTAAAGCCAGTTATTCTTATTGCCGCGTCAATCAAACCTGTTGCGTAATGTTACATTACACACAAGTTAGAGTTGCAGCACCTCTGGTGCTGCATTGGAGGAGCACCTTTCTCTTCAAACAAACAGGAATTTCGTATATGAAGACCCGATTAAGCTTACCAAAGGCGGCCTATGTTAAACCTATCCTTCTGCTTAATACTTAACACAAGGTTTGTCATGTATTCTGCTTTTTTTGTTTATGTTCAATCTATTCTTTAGGAGACTTCATTAAAATCTTAAAACATACTTCCGACATCGTCCACACGCTTTTCTCTATGAGCCTTTTGGTGAGTACGAGCATTCTGGGTCCGACCATAATCAAATAAGTGAAAAATGCATTTTTGAATCGATAAATCGGTGTAATTAGTGCGAGACTGCAGACCAATCCGAGGGGAAGAAGGTGGCCTACGCAGACGATGTTGACCTGCTTAGCCGAAGAGATATAAAGCTTACGGAGGACTTCTAAGAGTGAAGTGAAGAATTCGATCGAAAAGGGCTGATCCGAGACCACGCAGACACCGTTTACGTTAGATAACTACACCTTCGAGGGTGTTAACTTCAAATACCTTGACTCTCTCATAATTGAAAGCAACGGGACTGCACTGGAGATACGGGATAGAGTAAAAGCTGGAAACGATGTGTATTACAGTGCCTAAAAGATGCTGGAATCTCGCCTACTCAGTAGAAGCAAAAAAGAGAAGATCTATCGTACAGTACTGAGGCCAGTTATCATGTATGCTTCTGAAACCTGGCCAATGACTGTTAGGGACAAACTGGGACTCAGCCCGTGGGAGAGAAGAGTACTTCGGCGCATCTATGGTCCAATCCAAGACCAAGAAGAATGGTGCATCCATACTAACTAGGATGGCTTGGTCACGTCGAAGGGTTGAAGAGTCGTAGCACGATGTAGAGCGGGACCTAAAAGAACTAGGCATTCGAAACTGGCGCAGAAAAGTACAGCATCGAGAAGAATGAAGGACGGTTATCTGGGAGGCTAAGGTTCTTCAAGGACCCTAGTGACTATTGGTAAAGTAAGGTCAAACAATGAATAAATATTAGAACAATAAACATATTGCATTACTTTTAATTAATGTTACTTAAATTATGTTCTGCCTTTGTATAAACAAAACGTCCAAGTGCTATGCATCTCTTTCCTACTTCTTATCTTCAATTTTTTTCTTTGGCCTTGAAATCAGTTACAATTTATAAATAGCAGTTACAGTTGTAACATAAAACTATTCAAGTTCATACTTTCGTATGTTTTAGAAACAATTTTACATTTTATTAAAAAATTAATTGCCTTTAGAAATGCGGATACAATTTTTTTGTACTTGAAATGTCGATTTTGCCTTATACGCTTTTATTTCAGGTTCATACATGGAATACATACTATTATTATATTAATCCTTATAAGTATATCTCATATTATTTAGAACAGTCAAAATGATTACTTAGGTAAAAAAATCATAGAACCAGATAGTACGATGGGAAAACACAAATAAGTAATTCTAATTAATTAAATAAAAAACTGAATATTGGACAATCACTCATAGTTTCACAATTGTTGAAAATGTGTAGTATTGTAAAAAAAGCAACCAGTGCATTGTTTTTCTAATCATACACAAATTCCTATTACTATTTTTTTTGTAAACAAATTTTGAAAAAAAAAATGTAATGAAAAATCTAAATATATGCAATATAAAATACGCACGATATTGTGCAGGCAACACGTAATACATCCACGTGGAAATAAATCGAAAAGTCGAATTATCGATTATGGAATTAAATGTACTTTTATTTCATATCCAAAACATTTTTTTTTCTTTGTGAAAAGTATAGATAGTAGAATCCATGCACATTTTAGTTATAAGGAATACAGCTACTGGATTAATTGTGTTTAAATTGTCTTTTATAATCGATACTTACGTACAAATACATAATCGAGTCATGAGGTCGTTTCTTTTTACTGTCATATGTCATTAGTTTGTCGTCGTTTTTTATCTATTTCCTGAAATTAAGTGGGTGAAAGAAAATATTTTATTGCATAACTCTCAAAAAAGACGTTCGAATGAGCCAAATTTAAATGTCTATTAACTGTTAGGTACATAATTTGATTCAAAAAAATTTCATAGTGCTAGTGGCCTTTGACCTAAATATTAACTATAGGCACAAAATGGCGCAAAGCTAGATTGATAAACATCACTGCCTTTTTCTAGTATATATTTTTTAGATTTTTAAGCGTTAAAACATAATGAAAGATTACTTTTTGGCAGCTTTCTCAGTTCTTGCAAGTTTTATTCTTGTTATACTCTTTATTTTATGCGGTAAAAGCTACTGACGTGTTTTCTTTGTGGTAAGTATTTTACTTTGTCTTGTTTTAGGATGGTTCACAGTTTGGAAGCTTATTCTAAGTAGATTCCGTTTCGTAAGGGAACTGATAAAGGGAGCCGAATTGCAATTTTCCAGAAATAAATTGAGACCGAGAAGAGACTGAATCTGTAAAAAAAATGAATATTCGTTGTGCAAAGCCCGAAGATTTAATGAACATGCAACACTGCAACTTGTTGTGCTTACCCGAAAACTATCAAATGAAATACTATTTCTACCATGGCCTCAGCTGGCCACAACTTAGCTACGTAGCAGAGGATGAAAAAGGTACTTTCATTATTTATTATTTTCTTATAAATTTAATAATGTTTAAAGCTTTTTATTATAATATATCAGAGATTTAAATTATGAGTTATGTTAATTTCTGTAGTGTTTATAATAAATTAAGCTTTAGATTCATATATTTTGGACTCCGAATTATAGTGAAGTCTAAGTCATAACTATTGTTCTGTCAGATTATATTTAAGTCTGTTTGGAATTGAAAAAAAATTTAAAGACGGAGTTGAAAATGACGCCAAAGAATTACTTATACAATAAAATTTGTAGTCCTGTGGAAAATAACAAAAATATTTACTAATTTTCACATCAAACCCTAACTATTGAAGTTTTTATTGAGCTTTTTGGTCAGTAGTGACGTTAGGCTAGGGGACTATCTAGGGTACTAGGTATAAAGAGGCGCTATTGACGAGATTTTTGAGAGGGGCTTATTTACCCTAAAATTCCCAAAACATTCGTTATATTGGCATTTGGTTAATTTCAAGGAGCATATCCTATTATAGAAGAACATTCATTTTTAATATAAACTTTCAAAACAAAGAGCTGAACAGGAAGGACTACAGATTAATTCAAGACTGTATCATATTGATGAAATTTTGTTTCCTTTGTTATACCGAAAATGTTCTTGGAAATTATGAAAGAATAACTTGCAAATTAAAAGTCTTAAACTCAATTTTAAGAGGTACTAAAGTGCAAATTTCCATTTTCAATTTCAATGACATAGGAACAATGTTCTTTTAGAATTTGAAACTCTGTAACTCACTTTGGGTAAGAGATTTTGGAATGGTCAAGATTTATTTGATCATTTTTGGGACAATCTTTGCAATGACTTCATTTCTGAATTTTCAGTAATCTTGGACTAAAAACACTTTTTTACACTCGCATCTTTTAGTTAAAGTCCTTGGGTTAGTAACCCTGCAAATGGTGACACTCGTCTCAGATTTTCCAGGCACTCTGTATACTAATTCCTAACTTGGAAGTATATGTATAAAAAATAATGATAAAAATCCCAATTTCTAATCATTAAAAGTACATACGTAACAAAGCGAAGGATAATCGCCCACATAGTACTGTATTATTATGTGGTAAACGCCCAGAATCAAAGCCAAATCACCTAAGAATTCTAGAACTGTTGAAGCAAGAAAACAGTGACCAACCAATAGACCAAATGCTTGGCATGATGGACAAAGATGACCCATTCAAATTCATTATTTATGACCACAATCATAGGTCAATAAAAGACTCTCTCTGGTACACAGACTATTCGAAGCTAGTGAGTGGCTAAAGAATCATGTAGAGTCTCACTGGAGAAACACTTCCTAATAATATCAGCTAAGAAGTCTGAAGAACTTCAACATCAAACTAGTGGTTGGTTTTCTAACAGATCACTGCCCTGTCAAACATCACCTTAAGACGATAGGCGTGGCAGAGGACGACAATTACAGATGTCTAAGGGACACTTGGAATCACTTATCTAAGACGTTGATTCCCATTAGGAGCGGCCAGCATATAACTTTGCTTAATAATAAATCTTAATGAATACAATAATAACTAGAACTTAGGTAGGAAAATTTATGGTCCTTCATAGTCACCTTAATGTAAGACATAAATTAGGTTATCAGAGACAACACGTTAATGGAGGGTAAAATATGATTAACAGATCCTAATGGTTCCCATTAGGAGAGGTCATTGTCCAAGCTGGCTTAAGTACTAAATGTTATCATATGCAGTAAAAACTATAAATTCTGGTAGACAAGGGACATTAATATAAGACAAAAATTAGATACTCAGAGACGATATGTTAGTGGACTGTAAAATAAGGGACACTTTGTTTCACTTATCTATATGATTAGCAGATCCTAATGGTTCCCATCAGAAGTGGTGAGATAATTCACACAAGAATTTTATATCTCTGCCTGGGTTACATTCGTGCAAAATGCCCAATTTTAAATAGGAATTTATTTATTTTATTATGTCAGTTGTTTTTGTAAAATAATTTTTTGTAGCATTCCTTTTTTCTTCAATAAAATTGTTCCTTTGGATAAGCAATAGTTTCTTTTTGCATTTAATACTAATTTTTTTCTAGCTTTCAAACAGTCTATTAATGAATATTTTCTTTTCTTATTTTTTGTATATAAGACACTAGAGTTGTTTTAAAGTGGCTACCTCATTTCAGGGAACATTGTTGGTTATGTTCTGGCAAAAATGGAAGAAGACCAAGAAGATCTGAAGCACGGACACATAACGTCTCTTGCTGTGAAACGATCCCATAGGAGATTGGGGTTAGCGCAAAAGTTGATGGATCAAGCATCTGAGGCGATGGTAGAATGTTTCGATGCGAAATACGTTTCTTTGCATGTTCGTAAAAGTAATAGGGCCGCTTTGAATTTATACAAAAACTCTCTAAAATTCGAAACAGTAGAAATCGAACCGAAATATTACGCAGACGGAGAAGATGCGTATTCGATGAGGAGAGACTTATCTGAATTTGCTAAAAAAGTTAAACCTAAGTCTGAAAATAAAAACGAAGAGTAGCTTAATTATTTCTAACTTTTTATATTTAAACTAAATAATAACAATAATACGAAAATTATTTGCGTTTTATTTAAATAGGATATGTTTGAATGGTGCTATTATTTCTTATTTAAGGGTTACCGTAAATATATTAAATATAATTGTGTTTTTTTCTGTTAAGAAGAAGATCTGTTCAGAAACCGACCCCACAATTGTCAAGCTCTTATTAAAACAAGAAGGAGAATCCTAGAATTTGACCTGGTGTTATACGGACTATGCTCTATCGAAAAGAACCATTTGTTATTGGTTTGTTGAATTTAAACGTGTTCGTACAGATGATGGTTAACGTTCTGTACGTCGAATTGAGGTGGTTACTCCAGAAAACATCAAAAAAGTCCACAAATTGGTTATATTTAATCGTAAATTGGAATTGCGTGAGATAGCTAAAGCCGTAAAGATATCAGAAGGCAGTATGTTTACAATTATGCAAGAATATTTGACCATGAGAAAACTTTTTTGAAAGTGGATGCCGCGTTTAGTTACAATCGATCAAAAACAACAACGTTTTGGTGATTCAATGCAGTGTTTGGCCATGTTTACACGTAATGAATCAGATTTTTGCGTCGATATGTGATAATGGATGAAACACTTCACTCCAGAATCAGAACGATCATCATCTGAGTGGACTGTAGCCTGTGAAATACGTCTGAAGCGTCGAAAGGCACAACAGTGAGCTGGGAAGGTTACGGCTTCAGTACTTTGGAATGCGCATGAAATATAGTTCATCGACTATCACTCAGAAGGAGAGAGAATCAATAGCGAATACTAGATTGATTTGTTGGATCGCTTAAATGCAAAAATCAAGGACTCATATGTCGAAGAAACTACTGTTTCTCCAAGACATTGCACCGATTCGCAATTGGATGGTAACGATAGTTAAATTAAACGAACTACACTTCGAATTGCTTCATGATCCACCATATAGTCAAGATTTAGCCCCCAACGACTAATAGCTAGTTGCTAATCACAAAGTAATACTTACAGATAAGAAATACTAATCAAATTTCAACAAGCAATAATTCCGTTTATATTGAGTCTACATAAATCGTAAATATAAGGTTTTTTTAAATTTTTTTGTAAACTATAATTTTCCTTCCAAAGGTTTTTCGATCAAATCCATATTTTATTCCTAGAAACCAACAATTTAAGTCGAAAAGTATTCAGAAAAAAAACAAAATTGGTTTAGAATTGATCAATTTATTGATTGCTCCACTAGAGAAGGGGTGAGATCCATCCCCAGGGAAGTTTATTATAAATATTTGTTTTTATGTGTCTTGTATCAAAACTTAAGTAGCAACCCCCGTATAAGAACGGAGACTAACTTGAATCAAGTTACCAGCAGTATCATATTTAATAAAAGAAGTGTGAGTTCAAAAAATAAAACACTAGATAAATTAGTATCAATAATTTTATTCGAATTTGAAAATACATTTTGGGTTTTTCATACTTTTGTTATTGAATAAAAATCAAAACTACTCTGTAAATGTACAATTATTTGCGCCACTTAAAAATATTTACATTTTTGTCACGACTATTCAAATAAAATTATAATACCTTTCTAATCCAATAATTGAATTTTTCACTTTTTAATATGTTCAAAAACATGGAAAGATGTAGTTTACTAATTCTTAGTTTACAGAATATGTTGTAAAACACTCAATTTTCTATTAGATTTAAAATTCTACTTCAAATATTGAACTTTTCTTTGTGTAATTTCAATATACAATTTTCAAGCCAGCACTATGAATTTTACACTGAGAAAACTAATTATGTTGAAACAATTAATATACTTTGATGACTGGAAAGGATGAGAAAAAATGAAATAAATTCAAAATTCACAACTATTTGGATTTAAATTTTTCTCCATTGTGTTTTCCGCCAATTTTCAAAACGAAGATGAATTTTTAATCTAAATTTTTTGGATCAAAAAATGAAATTTTTCAATAGAAACCGAGTTTAAATTCATTTGAAAAATCGTACATCAAATATTGACGATCTAAAATTCTTAATTTCCAATTGATAGATAAACATTTGAACTCATAGTGAATGAATGAATGAATCTGTCCTCCTGAGAATGCGTAGAACTTGATTTTTACTTAATTAATTACATAGTGTCTACTGGATTTGTTTGGGGCGCGAATTCTACATATTGGGCTGAAAATTCAACACAGATTCGATTTCCGATTATGACGTTTTAGTTTAGCACCTTTTATTTCATTTTTGAGACACACTACTATTTTTTGAACAGGTTTATACACTAAGAAATTTTGTTAGGAATATGGTCAACCTTAAATTTGGAAATTGAAACTTTTTCTTATAATAATATTGAATGAATGAGTAAAACTTTTTCACTTAACACGTTAACCATCTAAATAAATGATCATTTCATGTAGCGCTTCACCCGGCAATTTAAGAAATTACGTTTATGTATTTTACTATGAAATTTGACACAATATATTAGCAATAGTTTATACCATATTCGTTTCACAGTGGCGTCTGGATTTTTATTGCCAGAAATTTGAAAAATATTTCGTTTTATGTCTATTAGGCTCTCTAAATCGTGTGATTCAATATGGCGTTTGTGGGCAAACAGTTTTCCGAGTTATAAAACACTTCTCGAGATGCAAAGTCATTAATTAAAAGACAGAAATGCAATAAATAGCGTAGTGGCGTGAACTAGATGTTTAAAAAAATGCTGAGTTACTATATATTCACATTTTTTATATTGATTTATTTTACATTTGATAGTATTAAAGCTTATGCAGGGGTGAAAATACGAGTTTGGTTAAGAATAATGAAAAATCTGACCGAGATTAGTCCAAATGTAAAAAATTGTGACTAACATTTTGTTAGTTGATCTAATACGTGATAATGAAAATCTTGTTTGCCCACAAACGCCATATTGGAGAAATTAAAACCTACTAATTTGACTAAAATCTAATTTTCTTCATTATTAAATTCATAATGCGATCTTCTTACATACATGGATGGAACATAATAAAAGAAAATATTCATAATGGGAAATAATTTTTATTAAAAAATATTTCCACACGTCTGTGTATGTTTCAAATCTTATAAATATAGATGAGATTGTTGAATTATATCAAAATCTTGACGTGTGAAGAATTTTTTCAATACTTCACTTTAGTGCGACGTAGAAAGTCAGTTCCCGAGTTCCAAAAAATCAACTTTAATAATTTTGGCGTCAAAAAATGATCGCCGTCGATTTACAAGATCTGGGGATTTTGTTGGATACAATTTTCAATGTAAAATGATAACGTTAGACATCTGTTAGATTATTTTAGAAGTATAAAATAACCTTAAAGTGTTTGGAATGGCCATGGAGCGGCGCTGTTATTTAGAGATGGGTGTGGGTAGGACACGATTACTTATGAGACTTAATATCGTCCAGACCTGTATGTAAAACCGTGCAGACGCTACATATTGTCTTAGTTTCTAATTGTTGACGACGAACGTAGTGCGGCGTTGTCAAACCTACGGTTCACACCAGAAAAAATAAAACCAGACGAAGTCTTACGTCAAAAAATGATCGATATCCGAATTTAAGCAAGTTTCACCGTCAATTTAAGGATAAAATTTAATAAATTTAGAATGATTCGAAGGAAGTTAAATGAAAGGTTTTGTTTGGAACTTGGTACATTTGAAAATGGCGATGTGACGTCTTCACTAATGCGTCGTATGTGGTTTTTGTATAAAAATATGTCAACAATATACATAGTGTAGTCTAGCAAAATAAAAGTCAAGTCACATGTAAATTTAAAGCACACCAATGCGTATAGACAAAGTAAACACGTATGCTGCATTGAAATATTTAAAACCACGATCTTAACATACATATCGTCGCAAACCTTTTTTTTTAAATCAAAATCTTGACACCTACCATTAGATACATAATTTCTGAACGCATTTAACAGAAAAACACGTGAGATTAAAAAAAAATTCGGATACAATTTAAAAGTCTAACTTGTAAACGTCGCAACTCCAGACCCCCATTTTTTTTAAAGTTAACTACAATCCGTATTAACTTATTGTACTGTTTTTCTTCAATTATTTTTTTGAAATATGATATCTGGTCACTATTTCAATCCTTTATAAAAAAATAGGTCAAATTTCCACTCAATTTTTCCCTTCGTTTTGCGTCTACTGTAAAATTGGGAGGTATGAAGTTACGAAGTTTGCGATTTAAGCCGACGATATGTAAGACCGTGTCTTAACAATTCATATCAGCTTTAAAATATAATAAACCAAGTCAATACTTCAATGAAAAACCGAGAAAATAATGACATATCGTGTTTTTTGGTAAACGATGAGTTTTAGAATGAATGTAATCAACGTCTGTTCACTTTGGTTAACGAACCAGACGTTCAGTATTTTTATTTTGCTAAACAGTAGTTCAATTTCTGTCAGAATTAAATTCACTAAATACATCTTATAATCCATTATAAATAGAAATCATTCCGATATCTTCATAGATATTTCTACAATATTCACATAGTGTTAATATTAAGTCGGAATTTCTGGAACCGTTGATTATATTCATACTGAACACACTGTTTACACTACAACTACACCAACACGCGTTTCGATAACCAAATTATCATCTTCAGTAAATAGTTTACGTTCAAGCTCTGAAGACGATAACTTGGTTATCGAAACGCACGGCAGACACTGTAATTGTGAGTGTTGGTGTAAACAGTGTGTTCAGTATAGTGTTGATATTGGAATATTACCAACACAAGGTTATTTTGGAAAATATTAGACAAACGTCATACTTTTATTTCCAAGATTTAATTGGGCATTAGCTGAAAATCAATTTTTTCCATCGATCCGCAGTTTCTCGACGTATACTACGGTTCAAAAGTTTTTGACCACCCCATAATCCAAAACTAATAGTGTCCTTTATTTATTTACTTAATACGAGCCTCGAAAAACCACAACCAACAACAAACCTGATTGATTATTACTCAGGGGCCCAGAGATAACAGCTCAAATCAATGAATGTCTTTTGGTGCTTCTACAGTGGAAAAGGAAATTGAGAGAACTTGGTCTTTTTGGAAAGATGGCAATAAAGAATGAGTTGTTATAGTAGGCCAAAGAAAATATAAGTTGGACGCATAAAGATTCTTCTAGAATGATGAGTCAAAGTTTAAGGTTTTTAAGTCTAAGAGTACAATGTTTGTCTGCAGGTCAAATGTGGAACGGTTGTTATATTTATGTGTATTTCCGATTGTATAACAGAGTAGAGGCTCGGTGATGGTTTGCGTCTGATCGGCGGAAAATTCATTTTTCACCATGACAACAATCCCAAGCATTCTTCTAAGCTATGCAAAGAGTCTTTGAAAGAATTGATTTGGCCTAGAACGTTCCTTGCGGTTTAATTGTTACCTGGCTATCGTGTTCATCAGCAAAAAGGTCGACCATATGGAATAATCCAGCTACAACTCTTCTAAGATTTCTGGTAAAAAAAATCTCGATAAGTTTTCAATGGAAACACGTAAATTTGATTATGTTAAAAAACGCCATCTTCTCCACAAAACCTACAATCATCGATGGTTTTTATTTTTATTCTCTCAAGGTATTTATATACCTAATTACAGTGCTCCTCAAAAACCCTGTGAGGTTATTTACATTTAGGTTGATTTTTTACGGTTCTCAAGAAACCAAAAGTATTAAATCACCATTCGACTGCGGTTTTTCTCCAGATCGTTTGCGTTTTTGTTCCCCCTGTGTGCTAATAACCAGATTAACAGAACGGTGCTTTGTAGGCCTAGTTCATTTTGTCGTTCTATGATATAATTATTTCTGATTTTATCTTCAATGAATCTGCCTTTTTATAGTTAGAATATCCGATTGGAAAGTGCTAGGATAGGTTTGTATTGAAGTATTTAGGCGGGTTACACACGGTTATACATCTCTAGCATTTTTCTTGCTATTAGTATGCAGCTTAAAGACCAGCTTATGTTAATCGCGTGAAGCTTGCAAACATATGCGACTGGCATCACGCAGCTCGTGTTCTAGTCGCTTGCAGTGTGCAGCGCCACTAGGAAGCGACCGGTCGGCGCTCACTAGGAAGCGCTGATAGCCCTGACGCTCTCGTTTCCACGATGAATCGCTTGAGTTTGTTGAGTGGTTAGTTGTGATACCTCTTCCGGATGGCTAACAAAGAAATATTGAATTTGTGTTAACTTTGGAAGAAGCTACAGCCTTATAGAAATAATATAGTAACAGAAATAAGCAGAACTATGAACTTGCAGCGTGCATGCATCTCGCACGGTGCTACTGGCATCAAAAATGGAATTCGCACCTTGCGCGAGGCATATGTGTGTAACCCGCCTTAGTTTCGGGTCCGTATACACTTAGCATTGATCATGCTGCGGTTTTGGAGGGTGTCTAACGTGTTATTGTATGATTTTTGACTGAGTTAAGTCGATCAAATCGTAAAATAGACTGGACGAAATTTAATCTGATCTATGAGAGAATTTGCAACCATATTGATTACAAATTTTATAATTTCTCGAATCACGGTTGTGATATTTGTTGGAGGTTAATTGGTCGTTTCCACCTTCGTGAATAATCAAATTGTGTCTCTTATTCGATGGAAAAAAATGTTTCTCTGATATTGGATTCAAAAAATATCGATTGAATAGAAAACTTGATTTTAACGATTATTTCCAGACTTTCAAACCTTGTATACCACGACTTAATACTATTTGAATATTTATTAATATGAAATAATTATTTAAACGATTTAATAACAAATAAACATAGTGAAATATATGAATAATCTGTAATTTGAATTTCAACGCACCGATATCACACAAAATATGTTTTTAATGCATATTTCAATCGACAGTTACGGAAATTAAAATATATCTATAAATATACATTTTATATTATAAGAAAAGTTGAAATAAATACATAGGCTGATCCCCTTTATGTCAAATGCGACAAGCAACTTAAAAAAAATTGAACTCAACGCAAATTCAAGAAGATTTATTTTAGGGGAATCCCACAGAAACTAGAAAGCGGTTCAAATATGATCGAGACAAACGCGCTTGTATGTTTTATTGAGTATGTGTTAGCTGGGTCATTTCTTAACAGCAGTTGTTTCCCAATTGCATAATTTGAGCACATGGGTGCTCAAAACTTCAAATTCCAAATTGCCGTTTTTGAGATTTGTGTGTCAAATACAGTCGCGGTTTTCCCTTGATCCTCACACACCAGATGAATGTTGGAGCTTCGTGAGCTCTATTTAAATGAGCAATGACAACTCATTTTAGAGGATTGTAGGATGACCGAACTCGGTATTAGTGTTAATAACGTAGAATCTGTCATCCAGGAACACCTTCAATATCGGCGCGTTGGGTTTCCAAAGTTCGAGCAAAAGTTCATGCGGTTGGAACTTCGTCGTCTCTTTCTGGCGCAATACGAGGCGCAGGGGGATGGTTTTTTCACGCGAATCTTCACTACAGACAAAACATGGATATATACCATTACACTCCAGAAAGAAAGGTGTCGTCTAAAGAGTGGAGGAAGGGGCGCCAGTAAAGACAACCAGGAGGTGCATTCCAGCGCGAACTGAACTGCGTTTCTTCTCCAGGACAACGCGCGATCTGAACTAGATTGGGTGATTCTAGACATCCACCCTACAGTTCAGACTTATCACCCTGCAACCACCACATGTTTGGACCACCTAGAGAAACTGTAAATATTTGTTTTACCCTTGTAATAAAATTGGGTGTGGGTGTTTCGAAATATGGTTGAAGATATTGGTTTCTTATACCATGTGTGTATATAATATAGAAAATAAAAAGAAAATTTTGACAATTTTTTTTGTAAATTAGTTACGAGCGAAGCAAAAGGATCGGCCTTTCAACTTTTTGATGATCAATTCTTTTTTGAATTTTTTCAAAAAGTTATAAAAATACGAATTACCCACCTTCTATAATACAGTAGGTTTTTCATATTTTCTTTTTTTAAATAAAATCGTGTAAGAATATATCTGGTAGAACACTGGAAATTATTATATCTATCTTATATATTAAAAAATATTTCAAATTCACTCACTTTTTTACAAAAACTTTCACGAAAAGAAGAAAATATTTCAACTAGATCTTTTTTCTAACGCTACTTTCCATTCTGGTCGCTTATTGGTCAAATCAATAAACATCCAAATGGAGCAAAGTTGGTTTATGCAGGTGGATGTTTGCAAGTTACCATCAATATCTATAAGGCTGACCAAAGAGGCCTATAATGGATGATAATGGCAACAAGATATTCAGTTCGAAGAAAGAAATGTCAACTTCTGGTTTTGAGGAAGATGAATCCCATATCACTGCAATTCAATGCGAACTTGGAACCCATAGAAAACCTTCGATTGTCATAGAGAGTTAAGCTAAGAACCTCCGTTGCTTTAAAGGAATTTTAAGTTACCAAAAGAGCTCGTTTATAATGATGTAGAAACTTGGGATTGCGTCAACTAGACCACAAGGAAGTTTTGCTCTTCTGAGAAATTTATTAATCGATCTCCTGGAATTGAGGATTGGGATCATGGAAATTTTCATGAATGAGTTGATTGTGATGAAGTAGACACTGTATAAGAAGCTCACGTTTAATGAAAAAGCTGATGAAAAAGACCTTTCCTACGAAATTGTAAATGTTCTGTAATTAGCATAAATTAAATTTTAATTCATTAAATTATCGTCTAGAAATTCTTATTTTTGTGGACTCGATATTCCACTCCCTGTTTTGATACTCACAGATTTCGGTTCTAAAAAGGAGTTGGAATTTGTTGCACCGGTTAAATTTGGCAACGTTCTATCGAAGTAACGGTTTTCGTTGAAATTTCTATATTCCATAAAATGTTTTCCAATATTATTTTTATGTATTGGGAGCCAAATTTAATATTGGTTATTTTTTTTTATCTAAACAAGCATCTTAATTATCCTTGCCTTTCACTAAACATTGTCAAGGCACTATTTGTGCGTAATAAATTGTTGAATTTAATTATTATTATAATTTGCAATCAATGCTTCGAATACAAAGAATATTATTACGAATCATTGTGATTCCTGTAAAATGATATATTCAGATTTTTTTGTATTTCAAAACAAAAATATTTCCCTATTTTAAGCAATTAAAAAACTGATGTGACAACATCGGCTAAGAGCCGGGCGTCAGTAAACTAGACCCACAATTTTTCTAACTAGGTTAGGTTAGGTTTTATGAACAAAGTTATTCTTTATAAAAAGTTTTGATTGGTTCAAAATCCGAAATAAAATCATCAAATAAAGAAAATTTTGAACCATGTGCCGGGTAGATATGAATATAACAATTGAAATTGGAAATATTTAATCTTAATAGGAAATTATTGCCAGATATTCAATATTACTCATCTGTCAAAAAAAATCATATTCGGTATCAAAATTTATACTAACAAAGGTTTCTTTCCAAAAAAACCAAAAGAATAAAAAGATTTTAAATTATTCGGAATTAATTGGACACACTGTATATTCTTGTTGTTACAATAACCCAGCTGTTGAGTCAATTATTAATGAAGAAATATTTCCAGGTTTTCAACAATTTAAAAATTGATATGGCAACACTGACGAAAAGCCGAACGTCGGTAAATTAGACCTACAATTGCACTAGTTAAGTGGAAATCACGTGTGTATCTTGTTTATATTTAGTTTTATGAAAAAAAGTCATTCCTTATAAAAAGTTTTGCTAGATCCATCATAATAGGAAATTTTTCCAAATCACTAAAAGTAAAAAAGATTTTAAATGATTCTGAATTAATTGGTCAAACTGTATATACCTGTCGTCACAATAGCCCAGCTGTTGTGACATTTGTTAATGGAGAAATATTTCCAAGTTTTCAACAATTTAAAAATTGATATGGCAACAACGACAAAAAGCCAGACGTCGGTAAATTAGACCTACAATTGCACTAGTTAAGTGGAAATCACGTGTGTATCTTGTTTATATTTAGTTTTATGAAAAAAAGTCATTCCTTATAAAAAGTTTTGCTAGATCCATCATAATAGGAAATTTTTGCAAATAACTAAAAGTAAAAAAGATTTTAAATGATTCGGAATTAATTGGACACAATGTATATTCTTGTTGTTACAATAACCCAGCTGTTGAGTCAATTATTAATGAAGAAATATTTCCAGGTTTTCAACAATTTAAAAATTGATATGGCAACAACGACAAAAAGCCGGACGTCGTTAAATTAGACCTACAATTGCACTAGTTAAGTGGAAATCACGTGTGTATCTTGTTTATATTTAGTTTTATGAAAAAAAGTCATTCCTTATAAAAAGTTTTGCTAGATCCATCATAATAGGAAATTTTTGCAAATAACTAAAAGTAAAAAAGATTTTAAATGATTCGGAATTAATTGGACACAATGTATATTCTTGTTGTTACAATAACCCAGCTGTTGAGTCAATTATTAATGAAGAAATATTTCCAGGTTTTCAACAATTTAAAAATTGATATGGCAACAACGACAAAAAGCCGGACGTCGGTAAATTAGACCTACAATTGCACTAGTTAAGTGGAAATCACGTGTGTATCTTGTTTATATTTAGTTTTATGAAAAAAAGTCATTCCTTATAAAAAGTTTTGCTAGATCCATCATAATAGGAAATTTTTGCAAATAACTAAAAGTAAAAAAGATTTTAAATGATTCGGAATTAATTGGACACAATGTATATTCTTGTTGTTATAATAACCCAGCTGTTGAGTCAATTATTAATGAAGAAATATTTCCAGGTTTTCAACAATTTAAAAATTGATATGGCAACAACGACAAAAAGCCGGACGTCGGTAAATTAGACCTACAATTGCACTAGTTAAGTGGAAATCACGTGTGTATCTTGTTTATATTTAGTTTTATGAAAAAAAGTCATTCCTTATAAAAAGTTTTGCTTCATCCATCATAATAGGAAATTTTTCCAAATAACTAAAAGTAAAAAAGATTCTAAATGATTCTGAATTAATTGGTCACACTGTATATACCTGTCGTCACAATAGCCCAGCTGTTGTGACATTTGTTAATGAGGAAATATTTCCAAGTTTTCAACAATTTAAAAATTGATATGGCAACAACGACAAAAAGCCGGACGTCGGTAAATTAGACCTACAATTGCACTAGTTAAGTGGAAATCACGTGTGTATCTTGTTTATATTTAGTTTTATGAAAAAAAGTCATTCCTTATAAAAAGTTTTGCTAGATCCATCATAATAGGAAATTTTTGCAAATAACTAAAAGTAAAAAAGATTTTAAATGATTCGGAATTAATTGGACACAATGTATATTCTTGTTGTTATAATAACCCAGCTGTTGAGTCAATTATTAATGAAGAAATATTTCCAGGTTTTCAACAATTTAAAAATTGATATGGCAACAACGACAAAAAGCCGGACGTCGGTAAATTAGACCTACAATTGCACTAGTTAAGTGGAAATCACGTGTGTATCTTGTTTATATTTAGTTTTATGAAAAAAAGTCATTCCTTATAAAAAGTTTTGCTTCATCCATCATAATAGGAAATTTTTCCAAATAACTAAAAGTAAAAAAGATTCTAAATGATTCTGAATTAATTGGTCACACTGTATATACCTGTCGTCACAATAGCCCAGCTGTTGTGACATTTGTTAATGGAGAAATATTTCCAAGTTTTCAACAATTTAAAAATTGATATGGCAACACTGACGAAAAGCCGGACGTCGGTAAATTAGACCTACAATTGCACTAGTTAAGTGGAAATCACGTGTGTATCTTGTTTATTTTTAGTTTTATGAAAAAAATTCATTCCTTATAAAAAGTTTTGCTTAATCCATCATAATAGGAAATTTTTGCAAATAACTAAAAGTAAAAAAGATTTTAAACGATTCGGAATTAATTGGACACAATGTATATTCTTGTTGTTACAATAACCCAGCTGTTGAGTCAATTATTAATGAAGAAATATTTCCAGGTTTTCAACAATTTAAAAATTGATATGGCAACAACGACAAAAAGCCGGACGTCGGTAAATTAGACCTACAATTGCACTAGTTAAGTGGAAATCACGTGTGTATCTTGTTTATATTTAGTTTTATGAAAAAAAGTCATTCCTTATAAAAAGTTTTGCTAGATCCATCATAATAGGAAATTTTTGCAAATAACTAAAAGTAAAAAAGATTTTAAATGATTCGGAATTAATTGGACACAATGTATATTCTTGTTGTTACAATAACCCAGCTGTTGAGTCAATTATTAATGAAGAAATATTTCCAGGTTTTCAACAATTTAAAAATTGATATGGCAACAACGACAAAAAGCCGGACGTCGGTAAATTAGACCTACAATTGCACTAGTTAAGTGGAAATCACGTGTGTATCTTGTTTATATTTAGTTTTATGAAAAAAAGTCATTCCTTATAAAAAGTTTTGCTTCATCCATCATAATAGGAAATTTTTCCAAATAACTAAAAGTAAAAAAGATTCTAAATGATTCTGAATTAATTGGTCACACTGTATATACCTGTCGTCACAATAGCCCAGCTGTTGTGACATTTGTTAATGAGGAAATATTTCCAAGTTTTCAACAATTTAAAAATTGATATGGCAACAACGACAAAAAGCCGGACGTCGGTAAATTAGACCTACAATTGCACTAGTTAAGTGGAAATCACGTGTGTATCTTGTTTATATTTAGTTTTATGAAAAAAAGTCATTCCTTATAAAAAGTTTTGCTAGATCCATCATAATAGGAAATTTTTGCAAATAACTAAAAGTAAAAAAGATTTTAAATGATTCGGAATTAATTGGACACAATGTATATTCTTGTTGTTACAATAACCCAGCTGTTGAGTCAATTATTAATGAAGAAATATTTCCAAGTTTTCAACAATTTAAAAATTGATATGGCAACAACGACAAAAAGCCGGACGTCGGTAAATTAGACCTACAATTGCAGTATGTGGCACGAACTAATAGAGAAAAAGTTTTTAATGTTATTCAGATTCGTATGTTTGAATTACAAGTCTTGGTATTGAATTTGTGCTTAGACATATGTTTAATTAAAGTTATTTTAGGACATTTTATACGTTGTGCGTGTTACTTGACATACGTGCGTTATCAACTACTCGATTTCTTACATATTTACCACGCCCATTATTATTACAGTATCTTAATTAATTTTCTTCGATTTTGGGATATATAAAACGAGGATTCAAATTGCTGAAATTTTTCAATTAAATTTGATTCTACCATACATTCAAAGTATCTATCTATATCAAAAAATGCAGATACGCCTTTTGGATAGCAATTTGAATGATTTTATAGTACCCCAATAAAAGAATATTCAATATTTTATATTAAAATATATTATTTAATAATAGTTTTCATTTTGCTTGAAAATTTTCGTTCAATTTTAACTAATGCATAACCAGAAAAGGTTTAAAACAAGCAAAATCTCAGTTTTCACGCGCAAAAACGTGAATGATGAACCGATTTTCATATTTTCCGCGGGGTTTTTGTCCCGCTTCAAAGAAATTACAAACGCGAAAAAACGATGTAGACACAACAGACTTTCCGTCAAGAAGAGCTGTGTTCAAACTTTCTTGGTTTTATTGTTTATTTCGTTGTGCAAATTTACCTTGTTTTGTGTAGCAACAGTTTAAATGAATACAAAAATAAACTGACCTCTAGTTTCTAAGTTCTATGCCTTTGAAGCTGCGAAATCAATTTTATAAATGATACATTCGACATTAACAATTTTTAATGGATGAATCGTAGTGCGTTTGACGGAGTAAATAATTATACACTACAATCTGAAGGCCAGGGGCGGCTCATACCCAATGGTTAACAATTCGTAACTTATACAGCCTGTACAATCTAAAGATAGCAAAAATGAATTTTTCGATCTAATCTTTCATCAAAATGTACTCTTTGTTCAAATAGATAGAATTTATGGTTTAGGAGATATGTAGATTTTTATATTGTCAACCGTTCGCCATAAAGAGACATTCTGAAGAAAATTGTCATAAATTGTTTATTAAAAATACTTACAGGAGGTATTAAAACACATTAAAACATTTCTAATTGAACTGCATACTGTTGAAAATCGTGTTATTCAAATAAGGAAAAAAATTTAGTGCGCTAAGCGACAATTTATCGAATAAAACAAAAAAAAACTGTGATAAATGCTCGAAGTGGGCACCTTGGAGGAGCATTCCAAGATTCTGCCTTATAGCGTCACAATGGAAGTTTATTCTATCGATCATTTCGTTCCTTAGGTTTACCGTAGTTGCAGTTTTTGAGATATCCCAAAAAAATATCAAATTCATGGGAACGTATGTATACAAATGTTTATTTATTTATTCATTAGCTCTCCAAGTAAGTTCAAATGTGTTTCAATACCTCCTGTAAGTATTTTTAATAAATAATTACAATTTATGATAATTTTTTTCAGAATGTCTCTTTATAGCGAACGGTTTTCTTGGCATATACAACGATATAAAAATCTACATAACTCCTAAACCATAAATTCTATCAAACTAAACAAAGAGTAACTTTTTGTAAAAAAATCGTTGAAAAATCCATTTTTGCTATCTTTAGATTATACAGGTTGTCCCTGTGTAAGTTACGGATTGTTAACCATTAGGCATGAACCGCCCCTGACCTTCAGATAATAGTGTAGAATTATTTATTCCGTCAATCATACTATATGGATATACGTAATCATTCATTAAAAATTTTTAATGTTCGAATGTATAATTTAGAAAATATACGTAAATATAAGTTTTGATTTCGCAACTTTAAAGGCCTATAACTCAGAAACGCGGAATTTTTTCATATTTTTACGTCATCTACACGCTCCCGAATTTTTGTATCAAGTTCCGGAACACCCACGTATTATCTCGATCATGGAAATAACCGTAGAGGAAATGGAAACAAACAACAAAAAAATAAATTTCGACGAGCGTCCAGATACATAAAACTGAGATTCTCCTTGCATTAATTGTGCGTTTTTGACCATAAGCGTAGAAAAACTTTTCCATCTTTTTTGTTATTTTCTTTGTTAAGTACGTTGGGCAGAGAAAAAAATGGCATAATCATCGTAAGGATTTTTGATGTTTATAGAAAACGTGTTTATATAGATTAAGCTGAAATAAAGTGTTTTTAAAATTTTGTTTTTTTTTAAATACTTTTCATAGACAGAGACATGGGGATCCAGGGGGCACGGAGAATTTAAGAGGATCTTCAATAGAAGAGAATCTTCGAACGACTCAGAAGTTAGTTTCAAGGTCTAAATTAGAGTCGTTCCACGGCTCAGGAATGCGACCTGAAGTTGAGGTGCACCGCTGGTGAATTTCGCGGCGAGTGGCCTTTCAGGCGAAAAGTTAACAGAGGAAAATGTTGAAGAAAGATTTCAAGAATTTGATTCGGCCCAGATAAACGTAACCTCTTGGATTTATATTTGTTTATGTTGTATTCTAATTTGTTGTTTAAATAGGGCCGGATTAAGATTTATAAGGCCCGGGGCTAAAATAATGACTGGGCCCCCTTAAGGAATTCGAAAACCCGGAAAAATTCACAAAATAAGATCAATACGTTAGATTTGTGGTATCAACACATCAAAAAATACAGAATGATTTACAAATGATGGGGCCCTCTTGGACCTGGGGCCCGGGACTATAGCCCCCCCAAGCTCCTAGCTTAATCCGGCCCTGAGTATCATATATTATTATAATAGAAAGACGTTTCGACAAAGAGCGGCGCCGAAGCCTCTCAAAACGTTCACTACAAAGTTTTTTATCCGAATTTCATAGTATATTACGTAACAAGGTTTGTAAGTAACCCATTACGCACGAGAAGTGAAAAATTTTATGCACGAACTATACTTTTTCTACGCCCATGCCATGCGTGCTACTCGACAAAACGTGTCCTATTTTTAGAGAAATTGCATAATGTGCTGCCTACATTTAGGGGCATCACTCTTTCAAACCTGAATATATGTCGTTAATGCTAAAAGTTTTTATGTTTTTTAATTGACTAAATTTGTGTAAATAGACCAAATAAAGTTTTACGTAAATAAAAATTTGATTGTAATTTAATTAAACCAAGAAGTTTAAGTTATCTTCTCAAAATGCACGTGTATTGTTATTGTTAAATGTCATTTACAAAAAAATGTTGACAGTGCGATTTTTGACGTTTACAGACATGGGCGTAGAAACGGGATTTTAATGTTTTTTTATTTGGATATGTTCCTTACAATCTAATTAGGTTTCAAAATCTTTTTGTTAATGGGACTTTCTGAACCTTGTTAAATGAGATCTGAAGACTTTTTCGATGTTTACCTCTATAATTAAGACTATGTACCTCAATTATCTGTATAAATGAGACAAATTAATCAGATTTTAACACATTTTGACATGTTTGTTTACGTACATTTCGCGCAAGCTTTGTTTGTCAGTACTATCTCAGGTTTTGACCTAAGAACAAGGAAATAAAAGTGTACAAAATATCCAAAAATAAAAATGAAACTTTTATCAGATTATGATTGTGGAAAATAACCAAAGTCAACCTTGTGTAGAATTAATAATAACAACGAGAAAATTCAGTCTCAGTGTATTGATGGAAAAGGAAAATTCAAACGAATACGACTATCCAGAAGTTGGAAAGTGTCTCTGAACATGGATAAAGCAGGTACGGAATAATAACATTCCAATAATTAAAGAGAAAGCTCAAGAATTTGCAATTAAGCTCCATAATGATAATTTGTCTGGTAGTAATTGGTGGTTGGAGGGATTTAAGGAAAGAAACGATACCGCATTCAAAAATGTTTGTGCAATTCTGTGGACAATATGGATGTGGATTGAAAACCTTCCAGCTTTATTATACGATTATTCCCCCGATGATGTAATCAACGCCGATGAAGCGGGCCTATTCTACAAGTGTCTACAGGATAAAACATTTACTTTCAAAGGTCAGCCTTGCCATGGTGGTAAATTGAGTAACAATCGGGTTACTGTACTTGTAAGTGCGAATATTTCAGGAACTAACAATCTGCCACTCTTTTAATCGGAAAATCCAAGAGTCCAAGATGCTTCAAGGGTATTAAAACGTTGCCTGTCAATTATCAAAACAATAAAAAGGCCTCGATGACTTCTGAATTATTTGTAGATTGGTTAAAAAAGTGAACGCCGGTATGAGGGCCCAAAAACAATATGCCCAAATTAGACTATGTTATCAGGGTATTATCAACAACTTTAAGGTTTACTACAAGAAGGAAGCTGTTCAGTATGTTCTTAAATCTACAGAAGAAGATAAAAGCCCAGAAATCAACATCCTCCAGGCCACGAGATTTGCAAGAAAAGCTTGGTTTTCTGTTATAAAAACTACAATTAGTCAATGCTTCAGCTGGATTCCAAGTGACGAATGTATCTGAACCTGAGAGCTTACAGGAGGAGCTGGAGATCTGTGCAACGTTTCCAGCAGGCGACTTTTCAGGATTTCGTTTCCTATGGATAATAGTGTACTCATTTCAGAGGAGCTCAATGATGATGACATATTTGCTATGTATTCTTCTTTGGACACAGAAGAAGAAGAGGAAGACTGTGAAGAAACTCCAGTAAAAATTTCAAACCGTGAGGCAATGGAAGCTTTAGAAACTCTACACAAGTATTTCGAAATGTCAAATTTTTGATCAAATTTATTCTATCGAGAAACAGGTTTCAGCAACTAGCAATCAAGTACAAACAAACATAACTGATTACTTTAAGTCATAAATACCAAAAATTACCACCTCTAAAAATGGAATAACGGCATATTTTGACTGGAAAACTGGATTATTGGAAACCCTCAATAATTGGTACATATGTCTTGGTCCCTTGAGATCCCAATTAACCAGGTTTCACTGTAACTACATGAGACTATTTGTTAAATTATACGGTTTCATTCTTTTAAGACGCCGCTCTTCACTACTCCGATTAATAGTCCAGGCGCTGGCAGGGGTTCCCGTATCCCTGTAAGGGAAAACGGCAACCAGCCGTGCTCCGAAAATCGGCTATAGTTTATTAACCAATTGTCATAGAATTTCAAGTGACGGCTTAAAAGTTGTCTTTTAGTATGCGAAATAAAATAGAGCTGTTTTTTTTTCGAAAATGCTTAGTCTACTATAAACAATCATTTTTCTATTAGAATTTTGTCTTCCAAGTGCTATAAAACTGTTCCAAATGCTTGAAAATGTACGTACGAGGGTTCGTTTTGAAGGGAAAAGTGAAATGGATCCTAAAAAAACTCTATTGAATTTGCCCAGGCCGAAATACGATCGATTGATTGCAGCCAAACTGTTTCATCAGAAACACCGTAACTATTGTAGATAATAAATTATGGCCGTTTAACCAATTAAATTGTTAATAACAAAAAACAGACCAGGGTGCTGGCCTCGGAACCGATTCTCCGGGCCAAAAAACATAAATATCGATCAATTTTTACGTGGCGACCCATAAAGGGCTACGGGAATCCCTGCCAGCACTAGAACTATGAATAACCGTTGTCCTAATTCGTTTGGATATACTGGCACTTTGTAGTTGAATTGAACAATCACTTCTTTAACTAATTTAATTTGGATGTTTCGCGCTATTGTCATTATTGGACAAACATCTGCGAGCGTTGCCAATGATACGCAACACCTTGTTCTGGAATCTCTATGGTGGAATTGCTGGCTGTCCCCCAAAGCTGAATACCTTAACGGCTTGAGGATGCTTTTCTACAGTAACACTTTGTTTTCAGTTGATAATTGGGATTTCCTGCCTATTAGCCAATATATTTGGTTTGGTTTTAGACCTAACTGCTTTCGCTTAGTGAATATGTCTTACTGTCAAGTCAGCCATCGGTCCAAGTAAAGTATTTAACGCTGTTAGCTTGTTCTGGTTCTGCTTCATTAATTTCTACGGATGAAAATGTAGTGGAAGTGTAGACTTTACATGGATGGACTTCAGTACGCCATATTTGGATCTTGTTTAGATTTAGTTGCAAGTTCCTTGAAGCAGCTGTTGTTTTGGTAGGTCAGCTGTGTAGATTAAATACAGAAACGGTCCTAAGACGCTTCCTTGAGGGATTCCACATAAAATTGGATAGAGATCTACAAGTATGTTATTGTATATTACAAGGAAAGATCTATTGGTAAGGCAAGATTTCAGTAATTCTTAGTGAGGATAAAGTGGGTATTTTTTCAGTTTGTAGTATAATCCTTCGTGCCATACTTCGTCGAGCTGAGCAATATCTTTTAGCTTCAAAATCACTATTTATTTCGTTGATTGGTCGGTGTACCTGTTCTATCGGAATTGGTGTTGTGGTATGACTTTTTTTTCCTTTATAATGCTATTTAGACTCTTTATGTAGATTTTTTCGAATACCTTGGACAAGATGGGGAACAAGCTAATGGGTCTGCAAGAGTTCTCGATATCTTCAGTAATAGATCCTCTGGAGTAGCACGAAATAACGAATAATGAAAGCAGATTAATGAAGGGAATATTCGAAACAGAAGAAAGTGCCATACAAAAAAGAAAGTATGAGACACAGTAGAGAAACATGTGTAGTGACGTAGTAAATAAATTATGCCCAACGTACTTATGATTTTTGTTAAAATATTACATAAATTGTGCGTTTTTGACTCAAGTTATTAGAACTAGACGAATGAGTGTATTTTTTCACAGCCTAAACTTAAGGATCCCCCGACAGCCACAAAACCCACAGACATTCATCAAATTTTTTACATTGTATGGTAAAAAGACCTACAAATTAGGTGGACTAAAGAGTTCGCAGAGCGACACATAGATAGCGCTACTAGTATTAAATCCATACGACTATCTGTTAGCCCTAACTTTCAAATGACACGTGTTCGAATTTGACAACTGTTTGAGTTGAGTTGAAAAAAATGGACTTTTCCCGAGGAGAATCAACCGATGAGAGGTGGTTTGCTAAGTTTAAGCAAATCGAAATGAGCACCGAGGACGATGCACACCCCAAAGAAGATGTTACCGACGAAAACATTAGAAAAATCCACAAAATAATCGCGGATGGCCGTAAAATGGAGTCGTTTGGGATAGCTCAGGCCCTAAAGATACCAAAGAAACGAATTGATGATTCTGAGCTGTTTCGTCATCCTAATAAATCCATGTTTTTGCGTTGGTATATGACCATGGATGAAACATGGCTCTATCATTTCAGACGGTAGTCCAATCGACAATCAGTTGATTGAACCTACTCCAAACGTTATTAGAATCTTTGAAGGATAAAATAGCGGAAAACAACTCCATTTTTAGAAGAAAAAAGTTCTGTTTCATCAAGATAATGCACCATGACACGCATCAGAGAAGACCGATGGTAAATTGCATAAATAGGGCTTCAAATTGCTCCCACATCCACTGTATTGTTCAGATCTGACCACCAGCGATTTTTCCCTGTTCTCAGACCTCAGGATGATACTCGTTGGAAATAAATTTTGCACCGATGAAGATATTATCGTTGTATCGCAAATTTTTCAACCCATCGTTAGATTAGTCGTTTCAAATGTAGGCCTGCTTACCAGCGAAATCAAAATTTGACAAATGATCAGAAAATGATTAGATACATACATCGCAATATTAAAATATAAAATTTTTCGATATTATACAGGTTGTCTCTGCTCAAATTACGTATTACTAACCACAGGACACACATCTATAAATTATGTATCTTAAAATCGTTTTTCTTTTTGTTTTTCATGTACACACCACCCCAAACTGCATTCTGAGGTATTATCCAAATAATATTATTGTATATCGTACAAAAATAATCGGTTATCTGAACATTATTTTCTGATTTTTTACAATAGATGGTGTTGGGGCGATATCGAGAACAGCCAGTCCAATTGGCTCCGCGTTCTTAACACCTCTGGAATTTCTATTTAACCAATTATATCATCTGAAAGGTCAGATATTGGTTGTAAAAGGTCTCATTGAAACTTTTCTAACGCTGCTTGGCTGCTTATTGGTTAATGGAAATTCCGCAATGAAATGTTAAGATCGCAGAGCTCGGAGCTTGGATTCCAATGGAACAGATGTTGTATCAGGTTAACAGAAATTAGAGGCGTAAGGAAAAATCGAGGAGATAATTTTCTGTCATCTGGTATTTGTGTTTGAAAGACCAAAGTTGTATCAAAATGTTTAGTTTAAATTAAATGGATATTAAATCGCCCCAAATTACCCCACCAAGTCATAATTACTATTTTTTCAACCATGTCTTTTACTGTATTGTAGAAATTGCACAGTTCGCTTCTATAACAAAGCTAGAAATGACCTCCAAGAAGTTGGCACCGCGCACGTTCTAGATTCGATCTAAAATTGAATTGGGCTGAAGCTGAAGTTTTTAAATATTCTTAGAATTTCTAAGAAATAATTTATTTTCGAAAGTTATATTCTAGAGCAACTACCAGATTCTCAGTACCTTGGAAATACGATGCCAGCTCAGAAATGTTTTTATTGTCAGTTCTATGCCATTTTGGAATAAAATACAACAACCCGGAACAACTATTAGTTTGATAATTGAAAAGAAAAAAGAATGGGGATGCATGGTTTTTGAAAAGTTGATATCCTGTTTTCAAAAAGGCGAATCCAAAATCACCACGGGTTTGGTGGATAGGGAAACTGAGAAAATCTATGGAAAGTTACATTCTAAGAAGTAAAACATTGGATTTATAAGAGTTAGTAACTTAGAGTGTGAAGTTTAAAGAATTGAGGCCGAAAATCACAACTTTAGGCAACAAATATGTGGCTGGCATCAAGATAAGGATGTGAAGACATAAAGCAAAAGTATATTGAACGATTGTCGTCAATTCTAAATCTTTTTATGACCATTTCATATCGGAAAGTTCCATAAAATGAGAGAAACTCGACGAAGACTTGTCTCAAACTATGATTGCAAGCTGCGTCGCAAGCTTCAGGATTCAGAAAAATAATTAAAAATGGGTTGAGGACGTGAAATCCAGTTTCGAAAAAAATTGATGTAACTTAGAGCGTGAAGTTTAAAGATTTGAGGCCTAAAAACACAACTTTAGACAATAAATATGTGGCTGGCATCAAGATAAGGATGTGAAGACATAAAGCAAAAGTATATTGAACGATTGTCGTCAATTCTAAATCTTTTTATGACCATTTCATATCGGAAAGTTCCATAAAATGAGAGAAACTCGACGAAAACTTGTCTCAAACTATGATTGCAAGCTGCGTCGCAAGCTTCAGGATTCAGAAAAATAATTAAAAATGGGTTGAGGACGTGAAATCCAGTTTCGAAAAAAATTGATGTAACTTAGAGCGTGAAGTTTAAAGATTTGAGGCCTAAAAACACAACTTTAGACAATAAATATGTGGCTGGCATCAAGATAAGGATGTGAAGACATAAAGCAAAAGTATATTGAACGATTGTCGTCAATTCTAAATCTTTTTATGACCATTTCATATCGGAAAGTTCCATAAAATGAGAGAAACTCGACGAAAACTTGTCTCAAACTATGATTGCAAGCTGCGTCGCAAGCTTCAGGATTCAGAAAAATAATTAAAAATGGATTAAGGACGTGAAATCCAGTTTCGAAAAAAATTGATGTAACTTAGAGCGTGAAGTTTAAAGAATTGAGGCCGAAAATCACAACTTTAAGCAACAAATATGTGTCTGGCATCAAGATAAGGATGTGAAGACATAAAGCAAAAGTATATTGAACGATTGTCGTCAATTCTAAATCTTTTTATGACCAAATGAGAGAAACTCGACGAAAATATGCTTCAAAGTAAGATTGCAAGCTGCGTCGCAAGCTTCAAGATTCAGAAAAACAATTAGAAGTCGATCAAGGATATGAAAACCAGCTTCTGTATGGTTTCCAAACTTCCAGCTGTTGTAGAGTCGTCAATTCTAAATCTTTTTAGGACCATTTCATATCTGAAAGTTCCATAAATGAAAGAACCTCGACGAAAATATGCTACAAAGTAAGATTGCAAGCTGCGTCGCAAGCTTCAGGATTCAGAAAAACAATTAGAAGTATGAAAACCAGCTTCTGTATGGTTTCCAAACTTCCAGCTGTTGTAGAGGCGATCGGTATTTTCGTTAGCAATAACTATGGAGGTATATATCTAGGTATATGTATACTAAACTATCCAGTCAATGTAAGGATGAAATAAAGTGTAAATATTACTTAAAGAGAGTATCAAACGCATCTGGTGGTTTCTAATGTTCAGATTGTTGCGGAATCAATTTGGAGGCGCCAAGGGATAAAATTTATTGAGTATGAGATTAAATCCGAAGAAAAAACTGTGCAACACTACATTTATTAGATTATGATCTTATCTGTCACTTATCTACTATCATTTTAACATTATCGTTTGTGCGTTTCGACAAAAATATATTTTATTTTGAAATGTTTCTACCTTAGAATGCATTCTGAGGTAAAAATTTTGTGATGGAATGTCTAAAACAGATCTTGGTTAGTGAACATTGGTTCTATATTTGCCTTCATGTTTAATTTGTGTCGATTTTTTGTTTTATAATACCAAAAACATCGTCAAAATATGAAAAGAAAGTTGTTTCTAATCGAGCAAATGTAAATGAGGTCGCTAAATTTTTTCGCGAAAAGAAAATCTCATTAGAAAAAATGTGGTAGCTGAAATTTGCTACAGTATTCGCAAATTTCATAAGTAAGAGTTATTATAATGGAAAATATGGAAGAAACCAGTAAATTGGATCGAAAATCTAAACCAAAAGATTATTCCAAGTGATACCTCTGCTAGTACGAATAAAGGATTTTCCAGTTAATTTTTAGGATGAAAGGAATGTATCCTTAATTTTTACAATACTGATTAATAGTTCTGGAGAAAAACTTCAGAAGAAATATCTCGAAGGACCAAACAGCCATTGGACAAAGGAATAATTTATATGAAGCATTGAACCCATAAATCAGATAAGAAACCATCTTAATCAGTTGAAGTTACATAGAAAGCCATCAACATAGGGACATTGGAGCTTTTTCCTGCACGGTTTTTCCAAGAGTTTGATCGGTAGTTATGTTAGTTATGGATGCATATTGGAAATTAAACCGGACTGGCTGAGTCGTAAGATCGTCAAACAATAATGGATGAAGAGAATACTACAATGGGGTCCCAGGGATGAAGCAGAAACAGTGGACACGATGGACGGTTAATTTTGGCCTAAGATCAAGCTCAATGGTCTAGGTTAAAAGAGGTTATGTCCAGTAGTAGACGAAACAAACTGCTGAATGATGATGATGATGAGGAAACAATAAAAAAAACGTTTTTGATCATTTTCCTAAATACATCATGCCTTTAAGTGTATGCTGTTAAATTTTATACAGTGTGTCCCGCAACTAGTTAAAACTATCTGTATATGGCAAAATACTTATAGTAAAATCATGAAAATTTCTACGTTTAGGTTTTCGGATACGGTCTTTTGAATTAAAATATTTTAAAAGATGGTCGACTTCCGGTAGGACCGGAAGTCGACTGTAACTTTGTTATTTTAAATGGAACACCCTGTATATTAATACATTTTTGAAATCTACGTAAAATTTTATTATACTTTTGTTGGAAAACTTTTTGCGAAAAATGCATACTTTTTGAGTTATTAATTTTTTTCTAAAAAATTTGACCGTTGCGGACAATTATAAATTATTTTTTTACGAGGACACCCTTAAAGATATGAAAAAAGTTTATATTCGGTTGCTTTTAGCAAGGTCAAATGTATTTGAATCTATGTTGAAAAATTTTTCATTCTATACAGGGTGTGCATAAAAAGTGTTCAAAATTCAACTTCATAAATATCAAATTTCTTTATTTTTTTAAATAGAACCACCTAGTTTTTTCTTTTCAATACATTCAGGGGTGAAAAATAAGGCAAATTCATGTATACTTTCCCATACCTAAACCTTACCGTTATCCAGATATTAATTGTTTTCTGTAAATTTTTAAAGATGCAGGTGTGGTCTAAAGTTTATTTTGAACCTTTGATACAAGCACTAAGAAATGAAAAAATATTGTTCTTTATCTTGTCAAGGTCTGTAAAAAAACCCAACTTTTAGTCGTTTCCGAGATATTTGAGATTTTAAATTATTATTGTATTTTTTAACAAGTTTTAATTTTTTTTTATATACTTTTAGTAGGCTTTGTAATAAATGACACTTATTAACTGTCATTAGTCAATTGTTGTAACTTTCGAAAATCGTAAAATGGCTCGTTCTCAATCTAATAACGAATATTATGTAAATTTGCTTTCAAAACATGGTGCATGTGACAAAGAACATGTACTTTATTTGCTGCTATTTTAAACACTTTCTATACACACCCTGTATAAAATAAAAAGTTTTTCAGCATGGATTCAAATACGTCTGACCTTGCTAAATGCAATCGAATAGAAACTATTTTCATACCTTTAAGGGTATCCTCGTAAAAAAATAATTTATAAGAGTCCGCAACGGTCAAATTTTTTACAAAAAAATTAATAACTCAAAAAGTATGCATTTTTTGATAAAAGTTTTTAGACAAAAGTATACTAAAATTTCACCTAAATTTCAAAAATGTATCAATATACAGGGTATCGGCCATCTTTAAAAATATTTTAGTTAAAAAGATCGTATCCGAAAACCCAAACTTAGAATTTTTCATGATTTTACTATAAGTATTTTGCTATATACAGTTTTAACTGGTCGTGGGACACCCTGTATATTGGTGATGCAATTTCATTGATTCTACTTTACCTCAGAATACAAATTCCATTGAACAGTTGTGCGTTTTTGACTCCTTACTACCTATGCCTTTTAATCCCTTTTTCAGAAAAATATTTATTCATACATTGAGATGAAATTTTTGTTCTTTTAAAGAAAATAACGATTTAGAAAGTTCACGGATCAGAATCGGGTCCAAACTGGATAGGATGGGGATAGGAGTACCAGAAGCATCTACACGCCAGACTTCTTCAGGACTCGAACTGAAATGAAAACAAGATTTCCGAAAACCAAGGACCAGAATCAACGCACGGAAAACCGAAGCAGCGTTCTTAAAAAAGATATCGATTGACAACGTTGATGGTGGGTGATTACTTCGATACATCCTGGATCAAGGACTAGTATCCAAGAATCATTGGTATATCAGGACCCAGTAGTACCAAAAAAAATCATGAACGATGCCCCCAGGGAAAAATTAGAAGACTTATTCCGGCATCCAGCAGGAGCTGATGTATTACAAGAAGAAAGACTACGCACCTAATACCAAGAAAGTTGCTGAACCACTTGCAGTGAAGACACCAAGAAAAAAAGAACAGGAACCGCCTATTAGAGATCTTTGTAGTTGTACAAATTGGCAGGTTTTCGAGCTGGGATAATCTCAGCAAAATAATTTCTAATCGAAGTAAATTGACTACGATTTTGCCTCTTTTGGAGGCTGCGAAGGTGGGATTAGAAGACGAATTGGATGTACGGAAGAAGAGACACACTTTAATTAAATCCACGTAGTAGAAAGGAAGAATGATGAACAGTAAAAAGACAACAAATTTGGACTAGTATATATGGTGTTACGTAAAATCGGTAGATGCGTTTTGCGCTTTACAAAGTACTAACTCATGAGTATCAATTGCTTAGATTGTATTTGGTTCCATTTTTATGTAGATGTGATATTTATAATCATTTCTTTTCTGTACATGTACTGTAAATAGAACAAAGTAGAATGTAAAGAGAAAAATTGAAATATTTTATCAATATTTTTCTGAAAATGACTTTTTTACCACTCCGCTTCAATGAGGATTGAAAATCTAGATATTTTTTGGTAATTTCACCTTTTTTTGAAATTAAACTTAGTTTTGTGCGTTTATATAAATTTTGTGCTTTAATATATCCTTGCACTGTTAGACCATAAGTATGGTCAATCCAATAACTATATAAATTTAATCCCTTCGAGATAATACGGTAGTACACGCTCACCGAATACACTCGATACTAAACTATAGCGAATGTTCGTAGAATTTACTCGTGGTCGATTCTTATTTTAAGAAACGTCACTTCAATTATTAATAATATCGGGTAGATAAAGTGTAGAAGTGAGAAAAACTATCTAGACCGATTTTGGTGACTTTGCACCTCATCTGTACGAGATATATACTATATAGGAATCATTGATCTTAAAGAGTGACAGCACACACTTCCCTACCACATAGCAGTTAACGACTGAGCTGTTTCTGTCTGAATGTATCACAAATTGACGTTTTTGGATGATTCTCGACCAACTAAGAAAGTACTTGTTTTCTATGGTTTGTAAGTGCGAGAAGAACTGTCTCTGTATTTAAAAATTGTTCGTGAAAATGCTGGAAATCAGTATAAATTTTTTGAGGTTATATTCATCAAATAATTCTAAACTACTGGGTGTGTATACCTTGATGCGTCTTCTTTTATATCTGTAATAGCGCCATTCTGGAGGGGTTTTTGAACTTTAATTGACCGGATACAGCTGGACGACTGGTTCTTCTACCGTGACAATGCGCCTGCACACATATCCATATCCGTTCAATAGTTTTTAGCGACAATGCTGCCACAGGCGCCACAAAATTTCCCTGATTTGACCACGTGTTACTTTCTGTTACTTCAATGAATGGAAAGAACCATGAAAGTACCCCAACGAAAAAGGTGCTGTCGGTGGTTTCAACAGATAATTTCAATTGATGATTTTAGTTGTAATGGAGGGGATAACGTTATTTTGTGAAAAATTTTTAGTTTCTCCCTTGTATTATGGGACATATCGTATAAGTTCTATGTATTCCTTCATAAGCTCAATTAGTTTTATGTCGTCTATATTCGTTTTGGTGTTGTAACAAAAAAAATAAATTGATTCGGTAGATTCGCGGTTGATTCGTGGTAGATTCGCTTTAATGCTCGGTGAACGTGTATTACCGGCTTAACATTAATATTTGTGCGTTTTATTTTGTGCTTTTTTTTGTATAAACAAATAAAATAATCAAATATGTTTCCCTTACTGCTGTTTTGCGTTAGTTCTTTACAATTTGATATATAACATTATCAAATTTTGAAAATTTTCCGAATTTCGTTGTTTTTCTGATTTAAAATTGTCCTTTAATAGCAAAAGTGATTGATTAATAAACAATTTTTTCTGAGATATTTCGCCTACAAACGAAAAAAAGGAAATTACACTGATAAACATTGTTTTTGTCACACGAACTTTGTGATGATTTTGAATTGTTTTGATGTAACCTCATCAAAAAAAAATTATTATTTTGTCTCAGTCACATCTAGTTTTTCTTGTGACAACGATTTTGTCCATCGTTTTCCATGAACCTGCATCGATTTTAATGAAATTTTGACAGCGTGTAGGAATACCTATACAAGCATCATTTTCGAACCCTTCAAACGTTGCCCTATAAAGAATAGAGGGCTAAATAAATTTACAAACTTAAAGGTTATAAAATCCCCTATGAATTTACATTTTGAGCGACTAATTTGCTTGAAAATTAACCGAGATATGGCGAGAAAACGAAATATACTTTTTTAAAATTTTGGAGCAGGCGGAAAGAAATTATCAAAACCTATTAGTTTTTTGTTATGATTGAAGTTCCCAAAACAAAATTATAATTTTAAAAATTAAAAAAAAAAATTGTTTGAACGTTATTTGTCACGACAGCAATTTTAGTAAATTCAATTTTTCGTTAATTTAATACGTACACCTACTTTATTTATCCCACAACCATTCAAATCACAATCATATTCGAGAATAGCAAAGGGTTTTTTATTTTTCTGAGCAGTTCTTGCAGAAAAACATTTTGATGATCACATTTGTTTTTGGGTCATCATATTTTACGTCACACGTTAATAGGGAGGGAAGATATCACCAAAATGTGACAATGTGTGACCATCGAATCAAACAACTCCGCTACCAAAGGAACCCTATCCGCCCCTCCGGTTGCTAACAACAGCATACGAAGACAGTTCTCCCATACACAACTCAAACTTTGTCGATTGTCAAGGTTGCAGATTTTCTGCTGTTTCCCTGTGAACTAGTGAACAGGTCCATCAATCAAATGTCCTACGATAGGGAATAATGCAGCCGCAGCTGTACCCACCCGCATCCCATTTAAATTGAAAATAAAAAAACAAAAAGTTTGTCAAAAAACAACAAAAATGTGAAAAATAAAAGAAAAAAAAAACAGAAAACCTACCAAATATATCCCCCAATGGTCAACGATAGGGAATAATGCGGCCGCAGCTACCAACCGCCCCCCATTTAAATTAAGAATAAACAAAAAAACAAAAAAATTGTCAAGGAACAACAAAAAAATGAAAAACAAATTTAAAAACTTAACAAATATATCCCCAAATGGCCGACGATAGGGAATAATGCAGCCGCAGCTGTACTCAACCGCCCCCCATTTAAATTTAAAATAAAAAAAACAAAAAAATTATCAAGGAACAACAAAAAAATGGAAAACAAATACAAAAACGAAAAAAAAATTACCAAATTTATCAACAAAAGGCCGACGATAGGGAATAATGCAGCCGCAGCTGTACCCACCCGCTCTCCATTTAAATTCAAAATAACAAAAAAACAAAAAAATGTCGAAAACCAAAAAAAAAATGGAAAACTAACACAAAAAATTACCAAGTATATTCCTAAATGGCCGACGATAGGGAATAATGCAGCCGCAGCTGTACCCACCCGCCTCTCATTTAAATTGAAAATAAAAAAACAAAAAGTTTGTCAAAAAACAACAAAAAAGTGAAAGAAAAAAGGAAAAACAAAACAGAAAACCCACCAAATATATCCCCAAATGGTCGACGATAGGGAATAATGCAGCCGCAGCTATCCTCCGCCCCCCATTTAAATTAAGAATAAACAAAAAAACAAAAAAATTGTCAAGGAACCACAAAAAAATGGAAAACAAATTTAAAAACTTAACAAATATATCCCCAAATGGCCGACGATAGGGAATAATGCAGCCGCAGCTATCCTCCGCCCCCCATTTAAATTAAGAATAAACAAAAAAACAAAAAAATTGTCAAGGAACAACAAAAAAATGAAAAACAAATTTAAAAACTTAACAAATATATCCCCAAATGGCCGACGATAGGGAATAATGCAGCCGCAGCTATCCTCCGCCCCCCATTTAAATTAAGAATAAACAAAAGAACAAAAAAATTGTCAAGGAACAACAAAAAAATGGAAAACAAATTTAAAAACTTAACAAATATATCCCCAAATGGCCGACGATAGGGAATAATGCAGCCGCAGCTGTACCCACCCGCCTCTCATTTAAATTGAAAATAAAAAAACAAAAAGTTTGTCAAAAAACAACAAAAAAGTGAAAGAAAAAAGGAAAAACAAAACAGAAAACCCACCAAATATATCCCCAAATGGTCGACGATAGGGAATAATGCAGCCGCAGCTATCCTCCGCCCCCCATTTAAATTAAGAATAAACAAAAAAACAAAAAAATTGTCAAGGAACAACAAAAAAATGAAAAACAAATTTAAAAACTTAACAAATATATCCCCAAATGGCCGACGATAGGGAATAATGCAGCCGCAGCTATCCTCCGCCCCCCATTTAAATTAAGAATAAACAAAAGAACAAAAAAATTGTCAAGGAACAACAAAAAAATGGAAAACAAATTTAAAAACTTAACAAATATATCCCCAAATGGCCGACGATAGGGAATAATGCAGCCGCAGCTGTACCCACCCGCCTCTCATTTAAATTGAAAATAAAAAAACAAAAAGTTTGTCAAAAAACAACAAAAAAGTGAATGAAAAAAGGAAAAACAAAACAGAAAACCCACCAAATATATCCCCAAATGGTCGACGATAGGGAATAATGCAGCCGCAGCTATCCTCCGCCCCCCATTTAAATTAAGAATAAACAAAAAAACAAAAAAATTGTCAAGGAACAACAAAAAAATGAAAAACAAATTTAAAAACTTAACAAATATATCCCCAAATGGCCGACGATAAGGAATAATGCAACCGCAGCTGTACCCACCCGCCCCCCATTCAAATTCAAAATAAAAAAAAAACAAAAAAATGTCGAAAACCAAAAAAATTGGTAATTGGTTATTTGAAATATTGGACTTTGTGTTGAATTTATTAGATTATTCAATAAATATCTAAGTGAAAAATATTTTCTCTTGATTATTTTTAGAAACATGGGTAAATTTAAAAAATGTATCACGTCACATCAATAGGGAGGATTATGAAACTCTGACAACGTGTGACAAGGACAAGTAGAGGGATTCGAAAGTCTTGAAATTCGTGTGACGTAATTTATGGATGGTCCTTTTTCTACAAAACGACAGCGTTCGATATTTCTAATCACACACACACACACACACACACACTCTACAAAATAATTTCCTATAATTTGTGCGTTAAAGTGTTTGAACATGTAATTTTAGAATATGGGTTACGCCTAACGATAAATGTAAGGTTAAGATTCTATAACTATGAGTTTGGGTAAAAAAATCGATCAAAATATCGATTTTTCAAATCTGGGAAATATCGATTTTTATATCTGAGGTATCTAAGTTTTCTGAAGGTTAATATTTTCAAAATGGCTTCTACTTTAGTGATGAAAAGTTAATGTACATTGTCAGCACTTGAAATTCCGCGACACCTGACTCTTGAAGAATTAGCATCTCTGAAGTGTCTTCTCAAAGCTCAAAAATTAGTTGAAAACGAAAAAATAATATGGGGATACTTTTCAAAATAATAATAATAACAATAAAGTCAGACTCCATTGTGATAGAACCACTCCAGTTAACAGTCAATAGAAGAACTTTATCCACAAAGAAAAAATTGTGTCTGCTGATGCCGCTACTGTCGAAATCATTGATTGAATTTTTTTTTGGTCGGCCACTGGATGATTAGTTTATTTTAGTTTCAATCTTGGACACTTGAAGAAGATACTCCCGAAATATTTGCGGTTTTGGAAATAACATCATCAACGTCCCTGTACTACATCTGATCTAGCGGCTTTTGCAGCGATGCGCCTCTTTATTTGTCACGGAATGTTCACGTGCTGATCATTGTTTTGGTTTAATTTTTTCCCAAAATATTTGCCGGTTTGGAAATAACGACTTCAACAGTCCTGTCACTATTTTCTTGCATTGCATTTTTATAAATATTCACAACCATTTGTTTTTCGCTAGCGTTTAAATGAAACTTTTTATCTCTATTCTTAGACGGAGTATAGCTAATGTCAACTTCATCATCTCTACCCGTATCAGACGTGTTTAGAACAGAAGAAATATAAACAATCTCACTGCAGTGCTATGTGCCTTCCCTGTACTACACTTGATTTAGCGGCTTCTGCAGCGATGCGGCGCTCGCGTTTTTATTTGCCAGGGGATGTTCAAGTGCTGATCAGTTTTGGTTTCATATTTTTCATCGATAAATAGAATTGAGTTGCCCACCTGGTACAGTGGAAACTTCGAAAGTAGTAGTAGAAAAGTGAATAACTGAGAAAATTTCCATAATAAGCGGGAAATTGAACAGGAGCCTCCAATTTTTTTTCAAGCAATCGTCACAAGTATTTTGGAGTCATAGTTGTTCAATTTTGGATATTCAACACTATAAATTCTAATTTGTTTTCTGTACTTTTTGAAAATTCATGGAATAAATAATTTTTTATAATTATCGTGAATGATGGATGGAAAATAAAAATAAGGAAAAACAAAAAAAACATGAAAAATTGAAAGATATTTATTAATATAAAATCTGTAAAATAAAATAAAACTTTGATGTATATATATACAAATTACAAAATAAATATTGCAAATTAATATATAGGGTGATTCATAAACAACTAGGAAACGGTATGTCCAAGAACTTTGATAAAAAAAATATGAATTTCTTCAATTTCTTATTTCTTAGACCTTTTGATATGTTTATGCTTCTAAATGTTCTTAATCTTAGATCCTTCTGATTTAAAATTAGTTCCTTTTATAATTTTTTGAGGACAGATGAAAATTTGGCGTTTCGACTTCTTTTAGTCTACCAAAACGTCAAATTTTCATCTGTCTTCAAAAAATTATAAAAGAAACTAATTTTTAATCAGAAGAGACCTAAAATCATAAACATATCAAAAGGTCTAAGAAATAAGAAATTAAAGAAATTTATGTTTTGTTTATCAAATTTCTTGGACATACCCTTTCCTACATGTTTATGGATCACCCTATATATATTTTACATGCTTTTAAAGACTCTTGGTTTTAAGTCTCTCCTGATCAAAAATTATTTCTTTTATAATTTTTTGAAGACAGATGAAAATTTGACATTTAGACTTTTTTTAGTCTATTAAAACGACAAATTTTTATCTGTCTTTGAAAAATTATAAAAGAAACTAATTTTGAATCTGAAGAGTCCAAAAATCCAGAACCTTTAGAAGCATGAAAAAAAAATATATATATATATATATATATATATATATATATATATAGGGTGACCTATAAACAATTAGAAAACAGTATGTACAAGAAATTTGATTGAAAAAAAAACTCGAAGAAGGTAAAATCAAAAAGTTTTAAATAATTTAAAAATTATTTGTCATATATATATCACAAATTGACAAACGTAATATATTATAAAATATACAGGGTTACTCAGAACTAATTTAGACGAAAAAATACCGATATCTTTGGAATATAGAGAAAAATTATCTATGTGATAAATTGAGAAGCAGAAATATTAGTTTCTAACCTCAATGAAGATCAATTTCGCGTCGTTTAACCATTTTTTTTCTTAAAATCCTTTGGCTCTAGTTTGTTTCGGAAAGTTTTGAAAACATACCGTTTTATATATACGAACCATCCTGTATATGAAATTGAAAAAAAAAAGAAAATAAGATGATTTTGTGCTAATTTGTTTGAATATCATACAAAGCCGATAAGTCATTTTATATCATTGAAAATTTCAAGTCCAGCGTTTCAACGAACGAATTTTCACCGTATATTCAATAAAAGTAACAAACAGAATTTTTTCTATATATTTTCTTCTTTTTGTGAAAGTTTAAATGATAAAATTTCGACTGTTTCAAAAGAAAATTTGTACCAGAGTATGTTGTTTCCGTATTAGTCACTTTTCTTGTGAACGATTTAAAAAATTTTGTAAAAATAAAACCATTATGGACTTGATGGATCAAAAACTATAAATACACATCAGATAGTTTTTGAAGTAATAGAAAGAACAATGAATAATTCACATCTTCTTCTTCAGCATCATCATCTTCTTCAATATCTGATTTGTTGCTTCTACGTTCTATTAGAAGTAGAAGATGAATGGAAATGGATGAAACGATATGTTCTTTGTCAAATTTCCATTTTAAGTATTGTTCTAGGAGGTCGTCAACGTCAGTTTCTTTTGATCTCCTTTGGAATATTTAAGTTTCTCAACAGTATAATATGTTTCGTGTCAGTTTCTTCAACTTTAGTATCGTCCTACTGTCTATAAGTAAATTTTGTTTATCTGCGGCTTGTTTCCAATTGATTTCTTCTTCTAGGTTGTGATCCACGACATTTCCTCCATTTTCGGTTATCTTTGTCATCTTCTCACTCTTTTTCTTCTTACATTTATCTTGGACGTTATGCACGTCAGTTTCTTTTTGCAATATTACAATTTTTTCTAATCTCCATTGAAATGTAACAGTTTTTTTCTGGTCCCCATTGAAATATTGGTATTGGAACGAAACTTACATCCTATTTGGATGTAAGATTCGTTCATTTTTGATCATCTTTGGTTTGTTTTCACTGATTTTCTGCTTCTATCCATCTAGGAAGTGGTCCACGGCAGTTTCTTTTTTTCTCCAGTGGAATATGTCAGTTTTCTCCAGGTTTCAATTGAAGGTTGGTACTGTCCATCATCTCGAATATTAATTTAGTCCATTTTCGTTCATTTCTCTTTCATTTCCTTTATTTCCGTTTATCTATGACATTTTTTCACTGTTTTCCTTCTTCTATCCATCTTGGAAGTTATGCACGTCAGTTTTTGTTGATCTCCATTAAAATATGACAGTTTCTCCTAGTGTCCATTGAAATATTGGTATTTTTCTCCTCTGGATGTATATTTCGTCCGTTTTCGATCATATCTGGTTTGTTTTCACTGTTTTTGTTCTTCTATCCATCTAGAAAGTGATCCACGTCAGTTTCTTTTGGTCCCCATTGAACAGTTGGTACTATCTTCCTCTTTAAACATAAATTTCGTCCACATTCATTCATCCCTAACTTGTTTTCACTGATATTCTGCTTCTTTCCATTTAAGAAATGATCCAAGACAGTTTATTTTGATATCCATTTAAATATGACAATTTCTTGTAGTCTCCATTGAAATATGACAGTTTTTTTCTGGTCTCTATTGAAATACTAGTACTTTTCTCCTCGTGGATGTAAATTTCGTCTATTTTCTATCACCTCTGGTTTGTTTTCACGGATTTTCTACTTCTATTCATCTAGGTTGTGTCTCATGTCAGGTTTTTTCGGTTTCCATTGAAATATTGTTACATTCCTCCTCTCCTGACGTAAATTTCTGATATATTCTTTTATTCTTTGGCTTGTTTTCGCTGTTTTTCCGTTTCTACCTATCCGGGATGTCATCCACGTTAGTTTCTTTTGATATCTATAGATATGTGTCAGATTCTTTTCATCTCCATGGATACATTAGTCCCATCCTCGTCTCTGGATGTATATTTCTTCCATTTTCCTTCATCTCTGGCTTGTCCTCACTGTTTTGCTTCTTCTACCCATCCGGGTTACGTCCCATGTCAACTTTCTTTCGGTTTCCATTAAAATGCTGGTACCACTCTTTCTCCTTAACGCTATCTATCCATTTCCATTCGATTTTCATTCCGTATCCACGAATCCGGTAGTCAAAAATTTGAAAAAATAACTTTTCGATAAACAACATACTCTGCCGACAATAAATATAAAAAACAAAACCAAAAATCGAACATTTTAAAACGAAACTGCAGCTTGTACCAAACAAACTTTTAAATCTTTAGCCGAATGTGAAATATCGACAACGGAATCGACCATCTCTTGAACGGCATTAACCGAAGGAAATTGCAACGCCGCCTGTTTGGTTTTATTGACGCTAGTAGCCAATGCGTCCGATAGAGCGTTGGAACAACTCAAAGATCTCTCTTTAATTTCCCTACACGTTATATTCCTGTGAACCGTATCGCCGATAAGCACCAATTTGTGAGCGCTCAATACGACGAATTTTCCGTGAGCCAAAAATATCTTCGGCGGTTGATTGTGTTCGACGGTACGTAGAAAAGCGTCGATGGCGTGCGTCAAATTTTCGTGATGATTGACGACTTGAGCGGCGTAAAACGTCAATAATTGCTTATCGTCCGGATCTAGACCGACGGCGGTTTTGGGATCGACGTCGAAGGCGACGTCGTCGGCGTGTTTGACGCAATTATCGTAACCTTTTCGTAAATTTTTCGGTAGGGTTTTCATTATATCGGCGTGATTTTTCGATACGTTTTCTTTGGAATCCAAACTAACGTAATCGTATTCTTCGTTCCAATCGTTGGTCGGATCCTTTTTGAATAACAACAGACCGTTGCCTTGTATGAATGACGCGATTTGTCGTATGTCTTCGGTTAGAGCGCGCGAACAAGCGACCAATTGCTCTAATTCGTCCGGTTTTTTGACGGTGTCTTCCTCTTCCGGTCTGGCTAATAGATCTATCGACCAATTGTGCGTATTCAATTCGTCGGCGGCTTTTTGGACGAGGGCGTTCGATATCCTTATGGCCGATACTAGAGGCGTCAATTTCCCGGCTAAATTTTTATCGGAAGCCCTAGCGGCGTTTCCGAGTGTACCTTCGCCGAAATCCGCCAAATCGTGTAGGGACGTCCGTAATCTGGTAACGGATAATTTGATTTCCATTATGGTTTGTTCTAATTTTTCTTTTGTCCTCCATTGCGGTCCGACGAATCCTAGGAGTTTCGATATTGCGCTCGTTGTATCAGTCTGTAATCTCTCGAGATTTTCGAGAGCAGAATTCAATTCCAACGGTAGTTCTTTGGAAATTTGCGAGGGAACGTCGTAATTGGATGTTGTCTGTAACACTAGTTGGGGTCCTCGGTTATGGGGCTTCGGGACGTCGTAATCGGGCATATTCGCCAGACTGCTGCGGTTTGATGAACTCAACGAATCCGCCGTTAAGGAACTTGCTGAACTGGAAGGGGTCAGTTGATTCGGTACTCCTATAAATAAACATTTCATATAATATTGAGAAAACTAATTTTATATTATAAGTCATAAAACACGCGGTAAAGCACTAAAAATTCACAACGATAGAGAAATTTTTTTCCGTTTTACTACTTAAGGAACTTAGTATTATGATTATAAAATACGCGATCCAGCAGTCAATATTGAGAAAAAAATTAACGATTTTGATAGTGTATGAAATTTAGTGCATTGTAAATCATAAAGCACGCTGTAAAACACTAAATCTTCTGATGGAAATTCGCGGTGATAGAGATAATTTCTTTTTGGTTTTAATGCCTAAGAAACTAAGTGTTTTAATTATAACACACGCGATCAAACACTCAATATTTAGAGCAAATTTCACGTTTTTAAATGGCCTACGAAACTTTGTGTATTCAAAGTCATAAAACACGCGGTAAAACATTCAATATTGAGAAAAAAATTAACGATTTTGATAGTGTATGAAATTTAGAATATTGTAAATCATAAAGCACGCTGTAAAAAACCAAATCTTCTGGTGAAAATTCTCAATAATACAAAAAATTTCTTTTTGGTTTTACTGTCTAAGAGATTTAGTATGTTGATATATAAAACAGGCGATCAAATACTCAATTTTTGAAGTAAAATTCACATTTTTCAATGGCCTATTAAATTAGTGTATTTAAAGTCATAAAACACGCAGTATAACACTCAAACATTCAGAAAAATGTATAATTACAGAAAAAATATCTTTTTACTTTGGCAGACCAAAAACACTCGATGTTTTAATCATAAAACACGCGATAAAACACTCGATATTTAGATCAAAATTAACGTTTTCAATGGTCTATGAAACATACTGTGAAAGTCGTAAAACACGCAATAAAACACTCAAAATTTTGATGAAAATGCATAATTACAGAAAAAAAGTTTTTTACTTTTGGTGTTCGAAATGTTTTAAATATTAAACGCGCGATAAAACACTCAATAGTTAGATCAAAATTAAGGGTTTATAGATCTATAAAACTCACTCATAAAACAAGTAGTAAAACACTTAACATTGAAAAGAAAAGTAACGATTTTTATGGTATTTAGAACCTGTGTATTGTAAGTCATAAAGCACGCTATAAAACACTAAAAATGTCCAAGAAACTTAGTGTTTTAATTATAAAACAAACGATCAAAACTCAAAACGAAACTTAGTGTATTAAAAGTCATAAAACACGCAAGACATCACTCGATACTAGAATCAAAATTAATGGTCTGTAAAACTTTTATCTAATAAACATGCAGTAAAACAATCAAGTATTAGTTATAATCAATATTTGGATCAAAACTTTCAATTACAGTAGAAATTTGTTCTTTCTTGATCAAGGAACTGTAGTTGTGAAACACTCCATAAAACACTAAATATTTAAATCAAAAATTAGAAGAAAAAAAATTGTTCGAGAGCATTTTTTTTAAACATCGATCACTATACAGGGTCATAATACAATTAACGACGTCCTTTAATTGCCTATAAACATTAATAAACCGTAAAACACACGATAAAACACAAAATAAAGGTTCTAAAAAAGTAGAAAAAAATGAGGGGGAAATTTAGTTTATGTGAAACAAAATTAGATTTTTAGATACTTGGCATTCATTTGTTGGTTAACGTAATACTATTTATATAAAAAATGGGAATTTATTTGTACATAAAAATTACTATATTCAATTTTTTTTCTAAATTTTGGAAAATAAACTTGTAATTGTTGATATTAATAATAGTAGTAAAAAATGAGGTTAGAAAATTTTTAAAAATAAGTTTTGAATTTTTTATTACTATACTAACTATTTATATCGAAAAAAATGATAATATAATAAATGTAGATTGAAAATAAACGAAATTTTTTTGGAAAAAAATATTTAAAAGAAAATGAAAGCTTCAAAATAAAATTATAAAAAATAAAATAACAAAAAAAAATACCTAAATGTTGTCGGGGAATGTCATACGTTTCACCTGAATCTCTACTAATCGGTGAGGCGCAAGAAGGAGCGGGAGAACATCTAGGACAATTCCTAAAATTTTCATTACCTACGGGGATAGCGCGGGGAGGGACGTCGTAACAGTCGTTGGTCTGATCCCGGGTATTTAAGCCCGGACTCACACCCGATGAAACCGGCGAACATCTCGAAGGCGGCATGTCGTATAAGTAGACATCGTTGAATTTTTTAGGCGTTATGACCTGAAAAATAAATAGGACAAATAAAGAAAAGGGGGATGGAAATGTGATGTCAAACACATTCAAATTCAACTGCCAAAAATATCATTTCCATATAAAATTTTCAAAAACAATCATCCGATTGTCAAACATAAATTAAGCGTTCAAAATAGCTAAAGTTAAAATTACATATATATAGCGAAAATAATTTTGTACGGTATGCATCGAAAAAGTTATCTTCAATACTACTTGGTACGAACCCTGTAACTATCGCCCTCTATGAGAGTCAGAGATAAAAACAAATTCATTGGATGTATCAGCTTACAAAACATATTCATATAAAATTTCAATACAATGTTGCCAATAGTTGCGAGAAAATCGTAAAAAATGTGTATGTGTGTGTGTGTGTGTATATATATTTTTCTTCGGCGCCCTATATATTGAATACGTACGAAAATTTTTTACTGAGCACACCCCACATATTTTTCAGTTTTCTATTTATCCTAGAGACGGGATCATCTTTTTTGAAACACCCTGTATATGTAAACAATTTGAAAATAGAACACATAATGTTCCATGAACAGACAATTCTGTCGAGTTACATTATTGGGAAAGACCCCGTATATTTGAAAATTATTTTTAAATAGAATACAGAATGATCCATAAAAAAACAATCTGCCGAGGTACATTATCGGGGAAGACCCTGTATATTTTCAAATAATTTTGAAATACAATACAGAATGTTTCATAAAAAAATCAATTCTGCCGAGTTACCTTATTGGGGAACACCCCGTATATTAGAAAATTATGTTTAAATAGAATACAGAATGATCCATAAAAAAATAATCTGCCGAGGTACATTATCGGGGAAGACCCTGTATATTTTTAAATAATTTTGAAATACAATACAGAATGTTTCATAAAAAAATCAATTCTGCCGAGTTACCTTATTGGGGAACACCCCGTATATTTGAAAATTATTTTTAAATAGAATACAGAATGATCCATAAAAAAACAATCTGCCGAGGTACATTATCGGGGAAGACCCTGTATATTTTTAAATAATTTTGAAATACAATACAGAATGTTTCATAAAAAAATCAATTCTGCCGAGTTACCTTATTGGGGAACACCCCGTATATTTGAAAATTATGTTTAAATAGAATACAGAATGATCCATAAAAAAACAATCTGCCGAGGTACATTATCGGGGAAGACCCTGTATATTTTTAAATAATTTTGAAATAAAATACAGAATGTTTCATAAAAAAATCAATTCTGCCGAGTTACCTTATTGGGGAACACCCCGTATATTAGAAAATTATGTTTAAATAGAATACAGAATGATCCATAAAAAAATAATCTGCCGAGGTACATTATCGGGGAAGACCCTGTATATTTTTAAATAATTTTGAAATAAAATACAGAATGTTTCATAAAAAAATCAATTCTGCCGAGTTACCTTATTGGGGAACACCCCGTATATTTGAAAATTATTTTTAAATAGAATACAGAATGATCCATAAAAAAACAATCTGCCGAGGTACATTATCGGGGAAGACCCTGTATATTTTTAAATAATTTTGAAATAAAATACAGAATGTTTCATAAAAAAATCAATTCTGCCGAGTTACCTTATTGGGGAACACCCCGTATATTAGAAAATTATGTTTAAATAGAATACAGAATGATCCATAAAAAAATAATCTGCCGAGGTACATTATCGGGGAAGACCCTGTATATTTTTAAATAATTTTGAAATAAAATACAGAATGTTTCATAAAAAAATCAATTCTGCCGAGTTACCTTATTGGGGAACATCCCGTATATTTGAAAATTATGTTTAAATAGAATACAGAATGATCCATAAAAAAATAATCTGCCGAGGTACATTATCGGGGAAGACCCTGTATATTTTTAAATAATTTTGAAATAAAATACAGAATGTTTCATAAAAAAATCAATTCTGCCGAGTTACCTTATTGGGGAACACCCCGTATATTAGAAAATTATGTTTAAATAGAATACAGAATGATCCATAAAAAAATAATCTGCCGAGGTACATTATCGGGGAAGACCCTGTATATTTTTAAATAATTTTGAAATAAAATACAGAATGTTTCATAAAAAAATCAATTCTGCCGAGTTACCTTATTGGGGAATACCCCGTATATTTGAAAATTATTTTTAAATAGAATACAGAATGATCCATAAAAAAATAATCTGCCGAGGTACATTATCGGGGAAGACCCTGTATATTTTTAAATAATTTTGAAATAAAATACGGAATGTTTCATAAAAAAATCAATTCTGCCGAGTTACCTTATTGGGGAACACCCCGTATATTTGAAAATTATTTTTAAATAGAATACAGAATGATCCATAAAAAAACAATCTGCCGAGGTACATTATCGGGGAAGACCCTGTATATTTTTAAATAATTTTGAAATAAAATACAGAATGTTTCATAAAAAAATCAATTCTGCCGAGTTACCTTATTGGGGAACACCCCGTATATTTGAAAATTATGTTTAAATAGAATACAGAATGATCCATAAAAAAATAATCTGCCGAGGTACATTATCGGGGAGGACCCTGTATATTTTTAAATAATTTTGAAATACAATACAGAATGTTTCATAAAAAAATCAATTCTGCCGAGTTACCTTATTGGGGAACACCCCGTATATTTGAAAATTATTTTTAAATAGAATACAGAATGATCCATAAAAAAACAATCTGCCGAGGTACATTATCGGGGAAGACCCTGTATATTTTTAAATAATTTTGAAATACAATACAGAATGTTTCATAAAAAAATCAATTCTGCCGAGTTACCTTATTGGGGAACACCCCGTATATTTGAAAATTATTTTTAAATAGAATACAGAATGATCCATAAAAAAATAATCTGCCGAGGTACATTATCGGGGAGGACCCTTTATATTTGTGAATAATTTTAAAACAGAATACAGAGTGTTCTATAAAAAAAATTATTCTGCAGTGTTAAACCGTTTTCTGAATAACGTATTTATATTAAATACATCTGGAAGTTTCTAGTAAACATACTGTATATATTTGTTAGTCCAGACTTATATTTTACACCTGCACGTCAACGTTAACCAATTTAACTACTCTCGTAAATTGAGCACAACGTAATAAATTTAAGAAAAAAGAAATTGCAGCAATTACATGAAACAACATATTTTTTTCGCGAAAATGAAAAATTATACTAAAATTTCGAAGTAAAAGTCGACCACACGCATACATATCTTATTAATACTTATAGTCTACACTAAAAAAAATTTTTCGATTAACGTATCGTACACTAATATTTTAATTTAAAACAAAATGTGTTTTTGAAACTATTTTGAAGATGTATAAGTATTCATTTTGGGGCTAATACTTCTCGAATTAATCGGGACAAACATTTTTTTCTAGTCTATAAAAATATGTCACCTTTACCCCTCAACTCGGCATTCAGATTTGCGAACATAGAATAATCGGACGGAGCCAGATCTGGGATATATAGTGGGTGTTCAATCTGTATGATTCGCGTACAGTGGCCTCGGAAAGCGAAACCACAGTGGATTGGATCAAAATAAATTGCGAGGTCAACACCTGAAGATGCGTTCAAATCACATGTTTTGGAGGTACCTCAATCAAAATGGAAAATGAGTTCAAACGTGTATTGTTATTAATGGAGAATATTTTGAAAAACAATAAAGCCATATCGACTCATAAATATTTGTCTATTTGGAAAATTGAATATAAAAAGAATCTTCTATTATAATTTTGAATTATTTTCACAATAGGACGTCCTTAAAAACGGCAGAATCCTTTGTTATTTTCTACTTTACGATCAAATAGAATTATTATTAGTTATAAAATAGAAAATTTTGGGTTTGCTTTCAAGTTTAAACTCTTAAAACGTTTTCGGATATAGGAAAAAATATTTATTTTTGTTGACCAGTGTAATTAGACAATTTTCAATGGAAAAATCAATAAATTGCATCAACTACGAGAGTATCGATTGGGCCCTCTCAAAATGCATAATTACAAGAAGAGAATTTACGTAGGGTAAAAAACAACACCTAAAAAATAACTACTTACGTTTCGTAAACAACAAGGTGAAATGATTTACGAGTTGAAATGACCTTATAGCCTGTTGACCATATTCGGGCACTAATACGCTACTACTCGATAAACCGCATCATCACCTACGTTTTAATTTCTTTTTTGGATCGATTTCGGCAGCCTTTGTAAAGATGCGAGGTGTAAAATGAAAATTAGATTGGATTAATTTAAGGGCTTAAAGCACAGCTGCAGTTGTGAACTACGTGAAAAACAAAATAGGTCTGGTTGGATGGGGTCGCGAAAACTGCGTTCCGAGTTGCATTTCTTCACCGTCAGGGGCGGATTGAGTTGCGAATGAGGGTGTCTAATGAAAATTGACAATCAAACTCCCTTCTATTTGGAAATTTCGTGAATTCGCTAAACTTTTATGATGATGAATAATTATTTTTGTAAATACGAGTATAATAAAAATTATTTTTTTAATTTTACAAATTCTTGCTCCACTGCTGCACTTGGAATCACTTAACTGCGAAGTTGGTTCCCATTAGGAGTGTACAGGCTTAAGTACTAAATCTTATCGAATACAATAAAAACTATAAATTCTAGTAGAAAAAGGAGATTAATAAAAGACAAAAATTAGGTAATCCGAAAAGATACGTTAATGGAGAGTGAAATAAGTGAAAAAACATCATGAGACCCTAAAAGCTTCAGGTGAATCAGTCGGAAGGGTTTTGAGATTGGCTGAAAATCCGTTTATTAGATAATTCCCGTTGATTCCCAGGTTTTTTTCGTCTTTTTTCGGCTTTCAAGGCTGCCAGTCTATATAATGCGTAACTTGTAGTTGTGTTGTAATTGAACCTCATCAGTACGAAATACATATTCTATAAATCCATGTAAAATACAATAATACCCATGAATTCTGAACAAACATAAATAGAAAACCAAACCAGGACTCTAAGGTGGTGGAAGTTCAACGTCTGTAAAGCCACATTCGCGCACAGTGAATTTTCCCGCCCCTTTTTTCGATAATTTTTGACGAAACTGCCTTAGTAGTTAGTAATAGTAATATGCCGCGTTCCCGGTTATATTTGATCCCTAAAAGCCAATCAAGAGGATACCCTCGCCGTCTCAAAAAATATAGCCATCACTTTTTTTATTTGCCATGGGCTCTCTGTTCCATGGAATCTCTTTCGGACGTCGGATGTACTGCCATTTCTTTTGTTGATCATTTAGAACGGATTTCTTCCACTAATTTAACTTTTCCGGAGTAATCATCAAAGAGGGATCATAAAGATTACAGCTTAGCGACCAATAGCGTATACTACGAATTTGAACATGAGTCACTAGGTCGTTTTTTGAAGTGCGTTACGAAAATAGTTGATGAAGTTATGGTATCAGATTTTGCCTTCAATTTCGGCAAAGTCCGATAGAAATTTTGTCAAATCTATGAAGAATGAAGACGAGAAACATCGATGGAAGATCAATCACGAAGCGGAAAGCATTCAACTGCAAAAACCGATATCTAGAGGTTCAGATCAACGGTTGATGATCAAATTGATCGGTTGAATTCGAATCACATCATCGTTCATCAGATTCTGATTAATTGGAGATGGGAAAGATCTGCGTTCCAAAAAACTTGTCTCATCACTGCTAATGGAAGTTGAGAGTTGAGAGCATGGAATGACGCACCCTTCGATGTCTATGATGGTAGTTTAGTCTCAGTTAACCCTTTGAGACGCAATTAGTGTTGAGGTTTATACTTTATGGACCAAGACAAATTTTTGTGAAGTTCGTATACGAATTGTTTTCGTCTGAAAAATTCAGACTTGTAAGTTATAAAATGGATCAAATCAAGGTTGTCTTCATAGTCTAGACTAAGTACCATTGGCGCCGAATTAAAAATATCTAGACGTACCGTGGACAACAACGACATGCATCCAAGAGGAGCTTAAGCGATGGAAAACGTTCAGGGCGGCCTCGGAAAACCATAACAGACAGATCTGCCTTTGAGTACTTTTACGGTGAAAAGGAGTGTTGAAGAAGCTATGAAGTGGGCTAAATAATACAAAAATTGGACGCATGAAGAGTTAGAAGCAATTTTATGGAGTGATGACTAAAAGTTTGGGGTTTTCAACACCATCCATAGAAATAATCAATTTGTTGGTCCTTGAGACCATGAAACACCCTTCCTACATGACTCATAATGTTTTTTTTGGGTTGTGTAACACGGTGGTGTCTCGGTAATGGTTTGCGGCTGATCGGCAGAAAATTTATCTTCCAGTATTTGAAAGAATTGGAAAGGAAGGATGGATTAAAAGTGGTCCGATTGAGTTGTTGTGGGACAAATTGGAGCAAAATTCAAAAACTTCCACTGCACAACTTTGGAATTTCCTGAATAACGAATGGAACCAAATAGACGAAAATTGTTTGTTGAAATTGTGACAAGGAATGCCAAAATTGTGCACCGAAATAACTTCGATTAATCAAAATCATAAAAGACAACGTATATCGTAGAAAAAAATGATTATAGCTTCCAATTTTATGAAAAATATCGAATTGCATTTACAAAACCTCTCTGATACGTAGCTGTTGACTTCGTCCTAGGTTTAGCCAGACGAATCGATCGGACTGGGCCACCATCGGGTTGCTATGACAACGCAGACATCCCGGCCGTTAGGCACGACTGATACGAATTGAACGACCCGGAAAAGTGGTCGGTTATTTCTGGATTTTCACGGCCACTCCTCAATATATAAAGTATTCGTATCGAAAAATGAAAACTCTGATCGAATAGCAGCAAAAATCGATAATCTAATGGAGGGAAAATCGAGTAATTATGATAAACGACATAATAAATATATAGTTAGAATTATATTCGAAACGTTTCGATTTATATTCGAAGCCATCCTCGGAGTGACCAGGTGCGAGCAGATAATTCCAGTCGTGGATTCAACCGAAGGTAACACTTTGAAGGAGATTTATTTATATTTATCTCACTTTTTTATCACGTCTTGTTCTTGAATTTGCCGTCAAAAAAATCGAATAATAAAAAATGTACGTTAAATAATTTAAAGAATATCAGTGAATAAAAAAATTGTTGGTGCTAGAGGTTTCCACGAATTCGAAATTTTTTTCAAACCAGTTTAGGTGATTAAGTCGGAATTTTTGGAACCGTTGGTGATATTCATACTGAACACACTGTTTACACCAACACTCACAATTACAGTGTCTGCCGCGCGTTTCGATAACCAAGTTATCGTCTTCAGAGCTTGAACGTAAACTATTTACTGAAGACGATAACTTGGTTATCGAAACGCGCGGCAGACACTGTAATTGTTAGTATTGGTGTAGTTGTAGTGTAAACAGTGTGTTCGGCAGTTTAGAGACCTTATACGACCTTAGTTCCATAAAACGAGACGCAACATAAACACTGGTCTCGATAATAGACGGAATCGAAACTAAAACGAGATTTTTCCATTCTCGTTTCGTGTGATACCCTTGTGAGTACTTGTGGAGTCATAACTCTTCGTCGTAACAAAGGAAAAAACAATTTATTATAGTTATACAGCACATCACTGAATAATACACGTCCACAAGTTCATAGGGTTTAGCAGCTTCTTAATGCAGCCGCATGTGGTTTTCATCATCAGCCAGCTGGAGAACTTAAAGTTGGGATGTTTGAGCAGCTTTTCTTCTTATCTTTTGGGAACTATCTTCATTTCATTTAGAATAGATTCGACTTTGAAGATGTAGACCTAGATTTGTAATGATCCTTAAAATTTAATTTTGAAACGTTTCTAACGATCTGCATTCATAGTTACAAGTGGGACATTCGATTCTATTTCGAAGCTTGAGAGAAGCCACAGAATTAATTCTGCTCGAAAATACATTGCCACAAGTTCAAATGATTCAATTTCTTAATGCAGCCGCATATGGTTTCGATCATCAGCCAGCTGAAGAACTTGGAGTTGGGATATTGGGGTTTCCAAAGATCAACGAATGCTACAACACCATAGTTTCAAGCGGGATCGATTTCGGAATCTGCTAAAAGATGAATTCTGCTTCACAATACACTCCCACAAGTTCAAATGTTTTAGTTCCTTATATCCTTCTTATCTCGTTTTAATCATCAGCCATCTGGAGTAAGGATGTTTGCGAAGCCCTTCTTTTTATCTTCTGGGAATTATCTTCATTTCATTTGGAAACGATTCGACTTGGATGACGTGGACCTATTTTTGTTATATTTCATTTTTAAGGGTTTCTAAGAATATCCGAATGGTACAACATCTATTCCGAAACTTTTACGACACAGAATTAATTCTGATTCACTATACACTTTCACTAGTTCAAATGATTTAGTTTCTTAATGCAGCTGCATCTGGTTTTCATCATCAGCCAGCTGAAGAACTTGGATGTTTGCGAAGCCCTTCTCCGTATCTTCTGGGAACTATCTTCATTTCATTTGGAAACGATTCGACTTGTTATGTTGTTATGATCCTTAATATCCTTTTTATCTAGTTTGGATCATCGGCCATCTGGAGTAAGGATGTTTGCGAAGCCCTTCTTTTTATATTTTGGAAACTATCTGCATTACATTCGGGATTAATTTGACTTGAAAGTTTATATCAACTAATACATAATATGATTTAAGTTGTGGATCCCAGATTTACACACAGATTCTCTCAATAGATCCAATACAGTTATTTAGAGTATCTGAAAGATAATTCATCACCTTCCTTTGATTGAGGATTTGCTCTTTTAATAAATATCAACAATGTTTATATTTATAAGAGTCGTACTGTAAATTTAAAGTAATTTTAAATGTATGTAATTGTGAATTGTGCCAGATTTTAAACCAATTTGACTTTGATTCCGAGCTGGTTCATTTAGCAAAACTAGCACAATTTAATTAAAAAACAATAGAAGATAATATTGGTGTTGATTTGATGTGTTTTATGCTGCAAAAATGTATAAAAAGACGACGTTACAAAATAAATAAAATGTTATAATAGTGATATCCCATAATTTCTCAAAAAAAAAAAATATTATATTCAACTGAAAACTAATACTTATTATTTTTTTAGATATAACGTTAAAATATGCTGAAATTGGACTCACCTGATTTGGTAGAACGTGCCAGCTTCGTCTTTTTCCTTGTCTTTGTAGAGAATTGAAATCGCCTTGTTCGGAAAATTGGTGAGGAGAGACGCCCCTAGTAATCTGCCCGGTATCTTCATAGACACCGGGTATTAACCTTAATCTATTTGCGGGGCAGATTCCCTGTAAAACAAATTTTCATGGATATTGATAAATAAATTGAAATATTGTAATAAAAATTAATAAACTAGACGGATAAGTTTAAATACGTAAATGAAACTCCCCATAGAAATAACGAAAAGATAGAGAAAAGTAGAAGTTATGGAAGTTTTGGCGTCCGAACTAGAAGTTTACTCCTCGCAAAAAACGATATAGAGATTAAATAAATGAAACTCCCCATAGAAATAATGAAAAGATAGAGAAAAGTAGAAGTTATGGAAGTTTTGGCGTCCGAACTAGAAGTTTACTCCTCGCAAAAAACGATATAGCGATTAAATAAATGAAACTCCCCATAGAAATAATGAAAAGATAGAGAAAAGTAGAAGTTATGGAAGTTTCGGCGTCCGAAGTAGAAGTTTACTCCTCGCAAAAAACGATATAGAGATTAAATAAATGAAACTCCCCATAGAAATAATGAAAAGATAGAGAAAAGTAGAAGTTATGGAAGTTTTGACGTCCGGAATAGAAGTTTACTCCTCGCAAAAAACGATATAGAGATTAAATAAATGAAACTCCCCATAGAAATAATGAAAAGATAGAGAAAAGTAGAAGTTATAGAAGTTTTGACGTCCGGAATAGAAGTTTACTCCTCGCAAAAAACGATATAGAGATTAAATAAATGAAACTCCCCATAGAAATAATGAAAAGATAGAGAAAAGTAAAAGTTATGGAAGTTTTGACGTCCGAAGTAGAAGTTTACTCCTCGCAAAAAACGATATAGAGATTAAATAAATGAAACTCCCCATAGAAATAATGAAAAGATAGAGAAAAGTAGAAGTTATGGAAGTTTTTACGTCCGGAATAGAAGTTTACTCTTCGCAAAAAACGATATAGCGATTAAATAAATGAAACTCCCCATAGAAATAATGAAAAGATAGAGAAAAGTAGAAGTTATGGAAGTTTTTACGTCCGGAATAGAAGTTTACTCTTCGCAAAAAACGATATAGAGATTAAATAAATGAAACTCCCCATAGAAATAATGAAAAGATAGAGAAAAGTAGAAGTTATGGAAGTTTTTACGTCCGGAATAGAAGTTTACTCTTCGCAAAAAACGATATAGCGATTAAATAAATGAAACTCCCCATAGAAATAATGAAAAGATAGAGAAAAGTAGAAGTTATGGAAGTTTTTACGTCCGGAATAGAAGTTTACTCTTCGCAAAAAACGATATAGCGATTAAATAAATGAAACTCCCCATAGAAATAATGAAAAGATAGAGAAAAGTAGAAGTTATGGAAGTTTTTACGTCCGGAATAGAAGTTTACTCTTCGCAAAAAACGATATAGCGATTAAATGAATGAAACTCCCCATAGAAATAATGAAAAGATAGAGAAAAGTAGAAGTTATGGAAGTTTTTACGTCCGGAATAGAAGTTTACTCTTCGCAAAAAACGATATAGCGATTAAATAAATGAAACTCCCCATAGAAATAATGAAAAGATAGAGAAAAGTAGAAGTTATGGAAGTTTTTACGTCCGGAATAGAAGTTTACTCTTCGCAAAAAACGATATAGCGATTAAATAAATGAAACTCCCCATAGAAATAATGAAAAGATAGAGAAAAGTAGAAGTTATGGAAGTTTTTACGTCCGGAATAGAAGTTTACTCTTCGCAAAAAACGATATAGCGATTAAATGAATGAAACTCCCCATAGAAATAATGAAAAGATAGAGAAAAGTAGAAGTTATGGAAGTTTTTACGTCCGGAATAGAAGTTTACTCTTCGCAAAAAACGATATAGCGATTAAATGAATGAAACTCCCCATAGAAATAATGAAAAGATAGAGAAAAGTAGAAGTTATGGAAGTTTCGGCGTCCGAAGTAGAAGTTTACTCCTCGCAAAAAACGATATAGCGATTAAATAAATGAAACTCCCCATAGAAATAATGAAAAGATAGAGAAAAGTAGAAGTTATGGAAGTTTTTACGTCCGGAATAGAAGTTTACTCTTCGCAAAAAACGATATAGCGATTAAATGAATGAAACTCCCCATAGAAATAATGAAAAGATAGAGAAAAGTAGAAGTTATGGAAGTTTTTACGTCCGGAATAGAAGTTTACTCTTCGCAAAAAACGATATAGCGATTAAATGAATGAAACTCCCCATAGAAATAATGAAAAGATAGAGAAAAGTAGAAGTTATGGAAGTTTCGGCGTCCGAAGTAGAAGTTTACTCCTCGCAAAAAACGATATAGAGATTAAATAAATGAAACTCCCCATAGAAATAATGAAAAGATAGAGAAAAGTAGAAGTTATGGAAGTTTTTACGTCCGGAATAGAAGTTTACTCTTCGCAAAAAACGATATAGCGATTAAATGAATGAAACTCCCCATAGAAATAATGAAAAGATAGAGAAAAGTAGAAGTTATGGAAGTTTCGGCGTCCGAAGTAGAAGTTTACTCCTCGCAAAAAACGATATAGAGATTAAATAAATGAAACTCCCCATAGAAATAATGAAAAGATAGAGAAAAGTAGAAGTTATGGAAGTTTTTACGTCCGGAATAGAAGTTTACTCTTCGCAAAAAACGATATAGCGATTAAATGAATGAAACTCCCCATAGAAATAATGAAAAGATAGAGAAAAGTAGAAGTTATGGAAGTTTCGGCGTCCGAAGTAGAAGTTTACTCCTCGCAAAAAACGATATAGAGATTAAATAAATGAAACTCCCCATAGAAATAATGAAAAGATAGAGAAAAGTAGAAGTTATGGAAGTTTTTACGTCCGGAATAGAAGTTTACTCTTCGCAAAAAACGATATAGCGATTAAATGAATGAAACTCCCCATAGAAATAATGAAAAGATAGAGAAAAGTAGAAGTTATGGAAGTTTCGGCGTCCGAAGTAGAAGTTTACTCCTCGCAAAAAACGATATAGCGATTAAATAAATGAAACTCCCCATAGAAATAATGAAAAGATAGAGAAAAGTAGAAGTTATGGAAGTTTTTACGTCCGGAATAGAAGTTTACTCTTCGCAAAAAACGATATAGCGATTAAATGAATGAAACTCCCCATAGAAATAATGAAAAGATAGAGAAAAGTAGAAGTTATGGAAGTTTTGACGTTCGGAATAGAAGTTTCCTTCTCGTAAAAAACCATACAGCAATGAAACAAATGAAACTCCCCATAGAAGAGAGGCGGAAAGAGAAATGAAAGTTGAAAATAATAGTTTTATGAAAAGTATATCGATCGAAAAACTTACTTGATAAACTATAGTGTTATTAATAAAATTTTAGCGATTTTAATTTAAAACAACACGTGTCTCTACACGATCTAAGTTGATTTTTCAGTATAATAATCTTTTTTGGAATTTTTCAGGAAAAAGACAAGTTTTTTCAAAATATACAGTAATTATAGAACTGAAATCAATAGAAATAGAAAAATAACAATAAAAAAAATTCTCCCAATTGTTTTAGTCTATTTAATATCCAGATTTCTTTACTCAAAGCCTCAAGTAGACTTCCTTTCGTATTTTCAATACCTTCTCTTCCATAATCATCTATTTTGTTATTTTTGTCCTTCATCTTTTGTAAACAAATCGTTGTACTACAAAATTTTGTATACTTGCAACTCATACGGCAGTTGATTTTCGGAAATTTCATGATATGTCTTTCCATCAAAAATATTTTCTCTTTCTTAAATTCCATTATGGTACTCAATGAAAATGATGAAACAATTGCATAGGAATCGATGAAATTCCATAAACCTTGTTGGCAACTTATGGACAGAAATTTTTTTTACCTTCAAAGGAGACGTCCAACGCATGCGCATTCGGTATTTTCTGAAGCATTTTCATCAAAATAACTCATACGTAACTGCTCTCAAACGAATAAATAGCCCTAATATAGAATAAAAATTTAAGCATGAGCTTGAATGACGATGTATATTAATCCATAACCTAAAATGATAACAATCCCCTGGTATAATTTTTTTGAAACGAACACGTCATCGTTGACAGCTGACATATACATCAATCTCCATAATTTTATAGTAAACTTTCGTCATAACCTGTCACGAAATATAATTTAAATGGAACTCGAAAATTGTCAACGTGAAGAAACTTCAACGTACCCAAATTTACAAATAGCCCAATTGAAATTTACTTTAACTTTAGCCGAAGATGAAGAAGATGAAGCAAAAAAGGAGGAATTATACAATGCCATCGTCGAGGCAGATATGGCTCCTTATTACGAAATAGTTTGCAAGGATTTAAAATGGAAAATTGATAAGAAACTTTTAAAAGAAATGAAATTACGTAACACGTCCGTTTTAAAAACGCTAGATGAAGCAATAGAAGAATCATCGAAAGGTTTAGACCTAACAGAAATAAGAGAATTATACATGAATAAAGTTAATTACTTGAATCAAATAGGCGATAAAGAAAACGCCATTGAAACGCTAAGTCACGCTTATGATAAAACCGCTGTATTGAGGTACCAATTAGATAATTTGTATCTGTGTATAAGAATCGGTTTCTTCTTCATGGATTTAGGATTAATCGAAAAGAATATACAAAGAGCCGAAATTGTCATTGAACAAGGCGCTGATTGGTACAGTAGAAATTGCTTCAAAGTTTTCAAAGCCTTTTATTCAATACTAATTAGAGACATGAAAACGGCGTCGGATTTGTTAATAAACTCGATATCGACGTTCACCTGCACCGAAGTAACTTCTTACGAATGCTTCATTAGATACACGCTATTAACTTCTCTATTAACCTTGAACAGGTTAGACATCAAACGGAAATTAATAAACAATTCCAGTATGTTGCAGATATTGCACGACGACGACACTTTTAGAGAATATCTCTTGTCTCTATACAATTGCGATTACAAATTATTTTTTCAACGGCTCGCCGATATCGAAGTATTTATGAAACGAGATATGTTTCTCAATTCCCATTACAAATTTTACGTACGAGAAATGAAAATAAAAGCGTACGATCAACTACTTTCCACCTACTTATCGGTTAAACTGTCGTTCATGAGCCAACAGTTCGGCGTATCTCAGGAATATATTGAAAACGAACTGAGTAAATTGATTGCGGCGGGAAGACTCAACTATAAAATCGATAAAGTTAGTGGTATTATAGTAAACTGCCGTAGATATGGTAAAACTGAAATGTTTCAGGCAGTTTTGAAACAAGGTGACCTTCTTCTTAACCGCATACATAAACTTAGTCGGGTTATTAACATCTAATGTTTATATTATCGTGCAATAAAAATAATTTAAATAACTATATACTTTTTGATATACGAGGTTCTTTACAATACCGCGACGACCGCGTTGTTATAGTTCTTTCAATATCAATTGCAGATTATAAAAACTTGTTAGAAACTCTTGGCGACAATTTTGTTTCATCTACCATAGACTTTATGTGAGAAAATATTCGTTGAAAGCCAATCGAATAATTATAATACGCGGTTATTTAGAAAGATGCACTTGGAATTTAGAAAAAAATCATTATTACACCTCGTTAATTTGCTACAACTGAATATTTAATTATAAAACGTAAATAGACGAGTAAAATGTATCTAATTGTAAGGGCGTTTGGTTTAAACAGGGTACCAGACGTGAACTGAGTCCTTTTTGTACCCTATTCGGTTTTTTTTTCCGGAAAATGAAAATTCAAAGCAAAAACCGTAAAGGAAAATTAATCCTTTGCAAATAAAACAAAAGGAAAAAAAAAACATTTCAATTCCAAAGTATCTTTATAAATATATAATAATGGTAATCAGAATCGTCTGAATTAGAGTCATCATTTGATTGAATTTTGGGGTCGTAAAGAGGGTGATACCACATACTCAGGTTCTTTGATAATTTATTTACTCCAGTTAATTCAGAAATGCGTATTATGTATATCTTAATCTTTATTATTAAATTCATACCTGTCTTTATTCTCACTACACAATTTCATTGTCTTCATTTGCCCATGGTACAAAGAACGCCATATTTGTATTCATTTAAAGAAATTTATGAATTAAATGAATCTCACCGAGCCACGCCAATGCTTATCGCAGACTGACTGGCTAGAATATTTCGAAAAAATTGCGTACATACGCCTTACGACAACTTCGTCCAATAGAAATGCATTTATGTTTACGATTCGATGTTTTCATTGGTATACAGTGGAGATGATGAGTCCACGTGGACTGACTGTTTGGTAGATGTTTATTGAGTTTTATACGGGGAGTAAACATTATTTTTAATTTGTTAATTTGGTATGAAATCTATGAAATATTGATTGTGTTCTGCAATTGATATTGGAAGAAGTATATGCCGCAAGGGCATCGCATTAGGAACTGGTTGACGTAGTTTTAAGTAATATATATACTACCGGTCAAAAGTTTTTGCCCACCTCATAATCCGTTTGTGGGAATATTGAAGATTGCACAATGATTGAACAACAATTTGAGTGAGTTTAATTTTTGTCGCACCATATTTTTCCATTGCATTGTGTAGGGTCAGTTTTGCGCAATATTTTTTAGTCTGTGTCTCGTCTCGACAAGGACTACACGCGCACTTGCATAATGGCGGGAAAATAGAATGGAAAAGTTAAGAAAAGAGTGTTTATCGTCGAATTTACCCCATTGAACAGAGAACTTATGGGGAAATAGCACAATGAAACCAAGTTCAGTCGTACAAAATTTTTGAAGTCTGCTTCCTCAGGTATCATCAAACCTTTTGAAAGATTTTCGTAACTGTATTTCTGCTTTTTCTTGTACCAATGGACGTGTTTCGTTTACGTTTAGCCACAAGCAACACAACTAAAGCAGCAGCTAAATCTTGTTCGGACATGTTGCTTTACGCAAAACATTGCGCAGCAGTTCGTTCATTGTGCAATTTAATTGATCGTTCGGATTCTAAACGCCTTTCAATCTTATTGTACAATAAAATATATCGTACATGGTTTCAATATGATTTGCGAAATAAAGTTTCCTATTTTAAAATATCCGTTGAGCACATTTTAACTTAATATATTTTGGTATTTCCAAAATAAGGAAAAAAAGGTTTTCGAGCTACAGGTAAAATCCAAAACACATCAAGTTTAGGAAGTAGGTAGTTTAGTTCTCTCCGATCCTTAACATTGTAAGGACAAACCTCCGAAACTCCATTAGAAATGAAATAATTTTCCAATTGAAGACGTATTTAGTTGACATATTTCTCTTTGATAACGCAGGTCTACGAAAACAAGATTTTTTTCAACTGCGTATATATATACACAAAGTTGGTAAATTTTTTCTTCTTTTCTTTGATGCCTCCTCCGAATCGTTTTTAGTTTCCTTCTTTGATTTCTCGCAACATACTGACATCCCATTTTCTCTAGATATCACGTACATCCTGGTGAAATTTTTTCGCCTTGTTCTTCACAGTAGGCAAGCAAGTTTCCAGGCAAATATTATTATATTCGGGGTCCTTCGTATTGACCAGAAACTTCTGAAAGACTCCCATGCTTCTTTTCAGATTTCCCCCATTGATTCAGTAAAGAGGGGATCAGACAAAAGTTTTTTATGTTGGGGGCCAGTGGAAGCTCTTTTTAATTTTAGTTCAGACAATTCCGGAAACTTGGAACATATATAGCATCTCTCAATAATTCGTGTGACTGACCACCCATAGATGGAGCTGCCATTGTCAAATCCGTATGACGTTTATGAAGTACCAACTGTCAAAAACGATGTTGATGATTCAGAGCAGTGTTTGGTCATGTTTACACTCAATAAATCAGATTTTTCGCGTCGATATGTGACAATAGATGAAACATGGATCCATCACTTCACTCTGGAATCGAAACGATCTTCATCTGAGTGCTGAGTGGACTGTGGCCGTTGAACCACGTTCGCAGCGTCCAAAGGCTTTAGTATTTTGGGATAGAGTTGTTGGATGGTTTGAATGCAAAAATCAAGGAAAAACGGCCTCATATGTAGAAGATAAACACACTGTTTCCCTAAGACAATGCACCGATTCACAAGTCTATTTCGAGTATGGTTAAATTGAACAAATTGCTGCCTCATCCACCGTATTGTCCAAATCTGGCCCGCAGTAACTACTGGCTATTCGCTATCTCCAAAAAATGCTAAAATGAAGGAGCAATTGCTAGAACTGAAGCCTATTTTGAGGCAACAGACATATTCTTCTACGACGACGATATATATAAATAAATCCATATCCATGGCGACGTGATAAAGTAAAAAAGAAAGCCCATACTGGAGTGAAAAATTTTCTATATAACGTCTTTGAAAAGGTTTATCACGATTAGGAAACTTAAACATATGTTTGAATTTTTACTGCGAGCTAGCTTTTTATAAGCATTAAATAGTCTCGGCACAAACTTTACAAATAACTGTTTCCTATGTAATTTATATATTCGGTATATAATATTGGATTTTTGTAAAAATGAGAAATTTGTTATAATAATAAAATTCGCATATGCTTATGATAACGTTATCATTAATAATACGAACAGAACTTTATCTAATTGAAATAATAAACAGATAAAATTTATATTACCAAAAATATCACGTAAACATAAAACCTTTTCTGGTTAAATTAGTAATACCACAAAATTCCACAGAAAAGTAATATTGAGATGATAGATATCGAAAGTTGACAGGATAATGAGATATAATGAAATTTCTATTTTGTCTGAACAAATTCCTTCTGCAGCAAACTCAACGCAAAAGGTAATACGCCTACAAATGAATGAGAAGCATACGGAGACTCTGCACCATCATTTACGACCCATAAAATTTTTAACATCCGCCGACTGACGCAGGGCATTCGACCAGGCAGCTAGTCGGAAGGACAAATTGATACAGCCCCAATTTTATCTTTAATCCGTATATTCAGCAATTGAAATGGAAAAAGTAGTTACTAGAATTGGTTAAGAAGCTTGGGAACGTGGGATATTTTTAGACAGATATGAATTTACTTGAGCCTAATGTAGAGAAAGGACACATTTTTTAAGTAGATAATTGGTATACAAGAACTTTTTGATGATGGGAAACATTCAAATTCCATCTTCAATTGTATTTTAAACAATTTTACTGATTTTCAGGTTGATGGGAGTTTATGTAGCTTCACTCTTATTTTTTGGTCTAATTTGACCGGACTATAATTTGTTTTTTCGTTGTAGAGATGGAAATATGACTATCAGTTCTTTTCTTATTTAAAAGCCTAATTTCGATTGAAAAAAATAACAGTGCAAACATATTATTTTATAAATATTTTTGTTACTACGTCAGCAATCTAAAAAATATTAGTCATCCTTTTACTATTTCATCTGATCAAGTTCGAAATGTGAATTCACCTTGAAAATATCCACAATTCAACAATGGTGCAATATGGTAAATATTTATATAATCCTAGTGAGAGCCTAGTGGATTTTTTTTTTTTTTTAGAAATAATGTTTAGAATCTTTACCTGTTTCCCTCGTAACGAACAAAGCCACCACCCTTCGATGTTCGCCGTATTCTGCTCGAGGACAATTAATGTGTCACCTTTCCGAAATTGGAGCTCGTCAGGTGTATCAGGAACGTTGTCATATAGGGCTCTAGCTAAACAGTGCTGGAAAAAAATTAATAATTTATTCAAATAAAACAGAAGAAATTACCGCCGACTGCGGTTATCACCAAAATCACATACAGCATTCAAAATTAGATCAGATTCAAGGTGGAATTTTTACGTAACGAAAATTTTTTATATATGAAAATACAGTTCGACAATTTTTTGAATCTAAGCCCAATGGAATGGTTCCTCCAAGGTCTCAAAGAGCTCCGTAATATCAAATTATGTTCAAAATTCGGGAATAAGATGTATTAACCTTAACAATGACTGAATTTGGTGGAATGTTTAGTAGAAGTTGATCGGTTAAACATTTTTCAAATAATTCCGCGTTTCGTAAAAATTAGGCTAGGATTTCTCGGAGGAGACTTTTGCTACAGTTTTAATTTTCCCATTCATGTTTTTTTGAGTCGATGAACAGTTTTCGGGCAAGAATTTGGCCCAGAACTTCATTTTTTCATCCGTTTTTGACCAAATTTTGACACTTTTTGGCATATATCTCAGAACAAAATTAAAGTAGACATAATTTCCTACATGATGACTCCTTGTCTGTGGTCCTAGACGTTCTTGGACGACCTTTTGCTGGTGGTTTAAACGTTAAACCGGTCTCTTCAAAACGCTTATTCCATATTTAATTAAATTTGCACGAACGTTCGTGCGAACACAAAAAGCGAACCGTTTACCTAGCGGAAAAACATGATGCAATATGCACGTTCTATTGCGCCACCCTGTATCTATAAACTGGACATTTTTTTTTCAAACTTTCAACTCATAAAAGTAGCATTTCAAATATCTGCATTCTGTATCCTAACAAGATTTGATGGGAATTATTTCGAAACACATGTTTCATTCATCGAAATTGTAAACCAAAAACACTCGTCGGTTTTAAGAACATCCTGTGTTCAATATTTGTAGAATACAATGGTGGAGCCAGACATACGATAATTCCGGCTATAAATAATCTAAAACAAAAGGCAAGACAGTAAACAGCGTCGGTATATTGTTGTCACAATTAATAACAACTCCTTTGCATTATTTATAATTTTAATTAAACTCAGCTTCCGATTACTTAATATCACACATAACCTAATTACGCTACATCTCAATTCTAGGAATATAATTACTGATATATACGGGGTAGTATTCATACTTTTGGTATTGTTTTAACGAAGTACAGATACACTGAGTAAAGTGAAAAAAAATGGGCAATAACTATATTGAACGACAACTGATAAAGGGAGAAAATACTATAGGGGAAATGTATAAAAGACAATTAAATGAAGAAGGACAACATAGAAATGAACGAAACAAGGTGTTGACACTTTTAGCTACTGCTTTAGAAGAAATGGTTGACTTGGGGATACACAGAAGTAGCAGGGAATTGAAGCAATTGGAATGGAACATTGGAGACGAATAGAAAGACAGAAATAAAACAATAAAACAACAAAAAATCACAAAAAATAACAAAAAATAAAAAGAAAATTGAAGCAATTGGAATGAAACATTGGAGAAGAATAGAAAGACAGAAATAAAACAACAAAAAATGACAAAAAATTACAAAAAATAAGAAGAAAATTGAAGCAATTGAAATGGAACATTGGAGACGAATAGAAAGACAGAAATAAAACAATAAAACAACAAAAAACGACAAAAAATTACAAAAAATAAGAAGAAAATTGAAGCAATTGGAATGAAACATTGGAGACGAATAGAAAGACAGAAATAAAACAACAAAAAATCACAAAAAATGACAAAAAATAAGAAGAAAATTGAAGCAATTGGAATGAAACATTGGAGACGAATAGAAAAACAGAAATAAAACAACAAAAAATGACAAAAAATTACAAAAATAAGAAGAAAATTGAAGCAATTGAAATAGAACATTGGAGACGAATAGAAAAACAGAAATAAAACAATAAAACAACAAAAAATCACAAAAAATTACAAAAAATAAGAAGAAAATTGAAGCAATTGAAATGGAACATTGGAGACGAATAGAAAGACAGAAATAAAACAATAAAACAACAAAAAATCACAAAAAATTACAAAAAATAAGAAGAAAATTGAAGCAATTGGAATGAAACATTGGAGACGAATAGAAAAACAGAAATAAAACAACAAAAAATGACAAAAAATTACAAAAAATAAGAAGAAAATTGAAGCAATTGAAATGGAACATTGGAGACGAATAGAAAGACAGAAATAAAACAATAAACCAACAAAAAATCACAAAAAATTACAAAAAATAAGAAGAAAATTGAAGCAATTGAAATGGAACATTGGAGACGAATAGAAAGACAGAAATAAAACAATAAACCAACAAAAAATCACAAAAAATTACAAAAAATAAGAAGAAAATTGAAGCAATTGAAATGGAACATTGGAGACGAATAGAAAGACAGAAATAAAACAATAAACCAACAAAAAATCACAAAAAATTACAAAAAATAAGAAGAAAATTGAAGCAATTGAAATGGAACATTGGAGACGAATAGAAAGACAGAAATAAAACAATAAAACAACAAAAAATGACAAAAAATTACAAAAAATAAGAAGAAAATTGAAGCAATTGGAATGAAACATTGGAGACGAATAGAAAGACAGAAATAAAACAACAAAAAATCACAAAAAATGACAAAAAATAAGAAGAAAATTGAAGCAATTGGAATGAAACATTGGAGACGAATAGAAAAACAGAAATAAAACAACAAAAAATGACAAAAAATTACAAAAATAAGAAGAAAATTGAAGCAATTGAAATGGAACATTGGAGACGAATAGAAAAACAGAAATAAAACAATAAAACAACAAAAAATCACAAAAAATTACAAAAAATAAGAAGAAAATTGAAGCAATTGAAATGGAACATTGGAGACGAATAGAAAGACAGAAATAAAACAATAAAACAACAAAAAATCACAAAAAATTACAAAAAATAAGAAGAAAATTGAAGCAATTGGAATGAAACATTGGAGACGAATAGAAAAACAGAAATAAACCAACAAAAAATCACAAAAAATAAGAAGAAAATTGAAGCAATTGAAATGGAACATTGGAGACGAATAGAAAAACAGAAATAAAACAACAAAAAATGACAAAAAATTACAAAAAATAAGAAGAAAATTGAAGCAATTGAAATGGAACATTGGAGACGAATAGAAAGACAGAAATAAAACAATAAAACAACAAAAAATCACAAAAAATTACAAAAAATAAGAAGAAAATTGAAGCAATTGGAATGAAACATTGGAGACGAATAGAAAAACAGAAATAAAACAACAAAAAATCACAAAAAATGACAAAAAATAAGAAGAAAATTGAAGCAATTGGAATGAAACATTGGAGACGAATAGAAAAACAGAAATAAAACAACAAAAAATGACAAAAAATTACAAAAAATAAGAAGAAAATTGAAGCAATTGAAATGGAACATTGGAGACGAATAGAAAGACAGAAATAAAACAATAAAACAACAAAAAATCACAAAAAATTACAAAAAATAAGAAGAAAATTGAAGCAATTGAAATGGAACATTGGAGACGAATAGAAAGACAGAAATAAAACAATAAAACAACAAAAAATCACAAAAAATGACAAAAAATAAGAAGAAAATTGAAGCAATTGGAATGAAACATTGGAGACGAATAGAAAAACAGAAATAAAACAACAAAAAATGACAAAAAATTACAAAAAATAAGAAGAAAATTGAAGCAATTGAAATGGAACATTGGAGACGAATAGAAAGACAGAAATAAAACAATAAAACAACAAAAAATCACAAAAAATTACAAAAAATAAGAAGAAAATTGAAGCAATTGAAATGGAACATTGGAGACGAATAGAAAGACAGAAATAAAACAATAAAACAACAAAAAATCACAAAAAATTACAAAAAATAAGAAGAAAATTGAAGCAATTGGAATGAAACATTGGAGACGAATAGAAAAACAGAAATAAAACAACAAAAAATGACAAAAAATTACAAAAAATAAGAAGAAAATTGAAGCAATTGAAATGGAACATTGGAGACGAATAGAAAGACAGAAATAAAACAATAAAACAACAAAAAATCACAAAAAATTACAAAAAATAAGAAGAAAATTGAAGCAATTGAAATGGAACATTGGAGACGAATAGAAAAACAGAAATAAAACAACAAAAAATGACAAAAAATTACAAAAAATAAGAAGAAAATTGAAGCAATTGAAATGGAACATTGGAGACGAATAGAAAGACAGAAATAAAACAATAAAACAACAAAAAATGACAAAAAATTACAAAAAATAAGAAGAAAATTGAAGCAATTGAAATGGAACATTGGAGACGAATAGAAAGACAGAAATAAAACAATAAAACAACAAAAAATCACAAAAAATTACAAAAAATAAGAAGAAAATTGAAGCAATTGAAATGGAACATTGGAGACGAATAGAAAAACAGAAATAAAACAACAAAAAATGACAAAAAATTACAAAAAATAAGAAGAAAATTGAAGCAATTGAAATGGAACATTGGAGACGAATAGAAAGACAGAAATAAAACAATAAAACAACAAAAAATGACAAAAAATTACAAAAAATAAGAAGAAAATTGAAGCAATTGAAATGGAACATTGGAGACGAATAGAAAAACAGAAATAAAACAACAAAAAATGACAAAAAATTACAAAAAATAAGAAGAAAATTGAAGCAATTGAAATGGAACATTGGAGACGAATAGAAAGACAGAAATAAAACAATAAAACAACAAAAAATCACAAAAAATTACAAAAAATAAGAAGAAAATTGAAGCAATTGGAATGAAACATTGGAGACGAATAGAAAGACAGAAATAAAACAACAAAAAATCACAAAAAATGACAAAAAATAAGAAGAAAATTGAAGCAATTTGAATGAAACATTGGAGACGAATAGAAAAACAGAAATAAAACAACAAAAAATGACAAAAAATTACAAAAATAAAAAGAAAATTGAAGCAATTGAAATAGAACATTGGAGACGAATAGAAAAACAGAAATAAAACAATAAAACAACAAAAAATCACAAAAAATTACAAAAAATAAGAAGAAAATTGAAGCAATTGAAATGGAACATTGGAGACGAATAGAAAGACAGAAATAAAACAATAAAACAACAAAAAATGACAAAAAATTACAAAAAATAAGAAGAAAATTGAAGCAATTGGAATGAAACATTGGAGACGAATAGAAAAACAGAAATAAAACAACAAAAAATTACAAAAAATAAGAAGAAAATTGAAGCAATTGAAATGGAACATTGGAGACGAATAGAAAGACAGAAATAAAACAATAAACCAACAAAAAATCACAAAAAATTACAAAAAATAAGAAGAAAATTGAAGCAATTGAAATGGAACATTGGAGACGAATAGAAAGACAGAAATAAAACAATAAACCAACAAAAAATCACAAAAAATTACAAAAAATAAGAAGAAAATTGAAGCAATTGAAATGGAACATTGGAGACGAATAGAAAGACAGAAATAAAACAATAAAACAACAAAAAATGACAAAAAATTACAAAAAATAAGAAGAAAATTGAAGCAATTGGAATGAAACATTGGAGACGAATAGAAAGACAGAAATAAAACAACAATAAAACAACAAAAAATGACAAAAAATAAGAAGAAAATTGAAGCAATTGGAATGAAACATTGGAGACGAATAGAAAAACAGAAATAAAACAACAAAAAATGACAAAAAATTACAAAAATAAGAAGAAAATTGAAGCAATTGAAATGGAACATTGGAGACGAATAGAAAAACAGAAATAAAACAATAAAACAACAAAAAATCACAAAAAATTACAAAAAATAAGAAGAAAATTGAAGCAATTGAAATGGAACATTGGAGACGAATAGAAAGACAGAAATAAAACAATAAAACAACAAAAAATCACAAAAAATTACAAAAAATAAGAAGAAAATTGAAGCAATTGGAATGAAACATTGGAGACGAATAGAAAAACAGAAATAAACCAACAAAAAATCACAAAAAATAAGAAGAAAATTGAAGCAATTGAAATGGAACATTGGAGACGAATAGAAAAACAGAAATAAAACAACAAAAAATGACAAAAAATTACAAAAAATAAGAAGAAAATTGAAGCAATTGAAATGGAACATTGGAGACGAATAGAAAGACAGAAATAAAACAATAAAACAACAAAAAATCACAAAAAATTACAAAAAATAAGAAGAAAATTGAAGCAATTGGAATGAAACATTGGAGACGAATAGAAAAACAGAAATAAAACAACAAAAAATGACAAAAAATTACAAAAAATTACAAAAAATAAGAAGAAAATTGAAGCAATTGAAATGGAACATTGGAGACGAATAGAAAGACAGAAATAAAACAATAAAACAACAAAAAATGACAAAAAATTACAAAAAATAAGAAGAAAATTGAAGCAATTGAAATGGAACATTGGAGACGAATAGAAAGACAGAAATAAAACAATAAAACAACAAAAAATCACAAAAAATGACAAAAAATAAGAAGAAAATTGAAGCAATTGGAATGAAACATTGGAGACGAATAGAAAAACAGAAATAAAACAACAAAAAATGACAAAAAATTACAAAAAATAAGAAGAAAATTGAAGCAATTGGAATGAAACATTGGAGACGAATAGCAAGACAGAAATAAACCAACAAACCTTTCTGAGGTATGTCCATCGATAGCAACATGGATGGATTGGACTTTAAGAAAGCTACTTAGCCAGTCGATAACCGACAAACCATACGATCTTGATTTATTTAGGAGGTTGGTATGACACCTTTTGATTGGATCCAAAAGGGCATATCTGGTACTTGGCATGGATTCTTTTATATGTTTAATAAAATTGAACTTACATTCAAAAGCTTTAGATAGCAATTTGTATTTCTAATTTGATTGGACTATTATAATCCCGAGATAATCTAGAACAACTTGGCGTGATTAGAAGGCGTAATTTTTAGGAATTGAAGAAATGTCATGAATTAGAATAAAACCGCCTTCAGAAAACAACTTTCTTCAATTCCAGAAATCCATCGAATTAGTTCATACATATAAGCAAACCCACGATAGTACACACAGTAAAAAAATTATTAGTAGTGCAAGTTTTTTTTTAATTAATACAGTTTTCAAATAAAATATTTTTCAGTAATTCAAATAGAAAATCAAACGTTTGGTTATCATGCATCAGTATGGTCGCTAGTCTTAATGTTCCTTATGGTGAAGATGTAGCACAATAAACAAAGTTTGATAACTACTTAAACTTACATTTACCTCAACCGAATAATACACACGCGCGTGCCGAAATCTAAAAGGGCAGCGTAGCTCCGCAGAGACCTAGGCGTTCGAATGAAGGTAAAGAACAATGAGAAGGTAGAGTGTTGCAGTTTATTGGTTTTCCTAAAACGTGTACCAGGTGTATCGGAGAGTATTAAGTTAATTGCCAGCAACGTTTGACTAAACCTTTTATGCTACTATGAAAATTTGATCTTAGTCAACATGTACGTACACTGCCTGGTTAATTTCAGCGTCGCTGTTCAATATTTTATCCCTTGGACTCTCCTTCAGCTTTGCAAACAAAAAAGGAAGGGGTCAGATCAGAGTTATATAGTGGATGATAAATCTCTATAACGCCACAGGGCATTTGAACGCGAAGGAAGTGGACTGCATCACTGTCATGAAACAAACGCACTTGGAACAATTTTTTTCACTAATTTATTGTTTTCTGGAGTAGTCACCGTCGCAGGACATTCCGCATCTTCTAATGATCCTCATCCCCGGCGAATCAATCTAGACCAGTTTTTTAATTGGTGGAAATGATGGAAACAAGTCATGGTAAACAGCCTCCATTCTGTTTTTGATTAGGTGGTCGTTCGAGCTCTAATATAATAGAATGTATCAAAACTGCAAGTTGAATCTTGGTGTAAAGCTTGTTGCTTGTGCATAAAAATTGTTGCGAACGCACTCTACTGAATTGAATGTGAAAAAATTGTTTGCACGATTAGCACCATAAAAGATACAGAAGATTTAACAGGAAAAGTCCAAATAGGAGCCAAAATAAAGAGTTCATACAATAAAAGCTGTGGAAAACTGTTTGTTCGCGTTTGGAATTCGGTTATTATTATTAGAAATTGATTTCGGTTCAATTGATTAGCGTTTCTCTTGAATGAATATTAGAATAATGTTTTTAACATGAATTCTTGTGGTGATAAAAAGTTAAATATGCAGATGGCAGTGTCAATGATATATAATTTTCACAAGATTGCTCAACTATTTATGCAAATATGATGAAAAAAAAAATAAAACGTAAACGAATTCGACCTTGATAACTTAACAAATAATATTAAAATATAATTTGAATATTTAGAACCTATATTTTGATTAACTTTCATTTAAATGGTTGTTTTTTACAAAATTGTGCGTATAGACCTGAATAAAACACCGAACAATCTTTAGAACTTTTGTGTTACTATAAATACGCGGTTACCAACTCTTGGCTGGCAAATTTCTGGATCTACCTCAGTCAAAACCTTCACTTCCTATGATGAGTACACGGCAACTCCAAATTAAAGTAGTTTTGATGGCCAAAGTTAAGCCAGAACACGATGAAGATCTTCTTTTTCGTTACCTTGACTCTATATTGTCACTCCACCTCTTTCTTGGTCGACCTCTACTCCGTGTTCCAATGTAGATTTATCCTTTGTTATTTTTACCAAGCTATCGTCTCATTCGATTGATTTCATTGTTAATTTTGTCTGCGTCCGATGTTCTGGGTCTAGTAGTGTTTTTCCCGAGATCAGAGAATTTCAATTTCTGTAATCTCTAAGATCTATTTAGTTTTTGGTGTTTCTGGTCTTGTTTCTTATGTATAAGTCTGATGATCGCTTTGTAAATTCGTGTCTTTGCATCTTGTCTTAGTAGTTTGTTTCACCATACTAGGTTCTGAAGACATCCCGAGTTTGCTCTAGCTACTTGACCTCATCTACTACGTCTCCATATCTGGTTAGATCAATTCCTAGGTATTTGTATTCAATTCTTTGATCTGACCTTCTAGTTCTACTTTGCATCTAGTGTTGAACCAGATAATAAAACATTCGAAAGGAACACGTTAAACAAAGAAGTATTGCTTTATCCATAGCAAGATGGGACATTTGAAATTACAGAGTATGGTCAACCGATGTACAAACACAAGCAAGCAGGGATGGGTTCATGGATGGGACAGTGGGGCATCTCGACATATGTGTAAAGCAAGAGGTGTGAATTGAAGACCCGAAATATGTAAAGATAGGTAAGTTGAGGTCATGGCTTACAACGTTCATATTGTAACTTCTTATGATGTTGTTTTCGCTCCACAATTAGATTAAGTATTTTCCCGAGGAAAAGCTATTATTTTCATCAAACATTTTTGAGTTCCGCCAAAATGCAGTGCGACATTTTTGGATTTAAATGGTTTTCTTTTCGTATGAGACGCCCTCTATATTTTCGAAAATAGTAAAAACTGATAATTATCTATTGTCTTTTCCAAAACCAAATCACAAAAAAATATTTACTCTAATATTTTCAAAGTCCGTCATAATTTTTGAATGTAATCTCGTTACGTGGCCTCCCAGAATGTTAATTTATGTAAATCTGACATATATATAGTGTGTTTTCATAAAATCGGCATGACATAATCAAGCGGAAATATAAAGTAGAATGAATTTAAAAGAATTCAAGTTATACTCGTGATATATATGTATTAACTTAACTGATATAATCTTCTTACTGACGAAGATATTAAAGAATTTCCAGGGGTAGAGGTTATAAAAACGAAGTTTATATTGATGTAAGATTAAAAACAAATGGACGTATTAAAAAAAATCCGTAAAATAACGTATAATAATATAGTACGCGTTTGTTAAAGACAGAAATTCACTCGTAGACCCTGTCGAGTCTTTCGTGGACCGCTGTAGGTTCACCCGGACCTCTTTGGCAATCAATGATTTAAGACATGATTTTGATCGATTAATTTTGAAAAAAAAAATCATGTAACTGTTAATTTGTTAGCTCATAATTCCACCACGAGCAGTTATTGCAACTTCTATCCAGTTTTTCATCAAACACGTAATTTTGATCGATTGAATACACGCAAGTTTCAAGTCAATTGAGGGTACAATCCACTCACAGACGTACAGTTACACCAAGGTTATTACGAAGTCACTACAAGAAATCTGTTGAGAAACCTTCATGGATCTAAATAGATAATAATCTGACGACGCAAAGTCCGGACTAAATGGGGGATGTAGTAGGAGTTCATTACCACAAAGTTCTTCGATCTAATCTGCGTAACTTTCGAAATATACAGTTTGGTATTGTCTTGTAAAAGAACCCGCTTCTGGTTTACTAAACCTGGAGATATTCTTTGATGAAACCTCATAAATTTGTATCAGTTATTGACTATATACCTCGGTATTGGCAGGAAAAGGATATTTTTGAAGATATCGTAGCTCTTGAGACGACTAGAAGATAAAGTATGGACAACCAAAGAGACCACAGCGTCCAGAGCAACCAACTTAGAAAGGATCGAAGCTTTATCCTCCAACGCATAGGATCAGAAAACGGATTTGTCGATGATTTTTTGTTGTGTTATGATGACCAATGGATTTATACCACCCAAGTACTTTCCGAATGAGCTACATACAATCGGTAAAGAAAACTATGAGCTAAGTAAAGTATAATAGTAAAATAAATTCGATCCTATAGTGAAAATAGTTGGAAATAATTTCAAAATAATAAAACTGCACACACATAAAAAACAAGATTATTCAATATTGCTTATTGCGTGATCATAGCTATTCGGAAGGGCGAGGAGGTACCTCAATCTGTAACCTGGCTCTTGGGAATTTAGTCGCTAGTGCGTGAGTTTTGCTGAAACTGTAATATTTGTCAGTTAAATAATGGACCAGGTGGCCAACTGATTGAAAAATGCGTCGAGGAGTTGGAAGAATCTGGATAAACAAAAATCCTGTCGTCCAAGGTCTTCTAGAACGATCGAAAACGTGCTGTTGCTTTAAACGTGCATAGATCATCATGATTTCGAATTTTATACAAAGATTTTGAGCTGTGTTCTTACAAAATTCAATTGGTGCAAAAATAGAGCCTTCCGGATTCTGATTCGCGGCTTGACTTCGTAAACCAGATGATTGCCGCTACTGACCAGCGTCCAGGTTGTCTTGTGACTGTTTCAACTCCGGAAACAGTGACCAAAAACCAAATTGTATGTACGGATCGTCGAATGATCATCCGGATAATTGCCGAGGCTATAAACGCCGATAAAGAAACCAAAAAATCTTACTCCCGACTCTTGCGTCAACGGGTCTGCTCAGATTAGAAAAAGATCTGATTTGGAAGGGACCCGATTTGAGTCCAGGACTGCTTCGATCAATGGAAAAAAGGTATGGAAAGGTGTGTGTCGAGGCTAGGGGAGTATATTTATGGTCCTAATCAAAAGACAAGCAAATTTACACATGTCACTGCCACGAGTTCGTGAAATTTTTACTCGGCCTTCACGTAGTTTCGATTTAACACCTGACAGATCTAAAGTTTAGACTAACAAACCGATTTTCGTGTTCGATTAAATGAAGGCCGTGCTCGGATTTACATTTGGACGATGTTATTTTTAAGAAATAAATTGTCATGTATAATCAACTGATGAAGAATAACTTTAGTAATTTATGTGGTAGAATCGATTAAACCGCAAACCACAGTAGCAGGCGCCATGCGATTTGTAACCATAATCCTATTTAAGGATTGGATTTTTTAAAAAGAGTCCTACTTAAGTAATTTATATGTAAATTTATTTATGAAATTAAGTAGTACAAAAAAGAAATAAGAAGTGAGGTCCATTAGAACTACTGCAATACTGAAAGTAGTACTCAAAATTATCTAAAGCGGTTTTTTTCTCAATTACCGAGACTGCTGGGATTTTACATGGAATTTAACAATAAAGTATATACAGGGTGTTTCTATATTCGACCGACAACGCTCTATCACAGAGAGATCTCAATAAATGATTCATTTTGATATAGGATTACGAACCCTTAAGGGGTCTAGTTGCTGAGATAAATCAAAATCAAAAATTTGCCATAAATCAAGAACGCCTTTAAATTTTTTTTTCAAATTTGATGACCAATACGCTCCTTAATAAAGTAATATTTTGACATAAACAAATTTTTGAAAAATTTAACCAGTGTCAGGGTTAGTTGCCACTTTTATCCCCCTATTTTGTACGCCACCGGAGCAAATTATTTTTTTGATTTTTGCCTGTAAACAAAAGTCTACAAACACGTGAGTAATTTACAAATTAATTATTCATTCAATTTCGAATAATGATTAAGCGGTTATTACACCGTTTTGTCATTGAAAAACGTGTTTTTGAAAATAAATCTGGATGGGATTGAATGATTTCTGCCACAGCTTGAATTCTAGCGAATAGATCTTGTTCAGATTCGATGATTGTTTCGGACACTAAGAACATCATGTAGCCCCATAAAAAAAATCAATAGGACTTAATTCAGGTGATCTTGAAGGCCAACAATTGGGTCCACCCAAACCAATCCATCTCTAAAACGTCTGTTTAAGTAATTTCTTAGCGCTGCAGCAAAATGAACAGATACCCCATCGTGTTGAAACCACATGTGTTGTCTAATATTTAACGGTACATTTTCCAACAATTCATCCAACAAAATTGTCGACAAGGCTTTTTATAATCTGCAATTGATATTAGAAGAACTATAACTGTTTATATATTTATATTGATACGCCTATGGATTACGAATGCTTCATCATTTTAATACTCTCAAATCCGTAAAAATAGACCACAACAAGTTAAGACATGTTCAAATTGAGGCTTAAGAATTTGTAACATATTAAAACCTATATTATTTATGAGACACCCTCTGTATTTTGGGGAATCCCATGAATATAATATTTTTTTTTTTCGAAAATCAATAGAAACCCGATACAGTGCGGTGTATTAATGAATGTCTTAGTGATATATAAGTTTTATGTTTCCACTTGAGCGCTAGATAAATTAGCGGCTTTACTTTTAAAAAAAATCACATGTTGAAGACATTTTTCATCCCTCGTAATTTGAGACGTGATGGCATTAAATTATTCGCAGGGTAATTTACGTAATGACCACTACTTGGTCACTCGAAGATACACTCAGAAAACAAAATAAATGAAATGATATACGACATTATTTTTATTGAAGCGAAAATAGTAAAAAAAATTAAATAGATCGATTTCTTCTGGCCTTTATGGGCGTGTTGATACTTTTTACGACAACTTTATTTATTATCATGAATGAACTTTCTTCATGACTCACTTTTCTAACCGTTTTCAAATATTGTGTGCTAGGTGAGACTGTGAACCCCTCGTATCCGCCAATGCGCTTCCTTATACAGTCACATTCTTATCGATTTATCTGCGAGTTCCAAGAACTTGTCGGTAGATAAAAAAAGTTCTCACAAGTGGTATAAGTACCCGACTTGTGTGGTTAGAATATTAAGATATATACCATATGATGGATCTGGTCACGGTCTTCAAAATGGTCTCGTTGTTGATGAAAAAACAATTTTTTAACACTACGTCCGTTAAAAATGGCAAAAACAGTTACAGGAAGTGCATGTGTTTAGAGTAAATATATTTTTAAAAATAATTTATTATACGAGGGCTGTCGAAATTTTACGTAAATCGGTCTATAAAGAAAATTGTTGATGTTTACGTAAATATGAGTAAAAAAAGTCAAAGCGCTCTTTATATTAAGTTGGAATTTCTAGAACCGTCGCTGATATTCATACTGAACACACTGTTAACACCAACACTCACAATTACACTGTATAACGCGCGTTTCAATAAGGTGAAGTTGAACTGGTTCAGTTTACCTTCAGTGTCTGAAGACGATAACTTGGTTAACGAAACGCGAGTCAAAAAGTGTCATAGTAGTGTAAACAGTGTGTTCATTACGCTCAATATCAACACAATTTCTTTCTCGATTAACTGTTGGAAATTGGAATTGGTGACAACGCTCAATATCCGCCCTTCTCGAGCGCGCCTATGTGGGCATGAGAACGGAGGCGGTTCAAACTCAAGCTCATTTTTATAGGCATAATTCTTAGGGTCCCACTACCCCAAAAATATCGGTTTCTACCGATATCGAAGCTCTAAACTATGTTATTGACAAGATCCGAAAAAGGAGAAGGAAGGCCGAGATTACCAAGTTGGCTCAGGGTTCAACGGTACCGGACCTTAAGGTCCACTCGGCCAAACACTCCCGACACGTGGCTTCCAACCCGGAAGTCCAGGTAAAACCTATTAAGACGATAATAGAGGTTCTACGGCTATTGAATAACGAGTTGGTTCCAAATGTTGGTAAACTGCAGTCGTAGTAAGACCGGTGCTAGTTACGCGGAATCGGATGATTGAATCTGTGATTCGAGTCGGACAACCTGATACAACAACAGAATAGCTGCGAATAGATTCGAGCCTCCATGCGGTCTCCAATCGGCAGTGGAAACAAGCTGATTTTAAAAGGGGCCCTTAGTCGCCCAATATTGTACTATGAAGCCACTTTTGTCAAACTTTTTTCATAAATTTATTACTTTGTTTTTGGTTTTTGCTGATTATTGTAAATAATTAATAACTATCTTGTTTTCATCTTCTTTTTTGTAGGGAGCTCAATGTAATTGACACCCATTGGTACTTTGTCTATTACTTAAAAGCCATATTTTTAAATATTAATTTAGGAAAACGTTGCCAAATTTTCCGGTGTATATAAAATAATAAAGAAAAAGATAGTTTTTCATGTGGTTTTAGACGAGAAACTGAATCTCAATATAATTATAGGAAAAGAAGAAATTAAATACGTATATCGTAAGAAAAAATAATAACTTTATCCAATATTGTGATTTATACTAAAAAAATAAGGAAAAAGAAGATTTACATATGGCTGTAGACGATAAACAAAACTTCAATAAATATGTAGGAAAAGAAGAAGTTAGAAACGTTGTCAAATCGTCCAATACATCAGAATATTGTAGGAAAAAGAAGAAGAAAATTCCAGCAGTGACTGCATACGATATAAAATACTTTAAAGTGAACTTATAAACAAAAAAAATAACAATAACATTGTCAAATCCACGTATTTATCTGAATATCTTAGAAAAAGAAAGAAGAAAATTCCAACTGTGTCTGTAGGCGATACACAAGACCTCAATGTTAACTTAAGAAAAGAAGAAAATAATAACTTTATCCAATATTGTGATTTATACGAAAAAATAAGGAAAAAGAAGATTTACATATGGCTGTAGACAATAAACAAAAACTCAATAAATATATACAGGAAAAAAAGATCACAAATCATCCAATTCATCCGGTATAACAAAAAAAGAAGAAAATTTCAGCAAAGACAGTAAGAAAGTTTATAATTTCTAAAAAAAAAAACTAGTTTTGAACCCTTCGGTCGCTTCCAATTTAAATTTGAAGATTTCGAAAACTAAATATCATTTTTTTTTAAACACTTGTGAGGATAATTTTCTAACATCCCCGGTAATACAACTCGCGTTATTTTATGATTATGAAATATACTTTTGTGACAAATGGACATATTAAACTAGATATAAATCTAAGGAACGTCCTTTGTTCTGCCACTGTCTTTATTTGTATCTAGTTGACCTGCCCTTATTAGGTGATTTGTTAATGCATCTTCAGGGATAGAAGATATAAGACAAAAAAGGAAGAAAACCAGATACTATTTATAGAAATAAATTTTTTTATTTCGTGCTATTTCAAGAATAAAAGGTATCTGGTATTTTTATGTGGAAGGGTGAGGTTGACATTTTCTTTTGTACGACTTTTATGAAGTTCTTTTTTTAGAAAATCAAATATTCTTGAATGTAACTAAAGAATTTTCGATAAAACGAAAAAATTACTATAGAATTATAGTTACTATGGTCTATTTTTATTAATAAGAGAGTAATAAAATGATGAAGCATTCGTAATCCATAGGCGTATCACTTCTTTTAGTAGACATGAAAGAAGAAAATTCCGGATGTGACTGTATACTATATACAAGACGTTGAAATCAACTTAAAAGCAAAAAAAATAACAAAAACGTTGCCAAATAGACAGATTTATACGAAGATCTCGGGAAAAAGAAGAAGAAATTTTCAAATTCGTCTGTAAACGATATAAATGATCTTAATGTCAACTTAGCAAAAAAAAGAAAGAAAATATTTTCGAATATTGAGATTCATTCGAAAAAATAAATCAAAAAAAGTTATATATGTGCCTGTATATGATAAAGAGAACCTCTATAAATATCCAGGAAAAGAAGAAATTGAAAACGTTGTCAAATCGTCCATTAAATCAGAATATTGTAGGAAAAAGAAGAAGACAATTCCAGCAGTGACTACATACGATATAAAAGACTTTAAAGTGAACTTAGAAACTTAGAAACAAAAAAAAACAAAAACATTGCCAAATCCACGTATTTATCTGAATATCTTAGGAAAAAAAAAGGAGAAAATTCCAACTGTATCTGTGGACGATATACAAGACCTTAATGTTAACTTGCCAAGTTGCCAAATCATCTGATTCATCTGAGGATCAAAGGAAAAACAAGCAAATTCCATACTCGACTTTTAAGTGAACTTAGAAACTACGTTGCCAAATCGACCAGTTTATACGAAGGTTCATATATAAATTATGTTTTATATAGGTACAGAAACGACAAATCTACAGCACAAAGAAACGCCTTAAAAGTTCAATCGAAACTAATCTAAATTGTACGGTTAGAAATAGGCCTTCACGATTGCTGACATTGCAAAAACTTTTTGAGGTTATGTCCTATTAGTTTCATTTATTTTGTATATTGTCAAGATTTTGAAAACTTTCATATTTTAATACGTTGACTGCAAAATACTAAATAACTTCCCCCCATCACCCCACAGAGATTCTTATTACATAATTCAACTAAGAAATATATATTTTTTAATATTCTACATTTTCTATACTTTTTGGCGAAACTTTGTATTTAAATTAGAATTTTTAATGATACAATACTATTAAGTAAAAAAAAATTAAAAAAAATTGCTTCGGCAGTCAACGTGTTAATTTTTCATTATCTTTTTTTTCCTTCCAATTTTTTTATATAAAATATATTGATTTTATCCATATCTTGATTAATAAATATCTTTTTGACTTTTCGGCGTAATCTTCATTAAAATTTTTATAATTTGAAATATCTAAATATTTCTAGTGAAACTTGCAAATACAGACTTCGAAAAAAAAGCTTCGCCAAGCCTCTTTGTCATAACTTTCTTAAGGGCGTATATATTAGAGGTTATGTTATTGTATTACATATATCATTATTCCCCTTAGAGAACATCTGGAAACACACAGGATTTCCGCCTCAAATTTCAACTCGAATTATTACAATTTGCTTTCCGTCAAATAATGTTTTCTTTTCATTTTATTTTAATAATACGAGGGTTGCTACTTAAGCTTTGAGATATGTCAACACTGATGTGGATATGTCAAATCTGACAGTGACATCATCAAGTTTGACATTTTCAATGGTGAACTTATTCAGAACGAACCTCATAATTTCCACATTGCCAGCTTTAACTCTTCTATGAAAACTTGCTTAGCAGCCCTCGTACTTTTGCATCCTATCGTTATTTTGTATTTTTTTTTATTGAACAAGCATATTTCTTAACATAATTAAAAAAAACGTACATCTGTGATTGTGTGAGAACTCGAAAACCATAACAAAATGTAATGTTCAACTATGTTAAATAAATGGCAGCAAACTACCTACTTGGTATTATATTTCACTAAATATGCTATGTAGCCATTGTTTGGAATATTTCTCCTTAACTGTTAATAAATAACAGCCGGACACGTTTTTATTTCTTAGAAACTAATTTAAAACAAAATGTTTCGCCTTTCAGATGCCTTGAGGTCTAAAATTTCTATGTAATTATAATTTTTAATTTACGAAATATTGTTAAAAATAACTTACATGATTATGAAGAGTTGTTCAGTCAGTTTAAAGATAATTAACACACATAACCTCACAAATACACTAAACAAATTTGGAAATAGTTAATAATAGTAACAATTTAAGTAAAAACAATCAAAATTCATATCTAATTACTGCAAAAAGAAACATGGATTCTTAATATCTATACACATTTGAGTAATGAAAAACAACTACATGAAATTTGATCGTAAAGACTCAAATATTATGTAGAAACATAACCTATACACCCAAATCGATCACTAATTAACATCTTTGACAGTTAGGCCATATTTCCTGGGTGGCAAACAATTTCATCATCGAAAACTTGTTCAATTTGTACACATTGGCGAATTTTTAATTTTGAAATCATTAATCTCAGGCAAATTTATTCAAAAATGTTATATGGAGTCTTGAAACTATGCTTTACGAACAAAAACAAATTTACAATACAAATCAATTCATCAAAAACCATATCGGAAATAGCAAAATTGACTTTGTTTATACAACAAGGACTTTTTGAGGTTATGTTCTGAAATAATCTATTATGTATATAAGCAGGCATAACCAGCTATATAACAGTGGACAATAACATTAATAATTAAAAGAAAATAGTAAATTGAAGATTTTTATAAAATAAAAATTTATGCACGTTGTGGAAGGAACATGTCATAAGTAAACAACGCTGCCAGGCATTCAAATAAGTATGGAGATCAAAGAAATCAATAAACTTTTTGCGTAATGCCCTAATTTTCTGTGTGAAATAATTCTCCAATTAGAGATATATTTTATCGAATGAGAAGACATTTTTTGTGAAATTTGGGGCCATAATAAGAATTCCATAACTTTTATAAAATTTACAACTAAAGACTAGAAACAGGAACGAATGGAAAATAGGTTAAGAGCAAAAACTTGCTAAAGCTATACAAAAATGCATGATGAATCAATTCCAAAAACATACGTGAATTTCATAAATTTCTTTATCATAAAAACATAAAATAAGTTGTACTATGACGCCCTCTGGTCTATAAAATGTCTGATAAGAAAATATCTATGGAATTTTAGTTATAGTTCTATAATATCGCTTATTTGTAAAGCAATTGATTATAATAACTATTCAAAAAACAAAAGTGCATTAATCAATATTTTTCAAGGCAAATTATAACATATTTTCTAAATTAACTCTTCCCGTAAACCTCTAATTAAATTTTATACGTATGTTTAGAACTAATAATTTGAATATAATTAATCTTCTACGAAGGACTTGAACTATTCCACATTTCAAGTATGTCTACTGATAATCTTTGTATAAATTTTTAAAATTAAATTAGAAAAATAAAGATTCAATTCGAGTCAGATGATCGTGACAATTTATCATAACCAAAAACGTAATAATTTCTTAGAAATATACCGATATGACTTACGTCATGTAAAACATTATAGCTAACTCTTACCTGGGAAGGAATATCCATTTGCTGAGGCATGGCAAACAGTTAACTTAATAATACAACAAATAAAATCTTAACCAAACATTTTAAGTACACAAAAATTCATTTAGAAAGGAACGAAAAAACACCTTTTGGCGTATACCCACCAAAGCTAACAACCGACTAAACTAAAACCAAACATCGGAGTCAGCTTATCCAATAGCTTGGAATTAAAGAGGGAAGCATACTTGCGACTAGTTATTTTGTAACGTTATTAGAAATATTTGTGTGTATTGTTTATTGTTAATTATTTCGAATTATTGATCCAATAATGCAGAAATACCTCTATATTATTATAATTTTAGGATTGATTTTTATGTGTAAATTTTCTATTATATTTAAATAACAATCAGTAGCTTTTTAAATGAAATAATATAATTAAATAAATCAAAAAATAATATGCTTCGGGCGGATTTGAATTAATTTTTTTCGTCTTTTAAACTCTAGCTGTTTATCTTTAGAGTTCATTACTATTTAATTTTTTTTTGTTTTAAACTTAGAAGCAGTCAAAGTAGAAGTCCCACCTCTACTTTTTCCCCCAACTAAATGAATCATTTGATCATTTCTCGTGGAGTCGCAGGTCGCAGCATCACATGGCGCCGTACTGTCAGTTATACATCCTTGGAAGGGCTGAAAGTTGAATGTGCCATTGATTCATATGAATTTCTATACACCCGCAACAAATTCTATTCATCACCATCCCTTGAACTTTCATGAATTAAAAGCGCATGTGGAAGTTACAATTAATTCAGTAGCTTCCAAAAAATCTGTAGGAACATATTTTGATTATTATTAGATTAATTTTAGAGAATCCTAAATTTTTATATTGATATAAATAAAAATTTTTATTGTTGTCAAATGTTGAATTTGGTATGTTTACATTAAGAAACCTAACCTATCAGAAATCATTGTATTTACAAGTTAAATCGTAGTAATGAAATTTTATACTTATATTAGAATTAAATAGCATTTCTACTTAAGATTATTTTTTTCACAACTACAATTAATCTCTATAAACGAATTTTAAGTTGAGCATAGTGACAGATGTTTTACATTGTTGCCACGTTGAGATTTTTTGCATAAAAGAATATAAATTAAAAGTTCACCCAAACATTTAGTCGCTATAACTGAAATGTATTTGAGTAATAATATAATAAAAATATTAATTACTTTCAATTCTGACAAAAGTAATTAGAATTAGCAGCCCACCGTGGTCAGTTACGTCATCTGTGAAGTTACCATCTTGCAACTATTTGATTAGACATTGCGATACAATAGTATTTATTTTTTTCTAAATATTGATGATAATAACAAATTATATCTTACATAGTTCTTTTTTTACTTATATAATGTAAATAGGAAACTGAAATTTTGATAACTGTCCAGTTTTGACCCATGTGACACGTCTACCAACCTGTATAATATAATTTTCTCTTATACATCAGCAAATATGTCCGAATATATCAAAATTTGGCTAATGAACCCGAACTTTAAGCATTCATAAAATCAAATTTAATTTGTATCAAATACTTTCCGTATCAGCTTATTACTTATTTTACAGAAGTATCTAATGGAGGATCCTTAGACCTGACAACGTTGCATTCATAATTGGCAAAATTATTTACAGTGGATAGATTTAACTTAAACGTTTTAGTGAGGTTAATCGAGTTTCGACAATGAAAATTTCAACACTAAAAAACGTTTTTTATGCAGTGAGAAAAGTTTTTACACTTTTGGATATATAGCTTAAGGACAAATTTTCACCATGCGTAATTTGATTAAGTAATTTTTAAACTCAGTGCAAATGAACTACTCAAGCTCTTCATTGCGCTTAAGGATTCTATATCAACGTTTGTGCAATTGTGTCTTAGATTCTGCTCAGTGGCTACCAGGGACAAAAAAAAGTAATTCTTAATTTAATAAATTGGTATAATGGACATACTATAATGCACATACATCCTTAATGATGTAGTAGATTTGAAAAAACTAATTTTACCTAGTGGCAGGCTATTTACTAGTCTTTCAAGGTAGGAAAATATATTTTACTCTATTTGTTTAACCATTCATCTATATGTATGTATACAACTGAGGAAGTATCATTTTTTATATAATTTAAAAAAATTATAAGATATCTATGAAAGCAGTGTTCAATATTTATCAAATAGAAAGTAGTCGTGGTATTTCTAAGGATTTTATCGCTATATTATGTTTGGTTTATTTTCATATCTATGAATGATTTTTTGCAATTGAGAAAAATTGAATTACTTTGACGGGTAGACAGCCGCACACCGGCTTCTGGTCATAATGTAATCGAAACTATAAATCATGGCAGACAGCTCTGTTATTGAAAAGCCATGAATTATGGTGAACTTCTAGATATGTCTGAATAAATCAACTGTAACTAGACAGGACTTTGTAGGAAGAAGTTGTCCATTACTAGACACTTGTTACATTACTACTATGTTTTTCAGTGTAGTAATGAAGTTTTATTTGTCTTATACAATTTTATACTCAAAGTCCTTTGGCTCATCAGGCACTTAGGCTTGAACCTTTCAAGTCACCAGGCAAATTATTAGGCTTGCCCAAGTTTTTGTGAGTTTTGGGCGCTCACAGATGACAAGGTGTACAGTTACTTCCTTTTCCCTGCACTTTCAGCACTCCTGGTCGTCCATAATGCCCATAGTGTACAAATGGCGTCTTAGATGCCTATGTGTGGTTAAAAATCCAGTTACCAGTCCAATTTCGTGCTTATTTAAGTGGAGCAGTTGCTTGGTAAGACACAAAAGGTGTGACTTAGCATCCAAGGTGTCTCTATTCATCTTTTCAGGGCCTACCTTGCAAGCAGACCATTGAGAGAAGTAGTAGCAACACTTTTGGCTTCACCAAGAATAGGTTCTGGGCTTCTTGGTGGATTTTCTTTTTGCTCTTTGCAACAAGATAGTCTGTTTCATCATTGCCCTAGTTTTTTAACCTTTACCAGAAGAGCCCCAACTTTATCCTATTCACAGTTGTAAATGTTTCATTTTTTCAACTAAAAATTTTTACATCATCTTATATGGGTAAAATAAAACAAATAAGATCTAAAATGACCCTAATTTTATTCAATAATATCGGAATAATATTAATACTAAATTAAAACTTATAAAGTACATAATAAGTGTATAAAGTTACATAAATGCCGTTATGTATAATCACCAAAAAGAAAATAAAATTCAATAAAGAGAATTACATTTATATAGAATTACAAAGCGGTTTTAAATCGTTTATTTCTTTCTATCTCACGAATATCTCGTTCAATTTCAAATCGTCTAACATCTGTTCTTTGCAAAAAGTCTTGCCTCTCCAAATACCTAAGAAAAGTCGAAAATTACACTAATTTCTGCTTGTATTTGTTCAGAATAGAAGAAACAATAACAATGACAGTGACAGAATTAATTATTGATAAACTTTTTTGGAATCAGGAGTACCACAATACAAAGCGACATACTGTAATTGGTACAATAACTGTGGATACAACAGATTTCCTCCACTAATATGAAGGTTTGCCAAAAGATCTTGAAGATGTAGTCTCTGAGGTAGTATGGGATTTGTGGTGCAGATGGAACAGCACACAGGAGTACTTTGATGTTCCTGCATTGTAGACAGCAACTTCTTGGTTTGGTGGTTGTTGCTGGAACACCTATTGAATTAGTCCATGACTCTCAGGAGTAGGGTTTTGAGGACGACTTTGAGGAATTCCAAACACAATTGAAGGTGAACAAATATTGCTTCTTTCATCAGTTTGTGTTTCAGTGAAATAACTAGGAATTGACGCCATAGACAAACAAAGTTGACTGATATGTGGCTTCTACATATGTCCAACATCTAGTTTCACCATGTAATAGCATGAACAAGGCACTCAGTTACAACACCAAATTGCCAAGTCTCTTTATTATTGAGGTAAAGGCGCACCTAGACCCTCTCCACCACTGAGAAGGAACGTTCAGGAATTGTAGCTGGCTTGGCAGAAAAATAGCATCCAGTTTGAACTGTAATTTAGACACTGGTAATCTGAACTTCTATTTGTTAAAAATAGATTGAACAATAATAATATGACAGTGAAACAATGAATAAATTAATGAGTGCTAAGCTTGATTAGAATCAGGAGTGCCACAATACAATGAGACATACTGTACTTGCCACAATAACTGTAGATACAACACAGCGTGAGTCACATCAAATGATATATTAAAGTTTGATATGAAAAAAAAATCGACTCACCCATCTTTTCCTTTATTGAATGTTTGTAATTCTTCTTCGATGTTGTTGTCTTTTTTATAACTATCCCAATCTAACTTTGTTTTTTCTAATGTGCTAATTTTCTGTTTTTTAGTCAATTGATTAAGAACATTACTAATACCACTAAGTCCAGTAGCCCGTTTTGTACCATGTACTTGTTTGTCCCTACTGTTACCCAATAATCGAGCCTCAGCAGAATCTAGAATATGTCTAAATAAACAACTTTTATCATCAATTAGAAGTTTCTTGAAAATTACATTTTACATGTACTATATTGATATTTAAAAAATATGAATATATATTAAATAAAATAAGTATTACCTGCACTAACTTCTTTTTCAACTTTAACTTCTTCTCCAGCAAATTCAAAGACTTGTGTAACTTTAACTTTATTTGGATGTTTTATTTCACTTGTTGATGTTTTCGAGGTTGTTGCTTCTTTACTGATATTTTCTCTGGGTTTCAAAGAATCTGGAGTATTAGTTTTCACGCTGGATTTTGATTTAAACCCAGTATCTTTTACAAAATCCGCCCAAAGATCATCAATATTAGATTTTTTCTCGTTTTCTGCTTCAATAATCGTTTTTACTTCTTCCTCATTTTTCTTCCGAACCTTCTTTTTTCTCTTTTTTTCTTTCTTTTCAGAGTTTCCAGAGCATTTTGTATCATCTTCCTCTGATATAGGGTCATCTTCATCGATCTCTGACGGTAAGTCATCGGTTTTTTCATTTGGAATATAATCTTCGTCACTAGAATCACTTTCTTCTGGTAAATCTGAATCGTTCACGTTCATGACGGCGCCGAATAAAGGTTTTATTTAGCAATGGTATCCAAGGTTTATACCAATTTACCGGTCTTTCATAAATTATAGAATACTGCACCTGGTATATTCGTTTATGTAAGTGTAGGAATTTTAAAATTCGAATGATATTTAATACTGTTCTGCATTACTAATTTCCTAGATAGATAGGAAATTTAAAAAAATATATATATATAATTTTAGATTATACAACGAAATATTCAATATTTTCTATAAGACGACTTCACAAATGTGTGCTATATGACATTTAATGCCATTGTGACAGAAGTCAATGATGCCAATAGTGATTTTCTTTGTTTTGCTTTTACGAGATATTTTATATACTAGGCATTTATTCGAAAATTACCATTAATTTTTTTATTCCAATTACTGATTACTAGATTTATTCTTCTTTGCAATTTCATCATAAATACGTAAAATTTATTTAATTAGCTATTTATTTATAAGTAAAATTTATTTACTTAATAAAACATGTAATATAAATGACTTGGATTCAAACAATGTAATAGTAATCTTTTAGAAAAATGCCTGAAAAACGATAGTAGGGAAATAATAAAGTTCTGTTGGTAATATAAAGTCATAAAGTGTTGTTTGTCGTGCGAGGGGAGAGTGGTGAGGCGGCCATAATCAAACAAAAGTGTTTTTAGTAAAATGACGGATATTTGATGCCTTAATAACGTTTTTAAGTCATTTTAGTGGCGATTGTCAAAAAAAGGTATACAAATGAGCGCTAAATTGGATGTAAACAGACGTGTCTTAGCTATTCAAGCTAAAAAGAAAAGACACAAGCCTGCTAAAAAGAAAGGCAAAAACGATATGAACGGACATGCTGGAGAAAATCGACATAACTCGAAAAATGAACCGTCTCATAGCTCCAGTAATGAAACTATAGAAGATCCAGACGATCCTTACACGAGTGAAGAGGAAGAACAGGAAGATAGTACGGATTACCGCAAAGGAGGTTACCATCCTGTCAAAATTGGCGACCTCTTCCTTTCCAGGTATCATGTAACTAGAAAACTAGGTTGGGGTCATTTTTCTACAGTGTGGTTATGTTGGGATCTCGAAGATAAACGATTTGTTGCCCTTAAAATTGTCAAATCTGCCGATCACTTTACAGAAACAGCTCTTGATGAAATTAAAATTTTAAAATCAGTTCGTGAATCTGATCCAGCAGATCCGAAACGTAATAAAACCGTTCAACTTCTAAACGATTTCAAGATCAGTGGTATCAACGGAGTACACGTCTGTATGGTTTTTGAAGTTTTAGGTCATCATTTATTGAAATTAATCATAAAATCCAATTATAGAGGAATTCCATTAACAAATGTACGTACAATAATGAGGCAAGTACTAGAAGGCTTAGACTATCTACACACCAAATGCAAAATTATTCACACAGACATCAAACCGGAAAATGTTTTACTCTGTATATCTGAAGAAGCAATCAGGAGATTAGCTTGTGAAGCAGCCGAGATGCATCAATTGGGTATGAAATTGCCAACTTCCTTAATTAGTACTGCCCCAGTTATAGAAACTAAGATGAGTAAAAACAAAAAGAAAAAACTAAAAAAGAAAGCCAAAAGACAAAATGAGCTCTTGAGAAAACAGATGGAACAAATTATCGAAATCGAAGAACAGAAAAAGATTAAGGAAAATGGTGATGTGAATATTAACGGTGGCACAGAATTTCATGACAGTCCTCCTAGTCACAGGTAACTAGTTTTTTGTATAGTTCCACTATTGGCTTTTAACTTTTATTAACAAATGTTGTTTCTAATAAAAAATTTGGTTTATATTGAACTTTATTTTAAAACAAATTTGTTAAATGTGAGATAATTTTTATTCAATGATGAATGTTCATTTTAAAATGTCCAAATCAGGTTACATTTCAAAAATTATTATTTAAAGCTTGATCTCTAATTCTTTTTCCTAATCAATTCATATGAAAACAATTTTTGAACCATAAAGGCGTTGAAAACTGTTTTCGGTTCTTTTAGACTCATCAAAGATCCTTTCAACTCTAGTCCTTTTAGATATTTTACCACTTTTTTGGTAACATTATTTGGTGTAAAATTTAATCAAAACATCTATTAAGACTAACATCAACTAGTAGTGGTTTCCTTAGCAACAATTTTCCAAAAAATCTTTTTCAATTCATGCATTTCAATTATCATAATACAAACATTTCTATTTGATTCGTTAATCCTTTTTTATAAGAAATTATCCTTAAAAGGATCTGATTCTTTCTAAACAATTCTTATGAAAACAATTTTTGAACCATAAAGGCATCGAACATTGCTTTCAGTTCTTTTAGAGTCCATAAAAAAACAATTTTTGTCTAATAATATCTTTATTAGGTTCTCAAAGAGCTGGTTTGTATGTTTTTTTTTGGTAATATGATTGTTAGGAGTGAATGCCTGACGTGTAAAATCAAGAAACTCTTTCAAAAATATAATCATATATAGGGTATGATATTTAACATATCAACAATACATTACAACAAAATTTTAATTTATAAGAATGTGATAAAACCCATATGGAATAGAACTTTGGAGTTGTACTATTAAATCAAGTCAAGTATTGCTAAATTCCAGATGTCCAAATCTAAGATATTTCGTGCAATGGTGAAAGCACCTTTGAAAGTTTTACCTAAACTATGAAAAGCGTCAATAAATTTAAATATATCTGAGAAAATTTAAACAATCAAATGAAACCAAGAACTGTCACACAAGAAAAAATACAAAGTGGTGATACAGCTCTTTAAAAACAAACTAATAACAAGAGGAATGAAGTTAAAAATCTACAGGTCTCTTGTAAGACCAATGATGGCAGTGAATGTTGGATGATGACACAAAAAGACAAAGAAAGATTAAGAATATTTGAGAGAAAAATCATCAGAAGAAGAACAGACTGGAGAATCTGAAATAATAGAGAAATCAATGAAAGACTGCAATTAAAACATCGTCTGATTTGTTAAAGTCTGAAGGTTGAGATGGTTTGGCCAGATTCAAAGTATTGAGGATAAGAGAATCATGAATGCCAAAATATACAGCAGGGGGAAAAGAGGCAGACCCCATATCAGATGGACTGATCAAGTTCCAAAAGACTTCCAAACAATGAATGTTAGAGGATGGGGAACGTTGGTGAAGAACAGACATGTTTAGAAGCGAATTATAGAAGACCCCCAAGTCTCACACAGAACTGTAGTGCTGATGAATGTATCTTGGTGTGTATCGAATGATACTCTGCAGAAATATTGTACCAAATGTACATTACAGAAGAAATCCACAAACATAGCAGTAAACATCATGAATATGACACGAGACTCATCTAATACAACCATTACTTCAACAGCAAAGGAAAAGAGGACTCCTTATAGATCTTAAATGAAATTTAAAAGTCCCTTCACTGGAAGAGTCCTAATGAACTTGGAGATATTGAGTTCTATCTTCTATGCCAGCCAATTAGCTTATAGAATAACTTTTTGCTTCTGATTGCTGATTTATGTACAATTAAAAAGAAATATTCATATATTAATTAGCAATTAAACAAATTGGGTAGTTGATTATCAATATTTTGGAAGATATAAACAGGCCCTTTTGGTACTGTTTAATTTGTATGCAGAAAAAATAGAAAATTAGGCCCCCTTGATACCCATTACTAGTGCTCGCTAAATGAACTTGCGCTGTTGGTTTTTCTCGATTAATTGAATTCCAAAACACAAATTTCTAAAAATTTAATTTTAACTTGCAATTAGTCAAGGTTGAGTCATAATGAGAGGTTATTAACTTTTACAAGTTTATCTAGTTCTATAGAATTTATTTCAGAAAAGTCAAATAGACTTGCATCTTTATATCGTGCAAATACCTAATTCCGAAAAGATTTATGATAACATTTTAGATAATTGTGGAAATTTATGAAATAACTACCTCTTAATATATTTTATCTTACACTGGAAACTGTATATCTGAGATCTTAGGCAGTATATATTAGTTTAAAGTAAACTAATGAGAATAGAATAAATAAAATCCAGTTTATTTTCAATCTCTTTTGAAAAATTATTTAATTTGTTAACAAAATATTAGAGGTAAAATAATAATTTATTGAATTGTCAAAAAAAAACTGTTTTTATGTGCTTTCTTAGAATATATATGGTACAGCAAAAGTAATAAATTAGGTGATTATATAGAATTGCTGATGATTTCTTTAATTTCGCATTTCTTAGATCTTTTGATATGTTTATACTTCTAAATGTTCTTGATTTAAGGTCTCTTCTGTTTTAAAATTAGTTCCTTTTATAATTTTTCAAAGACAGATAAAAATTGGTCGTTTCGACACGACTATTTGGTAAATATGATCAATTATTTCATAATTATCAAATTTATCGTTTATTTTATAAAATCTCCAACTCGTAATAGAAAATGTGATAAAAGTCCCTAATGTCACGAAAATTCGTTCAGTTTTCGCAACTGCTTGGCACGTGACAACCACGTGATATCAGAAGTAATCCTAATTTCGTTGCATGTAGACGTTTTTGAGCCCCCCTCTCGTAAAAAATAAAACATTGAATAATGGCTGGTATGTTTTGAGCGTTTTAATTTCTAAATATTATGGATACTAGGAAAACCATATATTTAATACTTCTATATGGGTAGTTTCTATAAGTGGAAGCTGTTCTGACTAAAGAAGAAATAATAACAACGATTTCTCTATCCTCCGAAGTTTCAGCTCGGTTCTGCGCATTCTCAGGCATGCGCAGTATAGATAAAGTGACTCGAACGAGAGAGAAAGAATGAATATTGTCTGCACCGTAACGTAGGGACGTTTTTTCCCATACCAACTGTCCATATAGGAGTATTACATATACATAGTATAGTATAGGTTAGGAAGTAACTACTCAAAAAAAACCCTGCACCTCTATTCTACTGGTCCAATAAACAGGGTTCGTTGATGTAAATCTGATAATCTGATCATCCATCAGTGTTGAAAATTATGTTATACTTATAAAAGGCGTAGCTTCTGGCATGAAATTAACTTCAATTATATTTTATGCTGTATTAATTTTACAGATATAAAGTAATGACTAATTATAAATTTGAAGACTTGTTAAAAAAATCACGTCCACGTGCAACGAAATTCCGAAATCACGTGGTTGTCACGTGCCAAGTATTTGCGTAAACAACGAATTTTCCTATAGTTAGGTTATAATAGGTTATAATTATGAAATAATTTATCATATTTACCAAATTCAGTGGTGATTATATATAATCACGGATTTATCGTTTTTACTTTAACATATATTAAATATTTATAATTAATATGTCGTCTATGTACACCTAAGTAACTAACTATTTAAAAAATGTACAGTGTATACTCAATACTGACACCGTTTCATACATTAATCCATAAAAGGGATTACCTCGATAATTCTCATTATCTGGGTCTATGCGGTTTGACCATTATATGAAAAAAAGTTGATGAGTGATGCTCTGAAACACTAATCAAGGTCAAGGATATGTTATTTATTACTATTCGATGTAAATAGGATAAAGAATTAATGAAACGTTATTGTGAAAAAGATCAAACTAAGACAAGAGCGCAAATTGGGACACGTACAGCACGTGTGAGGTGACGTAGCACAGAACGTAGTGTTTTGTAATTTACAAGATTGAATACGACGCAGCGCTTCTTGAAACGACACGCGTGAGCTCACAGACGTGTACTGCTGTAGTTCAAACACAGTTGGCTGTACCACACGTACGAAAAAAGCTTTGGAAGGAATAAAACAACCTTTTCCCCTCAGCATCATCCGATTCTGATTCCGAACTTAAGTTCAGACATTTTTTTATGCCGGCTCGTCGCGAATTGTGTTATCTCACACGTGCTATATATTGGTACTTGACGACAGATGAATATCGATATATTGAATGATTTATACTGTTAACATCTATTTTTGAGAGGTATAATTCATTAGTACTAATCTCCGTATTTTTTCTTAATCAGCCCTGAGACGACTCCCGAAACCGAAGTAAAATTAGACAATGGATGTATCGACGAAATTGGCGGTGGAGAAGCCACTCATCCAGATAATTCTATAATGGAACAGATGTCTGAAGATGATTCTCCACCTCTAAACTCGTCCAACATTACAATGGAAAAAATAGAATTAGATCCGGCTTTTGTTGAGTGCGATTTCGATGTTAAAATAGCCGATCTCGGTAATGCCTGTTGGGTGGATAAACATTTTACAGAAGATATTCAAACCAGGCAGTACAGAAGTTTGGAAGTTTTATTAGGTGCAGGTAAATAGTATATTTTATTCGAATATTCGCCGATAATTCAGTGATTGGTTCGTTTTTTGTAGTCTTTCTTCAAATTGAAACATGTATCTTATACTGACGAGAACCGGCAAAACCGAAACTGGTTTTTGAGTTATAAATTCATCCTTTTAATTTACAAAATGTAGAGTTGTGTAAAAATTCTCTCATATATATCTACAGAATCTTTAAAATGTAATAGCTCATCTTTCATATTCCAAATCAATCTTCTTAGCCCTCAAAATAAATACAGGGCGTTTCATTAAAAATAGAACGGTTCATAATGGAATTCAGTTTTTTTCCATTTTCTAAAATTAAATATAGATGCCGATGTACTCGCCTTTCATTGACCCATTCTTTGCTGTGGTGTGGAACAATGGTTTCGGAAGAGGGAGGAGACTGAAAAAGTGTCATTCGGGGTTGAATTACTCCAAAAAATTCCTTTGTGGAACTTTGGTACTTGATACAAATAAAGTATTTGGATCTCATCAAAAACAAACTGCATCTCCTCGCCTACTTTATTACAGGGCACTATTGCTTCGGGAAGCAGAAATAGATGATTATATTTAGTTCTAGAATTCCAAGCAAATACTTCGAATATGACAGTTAAAAAGGTGGAGAGTTTGGAGCTGCATTGTTGCTTTTGCAAGCAAATGCTTCAGATATGACAGTTGTAGCTGGTAGAGTACTAAAGCTCAACATTACTTTTAAAATGTGGAGAGTTTGGAGCTGCATTGTTTGCATTCCGAAGTAATTTTTAAAAAAGTTATGAGAATGGGACAAGTAAATAGCTTTTTAGGATCCATTTTTTCATATAAATATAAAAAAATATCTCTATAGTCTTTAGAATTGAACTCAATAGAATTATAATGGAATTAGCTTGACAGCTGGCACATAAATGTTACCTTAAATCGCAGGTATACTTACTGAAAAAACTGCAAGTTGCAAAATTGATGATTATGTTTCCGAAATGTAAACTAAAGCTTGTTCCACACCAAAGCACCTTTCGGCAAAAACTGCAAGATGTATGTCAGATACTAATCAGGGCTATATTGGGAAAATTGATTATTAGGTTTCCCAAATGATTTTTATTTCCTTTCACTGACACTCATATCACCACTATGAGGTTTGATGGTGTGTGGTGGAAGTTTATAATCACAACTTTTCTTCTATTTTGTTAAAATATATGGTTCGATGGAATTTTCAACACTTTTTCTTCCCATTTTTTAAAATATGTATTATTCAATTGGATTTTCTTATAATTAAGCTACTATGATAACATTAATATTCAGAATTCACAATCTGAAGTCTGTTTCGATAACCAAATTATCATCATCAGAGATCAAATGTAAACTAAAGCTTCTTTCACACCAAAGCACCTTTCAGTAAAAACTGCAAGATGTATTTCAGATACTAAACAAGGCAATATTGTAAAAATTGATGATTAAGTTTCCGAAATAATTTTTATTTCCTTTCACTGACACTCATATCACCACTATGGGGTTTGATGGTGTGTGGTGGAAGTTTATAATCACAACTTTTCTTCTATTTTGTTAAAATATATGGTTCGATGAACATTTCAACACTTTTCATTTTTTGCAATGTGTAAAGTTCAATTGGATTTTATAAAACTTGAGTTACTGTTTCGATAACCAAATTATCATCTTCAGAGATCAAAACTGAAGTAAAGCTTTGTTCCCCACTAATGCATCTTCTTTGGTAAATTTTTTTTTAGTTGGAACTAGAAGTCATATTGGATCATTTTGTATTTAATTTTTTATTCAATTATTTAATGAATTAGCAATTTTAAAATGAATAATTGATTTGTATATAACGTTACAGGCTACAATACATCTGCAGATATCTGGAGTACTGCTTGCATGGCGTTTGAATTGGCAACTGGCGATTATTTATTCGAACCCCATTCCGGCGAGGATTTTTGTAGGGACGAAGATCACTTAGCTCACATAATAGAATTATTAGGAACGATACCGAGAAAAATAGCCCAGAGTGGAAAAAATTCCAAACAATTTTTTAACAAAAAAAGCGAACTTCGACACATAACGAATTTGAAACCGTGGGGTTTGGAGGACGTCCTGATCGAAAAGTACGATTGGAGTCGACAGGACGCCGAAGATTTCGCAGCTTTCCTCAAGCCCATGTTGGATTTCGATCCGAATAAACGCGTAACGGCATCGGAATGTTTGAAGCATCCATGGTTGTCGCAACAGTGAGCCGATTGCTCTCTAGGTGACTGAATCCAATTTATTTTTGCTTTGTTCTTTCGGCGTATAGTGCGATTTTTTTCCTTTTTTTTTTTCTCTCTTTTTCAGTATGCAAAATTCATTTCGCGATGCATTATGTCCAATTAATTTATTGATTAGTTCAGCTGGGCCTTCATTTAATGTACATAGCATTTGTAATAGAAAAAAATTGTGATGTATGTGTTTTATAGACAATATAAATGTCCTCCATAGGTTTCTGTTTCATTATATTTCTGTTGGTTAATTGGTTAAATAGTGATAAATATAACGAAATAATTAAAATCCTTAATTGACCAATTTTAATTATAAATATATTGTAAGTTTTCCTTTTCAATTACATTTGATTCAGTTTTCTCCCAGTTTTCCTCTATTTTCCTCATCGAAACTCCTTTTTTTCTACTTTTTATTTATAGTATTAATCATGTCTTTTTGAATATTTTTTTTAGTCTGTTTTCACTAAATTTTACAGAACATTATTTACTATTGTTACTTTTTATACAATTGGATTTTATAAGACACACTTTTTGGTCCTTCGAGCTGGAAATAGTTGAAACTTAGTATATATAGATTTATCAGCACTAAAGGATTTTTTTCTAATGTTCTTTTTTTATCAGACGGGCCTACATAATCGTCCCAGTTGATGGTTACCTGGTTTTTTATTATTCAAATATTGGATTTTCTTCTTTATTAATCATAAATATATAAAATTGTGTTTGAATATTCCAGAGATTTTTTACAAAAACACATTTTTTGGTCCTTCGAGTCGGATAAAATTCAAAATTGGGTATAAATTAATTTATCACCACTTAGTTTCATAAAGGATTCTTTTCGAATGTTCTTTTTTATCAAACGGGAATTTATAATCTTTTCAATTGATGTTTAACTGGTTCTATATCCTTCCATAATGGATTTTCTTCTTTATTAATCATAAATATACCAAATTGGGTTTGTGTATTCCAAAGATTTAGTGCAGAGACATTTTGTGGTCCTTCGAGCCGGATATAGTTGAAAATTGGGTATAAATTGATTTATTACCACTAAATTTCATAAAGGATTCTTTTCAAATGTTGTTTTTTATCAAACAGGATCTCATAATCGTTCCAATTGATGTTTAACTGGTTCTATTTTATTCCATATTAGATTTGTTTCATTATGAAACAAATATACAAAATTGTGTTTGATTATTCCAAAAATTTTTTACCAAAAGATATTTTTTGGTCCTTCGAGCCGGATATAGTTAAAAATTGGGTATAAATTGATTTATCACCACTAAATTTCATAAAGGATTCATTTCAAATGTTCTTTTTTATCATATAGACTTTTATAATCGTCCCAGTTAATGTTAAACTTGTTTTATATCGTTCCATGTTAGATTTTTTCATTATAAATAATAAATATATAAATATGTGTCTATTTCTTTAGTGATTTAGTACAAAGACACGTTTTTTTTAGTCCTTCGAGCCGGATATACCTGCAAATTAACAAATAAATCAATCCACATTGTAAAATTTAAGCTTTAACGCGATTAAATTTTCTTTTGAAGCATAACTTTCGATCAAATTTACTTTCCGGTCAATTTAATAAATGTTCAATGTTAAAAACTTTTCAATATAGATGATAAAAATGTAAAAAAATCATTTTTATTGGTGAAGTTTTAGAAATTATCATGTTATTTGATCTTTGTCCTCGACACCATCCTCACCAATTCCCATATTTTTCATAATCGATCGCTTATTTGCACTTTTTTCGAAATTTGTCGAATATTTTTTCAAAATTTCTCATTTTGTTCACTTATATCCATAAAGGGTTGAAATGAACATAATTATATCACTATTTGACCATTTTCCATAAGTGTTACAGCTTTGAAACCATGTCGATAGGAATATCTGTGAAAAATTTTTAGAGGGGGAACAATTATAGATCGAGTTAAATGTAGACATATGCGGTGATTACAGAGAAATTCTGATTTTCACCGTTGCGACTATTGAAATTTTAGTTATAGAAATTATTAGACGCAATGACGCAAGTGTCATAAAATTCCATACTAGAAGCACCAATATTTATATGAAAAACCTATTGGAAATATATACAATATACAATGTACATTGAATCTCTGAATAATTATAAGCGAATTCTTACAAACCGTTGTTTTAATTATTTTTTTTTTTACCGAAACCGATTTATACCGATGAAAAATATTTTTGACCTCACCCGAGAACGAGAAGTGAAAAACTGGTTTGTTGAATACTTGATGTAAAATATAACAAACTTATTTGCGGCCTCTGATGATTATAACCTGCTCTCTAATCGTTTATGAGACAACAACACACCTCCAGTTCCTGAAGATGATAACTATGTTGCCGAAACGTGCGTTAGACAACACTCAGTATCTGAGGATGATAACTCTCGTTATCAAAACGTATGTTACACTCTTTTTCTTATTTTTAAAACCAAACTAAAAAATGAAAAACAAGAAAAATTTGCTCTGATACCTTTCAATCCTGTTTATACAAAAGGATAGAAAGGAATATTTAACAGAGGGTATATAATATGTAACCAGCTGTGATGATTGTGACGGGAAGTATATTGGGCAGACTAAGAGATCCGTTATTGTTTGGTTTAAAGAGCACATACCTCATTTATAATATGGACGGACTGGAAAATCGAGTAATTGCTGATCAAGCTGCAAGTTTTAATTACGACAAAAGTATTAATATTGTAAAATTGTTTAAAAATGTATTCAATAATAAATTGTTGGAAGCATTTGAAAGCATTGATGTTAAGTTTAGCTTAAATAGGGATAAAAGGCCAATTCCTTACAGCCCACTCCATAGTTTAGTAGTCAAGGAATGAATGTGAAGATTGCCGTCAAGGAAGTTTTCGTGGGAGAAGGTTTGTTGGTGGGAAAATTTATTATAAAACAGGTAAGTCAAGTTAATAGGTTCCAGTTTACCTTCAATCTCTGAAGACGATAAGTTTGTTAAAAAACGCCCGCTGGAAAGTGTAATTGTGAGTGTTGCTGTAGTTGTAGTGTAAACAGTGTGTTCAGTATGAATATCACCAACTTATATAACTTCTGTTCACAAAACGTGTGTTTGACAACAAATTATTGAGCTTTAAATTCAGTCTCTGAAGATAACTTCTGTTTACAAAACGTGTGTTTGATAGGAACTTGGTTAACTTGAAATTCAGTCTCTGAAGATGATAAGTTCTGTTCACAAAACGCGTGTTTGACAGAAACTTATTGAGTTTTACATTCAGTCCCTGAAGATGAGAAATTTCTTTATCAAAACATCTGTTTAAACAACAAATTATTGAGCTTCAAATTTAGTCTCAAACGTATGTATGACAGGAACCTTGAATTCAGTCCCTAAAGATGAGAAATTTCAGTCTCTGAAGATGATAACTTTCGGTACCAAAATGTGTGGTTAGACAACTTATCGTCGAATTAGATTTAAAAAAACTAGAGGCAATAAAAGGAACTTTTTTTGTTGAGTATAGTGGATTTTATGTTCTATTAATTTTCCGTTACAACGAATTATTTTTATAATATTTTCTATAAACTATTTGTACTAAACATTTTTTAATATAAAATATTATTACTTCTTCTTTTATAACAATTTCAGACAAAATAAAGCATATGGCCCATTAGCTCAGTTGGTTAGAGCGTCGTGCTAATAACGCGAAGGTCGCGGGTTCGATCCCCCCATGGGCCAATCATTTTTTTCAACGAGCACACTTATTTTTTTCAACAAATAAAATCAGAATTGATGATATTATTAAAAAATGTTTAATGATGTATGTATATGTACTTCTTTAGTCGACTAATTTATAATACAGGGGCTTTCATAATGATTCCTATTCTTTTCCAGATCAATCTTAAAGCAATGTTTCTATCCCGTTTTTATAAATGAAATACAAAAAGAATAGAAATACATCAATTGGAATTGGCTTTTGGAAAATTGAACTTTTATTATTAAGAAAGTAAATCGAAAATTATCTCTGGTTGTCTTTGGTCCTAACAGATGTTTTTCCACTATCCTTTTGTTGTTGGAGAATAGAAGGAGTAGTAGTACTTGTAACTTTTTAATCAAAATTCTCGCCTAATAATAAATTTAAAAAAAATAATACATTTTACTTGGTATGGGTGATGTACCAACATTTGTATATATCCGATATGGTCTAGTGGCTAGGATACCTGGCTTTCACCCAGGAGGCTCGGGTTCGATTCCCGGTATCGGAATCTTTTTTTTAATTTAATGAAATCTCAAAAATTGTTATTTTACAAAACAATATTGAAATTATGAAATTTTTATAACCAATTTCAGCCATTTTCGAAGAAAGAAAGAGTTGCATCCATCCGTGGATTTATACGGGGGTTGATGCTTAGAGGGACGGGCTTTCTAACGCGCGTGAGTGTGTTTGGTTAACTCACACGCGCAATTCTGTATCTCCTGTTTTTTCTATATAATACACTCTTCGTTTTTCATCTCTACACGACTTAATTATTTTAAAATTTCCATTTCCAAATAATGATGATTTGGACAGGCAAACTTGAAACCGTATATCTTCTCCGGTAAACCGTAGCGTGTGTGCCTTGCATTAGACACTAAAATATTTATTACCGGCAGAAATGATCGAAATTAAAAAGGGGTCAGCATCTGTTTTTGACCTTGGACGTAAAATTAAAGACATCATAAATATTTACTATTTATTTTTAGATTTTAAAGTAAAAATACAATATTGACTTAGGCGTGACAATTTTTTACTTAACCTAAACATTTGGATTTATGTACAGTGCGCGATATATACAAAATAATAAGTCTAACTAGTGGCTTACTTACATAGTTGATCACTTTCATAGTATATATGTATAAATAATAAAAAAATCTATAGGTAAAATCTATACATTATTTCACGTAGAACAAACTTCAACTGTAAAATTTAAAACAAATATTTGCAGTAAAAATGTCAATTGCAAAATCACGAATTTTTACAGCTCACAATCTTTAATCAAAAATTTCAATATTAACCTCATCTAATCCGAAACAATGATGATTCAAAAAAGTTTCTGGATTGTTTTTAACTTCTAAATCGAATCAAATGGAAAAATTTCATTGTAAATTATCTGTTTCGAAACTTTCAAATTATTGTACTGAACTAAATAAAAAGTAGTCAAGATTAAATGTATTTCCAATTCTAACACTCTTTTATTAACTTCGCCTTTATGTATACATCTATCTACGAGGGCAGTCCGATAAGTCATCATCATCCAGGTAGCTAGTCAGTTTTTTATGAACCAAATACGCGTGATCCAAAAACGACTCCCACGGAGAATAACGTGACAAAGAGCACGTTTTTTGCAAATCGCCAATTGAATGTGCGCGAGCTAGTAGACATTTTATATGATCATGTGGATAATAACCTACACGAAAGTTGTGAAATGAGAGAGCTATCGATAAGAACTCATTCCGGACAAGTGCAACCACGATACCGCTCCAGAACAGTGCTTGACATTATTTAAACGCAATCAGAAGGAGTTTATGCTTTGTTTCGTGACAGTAGTCGAAATATAGTACACACCAGAGATCAATGAACAGTCAAAACAAGCAGAAATGGTCATCTTTTTCTGGGAGGTTCCATTTACTATTTGGCCAATGCCAATTAAACGTCGAATTCCAGAAAAAGCTCTTCTACCAGGATAACACACCAGCTCACGTCAGTCAAATTGGACTACGAACTGCTGCCCTATAGACTGTATTATCTAGTTTGGGTCCCACGCGATTCTTTTTGTTTACAAACTTGAAAAAAGTTACTCGCCGGACAGAAATTTGGATCGAATGAAAAGGTTGTCGCCGCTTCAGAAGTTCACTTTGCAGAATTCGAAAAAATGCTTTTTTAGGCGAGTGAAAGAAGTTGCTAGATTTGGTGTAACGTAGTTTTAGCTTCCAGTGCTACCAGCTTCAACCTATTCGCTTGATCCATCACCCTAAGACTCTTTTCTCGTCACATTCAAACGAATGTGGTGATGAAAGTTCCAATCGAAAGATTTCCGGAATTGTTAAAACGATTGGGAACATGACTTGAGACGAAAAACAATTACTTTAAAGAGTTATTGATGAATAATTTTAGTTTTGTTTGTTCACTTAAAGAGTAGTAGGACAGATATTCCGCTTATTTTTAATTCAACTTTAATACATCAATTTGTTACATTTCAACTGCAATAACGTTTCAAATTATTCAGCTGTGGTTTGATCTAATTGTTATACATTCCCATTAGCACCATCACATTTACCAGTAAAATATTCTAATTTTTAATTCAGTAGTTGTTTTGAAACGTTGTGCAACTTTTGGGGGAAACTGTCATTCTCATAAATTTAGTATAAATGTATTGGTCGTTGCTAAAACTCAAATAGACTATAAGAAATTTTATTTATACACATTATATCAATTGTAGCTGTTAAAAAAACAGTTCTTATTATTCATTTTTGAATTATTTCAAGGTTTTTTAAACTAATCACTGAGAAAACTGGTTGAATAATGTGTTGTGATCCCCAATTCCTTATAAAATCATACTTAAAGCCATCTATAACTTCTAGGGGTACTTTATTTCAAATGAAATCATCTTCATGAGAAAGCACTGCCATATCTGTGGAGGATACTGCTACTTCACCATCCTCCAAACAATAAATTCCCAGAAAAGTTCAATTAAAGACAATCAATTGAGCAATCTTGATCCCCAAAGGCTATAGATTCTTTAGAAACATGGTCTTGTATGAATTGAAGGAATTAAACCCCATGCTGCCACGTAGACTGTTATATTGAACAGTGTCTATACAGTCTACTATAGTATATTCACAGATAAAGTCGATGAAGATGCTATGCTAGTTTCACTGAATTCTCTTTCTACACCAGAGCAAGCTGATAAGATGTAAAAAAGCAACACTCTGTATATATAACTAGAAAAACTTCGTATTTGATCATTAAAAGTTCATTATTCAACACCGAGAAAACAAAAATATAGACTACGGAGCCTCAATTCATCGAAATGTGACTATTTGTTAATAACCATTTTTGTAGTGGTAGTAGATCACTTTTTGAATTTATTTTTCTCTTATTGAACTCAAAAATGTTTTCAGTAGTGTCTCAATACAAAAATGTGTCAAAAAAAAACAATTTATTTTGCCAATAAAAATTATTTTCAATAATTATTTTCATCTTTTATGTCTTTATTTACTTTATATTTATAATAGGACTCAAATGAGTTAATATTAAGTTCATTGTTCAACAATGAGAAAACAAAAATATAGATTACGGAGACCCAATTCATCGAAATGTGACTATCTGTTAATAACCAAGTTTGTAGTGGTGTTAAATCACTTTTTGAATTTATTTTTCTCTTATTGAACTCTAAAATGCTTCCAGTAGTGTCTCAATACAAAAATGTGTCAAAAAAACAATTTATTTTGCCAATAAAAATTAATTTCAATACTTATTTTCATCTTTTATGTCTTTATTTACTTTATATTTATAATAGGACTTAAATGAGTTAATAAAAAGTTCATTGTTCAACACTGAGAAAACAAAAATATAGATTACGGAGCCCCAATTCATCGAAATGTGACTATCTGTTAATAACCATGTTTGTAGTGGTGTTAAATCACTTTTTGAATTTATTTTTCTCTTATTGAACTCTAAAATGCTTCCAATAGTGTCTCAATACAAAAATGTGTCAAAAAAACAATTTATTTTGCCAATAAAAATTAATTTCAATACTTATTTTCATCTTTTATGTCTTTATTTACTTTATATTTATAATAGGACTTAAATGAGTTAATAAAAAGTTCATTGTTCAACACTGAGAAAACAAAAATATAGATTACGGAGCCCCAATTCATCGAAATGTGACTATCTGTTAATAACCATGTTTGTAGTGGTGTTAAATCACTTTTTGAATTTATTTTTCTCTTATTGAACTCTAAAATGCTTCCAGTAGTGTCTCAATACAAAAATGTGTCAAAAAAACAATTTATTTTGCCAATAAAAATTAATTTCAATACTTATTTTCATCTTTTATGTCTTTATTTACCTTATATTAATAATAGGACTTAAATGAGTTAATAAAAAGTTCATTGTTCAACACTGAGAAAACAAAAATATAGATTACGGAGCCCCAATTCATCGAAATGTATCTATCTTTTAATATAAGCCAGTTTCTAGTAGTCCTTAATCTTTTTTTTAATTTTTTCTTCTTTTTTGAAAGGTCAAAACAACTTTTTTAACTTTCTCAAAAAAATAGTAACAAATATTGAAAACAATGTAAAGTATATTTTTAAAATTTGGAAAATGAACACGCATTTGGTAGGCACTAAAATAACTATACATTATACACAATACTTCATCCAATGAAAAAATATACTTTACACGAATTTTTTTTATTTTTTTGAAAATTTAAATAGAAAATAATTGTTAGAATATAAAGAAATGTTTTTTTTAGCATACAATCCAATTTTAAAAAATGGGCTACAAACAATTCTCATATATTTTCACTAAAACGTGAAAATTACGTTTGTTGTCGATTATTACGTTTCCTTGATATTTTATTATTGCGAAAATATAAAAAAACCCTTAAAAATAATTTGTAATTAAAACAGAACAAGTACATTTAAACTAAGAACAAATATTATGCACATAACCTCAACTATACTAAAAAAACGTGCATCGAAATGTACACAATTATATAATTTATTTTATATTCGTGATTTTTTATTATAAATAATTTATTGAAACAACTACAAAAATTATAATATATTTGTACAGGTCAGCAAATTTTTGGTCTTCCTGAATTTAAAACTGATTTTATGTATACAAAATTATGCTCATAAAAAATTGCATATTGTACCAAATCTTCTCAAACGAATATGAAACATCCGGTTCCGTACGTGTTATACACTACACTTTTTCGACGACTGACTAGAAAAATATTCTTGTACAACTTTCTAGTTGATAGAGCACACATATAGAAAATATCTAGTGTCTCTACGTGTTGTACATTATACTTTTCCGACGACGTACACGAAAAATATTATATTTAGCTCTATGAACAAGGGAACGATCAAATTTCTACTCTAGTTCGTAGGGCGATATGTTGGGTATGTTATATGAGTTTAGAGCGAATCAGTTCCAAATATCCAAGAACCAAAATATCTGCTGGCCTCTGTTATAACTTTTCATAAATATTACAAGTATATAATCTGACATCGACGTCAGTTAGTTGGTACAGGAAAAAATCATTGAGATCGACTTTCGGTTAATTTCCACGAATTTTGTAGGAAACCTCACGAAGATGGTCAAATTCTAGTGCACTAGACCTGCTCCGATTCTCGTTGATTTTGGAATTGAGAAGAGAGGTCGAAAAATTATTTGAGACAGTTTTCGTTTCGTTTACGTGAATTTAGCAGGAAAACTCATGAAGATGACGTCCAAATTATGGTGAACTAGGTACCTGGGGGAGGCAGCTAATAAGCGAAAACATCATTGATAAACTAATTTCACAAATTTTATGAAGCAAGTTCCGGGAAAACATCCAAATTCCAAATTAGTAGCTAATAAGCAAAAAAGTCACTGATATACTAATTTCATCTAGTTTGGGTGAAGTTTGTGAAACAAGTCCCAGGGGGACAACTAATTTCTGCAGCACCACGTGCTTAGAGGGTGATCGGCCGTGGCAGAATCGATAACGGTAGAAAAACTCTCGAAGATGACGCCCAAAATTTGGTGCACCAGGTACCTGGAGGTGGTAGGTAATAAGCAGAAACTTCATTGATATAATTTTTTCTAGTTTTCACAAATTTTATAAAACAAGCCCCGGAAGGACATCCAAATTCTGCAGCCCTACATAATTGGGGGGTGACCGGTCATGGTAGAATCCAGAAGAACGGTAGAAAAAATCATCGAGATACGATTTTCGTTTTGTTAACCCAATTTTGAGGAAAACTCATGGAGATGACGTCCAAAATTTGGTGCTTCATGTACTCGAATGTAGTAAACCATTAGATTTTATAGGAAAACTCCCGAAGATAACGTCCACGTTCAAATTCTAGTAGATCATATACTTGAAGGGTATTCGTTATTGCCAGAATTATGTAGGAACATTTCTGTAGATAACGTCCACCAAGTACTAGAAGGAAGTCGGTCGATTCGAGAAGAACGGTCAACACATACTTGAGATACGATTTTAGGTACAGTCGGGTGAAGTTTGTAGATAGGATATAATGCCCGGTCTAGATTCCAGTGCACCAGGTGCCCGGGGGGAGGTCACCATGTTAAATCTGATATACTTTAGTGGCATTATTCACTCATTTTCTGCCTTTTTAAGTCGGAAAAAGTCGTTAAAAATTATATGTACTCGATAATATTATGAAAATGTATCAAATTTTTTCTTTGATAGTGTTAACTTTTACAAAAAATCTTTCAATAAATGAAGATTTGTATATCGAAAATCGTAAAAGATTTTCCAAATGATAATTCATTTCAATTTAAAAACAATTTTGAATAATCTTGAATTGAATACAGTGTGAATCGTCAGCATGGTGGGACTAGTCATTATAAATTGTTAGGCCAGGAGCTAGAGAACTAAAAGTACAAATATAATATTTCAGAATTTGATTATATGGAAAACTTTCTTATTATTAATTTTAGGAAAAAATATTATTTTTCATAAAACGTTTGAAATAATGTGAAACGGAAAATTCAGTTAACAGATATTAAAAATTTTTATTCGTATACGAGGTAATTCAAAAAATATGATTATGCTCAAGAGTGAAATACCTTTACATTTAACAATATCGAAAATTATTAATTTAAAAAAATGATCAGAACTGAAGACTACGCTCAAATATGGAGTTTACAATATAAAAATCATTTTTTATTTTGTTGTAATGGAAAAATTACTTTAAAGTAACAAAAATTAATTTTCAATTTAATTGTATATTTGAACGTAGTTTTTAGTTGTGATCAATTTTTTCCAAAAACAATTCTCGATATTGTTAAATACAAATGTATTGCCAGAAAATTAAATTTTTATTGATACACATTGTATATAACGAAAAAATTCTATATACGATAATTCTATTTTACATTTTAGAACATTCCGAACTTTCTATTTTCATATAGTTCCGTTTTAGGGGGATATAATAATATATTTGATTAATTATTTTATTGAAAGTAATTTTAGGTAAAAGTTAGACACTATAATTCGTTAACACCCTATATAAAAAACGTATATCACAGTAAAAAACGACACTTTAGTATAAAGTATTTTTCAGGTAACATATTAACAAAAAAATAATGAAATAAAATAAAAATAAACAAAATTAAAGGAAAACACAAAATTTAAATCCACAAAATGTTATCAAGTAATTTATGTTTCCATTATTTAGGTAGGCAGAAGATCTCATTGAAAAAATATTAAACTTCCCAATATCCTCATTCCAGTACAATCATAGAAAACCACATAACCAAGAAAAGCGACGAATTTGCAGGAAAATTTCCAGTGATGATGTCCTTAGAATATGATTTTTAGTTCGTTATTGTGAATTTTGTAAAAGAACTCTGGAGATGATGTCCAACGTCGAGTGCACCAGGTACTCGGTTAATGGTCTATGCCGATAGAATCGAGAATAGCGAATGAAAAAATCCCTGAGATACGATTTTTAGTTCGTTACCGCAAATTTTGGGACATAACTCTTGGAGATGATGTCCAAATTCTATTGCATCAGATAACTGGGGGAAGGTTGCCGTTGCCAGAATCTAGAAGCGCGGTCGAAAAGAATAACTGAGAGATGATTTTCAGTGGGATTGTGTTAATTTTGTAGAGTAACTCCCGGAGATTATGCCCAAATTATTAAGCTCCAGGTGTTTGAAAGTGATTGTCTATGACCAAAGACCATTGTGATATGATTTTCGGTTCGTTTTGTGCAAATTTGGTAAGAAAACTCCCCAAAAATTCACATGCATCAAATACCCAGTGCCTTTGGCTTTTCTTGAAAAAAAAATAGAGACCGAAAAAATAATTAACATTTTATGGCTGGAGATGACGTCCAAATTCAGGAGTAACAAGTACTCGGAGGTGGTAGCCGATGGCCAAAAAACCATTGAGATACCATTTTCAGTTGTGTGAATTTTGGGGTCAAACTCCCAGAGACGACATCCAAATTCTGGTGCATCGAGTATTTGGGGGTCTTTGCCAGAATCAAGAATATCTGTGGAATTATATACGATTTTCGTTTCTTTTTTCGGCTAATTTTGTAGCAAACCTCCTGGAGATGATGACCAAAAATTAAGAAAATGATATAAGACAATGTGAACAGAAGTTCTACTTCACAAGGACATATATAGTGCTAAAACTAGAAACTAATTCTCCTATTTTTCTGATGAATTTTGTAGGACAATTCTTGAAGATGATGTCTAATTCTAGTGCATCAGAAATTCAAATAATGATTGCTAATATTAGGATTAGAAACAGCCTCCAAAAAAATCAATGAGAAACGATTTTTAGTGCATTTGAACAAATTTTGGAAAAAAACTCCTAGAGATGATGTCCAAAAACAAAGATAAAAAACTTTATTCAATGGAATTTGGACAAAAGTTCTACTTCACAAGGATATGTAGTGCTAAAACTAATCAACAAGGAAAATGATACATTTGAATCCAAATTTTTTTGATATTTTCATTGCATAGTTAAATTAATTACTGTACCTTTAGACAAATAATGGATCTTCTTTTCTCACTTATATAAAATTTAATAAAAACCTCTTCAATTATACAATATACTGAATAAAACAAAAGTAGTTTCATTACGAAAAAGGTGCACAATGCTTCAGTTATTACCTATTAATCTTCCGGACTTCTTTTTATTAACCTAATGAATTATAGCGTTGCCAATATTCTTGTGAAACCCATGCACCCAGTTAAAAATGTCTGACCACAACCCCAAAATAGAGCGTAAAGTGGATTCATTGGTAAACTCGATGCTCTGTATACAAAAGCAATTGCCGCGCTACTTACTACGCCTGTTACAGCTGGCGTTATCACACCCATGACTAGTATTGCAATTGGAAAAAATTTACCGAACCTGTGTTTTCTAAGGGTTAGGAATGCTATTAATCCAGCTATCTACAACAAAAAATATAACATATTCAAGATGATAGCATAAACATGAAATTTCTTCAAACAATTTATGAAAAATAAGAATTGAACAATATCTACATCATAAATATAACAAAATTGATTATTAAAACCAAATTTATGAACTACAGAGATCACACAATAGCATTAATGAGTACAAATAATAAATTACTTTTTTATAAAATAAAAAAGTTTCATAAATATTGTAAACAGTTCTAAATTTAATTGGAAATTGTCTGGAAATTATTAATTTCAGAATCATTAACAACGAAAAAAAATAAATAAAAGTATGGTATTGATATCAGTATTATGAAAAGTATCACTTACTGTATGAACAAATATAGATGAAAAAAATGCCCACAGGAAGACATGGTACCACATTTTTGTAAATGTATTGAGTGCATCTGCTTGTTGAAGCCAAAGCACCGTGCTAACTGAATCCAATTCAGAACTTTTGGACATTGTTTACTAATAAAATTTCATGTTACACTTTCAACTTTACAGTCTGAATCTTCCATCTTAAATTGTTTAAGTCTTCTACTAAAATTAATATATAAATATTTGTTTTTGTAGCGACAATCTATTTCTGTATTTATAACTTTTATTGTTAATTATATACTCAACCTTGATATTAATTAAAGTCCAAAATACAAAATAAAATAAACTTCGTTTATTACACTTTCATAGGTTTTAAATAAATTCTCGTAAATGTAAATTGTATATCGAAAAATAGGGTAAATAAAAATTTTTATCAGTTATCGAATGAGTAATTGCTCTAAATATTTTATCTATTTAAAAATTGATTTGACAGGCAACTCTTTCTGTAGATAGATAAAAATAAATTGATTTTAATTTTTTAGACTATTATCGTGTAAAGCTGATTAGGTTAATTTTGCATTTGTACAGAATTTTCAAATCTATCATTTTATCACAAAGATTAGAGATCACTTATATGTATGTAAGTTAATTTATAATTCTTACCTTTTAAAACATTTATTTGTGTCATGAATATTCATCACATATTGGTTGTCTGAAATTATATTTTTTAATTCAAAATATATTTTTATTGTTCAAAATAAAAATAAACACACTCTATGGAAATTCCTCACTGACATTTAAAGTTCAGGATAATAAGTTGACAGTAGCTTACTACCAACTGGAATTGATTTTAAAGAAAAGGAATCTTTTTTTTTAATTAGTGAAATTTAGTTTATTCTCCTTCCGTTGGTACGACAGTTAACTAAAATAAAACAAATAATACCATTATTTAGAATTTTATAGTGTTATATATCATGAACAACCACATATATTCTTTAATTTTAAAATTATTAAATCATATTTGAAATATTATTGGGTATTTAAAAATCCCTTCTCGAAAAATGGACTAAAGTTATACTGACGTTATTGTCAGATAATTTATGGAGGGAAATCGAACTATTCCATCAACCGTCTTTTAGAGTTAGGTGTTGTTTACATTGTGCTTGGACCTTTAAATTTTTAAATTGTTGATATTTAATTACGTATATTTTAATAACATGGCTCAACCTTCAGTTGCATGTTTTTTTAATGCAAGAAAACGGTCAGCAGCCGAAGATATTAAAATAAATCGTGCAAAAAAAGTGTTATTACTGGACAATGAAGACTCCTGTGGTGAGTTGGCTGAAAATGATAAAATAAATGTAGTTAATGCAGAGAGTGTTATAAAAGATGTATTATGTCTTCAACAATCGAATGAATTACAAGAAAAGGAAAAAAATTATCAATCTAATAAAATTGTGAATAACAGAATTGCTAATAGAGTACAAAATAAAAAAGTTATTGCTGTAAGAAATAAAAACTTGAAATCGACTTGCAAACAACCAGATATTCAAAATTTTTTTAATAAAATGAAAAACGATTCAAAAAAAGTAATTGAAACGACCGTAACCGCTATTAATGAAGAGAAATCTCACGTCACACCACCTAGGACTCCAACAAAAAATATAAACGCGTTAGATAAAGTCGGAGAAAAACCAGAGGGGCCTTCATTGAAAGAAATTAAACGAAAATTGACAAGAAGCGCTCGCTTAGCTGAATTGAAAGCCTCAATATCCAGATTTCAAGAAAATTCTAATAAATTAAAAGATATTGAGACAAAGACATCTCAGATTCCAGAGTCTCCCAAATTGAAGACTTTCAAAACAATTGAGTTGGAAGTAGAAAGCAGGTGAGTTTATTCTAATAGTAGCTAGATTTTTGACTTTACAGAACAATACTCAATAGTGTATTGAAAAAAACAAAATATTTTCTATTATGGGCATATGTTCAAAAAAGGGCAAATATTTGTGGGATATTTATCGATTTTTGTCTAAAAAATTATCTTTAACGCCTTCTTAAAGTTTTTCTGTCCTTTACTATTTGGAACTTATTTTTTTCATCAGTGAAATACTATTTTTACCTTTAAAGATATGAGGTGTGATAAAAAATATGTATTTACTTCATCTAGTAATTTCTGGCATAACAATAAAAAACAAGTACTAACTAGTTTTTTTGCTTTGTAAATTATTCTGAATATGTTATAAAATCCAGTTTTGTATCAAATTAAAAAAAAGTGCCAAAGAAACTTACAAAATCTGTTTATGGTGTCTAACTCATAAAGACAGTTCATCACTGGAATTAGCAATTTAAAAGTGAATTTTGTCAGTCAAGGCTAAGGAATAGTCGGGATGTCCTTGGACCTCAAAAACAGATAAAAATTTGTAAAAACTAGACAAATCCTTTTGTTTAAACAATGATTGATGTACTGAAGCGTTTGCAAAATTATATGTGAAGAAAAGATGTAAAAAATAGTTCAACAGCTATTTTCTCTTCATCACAAGCAATATGCCACAAATTGCTTTTGGATCGTGGTTTTGGGCTGGTAAAAGTTCTCTTTCTCTTTTAATTACAGGGGGAGTCCACCTTTTATTTGTAAAAATCGAAAAATTAATGTTTTTTTAGGTTAGGTTAGGATCCCTTTCTTCATGCTTTGTTGTTAATAAAAGTAATAATACGATTAAATAATATGATTTTTATTTTTCTATAATACAAAAAAGGGTTGAAATTTTGGTTTTTAAACTTAGGTCTCATTTTTGTCTCAAAAATAGAAAAAAATTATTGAAAATGGTAGTTTTTCGGATTTCTATCAGAAATCAATATAAGAAAACATATCGACGTCAAAATGGCGGCCGTGGGGTAAAAATTGATTTTCTTGTATGTACCCGTGTTAGCTATTCTTGGGTTTTCAGTTAGTCTGCAAGTAAGATTTCCACTGATACGTTCATAAGTGATAACCTAGTGGTTGCTGAAAGGCACAAGGGCAAACTTTAGGTCACGTTTCCGGGAGGAAATCTGGCACTTCTTCTGGAAGCAACTCTTCAAGAAGCGATTTTGCAAAATAACTCGAAATAATAAGGTTTAAATAACTTCACCATCAACATCGAAACTTACGGCAAAAGCTTGTATTTACCCCACGGCGGCCATTTTTAAATGGACATCTGCCAAATTTCGAGGAACTTACACGAAAATGAATTTTTCGAAATTTCTAATATTTAAAAATTTTTTGAATTATGATTTTTATTTGTTTTTTTTTTCTTAAATAGTTCATTTTCGTATTTTCTCTCCGAAAATAACGACAATGTTTTAAAAAAAATTTAAGTACGGTTTTCATAAACAAATCTGGGAATTAATGATTTTTGGATATTTTACTGTACAAAATGTTTTTGGTATCCAAACTTAGGTCTCATTTTTATCTCAAATGCGCCGAAAACGAAATACATGAAAATAGTATATTTTAAACGCGTGTTGTACACTATATTTTACTGACAACCACAAAAAAAGGCAGTCTGTCACTTACCAACGGTTCAAAAGTCAAATAACTACTTTCCATGACCTAATAATAATGAAACTTGTATTTTCGTATTTAAATTTAATAACTATCCAAAATAATAAATGATATTAGAAATAATCAACATCATCATTATTATAATGACTTTTTGAACGTTTGAAAGTTTCATTCCATTGATGATTAGATGTATTTTTCGTCCGTGAATTATTTTCCAATTTTTAATTTATTTTGTTATTAAGATATTATTGTACAATTGTAACCACAATAGGAAACAAATTTCTGTCAAGTCTGCATTTAAAAAATATGTCACATTGAAGTAGTTCAAGGTTGTCTATTCCAAAATGTTTATTTTCAATCAAACCAAACAATTGCCTCCAAGAAGTTTGTTGTTTTGTGTTGACTCAGAAGGTGATTTGAAGAAAGATAAATAGTTTATTCCATTTATTAATAATTAAATTAATTACAAATATATCTGTTTAAATGATATTTGAACAAGGAATGTTTCTAAAAATTCTTTTCTATTGTAGGTTATTTTATGAGGCACTTGCTGCATAAAGGGAATCTTTGTAACCAAAATATATTTAAAATAATCGCAGAAAATGGTTTAATTGAAAAAATATTTGAATGTTTACTGGGTTACAGTAGGAAAAATTCTCAAAATTAACTTTCTAATTTTAAAATCTATTATTTTTAATTAATTTTGAACTACGAGGATGGCCTAATAAAGAACACACGAAAATTTTGAAAACAAATATATTTATGTTCAACGTAATTTACTTTTAGCTCCATACACTTTTCCCAGCGATGCTCAATAAGTTTGATACCCTTTTTATATTAAGAATCGTTTACGTCATTAATTGCCTACATCACCTCTTAATTGTTGGAGAATATTTGACCACCGAGCTATTTTTGTAAAGTTTGGGAACAGAAAATAATCCAAGGGGGCAAAATCTGGCAAATAGGGTGCATGAGGTAGCATATTAAACTTTAATCCATTAATTTTGGCCATTGCAATAACAGATGTGTCAGTGGGTGCATTGTCTTCATGAAACAACACTTCTAAGCCAAAAGTGCCTGTTTTCGCTTAATTTCTTCGATTAATTGTTGCAATAAGTTCACCAAATCCTCGCTGTCGAATACGTTCACTATTGATGGTTGCCAATGAAATATTAAACAACGTGGCGTCCTCAAACTTGAAACATATGCTGTATAAGTCAGCCCAGGGACCATCCTCGTATTATATTTTAAAGTGATTATCTCAGTTATGTATTTACGAAAACTATAAATATATTATCGTTGATTTACAGCCCCCAGAAAGTATTCTCCCCCGAAAAGCAGTACCTGAGTCCTAAAAAAGACCTTGGCGCTCGACGGAATCTATTCAACCTACAGAGCCCCACCAAAAATGCCGTTTCTCTTCGAACAGAAAGTCACGCCAAACAAATATTGGAAGATACTTCAAAACCATCACTTACACTACCCTACAAATATAGGTATATAGCGGAGATGTTCCGTTCTATAGACGTAGTCTGTCAAATTATGTTCAACAGAAAGGAAACAATCACATTTAGAAAATTGAAACCCGCCGTCGAAGAAATGATGAAGAGAAATTTGTTGGAAAAACATTTGGCGCAAATCAAAGAAGTTTATCCCGGAGCTTTCAAAATTTCGCAGGAAAAGTTGAAGGTAAACAACGTTTTTTAGCCCAATGACCGTTTAAAAATTTATTTTTTCTATTAAAGGTCTTTGGAACCGGAATGAAAACGGAACAATGGGAGCTACTAGTAGTACCCAATATTGGAAACGTCGATCACATGACATCCGAAATCCTCCTACAAAGAAGACGTACCCTATTCAACATTTTAATCGATAAAGTTAAACATTACCACGAAGAATTCTTACTGTCTTTGGTACCACCGATGGTTGTGAATAAAAACAGCATTTCCAGATGGCATCCTGCTTTTGATATAGAGAAAGTACCAGATATCGAATGTAGTCCATTGCCTCAACCTCCGGTCGAAGATAAACTTTCAACTGGAAAAGACGTATTGGACAAAGCTATGCAAATGTTTAATTGCAATAGTAGGATGGAACAAGCTTTGAAAAAATTAAAGGAAATGAAAAATGCGCAGGCTAATATGGAAGAAAAGAAGGAGGAAGTACTACCAGCTTCAGTATTGAAAGGTAAATTTTTTCATACTTAAAAATGTTTCTTCTTTTCTTTGCAGTGTCAAAGTATTGGGATTTTAGTTTTCATTCTCCTTGTATCTATTTTTTCCGCTCTTTGCTACTTAATTCGGCTGCTGTATTGTTTCTCAATTTCTTCCTTTTTCCTGTGCAACTTTCTGTAACTGGGGTCTTCATTTCTTCATTTTTTTTTATTTCTTTTTGCTTCTGTCATAGAAAATTATTACCAGGTATTCAAATGTGGTCACTCTATCCTCTATTCTTTCATCTAAATCTCTCCATGTACCCTTTTGATTTACTACCATTCCTTTGAATTTCTTCATGTTTACTTTCATTCTGATGTCTCCTATTGTCTTTATTATCCATATATCTACTTTTCCTTCCATTTACTTAAATGTATCTGGTGTTGCCAATTTATTGTTCTTTTCTTTTTATTGTCTTTGTCATCCCATTAATGACAAGTATTGAGTTTGAGTCAAATGCAGTTTTCAAATCGATGTAAATGTATCCCTCTGTCCTATTTTCCTTTTTCCATTTTCTACAAGTACTTTGCTCCTCTTTTATTTCCTCATCAGTGTATTTCCTTATCTATGTCTCTATGATTCTTGTATATCTTTTTAAGACACCTAAAGATAAGTATATGATAAAAGGAATATCTTTAATAGCATCCCGTTCCTGTTTACCCCAAATATTTCTTCTATGTTGTCACCGCCACTCGCTTTTCCTATTTTGATTATCCTTATTGCTTTATCCACTTCCTCCTTTGTGATTTCCTCTCTTTTGTCCTTCTAACCTCTTATAATTCCTCTTCATTTTCCAATTGGCCTTCTCATGACACATTTCTGTCTCTGTGACTGAATTTTTCTTCAAAATATGTCTTCTTTATTTATTTTTATATTATTTCTTTTATCTCCTGTTCTTCCTCCCATCGGTTAAATAAATAAATTATTTTGCTGTATAATCATTTTTCTTAATTCTTCTATCCTTCTTTGAATAACTTCCATGTTTCTTTTAACTTTATCTTTTGTTCTAGTTAACAGAATTTTCTATCGGTTGCTTTTCAGTATTTCCTAATATTCTTTTCTGTTTACAACTTATGTTTCGAAATACACTACTCGAAATAAAAAAAACATGGCAATAGAACAATTTCCAAAATATACGAGGGCTGTTTTAATTTTGAGAAAATGACTTAAAGAGATGTCGAAAGGAAGTGAGTTTATTTGTTTTACTTTCAGGTATACCTAAAGCCCTATTGGAAAAGGTACGACAAAAACAGGCAGCGAAGGCGTTACTATCTATGACAAGATCAGAAGATAAAGAAAAAGAATTAAAAACGTATTCGCGTCTACCTGAATTGGCTCGTTTAACCCGAAACGTTTTCGTATCTGAAAAAAAGAGCGTTTTGCCATTAGATGTCGTTGTTGATAAATTGGGTAATTGTTATAGATCACATCTGACCAAAGTCGAAATGGAGGAGCATCTTAGAATTATTTCTAAAGAGTTTCCGTCTTGGTTGGTGTTTCACGTCGTTAGGAACGCGGTTTATTTGAAGATATCCAAAAGTGATGATTTAAGTTTGATCATACAGAAACTGGAAGATTTAGTTAAGCAAAAAAGTGAAATTTAATATAAAATTTTTGATAACTCGACTGATATTTTTGAGTGTATTTTATTTATTATTAAAATAATTGGGTTTTTTCATTTCATTTTGGTAAGTACAAAGTACTTGTACTGTAAAATAAATAATAGAATGAATAATTTGTGTTTGGACTTACAATTTACCCCTTTACTATACAAGATGGTCGATTTATTCGACAAACCCTCCTTATATCTCTTATTATAACCTACACCATTATTGTAATTGTTTTTCAAATGAAACACCCCATATTTGAAAAGTTATACGTAATTATAAACAAACTATTACAGCGCCTTGTATTATTTAAAAGCTAGCAATGACCCCCATAACAACAATTAAAGGGGCTAGATGAAGTAAGGTCCTTTACCAACTCCTACAACAACAATAAAAGGGGCTAGATGAAATAAACTTCTGGAAGGACATCAAGGATATAAGGAATGAGAGAGGAGTCTTTTGGAGAAGAACTTTGACTGCTATTACTGACAAAAAGAACTAACGAGCCTTTTACCAACCCCTACAACAACATTAAAAGGGGACAGATGAAGTAAACTACCATAAACTACTTCGAGGATATCAAAAAGACAGTGAATAAAAGATAAATCTCATGCAGAAGAAGTTTGTGAGTGATGGTGACAGCAACAATTAGAAAGACCCTTTACCAACCCCTATAACGACAATAAAAGGGACCAGTTGTAGTAAACTACCATAAACTACTTGGAGGATATCAAGGAGACAAGGAATGAGAAAGGTTTATTTTTGAAAACAATCTTGACTGGTATTGCCGACAAAAATAACTAACGAGTCTCTTGGAGAGCCTCTTTGAAGTGCTACTGACAGAAATAAAAGAACTCTAATAAAACCATAGCAGAAGAGGACAAATAAAGGAAATTACTATACAATATCGGCAGGACAAAATCATGGAGGTTGTGAATGGAAGAGGATTTTCTTGGGAAAGAGTCTCAGTGAAGAAGATTCTTTTGAGAAGTTTCACGAGTCTCTTTTAGAGCCTCTTTCAAATGCTACTGGAAACCATGGAAGAAGAGGCCAAATACAGGAAACTACCATAAATTACTGAAAAGACAAAGTCATGGAGCTGGTGATTGGAAGTGGATTCTATTGGGAAGGAGTCTCAACTGACAGAGGATTTCCTCAGTTACAACTATAGTAAAAGAAGCAATATAAAGTAAACATCATAATGGAGGCATTGAATTACAGAAATATAAAGCGAGTTTCTTTGCTAGTCCCTACAACTTGGGTAAAGGTTGTGGGAGAAAGACATAGCGAAGTGTGTCATAATTTAAATTATTTATACTTAACCAACAAGAGTCCTTCAAAGGGAATTAGTTATTATACACGTTTTTACAATTTTTTTCATTCACGCTCCTCTCCAATTTGTTGTTAGGTGATGTTATACAATCTTCCTCGATAAATAGACTACGCAGTCCAAAATTATTACTTTAAATTGTTTAAATGATAATAAAATAATAATTTAACAATATTTATTATATAACTCACAAATCTATATATCAAATGTAACAAATCTATAAGAAAAAATCGCCGTTAACGGTCTGCTCTATTTCTGAAAGTGCGTTGTAGAGCCTCTTCTTCGTTTCGATATCCGGAGCCGTTCTCGGTTTACCTTCCTCACTTTCTGGGTTAGCGCATTGCCTCAGAAGGGATGCTAGCTCGGAAGGCGTGTGCTGGGACATCAAAAGTCCAGGAACTAATACCGTATTTGACATTCTCCATCCTATAAACAAAATCTTATTATCTATAATTTTTTTTTTGAAATAATCTTTCGAACATTGGGGCGGTGCTTTTATTTTTTATTACTTCACTTAATAACTATAATTATTATTGCAAATATTGTTTTTTTAGTGGATATTTTCAGTTTTGTAATACTCCTTTCGATTTTACCAACGCTATGTTCATAAATAATTACAATTCCGTCTTTTTGTTTGCTTCAAGTTTCCGTTCTTGATTGTGGGATTTCCTGTAATTGTTGTTAAATTTAATAACAATTATTTAATAATTTATCAAACTATTAGTATCTATTATTTTGGTAAACAATTGTTTATAATGAACAGACAGTTTAAACTACCACTACACCAACACTCACAGTTAGACCTTCTGACGCGCGTTTCGATAATCAATTTATCGTCTTCAGAGACAGAAGGGAAACTAAAAAACTCGCGCCAGACAGTGTAATTGTGAGTGTTGGTGGGTGGTAGTGTAAACAGTATTCATATTACCAACGGTTCCACAAATGCCAACTTAATTGTTTATAATGTACAACTTTTTCCCTAAATATTGACTGACTGAAGATAAATTGTAAACAGTATCTCTGAAGACGATAACTTGGTTATCGAAACGCGCGGCAGACACTGTAATTGTGAGTGTTGGCTTAAACAGTGTGTTCAGTATGAATACCACTAACGGCTCCACAGATTCCAACTTAATTGTTTATAATGTACAACTTTTTCCCTAACTCTTCAAGATAATTTAAAAAAAATGTTCTTTAACTGGATCATCCCCTTGTCCACCCAATTAAGACGGTTAAAACCTTTCAGAATCCCCTTAAGTAGCCTTTTGACCTTGACGTTGAAGAGGTGGTCCAACGCCTACGGTGCTAAGGACAGTTCATTTTTATGAGCTTAATCCAAGGCGGACGCAATCGTGCCATCGTATCTGATCCCTAATCTATCAAATTTGCAAGTGCTCTGCAAAGGCAGGTACCATCACAAAACCTCTTCTTCTCTCCGAGGGCTCCGACCAAACAGGGATCACAGAACCCACTATCCCCAAAGCATGGGTTTCTAGGAAAGTGCCGAGACGTTTAACAGCCTCGGATCCTAAGGTTGTCTAACCTTCCTCCATCTAGAGCTTCAAACTCTGAGGTCCAGTTAAAGCCAAGAATCCCTGGTGCTATGTACTAGTAGCTAAGCTAAATCGGAGGGACGACCGACTGGAAAAACTCCATAATGTTTTCACGGAAGTATATGTAAATGAGGCTTTTATGCGGTCTCCATCCGGTAGCGGAACCAAACTACCACAACTTCTTTTTCGATTTGTTAGGAATCATATCCTACTTCTCCAAAAATTAACTCCAAAGTGGGGCCTTGTAGCTCACGCTCAGGCCATTGTCTTCATGGTATAGAGCACTATCAGGATAATATTTATGTAACTTTTCCTTGGATTCTTTAACTCTTCCGTCAAATCGTAATCGTAATTTGCTTTGGAACTCTTTCATAAGACATTTGGATGATTTGAAAATAGACTTGTCAGAATTCAAATAAAGCATGATAAATCACTAATTTATTGGATTTTTTTGTAAATATTAAAAAAATCATCTTTTACAACGCCGTTATAGCTATTCTTGATGTCTGTTATATATTCTGAATCGATTTAAAATGCGTTCCCTTTACAAAATTTCTAATTTTTGGGGTGGAAAGTGATATATCTGACTAATAGAAGTGCTAGAATCTTCCTGGAAGCTAAAAGTTATTGTGAACCCATTTTCCTCATCGCAAAATGTTGAATTTAGTATTGGCGTGTGTCTTCGAAACGAGGATGGCGATTATAACACAACAAACTTCGATTAATTTAAAGAATAAGTAGAGAAACGTAGGTATGTCGGTTATATCTGAAACGTGCTACAAGGAATATTCGGCAGGGTTATAAAAATTGCATATGGAAGGTTATAAAAAGAGCAATTCCGGCAAAAAAGAAATTTGAGATTCCATAGAACAAGCGGAGGGCGAAGGAACATTGTTAAGTCATAAAAGAAGATGTACGTATAACGTATTTTTAAATGAGTAGGTCGGAGTGGTAGCCACAAATCTACCAGACGTTCATAATTAGTTGGTTTGCTATCATTCGAAACGTTGATCGACGATATTGGCGGTTTGGGGTGCGTACGCGCGTGTTAGTATGCACTTCGACCGGTCTACTATTTTTCACGCTTGCATAACCCTCTTTGAACATTTTATGCCAACTAAAACCTAGTGAACGACTCAAACAATCATTACCACACACTCTACGAGTAAATTTCAGTCGCTGAAGTGAAAAAAATTTGTATAGTTAGAGCAGGTTAGGTACTACATTAGAAGTTACCAAAAGTGTGATTTAAATATCAGTCATTGCTTGTCATACCTCGTGTACTAATCATCGCGAAAAAACGACTAAGTTCATAACCTAAATTTAGTTGAAGGTACTCGCCATTTCTGAATAGTAGAGATATGACGACACTCTTAAAGTTAATTTCAATTTCGTTCAAACATCATTAACGCACAGCTGAGAGGGAACGAATATTCGCAAGTGGGGGGGATATGTATAGTTACAGAAGGGTTACGAAGTTAAGCGTCACAAGTTACGTTATAGAGATATGACGATATAAAATGGAATAAACAAATAATTAATATTAATTAAAATGCTTACCTAAAAATATCTTTTCGCAAACAATTTGCAAATTGTCATTAGTCACATAGTTACTACATTTGTTTCCTGTTTCGCATCTCGAACGGCAATCAATAAAATCACAGTCATTATCACTTTTGCAATAATCAACATCTCTGATAATAGAATTGACGACTGATTTCGGTAGTACCCCGTCTAAATCGATGAACTTGAGTGCGTTTTGATTCTTAATCAAACCGAAATGTTCGATCTTAAGATCGCACAAGTGAAAGGGCTCGCGAAATTTCGTTTCTAGTTTTTCTAAAAGATCCAGTATCAAAACGCCGAGTTTTAAGCGTTTTCCCCAGTTTTCCATACTGTCGCTAGCCGTTAAAAATGACGACATCGCTGGTATCGGTTCTAGATATTCTACAGCATAATAAGGACCGCAAGTACCTAAAATTACGATACATGATTGCGTATTAATTACAAATTAACTATGTCAAATGTTCCAAGCAACAGAGTATTTAGAGCTTTTCGGAAACTATGACCTTGGATCAGATAGATCAGTTATCAGCTGATTGAGCATCCCAGAACTGATTTTTCAGTGGAAATTTCGAATGTACATAACCTCCAAAAACCGATTTCTATTACTTTTTTCGTGCGTTATTGTTGTTTAATACATTCTAGATGTTTAATGATTGTTATTGAACGAATTACTCACATTTTGCACTAAAGTTCAATACCTATCAGTTATTTTTATGTTGAAATACCAAAAAGTATAAAAACTGCAAGCCTCAGTAACCTATCATGCTCATGAGAACTAATCATAGACAATTAATTAAATAATTTTTAAAGCTCATAAAACAATAGACAGATAAAACAACCTGTCAAGCTGATAGCATCAATCCATCTGATGAACTGTCTAAAAGCAACAGTGAATTTATATCCTAACACTGACAAATAGATTTGAAAGTGAACCGTGTAATGGGATTGTATTCTTTATTAGAATTGGTCAGACATGGCGTCAGATCAGGAGATCGTGCTGGCCGTTCTATCGATCCGCATCACCCTATCCACCGATTTGGGCTTCTGGAAATCTTTTTAATCGGGATAAATCTGAATGGAAAGAGGATCATCCCAGCGTTATATTCGGTAAGAACTTTGCGCATCCATAAACTGGCCACCAAGACAGCTAGATACTCTAAATACGATTGGGGATATCTGATATCGATTACATCCTTCTCGTGGTGACTCTGTTCACACAAAATGTATCTGATCTAGACCGAGAGGTCCCGAGGCTAAATTAAAAGACATCGTGGCGACGGCTGAATGGTAAGGGCACCCCACTGAAAACAGATCTTGCTCTAACACGCTTAGCTCTAACATTTTTCTTAGCTATTTGTGGAAACAACCATGGATAGAGAAAAAATAAAAATGAGAATACCTCACGAGAAAGGGAAAACTGTAATGAAATGGAAAAAGTGGGAAGTAGAGACGACCTACCGAATAGTGGATTCAGTGGAGCAGAATGTTTACCTCAGCGGAAGAGGCAGTAACCAAGACATCGGAGCCCAAATACAAGGGCTTGTAAATGCTTGTGAACCAAGCTATTCTACGAAGGCATCTCTTGAGACGTGCGCATACAATCTTCGGTGGAGGAGGGATTAGTGAAAGAGATGTTTTCTGGATGAAAGCATGAGATCCAGTTCAGAGGCGTCCCCTTTCGGCCTGGACTAATTTTTGTCGATTGTTAAACACCACAGAGTGGTTGCGGCTGAAGGTTCTACTGGAAGGGAGCTGAGCTAATGACGTTTGAGGGAGAAGCCCACACCCCCATATTTAGCCCTATAGCACTTCTGGAACTTTTCAAAAATAAAAAAAAATAATTTTATGATACGGACAGTACCTAAAAGTTGAGGAAAAACGTCCTTTTCCGCAAATAAAGCCGAAAGAAGATACTCATTATCTTGTAGCAGCATCCACAAGTTGTCCATTTCCTTTCTCCTCTTCATTTTATTTTTTTCCTCGTAAGTGGGCTTGAGTCTGGACAATCTAATGGCTGTATCGTAAGCTAAGGTTAAATTAAACTTGTTCTTCACTATAGTTCTTATAGTTTGTAGGAATTCTTTTTCCGAGGGATATCTCACTAGACCATTGTCGAACCAATGGATGGATTGGATGTTTTTTGGAACTGATTTAAATACTGAAAAAATAAAAATTTTTTATTGAAGTTATTTATAAGATATAATGTTTGTTTAGTGGTTTCAAACTTGTTTCGACGTACTTTCCATTCTTAATAACGCCTTTCGAATGGATATCGAGCCATCAGAAAATAATGCGCAGTAGACAAGTGACGTCACCGGTTCGTCACAGCTGTGAATTCGTTAGTTAGAAATATATTCGTTTGTATAGCCAAATCAGCAAGAGTTAACACGCATTCTCATAACTCGAACATAATGTTAGTGAGGTTCAGTTTGACATAAAAATATAAATAAAACAAAAATGTAAAAATAATGACGTAGCTGGTGTTCTAGCAGCTGATCGTTTGTTTACAAAAGCGTGCGCGTGTCACAAACCTTCTATTATTCTAGTAACCTTGGCTTGATCGACGACGAACATTCGATGTTGAAGATTTTCATTCTGAGTGGTTGACGGCCCTGCTTATGTCATTCTGTGCTGTCATCTTGACTTACGTCAAGTTACTTCACGTGTTCCGATTTGATTTGTTTTAAATTCATTTGTCTAGTAGTTAAAACTCGGTGAAATCATGAATCGTGTCGGTTTGAGTCTATTTAGATTAGAACATTAAAATTACATCATTCCGGACGGTTAAAATCTGTGACAACTAGTGGTAGAGGTTTACCAAATGATACTAGACGATTGACAGATTAAGATTTTAAGGTTAAAAAGACAGAAAGCTATCGGGGTATCAATCAATGGAACATACTTTGGACCAGTAGCGCATTCGAAGACACATTTCCCAAAACGGTATCATAGGTCGTGAAAGTGAGTCGACCGTTTTTGGGAATAGCCATAGTATTATGTTCATCAACCACCTTGAATTGTATTTAAAGAAAACGAAAGGACGGTGCATCGTCTCACATTTCAGTGTCGCCGTGTCTAAAATTCAAGAACCGCACTTCGAATTGGTTGACCATCCACCGTATTTGCCAAATCTGGTCTCCAGCAACTTTTTTCTGTCTCCTAACATCAAAGTTTCAGTTGAACAAGAGAGATTTTCATTAAACGAGGACATTATCACATAATTTTTTTTTGATAATTTTGTTTATTGCGGTCGTTCATTATTCGATACTTGTTTTAACGCCAGACAATGCACACAACAATTTTTAGTCTGTATACTTCAATTAGCGCAGACCTTCACTTTTATTAATACAATTGTTTCATTAATACCAATAAATTGATGTAAATGACAAAATTACCTAAACGTGTGTCGTGCCATTCAGCACTGAAAACCGCTTCTTTAGTTGCTTCGAAGGAATGGCACGTCAGGGAGTGAATGTCTCTTGTGATACATAATGGCGCGCATAAAGAACCAATAGCAACACCGTTTTCATAGAGATTGCACTGAAAATTAAAAAAAAGAAAACTAATTATTTATTAAATAGTTTTATTATCAAAAAATTCGGAAACAAAATTCATTTGTATATTTTGATGTATAAATTACACGGTGAACATCTCACATTATGTTAATCATCAAACCAAATAAGTAAAAAACGTTGAAAACCCCGATCTTAATCTCATTTTACTTGTTTGTACGTATCTTGAACAGAACGTTGCAAATAAAAACACCACGTTACCAGGTGGAACGAATTACTAGATGTAAATGAAAGAATACATTCCTCAGTCTTATATAAAAGCCTTGAAACGAAGGACTTTGAATTGGAGCGCACGTGACACTTTAGGTTGTACGGTTTATGTCAAAATTTTCATCCCTACCCTACCCAGATAGCAGCGCCACGCCATGGCTATTTACAACACTTAAAACCAGGATAACATGAGAACTACGCCGCTCTGTACAATTTGGTCTTGCTGTCAAAATCTATTTGTTAGAACTGTTTGTAATATTACGTTTTGCAAACTAGTACCTTATTTTTAATTTTAGACAATCACACAAATAAACGTGCTGTTTACACAGAAATACGAGAAAAAGTGATATATACAATCGTCCAAACAAGTATTCAAGACTAGTTCACGTTAATGAAAGTGAATAATGAATTGATTCAATAGCTACATATCGTCAAAAAATATAGGTTAGGTTAGTAAGGATAATCTCAACTTAGATAAGTCGTGAATCATTCGAATGACATACAGTTTTATCCTTTATTTTGTACAATTTGGAAATTTAGTTAAGTACCCTCCCATCTTTCTTTTCAACTTCATTTTCAAGCATTTCCAACCCAGAATGATTCATTTTTCCAAGATCTAATTCTGTTATTTTTTCGAGAGAAACTACTAAGTCCGTCCTCCAGCATTTGACGTCGTTTTTTCGTCAAAGCAAAGCAGATATTCGATCTTTTCTTTTTCGTTACACTCTTTGCAATAGTTGTCCCCATTTCTGGAGTCTTGTGACATCAGTACGTTGTTCATTGACGACTCTATAGTCTTCGCGAATCTTTTTTATTTATCCTTCATTATTCCTTGACCAAATCGCTTTAAAAATCTTGCAATCACTCATGTTTAACCAATGTCCCAATATCCTATATCAATGGCTTGCTTAAATAGTTCTATCGGTAATAACTGCCCCCTAGTTTGGAGTGACCAAACGTCCCGGTTTATCATAAAAACATAAGGTGTCCCGAAAAATTATCCCGGGACGCAAAAAAGTCCCGGATTTCAATTTTGAAATAATTTTTCAAAATTATAAAGATTTTGCTTGGTTACTTTTGACTCACATCTGCAGTTGATTGGCTGTGGTGCTACAATCACTACACCTGTTGTCAATCAAGTGAACTAACAACGTCCACTAACCTAGTAGCCAAAATAATAATGTGTGACGTTACAACTGACAACGTTGTTCAATAGTGGTTGAGGTTATGTCAGTGCAGTCAAGTGTCAGATAAAAGGAATAAAAATACCGGTTTTTCTTGTTTATTAATAGTGATCACCAAAGTTTCAGATCTAGTGATTGTACTAATAAGCTTAATAGGGTGATGTTTGATGATTCATCTATTCCAAAAAAGTTTAGTTTTAAGGAAAGTCTTGATGGTATCAAAAAGTCTGCTTCTTACGGAATTTCCACTGATGCCAGCGACCATAAAGCTGCAAAAATCTTTCCATTCGTTGTTCAGTTTTTCGATATTACTGAAGGAATTCAGTCCAAACTGTTGAGGGTGAGTTCCCTAACAAATGAGACATCTGATGAAATATACACCGTTAGAACCGGAGGGCTTAAGGAGTTTTGTGAGTACGTAGCAGTTGAACGAGTCATCAAGCTGTTTGAACCCCTAAAAGAATTTTTCCTAAATGAAAAAAAGCCCCAAACAACATATTGGTTCAATTTTTCAGCAATCCTATCAGTGAAGCTCATTTTTGGTTTATTCACAGCCAACCACAGCATGGAATAACGAAAATTGAAGGGAGCACGAAAAGTGTAATAGAGATAATGGAAGTCCTGAAAAATGTTCTTGAAACTGTCACCAGGAGAAAAGAGAATTTCATCCCTTTTAATGTCAAATCAGTTCTTAAAAAAGCAGAAGTATCACAATCAGTTGAACAAAGTTTTAAAGAGGAAGTTGACAAGTTTTATGGCACCTGTATGGAATATTTAAGCAAGTGGAGCATTTCATTTTCACCATTGTTAGTTTTCGATTGGATGTTATTAAAAAAAGTGCCAAAATGGGAAAGTCTTGAAAATACTTTGAAAGATAAGCAAATTGAAATTGACGATTCCATTCTATTTGATCAGTTTGGAATACTAAAAAATTTCACTGAAGAAAACCTTGAAAAGTGGTATGACGAAAAGGAATCGCAAACAACGCAAACGTAGAAAGAATTTTTTCTTTCGTAACTATACAATGGACTGATGAAAGAAACAAGATGGAAGTGGAGTCTCTTGAGTCAATCTTACAAATTCTCTACAGCTATAAAATGGACTGTGTTTTGTAGGAAAAGGAAATGATTAGGAAGGCCGGAAGCAGTGCGAAATACCCTTTCCTTCAAGATAGAGATAGAGCCACTCCATCTCTTGGCAGTGATTGTTAAGAGAACCCAACATTTTGTGTCTTTATTTTTATTAAATAATATTCATAATTACGAGGCGATTATTGTTATTTTTCATGGATATATGGAACCGGGAAAATGATTTGGTCACCCTAGCCTAGTTCCACTTTTGGCAAGCCTATTCCTTGTATTTCACAGTGTCCAGGAACCCAGCTGATCCTTTGTTGTTGTGTTAATTCAGCACTTTTCCTTAACAGTCTTTTCTATTACGTCGATTTCTGGTTGAAGGATCAGTTTTTAGTCTGTACGGCTTCTAGATGTTTAGTTTCTTTGAAAAAAAAAAAATACCGCCTCATATTCCATTTATTGATATTTCTTATTCCTTTATGCTGTATTTTATGTTTGTTTTCATTCTCTTGAAATCCATTTTGGTGATTTTAGTACTCGGTTTTAGAGACTACAATTTATATAGTGGGAAGTAAGGTTAGGATTGCTTCTAGTGCTGCTTTTGCATTACTTCTCATAGCTCCGATGATTCCCAGTGATGCTATCAATTGCAGAGCAAACAACAAAAAATATAAGAACAGACAACTCGCACATGATGTTTTCCTCAACTAGTTTTAAACAAAGTTTTCATTATGCATATTATGACCTCTATAGTAAAACCGAAACGATTTTGATTCTAATAAATTAGCACATTATGAGTGAAAATGCACCAAAAATATATTGTATCACTTTCTGTATGGAACTATTAAGAAATTATTTACCTTACCAGTTTCGAAACATGGCTCCAAGCTTGTAAATTCACGCACACAACATTCAATTTAAATAATAAATAAAAGCACGTGAAGATAATGAGAAATATTGAATACAGTTTGTATTTATGTGAGTACAAAATCCCCGGTATTCTTTTCAATAAAATCATAACCAGAAATGTGCGAGGAATAAATTATTAAAACGAAAAATAAAAATCATAGCAGTAGAGAAGAGCGAGGAATCGACCGAGTTGCCATCAGAATAGTTTTCTTACTGCAGTAGAAATTCTGATTATGGCTCAACTGCCATCTGATGGGAAAATAAGCAAGTCTCAAAATTGACGGTTCTTTTCGAATAGAAATAAATTTTGTTCAAGTATTTATTTTGAAAGATAGATAATTCACAGTTTATTTAGAAAAAAGAGCAGTGCAAGAAAGTTCTACAAGAACTGGTAAGTGATGGCTGTAATATCCAGTTCCTTTTGATACCAGGCAACGAGTCACTCGCCAAACTGGAGTCATCAAATCCACCAATGAGCTTAGAACACATACTTGGTATTGCCAAAACTGTTGCTATCACCCAGGGTAGGATCGGTGGAGATGGATAGAAGCACTTGGTATGAGACAAGCTAAGGAACACAGATGGACCTTCTGCCTCTTTTACCAAACAACGCACTACTTAAATACTCTCGAAAATTCGACTAGTTACTGGATTTCTAACCAGATGCGATTGTCTAAGCCGCTATCTTTATACTATGGGCATCACGGACGACCCGGAGTGTCAGTACTGCATGGGGGAGGCCTATGGTGGGAGATATCAGTATTCCCACGTGCTTAATGCCTTTTGGCCACCCATTATTCTATTATGAACTTTAATTATTATGTTTATCAATGATTTATATTCACCCAAAAAATAATTAACAATACTCAAACCTTGCAGATTCGTGGTGTGGATTAATTGGCATCATCGAGACCTCTACTTCAATTCCAAAATCATGGTCATTTTTTGGTAACCGATCACCACTTTATTTGAGACACATCTTTATGGTGAAGTTCTCCATGAAGATGTCGTTTCCCATTGAAACATGAGGAGAAAACTGCCCTATTTACACCACTCTCCACGGACTCTGAGGCCTGGTTAATCCACAAACCTTAGCCTCAACCAACAAGCGCGTATTTTCAAAAAACAACTTAAAATTGATAAATAACCGATTATAGGCGTTATAATGGTTCTGGGACAGGTAATCAAACAGATGTTGAAGTTTAATGTTAAAACCAAATTAAGCTGAAATGAATTAAAAAAATGTAACGATCCAATGCACTACACCCTTATATAAAAATTAGTTTTTGGTATCATATCATACTAAAAATCAACTAAAATTCAATTGGATGGTTTTCCTCAATCCACCTTATAGTCCTGATCTATATTTACGTCTCACAATTTGTTTCATAATTTTGTAGAAAAGTATGTTTTTTGAATAGCCCTCGTATTGTTAAATCCTCTCTTTATTCCACATTTTAGCGCAAATTATAATTAATTTTGATTTTCCACTGAATTTTTGATGTTAAAAATCTGTTGCTGTAAATTTAACCACTGCCAACTACCCTTTGCATAAATTGAATACGCATGCGTGTATAGTGGCGTTCAATAATCTGACATTATCATTCATTTAAGAAAATTTTGGATTAATGTAATTATAGATTCGAAACAATGGCACATAGCAAAACTTTAGATGTAGGGAGAGCTAATAATAATGTTCTACACTGCTTATGGGGCGGTGTTTTTGGTATTGGAAAGACTTCAGTACGTCTCATTATATTTGTATTTCAGCGATAAATCAGATCATAATATATTTATATCAAAGAAGTGACAAGCAGTATTGCAAAATTATTCCAACAGATACTGTCCCACCTGATCAGATCTGTCAAAAATAAAATTCTTACATAGGACAAAACAATCGACGTACTTCCATCAGTGCAAAGAAACATTTGTTGTATGTAACAAATCTCGATACTTCCTGCAACCCATTCCAAATTTTGTAGAATGTAGAATACACAAAATTAATTTATTCTGAAACTTCCCGAAAAGACTAATTCCTCAAATTTGATATACATCCTGCTAATAACACTTAAGACGCGCACTTAAAAGACAAAGCTCACCATTAGGTCTTCTATATTTACATGAACTAGGTGCCAGAGATTACCGTCAACATTTCTCATCCTTAAACTTCCTGAAAAGATTTCCTGTACACATTGGATACTTATTCTGCTGATAATACTTAACACGCGCTCTAAAAAGACAAAGCTCACCATTAGGTCTTCTGTTTTAACATGAACTAGGTGCCAGAGATTATCGCCAACCTTCTTCATCCTTAAACTTCCTGAAAACATTTCCTCCAGACATTTGATACTCATTCTGCTGATAATACTTAACAAACGCTCTAAAAAGACAAAGCTCACTATTAGGTCTTCTGTATTAACAGGAACCAGGTGCCAGAGATTACCGTCAACCTTTTTCATCCTAAAACTTCCTGAAAACATTTCCTCCAGACATTTGATACTCATTCTGCTGATAATACTTAACAAACGCTCTAAAAAGACAAAGCTCACTATTAGGTCTTCTGTATTAACAGGAACCAGGTGCCAGAGATTACCGTCAACCTTTTTCATCCTAAAACTTCCTGAAAACATTTCCTCCAGACATTTGATACTCATTCTGCTGATAATAATTAACAAACGCTCTAAAAAGACAAAGCTCACTATTAGGTCTTCTGTATTAACAGGAACCAGGTGCCAGAGATTACCGTCAACCTTTTTCATCCTAAAACTTCCTGAAAACATTTCCTCCAGACATTTGATACTCATTCTGCTGATAATAATTAACAAACGCTCTAAAAAGACAAAGCTCACTATTAGGTCTTCTGTATTAACAGGAACCAGGTGCCAGAGATTACCGTCAACCTTTTTCATCCTAAAACTTCCTGAAAACATTTCCTCCAGACATTTGATACTCATTCTGCTGATAATACTTAACAAGCGCTCTAAAAAGACAAAGCTCACCATTAGGTCTTCTGTTTTAACATGAACTAGGTGCCAGAGATTACCGTCAACCTTTTTCATCCTAAAACTTCCTGAAAACATTTCCTCCAGACATTTGATACTCATTCTGCTGATAATACTTAACAAACGCTCTAAAAAGACAAAGCTCACCATTAGGTCTTCTGTTTTAACATGAACTAGGTGCCAGAGATTATCGCCAACCTTCTTCATCCTTAAACTTCCTGAAAACATTTCCTCCAGACATTTGATACTCATTCTGCTGATAATACTTAACAAACGCTCTAAAAAGACAAAGCTCACTATTAGGTCTTCTGTATTAACAGGAACCAGGTGCCAGAGATTACCGTCAACCTTTTTCATCCTAAAACTTCCTGAAAACATTTCCTCCAGACATTTGATACTCATTCTGCTGATAATACTTAACAAACGCTCTAAAAAGACAAAGCTCACTATTAGGTCTTCTGTATTAACAGGAACCAGGTGCCAGAGATTACCGTCAACCTTTTTCATCCTAAAACTTCCTGAAAACATTTCCTCCAGACATTTGATACTCATTCTGCTGATAATAATTAACAAACGCTCTAAAAAGACAAAGCTCACTATTAGGTCTTCTGTATTAACAGGAACCAGGTGCCAGAGATTACCGTCAACCTTTTTCATCCTAAAACTTCCTGAAAACATTTCCTCCAGACATTTGATACTCATTCTGCTGATAATAATTAACAAACGCTCTAAAAAGACAAAGCTCACTATTAGGTCTTCTGTATTAACAGGAACCAGGTGCCAGAGATTACCGTCAACCTTTTTCATCCTAAAACTTCCTGAAAACATTTCCTCCAGACATTTGATACTCATTCTGCTGATAATACTTAACAAGCGCTCTAAAAAGACAAAGCTCACCATTAGGTCTTCTGTTTTAACATGAACTAGGTGCCAGAGATTACCGTCAACCTTTTTCATCCTAAAACTTCCTGAAAACATTTCCTCCAGACATTTGATACTCATTCTGCTGATAATACTTAACAAACGCTCTAAAAAGACAAAGCTCACCATTAGGTCTTCTGTATTAACAGGAACCAGGTGCCAGAGATTTCCTCCACACATTTGGTGCCCATCTTTCTAACAGAAAAATCCCGCCATTAAGACTCCTGAATTTACAAGGTCTAGCCGATTAACTCATCAGTTTGTTCAGTGATTGTGTCTCCACGGTGTTCTTAATGGAAAGCATATTTTATTTTCAGTTTAATCAATATTTTTATATTCACATTTTCTTGTAAAAATTCCAAGGAGACAGATTGAGGGCTTGGGATCTACGGAAAGAGGTGATTCGTAACGTGGAGTGGGTAGATCGAAACCATGGAATGGGATCACTTCTTATATCGATGAATCAATCAATCCTCTTTCTTGATAATGATGAATTGTGGAATTTCGTAGGTTCCAATATTATCTTGATAATGACGAATTGTGGAATTTCTTGGGTTTCAATATTATCTTGATAATGACGAATTGTGAAATTTCTTGGGTTTCAATATTATCTTGATAATGACGAATTGTGGAATTTCTTGGGTTCCAATATTATCTTGATAATGACGAATTGTGAAATTTCTTGGGTTTCAATATTATCTTGATAATGATGAATTGTGGAATTTCGTAGGTTTCAATATTATCTTGATAATGACGAATTATGAAATTTCTTGGGTTTCAATATTATCTTGATAATGATGAATTGTGGAATTTCGTAGGTTTCAATATTATCTTGATAATGACGAATTGTGGAATTTCTTGGGTTTCAATATTATCTTGATAATGATGAATTGTGGAATTTCGTAGGTTTCAATATTATCTTGATAATGACGAATTGTGAAATTTCGTAGGTTTCAATATTATCTTGATAATGACGAATTGTGAAATTTCGTAGGTTCCAATATTATCTTGATAATGATGAATTGTGGAATTTCGTAGGTTTCAATATTATCTTGATAATGACGAATTGTGAAATTTCGTAGGTTCCAATATTATCTTGATAATGACGAATTGTGGAATTTCTTGGGTTTCAATATTATCTTGATAATGACGAATTGTGAAATTTCTTGGGTTTCAATATTATCTTGATAATGACGAATTGTGGAATTTCTTGGGTTTCAATATTATCTTGATAATGATGAATTGTGGAATTTCGTAGGTTTCAATATTATCTTGATAATGACGAATTGTGGAATTTCTTGGGTTTCAATATTATCTTGATAATGACGAATTGTGGAATTTCTTGGGTTCCAATATTATCTTGATAATGACGAATTGTGAAATTTCTTGGGTTTCAATATTATCTTGATAATGATGAATTGTGGAATTTCGTAGGTTTCAATATTATCTTGATAATGACGAATTGTGAAATTTCGTAGGTTCCAATATTATCTTGATAATGACGAATTGTGAAATTTCGTAGGTTCCAATATTATCTTGATAATGACGAATTGTGAAATTTCGTAGGTTTCAATATTATCTTGATAATGACGAATTGTGGAATTTCTTGGGTTTCAATATTATCTTGAAAATGACGAATTGTGAAATTTCTTGGGTTTCAATATTATCTTGATAATGACGAATTGTGGAATTTCTTGGGTTTCAATATTATCTTGATAATGACGAATTGTGGAATTTCTTGGGTTTCAATATTATCTTGATAATGACGAATTGTGAAATTTCGTAGGTAGGTTTCAATATTATTCCGGAAAATCAAAGAATATTCTTTTTCCAAAATTATTATATTATATTAGCTCGCCATTTTTAGATTGGTTTCGGACCACGATTTTAAATTTTTGAGTGCTATTTGGCCCAAAATTTTTCTAATAATAAAATTTGAGGAAATCCTTTGCATATTTGGTAGTAAAGATGATTATTTTATGCTTGTGGCAATAATATTCCGAAGTGTATTTATTCTTCAAATATATTACAAGCTTTCTAATAATAATTTATTCCTCCTCGGGGATTGAAATTATATATCTTAAATAAATAATAGAGATATGAACATTTGATATATTTATGTAAAAAATAATTGAAAAAATTGAGAATTGATGTATGAAATTTCATAATCAAATTCATATTTTAAAAAATAACTTTCAAAATGACAAATTGGATTCTCTTTGTCTTTTATAATTTTATAAAATGAATGATTTTAACGAGATAATGTAAGTAACAATCGCAAATAATTCTCATCCGTTCTTAATGCAATAAAATCATTCCTCCTTAACAGCCTATCCATTCTTTCACCTTCGACAGTGTCGTCACGTTCAAATGGTAGGGGACCAGCTACAAGGATACCTCTCCAACACTCTACTTACCAGTCGGTCACAGCGGCCGTTGAAAAACATCTGAGGACTACTCTACTTATCTGCTTTGCGCACCTCTTACTTTCATTTTTTTTTTTTAATCTATACCGAGTGTTTCGGGAAAGTTTTTCGTCATGGAGAAGGAACCTCAACCAGAATCTATGGCTACAGTGACTATTAAACCCGAGTATACGCCTTCTGAGTACTCGACTTCTGAACCACCACCGGTAAGTGAAGAATTTTGTGAAAAAATGTGCAAGTAAAATATTTTTGAGCGAAAAATTTATTAGAATTTAATTCAAGTTTAGGTCCAAACATTATCATTTTGGGCATTGGTGGCGATAGCCACCGCGGGGCCTTTTCGAGGTAATATTAGGGGGGGCTCCAGCGGAAAATTTTAAAAATACAGTTTTTAGTGCGGTTTAAGCCTCTCTAGATTATTTTTGGTTAATGTTTCCATATATCTACATGATTTTCCGTAGCGTAGCTGTAGCTCCGGGGATGATTTTTTAATTTTAATAGTTTAAAATTGAATAAATAATACCTCGATGTTAATTAATTTTTATATGTTTTTAATTGCCTCCCGGGAGGGATGCCTTTCGCCTCAACTGATTTTTGTTTCAAATGTAGGACGAAAAATTCAGGCACATATACGTGGTCACGTCTAAAATAACTTTAATTTAGAAATCGGGGATATGTTCAAAATAGTATATAAAAATCGTAGCGATTTATAGCTTGTATAATGTTTATACGTGATTAAAATTTGAATGGTATCTATCTCTGTTATTTTAATGATAAATTAATTTACTAAAGTCACAAAAATCATGTACTATTTGTATGATTACTTGAATAAATAAAAATATTTTCCACAGTAATCAAAAAATCGTGAGACTAACTAAGAAAAACATATTTTAATGGCAAAATTCGATTTCCAACGCTTCTCTAATTTCTCGACGTCGAGCTAGTAGTCACTAAGGATTAGGTCTGGACTATATGGTGGATAAGGAAGCAATTCGAAGTCGACTTGTGAATCCGTGCATTGTGTTGGTCAAGCAGTGGTTTTTTCTTCGTTTTTCCTTGATTTTCGCATTCAACAACTCTATGTAGTATTCGTTTCTCCCTTTTGGATATAGTCGATGAACAATATTCCATGTGCATCCCAAAATACTAAAGCCTTAACCTTCCTAGGTAACTGTTTTGCCTTTGGACGATTCGTACCTGGTTCACCAGCTGCAGTCCACTCAGATGATGATCTTTTGGATTTCGGAGTGAAGTGATTAATCTATGATTTATCCATTGTCTCATATCGACGCAAAAAATCTATTTTATCACGTGCAAACATGGCCAAACACTGCTATGAATCAATTTGTAGAGTTTTTTCTGATGTTTTGTGGAGTAACCGCTTCAATTGGACGACCAGTTTAAATTTAGCAAACCAATAACAAATATTTCTTTTCAATAGAGCAGAGACACTTTTGAAGCTACTGCTGAGATTGGTCAGCATTATTTTCATCAAAAAGCAAAGATAAATTTACACACGCGATTGTTTTGAAAAGTAGCTTAACTTACGTGGCTGCCACTTTTTTCTGACTAATCGAAATGTCAGGAAATAATTATTATACTGATTTTTTATAGAAAACAATAGTTATACAGTTCATTAAAGCATTTTATTGAAAATTTTTGCTATTTCAGCATGATGCTTATTTGTTCACTGGATTTGTTAGCCTGAAACAAAAATATTTTTTTCTTACAAGAAAGCTTTTAATAGATTTATGTTCGATATATGATACAGATCCGTAATTTGTACATTGAGTACGAATTTCTGTTAGATTTCTTTCAAAATGGCTTCAATATACCTTTTAGCTTGTTTGAACAAATAATTTTTGCACTTTTTTATATTTTTTTCTAGTGTGAAAGACGTACTTCAAAGTTACTACGTTATTTCCATTTACAGATTTTAATATACGCAAATTTACATCATAGTACCATAAACCTTTGGTGTTTCATTGATTCTTCAAGGTTTTTTTTCACATAAAATGTCATTTTTTCACAAATACCATTTCCGATATTACATTTAAATAATGTACCTCGGGTAAAAGTTAAATTGAGAGTATAAACAATATAATTATCCATTTTATATCTGCAAGTGATTGAAAAAGCTGTTGACTTTCTTAGAAATGTTAGGGAGGATATACTAGATAGTTTTTTTATAATTTTTCAATTTTTTCTTTGTGAAATTCTCGATATTTATTATCGTCCAAGTCATTATTTCATTTATTTTCTCGTGACCGGAAACAATGCTCCACTAAAACACTTTTTCATTGTTAGAATCACATTTTAAACGTTAAACGTTAAGTGCCAAGCAAAAACAATAAAATACGAGGTGTGTTAGATAAGTAACGTAAGTTATATACCTACAAATTCGTTTCTATAATTCTAGAAAAAGTTGTCGACGGTCAAGGTCTTTTTAATTCTAGTATTTTAAAACATATTTTAATCTAGAAAAAAGTTATAACGGTGTAAATCAGATATCTTCTGTTATTTGTAATCATATCAATAAAACAAGTTATTTTTGACATTTTCGATTTGATTTAGAGTGTTTAAATTTAACTCATCATCTTTATTATCAAACGATGATCTGGTCTAACGAGAGCCTCAAACTTTCCACGTAGCCAGCTCTAACTCTTCTATTTTCGTGGTATCTCAAAGTAGTTCTCGTATACGAGGGTTGCTACTTGTCATTGTCATCATAAAGTTTGACATTTTTAATGGTAAACGTACTCAGAACGTGCTGTTATATGTGTGCTCTTCGAGATATTTGAAACATTCAAGTTGGTCAATATATTTGGCTGTCAAAAAGATTTGTTGGTAGCCGGATAATTTGACAATCGCTCAAAAAACATCTCGTTTCAATTGGTGCAAAGAAATGGTCAAAAAATTCAATAGCGGTGCTTCAAAAGACGTCTATATAAACAACAATCGACTGTATGGGGTTTATGAGCCAAATCCAACAAAAGTTCTGATCTGATCTGACACATCAGTTCAAACAAAAACGTTTTCGAACATTCAAAACATTGAATTGATGAATCATGCAACGTACAAACCTTGTTTGGCACCCATTGATTCCTTCTTATTCCTGCAGGTTAAAAATTGTGAGATCAAAACGTTTTTCTAAACCTGAAGAAACAGTTGATGCGTTCAAATCACATGTTGTGGAGGTACTTCGACAATAATTGATTCAAACGTATGCGAAAGTGTTTTGGTCTTAATTTTGAAAAACAATGAAGCCATATTCAATTATAAATATTTGTTTTTATTTGCCTATCTCAAAACTTAGTTGGCAACCCGCGTACTTACCCTGAAAATGCATTTCTTTGAATAAATATCATTTTTTGAAACATCCAAAGGTTTAATATTAATCTTCGTCGATCTGTAATTAATAAGTTTCAAACCGGTAGTTGTTAGTTGAAGAAAAATCTGTTAAAAATGGTCTAATGGTCGAATTAAACATGTCGTAACTTAATACGACTAGTCTCTAGATAAATATCGTCGAGAAAAAGTTCATTTTGATTATTTCAAAAGCTTCTTATGATAAAAAACAATCGACAGCTTTGTTTATAAGCGTTTGTTTTCAATTGGCACATTTCTTCATTGCATTTAACTTTCTCCAAAGGTAGAATATTCATTGTGATATCACTGGAACGATTTACCCGCATCAAAATCTATTCAGCAAATTAACGCCTTCATATTTAGAAATTACAATTTGCATGTGTAAATTTCCGTGATCTATACAGTATGTACCAGCAAAATAAAATACCAAGTATTCTTTTATATATTCCGTCTTGCTTTCCCACTCCTCCTTTAAAAATCCCTTGGCATTTTTTGCTGTTTCTGGTTATTCCAAAATGTATCCTTGTTATTTTTACCATCATCTTCTTTAGGTTCATATGACATAACAATACTAGATGTTTTTTTCTTTCTTTTTGTTTGCTTTAGGTCTAAAATAGATACTTCCACCTTTTTAAACTCATTCTCCAGCTCTATCTCCTTTCCATTGATACTTTTAGTGTTAGAAGAAACCATTTTAAAAGCGTTATCTTTGTATTCTTTTTTCCTGCGTTTATTATTCGTTTTTGCTTGGTGATTCTAGTCCAGTTTTGCATATTCCTTGTTCGTTGCATTTGTAATTTCCCTGCTGGACATGCATATCTGTGTTGCTTAGTTTTTTGCCTTGCGTGTTATCTTTTCCAGCTGCTGCTCTAAAGATTCCTCTCCGGGCGGTGTGCTACATCTTCGTTTTGGCAGTAATTGTCTTCTTTCTTCCAAGATTTCCTTAGAATAAGCCTTCTCAACCCAAATATCAGTTCCTTTCGGATCTTTTGTATTTTCTTTGTAAATTTCGTTAACTTCATCAAAATGCTAACGTCCTCCAAGTCAGTTTTATTGAAGTTAACGCCCTAATATTCTAATTACTTTGTCTTGGGTGATACTTTACCAGTTTTTCAGAACTAATTTTCTATCAAATAAAACGATTTATCCAGAAAAACATGATAAAAGGTCTAAGGAGTAAAGCTTTGAAAAAAATTATTTATTGACTTGTAAAATGTACAATGAACAATTAATGTTATCATATTATTGACTATTTTCAAATGCATTATGTAAACCTATTGCATTTATAAACGTTTTTGAATTCCTACCGCATAAATGACAAAATTACGTAAGTCGGGATGAAAAAAATTTGAGTTCCTATTCATGTTGTGATTACTCAACCAAAGTGAAATCAATAAAAAGTACAGTTGCGCACCGTTTTAAAAGAATACTTCCTCGTCAACATTCTAACCGACAATTCGTTGAAATATTATCATCGATTAATAACTCTCCCCAGGAAATAATTTTCCACGGAATGCTTTAAAACATTTAAATATATATATTTAAAAAAATTTCTAATAACCAATGCAAACATTTCAATATTTTGAAAGCAAATAAATCTACTAAAACCGTTATTTTGGTTTAATACTAATTAAATGAAAATATTCGCCATTAATCCCCCCAAAAAAGTGCCCGAAAGGTGCATAGTTCTTCCAATACCAATTGCAGATTATAAAAATTTTGTTAGATACCTCATTTTATAAATTTATCATTTTTATAAATATTATACCTCGTTAACTTGCTACAAATATAAAATTATAAAACGTAAATAGACGAGTAAAATGTACCTGTCTGTAAGGGCGTTTGGTTTAAACAGGGTACCAGACTTGAACAGCGTCCTTTTTGTACCTCATTCGTTTATTTCTGAAAAACGAAATTTTAAAGCATAAACCATAAAGGAGAATAAAATCTTTGCAAATAAGACAAAAGAAAAAAAGAATTTGATTGAATTATGACGGGTTGTAAAGATGGTGATACCACATACTCTTCTTTGATAACATGTTCAACACAGTATTTCCAAAGCTATTTACTCCAGTTAATTCAGAAATACGTATTATGTACATCTAAATCTTCATTATTAAATTCATACCTGCCTTTATTCTCACTGCACTGTGCAATTTCATTGTCTTTATTCACCCATGGTCTAAAGAACGCACGATTTCTATTTATTTAAAGAGATTTATGAATTAAATAAATCTCATCATCGACCCCACTGCTTATCGCAGACTGTCTGGCAAGTATATTACGAAGAAATTGTGTACATACGCCTTCCGACAGCTTCAACCAATAGAAATGCCTTTATGTTTATGTTTCGATGTTTTCATTGGTAAACAGTGGAGATGATGAGTCCACGTGGACTAACGGTTTGTTAGATGTTTACGAGGAGTAAAAATTGGCATAACTTTCTTCTGCAATTTATAATGGAAGAACTATACTTTCTCCTTAGTAATTGATCGAACTGGGCGAGTTATTTTGTTTTGTGTTCTTGATGAACTATTTGTTTTAACCTTCCCCGTACCAAAAAAAATCAATCCACTATTGTGAGGTCTGGGGATCTAGCAGACCAACATGTCATAATCATCCACTCAAGCCGTCTTCCACCAAACAGATTATCAAGCAAATATTTGAGTAAAATGCAGTTGTAATATGAAAAAATGAGTCTGTTGAATATTTAAAACAAGTTCTTCAACAAATATTTACAAAATTTGTTAGTAAAAGTATGTTGATTCAACGTTCCTTCAATAACGGAAGGTCCGCTCGTATGGTACAGCTCGTAATTAGGTAATGGGGATTCCCTACGTTTCCAAATCGATAGTTATGGTAAATCGGAACGTCATTTGTCAAAGCTTTTAATAAGCATGAACCTGCATTCAAGCTCATGGAAGGTAAATTTCCCCATAACAAGCTTTACGAAGAAGATTCCAAAGGACCCAAACTTCGTTTTAGTTTTAGAGGGCTTCAAAAAAGAAATATGAGAATCTTGTAGATTGCTTAGAAATACATAAGAAGTTGTTCCCATAATAAATGACGCCCAAATAAAGGAAGAAATCTTTATGGGCTCTAAAACAAAAGAGATTCCGAAGGACCAGAGCTTCGTTTCAGTTTTAGAGGGCTTCAAAAAACAAGTATGAGAATCTTGTAGATTGCATACAAATACATGAGAAGCTTTCCCCATAATAAACGACGCCCAAGTAAAGGAAGAAATTTTTATGGGTTCTGAAACAAAGAAGATTCCAAAGAACCGAAACTTCGATGCAATTTTACAGGGTTTGGTAAAATAAGCACTATAAAACATATAAATTAAAGTCTTCCTTTAGGTTTTGTAGCATTTTTTGACAAATTTGTCAGTAAATTCCTTATTAGATGTACATTGAACAATTTATGTCATGTCAGATTTTTTAAGAATCCTTAAGATTTAATCTGTTAAAACTTTCACAGACCCTCACATTGTTGGGAATATTTGAAAGTGTATTTTCACCTTTTCACAAAGTGAAAATATTTAAAATTTTTCAACTACTATGTGATTTATGTTTTATAGATACTTTTATTGAATGTGTCATAAATGCAGTTTGTCGATTAATCACAATCACAACTACTGGAATTACCAGGTGGTTTTAATAGTTTGAAAAATGATTGGAATTTTGTATGAAGCATTTTTTGTATCTACTAACTTTGATTAAATTATAATGACAAACCCTGTACATAAACAAACTTTTTCAAAATGAAGCAATAAATAATATTTGAATAATGTGAATAGAATTTCGCTATTATATAATTTCAACTATTTATAATTGACTTGTCATGAAGAACAAAAAAACAGTCATTACAAGAATTTGAAGAATAGAAAGCATAATCTCCCATGCAATTAGTGGTATGAATCCAGTGTGAAATTGTTCGATTTCTCGTTTTAAAAATATAATTATTGATATTTTACTCTCCATCAATCATTAAAAAAATATAACATTGTTTATTAAATAACAATGCAGACATAATTATATTCATGACATTTTTATCTACACGAGAAAGTTCCAAGCTGTAATTTCATGTAGACCACGAAGTATCGATACAAGTCCCAACGTTATTTGAAAAGAACGGTATCAATTTAGGGAAGTTATTTCTCCAGTAGGCGCAATCATTTTCAAGATGTACTCGTTTAAATACTTACTAATAATATATCAAAGTTAATATATTTTTACAATGACAAGCCAAAAAAGAGCTAACTATACGTTATATGAAGTCACGTGGCATAATTTCGATTGAAGCGCCACGTCAAATGAATCCAGCGCCAAATATACGTGCGTCAAACTTCAAAACCAATTCTGTCAATAGAAGACAGATAAGTGGCCGAAGCGTCAAGTGGATGATAACAAATAACTAATATATTACTCTTTTAAACTTTAATCTAACCAAACGAGGAGTTAAAATAATTGAAATAAAAAATTCAGTTAAAGGAAATAACGTTATTAAATTTCTTCATATCAAAGTGATCGATTAAAATCATCATTGGCTTTTAAACCATCAGATGGTTCAGGTTTAGGTCCGAGCCTTTTTTTGTTAATCATTAATGATGTCACAGACACATGGCAAATTGATTTTATTTGCGGATTACATCGGTGTAATTTGATGTGGACTAGATAAACAAGCTTTACATTCTACCATGGGTAACGATCTCCCTGTTTTGGTCTACATATTGACGGTACCCTTCAATGGATTGTACAAAATGTAAAAATTCACATGAGCTTGCCGTAAGTTGTTCAAGAATTCATAGTATTGATTGAGAAACAGTACAAGTTATTAACAGCACATCTTGTTGAAAATCAACAGCGAATATACTTAGAATTTGTTCATTAAATGCTACAAAAACTATAGGAAGGAATTTTTATGGACGAATCAACATTTTCCCAAGCAGAAGTATTCGATAGAAATAGATGTTGTTATAAAAATAATAATTGAAGATAAAAAATAACTAATTTAGGATAAAAATCCATAATAATGTCTAATCGTTAGGAAAGATACTGCCAGAGATAGTTTATCTATTTTCAACTGAAAAATTTGGGTTTTTGTTGCTGAGAAAACGTGATGAATTCGATCTTCTGGATTGGTTAAGGTGTACAAATTTCATGACTATAAAATAGTCTTTTATATAATATGAATAATTTACTTAAACAAAAAATGTGGAAATTGTGAAAAAAATTAAAGCATTAATCCCATAGCTTGTTGATCACAAATTGGAGAAAATTTTCATTTTTCTTATTGTCCTAATAAACATAAACAACGGCTGTAAAAAATTCTATAATTTCTTACAAAAACCCTCCAAAATTTAATGTTTCCAATCACTCTAATTCCAGGACAGATTTCTTATATTTTGGGGTTGTTTATCACGAGGAAATTCACGTATTTGATTTACTTATTGAGAGTTTCCCAAATCATGCTTAGTTATGGATTACAATCTTTTTTAAATAATCTAAAGATCTAGTGCGACTATCACACTTACATGGAAAACAACAATTGGTAAAGTTCATTTGTAAACCCAAAACCTTTGCTGAGACTTCTAGATTACTACAAACCTTTCATTCTAAGTATGCTATAGTATCTAAAATTAATTTCTTTAGTATGTACAGCATGACAAACCTAAATCTATATAATCCATTTCAAGAAGTATATAAAAAACTTCATTCCTGTGGTTGGTACTTAATGTCGAATATCCTTTACATTAATACAGTGAGTGAATATGATCTCCTGTGTCTTGATCCCAGTAATTCCGCATTATCTTTTGGTTCATTTGAATCTGTTTCGTGGTCCTGGAATTCGTTTTTCAAAATTCTATTAGGTAAACAATATTGGCAACCGAAAACTGTAATGATTATAAGGTTGTAGACTCATTAAATGTCTTCTACAAATTCTTGCTGGTACTCTTCCAAATATAAAAGCTACGACATGGTATACTAGACAATAAAAATGATAAGTTAACAGTTAAATTTAAAGACGACTTCGTGAATGTATAGCTTAAATAACTTTTTTAACACATCTCATATTGGTGTAACTATTTCTCAATAAATTACAATGACGTAGATTTTAGTTAACTACCCTGAATATGAAGATACACATAATTAGTCGTATTTGGAGAAGTAGTTAACAAAAAACAGAAATATATTATTTATATTTGTCTATTTATTATTATTAATTAAAAGCCCATGAATTTGAAAACAAATTCAAGGTTAAAATAATATTGAATGTAAAGTAGCACTTGTCACAATATTTTACATAAAGTATTGCGTAAAAATAGTTTTAAATTCAAAAAAATTCAGTTATTTCAGATTTTAATTAAACGAATCGTGTGATTAATGAAAATTTGTGTTAATGTCTTGATAAAAGTTCAACGAAAAGATTTTAAATAAAACCAGGAATAATAGTAAATTTATTTACATTTTTATCAGGTAAAAATTGTCCCTGAAATTTTAGTTCAATTATCTTTGTTTATTTTTCTTATCACTAGCGTTCAATTAGTTTTCTTTTTTTTTTAACGACGTATTATCATTTCACGTTTGAATGCGGAATATAATAACAAAAGTGTTTAAATATAACATTCAAAAAATTTCTAGTTAATTACTTCCTTTACGATTTCGACTAATATGAATCGAACCAATAGAAATATTTGAAAATAAACCTTTCACAAACGATGCCACATCGACACAACCTTAACTTAGATCGCGGATCAAACTCAGTTTAGGGACTGATAGCATGCGCACTTTCAGTTCACGAGAGGATGGTGAACTTATCGACGATATAGGGTACAGTTTAACAACAATTATGACATTTTTTATTGTCATAGCTCTATTAATTATTAGTGAATTATAATATCTTGTTAAACGTAAAATTAAAAGTTTCTTGTATGTGTCAAATCACAATAACAATGACAAGCAAAACCCAACTCCTCTTCTTTTTTTAACTATTGTTTCTCAACATAGACAAATAAAGAACATAGAACAGCTTAAAAATGACTTTCTTCAAAACTGACTTGTGTATGACATTACTAAAATTTTTTTAATCGTTTAAATAGCTAAATAAAATTTTTAATGGATTAATACTAAAAAATAAAATGTTGTTCATCACTCATAGATTTTTAATCATCAAGTTAATATTGAAGATAGAGAAAACGGCTTGTAAGTGGAAATTTACTATTAGGAGAGAGAGAGCAAAATAGTCTATTTACCATTACCTATCTCTCTCCACTCTCTAATATAGTTAATCATCTGTTCCCCAACCACGCGATTCAATCATAGAGTTAGTATTGAAGATAGAGGAAGTGACATGTAAGTGGAACTGTTATTATTGGAATAGAGACAAAGAGAATTAGTTTAGCACTTTCTATCTCGTTTCTACACGATTGGTGTTTTATGCATACAGTTAACAATAAGATCAACAAGATCCAATCAGAATTAATTAGAGGGAGAGATAGAGAGTGCTGTATTGATTTTCATTCTCTCTCTATCTATAATTCACGTCCAATCGAATAAGCTCCCATACTTTGTTCTCTCTATCTTTATTATTCACTCGATGGTGGATGTTGGTGGACAAACATTTCGAGTTTCGATGTTTTTATTAATATTAAGGCATTTAGAAGCGCAGTAAAATCGGGATGTGTATGAATGACATGACTCATTTTGAAAGTATTAATACTTATGTAGTTTAAATCACAAAATAATTACATGATACTAGTTACAAAGCTCATAGACTACATAAAAGATATTGTTGGAATGTTCTATTGATAAAATATAAAAGAATGAGGTTATGTTTACCTTCCGATAACTACAAATAGTTTTCTTTGTCTCTAATTAATTTTTTAAATAGATTTAACGATTTTTTATTATAAACATATTTATTTATTTATATATATCACTATTAGTACAGCGTTCTTGGATGTGAATATTTAAAAGTATTATATCCTGAAGGCATCATATTAATCCTGTGACCTTTGTAATCACACTCTTAATCCTATAAGTGAAAGGAAGATTTGGATGTATAATTTTAATGTTAAAAGTCAATACGTTATTGCAGATGTGCAAATATATACACACACTAATGCAATCAGCAACGTGTACCGGATTTCTTAGTTGCACTTTAGAAAGTACCGACTTTGTACCTATTGAAGTGAAATTAATAACATTTACGTGGCCGTAAAAATGTTATATTTATTTATTTTTTTGTAGGTTTGAATCAATTGATATTTATTTTTATTTATCGTTAACTGTGAAATATTTAAATACTATATTAGATTGTTGTACTACGTCAGTTAGTACACTAAAGTCGGCATTTAATTTTTGCTTCATGTATAGTTGAAAATTTCATAATCAAATATCCAAATATAATGTAGCTAAATTGGATTAAACTTTGGACGAATTGAAACAAATCAGTTCAGATATTGAAGCTCGTAGTTAGATGATGGTATTTAACTAGTAGTAGTAATATTTTAAACAGAGATTTTACGAGAATAATTAATTAGAAACAACCTTTAATATCGTACTGTTTTCAGGTAAAGATTCGTTGATAATATAATGATAAAAATTTAATTCCTCACTTAAAATTGTATGACAATATAATTATCACATATATCTTGCCTCATATATGCCTTTGCTACATTCTAGAGCATTGTAGAATTTTCTATATCTAGTTACAATCAACTTCTTGCGGATATATACGCGATTACTCAATAGATGGAGGCAATTACGATCCCACTACATTAAGTTATGACAGTAAAACAAAGAAAAATATAAAAACTTGTTCACTGAAGAACGAGGCCGTTAGTTGACGTGAAGCTGTGTACCCGTTGTTCCTAATAGATTATTAATAAAACAAAAAGCGAGACAATTATCAAATTGTTGAAACTTTTTCACTGAAGAAAGAGGTCGTTTGATAAATCTTTTCATTAAAAGTGACTCATAAAAAACAGCAAAAAACAAGAAAATCAAAAACCAAAGCAATTCTCAAAATTGACGAAACTTCTTCAACGATAACCTGGGCCGTCAGAAGGCGTGAGGCTGTGTACCCGTTGTTTCCAATAGATTATTAATAAAACAAAAAGCGAGACAATTATCAAATTGTTGAAACTTTTTCACTGAAGAAAGAGGTCGTTTGATAAATCTTTTCATTAAAAGTGGTTCATAAAAAACAGTAAAAAACAAGAAAATTAAAAACCAAAGCAATTCTCAAAATTGACGAAACTTCTTCAACGATAACCTGGGCCGTCAGAAGGCGTGAGGCTGTGTACCCGTTGTTTCCAATAGATTATTAATAAAACAAAAAGCGAGACAATTATCAAATTGTCGAAACTTTTTCACTGAAGAAAGAGGTCGTTTGATAAATCTTTTCATTAAAAGTGGTTCATAAAAAACAGTAAAAAACAAGAAAATTAAAAACCAAAGCAATTCTCAAAATTGACGAAACTTCTTTAACGATAACCTGGGCCGTCAGAAGGCGTGAGGCTGTGTACCCGTTGTTTCCAATAAATTATTAATAAAACAAAAAGGGAGACAGTAAAAAACAACAAAATTCAAAGCCAAAGCAATTATCAAAATTGACGAAACTTCTTTAGCGATAACCTGGGCCGTCAGAAGGCGTAAGGCTGTGTACCTGTTGTTCCCAATAGATTATTAATAAAACAAAAAGCGAGACAGTAAAAAACAACAAAATTCAAAGCCAAAGCAATTATCAAAATTGTTGAAACTACTTCATTGATTGTTTTACATGAAATTTCTTTCCAAAAAATGAAATTTTAGAACAATTGGCCTTAAAGAATGATTTGATTAATAGATGTTGATGATGACAAAGTTCAAAAAGTAAATTGTGAACATCTAGATATAAAAATGTAAATTAAACTTGGTAATATTACATTGTAATAATTAGTTGCAAAAACTTTGTCATTACAAATGTAATGTTCATAAAAATAAATATTAGTAATAATATTATACTAATGTATACAACAGTCATCTAATATAGTTAAATCATGCGAACTTTTTGATTTTATATCCCGCTTATAAGGAAAGTTAATTATTTGGACACTAATTAGAGCTTGAAACAATAACAATTTCTATTTCCATAATCAAATTAACACCAATCGGATCATTGTAAGGTTTGGTTTTCACGATTTTCATAGTTTCTACTTAAAACCGAAACTTGCAACTTTCACTACGACGACCTCTTCTTGAGCATACAAACATATACAGTGTGTCACATTTTACTTGAAAACACCTCCTTATTTCCGTTATTTTAAATAATTCTTCTCAGTTTGGTAAGTTGAATCAATATTTGAACATTGATATTTGATCCTTAATATTTGAACATTGATATTTGAACATTAATATTTGAACATTGATATTTGAACATTAATATTTGAACATTGATATTTGAACATTAATATTTGAACATTAATATTTGAACATAAGTACTTAGCTCTCCTTGCATGTTGATGCCGCCGGAAATGTCTTTGTATTACCATCACAAAACCTCTTACATTTCAATCTGTTGGAATCCCTGAGATTTTTTTATACTGCCTTTGGACGTCGTCGCACATACTCCTGGTAAGCATCAAGTTTCGATAGCTTAGTTCAATGCAACAACCTACGTGTTACTTTTCGGTGTTTCGATTCCACTAGGGATTTTGAGCAATCTCCATGTCCGGAAGCAAGGTTAAGGATTGCTGGCATATTCACAAAGCGACCAGGAAGCTCCTTTCTAAAAAGCTCCCAATTAGTTAACCTTGGGTTGCGTGATCAGCGCCACGTGATGCGTTTCCTTGAACAATTAAAAAAGAATGAGTCGGTGATCCGATATTGGGACCTTCAAGTTCACTATTGAGCAAATGGCAAGGACAATTATTATAGATTAGCTTTGATTGTAAAAGTGGGTGCTTCTAGGCCCATAGAAAACAGGATTAGGATGAGGTTCTTCCTATAAGTCATGATACGAGCTGGGAAAGGTGGAGCTCGATTCTTTCCTTTGCACTGCTTGATTTAGAATGGTTTTGAATAACGTTATGTCATTTATTCGCGATACGCATTCATAAATTTTCATTAAAACCCCCGGGTCTCAGCGGCTAAATACATTCATGGTGTGGATTTCATTCCCCAGTATTTGTAATCATTTTCTGCTGTTTTCCTGGAGGAAATTTTCTTCTGAGGAAATGGTAGACACTTGAACGCAAATTTGTGAAAATGAAGAAAAATCCGACCGTCCACTTTTACTCATATTTAATCATTTTATTATTTATTTTATTACTTCAAATCAAAAATAAGAAGTTCATCAATTCTGTGGAGCAAATTTCCGATGACTAAGTCAAGCGCCCTAGTTAAAAATGGCGTTGATGTTAGTGAATATTTGAAGGTAGAAAAATCAAAAATTCTCAGACATGATCAAGTTTATTAACGACTAAATACTTGATGGTAAAGGCTGCGACTATTTTCAAACTATTTAGAGCATCCGGGCGCGAAGAATTAGTAGAAGATATAGAGATAACAAATAAATCATTAGTCATACAACACAAAAACAAAAACACAAAAACTTCAGTCGTACTTTCTGTTTTATTGGGAAATATGTTGACTATTTTGTTGTCTGACTTGTTGTTGTTGACTGACACACAGATGGCGCTACCATTGTCAAATCCATATGACGTTTATGAAGTACCAACACAAAAAGTAACAGTCACTTAAGTGAAGCTATTTTTGTTATTTTCGAAACAATGGATTCAAAACAATTTCGTGTGTTAATTCATCATTGCTTCTTGGCGAAAAAAACTGTACAAGCTCAGCAATTGTCTTTGCTACCATTTGTTAGGTTATTGGTTTGCCGAATTTAAACTTGGTAGTATAGACACAGCTGATGGTGAACGTTCTGGTAGTCCAATTAAGGTGGTTACTCCAGAAAATATAAAAAAAGTCCACAAATTGGTTATATCTAGTCGTAAATTGAAATTGCGTGAAATAGCTGAGGTCGTAAAGATATTAGAAAGCAGTGTGTTTGCAATTATGCATGAGCATTTCAAAGTAGGTGTCGCGTTAACTCACAGATGATTCAGACCAGTGTTTACACGTAATAAATCGGATTTTTTGCGTCGATATGTGACACTGGATGAAAATGTATCCATAACTTCGCTCCGGAATTAAAACAATCATCATCTGAGTGGACTGCAGCCGTTGAACTACGTCCAAAGCGTCCAAAGGCACAACAGACAGCTGTGAAGGTTGTTGTTTCAGTATTTAGGGATGCAGATGTTTTTCTTGGTTAGTCACACGACTTATTGAATGATGTGTGTTGAAATACACGAATAATAAACGCACTACCAATCCAGTTGGTATAAATTGGGAAATGTCCTCTTTTGTTGAGGAATTTCTCAAACTGGCGCTGGCCGAAGGCTATTTTGATCATTCCATTGCTTAACAAATGCCATTGTGGAAAAAATCCCAACCTCTAATATTGAAAGTGTGTATAAATATTTTTTTTAACAGTAAAGTATTGAAAAGTGATTCTTTCGTTACATTGCCCTCGTATAAATTACAGTTTTGATTCAATGAAATAATAATACAGTCCAGAGGCATTAAAAAACGGAAATATATTTAACTATTAACCAAAACATGATATGAACGGATATTTTATATCATCACATTCATTCATCGTTGTTGATTATCAAAATGATTTGTATTTCATGCAGAAATAAGAATCATTGTAAAATAGAAAGTTGAGTTCGTTGACATCTCGGTTCTAAAAAACCATCTACCACCCATACACACATATATAGATTCATCGTGAATGCTTTCACACTATGAAGTCATTGTTATTGTTTGAATAATTAATATTTTGTATCCTATACAAACGCCATTATTCTTTTAAATAGGGAACGTGACGTCGAATGCAATAAACAGATTTCTTTGTACAAAGCGGTATTACCCTTTGGTAAGAGGATTAAAGGACATGTTAATTAGTTTATGTATTGAAATTTCAATACACTGAGTGTTGTATAACTCTGTTACAAACCATAAAAGTATCAAGCTTGGTTAATGCAAACAATATTAAAATTAACATTAAACTAAACTTTCTTTGTGGTAATTTTTTTGGTTTATACAGTAAAGATAATTCCCTGTATGGGTTATACCCAGTGTTGCCACAATTTAAAAGCTGAATGTAAAAATTGAACTAGAAAATGTACTAGATTGTACCAACTTCAAACAAATTTAATAAAATTATAGAAAGATGTATAAACATAAGTTTAAATTGAATTTTTTTCCAAAAATGTTATAGACTGTGTCAATTATTATTTTAAGGATGAAAAATTTATATAAAGTAATAATAATAATTATAAATAATAATAATAATATTTATTATTATTAATAATAATAATTTCTATCTGAATAAAAAAAAATCCCGCCTCTGGTATAGTACGTGCTCCCAGTGGGAGAAATTGGGAGAAAACGAACGCAGGAAAAATGTACTAGCGTATAAAATGTACTAAAATTGTACAATTGTACTAGCTCTGGCAACACTGGTTATACCAAAGGTGTCAAACTCAATTTTTTTTGCATGAAATTTTGAATTAGTAGGTGGGCCAGAAGATTGAAAATAAAAAAAAATTTCAAGGCGTTACTCATAAATAAATAGTTGAAATAATGAATAATATAAAATACTTAAATTATATAGAAGGTATCACCTACGCTGTATCATAATGAATACATCGAAATTAATTTTTTTACCTTATTTATTTGTTAAATAAAATCATTATCTTCTTGTTGGTGTTAGGCCATCTATTAGCAAGAGAACCAATGAAAATACCAGCTGTAATTTTTTATACCTGAATTAGAATTTTATAATCATCCAATTAATTAGAAATAACCTTTATTTCAATCGAATAAACATAATTAAATAGCCTTTATTTGTAAAAAGAACATGATAATAAAATAAAACCCCACCCCATATCGACTTGGGGTTGTGGGGGGTACTAGAGGGAGGTAATTAGGTAGAATTAGCCGTCGGTCATTGTTTTTAAGTTAGGTTAGGTTAGGTTCTACTCAAGAACACTATTTATACAACATCTTTCCCCGCCACACCCCTTGATCCTTTTTTTACCCTATTTTACCATAAAAAAAGTTATTGAATTTTCAATTTCTATGATAAAATAATAATTACTTACGGTTACGTCAATTAACAATTATAATTGTTCATAATTCCACTGAATTAATTTAATATATTTTTCACATATTATTTTCATCATTTAATTATATTTTTTCTTTATATATTTTCAAATAAAATTCATAATTTGTTAACACACGTAATTCCGAAAATGTCAAATTTTTATTCTTTAACCCTCTCTATGGGGTGACCGACGGCTGGAATATTTTTTTTTTGTATGTTCAGTACACTTTTCTTTATTACTCCCCACAACCCCAAGTCGATAGAGGGTGGGGGATGATTTTTAGATAATTACCAAAACTTCTTTCAAATACTCATTCAACACGACAATTGGTGTTTTTTTTAAGGATTTATGCATTAAGTACACTCCACTAAAAACTGTATTTAAATTAATAACAGACAGGAAAAACTAATTTTTAATCAGAAAAGACCCAAAAGAAGCGATCGAAAGAGTCGGAACAATCATGTGAAAACACCTTAAAGTACGCGCGTCAGACCTTTTGTAATTTGAAGTTTGAGCCTTAAATAACCGCGCTGTGATCGCGCAAGAAGTTTTAAAAGCCGGAAAACCTTGCAAGAAGCGATAGAAAGTGCCGGAAAAATCATTTGGAAACCCCCTAAAGTACGCGCGTCATACCTTTTCTAAATTGAAGTTTGAACCTCAAATAAGAGCGCTGTGATAGCGCAAGAAGTTTTAAAAGCCGGAAAACCTCGCAAGCAGGGCTGGATTAAGATTTATAAGGCCCGGGGCTTAAATAATGACGGGGCCCCCTTAAGGAATTCGAAAACCCGGAAAAATTCACAAAATAATATCAATACGTTAGATTTGTGGTATCAACACATCAAAAAATACAGAATGATTTACAAATGATGGGGCCCTCTTGGACCTGGAGCCCGGGGCTATAGCTCCCCCCAAGCCCCTAGCTTAATCCGGTCCTGCTCGCAAGAAGCGATAGAAAGTGCCGGAAAAATCATTTGAAAACCCCATAAAGTACGCGCCTCAAACCTTTTCTAATTTGAAGTTTGAGCCTTAAATAACCGCGCTGTGATCGCGCAAGTAGTTTTAAAAGACGGAAAACTTTGCAAGAAGCAATAATCCAATTAACAATTTTTTTATTAAATATGCCCTAGTGACATGATTTGGAATTAACTTCGTGTAAACGTTTGATTAAAAGCACCAATTACCTCGAAGCATAATTTGTTTTCAATTATGCCGATGACATAGAAAACCTACTTAATCAAAATAACTACCGTCACTAATTTATACAGAGGGTATTTCATAAATAATGTCGGTTTTCGTATGTGAAAAATCCTAGGCTTAAATTTAAACGTTGTTTTCAAGACTAGTTTCTAATTCTGCGAAGTAGTTTCTTTGAATAATTTTTTCTTTGTTTATTCACTTTGCTTTTTATAACACATAGTTTGGAGTGAGTTAAATATGAAATTAGTGGATTGCAAACAAAAGTTTCATGCATCGAGAATATGTAAAATTGAAGGAGAAGATACAGTTAATGAACGAACAGTTCAGCGTCTGTTGAATCGTCCACCTGATGGGGATATTCAGTTTGATACGTATCTGACAGATATGTCAGATGATGAAGAAACATAGTAAATTAGAAATGAGAATCGTAAACCATAATTTATAGGAAAAGATAGAAAAAAAAAGCCATAAACCAACAACGAAATAGTTACAAGCTAGGCTACTCGCTACACAGGTGATTCCTTTACCACTGACGGAGAGCGTGCCGAGACGCACCCGCTTAATTATCGGAAATAGGATCTTGGGATTTTTTTAATCATTTTTTTAATTCAAATTAATGTTATATCAAATAATTTGTATCAAGAAACCTTCCTGTCAGAGCCAAAGGTTTATCTCAAATAACCCCGTACTCAGTGATAATCTGTGAAAATGGCTGCCGAATTGAATGGGTTAAGTGGGAATGTTAAAACTTGTAACAGTTGAAGAAAAGCTAAAAAGTTTTAGAGGGCACTGTACTATACTAAGTACTAAGTACGTTATTTCGTTATTAATATTTTGATCTATGTTCTTCAATAAATAATCATGTCCTCTTCGTGAAATTCGTCATATTTTCCTTTGTAGTCAACGAATAATCAAAATAATTGCACCCTGCTGCTAGTAACGCGTTTTTAAATCTCTTCCGAGAGCAATTGTTTGGTAAAGTTCGGTTCGTCGAGTTCAAACCAAGCAGGTTTGTTCTTTGGTTCGTTGCTATGTATTTGTACCAAGCTTTCGGTTCAATATTTTTTATAAACGTTACCAATGTCATAAGTAAAGTCGAAGAGTAATAAATATGATATTTATGTATTGTTGAGACATTATTGGGAACAAAAGTTTGAAGCAGTAATAGCAGCAAGGAAAATCGTCCATCTGTTTGGGATATTGAGTCTACAAGGGAAGCAGTAGGGAACAATCCTAGTACCAACACTTAAACAACATTTAAAATCGTAAATGAGATCTATAAAAGTTGTCGAATTTACCAAGTCCTTGTTGAAAGACGCGTTGTTACTTGCGATGAAAAATGGATGGAAAATCATTGATTAGGCAAAAGACAATTACGGAAATCTGTTTCAAAGAGAAATCGATTCGAGCGGAAAGTCTTGTTGTGTGTCTTGTGGAGCTATGGGATAAAAAAAAAACGTGGATATTTATTGCAAGTAATCTCAACTTACCAACAATACAACAGCTACTTCTGTCTTGTTCTTACCATTAGATTTAAGCTATCTGGAAACTAGTTTTAAAAAGATTGTGAATTTATCACAAATATCGTGAAGTTTAAACTTTCCATGCTACTTTTTTTGACCATTCCAGTGTAATTTTCATCAAGCGTTAGATCTAGATTCTCTACTCACAATTTGGTACATTTCCCAGCGTTTTATTTCATCATATTATCATTATTTTCAGCATTTAATATTCTATATATACAAACAACTATAACTCACTTTAATAAATCGGAAAAGGTCCTTGGATGCGGTATGAAAAATTATTTCTCTGTACTGTATATAGTCACTTGATGCAAACTTCATCTGTGTCAGTTAAATTAACTATCGTTACATAATACAACTACTTATATCAATATATATTAATTATTTCGTGTATAATTTCATAATAAAAAATTAGTATTAGTTGCGGCTTCAATTTCTAAACTATTTCAGCAAAAAAGACACTATATCCTAGATTAAAATCGCGAGTTCGACGACCTCGTTTCTTTTTGCGTTACTACCAAACGGTGTCGTAACTTTGAACTCGATTATCTTTGTTCTATGGTATTCAATACGAAATATATTGGTAAACAGATATTTTGAAAAATTTATAAACATAATACTTGAGGGAAGCGTAGATTTCTAAAACTTTATCAACATACAAAGTGTTCAAAAAGGATTTCCTGTTTTTTGAGCCTTCAAAACATAATACTAAAAAAACTGTAGTGTCTCCAAAGAAGGAAGTCCCGATAAATTGATGCCTACAAACGTCTCATAAGCCACGCCACCTGTCGAGTAAATCTTGCAAATACTGGGATTATGTTGGGTAGCGCAAAACATCTACCGTGGTAGTTTCCATAAAGAAGATGCATGCCACCCGTCAACGCGAATTAATCCATACTATATCGAGAACCTTCAGAGAGCCGAGATCCAGATATGCAAGCAATATTCCAAGGAAGGACTAATCTGGATTTCGTAAACGATTAAAAGCAGCTTTTTGATTTTTTTTCCCAACCTCAATCCTTTACAGGTAAATTTACGATTATAGTGATTTTTTATGTTCAGACAGGACCAAATTCGTAAACTTTCTAGCGTTAAACTCAAACCTATAGCTCCTACCCCTTTCCAGAATATTGCCAAGGAAAGTATGTACAGAAAATATTGACAACCAACTCTTCTAAAATGTGTCTATGGCGATCTGGTTAATTTTTAAGGTTAAAATATTGGTTAAGCTGAACTAGTTTCCAATTTGCTGGAAAAAGACCTTTTTATATGATAAGGAAAATAGTTTTCTATAGACTTGTTAGTTAGAATCCATTTGGTGATATTCTATCGGTACCAGTAGTTTTAATGGTGTTGGAATTTTATATCTGGCATCGAAGAACCAATTTTAGGCAGGCTGGATAGGAATATTCCCAGTGGAACAAAAGTTTGAAGCAAATATCCGAACCAGCAAGTCAGTTTTTAACATGGAATCACAAAACGCAACTGATAACTAAATGTAATGTTATCTATGGTTAAGTTTGATTAAGAAGTTGATAATTAGCTTCGAAGTTAACCGGTTAATTTGTTTGTTTCGACTTTCTATTAGCTTTTTGTACCGATATTATTATTAACAATTGCGCCACCAAGACGTAATGCAACTAGAATTCGAAAAATTGCTAATGAAAAGCGTTGCTTTAGTATAGTGCTCCTCGATCACAAGAACAAAGCGATGCAGACCTCGAAACCGCTAGGTTGGCAATGCGAAATCGTCTGGCATACCTTAGAGATCAACAACTAGATAATTTTCGACGCACATGAAGAAATTTATAAAGTACTGATTCGAATCAAACGTTTCTATACGATTGCAGCTTTGTACTGCGTTGGCATTGGGTCAATGGACGTTATTCACGAAGATTACGGCGCATTGGAGTTTTCTGGAGAAGCGCTTGAATTGTCCTACCTTAGTGAGAAAGTAGAATTATCATTACATCCATTGCGTCGTAGCCAAACACACAATTTTCATACAAACACTCAAAAAAACAGTGAAATTTACGACTAAAGATGTTAATCATGCTCTAAACATAAACCAACCGAAACTATACAACGGAACGCGTTTGGTGGTAAGTAGATTGAACACGATTGAACGCGACGATCCATCTTGCATTCGCCATGACCATGACCAAATCACAAAAAAGAAGGTGCTTTACTGAAAAATACGATCTATTTTCATTATCCTATCATAAAAACCAAAATAGTTATTGCTGTTGAGCCCTGGTGCGGTCCATAGGCCCCCAACTGAACTTTCCCCACAACCAAGAGTGGTTCTATGTACCGCAAGACATATTTTATTCCAAATTTCCTTCACGGCCGAAGGGACCGTCTTAAAATATATCTTACAGTTAGTTGGGACCGTCCTGAGTCCTTGGAATATTACCCTAGATTTTGTGTTGGTTTCCATATTTTTTTATTTTCTTCGACGTAATATTTGATTACATTTTCTAATTTTCACATTACCTGTACCTATTTTAGTTGATTTTGTTTTTAAGGGTATGAAAACCATGACTAAAAACCTATTACAATATAAATATAACATTGAAAAATTGCTGTTGTGGTTTCCCAAAGCAAACACTGCAATAAGTAATCACTTTTTTTTCTTTGAATTTTACAATAATTTTTTTTCACTGTACCCTACACCATCTCTTCACACCTTTCGACTTAGATCTTCTTTCTTCACGAGCCAATGGGTTTTTTGGATTTGACGTTAATCTCCAACATCAACACTTAAAAAATCAGTAATTACTATATTTTCTTTTTTGTTATTTTTTTATAAATAATATGAGAATTTGTCTTTGTTATGATCGACCATGGTTCGAAGCTTTACAACCACTCCAACTATCTCATAAGCATGCTTTGTAGAAAACATCGACACCTCACGCTCCTGGCCCTGGGAAAAGTTTTTACGGAAAAATTCACTTCGAGCCCAGAGCCCAGGAAAAAGTTTATTAATTTTGGTAGGGGCTCAACGTATTACCGCAGGATAAAGTTCACTGGATTAGCTAGTTTTCTATTCTATTATTTACCAATTACCAAGTGCGTCCATATTGTAGAATTTCTACTGGAATAATTCATTATAGTAGCTTCGTTCGCACAGGGAAATCCCGGACGAATTGGAATTTGTTTCCTGCTCAAGTGCGGTTTGAATCAAGTCCGTGACTTATTTCTGATTTTTGTGTTCTGTGAACTTATTAATATTCTGTCAATGTCATCTATGACGCATATAATTTCGAGAATTTATAAAATTGTTTACAGTAGTTCAAATCCCAAATCAAGCAAAAGCTTTCTAATTATTATTCAACTTTCCAGCTCAAAATTTCCGCGGATTCTTCAGACAGTTAGAAAACGGTTTTCAACTACTGAATTCTGCGGACGTATGACTATTTATCAGTAGTGAGAAATTTCTAATAGTTTCTGTCTATCATCTCTTACGAAGTAACGTTTATAGTTCGTGCTGTTCGTGATTTTTAATTTCATTTGGTACAATTAAAATCGTGCAGACTAGTTTCTTCTGCAACTTAATTGTTAGTGTTAATTGAAAAGACGTGGATTTACCAAGTTCGATCCCAACTCTACATGGTATGAAATAAACTCGCTTTCCCTTTGTATTGACCCCAATTTTTATTTAATATTGTATTGGTGGACCCCTGCATAACGAGGACTGTAAACAATCATTCGCCGATGATAAAATTTCCTGTTTTTACATTTTTAAGGAAAATATTTCGTTTTTGTTGAATTGTAGGCTTTTTTTAATAATATTTATGGTCTTCGGTAATTATATTGAAGGAGGTCAGGAGATAATAAATAATTAGAATCTATAATTACCGTAAATCGAGGTCTGCGGTTATTATGTAAGCTATATACCGGATTTATACTAGAACTATGATTATTTTTTATACAGGAAAAAAACAAATAAATGTTTTTAATTGAAGAACGTGTTGTTGCTATTGTATACGTTCAGATAGATTCTGATAATTAGAAAAAAAAAGTACTGAAATAATATCAAGCAGTATTTACCAGATGATAACATCAATATTGAAAAAACGGGGTTAATGACCTCTTAGGGAACCATAATTTGATTTATTTTTACAATTTTTTCGATTACTAAATTAGACACGCTCGAAACAACATGATTGCGAATATTTTTTTAAGATGAATACACATTTTTTTTGAATCATATACGAGGATTATCTGACAAGTAACCGACCTAACATTTTAACGGTTTTTTCTGGGAGAAAACTGTGGGCGGACAACCAATTCGAAGTTCAATGTGTGAATTATTACTGTTTGTATCAAATTCCTTTTTACCCTTTAGGTTGTAGGTCTATAGAAATTTACTTTTACAATAATCAATAACTTAATTATAAACAATTAACGTACATTTGTTCTTATTCATAGAAACCTTCTTTGTTTCGTTCCGTGTCAACTGTCAACGTCAAAACTTTTCTTATCATGTCATCCAATGTTTCTTTTATGTTGTCTTTTGGCTCACCAAACTTTTATTACTTATATTGAATTGTACATTTTCTATAATTGTCCTCACCAGCTCAACTGCCTTCTTTTCTTTCTTGTCAATCCCTGTAGCTTGTATTTTACTCTTACGTTGCTGATTTAGCACCGCAGACATATGCTAGTATGGGACATTTTTGTTTTTATTGACACACTTCCCTCTTAGTTATAAATCGATTGACAAGAAAATTGTATACCATGTCTTGGAACCCTATCGTACGACTTTTCCATATCGATAAATGAAAAGTACATGTTTCCTTTCGCAGTCAAAGTTTTTTTTATTATTTGTTTTAAAATGGAAATGCGGTCTTGTTTCTGAATCCACTTTGTGAATTTGATTCTAGGTCTTTTCTATTATCAAATTTATTCCTCAATAGTTATTACAATCCGATTTATCCCCTTTTTTTGAGTATTGCATTATAAGTACCATTCACCAATGCAACGGTACCTGTACCCCTTGTTCACCCTCAGATATTATTTATATCATTGTCGAGGGTTTTTCCGTTCTTCAAAGAATAAATTACTTCTTTTTGTTGTTGGGAAATCTTTGACCACTGAGCTATTTTTCAATTCTGGGAACAGAAAATAATCGAATAGTGTACATGAGATAGCAATTCAAACTTTAATTCATCAATTTTGGACATTGCAAGCACGGATTAGTGAGCTGGTTCATTTTCTTGATGAAACAAACCAAACGCGGCCTTTTTTGCTTGATTTCTTCGCTCAAACGTTGAAATAAGTTCGCATAATGACTCCCTTTGATAGTTTTTCCTTTTTTAAGATAGTTAAAGAAAATTAGCCCACGAGTAACCCAAAAAAACTGACGCCATAACCTTGTCTGAAGATGGAACGGCTTTTGACTTCTTTGGAGGCGGTTCTTCCTTTTCAGTCCATTTGCCCTTATCACCAGATTTAGTACCATGCGACTTTTAGGTCTCCGAATATTAGAAATATCTAGCAAGACAACAAAACGTCAGTAAAAATGGTACAAAACAGACCCACAGATCACCAACCATTTTCTTCAAATTCAGATAATGATAATGGAAGTTTTCAAACATCTAGACTTAATAATAATAATTTTAGTCTATGTTTAGTATCAGTTTATTGTTTTTTAAGTCACATGCAAGAATTTTTACTTTGTGGCAAAAAATTATGAAGGCCACTAGACTTAATGTCAAGGCAACGGCAAGTCTCTGTAAACAAATTCCTAACCTCAAATTTTATCTAATATTTTGTACCTAGTTTAACACTGAAAATAACGAAGCTAAGTTCTACGAAAGTCAGCTGATTTGTTGAGCTAAAAGTAACTAGATCGCAGCTTGCACGCAACAAAAATAGCACAAAACTGATAATGTCAAAATCTTGCATGAAACGATCAGATGAACTTCATTTGCGTATACTTTTGATCAATAAATATTGCGTTTTGAATTGCATTGCACGGTGTATTGCATCATGTCAAGCGGCCTTAAGTTTCGGTGTAAAATATGATATTATGAATTTATAACGTCGGCCTGATTTTGGACGGTTAATCAGTCACTCCCATTTAACATGACGCGGTCAAAACTGTTTGGATAATTAAATTGATACCAATTTTTTAATAGAGGCGTGGATATGACCATTAAATTAGCAATTAAAACTATTTTCCTCTTGTATTTGTATCGATTAGTCTCATATTTAGTTAAATAGATTGACTAATCAAATAGGGTATTATATTTTTCTACTTTGGTTAGATGAACAACTTCTTTACGTCAAGAAAAATCGATAAAGTTGGTTTTAAAAAACAGTAGTGAAAAAAATATGTTCCTTTTTAATATCCATAACTTTTTAATCTATTTTTCAAATGTTGTGATGTTTGTCCTAGATTTTGAATCAAATTTTTAATTAATAACTTTATTGCAACAAAGAAACAGGCCAAATGTCATTATAAAAAAGAAGATATAGTTTTCGAACTCAACCTAAATCTTTTATATATTTGATGTAAGAAAATTTATTTGTTACTTTATTAATTCTTACCTTGATGGTAACGTTTTTTGTTCAAATACTGTAATGGAATCAAGAACAAATCTTATTGACATCAAGGTTATAATTAGATTTAATTCTGCATTTAATACATCTGCTACACGTTCTGATGACCTCTAAATTAAAGATTAAAATATTTACAGATCCGTAGATGTTTGAAAAAAGATATCGAGATATCGATTAAGAACATGTGATAATTTTAATGATATTCTAGTATTCTATTCAGTTGTTTTTTAATATCAAGCACCAGTTATTCGAATTAGAATAATTTAACTTTAAATTCAGTCTTGGAAGTACGTTATAAATATTTCTTTAATTTCTTTCCCTAATGCAATTAAATAAATAGTCCGAACCTGCTTCAGGAATTGATTTAATAGCATATTATACAATAGATCAAATAACCTTGACCATATCGTTACTATAAACTCGCTTGAATTCATATTTATATAGAAGTAGCTGTAAAACATTTCGAACTATAGTCGTACCAGGTACGAAACATTTTGAAGAAGCTTAGCAAATATTGTTTACGTTGCATAATTGTATGCTAATAATTTTTAAACACTTTTCAAGGTAAATGGATTTCGTTAAGGAAAGAATCTAAAAATTTGGCTCGCCAAACTATAATATACAGGGTGTCCCACGACCAGTTAAAACTATCTGTATGTGGCAAAATACTTATAGTAAAATTATGAAAATTTCTACGTTTCTTTTTTTGAACAACCTGTATATTAATATATTTTTGAAATATACGTAAAATTTCAGTATACTTTTGTCTAAAAAATTGTTTCAAAAAATGCATACTTTTTGAGTTATCAATTTATTTGTAAAAAATTTGACCGTTGCAGACCCTTATAAATTATTTTTTTACGAGGACACCCTTAAAGCTATGAAAATGTTTTCTGTTCGGTTGCTTTTAGAAAGGTCTGACGTATTTGATTCTATGTTGAAAAATTTTTCATTTTATACAGGGAGTGTATAAAAAGTGTTCAAAGTTTAACTTCATAAATATCAAATTTCTTCATTCTTTTAAATAGAACTACCCGGTTTTTTCTATTTTAATGCATTCAGGGGTGAAAAATAAGGCAAATTCATGTATACTTTCCTATACCTAAACCCGACCGTTATCCAGATATTAAATGTAAATATTAACGGGTCAAAATAAAATTTAGACCACACCTGTATATCTAAAAATGTACAGAGAACATTTAATATCTGAATAGGGGTAAGGTTTAGGAAATAATACATAAATTAGCCTTATTTTATAGAAAATAGAAAGAACCGGGTGGTTCTATTTAAAAAAATAAAGAAATTTGATATTTATGAAGTTGAACTTTGAACACTTTTTATACACACCCTGTATAGAAGGAAAAATTTTTCAAAATAGATTCAAATACGTCTGACCTTGCTTAAAGCAACCGACTAGAAACTATTTTCATATCTTCAAGGGTATTCTCGTAAAAAAATAATTTATAAGGGTCTGCAACGGTCAAATTTTTGATAACTCAAAAAGTATGCATTTTTTGAAAAGTTTTTAGACAATAGTATACTAAAATTTCACCTAGATTTCAAAAATGTATTAATACACAGGGTGTCGGCAATCTTTGAAAATCTTTTAGTTAAAAAGATCGTATCCGATAACCCAAACGTAGAAATTTTATTTTGCCATATACAGTTTTAACTCGTCGTGGGACACCCTGTATAATGGTGTGGACGAAATGAACCTTCGGTGGCGGTTTTTTTGAGTCACCGTCTTGTTATACGAAAAACAACTTTTACAGCCGGTTTCTTATTTAAAAAAAGCTTCAAATTCAAGTTTTCCATTAAATTCATGCACGAGTTTCATAATTGACATTTAGTATAATAAATGTTGTTGTTTTGAAACAAATTCGGGATTAATCGAGTAGGTGCCATCGATTGCACTTTAATTCTTATACCAGGTGGAAAAGAAAAGGAATTTTTACAAATCCAAGAGGCTTTTTTGCATTAAACGTACAAAATGTATGCGATGCTCAGCTTCGAGTTATAGCTCGTCGGAGGCTCAAAATTTATGTGTGCAGAGTGAGTTTTATGTATGAAACGCCTCAATAATCTCGGAAACGAATAATCAGTATTTCATAAGTATTTATAAAAACACAAAATATCTAGGGCGATACATTTGAAATAACAAACTTCATTATTTTTCCGTAAAAAGGAAAGATCTGACAACAATGCTTAATCTGTCAAACTCTTTCAGAAAGAAAATACACGAGAACGAATGATTTGAAAAACATCTTTCTTATTATAAGTAGGAAAAAATTATAAAAAACGACTTTAGGAGCAAAATGAAGCACAACTAGATATCTTGTTAAGCAATTTAGCTGCAGAAATTATTTAAAAATCGTTACTAGAGGACTTTGGTAGTGCAAAAATCGAAGAAAATCATAAGTAGGTCAGGTCAAAGCATGTTTGGTAAAATATATTTATTAAATAGATTTTAGGAACGAAAAAATAGAAGACTCGTTGAATCAACTTTGTCCATGTCTATATTAGTACATTCTACATCACTGATAATACCCGAGAATTCCGCCATGTATCTCAATAAATGTAAATCTGACGGTGCAAGGTCAGGACTAAATGTTGAATGTAGTAGAAGCTGAATACCAACAAGTTGTAAGAGCACCCGCTTTTAGTTAACTAAACTTGGATATTTATTCGATAAAATCTGTCCACTATATACCTCAGCATTGGAACCTCGACCACCTGAAATGATTTCGAAGAACACTTGAGGCGGATTCACACCAACGGGCACAGTCAGAGATATTCAAGTCAAGATCGCTGCCTCGGAATTTCAATCAGAGTGTTCTCACTGGCGGGAACGGTACGGGCACACTCAGATCAAGACCGGCCGGCTGCCCGTGGGCTCGCCTTCCCGGCAATCAGGACTGTGCCCACCCCCGCCCGACCTCTACCATTCTGTGAGTGTGATTCATAGGCACAGACTACCTGCAATCTGCCCGCGCTGTTTGAATTGACTGGACGTTGATCTGACCGTGACCTAATATGACTGTGCCCGCTGGTGTGATTCCGCCTCTAACCTACACTCAAAACTTCAGTTCGAAGGAAAGATTAAACCAACGCTGAGCTATTCCTCTTCAATATCAAATATTTTCCTTGCTGCCACGGCAGCTGTAAGCTTTCGTTTCCAATAACAATACAGCGTCTTCAATTAACAAAACGAGAATAGTTAAGGGAAAATAAAGTTTGTCACATCGTTTTACATGAGAAAAATTGCACGCCGATACTTAATGCGCAGGAAACTTTTTCTTTATTTCCACTATATAAACCTTTGAAGAAAACCTTAGTTAATAATTCTTCGTTTTCATTGCAGGCTTACATGAAACCGCGTAGTACATCCGTCCAGATTACCAAAATTGTTGCAGTTACTATAGTCCTTTGTTCTGTTATCTTGGGAGGATTCTTATTAGCTTCAGCATACGTCACAGCTAACGCTTCTTGTAAACAGCTGGAGCAAGAATTAGATATTCTCAGCGAGGCGGCGGAAAGATTTCAGTCACCTTTACAACCAGAAGCTCTAATACAAGTAAGTAGAATAGTGATTATTATTTCCTTTTAGTTCATATCTTCTCGTATCAGATTGGACAGACAGGATACGAAATGAAGTAATTGTAGAAAAGCTCAAACAGGAACCGATACCAAACAAAATAGTTGAAAGATGTTTCAACTTATAAGAAAAGTGGCAGATGCAAAAAAAAGACGCAGGCTACAAGTAGTACAGGAAGGAGGAAGAGAAGGAAAACAAAACAGCAAATTAAATAGTAAAGGATCAGAAATAATGGAATACTAATACTTATTTCTTTCTGATACCATTCACAGTATTACGAAGATGGTTCCAGAAGTACCTGGTCTCACCTAGAGATGACGGTAGTTGCTTGAAGAATATCATTGTATTAGAAAGTACACAATTTGTACATAAAATGTTTCAAGATTGAAGAGGCCACGTTATTTAGTATTTGTTTCAATAGTGAACGTAATCAGTCAATTTGTAAACATGGAAAAATTGGTCATCGTCATCAGATTCTACTCTGGAGAGACTGAAACTCGGTATCAACAGTAAAATATTGGATACCTGCGAAGATCAGCATCGCTGTGGTTGACTAAATGAGGTAATGAACAAAAACAGCGTCGTTTCCATCGATTGCTTCGTAATTTTTCATATATAAAACCAAATTTTTGTGCCGTTCCATAACTTAGGCTTATTAATTCACACCCGAAGCAAAAAAACTATCAAAACAATGGACTGAGAAAGGAGAACCGGTCTCCGAAGAACGCTCCACCTGCGGACAAGGTCATGGAGTCGGTTTTTTGGAACGCGCGTGGGATAATTTTAATTGAATTTCTTGAAAAAGAAAACACTATCAACGGCGAGTATTATTGCAACGTTTGAGCAAAGAAAATTAACGGATTAAAGTTAGTATTGCTATCTCTTGCATCCTATTAGCCAGATTTAGCCACCAGACTTAAGAAAATGGCTCGGTGGTCGAAGTTATTGGCCATTCTTATAATAAAAACTTATTGAACATCGCTGGGTAGCTAAAAGGAGATTACGTTTTTATCTTTTCTTCTGGAATCATCTTCGTATATCACGATACAAATGTCACAGCTGATATTCGAAAGCAACGAAATTAATATTTACGAGAAAAAAAAAAAAAAATAAATGACGACTGATTTTCTACATAAAACATGTATAGTTGTTTTAGTAATGTTTCTGAAATTGGTGTGATCATAAAAACCGGATTGTCTGTATGTAACAATTACTCAATCGCTTTCAAGTATTATTCAACTTTTATTTGCGAAATTGAAACTTTTAACGTTCCATATTTTAAACAATATAAAATGATTATTGATAGTTTTTATATTACCTATAAACTGAAGACATTATTTCAATTATGATAGATTGATTTTACTACTAACCTACTTAGTGCAGCCAAGGTTCACTGCAGGATTAAACTATCAAAGTGTCGAAGGATTCAAGATTTTCTTCGACAAAATCCAACCTACTTAACAGTAAATTCAAGTTCAAACTTTCCAGCAGGAAGAAATGGGAACTAAAACACGTCATCTTGCTTTCAGATGATGACATCTACTACATGAATACATGGGTGATTCCGTTCTAACTGTGATATTCAATGTCCTGTATTGTTTTTTTGTACTAGTCATTAATTAATAATCAATTAATAAAAATTTTGTGTTAATTGAATAATTCTTAAGATATTTAAACATTATTTTTATACAATATAACTTGCCACTTAAAGAAAACTTATACTACATCACTTGAATGTCAGTACCGTGTCATGTCCATTCCTAGAATTTACCGATAAATTATTAATTTTTTTTGTCGTAACAAATGATTTAAACTAATTACCTTATAAATTCTAATGTTTATGATCAAACTGAGGAAAATTGATGCACTTGTTGTTTAATATCTTAAGTTACCATGTCAGTACCGTGGATAAATGAGTCAGTACCGTGGAACTCAAAATCCGACATTTGTGTCTTGCTCGTGATACTTTGAAGTTGTAGTAAATTCCTCTTAGAGTTTTATTTTTACAGTAAAATAGATGAATAATATGCATAAAAAAGTTAGAAAAGTTAAATTTTAAAATCTTGAAATTTTGAATACAAAAAATCACAGTTAGAACGGAATCACCCACATCTAAAAAGTATATAAGCAAAAAGGAAGTAAAGGACATGCTTCTGTTAGGTACCTAGGCTTACTTCCGTAGATAATATCCACCATATCAAAGCAGATTTTGAATTGCTACAATGCGCTAGCTGTCGAAAGGTAGATTTGCTTTGAAAGCACTCGTCTTCTGCAACAAATCTTGGTGTACATTTCAGAATTGATCATTCTACGTTGCTCTATTGGAACGGTGACGAAATATTCGACAAAACAGTCGACCATTTGCCTCCAAGTGCTAATGAAGTGCGCGAACAATTTCAGTTGGATTTGGCTCGTCTTGATAGATTGACAAATCTTTTTGACAGCCAAATCTTCAATGTATGCGAGTGAAACTAATGCCTCTATCTCACAGTATGTCACATGACGATCTGGCAATATCAGTTGACCCAGAACATCGATTTATATCAATTTTTAGACCAAGACGAATATTTCAAGTTTCAACTCAAATAGCATTCGTATTACAACACGCTCACCATTAAAAATGTCAAACTTCATGATGGTTACGTTAGGGCCTTTTCACACCAAACGAATCCGAATCAATCAGAATCACTCCTAATCAAGTTGAATCTGATTCAATCAGGTTTGATTCGAGGTTGCACTTGATTCAACCTGATTCCTCGTACGGTCAGTCTTGAATCAACAACCATACGAGATGGACGTGGAGTTACTAATTTTAAAAGTTTTTATTGCGCAGTGATTCAGCGGGTGTGAAAGGGTGGAGATGACTAATCAGATTCAACTTGATTCGGATTCGTTTGGTGTGAAAGGGGCCTTAGATATGACATATTCACATATCTCAAAACTTGAGTAGCAGCCCTCGTATTTTCTATTGCTACAGCTTCACGGTATTTATGATTTTACTCTTTTAAATGTTGAACAGGATTTGGTTTTGTTTAATTTAAATCGTCACATTTTTCTGGTTAGTTCATTGGTCGCTTTTAGAAATGTCTTGTTCTCGAATTTTCATTTTTTGCAATCAGATTTTGACATTAATATTATTCTAATGGTGGGTAACGAAATTAGTTGGAAAATAAATATGATATCTTGAATACAGACACATAAATTCAATGGAAGAATTTGTTTATCGATTACCAATGCCAATGTTTTTTTTTTCATAATTGCTAGTCACTATTTCCACTGGAATTTTTAAAATAATAATCGTGAGTATAATTGCTATTACAATAAGAATAAACAGTTAACATAAAAACATAAACAAAGGCTTTGTTTTTAATGAAGTATTTACTATTCAGGTCGTAGCCTTAAGAAGAATCGGACGGCGTTATTTGAAGAAACCTTCGTTTTAATATATACAATTACATCATTTAACTGTACGTTTCATGTACGAAATAAAAACAAATTGTATATATAAGATGCGTTTTATGTTTTTTTTGGTCTACTGAAATCTTTAGCGGTGATATTAGTGTGGAGGATAGTTGAATCTAGAGGTATTTTTCAAGCAACTACAGCCATCTATAAGTCAGGCTTGGTACTTCTTCGTATTGACTCAGGTCTACGAAAATTTGTTGGTTATTTATTTGAAAAACTATTTAGTGAAAAGCTTTGTGGTTTCGTAGATTAAATAAGGGTAGTTTTATCTGAATGATAATAAAAAATTCTTCATCATTGTCGTGTTTGCAGACAGTCGAACCAAAGATTGAATCGTTGCCTACTTTCACCAATTTGTATGTCAGGACGATGCACATTTAAATGACCCTACCTTCGAATCCTCCTAACTGTATTCCGTTCTTTCTTCAGATACAGATACACTGAAAAAAAACTGTTGTTAATAAACCGATTTGGAAAAACACATATCTTACTAAAAATCAATTGTTATTATTAATTGTATTAATCGTATCTGTTATATTGTGTGATTATTTATTTTATTATTATAATTCTACTTTATATTAGAACTAAAATTTGTATATTGACGAAAAAATTTACTTCAATTCCACCATAACTAATAAATAATAAAAAAATGGAAATTATTGTAAGAAAAAACATACTTTTTATTATTTAGCAGTATAACTGCTACTCTGTATCAATTTTATTCAACCTAAAGCCGAGTTTACACGTATCAAGTAGCTAAAGCAAGTTACTAAGGCCAGGAACTAAATTTTAAGTCCGGTTTTTTAGCGAGTGTCTACATTTTGATAAGTATTCCGGTTTAATTGTCATTTAGTACTGTGAAATTCAACATGTTTGAAAAAATAAGTGCAGCAATACGGCATTGTATATTGGCAAATTGGCCTAACCAACAATTTCCCTATATTGAAGTTTAGTACAAAAAAATAATTCAGTAATGTCAATATTTCGATGCAAACATGGCCTAATCTCAGTTTATCATGTAACTAAGAGATGGCGCCACTAAATATCTCTTTCCATAGCAGTGACATCTTGTGACAAAAACGCAAAAATGACTTGCTTAAGCCATTTTTGCACACTAGCAATTCTGTAATTTGGTGTGATGCATTTAATATTAAAATTAAAGCGGCCGATAATGATGAAAAAACAAGATTTGAACAAGAAAGAAACTTACATTCGCTCAAGGCAAATGCTGCAAGAGAAGGCTTAAAAAAAGATATAGAAATATATAAAAATAATGAAGATGAGTGTGTAAATTAGCTTAGATCTTATGAAAACACTTCCAGCCCCTGTTATTAGCACAGGATTATGTTTTTACAAGCGTCAACTCTGGACATACAGCTTAGGTGTTCTTAATATGAAAAATAATGAAGTCTACATGTTTTTGTGGGATGAAACTATAGCATCCAGAGGTCTCAAAGTAAAATACAAACATCTTATAATGTATTCTGATCAATTTGGAGGGCAATATAGGAATATCAAGATGGCTTTTTTCAGTTTCAGTTTATTGTTTCCAGTTCTACTGAATATGGTATTTATAAAATTGACGATTGATTTTTTTTTGAGCTGACGTTCATACATGTCATGCGTTCAGGATTTTGGTTTAGAATAAAAGCAGAAACGGTTCTTCAAAAACATCCATGTGCCTGAAGACTGGAAGCAAGTTATTTTAGTGGCTAGAAAGATTAAACCGTTCAAAATTCTCTAGAAAAAAATATTACAAATTTTCGACTAGTTTCGACTACTGATTTAATCTCTTGAAACTCAAAAAGTTCCTTTTTCAGCACATTTTTTTTTAATCCTAGGACCAGCTAAAACTCACTAGCATTAAATCTGGTTTGTGAGGAAGATGTGGATAGATAATTAGACTTTAGGGGCTAAAAACACTCTTCTAATGATTCTCGTATCCAGCGAAACAAACAGTTGAAAATTATGGACACAAGTCAGCGCAAAGCTCAATTTGAAATATTTTTCAAAAGAACTTGACTGAGTAGTCGTTCGAGCTCTACTATAATAAAACAGATCGAAGTAACAACTTTGTGTAATATAAAGAAAGCAGATTATCATCCAGCGACCAATTGTAGGCGCTGAAAACCGGCGTCGGTTTTTCTGCTGGTGCGTGTAAAAACGACGCTGATTTTCTGCCAGTGACAAAGCCGATTTGATGGAGTCGGGATGTCGAATTCATCCTTAGATGAAAAGTTTGTGCTACTGAAAAATGCGTTGTTACGAATACAAACGTAATTTACTGTTTGAATTGTTTTCTTTTCATAAAATATTGGAAATAAACGGGTTGTTGTTAATAAAAATCTAACCAATTACTTTTGCGTAACATTTCGAGATCTTAGCCGCTTGTCTCACGAGGCAGATTTTCTAAAAATTTCGAATATCAAAATTTCACTATCACTAGAATTGAAAATTCATTCCGGTAAATTCGTCGGTGCCAGTTTACGCTTGTTGCGAGTTACGACTAGTTTTATCTTTGCCCATAACCTGGCGCTTATCTGCGCCTGTTGCCGCATTAACAGGCAATATGCGGCCTAAACCATATTGAAATTTATGAAGCCAAGACTAATGGATTGCACGACGTAAAAACAAACACGTGAAGATGTATTCTTTTGGTTTAAAGATTACTCGTTTATAAAAGTGTAATTTTCTCAACTAATTTATCCGTTTGGATAATAAAAAAAATCATTAAAAGAGAAATCTCTGATAATAATGATTATTACACACTTTCATTATTATTTGTTACAGAGGCAAATGACCTCATTACTAGGTAGCAACAAATTTAAATTGATATTTCTTTTCATTATTGTGAATTCAGATTACGACGTTAGAATCAAATAAAAATTTACATCCCCTAAAACTAGTATATAAATTTATCAATAGTAGTAGGTACTTCATTAAATATTTTTCACAGTCGTCGTTTCTATTTAAACTTGTGTGAACGAAAATATTTATATATTCACAATAAAGAGTTGCATCAACAGTTTGTCAAGGCTTCTGCACTTTAAAATGGTTTCTAAGATATTCCGAAACAATTTTATGACATTTGAATATTCCATATTGCCGTTATCTTTGCTCTCATTTCCAGAAATTTCTTTTCGAAACAATCAAAACACTGGGCTGAAAAGGAAGATCCACCTCCAACGAAAACAAAGACTTTTCATCTGCAGGCAAGGTCACGGCGTCGGTTTTTTGGGAAAAACTATCAATGGCATGCATTATGCGAACTTATTGCAGCGTTTGAGCAAGCAAAAATGTCCTCATTTGGTTTGTTTCATCAATACAATGAACCAGCTCACAAATCCGTGCTTGCAATGTCCTAAATTCATGAATTAAAGTTTGAATTGCTACCTCATGCACACTATTCGCCAGATTTAGCCCTCTCTGATTATTTTCTGTACCCAGACTTGAATGAATCACTTGGTGGTTAAAAATTTTCCAACAATGAAGAGGTAATATCGGCAGTTAATGGCTATTTCGAGTTGCTTGACGATTCTTAATATAATAAGGGTATAGAACTGATTAAACAAAGTCTCTTGTCTTCTACTTATTGCAGTTGTAGTCACAATCTGAAGATGTCAACACTTATCTTCCATTACCTTAGGGCATAAATGAGCCATGTCTGTATGTCTTCATAGAGCCCTTCGATTTGGATGACCACATACTTTATTTACCATACCTGTCCCCTAGAGACTTTTTCCTGTTTCCAAACTATAAAGATGAACATGAAGCATTCATAAAGATCTCTTTGATGTAAATCATATCCACTGATATTCATACTAGGTAAAACTACAGATAATAGATAGGAATGGGCGGTAGATTTGGAATCGATATACCAAAATGTAGAGAAAAAGTAAATATCATTTTAATATTTATTTTTTCAGGATTCATCTGCAGCACCTACAACAAATTTCAAACGTCAGGTAGAACCACTGAACTCTGAAGCGCCTTCTCACATAACTAAAGAACTAACCAATAACATTGACGATGATTCATCGGAAAGCGATTCGTCTGAAGATTCAGAAGAACTCCCTATCAAAGAAACCAAGAAGAGTGCAGCCTTACCTATTGAAATGAACGATTTGATTACTCATTTACTTGAAAAGAACCAAAAATCGAAAATGAATTGCGTGGTCGAGAAGAAGAAAGCCGAAGAATTCGTCGATCATCAACCCAGAACTGTCAGTTTACCTTTTGGAATTAATTTAACGACAAATCCTAGATTTGAAAAACTTACTGGCGAGCGTATGGTTATCGTTTGCGAAAGTGGTACTATGCAAAAGTATGTTAACTATTAATTATATACTGAATCAATTGCGGGATCAAATTTTAATTTTATAGTGCCGAACCCTCAATGAAACCGAAAGAGGAAAATGAAGACGACGAAGATAACGATGATGATGACGAGGAAACTATTATGATACATCCAATTATGATCCCGATACCTCAGACACAATTCCAAACCCATATGCCTCAACAAATGCCACCGATGCCCCAACAACGTCCAGAGCAAATGCGTCCCATTATCCAAATTGAAACGTTTAGACCATCAGCGCCATCCATGAGACCATCTGTGCCCTCCATGAGACCATCTGTGCCCTCCATGAGACCATCTGTGCCCTCCATGGGACCATCTGTGCCCTCCATGGGACCATCTGTGCCATCCATGAGACCATCTATGATGCCACAACAGCAACCCCAAGAACAGATACAAATGAGACCACAAATCCAGATACACGTTCAACCACAACAACCACAACAAGGTAAATAATCCACTATTTCCAGTTATTATACTTTTGAATGAGAAATGTTTCGATTGATATTTCTAGCCGAGTTCCCACCAAATCCTATCCTACAACACATCGTTAGACAAATTGTTGCTCAGAAAATAATGGAAAGCCAAAGATTACGCGAACAACAATTGAGAGAACAACAAGAAGAGCAACAACAACAACAACAAGTCCAATCAGAAGTTAACCAAGATGTTGATGAACGTCCACGGTTCGTTCAAATCGAACAAATCGGACAACCGATCGGTCAGCACAGATTTCCTCTTCCCGAAGAAATTTTAACTCAACTCAACAGGTAAATATCCTCATAAATATTAATATACGGTATTTATTTTCGTTTTTTTTCTTCAGATTACCCAATCGCGAAGTTATCGTAGCCGTACCTGATAATGCTTCCGAAGAACCACAGCAAGATATCCAATACGTACAACAACAAAGAGAAAGCGCTAACGAGATGAATGGAAGACAATCGTACAGTTCGGTTCCTATGAGTATCCCAGTTGGAATGACCCACGATCAAGAAGCTACCGAACCGGAGCAACAAGCCACTGATGAAAGGCACCACTGTAAGTAATTACCAACATTCTTTCGGTTATTCCTTCGTTAATTTCTTTTTTTAAGTAAAAAGCAAGCAAAAGGGTAGTTCGAGTGGTGCCTGTCGTGTGAAGATGCTTGTGGAGATTGATCTTGAACTTCTGTAGGTTGTATTGTGCGAGAAAGACGTGCCTTGGTGGTTAATTCCACGGGGACTGTAGTAGTAGGACTGCTTTCTTCCAAAAGAACGTACGGACGGTTGGAGGCAGTCAGCTCTAAACCCCTATCGAAACGCCTTGCCATGGAGATCATTGGAGCGTTAACTGGAGCCGTGATAGACGATCAAATTTTGTAAAGAGACTCACGACATGTTTAAGGAGGCCTACTGTGATACTAACAAGGCTAAATCGGATGTTTTGGAGTTGCACAAGCTGTTTGGAGAAGGTAGAGAAAGAGTGAAAGACGCCCTTCGATCAGCAAGACCAACGAAATGTGTTGAGAGTGAAAAATAAACGTAGGGTTGTAAGGATGAGTATCAGAATGTTTGCTAATAAATTGAGCATTCCTCAAAGCCAAGTTTTTGAGATCGTGAAGAAGAAAACTTGTGCCGTGACACAGGAATTGAATAAAAACGGTTCAGGCGTTTCTGGACGCGTAGGAAAATTGGGAAACTCGTTGGCTGTAGTATTTAGATGCGAAAAGGTGCTACTTTGAAAGATTCTATTTGTTTGTACTATTTTCATGGATAAATATTTGACAAAAGTGGGTATTTTTTCATGTTTTTTCCATAATAATTTTATTTTTTTGCAGATGTTCAACCCAGATCAGTTTGATGAGGTTAAATTGAGGTTGAAACAGTGTGATTTCGAAAATTACCTAATCACATGCTTACCAATTAAAAAAATCACTTAAGTAGATAAAATAGTGGCACAATTTAGTACTACTAATTAAGATTTCTATATGTAAATATCTATTTGTTATGGATAAGTTTTATTCCCTTTTTTTTTGACGTGTATTCTTCAAAGGGTAATATTTAAAACAATAAAGTTTATTTTTCGAATTTAGTTTAATGGTTTATATGTAAATACCAGAAATATGTCTAATTAATTGTGATTTTATGGAAAATAAAATATATTTTCTTGTTTTTTAATAATTTTCATTCATTCCTACTTCCTCGTAAGTTTTACTTTCGATGGTTGTCAATTTCCTATCCCTAGATCTGTTTTCAGAAACCTTCCTCAGTTATAATGGTCTATTGCTATTTGTTTTACAATCTAATAATTCAAAAACAATAAATTTACTACCATAAGTTCTGTAGAATCAGACTTAATCAGACCATAAGCTATGCAGTTTTCGTATGGTGGCAAAAACATAAACCAAAATTAGGGAAACAACCCTAGATAAACCCTTGACACGATCATGTCCCTAATAGGCAACACCACAAGTCATTTTAGACTTGCTCCATTTGGAGATCTTTGTAGAAAGTAGAGACATCCAAGGAACAGAACATAAAACCCAGCGACATGTTGTTGTAGCATAGATGTTACGTCTTCCAAACTTGCTTTTTAGAAAACTATAAAGTCATATTAACAAGTCGACTGCAATGACAAATGCAGATATTGCTCATTGGTACTCTACGCTGATGGTTTCCAAATGGGAAATGGACAAGAAGAGGCAGGAATATATGGCTCAGGAGCAAGCTCGCTATCCCAATACCGCAATAAGATATCAGAGCCCCCTTTCATAGGAAAACAACAGTGGGAAAACGGGAAAACATCAGAATAACTTCCCAGGACTGATACGATTGGTCCCTAAAAAGCCCTTTCATTAAGACTTTTAGCTAGTTTATCTATAGACAAGTTTTCCAATGCTCTTTTCCCAAATACCCAACACTAATGAATTCAAAAAGGCATCGACGTGGCTGTGAAGATCTTCGTTGGCTTGGAAGCGTTGTTATATTACCCATGGAAAAAGGTGAATGTCACTGGGTGATAATTCAGAAATGTACGGCGAATGAACAAGAATGTCCCTTTGAAATTATTCAAAGAGCCTTTTAAAAGCACTAGCATTCATTATCCAAGAAAGAAATTATATTCTAGATAGCAGCAATTTCATCTAGCCTAAAATAAATAACCAGAAGGTTAGCAGCAGGTATTTTTAGCCTCAATCTTGAGAATTTTAAACAGTGAAAGTAAATGACAAATGTGTCTACATCTGGCTGCTATATGAAGTGGATATCTTTTATTTTGTAATAAATTGCTGTTTTCTAGAGGTTCACAATCATCCTGACTGGGTTCCTTCTCGAAATATGTCACGCAAATCCCTAAATTTTCGAAAAAATACTGACGTCTTCAAATTTATTACCAGCAATTATCCAAGGAAGAAATTATATCCTAGATGGCAGCAATCAAAGACAATTTCATCTAGTCTAAAATAAATAACCAGAGCTTACCTAAGCAGCAGGTACTTTTAGCCTCATTCTTGAGAATTTTCAACAGTGGAAGTAATTTGTCTTTATCTCGCTGCTAGATGAAGTGGATTACAGTCATCCTGACTGGATTTCTTCTCGAAATAACGGACACAAATCGCTAAATTTCTGACAAATTAAGAAACACTTTTTGGTAGTGAAGTAGGTGGGTAAAAACAGAGAAATGTAACTCGGTTTTTACCTACATGCATAGAAGTCTTTAATTATCCACATAAAGTCTAATTGATAAAATATAATTAAAATAAACATAAAAACGTACACAATATTTATAACACACCTTGTAACTGTTTACCCACAAACAGACTAATCGTGAAATTGATACTTGATTCAATTTGAGGTTATAACTGAAGTTAGTTTATCTCTATTTTTGGCAAACACGCTTTGTTTTGATAACTGATTGATGATTGAAGATAACTGATCGATGATTTTAGTTAATTTTGAAAAAACTTTGGATTTTTTAGTCTGAAATCCCACTTATTTCTTTACAAATCACTTATGACGAGTAATTTGCTCACCAAGTTGACAGTTCTAATTTTTGTAACTAATATTTTCGAAAAGTTAATGGTTAGAATGACAAAAATAAAAATTTTAGAAAGAAACGTTTTTAATGAAAGCAAGTTGAATGCAAATAGAAGTTTCCTACATTTTTAAGATTCAGATTAGTCATGAGGATTCACTTATTTTGGCTTCTCCTCACTAGATGTCGTTAGGTGTTACGTTCGCTATAAATTTCTATACAATTCCCTACATTAGAATCAACAAAGATCGCTAAGGCGTTCTTCCAATCAAGTCCCACAAATAAAAATAGCACGTCTTTAGAAACTGAAGCTTATCTTTTGTTGAACTTAGTAGGACTTCAAAAAAGAGGATATTAACAATATAGGTTTGTTCTTGGTAGCTACTCTGGAGCTGTATTGAACCGGTCCAGTGCAGGCCAGTTCTTGAGTGTATAGAATTAGTTCCATCGAATACAAAGAACAATATAGTGCAGAGGTTATTTCATGTGATTCAGGCCTTATAGGAAAACGCTTTAGTACTTTCCAGATTACATTTATTGCACTGCAGTGACCGAACAGATTCAAAACCCATCTAGCGCTAGCTCTGCTACAAAGAACGCTTTAGTGTACACATTCTGAACTAGTTCTGCCAGTGCAGCTACCAAGAACAAACGTGGGGCACAGAACGATGAGTTCGATACACCGCACTCGGTGAATACACTCTTCTAAAGTAATTTTCAATGACCCCTATGAATGATAACTGCCCGGCATAAACTAAACGTTTTATAATCATGTAATGAAAATAGACCTGTTTCAGGCTAAATCTATAATATTTATGATACTTCTAGCTGTATGAGATTGAAATGTTTCATCAGACCAATGACTTAAGTTATGTTATTTCAATTATGAATCTTGTATCAAAAAGTTTTGGCGCCATTGCTGCTGAGCGAAGGAAAGTTTGTTTAAAACACATTAAAAACCAGTAGTTTATGGCTGGTTATAATGAATAATTTTGTAGCATCGGAATCATTGAATAAATCCAAAGCAAAGTGATATGAAATTAATTATAAATCGTGATTTCTATAAAAAGAACTAATTTGAGGTTATGTGAGATCACGAAAAGCTGTCAACTTTGAAGTAGTTGAAGTTATATTTGAGAAAGTTGTTTTTTTAGAACATACAAAATTTTGTTACGTAAAAATATTCACGTTTCGAACATATTTTTTTTGGGTACAAGCTGCTGATAATATTAAAATATTTGGAAAGTGGATGAGAACAAATTTTTTGCATTATATATACGTTTTATTCGATTTCTAATATAAAATTATAATCAAGATGAATGTCAAATGTTTGGACGATCGAATGGACATTTCCTATGACCCCTATTACCTAAAACTTATAGTCCAGTTGAAAGATATGTTATTTTATACAAATGTAGGCACTGTAAATTAATTCTCGTCAATTATCCATTTTTATTGAAGTGAAATGTTGACAATGTTGCCACATTACAAAATATAAATAAAACTTTTGTATAAAAATAATTATTTCACAAGAAACAATCACATTTTTACAAATTATTCTTTATATAATTTTTCTTCTTTTATTATACATTTTTTGATCGGATATCTAACCATTTAATGGTTGCCTCTTAGTCCTTTTTTGAGAAGTTCAAACATGTGAAACTCACATGGCGATAAATCTTGACTGCAAGGTGAATGTTTTCCAACATTTTCTACTGCGTTTAAGCCGCTGTGTGGCTCTAGCGTTGTCGTGAAGAAACTTCAACTAACGGATGGGATAATCTCGTCATAAGTTCTCGGTTTGACGCCTTCCACGAGGTTTTCTTAGTTTAGCACACTTGTACATGAAATTATCAAAGGAAATTACAAAAAGGAATCGAAACATAAGCTTTCAAATCGATGCCCATCTTGTTTTCTATCTATTTTCCAAAATGAACATTAAGGTACTCTGGCACAAATAACGGGTAGTGTCCACGTAAATCTTCGAGCATTTCCAGATACTTTTATCCCATTACGTTTGTTTCAAAAAAATACGGACCCACGAGACCTCCCACACACACACTCACCAGGCAGGTTTAATTCTTCTTCAATGAAGGTCTTTAGGATTCTGGTCGATCCAGTACACGCATTCATAACGATTCGTACCGTTTAGCTTGAAGGTTGCTCCATCCGACCACAAAATGGAATGCTGGAACTGCGGATCACCCTGATTGCATCCGAGGTACCACTTGATATTCGAAGTTCTCCCGAGAGCCGCATTGCAGATTGGTTCGGCTGCTCAATTAACGCTAACATCACTATTTCCATATTTTCGTTAGTTGTTACAATTAGCGGTCATCTAGAACGCGGCGCGTCGGCAACAGAGCCCGTTTATTAGAATTTCTGGAACGTCTTCCACACTGTTAAGTGATTTGGTAGCGGCGAGTTCGGAAATTGTTTAATTGTTGTAATTCGGTAAACATAGTTTTGTAATCCATGTTGGAAACGCGTCTATTCGACCAGCAAGTGTTATAATGACACAGACACAACTGTAAACGAAGTAATAAAAAGCACTCGTAACCTGAAAGGGTATAAAATGGGGAGGAAACACGTCAAGATCCTATGCTATGCCGATGATGTTTTTCTGATTGCAGAAAACGAAGATGATCTACAGATAGTACTATTCGAATTAAACACAACGGCAAAAATTTTGCCGTTGGAGCAAAAACGAAATGCACGAACACCTCAAAAACATTTATCAGTTGCAAACTGGTTGTAGATGATGAAATTATACTACAAGAGATGAAATTTAAATATCAGGATACGGTGATATCGAAGAAACCAAGGTGCAAAAGCAGCACGAACCTCAGCTTACCTGAACGATACAATTTTCCGAAACAAATATATCGGAATCGAGACCAAATTCTGGATCTACAAGGCTGCCAAATGTCACATACACAGCGGAAACCAGACCAGACACATCGAATACAAAGAGAATATTAGAAACCCCCGAAATGAAAATGCTCAGGATCGCTGGAAAAACACTTTTTGATAGATTGTAAGATTGACAACGTAAACGAATGGATATTGGGAAGAAAGACATAGTGGAACGAATACTTAGATCGAATGAATGACGCCTTTAAGGCGCCGAAGCGTTCGAAGACTTCGCAAGAGATGGAGCGACACTCCCGGACATATGACGATTTTTCGAGAGCTTCGCCTGACTTATGCTGACCTCTGTAAGTGACAATTTTTCACCAACATTCATTGATGTGCTGTAATATTTTTTGTCAAAGTACGTAATTTTTGCCGGGTTTACGTTGCAGTGAGACGGATTTTATTTATATTAGATTTGAAAGCGAATACGTCGTGACATTTAATACGTTTGCTTGTATGAACGGACTATACCCACAATTCATATTGTATAATACGCCTATAAATTGTTTATTTTACTCACAGCACAAATTGTTCTTAATTAAAATGTGTTCAACGATTGGCCTAACAAAATCTTCACAAGAATGCTAATTATATATTACGGAAATAGTGTGTAGACGGAGACCCAGTGAACCAGAGATGGTGCCAATGCAGTTCAGGAGAAAGAAGCAGCTGACGTTATTATGATGGTACCCCACAACTGTCAGTTCTTCATGCGCTCTACTAAGAGCAGGAGTGAATCGGTTATGCGCTGAATACGATCGCGAACTTAAGCACCGGCAATATAAATCCATTTAAAATTATTATCGTCGTTTGGTTACGCGAAAAAAATGGAACAATATTACAGGGGCAGGAGATTAAGTTTTCCGAAAAGGTAAGTTGGTTAAAATTGAATATTAAACTTTTAGACTGATGACGATCGGTAATGTTTACTTAAGACTTGTTTTTTTACAAATCCGTCGTCAAAATTTTTTGAACATCTCAAGTTCATTGAGCATTGAGCTCATCACAAAATGATGCTGATCTTGAAGGTTTGTCAAGTGAGCCAAAATGCTTTTTCTATTAGTTTTATGCTCTTGTCAGATATTTAGGTCTTTTTAAACAAGATTTAGAATTGTTAGTATCAAAACTAAAACAAAAAAGTTGCTTTCGTTAAACAGTAAAATAATTTTTTATCGAGAAAAAGGTAAAGAATCACGGCGAACCTATTGTTCAGATATCAAAAACTTGTTGAGATAATAATTTGTTTGAGAGAATAGGAACCAAACAATTAGTATTTCTTCAGTAACAGCTCAAAACGTGGAAATAAACACGCTGGAGTACCTGTTGACAACAGTACAAAGTTGAAGAAACCAAAGGACCAAAATAAATTACCTTATACCGTTACAAATAAGACTGGGTAACATGTAACCAACGTCGGATTTTGGAAGAGTCTAAGGGGGACCAAAGCCCCGGGCCTCGAACAGGTGGGGCCTCGTAGGGCTAATTACTAATTTGATCATTAATTTTAAAAGCAATATTGGTTCGTTAGCAAAACTTGCGGTTCCTCCAAAAATCGCTTGAAAATATTATATTTGGAAAATTTCGAGTTAATTTTGATTTGCATAAGTGGGACCTGGGTCGATTTTAGTCCTAGGGCCCCATTACTTCTTAATCCGACGCTGTATGTTAAATCACTAGATAAAACTGAAAACTGCTTTTTTTTACGTTTATCTAAGATTTTTTCAGCTCAATTTCGACTCTGCGATGCAGAATTTTCAGGAAAATAAAAAATTTATAAATGATATTGAACTTGTAGAAGATCTTCTGATACAATTAGAAATTATTTTGAAATTGCTACTGCATTACATCTTTAAAAACTACTCAGATATTTTTAGGTGAAGAAGCGTATCTGGGTGATTCCATTATAACTGTGATATTCAATGTCCTGTATTGTTTTTTTGTACTAGTCATTAATTAATAATCAATTAATAAAAATTTTGTGTTAATTGAATAATTCTTAAGATATTTAAACATTATTTTTATACAATATAACTTGCCACTTAAAGAAAACTTATACTACATCACTTGAATGTCAGTACCGTGTCATGTCCATTCCTAGAATTTACCGATAAATTATTAATTTTTTTTGTCGTAACAAATGATTTAAACTAATTACCTTATAAATTCTAATGTTTATGATCAAACTGAGGAAAATTGATGCACTTGTTGTTTAATATCTTAAGTTACCATGTCAGTACCGTGGATAAATGAGTCAGTACCGTTGAACTCAAAATCCGACATTTGTGTCTTGCTCGTGATACTTTGAAGTTGTAGTAAATTCCTCTTAGAGTTTTATTTTTACAGTAAAATAGATGAATAATATGCATAAAAAAGTTAGAAAAGTTAAATTTTAAAATCTTGAAATTTTGAATACAAAAAATCACAGTTAGAACGGAATCACCCATCTGTCGTTTTTCATTCACGATACGTGGAATTTCAGTTTTATATTTGTTGATGGAAAATGCAGTAAAAAACTGCGAGGCATATTTTTTAAGTAAGTACCGTTTTGGAATTAAAAAATAAAAGTGGAAACATATCGCAATAATTTTATTTTTACATGAAAACCTGTACCTTAATCTACTTTTCTACATAATTTCCGTGAATATTGAGGAACTTCTCATAACGTGGCATCAGTTTTTGAATAAATTCTGCCGTCTGACTTCTTGTTAACCACTGTATCACAACTGTTTTGACTTCGTTATCGTCTTGAAGTCGCTGACCGCCCAGGTGTTTCTTCAAGTGCAGGAACAAATGGTAGTCGCTGGGCGCCAGATCAGGGCTGTAGTGAGGATGATCTAGAGTTTGCCATTGAAAAGATTTGATGAGATCTTTGGTTCGGGGCATTGTCATGCAGCGAAACGATACCTTTACTCAACTTGCCACGTCTTTTGTTCTGGATTGCACGACGCAAATTGTTCAATATCTCGAGGCCGAAACTCCCCTAGCAATACTCCTTTTCTGTCCCAAAAAACTGTGCACATGATTTTCCGGGCAGAAATTGTTTGCTCAAATTTCACTTTTTTGGGTGACGATGAATGTCGCCATTCCATGGATTGTTGTTTCTTCTTCTTCACACATCTCACGATGAATATCGATCGGTTTTACGCCTTTAGCACTAAGAAATCGTATAACAGCCCGTATTTCATAATCGGCGGGACTCACGATTATCGGAGGCATCTTAAACACTCAGTAAACAACGTACACAATGAAGAATCAGACTGTAATGACGTCAGTGCGTAAACAAGAGATGTAGGTAACCAGCGCGCATGTGCGGAACGCCGACCTTGGGGTTGCGGCGGCGGAATCGCAAAATGGTACTTACTTAAAAAATATGCCGTAAAACAGGTTAAATTCCTATAGGATTTTGTCAATCAATTTGAGTACAAAAAATTAATAAAAACACAGAATGTCAAAAACATGTTTGACATTTTTCTTCATTCTTAACACAATATATTTTTGACATTTAGGTGCTATTTTGGACTTATTTTAATCACACTAGAGATAGAAGTGGTATAGGCAAAATAAGACATGTATAGTATGTAATCTAAGAAAATATATCACATTAAAGTGTGGCGCAAAATATGAGATGCAAAGGACAAAATTTTACAGTTCTCCGTAAGCTTAAGGCGCCATCTTTTCCAGACTTATGGAAACTACGATTAATAACAACAATCAACGTTGATGATCAGTTTATTATTAATTATTGATTTCATTCATTCGGAACATACACACGGACACTAAATTTTTATATATTAAGATTATGAATATATAAAGCTGTAAAACACGCAGACCCTCTCAAGACGAAGGTTTAAAATTAACAATTAGGTACTGCAACGTACAAATTTTAGGTTAATACACAGAATGATCCATAAATATTGGTGCAAACTTCAAGGTTAGGCAAGAGACTTTAGAAGCATTCAAATTTGCATAGCAGTCCGTGATCGTGGACGTATTGGGAAAGTAATATGATTTCGAGAAATGGAAACACAAGATCAAGATCACTCAAAAGATTTTGAAGAGATTAGATGTGTTAGATGTTACCAAGATGTAAAAGTTTTCACCTTTGTTAGCGATCCGTGCAACCAGATTTCTGAATTCACAGCACTTTTAAGTACTCCTCATAGAAAAAAATCGATTCTGTTTAAATCAGGAGGATCTGGTGGCTATATAACCACTACCATTTCATCGATGACCAAACGGTGATTATATTGGGGTGCAAAATCCCCCGTATAAACTGGAAATCACTACACCAACGCTCACAATTACACTGTCTGATTTTACAGTTTACCTTCAGTCTCTGAAGACGATAATTTGGTTATCGAAACGCGCGTCACACAGTGTAATCGTGATTGTTGGTGTAGTGGTGGTGTAAACAGTGTGTTCAGTATGAATATCACTAACAGTTCCAAAAATTCCAGCTTAGTCTTGAATGAGTAAAACGCAACTATAATAAAAACTAATGAAATATATGAAAATAAATAATATAAATCAATAAACATTTCGTTTTACGTTAAAGTGAAGTAGTCGTTTTCTCTTTTTCGTTTCCAAACTTAGTTGTGCATTGGAAAAGTGTTAAATAATTAACAAATTTCACTTTTTTAAGTGGTTAAAATATAAAAACTGCATGTTACATATTTCACAATCCTAAATATTTTCAGACGTTCGTGCTGAACGGAATACTTTTATGTATAACTGCATTTTATGGGAAAAACTATGTAATACAACATATTACAATGTTACGTTAATGATTTATATAATACTTGAATTAGAACACTTGATTTCATCTAATAATTAACTAGATGTGACTAACGTAATACAGTATGAGCCAAAATATTCAAAAGTTATTGTACATTATTGTTTCAATCATTTCTATAGAGTACATCTTTGCAAAATGTGCAAATCCAAGAGGTTGCATTTAAAATAAGAAAGTTCTTTCTAACAAGCTCTCATTTATCTATTAAATTTATTCCATACGATTGTTCCACGCCGTATAAACATGTAAGAAATTAAGGAGTTAGTTCATATTTTCATAAAATGATTCCTGCTCATCATATACTCAACATATATACTCAACTCTAACGATGAAGTGCTTAGACGTATGGGAAAGGATAGAGAGTTACTTACAACAATAAAGAGAAAAAAGGCTGCTTATTTGGGGTACTTAACAACAAATATGACATACTGAAATTAATAATAGAAGGAAAAATCGAAGGAAAACGTGGACCCGGTCGCAGACAACATTCATGGTTAAGAAGCATACGCGATTCAATCCAAACGTGTTGTCAATATAATTTTTTCGGCGATATGTCCAGTTACTGCGATAAAACAGTCCATTTACTTCAAAGTGCTTCGTGCGCAAAACTTTTGTTGGATTTGGCTTGTCTTGAAACACCCATACAGTCGACTGTTGTTTAGTTTGGGGTTCGTATGCAAGCCGAACTGTATTGATCGGCACACTGCCGAAAGTATCGAAAGTCATAGAAATCATAGTAATTTCTGACCAAGATCTTCTTCTTCTTTTTTGTATGGTAGGTTTAAAATCTGTTTCTTTCTTCAGTTTCAGCCTCCTCGATCCAGATTGTCACACCATCTCTTACTCGGTCGACCAATACTTCTTCTGCCTGTTGGTGATTTACCCCTTGCTTGTCATTCTGTTAAATGTGACTATTCCATTTTTGTTTTCGTTTTAGTAAGTCAATAACATTTTCTACCTTGTATTTCTTATGTTTTTTCTCCGTCTTAAAGCGTTTTTCCTGCTATTTTTCCGAGTACTTTCATTTCCGTTGTCTCTAGTAGTCTTTTTGTCTTAGTTGTCTCTGCTGTGTACGTCTAATTGTTGTTTTATATATTCTGCTTTTTGTTTCTTTTGTAAGATGTTTATTTTCCCAAATAGTGCTGTTGAGGCATCCTGCTACTTTATTTGTGTTGACCACCCCAATCTCGACATCTCCGTAGCTCGTTATGTCTATTCCTAAATATCTAAATTTTAGTACCTGTTGTTTTACATTACCATCAATTTCTATTTTGCAGCGTATAAGTTCCTTAGACGTTGTCATGCATTTTGTTTTCTCAGCCGAATAGATTGTACAGATTGTACTGGTTACATACTGTGTTTAAGATGTGTTCTAGGCTCCGGAGATCGTCCTCGGACGGTACATCCGCGTACCAAAGTATTTTGAGTTGTTTGTTACCCATCTGGTACCCTTCGCCCTGTCGTACTTTTTTTATAACTTCGTCCATTATTATATTGAATAAAAGGGAGCTTAATGAGTCACCTTGTCTGATGCCGCTATTTACTGGTCGATGTTCTCGATGGTGTGAACTATATTTATCGGGATGTCTCTGTTATATAGCATCTAACATCTTCAAGTTGAATGCGGTCAAACGCTTTCTGAAGATCTTTGAAACACAGATATGCTGGTTTGTTATATTCTATGGATTTCTCAACTACTTGTCTCAATATTAATACAGCGTCGACGCATGACCTTCCGGATCTAAAGCCTTGTTGTTCTTATGACAAAGATGTAATTGCGTTAATTTTGTTTGTTATTACTTTTGTGACTAGTTTGTGTATAATAAGTTTATACCCTTATAGTTATTTGGACACTTTTTATTTCCTTTTTTAAACATTGGAATCATTGTACTAGTTCTCAATCTATCAGGTATCATGCAGTGCAACACAAGGTGTCCAGAAAGGGTATCGGGTTTTTTGTAAGTTCAAGTAAACAAAAAATATTTATAAGCAATAAAAATTTTTATTATTTTTTGATACCATATGAATTGGAAAATTATTTGGAAAAGATGAAGTTATCCAAATGATGACCGTTACGTTGCTGGTACTCTTCTAAACGGAAACGAAGATTGGCGATAACACGTCGTCACAAAGCTTTTGATATTGCTGCCATTTCTGACCTAATGTTTTCCTTCAATTGGTTCAGGTTCGTTGGATTATTTTGATAAACCTTACTTTTAAGATATCCCCATACAAAATAGTCAAGCGGGCTAATGTCGGGGCTTCTGAGAGGCCAGTTGATTTTACCCCTTCGCGAAATGACTTTATTAGAGAATAATTCATTCACAACTTCCATCGAGTCATTCGAGGTATGTCAAGTGGCCCCAACTTGCTGGAACTACGTTCTTGAGTTGAAACCTGTAAACTCCTGCAACTCTGGGACCAAAACATTTCGCAAGATATCGCAGTAACGGTCACTATTCACATCGATTGCTCGGCTTCGTTGATCTTCATGGAAATAAGGACCAATAATTCCTTTAGCAGACATAGCGGCCCAAATAAGGACCTTTGGGCTGTGCAGGGGTCGTTCATGCTTTCGTCTCGGATTCTCGACTGCCCAGTACCGATAATTCTGCTTCGTCGCTGAACAGTATGTTTTCAAAATTGTTAAATCGCTGCATCATTTCGTTCGCAAAATTCAGTCGATTAGCATAGATCGTATCCTTCAATTCTTGAACCAATTGAATTTTATAGGCCGTAAGGACGATTTTTTGATGTTTAACGCTTTCGGATGGATAAAGATTGATTTCGACGAACCGACGCCTCAACTTCTTCAATTGTTTCTTCATCGCGAACTGAACGAGGGCGACCAGAGTTTTGAATTTTAACTGTCGCACCTGTATTCTCGAACATCCTGATCCATTTCCTAATGCAATCGTCACTTGGCGTGGCGTGGCGTGTACGATATTCCGCACGATACAGACGTTGAGCTGTTACCATTGAATCACCGTTACGATAATACGCTCGTACGCAAAAAGCGCGATGCGTCCCCGAGTATTGTTCCATCGTGACTAAAACTACACAAAATGGCGGACGCCACGAGCCCCTCCTCGTCGCTCCGTTTCGAATATGGCGCGAAAATAAATACCCGATACTTCTTGCTGATTGATACGTAATTCTTATCTTATTTGTGGTATATTAGTTTGTTTATGGTTGTCATTTCCTTTAAATAAATCTGTCAGATATCTTTCCTATTCTTCTTAAGGTATTTTGTCAGTCTTACTAGTAGATTAGTCTCATTTTGGATTAGTCTGTATTGTTCTTGGGACTCTGGGTTTCGTTGCATTTTGAACTTCAAATGAACATTCCGTTTTTCTTTGTATTTATCTTTCACTTCTTTAGTAAACCTCTTATTTTCCTCCTTGTTTCCGTGTTATGACGCGTATTTCTGAAGCTTCTTGTGCAGCAGATTGTATATTATTCATCATTTTATTCCAACTTTCATTCATTGGACTCTGATGTAGCTTTTGTGTAAGTCTGTCTTGGTATAGTTTTTTTGTAAAATGTTCTTTGTCTGTGATTCTTTGTTCACCACCTACGTCTGCAGAATTTCTGACCAAGATGAACGTTCCAAATATTAATAATCAACTGAAATATCACTTGTATCAAAACAGGTTCTGATTACGTTCACCATTAAAAATGTCAAACTTTATAATTGGCAATGTCAGATTTGACACATTCACATCAAAGTTGTCATATGTCAAAACTCAATCCTCGTATTCTCTTCACGGAACACTAGAAATGACTACCATCAACTTTTCAGCCCACCTAATACAATATCCAACTGTTTATTTCTTGTGAATGGGTTACGCAAAAATAAATATTCACAGATAAATCAGAACTGTAATTTCCAGTAGTATCATTGTCAAACAACAAAATTGTCAATTTAAAATTTGTCGATGTATTTAGTTGTAAAGTTCAGGATGTGGGTAGCCCTGCTTGCATCAGCTACAAACTAATGAGAAGGTAAATCATTTTGTCTTTAACTTCCTTTCAGATTGATTGGTGAAATTATCTATTTTCCTTAATATTTATACACTTTACTTTGTTTTTTGGTATAAACGGGTAATCATAATTGAATTAATTATACTTTTTTGATCATTGATCATTACCATTAACATAATTAACCAAAAACTATTTTCTAGTAACTTACATCAAACATTGAATTTGAATATTATTTCTATTTGTAAACAATTTGGTAACAAATTTTAATTAGTGTACTTATTACATACTAATTCTTGAACTATTTGACATTAAAATCAAGAATAAACAGACTGTAAAGAGACAACTGTGAATTTGAAGTGAAACATAATGAAATTTGAATAAATTAAGTCACTGAACTCACTTTAGTAGCTTACAATGAATGATGTTAATGATATATTTAACACTGATTCTACAAAGACGAAAATATTTTTGCTAAGTTTCTTGCTAAGTATATGCAGAGAAAGTATCACGAGTAATGACGGTAAACATGTTTATTAAAAAGTACAAAAAGAAAACTCTAACCACTCGTATTATATAGTTTTAACCCAACATTCAGTAATAAACTCTTCGAGACTCTAGACTTAGGTGCAAAATTCAAGAATTTTGACATGCCTCGTTATTTTACTTACGAAACATCCTCATTACTGCAACGTTGGTAACGCTTATAAAAATCTTAAACCAAGGTAGATACAGGTCTTAACGTTATGCCGAGCAACGAACCGAACGCCAAACGAGCTTGGTTTGAACTCGACAAATCGAACATTTTCAAACTCTCGGTGGAGATTGAAAAATGTCTTAGTAGCGGCGGGGTACATACATTTTTATTATTCATTGACTACAAAGGAGAAAATTATGAAAATCCAGAAGTCGACTCTCCACAGTGGAGGCTTTAGGGGGTAGCGAACAGGGCAATCGCCTTTTTTTATTTAAAACTTTTGATTTTGATCCTTAATTACTTATTAAGTAACGGCGAATTAAAATTAAGTTATTTAATTAACTCATTCATTCAAAACATAATTGAAAAATTCATTATGTACACTGAGAGATTTTTTTTCGATAATCGTAAGTACAAAAAATGACAAGTCCGCGATTCAAAGTTAATAAGTGAAAATGTACGGTTTTCAGCCTTTGCTATTCTTTCAATCGAAAAAGACGTAGCTTATTCGATAAATTATTGTGCTTTAATTAAAGATTTTAGTTTTAGGAATAGCCACAAACATCAATTTTAAAATTTATCATCTCTGTATTTGTTAATTTTGTAAATCTTTCAATGTAAAATATTTTAAAACTCAAATTTGATTTATTTGTATAATTTTATGATTTCTCCTTAAACATACTTTCGCATCACATACTTTTCACGAAGGACAAAGGGCCTCGCAAAGACCTGCCGTCCGGACTTAGGCCCCTTTCACACCAAACGAATCAATCTGGATCACTCCGAATCAAGTTGAATCTGATTCGTCATCTCCACTCTTTCACACCAGCTGAATCAACCTGAATCTATAAAAATCCTTTCATCTTCTTTTTATTTTCCTTTTTTTAGTTTAATTTTAATAGTTTAGTTTAATTCTTCACCAATTTTCCTCCACACAGAAGATATGAGATTTCTGTTGCTGTCATTTTTATCACTGGCGTCATAAATCGGACCGGACGAGGAATCTGACAGGTTGAATCAAGTGCGACCTCGAATCAAACCTGATTGAACCAGATTCGTCCGGTCTGAAGGCGGGAAAAGAGTCTCTTCACATTTAAACGGAGCGCTCGAAGCCGAATCTTGGTCAATCAGATTCAATTTGATTCGGAGTGAATCTGATTGATTCGGATTCGTTTGGTGTGAAAAGGCCCTTAGAATTATCACTTTTATATGTATCGTTTTTGAAATATGTTTTTCTTAATTATTATCAAATTCTAAAGAATCAAAAAAATGTATGTTATTTTTTTATGGTCTATTTCCAAGTCAGAATTCTGTAGAATTGTCGGTAGTAAGTTTGTTCTTGACTGCTGCACTGGAACTGTACTGAACTGGACCAGTGCAGGCCAATTCATGAGTGTATAGAATTAGTTCGATCAAATAAAAAGAAAGATATGTGCAGAGTGCAATGGAGTATTTGTTGATTGTTGTATTTGAGGTTATTTGATGTGATTCAGGCCTTGTAGTATTAACAATAATGGAAAACTTTTTGTTAGTTTGCACTGCACTGACTGAACTGACTCTAGACCCAGCGCAAGCATTACAGTGAACTGAGTGAACTAGTTCTCTTGCACTGCTACTAAGAACAGCGCTGGTTCTGCTACAACGAACGCTTTAGTGTACAATTCTTGAACTAGTTCTGTCAGTGCAGCTACCAAGAACAAACCTTTTGTTGATTATTGTATTTGAGGTTATTTGATATGATTCAGGTCTTGTAGTATTAACAATAATGGAAAATGCTTTAGTACGTTTTGATAGTTTGCACTGCACTGACTGACGTGGCTTTAGACCCATCGCAAGCATTACAGTGAACTGAGTGAACTAGTTCTCTTGCACTGCTACTAAGAACAGCGCTGGTTCTGCTACAACGAACGCTTTAGTGTACAATTCTTGAACTAGTTCTGTCAGTGCAGCTACCAAGAACAAACCTTTTGTTGATTGTTGTATTTGAGGTTATTTGATGTGATTCAGGCCTTGTAGTATTAATAATAATGGAAAACACTTTAGTACGTTTTGATAGTTTGCACTGCACTGACTGACGTGGCTTTAGACCCATCGCAAGCATTGCAGTGAACTGAGTGAACTAGTTCTCTTGCACTGCTACTAAGAACTGCGCTGGTTCTGCTACAACGAACGCTTTAGTGTACAATTCTTGAACTAGTTCTGTCAGTGCAGCTACCAAGAACAAACCTTTTGTTGATTATTGTATTTGAGGTTATTTGATATGATTCAGGTCTTGTAGTATTAACAATAATGGAAAACACTTTAGTACGTTTTGATAGTTTGCACTGCACTGACTGACGCGACTCTAGACCCAGCGCAAGCATTACAGTGAACTGAGTGAACTAGTTCTCTTGCACTGCTACTAAGAACAGCGCTGGTTCTGCTACAACGAACGCTTTAGTGTACAATTCTTGAACTAGTTCTGTCAGTGCAGCTACCAAGAACAAACCTTTTGTTGATTATTGTATTTGAGGTTATTTGATATGATTCAGGTCTTGTAGTATTAACAATAATGGAAAACACTTTAGTACGTTTTGATAGTTTGCACTGCACTGACTGACGTGGCTTTAGACCCATCGCAAGCATTGCAGTGAACTGAGTGAACTAGTTCTCTTGCACTGCTACTAAGAACTGCGCTGGTTCTGCTACAACGAACGCTTTAGTGTACAATTCTTGAACTAGTTCTGTCAGTGCAGCTACCAAGAACAAACCTTTTGTTGATTATTGTATTTGAGGTTATTTGATATGATTCAGGTCTTGTAGTATTAACAATAATGGAAAATGCTTTAGTACGTTTTGATAGTTTGCACTGCACTGACTGACGTGGCTTTAGACCCATCGCAAGCATTACAGTGAACTGAGTGAACTAGTTCTCTTGCACTGCTACTAAGAACAGCGCTGGTTCTGCTACAACGAACGCTTTAGTGTACAATTCTTGAACTAGTTCTGTCAGTGCAGCTACCAATAACAAACCTATTACAATAACTGATTTAAGAAAGTATTTCTTGATGAATTCTCAGATTTCCTTTTCTATTAATTCTTATACATTTATATAAACTGACAACTTTGGTACTGCACGTAAATTAGCACATCCAAATAAAATAGAAAGAATACGTGTAGCTTTATCGGAATGCTTTCATTTCTTATAAAATGAATGTTATGTAGCGCTAAAGTGCTGTTGTGAAAGGTGAATCCATATAAACTCGTATCTTTCTCTTGATTCTAGAGATGGTACAGTTATTTTCTTATTCTCTCTGTCAATAATACCGATTTCGCAATCTTGGTGTCTATTCACATCGGAAAAATTACATAATTATAAACTATATTGCATATCAAAACTATCACACTCTCCCATTCACTTCATCTTTAAGATTTTATTACAAAAAGTGATACTTTGAAAGCGTTATGCAAAGTAGCAGTTGATTATTGTTATTTTTCGAAAGTATCACCACATATTTTTGGAAATTATAATCTAACAAACGTTGTTGTCAGAAATAATTATGATTGTTATAATTGAATGGGTCAGAACCAAATTTCTTCAGTTTAAACTTGAAATTAGTTGCTAGCAAAACGATATAAGTGATTTTCAAACGTTTAGCTCCATCTTTTGGATCCAAGAGCACTTAGATCCTTTTGCCGCGACAAATATTTAACCTAACCTAACTTTATTTCAATATTCTAAGTACTTAGTACAGTGTTCTATTTATTTTGGTGCTGGTATGTTGTGTTTGTTTGATTATTAGTTTTTAATATTTGGATTGTTTACAAATTACAAACGACTACAAGAAAGAGACTTGCATGAGGTAAATTCATTAGTGTGGAAAATGTACCAGAAAACGAAACAAAAACATAGATGGATGGAAGAAGCGAAAAAGAAAGCAAGCTGAGTGTAACCAAATTTATCTCTGGATGATTTGAACAAACCTTTTATTCCAACGATACATCACACCTTGTATCAAAACCTAGTCCATGAAAAAACCAAAAATAAAAGAAAAAATACGAGAAAAAATAAACCTTCGGAACATATGAAGAATTTGAATTCAATTCAAGACAAATTTTGAACCATATGGGTCTGAGTGACATTTTTTTGAAAAACTGTTAAAATGTTTGCACAGATTTTACAATAATCAATTAACGTTGACTTCTAACATCTCCAAATAAAAATAATGGCACTTGGATCCTTCTGGTTGTTACCCCGTTCAATTATGTGTGATTTTCTTGTTTCTCTTGAGCTTCGTCCATCTCTAACCTCCTCGAAAGGAGAGTTGCGACCGCATCAAGATATGAAGACAACGAACCACTCAACTGAAGGTCTAGGTTGATATTCGTACTTAACATTACGTTCTCGTGAACTAGATCAGCGTGTATTCGAATGAATTTTAACATTAAATTAATTAAAATGAACAAGGAACTGAGAAACGTGTTTTAAGTACTTTGTTTAATAAAACATGTAATTTCGCGTTATAAGTTTTTTAAAATTATTCCTAAATATTGGTGGGATGATGGAGATTCGGAAATATTCGCTGTTTTAACCTCAAAAAACCGTGTTTTAATATCAATAACAGATTATAAAAACTCTTGTCGACAATTTTGTTTGATCTACCATAGGCGTAGACACCACATTTTACAAATTTATATTAGAACTTCAGTACTTTTTTATCTGTCGAAAATAATCTTGTCGTCATCGAACTATCCTTGACGTTTCGGTTATTTCAAACCGTTTATTCAGTTTTTTGTGCTTAAAGGGAATAGAGACATGGATAAAATACAGGGCCCTTCACAATTCCTGGCCAAATTTGTAATTTATTTTTTAAATAATTTTATGTTTATTAAGAATATTATCAATTTTTATTTAGAAGATTTGTTTGTAGACTACCTATTTGTATTTATTTTTAACATATGGCAACACTGTGTTTACAATGTGATACATGAACGTAAACAAGTACAAACCTGTATATTTCGTCAGGTTCGGGCGTGTTTCTGTGGCTTTGTGGACTGCGATTGTTTGTTCCAACAGTTTAATACTACTCAGTTATTTGTTTCACGAAGATTGAAGGTTTCTGAAGCTAGTGTACGACGCATAAAAAAGAAAACTGAGTCAGTGATCAGAGAAAACCAATTTTCACTCCACGGTCAGAGAGATGTTTGAGGAAAATTTGTCTAGAACTCAAAGATGATAAAAATTACAACTCCAGGATGCTAGCGTAAATGCTTCTGAACGCACTGTTCGAAGAAAATTGAAAGAACTAGATTTTATGGCCTGTCGCCCCGCCAGGAAGCCCTAGTTAACAGCTGCAATAAAAGCAAAGCGCCTGAAGTGGGCCAAACACTGGAAAGACAAAGACTTCTGGAGATCGATAAGATATTTTCAGTCAAATAAAGCAAAGAAACATGGAAGTTTGTAAGTTTTTTTTATTTTTGTTGTCAGGTCTGCTTCAGTGACGAAAGCACATTCGAAATTTTGCGGAATAAAGCTCTGTACGTGCGTCGTCGTTGTGGAGAAAAGTTTTATCCTGACTGTGTCGTTCCAACGGTTAAACATCGCACCAAAGTGATGATTTGGTCAGTCATCAGCAACGAGAGAATGGTTTTAAAATGGAGAACCAGTCACTTTCATGCAAGATGGAACTCCCCGCCACACTGCTCGGTATGTCAAAGCTTTTTTGGCAGAAGAAAATATCCCTCTGTGGAATTGGCCGGTGTGGGAGCTAACGAAAAGAGAAGTAGCTAGAGATGTGATTACCAACAAACCCAGCTTTTAGAAAAGATTATTCATATGTGGAATCATCATCCTCAACTACAGGAGACAGTACAGTACTGCATTGACAGCATGCAGCGCAGAATTAAAGCTTTCATGGCGTCTAAAGGTGGCTCAACTAAATATTGACTTTTCCACTTTTCTGTAAAATTTAATTTTCGAAATTAATGTTGTTTTATTTATGTTGAATTAATTAGTCATTTATTAGATAATATAAAAATAAAAAACAATGCAATTTAAAATAATAAAACGGTACAATATCACTCGGTAGTTAATATTTTACATGAAAACTTGCAGTGCGTCTAAAATTTTGGCCAGGGACTGTATATGGGAAAGTACTGCGACTAGTCTTCTGTTTTGATCTAACCCCATTTGATTTTTTTCTTTGTGGTCGTATAAAAGATATCGTGTATGCTTCGCCGTTAACTACAAAAGAAGAAAATGTCGAAATTCGAAACGCTACTCAGCACGGTTTTATAAGAAAAATCCATAAGCCGTGAAGATTTCAGTTTTTTCAAATTTCTACAAAAACCGTTAATTTGAGATATATGAATTTATTAACAAAGTCCCCTTAATTTAAAGCGTAGAATAAAATGGTAAAAAGAAAAATGGGGGTTGCCATTTGAAAAAGTTAAGTTTTCGAAGTTTTTAGACAGCGAAATTCGGCACCATTTTCTAAACACCCAATATAAATTTTTATCAAGGTTTTCACAGATTTTGAAAGCTGTAAGTGTTATTTGTCTAAATCCCAAAAATATTAGACCTGATTCGCTTAAACTTAGAAATATAATTTTTTTAGTGGAGGGCTGCATGTGTCCAAAAATTTCGAAAATGTGAAATAATTGAAAAATAGTTGACTTTAGGCATACGATGCCTTATATAAAGTTATGTTGAAATTTTGCGTAGATTCCAAAAATTTAATAAAAATCATAGCATTCCGTTTGAAATAACGTAGTTTGGGTCCAGTTACAAAAAACCCATACAAGGAAATTTTCAGAACACTAGTCGCAGTACTTTTCCATATACATATCGATTCAGCTCGTCGTGAGGGACCCTGTACATTTTAAGATCTAGAATATAAGGAAAAAGAAGACATTTCAAGGCTGGACTCTTCTCAATTGGTACACAAGCACTATTTTGTCAATTCTTCTTAGTGTTATTTTTCATTTGTCGTAATAACCATCATCTTATTATTTTTAAAAGTCTTCCGATTTCAAAATCGAACCTTCCGGCTCCAATATTTAATATATAATTTCTTAATAGATCTCATTAACATATTTTTGACATTAAAAACATTATAATTAAACGTATTACGAACACAACTTGTTATTTTCATAACGAACATCTTAGTTACAGCATTATAATTAATGGTTTTTTTTTTAATTCCATTTCTCTGTTGCAATATTTCCAAATATTTACATGTCAGATGATGATGACCCGATAAATTTGATTTGCGTGATATTTTTTTTTAATTTTTATCATCTGTAGACTGAATTGTTCTTATGGAACGACACCATCCTCATGCATTGCTTTCTGGTTTTCTACTTCAAAGACTTGATTAGGAACTCGCTGTCTCTGTAGATTTCACCATCAATCCACATTTTTGAATATATCCCCAAAACAAGAAAATACATCCAAAAAAGAAAATAAACATAAACCTTAAACGTTGCATTATTAATTTTATTAGTAAACTTGACAATATTCTTGCAAATTCTTTCAAACGCCACCCTTTCGAATAATTACTACGTCGTCTGCATACTCCAAAAATGTAAAAATCTAGCTCCCTCCTATCAATAAAGCAGGTAGTTTCCTCAATATCAAGGAACATAACCGTTGCCTTCTTATCTTCTTTTGACTTTGAAACCAATTTGTTTAGATGATCTAGCATGGAACTGTAGATCTAATAGATTGGTAAACATATTGACAAGTGGATTCCAAGCACCTCAACCCCAATATATCTGTCCAAAAGCCTTTCTAATATCTTTAGTAGGACGAAAGGTTTATATGCATTTGTTATATTTTTGTCTCATCCTGCTTGGTATGATCAAACTATCAAATCCAGAATGTTTGGTTCAATCTACTTGTGTACTCGAGGATTCATAAGGCCGGAAACTGCATTATTATGAATTTCCATGAATTTTTTTCTTTGTTTTCCGTACCTTCTTTTACCAGAACTTAGTGGATACGAGAATATATATTTGATTGCGGAATCTTCTCCTTGAGTCCTTGATTTTTATTGTTGTGTGTGATGTCTTGGTTTTACTTCTAAAGACGTACACTACCAACCAACAGTTTTCCCCTGCAATAATCTATTCATTAAATTTCAAAGTCGCCGAAGCAAAAATACAAAGTGAAAAATATGTTTGCACCAGGAACTTTAGTATTATATTGATAAGTAACCCAGGGGCCCAGGGATAACAGCTCCGATCAATAAATCATGGAATCTATCTTTAGGTACTTCTACAGTAAAATTGGGACTCGTCAAGAGCGAGAGAGAGTTTTGTGGAGCGATGAGTCAAAGTTTGAGGTTTTTGGGTCTAATCAGAGTGTTTGTGCGTAAGTCAAAGAAAGAACGAATGTTAGATAAGTGTGTAATCCCGACTGTAAACCACGGTGGAGGATTGGTGATGGTTTGGGAGCGTTTTGGGATTTTGGAGGAGAAATATTTTTAAAAATATCAAACGAATGTATTTATTTTCGACGATTCCAAGCGTTCCTCGAAGCTGTGCAAAAAGTATTTAACAGGAAGAATGTACTGAAAGTAATAATTAGCCATCACAGTCGCCCCACCTCTACCCGATTGAGTTGCAGTGGGACAAATTGGACAGGGAAGTCTAAAAACAATGTTTTTGTATATTTGGAATATCCTGAATAACGAATGGAACAAAATAGACGACGCCATTTTCGGTTAAGAAACAGGTAAATTCTTCCAATGTCCTTTATGGCTTTAAAAAGAGGTTAGTACCTCAGTTTTCCTACGTAAAATACCAAACATAGTAAACTATTTTATCAAGATTTTTTGGTAATTATACACTTTCACGGTCACCTGGTTTTTTGGCTCTAGAAAATCGAAAAATGGATGGATTTTAATGATCTTGTACTCAAAATGTTCCATTTTACGGCGGATTTATAAAAAAAATTAGTAGAAATAGCTGGAATGAAAATTTCTCATAGTTTTACTGTTTTAAATCGTTTAAAAAAACGGTTTTGCAAAATAATCCTTTACAAAAAATTATCTCATTATCAGATAAAGTTCTTATATTTTTTTTGTATTCTACATAAATTAATAAACAATTAAAAAAAAATCCAAAAAGAATGATTTTTTCAGTTTTTATAGCTTAAAATGAAATCGATGAAAAACAATCAATTCTCGTGAATACTTTCGTACTATATTCTTCAATGCTAATAGTTTTTGGACCATTAAAAATCGAAAAATAGATAAATTTTATAATTTTGGTCTCAAAATGTTCCATTTTACGACGAATTTATGAAAAACACGGGAGTAGTGGCTGAATTTGCGGTTTTTAATAGTTTTAAACCTTAAATAGTAGAAAAACTTTTTTTTTCAAAATATTCATTTTTTTATGTAAAGTGCGAAAAAAAATATACGAACTTCATTCCACGACGTCAGAAACAGTTACGAAGGATTGTATGTAGAAAGTCATTTTTTTTTCATTTAAAGTCATGAAACTGTGAAAAACATTTATTTTTTTCAATTTTCGTATTTTTTTTTATAAATCCGCCGTAAAATGGAACATTTTGAGACCAAGATCATTAAAATCCATTCATTTTTCGATTTTCTAGAGCCAACCTAACCTAACCTAACCTAACCTAACCTAACCTAACCTAACCTAACCTAATCTAACCTAACCTAACCTAACCAAAAAACCAGGTGACCGTGAAAGTGTATAATTACCATAATTTTTTGTAAAGGATTATTTTGCAAAACCGTTTTTTTAAACGATTTAAAACAGTAAAACTATGAGAAATTTTCATTCCAGCTATTTCTACTAATTTTTTTTTATAAATCCGCCGTAAAATGGAACATTTTGAGACCAAGATCATTAAAATCCATTCATTTTTCGATTTTCTAGAGCCAACCTAACCTAACCTAACCTAACCTAACCTAACCAAAAAACCAGGTGACCGTGAAAGTGTATAATTACCATAATTTTTTGTAAAGGATTATTTTGCAAAACCGTTTTTTTAAACGATTTAAAACAGTAAAACTATGAGAAATTTTCATTCCAGCTATTTCTACTAATTTTTTTTATAAATCCGCCGTAAAATGGAACATTTTGAGTACAAAATCATTAAAATCCATCCATTTTTCGATTTTCTAGAGCCAAAAAACCAGGTGACCGTGAAAGTGTATAATTACCTATTTTTTTTGCGGGCATACTGAATATTAGGGACAGTTTGATTGAGGTTATGTTAAATTTTTTTAATCATCTTAAATAAAAGTCAACATTTCTTAACCTCAAAGTGATAAAATATAATCCATTATTTATTTATCGATATATATTGAGATGTGTATATGTTGAGATATGGAAAATCTTGAAGTAACGACTTTTTATTTATTTATTTAGCTTTTGCGGTCATCTTGATCGGAAGAAAAATATCAAATCAATAATTCTCAACATTAGAAACGACTGAAAATATTACGTACAATTATTGTATTAACTGACTTATTACTAGGAAATTGATAATCGTAATAACGGTTTCTAGAATAAGAAGTTAATCATCATAAATTGATATAGAACTCAATTTAATAATTATACACCAGCAGTGATTAGTACTTGTTCAACTTTCTATAAAACAAGTTGTCGAGAATGTAGGGACGATCAAAAATGTCTAAAGATTTGAAATATCGATATGATTATATAATTGTTTGATTATCGAAAGTTTGATTTACATTTATTCAAATCAAATCCTTTAAAGAAGCAAGGAAGTTATGAAATAACTAATATACCATCTAAATTAAATTATTGAACACGAAAATAACAAGATTTATAAAAGGGGATCATTTGCGAAATGCATTCTCAACATCTCCTTTGAATTCAAATTGTTTCCATGCAAGAATTTCGTCATAAATCTAACGGTGCAAGGTCCGGGACTAACTGCTGGACTGCTGGACTGCTAGCTCGTCATCTGGAATGATTTCGAAGTACACTGTACACCTCTTACTGATTCTGGTAGATCTCATCTAGCTAATTTAAATGACGATGTATGGTATGTGGTGTGGAAGGTTCAAATTAGTCCGATGAACGGCGACTGTTGGTACTAAGTTTGTTTTCTACTGCTTTCCTTGTAATCTGATCCCTTATACTTTTGTTTCCAATAGTGTCTTACCAATCTTGAATTTCATATTTTTCGCACTCCATAATGTGTATATTAAAAACGTACCATTTCATCAATAAACAAAGAGAGAATCGTAGTTTTCTTAGAGGGGAAGGTTTATTTGGAATTGGCCCTGATATAGGAGCTGCTCTTCTGCAGTACTGGGATTGTGGTAATAGGTTTGTCATTGCGCTGCTTCAGGCTGAAAAAAGAAAAAAACGAAGAACCAACCGTGTCCCGAAGAAGAAGAAAAGAAAACTCCAGCCTAAAATAACTGGTTCTTTTTGTGTTTTTGTTATTTTTGTATTTTTTAGTTGTTTTTTTTTTGTTTATTTTTTGATAGGAAGCGGGTAATTTTGGAGGGCTGGCGGTTATAGCAGCGGCTATTTCCTATCGTCGGCCATTTGGCTGGTGAACCGATTCGCCAAGTCACAGAGAAACCGCAGAATGTTTTCATATGAAAACCAGCATTCCTTAAGAGACGCCCTCTGTCATCAGTTATTTAACATATAGAGAATAACCTAAACATATTTTTTATTAAAAATTTCACTTTATTCACCAACCTCAAGATCTATTTTTATCAATTACTCCACTGGTACTACGGCCCTTAAAGAGCCTTGGTGTCGTCCACCACATTCCTCCAGTCATCACGGTCTAAAAATCGCCATTTCCACCCCATCACACCTAATTCTTCTTCGACAGCATCCAGTCGTCGTTTGCGCTGTCGCCCAGGCAGCCGTCGGCCCTCGGGCTTCTGTGCTTTGCGCTCCGACTGACCTAACCATCTACGTTTAACCCTCTCGACTTTTGTCACCAGGCTGGGGTCTTCATAGAGCCGGTAGAGCTCGGTGTTTGTACGACCGCTCTCATTCCCATCGAGTTGTCATTATTTTCGGTTACAGATATGTGGAATACGCAATCTGATTTGGTTTTTTCGATTTGTCATATTACTTTATGAAAAGCCCCGGTAACAATCGTACGATCAGTTGGTGAAATTTGCAGATTCTTGTAAAGAATCTAAAACAAGCGTTTGTTTTTATTTAAAACATCGGATCTATTTCAATTTCCTTCTAAAGCATTTAGAAAGCTGTGAAAATCCATCAGATGGACATACATTTAATTGTTATAAATGAAGGAAGTTGTTTTTTTTTTAATATATTCGCTTTCAAAACGTAGTATGACACTCATTTCTAATAAATATCTTTATCAAACGATTACGAAATGACGTTTGTTGAAAAAAAATGCGAGTTTAAAAGAAATAAATCGTCGTGTTAATAAAATTGAAGAGATGAGAGAACGAAATAAAAGAGATTGAGGTCGATTGAAACATAAGCGCGAAGTTCTGCCCTTGTTTTTCGTTTCTGTTTAGCGGAAATGCACAATGTAGCACAGATAAATCCCACAATGCATTCAAATCGGTAAAATGGGTTCGGACGTAGAATCAACCAACCGATTATAGTAATTGAAAATCGTCGATGCAGAAAACAAAAGAATTTATCAACAGTAAGTCAATAAACTAAAATTGTTCTCAAATTCGTTCATAAAATGCTACTTCAGACTCTAACGTACGATATTTTAGTAGCTGGACCTAAAACAGTCTCGTTAAGTCCCGATATAGGAAAGAATTTCCTCTGCAATGCTGGGAGTGCGGTAATTTTTATGAGGTTTAGTTTCGTGGAACATAAATAGATACAGAAATGTTTTATTGTCAAAAAATTGTTAAAATTTGTAGACAAAAGCTTGTGAAAACTAAAAAACAAACATAAAAATAAATAAATAAAGATACAAATTTAATAAAATTTCCAATACACAGAGTAACAAAATTATAAGTAATAGTAATAGGTAATAATTAGTATATAAGTTAATAGCAAAAATTAAACCAGTATGCAGAATGTCCGGAATTAAATATTATTATTAGAATAGTCGTTTACAACGTTTGGCAAGTGATTGTGCATTATTTTTGCATTGTACAATATTGAGCCGTTAACTAATTCTGAACGTGGAGTAGGTAAGTAAAGGTCGTGCACCGGGTTCCTAAGTGGATAGCCGTGCAACGATCTTTATGAAATTAGAGTAGCGTGGCTTCCCGCAGAAGTGAAGGGCATATCGAAGATGCGACTCAAAATAGAATGTTAAGGAGGTGGATATTTAATATGTAGCTTCCATTTCAAGGAATTGTCCTCAACAAGCACTAACAATATTATAGATTCAACATTTTATGTCTATCCGCCAACTATCGCGAGTGGAATTTAGTTTGAGCGAGTGAAGGGCAACCTTGCAGCTTTTGGTTCATTTAGATGGACGTGGAGGCGGGTACAGTTGGATCTGTAATGTTCCCTATATATATATATATATATATATATATATATATATATATATATATATATATATATATATATATCTTTGGTTAAATACTAAAACATACATTTTATACTCCCAAATTTCTGTCGCAATTGAGGTACAAGAAATTTTGTTATTATTATCGATTGCCTCATGCCTCATGAGCTACTCTAACTAATTAAACAACGTGATTCTTGAAGGCTTCACATGTTTGTTTTTGTTTTTGAACGACTATCATATGCTATGTAAGAATGTGAAGTTTTTCGTGGAGTTATACAACGCATAAATGTTAGCTTACTCACAGGCAGTACGTTTAGGACACTACAAGATCGATCTACTGATACAGTTGATGTTTTCCGTACTTTTCTTTCGTACTACACTATCCTCGAGGTTTTCTAATCACAAAAAAAGTGCAGCGTTACAATATAAAACTTGTTTATGTCTTTGGTTTTACTAGATTTGTTTTTTTACTTCCCCTGTTTGCAAAGTAATTATGCTTTAGCTTGTTGGGTGTAAACACTGCTCTATATGAAGTTGAGAACGACTCATTTTGAGGTATTGTAAGTAAAAACAGGAGCCTATACAAGCACAGTTAGGCTAGACAGAAATAATATCAATTTAGAGTTGGATTGGGACATTGAGGATAAAAGAACGTCATAGAAAAAATAGTGGTGAAAAATCAAAAGATGAAGCTGATTTTCCAACAACTCAGCTTTACAAAATCGTATATTTTGGTATTTTAGGCTGATTGAGCTGCACAATAATACAGCAACTTCATAGGGTCAGAGTCCACAGAGAAGTACGGAGGCATTTGCAGTGACCGAGAAGACGGTAGACGATGTTTGACATTTTCTTTTTCTGTTCTGTATGAATTTAATCAATCTGGACTATTAATCAACCTCTATACACATTTTTTTACCATGCTTTGTACCCAAATATCATGTTAAATAATTTTTTCTATACCTAAAATAGTGAAAATTAGATTTCGATCATTTTTAAGCTAAAACTTTCATTCCACAATTTAGACATAAATAGAAGCATAGATGAAGTAGCTAGGACTAGGGAAGTGAAACGTTGAACCCTTTCTATTTGAGTATATTTTCATATAAAAACCTAGCTGAATTTCTTCTTTTTCTTTATAAGTACCAAAATAGCATAAAATCGCGACTTCAACAACATAATTTTCCAAATATTTCTGAAGAAGAGATCTGGTATTCCAGATCTCCCAAACCCCACGTAAAAGCCCCCCTTTTATCCCCAGTTGAGGCCTGGTCAAAGGACAGAGATTTGACATTTAGTGTCGAATTCAATTTTTTTACATCGGCTGATTATCGAGATCAAACCCTGTATATTTTTCAGGCTGTGGAAACATTTTAAAAACAATTTTAGTTTTGGACGTAACTTAATAAATAAATAAAGGAAATTATGGTTTTATTAATATGATTTCTTAATCCCGTTGATTGGTCTAAGAAACTTTGCTTGTCAAGTACTCCTATTCTAAGGATTCAGATCTGGAAACCCAGTTGGCCATTCAATAGGTCCTACTTATATTTCAAGAAATGGATCGCCGAAATAATCACGTGCATATCTTGCGATATATTCTTGTTGTAAATAAATGTTTCTTTTTTAGTCTATTGAAACTTTTGACAAAATTGATGAAATCACTGCACAAAATGTCTCTCGTTAGTTTGTTCCATAATTTTCTTACACCCTATAACAATAGCCATGAATATAACAGTTTTGCCATTTACGAAATCAACGACGAAATCGTACCTATTTCTAAATTGTGACAGCTTATATTTCATCACTTAATAAGTCGTGTGACTTACGCACAGATGGCGCTGCTTTGTCAAATCCATATGACGTTTATGAAGTACCAACTTTCAAAAGACTATGTGTCAAATTTCATGACATTTCGATTAGCCAGAAAAAAGTGACAGCCATTTAAGTGGAGTTACTTTTGTTATTTTCAACGCTTCTTGATAAAAAAAAACTGTCCAAGCTCAGCAATGGTTTCAAAAGTGTTATCCGTACTATGCTCTATCGAACAGAATCATTCGTTATTGATTTGATGAATTTAAACGTGGTCGTACAGACACCGATGATGGTAAACGTTCTGGTGGCTAATTGAGGAAATGTCCACAAATTGGTCATATCAGAAGGCAGTTAGTGTTCAATTATGCATGAACATTTGACCACGAGAAAGATTTTTTCAATGTGAGTGCCGTGTTTACTCACAGTAGATCAAAAACAAACAACGAAATTGATGATTCAGAGCAGTTTTTGGCCATTTTTGGGTCGATATGTGAAAATGGATAAAACATAGATCAATCACTTCACTCTGGAATCAAAACGATCATCATCTTAATGGACTGCAGCCGGTGAACCAGGTTCGAAGCGTCCAAAGGCACCACAGTTAGCTGAGAAGGTTATGGCTTCAGTATTTTGAAATATTGGTCATCCACTGTATCCAAAATAGAGAGACAATTAATAGCGGATACTACATAGAGTTGTTGGATAGTCCAGACCTAGCCCCCAATGACTATTCGCTGTTCTCAAAAAAATTCTCGCCGGTAAGACATTCAGCTCAAATAAAGAAGCAATTGGTAAAACTAAAGCTTACTTTGAGGCAAAAGACAAATCCTTCTACAAGCAAGACATCGAGAAGTCAGGGAAGCTTTGGAAATATTGTATTGCTCTTGAAGGAGATTACATTGATGAATAAAATCGATTTTTGACAAAAAAATGTATAAATTTTGATCCAAACACAATCAGTTAACTTCACCCAAAAAAAACGAAGTTCTTGTTTTTATAGAAATCTAGTGAAACTGATATCAAAAAAGTGATTCACTAAAAATTAAAATAATGACCATACTTAATTCGCCGTGACCAGGTCAACAACAGGATATGATCGTTGATTGTGAATGCCGTTATGGTACAAGTTTAAAAGCGGTCTCTTAATAAATTAACAATGACAACATAATTGAATTATTCTTCACAAAAAAAAAACTATTTTCGTAGTTAATAATATGTAAATTTTATGTTTGAATTAAAACAGCACATTTCTTTATTTTCTATTCTTTCAATTATTCTTTATTCCATCTAAATTTGTTATTTCAATTCTATATTTGTTGTTTAATCTTCTGAAACCATTGGTGATATTTATATTCAACCACAACACCAACACTAACAATTACGACAATCCCTGAAGATGATAGCTTAATTAACGAAACCCCAGGCGGGTTTCGGTACGGATTCACATTATTATTAAAATATTCAATGATTTCTCTTATTTTACAATAAAATATTTCCTATATTTTGTGGGCGAACCAGTGACTATAAGTAGTGTTGATATACAGGGTGTACCACAAAGATAAATTTAATCTCAAGTGGAATAAAAAAATATGATTTAACCGCGGTTATAGTAGAATATTTTTTGACGTAAGTTTTTGATCGAAAAGCTGTTCAACGTTAGCTATAAATCATTTTTTTCGAATATTTAATGAAAATAGAATAGATCCCTATAAAATTATACCAATTCAGGATCTTATGGACGACGTTTTCGATCAGAACATGTTTGGTTTTTTTGATGGGAGTACATCTACACTGCAGGGTCATTTTAATCGAATATAATATGTTTTCAGCAAGATGGGGTAGGGTTTTATTACCAAGTCAATGTGCCGCAGTACCTGAAACAACTTCCAAATCGGTGGATATAGTTAGGCGCGGTTGGATAGAATGGCCAGCACGATCTCCTGATCTGACGCCGTTAAACTTATTTTTGTGCGAATATGTTTGGCCGTTCTACAATCAAAGTCATATATTTATAATTTCCTTCGATATATTATGTGATATTGCAACAAACTGTGATATTCATTTGATTAATTATAAATTGCATATTTTCAGTGAAAATCGTGCTGATATATGAGCATTTGTTAAATAATTTTACTTTCACGTTTTAGTTGATTTTACATCTTAACGAATCATTAACTTCACATTCGAATTTTGTGTGTTTATTGCACTTTTTCTTGTTTCTATATCCTTGCATTTAACTACTTTCAAATATTGTTCATATTCTTAAAACTATTAAAAGTAAAAATCTATTGTTACGTTTCAAACTCTGTTAATAAGTACGACTCCTAGTTATTCGTCTAATTGTCTTATTGACTTTGTTATTACTTCCATCAGGATACGTTTCACTACGTAGAAGTCATGTGACTAAAAGAAAACCCTTCGTTAATTTTATTTTTTATAGCTACATGTTTATGATGCCGAGGTTGCTACTTAAGTGTTGAAATATGGCAACGCTGATGTTAATATGTCAAATCTGCCATTGCCATTATGAAGTTTGACATTTTAAAGGTGGAACGTACTCAGAACGTGTTGTTGACAGCTACTTGAAACATTCATCTTTCGACATGAATTATGAATCAACTCGCTTCGAATTTTGGTGAAGAAGCGCCATCTTTCGTGGTCTCAGTTCGCTACAGGTCGTCCAAAATCGGCGTAAACTGGTATTGAAAGATCGTCATGTGACGTATAGTGAGATTGGGGCATTCAATCACGGTGCTTCAAAGATCATGACAAGCGACGAATCATGAATCAATGCAAATCAACCAGAAACTAAACTACAATCGACTGGATGGGTGTTTAAAGAGCCAAATTCAACAAAATTGGACGTGTCATCATCGTTCCATTAGAGCTACGTAAAACTGTCAATTCTGAATGGTACCTCAGAATTTGTTTGCCAGTAGTGTTCGAAAAAATCAGGGAAACTAATCGCAGAAAACGAATCATTCTCCGCCACGACAATGCCAGCTCTCACACATCGGTTCAAACAAAAACGTTGACGTTGATTTCTTCTTAAACCCTACCGATCAAAAATAAATTGCGTGTGTACGTTTTTCTACACTTGAAGAAGGAAAAATACTTCGTTAACTGGCTCAAACGCATGCAAAAGTGTATTGATCTCAATGGCGAATGTTTTTGAACAACGTTAAAGCCATACCCAATAAAAAATATTTGTTTTTATTTGTCTATCTCAAAACTTTAGTGGCAAACCTAGATTTAGATCGCTACATGTGTCACAGGACATTGTCAAATTGTATCACGAAATAAAAACACATCTCATAAAACACGTTTTGAATGTTAAAACTATTTTATTGTTTATTATTTTTATTGTGACACTTTATTTTCTCTTATTTTAATCTAAATGTTTGATAAGGTAATAAATTTAAAGGTGAGAGTAGAGAGAGAAACGTGGTTAATTTTTAAATCGACCATTAGATGAACCGTTAACATATATTCCGTATTATACAAGGTGGCAAAGACAAACTTAATAATTTCGTTATTTCCATTTCTATATTTACAAAAATGATTGTTTTAACTAAACCGCGAATGCTGTGCTAGATTATTTTCGACTTTTCCCAATACAATATTGTTTGAAAATGGAAAAATATCGAAAAAAACGAGGTGGAGCTACTAGGTAACGAAACTAGTGCTACTACAGAAAAAGTACGCACGCGCCAAAAATTGTCAGCTGTTTAGTCTGTATCCTACTCTTTCAAATGCGATGTCTACCGTATCTGTGGACAAACCAGTCTAGCCGTTTGTACGGGGAGTGTTTGTTTTGCCGTAAAAACAACAAATTTCACAATAAACAACTGCAACCGAAACAAGAAAAAACGATTCGAATCGTAGAAATATACGCGATGGTTTCTTCAAGCGCCAGCTCATTCCACTCATACCACATCCCAGTGTTGACCACCCACCTAATTTGTCTGATCTTGCACAGTGTGACTTCTACCTCTTTCATGTGATCAAATCTGCATCTACAAGATTTGAGTCTGTTGAAGCTGCGATAGAAAAAGCAAATACAAAACAAAAAAGCAAATAAAAAAAATAGTTGCGATTATTTCTTTATAAATTTTTCACTTAGAATATCATAATTTGATTAGGTTTAATGCCTTTAACGCCTGATCCACACTCTCTATAAGGTACACGAGTGCGAGAGTGTGGACAGCAGAAACCACAGGACGTGATGGCGTGAATATAATAATCAATCGAGAGTGTGGATGACTAGCACTACGTTCGTCAAGGTTCTTGCGAATGTAAGGCATGCGTGAAGTCTAGTATCACTTTCCTAAAGTCTCCTTTATTATTTTCTATTCATTACTTTTCCGTATTATCTCATTATGTCTTTTTTCCGCTTTTTTCACTTCTTAACTTCATGTTTTTTTTCTAATTTCTTTGGTTTTGTGTTGTGGTTAGTTTCTATGGTACCAGAGTTTAAAAATATGTTTATTGATATTTGCAAAGAATCTTCCTGCCGTCCCTGTTCTCTTTTTTATTTCATTTTCGATTCATCATCATCTTTTGTATCGTTACTTTATAATCATTGTCTTTGTTTTCTCCTTATTTATCTTCATGTTGATGTTCTCAAAGTCTGCATTATATATTAGTAAGTTTTTCGTCTTTAATGATTAGTAACAACTGTCCCACTTTGTATCGTAGTTTTTGCTTTTTTTTAACTTCAAACTTTTCATTTCATTACATTTAATGTTTGTTTATATCTCTCACAATTGTTAATATTCCTAAACAGTCTACCAATTGTCGGTACGCGAAAAACTCCAACAAATACTTGAAGAAATTGAATTGAAATTCATATAATGAAAGAAACTAGTTTGAAATTTTTGACTCACAATGCATGTTTTATGTGAAAGTCTTTACGTAATAAGTAAAATGATTTTTTTTAACGTCTAATTTCTTATCTTCTACATCTTCTGAATTGTCAAAAGTAATATATTATTTCACCTTTACGACATGAAAAGCCTAGCCTAGCTAAATATAATTAAAACTTTAAAATATTCAGTTTCCAAATTTCAGTAGCTTATGTATCATTGTTTTAAACGGAACATAAGTACTTTTGATTATCACTGTATGTAATTTTGCATATATTATTACCCATAAAATTATCAGTCAGCTTCGTTATTTGTGCCCGCCGAAGCAACTAGCTAGAATACATCCAACGGATCAGTACTCTCCAAAAAAATCCAGAATGTTTTGATTCCGTATACAATAAACTAAATTTTAATTTGAGATTATTGGAATTAACAGCAAAACTGTTTGAAAATCAGACAAGAGAAAGTTTTTTATATTGTGAGATATTTTCTCGTTGTAAAATTCAGTGGAAAAGAAAGATATATAAGAAAAATTGATAATGGAAACAGATCTAGAAAATACGGTGGATGCTAAAGCAATTCGAATCTTAATTCATACAATTTGGGTCCGTTTTTCGGAAATTTCGTCCTTCAAATGCTACGTAATAGTTTCCTGTTTATGGCTTTTCCATTTTTGAGATAGATATTATACCAAATGCATGCCAAAATACCATAACCTTGCCAGCTTACTTTCTTTTATACTTTGGAGTCCACTAGCTCGGATGACTGTCAATTGGACTCCGATGTAAAATGATACAGCTATCTTTCATCCATTCACAGTCTCATATCGGTGCAAAGATGGGCTTTATTACGATTGAACAGCTCCAGCCACTGCTCAGAATCAATTCATTGTTGGGATTGGTCTTGGGAGCTCGCGCGACACCTACTTTGAACAGAGCTTTCGTATATCTTTGGGTTTGAGCTATCTCAAGCGTGATTTCGTCTCGTTCAAACTTGCAAACTATTTTTGAAGCAAAGCTTTGGGTGCAATAGTCCTTTTTTGTCCTGTATTAACACGAAATTCTTCTTTATCCATAGTATGACATCTGTCAAGTATATACGTGTCTTTTGGACGTTATTGTTAACTGAAAATCATGTGGTTTGAATACTAGTAGCGCCATCTAATCTATTTCGCGCACTTTTTTTATGTTTTCATCTATAACACTCGCTAGGGAGCGTTGTCGTTGCTTATTTTGCCTCGTTTAAACTTAGTTAAACACTTATGGTTGAACGATTGAACAGAGCTTTCGTATATTTTTAGGTTTGAGCTATTTCAAGCGTGCTTTCGTCTCGTTCAAACTTGCAAACTATTTTTGAAGCAAAGCTTTGGTTGCAATAGTCCTTTTTTGTCAAAAAACAACGCTTTATTAACACGAAATTCTTCTTTATCCATAGTATGACATCTGTCAAGTATATACGTGTCTTTTGGACGTTATTGTTAACTGAAAATCATGTGGTTTGAATACTAGTAGCGCCATCTAATCTATTTCGCGCACTTAGTTATGTTTTCATTGGTAACACTGGGAGTGTTGTCATTGCTGGTTTAAACTTAGCAAACCACTTCTGGAGGGTTGATTTTCCTAGAGGAAAATCCGAATAAATATAAAATCCCTTTTCACCCATTCTTTCAAACTAATAGTTCCAAAACTATCAAATTAATACACATGTTTTTTGAAGGTTAGAGCTAACTGAAGCACGTATTTGATACTAGTAACGCCATCTACGCAATTTTCAACCCATTTAATAGAAAAAAATCTGCATGCACGAGTTGCCGCGCTTTTTGTATCGATATCTCCTGGACTATTATTTTTCTCGTGAAATTATTGAAGCTTTTTATACGAGAGAGTTGTATAACGTTTTTTTTTTGAAATGGTATGCAATAATTAATATTTCAAGAACCTCTGTAAACAATACGTAAAAAAATCTATTAAATAAACAAAATAACAATGGGTAATCATGAATCGCTAAAAATTGCAAACAAAAGATTTGGTTACGTTTCATCACGAACAATTATTATCACTTATATCTTAATCTTAATGTTCTTCGAATTTGCATTCATCTCAATAAGATATTATTGAATTTTTTATAATTATCAAAATCTAATTAATGTGTATACACTCAATTTACTCGATTGGTCATTGTCTTATAACATTCCCACTATTTCGGACAAATTGCATCTGTCTTTTCGACATTATGTATCCGATGAAATAATTTAAAATTCGCTGGATATCTGACTAATTCCTTAGCAGTAACAAATATTCTGTTTTCTGGTAATAAATGATGCACCCACCATTTCCTTTTGGACATCGTCGTCTGGTAGTTAATGTAATGGACCTTCTGACCAAAAATCGTTCGCATTAGAATCATCCAGATACATTTTGTGGTGAAAACTATTTTAGAGGAAGTGTAGAATGGAATTAGTGCCAGAAAAAAACTATGAAAACGAGAATAGAATAAAAGAATGGTCGAATTTGGAGCTACAAATTTCCTTCTTGGAGAAATAGCATTACTAGATATTATACAATAGTTTGGTACACAAGGATCCCCAATTAAGAATCGCAGTTCGAGCAAAGACAAGTTATTTTTCAGGCACCAATAGGCAACAAGACTAGATGCTAGAAGGCATAGAAAGACATCAGAATCGAGGAAAAAGTAACGGAACTTTAACAGAAAGCAACAAATAAAAACAAAACTTCAACATTCTCTAGCAGACACTAATAGGTAGGAAGAACAGATACCAATAGGCATAGGGAGACATAACAAAATCAAGAAATAAAAAACTTCAACAGGAAGAAACAAACAACAACAGAGCTTCAACATACTAACAGACATTGCAACTCTGAATGAAGATCAAAGGTGAAAATAATGAGTTTTTCGTGATTTTCAGCAGAACGGTAAGTTTTATCAGAAAAATGATGCAGACAAAAATCATAGATCATAAAATTATCTACAAAAAACGTATCAATACTTTTTTTCCTACGAGCCACCGTTTCTGAGATATAATGATTTGTAAAAGTTGTAATGTCATGATAAACACACGTTTCCACGCCATCTGTGAGGTAGTGTACTTTGCGCGTTTTTTACGTGGTTTGCCCAATATGCCTATTCCACGGGTCTGTTGTGAACATGTTTAATTTGAAACTATTGCAAAATAATGGAAATTAGCAGAGATTGAAAAGATAAAAGCGATTTAAATTTCAAATCCTTCTTCGCGCTCTTCTTCTTCTTGTTCTTTTTCTTCTTCTTCATCTTATGTACTGGCTTCTTCTTCTTTTTCTATTAGCTGCAACAATAGAAGACTTTCGAGTATAATTTTTACGACAATTTTCATGTATTGTCACAGATTTCCGATGTCTTCGTACCACGATTAACAGTAACAACTTCAGCACGATATAGGTTAGGATAAACACGTGTTTTCACTACTAATTGGCGCTCAAGACAACAGTTTTTCATTTATTACTAATTACTAATACTATAATTAAAGGACTGGGTTTCATTTTACCTGATATTCTAATAGTTATAACTATTACAAGTTACAATGATTGATAGAAAAATATTTCAACTCTAAAGATGCATATACGTGGCGTACTCATGAATGTCAAGACGATTACAACTTGTTGAATCGTTATATCGCAGAAACGATGGCTCGTAGGAAAAAAAGTATCGATACATTTTTTGTAGATAATTCAATGATCTACAATTTTTGTCTGAGGTATTTTTATGATAAAACTCATCATTTTAGTGAAAATCGTGAAAAACCCATTTTTTTACTTTTAATCTTCAATAAAATTTTTTCCGTACACGGGAATGATGGGGAACTTTCAAATTTTATTTTTAATTATTATTTTAAACAGTTTTATCGATTTTCAGCTTGGTGGGAGTTTATGAAGCTTCACTTTAATTTTTTGGTCTAATTTGACCGGACTATTAGTGGTTGCTTTTATTTGCACTAGATTTGCAAATAAAAGTTTTTAATAGATATAACGGACTTTGTAGCAATATTTAATACTGGTTTAATTTATATAAATATAAAATATTTGAAGAAAGTGCAGTATACCGAAACGGATATGCTACGTTCTTTAGTCATTTTATAAATTATTTTAACAATTACGGAACATCGTATTCTAGACTAATTGGATTAACTTCAATGAAAGAATAATTATTTATAAATTAAAACTGTACATTTACCTCAAAGGTGTCACAAATTAGAACAGCGTGACTTATAATTAAGCTTGCAATTTTAAAAAAGTAACTTAGCTGCGCTCCCGAGGAACGCGTGGTCCCTTTTAGTAATATTAACTTATAGTACAGGTGAAATAGGATTAAACCCGAAATTAAATTGGGCGCTTCTGATTTTCTACATTCTCTCAAAGGTTTTCGGTTATTGAATAATTACGGGCACGGGTTTTCGAAATTTTGGAACGTAAATAACTCGAAAACTAAGAGGATTTCGAAAAAAACTGCTCTAACAAAAAATATAGAACACAAAATGTTCTACAAAAGAGATCTATAATAATTTTTTCGTTAGAGTCACTATTTTTGAGTAAATCTCTCTCAACACCGAAAGTCCGCGAATTCAAACCAATTTACCTTCCGGGCGCACATGGAAACTGCTCTAATTCCTGGAAAATTACTTCGTTTCCAAAAAATCAAAATGCATCATTATGGTTAAGATCTTTTTTTTCTACTCGGGTAAACTAGCATAATTTTTGACATGGGAAATTTTCGAAGACCTTGCTAGATGAAGAGGTATATTGGCCACATAAGTGCTTTAAGTTTTAATGGATATATTCCATCACTCGCCATCTAAACAAGCAAATCCAACCAGAGATTTATCGTTCGTGTTATTATTAATAATATTTTCATGTATATAATACGCGTGAATTACTTCTTGGTTTCAAATGAACTAATTTTTAAAAAACGCGATCATGAACACTATCTTCGTTCTCGGTTGATTATTATTTCGATATTCACAGACTTCTTAATAGTTTCTATTTCACAAAAATGTGGATACTCATTTTGTGCTTCGGCATTTTTTTCCGAATTTTTCGTAGTTTTCGAGTTATTCGCGATTCAAAATATGTTTGAGCGTTCAAACCCATTTTATAATGGAAATTTTGAGGTTAGGAAAAATTCTTACGAAACAATTTATCGAGAATTCTGAACTCTACAATTTTGGTCCTAACACTTTTTTTCGAATTTTTCGTAGTTTTCGAGTTATTCGCGATTCAAAATATGTTTGAGCGTTCAAACCCATTTTATAATGGAAATTTTGAGGTAAGGAAAAATTCTTACGAAACAATTTATCGAGAATTCTGAACTCTACAATTTTGGTCCTAACACTTTTTTTCGAATTTTTCGTAGTTTTCGAGTTATTCGCGATTCAAAATATGTTTGAGCGTTCAAACCCATTTTATAATGGAAATTTTGAGGTTAGGAAAAATTCTTACGAAACAATTTATCGAGAATTCTGAACTCTACAATTTTGGTCCTAACACTTTTTTTCGAATTTTTCGTAGTTTTCGAGTTATTCGCGATTCAAAATATGTTTGAGCGTTCAAACCCATTTTATAATGGAAATTTTGAGGTTAGGAAAAATTCTTACGAAACAATTTATCGAGAATTCTGAACTCTACAATTTTGGTCCTAACACTTTTTTTCGATTTTTCGTAGTTTTCGAGTTATTCGCGATTCAAAATATGTTTGAGCGTTCAAACCCATTTTATAATGGAAATTTTGAGGTTAGGAAAAATTCTTACGAAACAATTTATCGAGAATTCTGAACTCTACAATTTTGGTTTTAACACTATTTTTCGAATTTTTCGTAGTTTTCGAGTTATTCGCGATTCAAAATATGTTTGAGCGTTCAAACCCATTTTATAATGGAAATTTTGAGGTTAGGAAAAATTCTTACGAAACAATTTATCGAGAATTCTGAACTCTACAATTTTGGTCCTAACACTTTTTTTCGATTTTTCGTAGTTTTCGAGTTATTCGCGATTCAAAATATGTTTGAGCGTTCAAACCCATTTTATAATGGAAATTTTGAGGTTAGGAAAAATTCTTACGAAACAATTTATCGAGAATTCTGAACTCTACAATTTTGGCCCTAACACTTTTTTTGGAATTTTTCGTAGTTTTCGAGTTATTCGCGATTCAAAATATGTTTGAGCGTTCAAACCCATTTTATAATGGAAATTTTGAGGTTAGGAAAAATTCTTACGAAACAATTTATCGAGAATTCTGAACTCTACAATTTTGGTTTTAACACTATTTTTCGAATTTTTCGTAGTTTTCGAGTTATTCGCGATTCAAAATATGTTTGAGCGTTCAAACCCATTTTATAATGGAAATTTTGAGGTTAGGAAAAATTCTTACGAAACAATTTATCGAGAATTCTGAACTCTACAATTTTGGTCCTAACACTTTTTTTCGATTTTTCGTAGTTTTCGAGTTATTCGCGATTCAAAATATGTTTGAGCGTTCAAACCCATTTTATAATGGAAATTTTGAGGTTAGGAAAAAATTGAAGCCTTTTTTGTCCAGATTGTTGTGCTCCACATATTTAGTCCAGGCATTTTGTGTCGAAAAACTCATATTTTTCGAGTTATTCGCGATTCACAATATTTTTGAGTGTATAAGTCCATTTTAAGGTGAAAATTTTGAGGTTAGGAACAAATACCTGGGATACTTTTTTCTAGAAAATTTTTCACTCTACATTTTTTGTAAAGGCAGTTTCATTCAAATTGCTCATAGTGTTCGAGTTATTTGCGTTTCAATTTTTTTTGAATTTCGAAAACCCGTGCCCATAGTTTTATTAATAACTGCTAGACTTATTCAGTATCCCAAAATCTCACAAAATCTAGAAAATCAAAACCACACAATCTAATTTAAGGTTTCAGCTCAAAATCGCATAATTTGCCTGTACTATTAGTAACGGTAATGGAGGGATCTAGCGATAGAAACATTGTGGCATATTTGTTGCTGTATGATGATATAATTGAAAAGGTATTTCTCGCGAGCATTAAAATAATTTATCGGGTAACAAATCAATACCAAATTATGAGTCGTGTGAGTCAAAATACCCCCCTTCAACTTAATATAGTTTCAAGCTATTGGTATATATCTTCATGACAGTTGTTTTTTATTAAAAATTACATATTTTTTGATATTGTAGGATTTTGTGTTCATATTTTCGCTAAAAAACCGTCAACAATCCAAGATAATATTTATAGTCCTAATCATTTTGCTTTTCCTTGAACAAGGACATATGATCTGTCTTTAGTCTTCCTTTGATGGTGTAATATTTGGAGTTACTAAATCTGATAATGACAGTTTCACGATAGGAAACCTTTGGAGATGTCGCAACGTAATGAATGTTGTATAGTTTTATTGTAGAAAAGCGTTCCATAGATAAAACTCACTCTTTATAATAACAAACAAAATATAAAACTATACAACATTCATTACGTTGCGACATCTCCAAAGGTTTCCTATCGTGAAACTGTCATTATCAGATTTAGTAACACCATCAAAGAAAGAGTAAAGTTTGACGACATATCATCTGGTATTTACCCCGTTTGTTATTTTAATAGATATTCAAATAGCTAGAGCAATTATGGTATGTTATACTTCCGGTAAAGTAACTGGGTACTTTATCATTACTCAAGTATTTATTGATATGAAAAGAAACGGAGAAAGTACAATTTTCTAACTTGTTATATACGCCAAACCATCTGCTCTCTTTTATTTTATTATTATTATTATCTCACATATCAGAAGGTATTCTAAATGTTAAAATATTTGAATTAAATATATACATTACATCAAAGAGGTTAATTAGAACTGTGTACTCCGAAAGAATATACAGTGTTTGTTAACAAATTATTTCTCCAATGATATTGACTAAAGCAGATGTTCTAGTTTCAATTCGAATGCATATGGTACAAAGCCTCAATATTTTTCTTATACTAGTATATATTCATTTTTTTTGCAGGACCAGTGAACTTATAGCACTAATGGCGTTATCAACAACATTTTTTCTTTATATACACACAAGAGATCTGCATTCGAAACTCAGGGAAATGGAAATCAAAATACAACCAGTTAGTATGATATCTTCAAATCAGTTGATTTTGGGTAAGTATTCTCAAGCAACCCCTTGTATGTACTTAACTATAATGTTTTTTCACCACACATAATTTTGTATAAAATCGAAGTAGCTAGTCCGGTCCTTACCTGTTATTAAAATATATAATATTCTATCATTTTATTGTGTTGATTTCGTGACGTTAAAATTTGAAATATTTCAAATATGTAATACAGGAAACGGAAATATCCATAAATTATGTAAATATTATAAAAAAATTGTATTGCAAAATGTATTATTTCAAATAATGTTAAATCAAATTATACATTAAACATCGTAAATCCGGATTTCTACAACGCGGAATATCTAAAATCCGGACTGATTCGTTCGTATCGTAATTTTTAGCTTATGTCTTTGACGCTAGATGGCGACACCATATATATAACGATAGCAATTTAATCGTTTTATTATTATTTTATAAATGTGTTTTTGTGTAATATTAAACGCGATTTTATTATATTTTATGCATACCTCGTTAGCGCGATAGATGGCGCCACCATAAATGTTAAATACGAAAAAATCTAGAATCCGGAACCAATCCTTTCCCGGCGATTCCGGATTTACGATGTTACACTGTATTTATAATCCACTGAATGGACTCTTTTTTTCGATATTTGTGTCAGTGGTTCAATTGATGCTGAATTTTGTATTTAAGAAATGTCTTCGAAAAGGTGCAAAATATATGTTGAGATCTCGTCCGCTGTTGAAGACTGTGAAGTCGGTCCTGTTCCAATACGTTATCGAAGTCAAAGTTTGGCGGATGCGCCGAATATTTTTATAGAGATGATTCTGAAAGGCATTTTTGTTTGTTTAGAGAAATAATCTACTAAAACAACCCAATTCAACCCCCAAACGAAGCAGATGAACTAATTTGGTTGTCTAAAAAAGATCTACTATAATTGTACAAACTCCTTAACAAATTTCAATAATGAAATTTTTGTTGAAACAATTAATTTGTTCAAAAATAAAAATCAAAAATCCAAAAACATGGTTTTTTGCAAGTTTCTAGCAAATTTTGAGGTTATGCGAAAAAATGATATTTGAAACAATTTTACGATCTACAATTTGTGTAGTAGACATTTTTTCCGGCGAAGCCTTGTTTTCCTATAAATTTTGAAAAAATGTTTCTCGCCCCAATTCAACCCCTAGCGAATGATGTGCAGTATTCATAAAATGTGTTTCATACTTTTATCAACTTCTTAACCATTTTTAACAATAAATGTTAAAAACGGACCATTTGTTCAAAAATAAAAATTAAAAACCCAGAAGTTAGATTTTTGCAATTTCGTATCAAATTTTGAGGTTATGCAAAAAAATATTCTTCACCACAATTATACATTTTTTTACGATCTACAACTTTTCTAGAAGACATTTTTTTCGAGGATATTTCATTTCTCAGTAAATTTTTAAAATCTGTTACGTACCCCAAATCAACCCCCTAATGAAAAATACTCGCTGATTTAGTTGTCTAAAAAACATCTTCTATAATTGTACCAACGCCTTAACAAGTTTCAATAATAAAATTTTCGTTAAAACGATTCATTCGTTCAAAACTAAAAATCAAAAAATTCATTATTGGTAATTTACTGGCAAATTTTGAGGTTATGCGAAAAAATACTTTCTACAACAATTGTACATTTTTTACTTTTGTAGGAGACATTTTTATCGACGAAGCCTTGTTTTTCAGTAAATTTTGAAATACCGTTTCCCACCCCATTTTAAACCATTAGTGGAGGAGATGCTGGATTGATTATCCTCAAAACGTTTTTTATACTTTCACCAACCCCTGAGCAAGTTTCAGTTGAATAAATCCAGGTTAAAATTTTTTTACCTCAAAAATATCGCTTCATAGCAGTTAAAGACACTATTTTTCTACTTTCGACTTTCTACTATATATATTTACAGTACTAAAGGCCTTCAAGGCCCATGACTTGTCTTTTTTTCTCATTCGCCTACAACTGATTTCACAATTCTTTTTCACAACTTGCAATTTTGTACTTTTGCACTCAATTTCGATTCCACCTCTCTAATATCCTTCAAAATGGCAACCAAATATTTTTTTCTTTGGTCTACCCCTTCTTCTTATACCTCCTTCCACTTCTTCAATGGCCCTTACTGCAAATCTTTTTATACTCAAACCATCTTACTCTGAGTATTTATACAAATCCTCCAGTTCTTCTCCGTAGTCTTTCATTTGTTTTTGTTCCCCCAAAAATTACTTTGAATTTCCATGTTAAGTGCATTTTTTTCATGCAATTGAAATCTGAATGAAAATTCCAATTGATTATTGGATTATTGGTAAATTATTTAATATCTACAGCATTTCAAACTTTCCCTTCATAACTTTTCCTATTTTTCTTTACTAATTCTGTAAATATGAATATTGTTGAGGAAAAAAAAGCGACAACCTTTCATTTCGGATTAATATCTATTAGATTGTACAAGAAAGTTTGTTTTACCTCCAAAACATGTAATATATGCAAAGATTGAAATGTGCATTCAAGATTATGTTAATTATATGCGCAACCAATAAATTGGTAACATTAGAATACATAAATTCGTATCAACATAAAGATATTTAGCGTCAAAATTATTAAATTGAAATAGCTTGAGAAAGCTTCAAAATTAATTGGGGTTTGAAAAGGTCAAAGAAAGTTAAAATTTATTATACTAGTTTCCTATCTATCAAAGAAACGAGATCACCATATTTTGAAACACTCTGTATAATATTATAGCAATTTCAATCATAGTAAACTTGTAAAAGTGAGGTTATTAACACGTTAGGTATTAATAAAAATCCATAAAAACTTCAACATTTTTCACCAGCATCATTGTTTAAACATTCGGAGAAACCTTCAAAAAATTTTTTGTTAAAAAATTATGACTGCAACACTGCAAGATTCTTTTGACGATTTTCTTTCAAGTGGGTAATACCGCCGAAGGAGTGTAAAGAAAACACGGGAGAATATACAAAAAAAAATTTATTATCTTAAATAAGGTACAGTACAGAATATTTTTGACAGTTTCTTTGTGCTTTACGCCAGTTTGAAAGCGCCGCTCAAAGCCACTGCTTTAGTTTAGGTAAAAGAGGAAAATCACTCGGTACTACGTCGGGATTATATGGTGGGTGTTTGAAAATAACATACTAAATTTTTAAGGAAACCTAATCTAGATAATTCAATTTATTGCAAAAATTAAATCAATTTGCCCATTTTGATAAAGTTACAATAATCTCCAATAAACATTTTATAGGTATAAATTCAATTTTTGGAAATTGTGGTTAAAATAAAACAAAATATAAAAAATAAGTATCTTCATTTGCTGCTTAAGTTATATAAAAATGTACATTATATCACAGTGAATTTTATTCAATACAATACACTATGTAATAAAATTAAATAAAGACAAAAATACAATTTTTCTTAGTGTAGTAGTATAAATCCAATTTAATCGAGATCCGTAACCAATTTTCTATTTGTCTTAAATTAAAAGAACCACATTCAATGTCAATAGGACCAAAATTTTTAATATTGACCCCCATAAATCAAACTATACTGTTACGAACGTATCTCCGCCCTAGAGCCGGGCCTGCCTAGATGTATTGAAATTCTAAAATGTCGCGCGCGCCTTCGTCGAATTTTAGAATTTCAATACATCTAGGCAGGACCAGCTCTAGCACACGTCCGTAACAATATAAAATCTTCAATATAGTTTCAACAAATTAAAAAATCTTTAGTAAAAATAATTTCACCAGAAATGTTTGTACATTAACTTTAAAAAAATTATACAAAATATGTCAGTCTATATATATACATAAAAAAGAAAAAATAAATAAAGTACTAAAATTAAAAATTAACGGCCAGCGTCCACTTTTTAAATATCTATAGAAAACAGGTTTTTAGTCTTCTTCTGCCTTTTGTTGGGTAGTATTTCATTTTCATTAACGCTGTAAAAGAAAATCAACTTTAAAAATTAATCTTTCGACTAATTCTCCTTCCGAACCTTCATGATTTGAACCATATACGTTTTTTGATAGACGTATACAGTTTGCGATTACTGCGACTGATTTCTAATTTACTGCCTGCTAGTTTTAATTCCAAATAGCTTCTTAAAAACGAAAAAAAACAATAAATGAAATCGTATTTTCATTAGTGTTTAAGGGAACCTGATGATGAGATAAAGAACGTAAAAGAAGAAAACAAAAAAAGTTAAAAATAACAGAAATAAAGAATCTATGTCATATAGTGGTAGTAGTAAGATGAAACACGAAAGACTTGTAAATCGTTTATAGGTTAAGCATTATAAATAGAAACAGTGGAAAAATAATAAATGAAAAAACCATTCAAAAGGGTAGTTGGTAATCCACGTATCAAGAAATAATAAGAAAACAACTTTAGAACTAATAGGTACCAGGTCTTAATGAATAAAATAATTCTGAATCTAAAAGCAAAACATGACTCGAGAGCGTTTTATAGCTTTGAGTTTATCAACTTCAATTTTTCACTAAGATACTGGGAAGACAAGTTAAAAAACTTTTCTTAGGTTCTGAAATGTAAAAAAATTTGAACCTAAATACAAAACATAACCTGAAAGAGTTTAGCAATTTTATTATTTCAGATAATAAGATAATAGATACACAAGATCAAAAAGCCTTCCAAAGTTAAATTCTGATACATAAAGACACTGCATGAATCCTAGTTCATCCTCATCAGACCTTGGTTATTGACCTTCGGTACAGTATACAACCCCCAAAAGCAGATTAAAAGATTTCCGAATCCGAGAAGATTATTTTCTTTCCTATAGATTGGATTCGAGTTCAAATCCAACCAACCAAGTATCAGAAATGCATATAAAATCTGAAAATATATCTGAAGATTACATTATAAGCACTTAATGTGGATTTAATTAGATATCCCACCATTTTTAGGTAGTTAAAAGAAGTTGCAAGTCCAAGTAGATGTCCATGAATATAATTCAATGTCCTGTGTGACTTATAACCATAGGGGTAGTTGTTAAACAAAAATAACTTAATAGTATACATTGTTTTGCTATTTTATCTGTTGCAAGTGTGATTTTATTTATTTTTGGTTTTGATCATACCTTTTATATAACATAAAAGTTATAATTATTATCTCAGGGAAATGGTTATGGACTTGAGGGATCTTGAAGATACCACGGTTCGATACTATCTTGACTATTTATTGATCTGGCGTTAGATTTTGAAATGCGCTTGAACAGATTTAAAATATTCGTCAAACGCCTGTGGAAACCCAAGAAATATGTTAATAAGATAATTTTTAAGAACGTTCACTCAATTAATTTTTTCTACAATCAGTATAAATATTTTTTCATCTAAGCAAACAATATATACTACTAAATACTCGAATAAAATAACTTTTTCATGAAAAAACAATTCGAATAAATGTTGAAAAAGTAGAAGGACTCACCTTGGTTTTTTGAATTCGTCATCTGATTCTTTAAATGAAGATAGAGTATCCTGTAAAAGAAGAAACCATAAGACGGTTTATCAAAAAAAAATCGATCGGTAAGAAAGTTATACAGGGTTTTTAGCACATGTATCACTATATTTTTTTAAATCCCATCAATAACGATTCCATTGTCTCGTCACTTCTGTATGTTCAACTAACCATTAGAGTGTTAATGTGACTTGAAATAATCAGTTTTGTGTTGATTTGAACCCTATAAATTCAAGTTTCCAATCAAAATTAGCTTCAGTGATGTCCTTGAATGAAATTGTGGATAACGGACGATGGTAAGAAATGTATTTCAATTTTTTAATAATCATATACCACTTCATGTTCGACTTTATAAAAGAAATATCAAATAAACTTGTTAAAATGATTATTATGATTGGATCAACGTTTATTGTGGAAACTCACAATCCGGATTGTCTAGAAAGACAACTGGGTTGACCTGAACCTCTTTTAGGTAAAAATCTACAAATTCACAACTGATACATCTGTATATTAGTATGTTTGACGTCAGAAATATGCACTGAAAATTGCATATGCAGTTTTCCAAACGTCTGGTCTTTATGGCTACGAGTTGACACATCTGATGAGTGAGATACAGTTGACAAAATTTGTTATTGCTCTCAAGTTTAGATATAAATCGTTTCCATGTAGTTGCAACTCTTTTTACTTAGATTAGGGTTGTTTGACATAACATTTCAGAGACTTTCCTCTAAATCACCGCTCAAATTCAATCTCTGTAGCCCTCATTACATACCCGTAATAAGGCATAAGTTTCTTAGAGACAAAACTCTTGAATTATTATTGATACAAGGGGACAACTGTAGCTTTTCAAAATATATTAATACCCATTAAAGTTTGTAAATAAATAAAAATCCCTCTTATATATTACAATATCACCAACTTAGTTAAATTATCGTATATTCTGGAGGATTCCTAAATGTCCAAGACTTTATTTGAGGATCCTTTGAAGATATTCTTGAAAGAACAGTTCAGAAGCAGCACAAAAAACGTCAAAATTAAAAAAAAGAAAATTTAAAACTCGATGAATAAACAAAAAAGTTTCTTTTATGTTAAAACCAATTTAGTTAGAATAGAATATTTAAAAATCCCTTCTGCATAGTACAATATTATCAAGTTAGTTAAATTATATAGTTACTAGAATAATTATAATGTTAATAACCTTTTCTCTGTTTTCGCACACATCTTCATTACATTTGCATGTCGAGGTACAGTTCTTGCCCATTTTCCTGCAACCGCACCGTGACTTGCATATCGTTTTGCAAGTACAAGAACCGTCCGATTGTCTTTTTACCGGTTGATTATCTTTGAAATCTGAAAAATACAAAGGGAAAGTTAAAAGATAATCAAAATTAAAAAAGGTAAACAATTTTTGAAATAACTTCTGTCAAATTAATACCGATATCAACAATTATAGACGGTGTGACGGTTCAGTATGAAAATCATGCAAACCATATGAGAAATACCAAATCTAGTTACTTACTGATGGCTGTTCGATTTAATTTTCGTTTTTCTTCTATAACTCTCTTTCCGAGAGGGGTTTTTCTCCAATCGGGGTCATTTTCGACACTATCTATGTCTTCTTCCAATGAACTCTGTAATTCATATAAAATATATATAAAAAGGAATTAAAATACAACATCAACTTACTTCCAATTGATCTACTATCACAACAGGCTTCACAATGTCCTAAAATATATTAAAAAATATACAAAAAAATTATAACAAACCCAAAAAAAATTAAATACTTACTTTTCTGTTGATAATAAATGTGCCTTCCAGAGGATCTTTTTCTTTCAAAACGGGCGTCGGAGGGGCGGTCGTTGATATTTCCTGTAATAAAATTTATTTAAATAATTTCAAATTCAAAAATAATTTGACTTACTCCTACATATTGAAGTTTTTCTGACAGCTGTTTGTTTTCTTCTTTCAGTTTTTGTAATTGTTTCAACCATTCGTGTTCTTTCACTGCAAATATAATGAGTTTTTTCATTTTTCTCCAATTTATTAGATATTTTAATATACAGGGTATAGCACATTATACTTAACCACCCCTTGAATTTTTCTAAACAATTTTCATAGTTTTAGAAAGTTTCGAGTGTTATTCACACAGAATTACCAAAATATTTTTTTTGTATTAACTAATAAAATCATAGAGAAACAAATTTTCAAAAAAAAATATTACAGATAGTTACAGATATACATTTTGACTCATACCCTGTATATATTTTTGGCTTTTTGGTCAATTTATAACGAATTGCGACTACATTTTTGAAAAAATACTCTTAACAATGTAAGAAAAATATAAAAAAATTGGCGTCCAAACTATTGAAATGACTTACCAGCCCAATCTCCACTTCCATCATCTCGATGGACGTGATTTTTCTCGCATATCTTCAATTTTTCCACAGCCTAAAATAACGAAACATCCAAATACAATTTATCCATTTGAAACTATGAACTCAGTAACCCAATAAAAATTATTTTATTCCTGTAAAACTTGACATACATCATGCATCTCATTCTACCACAAGTTGATGAACTACCAGAATTTAAAGAGGATGCTGTTTAAGTCTTAACCGTTTGTCTCATACATGTTCAACCACAGACCAATCAATGGTTTCTTCAAAATCAAAGTAGGAGATCAATTTGGGTCTGATGGAAATAGGGTCAAAGGTCTGTCTGTTTGTAACGTTGGATTTTGAATTATCCTGTTGTAATGAATCAGATGAAGTTCCAATATTCCTTGAGTCATAATGGCATTCAATACCATAATATCAACAATGTGAAAAAAAATTGTAGATAAGACGTCTGCCTTGTCTTCTTCTCACCCTCTGAACATCATCATATTTGTATCTACATCTAACAGAGATTTATCACTTAAGATTATTCTACACTAGACGTTCTTAACACCACTAAAGCCGATTTTTTTATGTTCCAGAGCTAGAGGTAACACCAATTGAGGTATCATTATAAGAAGTCTTCTGTGAACCATTGTCTTCATCTATGAGCAACTCTTGGAGATTTTAACTTTAGCTGATGGTCCTGGGTTTTTATGGTTCTGCTCACTCGTCCTATACCTTTGAAAGTTTGTATTTGGCCTTCGTAATGCCATTTCTGGAAAAATCTGACCATAGTGTACACACTTCTATTTAAAAATACTCTAGCTTCCAGAAGAACACCAATGGGGTCTCTCTAAACTAAATTAGCTGCAGATAATTTTCATTTCTTTGCACTATAGGCATGATAAGCACCAGTGATTCAAATAAAATGCGATATTTGAATTGAATTGAATTGTTACTGTCTTTGTCGATGAACAATTATTGGAAATAATAAACTTAGGCGACGATTTTGTCGTCCTGATCACTCTTCCTTGGAGATTCTTGTTCTTTAGGTTTGGTTTTTTTGGTGAAATGCCTATTCACATCTAACAACAGTATCCAAACTTCTTTTTAATGAGTTTTGGGTTAAGTTTTTAGGTACAATAAGCACTGTAATTGGTTAAATTGCAATATTTTTTTAAACCTGTAAATAAATTGAATTTAATTACCTCATTATATAATTCTTGTACTTCGGTGAGTTTCATATTAGTACATACTTTCTCTTTGACAACTTCAGCAGTTTTGGCAAACAAAAATTTGATACCGTACTTAGCTTCGGCCATAGTTTGAAATTTTTCTATTCTCGCTTTCGCTTTAACATCTAACAAAATAAAAATAATCACAATTAAATTATTTACGCTGTTTTTTATTTGTAAGTCACCTTGATCCGTATCTAACAATTTTTGTTGCATATCCTGTATTTGAGCGCTCCTCAATTCCAGATCTTCTTCAATGGATTTAATTTCTGACGAATCTGCAACATCGCCGTTATTTTTAAGTTGATCCAATTGAAGCTGTAACGTTGCTCGGTCTTCTAAAAGTACGTTCAATGTAGTTTCAGCTTCAATGAAATTAACACATAAATCAAATTCTTGCTTGAGCTGAAAACAAAAATTGAAATAAATTAAACCCGAAATCAATCAGACAGAAATGTTGGAAAATGGATTATACCAAACAAAGAAATGGGGCCAAAAAGAGGAAAGACTTGAAGATGATTAGAGGAAAATGGCAAATAAATGAACTACAAGGTCAAGAACGTAATGGATTATACTAAACAAAGAAATGGAGCCAACAAAATGAAAAACTTGAAGAGGATTCGAGGAAAGAGGCAAATGAGTAAACTATAAGAGTCAAGAAGGAAATGCGACAAAAAGTGGAAAAACTTGAAGAAATATTCGAGGAAAATTGCAAAAGATAGTGAAAGAATAGGTTTCAGAGGTCAACCACTTACCCACGGCTCAATCTTTTCAGCTTTTCCAATATTCCTCGACTCTTGAGATTGCTGTTTCAAAGATAAAGCCAATTTCAACCTCTTATTAATCGCCTCGGCTTCTTCTACTCTCCTTTTAAAAACATTCTGTTGTTTAGTGTGCATAACTTTCATCCTGACTATTTCGTGTTCCTTCTTTATATCCTGCTGTTTTAATCTGATGCATTCCCTCTCTTTCTGTAACCTCCATTGACGGAATTTTTCTGCTTCGTCCCGCATCGCTTTCACCAATTTCACTTTGGTCTGTTTCATCTGGATTATCTCTTGATTTAAGCTCTTGATCCTTTCTTCGGCTCTGGCTTTTTGTTTTATCAGATGATTTTGTTCTTGTACCTGAAACAAATCAGAATAATTAGAAAAAAAATTATTTAATTATTAGTAGAGTACTTTTTTCTTTAATTCCACGATCTGTTGTTCCAATTCTTGTACTCTTTTTCTTCGTTGTTCGGATATTTTTCCTGAATTTCCAATATTTTTCAGTACTTGTAACAATTCCTCTTTTTCTTTTTCAAGTTGGTTAATTTTGGATTCGTTTTCAGCCATGGCCTGTAAAAATAACAAAAAAAAAAAATTAATTAACGTAATTATTGATAAAAATATCGATGAGATAATTTACCTGATAATCTACAACGTACTGATTACTGTTTATGTACTGTTTAGCGAGACTCTCTTTGAGGTTAAGTTGCTTTTCAATTTCGGATAATTGACCTTTCAAATCGAGTTGCCTGTTGGTATGCGATTCTTGTTTTTCTTCCATATCTTCGGATTCTTCTTTCTCATTTTCAGACGAATCTTTTATACTATGTTTGTTGTGATCGTGGGTCCTAAAAATAAATTTAAAAAAATGTCCTATACATCTCCTAAATCAAAGAATAACTTACGCAATTTCATCTTCAGTTTTCATTTGATCATTACTAATTTCTGTAAATTGTTTTTTAATCGATTGTAGTTTTTTAAAATTTTCTTTCAATAATTGCATATTATTAGTTTCCAGTCCTGTACTATAATTATTTAACGTTGCTTCGTATTGATCCTTCAGTTCTAATAGCTTTCCATTTAACAGTTCATTGGCATTTTGAAGAATTATTATTTTTTCGTGTAAATTGGTGTTATCGAAAAGGGCAGCTGTAAGTTGACTACTCAGATCTCTCTTTTTACATTTTAATTCGACATTTTCTCGTTTGAGTGCTTCTATTTCTGAAGGACAAATAACCGGACCTCCTAACAACATAAAAAATCAAAATCGACTATAGTACAACATTTTGAATTGAAACAAACGCCTCATTGTATATATTCAACTGTATTGTACAAAAAAAGTGAAATTACTTCGAAAAAGATCCCTCAAAACTCAATTTACCTTAATTTTTGTCATTCATCAACATATTGGATAGATTCTGACCAAAATATTTAGATAACAATTAAATCTACAGATCGCAATAACAGAAATTATTATAAATTACTTTAATACTTTGTTTATAAAATAATTTTTCATTTTTTTTAATACACCTCGTACATAAGGATAAGTAGCATTTTTTAATACTTTCCAATCGACATTTTGGCACTTATTCGTTGAAATAAAATTGATAATAATGTGAAGTATAGTTACAAAAATGATTTCAATATTATTAAATCGAAATGAAAAACTCACCAGAATTATTTGGTATACCTGAATCTGATTTATTGAGGTTACGATTTGTATGTAATCCAAATTTACCGTCAATATCATTTGATTCCATACAATATAGCACTAAAGTAGTAATTTTTTTCCTCTACGCAATAAATTACTTTAATATTTTGTTATTATGAAATAATTCTTCATATTTTTTGAGCAGACCTCGTACATAAGGATAAGTAGCATTTTTAAATACTTTCCAGTCGACATTTCAACTGAATTTAGAATGAAGAATTTCGTTGAAATAAAATTTATATTAATTCGAAGTATAGTTACAAAAATAATCAAAATTCAAATAAAAAAAATTAATTTTACATTTTTTTGTAAACATTATTCAAAAATTGAATGAAATAATACAATGTCGTTAAAAATAAATGGGAAATCGTAATATTCAGTTGAAAAAAAATAGCTGATACATTATTTTAATTAAAGTAAAAACGATATTTAGTTTTGTTTTTATTTTTAATTTTTTTTGGAATAATAAAATTATTTCAATATTATTAAATCGAAATGAAAGACTCACCGGAATTATTTGATATGTCTGAATGTGATTTATTGAGGTTAGGATTTGTATGTAATCCAAATTTACCGTTAATATCGTTTGATTCTACACAATGGAAATCTTTTAGCACCAAACTGATAATTTTTTTTCCTCTAGACAACATCTTTATACAATTTTAATTGTAATTTTTGAAAAAAAAAATAACGGACGCCAACCAAACGCACGTGCATTCACAACACTGGTTTAGTTTATATTTTGAATTTCAACGAAAAGAGCGCGCGAAGATAATGCGACAGGGACGGAGTCAGACATAATTTATTTAAATATATAAAATTATCAATTTTTCTGATTCAATTGATGGAGAAATACTATTAATGTGCATTAACAATACCACAAAAGAATACTGCAAAAATAAAAAATTCAATGTTATTTCGGACTTAGTAAAACGTGTCTCTCAAGAAGTACAAAGATCAAAATCTATAAGACGTTAAACGTAAAGTTTTAATATATGGATTGGAAAGATATTAAGTAAAATATACGGGGCTGTCCAAAAAAACAACGTCCGGAGATGTTGACACAACTTATACAGATGATTAGAAAACAGAGACAAAATAAAAACAATCTAAATGGGCAGTACAGGCAGAGGAAGAATAAGGCTAAGATGGAAAGACGGGTCTCTGCAGATGCTACAAAGATGGTCGTTGAAAAAAAGCTGTAAGGTTGTTGCGCTGGTGATGTCGATCAGGGACGGAGTCAGAAATAATTCATATAAGTTTATAAAACAAGAAACACCGCAATGTGCATTTCCGACACTACGGAAGAGCGTGGCATCAATAGACAGGGACGGATTCAGAAATAATTTATTCTAATAAACGTAATATCCATTTTTCTCGTTTGTTTGATGAAGAAATGCCACGGGAGAGCGAGCCAAGAATAAAGTGACAGGGACGGAGTCAGAAATAATTGATATGAATTTAAATTATTTCATCGGACGTTTTAAGAATTTTACATCTTAATATTTTCAACTCAATTATAATTATTAAATAGGATTTTTATTATTAAAACTACGAATTTTTTGTTAAATAAAATATATTCGGTGAAATAACAGTCTATAATGTAGACATTCAATATGAAGAAAATAACAAATTTCTAAAAATTTGGGGTGGAAAAAATATAAATTTTTTTTATTTTGTAATTAGCGATTCGAATATATTTGTAATCAATAGAACTTGTGAGTGAACATAAATTTGGAATGTGAGAGTACCGGAAAAACTTGACATGTGAAATTGTTTTCCATTTGGGAGAATCAGGTAAAAGCGGAAGTGAAAATTCTCAATAAAATACAGTCATAAAGTAAGCCCAATGAAAATATTTCAAATCAAATACAAGTTTAAATGATATAGAGTGAAATAAAGGTGAAAAGTGTTAGATAAAGTGAAGCTTGAAGATTTCTTATTGAAACAAAAATATTTTCAACTTTTCTGATGCAAATCATTCTATTCAATCAATTGAGTGAAACTTTTTAGTTAAAAAAAATTGAATTTTGAATAAACAAGTCATTTAAAGTGTATTATCAAATTCGAAACTTCACTAATTCATAAATTCTTAAAAATGAAATACTACTAAAAACATATTTTTCTTTCTGTACATTTTAGACAATTCTACTTAATACGGTTCTGTTTAATTAGTTTTGAAACGCATATAATTAAATATTGGAGTTAATTAGGTGGAATAGTTAAATTCCAATTAAGTAAATCATTCACGAAAATTATTTACATACTATATCATAATAAATACAGGAAGTTCAAAATTTATTAAAGTGCATTGTGAACAATCATATCTTTATGACAAATAATTTACTTTTAATTGTTGTATATAATTATAAATTAATTATTGATTGTTTACTAAAATATTTTCGATTTTAATACCCATTAGGGCTTATCAATGGTATGAATGAAAATAATAGAAATTACTTAAAGATGGAAGAAACAAAAACCTATTCAAGCAAAAAAAAATGTACAAGACCCTAATAAGACTAGTACATAATCACATATGCGACGGAAACAACAGTAATCAGCAAAATAGATGAAGAAAAAATAAAAAGAACCAAGAAACAGATAATGAGAACTATAACAGGTCCTAACAAGACAAAGAAGAGAGAAAGGAGAGCAAATAAATAGATAAAGAGCTGTGGAAGGAAAATATAGTGACATATAAAATCACAAAGACTAAACTGGGCTGGGCATATAATGAAAAGAAAACCAACAGAAAGAATAATGCAATGACCCCATTGTGGCCAAAGAGAAGAGACAGGCTAAGAAAGACTTGGAGAAACAAAATAGAGGAAGACATAAGAGAACTGGAGGTCAAAATGCTGGAACCGAAAGGAATAGAAAATAATAACAAAAGCAGCCAAGACAAAGGATAAACTATAAAAAAAAAATAGAAAACGAGGGGTAATTCACCTCAAAAGAAGGATTTTGAGGCACTAAACCCGTAACCTTAACCCAAAAGATTGCTTTAGAAGTTACCCTAGGTCTAACACTGTGTTTTCTGTCCTGATTTGAACCAGTTTTTTCAAAATGAGTGATGGCATCTCCGTCATATTTCAATAACAAAATAAACAAAAAGCTTGTCTGAAAACTTTTAATCGGTAGTATATTTTTACTAACCTTGACCCACAATCTGCAATCTCAACTGTTGTATCGTCTTTTTAAGGGAATTAATTTCAGCCGCTTTCGGATCTTGATTAACTATTGGTTTATTTTTAATTTTTTTAGCCCGATCCGCGTATCTCAATGTCGATATCGTCTCCTCCAAATTATAATCCGCCGGACTCACACAAGCGATCATTAAAGTTATACTATTACCTCCCAAAGAATCTAAAAATCGAAATTAATTTTCTATATTTTCATCAACGAATTAATCGTACCTTTAAGCAATCGCGTCAAATTGCTATCCCTATAAGGGATGAAACCGTGTTGTCCTTTTTCATCCCCCAAAGCGCTTATAACGTTTCCTAATACGAATAGTCCTTTATTTATGGTGACACCTTCCTTGAACGTGTTACCTACAGCCCCTGTCTTTTTGGGCCTTTCGCTTCCTGCTAAATCCACTAAATGCAACTTGGCTTGTTTATTTTCATTACTAAAAACCATTCAAAATATAAAAAATAAATTTTTAAAGTTATTATAAGTACTGACCCGTTTTCTTTACTATTCATAGCAATATTTACGGTGAGTATTGCATGACTCCTCGAGCTATGAGCGTTCATAGCCGTCGAACTCGTCGCTCGTCTAGAAGTACCTTTTTGCAAAGCATCGAATATTGCTTTTACTGAATTTACTTCAATTTCAGTTAAATTTGGAATGTGGATTCCTGAAATTGATAAAATAATCATCGACGCACGTCGCCGTGTCGTTTTATACCTTTAGTAACGTCTTCTCTGATCTCTAGGGTACATTGTTCCCTTGGTTTATCGCTGAGCAAGTCGTACAGAATTTCCTGATACAGTTCCATAAAAGAAACTGTAACGATGAAATCGAATGAAAAATTATCTTTTATAAAATCGAATATTTCAGTGATAGCTCTCGGTATCACACCCATGTCGCCTTCGCCCATATAAGCCGTGCCCATCGTATGTGTTTTACCTGAACCAGTTTGTCCATATGCCAAAATTGTTAAATTATATCCCTAAAAATGTGAGTATTTCATTTTGGGGGATGGTAACAAACAAGAAAAAAAGTTTGTAAGGATGAGTGGAAGGTCACATGCGGGAGGTCCCAGGAAGGATGTACAGTAAATGATCCTTATTCGTGGATGAAAAAAATGTGACGGATCTAATCGTAACATATATATTAATAAAAAGGAATGCAATAGGTATCCAACCCTATATCCTTTGAAACTGCGACGTCAATTGAACTAATAAACAAGTAAATCTTATTAAAACTATTTTTAAAGTATTGTTACGAACTCGTTTAGGACGTGGATCGTGAAGCCTGTCATGTTCCGTTATGATGGAAAAGTCTAAGCACGCCGGTTCTCGGAAATCGTATGATATTGTTTTTCTATATGTTTTTATGTATACAGGGGCTATTTGTTTTTAGAACTAGTTTCTAGGAAGGCCTTTCTATTTACTGAACAATCTAAGTGAAGGTTTATGATTTGTGATTTTTTTCTGGAAATTGATCCTTCTATGGAACGAAGTGTTATTTTTAAGAGGCAAATTGCTAATGCCACTTCCAAATATCAGCCAGGCAAGAAAATATATAAAACTCTTCAAACCATTGCCTAAGTTTGAAGATAATTCGTAATTAATCACCTAGGAACATATCCCCTATATAAATCCCCTGTATAAATTACCATTCCACATTCATGGTGTCTGTATTTTTTTTACAGAACATATACCCCGCGAATAAAGAGCTTTTACTGTAATTCAAATTAATGACAATAAAAAGATAGAAAAAAAAGAAAAGCTTGGATAGTATTATGAATACCTTAAATAAATTTCCCAATAGGGGCTGAACGCATCTATTATATAACGCCTGTTGTGTCGAGAAAGTTGATAGAACATAATTAAATGTATACGCTTTATCCTTATCTAAAGTTTTGATAACAATCTGCTCGTTTTCTTCTATCACGTCTAAAACGTCTCTACATCCTTTCGATTTTTCACTTTCAACCAATGGTCTTACCCTTACAGCAACTCTTACAGATGTATTGTCGGCCATTTTATCAAACTTAAAAGCTAAAATCTCAATTTCAATCACAACTGACCATAATTAAGTTGTTTCGAAAATTTATACTAAATTTACATGATATTCAACCAAATTATGTTTTACACGAAGCAAAAAATATATACTAACTCATTTACGAGAATTATAGTTTCAAAGTAATGGAAAATATGTATAAAATGTATTATTGTTTTTATTTCTGTAATAAAAGCAGAAGATTTAAACTTTTAACAAGAACCTACATATCGCTATAAGAATATAGTTAAACTTTAGTAAAATAATTAAATTTTTCTTAACATGCATTGTATTAACAAGATTCTTATTTAAATAAGGCTAAGAAGTAGTATTTTCAATCTATAACCTCACTCAAACATACTTTGTACTTATAAGACGAATATTTATGAAAATATGAGTTTGTACTAATTCCTATATCAATATATGGATTTCAATACCTTGACTAGTTAAACATTTGTCTTTTTGCATTTATATATAAATCGAGATCTCAAAAAGACAACTATACAGTTTAAAAATATATTTTTCTTGTATCAAAAACTAATATGCAAAACTTAATAATAGAACAACGTGAAATTTAGTGGAAAACTAAAATGTGTTTTTGTTTGATTATATGTTATCAATTATTAAATGGAATGTTTAAAAAAAATGTTTTGAAAATTTACAGTTTTTGTATGCTACAAAAAGTATCTTAATACTGTCATATTTATAGTAAATGAATTAAAACTTTTCACTGCTAATGTAAGTTGTATTAGATCATGCTATACTTTAATTTGTTAATTCTACAAAGTCTTTAAATATAAAATTTGAATAGGTTAATTCGTATGCAAATATCATTTTGGATAAAATGTTTTTATATTTTTATAATATGAACAACAAAATTAAATCTGGTTGTTAGTACGTACCTATAAAATAATATTTCAATTATTGTATTAATAATTATTATAGAAGCTTAATTCGAAGAAAATTGCACCTGTATAAATTAAATTTGATGCCAGTTCTTTCTATCTACACTTTCTTCCGTTACCGTTACGTTACTAAATTTACTGATCAACCACATCCTACTAAAATTCAAATATCTGTCAACAATGTCAATTTTGAAAAGTTTGTAAGGTATTTTTTAACGAACACCATATTTGATATTAACGCTATTAGTATTTTCTAATATTATGCGACAATTTCCAAATAACAATTATTTCGTTTCTTTAAAAATTATAATTGCTAAATATAATATAATATAAATATAATTATTATTGCTAAATAAGGACGAATATTTGAATTCGTTATTTGCGACTAATAGATAGGCAACACAATATACAACGTCTCATTTAAAATTCAAATATGTATTACATTCTTATTGAATTAATAAATTAATGATTAATTATAAAATTTATTTACAGGGGATAGTGGCCCAGCAGAACCAACGGGAGTTAAAGCAACAATGAAATTATTAGAAAGCACTGGACAGGTAATGGCAATAAAGTAATTACTCAATACTTTTTTGTTACACTTTTAATCTTTTTTAGATGTCAACTTTACAACCAGCTCTACTAAACAACACTCGAAAAGCCGAAGTAGACCTTATTTTTTTTAATCGTGTGCCAAAAGTAGGATCTCAAACGTTAATGGAACTCATGAGAAGACTTAGCATCCGCAACGATTTCGGGTTTCATCAGGATATGGTTCAAAGAGTAGAAACTATCAGACTTTCTCCGGAAGATCAAGCAATTTTGGCCGCGTTAATTTCTAGTTACGATCCTCCTGCTGTATATATCAAACATGTTTGTTTCACTAATGTTTCAAAGTAAGAGTTTTTATTTAAATAAAGTATTAAAAAAAGAGCTGGAGCAAAAAATTGTACGGCACAAAATTCTCTACAGATTGGTTTCCAAGCATTTTTTTATAACCTCAAAATTTTCACCGTAAAATGGGTTCATGTACTCAAAAACATTTTGAATTGCAGATAACTTGAAAACTGCCGGAACAAAAATGTGGAGTACAACATTCTGTAACCACAAAAAAGGATTCAATTTTTTTCTAACCTCAAAATTTCCATTATAAAACGGGTTTGAACGCTCAAAAATATTTCTAATCGAGTCAAAACTGTAGGGCACAGAGGTTAGAGTAAAAAAAAATATTTTCTGATTTATTCGTTTCGGTATAATACAGGGTATATGAAAAGAATATTTGGGGTATGGTAGTTGAATAAAATTTGATCAAATTACATTTTAATTAAATCAAATATTTGATTTTTTGTTTCAGTTTTGGTTTACCGGAGCCAATATACATAAATTTAGTGAGAGATCCAGTTGAACGAGTGATTTCTTGGTATTATTATGTTCGAGCACCGTGGTATTACGTGGAAAGAAAAATCGCTTTCCCAGATATACCGTTACCCGATCCAAAATGGTTAAAAAAAGTAATTATCAAACAATAAACAAAATCAGTTTGTTTATTAATATTTTTCAGGATTTCGAAGAATGTGTTTTATCCGGAGATCGAGAATGCAAATATTTAAGAGGCGAGATTAGAGAAGGTATTGGAGATCACAGACGCCAATCGATGTTTTTCTGTGGTCATCATCCTGAATGTTTACCGTTTAATACACAGGGAGCGTTGGAAAGAGCGAAACGTGCCGTGGAACAAAATTACGCAGTCGTAGGCGTTCTAGAAGATTTAAATACAACTTTGACTGTTTTCGAACGTTATATACCGAGATTTTTTGAAGGAGCTTCAGATTTATATTGGAGTAAGTATTAAAATTAATATTTGAAACACGAAATTGTAAATATTTATTATTTTTTCAGATGAGATCAGTAGATATAATCCTATCAACAAGAACAACTTTAAACCACCGGTTAGTGAAGAGGTGAAAAATATGGTCAGGAAAAACTTCACGAAAGAAATAGAATTTTACGAATTTTGTAAACAGAGGTTACATAAACAATATTTAGCTTTGAAACTTCCCGATTTGGTTACTTAAATTCGTCTAAATTGTTTATTTGGGTTATTAAAATAGGATGTAATCGAATCGGTATAAATTTGATGCCGCTTGGGGACATCTTTTGGTAATAAGCTTAGAGCGAGGGTTTGCTAGACATTCGTTAACTTTGCTAGGTGTTAGGTAATGAAGTTGATGCCCTTTTTCAAATCAATACATTTCTTTCAAATATTTTTTGACTGATCGGAATAATAATTTTCTTCTTTAACACCGAAATAAAGTTGTAAGATAAATTTTAAGGTTGGGAAACAAAGATTCATTTTGGAGCCAGCCCTGTAGAAAATTATCGATTGTTAATCAATCAAAGTGCAAATTATAATGTATTTGCCTTCTTTGGAGCATTTTCACTTTTTGTAACCTACATTTCGACTATATTTCAATCTTCAAAATCATAATTCTCTTATTTATGTGAAAAAAAAAACACTTCAGACTATTTCTTTTTTTACCTCGTGTTTATTTCATTTCCAAGTAAATGTTTTGTTATAAAACTCATTATGACACTTCTTTATAATGGTTTTATGCAGTAAATTACAAAATTTCGACTTGGAATCCACTTAAACCGTTTTAAAAATTTTATTTTTGATTCCAACGAGCCTCGAATATAATCCAGCATCAATTTATTCCTTTTTTCAACGTTATCATATTTTTTTTGCCACCTTGATGCCTCATTATCAATTTACGACGTTTAAATGCACTCATAATTTTATAAAAACTAATAGGACCGGCTCATACACATTTACTTGTAAGATAAATTTTAAGGTTAGGAAACAAGGATTCATTTTGGAGCCAGCCCCGTAGAAAATTATCGATTGTTAATCAATCAAAGTGCAAATTATAATGTCTTTGCCTTCTTTGGAGCATTTTCACTTTTTGTAACCTACATTTCGACTATATTTCAATCTTCAAAATCATAATTCTCTTATTTATGTGAAAAAAAAACACTTCAGACTATTTCTTTTTTTACCTCGTGTTTATTTCATTTCCAAGTAAATGTTTTGTTATAAAACTCATTATGACACTTCTTTATAATGGTTTTATGCAGTAAATTACAAAATTTCGACTTGGAATCCACTTAAACCGTTTTAAAAATTTTATTTTTGATTCCAACGAGCCTCGAATATAATCCAGCATCAATTTATTCCTTTTTTCAACGTTATCATATTTTTTTTGCCACCTTGATGCCTCATTATCAATTTACGACGTTTAAATGCACTCATAATTTTATAAAAACTAATAGGACCGGCTCATACACATTTACTTGTAAGATAAATTTTAAGGTTAGGAAACAAGGATTCATTTTGGAGCCAGCCCTGTAGAAAATTATCGATTATTAATCAATCCAAGTGCAAATTATGATGTCTTTGCCTTCTTTGGAGCATTTTCACTTTTTGTAACCTACATTTCGACTATATTTCAATCTTCAAAATCATAATTCTCTTATTTATGTGAAAAAAAAAACACTTCAGACTATTTCTTTTTTTACCTCGTGTTTATTTCATTTCCAAGTAAATGTTTTGTTATAAAACTCATTATGACACTTCTTTATAATGGTTTTATGCAGTAAATTACAAAATTTCGACTTGGAATCCACTTAAACCGTTTTAAAAATTTTATTTTTGATTCCAACGAGCCTCGAATATAATCCAGCATCAATTTATTCCTTTTTTCAACGTTATCATATTTTTTTTGCCACCTTGATGCCTCATTATCAATTTACGACGTTTAAATGCACTCATAATTTTATAAAAACTAATAGGACCGGCTCATACACATTTACTTGTAAGATAAATTTTAAGGTTAGGAAACAAGGATTCATTTTGGAGCCAGCCCTGTAGAAAATTATCGATTATTAATCAATCCAAGTGCAAATTATGATGTCTTTGCCTTCTTTGGAGCATTTTCACTTTTTGTAACCTACATTTCGACTATATTTCAATCTTCAAAATCATAATTCTCTTATTTATGTGAAAAAAAAAACACTTCAGACTATTTCTTTTTTTACCTCGTGTTTATTTCATTTCCAAGTAAACGTTTTGTTATAAAACTCATTATGACACTTCTTTATAATGGTTTTATGCCGTAAATTACAAAATTTCGACTTGGAATCCACTTAAACCGTTTTAAAAATTTTATTTTTGATTCCAACGAGCCTCGAATATAATCCAGCATCAATTTATTCCTTTTTTCAACGTTATCATATTTTTTTTGCCACCTTGATGCCTCATTATCAATTTACGACGTTTAAATGCACTCATAATTTTATGAAAACTAATAGGACCGGCTCATACACATTGACTTGTAAGATAAATTTTAAGGTTAGGAAACAAGGATTCATTTTGGAGCCAGCCCTGTAGAAAATTATCGATTATTAATCAATCCAAGTGCAAATTATGATGTCTTTGCCTTCTTTGGAGCATTTTCACTTTTTGTAACCTACATTTCGACTATATTTCAATCTTCAAAATCATAATTCTCTTATTTATGTGAAAAAAAAACACTTCAGACTATTTCTTTTTTTACCTCGTGTTTATTTCATTTCCAAGTAAACTTTTTGTTATAAAACTCATTATAATACTTCTTTATAATGGTTTTATGCAGTAAATTACAAAATTTCGTCACGGAATCCACTTAAACTGTTCTCAAAATTTTATTTTTGATTCCAACGAGCCTCGAATATAATCCAGCATCAATTTATTCCTTTTTTCAACGTTATCATATTTTTTTGCCACCTTGATGCCTCATTATCAATTTACCATGTTCAAATTCACTTACAATTTTAGAAATATTAACAGGACCGGCTCATATAAATTTGCTACCGGTACTGAAGTCGAAAGTTTAAGTTCTATTGTGACAAAGTTTTTCAAATCAATGTCTTGGGTGTAATTTCGAAAAATTTTTATCCAAGCTTGTTTTTCATCGACCAAGCTTCGTTTACCCCCTAACCCCCTTCAAAGTTATCCAAATTTTGTGATAAGATCAAACCCAAATGCTTTCTTATGATTTACGTTTTCTTTTATTTTTTTTGGTGAGGTACACATGATAATTCTTGTATCTACAATGGAATTTTCGTCCTCTATAAGTTCTTCTTCTTCATTAACGTGTTTTCTAAATGTTCAGCCTCCATCTTTATTTTCAATTCGTGGAATTTCGACACAACATGACGATTAGAATAAAATTATTTGATCAAATGATCAATATTATTAAAATTGATAAGAGTCTGTATTTGTAACCAATTTTATTTTGTTTTAATGCATATTTATATACCTTCTCTTGTATTTTGCCATAGCGTTTTCCGTATAATTTATTATTAAGATTATAATTTGTTTATTTCACAATTAGGTATGTGTGCAAATTCCAATTTCTATTGTTAACGATGTCATTTATTGTAATTAGAAATAATTTATTACTGCGACTGAAATAAAGTAGTATAGTTAAATACATTTCGTTTTTCTTTATTCATTATCTCCATTGATCATTCCAAAATAAAATAAAAATGTCTATAATGTATTTGCCTTCTTTGGAGCCTTTTCACTTTTTGTAACCTGCAGTGGCGTCAGGTCTTCATCTTCTGAGAAAACGTTTGAAGAAAAAGAGACGAAATATTGATGATAATGAAAGCGCTGGAGATCTAACTATTAAAAATGATTAAAAAAATATACATTCAATCCTTGGGGAACGTGCTACCGCCATCCAAATCGAAGTATATGGACGCGCGATAGTGTAATATAGACTAGTGGTGGAGTGCAAGAAAGTCTTACAAGATAAAGTTCGTTTGGGTGCTCAGTCAAAGATTGAGATGACTCTCTCCCTAGACTGAAATCGGCAAATCCACCGATGAACACAGTGCCCATTCTTGGTGTAGTCAAAAGTCTTGCTACTAATTTCTCAACAGTCTACTTCCAAGGTGTCTGCAGAGATGGATGAAAACACCTGGAGACTTCTTGCTCTCTTACCAAACATCTGCACAGCTAAAACAGGCGCAAAATTTAACAAAAGTAGCCATCTTCATACTAAAGGCATAACGGACGATTAGGAATGCGGCTGATGGCTGGAGGAGGAAGAAACTGCAGACAACGTCACCACGAACGCGGACCAAACATTTGGACAATGCTCATAATTCGTCGGCTTCTCAAAGGACATCGGCCTTTGGTAACGTCAAGTGGGGTACCATGGGCCTATATAATAGGTTCTTGTGGACGAAAATCTTAATCGTGCTTCAAAAAATTTTGTTAAACAAGATTAGTTTGCAGCTAGTAAATATTAATCTATTTTCTATAAGATTTCAATTAATTCAACTTGATTTACAAATGGATTTATTGGATGCTATATAAAAAATTAGATTGTAGATTCTCTAATCAACTGATATGCCATAGACTTCTGCATCTAGTAGTTGACACGTGTCTTCAACTGGGTTGATGCTGGACTGTTTTCATATTGTATGTCAGACAGTTTTTTCCACATTTTATTTAACGACGTAGCTAGAGACAGTCTCTAGCGACAATTGGTGGTTTGATTTTGTAAAAAAACAGTTGCTAACTAAATCTGACGGTTTGGATTTTGTAAAAAAGTCTCAAACGACAACTGACTGTTTGATTACGTAAAAGAAAGTTTCTAGCGACAACTGACGGTTTGGATTTTGTGCAAAAAGTCTCCAACGACATCTGACGGTTTATCTTTGTAAAAGAAAGTCACTAGCGACAACTGACGTTTTGGACTTTGTAAAAAAAGTCTCTCTAATGACAATTGGCAGTTTATTTTTCTAAACGAAAGTCTCAAATGACAACTGACTGTTTGTTTACGTAAAAGAAAGTTTCTAGCGACAACTGACGTTCTAGATTTTGTGCAAAAAGTCTCCAACGACATCTGACGTTTTGTTTTTGTAAAAGAAAGTCTCTAGCGACAACTGACGGTTTGGATTTTGTAAAAAAAAGTCTCTAATGACAATTGGCAGTTTGTTTTTCTAAACGAAAGTCTCAAACGACAACTGACTGTTTGTTTACGTAAAAGAAAGTTTCTAGCGACAACTGACGTTCTAGATTTTGTGCAAAAAGTCTCCAACGACATCTGACGGTTTGTCTTTGTAAAAGAAAGTCTCTTGCGACAACTGACGTTTTGGATTGTGTAAAAAAAGTCTGTACCAACATCTGACGGTTGGATTACGTGAAAGAAAGTTTCTAACGACAACTGACGGTTTGGAATTTGTTAAAAATTTCTATAATGACATCTAATGGCTTGTTTACGTAAAAGAAACTCTCTAAGGACAGCTGACGTTTTGGTTTTTCTTAAAAAAGTTTCTAATGACAGCTGACGGTTTGGATTTTGTAAAAAAAAGTCTCTAAAGGCAACTGACGATTTGAATTTTGTAAAAAACTCTCTGTAACAACAAATGACGATTTATTTTTCTTTCATAAAAATAAAATAGTTTATTTCCACCAGAAACATTATTTCCGTGATGCTAATAAAATTTCCACTATACACGAAAGAATATTTATTGATATTTATACTTATCAATTCCATTTTCGATAAGAAAAAAAGTTCAATGAAATAATACAACGTTTTCAACACTGATTAATATATTTTTCAAGTCTTTTCGAATAAAGAAAAATAATACAATAAATAAAAACACAGATAAATTGTTATTCGTTGTAACAATTAACATGGCATATGTATATCACTTTCTAAAAAACTATAAATCTGTCATAGTTATAGTAAAAATACCATTTCCTAAAATATATTGCTTTGAGTGGACATTGAGAGACAGGAAGAAAATGTTAGAGAGGAGGTATTCGCACAGATTGTTTAAAAAACATGATAAAATTGATATAAATTGCAACAATAACATCTATTATAGAATAAATTGAAAAATTAAGTAGCGCAATCGATTTGTGGGAAAAACGCCTTTACATAGCATCGTTTTTAGTGATTTTTCTAATTTGAAGTTGGTTGTACTGAGTACGTTGGTTCCCTGTCTTCCTTCATTAATGAGCGATTCATTCACATTTTTATTTGTGCTTTGTGCGCATTACATTCTTTCAATAATTTAACACTCACACCTTAAAATCAACTACAACATACTACTGCGGTTGCGCTACTTAATATTCCAAAGTTTCTAATGCCAACTTGTCTTAACTCATGTAGGAACTAAATTTATTCAGTTTACCGAGGTTTTAACACTTTTATACGATCAATTTATCAATTTATATGATCAATATTAAATTTCAACGATATTCTGATATTTTTGATAACATCCTGTACACTAAACACGCATTCTTGGTTTTTGTTATTTTTTAATATTTTTAGGAACGTTCAAGAATGTAGCTTGCTGTATCTTGAACATTAGTGATCAATAATTGGAAACCGTGGATAATATTTTCAATTTCTTAAGATGGTGGTCACAGGTTATACCCCGTGACCACCATCTTGAAAAAATTGCTAACGACAATTGACAGTTTGTTTTTCTAAAAGAAAGTCTCAAACGACAACTGACTGTTTATTTACGTAAAAGAAAGTCTCTAACGACATCCGACGGTTTGGATTTTGTAAAAAAAAGTTTCTAACGACATCTGACGGTTTGTTTAAGTAAAAGAAAGTCTCTGACGACAATTGATGGTTTGGATTTTGTAAAAAAAAGTTTCTAACGACATCTGACGGTTTGTTTACGTAAATGAAAATCTCTAACGACAATTGACGTTTTGGATTTTGTAAAAAAAAGTTTCTAACGACATCTGACGGTTTGTTTACGTAAATGAAAATCTCTAACGACAATTGACGTTTTGGATTTTGTGAAAAAAAGTTTCTAACGACATCTGACGGTTTGTATAAGTAAAAGAAAGTCTCTAACGACAATTGACGGTTTGGATTTTGTAAAAAAAAGTTTCTAACGACATCTGACGGTTTGTTTAAGTAAAAGAAAGTCTCTAACGACAATTGACGGTTTGGATTTTGTAAAAAAAAGTTTCTAACGACATCTGACGGTTTGTTTACGTAAAAGAAAGTCTCTAACGACAATTGACGGTTTGGATTTTGTAAAAAAAAGTTTCTAACGACATCTGACGGTTTGGATTTTGTAAAAAAAAGTTTCTAACGACAACCGACGGTTTGGATTTTGTAAAAAAAAGTTTCTAACGACATCTGACGGTTTGTTTAAGTAAAAGAAAGTCTCTAACGTTAATTGACGGTTTGGATTTTGTGAAAAAAAGTTTCTAACGACATCTGACGGTTTGTATAAGTAAAAGAAAGTCTCTAACGACAATTGACGGTTTGGATTTTGTAAAAAAAAGTTTCTAACGACATCTGACAGTTTGTTTAAGTAAAAGAAAGTCTCTAACGTTAATTGACGGTTTGGATTTTGTAAAAAAAAGTTTATAACGACATCTGACGGTTTGTATAAGTAAAAGAAAGTCTCTAACGACAATTGACGTTTTGGATTTTGTGAAAAAAAGTTTCTAACGACATCTGACGGTTTGTATAAGTAAAAGAAAGTCTCTAACGACAATTGACGGTTTGGATTTTGTAAAAAAAAGTTTCTAACGACATCTGACGGTTTGTTTAAGTAAAAGAAAGTCTCTAACGACAATTGACGGTTTGGATTTTGTAAAAAAAAGTTTCTAACGACATCTGACGGTTTGTTTACGTAAATGAAAATTTCTAACGACAATTGACGTTTTGGATTTTGTAAAAAAAAGTTTCTAACGACATCTGACGGTTTGTTTAAGTAAAAGAAAGTCTCTAACGACAATTGACGGTTTGGATTTTGTAAAAAAAAGTTTCTAACGACATCTGACGGTTTGGATTTTGTAAAAAAAAGTTTCTAACGACAACCGACGGTTCGGATTTTGTAAAAAAAAGTTTCTAACGACATCTCACGGTTTGTTTAAGTAAAAGAAAGTCTCTAACGTTAATTGACGGTTTGGATTTTGTAAAAAAAAGTTTCTAACGACATCTGACGGTTTGTTTACGTAAATGAAAATCTCTAACGACAATTGACGTTTTGGATTTTGTAAAAAAAAGTTTCTAACGACATCTGACGGTTTGTTTAAGTAAAAGAAAGTCTCTAACGACAATTGACGGTTTGGATTTTGTAAAAAAAAGTTTCTAACGACATCTGACGGTTTGTTTAAGTAAAAGAAAGTCTCTAACGACAATTGACGGTTTGGATTTTGTAAAAAAAAGTTTCTAACGACATCTGAGGGTTTGTTAACGTAAAAGAAAATCTCTAACGACAATTGACGTTTTGGATTTTGTTAAAAAAAGTTGTTTTTGTAAAAGAAAGTCTCTAACAATAACTGACCGTTTGTTTACAAAATATTGCTTCTACAGAATCATGTTCCTCTTTATTTTTAATTATAAATATCAATAAATGATTTTTTGTCTATAATTAAGTTTCTTAGGGCACTCAAATGGCAGTTTTTTTCAAAAAAAATCAGGTTTTAAAAAATTTAAATTAACAAGAATGTGTCGATTTTGTCACAAAAATAATTTGTATGATCTTAGCACACAGGCGGCCTAAGACTGGATTGTTTTGTTTTAATAACAATTCACGAACATTTATTTAAAGAAAAAACCGGAATATTTCCCTCATATGTTACACTTTTCATAAATAGATTGAAAATTGAGCAAAATTTCAGCTTTAATACACTGTAAGTCTATATTCTAAAGCCCGACAAATTCATTAAAATAATAGACATATGTGTGCATATGTTTTTCCATTTAATTCAATTGTCTGAGTAAACACTCAGCTACTCCACGCTACGCCACGCCATTCAAAAACATAAGCACACATATTCGACAAGTAGCGTGGGGTAACGCGTTTCTAGTGGGTTTAATTTGCTTTTCATTTAAGTTAAAATTGAAAAGTATTTGAGTACAAACACAAAATGGAGGAGAGTGAAGAAAAGAATGGGAAAAAGCTCAAGATCATCCCCAGTCCGATTCTGCAGCAAACACCAAGTCTACGACTTATTTTTAAACATAATTCTTGTAATTTTCAACAATTTTAATTTCTGTTCAATAAAATATTTGATTCAATTCCTCATTTAATTGGAGAAACAGGAATTCAATAAAGTACTATGTGTAACTAAAAATAAATTACATTATTTGTTCTATTTTAAACTCGTGATAGAAGTTGAACTTTTGTTACAAAAAATATTATTTCACAATATATACCAAATATAGATATCGAAATTGTTTTGATATTTATCTATCTTAGCTTAAATGTGCAATTTAAATGTTAAAAATAGGAATTAATTTTAGCGTGATATTAATTAAAATCTATAAATATTATGTTTGTATTTTCAAATTTACTTTCGAATTATTTATAGAACAATTTTTATAGTTGTTGTAACTAAATTGATTAGTTTACATAATGTAAAATCAAACGAATCAAAGTGATTTGGTAAAGAAGAAGAATCATTGTAATTACAAAGTGGGCGACATCTGTTAATTTTCTTTCAAACTAACCACACATCCATAAGGTGCACTTCAAAACAACAGAAACGCTGTAAAAGTTTTAGTTTTACAAATATACTAGTTGTTTTTAAGATGTTAGGAAGGGTTTTTTCAATTTTCGTCCTTTTTAGACCGATTCTCAAACACAAACACGTTTAGGAAATAACGGAAATTATAAAAAGAAAATCCTACAATAATAAAAAACTGAACATCATCAAACACCGCTGTAGAAGCCAAATTTAGCGCCACCTAGTGGCGTGTGATTTTCGCCCCGTTAGGGTTTTTTATTTTTCTTTATTTTTTATCTGTTGGTAGAATTGTTAATCTTACTTTCAACTGTTAGATAAGCGAGTTAACTGCAAGAAGACCCGTAGAACAGCAATTTGAGGATTTGAACTGAATCTAAATATTGAAACTTATTTGATTTCCGGTCTGCGTAAGCTTTGAGAATGTTGACTGATTTTCGTGAGCGAAATTTATTTAAAAGAAAAAGGTACTAATATTAAGAAGCGAGGCAGCAATTTTATTTTTGAAGAAGGACATTTACTGTTGAGTTTTGCTAACAAATCAAAAAATATAATAGGAAATGAAAGAAAAGATTGAATATAGTATAAAAATCTCATTTATCAAAATTGTCCCTTGCTACAGAAGGCCTACTTTCATATTGAAGATCAATATCCTCATCCTAATCAACAAAAACTATCATATCAAAATAAACATTAAATGTTTATGTTGATGTTGATTTATGAACCAGATTTTAAATAAAATTTTTTGGTCTACGCAAAAAATACAAAACCAATCAAGTCTTTTATATTCATTTCTCACTATTGCCAACATTCCTCATCTGTCAGTTACTAAATTGGTGGATAAAATATGGAAAAAACCCAACTGGAGCTTTATTTGTAGATTAATATTATTCCACGGAAACTTCACTACAGTAAATTAATTCATATTCAGTTCTTAACAGCCCATGATTGGTATTTTATGGAACAAGCTTAATATTTTATGATCATTTTCTAAGTTTCAGTCAATATCCGTAATCACTTCAATATTATAATCCAGGAAATCCCTTCGAAGGTCTGTGCTTGTCTTTAATGGATTTAGTTTGCTATTTTTTATAAAAAATTCATCTGTTTTGTGTTGTTTTTCCTTTGCGCCCACATTTTCCTTTTTTTTTTGGAAGACACACTTGATTTTCCAACACCAACAGCTGTATATGTAACTGTAGCAGTCATAAAGGTGGGAAAAAACATTAAACATCACATCCACCACTCTAGATGGGTGGTGGATATAATCTGATCACAGAAATACACCTTCACTTCGTCTAATTACAATTATTTGATATCCCTGTATATATAAATATCTTTTCCCACCTGAAATCGATTTTTTCTGGTCATTAACAGCCTATAATTGGTATTTTATGAACCTTCCTAAAGGTTTGCCATTATTTTCTGGGTTTACTTGCTTCCCGGTCATTTTTTTATCAAAATTTTATCTGTTCTTGAGTTGATTTTCCTTTTCTTTTTGGAGACACACTGGATTTTCCAACACCAACAGCTGTAGCCACATTTCTAGCAATCATAGAGGTGTGTTTATTAATAGAAATCATTTTAGCATGCTTGTTACAAGAAATATTCATCAAGATAGTATTTTCTAGCCTCCAGATCCATTTGTTGTGAGAAAAGCCCTTAAACATCTGTTCAGAAGGGTGGTGGATATAATCTGATCACAGAAATACACCTTCACTTCGTCTAATTACACTTATTTGATATCCTTGTATATATAAATATCTTTTCCCACCTGAAATCGATTTTTTCTGGTCATTAACAGCCTATAATTGGTATTTTATGAACCTTCCTAAAGGTTTGCCATTATTTTCTGGGTTTACTTGCTTCCCGGTCATTTTTTTATTAAAATTTTATCTGTTCTTGAGTTGATTTTCCTTTTCTTTTTGGAGGCACACTGAATTTTCCAACACCAACAGCTGTAGCCACATTTCTAGCAATCATAGAAGTGTGTTTATTAATAGAAATCATTTTAGCATGCTTGTTAGAAGAAATATTCATCAAGATAGTATTTTCTAGCCTCCAGATCCATTTGTTGTGAGAAAAGCCCTTAAACATCTGTTCAGAAGGGTGGTGGATATAATCTGATCACAGAAATACACCTTCACTTCGTCTAATTACACTTATTTGATATCCCTGTATATATAAATATCTTTTCCCACCTGAAATCGATTTTTTCTGGTCATTAACAGCCTATAATTGGTATTTTATGAACCTTCCTAAAGGTTTGCCATTATTTTCTGGGTTTACTTGCTTCCCGGTCATTTTTTTATTAAAATTTTATCTGTTCTTGAGTTGATTTTCCTTTTCTTTTTGGAGACACACTGGATTTTCCAACACCAACAGCTGTAGCCACATTTCTAGCAATCATAGAGGTGTGTTTATTAATAGAAATCATTTTAGCATGCTTGTTACAAGAAATATTCATCAAGATAGTATTTTCTAGCCTCCAGATCCATTTGTTGTGAGAAAAGCCCTTAAACATCTGTTCAGAAGGGTGGTGGATATAATCTGATCACAGAAATACACCTTCACTTCGTCTAATTACACTTATTTGATATCCCTGTATATATAAATATCTTTCCACGCTGAAAATTTTTTTTCTGGTTTTTATAAAATTATGATTTGTATTTTAAGGACCATCCTAAATGTTAACCATGATTTTCTGACCTATACGCAGATACACTCGCAACTGAGGTAATGACATACTGATTATAAGCAGATATAACCGGTTTTAATTGGTTTGGGACATCACCAGCAATCGTAACCTAACACACTAATTAATTCAGTGTTGTGAGATCAATTTCGTTTCGTGGTGATTTTGACTAAGTGATCAGGTATCTAATTATTTTCTAAAGTAGATACAGTGATGAGTAAAAGTGAGTATAAATTAAAAAAAGTAGAGAAAAGTAACCAAATTCTTAGCAAAATTTTTTTATAAACCGGCTACTGATACAGTATCAATATATAGGGTGATTATGAGTTTTTAAAATGTGGACACTATAAAAATTGAAAATTTGAAAATCGAAACAATACCTAAAATATTTTCAATTCAAAATAAATTCAAATTGATTGTTAATCGTGCAAGCTCAAGATACATAATAGACATAGAATTGAAAAGTGTCCAGAAATGGGTTATAAAAAATGAAAAAAAAATATCCAAAATAGCATAAAAATATCGAGATTTTGGACAGTGCACGTGTTGTAGATAAAATAATGTTTAATGTACTAGGAGATTCAAAACGTGTACTTCTCTAAATGGATCACTCTGTATAACATTATTTGTTATTAAATTGAAACATTGTGCAGTTATTAAACCCCAAATTACTAACTAATTTTAATTGTTTATAGTCTAATTCAGAGCCGAAATATGTCAAAATAAAATTAGATTTAATTATTGACATATTGACTGAAATATAAAAAAGTAAATTATTTAATTTAAATACGTTTCATTCACGCAAAATTATTGATAAACGAGTATAAGTGAACCATTAAGGAGACTTACAAAAATTTATAATTTATTCATAAATACATTAAATTAATAAATTTCTGGCACCATTTTTCTTTATATCTTTAACCGGTAGTTAGTTCCACCTTGTATAAGGACAAGTTTAGGGTCTAATTTATCGGCGTAAGTCAGTGACGTTTATACTGGACTGAATTGCAGATCAATCTCAATTTTATAATTACAAATGATGAAATTTGGTCAATTGAAGTATCTATCTACATATTCATCAACTACTAGAGCAGATATGGAAATAAAACAAAATCCCAGACGAGTGGAGCACAGGCATAATCACGCCAATATTTGAGAAAGGCAATAAAGATTTGTGTGAAAATTATAGAGCCATAACCCTGCTTGAAAGGACTCGCAGAGAAAGAACTAGGGGATTATCAAAACGGCTTTAGGAAGATCCACACTCCAGACCAAATAATAGAAAATAAATAGAGGAAATAACGGAATAGAAGAATTAGAAAGACGAGGAATTCCAAAAAAACATCATCAACATCAGAGAAAGCGCACACAAAGCAAATGGAGAGAGGGAATTAATAAAGGCGATCAACAAATTAGAAGAAGAAGCAATTAATTATAGACTGGAAATAAATGCAGAAAAAATATATGAAAACAGGGGAAAAACCAACTGAAAACTCACCAACACAATTTTGAAACAAAGCAAAATAGAATTGTACAACAGTAATCATCAAAAGAAATCAAGAAGAACTTGAAAGAACCTAGAGAAAGATAATAACATATAAATACATAGAAGAGAGAAAGGAGAGCAAAGAAAAACGATGAAATAGATAAAAAAGCAGAAATTATAGTGAGATACATAAAACCACAAAGACTCAACTGGGTTGGGCATATAATGGGAAGAAAACCAACTGAAACGATCGAAAAAATAACGCAATGGACCCCATTGTGGTCAAGGAGAAGAGGCAGACCGAGAAAGACTTGGAGAAACAAAATAGATGAACCCAAATGTATGGGAAATAATAACAAAAGCAGCAAAGACAAACGATAAACTATAAAGAAAACAAAAATAGAAAACGAAGAGTAATCCATCTCAAAAAAGGATTCTAAAGCATCATAATCCAAAGGATTGAAAGGCTTGATAATGATGATGTTGATGAAGATGAAGATGATGATGAAGATGAAGTATGTATGAATAAATTATAGTAGCGATTTTATGAAATTGTACTACAAGATTTATTAATTAATCAATTGAAAGAATTCGAGTACAATCAGCCTGTAGAAATTCCTTTGGAAATCTATTTTTATCTCATAGTTTACAATTTTTATTGCTACCAGAATCGTAAAATTATTATTATCACAAAGGAAATTCTAAATTATCTATAATAAACGTTAATATAAACAATTAAACTTGTTAAAATACTTAATTTATATTAAATAAAAATGTTTTGTTATTTTTTCACCTAAATCTAACAAACTAAAAAAGAAATTGGTCAGCCAAAACATCGTTACAAAAATAAGCGTTAACCCCCATTATTTTTTTATGAGGAATCGATTTTTTTGTTCAAATTTTATTTTTAATGTGCAGGGTGACACAGAAGACACTTTTTTTTAATTGGAGCCCTATGATTTGACGTCGTAAATATATTCCACGCTCTATTTCTTGGTTTTTCGGTAAAACAAACCCTCTCCCTTCTCAATATACAGTTGGTACCACAACATGCGTCCAATACTTCCAACGTTGGTATGATTGGACGTATCGTGAGGTCGTAGTGCGCATGTCATTCGAACAATGTTTTGCTACCAACGTTAGCCAAGGAAAGTCCCCAACATTGGAACACTTTATACTTGTTTTTTTTTCTGTTTATCACTTTTTTGCCACGTTTTCATTTCTTTATGTACGTTAAGGTTAGGATTCAACCTTCGTCCAACGTTCAGCCAACGTTGAAAGGTGAATGTTGGCGCACACTTTGGACGCATCGTGCAGTTGCAGCACTGCATCCAACTAAAACGATTTTCCGGGGAGATTTTCAATTAATATAAGTCATTTTAGGATGATGCAACGACAAATATTACGTTATTTATATTAAAATTATGGTTATAGTAGTGTTTGATCTCATTTATGGAATCAAAATCTTTTTTTGTCCACCACGACAATATGGCCGACGTTTCAAATCACGTTACTCGAAATAACCTATTGTGTATTATGAACTAAAAGAAATAAATACTGTTTTTGTGTCAAATTTACGTGTTTTTCATTTTTTTTTGTATTTTATTTCATATTTCTTCATTTTATCTACTCGTAAGAGTAATAAATTAAGACCTCCGCTGAGATTCAGATTCATTATTCGGATTCATTGGATTTATCGATATAAAGAAAGCTTTTGATAAAAAACGAAATCTCAACCATGTAATAGTTTTTATAACCACGAGTATGCGTTGGATAGAAGATTATACAGAAGTCCTTATAGCAGAAAACCTCCAAGATGTACTGCAAAACTTTGATACTTGGGGAATACACTAAAGCATTTCGAAGAAAAAGAAGACTGCAGTTATGGTACCCAAATAGGACAGGTAATGAAGATGCAGACATTATTAAAGAACTACCAACAGTTCAAATACAATTACACTCGTAAGAAATACAAAGCTGAACGTTTTTAAAGCATTTAGCTGCACAGATGGAATATCTTAGGCGTATGAGAGGTATTACAAAAAGTTAGGTTAGGTTAGGACATGATCTAGAGGTTATGTAACTGATGGAAATCATTGAACAAAGATAGTCACCTTGGTTAAGTCATTTATAAAGAATAGAAGATTCAAAACTAGTTAAGAGAGTGTGGGACGCACAAATAGGCAAAAGATATTAAGCAATAATATGTGATAAAGTAATTGGTACTATAAATGAGCCACTCATTCTCAATAGCATTTAAAGTTTCAATACAAATTTTTTGCGGGTTTCTTGTTGTTTAAATGTGAAGGTTTTAGGTACCAGATTCGTACACACTTTTCGTATGATAAAATTTATAGGTCAATTCGTATAGCTTCAGAAATCGCACGATTATTTAGCAGACAGAAGATTGAACAAGATAAGAAAGTGAATTATCTTCAAGATCTTTTCGGCCATCTTTAAAACGCTTAAACCCCCAAGAATACATGGAAGCGACAAATATTCAATGTAATACACTTGTTTCAAATTTCAGTAGTAGTTTTTCCAGGTTTCATGAGAAATTTCACAACAATCCGTATTTTTAAGTCGATTATTTTTACGGCAAAAAATAGCCCCTTTACAAACTAGTGCCACGGCTAAACTGGCTCTACGCTAAACAGTTGACAGTCGTTAATCTTGAACGCATGCGTACAACAGTTGAAAATCTGTACCAGTCGTACTTGAATTAAATTATTTAGAGAAACGTAACTGATCAATTTCGATTTTAGTTTGTTATACTACACAATTGAAAAGACAAAGAAAAAACATAAAAAGTACATAATATCAACGGAGTTTATCCTAAAATATATTTAATATGATATGTGGAAGACTGTATCCCAATAATTCACTCATCACTGCTTATATAATATAATTTTATGGCACTTAACGAAAAATGCTTTCGTCTCTTTACTTACACATGAAAAAATTTTATCAATTCGTTTACTGAAGACAACAGTAACGATTCCATTTTGATTTCCTCTCGTCTCACGTGAGACTCTGTCGTTCAATCATACGCCATTGTCATTTAGCTCCGAGTATTATTGAAATGGCGTGTTAACCTAAAACAAAGCATCTTTTATTAAGATGGCGTGTTAATCTAAAACAAAGTATCTTTTATTAAGATGGCGTATTAACCTAAAACACAGCATCTTTTATTAAGATGGCGTATTAACCTAAAACAAAGCATCTTTTATTAAGATGGCGTATTAACCTAAAACGAAGACATTATTTTTTAATTAGTAATGTGAAAATTCCTACGCCTCAGATTGGATATGTCGTAAATTGTTAAAACCAGTCTCTAATTTATCGAATAGTACCATTTTTTCACTTTCTTTGTCCTTGTTTATCGTGTATTGTTAAGATATAATTAAAAGTGGCAACCAAAAACTTTTTTTAAGTGTATTTGACGTTCGTAAATGCCAAATATGGTTCTCTACGTTTATATCCGGTAAAGACCAACAACATGCAGAAGTTACAAACATCCAATCCAATCGGTCCGTCTCAAGCAAGGTATTGCTGCAACAGAACCAGATAGAACCTTTTTTTGATGGCTTGATCATTTTAGGCGAAAATAGGTTCTATATGAAAATTCAAAACGCTCTAAACGCAGTGGCTCTCTTCGAATGAATAACCTCAAAATACTGCGAAGCTGAGAGAGAGAGAGAGAGAGAAGCTTTATTGTCACAAGAAAATTTTTAAAATTTTATGGATGCCAGTCTCTAGAGTCTATGGTAAATTCAGCCTAAAATCTTTCAAGCAGACATGCCTTTGTCAAACCTCGTATTTTTTAAAATAGAATTCGCAATGGGTTCTACTACTCAAACCATAGATATAACGAATAGCTCTTTTTTTTGTAATTTGAAGATAAAATCGAGGAGGTGCAAACTACAAGATCCCCAAAAAGCAAACCATTGAAGGGCACCGTCAATATGTAGACCAAAAGATATTTGGTCGAATTTGAGGATCGTATTAAGTCATCGTTGAGTTTTAGAGGTTTTAAAGCTCCTTTAAAGGATAAAACTAAAGTTTTATTATAAAAAGTATTTATAAAAATTAAAAAAAAAATTGGACCCAAAACTGAACCCTGAGACACACCACTGCACTTTGGCAATTCACTTGAAACTTTACCATTAGCTCGTACCAATTGATTTGGACATTCAAGGTAAGATACAAAACATTTCAATGGAATACCTCGGATGTAAAAAGCAAGCACAAGAAGAGAAACTCATTTAAACTCATGAGGATGCCTGTGGATATTGATCTAGAATTTCTGTAAATTATATTGTTTGGGAAAGACGTGCTTTGGTAGATGTTTCCACTGGCTTGCAGCATTCAAAAGAAAGGAGTAGGTCTTGGAAAAACTGCTCTAACTCTAGTTTCTTTTATTCACTAAGTTGTTCAAGTTTCAGGTCAATTCTGGATCGCTTAAAAGTCGAATTGCTCGATTCTGTATTGAGTGAGGGGTGTTACTTCCGGGTCCTCTTAATACTTGGATAATTTCCGACGGATATAAAATACAAAAAAAAATACTTACTAGTAAAAACTGGCACCTGTCCATTCGTCTTGCATTTGCGCCGCGGTATTAGTCGTCGAAGTAGTACTATGCGACACTGGTAAACATTGAAAACAATAATTAGAACCACCGTTATTGTCCCAATACTGACAACCCCTACACTGAAACCGACACGCCATTTCCAGTTTTTGACCTATCGACAAAGTATGAGCGTATAACAAAAACGTGAATTTATCCGAAAATCCATCACAAGAATTATCGACGTAAGTAGCTTTAACGTCCGCGAAAGTCTGCCAAGAATCCAACGTGTACCTGATATGAACGGATTTGTGGAAATCCAAATTCCTTACGCGCACTGTACCTTTCAGCGATAGCGAAATGGGATCCTCCACGAAAACGTTTTCCAAACATACGTTGTGCTCTCTCACCAAATCCAAGAAATTCGGAAGACCTACTGGTTGTTGGAACATGGGTAAGAGATATTTTTCCGCTTTAGGTTGAGTTCTACCTATCATGCTAGATAGGAATTCATTCGAAATGGATTCTCCAAAATCGACGTCATCCAGATCTTCGTAAGCCGATGTGGGTATCTTCGGTATATCATCCATGAACGTTCTCACGTCGGCTAAATCTAAACCGAGCGCGTCAGCGAATCTAACAAATTTCTTCTGTCCCGGCGTCCCAGGTGGCGTTTTTCCACTTTTCAAAGACGTACTTCTTCTCACTCTTGGCTGTTGGATATCTTCTTCTTCTTCTTCTTTATCGTCATCTACGTTATTCTCAGTTAGTAAATGAGAATCTTGATTTTCACTAGGATATACACGATCAGTATCAACACTAATATCGTCACTGATAATTATTCTCACGTTGCTGTTATCACTTACGTCGCCGTTACATTTCGGTGCATCCGATAAGGAAGTATCAACATCGAGACTCAATTCGTCTTCTTTGAAACTCAACATCGACGTATCTTCACTTATCGACAACATTTGCTGTGATGAATAATCAGACTCTTGAGAGTTGATGCACATTTCGTTGTCTGACATGTCTATGCCGTTAGTGTGGTTCAATAATCGTTTATCTTCTGTATCGTAAAAGGTTCCATCGCTATCGCTATCGTTCGTTGAATTATTTGTCGTTGCTAGGACAGTTACTTGTGCTTGGACTGTTTGTTGATTGAGCCGTGAAGTGTCTGTCGTATGTAATGTATCTTTGTTTAAAACGTTCAAGTCTACTTCTTCTAGTTCTTCTTCGGGACTGCCGGGAGATTCAAGCATATCCAAATCTGGAAGTAACAGGTTTTTTTTCACTATTTTGTCCAAACAAACAAGTTTATATTGATTACTACCCGTTAATATTGAGCAATCAATACGACAGAATACAAAAGTTTCAAGAAAAAATTATTCTTTATACGTAGCTTGAAAACTGGGAAAAGACAGTAGAATATGAAATCGCTGGCCCAGTGCAAAAAAAGATATATCTCAAAATTTTGACATTTTGAGATATTACTAATTCCAAGTCCAAAACCACCTATTTTTTAACACTTGTTTTACTCTTTCTTCATCCTGAGCTGATGGTTTTGGTAGGTCAACACAGTAACAACTCAAAATAGTACACTATTTCACCAAACCTTGATTATAGTGCAATGGTGTAATATCAAAAAATATTTTTGTATTTATCAGCTGTTCATAGACATCACCTGTGGTTTGTTATTGTTTTTGAAGAGAAATTGTGGCAAGGTATTTTGGAAGGTTTGTAAAATTTGTGAAAGTCTATTAGTTATTAGTTTCCACAATGAATGGTTTTATTGTAAATCTCAATGCTACAGATATTGTTTGTGAAGGAATCCAAAGCGGATCAATAAAAGGTAAGATTTAAGTATTTGTTTTTCAAATGGAAAACTCGACAATCAAATTTCGTTCAAGATTAGACCAGTTCTATACCAGTTTAGTAAGTACCGCATCCAAATTCAGAAGATCTTCACATTTTAACGGAAAATATTACATCTGATGATGTTTTAAAAGATAAATTTTCGTTTGGTGATACTAAAATTGAATTACAAGAAGTCCAGCTTGTTACGAAAGACAACAGTAATAATCAGAAATATGAGGAACAGGAAGAAGTTATAACATATGATTAAGAAGTGAATAAAGCAGATGATGGCAATAACTTTAATGATGACGATGTTTCTGATGATATTGATGATTACAGACCAGATGAAAATAGTAATAGTTCTGATAGCGAGTATGAAAACCTTGAAAATAACGTTCAACAGCAAATATTAGAGTTGGATCAAGTACAAGAGAGACCTCAAGATCAAGAAATCATTGAAATAAATAGAGGTATCAAAAAAAAGATTGGAAAATGATAAACTTTGGGCAAGAAATGTGAAAAACTGCAGGTGAAGCTTATCAAACAAAATTAGGTAACCTGAAGCAGGCAAAAACTGTAAAAAAAGTTTGTGGAGGCAAGTTTTAATCAAAGTGTTGCCAGATCTTAGGGGCAAACGTTTGAACCAACCCAAAACAGACCCTAAAATAGAGCCACTATTGTAGGTCCGATACTAAAAGAGAATATATCGACGGAGACTTAAACCAAGCCGAAATCTACTGACTATAAAAAAGAAGCAATGCAAGTGTGAAGAAATACTGACTGTCAAACTTTAGCATTGGATTTTTTCAACCAAAAAAGACCAGTGTTCCTTCTGTGAAAGCTACAACAATAGCCCAGAAGAAGAAAGGATCAACATGAAACAAGAGTTGGATTTACGTAAAAAAGAAAAAGAACTATCACGAGAAGAGAAAAAACATGATAAGGAAGCAACCAGGGAAGCAAATTCAAATCTTATTGTTTCTTGTTTCGATCCTCGGGCCGTTGTCCAATTACCAAAGGGCCAAGTATTAACCTTAAAATAACACTGCTGTAGAGCTGATAGAAGATTAGTCTTTTATCAAGACATGTAGTGGGAAAAATAAGAATAATCTAAAACTCATAAGTTTCTAATTGTTGGGCATACCCAAAACGAAGCAGATCTGATGCATTCACTGATCGAAAAAAAAAAATGAAATTAGCCATTAAAAAGACGCCTTTTTATGTTCGTAGCTAGCTAGTTGCGGTAATGCAAATGGCTAAAAAAGAGAAGGATCAGTTAGTTGTCAAAGAAATGGACAAACAAGATGTCCTGGACGGGAAAGAATAGTGTGGGCGAATGTTAAAATGTTTTTCACAAAACATTTTATGAACAAAAAGACATGAAATCATTTAACTAGGATGACAAGATTGTAAAGAAAAAATCCCAGAGGTTTATCGATCAAAACAGCAGATGAAAACTCACATCAAACACCTGACACACTTAACACTTTAATTCTTAGAGTCAAACAAGCATACTCAATTTCCCCAGGTATAACTGTTTTGAAGAGAGCGGATCTATTGAGTTCATTGAGCTCATTCCACGTCCATACCGTCCATTTTGAAAATTTGAGAACTTCCACTGTTGGTGAAGTCGACGAACAATCTGAAGATGATGATGACTAAACTAATTAAACAAACTAACATCTCGTATACAAAAAATGTTATGCATATGAAAGCTGAAAGTCAAAAACAAAACCTCATGGATGATTCAACCTCCAATATCTAAAAACTGTTGGTTTTGAGATGTGACAGTTTAGCACTAGGGCAGCGAAATGTGGACAATTTCTTTTGTTCCAGAAATTCCATATTTAGCCACTAACGAAATCAGTTTTCTTTATATAAGTATTAAAACTAATCTACACGTCGGATTCACTTGAAATTTTGACACCCGATATCTGAAACATGATGAAAACTAACACCGTAGTGAAAATCATTTTTCCGTCAAACCGCACTCGTATTTAGATGTCGTTTCTGTACCAATTTCGTGTTCAATATCTTAGATCAAACTAGAACTAGTATTTTTTTACGAATGTATTAAATAATAAAACAAAGGGGTAACGTTGTACCCAAAAATTCTAGACAAATTTCTATTAATGATTTCACTAACCTAAAAATTGTTCCGGATTAGATGAATGAGCGGGTTGAGATAGAGTGATAGGGTTTTCGTTAGCTGCCAACCAGCTGCTTTCGTCTGCTGATTCATTATCGTCATGCGTACCTAAAGATTTCAACTTTGAGTGTAATCTTCTGGCAAAAGCTTCTGCTCGTCCTCTGCAGGACATCGCCAAAAAAGAACCAAGTCCCCCGCACCTTTCTCCGTCGGATGCCATGAAGTAGGCAGATTATCTGTAAAAAAAAAACTTTAGTTCAACCATAACCAATAAAAAAAATATTGTCGATTCGATTCGTTAATGGACTGTTCCACTGTTTACATTCTATCTTAAAATAAATTATTTTGACCTTAAAGACTCAAGCCAAATTACGCAATTATCACAGCTGGGCGATCAATTAGAATATTTTGTAAATATATATTTATTATACTTATCGTAATTGAATTAATGAAAAAGTAAATAACCAAAAGTCAATCTAATTTCATTTAAATGCTCAACAAATGAAAGAAAAATGAATATTTTGGAAACGTGGTGATTTATTTTTCAAAATAGTCGATACACTAAACCTAGCGATGCTTCAACTTTTTAAAATTTATTTAATAAAAAAGTTTTTTCGATATCTGCAAAATGGGCCTTCCGTGGACGCTATTACCTACTCAATTGATTCAAATTTCTTATAAGCTAGGGACTTTTTACAGTTTAGTAACAAAAAGAAGCCGCACGTGGTTAAATCTGGGAAATATGGTGGATGGAACAGCAGTTTGTAGACTAATTGGGGCTACGTCGATAGCGAAGGTTTTTTCTCGAATTAGCTCAATAATTCAGTGTAGTATATCTTGGTGACAGTTTCGATTTTGTCCAGAACAATCTTTGCCTTCTTTCCAGCAACTTGGGGTCCACAGTTTCGATTATCCTTTGGTTTAATTGAAAATACTTGAAATATATACTATTTTCTGATAATTAATAAGGGAACGAGGATTAAAGACTGATTAAATGATATAGATTTGTTTGAATTCAAATATATCTTATACTAGGAGTTTTTTGAATTCCTAATTTACGGAAATATCTTACACAAACAGTAAAAATACAGGTGTAGACTGAAGGTCAAATTTTTAGACGCAAAGATGACATATTACAGACAAATATTTAACTGTGCCATTTTTATTGCTCAAATTTTAGTACTAGACGACATTTTCTGTCAATTAGAAATGTTTATTTTTTCAAAAAAACTTCAGGGTTACTTGAAAACCCTTAAACGGTCTTGGTATGACATATAATACCAACTGTTCAATAACTTTTTTAAAAATCGGCGGGAAGGGGCAAGGGAATTTAATTGTAAATGTGTTGGTCACACTGTTTTACAAAAATCTCACATGTCATCAGTAAAATGGCGTCTCATCCTAAAAATTTAACTTGTTTTTTGTTATTGTACAAACAATATATTGTTTTTTGGAATACGGTAAATTGTCTTAGCTTCATAATACTGTATTGAATGCAATTATGGAAAGGAAAAATCATGATAACTGATTTTTGTTTTAGAAAATAGAAAATAGAAAGATAAAATGACTTTTTTTAAACAAAGCTAATACGCTTTTGATAACTAAATTGTCTATTGATATTTATTATTTATAAGACTATTTAAATGTAAAAAAAGGGAAAAAAATATGTAATTTTGGCTAAATTCTAGAAATTTTTAGCTAAATAACTATAAATCTCACTACCCCTAAACCGGCAAGGTATATTGGGACATATGGTTCAAAAATTGACATCTTACCTGAGGTCTAAATGATAGGAAATCATGAAAACAAGAAAAAAAGTCATTGTTTAATGTCTTGCTAGTTTAAGGGTTGACACACATCATTCTAGACTTTTTATTTTAAAAATTCTTCGTCACTGAATGATGATTAGGGTTTACCAACTGGGTTATGAAAATTGATTTTCTGGAACCTGTTTTTCATCATTTTTTTCCTCACTTCCCCTCGTTTATTTGTTTGTGTTCAAATCAGACATAACTTTGTTGTTTACCTTCCATCCCTGGAGATAACTTGAATGTCGAAACAGCGTTTTTAAGAAATTAGTTTTTATATGAAATTATTCATATGAATGAATCGCTTGTTCCAAAAGCTTTTATTACAACTCAATCTTTATATCGCTATTCGGCTTCTATTTTACGTCAGCAGTTGGCAATAAAAACAATATTTTGCCAAAAATGTTCTGTAGGAGTATGGTTAGTACTTGAAATAAAAATAAATGCCAGATATAATCGAATACGTAAAAACTAAATTTAACTGAACCAGATTGCATTTACATTATAACTGAATGCAATAAATATTTCTACATTATTAAACAACAATGTAATTTAAATAACAAGAAAATCACTGATTCGAATAGGTCGGGTTGTACAAAGATTATAAACTGTTGAATCTTCTCGTCAAGTGGTCAAAATAAAATCATAGAAAATATTTTTCCTAAGATGGTCGTCGACGGATGTGACCTCCATCTTAAGTTTTTAAAGTTAGTATTTACTAAGTCTACAAAGTAAAAGTTACAGAAGAAATTTGTGTTTTTGAAGCAGAGCTACAATCTGTTCTGTGTTAATTCGTCAATTCGTTTTATTTAACCAAAGCTGGATCTCTAAATCTTGGCTCAAACATAGCCCATCCCAAGTACGACGAGAGATAAGTCACTTAGTTTTAAACCAATCCTAATTTAACATTTACTGTCCAAAGCTGGTGTTCCCAATCTTAGCTCAAAGATAGACAATGAGAAACAGGTCTAAAGCTGGGTTTCCAAGACGTGGCTCAAGTATAGTCCACTACAAGTACGACGAGAGATAGAGATATGTCACTCAGTTACAAACCAATCACAATTTATCGTTTAATATCCAAAGCTGGTGTTCCCAATCTTAGCTCAAAGATAGACAATGAGAAATAGGTCTAAAGCTGGGTTTCCAAGGCGTGGCTCAAGTATAGTCCACTACAAGTACGACGAGAGATAGAGATATGTCACTCAGTTACAAACCAATCACAATTTATCGTTTAATATCCAAAGCTGGTGTTCCCAATCTTAGCTCAAAGATAGACAATGAGAAATAGGTCTAAAGCTGGGTTTCCAAGGCGTGGCTCAAGTATAGTCCACTACAAGTACGACGAGAGGTAGAGATATGTCTCTCAGTTACAAACCAATCACAATTTATCGTTTAATATCCAAAGCTGGTGTTCCCAATCTTAGCTCAAAGATAGACAATGAGAAATAGGTCTAAAGCTGGGTTTCCAAGACGTGGCTCAAGTATAGTCCACTACAAGTACGACGAGAGATAGAGATAAGTCACTCAGTTACAAACCAATCACAATTTATCGTTTAATATCCAAAGCTGGTGTTCCCAATCTTAGCTCAAAGATAGACAATGAGAAATATGTCTAAAGCTGGGTTTCCAAGGCGTGGCTCAAGTATAGTCCACTACAAGTACGACGAGAGGTAGAGATATGTCTCTCAGTTACAAACCAATCACAATTTATCGTTTAATATCCAAAGCTGGTGTTCCCAATCTTAGCTCAAAGATAGACAATGAGAAATATGTCTAAAGCTGGGTTTCCAAGGCGTGGCTCAAGTATAGTCCACTACAAGTACGACGAGAGGTAGAGATATGTCTCTCAGTTACAAACCAATCACAATTTATCGTTTAATATCCAAAGCTGGTGTTCCCAATCTTAGCTCAAAGATAGACAATGAGAAATATGTCTAAAGCTGGGTTTCCAAGGCGTGGCTCAAGTATAGTCCACTACAAGTACGACGAGAGGTAGGGATATGTCTCTCAGTTACAAACCAATCACAATTTATCGTTTAATATCCAAAGCTGGTGTTCCCAATCTTAGCTCAAAGATAGACAATGAGAAATATGTCTAAAGCTGGGTTTCCAAGGCGTGGCTCAAGTATAGTCCACTACAAGTACGACGAGAGGTAGAGATATGTCACTCAGTTACAAACCAATCACAATTTATCATTTAATATCCAAAGCTGGTGTTCCCAATCTTAGCTCAAAGATAGACAATGAGAAATATGTCTAAAGCTGGGTTTCCAAGGCGTGGCTCAAGTATAGTCCACTACAAGTACGACGAGAGGTAGAGATATGTCTCTCAGTTACAAACCAATCACAATTTATCGTTTAATATCCAAAGCTGGTTTTCCCATTCTTAGCTCAAAGATAGACAATGAGAAATATGTCTAAAGCTGGGTTTCCAAGATGTGGATCAAGTATTGGCCACTACACCATATCAACCCTAGTCTACCATTCAATTGCCAACTGATTTTCCCAGTTTTGAGGCATTTCTGGTTTATCAATTGTTATTTATGTCTTTCAGTTTTGGTCCAAGGATTTAAAAGTATAAGCACGATCAAAGCTAGTCTACTCAGTGTTGGAAACACTCTGATCTATCAAGGAAATTGTCGATTCTAACCATTCTTGGTTAACTGGCAGAGGTGAAGCCTAGAAATGGAGCAAACATTGTATTATATGGGTGAATCAAAACCAAACATGACTTATACTGATTTTGTAGGGCTACTGTTTCATCTTGTTCTCTATATTATCTATACTGTGACTTTTCGTCGCTATTTCGTCTTAAATGATTTATGAATGGATGAACATTAGAATAAATAATTGTAATAACGTGACTATGATTATGTGTGAGTGATTTTTTGAGAGATTACTAATATATTTAAATATAGTCGTAGAATGGTTTTATTTTCTCGTAATATGATGTAGGAAAACTATTTTTGAAGTCACGAGACAAATCGTTGGCGTGTGAATATTTCATTTTCGGGAATATTAAAAATTGGAACTTCTGTAAATTTGATAATTCGCATAATTTCAAGATAAGTAATATGAATAAGTACAAATGTATAACTTTAGAATGTATAATATAATTATTTCAAACTAAAAAATGAGGTTACTTTAAAAAGAAATCGAGTAAAGTAACAGCGACATTTTCTCGTCATTTATTTTGGTTTATTTTTTTAAATTTATACGTTTCTAACTAGAAAAACCTGTTTTCAACTGGCAATGATAATGGTACGAAACTATGTAATCATTGTACTGCAATCGGTCATTAATGAATTATATTCATACGAGGATGGTCCAACAGAAAAAACAAAAACTTTTGGAAAAAAATATTTTTATTTTTTATCGTAATCTCCTTTTAGTTCCATACATTTTTCCCAGCGATGTTCAATAAGTTCGATACTCTTTTTATAATAAGAATCGTCCATATCCTTAAAATAACCAATAACTGTTGACACTGATCTATTTTTACAATTCTGGGAACTGAAAATAATCCGAAGGAGCTAAAACTGGCGAATAGGGTGTATGAGGTAGCAATTCAAACTTCAATACATTAATTTTGGACATTGAAATAACGGATGTATGGCTGGTGTTTTGTCTTGATGAAACAACGTTGCAATAAGTTCGCATATTACTCGCAGTTAATAGTTTTTAGTTTTTCAAGATAGTCAATGAGAATTATCGAACGCGCATCCCAAAAAACCGACGCCATGACTTTGCCTGTAGATGGAAAGGTCTTTGTCTTCTTTGGAGCCGGTTCTCCCTTTTCAGTCCATTGTTTTGAAACTTCTTTTGTTTTGGGTGTGAAGTGATGGACCAAAATTTCATCCATGGTTATGAAACCTTGCCCAACACACGATGGAAACATCTTCGCGACGCTGTTTTTGTTGTATTGTTAGCAAACGCGGCAGCCATCTTGCGCACACCTTTGGTTTTTTATTTCTTATAAAAGGGCCTAAATAGGATTATGTAAAAGTACGAATTATTTTGGATAAAGGGAGCCAATACCCCCAAATATTTCGAATATCAAAACTATACCTAATAAAACAAAAATAAAATGCTCAGAGAAGTCAAGACTAAGACATAAATTAATTAATACCAGCTTTTACCCGCGGCTTCGCTCGCATCGAATCCATTAAATAAGTATCAGAAATCATTACAAAAGAAAAGAACGAACTCTGTAGCTATATTAGAACCTGAGATATAGATCTTTGAATGTAGAAAAATTGCCAAAAATCTACAAAAATCCATAACTCCACATAACTCCGCGCCTAGCTCCTCTCCAACTCAACCGATTTAAGTGTTCAAAAACTCAAAAGAAAGAAGGTGTTTCAGCAGGTGTTCTTAAACCAAAACGAACTCTGTAGCTATATTAGAACCTGAGATATAGATCTTTGAATGTAGAAAAATTGCCAAAAACCAACAAAAATCCATAACTCCACATTGAATGTCCGCGCCTAGCTCCTCTCCAACTCGACCAATTTGAGTGTTCAAAAACTCAAAAGAAAGAAGGTGTTTCAGCGAGTGTTCTTAAACCAAAACGAGCTCTGTAGCTATATAAGAACCTGAGATATAGATCTTTGAATGTAGAAAAATTGCCAAAAACCAACAAAAATCCATAACTCCACATTGAATGTCCGCGTCTAGCTCCTCTCCAACTCGACCAATTTGAGTGTTCAAAAACTCAAAAGAAAGAAGGTGTTTCAGCGAGTGTTTTTAAACCAAAACGAGCTCTGTAGCTATATTAGAACCTGAGATATAGATCTTTGAATGTAGAAAAATTGCCAAAAATCTACAAAAATCCATAACTCCACATTGAATGTCCGCGTCTAGCTCCTCTCCAACTCGACCAATTTGAGTGTTCAAAAACTCAAAAGAAAGAAGGTGTTTCAGCGAGTGTTTTTAAACCAAAACGAGCTCTGTAGCTATATTAGAACCTGAGATATAGATCTTTGAATGTAGAAAAATTGCCAAAAATCTACAAAAATCCATAAATCCACATTGAATGTCCGCGTCTAGCTCCTCTCCAACTCGACCAATTTAAGTGTTCAAAAACTCAAAAGAAAGAAGGTGTTTCAGCGAGTGTTCTTAAACCAAAACGAAGTCTCTATCTTGAATAGAGCCTGAGATATTGAGGATAGAACGTGTGTGTGTGTGAAAAACTCCCATAAGTAATGTACAGGGGGAAATCGCATTTGAGTATAACTTGAGAATGGTGAAAATTATATGAAATCCGATAGTTGATGGCTGATCTGTGCATCAATACCTTTCATTGAAGAAAAAAATTAAGCAAATCGGTTGGGTAGAACGCCTGAACGGACTCTGAATGGAAATCATCAATTTTTTTAATATATAAGATGAATCAAATCAAACTAATCGAAAAAAGAACCGGGAGTCGGTCTAGGGCTCTATGAGTAAACGACTTGGTCTAGTCGAAAGAATCAAATATCAGTAAAAGAACTAGTAAACTTAAGAATCGATTCATTCGAAGAATCGGTCGGTTTTCGGGATAGACGAGAAAGTTGAACAAGTGAGGGAAGGCAAGCAGAGTCGCGGTTCTTCTTCTTCTCAACGGGACTCAGTCGCACCTCGACATTCAAGGTCCTACTCTCGAGTAATAAATATTATTCGTATTGTTGTTATCTGATTCTGTGAGTCGTGTTGTGTCAGCTTATACCACCTGGATTTTTCATTTGACGAATTGGCCTAAAATGTCTTTGGGGGAGGACTCGTCCTCCTGGACGACCCTGGATCCGTATTTGTCATGTCCAAATTTTCAGTTAATAGGCGAGGTATCGCACTAGCTCGCGCACTTTCAGTCGACGATCATCTAGTGAATTTTCTTCAACATTTTTGGAGTCGTCACCTCATTTGGTCGACCACTGTGATACTGGTCTTCGTAGGACGTTCGGAGGAGCAGTCTCCCTCAGAGTAGAATCTAGTGCAGCTTTTATATTTCTTGGGCTAAACCTTTCAAATAAAAGTCTTGTAACCCATAACGAAGACCAATTTTTTACATGTTTACAAATTCAATGAAAATTATAATATTAAATAAATAATAAATGCGAGTTTATAGTTCAAAGTGATACATTCAGTTCTCGACGTACTGGTTTTACATAACATTCTGTGTATAAAAATATCACGAATCCTAGTCCACAATTACGTCTCCAAAAATAGTGAAGTAACTTAATCTCGTTGACGTTGATCTCGAGTTTATGTTTTCTTTATGTCCCTTAGTTATAATTCTATTCCTTCGGGATACTCTTTCGATGACCTCCGCTAAGGGTCGTTGTACCGGTGAGCGACCTCAATAAGTTCCGGAGCAGCAGTGGGGGTGTTACATAGATAAAACGGAAATGCAGACACATTGTAATCTAATTTTATAGACGCATTCCTCAAAATAAAATTGTTTTACATAATAAATGCATCAGTTTTGTTTTTTTACGATTTTTGTTATTTGAAATTCAATTTTTTGAAATAGTACGAGTTTTTACTCGTAGATAAAAAATAGTATTCAATTTGTGGTAATGGTAACAATTCATTTAACGAATTTGCGTGAATTATGACCTACATTACCACTCGTTTAATAATATACTAGAATTAGTTAGCAATAATGTTAAAAATTGCTGTAAAAATAATGAATTGAAAAAGTTTCTGTTTTTTACGATATTTAAGATAATTTTGAAGAGCTGGCAACATAGTTAGTATTCACAAGCTGTTTAGTAAAATAGTAGAAGCAATCAAATTTTCTGATTAAATATTTTGACATCGATTTATAAAATTATTAAATCAGGCACACTCACTAATCGTTTTTTGAGCATTTTGGAAATTCCAGTTAAAACTTTAAATCAGTTTTAGTCTTGACTATTCCATAAATCTTAATTTTCGTTCGATTCGACATTAAATATACTACGAGAGTTTTCTAAAAAGATGCCGACAACTGAGTGTCAGAATTATCAATATCAAGTTTGGAAATATTTTTGCTAGGTATATAATTAAAAATCTATTTATTGGCAAAAAAAAGTAATTTCAAATCTGAAATAAATAATGTAATCGCTTCACATTTTGACAGGAATCTAATGACAAATGACTGTTGACAGAAGGGTTGTACTTTCAGTTTAAATGCGGGAAAATCAAAAAGTTGTTGACATATCTCTGGTATTATATTTCCAAAATTGTTTATACTGAACGATTTCGATTATTATAAATAGGTAATTCAAAGAGAAAAATAATTTATTATCTCCGTTTTATCGAAATTCACAGTAGTAGTTTCGAAGTGATTTTCTTTATTAAATTTTTTATGTTCTATAATTGAATTATACACGTGTTAAAGCCGATTCATAAACTTGACTTTCCATTTGCCGTTGTCATTTGCGAGTGACGTTTGCTATTTGACGTTCGCAGCAAATTCTAACCTAAAAATTTTGTTATTCGTTTTGACGTTTGTGTACAGCTTTTTGTTTTCGTGATATTTTTGTGTTTTTGTTTGTAATTCCGTATTTATGGACGATATCATGGAAAATCACGAAGAATTTTTTATTGGGACAAATGCAGAAGTTTGCTACGAACTACCGACGTCACCAACGGCAGACCAATCAGCAAACAGCGACGTCAAACTGCAACTATGAATGATCTTATACATTTCAATGTTTTTAATTTTATAACAGCAAACGTCAACGGCAACGGCAAACGGAAAGCCATGTTTTTGAATCGGCCTTTTTCTGTATGTATAATATTCAAAAAGTGACACTTTACATTTAACTAAAAAGAAGTTCTGAAAAAATGGTTCAAAATTTCTAGGTTATGTTTGTTTATAATTTGTTTTTAAAAAGTTTTGGATAGTAAAATATGAGAAAAGGGCTTTTGTACATTCTATTCTTTGTAATATGACCGATTTCTATTTTTATAAATAGGTAATTCAAAGAGAAAGACAGTTTATTATCTCCACTTTATCGAAATTCACAGTAGTAGTTTGGAAGTGACGTGCTTAGATTTCTTTATTAAAATTTTTATGTTCTATTTTTTCCACCCTGTATATTTTTTGGAGTTAGAATTTTCAGCGAATTTTTATAAAAAATCAACATTTAATAGAAAAATCGATGATGAAAATTTAGTTTCAACGATCTAAATACATAAGTAAATTTAAAAAAAAAATTTTGCTACAAAATTTTGAAATTTGTAATAATATTTTGCAAAATTATTAGGCCTTTAAATATCAATTAAGAACATAGTGGAATGTTAAATAGATATTCATCAAAATAGAAACTATCAAATTATATTAAGCTCTACATTTAAGATTTAAAATCAAAATACCAAATAGAGCAGTTTAGATATAGATACTGAATCACCCTATATAAAAAATATTTTTGAAAGTACGATACTTGAAAAGCTTAAAAACATCAAGATTGAACGTGTAAAAAATTATGGTAAAAACTAAAACAATAAATACTTTAACTAGGATTGAAAAACAAATTGAGAAATTCACATCTTATGAAAACTAAAAAAGAATGTTCTTCAGATATTAAATGAAACATATCAATATCAATAACTGAAAAAACAAACTTATTTGCTCGTTTAATTACTTAATTAATAATAATGACTTTTGTAATTGATGTCTAAATTATTCACTTGGTGTATGGTAATTCGTGTTTGTTAATTTTATCAAAATTGAAATAAAAAAGTGTTAAATAAAATTGGCATACACACAGACATGTCATTATAAAAATAAAATGAAAAGACGCAGTATGTTTTTAAAATAATGAAAAGCGAGGTTAAGTAATTATGATAATACAATAACATTCCATCATAATTATACTTCAATCGTTATCTTAGCATCTACACACAAAAATAACACTTATTATATATTTACACCGACCTACGACAACCGGAATAAATCAAGTAACCTCACAATTTTCTATCTCAGCGCATTCCGAACAAAAAAAACGAACAATATATAAAAAATTATGTAAACAAACCTCGAATCACAACAGTTCTTATTGGTACATGAAGACGTTGAACGTCTATTTTTCGACGTCGACGCTATAAGCGTCCGTAAAGTTTGGACACCAGCACCACACTCGATCAACAAGGGCGGCGCAAGGTCGAATTCGAATATTTCTACGACGTTGCCGGCGTTCGTAAACAATTTTCTCGGTAGATAAACGACGTTGAGAAGTCAACAAACTCATTGAAGTGTTTTAGTTCTATTATTGTAACAAACCGAAATGATTGAGAGAACTTCTGATGCGACTTTGTATTCGAACTGTATTTTATTGTTAACGTTTGAATCGGAATTCAGACCGTTCGCCTACGGTGACATTTTATGTTATTTGTTTCTAGATTAAATTATCTACATGTCAATAACGATTAAGTGAAAGCCAGATATTTTATGTAAATACTTGTTAATTAAAAAAAATTATTGTAAAAATGATATGAAAGAATAATAATATACTATACTGAAAATCTTTTAAATACTAAAATAGTACTATTTGGTATTTGAAGTTGGTAGGCGTGGAATTTCCTACATGTTATGACAAGTGACAGACGACAGTGTCATTTTATATATAATCAGTGAGGAATACAAATATATTAGACTGTTTCTAATGAAATATCTGCGCCATAAAATTACGAAAACCCAATGCCACGATGTCGTGATTAATATAGATCGTGAAGCCGGTCCTGTTCTATGTTATTATTTTTGTAATCTATATACACATTCATGTTTTTGTGACTTGTTTCTATAGAGGCGATTTCTAAGAAGGAATTTTTGTTTGTTTACTATAAAATAAGACATTTCCAGGAAATCGAAGATTCTAGAATATGATGATGTTGTATATAAAACGAGTTTCTAACCGCAGGAGATTAAGTAAACAATATAAATATCCTAAACAAGATTACAGCTCATGTTCATTGGTCATGGCTAATGCTCATAATATACGAGGTATATTCAAAATATAGGTTGAATCATATATTTATTCTCAAAAAAATACAGTGCTTGGTTAATAAAGCGAATGTGAGTGAAAATAACGTTTCTTAGTAGCTAAAATAAACAATTGCTTATTTGTTCCAACAAACTTGTCCATTTTCATGTGTTTTTTAAGGTCGAAGGACATCGTTCTTCGTCCTTAGAAGACTCATTTCTACTTTTAAATATCACACATAACTTTAAGTAAATATTTATTACATTATTACTATACTTTTTGTCAACTTGAAATGAAACATAATCTCACTAAACTATAAATTTATTAATCATATTTTTGATTGCACCTCGTATATTCTAGCATTAATACAACTTAAGATAGAGTCATTGAAATGTGGCCTACTTCCGCTAAATCCACCATTTTGAAATTTTTTTACTATAGATTCATTTTTTCATAGGTTTTTATATAATTCAAACTAACTATATAATGACGTGAAGATATACGATGAAAACCGCCGTACACAACTTTAGCAGCAGCGTAGTAGGTTTTTGTATAAAACGTATTTAAAAAAAGAAACATTTTACTTACCTATTATCTCAAATTTTTCGAAATTATTATATCACATCACGTTTATCACGAACAACTCGGTAGATTCGTAAATCCGACAACACCGCGCTTGCAACGATACGAAAATGTTGTAGATGCTTCGAAGTGAAAAGTTGCACTCCTGTCGGCGTCGCTGGGCACACGCGTCTTAATAAAGATATTCTTAAATTTCTATTTTGAAACGAAGGAGGTTTTATTTTTTTTTTCATATGATAGAAGTCATACGATTTCCTACACACCTTCAGTACAATTGTTGATGATCACATGTTCGATTGATGTATATATTAAAGGCTATTTAGGTTATCAGACGGGTCCGCAGGCGCGACCACGATGTATTTTCACGAGGTGAAATCGGGGTACGTACAGTGTGATGCAAGTCACACGACCCGGTTTATTTTCTTGATTTGTTTATAATTAAATAATGTATTAAAATGAATAGATTATCAATATAAACGTTCAGAAGTGCAATCGGTTGAAAAGAAAGTTTATTTACGAATTAAAATAATAATCTAAGGGATTTTAACACAAATCAACCCTAATTGCATAAATATCACAGTCCTATCGGAACATGATCTTTTTTGGTTTAAGATTTTAAAATCTATTTTTAATGGTGACTTACTAACACAAATCAACCCTAATTGCATAAATATCACAGTCCTATCGGAACATGATCTTTTTTGATTTAAGATTTTAAAATCTATTTTTAATGGTGACTTACTATTTTCTGTACTACCCTCTTATCTTTGTTGTAAACAATTTGGTTTAGTACTCAAAATCATAATATTAACTAGCATCTTATGCTAGGTTAAAAATGAATTTCCACTATTTCATTTTTATTAATTATTTCACATGCAATAGAAATAAATAATAAAAACTATGATTATGAAAAAATGATGAATCCAAAAGTTTTTTCAAACGTTTAGAACCTTGTTTACATCATACAGTTGCTTGGATTGCTACGTTAGACAAAAAAAAAATGGTGAAAGGACTAACGTCAAAACGGTCTTCCTCGATTCTTCATTTCCTTTGCTACTTTAAATGATTCCAAAAGTTTTTTCAAACGTTTAGAACCTTGTTTTGACCATACAGTTGCATGGATTGCTATTTTGGACAAAAAAAATGGTAAAACATTTGAAAGAACTAACGTTAAAACGATCTTTCTCGATTCTTTAGTTCTATGGCTGCTTTTAATGAATCCGGAAGCGTTTTGAAACGTTTACTATCTTACTTAGACCACACAGTTGCATATTTAAGCTTAAAAACTGGTAAAACATGTAAAAGGACTAATGTCAAAACGATCTTGCTCGATTCTTCATTTCCTTGTCTGCTTTTAATGATTCCAAAAGCTTTTTCAAACGTTTAGAACCTTGCTAGGACCATACAGTTACATGAGTTGCAACTATAGCTGAGAAAATGGCAAAACATTCGAAAATATTAACATCAAAACGGTCTTGCAGTATTCTATACCCCGTTAGATAATTTTAATGACACCAAAAGAATGAAATAGTGTTTTCAGTAAGGAAAGGATAAAAAATAGCGTTTCCATTCTCTTTCTATACTTTTTATAATTAAAATACAAATAGAATAAAAATTGATGAATTGGAATCGAGTTTAAAAATATTAAATCGAAAATAAACACTGGTTGACATTAGTCTTAATAGATGTTTTGCCACTTTTCTATTGCTTGTGAAAATAGGAGGAATGCAGTTCCTATTAGAATCTACAGTGAAATATTTTTTTATTTAATTTCTATTGAAACACATAAGATAACCACCAGCTTGCTTCATATAGAGGTGGATTAAGGATCTTTTGAAACATCATTGAATTGGAATTTAGGATATTTTATATGAAAATATTTTTAGTTTTAGAGAAGATGCAGAAGTAGATGTAAAAAATGAAAAAATCAAACCTAAAAAAATGTACAAGGGACTTTTTGCATTCCAACTCCCAAAATCTAAATAGTTCTACCATCCTTAGTAGTACCACCTGATTAAAGAAGATCGAAAAAAATATTCAAATCACCTTCGAAAAATTACAGCTACAATGTAGTGAGCTCAGTAAACAGTTTATTTAAATTTTTGATTATTTATCCGTGAAGTTAACCTTGACAGTGAACGCAGTTATTTTAGACCAACAATACCATAATATTTACTAATGTGTTTATATTTTATGGACATTGGCGTAGACCCCGTTGAAATTTCAAGAGTTATAAAACTGAACATGACAATATTTTTGTTAATATAAAATAAAATAACCTGAAATCCAATTTGATAATTGGATAACGGTTCAAAACGTCTTTAGTCCACTTCTATATGAAGCAAAATGTCTCACAGAACCTGCTCACTTTCTGATGTCTCTTGTCCTTTAGAACGTAAATGAAAAACATTTTGGTTCTTTAAAGAGTTACATGGATTGATACTCCAAAATGTTTTTAGTCCACCTCTATACAAAGCAAAATTGTAGTTATCCCATGAAACTTTGCTCACTTTCTGATTTCCAAAAATGTCTCTTGTTTTTTAGAAAGTGGATAAAAAAAAATATATATTCTGATTCTTTAGATCATAAAGTTACATAGACTGATTCTCCTAATTTCCCTATCAAAAAGATAATGGTAAAACATCTATTAGGACTAACGTTAATCAATGGGGATTTTCGAATCGCTTTATCAAAAGAAATCGAGTTTCTGAAAAGCGATTCCTTTCATATTTTCTTATGAATTAATAATCAAAAAGAATAGAAATTATTCCTGTTTCTTGGAAAATAATTAAAATCCTTTCAAAATCTTTTGAAAGAATTGATAAATAGATTATACAGACATGCAAATTAATTTTGACGTTAGTTCTTTTAAATGCTTTACCATTTTTTTGTCCAAAATAGCAATACATGCAACTGTATGGTCTAAACAAGGTTCTAGACGTTTGAAAAAACTTTTGAATCCATTAAAAGCAACGAAGGAAATGAAGAATTGAGCAAAAACGTTTTGACGTTAGTCCTTTAGTTTCTCAGATGTTCTCAACTATTAATTTTTTATTAATATCGTTTTATCCTCTTTCCTTATGTATTTTACCTCACAATATTAATAAGTTTCTATATTCCTATATATTTTTTGGAATGTTTACTGCCTCTTCCAATTCATTAATCCTTATTTTTCTCTATTTTTTGTAGCGCCTTTTCACTTCTTTCCTAAGTCATTAAAACAATGATTCTGCTTGTTCTAAAATATTAATTTCGTTTTATTCTATTTCCTCAAGTATTTCACATTACAATTTAAATGTTGTTGCATTTTCTTTCAATTATCACCTGAATTCTTTTCATAATTTTTCTTTGGTCTCTTTCCTGCTACTTCTAATTCTTTTATGTACATTTCTACTTATATTTTTTAGAATATTTCCCGTCTTCTACTTTGCAAAGCTCTTTTGATTTCTTCATTTAATCTCTTATTGAAACATTGATTCAATTTTGTTCTCTTATTAACAAACCTCCTTCATTTTCAATCAATATAACTCTCTTTATATTTTCCACTTTACAATATTATTTTGCATTTCCTTGTCTTTTTTCTTACAATTTTTTTCTGTTATTTAATTTTTTTACTGCCTCTTCCAATCCTTATATTTATTCCTTCTCCCATTTTCCTATATTTATTCCATTTTATTCGTTATTTATAAATATCGTTGTACCCTCTTTCCTTGTCTTCCATCTTAAATTATATTTTTCTTTTCCTTCCTCTTCGATTGCTATTCTATCTTCCACTTTCCAGTATGTTCTACACCTTTAACAATTAATAGTTCTAATGTCCAACTAAGAATATAAAAGAAATAATTGATACATCAAATAAAAATTTGAAAAAATGATTCTATATTATCAAAACACAAAACATAAAGAGGAAATTAATTAAAATCTCTAGGTTTCTACGATTGATATATCATCATCCTCATCTGGAGGGTTGAGTTTTCTTCGTTTTGACGAACCTTCTTGGGGATCCTCATCTACAATCATTAGATCATCTTCATCGCTCTCAGCTTCTTTCTTATCGTCACCATTTTTCTCACCAGCTGCATCACCTATTAAAAATTATAATATTACCAATATATATAGTATTTTATGAGGGATTTAAAAATTATATAACATTAGCATAAATATATGATTTAATTGAGGATCATTTAAACTACTATGAAATTTTGTTTAAAAATTGTAAAACATTAACATAAATATGATTTAATGAGGGTTCATTTGTACTACTGCAAAAGTTTGATTAAAAATTGTGAAGAATCGACACAAATATATTATTTAATGAGGGTTTATTTGAGCTACTGCAAGAATTTGTTTAAAAATTGTAAATCACTAATTATATAATTGAACAAGGGATCACTTGAACTTCTATCTAAGTGAAAATATATTTTTTTGAGAAAAAAAATCATATTATGTTACCATTTTCTTTGGCTTTTAATTCATCTGGATTAGCGACGACTTTATAAGGTGGATCATCTTTTTCTTTAGCTTCATAATGGTTAACAGCAACCGTTAGTTCGTAATTCTGTAGAAAATCATCACATTTCAAGATGCTACCATCAACGATTCCAATTTCCTTAAGTTTTTTATCGTTATTCACCTAATTAATAAATATATATAAATCAATTAATGCCCAAATGATATTGAAATAAAACCAAATCTCACCTCAGTTTCTCCTTCTTCCGAAGATATAACCACGGTTCCTTTACCGTCTAAAACAGCGTCGGGTGCTACCATATTGAGACTCTTCTTCAATAATTCCATTTCGAATTCTTTTACTGTCATACTTTCCACATTAACAAAAACGTTTACGAACGGTTGAGGACTGCAAACGTAACATTTCGGATTGGCTTGTGTTATTTGTTTGTCTGCGGCAAGTATGAATTTTGAATGAATGGATTTTTGTCTCAGATAGATAGAAGGACATTTTTGGTACTGTCTCAGTAACACTCTGACAGCATTAAGTACTACTAAACCAGCAATCATGGCATTGGCAGTAGCAATAGCTGGAATTATATTACCGGCGATGGCTAAAACATATTTCAATATAAATATCAAAACTATAATTCTCTATAAAGTTAAAAATTCAATTATAATAAAATCCTTACATTTTATGGAGAATCTCGTTTGTGTAGGTATGGAAAAAATATGAGCTCTTATATTGGCACAAGCTGTTACGAAATCCATACAAGTTCCAATATCTTTATCCCAAACCAAAAATTTCTTATCCTTCAAATCCTCTTTTAATTTCGAAGTGACTTCTGCAAATATCTGCGTACATTTTTTTAAAGACCAAACCTTCATGTCTGTTACTTTGACATTATCTACTTCAACTTCTTCTTGGGCATCACCACCATGAGAAGCAGCTTGTTGCCATGAAAGTGGAACAGGAGGCTTCCGTGTCTTCCACAAGTTTTCTAATAGAAAATAAAAAGTTTTAAATTGCTCATTTGTTAGATATAAAGGAGATTAAAAAGTATGAGGACAATATTGCACAGGAAAGTCAAAAATGTTTCAAAAATGACTAAAATTTTAGGCTTCTACACCAAAATACCCCCTCAAGAGGTTTAAACCTTTCGAGTTAGTGCAATAATCATTTAGTGAGAAAGCAAATAATAGTGGGGTAAGTCTAACACACTGGTTTTAGTGTGTAAGACTCTAATTTTAAGTTTTTGTTGGTAATTTAGGTAAGAATAATGTTTTGATTGACATTCATCTCTAGGGGTGTTTATAAATTAAAAAAAATATATACAATACTAACTGTCTATAAACAAATGTCAAAACAATTAGAATGCACAAACCACAAGAATAATAATTTACATACAAAAAAGTTTTTTGGACACATAACAAGATGTCAGATAAACAATGAAATTTTTTATTCAAAAATGCACAAAACTAATTAATTATTGTACCAACTTACCCATTTTCAACAAATATTCAATATCAGTTTTGAAAAACTTATCGAACAATTGAGCAGGATCATAATTAATTTCTTGAGCCCATTGTCTTGTTGATGTTCTCTTAATATTTCCTGTTTCAGTTTCAGTGTGTTCTTGGCCTTCCACTTTAGCTTCCGGATCTTCTGTATCCGGGGAAACATCTTGATCAGGATCTTCTTCACCAAATAACTGACTAAAACAAAAATTGATCAATAAATTTTTTTTTGATATATAAAGTACGTACTTGAATAGATGTTTAGCCCATACAATGCAATGTACGGGTTCAGAAGGGGTGTTCCTTATCGTGCATCCAGGAAATGTTTTCTGAGGTGGTTTAGGTTGGCATTCATAGCACTGAGTTACTCCTTTTTTAATTAGTTCTACTTGTCCTGAATAACCTGATGTTCCAGATTCTATTAAAGGAACGTCTGCTGCTAGACACATACGATTGACGTGGTTCCTTGCTGCTCTGTTATCTAATGCATTTAAAACAATGTTGAATTTTTTGAAAAAATTAACACCATAATCCTGACTGCAAACGTAAAAAAAAAGTTTCGTACCTCAAAAATTTAATAATTATATATTTACCTGGTAATGCTGTCATGATAAGCTGTAATATTAATATCGGGGTTATAATTTAGGATACTTTGACGAGCTACAACTGCTTTAGGTTTACCAACATGTTCTTTTCGAAATAAGAATTGTCGGTTAAGATTACTTACGTCAATAGTATCGAGATCAATCTAAAAAAACTATTTTTATTAATAAGAAAGTTTGGGACTATTAGATACTTACAATTTCAATTGTTTTGAACCCAGATAGTGCTAAGTTTTTTAAAACTTCACATCCGATTCCTCCTGCACCTACAACCAAAACTTTAGCATCTGCAACAGCCTTTTTATTATCTTCAGAGACTGTCATGTTTTTTCTTACTAATGATCCCTACTTTTTAATACCAAGTTATACTATGGGGAATATAAAATTTTTATATAAATTTATAAATTAAAGACAAACAAATTCACAGATTTCATTAGAGACGCCGGTATAATTGACAGCTCATGACATTTACTTATAGATTTGACATTAAGGCATTATTTCGCGAGCAATAATTTAGTGTTTATTACATTAGAAGTTCAATCCAAGAGATGGCACTTATATTCAAATGGTACTATAACTAATGAAATATTTTCTTTTCTTTTAGCATTAAATATATCATTTTTGTTTCACAATTATTACACTATTTAGGACAGAATTAGTTTTCTCCGGTCTAATTTCCCGAGACTGAAGCAAGAATTACGCAAATTAGAGTAGAACTGAACTATCCTCTTTAGGTGAAGTTTAAGCTTTAAACGTCAGTTTAAACTTCAAACGTCAGATTAAACCACAGATATCGACTTCATGTTTTATAGATGACGTTCAAACTTTAATCCAATATGGAACTAATAATTGCAACCTTTCTTTCAGAGTGTTCTCGTTATTATCTTGAGTAAAAGGTAGAAAAATCATCAACATAGTCGATTTACTTAACACTTATGTAGTACTAGCAGGTAAATAGAGTTAATTTTTGTTTATAAACATTTCATTAACGGATTTTTTTCTTTCTTAAAAGTAGGGATATATTTCAGCGAGGGTGACAACTGATAAAAAATTGTGGTTAAATTTTGTTCATTCTTGGTTTAAGCTAGGGTTTAATCCATAGCTTAAACTTTAGTTTAATCTCAAGTTTTACACTAAGTTGTAAAATTACGCCCTACCAAAAGAATCAATGACAGATATGAAGAAACTGAGTGATATTTGACACGATTAAATTTGAATAATAAAACGAATTTATGAAACAAAAAATTTTGTAGATTTATTGAAATTTTCGTAGTACCAAATATAATCATTTATGATTTTTGATCGATTCAACAAATCCTATCGTTTCGATTTAATCGGGACCGGCTGTTTTATCAACTCCCCAGATAAAAGTGGCAGTTAAAATAATCGGGGTCGTAAAACGATGTTTTTGAATTAAATCGTGATCGAGTAAGGCTTATATTTCAAATTCCCTACTCAATATCCAAACAAATATGAATTTAGAATAGAAAATTTTATAACACCCATTCAGTGTCGTATCCCAATAATTTTAACTCGGTATTGGTATTGAAAAAATTTCAAATAAAGTAAAATAAAATATTAGAAACGTATTTTACTTCAAAACAACGACTCCAAGGAAAAGATGATTAGAAAATGAATTTATTTAAGGTGGCTGTTTGAGAGTTTGATGGACACCGGTGATAAAATGAGACACCGGAGTTGTCAGTTATAGCTGATTTATATTTGTACTGTAAATATTATATATAAAGTTATTAGCATTAACTTTACCATGTAATAAACAGTCTTATTTGCGTCACTGAGAGTCTAACATATCTTTGGACCGAATAAAAGTTTTCAAACATGAGATTAGATAAAATACAGGCGTTAACGTGTTTCAAAACATCGATCTTGATCAACCTACCGCTCGCGGTCATGACTCTCTAGCAAAAAATCTGTAACATCCATTCTTTTTTTAATTTTACCAATTCAGAGCTACATAATAAGTGGTCCATCAAACAAAAAGGAATATTAAACAATGAAAAAGGTTTCTCTTTCTTTTCTCTTAAGTTCATTTCATAAATACTCAATAGGATTTACGTCCGGGCTACGCGCTGGTCAAAAGACTGTTTACAATTGGGAAAACTGATTTAAAATTGGAAGTAATTCAGTTAATGGTGAGGAACGGTCCTTCACAAAAGATGTGCGAACAAAGAGGTCTGAAAAATGGGCTAACAGCTTTTTTTTTCATCATGATAACGAGTATGTTATGGGTGGATTTTCCGTTTTTGGCCTGCACAAATCGACCTGTTTATCTATAACCATCTTACTTACCAGATTTAGCAATATGTAACTTCTCGCTCTTCCCGAAAATAAAAATTTGATAAAAAGAATATGTTTGATACTTCTGGCGGAAAAAAAACTACGAGAAAGCAGATGAAAGACGTTTCTTTCTAGAAATGTTTTCAGTCCTGGATTCAACGTTGAAATAAGTGCATTGCTATCATTTTTTTTTGACTTGTTATCATATTGATGAAAGATTGAGACTTGCACAGTATTTTAGTTTTGTTTAGAACAAAAAATAGTATAGACTACTGAATAGACTTTTTGTAAAATAGTCTTTAATGGTTATTTTTCTAATTTTGGATTTTCCGCAAATCATTTTGTGGTAAAATTTCTGTTTAACAACTGAATGAATCTGTTTAATTAGATTAGAAACTTGTTTAGCTAAAGAAGATGACTCATTTGATGGGAAACAAACAGACAAATATGAAAGCGAAAGTTGTATTAATTTTGAAGAAAAATGAGTTAAGCGCAAGGTTTCCTTTGTAATATTGGGATAAAAATAAGACATAATTCAACTAACATACACTGAAAAGAAGCTACGATCGAGAAATTTGCATTCTATCTACTCGTGGATGTCAGTACAATAAATCTCGAAGATCTTAACTAACTAGGAACACAATAAAGGAGGAGTTGACAATATTAATGTCAAACATTTAAAATAACTTCCACATCCATTCACAACACTTAAATTTAAATCTTTTATAATGGAAATATTAGAGGATACCAGGATGTTGATATTGGAGTCCCACAAGGACCAATACTTGAACGATTCGTATTTATATTCGTTTGAAATGTAAGGTTATGTTGCAAGCTTATTCTTTTTTATATAATCTGTATAGGTAACTGCGTTTACTACTGTAAGATTTATGAATAAACCAGTTGACTTAAACTTTTGTTCAAATTAAACATATAAATCAAAAAAATGCTCGATATGAATGAAGTTTTATTATTATTTTCGATTAATCTCAAAATGATGTTGCTTACTTACAAAACAGAGTGGCCTTGCGATTTATTTATGGTCATCGTAAAGGCTAGACGTACCGGTAATTGAAAACGTTAAAAATCGAATGGTGAATCTTTTTATGATGCCTTAATGGCGTTATTCATCAACTTTTTCACAGCCAAATTGTGAGGTGGCAATCTAGGCAATATCAGTGATTTGAAGGAAACCAATTATCCCGGAAGAAAATTCCGAATGGTCGCATTGAGATCCTCGAGTCTGTGATGTGACAGAAATATGTGGATAATGTGATTAATCCGGTCGATGTGTCCACTGAGACTTTATTATTACCAAATGTCTAACAACTGCTGCTTAAACACATTCGTAGTTTCATCTTGTTGCAAAATTCCGAGCATTTTAACATTCATTCACATTTTATACATAAATAAGTCTTCTTCTTGCTTTTTTATGTAATTAGAAAGTTGCTTAAACCAAATATTACATAATGAGATTAACTTATATAGAGATTTTATGACAGAAACGCGTAAATTGTTTTAAACCCACCGGGTCTTCGCTAGTCCAGTCTTTCACGGGCCATTACCTCCAGTAGCAAAATTGATTGATGATATGAAAATTATAGGCTTCGCGAAGACAGTTTATTTAAAAAATTCTGTAATGGTTGGTAGGGGTCATCAACGACGAAAAAAATCAACAAGTTGAATTTCTTATAAATAATTTATTGTAAATTTAGCGGGGTCCTTAGAATTTAATTTCATTCGAAGTAAATTGACTTTCTAATACGTTCTTGACAAGTTTTTTTACAGATTTTCCAATAAATTATATTAAATTTGCTTAGATTTTATCTTCATTCATTTTATATTCATAAATCTGTCATTTACTGTGACCTTAATATTATAACCATAAATTATGAGGATTAATTTTTGGAATCCGCGTTCAGAGGTTTAGAAGCATGATCCTCTTCAAAGTAATTCCCTTTTGCACTAAAAAACTAACTCCAATGATTTTTCCAGGCGTTGGTAGCTAATATAGAAGTCTTTAACTAGATAGAACTCTAGTGACAGTTGTTTGTTTGTCTTCAATAGATTCGAAATGCGTTTTTTCGAAATTTTCAATTTTTTGGAAGAGAAATAAGTCGAAGGGGATATATCCAGTGAGTAAGGGGGCTGTGGAAAGTTTTCTCATAGCGAAATCTTGAGTTCTAGTGTGCCTGATGGTTTCCCTGTTGATATTTACTTCTGTTATCAGATGAAACGTTAACAGATATACCTCAACCCTCCACCTATAGCAAAACACTTGTAGAAGTACATTGTTGTACTTGAAGTACTTGTTGTCTCATTGTTAATACAAAATATAAAAAAAAGAATGAAACTTAACCATTATATGAATATTTTTAATTAGTTATTCTAATGAACGAAGGTATTGCAGATTTTCTGTAACCTTGTGAAACCGTTCACCAGCCAAATGGGCAAAAAAAGTACAAAATACATCCCCAAACTGGAAAAAAAACGGTTTTTTAGGCTGGAGCTTTATTTTTTCTTCTTCAAACCTCGTTTGTAGAAGCGCAAATATAAATCTATCACCGTAACCATTGCAGAGGAGCAACTCCTATATCAGGGCAAACACCAAAGCAACCTTCCCACCCAAAATACGAGGTCTGGCTATTAAATAACGAAACTGGTTACGAAAAAGGGTTTTAATATAAAAATTATTTTACATTCGAATGCTCCCCTTCAATCTACTCCTTTTTCTAACCTCCCTAACCTTTCAAGGAAATCTGAGCGGACCCTTTGACGCAAGAGCTTTTGGTCAGGAGTCAGATTCTTTGGCACCAGCTTCGGCAGACTTTTATCATATCTAATTCCTTGTCTAAAATTTTTCTAACAGTTTCTTTATCGGCGTTTACAGCTTCGGCAATCATCTGGATGCACATTCGACGATCTGCATACTTGGATTCGTATAGGTTTCAGAAATATAGACATTAACCTTATTTTTCATGCTTTCATTTAGGTTAAATCGCTTCACAAGCTAAATGAATAGACTATTATCACTTTAATCTTTATTTTCCATTTATATTGGATACAGTGATGATCATAATTGGTCTAAGATTCAATAGGTCGCAATAGAAAAGAAAAAAAGATAAATTAGATTAGTTATCTTAAGAAATTAGACCTTTTAACAAACGGTGACGTTTAAAAATGATAATCTCGTTATAAATAGGTGACAATAATGTATTCAGTACAATTTCCTTCTTCTTTCTCTACGATTACGATATTACTGAAGCTAAAAGATACTTCCTCTTTCAACCTTATTGAAAATCACGAGCTTTGTACGTGCATATCAGGACTGGATTCTGAAATTAGTTCGGAGTGACATTTTGAAAATATTATATAAAATAGATGGAAATTACGGAAAAAGGAACGAGTAGAAAGAACAGATTTGAATAAAAAGGAACTTATGCTTTAACATATAGAAAAAAAAGTTCTATTCTATTTTGCTTAAACAAAAGAAAGATAACTGGAGTTTTTGTGAGCACTATAATACAAAAGCAAAGTTAAAAAGTTATTTGTACAACGTACCAGCGAAAATAAAGAATATTATCACCACAAATTCAATAATATTTATTTTAATTTGAAGTGTAGGTAGGTAGAGGACGATTTTGAATACATTCCGAGGTTTTAATGAATTTTCCAATTGAAGTGGGAGGCCGATAACAAATTAATTTCTTCAAAACTCGAATGTTAGAAAAAAGGAATATTCAAAATGTTTAAAGGAAAACGTAGCAAGCCCAATGGCATGATACAACGTACTGGAGTCAGTACTAGATGAAATATCTGCCAAATTATTTTGGAACGTCAATTATATATACAAAATAATGTGCCTTATGACTCACTCTAAAAATTTTTCCGAGGATAAAATGCCGAAGGAGATTTTGATGAGACCCAGTTTGGCTTTAAAAACGCAGAAATATTCGGCTAAGTATATAGATGATGTGGTCAAAGGATCTTCTTGTGGTTTGTATATTTCGAGAAAGCTTTTAACAGATTACAGCATATAATTAATGACAATTAAGTACAAAAAATCAGAAGCATTGGTGACGAAAATATAAAAAAAAGTTTTACCGATCGTTAGAGGATTCCCAAACAAAAAAGCAATGCGAGTCCAACCTAAAGAATATCCAGTTTATGTGATGGTTTCCCTTCGAAGAAGAGGTTTTTGCTAACTTATGCCCTTCCTTTAACCAGGATTCATATGTATAATATATTTTTTGCCTTTTTTTTTCATTTTCTTGTCTATAATTAGTAGTTTTTGAAATTAGAGCTGTCAACTAAACAAAATTTTGCTTTATAATATCTTAGCACGTGCATAACAAAATTTCCTATAAAAGTTGTCGAATTGTGCCTTTAAAATTAACTGAAATTTATACGAAACGTCGAGTAAATGTGAAAAAACAAATGGAAAATGAGTGGATAGGTTAGGTTAGGTCAAAATCAGTGGTCCCACAAAGAACAATTAACAAAACCCTTCGCAGAGAGAGGTCGATTTGAACTGGACGTCTACAATATGAATTTCGTGGAGATAATCTAAAATCTACTGATATTTCAAGACAGTCATGTGACATTAAGATTAAGGCATATTTGGGGATTAGATCCACTCGCATACCAATCGCAAAAGACGAATCATTCCTCACCATGACAATGCGAGCTCTCAACCATCAGAAAACGTTTTTGAACAGTTGAAACAACGAATTGATGAGTCATCCTCCGAACAATGATTGTTTGGTACCCAATGATTTCTTCTTATTCCCGAAGATCACCGTGGTCAACGTTTTCTACATCTGATGAAGTGGAATGAATGAATGGACAATTGGTTCAAACGCGTGGAGAAGATTCTGAATTGGTGATGGTGGTGGTGGACTTATGAAGGTGCAATATAAAACCGAAGTATGCATGGACCTAGATATTAAGTTATAGGTGTAGGAAAAAGAAAGTACTGTAAAAGATGTAGTTGATAAAACAACTTTATTCAAAGATCATTTTCCTGGTGGAATATATCAGTCAACTGATATATTGGATATTATATATCATTTTGATTGAAATATAAATAACTAGCTTTTACCCGCGGCTTCGCTCGCCTCGAATCCATTAAATAAGTATCAGAAATCATTATAATAGAAAAGAACGAACTCTGTAGCTATATTAGAACCTGAGATATAGATCTTTGAATATAGAAAAATTGCCAAAAACCTACAAAAATCCATAACTCCACATTGAATATCCGCGCCTAGCTCCTCTCCAACTCAACCGATTTAAGTGTTCAAAAACTCAAAAGAAAGAAGGTATTTCAACGAGTGTTCCTAAACCAAAACGAGCTCTGTAGCTATATTAGAACCTGAGATATAGAACTTTGAATGTAGAAAAATTGCCAAAAACCTACAAAAATCCATAACTCCACATTGAATGTCCGCGCCTAGCTCCTCTCCAACTCAACCGATTTAAGTGTTCAAAAACTCAAAAGAAAGAAGGTGTTTCAGCGAGTGTTCCTAAATCAAAACGAGCTCTGTAGCTATATTAGAACCTGAGATATAGAACTTTGAATGTAGAAAAATTGTCAAAAACCTACAAAAATCCATAGCTCCACATTGAATGTCCGCGCCTAGCTCCTCTCCAACTCAACCGATTTAAGTGTTCAAAAACTCAAAAGAAAGAAGGTATTTCAACGAGTGTTTTTAAACCAAAACGAACTCTGTAGCTATATTAGAACCTGAGATATAGATCTTTGAATGTAGAAAAATTGCCAAAAACCTACAAAAATCCATAGCTCCACATTGAATGTCCGCGCCTAGCTCCTCTCCAACTCAACCGATTTAAGTGTTCAAAAACTCAAAAGAAAGAAGGTGTTTCAGCGAGTGTTCCTAAACCAAAACGAACTCTGTAGCTATATTAGAACCTGAGATATAGATCTTTGAATGTAGAAAAATTGCCAAAAACCTACAAAAATCCATAGCTCCACATTGAATGTCCGCGCCTAGCTCCTCTCCAACTCAACCGATTTAAGTGTTCAAAAACTCAAAAGAAAGAAGGTGTTTCAGCGAGTGTTCCTAAATCAAAACGAGCTCTGTAGCTATATTAGAACCTGAGATGTAGAACTTTGAATGTAGAAAAATTGTCAAAAACCTACAAAAATCCATAGCTCCACATTGAATGTCCGCGCCTAGCTCCTCTCCAACTCAACCGATTTAAGTGTTCAAAAACTCAAAAGAAAGAAGGTGTTTCAGCGAGTGTTCCTAAACCAAAACGAACTCTGTAGCTATATTAGAACCTGAGATATAGATCTTTGAATGTAGAAAAATTGCCAAAAACCTACAAAAATCCATAGCTCCACATTGAATGTCCGCGCCTAGCTCCTCTCCAACTCAACCGATTTAAATGTTCAAAAACTCAAAAGAAAGAAGGTGTTTCAGCGAGTGTTCCTAAATCAAAACGAGCTCTGTAGCTATATTAGAACCTGAGATATAGAACTTTGAATGTAGAAAAATTGTCAAAAACCTACAAAAATCCATAGCTCCACATTGAATGTCCGCGCCTAGCTCCTCTCCAACTCAACCGATTTAAGTGTTCAAAAACTCAAAAGAAAGAAGGTATTTCAGCGAGTGTTCTTAAACCAAAACGAAGTCTCTTTCTTGAATAGAACCTGAGATATAGAACTTTGAATGTAGAAAAATTGCCAAAAACCTACAAAAATCCATAGCTCCACATTGAATGTCCGCGCCTAGCTCCTCTCCAACTCAACCGATTTAAATGTTCAAAAACTCAAAAGAAAGAAGGTGTTTCAGCGAGTGTTCCTAAATCAAAACGAACTCTGTAGCTATATTAGAACCTGAGATATAGATCTTTGAATGTAGAAAAATTGCCAAAAACCTACAAAAATCCATAGCTCCACATTGAATGTCCGCGCCTAGCTCCTCTCCAACTCAACCGATTTAAGTGTTCAAAAACTCAAAAGAAAGAAGGTGTTTCAGCGAGTGTTCCTAAACCAAAACGAACTCTGTAGCTATATTAGAACCTGAGATATAGATCTTTGAATGTAGAAAAATTGCCAAAAACCTACAAAAATCCATAGCTCCACATTGAATGTCCGCGCCTAGCTCCTCTCCAACTCAACCGATTTAAGTGTTCAAAAACTCAAAAGAAAGAAGGTGTTTCAGCGAGTGTTCCTAAATCAAAACGAGCTCTGTAGCTATATTAGAACCTGAGATATAGAACTTTGAATGTAGAAAAATTGTCAAAAACCTACAAAAATCCATAGCTCCACATTGAATGTCCGCGCCTAGCTCCTCTCCAACTCAACCGATTTAAGTGTTCAAAAACTCAAAAGAAAGAAGGTGTTTCAGCGAGTGTTCCTAAACCAAAACGAACTCTGTAGCTATATTAGAACCTGAGATATAGATCTTTGAATGTAGAAAAATTGCCAAAAACCTACAAAAATCCATAGCTCCACATTGAATGTCCGCGCCTAGCTCCTCTCCAACTCAACCGATTTAAATGTTCAAAAACTCAAAAGAAAGAAGGTGTTTCAGCGAGTGTTCCTAAATCAAAACGAGCTCTGTAGCTATATTAGAACCTGAGATATAGAACTTTGAATGTAGAAAAATTGTCAAAAACCTACAAAAATCCATAGCTCCACATTGAATGTCCGCGCCTAGCTCCTCTCCAACTCAACCGATTTAAGTGTTCAAAAACTCAAAAGAAAGAAGGTATTTCAGCGAGTGTTCTTAAACCAAAACGAAGTCTCTTTCTTGAATAGAACCTGAGATATTGAGGATAGAACGTGTGTATGTGAAAAATTCCCATAAGTAACGTACAGGGGGAAATCGCATTTGAGTATAACTTGAGAATGGTGAAAATTAGATGAAATCCGATGGTTGATGGCTGATCTGTGCATCAATACCTTTCATTGAAAAAAAAAAAAATTAAGCAAATCGGTTGGGTAGAACGCCTGAACGGACTCGGAATGGAAATCATCAATTTTTTTCACATATAAGATTAAATCCGAGAGAAGGATAATAAAAATTATTTGCCCAGAAAGCTAAAAGGTGCGTAAAGTTTGTATATTACGGTCCGGTCCTGGTTCTCTGAGCATAATAATCTTTACACAGTTTGAGGAATAACCAAAGCAAACATCTGGCTTATTACATTGTCAGGTAGCCTTAATTCTATTTTAAATTTTTGACAAAACTGCTTTCATAGTTGCAAATGATTATTCGCTTGCTAAATATACATATTTTGTACAGGATACAGAAAATTAATTGAATTTCTACATCTTTTTTCAGTTTTTCAGTTTTATATGTCGTGTTGTGGTGTCCTAAAATTATTTTCAAGTAAAAAACAGATTTTTTTATGGTTATTAAGACTTTTTTCATATTTTTATGCAAGTTTGAAGCGAAGTAAATTGAAAAATTATGAAAATTATAACTAATATTGACGTGCTTTCGAATGTTTCATATCTCCATTTCTTCAAATAACCATTTAAAGATGGTAACTACTTCATTAACCAAAATAACAATCCTATAATCTACAAATAACTAAATATTACTTTATATTTATCTCGATATGCAGCCCTGAACTGGATAATGTCTCGAAAAAGCTACACGTCTTCACCACAACGAGAAGTAGTAGCCCAAAAAATGTTTAGCGAAACTCCTCCGCATGTTTCCGAATTCAATCGTCTAAAATAGTATGAACATTTGGCAACATTGCATGACCATTTAGCTGTTAATTCTGAATGCCAATGTTCGAAAAATCATGCGAAAAGAAACGCGAAAAGGCGGGTCGGTATAGAGCAAAAATTCCCCATCATAACTGACCGAAACCGACAACTAAAGATTAGAACCAAGATTTACCACAGCCCACTGTTATGAAAATCCAACAAGAATACACCAAAAGCCGCTCTGATTAATACGACACTGATGCTACAGCCTTCTAGAAGTGTCGAGTTACGTTTGACTTGAGAAAATTGGAAGTGACCCGGCCGAGAATTTTATTATTCTATAATTTTTGTTTCGACCCACGTAACTTAATAAGAATCCGAATTGTATGCCTCCAGCTATCACTTCTTTTGGTTTATTTTTGTTGTACTTCATTTTATTATGTTTTCATTCGAAATTGGGGAAGACATCAATCTCTCTTAACTACTATCTGGTTTTTAGAGGAAGTAGTTTAGGTACGGACAGATAATATTTCAATCCCAAAAATTGATATTTAAAATTTTGTGTTATGTAAATATTTATTTATAAACATCCAAACAGAAATTATATCATACATAATTTGAGGATGGACATATACGTGGTGCAGTCCATGAGCTCTTAGCCTAACAAAGAAAGAAAGAGTTTAAATATAAAAAATTTAATATTTTTCCTTTATTTTTTCTCAGAACTTTTGATTTATATGCTACTATATGCAACTACTAGATTAAGAATAAGAATATTTAATTTCAACGTCGCTGTTTTACTTTGCGAACAAAAATAGTCGGACGGAGCCGGATCAGGGCTATATGGTGGGTGTTCAATCTCAGTGAAGTCACATTCGTGTACAGTAACCTTGGAATGTGGAGCAGTGTGGACTGTAGCATTGCCATGAAACACGTGTACGCCTCATTTGATTTTTCCGCGCCATTTTTTGATAATTTTTTAACGCTACTCTCTTAGTAAGTAGTTGTTGAGACTTGTCACTGACCCGTGCATAAAAAACTCATGGGACGATGGTAATTATTGAAAAACAGGAAACCAAATTCCCTTGGATGTTCTAGAGCCGTGATTTCCAAAGTGGTCCAGGTGGACCTCTAGGGTTCTACGGGAGATTCGACGGGGGTCCATGAAAATTTATTCGGTTTTGATACTGAGGAACTAAAACGATGGGTTATCTTCTAAATCAATAATGGTAGATAATATTTTAGGAAGCTCAATGAATGTTACTTGTAAGTTTTGAAGCAGACAGATTTTTTTGGAAAAAATCAAAGACCCCAACTTACAATTACGAATTTTGAAATTTATAAAGGAAAAAATATTGGTCGGCGTGAATTTTCACATTTTTCGAACTTGTCGCAGATAGAATACGTTGTTGAATATATTCAGTCATACCACCATGGATCAAAAATCCATTTGATGAAACGGAAGTGGAGAATGTGATATTACAAGTCAAAATATTGTCTGTTCCTCCGGCAGTAATCATTAAGTCGCACCGATTCCTCACAATCCTACAAAGGATTCGAGAGCCCGGCCTTCTTCAGAAGACTTTCACCAAGAAGTCTAACCCACTTGTAACACAGTGCAACTTTTTTTAAATAAGGAGGATACAAAATGCAACTATCCTTAAACACGACAGGCATGCAGCCACTTGTCCGCGGAGTCTCCCCTCTCCTCGCGGTAGACACAACAATGGGATGGTGCATTGATCTCGGTGAAGATACAGCGCATGTGACACGATGGAAATCAAAGAAGCATACACGTGGTAACGGGTTTCTTTTAAAGATCTCACTATCATTGTAATATGATTGTTATTACGATCAATGAACAATTTTTTTGTATCCTAAATTACTATAAGTGTCTGTAAACTAAGGGTCTTACCTACAATTATTATTGTCTATACTAAAATGTAAAATTTGGCTTTGCTTTTACACTAATCACTTCACTAAGTCAAAAGGTTTCAGTCTACTCTGTAGGTTCGTATTGTCGAAGAGGTTGTTTGAGATGATGGAGATGACTGACTATTTTAAAACGTATTTGTAAGCTTCGACATCTCTTTGGGATCAAATTGCCGATGTGGGTTCCTCTTTCTCTATGTAGTTCGATTTATAAAACTTAGTGATTATCTGAAAGAGCTTGAAATTCTGAACAAACCCTGTAATTTTCGTAACAACACAATTTTTACGAATATCCATTTAATTGAAATAGTCGAGAGATAGGTTAACAGTAGTAAATGAATATTTGATAAAACGAATTGGAATATAGCGCAAAAGATTCATATATATTTATAAGACGTATCGTATCGATCCTAATCGCGGACATTTCTCCTGATCGATTTCTTTTTACGATGATAATCCTCGACGACGTATTAATTCGCCGTAATCAACTTTATCATCAATTACCAGCAGGCTCTTCTGGCACTTAGGAGTTCGGTATGCGCCCCATCATTCCGAGGGAAGGTGCTACAGACTTTTAACAGACAGGATTGCCAGTTACATTGCGACCGTCGTGAGCGACTGTGCAGCTTCTCTCGCTCTCGATTCACCTCGCGCCGAATTACGTATTTTATTTTCGTGTCATATTTTATTGTGTGTCGGATGATGATATTCGATTGAAACGAAACATGGGATTAACATTAAGAGTTATGATACTCTCCATGATGTTTTTGCACGCTTCTTCGGTATTGTCAGTGAACGAGAATTTCTTAAAGATGTTCGAAGGTCAGACTCCCGCTGATCCGTGTTACGACGATGACCGGCCTCGTCGTTGCATTCCAGATTTCGTGAACGCCGCTTTCGGTATTCCAGTAAAAGCTTCATCCACTTGCGGATTACTTACTCCGGTACATTATTGCGAAGCACCCGAACCAGGAGCCAATCCTCAATGCCATTTGTGCGATGATCGGCAACCTAAAACTAGATTTCCGGCTTCGTATCTTACCGATCTTAATAATCCCCAGAATGTTACTTGTTGGAGATCCGAACCGGTACCTCCGGTTACTTCGATTAACGCACCTCCCGATAATGTTACCCTAACTTTGAGCCTGGGCAAAAAATACGAACTTACTTACGTTAGTCTTCAATTTTGCCCTAATACGCCTAAACCGGATTCTATAGCTATTTATAAAAGCATGGATTATGGTAAAACCTGGCAACCGTTTCAGTTTTATTCCTCGCAATGTAGAAGAGTGTATGGAAGACCTAATAGAGCTACTATAACGAAAACCAACGAACAAGAAGCCAGATGTACGGACGCTCATAGATACACCGGTGGTGATATGCATAATTTCGGACAAACTTCAAGAATAGCTTTCAGTACTTTAGAAGGAAGACCTAGTGCTTCTGATTTCGATAACAGTCCGGTTCTTCAAGATTGGGTAACAGCTACTGACATCAAAGTCGTTTTCAATCGTCTTCATATGCCCGTCGAAGATTCTTCCGATAATTTAGATATTCTAGTTGACGAACGTATGTTAAACAAGCATTTAGATGAACATGAAGACAATAAAGAACCTTCTGTCCAATTAGTAAACGAAATGCAAGCTGTCGATAACGAAGAAGCGACCAATACGAAACCAGCAGCGGTTCCAGAAGTTGTAAACAATGTTATAGTCGGTGGTTACCATCAAGTGACTCATCAATACGCGGTGTCTGATTTTGCTGTTGGTGGTAGATGTAAGTGCAATGGGCATGCTAGTAGATGCATTGCCGGTCGTGATGGACAATTATCTTGCGAATGTAAACATAATACGGCCGGGAGAGACTGCGAACGATGTAAGCCGTTTCATTTTGATCGCCCCTGGGGCAGAGCTACTACAAGGGACGCCAACGAATGTAAAGGTAGGATGTAGGAAGTTTTTTTTTTCGATCTCTTTCGGTTATATTTTCTATGTTAATGAATTCTGTTTGATTTCGAATCAAGTCGGGCTTGTTATGTATGCAAAATAGTAGAAAGTCTTTTGTAACTGGAACGGGATGTTTATAAGGGGAGGTTTAGTAGAATTCTCGTTCAATGAGAAGTGTAAATGATCAAAGAAAAATCTTTTAAAACAACCTAATGTCAAAAACATGATTCGAACGATAATTTTGTTATTATTTATAATTAGATAAAAATTGTATTATAAATAATACGGAGTATAATAAAAAGTAGTTCATAAATTGAAGCGAATAATCTGCGAATAAGTTCACAAAAAAATAGAGTTTTGGAAAGTGAAAAAAAAAAAACGATTTGTTCACTATATCATTCACTATACTTCAAGTACCGGGACTTGGTGCAAAAAATTTGGGAGTGAGTAGATGCTGTGACATAAAAAAGTTGCCAATTCTGAACTGATATTTAAGTATATTTTCTAAATTATACATTCGAACATTGTGAATTTTAATGTTTGATTACGTATGTTCACATAGTGACGGAATAAATGATTCTAAACTACTATCTGAAGGCCAGGGGCGGCTCATGCCCAATGGTTAACAATCCATAATTTTAACAAGGACAACCTGCACGATCTAGACAACCCATTCAAGGTAGCAAAACTTAATTTCTCAATGGATTACTCCTTGTTTAACTGGATAAAATTTATGGTTTCGGAGTTATCTAGATTCTCAGTTCGTTGTATATGTCAAGAAAATCGTTCGCCATAAAGAGACATTCTGAAGAAAATTATCATAAATCGTAATTATTTATTGAAAATACTTACAAGAGGTATCTGATCACAAAAACTTGAAAAACATTAATAATTAAAATATACGAAATAACATCTTCGGGGAGGTCCATTCGCATGGCCACCACCTTCCCCTGATTTAAATAAAATGGATTCATTTTTTTGAGGATCTCTGAAAAGCAACACCGATGAACATAAGGAACTAAATGATCGATAGAATAAACTTTCATTGTGACGCTATAAAGGAGAATCTTGGAAAGCTCTTCCAAGTTCAAAGAAATATCCTGCGTAGACTCTGGAAGTGTGTAGAATTGCAAGCTGTCTCTTCATATAACAAAAAATATCCAAAAAAATTCGTGATAAACAAACATTATAACATAAATAAACAGAAAATATCTTCTGATATCAATTTACATTGAAATTTTCACATCTTATTATTCATCTTATACTTTTCAAGAAAAAAATGTTTGTGTGCAAGTCAAAGGAAGACCGGATGTTAGATCCATGTGTTATCTCGACCGTAAAACACGGCGGAGGTTCGCTGAGGGATTGGGAAAGTTTTGGAGGAAGGGCGACTGGAGACCTGGTAAAAATCAGATTTATTTTGAAAACAGACTATAAAAAACGTTAAAGGGGAATGTAGAACGTTTTGTCCAGCGCCTAATCGACAAAAAATTTGCCTTTCAGTATAACAACGACACCAAGCATTCCTCGAAGCAATGCAAAGAGTATTTGAAAGAATTCGTCACAGTCAATCAGTCAACCAGACCTCCACAACTTTTATTACCTTTTATTACCTTTTTACAACTTTTTTTCAGTTGAGGAAAGAGATGTTAGTCGGACGGAGCCAAATCTGGTGATTAAGGGGGGTGTTCTAGTAAATCACGATTTTTTTGCATGTCAACATGATACTTGTGTGCAGGGGCGTTGTCCTGCTAAAACAAAACACCTTTGGATAGCTTTAAGCGTCTTTTCTCTTTAATTTTTCCCGTAGAGTGGTCAGTAATGTCGAATAGTATACTTCAGTTATTGTTCTACCCTTATCCAAAAAATCGATCATGATTACTCCATGGCAATCCCAACAAACTGAAGCTAGAACTTCTTTTCCAGTAGATTTTTGGGCACGAAACTTCTAAGGTCTTGGAGAACCAGAGTATCGCCATTCCAGCCCATTGTTGCTTTGTTTCTGTATCGTAGAAATGTATCCAAGTCTCATCCATAGTAACAATTCGGTTTAAGTCTAATGGTTTCCAAATCGGGACAGATCGAACGCGATAATTCTACCTTGCACGCTTTTGGTCAACATTCAAACATTTGGGGATCCATTTTGCAGCAATTTTTCCCATGTCCAACTATATGATGAACGAGTTCGTATGAAATATTCAGTGCTTCAGATCAGATCCGTTTTAGCCCAATTCGACGGTCTGATAAAATCATGTCATGAACTGCATCGATATTTTCGGGGACTGACACAGAAACTGGCCTTTCCGGTCGGTCATCATCTTCAATGGAAAATTCACCTCTTTTAAAGGTCTAGGCTAACTAGATATCAATACATCCTCGTATATAACACTGGGGATAGTAAAAAAGATCACTAGGTACAGACAAGAGTTCAGTTCACTGAGCTAAAGATTACAGTAGGTATTTTTGGTGGCCTCCAAATTAGACATCTTACTAACGATATTCAAATCATAAAATCTATCACTGAGCTAGGACCAAAACCTCATATAGCTAAAGTCTCTGTTATAACCTTAAATTCCTCGGCAGGAGATTCTTCGTCAGGAAGTGGTAGTCGGCCTGAGTTAAATTATATAAATAACTGATACTTATATGAGATGAATATTATCCCCGGATTATTCAAATTAATATTTATTGGTAAAAACAATAAAAAAAGTTTCAGTTAGAAATAAAGGGAAATCCGGGATGGTTGCAGCCCTCAACTGGATTCCCAGTTGTTGGAGTTGAATTGAATCCATTTCTTGTGGTGTACAAGCTCAGTCTTTTGGCACCTGGCAGCTGTAGAAATGCGGGAAAAAATAAAATAAGGAAGCAAACGCGAACATAGATGGAAGTTATTAAAAAAGAAACGAGTACAAAGAACATATTTGTTTGAAAGGAGCTTATTCTCTAACATAAATGTAACTGAAATTTTCGTGAGCACGATAAAAAAGCAACAAAAAACTTACCAGCCAATATAAAGAATGAAATTACTACAAGTTTAGTGTAGTGATGATAGGTAGAGGAAGAATTCGAATACACTCCGAGGTTTTCTCGGTTCTCTTCAAAAACTTGAATGTTAAAATGAATAAATCGGAAGTGAATATTGTGCCCAATACGTGAACAAAGGACTATTCAAAAAGAAAAACACGAAAAGCCGAATGGCATGTTACACTGTGGTGTAGAATAAAAAATCTGAACTTGTAGAGCGTAAAACTTCACTTCTTTCATAGTCACCTGGATAGGTTTTAGAAAAATTTAGGAAATATGAGCAAAGAACTTACGCGTCAGAAGAGCGTCTTAAAATACGAATATGATGATTTTTCGTCCTTCATATACCATTTTCCTAAGTATACACATCAGAGAAGAGCGTTAAGTTTTCTAGAACTCAATGAATATTTGGGGATTAATCGGAAGTGGGGCTCTTGCTAAAACGGGAGCAAACAAATTTTTTTTAGGTGTTTTATGATCAAACAACATCCTAACCTAACCTAACCTAACCTAATCTAACCTAACCTAACAAATTTCGTTGATTCGGATTCAGGAGCATACACGCAAAATATTGAAAGAATACGGCGTGCTGCACGTGGTGATATTCCAAAATAGGGACGACGTGATTATCACATGGCTGGATACATCGTTGATTTTCTTTTTCGTCGATGGTATCCTTCGCATAGCGATCGTACCCATGCACTTTTCAATGCGATCAAATTATTCCACGATAATAATAAATAAGTTTTCGAATATACTGAAAATTGTTGTTTTTTTTATCGATTTAATTTTATTTTTTGGTCATGCGCCACTATAATAACACAAGGTATGGTGTTTTCTTTCCATGGGAATTCATATAAAAAATTTCGGCTCGATTACAGCAGGAGCCCCACTTCCGAATAGTAGCTGATAAAACTTTCTAATCATATTTTTGAAAATAGTATATTATGTAGTTAGAAACAGCTAAAATTTCCTGGGCAACAATGTACTGTAAATGTGTGTAACTATTAAAACTGATTTAACTCAATATTTATCAATACTCGCGTTAAATAAAATTTTGGTCAAATTTGTTTTTAATTTCTAATAAAAAAACTTGATGGTGTCGTAAAAGTTTTGATGGGAGCTTTTAGGTATTTACTGTTAATCGGAAATGATTAATTGTAAAATTATATGCGGTTAATAAACGCCGTATGTTGTTGAGGTGTGTGTTTTTTTAGAGAAAGCAGACCATGGACGCAACGTAACGCCTATGACTGTTGGAGGTCTTGACGTTTTCACTGACGATTCGGCCTTCGGCAGTCGCATGATTTCTTGTGTCATTTCGAGATAAATTTATGGACAGGTTAATAGGGTGAATTTAACTAATTTATAAGTAGAAATTAATGAAAATTTATACATTCTTCGATAATTATGTAAATACTGTAATTTATTTTTTTTAATAGTCGAGTTCATATCATTCAAAACGTATTTATATACTAGCTGATCCAGCAAACGTTGTTCTGCCATATAAATTATAACTACGAAATATTTTTCAATATGGAAAATATTTCAAATCAAAATTCTTGATAGTTGTCTAGACATCAAAAATAATTATTCATATTTTTACTATCAATTGGGCGAGGATATGCCACACATAGTTGTCCTCGAAGGACTTGTTGATCAATTCCAATTTTTACTATGAATCTACGCGTTTCTCTTTGTTCTAATTGTCTCTGTTGATTTCGTTCATCTCGCGCCTTTTGTACCTGTTAATAAATCAAATTAAAATACTTATTTGTGTGAAACCGTCACTCAATATTGCTTATTATTTGACTTACCTTTCACAATAATAGAACACGTATATTTATTAAACACGTACACGTTTCTGTTTTGATTTAAAACTATTTGCAAAAAATGTTAAGTACAATATGTACAGGTACGATAATGGCCGTTTTTAGTGGGAGCTTAAAACTGCCATTTCAGTTATTAATAAATATTTATTGCAGTTGAAGTTAATGATAAATTAACGATGAGAATTGCTCAGAAAAATCTAAATGATACAGTCATATAGAAATAAAAATCTTGCCAAAAAAGTTTATAATAAACAAATAAAAAATAGAGTTGATCATAGATGGTTGAAAATTTAGAGTTGTATGTATTTTTAAATGCTGTATTATAAAAAAATAAAAAAAATTAGGGGTGGACTACCCTTAACATTTAGGGGGATGAAAAATAGATGTTGTTCGATTCTCTGACCTACCTTATATGCACACAAAATTTCATGAGAATCGGTCAAGCCGTTTCGGAGGAGTTCAATTACAAACACCGCGATTTTATATAGGTATTAGAACCTAACCTAACCTAACCAAACTTTCTTAACCCATGGCTCCCTTTCAGTATAAACATGGCATTGGTCAGTTGCTGACAAAGTTTACCAAGTTATCCTTACAGAGGTCAAAAAATAACATTTAACTTTAACAATTTACAATAGTTGTAATAATACATGATTTACTGACAAAAATTAAACTCGAAATAAACATTAGAAAAACAGAACTAATTTTCTGAGACACGATCTTTTGTTGTCGGCCTCGATTGTGTTGAATTTATATATAAATGAATTGCTGATCGTTAGTCTCGCTAAAACTGGAGAACGGCTAGACCGATTTGGTTAATTTTGATCTTGAATTATTTTTGGAAGTCCAAAATGTAAATGAATTTTAAAATACTCGGAACTAAATAAAAACAACAAGTTTTTTCTTTGATGTTTTGTCACAAATTAAATTTCTGAACGCAACCATAATATTTAACATCCAACTAATATGCCGATCCATCCTCAGACAAAGAATGCATCCTTCTATCTTTGTGAGGTACGTGCGCGATAACTGTCTTTACTTCGGTGATCTCTTTTTTTGTTGATCATTTGTGACAGTGACACCTCGACCGGATTAATCACATTATCCACATATTTCTGTCACATCAAGATCAAAAATAAAGATGTCGAGGATCTCAATGCGACCAGTCAGAATTTTCTTCCGGGACAATTGGTTTCCTTCAAATCAGTTTTTAAATTCACTGGAATCACCTGGATTACAACCTCACAATTTGCAGTTATCAGTTATCAGATCAGTTATCATCATGCTGCGTAACATTTTAATTAACCTCGACATGGAACAAGACTTGCTGTGAAATAGGTGGTAAATAACGTCATTGAGGCAACAATCATGAAGGGAAAATACTAAGGAGATGATTTATTGATGATTCCAACAGATTCACCATTCGATTTTAAACGTTTACAATTTCCGGTATGTCTGGCCTTTGCGATAACCATAAATAAATCGCAAGGCCAGTCGTTGGAAGTTTGCGGAATCAACTTGGAGCTTCGCGCGTCGGAAAACCGTCATCTTTGTTTATTTACCCACCACAAAACAAAACAAAAAATATAGTTCTCTGTTGTGAAAATAAGCAACATCATGTGTAATTCCTTTTGTTTGTTTTAAGTTCTATATGAAATTTTAGGTCTTCTATTTATCGATTGGGGCAGTACGAGGTCTGCTGGGTCAGTTAGTACATAATATATTATCAATATCATTTACTTTTTTAATGTAATTTGCTTGGCGAAATTTTTCTCTCTTTAAAATAGATTCTGTCTTTTTAAGAACTGTCTTCTAGCTCATTTTTGAAAGCGTTTTATTCAATATTATTTCATTTTCAATCAAATTTTGTAGTAGAAGTGACAGTGTTAGTGCATAGAACTAACTAACTAACTAACTAACTAACTAAGTGCAAGAACATAGCTACTACGTTGGAGATGGTTGAAGAGCTCCATGCCAGCGATCTCATGGTGCGATTTCCTTGATCACATGTTTGAACAAGGGCTGCTACTCAAGAATATGTCAAATCTGAAATTGCCACCATAAAGCCGGACATTTTTTATGGCGAATGTACTCAGAACGTATTGTCATACGAGTGTTTATAGATACTTGAAACATTCATCTTGATTTCCTGGAAATTCAACCAGTAGAAGTACGCCGATCAACTCGCTTCGAGCCACTTCGTGTTCGCTGGTTTTCCGAATTCAATTGCACTAAGCTACAAGATGAATTTCCACGCTTGGTGTAAACTGATATTGCAAGATCGTCATGTGACATGAACATTTGGCTGTCAAAAAGATTTGTTCGCATAATTTGACAATTGGTGCAAAGTAATAATGAGAGACGTCTACGAAATGGCGTAAAGCGACGAATCGTGGATCTATGCCCAGGAAACCAAAACTAAACAACAATGGACTGTATGGGTCTTTCAAGACCTTTCGGAACAACTGGACAAATCGTCAACGTTCTATTAGGATAACGTAGAACGGTTAATTCTAAATGGTACACTAGCATTTGTTAACCAGAAGTGTTTGAAAGAATCAGGAAGATCAATCGCAGACTTTGCGATCTCTCACACATCAATTCAAACAAAAACGTTTTTGAACACACAAAACAACATAACGAATTGACGGGTCATCCGCCGTATAGCCCTTATTTGGCATCCAATGAGTTCTTCTTCCCGCAAATCAAAAATAAAGAAGCAGTTGATGCTTCGAAATCACATGTTTTGGAGGTATCTCAATCGGAATGGAAAAAAAGCTTCGAAATTTGTTATAAGTGTGCCTTTCATAGTTAACATGCTCTTGTTTTTGGTTATGACATCGTTTTGTTTTTATTGTTTACTATCAAACGAAACTTCCTATTATTAGTTAAATTGCTCTTACATTTTTTTTCATGTTGTCTGTTTAAAGATATATTTTCGAAAAAGTGGTAAGCGATTAATTTAACAACAACAACATTCTTGAGAATTTTATTGGACGATAAACTGAGTTATAAAATTGTGAAAAAGCGTGTTTGTTTTTTGAATCCAATTAGATTAAATTTACATTAGATTTTATTACCAATTTAACTGACCTATGTTGAACTATATTATTAAAGAAAGTACGAGAAGTATATTATATTTGGATCTCCCGATGTTTATTTTCAGTTATTCCAATAAAGAGATCTTTATTTTAAATATAATGTGGAATTTTCCATTAAAATACGAAATTATATGAAACTTTGAAAGATATATTGATTTACAAAATATCCATTTGCTATTTTTACGTAATTTATGATTATATTTGTTTATTTTGTAATGCCAATTACGTCTGAATCCAAATGAAAATACGTTGCAGGTTTATGCGAATAATTAATCCAATGCAAAACATATGTACGGTGGCGGTACAAGATTTTCTTTTATAAACCGTCTAGTTTTACCGACAGATCTATACCATATTCTTGAAAGTCATTTCAGAATATATTTTTTTCAAATAATAAATTTATCGTAGTTGTTAATATAAATAGACTCTACGAGAACTATTAATTCCATTAGAATGCGTTTATGGGACTATTTTAATCAGTTGCAGCAGTCAGATGATGAAAATCTTGCGCCCGACTTTAAGGATTGTCCGCCTGGACTGACCCGACTATAGAAGGTTAAAGGAAAGAAATGTCTAATCTTCTTCTTACATTAGGTTCGTTCCAACCCATAAAAAAAGCCGTTCTCGGTACGGTGAAGATTCTGCGCAATAGAGATTACGTGTTCCAACCGACTTAGTTGCCGTTTTTGAACCGTTTCCAGGACGGTCTTTTTGATACTTGATGCATTACAAGTACTGTTACAAGAGCCGGAAATTGCGCAGAAAATATTTATAAACGCTTCCGATAACCGTTCCAAGTACGGTCCCGACTAGCAGGTTGGAACAAACCTATTTTGTTGACTAGCTTTTTATTTCCATCTGTTATATCAGAAGCCTGCTTAAAATCCATATAAAATTGCATATTGCATATCCACTAAAATAGTGTCATAAGTCAAAAAATTAGAAAATCTACCATGTCTCCACTAGGAAGTGTGAACATTTTAACGGTGGGTTACGATTTGTTATAACAACCTCCCAACGACAGGGGTCGGAAACCCTACAAAAAGTTTATGCTATTGATTACCAAACAACAAAACGCTTCTACTCTTATTGTGGTCTATAAATTAATTCGTGCGTTTTTTTTTCGAAATCAAAGTTTTGCCCATTTGAAGCTATGACCTTTTCCAATCTTTCTGGCAATTTGTGGATCCCATCCCAAAAGAACTGCGCCGGCTTCGCAACCACGAATGAATCAAGCCAATTTTTGATATCTTGCCTTGATGTAAACCGTTTTCCAGTGAGAGCGTTCTGCATCGACCGGAACAAATGGTAGTCAGAAGGGACAAGGTATGGGCTATAAGGCGGGTGAGGTAAAACTTCCCATCCACTGTGGGGCCGAGCCTTGTCACGATGGAAAATTTTTGCGTCGTATCTGGTCGCATATTTCGGGCGTTTTTTGGCTACTGCTCTCTTCAAAACGGATAAATTGTGTTCTGTAGCGTTCTCCATTGATGGTTTCACCCGGATTTAGCAGCTCATAATACAGCACATCCTTCTGATCCCACCAAATAGAGAGCATTAACTTCGCGCTATGGATATTCGATTTTGCCGTTGAATTGGCTAGTTGGTCGGATTTTTTGATCTTGGGGTTGTCGTAATGGATCACCAGTAACAATCCGATGCAAAAATGACTTCCTTCTGCAGCATTTCGGACATGCAAAGCCGCCTTTCGACGTTTCTTGGCTTAAGTTTATGTGGAACCCAATTTCCTTGCTTTCGAATATATCCAGCTGCTTTTAAACGTTTTCAAATGGCTGCTTGAGTGACACCCAAAGATTCTGCGAGCTCATCCAGCTCTTCATCTTCAAACCTTTTTGGCTGCCCAGGACGTTCATCGTCTTCCAAGCCAAAATCACCACTTTTAAATCGTGCAAACCACTTTTGGCACGTTCGCTCAGCTAAAGCATGTACACCATAAACTTCAACCAAAATACGATGACTTTTGGCAGCATTTTTCTTCATATTAAAGTTATGAAGAAGAACTCGCTTCAAATGAATGACATATATTGAAAAGACTTACAATAACAGTAGCTTTCCAATGCAGGTTCGGAATATTGGAATAAGTTACTCCATCTCTTATCAAAACGCACAAATAAAGTTATAGTGAAACAGAATTTCGAGGTTTATTTTGCTCTGATAGGCATTTTTACACGGCATTCGCTATATCTTCCCCTCTAATTTCTCCCGAGAACGATATCAAATCTAGAAGTTCTCCTTTTGTATCTTGGAAAGTTATATATCTGACAAACAAAACAACATATGCCGTGTCGCATGACTCATCGATAGAAAGTGATAAGACAGAAGAAAGCTGAACATCTTCAACCTGTAAATATGTCGAAGACATTTTAGAGCTATTCTGTCTTGTACTGTTCGGATAATGCAAATCTCTGATTTTTTTCAAGATCCCTGGTTTGCTTTTGAAACCACCAAACAGTTCTTTAGACATATTTCGACATATTCACCATCTGTGAATGGTTTTCCTTTATTGGCAATTTCCAATGATACCGCGAAGCTTGCGTCCAATTACTTAACAAGGAGTTCGATTGCTGATTTTGATTTTGGAGCTCGTCGACAGCTTTTTTTTCATTTTTTCTCGGTTGGATATTTACTAGATATGTTTTTAGTGAGGTGTCTATCTAAATTTGATGTCTTATTGTTGCGGGTTTTTCGTGGCAACTGAGACAAGTGACATATGAAAGCGAACGACTCCGTTCAATTCCGATTGAATTTTAGATATTCTTCTTTTTCTTTATTTGCCTGCTAACCAACGTGATGACGTGTGTCACTGGGGAGGAAGCGAAAAATTCGAGTACAAAGCATTTTTAAATGTTAATTTTCGTGGTATCGATATATTATCTTTCGTTATGTCTTAAAAATGTCTTTAACAACATCTACATAACAAATCTTATCTCAAATGCCTTCTAGAATGAATCTCTATATGATTATCTACTCTTTCGTCATTTTTGTAAAGAAAATCCACATCAAAATAAAATCTAGTGGATTTCTTCGAAAAGTATTTTTAATTTTAGATATACCATGACATTCCATTAAAACGATCCGGGGCATATTTCATTTTATTGCCTGAGGCTCTCAAATAGAGGAATTTCGGCATTAAAACGTGTATGATATAGACTTGCCTCCTCATTTTTAAACATGTACAGTGGCGTGGTTTTATAAGTTTAATAAATATGACAAATTTCAACAAATAGTAGTATGAACTATAACATTTAAAGCATCGGCGACATGACACAAATATTTTTTTATCCACCAGTGCGCACTCTACAAGTCATCTAGAACCTTGGTTTCTCTTCTTCTTTTCTTTCCTCTTCCTCACTCCAGCACCATTATCTGCTGTCGCAATTTGGTAATTTGACGTAACCATCTTGCTTTTTGTGCTCGAACTATTTGCGTTATTCAGGCTTCTTGTACATCAATCAATTTCTAGGAAAGCCTTTTATTTATTTGTTCACTTTCTAGAATCGAATTATCTAGAAATTCTTTGTGTTATTCAGGCTTTTTGTATATAATCATGAGTCTTCTGTTTGTGCGATTGCTCTGCCATATATTTGACCTGATGATTTTCCTTTCCCTTATTTTCAGTTAATTCTCATCTTTTTTAGTCACATTCCATGTTTATGAAGCGTATAGAATTGTTACTCGTACAGGCTCCTTCACGACGAGCTGAATCGATATGTATATGGGAAAGTACTGCGAATAGTGTTCTGAAAATTTGTTTGCATGGGTTTTCCAAAATGCTTGTTTCAGCTAAGGTAATTTCAGTTTTTTGAAACTTCCGGTTATACCGGAAGTGGACCCAAACTTCGTTATTTTAAAGGGAATGGTGTGGTTTTTATTCAATTTTTGGAATCTACACGAAATTTCAATATAACTTTATATGAGGCATTGTGTGCCTAAAGTCCACCATTTTTTAATTATTTCATATTTTCGAAATTTTTGGACACATGCAGGCCTCCTCTAAAAAAATTATATTTCCAAGTTTAAGTGAGTCAGGTTTAATATTTTTGGGATTTGGACAAATAACACTCACAGTTTTCAAAATCTGTGAAAACCTTGACAAAAATTTATATAGGGTGTTCAGAAAATGGTGCCGAATTTCGCTATTTAAAAACTTTTTTCAAATGGCAGCCCAATTTTTCTCTTTACCATTAGATTCAACGATTTAAATTAAGGGGACTTCGTTATTAAATTCATATTTTTCCCATATATGTACGAATTAAGCTCGTCGTGAAGGACCCAGGACCCTGTACAATTACTTCATACTTTCTGAGTTTGATTGCCCTTGAAAGGTTTTTGTTCTTAGAATTTTTGGTAGCCTTTAGGGATTCTCTTATTTTTTGCTATAACTTCTCCATGTATTTTGTTTTTTTCCGCTCCATCCAGAACCTTTTCCATTTTTTTCTTCGTTTTTGTTTATAACATTGTCATCGGCATATGCTTAATGGTCAAAAATGAAGCATGTTGTTTGCTTGTTACTTTTTATGTCGTATTTTCGAAAGAATCGCCTTGTCTTAGTCCTTTTTTAACTATAAATTCATCCGAAAAATAGTGATTCATCAACCTGCATTGGCCAATATGAATTTAATGAAAATTCTCGATTTCTTTTACCAATTATGCCCGATGAAAATTTTGTTCAGGCGAACCTCTGATAGCAGCAACTCAAATCAGAACTCACAGCTTGTGATTAGTGGTATTTGAAAAAACGCTGTTGCCAACTCTAATTCCTATAATAATAATAAAATATACTGTGTAACCTTCGTATTTACAGGTACCTTTATTTGACAGTATGAAGCGGAAATTTTCAAACTCTCAAAACTTAAGTAGCAACCCTCGTATTAGTACCTCGTACAAATTTTCAGGAAACCTCTCCATTAATCTAATAATTTTTTCCGCTTCTACTTTTAAGTTCTGATAAATGGGATTCCGAATGGATTTTTAATAATATTTTAACTAATCTAATAAATCTTTTGGGGCTTTGATGGCTGAACCCGAGCGCCCCATCACGATTTCCTATGTGTTTCGTCAAGCTTTGTTGCTTAATGTCCCCGGAGGATACAATAACTTTTGATGCGAATAATGTATTTGTTCAATGGGATCATCCTCTCTCTCATTTTTTTTCCTTACTCCCGGTTATGTTATGGCTCTAATGGAGAAGGAAGCAGGCACGTAATCAGATTTTTTATTAGATATATTTTGTCTCGTCTCGACAGGGTTGTGATTCAATCGGAACGTCTAAATAAATGCTGTCACGGTATAATTTAATTTCTGAATGGAGTTTGTTTGTAAACATCTCATCTTTGTTGATGGGTTTGAAACAAAATCGTTTATATCATCTGAAAATTTTGATTATTCCACTGTAAATTACGAAGTGAGTTTTTTCTTTATTGCTACCACATTTGTAGTACAACCTAACTCAAAGCACACAAATGAGGCGAAATGGGAAAACCGTCTACTCTCATGGCTCTCATGATGTATACATTTCGCTTTTATGCTATGCGTCTTTTGTGGCTTTTTCCTTTATATACTTATATTGAAAACGCGAGCATTTTACTTCAGTTACACAACTAGAGGAAAAATCATGATTTAAAAATTCGAAAATTCCCGTATTTTAATTTCAAAAATAGTTCTGATATTTCATAGATAAGTATTTCAAGTATTGTGTTGTTGGAAGCATTCTCTGCATCGTTCGAGACGATTACTTCAGAGTAGAAGAATTACAGTTATTTCTTATATAAACAGGGCGAATCAAAATTCCATTCAGTTCTCAGAACGTCTGTTTAATTTCATTGTCGCTGCTAAATTCCTTACTCCTTAATTTGGCCTTCAATAAAAAATATTCAGATGGAGCCAGATCAGAAATATTAACTCTGGGGGCGTCCCAGGACAGTTACTGTTACGAACTCGTCCATAAGATGAACCGTGAAGCAGGTCCTGTTTGATTATTTCAATAAAATGGAAAATTTGGGGGACGTACCTGGTACAAACTTCGTGGAAATCTTTGATATTGTTTTTATACGATTTATTTACGGCGGAGATTTGTATTGTTTACATAGAAGCAATTTCTAGGAAAGCATTTTATTTATTTGTCCACTTTCTAGAACCGAATTATCTGGAAATTCTTTGTGTATAGAAACTTGCTTATCCCGATTGAAATAACCAGAAGTGACGGGTAAATAAGTTAGCGAATAGTTAAGTATTAGTGTACTATTATTATAAATAGTGAGTAGTTTAGAGTTTAGTGCATAGTTCTTATATGAGTATAAAATGAACCGTGAAGCCGGTCCTGTTTGATTATTTCAATAGAATGGAAAATTTGGGGGACGCACCTGGTACAAACTTCGTGGAAATCTTTGATATTGTTTTTATATGATTTATTTACGGCGGAGATTTGTATTGTTTACATAGAAGCAATTTCTAGGAAAGCATTTTATTTATTTGTCCACTTTCTAGAACCGAATTATCTAGAAATTCTTTGTGTATAGCAACTCGCTTATTCCAATTGAAATAATCACAAGTGTCCGGTGAATAAGTTAGTGAATATTTGAGTATTAGTGAACTATTATTATAAATAGTGAGTAGTTTAGTGTTTAGTGCATAGTTCTAATGTAAGTAAATTAAGTAAGTGAATAAGAAACATTGTGTATAAATTTACCCCAATGTTATAATAATTACAGAACTCTATTACATGATAATATACGAGGTCTGGCTATTAAATAATGAAACTAGTTACGAAAAAGGGTTTTATTATGAAAATTATTTTACATTCGAATGCTCCCCTTCAATATACTCCCCTTCCCTCGCCACACACCTTTCCATACGTTTTTTCCATTGATCGAAGCAGTGCTGGAAGTCTTCTTTAGTGAGGGCCTTTAGTAGCTCTGCCGTTTTTTGCTTTCCCGCTTCCATCGACTTAAATCGGGTCCATTTCAAAGCAGATCTTTTTCTAACCTTACAAGGAAATCTGAGCAGACCTTTTGACGCAAAAGCTTTTGGTCAGGAGTCAGATTTTTTGGCACAGACTTTTTGTCATGTGTAATGCCTCGTGTAAAATTTCGTTTACTGCCTCGGTAATCATCTGGATGCTCATTCGACGATCGGCAAACATAGTTTGGTTGATTTTGGTCAAAGTTTCCGGAGTTGAAACAGTCACAGGACGACCTGGGCGCTAGTGATCTTCAGTGCTCTCTCTGTCCTCACTAAAGGGCTTACACCAATCAAAAACACGCGCACCAGATAGAGAATCATCCCCGAAGGCCTCTTGCAACAATTTATAGCACTCAGTCGGATTTTTTTTCAATTTAACTATAATAGAGACGGAAATGTATTTTGGGATGTGCATAGACAAGATATCTGGATACCAAACGCACTACTCCTTTTTTTATCCCCGTCTGGGGCGCCCTCTAGGCGCACAGTCTTATTATTTAATAGCCAGACCTCGTACATTGGGTAATATTTGTTGATACAGTAAATTTAATTATCGAATGTGGCAGTTGTAAAACTTACCACGAAAATAATTCTCAGTACTGACTGACAGCTATAAAAACTTCGGAATATAAATCTCGAGAGGAGAATGTCAATTGCGAACAAGTACCTCCTCTTTTTCCTATTAAACTGTTCAACATAATAGCTCAGTGTATAACGAACGCCTACTAAAATAACTTTGTCTAGAAAGTAATGTTCCCGGTCGAACGTTTATTGCCACTACGTTGTGTGCAGAGGGACAAATTGTTGATGCTTGTCTGTCACACTTCATTAAAAATCGTATGGGTTAGAAAATTGATTTTTCTATCTGAAAATAATGAAAAATCTATGAAAATAGTGCTAGAATTTAAAAAAATGATCATTCTAGTAAATGCAGACATGATGCAATACAATGCAAGCTAGTTACTTTTTCTTCTTGTTCATTTCACTTAGTTTCCTTATTTTTGAATTAGTGTAAACCGGTCACAAAATATTAAACAAAATTTGACGTTACGAATTTGTTTAATTTACCATCTAGCCATCTCGCAGTTGTTGACGTCGACGTCCTTAATCTATGAAATATTTTGACTTTGGAAAAAATTGCATGCAATATCTTGCACGTTGTCTTACACTTTGTCAAGCTGTTTCTACTCGGAAACTTTTTTTAAGGCAGTTATTCTGAAAAACTTTCTTCAGTTTTTTGATTTCACTAGGAATTTGCATCATTCGATTTTAAGCGACGTTTACTTTTTTTCCACCATAAATAAACGGGAGTTTAATTGGCTCGTTGTAAACGACGTTTAATTTTAACTTTCAATTTTGGCCGTTGAATTTGAAAGCTTGAAACAAAAATCAGTACAAATTAAAATAGAAACTAACGCTTTTCGACCTCGAGCACTATCCCAATTCATCATTATCATGGTAAACTGTTGGGCTTTGCCTTTCCAAAAAAAGGTTTTTTGTCTGTATTCCACTACTACAGGCACTACCATTATACTGAGCTTGTTGGGGGTTTGCGGAATATCATCCCTTTGGTGGTGACTTCCTTTCATCTCTGTCAAGGTGAAGGTGGAGGTGGTGAAGTACAATCACCACCAAGAGACCCAGCGGAGTTAAATTCTTTCCATAATGAAAGTTTAATAATTTGTGAGGTTATGTGGCGATTTTGTTCACTTTTCAAGCAGCGTTTAGTTAAACTTTCCTTAGTTTTTTTTTTGAAAAATTGTGAGAATTATGTTTTGTATTAGAAGACGACTTAATTAACGATGATTTGGAAGTCCTTGAAAATAATGAAAGTAGTTGTCTGCCTGGTAGTTCTACGCTTTTTTTAAGGCTTTTGTACAATTTCTGTCAGCCAACAGTAGTTGTTTTATAATATCTTGAAACAAAAATCAGTACAAATTAAAATAAAAACTAACGCTTTTCGACCTCGAGCACTATCCCAATTCATCATTATCATGGTAAACTGTTGGGCTTTGCCTTTCCAAAAAAAGGTTTTTTGTCTGTATTCCACTACTACAGGCACTACCATTACACTGAGCTTGTTGGAGGTTTGCGTCACCACTAAAGGGATGATATTCTCTTTGGTGGTGACTTCCTTTCAATTCAGTCAAGGTGAAGGTGGAGTACAACCACCACCAAGAGACCCAGCGGAGTTAAATTCTTTCCATATTGAAAGTTTAATAATTTGTGAGGTTATGTGGCGATTTTGTTCATTTTTCAAGCAGCGTTTTGTTAAATTTTCCTTAGTTTTTTTTTTGAAAAATTGTGAGAATTATGTTTTGTATTAGAAGACGACTTAATTAACGATGATTTGGAAGTCCTTGAAAATAATGAAAGTAGTTGTCTGCCTGGTAGTTCTACGCTTTTTTTTAAGGCTTTTGTACAATTTCTGTCAGCCAACAGTAGTTGTTTTATAATATCTTGAAACAAAAATCAGTACAAATTAAAATAAAAACTAACGCTTTTCGACCTCGAGCACTATCCCAATTCATCATTATCATGGTAAACTGTTGGGCTTTGCCTTTCCAAAAAAAGGTTTTTTGTCTGTATTCCACTACTACAGGCACTACCATTACACTGAGCTTGTTGGAGGTTTGCGTCACCACTAAAGGGATGATATTCTCTTTGGTGGTGACTTCCTTTCAATTCAGTCAAGGTGAAGGTGGAGTACAACCACCACCAAGAGACCCAGCGGAGTTAAATTCTTTCCATAATGAAAGTTTAATAATTTGTGAGGTTATGTGGCGATTTTGTTCACTTTTCAAGCAGCGTTTAGTTAAACTTTCCTTAGTTTTTTTTTTGAAAAATTGTGAGAATTATGTTTTGTATTAGAAGACGACTTAATTAACGATGATTTGGAAGTCCTTGAAAATAATGAAAGTAGTTGTCTGCCTGGTAGTTCTACGCTTTTTTTAAGGCTTTTGTACAATTTCTGTCAGCCAACAGTAGTTGTTTTATAATATCTTGAAACAAAAATCAGTACAAATTAAAATAAAAACTAACGCTTTTCGACCTCGAGCACTATCCCAATTCATCATTATCATGGTAAACTGTTGGGCTTTGCCTTTCCAAAAAAAGGTTTTTTGTCTGTATGCCACTACTACAGGCACTACCATTACACTGAGCTTGTTGGAGGTTTCCTTTCAATTCAGACAAGGTGAAGGTGGAGATGGTGGAGTACAACCACCACCGGAGAGACCCAGCGGAGTTAAATTCTTTCCATATTTTTTCCAGACATCCTCTCTCTATTTATCAGATTACTATTTATTCAGATCAGTGGCGAGATTCATTCGAGGGAAAAAAATTTGATCCAAAGAAATTTTTTGCATCTATTCCAAAGATCTCAAAGAGGTTGTTGAACGCTGGAATTCGACATTATTTCTGAGACACCCTCTATATAATTGAATAGTATATTTTTTTCTAATAAAAATTATATAATATGAAATAAAACTCGATGATATTATTTTTTTTTTGTTTATTTGCTCCGATAAACTACTCCGAGTGCTACTTCTGATTTAATGACGCTTTTTTGTGTACCAGATACAGATAAAGATAAAAAACTAGAAGAAAAAAGTACCGACAAACAATCGGCAGATATTTTGTGTGTACTTGAAACGATTACATTTGAAAGAATTTTTACTGTTGAGATTTTTGTCGTATTGCCAAAACAGAAGAAAAAAATAAAAAGTTATCTCTCAGTTGCGATCTAGTTTTATGTGAAAGACGGTGTTTCGAAGATCGTCGACTACGTTTGAATGAAACGACGGATATAACAAGCAAGAAATACTTTTTATATCATATTTGCGATACATTTAAATATTTAACATTTAACATTTTTATGTACAATCTTCCTAAAAATATTGAAATGACTGAATTAAGAGTGTACGGCCTCAGAACCAAACACTCTGAACGTCTAGGCAACGTACCAAGCACTTTTCTAGCAGAAATTTATGCAATTGAAGAATGTGTTCAGTTCAATCAGCCCTTTATGGGACCTGAACCCTTCGGTGGTATCAACTAAGAAACAATCGAAAAAGCATTAGGAAAAGAAGGTAGATAGGAAGCAAAACCATATGTTGGGACAATCTACAGACAGACTAAGACAGACTCCTCTGGAAAACTATCAACTTTATTAATCAACTAACTCCTATCGGGGCACTGTCTCCTCAACAGATACCTGAAGAACTTAGAGTCATACCTTTTATGTCACATCTTGGTTTTAAATAAACTAACTTTTGAAAAACGAGATAATGGACATTATCTTCGTTCTCGGTTGATTACTATTTCAATATTCACAGACTTCTTAATAGTTTCTATTTCAGAAAAATGTGGGTACTCATTTCGTACTCTACAGTTTTGTATCCGGCACTTTTTATCGAATTCTACGTAGTTTTCGAGTTATTCGCGTTTCACAATCTTTTTGAGTTTCGAGTCCCAAAATTTCGAAAATCCGAGCCTGTAATTTTGTTAAGAGCTGCCTGTACTATAATCATAATTTCAGATTATTGAATTGTACATCGAAATTAATTGATAGCAACTTTGTTTGATCAAAAAGTCACTTCAGCAAGTACAAAATACGAACTTATTAAAAACAGCTCATGCTTATGAAAATGATGGTAGAAAATTCAAATTATTGTACTCGAAAGTCGTTACCAATTGTTTTAGATCTAATTACAATGACAGGGGGAAAAAGTAACCAGATAAAACAGTATGTATATTCGGTTTTAAGAAGTTATAACAATCTGGTTGACAAATTAGTTGTGGTAACACCAATCCCAATTTAGAAGTAGCTTAAATGATGTTTTGGAAATCACCAGCATTGTTGTATTCAAGGCAATCCTCAACAATTCCAAAAAAGAATCTGACTCAGGTTCCTACTCAATGTACACTCAATGTTTCGTTGCCGAGAAGATGGAGTGAAAAAGTTATGAGGTATACCAAGAATAGGGAATGAATGAGACTTAATTAGTGTCTGCTATGCAGCAATGAGAATGAGAAGTGGAACGAGATAAAGAACAATCCGTCCTTGTGGAGGATAATACATATTTGTTATGGTTGTTTAAAGAAACATGCATCCACGACAAATCTGTAAAGTAGGCAAATCTTTCCACCACCATTTTCTAATAAGCATTCTTGTAGGAATATTTCCAACAGCTTGATCACATTGGTTGGCTGGCAATCAATGAAGACTGGGGGATTGCTACTTCATCCTTTTTTTGTTTAGATCAGCGTATTGTAGATGTCAAGTACCAGTTTCCACAAGAAACGTCGTCAGACAAGCTGTAATCGTTGTAGCCACTTTTTTTCCTTCTTGAACTGGTTCTTTTAGCGGGCAGTTTCCAACACCTGCATAGTACCTATCGTGGATGTCTTTATCAATGACAGTCACGTTGAGCTGGTAACTTTCCGAGCTATAGGAGGATGAAAACTATATCTCCACAAAAAACTAAGTAGTCGATCTGGTTAGAAATCTACGAGGGCTAAAGCGTAAGTCATGGCAACAATTTTTTTTCTTAAGCTCTAGTGAAGGGTGGTCCAACCAAAATGCACGATGTTAATTGAAAATATATCGGCCAAATGCTTCGGTGGCATACTTCTATCCATATTTTCAATGATTCTGAGACACAATTGAGGTTCAATGTCGTTAATGTGCCGAATTATCTCATCCTCTAGGTCTTGAATTGTTCTTGGCTTATTGACGTACACTTTTTCTTTCAAATATCCCCAAAGAAAGAAGTTCAACGGTGTCAAATCACACGATCGTGAGCGGCCAATTAACATCGCCACGACGTGAGATAACACAACCATTAAATTTCTCGCGCAAAAGAGCTGTGCGGCAAGTGGCACCATCTTGTTGGAACCACATATCCTCCAGGTCCATATCCTCAGTTTCTGGTCACAAGAAGTCCGTTATCATCTTGCGATAGAGAACATCATTCACGGTAACTGCTTGGCCGACCTCATTTTCGAAGAAGTACGCCGCCAGTCCTTAAAACGGACTAAACATTCTCTATTTGTGGATGCATCGACTCTTCAACAATCACTCGTGGATTCTCATTTGCCCAAATGCGGCAATTCGGCTTGTTAACGAATCCACTGAGGTGAAAGTGTGCCTCGTCGCTGAAGATGATTTTCTTTGTAGTGTGTGTTTTAGCAGGCCTCAGCTCTTGAGTCAATCGAACCTTGTAAGCGTGTCAATTCAAATCTATATTCAAAATTCGCATCAGTGATATCAGAGCCGGTTTGCTGAAGTTTGCGCAGAATTCGCCCGATTGATTATGCTGACCAAAAAAATCACGAAGTGCACGAAATGCATTTTGATTTCAACGCCCATTTTCGTAAAAGGGTTCAACAATCTTAACGCGCTGCTCAATCGTGTACCTCTCCATGGTTGAATTTGTCAAACCCCGAAACAAATAAATGTGAAATTAAGTTGGGCAAAAAACTTGACGTTAAGATGCGACTCACAATTAACATCGAGCATTATAGTTGGACCACCATCTAGTAGCGCAGCGAGTGCTGTGAAATCAGTTAGTTAATGAGTGTTGTTGATCTGACTAGCAAGATTAAGAAACCACTACGTAGTAGGTGGATTGCAACAGCATGCGCTAACAGGTGCTGATAATAATCAGCGCCTTCTATATCGTTGACAGCGCCTGGTGACTACTTTAAGGATCTTTAGGTCCTGGGTTTACATGTCAACTTTATATGTACTGTATAGTCATTAGTATCTTCAAGATGATGATGACTTTTACGCTAGCTCTCCAATACATCTGTTTTGAAAAAGTTTTTTTTTTTAATCTTACCAACTATCCCTAAAAACTTTTTTTAATTCAAATTAGTTTCCCCTTATACTGTCTCGTGTGCTTTTTATGTGAAAATTCCACACTCGAACCGCCCCTGTTTTTAACAACATGTCTTCTTGTATACGATGACCACCCCTGATTCTGATATAACTATATAATTACTTAGTAAGGTGGCAGCACACGTTTGTCGCTGCTTGAATTTCTTCTCCTCCTACGCGTTACAACAAAATAAACCTTTCTTGGCGTTGGTTGTTCCCACGCACTCTTGTCAAAATGTCGTACGATGTTAAAAGATTTATAATCAGCTTGTTATCACATTTTTTCTACCAGCTTCTTTTTTTTTTAATAAATATCTCCGTTGTCGATTTCTCTTGCCATCACCACCGTTTACACAATGTGCTAGTAATAAATCTAGATGATCGTTTGTCATTTATTTATTCCACAGAGATGAATAATAAAAGCAAGGTGTTCATCCATTATAGGTTTAAATAAATGTGGAAAGGAATAAGATTAACAGGGTATCGAATTCACATTCAAATTTATCGTAAAATTAATTGAAATACAAGACTTGATACCGAAGGGGTCCGTCACTTTGCCACTACCATATCAATATGCTTAATCTCTTACGAGGGTTGACATTTTTAATGATTAACGATTTTCGGTGATTTTCTATGATTCACAAGAGTGTACCGATCAAATCGCTTCGACTTTTGGTGATGAAACACCATCTCGAACCATCGAGTTACGGAATTCAATCGTGGTCTCACTTCGCTACAGGACGAATTACGTAAAAGTCGTTCAAAATCGGATGTTGTGACAGAAAACTTCGTACCGAGAGGTTGAAGCATTAGTTTCACTCGCATACATTCGGCTGTCAAAAAGATTTGTTCGCGTTGGATACCGGATAATTTGATAATCGCTCAAAACAAGCTCTTGTCGATTGGTGCAAAGAAATGATAAAATTCGACACGACGAATCATAGATCTAAACATATGAATCGAGCCCAATCCAACATCGTACACGAAGTCGCGTGTTTTTTTCGGAATAATTGGACATGTCGCCTTATAGCAACGTAGAATGCTTAATTCTGCATGATAGAGCAGCGTTTGTTGGCCAAAATCACGGAAACCAATTGCAGAAGACGAATGATTCTCCACCAGGACAATGCGGACTCTCACACAAACGAATTGACGGGTCATCCGTTCTTGTTTGGCACCCAATGACTTCTTCTTCCCGCAAATCAAAAATAAATCAGGTGATCAACATTTTTGAACAATGATTTCTTCTTATTCCTTGAGTAGTTTTTTCAGTAGAAATACCTCTGATTTGCCGTTTTTACTTTGGCCATAGCACAGTTATTTCTTGTAAAGTTTTCTCTTTCTATTCTTCATTAATTATTAATTTTAAAGGTTATACAATTAATTATACGCACCTAGAACATGTTTTACAAACAAATAAATCATCTATACATCGTCATCAGTAATTTCTGATTCTTGTTATCATTATGCGTTCAATGTTCCGTTGTATAATAAATAAAAAAGTGAATTTGAACGGTGGGTGGTTAATAGAAATTTCTTTCGCATTACATCGTTTATTAATAATTGTATACAAAGATGTTTACCAACTAATTAGAGGCCTTCTTCAAGATATTAATAACTTTTGCGTAATAAATTCTGCACTTCATTAATTTATTGTTTTGCAAAATTATACGTAAGGAGACTAGAATAGATGTTTAAACTTTTTTTTGGTTTTAATTGACTCGAATAAGCATTTGCGGGAAAGGAATTACGAAAATTAGTGTCCGTTATGAATGAATTGAAATGAGAAATGGGACAAATTTTATGTCACCCCATCTATGATAACATCCTTGTAAAGGGATTGTTCCATTGAACGTATCTAAAATTCTTTATTCCTTCGTTTATTTTTAATTGTCCTTCTATCGTTATTTGCGCTTTATGTCACTTAATTTATTATTTCTAGTTTTCGTTATTTCTTTGCTTGTTTTGCGACTTATTCATTATTTCTCGATCGCATTGTTTCCTCTCTTTTTGCTTGTATTTGTCTTCCTTGTTTACTTTTCTTCTACATTATCTTCACCCACCATCACTGTCAACATCGCCATATGTCAACAGTGTCATATGTCACTTATACGTTTCCATTCGTCTTTTAAGTCATCTGTCACTTGTTCTATGATCGCATCAGTCTATGTTCCCATCTATCATGTGTGTCATCTGCCAAATTTTCCGTCATTGTATATGTCACAACACTTTCAGGTGTTGAAAAATATCGATACTCATTTTCAAAAATATAGAAGATACAGTTGATGTTTCCAATAGCAGCAACTTGGGTTTATTCTTCTTACACATTATTGAAGACACACTGGATCAGAAACATGAGTATATATCTGCGAAACTAGGCTCCGGAAGGTTAAATTAGCCTAGAAGCCATTCCATGCCGTTTTCTTTGCACCATGCCATCAATTTAAATAAACATGCTACTTGGAACTACGACGTTCACATTTATTGGTGGATTACAACGAAATATTTCAAATTTCTTTTTTTGTAAACTACTTAGAAGTAAACAGAAATTCGATATCTACTTTATGTAGTTGGTTTATTATTTATTTACTAAATCTGTTCGAACAAATTTTATGGAATGTAGTAAGTCGTAGATTGTCTATTAAATAAAAATTAATGATACGTTTCTTATTATATACGATGACGGATATTAAATTTTGAAATTGCTTCAACAAGTGCTTTTGATTCGATCAAACAAATCCATGCTTTATATTCGGTACTTAGGATATTTATTACTTCAAATCCATTAGACCACCGATCAAAAGCTTTTGTCCTTCTTATAGTCTACGTGATACATAACAAATAAAAGCAATACGATCGATTTTGGATTTTGATTTCGTTGCACAATTCCAAAGCTGTGAAGTGGAGGACACTGCGTTCTGACTTCCCTGTATAACTGGTCTTACAACTCAATTGGGATGAGGTCTTGCGACTTTCAGTACATTTTTCCTCTCCATTTCTTCCAAATACCCTTTGCACAGCTTTGAGCAACACTTGGGATTGTTATCATGCTGATAGATACATTTTTTGCCGATCAGGCAGCTTTTTTTTCAAAATTCTTTTAATTTTGGAACATCCTCTAACCATCACCGAGCCTCTGCCGAGTTTTACAGTCGGGATTACCCACCTATCTAGCACCCTGCGCACAAACATTCTTCTTCTTGAACCAAAACGTCAAACTTCGATGAAACTTTATTCCAAAGCAACCTCTTTTATTTTGACGTTTCAAACGAGATTTTTTCAGCGTGACTATTACAAAAAGACCAGCTTCTCTCAATTTCGCTGTAGAAGAAGTCAAGATTCATTGATCTGAGCTGCTAAAGGCTGCCAAAGACCTGGTGAATGTAGTCCACGGTACATCGAGGTATTTACACTATAAAGACTTCAGATTAATTAATTAAGACAATTCGTATACTAACTTTACGAAAAGATGCCTTGGTCCAAAAAATATAAATCAAAGTTGTACATGGAAGTTGCTCTATAATTTTTGGTTTATAAGACACCGATTGGATATTCGGTTGACAACATGAAAATTTGTCGGAAAAGAAATAAATTTGAAATTTAATAAATAGATTATAATGTGGGAAAAACTTTTTACCGGTAGTGTACATGTTTTATAAAATTAAACTTGATTGATTTCGCTCGTTTTTTTGTTGTTTTTTCTTAAAGATAAAAATATGTGCGAACGTTTTCTACGGCGTATAAAAATCGTAATATATTAGGACAGTTCTTAGATTCGAGAAATGGATAACTATTCGAACAAGATGAGCACAAGAAACGCCATTTATTTCAACGTCGCTTGCAACATAAGAATTCTTCGAATTAAGTTCGATTCGTGTAATACATGACGATGTTCATGACCACATTAACCGAAGTCTGAGATTAATGCTTTCGGTCTTCACCTCGGGAACTTCATCGGTGATGTAACTAGAGAAGAAATTTAACCAATAATCAAATATTTTAATCAAAATTATCATAAAAATCAAGAAAATATGGAATAAAAATTTCATTGATCAATTAATTTGTATATTTATTTTTTAAATTGTTTTGTGAGCTACTTCCTGAGTCCTGATTTTGTCGAGCGAACAAAAAATTGGATTAAATTTTCTTGATTTAAAACGAAAGAGGTAAGACTAGAAACAAAAACGAAATCAGAAACCTCTGGGGAGACCGTGCCATGTGACCTTGTATTTAAAAATACTTAATACAGGTAGACATTCCCAAATTCCTTTAATAAAACGATAATTCATCCTCATCAGACGACAATTACGTGACTATTCACCTACGAAGTTGACAGGCACCAGCAGCAGACCAAAATCCGGAACAGCAGCCGGACGATAACCAACCACAGCCGAAGGACTTCCAGGCAGAGGACGGGGTTCCCAACTGAGGTGTTTTCCCCCCAAATTTAGGGGTATTATATTTTTAGGGATATTTATTAGTTCAAGTATCGATATATAACATTGTAAAGAATAAGCTGCGTAACAGAATATTGATTGAAATGTTACAAAATATTATTACAGCAGGCGGTTTATTTACTTTGTTTCTTTTTAATAATATCTAGGAAGGTCTATATATTTATTTGTTTTGTTTCTTCATTTTCTAGAACTCAGAATTCTTTTGTGATATATATAAGGAGTTTCTGTACCGCAGTTTAGTTTAGTTTATAATAAGTAGTTGTAGTAAACAGAACGAATTAGCAAAGTAATTCAAATAAATTATCTAAGTTAGTTAAGTGATAGTGCAAAGTGAATTATTATAAGTAAGTGTAGTGTATAGTGTGTAAATAAATTAAGAACGTAAGAGACAGTGTTTATTAATTCACCCTACGAATAGAAATCGTATGAGTATATAAGAAAAACATTACAATATGATTTTAAATAAATATTAATTTGAAGAAAATAAGTTTTCGATAATTTATGATTAAAGAATTTTAAAAAAACGATGTTGCCGAATGAAATTATTCATTGATTGTTTGATATTTATCATTTATTTAATGATATTTTATAATTTTTAATGTTATTTACTTAATTTTAGTGGGAATCTATTGTAATTGTGGGGATTTCAGGGGTTTTTATTTGAGGCTTTAGGAAGATAAATTATTAAGAGTTGGGAACACTGGCAGAGGACGACGCACCAGTCCAACCACTGCAGCAGCATCAAAAACTTCGGCGTTCAGAATTTGTGAAGATAAATCTCTACCTGTATTGGATACTTTTAAAAGCAAAGTCACATGACAAGTTTTTTTAAACAACCCCTTCTTATTCACAATTTGTAAAATTCAAAATGAGCAAATAGTTAATATACAGGGTGTCCTACATAAAAATCGACACGAAACCGAAGTATATAATGAAACTGAAGAATTATGAGAGATCAAAGTAGTGCCCAACATTGTAAAAAGAACAGGAACATTTATAAATTGAAGAAATTTCTGAAAATGATCATAATTTTCTCCTAGATTAGTCGATGATGATTTTTTAACACATTGCATTTGTCTGTAATGCGATTCCACAATCCTTCTCGTAAATCAACTGGAGAGGACTAAACAAACTCTTTTAACACCCCTCAAAGAAAATAATCACATTTATTAAGATCCGGTGAGAAGGGAGGCTAATTTTAAGCACAATATAATCTCCTCGTCCAATCCAATTATTTGTAAATTGGTGGTTTAAGAAGTCACTAAAATTTGGTGGTGCTCCATCCTGCATAAACCAATATTCCAATCTCAATCGTAATGGCAATACGTCAAGTAAATCCGAAAGAGTTTTAGGAGAAGCCGTAAATAAGCCTCAGCAATTTTGATAACCGGTCATTTCAAATAATGATCGATAAGACAGACCCAAACATTAATATTAAACTCACGTGGGAAATGTTGGATGCAGTGCCTCATGGTTGAATAACATAAATTTTGATGTGTCTCTGTGTCTCAATAGGAGTGAGCCCAAGAAATCAAATAAGAAGCAAAATTATAAGAGAAGAGACAACGATATTTAAATGGGCAAAGGATAAAAACATATTTCAAGGGGACCTCCTTGTCGTCTTTCCAAGAGATGGTAGGAAAGTTGGACATGTTCTTCTCAAGAAGATGAATGGTACAAGTAACAAGACAAGGTAGAATAGAGAAAGCAGATGAAGAAATTGTACATTTTACTAAATTTTAAGCTCAATTGATTTCTATCTGTTGATATTTGTGTTCTCCAGTCTATCGTCGGTCCAGATAAATCCTAAGGTATTTTTTTTACTGTTTAACATCACAGTTAGGTGTAAGTAATTAAAAAAAGCGACGTTATTCTTCGGTTCAGTTAAAAATCCTGTATCGATTTGACATGAAACGTTTCTGAAAAATTAATTGCTACATCAAGATATTTTGTAATGAAATTATTGTGTACGAAACATGACATGATATTAAGAGGGGTTGGGAAATAATTAAATTCAAACCGCTCAGAACTGGAAAGAGTGGAAAGACGAAGGAACTCAACAACGTCGATTCGAATAGAGAAGTAATTAACAGAATATTATAAAAAGTAGACGCTTCTAATCTGTACTGAGTTTAATGTTGAAAAATTTTTCAGCAAAAGTTGATTTTAAACGAAAATAAACTTCAAAAAAAAAACAGTTCGTTGGTGTGCAAATTACTATTTTGTTTATAATGGCCTATATATTTTATTTACAATTTCAACAGCTCAATTAAAACTTTCTAATTCGCGAAATTCAACATTTGTTGAGTGAACAATTAAACAATAGTTACAGTAAACAGTGTCTATTTTCGCTTATGTATTCTTCTAATTTAATGATCGATGATCTGCAGAATTGGGTTAAGGAGAATTTCTTCTCATTTTAATTCACATTTAGAAACAGCCGTTGAAATCAGTGGTGTAGTAAACGATAATTAAATCCGGGACCACGTAACCTCGCTTTTTAGTGTACTTATAACCAGGGGGATTGTACCATTTTAGGCTAAAATAATGTAAAAACCGCGGATGGTGATCAACTCTCCGAAAAGGCGGAGAAATGGTAATAAATTTGCCACATGTCACTTGCCCAGAACAAATCTTAACGCTGGGTCTCCCAAAATGAGTTTTCAGTATTGTACCCATATATGGCCGAAGAATTGGGCATTAAAGTAGATAAAATTTCAGTCAGTTAGTTTGCACGCGTCTCCTGCAGCGGTATAAAGGGAAAGAACAAAATTTATTGCGCGAAACGCAATGGGAAACATGAGCTGAGTAAATACGGTAAATTTTTCTGAACAACAAACTGTCAACGCGCAATATTATAGTAACCTCCTAAAAAACACCCTCTTTATAGTCCCGATTTGTCGCCAAGCGACTATTATTTATTTCGTCAATCGAAAAGATGTGTAGTCTGACGGAGACTATAAAGAAAAACTGTAAAAATCTGCAACTTGATAAGAAAATTTTTGATAGCTCTATTCCGGTGTATTTTTGAACGACCCTCGTATATGCTTCGAAACCATGAGCTTGTCAACGACCAACGACTAATTATTTGTCATTATCCTTATCAGATTATCAATATTTGGTGGTTAAATATATTTTTCTTTTGTTACATTAGTTCGAAAATATATTTTTAAAAGTTTATCATTGTAGAGAACTATAACTAACGGTTTTTATAATTTCGCAGACGTTAGGTGCCTGACCGTTTACATACAATAATAACTAGTTGTTAAACATTATTTACAGCTCGAAAACCTATTAATTTCCCATTAAAGTACAAGTAAAGTGTCCATTTTCAAACTCATAAAACAATACGGCGGGGCGTGCGCTTAGATACAACAAGAAATCATCTTTTTAATATTTTTTATTATATGGGTGATTCCGTTCTAACTGTGATATTCAATGTCCTGTATTGTTTTTTTGTACTAGTCATTAATTAATAATCAATTAATAAAAATTTTGTGTTAATTGAATAATTCTTAAGATATTTAAACATTATTTTTATACAATATAACTTGCCACTTAAAGAAAACTTATACTACATCACTTGAATGTCAGTACCGTGTCATGTCCATTCCTAGAATTTACCGATAAATTATTAATTTTTTTTGTCGTAACAAATGATTTAAACTAATTACCTTATAAATTCTAATGTTTATGATCAAACTGAGGAAAATTGATGCACTTGTTGTTTAATATCTTAAGTTACCATGTCAGTACCGTGGATAAATGAGTCAGTACCGTGGAACTCAAAATCCGACATTTGTGTCTTGCTCGTGATACTTTGAAGTTGTAGTAAATTCCTCTTAGAGTTTTATTTTTACAGTAAAATAGATGAATAATATGCATAAAAAAGTTAGAAAAGTTAAATTTTAAAATCTTGAAATTTTGAAAACAAAAAATCACAGTTAGAACGGAATCACCCATATATAAATTAACAGGTACACTAACAGACGCGTTTGGAAATATCATTTTCACATTCTATTCTATTCTTGGTGGTATGTGTTGGTACCGTTCAACATAAGGAAAATCTCCAATGCAAGGTGGACAAACATACTCAATAACCTAGTAGAGGTAGACATTTATCCGTATTATGTAAGGTGCGTTCAAAACTGCTAAGAATGGACGAATCAAATCCCGAATAATTCAACCAGAATGCCCCATGGGGGGTGCCGCAGGTAGAAACTGCGCACGGCCGTCGGCCACATCTCAAGAACGGTTTCAGGGAAAAAAATTCCGAGAAACGCGAGGAGTTTTCAGAATGAATAATCGATACACAAGTTACCGCTTCCAGAAAGAGTTTTTTTTTTGTTACGTCCTATTTGCGTACGAACAAAGACTTCGAAACTATGTTCGCCCAATTTCAACAACAATTTCCAAACTCGCCGCTACCAAATCGTTTAACGGCGTGGAAGACGTGCCAGAAATTTATAAAAACGGGCTCTGTTGCCGACGCGCTGCGTTCAGACATTTTTTGTAGATAAGGAAAGGATCAGAAGTCATCAAGTCAAACATCCTCATACTTGTGGTATAAAGAACAAACATAACAGCGTATTTTACATAAAATAATATTGATTATGGCCTTTTCTATAGCGATAACAAGTAATTGGTGCATAATTGAAGCATTAATTTATTGTTTTTGCACGATGATTTGGTCCATTTTCATTCACCATCAGTTACGGTTATTTTCCATCAATTTATCGAATTTCCCATGTCATGCTGAGACTTTTTAGTTCGTTTCAATACCCAACTGCCCCGTAGGTAATTATTCAGTTCCGCCTCTCAATAAACACCTTATAAAACGGCAACAAAAAGTTAAATCCTTACAGATTTAAACGGAATTTTACGATGTGGTGGGTACACGACATCAAAGTTTTATGAATCAGCTGAAAATTGCGGGCTGAAGTAAAATTAATTTTAGATATAAAGTAACGGTTGTTATTTTAACATCTCACGTAAACACTGAACCGAGGTAAAATTGATGAATAAAAGATAGGCGAACAATCTAAAACGAATCTATTGAAAGACGGTGTATGTACCAAGTGGGCGAGTTGACTTTCTATTTCAACTTTTATATACATATCACCAGGGGAATTCGGAAACGTTATGGGTGATTATAGGTTGTCGAATGGTTACTATAACTCACCAAACTCAGATTAATTGAAATTTTTTTCATACATTCAATATATAAAACCTCTACGTCAGAATAGGATTTATGGAATGTTATGTATGGTCAGTACTACTGCACGGAGGGGAAACTTGGACCTTGGAAGCTCAGATGATCAAAAAGCTTGAGATGTTGTTCTATAGTCGCATCCTGAAGGTACCATGCACTGAGAGAATCACCAACGACGAAGTACTAAGACGCATTGGTCGCACAAGAAAACTGTTGACAATTATTAAACAGAAATTTAAACCTCTACGTCAGAATAGGATTCGTGGAATGTTATGTGTGGTCAGTACTACTACACAGAGGGGAAAATCTGACCTTGGAAGCTCAAATGATCAAAAACTTGAGATGTTGCTCTATAGTCGCATCCTGAAGGTACCATGCACTGAGAGAATCACCAACGACGAAGTACTAAGACGCATTGGTCGCAAAAGAAAACTGTTGACAATTATTAAACAGAAATCTAAACCACCACGTCAGAATAGGATTCGTGGAATGTTATGTGTGGTCAGTACTACTACACAGAGGGGAAAATCTGACCTTGGAAGCTCAAATGATCAAAAAGCTTGAGATGTTGCTCTATAGTCGCATCCTGAAGGTACCATGGACTGAGAGAATCACCAACGACGAAGTACTAAGACGCATTGGTCGCACAAGAAAACTGTTGACAATTATTAAACAGAAATTTAAACCTCTACGTCAGAATAGGATTCGTGGAATGTTATGTGTGGTCAGTACTACTACACAGAGGGGAAAATCTGACCTTGGAAGCTCAAATGATCAAAAACTTGAGATGTTGCTCTATAGTCGCATCCTGAAGGTACCATGCACTGAGAGAATCACCAACGACGAAGTACTAAGACGCATTGGTCGCAAAAGAAAACTGTTGACAATTATTAAACAGAAATCTAAACCACCACGTCAGAATAGGATTCGTGGAATGTTATTTGTGGGCAGTACTACTGCACGGAGTGGAAACTCTGACCTTGGAAGCTCAGATGATCAAAAAGCTTGAGATGTTGTTCTATAGTCGCATCCTGAAGGTACCATGCACTGAGAGAATCACCAACGACGAAGTACTAAGACGCATTGGTCGCACAAGAAAACTGTTGACAATTATTAAACAGAAATTTAAACCTCTACGTCAGAATAGGATTCGTGGAATGTTATGTGTGGTCAGTACTACTACACAGAGGGGAAAATCTGACCTTGGAAGCTCAAATGATCAAAAACTTGAGATGTTGCTCTATAGTCGCATCCTGAAGGTACCATGCACTGAGAGAATCACCAACGACGAAGTACTAAGACGCATTGGTCGCAAAAGAAAACTGTTGACAATTATTAAACAGAAATCTAAACCACCACGTCAGAATAGGATTCGTGGAATGTTATGTGTGGTCAGTACTACTACACAGAGGGGAAAATCTGACCTTGGAAGCTCAAATGATCAAAAAGCTTGAGATGTTGCTCTATAGTCGCATCCTGAAGGTACCATGGACTGAGAGAATCACCAACGACGAAGTACTAAGACGCATTGGTCGCACAAGAAAACTGTTGACAATTATTAAACAGAAATTTAAACCTCTACGTCAGAATAGGATTCGTGGAATGTTATGTGTGGTCAGTACTACTACACGGAGTGGAAACTCTGACCTTGGAAGCTCAAATGATCAAAAAGCTTGAGATGTTGCTCTATAGTCGCATCCTGAAGGTACCATGCACTGAGAGAATCACCAACGACGAAGTACTAAGACGCATTGGCTGCAAAAAAAGCTGCTGACAATTATTAAGATAAGAATGGACAAATCTCAGCGTCGGAGAATTGTCTCATGTTGCAAGGGACAGAGACGCATTTAAAAACGTGGTCGCCAACCTTCAAGAGAAGAAGAAGGATATATCGTGACCTATTCTAATCACTGTATCAGTTTTTTTTTGAAAAATTTGCTTCAATACATCATTCGTAGTAGACAAATCACTTTTATATCCTTCGTTTGTGTCCTTCACAGACTAAGACGAGATATTTTTTGTGATAACAACGAGGGCTAAGCTGTCTTTGGGTCTTAAAACTTGAATGAGTCGCCTTTTTCAGAAAAATAGTCGAATATGGTCTAAATATCGTTCAGCTGTTAAATTCTGACGAGAGGAATGAATCTTACTTTGGTTTCGGTTCCTATCCAAATGTCAATTTTTTTAAGACGCTGGGTTTGTAATGTCTGAATCCAATGGGTAGTTTTCCGAGCCCAATAGCCACGATTTACTATACCACTTAAACAAAACGTTGCCTCCTTCTCTACACTATAAAGAAACTTTAGTTACTAAGTTGGAGTTTTTGGAACCGTTGGCGATATTCATACTGAACACACTGTAAACAGTTTACCTTCAGTCTCTGAAGACGATAACTTGGTTATCGAAACACTCATCAGACAGTGTTATTGTGAGTGTTGTTGTAGTGGTAGTGTAAACAGCGTGTCAGTTAGAGAATTTAGATTTTCACAATTTATTAAGACTTCACCAAATTTCAAACAACTGTATGGAACAACTCCTGTGAGTTCGTGAACAAATTGAACTTTGTATGGGTACAGTTTTTTTCACTTTAAATACTTTATTACAAACGACTGAGTAACATTTTTTTGTAAAGCATTTCGACTGTATTTGCTTGAAGATTGTTTTGTCTTGTTTTGTCCAAGGAGAAGAATTAACAACCGACCAAGAACTGACTTAACAACTTATTATAATAAAACCTACTCTCAACTCTTTAGCATTGCTGCTGACAGAATAAAGATTGTCATAATGAACGCTAGCTTTCTTCATGGATAGGCACCACAAGAAGCTGAAGAAGAAGACAACGATTCTGAAATGATGTTCAAGAGATCAAAGAGATTTTGATCAATATACTTTCTTCCTTTCATCCCAAGTGATCCAAATGAACCGCCTGTAAAAATGTTATGAAGAAAACAGTCGATGATGAGAAGGTTTTACAAATAGAAAGATGTTGTTATGAATATTAATGAACTCGTAAAAAGTAACCATTAAAAAGAAGAAGAGACAACATCGTAACTGTTACATCACTTCCTTCGTTTCTTTTAAATAATATTTTTTTGTTTCTTTCGTTTCCATTAAACGAACAGGAAAGTTTTATGGATATTTTTTTAATTGTGCCAGGAAACTCGAGGTTCTCAAGAGCCATGCTACAGATTGACATACCTCCCTCGCCCATCCGTATAACTGCCTTCCCGCAATAAGCAATACAAACGTCAAAGGTAAACTTTTTTTTGAGACACCTTGTATTTGCTTTTCCTCAATGCTCCCATGCAAATTTCAACGTATTTTCTCGACCATTTTTGGTTAAGTAGTCTTGTAAATATTTTAGTACTTCTCATTTGTTATCTTTATTGAACCATTGAAGTGTGTACTTCAGGATTCTAAATATTTACATTTTAGAGATATTCATATCACTTTATAGATATGACAATTCAAACCCACCTTAATCTCTAAGTTTATGTGGGTAAACTGCACACTTAGACAAAAATTGACATGTAAATTTTAGATAAACATGATATCTTTTGTCAGATGAACTGAAATCGTTCAGAATCATCAGATTTTTATTGCGTGGGTTATTTTTCAAGTACGTACCTATTTATGTAAACACCAAAAAATATTGTATGGCACCGTTATTTGTTACAAGTGTGATGCTGTTTACATAGGACAGACATCTCAATGTTTAAGAAATAGATCAAGAATCATTCTAGAATCTAAATTACTGCCTTTGTTGCTTATTCTAATTCCATACTCGCCAAAATACTTTGCTGAGAAAATCCTTGTGTACATAGTAAGAATTTCAATTATTTCTTCTAATAATTGGTGTAGATACCGGATTGCAATCTTGCATTTTGAATATTTCCAATAGCTCTTTATTTGTGACAAATATTAATAGAATTATCTGACATACATATTTTACGGTAATTTAAAATGCTTGTCGTAAAAAATAATGGACGAAATATGCACCCCGACACAATTTTCTTTTGCTTTTTTATAAATAAATAAGGATCTGCACCACTTTCTGTAAATTCCGCTTCCAAAATGACATTACAAATACGCTTATTTTTTTATGTAAAAAGCAATCACAAGAGGGTAAACCTATTACACACTATGCCATATGGAGATGCCTGTGGATACTGATCTTGAACTTGAGTAGATTATAGTGTTCGGGAACGACGTGCTTTGGTAGCTGATCCCACAAGCTTGCACTTCTCCAAAGAAAGAAATCCTGATAAATTGACGTTCTGGGCATCTGCAGGTGAACTCGGTGCTCATGAGTCACGTCTTCCTATCAAGGTCTTGTAAATACCGGTCAGTCAAGGTGATGCTCGGAAGAGCATTTGCCGAGTCGGCGATCTTACTTATATGCTCTAAGCTGTCCAAGTTATGGTCAATTCTAGATCGCCTATAAGTCGAACTGCTCTCTTCTGTATTGAGTCGAGCATCCTCAGGGTATACTTGGATGCCGAACTTCAAATGTGCGAGGAAAACGCCGAAGATGGATGAATCTGAGTCTTGTAGAGGACTAGAAGCTGTTACGTAGTATATAGCTTTTTGGTCCTAAAGAGAGCTAGTGATATTATCCTAACAACGTGGAACTCTATTCAAGTTTTGAGGTAGACTATATCTAGTATGTGAAAATACTCTTGCTCCATCTAAAACCTCGATTTGTATAACCATTTTGCTGAGGAGTATTGGGTTATATTAATCTCCAACGAATTCTTGGCTCATTCAAAATATTTCCAATTTTTCTATTACCAAATTCTCCTACATTCTCCGATAAACAATAACCCAACGGAAAAATCTAGTGGACTAGAATCTGGAGATCTTGAGGACCACCAATCAAGAGAAAACACTGATTTAAAAACGTGTGAACATCATATATATTATAATACGAGGTTGAACCATCTTGTTCAAACTGGAAACTATCATTTGGTAAAATAGGATGATTGACATTGAGAAACATATTGGCAATAAAATTACAGATAATGAACCATTATAACGAACGGAAAAGATTAACAACTATTGATGACAACTGGGATCACTCAACAAAAATGAAATGTCGCATTGAGAAAGCTAGAACAGCAAAAACATCTTGTCTAGTCACGATCTAAGTCTACAGCTTCGCGTCGGGGTATTAAGATGTATTCTATTCTTTTGTATGGTGTGGAAGCATGGACACTGACTGAAGCTATTCTTAGAAAGCTCGAAGCTTTTCGTATATTATATTGCATCGTATCATCCAGTGAAAAATAGAGGGAAAACTGATCTTGGAAGAAGAACAACATCATGGTTGAAAAATTTACGTCAGTGGTTCGGTCAGACAACTAGTTCAATCTTCCGAGCTGCAGGGAACCAAATTATCATATGTCAACATGACTCGGCACTATAAGAAGAAGAATTGATCATATTTTTTTGAATTTGTAATATATGGATTAGATCCAATTAGAAAGTGAATTGAGTTGTTGGTTATTACATTGTGGTGCTGCTACTCAAGTCAAAACTATATTAAATTGAAAATTCTTCCAGTGTTGAATTGGAAATCTTTTACTATGATTTAAATTCTTCTGAGGATTCTTGGTTTACTTGCAACCTACTGAAAAATATACAGAAATCTATCAAGACACGTTATTATGTCCGTATCCGTTTTTCCTTTTCACATCTAGAAGCTCCTTCATTTTTCCAGTCATTATCTTCGCTGTCCTCATTTTTTTCTTACTTAAACCGTTTCACATGTTTCCTATACTAGGTGTCCGAAGTGTTTCTAATTGAAGACCAGCAGAAGTCTACAATCATTGCTGGTTCTCATTTTCCTTGTAGCGATATCTTGATGAAAGCTCTTTCCATGATCTTTCTTCACTTAAAGCGCCGAAAAAACTTTAGGTCGGAATCTGAATGTGCATTTTTTGATGAGGTTAGAATATTGAGGAGATCTGTACTAATACATCTTTCTATATATTATAGCGCCCTTCAATAAAAATTAGAACCTAGTTCCATCTTTGTCCATGGCTTGCACAATAATTTCGATTAGAATTAATTTGACGTGCAAAGGTGGTAATTTTTGGAATTAACTCAAGATTTATGTTTCACTATAGAGCAGTACAGCCTTTAGACTTGATTTTAAGGAATCAATGAAGAGTCTTCATCATTTCTCTGGTCCATATTCATAATCCAGTTTCAACGGCAAGCCCTTGATGTCATTACAGTACACCAGGTCGTTTTCTTTAAATAAATTTACATGGATTTACGCTCGTCTTAACCAAATTCAGCATTAAACTCCAATTGGTTGATGAAATGCTTGAGAACTGACAGGAGTTATATATTCAAGCTTCTTCGTTTTCAGAACTGCTTGAAATTTCAGCACCATAAACTAGAGAAGGCACAGGAACTTGTTCCGAATAAGGGGTTGTTTTTGTTACAGAAGATACCTCCGAAGCAAAAATAACAGTCGTTTATGTGATAGATTGATACGCGCCAAATCACTGGAGATATACCAGAAATGTGGATGCACTTCTTAATTAAAGGTGTGATAACCTTTTTTCTTTTCCACTTTCACTTCGTATTATATCTAATATAATAATGTTTTGCTAATAAATTTTGCGATACACCCAGTCCAGACTAAAACGTCGACCTTTTATTCATTAACAGTCTCAACTGTATAGTAATTTCGTCGTGGGTGCGTATCAAGATGTCTGCAAGTTTCTTAATCTATCCAAATGCAGTAGTTGTAGTACGATTTAATAAAAGAATTACGTACACTTTGAATATAAACTCCGTGGTTTATTGAAATCGTAAAGTTAGTTCATGAAATGAATTCTAAATTGTATCACAAAATAATAATAAAAGTGGGTGGTATTCATGAACGAGCGTATAAACCTACGAGATGTACCATTATTGCTTTCTCACAAAATAGCCGGTTAATACTGGTTTATTAATAATATTATTCCAAATAAACCTCGTTGGGATACTAAAGTAATATTACAAATACTAATAAAAGTAAAATATCGAATGAAAATATTCGAAACTTAATCTCTATTCGACTTACCCAAAATGTCAAAAACACTGTTTCTACTTTTAACCTCAACTGTCATTACACAACTAACTTTTCGCCATGTTGTTAAATTCTTCTTTTTTGTTTATCAAACTAACGTTTCTATTTAACACTCTTTGTGATGTGACCAATAAAATTATCAATAACTGTACTATTATTCAGTTATTAATACAATTTACCTATTCAATTAAATATATAGTCGCTGAACATGAAAAGGAATGGTTGAATATGCAATAACATCAAGTCTATAATAGTCTGGAAAAAGAAGAGAAACGTTATTAGTTTCACTTGTCTGTTTGTCCTTGGTCAGCGCTAGAAATTTTTTTATCAAGGATTAAAGTTTTTCAAGGTCATTGAGAAAAATTCCTATGATCGATCGAGAAGCATTCGCATTCAATTTAATGTTAAAAAAAATTAAATTGTCGTATCGCGCATGCTTTGGGATGGTTCATTGTATCAGGGCCATAAATGAACCACATCAGAGCAGGAACACCGACAGTTCTTTATTATGAACGAGACGAAGTGGTGGAAATATTCTTTTATAAAAAAGAGACTTAGGTATATTGGAATATAAATATAAAGTTAGACTTGAGAAATTTAAGTTATAATAAATGTATTACTAATCTTATATATTAAAAAAATTGATGATTTCCATTCCGAGTCCGTTCAGGCGTTCTACCCAACCGATTTGCTTAATTTTTTTTTTCAATGAAAGGTATTGATGCACAGATCAGCCATCAACCATCGGATTTCATCTAATTTTCATCATTCTCAAGTTATACTCAAATGCGATTTCCCCCTGTACGTTACTTATGGAAGTTTTTCACATACTCACGTTCTATCCTCAATATCTCAGGTACTATTGAAGATAGAGACTTCGTTTTGGTTTAAGAACACTCTCTGAAACACCTTCTTTCTTTTGAGTTTTTGAACACTTGAATTGGTTGAGTTGGAGAGGAGCTAGGCGCGGAGTTATGTGGAGTTATGGATTTTTGTAGATTTTTGGCAATTTTTCTACATTCAAAGATCTATATCTCAGGTTCTAATATAGCTACAGAGTTCGTTTTGGTTTAAGAACACTCGCTGAAACACCTTCTTTCTTTTGAGTTTTTGAACACTTGAATTGGTTGAGTTGGAGAGGAGCTAGGCGCGGAGTTATGTGGAGTTATGGATTTTTGTAGATTTTTGGCAATTTTTCTACATTCAAAGATCTATATATCAGGTTCTAATATAGCTACAGAGTTCGTTTTGGTTTAAGAACACTCGCTGAAACACCTTCTTTCTTTTGAGTTTTTGAACACTTGAATTGGTTGAGTTGGAGAGGAGCTAGGCGCGGAGTTATGTGGAGTTATGGATTTTTGTAGATTTTTGGCAATTTTTCTACATTCAAAGATCTATATATCAGGTTCTAATATAGCTACAGAGTTCGTTTTGGTTTAAGAACACTCGCTGAAACACCTTCTTTCTTTTGAGTTTTTGAACACTTGAATTGGTTGAGTTGGAGAGGAGCTAGGCGCGGAGTTATGTGGAGTTATGGATTTTTGTAGATTTTTGGCAATTTTTCTACATTCAAAGATCTATATCTCAGGTTCTAATATAGCTACAGAGTTCGTTTTGGTTTAAGAACACTCGCTGAAACACCTTCTTTCTTTTGAGTTTTTGAACACTTGAATTGGTTGAGTTGGAGAGGAGCTAGGCGCGGAGTTATGTGGAGTTATGGATTTTTGTAGATTTTTGGCAATTTTTCTACATTCAAAGATCTATATATCAGGTTCTAATATAGCTACAGAGTTCGTTTTGGTTTAAGAACACTCGCTGAAACACCTTCTTTCTTTTGAGTTTTTGAACACTTGAATTGGTTGAGTTGGAGAGGAGCTAGGCGCGGAGTTATGTGGAGTTATGGATTTTTGTAGATTTTTGGCAATTTTTCTACATTCAAAGATCTATATATCAGGTTCTAATATAGCTACAGAGTTCGTTCTTTTCTATTATAATGATTTCTGATACTTATTTAATGGATTCGATGCGAGCGAAGCCGCGGGTAAAAGCTAGTTATTATAAATAAAAGCAAATAGATTTGTAGGACATATAGCACACATTTTACAGCTACTGGAGGAGAAGACAGAACAATTAATACAAAATCAAGACAGTTTGAAAATAACTACTCCAAACGAAGTATCCACCATGATTAAAGTGAATATCAACCCGAAGAAAGCTCCTGGTTTTGACTGAATCACAGGGAAAATACTAAAACATTCACCAAAGAAACCTATAATCAAATTAACGCAAATTGTAAACGCAGCCTTCCGCCTTGAATATATGCCTAACTTGTGGAAAGTATCTGAAGTCATAATGATTCCCAAACCAGGAAAACCACCAAACGTAGGCTCTTAATTCAGACCAATATCACTATTACCAATGATATCGAAGCTACTGATACTGATGTCATAGGAAAATCACTGTTCCTCTTGTTTCATAGACGTGGCTCAGGCATTTGACAAAGTTTGGAATGGGAGGCACAAATATAAGCTAAATAAACTCTTGCCTAACCAATATGCAAAACTATTACGAGTCCTAGATAAAAGAGCCTTTAGAATAAAGCTTGCTTAGACTTGAAAGAAATCAACGCAGGTGTACCACAAGGTAGTGTTCTTGACGTGCTGAAATTTCTCAATGAGTTTGAAAAACTTTAATCCTTAATAAGAAATTTTGTAACGGTGACCAATTAATAAGACCAACTGAGCTTTTATGACCAATTTTTGACCTTTCAGATGGTATAATTGGTCAATCGAAATTCCATACAGGGTGCTAAGATCGCGGAGCCTGATTTTACTTTTTAAATTATACTACAATCAACGCTCGTCGGTCAGAATTGAATATGATATGCAATAAAACCGGATTTACATCAGAATCTTAATATTAAAAACCGAATCAATTTTCTAAATAAGTACTTTTATACTATCCGACTGTATTATTTGATATTCGCCAAAAAGAAATCATGAATCAACACGAAAATTAAAAATAGACCGTGCCTCGATTCTGAGAGATACGTTATATCACGTATCATCGTCAAAATTTTATGGAACTGCTTTGTTAATTTCGTGGACCGGTTCCATCTTTTGAGACTCAAGAAATTTTTTTTTGTTTCACGAGATTAATATTTTTTTTTTCAAATAACTAAATAACATAATTATCATTCGATAAAACTATTGCACAGTTATTTTTCGTGAAATAGGGGGTCGTTTTGGAAATAATTTCCAGTAGAATCAATCTGGGGTTATAATCGTTTGTGTTTAGGGTTGTTTAAGGTTATTTATAATACGAAAATAGCTTTTCAAAGTTTTATTTTATCTTTGTACTTATTTAATTAATCCTGTGTCTTTTGTTTAATTTCCTGCCATCTTATCCCTCGATTTTTCCCTGCTATTTTAATTTCTTCTTTCCAGCTCCGCCTCGGTCTTCTTCTCTTTTTTTGTGAGTTCGAGCTAAATATATCTTATCCTTTTTCTGTTTTGCTTTGAATTGGTTTTAAATTCAAATTTTCTTTTGTGATTCTATTCCTTATTTTGTCGCATTCTACTTTTTTGTTTCTGTGTGATTGTCCATGATACTTTTTCATTTATTTCTGTTTTTATTTGTTTTGGTATTTCCACTGAATAATCCCCAGTTCTCTCGTTTATCTCTTCTCAATCTTCCACCTTCTACTAAGTTGGAGTTTTTGGAACCGTTGGCGATATTCATACTGAACACACTGTAAACAGTTTACCTTTAGTCACTGAAGACGATAATTTGGTTATCGAAACGCGATTTAAACAGAGTAATTGTGAGTGTTGGTGTAGTGGTGGTGTAAACAGTTTATTCAGTACTTGTGTTAGTTTCATGTCAAGGTATTTGAAGCTTTTGACCTACTCTATATTTGATTCTTCTTATTTTATCTTATGCGTCTTCTCATTTAGGCTTTTTATCGTCGACTTAGTTTTCTGTTCGTTTATTTTCATATACATTATCTTTGAGTTAAAGGTTTTCTCATCTTCTGCCATTATTACCATGTCATCTCTGATATTTGAATGTCTTCCATTTTCGAAAGTCCAACTTTATACTGTTTAATTTGTCTTTTTGTTATTTTTATTCATTATTTCACATTTAAATAATAATGAACATGGTCTACATATAAAATTTCTTCAAATACCTTCCTTGCTCTATTCCAATCAACTTCTACAATATCCCCAGGACCTATAAACATTGAGAAATTCCTTTCATTTGGGAACTACTGATGTAATTGTCTGTAGAACCTCCGGAGAGTACTTTTAGGAAAAACAGAGCTACGTCAGACGCTCTATAATAGTTTCAAATCATATTGTCTCTAAAGACAATTCCAAATAAATGATTGAACCCAGTAGTGACTGACTCTTCATCTATACCAACTTTCTAAACTTTTGTCTATGTCTTCAATCAACTGTATAACCTCTTGAGAGTAGTTTTATAAAGACCAGAGGTGCTTCAAGATATTTTTGATAATAAAATACTTCCAAATAGTTTTTATTGAAATTTATAGAGAAATGATGATTCTAATTTTTTGTTTGAAACATCTTGCTGAAACTTTTGGGCTTTGGATACCCAGGATTTTTAATTCATGTATATTGTCACTTGTCTTACTCATGGAACGTACTTTTAGGACAACTAAGTTTGTTCAAAGTTGTTACTCCAATTCTTTTGAGCCCCAAAGTCCTTTTATATACAATTGCTGTCACAAATTGTATTTGAGTGATATATAAAAGTTTCTAATCATCTTGATTCTTCAGTTTGTGAATGATTCTATGAATAATTCTCTTATATCATCTTTTGTGTTCTATCTTTTATCATGAATCTATTTTCTTCGCTCTGATTTAAATGATTTTTACAAAAAATTTATAAATACATTATTCATCGTCGTTTCATTTATCTTTAGATACTAAAAAGACCCTGAAACATACAAGTAATTTTTTATCTCTCACTACTCGTAAGTAGATAAAGACTACCCTGGAAGATAACGTGCGACCTCGGTGTCGACTAACGCACTTATAACCAACAAACCAAATTAGTATTCAAGGAGAGGCCGCCGCAAGAACAAAACGAGAAGAGCGAAACTATGTATTCTCATTTTATTTTCTTCTTCTTCTTCTTCTTCTTATTGGAATTTCTCAGAACTGGTGCTCTTCTTTTGGAACTGTATGATCTTGCTGGGAACTTTATTTTTAGTTCTGCTATGCAAGGTGTATGTGAGAATGGTACAATCTATTAGAATAGATGTTTTTATTGATATAAAAAGAGCCGTTTACAGCGCGAGATAAATAGAAGAATGTAGTCAGTAAAAGTTGTCGATAATACAATTTTTTTATCTTTGAAGAATTTAATGTCAACGTTAATGATGATGAAAATAATATTTGCTGCTTTTAAATTGATGAACTTCATTTCAATTTCAATAGTATGATTCTAAAACTTGAAAGATCTTACAGCGATCAGTCATTTCATCGATCAAAAGCAACCATTTGGGTAAACGTGACTGATCACATCCCAGCTAAGGAAAAACTATAAAGGTGGAAATCAACCGCAGTAATTGAAGTAATTAACAAATAATAGAAACTGATTATGATAAAGTTTTTATTTGTTACAAGTTTTTATCAACAATTAGAATATTTTTTACATTCTATGGGTTAATAATGACTTGGTGGAGGCTTACATCTAGTGATACCTTATATTAGGTCTATTGGCCAAATTTTTTTCAGTCTTTTCGCGTTTCGTGGCGTTAACAACTCCTCTAGTAGTGGATTTGGGTGGGTTTCTATAGTTTTGTAGTATTTGATGATCCTCTCTTGGACAACTTCTTGTCCAGTGGGCACTTCCAGGTCCACGTGAATGGTGTGATTCGTTATATATCATGAAGCATCTACTAGTTGGGATCTCTGATTAATATTTATACTAGATTTGGAAGCGCAACCCCACAGTTCTATTCCATATGTCCACATAAGCTTGATGAGAGATTTGTAGATAAGGACTTTGTTTTCAAGGGAGACTTTGGATTTTTTCCCTATCAACCAATGTAGTTTTCTTACTTTTATATTAAGTTGTTTCCAGTTAAGTTTTTTGTCTACGTGGATTCCTAAGTATTTGGCACTATCTGCTTGTGGTATTTCCGTATTATGACAAAGTTGAAAAAATATTTTGTGTGTTAAAATAGTTTCAGCGTAAATAAACTTAATAACACCACAAAAATATGCGCGTCTGATTTACTATTTAGTGATGGAAAGAATTTTTGAACTAATTGAAAGGATGAATCTTAAAATAAAGGCAAGATTTAAATTTAGCGCCATTTATGCGGCGAAGTGTTGACAACCGCAAAAAAACAAATCGACAGCTAACAGTTTACGATTAAGATAGCAGGTGGAGAGATTAATTAGAAAATTCCGGGATACAGGATCCGATGGAGATGCCAAAGAAACTGGTCGTCAAAAAACAAATCGTTCAAATGTTAATATCGAAGCATTTCGTTAGAGTGACAATCCAGGAGCCTCAATTCGACGTCGTGGATAAGAATTTCAAATTTCAAGAAGCTCTCTGTATTCACTAAGGATCTGCGTCTCTATGCTTACAAAATTCAATTAACTGAAGCCTAATCATACACAGCGAATAGTTTATTAAATTTATTATTGAACATCAACAAATGGATACTGATTTTTCGATCAAAATCATCCTAAGTGACGGGGTGGGGTTCTTAGAATCCTCATGTGATTGTCGAAAAAGAAACGCATCCACAACATATCACTGTTTGGTGTGCATTTTTTTAAAAATGAGGTTGATGAAGCAGTTACTGTTACTGATGCTGGATATCGCGACATGATAATTCAGTTCCTTGTGCCGAAATTGGATGATATTGGTGTGGCCAATATATGGTTTCAACAAGACGGTGTCACAAGTCATAAAACCCATGAAATAGTTTAATTACTGCATGAGACATTTCCAGTGTACTTTCACGTTTCAGTAATCAGAATTGGCCCCCTATATTGTGTGATTTAACACCATTAGATTTCTTTTTATGGGATTATTTAATCGTCTACAAGCCCACAACCACGAGTGCATTGAAGGAGTAGATTCAACGTGCATGAACGAAATTGTTTATACAGAAAGGGCATGAAAAAATTTGGCAAACGAATGCGTATGTGTATGCAAAATCGTGAAGACCATTTGTTTGATTATTCTACCATAAATAACCTTATCCTATGTACTTTATGATTCAATGAAAAAATTACATCTAAAAGACTATTTTTTCTATTTAATTCATAGATTGCCTTAATTTTAGGACACCCATTGTATAAAAATATAGATAAAAATTCATTGTGCAGCGCTTTACAAATAATTATTTTAACAGATTGATATAAAATTAGCTTTTAGCGGATCAAAACCATTTTGTTTTTCGTTTTTTTTATCCGTATATTTTTATAGTCAATAATTTAATAGATAAATTTTTTATCATTTCAAGCTGCCTTTTTGCAACGTTATCGATTGCGATTCTTTCTTTCTCTCATCAATTTTTTGTATATGAATCAAAACTTCCCAAATTTATCACTATTGTATTTTGATACAACTCTACTGATTTCTCATTTTTTAATTCTTTTTTTCGACTTTTTCTCGTTTTCGTTAATGATATTTAAGATAGATTAAGATAATTTCTCTTCCTCTTAACGTCCCACATGCTTCAATTATCTTAATCTTTGTGTTTTCACAAGCCACAGCTTTCTGGCTTTTCAATATTATACAGAATTTGATCTATAAAACTGATCCCATAAAAATAAGTTCAAAGAATTCATATATGGGAATCTTGGTAGCCATTCATTACTGTCTTCATCAGCGTCGAGATACTCATGAGGCCTGGAGATTCAATACCTTACCAAAAATTCACCTTTCTGTACATTGAAGATATCCAACGTGGGCTCTCATCCATCTAACATCGATGACATTGTCAAATTACTGCATTCAACAAAAACGTATTTTCATCAGAAAACTTTTATCCCTTTTTCTTTTCTGTTGATTTGGCTTATTATCTTAACCATTCCTCTATAGCCATCAACTACCGACATCACCTCTTCATTGATGAAAAATCTTTCACACCCAGTCATTTTTTCAAGTCTGGAGACAGAAAATAATCCGTGGGTACTGAATCTGGCAAATACGTTGCATGAAGTAACAATTCAAACTTTAATTCATTAATTTTGGCAATTGCAATAACGGATGTTTGAGCTGGTGGATTGTCTTGATGAAACAACACTTTCTTCTTAACCAAAAGCGACGGTTTTTACTTGATTTCTTCGCTCATCTTGTGCACAGGTTTCTTACGTCCAAATTTTTAGTTAATATGCGATGTGCAGCACTTTTTGAAATGTTTACTGTGTCTATTATCTCGTGCACTTTCAGTCGACGATCATCCAGTACCGCTTTGAGGATTTCTGGAGTCGTCACCTTATTTGGTCCACCACTGTCATGCTGGTCTTCGCAGTCTCACTCACCCAAAGAAGAATCTAGTGCAGCTTTTATATTGGTTGGGCCAACGCCAAATAAAAGTATTGTATCACATAATGATCACCAATTTTTTCCATATTTATAAATTCACTATTGATGGATGCCGAACAAATATTAAACAACGTGGCGTCTAATACAGGGTATTTCTCAAGCAACTACCGCTATCTCTGGGTCAGGCCAGGTACTTCTGGGACCATCTTCGTATGTTATTATGAACGAGTTCGGAATATCAGGTTGTAAACTAGTGAAAGCCACAATATAATAACGGTTGTGAAACGTGAGTCTTAGGACAAAAAATGTAAAAGAAAGGAAAGGAAATATCTGGTCTGAAATATGAGAACGAAACATGGAGACTACAAGGAAGTATAGATCTAGGAAAGTGCGATGGGCATTCATATAATTCGATTGAATGAACTAAGATTTTCGAGATAATTGCTTGACTCCAATTTTGAAAGACGTAGACAATTTGAAGACCTCGGAAAATACGATTGGAAGAAGTGGCAGAAGACGCAAATAGTCTTCCAAATTTACGCTCTGAACTGAAAGAATTTCGGAAAAAAAACTTAGGAGGTCAATGATCGCAGCAAGCTGTAACTACTCTTAAGTTTAACAATTTTTCGAATCTGTCGTATTTAAACCTGGAACCGTATTCCTCAATTTATGTACGGTTCCGTTCCAGGGTTAAAACCTTCTTTTTGGTACTTTTTCCCTCAGAACACCGAAAAATATCGTGGCTAAAGTTTGATATTCATTGTACAGGTATACAATCGTCAAATTAATAACAATGTCAACTTTAATTTGCGAGGAAACACTTTCATTTTCCAATAAAAACAAACTGAAAGTTCTCTAATTAACCGCAGAATATGTTGTTATTGAAATGATATTTTTAATAAAATCTAAAGTTGAATGGAAATTAGAAATTATCTCCTCGATTTACATTTATATTTTGCTCAATGTTTCCAAATTCATCACTCGGTCGAAGGAAATAATCTTTGGAATGTTTTCTAATCTTCTAGCCATTTATTTCCTTTTGGTAAATGAGTTCTTAATGACTCACGAATTTATATCGGAAGCACAAGTTAGATAAAAACTAAAAGTAATTACAAATTTACAAAAAAATAACGTTTAATACTTTCAAATAGAATCAGAGTGTCTTTTAAACAAACTTTCAACAATTCTACATGTCTACATTAACATTACAAACCCCACAAATTTGAAAATTTGATTGCGATAATTTTAGAAATTATTTCGAATGGAAAATCTTATTTTTCAATTTTAACCGACTAACAGACCCTGGGTGCTTTGGTTATTTGGTTATTACCACTTTGATATCACTTTTAAAAACTGTTTTTAGTTAATCCTGATCAAAACTACTTCTATTTGTAAAAAGCTGGCAGATATAACAAATTAATAGATTGTAAAAGCCTCAAAATCATCCTTGAAGAAAGAAATTATTCAATCTATTCCTTTAAAGAATTAATAAACAACATCTAGACAACGGAATGAAATTGATTAATAATAATATACAACAATCAGCATGGAAAACTACACCATCCTAAAGAAATGGCACCATATTCGAACACTAGAAGATAAAAATATTCTTAACGATGCTACCCAAAGACTCAAAAAGTATTGATGATCAATTGCAAGACCAAGACCGGCTTAGTCTTTGTCTTCCATGCGTGGTTTTGATCTTGATCTTGGTCTTGCAGCCTCATATGTGGTCTTGGTCTTACCGTAAAAGTCTTGCAGGTATTGCATTTTATAAATTGATCCTAAAGAGTAAAATATACCAAACCAGTTGAAAATATATCAAAATCTAAGTACGAGAATATATTATCTGCACCAATGGCGCTCGTACGGGATGTGGAATGTGTATTTCTGAAATGGTAGATAACTAGAAAAATCTAGATTATTCTAAAAATGAATACGCAAAAAGATCATATTTTGCAACCATGTATTAATTGTATTAATAAAGTTTTTAGAAACTAATTTTTGAAAGTTAAATTTATAACTGGCGCAGTCGTAGTAGGATTCCAATGCAGAAGCGCGAATATCTACGTTTTCTTCGAGGGACAGGAACTTTCAGATCGCCGAAGACTTTTAAGAAATCAGAAACGAAGAAGAGAAGAATGAAGAGAGAAGAGGAGCCACAGAACAGGATCTGAAAAATACTTCCGTTATTTTTTATTTTTAGAGATGGAGAAGTTACATGAAGAAAAATCTAGATTAATCTAAAAATTAATACGTAACAAAATCATATTTTGCAAACATGTGGCAGCATTTATTTTAATATAAAAATAGGCTTGTTGTACAACACCTTCAATGAATGTTAGTTGATTCAATCGTTGAAATTAATTAAGTTCATTCGCTTATAGAATTGTAAATTGTGTTTTTTGTATTAATAAAGTTTTTAAAAACGAATTTTCGAAAGTTAAATTTATAACTGGCGCAGTCGTAGTAGGATTCGTGCGGTCTCGGTGCACAGAAACGCGAATATCTACGTTTTCTTCGAGGGACTGGAACTTTAGATCGCTGAAGACTTTTAAGAACTCAGAAAATGGAAGAAAAGAAGAATAGAAAGAGGAGAGGGCCCATAGAACTGGATGCAAAAAATTGTAATTGTGATATTTTGTATTAATAAAGTTTTTAAAAACGAATTTTCGAAAGTTTAACTATACTTATACAAAATGTAAATTGCTTTCTTGATATTTTGAGATAAAAATAACCATTTCGTAGGAATTAATTTGGAACATTATTGGATGAATGAAAAAAAAGCAAGACTGCAAGAGTCTTGCACAACTCGGACTTAGTCTTGCCCTCGCAAGCCTTTAGCTGGTCGTAGTTGCAAAAATACAAGACCAAGACCAAGATCAGCCTCGTTCATCACTACTCAAAATAGAAATAGAACATATTAAAGAAGAAGGGATTAGTATTCACCTAAGAGAAGTTGATAGTTGATAGCTGAACTGGAAATCTTCTACGAGAGTAAAAAACTTCTAATAGAATATAACCTGTTGGTTAGAAAGATAGTAGATAGTATAGAAATGATGAAAGAATTTGTAAATCATCGAGAAAAAATTCATTTCAACCACATGAAGATCCAGATGAAGATCCCACTATAGATGAATATCCACAGATTGATCAAGTATTAGAGTTTAACTGTCCCAAAGAAGTAATAACCGAAATTGAAGGAAATATCAGTCCTAAGAAAGATCCAGGCTTTGGCCTAAGCACTGGAGAAATTTCAAACTACTACAAATGGACACTGACCAGATCATCAATGAGATGTTATCATGTCAATGTCGAGGCTATCGAGCTATTTGACAATACTAGATTAGAAGTAAGATTCAAAAGGATCAATTACTTTGTTTAGTGCTTTTAGTGGAAAATTTGAGCTTGTGTGTGCACGTTAAACTTGACAGCAATCTATTTTATAGAACCTAAGGAACCCCAAATGAGTATAGGGGTGTTTAATTACCATCTATTTTTCTTCTGTTCGGTAATAAAAGTTCTTCTCCCATTCTCATGATGTTGCCAAACTATCTGATTTGTCCCCGATTCCTTGACTATCTTTCTGGTTCACTATTATTTGCATTTTGCCGATTTTTGTCCAAATTTGTATAGAACTGAAATATTCTTTTGAACAAAGGCGGAATTAGAGGTCTATAATATGTTGAACAACTCAAAATATATGAATAGGAACAACGAATTGTTTTTTTTTGAGAATGAACTGATTATTTTTCTAGTCGAAAATAGAAACATATTTTTAAAATGCAATATAAGAGGGCTGATTTCTTTGCTCCCCTCTGGATTCACTTACATTTAAATATTGGCAAAGATGTACTGAATATTCTGTTTCGTATTCTATTGATTGTGTGCAACCAATCGCATACGGAAAACGTCACAAAATGTTTTGTTGTACAGTTGATGGTCTGAAATTTAAAGAACAGAAAGCAATAATACAAAACTAGATGCTCGAATTTCATTGGAGCGGAAGAAGTGCGTAGGAATGGAACGAAAAGGGAGGAATGAGAAGAATGTAGAACACTCAAAAATATACTTGAGATGACGTTCAGATTTAACCCTGTTTCGCGAGCCCCAATATGAGTTGATAATGGGTTTCCATAATGTGTTTCAAGTTTCCCTTCAATAACCGAGGGTAGAAGTTTATATTCTAGATGTAAGTAAATTATTTTTCAGTTGAAATGTTGAAGGAATTTCAGAATTTTAGACGGCGATAAGGATGTTTGAACATTTAATAGAAATATACTGAGTTCCCTCGTATAGGAAACTAATAAAAATTACATAAAACCATAGGTTTTCAATAGAAAAAAAACTCTTTCTTTCTAGCATCGAATTTGGAAAGTTGGCTTGCCGATTTCGGGTTTTCCAAAAGACCATCAGATGAAAACTAAAGAGAAAGTGATTTGAACATTGGAAAAGGATGAAATGTTCAAGATATACTGAAGATCAGTTGTTCGTTAAGAAGACAACACTTCTTACCACTTTCAGAAATTAAAGGCAATGTAATGATTGAGTTAACACGGAAAAATATCGGATTTAGCTTCTTGTTACTACGCCAGAATAACCAGAGATTGGTTGGGGTCTCACGATCATTTGTACCGAAGAAGATAATCCCCCAAATGTTTCCCAGGTTCGCCCTATTGAAGAGTTTGTGTACAAAAGTATTGGGAAGCCGAAAATGAGCAACAGATTTGACGTAGATATTGATAATGAAACTTTCCAGCATATGATGCAACGCGTTAAGCCAAATGAAGAAATGGTCCTTCAGTATAAATTAAAAACATTTTTCCATTGTTTCAAAATAGCACTAAAAGTTTTCCAACATACACGTCATGTATCATAATTAGAAAACTCTTTGATGCTGTGATGTAGTTTGAAAACGTCCAATATCTTCATAGTTGAAATAATTAATTTGAAAATGGAAACATTAGCTTAGTTCGCGGTAGATGTCCTGGCACCAATATTTGACGACGAGAAAGCTTTTTCCAAAGTTGATCTAAAACAACAACGTGTTCATGAATCAGAGCAGTGTTTGGCCATCTTTACAAGTAATAAAACAGATTTTTTACATCGATATGTGACAATGGATGAAACATGCATCCATTACTTCATTCCGGAATCAAAACTATCATCATCTGAGTAAACCGCAGCTGGTGAACCACGTCCGAAGGTACAACAGTCAACTGGGAAGGTTATGGCTTCAGAATATTGGGATGCGCATGGAATATTGTTCATGGACTATCTCCAAAATGGAGAGACAGTCAATATCGAATAGTACATAGAGTTTAATTTCGAAATAAAAGAAAAACTGCCACATATATTGAAGAAAAAACCATTGTTTCACTAAGACAATGTAGCGATTCATAAGTCGATGTCAACGGTGGTTAAATTGAACGAATTGCTTCCTCATCTACTGTATAGTACAGATATGGTCCTCAGTGACTACTGGCTTATCGCAAAAGACAAATCGTTCTACGAGCGCAGCATCGAGAAGTTAGAGAATCGTTGGAATGATGAATGAATGAATTACATTGATGAATTTTTGTTAATTTTTCTTATTTAGTAACACGACTTATTGAATAATGTGTTGGTTGACTTCATATTCACAAATATCGAGAATAAACCTTCGGCCAATTAATTACATACATTTTATGTATATTCTAAACGAGCATGCACATTTGATACGTTCAGAATATATTCGGAATGTGTTACAAAATACCGCGAAGAAGCTGTTTGTTTTTATAAGTATATTCTACATGAAATAAAAGATATATATATATCTTCATTATAATGTGAATTGTACACAGAAACCCTGTCAGCATTCATCTTTATTTATGTATATTAACACTATTGTTAACTAAAATGAAAATGAAAAACTATCATGACTTCAAAACATATATAATTATCTTAATTGTGTATCTTAATGTTCTCACTTTTATGTCTTGAGTTGGTATTGTTGATTGTTGTGATAGACATACAGGCACTGCCTATTTCAATTTATTATCGTGTTCACTTTTTAACTTTTGTGTTTAAAGTAACGATTTGAATCGGTTTCGACGGTTAACAGACGAGACGCAGCGCGTTCTATCTTGTATCAATGATTGATATTTTATAAAAATATTGTCGATAAAAAATATACAGTGTGAAAGTTATAACGTGCGAGAGGAAACTTGTATGTTGATTTGTTATACACCTTGATGATAAACAGGATGTCTAGGTTTGTCTAATACAAATCTTTTGATTTGGTTCTTAAGAAAATTCGTTGTAGTATAACAAACTAAAAATGAAATTAGTCAGATGTTTGTTATTAAATATGCAGAGTGACTACAAACTAAATCCACCGCGGAGGCGTTCATTCTGTGATACAAACGACTCAACTGCAATTAAATATCGAGAGCTCTAACTCAAATAAAGTAAAACGAAGAAATAGATAAAGAGCAGGGGAAGGAAAATATAGCGAGATACATAAAAGCACGAAGACTCAATTGGGTTGGGTATATAATGGGAAGAAACCCAACTGAAATGATCAAAAGAATAACGTAATCGATCCCATTGTGGCCAAGGAGAAGAGGCAGACCAAGAAAGACTTGGATAAAAGAAATAGAGGAACCGAAAGGTATGGGAAATAATAACAAAAGCAGCAAAAACAAACGATAAACTATAAAGAAAACAAAAATAGAAAACGATTAGTAATCCACCTCAAAAAAGGATTTTTAAGCAATAGTCATAACCCAAAGGATTGAAAGGCTTGATGATGATGATGATTTTTCTTGTATACATAATCTTTATAAACAGTTCTATATTTACAAGATTCATCTAATTTTTTTAATAACTCTACAGTTTTTAAGATATTTAGATAAAATTTTGAGATGATTAAGTCTATTCTATAGTATCTTCACTTGTAAGCAAAAAAAAAATCACTCAAATCGCAGTCAAAAGATTCTAGCAAAAAATCTGTAGCTTCAATTATTTTTCTGATTTTAGCATCTCAAAGCTCATCATAAGGGATCCAATAAATGTCACTACTTATCCGATTTCATGGCTGGTACAGGATTTGAGGTCCGAACTTTTATCCTAAGTTAGTCCCATGAATCCACAAGTCCGGGCTATGCGCTGGACAATCCTTAGCGGCAATTTCAACATCTGGTAATTACTGCCGTACGGAAACTCCAATATGTGGACTGGCATTGTCTTGCATTAGGATAAAGTTTTTGACGTAGAAAACGACGTCATCCCCTACAATTTCTTCTATGCATTGGTTCCGTGTTAATACCTTCGCTCCATCGCCAGTTTAAATAAAAATCAATTCGATTTTTGCTTCAAATAGAATGCCCGCCCAAACCATCCAGAAACTTCCTCCAAAAGGTCTTCTGTATATTCGTCCTTTTCTATAGCTAACATATAAGCACAGTCTATTCTCTAGCAAATCGTAGACTGGCTGCTCGCTTGTCTGGGGATAATTTGGGGCCAATAGCTGACCTTTTTGGCTCAAGGTTAGCTATCTTTAGTCTTCTTCTGACTGTCCAGCAACTGCTCGCATTTCTCTGAGCTCTTATTGGACTTATTGGCCGATTTCTTGTCGATGTGCTGACAATGAATCAGTCTCGCTACCATACAGGCATACTCTGCTTTCGTCTGAGAAAATAACGAAACCCCATTGTTCGTTAGTCCAATTAACGTGTTCTCTACCAAATCGTAGACTGGCTGCTCGGTCGCCTGGGGTTAATTTGGGGCCAGTAGCTGGCCTTTTTAGCTTTAGTCTTCTTCTGAATGTCCAGCAACTGCCCGCACTTCTCTGAGCTCTTGTTGGAGCCTATTTCTTATCGATGTATTGATAACGAATCAGTGACCTTGGATGTGCACCTTTTTCTTGTTTCATTTTGAAAACATCATATTCAGCGCACTGGCCACTTCTCGCTAACTCTAGCCTTGTTGTGATGTGCCCAGTTTCAAGCAAAATTCTTAATTGTTGCTAATTGAGATATGGTGGGTTACGGATCATAGCATATTGTTGGAATGTAAGAACAAGAAACCTCTCAATATATCTTTGTAAAGCTAATACTACCAGATATTAGATTGTATCAAGAAAAATTTCGTGTTAAATTTCTTGCCAGTAATTTGCAATTCTAAGGGGTGTCGCCTTGGCTTAATCTTTTCAGAAAATTTGCCTCCACAACTTTTCACTGACCGTCATATTTTCTCGATAAGATTCTTGTGACGATGATAAAGCGATCAACGAAGAACTTCTTCATATTATAACAGATATAGTTTAATTATTAAATGTGATGTTTTTCATTTTAAGCCAACTGATCATACTCAATTTCTAGCTTGTTATACGGTAAATCAGAAAAGTAGTGCGCGACGAAAATTAAATTATTGTGGTTAGAGTACAAGGCTTATATGCGAAAGGTCCCAGGTTCAAGTCGCACTCATTCCAATTGTTCTTTCCATTTATTTAGTAATAACTTAATTAAGAGACATAGTTTACGCACCAGTGCGTGAAGAAAATTACCATTAAACTTTTGATAAAATTTTCGCCTGTAGAAAAAATATTGTATCCAATTCGTGTGTAAAGGCTTTTTTTCGACTCATGCGATTGTCTATAATATTCAAATTCGTCGAAAAGAAGCTACTTTACACACTTGTTACATAAATAATTATTTATATTCTAATAAACTAGTTGACTAACTTTGCATTTTGTTATAACTAAAAGTATATTTCAGGAAGTAGGAATTAGAAAAAAAAATTAGTGTGGTAAAACCAATTTAGAGGTTTTTATGTTTGTTTATGGAAATGATCTCTTCGAGACAACACAAAAACCAGACACGGCAAGCTAATTTTTCAAAATCTTTTCCATCAGAATGCGTTTACAATTTCCATAATAAAGATGTTTATTTCACAGTAACTCTGTTTTCTTTCTTAACACTCGTACAGACTTAGTTAATTTGAAGTAACAAACTGACGCTGCTTGTTCTAAAAATATAAAAATTCCCATCAGTCGATTTATGGTGAAAATGTTTACTTTGGATGTTCATCAAGGATAGAAACGAGAACGGAATACGAAATTTTCAGAGTTTGCTATTTTTTACAGAAACATTTTCTTTTGTTAACAAGTTTATGGCTAAAGAAATTTATACAGAGTAGAAAGTTCAACAACTTTTTAAAGTAATAAATAATAAAACTCTAAGATGTATTTCTTGGTATAATCCAACATGGTTTCTACTTCCACTATAATTAATATACATGAAGACAATAAACTCCGAAGTTTTGAAGATAGCCACTCTAGGATTCAATTGGAACCAATCCATTGAAGCCATTTTCTTGGATGTCAGCAAAACCATCGACCATCCCTGGTACAACGTCCTGATATACAAGATAAGAGTGGTCGGATATTCCAGAGAAGCTTCAACGGAATCACATGAAAACACAAGGCAATAGCTATCAGAAGCATACAACTGACTATGGTAGCACGAAGATCCCAAGAAGCTAGGCACAGAATCCAGTTTAGTGCATATCGGGAAAGATCAGCTTCAAATTATATTCTTCGAAAGAAAGATACTAGAAGACAACGTGAACATCGTAGAAGTACAAATCACCTGGAACATCTAGTCCAAACAATTGATAGTCATCCTAGACCAAGGACTGATATCCAAGGAGCACGTCCTAATGGACAAGACAAGGAAAGCAGAGAACTACTAGCAGAAGTCATCGGTAGACGATTCAAATTGGAAACGATCAGCGCCATCATGATTCCCTCTTGGTACCTCAAGATGCAGCCAGCTGTTTTATCCAGAATTCGAGACTAAAAAAGATAGGAATATATCACGGAGGAAACCGCCAGAAGAAGACGTCAAGGGCTCTCTGCCTACCCCAACAACGAACTACATCAGAGAAAATTACGCCAGGCATTAAAAGCTGAGAAATCAGCTGGACTATTCGTAGTGAAGACAAATTTTATTCGGCGAGATCACGAGTAGGGATAGTTAGAAAATGGAATTCACTCTTTAAGGTTGTATTTAGTTGTAATACGTCATAAGAAACATATAGAGACTGCCAAAAAGACAGACATGCCAGAACCGAAGTTAAAAAAGGGGTAGTGTACTTGGTATCATTCTGAAGAAAACCCATCAATGTAAAAAGGAGAGGGAGTAAAAAACAAAATTAGATAAGTAACAGCATATTTTACTTGATAGTATTTGTAAGGACTCAGTAAAGACCCTTTCTGATACGTTCCTAAATATTTTACTACCATTTTGATTCATTCCGCGGCTAGTTATTGATTTGAATTTCAAAAATTCTTGTTACTATCTTTGCATATTTGAATAATTCAATTCAAATAACTTTCTCATTGAATAGAACTGCGTCGAATCAATTTCTATAAATATAAAGAAATTCCCTTAGCAATAAAACGAAGAAATAGTTGATGGCGACGAGCAGTCTACGTAACGAAAGGAATGTCATGTGTTGGCTTTACCGATCGCCGATGCCGTGCCGGCCTGAAAAAACAAAACTGGTTGGTAGGCCGGTTCGTGCGAAATGGTCAAGTTTATCCTCATATCTGGTTGTGGTAATAGACCAGTCAAATAAAAATAAAATGAAACGTTTCATTAAAACTACCAATAGAAATGTAAATTAAACAATTGTACGTACGGATGATGACTATGAATTTTAAGGAAATATTCTTTTAACCAACAGCTGCGTTAATCAAAAGGGTTCAGCTACGTCCCATAATTATCTCTTCCTTTCAGTTTGGGTACAATCCTACAGCGTTTCCCATTTGTTTTAGTACAATCTTTACCGTCTCTCACCAAGCCTTCATGCAAATCTCATCTTAAATTTGTCAACGCTGAAGAATCCACACAAGAAACAGTATTTAATTCACAAAAAACAGATAAAATCGGACAAAAAACTAATTGCTGATGCAGACTGTATCGAAACATAGGACAAATCAACATAAAACCATCATCAAGAATGCGAGAACATGAAAACAGCGTCTAGAACAAATAAATAACATCAGACCTATTCAAACATCATCAAGCACCAGGCTACAGACCCGATTTCGAAAACCAAAGGGTTCGTATTGTAAGAGAAGCTGAAGAAATAGAAAAATCAGGACTTGGAAAATAATTTTAATAACAGTCAGAGCATCCTCAATAGAATTCTTTTATAACGAACTTGAGTTGTCACAGATTTAATCATGTCTAGGATCGAATGATCTTTAATTTAACAAACCAAGCATTTTTCTATGAATCTTTGCACAAAATTTCACGGTTTTCTATTAGTTAATTTAGGTAATGACTTTTTTGGAACAACGTTAGTCAACAAAGTCTTAATATTGTTCCAATCGTGGAAACATCTGATAGAATATGACTTGGCCCTTTGTCATAATTCGAAATCGGTCCAGACTTTTATCCGGGAATATAAATTGAAATTGTACGTTTAGCCTGGTAATTCACCAAACCTAAATCCAAGAAACGTTTTGTTAAGATATATTTTACTGCTAAGTTTAGAACATGTGAATGACTGATTCATTCACTCATCAACGCCCAGCCATGGCTATTAAAGATAGAGACATGAAATTTTGAGGGTATGTTTGTATCGGTGTGTAGAGGTGCGCTAAGAAAGGATTTTGCGAAATTTCGATATTAAAGTGGTAAACCGGGGTATGTTTGCAAATTCGATTTTTTCGTTTTTCTCGGCCGCTAATTGAGATATCGACTTCGTTTTTGCACTAGAACATTCTCTACAAATACCTAAAAACCAATTTCTGCGATTTTCAAAATTCGACTTGGAAAGGGTTAAAAGAGTTAAACAAAAAGTTTTATGACGGAACTATATATTTAGCAATTCTTCATGACGAAACGAGATATCAAAGCGATTCTTTTTTAGAAATTGGTCCCGTGTGAATATCTAGTTTCTCCGTTTTTGGAATTTTTTTTTTGATTTCTTTAAAAAGGGTTAAATATTAATTTCAGCGAAATATGGCAAAACAATTAATGTGGTTTACAGAGAAGTATTAAAATACATTATAATATGATACAATATTTTGTTTTACTTTTTTGTAATCATTGTTACTTTAATAATAAATCATTTATTTAATATCTTTATGTTGTTTTTTTTCTTTATAACACTTCCAAATTGAATTAATGCATAAGTCATTTCTCATTGAGTTATCCCTATATTACGCGAGGTTCAATAAACCGCGGATGAAGATGAAGTTAAGAAAAAAAAATTAATTTTACATCTCTAAACTATTAATAAATTGATTTTAAACAGATTTTTAAGTCTTCGAAATGAATACGACGCCATTTTATGTTCCAAAAGTGCGCAAATTAAGAGAAAATGGTAAACACTTACTAGAAAATATTTTTTTGTCTTGCATTGACTGGACTAATACTAAAATCCTCATTTGCTTTTCTGTTATTCACTCTGAATGGTTATTTTGTATTTGTGTTGATGCCATTAAACTTATAGATATTGTAACTTCGGAAGGTTTCCAGATGTTGGGGTAATAAAAATAATGACAAGTCTAATTTATAACATCGACAAATTTTTGTCTAATTTGAGGATGATTTTAGATACACTGTAATTCTTAATTAAACAAAGCGCCTAGATTGATCCTCTCTGTGATATATCGCCCTAATTAAAGCACTTTTTATCAAATAACTTTTATTTGTTAGACAAACCATTTTATTCGAAGAAGGGTGTCGAAAATAAACATACAAATGTAAATTTTATGACTGTCAAGAGCATTCCTGTTTTATGGGGGTTTGTTAAAAACCTTAGAGACCACTACTTGGTTTATCCCACAAAATTATCATTTACAATAATGTAACTACTTGGAAATATTGTTTTTGTTAGCATATATATGTGATAAGTTTTGTCGTGGACGTCTTTATACGAGGGTAGCTACTTAAATTTCGAGATAGACAAATAAAAACAAATATTAATAACTCGATATGTGTTTATTATCTTTCAAAATATTCTCCATTAAGATCAAATTATTTTTACATGCGTTTGAACTTGAACCAATTATCGAAGCATTCCGATTGAGATACCTCCAAAACATGTGATTTGAACGCATCTTCAAGTGTAGAAAAACGTCCTCGAAATGTTAAACAAAGACTGTAAAGTATCTGTAAGTCCGGTCACGACTAAAATTTTATAATGTCAATGTCATATTTGACATATTCACATCAGTGTTGCCATATCTCAAAATTTAAGTAGCCACCTTCGTAATTGTGATTGAAGAATTTATTTAAGCTGAATTTGATCGAACTTCTCATTTTTGAAATTTTAATTTCAGAGAAGATAATACATGAAAATATAAATCAATCTCGAGATAGTTTTGTTAAATTTTGAAAACTGCAAACACATAAAGTTGCTCGGTAATTTTATACTTTCGCGGTCCCCTCGTTTTTTGGCTCTAGAATTTCGAAAAATCATCCGATTTCGATGAATTTTTTTTAAATCTTCGTTTTTACGTCGAATTTATGAAAAAAAATATGGGAAATATATCACCTGGTGATTTCTTATAGTTTTATGACTTTGAATGTGATTATAAACGTACTTCTTCGCAAAAATAATCGTTTTTACAAAGCATCAAACGCAGTTCGTATATTTTTTTGTTTATCTCCACAAAAACACGAATAGTTTGAGAAAAAAATTTGAGAATTGTTTGTTTATTAATTATTTATCTCACTTAAAGATTTCATATAGTTTTTTGACTTTAAATTTTATCATAAACGCTCTAGAAAATCGAAAAATCATCCGATATCGATGAATTTTTTTTTAAATCTTCGTTTTTACGTCGAATTTACGAAAAAAAATATGGGAAATCTATCACCTGGAGACTTCTTATAGTTTTATGACTTTGAATGTGATTATAAACGTACTTCTTCGCAAAAATAATCGTTTTTACAAAGCATCAAACGCAGTTCGTATATTTTTTTGTTAATCTACACAAAAACACGAATAGTTTGAGAAAAAAATTTGAGAATTGTTTGTTTATTAATTATTTATCTCACTTAAAGATTTCATATAGTTTTTTGACTTTAAATTTTATCATAAACGCTCTAGAAAATCGAAAAATCATCCGATATCGATGAATTTTTTTTTAAATCTTCGTTTTTACGTCGAATTTATGAAAAAAAATATGGGAAATCTATCACCTGGTGATTTCTTATAGTTTTATGACTTTGAATGTGATTATAAACGTACTTCTTCGCAAAAATAATCGTTTTTACAAAGCATCAAACGCAGTTCGTATATTTTTTTGTTAATCTACACAAAAACACGAATAGTTTGAGAAAAAAATTTGAGAATTGTTTGTTTATTAATTATTTATCTCACTTAAAGATTTCATATAATTTTTTGACTTTAAATTTTATCATAAACGCTCTAGAAAATCGAAAAATCATCCGATATCGATGAATTTTTTTTTAAATCTTCGTTTTTACGTCGAATTTATGAAAAAAAATATGGGAAATCTATCACCTGGAGATTTCTTATAGTTTTATGACTTTGAATGTGATTATAAACGTACTTCTTCGCAAAAATAATCGTTTTTACAAAGCATCAAACGCAGTTCGTATATTTTTTTGTTAATCTACACAAAAACACGAATAGTTTGAGAAAAAAATTTGAGAATTGTTTGTTTATTAATTATTTATCTCACTTAAAGATTTCATATAGTTTTTTGACTTTAAATTTTATCATAAACGCTCTAGAAAATCGAAAAATCATCCGATATCGATGAATTTTTTTTTAAATCTTCGTTTTTACGTCGAATTTATGAAAAAAAATATGGGAAATCTATCACCTGGTGATTTCTTATAGTTTTATGACTTTGAATGTGATTATAAACGTACTTCTTCGCAAAAATAATCGTTTTTACAAAGCATCAAACGCAGTTCGTATATTTTTTTGTTAATCTACACAAAAACACGAATAGTTTGAGAAAAAAATTTGAGAATTGTTTGTTTATTAATTATTTATCTCACTTAAAGATTTCATATAGTTTTTTGACTTTAAATTTTATCATAAACGCTCTAGAAAATCGAAAAATCATCCGATATCGATGAATTTTTTTTTAAATCTTCGTTTTTACGTCGAATTTATGAAAAAAAATATGGGAAATCTATCACCTGGTGATTTCTTATAGTTTTATGACTTTGAATGTGATTATAAACGTACTTCTTCGCAAAAATAATCGTTTTTACAAAGCATCAAACGCAGTTCGTATATTTTTTTGTTAATCTACACAAAAACACGAATAGTTTGAGAAAAAAATTTGAGAATTGTTTGTTTATTAATTATTTATCTCACTTAAAGATTTCATATAGTTTTTTGACTTTAAATTTTATCATAAACGCTCTAGAAAATCGAAAAATCATCCGATATCGATGAATTTTTTTTTAAATCTTCGTTTTTACGTCGAATTTATGAAAAAAAATATGGGAAATATATCACCTGGAGACTTCTTATAGTTTTATGACTTTGAATGTGATTATAAACGTACTTCTTCGCAAAAATAATCGTTTTTACAAAGCATCAAACGCAGTTCGTATATTTTTTTGTTAATCTACACAAAAACACGAATAGTTTGAGAAAAAAATTTGAGAATTGTTTGTTTATTAATTATTTATCTCACTTAAAGATTTCATATAGTTTTTTGACTTTAAATTTTATCATAAACGCTCTAGAAAATCGAAAAATCATCCGATATCGATGAATTTTTTTTTAAATCTTCGTTTTTACGTCGAATTTATGAAAAAAAATATGGGAAATCTATCACCTGGTGATTTCTTATAGTTTTATGACTTTGAATGTGATTATAAACGTACTTCTTCGCAAAAATAATCGTTTTTACAAAGCATCAAACGCAGTTCGTATATTTTTTTGTTAATCTACACAAAAACACGAATAGTTTGAGAAAAAAATTTGAGAATTGTTTGTTTATTAATTATTTATCTCACTTAAAGATTTCATATAATTTTTTGACTTTAAATTTTATCATAAACGCTCTAGAAAATCGAAAAATCATCCGATATCGATGAATTTTTTTTTAAATCTTCGTTTTTACGTCGAATTTATGAAAAAAAATATGGGAAATCTATCACCTGGAGATTTCTTATAGTTTTATGACTTTGAATGTGATTATAAACGTACTTCTTCGCAAAAATAATCGTTTTTACAAAGCATCAAACGCAGTTCGTATATTTTTTTGTTAATCTACACAAAAACACGAATAGTTTGAGAAAAAAATTTGAGAATTGTTTGTTTATTAATTATTTATCTCACTTAAAGATTTCATATAGTTTTTTGACTTTAAATTTTATCATAAACGCTCTAGAAAATCGAAAAATCATCCGATATCGATGAATTTTTTTTTAAATCTTCGTTTTTACGTCGAATTTATGAAAAAAAATATGGGAAATCTATCACCTGGTGATTTCTTATAGTTTTATGACTTTGAATGTGATTATAAACGTACTTCTTCGCAAAAATAATCGTTTTTACAAAGCATCAAACGCAGTTCGTATATTTTTTTGTTAATCTACACAAAAACACGAATAGTTTGAGAAAAAAATTTGAGAATTGTTTGTTTATTAATTATTTATCTCACTTAAAGATTTCATATAGTTTTTTGACTTTAAATTTTATCATAAACGCTCTAGAAAATCGAAAAATCATCCGATATCGATGAATTTTTTTTTAAATCTTCGTTTTTACGTCGAATTTATGAAAAAAAATATGGGAAATCTATCACCTGGTGATTTCTTATAGTTTTATGACTTTGAATGTGATTATAAACGTACTTCTTCGCAAAAATAATCGTTTTTACAAAGCATCAAACGCAGTTCGTATATTTTTTTGTTAATCTACACAAAAACACGAATAGTTTGAGAAAAAAATTTGAGAATTGTTTGTTTATTAATTATTTATCTCACTTAAAGATTTCATATAGTTTTTTGACTTTAAATTTTATCATAAACGCTCTAGAAAATCGAAAAATCATCCGATATCGATGAATTTTTTTTTAAATCTTCGTTTTTACGTCGAATTTATGAAAAAAAATATGGGAAATATATCACCTGGAGACTTCTTATAGTTTTATGACTTTGAATGTGATTATAAACGTACTTCTTCGCAAAAATAATCGTTTTTACAAAGCATCAAACGCAGTTCGTATATTTTTTTGTTAATCTACACAAAAACACGAATAGTTTGAGAAAAAAATTTGAGAATTGTTTGTTTATTAATTATTTATCTCACTTAAAGATTTCATATAATTTTTTGACTTTAAATTTTATCATAAACGCTCTAGAAAATCGAAAAATCATCCGATATCGATGAATTTTTTTTTAAATCTTCGTTTTTACGTCGAATTTATGAAAAAAAATATGGGAAATCTATCACCTGGAGATTTCTTATAGTTTTATGACTTTGAATGTGATTATAAACGTACTTCTTCGCAAAAATAATCGTTTTTACAAAGCATCAAACGCAGTTCGTATATTTTTTTGTTAATCTACACAAAAACACGAATAGTTTGAGAAAAAAATTTGAGAATTGTTTGTTTATTAATTATTTATCTCACTTAAAGATTTCATATAGTTTTTTGACTTTAAATTTTATCATAAACGCTCTAGAAAATCGAAAAATCATCCGATATCGATGAATTTTTTTTTAAATCTTCGTTTTTACGTCGAATTTATGAAAAAAAATATGGGAAATCTATCACCTGGTGATTTCTTATAGTTTTATGACTTTGAATGTGATTATAAACGTACTTCTTCGCAAAAATAATCGTTTTTACAAAGCATCAAACGCAGTTCGTATATTTTTTTGTTTATCTCCACAAAAACACGAATAGTTTGAGAAAAAAATTTGAGAATTGTTTGTTTATTAATTATTTATCTCACTTAAAGATTTCATATAGTTTTTTGACTTTAAATTTTATCATAAACGCTCTAGAAAATCGAAAAATCATCCGATATCGATGAATTTTTTTTTAAATCTTCGTTTTTACGTCGAATTTATGAAAAAAAATATGGGAAATCTATCACCTGGTGATTTCTTATAGTTTTATGACTTTGAATGTGATTATAAACGTACTTCTTCGCAAAAATAATCGTTTTTACAAAGCATCAAACGCAGTTCGTATATTTTTTTGTTAATCTACACAAAAACACGAATAGTTTGAGAAAAAAATTTGAGAATTGTTTGTTTATTAATTATTTATCTCACTTAAAGATTTCATATAGTTTTTTGACTTTAAATTTTATCATAAACGCTCTAGAAAATCGAAAAATCATCCGATATCGATGAATTTTTTTTTAAATCTTCGTTTTTACGTCGAATTTATGAAAAAAAATATGGGAAATCTATCACCTGGTGATTTCTTATAGTTTTATGACTTTGAATGTGATTATAAACGTACTTCTTCGCAAAAATAATCGTTTTTACAAAGCATCAAACGCAGTTCGTATATTTTTTTGTTAATCTACACAAAAACACGAATAGTTTGAGAAAAAAATTTGAGAATTGTTTGTTTATTAATTATTTATCTCACTTAAAGATTTCATATAGTTTTTTGACTTTAAATTTTATCATAAACGCTCTAGAAAATCGAAAAATCATCCGATATCGATGAATTTTTTTTTAAATCTTCGTTTTTACGTCGAATTTATGAAAAAAAATATGGGAAATCTATCACCTGGAGATTTCTTATAGTTTTATGACTTTGAATGTGATTATAAACGTACTTCTTCGCAAAAATAATCGTTTTTACAAAGCATCAAACGCAGTTCGTATATTTTTTTGTTAATCTACACAAAAACACGAATAGTTTGAGAAAAAAATTTGAGAATTGTTTGTTTATTAATTATTTATCTCACTTAAAGATTTCATATAGTTTTTTGACTTTAAATTTTATCATAAACGCTCTAGAAAATCGAAAAATCATCCGATATCGATGAATTTTTTTTTAAATCTTCGTTTTTACGTCGAATTTATGAAAAAAAATATGGGAAATCTATCACCTGGTGATTTCTTATAGTTTTATGACTTTGAATGTGATTATAAACGTACTTCTTCGCAAAAATAATCGTTTTTACAAAGCATCAAACGCAGTTCGTATATTTTTTTGTTTATCTCCACAAAAACACGAATAGTTTGAGAAAAAAATTTGAGAATTGTTTGTTTATTAATTATTTATCTCACTTAAAGATTTCATATAGTTTTTTGACTTTAAATTTTATCATAAACGCTCTAGAAAATCGAAAAATCATCCGATATCGATGAATTTTTTTTTAAATCTTCGTTTTTACGTCGAATTTATGAAAAAAAATATGGGAAATATATCACCTGGAGACTTCTTATAGTTTTATGACTTTGAATGTGATTATAAACGTACTTCTTCGCAAAAATAATCGTTTTTACAAAGCATCAAACGCAGTTCGTATATTTTTTTGTTAATCTACACAAAAACACGAATAGTTTGAGAAAAAAATTTGAGAATTGTTTGTTTATTAATTATTTATCTCACTTAAAGATTTCATATAGTTTTTTGACTTTAAATTTTATCATAAACGCTCTAGAAAATCGAAAAATCATCCGATATCGATGAATTTTTTTTTAAATCTTCGTTTTTACGTCGAATTTATGAAAAAAAATATGGGAAATCTATCACCTGGTGATTTCTTATAGTTTTATGACTTTGAATGTGATTATAAACGTACTTCTTCGCAAAAATAATCGTTTTTACAAAGCATCAAACGCAGTTCGTATATTTTTTTGTTAATCTACACAAAAACACGAATAGTTTGAGAAAAAAATTTGAGAATTGTTTTTTTATTAATTATTTATCTCACTTAAAGATTTCATATAGTTTTTTGACTTTAAATTTTATCATAAACGCTCTAGAAAATCGAAAAATCATCCGATATCGATGAATTTTTTTTTAAATCTTCGTTTTTACGTCGAATTTATGAAAAAAAATATGGGAAATATATCACCTGGAGACTTCTTATAGTTTTATGACTTTGAATGTGATTATAAACGTACTTCTTCGCAAAAATAATCGTTTTTACAAAGCATCAAACGCAGTTCGTATATTTTTTTGTTAATCTACACAAAAACACGAATAGTTTGAGAAAAAAATTTGAGAATTGTTTGTTTATTAATTATTTATCTCACTTAAAGATTTCATATAGTTTTTTGACTTTAAATTTTATCATAAACGCTCTAGAAAATCGAAAAATCATCCGATATCGATGAATTTTTTTTTAAATCTTCGTTTTTGCGTCGAATTTATGAAAAAAAATATGGGAAATATATCACCTGGAGACTTCTTATAGTTTTATGACTTTGAATGTGATTATAAACGTACTTCTTCGCAAAAATAATCGTTTTTACAAAGCATCAAACGCAGTTCGTATATTTTTTTGTTAATCTACACAAAAACACGAATAGTTTGAGAAAAAAATTTGAGAATTGTTTGTTTATTAATTATTTATCTCACTTAAAGATTTCATATAGTTTTTTGACTTTAAATTTTATCATAAACGCTCTAGAAAATCGAAAAATCATCCGATATCGATGAATTTTTTTTTAAATCTTCGTTTTTGCGTCGAATTTATGAAAAAAAATATGGGAAATATATCACCTGGAGACTTCTTATAGTTTTATGACTTTGAATGTGATTATAAACGTACTTCTTCGCAAAAATAATCGTTTTTACAAAGCATCAAACGCAGTTCGTATATTTTTTTGTTAATCTACACAAAAACACGAATAGTTTGAGAAAAAAATTTGAGAATTGTTTGTTTATTAATTATTTATCTCACTTAAAGATTTCATATAATTTTTTGACTTTAAATTTTATCATAAACGCTCTAGAAAATCGAAAAATCATCCGATATCGATGAATTTTTTTTTAAATCTTCGTTTTTACGTCGAATTTATGAAAAAAAATATGGGAAATCTATCACCTGGAGATTTCTTATAGTTTTATGACTTTGAATGTGATTATAAACGTACTTCTTCGCAAAAATAATCGTTTTTACAAAGCATCAAACGCAGTTCGTATATTTTTTTGTTAATCTACACAAAAACACGAATAGTTTGAGAAAAAAATTTGAGAATTGTTTGTTTATTAATTATTTATCTCACTTAAAGATTTCATATAGTTTTTTGACTTTAAATTTTATCATAAACGCTCTAGAAAATCGAAAAATCATCCGATATCGATGAATTTTTTTTTAAATCTTCGTTTTTACGTCGAATCGTTTGTGAAAAAAATTTTAGAATTGTTTGTTTATTGTTTCTAACTATAAATTTTATCATAAACGCTCTAGAAAATCGAAAAATCATCCGATTTCGATGATTATTTTTAATCTTTTAATAAATTTATGTGAAAAAATGTAGGAAATATCTTACTTGAAGATTATATATAGTTTATGACTTGGAGAGAAATTTTTATTATTTTTAATTGTAAAAACATAATAAATCGACATTTTTGTGTAAATTTTTTCTTCAATTTGTTCAATTTTTTGTGTAAATTATGGAGAAAAATAAAACAACTTCATTTGATTATTTGGAAAAAAGTCCTGAAAATATGAGTTTTCATTTTTTTCGTAAATCCGCCGTAAAAACGAAAATTTTTAAAAAAATATCGGATGATTTATCGATTTTTTATAACCAAAAAACGAGGGGACCGCGAAATTATAAAATTAGGAAAGCATTGAGAGCGCTAGGCCCCCAAAAACTTTGTGTTGGGAGTCTGTCAGACTACGTGTCAGAGCTTAAGGGTTGAAAAAATTATTATAGAATGACAAAAATAGAAAATTGGACATTTTCCAATCAGATTTGAACCCTAAACAATTTGACAGGTAACCACGTGATCGAAGTGGACCGAAGTGGACGGTATATAGCTTGGGTTGGAGGTGATGACTCAGAATATGCAACAATTCATTACTGAAATAAATACAGAACTTGAAAAAATGATTCTACCCCTGCAATTAAGCAAAAAGAGGTATTGAAAAGAGAAAATCGCATAAATGACATATAATTTGAGAAGAAGTTGTTTGAAATGACGGCTAGAATGTGCCTAATCCAACCTAACCTAATTTTATCTAACCTAACCTAACTTAATCTAATCTAACTCAACCCAAGTCAATTTTAAAGTACGCATGTGATCGGTCGTAAACTGATTCGGAATTTGATTCCCTAATGCAATCAAAAATCTAGTTTAATAGGTTCTTCAACCATAATTTTACACTAAGTATTTGTTTCACTTCGTATATTCACAAGTAATATTTGTTTTTTTTTTCTTTCTAGGTAAGAAAAACCTTCTTTATTAACTGATGTAAGTACAACAGAAATTATATCCATCATAGAATAATATTTTTTAGTTAATTAGTGTATTCAAACTCAAAATTCGAATATAAATGAATATTAGTTGTTATTTTCTGTATATTCGAATTTAATAAATTGAATATTAGCTCTTCTAAACAACTCAGACACCATTTTTCGAATTAAAAAACAGTAAATACTTATTCCTTTCAAATAAAATCAATTATAAAAAAAACTTTTTATAACCACATTCGAATAGCTATTAATAATCATTTATCACGAACTATAAGCTTATTTTATTATTTATCATGTGTTTCGTTGAACTCATTTCAATTTATTGTTTTTCGAAGTGATAATCAATAACTCTCGATGATATTAAGACCATCTTCAGGTTTTTCGTGTAAATTTTCTCGATTGAAACCAGCTGAACAGAGCCGTTGCGCCAAATATTTTTTATTACTTGTGTACTTGCAGTTTTTTTCAAATTATCAAATATTAATTCATACTAAAATAAGCATTGACATTGTTATAATTTCATTAATTATACTCTTTATACGAGGGTCGCTACTCAAGTTTTGATATAAACGAAAATATATTTATAATTCGATTTGTCTTTATTGTTTTTCAAAATTGTCTCCATTAAAATGTTCATTCCGATTGAGGTACCTCCAAAACATATAATTTGAACGAATTAACCACTTCAGGTATAAAAAGGCGTTAATCTCGCAAATTATTTTTCATCCGCGGGAATAGGGCTTCCAAACAAGGACTGTACGGCCAAGGACCCATCAATTTGATGTTTTTTATATTCAAAAACGTTTTTGTTTGAACTGATGTGTGACAATTCGTATTGTCATGGTAGAGAATGATTCGTCTTTGGACACACGAATGTTTTGGCTGGAGTTTTTCCTCTATTAAAAACTTTTTTTTGACAAAAGCACTACAAGGTCATTTTAATCAATTAGAGCAAAGAAATTTGACAATTAATAGATAATAATAATAAATTGTCTTGTTAAATTACATGCGAACTATTTGCGCCCCGTATAATCTGTACGTAAATTTTGAAGAACGTCAATAAACTAAAAATACTTCCATATAATTCAATATTTCTATTGATTTTTCTCAACGGGCCGGATTATGGAATCAAAAAGGCCGGATCCGGCCCACGGGCCAGTTTTGCCCACCCTTGCTATAATAGAACGGTGGCAGCATTTGCAGTACAACATTTCTTTGTATCAATCGACACGAGAGTTTTTATGAGGGATTGTTAAATTATGCGGTATCCAATCAACCAATCAAAGCACGAAAATGTATCAAATATTTGTAAGCAACTCAAAAAGCATTCGAATGACACCACGTTCTGAGTACATTCACCATTAAATATGTCAAACTTTATGTCAAACTTGACATCAGTATTGTCACATGTCAAAACTTAAATGGCAACCCTCGTACGTACATATAGGTCTTTTCAAATGACTGCAGTAGTTACTTTTAACCCAGAACTGTACTATTCAAACGGTTGGATTTAAAATTAATTATCTAACGGTTTAAATTCAATATTTTCCATTACCAATCGAAGAAATTATGACCAAACGAAAACTAAAATTATGAATAAAAGGTGGATGTCCAACTAAAACTATGAAAGTGAAAAAATTATTCATTTGGAATCATAAGAAGCCCAAACATCAGTTTGATGTAAGTACTGAAAGTTGTACCAGAAAAACAATGCTAAGAGAAGATTTCAAGTACTGAGGATCCATCTCAACATCTAACTGAAGGAATTGGCCGAATGTACCAGAGAAGACTTATTAGAAGTATCTTAATTATTGGTGGAAAAATCTTGTGTAAAATAGCACTGTCTGCGATGTCGGACACTTCCATTAAACTCAATGCTTTTGGTAATTATCAGATAATTCAGTGTTAATAAGTTTGGCTGATAGATCTATCCAACTATCAGATCCTGAATTTAGATGCTTAGCTATTCAAAAAGCAAAAACTGCATCGAAAGAAAATAATTATGTGGAAAAAATGATAAATAACATATTCAAGAAAAGGATAAACAGATACTACAATCAATTTAAAAACAAAACTGAAACGAAACATCAAAACATAAAACATTTTTCCTTGTCATATGGACAAGGACTTTCCCAACAATTATCGTATTATTTCAATAAATATGATATTAATATAAGTCATAGAAGACATAAATTTAAATCTAAAACACCAGAAAATAAAAGAAGTAATATTATATATCAAGTGCCTTGTACTAATTGTGAAGCTGTTTACATAGGGCAGACATCTCAGTATTTAGAAAATAGACTGAGAGATCATCAATACGATAGCAAAAATAGAATCAATAGATTGAATTATAAAGATTCAAAAATTCTTGAAACGGAATCTAATACACGAAAAAAGGAATATTTAGAAATGGTTCACATTCATAAGAACGAAAAAGTTATAAATGATAAAATGATGTTCCAGAAAAAGAAAAAAAAATTTATACATCAAAGTTTAGCTTCGCATGTCTAATCTAACCATTAATTTTAACTAAGAATATTGATAAAATATAAATCAATAAACATCAATACACAAAAATTCATAGAATTTTAATTTTTTCATGGTCAAACACGAATAAAAAAAACAAATATTGATAGATTTGTATGTATGTAAACAAACTAGACTAAATTCTCTGCAAATTTAATAAATCATGATGTTATCATTAGGTAATGAAGTCATCCGAAGCTAAATTATGATTTATAAATTATTTTTCTTTTCCTGGAACTTCAAATTTGAAAAACTATGTGAAGGGATGATTTCCGCTCCCTACATATGTACATTAAATTTTTCAGCATACCTAATCTAGATAATTATCATGCTTTTTATTCCACGCTTGTTTCAAAATACACCATTTTGTAAAACGCGTACTTGATAATTTCGTATTTCAATTGAATGTATCATTTTGAAAACTGTTTCTACTAATTTTGGTCCTTTCAAACTTCCATGTTAATTTGTTATTTTCTACAAACTTGTTATTATATTTACATGACTTGTTTGTTGAATTTGCAAATGATCAGTTTTCGTAGAATAAGCTGGTAATTGTTTTAGATAATTTTCAAAAACAAAAAGTCAATTCTCAGTTTTCACAGTGTTTTTGTTTCCTTTAGTCCCGACATTAAACCGGGAATGATGAAAGTAGAAGTTATTGTGAAGTGATGTACTGCTAGGAAACTTAACTCCTTAGATATTGTTTGTTATCTCCTGGTGAAAATCGATCGGAGATTTACTGGACGAAACGTGGATCTACTACAATATACATGAGACCGCACACACACCTAGTTACAAATTATAAAGCTTGGAGGACAGATATTTTACCGCAAAAATGAATTTATGTTATAAACAAATACCAAATTGATATTATTATTTATTATATTTATATTTACAACTTCCCTGCGTCATATTTTTAAGAATCGTCTGGCGATTATAATATTATATAATAATCTATCGGGATTCCAATAGATTTTAATACCGTTAGAATTCTAATAAATCCCTAACTCTTTCTAAGAATCGTGGAGACATTTCACGTAGCAGCATAAATATCGGTTTGTTTTCTTGTGGTTCAAAAATAATAATTACGGACTCTTCTGCATGGAACCGAAGATGCCGCTTTCAGCCTCCAGCCGTACAAAAAGATAGTCATCTAATTTCTCCTTACGTAATTAGAACCGCTTGTTACAAGTAATGGATACTTGAGTGGAATCTAGAACACATATTATTTTTTTTTACAGCGGAAAAGAAAACTAGTATCATTTGTCATTAATTTTGATTCAGTGGTTTTGACTACGATATGTGAAAGTCGGTGGTGTCATTTTATATCCTCAAATATATCAAATTCGTTAGGAAAATATTATTCGTTCACATTTATCAATCTAGAGTGAATAAAATTAACATTTGTAGTACTTAAATTGGTAACTACTACATCACTCAATAAATCGTGTTACTGACACACAGATGACGCTGCCATTGTTAAATCCATATGACATACCAGAAGTACCAACATTCAAAAGACTATGTGTCAAATTTTGTGACATTTCGATTAGTTAGAAAAAAGTGACAAGCATTTAAGTGGCAGCTACTCAAAATAATTTCGTGTGTTAATTTATCATTGCTTCTAGAGGAAAAAAAATACTGTACAAGCTCAGCAATGGCTTCAAAAGTATTATACGGACTTTTAAAAGAACTATTTGTTATTGGTTTGATCACGGTGAACGTTCTGGTCATCCAATTTATCCAGAAAACAAAAAAAGTCCACAAATTGGTTATATCTAATCGGAAATTGGAATTGCGCGAGATAGCTAAGGCCGTAGAGAGTGTGTTTACATTTATGCATGAGTATTTAACCATGCGAAAGTTTTTTTCAAAATGAGTGCCGCTTTTACTTACAATCGATCGAAAACAACAACGTGTTGATTACTTCGCTCCGGAATCAAAACGATCATCATCTGAATGGACTGCAATCACGTCGGAAGCGTCCAAAAGCACAACAGTCAGCTGGGAACGTTATGGCTTCGGTATTTTGGGATGGACTATCTCCAAAACGGACAAACAATCAATAGTAAATATTACATAGAGATATTGGATCGTTTGAATGCAAAAATCATATAAAAGCGGCTTCAGATGTTGAAGATAAAACTACAGCTTCACCAAGACAATGTTCCGGTGTTTGGAGGCCTAGTCCATGTACAAACCCCAGCAGCAACTTGGATTAGACTTGAGAATATTTAAATTATTATGAAATCTGAACAACTGTATTATTATTTAAGACTAATACTGAATAAATTAAATAAATAAATTAATTTTCAAAGTACCGTGTTTATTATTTATTCTTTTTAGAGGTTGTATCTGGAAACTAACAATAAATTCGTTATAAATATTCTGAATATAGATCTAGTGGTGAAATATTTCAGTTGAAAAAAACCAAATATCTTTCTATGTTCAATAATAATTCAAAAGAGTCTTCGAAATATATCTAAATTGGCTTTTTACCTTTCTGATCTTTGAATTATAATTGTCACATTAGGAATTCCTTTATTCCAGTCAGTTCTCTCTACTTTTGATTCCACTTTTTGCCGACTAGGAATGTTATTATACTATTATCGAAGGGCGTGGTTGCTGTTATACCTGTAGCCATATAAAGACGCTTCCAGTGAGAATATACCTTTTCTTATATAAACCGTTGATCAAATAGTTGTGAAACACGCTGTTTTTATACATACCTAGGTTAATTCTACATTACGAATCATAATCATGATGCTTAAAACAAACCAAAATATATATTTCTTCATAAAGTCGTTATAAATAATTGTTTGAAATATTTGTTCGTAGAAATAATATATTATTACTTACTACTTTGGTTTTATCGTAAGTTCAATTTTATTACTTATTTATTTACTTAGCACTTCCGTCTTAAGTTCAATGACGGCTCTTGAGCTTCCGATATAATGAGGATTTTACCAGATGAAGCCGACGTAGAACTACTTATTTTATATCTTGATGATTCTATTAGAGTATTTTGGAAAAGTATTATGGGAAATGAGGTACAAAAAACGTCAGGATATTCTAGATTTACTTTATTAGACTGTGGAACATTTTTTTCGGCAACGTACTTTCCTTACTAGATAGAGGTGCAAGAACCAGATCGCGCAACACTGGACAGAAACCTCTTGAGATATTTCTGCAGCTTAGATCGTTCGGATTTTTATCAGTTCGTAGATTGTCAACGAAAGTATAAATACCGATACTCAGATCGAATCAGATTACCGATTCGTTCGATATCAGGACTTTTCGGAAAGTATGATCGGATTACCTCACGGTTGCCAACCGTTCTAGATTTTCCGAGACCGCTATATATCTTAATTTTTTTGTTAATATATGCGCCACCATAGAAAAACAAAAAAGACATCGTCAGAAAACTGAAACAAGCGCTACTGCAACTATGAAACGTTTAAAAGAAAAAAAAAATTGGTTACAATCTGAGGATGGCCAAGAATAAAGCAGATGTAGACGATTTCCAAATTTTTTATGACATTTGCCACTATTTAGATAAGCAATTTCACTTCAGCGATGATAACACGTTGAAGAAAATAACAAAATAACTATTCATGACAAAGGATATCTCTTTTGAAGACCCCCTGGGCCGTATCAATAAGGCTCGCGATCGCAATGTGCCACAGAATGAAGAATCATGTTTTTTAGAGCTTTTAGACGTCATTCAATTCCTCTAAGGATGTTTTAAATACTCATACTCTCAAGTCTACCGATGTTTATGAGTAATTTAAAGGGCAGCCCGTGCCTAGACAAGCAAGTAAGAAAGACATCTCTTAGCAGCAAGCGGAACTCTCCTATTATTTTTGTTGAGAACGATAGAATCTTTCACGCGCTTCGAGTCTAGACTAGAACTTTCCTTAACCACATAAAAAGAGTGCGTCGGCGCGACGTGAGTCAGTTGAGTCGAGTAATCTAAACGATACGGCTGGAGAAGGATTTAATTGTACTGTGAAAAAGATTGTGAAGATATTGTGCATTTGTTTATGTCGTGCGCGTGCGATATCCATAATTGTTACGATTTTGGCATAATTTCATAAAAACGTAAAGTTGATAGTGAGTGCAGAGTGGGAAATTGCATATTTTTTCATAGAATGGGAATGGGAGCCACTGCGTTTGATTTTTATTCGAACAGTTGCTGTTTGTAAGGAGTTTAATTTGAAGAGACACTATGATACGAATCATACGGCCAAATTCGATTTTTACATTGGAAAAATAAGAATCGATACATTGTCATATTTAAAATCTAAACGCTCAATTTTGACAGTTCCGTAGAATTGGAATCAGATTTTCTCTAGCGCCAAAGAAGCGAATTGGGAGGATCTAAAAACCTTTGTGGCCTATGTCGAGTATGTGGTTCAAATGAACGAAAACTTTAGAGATTTTTGTCTAATTCTAAACAAGATAAGGGCTTGGTAAATGCTACATGTACCAAAATAAAAATATCAATGGAAAAAGTAGTGAGTGATGAAGAATGAAGAAGATACTTCATTTCATTGAGTTTTTATTTGGACTTAGGGGTAGTAAATAATTGTGTAATTATGTTTATTTTCACCATAAACTCAATAAACAACTGCTAGACAAAACTAGAACTCCGACAAAGAAACCACACCTTATTGCTCCCTAGTTGTATGTTATTTCAAGTTAGTGATACCAACTGGAGCACTGGCCCATGTAATTAATTATAAAAACGTTAGTAGAAAGAGAGTAAATAAATGTTACGAAAACTCACTTAGGACGTTTACAAGGAAACAAATATTTGTGTTATCTGAAGAACGCAAGCTTTCATTAGTGTACATCGAAAAAAAAATATGTTGTATGATGAATTTATATCGGTTTAAAGAGATCGGTAATGGATAAACTATATATAAATATTAGTTGGTATCATACATCATTTCATTCGATTGATATTCGAAAGAAACGTTGTCAATTTATTCAATTTTATCTGTTGAATTATACACTGTGGTCACTTAAAATTCACCACAAAGCGCTCTTCTTCAAAACTACTGATACACAACTTCGTGTGTGTGTGTGTGTGTAACTTAGATGAAAGCCGATTTTTTCTCAAGTCTCAACAAGGAAAATGTATGAGACAAACTGTAGGTTTTGAAAAGTAGTTGCATTCACAAAATGCTGATTTATATACAGGGCATTGCTTTCGAAAGACAGTACCAGAAAGAAATTTTGAGAGCAGGACTTCGTTGGATTCAGTTCCAGTCGCTTTACTTCCAAAACATATCAAAACCATCACCGAGCAACCGCCGTGTTTTACACGTTTTTACTTTAACCTGGTTACTCTCGTAATCACAAAAACCTCAAACTTTGTTCCTTCACTCCATCAAACGCTGTCCCATTCTTCATGCGTCTAATTTTTATGTTCTTTAGCCTATTGCAACCTACAAGTTTGCTCTGACGTCTTAGAAAATGTTTGTCATTGCCATCTTTTCAAAAAAGCAAGTTTCCCTCAATGTATTTTTCACTGTAGAAGTACTCCAAGGCAAATCACTAGGTTCATTGATCTAAGGTGCTATCTCTGGGCCCGTGGATCGGCGATCATCTTTACTGATCAATTCATTACGTTCTTCAGAATGAATTATGTGGTGGGTATGCAGGTAAGCGATATTACAGCTCTCAAGAGACATGGTGGTTGGAAGTCGACTACAGTACCAGAAGGTTATATATATAGCGAACATGATAGAAGTTGCAAATAAAATTTGGCGAGCAAAGCTTCGTCGGCATCATTTCCTCCAGTCGTTTTTCTTCCAAAACACACCCAAACCATCAGCAAGCCTCCGCCGTGTTTTACAGTAGACACAAAAGCCTCAAACTTTGATCCTTCACTCCATTAAACACTCCACCATTCAGCATGCGTCTAATTTTTATGTTCTTTAGCCTATTGCAACCTACAATTTTGCTTTGACGTCTTTAAAAAGGTTTCTCATTGCCACCTTTCCAAAAAGGTCTTTTTCACTGTAGAAGTACTCCAAGGCAAATCACTAGGTTCATTGATCTGAGGTGCTGTCTCTGGGCCCGTGGGTCGGCGATAATCTTTACTGATCAATTCAATACGTTCTTCAGGCCGCCCTGAACCTGAACCCATTTTTCTTTTCTCATCGGTCTTCAGTTGATTTCACGATTCTTCTCCACAGGCTGCGATTCTGTATTTTTGCGCTCCAATTCGGTTCTATCCCTCTAATATCCCTCAAATCTGCAAGACACAACTTCAACCTTCGCTTGACAATGTGACACAAAAATTTGTTAAAATGGATTATTATCAAATTTAATGAATAAAATATGAGGTGAGTAAAAACTTTCAACGGTAGTGTATATTCAGAAACATAATTCAACACTAAATATTTTCCATAGTAAACTATAAACAATATATTATAGTGATCTAATTAACCCCATAAAACATATATTGAAACGAGTTAAATAATCTAATAGCTTTTATGTTGTCGAAGGCATGTACACGATATTGAATTAGAGTTTACTTCGGAGGTAATTATTTGTTAATTATTAGAAAGTTGGTTGGTCTAGACTTCCCACAAAAGTTTCTTTAGTACAAAGGATGACATCATCATTAGTACAAGCAACAGGGAATTTGTTATAATATAAATCAATTTAGAAAATCTACTGTGCCGTAGTAAAAAAGATAATTTATAAAATATTTAAGTCGAACAATCCGATTAATTTATTTTTCATTGCGTATTATGAAAAATAATCTCACATAAGAAGATCCGAGTCTTTTCTATTTATACTTGTAATCGATGGGTTGATAAAAACAATAAAATAGAAGAACCGTAAACTGCAGATAATAAGTGGCTACAGCAGATACAGTTAAGAAAATATATGAAGAAGAAAATCTATGGATAAAGACAATAGAACTAAGGAAAATAGGGTGGAAAAGGAGGGATGGGAAACAAAAAAGATAAAAGAGAAAAAGGGAAAAAAGACTCAGGACTACTTGGCTACAAGTAGCAAAGGAAGGAAGAGGACAAGGGAAAATAATACATCAAATGAATAAAGTAGCAAAGGATGGAAAATAGTAGAAAAAATTAAAAAAAGGTGAAAGAAAATTGAAAGTCTGACGCTTAAAGGGTTCCTGATAAGAAGAAGAACTTCAAAAATATACTTTTACGAATAATTATTATTTCTTTTGGAATAAATAACTAAATAAATTATCATCATACATTTTTTTATGATTTATTATTGTTAGAGTCCAGATTTTCCGGATAATCTCAGAACATTTCATAAAAAAAATAGCACTCTCCCAGCACAAAACGTCTGGCCTCTGAAAACAGAGGAATGTTGCTGGGGGCCAGATCTGAAGAAGCCCAATTCTTGCAATTTTGCCATGGTACATTGTCTTCAAGATCCGCTTCAAGAATCCAAAATTTTTGGAGCGGAATCTAATAAACGAAAAAGAGAATTTTTAGAAATTGTTCATATTCAAAGCTATAAATGATATTTTGATTTTATTCTTATTTTGATATTCATGATGTAAATGATCTAATATAAATGCGCGAATTCCCATACAGGAAACCCCAGTGTTGACAAAGGAGCCAAGTCTGGGCCAGTCCTGGGTAACCTAACTTCGGTGTACTTTTATTGGCCCATGCGTGGGCCAAGGTTGGTTGACCCAGCCTTGGCCATACCAATGATTACCCAAGCTTGGGCCAAGCCTGAATATTCCAGCCTTGGCCATTCGTTAACAACCCAGGCTTGGACCAAGATTGGGCCAATCTTGGTTAAGCCATTCTTTGGGGACACAAGCTTCGGCTGTTCGGTCACATTCGGCTTGGTTCAGTATTTTCGCCCAACACACGTCGGCAGCCATACTTTTTTTTATTATGGGTCTGATCAATTCGATCTCTAGTTTATTCAGATGTGTGTTTCTTATCACACATTTTTTATTATATACTACTACTAAAAGTAACCATGTCTCATGCGTATGTTCGAGTTCAAAGATGGCCTGCAATTAAATAATTTAGTGTGAACATCAGCTATGTGAGTGGGGTTAACGAAAGTGGTACAGACTTGGGCAATCTACAAGCGTTTAATAATCATAATTTGGATAATGATTATAATAATATTATTATTATGTTGTTAATTACAGTAAGAGTAAGATTAAATATGAAAATTTATGTTTGTTTTTTTTTTAAATCAAGAAAATTATATTGAATGGAAAATAAATAAAGAAATGAAAGAAAGATAAAGAAGAAAAAGTGGCCCAGTCCTGGCAGTTAAGGTTGGCCCACTCAAGGCGACCAAGCTTAGCCGATTGTTATCACTCCAGAGTTTTACCAAGACTGGGCCAAGCGTGGCTTACAAGCTTGGCCCAGAGTTCTACATAGTTTGGCCAAGCCTGGGCCAAGCGTGGATTACAAGCTTGGCCCAGAGTTCTACATAGTTTGGCCAAGTCTGGGCCAATCGTGGATTACAAGCTTGGCCCAGAGTTCTACATAGTTTGGCCAAGTCTGGGCCAAGCGTGGATTACAAGCTTGGCCCAGAGTTCTACATAGTTTGGCCAAGCCTGGGCCAAGCGTTGCTTACAAGCTTGGCCCAGAGTTCTACATAGTTTGGCCAAGTCTGGGCCAAGCTTGGGCCCTTGGAATTTTCCTCTGTGGGTTATCAGATTTTGTTAAAGACTATAAATCAAAACTTCAAATTTTATCTTCCAAAAATTATTAAAAAAACTAATTTTAAAACAGAAGAGACCTAAAATCAAGTACATTTAGATGCATTAATGAAATGGCTTTAGTATTTCCGTCATCGGACACAATCCTTAGTTTTACTCTGTACTTTTCGTTATATTTTCCATGCTAAAGGTCAGTAAGTTAAAAAAGGATCAATCTCTAATGTGTTAAGCAACTTCCATCTGTTATATCGTTAATTAGTCGTAAACCAAATTGAAAAAAAAGGGTCAAAAGAACTACTTTTTTTGTCCCGTTTGCGGCATTATTTATAGCATATTAAACCCGTAATTTATCGTATATAAATATGATAAAAAAAGAAGTAAAACGTAACGTCTATGCCAAGTATAAATGATTACATTATAAAATATTCTCGCTAGGTAAGGTGCCATTACATTTATTTTAATTACAATAATTGTATACTCGTTTAACTTGATTAGCAAACGTATACAGATTCGTTGGGGAAACCACATAAACTTTTTCGGGGAGGGGATATCATGTTGCTAATTGGAAATGTGTAGATCTTCCTTTTCCCATTGCGGTAACACTGTGAGTATTTTGAATTTTTAAAACTTTATGGATAGAGTATTAATTTAGTGGCGACGCAATCCGACAGAATGAATTTATGTTAATTAGGTCAAAATAAAACGAAAATGAAGAATGAAATTTTTGGATATCTCGCTTCGTTTTCGAGATATCGATACTTGAAGTCACAACCAAACTTATACTTCAACACGCGTGTAATTTAACAAACAAAAGGGTTTTTATTTTAATTTTTATATAATTCCAACCTAAGATTCCAATAATGTAATAAAAAAACAGATTTTTGAGGCAATATGGGCAGTTATATACATATAACATGTCCACCGAAATTGTGAAAATCGAAAAATTCATGACATCATTTTATCAGACCGTCGAAATTGGGCTAAAACGGATCTGATCTGAAGCACTGAATATTTCATACGAACTTGTTCATCGTATAGTTCAACGTCAATTTGGACATGGGAAAAATTGCTGCAAAATGGATCCCAAAATGTTTGATTGTTGACCAAAAGCGTGCAAGATAGAATGATCGCGTTCGATCTGTGCTCGATTTGGAAACGATGAAGACTTCTTAAACCGAATTGTTACTATGGATGAGATTTGGGTACATTTCTAAAATCCAGAAACAAAGCCATAATCGATGGAATGGCGACACTCAGGTTCTCCAAGACCTAAGAATTTTCGTGTCCAAAAATCTGCTGGAAAAGTTCTTGCTTCAGTTTTTTGGGATTGCCATGGAGTAATCATGATTGATTTTTTGGATAAGGGTAGAACAATAACTGAAGATTACTATTCGACATTGCTGACCACTCTACGGGAAACAATTAAAGAGTAAAGACGCGGAAAGCTACCCAAAGGTGTTTTGTTTTTGCAGGACAACGCCCTTGCACACAAATCTCATGTTGTGATGCAAAAAGTTCGTGATTTGTGGTTTGAATTACTAGAACACCCCCCTTATTCACCAGATTTGGCTCCGTTCTATAGTAGGCTAAGAAATTTTAAATATATCCTCGCAGATTGTTTAGGTCCATACCCTTGTAATTTCTCTCCACTTTTTTCGGTCCAGTGTTTTTTCTCTCCAGCTCTGGATGTTTCTCTATCTAAAGTCTTCTTCCACTGTTTCCCTTCAACGTTTTTTTGGTCTACTTATTTTCTTCTTGCCCTCTGGTATCTTCCATGCAACTAGTTTCAGAATTGTCTTTCTCCATTCGTTCTAAGTGACCTAGCCATCTTGTCTTGTCTTTAAAAACGCGCTGATTGGTAACTCATTGAAAAGTGTGTTAATTTCATGGTTTGATCTTCTCTCCAATCCTAACTTTGTCTGCTTCTCTCCAAAAATTATTCTTAATACTTTTCTCTCTCTACAATTCGAACTTTTGTAGATCTGGATATCTCTTTCGACGTTAATATTCTTCTAAGCCTGCGCGACTGTTACTTTTGGATATTATCAGTTCGATTTCCTTTTCTTCTTGGCATTTATTATCTAGTAGTACACCCAAATACATGAAATTTTTTACTTCTTCGAATTTTATAAGCTTTTCATTATGTTTATGTAGCTACGATGAATAAATGAATACATAGTTCAACCTTTTTTAGAAAGAATTGTCTATTGTTTAGTAGCGTTTATAAAATAAAAAAAACATTTAATAATAATTCGAAGATTTCATCGGAACCCCGATGAGGTTAGGTTAGGTTAGGTTTTTTCGATTTTAAATATCGATATCTCGAAAACGTAGCGAGATATCGAAAAATTTTATTCCTTCAATTATTTTTATTTTTATTCGTGGCTGCTTCCCGCCAGTTCTCTATTCCTATTCTTTCTAAATATTCTCTACATGCTTCTATCTAGTTTTTTCATGGATCCTTCGTTGCCTTCTCGCTCCTTCTCCATTTCAGATTGTCCATACAGTACTTTTTCTTTCTCCTTTTGTTTTATTCGTGCACTCATTCGAAAAACGTCCTTTTTTATTTTTTTTTGTTTTCTTCTCTTCTGTTCATAATCCAACAACAACAACAGTTGGAGGCTCTTGAAATACCTCTTGATCTCAATAGTCCTACTAGGATTCCAAACGTTTTGTTCCCTCTTCTCAATCTTTTGTCGATTTTCGTCATTCCCAGGTATTCCACCTTCTGGACTTTATCAAATCTGACGATAGACACTTTCAGTTGGTTGAAGTTATTCAGATCCATCTTCAACTCCATATCTTTTGTTCATTTATGCGTAGTAGGATTTGTTATTGTAGATCATTCTTGATGTTATTCAGTGTCATTTCTACCAAATGTAATATCTTCTGTTTGTTTGAAATCCACAATGAGGAGCTTCAGGTTTAATCCAACAAAGTGGTAACCCTATAATTTGCGCAGTTTGTCATAATCTTTAACGGTATTTAAATTTTTAAGTAACCAATGATTGGTTCGTTAGTTTTTTTATTGGTTGTGGATATATTATCGTTTTGATTTATAAAAATATTACAATTATTGTTAAAATAACAATTTAAAACTTTTATATAACCAAATAAAGATGAAATTAGCTAGCTGGGTTATCATCACATTAAAACTTGCTAATATAAGTACCATTTAGATTTGAATGCATAAAATCAAAGTTTGAAGCTATTTTTGATAGTAATCTCATGATAGAAGCTAGTTTTTCATTTAAAATGATCTCAATACTTTCCTTTAGTATCAATGTATTTTGGAACCCGTCTGTAAATCTCCTTGTATCGATTATGAGATTTAACACTTTTTTTTAATCGTCTATTCTAAATAGTAAATAATTATGTAACAATTTTCATAATAATGAACATAATACTTTATGAATTTAATTGTTTATTTTAACAAAAATTGCAGAATTATGATAAGTAATATTTCATCAAATTAGTTAACTAAATAACGTGCTTGCGACACAAAATAAATGTAAAGCATCTTTTAAAAACAATTTTCATGAAAATCACAATAACGTCTACTAAACCAGTACATCATGGAATAATTGAAGCATTAAATTAACCACGTGCAATTTCGTAGCCATTACAACAGTACCGCATACAACAACAATGGTTATTGATGTCACAAGCGTATCAATTTAATTGGTATATATGGCTCTTCATGATTTAAAACGCAATTCGATATGAAAATAAAAATTTAATGGACCAAGGCTAGGCGTCAATCGATTAGAAAAGGGCAACGAGTTTTTTTTTAAGTCAAACTTACAATTTGTCTGTAAATACTTTGAGGAAGTTGAATCTCAAGAAATACGAGGGCCGTTTCTTTTTCAATCTCCGATCGCTCCGTATAGACGCTATCCTGGCATGCGCTATAGGCGTCAGTCGGCGTTTTGCTACACCTACGTAAACACTATTGAAGCTCCCTGCAGGCTGAAGGCCATAGTGATGCAGAATGGGTCGTGTGTATGGGGAAAACTTCATGAGAGATGATGTCGAAAGTTTAAAGATGGCCGGTGCATGATGAAGGGATCCAAGGACGCAAATATGTTGTTTCAGATGATCTGTTTCAACGAGTTGGTTTGTCTATGAAATGTCCAGAAGTTTCAAGGCCTTTTTGTCTTGTCTTTTATTTATAGTTTATCGAAGGTTGATAAAAAAACGGCTCTCGTACTAGGGAATATTTTTTGAAGTGAAAAATACGTATTTCTAGTATTTTGAGAAGCTCTTAGATAAAATTTGATAAGTCTTGTGCTCCCAAATGTATTTATGAATCGTGTGTGGAATATATTTGAGATTATGGAAAGAATTGGTTTTAAATTTGAAATGTCTACGAGGCTAATTAGTTGAAGTTGTTATTAATAGTATAAACGATTCAGACAAGACTAATAAAACATTCTTTAGGCGTTAAAAATTTATTTATTTTCATAAAAAAAGCTCCTCTACACTGAGAAATGTTTTTTCGTTTCTCTATTACAATTTTGATCTTCATTAAACTATCCTGAGGCTATACTAGGTGTGTATAAACCTCTTCTAATTCAAATAGTGCGATTAAATATAATTTTCTTCTTCTGATAGAACGAGAATTCTTGAGATAATGACTTTATTCAAAAATATTAGAAAACTTTTGAAACATTATCTATCAGCAATCAATTGGATTATGTTTTCGAAAATATTTGCATTTATAATGAATATTTATTAGTTAGATTAGTGTAAGTAAGTACGTAAGTAATAAGAAAGGATTAAAAATTTGAAAAATGATAATGATATACATTCTTAGACATCATCAAATGAAAACAGCGCCTCATTAGTAGATCTATTATGAATAAATTCTTGAATATGACCAATGATGAACAACTAACTATTAGTCCAGTCATTTAAGCTTATAAGAATCTGGGAATTCGAAACACCCAGCTGTAAGTCTGTAAATATTTGTATATTGACAACCTAAAAGTTGTCTCAAAGCCTACATATGGTAGGGTGTACGAAACTATTAAATTTCAAGGTCAAAAGTCACAAAAATCGATTTTTTGCGCTTTTTTTGTAAATATCTCATTTCCTATGGTTTTTTTGCTAATTGTATTTATTATCAATATTGTAGAATACAAAATTCTCTACAAATTTTGTTTAAAAAATTTTTTTATACGGTGAACCGTTTTCGAGATAGAGGGCGGAGAACGCGCGGTCAGGTCAACCGATGTATCCGGTCGAAAACGCGCCGTATATAATTGGTTGTACTTATTACTCAATAAAAATTCTTATCAAATCGAAATAGAAATAACTATCCTCTTAATATATTAATTGAAAAATTACGATTTGCAAATATTATTATTGATTTACTTGTCATTTTAATTGGGCGTATACTGTCTTACGAACAAGAAATTTTCTTCGGCACGCATTAAGTGGCTGTGACACAACTTCTGCGCTTTTTAAACAGGAAAAAAAGATCATTTTTAAAAGTTTTTGAGAAACTGACAAATTTGGATGAACTAGCTGCAGCATTTGAGGAAGAAAATTGTTCGGCCCAGAGATTATTAGAGAGTGGAACTCAAACTTAATAAACCTGTGCAGCTTTCAAATATTCAACCAACAAGTGCAGCTGCTCATAAACATTTCAAACGTGTATATTATCAAGTTCAAACTTGATTAGGGCATGATTTGGAACCCCAGCTATGGAGTTGGGCAATGCGAAACGATTTTCTGGAGCCCATCATGACAATTTTAACACCTGCTCCAGAAGATTTGCTAAATACAATTTTCTGCAACTGCAAGAGTGGTTGTGGTTCGCGATGCGGATGCGGGAAAGCGGGCTTGCAATGCTCCTTAGCTTGTGGCCAATGTAATGGGCAAGCTTGTCTAAATGCTCCACCATATCAGAGCGACATTAACGAAAATGGAACCTTTGACCCCGAAATCATGAGACAATTGTCGTTGAAGACGTTAACGAAGACCAGTTTGAAATTTACCAACAGCCGGAAGACGTTCATCTGAAGTGATCCTGTGACCGCGCGCTTTCCGCCCTCTATCTTGAAAAAGGTTCACCGTATAAAAAATTTTTTTAAACTAAATTTGTAGAGAATTTTGTATCCTACAATATTGATAATAAATACAATTAGCAAAAAAACGATAGGAAATGATATATTTACAAAAAAAGCGCAAAAAATCGATTTTTGTGAATTTTGACCTTGAAATTTAATAGTTTCGTACACCCTACCATTTGAAGGCTTTGAGACAACTTTTAGGGCGTCAATACACAAGTATTTACAGCCTTACAGCTGGGTATCTCGAATTCCTAGGTGAACTTACTATAATAACTGGACTATATAAGTATTGGTAGCTTAGGAGACAGCACCAAAGATAATGTATTTACTACAAAACAGAAGACAGAATCATGAATACAAGAAAAAAATTATAAGTTACCTTTTTAAGCTTGAAAAAAGCCTTTGACACAATACTTTGAGAAAAATATAGATGATTCTCAATATTACTGAAAATAATGAGTATGCAGTCCTAAGAAATAACAAAATATCAAAAGGTTTCACTACAAATATGGGATTAAGACAAGGGGGAAGCTCAAGTCCATAGACGAGATCATAAATATAAAGTTTTAAGTGTGTGGGACATTCGTAACTACAAAGAGATAATATCAGTGAGGGAACGTTTGCAGACGATATCATATTAATAGCAACGAAGAAAAAATAGTCATAAGAAAACATTGTAGCGTGGAACAAGGCAGTAATAGACCTGGGAGCGAAAATAAACAAGAACAAAATAAAAATAAAAGTGATTGTAGCATAAATAAACGCATGATGATCAATAATGAGGAGGCTAAACGTGGAGGAGGCTAAAATCATCTATGGACATGGAAAAGTGTCCGTTGAAAAATTATTCTTCAATTAATCTACAATTGCTACATTCATACCATACCCTTTGTCTACACCAGTGCCATTCTGGTAATTATCGTATAAAGCTGGACACTTTTTCAAATCGATACAGGATGAAGTTGAACACTATAAACAAGAAAACAGGACACAAGATGCAAATATAAATAACAGATTCGCAAAATCTAATAAGCTATATTTACGCCAAAAAGAAATATCAGTAGATCACCACCATCGATACCAATCTGGACCCAGCTCAGCAAATTTGCTTGTCAATATGTCCAGGTATAGTCACGTGGCCGATTTAACCAAGGCAGTCCTCTACAAGACCCAGATATGTCCATCGTTAGAGTTTGCTCGCACGTTTGGAGCTTGGAGCTCAAGCAAGTCTCGAGGATGTTTGAGTCAATACACAAGACTTATAGGCGACTTATAGGCGATCCAGAGTTGACCAGAAACTTGGAGAGCTTAGAGCATAGAAGAAAGATAGCCCTAAAAGGGTTTACCCTCTAGTGCTTGCGTTTTACTTAAAAAAACTCTAGACACACCACCCTTAGAGTATCCAAAACAATACACAGAACATTTTGGGGTTGAATCTTGGGTAGATGAAAGACAATCATAATAGAGGGGATATTTACAATTGATGAAGGAAGGACGAATTGGTAGAAGAATATGGAAAGCGAAAATTGGAACAAAATGTAAAGAAAGGCAGACTAAGTGGGAAAAGGTTATAAAAGATTTAATGAACCAATACTAAACTGATAAGAAGCAAGAAGGATTTATCAGAATGGTTGGGTGAAATTGCACTAATACATAGCTAGTTTGAAATTTTTAGAATCGTTGGTGACATCCATCATTGTTTACTTGAACAAAACTCTATAAATAACTAATTAGAACATAACTTTACGAACCTAACCTATAAATGCGTAACACTAATTGACCATTCGAGGTTTGGTTGATTTTCATTGTGTTCATTGTAGAAACATAATTTATTATGATGTGAATGAATTCAATCAGTTCCACACTGTACAGAATGTCTAAACAAAGTAATGGGATTATGCGCTGTAGCAATATTTGCAATCGAAGATGTTGACAGGTTTCTAATGGTAATCCTGATGAATTAATTTGTTTTCTTCTTGTCGAAACTGAATGTTCGAAATAGATTGAAAAGATACTGTCATATTAAAAGAAAAACGAACTAGATACACGTTCATCGTTTCATATTTTAATTATTTTTTTGTTATGTAATGCTTTATCCATCTTGCTAAAGTTAAAATGATTACGACATCCAAAGTTCAATGTTTCCTCAATTGACATGAGACTAATTCTGTTTGAAAGCCATATCAAAAATTAAAATAGGTTACGTGGTTTCGTTTTTGGGAATGGAAGAGTGGAATCGATTTTTTTTGTATTACAGTAAAGTAATTGTGAATTCAAGTAAAATCGCTGATTAATATTGATATACAAATTTAAAATTAATTCATAATACATACAATGAAGATAAGTATTTAAGAAGAGTGAAGGGGAAAATGAAGACAATATTATAAACGAAGCATTAACGAAAAAATTAGGTATTGAAAATGATTTAGGGTCATGGATGGAATGATAATTAAGAGATTAGTCCTAACCTAAGTCCTAGTCCTAACCTAAGAAGACATGAAATTAGGGGATGGCTGAAATACTAGAAAGAAGAAGAAAAACATGGCACCAAGCTAGAACTATAGTGAAAAACAGGAATTCGAAAACCCGGAAAAATTCACAAAATAACATCAACACATCAAAAAATACAGAATTATTTCCAAATGATGGGGCCCTCTTGGACCTGGGGCCCGGGGCTATAGCCCCCCAAGCGCCTAGCTTAATCCGGCCCTGGTGAAAAAAGAAAAGAATAGGGCAAGTGTTTATCTCATAATCTTTGGAGCTTTGCAAACGAAAAACTATTGGAAGGAATGTTCTGAAACTATTCAAGTTGTCGTTTGAAATATGGTATTCCAAATATTAATGTTATACAGTGAGAATTAAAAGATTTAAACTGCTTATCTTCGATTCAAATAATTGCACAACCGTCCTAAAAACCTGATCCGCATACGTTGGGAAATCAGAAAATTCTTCCTTTTCAAACAGTTTTAAATCCATAACCATACATCAATTCTTCTCATCATCACGATACAGCCTTTCAGGAGGGCTTTGGCTTTTTCTCTTTCTTACCACCAACTGAAGATAAATATTTTTTTCGATGGATTTGGAAAACCTTTTTGATAAAATATCTCATAATATTATACTTATTTTTATCAAGATGATTTATTTTTATTTTCTCTGAAATTAGTTTACAATAACTGCTGAAAATTTGACGTAGTTTGGTCGAAGTGTCGAAGGAAGAGGTCAGGACATTTTGGACAATGAAAATGTCGAATCGTGTTTGCGAAGGGGATATTCTACAATGAAGACAATTGGATCTATGATTATAGGAAGATTAGCTGACAAAATGGCGACTACGTGAATTATAAGGACATTTTGGACAGTAAAGGCTTCGAACAAAATGGCGACATTAAGAGGAAAAAGGGAGCATTTTATTACCGAAAATAATGGAAAGTATTGAATATTCTACAGACATTTTGATAAAGATCGATTTATATCGAAACGTGAAAAATTTAATTTGTTACTTTGGACTGATTTTTCATGAAAAGAGACCATGAAAAACATGTTAAAAGGTGTAAAAGTTGAATGAAAATAGAATTATTATTATTATTATGCGAAAAACTTATGCACTACTCAGCTTAGAGCCGGTATTATTTACCTATCCCGGATACAATACATACATAATGAACTTGCGCACTGTGTGGCAAATATTCAGTATTACAGCCTTCTGCATGTCGGCGAAGGTGTTTTTTGGTAATCCCAGTTTGGCGATGCTGTCGTCCAGGGTCTTAGGCACGACGCCAGTTGCTGACAAAATAACTGGGACTATTTCCACATTTTCGCAGTGCCACATCTGTTTAATATTTATTATCATTATCATTATTATTATTATATATATATATATATAGATTGTTTCAAAATTCAGGAGGTGATAGATCCTTAAAAGGTGATAAATTTCAGTAATTCTAGAAACTTGAAAACTTGAAAAGACTAACTACGTGTATGTATTTCTTCATTATTCCTGTAATATTTTTTTCAAGATTCAAGGTTTTATGAAATATCATTATAACTTGTTGTTTTATTAAACGATAATTTTCAATTTAATTTTTTTCCCAAAACCAAAAGCTGCGGAGAAAAAAAATAAACATCATAATTTATAAATCTTTCAATAGATGTTGTAAATGACAACCTCCAGTCAAAATACACGAACGTAGTCTACGTGTCATAGATTAAGGTTTAGAAAAAAATAAGAACTCAATTTTAGTCAACACCTTTCAAGAGTGATATCTCGGAGAGGAATGGGCTGAGGAAATTTTGTGATAGAAAAGACCCATCTTCATTTAATAGTCGTCGTTTTCTCACTAATACTTTTACGTGATAATAATAACGCCAAACAAACAAACAAACAACGAACTTTTCTTCTCGAAATATCCAAAAACGGTTGATATATTCATTTCAGTAACCAACAAATTCTTTGTATATTTTGAAACAACAAACCGAAATAACCATGAAACGCTTCTTAGCGTCTTAAACTACTGTCTCGTACGATAACAAGAAATACAAACAAGAACTAGTTAATTCGAAAATTCAATAAGTAACCAACTCGTTTGCGGACGAACAGAAAAAGGGACGAACTTTAGTTAACAGACATGAAAGTCCTAGATTGTTAACCAGGAAAGGAATGAGAAGTTATTCTAAAGATAAATAGAAGAACTTAACCCGTGTGAAGTTATCTATGGGTTTCTACAACGAATATTTTTATATTAAATAAAAATTTTACTATCAAAATTGGGGATTTGAGCGATGAACCGCATCGTTAGTTTTGATATCGAAGCTCCAAATGATATCTTTAACTATTTAAAAGGGCACTTGAATATCGGATAAACCTAACCAAAATGTTTGAATGTTGGAAAAGTTCTTGCTTCAGTTTTTTGGGATTGCCATGGAGTAATCATAATTGATTTTTTGGATAAGGGTAGAACAATAACTATTCGACATTACTGACCACTCTACGAGAAAATTAAAGGGAAAAGACGCGGAAAGCTATCCAAAGGTGTTTTGTTTTAGCAGGACAACGCTCCTGCACACAAATCTCATGTTGCCATGCAAAAAATTCGTAAAAGGTTTTGAATTGCTAGAACACCTCCCTTATTCACCAGATTTAGCTGCGTCCGACTATCATCTCTTTCCTCAACTGAAAAAAAGTTCAAAAGGTCGTAAATTTTCTTCCAATGAGGAGGTAATAAAAGCTGTGGAGGTCTGGTTTGCAGAGCAAGAAGAAACATTTTTTTAAAGGTCTAGAGACGTTGCAGGTTCGATGTATGAAATGTATCAAATTAAGAGGAGAATATGTTGAGTAATAAAATATTTTGACATTGAAATTTTGTTTGATTCTATAGTAGGTTAAGAACTTTTCAATATATCCTCGTAGATTTTCTTCTTAAGAGGTGCGGAAGACAGAATCGAGATATAAATTTGCTTAAAGCTGCAATTAACTAGAATTTGGCTACACAATAAGACTTTCAGGAAAATTATGTCTATAGTTTTTTGAACATCCATAGTTATTTATTCCCCTTAGATGGCTATCTACTATTAATTCCCATGAACAGCGTCATTGATAGTTTAGTGATGTGTGAGGATTTTGATACTTTCGGCATTTCAGCATAAAAATAGCTTATTAGTTTCAAACTTTAGTGCAACATCCGCCAAAGGGCTGAATTTGAAGTCAAATGAAAGTTCGATTTTATACCATGCCGATGATGTCTCATGGTGTAGTTTAGACACTCAGCTTCGTTTGGAAATGTGGGAAGTTTGGCGGAGGAGGATTTATCAACCTTGGTTGAATGTCACGTAGAGTCGAAGTAACTTGATTCAAACGACTTTGCCAAGTGTTACAACTTTTGATTTATTAATAGCATATTTGTGTTATAATTAAATACTATATATTCTGACTGGCGTACTAGATGAATATCAAATTGAATGAATCCAGTATTAGTTTTACAGGCTTCTTTATATATTAGTCCTAATATTATACAATAATAATTATAAAATTAGATAAATATATTTATGGTTCATTTTAGGCACATTTATAATAATTAACTGAAGATGATACTTCAATGGGGTTGAAGTGGAATCTATAAAACTTACAGAAAGACTAAACACAGACAATTTGTAGCAACGATAACTTAATGAGGTTAGAGTTCATAATAATAATAATAAGTAATTGATGATGATGAACCGCTGTGAAAAAAGTTTTAGATAACTTAACTTTATGTACATATCTTGGTCTAAAAGATGTCTGGTGTACGCATACTTTATTGAATTTATGGCAGATAAGGTGTCTGTGGACTACAGAAAGAGGAACTCCAACTTCAGTCTTTGAGCCATCCGTGTACTTTACTCACCAGTTCAATAGAGGCCGACCTTATTGAATTTGCAGAGAGAACTATCAGATTGAGGTAAAGTTTTGAACCAGACTGGTATATTCGAAAGTAGTAGAGGTCTGGCATGGTATAAGTTTATGTTTTTGATTAAACTTTGCACTAGCAAAGGGAGATGACGTGCGATTAAATTGGAGAATTATAATGTAACGATATTATCAAAGATTGCACTTCATTTGGTGGATTGAACTAGATAGAAGCTGCGTGGGAGTAAAGGAGAGCCATAGTGGGGGTTCATTGGCCTCACAATAAAGGCTTTCAGTAGGGCTCGAGTGTAATGCACCTACAACATAGTCGGATATTTGCAGACATGTGAATGAAGCACCCTAGTCGAATTTAGAGCGAATTAGTGCTCTATATTTTTTCAGCAGAGTTTTTCCCGTACCCCAATGATAATGAGAGAGAGAGAGAGAGTAAAAGAATTCACGCACAAAAAAGTAATAAAAATCAAAAATTCATGTTTTAAATTAGAAATTTCCATCGAAAATTGAACCTGACGTTCGGAAACTGTGATCTAAATCTATAACAATGAATTGGATGAAGTTTCCAGAGGGTTTACAAGAAGAAAATGAAGAAGACTCTAGATGGTTTCCAAGTAATGATCGTAGAATCTACGGGGGTTATGCAAAAAGTAGATAAGTGTGTATGTATATGACACTGAATCGGATGGACAAGTGGATGGCCGATAAGGATGTTGCCGATATGAATAAGAAACATCCAGAGGGTTTACAAAAAGTGGATGAAAAAGTCTCTAGATGGTTTCCATGTAATGACGGTAGCGTCTACGGAGGTTATGCAAAAGTAAATAAGTGCATATGTTTTTAGGTGTAGAAGGTTAGGATCTTTAATCAGCTGATAGGTGATCTACCTGATCGTTCCGACAAGTTTTAATGTAGACATTGACGTTGAATGAGTAGATAGTGCAACTAAATTCTAAAGGATAGAGGAGCGAGGTGATTAGTGGAAAAATATCATTGTAGATATGGATTTTAGTCCAAATCACTACCCCTAATAATTGAAAAACATAATTTATTATGGTGAACAAAAAGAAATATCATATATTCAGTACATATATGAAAATATCAAAAATGTGACGTTGCATACAAGTTTATGTGAATTATGTAAACTTATCTAAACGATTTTTACGTAAATCTCGCGATCTTTATGTTCAAATGCTCAAAAGAAAATCGTGGCCCTCACAAGGGTGGGGCTGGTGCAACTCTGATTACAGGGCCCGGGCCAAAGGTGCCCCGGGCCTAGCCCCCTTTTAATTTAATTTATTTCTGAATATTGCACCGTGGATCTTAGATTAAAATTCGAATATATGATGTCAGTTACGTAAATTCTAGTAATTCTAGTAAATCCTAGATTCTAGGTTAGTTACTGTTTCATTATGTGCCCACGTGCCAGTTACTGTGTGTAATGCTTGCTTACAACACCTTCTCGGGCCATACAAACTCCATTTACCTTCTTCTACCATTTCATTTTTGAAATATAGCATACCAGAAGTTCGCGAACATAAAAGGAGGGGGGCCCGAGCCTGTTCCTGGTTAAAAGGCCCGCATTTGTATGTAGGGGCCCTTGGACCTTTCAGTAACCCACAAAAGATACTTGAGAGGGCGCAAACGATAACGATTTATTGTAAGTAGGTTTCTTATTAAGTATTCTTCACAATAAGAGAGTTTGGAAAAAATTCGGAGCTTCTATTTGAAAAAGAACGAAAGTTCAGTTTATGTTATAACAAAAAATTCGTGGTAAAAATCCTTGATTAACTTTACACGGGTAGAAATTATTATTTTTTTCGATTAAAGTTCACTCATAGCCTGATTTACTTAAATTGACTTTTTCTAAAACTTATAAAAGATTTTATAAACTACTGAAAATGAATTTATACAATACAATCACGATGGTATACACAAAATTGCTATTCTTTTGAAAGTAATTTTCAACGTATCTCGACCAAAGATTTTTCCAACTTTCATATAAAACCAGATCTAATAATGACACAAATGGTAGGACAATAAATTTTCTACTGATCCTCACAGGGCCTTTTAAAGGGAACCAAGTTTAATTAAAGATGAAATTGCTTAAAAAGCTTCACCTGTATTAACCAATTCAATTTCTTTGTTCATCTTTTTTAAATTTGTTCCAGTATATTCGTAGGTTTAACCTGGTGATGTTGTCATTTCATATGAATTTTTTTCAATTCAGTAAATTACATCTACAACATTTATTCAATTAATTTTAGTAGATTGGTATCTTGAAAGACGGATTACCCTGTACAATAGCGCCACTGAAACTTACCAAACCATCAAGAATCTATCGAAGAGAAATATATGCATTGATGGTCGGTAGGTGGGCACGGGCACACTAGCAGGCCACCCGTGATTACCATTCACACCCCGAGATTTCTTCTTCTGGTCGCGGGCAAGTCGTTAACCTTATAGTACATACTTTTAAATTGACTGTACAGCTTCGGCATTGCCTTATTTACCTTTCATTTTTTTTAAATCTTTGATAACGTGTCGCTTTTAACAGGTATACTAAAGGTCGTCGAGATCTTAACGTTGATAAGCAAATAGGATATTGATATAGTTTATTTTCATGTTCGATAAAGTAATAAAACCCAATTTATAATTCAAAATTTAGTACCTACGGTCTTTTTAAATTTTATTACACAATAAGAAAATCTAAAAAAATCCTAAAGTTTTCATAAATTTAACTGAGCTAATACAAGTTTTATTTTATAACCATAATCTGTATGAATTAATAGACTGGTCAGAAGCCTTGTATACATCTAGCAACTATTTGAAGGAAAATTACTTAATAATACTGTTTTTCATGAAAAAGTTGTTGAAATAAAAACCTATCAACGACAGGAGAATGATTACCAGTTCAATCGGGGTTTGTTACCAATGATGGGGATGTAACCACCGGCATTCCATGATTTTCTGTAATTTCATACACTGGCGAGCAAAACATTGAGGTCACTTCAGAAATTGCGAATAATTTTAGCGTCAATATTATGCCTTTGCGCTAATTGAACATTTCCCTTGCCTGTTTTCCCGTTTACTGTTGATTCTTTGTGTAACGATTGCAAAGTGTATTTATTTAACAGTCCCATAATGCCTTTAGATCCGTTTGTTGTGGCAAAAGGTGTACCAGCGCTTTCTGGAGACTGACCTGATCACTAGAAGACCAGGGTCTGGGTTACCACTCAACCAGATGACCGTTTTTTGGTGTCCACAAGTTTGCGGAATAGGACAGCTACTAAGCGAAATCAGTTGGAAGAAATGAGAAATGTCAACATTAGTGAATGGACCGTTAGAAGAAGACTTCATACTGCTGGACTGTCATGCAGAAGAATGGCTACAGGTTTCCCGTTGCAACGCATGATTGATTCTTGACAGAGATCACGTTCGCTGGAATGATGATGACTGGAGCTGGGTATTGTTCTCAAATGAGTCACGTTTTTGCTTCACTGGGGAAAGATATGCTGAAGTTTATATTGACGAGCGTCTTCCATTTGGTGGTGGGTCAGTTATGGTTTGGGTGGCAATCACTGCACAAGCTCGTACAGAGCTGGTCTTCATAGAAAATGGCTTCCTTACCTCTCACAAGTACATTACGGAGGTGCTAGAAGACCATGTTATGCCTTTCATGGTGACTATGGGGGAATTAGGCATTTTTATGCAAGATAATGCGAGACCACATACAGCCAGAATTGTCAGGAAGTATCTGGATGAGGTAGAAATTAGGCGGTTTAACCGGCCAGCTCGAAGATCAGACATGAATCCCATAGAACATGTCGGGGACGAGCTGGGACGACTGATCCGCAGACACACACCAGCACCAAGAACTGCCCAGGAGCCGACTTCAAGCAGTCATCAATGCAAGAGGTGGGAATACACGTTATTAGTGTCAAGTTTTTTTATTTTGTTCGTTCCATATCTTTCCTAACAACAAAATGTTGAATTTCGCCCAAAATGTTAATTTGTTGCTTTTTCAGTGTATTCTTGGAATTTCTCTTTAGAACGTAACAAAAAGAATACAGTTCTTTTAACGCAGAATTGAAATGGAACTCAATATTTTTTCAATTTAGTCAATACTATAAATCTTTTTTATACCACTTGGTTATTGGACATTTAGTCTGTCTTCGACTTTGATCCTGCCAAAACTTATTTGGTGTATATCCCTCATTGATCCACGTTTCATCTAATTAGAATATATTCCTTATTTGGTTTGTAATTTCATCTATAGGACATAATTTCTACTTCATACTAAAATATCGCTTCGTCCTATGAAAAGAATGCTTTTTTCAAACAACTTATTTCTTTCAAAAGTTTCCATAGTGTGATTCGACTCAGTTCAGGGCAATCAACTCGAACCGTAACAGTTTGTCAACTGTCTTAATTTTTTTTCTAAAAAAGAACGCATGTACTTTCCTTTTGAAGTTTTCCTTTCAAATGATTTTCTATTTAAAATCCTGGAGCTTTATGTGTTGTTTGATACTCGCCTCATTTTTTTTTTCTTTAATAATTCTGTAAATCATGATTTCTCAACACCAAGCGCATTACTAATAAATATTTGTCTATAAATTGTTTAAAACAATTTTTTTCATTAACTAACAGATTTTTTAGCGTAGACGACTCTGAAGGTCTCGCACTGCACACTCCGCCATTGTTGGAAATCAGGCGTCAGTCGGCGTTGTGCTACACTCACGTAAACATTATTGATGCTTCCGACAAGTGTGAATTGCGAAGGGTGATTCGTTTTCTACAGGATGAAGTCCATAGTACTAAAGAAATCCATCGGAGAATGAGTCGTGTGTGTATGGGGAAAACTTCATGAGTGATGGTGTTGCGCGTGAATGGTGTCGAAAGTTTAAAAATTGTCGTGATGATGAAGGGGGTCAAGGAAGCGAATCTGTCATTTCAGATCACCTGATTCAACGAATTGACAGAATGGTTAAAGAAAACCATAAACGTATTTTTGGTGAAATATGTCGGAAAGTGATTTTTAGAATTGGAATAAAACGAAATTTCTAACTTTTATTGGCAAATAGATTTCAGTTCTGTGAAAAAAGAACCTCTGTCCACAATCCCATGATTCCATATTCCGTACAAAATTGCGGGACCTCAACAAACTGGAACAAAAAATTTTTTGCAAAGTTTTAGAAATTATCGTTTTAAAGTTTCTTATTTTTGAAGCAACGTTTGGTAACAAAAATTCCGTAAAAATAAACTGAATTAACTAATTATGAATGTCATCATGTTTCTAAAGCGGAACCAAGCTCAAGAATTCTGATTAAAGCCTCTGATACTGACGTTTTCATTATTTTGTTAGAAAATTTGCACAAACTTATTGAAATAGGATTTTGGTTTGCCAGTTCAGCAAGAAAAAAATCAATAATAAACTTGTTAATTTTATTAATTGCATCGATTCAGCGTTGAATTTAGGAATCAAATATCGGTCCTCGGTTGGTTCTTAGTTGAATATTTAAAACCAGTAGGATTCATTGGGGATGATACATCCTTAGTGAGATGGAACCTTTCTCAAATAGTAGGAATATCGCGCACAGATATAAAAATAATGATAGAAAAACTAGTAAGAATGTTGTTGTATGCAAAAAGAAAAATAATCTGTATATGATATATCGTATATGCATGACTGAACTTCTTTTAGAAAAGATACCGATACCAATGAAGAATTTACACGCCCAATATCTAAAGTGATAATGAAAGACTTGGCGAGGCAAATAATAAGTTCGTTTACAGACGTGTGATTTGACTATTCCGTGATTATTAATCGGTTGTATAAACTCGTCTTGTTGAGGAAGTAATCACACGTTTGAAGGAATTTGTTAAAACGCATTCTGAAACGTTTTACTGGCTAATACATCAACTAACAGCGATTGACCTCGGAACCTTTAACTGTATCTCTAGTTTCTTATTAACACCTTGTTCTTTATATTAAACTCAGACGCCTTAAAGGTTATCGGATTTGAGATCGATTACAATCAGTATTAGGTCAAAAATAACACTGAAAATTACAATATACTGTGCATAATGGCAGGATACAACGAAAATAAACTTGGAATCTTTGCTAGTTTCTTCCCCCGCCTATTATACGAGGATGGTCTACAATCTACCCTCCATAACCAGGGTAATAGTTTAGAAGCAAACTGTCACTTGGATCCGCCGCCTCAGGCTGAGAAACCTACAAAGGCAAAAAGCTGTTGCCGACTTGACGGAATTCGACCCCACGAGGGTTTCCACGGAATTAGACTTGATAAAGACGGAGAAAATTCATATTTTTTCGTTGAATATTAAAAAAAAGTTTCATATTTATTTGATATATAATAACACCCAACAACAACACTCTTTAATGATACAACTAAAATACCTCGAAGTACTAATACAAAAATTTCAAGAAATACGGCACAAATAGTAGGAAAAGTCAAAGTATTTATGAATAATTATTTGTTACATATTGAAATACATCGCTCGCAACTTATATCACAAATTTTCGAAAAAGAAAAATCGGGAACCATTTGGATATGTGTAAAATTGCTTCGTCCTGGTGGAACCATGTTTTTTTGTTATAACCATTGAAGTTTGGCATTTCAGACACCAAGAAGCCGTTTAACATCTGCAACGATTTTTTGAATTTACTGTGAATGTATGTCCTCTTTCATCTACAAGAAAGTAAGGGTGTAAAATGGTAAATAATGATGATCCATGTACGTTTAAAACAATCCATGTACTTTCTAATACTTTTCAAGTAACTACCGTCATATTTAGATTGGATCAGATACTACTGGAACCATCTTCATATAACTTTTTTATGCATCCGGTTTGAATATTTTCGATGTGGTTTGAACTGTTAGAAAGGGAGTTTTTTGTAAGGAACCGCAGAAGCGTCGGCTGGAAGTTGCTATCGCGCTTTCGTATTTTTCCCAGCGATGTTCAAGCTCCTCAAAATAGCCATCAACTATTGGTACCACCCCTTCATTGTTGGAAAATTTTTACATTTTTACAAGTCTGGGAACAAAAAATAATCCGAGTGGGCTGAATCTGGCGAATAGGATGCAAGATGTAGCAATTCAATCTTCAATTCATTAATTTTGGCCGGATGTGTGAGCTGGTGCATTGTCTTGATGTAACAACACTTTTTTCTTTGCTAAATGCGGATGTTGTTGCTTCATTTCTTCGCTAAAACATTGCATTAATACTCGCCGATGATAGTTTTCCCTTTTTCGTGGATGAACATTATCTTACGCTCCCAAAAAACCGACGCCATGACCTTGATTGCAGATAGAACGGATCTTTGCCTTTTTTGGAGCCGGTTCTCCCTTTTCAGCCCATTGTTTAGATTGTTCTTTCGTTTCGGTTATGGAACGGCACAAAATTCAACTTTATTTCTATGAAACATTGCCAAACACTTTTCCAATGTGAGCATCTATATCATCTCACTGCGATGCTGGTCTCCGCAGGTCGTACGGCCTCGTTTAAACGAGTCTTCAAACTGTGTAAACTAAATAAATTGTGTACTTTCTAATACAGTGGTATTTTTCAAAAAACTACCGCCACCTCTAGGTCAGCCTACGTACTTGATAACAAATCAAAGGTCTTAGAATGTTCTAGTAAGTTATTCAAACACATAACGATCTATTGATTATTATTTAGAGAAATGAATTATAAAAATTGATGATAATTTTGATGTTTTTCTGAAATTATTCTGTTAACTTCTTCTACCATGTCTGTAGCGCTGCTTTTATAGCCTTAGAATAGCCTTTAAACACGTTAGGGATAGTGTAGAATGATCCAGAACATTTGCAGAGTCGAAAGTGAATTAAATTCAAAAAAGATAACTAAAATCAAGAAGATTTATCAACACAAACATATAGAAAAAGATTTAAGAAGTAATTACTCATTTTTAAAGAATTATTTCGTCTTGAAACTTCTCCTTTTATCTAGGCTCATACCAGTTCAATCAGGTTTTTGTATCTATACTCTGTTTACACTAACACTCACGATTACACTATCTGACGCGCGTTTCGATAACCAAGCTATCGTCTTCAGAGACTGAAGGTAAACAATATGAATATTTTTTTTTGTATTTCACAACTTTGATAATTTTTGTAATTTACCCGCTACGAAACGAACATTAAATAAAACTTTATTGTGATTTATGTGGGAAATGTAAAAAAAACACCTAGGTATCAATATCTGTCTCGATTTTTCATTTACTACCGATCTGTCTGGTTTTTCTTTTTTGTTGGTGTTTGCGTTGAGCAAACAACTTTGTATTAACCTTTGTTCGTATATCGAAGTCACCTGCCTCGAAGCGGCAATGCCCATTTGTCATATATAGTAACGTATTGGATGTAGGTGGGTGTAAATTATCTCCTCCGATGACATGCAGGTATGCCGAGAGCATTCGTTATTTTTTAAAAAAATGAGTGTTCCTACTTTTATAAACCTATTTATTTTATAGTTGTTTACTATGCGTTTATTTTGAAGAGGATACGGTTTTAGAAATCGTAGTAAATGGAGCTCAACAATCACACGGTCATTATTTATTTCTTTATTTCTAATTTATTATTTACCTACTTTAAACGCCATTTAGGCGGACAACGAAAAATCGTTGCTCTTGTATACAATAGGGTTTTTGACAGTGGGAAAAAATAAAGTAACATCAATTTTTTTTCAATCTTTCAACGCAGAAATATTTAAAACAAACGTTATTTTTCAGTTTTTGTTCAAAATTTAATTTTTATATTGGTCTTTCATCCATTCTTTCGCTATCTGGGTATTTATATTTTGCTTTTAATTGTCTTTCTGTACTCTCAAACCTGTCACAGCTGTTTTCTTGCTTCCCACACTATTTTTTGATACTTTCCACCTCTACGATTTGCATTCCCGCCCCTACAGCTGCCATATTTCGCATTACTTGTTGCGTCAACTTCTTCATCGGTTACTGTTACCTTCCTCATCCGCGCTTTTGGATCTCTTCTTCGTATAGTCCAGATTAATCGAACCTAGTTCTTGATTTCGCGATTCCCAACCCTCTTAGGTATCCTCCATCGTTTTCAATATCTTCCTTAAGATTTTTCTTTCCATTATTCCTATATCCTCTTTCTTTTCTGTAGATTCTCAACTTGACTCAAAAAACATTTAAATGTTGTGAAGAAAATACAAAAATTTTGGAAAAAAATATATTCATCTTCCAACGTAATCTCCTTTTGGCTCCATACTCTTTTCCCAGCGATATTCAATAACTTTGAGACCCTTTTTATGATAAGAATCGTCCAACTCCTCAAAATAGCCATTAACCGCCGACATTACCTCTTCATTGTCGGAAAATACTTGACCACCGAGCTATTATTTCAAGTCTGGGAACAGAAAATAATCCGAGGAGGCTAAATCTGGCGAATAGGTAGCAATTCAAACTTTAATTCATTAATTTTAGCAATTGCAGTAACGGATGTGTGAGCTGGTTCAATGCCTTGATAAAAGAACCTTCTTCTTGGCCAAACGCGGTTGTTTTTGCATTATTGCTTCGCTCAAACGATGCAATAAGTTCGCTCAATACTCGACGTTGATGGTAAATGAAAATTATCTCAAAAAAACGGACGCCATGACCTTGGTTGCAGATGGAACGGTCTTTGTCTTCTTTGAAGCCGGTTCTCCCTTTTCAGTCCATTGTTTTGGTTGTGGAATTGATAAATTAGAGGCTCTCGAAAGTGTTAATAAAGGATAAGATCCAAGGACGTAAAGGTAATGGAAAAAAGAAAATATCTTGGCTACGAAATAATGGAAAATATCTGGATGAATGAAGAATACACTCGCTATATCGACAAATAAAAATGATTTAAGAAACAAAAACTATGGAATAGAAGTTATATCTGATCTTATTTTCGAAAAGCGCCAGTGAATTTATTCTAAAACGAACCAAAAGATCGTTAACATAACGATAATTGGCTTAAAATTGTCGACGACAGATAAAACGAGTTAACAAACCACACAAGTGTGGGTAAGTGATATTTAATGAATACTTTATTTCAAAATGAAAAGCCAAAACAACTAAAAATAGTCGGTGCGTTCGCGATTCTGATTATAAAATCCTAAATACCTACAATTACGAATATTATAATTCACTTAGGAATGTTACATTACTCTTCCAAGTTTCCTTCCAAATTATTAACTATATTTACGTAAATTTAAAGAAATAGACAGAATAACATAAGCTTGTCCAACAACAAACAACATCCATAAAGAACAGCATGTTTAACTGTAGATCCTTGAATCTTGTAAACACTCCATGCCCAATCGAACAATTTTTAATCAGTGTATGTACCTCGTACTTCACTTTTTTCATTGAATAATCATAAAAAAAGAAATCCCCAATATTCGAATTATAGCTCTTTGGGACCTTAGTAGAACCATTCTTTGTGCTTGGATGCACGGCATATCAACATCTCATTTGGATTCAAATTTTTACCAATGAAAAAATTTCGCCATGGATCTGAATAAATAGGAATCTGACGGCGAAAGTTCCGGTCTAAATGCTGGGTGTTGTTTCGTTCCAAATGACCTCTCTGGTAAAAATCCACCAATTTTGCACTAATAAAGTGAGATACGTGAAAAAGATTCAGTGAGATGCTTCAAATTCTGCTGTCGAAGTACATTAATATGTGATAATGAATTCCAAAGAAAAATTGGAAGCATCTAGCACTGAGAAGTAAAAAGTGGCTTGAAGCCCAATTTAGGATACATATTAGAATAAATCGAATTATGGCAGACCAACTAAATATTAACATTTGACATAATAAAACCTCACAAAGGCAGAAGATTGTTTTTGAAGCTGGTTTTTTTTTAATACGAGCTCGAATCCATGGTCCAAGAAACTTCGCACAAGCAAGTTGAAAGTGAAAACGTTAATCTGCTTTTTTGACATCTACATGGTGGTCCATAAGGAGTTGTTTCCATCAGGATAGACCGTAATTGTAGTATTTTATCGTGAAATAATTGACAGACTTCGAAAAAGGGTCGATTGAGAGCGCTTAAATAACCAGTGCTGCATGTCGACAACGCAAACAGATTCCAGCGCTATCATAATCGCCGGATCTATCGCACTGGCACTTCTTTTTCTTCCCTAAAATAAAAAATGTCATAGGGACATCCAAACAACTGCGACGAGGCTACAGTTCCAATGAAACATTCAAAAAATTGTTGAAACTTGACTTATTAGTGTGGAAAGTAATTACTTCGAATGGAATCTACTTTTAATAATTTCAAATAGGTAAAAATCGTCTCAGTTTCTCTTAACTCATTTCTAGTTACCATATTTTCTTCTCCAATTCCTGTATCGTCCCAACTTAATGTAGTTTTCCATGTATTTCTTCATCCAATTAAAAATTATACACCATATCGTAGTACTGATTGTTTATTACTGACTCAACATTATTATACATTATTTCTTAGTGAATTTCTATTAGGAATGTTGGTAGACACACCCTGTACATTTATCACGAACCGATAAACGTCAAAATGAACTTAATTCAACCTAAATCTCCACTCGTTCGTACAAATTTCCAGAAATTGACATCCATTCAACTAAATATAATCCAACGGAGAATTACTGCAAATGTTCGGAATATGAATGTTCAAGGGGATAGAAACGTGGTATCTCTAAGTAAATCAGCGACTGAACGATATCGCCAGGTGGTTGCTGTTGTAGCATAACTTCTGTTTATCTTTAAAATGTGTGTAGAGGTCGGATTCATGATCTCATTGGCATACAAGCTTATTTCAATACATAGAACGGTCGATTGATGTTTTAAAATGTGAAACTTCTTACGTTGTAGCTCTTTCTAATATTTGGTTTACTAAAATCGTAATTATGACTTACTTAAGTTACGAGTTAAGTTTTCTTATTTATTTTTCGCACTATACATAAAAAATATTGAACTAATTGAAATTAGATAAGAGCATGTGTTTTAGCTATTAAAACTAATTCTTTTGGTGTTGAATTAAGTTGATTTACTTGGAAGTTTTTCAATATATTCCTTCTAAAAGTAGCAGTTGCTCAAATGTTTAGAGAAAGTTGCGGAAAACCCAATTCTTTTCGGCGGATATCATGTCCCAAATCGAAAATTACAATACCGGTCAAAAGTATTTTCCCAAGATATAGTTTGCCCCCTATTGCTTTGATTATTTTGGCGCACAATTTTGGCATTTGACAATTTGTCCTACAACAACTCAATTGGGTTAAGGTTGGACGACTGTGACGTCCAAATCATTACTTCAGTACATTCCTCCCTTTCAATTCTTTGCATAGCTTCTTTCTTCAAAATCTCTCCAATTTTTACCAGATCTCCAGTTTCCCTTACAGTCAGTATTACACATGGATCTAACATTCGATCTGCGCATAAATATTTTTCTTTTAGTCCCAAAAACTTCAAACTTTGACTCATCACTCTCATAAAACTCTCTCCCACTCATGCGTCGAATTTGTATGTTCTTCAGCCCAAGGTAACATCTTAATTTTATCATCTTTTCACTGCAGAAGTACTCAAAGGTAAATCCTTAGATTCATTGATGTGAGCTACTATATCTTCTACGATTAAAGCTCGCTCCTGCATCTACCACAAAGTCATTTCCCTACTGAACGTCATCTACAAAGTAATGTCCAGGATAATGTCTAGAAGGTTGAAGGTGTACATAGAGCGAGCGATTGAAGACTACCAATGTGGTTTTATAGTCGTAGATCATGTTTCCTGATCAATATAATACGTTTATCTTCAACGATTGTGGTTTTTGAAGACCTCCCTGAACGTTTTCTATCCCCAAAGCTCGTTCCTACATCTACCACAAAGGCATTTCCCTACTGAACGTCATCTACAAAGTAATGTCCAGGATAATGTCTAGAAGGTTGGAGGTGTACATAGAGCGAGTGATTGAAGACTACCAATGTGGTTTTATAGTCGTAGATCATGTTTCCTGATCAATATGATACGTTTATCTTCAACGATTGTGGTTTTTGAAGACCTCCCTGAACGTTTTCTATCCCCAAAGCTCGTTCCTACATCTACCACAAAGGCATTTCCCTACTGAACGTCATCTACAAAGTAATGTCCAGGATAATGTCTAGAAGGTTGGAGGTGTACATAGAACGAGTGATTGAGGACTACCAATGTGGTTTTATAGTCGTAGATCATGTTTCCTGATCAATATGATACGTTTATCTTCAACGATTGTGGTTTTTGAAGACCTCCCTGAACGTTTTCTATCCCCAAAGCTCGTTCCTACATCTACCACAAAGGCATTTCCCTACTGAACGTCATCTACAAAGTAATGTCCAGGATAATGTCTAGAAGGTTGGAGGTGTACATAGAGCGAGTGATTGAAGACTACCAATGTGGTTTTATAGTCGTAGATCATGTTTCCTGATCAATATGATACGTTTATCTTCAACGATTGTGGTTTTTGAAGACCTCCCTGAAAGTTTTCTATCCCCAAAGCTCGTTCCTACATCTACCACAAAGGCATTTCCCTACTGAACGTCATCTACAAAGTAATGTCCAGGATAATGTCTAGAAGGTTGGAGGTGTACATAGAACGAGTGATTGAGGACTACCAATGTGGTTTTATAGTCGTAGATCATGTTTCCTGATCAATATGATACGTTTATCTTCAACGATTGTGGTTTTTGAAGACCTCCCTGAACGTTTTCTATCCCCAAAGCTCGTTCCTACATCTACCACAAAGGCATTTCCCTACTGAACGTCATCTACAAAGTAATGTCCAGGATAATGTCTAGAAGGTTGGAGGTGTACATAGAGCGAGTGATTGAAGACTACCAATGTGGTTTTATAGTCGTAGATCATGTTTCCTGATCAATATGATACGTTTATCTTCAACGATTGTGGTTTTTGAAGACCTCCCTGAAAGTTTTCTATCCCCAAAGCTCGTTCCTACATCTACCACAAAGGCATTTCCCTACTGAACGTCATCTACAAAGTAATGTCCAGGATAATGTCTAGAAGGTTGGAGGTGTACATAGAACGAGTGATTGAGGACTACCAATGTGGTTTTATAGTCGTAGATCATGTTTCCTGATCAATATGATACGTTTATCTTCAACGATTGTGGTTTTTGAAGACCTCCCTGAACGTTTTCTATCCCCAAAGCTCGTTCCTACATCTACCACAAAGGCATTTCCCTACTGAACGTCATCTACAAAGTAATGTCCAGGATAATGTCTAGAAGGTTGGAGGTGTACATAGAACGAGTGATTGAGGACTACCAATGTGGTTTTATAGTCGTAGATCATGTTTCCTGATCAATATGATACGTTTATCTTCAACGATTGTGGTTTTTGAAGACCTCCCTGAACGTTTTCTATCCCCAAAGCTCGTTCCTACATCTACCACAAAGGCATTTCCCTACTGAACGTCATCTACAAAGTAATGTCCAGGATAATGTCTAGAAGGTTGGAGGTGTACATAGAACGAGTGATTGAGGACTACCAATGTGGTTTTATAGTCGTAGATCATGTTTCCTGATCAATATGATACGTTTATCTTCAACGATTGTGGTTTTTGAAGACCTCCCTGAACGTTTTCTATCCCCAAAGCTCGTTCCTACATCTACCACAAAGGCATTTCCCTACTGAACGTCATCTACAAAGTAATGTCCAGGATAATGTCTAGAAGGTTGGAGGTGTACATAGAGCGAGTGATTGAAGACTGTCAATGTGATTTCATAGTCGTAGATCATGATTATTGATCAATATAATACGTTTATCTTCAGCGGTTGTGGCTTTTGAAGACCTCCCTGAAAGTTTTCTATCCCCAAAGTTCGTTCCTACATCTACCACAAAGGCATTTCCCTACTGAACGTCATCTACAAAGTAATGTCCAGGATAATGTCTAGAAGGTTGGAGGTGTACATAGAGCGAGTGATTGAAGACTACCAATGTGGTTTTATAGTCGTAGATCATGTTTCCTGATCAATATAATACGTTTATCTTCAGCGGTTGTGGCTTTTCTAGGCCACATTGAACGTTTTCTATCGCCAAAACTCCTGGTGCTTTGATATTTTTCACATTTGAATTTGCGAGAATCTCACAAAAAATGTCTTGGTCTAAAAATGTATGAATCCGAGAACGATTTACGTCTCCAGGGATTACTGCGACTAAACTACAATCAAAAACATCGAAGAAATAATTTGAGGAACAATAAACAAATCAGTAAGACACCGCTTGACAATATAAATAAGAGAAATCAAAAACTTTTGATCGGTAGTGTATGACCCCGAATAATGTTTTTGATTTTACTACAAACAATATTAATAAAATTCAAAATTCAATAACGAAAATTTTACACCGGAAATGTCAGTGACAGTATGAAACAGTGTTGCCAACTCTCGTTTTAAAAACTTAATTTTATTTTTAAAATTTTCGATTTGTTATCGCCTGGTCTAAAATAAATATATGTTTGTATGAGTGTCGAAGCTAGCGTTGAACGTACTTTTTAACTTTTACCATCCGGTTAAAACCGATGTAAATTGTCTTATCTGATTTCCATATTTTCAAACTCAATGACACATGTCATTTGTGATTCTGATACGTTCCCATAATCATAAATACTTCTTGTAAATTGGCACACATTCATACATATTTGCGGTTCTGCTGATGAGGATTGAGAATATCTAAACTAGTTATAAATCGTATTGTTCCAAAAAAATTACGCAATGAAATACCTTATTTATAAAAAGGAAAAAGTTAATGACGGTTGATCAGAAATAACTTCGATTATAATTAAAATATTTTACTTTTTACTACCCTGGAATAGTCGCATTGCAGACAGACTTCGAAATCAATTAAAAGCAGTTTCGCTTATGTTAGGAACATAACTCTGACGAGACGCCAATTGAGATGAATCTGTAGAAGATGATGTCGTGGAATGTAAATCTGATAGAAACAATGGAGAAAAACATGTTCCGAATCAGGCAGTGAGAACTCGATCCTTGAACATAATAAGCCAACTTTCTTGTACAAGAAGTTAAGCAATCGAATGCCGAAACCTTTTTGTGAATGAAGAAATCATCGATATTATTGTAGAATATACAAATAGCTACATTGCAATGAGAAAACGAGGCTGCAAAAAATAGATAAAACTGAAATCAAAACCCTGATTGCTTTGCTTTGTCTGGGTTGCTAAAAAACTCCTAGTTGAATATTGGTGAAATATGGAACAGAAAGGGAACCGGATTGAACCTACACAGGCTCACAATGAGTAAGCAACGATTTTGTTTTTTTTTTTTGAGGAGTTTATGTCTTGACAACTGGGCTACGAGTGAAGATATAAAAAAATAGATAATCTAGTGCCATTTGGAGAAGTTTGTAACTGTCAAAATCATTTTTCCATCTCACAAAATGCATCTATAGATGAAATGTCACTAGGTTTCAGTGGCATTCGCGACTTTAGACAGTACATACCTTCAAAATTGAACAAATATAGGGTGAAATTTATTTCTTTCGTCGATGTTTTACACTTGATTCCAGAAGTATATATGGGGAAACAGCTTTCATAATAAACACTGGCGCTATGAGTATTGTGGAATGTCTTGTATCCAAAACGTCAAGAAATTGATTTACCACACTTACATCATAAATTACTGACACTAGTTTTAAAGATAAATCCAAAATGACAACATTTTACAATGGTACAAAAGGGAGTGTGGATTCTATAGACCAGCTTTGTTCACTATATGATTTAGCACGAATTATCAGAAGCCGGCTCATGGTGATTTTTATCTCTTTATTGGATATCGCTGCAATGCATTTATTGAACTATATTTTGAAGAAACGTTTGTATCAGAAACCTTCCGCTAAAGAAACCAAACTCTACTGGAACCAGTTTTTAACACGTGCTTCTTTCTCTACAGGAATTGTTTTGGGACGTTTTTGATCGTCCTCATTAGATACCGGATTTACAGGGACTTCCATCTCTTGTTACACCTAAATTTTTCTTTCGTATAGTCAACACTTCAACGATGATGACAAGATGAAAGAAAATGTTACCACGTTGAACGACGATGGTCCCAGAAGTACCTGACCTGACCTAGAGGTGGCGGTGTCACACAATGACAAGTGCCTACAAAAATTCGGAATCGCAGCGGTTATTTTCTTGTGGTAATCAGCACAGGATTGAGGAATGTTCCTTGAAACTCTGTATAGTACTTATATGAAGAATAGATAAGTATATATAAATTTAATATTTAGATCTCTGGCACCTGTTACTACAAACATTGTATCTCTTTTATAACATTATACTTAGCACGTCCTCGATCGATTTATTTTCTGTGACTCGTATTTCTGATAAATTTCAACTGCTTGTCGTCGTTGATGATGAAGTACCTTTTCAAAATGGAAGTGTATAATCAATCCACGATCTGTTTTATTTAGTTTAGTTTGTTTTTTTATCGTCGCCGTTATATTCTTCTCAAAAAGGAAAGTTCATTTATAATTTAGAATATAAAAAATCGTTTTTTCTTGTAAGTTTTACGATGGATTTCATACACAAGTTGCGCGAATAATGATTGATTGATGAGTCGAATAAAAAACTTGGTAATTGGAATTTTTTAAATATATATTACATTCCCTAAAATTGCGGCAATATTTCTGATAATATTGTTTAAAGTTTGTTATAAGTTTAACAAAAAACAGAATAAAACAAAACGGATTATTACTAAAATTGTTTTATGAAATCCACATGTTGTAGCAGGATATAGAAAAGATCCACGAATATATAGTCCTGTCAAATTAGTTTATAACACTCTTTTGATTATACAAATCGTCAAGTTTCTCGAAATAGCCATTAACTACCAACATAACCTCTTCATTGTTGTAAAATCTTTGACTACCAAGTCTTTTTTTCAAGTCTGGGAACAGAAAATAATCCGAGGAGGTTAAATCTGGTATATTGTCTTGATGAAACAACATTTTCTTCTTAGCCAAATGCGGTTGTTTTTGCATGATTTCTTTCAGCTTGTAACTTTATGTATCACCGAATGTCTAGATTGACCAGACTAAGTTTAGGCAGTACTTTGAACCAATTAAAAGCAAATAGATGAATATAGCTTTGAAATACATACCGATAAATATAATAGAAAGGACCATGGGAAGTGTACGAACAGAATATGAGGAGACAAACAAAGTAAAATAGATAAAGCGGTTAGACACCATCAGCAGAATTTTTTAGCGCTCTGTGACAAAAAATATCAACAAAAAAGACAATATAGAAATTCAGGTAATAAACAATGGATATAGAACATAAGACAATAAAGCACTTGATGCAACTACAGAAATTGTGGAAACAAAGAAAAAAAAATAGTAAAGAAACAATAACAAAAAAGAAACCGTAATGATACCGAATACAAAAAGAAATACAAAATAAAGAATATGACGTATACATAACAACAGATAAAGAAATAGAAGAAGTCCTGAAAGGAGAAAATGTGGTTAAGGTGAATCGAGATTTAGATGACGAGTTATATTCTATAATAAATTACATTCGATTGAAAATTGGCCTCCCTCAAAATTAGACGGAATCGGGGTTTACATTTACCGTCTGTTCAGTTCGACCCCAATTCGATTCAAAAATGGGATAATCCTCGTGAAAAATAAAATTTTTGTTATCCACCCCAGTCGAAACCTTTCATAGAAAGTTAGTAATGGCTTGTAACGTTCATCCCTCGGGTAATTTTCATGATATGTTTATTTTGAAGTTTGAATATTTCTGATTTGGGAATAAAACGATTTGATGGATTCGTTTTTGTTTTTTTTTTTTGTTAAAACAATACGATTCGTATGAAAATTCAGCTGGAATTTGTTTTTTCTGTCGTAGCGAGCGAAACTGATTTCAAATAACCAACAAAAAATTGTAACATAGATTCACATACAATAAATTATTCGACGTGACCTTCTTTAATTCATATTCTTCTAATTATTTTAATAAAAAACTTAATATTATGTCTCCAAACATCAAAATCGATAGGATTATACTTGAGACTTCTTGCTGGCTAATCAGTTATCCGACAATATCCTTGAATACATATGCAAGGAAATTGATGAGGAGCTCCATCATGGAATAACCTTTATTTAAAAAAAAATTAGAAAAATCTCAATTCAGTGGTGAGGAACAACTAATCACTATGTAGATGGTTATCCATGATAATTAATTTTTCATCAGTCTTAAAAGTTTTCCTACGTCATTTTGTATTATTAGTAGGTTATCGAGAGCTTCATTCTCTCCCCACAGAATCTGCACTTAATATCTGCTAAATTCAGTGTTGTAACTAGATTATCTGAAGGTTATTTCTCTTCGTCGCAGACTCTGCACTCAGTTTCTGCTAGTCTCAGTGCTGTAAGTGGATGAATAGGAGTTTATTCATCTTCTTCAAAGAATCTGCACTCAATTTCTACTAGAACTAAGTGAACCGTAGTTTCTTCTTCTTCTCCAAGAATCTGCACTTAATATCTGCTAAATTCAGTGTTGTAACTAGATTATCTGAAGGTTATTTCTCTTCGTCGCAGACTCTGCACTCAGTTTCTGCTAGTCTCAGTGCTGTAAGTGGATGAATAGGAGTTTATTCATCTTCTTCAAAGAATCTGCACTCAATTTCTACTAGAACTAAGTGAACCGTTGTTTCTTCTTCTTCTCCAAGAATCTGCACTTAATATCTGCTAAATTCAGTGTTGTAACTAGATGATCTGACGTTTATTTCTCTTTCTCGCAGACTCTGCACTCAGTTTCTGCTAATCTCAGTGCTGTAAGTAGATGAATCAGAGTTTATTCATCTTCCTCACAGAATCTGCACTCAATTTCTACTAGAACTAAGTGAACCGTAGTTTCTTCTTCTTCTCCACAGAATCTGCACTTAATATCTGCTAAATTCAGTGTTGTAACTAGATTATCTGAAGGTTATTTCTCTTCGTCGCAGACTCTGCACTCAGTTTCTGATAGTCTCAGTGCTGTAAGTGGATGAATCGGAGCTTATTCATCTTCTTCAAAGAATCTGCACTCAATTTCTACTAGAACTAAGTGAACCGTAGTTTCTTCTTCTTCTCCAAGAATCTGCACTTAATATCTGCTAAATTCAGTGCTGTAACTAGATGATCTGAAGTTTATTTCTCTTCCTCGCAGACTCTGCACTCAGTTTCTGCTAGTCTCAGTGCTGTAAGTGGATGAATAGGAGTTTATTCATCTTCTTCAAAGAATCTGCACTCAATTTCTACTAGAACTAAGTGAACCGTTGTTTCTTCTTCTTCTCCAAGAATCTGCACTTAATATCTGCTAAATTCAGTGCTGTAACTAGATGATCTGACGTTTATTTCTCTTTCTCGCAGACTCTGCACTCAGTTTCTGCTAATCTCAGTGCTGTAAGTAGATGAATCAGAGTTTATTCATCTTCCTCACAGAATCTGCACTCAATTTCTACTAGAACTAAGTGAACCGTAGTTTCTTCTTCTTCTCCACAGAATCTGCACTTAATATCTGCTAAACTCAGTGCTGTAACTAGATGATCTGAAGTTTATTTCTCTTCCTCGCAGACTTTGCACTCAGTTTCTGCTAGTCTCAGTGCTGTAAGTGGATGAATCGTAGCTTATTCATCTTCCTCACAGAATCTGCACTCAATTTCTACTAGAACTAAGTGAACCGTAGTTTCTTCTTCTTCTCCAAGAATCTGCACTTAATATCTGCTAAATTCAGTGTTGTAACTAGATTATCTGAAGGTTATTTCTCTTCGTCGCAGACTCTGCACTCAGTTTCTGATAGTCTCAGTGCTGTAAGTGGATGAATTGGAGCTTATTCATCTTCTTCAAAGAATCTGCACTCAATTTCTACTAGAACTAAGTGAACCGTAGTTTCTTCTTCTTCTCCAAGAATCTGCACTTAATATCTGCTAAATTCAGTGTTGTAACTAGATTATCTGAAGGTTATTTCTCTTCGTCGCAGACTCTGCACTCAGTTTCTGCTAGTCTCAGTGCTGTAAGTGGATGAATCGTAGCTTATTCATCTTCCTCACAGAATCTGCACTCAATTTCTTCTAGACAAAGTCCTGTATAACTTTTTTTAAAAACCCAATGTTTAAATCCAGATATTTATTATATCTTAAAGCAATCAACAAACTTTTTGTAGGTGTCCAATTCGAATAGCACCCGCTAGATAAATTCTTTAAACTGTTTCTTCTTCTACATATGTTTCTTGTACGCGCACTTTTATATACCACTGAAGTTATTCGATTCAGTAGAAGGCTTTTGATCTTTTTGTCGAAAACTCCAACTAACAGAAATCCAAGCTATAAAGACCTGTGTGTGTCTGAGAAGGTCTGTGATAAAAGGACATTCCGAACATCTACTACCATCTACATCTAGAACACTTTATACGTCTTCGATGATAGTTAATATCGTTTTATTTTTCTATCATATTCATAGAAATGGAAGTAAATACGGTCCTGATAAATAGGTATCTAATAATATTTCTCAATACATTCAAATTCAATGCTTGTGTTAATTTGACATTGATGGGTCTCGAGTAAACCTATTTGGTATGATTTTTCGAATGAATGGAATGAAATAATTTGAACAGATCTCGATTTTGGATCGACAACATCGTTTATTTTCGATGACTAAGCAGGGAAAGTAAAACACACATGCAGTGAGGTCCTGAAATCGAGGATAAGTTCATTAAAATAACTTTTACAGCGCATTTACAACAGCGGTATCAAACAAGAAGATTCGCTCAGTCTCAACCGCGAATCATGACAAAATAAAACGGAGACTCAAATTCAAGTACCTTGGAAAAGTAGAAGACGAAGTAAGAGAACGAGTAGTTAGAGCGAATGTCGCTGGATGTCTTCAGAAACATCAAAAACGAAGTAGCTCTTGGGAAAAAAGGATAAATTTCCAATAGGAATACGGAGTAGAAGTCGGAAGATATTGAAAAAGGATCAGGCGTTAGACCTATTATAGACGAAAGAAGATGAAGACTTTTTTCGATGATAGCATCTGGAACAAATTCCAAATAATGTTTATCAAGCTAAGCATTGATTTCAATAGTAACTAACCAAAGTTTCTCCACTCAAAATACACGAAGAAACGAATAGTATTAAAGGTTAGGGCAAACTAAAAATCGTATGAATTAAACACTAGTAGCGCCATCTGTATGTCAGTTAAGATCGCCAGAAAATACTGATTTGTGTTATACTAAACAAAATTTTGTCTCACGGTTAATAAATGGTGTAAGTATTTATAATAAACGTGTTCGAGTATCTCATTTATCTTTTAAAACAACCAATTTAACAAATGACTGCCTTTGCAGCAGTACAAAAGACACGTCGAGTATCTTAACACTCTTTACATCGAGTACTGTGGGTGGTTTTCAGCAGAGATTTTATCGTTAAGTACATGATGCCATCTACCGTTAATTCGAGTCAACTCAAAATATATAGATTAAAACGTTTATTGGGTATTTCGATTTACGCCCGCAATTTTCTTTATTTTTTGTTTATAATTTGATAAAAAATTGGTTTTGTTATCCCAATTGCTTCAATAAGGAAGCCAATGGGAATAAAATATTGTGTTTTAAATAAAAAAAAAATCACACTTCGTTGATGTAATTATTTTAACAGAAAAAGCAAATAATATAATGAAAATGAACAGGTGCATTTCTTATGTATATTACATATTATATTTAAAATTTAATCAACTTGTGTAAGCAACGGTTTTTTTCTGTTTGTTCTTGTCATTATTAATGGCGGGTTATTCAAATTTGTCTTTAATAGTTATGATAATACTGAGAAGAATAATGCATCTTATTTATTTTACATTAACGCCACTATTTCCGACGGAAATAGTTTTAAGAAATTGTAAAATGCTTTTCACAATCCCAAAATTTTTACAGTAATTATTTCTTCCTCGATTGAATAATAAAAACAAATTTTAACTTTCTTAACCAAGCTACTTTCTTAAAATAACATAAAATAAATTATAGACTTAACAAGATCATAAAAACTATTCAATAACTGTTGTAGTTCTTCCAATATCAATTGCAGATTATAAAAACTTATACAAAAACCCTTGCCGACAATTTTGTTTGATCCCCATAGACGTAGATACTTCCTTTTATAAATTTATCATTATCATAAATACTTTTAAAAGTATTCGTTTAAAAAGCAATCGAATCATTAGAAATTGGACGGCATTATACGCGGTTATTTAGAAAGATGCACTTGGAATTTAGAAAAAAAATCAATATTATACCTCGTTAACTTGCTACAACTGAATATTAAATTATAAAACGTAAATAGACGAGTAAAAGTTTGGTTTAAACAGGGTACCAGTCGTGAACTGAGCCCTTTTTGTACCCCATTCATCAGTTTTTTTTCTGAAAAAGAAATTTCAAAGCAAAATCCATCAAGGAAAATGAAATATTTGCAAATAAAACAAAAGTAAAAAACATTTCAATTAGTTAGATGTCTCAGAAATCTATATAGATTTGTTGTTGAGTATTGTTTTTTTAGTCTTATAAAGTTTATAGACTATGCTTTATATTTAGTGCGAAGCCCGATTTAATTACTGAAAAAAATACTTTTTTTAAACGATAGCTAACGAGAATGGTCCTAGAAGTACCAGGACTGACCTAGAGATGGCGGAAGTTGCTTGAAAAATACACTATCAATACAGCATATGTTTCAAGGATTCCTTTGGCAACCATCAATAGTGAACGTTTTCAGTGAATTTGTAAATATGGAAAAACTTGGTCTTTTTTATGTGATACAGTACTTTGAAATACTTTAGTCCAACCAATATAAAAGCTGAACTAATTTCTACTCTGGGGGGGGGGGGAAACTGCTCCTTCGTTATGAACAGTAAAATATTGGATAGAAGAGTTTAAACGAAGTGGTACGACCTGCGAAGACCAGAATCACAGTGGTCGACCAAATGAGGTGACAAATCCAGAAATGTTGAAGAAAATCCACGAAGTGGGATTGGATGATTGTCGACTCAAAGAGCGCGAGCTATCAGACACAGTAGACATTCCAAATAACTGAAAATTTTGATATGAGAAAGCTTTGCGCATGATGGGTGCCGCGTTTATTCACAATGGAACAAAAACACATGTTTCCATCGAATATTTGGCAATATTCCGCAAGAAAGCCGAAACCTTGTATCGTTTCATAACCATAGATGAAACGTAGGTCCGTCACTTCACACCTGAATCAAAAGAACAATTAAAACCAAGGATTAATAACGGAGAACCGGCTCCAAAGAAGACAAAGATCGTTCCATTTGCAGACAAGGTCATTGTCGGTTTTTTTGGATAAGCGTGGGATAATTTGGCTAGGAAGAAAATGTTGTTTTATCATGGGTCCGGTACTTACCATCCTCGTATTGATATAACAGCTATACAATCTTGAAAACTGAAGCATAGATACGGGAAGTAGCAGTAAATCCAAATTATTTTAAGCTAACTTCAACCTTCAAAAGATAGGTGTAAAAATACGACAGCTCTCCTACTCTTAGTTTTTGATTTATAGAATTTTGAGTAAAGTAATTTTTGTTAGTTTGTATGTTATGTTTTGTATGTTGATAAAGCATTGCTTTTGGACAGAAACTACTAATAAAGACAAGGTTTGGCTTAATAAATATTATTATTATAACATTTTCACAAGAAAATCAACCATTAAGAAGTAATTTGCTAAGTTTAAACCAAGCGAAATGTGCACAGAGAGCTATCCATACCCAAAGAGGCTGTTACCGACGAAAACATCAAAAAAGTCCACGAATAAATTCAGATAATCGTGCAGTGGAGCTAATTGGGATAACGGAGATCCTAAAGAAATCAAAGGGACGTATCGTGAATGAATATTTGGATATGCTGAAGCTGTGTGGCGCACGACCAAAACAACATAACGAATTGATCATTCTGAGCACTGTTTGGTGCTGTAAAATCGTAGTAAACTCGAATTTTTGTGACAATAGATGAACCATGACTCTATCTAATCACACCTGAATCCTTTCGACAATTTACTGCACTTTGGTTCATCTCCAAATCATGGAATAACGTAAAAGTTAACTGGCATCATTTTTATGATGCTTTTGAAGAAAGTTATCGCGGAAAAATGACCTCGTTTAAAGAAGAAATAAGTTCTGTTGCTCCGAAACGATGCTCAAATTTGCATTAATTAGTATTCGAATTGTTTCCATATCTACTGAAGTCTTTTTTCTGTTCTGGAATCTCTCTGGCAGAGTATCGATGCAGCTGACACTCGTAGACAAGAAATTACAACAACTCTTAGCAATTCTTGGCTTGTCGTTTGAAATCGCTCCTCTTGTCGCCAATTCTGTTTGCAGAGTGCAATCACAGATCACAGATCTATGATCTGTCATCACACGTGCAGTAACTCACCATGTATCGTCAAAAATTATTTTGTTTTATTCGAAACAAGAAATATAATAAATCGAAATATTCACTTTGGTTTTTTGGTTGTGTGAATAAGTTTATATTCCTTAACAAATATAGAGTTGAGACTTACTCTATATCGCAGTACTCTTCCGGCTAATAAAGGGAATATAGTCGAAAATTAAGCTTATTTCGATGCTGTCTTTCCAGAGGCACATTTATATTCAGTTCCTGCATAACTTAAAGTATAAAAATACTAAAGTACGGTTGAATAATCATAAGAAGTAGATCAAATGTATTTTTTTTAACTATTTCGTTTCTAAACTCTTTTTTTGCTATATTATTATATTAATATCTTTTTGAATTATTCTCTAAATTCATAACTGGATCATAATAATTTTGGTGGAATGAATTCTTGGACAGTAAAATCCGTCAAAAGTAAAATAATTACAAGTTCGGAACACGACGCTCATTAATCAAAGACAGCGCGTACTGACAGGTGACTTATGTGACTTTTGTCACCTAAATTTCGTAATTATTAAGTTAATGGAAGCATTAAATCAACTCCTGATCGGTCATTCATTTGGTAATCTGATAATTATCAATTATTTAATGAAAGTCAATAAAATGATTGCCAATAATTACGAGATCAGACGCATATGCATATTTGTACCAATTGTGCAAAACTTAGTGGTTTCAGTTTATTTTTGATTCCAAAGAATCTTGATAAACAATATTATGAGAACTGCCATTCTAAATTACAAGTAATAGTTATTTATGATATCAGTGTTGAAAGTGATCTTTTATTTTGTGAGTGAAAAGTTTTTGGAACGTCATCTAATATGGTACATCCGGTTTCTACTAGTTACGATGGTTCAAAATTTATTACTTAAATATTAACTACCGTGAAAAACGGAATAGATAATGATAAATGTAACCACAAATAATTGAATTGAAGAACAGTACGTATAATGTTGAAAATGTGAAAATCAGAATTTGATGCAGATGTATGAAGCAGAAACTATGATAAAAACAAAAAGATAGTCGATGGCAACAAGTACAGAAATAAAAGAAATTAACGGTAAATATAAAGAGCGAACATGCTTTGTTTTCCGACAGCGTTGTCAGACTTATTAGGGCCCTTTCACGCCAAACGAATCCGAATCAAGTTGAATCTGATTGGGCTTCGAACGCTCCGTTTAAATGTGACTCTTTTCCCGCCTTCAGACCGGACGAATCTGGTTCAATCAGGTTTGATTCGAGGTCGCACTTGATTCAACCTGTCAGATTCCTCGTCCGGTCCGATTTATGACGCCTGTGATAAAAATCACAGCAACAGAAATCTCATATCTTCTGTGTGGAGGAAAATTGGCGAAGAATTAAACATTCCAGGTAAGAATTATTCAGGTTGATTCAGCTGGTGTGAAAGAGTGGAGATGACGAATCAGATTCAACTTGATTCGGAGTGATCCAGATTGATTCGGATTCGTTTGGTGTGAAAAGGGCCTTAGCGTTGCCGGACTTATGATGATTGAGTGAATTATAGCGACCTCTATATAGTGACAAGCAGAAAGAGATAACGAATAATGATGTGTGAACCAGGAGGTGATGGTTAGGTTAGATAGAGGTAAGTGACTAACAAGAAATATTAAAAAACTTTATTATTTAACTTTCTGTTTAATCTTCTCACTACAAGTACAAATGTTATTTAATCTACTTATCAACATTATCTTTACAATGATTATCCCACTACCTCTTTGAATGTGTTTATAATCTTGTTGAGATTATATTTTACTTTAAAATATTACATAATTAACTAGATTACATCTTTGAAAGTTATATAAACACCATAAATATTAAAGTAAGTTTGTTGTTTTCAACAATTTGAGTTATCTTTTCATCGCGAAATTATGTAGGGAGCTTGAGTTATCAAATCAAACTTTGTCTTCACTGTTGACACCTACATAGGCGTTGCTGTTTTCTATAGAAGCAAAACATCAATCATTGAGTTTGGAGTAATAATTCGAAGACGTTGATTGATATTAAAGTTGAATTTTTCCATGTCGTTCCTAAATCTGAAAACTTAAGTCTTGAATAAAACTGAAAGTACCCTAAAAGGTAATACGATTGGTGAAAATAACTGTGCTAAATTCCAGGGAAAGGCTAAAGATAAAAGAATGATCATCTGGTATTGTTTAACATTGCAGTGGATGGTAAAGAATTGAAAATAAATGAAAGAAAGAGATTCACAAACCGGAAACGGTAAAGATAAATAACCTCAGCTTTCATGCAGGATATAGGATATGTAATAAATACAAAATCATAATACGAAGCAACAGGATGAACAGAGAATTTTTTTTTTAAAAAAAGGACTTTTAGGAAAGAGTAAAATATAAAAATCACATTTCGCTAAGTTGGATCATTTACGAAAGAATCTTTTGGGCGAGGATTTACAAATATCCTCGATACGATTACCATAAAAATCGAATGAAAAAGATGCCGCACGTCACGCCGTGCACTTTTCACTGTAAATCTAATTATAAAAACCTAATACGCGTAAGTTGCTTCCAGCGAAATCGGACAAAAGAACCTTAATGTAAATTTTCGATACCTAACTGATAAAGTCGTATATCAAAGAGGACGACGCGGAGGTGTGGGTTGGTAACTCGAACCGGATGGATTTGGGGTCTTTACACACGTACACATTAACTGACCGATTTAATCCGGCTTTCCATACAGGAGATCACGTTGATCGAGACGGGCGTATACAAATTAATGATGCGATCATTCACGTAAATAGTATGTGGATATTTGTTACAAAAAGTTCACTTTATAATGTATAGATCTCGGTTTCTTCATGTTATAATAAAGTAACAAAGAATTCTAAGACTCATGATGTCAATTAACGAATTTCCTCATACTACAAAAGATGGTAGTTCGACCCAAGAGTCATTTAAACATTTAGTTCACCAAAAAAACGCTGTCAAGCTGTTTATATATGTTGATTACTCTGTTAAAAAATGCTCGGTTGAGATACCTAACACCTAAAGTGTTTCTAAAACATTTATAGTCATAGTACATCATAGTACATACGCAGTTTGTACTGAATCATGTTTAATATTAAACGTACAGCACGATACAGCAGTAAAACCCAATTTCTAATGCAGTGTACAGTCAATTTAAATATTATTACAAAATAATCTGATTATTTCCTGAATTGTTCATAAAAGTACGTGAACTAATACAAATCTTTTATAACCATAAGCTGTACAGAGGAATAGAAAAAGATTTGGTAAGGCCAAAACGTTAGAAAATTTTTTTATTCTAATTCCAACTTATTCCAGCGAAAATACGATTGTAGGTTTTTCCATTTAGGAGATATTGTGAATTCTAGAGTGATTTGGGAGAACTTCGTACACATTTAAATGTTAGTCTCCAAAAATTATCAAGGATAATGTGGAGGACGATGTGATGTTGATAAATGAGAAGATTTTGCATTTCAACTCAACCAAAACACACGTACAATTAGAATATAACAACATAAAATAATAATGTATCTAAATTTTCTTGATTTTCTGTTTTAAAATTAGTTTTTTTTGATAATTTTTAAAAGAAATCTTTAAATCTTTATCAAAATACGATATTGACACTATCTATAGATCACCTTCATCATGAATATCAAAATAAGGATAAAATCAACTTAGAACTTTGTTCCAGTAAGAAAAATTAATTTTTCCTTGGTTCCTACATCTCAAATATATATCAGTAATCAATTAAATTATTTGTAGTTTTATTAGAATTTACAAAATAGATCTATAACTAAAATTATTAAGATCTTTTTTATCATTTATAGCTTTTTCGTTCTTATGAATGTGAACCATTTCTAAAAATTCCCTTTTTCGTGTATCAGATTCCGTTTCAAGAATTTTTGAATCATTATAATTGAATTTTTTAGAGTTTTTTTTGGTATTTCACGGTTCGTTAATGCAGTTCTATTTTTTTTAACGTATTGATGATCTCTCATTCTATTTTCTAAATACTGAGATGTTTGCCCTATATATCTATATAACGTTATAAATAATAATAATATTTAAAAACGACGAATCACCCCTTTTTTTGGTTGATTCCAAGGACCCTATTTGCGCACTCCTTGGAATTTTATCGAAGGAATTGAAAGGAAATGAAAAACAAATATAAAGTCATTAAAATAGAAAATAAAAATAATAGGCTTACCATCAAGAACACTGTTGGCATTAACACAATCGCTGCTGGTCTTCAACTTGGAATCAACCTAAAAAAGGGGTGGATGGATCACTTCTTATCAATACACCCTATCCCCACTCGTCTCTTGATAATGACTTCAAAGTGGGAGCCGAAGCGTTGAAAGTTTTCGAAATTCCATCGCGGCTCCACCCGTAAACTCAGTTCAGGTCTCATGTTGGAATGAGAGGTCTTAAACTGTTCAGATGAGACGTAATAACGTCGAAACAAGTCAGTAGTTACAACCTTTCCTTGCAATTTGGTGTAATTCAATACTCGTCGATGCATTAGCCAGGAAAGTAGTTGTTTTCTTTTGAATAGTGGCAGAATACATTATCTAATTATTGAATTTCGAAATTATTCCAGAGGTGAATAGTAGAAATCCTGTATTTTGATTTTTTTGTTCTTTCAACAACCATTTAACACCAAAATTAATACACAAATAAGTTTTTCAAAGAAAATCATGCAGAAACTGTTTTTTTTTAAATAAATATCGAGCATATTGTTGAAAAAATTAATTATTTTCCCCTTTGAAAGATTTCTGTTTATGATTAATATGAAAAAACAAAAATTTCAAAAAAAATATCGTAGTTGTTACTGAGGACTTTCGAAGAAAAAGCTTCATTGACAACTTAATTCACAGCTTTATAAAAACTGTTTATTAACATAAAATATAAATAAATAAAGTGGTTTAAATAATCTGACTACTGTATGTCAAGACTATTAAGAACACACTATGCGTGTATATGCTATCTTAAATACTAATCCTATTGTATACAAAAGCTATAGTTAATTATATTTTTAGTGGTTAGAGTCATGTCAATACAAAAATAAGGGTAAGTAATTTGATAAGTCATTGGAACTGCAAGGAATATATGGAATCACTTAAGTAAGACGTTGGTTCCTGTCAGAGTTATAATAAATCTTAACCAATGCAATATATTGTATTTTTATTTTAGTTTGATAACAGAAAACCAGATCAGGTGACTTTGGCTGACAAAGGAATAAATCACTAGATAGTTAAGTTGATTTTGCTGCGATGTCAGTCTTAAATTTTTATTTTTTTTTGTGTAAAAAAAGTGATACCAATATAATAATTTTTTGCGCGTAAAATAACTAGAAACCGATTTCAAAAATCCGCAATAACAACTTGTTTAGTCTACACATTTATGAAGCTTCAAGTGAAAAAAATCCAAAGCACTAAAATACTGTTTTGTATAACAGAACATGTTCAGTAATCGTATAGGATATTAATAAAATGTGATTTACTGCATTCAGACTTCCATTAAATGTGTCAGAATATATCATATCTGTTTAATTTTTCATTCAAGCTTGTCAGCGTGAAGATAATATTTCATGCAGTTATCGCTTTTGTTTACAAAATCTATTAGAGAAATTTCAGATAATTATCCAGTATTTATTAAGATTAAAATAAATTTTCGTGGTCGAAATTTCACCACGAACTGAATATAAATTCATTCTTTACATATGACTGTACATTACATGTAAACTCACTTCTTTTATAAACATTTTTATTAACTACTATTACAAGTATACTCGATGAAAAATAAAACGAATATTGAAGTCAGATTTCGTTATTTTATTTTGGTTTGGTTAATTCATTGAAAAAATATTGATTACTCAACACCGAATATTCCATCGAATGTCTTGCTTATAGTTCTCTCACTTTGCTGGATTACCAAAGTCAGTATTTAATATAACTCAGTCTAATATACTGTGATCAACGTTTCATTGATATTTCTTCGACTTTTATTGTCAAAAATTGTTACAAACCTTGTAAAAACTAAAAAACAAACATAAAAATAACTAAATACTCAAATTATTGCGGAATGCGTGCAAGAATGATATCGATTTGATTTCAATTGACAAGTGATTGTGCATTTTTTTGCATTGTAAAATATTGAGCCCTTAACTAATTCTGGATTAGGTAGGGAGGTATTGCAGAAGCGTTTTCACGAATTAGGCAAACGGATTCAAAGATAAATAAATTTTTAATGATTCAGAGCCCAGTTGTTTAGTCCAAGTACCACACAAGGGCATATCGGAGATGCGACTCAAAAAGGACAAAATAAACTGCCAAGGACATAAGGAAACTGATCTTAGAGCAAAACAGGAGGAACGTAATTTTTTAGATAAGGCGGCAACATGTAACATTTGAAGGAATTGTCCACAACAACCCTTGAGAATTTTACAGATTCAAAGACGTCAATTATCTTATTATATGCTGCTCCTTCCAATTCACATAAATTTGAAAATTCCGCTGGTACTATTTCTTATTTATTAAGTTTACTGGCTATGGTGCGTTTTCCGGGAGTGGACTTTGCCTGAGTTTTACACTGCAATCTTAATCCTGGCGCGTAAGGTTTCCTATAAAGGTGAAAAACGTAGACAGGACTAACTTGTCTATTCGGAAGCATGTTATTGCTTTAAACGTGCATGAATCTTCATTATTACGCAGTTTACACAAAGGGTTGTACCCTTACAAAATTCAGTTGGTGCAACAATTGGAATCTCAGGATGCGAGTCACAGATTTCGTAAACTAGATGATTGAGCGCTTTCCTATGTTTACCAACGTCTTGTTTTTGGTTGAAACTCATTTTCATCTTAATGGACACATCAACAAACCCCATTATTTTGAAATTGAAAGGAGACGCACAGTTAGACTGAATTCGAATTAACCCACGTCCACTAGATCTCTGCTGTGACAAATATGTCTTTAATAAACTTTCTTAAATTTGTTTTTACTTAAATGTGACACTTTGTATTATGATGACATGATACTTTTATGATATAATTTCATATTACTACTTACAGAATCTCCAGTTTTCTCTTTCCACTATTTCGAGTATAAAAATGTAGATGAAACTAGAACTATGATAAATAGTAAAAAAAATAATTATAAAATCGAATAATCGAATTAAAAAATAGTTTGAACAAAATTTTTGAATTCAATTCGTAATCTGAAACACATCTTTTTCCAATTTCTAAAAGTCACGCACGGGAACATCAACTCGGAACAAATTTCTATCGTATGGTACTAATATAAAAGCCTTTATTTCGTTTTCCGACATAAACTATTGGTAGTATAAATGATTCAGCTTCTAATCTTAACTGTATCTAATCATATTTCCCTCGCCGAGAGATCAAACATCAAGAAGAACTCCTCGTAGTTACGTGCCTTGCCTGCCAATCAAAACCGCTATGAGAGTGCCTTCAAGAATTCAATGTATTGATTAATGGTGCTCCCGCTATGTTGAAATGAATAACACCGATTATGATAGGTCAGATCTACTATTTAGGAGTCTAATACGCTTCTACTTTTTTTCATCTACGAACAAGATGATTATTATAAGCGGTGATGCGACAAGAACTTACTAACAGCTTTCAGGATTTGTAACTAAATCTAACAACTCTTTCGATAATCGACGATTTATGTAATGTGACAATTTTCAGCTTTATACGAAAGTATGTAAGTTCTAACCAAGGAATATTGAAAAAACATAGAAAGTTTTGGTTATAATTCTTGAAAATAGTGACATAAATACCACAAAGAAAATGTACGAGGGTATCCAGATGGTTTTGATGAAATAGAATCGGTAATTTTTTCATTATGAAAAATCTTACGAACAAAGTCTAAATCTACATATGCGATTCATCGATTAAAGACTTGCCTATGATACAAACAAGAGAAAAAAATGTATAAGGCAATGGAAAATTTAAAAATACCTTATCAATTGAAGAAACTAGTGAAGAAGATGATTCAAGATTCAAGGAAAAAGTTTGAGGTCAGTCTACAGTCCTCTTAAATTTATTTATTTATAACCAGTAAAAAATTACAAACATTTACAATATTTTATAATTCCTACAGAGGTATACAAAACCTGTACATAGACACTGGTGCCTTACTTACTAAAAATAAAACAGATAATACATGCTTTTTAATAAGAAATGTGTCATCCCAACCCCAGTATAATAAAATTAGTATACAATAATTAACATTAATAAAAAATAGTACAAGGTGTCCAGAAAGGGTATCGGGTTTTTTTGTAAGTTCAAGTAAACAAAAAATATTTATAAGTAATAAAAACTTTCATTGTTTTTTGATACCATATGAAATTATTTGGAAAATATGATGTTATCCAAATGATGACCTCTAAACGGGAACGAAGATTGGTGATAACACATCGACACAAAGCTCTTGATATTGCCGCCATTTCTGATCTGATGTTTTCCTTCAATTGGGTTAAATCCGTTGGATTATTTTGGTAAACCTTACTTTTAAGATATCCCCATACAAAATAGTCAAGCAGGTTAAGGTCGGGGCTTCTGGGAGGTCAGTTGATGTTACCCCTTCGCGAAATGACTTTATTCTATATTCATTCACAACTTCCATCGAGTCATTCGAGGTATACAATCTGCATCGTCGCACGATATAATAACTATCTAAGGTTTAGTGTATAGAAATCAAACATCGATGTTTAGCATCAATTATAGAGAAATAATAGCTTCAGACTAGTAAAAGTCAAACCAATCGAATATTTAGTAGTCACTATCATAAATGAAGAAGACGAAGAAAGGAAAATAGATAAAAGACTAGCGAAAGACAGTAAAGCAGTATAAATAACAATAAGAATAACAATGTACTGAATAAGATGAAACATACAGAAGAAAAACTGACAGAATTATACGAAAGTTTCTGATACTAAAAATGTTTTCGATTAAACTGACGTCTGAGAGCTCGTATTGTCGAGGCGGAGAATGCGATTGGTTTGCTTGATTTTCTCTATACTTTTGATAAACATATGCTGTAGTTCCATTAAGAATTGACAGCTCTACGTTGTTCTAATGGAACGGTGGCAACATGTCCAGTTGTCCCGAAAAAACATCCCATTTCTTTCAAAGTACTTCGTGCGCCACAACTTTTAATGGATTTGGCTCGTCGCGACAACTCTTTCTGGTGGCAATGTTGGATTTGACATGTCTCAAAACATAAGTAGCAACACTCGTATGAGCACTCATATAATAAAAGCATCAGCAAAACGGTTGGAATATATTTATAGATATAATGACGGAAGATAGATTTTTACAACCAGTACTAACAAGTTGAGAAGATGGAAAAGATGAAGAGTACAGTGGGAGTGGGAAACTGGCTGAATGAGGCAGAAAACAGAAAAAAATTGAAAGAAAGAGTGAGGGATAACTATGTAGGGTTGTGTAGATCTTGAAGAACCTTTGGATGCTGATAGGTTTTACTCTACAATCGGTAGATATTTCAGAAGGACTACGGAGGAAGGTTTCTTCAGAAGCGCTGGTGATTTAAGGCATTGAAGACAGAGAATAATCGATGCAAAATGAATAACACAATGCGAGGGCTTCAACTATAAAAATCAATGAAGATATCGACAGAATTAAAGTACTCACGTGTTCAAATCGTCAAAATTGACGTATTTGAGGTCAAAATAACATATATTTCCTTTGAAGTATGTATAAGTAATTGCCAATGCAACTTCCTCGAACGGCACTGATTTTACTAGATGTATCTAACGTCCTACTCTAAATAGAGCCATCGATGTGCTTTACTGCTCTCGCAGTAATGCGCCTCTCCTTTTCAACGTTTAGATTTCAAGTAAGGTGTGTACTACCGTGGGCTACGCATATTTCACTGAACTCTTACAAGAAAAACATAAAATGTTATGTGAATTAATTGGTATTTGATAAAAAGTAAACCGCTTTATGTACTGCTATTAAGAAAAACCGTTATAGACGTTTAATAGTAGAAAATATCGATTTTGAAACCTGTTTCTTTCATTTTCTCCATTCTCCATATTAGAAAAATTACATTTACAGGGAGACGTAGAGATATATCGTATTTTGAAAGTTCTGAAGCGGAAAATATGTATACAAATACATATCAGACTTTTTTCTGTTATATTCACATTCATCATTAACTTCTTCTATCCTGTCAATTTCTTTATTATGCTTATCTTAATAGCTACGACTATTTAGCCTAATCTCTCCTTTTTCATAAATTTCCTTTAGTCATATTCTATTATAAACACACTGTTTTTACTACCACTATACCCACAGTTTCACAATTACATTGTCTGAAGCGTGTTTCGATGGCCAAGCTATCGTCTTCAGTGTCTGAGAATAAACTAAACCCTACTAACTCGACCTACCTCTTTTATACTAAATTTTTCAACAAAAGAAAAACCTCTTCGACGGAAAATTCAACTCAGCTAGTTAACTATAAAGTGGTCAGTAAGGAATAAGCCATTTGTCCATATTTAGGGCTCAACAATTTATTATTATGCTTCAAGAATTTTACATTATTGATATTTATGTCATGATTATGACTGGCAGCGTGATATTTAGATGGGTCCAAATTTTAAATGAGCTTTGTGCTCTTCAATTTAGACATTAAGGGGGCTTCACACGCTACGATAGATCGTAACAATGTGATTGATGTCACCCCAAAAAAGAAGACGCGAAAACCAAGAACACATTGGAACTGCGAGTTGCATTGGTTGCTAAAAAGAAAAGATTTCTCTCACGTAAATTTTTTTACGAGTCACGAACACTATAAATATCAATCAATTAAAGAATCGCGAGGTGTTAGTCTGTTTGCGTTTTCACCATGATGACAACAACTGTCTATTACAAACAACTTTTAATGCACAAACTAAGTAAAATCGTAGTGATAAATGCCTGCAACTGTTACACGTTCCAACATATCGTTACGATGTCTTGTTTAAAGTAAAAATCTGATCGTGCAAAGTTTATCAAACGTAATTTCCATTACAGCTAATTTCATAGATACCACTCTTTTCCAAACTTGGTATTTCATTCTTAGGATTACTCAACAATTGTTTTAGCGTATTAACTCGATTTATAAACCAATTTTAAACCTGTTAAAAGTCCTCCAAATCTTTTTGTATAAGGAGGATTTGAAGGTACCAGAGCAAGTGTTTGTTTTGAAAAACAAACAGTTTCACAAGCTCAAGCGATATCTTGGTGGTGGGTGGTCTTTAAGTACCTGCTTCACACCAATCAGATTTGTACCAAGCAGAACTAAATATCATTTTTTTGTTGTTTGATGCAATAAAATGTATATGAGACACTGCTCAGGAATTTCCTTAGTTGGGATAAAGGTTAACCTAAATATTTGCAGATTTAGGTTAACTGAAGGTTAAGTATGAGTGCCGTGTTTATTTATGAACTCTTGATTGTTCCTGGTATAACTGTCTTTTGCAATTGATATAGGAACTAGAACTGAACCAAAATAACCAAAAATTGACTGATGGGATTCTTGAGCAGCACATATTTAAGACGCTCTCGTCTTTATCGGTATTTTTGACCATATCTTGCTAATTCTCGCGATTCAGGTATTGATTCTTCTTCGTCTTATACTCTTTGTACTAGTCTTTCTGCTCTTTTTCCTTGTGGAATATTTTTATTTGGAGAAATACAAACGTGGAGATCTGTCCAACCAAATTATGAATGCTTCTTCTTATTTCCAACTCATTTTAATGCAACTTTCATAAAACAAACACTAATGTCAAGATATCAAAAACAAAGCTATTTTGATATTGTAATAATACAAGCTATTTATCAATTCTCTTTGTGCCAAAACTATTGCGACATACATTACTAAAAATTTAAATGTTTTATTATACACATTGCTTCGAATATAACGTTCTGAAATCTCGATCTCTCATATTTCTTTCAATTCAAATTTATTCCGTCTAGTAGTCATATTCTTAAAAGCCGTACTCCTTCAAGCGCACTTAGAGAGGCAGATTTAAACAGAAAAGTGTGTATCCAAGAGAAAATTCAATTCTATTCGTAATCCTCCTATGTCTGTGTAACATAAAGTGCGAGTCTTATAACAATTTGTACGGATTGGTGTCTCTAAAATACACCGAAATCAAATACTAAAGCCGAAGTAAGATCAGATTCGAATCCCGAAATCTTTTCCGAAATAAATCTATTTGTATGTGACGCCCGAGACGTTTGGATTGCCATTACAGCATTTGGTTTCACGAATATTTAACAAGGAATTTTGTTAATTTCTATAAATATGGTACTAAGCTCCATAACCAACAAGGATGGTCCTAGAAGTACCAGAAATGACCTAGAGATGGAAGTAGTTTATTTGAAAGGCTTTAGCGCAACCAATATAAAAGCTGAATTAGATTTTACTCTGGATGTGACTGCTCCTTCGTTGTTGACAGTAAAATATTGGGTAGCTGAGTTTAAACGAGGTGGTACGACCTGCGAAGACCATCGACTGAAAGTGCGCGAGCTAGCAGATATAGCAGGTATTGCAAAAAGTTCGGTACATCGCATATTAACTGAAAATTTGGAGATCAGAAAGCTGTGCGCAAAATGGGTGTGCTCAAAATGGAACAAAATCAGAGTCCTTAAGAGTGTTCCACAAAAATAAAGCCGAATTTTTGCTTCGTTTCATAACCATAGATGAAACAATCAAACAATGGACTGAAAAGGGGAGAACCGGCTCCAAAGAAGACAAAGACCGTCCGTCCTATCTGCAAGCAAAGTCATACCGTTGGTTTTTTGGGATGCGCGTGGGATAATTCTCATTTTGTACCTTGAAAAAGGAAAATCCGGCAAAAACCGCCACTTTTGGATAATAAGAAAGTATTGTTTCATCAGAATAATGCCAAATGGTCAAAATGATTGAAATAAAGTTCAAATGGATACCTCATGCACCCTATTCGCCAGATATAGCTCCCTAGGATTATTTTCTGTTTCCAGACTTGAAAAAACACGACTCGGTGGTCAAAGAAAGAGTATCAAACTTATTAAACATCGCTGGGAAAAGTGTACGGAGCTAAAAATATTCTTTTTCATAGTTTTCTTTGTTGGGCAAGGTACTTCTTCGTATATTAACAATTTCAACGTAAAATTCTTACATTTAATCAAGAAAATATAATATAAAAATTGAGAAATTTGAGGAAATTAGACCTTTAGATTTGTCTATGAAAACGCGCGTTGAAAGTTGCCTAACCTCTACATATTATCCTGTAAGTACAAAAAATACGTATCATCCTCCATATATGTATTAAAAATACAGAGTATTATGTAATCTAAAATATTGGGTAGGCGCTCCATAAATATGTGCGATAAGGCTTGTAGTTAATGAGATACAGGGTTTCGAATTACTTTATTAGAAGCAACAACATAAAAAATAGAACATTTCAGAGCATATATTGAAAATATACTCCTCCAGCCAAAATACAAGAATGTGCCGAATACAAATATTGTTACAAATAACATTACAGCCTTGCATGATACAATTCTGAGTATCTTCAAAGTTAAATAAAACGGGGTTGTGTAAATGAGTGATTTTAGACATGCCCACACAGAAAAATCCAGAGGATTGTGTTCAGGTTACCTAGGGGGCCACGGGTGTATAGATCCTCATCCGATTCAATGGAAGGGAAAAACGTTGTTTGAAAACTAGTATACAATCACTCCAAATTGTGGGGGCATGAACCTCATGCGCCTTTTAATAATAAGAACTGGAAGTTCATTCTCTAGAAAATGGTGATATATCTGACTGGTGAACCATGCAGGAAAAAATGGTTCTATTAAATAATCTTCGATGATGTCAAGTCAAACATTTATCGAAAATTAGCGTTGGAACCATGCTACAACTGTTGCATGTCATGGGGTTCATTTCGATGTTATTTTCAATCCTTTGGCAATATACGGGGCCGATAGTCAATAGGTAGTAATCCAAGAAAAAGTGCAATTAGCCATTTTGGTATTAATAAACGTAGGCATCACAATTTTTAATCGTTAATTGGATTAGTTTCCTGTCTTTGATACAGTATTTGACAACATTATTTCAAAGACCTATTTCAGATTACTCAGGAACACCCTGTATGTTATCAACTCCATCTACACCTCAAATCAGTAGATCTGAAAAAAATAGAAGAAATGATTATGATATTTCAATGCTTTCCATTTTTTTATTAAGGTCCTGATTCCTATTTTTTTAACATCCTATTTTGACAGTTTGACAGTTTGACATTGATGTCAGTTCAACATAAATTTGAGGTTAGGATCAGAAAGATAATTTCAAGGTGAAATGGTGAAACGCGATGCACGTTTGAGAGAATTGGAAGTGTTTATAAAGATCCACAAAGGAAGCTCACGTGAACAAGCTTATAGGATCATTTTGACAGTTACTGAAGCGTTGATTGAATGGGCAATTTCTCTCTACGATGCACATTTATCCTGGAAGGGTCCTTCCCTATTGAACGCCGTTTGGTTCATGATTCTTAATAATACACAAATATTGATTTGGTACTAAATAGTTTACGAGCGAAAAATTTCCAACCTCAATACGAAGATGTCAGCACTGGTGCTAGAAAATATATTGGTGTTTGAATTGAGGGATTTTCTCTTGAATTTCAACCATTTTAGAAGCTTAGTTTTGGTTTGATAATCGTATAAGTGAGTTGTAGTGAAGATTTTTTTGGAAATTGGTCACTTAATTTATGAGTTTACCTTCACATCGAAACTTCCTCAGCTTTATTATTAATCTCGTTTCATTTTTCGATCTTTAATTAATAAGCGAGAGATATTTTTTATATACCAAACGACATATCCATCCCCTCTATAAATGCATTTATTAAATGCCCTGCTCTGCCTCGCGTTACAACGAACAAGACAAATTATTGGTGTGTTACTAATTCGGTCCTTTATTGACAAATAACAAATATTTGGTGTTGACTCAATTAGAATGGAACACGTACGATCACGGGGTGTTCGACCTTCGTTTCTCTATCTACCTCTGTGCCTGTATGTGTGCGTGTGTGATGCGGATAAGAAGTAATCAAATTGTCCAACACTATCATCATGTTTATCTGCTTTTCTCATTTTTTCTAATAGACATTTAAAACTTAACATTGATAAGTTATGAGTAGGAATGTCTTTTTTTTAAACTACTCTCTTTTAAATAACTTTTTTCTGAAGTGAAAATCTGGTGTGACTGTCTTTTCTTAGAAAAAAAGTTTCTTAGTTCTTAAGAACTATTGTTATGATTCAGCGAGATGATGAAACACAATTATGTTTGATTCTTGATGAGCAATCATATGTTCCGATCTGAAGACCGTCCCATCTGCAGACATTGATTATCTCGATAAAGGAAAAACTATCAACGGCCAGTATTATGCGAACTACTTCATGCACCGTATCTACCAGATTTAGTCCCTTCGGATTATTTTGTGTTCCTAGACTTGAAAAACGGCTCGGTGGTCAATGAAAGGTCTATGGAGCTGGAGTGTTTCCTTTGTCAGGCCAGGTACTTCTGGGCATATCCTCGTAAAGCTGACCAAAAGTTTTTGGCCTTTGAGAGGAAATGTGGGGCCTGAAAAAAAGATTAGTCACCTGGACAGGTTTCTGGAAAATTATATAACTATAAAGTATAATATTTTTGAACAACATTTCTTCGGCAACAGATGTATTAGTGTAATAAAACAACCCACAAAATTGTATATCTTACTATAAAATCACTCAATAAGTCGTGTGACTGACACACAGATGGCGCTGCCATTGTCAAATCCGTATGACGTTTATGAAGTACCAACTTTCAAAAGACAATGTGATAAATTTCATGATATTTCGATTAGTCGGAAAAAACTGACAGCCATTTAAGTGAAGCTACTAATTAAACGTGGTCGTGCAGACACCGATTATGGAGAACGTTCTGATGGTCCAATTTATCCAGAAAACATCAAAAAAGTCTACAAATTGGTTATATCTAATTGTAAATTGGAATTGCGTGAGATAACTGGGCCGTAGAGATGTTAGAAGGCAGTGTGTTTACAATTATTCTTGAAAATTTGACCACGAGAAAGGTTTTTTCAAATTGGGCACTCACAGTTGATAAAAGAAAACAGTGTTTGGTCAAGTTTACACGCGTAATTAATCAGATTTTTTGCGTCATTATGTGACAATGGATGTCCATTACTTCATTCGGAATTAAAACAATCATCATCTGAATGGACTACAGCCGGTGAACCATGTGCGAAGTCTCCAACGGTCAGCTGGTAAGGTTATGGCTTCAATATTTTGAAGTGCGTATGGAATATTTTTTATCTACCATCTCCAAAGGGAGAGACAATCAATAGCGAGTACTATATAAAGTTGTTGGATAGTCTGAATGCAAAAACCGGCCTCATATGTCAAAGAAAAAATCACTGTTTCACCAAGGCAATACACCGATTTACAAGTCGATGGAAACGATGGTTAAATTTAACGAATTATACTTCGAATTGCTTCCTCACCCACCATATAGTCCAGATCTGGTTAGTAGTCACTGGGGGTCAGGAAAAAATACTCGCCGTCAAGAAATTCCACTCAAATGACGAAGCAATTGCTAAAACTGGAGCCTAACTTGAGGCAAAACACAAATCCTTCTACAAACACGGCATCGAGAACTTAGAGAAGCGTTGGAATATTCGTTTTGCTCTTGAAGATGAATAAAATCCATTTTTGGCAAAAAAATGTTTTAGTTGGTCACACGAAATACTATTTCATATAGTAAACATAAATCTGCTCTTAAGTAAACTTCCCAGTATCTGAATATTCAACATTTCTATTCGAAAAACTTCAAGATCTTATATATTAACATAAAAGTAATAAAGACGACTTGAACAAATATTGAAATATCACATAAAATCTGATAATCCCAATGTTCTTGCTATTCCACTGAACTGTTTAATCAGATTATTTTTATGACGTTAACCTCCAGTCTGCATATTCTAGTAAATAAACTGATTTTTAGAATGCAGTCATTTACACCCAATAGCTTTTAGTAGATTAAACGCGATTAAAGATGCTTGTACGATTACGCATCATTTGTAGAATGACGTTAAAACTTTTTAAACTTGGTTTAAGATAATATTTAGAAAAATAGCGAACATTTTCTTAATTATATACCGGCCTCTTGGACTTTATAAACTTAACTCGGATAAAGTAAAAAAATATCACAAAGATAGTAGATTTTTTTTAATTTGTTGGCGATTACGTACCAGAGTCTTTATCATGATTTCCTGTACCAAGTACATCAGTTTACATTGCAAGCAATAAACGAAATCACCTGCATCTTTCTTTTACATTACCTAATCTAACAAAATTCTTTATGGTACTTCTCACAATTTAATAAGAAAATTTAACCAGAAAAACCCTATTGGAAACCAATATTTTGTAGAAACCATTCTCAAGTTCTTAAGAAGACATATTTCGAGCTGAATCAGGCAACAGTGTATATATATTGGTATTTTTGACGTAAAAGTATGCAAAAAAATATGGAAAGAGACTAGGAAATTCTCAAATTTAATATGAGCAGCATTGTTAAGAGGATTATTAACAAACCAGTAGTGAATTTAATGTGATAATTGATAAGTTATCACTTCACAATATTTCTTTTTATGTACCAGGTATTACTAGACTGAACTACATCAACTATCAATTGAAATTTTATGTCTTACTTTTGAAAATTCCTTCTCATCTGTTTGTAAACTATTTTTAAACATATTTTATGTTTCCTTTGTGTTTTCTATTTGATACCAAATATAGCAGCTCATTTCTCTTAAACCTTTCCATCCAGAAAGTTTATGCTGAAAAGTATAAATACAAACGCAACAAAGCAACAAAGCAACAAAGCAACAAAGCAACAAAGCAACAAAGCAACAAAGCAACAAAGCAACAAAGCAACAAAGCAACAAAGCAACAAAGCAACAAAGCAACAAAGCAACAAAGCAACAAAGCAACAAAGCAACAAAGCAACAAAGCAACAAAGCAACAAAGCAACAAAGCAACAAAGCAACAAAGTAACAAAGCAACAAAGAAACAAAGCAACAAAGAAACAAAGCAACAAAGCAACAAAGAAACAAAGCAACAAAGAAACAAAGCAACAAAGCAACAAAGCAACAAAGCAACAAGTTTGTGATTTGATCAATTCGATCTATCAACATCAAAAATCACGAATATTAAACCAGAACATTCCTGGGAGGGAGATTGGTAGAGGAGGACTAATATAGTGGCCTTCCAGATATCCAAATCTTACACATTTAGATATTTTGAATGACATTTAAAATCAAAGAGAAACTAGTGTTTTTGTTGAAAGGAGATTGGTAGAGGAAAACCAATATAGTAGCCTCTAAGATCTACAAATCTTGAACCTTCAGATTTTTTTGAGGGACATTTAAAATCAAAGAGAAGCTACTACTTTCGTGTGAGGGAGATTGGTAGAGGACAACTAATACTGTAGCCTTTTAGATCTACAAATCTTGAACCTTGACATTTTTTGGAGAGACAATTTAAAATCAAAGAGAAAGCGGTATCCACGATTTCCAAATCTTACACATCTAGATTTTTAGAAGGACATTCAAAATCAAAGAACTGGAAGGGAGATTGGCAGAGGAAGACCAGTACAGTAGCCCCCAATATCTCCGAATCTTACATCTCTAGATTTTTTCATGGGGACATTCAAAATCAAAAAGAAATCTCTAAATCTACTGGAGTTGAATTGCATATACACAATATGTGTTTTGTTAAAATACCCTGACAAAAAAAGATGTAAAAATGGTGAGTGAGTACAGTAAGAAAAGACATATGATTTGCCTTGACGAAAAAACGACACCAATTGTGGAAAATCCTGCATAACATAATGGACCTCAGGCCTCCTAGTTGAACCACGACCAATCTAGCCAAACTTAACTAATCTTAAATACTTTTGCTTAAATTTTTCTTGACGTTGTCGAAAAAAATAATTTCTACTTGACGTTTCGCAACCTCGTGCAGTTCGCATCTTCAGAAGTTGTCTGTAACTTCAACTGAATGAGGGACTTTATCCATATAGGGTGAGGGATATTTTAATTTTGACCCCGATATAGAAAAAATTTCCTTTGCAGAGTTGTTATGGATTTAGGTGGACCTACGGCGTCGGTCAGTTTCCAAGCAAACAAGCTTTCGAAATCTGTTATAACGTTTTTTCGAACAATTATCAATGACTTCATAATTAATTATAAAAAATATCTCGAGTGACGTTTCTATCTAGCGACAATATCAACAAACAAAATTTTTCTTTGCCTTATTACCGTATTTGTTTGCTTTGGTGATGTTTAGGTACGAAATAAATGAACAGCATTCCTAAAAACGTGTATGTTTACTTTTCTTAGCGTGGTAAATAAATATGTTTATTTAATATTTACTTGGTAGAGTATTTTATACGTGGTCAAATAGAGTGTTTAACGCGGTAATTTACGTTTCGTTTTAGTCGCGCGGCTTATGGGAGTCTTCCTCAAGTGGAACTTGAATTTCTTCGACAATACATCATCATTTATTCTCAATGACCACAAAAAGAACAATAGAAACGAAAATAACGATTAAATAAATTTAGAGAAAGACGAGAAACTGAAAGGAATAAAATTTATAAAAATGTATGTACTATAAAAAGTATAGAAAAAAGTCTATAAACTTTGAGACTGATGAAACTATGAAATTTGTATGAATGAAGACACTGGGATTATAAAACATACATAAGCACAATAAAAAAATGGAAAAACTCAAGATAGTGAAGCAAATGAAGACACTGGAGGAACTAAAAAATGAAACGAAGGAAAAACTTTAGTTAATTCAAGAATAGGAGAATCTGAAGGCAATGAGGAAACCAGAAAATTGAAATTATGAAAAAACTGAGGAACTAGAAGTAAAAGACAAAATAAAAAGCTTGAGGAATTTAAATTCGGAAAGAAAGAAAATTATAGAAGGAGTAGGATGTTATGTTAATAATTGAATAAAGAAGAATAAAGAAGAATAAAGAGAAACCTTAGAGGGCGAAGAAACTGTCTAGGAAAGGACGTGAAGAAATTGAAGTACACTTGGAGACACAGGAAAACATTGAATGAACTGAATGAATGAATGAATGAATTCCCCCGGAATATATCGACCGTAGTCTTCTGTCAATATAGAATACGAATAATTTTAATGACACAATAAACAACCCACAAGATGTGAGGAATGTGTATAAATGGATTTAAACAATCCATAAAATCCCCTTTTAGTCTCCGTACTAATAAATAGCATACCTCGAGCGAAAAAATTATCAACAAATTTTAAGTTATTTTCGAAAACACTTTTTCTCGTTTCAATATGAGTCGATTCATTTGACAGATATTGAAGGACTGAAACATAAAATTAATTTTAAACTCGACGCAGTATGAGAAACATATTCAAACGTAGGTCATTTAGAACGTTTTATTTTCAAAAGTCGACAAGAAGTGCGGATCTAAATATAGAACTAATATATACAAGTCGTTCGTTTTCCATTCATTTTACATGGAAATATGTGTACCTAGGTCTAAACACCTTATAATTTCCTTGATTTTTAAAATAGTTTATGAGTGTAGCACCACATACTATTTTTTTTGTTTCAGATAATAAATTATTGGGTAAAAATATGTTTTACTGGCCAATTTTCTGAACTAATTTATTGTCTAGTCTGTTTTTCAAATAATTTTCTGACTTAATTCGTTGTCTAGGTTGTTTTCTACATAATTTTCTGAAGTAATTCGTTGCCAAAGCTGTTTTCGAAAGAAGTGTTTGAATAATTCATGTTTTAGCTGTTTTCCAAATAACTTTCTAAACTGATTCGTTGTCTAGGATGCTTTCCAAGTAGTTTTCTGAAGTAATTCGTTGTCTAAGCTGTTTTCAAAAGAATTTTTTGAACTAACTGATTGTCTAGGCTGTATTCCAAACAATTTTCTGAACAAATTCGTTGTCTAGGCTGTATTCCAAATAATTTAATGAACCAATTCGTTGTCTAGACTGTTCTCCAAAAAATTTTCTGAACTAACTGGTTGTCTAGGCTGTTTTCCAAACAATTTTCTGAACTAACTGGTTGTCTAGGCTGTATTCCAAACAATTTTCTGAACAAATTCGTTGTCTAGGCTATATCCCAAACCATTTTCTGAACTAACTGGTTGTCTAGGCTGTTTTCCAAATAATTGATGAACCAATTCGGTGTCTAGACTCTTCTCCAAATAATTTTCTTAACTAATTCGTAATCTACGCTGTTGTCCAAATAATGTTCTAAGATAATTCGTTGTCAAGGCTGTATTCCAAACAATTTTCTGAACTAACTGGTTGTCTAGGATGTTTTCCAAACAATTTTCTGAAATAATTCGTAATCTAGGCTGTTTTCCAAATAATGTTCTAAGATAATTTGCTCTCTAGGCTATTTTCCGAATAATTTCCTGAACTAATTCGTTGTCTAGGCTGTATTCCAAACAATTTTCTGAACTAACTGGTTATCTAAGCTGGTTTCTAAACAATTTTCTGAACAAATTCGTTGTCTAGGCTGTATCCCAAACAATTTTCTGAACTAACTGGTTGTCTAGTCTGTTTTCCAAATAATTTAATGAACCAATTCGGTGTCTAGGCTATATCCCAAACAATTTTCTGAACTAACTGGTTGTCTAGTCTGTTTTCCAAATAATTTAATGCACCAATTCGGTGTCTAGGCTATATCCCAAACAATTTTCTGAACTAACTGGTTGTCTAGTCTGTTTTCCAAATAATTTAATGCACCAATTCGGTGTCTAGGCTATATCCCAAACAATTTTCTGAACTAACTGGTTGTCTAGTCTGTTTTCCAAATAATTTAATGCACCAATTCGGTGTCTAGGCTATATCCCAAACAATTTTCTGAACTAACTGGTTATCTAAGCTGTTTTCTAAACAATTTTCTGAACAAATTCGTTGTCTAGGCTGTATCCCAAACAATTTTCTGAACTAACTGGTTGTCTAGTCTGTTTTCCAAATAATTTAATGAACCAATTCGGTGTCTAGGCTATATCCCAAACAATTTTCTGAACTAACTGGTTGTCTAGTCTGTTTTCCAAATAATTTAATGCACCAATTCGGTGTCTAGGCTATATCCCAAACAATTTTCTGAACTAACTGGTTGTCTAGTCTGTTTTCCAAATAATTTAATGAACGAATTCGGTGTCTAGACTGTTCTCCAAATAATTTTCTTAACTAATTCGTAATCTACGCTGTTGTCTAAATAAGATAATTCGTTGTCTAGGCTGTATTCCAAACAATTTTCTGAACTAACTGGTTGTCTAGGCTGTTTTCCAAACAACTTTCTGAACTAACTGGTTGTCTAGGCTGTTTTCCAAACAATTTTTTGAAATAATTCGTAATTTAGGCTGTTCTAAGATAATTCTCTCTCTAGGCTATTTTCTGAATAATATCCTGAACTAATTCGTTGTGTAGGCTGTATTCCAAACAATTTTCTAAACTAATTCGTTCCATAAGCTGTTTTCCGAATAATCTTAATTAGCACTGATTCTAATTGGATTTTTTTTTCAAAATCTCTTTATTGTAATAGATTTTGACTGCCGAAATATTTTAAAAACACTACATCAGTCAACAGTTCATTTAGCAACAAAATTTAGCGATCTATAGAGTCGATTGGTCGATATATCTGGACTGTAATCTAATGGTACTGAATAGTATTTAGATTTTAGATTGCGCTAATGATTTGACTCATAAAATTACGATTAGATGAGTAATTTGAAATATGTGGGGTCCTCTTTCGCACGGGGTATGTAGCAATTGATTCATTCACAAAAAAGAAAATTTGATATCTTATAATGTGTATTTAAATGTATAAAACCATAAATTTCATTAAAATCGACATTATTGGCAATAAATATGTACCTTTATCGGTTATTGAAAGTTGTGGGTTGGTGTCAATGTCTTTTTATACATAATTATTCATTAGTTCAACACAATTTGTATGTTAAACAAGTAATAAATATTCTTGGAGTTATTATTTGCATTTAAAAACGACATCGTCATAAATTAAATTTTTAACCAAACAAACAAACGATTTGGATGAAAAATTCTCGTCATAAGTCGATTTTTCATTTTAATTGATGGGTCGTTTAATGCATGTAATTCGGTAAAACTGCGCCAATTCGACAAAACGTTATATTAACATTTTATGGATTAGGAAGCGGTCGTTAAATCACAAATCATACCGGAAGCAACAAATATGGAAAACAACTGTTTGTAGTAAATGGTTACGGCGAGTTTTCATTATTTTAATGCTACCAGTGGAGATGATATAGTCTTTTCAACCCTTCTAAATAATAGTTGGAATCTTTTTTCTCAAAATTAACGTTTATGTATGTGATAATGTCGTCTCATGAAAATACCGCTTTTGTAAGTAATACTTTGAGGTTAGGAAACAGGAAAAATCCGATGGGAAACCGGATCTGATGGTTAACCAATTCGAAGTGCAATTAGTGAGTTCTTCGAAGTGAATTAGCTTCGAAGTTCGTCGATTGGAACAATCCCATAACTACATTTTTCTGGCTAATGAAATCGTCTCAGCAAGTTCGCTGTTTGGACTCCACTACCTTGGATCCAAGTTTAGGAAATAAAATCCGACGCATTTTGGGCTCACAAGACCTTCCAAAAGAGCTAACGCAGCACTCAACGCGTGGATAGCTTGCACAAACATAATTCTTTGGTTAGTTTATCTTTTAACATGCCAATGGCTTCTTCTTGTTCTCCAAATTTAATTCGACGTCGTCTAGTACCATATGAGCCGTTCATTTTGAGTGTGTGAGTGACTTAAGTGCATTTATCTTTAATTTGAAATACTTAAGGTTTTGCGTTTTTACGAAATTGAAAATATACGTAAGACATATAATGGTTAACTTGCAATGTTGAATCGCATTTAAGGGATTTAATTTTATACGTCCTATTATTAAGTGTATAATATGACCTTGCTTACTTTAAAAGGACTTAAGTCACTTTCAAAATAAGTCCATCATGTGTCCATCACCAATAAATCAAGAATTTTAAATTCTGCGCTCTCATCCATGGTTGTTTTCTATAAAATTTTATATGGTTCATTTCTTAAGCATCGCATCCAGCATATTTGAAGCCAGTTTATTTTTTTTTTCGTTGGTATTTTTGGATATTTTGTGAACTGCTTCTTCCAAGACATTTCTATAACGCCAAAATCTCTGTCTTTCGGTAAAAATGAATGCCCTGATATTAAAAATTTGTGGTCTATGATTTCCACATCATTTCCCATCGATAGAATTTTTAACCACATTAAAGATATTTTTTGATGTTTCTGTTTTGTCCTCCACACATGTCACTATATGCAATGATGTGTTTTTCACCTTTCAGGATTTTTAGGTGTCTCAAGAGGCACTTCTTGGGAACCTCTAGAAGCTTTTTTTGTTTCATTCCAAACGTACATGTGTACATTATCGTTGTGGAAATTGTGTATGACTAAATTTAAAATATACATGTTACGTTTATAATAAGCTACTGAAGTAGTTAACTTTGGGAATGGTAACGATTTCTGCAAATTGATCCTGATCTTATTTTAACGCATTTCTAGCCGATTCTGCTATCTTCAAATGAATATCATGTTCTTCCATAAGTTTTTTCTGTTCTTCATGGGTTTCTGATGATATAACTTTAATGTTTAATAGATCTTTGTGTAGTTGGTGGAAATGTAGATTAAAATCCTTTTTGAATATTTTTCTATAAGTCCATTCATTAACTGCTTTTAAATTATTTTCTTCACAGTGAAGCTCATAAAAATTAAACATTTTTTTTATAGTCAGATCAGTATGAAGATATTTTCTGTCGGGATTATGGTCCCTAGTATAATGAGATTCAAATTTCGGGAAACTTTTAATATGGTTATGGTATTTTTAATCCGAGATTTGTTTTTTTTCCGGTTATACGTTGTTAGCTTATAGTCCAACCCCCTCGTTAGCCATAACCCTGCTTCCCACCGGGATTGTTTCTTAAACTACGAGGTGCTACTATCCAAGAGGCGAGAGTCGGAATTGACTAGGACAGACGATGTTTTTTTACTGCATATATTTCCACGAAAAGCGAGAAAATTCAACTCAATATATTGATTAGAAACTTATAGAATAGATTAAATAAAATAAAAATAATAATTTATATAAAAAATTAAACAGAAATTTGAGTCAATTGAAGCTGACGGAATGAAAAACTTCTGTATAGTGAGGAAGATATTATTTATATAAAAGACCACACTGTATAATCGTGTAATCGTGATTCCAAACCGCATTAATAAATGTAACGGTTTATATAAAACAAAAATAAAAACGTTCGATTCGAGAAAATGGTCTTGATAGATTTTTACGAGGTACATACACAATACAAATTTCAACTAGTCCTCCATATAAACTTGTATGACTCGATCTTATCTGTGAACAAAATAAATAAACAGACATTAGGATTTCTCCACGGGGAACTAAATGTTCAATTCGTGTATTCTATAGAATCACGATTATTATCTCTGTGCACGTTGTCATTTTTAGAAAAATTTTAATTTACAGAAGTCGCTTCCGACGTTACGTTCTGAAGCTGTCGAGTTCTATTTTATTTATTATCATTATTCCAAAGGAAACATCGTGAAGCTTGAAATCATTAATAATTTTCAATTGAGACTGTACATGTTTTTATAATAATCAATTTTTCTATGACTCGTTTTAAAAAATTACGGTACCAATCTCAACATACGCTAGGAAGCACAGTACTGCTCTAAAGTAACCATAAATACAATTAAAAAATACTCAAACAAATAAGTACTTTTTCAAATTTTAGAGAAAACTTGTGAAAAAATGAGTAACGAGTATGAGCAATAAAAATTTTGAGTGAAATTCATTGAAAGACACCATATTATGGGTCCGAAGACCTTTTCCCTGAATTAATTATTGAAAGAACAGTTTCTCTAGAATAAACACGGACATACAAAAATAAATCTGAGTAGTATGAGGAAAACTGTTAATAAAGAACAAAGTACATTACTAGAAGTACGAAAAAGTGTCCAACTTAAACACAGGAGATCATCAGAAATCTCAAACCTCTTCACCTGGTGTTAGATTTGATGGTAATCTCAAGGGTACATAATTTAGTCTTTTCTGTCCAAATAAATGTGATCAAAATATGAAACATCGTGAACAAATGATAGATAAAGCAATAAGCTCTCGATAATTTAGTTACAGAATTATTTGTCATCATAAACGCGTAGCCGGCGTGTCCTCGAATCCATCTTAGATACTAGACAATGAAACTGAATATAGAAAACCTTCAAAGACTTACAGAAAAAGTAGTCATAATAAATAAATGCACTTTTCGAAAATGCAAGATCAGAATGCACAGTTACAAATTGGAAATAACCACATTGAAAAAGTACACAGTACAAAAGTACAGAAATACAAATATCTAGGGATTAAATCGAGAAATGACAACACTGAAGAGATAAAAGTAAGAATTGAAATTGCTCCCAGTGCATTTTATAAAACGAAAAACTTCTTTCGATGTAAAAACTTGAAAAACGAATTGAAAAAGAGAATGATAAAATGATATAACAAACCGTCGGTCGACGTGGACTCATCCTCTCCACTCTTTACCAACGAAAACATCGAATCGTAAATATAAATGTATTTCTATTGGCCGAAGCTGTCGGAAGGCATTTGTACACAATTTCTTCGAAATATTCCTGCCAGACAGTCTGCGATAAGCATCGGCGTGGCTCGGTGAGATTTATTTAGTACTTAAAGACTTAAAGAAAAGTCAAAACGACAAATTTCATCTTTGTTTCAAAAATTATTAAAGAAACTAATTTCAAAACAGAAGAGACCTAAAATCGAGAACATTTAGAAGCATAAATATATCAAAAAGTCCGAGAAATAACAGATTAAAGAAATATTTATATTATATAAATATAACTAGCTAAACTTCGTACTGCTTCAATCGATAAATAAAAAAACTTTTGTATAAAATAAACTTGAAACAAACAAAAGGAATACTTTTCCTGAAATACTGAAACTTTATAAATATCTATATACCTTATAAATACCAGACACACCTAAATAAACAAAGATGACGGTTTTCCGACGCGTGAAACTCCAAGTTGATTCCGCAAACTTTCAACGACTTGCCTTGCGATTTATTTACGGTTATCGTAAAAGCCAGACGTACCGGAAATTATTATTACTATTATTGTTTGACAATAGTAGGGGATTAAAAAAAACGCTGAAACTATTGTTGTATAAATTTAAACATGAATACTGTTCACACTTTTCAGTCTACTAAAAGTAGTGCACAATTTGATTGTTTGTAGCTGAGTGTCCAGTATCAAGTCTGTTCTTGAAAATGTTTGTATTTGCAGCAGTCACTGTCTCTTCTTCTAATGCATTCCACATATATCTCTACTATACGATTTGTCAAAAAGTTCTTCCGGGGCAACTTGCAGTTTCTTTCCCGATCGACGTAGAGGATGGATCGACATATTAGTTGGTTGTCAAATGGCAAATATTATGGTTGCGTTCAGAAGTTTAATGTGGGGCATGGCACAAAAGAGGTTAGGAAACACAGATCTAGACAGTTTACGTGTCATGGTATGTCTAATAAAGGATACAATACACCGTAGAGGTCGCGGTATAACGTAATACAGATAATCCGAATCTGATTTGAATATAATGATGAGGCTACAACTCGTAGGAATTTGTTGATTCTCTGGAACATCTTTCTAGTAGGTTCTAGTATGTCCCAAATAAGAAAACACATTTAACATTGCTTTGAAAAAGTCTCAGTTTTGTCGCTCTTGAGATACGTTTTGAAGAACATATTTCATACAATGACTTAAGAGGTTGGCTTATTCGATGTTTATTTTCAATAAAGCCTTTTGTACTTACTATCCAAATAGCAAACTTGCTCGATTTGCTCTAGAGGAGATAAAAATCCTTCTAGACAGATGGCGCTTTCCGTTTCGTTTTGACTCTATCGATTTTTAGGTTGTTTATATTTATTCCTACTGATGTTCAGTTAGGTTAGATTAGTTTAATGTTTAATGCTTCTCCTTTTTTCCACTAAGCAATTTACGTTTACATGCTTGGTAAGTGTCCCCAAATCCAAGCTTCGAAACGGCTTTGTTTGGCCAGGCTTACGTGGGTTGTCACCGATCCTGGCTACCGGTTGTTGAACACAGATAAAAGAAAGCTTGTGGCAAGCAATATGTTACACATATTGGGTTTGTGGGCTTGTGGATATTTGCCAAGCCTCGGTTAGCGTTAAAACGTAGCTTTATATATCGAATATTGTGATGATGTTGATTGAAAATAGCGATTTTGCGGAAACAATGTTTGTTCATAACGTAGAACATATGTTTACTGGTTTTACCGACGTCGGATTGATTAAACACACCCAAGTGTCATATAAATAAAGCCAATAAACTCTTTAATTTGATTGGTTTATGTAATGTTGAAGAATTGTCGTAAAACACAATTTTTATGTAAATATAAATGCACCTGCATCTCCAACGCCGTAAATGATTTGAGGAATTTCATTCAAAGCATTTCATTATTCAGACATACCATGAATTATACATGAACATTTTGAAAAAAAATACGATATCCCGTAATTTAATAAACAAGGCAAAAAAGAAAACGCATTCGCTATAGTTTATATAAAAAGAAAGTGTTACAGACATCAGTAATGATATAATTTATGACGTTAAATAATTAGGTTTGATAGCTTGTGTGTGTGTGTGTGTCGTTTTTTTTTTTTTTAAATATGACAAGAATTTAAATTATCTTGTATAGATTTAAGTATAAATTAGAATTTATGCAGCAACTCGATAAAATAAAACAGATATTTTAATCACAATCAAGTTTTAATACTTGTAAATAGATACGTGAATGTGTGGACAGCTTTTGACACTATAGATAAAGACGATAAATGAAAATTACACTGTCTGACGCGCGTTTAGATAACCAAGTTATCGTCTTCAGAGTTTACCTAAAAATAAATATATTTTTTTCAAAATTTTTGTGTTTTCTTTGTTGGGCCAAGTACTTCTGGGACCATCCTCGTAATAAGCGAACAAAAAAATGTTATGGATAAGAAACTCAATGTGAAGTGTCCTTCTCCAAGCTATTTTAACTTGAGAACATTATGGATAAACACAATAATTGTGTGCAAATACATCTGTGAAGAAGCTACTAAAAATACGATATAACCATTGAAGTATCTAGATACCAGATCAACGATTTAATAAAAATGTTTTTTTGGCTTTTAGACCGTCTTTGAAAATAACTTTTGCTACCTGAGGTTTCGCCAAATCGTGCAGTTTGTATCTTCAGAAGTTGCTTGCTTTGTAAACTAAATCCATGTTATCATCTCGGCAGATTACAACAAAAACTCGAAATGCTAAAAAAAGTATTATCCAGACTTTACTCCATCGAAAATGATAATTTGTTATTAGTTTGCTAAATTTAAACGTCTTCGGGCATACACCGATGATGGTGAAATTTCTGGTCCTCCAACTAAGGTGGTTACTCCAGAACACATCACAAAAAACTCTACAAATTGGTTCTATCTAATCGTAAATTGAGATATTTGAGGACGTAAAGATATCAGAAGACACCGTATGCATGAACATTTTACCAAGAGAAAGATTTTTTCAAAGTGGATGCCGCGTTTACTTACAGTGGATCAAAAACAATAACAGATGATTCAGATCAGTGTTTGGCCATGCTTACACGTAATAAATCAAATTTTTCGCATCGATATGTGTCAATGCATGAAACATGGATCCATCACTTCACTCTGGAATCAATACAATCATCATCTGAATGCCCTGCAGCTGATGGACCACGTCCAAAGGCACAACAGTCAGCTGGGAAGGTTATGGCTTCAGTATTCTGGAATGCGTATGGAATATTGTTCGTCGAATATCTCCAAAAGGGAGAGACAATCAATATCAAATACTACTTAGAGTTGTAGGTTCTATTGAATGCAAAAAATCAAGCAAAACCGCTCTCATATGTCGAAGAAGAAATAATTGTTTCACCGAGACAATACAACGACTTAGTCGATGGCAACGATGGTTAAATTGAACGAATAACTCTTCGAATTGCTTTCTCATCCGCCGCATAATCCAGATCTGGTCTCCAGTGACTACTGGCTATTCGCTGATTTTAAAAAAATGTTCGCCGGTAAAAAATGAAAAAGCAATTGTTGAAACTGAAGTTAGAGAAGCGTTTTTCTTATTTAGTCACATGACTTATTGACAGATTCATATAATTGAACCGTCTAATTTATGCTGCTCAATAGATGCCGCTTTCAAACTTACAAACTTACAAACACAACGCGATAAATTATAAATTATAGAAATTATAATTTCCAACTGATTTTCGAACATATAATAAAAAAAAAATTAACAATTGAATCCAATTAAAACATTGGAAAAGTCTCTTTGTTAGCCGATATTTTCCCGTTCAACTGGAATATATGGAAGTGAGGTAGAGACCCATCAAATATGGAGCTGACATCGCTTCAGGCATGAAGCTTTTCTCATTACGGTCCTGTAACAGTGAATGTTGCCTCGCAGGCAACAGGAAAACAACCCATTCTGCCTCTGACATCGTATTATATCCATATCCATCCAAACCGTTCTCTCTTCTAACCCGACTTGTTACCAGTAGCGTCGACACTAGAATTTATCCGTAGAATAATGTTTTATTGTCATTTTTCAATTCATGTGAACTTAGAAATCATTTCATAAGCATGATAAGCTTATACTAACTCGTTTACTTCATCATCATCATCATTTAATAACCTGTCTCTTCCACTACTTAGCTTAAACCATTTTGTTCGATCTTGCACTTCTTGGATCCTTCGTTTTGGATTTTATATCGTAATTTCTCTTCTAACATTCTCTTCTATTCAGTCCGCAGGTTTAGCTGTTTCTTCCCATTTGGATCTCATGTCCCAGATAGTAAAAACTTTCACTATATTTATTCAAGAGCATTCGTCGTCATCATTTAACAGCCTGTCTCGTCCATTGCTTAGCCTAGACCATTTTGTTCGATCTTGGACTTCTTGTGTATCTAGTTGGAAGATGTCTTCTTCCAATAGTCCATCCATTTCTTTAATTCTTCTTCGCAGTTCTTCGTTTCGGATTTTATGTTGTCTCTTCTAACATGAACCTCTCCATAGCTCTATTTTTTGTTTCAATGTTAGTATTTCCAAGTTATATGTCAATACTTGGAGGACGCATTGGCTAAACACCTGACTTGACATCTGACTTGAATATACGTGTCGACTTGCCAAATGCAACTGAAGTCAAGTCCTATCCTTCTATTCAGTTTGCAGGTTTGGTTGTCTGACTCCAATTGATAAGGAACACCATCTACATTCAAGCAAGACATGTTAACGACAATCCAAAAACATTTGCAACAGGTTCCATTAAAACTGTCGCTGTTGCAAAAATGTTTTTGCATATGATTAAATTAAAATATATTTTCAAGACTTCTTATTTATTTATGTAATGGTAAACATTTCATTAGAAACGTAAACCGAAGAGTATTCTTCTGGAGCAGAGATTTGACGTATCTAGTATTTTAGAGGTTGTAATTAGGGCTCTTAAAGTCAGGATATGTCCTAAATGCTTTCAATATACCATCACTCGCATTTTCTTTAATTCACACTTTTTTATACAACTGTAAATGGTTTATTTTCTCTTGTAAGTGAAAGAATAGCGAGGTGGTCCGCTGGATCTAGCACTTTTTTTCTTTAATCTATTTCTAGACATTATTTACCTTTTATTTAAAAAAAAAAGCTTCAAATATGAAAAAAATGCATAATTTTCTACAATATTAACATATAATGAATGTAAAGAGCTTGTGTATATATAGAAACATTTAAAGAAGGGAAACAAGCAGCTAGAAGTACTACTTTGGATTATTCTTGGATAAAAAGGAGAAGTCTTGGGCGGCCCCCAATTGAGTGGTTTCAGAATTTTTAGTTTCGAGACTGAAAGAAAAAACTTTGCTTTCCTCAGACCCTAGAATAATCTGTTATCGTGAAAAGGGTGAAGTACCACTGCGTTATTTTTCCGAAGAAAAAACCTTTAGATCAGATATCAAAAACTTGTTGAAAAAAATGGGATTGAAACAATACGAACCAAGCGATTTCCTCAGTTCAAAACGTAGTCTAAAATTTAGTCTAATACATAATAGAAATAAATACTCATGATACATATTGCCCACATTATAAAATTGAAACATCTTCTAGTCTTGACCAGGAGTAGCCTACAAAGTGAATCGTGGCTTCAAGATCAACCATCGACAAGTCGATTTGCAGAAACTGTGCTAGAGCCATAGAGCACATAGAGAGGTCTAACAGTTGATTAGACCAAACTTGTAAAGCAACGTGTGGCATTGAGGCAGAAACAATCTATAGTATGTTCGAATTAAAGTCTTCAAGCTATTCTTGTAGAACTAGAAGAAAGACAAAACTATTACTTGGATAAAACATGGTTTGATACAAATCGTAAAGCCTGGACAAGTGTTAATTGGAGATATAAACCAAAAGTACCCCATTCCAGAGGTAAACGCATATGCATATGATGCTTTATTATTAAGTTCGAAGTATGTTAAGACTTTAGATTACCACCAGGGTATTGAAAGCACCTATTTTGAGTCTTGGTTCAAAGAAAGACTAGTACTAGTATTACTTACAGTGTAATTTTGTTAGATATTCGTAAAATTCCAACTTAATATTTTTCCAAAGCAGACATACAAAGTAGAAACTCATAAAGGTTCTGGAAACAAATTGCCAAAGAATATCCTATAGACGAAATGGCCGAAAAGATTTATCGTACTGTTTGAAGACTACTTCCATAGTACTATGGTTTAAATCCCAATAAATTAATGTAGTCCTAACTAAAGAGAGACTCAAAAATTTCTTCTCCGTTGTGGAACTGATAATGAAAGAAAACATTAGCACTGAGAATAGGAGAAATGCCAAAAATCACGTAAAAGGAATTGAAAAACAAAATATGCAACATGCACCTGTTTTAAATAAACTTGTAATTGATTCAAAGGACAGTGATTCTGAAGAAGATGTATGGGAAAACTTGGTAAGTCATAATTTTAGAATTTTCCATTAAATTGTCGTAGCTATGTAGTTATAGCTTTTATGAAAAGATATTATGTAACTAGGTCTGTAGTCTGTAGGTTACAATGAAATTTTGAAGCAACAAATTAATTTTTGTATTTAATTTTACTGAGATTATCTTCGCTTGTAATATTGAGTGCAATTCTTAATGATGGGATCTTTATTTAAATGTTTGAGCTGGTTATGGTTACAAAGTGAGAATATCTGAGATCTTGAATCACATTTTCAACTACTCTTATTTTAATATATTTGTGCTATTTCGCCTCGGATCAAAGTTATTGAAAAATGAGTAGCATGGATATTAATGGTTCGTACTGCGAAAAGGATCATTAAACAAATTTTCTACCATTTATTTTTAATGAATTATCAGTTTTATACCTGTGGGTCGCTATCTGTTCAAAGACTTTTATAGTGGTTTAATTGACTTTTTGGCTTCGGGGTATCGTAAATCGGTGGAATGGGTAAGAGGTGGAAATTATAATCGTACCTGCATCAAGGTTCCAATAACTGAAAGTAATAAAAACCGCCATGCATAAATGCTGTGTTAATATTTACGCTGATAGAAGAATTTGATTAATAAATCACATCGACTGTGTAATGTGTTTTAAAAATCTATAATGACAGTTAGAAATTTGGAAATAAAACTTCTCTTCAAAATAACATACAATAACTTACAATTAGCTAGTTGAAAAACTATGATTGGTTTCATAGAAATGAAAGATAACATTATAGTACTTTTTAGTATATGAAAATCTATGTAATTTGTTTTTGTGTTACAACAGGAAGCCAGCATTTAATATCAATACCTACAATTTTGTCGCCAATTCATCAGTTCGTTGCCAGCAATTAATCCGCATGTCACAACGTAACGTGACATTAATGAACGAATTGAATATAATAGATTGTTTACGCAACACGTTACGCTGTTGAAATATTGGAAAGGATTGGACGAATTATATGACAAAATATCATCATATACCTAGTAGATATAATTTATAAACAAGTACTAACTTAGTACTAAGTAGTTTTTTAAAATATTCTACAGCATTATGGCTGTTTTTAACTTAATGATATGAATCGACCAGATTTTTGATAATTTTCTAACAATAAAAACCTTCTTGAACAAGTTTCTGCAATTAAATTATACTATATTGACACTTAATGACTGCTTCATTTATTTTAAATAAAAGGAAACATTTTCATAACTGCATTCTGAAATCCTGATAGTTTACGACTGTTTTCTTAAGCCCTATTCACTTTTTTAACAATGGTAACTTTTCTAGACATTTTTTCATAACTTCATTCTCATACCCTGATCATTTGCGACTGTTTTCTTAAACCCTATTCACTTTTTTAACAATGGTAACTTTTCTAGACATTTTTTCATAACTACATTCTCATACCCTGATATTTGCGACTGTTTTCTTAAGCCCTATTCACTTTTTTAACAATGGTAACTTTTCTAGACATTTTTTCATAACTACATTCTCATACCCCGATATTTGCGACTGTTTTCTTAAGCCCTATTCACTTTTTTAACAGTGGTAACTTTTCTAGACATTTTTTCATAACTACATTCTCATACCCTGATATTTGCGACTGTTTTCTTAAGCCCTATTCACTTTTTTAACAGTGGTAACTTTTCTAGACATTTTTTCATAACTACATTCTCATACCCTGATCATTTGCGACTGTTTTCTTAAACCCTATTCACTTTTTTAACAATGGTAACTTTCCTAGACATTTTTTCATAACTTCATTCTCATACCCTGATCATTTGCGACTGTTTTCTTAAGCCCTATTCACTTTTTTAACAATGGTAACTTTTCTAGACATTTTTTCATAACTACATTCTCATACCCTGATATTTGCGACTGTTTTCTTAAGCCCTATTCACTTTTTTAACAGTGGTAACTTTTCTAGACATTTTTTCATAACTACATTCTCATACCCTGATCATTTGCGACTGTTTTCTTAAGCCCTATTCACTTTTTTAACAATGGTAACTTTTCTAGACATTTTTTCATAACTACATTCTCATACCCTGATATTTGCGACTGTTTTCTTAAGCCCTATTCACTTTTTTAACAGTGGTAACTTTTCTAGACATTTTTTCATAACTACATTCTCATACCCTGATCATTTGCGACTGTTTTCTTAAGCCCTATTCACTTTTTTAACAATGGTAACTTTTCTAGACATTTTTTCATAACTTCATTCTCATACCCTGATCATTTGCGACTGTTTTCTTAAGCCCTATTCACTTTTTTAACAATGGTAACTTTTCTAGACATTTTTTCATAACTACATTCTCATACCCTGATATTTGCGACTGTTTTCTTAAGCCCTATTCACTTTTTTAACAGTGGTAACTTTTCTAGACATTTTTTCATAACTACATTCTCATACCCTGATCATTTGCGACTGTTTTCTTAAGCCCTATTCACTTTTTTAACAATGGTAACTTTTCTAGACATTTTTTCATAACTACATTCTCATACCCTGATCATTTGCGACTGTTTTCTTAAACCCTATTCACTTTTTTAACAATGGTAACTTTCCTAGACATTTTTTCATAACTTCATTCTCATACCCTGATCATTTGCGACTGTTTTCTTAAGCCCTATTCACTTTTTTAACAATGGTAACTTTTCTAGACATTTTTTCATAACTACATTCTCATACCCTGATATTTGCGACTGTTTTCTTAAGCCCTATTCACTTTTTTAACAGTGGTAACTTTTCTAGACATTTTTTCATAACTACATTCTCATACCCTGATCATTTGCGACTGTTTTCTTAAGCCCTATTCACTTTTTTAACAATGGTAACTTTTCTAGACATTTTTTCATAACTTCATTCTCATACCCTGATCATTTGCGACTGTTTTCTTAAGCCCTATTCACTTTTTTAACAATGGTAACTTTTCTAGACATTTTTTCATAACTACATTCTCATACCCTGATCATTTGCGACTGTTTTCTTAAGCCCTATTCACTTTTTTAACAATGGTAACTTTTCTAGACATTTTTTCATAACTTCATTCTCATACCCTGATCATTTGCGACTGTTTTCTTAAGCCCTATTCACTTTTTTAACAATGGTAACTTTTCTAGACATTTTTTCATAACTACATTCTCATACCCTGATATTTGCGACTGTTTTCTTAAGCCCTATTCACTTTTTTAACAGTGGTAACTTTTCTAGACATTTTTTCATAACTACATTCTCATACCCTGATCATTTGCGACTGTTTTCTTAAGCCCTATTCACTTTTTTAACAATGGTAACTTTTCTAGACATTTTTTCATAACTACTTTCTTATACCCTGATCATTTGCGACTGTTTTCTTAAGCACTATTCACTTTTTTAACAATGGTAACTTTCCTAGACATTTTTTCATAACTTCATTCTCATACCCTGATCATTTGCGACTGTTTTCTTAAGCCCTATTCACTTTTTTAACAATGGTAACTTTTCTAGACATTTTTTCATAACTTCATTCTCATACCCTGATCATTTGCGACTGTTTTCTTAAGCCCTATTCACTTTTTTAACAATGGTAACTTTTCTAGACATTTTTTCATAACTTCATTCTCATACCCTGATCATTTGCGACTGTTTTCTTAAGCCCTATTCACTTTTTTAACAATGGTAACTTTTCTAGACATTTTTTCATAACTTCATTCTCATACCCTGATCATTTGCGACTGTTTTCTTAAGCCCTATTCACTTTTTTAACAATGGTAACTTTTCTAGACATTTTTTCATAACTACATTCTCATACCCTGATCATTTGCGACTGTTTTCTTAAGCCCTATTCACTTTTTTAACAATGGTAACTTTTCTAGACATTTTTTCATAACTACATTCTCATACCCTGATCATTTGCGACTGTTTTCTTAAGCCCTATTCACTTTTTTAACAATGGTAACTTTTCTAGACATTTTTTCATAACTTCATTCTCATACCCTGATCATTTGCGACTGTTTTCTTAAGCCCTATTCACTTTTTTAACAATGGTAACTTTTCTAGACATTTTTTCATAACTACATTCTCATACCCTGATATTTGCGACTGTTTTCTTAAGCCCTATTCACTTTTTTAACAATGGTAACTTTTCTAGACATTTTTTCATAACTACTTTCTTATACCCTGATCATTTGCGACTGTTTTCTTAAGCACTATTCACTTTTTTAACAATGGTAACTTTCCTAGACATTTTTTCATAACTTCATTCTCATACCCTGATCATTTGCGACTGTTTTCTTAAGCCCTATTCACTTTTTTAACAATGGTAACTTTTCTAGACATTTTTTCATAACTTCATTCTCATACCCTGATCATTTGCGACTGTTTTCTTAAGCCCTATTCACTTTTTTAACAATGGTAACTTTTCTAGACATTTTTTCATAACTTCATTCTCATACCCTGATCATTTGCGACTGTTTTCTTAAGCCCTATTCACTTTTTTAACAATGGTAACTTTTCTAGACATTTTTTCATAACTTCATTCTCATACCCTGATCATTTGCGACTGTTTTCTTAAGCCCTATTCACTTTTTTAACAATGGTAACTTTTCTAGACATTTTTTCATAACTTCATTCTCATACCCTGATCATTTGCGACTGTTTTCTTAAGCCCTATTCACTTTTTTAACAATGGTAATTTTTCTAGACATTTTTTCATAACTACTTTCTTATACCCTGATCATTTGCGACTGTTTTCTTAAGCCCTATTCACTTTTTTAACAATGGTAACTTTTCTAGACATTTTTTCATAACTACATTCTCATACCCTGATCATTTGCGACTGTTTTCTTAAGCCCTATTCACTTTTTTAACAATGGTAACTTTTCTAGACATTTTTTCATAACTTCATTCTCATACCCTGATCATTTGCGACTGTTTTCTTAAGCCCTATTCACTTTTTTAACAATGGTAACTTTCCTAGACATTTTTTCATAACTTCATTCTCATACCCTGATCATTTGCGACTGTTTTCTTAAGCCCTATTCACTTTTTTAACAATGGTAACTTTTCTAGACATTTTTTCATAACTACTTTCTTATACCCTGATCATTTGCGACTGTTTTCTTAAGCACTATTCACTTTTTTAACAATGGTAACTTTCCTAGACATTTTTTCATAACTTCATTCTCATACCCTGATCATTTGCGACTGTTTTCTTAAGCCCTATTCACTTTTTTAACAATGGTAATTTTTCTAGACATTTTTTCATAACTACTTTCTTATACCCTGATCATTTGCGACTGTTTTCTTAAGCGCTATTCACTTTTTTAACAATGGTAACTTTTCTAGACATTTTTTCATAACTACATTCTCATACCCTGATCATTTGCGACTGTTTTCTTAAGCCCTATTCACTTTTTTAACAATGGTAACTTTTCTAGACATTTTTTCATAACTTCATTCTCATACCCTGATCATTTGCGACTGTTTTCTTAAGCCCTATTCACTTTTTTAACAATGGTAACTTTTCTAGACATTTTTTCATAACTACATTCTCATACCCTGATATTTGCGACTGTTTTCTTAAGCCCTATTCACTTTTTTAACAGTGGTAACTTTTCTAGACATTTTTTCATAACTACATTCTCATACCCTGATCATTTGCGACTGTTTTCTTAAGCCCTATTCACTTTTTTAACAATGGTAACTTTTCTAGACATTTTTTCATAACTACTTTCTTATACCCTGATCATTTGCGACTGTTTTCTTAAGCACTATTCACTTTTTTAACAATGGTAACTTTCCTAGACATTTTTTCATAACTTCATTCTCATACCCTGATCATTTGCGACTGTTTTCTTAAGCCCTATTCACTTTTTTAACAATGGTAATTTTTCTAGACATTTTTTCATAACTACTTTCTTATACCCTGATCATTTGCGACTGTTTTCTTAAGCACTATTCACTTCTTTAACAATGGTAACTTTCCTAGACATTTTTTCATAACTTCATTCTCATACCCTGATCATTTGCGACTGTTTTCTTAAGCCCTATTCACTTTTTTAACAATGGTAACTTTCCTAGACATTTTTTCATAACTACTTTCTTATACCCTGATCATTTGCGACTGTTTTCTTAAGCCCTATTCACTTTTTTAACAATGGTAACTTTCCTAGACATTTTTTCATAACTTCATTCTCATACCCTGATCATTTGCGACTGTTTTCTTAAGCCCTATTCACTTTTTTAACAGTGGTAACTTTCCTAGACATTTTTTCATAACTTCATTCTCATACCCTGATATTTGCGACTGTTTTCTTAAGCACTATTCACTTCTTTAACAATGGTAAGTTTTCTAGACATTTTTTCATAACTTCATTCTCATACCCTGATCATTTGCGACTGTTTTCTTAAGCCCTATTCACTTTTTTAACAATGGTAACTTTCCTAGACATTTTTTCATAACTTCATTCTCATACCCTGATCATTTGCGACTGTTTTCTTAAGCCCTATTCACTTTTTTAACAATGGTAACTTTCCTAGACATTTTTTCATAACTTCATTCTCATACCCTGATCATTTGCGACTGTTTTCTTAAGCCCTATTCACTTTTTTAACAGTGGTAACTTTTCTAGACATTTTTTCATAATTACATTCTCATTCCCTGATATTTGCGACTGTTTTCTTAAGCCCTATTCACTTTTTTAACAATGGTAACTTTCCTAGACATTTTTTCATAACTTCATTCTCATACCCTGATCATTTGCGACTGTTTTCTTAAGCCCTATTCACTTTTTTAACAATGGTAACTTTCCTAGACATTTTTTCATAACTTCATTCTCATACCCTGATCATTTGCGACTGTTTTCTTAAGCCCTATTCACTTTTTTAACAGTGGTAACTTTCCTAGACATTTTTTCATAACTTCATTCTCATACCCTGATCATTTGCGACTGTTTTCTTAAGCCCTATTCACTTTTTTAACAGTGGTAACTTTTCTAGACATTTTTTCATAATTACATTCTCATACCCTGATATTTGCGACTGTTTTCTTAAGCCCTATTCACTTTTTTAACAATGGTAACTTTCCTAGACATTTTTTCATAACTTCATTCTCATACCCTGATCATTTGCGACTGTTTTCTTAAGCCCTATTCACTTTTTTAACAATGGTAACTTTCCTAGACATTTTTTCATAACTTCATTCTCATACCCTGATCATTTGCGACTGTTTTCTTAAGCCCTATTCACTTTTTTAACAATGGTAACTTTTCTAGACATTTTTTCATAACTTCATTCTCATACCCTGATCATTTGCGACTGTTTTCTTAAGCCCTATTCACTTTTTTAACAGTGGTAACTTTTCTAGACATTTTTTCATAATTACATTCTCATACCCTGATATTTGCGACTGTTTTCTTAAGCACTATTCACTTCTTTAACAATGGTAAGTTTTCTAGACATTTTTTCATAACTACATTCTCATACCCTGATCATTTGCGACTGTTTTCTTAAGCGCTATTCACTTTTTTAACAATGGCAACCTTTCTAGATTATATTTCATAGAAGCATTGGTGAACAGAATTTTTTTTACTATTTTCTTAGACCTGAGTCATTATTATAATGATCTCAATCTTTTCAAACACTTGTTCGTAACTGTATTCTCAAATTTTGGTACTTGACGACCGTTGCCTCAAGCTCCAGTCGCTTTTTAAACGATGGAAACATTTCTAGATACTTTTTAAAAATTACATTCGCAAATCCAGACAGTTTGCAAGTATTTTTTTAAACACTTTTTAATCCTTTTTTATATATTATCAACCTTATCGACTACATTTGCAAACCATGTTATTTTGCGTCATTTTTCTTAAGGCCAGCTACTTTTTCACAACTGTTTTCCCAACTAATTTCGTAACTAGTCACTTTTTGAACCAAGTAAAACTTTTTTATGACTACGATGTCGTATTACGACTTCTAGTTCCTTTTCTAAAAAATAGAACATTTTTTATGACCGAATTATCAAATTTTCTTCTTGGCTTCTCAATTTCTATTCACTTTTCATAACTGCTTTATCAGATTCTGACCCTTCGCCCTTGTTTTCGTAACTCCTAGTCACTTCTTCAATCACAGAAAACTCACAATACACTTTTTGATGACTTTATCGAATCACGGCATTTTGTGACTATTAACTCAACTACTAAGTCAATTTTTCAACGATAGGAAATTTCCGAGGCACTTTTTCAAAGCCACATTACCAAATTACGGCTTCTAACTATTTTTTTTTAACAATAGAATTTTGATTATAAACTTTTTTTAACAGAAAATACTCAAATCGCGACACTATGATACTTCGTGATTGTTCCTAGTTACTTTCCATCTTTTTAGACACTTTTTTTTAATAATGACACTTTGTGACTATTTGGGTGACTCCTAGTGATCATTTTCACCCAAAAAAACTTCTTAGATACTTTTTTATAAATTTATTTCAAATCCTATTACTTATTTCATACTATCACAAAAATAGAAAACTTTCTAGATACTTTTTGGTAACTTAATGACTAATTATGACTCCCAGTCACTTTTTTAAAAATGGAAACCTACCAAAACGCTTTCTATGATTGAATTCCCAAATTCTGTCACCTTCTGACTGACTTTTTCAACACTAATTGTCAAATCCTGTCAATTTTTGACGGTTCTACTAACTCGTAGTTAACAAAACTGTTTGATCCAAACATTTATTATCATCAATTTGTTAGTAAATTCGTCGATTACATGGAATATTTTTACAATTTCAGCTTGCGAATGCAACCAACACGCTCGCCGTTGCAGATTCAACATGGAACTATACAAGTTGTCCGGCCGAGTGTCCGGCGGCGTTTGTTTGAAATGTCGTCATTTCACCGCCGGAAGACACTGTCATTATTGCCGCGAAGGTTTCTACAGGGATCCTAACAGAGCGATTACGCATCGCAGAGCATGCAAACGTGAGTACAAACTCAACTTCTTAATTAAGAATTTACTGAAGCGATTACTGCTTTCGCAAATCGTTTAATTATATGATACGTCATTTTTTATAATCAGAAATACACGTAATAGCTGGTAGGTATTGCAAAAAACACCTTGACAGGTAACGATCTTTGTAGATCTGATTAAGCACCAAGTTTATTCTTAAATATATATCCAGGGTGTTCCGAGCAAAATATTTGGAAGTAGATGGCGCGAAATTTATGCTGTGACATAAAAAAATTCTCGCACGACCTCTCGTTTCTGAGTTACAGGCGTTTAAAGTTGCGATTTTAAATAAATAATTATAATTTATGATATTTTTTTTCAGAATATCTCTTTATGGCGAACGGTTTTCTTGGTATGTACAGGGTCCTTCACGACGATCTGAGTCGATATGTATATGGGAATGTACTGCCACTAGTGTTCTGAAAATTTGCTTGCATGGGTTTTCTGTAACTGGACCCAAACTACGTTATTTCAAACGGAATGCTATGGTTTTTATAACATTTTTGGAATCTACGCGAAATTTCAATATAACTCTATATAATGCACAATATGCCTAAAGTCCACCATTTTTTAATTATTTTACAATTTCGAAATTTTTGGACACGTGCAGGCCTCCACTAAAAAAATTATATTTCTAAGTTTGAGGGAGTCAGCTCTAATATTTTTGGGATTTATACAAATAACACTTACAGTTTTAAAAATATGTGAAAATCTTGACAAAAATTTATATAGGGTGTTCAGAAAATGGTGCCGAATTTAGCTATCTAAAAACTTCGAAACTACAACGATCTAAAAATCTACGTAACTCCTAAACCATATAGAGTTAATCAGAGTACGTTTTTGTTGAAAATAGATTGAGAAATTCATTTTTGCTATCTTTAAATTGTACAGGTTGTCCCTGTGAAAGTAACGGATTGTTAATCATTGGACATAAGCCGCCTCTAGCTTTCAGAAAGTAGTGTAGAATTATTTATTCTCTCAAATACACTACAATGACACAGCATTGTTTTCGCTTCATTCACTCACTCCCGAATTGTTTGCATCAAATCCCGGAGTTCATTATTAATGTCAAAAGTTGTACTTAATTTTAGTTTCCAGAATTTCTTTTTGAAAGTATTCGCACTCGACCACAACTATTTGCAATTTGCGTGAAGTTTTAATTTGTATTTAATTATCTAAATCTAAAGAGAACAAAGTACCATGGTGAACGGATAAACGAGAATTAAAGAAAAATAAACGCTATAAAAATCGACGACTGTCTCTAATCTCACCAGGGTATCAACAATTTCGTAATTAAGGAATCATTATTAAGAGATAGCAGTCATGTTTCGCATGCATTAAGGCCTGTGGTTAATCTGCAAGTTAAATATCTGCAGGAACTAAAATGGCGATTGGTGATTACAAAGTGAAAATAAATGAAAGTTTTAAATTAGACACATTGAGTACAAGGATGGAAATGGAATTTCGAACTACGACAAGCGCTAGAAACACTATTAGTCGAACTAAAAAAACGTAGTTAGTACTATATACAACTGAGATTAATTTTATATTTACATAAGAAGTGGATCCTTTTATTTAGAGCAAAGTTAAAAAATAATTTTGAGTTACTCTTCATTAATTACTTATGATTGGTTGGTAATTCTTGTTCTAACGTGAATTTATATTTTGTAACATTTCTTCAATACTTGTTTCGTGTTAACATTCCTTTCATTTAATGAATTTTATCACATTTCTCTTTGGTTTATACGATTTTAGTAATATTTTACTCTTTATCATGTTCCTCGATGGATATTTAACAACCAGTAACTTATTCTCTTAAATCGTGGTTTCAAGATGCTTGTTAAAGTTTTAATTTCATAATTTGACAAAATAATGCAATGCCTAGACATAAAAAGGACTATTGTATAAGATTGAAAAGCTCTTTTTTCTTAATCTCTTCCTCATCCTTAAATCCTATTTAACTGACCGCCAATTCCTAGTTAAATACCATGATTAACATTCCTAGCTGCATCCCATAAAAACTGGAGTTCCGCAGGTAAGTGTACTGGGTCCTCTTCTTTACCTAGTATACACGATGAACTCGCCTATTTCCAACAACGAACACGAAGACCCTCAAATAGCATCCCAACTTTTACAATCAAACCTGGATAGTCTATAAGTATGGCTAAAATTGTGGCAAGTCTAAATGGCAAGGAAATAAACAACGAGAAGACGTGAAATACCTCGGAATTCACTTGGAATGAAGACTAACGTAAAAAAACACATCTCCGCTAAAAGGACTTGGACTCAAGCTGCATAAACTCTACTGGACTATCAGAAACTCCAAGCTACCTCTTGAATACAAGGTCTTGTTATACAAAGTTATTCTCAAACCAATCTGGTCATGTGGAGTGCAATTCTGGGGCTCGGCATCAAACTCGAATATAGAAATTATCGAAAGGTTTCAAGCAAAAACTTTTATAGATACGTAGCTTCCACCTTGTTGAAAGCTTTTTCGTAACGAAATGATCCTTAAAAATTGTAATCATTGAGTCATCCGAGATGCCTATTGCTTGCACAATTTATTGATGCTAATTGATAGGTTCTGGCATCATTCTGATGAGATGCGAAATTAGAGAAACCAGTCAGCAGTTAAAAATCTCCTTGCAATTGCAAGCAACATGTGAATTTATTTGTCCATATCTTGGACCTTTTAGTTAATCTTGAAACCACTATTACCACACCGGAAAATACTGTATCTTTTTACGAAATTTATTGACTATAAAAACCCAGTAGGCCTTATAACAGACAATTACTGTCGTATTGAGAAGGTTTTGTGGTTCATATCCGAACTAGCCTGATATAAGATAAACATGTTATCAATTGATAATAAATATAAAAAAAAAATATGATAAAAGGGTCGTAACTTTACACATATACGTAGATAATTCATATTCTTAGTTTAGTTACTGAAATGAAAGTAACAGGGCTCTGTTTGGTATGGAAATCTCACATTTTTTGTATGGCTCTTCTAAAGGTATGTAGAACGTGTTCTAACTAACCCCAAACAAAAACAAAAACATTTAAAGATAAATTTTGCTGATTTGGGAAGCCACCACGTTTATTGTTAGGGTAATCGTCTTTCTGTAATCAGATCTTATCAAATTAAACAGCAAGTATTGCTAAGGAACAACTCCTACAAGACCTTTTTGTCATTCTCCGGAGTTTGTTGTCGCATTTAGAGCATACGCGTCGTTTTTTCTTTTGTATTTCTGCTGCAGGTGCTACCCGAAGAACTGAAGTTGTAGTTCCAATTGCTGCGTCAATCCTATCCTTGATACTTCGGTGTTGTCCGGGTAGATCCCTTCTTTTTCTCAAGTTTGTCCGACAATTCACACATGTAATCAATCCTTGCCAATGGCTTTCCTTTCCGCTTATTTTTAGAATAATTATGGCTGTATATGAAATATGAATATCTCTATATTGGTGAAACGAAGAATTACTTCCAGAATGTCGTCACTGTATTCAGTTTGAGGGGTAGGGCCTTGTCTTGAGTGGACAACATCAATACTCCGCGTTTTTCCAGATATCACCAAACTAGACGTCTTCCATTTCTTTTCGTTTTTGCCTTCTAATTCTTCAAGACCTGGTTGAAGCATATATTTACTTGAACCTCTCTTTTATACTGCCGAGCAGCTCTTATCTTCATCAAATGATATTCTTGGAGACTTTCGCTTTCTCTTCTATCCAGAATCTTGTTTTTTTTCCTCTCCGATTACAATTTCCTCGATTAGTTCAGCGACTTCCTGAGTTTCAAGCCGTCATTTTGACGAACACATTTTACTTGTAATACTAAAGCTTCGTCGAACAGGCGATGCAAGTTTTATTTAGACTTACCTGGTGAAAATCCTTAGAGTTCAACGGTCCTTGCTCCTACTTGATTCAAAGGTTATACCATAAATTATTCGGCAGAGGTAGTCGAACCGACGAAGATTTAGTATTCCAGGGATTATGCGCCAGGCCTAATTGAAAACTAGTTCGAGACCTGATCGGCTCTGGAGAAACAAAAATCCGGAGTCTTCTAGAACGGTTTTAACTTGTTTTTGCCGACTCTGACTGGTCTATTTCGCATTTTAGAAAAAGATTTTGGATTACACCATTACAAAATATAACTGGTGCAAGAATTTTAGGGTCAAGATAGTTGTTGGAGGCTTAAATTCGTAAACCAGACGATTAAGCGTTTTTTTCGGATAAAGCTCACAATAAATCCAAAAAACAAAAAGTTCCAGCAGGACGGATCAACCTCATACACGTCCAATAGATCTCAGACACGAGTTCATGAAATGTTTCCTAGTAAATTGATCTCCAGGAGAGGTGACACAAGTTGGCATCCACGATTTAACCATGCTGGCTTATGCCAAATCTGATTTTTTCAATAACTTAGAATTTTTTAAATGTAAACCTTTTTTAGAGAGATCTTGTATGTTAAGAAATGAGTTTTGTTTATTGCGTTTCATCAATTTTAGTTTCTACAATTGAAATTTCATTAGATTTGGTTGTTTTCCTGAGTTTTTGCTCGCTGGCATTCATTTCCCTTTCAGCTAACTTTTGTTTTCGACTTCTTTCAAACTCCTAACACTTAACGAACACTAGAGAACTCACTAACTTTGCTAATTCGCATCGATTTACGAAATTCGCTGGTTGTTTTACTTGAAAAAAGTCACACACTAGTTTTATTTCTTTATTTGTGAAAAAAAAACGTGGGAAATACAGTGCAAAATCATTGTGTGTATGATACGTTTCTTATACAATACAGGTTAGTATCAAAAATGCGTTATACAGAAAATTTGAAAGATTTTCAGAACAAGAAAATTCTGAGATTGCGCAAACTGTTTATCTTGAAGTGAAAATATATTTTACAAAATTTACAACTTTGTGAAAGTCATGGGAAGTGAAAACACACATCATGAATTGAGAGAGAGAAAGAAAAAAGTTTTATTGTCAAAAAATTCTTACAATTTGTAGACGAAAGCTTGTAAAAACTAAAAAACAAACATACAAATAACTAAATAAAGTTACAAATAAAATAAAATTTCAATGTACAAAAGAAAACAACAATGAGTAACGAAATTATAGTTAATAGGTAATAATTATATATAACTCTATAGCAAAAATTAAACAAATATGCAGCATGCCCGGAATTAAATATTATTATTAGAATAGAAGTTTATTTAGCACCTTCCAGTGAATATGTCTTTTTGCGCGAAAAGATTATATCGATTTGATTTCAATTGGCAAGTGATTGTGCATTTTTTTGCACTGTAAAATATTGAGCCGTTAACTAATTCTGAACGTGGAGTTCCGGGTTCTTAAATGGATAGCCGTATAACGATTATACTCGATGAGGAAGCCTTATTTCTTTCTTTTTTCATTCACAATGGTCCATATTTCTTTAGAAACATAGAATTAGAAAATTAGAAAATATAGAAAATGGGTTAGGAATTATCACGAGAAATTGAGGAATGCAGAAAACTCTAATTTATTCAGTAATTTTGTCATTTTTCCATAAAGATGGAAATAGATCGAAGCACCAGTTTATTGAAACTATAATCGAGGCGATTTATCATAAAAAAACATATAAAAAGGTACAAGAAGTGAATTTTTTTATGTTTTTCAGTCAAGTCATTATGAATTTAAAAATATCTGCTTAGTAATTTACGTGTATGCCATTGTAAAAAGCAACACGATCTTCGAGAAAATTAATTAGGAATGCGTCGCTTGTCTACACGTTTTTGATTCATTAGCAATTTGGTTGGGAAGCGATGACCATTCGTTATAAAATCCATGCAAATCGAATTATGGCAAATTACATTTCACCTGGTGAATATATATTATGAGGATTTTCAATATACCATAAAAGTTTTTTCTACTTAAGTGAACGTTATTGTGAAAAAATTTTCTTTCTGTCTAAAGCGGTGGTGAAACGCACCACGGAGGGGCAATTTTATTGTTAAAAGGGCAATTCTAAAATGGACTCGACACGAGCTTAACCCTTTCGTTCTTGTGCATTGTATTATTCATCGAGAAAACTCTCTAAAAACATCTCGTTTGTTCTAAACGACGTACGATTACTAATTAAAGCTAATGCCAAATGTGAGCGACTTTTCAAGTTTTTTTTGCGAAGAACAACATGAAGTAAGATGACGACTTGAAAATTTGGTTTTTCAAGCAACAAAAATGTTAATAATAATCGATGGAGCAGTTTCAAATAGCAAAGATATCTCTTGAAGCAAAAGCGAAGATATTTGGTTTCATTTTGACAGAATGAAAATCTTTCAGTACTTTCATTGGCTCCATTTTTTTTGTTATGTCAAATATGCAGTATCAAGAAACACTCGTAAATTTGCGAAAAGAAAAGTCAAAACTTTATTTAACATAAAAGGAGCGATAAAAAGGCTTTGTGAAGAAACAGAAATCACGTACCCAAAATCAGTCAAATATATGAGAAAATTGTTGCCACGTATCATTTGAGTTTCTTGATCGAACGAAGTAGTTTTTAATATTAAACATTATGTATGTTATAAAAAGGAGGCATACGTATTTTAGAAGGGCTAAGGCACAAAAAAACGGTCTATAGTACGAGGCTTGTCAATAAAATAAAGTTGCCAACTCTATTTTATGAATAACCCTCGTAGAAGATAGAAAATTTTTATATAGATTCGAAAAATTAAGATATTAAGATTATTATTTTCACGTAGATCAGTTTCAGAATATTAATATCTAGATTTGAGAAAGAAATACTCAAATTTTTGCATATCTATTTAGAGGTTGTCTTAAAAATTTAATAAGAAAGCATTAATATTCGAATCATAACCCGTATTAATTTGGTTTAACCTTGATAATACTATTCTTTAAAAGTAGATGCAAAAAATTGTTCAGCTTTTTCAACATCTTCTTTAAATCATTTTCGGTTAACTCAACCTGGATAAAACCTCTTACCTTCGCATCAGCTGTCAACTATATACTTCGGCACTGATGGCTCGACCATCTGAAATGATTTAGAAGTACTCTAAACCTTCATCGTTCCACCAGGCACCAAGATGTCCCACTCGATTCGATCTATTTTTGCATCTGGATCTGGTAATAGCCCATCGTCTAACTTACTTATGAGTCAGCTTTTGTATTTTTGTTTCTAAAGCCTCAATCATCTTACTGATTCTTTTTATTAGAATTAATGTCTCTTGATGACACAGATCATTGACACAATTACAATTATTAACTCAACAATTCAACTACGAGACCCCAATATTAGCATCAACAAAATATTTCAATTATATAAGTTATATTCCATTATACAGACTAATGTCTGATGGATTAGGCGATTAATGGAGTTTTGTACACAACTTGTGTGCTTAACAAATACCCTCAATCACACTATATGTCACATGACAACCTTGCAATATCAGTTTTAGCACAGCAACGATGTTTTCAGGATTTTGGACTACTTTCACGAAATTCATCCTGCAGCATAGTGCTACCAGGATTGAATTGGGAGAAATCAGCGAAACGCGATGGCTAGAGATGGTGCTTCATCCACAAAAGTCGAAGCACAAATGGCACTCGTATGACAATGACCGTTAAAAATGTCAAACTTTAATCGGTGATGTCAGATTTAACATATTCACAACAATGTTGCCATATCTCAAAACTTAAGTAGCATCCCTCATAATGAATGGAATTAATAATATTTAGAAATCGCTGTTTCAGTATATATTTAGGGATGTATTAAATTTTAGTCGTTGTCTTATCTTGGGAGGGCAGGATGAAATATGAATGAGGGCCGTTCCGGTTACCACGGTACTAAAATCACGTTTAAATTAAATTTAATACTAAAGTTAAGAAACCATAGGTCATTTGACTCAGAAATATATTATAAAATGACAGTATCAGGGTCGTAAATATTTTAATATCCTGACCAACCACAACGCTTCGGTATTTGAGTCACGTTCTTATGAAAACGTTATTACTTTCGATCACATTGTTTCCATGTCATTTTACAAAATGCGCATGAAACATGGCATCGTATACCTCTTTGTATTTATTGAGAATACACGCAAATTAAAGTTTTTTTTGTCGATGGGTGCAGTTGTACGGTTTCCCGCATACTTCAATTCATAAAAATAAACAACAATCTTGCATATATACGTAAAAATTTACGGTAAATAGAAGAAATGTCAAGATGCATAATAAAGAAGACAGACATTATTGTTTACTGCCTGATACGTATGTATATATGTCTCTAACATAATAGACAATATGTTTGAGATCGCATCTAAAATTATAATGATTAATGAAGTGAATAATTGTAAACTGAATTGCAATAAACCGTTATTTATACGGGATGATTCGTTTAGATTGTATAGGTACATAAAATTCAGAAACGAAACTTATACATTTATTTGTATAACTCGACCAGCGCACATAGATCGTTTTTCAGGATTTAGGCGGCCAAAATTATTTTATGTGATATTTATATTACAAAATAGTTACATAAAAAGAATTCTGTGTTTGGAATAACTTATCGAAATTATTTGTTGGTGCACGGTGGTTAGGCGCACCTACTTGTGATTTTTTATCAAAAAATATTTTATTCTAGATCGTAGTTGATTTCAAAGTGTTTTTTAATATTATATTGAAAATACATATGACATACTCACGGCTTTCCCCAAGGAGGGACAGCTGTCTACGTTTTAATAATAGTTTCGGGTATGTATTATTAAATAAAACAAAGTTTATTTTCTTCTAATAAGTAAGTAAATATATTTTATTATTAAAAAGCTAAATAGATAATCACTCAAAATAATCAATCATACATTGGAGACTTATTCATCTACATTTAAATTTTCGCCGCTTTCATCAATTTTCATTGGTCGGTTTGGCTCAGCAGGAATTAATAGCTGCATTGTCTCAAGCAAAAATAATTTTGAAGCGATTTTCTCATGGAACTAATAAATGGGTCGGATGTTAATAGTAACCTATGATAAATATCTAAGTTGCATTCTTCCCTCGAAAACTTGCGAGCAAAGTTTAGGCGATAAGACCTAAAATGTTTATTGCGGGCCTCAGCAGCTTCTTCCGAAAGTTGCCCTATCGGCAACAACGAATTTTCTATTATTGAAGCTCCATGAATTAGAACCTTATGCATCGTTGGAGTCATAGGATGCCAGCCATATAACTCAACATATAGTTTCGCAGTTTCCATGGCGTATTTATCATATTTTGCTACGTCAATCTTATGGCCGCCGCTTGATATGGCTTCTAATATCACTTTTAATCTAATAATCAAGTCATAACTTATCCCAGTGATTTCTGCAGCCAATTCGGGGTTCTCGAAGAATCTTCTGCTGGTATTTCCATCGTTTGTGTTTCCGAAGTTACTTTTTGGCATATCGACTAAGAGAACTGTCTCCTCTCTAAATCTTTGCTGAATATCAAGTTTCTTCTGCTTTTCTAGATTTTTTTCTTCTTCGGTTCGTCTCTCGCGATATTTTTTTTTTCACTGGCAATTTATATGCTAAATGCAGCACACTTTCGAATATCCGGATTCTTGCATGTAATACGGAAAGGCCAAATTCAAGAGCTTCAGGGCATACATCATTTTTTTTTGTTAAATCTTTTGATGTAGCTCCACATATATAACATCTGCTGGTCGATTTGGTGTCTGTAGTCATTTTAAAACTATGTTGAAAAAAAAATTCTCTCCATTGAGGTCAACTTTCGTCAAGTTAGATTCTTTTACGAATCTAAAACTTATTGGACAATTGACAATATCTAGGTGAAGATGGAGCTGGATTTTGCCACACGATTTTACTTTTATCCTCACCACAAACAACTCGTAGAGGTATTTACGAGTCAACATTTTCACCCCCGAGCAGCCAGGTGAACCTATAACAATAAAAAAATAATATTAACACAAAAACATAAAATCCGATTTTTTCCTATTTTTGTCAAAAAAATTTCGGCGTGTAATTATTCATTTTCGTCGTACTCTTACACATTCTATTCAACAAAGAATCTAGAAGTAAATTAAAAAAATGAAATTTTGTAGTATTGAACAACTTTATCAAGAAATTCATTCAAAACAATCACTTATTCTAGGCGAATGTGTTTAATAACGGTGAATGGTTGATATCTATTTGGTCGTTAAGAAGATTTGCTGCTTTTATTTATCTCAAGAACTTCTAAGAGAGATACTTTTGTTAATATTGGTAGAATTCCTTATTTAGGCACTTTTTGTATTTTATTTCCATGTAAACATTTAGTAATACAACTTGTTATTAAAAATACTTAGTGACTTTTATTTAGGATTTTTTAACCTCCTGGCTATTCATCTTTCACGATAATTACAAGATGTAACCTGGTATAAAAAGCGCGGATTTATATTCAAGTAAAATCAAAAAAATATGTTGACTCCATCCCCAAAAAACAATTTGTTTGTAAACCACACATATTTTGTCTTTCAATAATGTTTGATATAAATGTGTTTGCTGTCTCTATATTAACCATTTCGGCTTGTACAGATCAAGATGTAAATTATAATGTAAAGAACTATTCTTCGGAATTCTTCTAATATATAGTTTTGCTACTTTACATCAAGTATTTACACTCTGGTACGGACACGTGATGAGGATGGAATGGCCGAAGAAAACATCGATATACTAACCGCAGAATAGAAGAAGACGAGGAAGACCCTTAAGGACCTGGAAGGAAGAAATTGAACAAAATATCAAAGACAGAGCTATCCAGGAAAACGAGTGGATAGATAGAAAAATTTTGCGTACGAAATCTAAATTCTATGAGATAATCTACGGGGAGTTTTATACAAAAATTTAAGACTCTAATACCTTTTATAATGTCTACTTCACTCTATAAATAAAAGAAGGATGTTGCCAGAGTTTCCAGATTTGAAAAAAACATTTCTCATCGAATACGGGTATGAAATGGCTGCGTTTTCAAGGTTATAACCTAAAACCGCAATCATCGGTCTTTCAGTACCCAGAATAACATTTATAATCTGATGCAGCCGACTGTATTCGATTCCTCAGGTATCTACGTTGAGATGAGGAATATGCTGGTCAATCGATTTAGAAAAAAGTTAACATAGACCACGTGTGAATGAACATTAACAAAAAGTGTCCTCCGATAAAATAAGCGAATGGTATGACGTGCTTAGAGCAGAATATATGAATAAAGTCTTTTTTCTCCTGATGAATCGTTGTCTTCTTGTGGCTTTGTCTATTATTGGCATATTCACATTTAATTCCTTCACTTTTCTTCTCTCAACTCGCTCCGAATTTGAGTTAAAGCGAATCTCGTAACTTTCCATGTTGGTGCTCTATGTACGATGATGATCCCAGAAGTACCAGGCCCATTTGGAAATAAATATACTTAGTTCTCAACATAATCTTCTTTTAGATCAATAAACGGTGCCCAGAGATGTTAAGCTCTTTAGAATAGCAATTAACTCTGGACATTGATGGAAAATCTTTGACCAACGAACAATGTTTTCAAATCTGGCAACAGAAAATAATCAGAGGGGGTTGAATCTGGTGAATAGGGTGCATTAGGAGACGGTAATTCCTCAATTTTGGCCATTGCGATAACGGATGTGTGACCTAGTGCATTGTCTTGATGAAACTTATTTTCTTCTTAATTAAATGCGGCCGTTTTTGCTTTATTTCTTCGCTAAAACGTTGTACTAAGTTGGCATAATACTCGACGTTGATAGTTTTTCGTTTTCCATTATAGTACGTTCTAGGTTCTATATTTAACTAATAAATTTATACATGGATTCATGTATTCATTTCACATTTAGAAATTATTTCGCAAATAATTTAGCTACTTAAAATGTATAAAGCCCTCATCTTACATCTGTTGCGTCTTCTAGTAATTAATAAAGGCATACACCAAGTTATTCAAACAAATTTAAACTGAAATTTCTTCAATCACTCAACATTCCTTGTGGGCGTTACAATATTTGAATTGATTCTATAAGATCTCGAAACCGTTAAATTCTACATTCATGGAAATTCGCTACAATCGTCGAAAAGTGTGTGGGAGTCTGCAATCAACATTTATTTCACGTTTCCTAACAGAATCTGATCAATAATCATAGTCGGAATGAACACTGGAATAATTGGTTGGATAATAAACATTCAAGTCACATCGTTTGCATTTATGAAGAAGTTGGTGCATATTGAAATGCGCTAATGAGTATTAGGCCAGGATTAGCGAAATATTTTGCAATTTGGAAACATTTAATGAATCGTGTTGCTTTATACTATAAATAAAAATATTTTGTATTAGATACATACTTATTTCGATAAGGATTATTAAACCTCATTCATCCGGAAGTTTAAGATCTTAAACACGATATTTTATATGTTTAAGTGAGATAAGAGAAAAGGCGTTGAGGCTATGCACCTTACAAATAATGTTTCGTCTATCTAGGTGCTACATCCATTCTTGAAACACAAGCTCTTACCCTCGTAGTTCATATATGGACAGCTTCGCAATTGCAAAATGCTACCAGATGGAACTGAAACACCAAATTTCCTAATGATCTTTTTTTTTAATCATCTGGTCCAGTACCTCGCGGAACTTGTACTAAATGTTCATGGATGAAGAGGCTTCTCAGTTTGTAATATCGTCTCTTCCTCGTTTTTGGCTTTTTTGGCCCTATACCGACAAAGTTAAGACCAGAAAGCCCAAATCGACATTGAACTACCTTTCATAAACAACTCTAAAGATTCAGTGAGTAACTGACTGATAGAACATTGACGTGTTCACTGGAACTCCATCGATCGCGATAGTAAATTTCATTGATCGCCTCTAAGGTACTTCAGGACATCTATTACATTATTGAACATCTGTAAAGTACTTCCAGATGTTATGATTCCCATTAAAAAAACGATTTGAAACTATTTTTTAGAAGTTGTGCATATTTAATCACTTCAGCTAACAGAAACTCTTAACAACAATAAATTTTCTTTGTTTTTGTAACATTTTTTCTTTGGTGATTGGATCGTATTGATCAGAGTGATGGTTATGCGGAGGAAGCTTCTTTAACTCGTCTGAAAAATACGTTTTCTCGACCTCGGGGGCATCAATGACCTCTTCATCAACTCAAATTTTCACTTGGTTAGTGATAATTTTAAGCTTGAAACCAAAAAAGTCTTAGAAGTTCAAATCTGGAAAATATGGTGCATGGGGCAGCAATTTTTAGCTCAATAATTCGACCAATTTGGCCATAGCGAGAAACGAGGTGTGAGTTGGTGCGTTATCATGTTGGAAGATCCGTTTTTTTCTTCAATTTCGCGTCAAATCGGCCGATATAATTCGGTATACTAAAGTCCTGTAACTATAATCAAGTCGTAGAAGTGAATCCCATCACTAAAACAATTTTCGCCTTCTTTGGAGCACATTCGCCGATTGAGATCCACTATTTCGACTATTCTTTCACCTCTGGTCTGTATCAGTGGATCCATGTTTCATTGAATGTCATGAAACTCCTTTCGGTTGAGCTTAAACAGCGTCAAACACTGCTCTGAAGGAGTCTCGTTGTTGCGTTTGTTATATGAGCATTTTCATGCCCAAAATTTCATGCAGGATCAACCAAAGCAATATTTTTAAATGTTTTATGTGTCAGCTATCTCCTGCAATTCCTATTACTGCTCTATAAAAACGAGATCCTCTGTGGTAGCAGTTTTCGAAGCACCTCGACATAAATTATCAAAAACTGCTGCACGACAATGTTAAAAAAATTTGTGAGAGTCGTTATTGAAGAAGAAGAGTCACCATACAAGGCATTCAAATTCTATTTGAGTTTGCCACGCGTATCTTTATATCAATATTACTTCAATATAGAAAATTTCAGCAACAGACCTAATGTTTTTACAAATTTTCTTACTACAAAACCAAAATAAAAACGAGACACGAAACGATTTTTATTCTATTTCTTGCAGCTTTCGAATATTCCAGATGAATATAAACGAAGCTAGTTAACTGTGACGGATTCTGTGTTCTTATTCGATCCGCAAGGTGTTCTATAAAATAAATATGATTTCAAATTCCTGCAGCGCATATCGAATGAATTCAGATTTCAGATTGTGCCGTGGATTTATCTCCATTTTCGTCATATAATTTACGGAATTCTTCATTTAATTCAACGATCGTTTTAAAAATTTTAAATTGAGTGTGAAATATCTAGGTTATGCTGATTGGTTAAGTGATTAGGGCGGTTTAATTATTCATAATGTTTCTTCTTCGGGATTTTGACTAATAGACCAGGGCTAAAGCATCTGGAAAGAAAATAAAACAAAAATGAAAAACGAAAAATAATTTACGGACAATCTGTGAAAGAGCAAGAACCTGATTATTCGAGAGATTATTGAAAAATAGTGCTAAACCCTTACCGAGACTTTCGATTGACGAAAAAAAAGGAAAATCATTTCTTTTGTATTGAATTGCATCATCCTCATGCATTTTAATAGAAACTATTGTTAATGGAGATAATATTTGTGTCTTTAGGTCATTTCGGATTAACCCAATCATGATCTGAATGTTCGGAAACTAACCCTGATCACGTTCATTGTTGTTCGGAAGTTAATCGGGTCGTTGTCGTATTATGGTAGACCCTGGTAGACCAGTGGCAAAATACTGATGCTGAAGGGTTGTTTCATTTGTTTTTTGAAGTTTAAAATGAGCAGCGTCATAGGTGTAGTCGTAGTATAAATTATTTTTTCTTTCATTTTTGGTTGGGTTTCATCTTACTACTATCGATCGAAGATGAGGAACGCACCCTGGGAAAGCATTTGGAACTCACAAACGGTCAATTTCGTTATTCATACATAATTGGATGAAATGTGGATCCATTACTTCACACCCGAAATAAAATAACAATCAAAACAATGGACTGAAAAGGGAGAACCGGCTCCAAAGAAGACGAAGACCGTTTCATCTACAGGCAAAGTTCTAGCGTCGGTTTTGTGTGATGCGCACGGTATAATTTCCATTGACTATCTTGAAAGCGGAGAAATGAAGACAAATCGGTCGCATTTGGCTTTGAAGAAAGTGTTGTTTCATCAAGATAATGCACCAGGTCACACATCCGTTATTGCAATGGCCAAAATTAATGAATTAAAGTTTGAGTTGCTACTTCATGCACCCTATTCGCCAGATTTAACTCCCTCCGATTATTCTTTGTTCCCAGACTTTAAAAAACGGTTCGGTATCAAATATTTTCCAACAATAAAGAGATAATGTCAACAATTAGTGGATAGTTTGAAGTGCTTGATTATTCCTATTATAAAAAGGGTATCGAACTTATGAAACATCGCTGGGAAAAGTGTATAGAGCGAAAGGGATATTACGTTTGAGAAATAAATATATTGTTTTCCAAAATTTCTGTATTTTGGGCCAGGTGCTTCCGTAACCATCCTCGTATATCGTTCTAACAATTTAAAAATGAAAGAAATATCTCCCCATAGTTAACTGACGCGGTCTGCAGATCTTGAATAAAACGGTTCGCCGAACAATCTACTTTTAATTTCCTACCTCTTAAGACGAGAAAATGAAGAGAGAACGTGGAAAGTTAGTAGGGAATAAAGAGAAAAACCGAGTCGAAAGCTTCGCTTGCTTGTGATACTTAAAATTGAAAAACCACTGAATGTGTAGGTAATAATTCGGAAGGTTATGTTTTATTTTTTTGTTTTCGCGAGTTCACTTTTCATGGACAGAACTTTTGATATGTAGTCAGAAATGTTTCAAGAGAAAAAATAGATTTCTAACAATTAAAATTAGAGCAAGATGTTCAAAGCTCAAGCCCATAAGCCATCTACCACCAGATGACTGCTTCGAAATGCTGTTGTTGCCTAAAAGCATCTAAAACAGACAAGGTTGAAGTAACTTCCAGTTCAAACTAGCATTCGCCTCGCCCATTCTCTCAAGGTATTATAGAAGGATCATAGAATTGGTCATGCTGCAGTTGGTAATTATGTTGCACAGTGTATTCTACGCATTTAAATTTTTATCTTGCCACGAACGACCGGACTAAAGTCTTTTTATCGAAGAAAAATAGTAAAACAAAACAATGATAAGTGCGTGATCATCACGTGAATATCCCGGGCGTGTGCCTCATTGTTGCAAAAGCCTCTAGATCAGGTGTAGTACAGGGACGCATCGTACTATAAAAAAGGTAGGAAAGGTGCGTGAGCTGTGAAACCCAGTAATACTGAACAATTTTTGAGTTGAAAACTGAATGTTCAATGCCATCTGTAAGAACAATTGTAAGTATTGTATGTAAAAGAATACTCAATGTAGTTTGAGTCCTGCTCTGACAAAATGAACGTTCATTAATTTCTATTTGAATTTATTCGTATTTCAAGAGATTAACTCTTAAATAAGGGACATGTTTTAAATTAATAAAGTCTCCCCAGAGAGATTACACTGTATCAAATTTGTTTCCGGTTTTGAGTTATTATATTAAATCCATCTCGGCATCTGTTTTGTTTACGTCTTCTTAAAAAAATTCAATTAATTGGATTTGAAAACTTTGAGGATATGATAGTTGTATTGAATTACTTTCTGACTAAAACAAAAGTTTGATTTATGTAATAGATAAAAACGTAGAGAAAACAGACAAAATATTAATGATAGTTTATATAGAAATTTATATTTGAAATTTTATGAAATCTCATTATTTTATAGTGGAGGATCAAAAAACAGTATAAAATAATGGATACAGAAATAATGGCTGATTTGTCTGCTTCTTTTCTAAAAAAGACATCTGCAGTTCAGTAACTCCTAGTAGTCAATATTTAAGGACTAAGCTGAAAAAACTTTATTCCCTTCAATTTTTAATAGAACTCGTTCAGACAACGTGTCCTTAACTGAATCACTATTTCAAACTTATCCTATAGCTTCAGAAGACTAAATTGCTGTATAAAAAGTTCCTTGAGTACTGGAGAATAAATTTGTATTTTCCTCCATATAAATTCTTTAAAAAAAAAACCAATTTCTTTAAGAGTGAGATTTTCGTAAAACTGTCAACTCTCGACATTACTCGAATTAACATTTTCCCATTCTTTTCCATAATCCAGTTCGGAGATGCTTCCTCTCCAAATCTCACTTTAATCCCAATCCAATAAAGTTAATAACTTGAAATAATAAAACGAAGTTAGAAGTGTCGAAGGGTCCTTTGATTGAGGATCTTTTTCTTTGGATTAGTAGAATGCATTACGCAGAACTTATTTCTTTGGAAAACAAGAATAGGTAGACAAAATAAATAATTATTACGATGTTGTAGTGTGGTACAGTTTTGATTTTCTGCGATATTTCTGGTAAATTTTGTACCACAGAATCAGATCTATTTTATGAGATAATATACATTTGATAAGATTGAACCCTTGTTAAATTTACTGCTGTTATCCTAGGTAAAAGTAAGTTTGTGTACATCTAGAAATGAGCAGTGTTTTAGAGGGCTCCAAAGCTACAAATCTCAACTTAACTTTTCATTAGTTTAAAGTACAGATGATGAAGACGATGTTCTTCAAGTTTAGACACGGTGGGCTAATGGTGTTACGAAGTTGGGGTCACTGTTGTTGCTGTTTCTTCTTCTCAACGACAGAGAGAAACACAAACCGAGCGTTGTAGTTCAAAGAGTGCTGCTGGTTAATCTACTTAGTATCCTGTTGAAGAACAAGACTTTCATTTTTGTTGCATCGCAATATTTCTTGGAGGTCGGGGTTTTGCAGATAAGTATTTTGAATTTTGTATTGCTTAGGTGTCAAGCACACACTTCGTTGTTGGGTTTTTTATTAGAAGATTTTGCTAGTTCAAGTTTTTGTTCACTATCGTGGGTAGCAACAGAAGCTTCTTCAGAGTTGGAGGTGTAGACAGTGCAAAGGCTTAGAGCCAGTACCTCCCTTGGGACAGACCAATTTTTCTGCTCCTTTCATTGTAGCCATAGAAAATATCATTATCATCATTGACGGAATAACCGAATTATGCGTGAAGAAAGATGACATCCAGGGCTTTGCAGATAAGTATTTTGAATTTTGTATTGCTTAGGTGTCAAGCACACACTTCATGTTCGTTGGGTTTTTTGTTAGAAGGTTTTGCTAGTTCCAGTTTTTGTTCACTATCGTGGGTAGCAACAGAAGCTTCTTCAGAGTTGGAGGTGTAGACAGTGCAAAGGCTTAGAGCCAGTACCTGCCTTGGGACAGACCTATTTTTCTGCTCTTTTCATTGTAGCCATAGAAAATATCATTATCATCATTGACGGAATAACCGAATTATGCGTGAAGAAAGATGACATCCAGGGCTTTGCAGATAAGTATTTTGAATTTTGTATTGCTTAGGTGTCAAGCACACACTTCATGTTCGTTGGGTTTTTTGTTAGAAGGTTTTGCTAGTTCCAGTTTTTGTTCACTATCGTGGGTAGCAACAGAAGCTTCTTCAGAGTTGGAGGTGTAGACAGTGCAAAGGCTTAGAGCCAGTACCTGCCTTGGGACAGACCAATTTTTCTGCTCCTTTCATTGTAGCCATAGAAAATATCATTATCATCATTGACGGAATAACCGAATTATGCGTGAAGAAAGATGACATCCAGGGCTTTGCAGATAAGTATTTTGAATTTTGTATTGCTTAGGTGTCAAGCACACACTTCATGTTCGTTGGGTTTTTTGTTAGAAGGTTTTGCTAGTTCCAGTTTTTGTTCACTATCGTGGGTAGCAACAGAAGCTTCTTCAGAGTTGGAGGTGTAGACAGTGCAAAGGCTTAGAGCCAGTACCTGCCTTGGGACAGACCTATTTTTCTGCTCTTTTCATTGTAGCCATAGAAAATATCATTATCATCATTGACGGAATAACCGAATTATGCGTGAAGAAAGATGACATCCAGGGCTTTGCAGATAAGTATTTTGAATTTTGTATTGCTTAGGTGTCAAGCACACACTTCATGTTCGTTGGGTTTTTTGTTAGAAGGTTTTGCTAGTTCCAGTTTTTGTTCACTATCGTGGGTAGCAACAGAAGCTTCTTCAGAGTTGGAGGTGTAGACAGTGCAAAGGCTTAGAGCCAGTACCTGCCTTGGGACAGACCAATTTTTCTGCTCCTTTCATTGTAGCCATAGAAAATATCATTATCATCATTGACGGAATAACCGAATTATGCGTGAAGAAAGATGACATCCACAATTACACCTACGAAAGTCTTTGTAAAATATTAGTATGAAAAAGATAACTGGAATAGACAGAATTCAATTTAAATAAAAATTATGGTCGTAGGAATCTCATACAGCTTCATAATTGCTAATTTCAAATTAAATTTCGTAATAGCAAATGGAAGTTGAAATGAGAGCTTCCGGGTGTGAAATTTGTGTACTATATAAACTAATTGCGATAATAAACAGCAGCAGGACTATTATTCTTTGTAAAAAAAGAATGAAAACTAATGAGTCTCATTTATTTTAGTCACGAGAAAAGTTAAATTTAGCGAAAAAATAGAATAAATATTAGGAAAGTGTGAAAAGGCATATGTCATAAGCAATATATAATTTTTAATTAAATTTTATGATTTCCTACTTGAAGGACGCTTTTCTTGTTATTCCTATTTTCATTTTATAGTCTTTTTATATGATTGAGAGAGTATCAAAGTAATAAATCGTAATCCGTAGTAATTCTTCTTTAATTAAACTACGATTTATCAGGAGAACACGTTAATTGGACTGTCGAATAGTAGGGCTCCACACAGTCGGGCCGAATGACGAAATAGCGGAAAAAATTCAATAAATCGAGAATTGATTAACATACCAACCTGGGGTTGGTCGCAATCGATTCAGAGCAAAAACATACCTCAAAATAAACTGTTTTAGAGACAATTAGCAAAATAAAAATTTATGAAATGTTCGTAATAGGTTCTTCTTATCGAAGCTAGTTGATTTAAAGTCAAAAGTTGTTTAAATTGAAAAGGAAATTAAGATTTTGAGTTATATTAACAAGTTGATCGCTGATCCGAAGTAGCTTGTGTAACACGTCATCGTTGGTGGATGATACAAGACATTTTCCGCGAGTTACTGATCCTGAAAGCTTTGCAATCATTTGTCCTACTTTCTTGTGCTTCTTCCGACTGAAATAATCGAATCAGCACCATGCAATAAAATTTTATGCACCGTGTATTACCATGAATACTTCTCAATGGCCATTTCTGCTATTTCTTTGGAGCTGGGTCGATAATTGCATTGGTATTTATGAGTTTCATCGACTCCCGTTTTTGCAGTTATCAAAAAAACCTCTAGCCATTATTTGAAGTTTACTTTGATGCCGAAACTCTTGTCGAATAAGTTTCTTTTCGTGTTCGTGCATGACTCTTTCCAAATTCGAGAGTATTCACATTTTTTGGTTGGATTTTTGCATTGCATATGTAGCAGGCACTCTCAAACTTCGTATTTGTGATGGCTTGAACATTGTCATCACCAGAATACGTCTAATACGGATGACATTGTCACCATTGAGGTAGCTCCCAACTTTCAATGTCTTCTTCAATTATTTTTGAGTTTGCGCTAATTCAAGTGTCTATTTTTGGGAATTCTTGGCAATATCTTGCAGGGCGGAAGTTTTCCCAATTCAACATCATCAACGTCAATTGGAATTTGGAACTTCCGGTCAGACCAAACTCGCTTACTATGACCTCGAGATCAAGGGGTATTTACCACCTCAACGGGAATTAATTACATATTAAATTTATTCTTACAACTAGACTCACTCTCCTAAACGTTTCTCTTGTTTTATATAAATTTTATTCAAATTTCACTCTAGCGCAAGTGGTGTGTAGTTGTTAATTTTGTCCCTTTTGTAGTAGCATAATGGCCGTAGCGAAAGTCAACTGCAGAAACACTATTATTCCGCAAAATGTAGAAATGTAAATAATTGCCTCCATTCATATTCGTCACGAGAAAATTTAAATTTAGTTTAAAAAAAAAAAAATACATTTGTCTGCGATAAAATACGCTCTTTCTGCTTTGGGCAAGAAAAAAGTTTATTATATAAACGTAATTTCTCTAATGGAAAAAGTTTGTTTAATGTCTTCTCTTAAATTATATATGTAAACCCTAAGAAGAAACTTCGACGAAAATCTTTATAATTTTGATAACTGAATGATGTTAAATCATTAATACGAGGCATATTTTTAAGTAAGTGCCGTTTTGGAAGTAAAAAAATAAGTGCAATCTACATAATTTCCGTGAATATCGAGGCACTTATCATAACGTGGAACCAGTTTTTGAATACTTTCCTCATAAAATTCTGCCGCCTTACTTTTTGTTAACCACTGTATCACAACTGTTTTGACTTCGTTATCGTCTTGAAGACGATGACCGCCCAGGTGTTTCTTCAAGTGCAGGAAAAAATGGGAGTCGCTTTGCGCCAGATCAGGGCTGTAGGGAGGATAATCTACGTCTTTTGTTCTGGATTGCACGACGCATATTTTTTAAATAAGTACCGTTTTGCTATTCCGCCGCCGCAACCCCAAGGTCGGCGTTCCTCACATACGCGCTGGTTACCTACATCTCTTGTCTACGCACTGACGCCATTACAGTCTGATTCTTCATTGTGTACGTTGTTTACTGAGTGTTTGAGATGCCTCCGACAATCGTCCCGCCGATTGAGAAGTACGATTTCTTAGTGCTAAAGGCGTAAAACCGATCGATATTCATCTTGAGATGTGTGAAGAAGAAGAAACAACAATCCATGGAATGGCGACATTCATCATCACCCAAAAAGTTTAAGCAAACAATTTCTGTCGGAAAAATCATATGGACAGTTTTTTGGGACAGAAAAGGAGTATTGCTAGTGGAGTTTCGGCCTCGTAATGAGACAATCAATGCAGAGTTTTATTGTGAGACATTGAACAATATGCGTCGTGAAATTCAATGGGAAACTCTAGATCATCCTCCCTACAGCCCTGATCTGGCGTCCAGCGTTCCTGCACATGAAGAAACACCTGGGCGGTCAGCGTTTCCAAGTCGATAACGAAATCAAAACAGTCGTGGTACGGTGGTTAACAAGAAGTCAGGCGGCAGAATTTTATGAGGAGGGTATTCAAAAACTGGTACAGGCTTTCATGTATAAATAAAATTATTGCGATATCTTGCACTTATTTTTTTAATTCCAAAACGGTACTTACTTAAAAAATATGCCTCGTACTTTTCCTCTAAAACATTGTATTTCGTCGTTATTATTATTATTATTATTAGTACTATTTTGGTGACGGTGAGATAACGAAGAAGACCCATAAATATAAAGAAAAACCCAGCGACGCAGTCGAATATTATTTATGTATTATAATCTTTCCACACTGTATATTTATCTGCATATGAATGATTTCTCGATACGTTCTTATTTCAACAATTAACCGTGTCGTATGTCAAGCCTATCATTGTTTTTTATTTTAAATGACCTTGTAGAAACCCTCCATGTTAAATGATTATGAATATTATACTTAATCTTACCTAATTTGAATAATGTCAACTATAAAAAATATTTATTACTTTCAGATTTACATCGTCGTAAGCGCCTTACTCATTTATATCCAAAGAGTAAAAGCAATATAGTGAGATTTGCAAATTGCTCGAGGGAGTACAGGATTGGATTCGATTCAAAAGTGTATAGTAGTAATTCAAAACTTTATTAATTCCTTGGTACAGCTCACTCCATTTTCACAATGGAGGCAAGAGCAACTTTATGAATAGAAATTGAAACTTTTTTAAATAATTTCTGTCCCTTCTTATTTTGTTATACATTTGCTAGATCAGGTTGAATGTAAGAAAGTGATTTACCTATCTAGGTGTTGTACGACTAACTTCTTTGGGTTTTAAGAAGCGTCAATGTAAGTACTGACGGTGGATATAGCTTCGCACTTACGGAAAATTCCTTGTAGAAACGACACGAATTGTCTGGAGTCTCTCCGATGTTCATCAGATAGTAATTCAACGCTGTCGCCCAAAAATAGAAATAACCAGACACACATGGATATATCGTGATCCAAATCTTGTAGTAAATTCGGGAGAAATACCTATTTTTGAACTCCCATGAGGTTATAGACAAGCGTCGTCGAAGAAGCTATGAAGTTGAATTTGAAGCAGATTTAACAACGTATCATCCAAATTAGAAAGAACTGAGCTTCTCGTAGTTGTCTGAAGACAACTTAAAGATGGCGGTAGTTGCATGGAAAATACCATTGTATTAGAAAATATACAATCTATGGTTTGTTTAGAGTTTATTTGGCAGCCATCAATAATTAACGTTTTCAGTGAATTTGTAAACATGGAAAAAATTAAGTTTAAATGAGGCCTGCATCGCAGGGATCGAGCAAATGAGGTGACGACTCCAGAAATGTTGGAGAAAACCCACAAGGCGATACTGGATGATCTTCGAGTGAAAGTACGCGACCTAGCAGACATAGTAGATATTTCAAAAAGTGCAGTACATCGCATATTAACTGAAAATTTGGACATGAGTGAGCTGTGTGCAAGATGGTTGCCGCGTTTGCTCACAATTGAACAAAAACAGGGTCGTGAAGATGTTTGGCAAGGTTTCCCAGGAATGAAGCCGAATTTTTGCGCCGTTTCATAACCATCAATGAAACGTGGGTCCATCGCTTCACACCCGAAGCAAAAAAACAATCAAAACAATGGACTGAAGAGGGGCAACGACTCCAAAGAAGATAAAGATCTTTCCATCTGCAGGCGAGATCATGGAGTCGGTTTTTTGGGATGCGCGTGGGATAATTTCTATTTACTATCTTTAAAAAGAAGAAACTATCAACGACGAGTATTATACGAACTTATTGTAACGTTTGAGCGAAGTTATAGAGCAAAAACAAACGCATTTGGCTAAAAAGAAAGTGTTGTTTCATCAAGATAATGCACCAGGTCACACATCCGTTATTGCAATGGCCAAAATTAATGTATTAAAGTTTGAATTGCTACCTCGTTTGCCAGATTTAGTTCTCGTATACGATTTTTACAGAATATAACACCTCTCAAGATCGCTGTTTTGGATTCTGCATTCATAACTTGAAAATAGACGATTTCGTTCATCATAAAACATTGGAATATGTAAAATACGAATTAAAATTTAAATAGTTTAATAATAACACTATTTTTGAATTCATCGCTGCATCGTCCAGTCTACATAACCTAAAATCCTGTCCTGGGTACATTATTAACCCCGAGATGAAAACTGCTACCATGCAGGAGTTGTAGAGCAGCAACCCCTATCAGTGACCACTCAGCATCCTGTAGCCTCGGGGGGCTCGTCAGTTTACCCCCAATGTTTGGCTACGCCTTATTGGCTGGCGGTGATCTTGACTTTCTAGACTCTTTCCAACTCACTCTCATCCGCACTATCACTCAATAAAACGAAATTCGATGTAACATTTCTACGGTTTTCGACGCTGTTTTTTTTATTATTTTGTATACTATTATGTCTCTATTGCGGGATATTCCCGAGGGTTGTTTTATTATTGCAAACCAGGACTGAAATACGAGACTTTGTGTTAGAATGTAAACCCTCTTTGATTAGTAAATGTTCTATTAAATCTTTTTGTATGGCAAGTACAGAATACGATTCTCTGGCACTAGAATTAGTTCGGAATGTACATAGATTAGGACAAGTTTTAAATTACATTACAAAACAGTTTCTTTCTTTTTTATATGCTGTTTCCTGCGTTGAAATCTGAAACAATAAAATAAATTCAACTCTTCCACACAAGAAGTACTAAAAGGTTCTTTTGATATTTACCAAATCTTCATCGTTGTTCACGAGGATGGTCCCAGAAGTACCTGGCCTGACTTAGAGATGGCGTTAGTTACCACTGGAATAGAAAGTACACAATCTATACACCATATGCTTCAAGTTTGAAGACGCCACGTTGGTTAGCTTACTTTTATTTAAACGTCTTTCGCCCAACAAAGCTCAACTAGATTATACTCTGGGTGAGACTGCTCCTTCTAATCAACAGTCAAATATTGGGTAGCAGTTTAAACGAAGACGTACGACCTGCGAAGACCTGCATCGCAGTGGTCGACCAAATGAGGTGACGACTCCAGGAATGTTGGAGAAAATTTACAAAGTGGTAGTAGATTATCATCGACAGAAAGTGCGCGAGCTAGCAGACATAGAAGGCATTTCCAAAAGTGCATAATAACTGAAAATTTAGACATGAGAAAGCTGTGAGTAAGATGGGCGATGCGTTTGCTCACAATTGAACAAAACCAGCGTCGTGAAGATGTTTCCATCGAGTATTTGGCGGTTTTTCACAGAAATAAAGCCGTTTCATAACCATGGATGAAATGTGGGTCCATCACTTCACACCCGAAACAAAAAAACAATCAAAACAATGGACTCAAATGAAAGAACCGGCTTCAAAGATCGTTCCATCTGCAGGTAAAGTCATATCGTCGGTTTTGTGGGATACGAGTGGGATTAATTTCTATTGACTGTCTTGAAAAAGGAAAAACTATCAACGTCGAACTTGTTGCAACGTTTGAGCAAAGAAATCATGCAAAAACAACCGCGTTTAGCTAAGAAGAAAGTGTTGTTTCATCAAGACAATACACCAGCTGACACATCCGTTATTGCAATGAGCAAAATTGATGAATTAAAGTTTGAATTCCTACCTCATGCACCCTATTCACCAGATTTAGCCCCCTTGGATTATTTTCTGCGATAGAAGAGGACGAGTCTATGGACGGAGAAAACGTAACTTTTGTAGGAGATTCCTGGATGTTTTGGGCTGGCATGGAAGCAAGAACAGAGTTGGTTCTTATCGAAACTGCGAACCGATACATAGAAGCAATTTTAGTCGTTTCCTACTCGGCGAAAACGGCAGGTTCTATACGGCAATATTTACAGGATGTCGCGTAGCCCGGACTTAAATTATTCGATCCATGAATAAACGATTAAAAGCTGTTATTAGAGCCAGGGAATGAAACACTAAATATTGACAAGTTAATTTCAAATAAATTATTACTTTGACGAACTTAAGCTTGTTTTTTTACTGTTCATTATAACCCTTTTCCATTATTTAAGATTTCTTGCTCCATAACAAGATAGACAACTCATTATATAGCTCTGAATTAGTAAAATTGAAAAAAGAATGGATGCTACAGATTTTTTGCTAGAGACCTTTTATCGCGAGCGTGTAACTTGAGTTTAGAAAATTATAATAAGTAACGCATCGATATACGCCACAAATTAAGCTCAAAATAACAAATTCTCGACAATTTAAAACTACACAACTCACAAAATTGCATATTTGATGGAATGAACTTGTAACCTCACTTCTTCGGCTGAAGACTTTTCCTCAGGAAGTAGCAGTATACCTCAAATGAATTTTATATTATAATTAGTATTCAGATGCAGTGAACAATTAATATTAAATGAGACGCTACCAGCTTTTTAGTAAACGAAGTTAGAAGTGAAGAAAAATGTGAAGAAGCTTCTTATTTTGAATCAATAAAAAATGAAGAAACTATCCAATGATTCGATTCTCCAATTTGATAATTCGCTTTAACCGAGAGCACAACGAATAAGAAGCTGAATTAAAAACAACTCACATAAGAACTGGTACTTATCAACTGAAAGCAGATGATTGCAGTCTTAAACTGAGTTCCAGCTTGATGAAATTGATTTTAATGAGGTGTTGGTGCAGCGGGTGGGTCCTTGAGTACAGCTGAACTCCAACCACTGATTAGAAAAAGTAGTGTCACCAGAAATGTACTAAAATTTCAACTTCTAGTAGGCGTTGTAGATAGAGAACGTTTTAGAATCGACACTGAGATTTTATTGTCACTACTGAGCAACGATAAGTAAGGATTATATCATTCTCTATTATAATTATAATAGTAATATCGTGAAAATATATTGAATCAACTAAAATTAGTCGTCGTAACGCCGTGGCGCACGTCCTCTCCCTTTAAACGCCCCCTACAATTTGCAAAACTTACCGATTTAATTGAAATCGTGATACTGCCTCAGCACCCCATCTTTCCTAACCGAAATAGCAGTCTGTGTTCCTTTCCTTATTACTTTTATTATATATTTACCCCGACTTTCGCCTCATAATCAATTCTTCACAGATTACACGCCGAGGTAATTTTAGAAGAGTTATTAGTTTATAAAAGTTCTACTGAGAGAAAGAGAGAGAGGGAAATTCTGAACAGCTTCAACGATTAGTAAGTACGAGATTCTGTAATTACGAATTTCATATTTTCACATGTAGAAGCAGTGCTAATTGATGTAGATAAACCGTACTGTTGAATTTGCGAGTCTCGCCTTTGGGAAAATTTAACGGGATTTAATGGAGTGAGATGAAAGTTACAGATACATAACAATTAGAATTATTTGGATCGAAATGTAATGGTTTAGAACAAGCATTTCCATGAAAGTTTTAAACCAAAATGTATCGAAAATGATACAGAATAACTTAGATTGGAAAATTACTTCTTATGTACCGATTTTAACCAATTTTTCGTTGTCGATTGATGGAACATCTACTTCGTGGTCGACAATTTATCATTATACCTTCAAAATTTAAGTACAAATCGAATTTTCTTATGGTATGATGAAGGAAAGTCAACCAATTGCCTCTACACTATCTGACGCACGCTTCGATAACCAAATTATCGTCTTCTGTGACTAAAGTTAAACAGTTTACCTTGTACAAACTACTAATAAGTCATATCGTTTGCAGATGTGTCAAGGATGGTGTGTCTTCAACAATTTTTTCCTCTACGTAGTACGTTTCTTCATTTGCTAAACTCATTATCTCCAGATATCCATTGACGCAATATTTTGGATTCAAAATGTCCACTACACCACCACTCACACCACAAGGTTCTCATATATTATCCTTTGGAAAGAGATAGAGTGTAGCAGAATGTGGAGGTTTTTTCCTCTGTAAAAATTATCGTCTTCAGGTATCCATTTCTATACCTCTGGAAGACTTTTGTTAATATCCATAGATTATTATCATTTACTAGATCATCTTTGCTTAGTTTCCCAGTAGTATCTTTGCCAATCTCAACACCTGTAGATTATTCCAGGTCATTTATATTGTCCAAGCATTCTGGCTCCTGTTTTTTAAAATATCGGAATGGTTTTCCTTTCGTTCTCATAATTCGATGATTTAGAAGAATATAAACAGACAGCCTTTGTCTTTTGCGATACGATTTTCATGATATAACGGTTTATTTAAACAATAGGATAAGTTAAAAATTGCTCCGTCTCAAAACACTAATAGGCCAGTCAAAACTAACAATAGAAATCATTAAACTCTGGTTTTGATATGTTGTTAGGACCACTACCGATATTACGACGATGTCCCAGAAATACCTGGCCCGACCTAAAGATGCCGGTAATCGCTTGGAAAAAACAACTGTATTAGAAAGCACACGATCTAATTGGTCATCGTTATGTGGTACAATACTTAGCCCAACAAATACAAAAGCTGATCTAGATTCTGATCTGGATGAGTCTGTTTCTTCGTTATCAACAGTAAAATATTTGGTAGCAGTATTTAAACGAGGTGGTACGACCTGCGAAGACCAGCATCGCAGAGGTCGATCAAAAGACATTTCAAAAAGTGCCTTACACCGTATATTAACTGAAAATTGGGACATGAGAAAGCTGGGCGCAAGATGCCGCGTTTACTTACAATAAAACAATATCATGTCGTGAAGATGTTTGGCAATGTTTCCAAGGATTGAAGTCGAATTTTTGCGCCGTTTCATAACCATGGACGAAACATGGGTCCATCACTTCATACTCGAAACAAAAGAACAATCAAAACAATGGACTGAAAAGGGAGAACCGGTCCCAAAGAATGCAAAGACCTTTCCATCTGCAGGTAAGGTCATGGCGTCGGTTTTTTGTGATGCGCGTAGGATAATTTTCATTCACTATCTCTAAAAAGACAAAACTATCAACGGCGAGTATTATGCAACGTTTTAGCGAAGAAATCAAGCAAAAACAACCGCATTTGGTGAAGAAGAAAGTGTTGTTTCATCAAGACAATGCACCAGGTCACACATCCGTTATTGCGATGGCCAAAATTAATGAATTAAAGTTTGAATTGCTACATCATGCATCCTATTCGCCAAATTCAGCCCCCTCTGATTATTTTATGTTCCCAGACTTGAAAAAATGCTTCGGTGGTCAAGTATTTTCCAACAATGAAGAGGTATTGTGATGAGCTTTTCAGCTTTTCAGCTTTTAAAAAAATCTGTTTTTCATTTTAATTTATAAATTATGTATTTGTTAAAAATGGCTCTATTTTTTCAAATGGGTCCAAGTTTTGTCAATTTGAAACTAGAATTATCTCTGCAAATTTTCAAAAAATGATTATCTTTTCTAAAAAAGTGAAATTTTAATCGTTTTTCGACTTACTTGAAACAATATTCAAAAACTGGTTTAGTTTCTCATTGAGAAATTTCTCAAAGCTCAAAAACAAAACTTCCCGTCCTGGTGTACGACAAATTGATATATTGAGATTCTCTGCGGGATGTTAGGCTTTTTAACGTTGCTAAAATCTTGTTTTCAACAAAATAAGAAATATTGTTTCCTCCGAATATCGGGTTAAAAATGGACCAAATCACAAAATTTTTTTATAGTTTTAACCTCAGAAAGTATAGAAAACATTTTTTCACTAAAAACGTGTGATCCAGGACAAAAAAAACTCTTATAGTTTTTCTGATACTACGAATTTGAATTCTTCTGTTTTATAATCGATATGACTGGCCTAGAAACACCATTTTTTCATAAAATTGTCAGAAAACATGAACAATGAAAGACGTGACCGACTATCTCATTTTGAATAAAAATGTCAACTGCATTTTAAGATATTCCTCCAAGCACATCGCTTGTTATTTTAAAAATATTTATGTAGGGTCGTTATTTCGAAGACTTTATAATTGTTGATTGTATCTCTGTCTAGTTGTTTTATACCTTAGAAAAATATTCATCATGAATATATAAAATAGAAAAATATTTATCATACATACATATAGCATTGATGGGATTCTCAATACTCCAAAAAATCACCGGAAAATCGTTCAAAATGTTTGAATTATTCATTTTGGTTTTGCTTTAACATAACATATAACAAACTTTCCAACTTTCTTTCCACTCAATACCAATAAGAAAGGAATATTGACTAGAAACTTGGACAGCTTAGAGCATAGGAGAAAAGTCGCTGATATTACCACGCCAAATGCTCTTCCTAACTGTCCAATATAATCCCAACTAGAGACTCATGAATACCATTCATTCATTTGCAGACGCCCAGATCGACAATTCATCGAGACTTGTTTCTTTAGAGAAGTACAAGCCTGAGGAATCATCGATTAAGAATCGATATCCACAACCATCTTGTGGTTGGTTCTTACATAGAAAAAAAGCCTAATAATCATCACAATTGATAGATTCCTCGATAAATTGCTTAAATAATAATTTTTCTTCAGAATTTAATTTCTTTTCATGTCATTTTCATAACCTCATTTAACCGTATTCAAAAAAACCAACCGGTCGGTTGGTGTTCCGATATAATGGTCCCACAGAAGTAATGATAATAAAATAAAAATTCTTTATTATATATTAAAAGCAAGTTTGAGCTTAAAATAATTTCCAACACATAAGTTGCGTTTTAAGGCCCCAATTTGTTTCACTTAATTGACAAGAGAAGTTATTAAGTTCGAACTAGCTGGAGGTAATATAAACAGGGAGCCATAGATTGCTATCTTGTTATGAAGATGGCGGCGCTGCGCGGCGGATGGCGAACATAAAAAGAAAAGTCCAAGTAATAAATTTACGAAGCAGAAAAATGAGCTTTCCGAGATCTAAACTATATATTTTTTATTTATATACGTTTAGCGTGCTGGCTGGTAGTAATTACGTGATTTAAATATTTATATATCAATGAATTTTAAGAAAAATTGAATTCCGTGTAGTGATTGTATAATTTGTTGCTTGGTAACAAGAATCGAGGTAATAAAGGCTCTATGTCGTTCTGTGGAAAGATTATGACAGTGCTTTCTTGACAAATCTTTCAGTTAAAGAAGAAGAAAAACACCTCTTGTATTCTACTGTCATCCTACTAGTACTACGCAAAGGATTCTACATGAATAAAGGATTAAAATCAAGAAACTGCTTTTTGCCTTTACCTTTTAATACCTTTTAATACCTCAAAATTAGCTCCGTGAATTATTTCTTAGGTGTTTATGATTGTAGTTTAGTCCCAGTTAACCCCGTAGGACGCAAGAACGTCTTGTGATTTATAATTTTTGATCCAAGACAACTTTTATGAAGAGTTCGTACACGATTTTTTTTTCATTCTGTTAATATTGAAATATTATATGTTTTAAATCAAAAAAAGAAGTGGAAACCCCAATTTTTAAAATGAAATTTTCAATTACTTAGATATCAACGATTGTTCTGAAGGAGGTCACGTCATGATACACGAAACTATTTTCAAATAAAAGTTATACAATGGAATAGGCGACTCGATATATAGGTATTTACCTGAAGCGGATGTGAATTCATATTTTCATACATCTCGTATAAAATCGTGACTATTAGAATCATTAGTGAAAGTAGATCACGCTGTATTTCAGTATTATAATCATCTCAATATATAGGGTGTCAAAAAGAGAACCGACAAAGATGTATATAGAGGGCAATTTATCTTTATACCAGCTTGCATCTCTGTAGAGTTATAAGGCACCAAAAATTTGGAAAAAAATAGTTTCTTTACAACCTTTTAACTTAAAAATCCAAATTTGGTATATAACGTTTAGTTTTTGAACAACTTACTAAAATAGAGTCATCCCAAGAAGGTTTTATGGAAACAAATCTCGACTCACACCATCTCCACAACTTGAGGACGAAGAGAACAAACTGCAGAAATATTCTTTTAGCAAGCCAACCGTAACCAGAAAACCAAAACAGATTCAGTCAGTACTTATGAAAATTGCAAGACAAGCCATCGCTCAACATGCCTCTCCTTTTGTTCTGGATTTCTACCAAATATCGAATGTTCTCGAAAAGGTTCACGGATGCTTCGACCCCATAAGTTTAATCAAAAACTACACCACAGATTTCACCGTTCTAATACATATGTTCATTTTACAGACAGATCCTTCTCAGACACGGATGCCTCAAACACACGGTTTCAGCTTCTAAGTTTGGATGGGGGCCAGAAATTACAATAAAACAAAGAAATAAAAAAAAAAGAAAAGTAGAACTTCCTATAGATAAATTTGCCTGACTAAGAACCAGCAAAAAAAATTGGGTAATTATCTAGATTAGGTTACAACCCTCCGATTTCGTTAAAATTTTAGTATGTTATAACGAAAATTACGCTGAACAAGAATATATATACAAATAGGGCGCGGAAATCATCCCTTCAGGTACTTTTTTGCATTTAAAGAATCAAATAATTGTAATGATTTTTCAGTGATTGTAAGATTAAAATTAATCGTTGAAACCTAACCTAACCTAACCTAACCTACATACTTCCGTACAAAATGAAATCCAATCACAAGCAGGGGTTGCTGTTATCGAAAACTCTTTCATGAGTTTTTCTTGATGAGGTGGTCGACAATAAATAAAATAAGCGAAGTCGATAACAGCAACCCCTGCTTGCGATTGGATTGAGATTTTGTAAAGAAATATGTAGGTTAGGTTAGGTTAGGTTAGGTTAGGTTAGGTTTCAACGATTAATTCTTTATAACATACTGAAATTTTAATAATTTGTCAGGTTCTTTGAGGCATTCTTCCCTCAAATTAAATATGAAAACTGTGTAAGTTACTATGTTATTTGCATATTACCCACAAAGTTTTGATGCTTCCCTTAATTTCTTCCTGAAAGTAAGACAGTTTGGGGTGGGGGTTATGATACTTTGAAACCACGATTGAAGCCTCAGAACCAGATAGTGACCTCTCGCAATAATCAAGTTAATAATTTTCCGTGTGCAAAACTTATACCTTGCGATTAAATCCAACAGGCGCAACTTCCTTCTGGCGAACTACCAGATCCTCCAAGATCCTCATGTGATGTAAATAAAACCAAAAACAAAGCCTAACCTAACCTAACCTAACCGTAGCCTGCAGATAAGGAAATGGTCAACCCGATCGCAACAGGTGTGGTTGACCGCTGGACGCAAGTAGTGTTCAGCGGACCCTCGAGGTCGATGTGTAGATATTACCAAATAAAAAAGAGACAATGATTATGAATTTGGACACTTTTAGCACCAGTGGACGTACGCTGTATGTAAAATATACGTTGTTATGATTTGGATTTTTTGCTTACACTGAGAAACACTTCATGCGTTGATGACGATCCACCTGCATGGAATACTCGACCTGATAATGTGCCAGAATTGCAGGTCCAAATCCTGATGTGTTATCTGACGAAGACGTATCTTTTACAAGGTGCGAAGATGCCTTTTTGTCAAATGAATTGTTTAATTTTAATGTGCAATGTACTAATACGAAAGCTCAATTATATTTTGCAAATCAATCACATCTAGATTTCAAAATTCATGGTCTACAATGGCGCGATGTTACCACAAAAGAGATTAAAATATTCTTTGGATATCTACTAAATATGGGCAATGTATTGGAGTTCGCGCTACAACCTAAATACTCCATGGTTTCGGGAGAGAATTCTGCACAAAAAAAACCAAATGTTCTACAAGCAAATTATAGATTATGCCTTGTTAGACAATTTTTAGAACGCTTAACCATAACTATTAACCAAATAAGAATGTTGTTGTTGATGAATCGTTAATGTTATACAAAGGTCGCTTGCAATATATGATGGACCGCATCAATGGCCTACCCGTTCACTGGATATCACTCCATTAGATTTTTTTCTTTGGGGACTGTCAGGAAAAAGTTCGGAATGCATTTCGAACTCTTTTTCCGCAAGAAATTTGAAACGCCACTCAGCACGGGTTTTTAAGAAGAATCCATAAAGGTTTGAAAGTTTGGAGCAACCATTTCGAACATTTCCTTTAGTTTAATTTTTAGTATTTTAGTTAATTTGAGATAAATGAATTTATTAACAAAACCCCCTTAATTTAAAGCGTAGAATCCAATGGTGAAGAGAAAAATGGGGGTTACCATTTGAAAAAATTAAGTTTTCGAAGTTTTTAGATGGCGAAATTCGGCACCATTTTCTCAACACCCTATATAAATTTTTGTCAAGGTTTTCACATATTTTGAAAGCTGTAAGTGTTATTTGTATAAATCCCAAAAATATTAGAGCTGACTCACTTAAACTTAGAAATATAATTATTTTAGTTGAGGGCTGCATGTGTCCAAAAATTTTGAAAATGTGAAATAATTAAAAAATGGTGAACTTTAGGCATATTGTGCCTCATATAAAGTTATATTGAAATTTCGCGTAGATTCTAAAAATTTAATAAAAACCATAGCATTCCGTTTGAAATAACGTAGTTTGGGTTCAGTTTTAGAAAACCCATGCAAGCAAACTTTCAGAACACTAGTCGCAGTACTTTCCCAAATACATATCGATTCATCTCGTCGTGAACGACCCTGTACAGCTTTAAAATTTATACTGGACAAGGTCAACAGCAGTTTCTCCTTCCTAACGACGTTGATAATACTAGATTATTGTTTTCAGAAAGAATAGTAGTTCATCTTGGTAGAATTGGAGGGGTTCCAAATGTATTAAAACATTCTCCACTCAATAGACACCAGTCAACGTTTGCAAGAATGTAATTATTTTAAAATATTTTGACAAATGAGACAGACGACAGAATTTAGTGCAGAACTTGCTGAAAGACAAAGACAAATCACCCAGTAATTCAATAATACACTCAGTGTATTGCAGGCCTACAATTGTTGCCGTGTATCAAACACCTGGTACAAGAAATTATGAATACAACGTGCAATATTGAATTAACATTATGTTTACAAAGAATTGACCGACCAAAATATGACATTATTGACTCAAATTTTGTAATTGACTATTTCGTGGAAATGCGTTCAGAATAAATCGAAAGATTGGATGCAAATGAGTCACTTCCAAGACGACGTCGAAGGCAACAAATTGAAGTTCGTGATGAAACTGTTGTTCATACTCTTTCAACATTTCCACCTACTCATTTTGTTTTGTATTACAGCTTTCAGTGTAGATTCAGTACTGAAATGTTAGCTGGGGCAGAAAGGGTTAATTCTGAATCGGTTAAAAAAAATGTATGTACACCGGGTATAAATGTAAGTTTCTAAATTTTATGAAATATGTTTATTCATCTCAAATACGACCCACTGTATGATAATTAATCATTTCTGATCCCAATTAAAACACATTTTACACGCTGGAAAGATTTATGGATCGAATAAAACACAACAACATAAGAAATTGTAATTGTTAACTGTATAGATTATAAATCATAGTAATTTTCATAACAAACTACCAACTAACATCCTACTCCTACACAGAAAAATTATATTTGAAAGATTTCCGATCAAATAGACGAGATAACGTCGAAGCATTCAATGACAGTAACATTTTATACAAGTCGAATCGGCCATTATGTAAATAGAATTTGATAACTGGGCATAATTTAATGATACTTTGCCGGCCATTAAAAGTGTTAAAGATACTTTAAAATTTCATTAAATTTATCTAAAAACTTTCTTTTTTCTTTCCTCTTCCTGATGTATGTTCTAACATATTTTTTGTTAGTCTCGAACGTTTTAATTTACAGTACGTACCAATAAATCTTTCGAATACGAATGAAAGTCTTCGGTAGGTGACAGGTTTACGGTTTTATTAACCAAAAATAGTTAAAAAGTCTGGTATTTCGATAATACGTTCAATAAACATACATGGTTAGTAACTGTTGGTACTTTAGAATTTTAAATTAAGCTATACAAGTATAGGAACTGGTCCTAATATATATATATATATATATATATATATATATATATATATATGTAAATACCTAACAAAACAATATACACAAAATTATGTATAAAACGAAATAAACTCGCTCGAGCCGAATCTCTGGAAGCTGCGTATCTCCTCGCTTCAAAACGTCTCGCCTCGTTTAAGTATGTTGGTTTTTCCCAAAACGTGTACCAGGTATATCGGAGAGCATCAATTTAATTACCTTCAATTAGGATATTAAGGGGGTTATAAAAGGAAGGTGCCTTAGAATTCCCAAAAGAATTTAGTCGAAATATGCACCAAAATGTTTAAATCTGAAGTTTTTCTTTATAAAATCTAACCCAAGTTTAGCAGAATCTGAAACATTTTTTTCTCTTTTCAGAACAATTGAAATCTGAAATTTCGTTTCTTAACTTCTTAATTTTTGTGATAAATCAATGTCCTACGACCTTTTCTGCTTTGTATTACAATGTTGTCACGCCACAACTGTAGATACTATACAATGTGTTAAAAAAAATTACACACAACTTCATCCCTGTATATTTTCATAAATATTAAACTGAAGAAATCCAATATAAAAATAATCATGTCAAAAAAAAAACGATATCTCAAATGGTTTCCGAAATATTGAATTTTTTATACAAGTAAGTCAATTTCTGGATTTTTCGACATAATAGTCGAAAAATTCGAAAATCCTGTTAGATTCCAGATTAAATACACAATTTTCCAGAAAATCTAATTGTCATAACGTTTTCCGAGCAACTGATATCTTTTTCGAGCTCCTATCACTAAAACCCTCTCTACATAAATTTAACAGAAACTGAAACAATTTTTTTATCATTTCCAGGGTAAAGGGGCCCCCTTTAAAATCGGAAAGTTTGTTTTATAACTTCTAACTTTATGTTTTTTATTATCACGAACAAGTTGTTGTATTTTCTTCACAATAGTATCAACGTTCCTCTTCAGTTTTTTTTTTGTATTACAACGTTGCCATGTCACAACTACAGATACTATTAATTTGTATAGTTTTCATTGTCAAAGAAAAATTCACTCCAACTTTAAGTCTGTATATTTTTCACAAATATGAAACTGAAGGAATCCAATATGAAAAGCGATTTAGACACACATTTTCTCAATTTATTCGGGTCAAAAATGAATCGATATCTCCAATGGGTTCCGAAATATTGAATTTTTTATACCAGTGAGTCAAATTTTTTCTGGATTTTTCGACATAATAGTTGATAATACACATTTACAAAGAAAGTATGTTGAAACATATGGAATATTATGTATTTCTGTCCAAAAAATCTAAAAATCATGTTAGTTTCCAGATCAAAAGTATAGTTTTCCGGAAAATCCAATTTTCATGACTGAATTTTCAGCTACAATAATTTTTTTCGAGCAACTGATATCTGTTTCGAGCTCCTAGTATCAAAAAAACCATCTCTACACAAATTTAGCAGAATCTGAAACAAATTTTTTGTAATTTCCAGAGCAAATGGGTCTTTGAAATCTGAACTTTCCCTTTTTATAATCACAAACAAGTTGTTGTTCAATGTTTGCCCACAAAACTGGCTAATTGCTTCACGTATATATTGAAATCGGTTAAGTAGTACTGTTTATTGACCGTCGACTCACTGGAATGAATTTTCGATTTCGGTTTATTTTATACATAAAATTCCTCAACTAAGTTGTTGAAAATCTCTTTAGCGACCTGTACTCGACGTTGTTTTTGCAAAATATTCGGGTCTTTTTGTTCGAGCCTAGCATTGCTACGATTCACCGAAAACATTACTCAAAATAAATTGAGTGCATTCATGAAAGATGTTTAATGCCTCTACTATCTCTTCAAAACCAACACGACGAATTTCAAACACCATTTCCTCAAGTTTTTTGATGGTATCCACTTCACAATCTTCACTGAATGTTCATGGTTTCCTAAAACACCTCGGCAACGTTTTCAACGATTCCATGGGAAACATAAAATTTCCAACAACCCTTCTCTTTCCATTATTCTCCAAAGGATGAAGAGATGCTTGCCTATCCTGTGCAACCTTTTCGGCATGACGCAGTCTCATATTTATTAAGGGTTTTGTTTGGTCTAACCATCTAGTTGGAGATCTGCCTCATGGGCTTCCCTTCTATGATCAATCTTTTCATTGTTCCTGATCTTCTGATCTGATCCCCGGTTCATTCTGGTTAGCAGCCTTGTACGTGGACCAATTTCTTGTAATACGGGTACGTTGGTTCGGTGTTTAACCTCTATTCGGAAGCGCTGGTTGTTGATCCTCTTTCCGCCTTCGGATATTCCGTCTCGCCACTCATCCAGAACCTCCCTCATGATGTATTCGCTCTAAACGTTAAATAAAGTAGGTGAAAGAATACAAGTGTTTTGTCGTTTCCATTTCCTCCATGATGGTTCAAAGATAGCTCCAGTTAACTTTATCAAATATTAAATTCTCTAGCCTTTTGCATAAGTCGTTTGATATATAATATTTGTTCCCTTTCCTGGCACAAAACCCGCTTGCTCCTCTGAAAGCTGCGGCAAAAAAAAATGGTTTATGTAAGAAGACCTTACTAGCGCGAGGGATGAGAGAAATCGCTCTGTAGTTGCTGCACTCCAAAGGCGAACCTTTTTTGAATATTGGAATGAACAGCGACTCTCTAATCTTCAGAACAATGTCCTGTTTTCTATTCCATCCTTGCCCAGAACCTTTAAGACCTGTGCCGTTATTTGATCCGCACCTGGTGATTTTTTATTTCGAAAAAGGCTTTTTCAACTTCCGATATCTTAGTATATAAGGCTCCTGAGGGGTAGTTATTTCTTCTGGCAGTTCCATTTTTTGTTGATGAAGACACACTTATCGAAATATGACGCTCAAACGTCTTCAGAACCTCAAAAAATAGATCTAATCAAAGGGGAAAAAATGTTACTGATTCGATTCACGCTTGTAGTTTGGACCATTTCAAATATCTTCTAGATCTTGTTTTTATTTTCGGTTGTTGTTTCCTCAAATAAAGATTATACAGAAAACACGTTATGATAATATTTTTGAATCGAGTACGCGTTGATATAATATACGAACACTTTGAAAGCAGGATTAGTTTCCTAAATTAAACACACTGGTCCTCTTGAATATATTTATTCAAGGCGATGGTGCGCGTATAAAGCACGTTTGTGTTAACTTCTTTTCTTTAACACCTGGGCCGCTAATCTAAGGACTAAATGCTCGTTCACGCACAATCTGTCAACAGGATATTAAACGTATATGTGTGTATATTTCGGTCAAGTTAGTACAGTCTGTTGATGATGTTTGCCGTAGTTGATGGATGTGTTACAATCTGGTTAATTGGGTTATTATTATGGGTCAGGAATATTAGGTTGATAATATAGGGTAGACCATCGAGGAAGGATTAATTATACTAATCTTATCAACCTAAAAAAGTGTATAGGCACAGAAATATGAAGGAAAATTGGTCATCACTCTCTAATAATCACCTGAAAGATCTGCTATTGGGTAAAGTTGAGATTCATGATTTTAGATACTAACTTAAAATGTGATAAATTGAAATTCTTGAATAATTAGGTTAATATTTAGAATATACGAGGGTTGCAACTCAAGTTTAGTAAACGTACTCAGAACTTGTTGTCATACGAATGCAATTTGAGTTGTTTCCAGATACTTTGTCAAAAAATCGGCGTACACTGAGACTGCAAAATCATAATGTGACATACCGTGAGATTGAGACATACTTGGAAGCTGGAGTTGAAAAAATTTAATGGTGGTACTTCAAAAGGCATTTGTAAGATCGTGACATGCAACGAATCATGAATATGAACCCAAAACTAAACAACAATCGACTGTATGTGTCTTTTAACAAAAGTTATTCGCGCACGAAGCCCTTTAAAGCAAATTGTCGCCTTTTTTTCGTAATTAGTGGCAATGTCGCCGCTATTCCACTAGAGTGATCAATTCTGAATGGTACACCAAGGTTTGTTTACCAGAATGGTTTGAAAAAATTACGGAATTCATTCTCCACCACGATTATGCGAGCTCTCATACATTAATTCAAACAAAAACGTTTTTGAACAGTCAAAACATAGAATTGAAGGGTCATCTACCGTACAGTGCTTGTTTGGTAACCAATAATTTCATCCTATTCCTGCAGATGAAAAAAAAAATTACGAGGTCAACGTTTTTCTACACTTCATTAATCATTTTAATCCAACTTTTGTTTTTGTTCCAGCTTGTGATTGCCATCCAATAGGAGCGTCAGGAAAAACTTGTAATCAAGCAACAGGACAATGTCCTTGTAAGGATGGGGTGGTGGGAATTACATGCAATAGATGCGCTAAAGGATATCAACAAAGTCGTTCTCACATCGCCCCATGTATAAGTAAGTGAATTTCTTCATAAAATACAATAAAAAGGTATGATGTTGATCAACTTTTTGGCATTAACACTTTAATACGATCGTCTCCACGACAGAATCCTACATGGAGTCATCTAGAGGTTCTAGTTTCAAATATTCTTTGAAGTACCGCATACTACATTTCGACAATCACGTTGAATCTTTTTACTATGTCATATCTTGACACCTCTTTTTGCCATTTTGCTCTTTTTTATGTTTATCCAGTCGAAGGACGTTCGTTCTTCATCCTTAACTGTAACTATAGTAGCAGATTGACAAGATGGAATAGGTCGGAGGTCGGCAACCTTTTGAGTCTCAGGAGGGCCAAAAATTACAAAATTTCAAAGCCACAAAATTTTTTACTGTCAATAATAATAAGTATTCGTATAAATGAAGGTTTTTGGTAAAAAAAACTAATTTTACATTTATAAAAGTAGCGTTTTCCACACTAAATTAGATAATTTACATACACACATTTATATAAAATTATTAGATAATTACCAACCATTTAAGTGAATGAAATACAACAAATAAACATTTACCTACAACTCTAGCTTCGAATAACAAACAATTGGGCAAACAAATTCAATGGAAGCGTATTTGTTTTAAGTTTCAAACATGACTCTAAATGTATCAGTTGACTTGATAGTCAGCTATTCAAATAGCATCTCACTGTAGAAGCTTTGCAGACTATTCCATCCGTCGAATCGCTGTTTCCCTGTCATATTTCTTGCTCCACCAGTTGTTATTAAAACGATTCTCTTTAAATTGATATAATTGTCTTCAAGGCATTCGCTATACCTTCTCTAGTTTGTCCCGAGAGAGGTAGCAATCCTAGAAGTTCTTCTTTGGACCTTGGGACGACATTATGCAGAAAAATTTGTACCATTTGTACCGTGTCTTTTATGTCGCCATTAGAAGACATTTTACCTATTATATCTTGTACTGTTTCAGCGGATAATGGTAGATTTTTGATTTTTTCCAAGATTTCTGGTTTATTATGAAGAAATTTTTTACGTGGATCGCGGGGAGGGGACGAAAAATCCTCGTTAATAGATTCAGAACGATTTTTGAATATTTTAAAATCAATAATATTTGCGTGTGGTACTAAAAAGCCGCAAATTCACATCCAAAGAGCCGCGTGTGGCTCGCGAGCCTCTAGATGCGACGTAATTAATTGCTTGTGTAGAAATTTATTTACCGTATTTTTTTATATCCAAAAAAATATACTTCTTCATACTAGTAATTTCATTTTCAATTTGATTTTAGAAATACCAGTAGTGCAGATGATGGCTACAGAAGAAGACAACGAAGGTTATGAAGACTATCCGGATACCTCAAAACCTGGAGGTAAGATTAAATATTTTTATTAAAATAATTATTTTTTTATTTGTTAGTATTTCTTTTCTTTGATTAAAGTACGTGTGTGTAGATGTAGTTTTCAAAAACTCGTTCTGAGAAAACTCCAGTCGTACCTTCTTGGCTAGGTACGTCATTTTGGATAATTCATATATACAGAGTGAGTTTTATATATGGAACGCCTCATTTTACCTAAGTTAGAGCTACATTTGACGTTTCAATAAATTATTTATTTATCGAAAATCACAATGAATCGTTTATCTGGAAAATAACGAATTGATATTTTAATAATATTAGGATGGGGTGTTAGGCGTAGAAGTTAACAAGAAACGTGTAATATCTTATTAATAATTTATATCCTAACCGAAATCCCTTAACAAGATCTACTATCAGTAAATTAGTGAAAAAGTTTAACGAAACTGGTTGAGTAAAAAAAATTTATTCAAATCAAAATTTTACGTGTTATTCCATCCTAACAAAAAGGAAAGTTGGTTCAACAGTTGTCAGATGACGGTTATTTTTAAGTAATGTAATGTTTTTCGATGAGACCCCTTTTTCTATAAATGAAAACGTCTCAGTATACAATTATATTCAAAGGATCTTAATTTATATTAATGTGGATACCGCTATTTTCAATAAAACTTAAATTGTGTATCTGGAACCAATTTCAGAATATACATTCCTTGGTAAAAAAGGGGAATATCCCTCCGATGTTAGGCATTTATGGCTTATTCAATCTATCAAAAGCTGAAATGAAATAAATTCAAGATTTGGAAAATAAATCTAGTAGCTACACGAAGAGATGTATAAAAAATATTTCAAAGTTTATTTTTTTAAAAATTGGAAGCAGATTAATACGTACATTAGATATTTATAAATATTATTATAAAAAATAAGGTGGGAGAAGTTTTTTCGAAAAACCAAACTCTATAAATCACTATTTAAAATTAAAAAAAATATCATTGTACCAATCTAAAAAGCAAGACTTATCAAAAATGGAATCTTCAATATTAATTATTATTTTTTTTTTATTATTATGATTTTAAATAATTAAATAATAGATATAATCGCATCAAAAATCTTCTGAAATCAGTTTTCAACGCTGTCATTCGAATCGTGTTGCATAATATAAGTTTTTCTCAATAAATTTGGTAAAGCAAAAATAAGGAAAATCACGAAAAATATGTTGTTTTAAATGTTTTTATATTTTTATTTGTGAAAAGTATAAAATATTATGAAAGTTAAAATAAATATGCGAATAACTTTTAACCGAATTGACTTGGCGAAAAATTATTTCAAACCTTTTTTGTAGACCTAGACAATAATTCTTTGAGACACATTTAGATTATATTAAAAGCTGAAATTCTACCAGAATTTTTTTTTCTCCTCATCTTGGACGATATTTTTGGCCCACCCTAATATTCATTTTCTTCATTTCTTTTATTTTATGGGTTCAACAAATGATTATATATGCGTGGTTTTGCTTTTAATGTATTCAAAATCAATTTTTTTTGGTTTGAACACACATTATCAATAAGAAACTGGTTATTCTTCACTTAAATAAACAAAACAGCCTGCAAACTGTCTTTACTCCTGCTGAAAATTCAAATTTCTTATCCAATGAGAACGAACCCCTAACCTAACCTATAATTCGGAGTCCCTACATAATTACCAACCTAAATGAGAACATAAATACTACTTTACAGACGCTTCCGAAGGGGACGGAATCTCTAGGCAGGCATTAGAAAACTTGAATGAGATTTAGCGCCCGTTTGGAATTTTCGTACTTTTTTCAAAGTTGCAAATCTATACAGCTTTCGTTTACCTCTGTACCGAGCTTAATATAATTCCAAAATTTTTATTCGTATTCAGACCCTAATAATAATAAACAATGCACCGCCATCTTCATGGATATCCAGAAGTCTTATCGGAGGAAAAATCGAACGAATCCACCCCCTCAAAAAATTCTTATCTTGCGAGCAGTTCATTCTCAAATATTATCCGGATACCGTTTAAGTTAATATTAAGGTAATTCCCTTTATGAGCCGTCTAAATAGCCTCAAAACCAAAAAAGGTTCATAAGAGATATGTATGGTTAAATATTTTGTGCCAAAACTAAGTAATTGGGTGATTCCATTATAACTGTGATATTCAATGTCCTGTATTGTTTTTTTGTACTAGTCATTAATTAATAATCAATTAATAAAAATTTTGTGTTAATTGAATAATTCTTAAGATATTTAAACATTATTTTTATACAATATAACTTGCCACTTAAAGAAAACTTATACTACATCACTTGAATGTCAGTACCGTGTCATGTCCATTCCTAGAATTTACCGATAAATTATTAATTTTTTTTGTCGTAACAAATGATTTAAACTAATTACCTTATAAATTCTAATGTTTATGATCAAACTGAGGAAAATTGATGCACTTGTTGTTTAATATCTTAAGTTACCATGTCAGTACCGTGGATAAATGAGTCAGTACCGTGGAACTCAAAATCCGACATTTGTGTCTTGCTCGTGATACTTTGAAGTTGTAGTAAATTCCTCTTAGAGTTTTATTTTTACAGTAAAATAGATGAATAATATGCATAAAATAGTTAGAAAAGTTAAATTTTAAAATCTTGAAATTTTGAATACAAAAAATCACAGTTAGAACGGAATCACCCAATTATACAAAAAAAACACATTTTTATTTTATCTCAGTGTATATATCCAATCTATCGCTATTCAATACAACCGGTATCAACCGTCTCCGCAATCCTCAAGCATTTCAAATACGTTTTCTTTCCTGAAACGACATAGGGTGTATCTCGGTAAGGGAGAAACATCTGTTTAATTGACTGAACAAGTCTTCAATAGACTGGAAAAATAATCAAACATACACAGTAGACTCTACTAGAAACTGTGCACCAACCAAATGTATGTCGGAAACTTTAAATTGGAAAACTTAAATTAGCCCAGGTTTCCTGCCCCCAGCTTCAATATTAGGGAGAACTATAAGCAGCGAAGGGACAAGAATTTATTGCGATCTTGTATTGTTTCCAAAAGGAAAACGAAAACGTGGTTTTGGACAAGGAATTTCTATTTATAAAACGGTTTACTAATAGATTTTTCTGCGTGGAAAACGGAACATTAAATAACTGTTTACTTCCTATAAATTTTTATTTTTTCAAGTTTTTTATTCATTGAAACCAAGAAAACCGAAAGATTTTGAAGATTTCAAATAATAAAAAAGTGGAAACTGTTGGAGATATCAACATATTTAATACGGATCTATTATCTTTGCTAACCAGCGTTAGGGTATGTCCAATATGCACGCTAACGGTGCTGCACCTAAACGGAACCGTCCAGAGGGCATAAAACTTCAATTTCAGAAACTTTGAGACAATGAAGATAAGAACCACATCATGATTTAAAGGATTAGGTCACTAGATATGGTCCTATGAGGTGCCGTGAAATCAGGGTTGCTCCAAAGACATATTTCACCACCGATGTTCAGATTGCATATATATACTACTTTTAAACGTTGTTTAAAATCCGTCTTTTTGCTGTATCCGAAAGAGAAATCAAAAATTTACAGTTCGTCAATTTTTCTGGACTGATTGCAGTGGTTAAAAATAGGTTTAAAAACCTGCAAATATCACAATAACATTCTTAAAGAGTAAAAAATTATAGTTATAGTATAAAAAAATGAAAACCCATTAAATTTTTGAAAGTTCGAAGGGCTGACCTGAAGAGGTCTACTATTTACTAATATATAAATCACTCATAGTTAATATTCTGAATTTTTAGCAGTTAATTTTGCATTTCTCCACATTTTCTTCCAGAAATACTCAAGCGATAAATGCACTATAAACCTAGATGATATATAGGGTTACAAAACTATCTTAATGTTCATAAATATGGATTTGAATCATGTTTATAATAATCATGTTTTGTCCATTGACTCGAGTCTTCTTCTTCTTTCGATGCCGCGCCTGTCTTTAAGCATGGGCCATCTCCATGACAATTTGGTTCAATTGGTCGTCATCTGTCGCTACTCGGAATAGATAAAATACGATATTGACAATTTGCTTATTTATATTAATAAATAGACCATCTACATCATGAATATCCAAAAAAAAAAATAAAACCAAATTATAAATTTAGTTTTTTATCTCAAAAATATGTAACAATCATCAATTGAATTATTAGTAGTTTTATTAGAATTTACAATATGGAACTATACATTTTACTTAAATTATTTTTTTATCATTTATAGCTTTTTCGTTCTTATGAATATGAACCATTTATAAAAATTCTCTTTTTCGTGTTTTAGATTCATTCCAAGAATTGTATTTATGTTTTTTCGATCTTAGATGACCTTTTAGTCTATTTTCTAAATACTGAGATGTCTGCCCTATGTAGAGCAGACATCTCAGACATGGTGTTTTAGATTATAGTTTAGTGAAATATTAGTATTATATACTAATATATTTTGATAAAGACTGAAAGTAATTGAAGCGTCTAAATTTTTTAAAACGCCTACGTTTCGATACATTATAACTCAAAGTTTCTTACCATATATTTTTAGCTTTGATAAAAATCAAATAAAAAATCGAAACGTTGGTATTCCAAAAAACTCTTAGACGGTTTTATTTTGAGTCCTCAATATCATCAACAATGACATTGAAAAAAATATTAAAAATATAAAAAAATACTAAGGGCTACTTAATATATTAAAAATTATTTAAAATCAGAATGATAGACAGTTAATGAAGAGTATTGAAATTTGATATAGGATCGTAGGATCTAACTAACTACCACATGTCGAGATTTCCTAAAATTAGATCAATTCCTTTGAATAATGAGCTGATTTCATCATTAGTTTTGTTTAACTTTCGACTTATAATTGGAAACAAAAACAAAGTGATCGATTTATATCAGTATAAAATTTATTTACCGATCTAATTTGTTACTCGCAACATCTGTTTGCATTTTCTGTTCAGCGTATATTCCAAATGTTTATTTATCCCAATTATTGAAGGCACTAATACATCAAAGTGATTCGATTTTCGTGAAATTAATCTAAAGTTTACAACAACAAAAGTTGGAAAGTATTGAAATTTGCCAGGACATAACTGCATTTATATATCTCACCGTCTCTGTAATGATTAATTACACATTATTAACAGGAAAATAAAAAATCATTTATATCAAAAGTCTGACGACGTCGTTTTATGCCTAATTGCCATCTGCACGTGCATCCTCTTTTATTGTGTAGTTTCTGATCCTATCTAACCAAAAGTTTTATTCGTTCTTCTTAAACGTCAACTTTTGATAAATATGAAGTTAATTCGGTAAATGATTCATTGCCTGGGTCTCTGTAAAGAAATCTGTGATCCAGATGATATGCCTACCAATATCCTAGACACCTGCTGGTACATAAATTCCGTTGTACAAAACATTCATTGTCTGGGTCTTTTCCTCTTTAAAGAAATATTTGATTCAGTTGATGCGCCTGCCAATATCCTAGAAACCTGCTGATTTTTAAATTTCCTTCAGCAAATGTCTTTTGGCTCTGTATTATTTGAAAGGAAACTTGATACGCCTGTCAATATCCTAGAAACCTGCTGGTACCTAAATTCCCTTGCGCAAAAGATTCATCGTCTGAGTCCCTTCCTCTGTAAAGAAATATGAGATGCAGATGATACGCCTGTCAATATCCTTGAAACCTGTTGGAGACTAAATTTCCTTCAAGAAATGTTGACTCATAATTCATTGTCGGGGCTTTTCGTTTCTGTAAAGAAATACAACATCCAGTTGATACACCTGCCAATATCCTAGACACCTATTGGTACCTAAATTCCGTTGTACAAAAGATTCATTATCTGGGTCTCTTCCTTTTTAAAGAAAGTTTTGATTCAGATGATGCGCCTGCCAATATCCTGGAAACCTGCTGATTTTTAAATTTCCTTCAGCAAATGTTGACACATATTCCGTCTTTTGGCTCTCTATTATCTGGAAGGAAACTTGATACACCTGCAAATATCCTAGAAACCTGCTCATACTCCTTCGGCAAATATTGGTCCAAGATCCGTTGTCGGGGTCTTTACATACGCCTCCAAATATAGTTAGAACTTAATTTTTGTAAAATCTGTCCTCTAAATATCCTTCAGCAATTGTGGTAGTCTTTCATCCACCATAGCGCTTGCAGCTAATTTATATTTGATCCAGTTTCTGCTGGAAAGATCACCAATGTTCGACGTAAACCATTAACAGTGTACTTTTCGATCTTTTTAAATGAAGAAATTTTTAGATAACACAAGTATTTACTTATTTTTGATTGAGTCTTACTATTTATAATGTACTTCGTCTGGCTAACGTTAACACCATATCACTGGAGTCTGGAGATCTTCTAAACTGTCATCTACATCTTATATTGTTCAATCTTTATTACTTGATAAATTTTTATTGAATTTGAGGTCATAGTGATTATTACCCTATGAGCTGGTTAAAATTTCCATCTTTTACGTATCATTTGGTTAATGGTAGTTAATGAAAGTTTTTTTGTTGTTTCAGATCAGTGCGGAAAATGCAAAGCAGCTACAAGAAGATTAAATATGAACAAATATTGCAAAAGGGATTATGGTAAAGTATACTACAATGAAATTTAATAGTTATTGTTAAAAACAATTTGTTACGTTTGTTTTGTACTCAAAAAAAATGATAAGCAGTACTATCATAATATGGATGCCGAATGCAGGATATAAACTAGTAAGGACACTAAACAGGAAATGCCTCACCAGACAACGACACTTCTAAAGTCAAAGTTGAAATCACCAGCAAAGGATTGGGGCATACAAGGATTGCTATTTACGTATTTGACATACGGCAACGCTGATGTGAATATGTCAAATTTGACAATACCATAAAGTTTGACATTTTTATTGAAGAAAGTACTTAGAACGTGTTGTCATACGAGTACTTTCTTATTTGCTTACAGATACTTAAAATATTCATTTTGGGGTCATTGGAAATCGGTTGTCAGAAAGATTTGTTCGCGTTGGATACCGCATAATTTGTAAATTGCTCGATCGTGGAGGTTCAAAAGACGGTCTATGAGATCGTGACCGACGACGAAACTAAACAATGATCGACTGTATGGGTCTTCCAAGACGAGTCAAATCCATCAAGAGTTGATTGCGAACGACATGTCGACCCCGTTCCTTTAAAGCAACGTAGAATGGTCAACGTAGCAACGTATTAGAGAGAAACAATATTTGAACCAGTAGATTATGCAACTACAAAACGATATCAAAGAAATTTTAAATGTTAACACTTTCAAACTGATATAATATATAAATATAATGAACTTTTTACTTGTTAAAACTTTTTATATCTTTCTGTTACCAAATTGTCTTGAATTTACGTCCCTTTTGATGAAAAATTAGTTTTTAAACAGGTAAAAATTGACATTACGACCTACCGCCATCACCAGAATTAATGAAGACTGCAAACAATATAAAAATTAAAAACACAGAAGAAGAGAAGTGGAGGAAACCAGAAACTATTCTAAAAACAGTAGGGAAGAGGAAATCAAACGAAATAAAATAAATGAATATTGTGTTGTATTGAGACCAGGTGAAGAAATAATAAAAGCAAAATCAAGATCGAAATAGGTTGCAACGTCGATTTTTACCTGTTTTTTAAAACTAATTTTGTGACCTAAACGAAAACAGTATACCCAAAAAGTGATCATTTTCGTATACCCTATATTTATTGAGAGAAATTTGAAGATAAATTTCAACACCTCATACTTTATTTTCTACAGTTGAAGTTGTTTCTTGCTAGATCACCCAATCGTATACTATTGGATTTTATAATAAATAATCTCGGAAACAAAGATACTACATGATGAATCATTGAATAATTATTAATTTCACACTCAAGACTTCCTCTTCATACTTTTGGTTATCTTTCAGTAATCGATTTTCTCCATGTGCGAAGTTATTATTCATTAGTCGCTTTCCGTGGAAAAATATAGAAAGAAAAATGAGGAAAATTCGCTTGTCATAGTGAGACACATAATTCGACCCTTCGGTAACTTATATCGCCCCTGGGAAAAATTATTTTCCTTCCAATTGTGCGGTAGCTCTGATAAATAATATTGCAACTGAAATTTCGCCACAAATTTTCACATTGTTGTTAATATTTCTAATGAAATTTCGTACAACTGACCCCTGGTGGATATCTAGTATACCGGTCTATTATCCACCCTACAGAGCGTTTCACCACCATGAGTTAGGTTGTTGAACGTCCATTTTGGAATTAGTTCTTGTCAAAACAATATGAGCTTTTGTCAAAACGTTGATCAATGCCTTGTTGCAGCTTTAATCTTGTTTATTAATTTTGAAAGTTAGTTATTCGAAAGAAATCAAACCTTATGAACCCTTAAAGAGATCGGCGGTAATATGTAGTGACGTACAGCTCATCGCGTACTTCATTAAGCAGTGACGCAGAGCTAAAAAATGAAATGTCAAGCCCGACAGGCATTCTTGAGGTTTCGAAGAGTGCTTACATGTCCCGTCGGTGCTTCTCTAAGGCATGGAAGGATGGACATTGAAAACGACTGCGATTAACAAGTTGGAGGCTTTCGAGATGCGGCTGTATGGCAGAATCCTTAAGGTACCTTGGACGGCTAAATTGAAAAACGAATAAAAGAGAAAAACGGCATACCTAGGGCGCGTTATACTGATCGAAGGTAAAATTGAAGGAACGTAGAATCGGCAGGAAGAAAATATATTTGCCGCGAAACATCAGGCAGTGGACAGGACTACACGATATACAATCCTTAATACAAATCGCAAGAAATTGAGATTGGTGGATATGCATTAAAAGAAGAAGAAGGTTCATATCACCGCTAAAGGTTTCTGTTATTAACTTGCTACCTCATGCAACTTATTCGCCGATTTAGGCCCCTATACATATTTCTTTATACGACCAGATATTTCTGGAACCATCCTCGTAAAAGCACGTATTTATTCTTCTGTGATAATTATAGATGATACCTACACAGGATGTTTCAATCTAGAGACCAAACAGGATATCGGCATCCTGTTCGATAGCTAGAGCTCTAAGCTCCAATATAATGAAATACAAACTCGTTTAGGATTGTCTAGAAAAATTAGCGGAGCTAGACAAAAAAAAAAATAAAATGAACGAACCCTTTTGGAAAAGAAAGTAGATAGGAGCAAAACCAATTATTGGGGCAACCAACTGGAGCTGAGAAACTAAACCAGAGTAGATCTGCTGAATGTATCAACCTGAATAAGAACAATCTACGAAAACTAACAGGAGTTCTGTCGCCTCAACAAACACCTGAAGACGTTATACCTAGCAGATAATGCGGCGTGCAGAGGACGAAACCTCTATCCACATTCTCTTGAAGTATTGAGCTCCAGAGCACTACATCTGGGTGCGCATGAAATAGAAGACGAAGATCTATGGCAATTAAAACCATCCTACATTCTAGAGTTTCTAAAAGGAGTGAGATTGATGGATCAGCTGTAAATACTGGGTTCTCCAGAAAGGAGAATCCAATAGATCGATACAAACATACACAGGGCTCTTCATCAATGATAAATACGATTAATTCGAGGACATTTTATGAATTAATTTTCTTATTTATGACTTTTATAATCAGATATTAGTTTTGGTCTCCTCATTTTGACTTAAACTTTATTTATAACAGGTGGGCTTAAAAGTTTATAGTTTTGTCTTTATTTTATTGATAGATTTTCATTTTATTATTCAATATAGTTGCCTTAGAGGACGACATTTATTATAAAGTTACCTCTTGATGTAATAAACGTACAATCAGACGTCTCGTTATCATTTTAATTGGTTTTTTAACAATTTTCTGACAAGTTAAGCAATAACTTTCAATCCAGAACCGAATCCAATTAATCTTGTGTTTGCGTTACTTTCCTCTCGATTCGATCCTCAAGTATACACGGCACGTATGTATTTTATTAGCAACACAAATTGGTTTGTACTTTGTCGGTGGTAAGTATTTAACGGGATTCTGCTTATATACCAAGAATACTAATGTCACGATGCCAAATGTAGCAATTCCAGACTCAGCGGAAAATATATTTCTCTAGGGTAATGAAAGATACGGTAGAAAATTGAATTACGATCTTTAACACGATAGAAAAATGCCGTTGGAATGTTTTAAAATAATATGAGAGTTGATATTTATGATAAGATATACAAGTCGAATTCAATAAGAGCTTATCGAGACATTTTTATATCGTTGACGTTCGTCCAAAATGTCATAAGTTCAAATTTTGTTTATTGCGTCATAAGCTTTGGTTTTACTATCCCCAACATGTCAAAATGACAATCTGTCTATTCGGCCGTTCTATCCGGCAGATTTCTTTAATATTTTACGAAATTTCTTACAAAAAATATGAGTTATTATTAGCACTGAAGCAGTATCTTCTCACAGAAAACACGTAGCGATCTATGCGATCCCATTAAGGCTACCATTGTACTAAGATGCTAACATCCGGGATGCTAGCATCCTAGTATAATGGTAACCTAAACCCATTGGCCAAATAACCTCAAATGACTTGAATTAATGTGAATCGACATCAATCCACGTCAACTTAGCAATCGAACGAACTTTAAAAATCATTTACAAATGACCTCCGTGGGGTAAACAATAAACAAATGTTTTGACCGTAAGTTTCTGTGTGATTTGTGAACTTATTTATTGAATTATATTATTAAATGGTTTCTGAAGAATTAGCTACTTACAGAAATTCGGAATTTCCATCCGAAAACATGGATTTGTGTTATGCTTAGGATAGGTAAGTAGTAAATATAGTTTGGAAAGCAACTGGTGGAAAATGAGTAAGATTCTGACTAAAGCTCTATTTATCTAATGAGACTCTACTTAAAACTTGTCCTTGTCACTTTCGGATGTTTTATAAACTTGAACCCAACAGTGGAAATTAATTTCTCAAGCGTACTTACAGACTGACTAAAAAAAAATCAAAATTATGCTGTTTTTAATGTAACAGTTTCGGTTTCTAAACATAATGACTTTTATCGAGTTCATTTGTAACTATGAAGATGCACAAAACAACCCCTAATAAGAGGAAGTAAAAGGAATCATTTGAAACAGATTGCTATTAGCAAAACACCATACAGTGGCGCTACATATTCGCTAAATTACATTTAAAAAGTATCTGTGGAGTTTTCTCGACATCACAAAACAAAAAATAATACAAAAAATCTTTCGCTGCCGGAAAAAATCCAAGAAAAGTCGATTGTTTACCCTACGGCCGTCATTTTGACGTAAATCAGCTGTTTTCCTAAATTGCGATCAACGTCAAATGAGAATAAACGTCAATTTATGTCATTTGAGGTTATGTTTCATTTCATTAATCAATTATTATGGGAAATAGAGAAATAAAGAGAACAGAATTATTAAATAAATGAAATTATTGATATATTTCATGTTTTATAATATTTTTGTTAATATTTACTAATTGCTAACGGTATAATCTCTCGTCTTGAAGGTGCTACGACGTTTTTACTTCTTTTTCTTCTTTTTTTTTAAGTTATACTCAAACCCTTTATTTCCGATGTTTCTAATTTCTAATTGAGCTAAGTTGTTCGTTGTACTTAGTAAATCAAGACCATATCTAGTGACCTAATCACCTTTAAACCATGGTAGAGTTCTAATCTTTTTTGTCTCAACGTTTCAAAAACCAAAATTTTATTATATAAAAATACTAAATGTTATCAATTACAATCTTAAACTGTTTTTTCGTGTAACTTGTATCTCAAGATATGTTTTTGACAGGATAATGCCCCGCAGGGTTGCCAAATCAAAACCAAACTCAATTTATATCCTTTTTTGGGTACTCCAACTGAAAATAAGAAAATCATCGGAAACAGTGGAAAAAGTAAACATTCCATCTTTTCAAAGTCCGTAACCAGATACGAAATTTCCGAAAACATAAGCCGTTTGAGATTTTGTGCTCTATATCCAAAACAAATGAGCGGAAAATGAACAATGAGTAATAAATTTTTCTTTCCTAATAAAACACGTTGGCTCTTTGTGTTTATACCCGCGTTTCGCTTCACGAGAGATGAAAACTGATAATGGAAAATTAATGGGAAGTGTCTTGCCAACTATCAGAAGAGAGATCAGTCTACGCCCGTAAAAAGGTGATGCGATTTGCCTCTTATCGGGAAATCAGGAGCATCGTCCCGAATTTTCGCGATTAAAAGTGGCTTTTGTATTCCAGAAAATCCCGGTAATTTATGCGTTCCAATAAAAGGGGATAAATACTCTTATGTATATCTAAGACGAGAGATAATAGAACGAGAAAAATTATGAAAAAACCCATCGGAATAAATTCATTCTTTCGATTACTGTAGATAGTTTTTAAAAAACAAAAAATTGAAGTATTCGTGTTAGATGGTAAGGGTGTGGGGACGCAAAATCCTTACATTTTTAGACAGCTTGGCAAGTTAAGTAGGCGGTGACTGAGGATGTTATTAATAAAGTAGAAACATCACGTCTATGCTAGAAGTTTAGCTTGAAGTATGGAAAATCTAAAAGGAATAGAATGATAGCTAAAAAGATATGTAGAAATAAATCACTTTGTGAAAAGGAATAGCTAGACAAACATTTTGCGATATTTGAGAGAGAAGATTTGGTTAAAGCGACTCACGGAAAACTAGGAATCAGTTTACAACAATAGAACAGAAAATTCTATATTCTAAAGCAGGGGATTCCAAACTTTGAAGCCTTCAAGTCAGAATAATTTTTTCGATAATGTTCCAAGGGCCAAAACAATTTTAATTTTTCTTCTTTTTATCAGAGTCTTCCTCTGGTACAAGTTGAGAATTCGCATAAATTTGCCAATGGGTTGTTTTCTGTTTTTGGTACTACGTACCTGTGTGAGAAATCGTTTTCCAAGATGAAGTACACAAAGAATGATTACAAATCTAAATTGACCGATTAGCATCTCAAATTTCTCTTAATAATTGGTACAAATAAAACTAATCCACAACTACAAACAATTGTCGGTGAAGAATTTCATTAATCTCATTATTGTTTTTTGTTTTTGTTTTATTAGTTGGAATTAATTCCATATTTGTTTGTAATGCTTAAGCTTGGATACTTCAGTTGAGTTTTCTACGTCTTCAAAGTTTTACCTTGCGAGTAAATAAAACGGAGCAATTATCAATCTGTGTTTTGATTCTCATCCATTCAACTTATCACAGCAATAGTAACAGGGCCGGATGAGGCCCGCGGGCCGTAGTTTGTTCCAAAAGAACAGAATGTAGTTCAAACATCCAGAAAATCTGCATCCAAATATTCTGAGATGCAATAATTGAAACAAAAATTGTTCATAAAAGAATAAGACTTTTCATTGTCAGAAAGGCGAGGAAGTGTATTTCAAAAGACACAAAAAGTTTAAGTCAAAAGTATTAGTATGATTGGTGGTCCTTCTTCAGCATACATTCATCCTTATGGAAATTTTATTACCGCCAAATATATGAAAAAGAGTGTGTTTGATCTAGATTAATACAATTCATAAAGAAAAATCATCCTGAAGCAAATTATGTGCTTTGGCAACTACTCATTATGTGCCGCCTTTGATAAAATATCGTTTGATCTTTGTTTTTATAGCAAGCGGTTTATTTATATTGTTTCTTTTGATTAATTTCTAGGAAGGTCTATTTATTTATTTGTGTTGTTTCTTCATTTTTCAAAATCTTTGATAATTATTTTGGGTTATATAAAGAGTTTAAGAAGCGCAGTTTAATTCAGTTTATAATAAATAGTCGTGGTTAACAGAATGAATTAGCGAAGTAATCGAAGTATTTAAATAATTTATTAAAGTGATAGTGATAAGTAAATTATTATGAATTAGTGTAGTGTATAGTATTTAAATAATTTAAGAACGTCTATAAATTAACCCCACGAATAGAAAAAGTGTAAATAAATACGACTAATATTACAATAAAATGTGTGTAATTATAGTTTAGTAAGCATTGTTTCATAAAGCACAAATAATTGAATAAAAACAAACAGTTTGTACAAAATCTTTATTTCCACACTCTTATCTATAAAATGCATAATCACGTCTATATTTCAATGGAATTTTGAGAAGTTTACCTAAACAAAAGCTCGAGTTTTTGCTAAAATATCACAGCTCGTAAAATATGAGATGATCTCTCGTCACCACACCAGTGAATTCCAACAAAGCTATTACTGATATGGAGACATAAAGGTGACCGACATGATTATGATCTACGCGAATTGCCGTAAACAGTAGAAGCCAGTGACACTTGGACCTTATATTCTGACTAACAACAAGCGTTTAACAATAAATTTATTTATAAATTCTCTTCTTTGTTTTATTTGTTTTCTTTCATAATAAAATGAAAGCTTTGTTTTGTGTTTGGTACTTCTGATTCTTCTATAGTAGATAAAAAAGTGCAATTTTTTTTTAAATGTTCCATTTTTCCAAGGTATATTTAGAACATTGCGTCAACTTAATTAGTGCGTTTTTTTTTCAAAATTTGAACATTTATTTAAGAAAAACATTTACAATAGTATTACCCAAAGTATTGCCCATCTGAAGCTAAGACTTTTTCCAATCTTTCTGGTAATTTGTGGATCCCGTCCCATAAGAACTTCGCCGGATTCGCAGCCAAGAATGAATCAAGCCGATTTTTGATATCTTGCTTTGATGGTAACCGTTTTCCAGTGACAGCATTCTGCATCGACCGGAACTAATGGTAGTCAGAAGGGAAAAGGTCTGGGATATAAGGCGGGTGAGGTAAAACTTCCCATCCACTGTTTTCCAAATAGTTCTTAACCGGAGTAGCAACGTGGGACCCAGCGTTGTCATGATGGAAAATTATTGCTTCGTGTCGCGTATTTCGGGCGTCTTTCGGCTACTGCTCTCTTCAAAACGAATAAATTGTGTTCGGTAGTGTTCTCCATTGATGGTTTCACCCTTATTTAGCAGCTCATAATACAGCACACCATTCTGATCCCACCAAATTGAGAGCATTACCTTCACGCCTTGGTTGGCCGGATTTTTTGATCTTGAGGTTGTCGTAATGGATCACCAGTAACAATCCGATGCAAAAATGATTTCCTTTTGTGGCGCTCCAGCATCCAGCAGCATTTCGGACATGCAAAACCGCCTTTCCACGTCTCTCGGCTTGAGTTCATGTGGAACCCAATTTCCTTGCTTTCGAATATATCCAGCTGGTGTTAAACGTTTTGAAATGGCTGCTTGAAGATTCTGCGAGCTCTTCTTGTGTTTGGTAACAATCTTCATCGAGTAATGCATCCAGTTCTTCATCTACAAACTTTTTTGGACGCCCAGGACGTTCATCGTCATCCAAGCCAAAATCACCACTTTTAAATCGTGCAAACCACTTTTAGCACGTTCGCTCAGCTAGAGCATGTTCACCATAAACTTCAATCAAAATACGATGACTTTTTGCAGCATTTTTCGCCGACACGGTTTGTTTCGTTTTCTATGATACTAATTTGGTTTTCTACTCGGTTAAAATGTTTTCAAAACTGTTTCAATGTTATAAACAAATTATAAAGATGACGATGTCTATTTATATTTAAGAAATCATGAAATTTTTTCACGAAAATAAATCATTTGGCTGCTCCTGCTGCTCCTAGATTAATAATAAAATAAATTTTTAGCTATCATGGCAAAAGTACTATCCCGAATCGATAATAACGAAGCTGAATATACAAAAGGTTGGGTGAGATTCATGATCAACGTCGAATTCATCTATAAAAAATCCAAAGAATCCAGAATAAGAAGAGGAACCATGCCCATGTTGGTACCTGCCGCTGATCTGGCTTGTAAATGTCCCAAAATCAAATCCAACAAGTGAGTTCAAATACAAAACATTTTTCTATTTACTACACCAAAAAACGTCCAAAATTTTAGTAATACTACCCACTCATATTTTACGTTTTAGGTCATATCTATTCCTAGGAAGAGAACGAGACGATTCTCCCGGAGGAATAGTGACGGGAAGTTTAGGAGTAACTCAAAGGTCTATAGTCATTGAATGGAAAGACGAGTGGGATCAACGGATGCGTCGATTCCGTCGCCGAGCTCGAAAATGCAAATGAACTACCAACCCATCAAAAACGATATTCAAATAATTCGTTTTAATGAGAAAATAGTACGTCTGAGAATAAAAAGACTATCACATGACGTGGCGCAGTTAATAGGATACGCGTTAACGTCATTTAGCTTTATCGAATATTTATTGATTGTATCCAAGTTGTCTTCTGATTCTCAGACTCGATTTTTTGATTCACTCAAGGATCACTTGGGGTTGTTTCTATTCCTTAACTATAACGTGTCATGATTTGTATGGAAATAGATCTTTTTAATGCTGGTAGGTTAACTGTGATTTTTCAGTATTTGATTTTTTTAATTATATCTATCTAAGATAATCATCATCTACAAAAAAATATTAATAAGGTAAATTAGTAAGGACGGGCTCTAAAATCAAATTCCCCTTAACAAAATTACAGTTATTCAGCGCGATCACGAAACTGTGCACTGTGCTCCATTTCTATGGTGGAAACCTTGAAAAAGAAATAGAGTAAACCTTATATTAGTAGACTCAAAGTTTCAGTAATTGATTTAGAATTGACAAAAATTGTAGTAAATAAATTTAACGGTTCAAATATTCATTTTATCAATATAAACATTCTGAATTTCGAAAATATAATGATTATATCTTGTGACTCCGGTTGTTAATATTGACCATTAGTCCAACTTGACTCATTTTTGATGTCGAGTTCCTTTTTGAACACCTTCAAGAAGAGCGTGCCAAGGAATTGATGCACCTTCCTATGGACAGATTCATATAACAGAGCAGATGTTCATTTACCTCCTTGACAGAAGTAAAAGGTATCAACGGGAGCTTTTCCCGTTTTCCACTCAGGAAACATTCGACCATAAGTATGCTCGACATTTCTTTTCAATTCTAGAGAGAGTCCAATCTCCCATTGTTTGATAAATTTCGTTTTTGTCACCTGATTTGTCAATTTATTATCATGAATCCCATCATTCAATCATGGTCGATAGTGTATTTCAGTCATACCGAACAGTTTAATCGAAACTATAGTATTTCAAAATGAATATTTATCACATTCTTCTGAGGAATTTGCTATAATTTTTGCTTCAATGGATTTTTGATACAAAACTTTCGAAATTCCAAAAGAATATTGATTCTAATTCTGAGACGAAATGACATGTTCCCTCTGGATGCTTCTTGGCTCCAAACAGTTGAGCTTCTACATTGTTTTTCATCCAAGACAGCATGGCATAATCCCTCTGAATTTTTGTTTGCTCCAAACAATTGATCTGCTATATCATCACCAAAATTTCCATTGGTTTTCGAACCAGCATCCAAAATCTATAGCTGAATTGCTTCTTAAAGATTTCAAACACTTCATTTACACCAACTGATACTTCCTATGATGAAACCACATATTTTTCTTTGTTTGTAGGACAAAATAATTATTTGAGTGTATACGTTTTCGAGAGTAGATTGAACCCATTTCTACTACTTAATTTGACTGAATTCGAATCTGGAAGCTAATAGTTTATCATGATCCTTCTCATTCCAACCAAGCCGTACGAATCCACCTAAAGAACCTCAAAGTCTATAAGAACTTCAGCCTGAAGCAAATAGTGGTGCATCAGGTCAATATACCAAGAGTTGAACGATGTACGATACCGCTAGGAGAAGCTGCGAAGAGCTAAGGACCTCTCTACATCCATTTAAGCGATTTAACAGATTACACCAGGCATTGAAGATTTAGATAGACCAAGATCATGGACGACATCGCTTGGAGATATTTCGAATCAGTTAGAACAAAATTAACACCCAAGACAAGATCAGTCTGAAGCAAATAATGATGCTTCAGGTCAAACAACCGAGATTTGAACTAAAAGATTATGGACAACACCGTTAGGAGAAACTTGAAAGAGCTAAGGACCTACCTAAACAAGAAATCAGCTGGACCAAGACCTACAGTGAATATCCCAATAACATAAATCACTTATTAAAACGTATGGTAATAATTGAAGATTGCTTGAGCAACGTTAACAACTATATCCAATCTTTTCACTCTACTCCTATTTTCTTTGATGAAAAATCTAATTGATTCTTGTCAAATTCAACCCACAGTAATTTGGTTCCATCAAGAAACTATTCAAACTGATTTAGTATGTATAAAATAGTTGCAAACTACTGGGTTGAATTGTTTTTAAATAGAACACCCTGTAACTCGTTTAGGAGCCGCTTTCAATCTAAGAGAATCTTTGAGCTGAAGATTCAGAGTTGAAATTATCAGTGAGACTCTGTTTGAAAAAAATATCACGTTGATGGTATCTAAAACTGAGTGGAAAACACCTGTTATATAGATAAAATGGATCAGATAACCTTTCAAAAAATTTGTAAAACATTCACGTTAGAATAATAATAAATTTTCCTCCTACTAATCTACCTTATTAACAACTTGTTTCAGATTACCTTAAAGTCGATAACATTATTAAAACCACATAGAATTTTAGATAATTAAGGTTAGCTTTTCGATATATACATTAGATTAGATGTAATCAGAATGTTCCTTATAAAGTGATCACCATTAACGAAAATAATGAACCAGTTTCCAAGATAGAAATCATTTAGAAAGTACTTGAAATTAACTTTACAGGAGATGTATTGAAAGTGAGGTTATGTTTATTAAGGAAATAAACGTATTTTGATTACATCTGAAGATAATTGAGAAAAATATCCAAAAAATGTCATATGTCATAATAACAAAAATATGAGTTGAAATGATTATCAGTAATTTCAGTTGTTTATTATTCAGAATCAGAATCACAAAAAAAAATGATCTAAAAACGGTTCTCCGTTGTAGTGGAAATTTAATATATTTAGCAAAAAATGTTTGTAAATATCGTTTTTGGAACATACACTTTTCTGATAACAATCAGAAAACCTAACCTATTAGGTAGGCAACTATTCATGCATTCAAACTGCTTAACCTCAACATAGTCCACATTTCTTATGGATCTAATACCTGTTTAAAATGGCTAATTTCTTTCTCAATTGAAGTGTGATTTAGATAGTTTATAAATAAATGTGTGATTGTCAAATTCAATTAACATCGCATTAATCAAAAAACAATTTTAAAAAATTAAAAAAACTAAATGTTCGAGTGTGATTGAAAACTTTACAACTCCTACAATTACGAGCTTGTTAATTCATTATAACACTTCTGGATAGTGTGGTACTTTATTAGGTTCATAAGCGTGGATAAAACATTATAATTATACGGGGTATTGTCAAAAATACCACATTCAATACACCTTTTGAGTGGCTTAAATCGATATCTATAATTTTATACAAAATGTTCGTACTATACTGATAGATATTTTCCTGGACTTCAATACTTATTTGTTCGCAATTTACGAGCCTAGTATAACAAACTAAAAATAAAATTAGTCAGCTTCATACCCGTAAATAAAAACGTTAAGCGCCAATTGCAGAAATATTTGATCTGATGTGAGAGATTTTGATGGTAAGAATATATGTCTCTTTTAAAAATAAAAAAAAACAAATACTTCATGAGGTCCATAAGCGTGGATTTATACGGGGATTTTCGAAAAATATGATTAACTGTTATCACTACAGTCAATACACATTTTGGGGGATTTAAAACGATGTAATATTATGCAAAATGTATATGAAAAAATTTTGGAAATATCGACTTAATAAAGAAGATTGTGGTTCATTGAAAGTCTATTTATACTGATAGGCATTTGAAAATCACTTTCCAATAGTATCCTGGCTAAAAAAAATATCTCACTCATAACTTTTCATTTTATCAGGAAATAACCATTTTTGAGAAAAAATGAGACTAGATATGTCAAAAAAATATCTTTATATGAAATATACAGGGACAAAGTGAATCTTCAAAGTTTGTTTTTTTACTAGTGTAACAAGCTAAACATGAAATTAGTCATTATGCATACATAAAAATATTCAAAACTAAGCGCCAACGGTGGAGAGTTGATTTGAGAGATTTTTATGGTAATACCACTAAAAAATTTAATATACAGCTCTCTTTTTCTCGAATCTGATATACATGCAGAATATAGCTCACGCTCCTCCACGTACGCATGTTTAAATATTAAATTATGACTCATAATATTTGGATAATAGCACTTTCCACTGTTAAGTCAAATATGGGTTACTATAATCCGTTGTAAACTGTCTGTTAGTGCTTAAAGACCTTCCATTATATTTCCAAGGACAGTTTTCAGGTTTCTTGTGTCAACATATAGTATTATTTTGATATTGGTGTTTTAATTTTTAGTTTGTTTGATATTCAATCAACCCATAAATAATTTTGGATATTTTTTTCTGGAAACAAAAATTTTTATTGTTACGTAATATTTTGTATAATAAATGCACTGTACCAAATGCATTTTTATATTGTATGTTATATAACATTTTACCTAAGACAATTTGTAATTATTTTTTATTTTGTACATAACATTTTTTTAATCACATAATCCATTAGTCGTGATTTATTTATTGTGTGTATAACAAAAAATTTAAGATTAAACAAATTATTGTTATTGAATGGATGGTTTTAGTTTTGTATATTTTGTATATTTTTTATTTTATTTTCTATTTTTATGTTATCAAGAGCCCTATTTATTTTTATAACAATAATATACAAGTTGTTTTCTAACACGTATCATAATACATATAAAAATTCTCCAGAATTATGATAGATGTCACCTTGGTCCTTTAGCCCTTCCATAAATGTTTTTATTGTCTATGGTGTTTGTATTTGTCAAAATTTATCATTATCATTTTATTTACTATCATTCTATTGGAAATTATCACTTTTAACCCCTTTTGTAAAAAGAGATAAGTCATAATATAATTTCGTAGACAATTAGATAAAAATTACAGCGTGGCAACGGTGTAAAACATCTGTCACATTATTTTTTACAAAGAACGTTCAAGATTTATGAGTATTTCAAAGTACTTTAAGCAGTACTATCTATATATAATTTCTGGCTTTGATTGTCTCCAAAAGAGTTTAAAAATTCTATTGAAAGTAGAAAACTCCTCCTCCCAGTCATCTTCAATTAGAAAACGAAGAAGAAGTTGATCTTTCACAACAACAGGAACACAAAAGAGTACGTGAATGAAAGATGAGAAGAAGACAAACAAACATAAATTGAGAAAGTAAAAAACAAATAAAAAATTAAGATACAAGCAAAGGTCAGGTATTATTTGATACTCGATCAAAATTAGGGTTAAATAACCTATTATGTAAGAAAAAATTAATGTTTTGATGTTTGTACTAGTCATAAATGAGATTATGAAGTATAATTATCAAAATTTTGCATCAGGAGCTTAATAGACACATAAAATTGCAACTCAAGGACATACCAAGGATTTGTTTGGAAAAAAGGAACCTATAGGTTTCAAGATTCTCTCAAAGCAAGTGATTAGGAAGGGCAACTCTACCACTTCAACACAACTTGTATATTTTGATGAATGAATGTGTGATGAATGATGTGAGTTTACTAGAAATTGTACAGTATTATCAGTATCTTATTAAGGAAATAAAAGTGTATTTCATATTTATTGTGTTATTCAAATAATAAGCTGAAAACGCCCATTTCCGATCTATTTAAAATATTATTTCAAGAAAATTCATACAGTGTAATTCAATTAGAATTTAATATTTTTAATTAGGTTAAAAATGGGCTTTGAAACTGAAAATTCTGTATTGAATTACTTATTCCGATGACCATAATACCAATAATTTGGTTTTTAATTGAATTCATATAAATTTAATAGGAATTTCAGTTTATTGATAAAACTATATCTAGTTCCTAGAAATCATTTTAAGGATATGAATGTTTAAAATTAATAGACCTCAAAAGTAACCCTAGATCTAGTTTCTGTGTTGTCAACATATCAAACTGTAATGTGCTTCGAATCTCAGCTATGTTGGATAAAAAATAAATCTTACATTTAAACTTCATACTTTTTTATTTATTCATAATCTCCCTTTCATTTTGAACTATTCGAAAGAACATTTACCACAAGCTAGCATTCAAAATGATCAAGTATCTAAATACAGTTAATCAATTTTAAGTTGAAAAATGCTTCCAAAATGAAGCTTAATGAAGAACTTAAAATGTGTAAAAAGTTATTAATTCAAATCAACTCACTTTACTTTTAACAAAATAATTTTTATTATTTTTATCACACCTCGTAGTCAAAATAAAACAGAAACAGGAGTGTTTACTGAAGATAATCATTTGGCTCATCAGTGGTTGGATCTTCGATAGTCAGCAACAGTCCCGGATTTCAAGGGACAGTCCTGGATTTCCCTAACTTGCTCAGAATCCCGAAATAAATTGAAACAGGACGCTGTTTGTCCCGTATTTCACTTTCACGAGTGACAAAATTAAAAAAATTTGGATCAGCTTCATATTGAGATATGTATGAGGAATTTTCCATTGTAAGGGACGAATATATAACAGAACATAAAGAAATCCATGTTGTGTAGAGCACGGCCGATCTACTAAATATATTTAAGCTTGTTTCTTATTGTTTAAGCATATCTCCCTTAAATGCCTTTGTGAAAATTAATAAACTGTATTTTGTGTTGCCTAATCACCAGTGAAAAACTTTCACATATATTAACTTGCAGCGTTTTATGAAAAATATTAGAGGATTTCAGGAATATTTTTTTTAGTAGTCACTTAAATATCAAAAGTCTTAGTCCAAATATTCAATAATCCAAATTATTCATAATGAAAATAAATAATTTCTACTTTTATTCATTAGAATAAGTAGCGTCCTCTATTTTCTTTTGGAAACAGTACTGGGAGACTAGAGGACGTAATATTACAGTTTACAATAATTTCTGTGACTTGAATAAAACGATTAAAATCTGTTTCAAGTATTTTAAACTTAAAAATATCAGTTTTTTGTGATTTGTAGCTCTTAATATTTCAGAATATATTGAAAATAATAATAAAGAGATTACCCTCAATAAACGCAAACTATCGGTACACAAGTATCACTTCAACTAAAAAAACTTTGTGAACTGTTATAACTGTCGATAAATTATTGAATTTACTGAATTTAGAAAAAAAATTGTTAATAATCGTTTATTAAGATAAATAATATATTTAAATCTATTAATAAGTCATTAGCGCCATCTACTTTACAATAGATGCACTAATACAGAGTGTATTTGAAATTGCTATTTTTTCATAATTTCACCGATTTAGTTGTGACGAATTAGTGAAGATGGCGCAACAGAAGTCTATTTCGAAAATATACGAGGGGTATATACGAACTTATATTACCTAATAGAAAAATAATTTTTTGATAAAGCAATTTTTTTTTATTATTTTAATATGACATTGATGTCGTTGTTTATTTTAGTCCATTCCTCGTATCTCGAATATGTGGGTAGATATAGATAAATTTGATTGTTTTGAACAAAATAAGTTATTTATGATTATAATATGGTCTCATTTTATTACAACGTGAGACAATCTACGTCCTACGCTAAACGTAAATTTGGTCATTGTTCTATAGATCATTATATCTAAATTACAACCTCAATAAATTCAATGATTATATTGTAAACTATAATCACTACCCCATTATTTGAATTAAGAATATCCAGTTATAACCTTTCTTATCTATATTGTATTTCTATACTAATTATAGAATGAATTAAAGAGATGTCAGTCTATTGTATATAAGTTTTGAATTATTTTAGTAAATACATTCTATTGAAGTGATTTTTACTGGAAATCTATGTTTTCGAAAGACATTACGCTTACGTACATGCAAAAGGGGTACAATTAGACTCTACACCATCATTTGCGATCGTCAACTTTTGGACAGCTGTATTAGAATCAGCTTGATTGCCAACGATCGTTCGAGGCGGCCAAAAATTGCGACAACCATCAAGAGCATCGACAAATTTCACTAAAAAGTACCGGAAACCCTTGGATTCAGACTGAATTTTGCATGTGCAAACTATCCGATCGTATTTGCTCACTATGAACCCAAAGGGCATTCTAATGATTCAACTCTCTTAAGGTTATAATTTTCTCTCAACAAACATGTAGATTGGCCTCGAACAGAAAAACGTTATAAGCCAGATTGGATAGAAACCTCCTAGAAAGAGCTTAACAACGCCCATTTTAGCTACGATCTTTCTGAGTTTCGAATATACATACATAGACGTGTAGAATATATATTTCGTATAATACAGAATACAATTTCTGTCGAAGCTTGTAGATGTAGTTGGAAGGGTCGAGTAGATTCTTTATACATGAATATTTCACAGTATGCGCATACATCTGAGCTGGTGCATTGTCTTGACGAAACAACACTTTCTTCAAAGCCAAATGCGACTGTTTTCGATTGATTTCTTCGCAATAAGTTCGCGTAATAATCGCCGTTGATAGTTTTTCCTTTCTCAAGATAATCAATAGATATTATCTCAAAAAACCGACACCACGACTTTGCCAGCAGATGGAACGGTCTTTGCCTTCTTTGGAGCCGGTTCTCCTCTTCAGCCCATCGTTTTGATTGTTCCTTTGTTTCGGGTGTGAAGTGATAGACCCACGTTTCATCCATGGCTAGGAAACGGTGCCGAAATTATGTGAAACATTGCCAAACGCTCGATGGAAATATCTTCACAACGCTGTTTTTGTTCCACCTAGTGTAGAATCTAGTTCAGCTTTTATACTGGTATAAGGCCTTTCAAATAAAAGTATATTTACAAATTCACTATTAACTTCAATCTGTTCGGAAGGACCCACTTTACAACGTGTAAAACGGTTACTTCCTCGTTGCTACTGCTTTCAGAGATTCTTATTTATAAACTTTTCAGATTTATGCGAAAGCTTTTATCGATTCGAGTGGGACCGCTTTAAAATATGTTAAAATTGTCATTCCTCTTGGCCAATCATTCCGGAGATAGATAAAGATTAGGTTGTATTCTTGGAGGGGCATTAAATTTCTTCTGGTTTTACTAGATTTTATATTTCAAATCTAATCAGATCCTCTATATATTTTCTTATGAAAAGATATTTTTTTGCCATCTCGTATAAAACAAAGACCTAATTTCGAATACAGAGAACACGTCCGGACGTACATACACACACATAGATATTACGTTTCGGTTTCCAAACGATAATTGTCAGGTATACTGTTGGTCACTCGCCATCATCAGGTCACTGTCTATTTGCGGTGTTTTATAAGTTACAGTAAACTCTATGGGTGGGGTAATGGACACTGAAGAACACCGAATGCTTCTATCGCGTGGGAAATGCACAGTAGTGGTTCGAAATACCTCTCACTTCTCCGCACACATACGTAGACGACGGTGACCATACCTCACTCACCGCCTCTGCTTCACAAAATAATCCAGTCACTGAGAACGTTTAATAAGGATACGATACGAAAATTTATGATATTTCAAAATAAATTCGGGTTCTTATACTATTTCTAAACCGAAATTAATAACGGAGGAAGCTTTCTATACCGACACGTCAAAGTTATATCCAAGAAAAACTAATTTATGATAAGTTATAGCTTAACATTCACAACGTGGTTAAGTTTGTAGCATGATTTGTTATCCAGGCAACTTAATCTAACAATATAATAATTGGATGTTCGTTAAAAGCGCTATGATTTGACTGTGCTTCTGTATGGAATGGAAACATACAATTGGACATAACCTAACCTAACCTAACCTAACCTAACCTAACCTAACCTAGCATTGTAAACAATGAACTGCGTGGATAAAATTTACTAGGTAGCACAAAAAACTAATAAAGGAATACTAAGAACAGCCAATAACCAAGTAGAAAAAAAGGCTCGCGGTCAAATATCTCTAGCAAAAATCGGTGGCGTTCATACTTGTTTTGAATTTAGCATCTCGGTAAAGAAAAAATATTAAACGAAAAGGAATCTCGAACGATGAGGAAGGGTTATAAGTAACAGTAAAGAAAATACAAGATTCGTGATCAATATTTAGTGTTCCTTCCTTTGGCCCTAATACCAACTTCCAATCGCTTTTTCATGGATCGAATTAATTTTTTTTTGGTCGATCCTATTTGATAGTATCCCGTTCTTCAGTGAGCGATGTTTTGAGGACCGATTCCGTGGATTGTGCAGGATTTATAGCACGAACTTATTTTTTCATAAAAACGCTCGATAGAATTTAAGTCAGGGCTGCGCGCTTCCAATCCATATCTGCAATTTCGACATCCTGCAAATACTGTGTTTTCGCTAATTAAACTCAATTTTTTTCTATGTATTGGTTCGTCGTGAATCCTCTCTCTTCCCTGCCAGTTTTAATAAAAACTAACTTTTTGTTTCTATCGAGATGCCTGCCCAAACCATCCAGGAATCTCCTCCAAAAGCCACGTTTTCTTTTATGCTACACTTCACGAATCTTTTGTAGACTCATTATCTTCTATCGCTACCATGCAGGTATATTCTTCTTTCCTCGGAGCCCCATTCTTCATCATTTCAATTAACGTGTTCTCTGGCAAATCGTAGACAGGCTGCTCGGTGGTCTGGGGTTAATTTGGAGTCATTAGCTAACTTTTTTAACTCAAGGTTAGCTGTCTTAAGTCTTCTTCTGATTGCTCAGCCCCTTACAGCCACTCCTCGTGCTTATCTAAGCTCTTGTTGGACTTGAACACCAATGATAACTCGATTTCTCACCGATTTGCTGACAATTATTGCGGGGGTATCGCTTGAGGCGAATTTTTTGTTGGTCATCATTACCAGGGTTAATTTGGTAAGTCAGTAATCTATATGTACACTTTCCAGAGATTAAAATTCATTATTTTTCACGTCAGAATGGGTTTTTTGAATGATACGTAGGAATATCCATTAAAAATAGTTAAAAACAACATTTAGTTTAGTTTGAACCGCAGTAACTTGTCGAGAGATATTTCTATTTAGGCGACAAATACCATTTTTTGTCTTTCATCTTTCTGCAGGTCCAAGTGGTTACAAAAAGGCAACTTTATGAGTGGATATGGGAATCTACGAAATAATTCAATGAACTTTCGATGTTTTTGGGTTCTAACACGACGATGAAGCTGTTCATTTATGGTTCCAACTAAACTCGTATCGTTTGAGGCATCAAACCAAAATGGTTAAAGCTCAAGAAAAAAAAGCCATTTTTGAAATACTGAAACAAGTTGTGCTTTAGTAAAACCTTTCAGTGTATCAATCGCAGAATGTACTCGTGAAGAATGAACTTCATCTGTGGTCTAAAAGTGCTGCATTGTTGGACTAGGACATGGTACCACAAAACCATTGAAAAGTCCTGAAATGGATCTATTTTTTTTTTAATATAAGCCAGAAATGAATCGTTTCTAATCAATTTTCGATAGTACGAAGACCTCGTTGATCAGAATTGAATTTTAACTCAAATCACTGGTCTAAATGGAACCATATAATACCATAGAAAATATTTCTAACTCTTCTGATTCACAATCGGCACTCTGCGGTTGCATAAACATAATTATTATAATAATAATTATAATTATGGTCTCTATTTGACCAAAGAAAAAATTGGTTGTTTAAGGAAATGTGTTGTTTGTGCGTAGGAAGGAGATTTATAGATGTTAACATCAATTTTTTTTAAATAATCGTTTGTTTAATATTGTTGCACAACTTTATGAATTAATGAAGAATATATCAATAACTTGTGATATGTTTTGTTGCAGTATGGGAGGTAATTATTTCTATAATATAAATTACAATACATGGAATTATAGATTGTTGTAATTGTAAGTCATTTTTCAATAACGGGGTTGATAAATATTTAAATCGAAACTGTGGAAATATATAAATCGATTGTTTGTTGAAAAAGAAACAGTTTTTAATTGTTTATCTATATAATTACTTAGAAAACAATTAATTTTAATTAAATACTATTAGAATCATAATAAATTATTTACTACAGTGAAAAATTCAACTTTATTCATTCTTTATCTCACTTTTGATACCATCAAAGTATTTTCCATACAAAAGAGATGACTACTATAGATTTTTTAAGTCGAGAAAACAATTAGCAATGAGGAAAAAATAGGTAAAGAGAAAAGGAAAAAAAGGATCATCTCTAAGACGGTCTACAATTCTGTGGATCATACAACTTGGTGCAGGAGATAGAGTAGGACAAAAGAGAACTGACTAACCACACCAGAGAAGACAACGTCAGGAATTAGAGATCTAGAAACAACTGGACCACAACGAGCAGAAGAAATAAAAAGATATTATAGAAAAAAGAAATAAAGATCATCTCTAAGACGGTCTACAATTCTGTGGATCATACAACTTGGTGCAGGAGATAGAGTAGGACAAAAGAGAACTGACTAACCACACCAGAGAAGACTACGTCAGGAATTTGAGACCTAGAAACAACTGGACCACAACGAGCAGAAGAAATAAAAAGATATTATAGAAAAAAGAAATAAAGATCATCTCTAAGATGGTCTACAAATCTGTGAATCTTACAAATTGGTGCAGGAGATAGAATAGGACAAAAGAGAACTGACTAATCACACCAGAGAAGACTGCGTCAGGAATTTGAGACCTAGGAACAACTGGACCACAACGAGCAGAAGAAATAAAAAGATATTATAGAAAAAAGAAATAAAGATCATCTCTAAGACGGTCTACAATTCTGTGGATCATACAACTTGGTGCAGGAGATAGAGTAGGACAAAAAAGAACTGACTAACCACACCAGAGAAGACTACGTCAGGAATTTGAGACCTAGGAACAACTGGACCACAACGAGCAGAAGAAATAAAAAGATATTATAGAAAAAAGAAATAAAGATCATCTCTAAGATGGTCTACAATTCTGTGAATCTTACAAATTGGTGCAGGAGATAGAATAGGACAAAAGAGAACTGACTAATCACACCAGAGAAGACTGCGTCAGGAATTTGAGACCTAGGAACAACTGGACCACAACGAGCAGAAGAAATAAAAAGATATTATAGAAAAAAGAAATAAAGATCATCTCTAAGACGGTCTACAATTCTGTGGATCATACAACTTGGTGCAGGAGATAGAGTAGGACAAAAGAGAACTGACTAACCACACCAGAGAAGACAACGTCAGGAATTAGAGATCTAGAAACAACTGGACCACAACGAGCAGAAGAAATAAAAAGATATTATAGAAAAAAGAAATAAAGATCATCTCTAAGACGGTCTACAATTCTGTGGATCATACAACTTGGTGCAGGAGATAGAGTAGGACAAAAGAGAACTGACTAACCACACCAGAGAAGACTACGTCAGGAATTTGAGACCTAGAAACAACTGGACCACAACGAGCAGAAGAAATAAAAAGATATTATAGAAAAAAGAAATAAAGATCATCTCTAAGATGGTCTACAAATCTGTGAATCTTACAAATTGGTGCAGGAGATAGAATAGGACAAAAGAGAACTGACTAATCACACCAGAGAAGACTGCGTCAGGAATTTGAGACCTAGGAACAACTGGACCACAACGAGCAGAAGAAATAAAAAGATATTATAGAAAAAAGAAATAAAGATCATCTCTAAGACGGTCTACAATTCTGTGGATCATACAACTTGGTGCAGGAGATAGAGTAGGACAAAAAAGAACTGACTAACCACACCAGAGAAGACTACGTCAGGAATTTGAGACCTAGGAACAACTGGACCACAACGAGCAGAAGAAATAAAAAGATATTATAGAAAAAAGAAATAAAGATCATCTCTAAGATGGTCTACAATTCTGTGAATCTTACAAATTGGTGCAGGAGATAGAATAGGACAAAAGAGAACTGACTAATCACACCAGAGAAGACTGCGTCAGGAATTTGAGACCTAGGAACAACTGGACCACAACGAGCAGAAGAAATAAAAAGATATTATAGAAAAAAGAAATAAAGATCATCTCTAAGACGGTCTACAATTCTGTGGATCATACAACTTGGTGCAGGAGATAGAGTAGGACAAAAAAGAACTGACTAACCACACCAGAGAAGACTACGTCAGGAATTTGAGACCTAGGAACAACTGGACCACAACGAGCAGAAGAAATAAAAAGATATTATAGAAAAAAGAAATAAAGATCATCTCTAAGACGGTCTACAATTCTGTGAATCTTACAAATTGGTGCAGGAGATAGAATAGGACAAAAGAGAACTGACTAATCACACCAGAGAAGACTGCGTCAGGAATTTGAGACCTAGGAACAACTGGACCACAACGAGCAGAAGAAATAAAAAGATATTATAGAAAAAAGAAATAAAGATCATCTCTAAGACGGTCTACAATTCTGTGAATCTTACAAATTGGTGCAGGAGATAGAATAGGACAAAAGAGAACTGACTAATCACACCAGAGAAGACTGCGTCAGGAATTTGAGACCTAGGAACAACTGGACCACAACGAGCAGAAGAAATAAAAAGATATTATAGAAAAAAGAAAAAAAGATCATCTCTAAGACGGTCTACAATTTTGTGGATCTTACAAATTGGTGCAGGAGATAGAATAGGACAAAAGAGAACTGACTAATCACACCAGAGAAGACAACGTCAGGAATTTGAGACCTAGAAACAACTGGACCACAACGAGCAGAAGAAATAAAAAGATATTATAGAAAAAAGAAATAAAGATCATCTCTAAGACGGTCTACAATTTTGTGGATCTTACAAATTGGTGCAGGAGATAGAATAGGACAAAAGAGAACTGACTAACCACACCAGAGAAGACTACGTCAGGAATTTGAGACCTAGAAACAACTGGACCACAACGAGCAGAAGAAATAAAAAGATATTATAGAAAAAAGAAAAAAAGATCATCTCTAAGACGGCCTACAATTCTGTGGATCATACAACTTGGTGCAGGAGATAGAGTAGGACAAAAGAGAACTGACTAACCACACCAGAGAAGACTACGTCAGGAATTTGAGACCTAGAAACAACTGGACCACAACGAGCAGAAGAAATAAAAAGATATTATAGAAAAAAGAAAAAAAGATCATCTCTAAGACGGTCTACAATTTTGTGGATCTTACAAATTGCTGCAGGAGATGGAATAGGACAAAAGAGAGCTGATTAATCACACCAGAGAAGACTGCGTCAGGAATTTGAGACCTAGAAACAACTGGACCACAACGAGCAGAAGAAATAAAAAGATATTATAGAAAAAAGAATTCTGTGGATCTTACAAATTGCTGCAGGAGATGGAATAGGACAAAAGAGAGCTGATTAATCACATCAGAGAAGACTGCATCAGGAAGTTAAGAAAACAACTAGATCACGAGAAAAAAAAATGAAAAAGGAAGAGGGATCGCCCATAAGACGGTTTACCAATCAGTGGATCTTACAAATTGGTGCAGGAGATAGAATAGGACAAAAGAGAGCTGACTAATCACACCAGAAAAGACTACGTTAGGAAGTTGAGACTGGGAAAACAACTGGACCATGATAGCGGACTAAATAAAAAAAGAAAAAGAAAAGAGAAAGAAGGATCACTTAGTAGAAGGTCTACCAATCAGATCCTACGAATTGGTTTAGGAAATGAATAAAATTGTAATAAACTGACTGAATAGGGATGTCAGACCGAGAAACAACTGGACAACAACCAATAGAAGAAATAAAGATAGGGATAGAAAAATAAAGAAGGATCAACTATAAGACGGCCTGCCAATCAGTGAATAGTACAAATTGGTGCAGGAGATAGAGTGTGACAAAAGAGAGCTGACGTCTACCAACCAGAGGATCGTACTAACTGGTGTAGGAGAAACAGTGTATATATCTATAATACCATGAACTGTTACCATTTTTATTTTTCGGAACAAAAGGAAAATGGCGAAACATTAACGCTGGCGTCAACCAGTGAGGATTTTCGTTTTCCTTAAAAACGGAAACTCAATTTTTAAAAATCGATTCCAATTAATGCATTCCTACTCTTTACACATTTCAATTACCATTAGGAAATATACGAACAGATATAAATTAATTCTGATAATTTTGAAACAATTAAAATCCTTTTCAGTTCCTCACTCGAAATCCACAAGACAATGAAAAAGTTTTTGAAGTCAATAAAAACAAACAAGAGTCAAAAGGCATATAGAAAAGTGCATAGTCGTTTTGGTGTTTGTTCTTTTAAATATGCTGTTACTTTTTTTACCAAAAAGTCAGTATATATATAATAGTTTAGTTTTAGTTCAATACTTCATTCCATTAAATACTAATAATTAGAAATTATTACCACGAGATTTATCTAGTTACTGTAGGAAAGAATCCTTCCGTAGATGTTGGAGAAAATAACAAGGTTAGTGATAGAAACATTGATGACAACGAGGAACTTAACATGGAGATTGTGAACAGGTTTCTAGTGGGTGCAAATCCTAGATTGCTCGCTCTCTTTTTGGAAGATTTAATGCTACTGCACCTTCTAAACTCTTGGACATACTAGATGGTATATAATGCTTTTTAGCGATCCATTTTCTTTCATTTATTGCATAATTTCATCCATGACAAGTTTCTAAGAAAAAATCCCGCAGAACGATATTCGTATAATAGTCTAAAACAACTATATGCCTCGGTTGATGTTCTGATGTTATGGGTAGATAGATATCAAAAAATAGTTTTACATTTTCTTTAGTTATTGAATTGTTGAATAACTAAAATCAAATATAAATATTAGTTTTATCACGCCTAAGATGAAGCAGCAAGGTTTTTGCTTATCGCCAGTTACGCAGAAAAGAGATTATAGATAAATTAAATACGTAGTATGTCTATCTGTCACGTTTTTATGGGGGATGATATCATAAATACATATACGTTGTGATGTTTGACAGTGCCGCGTGAGATGTATTATTTATAAAGTCAATTTTATAACAACAAAATTAGAAGTTTTCTATGAAAAGAGTGCCGACAATGTTATAAATGTTGAGAATCAAAGTAAACATTGATAAGGGAGGAATTTATATAATCTCAAATTTTTTACTATTCCACTGAAATGTATCTTGACGTATTTCGACTTATATAGGGTGCCACGAGAAGTAATGGTTTTTCGCTTTGTTTGTGTAAAATAATTCTATCTATCAAATTTCGCCTTGTTTGTACAAAAATCTTTCGTGATCTCGGTGGCTGCCTCACCAATCCATATATTAGGAAACTTTATGTCCAAAGGGAAAGGAAAAACCATAGTTTCATTTACATCATCAAATGGGTTCGAGAACTATAATATTTTTTGTAAAATTAACATTGTTTTCGAAACATATGGTGGCTAAAATTACTAATCAGTGTGTGTGAAATCAAATTATTAGTTATTTTCTTAAAGAATTGAGAAAATTTACTAAAATTAGGTGTAATTTTACGATTTTTCAATATAAATTGCTTATTACTTTTCAATAAGATTATAAAAAGTTTCAAGATTTTGATTTACTATTTTTTAGTGTAGAATTACAAAAAAAAATGTGATGGAAACACGTCGTATACATTTGAGCTTGAGTCTAAAACACACAAGTCTCTTATTTTCAACTAAATTTAATTGAGTTTTTGATTTAGAATAACACGAGGATTTTATATAAACAGATAGTTTGTTGTATAGTGAACAAAAAAGTATTTTCAGTTTTTCAAATTGAGCTCAAGCTAATTGAGTGATGGTGAGTATCCCTATGATAAATCTTTGATTGAAATTACAAAATTATATAGTAAAATTGCTAATCAAATTTTCTAGGTACCGCTTAGTAGATTTCATAAAATGTTTTTTAATTTTTTCAATAAGAATTAAATTATTTTGTTTCGTAAATTTAGTAAATTAAAACTTCCTTCACATTTTTGGTAAAATTGCCAAAGAAATTTTTAACAGTATACCATTAATACATTATGAAATTAATGCCAACTATTCCTGTCCAAAGATTTACCACAAATCTATGTTTGGATAATCCAATGTGGATTTTCTGCAGTACGGGAATTAAAAATCAAAAAGAAAAATTAAAATCGCACTTTGGGGACTTATAATTGGAAAACTAAAGCTTGTATTAGAAAAGTACTCTAAAATTTTTTTGTCTGATACCACACGCCCTGTATCTAAACAGATTTTTTTCGAGAATCGGTATTAAATACTTTGAAAATCAGAGTACCATGGGTCAGACCACTTCCAGGATAATATTTACGTAGTTTTTCTTCGGTTTTTACTTTAATACTACATTTTTTACTTGTTTATTGGTATAATTTTAGAAATTTTGACATGTCTAGAAGAATAGAAAAGAAAAAACTTTCTTTGAAGATAAAATTCAATATTAAATGATTATAGGATATGAATCCCAATGAATTTATTAAATTATTAAGTGATTTATTTTGTAAAAAATATTGAACTCAGATTGGTGACACTTCTAAGGGTCTCCCGCATAAAAGATGGTAAAGACTAGACGCTTATAGGAGAAACAACTTTCATATACTTACTAAGCTTTCATTGATGACATAGATTCGGGTGAGATGTGCTTTCAACAGCATGTTGCTACGTGCCATACGGCAACTAACGACTTTGATTTATTTGAAAAAACGGACGTACCATATTGGCCTCTAAGTTCGTGCGAATTGACACTTCTTGATTGTTCCTAGAGGCACCGACATAAAAGACATACGATTCTTGAAAAATTTTGCAGAATCAACCATATACCCAAAATCAATTCCAAATTTCGTGGATGTTTTTACAAACAACACGCATTACTTCAGTTCAAATTGAGTTCATCGTATTTATAAAAGTCGTTGCTTATTGAAAAAGCGAACAATTTTGTTTGATGTATATTTTTTGTGTGAGGTATTATTAGTTGGCTGTCCTATGAGAACATACGCCTTGCGTAGCCCATCAGAGGGGAAAAACAGTAGCTACATTGGTCGACTACCGGGTACATCAACATCGCTTACCGTATTGGCTCACCATCGCACATGCCCACATACTCCTCGAAAATACACCGCGATGGCGTTCTTTTCAAACATGCTCAAAAAATTTCGTCTAGAAATTTAGGCCGGGTATTGATTATTCCTATTATCAATCAATCGACCGTTTTTTTTCTTTCTTCTATTTGAAGACTTCAAATCGGCCACGATGACTGTTGTACAAGACGGAAATTTTGAACTATGAATACCTCGGAAGTTGAAGACAAATCAGTAGAACTTCTTCAAATTGTCAACGACAAAAACATGGATATCTTAGTTGAACTTATTCGAGTTGATAGAAGACATGTATTGGACTCAAATCCAGCAAGTCGTTGGACAAGAATGTGTCCTATATCGATTGTTGCTTAACCCAAATTTTAATAGGAAAGATCAGTGACTAAATATGACAGTTGCTAAGACTTATAACTCATATCTCGAACGTGGTTCCTCACAGGAAATCATTACTGAGTCTTACAACTTACAATTGAGAGCGAAATCGATGGCCACAAAGGTGAAAGAAAACAACAAATCTCCGGAATAGATAACTGAAAACTTGCTGTTTTGATTGCTAACGTTAGGTAAGAGTGTTTTAGATTCACACAATTCAATACTCAATAAACTTTACCAAGTATAACTATATAGTAGATACTCCATACTGTTGATACTGTTGAGTTTTTGATGAACAATGTCCGCGCATGTCCAAATTTCAGCAACACAAATTTAGTTCTGCCACTTACCAATCGTGGTGCTATTGTAATTAAAAGTGTCATAACTGTCAATGTCAATTGTCAAGATAAACAAACATTTGTTTCAATTTCCCAAACGGTTTCCTGATGTATGTTTTAAATTGGGAAGAATTTTGTAAAATTGAATGGTCAATATCAAATTATCGCTTGTGTGAAAATCATTTTCAGGAAAGTGACTTTACAAATTTCAATAAAAAACATTTTTACCTCTCATCTGCCTTCATTGTCTACTTCCTTTTATGAAAAACATGCCAAAGTTCATGACTGTATATAGTACAGTAGATATCCTGTGTTGTAAATTTAAATGAACCGCGCAAATATATTAGTTCTGCCACGTACGATCGAGGTCACTGACATCGAAAATCCGCCATGTTGTTTCCACTGAATAACAACTAAGTTTGCATTTCTTCTTAGGGTATATTCTGTGGCTATACTGAGCGTCCTTCAGTTATAAGGGAACGTAGTCAATTCCTTTCAACCCTTTCCTTAATAAATAGGTGAAATTGCCTTAAGATAATTTTGTGTTCACACGAAAAGAATTATTCTTGTAGATCATCCGGTATAACTTTTGGAGTTTTATGGCATTACTTCTCACTTCCTTGCGATTACTACATCTTAACAAATTTTATGTCTTCTTAACTCGCTCAGCAATTGGTCGCAGATTGGAAATAAAGTATTACCTACTTCTCCCACGGGACTTTCATCGACTAGTGTCTTAATTATTCTCTTGTGAATGCTTCTGTATTTTTTCTGAGCATTTTCTTGTACCAGCTTCTTCAGAAGCACCTAAAGATCCCCTTTCGTTTGCTATGAGAGTGACGAGAGACTCGTGGAGCCTGGAAACTACATCTTCATCTGCTTGTAAAACTTTAGAGACTATATCGAATTGTTTTAACACAGATTCCCAAAAATCCCGATAGCCTTATAGCTTGTTTTAAACCAAAGATTTTTGGACCAATTTTCCAAACCCTAATACAAGTTGAAACAAGTGAAGAGCGAATTGCTACCAAAAATTACACCAGCCGATACCACCGAAGACGAAACAAGCAACGACGAAACATCGTGTCTAGTTCTCATCCACCCTACGTATCCTTTCGCCCTGAGTTATAGCTCCCATGGCCACTGGGGTGGTATACGTATTTTGAAAGCAGAAAAATGATATGTAGAGTCTTGTACAAAATACCTCCTAGGTATAGAGCTGCTAAAAAGCCAAAACGACTTCCTAAAAATCTAGATACAATGTTGTGTAGCTATTGGAGGGAATTGAATTTTCATTGTGCCTTAGGTAGATACCTATATAGTGGAAACGTGGAAATCGGTTATGAAAAATGAAAAAAACAGGTCGAGGTCATCGATCCCTAGGGCTGTTTCCCTGTAAAAGAGAAAGAAACTCCAGTACACATAATCTGCAACTGTCGTAGGAGAATTATCTGATTGTCTAATTCTATAGGGAGACTCTAAACGCTCTAAATCCAGTGACTCCTGGAGGATTATCTAATTCTCGAGGTCTGAGGTTATCAAGGAAACTGCGAAGGGATTTTCCAAATAATTAAGATCGACAAGGTGTCTCCATTGTTTGTAAAGATAAATTTCAAAGAAAAATAAACCATAGATTGACTCCTGATTTGAATTTGAGGAGACAAAGATATTTATGTATCCAAATACTGGCCTAAAACATTGTTGGAGTAACTTGACCTCTGAACCGACAGGAGTAAGGGCAGCTCGCTACTAAAAGCCCAGAGGGGCTTTCCCAGCATTCCACCTATGGCCCTGGGAAGTTCTCAAGATGAATCACATATTTCTTCGGCGGCTAAATGTGGTTTACTGTAGGAGCGTTTCATTTTATGGCCGATGACTAGAGGGCATTTTCTATACATTTTTTTTTTCTTCTGTCGAATCATTTGTGGGCTTCACACTGAGAAAAATGCGTTGAGATACGCAGATGAGCCCGTAATTTGCGATAATGTTTGTACGTGATTTGAATTCTAAAAGTTAATTACCTCAAGACGGTCCTTTTATATCGGCGAAGTAGCCCGAGGAGAGTATACTAAAAGTTTTTGATTGGTCTAATTGGTTTTATATAAGAGTGGATGGATCACTATAGTTATTGCAGTAATTTCGATGTAATGAAATTATATTTAAACGAACGGGGAAAAATTTTTCAGGGAAAGAACGTTTTGATCTGCTGAATAGCGAAACAACTTCTCCTAACTACAATTGAAAATGTCTATTGGTAGAATAATAAAGTAAATTCTCATTTATTAGATCCTTTTATAAATTTTTGTTGAAAACAGCCTCGATTTCAGGTATTTACAGATTGAAAATTAGTTTCGAAAACATCCGGCTGATTTCTTTGGTGATGAATTAGATCCAATTGTAATTGCATATCTTAGTTTATTAAACAATATCCTTTTTGTGTGCACAAAACGTTCGTTGATTATCAATTGAGTATTAATGTACAAAATGTGGCGAGTCCACAGCCTGAAGCTTCCAAAATAAACAATATTTTTTGAGTATTTTGTGTTGCCAGCAATTTCTTTCATATACCGTCACTCAATTAGTCGTGTGACGGACACACAGATGGCGCTGCTACTGTCAAATCCATATGACGTTTATGAAGTACCAACTTTGAGAAGATTATGTGTAAAATTTCACATTTCAAGTAGCCAGAAAAAAGTGACAGCAATGTAAGTGTTTGTTTGTTTTCAAAAAAATTACGTCTGTTAATTTATTGTTGGTTCTTGATGGAAAAAACCCTGTACAAGCTCAGTAATGGCTTTAAAAGTGTTATCTGAATTCCGCTCTATTGAAAAGTGCCATTTGGTTATTGGTTTGTTGAATTTAAACGTGCTCGTACAGACACCGATGATGGTGAACGTTCTGGTCATCCAATTTATCCAGAAAACATCAAAAAAGTCCACAAATTGGTTATATCTAATCGTAAATTGGAATTGCGTTAGATAGTTGAGGCAGTAGGGGTATCAGAAGGCAGTGTTTTTATAATTATATATGAAAATTTGACCATAGAAAACCTAATTCAAAGTGGGTGCCGCGTTTACTCAGAGTCAATCAAAAACAACAACGTGTTGATGATTCAGAGCAGTGTTTGGCCATGTTTACACGTAATAAATCAGCTTTTTTGCATCGATATGTGTCAATAAATGAAACATGGATCCATCACTTTACTCCGGAATCAAAACGATCATCATCTGAGTGGACAAAGTCACAACAGTCAACTGGTAAGGTTATGTCTTCAGTATTTTGGGATGCGCATGGAATATTGGTCATCGACTATCTTCAAAATGGAGAGACAATCAATATCGAATAAAAAACGCTGTTACATTAAGACAAGTCGATGACAACGATGGTTAAATTCAACGAATTACACTTCGATACGCTTTCTAATTCACCGTATAGTCCAGATAAAGCCCTCAGTGACTACTGTCTATTCGCTGATTTCCAAAAATGTTTGCTGGTAAGAAATGCAGCTCAAATAAAGAAGCAATTGCTGAAACTGAAGCCTATTTTGAAGTAAAAGACAAATCCTTCTGCAAACACCGCATGGAAAAGTTGTAATGATCTAAGCGGAGGTTACATTGATGAATAAAATCGATTTTTGACAAAAAAATATGTTTTTATCTTAGTAAATCACAGGACTGTGTGAGTAAGTGACTTAATTTTCTTCCCATTGGCAAAAATAAAACTAGAAGAATATCATCACTTACATTTCCAACATTTTTTGAGATATCGTCATTCCGTAAACGCCATTTTAAATTCTTGCTTCCCCACTTGTTGTTTCAAAGTATGTCTCATTTTCTTTTGTATCAATTTTAGTGGAATTTTAAGAGCAAAATAAAAAATAACGGAATCTATCATATTTGATTTTGATATTTTTACAGTTAATGTTGATGGGGATAATTTTTTAAATTTTTATTAATCAATATTGTCACTAATTTTACCAGACACCCATTAGTTAGAAGCTTCTATCTTTAGAATATTGAAGTAATTTTTTACTAAGTGATATTTTGGGTTTGTAAGTATATATTTCAAAATAACACCTTCCTTGAAGGTAACTTAGCTGTCGGTGAATTGTTTTCTTCTTTGAAAACACCATTAGTCACTTTTGTTTGCTATATGTATCGATTTTCGACACATTGGCGTCCGATTTATTCACTTCATTGGTACTAAACTTCAGAAACTAGAAAATAATTCTAACTAACATGTACGTTATCTTAAATGTTAAATGATTCAAATAATTTATTCCATTTCATATTTTTTTTTCATGGAAATTATTTTTGGATCACAAGTAGTTTTCCAGGCGTGCCAACGGCCATGGAAAATGGGGAAAACCATCTAAAAATATTGGTATTTCGTCTATAACTTGGAAGAAATTGAAAATTTCGATACAATGTTTGAAGTTTTGTTTTTCAATAATGGACTCCTGGTGCTAAAGTTGTGACAAACATGTTCGTGATTTGAGTAGACTGAAATCAGAATAATTGTTATCAAGTTGAAAGAAATTATAAGAAATTGGGATTTTCGAACTGGAATAAACAGAAGATAAGGCAAAAATTACTGGTACAAACTAGAATGACTGAATTATTATTATCAATTATTGAAACATCAACATTATCATCATCATAACCGTGAGATATGGTCTCTTGGAATTTCAAAATAAAACTGATTACGACACGAGATTTCGAAGAACAAAATGAAGGTCACTGCAAGAAATAGCAAGCTCTGAAATACGGATTCTCACGTAGTAGATAAGATAAACTTACTAGTCTTATAAAAAGAATTTCCACCAGACATCGATCAGAAAAAATAAGCAAACTAAAAAGCAACGTGTTTAGAAAAATGTGATTGAATTTGGACAAAGACAAGATGGGATGCCGTCAAAAAATCTTTTTTGACGGCACTTGTCAGCTGTATATATAAATTGCCGGAGGATTTTTCTTCAAAATCCCGTTTACTTTGGGACTTTTCACCCAAAAAGAAGAGATTTCAGTCGAGCGTCACGAGTTGTTTAAAAAAATAAGTGGAGACCTTTTTTGTGCAAATTTTCACATTCTACAAGTTTGTTCATATACATTGTATACACATTTTCAACCCCTTCGACGTTATTGTCAAAATACGAATTTTCCGGGAGTTTTTCCTAGTTTACATAGCGTGCAAGTAGTTTTTCAAAAACTGCTCGCGTATTTATATTGGTTTTACTGTCAGTTTAAAACACTTTGTTCCTGGACTATAATTTTTTTACCACACGATTTTGACGCCTATCTTTATCATCAAGCATTCAAAATCACTCAACTTATCCCCTTCTTAAACACGACTCATTTTCCGTTCATATCCGATGTTTTTGTAGGTTTTTTCTTTCATATCTCCAATTTTAATTGAAGTAGGATGTTCGTTCTAGTCTAAAGGCCGCTTGACGTGACGCAAGACAAAATATTTCTCGATGAAAAGTTTACGTAGATGAAGTCCAGTTTCTGATCTCCTGCCAAGGATTTCGGAGTTATCTTATATTTCATTTTTCTTGGGAGTTCGTCAAATGTATCTTCATCCATTTTAAATATATAATTTTGTATGTTTTCTCGACTAATTTATTTTTTCCCTTATTGTATCTGTCCAGGGTTTGGCCCACCATCCCCTAGGTGCTCTTTTCCGCCCCACAGACTCCAAAATATAAAATAAAATTTGAGGAATTTGTTACTTATGGAATTTTGACTAGTGGAAACCTTATGCAATGGAAAGAGACTTGCGAAATGTTAAGCAGCTTTTTTGATCATCCAAAAATTGCATGCAATTTCTTGCCCGTTGTCTTGCCTCGTGTAAAACGGTCTTAAGAACATTGAGTAAATCAATTCCTTTCATTTGATATATGAGTGAATGGGTCGAGTCACAATTATTCATAAATTTGTGTTCTCTCATTTGAAATTTCACCTCATTTATATAATTTTTTTTTCATTTCCTTAGAATTTCGCAAACGGACGCCTATGATTATATCTGGTCATACAAAATTGAACACGCCTCATTAAATATCCTGTCATCAAACTCGCTTTTTAATTTTTCTCACTATCTTGTTTACCTCCTTCATGGAAATTCCTTGGCATTTGTTCAAAGATTATTTTTAATTATTTAAATAAGTCAAAAATGAATATACGTCATTTACAATATAAATAAAAACTGATAATTGATTGTTTAGAAAAAGGACCTCCCAGTTGGATGTTTAAGCAATATTTGGATCACTACGTAGAAACAACAAATAAAAGATGAGACCGCACTACTTGGACACACTCAAAATATTTTGCATTAGCTTTTAACAGTTTATGACACCAACAAAGGTGTAAGAAATATTTATATTATCAGATCATTTCCTGCTATTCAAGTAAATATACACTTCAACACTTTTTACCATAGAACATTAAAAGTTTTTACATAGACAAATTAAAAATAAATATTGATAATTGGATATGGCTTTAATGTTGTTCAAAAATATTCGCCATTGAGATCATTACACTTTTGAGTGCGTTAGAACCAACTGTTGAAGCGAGTTTTGACCATTCCAACTGAGGTACCTCCAAAGCATGTGATTTAAACGCTTCTTCAGGTCTATACGGTGGAAAATCCATCGATCAATGTTCAAAAACGTTTTTTTCGAACACTTCTGTCAAACTAATGCTGATGTTCTGTGTTCTACGTTGCTGGAATGGAACGGAAGCAACATGTCCAGTTATTTCACAAAACCAGCTTCGTGCGCGAAAAGCTTTTATTGGATTTGGCTCGTTGGCTTTAATGTTGTTCAAAAATATTCGCTATTAGAACCAACCGCGTTAGAACCAACTGTTGAAGCGAGTTTTGACCATTCCAATTGAGGTACCTCCAAAGCATGTGATTTAAACGCTTCTTCAGGACTATACGGTGGAAAATCCATCGATCAATGTTCAAAAACGTTTTTTTCGAACACTTCTGTCAAACTAATGCTGATGTTCTGTGTTCTACGTTGCTGGAATGGAACGGAAGCAACATGTCCAGTTATTTCAAAAAACCAGCTTCGTGCGTGAAAAGCTTTTATTGGATTTGGCTCGTTGGCTTTAATGTTGTTCAAAAATATTCGCTATTAGAACCAACCGCGTTAGAACCAACTGTTGAAGCGAGTTTTGACCATTCCAACTGAGGTACCTCCAAAGCATGTGATTTAAACGCTTCTTCAGGACTATACGGTGGAAAATCCATCGATCAATGTTCAAAAACGTTTTTTTCGAACACTTCTGTCAAACTAATGCTGATGTTCTGTGTTCTACGTTGCTGGAATGGAACGGAAGCAACATGTCCAGTTATTTCACAAAACCAGCTTCGTGCGTGAAAAGCTTTTATTGGATTTGGCTCGTTGGCTTTAATGTTGTTCAAAAATATTCGCTATTAGAACCAACCGCGTTAGAACCAACTGTTGAAGCGAGTTTTGACCATTCCAACTGAGGTACCTCCAAAGCATGTGATTTAAACGCTTCTTCAGGACTATACGGTGGAAAATCCATCGATCAATGTTCAAAAACGTTTTTTACGAACACTTCTGTCAAACTAATGCTGATGTTCTGTGTTCTACGTTGCTGGAATGGAACGGAAGCAACATGTCCAGTTATTTCACAAAACCAGCTTCGTGCGCGAAAAGCTTTTATTGGATTTGGCTCGTTGGCTTTAATGTTGTTCAAAAATATTCGCTATTAGAACCAACCGCGTTAGAACCAACTGTTGAAGCGAGTTTTGACCATTCCAACTGAGGTACCTCCAAAGCATGTGATTTAAACGCTTCTTCAGGACTATACGGTGGAAAATCCATCGATCAATGTTCAAAAACGTTTTTTTCGAACACTTCTGTCAAACTAATGCTGATGTTCTGTGTTCTACGTTGCTGGAATGGAACGGAAGCAACATGTCCAGTTATTTCACAAAACCAGCTTCGTGCGCGAAAAGCTTTTATTGGATTTGGCTCGTTGGCTTTAATGTTGTTCAAAAATATTCGCTATTAGAACCAACCGCGTTAGAACCAACTGTTGAAGCGAGTTTTGACCATTCCAACTGAGGTACCTCCAAAGCATGTGATTTAAACGCTTCTTCAGGACTATACGGTGGAAAATCCATCGATCAATGTTCAAAAACGTTTTTTTCGAACACTTCTGTCAAACTAATGCTGATGTTCTGTGTTCTACGTTGCTGGAATGGAACGGAAGCAACATGTCCAATTATTTCACAAAACCAGCTTCGTGCGTGAAAAGCTTTTATTGGATTTGGCTCGTTGGCTTTAATGTTGTTCAAAAATATTCGCTATTAGAACCAACCGCGTTAGAACCAACTGTTGAAGCGAGTTTTGACCATTCCAACTGAGGTACCTCCAAAGCATGTGATTTAAACGCTTCTTCAGGTCTATACGGTGGAAAATCCATCGATCAATGTTCAAAAACGTTTTTTTCGAACACTTCTGTCAAACTAATGCTGATGTTCTGTGTTCTACGTTGCTGGAATGGAACGGAAGCAACATGTCCAGTTATTTCACAAAATCAGCTTCGTGCGTGAACAGCTTTTATTGGATTTGGCTCGTTGGCTTTAATGTTGTTCAAAAATATTCGCCATTGAGATCATTACACTTTTGAGTGCGTTAGAACCAACTGTTGAAGCGAGTTTTGACCATTCCAACTGAGGTACCTCCAAAGCATGTGATTTAAACGCTTCTTCAGGACTATACGGTGGAAAATCCATCGATCAATGTTCAAAAACGTTTTTTTCGAACACTTCTGTCAAACTAATGCTGATGTTCTGTGTTCTACGTTGCTGGAATGGAACGGAAGCAACATGTCCAGTTATTTCACAAAACCAGCTTCGTGCGCGAAAAGCTTTTATTGGATTTGGCTCGTTGGCTTTAATGTTGTTCAAAAATATTCGCTATTAGAACCAACCGCGTTAGAACCAACTGTTGAAGCGAGTTTTGACCATTCCAACTGAGGTACCTCCAAAGCATGTGATTTAAACGCTTCTTCAGGTCTATACGGTGGAAAATCCATCGATCAATGTTCAAAAACGTTTTTTTCGAACACTTCTGTCAAACTAATGCTGATGTTCTGTGTTCTACGTTGCTGGAATGGAACGGAAGCAACATGTCCAGTTATTTCACAAAACCAGCTTCGTGCGTGAAAAGCTTTTATTGGATTTGGCTCGTTGGCTTTAATGTTGTTCAAAAATATTCGCTATTAGAACCAACCGCGTTAGAACCAACTGTTGAAGCGAGTTTTGACCATTCCAACTGAGGTACCTCCAAAGCATGTGATTTAAACGCTTCTTCAGGTCTATACGGTGGAAAATCCATCGATCAATGTTCAAAAACGTTTTTTTCGAACACTTCTGTCAAACTAATGCTGATGTTCTGTGTTCTACGTTGCTGGAATGGAACGGAAGCAACATGTCCAGTTATTTCACAAAATCAGCTTCGTGCGTGAACAGCTTTTATTGGATTTGGCTCGTTGGCTTTAATGTTGTTCAAAAATATTCGCCATTGAGATCATTACACTTTTGATTGCGTTAGAACCAACTGTTGAAGCGAGTTTTGACCATTCCAACTGAGGTACCTCCAAAGCATGTGATTTAAACGCTTCTTCAGGACTATACGGTGGAAAATCCATCGATCAATGTTCAAAAACGTTTTTTTCGAACACTTCTGTCAAACTAATGCTGATGTTCTGTGTTCTACGTTGCTGGAATGGAACGGAAGCAACATGTCCAGTTATTTCACAAAATCAGCTTCGTGCGTGAACAGCTTTTATTGGATTTGGCTCGTTGGCTTTAATGTTGTTCAAAAATATTCGCCATTGAGATCATTACACTTTTGAGTGCGTTAGAACCAACTGTTGAAGCGAGTTTTGACCATTCCAACTGAGGTACCTCCAAAGCATGTGATTTAAACGCTTCTTCAGGACTATACGGTGGAAAATCCATCGATCAATGTTCAAAAACGTTTTTTTCGAACACTTCTGTCAAACTAATGCTGATGTTCTGTGTTCTACGTTGCTGGAATGGAACGGAAGCAACATGTCCAGTTATTTCACAAAACCAGCTTCGTGCGTGAAAAGCTTTTATTGGATTTGGCTCGTTGGCTTTAATGTTGTTCAAAAATATTCGCTATTAGAACCAACCGCGTTAGAACCAACTGTTGAAGCGAGTTTTGACCATTCCAACTGAGGTACCTCCAAAGCATGTGATTTAAACGCTTCTTCAGGACTATACGGTGGAAAATCCATCGATCAATGTTCAAAAACGTTTTTTTCGAACACTTCTGTCAAACTAATGCTGATGTTCTGTGTTCTACGTTGCTGGAATGGAACGGAAGCAACATGTCCAGTTATTTCACAAAACCAGCTTCGTGCGTGAAAAGCTTTTATTGGATTTGGCTCGTTGGCTTTAATGTTGCTCAAAAATATTCGCCATTGAGATCATTACACTTTTGAGTGCGTTAGAACCAACTGTTGAAGCGAGTTTTGACCATTCCAACTGAGGTACCTCCAAAGCATGTGATTTAAACGCTTCTTCAGGACTATACGGTGGAAAATCCATCGATCAATGTTCAAAAACGTTTTTTTCGAACACTTCTGTCAAACTAATGCTGATGTTCTGTGTTCTACGTTGCTGGAATGGAACGGAAGCAACATGTCCAGTTATTTCACAAAACCAGCTTCGTGCGTGAAAAGCTTTTATTGGATTTGGCTCGTTGGCTTTAATGTTGCTCAAAAATATTCGCCATTGAGATCATTACACTTTTGAGTGCGTTAGAACCAACTGTTGAAGCGAGTTTTGACCATTCCAACTGAGGTACCTCCAAAGCATGTGATTTAAACGCTTCTTCAGGACTATACGGTGGAAAATCCATCGATCAATGTTCAAAAACGTTTTTTTCGAACACTTCTGTCAAACTAATGCTGATGTTCTGTGTTCTACGTTGCTGGAATGGAACGGAAGCAACATGTCCAGTTATTTCACAAAACCAGCTTCGTGCGTGAAAAGCTTTTATTGGATTTGGCTCGTTGGCTTTAATGTTGTTCAAAAATATTCGCTATTAGAACCAACCGCGTTAGAACCAACTGTTGAAGCGAGTTTTGACCATTCCAACTGAGGTACCTCCAAAGCATGTGATTTAAACGCTTCTTCAGGACTATACGGTGGAAAATCCATCGATCAATGTTCAAAAACGTTTTTTTCGAACACTTCTGTCAAACTAATGCTGATGTTCTGTGTTCTACGTTGCTGGAATGGAACGGAAGCAACATGTCCAGTTATTTCACAAAACCAGCTTCGTGCGCGAAAAGCTTTTATTGGATTTGGCTCGTTGGCTTTAATGTTGTTCAAAAATATTCGCTATTAGAACCAACCGCGTTAGAACCAACTGTTGAAGCGAGTTTTGACCATTCCAACTGAGGTACCTCCAAAGCATGTGATTTAAACGCTTCTTCAGGTCTATACGGTGGAAAATCCATCGATCAATGTTCAAAAACGTTTTTTTCGAACACTTCTGTCAAACTAATGCTGATGTTCTGTGTTCTACGTTGCTGGAATGGAACGGAAGCAACATGTCCAGTTATTTCACAAAACCAGCTTCGTGCGCGAAAAGCTTTTATTGGATTTGGCTCGTTGGCTTTAATGTTGTTCAAAAATATTCGCTATTAGAACCAACCGCGTTAGAACCAACTGTTGAAGCGAGTTTTGACCATTCCAACTGAGGTACCTCCAAAGCATGTGATTTAAACGCTTCTTCAGGACTATACGGTGGAAAATCCATCGATCAATGTTCAAAAACGTTTTTTTCGAACACTTCTGTCAAACTAATGCTGATGTTCTGTGTTCTACGTTGCTGGAATGGAACGGAAGCAACATGTCCAATTATTTCACAAAACCAGCTTCGTGCGTGAAAAGCTTTTATTGGATTTGGCTCGTTGGCTTTAATGTTGTTCAAAAATATTCGCTATTAGAACCAACCGCGTTAGAACCAACTGTTGAAGCGAGTTTTGACCATTCCAACTGAGGTACCTCCAAAGCATGTGATTTAAACGCTTCTTCAGGTCTATACGGTGGAAAATCCATCGATCAATGTTCAAAAACGTTTTTTTCGAACACTTCTGTCAAACTAATGCTGATGTTCTGTGTTCTACGTTGCTGGAATGGAACGGAAGCAACATGTCCAGTTATTTCACAAAACCAGCTTCGTGCGTGAACAGCTTTTATTGGATTTGGCTCGTCTTCAAAGACCCATACAAAAATCCACGTTTCTTGGCTTGTCGCGATCACGATGTCATTTTTGCCACATTCACATCAGTGTTGCCATATCTTAAAATTTAAGTAGCAACCCTCGTATTGGACAACGAAAGAAAACAAACAATAAATTAAGATGAAGAAAAAAGAACTGGAGAAATTTATATCAAAGCAGATGAAGAAAAAAACAACAAGCTAATAAACATGATAGATTCAGAAATCTAGTTGAAGTTGCAATAGAATAATTCGAGGAAAAAGTAGAAGGAGAAGGTAAAAATATAATGTTTGGATCAACAAATAGTAGATGAGAAAGACGAAGAAGATAAATGATTGAGATGATAAAAGTTACGAAGAAATAGAATTGATCATATTTATAATATCACATAGAAAGAAGAAGAATTATATCATGCACAAAAATTGAAAATCCTCAACGTTTCTTCAATATTCATCCTCGTGAGATAACAAAGAAGCAAATTGGACTGATTCATCGCTCGTTACCAATCCTCGTTTGTATAAAAAGGAAATAAATGGATGCATGAAAATTGTACTTTCATCTGAAGAAAAAAAGCAAATTCAAAGGAAAAAACTGAAGACAATAAAAATGAAAACAAAGGGAAAGGGAAGAAGGACGAAGAAATAGTATGACCATCATCTACTTCTTGCTATGGCCATCTGACATTGTTTTCAATAAGTTATTTGGGGTAATTATATTATTAAATCCTTAGTCAGTATTGGTTAAACTATCAAAAGTTTTTGATAGTGATTCTATGAACCGTGTTTCGTTGGAATAAAAGTCGAAGAACGGTAGTGAAAGCTAGGAAGAGTCGCACTCTACTATTTCGCAGTGTTTGGCTTCCAAGAAGATATCAGTAACATCTCAGTCACCTAATCTATCGTCGTTTAACTACTCCCATTTCCCCAATATCAAAAACATCAGGAAAGGTACGTATTTTGAATTGATTGAGGACATCCAAGTCATTTCCGTTGATGTTTCTTAACTAATTACTTCCAATCATGATCAACAAATTTCTACAACTGTAGCATCGTCATTATCACTTCTATCGGTAATTTTCCCGTTTCATTTCTTCGCCCAGTTTTTTTTTTATAGTAATCTACTTATTTGGTGATTATTTGTACACTTCATATGAGAAAACTAATCGGAAATCTACAGATTTGTAGAGTCAATACCGTGGCTTTTATAACCGATTGATTTCTGGATAAAAAATGACTAATAACCACCGTATAATCATGATTTTGTTTCTGTCTGCTTTTTCTTTAGCCAAAATACAAACTACGACTCTTCGTATCCATAGAATATCTCATCTAGTATATGGTTTATGTTGGAAAAGAATAAAATTCATTTATCAAAAACAATTAGGATGAGTTTTTCAAGGAGTAGGTACCACCACAAGTGTCCAGCCCACATACCCGAGACCACAAATCCATAAGGCACAAAATAAAGTGCCTACCTACCATAATTATTCCGAATTATTTTAAAAACTTAATCAAACCTCAACAATGTCATCCTCCTAAAACAAGTCTTTATAAGACTCATAATCCCTTACCGAGCGAGTGACTTCTGGTATCTGTTACCTGCCATCTTCGTCCTAATAACCGAGGTCCATAAGGTGCATCTCTCGGTAGGCAGTGCTTGTGGTGTCGGGAGGGGTACCTCGGTTTCCCATTCTACTCACTACTTGTTAGAATCATTGAGCTACCAGCCATAGTTTGGTACAGAAGCAAAATTCAACTATCTCAGGCACTTTGTTAGAGACATTCTGACGGTTAATTGGAGACACTTTTTGCTGGAATTGTATATTCACCGACGCAGCAGATACACAGGTTAGTGAATTTTTGTTTAACAGTGATTGTGATTTGAATTTGTGTGCCATTTCTTTAATTTCGGATAATGAAGGGTAAACTGAATTTATTCAAATACTTTTTCGTGTCATTTATATATTAATTAAAGAAGTGGCTACGTTTTTGTCTATTATTATGTAATGCACTGATTTTTCTATCAGTATTCTATTTAATCCGTATAAAACAAAACCTTTTCTATTGTACAATCATCATTTGTATTGAAATTTATAATTTCTTGTAATGTTTTTCATATTGAAACAATGTACACTTATTCTACTTTGATTTCAAAAAGATATCAACAGTCACATATGGCAGAAACCCGTAAAACTATTTTAATTTAAATTTATTTAAATCAATTTATAATAATTTATATATAAGGGTTTAGTTTATTTTGCTAGCATTGTTTTTCGTATCATAATAAAAAAGAAATTATTAAGACTCAATATAAAAGTGTTTAAATAATATTTTTTAATATAATTAATTTCAAAAAGATATCAACAGGCACATAGAGTAGAAACCTGCAAAACCAGATATTAATTTAAATTTATATAAATCAATTTGTAATAATTTATATTTAAAGCAGTAGGTGTATTTTTTATGTATTAGGTTTTTATTTTCAAAACAGCAATAAAGTATTGTGAAAACCACAATGAAAATTGTTCGAATATAATCATTTTTAAAAAGATATCAGTGATCACATAGAACAGACACATTTAAATTTATTTAAATCAATTTATAATTATTGATATTTAAAGTAATCGCCTCGGTTCTCATGGATGTTTTTTTTTCTAAACAATATGAAACAAAATGAAAATTGTCCCATTATATCCGGAAATAAATTGACATAGAGCAGAAACCGTCAAAACTATATTAGTTTAAATTAATTTGTGATAATTATTATTTAAAGCAGAAGGTTTATATCTTGTAAATAATGTTTCTATTCTCAAAATAACATGAAAGTATTGTCCAAATAGAAGTTTTTTGAATATATCCGAAAAGAAATCAACAGGCACATAGAGAAGAAACCTGCAAAACTCCAAATTAATTTAAATTAATTTAAAGTGATTCATATCAATTGATACTTGAAGCAGTAGGTTTATTGTGAATGTTTTAGTTTCAAAAAATGATAGTACAGATTGGAAATTACTCAAATATATTTTGTGTAATTTATTTTCGAAAAGATATCAACAGGCACACAGACCACAAACATGCAAAACATCATATTCATTTAAAATTTATTTAAAACAAATTATGATTATTAATATTAGCAGTTAGTTATGTTTTTCGTTAAAATAAAACAATAAAACATGATGACAATTGTCCTAATAAGTATGTCAATTATTCTTTGTCGTAAAACAATATCAAGTTAAATTTATTTAAATAAATTTGTCATAATTAATATTTGAAGCAGTAGGTTCAGGTTTTGTGAATGTTTTTCTTATCAGAACGTTGAAATATTGTGATAAGATGAGAATTGTTGAAAATGTATTCGTTCATCTTTTGTAAATAATGCTCAAAACAACTAGAAATTTTGTCTAAAACATAATGGAAATTGTTTCCTAATTATTTCCAAAAAGACATCAATAGGTACATGGAAAAGAGACTCGGAAAGTTCTACATAAACTTAACTACAATACGATTTTCAATTAATTTCAATCAAATCATAATAAAATTCATATTTAAACTTGAATTATTCATTCTATAGATTGTGCTTCAAGTCTAAGCTTGTCCAAAAAAGTATGCTAAATTTTTTCTAAAACAAATCAATAGTAACATAGAGGAGAAACCTTAAAAACTAATTTTGGTTTGATTAAATTTATAGCGGTTCATATCTTGTAATGACAATTAGAATACACGTATTCTAAATTATTTTCTTATACATATTTATAGTCGCCTAGAGCGTAAAAACACGTGAAACATGTGTCATGAAATGTATGTTATTTTATGAATTTATTGTTCAAAATTATTGACAACTAAATTTATTTAAACTGAGAGACACAGATAGTAGAATCGGAAAGAAACCTTCGGGATTAAATAACATACAAATTATATTTTAAATATATTTCTTTCAAAATATTTCTCACATAAAACGAGAGTTGCGTAATTTAATATGTTAAAAACCTTGGATCATCTTATAGAAACAAATAATTGAGAAACTATTGTTGTATTTTTGGGATTGTTAATACAAATTGAGTTTTGTAACTTTCCATAGCTTTCAGTAGAATAATACATAAGCTTTTGTAAAACTAACTGAAAATTTTGTATTTTAACCATCTATTTGAAGCATTTTTCATCATTTTCAAGCTTTAAACTAGATAACCAGCATGAAAAATGCCTTAAAACGTTATTAATAAAGAATCTTATAAAAAAAAGAACTTTCTAATACAAAGTTATAGAAATAAATATTTGTTTTGGAAAAAAAAAATAATAAAATTCTACTATTCGAACCTAAATTATTCAAAATAATATGATAGGTATTCAAATTACACGTATTACAGCGCCCCCTTACGAAATCGACTTCATTTGTAACGCTTATTATTTATATAAGCTGTTGTTGAACACGTGATCGCTGAGCTACCGGTGTTACGCCTACGGTTCATCAGAACTACCTACCGAGTTACGCACAGCCCGAGGTCTGGAACCTTTTTATAGCTTAGTCACAACAGCGTTGTCAGATTAAACCGTAATTCAATTAATATGAATATTTTGAATAAAATATAACAGGCTTTTAGCGGACTAGTTGAAATTCCTATAAAAACCAATGCATTTTTTTATAGAATTATATTTGAATATTAGAAAATTCACATTGAATTGACATTCAATAAGGATTCAAGGATATGTATATAAATCTAAATTAAATATATTTTTCGATTGCTGTTTCTAATTTTGATACGTTTTGAACTGGTTTTATTCTTAAAGAATCAAACTGGATTTTTTTTGGGTACATGTTACAGTACATCAAATTATAGAATTTACTTCTTCGTCTAGAATTTCTGCACAAAGTTCATTGTTACTAAAAAGTTTGTTAGTTGTTCTGGCAACACTGTTTTAGTTGTTAGTAGCTTTCATTCTGACACAGACTGAGGATTTCTCTTTCTTCTGCTCAGAGTGTGTTCTATTTGCGATGTTTTATTTTGGTTTCACTTTATGTCAACGTCCTTAATAATTTATGAACCGATATTAGTTTAAACTTTTACTCTGTTTATTTGAATACATCATTACTTGGTAAAATATACATAAGAAGTGTCTTGAATAATACAAGACGGACGGTAATTTTATACTTTCGCGGGCCCCTCGTTTTTTGGCTCTAGAAAATCGAAAAATCATACGATTTCGTTGAATTTTGTTTTTAAAATCTTTGTTTTTACGTAGGACTTATGAAAAAAAATATGGAAAATATCTCATATAGTTTTATGACTTTGAATGTGATTATAAACGTACTTCTTCGCAAAATTAATCGTTTTTACAAAGCATCAAACGCAGTTCGTATATTTTTTTGTTAATCTACACAAAAAAATTAACATTTTGGAACAGAAAAAATTCGAAAAATGTTTGTTTATTCATTTTTTATCTCTAACATTCAACCTTAGTAAGATACAATTTTTTTAATGGTGAAAATTTTCAATTTTTCGAGGCTAACGTCTAATATTATACACTTGATTACAATAAGTGATTTTAAGACTGTTTTTGTTCATAAAAATTTAATGATTACTTAATAAAAAAAGTACAAACGATTATATTTGAGAAAAGGTCGATTTTAAACATGACAAATCAACATTTTTGTATAAATTTTTTTCAATTTGTTCGTTTTTTTGTGTAGATTATGAAAAAAAATATATAACAACTTTATTAGATTATTTGGAAAAAAGTTATCAACAATTATACGTGAAAGAGTGCATTTTCATGAACATTTAAAGCCCTGAAACCAATATAAGTTTTCATTTATTTTTATTTCCATAATTTTTGTCTTTTTGTATCCGCCATAGAAACGAAGATTTTAAAATATTCGAATTCGGATGATTTTTCGATTTTCTAGAGTCAAAAAACGAGGGGACAGCGAAAGTATAAAATTACCAGTTGGATTTATTGGAATAAAATCAACATTAATAAATTAATTTGTAAATTAAGCAAAAATTTGAGCATGAGGCAACATAATAATTTTGTTTTCTTCAATATGTTTGTGGGGTTTGACGTACGATTATATTTATTGTAGAAATACAATTTTTGATGCTTATTTCTACAACTACTTCGTAAGAAAATGTCTTATATAGTTATATTTCTATCCAAATACTTTGTAATATAATTGGTCTTACTCTTTTTCATGAGGTTTTTCAGATGAGTTTTCCGGCACTTTCGATCACTTCTTGCGCTGTTACATAGCTTTTATTTGAGGTTTAAGCGGCACGTTACAAAAGATTTCGCGCGCGCACGTTATGGGGCTTTTCAGATGAGTTTTCCGGCACTTCTGATCACTTCTTGCGCTGTTACATAGCTTTTATTTGAGGTTTAAGCGGCACGTTACAAAAGGTTTTGCGCGCGCACGTTATGGGGCTTTTCAGATGAGTTTTCCGGCACTTCTGATCACTTCTTGCGCCGTTTCATCGCTTTTATTTGAGGTTTAAGCGGCACGTTACAAAAGATTTCGCGCGCGCACGTTATGGGGCTTTTCAGATGAGTTTTCCGGCACTTCTGATCACTTCTTGCGCCGTTACATCGCTTTTATTTGAGGTTTAAGCGGCACGTTACAAAAGGTTTTGCGCGCGCACGTTATGGGGCTTTTCAGATGAGTTTTCCGGCACTTCTGATCACTTCTTGCGCCGTTTCATCGCTTTTATTTGAGGTTTAAGCGGCACGTTACAAAAGATTTCGCGCGCGCACGTTATGGGGCTTTTCAGATGAGTTTTCCGGCACTTCTGATCACTTCTTGCGCCGTTACATCGCTTTTATTTGAGGTTTAAGCGGCACGTTACAAAAGGTTTTGCGCGCGCACGTTATGGGGCTTTTCAGATGAGTTTTCCGGCACTTCTGATCACTTCTTGCGCCGTTTCATCGCTTTTATTTGAGGTTTAAGCGGCACGTTACAAAAGGTTTCGCGCGCGCACGTTATGGGGCTTTTCAGATGAGTTTTCCGGCACTTCTGATCACTTATTGCGCCGTTACATCGCTTTTATTTGAGGTTTAAGCGGCACGTTACAAAAGGTTTTGCGCGCGCACGTTATGGGGCTTTTCAGATGAGTTTTCCGGCACTTCTGATCACTTCTTGCGCCGTTTCATCGCTTTTATTTGAGGTTTAAGCGGCACGTTACAAAAGGTTTTGCGCGCGCACGTTATGGGGCTTTTCAGATGAGTTTTCCGGCACTGTGCTGACCTTAAGAAGTGGCGTTTGGTGATGTACTAAATTGGGGCCGCCAGTTTACAAGCTGAAATGGGGCGCACCTTATCGCTCCTGTTTTTTGTAGCCAGCTCTTCGTCTATAAAGCTTTCTACCCTTATATCTACTCATTTACTGGGTCATTTCTTGTGGATTATCAAATTATTTTTTTATTTTATACGTTTTAACAATGAGTTGTTTCTTGGTTTTGGTTTTGTAATACCAAATAGTATATTAAAGAGCTTGAGGGATTTTTAATGTGACCAGATGTTTGAATAGATGTTTATTTTAGTTTGTTTCTGCAAAATATACAACAAAACGTTAAATTCTTGTGAGAAACTTGTGAAAATCCCGTGCGAAACTTTTAAATGTTTATGTTTAACAATATGAGAATCCTTTAGATACGTGTCTGACAAACTTAACTCCGTACTAATCCTGGAATATGCGATTATACAAATCAAAATATTTAAAAGAGACAAGGATTTTGTTTTTTGAAAAGATCGGACACTGCAGTCAAAAATAAAAACGTCAATCAGTATTAAGTACCGAAAAACCGCACCGGAGAAATTCCTACTAAATGTACTTACTTGCTGTGAGGATTATAACCATTATTTTTTTGAAATATATTTAGAGGAGGTGTTTTCTACTACTGGTATTATTTCAGTATCCTCATGAGCAGGTAAAAAGGAACCCTATAGAGCAATGCTATTAGCCCCGAACAAAAAATACTATTTTTGTAACGTATCCTCTCGTTTTAAAAGGATTTTGCAAACTTCTGGGAAAATTCCGTATTTTTAATTAAATAAGTGTCGTGAAGGCGTGGTCATTCGACCAAAAAACAATTTTTGAAATATGACCAACCACCCGTCAGGCTATAATAGAATTTGTAATATTTATTGTTGGATTAACGTTTAAGGATATAACCACAACAAAACAATCATCATAACCCTATTCAGAGTCCTCTTTATGCTAAATGAACCTCATAGGTATCTACAGCTATGCAAGAAACCCAGTAGACCTGAAGCTCCTTTCTCAAATAATTTCTCAAGCGTGTTCTTTCGATTTTTTCCAGATATTCTGTTTTTACTTTGTGACTTTTATTACTTTCCTATCATACAATAATTTATTGACCCGTCTGGGAGAGTTTTATAGTGAATATTTTCGATTTTAAACAAGTGTTTTGTGGAATCGACAATTAAACATCAAAGAAGTTGAGGAAAATCGTCGTGTCCGTATCAGAGACATATCCAATATCTCTTATGGATTAACTCAACATATTTTGGTTAATATTTTGAGTATGGAGGGTGTCGACGTTAAACTTGGACTGAAAGAAGTGATTATTTTTCGAAAAGTAGTGATCTAGGAAAATTATTTAATATCTTAATACTGGGTTTATGAATATGATGTCTAAACTAACCAATCGTCTAGCGAATGGTCAATGTTGGTCGAAAATAAAATTTATGCTCATCATTTTTTTCGTTTACCGTGATGTGGTTAATCACAAATTCGTTCCACAGTATGAAACAGGTAATAGGGAGTACCATTCGGTCATCTTGATGACCGATTCGTCTTGAACATCGAGATAGACCTTTTACCACCTTTCCATTCTACCACGATTGGTTATTTGGCCATATATGACATTAGATTATCATACAGTTACCGTTTGAAGCTCTTAAGGTACCGAAGTTCCATCCAGCCGAAATGGGTGGAATATCATTGAGCTTATCTTGAGGGTATGTAACTAAAATTTTTATTAAAATACGTGAAAATGTTTTTGGGATGAAATTTAGTCAAATAGTACTTCTTATCTTATAAATATCATATGTCGCATAAGATTGTGAACCTTGGAAAGGACTAGAGTTAAATTAGAGCAGCAGAGATACAAAAAGAAGATTTAAAAGTTGAATCCATACAAGAATTGTTACAAAGGAAACAACTAGGTTAATGAGGCCAACTACAAAGGATAATGTCAGTTTGAATCTTGAAAAAGAAGGAAAGGTTATGGGTCGAAGCGAAAAATTTGGCGCAAGGGACTGGAGGGACTGGAAAGAAGTTGGTTAAATACTTAAATTAGCATTTCTGTACCCTATAAGGTAAAAAGAAAATAAACAATCATTCGTAATGACCAATTGTAACAAGTTTTTGCCAAAAATTTCATTCTAAATTTTGGAAAAACTGTTTTTACTCACTTTATCATATAATTGTCCCTGGGGAACCAGCTAGCAAGTATCCATGGAAACAACAAATATTTGTAACATCTGGTCACAAGTAGTTTTTGAGTTTTTGAACGAAAAATCCTGTAACTTATCAAGGAACCACCAACATATTAAATATAATCAATTTAACAACCTATTAAGATTTTTTTCTCTGATGATGGTTATTTTTTTAAGCCTTATATAGAACTTACGAAAGTCTTGTATTGTATTTTTCATACTTTGAAGTTCTGGCTTCAAATAAAACATTAAAAATTTTGAAAAAACAGTTTTTTCTTACTTTTTCCATATAATTGTTCCTGGGGAACCAGCTAGCAAGTATCCATGGAAACAACAAATAGTTTTAACATCTGGTCACATGTAGTTTTTGATATTTTGAACGAAAAATCCTGTAACTTATCAAGGAACCACCAACATTTTAAATATAATCAATTTAACAACCGATTAAGATTTTTTTCTCTGATGATGGTTATTTTTTTAAGCCTTATATAGAACTTACGAAAGTCTTGTATTGTATTTTTCATACTTTGAAGTTCTGGCTTCAAATAAAACAATAAAAATTGTGGAAAAACCGTTTTTTCTTACTTTTTTCATATAATTGTCCCTGGGGAACCAGCTGGCAAGTATCCATGGAAACAACAAATATTTGTAACATCTGTTCACAAGTAGTTTTTGATATTTTGAACGAAAAATCCTGTAACTTATCAAGGAACCACCAACATTTTAAATATAATCAATTTAACAACCTATTAAGATTTTTTTCTCTGATGATGGTTATTTTTTTAAGCCTTATATAGAACTTACGAAAGTCTTGTATTGTATTTTTCATACTTTGAAGTTCTGGCTTCAAATAAAACATTAAAAATTGTGGAAAAACCGTTTTTTCTTACTTTTTTCATATAATTGTCCCTGGGGAACCAGCTGGCAAGTATCCATGGAAACAACAAATATTTGTAACATCTGTTCACAAGTAGTTTTTGAGTTTTTGAACGAAAAATCCTGTAACTTATCAAGGAACCACCAACATTTTAAATATAATCAATTTAACTCCCTATTAAGATTTTTTTCTCTGATGATGGTTATTTTTTTAAGCCTTATATAGAACTTACGAAAGTCTTGTATTGTATTTTTCATACTTTGAAGTTCTGGCTTCAAATAAAACATTAAAAATTTTGAAAAAACAGTTTTTCCTTACTTTTTTCATATAATTGTCCCTGGGGAACCAGCTGGCAAGTTTCCATGGAAACAATAAATATTTGTAGCATCTGGTCACATGTAGTTTTTGATATTTTGAACGAAAAATCCTGTAACTTATCAAGGAACCACCAACATTTTAAATATAATCAATTTAACAACCTATTAAGATTTTTTTCTCTGATGATGGTTATTTTTTTAAGCCTTATATAGAACTTACGAAAGTCTTGTATTGTATTTTTCATACTTTGAAGTTCTGGCTTCAAATAAAACATTAAAAATTTTGAAAAAACAGTTTTTTCTTACTTTTTCCATATAATTGTTCCTGGGGAACCAGCTAGCAAGTATCCATGGGAATAACAAATAGTTTTAACATCTGGTCACAAGTAGTTTTTTGATGGTTAGTTTTTTAAGCCTTATATAGAACTTACGAAAGCCTTGTATTGTATTTTTCATACTTTAAAGTTCTGGCTTCAAATAAAACATAAATTTGTAGACTCAATTTCAGCAAACACTTCTAGTAAACAATCTAATAAAAAAAAAGTTAATTGGATTTGTAGGTTATCATATTTTTTAAATAAACAGCATCTCGTATTACAATTAAAATTTGTTTTTGTTTTTATCGTTTTTCATAAGCAAATAATACAAGTTGTTTACATAAACAAGTGCAGACAAGCTGTTAGTTTTTTTTATTTAATGAAAATTCCATGAATTGATTTAAATCAAATATATCTTTAAACCTAATAGAAAAAAATTTATATGATATACAGGCTGTAATAAAACATTTTTAGAAAGCTATAGGGGATGATAATAATTTGTCGATTAAACTTGACTGCATGACTACATATATCAAATTTTGATTGTACTAGGGCTAGCAAATGTTATGTGAATAAAGAAAATTTACACAAGAATCTGTTTTTAAAAACAAAAAATCATTTTAAGATCACTCACGTCAAGTAGTACCAACGTCATATTTAGAAACAATATTGCTTAATATAGATCAAGTATTTATGAATATTGATCTCTTGAAGGTTTTTTTTAAGTAATCAACAATAATTTACTAGCTTTCCCTTGATAGCGCTTTTCCATTAATAAAATGTCTTGATGGAACCTCTGGCTTTGTAAATCACTCACAATACCCAAATTTGTCGTTCTTAATCAGTTTCCCTCTTTGTATTCCCTGTTTGAAATTCTTGACTCGCTGAGCTTGAGGAATTTCTCTTTCCGATACACAATTTACTTACACTAAGCTTTAATTTATTCATATACATCGATTACTCGTCTATCTCGATGTGTTTGGGATAACATAAGATTATTTATTTGAAATATCTCATTGGCTGTAAGCAAATAAAAAAACCTTCTTAGAAACTGCTTATATAAAATATATTGTAAATAAGTTTTGAAAACAATATAGAGAAATTGCCGCCGTATATATAAAATATAACGTAATGGTCCTTCTAGGAATTGTACCCACCACATCCGCCAAACTTTATATTCTATAAATCTAATATAACAGAACCTGCATCACGGTTTATAGTCGTTCGTATTAGAATCAGCACTGAAGGAACCGTGCAGCATACAATCTGTCTTGATAGGATAATAAGTAGTGTTATATTAATTAAACATAAAGTTTTTAGATCGTTTTTGTGTTTTAAATGTTTTAATATGACATCTCTGTACGTTTTCTTAAGTTAGTTTCCTTGCGAGTACATTAGGGTGACCACTTATTTTGGTACTGTATCTTGAGGTGTAGTTCTTGGTTTCATCTTTAACCAGAGGCGCTTGAAGGTTTCTTTCGATGATAAAATTGAACAACAGTTCTAAATTTCTGGGTATATAAATAGTGTATTGATTAATTAATGGCGTAAACTCCCGATTAGACATTAAAAAGAAGCTGATCCGTTATGAGGAAGACTAGGAGTAACGAAATCGACAGAATTAATCAAAATAGAGGAAAGAAACGAGTAGTTATCACAAAAAAATAAAAGATCGGAAAGGTAGTGATAATTTTGTAGAAAGGAACTGAAAAAAAAATCAACCTTACGGCTTACACCCTCTAGGGTATAAAAATTAAGTCAGAAGTGAATAAGTTTTTGGGTAATTTTATAATTTCGCGGTCATCTCGTATTTTAGCTTTAGAAAATCGAAAAATGATCCGATTTTGATGAATTTTTTTTTCAAAATCTTCGTTTTTACGGCGGATGGATGAAACAAATATGGGAATGAAAAAAAAATGGAAACTTCCAATTCTTTTTAATTTTAAGAGAAATTTTTATCATTTTTAATTGTAAAAACATGATAAATCAACATTTTTGTATAATTTTTTTTCAATTTGTTCGTTTTTTTGTGTAGATTATGAAAAAAAGTATAACAATTTCATTTGATTGTTTAGAAAAAAGTTATCAATAATTATACGTGAAAAAGTGAATTTTTATGAACATTTAAAGCCCTGAAACCAATATAAGTTTTCATTTATTTTTATTCCCATAATTTTTTTCGTAAATCCGCCATAAAAACGAAGATTTAAAAAAAATTCATGGAAATCGGATGATTTTTCGATTTTCTAGAGCCAAAACAACGAGGGGACTGCGAAAGTATAAAATTACCAGTTTTTGGTATGAATTAGATAAGTAATTAAAATTCTATATGTACTTAAAATTCGAAAATTTATTTGTTGATAAAATTGACTTAGTCCGTTACTGTTTAATAAACTTTCATGACTCCACACCTCGGCGATGCTTGTAACGAGTAACGAAAAATCAATTACTGTAAGTAGAAACAGAATGCCTTAATTTTCAACGGATAAAAATTGACCTTTTTGTTCGTAGATGGCAGTGAATGCACGATTTTTCACTTAAATTTACGACCTCTTATTTGAATAAGGTTTACAGATAATGATTCGACGCGTTGATTTGGTAGTAAAACGAAGATTCACAGTAACTGAAACGTTTTTACAAAGAAACTCATACAGGTACTAAACATTTATTTACATTATACTCCAAAGTTGTGGTTTTTTTTAATCATATTTTCGTTTCGTTTAACATATCCGTTAATGCAAATTTCGATTTTTTGTAATATTGTTTTGTTTATTATTGTTATTAATCAAACTTTTTAGATTCCGATAGGGCTTTTCACGACAAATAAAACGGTGTATTTAACATTTACGATAACTTACACTACCAGTCAAAAGTTAATTAATTAATTAATTAACAAATAGATTAAATATTTTTGCTTTATTATTTCGATGCACAATTCTCAAATAATAGTCGTTTATTTGGTTCCATCCGTTTCTCAGGATATTCCAAACATGTGAAGTGGAAGTAGGACACTGTCATCTAACTTCCTCATCCGATTTATACCACAACAACTCAATCGGGTTGAGATCGTGTCATTGCGAAGTCCAAATCATCAATTCTTTCCAAAAACTCTTTACCGTTCTCCACGAGTCCAATTTTCATGTTTTTTTTTAACTTTTTAATTTCAATTTAACGTCTTAAAAGAAGTTTCTTCATTGCTACTTCCAAAAAGCTTTCCTCAATCTCTTTTTCACTGTAGAAGTTCTCGAAGGCAGATCGAAGTTGCTATCTCGGGGCTCGTCGACTACCATTACTGATCTATACATTACGTTTATCTTCAGCTGCCTTGAACGTTTTGTATCCAGCTCCAGGTGCGTCGAGGTATTTTCAATTCGGCTGCCTAGACTATGAAGACTTAAATGCCCGCTCTACAGCCCTACAAAAACAATTTTTATTGTCTTGTTCCAAAAAATGTAAATCGCAGCACGTTTTTGCGTGACACTGGGACTAAACTACAATCATAAACACCGAAGAAATTATTCACAATTCACAAGAAATCAGCAAGTTTTACCTTGTCGCACTCACCGAATAGGTTGGGTGAAAATCAGACTACTTCTGTTGTATCTTCATGGTCTGTTTTTTGATTTGAAAAGGATTTTTTTTTATTTTTGAAGCAGCTTCAATGACACAGCTACTAATACCTGTTCATTCAGTACCTTCTTCTTCTTCCGCGTATTAGGCATAGTCGACTGTTTTATCTTCGACATCCTTGCCTCCTATCCTGCTTCAAAGTTGTCGCTCCACCTTTTTCTAGTCTAGTCCTTCGACCCAATGGAGATTTATTGCGTGCTATCTTTTCCATTCTTTCTTTCTTGATAAAACCCATTCGTTGACGTTATCTATTTTGCACAATCTTCTGATGTTTTCACTTCTTTCCCCGTCCAGTTGGGTTTTATCGGTTATTCTGCGTAGCAGTTTCATCTCTGCTGTTTCCATCATGCATTAAAAGTGAGAACAACCAGAAATTAGATCAAAGTCTATTTATTAAAGAAAAATAGTAAACCAAAACAATGATCAGTGCGGGATCAGCACGTGAATATCCCTGGCGGTCCAAATCAGTGGCAACATATATACCACAAATAAAAAGGCGTGGGAGCGCCGCAACGCTGTGGAAATTAGATCAGGTGTAGAACAGGGAAGGCATCGTATGGCACTGAGATTGTTTATATTTGTCTGTTGCGTAATTTTCTTAAATATGTCTGACACGGAGAGAGATGATGAAATTTTTGACATTAGCTATACCTCGCCTAAGAAGAGAACTATAAAGCGTCATATAAACTCTCAAGAAAAACAAGTGGTTGTGAATATTTATAAAAATGAAGTATAAGAAAATGATGATAAGATTGTAGATGACATTATTAATGTACAAGTTGATCACGTGCATTAGCAATATTTGTATCATAAAAAAGATTGTGCTGAAGCATGATTTTTTGTTTTTTCTACAATATACTGTTCAGAAATTCGTCAGTATATCGAGGTGCTTCTCCCCGAATTTTCCATTCAACTACCTGTACATTAAATATTTTAATTTTAAAATGATTACCTATAATTTTTTTTCTAAGCGCTGCCCATTGACGTTTCAATCAAGAAATTAATTAGGGACGTTTTAATTAAAAACTGAGAGATCTGAAATCATGCAGAGTCGTTCCAGCATGATACAGCAACCTGATGATGACTTAATAACTCTGGTTAATTGTTGGATGCAGCTTCTAAATACCTTATAATAATATGCTACTTTAAACAAGTTTATTGAATGGTTATTATATCATATATTGTGATCGAATGATTTAGATGTCTGATAAATTGATTATTCATTCTGGAAAACTATTTTTTTTTTAATTTTAATATATAAATAACACATTTTAAAGTACAATAATTAGTGATATTGACAACTTTTTTATTATCAAGAGTTTCTGTTTTATCCTCAGTGATTTTTGAAAAAAAAATTATTTTTTCGTTAGTTTCTACATTTTGAGGTATTTAATCACCACAAACCTCAAAAGGTTGCTTGCTTTGATTTGAAAAGACTGATCTAGAATCAACAAATTACTTATGTGGTAATTGTGGAAACTGTCAGCGGATATACTAGGGGTGGTTATAGAAACTCATTGTATCCCTCGGTAGGGTCCAAAGAACACTTTTGGGATTTCTGCAAAGTACCAGTGTGTCAGAAATGTCAAGGAAAATATACCCAAAGGGTGTTTTAATCGCAGATTCCCGAGTTTTTAAGAACGTAAGGCGTCTGGATATTTGAATGTCCTTTTAGTTTTATTTCAGGAACTGTGGATAGGATACACTCAAGGTAAAATCGAAGAATTCTTGTCAATTTGTTTGAACTATCGTCTGCTACGTTTTTTCAGCAGCTAAACCAAGAATTTAGTTATTTCCTTTATTTTATTCTGTAAGTTCTCAAAAATTACAGTTACAGGCAAGTTTTATATTTATTTAAATTAGTTGACAGTCTTTATCTAGATTGTAGTGTCTTTTTATATATAATCCTCGTCCTATGAAGGTTTTTTCTGTCCCTACTTTAGCGAGACTGGATCGGAGAACGATGGACAATGTCAAATATGTTTAAAGCTAGGTCTCCAAGTAGTGGCTCAAGTATTTGCCACTACAGGTTCGACAAGAGCTAGATCACTCAGTTTTGAACCAATCCTAGTTTATTAATCAGTTTCCAAAGCTGGTGTTCCCAATCTTAGCTCAAATACAATGATGAAGATTTCCAAAGCTGGGTATTCAAGTAGTGGCTCAAGCATAGGCCACTACAGGTTCGACAAGAGCTAGATCACTCAGTTTTGAACCAATCCTAGTTTATTAATCAGTTTCCAAAGCTGGTGTTCCCAATCTTAGCTCAAATACAATGATGAAGATTTCCAAAGCTGGGTATTCAAGTAGTGGCTCAAGCATAGGCCACTACAGGTTCGACAAGAGCTAGATCACTCAGTTTTGAACCAATCCTAGTTTATTAATCAGTTTCCAAAGCTGGTGTTCCCAATCTTAGCTCAAATACAATGATGAAGATTTCCAAAGCTGGGTATTCAAGTAGTGGCTCAAGCATAGGCCACTACAGGTACGACTAGAGCTAAATCACTCATTTTTGAACCAATCCTAGTTTATTATTCAGTTTCCAAAGCTGGTGTTCCCAATCTTAGCTCAAATACAATGATGAAGATTTCCAAAGCTGGGTATTCAAGTAGTGGCTCAAGCATAGGCCACTACAGGTACGACTAGAGCTAAATCACTCATTTTTGAACCAATCCTAGTTTATTATTCAGTTTCCAAAGCTGGTGTTCCCAATCTTAGCTCAAATACAATGATGAAGATTTCCAAAGCTGGGTATTCAAGTAGTGGCTCAAGCATAGGCCACTACAGGTACGACTAAAGCTAAATCACTCATTTTTGAACCAATCCTAGTTTATTATTCAGTTTCCAAAGCTGGTGTTCCCAATCTTAGCTCAAATACAATGATGAAGATTTCCAAAGCTGGGTATTCAAGTAGTGGCTCAAGCATAGGCCACTACAGGTTCGACAAGAGCTAGATCACTCAGTTTTGAACCAATCCTAGTTTATTATTCAGTTTCCAAAGCTGGTGTTCCCAATCTTAGCTCAAATATAATGATGAAGATGTCCAAAGTTGGGTATCCAAGTCGTGGCTCAAGTATTGGCCACTACAGGTACGACAAGAGCTATGCCACTCAGTTTTAAACAATTCCTACTTCATTATTTACTGTCCAAAGCTGGTGTTCCCAATCTTAGTCGGACAATTGCTATATTTCTGCTTGAAAACCCCTTCCAGATTATCTTTTTTAGAGTTTCTTCTGGTTAATCTATGCATTTTGAATTAATAATTGATAGCTTACTGGGTTTATTTTGGTATTGATGTGTTCAATGAAAGTTCATTATTAATCACAGCAGAACCCAGAATTTGAGGAATTTGTAGCATTTCAAAAAAACCATTCTTTTCGCTTAGCATTTTGAACTAAATGTCTCTGAATAATTTTAAAATTATATTGCAATATCTTCAATACTTATTTTTTGGAATCTATTTTTTGTAGTATGATGTTTAAATTAGTATTTTCTTCAAAAATTTAATGCCAAAAAGATAGGAACTGCTGCCAAATACAGTCGTGATTTGATGAGGTATTTTTGGACTGGAAACATTTCTAAATAAAATGCGCCTACAGGCCAATAGAGTTGTTTACAAAAAATGAGAAAAATCTGTATAGCCACTGGTTATCTTTATGCAAAATGTTTTTACTCTTAGGGCATCTTAATTTTGGGGTCTGAGTGACGTAAAAAATACAAGTCAAGATTTAAAAAAATGAGTCTGAAGTTTGTATTTACTCAGGTTTACTGTTAATGAGGTAAAGACGAAGATAAATTTCCTCTAATGTTTAAGGGCAGTTTTCTTCATGAAATAGTTGAACCTCAGTTTGGTATCCCGGTAAACAAACGACGGAAAAACATTTTTTGATATTTGGTTGTAAATTTTATATTATCCGTTCAATCTAGGGTATTGTTTTATTTTGGAAGCATCCCACATTCATACGCCATTACTATTGCCTTATCTTAATAAGGAAATATGATGCTTGCCGTCAAATATTTGCGAAACCGACGATATTCGGTGTCGGTATTCCATATTTCAATGTTTTCACATCTTATCTCGACCTATTAGTGGATAGCAAATGTAAATACAAAATAATTCAGCAATTTCAACAACGTTCTTATCAATTGTTAGGCAATGGTAAAACAGTGGCGTCGATGGTGTATTTTTTTATAAAAAAAATACTGTCCATAATCTGATTTAAGAAGTTTTGAAACACCCACGGTGTTAAGCTCGTCTGACTATTTGAAACACAAAGAAATTCGGAAAATAACAAATTTAAAAAAGGGAGAAACGTAAAATCAATGGGCATTGAGATGGAAAAAGGGCAGTAAAGTAAATTTAAAAAAGTACCTCTACAAGGTATAAACATTCATTGTATGGTGTAAATAGGCTATTCAAATGGACAAAAAAGAACTGAAAAGATATTGAATGATTCAAATTTTTCATAGAGATGGTATTTTGGGAACTCGAGACGTATTTGTCCCATTGGGCATTGAACATATACATCCCTTTGGTACTTATTATTCTAATAAAGCGAATAATTACATTATAAGCTTAAAACTTTGAACAAAGCAGATAAAAACAGAATAGAGGCTTTCGAAATGGGGGTTTATAGACGAGCTTAGACCTTTCAATAGGTGAATGATTCATAAGCCTCGATCGTGAAGATGATGGCCTACCACATTGTCGTCGTCAAAGGAACAAACAACACTTTCTATTATTTTGTCGCCGTCGGTCCATAAATATGATCCAAGTGTTAACCACAGCCGTCACCACATGGTTGGATTCCAACTCAACCATCTTGGTTACCATCTTTGGCTTTTCTTTTCACTTCATTCATTTCATTCTATAACAATTAGAAAGTACTGTGACATCTTTAGTATCCTTCCAACAAACTGCACACGTACAAAACTGTTTCCACAAACTTTGGTATGATTTTTCCTTTTAATTATTGATGTACCAATTGCTGCAAAAGGCATCAATATCTCGAATGGTTTCTGTTAACTTTAGGGCAACATCTTCTCTTATTGTACTTTGATTTCTACCTGCATCTTCTCCGAAATATAGGTTCAAGACATGTGGGATGTTGATGGCTAGTTCTTCCTTTGAACCTAGTTTCATGGATACTTTGAAAAGCACTTTCACTTCTTGCTGCAAGAAAGGTGTGCTTCAAACACGAAAGCAATTCTTGAGTTTGAAACAAAGAAGTTGGGAGACAAATAGTGGTGTTTTTAAGACACTTTATTGTATGACATAATAAAAAAGCTCACAAAAAGGCTTCTAGAGAACAATTAGAAGGAAACATCAAGCTCGAAAGTTGACCTATCAAGATTTGCCAGAACTGTACTAGGTTGCTCGAAAAAAAATTGTTGTCTACAGCTATCTATAGATTCAATTTTATTTTAGTGATATTTGTAATCGATGTATTGGAATTTTCTTTGGAATATTTTGACGAACTATCATTGGACGACAACTTTTCATGGAGTTCAAATTTCGTTGGCATTTTTTCTTATCTGAACCGCTATCAACGATGTCAGAAATATTTTCAACATTGTTGAAGAATGTCTTATTATCAGAATTTCACTTTACTGGGACATATATTACCCCTTAGGACTGAAAAGTTTGTGAAAATTTGCACATTTACTATAAATAAAAATATCATTTTACTGTTTAAAGTTGAAAATATAAAAGAAAACAAATTCCACCTCACGAATTTCTGTATATATCTGTAAATGTTTTACCATCCATTCATTGACCTGTTTCATACTTAGTAAACTGGAATAGTTTCAAGAACAACCTAAACTGAATCAGCTTCACCATCTGTTCATATATTGAAAAAACCGATGGGACATGCCTCAGGACGTTGCATTAAAAAATTTGGTTTTGGGAAAAACTTTATCTCGATAATAAACTGCAAAAGCAAGTAGTACCAAAGCACCATACAAGAATTGACCATTTACCATTTACTATTGACCAAATGCCATTAAATGGTATACAGAGGGATCAAAAACAGCAGACGGAAATGGAATAGGAGCGTACGGCCCCAGAACCAAATAGCGGGCAGCGCTCCAAACATTTTTCAAGCAGAAATCTATGCAATTGAAAAATCTGTTCAGTTTAATCTAGAGTGGAGTTATTGCAAACAGGAGATCATCATTCTGTCCAATAGTTAAGCAGCCATTAGAACTCTAAGCTCCAATATCATAAAATTTAAATTCGTTTGGGATTTTATAGGGGGCTAGACATGAAAAATAAAATTACCCTACAAAGAAATAGCAGATCAATGGATTGGAGAATGGAAAAAGCACTGGAAAAGAAGTTAGATGTGAGGAAAATTAATTATTGGAACAACCTACTAGGGCTGAGACAGGCAAAGATTCCTCTGGGAAACTATAACCAGAGTAGATCTGCAGAATGTATCTGCAATTAATGGAGCGGGTAGAGTACGAAGCCTCTATCCACATTCTCTCCAAGTGTGAAATTCCAGAGCACTACATCTGGGTGCGTATGAAATAGAAGACGAAGATCTGTGGCAATTAAAACCATCCTACATTCTAGAGTTTTTAAAAGGAGTGAGATTGATGGATCAGCTATAAACACTGGGTTCTCGACACCAAATTTATATATACATACATATATGATTAAGTCCTTCTACATCTACCGTGGAAAATTTTATGGCATCGCCACTGGTATCTTCAGAGTTTAGTTATTTTCTTTGTCTCGTTCTATCAGTTGTCAAAAATTACAGTTATATTTGAAAAGTTGGTTAATCTTATATTTATTTAGTTCGGTTTATAGTTTTATCAAATATTAACATAAACTTTTAACACCTACCCCTAGATATTATTTTAAGACGAAAAACCCAAACGGAGTTTTTAGTTGACGCGACCATTTTTCATAACCAAAATATATAATCGGCAGTCGATAACCATATAGTCCAGTGATCACAGCTCCCGACCCACGAAAATTAGTTATGTCGCTGATTTTCTATTTGTTCCGAATTTTGCAAATAACTCGAAATCTATGCCAAATTCAGGAAAAAGTAAAGAGATAAAAAATGTAGTTTAAGAAATTTTCTACAAAAAAGTTTCCTGTGATTTTTTCCCTAAAAGTTTTCATTACGTTGTAAAATGCGCTCAAACTTCGGGTTCGGGGAAATTACGTTCCCGGCTGAACAAGAAACTGCTGTATCTCCTCGAAAACTCAACATTTCGGGACGAAAGAAAGTACATTTTACACGTTAGAGTCTCTACTTTTCAACTGTATCTGCGAAAAAATTCATACTTGTAAAATTTTCTTGGAAAACAACACGAACGGGATTGTTTTTTGGCTGATTGCCTGGGTAAATTTAAAACTAGTAGCGAATCCCGAATATATCGGCCAAAATTTTGATGTTAACTTTTACTGTATTGATAGAGCACCCTCAGAACTACCTACCACTACCACATAACTAATTTTCGTGGGTTTTGGCTCTAATTAGGTGTACTCACTTGGCTAATAAGTATAATCAATGGACTGAATTGTGGAAATATGTGTTGACAGATATTGAGACAACTATTTTATATTATAGTTTACGTTTCTTGTGTTTTTTTAGTAAACAAAATACTAAAGGAGCATAGGTGTTGTTTATATCGGTAAAGTAAAGCATTTTCCAAATACACTTCCCACTATCATTTACAATGAAAAAAATTTTCATTCCTTGGTGTTTTACGTTGAAGATTGTCCAAATTTATATCGATTTCTACAATTTCTTCAATTCTCTTTGCACCATTTTGCGTGGGCGTTCATGCATTTGGATTAGGAAATTATTTGTTGTTCATGCAGATGATTTTTGATTCATCTCAGGTCTGGTTCAGAATCGGAAGAGTAGTATGGTTTAAGACGCCATTTGATTGAAAACATGTCGTTCTATACCTAGGTCGTGTCAATAACAAAAAGACAATTCACTTTTATTATTGCAATTATTTATAAATGTGATAAATGTTTATTGCGATTTCATCTAAGATTAGAATATGGTATTATCATGGTGATACAATAGATTTTATTATATTACACATTATTTTAATAATGGCTTCTACTTAATTTATCAGTTTTTCCTATTTTTTCTTTATTATAAAGTCAGGGCCGGATTAAGATTTATAAGGCCCGGGGCTAAAATAATGACGGGGCCCCCTTAAGGAATTCGAAAACCCGGAAAAATTCACAAAATAATATCAATACGTTAGATTTGTGGTATCAACACATCAAAAAATACAGAATTATATATAGGCTATAGCCCTCCCAAGCCCCTAGCTTAATCCGGCCCTGTATAAAGTAGAACGAAGCTTTTATAGACAGTTTGTTATAATGAAATAATAATGGATAAACCAAATCTACTATAAAGTTGGAATGGGTTTCCTTGAAAACATGTCGGAAATTACAATTCGATATAATTATACATAAACAAACAAGCATAACAAATATTCAAAGCGTTGAATTATAGAAGGTGCTTTCTTAAAAAAATCCCTTTAACGATGTCTTTTTAGTCCTTATCTGCCGTTTTATGATGCCTTGAAGTGTGCCGCTAGCTAGATTTATGGCACCACACAATAAAGTTGTTTTCAAAGAAGTTGAAAGAAATTATGTGCATTTAATTATATTTAGCAACACATGATGGGATGAAAGGATATTTAGTCACAGCAATAGTTTTCATCATAATTATTAATTAGAATATTAATTATATGAGTTTAAAAACGGTACATTAATTTTTCTATATCGGTTTTTATATTTACATGATTAATATTACGGGGAACCAAAAATCGTTCGTACCTCGAAATCCTGTCACACACACATTTTCATTTTATCACTGTAACTAGTTGAATATTAGATTTGTTTTGTCAAATCGATCACAGTTCTGGCGAAAACTTACTTTAGAATATATTTTCCCTTATGGTTTTTGCTTTGAAATTCCATTTTCCAGAAAAAAATCGTATGGGATACAAAAAGGGTTCAGTTCACGACTGGTATCCTGTTTAAACCAAACGCTCTCACAGGCAGGTACATTTTACTCGTCTATTTACGTTTTAGAATTTAATATTCGGTTGTAGCAAGTTAAAAAGGTATAATATTTTTAAAAGTATTTTTAAAAATAATAAATTTTCAAAATTAGTTATCTACGCCTATGTTACATCAAACAAAATTGTCGGCAAGAGTTTTTATAACCTGCAATTGATATTGGAAAAACCATACTTCGTGATTTGCTTCCTTCGTAATTTCAGGTTCGCATAAAAAGTCTTGTATTTCACTTTTTCCATTACCAGAACTTCGTATCTTATCCATTATCCATCACAATATAGCAGATATTTGGTGGTATATTCGGCATTAATTTATTCTGAAACCAAACTACCATAATCCAGGGTGGTATCAGAAATATTCCTGACATAAGCAGATTTATTTTCGGTCAATTTGATACGCCATCTATTAAAGCAGGTATTAATCTTCGTCATGGTCTCTAACAAAGATCAAAATGGCAGTATAATCAGCAAACGTTGCATATTTATTGTATTCAGTAAATAGATACAGGGCCTGGTACCCTACCTTGAGGTACTCCTGCTTCAATTTCTGTAATATGGCAGTTGGTTTTTACTTGAAAATATCTGATTTATAAAATTTTAGTAGCTCCGAATATTAACATATTTAACTTGTAATTTAGGACAAAATGTCAATCTTTATGAAAATCTTCATGTTTGAAATTGATAAATAGCAAATTCGTATTCAATTCTATACAAAAATCTGACAATGTCACTTGTCATAAGTCATTTTTAAGTGGGAAATTTGAATAATACATCTCAAAATCATATGATACATCGATATAATTAAAATAAAATTTAATTTTCTGAATTTTTTGTTATATAAAATGGAAATATCGCTTTATTAAATTCTTCTTTATGCACGAAAGGCCTTACTAAAGTTACCCAACATCCGAAGTATGTAATTGGTGTAGCATGTTACCCAGTAGCGGGTCGATTATACAGAGATTGGTACTTACATGATCCCCACTCGACGTAACATAACCAGTAGCAACCCAGCGGGGTATCGTTAAAGTTGGTAGCGCTTTGAATCGGGGCCGTTATTTAAGAACTTCTTATTATGCGTTTTGTGTAGCGTAGCAGCCAATCGCCCTAATTTCAACCACGAGTTTACGTTAACACACAACATCGATTTAGTTTTGTATTATTAATCAACGAATTAATCAGTTGTCTTTAGAAAAATGTTGTACGACATTCGATGGAAAGTAACTTTCTCACACTTTCTTGAAATTTGTTACTGTCTTTCAAACAAAAAGATAGTGACAATGTTTGCTTCTAAACTTTGCCAAAATTGTTGATAGTACCATTTTAAACGTTTTATTCATCTGTAAATTTTCATAAAATCTTCAATGAAGTGATTAGTGATAGTGATTCGAAAGAAAGAGCTTCTAAAGAGCCGCAAACGTACATCCAAAATTAATCAAATTTTGGCAAAGTTTAGAAACAATCATTGTCACTATCTTTTCGTTTTTTGTTGAAATAAACCATCCAATCGTCTTTCCATTTGCGAATAATATGAAACGATACAACGAGAGAGTCAATAACAAATTTCAAAAGAGTGTGAGAAAGTTTTTGTTGCAGTTAACAACTTGTTACAAATTAATTTACGATGAAAAACATTTAGCAAAGCTTTCAACGTATAATACTGGAAACTGAGCGTCATTACCGAATTATACAACAATATTCGACGACGTTAGCTTCAAGTCATCCAAAAAAAAATTGTACTTTTATCTGATTGAAAAAATTTAGCGTTGAATTCGTTACGGGACGCTCCCTCGAAATGTCACCGGTCGGGTCGGCTCAAACGGCCGACAATACAACATATATTTATGCTAATACAATCAATGACGATATCCGCCTCTCATTGTTGAAAGTTCATTGATATTCAGCGTTGTCTGAACTATTATTCACTCTCCGAGAGAAGAAAGATTCTACCAGGAGATTTCTATTATTTTCGAAACAATCTCTTGTTGCGAAATGCCATTCGCCCAGACTTTGATGATGGCTCCACCTTCGCACATTTCTTTTATTTTGATGGTTACAAGGTGGAACGCATCCGTAGTAGATTTGAAATAAATTGACTATAAATTTAACTGGAAGATCCAGTAGTTGGAGTAGTGCTTGCCGTATGGAGATGTTTGTGGGTATTGATCTTGAACTATAGCTTGGAGCATTCGGGACCTCTGCCTGTCGAGTAGGTCTTGCAAATACTTCTCTATGGAAGAATTATATTTGACAGATCGGAAGATCATCTGCTATAGTAGCATCGGTAAAACAGAGTCGGGTCAGCGAGTAAAAATCCAGAATAATCAACATATTATCTAAATTTTTCATAAATTTACTTGAGATAATACAATTTTGGGGTTTTTATTGGTCTTTTATACCCATAAACCAACAAATATCACCAAAAATACGATTGTAGGTTTTTCTATTTCGTAAAGAGGTCCAAATATACTCTCAACAGTTTCGTTCAGTTGCAGTGTCCAGTCTAATGTGATTAAGGAAAATTTAGAAGGGCCACAAATTGATTTCTCGACATTTTTTCTTATAACTTGTTGTAAATTATCTACAGACAAATATTCATGTGAAATTGTTAATGACATAGAGGAATTATAGTTTATTTCAGAAAGGTATAGAGTAATAAAACCTTATTAGGGTATGCAAAGGGATCACAGAGTGACCCAACGAATATTTAAGCCGATTTCATAGTTTGGCATTGATTTCGTTGTAAAATTCTCTTTCTTTTTATCAAGTGCAGGTAGTACCACCCGGGTTGGGGTCAATATATATGTTTAGCCTATTGTTATCCATTGACAAACAAACGGAAAGCCGAATCTAAAATATTAAACGCAAAACGTAACTGTATAATCTACTACCTAACTGTGTAAACCCTACATAAGACCGAAATTGAGCCGAACTGGACGGTATTCCTCATTTTATTACTCTATACCTTTCTGAAATAGACCATAGTTAGTGTAGAAAATCTATGGTTCACAAACAAGGAATGTGGCGGGTTTCAAACAGCACGTAGAGCTCTAGGAAAAACGAAACGTGATTTGAAAGGAAAGAATTCCAACAATAGACAAAATTATTACTTCGAGATGATAAGAATTATCCTAAAATGAGTAGAAGCCCACTATGGAAACTCTAAAATAAATAAGTTTTGGCTGAAAAACGCATTTCAGAAAGTCTATTGTATTAAAAAGAAACGGTAATTATTTAGAATTAGGGCTCCACCCCAAACTTACTTCAAACATTTTTTCACGCATATAGGGTTGTTTTTTAGTGCTCTGAAAGTACTTTAAGGGTAGGGGAGACATATTTTCCGTCATAACAATCATTATCTTAATTATATATCAATAATTATCTAATCATATCGGAATACACGGTCATCTAGAGCAATAGCACATGAGGTTAGGTTAGATTAGGTGAGGTTAGGTTAGGTTAGGTTAGGTTAGGTTAGGTTAGGTTAGGTTAGGTTAGGTTAGGTTAGGTTAGGTCAGGTCAATCGTTGGAAGCTCATCATGAAATATGTTAATGAAATGCTAAAGAAATATTGCCCCCACCTTGACATAACTTATTTTATCCCCTAAAAGGATCTGAAGTGCAGCAAAAAATTTGGAGTAAGTTTGAAGTGGAGCCCCAATTCTGAATAATTGCCAAAGAAACAATATTATATTACGGAGAGGAAATCAGCTAAGAATTATACAAGAAATGACAGTGCATGAAACCAATGAAACACTGATACGAGGGTTGTATGCAGAGTGATGAGATTGTTGCCTCTCGTAGGGGTTGTCAAAATAAATATTAATGTTTCTTTAGTTATAACCACGTAAAAAACTGTTCACGATAGCTAAATTTACTCAATTACTCAATTGCTGTGGCCTCCTGACTACCTGAAATGTCTTCAATACGCCGAACGGTTTCTAGCTCAGACAGATTAATGAAAAAGTGATTTTTAAATGTGGTTTATACGATGGTTTTAATATTTCTCCTCAAAATATGTGTTTAAGTATACGATAACTTCCTCGTCGGATAAAAATCTGACTCTTTCAAGCGAAACTTCAAAATTAGTAAATCGAAAACAGTCGCTGAGGGCTAGATCTGGCGAATAAGATGGATAATCAACCAACATAAAACCCTGGCACGGAGATTTGTCTCCATAATAATCTATCTACATCATCTAAAGTATTTGCATGAAACCCAAGAAGATTGAAAAGCAAAGATGGACACTAATAACCTCAAAAATGTCCTTTAAATTATTTAAATTTCATGAGGTTTCCATTGTACAAGTTGATAATTTTTTTCACTTTCGTTTGAAAATATGTTGGCGATAAATGACTTTTGAAAAATGAACAATAACGTAACATTAATAACAATGTGAATAAATAAATGAGATAACGAATGATCTATTGAGCAATTACTTTCATTTCAATGTGAAATAAGAAGACGATCCTTTAAAAGTAAGGAGCGTTGTCGATTTCGTTACCTTCGTGTTTCAGAAGCAATGCAACCGAATGTTAATTTGCACGAGCAACAAATTGCCGTAATAACCATTCTTTCATGACGTGAGAAAATTTAAAAAGTTACCTTCGAACAAAAACTATATTTACAAAAAGGAAATATTTTATTGTTACCTTAAAAAATTAACGGTAAATTCTTTTAAAGATATAATATAAAGCTTGGGTCGATTTTAAGCAGGGACGTATCTAAAAAATTACGCCCACAAAAAGAGCTTGTTCGAGCGAATAGGAATTTTACATCGGGCCCAGGGGGGCTGCATTTTTTTATTGGGCTCCACTCATAAAAATATTAGAAATTTCAAACCAATTTAAAATCAACACAACAATCAATTGATTAAACATTTCATGTACCACATTATTAAATATTTTCAAAGTATATTGCATTTTTTAGTCTTTTAAATCTATAAACCTATCAGCTCATGGTTTTGGTCCATTTTGTCACGGGAGGGGGCAAAAGTCGGCCCTGCCTCCACTCCCTAGATGCGTGCGTTAGAGGGGGCTACTTTGCACTTTTTTTTAAATGAAAAATCTGCCCTTAATAAAGTTTCCTCACAACATTTTTGTAACACTCTACAGAATAAAGTAAACCTAACCTAACCTAACCTACTTAAAAATCTATCAACTTTCCCTCTATTGGGTTATTTTATGACTCGACCTACTTGCACTTCTTGGCGCCGAAAATACATGTCGGATTATCTACCCTTCTTGGTCAGACAGGTAAAGAAGGATGGTTAGCGTCCAAATTACACCCGCCGGTGTATCCAAAGTTTGTGGTGATTATATAGCGCAATAAATTCTCATCCTAATAAATATTTTGTGCCAAAACAATTGGGACATATATTAGTGACTATATCACTATTGAATTCACTTTATTTCATTTTGTTCCAAAATCTTCAACATAGTCCACTTTCAAGTCTTTCTACTCAAAAAAGGCGTTCACGTATGCGATATCATCACTGTAGTCTAGATATGGTGAATAAGGTGGCTGCTTAACAAATTCCTCAATTATAGTAAACACCGAAGTGTCCTGATGGAAAATCCCTTTCCTTTTATTCAAATGCGGTTAAAGCGCGTTAATAAAATCTGGAACATGTTCATTTGAATACGCTTTCGATCCAGAATTGTTTCTTCAATTTCTTACACTTTCTTATATATTTATGCTTCTAAATGTTCTTGATTTTAGGTCCCTTCTGTTTTAAAATTAGTTTTTTATAATAATTTTATCTGTCGTTCAAAAATTATTGAAAAAAAATTTTTAAAGCACAAAATCAAGAACATTTAGAAGCATTAAAAGGATTTTTTTATATGTTATAACCTCTTGTATATATTTAACCTCAATCCTGCTGTCGTCTAATACAATTTAGTGTACTACTTCGAATATATCGGTTGTTATTGTAGATTTGGTCGTCATTTAAGCTGATACTGATATGTACTGACATCTTCTGGCAACCTTCGTGTTCTATTTAATAGTTTTTCATGTAACAAGTACAAAAAAAATGCCCGAAAAACATATCAGACTCTTATTTGTTTAGATTTAACAATTTACTTAGACTAGAATTAAATTTTTCGCTTTAGATTAGAATAAATATAAATAATTATAGGATAACTAATATGTAAATTTTCGAAATAAATTCATTACAAATAAGTACATGGAGAGTCCAACACGCAGGTACAAACCATAACCTCGGATGTACCGTCATTGCCAAATGTATTAACGCGAGAAATAAATGGATGTAACAAGCGTTTCGTACGAAGACAAGAAACACTAAACGTAGAAGAACGAACAGATCCTTTCACTCTATGCGGAATCCTGCAATCGGTGGCAAAATCCACTTATATTGATATAGGCGCCACTTTTGTAACATCTCTTACAACGCCAGAGATAACAACAGACTGTGTAGTCTTTGTGAGTAGGTGAAGAAGCACCGGTGAAGCGCAATTGTAGTTTATTGTGATCGGTGTGATATCGAATCGTTCATATTTTGGCGACAGTTCGTAAAAAAACGTGAGTCGAAAATTATAATTAACAAAATTAAAATTGCAAATCGATTAAAACTAAATATCCAAAAATATATATTAAAAGCTTTCGAAAACTATGTTTTCATCATCGAGGAATCAATTTTAAATTATTTAACTACAAAATTTAGAATCCAACACCTTTGATTAGCATTTAATTACTAATTTTAGTTATAAGAATTTAAAAAAAAACTTTATTTACAGTAGAATGATTTTATTTTAAAAATATCTATTCATATCTTTAAAATTATCAATCTTGTCGAATAAATTGTTAAATATTAGTTCATCAGAATTATAACTGCTTTTAAATATAATGATTGGAGAGAGTTGTACTTTACTTTGTTAAATGGGGGATATCCAAAAGTACTGCTTGGCTTTGATCAAGAAATTTCCCACAACAAGAAGCTTTTACTATTAGAAGAAAGATAGAAAATAAAATGCGAGTACTGGTTTCAAATTCAATAGGAGCAGATCCTAAACTGTCACTCAGAAATCATTACAAATATCAGTAAAACAATTAATTAAAGTCAAAATTTTGTACACTTTAGATGAAGGTGTCTAAGCAAGGTGTCTTAAGTGAAGCAGGTTTTAGAAAATTTAATAAACAAAATGTTAATGGTGATTTCCGTTTCAAATACTGTCTATATTGAAGCGGAAGTAACCTCCATTATGTAACCAAAACAGGAAAGCAGTATTTCAAAAAAGGAAAGTGCAATACGAGCCGTGGAACCTTACATTATTATTAAAATTAAATTTTTATGCCTTAGACCTCTTTTATACGATTTTTTTGATAAATTTCGTATATAAATATATTTTTTTGTCGATGACCGAGAAGGCTAATAACGGGCTATTTTAGTGGTTGCACTGTTCATAAAATTAGAGCAAAAATCAAAGAACTGGGCAGTTGTAAATCTGTCTTAAGTGAAGCAGGTTTTAGAAAATTTAATATACAAAATGTTAATGGTGATTTCCGTTTCAAATACTGTCTATATTGAAGCGGAAGTAACCTCCATTATGTAACCAAAACAGGAAAGCAGTATTTCAAAAAAGGAAAGTGCAATACGAGCCGTGGAACCTTACATTATTATTAAAATTAAATTTTTACGCCTTAGACCTCTTTTATACGATTTTTTTGATAAATTTCGTATATAAATATATTTTTTTGTCGATGACCGAGAAGGCTAATAACGGGCTATTTTAGTGGTTGCACTGTTCATAAAATTAGAGCAAAAATCAAAGAACTGGGCAGTTGTAAATCTGTCTTAAGTGAAGCAGGTTTTAGAAAATTTAATAAACAAAATGTTAATGGTGATTTCCGTTTCAAATACTGTCTATATTGAAGCGGAAGTAACCTCCATTATGTAACCAAAACACGAAAGCAGTATTTCAAAAAAGGAATGTGCAATACGAGCCGCGGAACCTTTTATTATTATTAAAATTAAATTTTTACGTCTTAGACCTCTTTTATATGGTTTTTTTGATAAATTTCGTATATAAATATATTTTTTTGTTGATGACCAAGAAGGCTAATAACGGGCTATTTTAGTGGTTGCACTGTTCATAAAATTAGAGCAAAAATCAAAGAACTGGGCAGTTGTAAATCTGTCTTAAGTGAAGCAGGTTTTAGAAAATTTAATATACAAAATGTTAATGGTGATTTCCGTTTCAAATACTGTCTATATTGAAGCGGAAGTAACCTCCATTATGTAACCAAAACAGGAAAGTAGTATTTCAAAAAAGGAAAGTGCAATACGAGCCGCGGAACCTTTCATTATTATTAAAATTAAATTTTTACGTCTTAGACCTCTTTTATATGGTTTTTTGATAAATTTCATATATAAATATATTTTTTTGTTGATGACCAAGAAGGCTAATAACGGGCTATTTTAGTGGTTACACTGTCCATAAAATTAGAGCAAAAATCAAAGAACTGGACTTGCCAAAAATAGAAAAAGAAAAGTATAATTTGTAAATAAAAAATAGTTCGATATGAAAAATATATTATTATTTTGAAAATTTTTCGAAAAAGAAAAAGAGAGAAAAATTGTTTATAATTTGTAGAAAAAAGCTTGTAAAAAACCAAGAAACAAACAAACAAATAATTAAATAAAGACAAATAAGAGAAAATTTATTTTGAAAATATCTAAAAAAATCTAATTCTATTATGCATCATTTTTTAGTTAACAATCAACAACTTTTCTACTTCAATGAGAGTTTGAAAGGCAGTAATAGAAATAGTTAGTTATATGTGGAATTTCAGTCAGTTTTAATTGTCATTACTTCGAATTGAAACTTGATTATTTTGTGGAGGATGACGTGTGGGTGAATAAATTATAAGATATTTAAAAAAATACTATATATATTTGTCTTAATTTGTTGGATTATTTATTTTAAATCAAACCAAAAATCAGTTTGCTTCATAAAGACTTAACAAAAACTTAAGAATCTAAGATAATTCTTGTTTCCCCTGTAACTTTTTCTTTGGATATCTAAGTACATATATGGTTATAGGATGTACCTTATTTTATTTTGTTCAAAATTATTCCAAAAAATTGGAGTGGCTAAAACATTTTTATCAAAATAGTTGACATTTGACAAAAAAGTCAAAATTTCAAATTTTAAACCTTGATTTCGTGGTAAATCGTCTTGACTTTGGGTCCTTTCAATTGAAATTAATTTTTTAACCGATAAAAATCTTGATTTTAACTATTTTCCAATTACTGATTGTTACAGAGTTGTGCAGTTATGGTAAAATTGGAAAAACATTATGTTTTTCCAAAATTTTTGAAAACCGGTGAAAATAAGGAAGAAGAACTTCAAATAAAAGTTGTAGATCTTCTAATTTCACGCAAAAACGGTCCTCATAGATTTTTTGCTAATATTAATATTTAAAAAGTTAGGGCAGCTAGGATAGAAGTGATAAGTATTTTTTCAAAATTCAATTTAATAATAATCTCCATCACGTTATTATTTTCAGTTTCATTATTAATATTGAAGAATTTAATTCACGTCTTATATAATTAGAACTTTCTCTCCCGTTTTAAGGCACCCGCACCTCCAAGTTGGTATTTAGTTTCCCCGCCTGTCGACGATTACAAAATTTTTGGATTAAACAATTCAACCGTCCATCATAAATAATTTCGATGATTTATTTATAAAATAAACAAGAAAAATAAATTATGACACGTACATAGAAACCTATTGTTCTTTTCAAGATTGAATAATTGGTGAATCATACAGAATCAGATATATGATTAGAAGAATTAATAGAAATGTACATTCATCGAAATATTTTCTAAGCAAATGTTCATTGGAAAAGGTACTTGAAATGAACTGACGAAATTTCGTCTATGATCTATTTTTAGGAATGAGAGAGTAATAAAACGATGTATCTTGTTATCAAAGGTCATCATTTCTTTTAGAAAATTTTTATAATAATATTCACGAGTAACGTACTAAGTTTTGCATTGCAAATTAGTTTTATTACTCTCGCGTGCATAAAAATAGACTATAGTCTACTCTTTTATGACCAGTATTTAAATTAGATCCCTGGATAATATCGAACAACTGCTCACGGTGAATATAAAATCATCGTTGTTTTAGACATTAATTTTTCAACTCGTGCAATATTTAACAATTCGTATCTCTTCGATCTTCTATATTGTGTAGTTGAAAGTGTGCCTTCTGATTCTCATACCTAATCTTTATGCTTTATCGAACTTCCCTTATTAATAACTTATAACCATCTTCCAAAAGACTCGTAGATCTATTATTAGCCTCTACATAAAGTTTTTTCAAACCAGCTTCAAATATTTCTCGCATATGTTATTAATAATTAATAGCCATCTTCCAAAAGACTTGTAGATCTATTATTAGTCTCTACATGAAGTTTAATCAAACCAGCTTCAAATATTTCTCGCATATGTTATTAATAATTAATAGCCAGCTCCCAAAAGACTTGTAGATCTATTATTAGCCTCTACATGAAGTTTATTCAAACCAGCTTCAAATATTTCTCGCATATTTGCACATATCTTATTAGTAATTAATAGCCAGCTTCCAAAAGACTTGTAGATCTATTATTAGCCTCTACATGAAGTTTAATCAAACCAGCTTCAAATATTTCTCGCATATGTTATTAATAATTAATAGCCAGCTTCCAAAAGACTTGTAGATCTATTATTAGCCTCTACATAAAGTTTTTTCAAACCAGCTTCAAATATTTCTCGCATATTTGCACATATCTTATTAGTAATTAATAGCCAGCTTCCAAAAGACTTGTAGATCTATTATTAGCCTCTACATGAAGTTTAATCAAACCAGCTTCAAATATTTCTCGCATATGTTATTAATAATTAATAGCCATCTTCCAAAAGACTTGTAGATCTATTATTAGTCTCTACATGAAGTTTAATCAAACCAGCTTCAAATATTTCTCGCATATGTTATTAATAATTAATAGCCATCTTCCAAAAGACTCGTAGATCTATTATTAGCCTCTACATAAAGTTTTTTCAAACCAGCTTCAAATATTTCTCGCATATGTTATTAATAATTAATAGCCATCTTCCAAAAGACTTGTAGATCTATTATTAGTCTCTACATGAAGTTTAATCAAACCAGCTTCAAATATTTCTCGCATATGTTATTAATAATTAATAGCCAGCTTCCAAAAGACTTGTAGATCTATTATTAGCCTCTACATGAAGTTTATTCAAACCAGCTTCAAATATTTCTCGCATATTTGCACATATCTTATTAGTAATTAATAGCCAGCTTCCAAAAGACTTGTAGATCTATTATCACCCTCTACATAAAGTTTTTTCAAACCAGCTTCAAATATTTCTCGCATATGTTATTAATAATTAATAGCCAGCTTCCAAAAGACTTGTAGATCTATTATCACCCTCTACATAAAGTTTTTTCAAACCAGCTTCAAATATTTCTCGCATATGTTATTAATAATTAATAGCCAGCTTCCAAAAGACTTGTAGATCTATTATCACCCTCTACATAAAGTTTTTTCAAACCAGCTTCAAATATTTCTCGCATATGTTATTAATAATTAATAGCCAGCTTCCAAAAGACTTGTAGATCTATTATCACCCTCTACATAAAGTTTTTTCAAACCAGCTTCAAATATTTCTCGCATATGTTATTAATAATTAATAGCCAGCTTCCAAAAGACTTGTAGATCTATTATCACCCTCTACATAAAGTTTTTTCAAACCAGCTTCAAATATTTCTCGCATATGTTATTAATAATTAATAGCCAGCTTCCAAAAGACTTGTAGATCTATTATCACCCTCTACATAAAGTTTTTTCAAACCAGCTTCAAATATTTCTCGCATATGTTATTAATAGTTAATAGCCAGCTTCCAAAAGACTTGTAGATCTATTATTAGCCTCTACATGAAGTTTAATCAAACCAGCTTCAAATATTTCTCGCATATGTTATTAATAATTAATAGCCAGCTTCCAAAAGACTTGTAGATCTTTTATTAGCCTCTACATAAAGTTTTTTCAAACCAGCTTCAAATATTTCTCGCATATGTTATTAATAGTTAATAGCCAGCTTCCAAAAGACTTGTAGATCTATTATCACCCTCTACATAAAGTTTTTTCAAACCAGCTTCAAATATTTCTCGCATATGTTATTAATAATTAATAGCCAGCTTCCAAAAGACTTGTAGATCTATTATCACCCTCTACATAAAGTTTTTTCAAACCAGCTTCAAATATTTCTCGCATATGTTATTAATAATTAATAGCCAGCTTCCAAAAGACTTGTAGATCTATTATCACCCTCTACATAAAGTTTTTTCAAACCAGCTTCAAATATTTCTCGCATATGTTATTAATAGTTAATAGCCAGCTTCCAAAAGACTTGTAGATCTATTATTAGCCTCTACATGAAGTTTAATCAAACCAGCTTCAAATATTTCTCGCATATGTTATTAATAATTAATAGCCAGCTTCCAAAAGACTTGTAGATCTTTTATTAGCCTCTACATAAAGTTTTTTCAAACCAGCTTCAAATATTTCTCGCATATGTTATTAGTAATTAATAGCCAGCTTCCAAAAGACTTGTAGATATATTATTAGCCTCTACATGAAGTTTAATCAAACCAGCTTCAAATATTTCTCGCATATGTTATTAATAATTAATAGCCAGCTTCCAAAAGACTTGTAGATCTATTATTAGCCTCTACATGAATGATTAATAATTTTTTTCTCGCATATTTGTTGTATTTTCATAGAATTGAACAAATTACACCGAAGAATTGGTTATGATTATTTGCTTTTTGGCTCTTTTGGGATTTACTAATTTACCCAAAACACGTTCCACTCAATGATCTAAATCTTGTTTGTGAATCTACCCACTTTGCGATCTGAGTCCACAACGCGTTGTGGGTTATAAATCGTCCGAATTCGCCAATTAAGTACAATGTATATAAATCCGAAACTTCACTACTTTCGTTTGGATTGCGATGTTAGTAAGTCTGGTTTTACCTTGATCCTTTTTCTCTTCAACCACGATGTTTTTTCTTTCCTTACATCTTTATTTTAGTATATCCGTTTAGTCAATTTTTTCTTCGTTCTTAGAAATAATCCGCAATCTAATAAATCGCCATATTGTAATTATTATTGTTTCTTTTCAGATCCCATCACCCAGACCGGATTCCCACATCTGCTTACAATTTTCCTAATCAAGTCGTGATTTCACGTGTTCCTAATAATAAAATAAACAAAAATAGAATTACGTGTATCGTATCCTCGTTAACTCATCGTTTCTGGGATAAACTTGCGTTAGATTATAATTTTTTTTTATCATTAGTGTAGCGACTATAAAGATAAAAAGCCAACATGTTTGCGATCATGCAGATTGACAACGACGTTAGCGGAGGTCAATTCAGGAGGAAAATGAGGTCCAAGTGCGAGTTCGTGTGCAAGTATTGTCAAAGGAGGTTCACTAAACCGTATAATCTCATGATACACGAAAGGACGCACAAAAGTCCTGAAGTTACTTTTAGTTGCGAGATATGCGGAAAAAGTTTCAAGAGACAAGATAACCTCAAACAGCATAGGTAAGATATCGTTTTATTTTTTTAATATTTTATAATTAATTATCGATTAATATCTTTCTCGTTTTTATTTTAATAAAATTTTGTCGAAAAAATTCAAAATTTACGAAATTAAATATAGAAAAATAAAATTATATCGAATTATCATAAATTTCATCAAGTTTAAGTTTAATCATACATTTTTACAAATGTGCCTTTTATTTTTAGTCGATTTATTTGATTTTCTTAACGTCTATGACCTTCGAAATACCTACGCGTCCAATAAGGCCTCTACGACAACTAAAATAATTTAAATTAAACAGAAAACGCAGTTTTTAATCTTTTGATTATACTTTTTTCATTGAATTAAAGTACATACGATATTTATGGACAAATGACCTTCACAGCTGTGGTTGAATTTTGTAGACGCAACTTTGAATCTTCCAGCGTGTGTTGACGAAGACCTCTGATTTCTAATAACCTCTTAAAAAGAAATCTAATGTTATTAAATCACACGGTTCAGGAGGCCAAACGAAATAGTACACGACCTGGAAATGTCTCATGAAATTATTTGAGTTTTTCATAGGTTGTACGACATATGGAACCGTCTTGTTGACACCACATCAATATCCTCAGTCTGTATTATCATTTCGCGATATTGAGCACAGTCACTGATCCGGAAAATCAGCTATTCGATATTGACTTGTTTTTGATCGACCAGTTTGCTTGGCTTCTCCAACAGATACTGCATTTTCACAGTTGAGCGAACTTATTTGATGAAATGTTCGAGATACTTTTGAAACTTGATCCAAAACGTGCTCTATTTCTTCTTTCAGCTGTTTTACCCCTATACAATACAGTCTCGAGGTCCTGTTGTCGTTTTTCCTTTACAATTAGAATTAGAAAAATCGATTGTGGTGGAAATAAATATAAATGAGTGGATAGCCTGTAAGAAAATCAAATACCTCTCAATTTCTTTTGAATTTTTCGTGTTCGAAATTTTATTATTTAAAATCATATTCGTTGATAATTTATTTCAGTATTATATAATCTGAGTTAGTTAACACGCATTTTTTTGTCCTATTTAAGTTATCAAAGTGTGGCAGTAAACTTGAAGAACGTACAGAATGAAAATATAGATTAGATAAAATTAGATCCCATTTTCTTTTACAATATAACTACACTAGTAAATATTTTTAATTAGATATGGCTTTATTGTTTTTTAAAATATTGTGTAGAAAAACCTCGCAATTTATTTTCCAAACAAGGACTTATCAATTCGTCGTTTTGACTGATGGTACTTTAAGAAGATAAGACCCATACAGTCCATTGTTGTTTAGTTTTGGGTCCATATGCATAAATCCATGATTTGTTACGATCTTATAGACGTGGTAGCGTGATTTGAAACCCGAACCAATCTTTTTGAGAAACAAATGTTTGTGCAATATTAAATGGACATAAAGCCCAAATTTGCCTCAATTTCTCATCACATGATGATTTCGCAATATCAGTTTGCGCATAGCATCGGAGTTTGTAAACTGATTGAAAATCAGCTAAACACGATGACTCGAGATGGTGCTTCATCACAAAAAATCGAAGACAATCATCGCACAAAAATGTCTGAGATCTAATTCCATTTTTTTATTAAAACGAATGTTTCAAGTGGATGAAAACTCGTATCAAAACACATTCTGATCCCAAGCTTGGATAATCATTGGTATGGCCAAGGCTGGGTCAACCAACCTTGGCACGAGCCTAGGTTGATAATATTGGCCAAGGCTGGGATACCCAGGCTTGGCACAAGCTTGGGTGGCCAATGAATGACCAAGGCTGGGTATCCCAGTCTTGGCCCGAGCTTGGGTGATCATTGGTATGGCCGAAGCTGAGTTAAGTAGGCCAATACAGGTACGCCGAAGCTAGACTTCCCAGGACTGGCCAAGGCTTGGCCCCTTTGTCAACTCTGGACCAAGGCCATTAATGTTTGAAAAGATTCCCAACAGTTTTACGTCATACATTTAATTTTACGGTTACATCGTTGATAGGCCTGTCTCCCTTTGCGAAACGTTGCGTAAAATTTTCTTTTCCCGTGATGCACTTTTCAAATGTATCAATTTTTCATTACAGAAAACTGTTCCTGGAAATCATTTCCTCGATAGTTTCTTTCTTGTTCGCTAGCTTATAAAAATCGTCGTTGGTTTCCTCCATAACTGCCATTAGAATGTTTTACCTCAACCTCTGGAACTTCACTCTCACCAACGAAATATTTGAATAAGGTGAAGCTTTCATCTTTTTTGTTGAGTTTCTTAAATTTACTTTTACATTAATTGTTTCAATGTATTAAACTGCTCAATTGGTTTGAAGCTTCTAGGTTATTGGCGTTTTCTTTATAATTATTATCTACATTGTCTTTATTATCATCTTCATCTTCAAGTTGCCTGTTTCCTGGTCACTATCCATCGACTTGTCTTCGTTTTTTTTACCGGAGCTGTTTTTCTATACCAAATTCCCTAAATACCGTCTTCAACTCTCAATCGGTTCGTAGATTTGCGACAAATTATTTTGGAATAAGACAACAACATGTCCAAACATGGCAGTATATGGAACCTTTATCCATTAACTGGACAAATTTCAAATCTTCTGACGATCATCGCTTGCAGTTTCCATCGTCAATCCACGTCATGAGCATATTTTGTGTATCCTGATTTGTACTTTCCACTCTGCCTTATGACTAACTTTGATATGGTTTGCTAAAGCCACAACCACTTGGAACATAATTCTTAAATAACTTCGTTGATTTCAATTATTTGAATTTAGTTTACTGGCCCTAATACACTCCATCCGGATAGGAATGCATGTTGATTAAGTTTATCTCAGAAAAAACGTCGGTTCAACCCCAAGTCCTTTTTTGACAAATGTTTGATGTCATTAATTTGTTTTATTAATGTAAACAACCAGTTTTATCAACTATTAGTTTCGATACAAATTAAAAATAGCAACGATTACACTATAATTATGTTTATTAATAAAAACTTATTTGACAATGACAATTATGTATAACGCAGTTTTTTTTTATTATAACGTAAACTATCAAACTTCTAATAGCATATCTTATAATTTAGTGGCAAAATTACAATGTTTAGACATATGGATTTTATTATCTTTTAGTCATACCATCGTTTTTGTTTCCTACGGTTTTATGAACGTCGGTAAATCAATTTTAGATAGCGATTTACATCCAGATGAAATTTAAATATTACTTATAGCTTTATAATAAATTTATTATCATAATTAAATTACTTACATAAATTTTAATGGAAAGTATCGATTATTATGTTGAAAAATAACATTACAGCTACAATAAATCCACCACGTTCATTTTCAGCGATACATTATGAGATTTAGATACTTTTGGCATAGATATCAAACTTACACATACCATACTGAGTCTAAGTATACTCATTCCACCTCTATATCATGTCGAAGAATCATCAGAGATTAAGTAACACACTGCAAATGTCTCAAACTTTTTACTGATGAAGATCAAAGGGAATCTTAAACCATAAGCAAAGTCTTTCAATATCATAATTTCAAGAATGCGATTTAGATGCCGCTTAATAGAAAATTACGTCAAGTCACCAATATGCATGTATTACTTTTTGATGTTGATTAACTCGATCTTCCAAGAGTTAAAAATAGCAGTGTTGGATTATTTGCGTTTCAAGTTCCCTCCCAAGTTTTGCAAACCATTATAACAACTGTTTTTATCGATGAGAAATGATTGGAATGCGATAGGGAGTTTTTGAACACTTGAATTGGTTGAGTTAGAGAGGACCTAGGCGCGGAGTTATGTGGAGTTATGGATTTTTGTAGATTTTTGACAATTTTTCTACATTCAAAGATCTATATCTCAGATTCTAATATAGCTACATAGTTCGTTTTGGTTTAAAAACACTCACTGAAACACTTTCTTTCTTTTGAGTTTTTGAACACTTGAATTGGTTGAGTTGGAGAGGAGCTAGGCGCGGAGTTATGTGGAGTTATGGATTTTTGTAGATTTTTGACAATTTTTCTACATTCAAAGATCTATATCTCAGGTTCTAATATAGCTACAGAGTTCGTTTTGGTGTAAGAACACTCGTTGAAACACCTTCTTTCTTTTGAGTTTTTGATCATTCAAATCGGTTGAGTTGGAGAGGAGCTAAGCGCGGACATTCAATGTGGAGTTATGGATTTTTGTAGGTTTTTGACAATTTTTCTACATTCAAAGATCTATATCTCAGATTCTAATATAGCTACAGAGTTCGTTTTGGTGTAAGAACACTCGCTGAAACACCTTCTTTCTTTTGAGTTTTTGAACACTTGAATTGGTTGAGTTAGAGAGGACCTAGGCGCGGAGTTATGTGGAGTTATGGATTTTTGTAGATTTTTGACAATTTTTCTACATTCAAAGATCTATATCTCAGATTCTAATATAGCTACATAGTTCGTTTTGGTTTAAAAACACTCACTGAAACACTTTCTTTCTTTTGAGTTTTTGAACACTTGAATTGGTTGAGTTGGAGAGGAGCTAGGCGCGGAGTTATGTGGAGTTATGGATTTTTGTAGATTTTTGACAATTTTTCTACATTCAAAGATCTATATCTCAGGTTCTAATATAGCTACAGAGTTCGTTCTTTTCTATTATAATGATTTTTGATACTTATTTACTGGATTCGATGCGAGCGAAGCTGCGGGTAAAAGCTAGAAAGATTTAGTGGAGGAACGAGAGATAAAAGTCTTAAGAGACAAAGGATATTTGAGAGAAATAATGTGGAAAAACAATAAAGCAAAAAGGACGATTGGAATGAGGAATCTCAGTTATGATAAGATGTGATGAGAAGGGCTAGAGAATGTAAATTTGGTCGAGGAGGATATCATGTCAAAAGACTGCCAGAAAGTAGTGGAAAAAACCACAAACCGTATACATGGAGATCCGTAGGTAGATGACCGAAAAGATGCAAGCGTCTCAAGAGGAGTATGCTAATTATTAAACTGAAAAGGGTGCCATCGAAAGAAGAAGACATATTTGTGTTGATGATAAAAAAATTTGAATTTTAGTAGTGGCTTCACAAGAATTGCCACCCTTCTTAAACCTTAGGGGTTTACTTCGACAGACAGATTTATGTGATTCAATTCAATTGTAGAAATAGATTCATAGATTCATAGTTTCATTTTGTATTAATGGGAAGGAATTCCAGGTGAGAAAAAGAGCAAAGAATGTATATTTGCTGCAAAAACCTAAATAAATAAATATTCGCTCACGAGACCACCAAATGTCTCTTCCAATGGACCAAATAAATAATAGTGGAGACAAATCTGGACTTTCAAGAGGATGTTTAGTGTTTCCTAAATCAATAAGTCCAACGTTTTCTTCGTAAGCCAAACTGTATGCGGGTTGGCGTTGTCTTGAAGCAATATCGCGTCGTACAGGTTTCACCGTATATTTAAGAAGGTTACTATAATATATCTCGCTGATAATTGTTGTTCAGTGGAAAAATTAAGGGTAAAAACTCAGATCACGTTTCCCATTTATCGTGTGACCTTCCCTTTAACTGGCGCGCCTTCGTCTTCGTATTCCTCCACTCCATAGACACGCGTTTATATTCCGAAATATAGTGATGTACCCATACCTCGTTTGTGGTCAATATTCGGTGCAAATGATTTTCTTTTTCCTCTTCATACCGCTGCTGAAGACACGTGCAAACTTCCCGGCGTGTGAATTTTTACTCAAAAGTCAAAAGTCTTGGCACTTATCTGGCTAAAATTTTGCGGTCTCGCGTACAGTACTGCGTCGGTCTTCTACAGCGTTGACTTTTCCGGAAAACGGAACAGATCAATCTAACATACAGTGCACCAACTACCACGACATTAAAGTTTTCGCGCGTTTATTCAAAAATTCCGGTTTATATCCGTATAAAGTACCGGATTTTATTAAAGGTTACATCTAATAATAATTGATAATAGTTCTTGTCAAGTCCACGGATAATTTTTCTCATATTGCCATGTTGTTTTGACATAATTCGAGATTATTTTGTTTATTGACGTGGATACAAGGAAATTAATGATATGAAATATACTATTTCATATCTTCGATGATAAGATTTGTTCTTGATTCAGCGTTATCCGTTTTAAAAAGGTTTTTATTTGTTATTTACAAACCATGACCCTACCTTTTTGATCAATATTATTTGTTTAATTCCTTTATCTATTTTACCTATTTTCTAGTTAGAATATTAGAAACGTTATCGAGGAATTTTTTGTAATTCCAGACTAAAATAATTAAGAATTTTTATGTCGAAATGTACTTTTACGCAGTTGATTGAACATACACAAGTTGTTGAAAGATTTAACAGCCTTTTTTATGACGCGTTTCTACATAAATCAAAATGTCTTCGAAACGACAAAATGCAGAGGTAGTTTCCTAAACGTTTTAAACTTTTTATCCGGCGGTATTACTAAACAGTTAAGAGATTTTTTATGTCACGAGGAAGTCGTAAAAAAAACGCGATGATTCGTAGGTGTTTAAGGAGTATAATTTTTATTGTTTTCTTATAAAATAAACCAATTAACATACGTGTTTAGGTTTGTAACACTTGGTAGTTAGCACAATTATAAAAAAAAAACAGAAAATTAACCATCATTGACTGGTATACGCAGTTTAAACGTTAAAAAAGTATTGGAATTACGCATAGTGAAACTTTAGATGTCCCAAGTATCATCAGAAGTAGTATAAGGGACAGAGGAAAGGGCTGTTACCTGGATAACACCAATTTTGTTGTGAAGACCACGTCCAAAGTCATTTAAGTCACACTCTGGCAACCAACGTTTGCCACTTTCATGTATCTTATCATATGATTGGCTGCCTGTTTTATTTTCACAACCATTTGGCTATTCCGTGGTAACCATGTAGCAGCTACTAATAGCGACGCAGATTCAAGTTTTTCCATTGGTTACATCCACATGGCTTCTACTAAAAATGTTACTTAAGAGGTTGATTGCCGACTACTCCGATCAAAGTGTACTGGCATCAATCAACGATGGCGTCGCTGAACATGGATGTCCAATCTGGACCTTCATGCCTAACCTGGACCATCTGGACTGCAGAAAAAAGAGGATGATTGTTCGAAAAACCACTCAGATTAAAAGCTATTGTAGTATTTAGAAGGGGTGACGAATATGAAGATGAAGATTATCAGAAGAATCGGGATATAAAATGATTCAGATGCAGACGGACATGATGATGACTAGTCGTTAGGAAATCGACCGGCTTCGCCTGTAAAAACTGGTACAGATCAGACTGATGCTGAAGCAAATTTCCAGCAAAATATTACTGCCTGACGCCGACCACTCCGACCGGGGTATCTTTTTTTGAAAACCTGATGAAACTATAATTTACATGAATAAATGCAATAAAACAAATAAAACCTAATGGCGTCTGAGAATGCCTAAAATATGGTCGGCAAAAAACCTGTTAAGGTGTATATGTAATTGAGAAAGTTTCTATTCAAATGGTAGACGCGTTTCTTCACGAAAAACCAGATATTGATGACTCAAACCGTCTTATAACGTCGAGTACGTGTATTTTTCTTTAGGTTGAGCGTAAATAAAAATCACACGCGGTCAAATCTAGTGTGTGGTGTGAGTGTTGAATAACTTTTACTTTATACAATGTAAAAATTGAAAACCAGCGAAGTTCACCTTGTCCTTCCCTTATTACTACAAGAGATGAGGAGATCAAAGAGGTCATAGGGGTCAGTAACAGTTTTGAAATGGTGAGGGTGAAAACTGATTTAGCATGAAATGTATTGACAATATTGATAATTTCTTCATTCAGGTTATCAAAATATTTCAGGTGATTTTAGCAGAACTAAAACCTTCACTACCTCCAGACCACCGGTAGATTAAATTAGATGAGTTAGGGCGCAAAGGCCGTGAATCTATGTCGTTAACATTGACGTATTGATTTATTTTGTACCCTGGACTGTTCACCAGTCAACCAAGTGAGCTACTTGTCTGGGAGCGATGCTGCTCACCTCTATGAACATCCTGGCACTCATATTCTTGTATAATAATAGTTTTCCTGATGTTATTCAGTGTCCAATGAACAAACCAGTAACTTTTCTTAGCTCATCTTTGCTTAATGGAAGGGTCTTTGGTTTCCTTCCGTTTTCTACTTTGTATGATCATGTTTTGTCGGTTTTTTATTGAAGTTATAGGTGAACAGCTTTTTTATAAGATTGGATGCATCCCAATACTAGTTTCAATTCAATTATTATAAGAGTGACCCCCCGGTAACTTTTAAGCCGGGTTAAGTTTGTCGGTAGAACCATCTGTAAAAGTCGATATCTTCGGTTTAAACTGACGTTTGAGGATTGGACTTAACTTGTTAATTGCACTTGAGGAAGATGCCAGTCGATAAAGAAAAAGAAAAAAATACTGTTTATAATATTGTATGGTATTGAGTGAGATTTATTATTGCGTCGCATTTATGAATAAATTATAGTTCGGTCTTTATTTGGCATTGGTCATAAAAGAGCACAAATTAGTCCTCAACTGTTTTTTCACTACGATGTCATTTATTTTTGGTGACAAGCGAAAAGTGACGAGAGCCCAAACCCGCTTTATTATAAGTAATAAACTGACATTTTGCATGGTCTGTTGCTTGTCTATACCAAAAATTTATTCGTAAAAAATTTACTGTCCCCAATTATTTGGCAATAGTAGAAACACTTTTAATTTTCTGTAACTAATTCTCATCGGTCGACGACAAAAGGTGAAAGAGTAAAAATTATTAGTCGTAAAAGTCTTCCTTGGAAACCTACCAGAGGCGTATGAATGAATAAAAAATTTTACTAAACTCTTAATTATATCAAAAATTATTCGTCAAATGAATTTTTTATTAACAACATTCAGTTCCACTTAATGTTGAGAATCAAAACTTCTGTAACATCCTGTATATTTTCAGCAGCAAAAATTCAATCTACCAGAGCGGTTTAATGATTTTCATAGTTTCAGTCATATTTTTAATATCATCTGTCAAAGGTCACCTCGATCTAAACTAGCCTTGGTTCACTCAAAGGGCTTAGGTCTATTCCGTTACCCTTATTTTCCAAAATTTGGCAACTTAGCTAAATAACTAACCAGTCTACTATCTTTTTACCTTTTACACATTATTTTGAAGCATTTCAAGCCAGAATGAATTTTCTATATCAAAGCAGATGACTGTTCTTCTTCTTTACACTCTTTGCAATAATTATCCCTATTTATTGAGACGTGTCCCAACGTGATTACGTCCAATAATCATCCCAAAAGTTTTCTCATTATCTCTTTTATTTTCTCATCATTATCGTTGACCAAATCGCTCTGGACATGGCGCAAACACTTTTCTTTGACCATGTGTACTAAATTTTGACTCTGATTCCTGTGTCAATAAAATCCTGCTACTGTGTCTTAGCTCCATAGATAGTAGACCTGCTACTATATCTTCTGAATCCTCTTCCATCGTATCATCCGACAAATTTTCACGTAAATCTCACCGACAGATGTTTCGCGTTTTGTGAGTGATTTTCTTCTTTCAAAATTGTTCTTATGAATCCGGTTCATGCTAAACCTTCGGCATAGTCATTCCAATTCCAAAAACTATCTGCGAGGTGGGTACCGCGTTTCATTAATACTGATTAAAACCTCGATCGCATTAAAAATCCAAACATATCTTTAAATTTGATTCTAGTGAATTTTTTAGTCGATTGGTCACAATAGGTGATAGTAGGGAACTCCAGAAACGAAAATATAGTAGAAACAAGAGAAGAAAAACCGTTTTTTAGGTTAATAAGTTAATGATAACATCCTTTCTTTCTAGTTCGATACGTTGTTAGACGGTTGGGTCCAGCGATTTCCTTAATTGTAGTCTAACTTTCAATTCGAAAATGTCTTGAAAAAAAAAGGGCTTTTATAATAGTTAATTAGCTGATTTTATAAATTTTATGTGTTATAAGAGTTATTTTTCTAACTATAATGGGAGTTTAAATTAAGTATATTCAAATTTTATACCACTGCTTTCAGAAATTTAGTTCTTCACCCGGTTATGGAAGTAATTTCGTTCTCACTGACTCGGTGTGATGTGGTGATACATATTACGAAAGATTTTAATTTATTGGTTTTTAACTAGCGGTCAAAACACAATATTCTTTTCTTCTCTGCATCCAACTTTGTCGAATAAACAATAAAAACTTGAGAGCTTCATCTTTTATTCAGTACAACGAGAGTTGTGTGAATACGATCCGAAGATGTCAGGACTTATCAGGTCATTTTTAACGTTTTTGTTCTACAATCGTATTAGCGAGTCGTGGTGAAGATTTTTTTAAAAATGGAAGAAACTGTGAATGCATTGAAAAGAAATAAAACTACGTGTTATAGACTTTGTATTATCATTTACGACCATGAAGCTTTGGGTATCTGATTTCTGACGATTAGCGTTTGAGACAGCCATAAAACTATGACAATATCACTGATAAAGTTCACCAAATGGTTCTCAGCAACTTTTTTATGTATCCTAACTGTATTAACTTCTAGAAGAACGCCTATTTTGAGGAAAAAAAGTGTCTAGACTTAAACAGAGATTATGGTCTTGTTTCTTTGTTAAATTGGAAAGTTTCCTTTGGAACGACCTGATCATGTTATGGAGCACGAAGCAACTGACTGCTCTTTTGCAGCAGTTTGATCCACCTTATTAGTTTCGACATCTTCTCGTCTGCCTTGTTGTATATACTCAATATGTTTTCGGAAACTTAGTCGATTACCTACTAGGATCCCTAGGTATCCAATTATATTACTGGGAACTATGGTAACTTCTTCCAGCGTATTGATCCGTTTCAAATTCTCGTTGATGTTCACCACAAGCATTTATTCGTACATATTAGTGCTTCTTGTCAGTTCTAGGCTATGGACATCGTTGTAGAGGATGTTCGGCTGGTTATTGAACCATGAGGAGTTACTGAGCCTATTTCGATTGTTTCTTGAAGTAACTGGTGACAAGTTTACATTCATGTAAAGCAGCAATTATCACGTCTACTGCTACTAGTGCACTGACGTTCTCGTTTAGGTTCGTTTGCGCTAAAAGGTGTTCCAGCGCTTAGTCAGTACAAAACAACAAATCTACTATCCAAATGAAATGTCTAGATACGACTAGTCCACATAGAGTAAGTGATATAACTTCCCAGGAAGTCAAAGGAAAGTCTAAAGCTTTATAAATAGTTTCTTTCCAACGCGAAACAGAGTATCAGCCCGTGCAAACCAGTTTTTCCGCTTTTTTTGAAAAAACGAAGGATTCCTGCTTAAATTTTTTTCAAGCTCAGAGTAGACTTGCTTTAGTTTGATTCTGAGGTATCTGCGTGAGATGTAGGATCATAAGATAACGGATCAACCATATTATAAACGCTTTTTCTTATTTATTAGACATCTCAATACAAAAAAAGGACTTGTCTAACTAATGTCAAGAAAATAATCTTTTTTTCACAAAACTATTTTGATATTGTATTATTACAACTTTCAACTCCAAATTTTGTACCATAGCTATTATGAAAAAAGAAAATTATAATGTGGAACGTAAAATCTTGTATGGTCTGGTTTAGTCCATGCAAAGTATCAAGAAATTCTCCTCATGCAGAACTGAATTGTTGAAATATATCCTTAAATTATTAATGAATTATTAAAAAACTTGTTTCTTCAACGTTTACTGCCTCTGTATAAATACAAATATTGTAAATACTGACAAATGGTTGTATGTTTGGTAATTGCTTAACTAAATATTTGTACATATTTTATTTATTTATTTTTACCTATTATTTTAGATGTAATCAGTGCTATTGGAGGTAAAAGGGGTCCTGTGGTCAAAAAGGGCTAACCCGGTCCTGTCTTAATTTTAAAAGTGTAAGACAATCTTTATAATACGACTAACATTTCTACTGTGAGCTCAGTTCCAATATTAATTTGTATGATAATCATATAAAACAATTTTTTTAATACAAAAGGAATTGGTCTAAGCAGTTTTTACTATTACTAACATTTAACATTAATGATAATTCTTATCTTATTTCATTTTTTTTTTGTACAAACCGGCTGTGGACGTGTTTATCGCGAAGCTTCATTTTTGTTTTGGAAACACCTTTTTAATTTTGGATTGATGACTAAATAGAGAAACATAAATTTAATTCTAACAATAAAACAGACACGTATAGTCCAAAATGAATAAAATCGTTTCAATAATCCACAAAAAAATGACAGATTTGTTTGTTGGTAGCAGTGAGCAAGCCACAACCAATTCGAAGCTGCATACATACAAGAATTCTCCATAAAATAAGGTTCTCAAAAAATTTTTACAATGAATAACAAGTTGACATTAAATAATTAATGTTTAGAAAGTTCAAATTTCTTTCAGCTGTTCGTCGGTTGTGAAATCATCCCTCCCAAGTGTTTTTTTGATTCAGTTAAGAGATAATAATCACTGGGGGCCAAGTCCAGGCTGTAAGGGGTGTGCGAGACAGTATTATATCGAAATGTGTACATTTTCGCACTTTTTTCTCATTTTTGGGAATGAATCTTTATCGGAGAAACGTTTTCTTAGACATGAAAAACGTAGTACTGGGCGTGGGAATTATATGGGAGCTTCGTCTTGCACAGCTACCAAGACAACAATAAACGTACCTAGTAGACAGCTAACCGCCAAATACGGTGTTTTCAGCTTCTCAAGAATCTTATTTTATGGGAATCCCTCGTATAATTTGAGTTCCAATCTCGGTCAAGATGATGACATCATCAGTTGATAAACATTTTCTGTCAATCAACGACTACGAAAGAAGAAAGCATCTAGCTTGTATGAAGGTCTTTCCTGTGGTTCTAAACTCTAAAGCCTACAGACCATAGATTAAATTGCTACATAGATAAATAAAATTATTTCAAGGAGATAAATATTATCTAGATTATGTTATCTTGAATAATAAATCAACCTTTCACATTAATGGACATAAAAATCTGCGGATTTGAGGCTTTCAAAGACGATATACATACATATATAGCAAAGCGGAAAGTTTATAGGCTATTTTTGGTAACGAAATTATAAGTAGTACTTCTTATATTGCTCAAAAGTAGGCAAATAAACTTTTTTCAGTCAAATTATGTGCCTTTTATCCAATATAACAAAGTATTGTTGATGTACCTGACGGCTGAATTGATCGCGAAAGGCATAATCTCAAGGCTTGTTTTTTAAACTCTCCCGATCTAATGCTGTGTGATTTTTACATTTAGGAGTTCATAAAGGATCGTCGGGATGTGCTTCTTCTATCAATTGACCTTTCTGAACCAATAAAAGGGTTGATAAAGCGATTACCTCCAGGGTAGTATGGCGATAAAGCAATAACTTTGTCATTGGGATAATAAAACTGATTATAATATGAATTATACTCATCTTTATAAATTATTGACAGTTTTTTTTTCGTTTTTATCTTTGATCTCTTCATTATTGCGGAATTTGTATTCCTTCATGACTTCTGAATAGTCACACGGTGCTAGGTCAGGCCAGTAAGGTACGTGGTGTAAAACATGCAGGCTGCCCGCTACATAAGCCTGAATATTTATACAGCGTAACTCGTTTATTTTGTATGAATCATCTTCAGCATCGCTTCGGCCATCTTGAAAATGCTTAACCCACACAAAAAACGTGAACGCGACAAACAGTCATTGACTTGTTTCAATAAATTATAAGTTTCAGTTGCACTTTTTCTAAGTTTCAGTAGAACATTTCATTGCACTCTTTATAAGAAAACCACGGCTACACTGGTTTGTCTACACGCACGGTGTATTCGAATAAGCAGCAGCGTTAGTCTCGTTATTTAATAGCCACTCCTCGTATAAGAGATTTGACTTGGAATGAAGACTTTGTTTTGAAAATGTGGTAATTGAAGACCAATTTTACGCCTAATTCCCATTTTGAAGGTTGTTTTTTGAAAGTAATGATTTTGAAATAATATGAATAAATATATTTCATCGCAATTCTGGTTAATTTTCTAATGATGAATACGTAATTATTCGAAAGCTTGCTATACATATTGCAACAAGTACATTTCGGCGTTTGATTGTCACAATCCCACAATCATATCATTTTTAAAGGATTTATATAGTTTGATAGTTAATCTAGCGAGGAAGAAAGCATTTTTAAGAATGTAAATATTATTTTCTTGTGCGTTAATTATTATATTTTATAAAGATTTCTAATTATTTCTTTTTTTTTTTATTTTCAGGACCATACACTACCCCGCCAATACTTGTTTCAGCAGCAGATACTAGTAGTATACGTTAGATGCCTTTTAAAACTTTCTTACAGTATTTATTGCCTCTCAAATATAATCTTGTAAATATATGTTTTAGTATTAATAATATTTATTATTAAAATTTTAGTTTTTTAATAATGGACTACCGTTGTCTAGTCTGGACGTTGTATTCTTAATTTTTTTTCTATATATATATGCAATATAGTGAAACTAATAATGATTGTATTGAATACAATTTGTGATCGTATCAAAAATGAGATATGGGAAATATTATTTCACATGAAAATCAATTACCTTTCAAATCTAATATTTAGTTTAATTTATTGGATGGGAAACGTTTATTCCGCCTTGTGTACTTTGTCTATATTTTCATATTACAAATTTTTTTTCATATAAAATTTTTTGGTTCTCCTTAAATTTTGAAAACAATATTTCTTGTTATCTCATTTTTTTGATAATAGCAGTAGTGCAATGATTAGTTTTATAATATTTGTGACATCCTGTACAGTTAAAATTAATATATTGCTTTTGCATAATTTAATGAAATTTAAGTATCGATGAAACCTGTACCCTTTTCGATTGTATGCGAAAAAGGTTTCAGTTTTACTATTATTTTTTTTTGTAAAAATTAAAATATTTATAGTACCTAATTGTACAATAAAAAACTTAATAACAAAAACTGCGTGTTATTTATAACCCTCCCTCGTATATATTATCGATCCTTATACGTTGAAATAATGTCTCATTCTTCGGATACTGACGAATTTACATAAAGGGGTTGCTTTAAGGCCGCCTTTTCGTTTACCGTTGCCGGATGACGTTTGACGTTTGACGTCTATTGACTCAATTCATAAAATTGACGTTGTTGCCGTTAACCTTATTTTTTTTGACTACTGCTTTTTGTTATCGTGATATTTTTGTTTGTGAACCGGTGTCTATGGACGATATTATGAAAAATAACAAAAAAGAAAGAAGCGAAGCCAAAATAGCACCATAAATAAACAAACAGAAAGAAAAATAACCCCAACATATGTCAAAATCACGTGACAAAGGCGAACGGATGTAATAGTTTGGAAATTAGTTTAAAACTATAGCTTAGCTTCTATTTCACCCCAAAAATATATTATTTTAAGAAAATTAGGTTTTTTACGTTAGTACTTTGAGTTTTTAGAAATGAATTTCAAATTGACCGCGAAAAAGGCCAAGACTGTCATGGCGTCTTGAATGTCGTCACACCTGCGACACAGCTGTGTTTGTTTATGACAGTCAATTGTGTTTTTTAATAAATAATGAATTTATAAATGTAGAAAATCTACCATAATATACCACATATAACATATAGTTAAAGTTATTGAAACTTTGTATTCGCTAACCTCAAAATCAGTTGAGAATTTTTATTCCCCAATGGGTAAATGCGGCTCTCTGACTGGTAACTGCTAATTAAATAAAACTTTGTTTGTTTTTCATTCAATACTTACATATAAGTTTTAACACCGCGAATTTTCGATGAACAAAAGTAGTGTTCATTGCAAAAAATTTGTCAAGCATCACGGCATCAATTTTGGGCAAATTACCGCAGTTTGCTTTGTTAAATCCTGATTCCACGCCAAATTATACCTGTTTTTTAAGGTTAAACTAAAAACATTTGACAATAATTGTTGAAAACTCGAAATAACCTATACGAAAATGACAGCTACAACATAGCGTTTCGCGAGGTGTGACGTCACGCTTTTCTGATTGGTGTTTAATGTCACGCGATTAAACGCCTCATTTTGTCGATTTTATTTCCCGAAAATATTATTAATCTCCTATTATTTTTGTAGAGAAATTGTTTTTTGATTTACTAATTATCATGGTTAATCATCAGAAACTCAAATCCATCCGATTTATTCTTAGTGGAAACTGGCCTATTGGCTCTTTTCTATTGGAAGGCAACAACGGCAAACCGATCAGCAAACGGAAAGTCAAGTTTATGAACCGGAATTGAGAATATAATAATGCCATGAAAAAACTGTTTTTTTCAAAATTAAATAAGTTAAATTCGTCGCCAAGTAATAGTCAATTAAATATATGATATATCAAATATTAAAAAGAATGTTCTGATTTTAATAAATAATTATAGGTAAAGTGAGTTTTTTTAATAAAAATTGAATATCATTTTGTGTGAGTGCTTCGAGGTTGAAAAGAATTAGAGCGCCTCAAAATTCCCGTCAAAATTGTGAGAATACAGTGCGGATTGACTCGATAACAAACAATGAAACAAAGCGGAGAAAAGAATGTAAAAAATAAAAGGAAAACAGATTATGCTAAATTATGGTTTGAATAGATTGATTCCCTCCTATTTGTTTAACTTGAAAATATCAATGTAGGAGTATCAAACCCAGAGCTCAAAGACCAGGAATTTCAATTTTTTCGCAAAAGCAAATTCCTTGATATTTGTAACAATTGTTTGACGTTTGACAATTCAAAATCCTATATTCAAAACAGCAACATGTCATGTTAATATGATTTTCTATGTTTTGGACGAATTTCTAGAACCATAATCTAATTTAAAGTTGATTATTGTGATTAAGATAAAATAATTGAACTGTTTTTACAAAATGTGAACCAAAATCGAAGCATAAATAACAATCAGCAGCTCATATTTGTAGTTGTAGCTCAAGTAAATTATAAAAAAGATAGTACTACACATTTCTTCATAGATATCATGGATTATTTTAACCTTTGGTCTTTCTTATTTAAAATAACGAATATCTACACAAGAAACCACTCCACATAATCTCCAGTTATACGAGAATGGTCCCAACGAAGAAAACTGAAATTTTGGAAAAAATATATAACAATAAGTTCGATACTATTTTCATAATAAGAATCGTCAAACTCCATAAAATATCCATTAACTTCCGATATCACCTCTCCATTGTTGGAAAATCTCTTACCACCCAGCCATTATTTCAAGTCTGGAAACAGAAAATAATCCGAGGGGGATAAATCTGGCGAATAGGGTGCATGAGGTACCAATTCAAAGTTTATTTCATTAATTTTGGCTATTGCAATAACGAATGTGTAATTTGGTGTATTGTCTTGACGAAACACTCTCTTCTTAGCCACAAGCGGTTGTTTTTGCTTGAAGTCTTAGTTCAAACGTTGAAATAAGTTCGATGTATCGCAATTTTGAAAAGTCTATTATGTCTGCTAGCTCGCGCACTTTCAGTCGGTGATCATTCACTTCCTTTGTGTGGATCTTCTTCAAAATTTCTGGAGTCGTAACCTCATTTGGTCGACCACTGCGATGCTGGTATTCGCAGGTCGTACGGCTTCGTTTAAACTCTGCTATTCAATATTTTACTGTTGATAATCAGCCTTGATCAATTTTTTACATATTGATGGTTTCCAAATGGCTTCATCCTTGAAACAAATGCTTTATAGATTGTGGTATTTTTCAAGCAACTACCACCATCTCCAGATCAGGCCAACTACTTGTGGCACCATCTTCGTATCATTGTTTTTTTATTTGATCTTATTACACCCAGAAGGAATACTTTATAGGAAGTTTAATTGTGGCGCTATGAAGTTTTTTTATGCAAAAACAAGCACACGAGTAGTTCGTGCTGTGTGGAGATTCCTGTGGATTTTCATCTCGAACTTCTGTATATTGTATAACAGAGAGGATATTATCTAGTTTGCATCAATCTCCATAGACTCTAGCTCAGTAAATCTACGAAGTTTCATTTGGATTAACCAGATACTAAAAGCATACATTCCCTACCTCACTTTCTTGATGCAGAAGTTGTTTGAATCAATCTTCAAAGTCCCAATCGTTCTTAATTGAGCTGTCCTACCTATGTTTTAAGCTTTGAATAACGCACAGTATATTTTCCGTAAGAAAGATTTCAAAAGAAGGACAATTTTGGAAACCAAAATCCATCAAATATTCACTTTAAGATCTAGAAAAGCTATTTCGACATAAGTAGAAGGTTCATAATTTAAAATGGACCAGATTTCTGAGAAAAACCAACAAATTTCAAACGAAAATTGCTTGGAAATAGATTCCAATATCTGGTATAGAAAAAACAAATCGTAATGGGCGGAAAATTCAGGAAGTTGTAATTGAACTAATATAAGACTTTATAACATTTATTTATATAACATAAATACTCATAAGGATGTAATCCTTGTGAGCCATAAAGTAATTGGCAATTCCATTAAAAAAAAACCACAAATTGCTTCTAACTATACAAATATAAATAACTTTGTGTGATGATATTTTGAAAGGAGAAGGATCTTCGAGAACCTATTGATGAATCAATCTATACTCTCGCTGATAATCGTGATTATAACATCCGTATCCAAGAACGAGATAATATCGAAAGAAATAAATATTTAATAAAATGTTAATGCTCAGAATTTATTATTTCTTGTACAAATACCAGTAGTTGAATGAATTGATGTTATGGGAATGCCTATTACGAAATGCGGTAAGTAGGCACATTTGTTTATCAATAATCTTATGTTCATTGTAAAATATGCAAAAAAAAGTTCATTCCGAAGAAGATTTCTAATATTTTATGAAGCTGTATGTAAAAAAATTTATATAAAACAGTACAAAATCAGATTTGACGATGTACATACAGTGAATTCACTTTTCGACTAAAGTAGACTGTGTTATAAAAATAGAATGAAGTTTAAAGTTGTACTATAGAAACATTTTTTTAACATTAACATTCTATTTTTCTATATAACTTTAAAATAACCAAGAAGCAAGTTTGGACACGAATAAAATCAGAAATCCTTAACAGACAAGTAATACATCTGATAACGAAATGCGTACAACCCCTCAAAACATTTTCGATAATAAAAAATATACTTCATTAAGAAGGTACTTTATGCCAGTCAAAGTAGTCTTCACATTCATTTTTCTTCGTTATGTGTGTGTGAGTGAATTCGCAAAACACTATTTTGAAGTACCTTGTTCCTAATGTTCTATCTTAAATAAAAAAGATCATCCATTCTACTATTAGACCTGAAATATGTTTTTTAAACGACGCCATCTAAAAGTTGTTCGTTCTGTATTCATTTATACACCGAAAGTTGCGTTTTGAGTGTTCCATGTAGTGAAAGTGACAGTTCCGTACTGCAAAACACTTTCGGGACGCTCTGGAGTAGACAACTTCAATGTTGACAGCTGACAGTTTCATTTCGATGATTTTGCATAACTTTAAAACTTATATAGAATGACAAGATAGAAATTCCTAACAGAATACTTTCTTCCACCACAAATACGAATCAATTAACAAATTCTATCGAAGATACAGAGATTCCATCAACATCTAGTAGAGATCTACATATCCCATCTGCATCCAATCCAATTAATATTAATAATTGTCCTGGAGGTACAATCAACATTACTTTTCGCGAATAGTTAATATTGATATTGCAAATATCATTAAGTACATTATATTGTTCAATAAATAAAATGTTTACAATTCTCTATTATTTATTTTCTTTCATCAGTGTAATTGAAAAAATTTTGGATCTTATGCGTCGTCTAAAAAATGTTGTGTACGCCTCGTCTGTTCAATTTCAATTTTCAGACTCGTCCAACAAAGTAGCTCTTTCAGGCCTTGGTATACAAATAACTATTATGCTTCTTCTTCTTCCTCTTTCAATAGGACCAGGTCCTGTTCAATCCTGTACGTTTGGCCCTCTTCTTGGATCTTCCTAAGAAGCTGAACTCCAGCTCTCGTACCACCTCTTTGATGGTCTGCCTACAGGTCTGTGTGTGTCAGCTTTAGCCCATATGTCTTCTGGCATTCTTTTCTACGTGATCTCACCAGAATCTTTTACCTGAGGGTGACTCCCTTGATGATTCGCAGTCTTTTCATCTCTGTGGTTCTCACTATTGTGTGTTAATTGCATTTCATATATATGTCTCCAAAATACTTAGCTTCATCAAAAATAAAACTATTTTTTGTCCAATTTCCTAAACATTACTTCATCGAAGTACCCAAATTTTTTACTTAAACTTCCGCCGAGTAGACGCCCTGTGGTCTCTATGAATCTGAAGTTGTCGTTCTCTGCCTATCGTACTGTGACTAGAACAGCCTTTCCCTGTGGAGGTTTTTCTGTTAACTTCTGCCCTTATTGTACGCTGTTGTAGCATCGACCTCTTAATGGATTCATGTAAGTCTTGGGGTATATGGAGGCTGCTGGAGCAATAGTAGTATAATGGAGTTCTTGCGAGAGCCAGGCTTCTTATGTATGGAAATCTCAATAGTTTTCAAGGAGGGAAGGCTTATCGGGCGGTAAAAATTTGGTCTTCTACTAGATTTTTCTATTAACTCTGCATCTCCATATTTTGTGAATGTATCCTAGAAACTGGCCCCAAGAATCTTTTTCCATTACATCGAAGCCTTTCTGTGGAATGGCCAGAAAAATGCAAAGGGGATTTGTAGAGTTTGAAGCTGTTTATTGACATTTTCTGCTTCTCTTGTTAGGAAATTCGTCCATTCTTCCAGCATGCTCTACAGGTAGAGTGAGTATTTAGAAGGATTTCTTTTGATGTCTGAAGTAGTCCAATTCCTTTTGAATGGGTTATGGGTAAGATCTTTTGTAGACCTTGAGCATGCATTTCCTCGTAGAATTTTAACCAAGTTGTTCTTTGAGCTCTTTGACATAATTAATTGAATTAAGCACGTAAAAATTAATATTTTTTGCACTAATACATATTTATAATGTCTTTTATATTCGAAACTCAATATACATGTTATGTTGAGGATTAATTTTACTTAGAGGCGATTTTTATTTCTTTAACTGATGTATCGGAAGAAAAAAATATTTCTATTTATGATTTAGTTTGAAAATAATAATTCTCGTATGATTTTAAAGAAACGAGTGAAGCAACGTCAAAGGTAAAGAAGAGAAGGTAAGAAGTAGAAAGCGTGCGGGTGTGAGAATGCGACGTACGCCAGGTTCACAACGCCGGACGAAGTTGTAGTGCCTTCTTCGACTTTGCCGCCCTAGGCCACTGAATCACTCAAAAACTTCCATTCATCTGTACGAAACTGGTCAGTGCAGTACGTGCAACATTGAAAATACAAAAAAAATCTATTTGTGTTGAGAAATTTCTAATTAAAAATCGTTTTTTTTTAATATATAAAAGTCTATCAAAATATTTTGATTAGGACGACAGTTTTTGAATGGGATTGGTGAACGTTTTGGTTCTTTTTCCTAGTAATGAGGTAAAAATTTGCATCAGTTTCAGGATGGCCTCTGGAAACGCATTTTTCAACTTTTCAGTTGATTAGCATCTTTAAATAGGTTTGTCGTGAAACCACCAAGTAATTCGAGTGGTGCCTGTCGAGTGGAGATGCCTGAACTTCAATAGGTTGTAGTGCTCAGGAAAGACGTGCCTTGATAGCTCACTCCAAACGCTTGCACTCCTCCAAAGAAAATATAGATTGATTATTTTGACGTTCTGGACATTTGCAGACGAAGTCGGTGTCCATGAGCTACGTCTGACTGTTTAGTAGATTTTGTAGATACCGCTCTAGGTGGGATTATGTTTAACAGCTCAGAAAATCGTTTGCCGTGGTAGTATCGATAAAACAGAGTCAGATCGGCGATCTTTCTTCTATGTTCGAAGTTTCTGGTCAACTATGAATCGCCTGTAAGTCGAACTGGTTCTAAATTGAGTCGAGCAACGTCAGGGTATGCTTCGAAGCCGAGTTCCAAATACTCTAAAGATGGACGAATCTGGGCATTGTAGAGGATAAGAAGCTGTTGCTGTTTTTGGTTTTAAAGAGAGCTCCGAGTTTTTGTGAAGCTGCTAAATCGACCACGTGATGAAGAAAGAACAAATCAGCACAACGTTGCCAAATAAAAGGACTGCAAACTAACAGACAGCACTAAATTGGGTGCGCTATCTAACGATTAATATAAATGTAAATAAATTATAACAAATTGTCCAAGAAAGAAGAGACAGGATGTTCAAATAAGGATTGTAGATATAGAAAAAGTTTGGGATAAACTAACTAAGTCCCATTTTTCATATTTCTGTCATTTTTATTACAAAAACTCAGAGCTGTCAGATACCGTTTCAATGCAAATCCCACATCAACTTTTAATTTGATGATATAATCTTATTTTTTTTAGTTTTCATGCTCGTATTGAAATTATCTATCGGTAAATGATATTTCGCGAGTTTGTTTTTCGTAAAACCCTCTGTATATTGCGTGAAACGTTTTCGCAAAGCAAACAGGTATTTTACATAAATGCACATCAACATCGGATATTTTTACTTTCAGGAAAAAAACTTTTATCATGATTTATAAAAAGGCTTCCGCATTGCCAGTTAATTTCACGGTATTAAAGAGAACTCGAAACGCTTTGGGGTTCCCCGAATTGCCTGGAGCTTCCTGAATTCTCCCGAAGTCGTGTTCTAGTTCCCAGCCCACTGTGGTCACGACGTGACCTTTTCATTTACAAGCTTGATTGTTCTTTCTCGTATCATCGTGTAAACGTTTGTATATATTCTTCTTTTACACATTTTTATGTTGGTACGTCATCAATTTTTATAATTCAAATTATAATTAAATCGCGAAAGTTACCAAATGAATATAGTTTAGAAAACGCTTTCAAAGCACGCCAAACTAAAAAGGATTAAAATAATTTTTTCAAAAATAAGTTTGATGTGCTTTGAAAACGTATTTTTATATAACCTATATTTATTTTCAATTTTTCAGTTCAATTTATTGTCACAAATGAAATAAAAAAGCTTTAGTTATTAGTATTGTAAATTTCCAACAGAGGGTAGACAGTTGTAAAATTGTTTCAATTAAATTTAAAAGAGATTGGCACCCACGACCGATAAATCCGGAGGTTACCTTCTTAGCCCGTTCGTTAACGAACGCAAATAAAGTGGTGGGATATACTAACAGTAATAAACCATAAAGAAGAGTTACAAACAAACCCACATACAGTTAAACCTCGCAACTTTCCGTATGACATCTAAGGGCTCAAGCCAAAGCGTTTTCAAAAGATATCGGCCTATGTGCTTAACGGTCCCAGTCAGCTGTAAATTTTCATTCTTTATTAAAGGTAACGCACTTTGTATTCATAAAAAGACAACGCAAAATATTATGATGATACTATATATTAATATATGGAGTTCTCTGGACTTGGTTGTGTACGTCAAAGTTGTATCGAGTCCGAAACCACACAAAAAAGGGCGAATAAACCTAGAAGAAACATTTTTAGGGCATATTGAAAAATGGCAGTTGATTTGGTTTGTGCACGTGCAGAGGATGCGGCAGGAAAGGTCTATGGAGATCTATGGAGATCTAAGGACTTGATTATACAAGTCAAAGTTGTATCGAGTCAGAAACCACACAAAAAAGGGCGAATAAACCTAGAAGAAACATTTTTAGAGCATGTTAAGTAATTGCAGTTGATTTGGTGTGTGCACGTGCAGAGGATGAGGGAGGAAAGGTCTATGGAGATCTATGGAGATCTAGGGACTTAATTATACACGTCAAAGTTGTATCGAGTCAGAAACCATACAAAAAGGGGCGAATAAACGTAGAAGAAACATTTTTAGGGCATGTTAAGAAATTGCAGTTGATTTGGTTTGTGCACGTGCAGAGGATGCGGGAGGAAAGGTCTATGGAGATCTATGGAGATCTAAGGACTTGATTATACACGTCAAAGTTGTATCGAGTTAGAAACCACACAAAATAGGGCGAATAAACCCAGAAGAAACATTTTTAGAGCTTGTTAAGAAATTGCAGTTGATTTGGTGTGTGCACGTGCAGAGGATGAGGGAGGAAAGGTCTATAAAGATCTATGGAGATCTAAGGACTTGATTATACACGTCAAAGTTGTATCGAGTTAGAAACCACACAAAAAAGGGCGAATAAACCCAGAAGAAACATTTTTAGAGCTTGTTAAGAAATTGCAGTTGATTTGGTGTGTGCACGTGCAGAGGATGAGAGAGGGAAGGTTGCAAAAATAATGAAATTGGTCGTAAAGAAGAATAGAGAGAAAATCCAATGTACGAGAACTGAAGGATGAGAATTATGGCGATAGGGAATAGTGGCGTTTTGAACCTGGATTTATGTAAGGTGTCGTATATAAAATATTGTGTTCATCGTATTTATTTATTTTGGGATTGGGATGGTTTTTTATTATCGATTTGTTCTGGAAAGGTAACGCATTTTCTATTGAAAAAATTTTAATGACATTGTTTTTTCATAACTCGATAGAAAATTACGAAAAAATCGATTAAATTGGGCATATTTTTAGATTCATATTGAAGAATATTCACGAAATCATTGAATAAAAAGTTTGTTATTACAATTAAAAACAAAATGTCAATATAAATATTTGCTTAATAAAATTCATTATCGTTATTTCGAACATTAAATGCTTGACCTACTTGTTATTAGTATTGTCACGACAACGAATTCATCATCCGACCCCCAACCAAGTAGCTGCAATATTCCCATGCCATTTCTGAAACAAATACTTCTTTATATTACAAGCAATGCTAATTTTAAGCACTTATCATGTTACTCGGTGCTTTACCCCTTTATTTTAAGGAGTCACTAAGATACTAGGCCAGCTGTTAAGAATAAAGATATAAATAATCGAACCAAGAACAAATAAAATAGGTATTAGAAGCAAAAAATGTAGAGGAAGACTCAATGCTACCGATATCCATCTTTAGTGGATACGAGGTCTGCAATCATTAGTTCTTTCAAAAACGCCTGCAACATAAACACCAAAACCGGTTGGGACTTGAACTAGGATAACGCATCGGCTTATTCCTCAATCTACCAGAGTTTTTGATATTCCATACCTCAAAGGAACTCATAATGGTGTCGTAGAGAAAGTCAAAGAAGCTATAAAAGTGCAGACGATTACCAAGGATCCTTTGAGTGAAAGTTAATTCGTATTAATGCAATAGAAACCTGAAGTAAAAGCGAAGAAAAAGCTGCTTTGATTTATACAGTGCTGTAGTGTCAGCTCTAATTTATTATAGCTTGTATTTAATCGTATAAAGAGACTTCTTCTCTACCAGAATCTCGAACAATTAAGAATCTATCGTGAAGGCATCATACTTTGACGACAAAATTAATGATGATTAAATTGATTTCAAATCATATTGGATGATCTTGTAGTTGAAAAATTAATAAATGACCGATTTACCGACTGGCCTACGACCGATTTTACGTTAGTTAGAACATAATTGCTTGGGGATTTAAATTTTAAGTTGTTGTTGTTGAAATTCCCGCCGACTGTAACAGATTAAGTTAATCTAATAAGCGGAGCCCCCGCAGAATGATAAATCATGGACTTCATTCAAAAACGATACTATTTCAGCGGGATGATACGAACAGCGTATATTTCATACGTTAGCAATTTTAAGTAACCTCCATTTGAACCTTATAAATTGCATTAAATGATAGGATGTGGTATCGTGTGACCCTTGCTGCTTTCTAATGTCATTTGTACAAAGGAATACACAAAACTAGTAGGAAGTTTTGAAAAAGTTAATAACCAACATTATTTTTTAAGAATATTGAGCTTGAATAAAAAAAGGCCCTCAATTAACGTGAGCTCCTGTTTCTAAGATGGCCCACTTTCAAAATTCGGTTGGTACCATAGTTTAATATCAGTTACGTGGCAAATAGCTTGCGGTTTATAACCTCATAATCACAAACTTTTATAGAATTTTCCTTCTTTTTCTTCATCATACGTTAGGACTTAGTCCTGTGTTTGCATGAATGGTTCCCTGGTTGAAGTTGGGATGATGAACACCAGCTTTTGTACCATCTTTTAGGTGGTCATCCTGATGGTCGGGATGTATTCGGTTTTTCTTCCTTTACAATCTTTGCCAAACTTTCATCTGACATTCTGTCCACGTGGTTTCTCCGTTTCCTTCGCCGATTTCTCGCCCAGGTCTTGTATATTCTGGCTTTGTCCATTTTCCAAGGAAAAATAAAACATTTTCGTAGATTAGATACTGAAAGCTAAGGGTATTCCCATGAAAGTGAGTTTCGTCTGTATTCTTTGTTAATTTTTGTTTAAAAGAAAAAGTTCTTGCTGTCAGTAAAAGTTTCTTAAAAGACCCCCTACGTGAGCTCCTAAGATGGTTCGGGTTTTAAGAGTGTGTTGGGCTAAATCAAGAAACACGTCGAAAATTCATTTTAAAAAGAAAGTGACCAAACTTTTAAATTTTGACTTGTTTAGCGGTTGCAAGGCCCGTGGATTTCAAGAGAAAGAACTGTATTATTTGATGTACCGGGGCCGTTTTTTTTCAACCTCCGATTGCAGAAAGCGGGCATGCGCTGTAGACGACTGCGAAGCTCTCGCACTACACACTCCGCCATTGTTGACATTCAGGCGTCAGTCGGCGTTGTGTTACACCCACGTAAACATTATTGATGTTCCTGCCAAGTGTGGATTGCGAAGCGTGATTCGTTTTCTACAGGATGAAGGCCATAGTACTGAAGAAATCCATCGGAGAATGAGTCGTGTGTATGGGGAAAGCTTCATGATGTGCATGATGAGGACGCAAATCTTTCGTTCCAAATGGCCTGGTGCAACGAGTAGACAGTATGGTTAAAGAAAACCGCAGATTCATTATTATTGCTTTGTCTACGGAATTTCCAGAAGTTTCAAGGATTGTTTTGTATTCTATTTGAATACATTTCTTTGAAGAGGGTATTGAAAAGGTTGTCCACAGATTTGACAAATGTCTCAAACTCTTCGATGATTATGTCGAAAAGTGTATGAATCTTTTGGTAATAAAATTATTGTTTTATATGAACTTGTCTTTTATTTATAGCCTATCGGAGATTGAAAAAAAAACGGTCCTCGTATATATAGTTTTTCAAACAAGAGTACAGTAAAACTGTCAAAATAAGTATTAAATATATCATTTGAAAAGACTACTTACTTGTTTTACTACCAAGATATGATCGAATGTCTATAAAATTCTCATAAATATCCCACAATTCGTTCATGGCTAAATATAATTTATCTGTAACGTATGCTTTAACACATTTACGAAAACATTCAAACGTAAAAGTTACATCATAATTTTACGTGTAGCACCAATCATCGTCGAAGCAAAGATAACACGAAGACTTGTCTGTGTGTGGCAGTGGTTTATGGATATCCAGAATGCCATGATTTAATACCGCGAACGTTTTATGTTCGGCCTACGCGTACCATCTTCCTGGCCTTATTTATGGGCAGCTTTGGTTGTTTTAAAATTGTGAAGTCCTCGCCAGCTCATTCGAACCCATCACACTGCACTTTTTATCTACTTCTACCTTCGAACTTATTGTGGTAATGATAGCAGTTGACATTTGCATAAATTAAATAGAATGTATGCTTCACACTTACCGTTGAAATGAAATTCAATTTGGGCGAGATGCGACGACAAGGAGGAGGCGAATTAAAAAGAGATATTATTTATACGCTGCCTTACACAAAAAAAAATTTTTCTACGTCCGTTATAATATTCACACTATATTTCATTCATTTGCATTCATAAAGAATGTAATTTTTGAATCGGTCAAAAAGCTTGACAGAAAGTACAGTAGCGGTTCATTTTTTCAGGCTTCGGCGTTAAAAAATGTGCCGAAACTTTTATTTTTAGATATTCGTTCAAGAATATCAGTTTTGTGTCCAATTAAAAGAAGTGTAGTATTATTATTAGTGATGGAGAGTAATAGTGAAGTGAAAGTGTAGACTGCACATCAGAAGATGTCCTGAGAAATCCAGGGAACACTTTAACACTTTGGTCGAGTTTTTCAAATCTGATAGGCACCCTAAATAACGACGTAGACATCAGTAAATACTCGAAACTCATGGCATATTTGAGAAATAAACCAGTTGGCTATAAACCCAAAAAATGTAAACCATTTGGTCGGTAAAAAATAATAAGTTGCAAGCTCCAGTCCATTAATATCTCACGCATCAGGTACGACAGTAAAAAATTTTTGAAAAAGCTCAGATATTATTTCTTTCAGGCTGCTTTAATATCCGGAATCGCAGGAGCTAAAAAATATAAAAACCAACGACCCATAAATGTCAAAACAGATCATTTTTTCTTGCAGTATAGAAATGGAAAATGCAAAACCCAAGTTGTAGATATCAATACCTTTTCAAAAATTAACTCGTTTATCGCAAAATATATACATTGGGCATACATTTTGACGGTCTTCAGCGTCTCTAGTAGTGGATTCCGGCGTTAATATAATTCAACTAAAGAAACGCGGTGGGTGGAAATCCAACACAGTTGCGGAGGGTTACGTAGACGACTCAATGCAAAAAAAAAATCGACTTCAGCTCGTGCGGTCAAAGCGTCCTACTCGTGAAAAAAATATAACTTTACTCACTTGTTGCATAAATAACTATTATTGCTTTATAATGGATTGATTTGATTTAACTATCGGTAATGTGGATCATAACTCACGCAGTTGTAGTACACTGAATGTGTAGAGCTGAATTATCGATTCTTTTTGTGTTTGTTCCGTTTTAATGTGTGAAACTTCCTAGACCTCCATTTCTTAAGCATAGAATTTAATTGTATTAGAAGTAGATAGATCGGAACGTGTTTTGTGTCTGGTGAAAGTATGAAGATTTTATTGCAACTACTTACAAATCATTCCAGATGGTTGAGCTATCAATACCGAGGTATATACTGGACAACTGATCTGAACGTATTAGTTTTTATCGAAAAAATATTCAGATTTAGTCAACCAAAAGCGGGTTTTCTTACGACAAGATAATGAGTAAGTTACGTGGCATAAGCTCCAAGAGCTCTGACCTCCCCTGACCTACAGATGGCGGTGGTTACTTGAAAAATACCACAGTCTATACAGCGTATGTTTCAAGTTTGAAAACGCCACGTTGTTTGGCCATCAATAGTGAATGTTTCCAATGAATTTGTGAGCACGGAAAAAATTGATCATCGTTTATTTGGAATGCCTTAAACTAGTAAATTATTGGGTAGCGGAGTTTAAATGAATTGAATAGAGAAACCGACTCCAAAGAGGGCAAAAACCGTTTCATCTACAGACAAGGTTGTGGCGTCGGTTTTTTGGGATGCGTGAGGGATAATTTTCATTGACTATCTTGAAAAAGGGAAAACTATCGAGTATTATGCGAAGTTTGAGTGAAGAAATCAAGCAAAAATGGCCGCATTTGGTTTGTTTCATCAAAACAATGAACCAGCTCACAAATCCGTGCTTGCAATGTCCAAAATTGATGAATTAAAGTTTGAATTGCTATCTAATGCACATTATTTGCCAGATTTAGACAAATCTTGGTATCAATACTATTTTTCTGCTAGAAATTAATTTTTGATTATGACACGAATTCTCTTTTCATTCGACAAGGTTAGGACTGACCAAAAATCATATTAATTTAACACTAGTAGCGCCATCTATATGTATAATACTTGTTCAACTTTGTTATGGGTATTGAATCATGTGAAAATTTAATTTTTATACCGGTATAATATAACATTAAAATTACAATTCATTTCTACTTCAATAACATACACGGCAATCCATACACGATGTTTCAATTTTTTCCTTTACCATCATCATACCGTCAACATAGTTGGCAGGTATCTATAGTATACAATTACAATGAAATGTACGTATTGCAAAAAACATTATCATCATTTACGTAATTTACATGAAGTCCATCAATATTGAAATATTCTCAACACGTTTTTCTGAATACCCGGTAGTTTGGGCTACTGAAAAACATTTTTAATTCTCACGAATTCAACCCACATCGTATTATTATGTTCTTATTTACCTCGTTAAGGGCATAACTGACTACTAAAGACGATTGTTTTCGAACAGGACCGTTTCAAGGGAAAACAATTTCTACTATTTCTGATATTTCTTATTAAAGATGTAACATGCCAATCGGCATCTTCAAAATTGTGACTCAGTAGTCACTGATGTTTTAATGTCACGTTAAGTTATTGAAGAAATTATTTTATCGTAAATATTTCACACAATTCGAAAAGTTCGATAAAATCTCGGTGTCGATACTAAAACGTCCTCTATCTACAACACCTAACAAAGGTAAATTGGGGATGAAACTGTTACTTATATTTGATATTCTACAGCTGTCGGGTTGTAATCAAGGTCCCACCTTATCATCATCAACCCCAATTGAGGACTGCAACTAATATAACTGACTTAGTTGTCTGCGCTGTTTCCAATTTATAACTACTTTGTATTCGTTCTGCTCTCTTGGATACCAGTTAATGTATATTTCATCATTTTTTTAAATAACTTATCTATTGAAACATTTTTTGTTGTTTAAAACCAAGACGGGTAGTCTTTACTGACTAGTTAGAACAAAAAAAACAATATTTTGGGGATTGCAGCAAATTTTGTAGATTGAGAACTTTTTATTAAAGTATGAACCCAAGCTTTCGGGAAATGATCTTCCAAACATCAAGAAAACTACAATATGAATGGAGAAGTAATAATAATTGACTTGAGGTTCAATTTGAGGATTCCTAAGTATTATGATACCATGTGATAATGATGATTCACATTTATAATTTGTGCTTAACAATGTATGAACTTAAACTGGTACATAACGTTCTCGATTCTAGTAGCAAAAGATTAGATGGAAATAAATTATTTGACGTTTTGATGGCGGTATTTACGATAACTAAACTGAGTCAATTGCTTGCGTTCGATTTATTAATTCGGTTACTGTCATAGACGAGACGAGGTAACAATATGTTTGAAATAAAAACCATTGAAAAGATCCTATAACTGCGGAAAAGCATTGGTAGTTCAATAAAGCGCTTTCGAAAATTGGTTATCCTCTATGGGACATGGTATTCCCAATGACGATATCTTTTTTTATGCCACAGCCTAATGTAAGCATAATTTTCCTTCCCCAACTGTTCCTGTCCAGAGCAGCCTTCTTCCAATTGCCTTGCTCTAGAGCACTGATTGCGTCTTCTGCGACTTTTATCTACCACAATTAACGAGATCTTCTCAAGGACCACATTTTGGCACCTTCTTTCGCCTCTGAACTGCAATTGAAAAATTAAAACTCTTCGCCGAAGCTGCCTCTCTGTTGAGAGACGTTTCCGTAAATATATTGATCAAGATGAACATCAATTTGACCACTGACAGTAAACCTTTTTGGAATCCCTTTCGTAGTTTCTTCCTCTGTATTTGTACTTGTGTTAATACCTTCAATCTATAATCTATTGATATGGATAATGAAGTTCTAGTGAATTTAACAATGACAACAGTATTTATGAAAAGCAGAGAGAAAAAGAAATGAACCAACATGAACGTAAAGACAAATTTTAATGGGTCATAATGGACAAATTTTAATGGGCTCAACCATCATATACGGTAAGGGCATATAAAACAAAACTTACCTACTGTGAAACGCAAGCCTCGCTCTCCGCGATGACCACCAACGAAACAAAGATACACTTAGCAATCAATGTCACAACAAAATTAATATTTGGTAATAAAACAGAACTAGTCTTGGTGACAGGCGAAACAAAATTAAAAATAAAAGATACTGGAGAGTATACTATAAGTGATTTAAATAGTTGTATAAGTAGCTGAAGATACGGGGGGTTTTATAAACCATAGAAATGATTACTGGATATACAGAGTGAGTTTTATGTTTGAAACACCTCAATTATCTCGGAAACGATTTTTATGCGCGAGGGTCGAGGGTTTTTTTGCAATTACTGCAGGTGGCAACTGGAAAGTTCAAATTCGGAAGCTCTTATTGACTGATTTCGATTCGTAATTCAATGCCTTCTCCGGTATAGATCCATTCAAGTATGGATGGTGGACGACATACAGAAATACACGGATAGAATAATCCACCACCTCCTGACATTTCGATAGGTCCTCATCCTCGTTTGAGTCGTATCTCCTTCCTCTTTTCTAAGCTCTATGATAGATTTGGGAAGGTCCCTTCTTTTTGTTAAGAGGTAGTACGTTGTGTTTCTGGTTATCTGGACGTCGCACTGTGTGTTTGAGTAAACCCTTTCCAACGTTTTTTGGCAAGAAAAGATCTTACGTATAACCGTGTCGGGGGGTGTCTTCTTGTGGGTTGACTAGGGAAACCTAGGATTTGAAGAAGAAAATGTCTTGTTTCTTCACCGATGCGAAAGTAGAAGAAGCCATTAACAATTTGAAAAACCATTCCAGCCCAGGTCGAGACCAAATTCCCACAATATTTTTAATGTAAAGTCCATAACATCGACTTTGAGAGAAATTTTTAAGGAGTGTATGGAAACCGGGAGAATTCCTTGCTGACGATAAAAAGATTTTTGCTAAGTCTGCTTCTGAGCGGCAGTTACTCCAAGACGACTTGCATACAGTAGAGGAATGGACAAACATCTGGAAAATAAAGCTCAATAAAACAAAATGTAGTGTCCTACGTGACGAAAAACCTGAAATGAGGTGTACATGTCAACCAAATAGTCAAGAAAGCCAATACATTCACTTATATGGTACAAAAAGCTTTTAAAGATGACTCAGTTGAGTGGAATCCATATTTTGTGAAGGATATTGAGCTTTTAGAACGAGTTCATCCTTCGCTGAGAGTTTTATGCTATGAAGAACGCCTAAGAATATTTGTCCTACCCACTCTCAGAGAACGTCGTTTCAGAGGAGACTTAATAGAAACCTATAAAATTCTTAGACATATCTACACTTGCGATTTGGACATTTTCCATGTGATTACAAATCAGCAGTTAAGAGGGGATTCAAGAAAACTGTCTAAGAAAAGAAACTGCAAGTTGCCCGGGAAGAACTTTTTGACAATCAGCTACAAACAATCAAATTTTGTACTACTTTTAGTAGACTGAAAAGTATGAACGGTATTCTGAAAAACTTTCATGTTTAAATTTATAAAACAACAGTTTCATCGGTTTTTTTAACTGCCCACTATTGTCAAACAATAATAGTAATAATAATAATAACTATATAGGTACTCAAGTAATAAAATCAAGTTTCTTTCGTTGCCTCTAGAGGGAAGGACAGCTACCGAAGATAATATTTCTTTGTGTGGATATTTAAGAATTGGCAAATATTCCTTTCGTCCCGAGAAATCTAAGACATTAGCTAAATGTAAATGTTTGTTCTGAAACAGCACCAGAAACTGATCAAAGTTTCATTATACATTCAGGCGTCGACTCTTCAGATATAAGAAGATAGAAATGTGTTTCTCCTTCTTTTTTTTTTGGATAAATTTTAGGAAAATGCTAATCCATAGTTTACCGTTTCGTCTCAGGTTCGTAGCTGAAACACCAGGACACATCCTAAATAACAATACAATACAAATAAACTAGAGGGTCTTAGTAGTACACACTTTGGTGTTTAATTTTGCACAATCCCACCGTTTCTAGATCTTTTTAGTGAAGCGGATCATCTTCATTTTCTTTTTATTTTAGTCTACATCTAATTATTCTGCATGTGGACTTGAACTTGATCTTTTCTTTTTTATTGTACTCAGATTCTTTTCTCACTTTGATCTGGTTGTTCCCCTTCTTCATATCCTGGATTCCCTCCGCAAATCATTTTTATTCTCTCAACTATATCAAACGTTTTACGTATTTTGTATTTTTTTTCACTCACTAACAGTTTCTTCTGTACAGATCGTCGCTTCAATAAAAATTTGTCATTTCCTTCCCATTTTTATATTTGTACACTCTCTTTATTTACCGGATGTCACACCAATAAACTAAGAAAACAAAATTTATCGCCTCGTCCTGACCAATTTACAGAAACCCCTCGAAACTAGTTGATTAATATCCACTTACTTGGGACAAATCAATTGATCAGGTAGGTATCTTTACAGCTAACAACCTAAAGCTATTAGTAACTGTGAACTAACAGAAACTTTATCTAAGAAAACTAATTTTAAACACCTTTATTGTACTGTACCCCATAAAATGTTAAATAAGACGACCTACCCGAGAGTGTGACACCTTTTTTTGATACTATCAGATCGAAAGCCGTCGTAAATTCACCAGGTTCGCTTTATTTCCTTTTGTCGATCTTTGTCGATGTTCGTCTCAAATGTTTTAATCAGTGAATAATATTTTATTATATACAAACATTTTTTTTCGATAAAATGATAAACTTTTGAATTTACAAATAAATTTTTTATCATAATAATATATGTCTCAATAGTTATGGCACAAAATATTTCTTCGTATATTTGTGTAAAATGAAACTTTTCTTGTTTACCATAATTAATTTAGTAACTAGGCGAGAAGCGCACGTGCATCGATCGCACACTACCTGTTTCGAATCCGAAAAATCTTTCGACGAATGCACAAAAAAATTTGATCTGCCGAAGTGAGTCCTAAAGATGGGCAAACGTACGAACCTTTTTAATAATTATTATCATTAAGACAAAACGAAAAACCATCAGCAGCATCTAATGGTGGGTCCAAACGATACAGACTTTTGTTCGCACAGACTATGAAGTCTGAAGTACAGACTTCAGACTTCGGACTTTCATTTTTCCAAAGTTTCAGTCTTCTAGAAATTTAAATTTCTTAGATACGATAAATACGCAGACTTACATGCATAATCCGACTTTTAGATCACTCCGACATTTGTCTGTACTGTCTAGTTTGCACAGACAAAATTCTATAGAATTTTATGGTCTGTATCGTGTGGACCCACCATAAGATTTCACAAAATTAGCAAATGTTCAATATTATTTAAAATTTTCCACACAAAAGCCTTTTAATTTAAGAATAGTTAGGTTAGGTTAGGTTCGGTTGGGATTAAGTTAAGTTAGCTTAGGTTAGGTTAGGTTCGGATGGGATTAAGTTAAGTTAGCTTAGGTTAGGTTAGGTTAGGTTCGGTTAGGATTAAGTTAAGTTAGCTTAGGTTAGGTTAGGTTAGGTTCGGTTAGGATTAAGTTAAGTTAGCTTAGGTTAGGTTAGGTTAGGTTCGGTTAGGATTAAGTTAAGTTAGCTTAGGTTAGGTTCGGTTAGGATTAAGTTAAGTTAGCTTAGGTTAGGTTAGGTTAGGTTCGGTTAGGATTAAGTTAAGTTAGCTTAGGTTAGGTTCGGTTAGGATTAAGTTAAGTTAGCTTAGGTTAGGTTCGGTTAGGATTAAGTTAAGTTAGCTTAGGTTAGGTTAAGTTAGGTTAGGTTAGGATTAAGTTAAGTTAGCTTAGGTTAGGTTAGGTTCGGTTAGGATTAAGTTAAGTTAGCTTAGGTTAAGTTAGGTTAGGTTCGGATGGGATTAAGTCAAGTTAGCTTAGGTTAAGTTAGGTTAGGTTCGGATGGGATTAAGTTAAGTTAGCTTAGGTTAGGTTAGGTTAGGTTCGGTTAGGATTAAGATAAGCTAGCTTAGGTTAGGTTAGATTAGGTTCAGGTAGAAATAAGTCGCCTGAGTCACCTTCCCAGGCGTCTTTGGAAGATTTTCCCCCACCCACAAGCTTTAACTCTTTGTTATTCTGTTCTTAATTCTTTTATAATTTTTCTTCTTCTATTTACCATAATAATCATTTGAAGCTAAATACAGGGATTGAAGATAATGTTTTTATATCTGCAAATGTGCGCTCTATGCAACACCATCCGTTCAGTATTCAGTAAGATAATTTGGTTTCCGAACTTGTGAGAGTAAAATATTTTTCATCGTCCATAACAATGATTCCCTCCTTCGCAAAATATATCCACCACTATATTTATGTTCCAACGTAATTTCCTTTTAGCTCTATACACTTTTCCCAGCGATGTTCAATAAGTTCACCTCTTCATTTTTGGAAAAAAAATTTGACCAATGAGCCATTTCTTCAAGTCTGGAAACAGAAATTAATCCGATGGGACCAAAACTGGCGAATAGAGTGCATGAGGTAAGTAAGAAAATTATCCCACGAGCTTGTCTGCAGATGGAACGGCCTTTGCCTTCTTGGGAGTCGATTTTCTTTTTCAGTCAATTGTTTTGTTTGTTTTTTGTTTCGGATTTGGAATGATGGAACCATGGTTATGAAACGGCGCAAAAATTATGTGAAACATTGCCAAACGCTCGATGGAAATATCTTCACGACGCTGTTTTTGTTCCATTGTGAGTAAACGCGTCACCCATCTTGCACACAGCTTTCTCATGTCTAAATTTTTATTTAATATGCGATGTACAGCACATTTTGAAAATGCCTACTGTGTCTACTAACTCGAGCACTTGCAGTCAACGATTATCCAGTACCGCTTTGAGGATTTTCTTCAGCATTTCCGGAGCCGTCAACTAATTTGGTCGACCACTGCGATGCAGGTCTTCGCAGGTCGTATGGACTCGTTTAAACTTCGCTACCCAATAATTTACTGCTGATAACGAAGAAGCAGACTCATCCAGAGTAGAATCTAGTTTAGCTTTTATATTGGTTGGGCTAGTTCCTCTCAAATGAAGTATTGTATCAAATAACCAATGATGACAAATTCCTGGTATTAATTTCCATACGATTCTTTAACAAAAACGTTCTGTCCAAAAATATGCATTCATATATTTTATTTACAGAGTCTTCAAGGTATTTATCCGAATGTGGACACTGCAAACATAATTCAAAGAAATTGTCAAAGAAAATGATTATAAAGATATAATTGACGGTTTTGGATCAGAGCCAGGAAAAAGGAATTTTTAAATTGATCAATATCACGAAAAATATCTGATATTTATTTATTTTTTCATTTATTGTATAATAAAGTCGAAAGAGTGGATTCCATAAAGCTAAAATCATTTTATTGGTCAAAAGGGAGCAAACCTTGGTAATAGTAATTTATATCACAGATCAGTAAAGTCCTGTTTTTCGGTTTTTTCGAAGTCCTGGAAATCTGCGCATCCGTATAAAGTTGAGTGCATTATTTTTTCGACAACCGTGTGTGATTATTTTATTTATTTATATAACAAAAGTAGGAATATTTTAATATTTCCATTCTAATTTTTGCTCTTAATTTGAACTATTAGTAATATTAAAAGGGGTTTTACTTATTTAAATTATTTGGTATATTTAAATTCTTATTATTGTTGTTTTGTATGGTCCGAGCAATTTTAATTTTCATCATCATCAATTTGTGGTATGTCCACCATTATCAGCAAATAACGTTTCTTTAAAAATTCTGTATTTATTCTAATAATCTCACCCAAAAACCAAAAAACCAAATTAGTATGACGCTGATAATTTTTTTGTTGCAATCAAGTTGTAAGAAATCGCTGTCGATTTTTTATGGTGTCCCCCCATCAAATATCCTTCAATCGGGAAGCAATTTTTATCATTATTATTATTATATTATTTATGGTATTTTGAGGTATTTTATGTATCGGTCCCGGCTATCAGAGAGTACGTGTAGAAGGGTTCATAAATCAAAACGACATAAAAATCTCAATTGAAAGTTTTCCTCAGCATTATTACGGTGTGAAAATTATTGTGGGCTGATGATTTATGGCCGAAATTAAGAGTGCTTTGTGAAATCGATAAATCTTCAACAATAATTCATCTTCTTTCCTTCATGATAAGTTACTACGGTATGTCTCATCTTACTTATCAATGATACAACAGGAACATATTTGTTGGTGACCCTTAATTTGGATCCCATCGAATCATCTCGATTTTTTTTCGTATTCTGCGCGCTTTTTCTATGACCTACGAGGATGAACGTTAGAGTCTCGGTAATCTATAGTCTATTTTTATGTACGAGAGAGTCATAAAACTTTTTTCGTATAAGCATCTATTCGCTAGTAAAGATTAAAAAATTTGTTTTATTTAAATTCCAAGAATCCCTTTCCCACAAAGATCACAATACGATTGTAGGTTTTAAAAATCAGAATTTCAAAAAGAAAGTCATTTAAAAGGAAGATTTCGAAGGCAACTATATGAATTCTTCTTCAGAAAAGAATCCCCGATAGTTGACGAAGTTACACTGAGCTGAAGCGAAGCACAATGTGGAAACATTCATTGAAATGGGCTTTCGCTGGAAAAAGCATTTTCGAAAGTCGATTTCACTAGACAGAAACGATATTATAATATGGAGGAGAATTATTTTTCAATTATTCACCTAAAGTACAAAGAAATATGAAAGAATTGAGAAAATATTTTTAATTTAGATGAATGAGGGACGTACACGAAATAAATTTAGGCAAGATGAAGCTGTCACAAGAAGAAGACAGACTTTTTTTTATATAATCTCTTAACTAGTTTGAATCCACCAACAGGAAAAGGTTTTGTTGAAGGTTTTGAATCTACTCGTACCGTATGGAAGTTGTGGAAGTACGTTTATTATTGGGTATTTGAAAGTGTATGTGATGTAATTTTGAATTGTGCAAAATATTGAAACAATTTTAATAAGCATTTAGTAATAGCATCACTTTTTTATTACAGAAACTCTGCATGTTCTTATTATGTCTTTATCACTTGAAATTTTTAAAACTCTTTCGAGAGAAATGATTCTTAAAGATAGTGAAGGTATAAGTGGAAAACTAAGCACAGAATTGGAAAGTAGAACAAAAAATAAAACAAAATATTTTACGAACCAAACCAATGCATTAGAAATAATACAGAAGTCCGGCAACGCTGTCGAAGAAGATTGAAACGATGCATGTTCATGCTTCAGATTGTCGTGTATATGTCATGATAACACGTGCTCGTCGAGTAGACGCATTTTCAGAATGAATTACCGATATGAATTCACCTTTCAAGCTACCAAATCATTCAACAGTATGGAAGACGTGTCAGAAATTCTTAAAAACGGGCTCGGTTGCCGACGAATGCTCAAAAGTATGCACTATCCAGTTTATCGTCCTCTAAGCACTTCACGAGGATGAATTCGATCGCAGATTGGAATCTTGACGATCTCAGTTCCAGCATTCCATTTTGTGGTCGGATGAAGCAACCTTCAAGCTGAACAGTTAGTCAATAGGCATAACTGCGAGTACTTAAACGACGAAGTTCACGTGACGAGTCATAGCAATCTGGAAAGGCTCGAAGATTTACGTCCATTTTGGCGAATAAGCAGACGAGGCTTCGTTGAGTGGTCCGCACTGTCCTTCTGAAGAACTGCGTTTTTGCATTGTTCCCGATGAAGAAGAATTTGAATGTCTTCCCGGACAGATTGATATTCTTCCTCGAATCTGCCAATCCGTTTGAACACATTTTTCGAATCCGTTTTGTAATTTCTTTTGAATAGATCCATTTTAACTAAACTAAATTCGTTGACAGACTTATACGGATCTCTGTAAAAAAGATGTGACCTAACATAATTGAAGAAGAAATATCACACTTACAGACAAAATCAATGGTAGTAGTTTACCTATACGAAATTTACTGGATACATAAACCAAAAAGAAAAAAAATATATTAGTTGTTTTGTATAAAGGATATCATTCATTATCGAACACTTTGACGGTGGAGTCACAGAAAAATTCCAAAAATTCCGAGAGGTACAATGAAAATACCGCTTAATCTAATAATGATGAACAGGCTCCGATGAATGGGCACATTTCTGAAACAGTGTGAAGTCCGTCCATTAAAGACTATTGTATTTGGGTGAGCCGCAGGGATCGTGATTTCAACTAAATGCCCATATTGTTATCGAGTTATCCTTGTCTTTGATTATCAGATTATGTTATTACGTTGTCATTGGTCGGTTGAATTCGAATTGGGAGAATATTTGTTTCATCATTCACTCCATTTGAGAGGTTATGTTGGTTGGTACCCAACGTCAAACGGACGGACGTCCCACTCATTTCATATTCATGTCAAAAGTTGGTTCTTTGTTATTAACTTTATCTATGGTGTTTTCATTCTTCTTTTTAAAGTCATCGGCTGTCAATTAAATTGCTCAATGTATGTCAAAAATTTTATACATGCTGCAAACAAAAATTAGTATAGGATGTTATTGATAAAAAAAGCGAGAACCATTTGGAACTTCGTGCTATCCTGGTACTATCTTAATCAACTATTCTAATCTTCTATTCACCATAGCACTTCAGTGTGTTTATTTATTTATTTACACCACCCTTAGTTGGCAAGTCATACATAAGAGTTAACAATTGAATAATTAAAGTTGTGAAGTAAAAGTGGTGCATTTAGATGAAGTGTAAATAACGTACACCCAAAAATACGAAAAAACTAAGCAGTTCTAGAATCCCATGATAATTTTAACAAAAACGAATAAACAGAAAGTTAGAAAACGGTGGAAATTTTCTTTTTAATGTTCGAAATAGTGCTACAAAAAATTGCATATGACAGAACATTAGTTCTAGCAAATGGAAAGTGGAATAAAGAGTGGAGTTGAATGGCAACTCGAGGAGTCTGTATTTTTAAAAGACCTAGCAATTCTGGACAGTTGGACAGTCAAATTTATTCGTCACAGGAATATCAAGGAAGGGAGGAATACGTCTAGTCGCTAGATCGTATAAGTTGAAGCGTTCTAATAGTGTGTTTTGAAGTATTCCTTGTGCTGGATAAATATTGTCAGATCTGAACCACATACTTTCTGTAAATATCATTTATTTTCCCAATATGAGTTTGGTAGCTTCTGCTAAATCAGTTTTTTTATAATGAAGAATCACTGAAATGTAATTCCACTTACCACAAATTCGTTTCGATTTTGGGGAGGCTCAAAACTTCAAACAACACTATCCACGACGATCTTAACAATATAACGTGGTATGTGCTATGAAACGAGGTGACGGAAAAGAGTTTAATGGCATCTTCAACTGTGAATTGGAAATTTGGATTGTATCTATTCGTTGTTTGATCCTAATTCTTGTACAATTCCTAGAATTTCTTACCCATAAACGATTTTCCATATAGTAAAGAATTCCAAGTTGTGTATGTGCAGTGTGCAGTCTATTATGAATTCTAGTGTGATAATTTGGCCCAAAAATCGTTGCTTAATTAGTACGCTTGATGTTGGGAAATCTACGATTTTCAGAGTTATTAAAGAATAGAAATGTGGCCAGTTTCAAACAGCACGTAAAGCTACAAAACTTCAAATAGAATTTCATTTGAAAAAAGACTTAGAAAAAAGTTCATGCGTTCTTGTTTGGAAAAGAATTTCCGAGAGTAGCAAAGAAAGGGACTTTGCTGGAAAAAGCATTCCGGAAAGTCTACTTTATTAGAAAGAAGCAATATTGGATTATGGAAATCTATAGGAGGACTATAAAAGAAAAAATATATTTCATTTAGACATACACCAGGTAAATTTTGATAAGATGAAACTGGTACAAGTCGAAGACGGGTATTTTTGAATAATTCGTCCAGTGGATTAAATTAATCATTAGAAATAGGACACAACCTGATAATACCAGGATGGTTCAATATGAAATCCGCGGAAATTCATCGATAATTACTCGATGGAAGGATGAATGCCTCTACAGAACAAGCGCTCGACTAGAATTTTTTCCTAATCTCCTTGAAACATCCCGGATGCTACTAGCATCCTAGTATAATGGTAGCCTAATTGTTAACTCTGATTATGTATGATTTCCCCACATCATAAATGGCTCTTGGGCTGTAGGGTGTTCTAGATAAATAAATATTCATGTTCGAATACCTAGGCCACAAATACCTTTTCTAAATTAATTCCCAACGACATTTCTGACCCTACTCTCTCACATAACCTCCATCTATGTAAATGTGTTACTATCAGAAGACAGAATCGCGTTTTTAAATTATTAAGTGAGAAAAAACATTCCGATATATAGGTAGCCAAAAAAATTCTTTCTTGAAATGAACATATCCAATTTTAAAACCGAGATTTTTGTCGGGGTTTCGTGAACAAATTGACGGCGAGGTCATAAAAACACGTCGACGACCGCAGCTCAACGAAAAAATTATTATTGATTATAAATTTATGCAAGAAGAGTCATAGGGTTCCAGTTCTTTGGAATTCCAATGAAAAACTAAGAGAACCTCTAAAAGATTCTTATCTATAATTAATAACTGGTAAAGTCGAGATGTTTAGCAGCTTAATCATGAATGAATTAGTAATGAGATTACTATTCAGCAAATCGTGTGTAATATCTTGTCACACTTACCGAGAGAAAGTTCGTTGAATCATTTCCATTCATTCATCAGTGATACATCCAGCCATTTTGAGTTTTTGATTTTGTTGTGATTTTTTATTTGCTCGTCATGGGTGCGCAAAAAGATAAGACGTTTTAACAAATTTGGTCACGGGGAACTGTTATGATTCTTAGGTTGGGATTTAATTTGACTGAAAGTTGTCATTAACGTCATTAATGTCATTAACGTCATTAATGTCATTAACGTCAGTAATGTCATTAATGTCATTAACGTCAGTAATGTCATTAATGTCATTAATGTCTTTAACGTCATTAACGACCTCAAAAAATGCTCGTCGGTAAAAAAAAGAGGCAATTGCTGAAACTGAAGCCTATTTTCAGGCAAAAGACAAATCCTTCTATAAGCACCGCAACGCAAAAGTGTTAGTATGAATGTGTTTTTCTTAGTCACACTACTTATTGAGTAATGAATAATAGACAGTTTCTATGTCCAAGACTGAAAACCATGCAACTTAAAATACACTTGCTTCCAAGTTAGATCTTCTGTAATGCACAATGTATTCTTTGCGACACATGATTTCTATTTACTTTGAATCTCTGAATAGAGATTGGCAAGTGATCGTGCATTTTTTTGCATTGTAAAATATTGAGCCCTTAATTTTAAGTGGATATCCGTGCAACGATCTTTCTGAAATTGGAGAAGCGTGCTTACGAATTAGGCATTAGTGTCACATTCAATATTGCATGAACATTTGGTTGTCAAAAAGATTAGTGCACGTTGGATATCGCATTATTTGACTATCGATCGTGTCGATTGGTGCAAAAAATTCAATCACAGTGCTTCAATAATCAAAAGACAACGAATCATGAATGTATGTATGTGAACAATCGACTGTTTTTTTCGGAAATAACTAGAAATATCGCTACCGTTCCATTAGAGTAACGTGGGACGGTCAATTCTCAGCGGTACATCAGCATTTGTTTGCCAGAAACCAATTGCAAAAGACGGATCAAAAATAAAATGCGTCTTCAACGTTTTTCTATATCTGAAGAAGCGGTAGATCCGTTCAAATCACTTGTTTTGGAAGTACCATATTCGAAATGGAAAAATTGGTTCAAACGCATACAAAAGTGTATTGATCTTAATTTTGGAAAATGATAAAGCCATATCCAATCATAAATATGCGTTTTCTATTTTAAAATGATTCTATTAAAGTTTTAAAAAAAATTGTACAGCTCGATTTATTAATGAATTTATTTACACGTTAATTTAAGAAAATTTGTCGTGTCCAAATACGAGAGAACCTCTTTAGTTTAAAATAAGCGAATTAAGGATCGAAAAAGGGGCCATAAAACCGAGCAGGCAGCAGAAAAAAGGTATTTTTATCTCCTCTGACAGTATTTAAAGGAACATTAAGTAACGACAATGGGTCGAGCGATGACAATATTAGAAAATAGTGTTTCGGTTAAAAAATCAGCAGGGGGGCCTGTCAGTACACCGGGGGGAGCCAGCGCGCCTCGTCTTCTCTTTTTCAGTGGAGGAAGGGCCCAGCTAGCGGTTCGATTAAATTCATAAAGTTGGATCTCCAGGAGTGAATTTTCGAATATCTGCTAACAGTATAATGGTCAATCTAAATTTAAAATATATACTAATAAAATATGTCTTTAATCATTATGAATTCTGAGGAAGGCATTTGATTATGAATGTTGTTATGAATGGTAAGAACTCCGGCTTCAATTCAATTCTTATGCTAATCACTTTTTCGATTCATATTGTTACAAAAAAAAAAACAATTTGTTTTTTATTCATCGTCCATTTTAGAAAACAAAACTATCACAATATTTTAATAATAATAACGTTTAAAAACATTTTATTAAACTCAAAAACTTTATGGAGCATTTCCATAGAAAATCTCACGAATCGATATTGGAGGATTAAGAAGACACATCCACTTGCGGAAGCCTCCATTCAAAATATGCCTCAAAAAACTGTATTTAAATTTATACAGAATCTAGTCGCTTCAACTCAATCCAATCTAGCAGAGTTTGTTGGCAAGACAAAAATATATACTGATGGATCTAAGACGAGGGATGGCGTTCTCAGGGTCTTTCCTGGTTAAAGTCATATGAAAAAGATGGAGGTGTGATTCTGTCTGAGTCTAGATCAGCACTATGTTCCATAAAAGAGACTAATTTCGAAAGAATGAAATTTCACACTTAATGGAAGAGTTGTGGAGTAGTTGATCAGATCAATTCGAGATACGAACATAGTTTTATGTTTTGGCCGAATTTGCAATTACCATGTGCTGCCGTTGGAACGTGCACTAGGAAAAGTATTCTACAACTTGAAGGTAAACTGCAGAGATGATCGCATGTGACGAAGGTATAATTTGCATTCGTTGGCAAGACAATAGAGATTTCTTGGTAGTAAGCAACTGTCACAGTGGCAGTATTGGTACGAAGAGCAAAAGATTGCAGTAAAAAATGTCCTGATTCAATTTGTTTTATAATGAATTTGTGGGAGGCGTCGACCACGACATTCAAATGATATCACAGAATGATTCGGATAGAAAAAGCTCCAAATGATAGCGAAAGTTATTCTATAAGCTATTCATGACTGCAATGTATAATAGGTTGGCAAATAAGTACTTTCGTTTCTTAACGAAAGAGAGGAAGAAAGCTGCTGCGGTTTGGTTTATGGTGCTGATTGCAGGTAGGTATAAAAAATATCATTCTGGAGGTTTTTCCCTCAAAGTTAAACAACGTTCTGGTCGACCTATTGAGTTAATGATGACAAAATCAAAGTCATACTTGAAGATGATCGTCATAAAACTGTTCGAAAGTTTGCGAAGAGGCTACATGTAAAGCACAAAGAATCAACATTTCCGATATGCACCTTTCATCAAAATAATCATCACTGGTGATGAAAAAATGATCCTGTACTTTAACATAGTTCGAAATAGATCATGGAACATGATGAAACAGCACAAACCACATCGAAAGCTGAAAAACAACAAAAAAGCTCATGCTGTCAGTTTGGTGAGATTATGTGTGTTGTATTGTGTTTTTTGAGCTGCTTCCAACAATGAAACTGGATGAAGTATTGTCAAATCGGAAAGGAAAGGAAAAGAAAGGAAAAGAAAGGAAAAGAAAGGAAAAGAAAGGAAAAGAAAGGAAAAGAAAGGAAAAGAAAGGAAAAGAAAGGAAAAGAAAGGAAAAGAAAGGAAAAGAAAGGAAAAGAAAGGAAAAGAAAGGAAAAGAAAGGAAAAGAAAGGAAAAGAAAGGAAAAGAAAGGAAAAGAAAGGAAAAGAAAGGAAAAGAAAGGAAAAGAAAGGAAAAGAAAGGAAAAGAAAGGAAAAGAAAGGAAAAGAAAGGAAAAGAAAGGAAAGGAAAGGAAAAGAAAGGAAAAGAAAGGAAAAGAAAGGAAAAGAAAGGAAAAGAAAGTAAAGGAAAGGAAAGGAAAGGAAAAGAAAGGAAAAGAAAGGAAAAGAAAGGAAAAGAAAGGAAAAGAAAGGAAAAGAAAGGAAAAGAAAGGAAAAGAAAGGAAAAGAAAGGAAAAGAAAGGAAAAGAAAGGAAAAGAAAGGAAAGAAAGGAAAAGAAAGGAAAGGAAAGGAAAGGAAAGGAAAAGAAAGGAAAAGAAAGGAAAAGAAAGGAAAAGAAAGGAAAAGAAAGGAAAAGAAAGGAAAAGAAAGGAAAAGAAAGGAAAAGAAAGGAAGAGAAAGGAAAAGAAAGGAAAAGAAAGGAAAAGAAAGGAAGGAAAGGAAAGGAAAGGAAAGGAAAAGAAAGGAAAAGAAAGGAAAAGAAAGGAAAAGAAAGGAAAAGAAAGGAAAAGAAAGGAAAAGAAAGGAAAGGAAAGGAAAGGAAAGGAAAAGAAAGGAAAAGAAAGGAAAAGAAAGGAAAAGAAAGGAAAAGAAAGGAAAAGAAAGGAAAAGAAAGGAAAGGAAAGGAAAGGAAAGGAAAGGAAAGGAAAGGAAAGGAAAGGAAAGGAAAGGAAAGGAAAGGAAAGGAAAGGAAAGGAAAGGAAAGGAAAGGAAAGGAAAGGAAAGGAAAGGAAAGGAAAGGAAAGGAAAGGAAAGGAAAGAAAGGAAAGGAAAAGGAAAGGAAAGGAAAGGAAAGGAAAGGAAAGGAAAGGAAAGGAAAGGAAAGGAAAGGAAAGGAAAGGAAAGGAAAGGAAAGGAAAGGAAAGGAAAGGAAAGGAAAGGAAAGGAAAGGAAAGGAAAGAAAAGTAAGGGCTCGCACATCTTTCGCAACTCGTGGGACACTATTGCAGCTTAGTTGGGAAATGATGCCACATCTTCCATACAAACAAAGCACCATCTGATAACCATTCATTTCGAAGTTCGAATGGTCTAACTTCAATCGCACCTGGTTTTCATTTTTTGCTGATAAGGATTAGAAATTTTATGAGCGCGAAATCATAGATGGCGAAAGGTCATTGAGCAAAGTGGAAAATATATAATCGATTAAAAACTATTCTGTATTAAAAAAATGTTTTATTTTATACTACAAATCCGAAATTACTATAATAAAATAATATATGATAGCCATTGGTAAAACCCAGCTGGGAAGAAATAATGAAGGGAATACGTCCCTCGAACGCATGGATAATGTGGGGGATCATCAGCCTATTCCAGGAAATCCAAGAAAACGATGTGTACGAGGTGCTGGTTTCAAAATAGAAAAGAGGACAAAGATCACTTGCCAAATGTGAACAGTAGCGGTTGTTTTGCGAAGTATCATTCTAGATCACATTGTATATATGTAAATAAAAAAAATATTAAATTATTTGATGTTTTTCTTTTATTTTATATGCTCACAGGCGACCCACTCACCAATACTATTGGGACAATATGTCTCAATTATTATTTTGCAATAATCAATAAATAATCTGGTCGTTTATTTAAATATTTGGTTTTCCCTCAAACTGAACAAACACATTTTACGGTAAATTAAAGAAATCTAGGAAAAGTTATGAGAATATTATCATGAGAGTGCTTTCAAATGTTTTTTTTTGTAGATGTTAAAGGGAAACATATAATTTTAAGAAAAATAACGCGAAATTAATTGTATCTTGATTCTAATTGGACAACAGCAGACCGGTGAATTTAGAATAAAAGCTTTAATTGAGATCCCCGTGTCATTAAAAGCAAAATCCCTTTTCAAAATAGACATTTTGACAGTGAACAGTGAACTTCATCGAAAAAACAAGTCCTTTTAGCTTCCTTATTATCTGTATACTGTCAACTTTCCTATTCTCCATGAAATAAAATATATTTTTAAACCCCGATAATACTCGACCGTTCACTCAAAGTGGGTGGTCGCAACTAGATTCTTAAAAGGTGTCATAATCGAGTCCCAGTTCATCCTATATTAGAAGCGATTTGCTAAAAATTGCACGTTTTGTCACTTCAGATTATTCAAATATTTGGAGTGGTGTGTATCGAAAGCTGGGATTTGAAAGAAAATGTGTTGTGAATAGAGCTTTCGATATGAAAAGAACATTTCGAACGGTTCTTTATGTCGGTTTATTGAAAAGTGTTAATAATGACGGGTCTCGATGCTACAGGAGAATGTCATAACAGAGCACCGCCCTTTGTTGTCAAAATATGAATCCCGGTGTTATTTTTTTTAAAAAGGAGCCGACAGAAAATTAAAATCATATTTTTGAAAGTACAAACTATTCAGGAAGATCAAAAACAAAAATTGGAAACAAATTTGAAGGGCGATAAGACATTACTGCGAATCAAGTCAAATATTGAAAGACAAATAGATGGACTACCTAACAGAACTGTTCAAAGGACGTAAGGCACAAGGATCAAATATTAGAAATCCAAAAAATCAAAAATCTTCAACAAATAAGTCGATCACAGATTTAGAAATTTGGATCAGGAATTCCTATGCTTAATTGACCTCTCAAAAGCGTTTGACGGTATTAAACTGGAAGACGTTATCCACCTATCGTACAATAGGAACATACCTTTCAATGTAATCAAGACCATGGGAATGGATTAATGGTAAATAAAAACGATACCAGTTATGGAGACGTAGAAGACGATGTAGGAGGAGTACTCAGAACAGATAAGGTTGCGGGATGTCTTCATAACTTAGTAGGACGAAATAAACTACAACGATAATAAACAAAAGCACGAAATTACAAAGCTACAGATATCAGAAACTAAGTCAGTAATATGAGAATCGAAACAACTATACTATTGGAAACTAGAGAAATGAAAATTCTCAGGCGGATCCGAGGTGAAACACTACCAGGCCGAGAAAGAAGCGGAAACAAACGATCATGTGACATAGTTAACATCAATGGGTATCACAGCGTAAGAAACAAGTCGAATAACATGTGATAGACTGGTAAAAATAACAAGGGATGAATCTCCAATTGGAGTAAAGGTCGACCATGAAAGAGATGGAGAAACAATGTATATCCAGGATAAGGAAAGATCGAAGATTTCGAAGAAGGAATAGGAGATAGACCTATTATGGAAAGAAGAAACCCTAGGTGATTAGGTGAAGTCGTATTTGTAAAAATAAAGATGATAAACTGGAAACGAATGGCTATGGATAGGTATAAATGGAAAGGGCTGGTAAACAAGCTGAAGATGTGACAAAATATAAAGAAGTTAGAGGGAATTTTCGTGTAATTTCATATTTAAACGATTTGGGTAGTGGGTTGGCGCCCCTGAATAACAGTTTCATTTTGACAGTTGACAGGATGATGCATTATTCGGTGGTGTGAAGTTATTTCAATTTTGGGATACTATTTACAATTAATTATAATGAGTTTTAAGACATAGTTTGTGTATTTACAGGCCTGGCATTTAAACACGGCCCAGTCTTGGCGACCAAGCTGGGCCAATCGTTATCACTCCAGAGTTTTACCAAGACTGGGCCAAGCTTGGGCACTTGGAACTTTCCTCTATTGATAAAACCGGAAAAACATTTAAATTGATCGAAAACGATGTATCTTATGAACAATATGAAAGCTTACTAAGAATTTTTTGTATTTTACCATTTCCCTATTCCTTTAGAAATATTTGAAAAATAGGATATACGCTACTTTTCTTTTGATCTCAGATAGAGTGTACCAGTGGCATGAAATTTTTGCATGGTCAAAATTTTGCACGTTGTTTGACATTATGCTAGTTCCTTGCCATTGCATCATGCCTGCCACTAGATTTCTTCCTAGAATTGCAGCTAGCACGCAATAAAAATGCTCTAAAAATCTGATAATGTTGAACTTCATCTGCGCGTGTTTTAATACGAAGAAATATTGCGTCGTATTGCTTCATGTCAAGCGTCCTTCAGATTATTATGTAGAAAAGAATCTACATTTAATGTTATATCAGTTTTAAATCATGTACAACGACTATTTCTACGAGATAAAGTAGTCAAAATGTCGATAATAATTAACGATTTCGATAGACAATTTATCCCGAGATGAAAATGGTAAAAATAATAATCAAACGAGCCGTCTTATGAATGTATTCGACATTACTTCAATCATTTTATATTTTAGTCTCTTTTATTCTGCCTTCTAAAGAAATAAAATATTTATTGTATCTTGCGGCATGTGCTTTCAAGAATTTCTTTTGTTATCCAAATCCGTCCAATGAAACTGGCGAAAGCAAGTTATTATTCTTTTGTAGTACTGTGGGTACCATAGTTATGAATTGGAACATGATCATAGACGTAGAATCAATTTTTTTTCTCACATATCACAATACTTTAAAATAGTAATGAAGCCGATGTACTAAAAGTTATGAGGGTTGCTACTTAAGTTTCGTCGATTATGTCAAAATTGACATTGACATCATACGGTTTGACATTCTTAACGGTGCGTCATATGACTGATATGTCAGTTGTCAAAAAATGGGATTAAATCGCTAGCGTTTACGTGCGATGCATCATCATAGTAGTTCGCTGATTTCAATCGTGGTCGCACTTCGCTACAGGATGACATGTCACATGACATAGCAAGTCATGTGACATATCGTGAGATTGAAGCATACTTTGGGCATTAGTTCCACTTGATATTACATGAACATTTGGCTGTTAAAAAGATTTGTCGCGCTGGACAATTTGACAATCCCTCAAAAAAATTTCGTGTCGATTGGCGGGAAGAAATTTTGCTTGCTTATTCGTCAACTGTTTCATTAGACCAACAAAGAATATTTAATTCTTAATGTCACAACATTATTTGTTTGCTAGAAAATCAGGGAAACCAATCGCAGAAGACGAATCATTTTCCACCACATCAGTTCAAACAAAACGTTTTTGAACAGTCAAAACATGGAATCGATGCCGTGTTTGGCATTATTTCTTCTTATTTCCGCCGATAAAAAAAATTACGAGGTCAAATCACATGTTTTGGAGGTATTTTAATCGAAATGGAAAGAATACTTCGATAATTGGTTCAAACGCATTGATCTTAATTTTGGAAAACGATGAAACCATATTCAATTAGAAATTTTTGTTTTTACTTTTGTCTACCTCAAAACTTATGTAGCAACCCTCGTAGAACAAGTGAAACTAACAGATTTGATGGTTATGGGAAATATGAACTGAAAACTAGCATTTTATTTAAATATACTGCATTGCAAAGAAAAAATTAATGGAACGGAGGAAGAAAGGAATGGAAAGGTGGTGGATCTAAATTTTGTTTGAAAATTGTTGAGAATTGATCAAATTGACAGCTTACTCGACCTATCCCAACCTTGGCTCTTACCTCACACTATTTTGTTTTATATAGAATCAAAGTTGGTAACCATGTTCATGTTAATTTTTAATTTAGTTAAGTTGGCAGGCGATACGCGCTTTTTGAAAAAGGGAAATGAAACGGCGCCAAGCACACGTGTTCCAATTTGTAATCTCAAGAATTGTTAAGTATTGAGCATCAATCCGACGATTGTTTAGCAAGAGTTTTGTTAATCAAAACAAGTATTGTCAAACGATTCAAAAGGCATGTTCATTTCGTATCATATTAAGCTTTATTTTTGTATTCAAATCTTGTCACCACATGACAAAACTTGGTCCATTAATTTTCTTTCACAGAATTGTAAGAATTGCAAACAAACAAATAAGTTAAATACTGATCTTTGTGTACATTGACAGGTACCTTTGGAAACTCTGTTCAATAAACATTTTGTCAATTTTTGACTTCATAATTTCTCAACAGAAAACCCAAACTCACTGAAAATAACAACAAAAATCTTATGTGGAATATTTAAGATTAAGGAAAAGTACGTTAAAATTTCATAAAACCCACAAGAACATCTAGAAAACTGTTTAATTTTGTTTATTGAAAAAACGTTTGATACCTATTAAAATACATTATTTGAGAATTTGTTTCTTAAAAATAACATCGTCCAAAATTATAAACAACAAGATACTCGCAAGAATATTTGTATTGACTTATGTCAAATGTCACATGTCACATGTCACAATGTCAAATGTCACATGTCACATGTCACAATGTCAAATATGCAATAATAATAAATAAATACCCATTATATCAAAATAAAAGGTTTTATAGCACCGGTGTCGTTATTAAATAACCACACATCGTATTTATATATAATTTAAATCATCTGGATTAATCTGTAGGCAACTGGACGTGTTATAAAAATTTCCAGCAGCCCTCGTAATTGAAATATTCGCGAAGAAAGCCATAAAAAATGTCAGTTACCGATTCCACTTAACAGCAGGAATTTTTATACGTATATCTCGGCATTTTTAAAGATTGCAATAGTTAATTTATTACGTAATAGCGCCGGATAAAACTCGAACGACATAGTATTAACTCAACAACCCGAATATACTCAAGTTACAGAGAAATATCACTTGGTAGAAATTTCGTCGACCACACGCGCGCGTACTTTCAGTTAAAGCAGGCTCATGTTTTTTTCGGGCTTAACAAGGATGTTACCTGTCCAAATAAAAGAATGTCATACCAGCAACACTCACGAGTCCCCATAGTTATACCGTTTCTCTTTCAGATAAATCAGTATCGAATTTCAGACCATTAAGTTTTTCATGATTTCACTTAAGATTTTATCGAGATGTTTTCAGGATATATATCAGGAACGGGTCGAGGTACATGTAGTATTTATAAGGACCATTCGATTAATTAATTAAAAATGATTTTTTTTTTGGTTTTTCGGCAATAGATCCACGACAAAATTATTGGAATCGAGGATATTTCTTTGATGGCTACTCAACGCCCTCTGGTGAAGAGGAAAGAACAAAAAACAAAGTTTGATAGCTTACTGTGTTTAGAAACCAATTGTACAGCGTTATGAACGATCTAAGTATTCCAAAAAAGCTTAGAAATCTAACGAATATACAACTCGAACATACAAAAACGAAGGTAAAGGTAAATCAAAGAATATCCAAATGTTTTCAGGCGAAAACAGGACTAAAACAGGGAGATCCTTAATCCACTTAAGACACAAAAAGTTTAATTCGAAAATGTTGGTACCGTAGGCGATATCCTCGTGGTCCTTCTTCAACATACGTTTGTCCTTCTGGAAATTCTGTATTCCTAAATATATATGAAAAAGGGTGTACCAGATCTAGATTAATGCAGTTCATAAAAAGGAAGGAAATTCTGTGTTTTAAATATGTTGTTTGTTGAGAGTTTGTAGAGAAAAAACTAAATGAAAGTCTGGGAATGTTCTTAATCTGAGGCAAATTGAACGTATGTTTCGAGGGTTGGGAAGCAGCTACACATGAAAAATTCAAAAAAAGAGAATTTTGAGCAAACTCCTGCTAACGCCAGATTCAATATTCCATAATTAAATTAAACATTTGAAAACGAAAATTGATTCGAATTCCTTCTCTACCACCTACACTTCAAACAAAAGTAAATTTTAATAAGTTTGTGGTGATTTTATACTTTATAATCGCTGGTTTATAAGTTTTTCTTCGCTTTTTTTATCGTGCTCACAAAAATTTCAGTTATATTTATGGATTTCCTTTTGTTTTAAGCAAATAGTTTTCATTTGATTTCGTATTTTCTATTTATTTGGGGGACAGAGCGAATAGAATACAACAGATTCCAGTTTTTTTATATGCTAGAGCATAAGCTCCTTTTTATTCAAATCTATTCTACCTTCTCATTCCTTTTTCCGTTATTCCCGTTTCAACCTCAACTCTAATATCTCGGAATCCAGATCTTTATTATATAAACAAATATAAATTGTTTTTAATTAACTTAATTCATAAGGTATTTCCAGTTTTTCCGCCTCTTTTATTAATTTTTAACGTCACCCCATCTGAGTACCAGTTTTTACATACTTTAACTAAGGCCGAATACCACTTCCTGAGGAAGAGTGTCCTGCCGGGGATTTAAGGTTGCAGTGCAAATAATTAAATAAAAATAAATTAATCTTTTGTCTCTTGATTGGGGAAATAATGCCCCGTATATAAATTAGAATCTGGTAACTACATATAGCAATGTCTTTCCTGATGGCTTTAAATATTATTATTATTATTATTATTTTATGGTCATTTCGGTATAAAACAAGTTTAAATAACAATAAAGTGGCCGTGACAGCATCCACCGTCGCATAAATGGGTACCAGTCGTCTTGTTGACGGCGCCCTCTTCACCGACTCTTTGGTAACAGCGGCTTTATGACGGGACACAAGCAATGATTGACGCATTTTTTGTTCATTTCACATTGTTACCCGTTCCAAAGGTTCATTAGATCTGCTATAAGGTTCGCAGTAGGGGGTAAACCAAGCTTTTACCCCATTATAATCGGGCCGCTTGCTTATGTTAACCGTGCGGAGGTGTTATAATATCACTAACTCAAGTTTTGACGGGTTCGGTTGTAATTAAAAATAATTTAGTTGAACCAACAACGGACCTTTGAACGATTTATTAAAATTTTTGAATAGTTTAATGTTGGTTTCTTTAGAAAATATCCAATTAAATAATTAAATAACCGAAAATATAGAAAATTTAGAGAAAATATTAGAAAAAATAGATGAGAAAAATCAAAAAAGAAAAGTCGAGTAAGTGATGAAAAAAATACCAGAAGAATCGAAGCCAAACAAAGAAGAAAGTTTGGACAAAAGAGGATAAGAAATTGAAGAAATCAGAAGAGAATGATTTAGGCAAACCCATGAATGTGAATAGAATAAATGATATTTCATCGAACAAAATGAGGAAGAGAAAATAAAAAATAATTCAACAAAATAAGGATGCAGTAAAAAAGAAAAGATTAACAAAAATACGATGTAGGCAAAAATAATGAAAGAAGAAAGTAGTAAAAGCAAAAAAATTAACAGAGAAATATGATATAGAAAGAAGGAAATACAGATATCAAAAGAAAATGTACAGGAAGAGATAATACCAGAATAACAGATTAAGGTAGTAAAAGCAAAACAGAAAAATACGATGTAGGAGAAGGGACAGACAGTTAGCAGAAAGACAGAACATGGAAGAATTGCTAGGTATGTCAGGAGAAGTAGATAAATCAAAAATGTCTTTCAAAAAGTAAAATAAGAAAGAGAAAATCAAAATACAACAAAAAAAAACGAAAGAAGAAGGCAGTAAAAACAAAAAGACTAACATAGAAATGCGATGTAGGCAAAAAGGTTCACGGAAATCAAAAGAGTAGAAGCTATAAAAGAAAATAAGAATGTAAAGGAACGAAAATATACAGTAAAGAATCGAAGAATCTCAACGAATGTCAAATGAAGTGAATAAAAAAAAATTCAAGTAGAAAGAGAAAGATAAAATTAAAATAATACTAGAATAAGGGAGAAAAAGTGTGAGGGAAAGAGAGACGGTAGTTGAAAGAACAGAAGATATAAAAGAAAATAGGAAAACAAGTGGGGATTGGAGAATCAATCCCAAGGTGTATCAGGATAAGTAAATAAAAGAAAAAGTTTTACAGAAAGAAACAAAAGGAAGAAAGCAATAAAATAATCCAATAAAACAAGGATGCAGTAATAGAAAAATACGATGGAGAGACAGCAATCGAAAGAACTGGAAGTACAGAAGGAAATGAGGAACTAAAGACATAAAAATTGGACAGGGGAGGATAGAGGAGATCCAAGGAATTGGAAGAATAACGGAAAAAGAAGGTAGCGAAAGAAGAAATACGATGCAAAAAGGGAGAGACAACATTCAAGAAAAGACGACACAAACGAACTAGAAATGTATATGAAAGTCTTTCGAGAGGCAAAATGAAGAAGAGAAAATGAAGAAGAGAAATCAAAAGGATTAACTTACTAGAAAAAAAGAGGATTGGAAAACCCCAAGAGATTGTTATGTGAAACGAATGAAAAAAAATTAGACAAGGAAGATAATTAAAAAATAACATTTCGATAAAGATAAACAAAACAAACGAATGATATTCTCTGTTTACAAACTAAGTAATATTCACTATTGAACGTTTACCTTACAAAGGACAATCGGTATATATATATATCATAGAAGGTGCGTCATCGCATTTGCAACTTAAGTAGAAGTTCTCCGATGTTAACAAATAGTTTATTAACGCTTGCAACTCGCTGAATGTTTAATGAGGGAAGCACCTTTATGTCACTTTTTTCCTCTTCTTCTTCTTCCCATCCCAATTATTGAAAACGAGCACTTATTGATATTCAACGCCTCTATTTTTTTAATTGGCATTCCACTCAATACTAACTCCGTCTTTATCTGACATTGTACCCGTCTCTTTATACAAGGGTATCGCCAAAAGATAGAAGAAAAATACGGCCGGGAAATTTGACGCCATAACTATATACATGGGCGGTTTTGAGAGGAGATGAGCCTCATCCGCACATATTGCGCGGTGGTTTAATCCAAGATGTGATGCTAGATTCGTCAGGAAGTGCAAAGGCGACGGAATTTCGTTTAAAATCATATTTAAAATTGATCTGGCAACAACGAAAACATTGGGCACCAGTTACGAACGCGCAAACTAAATGTTCAGGAAGGAATCGGCTGTATTAAGAAGTATGGAATGAATTCCGAAAACGTTGCCATGTATAAACTTGATGATTGTCGAGGTGGAAATTCAGAATTCATTTTATCTCATAAATATGTATGGAAATATTGGTTCAAATGACATTTTATGGACGTTCAATGTTATTAATGTTACATTATGAAAACGCCGTTTGCACCAAGAGTGAAATTTATTCTTTTCGATGGGAAAAAATTGAAGGTTCAGATGGTTTAAATTGGCATGACTGGAAAAGCAAAAAAGTTGTCAATATGCTTTGGAGTAGCGGAATCATGGTATTTTTAATGAAATAGTTGCAGATGCATATCAAAATATTTTGGAAGGATTCTTATTGGGAACATCTACTGAACAATATTTTAAGGACTTCGTAGTCAACATTTTTGTTTGGTCATCCATTAGTGAGATCCAAGATATTGATGAGCATAACACTAGTTTGGTAAAACATACCAGTAAGCACGTTAAATCATTTTATAAGAAGTGTCTCTAAAAGACTGTTGGATGTGATAAAAAACTGACAGAAGTTTTTATTATTGAAAAGAATTTAATGTTTACAGAGACAGAAATCTTCCTATTTTACACTTTTTTTCGATATATTGTATTGAATAGTGCTAATTTCAACAATATTATTAAATTTAAATGACCAGATTCTACAAGTTATGCAAAATCTAGGAATACGTGACTGGAACAAACAGATGTAGGACATATATGGAGGACAATGATCGATGCTTCAAAAACATGTGATAAGTCTTAATTAAAATACACAAATACACAAAAATACAGGGTCAAACGAGCTCAATCCGAGCGGTCACAATTTTTAATAGAATGTATAACCTTGTATATAAAAATGACTTTGAGTTTGTACTCGATATCCAAGTCTTTCAAATTATATTATTCATTGTATTATATTTCGTAGAGAACCACAAAAAAATATCCATTCACATTGCTAGCTAACACAATGTACCTTCAAACAAACAAAAAATGTGAAAAAATCTCCCTTGACCCCCGTATCGTGGTAAGAGTAAACGTAGAGATGCGTGGGCACAATACGTTACGGGAGGGGCATGACAAATCAGTCGTTGTAGCGTGGGGCGCAGGGAAAATACAAAACATGCTCGGTCACCTTTAACCTCGACGTTCTCAATGGACCGCCATCATTTCATCGGACACTATCATTTGTTTTCCTATACGTTTGGCTCTTCTTTCTAGCGATGGGAAGAGTGTGTGTCACATATAACCGCGACAGAAAAATAACGATTATCGAGATCTGTAACTCCAAAATTCTGAGTCTATTTGATATGGTATATGTGAAATAATAGAGACAATAAAGAAGGAAACCATTTTTCAATGGTTGGTATGCGTAACGAATTATACGTCAAGCCAGAAGTGTTCGAAAACATCAGGAAAACCAATCGCAGAAGAAGAATCATTCTTCACCATGAAAATGCGAGCTTTATGACATCAGCTCAAACGAAAACGTTTTCGAACAGTTAAAACAACGATTTCTTCTTATTTCTGAGGATCAAAAACAAATTGCGAAGTCAACGATTTATATTATGAATATTTGTTTTTATTTGTCTCAAAACTTGCGTATCAGCCCTCGTAAAACAAAAAGGTTATAGATTAACTTATTCGGAAGCCAATTGTGCACATGAAAAACCGTTTTTGTGTAACAGTTCCACGTTGACGATACTTTCATACACCTTTAAATCGACTTTGTGTCGTCGTGAATGAATATTCTGTTGATCGGTCGGTATGCAGAAAAAATCGTCGTCACGGGTGGAACTAGAAGATTTTGAACTTGTGGGTGGTTAATTCAGTGTAAATTGTTGTTTATCGAAGATGAGACAAAAAAATTGCTGGTATTGTCTCATGAATACCAAATGAAGACAAGACGCGGACCGAGAAAAGAAGACAATCGACATAGAGGTGGGGTACAACAAATTTTAACTTCGAAATTTGATCAGCGTCAACAATTATTGAAATTTCCCAAAATGCAGTAATAAAAAAAAGATTTAGTCGATGTGAATTTTTAATGTAAACGTAAATGTAAAAGCTTAACAAAAACAGTGGATTTTTATTAAAAAATAAAAAAAGATTCCTTCGAGTAAACTTGTTTCTGTTATCCAAAAATACCTGGGAAAAAGGAACGGTCCGATGTTTGCCAACATCTTCATTATCTGTTCATCAATTATTTGTCTTTGTTTCGGTCGAGAAGATAGATAAAACGGACATTTTATTGCGGGAGCACGATCTCACCCACAACGATTTCTTGTACCACCAAATTGGTTCATCCTAAATATCTATACGTCTCACTAAGTTTTTTAAGAAACATCTTTATATGCTTCTATTAATACAATCATGAGGTGTTCGTCGATAGTTCTCCTAATTAATAGATTCAAAAGCCAATGGATTTTTTTTGGTGATGGTGAGTAGGTAGTAAAGGAAACTTATTGATCATTGGCGTGAATAATTTTTAGTTGTCTCTATCTTGAAGAGATATTGGTCAAATGTTTAATGGATGATGAAATCATAATTTAGTACAGGTAAAATAGGTTAAACCTGAAATTTAATTCTGATTTTCTAGATTCTTTCAAAGGTTTTCGGTTACTGAGTAATTAATAAAATTACGGGCACGGGTTTTCGAAAACTAAGAGGAATTCGAAAAGAACTTCCCTAACAAAAAATCAAGTACACAAAATTTTGGAAATTCAAATGGAAATTTTGAGGTTTGGGAAAACTTTTTTTGTACAGAATGTTGTGCTCCACATTTTTTGTCTCGGCATATTGTGTCGAAATCCTCATAGTTTTCGAATTATCCGTAATTCAAAATGTTTTTGAACGTATAAACCCATTTTAAGGTGAAAATTTTGAGGTTAAGAACAAATACTTTTTTGTAGACAATTTTGTACTCTAAATTTTTTGTTTACGAATTTTTTTTGAATTCCTCATAGTTTTCGAGTTATTCGCGTTTTAAAATTTCGAAAATCCGTGCCCGTAACTTTGTTAAGAGCTCCTAGATATAAAAGTTTTAGCTCAAAATCGCCTAGTTTGCTTATATTAATTAATAAATTAAGGGGTTGATATAATTTTCAGTTAATTTATATCAAGCCATGGAGATTTAGAAGTGGAAGGGTAAACTGTTAAAAGTAAAGGGTATTTACGAACCCCGTACATTTTTATATACTCATAATTTAGAAAAAGAGATCCTGTTCAGAATTGAGAAGCTTGTTTCCCAAATACATATATCAAATCATTTAAACGATAATTTTCAGGAATCAACTTTTTTTCTTGGGTTTTTCTGAAAAATTATTTGAATTTGGTACATTTTGGGACAAAATTGGGATGTAGTGTGTTTTGGCATTAAAAAAGTGCTGATAATATTACTTGTAATTCAAATAGGATATGAATTTTGTTGTATAAAACTATTAAATGATAATAAAGGGTGTTCCGGACCTACAATTTTTGTGTTAATGGATTGATCGGAGAGGTCCATTTGATGGCCACCACGTTCCTCTGAATTAAATGCAATGTATTCACTTTTTTGGGGATATCTTGGAAGCTTGGTATACACAACACATAAACTTCCATTGTGACCTTCCAAAACAGGAAATGGAGTGATTACATTGGTTATGTGAGTATGATAAAGACAAGTAATCGTTAAAAATACCAAGGACGTGCTTATTTACGTTTTCTATCGTTATGGCGATTAATGGCATCAAATTCAAAGACAAGTAAGATGTAAATCGTAATGTTGTGCAAGTATTAAGTTTTAAATATTACAAACAACCGTATTTTTCACATTCATTTCAAAAAGTTAATTTTTCGAATATATTCAAAGTTTTTTAGGATGCATCGCTAAAAATATACAAACAACAGTTAATATCTATAACAGTGTATATGAATTTGCTTTATTTTTTATCCCTGAATGCATTAAAATAGAAAAAACCGGGTGGTTCTGTTTGAAAAAATAAAGAAATTTGATATTTATGAACATAAACTTTGAACACTTTTTATATACACCCTGTAGAAAATGAAAAATTTTTCAACATAGATTCAAATACGTCCGAACTTGTTAAAAGCAACCGAATTGAAACCATTTTCATATCTTTAAAGGTATTCTCGTAAAAAAATAATTTATAAGGGTCTGCAATGATTGAATTTTTTACAAAAAAATGCATTTTTCGAAAAAAGTTTTCAGACAAAAGTAAACTAAAATTTCACGTAGTTTTCAAAAATGTATTAATATTCAGGATGTTTTATTTGAAATAACAAAGTTCCGGTAGAACTGGAAGTCGGTCATCTATGAAAATATTTTAGTTAAAAAGATCGTATCCGAAAATCCAAACGTAGAAATTTTCTATTGTCTGATTTCGAGATTTCTTTGACTCCAAAGTAGCACAACAAAGGATCGTTGTCTGTTTCATGCTTGGAAAATGTATAAATCATTTTCCGAAATAGTGGCTTATAACTTGAAAATACTAACTCATATATAGGTCATTCATTTCGAAGATCGGCTGCTACGCTTTTGTTTAAATCCGGAGAAGACTTAATGATATTAAAGAAACGTTTAGAACGTGTGATAATGCTGAAATAACTGATTTACGATCAAGTACATCAACTGGAACAGTGATGGCAGGAAGAAATATAATTTCAACACAAGAAAATTCGACTGTTGTACCCAATAGTTTAAGAAACGTGTTGATACGAAGTCGTCTTCGCCCTGGAGCCGGTCCTGCCTAGATATAAAAAAATTCTAAAATTCGGCAAAGGTACGCGACGCCTTTGACATACTTTTTATAAACCGCGGAATCCGTTTGAAGTTTAATATTGTTTCTTTTCAATAATTTCTAGGAAAATTTATTTTTTTCGTTTCTTTATTTTCTAGAAGGAGTTGTGTAGCGCAGTTAGTTCAGTTTATAATAAATGGTCATAGTGAACATTATTAAAGTTAGTTAAGTGATAGTGACAAGTAAATTATTTTAAGTTAGTGTAGTGTATAGTGTTTAAATAAATTAAGAACGTAAGAGACAGTGTTTATTAATTCACCCGACGAAAAGAAATCGTATGAATGAATGAAAAAGATTTTGATGTAATGGAAATGTAACTTTATCGTATAATAAGATAATCTACTATTAAATATCTACCTTATTTGTGTTACACAATATCTAAGATGCTACTTGTCAACAATATAAGCCCTGTCGGATTGGTTTTAAAAAGGGGCTGAGATTCTCGAAAATTCTAAGCAGAAAATTTCCTTCGGAATTCGTTGGGTGGCGGTTACTGGTAGTCTAAATACAAAAAGTAGAGGTACCAGATATGTTGTTGCATCCGCCATCTTGATTTAAAGGATTATTTTTTGTCTCTTGAATAACTCGTTTATTTTTAATTTTACAAGAAAAATGAATATAACAAAAGTTGTTTAAAATTAAATTTCCTACAATTTTGGTCCTCATCAATTTTTTTCTAGGATCGATTTTTTTGGATTTATACCCGAAAAAATGTGGTCAACCTAAGTATTCTATTATCGCGTTTATTATTGATGTTTCATTACTATTTTCTCTGTTTGTCTTTTTGTTGTTGATTGTTTATTATGTTTATCAAAATATTTGCTACAAGTAGGATTCAGATTTTTTCTAAAGTTTATATTTTTGGGACGCACGTTGGGGATAAAAGAAAAGAGGGTTGTAAATAATCTATTTGTCGAGCAGTAGACTTGTTCCTTGTCTCCACTTTCTCCCGTTAATTTTATGGGGGAAGTGATTCCCGATCTTCATTAACAAGCGTACTTAAGCCTAAGTACCCTCCAGTCAGAATTTACTCGAGGAAACCATAAATCCATAAATTCACTTCAGCTATTAGTGCAGTAATTAGGACTTGAAGCGAACCTAAATTACAGGAAATTCCAAACAACTTTGGGAAAAACCAATGTTCATGTGAAATGGAGTTCAATGAACGAAAATTCTCCCCCACTTTTCGCAGGTATAAAACGAAAAATATCGATCCTATGAAAAATTGATGATAATCAAAGTTGTAGGAAATTTAATTTTAAACAACTTTTGCGATTACTATTTTTCGTGTAAAATTAATAATAAACGAGTTATTCGATAACCCCTCTTTTCGAGTAAAAATCGAGAAAATTGATTAGAACCAAAATTGTAGGAAATTTGGTTTTTAACATCTTTTGTGATTACTATTTTTCGCGTGAAATTAATAATAAACGAGTTATTCGATAACCAAAAATTCGCCCCCTCTTTTCGAGTAAAAATCGAGAAAATTGATTAGAACCAAAATTGTAGGAAATTTGGTTTTTAACATCTTTTGTGATTACTATTTTTCGCGTAAAATTAATAATAAACGAGTTATTCGATAACCAAAAATTCGCCCCCTCTTTTCGAGTAAAAATCGAGAAAATTGATTAGAACCAAAATTGTAGGAAATTTGGTTTTTAACATCTTTTGTGATTACTATTTTTCGCGTGAAATTAATAATAAACGAGTTATTCGATAACCAAAAATTCGCCCCCTCTTTTCGAGTAAAAATCGAGAAAATTGATTAGAACCAAAATTGTAGGAAATTTGGTTTTTAACATCTTTTGTGATTACTATTTTTCGCGTGAAATTAATAATAAACGAGTTATTCGATAACCAAAAATTCGCCCCCTCTTTTCGAGTAAAAATCGAGAAAATTGATTAGAACCAAAATTGTAGGAAATTTGGTTTTTAACATCTTTTGTGATTACTATTTTTCGCGTGAAATTAATAATAAACGAGTTATTCGATAACCAAAAATTCGCCCCCTCTTTTCGAGTAAAAATCGAGAAAATTGATTAGAACCAAAATTGTAGGAAATTTGGTTTTTAACATCTTTTGTGATTACTATTTTTCGCGTAAAATTAATAATAAACGAGTTATTCGATAACCAAAAATTCGCCCCCTCTTTTCGAGTAAAAATCGAGAAAATTGATTAGAACCAAAATTGTAGGAAATTTGGTTTTTAACATCTTTTGTGATTACTATTTTTCGCGTGAAATTAATAATAAACGAGTTATTCGATAACCAAAAATTCGCCCCCTCTTTTCGAGTAAAAATCGAGAAAATTGATTAGAACCAAAATTGTAGGAAATTTGGTTTTTAACATCTTTTGTGATTACTATTTTTCGCGTAAAATTAATAATAAACGAGTTATTCGATAACCAAAAATTCGCCCCCTCTTTTCGAGTAAAAATCGAGAAAATTGATTAGAACCAAAATTGTAGGGAATTTGGTTTTTAACATCTTTTGTGATTACTATTTTTCGCGTAAAATTAATAATAAACGAGTTATTCGATAACCAAAAATTCACCCCCTCTTTTCGAGTAAAAATCGAGAAAATTGATTAGAACCAAAATTGTAGGAAATTTGGTTTTTAACATCTTTTGTGATTACTATTTTTCGCGTAAAATTAATAATAAACGAGTTATTCGATAACCAAAAATTCACCCCCTCTTTTCGAGTAAAAATCGAGAAAATTGATTAGAACCAAAATTGTAGGAGATTTGGTTTTTAACATCTTTTGTGATTACTATTTTTCGCGTAAAATTAATAATAAACGAGTTATTCGATAACCAAAAATTCACCCCCTCTTTTCGAGTAAAAATCGAGAAAATTGATTAGAACCAAAATTGTAGGAAATTTGGTTTTTAACATCTTTTGTGATTACTATTTTTCGCGTAAAATTAATAATAAACGAGTTATTCGATAACCAACAATTCACCCCCTCTTTTCGAGTAAAAATCGAGAAATCTGATTAGAACCAAAATTGTAGGAAATTTGGTTTTTAACATCTTTTGTGATTACTATTTTTCGCGTAAAATTAATAATAAACGAGTTATTCGATAACCAAAAATTCACCCCCTCTTTTCGAGTAAAAATCGAGAAAATTGATTAGAACCAAAATTGTAGGAAATTTCGTTTTTAACATCTTTTGTGATTACTATTTTTCGCGTAAAATTAATAATAAACGAGTTATTCGATAACCAAAAATTCACCCCCTCTTTTCGAGTAAAAATCGAGAAAATTGATTAGAACCAAAATTGTAGGAGATTTGGTTTTTAACATCTTTTGTGATTACTATTTTTCGCGTAAAATTAATAATAAACGAGTTATTCGATAACCAAAAATTCACCCCCTCTTTTCGAGTAAAAATCGAGAAAATTGATTAGAACCAAAATTGTAGGAGATTTGGTTTTTAACATCTTTTGTGATTACTATTTTTCGCGTAAAATTAATAATAAACGAGTTATTCGATAACCAACAATTCACCCCCTCTTTTCGAGTAAAAATCGAGAAATCTGATTAGAACCAAAATTGTAGGAAATTTGGTTTTTAACATCTTTTGTGATTACTATTTTTCGCGTAAAATTAATAATAAACGAGTTATTCGATAACCAAAAATTCACCCCCTCTTTTCGAGTAAAAATCGAGAAAATTGATTAGAACCAAAATTGTAGGAAATTTGGTTTTTAACATCTTTTGTGATTACTATTTTTCGCGTAAAATTAATAATAAACGAGTTATTCGATAACCAAAAATTCACCCCCTCTTTTCGAGTAAAAATCGAGAAAATTGATTAGAACCAAAATTGTAGGAAATTTGGTTTTTAACATCTTTTGTGATTACTATTTTTCGCGTAAAATTAATAATAAACGAGTTATTCGATAACCAACAATTCACCCCCTCTTTTCGAGTAAAAATCGAGAAATCTGATTAGAACCAAAATTGTAGGAAATTTGGTTTTTAACATCTTTTGTGATTACTATTTTTCGCGTAAAATTAATAATAAACGAGTTATTCGATAACCAAAAATTCACCCCCTCTTTTCGAGTAAAAATCGAGAAAATTGATTAGAACCAAAATTGTAGGAAATTTGGTTTTTAACATCTTTTGTGATTACTATTTTTCGCGTAAAATTAATAATAAACGAGTTATTCGATAACCAAAAATTCACCCCCTCTTTTCGAGTAAAAATCGAGAAATCTGATTAGAACCAAAATTGTAGGAAATTTGGTTTTTAACATCTTTTGTGATTACTATTTTTCGCGTAAAATTAATAATAAACGAGTTATTCGATAACCAAAAATTCACCCCCTCTTTTCGAGTAAAAATCGAGAAAATTGATTAGAACCAAAATTGTAGGAAATTTGGTTTTTAACATCTTTTGTGATTACTATTTTTCGCGTAAAATTAATAATAAACGAGTTATTCGATAACCAAAAATTCGCCCCCTCTTTTCGAGTAAAAATCGAGAAAATTGATTAGAACCAAAATTGTAGGAAATTTGGTTTTTAACATCTTTTGTGATTACTATTTTTCGTGTAAAATTAATAATAAACGAGTTATTCGATAACCAAAAATTCACCCCCTCTTTTCGAGTAAAAATCGAGAAAATTGATTAGAACCAAAATTGTAGGAAATTTGGTTTTTAACATCTTTTGTGATTACTATTTTTCGCGTAAAATTAATAATAAACGAGTTATTCGATAACCAAAAATTCACCCCCTCTTTTCGAGTAAAAATCGAGAAATCTGATTAGAACCAAAATTGTAGGAAATTTGGTTTTTAACATCTTTTGTGATTACTATTTTTCGCGTAAAATTAATAATAAACGAGTTATTCGATAACCAAAAATTCGCCCCCTCTTTTCGAGTAAAAATCGAGAAAATTGATTAGAACCAAAATTGTAGGAAATTTGGTTTTTAACATCTTTTGTGATTACTATTTTTCGCGTAAAATTAATAATAAACGAGTTATTCGATAACCAAAAATTCGCCCCCTCTTTTCGAGTAAAAATCGAGAAAATTGATTAGAACCAAAATTGTAGGAAATTTGGTTTTTAACATCTTTTGTGATTACTATTTTTCGTGTAAAATTAATAATAAACGAGTTATTCGATAACCAAAAATTCACCCCCTCTTTTCGAGTAAAAATCGAGAAAATTGATTAGAACCAAAATTGTAGGAAATTTGGTTTTTAACATCTTTTGTGATTACTATTTTTCCCGTAAAATTAATAATAAACGAGTTATTCGATAACCAAAAATTCGCCCCCTCTTTTCGAGTAAAAATCGAGAAAATTGATTAGAACCAAAATTGTAGGAAATTTGGTTTTTAACATCTTTTGTGATTACTATTTTTCGCGTGAAATTAATAATAAACGAGTTATTCGATAACCAAAAATTCGCCCCCTCTTTTCGAGTAAAAATCGAGAAAATTGATTAGAACCAAAATTGTAGGAAATTTGGTTTTTAACATCTTTTGTGATTACTATTTTTCGCGTAAAATTAATAATAAACGAGTTATTCGATAACCAAAAATTCGCCCCCTCTTTTCGAGTAAAAATCGAGAAAATTGATTAGAACCAAAATTGTAGGAAATTTGGTTTTTAACATCTTTTGTGATTACTATTTTTCGTGTAAAATTAATAATAAACGAGTTATTCGATAACCAAAAATTCACCCCCTCTTTTCGAGTAAAAATCGAGAAAATTGATTAGAACCAAAATTGTAGGAAATTTGGTTTTTAACATCTTTTGTGATTACTATTTTTCGCGTAAAATTAATAATAAACGAGTTATTCGATAACCAAAAATTCACCCCCTCTTTTCGAGTAAAAATCGAGAAATCTGATTAGAACCAAAATTGTAGGAAATTTGGTTTTTAACATCTTTTGTGATTACTATTTTTCGCGTAAAATTAATAATAAACGAGTTATTCGATAACCAAAAATTCGCCCCCTCTTTTCGAGTAAAAATCGAGAAAATTGATTAGAACCAAAATTGTAGGAAATTTGGTTTTTAACATCTTTTGTGATTACTATTTTTCGCGTAAAATTAATAATAAACGAGTTATTCGATAACCAAAAATTCGCCCCCTCTTTTCGAGTAAAAATCGAGAAAATTGATTAGAACCAAAATTGTAGGAAATTTGGTTTTTAACATCTTTTGTGATTACTATTTTTCGTGTAAAATTAATAATAAACGAGTTATTCGATAACCAAAAATTCACCCCCTCTTTTCGAGTAAAAATCGAGAAAATTGATTAGAACCAAAATTGTAGGAAATTTGGTTTTTAACATCTTTTGTGATTACTATTTTTCCCGTAAAATTAATAATAAACGAGTTATTCGATAACCAAAAATTCGCCCCCTCTTTTCGAGTAAAAATCGAGAAAATTGTTTAGAACCAAAATGGTAGGAAATTTGGTTTTTAACATCTTTTGTGATTACTATTTTTCGCGTGAAATTAATAATAAACGAGTTATTCGATAACCAAAAATTCGCCCCCTCTTTTCGAGTAAAAATCGAGAAAATTGATTAGAACCAAAATTGTAGGAAATTTGGTTTTTAACATCTTTTGTGATTACTATTTTTCGTGTAAAATTAATAATAAACGAGTTATTCGATAACCAAAAATTCACCCCCTCTTTTCGAGTAAAAATCGAGAAAATTGATTAGAACCAAAATTGTAGGAAATTTGGTTTTTAACATCTTTTGTGATTATTATTTTTCGCGTAAAATTAATAATAAACGAGTTATTCGATAACCAAAAATTCACCCCCTCTTTTCGAGTAAAAATCGAGAAAATTGATTAGAACCAAAATTGTAGGAAATTTGGTTTTTAACATCTTTTGTGATTATTATTTTTCGCGTAAAATTAATAATAAACGAGTTATTCGATAACCAAAAATTCACCCCCTCTTTTCGAGTAAAAATCGAGAAAATTGATTAGAACCAAAATTGTAGGAAATTTGGTTTTTAACATCTTTTGTGATTACTATTTTTCGCGTAAAATTAATAATAAACGAGTTATTCGATAACCAAAAATTCGCCCCCTCTTTTCGAGTAAAAATCGAGAAAATTGATTAGAACCAAAATTGTAGGAAATTTGGTTTTTAACATCTTTTGTGATTACTATTTTTCGCGTGAAATTAATAATAAACGAGTTATTCGATAACCAAAAATTCACCCCCTCTTTTCGAGTAAAAATCGAGAAAATTGATTAGAACCAAAATTGTAGGAAATTTGGTTTTTAACATCTTTTGTGATTACTATTTTTCCCGTAAAATTAATAATAAACGAGTTATTCGATAACCAAAAATTCGCCCCCTCTTTTCGAGTAAAAATCGAGAAAATTGATTAGAACCAAAATTGTAGGAAATTTGGTTTTTAACATCTTTTGTGATTACTATTTTTCGCGTAAAATTAATAATAAACGAGTTATTCGATAACCAAAAATTCGCCCCCTCTTTTCGAGTAAAAATCGAGAAAATTGATTAGAACCAAAATTGTAGGAAATTTGGTTTTTAACATCTTTTGTGATTACTATTTTTCGCGTAAAATTAATAATAAACGAGTTATTCGATAACCAAAAATTCACCCCCTCTTTTCGAGTAAAAATCGAGAAAATTGATTAGAACCAAAATTGTAGGAAATTTGGTTTTTAACATCTTTTGTGATTACTATTTTTCCCGTAAAATTAATAATAAACGAGTTATTCGATAACCAAAAATTCGCCCCCTCTTTTCGAGTAAAAATCGAGAAAATTGATTAGAACCAAAATTGTAGGAAATTTGGTTTTTAACATCTTTTGTGATTACTATTTTTCGCGTGAAATTAATAATAAACGAGTTATTCGATAACCAAAAATTCGCCCCCTCTTTTCGAGTAAAAATCGAGAAAATTGATTAGAACCAAAATTGTAGGAAATTTGGTTTTTAACATCTTTTGTGATTACTATTTTTCGCGTGAAATTAATAATAAACGAGTTATTCGATAACCAAAAATTCGCCCCCTCTTTTCGAGTAAAAATCGAGAAAATTGATTAGAACCAAAATTGTAGGAAATTTGGTTTTTAACATCTTTTGTGATTACTATTTTTCGCGTGAAATTAATAATAAACGAGTTATTCGATAACCAAAAATTCGCCCCCTCTTTTCGAGTAAAAATCGAGAAAATTGATTAGAACCAAAATTGTAGGAAATTTGGTTTTTAACATCTTTTGTGATTACTATTTTTCGCGTGAAATTAATAATAAACGAGTTATTCGATAACCAAAAATTCGCCCCCTCTTTTCGAGTAAAAATCGAGAAAATTGATTAGAACCAAAATTGTAGGAAATTTGGTTTTTAACATCTTTTGTGATTACTATTTTTCGCGTAAAATTAATAATAAACGAGTTATTCGATAACCAAAAATTCGCCCCCTCTTTTCGAGTAAAAATCGAGAAAATTGATTAGAACCAAAATTGTAGGAAATTTGGTTTTTAACATCTTTTGTGATTACTATTTTTCGCGTGAAATTAATAATAAACGAGTTATTCGATAACCAAAAATTCGCCCCCTCTTTTCGAGTAAAAATCGAGAAAATTGATTAGAACCAAAATTGTAGGAAATTTGGTTTTTAACATCTTTTGTGATTACTATTTTTCGCGTGAAATTAATAATAAACGAGTTATTCGATAACCAAAAATTCGCCCCCTCTTTTCGAGTAAAAATCGAGAAAATTGATTAGAACCAAAATTGTAGGAAATTTGGTTTTTAACATCTTTTGTGATTACTATTTTTCGCGTGAAATTAATAATAAACGAGTTATTCGATAACCAAAAATTCGCCCCCTCTTTTCGAGTAAAAATCGAGAAAATTGATTAGAACCAAAATTGTAGGAAATTTGGTTTTTAACATCTTTTGTGATTACTATTTTTCGCGTGAAATTAATAATAAACGAGTTATTCGATAACCAAAAATTCGCCCCCTCTTTTCGAGTAAAAATCGAGAAAATTGATTAGAACCAAAATTGTAGGAAATTTGGTTTTTAACATCTTTTGTGATTACTATTTTTCGCGTAAAATTAATAATAAACGAGTTATTCGATAACCAAAAATTCGCCCCCTCTTTTCGAGTAAAAATCGAGAAAATTGATTAGAACCAAAATTGTAGGAAATTTGGTTTTTAACATCTTTTGTGATTACTATTTTTCGCGTAAAATTAATAATAAACGAGTTATTCGATAACCAAAAATTCACCCCCTCTTTTCGAGTAAAAATCGAGAAAATTGATTAGAACCAAAATTGTAGGAAATTTGGTTTTTAACATCTTTTGTGATTACTATTTTTCGCGTAAAATTAATAATAAACGAGTTATTCGATAACCAAAAATTCACCCCCTCTTTTCGAGTAAAAATCGAGAAAATTGATTAGAACCAAAATTGTAGGAAATTTGGTTTTTAACATCTTTTGTGATTACTATTTTTCGCGTGAAATTAATAATAAACGAGTTATTCGATAACCAAAAATTCGCCCCCTCTTTTCGAGTAAAAATCGAGAAAATTGATTAGAACCAAAATTGTAGGAAATTTGGTTTTTAACATCTTTTGTGATTACTATTTTTCGCGTAAAATTAATAATAAACGAGTTATTCGATAACCAAAAATTCACCCCCTCTTTTCGAGTAAAAATCGAGAAAATTGATTAGAACCAAAATTGTAGGAAATTTGGTTTTTAACATCTTTTGTGATTACTATTTTTCGTGTAAAATTAATAATAAACGAGTTAAAAACAAATTTATATTAATTAAAACAAAGTTATATTAATAAAAAAATTCCGAAGGAAATTTGCTGCTTAAAATTTTCGTGAATCTAAGTGACTAATCCGATTGGGCTATAGTATTATAAGATTGCTCCTTGTGTGTATATAAAAACCTTTCACATCAGACTTCTTTTTCAACCGTCTTTTTCAAATCCAGTTTTCAACGACTCATACGCTGGTTTAATAGAAAAATGAATATTCAAAAATTTGTCTAAACCCACAGAGAGAGAGAAGCACGCTCCATAATTCTTAAAGAGACACAGACGATTTTTTATAGCTTTTAGGATACCCAGATAACTACCAGTTATGAATGATACGATGACAAAAGAAGGTTAGAGGTTAGTCAGGTGATTATTTTTTTTTGGAAATGACAGGTCGAAATGTATTTTATGTTAATGTCTTTATAGTAACTTATTAATATTGAAATGAGTCCGCACCTTTGATCGAGATTTGTAATTTTTCGGTTTGATTTACGATAACAACGAAGAAACAATACTAATTTATGAAATACGGGGTACTACTAAAAAATTTACTTCTAAATAAATTTTGGAATATTCTTCGAGATGCTTTTTATATCTCAAACGTCAAACATTATTCACTAATGCAAATCTACGTTATGTAAGGTTAATTCGATCTGAAATCCGGATCATGTTCGCTGTTGTTCGGGAGCTGATCGAGTTAATCGGCTCGTAGTCATATGAAACGATGCAGTTCACCCTGGTAGACCAAAGGGTAAATTGAAATTATTAATTCTCCTTATTTGTTTGTCTATGATTAGTTTTCAAAAGCAGCTGTGCTGGATACGTTACTGAGGCTTACACTTTTTGGTATTCTAACGTAAAATTTGGTTATTGGTATTAAACTTTGATGCAAAATGTGGGTAACTCGCTTAACAACATTTAATAAACATCTAGAATCTATTATACAACTAAAAATGGAACGCTGCGTTAAGAAACTGTGATAAAAATCCCGTTTTGGGTTAGAATCCGCCATCATCTGACAGGTGATCTATCTAATCCAGGGTCTTAGTTTCCAAAAAGCCCTATAAAGTCGCATCTCAACATTAAATTGTGAGATTAATTGAAAAAGTTACCCCCAACATCAATTGACAAAAATTTAATGGATACAATAGGAAAACCTCCAGTTTACGACATAGATAAAAGGTGTGTAGACGTAGACAGATGAAAAGAATGTGGGTTCTTCTAGGAGAAAATCATTTTCTTTTTAATTTAAGTGCGATTGCTTTTTTGGAATTCCTCCCTTCACCTTGTCCTGATACAGTGATTCGTAATATTCTCCTCTTGTTGAACACACTGTTTACACTACAGTTATCGTCTTCAGAGACTGAAGGTAAAAGGTGAACAGTTTTCCCGCAGTCTCTGAAGACGATAATTTGGTTATCGAAACGCGCATCACACAGTGTAATTACGAGTGTTGGTGTAAACAATGTGTTCAGTATGAATATCACCAACGGTTCCAGAAATTTGAAAATACTCTCTTTTTGTTTAAGCTTATCAAAGATGATCGATGAACACTATCCCATGACAATACCAAAAAATTGTCTTTGAAAACGTCTTTGTGTTTTTCCGGTGTAGGTTTTCTCTTTGCAATCCACTGTCTTGACTGTTGTTTTGTTCCAGGAATGCAGTGGTGGATTTATGTTCCATCAACAGTTATGAATCCATCAGTCATTCTACTAAAACCACGTTTTCTTATCTATATTATGTCTTCCTTATCTCCTTTTCCTTATGGTGTCCTGTTTAGGTAACCTTTTACGAAAATGGGTTTTATTATAAAAACTATTCCACATTCGAATGCTCCCCTTCAATATCCTCCCCTCTCCACGCTACACACTTCTCCATACGTTTTTTCCATTGATCGAAGCAGTACTGGAAGTCTTCTTTGGTGAAGGTCTTCAGCAGCTCTGTCGTTTTTGGCTTTACCGCTTCCCATCGACTCAAATCGGGTCCCTTTCGAAGCCGATCTTTTTCTAACCTTTCAAGGAAATCTGATCAGACCCGTTGACGCAAGAGCTTTTGGTCAGGAGTCAGATTTTTTGGCACCAGCTTCGCACAGACTCTTGTCATGTTTAATTCCTCGTGTAAAATTTTTTAACCGTTTGTTTATCGCCGATTACAGTCTCGGCAATCATCTGGAAGCTCATTCGACGATCTGCACGCACAATTTGTTTGATTTTAGTGACTGTTTCCGGAGTTTAAAACAGTCACAGGGCGACCTTGGCGCTGGTCATCTTCAGTGCTCTCTCGGCCCTCACTAAAGCGCTTACACCACTCAAAAACACGCGCACGAGATAGATAATTGTGCCCATAGATATCTTGCAAAAATTTATAACACTCAGTCGTAGTTTTTTTTTTCAATTTAACGAGAAATTTGGGATTCATACGTTCCTCCTGTTTTTCCAGATAAGTTAGCTTTTGAAGTTATTGATTGATGTATGGCTGACTACCATTATCTTTCTGATGCTGTTCTTTTTGGATTTACCTTCCTCAAAAGTCCATTTCGGTCGTCATTAGTTTATTTTCCGTAGACTGTTTGATCTTCGCTGCCATCTGCTACAGTGTTAAATATTCGTTGTTTGTTGGCTTTTGATATTATTTGGTCACAGCTCCCATGCCCTGTATATTTCTTTCTTTGATTGGCATGTCGCATTTCTGGCAGTTTTTTTTGCGTTATTGCTCTGATGCACATACGTTTACTTCGAGGCGTCATTTCTTGTTTGAAATCAGCTGCCAAAAGTTTTACAGTTGTAGATGATGATGTGAAACAGTCTCAAACTCTCTCAAACACAAATATTTAATAACAACTCGTATTTTTAAAAAAAATCTTCACATACAATTGTCAATCAGATACTAAACTATGGGAATACGAGTCAAACAATCATCGGCACCGGATTTTTTGATATTTATCATATTCAAAAGAATCTGGCGTCTGTATTGGTAGTTAAAATAAAATAAAAACTTTTTGTACAAGATGTTTATGTTACAGTACATGAATAAATGACTGGTGTTCTACGAAAAAAATGTAGATTTTATCACTAAAATCGATTATCGAAAATATGAAGTCTTGACGTAAAGTACAAAGGTAGCTGTGGACCTTTTCCCACAGGGGGGCACGACTTGGACATGATGTTATTGTAAGGCAGTGCCACGAATTTTTTTTCTTCAATTTCTGATTCATAGAGCAATGGGATTGTGAGTTGTGGTCATTATAGGCCAGTCAGACAAACTCATACTCACAAAACAATCGAAAACACGGTTTATTTAATCGATTTCATTCGAATTAATATAGATATTTTCTTCAAATGCCTATTTTGACGAGAAGTTTTATTAGTCCAATGGTGAAAACTGCGTAAAAATCCACCCAGCAGTTTTAGAGTTAGATACGAGTATACCGAACCGCACTACTAATTTTTATATCTTTCCTTTTGTCTTCATAACCTTCTAAAGGTAAAAATAACCTACGAAGATGGTCATAGAAATATCTGGCCTGACTTAGAGATGGCGGTAGTTGTTTGAAAAGTATTAGAAAGTACACAATCTATACAAAATAGCCCAACCAATATAAAAGCTGAACTAGATTGCAGAAGACCAGCATGGTAATGGTCGACTAAATGAAATGACTACTCCAGAAATTTTGAACAAAATCCATTTCAAAAAAAGCGGTACAACGCATATTAACTAAAAATTTGAACATGAGAAAGCTGTGCGCAAGATGGAAACAAAAACTGTGTCGGGAATACGTTTTAATCGAGTGTTTCACAGAAATGACACCGAATTTTAGCGCCGTTTCATAGCTATGGATGAAACGTGGGTCCATCACTTCACACCCAAAACAATGGACTAAAAAAGGAGAACCAGCTATTAGTTTTCTTTTGCGTGTGATTTCTAAGTATTTGTTGTTAATAGAAATACATAATCCGCGAAATCAAGGCTAGTTTTTCGAATAGGTTTCAATTGAGTCCTTAGCTTTTATCCTCATTATCCAATTTACTACGCTAGCAATCTACGTCCATATTCCAGTACCTATAAATTCAAAAGCAATGAATTTCTTACCGAAAAAAACATTCAGGCACCACTTTGATATTCAAACTTAGATTGAACTCACAGCGGAACCACAAATTCTTAGTTTTTCCAAAGTAGATGAACTTGAAAGCTACATATTACATATCTTTGAAACTCCCTCGAAAGCTTTGAAATTTGAAACACATAAAAGGAATCATCAAGTGGATATAAAAAAAATTGTTGAAACTATGGAATATCTACAGGAAAAAGCACTGGAAAAGAAGTTAGATAGGAGCCAAAATAATTATTGAGACAACCTACAAGAGCTGAGACAGGCAAAGACTTTTCTGGGAAACTATAACCAGAGTAGATCTTCTGAATGTGTCAACCCAAGTAAGAACAATCTATGAAACTGTAACCAGATAATGAGGACTACACCTGGGTATGAAATAGAAGACTAATATATCTGGCAATTAAAGCTATTCCACATTTTGGACTTTTTTGGGGCGCAGTGTATACTAGAGACCCCAAATCTATCCTTACATACATCAAATATCTACATATAAATGACGATGAAATTATTTTCATCTTTTCAATTTATATGTCACGATGATTCCTGGCCTATATGTTTATTCATTTATTTGTATTGTTGTTGATCGAAAATATTTGTAGTAATTCGTGCTTGTAACAATTGTCATAAATTTTTATTGTAATTTAATTTACATGTCGTGTTATTATTCACGCCCAAAAATTATAATATCAAAGCCGGTCATCTCTATTTGAGCACACAAACAGTTTTTCGTGTTTGAATATTTCATGAACGATCTTGACGGTGGGTTGAACCAAATTTTTAATCGAATTCGATGTATGGAAAAATATTTGACGTATGTACCGAGAGGGTATCTGATTTGAGGTGTCTTCTTCCTTACGCGTCCTCCGAGTTGATGAGAAGAAATCGCTCAACCTGTATTACTACCAGTACTGATCCATGATTGGGGATGCTGGATATTAACAGATTGAAGCAGGAAATAGCTGCGTAGGAATTGAAGATCTTGTGAAGAGAAGGCTAGATAAAATAAAAGGAAGAGCATAAGCAGTAGAAGCGAAAGGAGTAGGATAATGATCGATTCTGGCTGTAGGAGCTAAAACGTAACAAAAAAGATTAGAAATAAGATTCATCATGGAGAAGATCCAACATTGGAGAAGACGTATTTGAAAAAAGTGATGGGAAGAAAGAAATAGGTAAAGTTTTATGTTGGGGAGCATTGGGAACATAAAATTATTTGGTACGACTTCCTTGAATGTAATAAAATTGAGAGACAGGTGAAGAAATTAATGATAAGCAAGAAGACACAAAAGAAAGTTCAGAGCAAGACAATCAATTATATGAAAATACTGTGTAAACTTGGGGGATGAAGGATTAACGAAGAGAAAAGCAGCGACGTTGTAATGGATGAAGAAATTGAGAAAAAATCACAAATATTTCAAGATTTACTTATTTTTTTCTTGATTTTTGCTAATTATTTATTTACCATTTTGATTTAAATCATTCCTTTTTGGAAATTTCTGTTTAAAAATGATTCCGAATGAATAGTTGAATAAAAAAAAATATAAGAAAATTTATTGCAGCCCAACAACAAAATGATTGTGTCTTAAAACAATAAATAATAAGCTCGATCTAAGTTACTTAATTTTCATTTTGACATTCCAATTCCCATGAGCCATAATTCCAAATTTGATGATTGGAATGCGACTAGCTGGTAGAGAGTGAACAGTTGGGTTTTGTTGTCGTTTTCCTCGCAGTGGGAAGAAATTCCAGTGGTGTTTTATGTTTCAACGGGAGATTTGGTCCAATACACCAACATGTTTTGACAAAGTTTGTCATTACCCGCATACATTAACGCAGATAAAAGATACCATACAGGATGCTTCTAAACTTATTTTATTAAAAACATTTTTGTACAGAAAAAAACGTTTCTTTTTATTTTTTTGTGGAACTTTTTATTTAAATTAAACAAAAAATAACATTTGATTTTGTATCTGCTTCATTTCTCATTGTCTGGCTATTAAATAACGAGACTGGTTACGAAAAAAGGTTTTATTATAAAAATTATTATACAATCGAATGCTCCCCTTCAATATAATCCCCTCCCCTCACCACACACCTATCCATACGTTTTTTCCATTGATCCAAGCAGTGCTGGAAGTCTTCTTTGCTGAGGGCCTTTATGAGCTCTGTCGTTTTTTGCTTTATCGCTTCCATCGACTCAAATCGGGTTCTTTTCATAGCCGGTTTTATCTTCGGAAACAAAAAAAGTCGCACGGTGCCAAATATGGTGAGTACAGTGGATGTTCGTGTACTATAGTGCACTTATTGGCCAAATACTGCTTCACAGATGGCGCGTCCTGGTGCAAAATCCACGAGTTGTTATCCACAACATAAACAAAATATCTAGAGACCTAACGCATTAGTCGGTTTTTATCCCATCCGTCTAGGGCGCCCTCTAGGCGCGCAGTCTCGTTATTTAATATCCAGACCTCGTACGTAGCTCCATAAACAATTGCAGTTTGTTTATGAGTTGCTACTAGATTTAAAGATGAAGGAATTTCGTCCGAATTGTATCCTTCTGCTTATTTTTGCAAGTAGTGAATCAGACTATCATTTAGTTGTAAAGAACCTCCGCTCTGATTAGGCCTTAACCATGTTGAGCTCGTTGATCTATTGACAAGTGATTTTAGATTCTCTATTCAAACTTTTCTTCGTTTAAATCCAACTTTTGAAAGGGGTCTTCCTGTCGAACTCCTCTGCTTGTGGGTGATTCAAAGGTTCTGTGGTATGTTTATTGTAGGTCTAACCTCTTTGCATCTATTAACTAGATTTTATTCACATCTTGATGTCTGAAGACAACAATTCCTGCTCTGGTGTATATCGAGTCAAATTTTCTTTCAAAATCTATTAAGGCTAGCGTTAAAAGTAGCTTTTATTCGTGTAATAATCTTCGTGAAGATCATCGGCAGATCTATATTTCCTAATATCTTTACTGCCTTCTTGAGAATCAGTTCTACTCAGGAATATTGTTGTTGTTAAGTTGTTGGTGTATGTATCTGCTAATATCTTCAAGATATTTCAGCATTTCTGCAACTACACCATCATTTCCTGATGCCTTGTCATCTTTTAGTTCTGTTAGAACCATTTTCACGATCAATCCTCTTCTAGGGATGTCAATATAATAAAAATCCACAACTTCTACTCATTATTAAGCTCTTTCGAAGGCTGTAGAATTTTGAAAAGAATAAATTACAATTCTACTGTTTATTTTTGATAAAATATATTTTTGGTAATACCTCGTAGTATTTTGTTGACTAGATGAGATAGACAGAACCATCAATGAACTGTTTTTTCTATATAAAATCTTCACTTGTACTTTTCGTATGATTTTATTTTTGGGTATAAAAAAATACATTTTTTTAGTGTAGGATTCAGATTTTTAGTGGGTAGACCGCCACGTCTGCAAGAACCAAAAAAAAAAGATTATTATCTACATCGCTTTCTTGATGTTTTGATAAAACTACCAAAGCATGTGATACTTTTAGAAAGAGCCACGTTTAGAGAATGAAATTAACTGAAAAAATGACGGAATGATGACAGATACGACCGTGTTTATCATCCGAGTTGGACGAGCCGATCTTCTCAGCTTTATAAACGATTATCCAAATACTTCGTCATGTCACTTTTGATATTGATCAAAAAACAACTTCACACTGGTTCCACATCGACGACGATCCAACTCAACTTTGTCTACCTCATAGTTGGAAATTTTGAAAAATTAAATTTAGTTAGTATTTATTTTTTATCACGTTCACGCAAAATGTGTAAAAGTTTATGTTTATAGGCGTCTAAACAGTTTTTTTTATCATATACTCAACATGGATGTAGCTTTTAATCAAATCTTCTGCTTCTTTTCTCCTATTTTTTCAGATGTCTAAGGACTCGGATTTTTCTGCTACCCAACGTTTTCTTTCTTAACCGTTTCCTTCAAACTCAGGTCCGCAGAGGGCTCCAACAAAAGTTATTTTTCTGTAATTTTGCAGTAATGGTTTAACTCATGACAAGATTGCAAGAAATAGAAGGCTGGTGAGGGAAAGATAAGGCTCTGTAGCTGGGAATAAACACTGCTCCAGCGAGTTAAAGACTAAAAGAATGACGCGTATTTTAAAGGGGTGGCTACAACTCGTGACGATTTTTAATCGAGTTATGGATGACGCCAACTTGGGACGGTGATGTTTTAGGTAAACGAAAAGGTAGTCCGAGTACACAATACAACTTGGGACGGATTCATTCAGAGTATTACCTGAAATTTAGTATCTAATCAACTGTCTAAAGTTGAAAAATTCAAAAATTAAAACTTAATATTTCTAAATTCTTCAAATTGCGTTTCAACACTATTGGTTGGGTTAAGTTTTTCTACTTTTCTAAATTATTTCAGTAAGAATTAAAACTAAAAGAGCAAGAAGGGCGGTTAGGTTAGCTTAGGTTAGGTTAGGTAAACTATTTTTTATTGAAATACACTGTAAATAGATATTTCGTTTTTGTTTCTTCAATTCGTAATTGAAATCCCGAGCTGTATAATCTTCTATCATGAGTTGTATAATATTCAAGACAACCACGATCACGAGTTGGCACAGAAGTTGAAATTGCAAGTGCAGTTAATCCTAGCTAGAATTTGATGTCGAGTTAGACTTGAATTTGAGTGAAAAATCAACGTTAATGATAAAAATGATATATTAGTTTATTATTGAAATATGTTTCTAATAAATACATTATTTTAATAATAATTTCCATCGGTTATGAACGACAATGCATTAAGTCTTGTTTAACCTATAAACAAAAGAAGAATCGAACATATTTTTTTTGTTGGTTATAGGTATTTAATGGATATTTAACCAAGAAGAATTCCGTTGTCTTTGCTACGTTACTAAATCAATATTTGGCACACTTCCTGTGTCAACCAGATAAAAGAAGTTTGAAGGCGTTTTACTTAAAAGTTTGTATAACCGGCGACGGGACGACATTTTAAACAATCTTAAAGGCGAATTTTTGTAAAAGAAGAAAAAGGTTAAGTGATATATTTATTCCAATCGCCTCGCTAGATTGGACAACGAGGTGGAATTGTTAACTAGCCTTTTCACTGCTGGTATTACTTTATCAATAATTTCCGAAATTCATTAGAATGCGTTTATGGGATTATTTGAATCAGTTGCAACAGTCAAATGCTGAAAACCTTGCGCCCGCCTTTACGAATGGTTCGCCAGCACAGAACATTCCTAATAAAATGGGGTAAAACCGGGAAATCTTCACTGGCCCAAGTATAAAAGGGCGTCGCAGTGAAAAGGCTAGACGCAACTACTTTCTTTGGAGATATTTATCTGGCAAAAGGTTAATACTAAAACAATTCTGTTGAAAAAATATGATGTGATAAATCACTTGGATAGTTTAATTATTGGGTAGTAAATATTTTATTGTAAGATCCTCTCTTTGACCAATCTTTCTATGATCTCAGGTAACGTGGCATATTCTTTCTACATTTGGAGGAGGTTGTGTTTTCCCGGGACTTCTTTGATGGTGTTAGACATAACTCTTTGATATTACTTTCGTTTCAAGATTCCACATTATCTGTATTTTAATCTGCAGGTCCTTCTTCTTCTTCAGGTACCATCTCTATTTAATGAAGGTTGACGACAATTTCGGCACACTTATATCGGTCCTGAATGGTGCGATTTGAAGATGATATCAGTCCAATCGCGTATGTTTCTTAACCATGAATGTTGTCTGCGACCAGGTACACGTTTTCCTTCGATTTTTCTCTTTATTGTTGTAAGTAACTCTCTATCCTTTCCCAAACGTCTAAGCACTTTATCGTTAGATATATGTTGAGTCCATGATATTTTTAGGAGTCCACGGAGTCCACATGAGTTCATGGTATCCACTTTTAACATCCATGTTTCTGTAAATACGCAGGTACTTATATTTAAATAACTTCTCTGCTTCTTTTTGTGTTATATTGTAGTCCGATGGGATTGCTACATCCATCAATTGGCATTGTCTTCTTTTCTTATTCTTTATTATTGGGTCTGGTTTGTTTGCTAGTACATTTCTATCTGTAATTGTATGTTCCAACTACTTATGTGTTTATTACTGGGTCCGGGTTACTTGGTACCACTTGGTGTTTACTTCAGTGTCGAACTAAATATGGTCTGAGTTACTTTTCTTTATATTAACTTTCATGTGGGAATGGATTGGTTTCGGTACTCCGTAAAGAGTGCTTCAGTTTCGGTCTTGAGCCATGAACCACGCTTTTGATTTACTGTTTCTTTTTAAATTTCTTTAGCAAGTTGTCCATGCAGCGGTTTGGACCTCCATTTTCTACTTCGATTTTATTGTCTGTTCTATTTGTTGTTTTCACTATTTTTGTTTCTGATTCAGCCGGATTGTTCTCTTCTATTAGTTCTTTGTGTATATCGTCTTCTTCATATATGGTCCTTTGGTTTTGGTGGCGGTATACCATAAAATTTCAGGTAATAATAATTATTATTATTTTTATGAGTACGATTTTCATGGCGTCGCGATTTAACAGGGGATTTGGCTTGATTAGGCCAAAATAAATCGAAAAATGAAGAAAGAAATTTTTTGATATCTCGCTTCGTTTTCGAGATATCGATACTTAAAGTTATAATCAAACGTTGTAGTTCAAAATTCGTTTTATTCAACAGATGGCGTTCAATACTTCGTTTCAAATGGATATTTTATCACATCAAATTCAATATGAATCTTGAAATTCAATAAACAAAAGATTTTTTATTCAATTTTTATATTATTTACCCTGATAATACAAAATTATATTAAAAAAATAGATTTTCATAACAAAATGCGCCATTTTTGATAACTTACGATAAATACATGAATAATTTGATGTTTTTCATAGATAATTGTCGGTTGTTTTTCACTATTTATCAAATAAAAAAATATTTAATGAGAGTTTGAATATTTAATTAGTAATTTAATGTAAAGTATAGTATAGGCTTTCAAAAGTTATTTATTTAGGTTAGGATAGGCTAGGTAAAGTTAGGTTAGGTTAGATTCGGTTAGGTTAGGTTAGGTAATTTTTTTATGCACCATTTCTATAATAAATAAATTGAAAAAAATTGTGTTTAAATATTTTAGAAATATACATATGGCGTAGTTGCAGCCTAGACCTTTTACAAACGGATTAGACATTAAAAGACAAGCTTATTACACATATAAACTAATATAATATAATAACATATACGAATAATAATAAATAAAAATAAATTTTTCCAACTTCAAGTATCGATATCTCGATAACGAAACGAGATATCGGAATAAGGCATAGAGAAATCGAGGAGCCGCGGAAATCGTATTATTTACGAGACAACCTATATATAATATGAAAATTATTACCGTTATTTTCAACCTACACGGTATAAACGCGAGTATCGTCTTTATAGTTTTTTTTTATATCGTATAGAATTTTAACAGTTGATAATAACACGTTTTCTACTTTCAACTAATAGCACCATTCCCGCAAGAGTTCTTCTCGCCGGTCCTCACCTTTCATATAGATGGCGCACAGGTGAAAACAGATGAAGAACATTTTAACAGCTACTAGGATACTTGCTTAGTCGATGTTTTACTGTTTGAGGCTAGAGTGTGCGCGCCGTGCGTTTAAAGTGACATTATTACGTATAAAAAAAATAATTTTCGTGATTGATAATGGAGTACGGTGACATGAGGTATGTAATCAACTGATAAGACTCATAAACTTGACAAAATGTCAACATAGAAACGCACAGACAACGATAAAGATCAGCTATCTTTGTTTTCTGCAGCTCGATAAGATGCAAACTTCACCGGATAATGTGACTAAAGAAGAAAAAAAACAAATGTCACCTAGCAAATATACGGAATTAGATAAAAATATAGCGACGGCTATATTACAAGAAAATTTATTACAGAGATCGATACAGAATGTAGCTTTATCTTTACAAAACGCTATGATGAGTTCGTTGCAACAAGCCGCTTTTTTACCGGCGAATTCAGCCGCAGCCGCGGCGTTGAATCTACAAGCCCTCGAATCGTATTTAACCCTACAAAGATTATCAACAGTTTCTACTAGTAACAATTCAGGTAAAATCGATATTTTAAAAATAGCGGCCAGTACTGCTAAAATCAGTGAAGATACAGTCGGTACTAGCGACGAACTAGTAACAAATACCAGCCTAACTGAAGATGTAGATTTAGCGGAAGAAGTAGAAGAAGATTTGGCTCTGTTAGATAACGAAGATACGTTAAGTAACGTTTCGGTTCCTTCGTCGCCGGTAGATACTTCGTATCCGAGTTTGATATTGAATTCCATGTTCCAAAATCCTGAAAATTTAGCTTTAGTTGGATCTTCATCGACTGTTACAACTACAACTGGAGCTACTAATGGTAGACAAAAAGGCGGTGCTAGACCGAAGAAGCAATTCATATGTAAATTTTGCAATAGACATTTTACTAAAAGTTATAATTTGTTGATACACGAAAGGACCCATACAGACGAAAGGCCGTATTCCTGTGATATTTGTGGGAAAGCTTTCAGAAGACAGGACCATTTGAGAGATCACAGGTAACGATTTATCTATTTTTGTAACCCGTTGTAACGAAATAATCAGAAATATATTAATTTTTCATGTTGTTATTGTTCGTAATATTTTCATTAACAAATTTATAAGTACCGTCATTATCTTCTTCTTCATTCCGTTTTGTTCCTTCTCATTTCTTCTGTAATTCGATTGATTTTTTGAATCAAACGACTTCTTTCTTATAAATTTTTCTTTTCCCTTTCATTTCTTTGTCGTCTTCTCCCCATTAGCTTCGAAATATCAAAAATATGTCAAAAATAGTAGCTATCCAGTACATAATTTTGGAAATTTGTCCAAAAAGTATAATCCAAGTACTGGTACTTTTCTTAATAGTAGGAGATGTATGCAAGGATGTATCTATCGAAAATAAATTGTAGATGAAATTTTATTGTTTGGACATATTTTTGAATGATCCAACAAGTTACAGCACGTTTATTATTTAGTAAATTGTATAAACCAAAAGATTAGAGCTCGTTAGAAAGTTTACAACTTAAGAATTTATCTAAATGGATATTAGAATTGAATCAAAATCGTATATTACACCACAAGGGCCGAAGATTTAACTTTCGGCCCTTGTGGGGCTTCGCCTCGGGCATCGTGACGAGCAGGGCCGAAAATTTAACTTTAGGCCATTGTGGTGTAATATACTATTACGAAATTGACGTTTAAAGTGACATTTTTAATTCAATATGAGGATTTTATAACAAAGCGTGCGTATAAATATTTATAACACTAGTTAAAAATAGACTTTTAAACACTAGTGTAATAATTTTATGAAAAATGAGATTTTTTGGAATTATTTATTTATTTATGTATCTGTAAAACGATAATTAAAAAATTATGCATAGGTATTTAATATTTTACTAAATAAAAGAAAGAAAATAAAATACAAAAACGCAAAAACAGATATAGTTAATTTTCAACGTAACCTCCTTTTAGCTTCATACACTTTTCCCAATCTTAAAGCTTCTCAAAACTGCCAATGACGAGGTGATCTTCATTGTTAGAAAATAGAAAATAATCCGAGGGGGCTAAATCTGGCGAATACGGTGCATGAAGTAGCAATTCAAACTTAAATTCATTAGTTTTAACCATTGCAATAACAGATGTGTTAGCCGGTGCATTGTCTTGATGAAACAACACCTTCTTCTTAGCCAAATGCGACGTTTTTGCTTGATTTCTTCGCTCAAACGTTGCAATAATACTAGTTTTTTTCTTTTTCAACATAGTCAATGAAAATTATCCCAAGCGCTTCCCAAAAAACCGACGCCACGACCTTGCTTGCAGATGGAACGGTCTTTGCTTTCTTTGGAGCCGGTTCTCCCTCAATCCATTGTTTTGATTGTTTCGGGTATGAAGTGACGGACACATGTTCCATCCATAGCTATGGAACGGCGCTAAAATTCAGCTTCATCTCTGTGAAACATTGCCAAACACTCGATGGAATCATCTTTACCACACTGTTTTTGTTCCATCTTGCGCACAGCTATGTCATGTTAGAATTTTCAGTTAATATACGATGTATCGCACTTTTTGAAATGCCTTCTATATTTGCTTTCAGTCGACGATCATCTAGTACGGCTTTGTGGATTTTATTCAAAATTTCTGGAGTCGTCATCTCATTTCGTCGACTACAGCGATGCTGGTCTTCGTTTAAACTCTGCTACCCACTATTTTACTGTTAATAACGAAAGAACTGTCTCCCTCACAGTAGAATCTAGTTCAGCTTTTATATTGGTTTGGATAATGACTTCCAAATAACGATGACCAATTGGCGTCTTCAAATTTGAAACATATGCTGTTAGGCCAAGTACTTCTGGCACCATCATCGTAATATTAACGCTGCAATTAAAATAGTTGCTAATGCAAACTTCTCATGAAGATAACGAATGTATTGTTGCTACTTGAGGATGGTACTGGTGCTGTTTATCGCTATTTGAAGATGCTACAGCTACCGATGCAACAGGAAACTCATCACACAGATTGTAAACTGGAAGATTACTGCAAGCAATCTTATTCTTATTTCCTATGGAGTCCTAAATTCGCTTCTCGCTATCGTTGAGGATCTCTATCTTCCCTATCGTTTGATCGTATGAATTCGCTGACGATCCTCGAAGGCAGTGACCAGTAAAGAGCTCCGGATTGGATTCTTGAGGTGTTTTACAAACAATTGTCCATGAGAAGTTTGTAGGGATACAAAAACTACGCTGCACGTGGCTTTCGTAACCAAAATATGTATTAACAACGAATTTTCTAGTTATTGCTAATTTCTTCATCAAATAATCAGTATCTGGAGCTTTATTTGAAAATTTATTTATTCTCTGGTAAGAATTTTTGATATTTTCGGACGGTACTTCACAATTTGTGATATTTGGTGATGTCTACATTATTCTCATTCCACACCTTCAATTTGTCATCGAAAAAAACCAAAAATACAGTTACGCTGATGTCCTAGTACTTCTTTTAGCTCATTCTATGAAAATTATATAGAGTCCTAAGCTTTGGATTAGTAAGTAGGTTTTATTACTCTTTCATTTATAAAATAGACTACAAAAATGTCAAAAATGACATGAATTTTAACCAAAATCATAGTATTCTTGTTGTACCTTTCATAGAGTCGTATTATAAATTCTATTTTTGTACATATTCTCAGTAGAAATTCGTTTTCATCTATGGAATATCTATGTAAAGCCATAACACGAATAAATTAAATATTGTGACATGTAAATTCGATTGCAAACTTAACTCATATCGGCAGCGTATTTCAAAAAATATATAATTAACTGTTAGATTCAAAACAGATGTTTCCAAATATAATTTTCCATCTCTTGATACTTTTAAATTGTAAAATGATAAAATTATAATTTGCTTATTTAAAATTCGATACTTCCATCCACCTTGTCTTGACATTAACATAAAATATCTCTTATAATGATACAAGTATTCGGTATTTATGGTAGGCGTAAACATCACCGTCTGCCATTAGTAGTTTACGTTCCTCCTTAAAGACAGTTCTTTGTTACGTAATAACAAAACTGAGAAGCTATTAACAAATTACAGAAATTATTTAAACAAATGCTACAAATAATTTAAATTGATTGACTATGCAGAACTAAACTATTCTAAATTGAATTAAACTTTAGATTATTTGCTTCACTGACCATTGACGATTCCAATGTAAAAACATAAGTCAAATACCTCAGACTACACTTAGACCAAAAGTTAACTTGGAAGAAACACATACAAGTTAAAAAAATCGCAACTAAAGCTAAAACTTCAAAATATGAACTGGATAATCGGCAGAAGATCGCAGTCCAACAATAGACAATAAGAATAGAGCTATGGGGTTGCAGTAAATCATCGAACACCAAGATACTGCAAACTTTTCAATCTAAAATACTTCGAATGATAGCTAATACCACACATTACACACAGACCTCGGTATTCCAACCATCAATGAAGTTATTCAGACATCAGCGATAAGAAACAAAAACCGCAACGAAAACCACCAAAATCCAAGCTTTACACTGATACAATGGAACAGAGAAGATTGAAAAGACGCTGGTCAGAAGACCTCATAGAGTGACCCATCAGGGGATGGAGCCATAAAGTCATTTAGCAAGAAACCACATTATTTATTTATTATACTTTATTTTTGAGTAGATTCTAAATTTGCAATTAGATTATTTGCTTTGTCACAACGGTCTTCGATGAATTTCGTAAAATCTGATCTGGAGTAATAATTAATGCATCTTACAACAGCAAAAACAACTAACAAGAACCTGATTATGCAAAATTACTTCCACGAAACAATTAACTACATTTTTGTGCCAAAATGGAAACACTGATATCGTAGTAGTATTTTTCTTTGAGGCATTCATTAACTCAGCACCAGACAAAATATGACTAACGTCACTGGGTAACAGTATATATATGATTAGGTGCTCAATTTGCAGAGATATTTCATTATGAGCCATCATTGTTTGAGGAAAACGCTATCGATTTGACGCTTGACCTTGACACCACCTTTTCTCATAGAGATAACATTAACCCTAAACTAGGTCGGTTTGGAAAAAGTTCAAACTAGTCTCTCAAAGTTTTTTAATTCGTTTATTGTAACCCTTGTAGATTAGAAACGATTTCTTGGAGTTAGTAGTCTTAGACGATGATCTTAACCATCGATTGTCGTGATCACTCGTCTCGTGTCTGGTTTTTCGTGTTCGCATTTCTTTGTAACATTTCCATGTATTTTTCACAATTAAAGAAAATGCCTTCAGTATAGAAACCTATATAAAATTGGAGAAGATCCAATATACGTAAATTGTTGAGCGTAAAATTTTAATATGATGTGTCCGTTCAATTTAAATATTAAATCTCTTGAATGATATATTTATTACTAGATTTTGTCTAGTTCAATTTCGCCATCGCTACTATTGTGCAAAATGACTTGTCCGGCACAAATTAGAACCTTAAGGGGGGTCTTCCAAAATCTGGTGAGTGATGGCTGCAAGCTCCAGCTCGTTTGGATGCTCGGTCACTCGTGCAACAAAGGCAACGACGAAATGAACTCACTCGCCAATCGGGATCGGCGAACCCACCAACGGGCCCAAAACTCATTCTTGGTGTGGCCAAAAGCGCTGTCATCACGTTTGTCTACAGCCATCTCGCAAGGCGGGCTCGGCAGAGATGGATGGAGACACCTGGCAAGCGAAGGCACGTCTAGATGGACCCCGTTCGTCTCTCACCAAACAACAACTGCTCCAGCTAGATAGGCCGGACTTCTAACCGGATACTGCTTCACACCATGGGCATCACGGATGATCCGGAGTGCCTCTGGTGCATGGAGGAGGACGAAACTGCAGACCACGTTATCTGTGAGTGTCCAACATTCACCTGGTCGAACCCCACAACCTGCCTAACGACATCAAAGGGTTCGAACCAAAGCGCGTGATCGTCCCCTTAAAGAACATCGGACTTTGGTGACGTCAAGTTGGACACGATGGGCCTATCTGAAGGCCTATGTGCTCAACGACTTCAACAGCCGTCCACACGTATGAACTATGAACTATCTTGCAAATGAATAATAAGTTTTTTAGGGGATCTAAATTATTTATTAGAGGACTCGTTGAAAATTAAATTTTTTTCGATGTTCGTCCTCTAAAAAGCTTCTTTTTAGAGGGTAACGTGCAGCCACATAGTTGTAGTGGAAAAATGAATCTCACCATCACTTTCCTAGAACAGTCTCCGTGACAAAACGTTAGCCCTCTTTGTTCTGCAAACATATAAAGATTGCGACGAAGTTTTCTTGAAAGAAATCAATGCACTTTGGTACCCCATTGTCTTCTCGTGTTTTTTTTACTGTACTTTCAGAGAAGCTCGTTAAAGCTCTATGAACTAACTTTAAGTACACTGTTTCGTGGCTCGAAATGAACTGATACAGACAAAGGGATCGTCGATGTTGCAGGTTTTCTACGGTTTTCCTGTAACCTGGTGAACCGGTTCACCAGCCAAATGGCCGACGGAAGGAAATAGCCGCAGCTATACCCGCCAGCCCTCCAATTACCAGCTTCCTATCAAATAATAAACAAAAAAAAGTTCTAAAAAAAAACAAAAATCAACAGAAAAATGGAAAAGATTTCCCCAAACCTGGAAGGAACGGTTTATCAGGATGGAGCTTTCTTGTCTTTTTCTTCACACCCCGACTGGTCGTTCGTTTTTTTTCTTTTTTCTTGGAGATAGTGCAAAAACCACAACCCCAGCACTGCAGAGGAGCAACTTCTATATCAGGGCCAATTCCAATGAACTGGAAACTGATCACTTTGTTAGATCTATCGAGATAAACGGTTTGTCCAGTACATATAACAAAAATAATTCAGTAAAAAAAGAAAAGTGTAGTTTTTTATTTTTTTTTTGTTATTATACACATGTACGTGAAATATTTTTTATATTACCGAGATGATACATAAGAAACCTTCTATATTCAGCCTGCATACATAATACATAATTAAAACATTATAATTTATTATTTTATCCGTTTTTTTTTCTTTTAAACCATCCGCTTCCATGACTTTCATATTCGTCTTGACAACCCGAATGGTTTTTTTTTCGAAATCAAATACAATGCGCCTTATAAAAAAATCTCGTAACCTTGTAAATATATATTGTTATCTACGGTTACAATCTGACTAATTTTCTTGTAAAAAAACAGGTTTTAATAGGTGTATTCGGTATCACGATCTGTTATTGGAGATGTTAGTATGTTAATTTCATGACAATTATTATTATTAAACCGTTCGAGGGAATCTATATTTTTTAAAATTTAATTGATCTAAATTATCAGATTATTGTCCTCGAAAAAAATTATCAAACGTTCGTCAAGAAAAAGACAAACATTATACATAAAGTCCGTCAGTAATTTGATCTGATTGATAGGCTCCATTCAGAAGAAATTATTAATATACAAACAGACTCTGAAATCGTTGTTAACGTGAAGAAACTATGGAATGTTCTTACCATAAAAAAGCTACAAGCGTTCTTAATGTCTTCACAAACATCCATGGTTTCAGACAATCAACTACGGATTAAGAAAACTAAATGTCTTGAGCTTGTTTGTTGAGTAGCCACAATCAAGCAGTGAAACGCAATTCGCGTTAAAATTACAAACTTTTAGGAACAAAAACAAAAACCTTTTCAGTGTACCGTAACTTTCCATTGTTAAGAAAAAAATTTGCTTCACTCTGGATCGAGTTATAGAAGATTAATATTTAATATTGGAATCCTCAACTACAACTGAAAAGGTGGTAGGGCAAAATTGAAGATATCAAAAGGCAAGGATTTGCAAGAAGATTTTACTATTAAAAAGCTTTGTTGCATCAATTATCATCGACGATTCAGAATTGCTTAAAGCTGTTTCAGTAGAATAAACTAAATTTTTGCGACAATGGATGATACAACAATTTTCTTGTCCAAATCATTTTCTATATTAGCTTGGAAGTAAGTGGTCTGCACCCTTCAGCTTCTGCTAAACGCAGTTTTATCACGTGTTGTCCTGCAAAAAATCCAATGAAAATATATGCTGAGATTCTTTGTTCTACAGCATTAAATTTCGGATCGATCTATTCCTCGAGCATTTTTCCTTTGTCCTATACCACAAAAAGGTACTTTTCTTCATACCTGAGTGACCATGAACTTAAAAACCCTTTATTATTCCTTTTTAAGACACTGAGGTTCCTATACCACCACCAGTGGTTACTTTTGTCTTCAGCTTCGACAAGACGCAGTTTCACCAGGTGTTGTCCTGCAAGGAAACCAGTAAGAATGTTTTCTAATAACCAGATACTTCTTAGGCTCTGCTGTAATAAATTTCCGTATTGTGCCATCCTGGAAAGCAAATGATTCTTCCTTAGGAATTCTTCCTTCCACAAAAAGGTTCTTTCTTGGCTAGTATACTTGTTGTACTTGATCCCTGAATGACCATAAACTTAACAAACCCCCTTATTATTCCTTTTTAAGACACTGAGGTTCCTATACCACCACCAGTGGTTGCTTTTGTCTTCAGCTTCGACAAGACGCAGTTTCATCAGGTGTTGTCCTGCAAGGAAACCAGTAAGAATGTTTTCTAATAACCAGATACTTCTTAGGCTCTGCTGTAATAAATTTCCGTATTGTGCCATCCTGGAAAGCAAATGATTCTTCCTTAGGAATTCTTCCTTCCACAAAAAGGTTCTTTCTTGGCTAGTATACTTGTTGTACTTGATCCCTGAATGACCATAAACTTAACAAACCCCCTTATTATTCCTTTTTAAGACACTGAGGTTCCTATACCACCACCAGTGGTTGCTTTTGTCTTCAGCTTCGACAAGACGCAGTTTCATCAGGTGTTGTCCTGCAAGGAAACCAGTAAGAATGTTTTCTAATAACCAGATACTTCTTAGGCTCTGCTGTAATAAATTTCCGTATTGTGCCATCCTGGAAAGCAAATGATTCTTCCTTAGGAATTCTTCCTTCCACAAAAAGGTTCTTTCTTGGCTAGTATACTTGTTGTACTTGATCCCTGAATGACCATAAACTTAACAAACCCCCTTATTATTCCTTTTTAAGACACTGAGGTTCCTATACCACCACCAGTGGTTGCTTTTGTCTTCAGCTTCGACAAGACGCAGTTTCATCAGGTGTTGTCCTGCAAGGAAACCAGTAAGAATGTTTTCTAATAACCAGATACTTCTTAGGCTCTGCTGTAATAAATTTCCGTATTGTGCCATCCTGGAAAACAAATGATTCTTCCTTTGGAATTCTTCCTTCCACAAAAAGGTTCTTTCTTGGCTAGTATACTTGTTGTACTTGATCCCTGAATGACCATGAACTTAAAAACCCCTTATTATTCCTTTTTAAGACACTGAGGTTCCTATACCACCACCAGTGGTTACTTTTGTCTTCAGCTTCGACAAGACGCAGTTTCATCAGGTGTTGTCCTGCAAGGAAACCAGTTTTCTAATAACCAGATACTTCTTAGGCTCCACAGTAATAAATTTCCATATGGTACAGCCTTGGAAAGGATCCTTCTTTCTTTCTATATCACAAAAAGGCTTTTTCTCTATTATATTCCCAGTAATAATGCCAAAAGCGAATGCTTCATGCCAAAAGCGAATGCTTCATGCCAAAAGCGAATGCTTCTGTGGAATTTATCATCTTATCATTCAAATTTAAAATATAAACGGTGATTTAAAGATCACTCATTTTTAATTAACTTGATGATTTATAAAAAAAGACTGAAAATCATTGATTGTTATATTTAATGATTCCTTTTCAGTTTGCTTATTGATACAATTATTGATGATTTAATTGAGTAATAATCTGACAGAAGGAAATAGCCAGTCATTTATCCTTAATAAATTTTTAATAAATCGTTCAGTGTTCAATCTATTATAGTCGGGAATAATTTTTTATTTTAAAAATTATATTTAACAAGGGTTGTCATACCTTTGCAATAACTCTTCTCCATAATAGATTGTTTATTATTTATCATTAAACAACTTTGTTTTGTTCTAGGTACATCCACAGTAAAGAGAAGCCCTTCAAATGTACGGAATGCGGTAAAGGTTTCTGCCAATCCCGTACGCTAGCCGTACACAAAATACTCCACATGGAAGAATCTCCACATAAATGTCCGGTTTGCAGTAGATCGTTTAATCAACGATCCAATCTGAAGACTCACCTTCTCACCCACACAGATATCAAACCTTATAATTGTTCGACGTGTGGGAAAGTGTTTCGGAGAAATTGTGATTTGAGACGACATAGTTTGACGCATAATTTGGGCGCTAGCACGTCGAGTACGACCCTGCCTAATCAAAATTTTAGTATAGACTCTCTCATAAGTTCGACCGTGAAAAAAGTCGACAACTGATGTGAATTTTGAAATGTCGTTTGAAACAAATTAATTTTAGGTTATGCGTGAAAGTGAAAAATAAATTTTTAGTGAATGTTTGTATTTGTTTTCTTTTCCCTATAACCTACTAAAATAACTAGATAAAGTTGAAGAAAAAGTGCAGCTGTATCAAGATTCCTCGTTGATTGATTTTTAAAAGTGGCCAATCCAAACAACTAGTACTATTACTGTGGCCACTCAATTCCAAGTTGATTTTTGGCCTCGCCAACAAGTTGCCTCCATCATTTTCTACCCTCAGCCATGTCTACTTCTCCATAAAGTCTTCTTACATCTTTACCCACTTGGTCATTCCATTTTGCTCTTGGGCGCCTTCCTTCAGGTTGACCTCTCCAGACAAAAAGGTTTTTATTTTTTTTCCAACCTTTCTAAGCAATGTTTGTAAAACAGCTTTTATATTTTTGAATCATTAATTCGTTATTGGTTTCGTTTCTTCGTGAAAAAATGTAGCACCTGTTGAGAAATAAGCTACAAACAACGATCTAAATCATTAATTTATCATCGGTTTCGTCCCTTCGTGAAAAAATGCAGCCCCTATTGGGAAAAAAGCTTCAAGCAACGATCTGTATCGCTAATTCGTTATTGGTTTCGTTTCTTCGTGAAAAAATAAAGCACCTGTTGAGAAAGAAGCTTCAAACAACGATCTGGATCATTAATTCGTTGTTGGTTTTGTCCATTCGTGAAAAAATGCATCCCCTGTTGAGGAAAAAGCTTCAAGCAACGATCTGTATCGCTAATTCGTTATTGGTTTCGTTTCTTCGTGAAAAAATAAAGCACCTGTTGAGAAAGAAGCTTCAAACAACGATCTGGATCATTAATTCGTTGTTGGTTTTGTCCATTCGTGAAAAAATGCATCCCCTGTTGAGGAAAAAGCTTCAAGCAACGATCTGTATCGCTAATTCGTTATTGGTTTCGTTTCTTCGTGAAAAAATAAAGCACCTGTTGAGAAAGAAGCTTCAAACAACGACCTAAATCATTAATTCGTTGTTGGTTTTGTTCATTTGTTAAAAAATGCATCACTTGTTGAGGAAGAAGCTTTAAACAACGATTTGTATCGCTAATTCGTTATTGGGTTCGTTTCTTCATGAAAAAATAAAACACATGTTGGGGAAGAAGCTTCAAACAACGACCTAAATCATTAATTCGTTGTTGGTTTTGTTCATTTGTTAAAAAATGCATCACTTGTTGAGGAAGAAGCTTTAAACAACGATTTGTATCGCTAATTGGTTATTGGTTTCGTTTCTTCGTGAAAAATAAAGCATCTGTTGAGAAAAAAAGGTTTAAACAACGATCTGAATCATTAATTCGTTGTTGGTTTTATCCATTCGTAAAAAAATGCATCCCCTGTTGAGGAAGAAGCTTCAAACAACGATCTGGATCATTAATTCGTTAAAAAATTCAGTTCCTGTTGAAACAGAATTCTTTTAATACTTGCTAAACAGTTCCAAATGATTCTTTCTCGTGTAGAGTACCGTGAAGTTATCAAAAATGGCTATTTTCTGCCAAAATAAGATAATTTTTGAAAATCAAGTTACCAACAAGAAAAAAATGTTTAGAGGATATCATCAGAACTCGCTGGATCTTCCATGGTAGTCTTATTTTCTACTTACAAAAGCTGAAAACCAAGAAGAACATTTTTCCAATGATATTTTAGTCATGACACATATGCTAAAGAATATACCAAAAACCGATTGAGTTTTTACCAAACGCCAGTAGAATCTAATATTCTTTTTAACTAATTCTCAATGCAAAAGGTAGATTATTGAGACGACGATTCGTTGCTGTTGGCAGCGTCAGTGGAAGGAATTTCACTACATCAAGTTTACTCTTTTCTCCATGCTTTTCCACTCTTCGTTTACTTGATCTGTACACCCGGTTTTAAAGTGATATCTCCATGATAGTTTAACAGGGACAAGAGAAATTTCAAATTATGTATATAATTTTGTCTGATTCCTGATTTCGCCATTCCAGGTTCAAAAGTTTTGGATTTGAGTCATTCCTTGGTTTCTTGTTGCTACAGCTATTCACATACTTCCTTATTTCGTGCATTTCGTTTTATTTCCTACCATTCTAATCTTCATTTTTTCTCTCTACTATATCTATTTCTTCTGTTGAGCTCCTGCTTTGTCTTAATCGTTCTTCTCCCATCGATCTTAGTTGGCCTTTCGAGATTTTGTTTTAATTGAGCTTCAAATTCAAATGTCTTACTCATATTTCTGATCCAATTGCCAATATGGCTACTTTTTTCCTATATATATTTCTGTTTTTATATATTTTGGTATCAACTTTTGTGTTATAAACTGTGTCAATAATCTTCCAGTTGCCACAGTTATTCTTAGCCTAATCCATCTCGTGTTATGCCACCTACTCTATATTTTTTTATCTTCCAGATTACGCGTCTTTCTCCTGTCTTTTTATTATCATCTTCTAGATCTTGTATTCAATCATCGATTCATGTTTTGACTCTTGTCATTAGTTTTTTTCCTTTATATTCTTTTTATTTACCCTCGGTCTCTGAAGACGATAATTTGGTTATAGAAACTCAATGTAATTATGGATGTTATATATCTAAAATCAAGATCATTTGATACGGGGAGTTTAATAAAAATAAATAAATAGAAGTAGCTAAATAATATTGAACTTATTCGTAGCATCTTCAACGTCAACGGCCAACAGTGTATTTCAATATAATTTTCCACGCGAAACGAAACTAAAAATGGCCGTTTCAAAAAAAATTTAGCGGCAAAGTAAATGGAAGTAATCAAAAACATTTGAACTCCGTCTGGTTCAAGCATCTCGCAGCCTCCCATAGCTCCCAGCATGTTAAGCTGCCGTCGGTTAATTCTGTTAAAACAACATGCAATGTTGCCAAATGATATTTATATATTTAATGTCTGTAGAAATACGAGGTATTTCGAGATGAGAAGAAGCAGATCAACAACAGATTCAATAGAGAAATTATGCAAAAAGTTTATTTTTTATTGGACTCGCTTAAGAAAGATATAGGATTGATAAGGTTAACTTTCTACTAAGTTTCTGATGATGATAATTTGGTTATACGAAACGTATTCATTAGATATAGTATACTGGACGTTTGTAACAGTAGCAATTCCAAAAAGACACATTCACAATAAATATATCTCTTGTTTGAAAGTACTTGTATATATATAAATCCTCAAAGTAACTTTTGGTTTTAAAAAATACAGAAACAATATTCAATGTACAAAAATATACAATAGCTTCCAAAATTTGGTTAGGTTAGGTTAGGTTAGGCAATTGTCCAGTTTTTGTATGCCTTTTTCATCCAAGGTTAGGTTAGGTTAGGTTAGGTATAAGAAAAAATGAAAGTCATCAGAAGCGACATAAACCAAATGGTTTCATTCTTTCCTTGACATCCCCAAATGACCTGGTGAATATTCAAACACCTTCAAACATCACACTGGACCTGAAGAATCCAAATCAGATCTAATTTGAATGTCCATAAGTGTTTTCGAGCTCTAGAATATCTTCTAATGAATTGATAGTAAAAAGTAGGATCTAATATTACATAGTTTTCTTTAGTTTTAGCTAGGTACTTTAAGAGGTAGTGGAAAACATCTTGAGATATGACCGTGAGAAGATTTGCGCAGAACTAAACGACACCGATGCACAGAATTATTAAGATTTGACTCAAATAGGTGGAAATAACCACCCTGATATGACTTTTTGAATAATCTTTATCAACTGAGGATCTTTTCGATGAAGTTGTCGAAGAAATTTGTAATTATATTTATACGTAGAGCGTCGATTATCCCAACTAATGTTGTCAGAGGTGGTTTGGATGATCGAACTCTACAGCGAACGTTTTTCAGTCCATCCAGTCCAAAAAACACTCACAAAGAAAATTCCAAAACTGGAAGTAAGCTATTTACAACCAGTCAAATGATCGGACAAACAAATTAGGTATAAAGTTCTAAGTAAACAAATACGTATTCAATTCCTAATTTGAATGAACAGACACACACTTATGAACGAGATACAAATGATATGTGATGGAGTAATTTTATTTTTGTTTAATTTTATTGAAAATAATAGAAACCGTTTACGATATAATCGAACGTTTGGATAATTGCCGTTGGGATAATCGACGCTCTACTGTATAAGTAATTTGGCAACGTCGTACGTTATGAAAACCAAGGAGGGTGCACGAGTCTTAACCTCCAAAGTGCGCACCATGGCTACTTAAGTATAAATCACCACTGCACGACCTCTAATGAAAAATACACCTGAGTGTTAGTTTCACGGCAAAATCTCCCGCCAGGAGGGTAATAAGATCCGTAGGAGGGCACTCAGTTCGCTACCTACATCCATCAATAACGATTACCAAATATTAATGTATTTACCGTAAAAACAATAGTCATGCTCTCGATTTTCATTTGTAAAACTAGAACTGACAGCTAGATATTAGCGTGCCCTCGGTTCACAAAATAAATATTAATACTCGGGCTGTCATTAATAATTTTTAAATGTTTTCATATTTTGAAAGTCATCGTTGTTCAACCGACATCATATTTAAGATATTTTCTAGGTTATTTATTTTTTGTTTTGTTATTCAAACAATGAAGCTCCACCAAAACAGATATTTAAAATCTGGACTGCTTGTTTAGTTTCATCGTCGCTGTTAAATATTCTACCCCAGGTTTTTAACTTTACGAACACAAAATAAGCCAGATCAGGGCTATATGAAGGGTGGTCGATCTCTGTGAAACAGCCAACTCTTGGTCTCTTAAAGGTTATCATTCGCTATTCTATTATATTGCATTCCATAGCCACTCCACTGCATAAAGATTTCTGAGAACGCACTCTACTATAAGAGACGAAGAGCTTATAAGCCGCACTACATAACTTATTGGGAATTTTATCTTAGATTTTTCAATATATTCTCGAAAAACACCGACTGAAATAGCATCTAATATGAATTTCGTGCTTTATGTACAGTAACAAAGTCATTGAGTACTAAATCAGGTCTGTATGGAAGATTACCTTTTGGCTGGTTGGAGATTCGGCGTTGGTGGTATGATGAAGAACGATTCGCCTCTTCTTTGATGTTTCTGGTGAATATAATTCGAGATTGACTATCTTACATTGAACTATTACAGGCAAAGAAAGAAACAGACCGTGCTTCTACCTCAAACAACTTTCGTTAGATTGAGTTTGGAAATCCTGATTCTGTATGTAAAGGAATCACCATTAAAAGATATGTAATTTTTTGTTCCTCAAATGATTATAATATCTGTTTAATGCAGTTTTGCTTTTCGAAAAGATAAGCATCTAAATTCAAGATCTGATAGTTGGTTAAATCTATCACCCGATCTTTTTTTTTTGACATTGGATGACATGAAATGAAGTGTAAATACTTTGAAGGCCAATTTGATTTTATGTACCATTCATGATGGCCTTCATTCCTACCTCCATGATTGCTATTTCTCTATTAACTACCATGATGAACGAACACTACGAAATACGAGTAAATGCCGGAGTTTCTCAAGGCAGTTTCCTGCAGCTTCATCTTCAGCTACAGCAGCTACATTCACAGATGACACAGAGATCTTATAATTGCATCAAACCTTCACCTTCACCAAAGGCAAATGCCCAAAAGTCCAAAAGCCCTACCACATGGTGATGATGTCAAATATCTTGAGATGCACCTGGACGAGCGATTAACATGGAGGAAACATATATTCACCAAACGCAAAAAACAATGTACTGATCTAGAAAGCAATCCTCAAGCCCATTATGGGGATCAGCAGCCAAATCCAATATTCTTTGCTATAACTTGTGACCTCCATGTACTAACCTAATGGTGCAATCAACAGTTCAACGAAACCTATTCTATACAACCTAATTAGTAGGTTTTAACGAGTGTTAGTGTGGTTTTGTTTATTGTTATAGATTGCTAATAAAGTGGGTAGTTAAAAAAATGAATATTGATGTTAAGAACAGTTTCCTGAAGATCTTTCATTACTAATTCTGATACAACACTTGAAATGGATACTTCCGTAGTACAAAAATCAATTTGTTTAATAGTTTTAACAACAAATTTTCATATTGGAATGAAATAAATTATACGACGTCTTTTTATACTAATTTTGGTTCAAAATGAACCGGCCTATCCTATTTAAATTTACCAAAGGTCCGGGAAGGCGATGATTTAAAATCAATGTCGTTTTGAAGTTGTAGAATTTGTTGTGTCACTGCACTAAAACAGTAGGTATACGAGGGTAATGAATAAATTAGCATAAATTATATTATTTATGTTTATGATTACAGGGTGCATCTGACGTACTCATTAATATAAAAATGGTATAAGTAGATTGTAATAGAGAAGCGGAATTGTTAGATTAGTTCTCTAGTTGATTTAAGCATTTCCTTTTTCAAATCTTAACTTGATTCTGAAACGTAATTATACAGATACCAAATTCAGTAACAAAGATTCCAGTTACAAATCGATGGTTTCCTGGATGAAACATTAGAACAGTCTTGAGACAGAGCTATGCAAATAGACTTTCCGGAATGATTTTTCCATTAAAAATCTACTTTTTTTAGAAGTTTCCATAGTGTACTTCGAGTCATTTCTTTTTGAACCGTGGCAACAACTCATGCAGTTTCCTTCGAAGTCTTCTTTCAAATAATTATCTATTTGAAATTTTGGTTTTCCTGGAGCTTCATGTGCTGTTTAAAAATCGCCAGATTTCCTTTCGTTAAGAGTTCTGTAAATCGTAGATTTCCCACTACCAAGCCTATAAGGGAGCGAGGTGCTTGTTGTAACAATTTTCATTAAAACGAATATATCTTGAGATCTATTGATTAAATTTCTACCAAATAAAGATGGATGGATGTTGTAACTCTTCCTCTACCATATCAAGTGAAAATAATACCATAACTATTGGTCATTATTTTATAATCAATTATTTTATGGAAGAAGTGCGGTGTTACAACTTACCTGGTGCTTGGGGCAAGTAGTAACGACAAAAAAACGACAATAATACCTCTAATCAGTTATTCTTTGTTTATTTTTAACAAAATTGACATCTTTCTAAAGTAAGTATTATGTAATTATCATCAAAAATCAACTGAAATACACTTTTTTAATAATAAATACTTAAAAATTAAGTAATTAACAGTTTTATTTAGTTAAACACTACTTATAATCATCATGGGACTTTAAAATCACAGTAAGTAATTATATCTAAGGTATGCTTCGTAATTATCTCTTCTTAATAGCTATATAACAAAGTATTATACTTCTGCAAGAATCAACAATTGGTGGGTTTCATTATAATTGAATTCGTCCTTCATCTGAGTTACAAATGATACAAATAAAAGATATAACACATCCTACATGTGCCCACATCTTACAAATGATACACTCTATCCAATATTCTTTCTTTGTATCTGTGTAAGCTTCACAACATAGCAGACAATACCACTCTTCTGTTCCAGATTCTGAATCTGAGCATAAAATCTTTTTTTAGCTTTGCCCACTCCGGTTTTATTATTTGTTGATTTATCTTTGGCTTTTGCCTTCCTCTTTCCCTTTCCTTTCACTTTTCCTTTAATTTTGTAGAGCTTCCTTTTCAGGAGTGTCCGAGGCATGTTGTAACACGTTACAAAAAAACACGTTATTAAAAAAATTGATGATTTCCATTCCGAGTCCGTTCAGACGTTCTACCCAACCGATTTGCTTAATTTTTTTTTTCAATGAAAGGTATTGATGCACAGATCAGCCATCAATCATCGGATTTCATCTAATTTTCACCATTCTCAAGTCATACTCAAATGCGTACATTACTTATGGGAGTTTTTCACATACACACGTTCTAACCTCAATATCTCAGGTACTATTGAAGATAGAGACTTCGTTTTGATTTAAAAACACTCGCTGAATCATCCTCTTTCTTTTGAGTTTTTGATCACTTAAATCGGTTTGGTTGGAGAGGAGCTAGGCGCGGACATTCAATGTGGAGTTATGGATTTTTGTAGGTTTTTGGCAATCTGCTACATTCAAAAATCTATATCTCAGGTTCTTATATAGCTACAGAGTTCGTTTTGGTTTAAGAACACTCGCTGAAACACCTTCTTTCTTTTGAGTTTTTGATCACTTAAATCGGTTTGGTTGGAGAGGAGCTAGGCGCGGACATTCAATGTGGAGTTATGGATTTTTGTAGGTTTTTGGCAATCTGCTACATTCAAAAATCTATATCTCAGGTTCTTATATAGCTACAGAGTTCGTTTTGGTTTAAGAACACTCGCTGAAACACCTTCTTTCTTTTGAGTTTTTGAACACTCAAATTGGTCGAGTTGGAGAGGAGCTAGGCGCGGACATTCAATGTGGAGTTATGGATTTTTGTAGGTTTTTGGCAATTTTGCTACATTCAAAGATCTATATCTCAGATTCTCATATAGCTACAGAGTTCGTTTTGATTTAAAAACACTCGCTGAAATATCCTCTTTCTTTTGAGTTTTTGAACAATTAAATCGGTTGAGTTGGAGAGGGGAGCTAGGCGCGGACATTCAATGTGAAGTTATGGATTTTTGTAGGTTTTTGGCAATTTTTCTACATTCAAAGATCTACATCTCAGATTCTAATATAGCTACAGAGTTCGTATTGGTTTAAGAACACTCTCTGAAATACCTTATTTCTTTTGAGTTTTTGAACACTTAAATCGGTTGAGTTGAAGAGGAGCTAGGCGCGGACATTCAATGTGGAGTTATGGATTTTTGTAGGTTTTTGGCAATTTTTCTACATTCAAAGATCTATATCTCAGGTTCTAATATAGCTACAAAGTTCGTTTTGGTTTAAGAACACTCGCTGAAATACCTTCTTTCTTTTGAGTTTTTGAACACTTAAATCGGTTGAGTTGGAGAGGAGCTAGGCGCGGACATTCAATGTGGGGAGTTATGGATTTTTGTAGGTTTTTGGCAATTTTTCTACATTCAAAGATCTATATCTCAGGTTCTAATATAGCTACGAAGTTCGTTTTGGTTTAAGAACACTCGCTGAAACACCTTCTTTCTTTTGAGTTTTTGAACACTTAAATCGGTTGAGTTGGAGAGGAGCTAGGCGCGGACATTCAATGTGGGGAGTTATGGATTTTTGTAGGTTTTTGGCAATTTTGCTACATTCAAAGATCTATATCTCAGGTTCTAATATAGCTACGAAGTTCGTTTTGGTTTAAGAACACTCGCTGAAACACCTTCTTTCTTTTGAGTTTTTGAACACTTAAAACGGTTGAGTTGGAGAGGAGCTAGGCGCGGACATTCAATGTGGAGTTATGGATTCTTGTAGGTTTTTGGCAATTTTGCTACATTCAAAGATCTATATCTCAGGTTCTAATATAGCTAAAGAGTTCATTCTTTTCTATTATGATGATTTCTGATACTTATTTAATAGATTCGATGCGAGCGAAGCCGCGGGTAAAACTGTTACACACTATCAGAGATAGATAAATTTGAATGGAAATGAGATATAGAAAACTTGAAATTAGTGAAAAGAGCCTGTTACTATTTACCCCTGTTACAACCAGCCCTTCGCTCCCCTACTACGAATTCAACTCTATCATCAAGATTTTCTACATAAACTTTTGTCTGTAAATGTAAAATTTTTGGAATTAGAATGAAACAAAAATTGGATTATCTAATAAATTAATACGATTATTGAAAATGACACTAAGCGAAACCGAAAACTTTGTAGTCATAGAAGGAAGCTTATACAAACAAAAAAAGGTTTAAAACAGAGCCATCCGTTATCAACAATGTTGTTCAATTACCCACTAGAGGTGATTCTCGTGGATAGTGGATTACGATCCCAAGGAATAAGTTATAATAACAAAAAGCAAGTCCTGGCATATGCAGAAGACGTAGTTCTCTTAACCAGAACAAAACAGACTGCAAAAAGATATTCCTTACATGTGAACGAACATAAAACCAAGTAATATGGATACGGGTAACGACTTTTTAAACGACAACCAATTAAAAACCACAACGGACCAAAACAAGTAGTTCCGCTTCGATAGAGTTTGAATAGCTGAGAGAGACGGTGACAAGTTAAAGACACGAAATTGAAGATATCGACGAAAGAGAAGATAAAACAGTTGGTGCTCTAGGAAACCTATGAAGGTCCAAAGATATCTCAAGGGTAGCGCAGCCAAGAATTTACAGGATAGTTTTAAAACCTTCGGCGTTATATGGTGGTGAATGCTGGGTCGTGGGTTATATTGGGAAGAGTATTGTTCTGTACAGCTTATGGTTATGAAAGACCAATAAAAGACCTCAGGTACATGAATGAAAATTTGGGGAAATGTTAAGATTATTCTATAATAAAATTTGAAATGACCGTACTAAGTTTTGCATTTGAAATTAGGTTTTTTCACTATCTTGTACATAAACAAACTATAATTAGATAAAAATCCAACCAAAACTTTTGCTGTGAAGTGTTGAGTGTGTGTCTGTATTTGTAGATGTTAAAAAAAAAGATATTTTCTCAATATCTTGTTAGAATTTTTTCTCGACAGAAGAATTTTAATAACCAAATGAAGAATAACGTAAGGTAATCTTCACAAACGATAAGCTATTCTTCAATAAGTTAAACCAAACTAAAACACTCGGGACTCAATTTTTAAAACAATCAATTCTGTTAATAATTAAAAAAAACTAATTTCCAAGACAAAAGGAATAAAATATTCGAATCCATCAATAAGAAGGATGTTAACAGTTCTTCACACACTTGATGAGTTCTAGACTAACAATAAGGATTATTGATTTATCCTTAATACAGGGTAGGTGAAAAATTTCATCTGATATAAGGATAATAATTTGTCGAGAATTCTTTTCATACTGAATTTTGTTTCTTTAAAACTATATTTCCGTTCGCCTTTTGAAATTCTCCTTTTGTAACTTTGTCTTCTTCTTCTTCATCGTACGTTAGTCCTGTGCTTGCATCAACTGTTGCCTAGCTGCAGATGATGAGGAAGACCAGCTTTCATACCCTCTTTTAGGTGATCCAATTTCTAATCTTCATCAACCTGTCATCTGATATTCTGTCCACGTGGTCTCTCCATTCCCTTTGCCGATTTCTCGCCCATCTCACTACATCCTGGACGTCACATATCTTTAGGTCTTTAATAAAGACTAGGTGATAGCTTGTTTATCCTCTAATGTTATTTGTGATAGTTGGTAGACTTTCAGAAATGCCGCATCGAAAACAGATGAATCGGAAATGGGAATCTAAGAAGACAACACCATTAGGTACATCTTGTCACTTAACGTAACTGCTTTGATACGTGGCATGGACCAGGAAGTGATAGAAATTGTGAGGAAAAAATACAGAAGAAAGCTTCTGTATGATGAGAGTAGAAGTGATAGAATCGGTTTTTCAAAAAGGAAGGATCTATGTGATTTACTAGTCACAATCTGCATTGGAAAGAAGTTTCCTATTCCCGGTCGTATAAAAAGAAGAAATGCCAACGGAAACCTTTTCATCAACATCACGAGAATTGTATATGTAATGTTTATAAATAACTGTAGCAGATTATGGAATCGTTAGCTTTTCTTCGCTGACGACGAAGAGAATACTGATATTGATGATTAAGATCATATTTCACACACGGAGGAAATGAAATTTTTTGAAAGTATGTAGAGGTAGGACACTATTTTCCGCGTTAATATAACGCTGTTAAAAAAATTGTATATTCACTATCATTTACTCTGTTGATTCCCTGAAGCAATGACAAAGATTTTGTCAACCATGATGTTGTATGTCGGCGTATGCTACTCCTTCCTATTATAGATCTCTTATAGATAAGAGCCTCGATTTTTGTGTGGAATCCGGTGAAAAACCGACATCTCGAAAGCTTTGAAACGTTTGAGCAGATTTTCTGTGAGGTTCCATGGCTCTGAGTCGTATGAGAGCGCAGGCAAGACATAACACCTCATAGCCAGATCAAAGTAGATTATAACTGCAAAAGATTTTTTTTAAATTTTGTAAAACTTCGGATAGTTTTTCCTGCTTTTTTGTTATAAGACTTTTACCAGTCATATGTACATGTTATTTCCATAATAAATTGTATTTTCGAACGAGTTAAGATTAAAAAGGAATTTCGACAATATCTTCGAGAACGTTCCATGAATTTTTAATTTTTGGTACTCATTCATTTGTTTTTTTTTATTTTTCCTATAGTTTTATAACGTACGAATCTGTTATGATTCAAATTCTATATTAGTTCTCGTCGTAAATTATTTAAAAGTCGTAAAAGTTTTAATTAGTTTTTTACCGATTCATATTTTGGAAAAAAAATTTAGTCTAATTTTTTATGCATTCACTAGGCGTTCCTAAGCCACTGGTTAATTACACGGTAAACCCTAAAACGATTTTCACTCATCGAACTGACAGATCATTGCCTCTGGGACCACTTTAGAATATATAATATGGGTCCATTATTGAGATCCCTAACTAGCGTTATTCTGTCGAACTTTTAATGTTCGCAATTTTATGAAGATTTTTCACTGTGATTTAATTTCTGATGAATACGTAAGAGAATTCTGGCTATTCTGTTTTAATTATCAATATTCTAGAAGAATTATCCACCGATACCATTTTTTTATCGAATTTTCATTTGTGATTAGATAATTTTTCGCGTTTTAATGAATGATATTGTTTTTCAGTAATTTGAGCGCGTCCAAAAATGATCGTGATATTTTTTTCACGCAAAAGACGGATTGACGGCAATTCCTACAAGTAAAAAAAGTTTCTTTACTCACGAGTTCCATACAAAAATTTTTTCCACGTCCGTAGAGTTAGAATTCGACATGACTTATCAATTTTCATTTAGTAGTAGTACAACTGTAAGCATTATTAATTTGAAGTGAAAAAGAATACTAAACCGAAACGGATTTTCTTGAACGAAAATCAAGAAATAAAAGTGTGACAGTTACGGCATATTTTTGTAACGCAAAAGCGCGAAAAAAAACGTGAATATTATAACGGACGTAGAAAAAACTCTTGTTACGCTATTTTTATAGCCAAAATGGAAAAAATCTACTGCGAATAGCGGTATTTTTTCTAAATTGTCTCCGTCTAATTTTTTAATCTTTACTTGAACCACGCCAAATTAATTGATGCCCCACAGGACAAAGGAAGAACTAAACTTTTCAACACTCTAATCAACAGAAGTTCTACACTAGTTTCGCAGAAAAAAATTGAATCATCGTGGTTTACCAAACGGCTGCAACTTTTATTCTTTAAGTGGTGAAGTTTCTTCCCAACGCTTCTTCAGATTTGTTCTGTATTTTTGCAAACAATTTTGTCGTAAATTTCTTCATGCTATACCACGAAATCCTTTTATTCCAAGACAGGATCACCATGTGTGAGGATGGTCCGGGAAGTATCTGGTCTAACAAAGGAAACACAAACATTTGGGAAAAATATATTTATTTTTCAACGGAATTTCCTTATAGCTTCTTTCATACGATTTTTCCAGCGATTTTCAATGAGCTCGATACCGTTTTTGTAATAAAAATCGTGGAGATAAACAAACTAAATTTTAACTGCCGACAAAATCTTCATTGTTGGAAAATATTTGACCACCGAGCAATTTTTTCATGTCTGGGAACAGAAAATAATCCGAAAGGGCTATATTTGATGCATAGGATGCATGAGGTAGCAATTCAAAGTTTAATTCATTAATTTTGGCCATTACAAAAACGGATGTGTGACCTGGTGCATTGTCTTGGCGAAACAACACTTTCTTCTTAACCAAATGCGGTTGTTTTTGCTTGATTTCTTCGCTAAAACGTGTTTTCCTGCTTTGGAGCCGATTTTCCCTTTTCCGTCTATTGTTTTGATTGATAGGGCGCTAAAAATCGGCTTTATTTCTGTGAAGCAATGCCAAACACTCGATGGAAACATTTTCAAGACGCTGTTTTTGGTCCATTGTGAGCCATAGCGTCACCCTACTTCGCATAGCTTTCTCGTGTCTAAGTTTTCTGTTAATATGCACTTTTTGAAATGTTTACTATGTCTATTATCTCGTGCACTTTCAGTCAACGATCATCCAGTACCGCTTTGTGGATTTTTTTTAACATTTCTGGAACCATCACCGCATTTGGTCGACCACTGCGATGCTGGTCTTCGCAGGTCGTACAGTCTCGTCTAAACTTTTCTACCCAATATTTTACTGTTCATAACGAAGGAGCAGTCTCACCCAGAGTATAATCTAGTTGAGCTTTCAAATAAAAGTATTGTATCACATAATGATGATCAATGTTTACAAAAACGTTCATTATTGATGTCTGCCAAACGAATACTAAGCAACGTGGAGTCTCCAAGCTTGAAGCTTATGCACTCTTAGTGTACTCTAGATCAGGCCAGGTACTTCTTGGACCATCCCCGTAAGATCGGGATCATTGAAATAACCTTTTTTCTTTACGATTGTAGGTTTCTCCATTTAGTAAAAAGGTCCAAGCTGAGTATTCTTAACTGTTCAGTTGTAACTTTGTTGATGACATAGTGAAATTAGTTAGTAGTACAGTTTGGCAAATACAGACGAAGTACTAAATTCTGTACCTCAGAGTAAAGAATATATTCTCGGTATCCAGTAAAAACAATGAAAGTAGTAGACACCATAGAATTGATAATAATAGTCAAGTATACCTGCTTGAGGGACCGTACTAATCCCTACTACAATCAACTAGTAACGCGCATTGACGGGCGTGGCTCTTTCACAAATTTGGTCAAAAAAAAGCCTATTCGTGCCACGAAAAAGGAAAAAAAGATAGAAATACGATAGTAAACGCACCGGGCCTTACCTAACCTAACCTGACCCAATCCATAGCATCGACGTATTTCCCGATCACGAAAGAGTAATAAAAACAATAGAAATAAATGAAAAGTGATTTTATTCCACAAAAATATAGTCATTTTCTTCATCCTCTTTTATTGGAGGTAGATCATACAATGATTGCATCGAATGGATCCACGGACTCGCCGTCTCCAGAGAAATTCACTTAGATGCAGGTCCAAGTTACTTCTGATTCCCCTCCTCGATATTCTTCTTCTCATGTGCCTCCAGCTGCAATCAATATTTTGGGTGTAGGCCCCTGATTCAGGGTCAACAAAGTGCTCTTGATGGTTAACTGTAAAGTGCTGGTAGCCTTCACTTTCTAGCGTCAAATATCCTTTCCAGCAGTCAGTATGAATGACAGTCCCGAATTTGACATGCTTCTTTATTAGATCCATCAATGTTTCGGCATTTCTAGAGTTATCAGGACATATTTCCAATCGGTAGCCGTCGCCGCTACGCTCGATCATTCCTAATATCCAGTGATCCTCGACCATGCGTCCTTTATTGTATTTTCTACGTCCGATTTTACATTCGTCTATTTCAACGACGCAACCATCCCCACCAATTTGTCCTTCATCTTCATTTGCTCGGTCTAAACTGGCCATACAAACTTCACGGGCATAGTTGAAGACGTTGATCAGTGATTTTGAGGAAACTGTTGTTTCCAAGACTGAGGCTACAAAAAACAATAGGTGATGATTATTCTTTGACGGACTTTAATGTGCAGTCGTTCAAACCATGTGTCTTCTGCCGCCGAATCTTTATGGCCGAACGATCTGCCTTTGATTTTTCCGAAACATCTGAAGTGGCCATCATCATACCATTTAGCAAACTGGTTGTGCTCGCTGCACCATCTATTGACTCGCACAAGATTATTATTAATGGCCCAAATTTTTGCTTGAGTCTCTGTTGTTGCTATTTTAAAAAGGCTACATCTTTTTGGGAGGGTCTGTATTTAGGATGATGTTATTTGTGAATAATATGAATAAAAAATTAATCATCAATTGACGAAACATACTATTTAATAATTACTCACTTTTTTAAAAGTATTCCTTTCAATTTAATTCAATGAACGAGCATAATGGCGGATATTTTTGTTCCTGCGCACGAAATAACCGCGGGAATTTCAAAAATATCGATTTCATTGGCGTTTTTCGGAAGTTCAGCCCGAAATTATTGTATGGTCATCGGATTTTGAAATTTTATGTTTTATCGTTAATCAAAAACGATGTAGATCGATACATATCCAGCTAATATGAACGTATTAAGAATAATCGTCCCTGTATATTCACGATAAAGTAAATAAATTTTTATCTGATCAGTTTTTGTCTATTTGTACATCGTTCGAACTTAAAATTGAACCAAACCAAATAGAAAAAAAAAACGACAAAAACAAATTACGATTATATCGCCTTCAAAACACTTATATCTTGTGATGACACGATAAAGTTAGCAGCGAGTATGTTGCTACCAAACATGGCACAATATTTATCTCTTACTTCGTGTGAATGTATCCTAAAAAAGGAACGCGAGGCACCCAAGACGCCAAAATAAAAATCATAAGAATACTTTTATTGCAGTATGTTTAAACACGATATCTGCGGAGAAACGACCACTACATTTGTCATATAGTTCGTATTTTACACGTACGATTGCCAGTTAACATGCGAACTTATGGACATCTCTATATATGATTTGATTTTATATCAAGAAATATTTATCCAGAAACACATTAAACATTAGTCATGAACAGTGGAAAACACCTCCCCGGTGTTATATTAGTTTAACAGACGCTTGAATCGCTATGCCGATATTGTTAATACAGGGTGGCGCAATTCAATGGTGCATTCATTCAATTATAGGCTAAAAATCTTACGGATAGGACGCATCTTTTGCAACGACAAATACCCGACATAATGCAAGGCAGAGTAGAGGGAAAGAAAGGCATCGGCAGGAAGAAGAAATCCCGGCTCCGTGGTCGCCAACCTTCAATGAGAAAACGGCACGAGAAGAAGAAAAAGTCCAAAAAAAATAAATAGGTAAGGTATTGTTGAAATAAAAGATAATAGTCCCGTGTACGCGCCCCAGGACCGCTAATCCCATGTGTTCTTTTGGAGTGAGTGACGAAAAAAGAGGAAAAGAAAAATTAATGTTGCAAAATTTTTTTCTTAGGGTTTAAAATGTACTTTGACCCCTCATATCTCGAGAACCCATTGCGTCAGGCCACCCCTGAGACTTAATCCTTTCCAACGATACCCCACTTGACTTTCTAGCGTCAATAGTCTAGGAGGAGGTAGCGTTAATGTATTGAATATAAAGATGACGATTAGGTAATTAAATGACGTTTATTTTCCACAAATAACATTATCTAAATGACGGCCGCATTCATCTAAACGCGAACGCAGATTTGTGAAAACTCTTGTCAATAAATCTGGAGTGATTGCTGCCATTTCCTGGCGGATATTTTCCTTTATCTGACTGATGTCCCCCATATTGTTCATGTAGACTTTGTGTTTGAGGTGTCCCCACAAACAAAAATCAAAAGGCGTCAAGTCAGGGCTACGCGGGGGCCAAGGGATATCACCTCTTTTGGAAATTAGTCTTGCAGGAAACATCTGTCTTCAAGGCGCCATAGAGTCATTTTATGGTTGTTTAATTTCGTTGGAACCAAGCTCTCGTATAACCTTTTTTTGATCTCGCAAGTTCCGGAATCAAATATCCCTCTAACGCAAAGAAGAAAGAACCAATAATTCCTTTGTTTGAGATTGCTGCCCATACCGCTACTTTCGGAATATTTTTTCGGTCCAATTTTGACACTTACGAACCCATTTAAATGAAAATGTGCCTCATCTGTAACAAAGATACTTTTAAAAGTGGAAAATCGAATAAGCATTTCTTCAGCAAATGCCAACCTTTCTCCAAAGTCGGTATCTGTATGAAAGACCGTTCTCGTAAAATGTGCGAACACAAAAAGTGCGAAGTTTTTCGTCGAAGTAACTCATGGCTACTTAAACTCCACGTGTGCAACTATCCAACCACGTTAGGCTTCCCCCGCCCACACACCGTTTACCTCGCGAAAAAAGATGATGAAATATGTGCTTTTTACTGCGCCACCTTGTATTAAGCACCCATGATGTTTTCTTTCTAATTTTACCATCACGTATTTCGCAAAAATATTTCGTTGGATTCATGATAGAATAAGAAATATTTAATCATATATATGAAGTGCTTTGTTAGTACGTAAAGAAATGGTTTTCTCTATTACCACAAATCCCAATCAATTTCCCGTTGGGGTGGTAAATACCTCTTGGTCTCCAGGTCTTAATAAAGGAGTTTGGTCGCGGTGGGTGGAAACGCACAGGCACTTCTGAAATGATCTTAAAATTTCTGCAATGGTCTAAAAAGGTCTAAAATTTGTTCAACTATTATAATCGCTTTAGAATGCTCTAGAAAGTTCTAGAATGATCTAAAAAGTTCTAAAATGAGTGTAATTTCTTATAAGCGATTTGAAATATTCTAGAGAAGGTTCTAGAAATGTCTACATTGGTCTAGAAAGTTCTAAAATGAGTGTAATTTATTATAAGCGGTTCAAAATGCTTCAAACATTTTTGAAATTTTTGGAACGTTCTAAAATAAGTGTAACTTCTTATAAGCGATTTAAAATGTTCTAGAGAAAGTTCTAGAAATGTCTACATTGGTCTAGAAAGTTCTAAAATGAGTGTAATTTATTATAAGCGGTTTAAAATGTTCCAAACAGTTTATGAAATTTTTGGAAAGTTCTAAAATAAGTGTAATTTCTTATAAGCGATTTAAAATGTTCTAGAGAAGATTCTAGAAATGTCTACATTGGTCTAGAAAGTTCTAAAATGAGTGTAATTTATTATAAGCGGTTTAAAATGTTCTAAAGAGTTCTAGAAATTTTTGTATTGATCTGGAAAGTTCTAAAATGTGTATGAGTGTTATTATTGATAGAACCATATCGAAGTAATGTACATCTAAATACTCTAAAGTGTTCTGAAACTGGAAATTTAGGTATTTCATACTATATAAACCGAAATTGCAGTCGAGTAAAGATCAATTGGAATAAAAATCAAACCATTGCATCAAGAGATTTTCACAAGGAAAAAATAACAAACCATTTGAATATTCTGGAATGTGTGTGTGTGTGATACTAGAAATTTCGATGGATAAACCTAAACGCAGTAACTTTTCGTCAGGGTTATCTAGAAACAATTAAAAATAAAAGGGAAGAAAAATTAGAAGAGAAAACCAGTTTAAAGTGATTTTGTTCGATCATTTTCAATGACTGTTAACAGAAAATAGAAGGGAAGAAAAGCTATAAGAGGAAAACCAATTTGAAAACATCTGGAACGAACATTTTAGACGGAAAATAAAACTAGGTAGAAAAATGGCCAAAGCTGTGTGCTCAAGGCTAGTACTGGAGTGCAAGGAAGTCCTACAAGGACTGGTGAATGATAGTCACAAGATCCAGCATTCTTAAAATAAATGGAAACATTTGGATACCACACCATTGATACAAATAACTCCTCTTAATGAAGATAAACCAGTTGACATAAGTCGACTAAGCGTTCCAATTATTGACGCAGCCAAGACCGACGTCTTCCTGATGTGTTTCTTGTTTTCTGCTATGCTTATAAAGGAAAAAAAACTAGTTTTTTGCTAACTATAGCTAACTGAAAGTTAAATACGCCTTTATCTATGTATTTGAACAACTTTTCTATAACAACGTCAAAGATTTTATAAAATCCATCTAAAAAAGACTTTAAACTAAATAAATTATGTATAATAATAGAAGATATTTGTATAGCTGGGAGTCTATGAGTAAATTTCACTCAAACTGGTATTTGAAATCTCCCCGGGCGAGTTTAATTTTTTGTTGTCAGGCGCCAAACATTTTGAAATCAACTTTACACCGTAAACCAGATTAGTTTTGTTGTATATTCCTTCCCGTAGTCCGATAAACAGACAAAAAATAAATAAATTCCAAATTTTAATTAAGAAAAGAATTTAACCGGTCCCCCTCACCTAATAAACCCCAATTCAAATGTTAATCAAGCGCCATTCAAAATAATGTTACCACTTTAATTACGCCGGTTCGGCCCACTGTCTTTTAAAAATATTATAAAAATACAAAACGCCCGTCATATTCATTTGACGCAGTATGATTGTTCTGGTCCATCGTAAATATTTTCAAAATTGTTTTACCGACAGATATCCGGATATAAAAAAAAATGATAATATGGATTTTACGTTTTTTTAGGAAGCCGAAACTAAATAATGTGCTACCACAGATATAAAATCTGTTTCTCCATATTTCACGATTGCATTTATTGAATTAAGACATGAAATTAGCCAACAGTTGATATTTTTTGATTTTCTTGTTATTTATGTGTTTTGTATCAATAAAAATGAATTTGTAGTTTGCGGGCAAACATTTGGACCTGAATTTTCTTTTTTTTTGCACTTTTTGACTAAATTTTGACATTGTTCCCAAGTTTTGATCAATATCATATAAAGGAGGCGTGTTTTCGACAAGCCAATTATATACAAAATTGAAGTAGACTATATTTTCTACATTTCATCGCTAGAGTCCTACAAAAACCATTATCATCTTTTTCTCAACTGGCGAAGAGGTCAATCCAAGTACATCTGGAACTGCGACGTCCTGGGGTGCCATCCTCAGTAGATCCATCTCAAGATGATGCCCATATTGGTACTTTGAGATCTGCTTTTTTACTGCTACATGCTACAGAAACTAGTGCTGATCATTTCCACTTTAAAGCTCGTTACAACCCCAATTTGGATATTTTCCTTAACCCTAAGACGTTGCTGTACCTGGTGATGTACCCTGAAGCGCTGATTGAACAGTGGGTGATTGAAGGAACGTTTTCCCCCATCATTGGTTAGTCTAAGAGATCAATCACGTATTACCTCTTATGATCAGCGTATTAATAAAAAAAATTGATTTTACCTAGGCTATAAAAACGACTTAATCGAAGCTTTCTTAAAATTTGACGTAACAATTTAATAGCAACAAGAATAAACAAACTTATACTTTTATATATTTATATATATTTAACGGGTACACCTTGATGTTTAATTGCCACAATCCCACGACATAAACTTTCATTATTTTATATAAATGTAGATATATCGAGAAATTTATCAAATTTACTTTATTTAGTAGATTGTTTCATTATAAGTAATTTGAAATGTGTTCCCTATTTTTAGTATCGCGTTGTTTTCTTTCAAGTTACTCTCTTTATAATTAATGATAACAACAAAAACACAACTTGTAAACAATAACGAAAAGTAGCTTATAAAATGGTTTATTAATATTAATGACTCGAGAAAAAAACTCAGTACGAGTAGCCCCGTCGAAGCTTCTAACTCGAACAACAATTATTATTAGTTTTAGTAACCGCGGGAATCTGGCAGTTTTTTCTCTATGAAGGTCATCAAAACTAATCAAGTAGCTGTCTTACTCTTCTGTGATTAATAAATCCGTAGAAAAAAAAACAACGAAACGGTCAGGGAAGGAGCTGTAGATTGAAATTGGGGTATTGGAAAAAGTTAAACAACACTAGTTGTTGAACGCAACATTTTAAAAACTATCTTAGTGGGAGTGTGGCAAATAAAACACCAAAGTGTCTAAGTTACTCTATTTTATATGTATTCCGAACTTTCGTATACTTATGTTTTCATCATCAGTGCAATGTATAGAAGTATAACAAGTTTTGTTTTCATTATATTGACGAATAATGTGATTATTAATCTAAATAACTTTGGCGTGATAATTTCGAAAAAGAACGTACGAAAAAAACTTTATATGAGTATACGCTAAAATATGAAAGTACGTCCTTGAAAGTGGTATCAACAAGGGAATTGTTCTTTAATTTTTTGGTCATTAAACATGGGGCCAAGCGGCTTGTTCTACAGTGTAGAATATGCCAATTAGGAGCATCTCGACGCAACGGGGGGTAAAAAATCAGGATGATGGTTCTCTTTGCAATATATTATATTGAAAGATGGTTAAGAAAAATTTAATGGATGTTAATAAGTTTGGGAACAGAAGACGACTACGTTTGAACTTAATTGAGTCACGACGGTCTAAGAGACGACACGATTTTTAACTAAAATCAATAAAGCTTCGATTGTAGATGAATAGATTTAAAGGATACACAGTGACATTCATCTTTGTATTAATTAATGTATTATACGAGGTGGAATTGCAAAATAAAATGAACTATTTAATGACAAAATTGTGCTTAATTATCACATTGTATTGACCCTGTAATTTTTTTCATATTTGGAAAAAACTAAAATTCAGGTTATTATCGAAAAAAATATAACAGCATGTACCGGGTGTCCCAATAAGAATGAGTGTCGCTCATATCTCGGGAACCGTTTATAGTACAGCTTCCAGAAAGAAAATTTATGACAAAAGTGACCTCGAGAAAAACCTGGAAATTATTTACAAAGTTGCAATGAATAATTTACAAATTTTGCCCAATTAAGATGGATTTAAATTATGATTCTTCAAGAAATTCGGCGTATATTTGGTTTGACAAGTTTTAGTCTATCTCTACATATAAGATGTGGGGGGAAGCGGGAACTTTATTGACTAGTATTCGTTTGTAAGAATCATCTTAGATTTTATATCGAATTTGATGCACACAAATCACAATTAAACGTAAATGAACAAATTACTGGGTTTATTAATTTGACACAAAACATATCTTTTTGTTTTGCTTTTTTAATGGCCCACTACTTGTTTTTATATATTTCCATTTTAACTTCCATAACGCAGTTTCCTGGTGACAGCATAAGTAAAATATTGACATAACAATTGGAACTATTATTAATAGAACAAGAAAAGACAATTTTGGGGAGTCAAAAATTGTTAAAATCCGTTCAGTCAAACCGGAGTAATTTATGTTTAAAGGAAAATGTTTAAAATTTACACATTTCTTAAGATATCTCGTAATACGAAAAAGATATCGACATGCGGTTTTCGCTATTCTGTTGCTAATTTGATCTACTTTTATATTCATTAATTAAAACTGCATGTTTCTAGCGGATAGCTAGATTTAAAAAACTAAATAAATAGCGCCCTCTAGCGTATACGTTACTCATTAGGTTGCTTCGAAATTATAACTCTTACATTGGTAGAAAGGAACTCTCTGCAAAAAGACTAAGTTTGCATTGATAGGTTAAGTAGAATTGGACTGACAGGCGTTTTTTCATAATAAAGTTCCCGCTTTCCCCCACGTCTTATTTGAAGAGATAGATTAAAACTTGTAAAATCAAATATATGCTGAATTTCTTGAAAAATACGATAATCATAGTTTAAATGCATCTTAATTAGGCAAAATTTGTAAATTATTCATTTTATAATTTTTGGTATTCAATTACGCCCTCTGGCGGTAGACCTACAACTCTGTTGTAAATAATTTCTAGGTTTTTCTCGATGTCACTTTTGTTAGAAATTTTTATTGGGACACCCGGTACAACGATCTAAAAATCTACGTTCTGATTTGACAACTCAAAAACTAAGGGCCATATGAGAAATTTTTTTATGTCACAGCATTATTTCCCCGTCATTTACTCACTCTCGAATTTCTTTCATCAAATCCCGGAACATCCCGACTAATATATCTACAAACAGCGAAAATATTTGCTCGTGTAAATTTCTATTAACAATGAGTCCCACCATAATAAAACTACAAACCCAACAACAATGTAAAACAAATATTGTAACCTTTTTCGTATTTTTTACATTTAATAACTACACTAATTTATAATAATTCACTTATCACTATCACTTAATTAATTTATTCAAATTCTTCGATTACTTTCTATTTCAGTCTGTTCACTAGGACGATTTATTTAAAATTAACTTCCTGCGCTACAGAAATATATGCAACGTTGCAGAACGAAAATAAACACAAGAAATAAATAAACTTTCCTAGATATTATTTAAAAGAAATACTGTAATGAATCGCCTTCTATAATAAAAAGTTCATCAAAGGCGCGTCCGCCATTTATAAAAAAACAAATCAAAAGCGCCGCGCGAATTCGCCGAATTTTAAAATTCCATTGTAGCTGGACAGGGTCGGCCTTTCGGGAGCTTGTTCGTAACATAACATAGCCGAGACTGGACGTTTAGATCGGCCCATTCCTGTACTTTCCGGTCAAATAGAAATAACAGGGCACTGATGATGGAGTGGATAGTCGCAAATCAATATAGGCACCCCAATATCCTGGAATATCACCTCTACAATGTATCTGACGTCTCGCCAATCCAACTGGTTACTTGCTATCTTGGGCATGGCCAATTTCTTCACGTTAGCTTCCAACATATGGTCGCGGAGGCTTTGAAGCGGTTCCCACCCATGGCGGTAAGTGGATTAATCTCGAAATGTTGGATTTTTGAAGAACAGGTAAAAGATGTACCGCGAATCGTGTTTAATTCTCAGCGTCTTATCGAAGGCTGGGATCTGCTCTAGTTTTTGCTAATCCTCGTGCGTTCTTGATACCGACAGGGATGTTGCAGGTTAGCTGAGTGAACAAGTCTTGTTCTAATTCTGTAGCAACTTAATATCGAGCTTCTTCTTCTCCTTCAAACGATTTTGGAGGAATACTTTCAGGTTGCCATTGGGGATCTTGCTAATGCGATAGATGACATCCTTTTCTTGATTAAGTATGGATCTTCCCAGGATTTTTGTTATTTTGGATAAAATCCCTTTCTCCTCGTCGGGTTCTACGGCCATACTTTATTTCCCTCTTTAAAATGGCCGAGTGTGGCTTCCGTATCTTCTCTTCACATTTGTTTTATAAAGAATTTTATTTAGGTTTTGTTTGTAAAGGCTCTTAACTAAATACCATACCAGTATATATAATTTTTAATCTAAAATTCATGATAATTATAACAGAATAAAAATTTTGTTTATCAGATATGCTATATAATAAATTATATCGAAATTTTAAATTAAAAATTCAAGTGGAACAATATCCAGATGGGGTTGGTTATATACGCTGATGATAGACGCATTAACCATAAATCGAATGAATATTTGTGTGGGTCTGGTCATTGGAAATACGCAGCAGGAGACCATGTCTTGCCTCCGGCCCTGTGTAATATATGGATGCCAGTATGCTCTTCATCACCATTAATAGTTAACAATAATATGTTTGTAGCCGCGAAACTGTTGACTGTGCTAAAAATTCCGAGGCGATTTTCACAAAAAAAAAATAATAATTTATAAGTTGATGAGGATGCGTCAGAGACAGCGGACTGCATACGTAAATCGAAAATATTCATATGAATACACTCTATCAAAAAAGTATCGCGAATTGTATTTGTTTTTGAAAACACTTTTCCGGTTTCGAAATATACTGGATCCGGCGGTGCAATGCGACGTTTTTCGCTAGACTGTATACATTTTTCAATATTTTCTTGGGCGTGGTTCATAACTGCGTCTCGAAGTCTTCCATCAATTCTTAGGTTGTTGTTTAGCTCATCCAGTGTGCGAGGTTTGTTTAGATACACTTTAGACTTTAAGTAGGCTTATAAGAAATAATCTGGAGCCGTTAAGTCAGGATAACGTGCTGGCCATGCAAGGTCTCCATTTCGGGGAAAAGTCTTGAGTGTTATCTGTATTTAAAGTTTTTTTGTTTCATTTTAACGTGCCTCGACAGCGACAATGATGCAACTCCGTGAGGTTGGCATCAAGATGCTTCAATGAAGTTTTTGAAGTTAGTCTTTAGATCATTGGCAAGCTGAACCGGAATTTCGGGAGGATTCTTCGCGGCTTCTTCGACATGGCGATCTGTAGATTCGTTTCCTGTGATCATAGAGTGCGATTGAAGCCAGATAAAAGAGAAACACTATTAAATAGTCAGTGAATATGGCAGTCAAGCGTCTCCTCGTGGTAGGTTTTCATATCAAACTGCTGGTATGCTGCAATCAGTGAGGATCTGCTTAACAGACAAAGAAACGTGGCAGCTTTGACAGACAGGACGACTTTCTGGCGACATCAAATAACCGTGAATAAGTTTTGTGTGGTTAATGCGGAGCCTTCTTATCATTGGCGATCTGAACTGGAATCTCAGGCTTCTTCGGCAACGCGATCTGTGGATTCGTTTCCAGTGATTCCAGTGTGCGATTGAAGCTATATAAGAGAGACTTTTATATCAAAAACATTGAGAGATGACGTGAATGTTTTGGACTATTGTTTTTAAATGACAGTAAAGGTGAAAGCGAGTCAGTACATATGGAGAGAAGAGATAAATTTGAAAGCTTGAAGTACAATTCAGTCTAGTTCCTAAATTAAAAAAATAACGTAATGTAAAAGAAATTTCTCCACTTATTGTTTACTTCTGAAATAATTTTCTATGTTTTTCTTGAAGATTTATCTTGATTTTAAGTCTCTTTTCATAGAAAATCAGTTCAAAATAACAAGTCATAATTGACGTTTCGACATATTCCGGTAATTTCTGAACATCATTTCTATAAATTTCCCTTTTCATGATTTGTTATCGCAAATTTTTCATCGTATTGATGATCTTTTAATCTATTTTCTTAGTACTGATTTGTCTGCCCTATGTAAACAGCATCACCATCATTATATAAAGATTGAATTCTTGATTTATGTTTTAAATTTAATATTTTTTTACGGAAGTACGGAGATGGTTCCAAACGTACCATCGTTATCTGATACAATGCTTTTGTTTGAAAGGGCTTAACCTTATGATAGCAGAGGCCATACAACCAACATCGCAGTGGTCGACTAAATGAGGTTACGACTCCAGGAATTTTGAAGAAATTCCACAAATTCGTACTGGATAATCATGGACTGAAAGTGCGCGAGCTGGGCATTGCAAAAAGGGCGATACATCGCATATTAACTGGAAATTTGGACATGAGAAAGCTGTGCACAAGATGGTGGCCGCGTTTGCTCATAATGGAACAAAAACGACGTCGTGAAGATGTTTCCATCTAGTGTTTGGCAATGTTTCTCAGAAATTTTTGCACCGTTTCACAACCATGGGAAGCGCGTGGGATAATTTTCATTGACTATTTTAAAAAAGGAAAAACTACAAACGGAGTGTATTATGCGAATTTATTGCGACGTTTGAACTAAGAAATCAAACAAAAATAGCCGCATTTGGCTAAGAAAAAGGTGTTGTTTCATCAAGACAATGCACCGGCTCAAACATCCATTTTTGCAATGGCCAAAAGTTTGAATTGCTACCTCATACATCCTATGCATCAGACTTAGCCCCTTTGGATTATTTTCTATTCCAGCACTTGGAAAAATGACTCGGTGGTCAAAGATTTTCCAACAATGAGAGGTGATGTCGGGAGTTAATGGTTTCTGGTGGCTAAATCCTCGAAGTAAAAATGCTTCATAATTATTTCATTGAATTTTTCCGTATAAAATCCAAACATAAGCAAATGGAAATAGATCTGTCGGTATAACTCTCCTGAATATTTATTTCGTCATAATTTGCACATTTAAACGGACACACCGTATAACATGAAACTACGTCGAAAAATATCATTCCCATATATTTCATTCGATTCATTGTCGAACGTGACAGTATTTCAAACAATTGCTGCCACTTTAAATGGGATCCTTTGATCCAAAAACCATTTTTCGAGAGCTTTTGCGGCAAAAACTTTGAGTTACATTAAAAAGTCTTCAACACACGCACCTGTGGTATGTTTTTACGGTTGCACAAAACTTATAGGGTAATTCATAAGTTTGTAAATTAAAAAGCGGCTCAAAATGTGAATTTGGATAAGGGAATATGGTTTAAAGCTTTATGAAGGAATAAATCAATTGTAAAGCGTACTTAGATTATCTATTTTTATTGGATCTATGGTTTTTCAAGTAATAGGTTGAGGAATATCGAAAATTATTGTGAGAAATAACTCATAACCGCATTCGACGCGTTGTATTGAATATCGAATATGAAAATTTTTAAAAGTAACAGTCGTTAAGCTTCTTAAAATATTATCTGCTTATATTAATGGAGAAGAAGCTCTTCACTATCGAACCAAATACATTTTAATTCACCCTAGATTACGATTGTGGACCCCCATTTTTTGTCAGGCCCAACGTAGACTCTCGTGGACCCTTGGTGGTCCACCTAGACCACTTTGGGAATCACGGATTTATATAAACAGAATAAAGCTCCGATTTGCACTAGAATTCCTTGAAAAACATGTCTAACTACATGTACGAGAACGGTTCAAATATAGTCGATACAAATATATACAGAAGTTTTTGAAATTTTTGAAGCCGGTATCTTCTATTTCATTGTCGATGTTGAATGTATTACCCCCGAGTGGATCTTTCAGTGGTCCAAACATATTGTAGTCGCAGGGTAATAAGTCCGTATTATAGGGTGGATGTTTTAGTATCTTTCACTCCAGTTCTATCATTGTATTGAGCGTGAGCCGTGCGGTATAATAGCGCGCGTTATCTTGGAGAAGAATCCCACTTTTTTGCTGGAAATTCAACAGTTATTTTGCGTTATTGAAGGTATCCGTGGATGGTCAACTCTATTCTACCAATAATGATGCCGAATTCAGCCGAAATTTTTCGAACATGAGTGTCGCCATCATGCGGCTCATTATCGACGGTTTCGCGATCATCTTTGAATACTTTAGCCGGTTTAAATATAGAAGACCTACTCAGTCAGTCACTAAGGAAATGGTTTGGCAAACGTCGAAGAATTTTCGTGTTTTTAATGCATTTCTCAGATCAATACGTTGCGATCGGTACTTGACGTACACTCATGGTCGTGGTACGCGCGTGAAATGTGCGTTCGTGACGAAAACTACGCCAAACTGTTAGTAATGGATGCAAGTGACACATAGTCGAACCGCCACCTTCAAAACGTACCGGCGCGCCATCTACAGCGATTTTAATTGAATCGCCCTCGTAGAAATGTTGATTTTAAGTAAATATAGCAGAATTTGAACACTTTAGCCGGTTTAAATATAGAAGACCTACTCAGTCAGTCACTAAGGAAATGGTTTGGCAAACGTCGAAGAATTTCCGGGTTTTTAATGCATTTCTCAGATCAATACGTTGCGATCGGTACTTGACGTACACTCATGGTCGTGGTACGCGCGTGAAATGTGCGTTCGTGACGAAAACTACGCCAAACTGTTAGTAATGGATGCAAGTAACACATAGTCGAACCGCCACCTTCAAAACGTACCGGCGCGCCATCTACAGCGATTTTAATTGAATCGTCCTCGTAGAAATGTTGATTTTAAGTAAATATAGCAGAATTTGAACACTTTAGCCGGTTTAAATATAGAAGACCTACTCAGTCAGTCACTAAGGAAATGGTTTGGCAAACGTCGAAGAATTTCCGGGTTTTTAATGCATTTCTCAGATCAATACGTTGCGATCGGTACTTGACGTACACTCATGGTCGTGGTACGCGCGTGAAATGTGCGTTCGTGACGAAAACTACGCCAAACTGTTAGTAATGGATGCAAGTAACACATAGTCGAACCGCCACCTTCAAAACGTACCGGCGCGCCATCTACAGCGATTTTAATTGAATCGTCCTCGTAGAAATGTTGATTTTAAGTAAATATAGCAGAATTTGAACACTTTAGCCGGTTTAAATATAGAAGACCTACTCAGTCAGTCACTAAGGAAATGGTTTGGCAAACGTCGAAGAATTTCCGGGTTTTTAATGCATTTCTCAGATCAATACGTTGCGATCGGTACTTGACGTACACTCATGGTCGTGGTACGCGCGTGAAATGTGCGTTCGTGACGAAAACTACGCCAAACTGTTAGTAATGGATGCAAGTAACACATAGTCGAACCGCCACCTTCAAAACGTACCGGCGCGCCATCTACAGCGATTTTAATTGAATCGTCCTCGTAGAAATGTTGATTTTAAGTAAATATAGCAGAATTTGAACACTTTAGCCGGTTTAAATATAGAAGACCTACTCAGTCAGTCACTAAGGAAATGGTTTGGCAAACGTCGAAGAATTTCCGGGTTTTTAATGCATTTCTCAGATCAATACGTTGCGATCGGTACTTGACGTACACTCATGGTCGTGGTACGCGCGTGAAATGTGCGTTCGTGACGAAAACTACGCCAAACTGTTAGTAATGGATGCAAGTGACACATAGTCGAACCGCCACCTTCAAAACGTACCGGCGCGCCATCTACAGCGATTTTAATTGAATCGCCCTCGTAGAAATGTTGATTTTAAGTAAATATAGCAGAATTTGAACACTTTAGCCGGTTTAAATATAGAAGACCTACTCAGTCAGTCACTAAGGAAATGGTTTGGCAAACGTCGAAGAATTTTCGTGTTTTTAATGCATTTCTCAGATCAATACGTTGCGATCGGTACTTGACGTACACTCATGGTCGTGGTACGCGCGTGAAATGTGCGTTCGTGACGAAAACTACGCCAAACTGTTAGTAATGGATGCAAGTAACACATAGTCGAACCGCCACCTTCAAAACGTACCGGCGCGCCATCTACAGCGATTTTAATTGAATCGCCCTCGTAGAAATGTTGATTTTAAGTAAATATAGCAGAATTTGAACACTTTAGCCGGTTTAAATATAGAAGACCTACTCAGTCAGTCACTAAGGAAATGGTTTGGCAAACGTCGAAGAATTTCCGGGTTTTTAATGCATTTCTCAGATCAATACGTTGCGATCGGTACTTGACGTACACTCATGGTCGTGGTACGCGCGTGAAATGTGCGTTCGTGACGAAAACTACGCCAAACTGTTAGTAATGGATGCAAGTAACACATAGTCGAACCGCCACCTTCAAAACGTACCGGCGCGCCATCTACAGCGATTTTAATTGAATCGCCCTCGTAGAAATGTTGATTTTAAGTAAATATAGCAGAATTTGAACACTTTAGCCGGTTTAAATATAGAAGACCTACTCAGTCAGTCACTAAGAAAATGGTTTGGCAAACGTCGAAGAATTTCCGGGTTTTTAATGCATTTCTCAGATCAATACGTTGCGATCGGTACTTGACGTACACTCATGGTCGTGGTACGCGCGTGAAATGTGCGTTCGTGACGAAAACTACGCCAAACTGTTAGTAATGGATGCAAGTAACACATAGTCGAACCGCCACCTTCAAAACGTACCGGCGCGCCATCTACAGCGATTTTAATTGAATCGCCCTCGTAGAAATGTTGATTTTAAGTAAATATAGCAGAATTTGAACACTTTAGCCGGTTTAAATATAGAAGACCTACTCAGTCAGTCACTAAGGAAATGGTTTGGCAAACGTCGAAGAATTTTCGTGTTTTTAATGCATTTCCCAGATCAATACGTTGCGATCGGTACTTGACGTACACTCATGGTCGTGGTACGCGCGTGAAATGTGCGTTCGTGACGAAAACTACGCCAAACTGTTAGTAATGGATGCAAGTGACACATAGTCGAACCGCCACCTTCAAAACGTACCGGCGCGCCATCTACAGCGATTTTAATTGAATCGTCCTCGTAGAAATGTTGATTTTAAGTAAATATAGCAGAATTTGAACACTTTAGCCGGTTTAAATATAGAAGACCTACTCAGTCAGTCACTAAGGAAATGGTTTGGCAAACGTCGAAGAATTTCCGGGTTTTTAATGCATTTCTCAGATCAATACGTTGCGATCGGTACTTGACGTACACTCATGGTCGTGGTACGCGCGTGAAATGTGCGTTCGTGACGAAAACTACGCCAAACTGTTAGTAATGGATGCAAGTGACACATAGTCGAAGCGCCACCTTCAAAACGTACCGGCGCGCCATCTACAGCGATTTTAATTGAATCGTCCTCGTAGAAATGTTGATTTTAAGTAAATACAGCAGAATTTATATTGTAAACGGTTAATAAATACACATTTTGTTCAAAACTTTTGTTTTTTCATGTAAATCAACCAAAAAAATTGATAAACTCTGTTTAAAGCTTTGAAAAAAAAGTTGAGAACTATTATATTCAAATAAATGCTTTTTTGTTTAAATTTAAGTGATAAAATAATTAAAATCGGTGGATTATTTCATATTAACTATCGATATTTTTCAATTTTATTAATAAATTTAAGTTATAATAATTTATTTAGTTTGTTTAAAGGAATCACGCTGTATTTTCCGTCGGAGGTAACAGGTGTAACGAAACAAAACGTTCTAGCTTCTGATTCGATGTTTGAAATCCACAAAAATGCATTTCACGTTTTTGTGAGAACTGCGCTTTCAGTAACCGAACAAAGGACACAATAGGAACACTTTGTGAAAATGACATTTTAATGAAATGTGTATTATTTATGGATGGGGCTCTTAAATGCCTTCTTTCATCCTTTACATCGGTTATTATTTTTTTATGTTAATTCGCTTACTGAGTTATAACTTTATACCAGTCATTATATATGAATAAAGCTTTTGTTGTAAAGGCATTTTATAATAATATCAACAAATGAAAGGATTATTTATGAAAAAAAAAAAGATTCTATCATAACAAATCGGTCTGGCTCCTTTTACAAAATGGTCAATACGAAATATTGGATCTAACATTTTTTCAGTAGGATAATGAACTTTCGTTTTTTAATCAATTCAATTAGTTCATAAAAAATAACATCAAACAATTTAATTATTTAAATAAATGCTCCAGCTTATAGACATATAAATATATTTTTCTTTAATTTCTTATTTCTTAGACCTTTTGATATGTTTATGTTTCTAAATATTTTTGATTTCAGGTCTCTTCTGTTTCGAAATTAGTTTTTTTTATAATTGTTTAAAAGAAACGAAGTGAATCAACATTTTTGGTTCCTCAAGTCGCGTTGAATTGATACCACAAGATAAGTGACTCTATTTTTCCCACAATATAATCAATTTAACTTTGGTATACACATTGAAGTTGTTGTAAATTAGCCAACAGCTACCACAGAAGAAAAAAAAATCGAACCCATCATTAAAACATCAATCCGTATAAATCACCAGCTCGCAAAGTATCATCATTCGAAATCGATACATAATCAAATAATTGGGTATAATTTAGAGAAACATTTTGGATTTAGACCAGCGAAATTTCGTCTCAAAAAATTTCAAGTACTAATTGCGGATATAGAAATTAAAAAACGATCAAATTTTTTTGGTTTTCAGGAAAAGTGGACTAAAATAAGACATTTAACGTTTGCCATTGAAAATACTTGAATTTTATATTATTCAATAAAAGAATAATAAATACAGGGCTGTACTTCAAGCTGCATTATATCCAATTTTCAGGGTCCGATCATTTTTTCGATATAATTTCACTGGTCTATTTTTTTAACCGAACTAAGGACCACATGACTAATTCTTGAACGGTATTTTAAGCGTGAGAAACTTACTAAACAAGCCTTTAGGCGCGTCGTAATTATAGGTTACAGTACACGTGGTAAAAACAATTTTTGAAAAGCAGCGAATCTACTTTGAAATGTTTTCCTTCTACAATGTTTCGGTTATCAGTTTATCGAATTTAACAAATATAAATACTACAGACAGGGAAAATTTGTATATGGACTAGAAAAACGAAAAATTTCCAGCTTGAAACTGAAGATGTCGGTACTTGTAACTTGGGAAAAGTATCTGCACTGAAATTGAATGCTTTGTTTCTGTGTGATAATCGTATAAAAAAAACTGATACAATTGGAACCAAATGTTGACATAAAACGGAAGGAAAATTGAAGAAAAAGAAAATGAGTTATGGTTCGGGGCTGAGGAGGAGCTTACGGAACAAGTTACTAGCTTTCAATACCTAGGAATCGTTTTGAAAGAAACAGCAAACACAAAAATCTCAAAAAAAAAACAAAGATGATTGCAATTTGGGTATTATCAGAGAAGAAAAAGACTAAAATTGAGTAACTAGAAATGATAAAACAGGAAAAATGACAGGAAAAATGAAGCAACGTCGGACAACACGCTAGAAAATTAAGAATGATGGAAGGACATATTTGGAATGGAATAATTTGGTGCAAGATTGAAAAGACTGCAAACTTTTTACAAGAAATTAATTTTACTTTTTATTCTTTGATGAGTTTTTGAAACAACTGAAGTTGGAGGAATACATAGTTCACTATTATAAAAGATTCTCTGCTTCTTTACTTGCAGAATTGAGGGCAAATATAACTGTATTCTTAAAATTCCTCAATTCCAGAGGGCGGATGTAATTTGGGCGCTAAAGGATTGAAGTACATGATTTATGAAATGCAGTTATTTATTAAATCACCGACATTTATAATAAGATATATTTTTGTATTTTTAGATTTTCCTATAAGAGAAATGACCTATTATCACTTAAGGTCTGCAAAAAATTTACCGTTAGAGGGGGCTACTACTTTTACTTACTACTTTTTTTAAATGAAAAATCTGCCCTTAATAAAGTTTCCTCACAACCTTTTTTGCAACACTCTACAGAATAAAGTAAATTTTATATTTCTTTATATTTTTATTTAGTACTTAAGTACATATTACATATAAAATAAGAGATTTACATAACCTAACCTAATATAACCTAACCTAACCTACTAAAAAATCTATCAACTTTCCCTCTATTGGGTTATTTTATGACTCGACCTACCTGCACTTCTTAGCGCCGAAAATAATGTCATATTATCTACCCTTCTTGGTCAGACAGGTAAAGAAGGATGGTTAGCGCCCAAATTACACCCGCCGATTCCAGAATTCAACGTAACTGGAAGCTGCTTGTTAATGTTGATGAAATTTACAACCTCGACGCTTTTATAAAACACACCACTCAATAAATCGTGTGACTGACTAAAAGTACGTCTCCATTGAACAAACAATGGGGAAACAAGTTTGTTAAACACGTTGATTAAAGTGCAGTTTCATTAAACATTTGCGATTCGGCATGAAACATTAGTCAGTTAGATTTTGTCGAAAAATGGGTGATTTGAACATTTGCATTGCAGCAGCTTATATTTTAATGGAAGAACCTCGTTCTCGTCGATGGTGGCAGAGACAATTGTTTTTAGTGGTGATGATTTTCGAAATGATGTTTACAAATTTTACGAGAATGTCAAATGGGGATTTTGAATTGTTAATATCGATGATAGGACCAGTGATAAGTAAACAAAATATTAATTTTCTACGTTTTCGCCATAAACAGATTGTTCATCTCTCTCTTTGGTCATTCCCTCATAGCACTCTTTCGTTATCATGTAAGCTTCTTCTGAAGTTTGCCTCTTGCTAGGCTTTTTATTAGAATTCGTCGACGCTTTTTTCTGACGATCCCACTTGACTGTCGCTATTTTCCAATTGGACTGATACAACGCTGGAAAACGTTTCCCGGGGTATTGATTTGTCGGACAAAAAATTAAAATAAGTTAACCCCCACCAAGGCTTCTTTTTTTCTGTGGCCCCCATCCCGGACTTACAATTTGTCGCTAGTAACTTTTTCTCTCGTCTATATTGCGCTAGAAGAGTTTCAATATTTCTTTTAATCTCGGCGACATTATTTACATCTAAATCTTTTGCAATGTTATTTAATGCATCTCTTCTTTTGATTTTGTTTTTATAATCATCATTATTGGGGTCCCACAATAAAGGTTTACCTTCGTAAACGTTAATTAACCTTATGAAATTCGCCTGGCTCCAAAACTCTTATTCATTTTGTGGAAAAACCTTTTCCACTGAATATTTTCAATGAAAAAATACAAATAATAATGTTTATATCCAAAAATTATGCCGGAAAACCACTTTAAAATACACTAAAACAAGCCAAACAGGTGGTAGGGAAAGTCACTGACAAACAATGTTCGATCTAGGACGGGAACATTCTAGACAAACAAAAATGGCGTCCAAATGTTTGTCCAGTGGGGACGCGGCTTAAGAAAAATACATTTTTTTCGAAAAATCGATTTTATTCATCAATGTAATTTCCTTCAAGATATACAATACAATCATTCCAACGCTTCTCTATGCCGTGCTTGTAGAAGGATTTGTTTTTGCTCCAAAATAGACTTTAGTTTCAGCAATTGCTTCTTGATTTGAGCCGAATTTCTTAGCGACGACCATTTTTTGAGGTCCAGAACTGGACTATACGATGGATGAGAAAACAATTCGTTCAATTTGACCATCGTTGCCATCGACTTGTGAATCCGTACATTGTCTTTGTGAAACAGTGGTTTTTCTTCGACGTATGAGGCCGTTTTTCCTTGATTTTCGCATTCAAACGAACCAACAACTCTGTAGTATTCGCTATTGATTGTCTCTTCCACGCGAATCCCAAAATACCGAAGCCCCAACCTTTCTAGCTGACTGTTGTGCCTTTGGACGCTTCGAACCTGGTTCACCGGCTGCAGTTCACTCAGATGATGATCGGTTCGATTACGGAATGAAGTGATGAATCTATGTTTCAATCGTTATCACATATTGTCCTGAAAAAACTTATTTATTACGTGTTAACATGGTCAAACACTTCTGAATCATCACCACGTTGTTGTTTTTGATCAACTGTGAGTAAACGCGGCACCCACTTTCTCATGGTCAAATGTTCATAAATAATAGTTTCTTCTGATATCTTTACGGTCTCAACTATCTCAATTTACGATTAGATATAACCAATTTGTAGAGTTTTTTGTGATGTTTTCTGGAATAACCACCTCAATTGGACGACCAGAACGTTCACCATCATCGGTGTCTGTACGACCAGGTTTAAATTCAGCAAACCAATAACAAATGGTTCTTTTCGATGGAGCAGAGTCCGGATAACACTTTCGAAGCCATTGCTGAGCTTGTACAGTTTTTTCCCATCAAGAATCAATGATAAATTAACACACAAAATTGTTTTCGATCCATTATTTCGAAAACTACAAGAGTATCTTCACTTAAATGGCTGTAACTTTTTTCTGACTAAACGAAATGTCATGAAATTTTATGCATAGTCTTTTGAAAGTGGGTACGTCATATGGCAGCTCAACAAGCCTTAAATGCACAAGAATTGAAGTCATTTTACTGTTTGCTTCCATCTATTTTATTTCATAGTCGCCTCACGCCAGTTCTCTATTCCTATTCTTTCCTAATCTTCTCTACATGCTTCTATCCATTTTTTTCGTGGGCGCCGTCTTCTCCTTTTCGCTTCTTCTACCCTTTATAAGCACCTTTTCTCCCAACTATCTTCATTCATTCTGGTTATCTTCTTTATCTAGCGCAGTCTTTCTGCTCCGACCACGAAACTCACCTCATTTAGATCATACAGAACTTTGATGTCTGCAGTCGTTTTTTGTTCGTTCGTGCCTAGTCCACATTCTTTTGTTTTGTTTTCAATGAGTGAGAACACAACAATGTTTTTACTGACATATGTCAATGTCAAAAACAAATGTCAATTTTATAAAAATTCGACATTCAAACGGCCGTACCTAACTTTTAAATTACTGAAAGTTAAATTAAGGATTCTTGAAGATTTTATACGTAATTCAATAAATTAGTATTCCAAAAATTATATACAGGGTGTATTATTTAACAAGTTGGCTATTGTTCGAGATTTTTTTGTTGTAAACTCAATATAAATCGAAATATTAAAATTACGTTACTTTATAAACGAGTTGTATATGTATATTTAACTATTTTCTTTTATTTTAGTTTATAACGTGTTTTTCTTTGTACACACCTGTGTCACATATAAAAAATTCGATTAAGAAAATCTATTACTCGAATATGTGAGGTCTTTGTAATGAAGAAACCCAGATTTTATTCGAGAGAACCTATAATTTCGTCCCATTTGGAAACGTCATCATTACCCTTTGTACGGGGATTGTAGAGATCTTAAGATCCTTCAGTTATATGAAGCGCGTGTCTACTAATATCCTCGAGGGTATGTAGGAGGAAGGGATCGTGGGAAACATGCCAAAGATTATGTTAATCGCTCCGTTTACGGTTTTACAGAGCCGTCTCACGATCATTTCGAATGGATTTCTCATTTTGTATCATCGGCTGTACCATTTGATATCATCATCATCGTAATCCTAGAAACTGTATTTTATATGATTTCGTATACTACTAACAATTATAACCGGACATCATAACATTCCATTTTCAGGTATTTGTATCATATTTCAACAAGTTTACTCCTGTCTGAATAATTATGTTGCAATCGTTAGACAAATTGCACATGCACCTGCCGGAAATCATCACATTTCTTTTCTCTAAAATATTCAATATTAAAATTATTTGAAGCGAAATTGGTCTGCACGTGCTTCATAACTAGAAATAACATTATGACATTGTATACGATCAGATCATCATCGTCTTTCTTGTGGGTATTCCAATTACTTCTTGTATAAACCCTACTTTTCCTGTAACCCTCGTAGACGCTACCCTCGAAAAACTCTTCGCCTCTTCTAAACACCCCTAGAGCTTATAGACGTAAAAACATACACGCTTATTTACTATTTGCATAACCGTCATTCTTTGCAAACCATCTAGAGACTTTTCCTGCTTCTTGTAAATCCTCTGGAAACTTCTTCATATCGGTAATCCCCCAACGGCCATCCGCCTGTTCATCCATCAACTACAAGAATATCTTTTGTCACCGTGGCAATTCTTCTTCTTCCAGTGCCTGCTTCATTCTAATGAAAGTTGGCAATCATCCTTTGGAATATTCCTCACGATCTTCAGTCGAAGGTTTTTCAACCATGAAAATCTTTTTCTGCTACCCAGGCCGCGCCTGCCTTCTATCTCTCCTTCCATGGTTAATAGTTCTCGTTCTCTGTTGATTCGTCTTAGCACCTCGTCGTTGGTCACCCGATCCGTCCATGGTATTTTAAAGATCCGTCTAAAGAGCCACGTTTCAAAAGCTTCCACCTTACGCATGCTGAAGACCTTCAAAGTCCAGCTCTCAACACCATATCCTCATCTGGGTCCCACTCGTCATTCATCGTCGTCGTGGCAGTAGTCCAATTTATGTCAGAAACCAGCGGAGTCGGTATAAGGTTTCCAGCAATGAGGGTGGTGCTCGTTTTCCTTTGAGTGTTCCACCGATGGCAGTGAAAGAAATCGTCGTCATTGCTGTTGAAATATAGAAAAATTGGGCTGTCGATGACGTGGAAACGATACAGATAAACTCTAAACCATATATGTCCAGATAGTGAATGCGTAAGGTCGAAATTCATTACGCTGTTGGTAAGTTTTGAATGAGTAGTGCTCTAGTCTAGTTTTGTCGATTCCTAAGTGCGTTTCATGTCGTTCTGCGACAGGTACTCCCACTGCAACAGTCCGATATGCACTGCTATCTTTCTGCATGTAGAGTTCTTGCACTTCCAGCTTCCTCTTTAGACTGGAGCTGCGTAGAGGATGGTTGAGAAGGCAGCTGATCACGGTACTGCTTGCTTTTGGTCCTGTTTCGTTTGGTATCAGTTTGGACTACGTACCAATAAGCTTTGACGTCTTTTCGATGGTTTTTTAGTGTTTTCTGTGAACTTCTAAATAATCTAAACTAAACAAAAATAAAAATAAATAAAAGGTCCATATTATGTTTGGTTTGGATTCATATTCATTTATTGAATCTTTGTCAACAGAAACAGCTTTGGTAGACAATTTTATTTTTATTTCTTTATTCGAAATATCGATTCTGAAAACCACCGATCTACCATTGAGTTTAAAGGACTAAAAAATTATAATTAACCGAGCTCATTAGTAGCACCCTCAAATCTAAAGTACCATAAAAGCTGATATTCTAGAGTTGAATGTGAAAATCACCCAAATACTTTATGGTGGTGGTATAAAAACAAATAAAACGGTTAGCGTTTGAAGAAATTGCTTATTGTTGGAAAGGAGGCTTCTACCTGAGGAACTTAATATATTTAATTATTTTATTGGACCTAATTTAGAAATTAGAGAAGTTTTAACAAACGAATAACGCCATTACGAACAGATATAACGAGATGTTGTAAAAAAAGTTGTAAAAACTGGAGGTCCATTAAATTAATCAATATTTCGGGATGAGATAGAATTTTACATAGAGAAGAATGTAAAAACCTGAACTAGTACTCAAAAAAGGTCCTTTCAATATCCTGGCGGTAATCTGAAGAGCTATCCTTAACTTGTTTAGTTTCTTTCCAGTTCTGCAAGAATACCTTGAAGATTTGGCATTATTTTTGATTCGAACATACTGTAGATTGTTTAGCATATTGGATTTAACCTAAGGGGTTTGATTTTTTGAAAAATTCCTCCTTTTTCGCCTCATTGTCACACTTTGCTTTGCAATTTTGTAGAATGTAGTCTGAGAAGTATTTATCACAAAAATTGTTTCCCAGATGGCATCTCTTTTGGACACTACCAAGTCTGTTAAAGTTAAAATCACTTTTTGAGCATCTGCTGAAAGATGTTGCCGTCTCTCGTCAACTGTTTGACCTCTCTATGTGTTGGGCTTTACCTAATATGCAAATTGACTTGCTGATGGTTGATCTTGAAGCCACGGTTGCCATACACTTTATTGTACATAAGACTTTGATTTCAGTGAGTGTCAACCAGAAGCCCTACTAAAAGTACCTACATGATGATTAGAGAAAAAATATTTCTAATTCTGTGTAATACCCTATATACGTTCCTCATTTCATCAGTATTATACGATTTATTAATCGGTTTTATTCATGAAATCCAAGAGATTATGTTTTTTTGTAATGTTGTTTATCTATACTTTGAAATGATTCACTGATTCTAATAATTAAACATTGTAATGCGGACCTGGATAAGTTGTTTAATATTCAGTACACAGTAGGGCGTTTCTTACCTCTTTTTGTAAAGATAATATTGTCTGGGACCGACAGGGAGTGCACCTACTCGTGAAACTCGCTTATCCCTGGGGTGAGAGATACTAGACCGTCCCCCCTACTTTCCGGACGTATCACCCTGGGATTACCATTTGTTTGAACCATTGGAAGAAGCCCTCCGACACGCACATGGCTGTCAGAGTTGTCCAAGGCATCCGGTTTGTGAATTTTTGTAAATATTTTCGATTATCTTATTTGACGTCGGGGTAAACGACGTTAATTTGGAATATTGTATTACCTAGTTAGAAAAGGTAGTCTTCTATTTGTGGCTTCAAAATAAAATTAAACAGTATCAATTTGAAATAATAGCAATTTTACGATCTAATCTTCTCAGAACCAAACCGCATTATTAATTAGATATTTCCCAAACATAAAATGATGTTTGCTTCTAAAAAATATGTCAGTGGCAGTCTACCACAAAGCACTTTAATAGCAGTAGCGGCAGGTAATAAATTAGGTTAGGTTATTGCAATAAGTTGCCGCTTTGTAAAAATTCTAAGTAAGACAGATGAGAAAAATTCGGAAATGGGGGGCTGACAGTTTTGTAATTGATATTACTGACCGTCAGACAGGGATGTTACAAGGTAAAATAGGTTACACGCCTTTTATGATCTTTAATGATCGTTCTTTTGGCGGACGAGATCATTAGACTAAATTTTAAATTATAAACTTGTTAAAAGTACAAAAAAAATGTTTTTTCGCAGCCATATGTCGGGACTAAATACTGGATATGGTAAGAGTTGTACAGAGCCCGCTTTTGGTTAATTAAACTTGTATATTTCTCCGATAAAATCTCATCCATTCACATCTGCTTTCCACTATATACAAGATTTGTTTTGGCAGTAGTAGGACTGGCTTATTTTTGTGTGTAAAACAGCCAAAGAAAACTTGATTGAGGAGGTCCACGGTGATGCTGCCATGGTTAGATTGGGTGTTTTTGGATAACACAATCTCCTACGAAAAGGTAAGGAAAAAGTAGTAGACTACAACCGCTCTAGACCAGCAAGACCAACACCCTTCCGCATCTACACACTGCTGGTGCTAACGAGCTTTCCAGTTTTCGTACAGCACGAACGCATGGACCGAAATACTGTTCAGCTTTTGCGCCATGGCCTGTTGGACTGACTTTACCAATTCCTTGAGCATCGAATTCATTTTCGGGAATAGAAAAATTGTAGAAGATCCTGGCAGATTGCTTTCCGATTGTTCTTTTGCCATTTTGAGATAGTGAGAGAAAAAATCGTAGACTTATTCGATCTCACCTTCGACTAAATATTGCGTGTGATTGCTGCATCTATTGGAATTGACAAGGAATGTTTGCGGCAAATTTTACATGAAAATATTTATCAACATGCGAAAAGTCTGAGCAAAACTGGTAGTTTGAATCCTCACAATTGAACAAAAATGTTTGTATTGAGACTTTGAATGCGATTAAATCTTGGATCTGCACCGTACAACCTCCAATTACAAGATTTAAGTCTGTCAAAGCTGTAAAAAGCAGATCGTGTCCTGAAGGTATTGAGAGAAGAAGACCTCCTGCTTGTAGGAGTCGATATATTGAAGGTGATATCAAAATAAAAAGTTTCATATCATAAGTTATCTAATAGCCACACCACATAAGTCATATTAATCCTAAACATATGATGTACGAGGATGTCCAGGATGTCCCAGAAGTACCTGGCCCAATAAACAAACCACAAAAGTTTTGAAAAAAGAATATTTATTTAGTTCTATACCCTTATTATATTAAGAATCATCAAGCAACTCGAAATAGCCATTAACTGCCGATATTACCTCTTCATTTTTGGAAAATCTTTGACCACGAAGCAATTCCTTCAAGTCTGGGAATATAAAATCATCCGAGAGGGCTACATCTGGCGAAAAGGGTGCATGAGGTAAACTTTAATTCATTAATTTTGAACATTACAATAACGGATGTGTGAACTGGTGCATTGTCTTGGTTTTTCCTTCTTTTCTTTGTTTCCTTTTCCTTGCCTGCAGATGGAACGTTCCTTGCGTTCTTTGGAAGTGGTTTTCCCTTTTCAATCCATTGTTTTGATTGTTCTTTTGTTCAAAGTTTCATTAATATGCGATGTACTACACTTTTTGGAATGCCTACTATGTCTGTTAGCTCGCAGACTTTCTGTCGATGATAATCCAGTATCGCCCGTGGATTTTCTTCAGCATTTCTGGAGTCGTCACTTCATTTGGTCGACTATTGCAATGTTGGCCTTCGCAGGTCGTACGGCTTCATTTAAGCTCTGCCACCCAATATTTTACTGTTAATAACGAAGGAGCAGTCTCATCCAGAGTGGAATCTAGTCCAACTTCTATATTTCTTGGGCTGAAAGCCTTGAAAACGTTCACTATTGATGACTGCCAAACAAATACTGAACAACGTGGTGTCTTCAAACTTGGAACATGTGCTGTATAGACTGCGGTATTTTTCAAGCAACTACAGCCATCTTCAGGTAACCCCAGGTACTTCTGGCGTGACCAACAATGTAATTTTGCAAAAAAGATTCGTTTTCAAATGGAAATTACAATAGAATATTCAAATAAAACCTCCATTTCTAGCAAGTGTACAAAAATATATCGAATTTGAAGTGAAAATGATTCCCAAGTTTTTGTCTAGACACTATTACACCACAAAAAAGTTACTATTCAATGCCCTTTACGAATAATGAATTTCTACGTTAGTTTATAGTCGCGCTACACCGAAAAAAAAATAAGAAAATATTCGCCACTATACAACAACAGTCCTGCTTTTCATCTACATAAAATATTGACGTTCAATATATATATATATATATATATATATATATATATATATATATATATATATATATATATATATATATATATGTACACCATTGTATCTAAGACGGGTATGATGGAAGATCATAGGTCACTCCCAGGTCACACACCTGCCCTAAAGCCACACGATCTTAACCGAAACTTAACGATCGCCACCCACATTTGAGTCCGCTTTTAGAATGAGGCAATGTACGCTTTAACTTGTCATTTATTATTATTACCTATTCGTTCACATTATCACGTCAATGGTGCGCTTGGTGAAGAGTCTGTATGCGTGTTTGGTAGAAATATTTGTTGGAATTGACACTGAACAGAAGATGCAAATGTTGTTACCAACTGAATAAATATAAATATACTGTGGGGGTATTAATCACTTATACGAAACACACTTATTCAAATATAATTCGTTTTATTTGTTATAATAAATTAGAAGATTGATATTTAACGAAATATGTTGAGCCGAGAATCCGTTTATTCAATTTTTGGTATGGTTACAAGCATAGATTGAATATTTTACTTAATATTAGGGCGTTTGTACACGGTCCGAACCGAATGCGTATGACTGACAGTTATATTGTTGACAGTTATAGATGTCGGAAGTGCGGAATAGAAAATGTCTGCCCACCATACTCAGTAATGATCATGGTACAGTTAAAACGGAATTATCATGTCTCCCCAAGCAGAAAAACGACATTTTCTGGCATTGTTGTTAATCATTACCACAAAATAATGATAGATACTGCTGGAGCTACTTACCTCGTACTTGGTCAAACACAAGACAACAACAATTGACTTACCGCTAACGTATTGATTTCTGTAACTATTTTTTCTAGTCCTAGTTTCTAGTTCTAGTCCTTTTTTAATTTGAATTTACCCCAAGAGGTTATGGGCCCAGTTTTACACCAACTATAGCAGTTGAATACATGGACGTGCCTTAATCAAGTTTGTTTTTTGAACTGCCGCGTGACTGTGTGATAGCTGATCATGAGCACGTTAGTATCATTTAATTTAAATGCTTCTATTAAGAAAATGGGGGATCAAAACAACTGGTCGCATTGGAAAAGGCAAATCACCTTACAGCTGCAGCATCAAAAGGTTTTGGATGCCTTAAATGGTAAATTGACATTGACTACTGATGGCTCGGCTCTTTTTGGTGAATACTCTGAATGTTACCGATGAGGAACTCACGTCTTCTTGTCAAACGGCCAAGGATATTTGAGTCAAGTTCTGTGTATGAGCTGAATTCAAGTCAGAGGTTAGATAGGCTTCTGGAATCTTTCTTTTCTTATGGAATCATGAATGCTCAGGATGGAATTGTCAATCATGCTGCGCGCCTAGGTAGCTCCAACAGATACATCCTCTTCTAAAGGACAAATATTTAACTGGGGAATTTTTTGTATTGCACGATAAACACCCCTTCGACACGGTAACTGGAAAGACCACTTGAGTTAGATCTTTTCTTGCCAAAGAAGGTTGGAAAGGTTCACACAAGGCAGCAAAAACACACACATTACGATAACCAGACAACCAAAAAGATAAAAATCTCCCATAGAACTAAGGGGAGAGGTAAAGCGAAATGTGGGAATGACAAGGGTGATGAAATGTTCTGTTTCGCACCCAGAGGTGGATGCTTAGAAGGACAAGCTTCCTCACGCGCGTGCGTGTTTATATGTATGTCGCTTAGTAGATAATACAATTAAACGTCAAGACAGGACCATGAGGATGTCCATTCCACCAATTGAAATGACTTATTTTTGCATTCTTCTACAGTTTTATCTCAAAAAACGTATTTTACTTGAAGTCCGTGATGTCGGACGTAGGAACCTTTTTTCAAGTGTGTCTAGTGTCCTGAATGATATGAGTCACGGAGGAACTCCCGCCATCCACTATACAGGGTATTTCAAAACGTTCGTATGCGAGTTATATCACTGCATTAAGCGAAAAAAATCGATTAAAAATCACCAAACAATCACATGTCTATAACGCTTGGATTAATCGCAAATTAACAATTAGGTTTAGCCCAGGGATGGGGAAACTACGGCCCGCGGGCCATATCCGGCCCGCAAAGCGTTGAAATCCGGCCCGCGACCAGCAAACTAAAGTTAACAATTTTCTTTTTATCAGAAATTACATTCTCATGAATTGGCAGTAAAGGCAGTACACGTCGGGCATAAAACCCGCAAGTCCGAACGCACTACCCATTTGAGGCAACTATTTTTGAACACCAGCAAATTGGAATTTCATAAATCGTTATCTAGGAGACAATACCCAAATATAGTTGCCCACGCCCAAAAAATAATGGCTATGTTTGGTAGAAGCTGTTTGTGCGAACAAACGTTTTCAATATTAAAAAAATTGTCTTCGTAATAGGCTTTCGGATCCTTTTTTCATTGTTAAAAATTTCAGCTTCACAAATGGAGCCGGCTTATGATGAAGTCATGCAGAAAAATGTTATTTTTTAATATTGCACAATGAATTAGTATTTCAGAAAAATTATGGTCTCAACTTGGTCCTCCAAAGTTAGCAAAAATTGGCACGCGTAGAAAAAAGCTTCCCCATCCCCGGTTTAGCCAATCAAAGCTTGTAGAAATATTTAGCTGCTGCCGCAGCAGTTCAACGATCGATGTTAATATACACCGAAAAACTTTCGAGTACATCTTAGAAACAAAAGTAAGTCCAAAAATGCGGCAGCAGCTGAATACTTTTATGGCTGACTCGACCGCTCGATAGGGAGGAACTTAAACGTTCCACAAGCTTTGATTTTTCGCTTAATGCAGTGATACGGTGTTTCCAATCATGATATTTTAATTAACAAACTGCATACTACGGTTTCAGGGGAATACCTTCCGCATGGGTTAAGTCATATCTTACCAACAGAAGTCAGCTTGCGAGGCTTGATACAACGATGTCTTCTTGCAAGCCAATAAAATGTGGAATGTCTCAAGGCTGACCACTGTTTTTTCTGTTTATCTACAGATCTAGACATTAATGGTAAAATATGTGGACGATACTAGTTTCTCTTGGAGCAACCCTGGCACTTCACTTCATAATTTTCTCTGTCTCAACGTTTACAAAACCAAAATTTTATCATATAAAATCACATTGCAGCCTTTTGTATTGAACATCACTATTGATATTTGTAAAATTTTAAGCGATTGTTGTAGAGAAATCTTTTAAATTGCGGTAAGACCAGTTTCGAAATAACCAAACTTAACCACCTCTATAACTGTTTATTGAGGCGCGTCTCCTTTTCTTCCGAGCTGTTGGATAATTTCAGAAAGATCGTTGCAAGGCTATCCACTCAGGAACGTGGAGTACGACCTTAATCTACCTACTCCACGTTCACAATTAGTTAATGGCTCAATACTTTACAATGCAAAAAAATGTACAATCATTACATATTTTTTTACATTTTATATTTTATTTGTGTCTTTAGTTATTTTTATATTTATTGCTTAGTTTTTTACAAGCTTTTATCTACAAATTGTAAGCAATTTTTTGACGATAAGGCATATCTCTCTCTCTTTAAATAGAATTTTTTGGTCTTTGTACTTACAATAAACACAATATTCGAGATGTCTACCCAATTATGACTTAACTATTTTAAAAAAATAGGTAATATGACAAAAAACAGTCCACCCCGATGTTTATTAGTTTTTAGTCGATATTTTTTTTCTTAGAGGGACAATTTTTTACAAAATATCATTGGTGAACCCTCCTCCACTTCCTCATCCCTTCATCTATCATGAAAACGTTTATATGGGTGATTCCGTTCTAACTGTGATTTTTTGTATTCAAAATTTCAAGATTTTAAAATTTAACTTTTCTAACTTTTTTATGCATATTATTCATCTATTTTACTGTAAAAATAAAACTCTAAGAGGAATTTACTACAACTTCAAAGTATCACGAGCAAGACACAAATGTCGGATTTTGAGTTCCACGGTACTGACTCATTTATCCACGGTACTGACATGGTAACTTAAGATATTAAACAACAAGTGCATCAATTTTCCTCAGTTTGATCATAAACATTAGAATTTATAAGGTAATTAGTTTAAATCATTTGTTACGACAAAAAAAATTAATAATTTATCGGTAAATTCTAGGAATGGACATGACACGGTACTGACATTCAAGTGATGTAGTATAAGTTTTCTTTAAGTGGCAAGTTATATTGTATAAAAATAATGTTTAAATATCTTAAGAATTATTCAATTAACACAAAATTTTTATTAATTGATTATTAATTAATGACTAGTACAAAAAAACAATACAGGACATTGAATATCACAGTTAGAACGGAATCACCCATATACGTATCGGGGTGGATTGTTTTCTCTTGAATAAACGTTTTGAATACAATGTATTAGATATTTGGTTGTCTCCGGTACATCTCTGTGGAAAATCATATTCAACATCGCTATTAATTTTTAACGTCAAAAAAAAACGCGAGTTTGGTTCTCACACATACACGACTACCTTCGTAATAAGCGCGAAATATATTTCATCAAACTAAAAGTGAGGAATTCTTCGGAATTAAACGAATCGGACACAGCCACAGCTCGATCGAGTTAATCACATTATAATAGCAGGTATAATACAAAATAAAAACGAGACGCCATTCCAACGGTAGTCATTTGTGCGTTTTTACGTTTCATCGAAATTAAACGCCAACTAAAGACATTATAATTTCTCTTAAACTCGTCAAATTGTACAATCTTCCCAGGGACCATTTTTTTATTTAATAATATCATCTTGGTCAGTGATATGACGTCAAATTGTTTATCAAAAGGATATCGAAAACAAATCTATGTCTTACCAGATATACCAGAATGTATTTCGGGAAGTTCAGGATGTAGGATTGCTCTAAGTTTCGTAATTCAGTTCATTTAACTAGACCAGGCGTTCCCAAATCAGCGTGGATCTTATAACAATCGAACTCGGAGATCTAATGGGTATCAAACATGATGATTATCTCCTTTTTTTCCACCTCTTTCGTAGTCAGCCTCTACTTTTTTACCAATTGATCTAGATACATTTTTTCATTGCAAATATTTCTGCTAAATGTTTTGTCTGGATCAAGTCAGTAGCTATTAAGTATATTAGATCAAAATCTTCAGCTCTAAGTTTAAAACTCCAAACAACGATATTTCTATGAATATATTCCAATTGGAATAGATTTTTCATATTTATATCATATTAAAAATATGTTTTCCATCCGATTTTGTGTTGTAGCCTTCCCTTGACTACGCCTATGTCATCTAGCGTGTCCTACAAATGAATATATTTATAAATTTGGGTTTAGCTCCAAATACTTATATAATAACTTGAAACCCGCGGCAGTGGCTTCAAGTAATGAGATCTAACAAAATAATTCGTTTAGAAATTTTATGAAATTATCATAGAATCGACCTGGTGTATATATAGGGTGTCACATAAAAGAAAATCGACTTTTTACTGCTCGTCCATTTGTTTTTTGCCATTTTACTTTATCTAAAATTCTATTTTGACGGAAGAAAAATAATTATTTTAGATCGAAACTACAAAGTTCCTCAAAATAAAATTCACATTTAATAAAACAATTTTAAGAAAAGTTTATTGAAAAAATATTTGTTACATATAGAAATACTATTTGTGCCAGTCCGTGACGGATATTTTCTTTTAATTGCGCCAGGGAAGTCGATTCATTAGCGTAAATTTTAGATTTGAAATAACCGCAAAAGGAAAAGTCAACAGGTTTTAAGTCAGGACCACGTGGAGGCCAATTTGCCAAGAAAAAGTTCACGAACTCGTGGTAGGGATCTATTGGACGTATGTGAAGTATCTCCGTTCTACTGAAAGCAAAATTTTGCATTTCAAGCACGAAGAAATCTGAATCAACTGTAACTGTGCTTATATTTCATCGGGATGTTTAGATTCTACTTCAGTAGTGGCCATTTTGCTTGTTGGTGTGTCCATTCGGATAAAAATGAGCTTCATCCGAAAACAAGATATTTATAAACGCTGGAAAGAGCTAAAACATCTGTTTTTCTGAGTCAGGCCTCTAACCAGGTTCCAATTGTTGCACCAACTAAATTTTAGAAGAATGCAGCCCTCGATATCGATGTTTTCGGATACAACGATACATTTAGGACATCCTTCATATTCCTGAAATGTAGAATGTCCCCATTTGGATTCAACTTACCAATTTTTTATTGCATTTATAGTTCAAAGACAGTGACCGGTTAAAAATTATTCCCCACTCAGGCCATCTGTAATGTACTCCAATTATAACTATACAAAGGGGATTTTCCTTCGTGAAAAGTTAGATTTACTTAAGATTTTCAAACAATTAGTTGTAACAGCACCTCTAGCTTCCAATACAGAAAAAATCGTAATTATCTTTTCGTACATTTATTTCACATTATAAGCTATAGTATATTTTATGTGTGAAAGAGTATTAAGATGATAGATCATTCGTAATCCATAGGCGTATTACTTCTTTTTTTACCCCTTCGTTGTGGACAATAACCCAACTTTAAGACAACCCTTTGAACTTAAATCTAAATTTTTTAAGTTCTCTCTTCGATTCAAGTACTTGTTCTACTACGCTACGATTTTTAATCCGTTCAGATAAAGATGCGCCAACTCGGGACGGGAATATTTCAGGTAAATGAAAAGGTAGTCCGAGTACATGATACAGCTCGTAATTTAATACCTAATTCACTTTGTAAAGTTGGTGAATCCAAAAATTAAAGCTCAGAATTACTAGTTTCGATAACCAAGTTGTCGTCTTCAGACACTGAAGGTTAGGTTTAACCTAAAACTGAATAGAATATGTTTTATGGGCCGATGATTTAACTAATTACTGTACAAAGTATGTTTTCCTGTTATTAACCTTACAATAAACTTTGATCTCTTCCTTTAATCGAATAAAAGTACACAATTAAAAAATTAAAATCATGCGCTGCATAATCTTAAGTCACGAGTTGTCTAATCTTCATGACAACCACGATCACTAGTTGGTATATTGTAACAGAATGTGATTGCCAGTTAAAATCACGAATTGGTGCACGCCCTGTCGAAGAAACCGGCAAAAAATCATCGATTTGTGACAATAAACATACCTGGCTACTTATTTGGTGCTTTGGTGCGATTTATATCCTGATTATCGACCTAGTTGAACAATTTGTATCTGATTAGAACGATTTAGCGCGCTGTTGTTAATTTGGAACTGTCAATATCATTGCTGACGGTCGGAATCTTTTATTAAAATAAAAATTAATGTTTCTAGACCCGAAAGAAGGAAATCAGTAATCGGAGGTAGCAATTTTTAATTCACACGGTGTATACAATTTCTAAGAAACGATACCGATCTCGGAAAAAAAAAGTTTCAAATTCGTAAAGAATGAAAAAGAGAACTACACAATGATGTATTAATGTTTTCAGTGCGCGCCCGCGCTCAGTCGGCTCGTGGTCTATACTTAAGTGTCTCCAGAGGCGTTCCTCAAAGGGTCGCATTCGGGCGGGTGACTTCGGGCAGAACCCGAGGCGCCCTCAAACTCCTCTAACCGATAATTTCATTGTTTATGTGGGTGGGGTGACTCGCAACCGATTATAAAATGATTCGAGAAATTTTCCCAAGACTCTAAATGTATAATTGCATGTTTTGTTTTTGCCTGTCTAATGATGATCAAGTAAATAATCGCTCATACTATCACGTCGGCTATTATACAGGGTCTACTGCAATTTGGGGAACGTTCAAATATTAATTATATCTAAATAGAATTTTCAGGATTATTAGAAGTTGAATTGACGTCGCAGGTACCCAAAACGGACCTAAATTGATAGATTTTAATAGAGATGTCGAGAAAAATCAATGAAAATACTAGGAAGAACTATACAGAACGAAATGTGTCCCAAACTAGATCTTGCTAGAGATAAATTATTTTTGATGAATTACTTCTCATAGTCATTAATTAAAGTAACTGCGAAATAATTGAGCATGTCAGTCAACAAGACACAATCAATGGTAATATCAAAAAATCCCATTAGGTGCAAATTTGCTGCAGATATCAAGATTCGATTACCTGGGAGGAACGAACACAAGCGATGAACGCATCAAAAGTCAGCGGCTGTCTGAGAGATACGGTATGGAGAAACAAAGCGATGAGCTCACAGAGCAAGACCAGAATCTATGAAACCTGTGTGAGACCTTTCCTCATATATGCTTCAGAAACTAGAGCCAAGACATCAAAAACAAAAAGAATAATGAGAACTACAGAGATGAAAATAGTGCGACCCATCAAGGGAGTCGCCCTCAGGGACCAAATAAGGAGTGATGACATAGGAGAAGAATTGGGCGTACAGGAGGTGGTGAGATGGCACGAAAAATATTCTGGAGGGATCACGTAGAAAGAATGCCAGAAGACAGATGGGCAAAGTGGGCTAAAACTCAAAGACCGAACACACGCAGACCACCAAAGAGGTGGTACGGAAGCTGGAGTTCAGATCCAGGGACCAAACGTACGGGATTGAACAGGACTTGATTATATTGAAAGAGGAAAAAGAAGAAGAAGCGAAATAATTGATGAAGAGGTAACCAATTTGTAACCAAATGGCAACCGAATTGGCAAAATCGGAATTTTGAGGATTGTGGAAGTTTTTCATCTGAAAATAGACCCGACATTGGCTGAACAAAGAACGATATAAACAATTAAAAACGTTGTATAAAGAAATGAAGAACAGTTTTTATGGAATAGGGTTCTTAAGGTATTGAACAGTTTTTATTTTGGAGAAACCTAATATTATAGATGATCTAATATTATAGATATATCTTTTATTACAATATAGATGATAATGAGTAAAAACAAATTTATTTTTATACAAAAAAAGACCTTCTATAAAATTATACCTTAAAGATAATCCCAGTCGTGCAGAGGAGCAGCTCCTATATCAGGTCAGCTCCAACAAACCTTTCTCCCACCGAATCTCTTTCCCTCTCTTTATCTTTTATAATAAATTATTTTTTCTTGTGAGTATTTGAAGAAGTATTTGGCCATTGGCTCCCTTGTAGCCGCTTTATCCAGACAGATTTTGGACTTTAGAAAGCTCCAAAGGAAAAAGACAAAAAGCTTAGCCCGCTATTTCACTCTCGCAATTAGCCATGGCTTCATGAGCTCTATGGCAAGTAAAACCATTCACAGTACCATTCCGGTCAGCTTTTGGTTTGAAGAATCACGCCAAACCAAGGGCGGATACAGGGGGGTCATTAGTATTAGGACGAGTCCTCCCACAAAGCCTTTTACCCACAAAATTGTTGTTTTTGACAGCATAATGACGAATTTTACTCAATTTTCACTTTAAACCTCAATTCCTCATCGATTTTGAAACAAAAAAACAAGTTAATTGATCAGGATTTATTGTGCGCTTCAACCAAACAGTTTATAGTTTAGGTTTAATTACAAATCTTGAACCTCCTCGGGTTGTTGATCATCCCTCAGTGTACATGCGAAGAGATGCAGATATCTAGCATGAATTCATTCGAAAGATTTTTTGAAAAATCGATAAGAAACTTTGTAGATATCAATTCTGTTGATATTTCGTTTGATTCCTCGCCACACTTGAAAGTTGTTAATCCAAATCAAACTTTTAAAGTGTTTTCAATTGGAATACCTAGAAATATTGTGTTTAAAATATTAGTTATGCTACTTCATAAAAACACTGTATATAGGGTGCTCCCGGAACTTGATGCAAAAAATTTGGGAGTGAGTCTTCTTCTTTTTACGACGCCCGTCTCCGTACGGAGGTTGGCGATCCAAATGGAGAAACAGCAGCTCTGAAAATTTCTGTAGACGTCTGTTTCCTTGGTTCTTTCCGTCCTGGGTAGTGCAACTTTCTCTCCTTGATTGTCGTGCTCTATGTTTGTCTTATATTCCGTCCAAGATATCGCATCAATTTTCTTCTCTGTGGCCGCATCCATGGTCCAGCTTTCGTATCCGTACAGAAAATATGTAATAGCGAAGCATTCTGGTCCGGAATTCCAGGCTGTTTGCCAGAAGTATCCTCATGTTGTTCAGAGTTTTCCGCTCTTGATCAAATCCTGATCTAATTTCGAGTATTGGGTCCTATTAGCGGTTGAGGAAAGTGCCCAGGTATCTTAGAGATGATTCTTGTTCAATGATCTCTCCATGGAGTCTTGGGGTGGACGTTTACGTATTTTTAAGAATACCAAATCCCAAAAATGGGAGTGAAAAGAATGCTGAAGAAATTCTAAGTATGCTATGCAGTTCAATTAGAAATGTTTGATTGTGTTTTAGTTTTCGATAAATAATTACAATTTATGTTAATTTTTTTCGGAATGTCTCTTTATGGCGAACGGTTTTCTAGGCATGTACAACGATCTAAAAATCTACATATCACCTAAACCATAAATTTTATCGAGTTAAACAAATACATAGACAACGTAATATTGAATTTTTTAATAACAATTTTGTATACTAAGAACTCACCGACGGGGGGGTTGCAAAACTTATTTTTCGTAAAACTTCCCGTATTGAAAAACTGCAAATACGTCGTCTGTTCATTAGAAAACGACTAATCGTGGATATGTTCGGAAAAAAACAACCTTAAAAGTAGAGAACCAATTTTTTTTTTATTAAAATATATTTGAGTAGAGAAGAATAAAAAAGAATCCGTTTTTTCACACCATTAGCTTAACTACCACATCTACCAACTGCCATCGTGGTAAATTTCTCTTATAAACCATCTGATGACGATAACATCGTTATGACTAAGCTCCAGCAACAACACTTGAAGACAATTTCAAAGAATGTTATCTTAAATCTGACGTGATATTTCATTTCAAAGCTTCTTTATTCAACATTCTATCTAATCTACCCCGAAGAGGTGTCACATTTTATGAAACGCGTAAAAATGAAAACTCATCGAATGTATTAAAATTATTTCGTTGCTACTTCTACACTGATAAACATATACTCTTAAAATCAAATGTAATACACGAAATTGATAAATTGTTGTGGAGAGCAGAGCAAGACGTGATACTTAACATTTAACTAATAACGGCCGTTGGCCAAATCTCAACAACAGATTTTATTACAGCTCGAGGGAAAAAAAGTCTCTGAAAAAATTATTTTCGGTCCACTACAAGAGTGTGTGAGATCTGAACCATTTGAGACAGTAAGTCCTGGTGGTTTTTTTCGCTTCTACATTTTTTCTGTCATGGTCGAGGTCAAAGTTTATAAGGAAACGTACTGAGGTTCCACAGCATTATTATAATCAGATTCTTGTAGCACTAGAGGGGCTCAATGGAATCTAATACACGTTTTGATATAGTCATTTAGTTGATCATAGCTGGATTTGAAACCTCAATTGAGTTTTAGAAATGAAAGATATGCCAAAGTTTTGCTACATTATTTGCTATGGTGCCAAATTTATGAATTCCCACGGGCTGTTTTGTACATTTAACATTTTGGTGATTTAGAAAAAAAGGCCATGAATGATTAGACCTTTGCATATTTAATAAAAACTAGCTGGAAGTCTCTCGCGGCTCAAAAACTTCCAGCTACTTTGACTTGTTGAGTTCTTTTATTAATTAATATATAATTTATTGATTATATTTATTCACTATCGAATTGAAATCTGCAATGTCATAATTACTAATTTCCGAAGTTCATTACAAAGACATGTCCCTGTAAGCTGAATGTGGTTTTCCAAAGGTACATTCACCAGAATCCAACTTTTCAGAAAATAAGGGTTATCGAATGTTTTAAAACAAATTTTTCTGATTTTAGTTTCAAAAATGGTGGGGTGCGAGAAGCGCACGTGGATCTTGCGCACACTACCTGTGTCGAATCCGAAAAATCGTTCGACGAGCGCACAAGAAAATTTGAGTCCTAGAGATGGGCAAACACACGAAGTTTTTAATAATTATTATCATTAAGACAAAACGAAAAACCATCAGCAACATCTGAGATTTTCCAAAATGAGCAAATGTTCAATATTGTAAAAAATATTGAACAAAAATTGATAGAAAATATTATTTTTTCTAGGAATTGCATTTTTAATTTTCCACAAAAAAGACTTTTAATTTAATTTAAAAAATTGTTAGGTTAAGTTAAGTTAGGTCAGGTTATGATAGGTTAGGTTAGGTTAGGCTAAGTTATGTTAGGTTATGTTAGGTTAAGTTGGGTTAGGTTAGGATACTATGACTATGATCCCTTTGATGAGAAAATACTAACACTTGAAGCTAAATACAGGGATTGAAGATACTGTCTTTATACATGCAAATGTCTGTATATAATCTGTGCGCTCGTACCACCGTGCGCTCGATTATCGTGCGCTCGATGCGCGCATTCACAACAATATTTTGGTATATCAATACTGCATATAGATGGAGCCAACTACGTGGAGGCTTGATGGTTAAATTATGAAGTTTCCACAAAGTTCAGTCTGTTTTTTCAAATAAAAAATGTCTGTAAGTCCGGTTCTGCTAATAAACTTGATATTGTTCAAAAGATCTTCTACCCAGCAACTCAAAATATATAAATTTTAAGGAAATTAAATCGGCATCGTGCATGCTGGAAGACGTTGTTTCATTTTTGAATATTGTAATTTCTTTGAACTAAATTAATATTGAAATAACGAATACTGCTTATCGATATCATTTTTTTTTGTCCCGTAAAAGAATATGTAAATTTCAGGATTGTTATCGTATGCTGATGAAATAATTCAAAGATAAGTGGAAGTTAAATTTGGACAAGTTTGGACAAGGTTTGAGGACAATTTCGCTGAAAATTTAAGCATCATCTGGAAGCAAGTGATAAAACCAGTAAGCCAGACAAGGTGAAAGCTGCTCCACTGCTTAGTTTGGTAGAAGAAGAAAATGTCGAAATATACAACACACTAAATTTGACAGATCCCCAAAACGGTTAGTATCAAGCAGTTCTGGATTAACTGCATAAACAGTCAACCTCATTCTTCTTCTTTTTCTACATTGTGACCAATCATAGACAAATAAAAATAAAAAGAACAAAAAGAATTGAACCCTCATATCATGACCTTACGAGGATAGTTCCAGAAGTACCTGGCCTGCATATGGAACGGTATTTACTTTCTTTGAAGCCGGTTCTCCCTTTTCAGTCCATTGTTTTTTTTTTGTTTCGGATTTAAAGTGATGGATCCACGTTTCACAATCGGTTATTAAACTGAGCAATAATTCGGCTTTATTTCTGTTAATTTTCAGTTAATATGCTTTGTACTACACTTTTTGAAATTCCTAGTATGTTTACTACTACCGCTTTGTGTATTTTCTTCAGTATTTCATGAGTCGTCACCTCATTTGGTCGACCACTGCGTTGCTGGTCTTCGCAGATCGTCCAGTCTCGTCTAAACTTTGCTACCCAATATTTTACAGTCAATAACTAAGGATTAGTCTCATCCAGAATGAAATTTAGTTCAGGTTTCATGTTAGTTGGATTAATGCCTTTTAAGTATGGTATCACATAACGATAACCAATTTTTTCCATGTTTACAAATTCACTGGAAACGTTCACTATTAATGGCTGCCAAATGAATACCAAACAACGTGGCGTCTTCAAACTTGAACCATCGCTATCTCTAGGCTAGACCAGGTTCTTCTGGAACCATTCTCGTAAATTACAAGCTTCAATTCGGATGAGATACATTACAAAGTGTCTAGAATAATCCTTTTGATATTTTCAATAAAAGAATGGATGTATATGTATTGTTAGACTAGTGACTGGCTGCTCGATTGGTTGCACAACTTGACTACCTCGTCTAATAAGGGCCTTAGGATTAAGGAAATAATTATAATCATGTCGCTAATTACTCATTTCGAAGTTATATCTTTGTCATTTTATCACTATTGTAAAATCTGTCATAAAAGTTTTATTTTTCGAAATAAATATATATAGATATAAACATATATAATACGTCTAATGAATAGTTGTAAAGATGAGTCTCGACTATATATTTTCAGCTTCTTTTAATTGCGTGTAACTTCCACAAGATTACCAAAGAAGAAAATCGTTATCAAACGCCCGACAAAATGCCATTCGTAATAACAGTCCTTCTCCGCAAAAGATTACTTTTTATATAAAACCCATAACCTAAACTATACTTATCTTCCGAAAAATGATGAGTTTTTGAATGAAATCGAATCATTTTAGACAATTTAGGGGGCTGGCGAATTGCGAGAAATCCCTGTGGCGCCCTGGGTCGCACCCGAGTATGTACCCCACAATTATCCTAGGCAGGGGCGGATCCGAAAGGACCCACGACAGTTTTATACAGTTTTAGAAAATTACCGGTTACGCTGAATGGTCGGAACGGCCTTCTCTGATTTTTTCTTCAAGCTTCACAGCTTGATAATACTAAAACGTTTTGAAACCTAAACGTATGTCGATTAATATAGCATCACAAGTTTGTTGAAACTTCAGACAGACTTTTTGTGTTTGTAGAATATATAAAAAACGTCAAAAAAGTCAATGGCTACTATATTATACATCAAGAAGATGTCAAATATTTATAAGAAAGCTTCTGTTCAAATCGGTCCTGTGTATGGGGCGAGCAAAAACTCAACGATGGGTTATTAATGCTAAAGCTTTTTTGAAATCCATAAACGTTCAATTGAACCACAGAATTATTATTATATAATGGACCGACATTATTGACGAGACACTCTATATGTTACAGAATTGATTCTCAGCGAATACAATCTATTTTTATTACATATTAAATCTTCAGGTAAATATATATGAATCAAAAGATGAAATCAGCTCTGGAACAGAAGTTTTTGGAAACGCTGAAGACTGATATACGATGATGATGGTCTATGAAGTACCTGGCCCAACAAAGAAAACACAAATATTTTGAAAAAAAAAATATATTTCTTTCTTCTCAGCCGAATGCGGCCGTTTTTGCTTGAATTTTTCGCTCAAATGTTGAAATAATGAATCAATGAAAATTATTACACACGCATCTCAAAAAACGCGGCATCCATCTCCCAGCTCATGTCTTATTTCCAAATTTTCAGTCAATATGCGAAGAATCGCACTTTTTGAAATGCTTACTATGTCTACTATAGCTCGCGCAATTTCGATCGACGCTCATCCAGTACCAGAGGATTTTCTTCAACATTTCTGGAATCGTCACCTCATTTGGTCGACCACTGCGATGCTGGTCTTAGCATTTCGTACGGTCTCGTTCAAACTCTGCTACCCAATATTTTACTGTTGATAACGAAGAAGCAGTATCACCAAGAGTACAATCTAGTTCAGCTTTTATATTGGTTAGACTAATAAAAGTATTGTATGGCTGCCTGAAAGATACTAAACAACGTGGCGTGCTCAAACTTGGAACATATGGTTTGAAGACAAGCAGCTACCACCATCTCTAGGTCAGGCCAGATACTGACAATCCTCGTATGTGTAATAATTGACACTCGGCTCAATTTCAAACAGCTGGCATAGGGCAAAACAGTCTTAGCATGGCCAATGCTCAACATAAGAGATCCAAAGCAGTAAAATAAGAAACTACTATAACACTGGTCAACAGTGGTTTTGGTGGCGAAGATTTTAGACTTGATTTCTCATGAATTTGATGCCCTCAATTCAAATATGCTATTAGTTTTTGCCTATCAGCTCGAATTTTTAAGATATCAACATTTTTGTAAATTATACATTACACCATTTTAAAAGAAAAACTATGGTTTAACGAAACAAATTAAACAAGGAATTTTTATGATATTACTCAGATATTACAAGTATTATTTATTATATAGAATAGAAAACAGAAAAAGTCATCATTCAAACCAATTACTCGCTAAATATTTCGGAAACTTCTTTTGCGTGACATTCTTGAATGTATTTTAGAACAATCTGGTTTTAAAGACCAGCAGTAATCTGCCATCATGTGAGTATCCCATCTTCCTCGATAGCGATCCTCCATACATTTTATATGTCGCCTAAATTATCAGGAAAACGGTCCAAGTGGCTGTGTAAATAGTGCACCTTAATGCTCATGTTACACCCAAGTGATCTGAAATTATTCAGCATCTCATTGACTAATTCAACATAGTTTTCAGCTTTGTGTTTACCCAGAAAATTTTGGACAACTGAAACAAATGAATTCCAGGCTTTTTGTTCAATCTCAATCATTGAATTTATCAAATATTCCTGCTTTAATTTTTTCTTTACTTAGCTGAGGCAATTTTTCCCTATATATGCAAAGCATGATCCATTCTTATCAAGAGCCTTTACAAACTGCTTCCTTAGATCCAGCTTGACATGCAGTGATATGATTTTCTCTCGTGGAACTAAAGGATCATTGATGGTATTCTTTTCCCCAACATCCATGTTTTCTCTCCTTGTTCACTCTTTTCTAACCCAGTGTTGCGTTTTGTCTCTGCTATCACAGAGGCACAAGAAACAAGGATACTTGGTGTGGCCTTTTTGCTGTCCAAGGAGAAAGTTTACCATTTTTAAGTCTACACAAATCACCCATTGGTGTTCATCATACTTTATTTTTTCCAAAAACCAAAGCTATGATGTCATATTGCTCTTTCATTTTCGTTGAGTGAGCGATTGGTATTGAGCCATATTTGTTCCCATTATGTAGAAGAACACATTTCAAACTTCGCTTTGAGCTGTCGATAAATAGGCGCCGATCATCCGGAAAATACTCAGGAAGACCCATTTATACCAAGAGTTCTCTAATAACATGACAAAATACAAGATTTTGTTCTTCAGAGGAAAAATGTAGCAGCTGCCAGTAACCTGGTAGCCAATAATTCGACAGGTTGAGATCTCTAGTGAGGTCATTTAATTCATCTTGGTTGAAACATTGAGGAATTGATGATATCGTTTCAAAATCACTGTCATCTTTAGTAGTGTCAGAATTCTGATCAGAGAGACAATATGTGTATTCAAAGAGCTCTGGTAGCTGGTGAAAAGTTGGAATTGGCACTTGTTCTGAGTCTTGCAGAGACTAAATCTGGATAAGTCCACTTGTTACGGTTCTTTCGATTGATTCCATTGATTGATACTAGGCAGAAATAACAGTCATCGAAGTGATTTTTTGGTTCTCTCCAAACCATTGGTACTCCGAATTTCAGACTTTTCCGATTCCTGGTACTCCACTGTCTTAAATGCTCTGTACAAGTTTTACAGACAATATGTGGTGCCCAGGTTTTATCCTGATCACCGAGCTTAACACCAAAATATCCTAGATAAGCAAGGCTCTCTTTACAAAGTCGCTAACAGTTTTTCTGTTTTCCAGTATTCTCTGCATATGTAGCAAAAAATATCAGGATCAGATCTACTTGAACTCATTTTATTTCTATTGAAGAACACAAATACAGCAATTCACATTAAAAATCTACGTTTTAGATTTACTTTTCAACAACTCCTTACTAAAGTTGAAGTTTTGAAGGTCACTTCAGATACTGGACAGCTCCGTCTATCGGATTTCTATGGAACTAACTGGATGACACTAATAAGTAGGATTAAATTCCACCAATCAGTTATATATCTCTTATTGTTAGTCTTCTTTTTGTAATAAATGAATTAAAATAATAGTTATTTCATAAATATTACTATTTTAAATTTAATTTGTTACAAAAGAAGACTGAAAATAAGAAAAATATACAAAAATCTATCCCTGCATAAATTTTGCAACACTCATACTTGAAAGTATTAAATAGAAAAAAGCATTGATAGAAAAGTGAATTTATCTAAAAATCTAGAGCTTTCATATTTAGATTCAGCAATAAAAATATAGTTAAAATTAGCTCTAAAATACTAGGCACCCAAAAAAATTTGTAGTAAATTCTGTAACCACTTATACCAGATTATCGACTAAGTGCCTTGTGAATTGGAAGCGCTTTCGCGTGGTGTCTCAAGCCGTAATTATAGCCGGAATGTTGTCTATAAACTTACTTACTAAAGAGAGAAGTTCTGTCTATAATCGAAAAAGTTCTATCGAAATTAACCTAAGCAGAACTCACGAATGAAAAACAGCATAGAACGATGACAAAAATAGAAAATTGCCGATGACCTAACCGTGAGCTTGGTGAGGTTAATTTATACTTGATGCAGATGATATCAGGGCGTGGGTGCTTCCGGAAATACCTTTAAGTACGATACGTCTTATCCAATATGCCGAGCTTGTATGTTTTGCGTTTTGCCCTCGTTTCAAATCATCAGGCAATACTTAGAAAACTGTGTTAATACAGAAGCTTCATCCGGATACCTTGATGAAAACCAGGCCTCTTGGGAAGAGACAAGACAATCTAAGACGAAGCTGTGGACTTCAAGGACCTGAAGTAAGAGTACGATTACTAGATCTTCTCCCCGCGAAGAGATTTTTTAGTCGACAGTAACATAAAAAGATAATATAATAGTAGACACGTTGGATTTATTTATAGCTTTCGATGTTATATCAAAGACATTGATGAATGCTCCTAAAATACACAGGTAGATTTACCTCAATTTTCTCTACCAAGAAAATATAATTGTTCATCAAACCACTGTCTGGTTGTATCTAAACAATTTCCCATAACCTTTGCAGCACAAATTCCGTGTGTTTTTTCTCTATCTATCATCGAATTGACAGGCGCAAATCAAGGGCATTTAAAAAATAATTGTCGTAAATTAAAGAGAAGACAATTAAACTCAATAACAATCGGTCTATTAAACAATTAAATGCAATCTATTTGGGTGAAACACACGCGATTTTTCTGTCAGTCTAAAGATTGATGGATCAAGTGATCCATCGGCGATTCTTTTACGAAATATAGTTCTTTCGTTAAGGTAAGGTAAGGCGGTAAATCACACAGTGATCTTATAGACAGTGACGGAGAAATAAAAATTATAAATACGAGGGTTGCTGCTTAAATTATGAGATTTATAATTGGATACCTCCAAAACATGTGATTTGAACCCATAAACTGTTTCTTCGGGTATAGAAAAACGTTGAACTCGCAATCAATGGGTTCCAAACAAGGACTCTAAGGCGGATGAACCATCAATTCGATGTTTTGACTAATCAAAAACGTTTTTGTTTCAACTGATGTATGAGAGCTTGTCTTGGTTCTTTTGTGATTGGTTTCTCTGATTTTGGCAAACAAATGCTGGTGTGCCGTTCAGAATTGACCGTTTCTACATTGCTCTAATGGAATGTGTGCGACATGTCCAGTTATTCCGAAAAAACAAGCGACCATTTGATTTTTGTGCGAACCAGTTTTTGACCTCCAAATGTTTATGCGATATTGAATGTATGCGAATGGAACTAATGCTCAAAGTAAGCCTCAATCTCAAGGTATGTCACATGGTTTAGCGTTATTAGTTGATGCATAGTAACGACGTTTTTCTTTGGCACTACAACCGATTCATCCTGTACGAAGTGCGACCACGATTGAATACGAAAACCAGCGAATCGGGGTAGCTCAAGAGGAATTAATTGCTTGAACTCATCATTCGTAAAGACCGAATGGTGGTATTGTCGTTTTATGTATGTCATCCTCGGCCAACGGGATTTGGTTGCAAGCTTCAAACAAATCGATTTTCTAATATATTTTTTGCCGTGTAGTGCCTGTGGGAAGTCCAACGGGATATTTATCTTATATAGTTCAATAGCTGATTTGGCCATAGTCGTACATATGTGTAGAGGTGTGACCCAGCTGCTAGACGATGGTGGTTCCGTGCTCAGATCGATCATCGCGACGAATTTTTTGCGCGCAGCTGCGAACTTTTCTGAACTGAGCGACTCTGGATCACAAGTTATGAGTGCTAGTCATTATATCTCGAAACCGCGAAGCGAACGTCGAGATCTCAGCAAAGCGACGTCGTTTCCAGAGACTGGTTTAATGTTTTTCGACTACCCTCGACAATAAGACTAGCGACCTTAATTTCGTCGACGTCTTCCTCATTTACCTCATCTAAACCGATTTCATCCTTATCGAGAGAATGCCCTTACTTAAATCTGGCCAAATTTCCTTCCATACTATTCCAAAGATCTTTCTGTTATCTCATTCCAACAAAGGCTCAAATTTTCGACAGCATTCTTGATAATGTAGTTGCCCCAAAATTTTCTTATCGGTTGCTTTTCTTTTCCGTCTGTTTTGTCCAACATTTATTTAAATGTTCGCCGCGAGTAACGAACCTTAAAAATTAATATAAAGCCTTAATCCTTTGACTGTTGTTGAGTCTTAATTGCGTAAAAACGTTTAACAGACGGGCAGAAATGCTCGGTGGATCAATTTTAGAAGATTTTCATAGTTATCCATGGTTTTTTATTAGCACAGTTGATTTAGATATGTTTTTCATAGCTCTTGGTTTTTTGAAATGGAAAACTATCAGTGGGTTTAATTTGAAATCTCCTGCATTACCACCAAGTAGATGTGTTGGCGATCTTTTGCTGCTACATTTATTACAGCGAACCTGCAACGTCTCCAGACCTTTCAAAAAAAATGTTTCTTCTTGTTATGCAAACTAGACCTCCACAGCTTTTATTATCTTTTCGTTGGAAGAAAATTTGCGACCTTTTTACAACTTTTTCTCAGTTGACAAAAGAGATGATAGTCGAACGCAGCCAAATCTGGTGAATAAAAGGGTTGTTCTAGCAATTCAAACCCTAAATCACGAATTTTTTGCATGGCAACATGATATTTGTGTGCAGGGGCGTTGTCCTGCAAAAAAAACACCTTTGGATAGCTTTCCACGTCTTTTCTCTTTAATTTTTTCCCGTAGAGTGGTCAGTAATGTCGAATAGTTATGGTTCTACCCTTATCCAAAAAATGAATCATGATTACTTCATAGCAATCCCAAAAAACTGAAGCAAGAACTTTTCCAGCAGATATTTGGACACGAAACTTCTTAGGTCTTGGAGAACCAGAGTGTAGCCATTCCATCGATTGTTGCTTTGTTTCTGGATCGTAGAAATGTACCCAAATCTAATCCATAGTAACAATTAGGTTTAAGAAGTTTTCATCGTTTCCAAATCGAGCACAGATCGAACGCGATGTTTCTACCCTTGTACGTTTTTGGTCAACATTCATTTGGGGATCCATTTTGCAGCAATTTTTCCCATGTCCAAATTGACGTTGAACTATACGATGAACAAGTTCGTATGAAATATTCAGTGCTTCAGATCAGATCCGTTTTAGCCCAATTCGACGGTCTGATAAAATCATGTAATGAACTGCATCGATATTTTCGGGAGCTTCCCGATCGGTCATCATCTTCAATGGAAAATTTAGTTCTTTTGAAGCTTGCAGTCCAATTTTTCACGGTCGCATACGAAAGACATTGATCACCAAGAGTATTAGGAATATCTTCGTAAATCTGCTTACTTCTTAACCCTTTTAAATACAGGTAGAACTTGATACTCCAATTTTTCGATTTTCACAATTTTGGTGGATATCTTTTTTCTTTTAATTTATTGGTTTACTTTTTTGACCTCAAACACTTCTAATAAGTTATTGTTGGTTGCTATGGTATCAATACATCCTCGTATATTATTATGGGTAATTTTTTAATGGTACAACCCCTGAACGCCACTGGTAGTTGTAAAGTGTAAAGGTGTACCACCACTAACACCGCAAGAGTACCAACCCGAAGCAGGAAAATTACTCAGTAATTGCCAAACGCCGTGACCACCGCCAACCTTATTATTTGAGGTTAGAAAATTTGATTGACAGCTTCTAGTTTTTCTCAATGGTAATTTATGTGGTTTTTGTTATGAAATATTAGACTCGTGTCAGTCGGACAAGTTTATTGCCTCAGTTATTTGTTGCGGTTCGATATTTTCATTTTTTTTTTTTCTACTTAATGGTTCTTTGTTTTCATTTTTTGATTTTAATGACTGTATAATAAGGTTGAAGTATGTCTGGAATGAGAAAATTGATTCGGTACGGGGCGTATGAGAAAGGCAACTATAAAATTTATCATAACGATTTAGTACTAAACCGAATTGTGTGTGAAGTTTTTCGAAATGTTGTGAATCTAGCTAAATATGTAAGAATCATTATTACGTTTTGCGGCTAATTTTATGGTCATTATTGTTGTTTTAATTGAAAGCTCGTACTTCAAAGTATGCGTTGTTTATACAGACTCACGATTTAGTATGCTTTCGCAATAAAATATGAAGAATGTTAAACTTAAGATTCATAATAATATAACCAACCGCCTTTTAAATTTTCATAAACGTCTCTTAGATGACGGACCTTCGACAATAAGTACTTATACCCAGTCTTAAAAGACAGACATTAAAGTTGTGAGTATTAATTTGGAAAAGGATCAAAAACTCATTATTTTTCTATACTGACAACATTCCTTTACATGTTTATTGCTTCAACACCGACAATATTAAACTCTTGATCTGTTTAATCCGTCCCGAAAACTTTTGTATAAATAAGGAAAAATATTTATCTACGACCACAATTAAAATAAGGCATTTAAAAACATTTAATTACATATTATAAGTACTACTAAAAGCGAGTAAAAAAAAACAATGTAGTTTCATTAAAACACCCAAAAGAATGCGAAAAAGTACTAAATGGATCTGCTCAAAGGTTTTGTAATTGTAATAATTTTGTATTGTCATTAAGATCTGTAAATCGTCATCGACATTTCGCGAAATATTTTTATCAATTTTTGATTGATAAAACGCTGATTGTTGAGCTAAATAAATATGAAGATTGAACTCCTCACTTTCAAATAGAGAAAAACTTCTCTGAGGATTTCGAGAAATTTCCACCAAAGCCTAAGTGGAGCTAGGTGAAGACAATGCCTTGGGTTTTTTGCGTTACAGAAGTCCCAGATTCTGTCCTTGATTAGATAGTCACTGATGAAAGATATGGAGCGGTAAGATTCAGGTTTGGTGGGATCTTTGCCGAGCTTAAGAATGCCAAACAGGCGTTGAATAGGAAAAACTAGGAAAAAACTATCAGAGGCAAGTTTTTTTTATCAGATTTTGTCCCGTCCGGGAGCGCAGCTTCTCCCGACGCGGCATTGAAGAACCTTGATAGTGAAGGCTGCACGAAGTGGTATGTGGGAAATTTTGTGAAGGCTTCAGGTTAGACAAGGTGTCCAGAAAGGGTATCTGGTATTTGTAAGTTCAAGTAAACAAAAAATATTTATAAGCAATAAAAGCTTTTATTGTTTTACCATATGAAATGGAAAATTATTTGGAAAAGATGAAGTTATCCAAATGATGACCGTTACGTTGCTGGTACTCTTCTAAACGGGAATGAAGATTGGCGATAACACGTCGACACAAAGCTTTTGATATTGCTGCCATTTCTGACCCGATTTTCTCCTTCAATTGGGTTAGGTTCGTTGGATTATTTTGATAAACCTTACTTTTAAGGTATCCCCATACAAAATAGTCAGGCGGGCTAAGGTCGGGGCTTCTGGGAGGCCAGTTTATGTTACACCTTCGCGAAATGACTTTATTAGGGAATAATTCATCATAAAACTTCCATCGAGTCATTCGAGGTATGGCAAATGGCCCCATCTTGCTGGAACCACGTTCTTGAGTTGAAACCTGCAAACTCCTGCAACTCTGGGACCAAAAAATTTCGCAACATATCGCAGTAACGGTCACTATTCACATCGATTGCTCGGCTTCGTTGATCTTCATGGAAATAAGGACCAATAATTCCTTTAGCAGACATAACGGCCCAAGCAACGATCTTTGGGCTGTGCAGGGGTCGTTCATGCTTTCGTCTCGGATTCTCGACTGCCCAGTACCGATAATTCTGCTTATTAACATGACATTCAAAGTTGTTAAATCGCTGCATCATTTCATTCGCAAAATTCAGTCGATTAACATAGTCCGTATCCCTCAACTCTTGACACAATTGAATTTTATAGGTTTTTAAATGCAAATCATCCTTTAAAATCAAATGTAAGGACGATTTTTTGATTTTTAAGGCTTGTCTTCGCTTTCGGATGGATAAAGATTGATTTCGACGAACCGACGCTTCAACTTCTTCAATTGTTTCTTCAACGCAAACTGAACGAGGGCGACCAGAGTTTTGAATTTTAACTGTCGCAACTGTATTCTCGAACATCCTGATCCATCTCCTAATGCTATCGTCACTTGGCGTGGCGTGGCGTGTACGATAGAGACGTTGAGCAGTCACTATTGAATCACCGTCGCTCCGTTTCGAATGTGGCGCTAAAACAAATACCCGATACTCTTTTTGGACACCTCATATTAAGTTTTGTAGGCAAAGTCCCTAGGAAATTTGGTATTGCCAAAACTCGACTATTGCAAAAATCGACAGGTAGGATTAATTTTAAAACAATTTTGGTGCTTTTTTTTTGTATAACTGGTTCCTAAAAATTTACATACGATCTAAAAAGGAATTTTATTCATTTGAACAGTCTAAACACATCATCAATTTGACGTGGAGACTTTTGATATATATTTTACAAATTGAAATCAATTTTATGTCAGATTGACAAGAATAATCATTGATTTAACACTCTATGGCCACTAAATCAATATATAAGATATTAGAGGTCCTAAAATACACTGCTCAAAGATATGTAAAGCAAGCGAAAACTACAAATTACTTTAGAAATTATTGTGTGTTACTTATTGGTAATTACTGTTTCGATAATCCGAATCGCCTTGGTTTATATTGGTCCGGATGATCGAGTCTGCACAGTAACGCAGTAAATCGAAAAAATATAACATTATAAACCCTCTAAATTCACAACTTGAAATGAATAATGAACTGAATGACTGAATTTATTTTACCAATATCGAACTTTCTTTCATCCATATCTACGAATTTTATCACACAATATATCACCGATTTTCCATTGAAATGAACTCAACACCTTTCACAATTCATCCTTTATACCTACACAATACACAATACATCCCTAAATCGCAAAATGGCCGTTAAATTGTGAACACTCTTTAAACAACTACCAGAGCGATGTTGATTTGCAAAATAAGGAGACCACACATTCATGTACCTACCAACATACTAACTTTATGGTAACATTATGTTTCCATGGGTAAACAACAATGTCATTGTGTGAGGTCTCTTACATTATCTAGGTACTAATATGAAATTATTTGCCAATATCGCGACCAGAGGCGTAACTCTACACTTTTTATACCAACAGACAAAACTTGACTTTCCGTTTGCCGCTAGAATATTAAAAACATTTAAATGCATATGCATAAGATTCTTAATTGCCGTTTGCTGATCGGTTTGCAGTTGGTGACTTTCAAAATAAACGAATTTCCCCTCGGCTTTTCGTACCAATAGAAAAGAACCAATCACAACCGTCTACGTTTGTCACGTGATTTTGACGTATGACGTTAGAACGTACTGTTGAGGTTATTTCTCTATCTGTTTGTTTGACGGTGTTTTGACTTTACTTGGTTTCTCAGATTTTTATTTTTTAAAGTATATATTTGATTAGATAGTTTTTTATCTTCCCGTATAATTATTTTCTTTTGAGGTGCTTTCTTCTTCTTCTTTATCTTCTTACAAACAGGAATCGGTAAATTTAAAAAGTTGTTATTCATTTTCTTAGTTTTGTTAGTAAGACCTAATGCCATTACGAAAAAAAAATCACGAAAATATTTCGAAAACAAAAAAATTTTTAGGTTAACGGCAGCAACGTCAAGTTTATGAACGGAATGTAGAAGTTGGTAAGAAAGTCAAACGTCAAACGTCACGCGCGAACCGCAACGGCAAACGAAAAGTTTTATAGTTTATGAATCGACCTTGTATAACAAATTTTCCTATACAGGATGATTTATTAGTGTAATAATGTTCAGTGTCTTGTTCGTCCTTTGGAAATTTAAGAAATTGTATCAATCAAAATACCAAAATTAATAATAATCTTCCAGAATGCCGTGCCATATCGAATCTACAATTTTTAAATGATTTTTAAATGAAACACCCTATATTTTATTTCATCTTTAGAATCAGCTTGAATTCGTGATATTCGTGATTATTGTTTTGTTGTAATAAAAAAATTGTCAAGTTTATGAGCGGGGTGTGCAATTTACTTTGAAAGTCAAACGTCAAACGTCACCCGCAAACGGAAAGTCTTATAGTTTATGAATCGGCCTTGTATAACAAATTTTTCTATGCGAGGTGATTTATTAGTATAATAAAATAAAATTTAATTAATTTGTGAAGTGTTCTACGGGGTATTCGAAAAGTTATAATCAATTTTCAATCTCACTTTAAACGGCAAACGTTACCCGCCAACGGCATCGGCAAACGGAAAGTCTATACAGGATGATTCATTAGTGTGATAAAGTTCTACGTGTCTTTCGTCTTTCGAGATATCAATTTAAGGGATTATAGGAATCATTAGCCTTCAAATGTCGAAATTACTTACAATATTCCAAAATGTCCAGGCATACCGAAGTTACAATTTTCTAAATGAATCACCCTATATGTGACAAAGCATTTGAATAGTAGAAACAATTTTTGGAAATTGATTTATTGATTTGATTTTTTCGGTTTTTTTCACATAAATAAATATTTTATGTTAATATTGACATATTTCTATCTTTATCAACAATTAAAATGATTAGTTCTTGAGATATTTTGAGTTTTCCGTGCAAGACAATGATTAGTGTACCTATATCTAATCATTTAAGAATTAATTGTGAGTTGGCTATGATTCCATAGTGGTTTGGCCTTTCTCAAATTTTTTTAACGACGCCCCTGATCCAAAACGCAGAGGCGTATTCGCTTATATCGGCACATGTCGAAAAAATTTGTAAACTTTTACAAAAATTGAGAAAATTACGGTTTAATAAATTAGGTGTGACAACAAGAGGCGGAGCCGTTTACCTTTTACTCATTGTTTGATCTAAGTTGAGAAAACATGGGGTACGAAGGCGTACTTAAGTACCATGCAATAAATTCTTGTCGTTCTTCTTTGAATATTGATCAATTTTAAATAAATAATCAATCTTGATTTATATCGCGTATATTCGGAAGATTAAGTGTGAAAATACAATTTGCGAGTAGATTGGTATATTTGATCTTCACTGTAATCAAAATTTCATTAGAACAAGTCAAAGAGCACTCAAGTTTTATGATTCAGCTCAATTCCACATTGCCCGTTGCAGTTGCAACGGGGGAAAATTGACAGCACGTGTAGGATCAACCCTGATTTTACACCTAGTGATTTTTACTTATTTCCGTGGAAAACTGGACACGCAACGCTGTGACAACAGTTATCTGCAAGTATGTGTAGTTGAGTGGAAGACATCGCAGAAGTCAAAATTCTATACTGAATATGTCAAATCTGTCAGATTTGCCATCATCATGGTCAAAAAATGGAATTGAATCGCGAACTTTTGGAAACGAAGCAACAGTGTGTTTCGCTTGGTTTTCCGGATTCAATTATGGTTACCTCTCCTTTTCGTTAAGGTTGTCCAAAACCGGGTTATGTCAAAAAACATCGATGCTGTACGTAAACTGATATTGCTGGATCGTCATGTGACATACCATGAGATTGAGACATACACGGGCATTGATTCCCCTTGCACAGACTCAATATTGCATGAAGATGTGGTTTTCGAAAAGATTGTTGCGCGTGGAGAACTAAACAACTTTTGACAAATCCAATAAAAGTTGTTCGTTCAGAAGCACTTCGAAACAAGGAGTCGACTGTTTTTTCGGAATAACTGGACGTGTTACCACAGTTTCATAGGAGCAACGTCGAATTATCAATTCTAAATGGTACACCAGCATTTTTTGGCCAGAAGCGTTCGAAAAAATCAGGGAGACCAATCGCAGAAGTCTCCACCACGACAAAAATGGTGAATCTGTGAATCAAATTTCATACTCTTTCCCACAATTGTGTAAAATCCATCCTGTTTCTCTAGACAACATTCAAAAAAACACACTTTCTCTTCGATCAACTTTTATATTACTATTAGATCTGTTCAATAACTCATGTTTTGTCCGTGTGATTGCAAATAGTAGTACCTTTAACTGAGGTTAATGGATAATCTATCACGTAGTACTGAAAGTAGTCCTGAATCTTCCATCTTATTGGCACGAATGGCTGAAAAAACTTGACTCAGAATGTTTAGAAAAGAGGCCATCTGGGATAAGTCAAACGTCCATCAAAAAATGATCAAAGCCTCGGGATCAAATACCAAAAAATTTCAGTTTTAAGAAAAAAATTCGCTTCAATGGACACTTGAAGACTTAAGTTTATCAGAAGATGCAATTTTTACGTAGGGGACAAAATCCACATTCTCTCAAAGTGTGAAATACATTAACCTGGAAGCCATCCGACATGCTACGACCAGCAAAGGTGACATATTTAGATTTAAAAACGTTCCAACGTACCCAAAATTTTCGTTTATTCAATCTAATATGAAATTTCGCGTTATAATGTAATATTTACATAGGACAAACATCATAATATCTGAAAACTAGTTTAAATAGTCACCAATAGGATAAGTATATTCTAAATGTACTTTATGTTTTATTATATTAAGAAATATGAATCAATATAACAAATGGAATATTTATTGTAATCATGTGCGGTTTTCTATATTATTTAAGTACTCAATAAAGATTGGTTTATTGAAATATACCGAAATCATAAATTTATCATCAAAGAGTCGGTTCAATAAAACTGCTAATTTCGCTCTAGTGAATATCACATCGTTATAAACATACAGTATGTCTTATTTAAGATGAAGTCTCGTTATTTTCAAGATTTCTTATTTGAATTTTGGTACAGTTTTATTTTTAAAATGAAATTTATAACCGAATTGATACGGAATGATGATTAGAGCTTGTCAAAAATGTTTTCAAGCAATAGTATAGTAAATAAATCAGTATAGCCGTTGTCTTTATTTGCTAGGGATTTTGCAATGTCCTTGATATTTTCTACTCGGTTTCCAAAAACTATAACTCATGCGATTGGGTATTTTATTGGTATCCCAATAACAGTTTCGTATTTGGAATGAAATTTTCTTCTTTTTATAAAAATAAAGAATAGAGCGTTATCATTGAGAAAGGCTATTGAAACATGTGAAGCAAGTTAAATTTTTGATAGAGAAAGGTTTCAAAATAAAACGATAAGCAAGGTGTTTCTCTTACGACCCTTCGCTTCTGAGATATAGACCTTTAAAGGTGCTTAATCAGGATTTTTAGATCGTGTTTCATGCCAAGAAAAACGTTCGCCACATTCATTTTCAATAAACAATTACAATTTGTGATCATTTTCTTCAGAATATCTCTTTATGGCGTACGATTTCCATGGCACGTAACACGGTCTAAAAGTCCACTTATCGAGTTCTGATTTCGCAACTTCAAAGGACTATAACTCAAAAAGGAGGAGATATATGAGAAGTTCCGTAACACCACGTAGATTTGTCGGTCTTGCAAGGTTTCGTCTTCTGTGGGTTCCAAATTTTGTTAAATTGGTTCATGTATAAAAAATAGAGTTTCAACTCTTCTATAATTACATTGTTTTACTATTTCTAACCTTTTTTCCATATCGTTTTCTTCATTTTGCTTCGTTTGTTTGTTCGTGATTGAATCGAGATACAATTCTGAATCGAATTATTTCGAAGCACCTCAAATCCTTCAATTTAACTTGGTATAATTTTCTACTAAATTCAATTGTCAAATATTCAGTCTTTAGTCTTTATTGCGAGAAAATAATATTTAAACATCCATCTTTATATGATATATGGACATATAACCTCATTTTTACGCATTGTCTCGATTTCCAGATAACTCTGAGGTTCTGGCAACGTTGTTACTGCATATTTAGACGTAAATCAATTCTTGTTACATAAAATATATAAACGAAACATATGAAAACGTTTTACTGTAAGATATTTGAATTTATATACACAAACAAACATATATTTCAAATATATTAGTATATTAACGGACATTTTAAATTTTATACTTTCCTCTTGTTGCTCTTCCAATAATGACCGTTAAACAAAACCTTATCGTTTTTGATAGCTTTACTTTATTTATACAGGAAAGTTAAAACTCAAGGTGACACTAACTAATGCTCTTACACCTAACACCTTGACACAGGTAAAGCAAGCATCAAGTCCAACAGGTACTTGAAACCGATATAGAATCGGTCGAAGTATAGTAGACGGTCTGGCTCTTTTCGACGCCAAGGGGCGTTGTTTTTAAAACCGCATTCGTTATTTATTAACGTTATATGTAATAATAAAATAATAATAAAAACGTCAGGATATACCTAGAAAGTTGCAACGATGCAAAATGATCAGGTGTCGAAATATATAATTCGAGACCAAAACGCTACTTAACGTAAAGAAGAAACCAGATTCACGTCTTCTTCTTTCTCATATTGAAATCTTGTGTTTTCGTTAGTTTTTTTAAGGATATCAAGGTCTAAGACTCTATTCATATTTTGAGCTTTTTTAGTTAACGTTTGGTGGTGTATTTATCACCAAAAAAGTACTCCCTTGGCAATTCTATTCATTCTATAGAGATGACACATGACATTTGACATCTAATGATGTCTTCCTTACCTTATGTGCGTATTTCTTCTTCTATTTCACAAATTATATCCTGGAAGGATTGATAGAAGGACGTTTTTCGTTCTTTTGTTGTTTCTATAGGAAATTTTGAACATTTATACTCATTTTGGTATTATTTCAGGTGATAAACTAACTTGGAGAGATCCGAATAGTCAAATGACATAAGTTGTTATTTAATTTTGTTATCCAGAACACAAGTTTACGTCTCACTGGTTCCTTACAACCACGTAATTTCTAGTTTTTGTTGTACTCAAGTCAGCGATCAAATTTTGGTGTTTAGACCACTTTCAAAAAATAGAAAGGGAAGAAAATATAGAATCAAAAGGAATTTAACATTAAAGTATATGAAGAGGATAAAGCAGAAAGCAATAAGGATCAAATACATAAAGAAATTGACACTAAAAAAGGATTAAAATACGATTATAATAACAGGAAGTTGTAGAAAAATTAGAAATTAATTAAAGGAGTGAATGAAGAAAATGCAACTAACAAAATATCTGAAAAATAGAAAGTGGAGAAACCAACGATGTAATAAAAACTGACGGCTGTCAAATTTGAATAAAAAATAATGTAAATATCAAGGATAAAAACTGTGGCGACCTTGATTTAGAAATACTTAATACAGATAGACATTTCTCCGAACAAATTTCTTCGATAAAACGATAATCCGTCCACATCTGACTTACAGATACCTGAACCAGCGAAGCTGCTAGCTCCAAGTAATCGATTCCTTCGATACGTGAGAGGGTGTCGGCCACAACGGTGTCTTTATCGATTATGTGGCGTATATCCGTACCGAATTGGCCGATGAAATCGAGGTGGCGCGTTTACCGAGGTAGAACCCTTTTTAGTACGGTCATACGCCACAAGTATCAAGTTTTTTTAAACGCGAAGACCCGTGGTGCAGTCGCCACAAAACTATTCGATGCGTATAGCGAATAACTAACTTTGTAATTTTCACAAATGATCTGATATAAACAGAATAATGTCTGATGAAAAAAGTGAATACAGTCCTGTACGAAACCGATCTACAGACATCTAGAGGACGAACCTCGATGAGGTAAATAAATATTTCGTTTTTCGACTTAAAACTGTTGAACTTTTACTCGTTATGGAAGTCTGTTTTCAACTCGATGATTCGAATGGATTGTAAAATAAATTGATAGATTCTGTCAATGATTTAATTAGTAAGTTTTTTAACAAACAAAAAAGATAACAATGATCATTAACTTGTTTGAAACTAATTAAGAAGAAATATAAAAAAATTCGATTAAGGCGATTTATAGATATAAAATATCCAAATTATTACGTAGACTTTAACCATTTTCAAACGCGTAAAACTGTCTAATGTTGAAACATGGATTTTTCTGATTTAATTAAAGCCGAGCGCACACGATGATCCACTCGAACAACTAAATCTAAAATGTGGAAGTCCTCAACACTTTGGTCAAGTTTTTCAAAACTGAAAGCCTAACCAATCCGAGTTTACCTTCAAAATTAATTTTTGAAAAGTTGGAAAAAATGTGCGGTAATGAAACAATAATTTTTTTCTACGTACGTTATAATATTCACGTTTTTTTTTTTCAATCATTTGCATTCATAAATAATATAATTTCTGAATCGGTTAAAAAGTTTGACAAAAAACCAATTTTTTCACGTTGAAAAAGTGCCCAAACTTTTGTTTCTTGATATTCGTTTCATGTCTAATTAAAAGAAGTGTAGTATTATTATTAGTGATGGAGAGTAATAGTGAAGTGAAAGTGTAAACTGCACACCAGAAGATGTTGTTGGATCGTCAACTGCAGCGACTATGAATCCTCTTCCTGAGAAATCCAGGGAACAGTATTTAAAGGAATATAATTCTTTTATGGAGTGGCGTACTAAAAAAGGCATAAACAGCTTCACAGAAAGAGTGTTACTAGCATAGTTTGAAACTAAATCCAAAATGTGGAAGTCCTCAACACTTTGGTCAAGTTTTTCAAAACTGAAAGCCTAACCAATCCGAGTTTACCTTCAAAATTATTTTTTGAAAAGTTGGAAAAAATGTGCGGTAATGAAACAATAATTTTTTTCTACGTACGTTATAATATTCACGTTTTTTTTTTTAATCATTTGCATTCATAAATAATATAATTTCTGAATCGGTTAAAAAGTTTGACAAAAAACCAATTTTTTCACGTTGAAAAAGTGCCCAAACTTTTATTTCTTGATATTCGTTTCTTGTCTAATTAAAAGAAGTGTAGTATTATTATTAGTGATGGAGAGTAATAGTGAAGTGAAAGTGTAAACTGCACACCAGAAGATGTTGTTGGATCGTCAACTGCAGCGACTATGAATCCTCTTCCTGAGAAATCCAGGGAACAGTATTTAAAGGAATATCATTCTTTTATGGAGTGGCGTACTAAAAAAGGCATAAACAGCTTCACAGAAAGAGTGTTACTAGCATAGTTTGAAACTAAATCCAAAATGTGGAAGTCCTCAACACTTTGGTCGAGTTTTTCAAAACTGAAAGCCTAACCAATCCGAGTTTACCTTCAAAATTATTTTTTGAAAAGTTGGAAAAAATGTGCGGTAATGAAACAATAATTTTTTTCTACGTACGTTATAATATTCACGTTTTTTTTCAATCATTTGCATTCATAAATAATATAATTTCTGAATCGGTTAAAAAGTTTGACAAAAAACCAATTTTTTCACGTTGAAAAAGTGCCCAAACTTTTGTTTCTTGATATTCGTTTCATGTCTAATTAAAAGAAGTGTAGTATTATTATTAGTGATGGAGAGTAATAGTGAAGTGAAAGTGTAAACTGCACACCAGAAGATGTTGTTGGATCGTCAACTGCAGCGACTATGAATCCTCTTCCTGAGAAATCCAGGGAACAGTATTTAAAGGAATATCATTCTTTTATGGAGTGGCGTACTAAAAAAGGCATAAACAGCTTCACAGAAAGAATGTTACTAGCTTACTTTGATACTAAATCCAAAATGTGGAAGTCCTCAACACTTTGGTCGAGTTTTTCAAATCTGAAAGGCACCCTAATTGTAAATAACGACGTAGACATCAGTAAATACTCGAAACTTGTTGCATATTTGAAAAATAAATCAGTTGGCTATAGATCCAAAAAATCTTAAGCATTTGGCCGTGAAGAAATTGGTTTTTGTTGCCAGCTCCAGACCGTTATCTCATGCATAAGGTATGACAGGGGTTCTGCGGAGGAAGGAATTATATAAAATGAAGTGTAACGATATTAATAATACCGGAAATGTTTTAATTATCACAGTCCCTGATACCAAAACTGATGTTCAACGTCGATTTACTCTTATTGGTGAAATATCTGATAGTAGATTAAACTTGGTGAACATTTATAAAAAATATAAAAACCGACGACCCTCAAATGTCAAAATAGATCATTTCTTTTTGCATTATAGAAATGGAAAATGCAAAACCCAAGTTTTAGGTATCGATACCTTTTCAAAAATTCCCTCGCTTATCGCAAAATGTTTGAATTTGCCTAATTCAAAAAAAAACCACACTAGGCATACATTTCGACGCTCTTCGGCGTCTCTATTAGTGGATTCCGGTGGTGATATAATTCAACTAAAGAAATACGGTGGGTGGAAATCCAACACAATTGCGGAGGGTTTCGTAGACGACTCAATAAAAAACAAAACGGATTCCCCGTAGTGAGAATTTCAGACTTAAAGCAACGTTGTAAATGTTCACGATCCTACCAACAATCCAATAAGTACTAATACAACTATAGACGGTGTTATTTTTTTGTCGACGGACGTAGACAATTTTTGGATGAAACTCGAGAGTAAAGTAACTTTTTTTTCACTCGTCAAACCGTCCTACTCGTGAAAAATGTATAATTTTACTCACTTGTTGCATAAATAACTATTTAAAGATAGATTTATCGAAGAGGTTAGCATCTAGATGTAATACGACTACCGCCAAGATTTCCGCATGACTGGTTAGTTCAATTTCGCCTTAATCTTAGCACAAAGTCGAATTTTTCAACAGAAAGACGGAAAAATTCGGAAAATTTTATGCTATCTTCACACATCTCCATTTTTGAGCTCAGATTTGGCTCTACTTAACTTCAAACACATTCTATCCAATCTTTTCTAGAATGATGTGCCTGCTTAAAATATATGGCCAGTGAACAATTAAAGAATCACACCACGACTACCACGATTATCGTTAAACAATCTTTGTGACAGTCGCATCGAGCAATCGCAAGATCTATTGAGAAACTGAACTGGTAGACATTGTCCAAAACACTTTGACCCAGAATTATATTGACTGTTCCTCGTAATTTGGCAGTTTAGTTCCAAGTATGAAAAATCCAAAAGGAAGCGAACGTTTTATGAAAAGAATCAAGAACTGAAGAGACCATTTACGTGGTTGGCGATAACTTTTCGTGGTCGTTCTTTTGGAAACTCCGTAAACGCCCAAATTTATAAAAAAAAGGTGTGTCAGATCTAGTTTAAAGCAGATCATAAAGCTTGGCCAGATACTTCCTGCAGGTTTAAATATTCCGTCTAGGAATGTGCCTCAAACGAGGTCAATTAAATGTTTTTGGCGAAATTTGAAATGAAACGTATATTCTGAAGGTCGGGAACAAACTACACATGAAAAATTAGAGAATTTTGAGCAAACATCGGCAAATGCCAAATTTAGTATTTCATAATTTAACGCAACATTTAAAAATAAAAAGTTGGGTTGGATGCAGATTTTCACGGAGCACCCAAAGTCCAAATAATTAAATTAAAACAAACAGTTCGTACAAATTTTTTGTCTCCACATCTTCTCCAGCTAGTTCTCCGGAAATTTTCAGCAGGATTTCTCATTTTGAGAAGAGTTAGCTCAGGTGTTTGTACACCTTTGTCGTCGCAGAAACGTGTGTGCGATTATTCTGCTTAATGTAGAAGGCTCTAATTTGAATGGTACTTCGTCTTCTTTAGTATCTCAAGGGAGTTATTACCAATTTGGGTTAGTTTAGGTGCATGGGAAGTGGATAATAGAAAGAAACAACGATAAGAAATGTTGTAGTGGAGTTTTCGTAATTTACTATAGGTGTACATTTAGGGCGTACTACTTCTAGCTGCGCAAAAACGATTTTTTGCGTATTTTGTGACGGTTATGTATCATAAATCTCTAAAACTGGTAACTGGTAAGTCAATTAATTGCTTTATTGTAATAACGTTTTGAAGAAAATTGCTAATCATACATTTCTTTTCGATAGAGTGTGAGTTAAGTTAACAAATCCTACGCAGGCCTTTTAGTCCCATAGCTTGGAAGTGATTCCCTTCCACTCTTTTCTATTTTTTGTTTTCCATCACCTCTGCATACGATTTTTCCTTGGTCTTCCTTTTTTCTTGTTCTTCCTTGTTCTACGTCCATCATTTTTGCTTCAAAATCTAGAGGATTTTCTTATTATTGTTTTATACAGATGTAGATTAGCTTTTTTGAACTTATCATAGCATTAGTAGCTCCGAATTGTTTACGTTCCTTCGTCTTCCTTGCCATCGTCAATTTCCCTACAAAATTTATAACTATGAACCTGTTTTCTTCATTCAGTTGTGTTTAAAAACTTCCTTCAGTTCGTTTTTTGATGTTGAAAGGACCAATTTACACATCGTCTGCGTAGGCCAGTAAATGCGTTGTTGCCTTTTTTTTAGTGTCTATGCTCTGTTCAAACCGATTTTACAAGCTATCTATTCTGATACTATATTGAATAGAGTATGTATGTGGTTTTATCGTAGCGATAATCAAGTTTAGTTACAATGCTAAACCACAATCTGCGAAAGTTACGTGGAATAAGATCAAAAAGTTTATAACCAGCCTTTAGTCCAGATTTTGCACCGTCAGAATACTATTTATTCAGATCCATGGCGAAATTGCGTGGGAAAAATTTGTATCTATGTCCCAAAAATGGTTCTCGAAGAGCTTTTTGGAAATTGGGTTGAAACCATAGAATACGATGGACTATACTTCGAATGTATATTATATTTTTGTATGATTATTCATAAGACACCCTCTTTAATATGAAGATTTAATCAACACAAAATAAAATCAACGAAAAATTCATTGAATTTCAAATTTGCCTTTTGAAAATTCGGATTCACGTGATGTTAACGAAGTATCCGATGTTTTTTCCGCGTCGCTGGTTCGGGTATTTCCATTCAGATGGCGATAGCTACCGAGTACCGAAAGGTAAGGCGTTACCCTTGAGGTGTGTCCCCTAATAAGACTACCTACCCGTCGCGCATAGCAACCAAACCCACTCCAGTAGACTTTCTTGATTTTGTCACGAGAGGCGTGCGCAATTTCAATGTAATTTTATAAAAATAAACAAATAAAAAAAAAGTAGTAAATGGAAAGCGGTTATTTTGTTGTGCAATAGCCTTCGGCATCGAAGCATGGGCGGCGACTATTCAATTAATGAAAGGCGCGATGATTATATATATTTCTCGTGTTGTTTGAGGTTTTTTTTTGGGGAAAATGGAAACCACAAACGGATTATATAAATATCTATTCGAAGTGATTCGAAAAAGGTTACCGGCAACGTTTCTCAACGAAGAAACGGCTCGGGTGAAGCATATCAAGCTGTCTGTGGTCTTCTTGCAAAAGCGAGGTCCTTAAGAAAACCCCACATGCCCGTCCAGGACATTAAGGTACCTCCTGCACAAAATGTCTGATATTCGCATGTTTTAGATCGTTGTTCATTTGCCCACGTGAATCTTCCAGTGTTTCCAGATAACTTTGGCCCGTCACGTGATCCTCAACAAAGTACGGATCCGTACCGACTCACTAGACCCCCGGACATTCTCCTTCAATGACGCCGTGGGGATTATGGTCGATGCAGTTCACGCAGTTATGCCGATATGTTCAGAATGAAGGCTGCTTCAACCGACAACAAAATTGAATGCTGGAAATGCGGATCAATTTCCAATTTGTGATCGAAATCATCCTCGTGGGATCATCCCCCAGGTCGTATCGACTCATGGTTCCAGAGTTTCCTTAATATTATTACCTCGATCTTCTTTACAAAATTTTTGCATTTGATCCAATCTTTTTACCATCTCGTCGCCCATAGCATCGACATTTCAGGGAATTTCAACGAATTTTGACCGACCTCCATTAACAAAAATTACACGGAGCGATTCTGTACATCGTTCTTGACTAAGACCTTTTGTAAAATCAAAAAAAATCATCCAACGTATGTATGTATGGGGGTATCATATACACCGCGACCCAAATGATCTATTGTGCTTCGTTTTTGAGTTTCGTAGTGTTTCACACTTCGAGAGAATGTGAATTTCTTCCTCTAGCATCTTCAGGTGTTTGTTAAGGAGACAGTGCCCCGGATAAAACTTCTGCTTCACCAGATATAGCAAACGTCGATGTCCACAAATTGTTTTTATACACTTTTTAATTACGTAAAATGATTCAGACTATTAAGAGCTTGACTTGCGTATTATAGAGCAGAAATCCAAATTTTCCTTCATTTCCTTGTTTGGAATTTGTTTCATACGGTTTATTATAGTCGTTAGTTCTTTCAATAACTTTGTTGTTAAACGTGGGCTTAACTTTTCACAAAAAAAAATTAATATAACAAAAGCTTCTCCGCATCGAAGCACGACACGACTCCATTATCAATTTCATTATTTATTTTGTTAATATTTCAATAGGATCCCAACATTAATTACAAATTACTTAATTACAGTTATCTATATTCATAGTATTTTGTTTTGGTAACGATGATTTAGCGAATGACTTCTAATTTTCACCGCCCCAGGCATGACAGAAATTAATTGGAGGTTTGTTTTTGAGACAGGTGTTTGCTTACCACTTAACTTTACATTTACGAGGGTTGTACCCATTCTTTATGTTTTCGAAACACCCTAAGTCGCAGACGCCAACTCTTGGAGCTTTTGCTACCCAAGTATTCCTTGGAAAACAGGGGATGATCCGGACATAGCAATCCACCCAAATTTCTTCAAAAACTCCCTCGGTCAGTCGCTCTTTTCGGCGATTCTGGACCGTTCCCGGAGTTTGGTATCTTCTGTGAAAATAGAGTCAAATCAAGCTCCTTGTGAGCGTCAGACATCATCTAAGGAATCCCACGAACACTACCTTTGCGATAGCTCGAGCTTTTAATTAAATTTTAGCGTTCAAAAAGTTTACAGACACTTTTTTAGCATCTCACTGTTGATCTTATGGACAATCGCATTCGAACCCGGCGGTTTCAACTACACTCTTCATCAAGAACTTCCATGCTACACTCAGTAAAAGCCCCGCAGCATTTGCGGACGTGCTGAATAGACTTGCACTCTTCACCATAAACCTTAGTAAGAATCTCCACGGCCGATAACTCACTTGCATGGAGAAACTAGCCCAGCACCGTCCGTAGAAGCTGTAACTCGTTAAAAACTTTACTTTTGGTACAACTTTCGTACATTTCGCATCTGGTGCAGCGGTCACGATAAAAAGCAGTCCATTCGTTATTAGCAGTATAAAGACAACCAGTGGTTGCTTGGTAATTGCTTTCCGTTCTACAAGAAACCCACGAGCTCGACGATCATGAGTTGGTCATACAAGAATAAATTGGAGCAAACTTTGGTGGGTCAATTTTAATAGTATCTGTTGCCGAAATACGTGAATTGTTTTTTTTTTAACCTTCGATGGTCTTTAAATAGAAGACGGATGATTATAAAATGTTGGAAGTGAGTTGTAACGGTTTCTTTGAGCTCCACGTCATTTTAGAAACGCCGCCACAGAGGTTAAGCATGACTAACTAATTAGGCTCTTTTTCCTCTTCTATTTCGTCGTTTTTTTCATACCAGATCGTCCTGTCGTCTTCTCTTAACATCATTTAGTCATCCTCTCGATATCTACGTTCCTCCACATCGGGTGAGGAAGACTGGGCACGAAGCTACATTCTGCTGCGTCAGTTTAGGGAGCTTGGGGCTAACATAGCACTGTGTGTCAGTGCTGTGTTAGTGTGTTAGAACATTTCTGGCGACGGTTGTCGTTGCATTCCATTTGTCTTCAAAGCTAAGCATTGCGTCAACCAAAGAGTAGGGTAGAACCAAGACATTTATCTGGTGTTTGAGGGGAAAGAGATATGTTTGACCCACAGATTTCAAAAACGACAATTTGAAACAAGCATTCGTATACGTATGATCGAATTGGCAATGTTCTAGAGTCTTCTGGCGTTGTTGTGTTAGATGGAGCTTCAAGACAACTTTGACTCTACAATTTTTTGAGAATCATCTAGCAAAGTTCTAATGTTCTAGCTCTTTTATATGGTTTTATTTTATATGTTTGTATAAAACAATTTTAACTTCGAGGCATATGTTTTCCGAATATTATCAATATTCTGATCTGGCGCTTTCATCAAATTAAAAGACCAGAAGATAACAGATAATTATGTGAAGAATTGTGTATATTAATGAATTTTTTTATTGTTATTACGAACGGGAATTGGTAGATAGATAAAATAGGGATAAATTTCTGTCGAACAGTTGTAGGAATTATATAATGTAACCATCATTTGTCAACAAATCAAAACAAAACTAATCAAAATTATGTTTGCTATACTAATCGTGTCAATATGGGCTTCTAGGTATATTAATTATTCAAATATACGAGGATGGTTTCAAAAATTTCCTATCTACCAAAGTATCCTTTTAATTCTAGCTCGATATGGTCCATTTTCAAAGAAATCTTCATAACGACTCACTTACGAGATATCAAACCAAAACTAAGAATCGACTATAGCTAAAACCTAATTTGATAAGTAATGACAATGACATGTTCAGCGTGAAGTAGTAGAATTGCATATTTCAGAGCTGATCCAAGATCATTTGATTGTAAGGCAAGGATCTAGCGACGCTACTCAAGTTAATGAATTGTTACAAAAAATAAGGCAACAGTTAAATAAACAGAGACAAGCAGATAAACCAACACAGTAAGTTAAATAAAGAAAGACAAGCAGATAAACTAGCACGGTGAGTTAAATAACGAAAGACAAGCATAGAAACTAACACAGTAAATTAAATAAAGAAAGACAAGCATAGAAACTAACACAGTAAATTAAATAAAGAACGACAAGCAGATAAACTAACACAGTAAGTTAAATAAAGAGAGACAAGCAGATAAACCAACACAGTAAGTTAAATAAAGAAAGACAAGCAGATAAACTAGCACGGTGAGTTAAATAACGAAAGACAAGCATAGAAACTAACACAGTAAATTAAATAAAGAACGACAAGCAGATAAACTAACACAGTAAGTTAAATAAAGAAAGACAAGCATAGAAACTAACACAGTAAATTAAATAAAGAACGACAAGCAGATAAACTAACACAATAAGGTAAATAAAGAGAGACAAGCAGATAAAGCAACACAGTAAGTTAAATAAAGAACGACAAGCAGATAAACTAACATAGTAAGTCAAATAAAGAAAGACAAGCATAGAAACTAACACAGTAAATTAAATAAAGAACGACAAGCAGATAAACTAACACAGTAAGTTAAATAAAGAAAGACAAGCATAGAAACTAACACAGTAAATTAAATAAAGAACGACAAGCAGATAAACTAACACAATAAGGTAAATAAAGAGAGACAAGCAGATAAAGCAACACAGTAAGTTAAATAAAGAACGACAAGCAGATAAACTAACACAGTAAGTTAAATAAAGAGAGACAAGCAGATAAACCAACACAGTAAGTTAAATAAAGAAAGACAAGCAGATAAACTAGCACGGTGAGTTAAATAACGAAAGACAAGCATAGAAACTAACACAGTAAATTAAATAAAGAACGACAAGCAGATAAACTAACACAGTAAGTTAAATAAAGAAAGACAAGCATAGAAACTAACACAGTAAATTAAATAAAGAACGACAAGCAGATAAACTAACACAATAAGGTAAATAAAGGGAGACAAGCAGATAAAGCAACACAGTAAGTTAAATAAAGAACGACAAGCAGATAAACTAACACAGTAAGTCAAATAAAGAAAGACAAGCATAGAAACTAACACAGTAAATTAAATAAAGAACGACAAGCAGATAAACTAACACAGTAAGTTAAATAAAGAGAGACAAGCAGATAAACCAACACAGTAAGTTAAATAAAGAAAGACAAGCATAGAAACTAACACAGTAAGTTAAATAAAGAAAGACAAGCAGATAAACTAACACAGTAAGTTAAATAAAGAGAGACAAGCAGATAAACCAACACAGTAAGTTAAATAAAGAAAGACAAGCAGATAAACTAGCACGGTGAGTTAAATAATGAAAGACAAGCATAGAAACTAACACAGTAAGTTAAATAAAGTGAGACAAGCCTAGAAACCAACACAGTAAATTAAATAAAGAAAGTCAAGCATAGAAACTAACACAGTAAATTAAATAAAGAAAGACAAGCAGATAAACTAACACAGTAAGTTAAATAAAGAGAGACAAGCAGATAAACCAACACAGTAAATTAAATAAAGAACGACAAGCAGATAAACTAACACAGTAAGTTAAATAAAGAGAGACAAGCAGATAAACCAACACAGTAAGTTAAATAAAGAAAGACAAGCAGATAAACTAGCACGGTGAGTTAAATAATGAAAGACAAGCATAGAAACTAACACAGTAAGTTAAATAAAGTGAGACAAGCCTAGAAACTAACACAGTAAATTAAATAAAGAAAGTCAAGCATAGAAACTAACACAGTAAATTAAATAAAGAAAGACAAGCAGATAAACTAGCACGGTGAATTAAATAACGAAAGACAAGCATAGAAACTAGCACGGTGAATTAAATAACGAAAGACAAGCATAGAAACTAACACAGTAAGTTAAATAAAGAGAGAGAAGCAGATAAACTAACACAGTAAGTTAAATAAAGAGAGACAAGCATAGAAACTAACACAGTAAATTAAATAAAGAGAGAGAAGCATAGAAACTAACACAGTAAATTAAATAAAGAAAGACAAGCAGATAAACTAGCACGGTGAGTTAAATAAAGAAAGACAAGCATAGAAACTAACACAGTAAATTAAATAAAGAAAGACCAGCAGATAAACTAACACAGTAAGTTAAATAAAGAACGACAAGCAGATAAACTAACACAGTAAGTTAAATAAAGAAAGACAAGCCTAGAAACTAACACAGTAAGTTAAATAAAGTATGGTGGAAATATTAAATTGTGTCATAATTCAGAGCTGGAATTGCAAACTTCTCGGTGAGTTCATTTCTACGTTGATATCAAATTCTTAAACTACATCGCGTACACTAGTGCGTTGGTCTTCCAAAATGAGTTTTGATATAGCTCTGACGTTCTCATTGGTAATGCAACTTTCGAAAATGAATTTTTTCATGAATTGCTTATATATATATTGACATTACATTGAAAACTAAGATTTACTCACTTTATATTATATAAATTTTTAACATCTGGGGCTTCTCCAATAAATTGCTTTATTTCGTTTGTGAAAAACTTTTCAGGTTTTTTAGGTTTATATCCTTCAGATTTTCTTTTAAGTAAGGCATGTAACAATAACTCATCAAAATAAACAATTAACTGGTTTTGTGAGAAGCGCTAGCCTTATTTTTGTCCTCCCAATCCATAAATTGAGAGTACACTCACAATTACACTGTCGACGCGCGTTTCGATAACCAAATTTTCGTCTTCAGTGACTGAAGGTAAACTCAGTTAACTTGGTTATCGAAACGCGCGTCAAACAGTGTAATTGTGAGTGTTAGTGTAGTGGTAGTGTAAATAGTGTGTTCAGTATGAATATCTCCATCGCCATCCGGCTATACGGTGTTGCCAAAAGTACTTTGTATTGTAGTATGACGAAATAAAAATATAGTGGGATTACCCCGTATACAACGACATGTTATATCATTTATTTACTTAGAAACAATAACCGTCCAAGTGTTCGGCACCTTTGACTCGACGAACAAACAAAATAAAATTGTACTTTTCCTCTATTATACTTTTTTTAGGGTTGTCGAAACAGAAACACGCGGTGCTGAGTAAACTAAGTTCGCGAAAGGTGTGATCCACATTATCTGAGGCTACCATATAAACTGTATCGTATTAAGATAGCGGTTTTTTTAATGATTCTTTGATCTATACCGACATATACGGAATTAGACGGGGACGCGACCATTTTATGGAAGATGAGTGATCAATGACTTTGGATAATTTAATGGTTCTTGGTAATGACAGGTATTGCGTTTATTGTTTGCATACTATGATAAAGATTAACTTTGTACCGTAAAGAACGATTTTGTGTCACTAATTATTGTATTATGTTATAATACAGGGTGTGTTGAATATATTGTTAGTTTGTTATTTCTATAAATGGAACATAATAAAACGAAAATAAACATACAACATTATAGAAATAGAAAATGTTATACTTTAAAACTGAACCTATTAGATAGACAACCATTCACACATCTATCATTATAATCAATCAAATTTTTACTTTACAAGTTTATCATCAATTATGTACTTTCATTGTCCCGTATTATATTTTCGATGCTTTCTTCCTTTTTAAGTCCTATCGATAATGTTGAATTCCCACAGTAACTCCCATGGATGGTTACGAGCCCCGACGGCGAAATCGTAGACGGTGGTGTATCTCTATGAGGGTTGCTACTCAAGTTTTGACATATGTCAACACTGATGTGAATATGTCAGATATGACATTGCCCCAGTTTGACATTGACGTACGAGTGCAATTTGACTTGTCTACAAGTACTGGAAGCATTCATTTTGGTACAAAAATTTATCGTTTGGGATGATTTTCGAAAATCAACTCGCTTCGAATTCAATCGTGGTCGAACTTCGCTGCAAGAATTGCAGATATTGCAAGACATATCGTGAGATTGAAGCATACTAGGACATTCAATATTACATGGATATTTGGCTATCGAAAAGATCTGTTCGAGTTGGATACCCCATAATTTGACAATCGCTTAAAAAAAGCTCGTGTCGATTTTATATATCATCACTATTCCATTGAAGCAACGTAGAACGGTCAATTCTGAATGGTAAACCGGAATTTGTTTGCCCTGGAGTGTTTTGACACCCAAAGATTTCTTCTTCCAACGTTTTTCTTCACCTGAAGAAGCGGTTGATGCGTTCCAATCACATGCTTTGAAGGTACCTCCAAATGCTTCGGCAATTGGTTCAAACGCATGCAAAAGATCTCAATGGAGAATATTTCGAAAAACATATCCATGTATAAATGTTTGTTTTGCTATTTGTCTACATCAAAATATAGATCTTTTATAGGACTTTTATAGCTGTACAATAGAAGGTTTGGACAGGCCAAAACCTATTTTAAATCCAACAAATTTCATCTAGTTGTGTATTCTCGACAGTTGTAGTTGCAACTTGCAAAGTGCAACGTGCAGTCTATTGTAATTTCAAATATAGACGCGGTTTATACCTAACCAAAGCTTCGGAACAGTTTGAGCGATTCGCCAAAATTGGAGGAAAAAAACCAAACAGTCGCCCAGGGCGTCATAGAGCAGAAAGTGCATTATAGAATAAAATATGGCGTAAAACGGCACGCAAAGGTGATAGCACACAAAAAAATTGAGTTTTCTTTATTCTAATTTCATCAATTTGTAAATAAGTAAATAAAACGCGCTCAAAAAATCCCTTGGAAGCTGATTCCACAGGCTTGCACTTCTCCGAACAACAAGTCCGGATAAATTGTCGTTCTGGGTACTGGTATTCATGAGCCACGTCTTGCAAATACTAGTCCAGCTCCAATTTTCTTTCTTTTATGCTCTAAGCCGTCCAAATTTCTGGAAAACTCTGGATCGTGTTAGTGTTTTGTAATTTTTCATATGTAAGTTTGTTAATATTGTCAGATTTTGTAAGTGTTGATGGTGAAAGTGAAATTTAACTCAATAAAAACGTTAGCTACAGAAGGGAAAGTATTCAAAGGGAAAACTGGAATTTTCATTATAATATCGAAAAAACCTATTTTATAAATGATTCGTGTAAATAGTATCTTACATTATTTTTATTTCTTTATATGGTTTTGCTGATTTTCAGTAAGGAAAATTTACCTTTACAAACTTCTGATCACTAAGAAAGGCCACGTATTGCTGGAAAATAATTCTTCTCCAGAGAAGAATATTTGACAGTAGACAAAGTTCTTGACAAGTTTTTAGAAGCATTAGGTTTTTTTCAATAGAAGAAAGCGATGTAGAAGGCTACATATATCTGTCTTTTCTCGCACTACTTCCGAGAATCCCCCCTCGATCACCTTTGCGTCTGGGAATCGACCTCCATCGTCTTGATGTATTATGCCGTATACCACGTAATCATTGATCTTAATTGAGTTAGATAATGCAGTTTTCCGGAAACTTGGATGACCTTCTGATGAGTGGCGCCGCTTTCCGGTCATCTCCAGTTTCCGGCTCTTCTGACCTGGTATATATACGAGCTGGATCTGGCAGCCAACACTTATCTTACTCCTATAGGAGCCAACAGACTTGAACGACGGGACTTGTCTTGGACCAACGCTGGGACATCCAACCTCGTCAAACCTGGTTGAAATCTGGGTAACTTCATCCTATAGTTAGCCAGACTTGGGTTTATCTAGGCAACCAGGCCTGGTCCAGGCTGGCAAACCAAGCAGGGGACATTGTTATCATTCCAGAGTCCCACCAAGTCTGGGCCAGAGGCTTCCAAGCTACGGCCAGAGCTGTACATACTTGGCCTATACTGGGCCCATCGTAAATCATGTAAGGTTACTTTAGATCATGTTTTTATTACAAAAATGTTAATTATCAAACAATCTATATCGTTTTTCAACAACAACGCACCAGCTTTCTTAAATGTTTTGTTATATAATAAATGATGATGGTTCAAAATTGAAAATTTTGAAATGATTATAATTTTATACGAACAATCTTCTTCTGAATTTATGGAACAAATAAAAACAAAAACTTCGTCATTAATTGTATATATATATATATAAATTAGATGTATCCAACGTAACCTGAGAGGTATCAATCACCAACCGAAATAACAGGTGTTTCGAATCCCCCAACCACATCCACTCCCTCGTACATGAATAATTCAGTAAGAATGCAAGGTGCTTTTTCGAAATTTCGCCAGTGGTTATCTTTTATACCAACCCAGGAGTCTACTAATTTTCAAACAACAACTACCACTGCTGAATATGCCTTGAAACTATAGGTAGGTAGGTATATAAATATTTCGATGCCTGTAAATTGAACACCTGCTTTACATTTAAGAAATAAATCTATTTGTAAATTAATCTTTGTACGAAGTCGATTTTCAAATTAGTAATCGATGAAATATATATTTTAGACATATCAGATATAAGAACGAGAAGGTGTCCTTTGTATTGGTACGAACTATTCAAAAATTATATATCGAGGGTTATTATGGCAAATCATAATATTCAACTTTGATCTGAATTGTTGCATCATGGTATGATAGTCATCTCCAGTAACAACTTTTGCAATTAAATCTTGATAAATACGAGGAGAATCTTTCGATTCGGTATTGAGTCCCACACCGGTTCCAAGGGACCGCTGATTGACTTAGCTGTAGAGCCACGGAGATCCGTTGCAACCGCCCCATCGCGGAAATCAATATCTCAATGATTATTGCCTGTGAAACGCTTAGTTTTCGGATTAATCTACGTTAGAAGGACTTCTTAGCCCCCCAGACTATATCATATATAACGATCTGAATTTTGGTCCTCAATGTTGGATTTCATCGTTAACATATATCTACGTAGCCTCAACATAAAGTGTTTCCACTTTTTTCACTTCATTTTTTGACAAATTTTCTTTCCTCTTCTCTACCACTTGAAACTTCGATCCAATGGCGATTCAATCAGGTCCAATCCTTGTTTTGGAAATGCTGGTCCATGCTGCAATTTCTTTTGTGTGTAGGCGCCGCTCTCTTAGAACAATTTCTTCAACTTATTCAATTTTTTATGGAGTAGACATCGTCACAGGCCCTCCAGCACGTGGGTCATCTTCTAACGATTCTTTAATATATGTACCACAGCTTCTGAAGATTCATATTTTTTATGTCCAAACTTGGGCCAAGCTCTAGCTTGGAAGCTGTTATTGGTCCAGACTTGGTGGGACTCTGGAATGATAACAATATCCCCTGCTTGGTTTGCAAGCCTTGACCAGGCCTGGTTGCCTAGATAAACCTAAGCCTGGCTGACGATACATTGGCCGGGGCTGAGTTACCCAGACTTCAACCAGGCTGGGGCCATTATTGTTGTGCCAAGACCGGGTTTCCCAACGTTGGCCCAAGCTAAGCCCCGTCGTTTAAGTCTGGGGGCTCCTACATGGGAAGCGCCAGGTAAACGAAAAGGTAGTTCGAGTACATAATATAACTCGTGACGGATTTATCACCTAGAATGTAGTACCTAATCCACTTAGTGAATTTGGAAAATTCAAAAATTAATACCTAGTATTTCTAGATTCTTTAAATTGGATTTTAGCATTAGATAATTTGTAAAACTTTATGTTAGGTTAGGTTAGCTCAATAATCTGCATAATCTTCCATCACTAGTTGTCTAATCTTCATGACAACGACGATCACGAGCTGGCATTTTGTAACAGAAGTTAAAATATTATAGCGGGTATTAAAATCGCGCACACTAGGTCTATAAAATGGGCGAGTATGGTGAAGAAGTAGAACAATGAAAAAAGTTTTGATAACTACTTAAACTTACTATATAATTACATCAACAAAACAATATACAGAACGTAAAACTGAACTAAGTGGCGCGTGCCGAAACTCTAGGAGCTGCGTAACTCCTATAAGATCTTGGTGTTCGAAATCAAGACAACCACGATCACGAGATGGTACAGAAGTTAAAATATTATGGCGGGTATTAAAATCGCGGCACACGCCTCTTCGGCGAAACTACTTATAAATCTTAAATATACTATTTTGAGAGTTCTAAATACAGTCCTGGAATTTGTTAATGAACGTTTGAATATTTCATTCAATTCAATCAAAAGTTTTGAAAAAAATTCGATTATTATCAGGAGCTTATTTATATAAGTACATCTGGGTTCGATCTTTCCCACATTATCACGTGACATGGATCCAGATTATTATTCACTTGGACGAATTGCTGTTTAATAAAAGTTATTATGAGTTAATAGCTTCTTATAGACGAGATAGGATCTTAATAGTATTATATTCCAAATCGCCCACTTTTTAAAGTGGCAACGTCGCATTTCACAGCTGCACGTATAAGTCATATTTTATTTTAATCAAAGATTGCTTTGTGAGTCGACGAGAAGGTGTAAGAAATTTCGTTTTTGTTTATAACAATTTTGCGGCGTTTCCATTTTTGAGGATATAATTCAAAATGTTGCAGACAGCTGCAAAAGTCTGCCAGGAATACTCCTCGGTGGATATTAATTTTTTTTTTCGTATTTTACCAAAAAAAGGTTTTATATTTAGGTCAAATTTCTACAGATGATATCCAAAATATATCAACCTCTTGAAATCCACCGTCTTATTTAAAGTCATAACAATAGTTTTTAATGAATGAGAGAGTAATAAAATGATGAAGCATCCGTAATCCATAAGCGTATCAATAGTTTTAGTTGACAGTTTAAATATTTTTTTACGAAAGAACCTTCATATAAATATAATAACTATAAATTTCTTTAATTTATTAGACCTCGTGCTTTGCAAAGAACTGAACTAATCCACCTCCTTAACAGTCTATTATGCCCTTATTGAGTCACATCTCCGATATGCCCTTCCCTTCTGGGGAAGAGAGCTGTTAGATATTTACTCGGACTAAGCAGTAGGGCTCACTGCAGGCACTTCTTTAAAAAATTAAAAATTCTGACTCTTCGTTCCTTAGCTGCATACTCCACGTTCGAAATTAGTTAAAGGCTCGATATTGTACAATGCAAAAAAATGCACAATCACTCGCCAATGGAAATCTTTTCCCGCATTCCGCAATAATTTGAGGGCATATTTACTGGATTTAGTTATTTTTATGTTTGTTTTTTTTATTTTTTACAATTTTTTGACAATATAGCATTTCCTTCTCTCTCTCTCTCTCACACACACACCTTTTGATATGTTTATGTTTCTTAATTTTAGGTCTTTTCGGGTTTAAAATTAGTTTCTTTAAAAAAAATAATAAAAGAACTAATTTCAAATCCGAGGAGATCTAAAATCAAAAACATTCAAAAGCATAAATATAATAAATATATAGGGTGTATACTCAGTGGCGGCGCCAGGCATGTGCGAGCTGTGCGATCGCACAGGGCCCCGTGCCTACCGGGGCCCCGCAGGGCTATCAATCTGTCAGTATTTTTGGTAATTATACACTTTCACGGTCACCTGGTTCTTTGGCTCTAGAAAATCGAAAAATGGATGGATTTTAATGATCTTGGTCTGAAAATGTTCCATTTTACGGCGGATTTATAAAAAAAATTAGTAGAAATAGCTGGAATGAAAATTTCTCATAGTTTTACTGTTTTAAATCTTAAAAAAAACAGTTTTGCAAAAAAATCCTTTACAATAAATTATGGTAATTATACACTTTCGCGGTCACCTGGTTTTTTGGTTAGGTTAGGTTAGGTTAGGTTAGGTTATGTTAGGTTAGGTTAGGTTAGGTTAGGTTGGCTCTAGAAAATCGAAAAATGGATGGATTTTAATGATCTTGGTCTCAAAATGTTCCATTTTACGGCGGATTTATAAAAAAAAAAGTTTTTCTACTATTTAAAGTTTAAAACTATTAAAAACCGCAAATTCAGCCACTACCCCCGTGTTTTTCATAAATTCGTCGTAAAATGGAACATTTTGAGACCAAAATTATAAAATTTATCTATTTTTCGATTTTTAATGGTGCAAAAACTATTAGCATTGAAGAATATAGTACGAAAGTATTCACGAAAATTGATTGTTTTTTATCGATTTCATTTTAAGCTATAAAAACTGAAAAAATCATTCTTTTTGGATTTTTTTTTTAAATTGTTTATTAATTTATGTAGAATACAAAAAAAAATATAAGAACTTTATCTGATAATGAGATAATTTTTTGTAAAGGATTATTTTGCAAAACCGTTTTTTTTACGATTTAAAACAGTAAAACTATGAGAAATTTTCATTCCAGCTATTTCTACTAATTTTTTTTATAAATCCGTCGTAAAATGGAACATTTTGAGACCAAGATCATTAAAATCCATCCATTTTTCGATTTTCTAGAGCCAAAAAACCAGGTGACCGGGAAAGTGTATAATTACCATATTTTTCAGAAAGCTGTGAAAGTTTTAATGTTTTAAAGTCTAGTGCCCCGCAAATATTGAAGTATGCAATCAAACTTTTAAATCGCGAAACTGCTATGCTACTGCTATTTTCCGGGGAAGGGCCCCCCTCTAATTCTCCTCGCACAGGGCGCCGCCACTGTGTATACTTATATTTTTACCTGCTCATAACTACTAAACAAATTAAGATAAAAAAGTTTTATTTTTCCTCAAGGTACGTTAGGAACATTATGTCAAAATTTATATGGAAACAACTATAATATACAGAGTGTTTAAGGTCTCCCATGTGTCACATTATGATTTCGCAATATCACGTTTCATGTTTCGAATGTTTTTGGTCGACATTTACGAAATTCAACACGACCACGATTGAATTCGGAAAACCAGTGAAACATGATTGCTGGAGATGGTGCTTCATCACCAAAAAACGAAACGAATTGATCGGTACACGGTTTAATCCACGTGGAAAGTCATCGCGCGAAAATATTGATGAATATTTCAATTATTTGCAAATAACACTCAGACCAGAACATGTTCTGAATACGTTAACCATTAAAAATGTCAAACTTCAAGATGACAATGTCAGATTTGACATATTTACATCAGTGTTGCCATATCTTCCCCTGTTAATCAACGACGTTGGGTTTTGCCTCAATTTATGTTTTAGTTGGGACATAGAGGGCAAGAATGCAAATAAGAGTCTGCTTGCTTGAAATGCGAGCACAGGATGGACACAATTAAGTGTCCTTATTTCAAAGATATAATATACGGACGGGTAAAAGATTATAATCCAACAGGGATGTCGCTATTTATATGAAACCCGAACAACGCAATTTATTTACTATATACACTTAGCAATTTACCCCGTATAATTTTTAGGTAATAATTTGGTCGAACCTATGTAGGTCAAAACTTGCACACGATATAGTCTTTAAGATCAAAGGGATGGATAACGGATAAGAAGGAAGGGGTGGCAATAGCAGTTCAAAAGGTTAACTTGGAATTTGACATTTCTATTTGAGGAAATGAAATGGAAATTTGACAGCTGTTGTTGGAAAGATGATATTTTGAGGACAGTCACGTTTCAAATTATTTTCATACGTTCAATATTCCACCTCCAGCTCGATTTATTGACGAAATAGCGTATTAAATGAACCACCTCCGGGTTCCAAATAAGGAGAAACGCTTTTTTGCATATTAACTAAAATACTGGATCTCCTACAACGCAATACCTCTCTTGAAAAAAATAAAAATATAAAAAGTTATTTTATCTTTTATGGCTACTGTTCATATAAATTATGATAAAAATTTGTCGGCAAAGATGAAAGTTGTATATCTATAAATGTTTCAATATTTTTTTATCTATATTATATATTGACTACTATGACAAAAAACCGATAAGGCGGTACTTTGATGTCGATATATATATTTTTTCACCGAGTGGTGTATTTCAAATTGCTTTAGAAAAATAATTGATTCTTATAAATTTTCTTCGGATTTATTAACGGAATTCAACTACGCATTTTCTAGAAGAAATCGTAAAAATACCTAAAGTTTCTTCATAGTTTTTCTTCGTATCTTCAATATGAAGTTTTAATTTGAAATTGGCGACATAAAATTTGACGTCGAATGAAATAAAATACTGACAATAATTTAAGAAATTAGCAATAAAAGAACCCAAAAACAGAGAGAGAAATCGAGATTCGTTAGTTATATTGGAATTGGCCCTGATATAGGAGTTACTTCTCTGCAGAGCTGCGGTTATGGTGATAGATTCGTGATTGTACTGCTCCAAACCGAAAAAAGAGAAAAACTAACGACCACACGTGGTTAAAAAAGAATTTTTGTTTTTTGTTTGCTTTTTTCTTTGTTTCCCCCCCTTTTTTTGAATTTTTTTTGTTTATTTTTAATAGGAAATCTTGTAACTCGATGTCGGACAACTATAGCTGTGGCTGCATTATTCCTTTTCGTAGGCTGATTAACTGTTTCACCAGGTAATAAGAAAATCGCAGAAAACCTGAAACATCGACGATCAAAATAACCCAGATTAGGTCGCTGCTTTATATGTTGTACTATCCCCCCCTACATCTTCTTTTTATATTAAAAATTAAGTTACCAATTTCAATTTAATCAAAAGCTTTGTATTCCCATCGAGGAATGTTAAGAAGCTCTTGCAGATTATTGAAAAAAAACGTAACTCTCCTTTGTAGCACGTTTGAAACATCAAATGGAGATCTGCAGATTGGACTAGAAGATATTTGGATTTCCAATTGAGCCTCATAACGCATTTCCTAAGCTATGGGTTCTGTAGCTACTTCTTCAGACTTTGAATCAGTCAGTAGCAATCAATATGACTCGTTCTTTAGTACATCTTCTACATTTCCTCTTTGATCTTGAAATTTCTGTCTTTATCTGCGTCCATACCAGTACACTTGGGTTCAGTTCGCAATGATATGGTGGAGATTCAACAACAGTCTATCCATGAATTTCATATTTTTTGATTTTCTTTTCACGAAGGGAAGAGCCATTTCTAGTCCATTTTTCAGTGTTCAAATCATTCACAGCCTTCAAAAGAGTTTCCAATCCAAATTTATTTTTGCTACATATGCGAGGAATATGTGTTTGAAGATAATAGAAAAGTTATATCAGTATTGAAGACATTGCACTCGTAGGAAAAAAAATCGACCAATCGACATCCCCGCAATTGCAAGTCACTAGCTTCCACAGTTGAAAAATAACCTTTTTATGCTAATTAAGGCTAATTAAGGGTAAGTGACCATTATCTAAGATTATAAACATTACCCACCACGAGCAGTTTAGCCATCAAACGTGATAAAGGTGCTCAAGCGGTTACCCTATAGCGACAAGGCCAGAGCTAGCGAGAAGTGGCCAGTATGCTGAACAAGAAGCAGTCTGTTGTTTCTAGAATTAAAGAAACTGGTAACTTTCATCGGAGAGACTGAGAAATCTCGCCCCTAATGGTGTTCAAGTCAAACAAGAACTCAGAATAATGCGAGGAATGGCTCTGAGTGGCTGGATAGGTAGAAGAACGCTCAAGGCAGCTAAGGCCAAGGATTTGCCCCAAATTAATCCCAACCTTCCAGGATGGCCGTCTAAGATTTACCAGTTGGGACTTCGTTCTGTTTTCCAATGGGAGCAGAGTGTTACAGTATGGTAGCGATGGAGGAGAACGTGGACTTTGATTCGCGCGGCGTTGAAGAAAAGAAGACGTGGCTTTTGGAGGAGATTCCTGGATGACGATAGAAGCCAAAACCGAGTTTTGGTTTTTATCGAAACTGGAGGTGGAATTAACGACGAATCGATATATAGAGATACTTTTTGTAATGGAATGGAGCTTCTGTGATCTCGAAAATCCTCATATTCGACCAATTTACAAAAGCATTTTCACTTGGCTCCAGGAGGCGACGTATAAACCGCGTACCGGGTACCCAGGAGGTCATCACCTTCATGATACTCATGTTCAATGTTCTGCAAAACTCTCCATATGTTGGAGACTCTATTAGACGATGTAGATGTCTGCCACCGGGTACCTAGAAGTCCTTTTCTGTTATGATATTCGTAATCATCGACACGAAAATCGGAAAGGAAAGTTGATGATTTCCAATTTTGAAGGACCTCCAGAATCAAATGCACATTGCTGCAACTGGATCCGACTTATTCTACAAAAATTCCTTGGTTTTGTCCTTTTTTGAGCCTCCTACAGGACGATAAAATAAAATAATACGAAAATAAGTATGTAAGGATATATAATTATTAAATATTCTCGCAGTGCTTCCTAAAATGCCACCCCCAAAACTGTAACGATTTCGCCCTTCCATGAGTTTTTGTTGATGCCCACCAATGGCAGAGCGAGAAACTAAAACGAAAGGCGGTAACGAAACAGAGCTACTAGATCGACCAGTGGCATTAAGTAGGTAGCGTGGATATCAGTTGACTGTAGTAAGGTGATACCGACAGATGCTGTTAGATTCAGCCACCGCTATATACAGTGTGTATACAAAATTAAGTGTTACAGTGATTAGTGACTACGTTTGAAATGAACTTGAATCAGTTTCTAGATTGCGATAAACAAGGTATCTACAATATAAATTTTTTTTTTATGAAAAACGTATGGAAACATGTCGTACGACAACATATTATATAATCAAATTTTAAATATTGTTGTAAGTATCTTATTTGGTACTTACTTTTTGGATTATCTATCATAGTATGCAATTTTAGGTTATATATGTACAAATTGAACGGTTTTTTAATAATATAAATTTACTAAATTTTTATAATGAAATTTATAACATATTCACGTAATTATTAATACCTGAAATTTTCAAAAACATCATATTTTGAATATAAAAAATACAGTTTTCCAAAATGTAATTTTATATGAACTCCTACCCCATTTATAATGAATACAGGGTGTTATATCTATGGAACAATTATAATATCACCTTCTTAGCGTAAAAAAATTGAAGGAAAACATTTTTTTTAATTGGAAATTAAGGAAAAATATGACGTAATAACCTCCCTCAACCTAAACTGCACTGTAGATTTTTATAAATAGTTTAAGCATCATATTTATCCCTTAAATATGAACCTCGTAAGCAAAATCTTTTGGTAAAAACTCATCTTCATAACTTATAATCCTTCAGGAACTAGTAGATGATCCTGATAGAACATCTGCAGTTTTGTAAACAAATTATGTGATATTCATTTACGGAAAGCATTCTAGTGAAATCTGTTATATTTTTGAAATAAATCTCAGCTTTAAAAACTGCATTTTCGTCAAGTTACAGGACTAATATTATACTATATTAGAAAAATTACATCCTGATCTAACCATTTAGAAGTATTTGGTTCCAATAACTTATAGATAGTCCCTAAATTCTTCGCGACACATTCGAAAAAAAGCAGAACAAGTTTTTGGGTTCCTTTTTCATCTGTCTGAGTCATCACACGCTACGTTTTGCTTAATTGGTACCATATAGAACCGTTTTTTGATTGCTTGATCACTGGAGACGAATAATTAGTCCTAGATGATGATTCAAAACGCAAAAGGAAGTATCTCTTTTTGAAATAATCATCACCAGGATCGTAATTGAGTATTTGCAGTTTGGTGAACAAATTATAAAGCAAACTTTGATAAAAAAACATTCCAGTGAAATCCTGATGAAGCAACGCCATTAAAATTAACTTTTCGTCAAGGATTATATGATACTAGGTTGCAGGACTAATTTTTTCGCAAAAGCTTTTCGTGAAAATCCCGTTGCTTCTTTTCCGAGCAAATATATAGATATAAAGCAATTCCCAGACCTCAATACTTTCGAATTTTTTATACCGAAACCGGAGAAATAAATAAGAAATGATTATGATTCAATTAAAATTTCGTTTTTTAGTTTTAACCGTAGTAAAAGTGATTTTTTTCGGTACATTTATCATCCGGGAGCAGTAGTTTCAGCTGAATAGTCTAAAGCTTCATCAGGTAAAGCAATCCTGATAGATTTATTCAAAACAAAGGACTTTTTGTCTTATTTTCTTCACTTTGCTTCAAATTTCCACTATTTTTCGATATAGTTGACTGAATCATTAATTTCTTTTGCAGTATCTCCTCGACTTTACGACTTCGGTCAAATTAAATTGGAAGCGGATAATCCATCGCCAATTTTAACCCCACCACATACACCGACGTACTGTAACATGTCGCCGCCGTTAGTAAATCTCCCTTATCCTCAAAGCTGGTATCGATCTGATTCAATGGAACCGAACTTTCCAACGGTGCATTCATACAACGCAGTTTTCATGAATCATTGGTTCAGAAACGCTGCCATTTACCATACCAGGGATCATTATCAAGATATGAACATGCCAAATAGGACACCTACTGGACCTAAACCTCTGGGAACTACAACGAGACCGAAAAAACAATTCATTTGCAAATATTGTAATAGACAATTTACTAAAAGTTATAATTTGTTAATACACGAACGTACTCATACAGACGAAAGGCCGTATTCTTGTGATATATGCGGAAAGGCTTTCAGAAGACAGGATCACTTGAGAGATCACAGGTATGCATGCACCCGCCATCTATTAAACACATTTTATATTAAAAAAAAACTTTCGTTTGTTTCAGATATATTCATAGTAAAGAAAAACCCTTCAAATGCAACGAATGCGGCAAAGGTTTCTGTCAATCTCGAACTTTGGCCGTACATAAAATCCTACATTTAGAAGAATCGCCGCACAAATGCCCCGTATGTTCAAAATCCTTCAATCAACGATCGAATCTTAAAACCCACATGTTGACTCACACGGAACGTCCCGTTGAATGTATGCTGTGTTCACAATTTTTCGTGAATTACACGGAACTCAAAAGTCACGAAATGACGCACTGTCAAAGGAAGTCGACATACGAATTACAGGTACCTAATTTAGTGACCGCAGCTACTACTTGTTTGGATTTAACAACGAAAAAAGTTAGCGACGATCATTCTAAGACTAATGTTAAACTAGGTTTTTCCATAGAGGATATAATGAAACGTTGATTCAGATCTTTAAACATATTTATCAAAATGTTGACTCGTTTTAAAAGAAGTTACTCAAGTTTCATATTTTAATAAATTCATTTGAATTACTTCTAGCGCCGCGACTCGAGCTCTCGTTCACCGACGAGTTTATACGATCTAGATTTATTCTCGAATGTTCTGCTTCGAGATTTCTATTGAGCCCTTCGCGCGTATATAATTTCGTAAGATTAAAATTGAGTTTGATTTAATATAAACAGAATATCGTATCTAGAGCTTGTTTACAGTGTTCTTTTTTGATTTCGCCGATTCCAAACTGATTTTGAATACGTGAACAAAATAGTTGAACTAATATTTTTTATTTATACATCGGGTGTTATTTTATTTTACTAAAAATTTCCGGATTAGTTGCATTAAATTAAGATTTCGGACGTTCATCAAAGTTTAATTCTTAAATGAAAAAATTATTAACAAATAATTTCACCACTCACTTTCCGGATAATATTTACGTAGATTTTCCTTGGTTTCTTTAATCCTCACGTATAAATAAAGTTGGAAACTCGAAATCCTGATATTATAGTACAAGGTGTCTCAAAAAAAGAACAAATAACGAGTTTTTTTTTTTAAATAAAATCGTCCAAATAACGTAAACTTTAGATTTGACATAACCCGACATGAAAAAATCCATAGGTGTGAAATAGGGACTGCGTGAAGGCCAAATCACGAACTCATAGCCACGTGTGAAGCTGCTCCGTCCCACTGGAACCATGTTCTTTGGTTAAAACCATTGAAGTTTCACAATTCAGACACGAAGAAGTCGACTAACATCTGCACATAATGCTCTGAATTCATTTTAACTGTGCCAAACGGGGTTTCGGATGTTTATGTTGCATGTAACAATGACCTTCTTCCGGAAACTTTGGAAAGCGCTTAGTCATCTGGTTTACGAAGTCAAGCCTCTGATTACTGGTGCTTCATTTCTTGTACCGACTGAATTTTGTAAAAGTGCATCTCCAAAATGTATTTAAAGCAACAATACGCTTCCGAATAGAGTCAGGCTCGTCACGAACAGACAGAGCAAGACTGTCAACGTTTTCGACCGTTCTAGAAGACTTTGGACGCCCGGATTTTGGTTCGTATTCGTTTTCCAATTAATTAACCGCCTGAATCATTATTTAAACAACGAAAAATGCATAAATTTCTACGCCGAATTACCTTTTGATTGACATAGCTGCGTTCACGCAATAAACAATACTTTTTTGAGACACCTTGTATCTGTCAGAGATCAATTGAAGTTTCGGGGTTTAGTACCGTAGTAAATATTATAAAGAAACTGGTTTGAACTTTTAGTAGCTTCTTTTTATCAAAATATTGTAAAAAAATGTACAAACAACTTGAAGGAAAAAGATTTAAAGCGCATACGATCTAAAAGTGTATTTCAGAAAATCGAAACATATTTTTCACTTATTTTCATTTCATTTGCCAAGTAATTCTCTTCCGACTCGACAGCGAGTCAAAATTCATTATTTTTCCGACGTGGTGGAAACAGATAAAATCGTAGGACGACTTTGGTGAAACTGGAATCTTCCTGGGAGCTAAACCCTGCGTTACATTCAACCCCCAAAGGCAAGGAACATTGTCTTAATACCTGGTCGTACTCCGTTCTTTTCCGCGGTTGTCAAAAATGCCGATGAGGATTTTTTTTCACCTTCCAATTGCTAATTCGACAATTTTTGACTACTGTCGATTCAAGGGCTTCGTTTCAAAGTCGTAATGATCAAACCAAAACGTAATAATTCAATTCCATCAGCGTAGGATCATCAAATAGTCTTCTGCCCTTCACATTCCAGGTTGTTTTTCACTTCGTCAGCCTACAACTAAACACAACTCCCTAGTATTTGTGGGATTTTCAATATTGGTTGTTGCGGTGGGTCTTCATCTCTTGGAATCTTCTACTTGCCGTTTCCTCAGCTATCTTCTTCTTCTTGTCCTGATTCTTGGTAGATCTGATGCACCAAGGAATTAGATTTGAAACTTCTTACGGTTACTTCAAATCATATGATGGAGAATGAAGAATAACGTTGATGAAATTCCAGTTCTTGCTTGGATCTTTTAGTAATAAGTCCTTCATCTTTTCCGTTAGATAATTGACGTGGTCTTTGGATAGAATTCCGTGGTTTTTCCAACGATATTTCGTATTTGTGCATCGTTTTTCCGTTATCTTCTGGCCTCTTCCTTTTACTTTCAAAGAATATAGCTTGTGTCTTCTTTATGGTGCTGCTGTTCAAATTGTACGCACGTCCTGAAGATCTGACTCTTTGCGCCCAGTTCATTTCAAATCAAACATCCACATTTTATGAACATAAAAATCACTAAGTTGCTGCCAGTCTGGGAAAACTTTATTGACGAAATATGAGGTTAATCAAAGCATTTGACAATGTTTGTTTTGTCATTTTATTCCACTGCTAATCCAACCTCAAACCTTCACTCAATCTTTAGCTAATTATAGACCTTTTGATATGTTTAGGTTTCTAAACCTTTTTGATTTTAGGTCTCTTCTGTTTCAAAATTCTGATTTTTTTCCAAGTAATTTTCTTGTTTAATCAAAATATTTTGAAAAAGACTTAAAGTAAAGTCGAAAAATAGTTTTGAAACTGAAGAGACCTAAAATAAAGATTCAGAAACATAAATTATGGACATTTTGATAATTTTTCCAAGTAAAATTTTGTATCTAGATATATTTGGTGCTTAAAGCACGTTTCGGTAAAAGTTTGCTTTTTATTTTTTTCCTTTATGAACCCATGTATGTTTGCCAAAGATGTTAAATGTTATGTGTCTACCTCTTAAGAGACTGAAAAGGAACCAATTCGACAGTTACCTTTAGATCTCACACTAACAGATTTAATATATTAGTTATTTATAAGAAATGTAGAGTTGCCACTACAATAAAAACATAGGTATGTCCTCCCCTTTTATTTAGGAAAACTTTCACATATAAAAATTGCTAGAATTATACTTAGAAATGTCAAATTTTGCGGTATTTCTTCAAGAAGATTCTTATTTTTCAAAATGAAATACAAAAAACAATCAAGGTTTGGCCCTGATATAAGAAAAGTTTCTCTGCAAGAGTTGTGGTGCATTATTGAACTGGTTACCACCAGTTCACAAGAAAACCTCATAAAACTTGCAATACCAATGAACGTAAGGTTCTTATTTGATAGAAGGAGATGGGAAAATTGTCAAGGTATGCAACGTACTTTTCTTGGAGGGATATGGAAGTTTCGATTTGATTTGTGAAGAAAGGAATCATCTATGGAGCGATTTTGAGTTCAACAAGAAATCAATGTCTCTAGATGATCTGTGTGGGAATACTATGAACTACGGGGGAGCTTGCACCATAAAAGTTTTATCATCTAACATCATAAGAATCTGGAAAATCTACAAAATCGAAGAATATCTTGCCGGTCTTCATGCAGGAAGGAAAAATCTACTTTAACCTAAAAGATTGGTTGGAATTGTCTGCATTGCATTGTCCTCAATCCTATCAATAGTCAAAATAATGAACAAGGAAAACTTCTGTTTGTTAATCTGTCTCAAAATTTGATTATTTGGGTTGGTATTCTAGGGGATTACATTATCTTCATTCCTGGTACACTAATGGCTATCCAAATTCGACTATAACCTGCCGGAATAAAAACTGTTGTTTTTTATTCAACAAAATAGAGCGCCACTACATTTTATTGACGTTTTCTAATTTTTAAACCCTAGTAGATCGTTAAATAATCATCCTAGAAGGTCCTATAGATCCCAAATATCTTCAAAATATCAGCAATTGAAAAATGGATTATACGGAAACATTATTTATACAAACTCGAAATATTTTATAAAACAATATAAACTATTGCGACAGAGCATAAAATATGGTACCTACGAGACCACAAAGGCTCAATAAAGAAGCTAAACTCATTCCCGACTAACCAACGAAGAATCTTAATAGAAGCATATGATGATGATGATGATAGATTTTTGATTGGAGAAAGGAAAACTCACTCAAGCATAACTTCAATTTGAATTATTTTAAGCTGGTACTTTTATAGTTCTAATTTTATTGGGAAAATTTTCTGTATTGGACCCCTAGAAATCGATTGGTTTTTGAGTAAATGACTTTTGTTGTTGTTGTTGTTGTTGTTGTTGTGCTCGATATAAATTGAAGGGTTGAGGCAAGAACTCTCACACCAATTTCCTATTCTGAGACTCCACTATACATGTGGAAACGTCTTTTTGGGATGTGACTCCGGCTTCTCAGAACTGCTGATGATTCATTTAGGCAGAGCGTCTCCCTTTTGAATTTTAGGCGACCCAAATACCTACCGCAGGGTGCATCAAAGTTGGTTAAGGGTTTCTTGATTGTTCGACGTATATTTGTTTTCATTTCTGCCCTTAGCATATTGTTGTTCTCCCCCAACATAACCTTAACAACAGATTCATCTTTTGAATTGTAGTTTTTTCTTTGGAGACATCCCGCATACATTTTTTTTTATTTCAGTGGCTCGCAGTTATTTTTAATTATGTACATATTATAAGTTACTATAGTTTTAAGGCAAAAAACATTTTTATTCTCGATGAAAATAAATATTTATTTCCCAAGCTTGTTATCTTTTATTTGCTTTACCATATACGGTTCTCTATCCTTGTAGTAAGAGCAAATATTTAAAAGGATATTTGATTAAAAAACATATGACAAATTACGGTTATATATAGTGAAGTTTTTAGTACGAAAACGCCAAGCAATAAGTGATTTTTGACATAACTGAATTCAAAAAAAAAACAACTTGGTATTTTTTATACATATCCAGGTATTACTAAATTACTAGAAAAAGTTTTTCATTTTTTACCAGCTGAGAAGTGGGTAAAGTCCAAATTATTTCTTCTAATAGTATAGGCATGAATGGGCCTCTCAGTTTACTTGTGAAAATATAACGAATAGTAATTTGAAGATAGATTCTAAGAGGTGCAAACTACAAGACCCTCAAAAAAGCAAACCATAGCAATCTTGCGATTAGCGCAACGGGTGAGTGGTAAGTTGTTAAATCAGTACCAGAATCGAGCTGTTCAGACTTTGTTTCGACAAGTTTTCTACGTGTACAGACCATGGAAGGGCACCGCCAATATGGAAACCAAGAAACTGGAATTTGAGGATCGTTGTTGTTGAGTTTTAGAACGTTTTCTCAATGTTTAAGCAGTTCCGTTAGACCAGGACTTAAGCTTGTATATCTGAACCACTCCAGGTTGCACTGCTGTCATCTGAGAATAAAATGAATCTACCATTAATTCGTAAGCTACGACATCATTAAGGAATAGCAACTGGATCCAAAACTGAACCCTGAGGTACACCACTGCTGGCAATTACATGTCAACAGCCCGAACGGCTGGTTTGACATGAATTCGTTTGAAATCCTTATCAACTCAACTCGAGCACCAGATTTAGCAACTGTTGTCGTTGAAGATAACTCAGCAAAACATTTTTCTCCCATGGTAATGGTCTCATCTACCCTCCTGATATCACTGGACACCTGGAGAGAGAAGACTCGGTATTCCGAAAACCTTCCAAATGTTGTTTTTCAATTTATGGATACCAGTGTTTGCTAATATGGGTGAAAACTTATAATCAGGTTTCATATCCTTCCGATTCTACTCAACTGCTTAAGAGAATTCCCAACGATCTTTTGAGCTATTGGTAGAAGCCTGGATTCCTCTTCGAGACTCAAAAGAGAGAAATAGGAAAAATCCAGCCAGCTAAAAGTTTAGCAGCAAATTCACCAACTTCAAACCTGTATCGAAATCAGAAGTTGCAAAGGCTACTAAGTCTATCTGGTCTTAAAAAAGGTCAGAACCCAAAGAAAAAAAATCGTGTTGTCAGCTCAAAATGCGGAATTTGTTCCATTGATTGGAAACATTGGAAGAGTCCGATAGATCTCTACTTTACGTGTGACTCTAACTCAGGTAAAGACTTTGATCCTAATGAAGTTTTTTTCACAGTTTATACTCAGTTTTCTTTCTTCACTCAATTTTGGAAAATATAATACAAATTCCGGGGCATACGAGGTCTGGCTATTAAATAACGAGACCGGGCACCTAGAGGGCGCCCTAGACGGGTTGGATATCTAGATATCTTGTCTACGCACGTCCCAAAATACGTTTTTCTCGTTAAATTGAAAAAAAAAACTCCAAATGAGTGCTATAAATTGCTGTAAGAGGCCTATGGGGACAAATCTCTATCTGGAGCGCGTGTTTTTGAGTGGTGTAAGCGTTTTAATGAGGGCCGAGAGAGTTTGTCAGTTTTGGCAAAATTGCGAGAACGAGTTCGTAAAAAACGGCTCGATTTTGCACCAGGACAACGCACCTGTCCAAAACGCGTTATCTGTGAAGCAGTATTTGGCCAGTAAACGCACTCCAGTGCTCGAACTCGTCGTAGATTTTGCACCGTGAGACTTTTTTTGTTTCCAAAGATAAAATCTGCTTTGAAAGGGACCCGATTCGAATCTATGGAAGCGGTAAAGTAAAAAACGTCAGAAATCCAAAAGGCCCTCACCAAAGAAGACTTCCAGCACTGCTTGGATCAATGGAAAACGTATGGAAAGGTGTGTGGCGAGGGAGGGGAGTATATTGAAGGGGAGCATTCGAATGTAGAATAATTTTTATAATAAAACTGTTTTTCGAAACCAGTTTCGTTATTTAATAGCTTTTTTTGTATCAGACGATGTAAGTAATTTTTTTTGGGAAATTCTGGGAAACAATTTTTGACTTATTCGAAAAAATGTGTTTCGAAAAGGTGGGCAAGTTTGAGGTAATGACAGAATGACAAATAAATCTAAACAAGGTTGCCGATATTAAGAAATCTACTATTGCTTTTAAGACTTTGGCACGTTATTAATTAATTAATAATTCTAAAACGAAATGCTTCCTTTTTGTTATACAGTGTGCGACCCCGTGCAGACTTATTAACACTTCACACGGTTAGAATACTTTTCTTTTTATTACCAAAAAATTTCAACATCATTTAATGGCTAACTGGTTGCCGCTTTTTTATGTTTAAAATCGTAAAAACGGTTATTTACGAGTATCAGAAGGTTTTTAACGTTTCATGTATATATTTTTTACACACGCACACTAGTTGCTCTATTTTTTGTTGGACATTGCCCATAATAAAGGAATAGGCAATAATCATAAACGGATGTTGAATACAATCAATTCAGAAACAACGAAATAGCTTCTAGGAATTTTACGACGTTTTACATTCAAAAGGTATACAGTTAAGTTAAAAAATTTTACTGATATTTAGGGTTTTTCTAAGATTCTATAGTTGAAAATGTTATAGTTTCTAAATTTTCAAAAATCTTATCGCTCAAGTTTAGTATAAAAGTAGATAATCAAAGTACGCCCAATTTAAACCCATATAAATGATAGGAGGATCTATTCAAACACTATACACTACACTATAAACTTATAACAATTCACTTGTCACTATCATTTTAATAATTTATTATTACGACTATTTATTTAAAACTAAAAACTAACTGCGTTTACACAAATCATTTATATACCTAAATAAACTATTACAAAGTTCTAGAACAAAAAGAAACAAATAAATAAACTTTCCTTGAAATTATTCAAAAGAAATACTATAAATAAACCGCCTGATACAAATAAACTTGTGTACAAATAAGCATCGAAAAGCGTCGCGCGAATTCGCCGAAATTTTAAAATTTAATAGTAGATGAGCAGGGTCGGCTAAGGGAACCATTTTGCGAACTTGTTTGTAATAGTTATTTATTATACAAGGGAAAAAATTGCCAAGGAAACTACTAAAGTAATCGAATAAACGTCAATTTAAGTTTGTAATTTGATTTAAAAATTATGGTTTTAAATAAGTTATTTTTAATAGTATATAGTAAAAAAATGTCTGATTTTGAGTTTTCTTCGACTCCACCGGAATTAGTAGAAGTAACCTCACAAAAATTATTACCAAATGAATCGCGGAAAATTTACGAAACCGCGTATTCAAGATGGATAAAATTGAAGATGTTTTTTTGGAATTTTGAAATTGCCAAAGACTTTTTATTTTTACGCGTATACAAACTAGTGATTTTTTAAATGATTCTCCCGATTAATTAACCTGGAAAGTCTGGAAACATTGGTGATATTCATACTGAACACTTTGTTCACACCACACTAGACCAACACCTTCAGAGACTGTTTTATACTAAATTGTCCCGCCAAGGAGGTTTTCCCAGAGCAAATTATTCTTGTTTTTCATTTTGAGTTTGGAAAAAAGTGGAAAGTGAATTTGAGCGATGTACTAGGAAATGGAAACTGGACATCTTATGACGGATACAATCGAAAGAAACAACCATGGACAGGACATCAAATTTAGTGTTTAATCACTAAAGTATCTAAAAATGATAACTGTCCATTATTTTCCATTTTATAGATAAACTTGATAGATGGATATTTTGTATTGGAATGAATTCTTTTTCGGATTGACTATAGTGTAAATACCATCCACATACCTGTACCATACCCTGGGTTATTTAAAGGTCAAGGTTGTTGTGTTTGGGATTGAAAAACTTGTGAAATTTGTGAAATCAACCAGGTAATATTAGATGAAATTGAATGTACAAGCCCTTCGTCCAGCAGCTGCCTGTTGTGTCATACATATCACAATGGAAAATGTATCAATCAGGGTGTGGATAGAAACCAGTTCACGACTAACTTTATTCAACTTGATCATGCTAGTTCAAATACGTGGTCGTTCATTTCGAAGATCGTCTGCTATACGTTGAATCTGGGGGGAAATTGATGACAATAAAGGTTGGAAATCATCCACCGTCGCTGAAGGGTAGCACACAGAACAGAAATAGCTAATAAGGTGTTAAGTTAATAGATGAAGTTAGGACGAAACCTACTCTTTATAAAAAAAAGCTTTAAGGAATATAGTGACGTCAAATAAAACAAAGCAAAGTACGTAATGAGACATATTTTATACTTTCATTCATCCAATGTATCATTATTACATTTTGCTTTATCGAAATATTCATTTTGAACCGTAGCAAGAACTTTGTTTACTGATTCCTTCGAAGTCCTTCGTCAAAATGATGGTTTTCCTAAAGCTTCATGCACCTACTGTTTGGAACTAGCCACAATCTTTCACTAAATGAAATTTGTGGCGAAAATATTCTTGGAATTTAGATAAAATTCTATCCTTTATCATATTGTTTAGACGACGCCATCTGTTCGTTCGAAAGTTGCGTTTTGGGTGTTCCATGTAGTGAAAGTGACAGTTCCGTACTGCAAAACACTTTCGGGACGCTCTGTTGACAGTTGACAGTTGACAGTTTCACTTCGATGATTTTGCATAACCTTAAATTTTTAATTATCCGAAATTATTTGTTTTATGCGAAGTTTTGTCTAAATGAATGAAAACATCAGCGATGAAAAATTACTCAAATCGACGCCACCTGATCTCACCGAAAAAAACAATGCGGCCGTTCTTAATTCGTTGCCAGTACGAGCTGTTTATGAAGTGGTCTGACCAGAAAAAGGCGAAAAACCCAACGGAAAACGTAGGGATCGCTTATTTTTCAAAAAAATCTAAAATGGGCTAAATAGACATTATTGTGAAGTTGTAATAACATAGAAAGGCCTTTTTGATAAAATATTTCTCGGAAGATACCAAATATACGTAATCTCTAGATAAGTCCGTCCCGTCATCAAGTCTAATAGATCATAATTTTTATCTCTTCATATATGACCCTAAGAATTTAAATTATCGCCCAAACCCACCACATGGATTCAGTTCTTCTGAAGTGGCAACTTTTTATCTAAATATGTAAGAAATTTAATATCTCGATGAAAGAGGCCTTTTAATTTTCCGTAAAAGTATTTGAAATGTGTTAAGTGGTTATAGACCTACTCACCAAAATTTATTTCGTAGTTCCATCAAGACGAGAGTATTATAAATGATATACAATGTGGATGTCTAAAAATTGACGAATATTACGACAAAAAACAGAAAAAAAATTTGTAAATGGAAGCGGGAACGCAGTCCTTCTAAAATAAATGTTTTTATATGGGGTTTTCCAATAAGATATTTTGATATTCAAAGAAAAACGCCATTTTTTGAGATAAATGTTCGGATGTTTATTTCATTATAAAGAGGAAGGTTAATAATGGAACACAACATCAGCCAAATGGCCGCCACGACTGCGCTTACAGGACCATATCCTTTTCATGAAATTTTCCGTAACCAAATTGCAAAGCGGCTGCCCTATGTCCTCGATAGCCTCACGAATTCCATCTTTGAGATCTTGAATCGACGCTGGACTGTTGGCGTAGACATTATCTTTCACGTGGCCCCAAAGGAAAAAGTCGCAAGGTGTTAAATCACAAGATCTCGGTGGCCAATTGAGATCACACGGCCCGGAAATTTTTCCCGTAAAAGATCGATGGTTTCGTTGCTTGTGTGGCACGTAGCGCCGTATTGTTGAAAGTAAACGTTGTCCAAATCAATACTATCCAATTCCGGCCATAAAAAATCATTAATCATCTCTCGATAGCGCAATCCATTCACCGTAACTGTTACTCCAGCCTCATTTTCGAAAAAGTAAGATCCAATGACACCGCCAGACCATAAACCGCACCAAACAGTCACGCGTTGAGGATGGAGAGGATTTTCAACAGTAACTCTTGAGTTTTCCGAGCCCCAGATTCGACAATTTTGTTTATTGACGTAACCACCAAGGTGGAAATGCATTTCAAGGACCCAATCAGCAAAGACACGACGTCGTTGATGATCGGCCGGCTTGAGTTCTTGTGTTAACTGAACTTTATAGGCCTCAAGACCCAAGTCTTTATGCAAAGAACAAAGAACGACGAGGAATGGACAAACCTGGGTTGTCTTCAACACTTTGGGCTACAGCAGCAATATTTTCAGTTGTTCTTGAGCGACGTGCACGGGTTTTATTCTTCACATCACTAACTTTTCCCAACAGCTCAAATTTTTCCACCAATTTCTGTATTGCGGTCCGAGATGGTGCTTCACGTCGACCCAAAAATGTCGCTCTATCATGATTTGGGGAGGAACCACACTAGAGTGGTTTGACAGTACTCAGAAGAGGACGAGATATCCACCCTGACTTGACCTGCTCGTAGCCCGGACCTTAACCCAATAGAGCACATCTGGGACCATTTAGGAAGGCAAATTCGGCAACATCCGACACCAATAAGAACACTAGATGATAATCAAAATGTTCTTTTTAACTTCTGGGAAAACATGCCGCAAAGATACGTCCAGAACCTGTTTAGAAGCCTTCCAAGACGAATGGAAACTGTAATTAGAGCGAGGGGCGGCAACACACGCTATTAGAAATAGCGTTAATTTTTTTGTATAGATGTTCTCTACAATTTTTTTGATATTTTCTATATTTTTTGCCCTCTGTAGATTAAACTGATATAAAATAAAGTTGCAAAAGGCGTATCAATTGGTGTTTTAATTCGTAGTAATAATAAAATTCGAAAAACAGGCAACACATTAAAAATATTTAAAAAATAATGAGTTTTTGAATTTATAACAAATCAAATTAATTTAATTGTACCGTTCAAATTCACTTAAACGATGTTTTCCAATAGATAATTCTATTGAATCTATGCTAGGAATTCAATGAAGCTGCTTCATACTTCCTAATTTTTTAAACTCCACAATCCACTACCAACAACCCATATAGGTTTTTTAGTATAGGCCCAGACTTGGACCAAGTATCTATAACTCTGGACCTAGCTTGGAAGCCGTTATTGGCCCAAACTTGGTGGGACTCTGGGATGATAACAATGTGTCTCGCAAGTTTCTACCAGGCTTGGTTGTCTAGGTAAACCCAAGACTGATCTGCATTCCTGGGCCAGGCTGGTTGCTTGTTATTTCTATTTCTTTCTTTCTATTAATGCACTCTACTAAGATATTAGAACTGTTTTTTTTTTCATTTAGAGCAAACGCAACACCCTATTGTCCAAATTTTCAGTTAATATGCACTTTTGGAAATGCCTACTATGTCTGCTAGCTCCCGCACTTCCAGTCGACGATTTCCTTCAACATTTCTGGAGTTACCACCTCAATTGGCCGACCTCTGGAATGCTGGTCTTAGTAAGTCGTACCTCATCGTTTAAACGCTGATACCCAATTAATAACGAAGGATCAGTCTCACCCAGAATAGATTCTAGTTCAACTTTTATATTGGTGGGTCTAAGGCGATTTTTTTAATGTTTACAAACTCACTGAAAACGTCCACAACGGGGCGTTTTTAAACTTTGTTATCCAGTGGTATTTTTCAAGCAACTACCGCCATCTTTACGTCAGCCCAATTATTTTTGTGACCATCTTCGTACAAGAAGCAGAATAGGAGTTTTTTACGCCGGTATTCCATTTAATGGTATTTGATTAGAAAAAAATTGGAAATTATTATCAAGAAATCAATTTAAAAGTTTTGAAGAAACGTTTTTTATAAACTCAATTTTTTATCGGTTGTAGTTATATACCACAATCGCTTTATCCAAAAAATTATTAGAAGTGGCTCTTATTTTCTGAAGCGGAATTACAACCACCGAATTAAGATTGTTGTTAATATTTCTTGAGAGCGCGACGACTTTTTTACTTGTTTACAATATTCCGCGATGCTCTACAGAATCAAATGCTTTTTAAATATCAAATTTTCAACAATCTACTATGTAGTGCTGTCCACGAGCTCATGGCCTCTTTAGTAAATGAGTGCGTTCGCAGAAATCTTCATACACGCGTCGATGACAAGCTTCTACAAGTTGCAACTTGCTGCTTCGCTGGAGACGAGAATCATTAGAAAAAGTCCCACGTGAGGAAGGTCTTGTGATTCATTTTATCAAAAAAATGTTTAAAAATCGTTCTGAATCTATTAACGAGCGACTTGTACTCGCTTTTATTGGCCTTCTCCGCCGTGACGCACGTCAAGGATCCGCTTTATACGTGCATCTGAAGATTTATTTCGTATAAACCAGACAGAAAATGTTCAAAAATTTACCATTATCATCTGACGCAACTTTCTTCTGCCTTATCACTTGCTATCGATGATTCACGCGACATAAAAGACAAACCACAAGTTGCTCTTTGTGTCAATGTGCAAAAGAAGAACTTGTTGCATTCCTATCGCTCTCGGGACGAACTAGATATAGCGAAAGAATGCCTTGAACACAATGGAACTAATTGAAATTAAATCGTTTCAATAGCAACTGATGAAGACAATAATATGACAGGAAAAAATGAAAGAAAACACAAATTCCGCACTGTACACGAATGTGGCTTTACAAAGATTAAACACCCACCATATAGCCCTGATTTGGCACCGTTTAACTGTCGATGTACGAATATTTTGACCCTAAGGATTATCATAGATTTTTAGTAGCATAGGAGCTTTATTCAGACGTTCTGGAAAGTGTTTGGAAAAAAAAGGGAGAATAAATTGATAGTTTTAAATTGGGAAAAGTATAAAATATCGTCCCTGTAGTTTAATTATTCGTAGTAAATAAATAAATAAAGAAAATAAGTTCAAACTACCCTATATTTCAAATGAAATATGTACTTGGAGTGCATTCCGGCTATACACGGCCTTGTCCCGAATAAGATATTTCCGAAATTTATTATTTTATTACTTTTACTTTTCTACTTTCTTAAAATTTTATGGTAAAGGTCACCACGCGCCATTTTACAATCCGTGAAATTTACAATTTGAAAACTCATAAACAGACTCAGTTGCTTCTTATTCAGTAGACATAAACAAAATTATAAAACGCCGATACACAAAGATAAATTGGCGTCCTTACTTCCCAGAAGTTTTTCTACAGAAACTGTTTGGCATTGATCCAAAGTAGGTACCCACCGGACCGGGGTTGTAAAACGTTATTTATTTATTTATATCGTTTTAACCTACCGTAACAATCTTATTTGCTCATTGTAACGTTCGAAACTGTTACAGTTTTGTCCCAGATAAAATAGGACCCTTCCAAAATCAGTTATCCGTATTTCAAAGACTGTTACGCGTTTTTATGAAGAAACCAGTTAAATGGAAGACGATTCGGAAGCAAAAACTCATTAATCTGATATCAATACGAATAAACAAAATGAAAAAATCTTCATAATACATAATACTGGAAGAAATCCCTATCATTGTGATCTGATCATTATCGCGATCAACGTACAATTTCGTTCTATACTAAATTTCTGTAAACTGAGCGTCTTATTCAGAAGAAACTCCTTCAATTATTAGTCTATAGAGCCGCATCTCAAGTTTTTTGATCAATTGAGCTTCCAAGGTCCAAGTTTTCACTCCGTACTGACAGTACTGACCACGTATAACATTCCACGAATCCTATTCTGACGTGGAGGTTTAGATTTCTGTTTAATAATTGTCAACAGTTTTCTTTTGCGACCAATGCGTCTTAGTACTTCGTCGTTGGTGATTCTCTCAGTGCATGGTACCTTCAGGATGCGACTATAGAGCAACATCTCAAGTTTTTTGATCATTTGATCTTCCAAGGTCCAAGTTTTCACTCCGTACTGACAGTACTGACCACGTATAACATTCCACGAATCCTATTCTGACGTGGAGGTTTAGATTTCTGTTTAATAATTGTCAACAGTTTTCTTTTGCGACCAATGCGTCTTAGTACTTCGTCGTTGGTGATTCTCTCAGTGCATGGTACCTTCAGGATGCGACTATAGAGCAACATCTCAAGTTTTTTGATCATTTGATCTTCCAAGGTCCAAGTTTTCACTCCGTACTGACAGTACTGACCACGTATAACATTCCACGAATCCTATTCTGACGTGGAGGTTTAGATTTCTGTTTAATAATTGTCAACAGTTTTCTTTTGCGACCAATGCGTCTTAGTACTTCGTCGTTGGTGATTCTCTCAGTGCATGGTACCTTCAGGATGCGACTATAGAGCAACATCTCAAGTTTTTTGATCATTTGATCTTCCAAGGTCCAAGTTTTCACTCCGTACTGACAGTACTGACCACGTATAACATTCCACGAATCCTATTCTGACGTGGAGGTTTAGATTTCTGTTTAATAATTGTCAACAGTTTTCTTTTGCGACCAATGCGTCTTAGTACTTCGTCGTTGGTGATTCTGTCAGTCCATGGTACCTTCAGGATGCGTCTATAGATTCGCATCTCAAGTTTTTTGATCATTTGAGCTTCCAAGGTCCAAGTTTTCACTCCGTACTGACAGTACTGACCACGTATAACATTCCACGAATCCTATTCTGACGTGGAGGTTTAGATTTCTGTTTAATAATTGTCAACAGTTTTCTTTTGCGACCAATGCGTCTTAGTACTTCGTCGTTGGTGATTCTCTCAGTGCATGGTACCTTCAGGATGCGACTATAGAGCAACATCTCAAGTTTTTTGATCAATTGAGCTTCCAAGGTCCAAGTTTTCACTCCGTACTGACAGTACTGACCACGTATAACATTCCACGAATCCTATTCTGACGTGGAGGTTTAGATTTCTGTTTAATAATTGTCAACAGTTTTCTTTTGCGACCAATGCGTCTTAGTACTTCGTCGTTGGTGATTCTCTCAGTGCATGGTACCTTCAGGATGCGACTATAGAGCAACATCTCAAGTTTTTTGATCATTTGAGCTTCCAAGGTCCAAGTTTTCACTCCGTACTGACAGTACTGACCACGTATAACATTCCACGAATCCTATTCTGACGTGGAGGTTTAGATTTCTGTTTAATAATTGTCAACAGTTTTCTTTTGCGACCAATGCGTCTTAGTACTTCGTCGTTGGTGATTCTCTCAGTGCATGGTACCTTCAGGATGCGACTATAGAGCAACATCTCAAGTTTTTTGATCATTTGAGCTTCCAAGGTCCAAGTTTTCACTCCGTACTGACAGTACTGACCACGTATAACATTCCACGAATCCTATTCTGACGTGGAGGTTTAGATTTCTGTTTAATAATTGTCAACAGTTTTCTTTTGCGACCAATGCGTCTTAGTACTTCGTCGTTGGTGATTCTGTCAGTCCATGGTACCTTCAGGATGCGTCTATAGATTCGCATCTCAAGTTTTTTGATCATTTGAGCTTCCAAGGTCCAAGTTTCCACTTCGTGCACTAGTACTGCCCACAAATAACATTCCATGAATCCTATTCTGACGTGGAGGTTTAGATTTCTGTTTAATAATTGTCAACAGTTTTCTTTTGCGACCAATGCGTCTTAGTACTTCGTCGTTGGTGATTCTCTCAGTGCATGGTACCTTCAGGATGCGACTATAGAGCAACATCTCAAGTTTTTTGATCATTTGAGCTTCCAAGGTCCAAGTTTTCACTCCGTACTGACAGTACTGACCACGTATAACATTCCACGAATCCTATTCTGACGTGGAGGTTTAGATTTCTGTTTAATAATTTTCAACAGCTTCTTTTGCGACCAATGCGTCTTAGTACTTCGTCGTTGGTGATTCTGTCAGTCCATGGTACCTTCAGGATGCGTCTATAGAGCCGCATCTCAAGTTTTTTGATCAATTGAGCTTCCAAGGTCCAAGTTTCCACTTCGTGCACTAGTACTGCCCACAAATAACATTCCATGAATCCTATTCTGACGTGGAGGTTTAGATTTCTGTTTAATAATTGTCAACAGCTTCTTTTGCGACCAATGCGTCTTAGTACTTCGTCGTTGGTGATTCTCTCAGTGCATGGTACCTTCAGGATGCGTCTATAGATTCGCATCTCAAGTTTTTTGATCATTTGAGCTTTCAAGATCCAAGTTTTGACTCCTATTCTGACGAGGAGGTTTAGATTTGTTTTCAAACATTGAGGAGTACTTGACAAATGCCTTTCGACCCATTTCAATTCTGATCTTGATTTATTCTTTGTACGTTAGTCTTTGCGAATTTATTGGATACCTGCTTAACTGTGTCTACCTTCAGGTCCCGACGAAGATCGCGATTTCGAAAGTACCAGGGTGCATCAACGATGCTTCTTAGCATTTTATTTTGAAATATTTGTATTATTCGGGTGCTGCTTTCGCTGGTACATCCCCATAGTTGAATCCCGTAGGTCCATACCGGTTTCAGGATTTGTTCTTATACAAGTAGATCATTCTAAATTGACGGGGTGGATTGTCTTTCCAGCAACCAATACATTGTCTTGTATATAATAACTAATTCTACCCGTTTAAACTTTAGTTCCATTTTTTGTTCCAATAATTAATTTAATTAATTGATGTCTGTAAGTTGCTGCCTCTTCGTGGGAGCCGCTTACAGTCAAAATAGCTGTGTCGTCCGCAAACGTAAGTGGAAAGAGTGGTTTTATGATTAAGGGATGTCACTGGTGTTCAGTACAGGCCCAGGAACACTACCTTGTGGTATACCCGCGATGATTTCCTTTAAATCTTGCTTCATTCTGAAGAGTCGTTCTTTTATATAGGTCTGAACTCAAAGTATACATGAATTTTCCTTATTTTCTACCCCTAAATGCATTAAAGTAGAAAAAAACGAGTGGTTCTATTTAAAAAAACAAAGATATTTGATATTTATGATGTTAAACTTTGATCACTTTTTATACACACCCTGTATAAAATTAAGAATTTTTCAACATAGATTCAGATACTTCTAACTTTGATTAAAGCAACCGAATAGAAACTATTTTCATATCTTCAAGGGTATTCTCGTAAAAAAATAATTTATAATGGTCTGCAACGGTCAAGTTTTTTCCAAAAAAAATAATAACTCAAAAAGTATGCATTTTTCGAAAAAAGTTTTTAGACAAAAGTATACTAAAATTTTACGTAGATTTCAAAAATGTATTAATATATAGAGTGTTCTATTTAAAATAACAAAGTTACAGTCGACTTAGGACTCGTCGTAGGACACCCTGTATAATGACACTGCTAGATATAATGATAAAATCAAACTGATATTATATGAAGATATGAAAAAAATTGTGTATTTACCATTTTTTTATGGTAAAGGGATTTAATTAGTATAACTTAAAAATTAAACGTAACTTAGAATCCTTTTAAATATGTCCGGTTCAATTCCATATTAAATTCAAACAAAATCGATTTGAATGATTAAAATCGTTCATAAACGACTATCAATATCTAATCTGCATACTAAATCAACTTTCAAGCCCGTTATCAAAAAATCTGTACAACAAAATTATACGCCCTTTGACATAACAAATCTAATTTATCGCGAGATACGTTTCAATCTCGACTAGACTGAAACTGTTTAGTTGAATCGTTAATAAGTATAATCACAGTCTAAACTTCAAAGGGATAAACAATCCGAGCAGCACTGGCAGCCATTTGCATGAACAGCGATTGCCATTTATACCTTACCGCAGCATCAAAGTGTGCCCTAGAAACAAAATATAAGCGGTATATAGAGACGGTAACTAGATTTTGGACCGGTGAATGAGTTTTCCGCACTTCCATCACAGGCTACGTTTACACAGACTTCTTTAAAACGGTAACAATTTTTGTATTAATAAAATGTTATTTAACTGATTTCATAGACTTGATACAAGCATGAAAGTTATTTTGATACTATTTTTGATATCTAAAACATTAGTTTTCCACTTAAAATTTCGTTTTTATAGGAATCCAAATTGAAAAAACTTATCATAATTATAATTTTGAATTAGTTAGAAGAGAAGATAAATTAAGAGATAAAGACAATGTCGTTGGGTTAATTTTTGGGTAGATAAGGGAAGGAAAGATATGGTCTTGATTTAGGGATGGTCCTTCCGCAAGGATATAGTTAATAAAAGCATCAATTTTCTTTTCATCAATCCCTATATTTTCTATTAGTATTAAAATGAATTTTTGCCGCAAAAAATATGTGAAATGATGTCAAATCCGGACTGTTTTATGGCCATGGAATAGGAATACTATAACCGAAGAAAAATATACAATGCGTAGTCAAAAAATATTTCTAATAAAAGCAATACATCAAATGTTTCTGCATTTTCTGTTGATAATTTTTTTGGAAAACGGTGATTCATAAACGAGAGCTGCTACTTAACTTTTGAGATAGATAAATAAAAACAAACTTAGGCATCAAAAAGCAGCGTCGAGTCAGTTGTGAGCGATATTTAAGCCTTGCCACGAGGACCATGAAAATGTAATGAAACTATGGGCTTTTACTTTGATTCGATATCCAAAAGAGATTTCATGGACTGGCATCGTGTCCAAAACAAGCAAAAGTCACGAAAAGTATGGATAGACTTTAAGGATTCAAAGAAGTTGCGTCAGAACGTTACATCCATTCCAGGCTGCTTTTCTTTCCAGGGCTGAAAAGTCTATGGAAATGAAAGGAAAATATATTGAAAAATAATCACAATTTTTTCTTATTTATGACCTAAGTTAGGATAAGAACGTGCAGTCTTTTGAAATAATAGTTTTGTAAAACGATTGATTCTGATATCAAAAAAGACGTATGTCGTCAAAATACTAATTATATAGGGTGAATACTTTGTCTAAAATATTGAAATTTTGAAGAACTGATGAAAATAATTGCGTGTAAACATAGTCCTCGCCGGAAGCAAAGTTTCTTGGATAGAGGGATATTTTCCCTTGTTCCGGCTACGCAAAAGCTCGGTTGATAACAACAGGGGTGAATTTGTATACTATAACGACATCTGTTTGTTACTAACTGCAATTTCGGAGTCAAAAGTCCATAAAAATTGATCTACTTATAAATTAAAAGAAAATCGTCAAAGGATACTAGAAAATAATATCATAGGGGTGTAAGGAGTTGATTATATTAAAATAATTACACAAAGGGACTCCGAATTTATAATTTTAAGCAGCTATTAATTAAATACTAATAAAAAATAATGAATATAAATAAAAAAAATCAAGTATCAAGCATCTTCAGATAGATAACTTTATGAGACGCCACAAGAAATAACGCGAAGGGTCTTCGGATCCGTAAACTTGAATAGACCATGGGAAAAACATGGATTTTCTTGATCCAGACCATAAACTTTCAAAAATTGGCCTTGTGATTTGTTAATGGTCATGGTCGGAAACTGAAGTCGTTTAAACTCAAACGTCATATCGATTGGGATCATCGGGATCCTCTGAAAGAGATCCACCTCTCCTTCGAATTTTCCTTTGATGACGGTCGCGTAAATCGCATTTTTTATAAATCAGCCCACCACCAAACGCGTCCAGTTACACACGAGCTGCTCGATTCAAATCAGTACCTCGCAGATTTTCACATGCAATTTCTTCAGTCCTTTTATTCACTATGTTTCGAATCCTGGTTGCATTACGGTTTTGTCGGGAAAGATTCAATCTTCTTGAAAGAAATACATCTCACAATGTATCCAATCCAATTGAATCGGCTATTGACAGCGACGCCATCTATCGAAAATTAGCGTACCGATCATTCTTGCTCGAAACCATTCAGAAACCTTCTTGAACTCATATAATAACTTCGCTAAAGATTATCACATGATCAAATGCATAGTTTACGATTTTATAAAAAAACATACAGACTTACTGGCTTCTTCTTTTCCCGTCAGTCTTATGACAACTGACTTTTTGAAGGTTATTATTTCTATGGTTTTTTGTATAAAGATATATATCTGTGATCGTGATTTTCTTTTTGTTTTGTAGAATGTAGAAATGTTTCTATCAACGTCACTTTTACAAGAATTTATACATTTCAAAACCACCACAAATCTCAATCAATTATTTCCCAGACGATGAATAGATCGATGTCATGCAAAACGTCGTAAGTCAATTTTTGTCATTGCTCGGAAAATATATTGAAATTAGTCTACTTTGGTGTTTCATTGCCACGTTCCCAATAAGAAAACGCTTATATATATAATTTCTTTCTCGATGTCGTGCTGATTGAAGGATTTGTCTTTTGCCTGAAAATAAGCTTCGGTTTCAGCAATTGCTTCTTCATTTGAGCTGAATTTCTTACCAACGAGTATTTTTTTGAGATCAGCGAATAGCCAGTAGTTACCGGGGGGCCAGATATGGGCTTATGGACTTGACCATGAACTTGTGAATTGTCTTGGTGAAATAGTGGTTTCTTCTTCGACATATGAGGCCATTTTTCCTTAATTTTTGCATTCAAATAATCCAACAACTCTATGTGGTATTCGCTATTGATTATCTCTTCCACTTGAACATAGTCGATGATCAATATTCCATGCGAATCCCAAAATACCGAAGCCCCAACCTTCCTAGCTGACCGCTGTGCCTTTGAACGCTTCGAACCTGGTTCACCGGCTGCAGTCCACTCAGATGATGATCTTTTGGATTTCGGAGTGAAGTGACGGACCGTTTGTCAAATATCGACGTGAAACATCTGATATATTACGTGTAATATGGCCAAGCACTGCTCTGAATCATCAACACGTTGTTGTCTTTGATTGACTGTGAGTAAACGCACCTACTTTGAAAAAAGCTTCCTCGTGGTCAAATTTTTTGACTTTTTTGATATTTTCTGGATAAATTGGACGACTAGAACGTTCACTATGATCGGTATGTTTAAATTTAGCAAACCAAATGGTTCTTTTCGATAGAGCAAAACTGGATAACACTTTTAAAGCCATTGCTGAGCAATCCAAAGATGCCTGATAAGCATTTTCTCTCTAAACCACAAGTTTCCATATTTTTATCTTACTTGCACTCGCAAATTTTGATGACGTTCTTTTAACAGTCAAAATAATTTCCTAAAATTCTAACTCTACCCACAGAGGGCAGCCAGAAGTGTATTTAGTACGGATAGAAGATTTATCGTGGAAAGTTTCTTAATTTTCGAAATGACCACCTAAAATTGATCGCTGGCTCTTCTTCTACGTTTAAAGAAATCGATATGTTCGAATAGCAGTTCATACTATCACAATTCCAACCCAAAGTGCAGAAAACTGTCATTTGAAACGCAAATTGTCTGTATCGGAACGAAGAATTCAGGTAATTGGACTGAAAATAACTGAAATTGCTTTCAAAATGACAGAAATTCATTATAAAATGACGCTACCGAATTTCGTCGTCGCAGTCGTGGTGATTTGAATTGAAACAAAAACCCGCGAACGAATTTACATTGGAAATTTGCGTACCCATCGTTTTTCTTCGAAATGTACCACGCAAAAACCTCCGTGGGCTCGTGCAACGCTAAATCACGATTCCATAAAAGGATATACAGACAAACATGATTATAAAAAACCACCACTACGAATTATTGTATTCGTCAAAATGTCAAACGGTATCCAAAATCGGTAGTAACAGAATTTAATGTGTCATCTTTTCATTCCCAGGGTTGTGTAGGGTGTCATTTATAACTTTGTCATTGTATGCAATTTTTCGATGTCCTTCAAAGGGACCGATCGTTATACTACCGGCACTAAACTCTCAAAATATGTCGTGTGCCTTTCAAAAACATTTTATTATAATGGATAGTTTGCTACTTGCTACCTGATAATAGTTGTAAGACATATTTATAAGTTTTAAATCATATTATTGAACGAGAATCTAGTGAAAGGGATCTACAAAATGAATTATACTTTTTGGTAGTTATAAAGCTTGTACGAAAATAGAGATCACCGATCTAGAGCGCAAAACTCATCTACAGAAATGCATGGAAAATGTGTCATTTAAGACAACTTAACCTCAAATTTTGTAAGCGGTAAAATCAAAGATCTATGGTATGATAATAACGAAACGAAAGTTAATAAGTAACGAATTATGTCGCCACTCATAATGGGAACCATTTAAGATCTGTTGAGTTAACTGGCGCAGTCAGATCGGATTTGCAAAATTTCTTACCAACGATTGAATGGAAATCGAACCCAGTATTGCGATTCGTGAATGGAGGACCACTACGCGTCGAAAGTTGAGACAAACATTGCTCAGACTTGCAACGAGTGCACACCCAAGAAAAGTACTGTTCACCCTTTTATTTAAGATAGTGAAATGCACAAATTTATAATATTTTTGAAAGCAATTTTGAATTAACCTTGTCATTGTATGACTCATTCAGTGATTTTGATAAATTAATCGATCTTTCTAGACCAGAGTTCGACGGTAACCCTAACGAACCCAGCAGGTACTTCTTAATAACAATAACCACATCAATTTCAGGATTTATATTTTATTAAATCCTTAATTTCTAAACTTTATGAGACAACACTTGAAGACACAAAGAAATTTTGCAGATCAAAGAGCCGAGAAAATAACGAGCGACCTCAACATTTCTATAAAGCCTGACTCTCTAAACCAAGCTTTACTTACAATATGATTTGAATGAAGATAATATTCAATATTTTCGGAATAAAAATGTAAATAAACATAAACCAAATAATAACTTCAACAATAGGAATGGTTCTAATAATAGAAGTACCTTCTACGATCAAAATCATAACGTACAAACTCCCAAAACTCTTTTCCGATTAGCCACGGTCTCCAATAAACCAAAATTTCCCAAGCAAACCCAAACTTTTAATCGAAATATCAACGTTTTGGGACCTAATGAAATACCAAAAAAAAAATTTACCGAATCATCATCATCATCAATCATCTATTCGTCCAGCGATTAGAATTACAACGATCCAAATTTTCAAGCAATCTCCTCGAGGTCCAGTGTATGGAGAAAAATTATCTATTGTCTTCTTATTCTAATTGGAGGAACCATAGTTAGCAGGAAGCTTCAAAACCAGTGGATGCAACTGATAGAAGAACATAGAAGCTGAAGAGAGTAATTATATCGTCAATATATTTGATGCTGCCTTGATTTTCCAACTTGACGGACAAATTGTTTGTTAAGCTGAAAGTAACTAGATTTCTCCCTAGAATTCCAACTTTCACGCAATAAAAATGGCGATTAACCAATAATGTTGCAAGTGCAAGATCCGATAATCTCAAGATTTTGCATGAAAAAATCAGATGAACTTCATCTGGGTATGCTTTTGATCAAGAAATATTGCGTCTTGCATTGCACTACATTGCACGTTGTATTGCATCATGTCAAGCGGTCTTTACGAAAGTCAGCTGATCTGTTAAGCCAAAATTAACTAGATTGCGACTTGCATGTAATAAAAACGGCCCAAAACGTATTGAATCATGTCAAGCGTCCTTAGAGTCAACCAACATTGTAGATTCTTCTCGGTCATGCGCTTTCAATCCCTTGGACTTTAGTCTATTTAATGAATGAGTAATAAAATGATAAAGCATTCGTAATCAATAGGGGTATCACTTCTTTTAGTAGACAGTTGAAATTTTTTTATAAGTGGATTTAAAAAGTAGAATTTTCCACTAGGTGTAGTTATAAAGGTATGAATATTTAAACTTTGAATGTTACGTTCATAAAAAATAATTTCAATATTAAGAAGATGATCTGTCGCAATATTTAGAATGAATGAATCGATCATTTCATCATTAATATTGTCTAACTTCCTTAAGTTGGGTTAAAGTTAGGTTAAAGTTTGGTTAAAGTTAGGTTAAAGTTAGTTAGGTTAAAGTTAGGTCAAAGATAGATTAAAGTTAGGTTAAATTTAGGTTGAAGTTAAAGTTAGGTTAAAGTTAGTTAGGTTAAAGTTAGTTAGGTTAAAGTTAGGTCAAAGATAGATTAAAGTTAGGTTAAATTTAGGTTGACGTTAAAGTTAGGTTAAAGTTAGGTTTCGCTAATGTCCACTCCTGGGAGCTGTAAGACTTTGAAGTTGGTGGAGTGGCTCAGTAACTTTCTCTCTTCTTGTGCCATCTTGACGGACTGGTGGAAAGGAGTGAAGCTGAGAAACAGCTCAAAAATCCAAAGGATTGAGTGTTGTACGCTGATGCAATGACAATTTGTTGTCCTCCCGGCGTACGACACTCCCGAGGATTGAGGAGGGTGGTTTAGTGGGTGAGAGTCCTACACAAACTCACAGCATTTGCACCCGCCCGCTGTGAGGAAGACATTAGCTTCCACCCCAACTCAGAGCCAAAAAAAAGGTTAAAGTTAGGTTAAAGCTAGGTTAGGTTAGGTTAGGTTAAGGTTGGGTTACGTTAAAGTTAAAGTTAGGTTAGGTTAGATTGAGTTAAGTTAGGTTAGGTTAGATTAGGTTTGGTTAGGTTAGGAGACTACGATTATAATCGCATTGATGAGAAAGTATTATTCTATTCTTCTTCTTCTATTTATGATAATAAACATTTGAAGCTAAATACAGGGATTGAAGATAATGTCTTTATATATTCTGCAAATGTGCGCTCGATGCACCGTGCATTCGACTCGATGCACGCATTCACTGGAAGTGTTAATTCTAATTTTTTTTGAACACGAGCCTTCACTGTAAACAGTTTTTTATTATTTACCGAGTTGGCATTATTTTGGATAAATAGGTAAAAATGATTATATACTTAAGTAGTTCCAAATTAAGACTCGGAAATTTCAAATTTTTTGTTATTTAAATTTTGAACCGAATTAAAAAAAAAATAGAGAAATGAAAGAAAGAAATTTGCGACAGGTTCGATTTATTTTTTTAGTAGTTTCACCAGAAAAATGTTTTCTTAAAAATAATGTATTGAATCATTTTTCAACTTCATCGGTGCTTTTTAATATTTTTTTTTTCTAATTAAACAAAAAAAACGGCGACGATCGTATTAAATTGGAAAAATTTTATATGTCCTGAAATATAACACAACACAAAGTGGCCCTTTGTGTTTATTTATTTTTTAAAAATACAGTTTATTTTTGTGGTATAATAAACGCTTACAAATCTCAGTCGTAAACTATGAAATTTTACTACCAGAAGTTTTCGAAATAAATCTTCGAAAATGGATTTAATGAGTATTGAGTTTTAATATTTTAATTGCCATATATTTTAACGTAGTTATATTAGTTTTGTGGAACTAGTAGAAATACGAGGATGGTCCCAGAAGTACCTGGTCCAACGAAAAAAATACAAAAATTTTTCAAAGTAATCTCGTTTGTACAAAATATCCATTAACTGCTTCATTGTTGGAAACTCTTTGACCACCAAGACATTTTTTCAAGTCTGGGAACAGGAAATAATCCAAGGGGGCTAAATCTGGCGAATATGTAGCAAATCAATCTTGGATGTTTGAGCTGGTGGATTATCTTGATGAAACAACACTTAATTCTTAACCTAATGCGGCCTTTTTTGCTTGATTTCCTCTTTTAAACGTTGCATAATGCTCGCCGTTGATAGTTTTTCTTTTTCCAAGATAATCAATGGAAAATATCCCACGCGCATCCCAAAAAACCAACGCCTTGCATGCAGATGAAACGGTCTTTGCCTTCTTTGGACCAAACACCTTCACGACGCTGATTTTGTTCCATTGTGAGCAAACGTGGCACCCATCTTGCGCACAGCTTTATCATGTCCAAATTTCCAGTGATTACCGCATTTTTTGAAACGCTTATTATCATTCAAATTCTCCCAAACATTTCTCCTTACCTCATTTGATCAACCACCGCAAGTACGGCGTTTAAACGCGTCTCCAAACTTGAAACTTTGCTATATAATCTAGATCTGGCCACCACCATCATCGTAGTTTATTGAATATCCCTTTATGGTTTATTTCAGAAAGGTATAGAGTAATAAAACCTTATTTGGTATGCAAAGGGACCACAGAGTGACCCAATTTTATTTGAACAGAATAAAAATTAGGCATTATGTAAATACTATTAGATACACTTATTTATTTATTGAATATTATACAAAAAATACATTAAATTATAAAAAATCATAATATTCTTCGTCATCTGAGGAACTGTCATCTCTTCTTGACGTTATAAAATTATTTTAACACCTACACCTACGACCGACACTGAAATTGAGCCGAAATCGACGTAATTCCCCATTTTATTACTCTATACCTTTCTGAAATAGACTATAAATCTATGCGTTCACTTTCTCAGTGTATTTCTGACATGAATAAAATGTTCTGACCAACGTAATGTCTAAGTTGTGGTTGTTCAATGATAGTTGATGATTAAAGGTTTTGTAAGGAGCATTTCTGCTTTCGTTTTCTATATCTGTAATCCTTTCTATTCCTAGACGCGTGACAATCTACTTTTACAACAATATTTAAATCTATTGTAGTTGTTGGTCAAAGCAAATACACTTTAGTCTTTTCATCTTGCTCGCGTCCGTTCTCGTCGGCTTTGGCTCGAGACACGCCTGTCAATTTTTTCAAAATCTTCCTTTTTTCGATTCAGATTCCATCAGTTGTTTGTCAAGTCTCATAATTTACATTTTGATTCATTATTTTTCTATATAATTACGTTGTTCTGTAGTTTCAGCTTTTTCAAATCACGATCAAAATTATCACTAATTTTGATTCACACTGATTAACAGCGTTTTAGCAGGTAATATACCAATAAATTAGTGGCTATTATCTTCAAGTGGTCGAAAACTGTGATATATTTGTATATTTTTTTATTTACATAAAGAGAGAAACACACACTTGCCACATGGCTCCTTTTAAAACCTTTCAGAAAAGGGTCTTCGGGGACCCGACGCATAAAACTGTCAATAAATTATGCAGTACAAGTGCCGTATCTTTATATCACCCTACAGTGTGATATTTTTCGGGGGATGGTTTTAGTTAGATAACAGATATATTATAAAATACTATATAGGGTGGCTCTAAATGAATAATTTTACTTTAAAATATTTTTAACAAGTGATACTTTATATATACGAGGACGGGTCAAAATATAAGCCGTAATTTTGCTTTAAAAAGTTATCCCTCACGCTCTACATACTTTTACCACCCTCTCAGAGTTTAGTCCCAGTTAGTTAGGAATGTTAAATGATTTATACACAAATTTTTCTGAAATTCGTATACGAATTGTTTTAGTTCTCGCAAATTCAGACTTGTAAGTTTTTAAATGTGTCAAACTAAAGGATTATCGCAAATCTTCGTAGTCTAGGCAAAAATACTATGAACTATATCGTGAATTATCTCACCACTCCCTATTAGAACCATTAGGATCTGCGAATCATATAGTTAAGTGATACAAAGTGTCCCTTTATTACCGTATCGTAAAGGAGCTCTTTATGGGAACCAACGTCATAGTTAAGTGAGTCTATGTGTACCTTAAACACTTAAAGCTTCACTAACTGATAAGGATGAGGAGCTGGCCTTTTTAGGAATGTTGCAATGAAAAAATCTCTTTCCAATAGGACTGAAAAACATAAAAATTGTATGCATGAATAGCGGTAGAGAGTGTTATGGAGTGATGAAACAAAGCATGAGGGTTTCGGGAGAATATGCGCAGGTCAAAGGAAGAACGCTCCAACATGACAACGATCCCAACCATTCCTAGAATATTTGAAGGAATTGGAAACGAAGAATGTACTGAAAGTGATAATTTGGTCGTCACAAAGGCCCGACCTCAACCCGATTGAGTTGTGAGGAAAATTGGGTGGATAAATCAGTAATCAGTGTCCTATTTCCACTCCATATATATGGAATATCTGGAAAAACGACTGGAACCAATTAGACCACGATTATTTGTCGGAATTGTTACATAGAATGCCAAAATTGTGCATCGAAATCACCTCGTATAAAAGATCGTGTTGTATTTGACAAACAAAAGTGAAATATCTTAGAAGAAGGTTATTCTCGATCCTGGAGAGATAATAAATCAAATCTACCACTATCTAAGGCCAGAGCTGAAGACAATAAATTGTTAGAATAATTACGAAAACAAAAAAGTTTGTTTCAACATAAAATCTGCGGAAAATTACGCACAAATAAAGAAAGCGGATTATCCAAGTTTTATCTTTGTCCATAACCATCGACGAGTTACCTAAATTATCGGCGCCGGTTGCCGGTAAGGCCCCTTTCACACCAAACGAATCCGAATCAATCTGGATCACTCCGAATCAAGTTGAATCTGATTCGTCATCTCCACCCTTTCACACCAGCTGAATCACTGCGTCATAAAAACTTTTAAAATTAATAACTCCACGTCCATCTCGTACGGTTGTTGATTCAAGACTGACCGGACGCGGAATCTGACAGGTTGAATCAAGTGCGACCTCGAATCAAACCAGATTGAACCAGATTGAATCAGATTCAACTTGATTCGGATTCGTTTGGTGGGAAAGGGCCCTAAGCAGACAACCAGCTTCCTTTATGTGTACAAAGACTCTTCAGGGAAACCAGAGCAGATCTGTTGAATGTTGAATTGAATTTTGTTGCACAGAGGACGAAACCTCTAACAACAAACTCTAAGCCAGAAGACGAAGACTTCTGGCAGTTAAAACCATACCACATTCTAGACTTTTTAAAAGGAGTGGAAACCTTAAGACGGATTCTAAAAATCCTCAGACGGATTAGAATCAATAATTATAAACTGACAAGGATACGCGTGACGTGGAATATACAAGGATATCCTTCTGAAAGGAAGAAGACCGAAATTATTTTCGACATAAAGTAAATGGCATTGTAAACAATCCCAATGTTCCAATCAGTTGTGCAAACACGCCATAATACTGCAACAAGGCGTTTAAGTAAACTGAACCGAATTAAGTGACTGTTATTAGAGGCAACGGAAAGTCGTAAAAGTCTTAATCAAGTTCCTGTAACAGTTAGACCTTGCCAATAAGCAGCTGAAACTATTGCCAATCAACAGAAATTATGTTGTTTACCGAACATGATTCCTCAAAGATATTTTCGACATAAAAGACATAAATATTTCATTATAGTTTATTTTAGTAATTAATTTTCACATAAAGCAACAATCATCATTATGCAAATATCCTTACTGACATTCTGTCAGCTCCTACTTTCCTTTTATTTATTATTGATATCTCATAGAAATACTACAACATTGCTGTGGTTTACTAGACAGTTAAAGGCAATGCTTGGAGAGGTCTAACTTTAGCTTTAGCTCTAAAAAATCGCTCTTGTATTGGTAAAAAGTACTGTCGATTACGAAAAGACTTGAAATTAATTAATAAACACTATCTCTTACGTTCTATACACTACACTAACTTATACCACGTATCACTATCACTTGACTAATTTATTTCGATTACTTTCTACTTCAATCTGTTCACTATGACCATTTATTATAAACTGAATTAACTGCGCTACATAAACAATAGACTTTCCTTGAAATTATTCAAAAGAAATAATGTAAATAAACCGCTTGCCATAAAAATTGATATAAAAACAAAGATTAAACGAATTCCGGGTTTTGATCAAAGACAGCGCCTTCGCCGAATTCTATGATTCTACTATATCCAAGCAGGACCAGATCCAGACCGAAGATGATATCGTGACAGTATGAACAAAATTTTAACGAATCAGAAAAGCCAGGAAAGGAGAACTCAACATTAGAAAAGAGCGTCAACTATTTTGAAAAGTATCGAAGGTTCTCCAACAGATCCATTTCATTTTTTGAATGCCCTACCTAGATCATCATCGTCCTGTTTCATGTCGTCAATTTCTTGGTCTGATATTGTCACTAAAATGTGAGCAAAGTTTGGTGAGAACGTTTAAAGTTGCTTTCAGTTCCTGGTTGGGACATTGACAACGGGGGAAACTGGTCTCAGGTGCTAAAAATATCAAAAATCCTAGCAGTATTTGAAAGTGGCGACTTCAATCTCGTTAACAACTGTAACCCCAAACTTTCTCCTCCTATTCAGAACATAACTTGATATCCGAATGTCAATTTGGGTTTCAGAAACAAAAATCATCAATTCAGGCAATCTTGAACGTTAATGAGGACATTGTTGAGGATCCTCATGATGGTAAAAACACGTATGCCATTATTCGAGGTAAAGAATTGGGGCAGTTTGTACCTTATTCGGGTATTGGTCCTAACGAAAGGGGATGAAAAGGTAGTTAAATATTGGTTCGATTCACAAAATTTGAAATTAAACGAAGCAAACTCTGAAAAAATAACATTTAGCTCTACAAAACGAGGTACCAGATGTTACTATATAAAATTGTTAGGTGTAGATCATAAAGACTCACTAGACTCGAACATTTCCCCACAGCTTTTTGCAATGGGACAATTGCGCTCCTCTATATGTATTAATCGCGTTATACGCACGATTCTCTTTACGTTGATACACAGTCATCTGGCTTAAGGTTAATTGTAAGCCTGGATTAATAAAAAACGTGTAATTCGAGCCGATTAAAAGATATGTCCCGTACGAAAAGCGTCTAATAAATAACAAACCTGGTTAATATAACATTTAGTAATGTCAAAGTACTCCGTATTATATATTTATTAATATTACGATTATATATACACGGATTGGAATCATCTTCAATCATTACATGGCAAATCTAGCAGAAATTCAAAGGGTTTTTTCCCTTATTTCCATAGATCCCATATTTCCGTTAGTTATTTCAGATACCGGTCGTCCAGAACTTGGCGCGTCGGCAACAGAGCCCGTTTTTCAGAATTTCTGGTACGTCTTCCACACTTTTGAACGATTTGGTAGCGGATAGTTCGGAAATTGTTGTTGAAATTCGTGAACTTGTACCGTTTATTCAATCTAAAAACGCGTCTTCTCGACGAGCACGTATTATCATGACACAGACGGGATCATGCTTGGTTTTAATATTTACCGACAGCGTTGTCAGACTTATGAGCTGTGCCGGACTTTTGGCGATCTTTCCAGAGCGTTTCCTGACTTATGCCGACCTCGGTATACCATCCAAATTGTAAATTTACATTAAAAAGACAATTGCAGTTTTAGTATTCCTCGCAGGACGTCCTGTATATTTGTTTATAACATTTATAATGTCATGATTATAAGAAAAACGATTATTTTTCTACGCTAATTATCCTTTAGAAATTTCCGAGTAGATACGCTACTGCTCCAAATCAGGATATAAAATAATTGCATCTGTTTACCTCCTAAGCAGTCAAATAACAAGTAAATCCAATAAAACACCGCATGCACATTAGTAACTTAATAGTAAAATATTGTATCCGAAGCAAAACATTAAGCCTTTTTTATCTAAACCATATGTTACGCAAATCCGGGACACCGTTTCGCTGTTTGTCAATTCCTGAATCTATCACATTTTGCTTTTAACAAATAAGCGTTGTAAAAATTTAAATACATCATTTTTCAATAACAAAACTCAAGATAATATTTATGATACGTGGTCTCATTAAGTAACGTTAATCCAAATAAAAATCAACCATAGCTGGTACAAAGGTTTTTTTTTATATCGGGATATATTTATAAAATCCAATAAAATATCTAAGTGAAGAAACGCCATCTTTTAACTAAACTATCAGTTACGTGACGGTATTACTTAATTTAGTTTTCCGGTTTCGTTATAGAGAGCGCCACTACTATAATGTTACTAATGATATGGAGGGGAGAATAAGCATAAACGTACTAATGCCGTATGCTGTCATTTTGATTTTAGCTTCGGCGGCAAATTTAAAAATACTGTAATCTTTAGATATTACATCCGAATTTGTATTGTGATATTTCGAAATACATGGAAACACTATTAAAATAAGCAACAGAGAAATTAAGTGAATTTGCATACATGTGAATATGTGCATGCAATAATAGAATGTGACATGACATGTGACTTGTTGACTTGTGACATTACTCAAACATTTATTTTTTTACTGATTTTAGTGGTGTGATTCAGGTTTCTTAAAATGCTCCTTATTGTTTAAAAATCTTCATGTAAATGGAATGTATCCAAAACTATTTGAATTCCTTTAAAACGTTTACTAAAAACTTTATAATTTTTGAAAAAAATGTTTTATAAACTAAGAATAATATGAAAAAGTTAATTAAATTATGTTTGAAAAGTTAACCGTTTACACGATTTTTTAGTAAAAAAGAAGAAATCAACCACTTAATAGGTTATGTTTTTAAATTAGTTAGAAACAACGTATCAAAATTAGAGGGATGTAAAAGGAAAATACATGAATTTTATCAGTTTATAAGAAAAAGTTATTAATGATAAGTAGATAAAGAGAAATGATAGACTGACTAAGAAAACTGTATTTAAAAAATAGTCTGTGATAAAGTTGCTTTTAAATGATTGACCATATAATAGCGAAATATAGTGAACAGGGGCGAATTTGAAATTCATTAATATTGAATAATTAGAGGATATTTATTAAAAAATGAAGAATTTATGCGAAAAAGGTATATTTTATTGAACTAAGCAGTATCTTATGTTATTAAAAGTTTTTATTAAAGTAGTGAATTCGTTAAATTTATAATTATAGAGTAAATGCCTTTTATGTTTTATATGTCTCATCAAAATGTGTTGAAGTGATATTTTTCAATGAATAAATCTTGACAAGCAAACGTACAGGGAGCTGAATATGATTGGGTAAGTTTAAATTTAATTTAAACTTACTTTAAAATGAGTCGTCAAATATTAATTTTTACATAGTTTCTATGTAATTTCCAAATTAGAAACTATATAATTGAACTCTACTAATATCATTTTGTTTTAAAATGCAATATGTCCAGATATGCACATACTTTGTACATATATTGTATAAAATGTAAAAGGGAATATATTTAACAAAAAAAATGCTGTTGTATTTAAGAAAATACTTTATTGAAAAAAAATAGTATAAATCACATTCAGTTTAATATAGTTTTCTTATCAAAAATAAAATAAGCTAACATTCTATAATACTTAATTGAAATAAATTACAATAACAATTGTTACTAAATTTTGTACCAACAGTTACATATAATATCTTATAATCTATATCTACAGGGTGTTTTCGCTTCTAATATTTTATTTAAAGAAATTATTACATTAACGATTTTTTTTTCACTTTTAATCTGGATGCTATAACCAAAATTCATACTCAATCAAACTTTAAACTGTTTTATGAGACACTAATTTTATTTTATCATTGAAAAAATTGAAAGATGCTAATTTCAAACATTCTTTAGAGGCAATCAAATTGAAGTATCTCTGAAATTAGAGCTACTTAGAAGATATGGATGATTTTCACATGAAATGAAGAACCTTTAGCTGTTATGATCAGAAAAAAACACAATTTAATAACCATATGTGCAGAATTGCTATAGAAGTAGTCGAAAGGTATAAAACATTACAAAAAATGTAGTGAAGGATCCAAAATTATCACAGAGGCTTCAGATGTTCCTGATACTAGCAGAGATACACCAGAAGGTTCTGAATTAGTCAAAACATTTACAAAAAATCCTAAACGTTGTGTACCAGCAAGAAAAAAAATGGAAATATTTGTTTTATTCACAGGAATGTTACTGTAAGTTCTGGATCATGTATTAAAATATCTGAAATGTTTTAAGAAGCTCCAATTGATGCTGAATCATGTAGTAAAGGATCCAAAATGATTAGAGAAACTTTAGATGAACCTGATACTTGCAAAGTTGCACCAGAAGGTTCTGAATTAGTCAGAACAGTTACAAAAAATCCTAAACGTTGTTTACTAACAAAAAAAATGGAAAGATTTGTTTTATTCACATAAATAATACTGAAAATCTTGAATCACGTATTAAAATATCTAAAACGTTTAAAGAAGCTCCAGATGATCCTGATACATGAAGGAATGCTATAAGAGTAGGCAGAAAGCTACGCAGTATCCTAAAACATTTAGTGAAAGATCCAAAATTATCAGAAAGGCTTTGGATGTTCCTGATACTTAACAAAGATGTTTAGAAAGGTCCTGAAGTGATTAAAATCTCAAAGAAGATAGAAAACAATGTGAAAGATTCAAAAATCGGTGAAGGAATAATGGAAAGCAGATATTAGAAAAAATATGGCATTGTGTATGTAATAGTTATATTGGAAATATATGGAAAAAAATATGGAAATGAAAATATGAAAACATGGTTAAAACAGGAAGTAACTGGATAATCATCCAGAAACAAAGTAAAATCTTCAAAATTTCATCGAGAAACCATGATTCAGGAGGACAATTCTAATAATTTTTAAAAAAGTAAAATAAAGTGTGATAATGTTTCTGTTTCTTATGGAAAAATTCGTTAATTCAGGTAAAATGCAAAATATCTATATCAGTAACAAATTGACCTACAATATTTTTGACAGAAGTAAAAAATAAGATAGAAATTAGCAATTCAACTACTGAAAACTACGGTTAAACATTTGAACGTTGGTTATATCAAGCCTTAGATCCCTAAAAATATTTGTACAAGAAAATTTCTACTTTAAATAATTATTATATCTGTATGAAGCTAAAATAAGCCTTGAAATTATCCTGTAATTGATAGGAATTCGGTTTATTTTGATTATATACAAAATCTAAGTAATATTTTTTAAAATATACTTACAAACTAATAAAAATAAGTCACAATGATATGTTAATCTTTCAAAAAATATATAAATCTACACATTTAACTTAACTCACCCAATATCTGCAATTAATTAAACTAAAAAGAACGTAATTTTAAGAAGATATGTATATATATAGTAATACATATTTTATAATAAATAATGTGGGAACTAACATCGAAAGTTTTTTTTCTACTCAATAAATCAAAAAAAGGAAGAAACTTAAAAACTCCAAGAAACCAGTACTTCATATTTGTTTTCTAAGTCTGCAGTCACGAAATTGAATTATTTTGATGAGTTGCTAAACAACTATATAATTGATAACCTCAAAGACAACCAAAGTAGATATGAAGAACTACATATTTGGAGTAAAGTTAATATACTGAAACTTATAAGTGAAGCTTGATATGCTCCTGGAGATTACAGAAATGTTGTTTTAAGACCTATATACAAACATAAAAGCTCAAGAAAGATTGTAGTAAAGCTTCAGATGGTTATAAAAAAAATTCATTATCCTGATATGTATAAGGATGCCACATAAGATCCTGAAATAGTCAGAAAAGCAACTAAAAATCTTGAATTGTATGTACCAGTTGTTATACCTTACTTTAAAACAACAAGGAACATGGTAGGAATTATTTTAAAGCTGTAATAGATACTGAATCATGTAATAAGACATCAATAACGTTTAAAAAAACTCTGGGTAAAGTGCAGAAACTATGAAAGGTTCCAAATTATATAGTAAAGCATCTGAAAGTTTCAGATAAATTTTGTCGTAAGCAGAAGGGTGAAAAAAAGCTGTCAAAGTAAAAGGAAAGCTTCAGATGGTTCTGGAATGTTTAGACAAGGAATTTTTAATGTTAAATATGGTAGTCAGTGAAGTATTATTTCAGAAATCAGCTTAGGACACTTAAATCCGTGTGAAAATGATTTTCTAATGATAAAACAGAAGTGATGGCATTTTAAATTTGAAATTTTCACCCAAATTACATAATTATAATATATAATAAATTACTGAAAAATAAAACTAATTAACTTAAATCAAAACATTTAAATGTCTTACCAATAAAAAAAAATATAACAATAATATGAAAAGAAAATCAACAATTTCCATACCGATATTCTATTACACTTTTCCTCCCGGGATGAAGATGCCCAACGTCACTATCTACCCATAATATCCGCTATAGTGAAGCCCGTCATTCTCTGTGGTGGGTTATGAGGCGGTGGATTAGGAGGTGGTGGAGGTGGAGGCGCGGCTTCGCTTTTTTTCATGCTCAAATCACTCGCCACGTTATTCGAATTAGGATTCTGAATAATTTTTGAACAACCGGGTATTCCGGGACCGAAAATAACAGACGTTCCAGTATCCGGCGGTTTTAGTACGGCGGGAGATCCTATTAACAAACCGGGAGTTCCTCTCATACTTGGATGGTACGTTCTCAGGTTCATAGGTGGCGTCAATGGTCGCATCGAACTAAAAATTTAAATTTAGTCAATAACATTCTAAATCTTGATTTAAGGAAGCGTTTGAAAAAACTGCACATGATTCTAATATAAGTAGAGATATCTCTCAAGATCCTGAATCGATATACCAAAAGTTACACGTAAATTTAAGACAACCAAGGAATGTATTGGGAAATAATTTGTTAGCAGAAGATCCTATATCACATAATAAAGTTTTTGATGATTCCAAAACATTCAGATAAGCTTTAGATGATCCTGAATTACTACAGAGAATTTACAAGGATTTATTTCGTTCCTGACACAGTCATTGGAGCATCTTATGATCCTTAATTGCTACAAAACTTCATAACATATGCTTAAATGCAAAAGATCCTACAATGTATAAAAAGACCACAAAACATCCTGAAATGTATACTAAAAACCTACAGGAGTTTCTGAATTGTGTAAAAAGATCACAGAAGTTGCTGAGGCTTGCAGTATTATTTTAAATGATCGCAAAGCTTCAACTAACAATCTGAGAAGCTTCAGATTATTCTGGATTGTTACAGAACTTCCTGGTATGAGCTACGAAAAGTGCTGAGTGAGCAGAAAAGCTACACAAGAACGTCCAGACTATGTACAAGTAATTGTACGTAGCTCCAAGGCAACCAACTTTTAAAAAAGAAACTATTGTTTGTTAGAGCAGCTTCAACTGATTCTTAATTCCTGCATAGCTTTGGAATACATACAACGAAGCTAACGAAACTTTGATTTCTACAAAAAATTGCAGATGATGATCCTGAAGCTTGCGGTAGGGTTTCAGAGACTATTGAACGTCAGATAAAAGCTTCGGGGGTTCTAATATGTGCAGAAAAGCAACAGAAATATTTGAGGCGCGCAGAAAAGTTGCAGAACAATCTTGAATAATGTAGTGAAGGATCTGACACATTTAGAGAAACCTCAGATAATATTGGATTATTGCAGAGCTTCAAAACTCATGTAGAGATTACACAGAATGTTTTGGAATGCAGAAATAAGCAGAAGATGATTCTGAAGCTTGCAACAGAGTTTTTATGCGCTATTGAAGGTCAGATAAAAGCTTCAGGGGTTCTGATATGTGCAGAAAAGCAACATAAATATTTAGGGTGAGCAGAAAAGTTGCAGAACAATCTTGAATGATGTAGTGAAGGATCTGACACATTTAGAGAAATCTCAGATGATCCTGGATTATTTTAGAGCTTCAAAACTCATGTAGAGATTACACAGAATGTTTTGGAATGCAGAAATAAGCAGAAGATGATTCTGAAGCTTGCAACAGAGTTTTTAAGCGCTATTGAAAGTCAGATAAAAGCTTCAGGGGTTCTGATATGTGCAGAAAAGCAACATAAATATTTAGGGTGAGCAGAAAAGTTGCAGAACAATCTTGAATGATGTAGTGAAGGATCTGACACATTTAGAGAAACCTCAGATAATCTTGGATTATTGTAGAGCTTCAAAACTCATGTAGAGATTACACAGAATGTTTTGGAATGCAGAAATAAGCAGAAGATGATTCTGAAGCTTGCAACAGAGTTTTTATGCGCTATTGAAGGTCAGATAAAAGCTTCAAGGGTTCTGATACGTACAGAAAAGCAACACAATTGCAGATGATGATTCTAAAGCTTGTGGTAAAGTTTTAGAGCATCATGGAGCTTACAGTAGAGCTCCAGATGATCCTGTAGCTCCAACTAAAAATCTAGATGATTCTGAATATAACAGAAGCTTGAGTTGAAGTTTTAGGTACATTCTGAGACTTGTAATAAAACTTTATATAATTAGAGATTACAGAAATGCTTCGTGAGCATAATACTAGCATAAATACTACAGGACGTGTAGAAAAGTTGTAAAAAATGCCCAAAACTTGTTTTGAAGTTTCACATTACTTTCAAAAGCTTCTGGTAGTCTTGAAGTGTACAAAAAGCTTCAGGGAATCCTATAGAAATCAAAAGGAGTTTAGATTGAATCATTGAAGCATCGACGTTGTCAGTAAATTAAAATTTGAATATACTTTTGATGTGAATGAATTTAATGAGAGTAAAAGATCAAAAATTATGTAAAAAGCATTTGAAACATTCAGAGAAGATTCGGATGGTTCTCCTATGTGCCAAAAAACTTCCTGGGTTTTATCTGGAATGTTTTTTAATTATTTTCTTTTATGCTATTTCATAAATATCGTTTATTTCCAAAAAAATTCTTTATTACCTGTGAGAGAACGATGAACTCGGTCTGTCTTGATCGAAATGTCGTTTTCTGGAAATGAGGAAACTCTGTTCCACATGTTCGCTAGTAATGGTGCTCGGTTTCGGTTGTGGAACATGGTGAAGGTCTCTTCTTATTTGTAGCTGTGGCATCGGCGTATGTTGAGGTTCTGCTTCAGTTTCTTTAAGAATTTCAGTACAATCTTCTTGACCGGGATCTAAAATAACATATTTACAGCAAAAATTCGACTGACGTCTATTTATCGAAGAAAAGTAGTAGATCAAAACATATTCACGCATAGTGTACAGTAAATTAATAATATTAATGTGAATTTTTACTTATTTCAATGATTATATATAGCATTTTATTGCTAACACTGAGAATGCTTGCTTTGAAGATTGTATAAAAAAGTCTATACGAATTTTATCCTCAGATTGTCCAGCGTTCACCTAAGTTTCATCCGGGTAGTAAATTTTTCATTTTTCATCACGAAATTACCTAATTTTTCCAAGGTTTTTTCGCCTCCACACAATTATTTTTGTTTTTTCTAATAATAATCTGTTCCTTCCTCGATTTTTGCATTGAAATCCCATTTCTTTTGATAAATTATCAAATATTTTAAAATCCGGTTCAAGTCCTTATCTTCGTTAATTTCTCCCGGAACTTTATCTATTATTTTGAAAGAAAATATTGTGTACAATTCTTCTGATGGCGCTTCCGTCGAAATCATCGATTGAATTGTTAATTTTATTTCTTGATGGATACTTTTTTGGGTCGGTCGCTGAATGATTTAGCTCTGTGCTCCTGAACGATTCGGTAGACACTTTATTCTACCACATTGTGGCGCTCAATCCTCCCAAGCGGTTTTTCATTTATGGTTCACGTGCTGATCACGCACTAATCATTGTTTTGGTTTACTACTTACTTTTTCCGATAAAAGTTTTTATGGTTTTCCATATGGGGAATTGATTCTTCCTTATGAATAAATCTTTAAATGTTCAATATAATCATTTTTTATTAATCTATATGTTCGGAATTTTCTTTAATATCGTTAATTCGAATTAAAAAAAAAGTGAAAGCACGAGATTTTTATTAGAATTAATTATAGTAATTATCAATATTTACGTATTTAACTGTCATCCGAATTAAAATTCAATTACCGCTATATATCTTATATGTGAAAGGTTCACTTCAATAAAACCGTCGACATATTTTTCCCTCGAGAAAAAACCTTCAAATTTAACCTACTGCCATACTTATATTAATATGAGTTCGCTGGGAAAAATTACTAATAAATCAATAAATGTAAATGATAAAAAGGTACACTACCGGTCAAAAGTTTTTGCCCACCTTATAGATAAAAATAAAGTAAAAAGAAAAGTACCGTCTGTAATTGTCATACATCTAAATTTTTATTCATCGACTAACAACTCAATAGGGTTGATGTCGGGCGACTGTGGCGATCAAATCATTACTTCCCTTACATTCTTCCTTTCCAATTCTTTCAAATACAACTTCGAGGAATGCTTGTGAACGTTGGCGTGCTGGAAGATAAATCTTTTACCGATTAGGTGCTGGTAAGAACGTCATTCAATTTCCTTTAAAATATTTTATAGCCATCTTCAAAATCTTCAGTTACCCTTCCTCCAAAACATCCCCAAACCATTATCCAACCTCCGTCAGGTTTTATAATAGGGATTATACATTTATCTAACACTTTTTCTTCCTCAAACTGACTCATCACTTCATAAAACTCTCACGCGTCCAATTTCCAGCCCACTTTAGCCCACTTTAACCTCTTAATTTTAGTTTGACGTCTTACAAAACCATCTATCTAAAAGAAACCTTCTTATCTCAATCTTCTTTCCATTGTAGAAGTAGATCCCTAGATTCATTGATTTGAGCTGCCATCTCTAGGCCCGTAAGTCGTCGATCATGTTTATCGTCAACGATTGTGGTTTTTCGAGACAGCCTTGAACGTTTTCTATCCTCAAAGCTCGCTCTTGCATCTACCACAAAGGTATCTTCTTACTGAACATCATCTACAGAGTAATGGTCGGGATACTGTCTAGAAGGCTGGAGGTGTACGCGGAGCGAGTGATTGAAGACTACCAATGTGATTTCATAGTCGTAGATCATGTTTACTGATCAATATAATACGTTTATCTTCAGCGGTTGTGGGTTTTAGGGACCGCCTTGAACGTTTTGTTTCCCCAAAGCTCACTCCTGTATCTACTACCAAGGCATTTCCCTACTGAACGTCATCTACATAGTAATGGCCAGGATACTGTCTAGAAGGCTGGAGGTGTACGCGGAGCGAGTGATTGAAGACTACCAATGTGGTTTCATAAGAGGAAGAGAACCGAACTGATGGTCATGACCTAATTCAACACCAACTACAAGTTGAAGGTAGCCTTCAGACAATATCAAGCCAACTCAATTTCTGAAGCGACGGGATGCTCTTTATTGTATTCTGTTTAATCTGAGACCTTGGAAAGTATATGTAGGAGGCTGTAGACTAACCCGGGAGGAACTCTACTCAATCGATTAAGACAAAAGGTGGCCTACGCAGATAATGTTGATCTGCTTAGCGGAAGGAAAATAGAACTTAGAGAAGACTTCCGGACCTCCAATGTAGAATCAAATAGGGATTTAAAAGAACTAGGCCTCCGAAACTGGCGGAGAAAAGTATAACATCGAGAAGAATGGAGGACAGTTGTCCGAGAGGCCAATTATGATGATGATGGTGATGAAAGCTCCTGGTGGATGCATATTTTTTTACGTTGTAGTCCACAGTAGGTCGATATATTTTTAATAGATATAGAATATGGAGACTAATGCATGTTTTTCAAGCCTAAATTTGCGAGAACGTAAACAATTTATATAGGTGCTTCAACAAAAATGATGTTGGTCCAAAAAGTAGAAATCCCAGCACGTTCTCGCGTCTCACATGATTAACTAGGACTAAACTACAATCATAAACACCGAATGACGTAAAACAAATGTCTGATCGGGAAAAAAAAGTGTGGGAACTGGCAACGTTGTATCGAACAATACACATTGAGGTATTTCCAACGAAACGGTTTGTTTCTGTTTAAATACTCAACTAAGTAATTACATAAATTGTTATTTTATTTTCATAATTCTTGGTAATATAAATGAAAATCTATTTCTTAAAACATTGTACACGTTTACGTAATCAATTAATGTAGTTATTGGATATTAAAAATCGTTTATTATCGATTTTGAGTACACTTTCATATCTCGGTACAAGGATGACAAGAAAAATATTAATTTTATTATACAGGGTGTCCCGTTATGTAAACAAAAATGAAAACTCACCTATTTCCGGGTCTTCATCTAAATCTTCTTCGTCTGTATCGGGATGGTGTCTCTCGATAGAGGGTCTCATAGTATAAGGACTCGAAGACGAACACGGTTCATGGCATTGGGTTATACCGGGAGCGGGAGAACACGCCCTCTCGTCTCTAGAATCGACAGAGAGACTTCTTGATCGCGGAGGCATCTTTTCTTGGTCATCGCCACCTTCGTTAACGAAGTAATATTTAGTCAAAGGAAATCGGGATTATGTTCAACTTTGAAAATTTGTTTTCAATCGAAATAAAGAGAAATGCGACATTTGGTCCACGTCATACACTTTGAATCAATAAATGATCGTTAACTTAATAAATAGTACGGTCAAATTAGACCAAAAATTACTATGAAGTTACATAATTTCCCACCAAGATACTTAAGGGATATAAAATCAATTTATTCTTAACATCGGTACGTAAATATGAAAATTTTGTTCCCAAAATGTTGTAGTGAATTGAATTGTCTGTGGAAACGTTTTTTTTTTCAAAAAACTACATGAAATTTGAGCTCTGAATCTCCAAATTTGAACAGGTGTTTTTAGGGATCTCCGTTAATACACAAAATCAATTTATTCTTAATATCGGTAAGTGAATATGATAATTTTATTCTCAAAAGTTGTAGAGAATTCGATTCTCTATGGAAACGTTTTTTTTTTAAACTCCATGAAATTTGAGCTCTAAATCTCCAAATTTGAACAGGTGTTATTAGGGATCCCCGTTTATACACAAAATCAATTTATTCTTAAAATCGGTGCATGAATATGATAATTTTGTTCTTAAAAGTTGTAGAGAATTCGATTCTCTATGGAAACGTCTTATTTTTTCATAAAACTCCATGAAATTTGAGCTCTAAATCTCCAAATTTGAACAGGTGTTTTTAGGGATCCCAGTTTATAGACAAAATCAATTTATTCTTAAGATCGGTGCATGAATATGAAAATTTTGTTCCCAAAATGTTGTAGTGAATTGAATTCTCTATGGAAACGTTTTTTTTTTCAAAAACGCTATGAAATTTGAGCTCTAAGTCTCCAAATTTGAACAGGTGCTTTTGAGGAATCACTTTTATATTTAAAATCCATTTATTCTAAAAACTAGTATATAATAATGAAAATTTAATTTCCCACCCGTTGAACAAAATTTTCTATGAAATCGTTTTTTGTTTTCAAAAATTTATATCAAAATTGAGCTCCAAATATTTAAATTACGTACACTACCTCATAGGAGTGTATATTAACACGATTACAATTTTTTTAATCATTATATCTCAGAAACAGTGATTCGTAGGAAAAAAAGTATCGATACGTTTTTTGTAGATAATTTTATGATCTACAATTTTCGTCTGAAGTATTTTTATGATAAAACTTACCGTTTTGCAAATAATCGCGAAAAACTCATTGTTGTTTTGACCTTTGGCCTCAAATAAAATTTTTTTCTACACGGGAATGATGGGAATTTCGGAATTTCATTTTTTATTAAGTTTTAAACAATTTTACTGATTTTCAGCTTGGTTGGAATTTATGTAACTTCGAATGTCTAACTTGACCGGACTAATAATACAAACTACAGCTTGTTGGTTATTTGTTAAATTAAAATGGTTGCTTTCTAATTAAAATTCCAAAAAAATTTATATTTGCTCACGACTCCAGTATAATAATTCAATGAAATTCAATTTACAATAAACGGTATGCATAATACATTTTAAATCAGTGATTAGTATTTTATTTGGATCGAAAAAAACAATTTTGAGGTTATATTTTACAAAAACAAGTCATAAATGGACAAAAAGTGCGATTATTTAGTATCTTACTTGGTATGTATCCGTCTCCAAGTCCATCGGGAGGTACATCTCCAACGGCATGTGTCAAAGCGTGCCGTCTCAAATCGCAGTTCCTCCTAAAAACTTTTCCGCACGAATTGCATTCGTAGGGCTTGTGATCCGTATGGGTGAGTAAATGGGTCTTGAGATTCGAACGTTGGTTGAAGGATCTGCTGCAAACGGGACATTTATGTGGAGATTCTTCCATGTGGAGAATTTTGTGAACGGCCAGTGTTCGGGATTGACAGAAACCTTTACCGCATTCGCCACATTTGAACGGTTTCTCTTTACTGTGGATATATCTGTAAAAAAACATTGAAACAAATCATTTTATAAATGTTTGGGAGTAGTTCGTCCGTTGGGACGTCTACTCTTGTACTTTATACAGCCGCGGATTAATTTCCCAAAGGTTTGAGTTGTTTTTTAGTTACAGCAGTAAGTTTCCGTTGATACCAAATATTTTTAAACAAGATCGAAAGCCATTTAAGCCAAAATGTCAAAAATAATAAAACAAAAAGGTCTAATCAGAAAATTATATGCAAATTGCTTCCCAGAAAAAAACGCAATCTAAAAGTTAGGCAGTGAACGTGTTAATAGTTTTTTCATCACGTGCAATTGTTGCAGAAGCTCTAAAGGCCGCTTGACATGATGCAATACGACGTGCATTGCGATGCAAGACGCAATTTTTCTTAATCAAAAGCGCAGATGAAGTTTATCTGATTTTTTCGTGCAAGATATTGAGATTATCGGTTTTATGCAATTTTTATTGCATGGAAGTTGCAATCTAGTTACTTTTGGCTTAACAGATCAGCTGAATTTCGTAAAGGCCGCTTGACATGATGCAATACGACGTGCATTGCGATGCAAGACGCAATTTTTCTTAATCAAAAGCGCAGATGAAGTTTATCTGATTTTTTCGTGCAAGATATTGAGATTATCGGTTTCGTGCAATTTTTATTGCATGGAAGTTGCAATCTAGTTACTTTTGGCTTAACAGATCAGCTGAATTTCGTAAAGGCCGCTTGACATGATGCAATACGACGTGCATTGCGATGCAAGACGCAATTTTTCTTAATCAAAAGCGCAGATGAAGTTTATCTGATTTTTTCGTGCAAGATATTGAGATTATCGGTTTTATGCAATTTTTATTGCATGGAAGATGCAATCTAGTTATTTTTGGCTTAACAGATCAGCTGAATTTCGTAAAGGCCGCTTGACATGATGCAATACGACGTGCATTGCGATGCAAGGCGCAATTTTTCTTAATCAAAAGCGCAGATGAAGTTTATCTGATTTTTTCGTGCAAGATATTGAGATTATCGGTTTCGTGCAATTTTTATTGCATGGAAGTTGCAATCTAGCTATTTTTGGCTTAAAAGATCAGCTGAATTTCGTAAAACTTCGTTATTTTCATTGTTAAACTATGTACAATATATTAGTAAAATTTAGAGGTTGGGAATTTGTTTATTTTTACAAAAACTTGTATGCAATTTCTTGCACGTTGTATTGCATTATGTCGAGCGGCCTTTAGTACTGAAAAAAATCCCTTTAATCGACTTACATGTAACGGAAGGGAGGAAAAACGTGTTAACTACCCTTATATGTTCAAAAGAGCCATTGTACACGTCAAAATGTGTTTAACTATAAATTTTCTCTTATCTACATTCCAATTAAACAATTTTCTAGATACATGCTTCAGTTCTAGTACAAAGAAAAACAAAATAAATGTTCAAAAGAAAAAGCCGATGATTTTTGTTTGTTTTCATTATATAAATACCTGGTTTTCTTTTTTTAAATTACGGTTCTGGTATACAAGAATCTATATTGGTAATATTTCATTATTATGGTCGACACTCCAAAGCCGAGTCCCTCGACCCTGATAATCTTCAACAGGTGTGCTGACTGAAAAAGCGCTGTTGCCGGTTGTTGTGAAATATCAGTGACATAGATAATCGATAGTAAATCTTTTAAAAAAAGGTTTTTTCCTAATTGAAATTGGTTTCACTCCAGTAACGACAATTTTACTATACTGAAGTGCTTATTGAGATGAAATTTCGAAAGAAAAACATTTCGAAACACTAAGAATTACCTAGACAAGTCTATTAGTAGCATCCGTACCAAATAGCACTACTTCTCTCCATAGAAATGACTCATAGAATCTAAATTCAATTTTCTTAAGAAACACTGTATAATAAAACCAATTTATAACGTTTATTCTGTTAGTTGATGTTTTTTTTTTTTTGAAAGAAAATGATAAAAATATTTATTAATGATGATCGCGACAATCGCTGTAGATGGCGCGCCTGTATATTTTGAAGTTCGCGGTTTGATTATGTGTTGGGTGCTGGTGCTGGGTCTCTTACCACCGTTGCGCAACATATTGTGATTCTTTTTGATGTGGAAAGACATTAAAAACACGGTGAGTGGAAATATCCTATTATTTTGGTCGAAGTGTGCGTCGGCGCGAAGTGAGTCAGTTGAGTAGAGTAATCGAAGCGATACGGTTGGAGAAGGATTTTAATTGTACTGCGAAGTAGTGATTGTGCATTTGTTTGTGTCGTGCGCGTGCGATATCCATAATTGTTGTGTCGAGTTCCATAATATACTTAACAGCACAACTACGGATGGCGCTCTTGCCATGGCTGGCGAATATTCGAGCGTTGCAACTAAATTAAAACAGAAAAAATCAGGGAATTTTGTGAGATTTCATTGTATAATTCATCAGGAATCATTGGGATCCAAACAATTAAAAATAGATCATGTCATGAAATTAAAATTGTAAATTTTATAAGAAGCAGAGGACTAAATCACCGTCAGTTCATGCCACGATAAAAATTGCCAGTAATAAATAAAAAAGTCAAAAATCCATATATAACTACAAAAAAACGACAAAAATTGACAGTAGTATAACAAAAACGCCAAATTTTGAATAAATAAAGTCAAAAATTGATACAAAACAACAAAAAAAAACGCAAAAAATGACAATAGTCCAAAAAATTGTTAAAAATGGAAACAAAACTAAACAAATTGGAAGTGAGTCATAAAAACATGTCAAAATTTTATAACAAAACGACAAAAATTGACATTGATTCATAAAAAAGTCAAAATCTGATTTTAAAAAAGTCAAAAATCCGTATAAAACTACAAAAAACGACAAAAATTGACAGTAGTAAACCAAAAATGCCAAATTTTGAATAACTAAAGTCAAAAATTGATACAAAACTACAAATAAAGCAAAAAATTGTAAAAAATTGGAACAAAACTACAAAAATTGAAAGTGGGTCACAAGTACATGTCAAATTTTGATAAAATAAGCCAAAACCCACAAAAAACTACGAAAGTTGAGAGTAGTCCAAAAAAATGTCAAAAGCTGATAGAAAACTACAAAATAACGATAAAAATTGACGGTGATTCATAAAAAAAATGTCAAGTGATTCACAGAAAACGTTGAAATTTGGTTCCAAAAAAAATGTTGAAAAATAATACCAAAAAACACTAAAAATTGATAGAAGCTCATAAAAATTGAGGAAAGACTGTAAAAAACGACAAAAATTGATAATGGTTCAAAAAATTGTTAAAAATGGAAACAACTAAAAAAATTGGAAATGAATCACACAAATATGTGATAATAAAACGACAAAAATTGACAGTGATTCATAGAAATGTCAAAATCTGATTTTAAAAAAGTCTAAAATCCATATAAAACTACAAAAAAAAAAGACAAAAATTGACAGTGGTCCAAATGAAAGGCCGAAGACTACCAAGCATGGACAGAAGTTTAAAAAAGAATATCAAAAACTCATACATATAAGACTATTAAACAGCAACAAAAATTCACAAAAGATCAAAAAATTGAGAGAAAACTGTAAAAGCTGTCAAAATCCTATCTAAACTGACATAAATTGACAAAAGAATGGAAAAATCTCAAAAGATTACTAACAGCCATGAAAAATGACATAAGTTCATAAAAATCTGTCAAAATCCTAACTGAAATGACATAAATTGACAAAAGAACTCAAAAATCTCAAAAGATTACTAACAGCCATGAAAAATGACAGAAGTGCTTAAAAAATTTGGGCAACTGGCCGAAAACTTCCAAGCATTGACAGAAGTTCATAAAAATCTGTCAAAATCCTATCTAAATTGACATAAATTGACAAAAGAATGGAAAAATCTCAAAAGATTACTAACAGCCATGAAAAATGACAGAAGTTCATAAAAATCTGTCAAAATCCTATCTAAATTGACATAAATTGACAAAAGAATGAAGAAATCTCAAAAGATTACTAACAGCCATGAAAAATGACAGAAGTTCAAAAAAATCTGTCAAAATCCTAACTGAAATGATATAAATTGACAAAAGAACTCAAAAATCTCAAAAGATTACTAACAGCCATGAAAAATGACAGAAGTGCTTAAAAAATTTGGGCAACTGGCCGAAAACTACCAAGCATTGACAGAAGTTCATAAAAATCTGTCAAAATCCTATCTAAATTGACATAAATTGACAAAAGAATGGAAAAATCTCAAAAGATTACTAACAGCCATGAAAAATGACAGAAGTTCAAAAAAATCTGTCAAAATCCTAACTGAAATGATATAAATTGACAAAAGAACTCAAAAATCTCAAAAGATTACTAACAGCCATGAAAAATGACAGAAGTGCTTAAAAAATTTGGGCAACTGGCCGAAAACTACCAAGCATTGACAGAAGTTCATAAAAATCTGTCAAAATCCTATCTAAATTGACAAAAGAATGGAAAAATCTCAAAGGATTACTAACAGCCATGAAAAATGACATAAGTTCATAAAAATCTGTCAAAATCCTACCTAAACTGACATAAATTGACAAAAGAATGGAAAAATCTCAAAAGATTACTAACAACGATAAAAAATGACCAACGTGCATAAAAAATTTAGGGAACTGGCCGAAGACTACCAAACATTGACAGAAGGTTATAAAAGAATGTCAAAAACTGATAGAAGACTATCAAAATTTGACAGTAGCTTAAGAAAACGTCAAAAACTGATACGATTTTCATTATTATCGACTTTATTCATACACCATGTATAATCCTTCAGCATATTAGAAGATTTATAGAAAGTAATACCGGCAACGTTGCCTAGAACAAACAGTGACGCTGCGAAACTTATTGTGTAACGGGAAGTACATTGAAAACCACGTAAACCGAGTGATGCATGAGCTTTAATAATAAATTCTTGCAATAATTTAAACGTAGTAAAAAGCTAGTTAAAACTTGAGATAATTGTTTTATTAATAAAAAATTGTTTTACTAAAATTTCCATTTCTATAATTTAAATATGAAAAATCGCGAAACACTCGTTAATTTTTCTTATAGAAAATCTTTAAAAAAACCATTGAAATCGAAAAAAAAATGATTATAGGAGTATATAGAGCAACTTTTTTGATTGTAACGAATTTCTATTTACCCATAACCTTTTTTCTAATATACCTCGTATTATAATTAATTTTTTTTTCTCTGGAAAATATTCAAATGAGATAATTAAAAAATAATTTTTTAAACAAAAAAACTCGAGTTCCGCCAGTGTAGATGCCGGCTGTGTTCCCTTTCTGCCTTCTTCGGTCTTTGGCCAGTTTTCAAGGTTAACCAGCTATGGCTGCGGCTATAATGGAGGTAGTGATGTGGATGCTGTAACAGATAAAGTCGAAGACTGACGTATAACTTTTGAACGTCTACTGTCACCCTTCCGTTATTATTTGAATCTACATTCTTCACTTCGAAATGATGGTCACTTTACAAACATTATTGTCATTCTATTATGGACAATAAGTAGTTTTCTGAAGGTTCATGATGGTTGGTTTTTAATTGTTATTCAAAATCAGTGGCGTATATGAAATTTTGAACTCAAATAACAAAATTGTGGAGAAGTACATTTGCTACAAGAGATGTTACGAAAACTTTTTTGTAACAATCGTATTTTGCTATTCAGATTTAAAAAAAAAACCCTTTTTTTGTAAAATTAGGAACGAAAATGACAGGCGTTGATGTGTAGACGTTTTATACAATTGACAGTGGTCAAAACAAAGTTTAAAATCGATGCAAAACTACAAAAAATGAGAAAAATTGACAGTGCATCTCAAAAAAATGTCGACCTTTGATAAAAAAGTGAAAAACTGATACAGGATTTAAAAAACGACAAAAAAGTTAAAAATTTATACGAAACTTCAAAAAAAAAACACAAAAAAAGACAATGGTTCGAAAAATTGGTACCGAACTACAAAAATAACGATAAATTTGACAGTGATGTACAACAAAATGTCAAAACTTGATACAAAACGACAAAAATTGACAGTGATTCATAAAAAAGTCAAAATTTGATTCAAAAAAGTTAAAAATCCATATAAAATTTCAAAAAAACGACAAAAATTGACAGTAGTTCAAACGAATGTAAGAAATTGATACAAAACTTCAAAAAAAAACGATAAAAATTGACAGTGATTCATAAAAAAGTCAAAATCTGATTTTAAAAAAGTCAAAAATCCATATAAAAACTACAAAAATTGACAGTAGTTCAAATGAATGTCAGTAATTGATACGAAACTACAAAAAAAGGATGAAAATTGAGAGTGATACATAAAAAAATGTCATAAAGTGATACAAAACTACAATAATTGGAAAAACGTCGAAATTTCATTGAAAAAATCAACAATTGATAGAAAATTATAAAAAAACAACAAAAATTGTCAATAGTATACCGAAAATACCAAATTTTGATAAATCTAAAGTCAAAATTTGATGCAAAACTACAAAAAAACGCAAAAAAATACAATGATTCAGAAAATTGTCAAAAATTGATACAAAACGAAAAAAATTAACAGTGATTCATAAAAAAGTCAAAACCTGATTAAAAAAGTTGAAAATCCATTAAAAACGAATAAAATTGACAGTAGTTCAAACGATTGTCAGAAATAGATAGAAAACTTCAAAAAAAAAAACGATTAAAATTGACAGTGATGTACAAAAAAATGTCAAAAATTGATATAAAACGATAAAAATTAACAGTGATTCATAAAAAAGTCAAAACCTGATTAAAAAAGTTGAAAATCCATTAAAAACGAATAAAATTGACAGTAGTTCAAACGATTGTCAGAAATAGATAGAAAACTTCAAAAAAAAACGATTAAAATTGACAGTGATGTACAAAAAATGTCAAAAATTGATATAAAACGATAAAAATTGACAGTGATTCATAAAAAAGTCAAAATTTGATTTTAAAGAAGTCTAAAATCCATATAAAACTACAAAAAAAAGACAAAAATTGACAGTGGTCCAAATGAAAGGCCGAAGACTACCAAGGACATGGACAGAAGTTTAAAAAAGAATATCAAAAACTCATATAAGACTATTAAAAAGCAACAAAAATTCACAAAAGATCAAAAAATTGAGAGAAAACTGTAAAAGCTGTCAAAATCCTATCTAAACTGACATAAATTGACAAAAGAATGGAAAAATCTCAAAATATTACTAACAGCCATGAAAAAAGACAGAAGTTCATAAAAATCTGTCAAAATCCATATAAAACTACAAAAAAACGACAAAAATTGGCAGTAGTTCAAATGAATGTCAGAAATTGATACGAAACTACAAAAAAGGATGAAAATTGACAGTGATTCATAAAAAAATTTTATAAAGTGATACAAAACTACAATAATTGGAAAAACGTCGAAATTTGATTGAAAAAAATCAAAAATTGATAGAAAATTATAAAAAATAAACAACAAAAATTGACAATGGTTCCAAAAAAAATGTTAAAAATTAATTGAGGGAAGCTCACAAAAATTTAGAGAAGTCAGTAAAAATGACAAAAACTTTCAAAATTTTGTCTAAAACGACATAAATTGACAAAAGAATTTGAAAAATGACAATACCTGACAAAAGATTACTGACAACGATTATAAATGACAGAAGTTCATAACAAAATATCAAAAACTGGCCGAAGACTATCAAGCATTAACAGAAGTCGTCGAAAAAAAATGTCAAAAACTGATAGAAGATTCAAATTCAATTCAAAATTGACATTAGCTTACAAAAATGTCAAAGACAGAAGTCTACAGAAAACAACAAATTGTCAGCTTCCAAAACTTGACAGAAGACTGTAAAAAATGACAAAAATTCTCAAGAAATTACTAACAACACGATGAAAAATGACAGAAGTGCATAAAAAATGCCAGAAACTGACCGAAGACTACCAAGCATTGACAGAAGTTCATACAAGAATGTCAAAAATTGACAGTAGTTTACAAAATCGTAAAAAAGTGACAGAAGTATACAAAAAACAAAAGTAAATGACAGAAGTTCACAAAAAATTGATAGAAAACTGTAAAAAAATGTCAAAATTCTATCTAAAATGACATAAATTGACAAAAGATTTTGAAAAACGACAATACATGATAAAAGATTACCAACAACGATTATAAATGACAGAAATTCATAACAAACTGTCAAAAACTTGGCGAAGACTATCAGGCATTAACAGAAGTTTATAAAAGAATGTGAAAAACTAATAGAAGATTAGATTAGAAGATAAAAATTGACATTAGCTTACAAAAACATCAAACCCAAAAGACTACAAATAGCAATAAATTTACAGCGTACAAAACTTGACAGAAGACTGTAAAAAATGACAAAAATTCTCAAGAAATTATTAACATCGATAAAAAATGACAGAAGTGCTTAAAAAATTTGGGCAACTGGCCGAATATTACCAAGCATTGACAGAGATTCATAAAAAGCTGTCAAAATCCTATCTAAAATGACATAAATTGACAAAAGAATGGAAAAATCTCAAAAGATTACTAACAGCCATGAAAAATGACAGAAGTTCATAAAAATCTGTCAAAATCCTATGTAAAATGACATAAATTGACAAAAGAATGGAAATATCCTCAAGAAATTACTAACAACGATAAAAAATGACAAAAGTGCATAAAAAATTTAGGAAACTGGCCGGACACTACCAAGCATTGACAGAAGTTTATAAAAGAACGTCAAAAACTGACAGAAGACTATCAAAATTTGACAGTGGCTTAAGAAAACGTCAAAACTGATACCAATACCAAAAAATCGACAGTAAATTATAGAGATAACGCAACTACAGTACAAAGTATATTTCATAAAAAATCAAATAATTGACAATTAATTTCACTATCTCAATAAACAGTAATACACAAATTCATTTATCTTGGGCGTGTTCAGGTTTTCTGTAGTTAAAATATTTTTTAATCGAATACGATACGGGGACGTGACGAATCGATACACTTTTATAGAATGCGAAGGTATTTCAATCTAATTATTTTTATATGTAGACATGCCCGAACCACTTCTTACTCCATCACCAACAGTCTACGACGCGGAGGGTCAGAAATTTTCTACAACGTTGCCTGTTTGCAGACAGAACTTATCTCCATTTAGGTCTGAATGTCCCCGCATTATTTACAAATCGACAAAGAAGCCTTTCATCACTTTTGAATACCTTAATTTTTGTGAAAACTCATTTGATTAAAGTACGAAAACCAAACGTATACATAGCCATACAATCGATAGTTTTACATCTTAAACGTTCTTTATCAAATCCTCTATCATGTTATATAAAGTTTTTATGCGTTCCTATAAATATGGGTCTTTACAGACCCAAAGTAAACTGAAGATGATAACTTGGTTACCCAAAAACCTCGATAAATAGCGTACTTGTGAGTTATGGTAGCAAAAAAAAAGAAAAAAGTCGGTTCCCAACAAATTGCTTTACTCCCACCTATCGCCAAGGTCATAGAGAAAGTCGTTAACCATCAAATCTTGATTCTGCCAATATCATCAGCGACCATCAATACAGCTTTCGTATGGACTGAAGCTATAGATAAATATGAGGAATCCGGATCAATCGCACTGGACATACCGAAGGTTTCGACAGTATTTGGCATGCAAATCCTCTAAAAAAATTAAGTTCGTACGTTTTGTCGTCGTCCACATTCTCAAAGACCGATCCATCCAGGTCACTATCGATGGATACCACGCAGAGAGATTTGAGATCAACGTCGGTATTCCCCAGGTCTGAAACACCACTCAATCAACATGAAACTCGACGTCGGAATATTCTTCGGCAAGTTCATGTGGGAGTACAAAGACTATAAATTACTTTTTGATGTTTGTAATTTATACAAAGAGAAAACAGAATTCTCTTGTCACATTCTTGGAATCGAAGAATAGGCCCCACAATGCTGGGTGCCTCAGTTTGTCCCATTCCAGCTGTCTACATCTCCGCAGAGCTAACAAATCTTCCAACCATTACTCGCCAGTTCTTACAAGGTTTTTTTTACATCCAGCACAAGCCTAGATCACACCATTTCAGCCTTCATGGCTTGTATGACAGTTCTACTTGAGATTACGGTGTTTCTATGGCCTGGAAGTCATATAGCAGGCTCAAAGTCAGGATTCCACTAGTGTCTATCATTGAGGTGGGCGTCCAATTAACCATTTGATTGGACGTTAACTGGCGGCCTTGTTTAAACTAAGCAAACAACTTGTTAATTTCGAATATTGTTGAAGAAACCAAGCCTTGGATTTAATAGTATGGTTATACCAAAAAGGCAACCAAATACAAGAAGAGGGACAACATCGAATGATCTAATCAAGAGACAGATTCCACGGGACGCAAATTTGTTAATCAAATTTCTTATCGTGGAAATAATTTTAAGAATATAATTAATTAGTTTGCGTTGACCGTTCAAAGACAAAAACAAAAATTGTCCCATTTTTTTTTTGAATAAATAAATTATAAAAATGTATAATAGGAACCACATTACGTTATAAAAAACAAGAATTATTGGATTTTTTTAATTAAATAGTTGATACGACTCGATCTAGTAAATCTGGCAACCATGGAAATAACGACCGTTGATTTTTAGTTTCTTCTTACGTTTTATCTTTTAACCTCTCTCGGGTCGGTGAAGATTGAAAATAATATACATTCAATCGAGCTCAAGAAACTTGCATGACGACTTTCGTAGATGCTCGAATTATTTTTGCTATGTAAAATGAATTCATTTTGTCTTGATATTATTATATTATCAAAAAATTCCGGTTACGATTAAACTGAATAAAAGGCACCAATTTCACCAGAAACCAACTTTTTTATATCCCCCACAAAGAAATCTGCTACCATGAGCTCAGATAGATCCTTACAAAGTCTTGAAGATCTTCGTTGGTATCTAAACGTTAATCATCTAACCACGTATTCATTTTCCAAGTAATTTATAGTTACTAGGTGCTAGATCTGGTCTATAAGGTGGTCAAAACCTTCCTTATTATTCAAACTGATCGAAAAGATTATTTTGCTTGGCAAATATGCACAGATTTATGAGAAACTAACTTTCTATACCCCCTACAAAGAAATCTGCTACCATGAGCTCAAATAGATCCTTACAAAGTCTTGAAGATCTTCGTTGGTATCTAAACGTTAATCATCTAACCACGTATTCATTTTCCAAGTAATTTATAGTTACTAGGTGCTAGATCTGGTCTATAGGGTGGTCAAAACCTTCCTTATTATTCAAACTGATGGAAAAGATTATTTTGCTTGGCAAATATGCACAGATTTATGAGAAACTAACTTTCTATACCCCCTACAAAGAAATCTGCTACCATGAGCTCAAATAGATCCTTACAAAGTCTTGAAGATCTTCGTTGGTATCTAAACGTTAATCATCTAACCACGTATTCATTTTCCAAGTAATTTATAGTTACTAGGTGCTAGATCTGGTCTATAGGGTGGTCAAAACCTTCCTTATTATTCAAACTGATGGAAAAGATTATTTTGCTTGGCAAATATGCACAGATTTATGAGAAACTAACTTTTTTATATCCCCCACAAAGAAATCTGCTACCATGAGCTCAGATAGATCCTTACAAAGTCTTGAAGATCTTCGTTGGTATCTAAACGTTAATCATCTAACCACGTATTCATTTTCCAAGTAATTTATAGTTAATAGGTGCTAGATCTGGTCTATAAGGTGGTCAAAACCTTCCTTATTATTCAAACTGATGGAAAAGATTATTTTGCTTGGCAAATATGCACAGATTTATGAGAAACTAACTTTCTATACCCCCTGCAAAGAAATCTGCTACCATGAGCTCAAATAGGTCCTTACAAAGTCTTGAAGGTCTTCGTTGGTATCTAAACGTTAATCATCTAACCACGTATTCATTTTCCAAGTAATTTATAGTTACTAGGTGCTAGATCTGGTCTATAAGGTGGTCAAAACCTTCCTTATTATTCAAACTGATCGAAAAGATTATTTTGCTTGGCAAATATGCACAGATTTATGAGAAACTAACTTTCTATACCCCCTACAAAGAAATCTGCTACCATGAGCTCAGATAGATCCTTACAAAGTCTTGAAGGTCTTCGTTGGTATCTAAACGTTAATCATCTAACCACGTATTCATTTTTCCAAGTAATTTATAGTTAATAGGTGCTAGATCTGGTCTATAAGGTGGTCAAAACCTTCCTTATTATTCAAACTGATCGAAAAGATTATTTTGCTTGGCAAATATGCACAGATTTATGAGAAACTAACTTTCTATACCCCCTACAAAGAAATCTGCTACCATGAGCTCAGATAGATCCTTACAAAGTCTTGAAGGTCTTCGTTGGTATCTAAACGTTAATCATCTAACCACGTATTCATTTTTCCAAGTAATTTATAGTTAATAGGTGCTAGATCTGGTCTATAAGGTGATCTAAACCTTCCTTATTATTCAAACTGATGGAAAAGATTATTTTGCTTGGCAAATATGCACAGATTTATGAGAAACTAACTTTTTTATATCCCCCACAAAGAAATCTGCTACCATGAGCTCAAATAGGTCCTTACAAAGTCTTGAAGATCTTCGTTGGTATCTAAACGTTAATCATCTAACCACGTATTCATTTTCCAAGTAATTTATAGTTACTAGGTGCTAGATCTGGTCTATAAGGTGGTCAAAACCTTCCTTATTATTCAAACTGATGGAAAAGATTATTTTGCTTGGCAAATATGCACAGATTTATGAGAAACTAACTTTCTATACCCCCTACAAAGAAATCTGCTACCATGAGCTCAGATAGATCCTTACAAAGTCTTGAAGATCTTCGTTGGTATCTAAACGTTAATCATCTAACCACGTATTCATTTTCCAAGTAATTTATAGTTACTAGGTGCTAGATCTGGTCTATAAGGTGGTCAAAACCTTCCTTATTATTCAAACTGATGGAAAAGATTATTTTGCTTGGCAAATATGCACAGATTTATGAGAAACTAACTTTTTTATATCCCCCACAAAGAAATCTGCTACCATGAGCTCAAATAGGTCCTTACAAAGTCTTGAAGGTCTTCGTTGGTATCTAAACGTTAATCATCTAACCACGTATTCATTTTCCAAGTAATTTATAGTTACTAGGTGCTAGATCTGGTCTATAAGGTGGTCAAAACCTTCCTTATTATTCAAACTGATGGAAAAGATTATTTTGCTTGGCAAATATGCACAGATTTATGAGAAACTAACTTTCTATACCCCCTACAAAGAAATCTGCTACCATGAGCTCAGATAGATCCTTACAAAGTCTTGAAGGTCTTCGTTGGTATCTAAACGTTAATCATCTAACCACGTATTCATTTTTCCAAGTAATTTATAGTTAATAGGTGCTAGATCTGGTCTATAAGGTGATCTAAACCTTCCTTATTATTCAAACTGATGGAAAAGATTATTTTGCTTGGCAAATATGCACAGATTTATGAGAAACTAACTTTCTATACCCCCTACAAAGAAATCTGCTACCATGAGCTCAAATAGGTCCTTACAAAGTCTTGAAGATCTTCGTTGGTATCTAAACGTTAATCATCTAACCACGTATTCATTTTCCAAGTAATTTATAGTTACTAGGTGCTAGATCTGGTCTATAAGGTGGTCAAAACCTTCCTTATTATTCAAACTGATGGAAAAGATTATTTTGCTTGGCAAATATGCACAGATTTATGAGAAACTAACTTTCTATACCCCCTACAAAGAAATCTGCTACCATGAGCTCAAATAGGTCCTTACAAAGTCTTGAAGGTCTCCGTCATAAGACTTATAGAAACATTTTTGGTACAATCCACACTATGGTAAGGGTGTAGGGTTGAAAAGTCCTTACAAACTATTCACTACCAGATTTCCACAGGCCGCTTCAACCAAAGCTTCTCTCTTCTCTTTTTTTGCATTTTTGCCTGATCCTGACTTTCTTTCAATCGAAATACACGTCCAAACTTGCCGACAGATATCGTAAATTGTCCATTTCCATTCTTTTAACCCTTAGATAAAAATATGTATCATCGTTTGTTTCGTATCGTTCTTCAGAAGCTACGTCTCACAGTATACTTCCATACACCACCATAGCCACTGTTTTTCTAGCTGTACCCACGTGTTATTTGGCGATATTATAAGCGTTTCTTCTTCAAGTAAGAAAATTATTCAAAGCATTAGAATGATCCTTTTGACACCTATATTAGTAGAAATTTAATTGCTTCAATTACCAGAGATCTTCGTCAGAGAATGTGGATAGAAATTACGTCCTCTATCCAACAAAACCTGCACGTCGCTTTATCTCCTAGTCCTAGCGTCTTCAGGTGTTTGTTGAAGTGTCCCGATGGAACTCCACTTTCCTCCGGTGTGTCCCGGAATCCATTGTAGGATAATTTTATTTTTCTTGCCTATTTAAATTTTTCTAGACAATCCCAAATGAGTTTGGATTCTATGATATTGGAGCTTAGAGCTCTAATGGCTGCTTGGTGCGCTTCCCAGACAATCAGAATGTTTGGTTCTAGTCCCGTACACTCTTATTCCAGTTCTGTCTGATGTTTTAGATCCTTTCGTATACCATTTAATGGTTAACATTTCACCTAACTCATTGTATCAAATAGACAATTAGGTTATACTATAAAAAAATCTTTACATTCTAATATACGTTGGGTTTTTAAACCCCTTTCGATAAACTAAGCTCGATATCTAAAAACTGCTCCATTATTTCAACACATAAAAGTAGATCTAAAACCTGTTTTGTACTCTCTCAGTATTAATCTGTTTCTTTTTCTTTCCTATCGGTATTTCGATGTAATGTCTTGCTTCTCGTGCTAAGAGATAATAAATAGAGATGGGATCTGACTGTTATTTTCAATAAAAAGTATATTTACTAGGACGAAAAGCACTTTATAATAAGAAAAAAAATCGTTATCACTAAATGGGTGATTCCGTTCTAACTGTGATATTCAATGTCCTGTATTGTTTTTTTGTACTAGTCATTAATTAATAATCAATTAATAAAAATTTTGTGTTAATTGAATAATTCTTAAGATATTTAAACATTATTTTTATACAATATAACTTGCCACTTAAAGAAAACTTATACTACATCACTTGAATGTCAGTACCGTGTCATGTCCATTCCTAGAATTTACCGATAAATTATTAATTTTTTTTGTCGTAACAAATGATTTAAACTAATTACCTTATAAATTCTAATGTTTATGATCAAACTGAGGAAAATTGATGCACTTGTTGTTTAATATCTTAAGTTACCATGTCAGTACCGTGGATAAATGAGTCAGTACCGTGGAACTCAAAATCCGACATTTGTGTCTTGCTCGTGATACTTTGAAGTTGTAGTAAATTCCTCTTAGAGTTTTATTTTTACAGTAAAATAGATGAATAATATGCATAAAAAAGTTAGAAAAGTTAAATTTTAAAATCTTGAAATTTTGAATACAAAAAATCACAGTTAGAACGGAATCACCCAAATAACATTTGAAAAACAATTATAACAAATGAAAAATCGAAACCAATTGGTGCTGATATTCAATGGCGGACTAACAGGGGGCTCAAGGCACGGACCTTCGATCTTGGAGGGCCCCAAATGTCTCCGCTTTCCCCTGAGCAAATCCTAAACAAGACTTTAAAAATGTGTTTAGTACCATCGAAGTTTTAAAATAAATGGAAGGGCCCACGAGAAGCGCACTTTTGGCTCATCACCACTCAGTCCTTTTCAGGACGTCTTCAGTTGTAGTGCAATAAAAAGAAACCACAACTATGCATTCGTGTGGTTTCCCCTTGGGTAAAAAGACAACAAAAAAGTTTAGGAGATTACTGAAAGAGAAAACTTTAAAAGTTTTATCGGATACTCGCCGGAGTGCTCATTACGAGTCAGTAAAAGTTGTAGAAGAAAACGTGGAAACAATTGTGAGTAGTTTGGAACATTTTCAAGGTCCAACAAAAGCAAATCTAGATACAAGATCTTGAGCAAGCCAGCTCTCACCGGCTGGTTGGGATTTTACCTTCCTAATCTATATACAATTCTGGCTTTCTATACTGGAGGAAGTAAATTTGGTTCAACGATATTTGCAGTTTTCAAAAATGACTTTGGATACAGGAACCACCCAAATAAAAGCCTTGAATGAGTATTTAGTAGACAATGTTGTAACTTTTCCCAAATTATTGAAACAAAGTTTATGCTAGAAGCTTCAGATGACGCTGTGGCTGTAGCAATTGACAATCTGATACAAATTTATGGTGAATTTGACAAGGAGCAAGTTTTCCAAAACATAAAAAGGTACCGCAAGCATGTGAAAGTAGTATGGACGTTGCTGCCAAATGGAGAGCCCAACAAATCCTTCAATTTATAATAAAACGGGATATAGTGAATCGTTATCCTGTATATCGCTTATACTTCAATACTTTTTGACCATTTATATCTCGGTTGCATCAAACGAGAGTTTTTCGAAAGAATGACTGGCTAATTTAGCCGTGCTTTCAATAGAAAGAAAAGTTATTGAGTAGTTGAGACTCGAAAACACGTAAACTCCCTACAAAGAATACAAAAAACTATCTTTGATTTATTTTATCTAATTTTTTTGTCCATCGATTCGTATTTTATTTTCTTTCTTTATTTAAGTCGAATTTAAATCTCAGTTTAGGCCAGATTTTACCGAAATGATCTAAACTGAATGAAAAGCTTGTAAAACTACATTTTTAAATGCTGGGGGGCCTCATTCATTTGCCGTCTCGAGCCTATGACGGGCTCAGTCCGCCACTGCTGCTATTGGCACCCTCCACGGAAATTTCCTTGGCTCTTAGCGACACGGATATTTTTATAGATTTTAATCTTAGAAACACGGAAATTTCAAGAAATTAGAGACTCAGATAAAGCTCATTTCTTTAAAAATGTCCGCGTCTGTATGGTTGAAATTAGAGCCACGGATTTTCCCGTGGATGGTGCCAATAAACACTTCGAAATATTTTCTGTATCTTTTGATCTAAACGCATCCATGCGCTCGTGTTCTTCTAGAGTCCAGGTATATTCTAGGTACATCATATTTACGTTTCTAAACGAACTTGAAACGTTCAAAAGTTTATGAAACTGGATTTAATACAATGTAGCAGACTACTGAAATTATTATAACGTTTAGTGCCACCATTATCGTAAATATTTTTGATTTAACATAAACCAGAAGGTTTTAATGGTCTTCTGATGGCCCCCCATGGAGAGGTAGACACATTTATAATCATTTTTAATAAGAATTACGATCGTATTATTTATTTTTCCCTAATGAAAGCTTATTAAACATCACTACTGATTCCGAATATATTAAAAATTTAATTTTAACTTCGTTCGTTACGGTAGCTTTATATTTTTTATTTACATACGAGAGGAGACTCAAAAATTACTGGAATTTTCTCAAAATTCCTTTCAAAATATTTACTCTCAATTACAAAATTGATACATTTGTTCCTTCACCTCATCCACTTATTTCTTTATGTAGTTACACATGAAGGTAAACCCTATCAGACTTCGAATGGTGCCTGCGGATATCGATTTTGAACTTCTGTAAGTTGTTGCGTTCGAGGAATACGTACCTTGGTAGTAGTAGATTCCACAAGCTTGCACTTGCACCAAAGAAAGAAGTCGCGATAAATTGACAAGCGAACTTGTAGCCTGTAGTAACCTATCGAGTAGGTCTTGCAAATACTGCTCTAGGTGGGATTATGTTAGACAACTCTGAAGACCATCTAAGGAGGTAGTCAGCGATCTTTCTTCTATACTCTAACATGTCCAAGTTTTTGCTCAGCTCTGGATCGCTTATAAATCGAATTTCTCTCTTCTATATTGAATCGAGCATACTCAGAACTTAGCTAATTCGACTACGTGACTATACCAGGACATATTGCTCCCAATGGTGATAATATTTGTCCAAATCCTGAGCCAGCCTTCTTTGTAAAAACAGCTACCTGGGTTTTTGCTGCATTAAACTCGAATTGCTTCGACACCACTCCAGAATGTTTGTCCTGAATGGTTTTGATGGTGGATTTGAACGACGACATCAATGTACCATCGTCAGCGAAGCTATAGATCTGGTTTGCGGTTTTGTCGAGTAGATCGTTGATGTACACGAGAAAGAGAGTAGATGACAGGATGCAAATATGGGAAACACCAACGTTTATCTCTTTTCTGAGATGTATCCATCGATAGAGACCTGGATAGATCGATCTACTAAACCAGTCGATGAGTGAGGACGATATTCCGTACGATCTTAAATTATCTAGAAGATTAGCATACCAAATATTGTCCATACTTTGGTGACATAGGCTAGTGACCGGTATACACTGCGCAAACGAACTGCACAGTTCATTTGCGCAGTTTATCGAACAATGGTAGTGCGTCCACATATCTACGACATCTGCGTCGATCGTCAGTTTTCGGCAGACACTCTGATGTAAAAAAACGTCATTTGCGATGGAAGACGATGAAGCGCTTGCGCTAGCTTGGCTTGTTTTGTTCAAAAAGAAAAGAAAATCACGTAGTTGAGTCCCCAGGTTATTTATTTTCTTCACTACCGTCTCCCTATTGGCATTAGGATCAATAGGTTTTTATTCCACAAGCAAACTTCATTTTTATAGCACTGGATAAACTCTTCCAATAACCCACGGATTCCGCTACAATCTTCTAGCGACATGTTTTAACTAGCGCCTACACCGAGCCTTGCGAACGAACTGAATGATTGGCCCGACTAGATTTTGAACCTTGACTTGTACCAACCAAAAAGTCTGCGCAGATTTTTTGTACATACGTTGGATAAACTGCACGAACTGCACAGTTCATTTGCGCAGTGTACTAAACGAAACTAAACAGTCTTCCAAACTGCATCTTAATATGTAATATGGAAATACCATTATTTTAGATGAGTCGTATGGTAGCAGCAGTTTAATCTACAGTTTGATTTACCAAAACATAGAAAATATCAAAAAAATGAACGGTGCGTAAACTAAAACCAGCCAATGAATTTCTAATAGCGTGTGTTGCCGCCCCTAGCTCGAATTACAGTTTCCATTCGTCTTGGAAGGCTTCTAAACAGGTCCTGGACGTATCATTGCGGCATGTTTCCCAGAAGTTGGAAAAATTAATTGGAACACCTTAAAAAAAATTTGTAATTCGACACAGGAATTTTTCATCGCAAAAGTAAAGGTTATGCTGAGTTGTGCTAGCATCCTAGGCCACGAAACGCGTTTTCGATTTCCTTTTTGATAGACAAGTGTGCGTATTTTCCCCAAGAAATACAAGATCTGCTTCCCGGAACACCAGCACGTCCCAGTAGAAACTATCAACAGAAATTTAAGAATAAGTAACCTTAAAAAAAGTTTGCCTTATAAACGCAACGCCACTGATTGTATAGGTTGGGTATTTCACGATTATCTTGGGGATTTTAACACGTTTTAGTTATGTAACGTATCTTTCTAGATCCTAAATAAACACATTTGATATAACCTTGTCTTTACCTTTAACAATTTTACAACCAAATGTAGAATTGGATATTAAACTGAAGTTGCAACTATGATTTAAACTCTAATTTAAACCAAAAATAAACAAAATGGCTTTATTTACATGTCACAGTTGAGCAGACATCTTTCTGTCAGTTGTCAATTAAGAAAGTTGTATAAAAAAAGGGAAAAGGTTGGAAGGAGTTGGTAAGGGAATTCAATAATGAAAATAACAAAACCTTTCGTGATTTCGATAAAACTACAACAAATTTTTTAGTTTTTATAGTTTAAACCAAGAATAAACAAAATGGCTTTATTTATATGTCACAGTTGAGCAGACATCTTTCTGTCAGTTGTCACTTAAGAAAGTTGTATAAAAAAAAGGGAAAAGGTTGGAAGGAGTTGGTAAGGGAATTCAATAATGAAAATAACAAAACCTTTCGTGATTTCGATAAAACCACAACAAATTTTTTAGTTTTTATAGTTTAAATCAAGAATAAACAAAATGGCTTTATTTATATGTCACAGTTGAGCAGACATCTTTCTGTCAGTTGTCACTTAAGAAAGTTGTATAAAAAAAAGGGAAAAGGTTGGAAGGAGTTGGTAAGGGAATTCAATAATGAAAATAACAAAACCTTTCGTGATTTCGATAAAACCACAACAAATTTTTTAGTTTTTATAGTTTAAATCAAGAATAAACAAAATGGCTTTATTTATATGTCACAGTTGAGCAGACATCTTTCTGTCAGTTGTCACTTAAGAAAGTTGTATAAAAAAAAGGGAAAAGGTTGGGAGGAGTTGGTAAGGGAATTCAATAATGAAAATAACAATAAAAGATGTCTCTCAAAAATCTGAGCTAAAACATGCAAACACTTCTATGTTGATGGCCTCAATTTTTGTAGTTGTAAAGATTTAGTTGACCTGCACGTGCAAACCTGTACTACTGTCAATTCTCATCGGGTTGGATCGCTTACTTCGAGAAAAAACTGTTTTTAAATGATAGAAATTCAAAGAATGATTCAAAGGGTTTCGTGTTGTTTGTATGGAAAAATGTTTCTACTAATACTAATACTACTAATAACTAAGAATAGGATCTAAATGGGATAAAATATAGTTTTTATGATATACATAACAATGTAAAAAGAAGTTGTAAATAATTCGAAAACGTCTTTATAAAGGATGAGACTCGTTGTTGTCTTTTTGCGAAGACAGGGACATTTTTATGGAGAATTTCAATTCGATTCCAATCAGACACACATTAATCGACGAAATCAAAACTAAGCAGCTAATCTGGTATGGTTTACACTTCCACTACTCCAATACTCGCAATTGCACGTTTCGATAACCACATTGTCGCCTTCAGAGACTGAAGAGATCTAGAAGATATTTCGTACAAGACTCTACATCTTCTGCTTTCGAATTAGATAGACTTCCCTAAGTAGTACCACTTCAATGGTAACGAAATGTGCAGGACAATAGACACTCTGTTGTTTCCTTCGCTTGCTCAGAGAATATGCAGTTATCGTCCTCTGTCTTGTCCATCGTTTTAAGATGGTACTTGACGGAGCAGTGACTTGTAAGAAGTCCGACTACCAGTTTCATGTTGTTTCTAGTTACCACGAGAAGTCTTAGACCTGGAGAATTTCTTCAGTAAAACTTCAGTTCAGTACTGTGGTATCTCGTGAGGCCACGGTAGGATTCAGGTCCAAAGTACCCTTTTTTGGCAAGGCTATCTGCTTATGCATTTCCTGGTTTACTCTAGTGTTGTTAGCTATTGCTTTTAGAGTTTTTTTTTGAACTCCCACACTAGTTTGAACGTGTGTAGCTTTCAGGACCTTTAACGCCGCTTGTCTATCTGACAGAATGTAGAAGTGGTTTGAAGATAAGTTTCCCTGAACACATTTGATAATTCCTAGCAATTCTACATGAAAAATGGAGAGTGATGTTCCTAGAAAGGTTCCAGGAAAGTTATATTTAGATCCAGAAATGCACGATTCAACTCCTTGCGTTAGATTGGAACCGTCTGTGTACCAGAGAGATACATTTCGATTTTTATTGAGCCATGAATGACGGTCGTTAATTACCATTTCGAATGGGGTATATTTGTCCATTTAATATCTGATGCTACAATGTTGATAGTTTCGTTATAAATATCTTAACTACGTACGCCCATGTACTAAATTCTCCTTCTAAAAACCGATACGAAGAAGGTTTTGTCTCGTTCATACCAACAAAACGTATTCTCTTCATGATACTTCTCGGAATTCCTTGACCAAATATTTACTTTTTAAACAGATACCGGCCAAATTTTGAAAAATAACCAACGATTATGAATATAGTTATGTACGAGACTATCTCGTCGTACAGTTATTAGAAAAAATATTACGGTAAAACGATTCTATTTATTATAATCTTAAATATATTAAATTCACATTATTATATTATCAATTGGAATGAATTTTTTAAAATGTTAAAAGTTTTGTAAAGGCGCTGATCAGGTGGCTCATTAACATTACGTTAGAAACCGAAATATTTTTACGAAAAAGCGACCGAAATTTCCGTAAGACTTAAGACGGGTTGTTTTATTTTTGAAAAAAAAACAGTCTCAAAAGACATATGATGGTTCATTTTGGAAACAGACAGTCTCTACAGACAAATGACGGTTTTATTTTTGAAAAAAACAGTCTCAAAAGCCATATGATGGTTCATTTTTGAAACAGACAGTCTCTACAGACAAATGACGGTTTTATTTTTGAAAAAAACAGTCTCAAAAGCCATATGATGGTTCATTTTGGAAACAGACAGTCTCTACAGACAAATGACGGTTTTATTTTTGAAAAAAACAGTCTCAAAAGCCATATGATGGTTCATTTTTGAAACAGACAGTCTCTACAGACAAATGACGGTTTTATTTTTGAAAAAAACAGTCTCAAAAGCCATATGATGGTTCATTTTTTAAACAGACAGTCTCTACAGACAAATGACGGTTTTATTTTTGAAAAAAACAGTCTCAAAAGCCATATGATGGTTCATTTTTGAAACAGACAGTCTCTACAGACAAATGACGGTTTTATTTTTGAAAAAAACAGTCTCAAAAGCCATATGATGGTTCATTTTTGAAACAGACAGTCTCTACAGACAAATGACGGTTTTATTTTTGAAAAAAACAGTCTCAAAAGCCATATGATGGTTCATTTTTGAAACAGACAGTCTCTACAGACAAATGACGGTTTTATTTTTGAAAAAAACAGTCTCAAAAGCCATATGATGGTTCATTTTGGAAACAGACAGTCTCTACAGACAAATGACGGTTTTATTTTTGAAAAAAACAGTCTCAAAAGCCATATGATGGTTCATTTTTGAAACAGACAGTCTCTACAGACAAATGACGGTTTTATTTTTGAAAAAAACAGTCTCAAAAGCCATATGATGGTTCATTTTTGAAACAGACAGTCTCTACAGACAAATGACGGTTTTATTTTTGAAAAAAACAGTCTCAAAAGCCATATGATGGTTCATTTTTGAAACAGACAGTCTCTACAGACAAATGACGGTTTTATTTTTGAAAAAAACAGTCTCAAAAGCCATATGATGGTTCATTTTTGAAACAGACAGTCTCTACAGACAAATGACGGTTTTATTTTTGAAAAAAACAGTCTTTAAAGACAAATGACGGTTTTATTTTGGAAACAGACAATCTTTAAAGTCAAATGACGGTTTTATTATTAAAAAAACAGTCCCAAAAGACAAATGATGTTTCATTTTCAAAACAGACAGTCTCTACAGACAAATGACGGTTTTATTTTTGAAAAAAACAGTCTCAAAAGCCATATGATGGTTCATTTTTGAAACAGACAGTCTCTACGGACAAATGACAGTTTTATTTAAAAAAAAACAGTCCCAAAAGACAAATGATGTTTCATTTTCAAATCAGACAGTCTCTACAGACAAATGACGGTTTTATTTTTGAAAAAAACAGTCTCAAAAGACAAATGATGTTTCATTTTCAAAACAGACAGTCTCCGGACAAATGACGGTTTTATTTTTGAAAAAAACAGTCTTTAAAGACAAATGACGGTTTTATTTTTGAAACGGACAGTCTTTAAAGACAAATGACGGTTTTATTATTGAAAAAAACAGTCCCAAAAGACAAATGATGTTTCATTTTCAAAACAGACAGCCTCTACAGACAAATGACGGTTTTATTTTTGAAAAAAACAGTCGCAAAAGACAAATGATGTTTCATTTTCAAAACAGACAGTCTCCGGACAAATGACGGTTTTATTTTTGAAAAAAACAGTCGCAAAAGACAAATGATGTTTCATTTTCAAAACAGACAGTCTCTACGGACAAATGACAGTTTTATTTAAAAAAAAACAGTCTCAAAAGACAAATGATGTTTCATTTTCAAAACAGACAGTCTCCGGACAAATGACGGTTTTATTTTTGAAAAAAAACAGTCTTTAAAGACAAATGACGGTTTTATTTTTGAAACGGACAGTCTTTAAAGACAAATGACGGTTTTATTATTGAAAAAAACAGTCCCAAAAGACAAATGATGTTTCATTTTCAAAACAGACAGCCTATACAGACAAATGACGGTTTTATTTTTGAAAAAAACAGTCCCAAAAGACAAATGATGTTTCATTTTCAAAACAGACAGTCTCCGGACAAATGACGGTTTTATTTTTGAAAAAAACAGTCTTTAAAGACAAATGACGGTTTTATTTTTGAAACGGACAGTCTTTAAAGACAAATGACGGTTTTATTATTGAAAAAAACAGTCCCAAAAGACAACTGACGGTTTATTTGAGAAAAAAGCAGTCTCTTAAGGCAGAAGACGGTTTGATTCGTGTTTGTATCCTTTTTAATAGCTTCTTAACCTCATTTGGCACCCTTGAGCAGACAGAGCTTTTAGAGATCACTCTAAATAAGATTAAGAAGCACTATTCCAGATGTGATAGAGTGATTGATTTTGGACGGAAATGATCGAAAACAGTAGTTTTAGTAAAAAAGTGATACAACTTCTTCTAAAATTTCTTACGGCAATGCAACCACAGTGGGAGGATTTTCTGTCAATAAGGAGACTTTTCAATTAAATTTTCAATCAAAGAAGAATCATTTATAGTTCAAAGTTTAGTGTACAATTCTCTGAAAAAGAAAACTATAAAAACAAAGAGAAATTCACGAAATTTCGAGTAGGAAAATGTGAAAACCAACCTGGAAATACCGGGAGAAAGACGGTAATTAATAGTAATTAAAATTTGAATATAAATAACAAACCTGTGATCTCTCAAGTGATCCTGTCTTCTGAAAGCCTTTCCGCATATATCACAAGAATACGGCCTTTCGTCTGTATGAGTACGTTCGTGTATTAACAAATTATAACTTTTAGTAAACTGTCTATTACAATATTTGCAAATGAATTGTTTTTTCGGCCGCGACGCCCGCCCCGGCGCTCTCAATAACCGCCTATCCAAATGCGCGTGCATCTGAGGAGGTCCCGGAGGAAATAGAGCACTACCTCCCGGAAACGTGAAAGAAGCAGGCCCCGCCGGCGACGTAGGTAAAAACCCCGGATACGAATGAGTTTGTGAACTACCGGACGCTTCTAATAAACCGCTCGGAGGTCTAGCTCTATGCGGAAGCATCAAAGCCGCCGCGTGTGCCGCCGCTACGCAAGCGGCTTCCTCGCGAAATTGCATTTCTTTACGTTTATCCGCCATCATAGCCATCAAATCGAATCCGGTCGAAGTTTTTCGAGTACCGGAAAATCCCGGAGCGGTTCCGCTTTCAGCGGTTTTGCTACCGTCCGAACGTTCGCGAGTTTCACGTATCATTTCCCCACCGAGTAAGGGGTGTATTTCACTGGAGTATATCATTTGGTGCATATTTCGCGACGGTACCACCGGTACGAAAGCCGAACTCTCGCGATGGTGACTCATGGTGCTTTGTAATGGTACTTGTTGGTATCCGTGTTGAGTTTCGTAACGGTTACCTGATGATGATCGGTTACCGCTGCCTGATGCAGATAAAGAGAACTCGTGACGAGCCAACGATAGAGGACGATCCTCTACCGGAGGACTGGTGGTTGTTTCAGGCATCTTTCATCTGAAAGACAAAATAAATTTATCAACATAAAATAAGTTCCAATATTTTATTTTAGACTCAATATTGCGCAAAGTTTATCTACATACGAATTGGCTGTTTACATAGGGCAGACATCTCAGTATTTAGGAAATAGACTAAGAGGTCATCAATACGATAAAAAAATTAAACGAACCATTAAATAATTCAATTATAGAGCTATAAATGATAAAAAATGACATTAATAAGTTGAAAAATCCAAATAAAGTAATCGATTTAGGCCCATTTTATGTCTAGATCTCTCGTTGTTTTATAATTACAATTTTTTTACGTGAAGCACGTGAAAATTTAATGAATATTCAAAAATAATCACTTTGCAACTTTCACCCTGTATAATTCCTACAAACAAAAAGTTGGAGAAACCACATGTAGTTAGAAAAGTAGGCCCATCTTTTGTCTACTGAATTTTGTTCCACATTTCTCATTGTTTAGTGAGCTTAGCCAAAAAGATTTGGTTACTGAATCATTTGACGATCTCGCTCAAAAAACGCTCGTGTCGATTGGTGGCGAAGAAATGGATCGCGGCGCTTCAAAAGACGTGACAAGCGACGAATTATGGGTGCATGCATCTTTCAAGATGAGCCAAATTCAACAAAAGTTTTTCGCCCACGAGGCACTCCAAAGCAAATGGTCCTCTGCTTTTTTTGGAATAACTGGACATGTCGTTCCATTAGAGCAACGTAGAAACGGTCAATTCTGAACGGTACACCAGCATTTGTTTGCCAAAATAAGGGAAATCAATCGCAGAATACGATTCATTCTCTACCAAGACAATGCGAGCTGTCACAAATCGGTTCAAACAAAAACGTTTTTGAATAGTCAAAACATCGAATTGATGGTTACAGTCCTTGTTTGGAGCCCATTGATTGCGAGTTCAACGTTTTTCTATACCCGAAGAAACAGTTTATGGGTTTAAATCACATGTTTTGGAGGTACCTCAATCGAAATGGAAAAAAGGAGGAAGCCTTGCATATCAAAAAAATTCTAACTTTAACTTTCGCACTGTATAAATCGTACAAATAAAAAGTTGCAAAAACCAAATACAGGCAGCAATATAGGCCCATCTTTTGTCAATAAAATGACATCTTTTATTGTTCAAATGACTTCAATTATTTTTCCAGAGCCGTACTTTAAAATAATATTAGAATCGATTCATAACGACATCTTTGTTAAGGACCTTCCGTGGAATAAAATGCATGTACTTTTCAATGGAATAGTTGGTAACCAAGATAACATAACATCTTGTTCCATACCAATAACTGGGAGTTAATTGGTCCAAATTTTTCTTTAAAAACCAAGTTTATCCTAAAAAAGTGGTGAAAAAGTTATTTACAACAATAAAATCACCCACACAGTAGATGAATAGGTTCTTAAAATGATTTTTCCAAAAGGAATTTCATAGTTTTCCCACTGCATTTGGCAACAGCGCAAACTTTTGTGGTCCTGATCTTCTGAAGGAAAGTTTGGACGTACTGTATATAATTTTAATCGATTAAATAAAAGATATCGTGTATTTAAGCGATCTACATGACGGGAATTCCAATCCGCTAAAATTCGAAAGAATAAAACAATCTAATAATAATTCTTATGCGTTCACACGCTTCTGGGTGGAGCACGAATTCTATGTAATACTCGCCCCAATGAATGACGCAGCATAAAAGAATAAAATCAAAATATGCGGTCAAATTACGTATGACAATGTCATCATCTTTCAGTAGAACCAAATATAGTTTGAACTCACACTACCGGTCAAAAGTTTTCGCCTACCCTATAGTTTACGTGATACGCAACAAATAAAAAAAAATACAATCGATTTAATAATAAAAGTACGGTCTTTAATTGTCGCATATTTAAATTTTTGATTCGTCGTTTATTATTTCGGTGCATTCACTCAACAATTTCGAAGGTGTGAAACTCACTAGCAACACGCCACGCCACTCCACGCCTTGCGACGTCGGTTCACGTGATACATTGTTATATACACATTTCTAACACGCCACGTGAGGACACGTTATGGCGAATACCAGTAGTTTGTCTAGTGACCTACAGTTTTTAGTAGCAACTGTGGTTTTTGCTCGGTAAAAGATAAAAAATATTTTGAGTCCATGAAACTAATAAAAATCGTAATAAACATGGTGCAAGCAGATCCTAATCGGTATCATCATTACTTCCGTAAAGTCAAGAGAAGGGCATTAACACGTTTTAACACGCGTCGATTACATCTGACAATTCTGAAAGACGTGGCGTGGCGTGGCGTGTGGCTCACAATTAAAGAAATAGGAAGAATGGAGGAATTTTATTTGAACGGCCTTTTCCGTAGTAGACAAAAATATTATGAGGAAATTCTTCTTCTAAATGAATTAGCACATAACTATGAGACTTTCTAAGACGTAATGTATATGAATGAAAGTTTCCTTAGTACACAAAAGGGATTTCAGAAATTCTTCTACATTCCAATGGCCTTTTCCTCCATAGACAAAAGAGTTTTAAGATAATTCATCTTCTACATGAAGGAATAATATTTGAACTCTTCTTTTTCGTGTATAAATTGTATTTGAATGGCCTTTTCCTTAGTAAATGAAAGGATTTGGTCAAAATTCTTCTTTTTCATGAACAAAACTGATTCAAATGTCATTTTTTTATAGACATAGAGCTTGTGAAAAAAATGAATTCCAACGGCTTTTTTAAGAAGACATAAAAATTGTGAGGAAATTCTTCTTTTACGTAGATATAATGCGTTTGAAAGGCCTTTTCCTTAGTAGACAATAAGTTTGAGGAAATGATTCTTCTAAACTAAGAGACTTCTTTTTTAATATGGATAGAATTTGGGCCCGTGAGTCGTTTCAAACATGAAAATTGCAAAAACGAAACCAATTCGTATCCGAATTTCACATAAAGATGTCTTGGGTTTGTTATTTTGGGTTTCTAAGACGTTTCGACCTTCGCTTGATAATATGAAAGAAAAAATTGTTGTGATTTGACATTTAATGAATGGATTATAGGGTGGGCAAAACTTTTGACCGTAGTATACGTTGATAAAAATCTTCATAAGACTTTTCCCCTTATACGTAATATAAAATGTGTTCTGGAATTGTGTAGAGTCAACATATATTATTATTTAAACAAATATCGTAACATAATTTTTCCTTTGAAAAATGTGTGAAGAAATAGATATATTATAAGGTCACACTGTATATTATGTACCTATTTTTTATGATAAGTCAATTGTTATTCATTATAAACCTGGAAAAAATAATTTTTCTGTCTCATACCTTGTATTATAAAAAAATTTACCGACGATATTGCTACTAATAAAATCTTTATCTTCAAATGGTTTGCCCATACCCAAAATGCCCCGCCGCAATCCGCTATTTATGAAAATATTGGAAATACATAACCTCACTTTTCATTGAACACAAATTTCTCTTGAAATCACTTTAAAATTCCCAAAAATTAACTGTCAAATATTAGCATACGTTTCCTTATAATTTTTTTTATCAAAAAGTTAATATTGACACAAGTTTGAATAACACAATTATTTTATTATTATACATTAATGTAGTAGTCCAATGGAGATGCAATAAAAGAATTAACGAACTAAATACTAAATTCAGGATTAGGTAAATTAACTTGTTTATAATTCCAAGGTCGTACCTATAGAAATCATTTTTTAACTTTAAACAGCTTTTGTATCCAATTTGAAGCCATAGAATAGTTTAATAATTTAAGAAAAAGAAAAAAGAAGAAAGTTTTATGGAAAAAAAGAAGATCCTGATCCCTAAAATGGATCCGGTTAGGTATCGACGATCGGTTAAACTCGTCGGAGTTCGGCCGAGGAATAACCTAACCAACTAAATTCACAATTAAGTGAAATATTAATTTTTGATGAAATTTATTTAGTAATATAAATTTGAATTATTAATTTCTGTTTTCTACATGAATAATATAACCTACAAAAAAAACGTCATGTATTAATGAGACAAACAATTATTGTTATTACGAAATTTTTAAAATAAAAAGATGATTGGAACGTTTGCGGTTTTGATACAGAAACAAATCGAAAACCGCAATTGAAACAACTGGGTTTTTGTAGTAATTTATATTTATATCCTTATACATAGCCTTGCCCGTATTATTCATATTTCGAGATAACCGATTCCATTACCAATATGTCTACGGTAACTAGGCGCAGCATGATGCAAATTGTATATTCCGAGAATACAGTTTGCCGGACTAATGAATTTTCTTTTTACAAGCCGAGTGCAAAGTCATGTGAAAATTTAAAAGGCCTTTTACTTTATAGGTAAAAAAGTTTTGAAAAAATGTGTCTTTCAAACGGAAGAATTGTATTTGAACGGCCTTTTCCTTAGTAGGCGAAAAGATTATGAGGAAATTCTTCTTCTAAATAAATTAGCACATAACTATGAGACTTGGTGAAAATTCTTCTTTTATATGTGTGAAATATATTTTAACGGCCTTTTCCTTAGTAGACAATGAGGTTTGGGAAAATTATTCTTTTAAACTAAGAGACTTCGTGAAACTTCTTTTCTGATATGGATAGAATGTGTTCGAACGGCCATTTTCTTAGTACGCTGAAAGGTTTTGAGTAATTTCTTCTTCTAAGACGTAATGAATACGAATGAACTTTTCCTAAGTATACAAAAGGGGAATCGTCTACATTCCAATGGCCTTTTCCTAGTTAGACAATAAAGTTTTAAGATAATTCATCTTCTAAATGGAGGAATAAAATTTGAACTCGTGTTTTTCGTGGACAAATTGTATTTAAATGGTCTTTTCCTTAGTAAATGAAAGGATTTAGTCAAATTTCTTCTTTTTCATGAACAAAACTGATTCAAATGTCCTTTTTTTAATAGACATAGAGCTTGTGAAGAAAATGAATTCCAACGGCTTTTTTAAGAAGACATAAAGATTGTGAGGAAATTCTTCTTTTACATGGAAATAATGCGTTTGAAAGGCCTTTTCTTTAATAAGCCAAACGATTTTATGAAAATTCTTCTTTTTTATGAAGTACATGAATTCAAACGACCTTTTCCTCAATTGACTTGAAGATTGTTGGGAAATTCTTCTTTTACATGGAAATAATGCGTTTGAAAGGCCTTTTCTTTAATAAGCCAAACGATTTTATGAAAATTCTTCTTTTTTATGAAGTAAACGAATTCAAACGACCTTTTCCTCAATTGACTTAAAGATTGTTGGGAAATTCTTCTTTTACATGGAAATAATGCGTTTGAAAGGCCTTTTCTTTAATAAGCCAAACGATTTTATGAAAATTCTTCTTTTTTATGAAGTAAACGAATTCAAACGATCTTTTTCTCAATTGACTTGAAGATTGTTGGGAAATTCTTCTTTTACATGGAAATAATGCGTTTGAAAGGCCTTTTCCTTAATAAGCCAAACGATTTTATGAAAATTCTTCTTTTTTATGAAGTAAACGAATTCAAACGACCTTTTCCTCAATTGACTTAAAGATTGTTGGGAAATTCTTCTTTTACATGGAAATAATGCGTTTGAAAGGCCTTTTCTTTAATAAGCCAAACGATTTTATGAAAATTCTTCTTTTTTATGAAGTAAACGAATTCAAACGATCTTTTTCTCAATTGACTTGAAGATTGTTGGGAAATTCTTCTTTTACATGGAAATAATGCGTTTGAAAGGCCTTTTCTTTAATAAGCCAAACGATTTTATGAAAATTCTTCTTTTTTATGAAGTACATGAATTCAAACGACCTTTTCCTCAATAGACTTGAAGATTGTTGGGAAATTATTGTTTAACATGGAAATAATGCGTTTGAAAGGCCTTTTCTTTAATAAGCCAAACGATTTTATGAAAATTCTTCTTTTTTATGAAGTAAACGAATTCAAACGACCTTTTCCTCAATAGACTTGAAGATTGTTGGGAAATTATTGTTTAACATGGAAATAATGCGTTTGAAAGGCCTTTTCTTTAATAAGCCAAACGATTTTATGAAAATTCTTCTTTTTTATGAAGTACATGAATTCAAACGACCTTTTCCTCAATTGACTTGAAGATTGTTGGGAAATTCTTGTTTCACTTGGAAATAATGCGTTTGAAAGGCCTTTTCTTTAATAAGCCAAACGATTTTATGAAAATTCTTCTTTTTTATGAAGTACATGAATTCAAACGACCTTTTCCTCAATAGACTTGAAGATTGTTGGGAAATTATTGTTTAACATGGAAATAATGCGTTTGAAAGGCCTTTTCTTTAATAAGCCAAACGATTTTATGAAAATTCTTCTTTTTTATGAAGTACATGAATTCAAACGACCCTTTCCTCAATTGACTTGAAGATTGTTGGGAAATTATTGTTTAACATGGAAATAATGCGTTTGAAAGGCCTTTTCTTTAATAAGCCAAACGATTTTATGAAAATTCTTCTTTTTTATGAAGTAAACGAATTCAAACGACCTTTTCCTCAATAGACTTGAAGATTGTTGGGAAATTATTGTTTAACATGGAAATAATGCGTTTGAAAGGCCTTTTCTTTAATAAGCCAAACGATTTTATGAAAATTCTTCTTTTTTATGAAGTACATGAATTCAAACGACCTTTTCCTCAATTGACTTGAAGATTGTTGGGAAATTCTTGTTTCACTTGGAAATAATGCGTTTGAAAGGCCTTTTCTTTAATAAGCCAAACGATTTTATGAAAATTCTTCTTTTTTATGAAGTACATGAATTCAAACGACCTTTTCCTCAATTGACTTGAAGATTGTTGGGAAATTCTTGTTTCACTTGGAAATAATGCGTTTGAAAGGCCTTTTCTTTAATAAGCCAAACGATTTTATGAAAATTCTTCTTTTTTATGAAGTACATGAATTCAAACGACCTTTTCCTCAATAGACTTGAAGATTGTTGGGAAATTATTGTTTGACATGGAAATAATGCGTTTGAAAGGCCTTTTCTTTAATAAGCCAAACGATTTTATGAAAATTCTTCTTTTTTATGAAGTACATGAATTCAAACGACCTTTTCCTCAATAGACTTGAAGATTGTTGGGAAATTATTGTTTAACATGGAAATAATGCGTTTGAAAGGCCTTTTCTTTAATAAGCCAAACGATTTTATGAAAATTCTTCTTTTTTATGAAGTAAACGAATTCAAACGACCTTTTCCTCAATAGACTTGAAGATTGTTGGGAAATTATTGTTTAACATGGAAATAATGCGTTTGAAAGGCCTTTTCTTTAATAAGCCAAACGATTTTATGAAAATTCTTCTTTTTTATGAAGTACATGAATTCAAACGACCTTTTCCTCAATAGACTTGAAGATTGTTGGGAAATTATTGTTTGACATGGAAATAATGCGTTTGAAAGGCCTTTTCTTTAATAAGCCAAACGATTTTATGAAAATTCTTCTTTTTTATGAAGTACATGAATTCAAACGACCTTTTCCTCAATAGACTTGAAGATTGTTGGGAAATTATTGTTTGACATGGAAATAATGCGTTTGAAAGGCCTTTTCTTTAATAAGCCAAACGATTTTATGAAAATTCTTCTTTTTTATGAAGTACATGAATTCAAACGACCTTTTCCTCAATAGACTTGAAGATTGTTGGGAAATTATTGTTTGACATGGAAATAATGCGTTTGAAAGGCCTTTTCTTTAATAAGCCAAACGATTTTATGAAAATTCTTCTTTTTTATGAAGTACATGAATTCAAACGACCTTTTCCTCAATAGACTTGAAGATTGTTGGGAAATTATTGTTTAACATGGAAATAATGCGTTTGAAAGGCCTTTTCTTTAATAAGCCAAACGATTTTATGAAAATTCTTCTTTTTTATGAAGTAAACGAATTCAAACGACCTTTTCCTCAATAGACTTGAAGATTGTTGGGAAATTATTGTTTAACATGGAAATAATGCGTTTGAAAGGCCTTTTCTTTAATAAGCCAAACGATTTTATGAAAATTCTTCTTTTTTATGAAGTACATGAATTCAAACGACCTTTTCCTCAATAGACTTGAAGATTGTTGGGAAATTATTGTTTAACATGGAAATAATGCGTTTGAAAGGCCTTTTCTTTAATAAGCCAAACGATTTTATGAAAATTCTTCTTTTTTATGAAGTACATGAATTCAAACGACCTTTTCCTCAATTGACTTGAAGATTGTTGGGAAATTCTTGTTTCACTTGGAAATAATGCGTTTGAAAGGCCTTTTCTTTAATAAGCCAAACGATTTTATGAAAATTCTTCTTTTTTATGAAGTACATGAATTCAAACGACCTTTTCCTCAATAGACTTGAAGATTGTTGGGAAATTATTGTTTGACATGGAAATAATGCGTTTGAAAGGCCTTTTCTTTAATAAGCCAAACGATTTTATGAAAATTCTTCTTTTTTATGAAGTACATGAATTCAAACGACCTTTTCCTCAATAGACTTGAAGATTGTTGGGAAATTATTGTTTAACATGGAAATAATGCGTTTGAAAGGCCTTTTCTTTAATAAGCCAAACGATTTTATGAAAATTCTTCTTTTTTATGAAGTAAACGAATTCAAACGACCTTTTCCTCAATAGACTTGAAGATTGTTGGGAAATTATTGTTTAACATGGAAATAATGCGTTTGAAAGGCCTTTTCTTTAATAAGCCAAACGATTTTATGAAAATTCTTCTTTTTTATGAAGTACATGAATTCAAACGACCTTTTCCTCAATAGACTTGAAGATTGTTGGGAAATTATTGTTTGACATGGAAATAATGCGTTTGAAAGGCCTTTTCTTTAATAAGCCAAACGATTTTATGAAAATTCTTCTTTTTTATGAAGTACATGAATTCAAACGACCTTTTCCTCAATAGACTTGAAGATTGTTGGGAAATTATTGTTTGACATGGAAATAATGCGTTTGAAAGGCCTTTTCTTTAATAAGCCAAACGATTTTATGAAAATTCTTCTTTTTTATGAAGTACATGAATTCAAACGACCTTTTCCTCAATAGACTTGAAGATTGTTGGGAAATTATTGTTTGACATGGAAATAATGCGTTTGAAAGGCCTTTTCTTTAATAAGCCAAACGATTTTATGAAAATTCTTCTTTTTTATGAAGTACATGAATTCAAACGACCTTTTCCTCAATAGACTTGAAGATTGTTGGGAAATTATTGTTTAACATGGAAATAATGCGTTTGAAAGGCCTTTTCTTTAATAAGCCAAACGATTTTATGAAAATTCTTCTTTTTTATGAAGTAAACGAATTCAAACGACCTTTTCCTCAATAGACTTGAAGATTGTTGGGAAATTATTGTTTAACATGGAAATAATGCGTTTGAAAGGCCTTTTCTTTAATAAGCCAAACGATTTTATGAAAATTCTTCTTTTTTATGAAGTACATGAATTCAAACGACCTTTTCCTCAATAGACTTGAAGATTGTTGGGAAATTATTGTTTAACATGGAAATAATGCGTTTGAAAGGCCTTTTCTTTAATAAGCCAAACGATTTTATGAAAATTCTTCTTTTTTATGAAGTACATGAATTCAAACGACCTTTTCCTCAATTGACTTGAAGATTGTTGGGAAATTCTTGTTTCACTTGGAAATAATGCGTTTGAAAGGCCTTTTCTTTAATAAGCCAAACGATTTTATGAAAATTCTTCTTTTTTATGAAGTAAACGAATTCAAACGACCTTTTCCTCAATTGACTTGAAGATTGTTGGGAAATTCTTGTTTCACTTGGAAATAATGCGTTTGAAAGGCCTTTTCTTTAATAAGCCAAACGATTTTATGAAAATTCTTCTTTTTTATGAAGTACATGAATTCAAACGACCTTTTCCTCAATTGACTTGAAGATTGTTGGGAAATTCTTGTTTCACTTGGAAATAATGCGTTTGAAAGGCCTTTTCTTTAATAAGCCAAACGATTTTATGAAAATTCTTCTTTTTTATGAAGTACATGAATTCAAACGACCTTTTCCTCAATTGACTTGAAGATTGTTGGGAAATTCTTGTTTCACTTGGAAATAATGCGTTTGAAAGGCCTTTTCTTTAATAAGCCAAACGATTTTATGAAAATTCTTCTTTTTTATGAAGTAAACGAATTCAAACGACCTTTTCCTCAATTGACTTGAAGATTGTTGGGAAATTCTTGTTTCACTTGGAAATAATGCGTTTGAAAGGCCTTTTCTTTAATAAGCCAAACGATTTTATGAAAATTCTTCTTTTTTATGAAGTAAACGAATTCAAACGACCTTTTCCTCAATAGACTTGAAGATTGTTGGGAAATTATTGTTTAACATGGAAATAATGCGTTTGAAAGGCCTTTTCTTTAATAAGCCAAACGATTTTATGAAAATTCTTCTTTTTTATGAAGTAAACGAATTCAAACGACCTTTTCCTCAATTGACTTGAAGATTGTTGGGAAATTCTTGTTTCACTTGGAAATAATGCGTTTGAAAGGCCTTTTCTTTAATAAGCCAAACGATTTTATGAAAATTCTTCTTTTTTATGAAGTAAACGAATTCAAACGACCTTTTCCTCAATTGACTTAAAGATTGTTGGGAAATTCTTCTTTTACATGGAAATAATGCGTTTGAAAGGCCTTTTCTTTAATAAGCCAAACGATTTTATGAAAATTCTTCTTTTTTATGAAGTAAACGAATTCAAACGATCTTTTTCTCAATTGACTTGAAGATTGTTGGGAAATTCTTCTTTTACATGGAAATAATGCGTTTGAAAGGCCTTTTCCTTAATAAGCCAAACGATTTTATGAAAATTCTTCTTTTTTATGAAGTACATGAATTCAAACGACCTTTTCCTCAATTGACTTGAAGATTGTTGGGAAATTCTTGTTTTACATGGAAATAATGCGGTTGAAAGGCCTTTTCTTTAATAAGCCAAACGATTTTATGAAAATTCTTCTTTTTTATGAAGTAAACGAATTCAAACGACCTTTTCCTCAATTGACTTAAAGATTGTTGGGAAATTCTTCTTTTACATGGAAATAATGCGTTTGAAAGGCCTTTTCTTTAATAAGCCAAACGATTTTATGAAAATTCTTCTTTTTTATGAAGTAAACGAATTCAAACGATCTTTTTCTCAATTGACTTGAAGATTGTTGGGAAATTCTTCTTTTACATGGAAATAATGCGTTTGAAAGGCCTTTTCCTTAATAAGCCAAACGATTTTATGAAAATTCTTCTTTTTTATGAAGTACATGAATTCAAACGACCTTTTCCTCAATTGACTTGAAGATTGTTGGGAAATTCTTGTTTCACTTGGAAATAATGCGTTTGAAAGGCCTTTTCTTTAATAAGCCAAACGATTTTATGAAAATTCTTCTTTTTTATGAAGTAAACGAATTCAAACGACCTTTTCCTCAATTGACTTGAAGATTGTTGGGAAATTCTTGTTTCACTTGGAAATAATGCGTTTGAAAGGCCTTTTCTTTAATAAGCCAAACGATTTTATGAAAATTCTTCTTTTTTATGAAGTACATGAATTCAAACGACCTTTTCCTCAATTGACTTGAAGATTGTTGGGAAATTCTTGTTTCACTTGGAAATAATGCGTTTGAAAGGCCTTTTCTTTAATAAGCCAAACGATTTTATGAAAATTCTTCTTTTTTATGAAGTACATGAATTCAAACGACCTTTTCCTCAATTGACTTGAAGATTGTTGGGAAATTATTGTTTAACATGGAAATAATGCGTTTGAAAGGCCTTTTCTTTAATAAGCCAAACGATTTTATGAAAATTCTTCTTTTTTATGAAGTACATGAATTCAAACGACCTTTTCCTCAATTGACTTGAAGATTGTTGGGAAATTCTTGTTTCACTTGGAAATAATGCGTTTGAAAGGCCTTTTCTTTAATAAGCCAAACGATTTTATGAAAATTCTTCTTTTTTATGAAGTAAACGAATTCAAACGACCTTTTCCTCAATTGACTTGAAGATTGTTGGGAAATTCTTGTTTCACTTGGAAATAATGCGTTTGAAAGGCCTTTTCTTTAATAAGCCAAACGATTTTATGAAAATTCTTCTTTTTTATGAAGTACATGAATTCAAACGACCTTTTCCTCAATTGACTTGAAGATTGTTGGGAAATTCTTGTTTCACTTGGAAATATTGCGTTTGAAAGGCCTTTTCTTTAATAAGCCAAACGATTTTATGAAAATTCTTCTTTTTTATGAAGTAAACGAATTCAAACGACCTTTTCCTCAATTGACTTGAAGATTGTTGGGAAATTCTTGTTTCACTTGGAAATAATGCGTTTGAAAGGCCTTTTCTTTAATAAGCCAAACGATTTTATGAAAATTCTTCTTTTTTATGAAGTAAATGAATTCAAACGACCTTTTCCTCAATAGACATAAAGATTGTGAAAAAATTCTTATTTTACGTAAATATAGAGCATTTAAAAGGCCTTTTTCTTAGTAAGCCAAACTATTGTATGAAAATTCTTCATACATACGAAGAAAATTGATTCAAAAGGCATTTTCTTAGTAGCCATTAACATTATGAGAAAATTCTTCTTTTACGTAGATGTAATGTATTTAAAAGGCCTTTTTCTTAGTAAGTCAAACAATTCTTTTATATGAATGAAATGTATTCAAACGGTCATTTCCTTAGTAGAACAGAAAATTGTGAGGGAACTCTTCTTCTACGCAAATAAAATACTTTCGAACGGCCTTTCCCTCAATAAGCACATTCTTCTTTTATATAAATAAAATTATTTCGAACAGCATATGAATTAGTAGACAAAAAGATTTCGAATTAAGTAATTCAAATACGTTAAATTTATGTAAATGGACTTTACATTAAGACAAAAAAATGTGAGAGTATTTAAAGAAAAATCTTCTTGTTCAAGCAACACTTAAAATAAAATAAATGTTAGGTTAGGTTAGGTTGGGAGACGTAATAAGAATAAAAGGCAACATTCTGAGCTTGATGGAATAGTGAAGAACTGGTGGGAATGCTTGTAGTCGAGTTAAACACATTATAGTAGTTAAAAATAATCAGTTTGAATCTTCTTCTTTAATCTGCTAGATATATCCCACGAATACGATTCAAAGAAAAATGGATTGATTACCAATTCCCCCAACTTCCAATGGTATTTGCTCGTGAGTTCTGACAAACAGTAGAACTAATTAATAAATTTTGATATGAATTTATACCCAGCATTGTGTTCAACTTTACGATCATTGTATACAATTAAAATGCTAAATCGATTCTCTGGTAGCCACCTAAATATGCAAATGTAATTTATGCAGAAACATCAAATGACATTGTGATATAATGTCTATACAGCGATACATAAGAATAGTCAATTTGAATAGATAAAACTAATTAAATTACATATAAATTAGGTAAACGGCTTCTACGTTTCGATATTTACAAAATTTTCCACATAAATCCGATTTAAGATGGCGATACTCAAGAAGCTTCGACATCGAATGAACTACAAATCCGGCAACGTCGCGATAAACAGTATTTTACTTATTTTAGTGCAATAAAATATTAAAAACAAAATTTCGTAGCGTGCGAATGTTATTTTCAAAATAAACATCAATAAAACCACACATATGAATAAATATATGGATGTTTATTTCGATTTTTAATAATTATCGTTTAGGTTAGGTTGGTACTTACCAAAATTAAAAAGTATTAACGATTTCCATCCAGATAAAGCGTAACAAATTTTTCAAATACACTCAAAACCACAAAACACAAAGCTACTGAAACACAGGTGCATAATACAAAATCGAAGGGTGACAATGGCCCTTTGGTAAGTGCAATAAATAGATAAAACCCCAAACGGGGGCACAACAGGTAGAATATATAACTGAACGACGCTATGCCTCACCACAACTACGAGACGAACTAAAAGAGTAAGATGTAGGAGAGAGGAGGCAAGAATCAAGTTGGCGGTCAGGTTATAGCCACCAAAGCCACCTGAGAGTCGGTTGTGCGAGAAACGGGAGAGGGGAGGTGTACACACACACACACACACAGAAGTTGTAGAGTGAACGGCAGCAGTGGCGTATTTCTATTTCTTTCTACAAGAAGACCGCCGCGCGGAGAGGGTTTCCTCTCGAAACTTGTGGTCCTCGAACGTTTGTATTCGCTTTAGCGGTACACGCTGACATTGACAGATACGGTCGGACCGATTTTTTTTTTCTTTCGTTTTCACTTTGAATAACGTTTCTTGCTATACAGCGTGTTGATGAAATTATCGAATCTATTGGGTTTTGCAATTTGTTTGGCCAATATTGTGATTTGGATACAAACATCAATTTATCTGGTTACATGCTATTCATATTCGGTTTCACGCAAAGATGAGTAGACAACAGCAAGCAAAGCGACAAAGTGTTTTGAGAGAACTGTAACTCCTTTTCAGCTGCAGCTTGAGCTCCTCCTCTACGAGCTGCAGAAATGCAGACCACGCGCCATCGACATTTCATGCGTAAGGATTGATCGATATTTAATGGTTCTAGATTTCAATATGATTTAATATCATAATCATCCTTTGATGTCAATATTGTGATGGAAAGATGAAACTGTTGGAATTTGCTGTTCCATTTTCACTTCCATTACTTGGTGAACCAGAACTTTCTATTGAAATGAACTCTGATACCCCTGGAGTACTAAAACTCAATTTAGGTACTAAACCTTCGTCTTTGTGACTAACAGTATCTAAAAATCAATTAAGAGAGTTGTAAAGAAAACAAAAAGAACAAATAATTATTCATTTAACATTTTTATTGATGGGATATTAAAAAGATACAAATTTTGTGCCGAAATATGAAAAATAAATGCTTACACAGACTGTTTCATTAAAAATTCAAATGAAATTGGCTTAGAGAACACAAAAATGTCAATATCTTTTTCAAATCACATTTACTACCTTTCTCCGAATCAATTTTTTACACAATATCACATATTGTTAAGGAACAACTCCTACAAGACCTTTTTGTCATTCTTCGGAGTTTGTAGTCGCATTTAGAGCATATGCGTCGTTTTTTCTCTTGTGTTTCTGCTGCTGGTGCTACCCGAAGAACTGCAGTTGTAGTTCCAATTGCTGCGTCAATCCTATCCTTGACACTTCGGTGAAACGAAGAATTACTTCCAGGATTTCGTCACTGTATCCAGTTTGAGGGGTAGGGCCTTGTCTTGACTGGACAACATCAATACTCCGCGTTTTTCCAGATATCACCAAACTAGACGTCTTCCATTTCTTTCCGTTTTTACCTTCTAATTCCTCAAGACTTGGTTGAAGCACATATTTACTTGAACCTCTCTTTTGTACTGCCGAGCAGCTCTTATCTTCATCGAGTGATGTTCTTGGAGACTTTCGCTTTCTCTTCTTTCCAGAATCTTGTTTTTTTTTCCTCCCCGATTTCAATTTCCTCGATTCCTGTTCGTCAAAATGACTAAAGCTTCGTCGAACAGACGTTTTATTCAGACTTACCTGGTGAAGATCCTTAGAGTTCAACGGTCCTTGCTCCTACTTGGTTCAAAGGACACTGAGCTGGGGAAAGCACTATTGTTCGGCACAGGTAGTCGAACCAACGAAGACTTAGAATTCCAGGGTTTTAATTGGTTCAATGCTAGCGAAGCCGCAGTTAAAAGCTAGTTTACAATATTTCCATCAAGTTTGATATTACCTTAAATCTATAAACTAGTAGATTGACACCTAGACGATTGAGGTATAGTTTCAGCTTGTCTACACAAGTTACACTGTATTTCTTCTCTGTCTGTTGGAACTTTTATGTCGTTTGGCACATACCAAAAGGCATTAACAATCTATCATAATGTTTTGGATTGAAATCGATACGAAAATTATTACTTAAGTTTTGATATAGATAAATATTTCTAATTGGATATGGCTCTATTGTTTTTCAAAATATTCTCCATCAATAACAATATACTTTTGAGTGAGTTTGAACCAATTGTTCGGTCCGATTGAGGTATCTCCAAATAGTTCAAATAACAATTTTAAAGACCTTGAATGGATTAGTTTGAAATTTTGACAGAAGCTCAAAAATGATGCAAATAACAAATCTGATTTTGTGGCAATGTATGCTTCTAGTCCAGGGGTGAATTCCACCCTTACTCGGGGGTGGGAATTTCAAAACAACACCGGGAATCGATAGAGAATTGAATTTTATGAAGAAAATGCGGAATGAAATTTTTTATTTAACTCAATAATTTTTGAGTTATTCGCGATTGAAAATTAAATAAGAAATCACGTTTTTTTTTTACGAAAAACTCGAAAATTATGAATTTTCTGGAAAAAATTATTCTTACCAAAATTGAAGCTTATAAAAAAAGAAAGAAATTGGTCAGTTTGAATTGAATTTTTTAAATAATATTCAGCAACTTATGAATCACTGAAAGTCAATTTTTTCTTTTTCGTAAATTTATGCAGAGGTTTGAGCTCGAATAACGGAAAAACGATCAATTTTTCATGAAAAATTGTAATGAACATTTTTAAAGTACTTTTTGAGACCTTTAAAATGAGTTTTTATAAAACCGTCTAGCATGAAAATTAAGCGAGTTATGACGAAAATAAGTTAAACAACTCGAATTTGAAAAAAAAAATATCGTTAAATTTGACACCGTGTTCGACAAAATTAAAATTAATCGTAGCACATGTGAAATTATCTTTGTTTAGGCCCTAACAACACGTTCCAAAAGTTTGAATGGTTTGGAACACGTATATTTTGAAAAAAGTTGCTTAATGTGAATTTTTTTTCGATTTTTTTAAGAGAAACGTTATTTTTTCAAAATATCTCAAAAACTATTGGATCAACTAAAGAATTTTTTTACTAAAATTTAGCTTTTATTTTACTGAACATTTTGCTTTTTTTTAAACTCACGTAGCTTGAAAATTAAACGAGATATAAGCGTTTAAAGTATTGATTTCAATGCTGAGTCGTTTTTACCATTGAACATCAAAATTCTCCGAAGAAAAGGGGTTGCAACTCTCATGTTTTTGTAGCTTATGAAATTCCCTACAAAATGATGTATGGATGAATACAAAAAAACTCGAAGGGAAGTCGAGTTATTATTAAAAAACCGAATACATTTTTCTAGAGATAATGCTGAAAAATCACGAAACGTTTCGATCTTTTTGGAGTATTTATTCTTTTATACTTTATATTTGTATTCATATATCTATTTTCATCCTTTAAAAATAAAAAGTATACTTTGCGGCCAAGTCAGGTTTGAAGAGGACGAAAAGATGAACTTAATTCCAAATTTTCAAGAAGGTATTTAAAATTGCGAAGTTTTGGTCGATTTTAAGCTTGAATGGTTGTACTAAAAACGCTTCCAAAGCTTCTTCAGGTGTAGAAAAACGTTTACTTCGCAATTTATTTTTGATTTTCAGAAATAAGAAGCAATCTTTGGGTGCTAAACATGGATTGTACGTCGGATGACTCTTCAATTCGATGTTTTGACTGTCCTAAAACGTTTTTTTTTGTACTGATACTCCGATCCAATCTTTTCGACAGTCAAATATTCGATTTTGGTTGTTCAGGAGGCTTTCCGGGTTCTGAAATGAGTATGACTTGCGCTAATTCCCATCGCGGAATGTAATTGAGGCTTAGAATAGCATTTAAAACAAAAGTAATTTCATTTCGATATATTGATCATATTTTATTACAGATTGGACCTCGGCTCTATTGAATTTTTTCATAAGTAAGCTCATTTGTAAAGGTGAATCTAAAAACTATTCTCCAGGTGGTTTGCAAATAGTGTAGCTTCATGGGTCCAGTCCATTCCGAATTTTTGACATTTCTGAGTATCTCTTTCAGTTCCCTAGTAAAGTCACATTTGTCTTTAGACAATTTTGTGTTTTCCCAGCGACGTCTACAATTTTTTTAAAAGATTTTTCCTCGAACGGCGGTTTATAGGTCTTTGATTGTATTGACTTGCTTTTATTCGGGAGCTGCTTCCTCATTTAAGTGTTTAACAGCCTCAGTTAAGTGTTACTTATACTTGTATACCTCAGGTTACCAAAAACAGGAGAATGATCTGACCACAGATCATTACTTGATTAGGTTTTAAGGTATTTACTGGAAATATTTTCAGTCACACTGATATCAACCAAGTAGGGGATTTTATTTGTCTATTGGTCAGTCTTTTGGCTCTCCTGTGGACATCTGCTGATACAGAAGTCGTCTAAACGAATTTATTAGAAGAAATTACAAAAGGAATTCGAAAAAACGTTACATATAACCGATGTTTCGTTTTAAACTTTTTCGACATCGTTGCCAGACCTCTGTAGCTGTTAGATTTTATATTTTTAATGAATTCTCTTCCTCTAGGCGTGATAAGTCTAGCGACTCACTCCCTAACCCTAATATTTAGAGAAAATTTTGATTTTTTCAAATAGTTCGAGCCACCAAATTAGAAGTATACATAATATACAAAAAAAAATGTTATAAATTAGGTTTCAGTTGTAATAAACTGGGTTAGAAACTTGGTTTTCACGTAAAAACAAAATCAGTTGCTAAACCCATATAGGATTTCACGTTGGGCCCCGTATAGGCCCAAACTTGGGCTAAGTGGGACTCTGGGATGATAACTAGATAAACCCAAACCTAGCTTGGGCTATTATTGGTTTGCCGAGGCCGGGTGTCCCAGTTTTGGCCCAAGCTAAGTTCAAGTCTGGGGGCTCCTACATGGGAATGAGTCTATCATAGGTTTATTACAAAATAATAAATAAAACTGTCGAATCGAATTTATTTAATCATTTAATTTTGCTTTTTAATATTTTTCTTTTAGATTTTCTGTCGTATATTTGTCCTAACTTATAAAACCTACAAAAATTCTCGACGCTTATTTTCGCCCCGATGAGATCTTTAGATCCAACTAAGCAAGCTTGTTTCGGTTCCAAAAATAAGTTTTTAAAACCACCACAAGCGAAAGTAACGTACCCGTTTTCTTCATTAACCATAATACATTTGATATTATCGAATATATGTTTCAAACTGTTCATATCTGTTTGTATGGTCGTCAAATTGTTCGAAATGTTTGTACTGAACAGTCCAAAGTTTGTCGAAAGTTGAGAGAAGTTGCTTTGTAGAATAGTGATTTTTCTCCCGGCGTTTTCGCGTATATTTTTATTACAAATTACATTTTTTCTTCTGGAATATTCTGAAAAAGATCTACGAAGAATAACGGGTAAGGAATTGAGTGTAGTTTCAGGAAAGAATGGATCTAATATTTTACATTGTTCACCTATTGTTTCGTTAGTATCTTCTTCAACGTTTTCTATCATTCTTTCCATATCTTTCACCCTTTCTGTCTCCTTTATATAAAGTTGGTTTAAAGTACTGATCAAAGTATCCAATTTTTCCAAAGAAGGTTGCAAATCCCTTTGGATTTTCTCTTTATCTATGTAAAAGTTCTGAAATTCCGTTGGGGTGATTGGAATATTACATTGAACTGCACTGTTTTTGGTATCAGTGACATTTTCTAAAAGATCCTATGAATACTTTTATTAATGAACGTTTATTAGGGAAAATATTTTTCATATACCTGCGACGATATACAGCAAAAAAAGAGGCGAAACACTTTATACAAACAACTAGTTTCCCGTTTTTCTTTTAAACGAATACTTGACATCTTGCGTCATAATTTTGACATATATAACCAGTTGAAACTATCAAACAACATAATACGAATCGTCTAGAAACAAAAATATAAAAAGGAAAACACGCGTGTCATAAATATGAATTTACATTTTCGCGCGTAATTTGTTGGACGCCATATTGCATTGTGGTTGCAACGTTAAATTTTTTTCTAATAAGAAGCTAAATCAAATTCAGAGTACTAATTAGAAACAACACGAGTTTGATAATGTTTCACAAACGTACCTAATCACGAATCATCCGTCAACTGTCAATTGACTTTCACTGATCAGTTCGAGTTGATTTGACAGGATCGTTCGGTTGTCAGATAACGTGAAAAGGTGATACGTACAAATTATAGTTAAAACGTACATCTCAAGAGTCATGGGTTCGCAATATGGCGGCTTGGTGAACACATGCAAATTAAAGAGATATTGTTTTGTCGAGAGCCCGAGTTTGTAAAGTATTTTTAGAAGGGTGAGAGTTAACCGAATATGAATCTGGTGGAAAAAGGCCTTCAGCTACATGAAGCGATGAAAAGATCTACAGAATCCAATAAAAACCAGATCTATGCCCTCTTGACTTTTTCATTTTTCCTAAATTAAAAACTGTCCCAATTTTCAAATATTCGAAAAAATTTAATCGTTTCTGTTGTCTTTCCAAAGGAATTAATTTGAATAAGACATAAATCAATTTTAAATCAACTACAATCAAATTAATCAGTTTCATTACTTTATTTCTACACCTCGTATATAAAACATTATTTTTGTTTCGTCTTATTATTTCTCAATATATATATTCTTTTCTCACACTTTCCAGACTGTAGTTTTGCTTTTACCATTATACCAATTATATTAAATAACATACAAGAGATCAAATAACATGGTTTCACTTTTTGGAATTTTAATTTGGAATGTTCACTATAATAAATATGACATAACCGCGATGCTGGTTGCATACCTAGTAGATCCCAGAGTACGTACTGTACCCCAGAGTACTAGGCAACCACTAGAAAAAAACGAAAAAAAGAGGAATATGATCTAATGATAAAAAGAAGAAGAAAACGTAATTCTTCACTTTAATAACCCATAGATTCCATTGGTAAATTTTTTTTAATTATCGAGATATTTTGTTTTGAATAATTTCGTTCAAAACTAAGTAATATACAACAGATATATCGGCAGCATGTCTAAAATAAAATAAATTCATGGCGAAAATAAATAAACTCGTCTAAGTAAGTAAATAGCAGGTTTTTTACGTCGAATCAACTAAAAGCTTCGTTATTAACAATTTATTGTTTATATTCTTCATTTTTTTTAATTATTAATACTTATTCTAGCTTTTTCTAAATAAATGAATAGATGTTGTTTCTTATCACACAATATTCAATTGTGATAATAAAGAGATTTTATTGATTGATTTTATCTAAAATATGTCAAATGGACAATTAAAACTGTTCTGTATTACTTTAACGTACTTAATTTTGTAATAAACTCAACAATTTGTGATGAATCGGAAATTTGCTATCAACATAGCATTGTGAATTATGTTCAACCAAAGGCATAACATTTTTTAATAGAAGTATTAATTGTCCTGTCAGTCCATAAACTTTTAATTACCAGATCTAGCACCATGTGACTTGTTTCATTCAAAATACAGAAAAAAATGCAAAGATCAAAACTTTTCAACACTATTGGTACCATAAATTATTAACCAAGGTTGAAGGTTGTTCACTCAATTTATGTAAACTTCATATTTTGTTTTTAATAAAGTAATTAATTGTATTTTTTAATTATACCTTGTATATATCTTAAATTATAAATTGTTAATTGATGTTCCATCTCCACTTCTTTTACAAAAGTAATAATTTAGAGGAAATGAAAGAGTATTGTCAATTTTAATTTCCTGGGTTGTATTCGCCCTCTATTAATCCTATAGGGCCTTCCCAAAATTGCAGAACCCTTCAGTGTTTGTTGACTTTGTAATAAGGCTCTTTCTCAAGGTTAAATCTTCAGGTTTTCTTTTGGCTGTTATAGTTGATGTATATCGTAGCTCCTTCTGCAGTCCCAGCTAACCGTCTACTCAGTTGCAAAACTTCTACAGTCCTAGCTACCCCTGTACTTAGCTGCGGTACTTTTGCCGCTTGAAGGGGTTTCCCTGTACTATAGCTTAATATGTTTCTTATTTTCTACAGCACCTTAGGAACCTGTCAACAGTTGACATCAAGCTTCTCCAGTCTACTAATATGAGTAAATGAGGAAGCATTGTCAGTTCTAATTGGGTAATCCCTTTGTTCGCCTTCTCAACTCCAAAGAGCCTCTTCATAACCTTTTTTTATGTTTTTTAATAGAACAGTTGATGTAGACCTACTAGAGTTTTAGCTTACTGCAATACTTCAGCCACCTAAAGGGATAATCTATGAAGGTTTTGACCTATATCTCGTCAATGCTTCCGGTTTCTTTCCTTTTTCTACAGCTCTATATCTTGATTCCTACTGCACCTTCTGTCAGCAGATAACTTGTTATCTATACATACAGGATCCGGAGCAAGTACACCACCTTTTCGCTAGCCAGTTTGCCATTTTTATCGGTTCACTAAGTAACATTCCAGAATCTTCTTTTTTTGTTGTTTCCTTCCCTTTAGTAAAGTGTGTTGTATCTCCTTTCACTTCATACACTAACAGATGACAGAGATAATTTTGCTCAATTTTTTTTCAACGTTATTCATTCTAAATAGAAAGTTTTGCGGGAAATTGAGGTTGGAAACTGGAAAATGTCGGAAAATAATGTAGAAAAACCGAAATAGATAATGAAAATAGCATCCAGAAATTGTGAAAAAAATAATAAAAATTCCAGGAGCATAAATTCCTTTTATTTCATCAAACAAATCTTATTTCTTTAATTTTAGACGATTCGTAGAGGAATTTACTGATCCAAATTACATAAAGCATTTCTCGAATAAATATATTACCATAAGAAATATAACAACGTCGGTATTCGCAATATACAAACAATTCCATTAAAAAATTATAAATGGAGATCATCAGGATTCGTTTTCCAAATCGATCGAATTAGTTTCAGAATCGTCTTCAATAGTTTCCCCCAATTCCCTTAAACGTTGTTTAAACGTATTCAATTTCAAATCCTGATCTGTCAATAACGTCAACAGATCGTCCTGGTCCTTTCTTATACATTGTAGTTCTTCTTCTTTTTCGCGATTAATTTCTTCAAGGATTTTTATTTTTTCCAGTAAATCCTTATTGGGGTTAGATGTAGGGGATATTTCGTTAGATTCTAGGGTTGTTTTATTGTTTGGGTTTACAGCTATTTGTGCTTTCAAAAGCGTATTTTGGTCTATTAGTTGTGTGTTGTTTTCTTCGAGTTCTTTAATTTGTGCCTAAAAATTAAAATTAAAAAAAAATGACACTTTCACATCGACATGTATATATAAATATAATGTTATTACAAAAACTTGCCTGAATTATTTATATCTAATCGTCTCGTAAATATAATTAATCATGGCAACACAGCATAACGTTATTTTGTGGTAACTGGTATTTTTATATAACAGAGTTGCCAATTTTATTGAAAAGTTGTTTTATTAAAGAAATGTAAAGGAAACGATCTCTAAATTTTATTTAAAGCAGAAGGTTTTATAAGATTTTAGTCCAAGAATGACAATAAAAACTAAATTATAAAATTTTGTCAATTTTTTTTTATTAAAAACAAATTCGACTGAATCTATATCTAATATTCTCTGAAATATTTCTAATCAGGGCAAGACAGCATAATGTTATTTAGTGGTAACTAGTCATTTAGACCGAGAAACTGTGAATTCATTAAGGTTAGATTATATTACAACGTTGTCAAGTTATAATTTTAATTACCATATAAATGAATAGTAATTTTTTTCGTGAAATATAATCGAAACTGTGATTAGATATTTTTACATCAAACAATTTCAATGTTATTGATACAACAATAGATTATTTCAAAAAAGAATGAAATTTCGTTACTCAAAACTTACCTCCAACTCTTGATTCCTCCTCTGCAAACTCTCGACGGTTTTTTTACTTTCCTGCAATTTCTTATCCTGATCTCTAATTAATTCTTTGTACTGTAACAAGAGGGCGTTTTCGTGTTCGTTCAAACTTAATTCCGATATACCATTCGACAAATCTCTCTGTATACCCAAACCTTGTATTATAACCCCTTCGAGGGTTTTCAACAATTTACAAAATTCGAATTCTAGTAGCAACTCGCTGGAATGTTTGGCTTTGATTTGTGGCTGTTTCGACGCCTTGGCGTAAACTTCGTGTCTTGTAACTTCGGATAATTTTTTACAATAAGTGTCTATCCCCACTCGTTTTTCAACTAACTGACTCAGATTTTCTTTCGAATAATTAGCCACGGAATTATCGTTATATACGACACACAAACCCATCAAAAAGGCGCACAAACCCTTAAAAGAAATAATTTCAATGTGATTCAGTGTGATTATTAATTTTAATTACTTGCAAAAGTTCTTCATTATTGTCAAACTCGCTGGCGGAAGTCTGAGCTGTCAAATATGCCATCGATCCCGGTACATTCAGAAATACTTTGACAGCTTCCGGGGAATGCGCCATCCATTGTGATAACAACATTAGTATCCCCAATTTGGCTTGCAATTTACTTGTATGTTGAAGATAAACGGCACATTGGTGAAGTAAACTGACCGGTTGGGATCCTGAAAATAATTTTTTTCCAAAATACACCTCCAGATTAAAAGCTTTATAAGAAAAACTACCAAGGAACTAAAATGAAACAGTAGTAAATTCAATGTTACAACAAAATTTAGAAAAAAATACAAAAAATAAGTTCTGGGGAAAAAATTTATAGAAAAGTGACCTACAAGGATTGTTAGAGCTAAATACGGAAAAACCAGAACCATTTAGGTGGAATACTTTGTAAAGCGACTTTGAATCCTTATTTACTACCATCAAATTTTTGTTATTTAGTTTCAAAGTGGTTGTACCTTTCAGGAATGTCAAATACTATCACTACCAACTGTACCATCATCAAATCATACCAAATGATAATTGAATTGAGTTTAAAAATGTGACAGAAGCTTTCTTTTAGCAAAAAATAAAATTCTAGACAATTTTTGACCTAAATATAAAGAAAGCAGATCCATTTTCAACAGTCGGATGTAATTTTACAACCATTACAGAAATTAATTCCAGATTCGTTATTAAACATGGTCAGATCATCTCAAATCATGATGAATGTTTCAGAAGGTCACTACTAGCAATAACATTGGATTATATTACTCTTTTTAATTTTAGATGATATTTAATGAAAAGTAGAGCAAAATAAATTACAAAAAATTGATATTTGATTGAGATCCAATCAGTAATTTCATTTTAAAACCATTCAAAACATAAAATTAACCTCACCTAAACTAGTAGCTAGTAATACCCTCAACAACTGCTCCTTTTGTGCAGGATTCTCAATCAGACAATGAGATAAAGCTACGGCAGAGAACCAATTACTTAAATAGTCCGTGCTGAATAAACCGCTACATAACAGCTGTCCCATACTAAGGTTAGAAGCACCGGTATTACTGGGCAGTAGAGTTTGTACAACCAATTCTTGTCCGATTTCATTTTTGAACAAAAAGCATTCAAAACAATACAAAACAGCACATCTGAGAGCGAACGGTTGCTTTTCATTAACCATCGACATTAATAACACCACCATAGCCGGTCGAGGTGGATTTGAAGGCGCCAATACGTTTGCAAAGTAATCCTGATTGGTTAGGTTGCCTCTTATCACCTCAGCTGTGAACAGAGTTATTCTAGAATAGTAAAATTTTATTTTAAACTGGAAAAATAGTGAGATTTGCATGTCTAAAAAGGACTTCTACCAAAAACAAATAATAATATAAAATTTTTCTAATACTTACCTACAGCATTTATTGTTTCAGTCAGAATATCAGCAGGTACTCCACTTGCCATCAATATATTGCACAAAGCCTCCAATAAATTGTTATTTCTCATAGTTTTCTGACAAGCTGTTATAATCTGGGAGGAATTATTAGGAGACACGACCGTTCGAATTAATTGCAACACACAAAGAAAATTTGACACTTTCTGAGGACTCCAACCGACTTCTTCTAAATTAGGCGGTAGTTCAAACATAGGCGCGACTTTTTGTAAATAAGAACCTTCCTGGAAGAAATTTATGTTACTGTTGTTGTTTTTTAGTAAATTCAACATGAGTAAGAGGCAGTCTTCTACTACAATATCTCCATCAGTCCAACCTTCATGCTTTATTATATCGAATAATCTATCGAATGCATTTTCGAAAGCTACAATTTTTTGTATATTGGCATTAGATTTAGTTAAATCGATCAGTAAGAGAAGTGCGTCGTTTCTTACAACTTCACGATTTTCTAGAAGCAAATCCATTAATTTGGAAACACCCATTGGACTAACTAGTATTATATCTTGTACATCTTTCGGTCGACAGCGTACTAAAGACGTTAGTAACCTTATAGCTGGCCACCTTACTCGAAAATCGTAATCTTCCAAAAAACTTAATACCAACGTGACATTTTCGTGATTTTTCAAAAACATTTCAGTAAACTGTTCGCCTACATTAACTTGCATGTTTCTATTATTTTCTGTTTCTTCCTCAAACGTTTCTTTCGAAGTAATATTACATAAAGTATCCAAGCAATATCCTATTATTTCACAATCGCTACGATCCAGTTCTAATACTTGTCTTAATATATCCATTCCTTGCGCGCCCACTTCCACTCTATATTTCTTCGAAAGTGCTCTAAGAGCTCTACAAGCATCTCGTCTATCTTCTAATAACGTTGATGTACTAACTCTACTGACTAACTTGTCAACCTGAAATATTTATGATTAAAAACATATTTAGTTCCAATAATTAAATTGTTACTATTTCTGCTCCTGTCGGTTGATTTTCGGGCGTTGATGTACCCAACACCGACTTTAAACCACTTTTAAAATATTCCATTTTTATACTTAAAAATCTACAATCATACTGGTGATATTTTCATTTCAAATTGATAATACAAATAAATACATCACTTATTTTACGTATCCAACAACATATGTGACAATGTCAATATTAAAATTTGAAAGACGTCAATGTCAGATGACGTTTCCGAAATTTCAAAGAACCAACACATTTCAACTAATATTAAATACATAGACAAATTATTACTTGAGAGGTTCATCCAAGACATAGATATAGTAATACTAGACAGTTAATTATATATAATTTCTGTGTTGAAAAGTTGTGCCAATTTAGAAAGAAACAGCCTCTGGTCTAAAGAAGAGCTTTCTTTGTTCAACTGTGCAGTGATTGGTAAAAGAGATAAGCGAGTAGAGAAATACGACTTACTTTGTCTATGTTCCTGGAAAACATAAAATTAGAATTTCTTTTACTAGCTTTGTTCGCGTTTGAGTTCCTTAACCTGTTCTGTCATTAGATTCATGCGCAGTTTGAAATTGTGCACTCTCGAGATTTGAAATTCTGTGTTCGTGGAGCGGAGATAACTAATTCCGAACGTGTTCTGAATACGTCCAATGTATCCGGCGCGTGCGCATTCTTTCTACTTGCCATTTTTGTGATATTTACCACGACCTAACTTCTAACCTATGCGTTTTTCTAAGTACTTCTCGGTAGTTGATTTTGTACTTACAAATATCAAGAATAAATTTGGATTATTCAGTACGGTGGATATCATATACATTTTATTCTCTTAGCTAGATTGAATGTCAAAATAAACGTTCATAAACCGTTCGTGGAGGAATGCATGTTCCGAACATATTCTGAACAAAACATACGCTTTTGAAACGATCAGAAGATATACAGAATTCATTCGGAATATGTTCAAATTAACTATCGCCAATAAAGCTAAGATAATAAGAATAAAATATCTTGTTTTTAATAATTACAAAAACTTTTTTAATTGTTAATCGGGCTGTTGACTTATCTGCCTCCCCCTAGAAACAGTCCTGTGTACGTCATTGAATTTAATAGAAGTTCAAATAATTTTGAAAAATTCCTAGCAATATTCAAGGGTAAGTTTTATTAAAATGTCAAGAAAAGGGCGTTATTGAACTTTTACAAATACAAATACAACAATAGTAGACTTTTATTGTAAAAGTTGAATATAAAAGTCAAAATAAACGTTTTATTTTTAAATGTTTTGAAATAGAAAATGTTTTTTAAATGGTTAAATTGTCACGAAATATTCTTTTTGATTTCAAGGGTATTTAATACAAAAAAGTATAGAAAATGGAGATCATTTCATATAAATGTTGAAGTAATATTTGTTTTTCAATAAATTTACGACTCTAGTCGAATTTTGTCGGACTAAAAACTTAAGAGGTCGGACAGTAACCAAGAGAGACACACACTATACACAGAGTATCTACCTATTTGTATACACCATTCCACTGTTTTGTATTTTGTTTCTTTAGTATCGCAGTGTCAATTGAGTGGTCGAGATCACGAATGTGTCGCGGCAGGTCCGTGTTTCGAGCGTGAATCTAGTACAGGTGAAATTTGATCAAAAATAAGCACCAATTAATCGTCGTTTTTTCCGCGAGTTTTTGTGGTTTCTTCAGAGATTGATATTTAATTTGAAAAGATCGGTGTTTACATTCTACTTAGAGTAAGTATTAGATATATAGATTAATGCGGTCAGTCAGTTTTTCATATACCAAGCTGTAAAAAAAGTAAATATTGATATGTATCTATATAAATTAGTTAATATAATTAAATATCAAATACTAAACTCGAATTAAGGTGAAGAGTGAAGATTATATAGAGAAAAGTTTATATATATACAAGGTTTTTCAATATATATTACGAACCAACTATTATAAATTTCGAAAAAAATTATATTTAGGATAACCTTATTATTTTACCCTGTACGTATGTTGACATAGGTCAAACTACAGTTCTACGGCGGTTTACGTAGCAGAACAGTTAATGAGGAAAATGCTATTAATCAATAACTAACCAAGCATTTAAAATCTAATTATTAAAAATTTCTAAAATTCCAAGGTCAAGTTAAAACTTTGAGACATTTCTATATTTTGTTAGATCATTTGGAAATATACTTAAACAGTTACCCACATTTATTGATATAACAAATTCATTTCGAATCCACAAATTATCGTAAAGTATTTAAATTCATCCAAATCGACTTCAGTAGTAACTAGTAAGTTAGCACTTCTTCTTTTTTTCTTCTTGGTGTCTTGACTGTTAATCGTGGGCCATAATCATCCCAGGATGTTGAGAAGGAACGTCAGCTCGTCGAATCTTATTTTGGAGGCGTTGGTAGATCAGCTTAATGGTTCAAATATCCTCTTCTTTTTTAAAGGTACTCTTCTAGTTGGGTCCTATTAAATGTTTCTTACTTCTAAACAAATTTCCACACAATAATCTTGCTAATCTTTACGAATTAGCAAGTTAGACCCTTCCTTGGTGTCTCCACTGCTAATCGTGGGCTATAATCGTCCAGGGGTGTTGTGATGGAACGTCAGATCATCGAATTTTCATTTGGTAGATCAGCTAAGTCTTCAAGTATCAAGGAAGATTCACAGCTTGCTTCGAGTTGATGTTTTATTGAGCTTGGAGTTTCTTTTGATGATCCTTGAATGTATCCTAATGCTATGGAAGCGTATATGATTGCGGTAAGGACGGTATTGAAGATGTATAGCTTGGTATTCAGTATTTAGTTTTGGTTGTAAGTCTAAGAGCAAAATTGTCTCGCTCCAAACAAGAAAACTATTAATTGCAAATATTTGAAATATTTCAAATTACATTCAAAATTCGTGTTTATATTTAGACGTGATGTTAGTCACTGAAGTATAAAATTCCTTCTCGACGGCTTATAAGATCCAGGTAGAAACATCACGGGGGAAATACTTATAAATCTAAATTAAGTTGTTGGGGTTAACGCAATCGTGGAATGATTGGATCAATACCTCGCGTTTTTTAGGAAGGTCTTTGATTTTCGTTTACAAAACTTTATGTCCTTTTGCTATTACATCTACAGAGCATTTTTTATAAGTAATTACTCAATTTAAACTGGTTAAAAATGAGGTTCTAGCTCTATGAAAATATAATTGCTTTACATTTTTAAAACAATTTTCTCTTTGTGTATTAACATCGTACTAAAGATATCTTACATAGTCGTTTAAAATTATTATTTGAGATCTATAAAAGTTGTCGAATAGAGCCTCAAATTGATCTAAGCAACTCCAACGTGGAAAATCAGTGGTTAGGCAAAGGACAATTACAAAAACCCGTTGCAAAGATTCGAGCGGAAATTTTGTTGTGTGTCTGGTGGAATTATGAAGATTTAGTGTACCGAAATCATTCCAGATGGTCGAGCTATCAATATATGGTGAAAAGTTGATGGTTTAGTTCAACACAACGTCAGATTTGTATCCCAAGTAGGAAACCCTTCAGGACACGCGCCGTTTTGTCTTTTACAGCTTCAACAGACTCAAATCAAGAAGTAGAAGTCGCACGGTGCAATATCCGGTGAGTAAAGTGGTTGGTCTAACACTGGGATGTCGCAAATTACTAGAAACCTTTTGACTACAAGTGCGGATTCTTCATCAATGTGCTCAACCTCTTCGTGAAAGTCAGCTCTGCGGCATTTGGTGCTGTAGATTGCTGTGTACCACTTCGATTATCGAAAAATCCCTTGGCACACATTTTCACTCATGTTGCAGATGTGATTTATGAAAAAACATCGATTTTTTCGACCTGAGAAGCTACAGGACCCCCTTAAGATCATAATCGTTGTTTTTTTTTCAATTATGAGGTAATTGACAAGTTTTTTTTAGAAAAAAACACTTTCAACTGGCCTAAGAAAAAAGCCTGTGTACAAATAGGGAGGGTTAACCACAGAGGAATCGTTTCTTATTGCATTAGAGGAATGGAAAGACGTTCGTGTCTAAAAGAAAATGTGTTTTAGCTTCTAATCAAATATTGTATAGGGCGATTCGATATTTTCAGAATGGATTCGTATAAAACGTTTTTTAATTGATTATAGTAGTGCAAAAATGGTAAAAATTAGTATTAGTCACTATTTTTATTACTTTCATCCAAGTAAAACTGCTTCGTATACCAAATGAATGGACTATAACAAGTTTACAATTTTGACTTCGTTGTTTAGACTAAAATATTTTTTCGCGTACAAATTTATGATGAGCTTTTATATTACAAATCTTATAAGTTCACCATCTTCAGAAATATCACCCCTACAAGGTGGTGAGTCAAATTGATTTACGATTTTTTGTTACATCAATTAAAAATAAAAACTCCAAATGTTGTAAATTCCACCCAACCTCCTTTTCTGAACATCCCGTATATATAGTTTAAATAAAAAAATGAGTATTTTTGATTATATATTAAAAAAACGTTTATCAACCTATCGATTTAATTTGGCAGTCACGTTTTCCTATATAAATGGGGTTGTGTTTACCAATTCTGGTCTCATCTGCAAACAAACACACCCCATAGTACAGGTGTGGTCGATAATAGATTGCTAGATCACCTGAGTCACCGCAAGCTACACGCAATTAAATATACACATATACCAGGGGTATTTAACAAATAATCTCGAATAAATGTTGGTTAATGTGATGAATATTGTAATTACAACATACAAAACAAAATATTTCAAATAAAAAACCGATCTAGTTATAAATCTACAGTTTTTTTCGTAATTTAGATCGAATTTACCGATAATGCTGCTCGGTTCTAGTTTCAACAGAGTGACGAGTTTGACCCACATTTTTTGGACTAAATTAGTTGCCAAAAGCGAGATGTTTTGGTTCTTTTCGGGCACATATAACATTAATAAACATTTTCTCTGAAATCCACAACAAAACCGTTGAAGATTCGCTTTTTTCCAGGTTACTAGAGCCCACCAAAGTCAGTCTGTGGTGCTATCTAGTTATAAATCTTCAGTTTTTTTCGTAATTTAGATCGAATTTACCGATAATGCTGCTCGGTTCTAGTTTCAACAGAGTGACGAGTTTGACCCACATTTTGTGGACTAAATTAGTTGCCAAAAGCGAGATGTTTTGGTTCTTTTCGGGCACATATAACATTAATAAACATTTTCTCTGATTTCCACAACAAAACCGTTGAAGATTCGCTTTTTTCCAGGTTACTAGAGCCCACCAAAGTCAGTCTGTGGTGCTATCTAGTTATAAATCTTCAGTTTTTTTCGTAATTTAGATCGAATTTACCGATAATGCTGCTCGGTTCTAGTTTCAACAGAGTGACGAGTTTGACCCACATTTTTTGGACTAAATTAGTTGCCAAAAGCGAGATGTTTTGGTTCTTTTCGGGCACATATAACATTAATAAACATTTTCTCTGAAATCCACAACAAAACCGTTGAAGATTCGCTTTTTTCCAGGTTACTAGAGCCCACCAAAGTCAGTCTGTGGTGCTATCTAGTTATAAATCTTCAGTTTTTTTCGTAATTTAGATCGAATTTACCGATAATGCTGCTCGGTTCTAGTTTCAACAGAGTGACGAGTTTGACCCACATTTTGTGGACTAAATTAGTTGCCAAAAGCGAGATGTTTTGGTTCTTTTCGGGCACATATAACATTAATAAACATTTTCTCTGAAATCCACAACAAAACCGTTGAAGATGCGCTTTTTTCCAGTTATTAGGACCCACCAAAGTCAGTCTGTGGTGCTATCTAGTTATAAATCTTCAGTTTTTTTTCGTAATTTAGATCGAATTTACCGATAATGCTGCTCGGTTCTAGTTTCAACAGAGTGACGAGTTTGACCCACATTTTTTGGACTAAATTAGTTGCCAAAAGCGAGATGTTTTGGTTCTTTTCGGGCACATATAACATTAATAAACATTTTCTCTGAAATCCACAACAAAACCGTTGAAGATTCGCTTTTTTCCAGTTATTAGGACCCACCAAAGTCAGTCTGTGGTGCTATCTAGTTATAAATCTTCAGTTTTTTTTCGTAATTTAGATCGAATTTACCGATAATGCTGCTCGGTTCTAGTTTCAACAGAGTGACGAGTTTGACCCACATTTTTTGGACTAAATTAGTTGCCAAAAGCGAGATGTTTTGGTTCTTTTCGGGCACATATAACATTAATAAACATTTTCTCTGAAATCCACAACAAAACCTTTGAAGATGCGCTTTTTTCCAGTTATTAGGACCCACCAAAGTCAGTCTGTGGTGCTATCTAGTTATAAATCTTCAGTTTTTTTTCGTAATTTAGATCGAATTTACCGATAATGCTGCTCGGTTCTAGTTTCAACAGAGTGACGAGTTTGACCCACATTTTTTGGACTAAATTAGTTGCCAAAAGCGAGATGTTTTGGTTCTTTTCGGGCACATATAACATTAATAAACATTTTCTCTGAAATCCACAACAAAACCTTTGAAGATGCGCTTTTTTCCAGTTATTAGGACCCACCAAAGTCAGTCTGTGGTGCTATCTAGTTATAAATCTTCAGTTTTTTTTCGTAATTTAGATCGAATTTACCGATAATGCTGCTCGGTTCTAGTTTCAACAGAGTGACGAGTTTGACCCACATTTTTTGGACTAAATTAGTTGCCAAAAGCGAGATGTTTTGGTTCTTTTCGGGCACATATAACATTAATAAACATTTTCTCTGAAATCCACAACAAAACCGTTGTTTTTTCCAGTTATTAGGGCCCACTAAAGTCAGTCTGTGGTGCTTGGATAGATCAATAGCAATATTGATTTATATATCAACACTTGATTCAATCACTATCAATCTTGAATTGCCCACGACATTATATCAAAAATCACTTCTATTTTCAAAAAAATCTTCTTTTTTTCCGCCCTAATTATGACGTCGAATTAAAGGGTTCGTGAATGTAGATGGAAACTAAGAGTTTCATAAATTAGTTAAGCTGGTATTATGTAAATTATGTCTTCGATCATGCTATCAGTAATTAATGTACGAATTGACGCTTCGTAACTTCTTAATTTAGTTTCAGCGATCGGTTTTTATCTTACAATCACTTTTTAAAGAGATTTGTTTCATTAGTTATTTCGTTTTCGATGCAGTCTTTGTCAATTTCTTCATCTTGAAGCACTTTCTATCGAAATCGGACTTCATTCTCGTCAACAACTGTTTCAATCATTTTTTGATTTCAAAACTTTCAATTTCGATCGTTTTTGTCATAGAAGACTCCATCTTTACTTTTTGCGATCGGGTTTAAACGAAAGAAGACATTTTGCGATAGAATGCGATGTCATCAAAACAATTTGCGACGTACGTATTTACCGAGCGGTGCTAACTCTTCTGATGGTGTCGTATTCTATCGCAAAATGTCACTTTTCATTCAATCTTTGTTTGAACCCGATCGCAAAAAGTGTGTGCTCCAGCGTGACCTTGGAGTACACTTTTGATTATTGATTTGAAGCACTTTCTGTGCGTCGCAAACCCGATCGCAGAAGTGACTTTGCAGAACCACCTCCAAGTTATTGGAGGAAATCTCATAGATTGAAGATCCAGTTAAAAATTTTTGGTTTATATTCTTGGAAAATTGCTTATTTCGAATTTATTCACCCGAAAGAATTCGTTTATTTAAAAAAAATGTAACGATTTTGTACAGTTTGTCACGTTTTATGAATAGAATTAGTCATATACTTTTTTTCAACGTATATTATTGAAAAATTAGTTCAAAAATATATGAAATGACCTTCAATTAAGTGTAAATGAAATTAAAATAAATTACAGCACAAAATTTTGCATCATTTAATCTCCAAAAATCAAAAAACAAAACCAAGTCGTTCTAATTTTAAGTATTTACCAACATACCCTCGTATTGTTGAAGTTGACATGTTTCTTGGTGTACAAATTATACATTATTCATTGTATCACTGTTGTAAACGTGCCTAAAGTACACGTGAAGCAATTGTAAATGTCAATAAATGCGTTTCTTATAATTGAAAGTATATCAACTAGAAACCTTCTAAAGTTCAATTTATAAATTAATAGAACACAATTATATTTAAAAATCATATTTATGGCGTCAACAGTTGATAGAAATATTGAAATTAATATATTCAATACTTACATTATAAAAATAGCTACCGAAGTTCTAATAAACACATAATTTTTTATCTAGATGAAACACGGTTTGAAAATTTCGTTTTCTTTACATAGATAAACGAGAATATCAAAAATTTATCAAATATTTTCGACGAAAAATGTACCTCAGTACCTCAGGTAGTCTCTTCGAATGACCTAACCTAACTTTAACACGTCGACTGCCACGACAAGATTCAGAATTCCTCCGTTTAATCATTAATCCATCCATTACATCATTAAAAACTCAAATTCTAGTGCATAGTTATCATAAAAAGCATAAAAAAATGTGTTTTTTTTATAAAAGGTGTTACGAGTTATCTCGTAGTTGGTTTCTGTAAGAAAAATCTCTTCGCGGAAGCCAACTACGAGTTAATTCGTACGCAGACCTGTCGCTAAATCATATATACGCGTCCATATTCCTCAGTAGTATCTTAGATATTGTCGAATTATTATTATGAAATGATCAAGAATCCAATATGGATAAGAAAAGACCGCTGACTCAAAATTGAGTACTATGCAAATCTAAGAAAGACTATTTTTCGAAAAGTAACTTCGTTTATTTTCATCGGTTGTGGTTTTTCGAGTCCATCCTGAACGTTTTCTATCATCAAAGCTCCTGTGGGATGAATATTTTGTCACGTTGTAGTCCACGTTAGGTTGAGGTATTCTTAATTCGGCGGCAATGACCGTTGGTACCTTAATTCGTATACGAACTTCGCAAAAAGATGTCTTGGTTCAAAAAATATAGATTAGAGATAACTAGGACTAAACTGCAATCATAAACACCGAAGAAAATAATTCACAGTTGAAGATTTTAACTTGTAGCACGGACAAAATTATTTTGTTAGTTTGTATTGATGAATGGGCGAAAATTTTCGACCGGTAGTGTATATAGTATTGATGATAACTATAATTAAAGTTTCTACCAACATAAGCGGCTTCTTAGGAACTATTAGTATTGCCGCGTGTTTTTCTAACCTCCAAATCGACGCATCAATTTACATCTTTAGAAATTTACCGACAAGTGTGATATTATTTGAGTTTCAATAAAGAAATTGTTGTTATACAGAAAACAAGCGAACACATTTAACATGACTGCCGTTTTGTGTGAACGTATTGATCAGAATATTATTTCCAGTCTAGTGGAAATCCTCAATACAGTGCCGTACTCAACAAAATCACTTCAACAATCCAACAACAATTGATTTTCTAATATTTCTAGTTTCAGAAAGGTGTAGATACTTAGATGATATGGTGGTTTTTCAAGCAAATTCTTTACTGTTTCATGGGGTATAATGTTATTTGCAGTTGTGGTAGAAGCAAACTTCGGTTATAGAATTTTGTAAAACCAACTTACTGACACTTTCGAATCACCTCAATTCAGTTAACAACAGTTCAGTTACAACCATTCGACAATAAACAGTCTCCGAACGATTCTGAGATATCTTTCTTCAAAGATGGTCCTAAATCCATGATGACATTCTTCAAAATGAGTCTCCGTATACTTATCAAAACTCGAATTAACGATAAAAGTAAAAATCTTCGTTTTGTGGTGACATGTCTGTAATTAGAGCACATTTTTGGTTTCCCTTTTACGAATGAGCGTTGGTGGTAGCTCTTTTCTGCTTATAAAACCCCCCTTCTGTACTAAAATATGTTTAAAGTGCACCCTGCTATTGTCCTATATTATTTGCTCATTAATTTAATAAATTTGTTATGAATTATTAGTGATACAACTTTTTAATAATCATACTTAATACTGAATACACTGTTTACACCAACACTCACGATTCCACTGTCCGAGGCGCGTTTCGATAACCAAATTATCGTCTTCAGAGACTGAAGGACGCGTCAGACAGTGTAATTGTTGGTGTAGTGGTGGTGTGAACAGTGTGTTCTGTATGAATAAAACCAACGGTTCCAGAAATTCCAACTTAATCATATTTAGTGTCAGTACCAAAAAAAAAATTATGAGATGTGTGATATTATTAATCATCTGCTAACTTATTGTAAAACCCTCGTATAAATAGATTTAATCGGCGATCAAATGAAATAAACTCGAAGAAAATTAATCGATTCGAGTTTTTCTTTTTTAAAAAAAAATTCTTATATAAATTTAGTTCGGTAATAACTTGGAGTACGTCATCCATAAATGTACCTCAATTTCACTTTCTCTTATCAACAATAATAGTTCTTGTAAATCAACTTTAACAGAAGCTAATATGTAAATTAACTTCTATAAATAGAATTTTTTCTGCTAGAAACAAGGAAATTGAATGTCTACATGATTATATCGATGGTTTCCGTCGTGTGTCACTTGTCATCTGTCAATATTCCACATTAATTTGACGTATAAATTAGTTTTAATATTTAATCAACGATATGTGATTATTTCCATTTTCTTGGATTCCTTTTAATATTTTCTAGAATATCTTCAGTTTCTTTTTTTAATATATGCGATTACTTTAAGTAAGAAAACGGAAAAAAAGCAGTACGTGAATTTCTGGTTTTATTCTCATTGACACATGATATTTCGAATCAACAAGAATTTTATTACATCGACGAGAATAAATCCTCATTGCTGATATTGCTTACTGGTTATCCTTCTGCAATATTCCACTCAAACGTTCTTTTTCTACCGTACATTAATAGCCCAGTCAAAATCTCAATATTACATGTATTTATTCGCCTCCATTTTGTTTTAATATGGACACAAATGTTTTAACAAGTCAGATACAACATCTTCATCGTATTGCACAAAAACGTTTTGGGCAACCTCGACGAATGATTTCCAAGCGTATTTTTATCAATAGTTACGACTTTCGAACGGAGGATCTTTCATAATTCTTTAGATATACAAAAATATGTCTTCGCGCCTTCACTAAGTCTCAGTTTAATGTTTAAAAGGGGCAGAATGTTTACTGGAAAATAGGAAAAAAATACTGCTATGTAATCCTTGATACCAAAAGCTTTTGACCAGTCCAAACCCTCTTCTATTGTTCTGTACAGGTTATAATAGATCAATGAAAGCCTGAAACTTGTAAATCCAATAACGAATTGATCTCTATGAGGTACCTACACAATTTCCAGACTCCAGACTCAGACTGAGATCGGAGAACTCACCTAAGGGCCCAGAACCCATCAATGGTGTAGCTAAATGTTTCTCAACATACTTTACATTGATATCCTTCAAAATCTGGTGCCTTGTCCCTTGGGTGACAAAGGCAACAGTGAGACGGATTCACCGATGGCTCAGAACCCTTCCTTGGTGTAGCTTAAAGTGTTGGCACACACAGATGAACCTCGTGCGCCTCCCACCAAACAACTAAGTTATCTAAGACGCTTTCTCCACGCCATAGACATCACGGATGATCCGGAGTGCCACTGGTGTATGTAGGAAGATGAAACAGCAGACCACGTCATCTGTAGAGAAGCCTCACGGCTTATGTGGGCACGACGGGCCTATCTGAAGGTCTATGTGCTCAACGGCCCCTTGTCAATGCTACTATGAACATTTATAAACATTTGTTCCGGGGTATAAACCTTTCGTTTTTGAATCCTCATTCAGTACAGTTGTAATCCGTCTTGTGCATGACATAACATTTCTTTTTACATAATAAACCATTCAATCATTAAAAAGGCGTCGACTATTGTTATGGGTATCTAACATCCATCCCGCTTTCACTTTAATTGTTGCAAAGGAAATTTCTTTTCAAGTTACGTGTTATATCTCAAGGTTGGTAACCTTTGACACGATAATTATCGATTTAACATATTCAATTGTGTCGATAATATCATGTTTATTATAATAAAAAGAAGTATTCAATCGAGCAACAACGAATTCATCATTATATACAGTACCAAACGAAAGTTTTTGCCCGTCCTACAACGACAAGTAATCGTCGTCTATTTGGTTCCTTACGTTTTTAGGATTTTCCAGTAGGACACCGCTGTCTGATTTCCAAGTCCAATTTGTCCATCAACTTTATCGTTGCTTACCTCGGACGACTGTGGAGGTTTAATTAGTAAATTCTTCCTTTTCATTTTTTTCAAACACTCGTTGCATAGCTTCGAAGCTTGGGGTACAACGATTTTTCTTTATAGTCTTCTTTTTATTAGGTTTCCAATCGCCCTTCCCCAGTAAATTATCTGGATTGATGAAAATGCTTCATTAACGAAGCCATCGGTGTAAATTGCTTCTATGTCCACTATATCCTACAGATCTGATCTCCAGTGAAATAAAAAGTATTCTATGAAGATAGAAGAATGTTGTACTAACACTTTTATGGTTTTTCCTTTTTCTATAATGCGAATATCCTGGTACGTTTTTGGATGCAGTTTACATAAAAAACTTTTCTGCAACCCCTCGTAAATTCTTTTATACTGTTAACTAACGTTATAGTTTCTATTGAACATTCGAAATTACTCTTCTAATGTGTGAAATAATTGAAAAAACATCACAAATCCAATATTGTTATGTAACTTTTTTTTCTTATTAAAATTTTCATTTGAAAAAGTTCAAATGAACCATCTGTCGATTGTTCAAGGCTCCATAAGTGTAATAACCATAAACAGACATGATTGTATGTATTCACAAAGTTATTCACTGCATTCAAGGTAAATCTACGAAGTGAAATGAATTTAAAACAAAAAATAATATTTGTATGAAATTTAATATGGAAATTATTCTTTATTCTCCAAACTACTGCATATTTAAATTGGTTAGAGTTCAATATTGGTTTTAAAAAACGCGCAAAATAATTTGCGACACGTTTAAATTAATTTTTACGTTTTAAAATATATTTTTTCACAAGTTTACAATATATAACGGTAAGGTTATTTTTAATGTGCTCTAAAAGGTGTCGTACAACAAAAAAATTAGTTAGTTAGGTCCAGGAATCAATTTTTTGGACAAATACTTCTCAGGCTACTCCAAGTTCTTCATCAACTGTAAAAGACGGTTCAGTATGTGGCCAAAATACTCCAGTTTCCGTTTTTTACTGTGACGACGATTTCCTAGTCCATTACTTCACTATTTTCAAATTTTCCAGGAATTCCTCACAGCTACGAAGTTAAAAAGTTATTTCCCATTTTGATTTCACTGTTATAAAATATTCACTGTACTGTATCTGGCAATAAAAACAAAAAAAAGTGCTTTGTAGTTCGTATTCTAGTTTGAACTTTGAAACGACGAACTCATCGTTGTATTTAATTTTACTGAAATTATATTCGCTAGTAATATTAAGTACAACTCGTGCTGCGGGTTGTCTACCTACTACACCAAAATGACTGTGTGCGTAATTAGAACCGGAAGTAACTTCGTAATTGACATTCGTGTTGTTTATTCTAAATTCTTTTCAACAATTCGAATTATTTATAAATATTTGTGGACGAAAACAAAATTGTATGAACGTAAACTTTTTGTTTATAGAAAATAATTATACAGTAGTTGATTTGACTTGTTCAACAATTCAAGCGATGTAATTTCACAACACCGTTTAATATCCAAATAAACCGTTAATATTTTTAATACGATAGAAGATATAAGTTTGCGGTTTTTTCAATAAAATTGTTTTGTGCTAATTTTCCACCTTAAAAGTGAAAGTATTTACCTAATCTGCATTTGTAAGCAGTCATACTGAAGGTAGGTAATGGTTTCATGGCAACGGTTGTAGGAGCACCTTGGTTTGTCCTGGTTGTCAATATTATATATGACCTCATAATAAAAAACGAAGTGCGAGAAATTATTTGAAAAAAAAACATCAAATTTCATATAATAGATCAAAATATTGTTCTAAATAATATTTTTTTAATTTTCAACATTGTTTTTTATATACAGTGACCAAAATAGTTAAAAGTATACCAATATATTTTAATTTTAAATTCAAAATCAACAGTTTAAGTTATAAGACGTTTCTTTCAACATTTTTTTTATATACAGTGACCAAAATAGTTAAAAGAATACCAAAATATAAAAATCGCTAAGTTGTGTTAAAAAAAAACGATTGATTGAGGTTATGTTGACGATATTTTAAATTCAAAATCAACAGTTTAAGTTATAATACGTTTCTTTCAACATTTTTTTTATATACAGTGACCAAAATAGTTAAAGTATACCAAAATATAAAAATCGCTAAGTTGTGTTCAAAAAAAAACGATTGATTGAGGTTATGTTGAATATATTTTAATTTTAAATTCAAAATCAACGTTTCTTTCAACATTTTTTTTATATACAGTGACCAAAATAGTTAAAGTATACCAAAATATAAAAATCGCTAAGTTGTGTTCCAAAAAAAACGATTGATTGAGGTTATGTTGACGATATTTTAAATTCAAAATCAACAGTTTAAGTTATAATACGTTTCTTTCAACATTTTTTTTATATACAGTGACCAAAATAGTTAAAGTATACCAAAATATAAAAATCGCTAAGTTGTGTTCCATAAAAAAACGATTGATTGAGGTTATGTTGAATATATTTTAATTTTAAATTCAAAATCAACAGTTTAAGTTATAAGACGTTTCTTTCAACATTTTTTTTGTATACAGTAACCAAAATAGTTAAAGTATACCAAAATATAAAAATCGCTAAGTTGTGTTCCAAAAAAAAACGATTGATTGAGGTTATGTTGAATATATTTTAATTTTAAATTCAAAATCAACGTTTCTTTCAACATTTTTTTTATATACAGTGACCAAAATAGTTAAAGTATACCAAAATATAAAAATCGCTAAGTTGTGTTCCAAAAAAAACGATTGATTGAGGTTATGTTGACGATATTTTAAATTCAAAATCAACAGTTTAAGTTATAATACGTTTCTTTCAACATTTTTTTTATATACAGTGACCAAAATAGTTAAAAGAATACCAAAATATAAAAATCGCTAAGTTGTGTTCCAAAAAAAACGATTGATTGAGGTTATGTTGACGATATTTTAAATTCAAAATCAACAGTTTAAGTTATAATACGTTTCTTTCAACATTTTTTTTATATACAGTGACCAAAATAGTTAAAGTATACCAAAATATAAAAATCGCTAAGTTGTGTTCCAAAAAAAACGATTGATTGAGGTTATGTTGAATATATTTTAATTTTAAATTCAAAATCAACGTTTCTTTCAACATTTTTTTTATATACAGTGACCAAAATAGTTAAAGTATACCAAAATATAAAAATCGCTAAGTTGTGTTCCATAAAAAAACGATTGATTGAGGTTATGTTGAATATATTTTAATTTTAAATTCAAAATCAACAGTTTAAGTTATAAGACGTTTCTTTCAACATTTTTTTTGTATACAGTAACCAAAATAGTTAAAGTATACCAAAATATAAAAATCGCTAAGTTGTGTTCCAAAAAAAACGATTGATTGAGGTTATGTTGACGATATTTTAAATTCAAAATCAACAGTTTAAGTTATAATACGTTTCTTTCAACATTTTTTTTATATACAGTGACCAAAATAGTTAAAGTATACCAAAATATAAAAATCGCTAAGTTGTGTTCCAAAAAAAACGATTGATTGAGGTTATGTTGAATATATTTTAATTTTAAATTCAAAATCAACGTTTCTTTCAACATTTTTTTTATATACAGTGACCAAAATAGTTAAAGTATACCAAAATATAAAAATCGCTAAGTTGTGTTCCATAAAAAAACGATTGATTGAGGTTATGTTGACGATATTTTAAATTCAAAATCAACAGTTTAAGTTATAATACGTTTCTTTCAACATTTTTTTTATATACAGTGACCAAAATAGTTAAAGTATACCAAAATATAAAAATCGCTAAGTTGTGTTCCAAAAAAAACGATTGATTGAGGTTATGTTGAATATATTTTAATTTTAAATTCAAAATCAACGTTTCTTTCAACATTTTTTTTATATACAGTGACCAAAATAGTTAAAGTATACCAAAATATAAAAATCGCTAAGTTGTGTTCCATAAAAAAACGATTGATTGAGGTTATGTTGAATATATTTTAATTTTAAATTCAAAATCAACAGTTTAAGTTATAAGACGTTTCTTTCAACATTTTTTTTGTATACAGTAACCAAAATAGTTAAAGTATACCAAAATATAAAAATCGCTTAGTTGTGTTCCAAAAAAAACGATTGATTGAGGTTATGTTGAATATATTTTAATTTTAAATTCAAAATCAACGTTTCTTTCAACATTTTTTTTATATACAGTGACCAAAATAGTTAAAGTATACCAAAATATAAAAATCGCTAAGTTGTGTTCCATAAAAAAACGATTGATTGAGGTTATGTTGAATATATTTTAATTTTAAATTCAAAATCAACAGTTTAAGTTATAAGACGTTTCTTTCAACATTTTTTTTGTATACAGTAACCAAAATAGTTAAAGTATACCAAAATATAAAAATCGCTAAGTTGTGTTCCAAAAAAAACGATTGATTGAGGTTATGTTGACGATATTTTAAATTCAAAATCAACAGTTTAAGTTATAATACGTTTCTTTCAACATTTTTTTTATATACAGTGACCAAAATAGTTAAAAGTATACCAAAATATAAAAATCGCTAAGTTGTGTTCCATAAAAAAACGATTGATTGAGGTTATGTTGACGATATTTTAAATTCAAAATCAACAGTTTAAGTTATAATACGTTTCTTTCAACATTTTTTTTATATACAGTGACCAAAATAGTTAAAGTATACCAAAATATAAAAATCGCTAAGTTGTGTTCCAAAAAAAACGATTGATTGAGGTTATGTTGACGATATTTTAAATTCAAAATCAACAGTTTAAGTTATAATACGTTTCTTTCAACATTTTTTTTGTATACAGTAACCAAAATAGTTAAAGTATACCAAAATATAAAAATCGCTAAGTTGTGTTCCAAAAAAAACGATTGATTGAGGTTATGTTGACGATATTTTAAATTCAAAATCAACAGTTTAAGTTATAATACGTTTCTTTCAACATTTTTTTTATATACAGTGACCAAAATAGTTAAAAGTATACCAAAATATAAAAATCGCTAAGTTGTGTTCCAAAAAAAACGATTGATTGAGGTTATGTTGAATATATTTTAATTTTAAATTCAAAATCAACGTTTCTTTCAACATTTTTTTTATATACAGTGACCAAAATAGTTAAAAGTATACCAAAATATAAAAATCGCTAAGTTGTGTTCCATAAAAAAACGATTGATTGAGGTTATGTTGAATATATTTTAATTTTAAATTCAAAATCAACAGTTTAAGTTATAAGACGTTTCTTTCAACATTTTTTTTGTATACAGTAACCAAAATAGTTAAAGTATACCAAAATATAAAAATCGCTAAGTTGTGTTCCATAAAAAAACGATTGATTGAGGTTATGTTGACGATATTTTAAATTCAAAATCAACAGTTTAAGTTATAATACGTTTCTTTCAACATTTTTTTTATATACAGTGACCAAAATAGTTAAAGTATACCAAAATATAAAAATCGCTAAGTTGTGTTCCAAAAAAAACGATTGATTGAGGTTATGTTGAATATATTTTAATTTTAAATTCAAAATCAACGTTTCTTTCAACATTTTTTTTATATACAGTGACCAAAATAGTTAAAAGTATACCAAAATATAAAAATCGCTAAGTTGTGTTCCATAAAAAAACGATTGATTGAGGTTATGTTGAATATATTTTAATTTTAAATTCAAAATCAACAGTTTAAGTTATAAGACGTTTCTTTCAACATTTTTTTTGTATACAGTAACCAAAATAGTTAAAGTATACCAAAATATAAAAATCGCTAAGTTGTGTTCCAAAAAAAACGATTGATTGAGGTTATGTTGACGATATTTTAATTTTAAATTCAAAATCAACGTTTCTTTCAACATTTTTTTTATATACAGTGACCAAAATAGTTAAAGTATACCAAAATATAAAAATCGCTAAGTTGTGTTCCATAAAAAAACGATTGATTGAGGTTATGTTGACGATATTTTAAATTCAAAATCAACAGTTTAAGTTATAATACGTTTCTTTCAACATTTTTTTTATATACAGTGACCAAAATAGTTAAAGTATACCAAAATATAAAAATCGCTAAGTTGTGTTCCAAAAAAAACGATTGATTGAGGTTATGTTGAATATATTTTAATTTTAAATTCAAAATCAACGTTTCTTTCAACATTTTTTTTATATACAGTGACCAAAATAGTTAAAGTATACCAAAATATAAAAATCGCTAAGTTGTGTTCCATAAAAAAACGATTGATTGAGGTTATGTTGAATATATTTTAATTTTAAATTCAAAATCAACAGTTTAAGTTATAAGACGTTTCTTTCAACATTTTTTTTGTATACTGTAACCAAAATAGTTAAAGTATACCAAAATATAAAAATCGCTTAGTTGTGTTCCAAAAAAAACGATTGATTGAGGTTATGTTGAATATATTTTAATTTTAAATTCAAAATCAACGTTTCTTTCAACATTTTTTTTATATACAGTGACCAAAATAGTTAAAGTATACCAAAATATAAAAATCGCTAAGTTGTGTTCCATAAAAAAACGATTGATTGAGGTTATGTTGAATATATTTTAATTTTAAATTCAAAATCAACAGTTTAAGTTATAAGACGTTTCTTTCAACATTTTTTTGGTATACAGTAACCAAAATAGTTAAAGTATACCAAAATATAAAAATCGCTAAGTTGTGTTCCAAAAAAAACGATTGATTGAGGTTATGTTGACGATATTTTAAATTCAAAATCAACAGTTTAAGTTATAATACGTTTCTTTCAACATTTTTTTTATATACAGTGACCAAAATAGTTAAAGTATACCAAAATATAAAAATCGCTAAGTTGTGTTCCAAAAAAAACGATTGATTGAGGTTATGTTGAATATATTTTAATTTTAAATTCAAAATCAACAGTTTAAGTTATAAGACGTTTCTTTCAACATTTTTTTTGTATACAGTAACCAAAATAGTTAAAGTATACCAAAATATAAAAATCGCTAAGTTGTGTTCCAAAAAAAACGATTGATTGAGGTTATGTTGACGATATTTTAAATTCAAAATCAACAGTTTAAGTTATAATACGTTTCTTTCAACATTTTTTTTATATACAGTGACCAAAATAGTTAAAGTATACCAAAATATAAAAATCGCTAAGTTGTGTTCCAAAAAAAACGATTGATTGAGGTTATGTTGAATATATTTTAATTTTAAATTCAAAATCAACGTTTCTTTCAACATTTTTTTTATATACAGTGACCAAAATAGTTAAAAGTATACCAAAATATAAAAATCGCTAAGTTGTGTTCCATAAAAAAACGATTGATTGAGGTTATGTTGAATATATTTTAATTTTAAATTCAAAATCAACGTTTCTTTCAACATTTTTTTTATATACAGTGACCAAAATAGTTAAAAGTATACCAAAATATAAAAATCGCTAAGTTGTGTTCCATAAAAAAACGATTGATTGAGGTTATGTTGAATATATTTTAATTTTAAATTCAAAATCAACGTTTCTTTCAACATTTTTTTTATATACAGTGACCAAAATAGTTAAAGTATACCAAAATATAAAAATCGCTAAGTTGTGTTCCAAAAAAAAACGATTGATTGAGGTTATGTTGAATATATTTTAATTTTAAATTCAAAATCAACGTTTCTTTCAACATTTTTTTTATATACAGTGACCAAAATAGTTAAAGTATACCAAAATATAAAAATCGCTAAGTTGTGTTCCAAAAAAAAACGATTGATTGAGGTTATGTTGAATATATTTTAATTTTAAATTCAAAATCAACGTTTCTTTCAACATTTTTTTTATATACAGTGACCAAAATAGTTAAAGTATACCAAAATATAAAAATCGCTAAGTTGTGTTCCATAAAAAAACGATTGATTGAGGTTATGTTGAATATATTTTAATTTTAAATTCAAAATCAACAGTTTAAGTTATAATACGTTTCTTTCAACATTTTTTTTATATACAGTGACCAAAATAGTTAAAGTATACCAAAATATAAAAATCGCTAAGTTGTGTTCCAAAAAAAAACGATTGATTGAGGTTATGTTGAATATATTTTAATTTTAAATTCAAAATCAACGTTTCTTTCAACATTTTTTTTATATACAGTGACCAAAATAGTTAAAGTATACCAAAATATAAAAATCGCTAAGTTGTGTTCCATAAAAAAACGATTGATTGAGGTTATGTTGAATATATTTTAATTTTAAATTCAAAATCAACAGTTTAAGTTATAAGACGTTTCTTTCAACATTTTTTTTATATACAGTGACCAAAATAGTTAAAGTATACCAAAATATAAAAATCGCTAAGTTGTGTTCCAAAAAAAAACGATTGATTGAGGTTATGTTGAATATATTTTAATTTTAAATTCAAAATCAACGTTTCTTTCAACATTTTTTTTATATACAGTGACCAAAATAGTTAAAGTATACCAAAATATAAAAATCGCTAAGTTGTGTTCCAAAAAAAAACGATTGATTGAGGTTATGTTGAATATATTTTAATTTTAAATTCAAAATCAACGTTTCTTTCAACATTTTTTTTATATACAGTGACCAAAATAGTTAAAGTATACCAAAATATAAAAATCGCTAAGTTGTGTTCCAAAAAAAAACGATTGATTGAGGTTATGTTGAATATATTTTAATTTTAAATTCAAAATCAACGTTTCTTTCAACATTTTTTTTATATACAGTGACCAAAATAGTTAAAGTATACCAAAATATAAAAATCGCTAAGTTGTGTTCCATAAAAAAACGATTGATTGAGGTTATGTTGAATATATTTTAATTTTAAATTCAAAATCAACAGTTTAAGTTATAAGACGTTTCTTTCAACATTTTTTTTGTATACAGTAACCAAAATAGTTAAAGTATACCAAAATATAAAAATGGCTAAGTTGTGTTCCATAAAAAAACGATTGATTGAGGTTATGTTGAATATATTTTAATTTTAAATTCAAAATCAACAGTTTAAGTTATAAGACGTTTCTTTCAACATTTTTTTTGTATACAGTAACCAAAATAGTTAAAAGTATACCAAAATATAAAAATGGCTAAGTTGTGTTCCATAAAAAAACGATTGATTGAGGTTATGTTGAATATATTTTAATTTTAAATTCAAAATCAACAGTTTAAGTTATAAGACGTTTCTTTCAACATTTTTTTTGTATACAGTAACCAAAATAGTTAAAAGTATACCAAAATATAAAAATGGCTAAGTTGTGTTCCATAAAAAAACGATTGATTGAGGTTATGTTGAATATATTTTAATTTTAAATTCAAAATCAACAGTTTAAGTTATAAGACGTTTCTTTCAACATTTTTTTTTATATACAGTGACCAAAATAGTTAAAAGTATACCAAAATATAAAAATGGCTAAGTTGTGTTCCATAAAAAAACGATTGATTGAGGTTATGTTGACGATATTTTAAATTCAAAATCAACAGTTTAAGTTATAATACGTTTCTTTCAACATTTTTTTTATATACAGTGACCAAAATAGTTAAAGTATACCAAAATATAAAAATCGCTAAGTTGTGTTCCAAAAAAAACGATTGATTGAGGTTATGTTGACGATATTTTAAATTCAAAATCAACAGTTTAAGTTATAATACGTTTCTTTCAACATTTTTTTTATATACAGTGACCAAAATAGTTAAAAGAATACCAAAATATAAAAATCGCTAAGTTGTGTTCCAAAAAAAACGATTGATTGAGGTTATGTTGACGATATTTTAAATTCAAAATCAACAGTTTAAGTTATAATACGTTTCTTTCAACATTTTTTTTATATACAGTGACCAAAATAGTTAAAGTATACCAAAATATAAAAATCGCTAAGTTGTGTTCCAAAAAAAACGATTGATTGAGGTTATGTTGAATATATTTTAATTTTAAATTCAAAATCAACGTTTCTTTCAACATTTTTTTTATATACAGTGACCAAAATAGTTAAAGTATACCAAAATATAAAAATCGCTAAGTTGTGTTCCATAAAAAAACGATTGATTGAGGTTATGTTGAATATATTTTAATTTTAAATTCAAAATCAACAGTTTAAGTTATAAGACGTTTCTTTCAACATTTTTTTTGTATACAGTAACCAAAATAGTTAAAGTATACCAAAATATAAAAATGGCTAAGTTGTGTTCCATAAAAAAACGATTGATTGAGGTTATGTTGAATATATTTTAATTTTAAATTCAAAATCAACAGTTTAAGTTATAAGACGTTTCTTTCAACATTTTTTTTGTATACAGTAACCAAAATAGTTAAAAGTATACCAAAATATAAAAATGGCTAAGTTGTGTTCCATAAAAAAACGATTGATTGAGGTTATGTTGAATATATTTTAATTTTAAATTCAAAATCAACAGTTTAAGTTATAAGACGTTTCTTTCAACATTTTTTTTGTATACAGTAACCAAAATAGTTAAAAGTATACCAAAATATAAAAATGGCTAAGTTGTGTTCCATAAAAAAACGATTGATTGAGGTTATGTTGAATATATTTTAATTTTAAATTCAAAATCAACAGTTTAAGTTATAAGACGTTTCTTTCAACATTTTTTTTTATATACAGTGACCAAAATAGTTAAAAGTATACCAAAATATAAAAATGGCTAAGTTGTGTTCCATAAAAAAACGATTGATTGAGGTTATGTTGAATATATTTTAATTTTAAATTCAAAATCAACAGTTTAAGTTATAAGACGTTTCTTTCAACATTTTTTTTTATATACAGTGACCAAAATAGTTAAAGTATACCAAAATATAAAAATCGCTAAGTTGTGTTCCATAAAAAAACGATTGATTGAGGTTATGTTGAATATATTTTAATTTTAAATTCAAAATCAACAGTTTAAGTTATAAGACGTTTCTTTCAACATTTTTTTTGTATACAGTAACCAAAATAGTTAAAGTATACCAAAATATAAAAATGGCTAAGTTGTGTTCCATAAAAAAACGATTGATTGAGGTTATGTTGAATATATTTTAATTTTAAATTCAAAATCAACAGTTTAAGTTATAAGACGTTTCTTTCAACATTTTTTTTTATATACAGTGACCAAAATAGTTAAAAGTATACCAAAATATAAAAATCGCTAAGTTGTGTTCCATAAAAAAACGATTGATTGAGGTTATGTTGAATATATTTTAATTTTAAATTCAAAATCAACAGTTTAAGTTATAAGACGTTTCTTTCAACATTTTTTTTGTATACAGTAACCAAAATAGTTAAAGTATACCAAAATATAAAAATCGCTAAGTTGTGTTCCATAAAAAAACGATTGATTGAGGTTATGTTGAATATATTTTAATTTTAAATTCAAAATCAACAGTTTAAGTTATAAGACGTTTCTTTCAACATTTTTTTTGTATACAGTAACCAAAATAGTTAAAAGTATACCAAAATATAAAAATGGCTAAGTTGTGTTCCATAAAAAAACGATTGATTGAGGTTATGTTGAATATATTTTTCAATTTTAAATTCAAAATCAACAGTTTAAGTTATAAGACGTTTCTTTCAACATTTTTTTTTATATACAGTGACCAAAATAGTTAAAAGTATACCAAAATATAAAAATGGCTAAGTTGTGTTCCATAAAAAAACGATTGATTGAGGTTATGTTGAATATATTTTAATTTTAAATTCAAAATCAACAGTTTAAGTTATAAGACGTTTCTTTCAACATTTTTTTTTATATACAGTGACCAAAATAGTTAAAAGTATACCAAAATATAAAAATCGCTAAGTTGTGTTCCATAAAAAAACGATTGATTGAGGTTATGTTGAATATATTTTAATTTTAAATTCAAAATCAACAGTTTAAGTTATAAGACGTTTCTTTCAACATTTTTTTTGTATACAGTAACCAAAATAGTTAAAGTATACCAAAATATAAAAATCGCTAAGTTGTGTTCCATAAAAAAACGATTGATTGAGGTTATGTTGAATATATTTTAATTTTAAATTCAAAATCAACGTTTCTTTCAACATTTTTTTTATATACAGTGACCAAAATAGTTAAAGTATACCAAAATATAAAAATCGCTAAGTTGTGTTCCATAAAAAAACGATTGATTGAGGTTATGTTGAATATATTTTAATTTTAAATTCAAAATCAACGTTTCTTTCAACATTTTTTTTATATACAGTGACCAAAATAGTTAAAGTATACCAAAATATAAAAATCGCTAAGTTGTGTTCCATAAAAAAACGATTGATTGAGGTTATGTTGAATATATTTTAATTTTAAATTCAAAATCAACGTTTCTTTCAACATTTTTTTTATATACAGTGACCAAAATAGTTAAAGTATACCAAAATATAAAAATCGCTAAGTTGTGTTCCATAAAAAAACGATTGATTGAGGTTATGTTGAATATATTTTAATTTTAAATTCAAAATCAACGTTTCTTTCAACATTTTTTTTTATATACAGTGACCAAAATAGTTAAAAGTATACCAAAATATAAAAATGGCTAAGTTGTGTTCCATAAAAAAACGATTGATTGAGGTTATGTTGAATATATTTTAATTTTAAATTCAAAATCAACAGTTTAAGTTATAAGACGTTTCTTTCAACATTTTTTTTTATATACAGTGACCAAAATAGTTAAAAGTATACCAAAATATAAAAATCGCTAAGTTGTGTTCCATAAAAAAACGATTGATTGAGGTTATGTTGAATATATTTTAATTTTAAATTCAAAATCAACAGTTTAAGTTATAAGACGTTTCTTTCAACATTTTTTTTGTATACAGTAACCAAAATAGTTAAAGTATACCAAAATATAAAAATCGCTAAGTTGTGTTCCATAAAAAAACGATTGATTGAGGTTATGTTGAATATATTTTAATTTTAAATTCAAAATCAACGTTTCTTTCAACATTTTTTTTATATACAGTGACCAAAATAGTTAAAGTATACCAAAATATAAAAATCGCTAAGTTGTGTTCCATAAAAAAACGATTGATTGAGGTTATGTTGAATATATTTTAATTTTAAATTCAAAATCAACAGTTTAAGTTATAAGACGTTTCTTTCAACATTTTTTTTGTATACAGTAACCAAAATAGTTAAAGTATACCAAAATATAAAAATGGCTAAGTTGTGTTCCATAAAAAAACGATTGATTGAGGTTATGTTGAATATATTTTAATTTTAAATTCAAAATCAACAGTTTAAGTTATAAGACGTTTCTTTCAACATTTTTTTTGTATACAGTAACCAAAATAGTTAAAAGTATACCAAAATATAAAAATGGCTAAGTTGTGTTCCATAAAAAAACGATTGATTGAGGTTATGTTGAATATATTTTAATTTTAAATTCAAAATCAACAGTTTAAGTTATAAGACGTTTCTTTCAACATTTTTTTTGTATACAGTAACCAAAATAGTTAAAAGTATACCAAAATATAAAAATGGCTAAGTTGTGTTCCATAAAAAAACGATTGATTGAGGTTATGTTGAATATATTTTAATTTTAAATTCAAAATCAACAGTTTAAGTTATAAGACGTTTCTTTCAACATTTTTTTTTATATACAGTGACCAAAATAGTTAAAAGTATACCAAAATATAAAAATGGCTAAGTTGTGTTCCATAAAAAAACGATTGATTGAGGTTATGTTGAATATATTTTAATTTTAAATTCAAAATCAACAGTTTAAGTTATAAGACGTTTCTTTCAACATTTTTTTTTATATACAGTGACCAAAATAGTTAAAGTATACCAAAATATAAAAATCGCTAAGTTGTGTTCCATAAAAAAACGATTGATTGAGGTTATGTTGAATATATTTTAATTTTAAATTCAAAATCAACAGTTTAAGTTATAAGACGTTTCTTTCAACATTTTTTTTGTATACAGTAACCAAAATAGTTAAAGTATACCAAAATATAAAAATGGCTAAGTTGTGTTCCATAAAAAAACGATTGATTGAGGTTATGTTGAATATATTTTAATTTTAAATTCAAAATCAACAGTTTAAGTTATAAGACGTTTCTTTCAACATTTTTTTTTTATATACAGTGACCAAAATAGTTAAAAGTATACCAAAATATAAAAATCGCTAAGTTGTGTTCCATAAAAAAACGATTGATTGAGGTTATGTTGAATATATTTTAATTTTAAATTCAAAATCAACAGTTTAAGTTATAAGACGTTTCTTTCAACATTTTTTTTGTATACAGTAACCAAAATAGTTAAAGTATACCAAAATATAAAAATCGCTAAGTTGTGTTCCATAAAAAAACGATTGATTGAGGTTATGTTGAATATATTTTAATTTTAAATTCAAAATCAACAGTTTAAGTTATAAGACGTTTCTTTCAACATTTTTTTTGTATACAGTAACCAAAATAGTTAAAAGTATACCAAAATATAAAAATGGCTAAGTTGTGTTCCATAAAAAAACGATTGATTGAGGTTATGTTGAATATATTTTAATTTTAAATTCAAAATCAACAGTTTAAGTTATAAGACGTTTCTTTCAACATTTTTTTTTATATACAGTGACCAAAATAGTTAAAAGTATACCAAAATATAAAAATGGCTAAGTTGTGTTCCATAAAAAAACGATTGATTGAGGTTATGTTGAATATATTTTAATTTTAAATTCAAAATCAACAGTTTAAGTTATAAGACGTTTCTTTCAACATTTTTTTTTATATACAGTGACCAAAATAGTTAAAAGTATACCAAAATATAAAAATCGCTAAGTTGTGTTCCATAAAAAAACGATTGATTGAGGTTATGTTGAATATATTTTAATTTTAAATTCAAAATCAACAGTTTAAGTTATAAGACGTTTCTTTCAACATTTTTTTTGTATACAGTAACCAAAATAGTTAAAGTATACCAAAATATAAAAATCGCTAAGTTGTGTTCCATAAAAAAACGATTGATTGAGGTTATGTTGAATATATTTTAATTTTAAATTCAAAATCAACAGTTTAAGTTATAAGACGTTTCTTTCAACATTTTTTTTTATATACAGTGACCAAAATAGTTAAAAGTATACCAAAATATAAAAATCGCTAAGTTGTATTCCAAAAAAACGATTGATTGTGGTTAGATTAGATGTTAGAATTCGTAATATTCCTAATTAGTTCTTCTGATAAGTTTTAGCGTTACGCATTGGACAAACAACAATGGATGATGTCTTAGTTAGTGACCTTGCGTATTCTGAAATTGTGTTATTAGTTAAAGTTAATATTTTGAACTTCCTCGTGGATTGTGTTTAGTATTTCTATCAAAAATTCAAATTAATGGATCTGAAATATGTCGTAAACGATGGCCTCGTGTATTTCTAAAAAATTTATGTGTTCCATCGCTATAATTGATAAAATTGGTATAAAAGATATCAGAAACGTTTCCATCGTTAATATTTTCACCTACAAATGACTGTTTATATTAATTATGTTCTGAAGATCCACAATATCCCCAAGTAGCAACAAAATTAAGGTCGTTGACATTTAGTAATCCATTGTACGAAGGATATATGTCAAAACCTCGATTTTTTGCTGTTAGCCTTAGATTTTTTCCCTTCCTCGTTGTCTTTATTAATTCATCTGCTGGTTTCGTTAATAAAGTGGTCAATTTAAAATTTTTCATTCGTTTGCCATTCTCCTAGGAAGGTTTTTGAGTACGACACATTTGGTTTATCTAAAGAATCAAATTTCTTATAGAAAAATATTATTTTTCGGCTAAATTAATTATTATACATTCCGATTTTAGTATTTGTTATCTTTTTTTACAAATTTTTGTTAAGTAGTGATATTTGAACACAAAAAATCGACTCAAATCGCACGCTCTCAATCAAAAATCTTTAACGTAGACTCGGCTCGGTGCGTTGTGATTAATTTGGGACCAGCAACTGGCCTTTTTGGCTCAAGTCTTCTTTTAACTGACTAGCTACTCGCGTTTCTCTTAGCTCTTGTCGGACTTGAACATCAGTGAAGGCCCGATTTCTCAGCAATGTGCTGACAACTAATCAGTGATATTTCTCGGATGAAAAACTTTCCAGACCGACTCATATTCAGCCACTTTTCACCGACTCTGGCATCGTCGCATTAGGGTGACCGTTTGGGTCATTTTTGGGTATTGGTGGGTTTGGTTAACAAGGTTAACATATTGTTGAACTGTGAAACGTTACAAAATTTAATAATTTCAAGCTGATGGCATTAACTTTAAGATTTTATCAAGACAAACACAATCAGTTTCTTTAGCAGTGACTTGCGAGTGTAGAAGTGTAGCCAGATTCGAAAAATTTAGTAAATCTTAGATCAAATAAAGTCGTTACTTAGTTCAGTTAAATAAAGCACAAGGAATTGATGCAAATAAACAGTTATATCGACATAAATGTTAAGAACAGTGAAATTGGGTCACAATTACAACCACAAACTTATTATTTCCAGTAAAAAACTTTAATTGTATTGCGTAAAATTGGTCAGAAAAAACACGTTATAAACGGTATTACGTATTTACGTATGCAATTTTTACTGCACGACCTAATAAAAGTCAAACAAACGGTTTTTATGTCCGTTTAAAAAATAATCAAATCACGATATGACTTTGTTTACCAAACATTATTTATTGTCTGATTGAATGATCATTGCGGTGCGGAAAGTTTTATTCTGAAAGTATAATTACCCGTAGAAGGAACATCAACAGTTTTTTTTTGGAATTGTCATTAATTTTTGTAATATTTGAGGAACGGATTTGGCAACACCGATGCGAATATGTCAAATCTAACATTACCAAGTTTAATGGCGAACGTACTCATACGAGTGCCCATCTTGGTCGAAAAAGTGTATTTGAATTTTCGTGTGATGATTTTCTATGACGTGAATTCTCGAATTACCATGTTTCGCTGGTTTTCCGAATTGAATCGTAGTCGAACTTTGCCACAGGATGAATTTCGTACAAAAATTGATCGTTGTACCGGAAAACATCGACGCCGTGGGACAATGCGGGCTCTCAAAATCGCCGTACAGTCCTTGTTTAGCACCCAATGATTCCTTATTAGTCCCTCAGATCAAAAATAAATGTTTTTCTACACATGTTTATGGAGAGGATTCGTGTCGGACCAGTGGTGCATATTACAAAGATTTTCTTCACCATTACTATGAAACGTAGTCTCAAAATGAAAGTATTTCAGTGTCGTCGTGTATCATATTTAATAGAAAGGTGCAATAATCCCTCCTGGTGTCAAAATTTCGGACCATAACGATCAGTGACACACTTTGAGGTCATTTGTTGTTACCAAACGAATAAGGACTTGAAATGCTTCAATCCCGTACGAACCTTTTGACTCTAAGGATTTTTATTTATGACCTTTCTTTCTGTTAGACTTAGAACAAACACCTGGTTCATTTGAAGCAACCTCTACCTAAAAATATTTACCGAACTCGTTTATTATTAGGTAAATATTATTATCTCAATCACTTTTTGATTGATCTCACTTGAAGATAAAATGGTGACGAATGTTATTCCAATTGAATTTTCCCATATGGCGCTACGTGTTTCTTAATATTTGTACTTTGATTGTTCTGTATGTGCAAGAGAAGCTATTGTTATAAATATAGATTGTTGACGCTCTTAAATAAATAATATTTACGTTATGTAATCAGGCTTTTTTTTAAAATAGGTATCAAAGATTGATAATAAGTAAATATTGTTACAAAGACTTGTATTTTCGGAAAAAAATATAGAGATTGCGGTAGCTGCTTGAGAAACGTCGAAGAAAATCCAAAAAGCGGCACTGGATGATCGTCGATTGAAAATGCAGACATAGTAGACATTTCGAAAAATGCAGTACATCGCATTTTAACAAAAAATTTGGACTTGAGAAAGCAGCGTTTGCTCAAAATTGAACAAAAACCACCTCATACACTCCATTCACCAGATTTATCCCCCTCGGATTATTTTCTGTTCTCAGAATATTACGAAAAGGGTATCGGAACGTATTTAAAATCGCTGGGAACCTAACCTAACCTAACCAAAAAAAGCGCGGCAAAAACCGGGATTTCCAATAAAACCATTTCGAGGATTCCACAGGAGCATTCGAATATGACAAAAATTAGTGCAAAGTGCCTCAAAACAAGGATACTGTACACGGATATTGAACACTCACCATATAGTCCTGATCTGGCCCCGTTCAACTATTTAACACCGACTATGTAATTAAACAAGCTCAGTACGAACTTTTTGACTCGTATGTATCATAAAGCGACAGTCGCATACAAGTTTCAGTCATAAAAAGTGTGTAGAAATAAAAAACTATGAATTCATGGATACCACCATTCAATAATGTATAATACATTTTAAAAAAATTACTTTTCAGTGAAATTAAAGCCCTCATCGTTGTTTTAGAAAAATATGATGATTTCTTTAACAAAAATTTGCTTTTGTTTGTTATAATTAACAACAATTACAGGATTTTTCTTTGTACTTCATCGTTTCCTAATATTTGTTATCAACAAATTCGTTAATAACACTTTTAATTATTGTATTGTTTTTTTTTTTAAATTACGAGTTTATTATATCGCTTTGACAGTAAAATGAGTCGTTAGAAATATTTGTAGATAACCGCATTTTTAAACAAAATCAAGTCAACTTTGGTCACAAAGTGGATTTCTGTTTAAATAATCGTTATGCAATTAGATTGAATCACCTGAAAGCAAGTCAGTTTTCTCATCCTCGTGGAATTTCCGTGAGTTAGAAAACGATTGAGAAAGTATGTTTTCAAAATCTTCTTCTGCTGATGCTGACAATTTACGCCTATAAAAGGTTTCACTTTTTACACAATGTGTTGAAATAAAATGTTATACGAGGGGTCTGTCAATATTATTTACCCGTAACGCGCTTTTATTAATTTCGTCCGCATGTTTTTTACTGACTTTTTAGTCTAGATTTTGCCCCTAATTTAAGCGATTAGATTTAATTTGAACTCCCCCTATTTGTTAAAAACATTTCCACGATAATTCTACTCGTAAATACGCTACAATAACAATTTTTCCAACACATTTATTTATCTATGAAACTTAAATTATTTCGGAAGCTTTTAGTGCCTAAATTTTCCATATCAGACATACCAGGGGGCTTCAAATATTATTTACTCGTAAGGCGCTTTTATTAATTTCGTCCGCATGTTTTTTACTGACTTTTTAGTCTAGATTTTGCCCCTAATTTAAGCGATTAGATTTAATTTGAACTCCCCCTATTTGTTAAAAACATTTCCACGAAAATTCTACTCGTAAATACGCTACAATAACAATTTTTCCAACACATTGATTTATCTATGAAATTTAAATTATTTCGGAAGCTTTTAGTGCCTAAATTTTCCATATCAGACATACCAGGGGGCTTCAAATATTATTTACCCGTAAGGCGTTTTTATTAATTTCGTCCGCATGTTTTTTACTGACTTTTTAGTCTAGATTTTGCCCCTAATTTAAGCGATTAGATTTAATTTGAACTCCCCCTATTTGTTAAAAACATTTCCACGAAAATTCTACTCGTAAATACGCTACAATAACAATTTTTCCAACACATTGATTTATCTATGAAATTTAAATTATTTCGGAAGCTTTTAGTGCCTAAATTTTCCATATCAGACATACGAGGGGGCTTCAAATATTATTTACTCGTAAGGCGTTTTTATTAATTTCGTCCGCATGTTTTTTACTGACTTTTTAGTCTAGATTTTGCCCCTAATTTAAGCGATTAGATTTAATTTGAACTCCCCCTATTTGTTAAAAACATTTCCACGATAATTCTACTCGTAAATACGCTACAATAACAATTTTTCCAACACATTGATTTATCTATGAAATTTAAATTATTTCGGAAGCTTTTAGTGCCTAAATTTTCCATATCAGACATACGAGTGGGCTTCAAATATTATTTACCCGTAACGCGCTTTTATTAATTTCGTCCGCATGTTTTTTACTGATTTTTTGTTCTAGATTTTGCCCCAACTTTAAGCGATTAGATTTAAATCAAACTTCCCCTATTTGTTAAAAACATTTCCACGATAATTCTACTCGTAAATACGCTACAATAACAATTTTTCCAACACATTGATTTATCTATGAAATTTAAATTATTTCGGAAGCTTTTAGTGCCTAAATTTTCCATATCAGACATACGAGGGGGCTTCAAATATTATTTACTCGTAAGGCGTTTTTATTAATTTCGTCCGCATGTTTTTTACTGACTTTTTAGTCTAGATTTTGCCCCTAATTTAAGCGATTAGATTTAATTTGAACTCCCCCTATTTGTTAAAAACATTTCCACGAAAATTCTACTCGTAAATACGCTACAATAACAATTTTTCCAACACATTGATTTATCTATGAAATTTAAATTATTTCGGAAGCTTTTAGTGCCTAAATTTTCCATATCAGACATACGAGTGGGCTTCAAATATTATTTACCCGTAACGCGCTTTTATTAATTTCGTCCGCATGTTTTTTACTGATTTTTTGTTCTAGATTTTGCCCCAACTTTAAGCGATTAGATTTAAATCAAACTTCCCCTATTTGTTAAAAACATTTCCACGATAATTCTACTCGTAAATACGCTACAATAACAATTTTTCCAACACATTGATTTATCTATGAAATTTAAATTATTTCGGAAGCTTTTAGTGCCTAAATTTTCCATATCAGACATACGAGGGGGCTTCAAATATTATTTACTCGTAAGGCGTTTTTATTAATTTCGTCCGCATGTTTCTTACTGACTTTTTAGTCTAGATTTTGCCCCTAATTTAAGCGATTAGATTTAATTTGAACTCCCCCTATTTGTTAAAAACATTTCCACGATAATTCTACTCGTAAATACGCTACAATAACAATTTTTCCAACACATTGATTTATCTATGAAATTTAAATTATTTCGGAAGCTTTTAGTGCCTAAATTTTCCATATCAGACATACGAGGGGGCTTCAAATATTATTTACTCGTAACGCGCTTTTATTAATTTCGTCCGCATGTTTTTTACTGATTTTTTATTCTAGATTTTGCCCCAACTTTAAGCGATTAGATTTAAATCAAACTTCCCCTACTTGTAAAGGACCTTCTGCGAAGTTTTTATTTGTAAATAAGCTACAATAAAAATTTTTCTAACACAAGATATTTATCTATGACATTTCATTTATTTCCGAATCTTTTATTGCCTATATTTTCCATATCAGACATCTTTTTACAATAAAAGTTGTAATAAACTTTATTCCTTTATACGAAATATTCCTTTTACAAATCTGAATTCTTTCTTGGGCGCGATAACAATCTACAAGTTACAAAAGGGGTACTTCGAATAGAAATATTTGACCTGCAATTTTGGATAGTTATAAATATTATATTTCTCAATATTCTTTTATATATTTATTCTATTGTAAAAATATATATAATATCTAACTTTTGATGTATTTGAAGAATTTAGAATAGCAAGAAAACTTATGTGAAGTACATGCAAATTAACATTAGATGTTTAGAAATACCGGTTATTTTTAAAAAACAGTTCCTAGCAATGAAAAATTAACTTTTAGAATTGTTCAAATATGGAACAGGTAAAATTTGCTGCACTAGAATCAACTTCTTCGTTATCAACAGTAAAATATTGGGTAGGAAAGTTTAGACGAGACTGGACGACCTGCCAAAACCAGCATCCACTGGATAATCGTCAACTGATTAAGCGTGAGCTTGCAGACTTAGTAGGTATTTCAAAAAATGCAGTACGTTGCATATGAGAAAGTCGATTTTTTGAACAGGAAGAAACGTGGGTCCATCTCTTCGCATCGGAAACAAAAAACAATCAAAACAATGGAATGAAAAGGGAGAACCGGCTCCAAAGAAGACAAAGACCGTTCCATCTGCAGGCAAGGTCATTGAGTCGGTTTTTTGGGTTTTTTTGCTAATAAGAAAGTGTTGTTTCATCAAGAAAATGCACCAGCTCACACATCCGTTATTGCAATTGTCAAAATTGATGAATTAAAGTTTGAATTACCGCCTCATGCACCCTATTCACCAGATTCAGCCCCCTCGGATTATTTACTGTTCTTAAACTTGAAAAAATGGCTCGGCGGTCAAAGATTTTCCGACAATGAAGACTGTTTCGATTGCAGTACTCATTGGTCAGTAGTTTTTGACGTTTCGGTTGATGTTATTATACCACAAGCACTACTAGAAATGCTTGGACTTCATAGACAACATCTAAAGATAAAAACTCGGGATTGAGAATTATTTTTAGAGAAATTACTGTAATAAAATTAAATATCCAATTACGAACTTGTCTAGACATGTTTCGAATTTACGGCAATAATTAAAAAAAGGAAGTGAGTTTGTTTATCTATAACAACAATAATTACTATTCTATAGTCAAAGTTTGTGAAGGTAAATATTGTTCAGATGACACTGGACGTACACATAAAAAATCAAATACTATAACAATCGACGACTAGAATTCCGAATATTTTTTAAAGATTGTGGTGAATAAAAACGACAAAAATATGTCGGAATTATTGTTAATAAAGAAGTTAACATTTAATTTAATAAAGCTGGTGATGATTTCAATTAAGAATGAAACCTAACATCGCCTTTAGAACTGAAATTTTTAACTGGGTTTTCTCAGATGTCCACAATTTGTAAATAATGCATCTAAAACTTTATTACAACCAATATATTGTTTTCCAATTAATATTTCCAGAGATTTTTAAATATATTTCTATGTAGGGACCTTTTTTAAATCTGCCCAATGAAACATCTCCATTTCTTTGGTAACAAAGCAAGTCCATTGCTCCAGATATTTACGGCTAATTCTTCAGAAACTCTTCATCGATATCAGTATGATTATCTTCCAATTTCAATATAAATGGAAAAAACTTGTCTGTATCTGAATTAAATTGGCTTTTAATTTATTAATGATTTCATTTGCAGCCATACATTCTGACAAGTTTCAAGACAGCTCGATGAAAACTTACTGACTGAGCATGTGAAAAATAAAGCCGCAATTTGGATGCGGGATTTTCGAAAAAGTTTTTTAGTGACAGGGGATATGTTTCGATAATCAAAAAGTAGTTTTCTAACGGCTGATACATTTTCAAAACCGTTTCTAAAGCGGGCCTAATAACAAGCCATCTGGTTTTGTTAGAACCGAGCATTTGTTGATATTCCGTTTCAGCTTCGGCACAAAACTCCTTGAGAGCTTCAACTCGAATCGTGCAATCCTTCACCATAAGCGCAAGTTGAATATAACATTTTATCTACGACTAAAACAATAAATTTACTCATATATATGAACGAGTTCTTGATAAATGTCTGTTCTTTCTTCACTATCTGTATTCAAAAGCTTTTGGACCCTAAAAATAGCTCTCTTCATATAAATTCAATGACATCAATCATTCCAATCCTGTTAGATTTCCTAATATGCTTTAGTGCAATCGGATGTAAATTATAATCTTTAAAAACCAAATTATTGGTTTTGAAGATTATTTTTCAAAAATAAAGCCGTAAATTGTCTTCAGAGACTGTCTGTTTCAAAAATGGAACATCATTTGTCTTTTGAAACTGTTTTTTTCAAAAATAAAGCCGTGATTTGTCTTTAGAGACTGTCTGTTTGAAAAATGGAACATAATTTGTCTTTTAGAACTTTTTTTTCAAAAATAAAACCGTCATTTGTCTTTAAAAACTGTCTGTTTCCAAAAATGGAACATAATTTGTCTTTTGGGACTGTTTTTTCAAAAATAAAACTGTCATTTGCCTTTAAAGATTGTCTGTTTCCAAAATGAAACATCATTTGTCTTTTGAAACTGTTTTTTTCAAAAATAAAGCCGTGATTTGTCTTTAGAGACTGTCTGTTTCAAAAATGGAACATAATTTGTCTTTTGGAACTGTTTTTTTTCAAAAATAAAGACGTCATTTGTCTTTAGAGACTGTCTGTATCAAAAATGGAACATAATTTGTCTTTTAGAACTTTTTTTTCAAAAATAAAACCGTCATTTGTCTTTAAAAACTGTCTGTTTCCAAAATGGAACATCATTTGTCTTTTGAAACTGTTTTTTTCAAAAATAAAGCCGTGATTAGTCTTTAGAGACTGTCGTCTTTAGAGACTGTCTGTTTCAAAAATAGAACATAATTTGTCTTTTGGAACTGTTTTTTCAAAAATAAAACTGTCATTTGCCTTTAAAGATTGTCTGTTTCCAAAATGAAACATCATTTGTCTTTCGAAACTGTTTTTTTCAAAAATAAAACCATCTTTTGCCTTTAAAGACTGTCTGTTTCCAAAATGGAACATCATTTGTCTTTTGAAACTGTTTTTTTTTCAAAATAAAGCCGTGATTTGTCTTTAGACACTGTCTGTTTCAAAAATGGAACATAATTTGTCTTTTGGAACTGTTTTTTCAAAAATAAAACTGTCATTTGCCTTTAAAGATTGTTTGTTTCCAAAATGAAACATCATTTGTCTTTCGAAACTGTTTTTTTCAAAAATAAAACCATCTTTTGCCTTTAAAGACTGTCTGTTTCCAAAATGGAACATCATTTGTCTTTTGAAACTGTTTTTTTTTTCAAAATAAAGCCGTGATTTGTCTTTAGACACTGTCTGTTTCAAAAATGGAACATAATTTGTCTTTTGGAACTGTTTTTTCAAAAATAAAACTGTCATTTGCCTTTAAAGATTGTCTGTTTCCAAAATGAAACATCATTTGTCTTTCGAAACTGTTTTTTTCAAAAATAAAACCGTCATTTGCCTTTAAAGACTGTCTGTTTCCAAAATGGAACATCATTTGTCTTTTGAAACTGTTTTTTTTTCAAAAATAAAGCCGTGATTTGTCTTTAGACACTGTCTGTTTCAAAAATGGAACATAATTTGTCTTTTGGAACTGTTTTTTTCAAAAATAAAGACTTCATTTGTCTTTAGAGACTGTCTGTATCAAAAATGGAACATAATTTGTCTTTTGGGACTGTTTTTTTCAAAAATAAAGCCGTGATTTGTCTTTAGAGACTGTCTCTTTCAAAAATGGAACATAATTTGTCTTTTGAGACTGTTTTTTTTTTAAATAAAACAACCCGTCTTAAGTCTTACGGAAATTTCGGTCGCTATTTTCGTAAAAATATTTCGGTTTCTAACGTAACCAGTAAAAGATTCTACCTCCGCATTACTTTCGAATCGCAGTTCGCCAAATATGTCTTTCAATAGACCAAATAAATAATATTCAACAAGCGACAAATCGGGATTATAAGGAGGGTATTTCCAAACCCAATTCGTTCAACGTTTGAGCTGTATGCGGTCCATTAACCCTCTTATGTCCCAATGCAATGAATCCTCTTTTCTGCTAAAATGTACTGTCTGGAATGCTTTTTTTTATTTGATATGACTTCCTTGAAGAAATCAAGACAATGCACCGATTCACAAGTCGATGGAAACGATTGTAACATAGAATGAATTACACCGTATAGTCCAGATCTGGCCCCCAGTGACTACTGGTTATGGTTGATTTAAAAAAAATTCTCGCCGGTAAGAAATTCAGTACAAATGAAGAAGCAATTGCTGAAACTCAAGCCTATTTTGAGGCAAAAGACAAATCCTTCTATAGGCATCGAGATGTGTCGAAATGATTTTGCTCTTGAATGGGGGAAGATGAATAAAATCGATTTTTGACAAAAAAAATGTGTCACGCGACTTATTAATTGATTATATACCTATATAAAAATACTGTTATTGTCAGGATATGATAAATAAACAGCTACAGCTATTGTATAAATGAAAACATGAGAGGACATTCATCCCAAAAGTTTGATAACCAAATTAACCATTCGTTGTAAGCTTAATCAGTTTTTTGGTGATAGTTGAAGGTTTTAACTACCTCTTTTAAAACAATTACCTAATTACAATGAATTTCATAGACAAATAGAATTTCAACTCGAAAAAATGTTGTAGTACTACTAGCACCAAACCAGACACTTGTAGTACCTATCGTACTTTGTCGATTTGACGGATGAGTTGTTTGTTATCCGTCAAAATTTGACATAAATCTGATAGATATATAAATTTTAATACTTATATTATATACGTATATTCGTCCCGTGGAATTATTTTTAAGTGGTTGTGTGTACCGCGATTGCTTAATGCTGATTAACAGCTCGTTAATTGATGACATGAAAAAATTATGAAAACAAATAAAATATCAAAATTTTTCGGTCTCGATAAACTATTTTATAAAAAATTGATGAAAAAGAAAATGGGAAATATATAACTTGAAATTTTTTGAATATTTTTTTGTTAATAACGAAATTTTGGGACAAAAATCATACAAAAATGTTTGTCGTTTGTTGTTGCATCGTTACGTGACAGTTTGTATTGCCTTGGATGCGTTTTTTACCGTCGTATGCTCCGGGTGGGATCGGTAAAGAAAATATAACACCCCAGGGGTTAATATGGCTACGACGAATATGCTGAAGCCAGTTGAACATATTTTTCTGGATTGGTAACCTCTTGAGTTCGTATAAGACAGCGAAAAAACACAATTTCCTTCATTTAAAATCTGCTCCGGGTCTTTTCTTCGTTGTAGACCGCGTGGTGGTCGGGCTACTGGTTCTTCCAGTTCTTCAAATACGTTGAACCTCCGTGGATTCCGGTTGAAACGCAGAAAAATATTTCTGCTCAAAATGGTGTTCCTTGGTTGGTTTTCCTTTTCGTCTTGGCTACGGTTCGTTGAGTTTCGGAGCGCGGGGGAATACAACCCTTTTAAATAGTGATTTCTTGGGAAAAAATTATATTTTTACGTTGAAAAATAGCGGAGATATAAATCTAAATTTGAAAAATGGTAACTTCGTTACACATTTTTTACAAATTTTATCAATATTTCTTAAAAACAACTTTGTAGTTAGATCGAACTTGTTGCGGAACATAACATAACCTAAAAAACAATTTTGTTCAAATAACGTCGATTTGGAGGGGAAAAGTTGATATTTTAAGCTGTAAAAACATGAAAAATACATATAGTTTTTCCAAATTGTTCATTTTGATGTGAAAATTATAAAAGTTTCATCGAAAAAACGTTATTAACAATCATACGTAAACTGATAAACCCATAAACTTTTATTTTCTCTAAATACCCGGTAAAAACCGATATTTTAAAAGGAATTCATCAAAATTTGATGTTTTTTTTTTCAAATTTACTAGTACCGAAAAAACAAATTTCAAAATTACGTTCTACATTTATATTACGTCGCAAAAATATTTATGTACGTGTCAGTGACAAGTCTCAACAAGCTCTAGACAAAGTTGCAACTTGCCGTTGTTTCGATCTACTTTATTACAGTAGATTTCGAACCACTTCTCAGTCAAGTTGTTTCGAAAAATGTCTCAAACTGAGTTTAACGCCGTTATAAAACGTATTAACATAAACACGAATCAAAAACATAATGGAGACTGTTCACGGCGAGTTGTGTCCATTTTCTTGATATCTTGAGACGGCGACTACTCCAGAAAACATTAAATTAGTGGAAGAAATTGTTCTAAGGGGCTGACGACCCCTGAAAACTAAATAAATTGCATCACAGACCAGCATTTCCAAAACAAGTGTTTTGGAGTATTTAAATAAGACAACCCGTACCAAAATCACTAAATTAACGTTAAGAAATCAAACACGGGGTATATTACTATGACTTACAAGGCAATTGCATCGAAAAATTGTAGTACTGTACACGAATGTGGCTCCACAGAGATTAAACACCCACCACATAGTCCTGATCTGGCTCTACGTTCTCGTGGCGCATTATCGGTAGCGAAAACGAGAGAAACGACTTTAAAATCTTCAATATTGAGGATTTACAGACATTTTAAATAATTTTTTTCGCGTTCCTCGTATAAGAAACGACGTTAGAATCATTCAAATGTGGTAAATCATTTTTCGAATTTCCACCTTCGATATCTCGAAACGTAAGAGTGTTGGAATTTTTTTCATTATTTATCGCATACTCCCAGGGACGGATTCTATCAGAAATCAAATTTAGGGGCCACATAAATCTCCCATTATCTAAAAAAAATGCATATAATTGTTATTATTGTACACAAAATTTGATATGATAAAAAATTTACGTCACAAAACGTAATAATTTTATGTAATGAAACCCGTGACTGATACGCCACTGGTTGAACGATTCTTTTTAAACGTTTCTAAACACTCAATGAAGTAGTAGCATCTCAGTCACATCACTAAGAGAGAACCTTCTGGATATAATCGAGTGCGAGGTTCAAAAGGCGCCGGACGACAAAAATCAACAAAGATAAACTTTGTATTTTTATCAGTGAATACTGGACGTGTTTCATTAAAACACTCAGTGTAAATAACAGTTAGTGCGTATCATTTTTTTTCTTAGTTGTGGAAATTTTATCAAAATGTTTGTATTAGTTTTTTCACTGATTATGGTGAGTACAAAATTTATTAAGTTTGAAAAGTTTTTAATCTGACTTGATCAAAATATTTGAAAATTTGAGCTACGTCGTACTAACTTCTTGGACATTTTCATTAATGATTCTAAAATATGAAAAAATTTCGCTAGTCATTGAAAATAGACATTTTTGACTCGCTCTATATACAACGAATTCAAGATCAAGTTCAAAAATGCTCCTCAAACTTATAAATATGCAAAAAAAATTGCGCAAAGTCATATATACGAGGGTAGGTTGATGTAAGAATGACTTTTCAAAAAAAAATTATATTTTACTTAATACAAGGTGTCTCAAAAACAAGTTGTTACATATAGAAATACGTAGATTGTCCCGGAAGTACCTGGGCTGACCTAGAGATGGCGGTTGTTGCTTGAAAAATACAATTAAATTGGAAATTACACACTCCACATTTGTGATTCCAAGTTCCATCTAGAAAATTGTTAATTTGATATGACATAGCATTGTAGAACACCCTGTAAGATCGTAAATAATTTCGATATGTGAAGATTAATGATGATTATAATCCCTCAAGGACAAAGGATGCACTTTATCATACTATTCAATCACGCTGTATATAAATTACTATTATTTGTATTATTCTACCTTAGAAATCACGTGACTAATAGTACAGTCTTTAATGTTTTTGTCAAATTTATAAAATGAAAACAATTTCTAAATGGTTTAATTTGATTTTAAAGTCTTTTTGGATTTTTATTTGCCGATTTAACACCTATGGACTTTTCCACTGTATCTTAATATATGGCAAACATTTTTCTCGAAATTGATTTTTTTAAACGTGAACTTTCTTTTAAGACACCTTGTATATCCTTAATGTATAACCGTATAAAATATTATTCTCCGAGTAATTAAGAAACCATTAAATTAAATGAACTAGATCAACATTTCAAAATTGTTACAAACTAACGACGAATTAAACAAGTCGTAGTAGTTTTTCCGAAAAATTAACGGCGTCGACTGTATCATTAGAAACAAATTTAGAAATAATTATGAAGAAAAACTCGGTAAGTTTTACATGGTAGGTCATAAATCGAGTCTAAATCATTTTATTTTGTCCAAAATCGCTTGCAAGTACATCGTAAAAAAGGATGTACTGCAATACTACGTAAATTATTAATCAAAATTTTGCGCCACCTTGCAACTTTCTAATTTTCTTATAAAATCTTATTTTAATCAAACTTTCTTCGCAAGTACAACATTATTATTACTGTCTAGTATCCTAAATATACATCTAACTATTACCTAAGATTACAGGATGTTGTTCCTACTTATTATTTTAAGAAATAGTTAACATAACCTCACTTTTAACGCCCATTATACATTAATGAAACACCTGTAATTACAATATTATAATAATGATTGATTATTAAGAAAACATGCATTTATTTGAAATAAAAGTATATCAAACATATCTATGTTTAAATCTAATGTACATAAACTTATTTTAATTAATTTTTTGATAGAAATAAATGACGTAAAACCACATCTACATTATGTATATATATATATTTCATAAGCACCCCATTTCGTTAATGTTTATTTCGATCGTATACCGTTGAGTTCTATTAATTTATGTGTAATCTTTTTCTTAGTGTAAGTATTAAATAACTCAATTCGCCAACTTGCTTTTTAAAAAACAATTTATTTAGCAAACCGAAGATTTAATACAATTAGTTACACTAATCTGACCGATACTTCAATGAGGTTGAAGTGGAATATATAAAACTGACAGAAAGACTAAACACAGACAAATTTATAGCAACGATGACTTAATGAGGTTAGAGTTCATAATAATAAATGAGTAATTGTTGCTGTGAAGAAGGTTGTTTTGAATTACTTAACTTTATCATTTTTGCCTTAATGTATTTCAGTTTCCAAGCTGTCCAAGATTTTGCCTCATAGCATCACAATGGAAGTTTTTCCTTTTGCCAGTTATATGATCTTTGATAGAAAGTAGTAATAATGTTTATTTATTTATTCATTAGTTCTCCAAGAAAGTTTTCTTGCATTAAACACCCGAAACACCCTGTAGACAATTGAAATTTTCTTCCTATCAGTTAGTATAAGTCTATTAGTTCCAAATCCTATTATTTACGTTTGGTAAATATGTGTTACCTCCAGGTGAGGCGCTTTTCTGTCTACGTGCACGCCTAGATATTTGACATAGTCCGGTTGTGGTGGAGTTTGATTATTTAGAGTGAATTCTGTACATTCATCTTTACTGTTGGGAAAAGTACTTTAATCAGATTTTGATTTTATCAACAGTAAACGATGATATCAGACGTTTGGTAACGTCTATGATCATATAGTCCGGGAAAATTAAGGTCGAAAAATGAACCCCACGTCAATTAACCGTATTTTGTTCCTTCTCCATGCACCAACGGCATCCCGAATCATTCGTGATGCCTATAGTAAAGAGTTGAGGTCTTACATGACCGTAATCGGTTACAGTCATTAGTCACTAGTCGTATGTCGCGTCAAATGTATCCATCCAACTCTGTAGAGACTGTCTCACGAGTGAATCAGTCTCCTTGGAGTAACCGTGCACTCCAACGATCTTGATCTTGCAGCAATCGCTCAATGGTTCATGTAGGGCTGTTTATCACGCCCAGAGCACTCTATATCGGCTTTTATGGCTTCCACAGTAGCTTTACTATCTGAGTAGATTGCAATCTGGTGAGCGAATCACTTTCTTGCCATTAATCGAGCACTAGAACGACCTGGAGCTCGCAGCATCTCTCACTGGTTTGTGTAAGACTTTTATTCTCTACAGTACAAGCCTACAGCACGCCAAATCGGCCTTTATGGCTTTGACAGTAGCTCTACTATCTGAGTAGACTGAAATCTGGTGAACGAATCACTTACCTCCCATTAATCGAGCACTAGAATGACCTGGAGCTAGCAGCATCTCTCACTGGTTTGTGTAAGACTTTTATTCTCTACAGTACAAGCCTAGAGCACGCCAAATCGGCCTTTATGGCTTTGACAGTAGCTCTACTATCTGAGTAGACTGAAATCTGGTGAACGAATCACTTACCTCCCATTAATCGAGCACTAGAATGACCTGGAGCTAGCAGCATATCTCACTGGTTTGTGTAAGACTTTTATTCTCTACAGTACAAGCCTACAGCACGCCAAATCGGCCTTTATGGCTTTGACAGTAGCTCTACTATCTGAATAGACTGAAATCTGGTGAACGAATCACTTACCTCCCATTAATCGAGCACTAGAACGACCTGGAGCTCGCAGCATCTCTCACTGGTTTGTGTAAGACTTTTATTCTCTACAGTACAAGCCTAGAGCACGCCAAATCGGCCTTTATGGCTTTGACAGTAGCTCTACTATCTGAGTAGACTGAAATCTGGTGAACGAATCACTTTCTTGCCATTAATCGAGCACTAGAACGACCTGGAGCTCGCAGCATCTCTCACTGGTTTGTGTAAGACTTTTATTCTCTACAGTACAAGCCTACAGCACGCCAAATCGGCCTTTATGGCTTTGACAGTAGCTCTACTATCTGAATAGACTGAAATCTGGTGAACGAATCACTTTCTTGCCATTAATCGAGCACTAGAACGACCTGGAGCTCGCAGCATCTCTCACTGGTTTGTGTAAGACTTTTATTCTCTACAGTACAAGCCTAGAGCACGCCAAATCGGCCTTTATGGCTTTGACAGTAGCTCTACTATCTGAATAGACTGAAATCTGGTGAACGAATCACTTACCTCCCATTAATCGAGCACTAGAACGACCTGGAGCTCGCAGCATCTCTCACTGGTTTGTGTAAGACTTTTATTCTCTACAGTACAAGCCTAGAGCACGCCAAATCGGCCTTTATGGCTTTGACAGTAGCTCTACTATCTGAGTAGACTGAAATCTGGTGAACGAATCACTTACCTCCCATTAATCGAGCACTAGAACGACCTGGAGCTCGCAGCATCTCTCACTGGTTTGTGTAAGACTTTTATTCTCTACAGTACAAGCCTACAGCACGCCAAATCGGCCTTTATGGCTTTGACAGTAGCTCTACTATCTGAGTAGACTGAAATCTGGTGAACGAATCACTTACCTCCCATTAATCGAGCACTAGAACGACCTGGAGCTCGCAGCATCTCTCACTGGTTTGTGTAAGACTTTTATTCTCTACAGTACAAGCCTACAGCACGCCAAATCGGCCTTTATGGCTTTGACAGTAGCTCTACTATCTGAGTAGACTGAAATCTGGTGAACGAATCACTTACCTCCCATTAATCGAGCACTAGAACGACCTGGAGCTAGCAGCATCTCTCACTGGTTTGTGTAAGACTTTTATTCTCTACAGTACAAGCCTAGAGCACGCCAAATCGGCCTTTATGGCTTTGACAGTAGCTCTACTATCTGAGTAGACTGAAATCTGGTGAACGAATCACTTACCTCCCATTAATCGAGCACTAGAATGACCTGGAGCTAGCAGCATCTCTCACTGGTTTGTGTAAGACTTTTATTCTCTACAGTACAAGCTTAGAGCACGCCAAATCGGCCTTTATGGCTTCCCCAGTAGCTTTACTATCTGAGTAGATTGAAATCTGGGGAACGAATCACTTTCCTTCTATTAATCGAGCACTAGAACGACCTGGAGCTCGCAGCATCTCTTACTGGTTCGTGTAAGACTGTTACTCACTACAGTACAAGCCTAGAGCACGCAATATCGGCCTTTATGGCTTTCACAGTAGCTCTACTATCTGGGTAGATTGAAATCTGAGGAACGAATCACTTTCCTCTGAGTAACCGAGCACTAGAACGACCTGGACCTTGTAGCGATCTCCCACCGGTTCTTGTAGGAATATTTTTTCCCCAATCTAAACCTAGAGCACGTCATATTGGCCGTTATGGCATCCATAGTAACTCTTCTATCTGAATAAATCAAAGTTTGGCGAAAGAATCATTTTTCCCACAATAACTGATAATCCAAACGAGGTAGATCTTACAGTAGTTGCTTACCCAATGCGAGTAGGACTTTTTTGCATTCTAGTATAAACCTACAGTACATCATGTAGTGTATTTGATACTAGAATGGGATTCTACTTTCATTATCTTCATTCTAAAGTTAACAGAACAACCAATTTCTCAAAAACATTTAATTTTCTTTGACTTTCCGATTGCTGTTACCAAATTAAAAACATTGAAATGCACAACACCGTTCACAGTTTGAAGTCGCCGGTCTGCCGCTGGTGACTTTCGACATAAACGAATGTTACGTTGTCACGTGATTTTGACGTATGACGTTGAAGAGTTAGATTTTCTCGTAGTCTTTTTCTTTTTAAGTTTTCTTACGCCGAATGCTTCCAATAAAAACAATTCTTCCTTATTTTCCATAATATCGACAACAAGAAACAGTAAAAACGTCGAAAAATATAAAAAATTTTTAGGTTAAAACGTCAGTAACGTCAAGTTTATGTAGTATATGGTGTAGAATATGCTACAAACGTCAAACGGCAAACGGAAATTCGATTTTGTGAATCGGCCTTAACTGTCATGTTTAGTAAAGTCTAAAAACATATCAGTCGATAAGCTGGAAAGAATCGAGACAGTTAAGAAGTAGTATATTGACAATAACTGTCACCATCTGCTCGGTATCATATTCAAAAACAAATATTTTGTTTCGATAATACTCGCAGAATAAAATGTACATCTGCATTACTTTCACTTAACTTCAATCGATAATCCTGCATATTTTTTTAAAACTAAACAAATTAATTTAAAAAAATGAAGTTACCCCAATTAAACCAATTAAAATTTATCGTATATCCGGGTATAGTATTAGTTAAATTACTTCCGCCAACCGGTTTTGGATCTCATCCAAACGCAATAAATATTTTGGTTATTTTCGGTAGCGGGCGGAATAGGCTAAGAAATTAAGATACGAGCTACGACATTTACATAAATTTGTTTATGAATACGCCGAAAGTCCTTGAAATAATACACACAGTTTTATCTTTAACCATATGATCCTAAACGTACAAAACACGCAGTATATGGTGATTTGTAAGAATCTTGTTCTATAGAGGTCAGGAGAAAATAAACAAATAGGCCTATTGTCAAACTAATCTAATGACGTATTACGTCGTTTATCGATGAAAATAAGTCAACAGTAAACAACAAGGTCGTAATATTTGTTATAATCAATCTGTACGATGTTTGAGGTTATGTAAGACATTTACAACTTTGCTTCCAAACAAACAAGCCTCCGAGCCTCCGCCGTGTTTATACATGGATCTAACATCCGTTCTTTCTTTGACACTCTTCACTTAAACCGAAAAATTTGACTCATCACTCCTTCATGCGAAGTTTCTGCACAGTTTGTTCCAGGAAAGTTTACTATCTAGTATGAATCCCAGATATTTTCCCTCTGGTTTCCACTCAATGAGTTAATCAGTTTGAACTATTGAAAGAGATTCGAAACGAGGTGTAGTCAAAACGATTTTATAATCAATATAATTGAATCAATATCAAAACAAATTGTTAGCGATAAAACCTTTCACGCTAAAAGTCTGTTCGAATCGAAAAACAAATTTAAAGTGAACCATATTCAAATTTGAATCGTATTGAACGATATCTAGACATTTGAAAAATATTTTGTGGAGAAAAACACATTTCATGATATAACCGCAATAAACGAAAAATGAAAAAAAAAACCGACCGCTGTTGTAAATATTAACATAAAAATTGATGGATATGTTTTTACAGACGCCCAGTCTGAAACTACTTAAAAATCTCGAGTAGTAACCATAAATTTGATAAAAAAAAGTGATGCGTATATTGAATGGAGGAATGCCAAAAACATAATTGCATGATCTACCTCGAATTTACATTGAAAACATACAAGAAGTATCACAAAAGTTCACAGAAAAGTGATTATTTTTCAATATGTTTCCTTTATTTCGCTACACTTTCCAGAACGTTTGATCAAAGCTTCTGTGCCACCAAAAAAATAAGATGCATCTTAAACAACCAAACCGCCCTTTTATATAATCGTCGCTGGCAAATCTTTCACCCCTTAATTCGGTCTTCAGCTTAGCGAATAAAAAATGGTCGGACATAGCCAGATCCGGGCTATATGGTGGGTCTTTAATCTATATGATGATTTTTCCCGCACCATTTTCCATAATTATTTGACACTACTACTTTAGTAAGTCATTATGCCACTTTTACAAGCTTGGTAAGCCTTGGTAAACTCGTAAAACTTGGTAAAACACTCGCAAGTATGTAAATTAAATTTGTATAAACGTTTACCAAGACTCGGCGAGCGTGCAAACGTTGCATTAGATCTGTATGACCAATCAATCAACGGACTACCTTCACATCTTTAGGAAGTCTGCAGGTATGATGGAGATGTATGGAAACATTTTTTGAATAGGCGCGAAATACGACTGTGAGTGGTTTTTTCACCGATATGGTCATCTAAGATGCATTCTTGATGCTGTGGGTATGACCAACGGTCTAGAATGAGTTTGGTGTTTGGAGTAGGATGAAATTGTGGACTATGTCCTCGTTTAGTTTCCAGATTTAACTCATGGGCGAACCTTAAAATTTGTACAAAGGTTCAAGGCAAAGACATCAGTTTTTGATAGTTCTAAGTGAGGCATATGGGCGTATAGGTTTATGACTGCCTATTGTCATAGCACATCACTCAATAAGTCATGTGACTATCTAAGAAAAACACATTGTTTTGCCAAAAATCGATTTTATCCATCAAGAGCATCCCAAAATACCGTCTCCGACATATGAGGCCGTTTTTCCTCGATTTTTGCATACACAATGATCCAACAACTCTATGTAGTATTCTCTATTGATTGTTTCTCCCCTTTGGAGATAAATGATGACCAATATTCATGCGTATCCCAAAATACTGAAGCCATAACCTTCCCAGCTGACTGTTGTGCCTTTGGACGCTTCGAACATGGTTCACCGGCTGCAGTCCACTAAGATGATGATCGTTTTGATTCCGGAGTGAAGTGATTAATCTATATGTTATCCATTGTCACATATCGACGCAAAAAATCTGATTTATTATATGTAAACACTGCTCTAAATCATCAACACGTTGTTGTTTTTGATCGACTGTGAGTAAACGCGGCACCTACTTTCAAAAAAGCTTTTTCGTGGTCAAATGTTCATGCATAATTGTAAACACGGTGTCTTCTGATATCTTTACGGCCTCAACTATCTCAATTTACGATTAGATTTAACCAATTTGTAGAGTTTTTTAATATTTTCTGGATAAATTGGACGACCAGAACGTTCACCATCATCGATGTCTGTACGACCAAGTTTCAATTCAGAAAACCAATAACAAATGGTTCTTTTCGATGGAACAGAGTTCTTATAACACTTTTGAAGCCATGCTTGTAAAGTATTTTTTTTTTAATCAATAACCAATGATAAATTAACACACTAAATTGTTTTCGATCCATTATTTTGAAAATAACAAAAGTATCTTCACTTAAATGGCTGTCACTTTTTTCTGTCTAATCCAAATGTCGTGAAATTTCACTCACAGTCTTTTGAAAGTTGGTACTTCATAAACGTCATATGGATTTGACAGTGGCAGCGCCATCTGTGTGTCAGTCACACGACTTATTGAGCGTTTAAGTTTTTCTCGTGTAGTTTTTATAATAAAATCAGTCTTGTACATGAAACTGATTGTTATTTCAGCTGAATTCGTTACTTAAGTAATAAATTAGGTTCTGCGAATACCGGAAACTCGTTTCTTTTACATATCGATGTGTATTTTGAATAAAAAGTAAGGGAATATTTAGTTAATACTATTTCCGGTTTGTCTGCTTAATTATATTCTAAACATTCCGCACAATATAGACGAGGTTGTTCGTCACCAAAAGACAAAATTTTGAGTTTGAGAACTTTTGATAAACACTATTTTTGTTAAACATATACGAGGGTGGTTCAAATATAAATCGGAACGTTTGAATAAACGCGCGAAAAATTTAGTGGACGCATTGAATGTTAGATTGATCAGCCTGGACCGCATAACCTTACTTTTTAGTTGCTAAAACAAGTTTTAACATTACGTCTACTTTGTAGAAAAAGTTATTTTAGAAGATAAGACGCGATAAACGGCTCAGTTACCGCAAAATTTTAGCTGTATCTGAATTTTGAGCATAAATTCACACGTTGGGAAGTTTGCGCGCGTCTTCTACCGGAAAAAGCATCCGGAAAAGTGTCAAAAATGTGTAGAGGATGGCCGAGAATATCTGGAGAAACCGTAAAATATTTCAACCCTGTAACTTAAATACCAAAATTTTATTTTTGACCAACATTTTTGTGGAAAATAATATTTTTATTTGAAAATTTTCTTAATGATTCGAAACTATTGAAATAAACCGTTTTAGTTTTAGTTTAAATATAAAGAAAAGCACGTTTTTCTCGTATGTTGACAATTTCCAAGTCTATTTTCAAATATTCATTACCGAAATTTCATATTTATATAAAAAACAAAAAATAACTTTAAAATAATAACCGAAAGGAAGTGGACCGGAGATATCAGTTACACGCAATGTTTAAATTAGCCTAAAAATTTTTTTTAAACCCATAAAAAATTGGTAAAATTATAATACTCAAAGTATAACTGTTCCTCTGCAGTATACAGTATAACAAAATTGTTAATAGTCATGAATAAATTTCAATTTTTGAAAACCCATCAATTCAATGTTTTAACTGTTCAAAAACGTCTTTGTTTGAACTGATTACGCATGTCATCGATGTTTTATGGTACAACAGCTGATTTCGTACGCAATTCATCCTGTATCAACCACGATTCAATGCGCAAAACCAGCGAAATCCTCGAGATGGCGCTCCATCACCAAAAGTCGAAGCGAGTTGATCGAACTCACTGCGGTTGGTTTGACAAACGTCAAATGTCATAGAAATAAAAAATTTTACCAACATAAATGTTTCAAATATCCGTAAACAACTCAAATTATATGACAACACGTTCTGAGTACGTTCACCATTTAAAAACGTCAAACTTCATGATGGTTATGTCATATTTGACATAATCACTACAGTATTACCAAATCTTAAGACTTGAAAAGACTTAAGCTTAAAAAAAAGCAATTCAAGAAAAGAATTAATTGTACGTGGCCTTTATAGACTTAGAAAAAGCCTTTGATTGAGTACCTAGAGAAAAAATATGGCCGAAAGAAATAAAAATAATACAAAATATTTATGTATGAATGCAGTTGTGATAAATAACAAAATTTCGGAAGGTTTAACTACAAATATGGGATTAAAACAAAGAGAAAGCTTAAGTCCATTACTATTAATCATATTCATGGACGAAATAATACAGGGATGCACAGTTTTAAGTAAAAAAATATGTGTGGGACAAAGTGGGTTAATTTCAGTGAAGGAGCATTTGCAGACGATGTCATTTTAATAATAAAGAACTAAAAGGAGTTACAAGAAGTCATTGTAGAGGGGAAAACAGCAGTAATAGTCGTGGAAATGAAAATAAACAAGAACGAAACAAAAATAAAAGTGATTGTAGATGAAAAGACCAAAATGATTAGAAGAATCGATACACCGATAGAAAATTAATAAAAATACGGAATAGCAATACAATTGAACGAATTCATAAATTCAAGGCCGTTGTGCAATAGTTACTAATACGTAAATTGGCCCATTGACCTTTTTAAATATTATTTCGTGTTGTTTTTATGGATCTTATATTTCTAGACATGCAGACTTCGAATTATCATCATATCTATTTAGTCCGGTCAATATAGACATTTAAAATAACTAAAACTTCCGAATATTAGTGGAATTAGAAATCCCCATCGATCATTTGTGTGCTACAAAAGTTCTTGGGAATCAAAGGTCGAAATTTGAGGTTTTTTTTGGATTTTTCTCGAAAACGGTTAGTTTTATCAAAAAATTTCCTCAATCCAAAGTTGTAGATCTTAAAATTCTCTACAATAATGGTCTTCGAGATTTTTTTCCTAAGAATTACCGTTCCTGAGATATCGCGATTATAAGAACGGAACCGCACATTGGGGCCAGTTTTAGCGCTAACGTTGGGCTATGTTATTATTTTTAAAAGCATCCAGACATTGGAAGTTATAAGAAGCTGTCCATAAATTAATAAGCCAACCAAGTTGGTTTAAAGACCTCGAGGATACTCCTGAACGAATACTGTCTTTAATTTTCTTGGTATAGAGCTTGTACGTGCTCGGTAAAGACTCTCTATTTTTTTTTTAATTGAGCTATTGAGCATATTTGAGGCCTAAACGTTGCCAAGCATCGGCAACAGCGTTTCTATTTTTGTAGTCTTTGACTGTTGGATTCCATAAAACTAGTTTCGATTGATGAAGCTCTAAAAACAGTAAAACGTTTTCGTTTCACCAAATCTCCTGTTACGGGACAAACATTGGGACAAATTCCCTTTGATGTCTCGTCAAAAAACTATCAACGTTGGCGCCAACGCCATAAATCTCGATCCACACATAGTTAGCGCCAACATTGGCCCCAATGTGCGGTGCCAGGCAATGTACTCGACCGTGGTTTCCACTGTAGGTCTACTCCATGATAATTTTAGGATAAATCTACTTCAACAGTCAATGTCTTTTTCTATTTCATCTTCTTAATCTTCCTCTAGCTGGATGTTCATAAATTGTACTCAACTGGACATTTGGGCAAAACTAACCTTGGTACGTGCTGGAGACCCGATTTGGCGCTACGACCTTCTTAGTGTTGAGGAGTTTTTCTGGAAGAGGTGGGAGTGAAGCTTTGATGGGTTCCAGAGTATTATCTAACAATTTCCTGCCCTAGTCTTCCGGGTTTAGTTGCTTGCCTAGACATGTTTGAACTTGGTTGTATTTGTATTGGAGTTGAAGAATAGTGCTAACACATTAACATCTTCACCAACTACGATTGTTGTGATTGTTGCATTGAATTCTGTTGCTGTTTCGATTATGAGGACATCTGCGTCATTTTGAGCGTCACTGCAATATTCGCAGCTGTTAATTTTACACTTAACATGGAAACGAAACGAGATTTATTGTTAATGTTAGCGAAAAATTGTTATTGATTCGCTGGAAGTGTCTTAAATTCATCAAAGATAATCTCGGAACCGTGTTTTTCAGCTTCAGGAATAGTAACACTTAGAAAAAAAATCATAAGGACTATTTTTGTAGGGAATTTTAAGATCTACAACTTTGTTTTGAGGTTTTTTTTTTGATAGAACTTAGCGTTTTTGAGAAAAAATCCGCTGGGGACTTTATTTGTAATAGTAAACTCTAGCTCCCCACCAATATTTGGCTTTCCGGGAATTCTTGTTATTCGACCACTATTTTTATGTCTAAATTGACCGGACTATATTAGAGAATATTTACTTTTTTCGACTTATAATACGAGGTGTTTTTATAATGAGAATATTTCTAAAACTAAATCGATTTTTAGACGTTCCGTTTGTTTTTATTTCATACATACAAAAGAAAAATAATTAAAAACTTTATTATTAATTATTTGCTTACGAACTTTACTCATCTATACATATAAATCTAATAGAAATTTTTATAATTATTATAAATCATACTGTCACAAATGATGCGTAGTAAATCAGTTACACTTAAGTTATATAGGCCAGTATTTGAAAAAAGTTTTTTTTTCTATTTTAATTTAGTTGATTATTTGTTAATAAAAAGAAAATTTGGTTTACATTTTGTTGTAAAACACAGAACCGTATTGCCAAATGTAACGAACGCGTCCTAAAATGTTTTTGTTTTTAAGCTTTTACTCAAGCATCCACACAATCCATTCTCTCCATGGATCGAAAAAGTTCTTTCCCCATTCATCAAAGAACGCAGATGCGGGATTTCCATCCCGAACAGAATGCTCGATAGGATATAAATCCGGGCTACGCGCTGGACAATCCATAGCGGCAATTTCGACATCCTGTAAATATTACCGTACGGAATCTACAGTATCTGGACGGGCATTGTCCTAAATTACGATGAAGTATTCGTTAATCCTCTGATTAATCATCGGTAATTTCAATAAAAACCAACTCGGTGTTTGCTTCCATTAAAATGTCTGCCCAAACCATCCAGGAACCTCCTCCAAAAGCCAATTTTTTTCCAGGTCTTCTGTAGATTTGTCCTTTTCTATCGCAATTAACGTTGACTGTTTGGTTGGATTAATTTGGAGGTTAGCGGCTGACTGTCCAGTTTCTCTGAGCTCTTACTGAACTTAAGCATCTTGGTCATCTTTCCGGGATGTAGACCACATCAGCGCACTGTCCACTTCTCGCTGATTATTGCCTCGGCGTAATAGGGTGACTGTTTGAGCAGCTTTATCACTTGTGTACATTTTCAAGTAGAATTCTTAGTTTTTGTTAACGAAGATATGTATGGAAGAACCTTTTATAAGGGTCATTTACCTTCCATTAGCGATACTCTGCACAAAGTACGAAGAGGAGTCGATTTCATCAAAACACTAGAAGACACGTTTGAACTTGAACTCAATACCGTCTAAATGAGCTACCATCTAGTGATTCGCACCATCAAATCAAAGAAGAAGGCCAAGGGTACTCTAGGCAATCCCTTTCCTTTAAACACAAGTAGAAACTTCTCTATTCTCAGCTTCGACTGCTAGCCTACGAAGATCTACCATGACCATGCCAAAAATGTCGTCAGTCGCCGACTATTTTGTGAAATCTGATACTCTCGACGATGTTTTGGCCCGTATGACTGCGCTAGATGGTTTTCCTTTTAGCGCATTTGTGACATCAAACGATTTAAGTTCGTTACTGGGTACTCAGACTTACCTAAATCAGCTTCAACACCGAATAGTTTCGACGAATAGACTTCTACCTCCAATAAGAGATATATGAATTTAAATATTCATTCGGTAAACAAAAAATGGAATTTGGGACTTATTCGAATTGATAAATCGTCGACTAAAAAAGCGGATTTTGGAGTTTCATAGATACAGATATTGTTGCAATAGTGACTGATGGTGCAAATCCTGTAAATAAGACTACCAGTGATGATATTGATGACTCGGATGATGATAATGAAGGAGTAGACTCAAGATTTAGTCATTGAAACTGGAAATGGTCGGGATTTGACTTACGATGATCGAAATATTAATGATTTGGTAAAGAAAGTTGGTAAAATGGTTCTTATTTGCAAAAGATTGTCCTTGAAAAATGATGGAAACATGGAAGAGAGCTTAGTTTACTACTCGAATGTAAAACGCGTCGGAACAGTCTCTTTACAATGCTGGAGCGATTTGATCTTTTAAAACCTACCGTAAAAAAGGCAATTATTGATCTTATTGATCCTGTACCATTTGAAGAGTCAGATTTTCAACTCATTAGTGAGATAATCAAGGTATTGGCGTCAGTTAAATTATCTGTAGAAGCACTTTGTCGTTCCGATGCCAATTTGTGCACGGCGGATGCGACACTCAAGTTTCTTTTTCAAAAATTGCGTGGCGGTGACTCAATTTTGGCTTCTAAATTGAAGACACGTTTATTTAATCGTCGACTGAGAAGACTGAGTCGGAGACTGATTGTGATGCCCAAGCAAGATAACTATAAAAAGATAGTGATGGTGAAAACAGTATGAAAACTATAAATCCTGAAGCACATAAAGAAACTGATCTTTCTGAGATCATTAACCAAGAAATGAATGTTTATGAGGCTGGTTCCACACGAGGTTATAATTTGGAGAAGGCTTCCTCCAACTTCCATCGAGCCTGAACGCGCGCTGCTTCATATTCGTGCGACAAATTAAGAAGTATGCTTCCAGATGAAGCATTCAGATTTTAAGAAGTTGATTTTTTCAAGTTTATTGTAAAATAAAATAAACAAACTGAGCTATAATTTATTAAACTATTATTTAAGGGCCTAGTTTGTTTATTTTATTGGAAGAAATTATAATTTTGTTTTGTTTTTGAAGGTTTAAAATAAAAGGTTGATAATCCCGAAATCCCGGGACTAGAAAAATCGATAGGGATCGAATCCTGTACTCTCAAGGTCAGCCCTGCAGAGGAAAGTGTTTTCCTATATCGGGACTCTCCAAATTCTAAATCCAAGTGGACGCGGAAAACGTTTTTACTCATTTGGAGCTGTTAAAAACCGATTAAGGAAAGGGAAACGTGCAATAAATCTTTCTAGATATTTTATTCATATGATCGACGAGTTTTTTTTTTCATATTAACTTTAACCGGCCTAATTAAACCGTGGCTATTTGCCAAAAAAACATCATATGGAAATTTACTTCTATCAATAAAAAGTAAATATTTCAATAATCTAATTTATTATTTTATTTGCAGATTTGATCCTATATACGAAGCCGTTCCTAGATGTATTGCATCAGTGTATCATCATCGACCGCCGTGATTATAAAAAGAAGGATACGAGTTTATGTGTCGACGACGTGGTGCCCTTAATATGACTTAAGTCAAATATACTTTCAAGTGATGAATATGTGGAAATTCGTGCTAGTTTCGGTTCTGTATTTTTCATCTTGTTCGTGTTATCCCGCGAAACCGCTAAATGAAAGATCCCCCGATTTAACATGGGAAGCCTGGTTATTAGTAGACGATCATAATCAGAATAAACAAATTTCAGAAGGTGTATTAAGACGAAGAATCACCCCCAAATCGGTGTTTATAGCGCCGACGTTTAGCCCCGAATCTTTACCGGCTTGCGCCGAAGGTTACAGCTCCGATCACTTAGGAAGATGTATTAGAATCATCAAGTTAGATCAAGCGGCTCACTATGATTTCCTAATTGAAAAATTGAAAGAAAAATTCAATCCTATAGATTACGACGACTATTACGACGACGATATCCAAACACCAGGTCCTTATCAAGTTAATATCCCGTTGGGGCTTCAAAATGACGAAACTATCGAAGAATCAGACGTAGCTATCGTGGTCTCCCCAACTAAACCCCAATATCAGGAAAGTAAACTCGATAAAAGAGATGACGTAGTCGAGGAAAATCTACAAGAAAATTTATTAAAAAATTTAAAAACTACGATAGAATCTACGACGACTGAAATAACTGATACGACAACTCAAGTTACTACAGAAACTACCGTAGCAGTTACAGATGAAACTACTACGGCAGAAACTACTTCTAATTCCGATTGGAATGCGGAAAATAAAACTACAACGACGTCTTCGTCCAACTTAGTGCGGTTTCCCGATGAACCCGAGACAAAAACTCTAATACAATCCCGCGTCAAGTTTCCTAGTGACGACGAAGCGCTACTCTCCCAAATTCCCCCATCGGTGAACCACAATCCTAGATCTATTCACGAATCCCAGCAATCGGACGAACCTATCATAGATTTCGATCTTATTAAATTTCGAGATTCTACTTCCCGGTTACCGGAAGATGCTTTAAGCAGAAGAAACCGCGATAAAAATAATGGTTTGTTTGTGTTACCTCCTAGATGGACTGATAGCAACTATCGAAGACCCGTGGTTTTGAGGTTTTCCAGGAAACATGCCTATCTGGATATGGAGCAGTTCAAAAAACCTAATTATTATAGGTCGATACCTACCGATGACTTTGCTTATTTGTTCAAATTCAAACACAAAAGGTGATTTAGTTCGTGTATAGTTTAGATGTTTTACTGTATCAGTACTTGAATTTCGTTCAAGGGTGGTCCTCGTTCTTCACAAAATTAACAAATATTTGCGTCGACCATCTTATCTGCAATACGTCAAAACGTCGTAAACAGTTTTGTAGCTTTTTAATTATTTCATCGAAAAATCGTTTTCTACATCTTGCTGTCAAAATTTCAATGCGTTTCTTCTAATTTTATAGTAAAAGTTGCCTCGTCGTGTAGGTTAAAAAGTTTTTTTTCGTCGTATTCCGTTCTCAAAACTTGGTACAGGATATTTCTTCTTTCTTTTTTTTTTTATTGTATAATCTCGCCGTCTATATTCGATTTAATTAAAGTCTTTTTCTAGATTTTGAATCCTTTTTTCTTCTATTTAGATGTCATAACTTGAATAAGGCATTTCTTCTTTTTTGTTTCAACATTCTTTTGTTCCGCCATATTCGTTTAACCGATATCTTTCTTCATCCAGTCATCAACTAAAATTTGTTACGTTATTCAAATTTTGAATTCCTTTTTCTTCTTTTTCATTAAATTAACACAAACAAAGCATTTCGTCTTTTTGTTTCACAATTCTTTTGTCCCGCCATATTTTATTCAACCGATGGTTATCTTGTTCTAGCTCTGCACTAAAATTTATCTGGAATTCCTTTATCTTCTATTTCGCCGTTTTCATATCTGAAACGAGGCATTTCTTCTTGTTTTGAATCCTTTTATCTCGCAATCAACATTTAATATAATCAAGGTCTTTCTTATTATGGTTGTCTGCTAAAATTTTCTATGTCATTCAAATTTTGAATCTATTTTTCTTCTATTTCAACACAAACAAAGTATTTCTTCTTTTTTTTAGCAATTCTTCTGTCTCGCCATATTTGATTTAACCGATGTCGTTAGTCTTCTAGTTCTCTACTAAAATTTGCTAAGCTTTATAATATTTGAAACTCTTTTTCTTCTATTTCGTTATCAACATTTAATTCAATGTCTCCTAAATCTTAAATTTCTTCATCTTCTCCTATTTCGCTGTCAAATCTAGTACAGGACATTTCTTCTTTTATCTCAATTCTTCTGTATCACTTTCTTCTTCTAATTCTTTACCAAAATTTGCCACGTCTTCTAGATTTTGAATTCCTTTTCTTCTCTTTTGAAATCATAACTCGAACAAGGCCTTTTTTTTCTTTTTTGTTTCAATACTTCTAGTTCTAGCAAAATTTGTACCATCTCCTAGATTTTCAATATTTTTTTATTCTATTTCATTGTTAATAAAGGAACTGAGAGTTTCTTCTTCTTTTTCAATTTTTCTATCTCTCAAGCAAAATTCAATTCTTCTTTAAGCTCCCAACCAAAATTTTCCACGGGTTTTTCTTCTATTTCGTTGTCTTAAGACAGTTCTTCTTTTTACTGAATTCTTCTAGATTTTAAATCTCTTTGTCATAATTCGAACTGGGAAGCTTCTTCTTTTTTAGCTAATTCTTCTATCTCGCAATCGACATCTAATTTAATCGAGGCCTCTCTTCTTTAAGCTCTCAACCAAAATTTTCCCCGTGTTTTTCTTCTATTTCGTTGTCTTAACTCAAACGAGACATTTTTTCTCTTTCTTCAATTCTTTTATCTCGTCATTAACATTAAATTTAATCGGAATCTTTCTTATAATTTCTCTACCAAAATTTGACGTCAAAACTGATAGGTGACATTTCTTCTTTTTTTCCACTTCTTGTATCTCTTCGTCAACTTCTGAATAGAGTTTTTACGATGATTTCTCGAGTTCATTCATTCATTTCACAAAAATTTTACTCACTCCTCCAAGATGAGAATTAGTTTGACCCATTTACTAAATTGATTTAATAGATACGACCTTACAACAGTTAGTAAATATGGTCGATATATCTTTTAAAACTTTTGCAGATGCAATAACAATAACGGGACCACCCTGTATATATGTTCGTCTTGTCGGAATTCGGCTTCTTTTTTTTAAATATCCAATAATCGAAATTACCTTATACAAAATTTGTTTCGTATTTTGAGAATTGTTGCAAGTATTTTTTTAAAAATCTCGACAATATCACAAAATCTATTGTAATGTACTAAATTGTCAGTAATTGAAAAAAATCTAGTTATTATAGCCATAATAAAAATTGGTGCAGACATATAAAAAATACTACACAGTAGTTACCCACAATTTATAGCTTAACCGGTGTTGTCAGACTCAATAAAGTTATAATTTTTTAATAAAGTAAAAAATAAACCTTCTAAATTGAATTAAAGAGATAAATAACTTGATTTTTGACGTTTGAAAACGTATTTTTTTTATTTTCTTCATTAATACCAGTTTTCTCTGTTTTAAACTGGATTTTTTATTTTAATTTTGTACATTACATTTTATTTTCAGTATTAAATTCGTCAAACATCACTTAATTATTTTTATATTAACCTTGTATAAATATAAATCCCAAACTATGTTGCCAAACCGTTCAATGAAAAGCTGGAAAAACTTTGTAAAACCTTTTTTATATTCTTATGGATATAAAAAAAAACAGTTTATTAAATTTTCTTAACGTATATTTAACAAAAAAATTCTCAAGTAAAATTATTTTTATAAACAATAGATTCCATATGAGACGGAAACGTCAAAAATGTTGTATACATGGCAACACTACCAAGATGAATTTTACGTATATTTCAGTTGAGAACATCCATGCTTGTTTCGTTGTGTTGGGATTTATATATACAATACATTGACATGTTTCAGAAGTAAAATATAATCATACTCGTATATATTTCAATGTACAAATTGTATAGTACGTATATTAAATATTGATGTATATATTATGTAAAGTAAAAATATGAAATATATCAACAAACTACGAGTTTTTAAAAAAAAATATTTTGACAGCAAACTGTATGAATATATTTTATATTTTTACTTATACACCAGGGCCTAACTGTACTAAGTAGAGGTATTATTTATTGTTATATAAATGTTTTAATAATAATATAATTGTCGTGCCAGTATATCCAATAAAACAATATAAACTTAAATTTCTTTAATTTATCCCTTACACCTTTTATAAATAATTATGTTTCTATCTTCATTTTGACACTCTAAACGTTGTTCTAAAATCTAGTGATTGCGTCATAAGGTTTTAAATGTCAAAAGTCACGAAACAAATCGAGTCAATCGATTATGATCTAAATGTTCGGAAAATAATCCTGATCATGTTCACTGATGATAGGAAACTTGGAAATTCCGACTGATTGACGTTTAGAGTATCAAAATGAAGGTTTCAACGAGTTTTTACTTTATTATATGAGAAAATCTTGGACCATACCGTTACATAGACTGCTAATCCTATTCTCGGCTGCAATTAACGTCAATCTGTCGGAACATTTAAGTTTTCTTTTATCAGTGAACATGAACAGGATTATTTTCCGAACATTCAGATCATAATCGATTAGTTTCGTGACTTTTGACTTTGAAAATGTTATGACGTAACCACAAGATTTTGAAACAGTATTTACATTGTCAAAATGAAGGTTTCAACGATTTTTTAATTGATTAAATTTCATTCCTGTTAATTCGATGATAGATGTGTGACTTTTGACTATTGAGGATACAGAGAAGGAGTATTTCTAATGGGAAAAAAGTTGAAAAAGTGTCCAGTGGTGGATAAAAATAGATTTTATTTCATTTGTATACAAGAGTAGATTCTTTCGAGCGCTTTTTTCAATTAAAATATTTTTTACAAAAAAAAAATTGAAATATAACACCACTACTAATAATAATTTAAATGTATGTAATACAATACTTGTCTCCCAAGACAATATGGCAGGTTAGGTTAGGTTAGGTCATGCCGAACTACACGATAGTTCAAAAATCTTCCACGATGGCGTTGGTTTAAATAGGATAGATATGAACGTACCAATAATAGATGAATTTAAGTACGCGCATTTAAGAAATATAACTGGAAAAAATTTTGAGAAGACGGAGCACCTAGAGTGATTTCATTCCGTATTTTTTACTGATATTTGCCGCTTCTTAGTTCTAATGTATCACCACCCTCATTTAACGAAAATCAAGGGAGTGCCACTTTTTAATAAAAATCGATATTTCTGATTCTTCTAAAACAATTTAAACTTTCATCATACTATTTTAAAATAATCAAAAACGATTTTCCTGTCATGAAAACATTAAAAACTCCCATTGATTCTTTTAGACTCATTTAATTTAGTTATGGTAATATAGAACTGTATGGTCTAATTTAGTAATGTACGTTTTTTTAACTCATTTCTCATTAAAAACCTTTTTATATTTTATTCTTGACTTTAGGTTTATTTTTAAAGGAAATTAGTTTTAAAACCCGACTTTTCGACCTATTTCGGTCTTCATAAAGATAGTTTGAAATGCCAGTTTATTAAAACTAATTTTCTATCAAAAGACACCTAGAATCAAGACTGTTTATTAAGAAAAGTAATTTTAGATAAAACCTGTATGTATGCATCACAGAAAACTAAATGGATTTTAAATAAAACTAGTAATTTTAGTAAGCATTTTTATTATCCAAAAAAAAAGACTAACAAAGTTTTATTTCTTTATTACCAAGAGATTATTAAAAGATTATTTGATTTATATTTAGTATATGGGGTGTCAAAAAAGTAATCAAGATTGTCTCAATAAAGTTTAGTGTCCCACTGACACCATACTGCATGCCATTGTAAAACAGGTACATTAAAGGAATTTCTAGTGTTATACGAATTTGTTATTAGAAAAACCATAGATAAACACTTTTTTAGCACTTTATAAATATCCATAACTTACTATTGTTATATTTCTAATATACACTGAAAATCAATATAATAAGGTGAATATATATCAGAGTCCACTGGCCGCACTCTCAATTTCTGATTTTGCTATCCTTTCTAAATCGTCCAAACTAAGACTGTTAACTTTGGAATGGAAATTTTTCATAAATTCTTCTACAATTACTTTACATTGCGCTTCATGGTAGTATTTTCTTAAAAATTTGTGGAGCGTAGTATTGAAAAAATCCGGGTTCTTTATGGCGACGTACAGCTTAGTTCCATCTTTTATTTGTGGGTAATCACTTATACATTTTTCGTCTTGTAAACATTTTCCAAATAAAATTAACGTTTGTTGGAACACTGGTATCCTCATATTTTTCTGTACTAGTTTTTTTAGTTCAGACACTGTACTACTTTCACTAACGTCTAATAAAGTACTTCCACCTTGTAAACATTTCACTAAAATCTTCATTTTGCTATTTAAGAATAATATTCACAAGATATTTTTTTCAATTCTAGATAATTTCTAAAATATTTTTAATTAGAACCAATGTCATCTGTCATTCTAAGTCAACTGTCAATAGATATTTGATAAAAAAGAAGTTGAATCTTCATAGATAAATGAGTGATATATATATAGAGAAAAATATTTTTAATGTAACATAAAAAATTCAAACTATCTACTATATATACATATATAATTTCGTGTTAGTGGTGGCATTTACATGAGATTCTTAATTTTTATTTCGTAATAAATATTTCGCCCTCTATCGATTTTATTGTATAATTAAGATGCGGAAACCCAAATATCTATTTGTATTACATTCTATGGTATATTATTGTTATAACCTATAAAAATTTTAAAAAATGGGAATGAGATTGTTAAAAAGGTTTTCAACTTTTACACGTTTAGAAAAAAAAGTGTCACCAAATTCTCTTAAATCTAAAACAAAAAATGTTAGTTCAAAACACTGGTTGTCGAGACAACTTTCAGATCCTTACGTAGAAAAAGCTAAATTAATGAACTACAGGTGTCGAAGTGCTTTTAAACTATTAGAAATAGATGAGAAATATAAAATTCTCAAACCCGGTCAAATAGTCTTGGATGTAGGTGCATCTCCGGGTTCTTGGTCGCAAGTAATTGCACACAAAATAAATTCAAATGGCAAAAACAAAGAATTGCTCACTGGTACTGTGATAGCAATTGATAAACAAAATATTTACCCGATAGAAGTAAATTTAACATTATTTTAATTAATTTCCGATTTGAAAGTTTATTTTTTAGGGTGTAACAATTTTTGGTAATATGGATTTTACTAGTGAAGAGATGCAGAAAAAATTGATGGAATTTTTGGGGGAAAGAAAAGTGGATATTGTCGCTTCAGATATGGCACCAAGTGCTACAGGAATCCGAGATATGGATAACGAGAATATGTTGAAACTTTGTTATAGTGTGTTGAGATTTTCGTTACAAGTTTCTAAAAATAGTGGAATTATATTAATGAAATTGTGGCAGTGTGGAGATACTAAAAAACTAGAAAATGATATTTGTAGATTTTATAATAATGTCAAAGTGGTTAAACCAAAATCCAGTAGATCAGATTCTACTGAAATATATTTATTAGGCAGAGAATTTAAAGGTTTAAGATCATGATAATGAAAAGTTATAAAAACATATTTTTTTATTTCCTAATTTCCCATAAATTTACCTGAAGTTATTTCCCAAAAATTGTCCTTATTGAAGAAAATTTACTCACTGCGAACAGCTGATTTTGACAATCCGCATTTTGCTTGGAGAACAAGTATAGGGTAGAGATTTTTCGGAATTAAACATTTTAAACACTTTATTTAAACTATTTTTCTCAGTGTAGTCATTTGTTGGAGCAAGTTGTCACTTTTTAAGATTAATTATTTCGTTCAAGTTATTTTTGCCAGTGTAGCTATTTATAATTTTTACAGAATTAAACCACATTTTTCTCAGTGTAGCGATTAATTGAAGCAAATTGTCGCTTATGTTTGTCAATTTTTTATTATTAAACATTTTTAACACTTTACTTAAATTATTTTTCTTAGTATAGCGAATCGTCGCTTTTTTGTCACTTTTTTTTAGAACTACACATCAAAAAAATTATATCCAAATACTGATCTACATTTGGGAATTAAGGAATAGTGGTAGGTGAATTAAACAAGTGGAAGTTCCTAATATATTTTACTACTTACAAATATATTTTCGTCCAGAGAAAAACGTTTTTTTTTTCGTTATTTAAAAGAATTTTTTTTTTCAATATTTTGAATAAATAAAATCCCTTTATGGAACAATTATACATTATCGATAAACTTTTATAAAGGCAACATTATAAAATACCATAACATAAACAGAAAATTCTAGTTCACTGAAAATCGACAATTAATACAAATAGAATTTAGACAACTTTCTATTTAGGCCCTTTAACATCAAGTATAATTATTTGCACATATTTTTCACACCATAAACATTGCTAACATCGAAATACTTGATCACGAATATTAAAGAACTATCTTAGATAGACTGAGAATACTCCAGATCTGATTCCTAGTGCTTATTTACGTTTCCTAGCCTAAAAATTTCGATTTCAAGAAAAATTTTCATCAACTAACGAAATGATAGCATAGTTAAACTTATATGGAAGGAATTAAAAAAGTTATAGAAAAACTATCAACTTAAAAAGTTTGTTGCACGATAAAGATGAGTTTAAAAAATATGTTTTGTTCACTATTTAGGTCGGAAACTATTCAAATAACACTCGTATAATAAAATTTTTATCTTAATAACACTCATATAATATAATTTTTATCTCAAGTGATATTACTAACGTCTTTTTTAACTTTTAGTGATTGAAATTCTCTGTTTATGTGTAATAATATACATATACAAAATATCAACAATCTACATTTACATCAAAATGTTTCGAAGCAGATATGTTTTAAAAAAAAATGAATTAGTCAAAATTTGTCATAAAGCAAAGTGTAAAGTTCTATATTGGAAAAAAGTTTATAGATGACAATTTAAAACATTCTTGTATATAAAAGAAATATTTTAAATCTAGGTTTACATATTACAGCTTACGAAGAAATTAGAAAGACATTTCGTATACCTCAATCTACAACAGCATCACAAATCAAACCTGATAGTCCGCATAATGTATTCTATTACTTATTCGGTATGTTAGTTTCATGTAATGGTGGTTTTATTACAAGTTTTAACCCCAATTAGCTGCACTGTAATATTGAAACCATCAGTATGGGAAAAGAAAGTGAAAACCATGTTAATAGTTAGTGACTATAAGAAAAACAATAATATAAAAGTAGGGGACAAAATTGAAGTGTAATAATTATCGTGGAGATTTCGGTTTAGTTCAGAAGTGGAAAACAGGAATAGAGCTCGTGAAAATATGTGGAATAGCTCATTTCAACTGGAAAGGTGAAAAATTTGTTATTAATTGATGTTGGATTCGTCAATCCAGTGTTCTAGCTGTTTTTTACGGTTGTTGGTACATTTGAGCTACTAGTATCACAATTGATGTTGGATTTGTGAATCCGGTGCTGTAGGTGGTATTTCAGTTATTGATACAATTTCATCTTTTGATAATTTATTTTAATCAAATTTTAGTGCATTGACAAAAACAAATCAAATAATTTACTCGATATTTTTTATTTAATTATAAAAATTAAAATGGCACTAAGTTTACTAAAAAAATAGCTTAAAACAATATAAAAAAAAACATATAGTATACACCTATATTTTTTATTAAGATAGATCACCCTGTATGTTGAACTAACTATATACAAAAAATTTAAAATATTCAAATTAGATTTTTTTAAATCTCATAATGCCTTTATGAATAATAATTTAAAAAAAATTAAAAGTTCGATATGAAATTTTAATTTACATTTTTTTTGATCTCATCGTATATTATAAAAAAATAATATCAAGCACGTGTTTATTCAACATTTATTACAATAAATCTCCTATTTTAGCAAAATATTCATTAGAAAAATAAATCTACTCTTAGTAATACCAGATTATAACAATGAAAAATCATCTTCAGTCATTTCCAAAAAATGGGCGCAAGATTCACGTACATACTCCCCATTCGCGTTAAACACAAATTTATAGTAACACCCATCACCACATACAACTGTAAGTAATAAAAAATAAAATTACACAAATCAAACTTAAAAAAAAACATTTTTTTTTAAATAACACTTACCAATAATAGAGTTGTCGTCGGACCCAAAAGCGCATATACATGGAGGACCATTAGGGATGGAAAATTTGCAAAACGACCACGACGAAGAAAAATACTTAGGTAAAAACATGGCATTAGCAAACGATGACTGTTTATTCAATTTAGGATCTTCTAAAGAAAAAACGTGGACGGTACCACGATCTGAAGATACACATAAAGATGTCGAGTTTCTATTAAAGTTTATACAGTATATATTTGCCTAAAAAATCGTATAATTGCGATTACATTATTAGAAGATACAATGTTTGTACCTGACTACTTCCTCTTCTCAACTCTGTCACTTTATCCCCATTGTCGGTATTAAAAATTCTTATTAGTGTCCCTTTTTCGCTTGCAGTAGCTAACAATGTCCCTTGTTGATTCAACGCCATACAATTAATGTTCGTTTCGTGAGCAAAAATGAATACAAAAGATTTTTCTAATCGCGCTAAATCTACTATTTCTACTTGTCCAGTTTTTCTGGCAGGAAAGGCCAAAATTGAGTTGTTACTATTTGGGCATAGAACGCATAATCCCTTACATTTTGGGTTAGTTTCGTATACATGAAGTTGTTGGGGGTTTTTCGAAAATGTATATACTTTTATTATTCTTTCTGCAAAAAACTTATTTCAAGAAATTCCAAAAAAGTGTGTCGGTTATCACTAAAACATTTCCCTTACCTAATACAACAACTATTCTATCTCTTCTCAATTTCACAGTTAAAACTGGGGAATTGAATTCTAGAGATATAGGAGACGTTTTATTTATATCATCCCATATCATAAGCTTATTTGTAGGATATAATGGATTTGATCCACCACCAACAAAAGCTAGATAATTGCATCTGAATAACATCTCGACAAAACCCAGTCCCCCATTTTCGAAATCTTGTCTTTCTTTTGCTTTTAAAGGGTCACAAGTGAATATTCTAAAACCGGTACTAGTAGCACAAGCAAAACATCCTGAATATAAACAAATATTTATTTACAAATAAAAAAAATGCTGACAACAACTATCTTAGTTATTTATAATAGACATCAGTTATGAAAGTAAATCGTAAATATTAAAAGTTTTGTGTATTAAAATAAATTAGGCTATATTAATGGATATAAATGTGTATTAATACTTCATACTATAATTTACAAATAACTTACCATGATCTTGATTAAAAGCTATATAATTCAATCCATTATTATATGGATTACTTGAACTCAAATTCATTTCGTTTGTTATTGTGGTTTATATTCATTGAGCAAATCATACAGAAAAAATATGTTTTTACAAGAAAATAAAAACACCACTTGGAAATTGACACATCTACCGATACTAAATAACCTACTCTTCTTTTTTCGTTTCTATGTATGCATCCTAATAATTAAATAGTTACAATTTCAATATTTTTCTATTTTTTCTTACAATAAAGAGAACTTTAGAATAAAATTTAAAAAAATATTAATCTTAATTTATTATTTTGTAATATAATTAATTTGATTTTAATATTTCGAATGATAAAGCTAGATGTATACTATAAAGCTATAGACCAGTAACGTCAAAAGTTATTTTGAGGTTAGGTTTTAATTTTCATCAAAATATACAAGTTGTATATATTAAAATATATGTTTTAAATAAGATTTTTAGAATGGGGGAAGTATTGAAGGAATTAAGAGAAAAGTCTCGTAAAAGAAAACTTTTGCTAGCACAAACCGTAAGTACTAAATAAGAATCTCATACCAAATTAATTATTTCTTTTTATTTCAGTTTGGAGTGTCTGGAGTTGAAGAACTGAGAAATGTCTTAGGAACAGCCGAATCGTCTCAAGAAAAATCTGTTAACAAAGAAAGTACTAGCGAAAACGAGAAATACGATTATAAAAATAAAGATTATTCAGATGAATTAATATATAAAGATTCATCTTTATTTTTAAAAGTAAATATTGATTATTTTTCTTAACGAAGTACTAATAATTTATAATTATAGGGCACGCAATCTTCTAACCCTCATAATGATTATTGCCAACATTTCGTGGATACAGGTCAACGTCCTCAAAATTTTATCCGCGACGTCGGTTTAGCAGATAGATTCGAGGAGTACCCTAAACTAAGAGAACTCATTAAACTCAAGGACGAACAAATCCAGGAAACTGCCACTCCGCCAATGTATCTCAAATGTGATTTAATGACTTATGATTTAAAACAAATTAACAGCAAATTCGACGTGATATTAGTGGAACCTCCTCTAGAGGAGTATCAAAGAACAATGGGTGCTACAAATATGCAATTCTGGAGTTGGGAACAAGTGATGAATTTGGATGTTGGGGAGGTAGCAGCACAAAGGAGTTTTGTGTTTTTGTGGTGTGGCAGCTCAGAGGGACTCGATATGGGACGAGTTTGTTTGAGAAAATGGGGTTTTAGAAGGTAAATAATCACTATAATACTAATGGTACACTAAATTTATTAGAAAAGTTGAAGTATAACATTTAACATCCAAAATAATCATCAGAATTTGAGGTTTTTAAACGTTTCACCTATTTTGATATTAAGTTTGATCTTATTTGAAATTATAAAAAATTTTGAGGAAAAAGTCGCTTTGCAAATAGATTTGAATGTCTCAAATTTACTTTGAATTATTGGATCTGTCTTTTCAGTACAATTGGTGTTTTTTTATAGTTATTGATACATTTGAACTACTACTGTCCTAACCATTAGAAATGGGAACTTTCAGTTATATTGTTGTCATTCAAACAATAATTATTGCTACTTTGACTCTTATTTTGGCGTGATTGCCATTTCTAGGTACCATCTTTACATTAAAAATCTTTACTTTCTTGGTTTGTTACAAGTTTTATATCAGGATTTAATGAGTTCAAAAGTTGAAATTTTGTATGCTTGCTTAATTTTAATAAAGTCGATTTTTAAAATGATTTAAGTATCTCAAATAATCTTTTAAATTGTTGGATTTGTCTTTTTAGTACAACAGGTGGTTTGTAACAGTTATTGATACATTTGAACTACTACTGTCCTAACTATTAGAAATGGGAACTTTCAGTTATATTGTTGTCATTCAAACGCTAATTTTTGCTACTTTGACTCTTATTTGGGCGAAATTTTCATTTCTAGGTATCATTTTTGTATGAAAAAATGCTTTACACTATTTGTTTGAGTTTTTTTACTTGTAGATTTATTTCCAAGAACTGGTAATTTTTATTATCTTAGGGCGTTTAATAAATTCCAAAAAGTTTTATAATGCATTTATTCAACCAAAAATTAACACGAAAAAATTATTTTACATATATTAAAACAAATAACCTACAAACACACAGACAGATAAGAGGTTATGAAAGCAGTGCGTACTAATCATATATGACGGAATCTTTGTGTGCCAATAACTTTTATGTATTATTAGATTAGTTAGTGATATTTTTATTAGTTAATAGGATTATGACGTACAAAATTTCTTATTAATAATACTTTTGATTTACCAACTTAACTAAATAGAGATCAAATTCATACACACACAGTTTAGATGTCATGAAAACAGTGACTACTAATCAGAGATGACGGAATCTTTGTTTAACAAGAATTTTTACGTATTAGTTAGGTAGATTTTAATTAGTTAATACAAGATTTCTATTAAGAATAACCTTTCCTTAACTAACATTTGTTTATGTGAACATATGGTCTATCAGGTGCGAAGATATATCCTGGATAAGGACGAACATAAAAAATCCGGGGCATTCGAAAACTTTGGATCCCAAAGCGGTTTTCCAAAGAACTAAAGAACACTGCCTCATGGGTATCAAAGGTACTGTCAGGAGATCGACTGACGGAGATTTCATCCACGCTAATGTTGATATCGATCTAATAATTTCCGAGGAAAATGAATATGGCAGTTTGGAAAAACCGGTCGAGATTTTTCATATTATCGAACATTTTTGTTTGGGTAAGAAGATTTAGGGCACATCATAACGATTGTTATTAATTTGTTTACTTTAGGTAGAAGAAGACTGCATCTGTTTGGTAGGGATAGCACAATCCGACCGGGATGGCTCACTATAGGACCCGAACTGACTAATTCTAATTTCAATTCTGATCTCTATTTAAGTTTTTTTACTCCTACTACGCTTACTACAGGGTGCACAGATAGGATCGAGGCTTTAAGACCGAAAAGCCCTCCGGCTAAGGGAAAGGGTAATTCTAGTGGTAGGGGAAGGACTAATTTTCAAAGGGGTAGAGGAAGAGGGAGATAGTTTTTTTATTTTATTTTCGAGTTTTTTTTATATCAGGAATTGACAGTTTAAAGTGAAAATAAATGGATGAAATGATGAATTATTTTGTGTTTATTATTGGTCATCAATTTGTTTTAACATAATTCCTTATAGATGGCGTGCCAACACACTTCCTTCTCGGTAACTGTTTTAAATAGACTCTTCTGCACCTCCTAGTGATGTTAATTTACGGAAAAATTCGGTTGATGATTTTGTTTGATTGTACTTTATAAAGCAAAAGTCAAAAAGTTTTATGGTAGATTTTTTAACTAAAAAACAAACTACGTCGCAAAAAAACGTTTTGAAACGTCTACAGACCTGAAAGTGTTGACGAAGAAGATCCACTGGAAATTGGAGGAGATCCACTGGAAATTGGAGAAGATCCACCGGAAATTGGAGGTGATCCACTGGAAATTGTTGTCCTCACTAGTTACACAGTTTTGCCACTTCTTTGAAAGATTTCTGATGACGGCATCGAAGAATTCTTTAGGAAATTCGGACAACCATATGCACACTCTCTATATCGTCGATTGTGTTGAATTTTTGACCTCCGAGGGCTTCTTTCAGTGGTCCAAACATGTAAAAGACGCAGGGTGATAAGTCTGAACTGTAGGGGGAACTTTCTAGTACCTCCCACCCCAGTTCTGATATTGTATCTAGCGTGAAGCTCACGGTAAGAAGTGAAATGCTTCTCCATTTCGAACGATTAGCGGGTTTCACGTGTGTTTTTAAAGAGTTAGTGTAGTATTAAGCGTTTATGGAACGTGGTATGCACCGGAAGTAAATGTACGGCATTCCCCCTTGGTCTTCGGCGAGTGTCTTCTGTTGTGAAGATTCGCGTTGAAAAACGCCTCGAATTACGACAAAATTGATGAAATTTTTGCTCGAATTTTAACAGTTTGGGATAAACTCTACACTATCAATACTAATTCCGACTTCAGCCGAACGTTCGTTCTACGGTCCTACAAAATGAGTTGTTCTACGCGGTAAATGTCTGGTATCGCGGTCGACGATCGTGCGGTTCGTTCTCGACGGTTTCGCGGTCATCTTTAAACGGTTTGGCTCATTTAAATACAACATACTTAATCAGGCACTCACTACCGAATTGTTTTCGTAAACGTCGAGGAATTTCCGTGTTTTTAAATACGTTCCCACACCAAAAAACCAATGACAATACGTTGCGCAATGGCGGTCGTCATTTGACGATTTTTTTTTGTTGTATTTTGAACCGTAAATAAATTTTGCCTACGAGTGTTGAACAACTCCCAAGAATATTCAATTGGAAATGTGACATCCTGTACGGTGTATTTTGACGATTTTATAGGTTGTCCGAACAAAAAGTTTTCGTATAAAAACGACCGATAACGACGGTAAGTAAAAAGTTGTACGATATTTTATTAAATTCGACGTATTTAAGAAACTTTCAGTTGCGTTCAAGTAGTCACCTTGAAGATTTATAATTTTTAATCAACGCAAACTCAATTTCGCTTTAAAGAACACGCGAAAGTGACTCAATAAACCGTATTTTTTTGTTTTTTTTTTTTGAATGTGTTTCGTGCGAAAAAAATGGCCTGCAATTTTTTAGCGAATCGCGTACTTGACGTCAACAAAAATTCCGATACACTTTCGGAAGCATCAGAAACCACCACCTCCGAATGGACGTCTAGTTGGGACTCCAAGGAGGAAATGAGGGACCTTCTCGCGAAACTGGGACTCAAGGAGGTCTCCGACTTGCATCAGGACCGGTTTAGAGTTGATAGGAAAAAATTGGAACAGATGTTAACTGGTGAGGAATAATTAATTTCAAAAAAAAAACATTTTCCAATCAAAATTTAATAAAAAAACAATTTCAGTACGAAGTATTTTCATTTTTCCGGTTTTTTGATCTTTAGTATCCTATATTTCGACTTTGTTTAGTGTTCTCTACATATACAATGGTTTAATTTAATATACAGGATGTCTCTTGAATGAAGAATTGATCTTTATAAAGTCATTAGATACTTGGAACTATCCTACATGGTTTTACACAACTAACTGTCCTTATACTTCCTTGAGCATGCGCTAAAATAATTATTCTGATCGCCCCAACTGTTATTTGGAACAATTTTCAAGAAAATATTGGTCTCTACGTTTTTTTTAAAATTTTTTTCATATCTTTCCATAGTTTGGAGATATTTTGTAAAAAAATTTTTTTGTGGCTAATTTTCTAGTTATTTTTAACCCCCCCAAATACATTCAACGTTTTTTTTACTAAATTTCTTCGAATTTTTGAGAATAGTTGATTTATTATTTACCTTAACCCCACTTTTAATTAAAATAATTTATATTAATTGATATAAATCAAATTTTTGTTTGTTTATTTTCTCCTTTTTGATAATTTTTATATCCCAGACCGAATTTTTTTCTCATTTTTTTGCCTCTGAAAAATATTAAAAAATTTTTGCCATTTTTTTTTAGATTTTTGTGATTTTTGAAACTTTTAAAATTATTTCAAGTACGTACCCCCCTTATTTTAAAACCAATTTTCTATAATTCATAAATAATTGAAGCACAAATATTTTTATTAAAAAAAAATCGATTACTGTTAAGATTATTCTCTTTTAATCCCATTTTTCTTCTTTTTATTTGAATATTTAACTGCAAAAATTCAAAATTGGATCAAATTAATGGAAATTATAGGTGACAATGAAGCCCTCATACCAGCCGACGTATTTTTTGCAAAAATAATGGAAGATACAGACACTTATATAACTTGGCCAAATAAATTGAAAATTGGAGCAAAATCAAAGAAAGGTAAATTTTCGAAAATTTGAAAATTTACCATTATCTAACCGTAAAATAATTTTTCTTTAAATCTAGACCCACATGTCAGAATTGCTGGTCGACCTGAAGACGTGAAAGCAGCCAAAGAAAGAATCGTGACTTTATTGGACACCAAGGTATTTAATTTTTTCACTCTGTAATGTTCTCCACTTCACACTTAACATTTAATTTACTCAAATACAGCGTTTATTTCACTTATCACATCCTGATATGTTAATTTCGGCTGTTAGGGATTCATTTTATATACTATCATCACATTCTAGAATCTTCGATTTCTGGGAATCTCTAATTTGTCGTAAACAAACCGAAAAGCCTTCTTAGAAATCGTCTCTATAAAAATAGGTAAAAAAAAACGAAGAGTATTTAAATAAGTCATGAAAATTAGAACAGGACCGACTTCACGGTTTATATCAGAGTTCGAAACAACTGTATTCAAGGAGTCTGATAAAATATCTTTTTTACTACTCCAAGGTTGAGTAGCCACTCTTTAAATGTTAATTGGAAAATAGTATTCGCGTTTATTGTATTACAGATAGTTTCAAGGGGGCAAACTGTGTCTAGTTTATAAAAATTGATAGTTTTAAGGGGGTCTAAGGTATAAATAAAATAAAAATAAAAACTTAAAGTTTCTTATTGACATTTATTTGTTATTAAATATTGTTTTAAAAATCATTTACGAGGTATGATTGTTATGATGAGTTATGTACCGCAACCTGCAGGTGTTCCCATGAAATTTTCGATTACGAATCGCTATTGTAAACAAATCAGTATAGCCGTAACAATTTTTTCGTTTCAAACTAATTCGTTTGAACTGTGAATGAAATAACAACAGGGACTAAAAAGTAGGGTTCCAGGACTGTTAAAAACATTGCTTCCACTTTATTTTTTTTTTGATTTAGTGTAATAGGATAACCATGAAGATGGACGTGAGCTACACCGATCATTCCCACATTATCGGAAAGGGGGGTTTGAGTATTAAACGTGTCATGGAAGAAACTCAGTGTCACGTTCACTTCCCCGATTCCAATCGATCGAATCCGACCGAAAAAAGTAATCAAGTATCGATTTCCGGCGATATAAACGGCGTAGAAAACGCAAGGAGTCGCGTCAGGGTAAGTAGGACTCGTATTTGTACCTATTTTACTTAATTATGTTTTTATTTATTTTATTTTTTTTTTATTAATTTTAAATTAAAAAAAATGGTGGGACTTTATTCCAGTGTTGTAACTGAGTAGAGTAAACGGCATATATTATTATACAGGGTGTTTTAATATTCAATTGAATTTTCATTTGAAATTTCGTAAATCTGGATTATTTAGAGGTTACATTTCACTTACAGATGGCGTGGTAGTATTTTTCACATACATTTCGTTGATTGTTTATGAAAAATCGTGGAAACCCAGCGGTTAGGTCACCAATTTTCAATTTTGATAAATTCTCAGTGAAAACGTTTTTTGAATCAAGTAAAATCAAATTTCCAATCGAATCTTCAAAAAAATCGCGAACCTTCCTTCAATACACGACTTTGATGTTATGTTTAGTCTGATTTGAATAGGACAAAGGGCATAAAACTATACCAGAAATATTATAAATGTGGAAACGTAACATATTATACAGAGTGAGTTTTTCCAGTATTTCTAGCTAATTTTTGAGCTTTTCTATCCAACTTTTCGAGTTTTCTGCTTAATTTTTGAGTTTTTCTATTCAAGTTTCCATTATTTCTAACTAATTTTTAAATTTTTTCTAGCTATTTTTTGAGTTTTATAGCTTATTTTGGAGTTTTCCTAACCAATTTTCTAGTTTTTCCAGTTAATTTTGAATTTTCGAATTTTTCTAGCAGAGTTTTGAGTTTTTCTAGGTAATTCCAGTATCTCTAGCCAATTTTTGGGTTTTATAGCTTTTTTAAGTTTTTATAACCAATTTTCTATTTTTTTCCAGCAAAGTTTTCAGTTTTCTAGCAATTGTTTGAGTTTTCTAAGTAATTTTTGAGCTTTGTAGCTAATTTTTTAATTTTTCTAGCTATTTTTTGAGTTTTATACCTAATTTTTGAGTTTTTCTAGCTAATTTTCCAGTATTTCTAACTAATTTTTGAATTTTTCTATTCAACTTTTGTGGGTTTCTACTTAAATTTTGAATTTTTTTAGCCAATTTTTTAGTTTTTCCAGCTAATTATCGAATTATTTCTAGCCATTTTTTGAGTTATATAGCTTATTTCTGAGTTTTTTCCAGCTAATTTTTCAGTTTTACAGCTTATTTTTGAGTTTTATAGTTTGTTTTTGAGTTTTTATAAACAATTTTCTAGTTTTTCCAGTTATTTTTCGAGTTTTTACAGCTAATTTTTGAGTCTTTCAGCTTATTTTTGAATTTTTCCAGCTGAGTTTTGAGTTTTTCTAGCTAATACCAGTATCTCGAGCTAATTTTTGGGTTTTATAGCTTTTTTATGTTTTTATAACCAATTTTTTATTTTTTCCAGCCAAGTTTTCAGTTTTCTAAGTAATTTTTGAGCTTTGTAGCTAATTTTTGAATTTTTCTAGCTATTTTTCGAGTTTTTAAAATTATTTTGGGGGTTTTTCTAGCTAATTTTCCAATATTTCCAGCTAATTTTGGAATTTTTCCATTTAACTTTTGTGTTTCTACTTAAATTTTGAGTTTTTCTATCCAATTCTTCAGTTTTTCCAGCTTATTTTTGAGTTTTTCCAGCTAATTTTTGAGTTTTACAGCTTTTTTGAGTTTTATAGCTTATTTTTGAGTTTTCCTAACCAATTTTCTAGTTTTTCCAGTTAATTTTGAATTTTCGAATTTTTCCAGCAGAGTTTTGAGTTTTTCTAGGTAATTCCAGTATCTCTAGCCAATTTTTGGGTTTTATAGCTTTTTTAAGTTTTTATAACCAATTTTTTATTTTTTTCCAGCAAAGTTTTCAGTTTTCTACCAATTGTTTGAGTTTTCTAAGTAATTTTTGAGCTTTGTAGCTAATTTTTGAATTTTTCTAGCTATTTTTTGAGTTTTATATCTTATTGTTGAGTTTTTCTAGCTAATTCTCCAATATTTTCAGCTAGTTTTTGAATTTATCGTAACGTAACATATTATACAGGGTGATGTGATGTGTGCCTTTTCCATTTTTCACCAATCCAATTCGACCTCTTCGAAGGGTGACCATTTTATATGAAAAAAATGTTTCTCCCACAGGAATTGATACCTTTGATTTTCGGTTTCGAGTTACCTATAATGACGCAAAACATCGATGCCACATCTACGTATATCGTTAAGATTCAAGAACAGTACAAAGTTCAAGTCATGTTCAAAACCAGACCGAAACTCCACGCTACTTTAGTTTTGGTAAAAGGAGTCGAATGGGAAGTTGATCAAGTGAAACAAGCGACCATTTTACTCATGGAATACATGTGCGAAAGTTTAGCGGTAAATTATTATTTTTCATAATAATTTACGTTCCTTCGGATAAATAAAATCCTTTCCAGAATCAAATTCCCGTACAAATGTCTATGGAAATATCCCCTCACCATCACCAAGTCGTCTTGGGCAAGAATCACTCTAATCTCAAACAGATTATGAAATATACCAACTGCCAAATTATGTTTCCCGATGCTCAGGATCCGAATATTCCGAATTTGAAGAAGAGCAACGTCAACATCTCCGGAAATATCCACGACGTTTATAAAGCTAGACAGTTGCTGTTGGGTAGTCTTCCGTTGATAATTATTTTCGATTTACCGGAAGAAAGTGGTAGTTTGAGGACCAGACCTGATCAGTTAGCCGACGTTCAGAATAATTACGATGTTACCGTCACTATAAGACAGAAAGCTAAGCAGAATACCAGAGCTTGCGTTATCAAAGGTGTGGAAAAGAACGCTGGTAAGTCTCCCTTACATCACTAATTTTCTTTTTACAGGCACTTCGTCTTAAATTCAATGGAGAGTACCACAGGAATTGATCTGGAATCAAAAATGTCACTTATAGATCCATTTTTATAGTCAGGTTCATGTTGTCGACTCGTGTCAAAAAAAAATTGATAAAACAGACAAAATGAATATAGTTTTTCATAATTTGGGCTCTAGGGAGGGAATTAAGGGTCCAAAACACTCACCAGGAAAGGAATCTAATGCCTTTTATTGATCGGGAAAGAAGGAAACAGAAAAAAAGTCTTCCCTAAGTGATACACACTGTGGGACACTCCTTTGATGATGTTGGAACCAGAAAGCATCTCAGTAGATGCCTTTTGGTTTTGATCAATCCTTCTAAACCTCGATTACTTGTCCAGATCACCGAGCATGCTGGATACGAAAAGGATTCTAGGAAATGCTTTTAGTTTGGAATATTCCTTCAGAACTTTGATAATATTGGAAACAAAAATGATTCCAAGAAACGGCTTTTGAATTGGAACACTTCCTCGGAACTTTGGATAATGTGGGATACAAAAAGGATTCCAGGAAGTACCTTTCGGTTTGAATCAGTTCATCTTTACTTTGAAAATGTTGGATACAAAAGGGGTTCCAGGAAGTATTTTTCGGATTGGATCAGTTCTTCAGACCTCTAATAATGCTACATAAGAAAAGGATTCTAGGAAGCACCTTCTGGTTGAGATTAGTCTTTCAGAACTCTTATAATGCTGGAAATAAAATGGATTCTAGGGAGTGCATTTAGGCTTGGATTTCGAGTTTTTATAGATAATTTTCCAGTTTTCGTACATATTTCTACGTAAATATTGAATTTTTTACAAAATTTTTGAGTTTTGTAGCTGATTTTTAAATTTTTCTAGCTATTTTTTTAGTTTTTCTCGCTAATGGTTGGGTTTTCTAGCAATTTTTTGAGTTTTTATAGGTAATTTTTTAGTTTTTCATACTATTTTTTAAATTTTCTAGCTGATTTTAAATTTCTACTTCTTTCTAATTTTTGATTTTTTTTCTAGCTATCTAAAAACTTAATTTTTAAATTTTTAGCTAATTTTTGAATTTTTCCAGCTATCTTTAGAGATATAACTGATTTTTGAGTTTTCCTAGCCAATTTTTCATTTTTTCAGCTAAATTTTGAGTTATCTAGTTGTTTTTCAGTATTTCTAGCTAATTTTCTAGTTTTTCTAGCTAATTTTCCAGCTTTTCTCGCTAATGTTTGAGTTTTCTAGCTATTTTTTAGTTTTCTAGCAGATTTGAGACTCTTTCTAGCTAATTTTTGGATTTTCTAGGTATTTTGAGTTTTTCTACTCAATTTTTGAGTTTTTCTAGCTAACTTTCCAGTTTTTCTCGCTAATGTTTGAGTTTTCTAGCTATTTTTTAGTTTTCTAGCAGATTTGAGACTCTTTCTAGCTAATTTTTGGATTTTTCTAGGTATTTTGAGTTTTTCTACTCAATTTTTGAGTTTTTCTAGCTAACTTTCCAGTTTTTCTCGCTAATGTTTGAGTTTTCTAGCAGATTTGAGAGTCTTTCTAGCTAATTTTTGGATTTTCTAGGTATTTTGAGTTTTTCTACTCAATTTTTGAGTTTTTCTAGCTAACTTTCCAGTTTTTCTCGCTAATGTTTGAGTTTTCTAGCTATTTTTTAGTTTTCTAGCAGATTTGAGAGTCTTTCTAGCTAATTTTTGGATTTTTTAGGTATTTTGAGTTTTTCTACTCAATTTTTGAGTTTTTCTAGCTAACTTTCCAGTTTTTCTCGCTAATGTTTGAGTTTTCTAGCTATTTTTTAGTTTTCTAGCAGATTTGAGACTCTTTCTAGCTAATTTTTGGATTTTTCTAGGTATTTTGAGTTTTTCTACTCAATTTTTGAGTTTTTCTAGCTAACTTTCCAGTTTTTCTCGCTAATGTTTGAGTTTTCTAGCAGATTTGAGAGTCTTTCTAGCTAATTTTTGGATTTTCTAGGTATTTTGAGTTTTTCTACTCAATTTTTGAGTTTTTCTAGCTAACTTTCCAGTTTTTCTCGCTAATGTTTGAGTTTTCTAGCTATTTTTTAGTTTTCTAGCAGATTTGAGAGTCTTTCTAGCTAATTTTTGGATTTTTTAGGTATTTTGAGTTTTTCTACTCAATTTTTGAGTTTTTCTAGCTAACTTTCCAGTTTTTCTCGCTAATGTTTGAGTTTTCTAGCTATTTTTTAGTTTTCTAGCAGATTTGAGACTCTTTCTAGCTAATTTTTGGATTTTTCTAGGTATTTTGAGTTTTTCTACTCAATTTTTGAGTTTTTCTAGCTAACTTTCCAGTTTTTCTCGCTAATGTTTGAGTTTTCTAGCAGATTTGAGAGTCTTTCTAGCTAATTTTTGGATTTTCTAGGTATTTTGAGTTTTTCTACTCAATTTTTGAGTTTTTCTAGCTAACTTTCCAGTTTTTCTCGCTAATCTTTGAGTTTTCTAGCTATTTTTTAGTTTTCTAGCAGATTTGAGAGTCTTTCTAGCTAATTTTTAAGATTTTCTCGCTAATACTTGAGTTTTCTAATTATTTTTAAGTTTTTCTACTAATTTTTCAGTTTTTAACTATTTTTTGAATTTTTCCAGCTATCTTTAGAGTTACAACTGATTTTTCAGTTTTTCTAGCTAATTTTTAAATTTTTCTCGCTAATGCTTGAGTTTTCTAGTTATTTTTGTGTTTTTATAACTAATTTTTTAGTTTTTCATACTAATATTTGAGTTTTCTAGCAGATTCGAGAGTCTTTCTAGCTAATTTTTGATTTTTTCTAGGTATTTTAAGTTTTTCTACTCAATTTTTGAGTTTTTCTCGCTAATGCTTGAGTTTTCTAGTTATTTTTGTGGTTTTATAGCTAATTTTTTAGTTTTTCATACTAATTTTTTAGTTTTCTAGCGGATTCGTGAGTCTTTCTAGCTAATGTTTGAGTTTTTTTTTGCCTAATTTTCGAGTTTTTCTTCTTGAGTACAAACTACACCTTTTCATTCATTTCGTTACATGGTACTACACCGTCAGAAAGTTCTAGATGCTTGTAGGTGTACACTGAATATAAATTAGAGTTGAAAAAAAAATTTTTGCATATTTTTATTACCAGGAAATATTACGAGAATATTATTTTGGTTTCTTTTTTTTGGTACCACATTATAGAGGCCCAACGATATTATTGTGACCTTATTTTCAAAATTCCAACGATAACCTATCTATTAAGGTCATAGATGACCTTCAAGACCTTTAAATCTTTTCGGATGACTTCCATATGTTGGTGGGGATGTTAAAACTATTTCTGGAGAAAGAAAAAATCGTATTAGACTGAATTATCTTTCTTTATACAGGAAATATTTACAAAACTCGTAGTTACATCCTTGGTTTCGACGATCCTTACGTCCATGCCGATATCCCTCCAACGTATCATCTTCCTCAACTGCCGTCTTCGTCGACGAATTTGTCGTTACCTTCGACTAATCCGAATATGATGCGTCCTTTGTCTCCGATGATGAGTCCTCTTGTATCGCCTTCTTGGCAGTATCCAGCTACGCCGACGGGGCAGAATCAAGCTCCGTTCGTGGGAATGGTGCAACAGCCCCAGTTCGTGTATAATGTCGCTCAGACTAACGTGAATACTGGGTGAGTTGATAAGTTTTCAGTTTAAGATTCGTTTCAATTTTTCAAAATTTCATTAAAAATAAACTTTTTCTGCCCCCCATGTTAAAATTTAATCGTCCTAAGATCGAATTACTAACTGGAAATTAACCCAAATTGTTGGTAACGTTGAAATTAAAATAATTTTTAAGAAATTTTAATAAAAAAAACAAAATTAGATTTAATTGTTTTTTAAATTTTGTACTTCTTGATACGAGTCATTTAAAAACGGTAAAAAATAAGAAATACTTTGCTGTTAAAACGAAAAATAGTCATTCTAGAAAAATACACTGCCCAAAATAATTACATGAAAACATATCTACGATTATCCAATTCATAATTTTTTAAATGCCCTTTGTATAACTTATTTTTTTGAAGAATCCAATGGAAGGTGTAGGTTTCGACCCCATTTCTTTTGATACTGTAAAAATTAACCCAAATTGTTGGTAACGTTGAAATTAAAATAATTTTTAAGAAATTTTAATAAAAAAAAACAAAATTGGACTTAATTGTTTTCATAATTTTTTCTGAGTGTACTTTTTGATATGAATCATTTCAAAACGGTAAAAAATAAAAAATACTTTGCTGTTAAAACGAAAAATAGTCATTCTAGAAAAATACACTGCCCAAAATAATTACATGAAAACATATCTACGATTATCCAATTCATAATTTTTTAAATGCCCCTTGTATAACTTATTTTTTTGAAGAATCCAATGGAAGGTGTAGGTTTCGACCCCATTTCTTTTGATACTGTAAAAATTAACCCAAATTGTTGGTAACGTTGAAATTAAAATAATTTTTAAGAAATTTTAATAAAAAAAAAACAAAATTGGACTTAATTGTTTTCATAATTTTTTCTGAGTGTACTTTTTGATATGAATCATTTCAAAACGGTAAAAAATAAGAAATACTTTGCTGTTAAAACGAAAAATAGTCATTCTAAAAAAATACACTGCCCAAAATAATTACATGAAAACATATCTACGATTATCCAATTCATAATTTTTTAAATGCCCCTTGTATAACTTATTTTTTTGTAGAATCCAATGGAAGGTGTAGGTTTCGACCCCATTTCATTTGATACTGCAAAAATTAATCCAAATTGTTGGTAACGTTGAAATTAAAATAATTTTTAAGAAATTTTAATAAAAAAAAAACAAAATTGGACTTAATTGTTTTCATAATTTTTTCTGAGTGTACTTTTTGATATGAATCATTTCAAAACGGTAAAAAATAAAAAATACTTTGCTGTTAAAACGAAAAATAGTCATTCTAAAAAAATACACTGCCCAAAATAATTACATGAAAACATATCTACGATTATCCAATTCATAATTTTTTAAATGCCCTTTGTATAACTTATTTTTTTGTAGAATCCAATGGAAGGTGTAGGTTTCGACCCCATTTCATTTGATACTGCAAAAATTAATCCAAATTGTTGGTAACGTTGAAATTAAAATAATTTTTAAGAAATTTTAATAAAAAAAAACAAAATTGGACTTAATTGTTTTCATAATTTTTTCTGAGTGTACTTTTTGATATGAATCATTTCAAAACGGTAAAAAATAAAAAATACTTTGCTGTTAAAACGAAAAATAGTCATTCTAGAAAAATACACTGCCCAAAATAATTACATGAAAACATATCTACGATTATCCAATTCATAATTTTTTAAATGCCCCTTGTATAACTTATTTTTTTGAAGAATCCAATGGAAGGTGTAGGTTTCGACCCCATTTCTTTTGATACTGTAAAAATTAACCCAAATTGTTGGTAACGTTGAAATTAAAATAATTTTTAAGAAATTTTAATAAAAAAAAAACAAAATTGGACTTAATTGTTTTCATAATTTTTTCTGAGTGTACTTTTTGATATGAATCATTTCAAAACGGTAAAAAATAAGAAATACTTTGCTGTTAAAACGAAAAATAGTCATTCTAAAAAAATACACTGCCCAAAATAATTACATGAAAACATATCTACGATTATCCAATTCATAATTTTTTAAATGCCCCTTGTATAACTTATTTTTTTGTAGAATCCAATGGAAGGTGTAGGTTTCGACCCCATTTCATTTGATACTGCAAAAATTAATCCAAATTGTTGGTAACGTTGAAATTAAAATAATTTTTAAGAAATTTTAATAAAAAAAAAACAAAATTGGACTTAATTGTTTTCATAATTTTTTCTGAGTGTACTTTTTGATATGAATCATTTCAAAACGGTAAAAAATAAAAAATACTTTGCTGTTAAAACGAAAAATAGTCATTCTAAAAAAATACACTGCCCAAAATAATTACATGAAAACATATCTACGATTATCCAATTCATAATTTTTTAAATGCCCTTTGTATAACTTATTTTTTTGTAGAATCCAATGGAAGGTGTAGGTTTCGACCCCATTTCATTTGATACTGCAAAAATTAATCCAAATTGTTGGTAACGTTGAAATTAAAATAATTTTTAAGAAATTTTAATAAAAAAAAACAAAATTGGACTTAATTGTTTTCATAATTTTTTCTGAGTGTACTTTTTGATATGAATCATTTCAAAACGGTAAAAAATAAAAAATACTTTGCTGTTAAAACGAAAAATAGTCATTCTAGAAAAATACACTGCCCAAAATAATTACATGAAAACATATCTACGATTATCCAATTCATAATTTTTTAAATGCCCCTTGTATAACTTATTTTTTTGTAGAATCCAATGGAAGGTGTAGGTTTCGACCCCATTTCATTTGATACTGCAAAAATTAATCCAAATTGTTGGTAACGTTGAAATTAAAATAATTTTTAAGAAATTTTAATAAAAAAAAAACAAAATTGGACTTAATTGTTTTCATAATTTTTTCTGAGTGTACTTTTTGATATGAATCATTTCAAAACGGTAAAAAATAAGAAATACTTTGCTGTTAAAACGAAAAATAGTCATTCTAAAAAAATACACTGCCCAAAATAATTACATGAAAACATATCTACGATTATCCAATTCATAATTTTTTAAATGCCCCTTGTATAACTTATTTTTTTGAAGAATCCAATGGAAGGTGTAGGTTTCGACCCCATTTCATTTGATACTGCAAAAATTAACCCAAATTGTTGGTAACGTTGAAATTAAAATAATTTTTAAGAAATTTTAATAAAAAAAAAACCAAATTGGACTTAATTGTTTTCATAATTTTTTCTGAGTGTACTTTTTGATATGAATCATTTCAAAACGGTAAAAAATAAAAAATACTTTGCTGTTAAAACGAAAAATAGTCATTCTAGAAAAATACACTGCCCAGAATAATTACATGAAAACATATCTACGATTATCCAATTCATAATTTTTTAAATGCCCCTTGTATAACTTATTTTTTTGAAGAATCCAATGGAAGGTGTAGGTTTCGACCCCATTTCTTTTGATACTGTAAAAATTAACCCAAATTGTTGGTAACGTTGAAATTAAAATAATTTTTAAGAAATTTTAATAAAAAAAAAACCAAATTGGACTTAATTGTTTTCATAATTTTTTCTGAGTGTACTTTTTGATATGAATCATTTCAAAACGGTAAAAAATAAAAAATACTTTGCTGTTAAAACGAAAAATAGTCATTCTAGAAAAATACACTGCCCAGAATAATTACATGAAAACATATCTACGATTATCCAATTCATAATTTTTTAAATGCCCCTTGTATAACTTATTTTTTTGAAGAATCCAATGGAAGGTGTAGGTTTCGACCCCATTTCTTTTGATACTGTAAAAATTAACCCAAATTGTTGGTAACGTTGAAATTAAAATAATTTTTAAGAAATTTTAATAAAAAAAAAACAAAATTGGACTTAATTGTTTTCATAATTTTTTCTGAGTGTACTTTTTGATATGAATCATTTCAAAACGGTAAAAAATAAGAAATACTTTGCTGTTAAAACGAAAAATAGTCATTCTAAAAAAATACACTGCCCAAAATAATTACATGAAAACATATCTACGATTATCCAATTCATAATTTTTTAAATGCCCCTTGTATAACTTATTTTTTTGTAGAATCCAATGGAAGGTGTAGGTTTCGACCCCATTTCATTTGATACTGCAAAAATTAATCCAAATTGTTGGTAACGTTGAAATTAAAATAATTTTTAAGAAATTTTAATAAAAAAAAAACAAAATTGGACTTAATTGTTTTCATAATTTTTTCTGAGTGTACTTTTTGATATGAATCATTTCAAAACGGTAAAAAATAAAAAATACTTTGCTGTTGAAACGAAAAATAGTCATTCTAAAAAAATACACTGCCCAAAATAATTACATGAAAACATATCTACGATTATCCAATTCATAATTTTTTAAATGCCCTTTGTATAACTTATTTTTTTGTAGAATCCAATGGAAGGTGTAGGTTTCGACCCCATTTCATTTGATACTGCAAAAATTAATCCAAATTGTTGGTAACGTTGAAATTAAAATAATTTTTAAGAAATTTTAATAAAAAAAAAACAAAATTGGACTTAATTGTTTTCATAATTTTTTCTGAGTGTACTTTTTGATATGAATCATTTCAAAACGGTAAAAAATAAGAAATACTTTGCTGTTAAAACGAAAAATAGTCATTCTAAAAAAATACACTGCCCAAAATAATTACATGAAAACATATCTACGATTATCCAATTCATAATTTTTTAAATGCCCCTTGTATAACTTATTTTTTTGAAGAATCCAATGGAAGGTGTAGGTTTCGACCCCATTTCATTTGATACTGCAAAAATTAACCCAAATTGTTGGTAACGTTGAAATTAAAATAATTTTTAAGAAATTTTAATAAAAAAAAACAAAATTGGACTTAATTGTTTTCATAATTTTTTCTGAGTGTACTTTTTGATATGAATCATTTCAAAACGGTAAAAAATAAAAAATACTTTGCTGTTAAAACGAAAAATAGTCATTCTAGAAAAATACACTGCCCAAAATAATTACATGAAAACATATCTACGATTATCCAATTCATAATTTTTTAAATGCCCCTTGTATAACTTATTTTTTTGAAGAATCCAATGGAAGGTGTAGGTTTCGACCCCATTTCTTTTGATACTGTAAAAATTAACCCAAATTGTTGGTAACGTTGAAATTAAAATAATTTTTAAGAAATTTTAATAAAAAAAAAACCAAATTGGACTTAATTGTTTTCATAATTTTTTCTGAGTGTACTTTTTGATATGAATCATTTCAAAACGGTAAAAAATAAAAAATACTTTGCTGTTAAAACGAAAAATAGTCATTCTAGAAAAATACACTGCCCAGAATAATTACATGAAAACATATCTACGATTATCCAATTCATAATTTTTTAAATGCCCCTTGTATAACTTATTTTTTTGTAGAGTCCAATGGAAGGTGTAGGTTTCGACCCCATTTCATTTGATACTGCAAAAATGAATCCAAATTGTTGGTAACGTTGAAATTAAAATAATTTTTAAGAAATTTTAATAAAAAAAAACAAAATTGGACTTAATTGTTTTCATAATTTTTTCTGAGTGTACTTTTTGATATGAATCATTTCAAAACGGTAAAAAATAAAAAATACTTTGCTGTTAAAACGAAAAATAGTCATTCTAGAAAAATACACTGCCCAAAATAATTACATGAAAACATATCTACGATTATCCAATTCATAATTTTTTAAATGCCCTTTGTATAACTTATTTTTTTGTAGAATCCAATGGAAGGTGTAGGTTTCGACCCCATTTCATTTGATACTGCAAAAAATAATCCAAATTCTTGGTCAAGTTTAAATTAAAATAATATAATATAATAAAAGAACAAACTTAAATTTAAAATGTAAAAAATAATTAGAATTGAATTTTTCAGTATTCTATTATAAAAATTTTTTCAATAGCAGTTTTTTTAATGGATATTTAGTAAAGAGTACAAAATAATTCCTTTGCTATTTAAACCAAAAAAACATTCTTTTTAAAAAAATACATTACTCAAAATAATACATCGAATTTTTTCAAATACCCCCGTATAATTTTGAAGCAACTATGGAAAATTTAAGTTTCAACTTTATACCATTGGTTATAGTAAAAATTAATTTAAATGGGGGATTTCAGGGGTATATAATTAAAGATAAAAAATTGCATCCCTCCCCTAATCATTTTTTAAATTTTCTTTTAAACTGTTATGACAAAAAAATGATCATTAATAGATTTTGTGATATGAGAATGTAGAAAAAATTTTGGATCTATAAAAAAAATTAATTAGGCACAAAAAACTAAATTAAATATTGAAAAACTTTTTTTTTAAATTATTTTTTCTCAAAATGGGACAAATAATAAACATAACCTAAAAATTACTAGTTCACTTTATTAAATAATTAATTTAAGTACAACTTAATATGGTAATTATCACAATTTATAAAAAATATATCACAAATATTTTTAGTGTAATTTAAAATGAGTCAGAAAAAATATTTCATTATAAATATTTCGATTTAATTGTAGATAGTATTAGTAAAATCATCATTACAATTTTTCTTATTGTTATTTATAAAATTATTGAATTCAACTCTAAATCAAAATGTGGATGCATTCAAAATAGTAAAATTACAAAATTTTTCACAATTTTGAGGTGTTCAAACATAGAGGTCTTTGATAAATAGGAGAGGGAGTTCAAATAAAAAGAAAAAGCAGAGACTCAAAAAGAAAAAAACGGTCGGAAAAAAGCAGTTAGTAGGTCTGAAGAACGATATACTCCAAAAAATTGAAAAATTTTGATCTATAAACTAAGGACGATGGTAATTGGACCTAATTTTTTGTTTATAACAAAAAAATGTCTCCCAGCCAATTGAAATTAACAAATTATGAACAAAAAATCGATTATGAGGCATTTTCGACTATATATGACCGATATTTTCGAATTTTCCATATACGAGGGAAGCACTAAACATAATAAAAACAAATATATATTTTTTTCAAAATAATGATGTTTCATGTTATTTTCCAAGCAAAAGAAAAAGCCGAGACTCAGAAAGAAGTAGTTAGTAGGTCTGGAGAATGATAAACTCCATAAAAAAAATGAAAAATTTTGATCTATAAACTAAGGACGATGGTAAATTGGACCTAATTGTTTGTTTATAACAAAAAAAATATCTCCCAGCATCTTAAAAGTAAAAGTTATACACTGAAAATTGATTAAAAATTTTTTTGGATAATATACGAATGATATTCTTCAGTTTTGTTTATACAAAGGCAGTACAAATCATAAGAAAAAGAAAGAAATACTATTTTTAAGAAAAATGACATGTTAATTAAGTTTCAGAACTTGATGAAACTTGAAAATCAGCAGATGGTAGATATGAAAAACGATAACTATCAATTGGAAACAAAAAAATTGTAAAATATTGAACCATAAACTAAAGACAATTGTAAATTGGACCTATTCTTTGGAAAATGATGAAAACATATGTCTTTCAGCTGTTTTATAAGCAAAATATGTAGAAAAAATGATCTAAAACCTTTTAGTACAATATATGAGCGACATTTTTCATTGTTTGATGTACGAGGGCAATACCAATCGTAATAAAAACGAGGAAACATATTTTTTCAGTTTCCAAATTTAACGATATAGTTAATAAGTTTCAGAGCATTGGAAAAAAGCAGTTAGGAGATCTGGAAAACGATAACTATCAATTGGAAACAAAAAAATCGTAAAATATTGAACCATAAACTAAAGACAATTGTAAATTGGACCTATTCTTTGGAAAATGATGAAAACATATGTCTCTCAGCTGTTTTATAAGCAAAATATGTAAAAAAAATGATCTAAAACCTTTTAGTACAATATATGAGCGACATTTTTCATTGTTTGATGTACGAGGGCAATACCAATCGTAATAAAAACGAGGAAACATATTTTTTCAGTTTCCAAATTTAACGATATAGTTAATAAGTTTCAGAGCATTGGAAAAAAGCAGTTAGGACATCTGGAAAAAGATAACTATCAATTGGAAACAAAAAAATCGTAAAATATTGAACCATAAACTAAAGACAATTGTAAATCGGACCTATTCTTTGGAAAATGATGAAAACATATATCTCTCAGCTGTTTTATGAGCAAAATATGTAAAAAAAAAATGATCTAAAACCTTTTAGTACAATATATGAGCGACATTTTTCATTGTTTGATGTACGAGGGCGATACCAATCGTAATAAAAACGAGGAAACATATTTTTTCAGTTTCCAAATTTAACGATATAGTTAATAAGTTTCAGAGCATTGGAAAAAAGCAGTTACGACATCTGGAAAAAGATAACTATCAATTGGAAACAAAAAAATCGTAAAATATTGAACCATAAACTAAAGACAATTGTAAATTGGACCTATTCTTTGGAAAATGATGAAAACATATGTCTCTCAGCTGTTTTATAAGCAAAATATGTAAAAAAAATGATCTAAAACCTTTTAGTACAATATATGAGCGACATTTTTCATTGTTTGATGTACGAGGGCAATACCAATCGTAATAAAAACGAGGAAACATATTTTTTCAGTTTCCAAATTTAACGATATAGTTAATAAGTTTCAGAGCATTGGAAAAAAGCAGTTACGACATCTGGAAAAAGATAACTATCAATTGGAAACAAAAAAATCGTAAAATATTGAACCATAAACTAAAGACAATTGTAAATTGGACCTATTCTTTGGAAAATGATGAAAACATATGTCTCTCAGCTGTTTTATAAGCAAAATATGTAGAAAAAATGATCTAAAACCTTTTAGTACAATATATGAGCGACATTTTTCATTGTTTGATGTACGAGGGCGATACCAATCGTAATAAAAACGAGGAAACATATTTTTTCAGTTTCCAAATTTAACGATATAGTTAATAAGTTTCAGAGCATTGGAAAAAAGCAGTTAGGACATCTGGAAAAAGATAACTATCAATTGGAAACAAAAAAATCGTAAAATATTGAACCATAAACTAAAGACAATTGTAAATTGGACCTATTCTTTGGAAAATGATGAAAACATATGTCTCTCAGCTGTTTTATAAGCAAAATATGTAAAAAAAATGATCTAAAACCTTTTAGTACAATATATGAGCGACATTTTTCATTGTTTGATGTACGAGGGCAATACCAATCGTAATAAAAACGAGGAAACATATTTTTTCAGTTTCCAAATTTAACAATATAGTTAATAAGTTTCAGAGCATTGGAAAAAAGCATTTAGGACATCTGGAAAAAGATAACTATCAATTGGAAACAAAAAAATCGTAAAATATTGAACCATAAACTAAAGACAATTGTAAATCGGACCTATTCTTTGGAAAATGATGAAAACATATATCTCTCAGCTGTTTTATGAGCAAAATATGTAAAAAAAAAATGATCTAAAACCTTTTAGTACAATATATGAGCGACATTTTTCATTGTTTGATGTACGAGGGCAATACCAATCGTAATAAAAACGAGGAAACATATTTTTTCAGTTTCCAAATTTAACGATATAGTTAATAAGTTTCAGAGCATTGGAAAAAAGCAGTTAGGACATCTGGAAAAAGATAACTATCAATTGGAAACAAAAAAATCGTAAAATATTGAACCATAAACTAAAGACAATTGTAAATCGGACCTATTCTTTGGAAAATGATGAAAACATATATCTCTCAGCTGTTTTATGAGCAAAATATGTAAAAAAAAAATGATCTAAAACCTTTTAGTACAATATATGAGCGACATTTTTCATTGTTTGATGTACGAGGGCAATACCAATCGTAATAAAAACGAGGAAACATATTTTTTCAGTTTCCAAATTTAACGATATAGTTAATAAGTTTCAGAGCATTGGAAAAAAGCAGTTAGGACATCTGGAAAAAGATAACTATCAATTGGAAACAAAAAAATCGTAAAATATTGAACCATAAACTAAAGACAATTGTAAATTGGACCTATTCTTTGGAAAATGATGAAAACATATGTCTCTCAGCTGTTTTATAAGCAAAATATGTAAAAAAAATGATCTAAAACCTTTTAGTACAATATATGAGCGACATTTTTCATTGTTTGATGTACGAGGGCAATACCAATCGTAATAAAAACGAGGAAACATATTTTTTCAGTTTCCAAATTTAACGATATAGTTAATAAGTTTCAGAGCATTGGAAAAAAGCAGTTAGGACATCTGGAAAAAGATAACTATCAATTGGAAACAAAAAAATCGTAAAATATTGAACCATAAACTAAAGACAATTGTAAATCGGACCTATTCTTTGGAAAATGATGAAAACATATATCTCTCAGCTGTTTTATGAGCAAAATATGTAAAAAAAAAATGATCTAAAACCTTTTAGTACAATATATGAGCGACATTTTTCATTGTTTGATGTACGAGGGCAATACCAATCGTAATAAAAACGAGGAAACATATTTTTTCAGTTTCCAAATTTAACGATATAGTTAATAAGTTTCAGAGCATTGGAAAAAAGCATTTAGGACATCTGGAAAAAGATAACTATCAATTGGAAACAAAAAAATCGTAAAATATTGAACCATAAACTAAAGACAATTGTAAATTGGACCTATTATTTGGAAAATGATGAAAACATATGTCTCTCAGCTGTTTTATAAGCAAAATATGTAGAAAAAATGATCTAAAATCATTTAGTACAATATAAAAGCGACATATTTCATTGTTTGATGTACGAGGGCGATACCAATCGTAATAAAAACGAGGAAACATATTTTTTCAGTTTCCAAATTGTAACGATATGGTTAGTAAGCTTCTAAGAATCAGAAAAAAGCAGTTAGGACATCTGGAAAACGATAACCATCAATTGGAAACAAAAAATATTGCACCATAAACTAAAGACAATAGTAAATTGGACTTATTCTTTGGAAAATGATGAAAACATATATCTCTCAGCTGTTTTATGAGCAAAATATGTAAAAAAAAAATGATCTAAAACCTTTTAGTACAATATATGAGCGACATTTTTCATTGTTTGATGTACGAGGGCAATACCAATCGTAATAAAAACGAGGAAACATATTTTTTCAGTTTCCAAATTTAACGATATAGTTAATAAGTTTCAGAGCATTGGAAAAAAGCATTTAGGACATCTGGAAAAAGATAACTATCAATTGGAAACAAAAAAATCGTAAAATATTGAACCATAAACTAAAGACAATTGTAAATTGGACCTATTATTTGGAAAATGATGAAAACATATGTCTCTCAGCTGTTTTATAAGCAAAATATGTAGAAAAAATGATCTAAAATCATTTAGTACAATATAAAAGCGACATATTTCATTGTTTGATGTACGAGGGCGATACCAATCGTAATAAAAACGAGGAAACATATTTTTTCAGTTTCCAAATTGTAACGATATGGTTAGTAAGCTTCTAAGAATCAGAAAAAAGCAGTTAGGACATCTGGAAAACGATAACCATCAATTGGAAACAAAAAATATTGCACCATAAACTAAAGACAATAGTAAATTGGACTTATTCTTTGGAAAATGATGAAAACATATATCTCTCAGCTGTTTTATGAGCAAAATATGTAAAAAAAAAATGATCTAAAACCTTTTAGTACAATATATGAGCGACATTTTTCATTGTTTGATGTACGAGGGCGATACCAATCGTAATAAAAACGAGGAAACATATTTTTTCAGTTTCCAAATTTAACGATATAGTTAATAAGTTTCAGAGCATTGGAAAAAAGCAGTTACGACATCTGGAAAAAGATAACTATCAATTGGAAACAAAAAAATCGTAAAATATTGAACCATAAACTAAAGACAATTGTAAATTGGACCTATTATTTGGAAAATGATGAAAACATATGTCTCTCAGCTGTTTTATAAGCAAAATATGTAGAAAAAATGATCTAAAATCATTTAGTACAATATATGAGCGACATTTTTCATTGTTTGATGTACGAGGGCGATACCAATCGTAATAAAAACGAGGAAACATATTTTTTCAGTTTCCAAATTGTAACGATATGGTTAGTAAGCTTCTAAGAATCAGAAAAAAGCAGTTAGGACATCTGGAAAACGATAACCATCAATTGGAAACAAAAAATATTGCACCATAAACTAAAGACAATAGTAAATTGGACTTATTCTTTTGAAATTGATGAAAACATATGTGCCAGCACATTTAGATGCAATTTAGGTAGAAAAAATCATTTTTTACAATATATGAGCGACATTTGTTCATGTTGAATATACGAGGACGATACCAATAGTAATAAAAACGTGGAAACACATTTTCTAGCCTCCGAATTTTACGATATCGTAAATAAATTTTAAAACATCGTTAGTAGAACTGGAAAACGATAAACGCCAATCGGAAACTAAAAAATTTCAATAAAAACCTTTGTAAATAGGAAACGGAACCTAATTAAGAAAAACTTGTAACACAAAATGACATATACTCACTAAAAATGTCAATTTGACAAGTTTTTCATTATTTCGAAATATTTGAACATACAAATAACAACGAAATACTTTTTTTAATACCCCAATTTTGAAATATTTTCCTTCGGTCGACGCTTTTCCTCATTTTTATCTCTCGATTCCAATTTAACACTCACAAAAGTCACAAAGTCACTTAAGTCGATGGTTTGGGCGATTCTACTGATTCGGGTCCTTACGTTGATTATATTTTGGTTTTAATTTAACTTACATCGATCGATTTGTAAGTTCCGAAATTTAGTATCGGATACTCACTTAAATTGTCTTCAATCCATTCTATAACAGAAGAAGGTGTATCTATAACGAACATAATCGATTTCCTGAACCCACCCTCTATCAGACCGTATTTAATTATGGTCGCGCAATTTTTTTGTATCAAATTGTATTTATTCAACTTATTATCTTCAACGAAACCGTACCACCATTTTTTTATACGGTTTTCGTCGACGCACTGACTCGGTATTTTCAATATAACATCTGCTGGTAGATTATATTCCGCTTCGATGTCGTCTTGGTAATTCCTGCTAAATTTCACTGGTTTCTTTAACGATGTCGCGTTCAGGTTATTTATATCCGGTACCTTACGTTCGTTGATTTTTCTACATTTTCCCGGTTTGATTAATTGTTTGTCTTCTTGGGGCCAATAACTGATGTAAGTACCGTCAGTTAGTTCCATGGAAAGGTGTCCCACGCACCTGAACGACCTAAAATCCCACTTGTATATCGTTACCATAGTCTTAAATTACTTATAAAACTTTCCAATATACATTTTCAATTCTGTAGTTGATGAAATTGATTCGATTTATTTCTTTTTTCACTTTATTACACATAAAATAACCTAACAATACGATATCAGTTAATAAAATTAAATTTAACTAAATTATTCCATATAAATTGTGATAAAAAATTAATTTTAGCAACAATACTACAATTTGTTTAAGTCTCCATGTTTTTTAAAATCCTTAAAAACAATTTTTTCGTTTAGTTATAATCACCACGAAACATTTTATACTATAAATTAGTTTAGTATAACAAACTAAACAAGAAATTAATCAGCTACATCATCGATATATATAAAAACATTCAAATATTTTAGTCAGATTTCTGTAAACGTCCTGATTTAATAGCAATGACTGAATGGACCTTACAGAAATCGCGTATCTACTATTTAAATTACGTAAAAAAGTATCGTAAACGATATATTGTTTAAAGAAAACGAAAGAAATACTTTTTTAGTTTGGATGCAATCGTTTCAGGTATCATTCGATGAATCAGACGCAGTTTACATCGAAAACTTACGCGCATGAGCAATCTAACGATATTAACGGTTACTCTACTATTTCGAGCAACAATTCGTCTCTTTCTACGGGTTCTAGTCCGAGAAACTCCACGCCCACATCCCAAAAACAATTCGGAGATGCACAAAGTCAAAGAACTGGTAAGTATGTTGGAAATAATGACACTTTTCCCTTAGATACATTTTTTTTAATCAACGCGGCGGAAGGAAACTTGGAACTAATTGATAGAGACACTGTTTGGTCCTTCGAGCCGGGTATAAACCAAAGTCTTGTAAGATTAGGTATTGAAATTGTGAGTTATCGTGGAAATATTTGATTAAAACATTTTTTGGTTCTTCCAGACGGATATAAACTAAAATCCTGAAGATTAGGCTGTGAAATTGTGAGTCTTCAAGGAAATAATTGATAATGTCACTGTTTGGTCCTTCGAGCCGGGTATAAACCAAAGTTTTGTTAAGATTAGGTATTTAAATTGTGAGTTATCGTGGAAATATTTGATTAAAACATTTTTTGATCCTTCGATACGGTTATAAACTAAAATCCTGTAAGATTAGGCTGTGAAATTGTGAGTCTTCAAGGAAATAATTGATAATGTCACTGTTTGGTCCTTCGAGCCGGGTATAAACCAAAGTTTTGTTAAGATTAGGTATTTAAATTGTGAGTTATCGTGGAAATATTTGATTAAAACATTTTTTGATCCTTCGATACGGTTATAAACTAAAATCCTGTAAGATTAGGCTGTGAAATTGTGAGTCTTCAAGGAAATAATTGATAATGTCACTGTTTGGTCCTTCGAGCCGGGTATAAACCAAAGTTTTGTTAAGATTAGGTATTTAAATTGTGAGTTATCGTGGAAATATTTGATTAAAACATTTTTTGATCCTTCGATACGGATATAAACTAAAATCCTGTAAGATTAGGCTGTGAAATTGTGAGTCTTCAAGGAAATAATTGATAGAGACACTGTTTGGTCCATCGAGCTAGATATAAACCAAAGTCTTGTTAAGATTAGGTATTGAAATTGTGAGTCTTCATGGTACTAATAGATAATGACACTGTTTGGTCCTTCGAGCCGGGTATAAACCAAAGTTTTGTTAAGATTAGGTATTTAAATTGTGAGTTATCGTGGAAATATTTGATTAAAACACTTTTTGATCCTTCGATACGGATATAAACTAAAATCCTGTAAGATTAGGTTGTGTAATTGTGTTTTCGTTGAAATGTTTTATTAAAACACTGTTTGGTCCTTCGAGCCGGGTATAAACCAAAGTCTTGTAAGATTAGGTATTGAAATTGTGAGTTTTGTGGGAAATAATTGATAAAGACACTCAAAAAAAACATTTTTTTGTTGATTTACTTCTTTTACTTGAAGATCTGTCATCAGTCCTGTCAGAAATGAATTTTTCTCCCGGTTATCACGGCACTTCGGTGGATAAAAGACAAGATAAGAACAATCTGGTACCGAGCGATTTAGAAAATAAACGAATGTTGGGATTCAAATTGATGCAGAACAAAAACGTAGCCGGCGCGTCCAGACAACCGAACAACTCTTGGTCAGGATATTACATAAGCCATACGAGCCCTACGCCGTTTTCCGATACTTTAAAACATAAAAAAGAAGACGACGTATGGTGTACGCCCCCCAAACGCAACAACGACGGTTACAACTGCAACGTCACCACAACATTTAATACCAGCAATATATTGGATCAAACTTCAAGTCACGTTTTGAATAAATTAGTCAGCTCCGATTGGCCCGATTTAGCGACGATGTTGACGTCTTTGGGACTCGAGAGATACATCGGGGTATTTACGGCCCACGAAATCGATTTGACGATATTTGCGACTTTGATTGACGAAGACCTTGTTGAAATAGGCATCACCCCCTTCGGGGCTAGAAGAAGAATCATGCTGGCCATAACTGGTAAGTTTCTTTTTATAAAAATTCTGTCATTTCATGTCAGTTGTCAGTTTTCGTGGGTATAATTGATAGAGACACTGTTTGGTGCTTCGAGCCGGGTATAAACCAAAGTTTTGTTAAGATTAGGTATTGAAATTGTGAGTTTTCGAGGAAGTAATTGATAAGGACACCCGAAAAATTGTTTACTACTTGAAGTATACACCCTCGAGCAATAAAAGCTACGAAAATAAAATTGTTAGTTCGGATGGGGACAAAGTATGTATATATTATGGTTCAAATATCATTTTAGATCAAAGTTATTTCATATTTTGATCATCCAAGGGGATATGTCGCGTCAAAAGGCTCTAAGACTATAAAACTGGTCTTATCATTACTAGGATTTCGATTCCTTCAAATTTTTTCATACATATAGAGTCGAAGGTACTACTTGTGGTTCTAACCTAACCTTTGGACAAGATGTAGAACATTCTATTCGACCATCGGTGGTATTACAAGTCGAAATTATCCTTAGCAAGCTCTACAATATCCTACGGTCAATAGATATCCAGTTAAAGACTATTTGGTCCGTAAATGGAACTTCGGAGGGGGAGGGGGAAATAAATTTATATATAAATAGCACTTGGAAGTCAGAAATTCGATGTGATCCTTGCTAGTATCAAATATCCGATAAAAAATGCTGCATTAGGGGTTGCTGGGGGGTGTAAGTTATCAAATACGAGTTTGTCTTCTATTTAAACAGGAATTCTGAAAAAAAAAATTGTCACATAAGGCCTGTTGGTTGGTACTTACGTAATGAAACAATTAGTTGAAAAAATGTTGTTCTTTCCGAGGCTGCGGTGGATACATTTCAGTACTTTTAAGTACATTTCCGGCTAATGACGTCACAATGGTACCTTATTTTGTTCCCCATTCGGTTTTTTGTATGCTCTGGAGATGATAAGACTCCAAAAATGCTTTTGGATGCTGGGAAATCAGCTGTTAGTGCTCTCCACGTTGATTCTATTAATTGGAGAGTACTCTTGGGACTGTGGAGGATATATTTCACTACTTTCAAGTACATTTCCAGCTAATGACGTCACAATGGTACCTTATTTTGTTCCCCATTGGGTTTTTTGTATGCTCTGGAGATGATAAGACTCCAAAAATGCTTTTGGATGCTGGGAAATCAGCTGTTAGTGCTCTCCACGTTGATTCTATTAATTGGAGAGTACTCTTGGGACTGTGGAGGATATATTTCACTACTTTCAAGTACATTTCCGGCTAATGACGTCACAATGGTACCTTATTTTGTTCCCCATTCGGTTTTTTGTATGCTCTGGAGATGATAAGACTCCAAAAATGCTTTTGGATGCTGGGAAATCAGCTGTTAGTGCTCTCCACGTTGATTCTATTAATTGGAGAGTACTCTTGGGACTGTGGAGGATATATTTCACTACTTTCAAGTACATTTCCGGCTAATGACGTCACAATGGTACCTTATTTTGTTCCCCATTCGGTTTTTTGTATGCTCTGGAGATGATAAGACTCCAAAAATGCTTTTGGATGCTGGGAAATCAGCTGTTAGTGCTCTCCACGTTGATTCTATTAATTGGAGAGTACTCTTGGGACTGTGGAGGATATATTTCACTACTTTCAAGTACATTTCCGGCTAATGACGTCACAATGGTACCTTATTTTGTTCCCCATTGGGTTTTTTGTATGCTCTGGAGATGATAAGACTCCAAAAATGCTTTTGGATGCTGGGAAATCAGCTGTTAGTGCTCTCCACGTTGATTCTATTAATTGGAGAGTACTCTTGGGACTGTGGAGGATATATTTCACTACTTTCAAGTACATTTCCAGCTAATGACGTCACAATGGTACCTTATTTTGTTCCCCATTGGGTTTTTTGTATGCTCTGGAGATGATAAGACTCCAAAAATGCTTTTGGATGCTGGGAAATCAGCTGTTAGTGCTCTCCACGTTGATTCTATTAATTGGAGAGTACTCTTGGGACTGTGGAGGATATATTTCACTACTTTCAAGTACATTTCCGGCTAATGACGTCACAATGGTACCTTATTTTGTTCCCCATTCGGTTTTTTGTATGCTCTGGAGATGATAAGACTCCAAAAATGCTTTTGGATGCTGGGAAATCAGCTGTTAGTGCTCTCCACGTTGATTCTATTAATTGGAGAGTACTCTTGGGTCTGTGGAGGATATATTTCACTACTTTCAAGTACATTTCCGGCTAATGACGTCACAATGGTACCTTATTTTGTTCCCCATTCGGTTTTTTGTATGCTCTGGAGATGATAAGACTCCAAAAATGCTTTTGGATGCTGGGAAATCAGCTGTTAGTGCTCTCCACGTTGATTCTATTAATTGGAGAGTACTCTTGGGACTGTGGAGGATATATTTCACTACTTTCAAGTACATTTCCAGCTAATGACGTCACAATGGTACCTTATTTTGTTCCCCATTGGGTTTTTTGTATGCTCTGGAGATGATAAGACTCCAAAAATGCTTTTGGATGCTGGGAAATCAGCTGTTAGTGCTCTCCACGTTGATTCTATTAATTGGAGAGTACTCTTGGGACTGTGGAGGATATATTTCACTACTTTCAAGTACATTTCCGGCTAATGACGTCACAATGGTACCTTATTTTGTTCCTCATTCGGTTTTTTGTATGCTCTAGAGATGACAAGACTCCAAAAATGCTTTTGGATGCTGGGGAATCAGCTGTTGGTGCTCTCCACGTTGATTCTATTAATTGGAGAGTACTCTTGGGACTGTGGAGGATATATTTCACTACTTTCAAGTACATTTCCGGCTAATGACATTACAATGGTACTTTATTTTGTTCCCCATTCAGTTTTTTGTATGTTCTGGAGCTGAATAGACTCCAAAAATGCTTTTAAATGCTGGGGAATCATCTGATCGTGGCTCTATGCCCATTTCATTAATTGGAGAAGAGAAAAAACGTTATTGGGATCCACAGGAAGTAAGGAGGGGTTACGGTTTCGAATTGGTTGGAAAAAATTGTTCAAAAGAGGTTTCCTGAAAATTATTCTACCATTCACAGGTTTAATAAAAAAACATGGACCTTCAAAGTTATTATCAGTCCATATTCTCATCCACGCGTTCATAAAAAATCTTCTATTGTACTCGTTTCGATAACCAAATTATCGTCTTCAGGATTCGAAAGTGAATGAACTACTTTTAATGTCTGAAGATGATAGTTCGGTTATCGAAACGCGAGTCAAACAGTGTAAACAACAAAAAATGTTCATTAACAGAATAATATTCGGTATTTAGATATTATACACGTTGTCCCAGTTAAAGTTAGAGTTAACTATTGTGCTAAAGCCGTCTCTGGGTTTGTACGTTTAATATGAGATTCGTTTATATCGTATACAACAGGTGGATGTACTAAAATTTTATGATATATAATTTTTGAAATGGAATTATGTATTTTTAGAGCTTAACAAAAGGTCCAACACATTTTTGGCCGCACCAGGTGCCGAAAGAAAAAATTCCCCTATGAAATCTTCGAATACTTACCCAACAACCAACGAACCTAAATGGTAACACAAAAATTTATGAATGAGGCAATAAAAAAATTTTCATAAATCGGTATAACAAACAATTTGGCGTTGTTTGAAATTGAAAAAAAAAATTGTTTTCGAAAGTTTGAAAAAAAAACTGCAAACGATTTTAATTGAATTTTTTTTTATAAAAATTTGTGAATATTTTATTTTGTGAGGTTATGAATTTTAGATTCGAATTTTCCCCTCACATAATTAATAAAATGTTCTGAAAATCATCAAGACGTTCGAGGATTAATTCACCCCGTCACTGCAGTCTACTAGATATTAGATTTCAGTTTTTTTTTTCATTTTTTCGAAGTAAAACTTCCTTAAAGGGTGACTTTACTTATTTTTTTTATAAATTTATGTTTAAATTTAAGCTCTATTTAAGTATTCGATTAATTATTTATGTCTTGATATTTGTGATAATGAATTTTTGAATTTATATATTTATTGCTATTTGTTATTTAAATTAAATGTTGACTTACGATCGAAAAATACCGAAATGTTTTACAACATCATTCAGTGATTTAAAATGAAGTCTAAAAAGTATAAAATCAACAAAACCCAACGAAATTGTTGCTAATTGGTAGCTGGATTAACATTAATACTAAATTTGAATTAAGGGAGCTGTAGCTGATTAGTTGCTTCTTACCACAGTATAAACAATTTGTTGCTAATGGCTTTTGTCATTATACTAAATAGAAACAAGTTTCAAATACAATAATTTTGAATCGTCCTAAATATGAAAAGTTGTTGCTAATTTGTAGCTGATTGGTAACTGAAACTTTCGTTGTTTTCTTATTATAAACAACTTGTTGCTAATGAATGATGTCATTATACAAAATAACAATTGTTTTTTTAATTACAACATTTAATTATGCCAGCTGGTCATGTTTTTTCTAATTACTTTTAAGATTATGTGGAATTTCTTGCTAATTAGTTGCTGATTCCTCATATTAAAACCAATTCTACATTAAGGTAGAAAAAATAATATTAAATCGCTCTGTATAAGAAATCTTGTTGCTAATGTGTAACTAGGAATCTTGTTGCTAATGTGCAGCTGATTAGTTTCTTGAAAAATTCCGTTGTTTTCACAGTATAAATAGTTTTTTGCTAATTCTGTCATTGTACAAAATAGAAACAAGTTTCAAATACAATAATTTTGAATCGTCCTAAATATGAAAAGTTGTTGCTAATTTGTAGCTGATTGGTAACTGAAACTTTCGTTGTTTTCTTATTATAAACAACTTGTTGCTAATGAATGATGTCATTATACAAAATAACAATTGTTTTTTTAATTACAACATTCAATTATGCCAGCTAGTCATGTTTTTTCTAATTACTTCTAAGATTATGTGGAATTTCTTGCTAATTAGTTGCTGATTCCTCATATTAAAACCAATTCTACATTAAGGTAGAAAAAATAATATTAAATCGCTCTGTATAAGAAATCTTGTTGCTAATGTGTAACTAGGAATCTTGTTGCTAATCTGCAGCTGATTAGTTTCTTGAAAAATTCCGTTGTTTTCTTATTATAAACAACTTGTTGCTAATGGATTCTGTCATTATACAAAATAGGAATTTTTTTTCAAATTTTCTAAAATTAATTTGACAACTAGACACATATTTTTTTGCTAATTAGTTGCAAATACAGTTATTTTTGAATAGTTTCATATAGGAAAAGCTGTTGCTAATTTATAGCTGAAAATTTAGTTGTTTTTTCAGTATGAACAATTTGTTACTGAAAATTCTATTACGAGGAATCTTTTAGAGCAATTTTTGGTAGTCAATTAGCAACAAATTTAATTATTTAATCGAAGAATATTTCTGAAGAATTAATTGAAGTAATTAAACTGATTAGCAACAATTTCATTTTTCGATTATGTTAAACTGATCTATTAAAATACAGCTCCTCGAAGCGAATAAATTTGATATAAAAAAAATATTTTAAAAATAACGTTAATATAGATTTTTTCATAACAAAATATACAATAATTATTTATAAAAAGTTAACAATGTATTATGAATATTATCCGTATTGTGTAACTTTTAAATTAGTGTATATCGAAGAAGAAATATTTACTGTCAGTATTTCCGTTATAATTAGACGTCATTTGACAGTTTCAAATCGACCCCAAAATATTTTTCACCCTTTGTAGGACTTTCGTACTAGAAAAATAAAAAAAAACAAGTATAGTATATCTGTGATTAAACTATATGCTTAATTTCGATAAAGGTACCCGTTAATGGTTCTACAATTTCGATTTGGTACCGAATCGCTTTAGCTAGCTATATAATGACGTCATAAGTTAATTTTTTTGAGATATCTTTATATTTTAGCATCAAATTATTTATTGAAACATCATATTCGTTGAGTGTTTTAGATAAATAATGTTTGTCTGATTTGTTTATTGACAGTAATGTTTGTCTAGCGTTTTTTATATATATTTATATTTTTTTTTACGTTAAATGATTGTGATATTTTTTAGGCATAATATAATAAATATTATTTTTCTCTATTTATTAATAATAATTCGTATAATCGTAGTAATATTATGTAATTTTAAGATTTTATACATATTATGATCTGTAAACAAAAGTTTTAATTTGTTGGTTTCACTTTATTCGATGATTAAATTAATAATTTTTTTATTATATATGAATTGAAACTTTTGTCAAATTAGTTAAGTACCGAACGAATTGTAAAAAAAATATACATAGACTTAGGAATTATTATTTACATATTGAATTGAATTAAATTTGTTGCTATTTTCATCACAGTTATTTTTATTATTCTGTCACTACTCACTTATATGACCCAAAAATGTTTAAAACTTGAAAAAACTTGGACAAAAGCGGTCGCAGTTGGATTAAAACGGCCACGATTGGACAAAAACGGACATAGTCGGACCAAACGGCCACAGTTGGACAAAATGATTTTTATTGATTTAGATAACTCAAAATACACATTTGTATTGTGTGTCCAGGTAATTTACCATCTCAAGGAGTCGTTGGATATTGACTTTGGTTGATGGGGTACTGCGCCTACCTTTATCGGACGCTCCTATGTTGACATAAGCAGGGACTATGACAAATCCTCCCTTTCCCCTCAGGGCTCTGGGCGAATAGAGACCATGAAACCCACTACTCTCTCTTGTAGTGGGAAAGGATGGTAATTTATTAAAAAAAACTTTTAAAGATTTCTAAATAAACACCCTGAGCTTCTTTGAAACTTATTTTGATGAAACAAAATTAGTTCACCATATTTTTGGATCACACCTGGTATTTACATAGTTTCTACTTCGATACTTCTATTAACAAAAGACCGAGGCTTCTAACCTGGAACCCTGGAACTCCAGGTAAACAGGTAAATCCTGTTAAAAAGCCAAGAAGTCTGCAGTAGCAGGACGGAAGGACGATTGGATCTGCAGCTAGCGGGACAACCCAATGAACGGTTCATTCCGCAGACAATAGAAACTTTATTTATTTCTAACATTATACCTATTTTTACAACACAATAAAAGAACCATTTTTGCAATTCATTTCTAATAATCTCTCCACAAAATGTTCCCTTTATCATAAATCTGCTTAATACAAAATCTTTAGTGTACGGTATAAGAATCGAAATCAGCTGATTTTGTCATTAAATTGACAGTGTTAAAATGGTCTATAGATTGGAGACACTACAGCTAATAAATGTCTTGTAGCTGAATAGCCCTACTAGACATGGTCTAATTCGTAACAAATTTAGGTTAGAAACAAAAAGATTAATCTAATTTAGACATACTGAAAGCAATTCAACTAATATTAATTATTTAATTAAAAACAATAAAATAATGTTAGAAACAATGAAGTAAAATAGGATATATGCATTACAAGAATCAAACCACAGAACATACCCTAATAAGAAATCCAAACTTAGTTGTTATTTGGTGCCCTCAATGGTACTTGGTAGAACTAATCTATTTGCACATTGCGTTTGGGAAATTTAAACAAATGATTATTTATCTTTACAATTGACATGCGACAGTAAAGACACATTTTATTACACTAGTGCCATGATTGGTAAGTGGCAGAACTAAATTTGTGTTACTGAAATTTAGATGCAAGTTGACCTTCTTATTGGGTATGCTCTGTGAATCAAACAATGTGGTTAAATAGTTCAAATTGACGAGGCCTAGTTCATGCCAATATGGCGATTTTAACAGTTAATGTCGGTATTTAAAAAAAAAACGTATTTCAAGTTTGTAAAATAGAGTTGTTACTGTGGGAAGGAATGAAATTTATTTTTTGATACAAAAACTAAAGTAAGGCAACAGTAATACAATTTCGTATACGAAGTTCTTTGTACTTCGAAGTTTCCCTACAAATTCAATCTTTTAGAATTCTTAAATTTAGAAACAAGAACACAATTTCACTTTATTTAATGTATAAGGTATTTATTTATATAAAAATTTAGTATTATCTCTATATATTTCGAGTAAAAATAACAAATTTTTATTAGTGCAATATTTTAAATCTTGTTTATGCAGACAAAATTATAACTAAATTGGAATTAACATTAACCCAAATTTCCTTTTTGTCAATTTTCGGTTTATGCATTAAATGAAGGATAATTATAAATTATTGGTAAAGCAACGAAATTCCCTGTATAAGCCCCTTTTGTTATACAAATGTGGAAAGCTTCTACTTTCAGACATTGCCTTTTCTTATTTTTATGATATTAGCTTTAAAAATAAAACACCGCGGCGGAAATCAGCGCAATAACGTGAATAATATTTCCATAACCAAAGAACAAGGGTGTTGTAAACAAAACAATACCACCAATAGAGACTGATGTAATGTATACTGTGCACATAACCTCACAAAATTAAGAAGTTAAAAGTTTACGAACTCTTAGTTTGATTTTAATTTAAATTTACTGTTAAATTTGCATGAACTGCAAGTACAATTTCAGTAATTTAAATTGATAAAACTGAGTCCGGTGATGCATCTTCGTTGTAATGTTGTCTCTGTGATATTTAGGTTAGAAATGTTGATTGTTTATTTATAAACAAAAAAATATGACGAAATTAGGAACAACAGTTCATTGATTATATTAAATCTAAAATCACATAACTTCTTACTGTTCATCTGTTAATTTCTTATAAACCACTGTACATTATTTTCAAATTAAAGTTAGATATTTTTTCATTGTTTTAATTGGGAAACTGCGTAGATAAACGATTCGAGAAAAGTCTCGAGTATGTTTACAAAATTCATGAACAAACTGTTTTCTATATATAATTACTTAGATTTTGATCAATTGCCAACTTTGCTCCCAGTAGTATATAAAACGCCATTACCACAAATTGGTTATTTATAGTGGAAAATAGGATTAAGTAATAAGATTATTCAAAATAAATTGAAAGTAAAAAAATAATGAGTGAAACTGTAAGTATTATATCAACTTTTTTGAACAAATACTTCTGCAATAACATATACATGTAAATTCTTTTTATTTGTACATAAATTAACTAGTGTAAAACTTGGTAAAATAAGGGCTCTTCCAATAAAGGGATTTGTATATTTCATTTAAAACCTACAGTGTGTCGTTTTTTTCTTTGTGGCTGTAGTAACTGTTAAGTCCTTTTAGTCGTCATGATATGGTTCTGGATGTCTTCTGTTATATACAATATCCCAAAATCTTTGTGGACAGTATATACCAACATGCAATCACTATCACACAAAGTATTTTGGGATTGTGACCTATGGAGGATAGCTATTTACTAGCAAAGGTCTGTCATAAGTCCATACGGGTTTTATAAATTGAAGTCTTGAGTCTATATTCCATTTAGATTTCCTTCCTAGTAACCACTTTGAAGTGCAAATCAATTTCCTTCTATTTTTTCCACTATGTGCTCCTTCCAGCTCAAGATCTAGGTGTATTCTAAGCTCAATAGGCATTGTAGGTCTAAGGCTTGAAGTCGCTCTACTGCTTCCCTTCATTTATGTTTATTCAGGGCTGCTTCATAATAGTGTTTTATTCCTATTCTTTCTAAATCTTCTCTACATGTTTCTATCTAGTTACTTTATTGAGATATTTCATTTAATTGTAATATACAGAGTGAGGCAATCTTCACACAATTTAACCTTCCATTTACCACCATTTCAATTTAGTTTCTACATAAGCAAAAATATTCATATTTACAGGATTTATTTGATATTCGCAGTAATGAAAAAATTGGGAGGTATGCTGTTGCGAAACGAGATTTAAAAGCAGGAGATGTAATATTTACTGAAAAACCTTTCGCTTATGGACCCAAAGCAGGTATTACAGTGACTTTATATTATTAACAGATTGCTTTAAGGTTAGGTTAACATTAAAAAAATGTAATTAATTATTCTAATTTATTATTACAAGGTATAGTTATAAATTAAGTTTTGTTTTGAGAATTAATACATATAAAGCTACCATTCTTTCAATATTTTTCGTTATAGCTTCCACATATTTCTACGCATTTATATAAAGTCTCTTTATATAAATGTACTGTTAGTGTAATGAGTCACAACATGTTCTTTAGGCATGTTTGGCTATCAACAAAAGATTTATTATGCATACAGGTACACATAGACGGACCCTCTGCTTCTCTTATCAAACAACTGCTTTAATTAAATAGACGTGAAATTCGATTAGTGACTGGAAACAGTCATCTGAGACCATCTTTAAATCTGATGCATGGAGGAGGATAAAACCACGTGATCTGATCGGTTTCTCAAAGGTCATCGGCCTTTGGTAATATTAAGTGGAGCCTATAAGAAGGCTTATGTGGTCTCCCACAACGCTACTATGAACTAGGAATGAGGTTAGGGCCGTAATAGGGATAGTGAAACTATAAAGAAGATTCTTATAGGAGATTAATGGGTTTTACCTTTTAGATAGTCCCTGTATCTGTTTGGGCTGTTACACACCCACTGACGGAACGAATTTGTGCTCGAAATGCTTTTGGCCCGTATGTTCGACCGAATGTGAAAATAAAAATGCTCACAAAGATTTCGAATGTGAAGTGTTCACAAAAGCGGGAGTGAAATTCCAAGCGGTCAGCGATCCGTCCGAAACGTGTTTGCAGTATGAATGTATAACACCTCTAAGGTAATTTGATGAGTTTTTCTATGCTTTCGAATAACCATGTCCTAAATGTATTAGAGTTCTGTTGGCAAAAGAAAAAGATCCCGAGCGATGGGAAGAAGAGATCCAGCATATGGAAGCCCATCCGGAAATTCGGAAACAACAACCTACTTGGGAATTCAACCAGCACAATATAGTCGAATATTTACGTTCGCTTTGTAAATTGAGCAGATTTTCTGAGGATTTGATACATCAAGTGTGCGGGATTTTAGATATCAATGCATTTGAGGCAAGAACACCCGAAGGGTACTCTATAAGATGTTTGTACCCTAAAATGGCCATAATGTCTCATAATTGTATATCAAATATCCACCACGCTATTGATTGTAGAGCCACCGGAGATTCTGATGATTTTATGTAAGTTTAGTATCCCCTCATTGATTCCGCATGTTTCCATTTTTTTTCTTCTTTAAGAGCGACCGTAAGGGCGGCAGTAGACGTACCTGCAGAAGGAGAACTGCACAGTAGTTACACGTACTCTTTATGGCCGACATTGGTGCGTAGAGAATTTTTGAAAGAAAGTAAATTTTTCGATTGTACATGTCAAAGATGTTCAGATAAAACCGAATTGGAAACGCACTCCAGTTCACTCAAATGTCAGAAATGCGATAATGGTATCATTATGTCGAATAATCCGTTAGGTAAGTACATTTAATATGATTAATTTTTTAATTGACCAGATCAGACTTTTTTATATGTTATTGTATCGTTGAAAATTTTACCCCATACTAGTTTCTTAACGTGCTTCAATGGGGGCTACAGGTTTTATTTTTACCAGTGGTACTATCTGTAAGTAAGGTCTTGAAATACAGATGAAGAAAATATTGTGCATACTGTATGTTAGTCTTTGAGGAGCTCCGAAACCTTGATATTGGTGGGGAGGTCACTATTTAAGGGTGTTGAAGTTAAATTTAATGATGATAATGAATCTTCTTTAATACCTCACATGTACATTATGTATTTTTTCAAGAAAAACAAATTTTTTTCATAAATAAACAAGTGACGAATGTATTAACACTTTTTAAGAAGAATCATTAAATGAAGGTTCGCAATATTCAACATTTTTAACAAATTCAATATATTAATTTTAGTTGTAATTTCTTTGCTCAAAAATAAATCTACAACACACGTTTTGTATATATTTCACACGATTTTTCGATGCCATATCTATTATTAAATATTACAGCAAATATAATTTTCTCTCATTACGGCAGTTGGAAATTTTCTTCTGTCTAGATTATATTATTTTTTACAAATAATCAGTGAAAATTGAGTTATATACAATGCGATTTTAAAACAAATGCAGCGAAAAGCTTGTAAAAATACAAATTGAACATAACCTCTAATAGTATTAATTTTGTTTCATTTGAACTACAGCATTCAACTACTGTTAAATATACTTACAGTTTATAACTCATACACTGTATTACTACCAACTTTTTTCACCAAATCACTGATAATAAAGAATTATCCAATTCTTTTTATTTATCATTCTTGATTATTTTCGAATTGGAATTCTTCTTTTTTAATATATCTCGTTGACAGACAATGATATGTGACAGAAAGACAACAAAAACTTAACCTGATTTTCGTACTTATTCCGTTAAATATAAAAATTTACTAGATTCGGGAAGTTACAGATTTTTTTTGGTCTGGAAAATATTATTTTTTCCAGATAATCAGTGCGGATGGAGTTGTACACATTGCGATTTTAAAACAAATGCAGTGGCTGTTCGTAAAATTTTTTCAATTATACAAGCAGATTTGGATAATGTCGAATACCTGTTCGGTCCTGAAGGTAAAATAATTCCATACTAATTTAAAAAATGAAAACTTGTAAGAAATTATTAGTAAAAATAACGAAAAAATCCACAATTTTTATCATAGCACTAGTTGTTTGAAAAAATTGTGTTTTAATAATGATAAAAGGAATAAAAATAATGAAGCAAAGTTTTTAACTCATAAAAATTAAAAGAATAACCAAATAAAGGTATTTCTAACAGTTTTTTAAATGATCAACTGTGGGTTGTCTTGTTTTGTATCCAGAAAACCTGTTTGTTAGGTATACAAGAAAGAGAAACTTTATATAAGAAATATAAATCGGTGTTACATCCAAAAAACGCTTATATGACTATCCTGAGAAGCGGATTAATCCAGTTGTATGGAAAAGCAGAGGGGTACACATTAGAAGATTTGCCCGATGTAATTTTAGAAAGAAAAGTTGAACTCTGTTATCAATTACTAGAAGTTCTCGATGTTATAGAACCAGGAAATTCTCGAATAAGAGGTTTCTCAAAGTTACCTAAAATTTCAGTATCTAGTTTTAAAAAAATTGATTTTTAGGTATTACATTGTACGAGTTACACGGTCCACTCATGGTTTTAGCTAGACATCGATATCAAAACGACGTGATCACCAAGGAAAAATTCAAACAAGAGTTGAGGAAAACCGTGGATTTATTGGGAGAATCAGTTCGGATTTTGAAGCAGGAACCTGCCAGTTTACCCGAAGGACAACTTGCAGTTGTGGCCGCACAAGGATATCAACAGTTGAATGAAAACTTTGATATTTTGGTAGAAACTGCTTAATTTGTAATATTTTATGATATATTTTGATTATAAAACTTCTGGTAACATTTTTCTAAACTTATTTTACCACGTTTATGTTTGTTCAACACAAAATGATTTCAATATTATGTTCCTGACTTGAGAGATCTATAGGTAGCTTATTGGCAGCGGAATTTTAAAGTTGACAGTCTACAATGGATGAAAAGTGCTTTGTGATGTCAATTTTTTTACGCATAACTGATAAAAGGTCAGAAATGTATGAGAAATTGAGAAAACTCAGGAAATTGGTCAAAATGCAAAAAGAATCACCAAATTTCGGTAATAGCCAGCTAAATTGAGTCATACATAATCAAAATCCATTGAATAGTGATAAAAAAAGAAAATTTTAATCATACAGGGCTTAATTGAATCATATGGTGGTAGTAATGGGAAGAAAAAGCCATATTGAAATAGAATTTGGTCATATATCTACCAAATAGTGGAAGTAATGAGTAAATTTGAGCCTTATAGAGCAAAATTCAGTCATAAATCTTCTTAATACACCAAATAGTAGAAGTAATGGAAATATTCGGTACACAAAGAGCTAATCTGAGTCATAAATCATCAAAACCCACCAAATTGTTGAAGTAATAGGAAGATCAAGCTATATGAAACCTAATTGAGTAAATTTTATGACATATGGAGTGAATATAAAGTATGTGTGAAAGCTAATAATCCAGAAAATATGTTGAAATTTTGCTTTTTTTCTTTTTCTTTTGGATTTTCCTTCTCATTACCTTTTCAAGTTTTGCATGAGGGTGCCGGTCCCTCTTGTAATTATGTCTCCTATTCCTCATTATCTTCTTCCATTCCTTTGAATTCATTTTCTTTTTAACCTCCCATTTGGTCTATTTATTATGATGTAACTTTTCCAGGAAGAATAAAAAAGTTGAGGAATAAAATTTATTTATTTCAGTATAGTTCACAAAATGTGAATAACAATAAAAAATTATACACAAACATAATCATTCAACAAACAGGATAAAATCTTATAAAAATTAATGGTTTAAATACAATTTTAAAATTTGTTTCTCATTTCTAATTAATATTAACTCTGGAGGTTATGTGACTTAATGTTTGTAAGAAGCATATTTTTCCCTATTTTTTTTTTTCGAAATTAATCATCAAATCTACCAGATAACATTGACCGAATTTTATGGTAGAATAGTTTTTTCCAACGCCATCATCGGAATTTCGAATATCAGTACCCAAAATATTGATACTGCAAAGGTTAGTAACACTAAACCACAATATGAATAAGCCTGAAAGATATAAATTAAATTAATACTGTTCATTTTATAGATAAAAAAATCTATTTTCAGCTCCATTAAAATATATCAACAAATAAAAGAGAAATCCCATTTTTTATTAATTTTCCCGAAAAAATATTTTATGTAAATGTGAATCTTGATAAAACAGAAATTGAGGCCACAAAATTTTTATTTATTTATTATTTATTTAGTCAAGATATTACACAATTCAATATTTAAAAATATCCAATCTACTATGAAGTAGTAGTAATGGGAAGCGTTGAGCCGTTTAGAGCTAAATTGAGTTATAAATCATCAAATGGTAGGAATAATGGGAAGACCAAGCCATATTGACAAAACCTACTAAAAACTGGTAGTAATGAGTACATTTGAGCCATATAGAACAAAATAGAGTCAAAAATCATCAAATAGTGGTAGGATTGGGAAGAAAGCCATATTGAACTTGAATTAGGTCATAAAGAGCTAAATTGAGTTATAAATCTTCAAGATGCAACAAATAGTGGTAGAATTTGAGGTAGAAAAGAAAATAAAGTTGATAATTGAGTTATAAATCATGAAATGGGGGTAGGAAAGGCAAACATTTGAGCCATAAAGAGCTAAATTGAGTCATAAATCATCGGATTCGACAAATAATGGTAGAAAATTGAAAAATTGAGTTCAATAAAGTTAATTGAGTCACAAAGCATCAAATGATAGTAGGAAAGGAAAAAAATTGAGTTATAAATCATCCAATCCACTACACAGTGGTAGGAAAGGGGAAATTTGAGCCAAATAAAGTTAGTTGAGTCATAAATCATCAAGTGGGGGTAGGAATGGGAAGAAAGAGCCATATTGAACTTGAATTTGGTCATAAATTAAACAAAATCCACCAAATAATGCTAGTAAAGGGGAGGTCTGAGCCATGTTGAACTAAATTCAGTCATACACCATTCAAATCTACTAAAAACTGGTAGTAATGAGTATATTTGAGCCAAATAGAGCTAAATTGAGTCATAAATCATCAAATGGTAAGAAATTGGTAGAACGAGACTTAATGAACTTTTAATTGGTCATAAATCATTAATAGTGATCAATTTATTGATAAAAAAATCTACTATCAGTTCTATCAAAATATATTATCAATTTAAAGAGAAAAACCATTTTTTTATTGATTTTTCTGCAACATAATTTCGTGTAAATGTGAATCTCGATAAAATAGAACTCAAGGCCACACAATTAGTAGTAGTACTATTTAAAAAAAATTTAATTAAAACGGTTTCGGTACCGCTAGGTTGCCAAGCTTAATCCTATTTCGGAAAAAATCGTGAATATACCTTTCGATATTATTTACTTTTTTTTTTCGTTACTTACCAATTCGAAGGTGCTAAAATATTTAGGCGTCCTCATAGCGAACAGAACGTGATTCAGAACCATCAAATGTAACAGGTACACGCTGTATATAAATTTATTGAGTAAATTAAAAACAGGCAGCGACAGAAAATTATTTATCAGACCTGAAAATTATGATAATATTAATAATTCAAACCGGCAACGCTGTTATAGACTCGAAACGTTTTCACCTCGTTCTTTTTTATGTTTAAACGATTCTATTGGGGTAATTGGAGAAGAATAAACCAATTGTCTTCCAACAGTTTAACATAGCTCCACTGGCAGAACTAATGTACACTAAAACGTTCTTTGTAGCAGAACCAGCGCTAGTGTCGCTGTTCCTAGTAGCAGTGCAAGAGAACTAGTTCTCCCAGTTCACTGTATTACTTGCACTGGACCTAAAGTCAGTTCAGCCAGTGCAGTGCAAGACTAAATCGTTTTCCATTATTGTTAATACTACAAGGCATGAATCACATCAAATAACCTCAAATAGAACAATCAACTCACGAACTGGCCTGCGCTGGTCCAGTTCCAGTGCAGCTAACAAGAACAAACCTATGCACCGGTCCAGTTCAGTACAGTTCCAGTGCGACTAACAAGAACAAACTTATGAACTGGCCTGCACCGGTCCAGTTCAGTACAGTTCCAATGCAGCTAACAAGAACAAATCTATGCACCGGTCCAGTTCAGTACAGTTCCAGTGCGGTTAACAAGAACAAACTTATGAACTGGCCTGCACTGGTCCAGTTCAGTGCAGTTCCAGTGCGGCTACCATGAACAAACCTTCGATAGAAATTCAAGGATTGTAAGGGGAAAAAAATGGACATTTACCTCCGTTGTTTGTCGCGCACGCCCATATCACCCAAACAACGCCCAGAGCAAATAACGGTCTAGAGATGGCCATGTATAAAGCACTTTCGTATAAGTAACTGTCGTTATTTCGTAACGTCGGTTGACTAGCGATCACAACGAGAACCATTAGAGTCAAACTCGAGACCCAAAGCGGTATTAGATATTTCTAAAAGTAAATAGGTGATTAAAACTTGGTTTATTGCCGTTAGAAAAAAAAGTACCTTCGATATTTTATAATTCGCGTATTCTTTTTTGGTTAAAAAGTAACCTAAAATTGTACCCATCAACCAAGGAGCTGCCCTCGTTTCGGTTTTATAGTAATCTGTATCGAACATAGCAAAAGGATCCCTAAAATTTAAATTTATAATAAATGATTAATTATTAAGGACATTTTTAGGATTTTCATCCTAATACAGTTGCATTTCGTGTATGACGTTGATCTTACGTCAGAATTCGAGCAATTAAAATATTTGTAGAATTTTTTTTGGTTCTACATATAGCAGCATTCCGCTCAACGTTTACACTGTTCCCCTCAATTTTTGTACTGTTCCACTTAATGTTTTCACTGTTCCACTCAATGTTTGCACTGTTCCATTTAATGTTTGCAGTTTTCCACTAAATTTTTGCAGTGTTCCACTCAATGTTTTCACTATTCCACTTAATGTTTGCACTCTGTACACGCATATGAAAATAAACCCATTCAAAAGCATCCCAATCCAAACTCTGCAGAGGAACAAACCCAATATTAGAGTGTTTCAAACCAGTGAATCCAAAATATCTAATTATAATCATTAAAACCCAACAAAATACACCAAATGATGGTAGTAATGGGTATATTTGAACCATACAGGGTTACATTAAAACTATAAATCATCCAAATTCACAAATTGGTAGTAATTTTGGAAAGAACAAGCCATATCGAACTCGAATTTGATCATAAAATCAACAAAATCCACCAAATAGTGGTAGTAATGGGAAGATTTGAACCATACAGAGCTAAATTGGGTCGTAAATTATCTAAATATACCAAATGGTAGCAGTTATAGGAAGAACAAGACATATTGAACTCGAATTTGGTCACAAATTTAACAAAATCTACCAAATATGGGTAGTATTGGGTAGATTTGAACCATATAGAGCTCAATTGAGTCATAAACATCCAAATACCATACAAATGGTAATAGTTATGGGAAGAGCAAGCCATATTGAACTTGGATTCAGTCATGAAAACAAAATCCACCAAATGGTGGTAGTAATTGGGAGATTGGAACCATGCAGAGCTAAATCGAGTCATAAATCATCGAAGTTCATCAAATGGTACTAGTAATAGTAAGATCAAGCCATATTGAACTCATTTTTTTATAGTAACTATACCACTTCATGTGTTTGCACTATACCACTCCAAGTTTGCCCTCTACCACTCCATACTTGCACTATTCCAGGCCATGTTTGCACTCTACCACTCTAAGCTTGCACTACTCCGGTCCATGTTTGCTCTATTCCACTTAATGTTTGCAGTGCTCGGCGCGCAGTGAAAAAATAATTATAGATAGTAAGAATATATGTAAAAAAGTATATCTACTCACTTAGAATGCGCTCCGCTCATCTCGTTATCCATTTCCCTTTTATAATAAACCCACATCGAAAGTGAAGCTGCTATTGTTATAGCGAAAATGCCCATTTTCGCATTTTTCTTCAATATCCCCAAAATAATGGGCGACAGTAAATACAGTTGCATATCGACGTTTATGTACCAAGAATGACGGATGCACTAAAAACGAATTCAAAAAGTAAAAAAAAAATAAATTATTAAATTTTTTTTAGTTGGTTTTACCATTGAATCGACGTTCAATTGATTTTGGATATACAACAAAGCCGACCACCAATATTGTTTACACGACTCCCTCATCTCCGTAGTACCATCTACCCAATTCGGTCCTGAATCAATGTATTTAAATGTTGTTATGGTGAATAGGATCACGCCTAATAGAGCTGGCGTTAAACTGACAAAAAAAAAAAGAAATTATTCGTTATAAAAAGTCGACGGGCTTCATAATCATGTCCAAAGATGCGTTTCACTCAATATTTACATCGTTCCACTTAAAATTTAGGATTTGCATCTTTCCACTTAACATATGAACCTTTCAACTTAATTTACGCATCGTTCTACTTAAAGATTGCTTAGTTACACTTAAGTTCAATATTTGCATCCTTCCACTTTAAGATTGCCTAGTCCTTCTTAATATTTGCAACGTTCTACTTAAAGGTCAATATTTGCATCGTTCTACTTAACATTTGCATTGTTCTACTTAACATTAGCATCCTTCTACTTAATATTTACATCCCTCCACTTAATATTTGCATCGTTCTAGTTAAAGGTCAATAATTGCATCGTTCTACTTAACATTTGCATCCTTCCACTTAATATTTACATCCCTCCAGTTAATATTTGCATCGTTCTACTTAACATTTGCATTGTTCTACTTAACATTAGCATCCTTCTACTTAATATTTACATCCCTCCACTTAATATTTGCATCGTTCTAGTTAAAGGTCAATATTTGCATCGTTCTACTTAACATTTGCATCCTTCTACTTAATATTTACATCCCTCCACTTAATATTTGCATCGTTCTAGTTAAAAGTCAATATTTGCATCGTTCTACTTAACATTTGCATTGTTCTACTTAACATTAGCATCCTTCTACTTAATATTTACATCCCTCCACTTAATATTTGCATCGTTCTAGTTAAAGGTCAATATTTGCATTGTTCTACTTAACATTTGCATCCTTCCACTTAATATTTACATCCCTCCAGTTAATATTTGCATCGTTCTAGTTAAAGGTCAATATTTGCATCGTTCTACTTAACATTTGCATCCTTCTACTTAATATTTACATCCCTCCACTTAATATTTGCATCGTTCTAGTTAAAGGTCAATATTTGCATCGTTCTACTTAACATTTGCATTGTTCTACTTAACATTAGCATCCTTCTACTTAATATTTACATCCCTCCACTTAATATTTGCATCGTTCTAGTTAAAGGTCAATATTTGCATCGTTCTACTTAACATTTGCATCCTTCCACTTAATATTTACATCCCTCCAGTTAATATTTGCATCGTTCTAGTTAAAGGTCAATATTTGCATCGTTCTACTTAACATTTGCATCCTTCTACTTAATATTTACATCCCTCCACTTAATATTTGCATCGTTCTAGTTAAAAGTCAATATTTGCATCGTTCTACTTAACATTTGCATTGTTCTACTTAACATTAGCATCCTTCTACTTAATATTTACATCCCTCCACTTAATATTTGCATCGTTCTAGTTAAAGGTCAATATTTGCATCGTTCTACTTAACATTTGCATCCTTCTACTTAATATTTACATCCCTCCACTTAATATTTGCATCGTTCTAGTTAAAAGTCAATATTTGCATCGTTCTACTTAACATTTGCATTGTTCTACTTAACATTAGCATCCTTCTACTTAATATTTACATCCCTCCACTTAATATTTGCATCGTTCTAGTTAAAGGTCAATATTTGCATCGTTCTACTTAACATTTGCATTGTTCTACTTAACATTAGAATCCTTCTACTTAATATTTACATCCCTCCACTTAATATTTGCATCGTTCTACTTAAAGATCAATATTTGCATCGTTCTACTTAACATTTGCATCGTTCTACTTAACATTTGCATTGTTCTACTTAACATTTGCATCCTTCCACTTAATATTTGCATCGTTCTACTTAAAGGTCGATATTTGAGTTGTTTCACTCGATATTTTCATCCTTCCAGTTAACATTGATCGTAAAGTAAAGTGGGACGAAAATTACAGAAGTGAAACAGGACATTTCGGGAGCGGAACAGAAATTCTGGGGGCAGATGGGAAATTTTATAAATGAAACGTAAATTTCTGGAGTGGTACGAAAATTACCGAAGAGTAACAGGAAATTTTCGAAGTGGAACGGAAATTTTGAAAGCGGAGCGGTAATATCTGATGTGGAATGGAGAATTAATGAAATGGATCGAAAATTTTAGGAGTGGAACGAAAATTACGGAAGTAGAACAGGAAATTCTGGAAACAGATCGGAAATTTCAGAACCGGAACGGTAATTTCTGAAGTCGAATGGAAAATTAAATACGCGGATCGAAGATTACGGAAGTGGAACATGGCAAAAATCAACCATTAGACTTGGGAGAAATTATTACAAATTAAATCAAATTATACAGGTGTCAATTGAAAAACAAATGTATTAAAACCTTTATTTCTTACCGTATATACCGATGGAGGTAGTGTTTGAGAATTCCTTTAACAGAGGATAAGTTTTTTTCATCCTTTTTAAAATATAAATATGCCACCAGGGTTCCTCCTACTAATAAAAATGTATCACAGCCTAATGAACCGCCGATAAAAATCGTGCTGTTGATTTGACGAATATACTACAAAAAAAAAGACAGTAAAGACACAAGAAGATATGGAAAAATAGAAAAGAATATAATATCGAACGTAGAGACCCAAAAACAAAGGAAAAGCCCGCCAAAAACGATACTGGTTCCATGTAATGGTTGCTGAAACATCAAAATTAAATGGAATATTATTTGTTGCCCAGCTAGCTTCACCCGAAGGGTTTCCAGATGTTCCAGAAGAGGATCTTGACCGAATTTAGGCGTCATCACTTCGTTAACGGTTGGAACCAAAGAAATGATGATCCCAGACGTAACGTAGCAGCTCCATGTACAGTCCATTAGATCCTTTAGAACATTTAGTTACTTCATCGCTTGAGGAAGAACTTGATTATGATTTTACTACGAAACTCGTAGCTTGAAAAACTGAAGGAGGCTGCAGGAAAGTTTTGAGGAATCTTCAAAGTTTGCGTTTTTTTTTCATGTTTCAGTTGTTTTTAAATCGAAATTGGCGGGCGTTTTTCCTTTATACGTAAATATGTTCGGGAATCAATAACAATGTAAATAATTTTTGTAAACTTACGCTAACCACGTCGTAGGGATTCAAATTCGGTTGCCAAACGTACAGCACGAGTAAATGTAGAGATATTATCCATAAAGTGCTCAAAACTCTAAGTCCATCTAAGCAAGATAAACCCGAAGGACGATTTTGTATGGTAAACAAACGTTTGCTGTTTGAATAGATAGAAAAACTGAGAAGAATCTGCGCTATATCTAAAACAATTTGCGCAAAATTCTGGAATTTTCGTTATTTATTCCAACCTCGACGAGTTTCACTACACCAATTTCAATATGCAGCAAATCAACGTAATTATAATTCCGAAAATTTCACGATTTCATTCCTCTGGTGACGACCACAACACACAAACCAACCAGGTCTTCAAACTCTGACTCACAATTTGGTGACAACTAAAATTACTACTCATTCAGGACGTTCAGCCTCCTTCTGAATTCCCAGATGCCAAGCTCCAGTTCTTGGAAGTTCCTCGAGTGATCAATATACATATGAGAAGGTAAACACGCTTCGAAACGTCGTTAATCCAGTCTAGGGAAAATAATAGAGGCTAAAGTGGGCGCAGGAACCATCAAAGGTTGTAAGAAGTGTTAAATGCGTTGACAACATCATCGCATTCCAATCCATTCAAATGCTTCATTCATATAATTGTGAACATAACCACATACGATGCAGAAAGTTCGTTTTTCTTTCTACAATGGCTCAATTGGAAATCCAACTGCATTTGATGACCTGGTGGAGCAAGAAAACTATAGAAATGCTTCCTATAATGTCTCTGGAGACCTGGAGGGGCATATTTCTCAGTACTACAAGAAACCATTCCACCCTTAACACTCATTTATCTTGCCGGCAGAGTAGAGGTGGAAAAAGGGAAAGGAGAGCCATCCTCAATAGTCATACAGAGACCTGGAGGAGCACATTACTTTGCATTACAGGAAACTGTTCAATTCTTAACATTCACTGCTCTCGTAAGCAGTCTAGAGATGAAAAAGGGGAAAGAAAAGTTGAGAGGCAGTGCACATAACCACCCCTATGATCCCAGAAGCCTGTTCAATAACTAGAGATGCTATAAAAACGGTAAGATCCGTTGAACAGCTGATTTGAATCTTTTCGCTTGTTCGAAGTGACCTCTTATCATTTCATGTTTCCCAAAAAATGATATTTTACAGAATAGATTGAGTTCAAGACATTATTGCCATACATCCAAAGGCAACTACGAAATTACAGACAAATTTCAGCTACTTTTGTTACCATAAGGAACATCACGTCTCCTGTGTTGTGGTGTGCGACTTTACAGTCAACCAGAAGGGTTCAGCAATCAATACCAACAACAATCAAACCCTTATTGAAGTATGGTAAATATACTTGATGGGTATGTAACCCATTTCGTTGGGGTCTTAAATCGGAACCGAATTTGTTTAAAAATTATTTTTTATCGAAATAACTATAACGAAGCCGTGGTATATTTCATTTTAAGCGATTTGAAGAAGTTGTCGCTGTGAGGTAGGCAACCTAACCTAATCATTTCACATTTTGAATCAAATTTCATTTGCTTTTTATAAAAATTTCATATCAGCCCCTTGAAAATTGCGTAAAAATCTTTTCAGGGAACAGAGCGCTTTCAGTATAATATTTACGTAACTCATCTTCGGTTTTTTTCGACGTAAAAACTTTTAATTAATACTCTGAATTCTATTTTTATTAATATCTGTGCAAAAATGGAAATAGTTTCATTTATTCGAGTATTAAAACTAATTATGTAATACATATGTAAAATATTGACACATGACATAAAAAAAATGCCGGAAATTGACATTATAAATGTTGCCAACCTCTTAAAAATCACTGTTCCGTTATCGTAAATAATTTTGGAACACAATTTGTTTTTTATTTTTGAATTATTAATAGTTTTAACGATGAAATTGTCAATTGCATTTATAAATATTACTTACACTGTCCATGTAATTACAGTTCAAAACTGGTGCAATTCGATAAAATGTCCATAGATGTGTTAATAAAATCCACAACATGCTTAAAACTCTCAATCCATTTAAGCAAAATAAATCCGAAGGACGATTTGGTCCTCGAAACAAAAATTTACTGTTGGAGTAAAGGGAAAAAGCCAAAAAAATTGGGTTCACATCTAAAAAAAATGACGTCACAGTTCGAATAGTAACCGAAACGATAAACATTCTGTAGATGTGAATGTGTCGGTTTGAAAGGAGTAAGAAGAAGAGTTGTATTGTATAATGTGATTACGTTTTCGATTTATAACTAGAAATAAAAAAGAAGAAATGAAATTTTAGTTATAACCTCGTATACTTTGTTTATTTTTTAATATTTTTGGGATCAACATAAAATAAAAAGAGGAGGTAAAGGAATTGAAGATATAGTATACAAAACTTTAGAAAAATATTAAATGCGTCGAATTCCTTTTAGTAGAAGAAATTCCAGGAAGAAGCAGACCAAACATACATCATGGCAGAAGATGAAGAAAGAGAAAATACAAATGTCAAAGAGGAAAAAAAATCGACAAAACGATAGGAACGGATAAGATAAATATCCAGAAATGGTTAGGTTACCTGGGAGAAGAAGGGAAGATGTGGATATGGGAGATGATGAAGGTTAGAAATAATACTACAAGAATGAGAGGAGAATTTGATTGTTATAATCCACTAGAAAGGGGAATAAACAAGTTGCGAAAACTACAGACCAATATGCATAACAAAATATACATTAACATAATAGAAGGAAGACTAAGAGAAGAAGTAGACAAGAAACTGGAAGAAGAACAAGCCTTAAGTTAATTTTGAGCACTAAGTCACCTCCACACTTCTATTTTTTAGGAATTTTTATTATTTGAAATGTATATTTTGTCGGATTTGAAAGATGATTGCCAATTTACATTGGAAGAAGTGAAAAAATCCATTTAAAGTTATTAATTTATTTAAGTGGGGTCCACAAGAACTTCTAGGCAATTATTTCTAATGGCAAACTCAAAGTTTCTACCAAAATTTAGCTCTTCGAAAAGTTTTAGTAATCAAAAAGTCCATTTTGACCGGACTAAGAAAGTGATTGCCAGTTTATATAGGAAGAACTAAAAACTTTTTGCTAAAATCCAATCAAAATCATTAATTTATATTAATGGGGTTCATAAGGACTTCAAGCCAACTATTTCTAATGGTAAACCCAGATTCTTTACCTTTTCAGAAAACTTTGGTAATCAAAATGTCTATTTTGACCAGACTAAGAAAGTGATTGCCAGTTCATATAGAAAAACTAAAGACTTTTTGCTAAAAGCCAATCAAAATCATTAATTTATATCAATGGGGTCCATAAGAACTTCTAGGCAATTATTTCTAATGGTAAACTCTAAGTTTCTACCAAAATTTAGCTCCTCGGGAATTTTTTTTAATCAAAATTTCTATTTTGACCGAACAAAGAAGATGATTGCCAGTTTACTGAGAAGAACTAAAAAAATTTTGTAAAAACTTCAGTCAAAATCATTGATTAATTTCAATAGTATCGACAGGGACTTCTGGGAACTTATTTCTAATTGTAAACTCAAAGTCTCAACCAAAATTTAGTTCCCTAGGAATTTTTGTTAATCAAAATGGTCATTTTGACAGGACAAAGAAGATGATTGCCAATTTATATATGAAGAACTAAAGACTTTTTGCTAAAATCGCATCAAAATCATCAAATAACATCAACGGGGCCCACAAGGATTTCTGGGAACTCATTTCAAACAATAAACCCAAAATTTAGCTCATTGCAAATTGTTCCTATTCAAAATACCTATTTTGACCGTACTACGAAGATAACTGTGTGTAAGTTGAAGTATTTGACCTCTGCCTATAGTTATTCAAGCGTCTGATAATAATGTGATTTTGTTGGGTAGTGTATCATTGTTTTTGCTGCATTTTGAACGTGTCCATATTATTGTTCTTAGTTTTTATATTTGTATAATGTAGTGGTGAGACTCGTGTTAGTAGAATGTAAATACTAGTGATAAATAAAGAAAAAAAAACTTAAATAAAAACGTTTTGATAAACAAAAATTATCAGTTACCAGATCGTTTTATAATTTTCGTTGCCACGTCGCCATTTTGATTTTCGGTTAAATTGTTATTATATTTATGGGGTTGTTTCAAAATTTCAGTGTTTAAATCGACGTCTCGATGTTCAGATGAATCATCCATTGGTTCTACTAGCGGTTCTTTCATTATGTCACGTTTTTTTGTTTTTTTCGAACTGCCATAACCTAAAAATTGACGTAAAACAAAACGGACATTTTTTAATTATAAATCGACCTGCCCTCGTAGCTAATTTAATGATTATTAGATATAAATAAGGCTTTTATGAATTAGTGAAGACACGTTTATCTAAAATAAAATTTATATCGATGTATTGATATGATAAAAATTTTTTTTTTAATAGATGCAATTAAATTAATTTTTTCAATTAATTTAACTGCATCTATTTCAAAATATCTATATACCAGGGTGATTAAAACTTATTAATGCTAAAAAAACATTGTTTATGTATCACCTAACAAAGTTTGAGATACTATACGAGGTGCGATCGATAAATTATATTTTGAGATAGACAAAAACATTATCTTGAGTCATTTTAATGGAAATAAAATTATTACCTTGCGGTTTGTATAAGTAATACAAATCTATTGCCGTGGAAATTGCTACCAAAACAAAAATTATACCAAAAACTGTGCTGAAATAAATAAAAATTATTTTGAAAGTCGAAATTGATCGAAGAAAATTGTTATTTTAGGCATGTTCTTGAAGTTTTGATATAATTTATTTTGATGTGTTTCAAATGGATTTTTTTAAAATTTTTTGTTATTTCTCCTCGAATAAGGAAGTAAAAATTTAATAAGAAGTGTTTTAACTAAATTATGAAAAAAAAAACTGTACATATTTTCACTTTTTGTATAAAAATTGCCTTTTAAGTTTTTCGTTATTGCTGATATTTACGAAATTAGGGTAGCTGGCGGTTAAGGGATGAAAATTAAAGTTTAAAAATTCCAAAAAATTGAGTTTTATTTGAAAAAATATTTCTATAGTGCTTAAAAAATTATTTTATTGAGATTATAAGAAAATAAAATTATAAAATTTAGTTTTTAATCCATTTGGTTAATTAAAACTTCAAGTTTTTTGCTAAAATCCAATCAAAATCATTGATTTATATCAATGGGGTCGACAGGGACTTCTGGGAAGTTATTTCTAATGGTAAACTCAAAAGTCTCAATCAAAATTTAGTTTCCTGAGAATTTTTGTTACTCGAAGTGTCTATTTTGACCGAACTAAGAAAGTGATTGCCAGTTTATATAGGAAGAATTAAAGACTTTTTGCTAAAATCCAATAAAAACCATTAATTTATATCAATGGGGACCACAAGAACTTCTAGGCAGTTATTTCTAATGGTAAACCCAAAGTTTCTACCAAAATTTAGCTCTTCGGGAATTTTTTTTAATCAAAATGCCTATTTTGACTGAACAAAGAAGATGATTGCCAGTTTATACAGGAAGAACTAAAGCCTTTTTGCTAAAATCCAATAAAAATCATTAATTTATATCAATGGGATTCATAAGAACTTTCATAAGCCAAATATTTCTAATGGTAAACCCAGATTCTTTACCTTTTCAGAAAACTTTGGTAATCAAAATTTCTATTTTGACCAGACTAAGAAAGTGATTGCCATTACATATAGAAAAACTAAAGACTTTTAGCAAAAATCCAACCAAAATCATCAATTTATTTCAATGGGGTTCACATGAACTTCTAGGCAATTATTTCTAATGGTAAACTCAAAGTTTCTACCAAAATTCAGCTCCTCGAGAATTTTTTGTAAAAACTTCAGTAATAATCATTAATTAATATCAATGGGATCGATAGAGACTTCTGGGAACTTATTTCCAATGGTAAAATGAAAGTCTCAACCAATGTTTACTTTTTTTGAAATGCCTAAGAAGTAATAATTTTTTTACAACTTTTTGAAGCAATAATTTTCATCCCTTTACAACTAGCTTTCCTCACATTGTGAATACCAATAATAACGAAAAACTTGAAGGGACTACATTTGTGTACAATTGAAAAATCTACAACTTTGATTTTTTTATAATTTCATTGAAGGACCCATTTCTAGGACTATAAATTAGTTATTAGGTTAAGTCATTCTTCTTTCTTTCACAAGACCCTATGTTCACATTATTAAACAGCTATCTTCATATAAATGGCCTTGTATTATTTTGCGTTCGAAAATGCGAGAATATTCGATAAAATCTTATTGTTTACGAAAACAAAGTTTACGAGAATTTGAAAAACAAAATTTGATACTTGAAGTATGAAAAAACTCTCAGATCGGAAATAGTGGAATAGAATGGTGAAAAGTTTGAAAATAACTGTTCAAGTGATTTATAATGAGAAAGAAAATATCCAATAACCACATTTGTCAAATTTGGGAATAGGAAATAATCCATGAGGACTAAATCTTGCTAATAGAGAGTACGGAGGAGCAATTGTGATTTTAATTTGTGTCATTGTGAGATATTTTCGAATCGGTGAACAGGTACATTAACTAGATGAAACGAAACTTTATTCTTGGCAATTTTTTCTAAATTTCCTCGCTAAAAACAAAATCGACGTCATAGTTTTGTCTATAAACGAAACAGTCTTACTCGCTTAGAGTAGAACCCAGTGCGATTTCTATATTAGAACAAATCACGTTTTCAAAATAATGATATAATAACCATAAAAATTTTCAAAAATTCACAGTAAACGTTCATAGCTGTCAAACAACTACTAAATTGAATCACGTGCAAAAATAAATAAAAAATTTTGATTAGAAACTCACATTCCTATAATTCCATCTCTATCTAATGGCGGAAAAGCTTCTTTGGCGGTTTGACAACTGACAGAAGCGACACTGAAACCCAATTTATCGGTGACGTTAATCACCTTCAAGGCATCTTCATTGGAACAGTTACTGGGTAAGCAAAAAGCCCACCTCAAATGACTGTTATCTTCGTACATCTTCAATAGAAGATTCTTCAAGTAAACCTAAAAATATTTATACATATTTTTGGTACAAAGTCTCTCTATCGAATTGTGTATCAATGGAATATAACTTGTGGTCTTTCACAATGTCTTTGTTCCAGTTATTCATTGGTAACAACAACAATTTTATATGTGCCAATCAATAATTAAGATAATAAATTATTGCTGATTCGGATATATATGCAAAATATGAAGTACCCTGATATTATTTAGTTCGTAGTAGCATTGTGGACAGCGTTGAGCACATAGGACTTCAGTTAGGTCCGTAGTGTCACACTTGGCGTTACCAAAGGCCGATGCTCTTTGAAAAATCGATCAGACGCTTTGGCTTGCTGTCATTAGGCAAGATATGAGGCTTGCCCAAGTATTTATGGGCGCATCGGTGACCTCGTCAATCCCAATCTGGCGAGTGGGTTCGTCTTTTTGCCGGGCACCCTAACGAGCTGGATATTGCAGTCATCACTCACCAGATTTTGTAGGATTTTCTTGAACTCCTACCATTACGTGTTTAGTTTAGTTTATATTAGATTCAAAAGGAAATAGGAAAGTGTCTGTGGACAAACCAGTGTAGCCGTTGCCCTTCCGTTTATACGAGTTATGGCTATTAAATAACGCCATTAGTAATATGAAACATTTTATTTTGATATTATGAATATTTATTTATAATCACCTTCAATATATACCCTCTCCCTTAACCCTACAACGCTCCGTGCGAATCTTCCATTGTTCTAAAGATTTTTTCCTTCACAGCTTCACAGCACAGACTAAAATCTTGTACATTTTAATGTAGATTCGACGTAGGAAAGAGGTAGAAATCGCACGGTGCAAGATCCGGCGAATAAGATGGAAAATTGGTCATAGAAACGAGTTCGTTTCAATTTTCTGAGGTTTCCTTTGCAGAATCAATAAAAGTAAAGCTTATGTCAAGCTTAAGCTGCTAGGAAGTGAATTAATTGAAGAAAATCGCTAAGTTAGATCGCAGTTAGCAGGCAGTCAGTTGAAACACAATTTTTAGCTGTTAAAAACGATGGAAGCGCTTTTAATACAACAAAAAATTCTTTATACATTGTTAATAAGAGAGATGTGCTGATGAGTTCTAAAAGACCGTAAACTGCTTCAAGTATCTTTTTTATTTCAAAATAACTTACGTGATTTTTTAAATATTCTGATGGATCTTCGATGGTGGATTTGTTGACGAACATATTAGCCAGACAATATTTTCCCATAATATTGTCTCTTTTGGAATCTATTTCGATGCACTCATCGAAATTTCCGTAATCGTAATAATTATGGATGAGTAGACCAGTTGGCAATTTAGGGGTAGAATCCATCACTAAGAAATAATTAAAAATAAGAAATTATTCTCATGATCCAATCGAATTTGGTGTGATAGTCGAGAAGATAACAATATATCTAAGAAGAAGAAGAATCTAGCACGACTACAGACCATTCTACATTCTTATTGGACACTTCAGTTTGACATTCTAAAAGTTGTCCAAAACCTCGTGGTTTTGTGATCAAATTGATCTGAATCTGAATGTTTGGAAAGTGATCCGAATCACGTCCACTGATGATAGGAATCTAAAAAAATCCTCTTTGACTAAGAAGAATAGAAGGATTCGCAGTTCTTGTAACTGTATGATCTGAAGTTTTACTTCAGAATTACAAAAATGGAAAAGGAAGTCCTTGGAAACTTCATTTTGACATTTTGAAAGTTGCTCAAAAGCCTCGCGGTTGTGTTAAAACATATTCAACGTCAAAAGTCACGAAACTACAGTCGAATTAAGTGGATCATGATCTGAATGTTCGGAAAGTGATCCGGATCAAGTTATTTGCTGATCAGATACTGTACGAAATGAAAGAATCATAGATTACTACGCCATTAAGTAAAATATCAGTTTTTTTTCTTTTATGAATTAAAAAAATTGTATAATTAATAAAAAAGAGAACATTTTTGTTTTTAGAATGTTAAATTTGAAATTTATACAAAAAACAGAATAGAAACCCTAATAAAAATCATCTGATAAGTGATTTATCTGATACAGAATCATAGTTCGCAAATAAACCTACGAAATATTTAGATATGAAAGAATGTATGTTGCCAAATCTCTATTTTTGACGTATATTTTATGGTTTTTAAGAAGGTACTTACTTTTCAAAGCCCATAGATCGTCATCGTTGAAGTTATGATTTGTTAGTCTTTCGGATAACACCTTTAGAGCATGTTGGCAACTCGTGGAGACTTTTTGAACACCTTCGTGTTCCATTAAATCTAAATATGACAGAGAGTAATCTTCGTATCCACAACGTACGTTATAGAATGCGTAAAATAACAAATGTGTAATTAAAATGATCCGCATTGTTCCTAATTACAGTATGAAATTGCAGTTTTCAGATTCAAACTTCCGAGTTTATATAAAAATTATCTAATCGAACCTTTGCACAATCTGAAACGATAAAAGAGAATAATCTTTAAAGGGAAATACAGAAGGTTTTTCACATCGAACAATATTTTTTGTTAATTATTTGAATTTTATTTTTATTACATGAGTCGACTTTATTTTGAAAAAAAGCCTACATTTTCCGTGTTTTTCGATAAAAACTTTTCATTTAAATCATTGTTTTTAATGATATAATAATAAATTTTTTGACAAATCAAAGATCGTTGAAATAATTGCGGCATCAAACGTCATCTTTCACATATTCTGTGTCATTTGTCATGTCATTTGCTCGGTGTCATCTGTAATGTGTTCTGTGATATCTATGTCATCAATCATGTGTTCTGTGTCATCTGTTATGTTCAATTGTTCGAGTCCTTGAACAGTATATTGGATGAGACAATTTATTTTCTATTAAAAAATGTTAAAAAAGATAATGTTTATAAAAATAAGTGCAATTCATAAATGTATAACATCGTATTTATTTTCATGTTAAATAAAATTAATTATAATAAATTTTTATTTTTTCGACAAACCAAAGATCATTGAAAACGATAATGACATCAAGCGTCTTCTTTTACATATTCTGTGTCATTTGTCATGTCATGTGCTCGGTGTCATCTGTAATGTGTTCTGTGATATCTATGTCATCAATCATGTGTTCTGTGTCATCTGTTATGTTCAATTATTCTAGTCAATGAACAGTTTATTGGATGAGACAAAAATAAGTGCAATTCATCAATGTTCGTAGAAGAAATAGGTTATGCCAATGTCATAAATAAATGACGGAATCATTTCTTCTAATCAGATTCAAATAATTTTGAAATCAAGCTACGCAGCTGGGGTTTTTATAACATATGTACTAATTCTAATGTTGAATAAAACATTAATTTTGGGAAATAAGAGATCATTGGAAGTGATTGTGACATCAAACGCCATTTTTCATATATTCTGTGTCATTTGTCACTTATAATGGGTTCTGTGTCATGTCATGTGTGCTGCGTCGTCTTAATTGGTTTTGTGTCATCTGTCATATGTTCTTTGACATGAGAATGCAAAATAACGATAGTATCTATCACTACAATGCATCGTTTGATGGAATATACTGATTGAATGTGAAAAAAAAAATAAAATTTGATTTTGAAAAGTTTGCAGATAACCCTCGTATATTATCATTCCATAAAAACTGGTCTTCGGTTAACGTAACATCCTGTGTTTATAATTGTTATCGAATAATCAGTAGTTGGGTTATCAGGTTTTGAGAAATTTCATTTTCGTGATTAAATTTTGATGAAATCCGAATCTAACAACTGGTTAATATTGATGTAGGAGTCGGGAATTTCACTGTGAATTGCCTTTTCCCCCCTAACAGATATCAACTGGAGTTTAAATTCTTTTGATGATTTGTCTTGATTTTAGATATTTTGATTGGATTTTCTTTTAAAAAGTAGAATCCATACGTTTCGACCTACTTCTGTCTTTAAAGACGAAGCATAGAAGCTAGTTTTGTATACAAAAACTTGGTAGGTCAAAATTATAGTCCATTCATACACTGCAATTCAATATTTTACCGTTCTACTTCTATTGAAACGCATACAAAGCGGAGTAGCAACTTTTATCGTGTAGAAAATATCCATGGAGATTCTTCATCATATTTTCCAGCGATTTATAAAAAAATCTTGCTTGAATAAGTTGATAAAAGTGAAATAAACATCAAAAACCGATAGAAAAAGTTAGTAAAGCTAGTATTCAATCCATAATAGTGAAATCTAGTCTACTAGTCATGAAAAGAAGCTAGTTTTGTATACAAAAATTTGGTAGGTCAAAATTATAGTCCATTCATACAATGCAATTGGAGAATTTACCGTCTTAGTTCTATTGAAACGCATACAAACCGGAGTAGCTACTTTTTTAGTGTAGAAAATGTCCATGGAGATTCTTCATCATATTTTCCAGCGATTTATAAAAAAAACTCGCTTGAAAAAGTCGATAAAAGTGAAATAAACATCAAAAACCGATAGAAAAAGTTAGTAAAGCTAGTATTCAATCCATAATAGTGAAATCTAGTCTACTAGTTACAAAAAGAAGCTAGTTTTGTATACAAAAATTTGGTAGGTCAAAATTATAGTCCATTCATACACTGCAATTGGAGATTTTACAGTCTTAGTTCTATTGAAACGCATACAAACCGGAGTAGCTACTTTTTTAGTGTAGAAAATGTCCATGGAGATTCTTCATCATATTTTCCAGCGATTTATGAAAAAAACTTGCTTTAAAAAGTTGATAAAAGTGAAATAAACATCAAAAACTGATAGAAAAAGTTAGTAAAGCTAGTATTCAATCCATAATAGTGAAATCTAGTCTACTAGTTATAAAAAGAAGCTAGTTTTGTATACAAAAATTTGGTAGGCCAAAATTATAGTCCATTCATACACTGCAATTCAATATTTTACCGTTCTACTTCTATTGAAACGCATACAAAGCGGAGTAGCAACTTTTATCGTGTAGAAAATATCCATGGAGATTCTTCATCATATTTTCCAGCGATTTATGAAAAAAACTCGCTTGAAAAAGTCGATAAAAGTGAAATAAACATCAAAAACCGATAGAAAAAGTTAGTAAAGCTAGTATTCAATCCATAATAGTGAAATCTAGTCTACTAGTTACAAAAAGAAGCTAGTTTTGTATACAAAAATTTGGTAGGTCAAAATTATAGTCCATTCATACACTGCAATTCGAGATTTTACCGTCTTAGTTCTATTGAAACGTATACAAACCGGAGTAGCTACTTTTTTAGTGTAGAAAATGTCCATGGAGATTCTTCATCATATTTTCCAGCGATTTATAAAAAAATCTTGCTTGAATAAGTTGATAAAAGTGAAATAAACATCAAAAACCGATAGAAAAAGTTAGTAAAGCTAGTATTCAATCCATAATAGTGAAATCTAGTCTACTAGTTACAAAAAGAAGCTAGTTTTGTATACAAAAATTTGGTAGGTCAAAATTATAGTCCATTCATACACTGCAATTCGAGATTTTACCGTCTTAGTTCTATTGAAACGTATACAAACCGGAGTAGCTACTTTTTTAGTGTAGAAAATGTCCATGGAGATTCTTCATCATATTTTCCAGCGATTTATGAAAAAAACTTGCTATAAAAAGTTGATAAAAGTGAAATAAACATCAAAAACTGATAGAAAAAGTTAGTAAAGCTAGTATTCAATCCATAATAGTGAAATCTAGTCTACTAGTTATAAAAAGAAGCTAGTTTTGTATACAAAAATTTGGTAGGCCAAAATTATAGTCCATTCATACACTGCAATTCAATATTTTACCGTTCTACTTCTATTGAAACGCATACAAAGCGGAGTAGCAACTTTTATCGTGTAGAAAATATCCATGGAGATTCTTCATCATATTTTCCAGCGATTTATGAAAAAAACTCGCTTGAAAAAGTCGATAAAAGTGAAATAAACATCAAAAACCGATAGAAAAAGTTAGTAAAGCTAGTATTCAATCCATAATAGTGAAATCTAGTCTACTAGTTACAAAAAGAAGCTAGTTTTGTATACAAAAATTTGGTAGGTCAAAATTATAGTCCATTCATACACTGCAATTCGAGATTTTACCGTCTTAGTTCTATTGAAACGTATACAAACCGGAGTAGCTACTTTTTTAGTGTATAAAATGTCCATGGAGATTCTTCATCATATTTTCCAGCGATTTATGAAAAAAACTTGCTTTAAAAAGTTGATAAAAGTGAAATAAACATCAAAAACCGATAGAAAAAGTTAGTAAAGCTAGTATTCAATCCATAATATTGAAATCTAGTCTACTAGTTACGAAAAGAAGCTAGTTTTGTATACAAAAATTTGGTAGGCCAAAATTATAGTCCATTCACACGTCTTAACTCAGGATTCTACCGTTTTATTTTTATTTTAAAACGTACAAAGGGAAGTAGCAACTTTTTTTTGTTACAAATTGTCATACAAGTTCCGTGTCTAGCAATTTGAATGTCTTTTGAAGCAGATGGTCAAATATACGTTATTGAAAACTTTATGGCTTACTATGGCCAATATTTTTGGGAAATGGAAATCGATAGACATGGAAATCTATTTAAATAAAGTAAAACTTCCTTTGTGACAAAAATAAAAGGCTAAAAAATTTTAACAATAAAAATCGTTATTGTAAAATTTTTTTACCGACTACGAACGATTGTAATTTTGAAAATAGTTCACAAATTTCGTTACCTTTCAACAGAATAATAAATTACACTTCCTCCACACAACACTTATTAATATTTGTCACTAAATTCGTAACGGTTTCCTTTTAATAATTTTTTATTTGCGGTTTCCACCGACGTAAATGGTATTTGAAGCCTTCCGATCGATTTTTATCTTGCTCGTCATCACTCATTCCAACTACCAAAATAAACCGATAAGCCGCATTTATTTTTAAGTGAAAAATACACATGAATCAATAAGGATGTTGACTAATTACGGGAATTGCTTCTATTTTCTTCAAATTTTACAAAATCCTGCGCTGATTACGATAATTTAAAACAAAACACCGTTTTATGTAAAAAGAAAACACTTTTACGCGAAATGAATTGAACAAAAAATCTATTTCCTGTCTGGTAGATTTTATACTTATTTAAACAAGCCCAATAAGTCCTCTTGAGGTTAAGAAGAATGTTTAGTTGTCCGATTTTGACCTTAACCTAAGATTCGTCAAGTGGAAATTGAACATTGATGCTATTAACAAACTAGAAACGTACGAGATGTGACAAAAAATATCATTTCGTGCATCTGTTGATCGAAGGACAAAGAAGAAAATGTCCTGGTTGTTAAATATTCGATAATGGGCAGGACTACACGATCTATAATCATCAATACGCGCCGAAAATGAAAGAGCAGTAATATTTGAAGAAGATAGCGGACTCGGAGGTACATCTGCAAACAACAATTCGTTCCAATCTTATATAATCCATTATGCACGTACTATTTTAGTCTTTTCCTAACTGTTAAAGCAGAAATCGCAACACAAGCTAATCCATACAAAAACATAGCAAGAACTTATTAATAATATTTTTGTATAGTAAAAATAAGTAATACAGACTTGCTTGAATCACCCTGTACATTCAAATTCATATTTGAACTGCACATAATCCAATTTAAATGTTCGCTCACCCCGGTATTTGTTATAAATCCCAAAAATAAACATTTTTCCGTAATTAAAGTACACACTGTATATATAAAATAGTGAGCGCTCATTTTTAGAAGGGTAGTTTTAAAACTCTAATTTTCATATAAAAATATTCAAATCCATTAAACCCCTTGTACTTTGGATAATATTTGGTTAGGTTACGTAGAGAAAATTGTACATTTGAACTCAAAACTATGAAAATGATCAATATACACTTGTTTGAATCACCCTGTACATTCAAATTCATATTTGAACTGCACATAATCCAATTTAAATGTTCGCTCACCCCGGTATTTGTTATAACTCTCAAAAATAAACATTTTTCCGTAATTAAAGTACACACTGTATATATAAAATAGTGAGCGCTAATTTTTAGAAGGGTAGTTTTAAAACTCTAATTTTCATATAAAAATATTCAAATCCATTAAACCCCTTGTACTTTGGATAATATTTGGTTAGGTTACGTAGAGAAAATTGTACATTTGAACTCAAAACTATGAAAATGATCAATATACACTTGTTTGAATCACCCTGTACATTCAAATTCATATTTGAACTGCACATAATCCAATTTAAATGTTCGCTCACCCCGGTATTTGTTATAACTCTCAAAAATAAACATTTTTCCGTAATTAAAGTACACACTGTATATATAAAATAGTGAGCGCTAATTTTTAGAAGGGTAGTTTTAAAACTCTAATTTTCATATAAAAATATTCAAATCCATTAAACCCCTTGTACTTTGGATAATATTTGGTTAAGTTACGTAGAGAAAATTGTACATTTGAACTCAAAACTATGAAAATAATCAATACAGACTTGCTTGAATCATCCTGTACATTCAAATTCATATTTGAACTGTGCGTAATACAATTTAAATGTTCACTTATCCCGGTATTTATGGAAAAATATACAATTTTATTCCATAATTGAAGTGCACACTGTATATAAAAAAATAGTAGATGTAAATTTATGACATAACCTTCAAAAACACCTGGTTTTTATAAAAAAAATCTTAAAATTTATCAAACCACTTGTAATTAGATATTTTTTTTTAAATCAATTAATTTTTTTGTTATAATCAACAAATTAAACAAAATTTAAAAAAAAGTTATTAACTTACCTTTTCAAATATGCATCTTTAACTAGATCAACTCACGTGAATGATATTCTACATTTAAACTAAGTTATTCCCTGTGTAGAATAAATGCTTTTTCGATGTTGTAGCCTTGGTTACTTTGCTTACAAAAAGCCATATTGGTAGTTTTTAATTTATTTATAAAGTACATAGTTTTTTCTACTAGTTTTTGCATCATCCATATCTTATATTAGAGATGGGAGATGTCAAACATCTATATTGGAAGAGATAAATGAGTAACGGTTTTAAGAACTGCGAAATAGTATATGGTATTTAATGAATGAGAGATGGGAGATGTCAAATATATCAGTAACGTGTATAGTGCAAAAGCTACGAAATAACGTTGAGATCTATGGCCAAAGGGTTTTTAATTTTATATTAGAGATGGGAAATGTCAAATAAATGAGTAACGTTTGTAAGAGCTGAAAAATAGTATATGGGATTTAATGTTGTATTAGAGATGGGAGATGTCAAATTAACTATCAATTTTTTCGAAAATTAAAATGATATGCGATGATGCAAAGTTTAATTTTTATTTCCGGCAGAAAAGAAAATAAATATTTCGATAGAAATTCATTTAATGAAGTTTATTTAATATTGTTTATGGCTTAAAAACGGGAAAAACCAAAATAAATGGTGGAGGTGAGTTTCTAAAAAAGTGGGGAAATACGTCGAATTTGATATCAAAATTTCAGATCATTGTGAAAATATTTTGAGACTCTTTGCAATTGAAATTTTCTAAGGGATGATTGTGTAGAATACAAGGGTGAGTTTCAGTTCTTTAGTGTGGGTATTTTCGTTGGGACATTGTGTATAGGTATTTTTCAAAAATATTCCCACAAAGAAAATTCCACAAATTAAGTTTTGAACTAACAATAATTGTTTTCAGTTGAGGCGGAAATATTTTTGATAAATTATTTTCTCCATTTCACTCGTTATCTGATTCATTGATAACACGTCGAAGTTAAACTGAGCAATAAATTTGGAAATCAGTATTATAGGACAGAGATATAGTCAAGAACACTGAAACCGATAAAATATCGTATACAGGGTTCTCCATAAAATCTACCAAACATTTATTACTCGTTGAAGTACTCAGAAAACACTCCAACCAAAAATTTGGTAATAATTCATTGGGAAACACTGAAATTGGAAGGTTTGCAAGGTCGCCGATTCAACGCTACTGAATTTTTTTTCTATCATTATCTAGAAACCTGAATTTTTGAAACTGAAACCTTTAGAGTGTAAATAATTTGATATAGAATTTCATTTTGTAATGTTAATTTTCACTTTCTGTTATAAAAAGATCGTTCTTAACCTCATTGAAATAAACTGGCGCAGTCAGTAAAATCGCTAAAGAGCTAAAGAGAAAATCAAAAGAGCGAAAATATAATTGGCGCAGCCAATAGGATCGCGAAAAATATATTTTAGTGGAACCTTGTCGACTTTATAAGTTTATTCAAAATATGAACAAAAAAATTGTGCATTTGGAGAATCAAAAGAGCGAAAATATAATTGGCGCAGCCAATAGGATCGTTAAAGAATTGTTTTAGTGGAAACTCGTCTTCTTAACACGTTTCTCCGTTACGAAACAAAAACGAATCGAAAAAGTAAAATGTCAGTTAAGCGAAAATATAATTGGCGCAGTCAATAAGATTGTAAAAAATATATTTTAGTGGAAACTTGGTGCAGTCAGTAGAACTTGATATTCGAATCCGAATATCAAATTTCAATATTCAGGAAGATCATTTGAATAATTACAGAAATAGAATGGTTCTTGCACAATTTGATGTAAACAATCCTTGTAATTTGCCAAATTTGGTTAGAAAATAATTTGTAAATTATTGAGATGACATCTGATAGCGAATTGAGAATATACGGAAAATCACTTTTTGTAGCGATAAAATCGCTTTAAACAAAACGAATAATTGGCGCAGTCAATAGGATTGGAAAAACATTAAGTGAAGACACGATTTTAGGTGTTTTAAGTCCGTTTCAAAAAAGTTTGGTTAGGCCTTACGGTTTTCTTGTCTCGTATAATCGATTAAAAAAATTACTAAACTGAATATTCCACATACATTAATATAAAAATATATAAATAAATTAATCAGTCGTCGAGTTGACACAGCGATGCAACTCCACGATTTATCCAATGTTTTTCGGGCAAATTGGAATTAAGCGTGATGAATATAACGAAATTCGTGGAATGTCCTGTAGTAGATAGAACGCCTCGTCTGGCGCTCGTCTTATAAACGGGACATTGGTAACATTGTGACGGTACGAATTTCGATATTTCCGCCGGTTTCATCCACATAATAGGTATCGTATCAAAAAGAACTTTCGGGAAAGATTCGTTCAGTCTTCGCAATCTCCTGTCCCATCTCGCTCCTTCCAGAAACAATCCCTGAAATAATATTCCCCTATTAACATTTTTTGCTATATTTCCGTATATGTTTAGGATGTTACCACGTTAGTTTAGCGTTTTCGTGGTCATAAAATCCATTTATCGAAATACCAGATGCCAATAATTAGGATGGTGACTTATAGTTCGAGTTTTTGAAATTGGATTTATGAAATAAACGATTGTTGGCAATTCATAAATTTAGTTCAAAATTCCGAGTCTGAAGTCAACTAATTCAATTATTAAGATCAATTTCCGAGATCTGGGAAGTCGATAAATGGATTCTGAGATGTCGAAAACGCTAAATTGGCGTTCTATACCTGGCAGATACAAAAGTATTTCCATTTTTTTTCCATTATTATCAAACAAAATACTATTTTTTTAAGACTCGATAAGTTTTTTTCTTAAATATAATATTTTGGTATACAGGTAGTCATAATTTAGAGATAAGTATTTTGTTGAATAAGAGTTGATGACTATTTTTATACGGTGTTTCAACTATAAAACTACCAATCTTCATAACAAGAAGTCGAAAAGATTGAAATCTGGGTATATTGGTGGCTGTTTCTATCTGTCTGGAAACCCAGCATCAATAGAGGTTTTAAAAAATGGCGGAGGGACATCATTTTGTTGAAACTAGATGTCTCTATTCGGGAAATTAGTATATACAGGGTTAGAAAAAAGAAATTGTGGCAATAATCTCATATATCGTACACGTACTTGATGAGAACAATATACTTACGTCTACAAACACGCTCTCTTCGTGTTCGTCCTTTTTTTGCTGCATGTTACGAAAAAAAATTGAATTTATTTGAAAAATCGATAAATTGTTATCAACAATTTGCAATTATCATTAGAGAAAAAGGAAGTTCGTATTATCTGAGATGTCGTTGTTCTAAAAATAAATTAGGATCGAGGAAATCCTAAAATAAAATTCAGATACTGTGGATTAACAAAAAAATATAATTTAAATGTCGAAAGTTTTAAAAAAAATACTATTCCTACACGATTAAATAAAGAAAAGGTTGGTTGTATGGGTTTTCCATTTCGAACTGCAGTTTTGGAGAGAATTTATTTACCAGATCATCGGGAAACGCCAGAAAGGTATCAAATCTTACGGTACGTATCACCGAAATTCTTTTCTAAACTACTAGTCGAGGACATTCTGTATATACGATTACTTTCGGTCATTAGCACCCGATGTATTATTCAATAAGATAGAAAAACTGAAGATCGAATAGATGCCTTTTGGTGGTAGTTGGATGATGGAGTATCTTGATACAGTTCCACAAAACCACCAGTACAACTCGTAGGAAGGGTGTTCGAGGGTTTCAAAGTCTTCTATGTTCATTGCTCGTATGGTGTAATGGACCACATGGTGTCTGATGTTGTTATCTGTTGTTGTACAAGACCAAAACCTTCTTCTAGAGGAAGCCAAGGATCTTGATGCCAACATATCCATGTAATCCACACTATGTACGGTTATCTTCCCCTTTAGGGCAATTTGATAATAAGTATGTCATGTTTCTACTAATAATTCGACGCAAGCGCAATAAAATTATCGAAATATTGTTGTCACCCATAGACTGGGAAGAAAAGAAGATTCTAGAAAACGATACTATAATTTCAAATTAATTAAATTGGTAAAAGAGATCGATAAATCGAATTCTTTTCGATATTGAAAGTGTGTATACAACAGAAGTGACTACGAAACCATAAAATATTTGATCGATTTGATCCAATTTCCGCTATTTACTTGAAACACAGAAAGTAAAAGGGGGCAGTGGAACGAAACAGCACAAATTTTAATCCCTTATAAAGGTGGAGTTATTCATTTATAAATATTTTTTTTAGTCATTGAGATTCACCTTACAATATACGCCCAGAGGACACGTCACATTCGAATTATCCGGTTCGTATTCGGTAACGTAATATTCAAAATGTATCCAATCGATCGGTAACTTCCGTTTCCTCGCGAAATTTTGTAAAACTCCTGTTAGAAAAGATTGAGTAAAGAAAAAACCGGATAACCAGTAAACTTTAGGTTCCCCGAAATCTATCCAATCTTGAAACACTTTGAGTCTAAAAAAAATTTAGTTAATATTTAATTTTTTCTAATTATAAGTTTATTTACCTGGCGATTAAATCGTTCACGTACGATCCTAACGGTTTCAAACTGGGGTAACTTTTACCGGCCCAACAATCCGGTACTTTCCCCACGACTAGAGCCTCACAAGTTTGTTCCAATTCTCTGGACATCACCACGAGTCCTTTGACCGCTTTTATCATATCTACGAGGGATTTTTTTACCACGACTATCAATCTATTGAATCGAATCAATTCCTGGAAAAAAAAATTGTTATACAGGTTGTATGTATTATATTCGTAATTTGTAATTACTTGTTTCAATACTGTGTTCATCGAGTTGGTATACATAACGGGGTATTTTTCGTCGACATATTCAATATCGAAAACCCCCGGTATTTTACTCAAGATATCGTTGGCGAGATCTATGACCATCGTTTGAGAATCATCCCCACCACCTCCGGCCGTTATCATCGTTTGCGTCAAAAGAATTCCGTGCAACAACTAAAATTATAAATAGAAAAATATCAAACAGTTGTGGGAATCCTGGAACGAGGAAATTTTTACAAAAACCCTGCTCGAACCATGAGTATTTTTTCCAGGTCCAGATACGTTCGATAAAATACTTTCGTATCCGTTTTGTAACTCAATAAAATCAAATTAGTTAAGCGTTTTCGACGTCCCAGAATCCATTCATCGAGGTAACGGTACTTTTTTACCAATTATGGGATCGGTTGACATCCGGTTCGGGTTTTTGAACAGGATTTATTAATTAATTTGAAGTTTTCATGTAGGGACTATTTTTAGAATATTGGAGGTTAGGTATAAGAGGAGGAAGACTTTAAATAAAAATAAAATTTGTATCTAATCGACTTTTATTTGTTTTCGAATCAAGAACTTCTTTTTAAGCAAACCGAGGTAACGATTCATCTCCTTCCTTGAGATAAACTCACCAAGGTGCATTGCCGGTTGATCATCCCCGATTCCTCCACTTTGGTAAGTAGAGAGCAGTAAGGGCTCGTGTTACAGCTCTCACTCTCACTAACTTATGCACTACTCAATTGAAATATTGGGAAGAGAAACTGAAGGAAAGTTAGGTTAGGTTTACTTTGGCTTCGGTTAGGTTTTCTTTAGCTACGATTAGGTCTACTTTAGTTTCCATTAGGTTTAGATTTATTTGTTTTTCTTTAGCTTTAGCTACGATTAAGTTTTCTTCAGCTTTACTTCACATTGTAAAAAACATATTTTTCTATGACATGAAATATGTTTTTATAATAAAAAAACAATTATTGGTTGAAGCGGAAGTACTAATTTCCGACAACTGGTACGTCGATAAATGGATTCAAAGACTTACGATAGCGCTAAACTAATGTTTTTTTTATAACGATTTTGAGACAGGCAGATTTGGAAATATTTCTAAACCAGTTTTTTCTATATATGTATATCTAAAAATTATTTAGTAATTTACCAGTGACGTTTCTTGGTTATCTTTAGTGATATCGGCGTTTTCGTGGAGTCCAAAAACTTCCGGTTGGGCATTGATCGGTAAAGATCTGATGTATTCCAAACATCCTTCCCAATTAGTATTCGTCGGTATAAAGTATACTCCGCTCGGTGAAAAAAAGTACCTGAAATTTCATTTACAAGATATTAAATTTCCAATTTTACTAATTCTAATTTATATTCAGACTAAATATATTTCCCTGATTATTAGAATAGAACAAAAACTGTGAAAACCTAGTCTATCTATTGTGTCACCTCACGCTGTTTACCGTTCTGGTAGTCTGGTTATACCACATCAACTTCCCGGAGGTTATGTCCATTACATATTCTGGTACCTCGGACCAACTTATCCCTTGGACAGGTTCGTAATCGTTTTGCTGTCTCAGTGACTCTTTGGCTGACGCTGCAAGTGACATCTAGTACCTTCCCCACGTTTTTCTTCTAGTGCTATGTTCATGATCCGATCGGGGTTGTTTTAGAAGGGTCCTACAGGGATCTGAATGTCTATCTAAACGATTTTCTATCGGTGGTTTATAGGTGGCACGCCAAATTTATAGATCCGGGTATGAATATAAGGTTGGTTCAGTTACCATTCCATTACACCATAACGACCACAAATGACACCGACCATGGTGAGCAAAGGTAACTATGTTTCTTCGGTGTTAATTTACTGCATAGAAATGATTTTGTCCTTTGAACGTTCCCTAGGATCTAATCTTCCTATCTTGACCCAAATCCTTAACCAACATCACTTGGTGGCCGGTTCGGACACTGCAGAATGCTTCTAGTAACGAAGATGACCAATGGATCTCGAATATAAAGAAGATAGTTGCTGATGAATAAGTATATTCTGGTAGATGGGAGTGAAAGTGTTGATAATATAACAAATGGGTTGAATTTGACTATTTCTTAGGTGTTAATTTGTTAAAAAAGAATTATTTTGTCTTTTAATCATTCTTCAGGATCTAATCTTGCATTCTTGTTTCAATTCCCTAACTAATATCACTTGGTGGATGGTTAGGATACGTTAGAATGGTTTTGGTTCATTTCCTGATGATGATAAGGAACAAAACGCATGGAATGTAGCATCAGCACCTTCAAATCACCGGGAGAACCTGCCAGAGTTCATAATTTCTAGTAGATGAAAGAAGAAGAGTAATATTATTGACGTAAAAGTGCTCAAAATGGTAAATGGGCTAATTTTGATATGTAAACTCGGAATTTAAATGGTTATTTTGTCTAAACAACAATTGGTTGCACAATGGGTCTTGGAAAAATCACCATTGAACACTACGGTTTGATTAGTTGGGATTGGAATCTGGATATTTCTCTTCTTAAATAGACATTTTTTTTTAAATTTTTTGAAAAATTCATCTTACCCTGGTTCTGTTACAACTTCTGGGGTGTAAAATGTAGATAGAAGAGAATTTAATAATCTTCTGTCTTTGTCATCCGTAACACGACCACCATAATTACATTCTCCAGTGAGGTAAGTTAGTGCTTCGTACGGAACGTCGGTGTATTCACTAAGAAACATCTAAAAAAATTATGAAAATATTAAATACGATAATTGTACGGAAAAATAGTGAAAAGCACTTTCCAAAACAACTAGTGATATTTGGAGACATATTTATATGGTCTATGAAGGAAAAAAGTGGTCCAAGTAGAGACTAGAGTTCGTAGAAGATCCAATTAAAAATACTTCTCGAACTAAGGCGAATATTGCTTATACAGTGAAGCATGAATTATTTCCAAAGCGTTTCCATAGAAACCACGTTTTTTTATCTACATAGACAAGTAAGGATGGTTCCAAGTTGAATATATTACCAAAGGCAGAGTTGTTTTGACTTAGAATGAGAATATGTACTGTTTCGTATGCAATTTTGAAAAACAAAAAGGTTAAAAGTACTCGAAAATATTTTCCAAAACAGCTGGTGATGTTTGAAGACATATTCGTGTCGTCTTTAAATGGAAAAAAGAGGGACTAAACTTCAGAGATCCTAGATTAAACTTACCTGCAACTGTAGAATGCATATCCTGAGATCAGACTCGTTGAATTCGTATGGAATATTCCATCCTAATGGTCCGAATTTCCTCCGTTCCTGAACAATGGCGTGGAAAAAACAGAGGGAAAACAGCAAAGGACGAAAAGCTTTCTGATTAGTGCACAAATTGAAAAATTCGTTATCGGATATGGGATCCGAAGAATAGGACCTCAAAAGATTTTGTCTTAGACCTTTTGGGGCCTCGTTGGTCATTTTCACACCTAAAAATATAAATAGAAATATTCCTAAGCTGGTAGATGTTTTTTTGTATACCGTTTTGTAATATGGCCACAGGAAACGCTTTACTAGGATAACTCGTCAACCACAACCGGAAATTGGTATGTGTATTTTCGGGTACGATAACTTCGTCGCAAATTCTATCCAATTCTCTCATCCAACTCTCTGCCAAATGACAATTTTGCAGCACCACCCATTGACCAGTTTCCAATCCGGTTGCTATCATATTCGAGGCTATCGGACCCTGAAAATATACTTCAGTCAGGACATGAATTAATCCAGTTGGAAATGACCCGAATCCAGTTAAAAAATCCTAACCTAACCAAATAACCCCGATACCAGCACCGACTTTAATCGAAGTTTATATTTCTTTATCTATAATTTTTTCTCATCGAAATAACCTTACCCATAAACAGGTAGGACAACATCATGGAGACAGTACGGAAGACCTACAAACAGGAGATAGGACAGCATCAAGAAGAGGTAGACAGTGAACGAGGAAAAGAGATACTACGCGATGAAAAACTACAAGAACTTAGGTAGGACATCATCATAGAGATACTGAGCGTGGGAAAATTAAAAGTAAGAAGTAGGACAGCATCATAGAGATACTGAACGTGGAAAAACGAAAAAAAATGAGGTAGGACAGCTTCATAGAGACACTGAGCAAGTAAAAATTACAAAAAAGAAATAGGAAAACAGCATCATAGAGATACTGAACGTGGAAAAACGAAAAAAATGGGGTAGGACAGCTTCATATAGATACTGAGCAAGAAAAAATCACAATAAAGAAGTAGGACGGTATCAAAGAGTTACTGAATATGGAAAAATTACAAGAAAGAAATAGGTCAGCATCATAGAAATACTGAACGTTGAAAAACGATAAAAATGTGGTAGAAGAAAACGACAAGAAATTATGTAGGACAGTATCACAGATACTGAGCGAGGAAACACTACAAGAAATAAGTGGGACAGCTTCATGCAGATACTGAGCGAGAAAAAAATCACAATAAAGAAGTAGGACAGCATCATAGAGATACTCAGCGTGGAAAAACGACAAGAAATGATGTAGGACAGTATAATAGAGATATATAGCGAGGAATAACCACAAGAAAGAAGTAGGGCAATCAGTATGGAAAACCAACAAGTAGAAGGTATAATATGTTCGTGGAAACAGCGTGGGAGACTGACAAACAGGACCTACAAGCAGGAGGGCGAACAAAATCATGTAGATAGTGACTGTGGAAGACCTAGAAGTAGAAAAAAGAACAGCATTGTGGAAAGGGTGAATTTGAAAGACATAAAATCAGAAGGGAGGACATCACCATGAAGACAGTGACTGTGGAAGATTAAGTAGAAGACTGAGAAACAGTTTGGTGGATAACATCAGTGAATATGTGAAGAGAAGTCACTTGACTAGCGTTGCTGACACAAAAAAACGTCGTCCTTTTTGCCAAACCCTCCATGCACACTTTAGTTACCTGTCCCTGTCCTAAAGATACTGTCATCAATGCCGTTTTTTTGATTCCTTTGTCGGCTGCGTATCTCACTAGACCGGCCATCGGATCCGATCCTGGTGACAGTATGAATATTAATGGCGAACAACAATTACTGTCATTGTAAGATTCTTCTAGATTGAATTGTGGCGGTTCTAAATATGACGGTCCCATCTCTTCGACGACGTAGGTCTAAAATAAAAAAATTAATAAATAATAAAAAAGGAGAAAACGGAAATTCCATAAAAAATATTTATTTCCAATTATATTCGATTTAGAATTACATTTGGCAGCGTTGCATATCGTCAAATTCAATTTTAATAGCGCCAAAAAACTGTAAGTTGGTTGGAGTCAATGAAATTTTGAACAAAAAATCAGTTGGATTAGAACAAAATTGAATAGATTCAAAAAAGTTCCATTATATAATAAAAATTAAAAAATATTAATTCAAATGTATCCAAAAATGAAGTCAAAACATGTGCCCTGGTTAACGTCTAGATAATGGCGTCAATATCGATATCAATGACGACTCGAAATTACCAGAGATAAAAACCATTGACCAGTTTCTATTTTGGTGGATCTCATCATAACGGTTAACAGAGATTTTTGACACCGATATAATAAACCAACGACGTGATGTTTTTCATAGATGTAAATAAATAATAGCCGCAGTATTAACTGAGAAATTAGTTGTGTTTTCCTTGAGATTTATTTAACAGATATCAATAATTTGAGTCTAAATTGCAAGAAAAGAAGTATAATCCGTTGACTGGTTTTGATCTAATTGGATCTCGTCAGATCAGTGTAACATTTTCTAGTTCAAACTATCCAGTCGGAATTGTTAATAATAATAATCAAAAATGAAATTAGAAACTATATAAAAAAATATATTAGATGCACTTCGTATATACACAAAGTTTTATTGAGTATACGGCGTGGAACTTAGTATAAATCAGCGTCTAGGTTCCAAAAAAATTGTAAAATGTTTTGTTTGGAACCCGAATGTGACGTCACCGCAATTGCGACGGATTATTGGCGACTACGGCTCGAAATACCAGACTGTAGGTTCGCAATTGTTAACGGCATTAGAAATTGGAGTGAATAATATAAAATATAATTCTTCGAATGCTTCTTGGATGTATCGTCGTCTTGTATAATGTTAATCGAGATTAGATTGAGATATAATGTTACAGGGGTTGATGAAAAAATTATATTTTACCTGTACTGCCGGTACTACTTTGTCGGGTCGAATGGCACGGATCAGAATCAATCTTTGTAAACTGCGGGTATTCTCAAAAGGTGGAGGACAAGGAATTTCGTTAGGATTCGAGGTATCGTAGAATTTTCTCCAAGCCGAATTGTTCCTTTTCACAGATTCCAAGAAACCCTTCAACCTTAAACAAATGAACAAAATAATTTGCTTTAATTTTGTTATTTGGAATCTAAGATAGCGATCCAAAGCATATTTTGCTTCATGTTTCCCTAACAATAGGTAATTCCGATCATGCAAGAAGATTTTTAATTGTCCATAATGTTCTAGAATATTTTCCAATGTTCTAGAATGTTACATGATGATCTTGGATGTCCACAATTTCAAAAATTTAGAACTTATATTAGTTATATCTTCAGAAGCTAGCCCCTCGGCTAAAAATTGGAAGCTTCCTTCATGGATAGGTGTAGAAAAACGTTCCAGAAGTTTCAAGAGGACTAAACTAACGGCCTTTCAAAAATTTAGATGTAAAATGAGAATTTTATTCATGAATAGATATAGAAAAAGGTTCCAGAAGACTCTCGAATGTTCTAGAATTTCTAGAAAATGTTCTCAATTATTTTCGACCGTTCTGGACTGTTCCAGAGATATTTTGAAGGTAAAAGTTTTGGCACTTACCCTTCTAAATTGCTGGCTCTGACTATTTCCGACCAAGATTTATCTGATAGCCAATCGGGAGAGGGATTGGGGTATGGATTATCCAAAGCAACGCCGCCAGTTAAGAAAAAGTTCCAAACATCCTCATTTATTTTTCCCTAGAAAAATTTAGAAATAATAAAGTTTCCTCTATCATTTAGATCGGAGTAGTGCCTCTAATACCAGAAGGGTTTTTGATTATTCACATAAAAAGTTGCTGTTTTGGAATTTTCCCTAAAAAAAATTGTGCTGAGAAATAATTTTAATTTTTGGTTGCTTCTGTTACTCTGCATTGTAAAAAACAAATGAAATTAAGCTGTTATATGCTCGAAATTTGTTGTAGATGATGTAGAATGCTGAAAATGTGCTATAAATCGAAAAACTTATCTTAAGAATCTGTTTTTTTTTGAGAAGGACCTTTTTCATTCCCGCTGTTGCTTTGAACAGCAAAAAAATTGAATTTATGCTATAATTTGCTCAAAATTTGCTGTAGAAAATGTAGTATGCTTGAAATGTGCCGTAAACGTGGAAAAATTCATCCTAAGAATTTATTTTTCCCTCAAATATAATTTTTGATTTCTTATATTGCTTTGCACCATCAAAAAATTCAAAATAATGCTGTAATATGCTCAAAAAATGGCGTAAATGTTACAGTATGCTCAAAATGTGCTACTTGTGTTGAAAAATTCATCTAAATATTGATTTTTTCGGCACAGGTACTTTTGAGTTTTCTCTGTTTCTTAGCCTCATAAAAAAAAATTGTAATGACGCTGAAATATGCTCAAAACATGCAATAGATGATACAGTATGCTTAAAATGTGCCGTAAACGTGGAAAAATTCATCCTAAGAATTTATTTTTAACTCGAATATCATTTTTGATTTCTTATATTGCTTTGCACCACCAAAAAATTCAAAATAATGCTGTAATATGCTCAAAAAATGGCGTAAATATTACAGTATGCTCAAAATGTGCTACTTGTGTTGAAAAATTCATCTAAATATTGATTTTTTCGGCACAGGTACTTTTGAGTTTTCTCTGTTTCTTTGCCTCATCAAAAAAAAATTGTAATGACGCTGAAATATGCTCAAAACATGCAATAGATGATACAGTATGCTTAAAATGTGCCGTAAACGTGGAAAAATTCATCCTAAGAATTTATTTTTCCCTCGAATATCATTTTTGATTTCTTATATTGCTTTGCACCATCAAAAAATTCAAAATAATGCTGTAATATGCTCAAAAAATGGCGTAAATGTTACAGTATGCTCAAAATGTGCTACTTGTGTTAAAAAATTCATATAAATATTGATTTTTTCGGCACAGGTACTTTTGAGTTTTCTCTGTTTCTTTGCCTCATCAAAAAAATTCAAAATAATGCTGTAATATGCTCAAAGTATGCAGTAGATAAAAGAGTATGCTCAAAATGTGCCGCAAATGTGAGAAAATTCATTTTTCCAGTATCCTTTTTGATTTCTTTTATTGTTTTGCACCATTAAAAAATTCACAATAATGTTGTAATATGCTCAAAATTGGCCGTAAATTTTACAGCATGCTCAAAACATGCTATAAATCTTCTGAACATTTTGTTGGTGTTCTCTATTGCTTCAAATCACAAAAAAAATGTTAAATCTAATCGAAACTCTAGCTATAATGTACGTTTCGATAGACAAGTTAACGTCTTCAGACACCGGAAGAAGTTTAACTAAACAGTTAGTGTAATAGTACCATTAAATAGTAGTTTTTATGAATTTCAGCAACTATTTCAAAAATTCCAACTTGATAAAGACAATTACCTAAATATTGTTTGAACTGGTGAAGGAGTTACTACTTACAGTAGAATAAATAGTACAGTCAATAGTCGGGTTCCATTTACTTACATGCGATCTCAGTATTCCCACGGCCAAAACCATGGAAAATAATAATTTGTCCTTTTCAAAAAGAGACCTGCAAACGTTTCTGTAAATACTGTTCGTGAAATAATCGTTCAAATACGCCAAACGTTCTTCTAGTACGTTCGATTTTTTACTCATGATTATCGATTGAACGTAGAGATTTATGAACCATCCCAAAGAATATTGATACATCGGATCGATATTGGTCAGATCCGATATACAGAAAAATAACACGGAAGAATGTTTGGAAACGGGTACGTAACCGTTACGGGCGGTATCAATTTCTTTTTCGGTAACGGCAGCTTGTTTTTGTTTTTCTTGTATCTCTTCCGAAAGTACCTTACTGCTAGATAATATTTTTATGGCAGTTTCGTCTTCCAAAATGTTACCTTCAGATGTTGATAGTACCTAAAACGAATGTTGAGGTTATATTGCGATTATATTTGGTCGAAATTGTTGATAATTTTCCAATTCAAAATATTTTTTAGATTTCTTTAATAAAAACGATTTTTGTTGTTATTATCTAGATTTCTAGATCTGGATCTAGAACTATTTCTTTATATAAAATTATATAAAGGGTTTCAAAGGATCGAAATATTTTGAAATTTGGTAATTATACACTCAAAACACAATAAAAACAACCATTAACATGTGAGTGTTGCAATTTAAGTAAATCAACAACATTATACCTATAAACTGGGACACCCTGTATATATTACTTCATAAAATGATATAAAAGGTGTTCGAGTGTCAAAATAGTATAAAATTTGCCAGTTCTGTACTTCAAAACCCTACAAAAACAACCATTAAAATGACAGTGCCGCCATTTTGGTAAATCAACGAAGTCACAACTATAAATAGGGACACTTTGTATATATAGATTTTTATAATAGTACCCAAAGTGTCCAAGTTTGGCAGTTGTGTACTTCAAAACCTCACAATAACAACCATTACAACGACAGTGCTGCCATTTTGGTAAATCAATGATATCATACCTATAAATTGAGACCCTCTGTAGATATTATTTTATAAAATGATGTCCATCAAAATATTAAAACAACCATTAAAATGACAGTATTGCTGTTTAAGTAAATCAGCGATGTCATATTTATTAATTGGGACACTCCGTATATATTATTTCTTTAAAATGATATGCAAAGTGTCGAGGTATCAAAATATTTCCAAATTTGGCAATTTGCACTTCGAGAACCCAATCAAAACAACCATTAAAATGACAGTATTGCTGTTTAAGTAAATCAGCGATGTCATATTTATTAATTGGGACACTCCGTATATATTATTTCTTTAAAATGATATGCAAAGTGTCGAGGTATCAAAATATTTCCAAATTTGGCAATTTGCACTTCGAGAACCCAATAAAAACAACCATTAAAATGACAGTATTGCTGTTTAAGTAAATCAGCGATGTCATATTTATTAATTGGGACACTCCGTATATATTATTTCTTTAAAATGATATGCAAAATGTCGAGGTATCAAAATATTTCCAAATTTGGCAGTTATGTACATTAAAAACCCCGTAAGAACCACCAATAGAATGATAGTGCTGCAATTTAAGTAAATCAACAACGTTATACTTATAAACTGGGACCCCTGTATATATTATTTAATAAAATGATATACAAGGTGTTCAAGTGTCAAAATAATCTAGAATTTGGCAATTTGTACTTCAAAAACCCAATAAAACCAACCATTAAAATGACAGTTTTGCCGTTTAAGTAATTTAACGACGTCACACCTATAAATGGGACACCCTGTATATATCATTTTATAAAATTATATAAAAGTGTCAAAATAATTTAAAATTTGGCAATACTGCAAATACCCTATAAAAACAACAGTTTCCTCTGGGAAACTAGCATGATAGGATGGAGTAAATAGAAGAATTTTTTAATCGATTATCCAAAAGTTATACGGTTAATTGTACTATAATTTTACGACTGTTTTCTGCTGCACAATCTTATGTAATAGCACGTAGACATTAAGGTGCGAAAATATCAACCAAAAATGTCTCCCAACGTTTATTAATAGATTAACTGTTTTTTATGTTACCATGAATGAAATTTCAAAAAAAAATCATCAATTTTATTAACATCGTTAAATTTTAATTAGCAAGGATTCGTAAATTTTTCAAATGACTTTATGTACCTCTAAAATCTTGTCTTCGATTTCCTTCAACATTTTCTTATTATTAGCGCTTTCCACAATCATCAAGTTCTTCTTCTCTTCCAATTCGGGCTTCTCCCTAGCCACCACTATACCCAATAGTTGATCTTGCAACCCTTGGGGCGTAATCATAAAATTCACCATGGTCACTTTAACTGCAATTTCCGGTAGATAATGGGGATTTCTCAAACGCGTGGTTATATATAAACGGAAATCGAAGGAATATTCCAGGACGTTATCGCCCAATTTCAAATACCACACGCCCTGACTTTTGAAAATAGTTTTTACCAAAACAGGATCCAAAATCGCGTCTATATCTTCGTTGATGTTTTCCAAAAGAACGGGGGTACCGAATGTTATGGCGTTCTCGACGATCCTTATGTAATTTCCATCTGTTAATTTGATTACTTGCAATCGATTGCCTTTTTCCATATTTTTAACCCATTTATTCGCTTGCCCTTAAACAAACAAAACTATTGAAATTAAATTTTATTTGTGAATCGAACATTCTAGACATTTCCGATTCCTCGAACTCGATTGGTTCGCGCGAACAACAAGAACAGTGTAGAACCGTCTCACATAGTTCGCACGAAAATTGGAACGTCCATCTTGTCTCAAACATTTTAGATACTTTCGATTCCTCCAGGTTTAAGTTTAACATCGAATGTAGAAGTTTCGAGTAATTGTTTCTCGATTGGTTAGCGCGAACAACAAAGAGCACGGTCGAATCTGACGCGTGGTTCGTATCAAAATACTAACATCGGTCAATGTATCTTAAAGTACCGATTAACAAATCGATATCCTCGCTCATACGTTCGATACAATAGTTTAATGGAAATTTATAAAATTGAGAACAACTGAAACGAAATTTCCATTGTGAATCGAATATTCTAGACTCTTCCGATTCCTTCAGGTTAAAGATTAAAATCGAGTTTAGAAATTTTATAAAAATCGGGCTTGAATGGTTCGCGCGAACAACAAGAACAGTGCAGAACCGGCTCGCATTGTTCGCACGCAAATTGAAAGGTCCATCTTGTCTCCAACATTCTAGATACTTCTGATTCCTACAGGTTAGATACCGTCTCCAAATTTCTAGAGAATTCGTTTCAATGGATCGCTCGGATAACAACGAAACGGCTCGTATAATTTTACATACTACCATCGATTTTCCCGAAAGCATAGTGGAATGTTGCTTTTAACTCACCCTGGGGATCGATCATCAACGGCCATCTTCTAGCATTTGTAGCAATTATACCATTTTCAATACTGTAATTATCAACTGGTAGACCAGCGATGTTCCACGCTCGGATTATTACGGGTTCTCCCATAGTTACAACTAAGGAAAAATTGTCAGAACATGGGATACCGGATTCCAAAGCGAATTTATTCCATCCTTTCAATATATCTATCCTAAAAAAAAATAATTTCTCAATAAAAATCACCAAATATGTTGCTTTGATAAGTAACCGGACAGATCCTTACAGGGATAAGTCAAAAGGATAGAAAATCATCAAGTTCCTTACAGAGATGGGTCAAAAAGATATGAAACCATCAAGATCCTTACAGCAACGAGTCAAAAAGATTTAAAACCATGAAGTTCCTTACAGAAATGGGTCAAAAAGATGTGAAACCATCAAGATTCTTACAGTAATGATTCAAAAAGATATAAAATCATGAATTCCTTACAGAAACAGGTCAAAAATATATGAAATAATCAAGATCCTTACAGGCATGGGTCAAAAAGATAAAAAAACATCAGTATCCTTACAGTAAAGAGTCAAAAATATATAAGACCATTAATATCCTTACAGGGATGGGTGAAAATAGTATAAGGCCATCAATATCCTCACAGGAATGGTTCAAAAAGATATAAAGCCGTCAAGATCCTTACAGGTATGGGTCAAAAAGATCTAAAACCATCAATATTCTTACAGGGATGGGACAAAATGATATAAAACCGTCAAGATCCTCACAGGAATGGGTCGAAAATATATAAAACCATCAAGATCCTAACAGCAGTGAGTCAAAAAGATACAAAACCATGAGGTTCCTTACAGAGATAGGTCAAAAAGATAAAAAACCATCAAGATACCTACAGGCATGGGTCAAAATGATATAAAACCATCAAGATATTTACAGGAATGGGTCGAAAATATATAAAACCATCAAGATCCTCTCAGAAAGAGGTCAAAAAGACATTAAACCGGCAAGATCTTCACTAGGATGGGTTAATAGGATATACTTCACAGATTAATTGAAATAGGAAAACTTTTTCTATTTCAATTAATCTGTGAAATATATCTCTTCTTTTAAAGAAGAGAAGTTGAAGATTCAAAATTGAGCATTTATATGAAGATATTTTTTATACGAATTTTACCTGTAACTAACGGTAAACGGTCCCAAATAGGCGATAGCTCCGGACGATAGAAGAACGTCGCCTATAACGTTGCCCAATAAAGCCTCGCATTGTTTTGCCGTCGCCGACCATCTCGCTTTCTCTCCTCCGAGTCCTCCGATTAGTTTTTCGGCTCTGTCCAATTTTTGGGCGCATATGAATATTTGATCTTCCAAATCTTTCTTCTTTTTCGTTTCGGCAGCGAATTCATCGTTGAGCGCTTGAAGTTTATCCGCTACCTAAAAATTTTCGGTTTGAAATCGTCTTAGTCATAGTCCGTTCATACGAATTATTGAGTGAATGGACTATAGAATAAATTGTCCTGATACTTTGTGCCTCAATAATTACGAACATTCAAATTTTTAATCTTATACTTTATAAGAAATTATTTCATTATGAAATTTTCACTAATATTGCAATTTTTTTTTCATTATTTCATAATGTAAAGTCCATTCATACAAAAAATTAAGAAAATGGAGCGAAAAATCTATACGAGTCATTGGATGGATTGTTTTACCTAAAAAATTTAATTCCGTTCATACACTGATTGGGAAAAATCGAAAATTCTTATTGAATTTTTCTTCTTATATTATCATTTAAAGTCCATTCATACATGTAAGGAAAAATGGAGCGATTTTTCTATACCGAATAGTTGAATGGGTTATTTTACTCAAAAATTAAAGTACATTCATACAAAGATTCCAGCACAAATATTCAATTTGTAGTCGAATTTATGGTCCGTTCATACGAAAATTCATTGAAAATGAATTTTTTCCATCACAAAATTAGCACAAATATTCAATTTATTGTCGAATATGTTTTATCACAGAATTTAAAGTCCATTTACACCGGAAATTAAGAGAATAACTTGAAATTTATAGTCCGTTCATACGAGAAAAAAGATTAAGAGTGCTATGGAACGGATGTGAATAAATTCGACTTGAATTTTGACTCAATGAGTTGATAAAACATAATATACAGGTTGTACTATTCAAAATAACGAAGAATCGGTCAGTAAGTCGCCGTTACCTCTTTCAGTTGCGCTCTTTTGGCATTCAAAGTGTCCATTTGAAGGGCGAGCTCGGCTTCCGCTTCCGCCAATCTGGCTTTCTTCGGAGCAACTATTTTTATAACTCGATCGTATACCTCCATGGCTCTAACCCATTTGCAAAGACCTTCGCAAGCCGTTGATATGGTCTTGATACGTTCCGGATCGAATTCTCTATCTGTCATGTATCTTTATAGAACAAGAAGAAGAAAGATATGAATAAAATGGTGAAAATAAAATTCCGGCAAACGAAAATGATTGTATAGAAGAAGAAAGACGTCTGGATGTCCGTTACCTTTCTCTGATTCTTTTCATGACAGCAGGCGGTATGTTATCTTTATCGTAAGATTTTAAATTCTCCAAAAACTTCATGTCTCCCAATATTTTCACCGACGAAGCCCAAAAATCTTCTACCATTTTTCCCGTAGAAGGATCCGGTCTTCTTTCCGGTTTAACTTGCTTCATAACGCATATCTAGATAAAATTAAGTTAAATTAGGTTACGTCTTCTTCTCTTTTTCATTTCCTCTTCTTTTTTTGGCTTATTCTTCTTTTACAGGAAGGAGGAAAAGATGATTAAACTTACGGCTTCCATAACGAGTTTAACACCGGACGGTGGATTTTTCATTGACTTCACCACGGTGATATCGGCCGGTTTCAAAGTGTTCAACGCCTCAATGGCCGCTTCCAACGCCGGAATAGCTTCTGATAAATCCGATTCACAATCGTCTTTTATGGCTTGAGCTGCCGCGGCCGCTTCGTTAGCAACGGCTTCATCGGCTGCTACGATCTAGAATAAGCATAATATTTAATAGCTTCGATATATTATAACAAAATCAAGGAGCTCCTAGCTCTAAGTTTTGGAAAAATTTCAAAATAATACACCGAAAAACGACGAAAGAAATTTGTTTTTTGCTGGATATTGTTGAATTTCTTCACAATTATATGAGTGATACGTGTAAAAAACGTCGAAAGGAGCTCATAGCTCTATTTCAATTTACGAAATTATGTTAAGCGGCATATTTATCGTTTTTTTTGTTTTCGATAGGACTTAATTAGAAAGCAAAATTCCGAATGTTGAATCAATGCGTAGTATGCGATAAAAATCGAGAGATGTCGTGAATTTTATACTGTATTAGGTTAGTGGAAATTACCTCTTTTTGTTTTTCCACAATAACGGTATCCTGTTCGATTTTCACCATCAGCTTTTCCGTTTTGGCGGAAGCTACTATCAGCTGCGGCTGCAACGCCGTCAGATCGTCCTGCATCAAACCGACTTGACCAGCTGCGAAATCCAATTTCTCCAAACCCGTCTCGTACCTAAAAAATTCCACTTAAGTCAATGGAAATAGTTTTTCCAAAATTCAAAAAAAAAACACTTTTAATCAATTTTTTCACCCCAATCATTATTATTCCAAAAAAATGTTCTAATCATTATTAATATTCCAAAAAATGTTCTAGTAGCTACTTGAAAGTAATTTTCCCGCACAATTAACGGCGACTATGTGGAAACCGATACAAATCTTGGAACGAATTTTGAAAGAAATACAAATAAGTGCGAACCTTTTTTGTTGTAAGGTAATTTGTTCGACTTTCAGAGCGAACAACGATATGAAAGTTTGAATTAGCTCCAAATAAGCAGTTGCGGTTATATACGTTTTCCTCTTCTGTTCGGCGTAGAACAAATCCGAAGCTTCCTGAACGGTAATGTGGAAATGTTTACAAATTTTCACGCAAATATCCGTCATCTCATCGCCTATGTTAGTTTTGTGAAGAAACATGTGCGCTACCTGAGAAAAAAAAATAGTTTACACAAAATAATCGAGAGGTACGTTCCACCGTACCCTTTCCAAAGCATCATCCGGCCATTTTTGAAACCAATCGATCGTACAGCAATTAATTAAAGACGGAAACATCCGACAACGATTTCGAAAAGAGTCACCTATCGGTGATAGACAGAGTGCAACGTGAAGATTTCTTCTTATTCTTTCGATGAAAAAATTGTACAGCGTAAGCGGTGTAGCCTCCATTTTCCTTCCCTAAAAATGACAAATATAAATTCATCGAAAAATTTAAAAAAAATTTACGTCGTACGCTCTCTTTGAGAACCCCCTGCATTTTTTCCAAAATATCAGCCTTTTCATCTGGGGCGTATAGATTCGGTACGTCCCCGGTATTAAGAATGGTGTTAATGTCTTCGACGAAACTCTCATCTGCCACTTGGGTATCGGCAAATAGGAACAAAATCGGTTTACCGACGATTCCGGCGGTCGTCAGGAGTTTCTTCAAATCATCTCTCCATTCGGAAGTACCGTAAGTTCTCGTTAACTCGATCTGTATAAAAGATTGAAATATAATTATTGGTTCCACCCAAGTTATAACACATTACTAGGTTCTTACCATTTCAGTTGACCCACCTAATCAGATTTTGATTTTATCAATAGTAAACGACGATATCAGACGCTTGGTAACGTCTAGGATCATATAGTCCGTGAAAATTAAGGTCGAAAAATGAGCCTCGCTAAATTAACCGTAAGTTTTTCCTCTCCCTCATCGTTCGTGATGCTTATAGTAAAGAGTTGGAGTCTTACATGACCGTAATCGGTTAGAGGACCGGTCACTAGTCGTATGTCGCGTCAAATGTATCCATCCAACTCTGTAGAGGCCGTCTCACAAGTGAATCAGTCTCCTTAAAGTAACGGTGCACTACAACGCTCTTGATCTTGCAGAAATCGCTCACTGGTTCGTGTAGGACTGTTTATCACTCCAATCCAAGCCCAGAGCACGCCATATCAGCCTTTATGGCTTCTACAGTAGCTCTACTATCTGAGTAGACTGAAATCTGGTGAGCGAATCACTTTCCCCCGAGTAACCGAGCACTACAACGACCTAGAGCTTGCAGCAATCACTCACTGGTTCGTGTAAGACTGTTATTTACCACAGTTCAAGCCTTGAGCACGCCATATCGGCCTTTATGGCTTCCACAGTAGCTCTACTATCTGAGTAGACTGAAATCTGGTGAGCGAATCACTTTCCTCCGAGTAACCGTGCACTAGAACGACCTGGACCTTGCAGCAATCTCTCAATGGTTCTTGTAGGAATATTTTTCACTCCAATCCAAGCCTAGAGCACGCCATATTGGCCTTTATACCATCCATAGTAACTCTTCTATCTGAATAGATCAAAGTTTGGTGAAAGAATCATTTTTCCCACAGTAACTAATAATCCAAACGAGGTAGATCTTGTAGCGGACTTGTAGTCCCCCTTCCACTGTTCTCTATCAGTAATGTGTGCCTACCAAGTCCTAATTAACGATCACATTTGGTCACTGTCTATCGAAAAGATTGTACATACACCCGAAGATTTTCTCATGGTTACTTTGAATAGTATCATATGGTCCAAAAGTGGAAGGTTCAGTAGGACATCGAGGGTCTAAGACACGCGAGGCGCTAAAATATGTCTAGCTGCACTCTAGCTTCTACCACCACACTATGGTTGCGTGAACGAGAAGATATTTAACCATCAGAGAGTGTTTCCAGTGAAGGATCTTCGATGGAAAACTCTTTTATGTCCAGCACAGTCGGTGTCCACGTTTTCATACCAGAGCAGTTTTGGATCCAGAGTGCCGATTCGAAAATCTCGATTCTAAATGGTGGTCCAACTGAAATGGTAAACTGTTCATGGTTGTTTACCTCGAATATAGTACATTCGGCCATAAAACTGGCCAATTTCGCGGAACTATGTCTTCCCGAACCACCGACGCCAACCAATAAGGCGTTACCGTTCGGTTGAGTTATCACTCTCGATACTCTGGAAACGTGTTCGATGGCAAATTTGAACATTACGAGATTCATCGGCGTTTTAGATATGACATTGTATTCGGATAAGTAATATTCCATTTTTTCAATCAGATCATCCATATCTGTAATCTAAAAAATAAAATTTACAATGTTTAAATAATTGTTAAGAAAATTCTTATATTAACATTTTGGAAATATTCGCGTATCTATCCGATTTAGGATCATAAAACACGTTAGTTTAGAGTTTTCGAAGTCTTGTAATCCATTTATCTATGTCCAAGATGTCGGAAATCAGTAGTTTCGATTTACAATTACAAAAAATCAAAGATAATAATAGTATTAAAGGACTTTGAACTGCATCGATTTTTGGTGTTTGACTCAAACATTAACTAAATATCGGGAAATAATTTTTGGACGACCCTATATATGTTATATCGAACGATAATTGTAAATAATATGTTTTATTGTGAATATACCTCGTCGTAAACTTTCGGATCCGCGTCCGGATACATATAATTCCCGTAGAACAAATTCCTTAGATGTTGTGGTCCTATTTTTTCGTCTTCGGGGACTAAACTCGCACAAACTTTGTCGAATTTCTGTCTAAAGCCCTGATAACAACTTTCTTTCACAATTTCGAAAAGTTTAATCCTAGAAAAAAAGTTAAATTCAACAAAAAACACTTGGGGTCTTTCAGAATATAACAGATTTATAAAACTACACGCTTATCTTTAAAGTTTTCCGGTTAAAACTGGAAACAGTGAAATAATTTGGTTACTATTTTCACTGTATAGTTATATGTCAATATATTTGTGAGGTAAAGAATTTCAGCAACCGATAAAATATTGTTTCCGGTTAAAACTAGCAACAATGTTTAAATTCAGTTCTTACTACCACCATATCGATGAATTTCGATGGTTGTTGGGTTTAGAACGCCAGCAACCGTCCAAATTGTGCCAGTTTTTCTCATTGGGCCCAAATTAGACAGTGAAATGCCATTGCACATGTGTATCAACAAGTTTTCCGGTTAAATTTGGCAACACTGTGTGAATTCAGTTCTTAGTACTACCATATCGTTAAGTTTCGATATTCTTCGGATCTAAATTATCCGGAATCGGCGAAATGTTGCCAGTTTTCCGCGTTACGCTTAGAATAGACGGTGAAGTCTGTCTTCAAATACTTTTGGTTAGAACTGGCAACAAAATATAAATTTACTGTCTACTATTATCACAAAGTTATATTTAGTGATATTTGTCGGATTTAGAACCGTTAAAACATTGCCAACCAGCAACCGTCCAAATGGTGCCAATTTTTCGCGTTGAGCCCAAAATAGACAGTGAAGTGCAACTGCCAACAAATATATTCAGTTAAAGCTGGCAACAATGTGTACATTCATACTACTATATCGTTGAATTTCTATATTTGTTGGATTAAGAACATCAGGAACCGTCAAAATGGTACCAGTTTTTCGCGTTGGGCTCAAAATAGGCAGTGAAGTCCGACTGCAACAAGAGATATTCGCTTAAAACTGGCAACAATATAAGAAATTCCATTTATACTCCAACCATATCGGTAAATTTTGATGATTGTTGGATTTACAACATCATCAACCGTCCAATTGGTGCCAATGGTTCGCTTTAGGTCCTAAAATGACGGTAATGATTGATTTAGAGCCGATTTTAATCCCCTCCATACTAAATATCGTTTTTTAACAAAACCAGACCCTCCAAATACCATCTAGCTTACGTTTACGCCATCTAGCCTGTCGAAAACCAGACTCTTCCGAGGGTTTCGACGAGAAGAAGGGATACAGAAGAAGCAACAAAAGTATTATGACGAAGAAGAATTTCCTGTTAAAATTGTTAAATTTTGAATCCGGTTCGATGTCGAAGCCGAATTTCCTTCTTATACTGACCTATCATCGTCGTCTATCAGTCTATCGTGGAACACCCTGTACGTTTCGTGTATCCACAATCTGATGAACTTATCAGGATCGTCCATACGTTGAGGGGGAGTCAGGAGAAGTCCGTTTATCACTCTAGAAAAATCTCTCAACGAAAAAGTGTAATGGGATTTAGCAGGAGTCGGTAGGAAATGTTCTATTGCCGCCTTGTATACTTCGGATGTGGCGGCGCAACAAAACTACGAAAAAAATTAATTACAATCTTTATTTTTTGTATTTTGAGGATTTTTACCTTGGATAATCTCGCTACGGGTTCGACGTATCCTTTAGAAAAATTCCAATCTAATATCGTCGTAAATATTTTACTTAAAGTTTGATCGTCGAAAGAATCTATGGTTATGATCTGCATGTGCCGCAAAAATCTGTCGCTGATTTCGTTTCTTCCGCCTCCAGGAACTCCCATAGCGCCGATAAATAACTAGAAAATCACAAGTTTAGACTAGAATATTCCAGATATTTCCAGTTTCGATATGAACAAATCGTACAATCCGACTGACTCGCCCGACGAGGGTTATCCGGGTAGTAAGAAACGGAAGTATTGGAATCAAAGATATCTGAAAATAATAACGCTATCCTCTTCAAAATTTATAAAAATGGCAACCATTTTCTCGACCTCTCCCATATGGTGGAACAAATGTCTTTCCAAACATATTTTCCGGCGTGAAAATAAGAAAAAGTCTCACACGGGATCAAGTCTGGCGAGTAAGGTGCCTGGGTCGTCTTTACCATGCCGTTTTAAACCGAAAACTGTTGTACGGAAATGGTTGTGAGCATACAAAATGGCTGGCAACTTCATGCACGTATTTTTCTTGACCTTTCCAACGTTGTAGAGTCAAATCCTTTCAAATCTCTTGATTTTCAATTAAGAAAAAGTCACATAGGGCTAGATCACGCAAGAAAAGTGCCTATACTAGCGTAAGAATGCCCTTTTTAGCCGAAAACTGCTAAACGGAAATGGTTGTAAGTACCCAAAATGGCGGACATCTTCCTCGCATTTTTCTTGACCTTTTACAATGTTGTGGAGTCGAAATATTTTCATGCCTCTTGGTTTTGAGTTCAAGATAAGTCATATGGGGTTAGATCAGGCGAGTAAGGTGCCTACATCACCGTAAGCATTCCTTTTTTAACCGAAAACTATTGAACGAAAATGGTTGGAAGTACTCAAAATGGCTCACAATCCTTCCTCGTATTTTTTTAACCTGTAGTGTTGTGTAGTCGCTATATTTTCATGTTTCTTCGTTTTAAATTAAGGAAAAGTCACATGGGGCTAGATCAGGCAGGTGAAGTGTTTTTATGTTTTTATCCGAAAATTGCTGAACGGAATTGGTTATAAGTACCCAAAATGGCTTCTTCTTCATTATTTTCTTCACCTATAATATTGCATAATCGAGATCCCACCATGTCTCTTAATTTCTAGTTGCTTAGTCTCTTGTCTGCCAAAAGTCTTCTTAGCACATCCGAATAAACTTTTTTCAATATTTTCGTCGATTGAGACAGTTGATGGATGTCCATAACGAGGTTTATAATCAATCGACATTCTAAACCACCTACTCTTGATTTTTTCCACCTTCTGAGTTATTTTCAATATAAAAACAGTTTAAAACATCAAGTAGAAATTAAAATTTCGCGACGTCACGTCGTTTACTTAAGCTTGGCACCATAAAAAACGAAACAAGAAAAAAATTAGAGCTTCTAAAGTAAGTTATGACCCAAATAACCAACAAAAAGTGTTTTGGTATGGGAAAAGAGTTTATAGATCGAATTGGTATAGGAATTCGTGCGGAAAAACCGATTCATCACAATTAAGACATCCACACTATTAGCCAGAATTGAAATCATCTGACTCCTGGTCTCATACATCATGAAATAGACGCGTGGGAAACGTTTTCCATCGAACTAAAAGATAGTAGCTGCTGTGGAAGGTTTTCCTGATTCGGGGATGGTACCTATACATTTAAATATTAGTAAAACAACAAGAGAAGAAAAAAAAACGTCTTAACAATCATATACTTACTATATCGACCAAAAAAAGCATCGAAGTATCTTTTTCGAACCAATGTCCGTGATCAATAAATTGACGTAGCAGCTCGACGGCTGGTTGCGCGCCCCAAACTTCCTTCTGAGGCATGCCTACGTCGTCGACGAAAAGGATGCACTGTTTACCCATCGAAGGACCAAATACTCCTCTTCTTCTTTTATCTAGCTTCGACATTACCATTTCCTGAGTCTAAAAAAATATTTATGATGTGGTATATTATATTTAAAGTCAAAAAAAGGAAACTTTATTCAGAAGAAACGAGATTGAAGAAACTCGTACATACCAAACTCGAAGACGTTCTTGCGCTGAAGTTGACTATGTTAGGTAAATATTTTTCTTTGGGTAAATTCAACATATGATCAATTATCACGGCGGATTTACCGGTACCAGTAGGTCCGACAAACAGAATCGGTATTTTGTTATCCAGGCACATTTTCAAGAAAAATCTCTGACAACAAGATTCAGTCGTTTGTATAATCAACTCAGTAGCCTGAAATAATTCACAAGAAAACGATTTTCCAGAAGAAAATTCAATTGTACTTTTTCAATAATTTGTTTCAATAGTTTACGGCACTAAATTGAGGAACATTACCTTTTAAATTAAATTGAATATTGTAAATCTTATTCTGATAGACATTTTTAGAGCATTTTATTAGAAATTGGTCGAAATTTGCCTATAATTTTCTCTAAAAAATCATTAAATGAAGTAAATAACAATCAATAAACAGAAAATTTAGTTTCCTTTATTGATAAAAAGTTACTTCATGTTAAATGTAACACCCTATATAAAAAAATTAAAAGAATATGTCACTAGTTGAGTCGAATTATTTCAAATTTAATTTACCTTAGCTGTTGGGGGAATTTTATCAACTTTTTCGACTGTATCAGTCCAATTGATCCACGTCCCGTTATTTTTTTTATCATACACCCAATCGAAGACGTTGGCGCGATCGGGAAAAACTTGACTTTTCGTTAATTTGAAAGATTTCGGTTTCGGATGCTTTCGATTGTCACCGTTCAATAATTTCCTATAAAAAGTATCGAAATTCTGTCTTCCCTCCGACGTTAACGTCGATCCCAAACCCCATAACAAGCAAAATATTAAAGTACATTGTAACCACACCGTGCTTACTTGGTTTTCTTCGCGAATGGAACAAGTAAATAACCTCGTGAAAGACTAAAATAAAAAATAACACTTTTCTTCCAAAAATTCTTCACAAAACGCACATTTTTTCACCATACTCGATTCTTAGTTTTTACAACAAAAATTAATATGATAATAAACTCACGTAGAATAGATGAATATCGGATGTTTCGACGAATTTCTTGGATTTATTGATTTGTTTTAACATCGTTGGAACCAACCATTCCATACATTCTACTAATAATTCTTGTTGTTCCACTAGGAGAAATTTCGCTAACGTATTCATGTAAGAATCCATGAAAGGTTTCCAACCAAGTAAGGCCGGTTCCATGTAAATCATTCCGCATCTCGATACTGTTGCCGGGGAGGCTTGTTCTAAATCGGCAGGTTCGAAAATTAAGTTCATTTGTGGTGACATCTGCAAATATATTCAATACGCTATTTACTATCACCATTTTCTATATTTATATAGTGCTTCTAGGAAGTATAGTTCAACACTCACAATTACATTCTCGCACATTTCGTTAACCAAGTTATCTACGTTAGACATGCGCAGTGTAATGATGTGGTAGTAAACAAAATGGTTTCAAAATAATTCCACTAATTATATGCATGATTTCGTCCAAATATCCGATTACTTAATAAATATAAATACTTATTTTTTTCAATTTTTCAGAATATTTCGATAATGTGCATATAAAAACTTTTTGTTATAAAATATTTAAATTTTAGCGGGTACTTGACTCCGCCCTCATTGATTCGTATCGATTAGTTTTTACGAACATGGCGGGAAACATGTATGTAGATGGCGTGATATAAGCCAAATACGAGGTATTCCGAGGTGAAGGTCCGTTGAAAACGTCTGATATATAATAACTTCAGAGGGACTCACAAAAATTTAAACAATATGGCGTGTTGTAAGCTTTGTAAAGTTATTGTGCGTTTTTTTTCTACTAGAATCTTTAATGTTTGCAGTTGTAATTGCTTTGGGTAAGTAAATTTTTTCTAAATTTGCTTTAAATATATTATCAACTTTACAGTTACATGAATTTGAAAAAAAAAGATTAATTGCTTACGAAAATGTTGTCTTATTTTTTTTAAATTTATACGGTAAAATACTAAATTATATGAATATCTACAACAAAATTGTAAAAAAACCTTCAACATTTTGAATTTCAAGTCTAAAAATAATCTTGGCAACGTCGCTATGGAGAGAAACTTTAGATTTTTAATGAAAATTAGTTTTTTTCAATTTTCAAGAGATATTTGATGGGAATATATGAAAAATATTCAGCTTTTCTCACATTTCCACACACAGGGTAATTCTAAAAGCATCCTTCAAATCATTTGAACCCATAAACCCAAATATTTTTAACAGAAATTTATCCTAGAAGTACAAACAAGAATTTTCACTAGATCTTGTCTTGAACTCCAAACAGAACAAGAAGTTTTTTTTCCATTTTGAGAAATACACAAAAACAAAAAAAAACATAATTTAATTACTTGTTCTTATTATTTAATTCATATTTCTTACCTGAATAATTTCTCCCGACATTAAACAAAGTTTTTTATTATCATCCAGTACGGTATTCATGTTTTCTATCCAGACAGCGTCGACGGGACCGTCGAATAAAATCCATTTCCTGTCGCTTGTGGTACTATTAGCATAATCCCTAAATATACACAAAATTTTTCCATCATTCCAACCAAAAGTATATCAATGCTGATGGTATTACCTAAACGTGGTAGCTAATACTCCATCTGACCACTCGTGGGACGCCGGATCGAACTGACCATATAATTGACCCATAGAAATAGCTTTAGGATTTATTATTTTGTATAATACTTCGTGTTCAATTAAAGCTGCACCTATTTTATTGGCCAAAGCACCCAGACCACCAGCCAAACTCTTGAAATTATTCCAAGCATAATATCAAATTTTTATAGTATTTAAGAGTTAAGTTATTACTAGAATGAAATAGTAAAGAAAATGTAATGTAAACAGAAGAAGAATGATGAAACCTGGTTCTAATTCAGTCGAATGTGGTTGAGACTTCCCGAAAGGGGAAGATGACTTACTTTAAGTGAGGTTAAGTATGTATTTGAATGAAGTTAGTTGACGAAATGTAATGTAAACAGAAGAAGAATGATGAAAATTGTTTTTCTGCAGTCGAATGTGGTTGGGATTTCTCGAAAAGGGAAGATAACCTACTTTAAGTGAGGTTAGGATATGTGTGTGTGGATATTGGGGTATCATATAAACTGCGAAAAGATCTATTGTGTCTTAAGTGAGGTTAAGTATGTATTTGATTGACAAAATGTAATGTAAACAGAAGAAGAATGATGAAAGTGGGTTTTTATAAAGTTGAGTATTACTCAAATTCATCGAACAAGAAGAACACAGCGTTTAAATTAGGTTAGGTTCAGAATAAACCATAAATACCCTACAATTATTTTACTTTCGTATTATATTGTAAGAAAAAGTAAAAGTAATTCTTTGATACAATTATATACCTGATAAGCGGAAGTCTTTCCCCCCATCGGTCTTCCAACTATCATCAAACCGTGCCTCACTAATATCATTTCGTAAATCTGCATACATTTTTCTACAAACCAAGGCGTAGGTTGCAAATTCCTTCTCTTAATCTCTTCTATCAAACATTCAATGAGTTCGGCTCTTTCGAATTTTGGTATTTCAATATCGGGGAATAGATCGGAATATATACCAGCGAATAAAGGTACATCCTGTATTATAAAAAAAAACTGTTCCCATATATAGTTATTTTACTATAAAAATTGATGCACGTCATATTTGAACAACGATGCCATACTTTAAAAATAGTACGTACTTATAGGAAAAATAAAAGTGAGGTTATATGTAATCTGTCAACTGTCAGTAATGTTATAAAAATGGTTGTTGGTATCATTTGTGATATGCATCAATTTTTATGTTGTTCGAGCGAAATATTTTGTACCTGAGCTAAAAATTTCGGTAGATTGACGTCGATTATGGCCCTTAATACGATTTGCGGTTCGGATACGTCGGGGTAACTTCTTTTTAATGCACCAGCCGCTAACAAAACCGATTTAACGGCTCTCATTCCGTAATCGTAATGATTTTGAGAGGACAGTTGTTCCGAACATAATTTGTACGTGTGGACGATTTTCTCGGCCAAACTGTAACATTAATTTTGCGAAATTTCAAAATAACTAGTTTCAAATTTCAAAATAAATTAATGTATTAACAAGGCTCAGGTACAATTATTGTATGTAAACGGTCAATTTATTTATACATATATATATACAGGGTTTAATTAAAAATTTTATTTGTACAAGGGTTAGGTAAAACTCTACGTGATTGTTGTGGGATTGTAGCAATAAAACACCAAAGTGTTCTCGTTTCAATATATATATTTCGAACTTCCGAATAACTACATATTCATCATCATCAACGAGAATGGTGGTATAATAAATTTTGAAATTTTAAATTCATTTGGTTCTAAAAATAACCTTCAAAATGACAATAGACAAATGTGGAGTTTGTTGATTTTAGTTGCAATTCAATTGTTTTTTTTTTCGAAATTGAAATCGTTCAATAGAAGATATTTCGTTATGAATGTTGTATGTACAGGGTCAGTTAAAAATTATATGTGCAGGGTTCAGTTGAACTTTTTATACGTACATTTAATATTTTCATATGCCTACAGGGTTCAATTGATTTTTTTATGTGTACAGGGCTCAATTGCCATTTGTATATATACAGGGTTCAGTTGAAATTTTTGTACATACAAAATCAATTGAAATATTTTTATGTACAGGGCTCAATTGAAATTTTTATGAGTGCATATGTACAGGGTGCAGTTAAAATTTCTATATACGCATAATTCAATTGAAATATTGTTATATACAGGATTCAATTGAAGTTTACATGTGTGCAGGGTTCAGTTGACTTTTTTATATGTACAGGGTTCAATTGAAATTTGAATGTGTACGGGGTTTAGTTGAAATTTTTATATTTACAGGGTTCAGTTGACATTTTTATATATACAGGGGTCAGTAAACAGTTTTATATTTACAGTATACGGGTTACATACCTGTGAGCTTGTACAAATCCGTAAGAGTATAAAGATATTGCTCCAATCATGGCGTAATCTGGTACCATCATTGCTACGGTTCTAAATAACACTTTCAAATTATCGGGTAATTCTTGACGTCCGGCATAACTGAAATAAAAATTCTCAAACTAGAAAATGCAAGTACAAATACAAGTTCAACTTGATAATTATACAGTGTATGTTGTAAATTGACGCCAATATTACGTAATGTCAAAATATTTCTTAAAATTCAAATAATTCATCTAAACTCACCCCGGATTCATCGTTATAAAAACAGTACAAGTCGGATCCAATGTAATTTCGGTTCCTTCGAAAACGAATTTCGTCAATTTCGCAGCTACCGCCATCTGTATACTCAATATTTGTTGCGCTACCACTGACAACACCTCCAACTCTATACGATTAAATTCGTCAAAGCAAGCCCAAGCTCCGGCTTGAGCCAATCCCTGAAAATAACAAAACGTCGTGCATATAACAAGAGCAGCTATCGGAAACCTGTACATACTGTAAACAAATCGGTATAGCCGTACCTAATATTTGCACGAGAATTGGTTTTTTTGTGTGTATATTAAATAGAGCAACAAAACGACGTGAAAGTTCTTTTATAAACGGGTAAAAACCATAATTTAATTAAAGTTCATTATCGAGCGCCTTATTCACCAGATCTTACACCGTGCGATTTATATCAGTTCGTAAGCTTTGTTTTTATAGGGATGAAGTGTATATAAAATATAATAATAAGTAAAAATATATGAATCCAAAATTTAAAAAAAAATAAAACGGATGTTGGTGTATTACTTTGAAAAATTTTCCGAGAGCTTTGTAGTCCAATCCATCGGAACAATTAAAAACGACGCATTTTTTGGCCACCGCTTTGGCCAGATCTTTACAAGTTTCAGTTTTCCCGGTACCGGCAGGTCCTTCCGGAGCTCCTCCGAGATTCAATTTCAACGCCCCCATTAGAGTTCTGAAATTTCAAAAATTACACACGAAAAAATTATCGTACTACGAGGCACATCCAGAAAGTTTATCATCAGAAAGATGGCTGACTTCCGGTTCTACCGGAAATCGAATGTAACTTTGTTACTTTGAATAGAACACCTTGTATATTAATACATTTTCGAAATCTACGTAAAATTTTAGTAAACTTTTGTTTGAAAACTTTTTTGGAAAAATGCATACTTTTTGAGTTATTAATTTTTTTGTAAAAAATTTGTCAGTTGCAGACCCTCACAAATTATTTTTTTACAAGAATACCCTTAGAGATATCAAAATGGTTTCTCTTTGGTTGCTTTTATCAAAGTTAGACGTATTTGAATCTATGTTGAAAAATGTTTCATTTTATACAGGGTGTGTATAAAAAGTGTTCAAAGTTTAACTTCATAAAAATCATTATTTCTAATTTTTTTAATAGAACCACCCGGTTTTTTCTATTTTAATGCTTTGATGGGTTAAAAATAAGGCAAATTCATATGTATTTTCCTATACCTAAACCTTCCCGTTATCCACATAATTAAATGAGATGCAGCTGTTATATTTATGAAGTTAAACTTTTTATACACACCCTGTATAAAATGAAACATTTTTCAACATAGATTCAAATACGTCTAACTTTGATAAAAGCAACCGAACAGAAACCATTTTCATATCTTTAAGGGTATCCACGTAAAAAAATGATTTATAAAGGTCTGCAATTGTTTAAATTTTTTACAAAAAAATTAATAACTCAAAAAGTATGCATTTTTCGAAAAAAGTTTTTGGACATCAACTAACCTTTTACGTAGATTTAAAAAATGTATCAATATACAGGGTGTTCTATTTAGAATGACTAAGTTACACTATGCCATATACAGATAGTTTTAACTCGTTTTACTGGGACACCCCGTATACCAGCCGGAACAGAATCAGTTACGTGGTAGCTTTGGTATGAAACGTTCGATCCTTATATTGAGTTTTTAGATACGCAAAGCGTTGCGTCAATTGAAATTCATCATCAGGTCTATGGGTTGAACATCAAGAGCGAGCAGATGTATGTGTGAAAGTTTTGAGAAAGTTGCTGAAGTGTTCATGATAAAGAACGCAGTGGACAACCGATCCTCATCAATTATGATCTTTTTACTTCACTTGGATATCGCATTCATCCCAGAAACCAAGCAAACGTCATTCTTATCATCGACCTCCTTCCACTTGGAGATCTAGTGGACTTCGATCGCTACTGCGGAACAAAAGGCTTGAAATAGTTACTGCAGGTGTTATACATCTCGTATGACAAAGCTTGTCCATGTACGGCTCGAAACACAACAGCTTTTGAAGCAATTTGGTTTCGATTTGACTGATTATTAGACCCGATTTTGTTCCCAGGGATTTTTACGTTTTCTAATACCGATGAACGACGTCTGTCGCCTTTCGGTTCCATTCGCAAACGACAGATGTATGCAAAAGTTGATTCGATAAGTTAGTTGGATATATTAGAACGTGTTACTTTCTAGTTGTACCCCGTATTAAAGTCAATTTTTATCTTTTACCAAAGGTATAAGGGAATCTGACGTACCTGTAGCACCTGTCGGTTAAAGGAGTGGCAACAAGTCTTCCGGTATTTCCTAGATATTCGAACCCGTACATAACCTCCGTGGTTATCATACACACCCCTACGGCCCTATCTTTCCAGTAATATCGCAATTGTGATATCCAATTGAAATCGGCTATGGATCCAACTTTCAATTCTTTCAATCTTTTCACAATGTCCCTACCTGCAATACATTTTTCAATTAAAACCCACCACTAGTTTTCGTTACAAAAATTTGAGTGTACGAGGACGATCCAAAAATAATTGTTTAATAAAACGACTTTCTCTCTCTCTCTCTCTATTCTTGCGTGGAAATAACTAATCAAACAGTACCAGGTACGACGAGTTATTTTTCATCTCGTTTTTACTCGAAACCTGTTGAAGGAAAACGGCTGTAAGTGCAGGTAAATTGTTATGGGAAAAGAACCAATCTCATGTTTATGTCACAAATCGGGTTCTTCTTCACGGAGATTTCCAAATAAAAAGTCTGGTAACGCTCTGTCCCGGGGTAGCACGAACTCTGCTCTTGGTTTTTAAAGAACGTCCTCATTTGACTTGACTAAATATTTTTTGGACTATGCGAAGATTTTTTGCTTTGATTTTTAGAAAAAGTTGAAAAAAATAAGATTTACGAGCTGTGGTCGCCTTCACAAAGATATCGCTAATTTGGCAGTTGTTCTGGGTTGTTCTAGGATTGTTCTATATTGTTTTAGAACGGCATAGGACTTTGATAGAAACTTTTAGAGACTGAAATTTGAAAAAAAAAGAGTTTTTCGAGCTGCGGTCGCATTTTCAAGATATCGCTATTTTGGCAGTTGTTCCGGGTTGTTCTAGAATTGTTCTATATTGTTTTAGAACGGCATAGGGCTTTGAATGAAACTTTTAGAGACTGAAATTTGAAAAAAAATGAGTTTACGAGCTGAAATTTGAAAAAAAAGAGTTTTTCGAACTGGGTTTGTGTTTTCAAGATATCGCCATTTTGGCAGTTGTTCTGGGCTGTTCTAGGATTGTTCTATATTGTTTTAGAACGGCATAGGGCTTTGAATGAAACTTTTAGAGACTGAAATTTGAAAAAAAATGAGTTTTTCGAACTGGGTTTGTGTTTTCAAGTTATCGCTATTTTGGCAGTTGTTCTGTGCTGTTCTAGGATTGTTCTATATTGTTTTAGAATGACATAGGGCTTTGAATGAAACTTTTAGAGACTGAAATTTGAAAAAAAAGAGTTTTTCAAACTGGGTTTGTGTTTTCAAGATATCGCTATTTTTGCAGTTGTTCTAGGATTGTTCTATATTGTTTTAGAACGGCATAGAGCTTTGAATGAAACTTTTAGTGACTGAAATTTGAAAAAAAATGAGTTTTTCGAACTGGGTTTGTGTTTTCAAGATATCGCCATTTTGGCAGTTGTTCTGGGCTGTTCTAGGATTGTTCTATATTGTTTTAGAACGGCATAGGGCTTTGAATGAAACTTTTAGAGACTGAAATTTGAAAAAAAATGAGTTTTTCGAACTGGGTTTGTGTTTTCAAGTTATCGCTATTTTGGCAGTTGTTCTGTGCTGTTCTAGGATTGTTCTATATTGTTTTAGAATGACATAGGGCTTTGAATGAAACTTTTAGAGACTGAAATTTGAAAAAAAAGAGTTTTTCAAACTGGGTTTGTGTTTTCAAGATATCGCTATTTTTGCAGTTGTTCTAGGATTGTTCTATATTGTTTTAGAACGGCATAGAGCTTTGAATGAAACTTTTAGTGACTGAAATTTGAAAAAAAATGAGTTTTTCGAACTGGGTTTGTGTTTTCAAGATATCGCCATTTTGGCAGTTGTTCTGGGCTGTTCTAGGATTGTTCTATATTGTTTTAGAACGGCATAGGGCTTTGAATGAAACTTTTAGAGACTGAAATTTGAAAAAAAATGAGTTTTTCGAACTGGGTTTGTGTTTTCAAGTTATCGCTATTTTGGCAGTTGTTCTGTGCTGTTCTAGGATTGTTCTATATTGTTTTAGAATGACATAGGGCTTTGAATGAAACTTTTAGAGACTGAAATTTGAAAAAAAAGAGTTTTTCAAACTGGGTTTGTGTTTTCAAGATATCGCTATTTTTGCAGTTGTTCTAGGATTGTTCTATATTGTTTTAGAACGGCATAGAGCTTTGAATAAAACTTTTAGAGACTGAAATTTGAAAAAAAATGAGTTTTTCGAACTGGGTTTGTGTTTTCAAGTTATCGCTATTTTGGCAGTTGTTCTGTGCTGTTCTAGGATTGTTCTATATTGTTTTAGAATGACATAGGGCTTTGAATGAAACTTTTAGAGACTGAAATTTGAAAAAAAATGAGTTTACGAGCTGAAATTTGAAAAAAAAGAGTTTTTCGAACTGGGTTTGTGTTTTCAAGATATCGCCATTTTGGCAGTTGTTCTGGGCTGTTCTAGGATTGTTCTATATTGTTTTAGAACGGCATAGAGCTTTGAATGAAACTTTTAGAGACTGAAATTTGAAAAAAAAAAGAGTTTTTCGAACTGGGTTTGTGTTTTCAAGATATCGCTATTTTTGCAGTTGTTCCGGGTTGTTCTAGATTTGTTCTATATTGTTTTAGAATGGCATAGGGCTTTGAATGAAACTTTTAGAGACTGAAATTTGAAAAAAAATGAGTTTTTCGAACTGGGTTTGTGTTTTCAAGTTATCGCTATTTTGGCAGTTGTTCCGGGTTGTTCTAGAATTGTTCTATATTGTTTTAGAACGGCATAGAGCTTTGAATGAAACTTTTAGAGACTGAAATTTGAAAAAAAAGAGTTTTTTGAGCTGAGTTGTGTTTTCAAGATATCGCTATTTTGGCAGTTGTTCCGGGTTGTTCTAGAATTGTTCTATATTGTTTTAGAATGGCATAGGGCTTTGAATGAAACTTTTAGAGACTGAAATTTGAAAAAAAATAAGTTTTTCGAACTGGAGTCGCATTTTCAAGATATTGCTATTTTGGCAGTTGTTCTGGGTTGTTCTATATTGTTTTAGAACGGCATAGAGCTTTGATTGAAACTTTTAGAGACTGAAATTTGAAAAAAAAAAAGAGTTTTTTGAGCTGAGTTGTGTTTTCAAGATATCGCTATTTTGGCAGTTGTTCCGGGTTGTTCTAGGATTGTTCATTGATCATATTGATCAAATTGATCATATTATTCAACTTATATCCCACTACAATCATATCCCACATCGAGAAATCGCTATTAAATGAGTTGCTCTAGCTTTTCCCTATAATTTAGGCGGTTGTTCTAAATTCTAGGTTTGTTCTACTTCGTTTCGGAACGAAATAGGGCTGCGCCCTCTTCTTGGAGGTTGAAAAGTCTCGTATCACTGTCTCATTCGCATTCAAAGGCACTTAACTAAATTCGAATATCACTTACCATGGACATCTATAACTATAAGAGCTTCGACTGTTACTTGCGTATTCGGTTTCAACTTCCCCTGTACCATCTTGACGCTCCTCTCTATTTGATGGGTGCACAATTTCTCTTGAGCGTCCAGGGCTCCGCCGAAAATGGCGTCGGTAACTTCCGTCGTCCATTGTATACAATCCACGCATTGTACGATCTGACCGGGCCAACTCAATATCCACGTCGGTCTGTCCACTGTTGGATAATTGTTAATAGAATCCCGCATGACGTCTTTCAATGATTGTATCATGACAGCTTGAACTTGAACCAGCCATTTCTCTACCATCCCTTTCGCTTCAGCGGGAATAATCTTCTCGCTGAACGGAACTTTTTCCTTTTCCACGCTTATCATTCCGACGACTTCTTCGTCACGCGTAAATTCCAATTGGTGGATACCTTCGAAACATTTCTTGAGATGCGGTTGAACTCTTAGAGGATCTTTAGTTTCGGATAATATTTCTAATAATTCGTCGTTGGATAAAAAGAAGAATCTACAAATCGTTAAATATTGATAAAACAAATCCCGCATTTCGTAATTAATCACCAACCTAGGGAAGAACAGTCTCTTCTTCTCCAAATAATCGTTCAATCCTTTCTGTATCTCGTCCAGCAATCGATTGTTTTCCTTCAAGAGCGCCAACATGTTTTTATAATCAGTACAGACCAGTACTCTGGTATCTTTGTTCGTATTATTTTGAACCGCCCTCCATACTCTATCAACCAGTTTGAAATTTCTAGCTTCCGTCGGCATCTGTCTCATTATATCTTCCGAACTGAAGATCGGTTCCAAATACATCCAAGTAGCTTGACACTACGATCAAAGAAAATTCAATTTTCCGTTTAAATTTTTATCGTAATTCCAACCGACCATGAGCCATTGCTCCAATATATCCTGCATGGATAGCAGCTTCTCTTCCCAAGCGGTCATTTCCTCTTCGAAAGCTCTAACGTACGGCGAACCTCGCATAGTTTGAGCTTTGAGTATGTGATCGTCCATCATGACTTGTATATCATCGACGGCTGTTAATATATTCACGCCGGTTTCTCTGGAAAATCCCTTGTGAAAAATTATCGAACTTTAAACGATATATCGGAATACCTATAAGGCGTTAATTCGAATCTGATATCTTCCCATTCTTCTTTCATTCGTGCTAGATTTATTTGTAAGGCGTGTTCTTTAGTAGCGCCGGCGTTTATTTCTTCGAGTTGGGCGGCGAATTTGGGCAAACCGGCGTCTATCATATCGCTCAAAGTTGAATCTTCGGTTATGGCGAGAGGAACTCCAACTATTTCACTAATCTGAAATTATTTGTTTCAGTGATGTGTCAAGAAACCAATACTTGAACTGGTTGGCTGAAGCTAAAGTAAAACTATCCGAAAAACTAAAGTAAATCTTACCTAATCGAAGCTAAAGTAAACATAACCTAATCGAAGCTAAAGTAAATCTAACCTAATCGAAGCTGGAATACATCTAAACAAATCGAAGCTAAACTAAATCAGACCGAAACAAAAGTAAGCTTAAGTAAACCTAACTAAATCGAAGCTTAAGTTAACATAACCTAATAGAAACTGAAGTACATATAATCCTATCGAGGCTGAAGTAAATATAACCAAATCGAAGCTAAAGGGAACATAACCTAATCGAAACTAGAGTAAACCTAACCAAAGTGAATGTAACATAATCGAAGCTAAAGGAAACAAAACCTAATCGAAGCTAAAGGAAACATAATCTAATCGAAGCTAAAGGAAACAAAACCTAATCGAAGCTAAAGGAAACATAATCTAATCGAAGCTAAAGGAAACAAAACCTAATCGAAGCTAAAGGAAACATAATCTAATCGAAGCTAAAGGAAACAAAACCTAATCGAAGCTAAAGGAAACATAATCTAATCGAAGCTAAAGGAAACAAAACCTAATCGAAGCTAAAGGAAACATAACCTAATCGAAGCTAAGGTAAACCTAACCAAAGTGAATCTAACCAAATCGAAGCTAGAGTAAATCTAAAAAAATCGAAGCTGAACTAAATCAAACCGAAACAAAAGTAAGTCTAATCTCATCGAAGCTTAAGTAAACATAACCTAATGGAAACTGAAGTACATATAATCCTATTGAGGCTGAAGTAAACCAAACCGAAGGTAAAGTAAATCTAACCATATCGAAGAAGCTAAACTAAACCAAAGTAAACCTAACCAAATCGAAGCTTAAGTAAACCTAATCTAAGCAGAAAATGGATCAGTTCCTTGGTCTACTAAACAACATCTAAAGACAGTTCCCTGTTAGAATGTAGATAAAAGTGTAAGCAATAATTGTTTTCTACTTTTTTCTTGGTGTAAGTTTTTCTCTACTTCAACCGAGTCCCATCTCTTGAAATTATATCCGTTAAAATAAAATCTTTCGATTAATTCATAAATCCAGATCAAAAAGCCGAACCGGATGTCAACAAATCTAATTATTGGTAGAACTTATTGATTCACGTTATTCGGAATCTCGATAAATGGATTGTAGGACCTCGAAAACGCTAAACTAAAGTGTTTTATTATGATGGTGAACCGGAACGATGCGAAAGTATACCGGTTCTTTCATATAACCTCAAAATTTGAAATATAAATGAATTTGTTGTTTTTGTGAAATATGCATAATAATATAAGAATTTGATGAATCATTTCAGAAAAACTTAATGACATATTTCCCTAATTTTACTCCAAAATCCAAAACTGTCAAAAATAGGGCCTTATAATATAGGTATATAGATTTTGAAAAGATTTTTCTATAGCCTGTCAAATTTGTACTCCTTATTTTTTACTAGTATCTAATATACAGGGTCTTGAAGTTTTTTAAAATTTTTTTTTCACAAAATTTACATATTTTTTCAATTTTACTTTTGAATCCATAACTGTCAAAAATAGGGCTTTATAATATAGATATATGGATTCAGAAAAGATTTTTCTATAGCCTGTCAAATTTGTACTCCTTATTTTTTACTAGTATCTAATATACAGGGTCTTGAAGTTTTTTAAAATTTTTTTTTTTACAAATTTACATATTTTTTCAATTTTACTTTTGAATCCATAACTGTCAAAAATGAGGCTTCATAATATAAATATATGGATTTAGAAAGAATTTGTCTATAATCTCTCAAATTTGTACTTTTTGAATTACACTAGCATCTGATATACAAGGAGTTAAAGTTTGCTTTATAATTTGAAAAAAACTGAAATTCCCCTAATTTTTGAAAACTGGAAAATATTTCAAAAGTAATTGCTCTATCAATATTTCCAATTTTCATTTTTCTGTGATCTATCAAATTTTTACGTTTTAAAATCCGATAGTATCCAATATACAGGGCTTTCAAGAATGTTTCGCATCCCTATTTTTCTTTATAAAAACGTCACACTTCTCTAATTTTACTAATAGTTTTATAAATGTCAAAAATATGGCAACATGGTATCAATATATCGATATAGAAATTATTTCTATATAATCTATCAAATTTTCTCGTTTTAAAATCCAATAGTATACAATATACAGGGGCTTAAATTTTGTTGAGCATTCTTAATTTTTTTTCTTACTAATAGTTCCAAAACTGTTAAAAATAGAGCTTTATGGTATACATCTATCGATTCAGTAACAATTTTTTTATAATATAACAAGTTTTTATGTTTTTAAGTTCACTAGTATTAAATATACAGGGTCTTAAAGTTTGTTTGAATTAGTTTATACCAAAATGACATTTATTTCTAATTGATGATTGATATCTCCAAAACTGTCAAGAATAGAGATTTTTTGGAAAGTTTCATCGATTCGGGAATAATTGCTCTATAATCTGCGAAATTTCCAAGTTTCAAACTCCACTCGCTCCTAATATACAGGGAGTTGAATTTGTTTTTATTAGAATGGCATAGTCTTTGACACCTAACCTCAAAATTTAACGCGAAGCTTCTAATAGCTTAATTTTTTATCTTTGAAGTAATCAAAGAAAGCAAAACAAAAAATAGTCCAACTAACCTTATCCCAATGCCTTTTCTGTAACCCTTTATTACAGATAGTCTGCAACACAGGCAGAAATTGCTTGAACTTTTCCACTTTAGCTCGAACCATTTCGGCTATACGTTTAGCTCCAGGATTATCACTCAGCGTTTTCGATAATTTATACAAAGTCCTCCAGCAAGTCTCCGTATAATCGGTAATCTCGTCGGCGTCGAGCCCCAAAAACGGACCATAATACCTAAAAATTCACCCCCGACATAACCGAAGAACCACAACGACCCGATCACTCACCAAAGATCGTAATTTTTATGAAACTCGTAAACGCTATGCCATAATTTATCGTAAGGCTCCACTATTTGTAACATCCTGTGTAAATTCATGAAAGGAGAAGGATCCATATCGAGCAACTATAATAGAAAAACCACGTGACGTAATTTCCCACAAGATACCGTATCGTTTCTTACTTGTTCTTCTTCGTTAATTTGTTCCGCTTCCGCTTTATCTTCAGCCAAACGTTGGACAAGAATTTCCACATCAGCCACGCTCTCTTCCATTTCATCCATCGTCAATATCGGCGGGTCTTTCTTCTTGAAAGCCACCAACATCTTTTCGTGTTTTTTCAATTTAATATCGAACGCCGTCCGACGATTCTTCAGATTCGTTTCGGCTTGATCCCGTTTCATATTCAATCTCTGTATCGCTATTTCAATGACCAATTCCATGTCTTTGGGCCATAAGAAAACGCGTGTATTCAACATAATGTCGTCGTCTAACAATAAAACGAAAATCAACACTTTCATTTCTCCCTGTATACTATTTAAAAACAAAAAATTTGACAACACTGTCTACGAGGACGGTCCCGAAAGTACCTGGTCTAATATAAAAATCATAATGATAAATTAATAAAAATCTTTGATCAACGAGTCATTTTTTTCAAGTCTGTGAACAGAAAATAATCCGAGGGTGTTAAATCTGGCAAATAAAGAGGTTACCAAAACAATTATGGCGTCTTCTGTAGGTACTTCTGGAACCATCCTCGAGGGAAACTGCGGCTGTTGGATACTCACAAGAAAGGTGTGCGAATTCCATCAGGAACATAACGTACTCGGCGGTTTTTCTAATTTTTTCTCTTAAGTTGTACATAGTAACGTCTCTGCATTCTATGACGTACGCCTGCAGTTCTACAATGTCTGCTACGTTGTCTGGATTGCCGCTGACTTTGTTCGACATGTCGTCGAAGGTGTCGCATATCCTGAGATGAGAAAGCATCTGGTGTAAAAATTGTAAATTGATTGAAAGAAAAACGGAAAAATTGTATTTCGAAAGAAAATGTTATCTCTTCGAAATATGTGAGGAACATCCGGTATATTTATCCCCTATCTCTTTGAGGTGTATTCTTGAAACCGAAATTTAATAATTAGTTTCTGATATACAAGGATTCAAAGTTTGTATACAATGTTTTTTTATTTTTTTTTTTCATCGAAATAACCGATATTTTTAGTTTTACTAATATCTTTATAACTGTCAAAATTGAAGTTTTTTTGTGGAAATATATTGATTTAGAAAAACTTTTTCTACAATATCTCAAATTTTCGTGATTTGAACTTCACTTGTATCCAAAATACAGGGGCTTAAAGTTTGTTTTATATTTTCCTTCATCAAATGACATATTTCTCTATTTTTATTAATATATCCATAACTGTCAAAAATATGGTTTTATAATATAGAAATATGGATTTCGGAAGGATTTTTCCATATCTTGTCAAGTTTGTACTATTTGAACTTCACTAGCATCTAATATACAGGGGCATAAAGTTTTTTTGAATTTTTTTTCACAAAATTAACATATTTTTCTAATTTCACTAATAGTTCCATTACTGTCAAAAATTTAGTTTTTTGTTACAGATCTATCGATTAAGAAAAAATTTTTCGACAATATCTGAAATTTTCACGTTTTGAACGTAATTTGTATCAAATATACAGGATCTTAAAGTTTGTTGTATATTTTTCTTCATTAACGACATATTCCTCTAATTTTATTAATAAATCCATAACTGTCAAAAATACGGCATTATGATATAGAAATATGAATTTGGTAAGGATTTTTCCACATCCTGTTAAGTTTGTACTATTTGAACTTCAATAGCATCTAATATACAGGGGCTTAAAGTTTTTCTTGTCACAAACTTGACATATTTCTCTAGTTTCACTAATAGTTCCATTACTGTCAAAAATTTAGTTTTTTGTTATAGATCTATCGATTAAGAAAAAATTTTTCGACAATATCTGAAATTTTCACGTTTTGAACGTAATTTGTATCAAATATACAGGAGCTTAAAGTTTGTTGTATATTTTTCTTCATCAAATGACACATTTCTCTAATTTTACTAATAGTTCCATAACTGTCAAAAATAGAGCTTTTTGGTATAGATCCATCGATTAAGAAAGAAAATTTTTCGATAATATCTCAAATTTTCACGTTTTGAACTTCACTCTTATTCAATATACAGGGACTTAAACTTTGTTCTATATTTTTTTATAATATATTTCTCTAATTTCATCAATAGTTCCATAACTGTCAAAAATTGAGTTTTTTGATATAGATCCATCGATAAGAAAGAAAATTTTTCGATAATATCTCAAATTTTCATGTTTTGAACTTAATTTGTATCAAATATACAGGATCTTAAAGTTTGTTGTATATTTTTCTTCATTAACGACATATTTCTCTAATTTTATTAATAAATCCATAACTGTCAAAAATACGGCATTATGATATAGAAATATGGATTTGGTAAGGATTTTTCCACATCCTGTCAAGTTTGTACTATTTGAACTTCAATAGCATCTAATATACAGGGGCTTAAAGTTTTTCTTGTCACAAATTTGACATATTTCTCTAGTTTCACTAATAGTTTCATTACTGTCAAAAATAGAACTTCTTGGTATAGATCTATCGACTAAGAAAGAATTTTTCTATAATATCTAAAATTTTGTCGTCTTGAACTCTACTAGTATTCAATATACAGGGGTTTAAAGTTTTGTTTTATATTTTTCTTCATAAAATTGACATATGTTTCTAATTTTACGAATATCTCCATAACTGTTAAAAATAGAAATTTCCTATTCATCTCCATCGATTGAGAAAGGATAACTGTATAACATGTAAAATTTTCATTTTCTAAACTCTATCAGTTGCCATTATACAGCGACTTGAAGTTCCCTTGAATTTTATTTTCAATTCAAATCTCCCATGTCAGTCTTTCATGACATTTGATAGAGCCGTAAGTCTTTTTCTATCATCGTGTCCCTTTCTTTTCTACTGAACTGTCCTTTTAATATCTATTTCACCGTAAGAAATCATTCTAATGCGAATGAAGGCACTCTATACGTATTTAGAGGTTTCAAGTTAAACTGTCTGTTGTACATGTACAATCTCGTTATTTAACAACCTTACCTCGTATATATAACTTTGTACACGGGTCAAATTCCGAATCAGTTTCGGTCCAATCGCATGCGCACTTTCAGAATTGTCGTTCGATGACTTCACCCCTTCCCGATTTTGTAAATGCGCATGCGATCGGTCCTAAAATGATAAACAAAGTTCATGAACTTTTTCGAAAAAATTTCTCTTATTTGGAAAATAAAACTTACATTCGATTTAGGTTCCTCATTTCCAAAATGAAGTAATTGACAATTTTCATTCGAAGTCCATCTATTATATCATATAAAGTTTCGTTTAATTTACAACAATCCAAATTGAACAGATTCATCGGAATCATTCTTCTTAAATTGATAAACTCCACTTTCATTTCGTCGTAACTTTTTATTTTTTTGGCAAAATCCTGGAAATATGTAATGGTTGACGTTAGATAGCGCAAATGAGAGGCGACTAGAATATTGCTGCAAAACTCGCGCCAATTAATAATAATAGGGGTTATTGGGGCTTCGTGGACGTCATCTTCAGATGTTTTCCTTCGAAATTCATGTAATTGGATCGAAAATGATAACAGGGAATGTTTGGGGTTTCATGGACGCGATCTCCATGTAAAATTAATGTAAACGATCCGAAAACCGTAACGAGAGAGGTTTTGGGGTTTCGACGGGTACCTGGTGCATCCAAAACTGCACGTCATCTTCAGGAGTTTCGTTCAAATCAATCATAACAGAAGTGATTTGGAGCTCCAATTGATACCTACGGCACTAGAATCTTGACGTCATCTTCAGGAATTTTCCTACAAAATTCGCGTAATTGGAACATAAATCATAACGGAGTCGTTGCGTCTTCATGGAATTTGCGGAAACATATCGAATATCAAAACAGAGTTTCAGCATCGGAAGCTTCTTGTTATCCCCAGGAATATTTTTACAAAATTTGCGGATACCTGGTGGATATCATCTCGGTTATCCGTTACTACTCCATCGATGTTATTTTTATTTCGTCTGAGTGATTTTGCGGGAAAACTCCAGATAATAACATCCATTTTCCGTTTCATTATATAAAGCATTTTAGGAGATCTCTGGAGACGATGTCCACGTTCTGGTGTACCAGGTACTAGTGGAGTCCTCGTCGTTACTAGAATTGATAAGAGCGGCCGTAAAAACTCCATTGATGTGATTTTTATTTCGTTTCCGCGAATTTTACAGGAAAACTCCAGAAGATTACATCCATGTCTACATTCTAACGCACAGGATACCCGGTGGTAGTAGCCGATGCCATAATTGGATAACGTGAAATAATTCTTGTTTCATTAAAGAATCAATATTAGGAGATATCTGGAGACGACGTCCACGTTCTGGTGCACCAGGTACTAGAGGAGTCCTCGTCGTTACTAGAATTGATAAAAGCGGCCGTAAAAACTCCATTGGTGTGATTTTTATTTCGTTTCCGCGAATTTTACGGGAAAACTCCAGAAGATTACATCCATGTCTACATTCTAACGCACAGGATACCCCGGTGGTAGTAGCCGATGCCATAATTGGATAACGTGAAATAAATCTTGTTTCATTAAAGAATCAATATTAGGAGATATCTGGAGACGACGTCCACGTTCTGGTGCACCAGGTACTAGTGGAGTCCTCGTCGTTACTAGAATTGATAAAAGCGGCCGTAAAAACTCCATTGGTGTGATTTTTATTTCGTTTCCGCGAATTTTACGGGAAAACTCCAGAAGATTATGTCCATGTCCAGATTCCGATGCACTAGGCGGTGACTTCTGATGCCGTATCTCTGGTGATGACATTCAGCCTTGAGCCTCAAGTTGACAATGGACAAATCTGGAGATTTGTAGGCGTTATTAACCAAAACATGAATGTAAGATGTAGTCATGTGTTTTTCTTGGTACCTTTAGAAACGGTAACGGCTCCATATCAAAAATTTCGTTCAACTCCTTTTCGGCTGCTCCATTTAAAATGTACAAATATTTATCGTACACCGAGAGGTATTGCTGCGGACCAACGGCATTCGGAACGAACGCGTCAACAATTTCACGTTGAATTTCTAAAACTGGTACTTCCGACCTATGTACGTGATGTATATATCGTTCTAATTTCGCAAATTCTAAAATAAGATCGACAGTAAAGTAACACCCTGTATAATCCCGAAAACAAAGAAAAAAAACTACCTGGAAACATTATCATTTCTATCCTAGGCACCCTTCTGTTAATTTCCAAAATTTTCCCGAAACATTTTTGTAACAACAACTGAATATCTTCTAACGTTGGGGTAAAAATCAATTGATTTGTTCCGAGAATAGGTTCGACAGTTAACGTTATTAAAGGTATATTGATCAAAGTTAAATCTTGATAATCGCCTTCGAACTCATTACCGTGCTAGAATATCAAAAAAAAATTCACTACTTTCTTATTACATAAAAATACACGCAATCAATACGTTTCCTTAATTTCCATATTATTTTCAAAGTTTGGCAACGTTGTAACTTTATAATATCACGGATTATACCTTAAATTTGACGAAAATATTTTTAAAATGGTCAAGACTCTTCTCGACCAACCACCTAAGTTGCATGGACATTAATAAATTGACGCAATCAAAAAATCTCTCAACGATAATCGGTGGTTCCGATGCCGTTTTCGGAATGTATTGTTTCCAATGTTCCCTGTATTCTAAAAAAATGTCTGCGCATGCTGGTAACCATTCGTTGATAATGACATTTCGGGCACCTTCGCATATGTCAGTAACTCTTTGTTCCAATTCATCGGGAGCCAAAGATTTACCGTCTGCATTTAACAAACGTTCTTGAGGAACTATAAGCATATTGTCATACCTGAAATTTTTAATCAAATTAATAATATAAAAACCATATGCTAATTATATATTCTCACCTGTCCCACCAAAGATCGCGAATTTTTCGAATAATCATATTTCCATTATAATAATGTTTTTCCATCAATTGAGTACTAATGCAATACGTCGAGTGCCATGGTACAGGAGCCCTTACCATCATAATGGGAAAATCCGAGGGAAACGTCTGAAATCTCAATCTAAAAAAAGTACCCAATAAAAATAGTCAATGCGTATGCTGTGTTGCCTACAGAATATACATATTGTAGTGTAAATAGAGTTGCCTATTATCTCTTTCATTCCATTTGTAATTTTTCGTATATTTAGGAAAATAACATTCTAAACGTTGGTAGTATTGTGTTGTTGTTCTGCGCTGTTGTAATTTTTATTGTTGCCAAAATCGGGCAATTGTGTTGTTGTATTTGTTTTTTATAAAAGAGAATACGAAAATTATGTCAACAGTAAAAATAACCTTGGATTTAAAATTTAAGAAAATCTTTCTCTTTTATTGCAATATATGCATGCAATCAGGTGATTTAAACAGCAACGGTCATATATTCACAACGAGTTATACTCGTGATGTTGCCAAATTTATTGCAATAAAAGGAAGTCTTAATATTTTCCATATGTTATTAAATTTATTTATTGAGAACAAAGTTTTGCGATCAGTACTGTTTATTATTAATTGTACCACGGGTGAAATTGTCCCAAATGTATAAATTGTATAAGGGTTGAATGATATTTAATTTTTTCTGTTTATAGTCATAGTATTAAAGGTCGTACAAAACACAAGATATATTTTGAATTAAATGAAATTGAAATTTTATAATTTGATAATAAACACCCACAATATGGAAAATATTCGAGGCAAAACAACTTCCACATTTTTTCTATTTTTTTTTAAATAATACTTCAAGAATTATTTATTTTCTTAGTCTAATCTAACATAACAAAAGTTTATGACTGATGGTAACTAAAAACTGGCAACATTGCACTCGTTTTCAGCTGATTTATATTTCGTGACCGTGGCTATTTAAGATGTTGGGGGTGATTAGGTTCGAAAATTTATAGTAGTCTACAAGATTTTTTTTATAAATATATAAATAATTTTTTTCTTGAAAATAACTAACTAAATTCTAAATTTCGATGATTTCTTTCTATTTTGTGATTTCTCATTACCTTTTCCATTCAGCTGGGTCTTTGAGTACGTACTGCAACAGATGTTTTCGCATAAATATGCAGAAGTATTTCCGCAATGACTTGCGATCGGATTGCATTAGCCCTTTATATTCCTTCAAAGCCTTATATTTCTCTGGAATTTTCGCCATGGCACATTTAATTAGCTCCTCATCGTATGGTGGAACGTGCTCTGGAGATATTCCCTGAAAAAAATTATCAATTCAGTATCATTTGTATAAAATAAATATGAATACTTGGTTGCAAATCTAGTTTAATATACACATGTGTTAGTATATTTTGTGGTGCCTAAATAAGTCATGTATATAGTTGGTTAATTCCTTATTTTAACAATGTATGCTGTGTTGCCTATATAATAGTAACAAATATTGCTACAGTTTTTTCTTTTGGTGGTTTTTTTTGTATTGACAGTATTAACATTATAATTTTCAATAATCAAGTTAGAGTCTTCAAAACCGTCTATTTATTGATGAGTATAAGCTGGTGTTACAGTTAAGATTAAATCTCAGCCTTGCGGAGGAAAATTTTTTCCTATATCAGGGCATCTTTTAAAATAAATCACAACCCAAACAAAAATGTCCCTATCTCCCCCAATAAGATTTTATTTAATTATACGATAACACAAGTCAGTTTGGTATAAAAATTCGATTAAAATTTCAAAAATTACCTAACCTAACCAATCTAGACAGCTCAAGTAAGACAAAAAATGATGAAATTAATTTTTTTTGGTAATAAACAAATCAAAATACTTAGTAAAAGTTTATTTAACTAAAAAATAATAATTATTGGCTATTAAAAACAATCTTTTCATATTTTTCTATCGAAAACAAAATCTAAAACATTTTATTCGAACGTAATCACGAACGTAACATTTAAATCCTGACTTCATCGAATGAATCGTGGATAGAAATTGTCATGGTGTATGAAGTGTTGCCTATGAAATACTAGTTATTATTCTCTTAGTGTATTCAGTGTTGCCTATAAAGTAGTTTCTTGTAGAGTATGTTGTATTGCCTATAGAATCGTTATAAACATATCATTCTCGAGTGAAAGTTGAATGAAGGTGACAATGATTTCAAGGTTTTTTAAATAATTTATAGCAGTTTCTGTTTACGTTTAGAAAACGTGCAAGCCTACACTTTTTTAAATACACAACGCACAATTTTAATTGGCTTATTTATCATAATAATTCTATTACATAAAAATAATACGTTTTTGTTTTTCCATAAATATTGAGAGGATTGTTTTGGTAGGTAGGTATAAGGTACGTAATTTATTGGAAAATTTTAATTTATTTGCTCGATAAAACTTAATGTATCTGACTTGATAAAAATTAATATGTGTTACTTTTCCATTTTTTTTTTCGAAATATAATAATTGGAAAATTTGAAAAAATTGCTTTTTTTATAATAAGCGTATGTACGAGGTGCCATTAAAAAGTTATTTTATTATAAACAAATTTAGGTGAACAAAAATTTTATCAAAAGATTTTTACGCATTTTCATCTGTTTTTCGAGGTCCAAAATATATATACAGGAAGTAGCATAAAAGCGTTATGATTTAGACATTTTGGAAATTATTTAAATTTGGGCTACAGGCAAAAAAATTTCTCCCACCTGAAAATTGTTAGGTATAATTAGGTAATTAAATGTGGGGGAGACGATTTTTAGGTATAGGGGGGAGTGTGAGTGCGTTTTTACCAACTATCGGAATATAATTAACTGCTCAAATGTCAAAATTTTGTAGTTGAGGTTATGTTTACTAATTCACATCGTAAGTCAATAATAGACAGTGTTGCCGATGTCAAAAATACGAATAGCATACGACAAATAAACGAAAAGTAGTAGGGAAGGGGTTTATTTTAAAATATGTTATTTATTAGAATGACGAAAATAAATATTTGTTAGAATAGATTATTGAATATTTGATTTATTTTTTATTTATTCTTCAAGTTGACCAATTTTAAAACCGATAAAGAATTTTTCCTGCATTTTCCTGTGTTAATCAATAAAAAATAATTAATATTGACGCGAATTATCACGAAAACGTCATCAAATATCGCTTGAGTAACTGCAATAAGTTTATCACGATATTGCGCAAGTTATTTTGGCTTCCAATCGAGAAAAATAAAACTATTTAAAAATAAAACAAAATTCGAATTCATCATATTTATTTTATTGTATAGATATCACAAGAAAAGTACACTAGTGAGCAAAAAAATCGAGTCAAAACACAGGCTCGCCGTCAAAAGTCTCTATCTAAAAATCAGTAGCTCCCATTTTTTGTCTGATTTTAGCTTCTCGAAGCAACTAGTCTTAGCTTCATGATGAGTGAGTGGTCTTTGTAGGTATAAGCACACTTTACTTGACGTAAAAAAATTGAAAAAACCGAGGAAAAGTTACGTAAATATTATCTTGAAAGTCTCCGTTCTATGAAATGACTTCTGAGACTTCAAAAGTTGTCAAAACAAACACGGATGATGCTGAACTGACTTTCTATTCCCAAATTTGAAAACATGATTCAGTCAAATAATAAATTAACGACGTCAGCACTTTCCATATCTATTTATCGATATTATTTTGTACTTTTATAGATATACACAGATGAAGGTTGTTTTTTATACTTGTTGATTTAATATCGTTATCAATTTTTGTTAGTTTTTAGTGTAAATGTTTTCGAGTGAAATTGAATGAAAGTGATGACGAAATTAAAATATTGACAATTGACTTAAGGGAAATATATTTGTCCGAAAAGTTAAACATTGAAACACTTTCATTTTTTGGGGCCACTCTAATGTACATATCCACAGTTTCCATTGGAATAATCTATCAATTAGGAGTTATTTCAATTGGAGGAGCTGGATTGGGCATTTTCCAACAATACCACAACAATTTTTTTTTGGGTAGAGCTGCTAGCAATGGTCTGTCTTGTGACAGAGTACAGCTTCGTCAAATACCATCTTAAGACGATGTAGAAGAAGACAACTCAGATGTCTTGCCCATTGTATCAAAAGGATTGAGTTCCTCCCAGTGGTAGTATTGACTCCTTGGAAAGTGGGACTCAAAAACACCAGGAAATTGAGTCTAAGTATTTTGGAAGCAGAGTATAGATGCAAAATGGCTGAAAAACCAAAACCAATATCCAATCCAACTACAATTTACAGTTTCTATTAGAAAACTCTATCAATTAGGAGTTATTTCAACTGGAGGAGCTGGATTGGGCATTTTCCAACTATACCACAACAATTTTTTTTTGGGTAGAGCTGCTAGCAATGGTCTGTCTTGTGACAGAGTACAGCTTCGTCAAATACCATCTTAAGACGATGTAGAAGAAGAAAACTCAGATGTCTTGCCCATTGTATCAAAAGGATTGAGTTCCTCCCAGTGGTAGTATTGACTCCTTGGAAAGTGGGACTCAAAAACACCAGGAAATTGAGTCTAAGTATTTTGGAAGCAGAGTATAGATGCAAAATGGCTGAAAAACCAAAACCAATATCCAATCCAACTACAATTTACAGTTTCTATTAGAAAACTCTATCAATTAGGAGTTATTTCAACTGGAGGAGCTGGATTGGGCATTTTCCAACTATACCACAACAATTTTTTTTTGGGTAGAGCTGCTAGCAATGGTCTGTCTTGTGACAGAGTACAGCTTCGTCAAATACCATCTTAAGACGATGTAGAAGAAGAAAACTCAGATGTCTTGCCCATTGTATCAAAAGGATTGAGTTCCTCCCAGTGGTAGTATTGACACCTTGGAAAGTGGGACTCAAAAACACCAGGAAATTGAGTCTAAGTATTTTGGAAGCAGAGTATAGATGCAAAATGGCTGAAAAACCAAAACCAATATCCAATCCAACTACAATTTACAGTTTCTATTAGAAAACTCTATCAATTAGGAGTTATTTCAACTGGAGGAGCTGGATTGGGCATTTTCCAACTATACCACAACAATTTTTTTTTGGGTAGAGCTGCTAGCAATGGTCTGTCTTGTGACAGAGTACAGCTTCGTCAAATACCATCTTAAGACGATGTAGAAGAAGAAAACTCAGATGTCTTGCCCATTGTATCAAAAGGATTGAGTTCCTCCCAGTGGTAGTATTGACTCCTTGGAAAGTGGGACTCAAAAACACCAGGAAATTGAGTCTAAGTATTTTGGAAGCAGAGTATAGATGCAAAATGGCTGAAAAACCAAAACCAATATCCAATCCAACTACAATTTACAGTTTCTATTAGAAAACTCTATCAATTAGGAGTTATTTCAACTGGAGGAGCTGGATTGGGCATTTTCCAACTATACCACAACAATTTTTTTTTGGGTAGAGCTGCTAGCAATGGTCTGTCTTGTGACAGAGTACAGCTTCGTCAAATACCATCTTAAGACGATGTAGAAGAAGAAAACTCAGATGTCTTGCCCATTGTATCAAAAGGATTGAGTTCCTCCCAGTGGTAGTATTGACTCCTTGGAAAGTGGGACTCAAAAACACCAGGAAATTGAGTCTAAGTATTTTGGAAGCAGAGTATAGATGCAAAATGGCTGAAAAACCAAAACCAATATCCAATCCAACTACAATTTACAGTTTCTATTAGAAAACTCTATCAATTAGGAGTTATTTCAACTGGAGGAGCTGGATTGGGCATTTTCCAACTATACCACAACAATTTTTTTTTGGGTAGAGCTGCTAGCAATGGTCTGTCTTGTGACAGAGTACAGCTTCGTCAAATACCATCTTAAGACGATGTAGAAGAAGACAACTCAGATGTCTTGCCCATTGTATCAAAAGGATTGAGTTCCTCCCAGTGGTAGTATTGACTCCTTGGAAAGTGGGACTCAAAAACACCAGGAAATTGAGTCTAAGTATTTTGGAAGCAGAGTATAGATGCAAAATGGCTGAAAAACCAAAACCAATATCCAATCCAACTACAATTTACAGTTTCTATTAGAAAACTCTATCAATTAGGAGTTATTTCAACTGGAGGAGCTGGATTGGGCATTTTCCAACTATACCACAACAATTTTTTTTTGGGTAGAGCTGCTAGCAATGGTCTGTCTTGTGACAGAGTACAGCTTCGTCAAATACCATCTTAAGACGATGTAGAAGAAGAAAACTCAGATGTCTTGCCCATTGTATCAAAAGGATTGAGTTCCTCCCAGTGGTAGTATTGACTCCTTGGAAAGTGGGACTCAAAAACACCAGGAAATTGAGTCTAAGTATTTTGGAAGCAGAGTATAGATGCAAAATGGCTGAAAAACCAAAACCAATATCCAATCCAACTACAATTTACAGTTTCTATTAGAAAACTCTATCAATTAGGAGTTATTTCAACTGGAGGAGCTGGATTGGGCATTTTCCAACTATACCACAACAATTTTTTTTTGGGTAGAGCTGCTAGCAATGGTCTGTCTTGTGACAGAGTACAGCTTCGTCAAATACCATCTTAAGACGATGTAGAAGAAGAAAACTCAGATGTCTTGCCCATTGTATCAAAAGGATTGAGTTCCTCCCAGTGGTAGTATTGACACCTTGGAAAGTGGGACTCAAAAACACCAGGAAATTGAGTCTAAGTATTTTGGAAGCAGAGTATAGATGCAAAATGGCTGAAAAACCAAAACCAATATCCAATCCAACTACAATTTACAGTTTCTATTAGAAAACTCTATCAATTAGGAGTTATTTCAACTGGAGGAGCTGGATTGGGCATTTTCCAACTATACCACAACAATTTTTTTTTGGGTAGAGCTGCTAGCAATGGTCTGTCTTGTGACAGAGTACAGCTTCGTCAAATACCATCTTAAGACGATGTAGAAGAAGAAAACTCAGATGTCTTGCCCATTGTATCAAAAGGATTGAGTTCCTCCCAGTGGTAGTATTGACACCTTGGAAAGTGGGACTCAAAAACACCAGGAAATTGAGTCTAAGTATTTTGGAAGCAGAGTATAGATGCAAAATGGCTGAAAAACCAAAACCAATATCCAATCCAACTACAATTTACAGTTTCTATTAGAAAACTCTATCAATTAGGAGTTATTTCAACTGGAGGAGCTGGATTGGGCATTTTCCAACTATACCACAACAATTTTTTTTTGGGTAGAGCTGCTAGCAATGGTCTGTCTTGTGACAGAGTACAGCTTCGTCAAATACCATCTTAAGACGATGTAGAAGAAGAAAACTCAGATGTCTTGCCCATTGTATCAAAAGGATTGAGTTCCTCCCAGTGGTAGTATTGACACCTTGGAAAGTGGGACTCAAAAACACCAGGAAATTGAGTCTAAGTATTTTGGAAGCAGAGTATAGATGCAAAATGGCTGAAAAACCAAAACCAATCCCCAAACCAACTACAATTTACAGTTTCTATTAGAAAAATCCAGAATTCCAATGGAAAAATCTTGAAACAGTCAAAGGTTTCTAAACATAGATTAACTTTTATTATTTTCACTCATATATAAAGGCACAAAACAGCCCCTAACTAGAATAAGGGAAAGGAATGATCTGAAACAGGTGGGTTTTAGCAACAATATCATACAGTGGCGTTACATATATACATATTTAGGGGTAAATTCAACAAAAAACTGTTTCTAAACTTGATAAATAATATCGAAACTGTGCATCAAGAATTTTCATGTTAAGTCTCTTCAATATCTCCAGTTTTCATTAGAAAAATCCACGAAGTACTTCCTCGACTATCCAATTTGCACAATCTTAAAATATTAGAAAGCAGGGACGGCTCGTGGTGACAAATTTTAGGTGTTTTCGCAATGTTTTCCTTTCAGTATTTTATACAAATAATCCCAAAGATTTGCACAGTCGTTAACAAACATTTTTATTAGTTCTTAATTCTTTCAAGAGCTCTGCAGTCTCATACGAGGCGTGGCTATTAAATAACGAGACTTTCAAAGTCTCGTTACTTTATAACCACACCTCGTAGACTTTCCACCATTGGCGACTAGACATTTGACTACGTAAATCTCCTAATTTTTCAATAGAAAATTGGTAGGAAAATTTCGCAAACTATACGAAATCAAAAACGAAGATTCAATTATTTTTTAAAGAAAAAATCACGTTTCGCCCTCGTATTTCGATTACATAAAAACACTGTTAGACTGCTACATTGGTTCAATTCTTTTCGAATATCATTAGAAACGAAAGGGTCGTAAATAAAATAACTAACACACCTGATGGCACGACCGGCTCTACCTGTTTTTGAAATGACGACCTGACCCTAAATCCGAGAGCCGATCTAATAATACCCACACGAAGGATGTTTCTAAGAAATCATAATGGTTTCCGAAGAATATATTTAAAAGCCAGCCCTTCTTCTTGGGGTATTGTAGACACGTAGTCCTAAATATAAAACTGGTTTTTAAAAAACTTGTTTCTGGTTTAGTTTGGTTTTGTCTGTTTTTATTGCGGCTTTTACGACTATTCTTAATGTTTTTAGGCTATGAAAAGTCTCCCTCCAGGCTCGGTATAAATAAAAAAAAAACATTTCGAATTCTAAAAATATTTTATGGGTTTTGGAATCGTTCGGAATTAACGAAATAACAATCATAGAAGACTATAAAATTCCCATTAGTTCTTTTTGGGTGGACGTCGTCTACTGATATACCGGTTTTTGTCCACCCCATAATATTTTCGATAAATTTCGAATTGATTCATTTTGTTGTGTATCACGCAAACTATAGGGTGGAAAAAATTTTTTTATAAATGTTATGTCGATACTGAAATACAGTAGTATGTGATTAGGTGGCTAATTTCTTTTAAATAATGGTCGAGGGAACCAAAATTTTCCGAAAATGTGTAGGAATCCAGAAACTTCAATAATTATTATTTTTTACGGAAATATTTTTTTCAAAAAGTGTCTGGATGGCAAATTTCGTCTTAAAAAAGTGTTTGGTAATCCAGATTTAAAAAAAAAGTATTTGGGGCCCCAAAATCTTCTGTAATTATTATTTTGGAAGGAAAATTGATTTTGAAAAGTGACTTCGTGGCAATTTTTCTGGAAAAAATTGTTTAGAGAACCAAAATTTTCCAAAAAAGTATTTAGGAATCCAGAAACTTCAATAATGATCATTTTTTACCGAAATATTTTTTTCAAAAAGTGTCTGGATGGCAAATTTCGTCTTAAAAAAGTGTTTAGTAATCCAGAATTTAAAAAAAAGTATTTAGGGCCTCAAAATCGTCAATACTAATTATTTTGAAAAGAAAATTGATTTCGAAAAGTGACTTCGTGGCAATTTTTTTTGAAAATATTGTTTAGAGAACCAAAATTTTCCAAAAAAAGTGTCTAGGAATCCAGAATCTTAAATAACAATAATTTTGAAGGAATTTTTTTTTCAAAAAAAATCCAGATTTTTTCAAAAAAGTATTTAGGACCCCAAAATCTTTAATAATTATTATTTTGGAAGGAAAATTGACTTTGAAAAGTGAATTCGTGACAATTTTTTTTTGTAAAACCTGTTTAGAGAACCAAAATTGTCCAAAAAAGTGTTTAGGAATCCAGAATCTTCAATAATAATAATTTTGAGGGAATTTTTTTTCAAAAAAAATCCAGATTTTTTCAAAAAAGTATTTAGGACCCCAAAATCTTTTATAATTATTATTTTGGAAGAAAAATTGATTTTGAAAAGTGAATTCGTGACAATTTTTTTTTTGTAAAACCTGTTTAGAGAACCAAAATTTTCAAAAAAAGTGTTTAGGAATCCAGAATCTTCAATAATAATAATTTTGAGGGAATTTTTTTTCAAAAAAAATCCAGATTTTTTCAAAAAAGTATTTAGGACCCCAAAATCTTTTATAATTATTATTTTGGAAGAAAAATTGATTTTGAAAAGTGAATTCGTGACAATTTTTTTTTTGTAAAACCTGTTTAGAGAACCAAAATTTTCAAAAAAAGTGTTTAGGAATCCAGAATCTTCAATAACAATAATTTTGAGGGAATTTTTTAAAAAAAAATCCAGATTTTTTCAAAAAAGTATTTAGGACCCCAAAATCTTTAATAATTATTATTTTGGAAGGAAAATACTTTGAAAAGTGAATTCGTGACAATTTTTTTTTGTAAAACCTGTTTAGAGAACCAAAATTTTCAAAAAAAGTGTTTAGGAATCCAGAATCTTCAATAATAATAATTTTGAGGGAATTTTTTTTTAAAAAAAATCCAGATTTTTTCAAAAAAGTATTTAGGACCCCAAAATCTTCTATAATTATTATTTTGGAGGAAAAATTGATTTTGAAAAGTGAATTCGTGACAATTTTTTTTTTGTAAAACCTGTTTAGAGAACCAAAATTTTCAAAAAAAGTGTTTAGGAATCCAGAATCTTCAATAATAATAATTTTGAGGGAATTTTTTTTTAAAAAAAATCCAGATTTTTTCAAAAAAGTATTTAGGACCCCAAAATCTTCTATAATTATTATTTTGGAGGAAAAATTGATTTTGAAAAGTGAATTCGTGACAATTTTTTTTTTGTAAAACCTGTTTAGAGAACCAAAATTTTCAAAAAAAGTGTTTAGGAATCCAGAATCTTCAATAATAATAATTTTGAGGGAATTTTTTTTCAAAAAAAATCCAGATTTTTTCAAAAAAGTATTTAGGACCCCAAAATCTTTTATAATTATTATTTTGGAAGAAAAATTGATTTTGAAAAGTGAATTCGTGACAATTTTTTTTTTGTAAAACCTGTTTAGAGAACCAAAATTTTCAAAAAAAGTGTTTAGGAATCCAGAATCTTCAATAATAATAATTTTGAGGGAATTTTTTTTTTAAAAAAATCCAGATTTTTTCAAAAAAGTATTTAGGACCTCAAAATCTTCTATAATTATTATTTTGGAAGAAAAATTGATTTTGAAAAGTGAATTCGTGACAATTTTTTTTTTGTAAAACCTGTTTAGAGAACCAAAATTTTCAAAAAAAGTGTTTAGGAATCCAGAATCTTCAATAATAATAATTTTGAGGGAATTTTTTTTCAAAAAAAATCCAGATTTTTTCAAAAAAGTATTTAGGACCCCAAAATCTTTTATAATTATTATTTTGGAAGAAAAATTGATTTTGAAAAGTGAATTCGTGACAATTTTTTTTTTGTAAAACCTGTTTAGAGAACCAAAATTTTCAAAAAAAGTGTTTAGGAATCCAGAATCTTCAATAATAATAATTTTGAGGGAATTTTTTTTTAAAAAAATCCAGATTTTTTCAAAAAAGTATTTAGGACCTCAAAATCTTCTATAATTATTATTTTGGAAGAAAAATTGATTTTGAAAAGTGAATTCGTGACAATTTTTTTTTTGTAAAACCTGTTTAGAGAACCAAAATTTTCAAAAAAAGTGTTTAGGAATCCAGAATCTTCAATAATAATAATTTTGAGGGAATTTTTTTTTAAAAAAAATCCAGATTTTTTCAAAAAAGTATTTAGGACCCCAAAATCTTCTATAATTATTATTTTGGAGGAAAAATTGATTTTGAAAAGTGAATTCGTGACAATTTTTTTTTTGTAAAACCTGTTTAGAGAACCAAAATTTTTCAAAAAAGCATTTAGGATCCCAAAATCTTTAATAATAATTATTTTTGAAAAAAAAATTGATTTTGGGAAATGCCAAATTTCTTTTAAATAAAGGTCCAGAGCACCAATATTTTCGAAAAAGTGTCCGAGAATCCATAATCATCAATAATAATAATTTTTTTCGGAAAAATATTTCTTCTAAAAAAAAACTGTTTATGAATCCAGATTTGTACAAAAAAGTGTTTAGGACCCCAAAATCTTTGATAATAATTATTTTGGAAGGAAAATAGACTTTGAAAAGTGATTAGGTGGCGATTTTTTTGTCAAAAAATGTTCTACAAAACCAGAATTTTCCAAAAAAAGTGTCCTTACCTCTGTTAAATAATATAACATTCTCTCAATATCTCTTTCTTTGATAAATTTGTGCATTTCTTTGTCAGCCTCATCGTATAAATATTTTTTCTGTTCGTCGGGACTTTTCGGTAATATGGCTTGCAATAATTTCAGTTGTCTGAAACAAATGAATAATAATATCAAGGTCCAACCGAATTATAAATTGTAATATATATTTTTTTTTATTTTTTTTTGTTGTCATTACGTAACCCGCTTTGTGTTAAAAATACAAATTCTCGGAGATGGTAACAAGTGAAAGAACATTCATCGAAGGTTATTAAGGTTCAAGTTCACGTTGATCAGCTGATGGCGACGAGAAATTTTAACGCTAAATCATTATTTTCATAATAGAAGACAGAAATTAGACAACTCGAAGCTTTTTCAAGATAATCCATTAACGTTAAGACCTCATACTTATTATTTTTAGCAAAAAAATGGTTATTAAAATAATAGGAAGGTCTTTAATACATAGTTTGAAAAAAAAAACTATGAAATCGCCGAAAATATCGCAGAAATCGCACAAAGCATTGAGTGAAGGTCGCCCAGTCGCCGTATGCGCCAGATTTAACTGTGTGTGATTTTTCCTTCATACAAATTCACAAATGTATATGAAAAATTGTATTGGAAAATCACGTTTGAACTGAAAATTCGGACATGAGAAACCTGTGCGAAAGATTGTACAAAAACAGCGTCGTGAAGATGTTTCCATGAAACGTGGGTCCATCAATTCACTCCGTAAACGAAAAAACCACCAAAACGATGGATAAAAAAAGGGAGAACCAGCTCCAAAGATGGCACTAGGTCAAACATCCGTTATTGCAATGGCCAAAATTAACGATTTAAAGTTTGAATTGCTACCTCGTACACCCTATTCGCCAGATTTAGCTCTCACGGATTATTTTTTGGTCCTACACACAAAGGGTATCGAACATCGTAACTAAACAAAATTTTCGCGAAATTATTTGTTGTAAATGCATGATAAAATAAGATGTGATGGTTTATTTTGGTATTTTAAAAAGTTTAATAATGCAAAATTTGCGAATATGTATTAATTTCAACCGGCACTTTTTAATTTCGTCATCAATTCTACAAATCTGTTCAGAGCAAACGACATGTTGCATCAGAATTATGACTAATAAAAATTGAAAAAATAACTGAATGCTGAATATTTTTTAATTAATTCTAATAATTCGTGGTGGTTTGATCAATTTGAAAAATAAAGGATGTTACACACGGTTTGCGGTTTGTACAATGGATTTGTAAAATTGTGGGTGTTTGTATATATATATACACACATCCGATTCACTTTATGATAACCATTGAATTCAAACCGCAACAAAATCATTTGCGCAATTATAACAGATAATTGAGAAAATTTTGTTTTTAACTACAATAATTTCATACTTTGACGAGTGAAAAATATAATTTGGGTTATATATTTCATACTGTTAATTGCTCTAACTAAAATTTATCATTTACCTGTTTATACAACAAAATAATTACCTTTATAGAGTGTAGATCACTTTTATATAGTGGAAGATCATTTTTATGTAAAGGAAAATCATTTTTATATAGTGGAAGATCATTTTTATATAGTGTAGATCATTTTTATTTAATGGAAATCATTTTTATATAGTGGAAAATCATTTTTATATAGTGGAAGATCATTTTTATATAGTGTAGATCATTTTTATTTAATGGAAATCATTTTTATATAGTGGAAAATCATTTTTATGTAAAGGAAAATCATTTTTATATAGTGGAAGATCATTTTTATGTAAAGGAAAATCATTTTTATATAGTGGAAGATCATTTTTATATAGTGTAGATCATTTTTATTTAATGGAAATCATTTTTATATAGTGGAAGATCATTTTTATATAGTGTAGATCATTTTTATTTAATGGAAATCATTTTTATATAGAGGAAAATCATTTTTATATAGTGTGGATCATTTTTTTTAATTGGAAATCATTTTTATGTAAAGGAAAATCATTTTTATATAGTGGAAGATCATTTTTATATAGTGTAGATCATTTTTATTTAATGGAAATCATTTTTATATAGTGGAAGATCATTTTTATATAGTGTAGATCATTTTTATTTAATGGAAATCATTTTTATATAGTGTAGATCATTTTTATTTAATGGAAATCATTTTTATATAGTGTAGATCATTTTTATTTAATGGAAATCATTTTTATATAGTGTAGATCATTTTTATTTAATGGAAATCATTTTTATATAGTGTAGATCATTTTTATTTAATGGAAATCATTTTTATATAGTGTAGATCATTTTTATTTAATGGAAATATTTTTATATAGTGGAAGATCATTTTTATATAGTTGAAGATCATTTTTATATAGTGGAAGATCATTTTTATATAGTGGAAGATCATTTTTATATAGTGGAAGATCAATTTTATATAGTGTAGATCATTTTTTGATAGTGTAGATCATTTTTATTTAATGGAAATCATTTTTATATAGTGGAAGATCATTTTTATATAGTGTAGATCATTTTTATTTAATGGAAATCATTTTTATATAGTGTAGATCATTTTTATTTAATGGAAATCATTTTTATATAGTGTAGATCATTTTTATTTAATGGAAATCATTTTTATATAGTGTAGATCATTTTTATTTAATGGAAATCATTTTTATATAGTGTAGATCATTTTGATATAGTGTAGATCATTTTGATATAGTGTAGATCATTTTTATTTAATGGAAATCATTTTTATATAGTGCAAGATCATTTTTATATAGTGGAAGATCATTTTTATTTAATGGAAATCATTTTTATATAGTGGAAGATCATTTTTATATAGTGTAGATCATTTTTATTTAATGGAAATCATTTTTATATGGTGGAAGATCATTTTTATATAGTGTAGATCATTTTTATTGATTGGAAATCATTTTTATATAGTGGATATCATTTTTATATAGTAGAAAATCATTTTTATATAGTGTAGATCATTTTTATTTAATGGAAATCATTTTTATATAGTGGAAGATCATTTTTATATAGTGTAGATCATTTTTATTTAATGGAAATCATTTTTATATAGTGGAAGATCATTTTTATGTAGTGGAAGATCATTTTGATATAGTGGGGATCATATTTATGGAGCGCTATAATTAAAAACCTATGCGTTATATAAAAAAACGTCTTAAATAAAAAGATGGCAAAAATTATTAACTATAAAAATGATCTTCACTATTTTTGTCGTACGATGCGCGGTTCGCGAGATATTCGACAAAACGTATTTTTTCCAAGATGGCGGCTGACGCTCGCGCCCCCCCATTTCGCCCTCTTGGATTTCCATTCCATACATATTCAAAAAAAAAATCCGTTCGCTAAAATTTGCCTAATAAACCGTCTTAAAATACACCAACAAAAGATTCTAACTAATCAAATCCATTAAAAAATGCATTTAAATATAAAACAACTAAATATTAGTTATGTTTTTTTTTTTCGAACATATCGTATACTAAAACGAACACCATATTATATATTTATATTATGTTTACAGCTGACAAACACATTTCCTAAAAATAAACGCGTTCACGAATTGAAAGAAAAAATATTTAGGGACGTTTCTGTTCACCCTCTTCGAACCTGTCAGCGTATTTTATTCGATTGTCCATTTCCGAAATATAATGGAAATAGCACCTGTTTACAAATAATCGATGAAGCTTCGTTTAAAATCTTATTTTATTGCATCATCTCGCTTTCCGAAATTTCTTAAAATTTACCAATATTTCATCATTCCGTTTTGTGATAAAAACACGATTGTTATCATCAGATGAACAATTCAGTAAATTAGGAATGATTCAGGTTTATTATCGACTAAAGTGTATTTTGGAAATTTCAATATACATACAGGGTGTACAATAAAATTGCATCGGCTTTTTTTTAAGTCCAAGAGAGTAAATTTTCCACGACGATCATCACGAAACTCCATACATACATTAATGACGATACGAGAAATCGATTTATCGTATCGATTTTATGCGGAAACATTCACTTCCGGAGATACAGGAAGTCGCCATTATCTCAGGAAGGCCAACAGATATCGATCCATGGATAACTTTGATCGATAGATCTATCAAGTCATGATGATTAACGCATGCGCAGAAAAGTTTCCGTGAAAAAAGTATGGAAATGCATTATTTTTATCAAAAATCAATTAATATCAATCAATAGGTGGCTGGCTAGCCTATAGATGTCTCGGCAATGAACGAATGATTAATTTAAATATTACAATCACTGAAACTGTTTTTTTTTACGACCTGGCTTATCCAATCTAATCCAAATTTGATTCTTATACATTGTATTAGAAATCCGGGTATTTGAAAAAAAAACTAATATTCGAACTACTTAATTTATTCGAAATTGAACTTGATTATTATTTAATTAAGTCATATCAGTTACCTAATAGACGATGAGTAATGAATATGAACGAAAACTTTTTAATTCCAAGGTTATATTTTTATCTGTTTAGGTGCTTATTGTTCTAGAACTTCATTAATAATACTGATTAAAATAATGGTTATTAGTTCGAAGTGGGGTCTATCATATTTTTGGTCGAAAAAAACTAAAAAAAAGATTTGAAATAAAATTCTGATATCCCACTGGTTTTTTTTACAAATTGTTCGTTTTTCAATGATCAAAAAGCCACAAGATTTGCCAGAAAATATTTTTTCAACCACGTCAGATGTAGATGAAGAACCCACTTCGTAACACCATCCACAGATTGATCAGGAATTTATTTTTCCGAAAGAAGTAATTACCGAAACACAAGAAAATGTTAATCCGAAAAAAGCTACAGATTTTGACCTAATTACTGGAAAAATCTTGAAACAACACACTATCTATCTACTCGTTTCCCTGGATAGCTCTGTCTTCCATGGTTTGGGCAATCTCTTCCATCCAGGTCCTTGAGGGTCTTCTTTTATTCTGGGGTTAATGCTTCGAAGGTTTTTTCCAACACCTCCATCCTGTTCTGGATCTCCTGCACGATCTTCTCCACCATGATTTTGTAAATCGTCAATTTTGTGGTACATACAGATCAAAAATTCACTAGTCCAACTTTGGTGTAACAAAATTTTGGTAACTTCCAATTTCATGGGAAGCTATCAACTCGACAATCATCCAAAGATTCCAAAACAAAGTACTAAGGAATCTAGCATACGCCCTTCGGTACATTCGCAAAAGAGATCTCCATAGGGACTTGGAAATGGAGACTGTTGACCTAATTACTGGAAAAATCTTAAAACAACACACTATCTATCTACTCGTTTCCCTGGATAGCTCTGTCTTCCATGGTTTGGACAGTCTCTTCCATCCAGGTCCTTGAGGGTCTTCTTTTATTCTGGGGTTAATGCGTCGAAGGTTTTTTCCGACACCTCCATCCTGTTCTGGATCTCCTGCACGATCTTCTCCACCATGAATTTGTAAAACAACACACTATCTATCTACTCGTTTCCCTGGATAGCTCTGTCTTCCATGGTTTGGGCAATCTCTTCCATCCAGGTCCTTGAGGGTCTTCTTCTATTCTGGGGTTAATGCTTCGAAGGTTTTTTCCGACACCTCCATCCTGTTCTGGATCTCCTGCACGATCTTCTCCACCATGACTTTGTGGTACATACAGATCAAAAATTCACTACTCCAACTTTGGTCTAACAAAATTTTGGTAACTTCCAATTTCATGGGAAGCTATCAACTCAGCAATCATCCAAAGTTTCCAAATCATCATGTCGATGGCGACGCTATCCAGATCCTTGACAATCCTGGGATAGAAAGAAGACTTAATAGGATGAAGCTCTTTGTCTTTTATGGCAAAAGTTTCGAACTCCATTAAATTAAATTAGAATCAATTTGTTAATTGATCACCAAAGTGTTGAAAATCTGGGTTTCGAACTTATTATCTTATAACATCTACACCCGGTAGAAACCATCGAAAATTTTCGACAAAAATTAATGAGAAACTTATTTTTTTTTCAGTTGCATAATATCCTAAGTTATTTAATCAAATCGCGCGCTAATGTTTTCTCATATTGCTTTCCGAGAAATTATAGTTGAAAAAAAAAACATCTGTTCAACATCTCTTTGTTCTCTCTGTTACTAGGCCCGCTGTGTTGCCATGTATAAATTCATCGATGACTTATAACGTATGAAAGACATTCGCGCTTAATTATTTGAAAATTTAATTATATTCGACCGTCTAAAAATTATCGTTTTTGTTATCATATCTAAAATAGAAACAGACGAGATTAGATGGTTTTTTTTTTCGTTAGTCCACCCACCCGTTTTGGGATCTTTAAACTTAAACGTTCGTCGAGCTGTCTGAAAATCGCGTTCACGAAAACGAAATAATTATTTCATCATTTTACATAGTCTAAAACAGATGTAGCCAAAAAATTTTTGTTCGTGGAATTATATAATTATACAATTTGTATTTTAGCCAAGAAAATCGGCAGAATCTTCCAAACAATACTGTATAGAATATAATTCACTATTTTCTAATTTTCTAACGCCAGCTAGAACTTCGTTTATATAGTATAATCACATTCTAGAACCTTCGATTTCATGGAAATCTCTAATTTACTTCTTAAAACACAGGTCACGAAGAAAAAGTCGACGCATTCACCAAACTTAGACTTCGATTAACATATTGGAACAGGACGGGTTCACGGTTTATATTGTGGACGAGTTTTTCATAAAAATATTGCATATTTCTATTTTTTTTATTATTACAAGCTATATGAACATACGAGGATTGTTTGAAAAGTTTCCGAGCCGAACGATATGTCATTTTAGCTAGAAATTCCTCAATTTCTATAACGAATTCGACTAAATACTACTACATAAACTAAAATCATGAAAAGTAGAATAGAGTAAATCATTTTGGGTTTAAATTTACGGCGTACTACGATAATTAATTGTTTTTCAAGTAGTCTTTCATATTTTTTACTACAATGTTTTCTCTAGTCTGTTATTTCTGTATTTTCTTTCTTCTTTTTTTTTTAATGAACACTTTGCTTACTTTTTTGAACGCGTATCTTTCGTAAATTCAAAAGATTATTTCTAGTTCAGCCATTTTTTGTTTAATATACTCAATTACATACATTCCAAACGTTGTTTTACACGATTAGGTGATGAGGAAATGTCCAATCTATAGTTATGATCCACCCTATAGAATGTAAAATGCAAAATGAATTGGGAAATCGATAAAATATTTAAAAATTATTGGAACTAATATATTTATGTGTTGAATATAAAAGTTCGTGGTACGCCACTGCCAAAGTTCTCTTTCAAATTTAAACAGCGTTGCCTTTGAGGATCGATAATATAAATAATAGTCATTTGAATCGATCATCTATTGATTTGGATTATTTCATCTGTTTTTATTACATATTAATTTAATTTACGATTATTGAATACTTTTATTGTACCCAACAACGAACCGCCCTGTAGATACTTTTTTTATTAAGATTTTTTTTCATTCTCGATTTTAAATTTTAAATTTTTTCTCTTTCACTCAAATACAGGGTGTACAAAATTCTTACTAAGTTTCTATACGTAGAACATTACGGAATTATACGAGGTGTTTTGAAATTTATAATTAGTTTCGTATTAATTTCGTAACCACCTGTAGCTTTATAGGGATTTCATATATTATTTGATAATAAGGACTATCGTTTTTAAAATTATTCAACGAAAAATTTCATTTTGGGTTACTTATTATAATTTCTTTAAAACCGGCAAAATAATCCATAATTTTTATTTACGCTGTATTAAAAAAATTTTTTTAATACATCGATAATTTTTATAAACCATATTGAAAAATATATTATTTTATATAAAATATATATACAAGTTGTTATAAAGTAGTCGATATATTTCAAATTACCCTGTATTATATCGTAAAATCATATAGATAGAAACGAAAAGTCTAAAAATATAAAAACAAACAATTCTATTGGATAAAATATTAAGTTTGATTGCTTGTGTTAATATGATTATAACTTGTACGATAATTGAACTAACGCCGCGCCCTGTATATCTCTAATCGCTCGCTAGATGCATTGTTGCTATACAGCGTGCCCGTCCTTAACCAAGAGTTTCGTGACATTGAGAGATAAAATGATAGAAAAAAAAAAAAACACATTAAACAATCAAACTTATCAGATTGTTAAATAAATTCATCGCAAGGGTATATGTGTGTGATGAAATTATCAAATAATGGAAAACGGGTAATTATCTTTTTTTTTTTTCTTTGTAAATATAACCAGTCGACGAGCCGTCAATTCTGAGAACTGCCTACGTGCCTACACATCAGTATAAAATAAAATCTCCCTAGACTGCTTGTCGGCGATTGAGGTCATTGGCGTTGGGCTGGGGGCTGGGATATTTTCATGTTTAATTAGGTTAGGTTAAGTTAGATTCGGTTAGGTTAAGTTAGATTAGGTTAGAACGATTATATCTCAAGTACATTTATGATCACATTTAAAAAAACGAATATTTTGAAAACCAAAAATTACATAAAAATGTTTATTTATTAATTTTTAACAAAATCAACTTTTATCGAATGGTGCATAAAATTTATGTTAATAATCAAATTATACTTATTTCTTTGGTCTACACAAAAAAATGAATATTCACAAAAAAAATTATGTACAACTGATGGTTATTGAATATTAAGTAACTTAAAATAATATTTATGACTTCATAATTTGATATTTTCATGTTTAATTAGGTTAGGTTAAGTTAGATTCGGTTAGGTTAGGTTATGTTATGTAAGGTTAGGTTAGGTTATGTTATGTAAGGTTAGGTTAGGTTAGGTTAAGTTAGATTAGGTTAGATTATGTTATGTAAGGTTAGGTTAGGTTAGGTTAAGTTAGATTAGGTTAGATTATGTTATGTAAGGTTAGGTTAGGTTAGGTTAAGTTAGATTAGGTTAGATTATGTTATGTAAGGTTAGGTTAGGTTAGGTTAAGTTAGGTTAGGTTAGGTTATGTTATGTAAGGTTAGGTTAGGTTAGGTTAAGTTAGATTAGGTTAGATTATGTTATGTAAGGTTAGGTTAGGTTAGGTTAAGTTAGGTTAGGTTAGGTTCTGTTATGTAAGGTTAGGTTAGGTTAGGTTAAGTTAGATTAGGTTAGATTATGTTATGTAAGGTTAGGTTAAGTTAGATTAGGTTAGATTATGTTATGTAAGGTTAGGTTAGGTTAAGTTCCACTCCTGGGAGCTGTAAGACCTTGAAGTTGGTGGAGTGGCTCAGTAACTTTCTCTCTTCTTGTGCCGTCTTGACGGACTGGTGGAGAGGAGTGAAGCTAAGAAACAGCTCAAAAATCCAAAGGATTAAGTGTTGTACGCTGATGCAATGACAATTTGTTGTCCTCCCGGCGTACGACACTCCCGAGGATTGAGGAGGGTGGTTTAGTGGGTGAGAGTCCCACACAAACTCACAGCATATGCACCCGTCCGTTGTGAAGAAGGCATAAGCTTCCACCCTACCTCTGGGCAAAAATAAAGGTTAGGTTAGGTTAAGTTAGATTAGGTTAGATTCGGTTAGGTTAAGTTAGATTACGTTAGATTCGGTTAGGTTAAGTTAGATTAGGTTAGGTTAAGTTAGATTAGGTTAGATTCGGTTAGGTTAAGTTAGATTACGTTAGATTCGGTTAGGTTAAGTTAGATTACGTTAGATTCGGTTAGGTTAAGTTAGATTACGTTAGATTCGGTTAGGTTAAGTTAGATTAGGTTAGGTTAAGTTAGATTAGGTTAGATTCGGTTAGGTTAGGTTAGGTTATGTTATGTAAGGTTAGGTTCGTTTGATGCTTGGCACAAAAGTTATGAACGATTATATCTCAAGTACATTTATGACCACATTTAAAGTCATAAAGCTATATAAAATCACCAGGTGACATATTTTCCATATTGTTTTTCATAAATCCGACGTAAAAACGAAGATTAAAAAAAATGCATCGAAATCGGATGATTTTCGATTTTCTATAGTGGAGCAAATTAAATATATGTTGCATTAAAAAAATAAGAGAAACAATTTCTTTTTTATTTCAATATTTCATAAATACGCACTGCACTCGTACCAAATTAACACAAATGAAAAATAATTTTTTCTCCATCTTATAAAATTCGGTAAACATCGAGCCGTCAGTCCACGTGGACTCATCATATCCACTGTTTACCAATGAAAACATCGAATTGTAAACGTAAATGCATTTCCATTGGCCGAAGCTGTCGGAAGGCGTATGTACACAATTTCTTCGAAATATTCCTGCCATACAGTCTGCGATAAGCAGTGGCGTGGCTCGGTGAGATTTATTTATTTCATAAATTTCTTTAAATAAATAGAAATAAGGGCGTTGTTTAGACAATAGGCGAACGAAGACAATAAAATTGCACAATGTAGTGAAAATAAAGACAGGTATGGATTTAATAATAAAGGTTTAGATATACAAACACAGCAAGTTATTTTAAATATATTCGATGTTTAAAAAAGGAAAATATTGGGCATTTATTCCTGTTAGGGATCGTAAAAAAGGCCCAAACAAACAAAGAATTGCTTACTGTTATTAAAGGTCTAAAGTTCGAGAAAATTTATTATAAATAATTTGGAATTGAAATGTTTTTTTTTATTTTGTTTTATTTGTAAAGAATTAATTTCCCTTTGAGGTTTTTGCTACGAAATTTCGTTTTCCAGATGAAAAAAAAAACGAATGGGGTACAAACAAAAACCCAGTTCATGTCTGGTACCTTGTTTAAACCAAACTCCCTTACAGGCAGGTACATTTTACTCGTCTATTTACGTTTTATAATCAAATATTGAGTTGTAGCAAATCAATAATTTTAAGTAAGACTACAATCAAGTGCACCCGTTTAAATAATATTATAAGAACTATACCGGGTGTATCACACAAAGTATGGGACGGGCCAAAAAACTTTTGGCCAGTAGTGTATATATAACTGTATGGTGTAAACATTAAAAATATCACTTTTAGTACAGTTATACAAAAACAAAAAGAATTTTGTGTTATTTATTAAAAAATTATTCGGACTCGTTTCACTACACATTAAAAGAGACATAACCTCAAATTTAAAACGCTCCTAGATGCAGTCGAAAGTGAAATTCAACTTGGATAAATTTAATTAAATGTTGATTATAAACAACAGAAGTTTGAAAATAAAAATGATCGATGCGGTTGACGGACTGACACACTTACAAACATTAAAACCATTCAGCGTGACTTTTGAAATGAAACAAAAATTGGCGTTTCTCGAGAATAAGTACGATACTAATTTCCACACGATCAATCCTTATAAAGTTGATCTGCGTGAAAATTTTGTGCTTCAAGGTCAACATAAATAGTTAGAAAGGCACCCATGAAACAGTATAATGCCGGAAGCCCTTTCGAAGGGATTGCCTTCGATATCGACGTGTGCCCTTGGAAGTCCGCAAAGATCAAGGAAGAAACTTCGAGATCCATGTGTTCCAGGAAATCTGTAACCAGCTGAGAATGAAGAAGACCAGGACAAAGACATTAGTTACCAGTCACCAGAGAAATTGGGATCTGTATCTATTCCTATTTCCAACGGCTTATCGATCTGTTTGGACGTTGAATGAGACCTCCTTGTCACTGGAAATGAAGTAAAAAAAAATCTTATTCGATTTAGTATACGGGGTTCGACTCGAAAGTATCAAAACTACGTTGAGAATTTCACAATCTGATGACTTTCTTTGAAGGATTTTTAATTTAGGTGGAATCCAACAGTCGTAGGGAACTATGTGGGAACTCTACAGAGGCGGTGGGGAATATTTCAATTTTTTTCATCAATATATTTACGTCAGTTTATACTTGAACCGGTTTACACGCTACAAGTCGGAAATTAGTACTACATTCCATATAATTGGATTCTGTGACTTCCGGTTCGACTTTTTGACTCGGTTTTACTTTGGGGAGCTTATTTTTAGGAGCTGGGGGGCTTGGCTGAAGATAGGAAAGACGTACTATAGAAAAAATTCCAAAATAATAGTTGTTCACGTTTTTTTTTTGTTCGAATTTCATTTAGACCGAGAAAACGAAACAATTTTTTGGTTATGTTAGGTTAGATTAGGTTTGGTTGTGTTAGGTTATAATACGTTGAGTTGTAGTAGAGGAAAATCGATTTCCCTCTGTCAAATGAGGAGGTTATTTTATTGAGGAAAAAATCCTACACGCCTACCGTGAATTTTTGTTATTTTCAAAACAATGGATTAAAAACAAGTCGTGCGTCAATTTATCATTGATTGTTGACGAAAAAAATACTGTACAAGCTCAACATTGGCCTCAAAAGTATTATCCAGACTCTGCTCTATCTAAAACAATCATTTGTTATTGGTTTGCTGAATTTAAACGTGGTCGTACTGACCCCGATCATGGTGAACGTTCTGGTCGTCCAATTTATCCAGAAAACATCAAAAAAGTCCACAAATTCGTTATATCTAATCGTAAATTGAGATAGTTGAGGCCGTAAAGACATCAGAAGGATCCATCACTTCATCACGTTCATCATCTGAGTGAACTGCAGCCGGTGAACCAGGTTCGAAGCGTCCAAAGTCACAACAGTCAGCTGGAAAGGTTATGGCTTCAGTATTTTGGGATGGGCATCTCTAAAAGGGAGCAACAATCAAAAGCGAATAGTTGTATGCAAAAATCAAAGAAAAACGGCCTCATATGTCGAAAGAGAAACTAATTTTTCACCAAAACAATGCTATTCCACCGTATAGTCCAGATCTGGCCCCAAGTGACTACTAGCTATTCACTGATCTCAAAAAATGCCCGGTCAATTTAGTTAGATTGTCTCAATTGGTGAACCAGAAGTGGACTAATTCAATTATCAAAAAAGAAGTAATTTTCTACATCTGGGAATTCGATAAATGGATTCTGAGACTTCGAAAACGCCAAATTAACGTATTTTCATAAAAATTATAGAAGGTTCAAGATTAAATTTTGATTATCAATAAAAATGGACTTTATCATGTTTCATATAAAAAAAAAATAGTTATTTATTTGTAATTTTTTAACATCCACGAATATTATTAAGTTTTTACCTACCCTGTATCAATTTGACGCGACGTTTTATAAATGTTTTATGTCAATTGTCAACGTCGGAATACTTATTAACCTCTATTAATTACTGACATTGACAGAGGAAGAGTTTGGTTATGTTGGATTGGATGACGACATTATTCATGTGGATTTATCAGGTTTAGCCCCGTCACAGGAAATACCCCCCATGCAGAATTGGGGTTGTGGTTGTTGGTAGAGTGATGCAATGGGCAGAAATACAAAAGAAAAAGAATGAATAGATAAAAAAACGAGTGGAAAAAGAAAAAAACGTCGGAAACAAACAGTTCTTCGCAGTTTATAGTCGGAAAGTCTCTTTATTTTTTTAGATTCAATAATTTTCAGTTTTATTATACTCGTAACAAGTTGGATTCGTTCTAGAATAAGAACTTGTGAACGTTTCTAAGAAACCAAACAACACTTGCACTAGGTTTTTATAAACGAACCTTGAATGAATTTCAAATGTTGCGTAATTAATTATAATAACTACCCACACTTGACCTTAACGAAGAAAAGCTAAGCAGACGTTCGATTAGATTGGACAGAACATTTCGCAGATGATGGAAATCAAACGCCGCATTAAAAAAAGATAATAACCTGTTGGTGAAGTTGTTTATCAATTCAATTTCAATGTTATTTGATTTTAAATTATAAAATGACACCTTTCAATGTTAGAGATGAAATTTTTTTCGATTTTAATTGTAAATTTATGGGCAAAAATATTCATCTCTTGAAAATTTATTTCATGTTGTGAATTCTAATGTATAAAACGATGCGACAAAGTGTATTCGATTCGGGGGAGCTGCAGGAAACTCTGTCAACGAAAATTATGGATATGGATTCTAGAGGGTGTCTCAAAAAAGGTGATACCGTCCCTAGAATAGATAGAAAAGTGAAAAATACGAGGTCTGGCTGTTAAATAACGAGACTGGTTACTTTCCATACGTTTTTTCCATTGATCGAAGCAGTACTGGAAGTCTTCTTTCAAAGCAGATCTTTTCCTAACCTTTCTAGGAAATGTGAGAAGACCCGTTGATGAAGAAGCTTTAGGTCAGGGTCAGATGTGTTATTCCTCGTGTAAAATTTTTCTAACCGTTTCTTTAACGGCGATTACAGCCTTGGTAATCATCCGGATGATCATTCGACGATCTTCAAGCATAACTTTGTTGATTTTGGTCAATTTTTCCGGAGTTGGAATAGTCATAGGGCGATTTATGCGTTTGTTCATCTTCAGTGCTCTCTCGACCTTCACTAAAGCGCTTAAACCACTCGAAAACACGCGCACGAGATGGAGAATTGTCCCCATAGGCCTTTTGCAAAAATATCCTCGTATTTGGGGTTTGCTCGGTAAAAAATTTTCGCAACGCCAACCATACACACATTTTTTACGATTTTGTCTGATACATCCGACGAATTTGTTTTTATGTCTGACTCTCATAGAGGGCGCTAGTTACACGGTTCGTACCAAGTAGTTTTGAACGTAACTTTTTTAATATTAGATTCATTAAGCATAATTTACACCAAAAAGGCAATCGTTGATCAAAATCGATACTGTGTACCGTTTTCGGAAAATTTTGATTTGAAAATTATGAAATTGTCGACAATTTTGTTTGCTTGCTAGTGAATATAAAATTATAAAACGTAAATAGACGAGTAAAATGTACCTGCCTGTAAAGGCGTTTGGTTTAAACAGGATACCGGACCTGAACTGAGCACTTTTTGTACCCCAACGAAAATTCAACGGAAAAACTCTAAACGAAAATAAATTCTTTGCAAATAAAACAATAGAACAAGAAAATATTTCAATTCCAAAGTATCTATAATAAATTTCCTCTAACTTTACACTTTTAATAAAAGTAAGCAATTCTTTGTTTGTTTGGGCCTTTCTTACGATCCCTAACAGGAATAAATGCCCAATATTTTATTTATTAATTAAATAAATCTCACCAAGCGACGCCAATGCTTATCGCAGACTGTCCATCAGGAGTATCTCGAAGAAATTGTGTACATACGCCTTCCGACAGCTTCCGCCAATAGAACTGCATTTATGTTTATGATTTGGTGTTTTGATTGGTATACAGTGGTGATGATGAGTCCACGTGGGCTGCCGGTTTGTTAGATGTTTACCGAATTTTATACGGGGAGTAATAATTATTTTCCATTTCTTAATTAGGTATGATTACCGTGCGAATTTATAAAATATTGATTGTTCCTCTTTTGCAATTGATACCCCCTGTAGATAACTACAACAGTACTTCTCATTCAGATTAGATTTTTGATATACTGTTATTTCCATTTATTTTCCGTTCGATTCGTAAAACAAATACATTTTTAAATTTTTTTACAGGAAATTGTAGTAAAAATTGAACGGTTTAAATTCGGTAATAGGGTGATAATGACCCTTAGGTCATTGTCACGATACACAAATTTCACCAAGTCCTTAAATAGATAACGATAACGAACGCCAAAAAAAAATTGATTTTCAAATATTCAGAATTGCAAAACAATATTTAATCGACGAAGAATCATTTTCATTTCATAAATAAACAACGTTAAAAATTAGAAATATAATTTTTTCAAGTGGAATTGAAAAAATTGTATTTTCAAATTAAAGAAACACGATAAAAACTATACCATGCGCATCCGAAAATACCTTTACGGCTTTTCCAGTTTTGAAGTCAGTTCGTCATGCGCAGTCCGCTCGACTGACTATTATGTCACATGAAAAGTATCAAATATGTCATATACTTTATCCTCTTCATAAATTAGAGCGAGAATAATCTTCGGGTCACTTAAATTGAGGCTTACATATGGTCAGTTGTAGAATCATCATCGACTTTGAGGCTACCGAGAATATCCCGATGCAAACCTCCCCATATTTTTATGGTGGATAGGTGGTGTCAGTCCGAATGGCTGAGGATTAACCCAAGGAAACCTGTAGACCTGTAAATGGGATTATCTCTGGATACAAAGCTTCCCTAACCTTCCTTCCTTCTCTAAAGACCAACAACGCTCTCTGGACATGCAGTAGTGCCTTTGGCTTTGGTGTCTGTCACCTAAGACCCTCCGCTGGATTTATAACTCAATAATCAAACCTCTTTTCGCATATAGAGCCATCGTTTGGTGGATAAAGTTAAACAAAAGCCCGACTGGACAGAGTCCGACGTCTTGCGTGCCTCAGTATCACAGGATTCATGCGTACGGACTCTTGAGATCTTACTAGACCTTACTGGATCTTGCGATACAATTCGAAGCCATGAGAACAGCCTACAGGCTGAACGTCCACAAAGAACTGCGGGCTGGACCAAATGAGGTCTTCGACAGTTGATCGTGATCAGTGGAATGGTGATTCCAAGCCCTATATATTGAATAATGGAGCCACCTGGTACACAAATGGATCTACGAGGAGTGGTTTGGCCGACGCAGGTTTCTAACCAAATCTTTTTCTCTTGGGGAACACGCTACCGTCTTCCAAGCCGAGATATTCACTGTGATGGAATGAGGACGTGCAATAAGAGAGCAAGAAAATGAAGATATACAGAGAGTTTCGAATGATCCAATGTTTCTGGTTAATCTTGGTCCAAATTTTCTACGCCCAGCGGATGTTTCAACGCATTTGGGCAATATTTTACCGAAACAACAACAGGATAAAATTTTGAAATCTTCTTAAGGACTAGGTCGATTGACAACCATCCAAACGCTTTGGATTCCTTTCAATTTATCTATTACTTGTTTAAAGACGTCTGTTTGCCACTACAAGAAACCAAAAAATCGTACTTCCTTCCAAACAATAATTTCATGACGTTTAGAAGTTCACCAGTCTTGTGAAGAAGTCTATTCGGTTTCTATTTATATATTAGCAAGAAAATGAAGATTCCAGCGGTTTGGAGTGATCAAATGTTTCTGGTGGATCTTGATCCAAACCTTCTAAGCCCAACCCAATTGTTTTAAAGCATTCGGACGGTCGTTTCCCAAAAAGAACTGGACCTAATGACAACCACCTGGTTGGTACACGTTTGACAAGCTCTAGTCATGGAAAATTTCCCTCCTGAAGGCAGATTGTTGGAAGTGATTTTGATTTAGTACTAAAGCATCAATTTTCTTCCCTAACCACCCCTCCGGGAGCAGACAAGGCGGGTCACGGCACAAGCGAATGGAAATCTGGACTGTCCAGATACTTGAGTTTCAAGTATCTGGACTATAGTATAATCTTAAGTAGCAACCCTCGTATACGCGTTGGCTACAAAATGTGGTTTGGGCGCCTAACAATCGCCCGAGGTGAACGCATTTCCATTTTAGTAGCCAAAAAAACTAAAACGGAACAATCGCTACGTAAAATGAGAATCGGATCCGACAATATGACAATTGAAGGAGAGTTGGTGGCAACCAATGGATATACTTTCAGTACTTCATCGAAAAAATAGCTTTTTATTGATTGGTCACAGGGAAATTTCATCGAAACTTTCGTGGAAACATGGCACATAACCTTTCTATACAATATATACTGCAATAGATAAAGTTAATTTACTCCAATAGCATGAAGAAGCGCTATAAATTACGAAAAGAGAAAAACCTTATCGATTGTAGACTAATTTCCATGTCCCAATTGCGTATTTGACTTTTTTTTACTTATTCCGAATTAAAAATAATTCAAAACTCGTAACATTGAATCTTGGACATCAATTAGACGTAATGAACTGTCTGGTGATGTGTCAGTGTAACTCAATATGCGTAATTATAAATAATTCACATCTTTTTATCGACTCATTTAAATTATTTGATATACTGGTAAATGCGGCTGACTAATTTCTTGTTTAGCTTGTTATAATGGCAACATACGAGCGCTTTATAATGGCAATGTCTGAAATGTCATACTTCATATGTCAGATTTGACATATTCACATCAGTGTTGCCATATCTCAAAACTCAAATAGCAACCCTCATATAAATATTTGGAAATAAGTGTAACATCCACTTTTTTAGTGGCCGGTATAACACATATCGGGATATTCTCCTTTTTGTGTGTACTTTCGAGGAAAAAATCAGTATCAAAATGCTGCCATATATACGAGGTCCGGCTATTAAATAACCGCCACTCAAAAACACGCGCGCGAGATAGAGAATTGTCCCCGTAGGCCTCTAGCAACAATTTATAACACTCAGTCGAAGTTTTTGTCAATTTAACGAGAAAAAAACACGTCTAGGGCGCCCTCTAGGTGCTCGGTCTCGTTATTTAATAGCCAGACCTCGTATTCATCTGGCGACCTTGAACGGACCGATGTGTTGAAGAACAAGTTATTTCATCACCATTTTTTGTTTAACACAATCCAATATTTATGTAAGCAAATATTATAACTCTCCAGATATTGTTTGAGTAGTCATCTTATCTCGTAATGTCACCGCTCAAAAGATGTCTATTTGATAAGCAAATAGACAGTTTGAAAAGAAAAAAACAAAACCATATAAATTTTTTTCTTTTTCGGTTCATTTAGAACGAACGGTAATTTTTTTTATCTAAATCTTATGAGACTTAATATTATATATTTATTAGTTGGAAACAATAAGTAATATTTCTTATACAGTGAGGTCTCGAATTAAATGTGTCTGTATAAAGGTTATTTTGTACTAAAAAATTTCAATTCATAATCGATATTCAACAAAATTATTTTTTATTCACACCTTATATAAGATTACAACGACTAGGACCTTTTGGAGCCGTCAACTAAAGGTCCTATACGCCTCAAACTCTCAAAAATGCCCGAAGTCACCAACTGGCCAAATGATTGGTGACACAGCAGACTCAATTGTGACCGAAATGTGAATCAAAAATGCATTTTAATTTATAAAAACTCGAGGTATTTAAAATTTTCAACAATTTTGAGCTTTCCAATTATTTTTTTGAATAAATAATGATTGTATTAAAACATATTTATTTCCTCATTTTAACAAAATAACATCACCCAATAAGTCGCGTGACTGACACACAGATGGCGCTGCCATTGTCAAATCCATATGACGTTTATGAAGTACCAACTATGTGTCAAATTTTATGACATTTGGATTAGACAGAAAAAAGTGACAGCCATTTAAGTGAAACCACTTTTGATATTTTCAAAATAATTTCGTATATTAATTTATCATTGCTTCTTGACGAAAAAAATACTGTACAAGCTCAGCATTGGCTTCAAAAGTGTTATCCAGACTCTGATCTATCTAAAAGAACCATTTGTTATTGGTTTGCTGAATTTAAACGTGGTCGTACTGGCACCGATCATGGTGAACGTTCTGGTCGTCCAATTTATCCAGAAAACATAAAAAAAGTCCACAAATTCGTTATATCTAATCGTAAATTGAGATAGTTGAGGCCGTAAAGACATCAGAAGGATCCATCACTTCATCACGATCATCATCTGAGTGAACTGCAGCCGGTGAACCAGGTTCGAAGCGTCCAAAGTCACAACAGTCAGCTGGAAAGGTTATGGCCTCAGTATTTTGGGATGGGCATCTCTAAAAGGGAGCAACAATCAAAAGCGAATAGTTGTATGCAAAAATCAAAGAAAAACGGCCTCATATGTCGAAGGAGAAACCAAGTTTCACCAAAACAATGCACCGATTCACAAATCGATGGCAACTATGATTAAATTTAACGAAATACTGTTTCTTCTTGCTTCTTTATCCACCTTATAGTCCAGATCTGGCCTTCAGTGACTACTAACTTTGCGCTGATCTACAAAAAATTCTCGCCGTTAAAAAATTCAGTACAAATGAAGAATGAAGCTGAAACTGAAGCCTATTTTAAAGCAAAAGACAAATCCTTCTACGAGCACCGTATCGAGAAGTTAAAGAAGCATTGGAATGATTTTATTGTTCTTGAAGAAGATTTCATTGATGAATAAACCACTCCAAATGTCTTCAGCAATTTTATAAACTAACCTATCCGTTTATCTTTGGAATATTGCTCAGACATTTGGATCCCGGACCCTGAGCGTACCCCGAGGATGTTCGGTTCAATACAGAAGAGAACAATTCGACTTATCAGCGATCCGGAGTAGACCAAAAACTTTGGCAACTTAGAGCAAGGAAGATAGGTCGTTGACCTGACTGAGTTTTATCGATACAACCACGGCAAATGCCATATAATTCCACCTAGAGCAGTTTTTGCAAGATCTACTCGACGGACGGTCGTGGCTAATGAGTACCCAGTACGTCTGTAGACGCCCAGAACGTCAATTTATGACTACACCATTCTTTGGAGAAGTGCAGCCCTGTGGAATCAGTTACCAAGACACATTCTACAAAATCAATATCTCCAAACGACAGGTCGAGTTGATTTAAACCGTTTACCAACACGTCGCCGACTGGTTTGCAACCAGTTGCCACGTCTGCATCTCCCCATTCAAATACAGTTAATTTAGCAAACTGATTAATGGTTTACGTCATGAATGAGTTTCTTTTGAGCGTATTAGACCTAAATGGACCCCTCTAGCGCGATTCTGAGGAGTATGGAGCAAAGTGTGACGATTTTACTACCCTGCGACAGAAATTAGGTTCCGGAATGTCTAGGAAAGTCAGAGCGATTTTCTTTTTGGGTTTCGAGTAAAATAACAAAATTCAATGGTACGAATCACGATTTTTCGATCATATATTGATTTATAAGGTGTATTTTGAATTAGTTCCGAATCGATTCGTAATATGTTGTAGCTGTAATGACACGAACTGTTTATTCTGGTATAGGAAACATTTTTAACGCGTTGAATATGCTTGTTGATATTGAAAAATTGCGGTATCTTTTAAAACGAAAACAATTAATTATTCAAGGAACGTTTATGAACGGCAATAAAATATTTTACGAGCTGGATAATGGTAAACAAAGTCTATTCCATCGCGTCTATGTACGTTGCTATTTTCGTTGTGTTCTGTATATATAAGGACGTTCATTTTTAATATACTGACACTTAGTAACGTGAAAATGTCATTACTAAATTTAACCCTTTTCCGGTGACTCTAAATATTCAAATTACAAGTAAAGGGGATATTTTCTCAGCCGGAAGGGTTTGTTTATTTTTTTCTTGTTGAATTCTACAAAAAAAAAATAATCAAAACAATTTTTAAGAAAGAAAATTGAGAGGTTTTTGAAAATTTTCTAGCAAAAATCATAGTGATTTAGCTATTGAATTCATTGAATTTTTATCCCTCCCCTGTATAAATGAATGTCGATTATTATTAGTACAACTAATAGAAATTGTATCTATAATCGATTTTAATTAAAAAAAAAAAACCTTTTCTAAGGTAGACAAGTTACAAAACAAATTGGGACATGTCTAAGTAATTTCTGTTGAAAAAAATTGTTTATTTAATTTTTTGTTGATACCTCGTATATATAAAGTACTGCGAACATATAGTCGCGATGTTTTGTTCGTTCTATTTCGAATCGGACGATTTTTAGCACCTTCAACTGGTTAAAACTGGCCTCGACGTGTTCTAGTCTTTCATAATAACGATTTACCGAAAAGTACCAAAACTATTTTACATTTCCCTAATCTCAATATCACTTTTATAGTATGGCAACGTTGTTAAAATGTGTAATCGAACGCTATAACGTGTATCTACTTGTTAAATAACGCTAGAAATACCAGAAAAAGATTGTATCGTACTAAATATGAATATAACCTCACTATTATACATTTCCCTAATCTCAATATCACTTTTATAGTATGGCAACGTTGTTAAAATGTGTAATCGAACACTATAACGGGTATCTACTTGTTAAATAACGCTAGAAGTACCAGAAAAAGATTGTATCGTACTAAATATGAATATAACCTCACTATTATATATTTCCATAATCTCAATATCACTTTTATAATCTGACAACGTTGTTAAAATGTATAATCGAACGCTATAACGTGTATCTACTTGTTACATAACGCTAGAGGTACCAGAAAAAGATTGTATCGTACTAAATATGTGATAACCTCACTATTATATATTTCCCTAATCTCAATATCACTTTTATAGTCTGGCAACGTTGTTAAAATGTATAATCGAACGCTATAACGTGTATCTACTTGTTAAATAACGCTAGAAATACCAGAAAAATATTGTATCGTACTAAATATGAATATAACCTCACTATTATATATTTCTCTAATCTCAATATCACTTTTATAGTACGGCAACGTTGTCAAAATGTATAATCGAACGCTATAACGTGTATCTACTTGTTAAATAACGCTAAAAGTACCAGAAATAGATTGTATCGTACTAAATATGTGATAACCTCAATATTATATATTTCCCTAATCTCAATATCACTTTTATAGTCTGGCAACGTTGTTAAAATGTATAATCGAACGCTATAACGTGTATCTACTTGTTAAATAACGCTAGAAATACCAGAAAAATATTGTATCGTACTAAATATGAATATAACCTCACTATTATATATTTCTCTAATCTCAATATCACTTTTATAGTACGGCAACGTTGTCAAAATGTATAATCGAACGCTATAACGTGTATCTACTTGTTAAATAACGCTAAAAGTACCAGAAATAGATTGTATCGTACTAAATATGTGATAACCTCACTATTATATATTTCCCTAATCTCAATATCACTTTTATAGTATGGCAACGTTGTTAAAATGTGTAATCGAACACTATAACGGGTATCTACTTGTTAAATAACGCTAGAAGTACCAGAAAAAGATTGTATCGTACTAAATATGAATATAACCTCACTATTATATATTTCCCTAATCTCAATATCACTTTTATAGTATGGCAACGTTGTCAAAATGTATAATTGTACTTTATAACTTATATTTACTTAATAAATAAATCTAGAAGTATCTGGAAATATTTGTATTATATTAAATATAAATATAACCTCACTATTTTATGTTTCCCTAATCTCAATTTAATTTTAACAGTCTGGCAACGTTAATCAAATGTGAAATCATACTCCCTCTATACCTTACATCAATATAACCTGTATTTTTTAAGGTACTATCGATTCATAGATCAATAAAGTTCACTATAATCGATAAAGTTTGACCGTTTAATGTGTGTCGATTAACCTCTTTATATATATTACAACTCTCTACAACCAAAGCTTTCATCATTATCATTAAATAATTCTCATTCTCGTATTTTATTCCTTATTCTACATGTCTTGAATATTAAATTCTATAAGTATCAATAAATTTGCACACAATTGTGTTTGTTATAGTTAAAAACAAAATGGTACGATGCTGACCTTAAATAGATAATTTCCTCAAATGAGAAAATCGATTTTGTTTATCAATATTTCGAGATTCATCATAATATGCACCTATGCGGTTACGTATCGGTAATGACTTTGGGGAAAACAAAACATAATTATTCGTTTTTTTTGTTAGATTATTAATAATTAGTGCCACTTTAAACGTTCAATGACTCATGTTCAATATGATAACGATAATTTTACACATCATGATATTATTAACAAAATGAGTCCGTGACCTCGGTGTATAATGAGAAAATAATTATCACTGCATTTGATTAAGAAATATTTAAAAAAGCAAACAGAAATGGAAAAAAAAACATCAAACATATCACTCGATTTTGAGAGGGAAAAATAAAATTTTCAATACCTTTTCAAAAATAATCCCTCTTTTTATGAATCAATAATAGTTTTGGCAGAAAATTTCGATAACTATGTAGAAAAACTTTTGTAAAATACAAATCAATTTATTGAAGTTCCATTATTTCCTGTCATAAATATTAATCATTGTTTACGATCTGGCAACCCTGTCGGTAACTCATATGTTAACGGTCAACAATAATTAAAGATGTAGCTGTTACTTTATAACAAAATTGTTTTTATTTCGAAATATTAAATACAATACAAAACATAATTTTCTTAATAAAAATTTCATATATTTCGATAAAATTTTTAGATCAAAAGAAATATAGAAACAATATAATACAGGGTGTAGTTAGAGGTAACAAAAAAAAATAAGCACTCAGAAAATAAAGTATAGAGATGTAATTTTCAAAGAACGTAAAAGTTAATAAACCAGTTCTGGTTACAACAGTGTAATGGATAAAGAATAAAAAACACTCACTATATCAAAAATGTATATAGCAATAATGTAAAATGGAAGACGATAATTTAAATAAAATATACGAGATAAAAGCAAATGAATAGAATATCAAAAATATGATATAAAACGTTTGAGGTTATACCGGAAGGTTTTTATCAAAAAATGAGGACCGTATATACAGGGTGTGATCGATATATAATTATTGAAACATGAAATAAGGTTAGTTTATTCTTCAAAAATATATAACGAAATATACAGGGACTTGTTTTTGATACCATATTTATTTACATTTACATTTCAAATGTAGGACGTTAATGATTTATAAAAAAACAGTTTTACTCATTTAACCTATCGACTTAGTGATAGATTCAAGTTAGATGGATTTTTTTTTGTTGAATTAGCGCCCGACTGTCTAGAAAATTTGACAAATTGAAAAACGCTTTGTCTAACTAACACATAAATAGCGAGTTTCATCATTTCGTCAATATGGAAATACTTTCCCTATCTTATTTACCCAGTAAAAATAGAATGATAAGATTAAGAGCTTGTTTAATGAACAAATTGAATCTTTCAAAATGATGTTACTCCAAGGTCACAGCTAGTGTGGTGACTTGATAATAATATTGTTGGTGTTACTACTTCTTTTTTGCTTGTTTGTTTGGATTCACTTCCTGGTATTCTTTATTCTCGCGTATATTAATAAAATGAATTATTGGATTTGCATCTGAAAGCCAGGGGCGGCTCGTGCCCAATGGTTAACAACCTGTAACCTTTACAGGGACAATCTGTACAATCTAAATATACCAAATAAAATTTATGGCTTAGGAAATATTTAGATTCTAAAGAAAATTATCATAAATTGTAATTATTCATTGGAAATACTTACAGGAAGTATAATTTGAAAAAATACTTAAACTGTCTACTAAAAGGAAAGATACGCCTATGGAATTCGATTGTTTCATCGTTTTATTACTCTCTCATCGATAGATATAGACTATAAAATAATTATGAGTGGGAAATTGTATAATTTCATCCAGTTAACAGTCTCTGTGGGTAAATCAGTCATTTTACAACTTCGAAACATGTTATTTTTCAACAACCATACTTTTATGTTAAAAAAAATCGTCGAAATTTAAAAAAAGGTATGAAAATTCAGATCATAAACGTTATGGTGTTTATATTTCATAGCTAGTACCATAATGATCGTTATTACAATGTTTATAATATGAGTATCTGTTAAAGTCCTTGAAAATTTTTTGCTGAATAGTCCTTTTTATTATTATTTAACAATATTGCGATTCATCTCAAAGTAAATACAAGTATTATAATATTATGAGGTGGAAAATGATATAAATATGTATTTTATATTATTCAGATGACGAAGCTTCTTATTTCACACAAAGCGGTAACGAATTTATGGAAATTTACAGACTATTTGACGATTTTTTTAGTGTACCCACTATTACAAATAATAAAGAACGATAAAAATACGAGGTTTGTCTGAATTTGACAGCACGTATCAATTCAAATGCGATAAAGTGGATCAAATCTGATAAAGATAAAAGTATTTGTCTATTAAAGCCTTTAGAATGAATAGGAAGTCTTAAATCATGAGGTGGTAGACCAGATCTGATGAAGATAAGTAGTATTTGTCTATTAAAGTCTTTAGAATTAATCGGAAGGCTTGAATCATTTGACAGTAGACCAAATCTGATGAAGATAAAAAGTATTTGTCTATTAAAGCCTTTAGAATGAATAGGGAGGCTTGAATCATGAGATGGTAGACCAGATCTGATGAAGATAAGTAGTATTTGTCTATTAAAGCCTTTAGAATTCATAGGAAGTCTTAAATCATGAGATGGTAGACCAGATCTGATGAAGATAAGTAGTATTTGTCTATTAAAGCCTTTAGAATGAATTGGAAGTCTTAAATCATGAGATAGTAGACCAGATCTGATGAAGATAGAAAGTATTTGTCTATGAAAGCCTTTAGAATGAATAGGAAGCCTTAAATCATGAGATAGTAGACCAAATCTGATGAAAATAAAAAGTATTTGTCTATTAAAGCCTTTAGAATGAATAGGAAGCCTTAAATCATGAGATAGTAGACCAAATCTGATGAAAATAAAAAGTATTTGTCTATTAAAGCCTTTAGAATGAATAGGGATAAATGAATCATGATATAGTAGACCAAATCTGATGAAAATAAAAAGTATTTGTCTATTAAAGTCTTTAGAATGAATAGGAAGTCTTAAATCATGAGATAGTAGACCAGATCTGATGGAGATAAGTAGTATTTGCCTATTAAAGCCTTTAGAATGAATTGGAAGTCTTAAATCATGAGATAGTAGACCAGATCTGATGAAGATAAGTAGTATTTGTCTATTAAAGCCTTTAGAATGAATAGGAAGTCTTAAATCATGAGATAGTAGACCAGATCTGATGAAGATAAGTAGTATTTGTCTATTAAAGTTTTTAGAATGAATTGGAAGTCTTAAATCATGAGATAGTAGACCAGATCTGATGAAGATAAGTAGTATTTGTCTATTAAAGTCTTTAGAATGAATAGGAAGTCTTAAATCATGAGATAGTAGACCAGATCTGATGGAGATAAGTAGTATTTGCCTATTAAAGCCTTTAGAATGAATTGGAAGTCTTAAATCATGAGATAGTAGACCAGATCTGATGAAGATAAGTAGTATTTGTCTATTAAAGCCTTTAGAATGAATAGGAAGTCTTAAATCATGAGATGGTAGACCAGATCTGATGAAGATAAGTAGTATTTGTCTATTAAAGCCTTTAGAATGAATAGGAAGGCTTGAATTATTTGACAGTAGACCAGATCTGATGAAGATAAAAAGTATTTGTCTATTAAAGCCTTTAGAATTCATAGGAAGTCTTAAATCATGAGATGGTAGACCAGATCTGATGAAGATAAGTAGTATTTGTCTATTAAAGCCTTTAGAATGAATTGGAAGTCTTAAATCATGAGATAGTAGACCAGATCTGATGAAGATAGAAAGTATTTGTCTATGAAAGCCTTTAGAATGAATAGGAAGGCTTGAATTATTTGACAGTAGACCAAATCTGATGAAAATAAAAAGTATTTGTCTATTAAAGCCTTTAGAATTCATAGGAAGTCTTAAATCATGAGATGGTAGACCAGATCTGATGAAGATAAGTAGTATTTGTCTATTAAAGTTTTTAGAATGAATTGGAAGTCTTAAATCATGAGATAGTAGACCAGATCTGATGAAGATAAGTAGTATTTGTCTATTAAAGCCTTTAGAATGAATAGGAAGTCTTAAATCATGAGATGGTAGACCAGATCTGATGAAGATAAGTAGTATTTGTCTATTAAAGCCTTTAGAATGAATAGGAAGGCTTGAATTATTTGACAGTAGACCAGATCTGATGAAGATAAAAAGTATTTGTCTATTAAAGCCTTTAGAATTCATAGGAAGTCTTAAATCATGAGATGGTAGACCAGATCTGATGAAGATAAGTAGTATTTGTCTATTAAAGCCTTTAGAATGAATTGGAAGTCTTAAATCATGAGATAGTAGACCAGATCTGATGAAGATAGAAAGTATTTGTCTATGAAAGCCTTTAGAATGAATAGGAAGGCTTGAATTATTTGACAGTAGACCAAATCTGATGAAAATAAAAAGTATTTGTCTATTAAAGCCTTTAGAATGAATAGGAAGCCTTAAATCATGAGATAGTAGACCAAATCTGATGAAAATAAAAAGTATTTGTCTATTAAAGTCTTTAGAATGAATAGGAAGTCTTAAATCATGAGATAGTAGACCAGATCTGATGGAGATAAGTAGTATTTGCCTATTAAAGTTTTTAGAATGAATTGGAAGTCTTAAATCATGAGATAGTAGACCAGATCTGATGAAGATAAGTAGTATTTGTCTATTAAAGTTTTTAGAATGAATTGGAAGCCTTAAATCATGAGATAGTAGACCAGATCTGATGAAGATAAAAAGTATTTGTCTATGAAAGCCTTTAGGAATGAATGGGAAGTCTATATAATGAATGAATCGGAAGTTTTAATCATAAGTTAGAACATTTCATTAACACTTCTTGCAAAATGTCTTCTCCCTTGCTGTTTTATACAATAGCAACGCTTTTGGATACGATTCAATCAATTTTTAGATACTGCAACTACTTTCTCGAAACCCCAATCTATTTTTAACAATTATTTCAAATCGTATCTTAAGAAACCCAATTATCCGGAAGCACCTCGACATAACAGTGTTGCAGGAATCAGGAAAAAGTTAGGTTAGGTTACAGTAAACAAAAATCTGAACCCCGAAATTTCTAAATTTACATTCTTACTGACATCAAAGTGGGTGCTAACCAGGGTAGTGTCCTGGGACCAATACTCTTCCTCATGTATTCTGCAAGTATACCAGACACCAATTGGACTTTGTAGAAGGAGTGGGATCAACAGATCAGCTCCAAATACTGGGATACCCAGTATCGCAGCTATAGATCCTTTGGGTCACCAACATGAATGTCATCGCAAAGTTTGTGCGACAAAAACAGTGTTTGCCAGTGTATACTCAATAGAATTTAATTTACGTCGGTATTTCTCAAGTTATAAAGTGACAAAACTAATGGAAACGAACTGGGCGATATAAAAAAAACTATCTGATTACTTAACCAATGCATATACACAAACACACATCGGTCATTAATATTCAAAAGAACATTCGAACGAATAAAAATCATCTATTATTCCACTCTGTTATTATCTTTCTTTAGAATGAATAAAACATTCGTGATAAATAAACTTTAATTAAAACAAAAAAAAAATACACCATACACAATACAGTTTAACCTTGGATAGCAATTAAATAGGTAATCGAGATGATTCGATGTGTGGTTCTTCAATATCTGGTCGTTTTATATACGAAATAGTCTGGTATCGATGGTAATGTTTGAGTATCTACACAAAAAATCAAGAGGTGTCTAATCTGGAATACGAGAAAGCTGTGAAATTTGATCTCTATTAGAAATCATTCTGCCGAGGAACGACTGTTCAAAAACCACTATCCCGACATAAATTCTTCGGAATATTACGTCCCTAAATAGAAATTTATGCATCCCCAATCAATTTCCTGAAATTTCCAATAAATTCCGCCGAGGCTTAAGGCAGATTTCTCTGATAACTTTTTCATTTTTCCTCGTACAAAAATATTGTGAATATCAAAATTGTAGCAAAATCTATGCTCTATAACACGATGGAATTAGATTTCGAAAAAAAATTCTTCAACCCTTGATTTTTGCCAGATGGATTACGAGCGTTTTCGTAGTGGGATTGTGGCAAAATTAAACTCCAAAGTGTACTAACTCTAATATATATCCGGCTTTTGAATATTTATGTATTCTTCATCGTTTGGGAACTGAATAATCGATGAAATTAATGTTTTTTAGAACAAACACGAAATTTTAAACGCCGAAATTCTCAATCAATTAATTCCCATTTAATGAATAAATAAGAATATTAATTTTTGGAAAATAAAATCGAGTATACATACATACATGTATATGAATTGGAACGAAGTCTTTGCCGACTAGATTACGAGCGTTTTCGTAGTGGGATTGTGGCAAAATTAAACTCCAAAGTGTACTAACTCTAATATATATCCGGCTTTTGAATATTTATGTATTCTTCATCGTTTGGGAACTGAATAATCGATGAAATTAATGTTTTTTAGAACAAACACGAAATTTTAAACGCCGAAATTCTTAACTAATTAATTCCCAGCTAATGAATATATAAGTATATTAATTTTTGGAAAATAAAATCGAGTATACATACATATATGTATATGAATTGGAACGAAGTCTTTGCCGACTAGAGTACGAGCGTTTTCGCAGTGGGATTGTGGCAAAATTAAACTCCAAAGTGTACTAACTCTAATATATATCCGGGTTTTGAATACTTATGTTTTCCTCATCGTCTGAGAACTAATTAATCGATGAAATTAATCTAATCAATCAAAATATATCAATTGGAAATATGCAGGAGATGTTTTTAAGGAAGTAGGCGTTTTTTAATGTAGAAAACTCAAAATGGCGGTCGAGAAAAGTGAATTTGTATATTTAATTTTTAATCTTTGCTAATTTTTTTGTTATATACGTTTCTAAATATGAAATTTGGAACCCGTTCTCGATCTATAACAAATGTTTCTGACCAATTTAATATTTTAATCGAGATTAAAATACTCACCCCCTTTCCTTTTCATAAGAAAACCCTTCCATATTCAAAGCATCAATTTTTCTCTTCATTTTCAATTCCTTCCTCTTTATCTTCCGTTCTTCTTCTTTCTTCCTGTGATATTCGCCCGTCAAAAGCTCTATTATGTCCACGAAAGCAGACGAATCGGGTTTTTTGGCATTTTGTTCCAACAACTTTTCTTCTTCGGCGATTTGTTTACGTGACTTTTTCGGTGGATAACGCAATTTCCCTATAAACGAAATATACATTTGATTCTCTATATCTTTGTGGTCAAATCCCTTATAAACGCATGTATTTAATCATCGCACTTTTCTCCGCACGATTCATTTTGTGACACGAATTTTTCTAATATCTCAGGGATGATTCCACTATGGTTGTTATAGAACTCTTGACCGCTTTGAAGACATCGATTGCTGTATTTACAAAAGTTTAAGTACCGGGTGAGCAATTAAAAATATCTCAGGTACGGATTATAGTACAGCTTCGGGGGAAAAAATTATAATAAATATGGCCTCGATAAACACGTGGAAACCATTTTCAGAGTTTCAGGTTCACCACTAGAGGGCGTATTTGTAAATTTAAAATTAAGAAAGCGAAAATTTTCAAAATTCTGGGCAACCCAGTATTTACAGCTGATCGGTGAATCCCACTCGTTGTAGATAGCTGCAAAAGTGTTCGTCTTCTTTTTCATATGCTTCCAGGTGTAGTTATTGTATGAAATTTGTTATTATTCAACTATGGGCCCTACTTTGAGGTTAGGTTAGGTTAGGTCCCATAACTTGGTGCAGGGGAAAATTATATACGTCGTATTATGCGGGATTTAATAATTTTATTAAAAATGCACTGATGCTTTCTATCAACGTTCTATTCCAAAACAAACTTGGCAAATATTTGAGACGCTTTGTCCTTATTAAATGTTATCATAACATAATTCTCTGCCAAATATTATATAGATTCTCTATTAACGTCAGTGGTAATAGACGAAATTAGTTTCCTTAGTACGAAAATAAAACTGGCATGTTCGTTACAACAGTTGCTAATCGGAAAAATAAAAAATTCAATTATACCAGAGCTCTTCGAAAAGTTTTCCATTAAACAGAGAAACAAGACAAGTCCATACACTCAAAATAGTTTACGTATGCGATAATTTTTCCTTCTGATAAAACTGTATCTAATTGAAATGAAAATTTGAGGTTAGGAAGCAGGAAAAAGTCACTTAAGACCAGATCTGATGAATGCAGTTGGTAGTCAACCAACTCAAAGTGCAAATTTAGACGTAAATTAATTGATTTTATTACCAAAAGGACTAGCAATCCTTACGAGGAAGCTTTTTCGTGCTGGATACTCACGAAGTCACATCATTCAGTCCTTGAGAGCTTCGTCAACAAAGCAGGGATAAGAACCAACTCTGAAACATGGAAATTCCTTTTGAAAACGAAACTTATTGAGTCCCACACTAGAAAGAACTGCTCATAAAAGTCCCTCTTCATGGAAAACAGTCAAAATGATCTCTCCCTAATGTTTTGCAAATGAAAATTTGAGGTTAGGAAGCAGGAAAAAGTCACTAAAGACCAGATCTGATGAATGCAGTTTGTAGTAAACCAATTCGAAGTGCATGTCTTTCAAAACGTACAAATCTGGATGTAACCTTATTGATTTTATTACCAAAAGGACTAGGAATCCTTACGAGGAAGCTTTTTCGTGCTGGATACTCACGAAGTCACATCCTTCAGTCCTTGAGAGCTTCGTCACCAAAGCAGGGATAAGAACCAACTCTGAAACGTGGAAATTCCTTTTGAAAACGAAACTTATTGAGTCCCACACTAGAAAGAACTGCTCATAAAAGTCCCTCTACATGGAAAATAGTCAGAATGATCTCTCCCTTATGTTTTCAAATGAAAATTTGAGGTTAGGAAACAGGAAAAAGTCACTTAAGACCAGTTCTGATGAATGCAGTTTGTAGTCAACCAACTCAAAGTGCAAATTTAGACGTAAATTAATTGATTTTATTACAAAAAGGAATAGCAATCCTTACGAGGAAGCTTTTTCGTGCTGGATACTCACGAAGTCACATCATTCAGTCCTTGAGAGCTTCGTCACCAAAGCAGGGATAAGAACCAACTCTGAAACGTGGAAATTCCTTTTGAAAACGAAACTTATTGAGTCCCACACTAGAAAGAACTGCTCATAAAAGTCCCTCTACATGGAAAATAGTCAGAATGATCTCTCCTTATGTTTTCAAATGAAAATTTGAGGTTAGGAAGCAGGAAAAAGTCACTTAAGACCAGTTCTGATGAATACAGTTTGTAGTCAACCAACTCAAAGTGCAAATTTAGACGTAAATTAATTGATTTTATTACAAAAAGGACTAGCAATCCTTACGAGGAAGCTTTTTCTTGCTGGATACTCACGAAGTCACATCCTTCAGTTGTTGAGAGCTTCGTCACCAAAGCAGGGATAAGAACCAACTCTGAAACATGGAAATTCCTTTTGAAAACGAAACTTATTGAGTCCCACACTAGAAAGAACTGCTCATAAAAGTCCCTCTACATGGAAAATAGTCAGAATGATCTCTCCTTATGTTTTCAAATGAAAATTTGAGGTTAGGAAGCAGGAAAAAGTCACTAAAGACCAGATCTGATGAATGCAGTTTGTAGTCAACCAACTCAAAGTGCAAATTTAGACGTAAATTAATTGATTTTATTACCAAAAGGACTAGCAATCCTTAAGAGGAAGCTTTTTCTTGCTGGATACTCACGAAGTCACATCCTTCAGTCCTTGAGAGCTTCCTCCCCAAAGCAGGGATAAGAACCAACTCTGAAACATGGAAATTCCTTTTGAAAACGAAACTTATTGAGTCCCACACTAGAAAGAACTGCTCATAAAAGTCCCTCTACATGGAAAATAGTCAGAATGATCTCTCCCTAATGTTTTGCAAATGAAAATTTGAGGTTAGGAAGCAGGAAAAAGTCACTAAAGACCAGATCTGATGAATGCAGTTTGTAGTAAACCAATTCGAAGTGCATGTCTTTCAAAACGTACAAATCTGGATGTAACCTTATTGATTTTATTACCAAAAGGACTAGGAATCCTTACGAGGAAGCTTTTTCGTGCTGGATACTCACGAAGTCACATCCTTCAGTCCTTGAGAGCTTCGTCACCAAAGCAGGGATAAGAACCAACTCTGAAACGTGGAAATTCCTTTTGAAAACGAAACTTATTGAGTCCCACACTAGAAAGAACTGCTCATAAAAGTCCCTCTACATGGAAAATAGTCAGAATGATCTCTCCTTATGTTTTCAAATGAAAATTTGAGGTTAGGAAGCAGGAAAAAGTCACTTAGGACCAGTTCTGATGAATGCAGTTTGTAGTCAACCAACTCAAAGTGCAAATTTAGACGTAAATTAATTGATTTTATTACCAAAAGGACTAGCAATCCTTACGAGGAAGCTTTTTCGTGCTGGATACTCACGAAGTCACATCAATCAGTCCTCGAGAGCTTCGTCAACTAGCAGGGATAAGAACCAGCTCTGAAACATGGAAATTCCTTTTGAAAACGAAACTTATTGAGTCCCACACTAGAAAGAACTGCTCATAAAAGTCCCTCTTCATGGAAAACAGTCAAAATGATCTCTCTCTTATGTTTTGCAAATGAAAATTTGAGGTTGGGAAGCACGAATAAGAACCAGCTTTGAAGCTACCCATCGTCTCATCAGTCTATGGAAATTCTACATTAGAACGAAACGTTTATTAAGGTCTCTCTACACAGGAACCAATCAAAGTGATTTTTGCCCAGCGTAAGCTAACAAAGAAACTGGAAAAAGCTTTAGAGCATAAAAAGTAGCACTGGTTAGATGAGAAGAGGCTTGGCAACCTTGGATAGTCGCATTAACAATATCAATCTATGGGATAAGCAATAACTGCAAAACCGAAAGACATATACCCACTACTATGATCATTAGGAGAGCTGCGATGTTCTGCGATGTTTTTTCTCTATCGAATGTATTTGTTTTCCACGTTAGCCTCATGTCTAGATGTACGCCTAGGTATTTTACGTTTTCTACAAGGTACCTGGCCTATTAAAGAAAATTTTGCTTTTTGCTTGCGATGTTCAATAAGTTCGATAAACTTTTTATAATAATAATCGTCAAGCTTCTCAAAATAGCCCCTAACAGCTTCATTTTTGGAAAATCTTTGACCGCCGAGCCATGTTGGGAACAGAAAATAATCCGAGGGGGCTAAATCTGGCGAATAGGATGCATGAGGTAGCAATTCAAACTTTAATTTAGTAATTTTGGCCATTGCAATAACGGATGTTTGAGCTGGTGCATTGTCTTGATGAAACAACACTTTCTTCTTGACCAAATGCTTGATTTCTTCGCTCAAACGTTGCTATAAATTCGCATTATACTTTCCGTTGATAGTTTTTCCTTTTTCAATAAAATTTATTCCAAAAAATCTACGCCATTCCTTTTTTTGTAGATGGAACATCTTTTGCCTTATTTGGAGCCTTTTCAGTCTTCTATTTTAATGTGAAATGATGGATCCACGTTACATGGAAACATCTTCACGACACAGATTTTGTTCCACTCGGCACCTATCTTGCCCTCAGTTTTCTTATGTCCAAATTTTCAGTTAAAATGCGATGTACTGCACTATTTGAACTCTCTACTATGTCTGGTAACTCGCGGACTTTCAGTCGACGATCATCCAGTGGATTTTCTTCAAAATTTCTGGAGTTGTCACCTCATTTGATCGATTATTGCGATTTTGGTCTCACGCCCTCGTTTAAACTCTGCTACTCAATATTTTACTGTTAGTAACGAAGGAGCGGATTCACCCAGAGTAGAATCTAGTCCAGCTTCAGTATTGGTTGAGCTAAAGCCTTTAAAATAACAGTATGCTACTAAACAATTACACACGTGTCTTCCTAAACCATCAGTCTTCGTAAATTGTCTATAAATTTGCCAACCCAACGATCCACTTCAATAGGAATTATTTTTTGATTGTAAATAACGTGTTTCAAGGACGTAAGGTTGGTCAAGTAAATCAAAAATAGATTTCAATTTGACTAGTGAACAGAAATAACGTTTATGTGCAAACTAAAATCGATTTATTTTATTCAAAACATAAAATTATTATTATATTTCATAATCGAATTGAAACTGTACATATTCGTACAAAATTTCAATACATTGTTGCCAGAAGTTGCGACAAAATCGTAAAAAATACGAAACGAACAAACTGAGCAAACCCCAAATATATTTCAGTATATCGAATACAATCTTGACTATACTTGACATTGAGCTGTAATTTTATATTTTCCTCGTTTAAATTATGATAAAACTTTCTCGTATTTCATATATTAGCTTTTTGTGTATATGGGAGTGCATCATGTCACCTTCAAAGGAAACTAGAAGCTCGCTGGTTCATAATTATTCCTGACAACACGTTCTTTTAAACAGTCACGATTATTCAGTTCGACAGAATTTACAAAACGCATTAGTTGCCTTTTTCTCGACTCGCATTTACATAAACTTAACGTCGTATAAAATAATAAAATACAAAAGTTGCGCTGTTGTTTAGATTCACCATTTTGTAACTATACATATCGAATAAATCACCGGTGAATGTTGGAAATAATTGTTTTATATTGTTATTGTCACGTGAACCGCACAAATCGTCATATAAAACATATTTCTCAATCATTTCTTCTAGTTCAATTTACAAAATTGAAAATAGTCAAAAACGCCCTGTATATAATTTCATTTTTTCTAAAATAACGTCGAGGTACATTAAAAACTTCTCAAACTTCCTTTAAAAAAATTTTTAATCGTGTACAAGAGTAAACTAAGGTAATTATACACTTTCGCGGCCCCCTGGTTTTTTGGTTAGGTTAGGTTAGGTTAGGTTAGGTTAGGTTGGCTCTAGAAAATCGAAAAATGGTTGGATTTTAATGATCTTGGTCTCAAAATGTTCCATTTTACGGCGGATTTATAAAAAAAAATACGAAAATTAAAAAAAATAAATATTTTTTACAGTTTCATGACTTTAAATGCAAAAAAATTACTTTCTACATATAATCCTTCGTAACTGTTTCTGACGTCGTGGAATCAAGTTCGTATATTTTTTTTTCGCAATTTACATAAAAAAATGAATATTTTGAAAAAAAAAAAATGTTTTTCTACTATTTAAGGTTTAAAACTATTAAAAACCGCAAATTCAGCCACTACCCCCGTGTTTTTCATAAATTCGTCGTAAAATGGAACATTTTGAGACCAAGAACATTAAAATCCATCCATTTTTCGATTTTCTAGAGCCAACCTAACCTAACCTAACCTAACCTAAGATAACCTAACCTAACCTAACCAAAAAACCAGGTGACCGCGAAAGCGTATAATTACCATAATTTTTTGTAAAGGATTATTTTGCAAAACCGTTTTTTTTACGATTTAAAACAGTAAAACTATGAGAAATTTTCATTTCAGCTATTTCTACTATTTTTTTTTATAAATCCGTCGTAAAATGGAACATTTCGAGACCAAGATCATTGAAATCCATCCATTTTTCGATTTTCTAGAGCCAAAAAACCAGGTGACCGTGCAAGTGTATAATTACCTAAACTAAATATACGAGGGTTGTATAAAAAATTTCTTCCAGTAAAACTTCACTCAGAATATACTGCAACAATAAATTGAATGCGGAGTACCCCAAACGAGCGTTTTGGTACCGGTACCGAACCTGTTTTCCAACATTGGCAACTGCGCAAAACACAATCCAAAAAACAGCAACCGGAAATCTACAAAATAATCTAAACAAAATGGCCGAAGTGAAATGAATCAAAATTTTGACAATTACACCGAAAACAGACCAGTGCCTTTCAGTCACACTGAATAACTGCCAGCTCGCATAAGTACGAGGTTGGTCCAAGAAGTAAGTTGAGACCTGCAGTGTCTGAAGATGATAATTTGGTTGTCGAAACGCGCGTTCGTTTGGTAGACATCAATAGTGAAAGTTTTGGTCGACAGTTTGAGTTGGTCGACAGTTTTTAACAATTTTTTTCATATTTATATAAAAAATAAACTTTTTTTACCGTCTTCTCCCAGAGGACTAGCGCTGGCCTTTTTTTTCTTTCTCGGTAAATCTTGAATTCGCAATTCCTGTGCAGCCGGGGTGAAATTCGAACCTAAAAAAAACAAATTTTAGGAAAATGTTTCGAATAGAAATATAAATGATCCAATTGAAATAGATTTCCCGATCGTTTTCTCCCTTTTTATTTATTCAGCCGTGAAAATTTCAAGGAATCGCTGAAAAAACTACCAGGGTCCTAGATGAAGTAACAATGTTTAGAAAATCATTGGTGAAAAGTGTATTTTCTTCTAGACCCAACTCGCACGTACAAAGTTGACTTTCCACGCTTTGGAATTGTCTCATCATCCAACTGACTGTCGATTGGGCTCCGGTGTGATACATTTGGTTTTATTCCGATTCAACAGACCCAAACATTACTAAAAATCGTTAATTAACTCTTGTTTTGAATCGATTTTCCTTTGGTAACTTTAGGGTGTTGATTTTGTGGTCTTTTTTGTCATTTCGCCTCGTTTAAACTTAGAAAACCAATTCCTAACTGTTAATTTCCCCGAAACAAAGTCCGAATAATATTTATCAAGCTTAAAAAGCCCGAAATTCCTTTTTATACAAACAAAAAGTTGCTCCACTCAAAATGCCATAACTAACAAACGAACAGTACGTCAGCTGTCAAATAAGTATTTTTTTAATACCAGTAGCGCCATCTAGGTGTCAGTCTACTATCTATTACTCACTACTTTCGTTGTGGTAATCGCTTCTTGCCAACTCGCCCCGGTATATCAATTTTACGGTCGGAATTATTTGAAGTAAATATTTGGAAGTGGGGCTCTAACCCAAACTTATTCCAAAAATGTCATTATGAATTATCAACAATTACATTCAATATGAAAATCGCGAATTATAAGGAAGTTGGTTAAGTTAGGTTAGGTTCTAATCTTTAACTGTCAAGTGCTACTTTTTTTCACGAGCTACCAGTTCAAAATTTGACCTAATAGAAAAGGTGGAGGAAAAACGAGGTTAGGTTAGATAAGATTAAGTTAGGTTAGGTTAAGCTCTAATATTTAACTGTCAAATGCTACTTTTTTCACGATAAACTTTCCACGACTGATATAATGAAAGAACGAATGTTATGATAAAAATTCGTGGGAGAAAAATCATAATCTACACTGGGTGCTGTGCCCTCAGACCCCACCTGGGGTTAGCCCCTTTAGAATCCACCCATCTCCCTTTTTCGATAGTGACAAACCGAAGAAAAATTCTCATCAGAGCTACCCTGTTCCAAATTTAACCCAATAAAAGAAGGGGAGACAAAATGAGGTTAGGTTAGGTTAGGTTAAGTTCTAACCTTCAACTGTCAAATGCTACTTTTTTCACGACAAGCTTTCAACGATTGATATAATGAAAGAACGAATGTTTTGATAAGATTTCGTGGGAGAAAAGTCATAATCTACACTGGGTGCTGTGCCCTCAGACCCCACCTGGGGTTAGTCCCTTTAGAATCCACCCATCTCCCTTTTTCGATAGTGACAAACCGAAGAAAAATTCTCATCAAAGCTACCCTGTTCCAAATTTAACCCAATAAAAGAAGGGGAGACAAAATGAGGTTAGGTTAGGTTAGGTTAAGTTCTAACCTTCAACTGTCAAATGCTACTCTTTTCACGACAAGCTTTCAACGATTGATATAATGAAAGAACGAATGTTTTGATAAGATTTCGTGGGAGAAAAGTCATAATCTACACTGGGTGCTGTGCCCTCAGACCCCATCTGGGGTTAGCCCCTTTAGAATCCACCCATCTCCCTTTTTCGATAGTGACAAACCGAAGAAAAATTCTCATCAGAGCTACCCTGTTCCAAATTTAACCCAATAAAAGAAGGGGAGACAAAATGAGGTTAGGTTAGGTTAGGTTAAGTTCTAACCTTCAACTGTCAAATGCTACTTTTTTCACGACAAGCTTTCAACGATTGATATAATGAAAGAACGAATGTTTTGATAAGATTTCGTGGGAGAAAAGTCATAATCTACACTGGGTGCTGTGCCCTCAGACCCCACCTGGGGTTAGTCCCTTTAGAATCCACCCATCTCCCTTTTTCGATAGTGACAAACCGAAGAAAAATTCTCATCAAAGCTACCCTGTTCCAAATTTAACCCAATAAAAGAAGGGGAGACAAAATGAGGTTAGGTTAGGTTAGGTTAAGTTCTAACCTTTAACTGTCAAATGCTACTTTTTACACGACAAGCTTTCAACGATTGATATAATGAAAGAACGAATGTTTTGATAAGATTTCGTGGGAGAAAAGTCATAATCTACACTGGGTGCTGTGCCCTCAGACCCCATCTGGGGTTAGCCCCTTTAGAATCCACCCATCTCCCTTTTTCGATAGTGACAAACCGAAGAAAAATTCTCATCAGAGCTACCCTGTTCCAAATTTAACCCAATAAAAGAAGGGGAGACAAAATGAGGTTAGGTTAGGTTAGGTTAAGTTCTAACCTTCAACTGTCAAATGCTACTTTTTTCACGACAAGCTTTCAACGATTGATATAATGAAAGAACGAATGTTTTGATAAGATTTCGTGGGAGAAAAGTCATAATCTACACTGGGTGCTGTGCCCTCAGACCCCACCTGGGGTTAGTCCCTTTAGAATCCACCCATCTCCCTTTTTCGATAGTGACAAACCGAAGAAAAATTCTCATCAGAGCTACCCTGTTCCAAATTTAACCCAATAAAAGAAGAGGAGACAAAATGAGGTTAGGTTAGGTTAGGTTAAGTTCTAACCTTTAACTGTCAAATGCTACTTTTTACACGACAAGCTTTCAACGATTGATATAATGAAAGAACGAATGTTTTGATAAGATTTCGTGGGAGAAAAGTCATAATCTACACTGGGTGCTGTGCCCTCAGACCCCATCTGGGGTTAGCCCCTTTAGAATCCACCCATCTCCCTTTTTCGATAGTGACAAACCGAAGAAAAATTGTCGTCAAAGCTACCAAGTTCCAAATTTAACCCAGTAGAAGAAGGGGAGGAAAAATGAGGTTAGGTTAGGTTAGGTTAAGTTCTAACCTTCAACTGTCAAATGCTACTTTTTACACGACAAGCTTTCCACGACTGATATAATGAAAGAACGAATGTTATGATAAAAATTCGTGGGAGAAAAATCATAATCTACACTGGGTGCTGTGCCCTCAGACCCCACCTGGGGTTAGCCCCTTTAGAATCCACCCATCTCCCTTTTTCGATAGTGACAAACCGAAGAAAAATTGTCGTCAGAGCTACCCAGTTCCAAATTTAACCTAATAGAAAAAGGGGAGGAAAAATGAGGTTATGTTGTATTAGGTTAGGTTAGGTTAAGTTCTAACCTTCAACTGTCAAATGCTACTTTTTTCACGATAAACGCAGAGCTACCAATTCAAAATTTGACCTAATAGAAGAGGTGGAGGGAAAATGAGGTTAGGTTAGGTTGAAATCTTTGTATTCAAACCTCAAGTTCAATCCAATACGCATGAGGTAATGAGTGTTATCGCGGATTGTGTCTCCCCCATCTTTGAAGTACGTTCGGGGCACTAAAAACTAAAAATTTTCGAAGTAAGTTTGAGAAAGTGAATTTTCACCTTCGATATCTTTCGCAGTATTTTAAGTAAGAATGTAAACAGTACACTCTAATTCATAAATTATCAACAACGAAATAAATTTAACCTTGAAATTTTGTTAATCGAATGCACGCCACTGACTATTTAAATTTGTTACAATATTAGCAACAATTTTCTTACCATGTATATTCGAGATTAGATTCTACGGTACGTACGTATGTACTCGTACTTCCTAATTGTTCCAAATCTAATTGTTTATCTTTGCGAGTGTAAATTGGAGTTCTAAATATGGATACTTAGGTATTATTTCCAACGTGTATCTTATTGACGCAACTTGCATGTATATGTGTAATAATTTAAAATAGGTACTAATTTTATTATTAGTTTACTTATATGGAATAAAAATCGGTTTATCGGTTTATCATTCGAGGTATTCATTTTTCGGGATAGAATAAATATGAAAATATGTTCGGATAGGTTAGGTTAAGTTAGGTTAGGTTCGAAACGAAAATTTGTTTTTTGAAATTACGTAGTACGGTCCATTAGTTGGATCCATGAATTACGTCGGTATATATAGTAGAAAAAAAATAACGCCATCGTATTCTAGAGGTTAAATAAAAGTTATGTACATAAAATTCAACATTTTTTGTCTATGCGTTATTTTTTTAAACAATAAAAACACCAAAAAATCGGTACAAATTTTGTTTTTTGCGTTTTGCTATGAATCTATGCCTTACTCGTTTTTGTTACTATGGGCAATATTGTAGAGAATTGAAAAATCTTCAAAATAAGCTTTTATAAATTAAATTTCGATTATTTGTTGCTTAGATAATTTAACCGAAAGGTGAAAAAATTTAATTTTTTAAATTGTTTGTAATTTGTTTAATTTTAAATATGAAGGTTTCTTATTCACTGAAAACCGAGGTCTCGATGTACTTAATCAATGCTCTAAAGATGGGCCCTGTGGTCCCAATAGTTTTCGCAAAATGGTAATTACACCATAGGAGGCCTTTTTTTTCAAAGGGCCATTATTGGTCACCGGATGGTCCTATCATCATTTGGAAAGTCGCGTTGGAAAGAAGAAGAGTTGAACTAAAAATCCCTCGTCTCAGTTTTTTGATTTATTTTTTTTTGACCTCAAAAAAGTGTGCAAAAAAGGGGTAAAAAAAATTTATATACAATTTATTGTAGTAGAACCGGAAGTCGACTAGAACTTTGTTATTTTCAATAAAACACCCTGTATATTAATACATTTTTGAAATTTACGTAAAATTTTAGTATACTTTTGTCTGAAAACTTTTTTCGAAAAATGCATACTTTTTGAGTTATTAATTTTTTTTCTTAAAAATTTGATCGTTGCAGACCCTTATGAATTATTTTTTTACGAGGATACCCTTAAAGATATGAAAATGGTTTCTATTCGGTTGCATTTGACAAAGCTGAACGTATTTGGATCTATGTTGAAAAATTCTTCATTTTATACAGGGTGTGTATAAAAAGTGTTCAAAGTTTAACCTCATAAATATCAAATTTCTTTAGTTTTTTTTAAATAAAACCACCCGGATTTTTCAAGTTTAATGCATTCAGGGGTAAAAAATAAGGAAAATTCATATATACTTGTACCTAAACCTTATCGTTAACGAGATATTAAATGTTTTCTGTAAATTTTTAGAGATGCAGGTGTGGTCTAAATCTTATTTATTCATTAGTTTTAATTTTTTATGTATACTTTTAGTAGGCTTTGTCAATTGTTGAATGAATTTGCCTTATTTTTTACCCTTGAATGTATTAAAATAGAAAAAACCGGGTGGTTCTATTTGAAATAATAAAAAAATTTGATATTTATGAAGGTAAACTTTGAACACTTTTTATACACTCCCTGTATAAAATGAAGAATTTTTCAATATAGATTCAAATACGTTTGACCTTGCTAAAATCAAACAAACAGAAATTATTTTGATATCTTTAAGGGTATCCTCATAAAATAATAATTTATAAGGGTCTGCAACTGTCAAATTTTCTACAAAAAAATTAATAACTCAAAAAGTATGCATTTTTCGAAAAAAAGTTTTTAAACAAAAGTATACTAAAATTTTACGTAGATTTCAAAAATGTATTAATATACAGGGTGTTCTATTTAAAATAACAAAGTTACAGTCAACTTCCCGTAGAACCGGAAGTCGGCCATCTTTAAAGATATTTTAGTTAACAAGATCGTATCCGAAAACCCAAACGTAGAAATTTTCATGATTTTACAATAAGTATTTTGCCATATACAGATAGTTTTAACTCGTCGTGTACAGATTCAACATTTCAAATCAAACTTTTGACTTGATTTTCGTTCGTTTCCCAAAAGTTCACTTTTTTGGATATGACGTTTTTTCGAATTGACCCATACCGTTGTATTGGTCCTTGGAAAGTAAAAATAGGAGGTACAAGGACTGTTTAATGTATTCAACGACCTACGATAATTTATATCAACATGCATAATATTTTTTTATTGTATGAAGAAATTGTTTTTATGATTACTTAGGACATTATTTCTGCTGAACGCATTGTTTTCTTTCAATTCTAGAATAACATACGGTCAATAAAATTTTGATTAGATAGTCTTTTATAATAATATCATTATTGTTTATTCAAATATTACTTGTAAATCATAATAACACCCACCCCTTATCATAATTATCAATAAAAATTGTTTGAATTAATTTTTGAGTGAAAATTAGTCCGGTCAAATTAGACCAAAAAATAAGAGTGAAGCAAAATAAATTCCCCTGAAGCTGAAAATCGGTAAAATTGTTTAAAATACAATTTAAAATAAAATTTGAATGTTCCCCATCATTTTCGAGTATGGAAAAAATTTTTATTCAACGTCAAATGTCAAAAAATTTCGTTTTTCGCGATTATCAGCAAAACGGTAAGTTTTATCATGAAAATATTTCAGACAAAAATTGTAGATCATAAAATTATCTACAAAAAAAGTACCAATACTTTTTTTCCTACGAGCCACCGTTTCTGAGATATAACGAGTCAAAAAGTTTTTTAAACAATTTTACTGATTTTCAGCTTGATGGGATATTATGTAACTTGGAATGTCTAAATTGACCGGATCAAATAAACTGAACGTCACATTTTATCGACTATATCTAATGAAAAATGTCAAACTATAATTAGAACACTTTTTACACTGCCTAACGCACGTTTCGATAACTGCATCATCGTCTTCAGAGACTAAAGGTTGAACTACTCTAAACTTCGTCATGGCGCGTATCAAATCTGTTATATGCTATCCATAGTGTTTTATTTTTACAAGGATGATCACAGAAATACCTGATACCAACAGAGAAAACATAAAAATATATTTTCCCAGCAATGTTCAATAACTTCGACACCCAGCTCCTCAAAATAGCCATTAACTGCTGACATCACCTCTTCTTGGAATAGAAAATAATCCGAGGGAGCTAAATCTGGCGAATAGGATGCATGGGGTAGCAATTCAAACTTTAATTCATCAATTTTAACCATTGCAATAACGGATGTTTGAGCTGGTGCATTGTGTTGATAAAACAACACTTCCTTCTTGACCAAATGTTTGATTTCTCCGCTCAAACGTTGTAATAAGTTCGCATTATATTTTCCGTTGATAGTTTTTCCTTTTTCAATAAAAATTTTCCCCAAAAACCGACGCTATAACCTTGCTTGCAGATGGAACGGTCTTGGTCTTCATTGGAGCGGGTTCTCCCTTTTCAGACCAGTTTTCTCATGTCCATTTTCAGTTAATATGCGATGTAATACACTTTTTGAATTGCCTACTATGTCTGGTAACTCGTGCACTGTCATTTGACGACCTTCCAGTGGATTTTCTTCAAAATTTCTGGAGTCGTCACCTCAGTTGATCGATTATTGCGATTTTGGTCTCACGCCCTCGATTTAACTCTGCTATCTAATATTTTACTGTTGATAACGAAGGAGCGGATTCACCTAGAGTAGAATCTGTATTGGTTGGGCTAAAGCATTGAAAACGTTCACTGTTGATGGCTGCCAAACAAATATTAAACCAAAAAAACATCAGTTCAAACAAAAACACTTGTTTGAACAGTCAAAACATCGAATTGATGGGTCGTTTCTTATTTTTTTCAACCATTCTTCTCCCTATTTTTTATATTTACTTCAATCAGTATATTTGGTTTTGTTTTTTCGTCCCTTTTCCACCAAAATCTTTTTTCGCTTTTTTTTTCGTATCTATGTTTCTTGTTAGTTCTATCTCCTTCATTCTTTTATTGTTTTTCTTTTTTGCTTGTTTGCTATTACTAATCATGTAATTTTCCTTTTCAAAAGTTATAGTCCAGGAAACAAGGGCAAAAAATAGACAGAAGTCTAAAAAGTATGTAAAAAGTTGAAAATTGACACCCTCTTTATTTTGAGAAAAAAAAGGGGTGGCAGAATACAAAAAATTGCATTATTCAACTCAAAATTTATTTGCCTTCCGCTAGACTTTATCTATTATGGAAATTTTTGGTTATTTTCAGTCCAAAATCTTATTTTTTTTTTCCTTTAACGTTCCAAGTCTCTGCTTTCTACCTAGATGTGAATAATATCGAAAATATCGAATAGAAAGTTCAATTATAAAGATAAAAAGATTAAATTTGCGATAAAGTGAATTGTTTTCGTCTGGCTTTTGAGTAAAAAAAAATAATCAACTGTCTTATACAGGGCTATTCATTCCTGGACTACTTTAGGAAATTTTTTCACTTGTTACGACTAGTTTACATTTTTTCCACCTCGATCGCTGCGTCCCTTATCGTTCTTGTAGTTTTTTTTTTATAAGAATAATCCCAGAAGTACCAGAACTGACCCAGAGATGGCGGTAGTTGCTTCAAAAGTACCTCTGTATCGATCTTATTGAACATCTCTGGGAAAAGTTTACCGAGCTAAAAGGAGATATTTTTTTCCAAAATTTTCGTGTTTCTTTTGTTGGACCTGGTACTTCGGGTACCATCCTCGTAAGTATCCGAAATACTGTCGTTCTTTATCACATTTAAATCTGTTAATTGGCCACGGAGAATATATTATGTGGCTCACAAAAGCTTAGAAAAACAGGTAGAAAATGCCCTTAATAAGGCACCGTTCCTTTAGGGACCAGTATGGTGCACGTAAGCCCTACATTTCTACCTGTTTCTTGTTAGTCACGACCTCAATCAAGGCCACAATTGAGTCAGACTATACTCAAACATATGATTTTTGTAAGCTTCGTAGGGCAGGATCGGCCCGATAATAAAATTTCTAACAAATTTTGAATTGCGTGAATCATGGACATACCTATTGTGCCCCCCCCCCTTTCTTGCTGCTATACTGGGGATCCCATTGCTCAAACTGATCTATTCCCACAATGGGCTAGTTGACAAAATGTGGAAATTAGTTTAAAACTATTGCTTCACATCTATTTCACCCCAAAAATATATTATTTTAAGAAAAATAGGTTTTTTACGTTCGTATTTTGAGTTTTTAGAAATGAACTTGAAATTGACCGCGAAAAATCCAAGACTGTCATGGCGTCTCGAATGACGTCACACCTCGCGAAACAGCTGTTACTGTATAATGCCCCAATGTGAAAGTACAGCGATAAAAACGCCAGGAAAATTACATAGAACCTGCACGCTGCATTATCTAAGATCTTCAGGTATCTTTTGAAAAAACAATGCCCTGACAGGGCTTCTCTGAGTATTTGTAGGTTGCTTTTGCTTATGCTGATACCTTCAGCAGATCATCTCTGGGTATAGTATCTCTTTCAAGAAGGTCTTTGCCTGTATCAACCTCTATAGTTTGTCAGATCTTCGTCTTCCATTTCATACTCTTCCAAGAGGAGTTTCGTAATGTCTTGCACATCAAAAGAATGTAGATAGAGCTTGCACGCTGCATTATCTAAGGTCTTCGGGTATCTTTTGAGAAGACAGTGCCCTGACAGGGCTTCTCTGAGTATTTGTAGGTTGCTTTTGCTTATGCTGATACCTTCAGCAATTCATCTCTGGGTATAGTATCTCTTTCAAGAAGGTCTTTGCCTGTATCAACCTCTATAGTTTGTCAGATCTTCGTCTTCCATTTCATACCCTTCCAAGAGGAGTTTCGTAATGTCTTGCACATCAAAAGAATGTAGATAGAGCTTGCACGCTGCATTATCTAAGGTCTTCGGGTATCTTTTGAGAAGACAGTGCCCTGACAGGGCTTCTTTGAGTATTTGTAGGTTGCTTTTGCTTATGCTGATACCTTCAGCAGATCATCTCTGGTTATAGTATCTCTTTCAAGAAGGTCTTTGCCTGTATCAACCTCTATAGTTTGTCAGATCTTCGTCTTCCATTTCATACTCTTCCAAGAGGAGTTTCGTAATGTCTTGCACATCAAAAGAATGTAGATAGAGCTTGCACGCTGCATTATCTAAGGTCTTCGGGTATCTTTTGAGAAGACAGTGCCCTGACAGGGCTTCTTTGAGTATTTGTAGGTTGCTTTTGCTTATGCTGATACCTTCAGCAGATCATCTCTGGTTATAGTATCTCTTTCAAGAAGGTCTTTGCCTGTATCAACCTCTATAGTTTGTCAGATCTTCGTGTTCCATTTCATACCCTTCCAAGAGGAGTTTCGTAATGTCTTGCACATCAAAAGAATGTAGATAGAGCTTGCACGCTGCATTATCTAAGGTCTTCGGGTATCTTTTGAGAAGACAGTGCCCTGACAGGGCTTCTCTGAGTATTTGTAGGTTGCTTTTGCTTATGCTGATACCTTCAGCAATTCATCTCTGGGTATAGTATCTCTTTCAAGAAGGTCTTTGCCTGTATCAACCTCTATAGTTTGTCAGATCTTCGTGTTCCATTTCATACCCTTCCAAGAGGAGTTTCGTAATGTCTTGCACATCAAAAGAATGTAGATAGAGCTTGCACGCTGCATTATCTAAGGTCTTCGGGTATCTTTTGAGAAGACAGTGCCCTGACAGGGCTTCTTTGAGTATTTGTAGGTTGCTTTTGCTTACGCTGATACCTTCAGCAGATCATCTCTGGTTATAGTATCTCTTTCAAGAAGGTCTTTGCCTGTATCAACCTCTATAGTTTGTCAGATCTTCGTCTTCCATTTCATACCCTTCCAAGAGGAGTTTCGTAATGTCTTGCACATCAAAAGAATGTAGATAGAGCTTGCACGCTGCATTATCTAAGGTCTTCGGGTATCTTTTGAGAAGACAGTGCCCTGACAGGGCTTCTTTGAGTATTTGTAGGTTGCTTTTGCTTATGCTGATACCTTCAGCAGATCATCTCTGGTTATAGTATCTCTTTCAAGAAGGTCTTTGCCTGTATCAACCTCTATAGTTTGTCAGATCTTCGTGTTCCATTTCATACCCTTCCAAGAGGAGTTTCGTAATGTCTTGCACATCAAAAGAATGTAGATAGAGCTTGCACGCTGCATTATCTAAGGTCTTCGGGTATCTTTTGAGAAGACAGTGCCCTGACAGGGCTTCTTTGAGTATTTGTAGGTTGCTTTTGCTTATGCTGATACCTTCAGCAGATCATCTCTGGTTATAGTATCTCTTTCAAGAAGGTCTTTGCCTGTATCAACCTCTATAGTTTGTCAGATCTTCGTGTTCCATTTCATACCCTTCCAAGAGGAGTTTCGTAATGTCTTGCACATCAAAAGAATGTAGATAGAGCTTGCACGCTGCATTATCTAAGGTCTTCGGGTATCTTTTGAGAAGACAGTGCCCTGACAGGGCTTCTTTGAGTATTTGTAGGTTGCTTTTGCTTATGCTGATACCTTCAGCAGATCATCTCTGGTTATAGTATCTCTTTCAAGAAGGTCTTTGCCTGTATCAACCTCTATAGTTTGTCAGATCTTCGTGTTCCATTTCATACCCTTCCAAGAGGAGTTTCGTAATGTCTTGCACATCAAAAGAATGTAGATAGAGCTTGCACGCTGCATTATCTAAGGTCTTCGGGTATCTTTTGAGAAGACAGTGCCCTGACAGGGCTTCTCTGAGTATTTGTAGGTTGCTTTTGCTTATGCTGATACCTTCAGCAATTCATCTCTGGGTATAGTATCTCTTTCAAGAAGGTCTTTGCCTGTATCAACCTCTATAGTTTGTCAGATCTTCGTCTTCCATTTCATACCCTTCCAAGAGGTATTTCGTAATGTCTTGCTCATCAAAAGAATGTAGATAGAGCTTGCACGCTGCATTATCTAAGGTCTTCGGGTATCTTTTGAAAAGACAGTGCCCTGACAGGGCTTCTTTGAGTATTTGTAGGTTGCTTTTGCTTATGCTGATACCTTCAGCAGATCATCTCTGGTTATAGTATCCCTTTCAAGAGGGTCTTTGGTCCCAGGTCTGTTTGGTTCTGGGCAGGTAATCTCCGGTTACGTCTGTGGTTTTAGAACCATCAGAGTACCATTTGATGGTATTTCTGTTCATTTCTGGTATGATGTTTTGATCCCTGTTGCTTCTACAACTTAGTATTCGAATAAAATTGTTTCCGAAAGCTACAATTTTTTGGTGTTTCATCCCGAAGCATGTTCCACATTTAGTTTTTTATAAAAGACGGTTTTTCTTTATTAATTTCGTCACTGAACATTCTGATTCTGAGTTATTAAGGTTGTTCATGTTTAATTGTACGGAAAAATAAAGAAAGAAAATGATATACTTAATTTTCAATGGGAAAATTAACGAAAATATATAGCCCCTGCGATTTTTTATTAAAAAAATTATTTTTCTTAGTGTTTTAGAATAAAATGTTCAAAATTGATCAAACTTTACTTTTATTTTGTGTATTTCAATTTTCTACAAACGCTTCACAAAGTCCGGCTCTGCAAACATACAAACCGGCTTCTAAACGACTAATCCAAGTCGACCAACCGTAATTCTCGACCACAAATACCAACATTCTGAATTAAAAATCCACTGGTTTATAATATAATAAGTGAAACCAGATTGTAGTTTTTCAAATCTCGGTAGTTATCAGCTGATTTCAGTTGAAACGGGCTACCCGGCACCTGTCACGTAGGCAGGGGAATTTTCGAAATCATCTGGAAGCGAACGCCTTTAACCCTGAACTGGTTTTCGAAAGGAAACAATATTTTTAAATAAAACAAGTTGTTAGTAACCGTATTGATTATTAAAATTGCTTCAATACTATAATTGGGTAATTTTTGTAAACAAAATAAATATATATATATATATATATATATATATATATCTTACAGTGACCTAAAAACCATCAATATTTCTCCTTTGTCAATGTGTCTCCTTTCTGTATCTTTCTCTTTGTCTCTCTCTCTCTCTCTCTGTGTGCTTCTCTTTCTTTCTCTCTCTTTACCACTATCTCTCCCTCTCTTTTTCTGTTTCTCTCTCTCTTTCTCCAGTCTAAGGCACATACCAAATCGCATCCATTTCCGAAACTGACATTATACTGAAATCTTCGACGACATTCAGTCACAGAAACATTCGCGAGAACGAAATTCGTTTCTGCAGCACTGTTCGAAATATTGACTGCTTTTATTATGATTACAAACTTGTACTACTTTTTTTGTATACTCCAACGAGACCAGTCGTGAGCGATCTGCTGTTAGTACAGTACAGCGCCGGACTCGGATATATTTTAATTAAAATTTATTTCATCCGTTATTAATGTATGTAGGGTTATGATAAAGTTGAACTCGAAATTAATTAAACGTACAATATTTATGCGCGAAAAAAAAAATGTGCGCCAGGTTATTTTTTTCATTTTCATTTTTTTTCAAATCAAAAGGGATTTGAACCAACGAGGGTGACGCAATTAAAGTGGTGGGTTATACTAACAGTGATAAGCACTAACTTTTTACTTCTCGGACCTTTTTATATTTTTTTCTTGTTAAATCTTAATTTTAGGTCGTTTGTCGTAGAAAAAAAATTAACGTTTCAACCTATTTCGAGTTTTATCGAAATATGAAGTCAAGACTTCGAAGCTTCCCCTCGTAACCTATCATATAATAGTCTATTTTTATGAATCAGAGAGTAATAAAATGATGAAGCATCCGTAATCCATAGGCGTATCAATTAGTAGATATAAATAGACATTATAATTAAAACAATTGGAAAAGATTAAAAAAAATTAATTATGTTATTAATTTTATTAGATTCAAGGTTTATTTCGTTTTTTTTTGTTAATTTTTACAGTTTTTTCTTATGTGACCTGTGCACTATTTTCAAAATAGAACGTTGCAAGTTTTATGAATTTTTTGTATTACTTTAAGTCCAGCCCTTATTCGGATTCGTACAGATTTCTTACGAGTGAAGCGAAAACCTTCAGAAACATCAACCTTTAAAAAATAAAAAATGCAATTACCAATGGCAAACATTGCGTGCGCAATGAATCGAAAGCAGTGCCGTCGAAAAGAAAAAATTCAATATACAAAAATTTTTGATGGAAATTTCTATTCGACCGCTCCACTTGCTCTGACCGGTTCGAATACAATAATTATTTCGAACGTCGGTGTATTCATTTCGGTCGTGCGCCCAGCTTTTGCTCGAAGATTAAAGGTTAACCTTTGTGTATTTCTTCTTTTTCTATACAACTAATTAAATAACAATATAAAAATAAAGGTTACATTTAAATAAAGTAGATAGGAAAAGGCCGATGCTCTCAAACCATAAGCTAAAGTCGAAGGTTCGTTTTTTCTCATTTACTGGCATATAATAATATAAATTGGAAGTTTATAAATATTATTTTGTGGGAATGTTGCAATCAAACACCAAACTGTATGTACTCTTCTAGATATTTAACCAAGCTTTCGAAAAACTACTTATTCATCATCAGGGACTGAAATTATGGTCGAAATATAACATTGCATATATATATATATATATATATATATATATATATATATACAAAAATTTTTAAATTGGTCAATATCCTTTGATATATATGTCAAAATAAAAGATTTCTTGTATTCACCTCTGAAACAATTTCGAAATTTAATAATTTGAAAAAGTATTCTGGCGTTCTGAAATGAGAAAACAACTACTTTCCTGGCTAATATCTCGACGAACATCTCCTCCGAAGATCGTGAGAGCGTGATGTCGACCTTTTTGTCGATATTAACATCCCCAATTGTTCGCAATTGCAAGGAAAGGTTTGCAGCCACGTTTCGACGTTATTACGTCTTATCAGAGCGGTATAACAAACCTCTTTCGGGCTCGAGACCCGAACTGAAGACAACGTCAAAGAACGTCGCTATTTGGTTCATGTAGTTAAACATTCTCACTTCCAACTACGAACCACTGGTCAGTTATAAAGCTAGCGTAGTCGCCGATAATATAAATTCCGATGGCGGATAAAATATATCAAAATAAATGATTTATACTATTGAATATTGAATTACATCTCCTCCGAAGATCGTCGCAATTGCAAGGAGAGGTTTGCAGCCACGTTTCGACGTTATTACGTCTTATCAGAGCGGTATAACAAACCTCTTTCGGGCTCGAGACCCAAACTGAAGACAACGTCAAAGAACGTCGCTATTTGGTTCATGTAGTTAAACATTCTCACTTCCAACTACGAACCACTGGTCAGTTAGAAAGCTAGCGTAGTCGCCGATAATATAAATTCCGATGGCGGATAAAATATATCAAAATAAATGATTTATACTATTGAATATTGAATTACATCTCCTCCGAAGATCGTCGCAATTGCAAGGAGAGGTTTGCAGCCACGTTTCGACGTTATTACGTCTTATCAGAGCGGTATAACAAACCTCTTTCGGGCTCGAGACCCAAACTGAAGACAACGTCAAAGAACGTCGCTATTTGGTTCATGTAGTTGAACATTCTCACTTCCAACTACGAACCACTGGTCAGTTAGAAAGCTAGCGTAGTCGCCGATAATATAAATTCCGATGGCGGATAAAATATATCAAAATAAATGATTTATACTATTGAATATTGAATTACATCTCCTCCGAAGATCGTCGCAATTGCAAGGAGAGGTTTGCAGCCACGTTTCGACGTTATTACGTCTTATCAGAGCGGTATAACAAACCTCTTTCGGGCTCGAGACCCGAACTGAAGACAACGTCAAAGAACGTCGCTATTTGGTTCATGTAGTTAAACTTTCTCACTTCCAACTACGAACCACTGGTCAGTTAGAAAGCTAGCGTAGTCGCCGATAATATAAATTCCGTTGGCGGATAAAATATATCAAAATAAATGATTTATACTATTGAATATTGAATTACATCTCCTCCGAAGATCGTCGCAATTGCAAGGAGCGGTTTGTAACCACGTTTCGACGTTATTACGTCTCCTTAGAGTGGTATAACAAACCTTGTTCGGATTTGATACCCGAACTGAGTCATACAAGTTTTTCGGGATCTCTATAATACAATCCGTTACTGAGACGTTTTTAGTTGCCCAGAAATTTATTTTAGGGTGTTCCAGATGAAATTGACGAAGATTTTAGCTTGGAATAAAAAACGTAATGGGGAAATTCCCCTCAGAAGGGGACCTATATACGATATATCGAGTGCGTTGCACATTGCCTTTCTGCGAAATAGGGTTCGCACTAATGATCGATCGATATCAAATTCTATGGGGTATATTTCATCCTCACCTAACAACCACCATCCCCTGTCCTGATTCAGTCGCATTTAAGGATAATACAATAAAATAATGCGATTTAAACTTTTCAGCGATTTTGCCGCTTGAAATTTCGCGTCGAAATAAGGTCTGTATATAGGGCGACATACGGGGGGTATGTGAAAAATATTGCGATCGTAAATGATATTGAGTTGGGAAGCTCCAGACAAAAAATTTTCAATTCGTAAATAGAGTGAGAGCCTTTAAGCACTTTGGCCTTCTAATTGATCCGTAGTACCACGTTTACCACATTACCAAAGGCCGAAGTCCTCTTTTGAAGACGAAAAGGCGCTTTGGCTTGAATCTATTGATGTCTTGTTGTCAAGAAGATGTGAAGAGATGTTCAAATGTACTATTCTGTTTTGGTACAGACATATTGGGAGATCGACCGGGAGTTGAAGTTAGTTTTTCATCCTTTTCCCATCGATCTTCCATGATTCTATCGAACTAATTGACCACCCCACGTATAAAATGTGTGGAAAATCCCACTAAGCTTGTATTAGCTCGAAACGAGCCTGTTTTATAGTATTAATAAGTTTTTTCTTTATAAATCGTGTTAATTTTAGATGTATTTTGATAAAAAATTAGTTTTGAAAAACATTTATCGAAACATAACCTAAAATCAAGACGATTTATCAAGATCAATACTTAGAAAAGTGAAAAATTGGTTCGTGATAAAATTTTCAAAAAAAAAATTCAACTCACCGATAGTTTCAGAGGGTTTATAATACATTTGTGTATCTTTAGCCAGCACCCCTTTGGTCCAGGATTTTTTCGCGAAAATCGGAGGGTATTCATTTTGTTTTTCGACCCTTTCGAGAATCCAATTTGATTCTGTTTCGCCTTCTAGTTTGGCGTCCGGCAGCCAAGGTTCACTAGGTATTAACCTCGGACCATATTTCGACGCCATATTTTAATAAAAATAACGTCAACCGTTTTGTCAATACTGAAACTGTCAGTGTTTGGCGGTTACTAAGGATACGAAAATGGAGAGAAATAGTTCGGTTTCAGTTCTTAACGAATCGAATGTATTATGAGGAAAAATGGAAAAGAAAATTTATAAATTTTCAGTTTATTTGCGTAAGTTGTTTATATTTTGAGATTCCGCGAAACTAAGAGAAGTTAGGCAACACTGCATTTTTAAATACTACCGTCCTTAAATCGTAATTTGAGGTCGAAACAACCCTCACAAACCAAAATAATAGTGTCCCCCCAGGTTATACATATTTGACTACTTTCAAAACTAATTTCCACGAGATTCCAATACACGACGTAGATGTCGGCCACGCTCGGCACAAAATACCTCGTTGGCCTTTTTCGTAGTAATATTCGACATCAGCAACCCCAAAATCCCCCAGGTTATATATATTCGAACATTTTCAAAACAAATTTCCACGGTATTCCAGTAGACGACGTAGATGTCGGCCACCCTGGACACCAGGTACCTCGTAGACCTTTTTTTGTAGTTATATTCGACATCAGCAACCCCAAAATCCCCCAGGTTATATATATTCGACCATTTTCAAAACGAATTTTCACGGGATTCCTGTAGACGACGTAGATGTCGGCCACCCTGGGCACCAGGTACATCATAGGCCTTTATTTGTAGGGGTATTCGACATCAGCAACTCCAAAATCCCCCAGGTTATATATATTCGAACATTTTCAAAACAAATTTCCACGGTATTCCAGTAGACGACGTAGATGTCGGCCACCCTGGACACCAGGTACCTCGTAGACCTTTTTTTGTAGTTATATTCGACATCAGCAACCCCAAAATCCCCCAGGTTATATATATTCGACCATTTTCAAAACGAATTTTCACGGGATTCCTGTAGACGACGTAGATGTCGGCCACCCTGGGCACCAGGTACATCATAGGCCTTTATTTGTAGGGGTATTCGACATCAGCAACTCCAAAATCCCCCAGGTTATATATATTCGAACATTTTCAAAACAAATTTCCACGGTATTCCAGTAGACGCCGTAGATGTCGGCCACCCTGGGCACCAGGTACCTCGTAGGCCTTTTTTTGTAGTTATATTCGACATCAGCAACCCCAAAATCCCCCAGGTTATATATATTCGACCATTTTCAAAACGAATTTTCACGGGATTCCTGTAGACGACGTAGATGTCGGCCACCCTGGGCACCAGGTACATCATAGGCCTTTATTTGTAGGGGTATTCGACATCAGCAACTCCAAAATCCCCCAGGTTATATATATTCGAACATTTTCAAAACAAATTTCCACGGTATTCCAGTAGACGCCGTAGATGTCGGCCACCCTGGGCACCAGGTACCTCGTAGGCCTTTTTTTGTAGTTATATTCGACATCAGCAACCCCAAAATCCCCCAGGTTATATATATTCGACCATTTTCAAAACAAATTTCCACGGTATTCCAGTAGACGACGTAGATGTCGGCCACCCTGGGCACCAGGTACCTCATAGGCCTTTATTTGTAGGGGTATTCGACATCAGCAACTCCAAAATCCCCCAGGTTATATATATTTGAACATTTTCAAAACAAATTTCCACGGTATTCCAGTAGACGACGTAGATGTCGGCCACCCTGGACACCAGGTACCTCGTAGACCTTTTTTTGTAGTTATATTCGACATCAGCAACCCCAAAATCCCCCAGGTTATATATATTCGACCATTTTCAAAACGAATTTTCACGGGATTCCTGTAGACGACGTAGATGTCGGCCACCCTGGGCACCAGGTACCTCATAGGCCTTTATTTGTAGGGGTATTCGACATCAGCAACTCCAAAATCCCCCAGGTTATATATATTCGAACATTTTCAAAACAAATTTCCACGGTATTCCAGTAGACGCCGTAGATGTCGGCCACCCTGGGCACCAGGTACCTCGTAGGCCTTTTTTTGTAGTTATATTCGACATCAGCAACCCCAAAATCCACCAGGTTATATATATTCGACTATTTTCAAAACGTATTTCCACGGGATTCCAGTAGACGCTGTAGATGTCAGCCACCCTGCACACCAGGTACCTCGTAGGCCTTTTTTTGTAGTGATATTCTACATCAGCAACCCCAAAATCCCCCAGGTTATATATATTCGAAAATTTCAAAACAAATTTCCACGGGATTCCAGTAGTCGACGTAGATGTCGGCCACCCTGGGCACCAGGTACCTCATAGGCCTTTATTTGTAGGGGTATTCGACATCAGCAACCCCAAAATCCTCCAGGTTATATATATTCGACCATTTTCAAAACGAATTTTCACTGGATTCCAGTAGACGCCGTAGATGTCGGCCACCCTGGGCACCAGGTACCTCATAGGCCTTTATTTGTAGTGATATTCTACATCAACAACCCCAAAATCCCCCAGGTTATATATATTCGACCATTTTCAAAACGAATTTCCACTGGAATCCAGTAGACGCCGTGTATGTCGGCCACCCTGGGCACCAGGTACCTCATAGGCCTTTATTTGTAGTGATATTCTACATCAACAACCCCAAAATCCCCCAGGTTATATATATTCGACCATTTTCAAAACGAATTTCCACTGGATTCCAGTAGACGCCGTAGATGTCGGCCACCCTGGGCACCAGGTACCTCGTAGCCCTTTATTTGTAGGGATATTCGACATCAGCAACCCCACAATCTCCCAGGTTATATATCTTCGACCATTTTCAAAAAAAAATTCCACGGGATTCCTGTAGACGTCGTAGATGTCAGCCACCGTGGCACCAGGTACCTCGTAAAAATTTTGTGCCCTGATGTTGCGCTTTATTTCTTCTAGTATTTATCTTCAATTTTCGTCGTCTTGCTACGTTTTCTTTATTTATAATATTAAATTGGTATACGAAGCTCTGATAATGTGGAGGCTTTCTTCTAAACCAATTAAGTTAGGTTAGGTTCATTTAAGTCAACTATATTTTTTATTTGAGAATGTAATAAACTTTATTTCGATAAATACCAATTTTTTTAAACTAGTTTTTCATCAAAAGAGACTCAAAATCTAGACAATGTATCGTAAAGAAGAAAGCAATTCCTACTTTCTAGTTACCCTGTATATCTTGTTTTCCATCAAAGATCGATCACAGATCAATACACGATAAGATGAATATATTATACTTAAAGCCACGTGTGTGTTTTATCGCCATTTTGTGTTTACAAACTTTTTTTATCAATAACAAAATTTGTTGAAAAATCAAAAACAACTGGTGTTACCTATATGAATTCAATAGCTTACAAAAAAAATATCATGTGGTCATGAATCACGCAATTTAAATTCATATATTCATGATTAAAACAATGTGAGTACTAGTTTTAGTCCCATTGTAGTAATTGTATATTGTCAAGGCTAAATTATACTAATAAATTTAAAAAAAAAGACATTCGACAACGTTATTTTAATTAATAGAACACCAGTCAATTTTTTTAAGAAGATGCCGAATCCAAGTAACGGATTCCACCAGATGAGCTGATCTGTCATCTCCGTCCAACCAGGAACTAGTATGATATTCGGTACTTAGCATTAAATATTAATCTATATATGCACGTTTTTAAAAAATATGCAAAAAATTGCATAGATTCTGTTCTTAATTTATAATTTTCCAAAATAAAACTGATACAGCCCCGTAATGTCCGTAATTATCCTCGGTGCCGTTCTGTGTATCGAAGGACCCGTTTAACTAGAGTTTATCTCAATCTAAAACAGCGGTTGTGTTCTGTTGCCAATGTTACGGCACTTAATAGCGCTGTTGCCAAACTTCGTTACACTTTATCATCGAGTGGAAACAAAGAAAATATGACTCTCAATGTAATCGTCTTCTTTTTTCTTTTATTTTTTAAAAATCTTTCACTCTATTTATACTGCAATTGTGAGTCATATTTAATTTATAGTATACGAGGGATAGACATTGTACCTAACCTAACGTAATACAAAATGGATTTTTTTTCGATCTTTTTCAATTTCAATGTTATTAAATGGTTTATAACAAATAAAGGAAGTGGTTTATATCGAATAGGGCGAGGTGGTTGACTTGATTACTGTCGGGTAACAATTAAAATTAAATGAAAATATATTATAATTGTATATTGATATAAAAACCACAATTGAACACAATAGGTTTTTATATAGCAGAAAAGCTACGATTGATTGTTATACAACATACAGGGTAATAAAAAAAAAGATGAAACAACATGTCTCTTTTCATTAAATGAAAATATTTAAAACATGATGAAATTTCTTGAAGAATTACGTACAAAATAAATTGTTTTATGTGCATAGCATAATTAAAGATTTATAAGAATTCAATACCATACAGGGTGTACGTGTACGACCTTCAAAATATACTAATTGTTTGGGGAAAGTAATAGAAGTGACAACACTGCAACGACAAACGGCTTCCAATCATGGATATACTACAGTATCCACGTGCGTCGTTAAATAAGGGTGACGCCATATTAGCATCAGGGTGAATTTTAACGAAAATGTCGTGGATAACTTTTCACATTTTTGTACAACTCAAATTGAAATTTTTTAATAATTAATATTAAATGTCTAATCGGCATACGATTCATCTACATTTGAGAAAATTAAGAAAAGGGGCAACACTGTACTGTACGACTTCCAACCATTACAGAGTGAGACAGAAGGTAGAGACGAATCTATGTATATAAACTGTCGAAATGCGTTAAATGAGGGTAGCGTAAGGGTAAATTTTAAAGGAAACTTTTCACATTTTTGTACAACAAGATGTTGAAATACAAATGCTACTTTCATACCACACCCTTTGTCTTTGTCCATTTAGATGGACACTTAACTTTTCTCCCATAAGAGATATTTTGTATTTCCATCTCTCTTTTGTTGCGTACTGCCCATGTGCGAGTCTGATTGAACCAATAGACAACCGCAGAGTGACGTCACGGCCGTCATTTTGTTATATTTCCTTTTCTATAACAAAGTTTGTGTTCTTTAAAGTTATTTAAAAAGTGTTTAAATAGTTTATTGTTGTATGATATTATGTAAAGTGTTTTGTTCCAGAAGATATTTGTTTTCAAAATTTATCGATTCAAATACGAAAAAATCACAAATCACTAATCGCAGCTAAAACTTTGTTTGGAACGTGATCCCTGACCTGCACTAATAATGGCGTTGTGTGACGTCAACACTCCTGTAGTCTATTATTCTATTTGTTATTTTTCTATACTATCAAGAGCTTGAAGAAAGTATATTACTTTTTTATAATATTATTTTCGTGTATATTTATAAAATAAAGTCAATATTACATATATATAATTAACAAGTTAATTGAATTTCGATTAAAATGAATTTTTATAATCTGTTAAGTTTGTAGTACTGGCAACAGCGCTTACCAGATACTCTTTTTAAGCACCAATGTAAAAACAAGTCTCAAAGTAATACATATCCCTCCTGCAACGTTTCTAATAATAATATCCCAGCAGCAGTGTTCGTAATATGACTTTTGGGAAAGTCCATTTTAAATAATATTATACCTAGATGTATAATTTCTATGCGATGTCTACTGAATACATACAGTGTGAGACAGAACAACGGAGTCGGTTGTTTACTTCGATTTTTTTTATTGTACGTTAATATGGTGGTTACTTATATACGAGGGGCGTAAAATTGTTGTAACTATTGATAACCGGAAATGTCATTTTTTATTTTTTTCAGTAGTCGTTATTTTGTTTAAAATTTTTTGATTTCACGTTAATATGGTAGTTAATCATATATGAGGGGTGTAAAATTGTTGTGTCTACAAATCGATGGCCAAAAATGTCATTTTTTTTCAACGAAAACGTTCAAAAAGTTTTTTTCAGTAGTCTTTTTTGCTTCACATTTTTTGATTTTACGTTAATATGGCAATTATTCATATACGAGGGATGTAAAATTGTTGTATATACAAATCGATAGCCAAAAATGTCATTTTTTGTCAACGAAAACGTTCAAAAAGTTTTTTCAGTATGCCTATATAACCAAATTTTGACGTGCACTCATAAATTCGATAATAGGATGATAATTTCTGCAAACCTAGTGCCAAAAATAATGCCCAACCACGTGAAACGACCTAAGGTGTTTCGTTTGTTTGAATTAGATCAAGAATAAATAATTTGTCATTGTTTAAAAAGATAACGAAAGAGAAATGTACATTTTAAACAACTTTCAGCGAATCTTTACAACATATTTGAAAAAGGATTTAATTTTGTTGAAAATATTTGTCAGAAAGATTAATTTTCTTAAATAATAAGGTAGCTTTGATTAATTTCGGGTGTTTGTCTATTGAATAAATTTCATAAGAAATTAATAACGTTTATTTGGCTTTGTTATCTCAAAATTTCAATCCAAAATACAATTAATATGATGAAACATATTTTTGAATGGAAAAAGTTAATTCACGACAACCCAACAATGATAAAAAAGAAGAGAATTGATTCTATTCGTCATCCTCATCCACCCCACGTATTGAAAACGAAATGCAAGTGATCTACGTGAATTGGGAATCATGATCATCGATCTCATCCAACTAAATCGCCATTTTAATTCAGAATTTTGTTGTACCATGTATTAAAAACGGATATAAAATGTTTAGTCATAAAATATATTACTTATTACACGTCTTGTAAATAAATATATATAATAGTTACGACTAAATTTTGTATTCTTTTGAGTACGTTCAAATCCGAGTCGAGAAGCATACAATATGTGAACACATCAAAGGAAAAAAAATGGAGACGAAGAATAATAAGTACCTTATAAAGCAGTGACGGAGAGTTGATGTTTTAGACTATAAATACAAATTTAATATACCGTATGTCGCATCTGAAATGTTTTCGTCGCAATTTCTACACAGACAGGTGTCAAATTTTTTAAATAGTTCGAAAAAATTCACTTCTTATTCTAGATAACAGAAAAATTTATTGAAAAAGTTGTTTAAACTATTATTTTGATTCTATTTTTTTTATGATACTAACAGAAAAAACCAGCTGCTATAAATGATCTTCCTATAGAAATCATTAGTGAAAAATCCATCGTAATGATCGACATCTTAGAATTACTGTCACTTATGTCAATATTTAACAGTAGAAACTCTATAACTGTCAGTATATACTCTACTGTCAACTTTTGTGAGTCTAAATTCTCTAAATGCCAATTAGTGTCAATATAAACTTTATTTTATCTGTACTGTCAATTTTTTTGATTAAAAATTCTGTAACTGTCAATTTTTGTGAGTCTAACTTCTCTAAATGTCAATTAGTGTCAGTATAAACTTTATTTTATCTGTACTGTCAATTTTTTTTTATTAAAAATTCTGTAACTGTCAATTTTTGTGATTCTAAATTCTCTAAATGTCAATTAGTGTCAGTATAAATTTTATTTTATCTGTCCTGTCAACATTTTGGAGAATAAATTATATAACTGTCAACTTTGCTGCGTATAAATTCTATTACTGTCAATTAGTGACAGTATGAACTTTATTTTATCTGTACTGTCAACTTTTTTGAGTCTAAATTCCTTAACTGTCATCTTTTGTGAATGTAGATTCTATAACTGTCAATTTTTTTGCGTAAAAACTCTCTAGTCTGTTTGATCTACTATGTCAATTTCGCCAATACCCTGTATAATCTCCTGCTACTTCTTTTGGATAATTTTTTCCGCTTACGTTTTTATTAGATTTTATATTTTTTTTTGGCAATTCATACCATATCCTCTTCTATAAATTTGTTACGCTCATGAACCGTATCAAAAGATATTTCAAAAGTCAAATTGCTATTATGTAATATTAAAAAATAATTGTGGATGTAAAAACATCAAACAAATAACTAATTTTCAACAGCGCAGCGCTGTTATCATATTTTAAAATGTTCTGTTACTCAAAAAAAAATCGTCAATATTATCTTTCATTTTACACAAGTCATAAGAGGTCAAAGCAAAATAAAAACTTGTAGAAATCATGACAAGACATGTAAATAATGGCGTGGATTTCTTGTTAGAATAGTATTTATATACATATAGCATTTTTGATTACATTTATTTTAGTTAAAAGTCAGGTTCGTTGAAATTTTAGCCAGAAAAATTATGTTTCGTACGAAATTTGAGAATGTATAATGTCACTACAAATACGTGATTTAACTCACAGATACATTAAAATTTCCTCGATACGCCACTGGCGCAAATTGCTTTAGACATGTGTCTACTTTTAACCAAAACGAAAAAAATAACATAAAATACCATCTTGAAAGTATTTACTAAGAAATAAAAAAAATTGAAAATGTCTAATTAAAAATCAAAATATTCTACTTTCTGTTTATTAATTTAATACGAGATATCGCGCCATCTACCGTTGCATTAGTAAAATATATGTATACCGGGTGGGCAATTAAGAACGACATTATAATTATAATAATTTTTCATTCCACCAGTTTTAGTCTGTCTCAGCAAATAAGACGTGGGGGAGACTGGGAACTTTGTTATGAAAAAATGCCTGCAAGTCCGACTCTGCTTAGCCGATGTTTATAAATTTGATATTGTTTGAAATAACTTTTGTCCAACAAGAAAATATTTCATGTTAATTTAGCTCACCCGGTTTTAAAAAAGATCTACTTATACTTTTATGAATCTATTCAAATTAGTCAAGAGAAACCACCATATCTAACATATATCAAACAACTTTTGTACTGCTGTTTAAACATCAAGTTTGAAAGTTCCCACTCTCCCCCAACTCTTATTGTAAAATGAAAAATCCCCACAATTTTGCCCATAAGATTTAGTTGACCACTAGGTACATGTAATTATCACGTTTATTTTGATTATAATTGTGTTGTAAATTCATTTAAAACAATTTAAACGGAAGGAATAAAATTCAAAACTCATGATCTGAGAAACAAAATTTTTTCTTACGTCAATTCCCGAATCCTTCTTACATTTTATTTTAAGCCTTTAAAGTGGTACAAAAAATATATGGTATTAAAATCGATATAATAAATAAATAAATTTATCAGTACCAGATTGTCTGGAAAAACGCTCGAAATTACCGAGATGGAAACAATAACTCATCGAGAAAATAAACAGAAGCTGCCGGATTTATTTCTAATTTTATAGGTGATGGGAGAGATAATTTGTTAGCGCACGCCTATGGCGATGTTGATGGTTCATGAAGCTGCTGCCCAGAGCACGTAGTCCCCTATACGGAACCGGCCGAACTGCTTCGTTTCACTTCGGAACGAACCGGTAGGAGGAGGTGATGCAACTTTATAAATAAAGTGAACAGCTGATTTTTGTTAAGCAGTTCATAAGAGCGACAGATGATAGTAGGTCGTTTGATAAGTTAGGAAGTAGGAAGCCGGTTGTTTATTAATTTTTATATTTACAGTGAAGTTTTTTGAATTAAAATGGAAGTTTTACCATTCGTTGATATCAAACACAGCAGTCTAGAAGGTAAATTTTTATTCATTTCCATCTAATTTAATATATATTTAATCAATGTTGAGTATAAAAAGGAATACCGTGATTAAATATTGAATTATATTACTAAAAACTAACAAAAATCGTTGTTCCCACAAATATTACGAGTTTTTCGTCGTTTCTAAACCCTCAACCCTTTGTTCTATTCGACCTGTCAATTTTTATATCCTAGCTCAATTTTATCAAGTTTTTCTTAATATAATGATCAGATATGCCGGTTTATTTTATTTTTAGACTTGATTAAGTCATAACAACTATAAATTATATCCACAATAACATTTTGTCCTATATAATTAATTATCCTTTGTTTGAAAGTCAGATGTTTTCCGAGTGGTAATCGATTTATTCGTGTTACATCGAGTGAAATAGTCCTAGTGATTGCATCATAATAACATTAATATAATCAATACAAAAACCGGTTTTGTTCTTTAGTTTCTATTTGACTACTTCTTTCTTAACTTGTTAATGTTTTTTTTTTGTATATTAAAACGTTATGGTAAAATCTGTATTTCATTAAACCGGTTTTTACTAAATTGATATAAGGGTAGTTTCTTTGTCTACGTATCGATTCTCTCTTGACAATTCACTTTACTGTATACATCGAACTTTTCCTTCATAATATATGGAATTAAGAACGAAAATAATGACGAAATATTAAAATTGTAGTTATAAAATTTAATTATAACAAATTAATTTTATATCTACTTAAAAAGAAGACAGTTACTTATATATATAACGATCTAAAAGTAGCTATAAAAGAACAAAGGATTTTATGATACTCATCCTCTGTGTTAATTGCCGGTATCGATTCAACTATATCGATTCTAAAAACCATTCGATTGTCGTTGCTAACCTAAAGCTAGGCCATACGATTTCTGCCGGCTGTCGAACAACCGGCTTGTAGTTCTGACCTCTGGTGACCTCGAAAGCTAACGCTTAGCAACAGCGTACAGCGAGTTTCACTGTGCTTTGATTAATTAATAGCTTTCCAGATGTAGTTAAAGTAGGCGTATACAGGGTGTTTAGCAATTTATATTGTTAATAACAACTTTCATTTGTAACATCTCTTATTAGAAAATCGTAGTTTGAATATATCTAATTATTGTGTGATAAGTAGGTGGTTATTTTTGCAAAAAAGAGAATGTATAATGAGGTTTTGTTATAAAGTAAACAAAAAAAGCGCGGAAGCATAAATTTCTTATAGACTTTTTTGGATGTTTCGAAAATTACGTTTTATTCATATTTATAATGAAATTGTTATTAAAATGTTAATTTTATACATAAAATATATAAAAACAAAGCTATAAATTGTGAGTTTTATATTTAATAGCATTTGATTGACCAATGAGGATTAATAAAAAATAGACACGGTATATATTAGCATTTTTGATGTTAGTAAAATAAATATTCAAATTAGATAAATTTTAAGAAAACATTTCGTGTTTGATCCCGTGCCAGGATTTACCTATTTATATATAAATTTATATCATTATTTTTGTTTCCTACTTACGTATTTTCAAAATATATAAACAGGGTTCGTACGAAAATAAATCAATATGAAATATTTAACTTGTCTCGACTTGTTGGGGCACATAATTCAGGAGGTATGAAATTAAAATGGGTCTTTTCTGTAAGAAAGTTTCCTCAGACTACCTCTTTCCGAGATATCACCCTTGTAAAGTGATGACTAAAATTGTGTTTTCGTATATTATTTTAGCGAATGTAGACTATATGTCGTATCTATATCAAATAAATATCTAATCAAATATGAATTATAGATTTCGTTTCGGAGAAAAACCTCCTTGTTAATCAGAATCGATTTTTTTTTATCTTAGTACAAATATACCGTAGAGAAAGTGAAAAGTAGATAAAGAGGTTTTTTGTATGAAGTAATTTTATTTACAAAAATACACGTACGGAAATATTGACTTTTTGATTATCGGAAATTATACAGGGTGTCCCACATAACAATTGAAAAAGTATAGGGGTATAGGGGAGCGCAAAATATGACTATTTGGCGAAAAATCAGAATAGTTCTGAGGGTTTATTTAGTGGTGAACTAATCTTCATCGTCATACCATGAAAATTTAATCCTAAAATCAAGGGGTGAGTTTTTAAGGGTGAAAAACGACTTATCTCGATTTCCGGCGTAACTACAAGTTATATAGAAAAAAGTCAAAAGGCAAAGTTGTAGGTAACAAAAAGATCTACAACTTTTATTTCTACACTTTTTTCGCATACCCTCAAAATTTATGTGAAAAATTCAAAAAACCAAATTTTTGGGTTTTTATTTTTCTCTTTCACGAAATTGGGTGAGAACTCACCTCATTATTTTGTAATTTATTTTGAAATATTTATTTTTTCACCTTATTTGGATTTAGTGAATTTTCCTCATTCATTTTGAGGTTACGTGAAAAAAGTACGAATACAAAAATTATGGATCTTTTTATTACCTACAACTTTACTATTTGACTTTTTTCCATAGGAAATCGATATAAACCGTTCTTTTCACCCTTAAAAACCCCCAAATCGTCCTCAAAAGTCATATTTTTTGCTCCCCTATACGCCTCTGGTCTGTGTAGGTTCCTATAGGGGACACCCTGTATAACTGAATTTAATTTTGTAAATATATCGAAATAACATTTAATTAATTGTAATTTAAGTCTAGTTACATAATACGTTTTAAAACAAGAAGTTTTTTTTAACAAACTCTGCGAGGTCACTCTAGAAATAATAAATCAAATCATCTGGCTTTGTTCGAATAGCTAAACCACGCCTATCGATTTCACAGCCACAAGTTACGAGCTACGTGCCCTGATAAACAATTCGAGAGCGAGAGAGAACGACGTCCTGCTTTTAAACCGAGCTTATAACCGGTTATTCGTTATACAAATATACGGATCGGGACAAAAGAATATATTTTTTTTTCGATGATGATGATCACCTATACCGATTTTTTCGAAACGAATAATTGTATGGCTTTTAATTTATTCAATGTATATATATACGTTCTTTTAAAACCGGTTTTTCGAGAGTGTGTTTTCAATCGGTAGCTGTTGTTAGGCGTTTTTTTTTTCGTTTATAATAGCTACCTGTTCACGTTACCCATACAAGTGTGTAAAGGTGACTCCGAATACAATTTTTCTCGATAAAAGAAATGGGGATGTCCTCAGATTAATTACACGCTTAAATATCTAGTAGGTGAAACACAAATAAAAATTTCAAGGTTACAAAAATTATATAGGCATTATCTAATTTATTTTAGCAATTAAAACCAAATATTTATATAAAAGTTGTTTATATTCGATCGGAATAAAAATAATATACGGTATAGTTCGAAAAAAAATCAAGTCAGGTACTTAACGTCAATAATTTAATTAAAAAAAATTCTCGGTATTTCGTATAAATAAATTCCTAACCTCAATGTCTCTTCCAGGCTGTGAAACGGAATACAATGAATTTTTCGGATTAGAAGAAACATCAGTGATAGAATCGTTATCGAAACGTCTCGAAGGAGAACTTAGGACTGCTAAACGTACCCACCTTTCCGTAGGAGAAGTACTCCTCCCCAACGGACTGACTCATTCGATAGCCAAAGATCTCTTTTATTTGGCCGATTCCGAGCCCTGCGGACTTAGGGGTTGTACTTTATATATAGACTTCGAGATGAATGACATTAAAACGAATTTAAGCCAAGTTAAGTGTGATGCTTCGACGCCTTCTACTTTCGAAGTTTACTTGACACTCAAACAGGCGGTTACAGGATGGAATTCACTCCTTCCACAATTCCTGAGGTAAGTTCATACCAACTAATTAGACTACTACACAAACACTGACGTTTATATATCCTAGTAGTTCAAATGTCAAATAGGAAACAATATTAGTGTTGATATAGGTTACAGTTATTAATATGTCTAAAGTCAACCGTATTTATGTTGGTAGAACTGAATTAATTTTATAGTTCTATGATATTGACTCTATTCCGAATTTTTATTTATATTTGGCCGTGACTATTCACACGCTCCCGTGAAAACACGAGAACACGAATGGAGTAATAAAAAAATCTATGGTAATTTATATAGATCTGTTTTTATTTATTTATTACTGGATTTATGAAGAAAATGCTATTTAAATCTGTAGTTTGTATTATATATTTTTAAATATGACGTGAATTTAGATGGTCAGTCGTGCATAACCTAATTTTCGATTTAAATAGCATTTTTTGTTATAAATTCATTAATGAAATACCACGATTTTTTTTATAAATTACCCCTTTTTTATTATTCAATCCGTGAAACCATATTTTCACGGGAACGTGTGAATAGTCACAGCCTTTACACTTTAAAACGTGTGCTGGTTACATCGATTCCGTTATTGTTTTCCGAATTTAGAATCTATTCTAATGATCTGCTAACAAAAATATTTGTTAAAGTTATTAGAATATCGTTTAGTGTCTTAAAATTGAGTAAAATAAATACATTTTCGTAAATATTTCAAGTAGCCATGTTTTTCCATCTGTCAGTTGAATAGTGAGTATAATTTTAATAAAAAAAAACTTATTAATAAGTTAAAATTGGTCTATTCTAATTTTGTTTTCTCATAATAATCAAGAAATTGCTATTTTTCTTTTTCAAAGTTAATACAATATTTGGGTGAAATGTTGGTGGTAAATAAAGTAAATATTTCAAGTAGCCATGTTGTTCTATCTGTCAATTGATTCGTCATAATCATTAAAAACTGTTTTATTTGTAATAAAAACATATTTAGAAGTTGAAACGAATGTAATATAGTTTTTTTCATAACAATTAAGCTGATTTCAAAAATTATTGAAATATTCAGTTGAAAATTGAATAAAATCTTTGTAAATATTTTAAGTAGCCATGTCAGTTGACTTGTGAATAATATGTGTTAATATTTAAACGTTGAATTGAGTATATTATATTTAAATTTCCCCATAAAAATTGAACAACTTCTGTGTTTAAAAAATATTTAGCTTGAAATTAAATGAATATTAGTGATAAATACATTTTTCATAAATACTTCAAGTAGCCATGTTTTTTTATCTGTCAGATGATTCGTATGATTGAGAATTTTTTTGTTTTCAATAAATAAATTGAAACAAGTCTTTTAATTTAGTTTTTTTTTTTAAATAATCAAGCATTCGCTATTTTTTTTTAAGTTGATACAATATTTAATGTAAATGTTGGTGACATTCCTAAATAAGAAGCAGCCATGTTATTATATGTCAGTTGATTCGTGAGTATGATTGGAAACTGCTGATTTAGGAATTTTATTTTTCATAAAAAAACTTATTCAAAAGTTGAAACAGTTTGTTATAATTAATTATTTTCAAATAATTACATAACAACTAATTACTCTAAAAATTAAAACTTGTTTAACATATTATATCAATTCAACTATAACATTAAGGGTACTTGGTTTATTAAGGGTACTTGGAAATATAATTTTTCTTTGTTACAGAAAAATTACGAAGTCCGGGGCGATAATGATAAGCGTGGAGTACGATCTTCAAAAAAAGCAGCTATATCGGTCAGATTATTAGTGTGATGTCGTTTGAAAGTTGAATAAGTGAGTTCATAACATATTATCATTATATCTCGAAAGTGTTTTTTTTTTTAATTTTAATTCATTCACGTTTTACTGTATTATTCATTATAATATCATTAGTTGTAAATGTTTCGTTTATCGAGTTAACTTTGGAAGTTGTACGTGTAAGTAAGATACGAGGTGTTTCTTTTGGTGATTTTAACAAACATTAAAATTGTGATATAGGTGTGCAAATCATAAAAGTGTTATATTCATATTTTTTGTGATATTAGTTCGATACGAATTTTATTTTTTATAGAATAGGTGCGTTCGGTAGAGATATTTGGTTCAGAACTGAAAATATACATTGCGGGTAATGTTTCGTAAGGTATACCTAACAGGAGTGTCTTTATTGCATATGTTATGCTCTTCAAATCTCAGTTAGGTTATTTTTTTATATATTTATATAAGTATAAATTACTTTACGTACATGACTCGCTTTGTAGATGTGATTAATTCAGTATTAAAAATTCTTTACCAAATATTCCGAGAACGATCTGATCTCAAATTAATATAGAGTTGTTAGAAATGTGGAAATTTTTATACATTTTTAATAGAAGTCTTCAGAAGATTTATATAATTCCATACTAATATTGTCTAGAGTTTTTAAAATTATGCTCGCGGAGTCATCAAACCGAAACTAATTCGATGAAGTTTTTTTTTTAAAAAAACGACGCTACTTAAATTTTCCTTCTGCGAGCATCGTTTTAAATTATTTGTAATATCAGATAAGTGTCTGTACCAATAAAAAAAATTATGAAAAGAAAAATAAATCTTTGAAGTATGTTAACACAAAGTTTCATTTCCTCACCTAACCCACTGTAAACCAGATTAACCCTTCAACAACGGAAAAAATAATTTTTTGTTTGCAAACAATTTATTTATCTTATCTCAGATTGTCCTGATGAGTGTTAAAATGGCAGCTGCCTGTCTTCCGGTTCCTTTGTGACCAATACCGAATGCAGTTAGGTAATTTTGTAGAACTTCTCGTCGAAACTACAATTCTTTGTTTGCAAAACAGTTCATTTACATTTTTTTTAAATGGGATTTTTCTCAAAAAGTACTGTTACATATAAGTAACACCGTTTATGGTATACGAAATGTCAATTTCTATGAAAAATTAAATTCCACTACCTTTTATTATTACTGATTTTGGTTAGCAAATGGTCAAGTCGATCTTATCTCAGATTGTCCTAATGAGTGTTAAACTGGCAGCTGCCTGTCTTCTGGTTCCTTTGTGACCAATACCGAATGCAGTAATTTTGTAAAACTTCTCGTCGAAACTACAATCAACTTTCTTAGATTCCACCACTAGCCTAGAGCGCACCCTTTCGACCGTTATTGCCCTTCTGCTCTGTAGGGAGATTAAGATTTTGTTCCTATGATGTCTGTATTCCATCACAGCCAATACCTCGGCTTAAAAAACGGTAGCATGTTCCCCAAGCGAAATATATTTTGGAGTACCCTCCCCAGAAGCCTTCTCCGACCAAGCTATTCATCCTAGAGCAGTCTGTGTACCGGGTGGTTCCATTATTTAATATAGTGAACCTATAGTTAGCATTCCACCCTATCTCAGTGATGTGTGTCTCCAAGCCTCTATTATTAACAGTCTCAATCCCTTCAAAATAATTGGACTTTCGCCCACTGCCTGCGTACATATTTTTGCACAGTCCAGCCTGCATTTCTTTGTGGATGCTCCATCTATAAACTGTTCTCATGGTTCCGTATCACTAGATCCAAGGGTGGGAAATCTAGTAGGATATTAAGGGCCCTAGAGACACGCCAGGCGCTGGATTCTGTCGAATCGCACTTTGTTTTTTCTTTCTATATACGATGACCCCCGTACGTGGTATGGGGTTTCTCCATTAAGGTATACATTTATCTTAGGTAAAACCGAATGCGTCTCACTCCAATAATTCCACTCAAGCGAGCCAATGAGCGTCCACCTACCTGCCGTAATTTAGTTTCCCCAACATACAAATCTACAGTGAAGTAATTTCTTGAAAAAATCCAACCTTTAAATGAATGACTCAAATTTAAGTCAATTGTCAACACGAATCAGTGTCACCAATCGACCACGTTACATTACGACGTAATTTCCCTAATGTATGTTTTTAACATTTTTTTATTAATAAATAACAAGTCTAAACAGAGAAAATAATATAAAACTATTTTCTCTTTAAAAAAGTGTTATGTTTATTAAAATAAATTTTTTTAATACAATAATACAAATTTAGGTCATTTTGTTGAGACTAAAACCACATAGATGCATTTCAAAATTAAAACTTAAAATTATCAGGCAAAAATTTTTAAAAATTCATTAAATAAGGTTCATATGAAAAAATTATTAATTAAAATTTATTATTGTAAATTATGTTGCCTATTTACGTGATGATAACGAAAATTATTGCTTCAATCAGTTTCGAATTGTCTGAAATAAAAGATGGTACAACTAATTTATTGGAGCGAGATAAAATTTTCTTACAACTGCATTCTGCGTGTAATGCGTAAAAGCAGAAATTTCAAATCACGTGATTAAATTTATCCAATAAAATCCAACGACATACTTATAAGTTAAATCAATTCCCATGGTTGTAGTTTGTTAAATAATAATGTTGGCATTCCTACACAGTTACTTTTTGCTTGTCAAAAGTGACAGAAGTGACCGTGAACCATAACTATTTTAGATGTTGTCCGGTATGATGTCGAATTTTATTGTTTTTACGAATGTTTTCAATTGAATTTGAATAGTTTTTATTTTACATCAAGTGTAAGTGTGGTTTTATATTAGTGTTCTTCATTTACATAGTAAGTATTTCATCTTTTATCGTTATTTTTATGCTTCGGCTCAGATGATGAAGTAAACAACCTAGAACTGGAAATCGATTATATTCCGACTATCCGACATTTAACCATCGTGCTATGAAATTTGTCGAAATATATGAATAAAATTAAAATTCTTTTCGTTTGATTTTGTATATTAGTATCCTTATGATATGAATGTATAGAGAGATATTGTTGTTATACAGTGGGAGTTGAATTGATCTATTAGAAGATCTATTCTGGTAAGTATCAGGTTAGAAAGTTTCCAAATACATATGACAGATTATAGAAATGGCAAATAATTTTTAATCTATCGACACTATTAAAATCATTCTAAAATATATTCATTTCTCACTGAAACTTCGATTTTTTTTCATATTGATCTTCATTATCTGTGTATTATTTTCTTGGAATTAAATATGCTGTGACAATCTAGAATGCAGTTAAATAATTCACATACCTAATCAGGAACTACATTAATAACCTGTTGGAATTATCCCTTAGGGATTTAAACACAGAATAATTTGAATGGTAAGGTTTTAATTAAAAATTTTTGTTGGCGAAAATAACAAAACTTTATTTAATATATGTTAATGGAATAAATTAGTTCTTATTTTAAATATGATTGTAGCTTCTGAATCCCTAATATTATAAGTCATTTATTTTTGGATTATGGATTTAAATTTTTATATGGAAATTCTCAAATTTTTGTGTTTGAAACTGTCAATGTCATATTACTTTTAGATAATTATCTTTATTTTATAATTATTAGTGCTTACTTATGTAAGGACTGAAATACGTGAAGAATATCGAAGATATAAGGGTTGACACTAAAGTTTCAAGATAGACTAATAAAAACAAATATTTATAATTGGCTATGGCTTTATTTTTTTTTTCAAAATGTTCTCTTTCAAGATCAATACACTTTTGTATGGGTTTGGACCGATTATAGAAGCATTTTTTCCATTACGATTGAGGTACCTCCAAAACATGAGATTTAAATGCATGAATCTCTTCAGCACTTCTTCAGGTGTAGAAAAACGTTGACCCTGCAATTTATTTTTGATATACAATAATAAGAAGAAATTATTAGGTGCCAAACAATAACTGTATGGCATCATTTGATGTTTTGACTGTTCAAAAACTTTTTTTCGGAACTGATGTGTAGTGGTGGAGAATGATTCGTCTTCTGGGGTTGGTTTCCCTGATATTTTCAAACACTTATGTCAAAGGTGGTGTTCATGCAATATTGTATGTATGTGAGTGGAGCTAATGCCCAAGTATGCCTCAATCTCAATGTATGTCATATGACGATCTTGCAATATCAGTTTGCGCACAGAATCGATGTTTTTTGGTACAACAACCGATTTAAGACGACGTTCACGAAATTCAAAATATATGTTTCAAGTAAGTGTAAACAACTCAAACAGCACTCGTATCACAACACGTTCGTTCACGATTAAAAATGTCAAACTTGGCAATGTCAGATTTGACATATCCAAATCAGTATTGCCATATCTCAAACCTTAAGTAGCGAACCTCGTATATAAATAATAGATTCACGACTTGTATAATTTCTGCTTTAACTGAGGTAAACTTCATTCAAAACTTGTATGAATTCTTTTAGATTAAAATTTTTTATATTATCGTATTAAATTACTATCATATAATTTAAAAATTGCAATAAAAAATATAATATCATTTTGAACTGTTTACATTACGGATAATAATATTGAAATAAAATTTACCAACCACCCGTATAGATAAACTTGTGATAGTTTAATGAATACTCGTTAAATTATAGCTGTCATTTGAGGTTATGTATTCCATTCAAACATTTATCTATTAAAAGCGTACTTTGTACTTTAATAATTAAAGTTTTAATAGTGAAATACCTCAATTTAATAATAAACAAATAAATCAGTTACTTTTTAATACAACAATATGGCTTTAAGAAATTTAATTCGGGCTTGCACTCATGGATATGGTAAAAGATATTTAAGTAATGAAGTTAAATTACTGTCTGTTAGTGTAAACGACAAAACTGGTGTTGCGACAGTAGAAATGCAACGACCACCTGTTAATAGCTTAAATTTGGATTTGATTAATGAAATATCGGCTACTTTAACCGATCTTGAAAATAACAATTCGAGAGGATTAATTTTAACATCAAAGAAAGATGGTGTATTCAGCGCTGGCTTAGATATATTAGAAATGTATAAACCAGAACAAGAACGATTAAAAGCTTTTTGGATTTCTCTTCAAGACACGTGGTTAAAACTATATGGAAGTTCTTATCCGACAGTAGCTTTAATTAACGGCCATTCACCAGCTGGCGGGTGTCTTCTATCGCTGTGTTGTGAATATAGAATCATGCTCAAGAATTACACAATCGGATTGAACGAAACACAGCTCGGTATTGTAGCTCCCAAGTGGTTCATAAGATCAATGGTTAATGTAATTGGTTTACGTCAAGCTGAATTAGGTCTTACGCAAGGTTATATGTTTAGTACTGATGAAGCTTTGAAAATCGGTATGATAGATGTAATCGTCGATAATAAGGAGGGTGGTTTAATTGAAGCAGATGCTTACTTACAAAGATTTGCGAAAATCCTCCCTGGTCCTAGGTCACTTACAAAAACTTATATCAGGGAGGAATCGATTAAATTCATGGAAGATATTCGTGAAGATGATTTAGAAAGGTTTTTATTGTACACTAATCAGCCTGCAGTTCAAGCTGGACTTGGGAAATATATTGAGAGTTTGAAGAAGAGATCGTCGAAAAATTGAAGATAATTTTGATCAAAATATATTGAAAACTGTGTATTTTGCATATATTACTTTGTGTTGGAATTTTATATTTAATAAATAATTTGATACTAATTGGATTTTATTCCTGGATGTTTATAAGAAGTAATCTTCAGTTGGGATCTTCATAGAAGTACAAATAGAAAGTTTTTATTCATTTAAAAGCATCGAGTTGCAGTTTTAATGTTTTGTACTCATATTTACTAAACTGAAAGTATAAAAATGGATGGAAGTATTAGAATGAGTAAAAGATCACATTTGAACAACTTTAAATGTAGTGTCAATACCAACAATGTATTTTAAGTTGATATACAAGATTGAAATGTTTGATGTTTAGTATTACTAACAAATTATATCACATATTCAGTTGTGTTCGACTATGAACAAAAAATTATGCAGAATAATTACTAAATATGCTATTTTCTTTACAGAAATTTTTTTATATACCGTCCACCACAAAGATTTGAGATGGATTCTTCATGGTAAGATATAAAATATTTATCTTCTTTATTTTATTTTGCAAATGTACAATCCAATTTGATAACTGATATAAGATGTATCTTAATACTACAAAACCTTCAGTAGGTTGGGTTCTGAAGTTCTTTTTTCTTGGGGAAAGAGTTGTTGATCAATTTTTCTTTTTATACGTATATCGATAAAAAATGAAACAACATGTTCTGAATTGAGATTTATTATAGCTCAGTACACTCCTTTGGACTCTTTGTTTAGTGCTAACTTTATCGGTAAAGAAATAGGGGGGGGGGGTGCATTGCTCTTTGCTTTCTGTAGTACTGAAAAGTGGATTGCGATGTGGTAAAAAGTTATAATTCATTTCAGTTTATCCCTTAAGCATCTATGATTAGATAGACAGATACTTCTGTACATAATTATACTGATTTTTTATTATTTTTGTAGACAATGATTGAACAAGGATAAAGACATAAGATGTCGCGTCTATTACAATTTTACACCGTTGAGGTGGGCGATACGAAATTCACCATTTTGAAGAGATACCAAAATCTCAAACCAATTGGATCTGGTGCTCAAGGAATAGTTTGGTAGGTATCAATTAAATTATAGACAGTGTCAATTTAATATATTATACTCATTAGTGTCGCTTTAAGATGTTCCCTGAACTAAAATATCTTTTCGAAATTTCTATGACAAGTGCTGATCTTTAAATGAAAGAATTTGTACTTGAGGTAAGAACTTTGATGATGGAATATACATTGAAATTTTGAACTACTTTTTCATGCCCTCATATAGTCATCAACATCCACCATACTCGACAAATCCGAAAAAATGGTATCCTGGGTTCAAATGATGTATAACAAGGGATTTTAAAGTATGCCATAAAAGATTTAGTTGAAAATTAATGAACTGTGTGTAGTAGTTCAAATGTACCACTAATATTCTTTAATATTGGATCAAATTATCAAAGCAGGGGCTAGTAAGAAATTTGATGATCATCCGGGGTTTAAATATAAGGGATTTTATCAAAATTACTTAAGAAGATTTTTCCTGAAGTTTCCCGGATAGGTTTACCAGACCTCAGTTATAGAAAGTGACTATTTGGTTGATTTTATTGTTAAACTCAACTTAATTAGTTCAGTTTTTGAATTTATTCAAAACTGTATGTAATTATTTTGGCTAATTTTTTACTGTTCCGTATAGCGCTGCTGTAGATACGGCTACTCAACAAAATGTGGCTATCAAAAAACTTAGTAGACCGTTTCAAAACGTTACTCACGCCAAAAGGGCGTACAGAGAGTTTAAACTGATGAAACTCGTAAACCATAAGAATGTAAGTAGCAAAATAATTGCTTTCGGTGTTAACTTACTTTCAATTTTTTATTATATTTTAGATAATTGGTTTACTTAACGCTTTCACTCCACAAAGGACATTAGAAGAATTTCAAGACGTCTATTTAGTCATGGAATTAATGGACGCCAATCTCTGTCAAGTCATTCAAATGGATTTGGATCACGAAAGGATGAGCTATTTACTCTACCAGATGTTGTGCGGTATCAAACATTTACATTCCGCTGGTATAATACACAGGGTATGTACAAATCATGATACTTTTATAAGATTATAGTCGTACTGACACATACAATTAAATTTGTAAAAATACTTTGTAACTGGTTATCAATTTGAGGATTATGGTGTACTTCGAAGGTCGAAACTGTATATTCCTCAAAGTAACCTCGAAAAATTATAAAAACTACCCATCAAAATCATTACACGATGAGAGCAGTATTACTTTTTGAGAAAGACAGTTCAAAGTATACCCAATTAGAGTACACAAAATGGGTTAGCGAATATAGCTTGAGTTTATACTTAACACCCTGTTTACACTACCACTACACCAATACTCACAATTACACTGTTTACCATCAGTCTCTGAAGGCGATAACTGTAGTGTAGTAGTTCAAATGTACCATTTATTTTTTTAATATTAAATAATCAAAGCAGTGGCTAGTACCTTTGAACTTGAACAAACAATTGTGTTAAGTGTTGGATTTAACAATTCCTAACATCAGCATAGACTCAATCTATCCATTTATTTTTTGAAAATATTTATGCATAAAATAAACAACATATTTGAATTGGGGAACATACATCCTCAATATTATGGTGTACCTGTCCAGAAGTACTGTAGAAATGAAATAGGGGGCTACAGCTTACTACTTTTAGAAAAAGACTATTCAAAGTAGACCTAATTGGAGCATGGAAAATGGGTTAGAGGATATTTCTCAAGTTACTAATCTGCAAATCAATGTTTTCATTGTTGTATTTAATGACAAAAGCTTTGTGTAGTAGTTCAAATATACCGTTCAATATTTTTAACATTGTATTAAATGATCAAAGCTTTTTGTAGTAGTTCAAATGTACCATTCGTTTTTTTAATATTCTCAAAAACGCGATAAGTTTCAACAAAATAATACTGGGAGATTGTAATTGATTAGGTATTAGGTTTAAATACATTTTGGAAAGGAAAAAAGTTTTCGAAAGCTTCTAATAGTAGTATAAACGGATTACAAAATATTGCTCAGGTTACTTATTTGAAAATGAAAGATCGGTGTGTAGTAGATCAAATGTACCATTCAACAGTTCAAGGGATACCTAATTGAAGCATACAGAACGGATTACAGTATATTGTTCCTATTACTAATTTCAAAATGTGAGAAATGTGAAGTAGTTCAAATGTACCATTCCTTTTTTTCAAAATTTTATATTTAAAAACACCATATTATTTTGCAATAGTACTAAAAAATTTTAAGTAATTCTTTTTCTACTTTTTTTTTGGTTTTGTACAAATATATTAACAGTTTTCAAGGATTAGAGATACAATAAATTATTGAAATAAAATATTTTTCAAAATCTTCACATAGTAGAAGTAAAAGATGTTCAAAAAAATTTTTTCACTGAAATTTGACATCAAATCCCACAAAGATCTAATCAAAGCATACAGAATGGGTTTCAAGATATTGCTCAGATATAAATTTTTTCAACCAAGTACATCTGGGCAGCTCAGAGAACATACAAGAAAGCTGGGAAATAAAATCCCCAGAAAAAACTTCTAACTAATATGATAGTATAACTGTAACTCAAGTTACAAGACAAAAGAACTACCTGTGTGCATTCTAGGATAGTGTTTGAAAGTTGCAAAATAATGTATATTAGTTATAATAATGGAATATTTATTTATATATAGGATTTGAAACCCAGCAATATAGTAGTAAAATCAGATTGCACGTTGAAGATCTTGGACTTCGGTTTAGCTAGAACCGCTGGTACTACATTCATGATGACACCGTACGTAGTTACAAGATATTATAGAGCACCGGAGGTCATATTAGGTATGGGATATACGGAAAATGTTGATATATGGAGCGTTGGTTGTATAATGGGTGAAATGATCCGCGGAGGAGTGTTATTTCCTGGAACCGATCACATAGATCAATGGAATAAAATTATAGGTAATGTTGTATTTTTTTTTTGGTGAAAATCCTATTTATATTTTGCTCGTTTATCTTCTTAATAATACTGATATGATTTTGATTTCTAGAACAACTTGGTACACCGTCTCAACAATTCATGGTCCGATTACAACCAACTGTGAGAAATTACGTTGAAAACAGACCGAGACATCACGGTTTCAGTTTCGAGAAATTATTTCCCGATGTACTGTTCCCATCTGATAGTAGCGAACACAATAAGCTGAAAGCTTGCCAAGCAAGAGATCTTTTATCTAAAATGTTGGTTATAGATCCTCAGAGCAGGATATCCGTAGACGACGCTCTCTTACATCCTTACATAAACGTGTGGTACGATGAACAGGAAGTTAACGCGGTAAATTTGAAGAAAATAAAATGTGTTGTGGTGGAATTGATGTGATATTGTTTGTTGTAGCCCGCTCCGGGACCGTACGATCACAGCGTAGATGAAAGGGAACACACCGTAGAACAATGGAAAGAACTGATCTACCAAGAGGTTATGGAATATGAAACTTCGCGCGGAAGAATAGCATCTTCCAGTTCTCAACTAAGTCCCGCTGTCAATAGTGAACCCAACGGTATATCATAGTTTACCCAATTATTCGATGATAAGTTTGTTATTTATTGAGTTTCGGTGGAATATTATTTCGCTTGATATTTTTATATTTGCGTCGTTACGTCGCCGGGTTTAACGTAGAAGATAAATTTTTTATTGGTTATAAATATTTTTTATAATCAACTTTTTTTTCGCTGTAAATAATTTACTATTTGCAAAATGCAAAAAATTTGTACCAAAACTACAATTTTAGTAGTATAATTTCCTTTATATTATTAAAAAATTACCATATTTAGCATTTTTTCTAAACTTTTTGAAAATATTTCTTAATAATTATGAAAAAACAAAAATTTTTACTTATGTGAAGTACGGATCTGTTCTTTGTTTACATTGCTAATCCAATGTCTCAAATGACGTCACGTGACGGATTCAATAGATAATGTAAACAAAGAACAGGACCGGATTAGATAGAACGCGAATTTTAAAAAAATCATACTTTTCTAATTATTGATTCTTTTTTATCGACATGTAGAATTTCTTGTTACTAGTTTCTTTATTATCTTCATATTTCTCGATATTTTTCACTTATAAATCGAATTTGAGATCCAGAACTACTGAATTTTAATGAAATGTGCTTATTAATGTATAAAGTTAATATCCAACAAAAAAGTTATCTTCTATTTCGAAATTGCTTTTTTTTCATAAAAATAATGTATCAATACCTAATATTTACATAAAAAATATACAGGATAACCGATTGTTTATATTATAGTCGTGGTAGGAGGGTTGTATAAAAATCTAAAGAAATAAATTAGGTACATCCTGTATGTTGACACTAGGGGTGCATCTACATAATTAAATATAAAAACGCTTGTATTGTATTGGCAAAAATTGTTCATTATTTAATTTACTAAACGGTGATGGATGCGGAATATTGAAATTACATTGGAACCAACTGGATTTTTTTTTGTAAAAACAAGGCTATAAAAAAATTGATGACTGGGATGATATTTACTTCGTTACCACCACTTTTCCTCGCAAAATCCAAATTTTGATAGTTGAAAAGTGATTTGGCTACTACTTCTTTTGTTCCCACTATTTTTGTTCTAAAAATGCTAATTTTGATAGTTGGAAAGTGATTTGGCTACTCCTTTGTTTGTTTCCATTTCTTTTCTTCAAAAAATGCCAATTTTGAAATAATTTGTATAGGATAAATGTGGTTTGGCCACTACTTGCTTTGTTTCCACTAATTTTCTTCAAAAATGCCAGTTTTGAAACAATTTGCATAAATTAAAAGTGATTTGGCTACTACTTCCTTTGTTCTCACTACTTTTCTCCAGAAAATACCAATTTTAAAACAATTTTGATAGTTAAAAAGTGATTTGGCTACGACTTCCTTTGTTTCCACTATTTTTCTTCAAAAAATGCCAATTTTGAAACGCTTTTAATAGTGAGGATATACATATTTTATCAATCCAGTTGATTCCTAATGTCTTACTTAACCCATACTAACGGTTAATTACACCCAGGCAGCTATTTAAGCTATCGAAACTATCATGTGATTTTTTTTCCAGGTTATTGATTTCGAAGCACAAATTCAACTTCATCTAGTCTAGTGTTAAAAATATATTTATAATAATTGTTAACACCAACGACAAACTAGTTATTCACAATAAAAATTTATGGTTATATATGAAGAAGATTTAAGTACAGTTTTAGTACCCCCTCCCCCTCCGTATAATAATGCGTATACTAATGTCTTGAATCATTAGGTGTGTGATAAAAATATTATAAAACCGAGAATACTAGTTTGTATTTATTCAACAGTTTATTCCGAAAATGATAGAACATTGTGTAGTAGTTCAAATGTACCATTAAGTTTTTTTTAAATATTGTGTTTAAAAAAGCCATAAGTTGTAACAAAATTATATCACGAGATTGTATTGGATTTGTTTTAACTTGTTTATTGTGATTTTTTATAAATATTGTAACATTTTTAAGGGAAAATTTTGGTACATATATCATTGGGCTTCGAGATCATTTATTTCCCATTTCCTATATTTGTTATTTGTGAATTTGTTGTGTCTTTTTTTTGATTAAGGTTTTTTTCGTTATAAACTTTTAATTTAATATTGTAATTGGATCTTTTGTTAATATTTTTTTCTCTATATATAAAAATTTAACATCATGGGATTATTTTTATATTATTATCGTTTAATATTTTTTTGATCTAAAATAAAATTATTATTTTTTAAAACCTGGATACAAACCAGTCTTCATTCATGTTATTTTTCAAAATTTATTTTAAAAACGTTGAAATTTGATTAAATTGTACGTTTCACAGTGTTAATTCAAAAATAATAGTATCATAGGTTTGTATAAAATATTTTTTTATCGGCTATAAGAACAATTACAATATTTATTTTATTTAAACGATATTCTTGCCAAATTTTGTTCGTATAAAGGCATTAGTAATATTCTAATTCATACAAGTGTATAAAACTGCAACAATGTACCTGTTCGTACTTTGGGGATCGGTCATATTGACTAAGGTAGCTCTTTCTTCCTAATATAAATGATCACTATATATCTTAACTTCACTAGCTTTTAAACGAAACGATTTCGGTGAGAAATTATTACTGTCGTCGTAGAAGTGCATTAGAATTTAGAATTTTATGGGTTTTATGGTCTGACAAATACCAACAGTTCATCAATTTGTATTGCGAGAGGAAGAAACGAAAATCTTTACACGATAAATATGTACAGTAATCAATTGATTTGAATAATTATTTTTGCAGAACACCAATTATGGAGCATTCTCTTGGATCAGGAATTACTGCTTTGAATTCAATGGAGGATTGCAGATTCCCACTTGTTGACATTAGATTTTTTGTCACTTTTCTTTTACTGTGAAGAATAGAAGGATTAGCAGTTCTTGTAACTGTATGATCTAAAGTTTTACTTCAGAATAACAAAATAAAAAGAAAGTCCTTGGAAACTTCATTATGACATTCTAAAAGTTGTCCAAAAACTTCGTGGTTGTGTAACAAGTGGATCTAGATGTTCGGGAAGTAATCGGGAACACTTTTACTGATGGGAAACTCGAAAATCCTTAATGGTTGACGTTAACCCTAATAGATGTTTTACCACTTTTCTTTTATTGAAGAGTATAGTAACAGTCGATGTAATTTTATGATCTACCAAAATACCTTGTTGATATTTATTTGGAAGAAGGTTTATTTATACAATTCGTTACGAAGCAATTTGATAAAAGAATAAAATTTCTAAAAAAACTTACAACTGTTGAAGCCAAATTGACATCATAGTTCCTACGACCTTCGATTATCTAATAAATATGAATAAAGTTACTAAAAAATGGTCGAAAAAATATTTTTTTGGAGATGGAATAACAAAATACACTGAGAGAAATTTTAGGTATCAAAAAACGAGACTGATTCTGTAAAATATTTTACACAAAACTTTATCATCTGACAACCTCCATCTTTGTGCGCTGATTTACCCCTAGAAATCCACTGTTTGATCTATGGTGTGTTGTGATATATCCATGTTTCATCCATTGTTTTCAAAATGGCACAAAAACTTGTCCATACTGACTAGTTACACAATTGCAAGTGGCTAATTCAAAATTGAAACCGTTAAGTCATGTGACAAGCCTATAGTTGTCAAAATCCCCAAATTTCGTCTATAGAAACCTTACCTAGTCGTCCAGAACGTTTGATTTTTCCATGTTAGTACGAAATTCAAGCAACCACTGTTACTACTCAAATTTACGATGCACATTGCCCAAAATTTGTATGTAGTAAAAATAATATCAAAAGAACACTTTTTTCCATTATCTCCTCAATTAATCTGCTATCAACTTGATTGTCAAAACTTCTTTCGTTAATAATGAGTCAAATACCTGTTAAAAGACCCACCCTCGTATACCGTACAAATATTAAACTTTTGTAATTTGTCATGACAGTGCCGTTTAAAAAAAACGTGCTGAGTATTCATAAAAACATTTGTTCTTGCTGAACATTGTAGTGATAACTTGTTATTTTTTTTATGTGTTGAAGTTCGTGTTTCCTTTGTATATCTTAGAAATATGGTTTTAGAAGATAAGTTTGATCATATTTTCAGTTAACAAATTGCCTGAAACGTTTTCATAAATACACTGCCCCGCAAAATTAACGCACCTCGAGAAACAACAATAAGAAAGTTGTTGGACGTGGAATGCTTGATATTGTTAACAACAATTGAGCTCTAAAAGATCTATAGTATCCCATCCTATATTCAATTTCCTAGGACTGTCTAGGTATCTAGTAATTCTTTTATTCCTGATACTTAAATGCATTTTAGATATCAATTTTGGTCTTCTGGCTCTATGCTATAACTTCACAAGTGCGTGGCATTCACTAACTATGTGAATTGATGTTTTCTAACCTCAAATAGACCTTTTTGAATCAGTTTGGAGCACCACTGAGTGCTAATTCAGTTGGCTGACGTATTCTTTTCTTCATTTCTGGTCACATCTCTCCAGTAGCCCTTATTTCCTTTTATTTCTATCAATATCGATTCCTTAATAGAGTTCTGGTCTTATTTCTCACTTTTTCCTAGTTCCTTCATCATTTCAAATCAGAGCTTAACATTTTAATGTCTTTCCAGCTATCAGACATGATTGCTTTCCATATTTCTTAATCATATTGGACCTGGAAACTAAATTTTCATTTATGTGTCTTTTCCAAGCTTCTAGAGTGTTTTGCCTCAATTACATTCCTTGTATTAGTAACTCTGTTTTCTTCATAAAACTATCCATTCTCTGTCACCTTATTTGTGTACTTGGTTCTACTACTTCGCCCTTCACCATTTGTGATTAGGGTACTTCAAAATTACCTCCAGGAAGTGTAAATTGTAGCTGTAGCTTTGCTTACTAAAAGCACTGATTTTAGTTTTATTGAACACTTGTTGGATAAGGGTTGTAGAGCCTCTATTGGAAGATTTTGGTTCACCAGTATCAATTTGGAGACTTATAGGTGGTTTTCCCAATTTTTGGACTTCTGCGTTAATTTTACAGTGTAGTAGCTTGGTCCTTGAAACACTAGTCATTTTGTTGTGCAATATAAAGTTAGTATAGTTCTTTTGAACTTTAAAGTATAAAATATATGAATTATTTGTTAGTTTCCAGTCATTTTGTCAACTGAACGTATTTGTATAGTTATTTAGTCTTAGTGAACTAGTATTGGAAAAAAATTTAAATCGTAAAAAGAACTCATAGTTTTTACAATTGAACAAAGACAAAAATGATACATTTCCATTTGTATTGTTCAAGTAAAAGTAAGATGCATCCGATCCAAAAACTAATGTCTGTAAAAAGAATTAGTTGGTAAAATATTTCTTACAATAAAAAAAATATAAGAATACAAAAGTTATTTTAATTGAAACCTACCCGTTCACTGCACAAATCATCGGGAGAAAAAAATAAATAAAACTCTATATATGTGAAAAATTTTTATGTAACGATGTTAAACTTCAAACACCTCATTTTTTACTAGCTAAAATTATACCGTCGTATTTCTGTTGGAACCACTTCATGGCGTCTTCTTTTGTAAGTCTATGGGAAAATCCAACTTTACCTTTCTTTGCTCTCCTGTGAGCAACGTTGAATCCTGGTCGACCCAATACTACGTAAAAGTCAAGACCATAAATACCTATGCTTGGGTCATATTTGATACCAAGATCAATGTGTTCTTGGATACCAAAACCAAAGTTACCGGAAGCTGAAAACAAATTCAAGATTTTACAATTATTATATGCAGAAGAAAATCTATGGTTAACAGTATATTTTAAATCATTTCACTATAGGTTACAAGATTTTTGATTTCTTTGGTACTAGTCTAACTTAGAAATAGGTAACAAACCATCAAATATATTAAAAAAAAATAAAGATATATCTAAAGCCTCATCAAAAAATAGCGATATAGTGATATATATATCACTATATATATATATATAGTGATATAGTGATATAGCTCTTCATTCTCATTGTCAAACAGTTATTAAACCACTGAACTTCCATGTCGTCAACTCAAAGCTGAGAAAGGAGTCTCAAAGAAAAATTGATGAATTACAGAGTCCTTTTAGGGTGGAAAATGGTTCTACGAGAAAATTTTAAAACAAAGAAAGCTTTCCAGGCTGGAATCATCACTAAAACTTCTTTTCCAATTTTGATACGAGTAGATCCAAAAGGTATTTGTATCTCAGCAACAACAAGCTTTCCATTATCTTTCTTCTTTGGAAGAAAGAATCCGGTGATGGGAAATGTACAGAAAAGGACAGTACCAAAAAATGAAAGAGCATCAATAAAAACTTTACTGTGAAGGAAAGGAGGCTGGGAAAGAAAATACATCACCCAAACCTCAAAAATACACCATTGAATATGTAGATGGTTCAGGAATCACCACAGAAGCTAGGACTATTGAAGAAATACTAGTAACTCGAATATCTATGTATGGAAAATGATTCTATGAGAAAATTTTCTAACAAATAAGCTTTACCAGACTGGAATCACTCCCTAAAACTTCTTTCCCAATTTTGATAAGGGTAGGTCTGAAAGATATTTGTACGTGAGGGAAAACAAACTTTCTATTAGCTTTCTTTTTTGGAAGAAAGAATGTGGCTATCGCAAATTAAGCAAGGGGATTAAACTTCAGTTCATAAATGAAAAAACTAATTAGAATTTTGTGAGTTATAGATTTTGAAAACAGCTCCGAAGTGGGATATAATGAACCTTAAGATCTTCATATTCTACAGATGTTTACACTAAATAACCTCTAATATGGTTATCGGTACCAAAAAAATTGATATTCGGTTTAGAAAAACCTTATATCCTTTTTTAGCCCAAATCAACATCCTAAATAGAACTATACAAATACGAATATCAGCTTGCTCCAATTAAAAGTGTTTATCAGTAAACTAGTGGGTTTATAATTCAGATATATAAGATTAATGAACCCAACACAATCTAAATGGAAAGTGATTGAACTTATCAACCATTTTAACTTGTAATATCACTACATATTTCCTATTGAATACTAAAATGAAGTTTATAGTGTAAAATTCATTCCTCTTGTTTAAATTTCAATAATCAAGTAACAGGGAGAAAGTAACTGAAATGACTAGAGACTAAAAGATCTGATATGTAAATTTTATGATTAAAACCTTCCTAAACAAAAAAAAAAAAAGAAAAAAAACAACAGATTGGTCCTAAATACTAAATAAACGAGTTGAACATATTGTTACTAAATAAAATGAGAAAAATTGAAATATAAGATTTATTGTAGACTTACCTGAGAAATTATCCCTTCTCAATTCATATTCTCTAACTTTCAAACCCCTTTCTAGGATCTCTTCAGCTTTGGCTCCCCTTACAGTACAATGTACTGCAATTTTTTCGTTACGACGGATACCGAAAGATCTTACAGTATATCTGGCTTTTGAAAATACAGGTTGTTGTCCTGTAAGTTGTTCTAACACCTACAACGATTAATTTTTGTATTTTGGTTCCACAACTGAAAATAATAATTAATTACCTTTGCTGCACGCGTAAGTCTGTCACCAGATTCCCCTACGCAAATGTTTAGACATAATTTACGGATGTGTAATTCTCTCATATGATTTTTTGTTTTGTCTTTAACTTCTTTTTTGTCTTTTCCATCCTTAGCTTTAGCTACGGGCTGAAATTTATAGAATTTACGAAGGTTAAAGTAAAGTTTTAAGTTCTCAGAATTGGTTTATATGTTGCCTTTTTTATTAATGTTTAATAAAAATATAACAAATATTAATAAAATAAATTTGATATTATTCATATATACTATAATTCGTAATAAGTATATCAACATATTTAAGTCCAAAACATCAGCAGACATAGAGGTTATGATATTATTTTTCAATTTTATTAATTAAATTTTTGAAAAATATTAAACAAATTCGAATTTGAGAAGTTTAAATCTATTTATTACGTATGATTTTTGTTAAAATATAGAAGAATTAAACAGATGATTTAAGAAAAATATATTTATTTAGAATTCTACTCACCGCCATTGTTAATCAGACTTGTTAAAGATGGAGCCACGAGTAAAAGAGTGCGTTCTAATCACCGAAGCTTGTCATATGTCAAAAAGCATATTTCATAATAGTGGGAAAATTTTTCGAATTTTATTTAAATTTACAATTATTCTTATATATATTAATTTAACTCTGTATAGTATAATATTAGTTCTAACAACTAACAAATTTTCTAATATCTAAATAATCTTTGATTTTTTCCAATTTATTTCTTATTTGTTTTTCTACAATGAAAAAATTTGAAAGTTTTTCGAAAATATTTTTATATAATATATTTAACATCATTGAATGTTCATAATCTTCAATCTATTTCAAAAAGAACAAGTATCGAGAATATGCTAATGGAAAGTTCCAAGAGGTGAAAAATTGAAGAGATATAATAATATAATTAATAAAAATTATTTAATTGTGGTAAAATAATAATTTAATCAAGGTCAATGCAAGGCCAATTACGGAACGTAGTCCTGACGATGTAATCGACTTTGATTTTCCCATCTACCTTCTTTGTTTATTTATGGTGTATAATAAAAGAGAATGCTATGCTACTAACAATCAGATTGAATCACACATCTGATGAAAATAGAAACTCTTTCACAAAAGATTTACACGAAGTGGAAGGGGAACAAGTCCAGATCAGAAGTGACAGTTTTAATTTTCCTCGATTTTTACTAAAAAATGAGTTTTTTCCAAAGAATAAATGTATTAAAAATAATCGCTTGAATGTAGTGTCGATATAGTGCAAGAAAACTACACGAAATAGTATACAAGGTACTTACAAAAGCCCTGTGGCTTTCTACCTCATGTAAACATTGCCAAGAACGTTTCAGATTAGTCTTTTAATTTCTTTATTATGGAAAAATCTAGTGAACTGTTTCATTTCTTGAACTTGACTTTACAATGTTTCGAAAATTACAAAGAACTGTGAAAATTAGGTGTAATCAATCACGAAAACCTGATGTTAATGTTATATGGGTCAGTGTTTTAGTGTTAGCAGAGCCCAGGATGCACCTCAGCCAAGTAAGTTGTTAATTTTATTCACACATCAAATTTATGTTTTTTTCTGTTTGTATATTAATTTCCATATATTTTTAAGTTTGTTTAGAATCCATTGGAATAGTATTTATTTCAAATAGTGAATTTTACAAATTTTTGTTACATTAAATTACTTTTTTTAGTGTTAATATTCATTTAGTATTGTTTTAATATAATTTTTAATAAACAGTATGTTAGAATAATAATATAATTCATATAAAGCTACTAATTATAATTACATATATAAGGCTCAGTTTCTTTGTACTTGTAAGTTAATGTTAATTTTATTCTATTTTCCAATATTCTATTCATTTGTGGAAAGCTTGTACTGTTTTTATTAGTTTAGGGACATTAAATAAAAAAAAAATGAGAAATATTATCTTAATAACATTTTATGTAATAATAAGTTGAAAATGCCCTTCACCTTCTATTTGGCAATATCCCAGTCTTTTGTACAACATTTTACATCTGGTAATTAAATATTTGTTGCTATACCTTGTATTATACTTATAATGAAACATGTTTTGTATAAGTTTTTAAATATCTTTTCAAAAAGGATTCTAAAGGCGAAAAATCTGTGTAATTTGATGGTTTCCTATATAATTCTAGTTCCTGGACCCTTTTTCAATGAATTCATCACAATTATATATTTTTTGACACTCCTTATATCCTATTGGAAACTGATTTAATTTTTTTGTATAAAGCTAGTTATTTGTGTGAATACATGGGTGTTAAATTTTTATGTCGAACTTAGATTGATTGGAATTTCAAATGTTTTGTAATAAAAAATGCAATTTTAATTTTTCCAATTATCATACCGGGAATGAGTAATTTTTTTAACAAAGCTATTAAATCATATCTCATGATGGAACATTGAATTTCGTTGTGCAATAATTATTAATTTTTTATCAGGGAATATTAATTTCTTATATTTCATTTATAGATTTTTATTTTATAATTTAAAATCGTCCATAAAGGATTACCTATTAGATTATTGTTTTCATATTAAAAATATCAAAAATTTCATTTTTTTGCATTTTGCATTTTATTCATTCGAAATAGAAACTTATCATTCTAAATATTATAAAGATGATACCCAAAAGATATGCAACACTCATTACAAGTAATATTTTAATGTTAAATGAATATACAAGGTGTCTCAAAAATATTATTTTCTTTATCTCATTTTAATAGTAATGATATTGAAGTTTTTTTGCTGTATGCCCAATATTGAATTATTAGCTTTGTTGGGTGGTGTGATTCCAAATCAGTTTAGGGATTGATCGCATGCACACACAAAGCTCAGATTTTTTCTAACATACAGGATTTCTTGATACTTTCATTGTATGCAAGCTTCTAGGGAGAAATCTAGTTAATTTTGGATTAAAAACCAACTAAAAGTCAGCATGAGTTAACTGATTGTAGTATTTTTATAAAAAAAAAATCGTTTCTGGTTGCAAGTTTAACCTTGTTGGTTGGTGATTTTGTTGTCCTTTCTAAATCTAATCAAGGACTTTGATTAAAACATTTAATACCAATAAGCAAACTATAAGGGCTTACTTGCTAGTTTAACATGGCACAAGTGAGTACTGGCCACCTATAGATGACCAATGGCATTCCATATTATTAGATGACCGTGTTAAGTTGGAAAACCTGTCACTACTCGATTTTCGCGCCTTTTGAGCAGAGCAGTTGTTTGGTTAGCAGCTATGTGTACCTATGTGCAACATTTTTAGCTTGTTCTAATTTGCGATTCATTGAGGAAATACAGCCTGTATGTTGTTCTCACGGTTTCGAACTATATTATTAGTTCCAAAGGTGAAAGATCTAGTAGGGCTTTTGTTTGAGGCACTGTACTCTTTCCATTTGCACTCTAGTTTTTATTTTATCGATATAGGACCATCACGTGATGGCTCCATACGTTAAAATGTATGTATCCAGTGGAGTATCTTCTATGAAATACCTAATGTACAACCAAATGCCCTTCTACATGACCAAATCGTATTTGGTACTTATGTGTTCTTGCCAGAGCAATTTTGGATCCAAAGTGACTCCTATATTTTACCTTCTGGTAAAAAGAACGAGCTCGGTTATTTTTGGGTTAATCTTTAGCTCCTGAGATTGTTACCATCTGTTCATGTACTGCAAGGCGCTTGACATGGGACCTGGCAAGAAGGCGACGCCCTTTTTTCAACAAAGAATAACTTGATGGTCTAAAAAGCTCTCGAAAGTATACTTATACGAGTATACGTTTGTTTACGTTATAAGTTGAGGTGATGTACTGAAATAGCTTATGTTGAAAGTAAAAAAATTTCACTATTTCACACTTGAATGTATATTTAAGAGAAATAATAAAATAGAAATATTTTTTGATGTAATTATCTTTCCAGGACATGGTATTAAAACTTATTTAGTACAGCAAGCATCCGAAACAGCTTTATCAGACAACAAAATTGAACAATCCATTGACAGTGTAATGGCAACATCATTCACTAATATGAATATTACAAATCCTATCAAAGGACTTGTTAGTAAAAGAAGAAATAGATACAAGAAGGACGGTTTCAATCTAGATTTGACTTGTATCCTTTTCATTATAACATATAAACGTATATGATTGAATAGTTTAGGTTCCTTAATATTTTTTTTCTAGATATAACCGAAAATATAATAGCTATGGGATACCCGGCTTCAAAAATAGAAGGCGTATACCGTAATCACATAGACGACGTGGTGAAATTTCTCGACAAGAAACACCCCGACCACTACTACATCTACAATTTATGTTCGGAACGTAGTTACGATAAAATCAAATTCCACAACAGAGTGAAAATATTCCCCTTCGACGATCACAATCCCCCCAAAATCGATTCGATCAAACCCTTCTGCAACGACGTCCAGGAATGGTTGTCGAAAGACAAGAAGAACGTCGCCGTGGTCCATTGCAAAGCCGGAAAGGGTAGAACCGGAACGATGATATGCTGTTATCTTCTACACAGCGGTATGTACAAGACAGCGGAATCGGCTTTGAATTATTACGGGCAAACTAGGACCCAGGATAAGAAAGGAGTGACGATTCCGAGTCAAGTACGTTACGTGCAGTACTACGAGACTTTGTTTAAAAATCAACTCGATTATACCCCGGTTTCTATGTACATAAAGGAGTTTATACTTAATCCGGTGCCGAATTTTACGGGAGGACAGGGTTGCCTCTCTTTAACTATATCCCATCAAACTCTATTTAAAGAAGGTAAGAAAAATATGTTTTAATACCATTATTATTGTATTTTGAATGTATCGAGTGGAATTTATATTAACGGTACCAGTTAAATTGGTAGTTGTGTTGTATATGGGTCGTACATCGTAATAATTGTGTTCAAGTCATCAATAAATTGTTGTCTGATCGGTAAAATGGTAGAGGAATGTAGGAAATTCGTAAATTGTTAGGTTATGTCTTTTTGTTTAATTTATTTCTTGAAATTTACCAATACTAATGAACCAAATGTTCAAAATTTACTTAAAATATTTTGATCTGTACACATAAATACGAATCCTTAACAAAAATTAATCAAAAGTTTACAATTTACATATTAATCAGTATAACAATATACAAATCCAAACACTATGAACCAAATGTTTGAAATTAACTTTGGTTAGCACAAATTTAAAATTTAAAACACTTTTTGTCATTTGGTTACTAACATCAATCACTAGTCTGAATGATATACCGTCTGTTTCCCAAAAATATGAAAAATTTTGCTGGAAATGTTTTATTAAAAAGTAATTGTGTCAGTAAAATTACATAAAAGTCATTAATTCAGTGTTGTCTAATCGTTAAAATAGTCGTGGAACATAGGAAATTGAGAAATTGTAAGGTTATGGCTTTTTGTTACATTTATTCGACTGTTTGATTAAAATTTATCTAAAATATTGTGATCTGTATAGACATATATATAAATCTGTAACACTAATGAATCGAATGTTTCAAATTTACCCACAGCATTTTTATTTGTAGACATAAATACAAATTCATAAGAATAATGAACCAAATGTTTAAAATTTACTTTGATTAGCATCAATTTATCATATAAAACACTTTTTGCCATTTGGTTACTTACATCAATCACTACTCAGGCAAATATACAAATCGGTAAAATACTTTCCTGTTTCATTTATTCAACCGTGTTATCCAAAAAAAAAAGAAAATTTGCCATGGAAATTAATAAATTGGGAGGTTATGTTTTTCTATTTTCTTTATTTAATTCTCCATTTTCTAAAAATTGATAATTTTTATTGACAGAATTATTAAACAAAGTAGATGTGTTGTGTATCACGAAAATCGTGTTTACGTCATCATTGTGCAGTGTTGTCTGATCGTCAAAATAGTTGAGAAATACGGGAAATTTCAAAAAATTATAATTTTCAATTGAACAAAGTAGGTTTGTTGTATATCATGAAAATAATATTCACGTCATCGATGCAGTGTTGTCTAATCGTCTAAATAGTAGTAGAATGTAGGAAACTGATAAATTGTGAGGTTATATCGATTTAATTTGTTTATGCTACAAAAAATAGTTTGTATTAGAATGTATATTATTGAATTATTTATCATAACCTCATTATACGTTTCCTTGACCTAAATACTTTTTTAAAAGTGTGGCAACGGTTAGATTGTTGACATAACCTCATTATTTAACATTTCCTTGATCTTTATACTTCTTTTAAAGTGTGGCAACGTCGATCAAATGTGTGTGTATCGATTTTTTTGGGTTAACATGCTAAAGTTATACAAAAAAAATGCTTAATGTTCTGTTTTGATATTTGATATTTAATTGTAGGAGACAAGTACACGCCGAAAGTGCAAAAATTGAAAAAGAACGATACGTACGAAGTGAAAAAGAGCGACACATCTTTTACGATAAAATTGGATTACTGCCTACCATTAAAGGGCGATATAAAAGTAGAATTTTATAATAAAACGATGATGAGGAAAGAGAAACTCTTCCAATTTTGGTTCAACACGTTCTTCATCAGCAATACCATGAACGGTTTTCTATCGAGGAACGGGAGCGGCGATGAAGTTTGTTACGTCGTCGATTTCGAGAAAAACGAATTGGACATTGTGAATAAGAAGGACAAACAGAACAAAATGTTTCACGCGGATTTTAAAGTGAGTCTAGTCTACTGTTGATCGAAAAATATTTTTAACCCTAAATATTTAATATAAAAATTATCGCAGCAAAAGAATTTGTGTTTTTTGACATGACTGTGTTTTTTACTGCCTTATTTCTATTCCGATGTCCTTTAATTCCTATTCGTCTACTTTTATCTTCGTGTGCTTCTAATTCTGCTTCCGTCAATTCTCCTCATAACAAGTTTTGTTAAATTTTTCAGTCTCTATTGTTTTTTAGTGCCCTAATTTAACTGATTTTATTTATTGTGTGAGTCACTATGAGTGTTTTGATCCATTTTGATCATTTTCCATTTCAAAACTTGCGTTTTAGACAATTTTCGACATTTTTTTACTATAAAACACGTGTTTTAATCAATTTTAGACAAATTTTCACTCAAAAACATGTGTTTTGATCAATTTTTTATTTGAAAATATGAGTTTCAATCAATTTTGTAAGGTAAAGCAGGTGTTTCAATCAAATCTCAACTGTTTTCCATTTAAACTCATCGTTATGAGTGTTTTAATCAATTTTAGACATTTTTTCACTCAAAAACTTGTGTTTCAATCAATTTTTTATTTAAAAATATGAGTTTTAATCAGTTTTGTAAGGTAAAGCAAGCGTTTTAATCAATCACTACTATTTTCCATTTAAAGTCATCGCTATGAGTGTTTTGATCAATTTTAACCATTTTCTATTTCTAAATTTGCGTTTTAGACAATATGCGACTATTTTTTACTATAAAACACGTGTTTTAATAAATTTTAGACTATTTTTCACTCAAAAACTTGTGTTTTAATCAATTTTTTATTTAAAAATATGAGTTCTAATTAATTTTGTAAGGTAAAGCAGGTGTTTTAATCAAATCACCACTATTTTCCATTTAAACTCATCGCTATGAGTGTTTTGATCAATTTTAACCATTTTCTATTTCTAAATTTGCGTTTTAGACAATATGCGACTATTTTTTACTATAAAACACGTGTTTTAATCAATTTTAGACAAATTTTCACTCAAAAACATGTGTTTTAATCAATTTTTTATTTGAAAATATGAGTTTCAATCAATTTTGTAAGGTAAAGCAGGTGTTTCAATCAAATCTCAACTGTTTTCCATTTAAACTCATCGTTATGAGTGTTTTAATCAATTTTAACCATTTTCTATTTCTAAATTTGCGTTTTAGACAATATGCGACTATTTTTTACTATAAAACACGTGTTTTTTATTCAAAATCTTGTGTTTTAATCAATTTTTGATTTGAAAATATGAGTTTTAATCAATTTTGTATGGTAAAGCAGGTGTTTCAATTAAATCTCAACTGTTTTCCATTTAAACTCATCGTTATGAGTGTTTTGATCAATTTTAACCATTTTCTATTTAAAAACTTGTGTTTTAAACAATTTTCAACTCTATATTTTATATGAAATCACCAGTTTTAACCAATTTTTACTTCAAAACGTCGTTTCGAAAACATATGCTTTATTAACGTAGGACGATATTCTATTTCAAAACATGTTTAAATCAATTTTTGATTTTCCTCGTTCAAAGCACGTGTTTTAATCATCTTTCTCTTCCAAAACATGTGTTTTAATCAATTTTTGACATTTCCTATTTAAAATCGAGCGTTTTAATTGACATCTATCTCTATTCAATATCAAAACACAAGTTTTAACCAATTTTTCAATCAAAACAACAGGTGTTTTCAACAACGTTCAAAAACATATGTTTTATCAACGTTGGATGATATTCTACTTCAAAATATATGTTTCAATCAATTTTTGACTCCTTTAATTAAAGACACGTGTTTAAATCAACTTTCTGTTTTTTCGACTCTCCATTTTATAGCAAAGTATCAGTTTTAACCAATTTTTACTTCAAAACAGGTGTTTTAATCAAGGTTGGACGATATTCGTCTTCAAAACTATATGTTCTTATCAATTTTTGACTCTCCTGGTTCAAAATAAATATTTTAACCAATTTTCCGTTCCAAAGCACGTGCTTTAATCAATTTTCGACTCTATTTTATACTAAAACACTAGTTTTCACCAATTTTTACTTCAAAACAGGTGTTTTAACCAACATTTGATTATTATCGATTCCAAAACATATGTTCCAATCAATTTTTGAGTCTTCTACTTTAAGACACGTGTTTTAATTCAACTTTCTTTTCAAAAGCACGTGCTTTAATCAACGTTCGACTATTTTTGATTCCAAAAAAATATGTTTTATCAACATCGGTCGATATTCTACTGTAGCAACATGCATTTTAATCAATTTCTGATTCTCCATTCTAAAACATGCGTTCACCTTTATTATTTCGAAGAATATTCGAGAAAATCTTCGCATATACGTTAATATTTTGGTATATTTTTCAGCTTACGATACTTCTTCAAAGGATCCCCCGAGACGATTGTTGTCCGACGTCGTACGAACGCCACCCCCACGCCCAAGACACTCCCAGCGAAAGTTCAGCCGAATCTTCGGACGATTACACGAATGAAGAAGAAGATTGGGACAGCGGCGAAGGAAATTCCCTATTACCTAAACACGAACCCTGTGATTCCTCTAAAAGTTGATCTTCGATTATTTACTGATTCACATAATACATAACTGTATATATATATATATATATATATATATATATATATATATATATATATATATATATATATATATATATAAAGTTTGTTAGATTGTACATTGGCGTGTACAGATTTTTGTTTTCGCTTCGGACGTTTGTTACAGGGTATAGCGGAAGCTCAGTTTTAGGTTAGGTTATCGAAAATAAGAAGGGTGTGTGCCGAAATGACGGTAGATACTGTACGTTTTGTTGCCCTGAGAGAGTTTATTTGAACGAAAAAATGTTGAAATTAAAAAAAAAACGTTGGGGAACGAAGAGTTTCGATTTTTTTTGTACTCCGGTGTCTATAAGTATTTGTACGATGCTTGTTGTTTATGTTTTGGTTCGGTTTTTCAATTACCGTGTGTTTGTTTCGGTTTTCGATTTTTGTTTCTACTTAAAATCGAGCGTTTTAAACGTTTTTGCCTTATTTCTACTCTAAAACACGTTTTAATAAATTTTTACTATTTATTATCACAAAACATTAGTTTTAGACCTATTGTTTACTACAAAACTTGGTTTTCCACTAATTTTCATCTATTTCTCACTCTAAAATGTGTGTATAGTGATTTTTTATTCTTTCTTATTCCAAAATATGTGTTTTGGCTAATTTTTTCCTCGAATCTATAGTTTCAACTAATTTTGTAATACAAAACGTGTGTTTTAACCATTTTTCTACTGACAAACGTGTGTTTCAGCCAATTTGCTCCACTTTTCGTATTCAAGTCACGAGTTTCAATCCATTCCCTAACCTAAAACGTGTTTCAGTCAATTCTTCACTCTAAAGCACGAGTTTTTTTCATATCTTGTGTTGCATCGAATATTTGGCACATTTCTTATTACATGAGTTTCAATCCATTTTCTAATCTAAGGTATGTGTTTCAACTAATGTTTTACTAGATCAAAACATGAATTTGAAGCAATTTTCTTTTCGAAAACATGTGTTTTAATCAATTTTCTACTGTCAGACATGTGTTTTAGCAATGTTTCTCTCTAAATCACGAGTTTTGACTAATTTTCTACTCCACATCTTGTTTTTCATCATATAATGAATACTTTCAAGTTTCGGTTTATTATCTAACCTAAAATATGTGTTTTAATGAATGTTTGGCGTTTTTCCATCCCAAAACCAATTTTCTCGTGTCAAACGTGTTTCAGTCAATTATTGCAAGTTTCTTCTTCAAAATATGATTTTTAATTCATTTTCTAACCTAAAATGTGTGTTTTTTACCAATTTTTTTATGCCAAAATTGTTTCAGCTACTGTTTCATTCTAAAACACGAGTTTCAACCAGTTTTCACTCTACATCTGGTGTTTCATCTAATATTGGACAATTTTCTTCTCATTACATTAGTTTCAATCTATTTTCTAACCTAAAATGAGTGTTTTATTCAATATTTGACTTTTTCCTGCTCCAAAACATGAGTTCAAAGCAATTTTTTGATGCCAAACATTTTTCGGCAACTGTTTCATTCCAAAACCTTGTGTTTTCAACCAGTTTTTCACTCCACATCTGGTGTTTCATCCAATATTGGATCTTTTTTCCTCATTAAATGAGTTTTCACTTTTCCCTACTCCAAAACATGAGTTTTAAGCAATTACATGAATATCAATCTATTGCCTACCCCATAACATGTGTTTCAAGCAATGTTTTACGTCATTTTTACTCTAAACATGTGTTTTATATTGTTCTTGACAAGTTTCTATTCCAAAACATGTGCCTCAATTAATGTTTCACGCTTTTCTACCCCAAAAGATGTTTTTCAAATGTTTTTACCCCAAAACATGTGTTTAAAGCAATGTTCAACAATTTTCTACTTCAAACAAGTGTTTTACATAATATTTGTTTATTATTGAACAATTTAAAACCAATATTAGAGTATATAGGGGTGAGTTGGTGTCGGATAAGAAACTAGCTAATCAATTTACCCTTTATACCGATGTGTGAAAACCATTCCACATATGCTGTACCCCCAATAAACTACAAAAATATTGTTTTCTGAACTAAAAATACTAATAACCCTCAAATTTAAAAAAAAATGTCTATCGTAGAAACCAAATAATCTCTTCGTTTCCCCAAATTTCATGTTTGTTTTTTTGATATTTCGTTCAATCGAGTGAAAAAAAAATGATTTAAGTACAAATATTTAAGTTGTAAGATAAAATTGCGATCCTAGGAATTAGTTGAAACATTTTAATAAAATTATTTTTAATCAAAACGAATTCGACGCCGTTAAATAATTTTTCAAATAAAATTTCCAATACACCCGGTATATATTTTGGAATCACACGGAATCAGATCTGGACGGATAACGCGCCCCTGTTCGTTTTACAAAATTTTATTATCCATTCTGGGATACACTGTAATTTAATTATAAAAAATATATATCATATAAAAGTATTTTATATATTTTTTTTAAATAGAAAAAAAATGATGTACAAATTAATTTTTTTTTAATTTATTTTCCTATTTTTTAAGTAAAGTACGAAGTTTATTTTTGTATAAGTGAAAAAATGATTGACCGTTTCGCTTGCCCCGATTTCCGACTTACCCTGTACGAACACCTAATAAGGGCGACTCCACTGTGTAAATATATATATTTATATATATATATTTTTTTTTAAAAGAAATTAATTTTTTTAAGTATCGTTTACTATTTAGCGAACAGATTTATTGTTTAATCTAATTTTTAAAGTGAAAAAGTAGGAAACGAAAAAAAAATCAAGTTATGCCCTACGACCTTTAAGATACGTGAAAAATAGAATACAAATATTTTTATATGTGTTTATTTTATTTATACCTACCCGATTTTTCAGCCCACGGACTAAATATGTTGATCCAGTTTTAACTAATCCGGTCCTGTCTACAATAATTGTGTTGCCAAACTTGGAGGTTAGAAGTTCCTTACCGGAATTTTCAGAACATTGATTATTTCATCAATTTACATTTTTAGTTCGATTCTTCTTTGATATTTTGAATCGACAAACGTATTTTTACAAGAATCGAATGAATCGTAATCGATTCTTTAGAAATCGCTTTTTGTTGACGTACATTGAATGAAAAATAAAAGGAGCAATACATGATAGTAGTGACCAGGATGGTTGCTACATATGGCAGTATCAGTTTTACTATAAGCGTGCAATTTAAAAATTATTTGTCTTGTAAGTAGGATAATTCTAAAGCTTTTCTAATGTAATTTGAACTAAAAATTTATAATTAGAAGGTATCTCATAGAATACAAATATTTTTGTGTTCATTTTATTTATACCTACCCGATTTTTAATCCCACAGATTAAATTTATTTATCGTTTCTCAACTAATCCGGTCCTGTCTACAATATTGTGTTGCTAAACTTCGAGGTTAGAAGTTCCTTACCGGGACTCTTTAAAATTTTGATTGTTTCATCAATTTACATTTTTAATTAATTCTTTTTTTCGTAAACAACTATTTTGAACCAAAAAATGATATAACGTTAAAACGATTTAGCAATATTGATGTTTTGAATCGAAAAACTTTCTTTTACAGGAATATAGTCTTTAGAAATCGAATTTCCGTTTTTAATAGAAGCGAAAGTCCCTACTGGTTAAAGTCTATTGAATTAAAATTGAAGGAGCAATAAATAAAAGTAGTAACCAGGATGGTTGTTGCATATGGCGGACGGTAGTATCGGCCATAGCATAGGCGTGCTGCAAATATTATACTAGGGTATTAAAATGAGTTTTATCGTGAATTTGAATTACCAAAAAAAGATTAAATCCTCCAAAAAATAACTGGATAATTTTTTTTCAAAATCAATAATCTTTAATCATCTACCAGAGCTATAAAAAAAGTGCCCCAAAGTATAGATCAAAATAATGAAAAAACAATTGTGGAATCGATTTTTTTATTATTCTTTTTTCAAATTGAAACAAAAAACAGTACACTGTTCATAAGAACTTCACAAGCGGATATTAAGACCTCGAAAAATCAACTTTACAATAATACTTCGTATAAAAAAAACTAAGACGTATTTACAAAAGTAAGGAATGAGAGAGAGAAAGAACATATTACAACACATGCTCTAAAAAATTATTTCATTTAATCCACTTCCTCCATACGCGAAGCATCTTCCCCATCACCGGCCTCAGCAGCCGGAGCTTCCCCAGTTGGAGCATCTTCAGTCAACATTGATTCTTCTTCGTCAATACCCAAACCGAGCTTGATCATTCTGTATATTCGGGAAGCGTGAACTTGAGGTTCGTCCAAAGTGAATCCGGAGCTAAGTAGAGCAGTTTCAAACAGTAAAATAACCAAATCTTTAACTGCTTTATCGTTCTTATCAACTTCAGTCTTTTGTCTAAGGTTCTCGATGATGGAATGATCCGGATTGATTTCCAAATGTTTCTTAGCCGCCATGTAACCCATAGTTGAAGTATCCCGAAGAGCTTGAGCCTTCATGATACGTTCCATATTAGCCGTCCATCCGTACTGCGATGTTACTATACAACAAGGAGATTCCACTAAACGATTTGACACTACAACCTGTAATTAAAACATTATTTGTACAAAACAAAAAAAATCAAAATAATCAATATTCATACCTTTTCAACTTTATTATCGAGGATGCTCTTCATAACTTTACATAATCCCTCGTATTTAGCTTTATCGTCTTCGCGTTTTTTCTTTTCTTCTTCATCTTCAGGTAATTCTAAACCTTCTTTGGTTACTGATACTAGAGTCTTTCCGTCATAGTCTTTAAGTTGTTGGACGACGTATTCATCGATGGGTTCCGTCATGTAGACGACTTCGAATCCTCGCTTCTTGACGCGTTCTACAAAAGCGGAATGAGCGACTTGGTCCTTGTTTTCACCAGTGATAAAGTAGATGTGTTTTTGATTCTCCTTCATGCGACTAACGTAGTCCTTGAGAGAGCACGCTTCGTCTCCACTGGCAGATGTGTGGTAACGTAATAGATCGGCGAGTTTAGCTCGGTTCTGCGAATCTTCGTGGATACCCAATTTGATGTTCTTGGAAAATTGTTCGTAGAATTTCTTGTAACCGTCTTTATCTTCGGTAAGTTCTTCGAATAGATCCAAACATTTCTTTACCAAATTCTTGCGGATCACTTTGAGGATCTTGTTTTGTTGAAGCATTTCTCTTGAGATGTTCAAAGGCAAATCTTCCGAATCTACTACACCTTTAATGAAATTGAGGTATTCAGGAATGAGATCTTCACAGTTATCCATGATGAATACTCTTCTTACGTAAAGTTTGATGTTGTTCTTCTTTTTCTTGTTTTCAAATAGATCGAAAGGTACACGACGAGGTACAAAGAGTAACGCCCTAAATTCCAATTGACCTTCGACGCTAAAGTGCTTAACAGCTAAATGATCTTCCCAATCGTTGGTTAACGATTTGTAGAATTCACCGTATTCTTCTTGGGTGATATCATCGGCGTTTCTAGTCCAAATAGGTTTAGTTTTGTTCAATTCTTCATCTTCAGTGTATTTCTCTTTGATGGTTTTCTTTTTCTTCTTCTTTTCATCTTTCTTATCCTCGTCTTCGTCTTCTCCTACGTCTTCAATCTTTGGTTTATCAGATTCCTCTTCTCCTTCCTTCTTTTCTTCTTCAGCTTCATCATCACTCAATTCCTTTTCTCTTTCTTTTTCTACGAGTAATTTAATGGCGTAACCGATGAATTGCGAGTGTTTTTTAACAATTTCTTTGATTTTGTTTTCTTCTAAAAATTCAGTTTGATCTTCTTTGATGTATAGGATGATTTTAGTACCACGACCTAGGGGTTCACCATGATCCGGGCGAATAGTGAAACTACCTCCTGCAGATGATTCCCAAATGTATTGTTCATCGTCGTTACTCTTGGAAACCACTACTACTCTATCCGCAACCAAATACGCCGAATAGAAACCAACACCAAACTGTCCAATCATACTGATATCGGCACCGGCTTGAAGGGCTTCCATAAAAGCTTTAGTTCCAGATTTGGCAATCGTACCCAAATTATTGACGAGATCGGCTTTAGTCATACCAATTCCGGTATCAATGATAGTTAATGTACCATCGGCTTTGTTGGGAATAATTTTAATGTGAAGATCTTTACCGGAATCGAGACATGATGGATTCGTAAGAGATTGGTAACGGATTTTATCCAATGCATCTGAGGAGTTTGAGATTAACTCTCTTAGGAAGATTTCTTTGTTAGAATAAAATGTGTTAATAATCAGACTCATCAATTGGGCGATTTCCGCCTGAAAGGCGAAGGTCTCGACATCACCGCTTTGTGCTTCTTCAGGCATCTGTAAATATTTCTCTAATTACTTTTCAATACAAATCATGAAAAGTAAATTCGAATTTCAGCTAATGAAATTTGAGGAGATTAATTCCATTTAAAAATAAGACTTCAATTGAAAATGAAAAAGTTTTGAGAAAATTTCCAGAAAAATGAGGCTAAGAGAAACAATTATGTAGTTTTTCAACAAAATATGCTTTAAAATTTTCTTAAATATCAATACATATTAGAGAAGATTTTAAATTTAGTAACCTCACAAGTTACAATTTCGCAACAAATTTCAATAAAGCCGGTTCACTTTATTTAAACGAGATACAATTTGGAAATAAAAACAAATTATATCATGAGGATTTATTAATATAAACTCACCTTGCTAGTTTTACACTAAAAAACCACTAGTTATTTATGAAAATCGCTTTGAAAATGCTTTGGAAAATCACTTCCAAGTCTCACGTTCACTGAACGAGTGCAACTTCTAATTTGACACAAGCGCGTATAACCGGTTGCTTTTATAGCCAACTTACCTCTAGAATATTCCAGAACATTCTCACACATTTTCCATGCGTTTTCGACGAATAGAACGTTCGATGAACGAAGATAGAAATATATTTTGTCTTAGTTCATTTCCTGTTTTCTTAGCGCTAAATTTAAATCGACATATTCGGAAACATTGAATATACAGAAAGTTTGAGAAATTTCTAGAAATCAATAATATTATATTATGATGATGTTCTTGTCATGAAATTTTCAATTGTAAATTGATTTATTAAATTAAATAATAATTTGTGAACGGAAAAGTTGTTTTAGATAAATTTTTGGGGGAAATGGGGTAAAATTATTACAACATAACAATATATTCAATATAATATACGTTACTTCTTTGTTTATATATTAAAAGAACACATTAAATCTTTTAAAATTTATGTATGGAAAGCCCTTTAAGTAATACGAAATAATTGAACAGATATAAATTACAAACATTATAAACCGGTATTTATGATGAGTTGAAAATTATTTTTGTATATATATTTTGTATATATTTTTAATAAATAACAGTTGCTTTTACAATTTTTTATATGAAAAATTCCAACTTCATCACCTGTTTTTGAGATAAATTAAAATACGATATTTTCTACTCTACTTGAATTGTTTTTTTTATATGAAAAACAATTTTTTATACTCTAGGAATCTCTTAAAAAAATAGTTTCCATAAAAGAAAAACGAAATACTTTTAAAGATATATAAGGAAATCCATATATTTCTAGAACAATTCTAGAAATCAATAAAAACCACCAAAGTAGTGAGGTTAAGATGGAAGCACGCCAATTTATAAGGAAACACGTACTTTGTGGCGCCAAATATTTAAAAAAATATTTTCCGAAAAAAAAAACTATAACGCTATGTGAAATATTTCACAAAATATATTTTAGTTCGATTTTCTATACCTAATATTCTAATCAAAATAAATTTAGATTAGTATAAATAATAAATACATAAAAAACGTACATCTAAACGTCAAAATTATTGAGGTTATGTTACTTTAAGAAATTATACAAATTAAAATTTAATTAATCAAAAAATGTATGTATGAAACTATTAAAAATGTGTTCAACAACGGTTATAAAAGGAGAAAAGGCTTCAAAATCTACGGAAGGTATAATTACGTACGAAATAAACATACATATATACGATTTATTTATCATTTTTCAGAAGATGCAGAAGCGAATTTCAGAATATACGGTATTATCTCTTATTTCGTAGTATTAGTTGTTATAGGATTACCGATATGGTGGTATACTACAAGAGTATATAGAGCGACACTACCTCTTGTACAAATGCAAGACGTGGAGCTTAAAAACACGCAAAATGACTACGGGATGCCTTTAAGTCTAGAATACGACATACTAGTATCATTCGTACATCCAGATCCGTTTAACCCTACAATAGACTTACGTGGTGTTGAAATCGAAGAAAATTTAAGACCGTTTTTGGATAAAATATCGCCCGTATCGGATTTTATCGTTAAATCCCAGTGGTTGTTTCTTTTAGATTTGGGCGTAACTCCCTCAAAAACGGAACAATATTTAGTGTTGAAGGAAGAACAATTACCGCATATTATTACGCCGTTAGAAAGTAAATTGTGGTCTCATATATCTCCAAGACCGACGATAAATCTAGTTCTTTATTTTGCTAGATGTGATGATCTTCCTTTGTATATATTCGGTAACGATGATAAAAAAGTGGAAAGTAATGCGTTTCTTAGTGCTCGTTGGGGTGGATTTTACATAATTAATGCCGATAAAACTTCGTGTGAAAAGGGGGTTTTTAAACCGGATGTAAATGCAGTGACATCAACTTTTATTACACATATACAGAGATTATTCAAAATTGATAACATTACAGGTGAGTTTATTTATATAGTTATTAATTAGAATTCATTTTTGGGTCTAATTTAATAGATAATGTACTTTTTTTAAATAACTTTTATTTAAATATTACTGATGATGATCTAAATTAGGTTGGAACGTTATATTTCTTTTATAAAAATATTGAAAATTTCAATTTTACGATCAAATATAGTGTGGACCCCACTTCCAAACATTTTCCTTAAATATTTTCAGACACGGATAACATTTACGAATTAAAAATGCGTAAAGCGACCGAAATGGTAGATTCCACAAGGAGAACTTTGAAATCCCTTGCTGGGTTGTTGTCCGAAATAAAGAGTATCGTTATAAGCGACGACGTAGGGAATAAAATAAGAGTGGCCGTGGAAAACGCTGATTTAGCGCAAAAGTTTTTGGCACAAGGGGACGTCGATGAAGGTTTAAAATTTGCTAAAATCGCTTTTTCGCATTCAGAACGAGCTTTCAGCGATCCCTCTTTATTATCACTCTTGTATTTTCCAGAAGATCAAAAGTAAGTCTAATAAAAATATAATTTATACACCCTGTAGATAGAATACATCAACTTTTTGAGATTATTTTTAGGGAGCACTTAATATTTTTTCTATTACACCCTGTATTTGATTTCATACTTAAAACCCTTTAAATTTCTCCATTATAACAATAATTTATTGTTGGAATATATTATACAGGATGTTTAAAAAGTTGTTTATGTAAATCTGTATAGTATTTAGTGATGATCTATGGTAGCCATATTTTTTAAGGAATAATTAGGAAAAATATTGACTATATTAACTGTTATGATTATAATACAGGGTCATTCATTGAAAAATATTAGAAATTTAGAAATATCATGTATCACCTTGTATTAGTTTTGACAATTGTTAGTAAAATCGATGATTTTTACGAGTTTTGTTAATAATTAAAGAAAACTATTGATATAGTTCATCATTATTCAATTTCTAATTATACAGTGATTTGAAGTTATTTAGATTTATGACAACTATTGTTTATAATTTTATAAATTGTATAACATTCTAAAATTCCAAATTATTGTGATGGAAAAGAAGAGGTGATCCATTTGAAATTTCTAAAATACTGACTAAAAATTGTGATTGTATTTTAATTCACACCCTGTATTAGCTAATTATTGCTATTATACATCATTATTCAATTAACTACAAAACGTATTATTGTGAGGAGGATTTTAAATTTGTAATAATATACAGGGTGTTTATATAAAAAAATCACTTATGATGTAGCACAGTGTCATGGACGACTCTGTATATTTACAGATAATTTAAAAAAGTGAAAAGAAAAGCTCCCTATTATATTTATACAACCCTATTTTAATTTAATTCGCTTATTAAGGGTACGAACAGAACAATTGGGTTGATATCGACATCTATGTAAAACACAAAGTAAATTACTGTGGAGGTTTAGAAGGGTGTCTTCTAGGGGGTGCGGCATAGACGCTTCTGATAATCAAATGGGGTTGTTTTACATGGATGTCTTTTGTGTGGAATACATGGATACGTTTGGCGTTCCTTATTGATAATGGTATTCCCTTAAACGGTTTCTTTTCGAATTTATTGGGTATTCTAAGAACAGTTTTTGGGGATATTACTAGTGACAGCTGACATTTCATGTCACGCAACTATTTAATTTGACAGTGGTCTTAACTCGACTGAGCATTACAGGTAACAGCTTTGTAATGTGATGTCAACACCGATATCAATCTCAACTGTGGCCCTCTTCTTCTGTTCGTACCTTAAAGCAAAATGTTACAAAGTGGAACATTTTTTTTAGGTACGCTGTATACATTCCCTTATTTTTGCCTATAATGATTCCAGTTATTATGTCGCTATCGACACTTAGAAAATGGATTATGGTAAGAAAGAAGAAAATTGATTAAAAATGACCGAGTTGTAGGGTATTTTTGTTTGAAAACCGTTTTTTGTTTTCTTAAATTTTGTAATAATTAACAAATATAAATATATAACTATAAAATTGAAAAATTTAGTTTTTCGTTTCCAAGAACCTAATGATAATTTTCTTTAAATTAATCATTCGAAATTTAGGTTACAATTAAATCTGATTTTTCTACATATGACAGATGTCTAAATCTCGTAAGACATTTTTCGCGAGTCACATTAAAATTATAATGTTTGGGATTCGCAAAAAACTACCTAATATGGCATTACCAATCAGACATCTGTCATATGAAGTACTAGATATCTAGGTAAAAGCTAGTTTATTAAATTTTTTTGAAAATAATATCGCTATGTGGAACGCCCAAAAGAGTATTTCAGATGCTTAGTGGAATGCAGCATATGTAATATAAGTGACTCGCAAAAAACTACCTAAAATGGCAGATAATCATGACTTTATTTACATGACAGATGACTAATCTCGTAGGGCATTTTTTCGCGAGTCACATAATGTAATTTTAATGTATTTACAAGTTAGGGATTCACAAAAAATTGCCTAATATGGAAGTTCATTTCATTTTTTTGAAAATAAATCATTCCACTATGTTCCAATTGTTACAACTTGGTATGTATCTAGATCAAGGTCTCTTCTACAAAACTTTGAAAGGTTATGTTATATTAAGTTTTTGAATTTTTTTAGTCGACTGCTTAACTGATTTACATTAAAGAAAAATCAAAATATCTTCCGCGGAAATGATGAAATATTTAGTGTTTCGTCACAAGAATGCTTCAAAAGTACTTATAGTATTCTATACCGAATAGATTCTCATGGTTGCTTGAGTTTCGAAATTTCCGATAGTTTTTTCAACTCACCACTTGACAAGTGTCATCGGGAATGTTAGTCATGACGTTATCAGTGACGTTCTCTCCACGACCACAACGATCGTAGTCGCTATGTGGAACGCCCAAAAGAGTATTTCTGACGCCGTGGATGCTTGGTGGAATACACCGCATATAAGTGACTCGTAAAAAACTGCCCAAGATGGCATCACTGATTAGACATCTGTCAAGTACTAGATTGACAGATGTCTAATTATAACCTCAATATTTAACTGAGAGTCGAAGTTTTTTTATGATATAACTTGTAAAAATAAATAAAACACGTAAATAATTAATGTTTATTCGTTATAACCGTAAATATTTACATTTTCTAATCAATAAATTAAATTAAACTAATTTACAGAAACTAAACTTTTAAAAATGTGTTTTTTTTTTTCGAATATAAGATTTACTGAAAAAATAGAGGATTAGTAAAATGAATCTTTTACGTTATTTTAGCAATTACCGACTACAAAAAACAGCTTTGAAATGCAATAATTGTCTCGAAACACGATCAATTTGTCTGTGATTCATTTTCAAGTTCGTTATGATGGAGATTCAACTAAATTGCCCACCGTCATGCCGCTGTTGCCTCATAGACAAACATTTTACATAAACTGGCGTATCTCTGTCAAATTCGGACTCATTTTAGCGTTGTTGCCAGATTCTCTAGCTCATAGATAAATATTTTACACAGACTGATGTATTTATTTCAAAGTTCCAATTAAACATTCAAAGATCAATAGATTCTCGACATATTCAACCTCAATTATTAGAAAAATCAAGATATATAGTATGCTCAAAAAAAATATTGTGAGATTAATCGACCTGATGACGGTCAACATTGGACCCGAAAAGGTGATAATTAACTATTTTTCAAAAGTTTTAGAAGTAGAAATGAAACTATCAAAACTAAAGCCAATCACAGACAACTTCGCGTTATAGGATCGGTGCAAACGATTAAAAATAAAATCGATTCGATGAATCGATTATTAATCGATCTTAACGGCAGCGTAAATTTTTCTGACGAAAGCGTACGCCGCGAGAAACCCTATAGAACCGGTAAGTAACCAAAAAGTGAATACCATAAGACCGGTATAACCGATATAAAGTAAAGTCGGTATGAATTCCGTTATTTCCAGAACTGTCATAAAATAGAATAGAGAATATCCTAGGATATAGAGGGCGCTGCCGCCGGAAACGATAAAACTCCTCCACCACCAATGGTAATCCTGTAAAATGAAGTTTTGGTGAAATTTTTATTATTTGAGGTTGTTATTAGAAAAAAAAAATGATTAAATGTATACTTACTTCTCCACAAAGTTGGAAATATACCATAACTATGGATATTTGGGAACAGGAGATAATCAATATGAGGAAAACTAGGAAAAGGAAACCGAATAGGTAATAGAACTGATTTTTCCATATGGCAGTGAATATGAAGAACAGCTCGATGAATACTGCTCCGAACGGTAGTATACCAGCCATTAAGGTACTGAAAAAGTATGTTACGTTAAGAAAAATATATAAAATTAATAAAAAATGTTGAGACAAAATGATAATTAGTGAATTAATGTCACCGCAAACCCAAATTGTCTCGAAATTTGGACATCTCTATCAATTCACGGTTTTTGGTCAGTTCGGCTCGTTTATGACCATCATTTTGGGGTACAAGTTGATGCAAGGCAAATGTAACAATTAAAAGCTTTTATCTTCACAATTGAATCCCTCCAGGTCTTTTCTCAACTCTGCAGGTCTCTCCCTTTGACTTTTCCCAATTCGTGGTGTTCTAAATAGAACTTCTATGGTTTTTGGACAATTTCATTCGTTTATAACTTAATTTCAGTGCTACAAGTTGATGCAGGCCTAAGTACACCAGTTATAAAGTTTTTTTCCCACAATTGCATCCCTCCAGATCTTTTCTCATCTTTCCAGATCCCTTCCTTGGTTTTTTCTCATCTCTTGGTGTCCTAAATAGAACTTTGAAGGTCCATATATTCTAGTTTCTTCAATGAAAATGTCCAATTCAGTTTTCTTTTTGATTTCTTCATTATATCAACTTTTTTTTCACAATTGCATCCCTCCAGGTCTCTTCCTTGGTTTTTCTTATCTCTTGTTGTCCTAAATAGAACTTTGAGGGTCCATATGTACTAGTTTCTTCAATAAAAATGTCCCATATAGTTTTTTTTCAGTTTCTTCATTTTATCAACAAAGTAACTTTGACTCTCCAATAGATTTGCTTCAATTTTCATCTCAACAGATGAATTCTATCATGAATCTTTTGATTAATACACATTTTTTGACACTAAAATTTTTGAAGTACAATTTAATAAAGGCCAAATACAATTTTTTTATCTATCTAAATCTGTTCATTGGTCTTCTCCAATAATAAATATCTCTATTAGTGCAATTTTTGAGACGATTTGGCTAAGTTATGACAAAATGTTTGAACCACAATTTGATGCAGGCAAAATACAGTGTCGAAAACTTTTTTTCCCATTATTATATCCCACCAGGTATTTTCTCTTCTTTCTAGGTATCTTCCTTGGACTTTTCCAATCATGAATCTATTGATTACTACAAACTTTTGTCTAATTTGACTCGTTCACAACCCAATTTCTGAACCACAAGTTGATATAGGCAAAGTGCAATGATGAAAAACTTATTTTCATAATCGAATCCCTCCAGTTCTTTCCCCTTCTCTCTAGGTGTCTTCCCTGGACTTTTCTAATAATGAAGCTCTTGATTATTGCAAGTTTTGGGATAATTTGGCTCAGTTATAACAAAATTTCTGAAGCACAAGTTGATACAGGCAAAATGCAGTGATCAAAATCTTCTTTCCACTATTGCATCCCTCCAGGTCTTTTTTCATCTATATCGGTCTCTTCTTTGGTGCTTTCCCATTATAAATATCTTCATCACTGCAAGTTTTTGGACAATCTGATATCTCCAGGTCCCTCCTAGGTCATATTCGACCCTTTAATAATCTAAATAGATTTTTAGTGATACATCTGTTGTTTTCTTCTGTTTTTGTGCCTCAAATCATTTTCAGTACCTCCTTCATCATATTTTTTTCTTTATTTTCAATGTTACAAACATAAACTGAGATAAATGGTTACCAAACCTTCAAACTCACCATAAAATTGGATTCATATACCAATGTTGGTCCGGTACTTGTCTCGGTATTTGATTAGTTCTAACGGGATGTTGGTAAGGCTGTTTCCTGTATCCGAAATAATAACCCAAATAAACCAAAGGTAAAGAAACGAATACCCACATCAACAATAGACTAATCATCGCGGAAAACGGTACAGCGCCACTACTCGCCTAAAAACAATTAATTAAAACAACCACAATTCAAAATGAGATAAAAAAAAACTTACTTTTCCCCAAATGAAGAAATTCAAAAAGAAACAAGTCAAACCGACTACGGCAGGATATAAAACCGCCGTTAGAAAAGCGGCTTTCTTCCATTCCCGCCCCTTCATGGTTTTATACAATCGAGCAGATAAATATCCGGCTACTGCCCCATGTATCATGTAGAACGTAATGGCCGCAGTGGTGAGGGCCCCTCGAGAAGCCGGTGACAACATACCCAACATGGCGAAAACTAAAACAATCAAAATATATTTTAAAAGTATTGAAGAAATATAAGTTACTTACATATGGTAATCAATGACATTAATAATATTTGTATCCCGGAACCCACTAGGGCGGCGAATAACCTCGAATACCTAGGCGGTCTGAAAACGTCCCCGTGCACTAATTTCCAACCGGTTTCTTCGATGGTTTCGTCGTAACTATCGTCTGCGTTATATTTAGCGATGTCTCTTCGAAGTGTGCGCACCATTATCATAGTTAGTATCCCTAAAATGTCATCGAGTGATGAAAAAAATTGAAATTTATTCAAAAATTTTTACTTACCGGATAAAAAGAAAATTACAACTATAGAATTTATTATAGAAAACCAATGGATTTGAGCGTCAGTCATGGCTAGGTAAGTGTCCCATCTAGATGCCCAACTTACGGATGTTTCCAACCATTCTACTTCGTATGTAAAATATAATTTTGTACCGGCTACTGGATCGACGTCTTGTGATCTTGGTTTGTTTGGAAAACTACATGTCGTACCGTCGAATTTCATTTCGTCTTTATGTATAGATTTCGCTGTTGCTCGAAAACCTACTACCCTGTATACATTCCTAAAATGTAAATATTGATAATGTAATTTTTGTAAAATTATAAAAGAATGATCTAAAATATGGTGCATCTATTCGAAAGAGATCCATTTGTTGAATTTTTTCAACACAAATTAAAAAAATATAATTCTTAACCTCAATTTTTTTTTATTTTTTATAAACCGGTCAATTACATTGTAATCCTACATAGGTAACTTAATGCCTGAGCATCCAGGATCTATTTTGATCCACTTGCTTTCTATAAAGCTGATTTTTATTTGAGTAAATTTATAACTAACTTTGTATCCGGCTCGAAGGACCAGAAAGTGCTAATGGAAAATAAAAGAAAGAAAACTACGGAATTTGAGCCAACGAAGAGTGAATTACAGAAAAAGATGCCAAAAAAAAAACAAAAGAGGTTAAGTTTTTTAAACACCTGAAATATCTAAATAACAGGCAGAGACACTGGTAATAAAAACTCAAGTAACAAATTAGATGTTTTCAAAATGTTCTAAAATGCCTAGCCTACCATTTCCGGCTCGAAGGACCAGAAAATTGAATTTTGACTATGTGTGTAATACTGGAAATTCCAAAATTCTAAAATAATTGGAAATAAATGGAATATCTCGACTACCGTTTTTGTAAATTACTCAAAATTGCACTTTCTGGTCCTTCGAGCCGGCTATATAGGCCAGAAAGTGTAATTTTAAGTGTTTGGTTGAATAGCAGTGTTGGCCGTAAGCGAGCAAAAATTGAATTTTGTTCTCTCTTTGAGAAATAATTTCAAAAAATATAATTCAGGCTGCAAAATAATTTTCAAGAGAAAAGAGAGGAACAAAGACATTCGGTTTTTTTTGCATAACATTCCTTTCTGCTTGAAATCATTATCCAAATTGCATTTGTTTTTCTTATCCGTGACTCATTGTTCATTTTCACACCCCTCAGTATTTTTGGGCATCTTCAGCACTCTTCTAGGTTAGTATCCAGGACTCACACTCAGTCTAATTATTGTTTTGTACAATTTCTGCTGCTATTGAGATTCCTTTCAGAATATTATTCAAGAACCCCATTGTTCTACTACCCTTTGCTATCCGATTTTCTAGCTCTTTTATCTCATCAGCTGTATGCGTCATCAGCACTCCTAGATAATCAAAGGATTCAACTCTTCGTCCTCAAAGGTCTGTTTTCCCCCTTCATTCTTCATTTACAATTGAATTTGCATGTTTTTGGTCTTTCCCCCGGGAAATGGCTAGTTAATATAATATTGTCTGCATATAGTAAAATTTGATGCTTCTGGTAATAGATTAAACCTTGTGCATGTATTTGCACTTTCTTTATGATCACTTCCATTGTGAGGTTAAAACTTAAAATAGGTAAATGGTCCCCCTTTTCCCTTCTGATTTCCTTCGTTCTAATAATACTTTGATCCCAGTTCTAGTCAACAGTCAGTTTCACTATTTTTATTAGTTTTCTTGGGGCACCTTAAAGTTTTAAAATCAACTTTGTTCTTTCTATTATAAGTTATTGCTATTCCGCTGTGTTTTGCCCCTCCTTAAATCCTCCTAGTTATTCATCGACTCTAGCACTTATTTCATCTACTATTTATCTTATATACTTGGGCCTTGAAAAATTTGTTTTAAGATACAGAAGATATAAATGATTTACTGACATAAAGTTACAAAAAACTTGATGAAATACTCACGGTTCAGGATTATGATACAACAAAGTAAGTTTCAGATGATTATTGATGAAACTTCTGTCCCCTACAATATTACCAAGTCTATAGCCGTGTTCTAGTTGATTTTCGTTTGTCTCTACATTGAAAATTTGTGTTGCTGCAGGTAAATTATCAACTAACCTAAAATTACAGACAGAGACAATATTTTAGATACATTTTAGAAGGAAATGATACAAACAAAGAGACCAAAGGACAATTAGCAGTAGCAGAAACAAAAACAACAAAATATGAAATGAGAAAAACAACTGACAATACAGAAATTGATACTAGAGAAGGCGCAAGGAATAGATCAAATATCGACAAACATGGTAAAAGGGGTAGAAATGGAAATAACAATAAAAATATACTTAACAAAATATATGATACAGAAGAAATGCCAGAAGATTGAAAAATGGGTATAAGTACACAAATAAATAAGAAGATAATAATAGAAAACGGACTAAGGGATGATATAGAAAAAACCAAAGAAGATTCAAAACAAGGATTTAAAACAAACAAAAAGCACTAAGAAAAGACAGGTACATCTGTGTTTTATAGATTTCGAAAAATCATTTGACAGAATCAATAGAAATAAATGTACAATACAAATAAAAGGGTTAAGACAATGATGTGTACTAATCCCATTATTGTTTACTATAGTATTAGATAAAGGAATAAAAAGGAACAAAAAAGACAGTATAAAATTGGTCATGGTAAAATTAAAGAATTTGGATTTAAGAAACGAAGATAAGAAGCTGAAAGGAGAAGATATATAAGATAAAACTAGAAGAGTAAACAAGAAAACTGAAACAAATGGAAGATTATTTAAGTCAATTAAGAGAGTTTCTAGCCAAAATAGGAGAAACAGAAATAAATAAAAAAAAGTACCCATATCCAAAGTGACATGTGGATTTGAGACATCGACACTCACACAGATATAAAAAACAAAATACTAAGTACAGAAATTGGAGAAGGATCATTAAGATGATCTGACTATGTTATGAGAATAGAAAAAGAAAAGAAGGTCATAGAAAGAAAGGAATTGAATTAGAAAAATAAATATGTCAGGGAAAAAACGAAGAATAAGGTGACAGGAAATAAAACAAGATATTTGATGAGAAAGAATGGAAAAGGGAGCTATGTAATAACTCAACTTCAACGATTTTTACACCCAGAAAATGTAAAATAACATTACGATTAACTAAATAAATAAAAACTTACAAATGTACAAAATATTCATGTTGAATTCTATCGTATACAATTTGAGATTCTCCTACACTCCAATGGATAGGTTTGTCTGGAGAATTACAAAGTAAAGTACAAGGAGTCGGTTCGGCCATTTTCACTACATATGGGGTATTCACAATCCGATCTCCTCTCAAAACTTCCCCCAAATTTTCTGATTTGTAATGTATGGCATCTGAACCCCCTTTTGGTAAACAAAAAGGTAATGAATAGTATTCGTAAGGTAGTTGAGTATGTATACTGGTCATTTTTACAGCCTTAACTTCAATTGGATCACCTAAGAATCAAATTTAATTATTCAAATGTATTTGTTGGATAAACGATTTGTGTTACCTTTTTTGAAATCCGTAGGTGCCATTCCTGGTACATAAAACTGTTGACTTAAACCTAACCACGTTGTTAATATAATGAATTTAAAAAATAATCTGTAATTCTAAAAAGGATATTAAATTGAGGTTATACATATATTGAACGAATTAATATACTTACAAGGCAATTCATCTTAAATATATATCTATATATATATATATTTTTAAAGATCTACACGTAAGTTCATTAACGTTATTTTTAATGTTAAATTCTATCAAAATTCATTGTATATTTTCTTTTGAGAGAAAAATAACCTTATGACAATTCCTTTAAACGTACACAATGCTTTGTTAAAATTCGTACACGAAAAATATGATCGATGTGTCAATTTTTGAATATTGTCATTCGGTGCAGAACAGTTAACAAAGTAACAGGCTAGCTACTTAATATTTGGAAAGTATTTTACTCCATGATATGATTAAGTTAAATAAATTTCATATATTGAAATTTTTAATAAATTTCATATATTGAAATTTTTCTATTCAAAATTTTAATATCTAGTTCTATGATATTAGGGACGCACATCAAAATTGATTTATCTGTGGTCGAGTTATCCATAGAGTTCATATTAAAGATAGATTGTTGCTTGTTCAACTAGATCGAAAGAGTTGATAGTGAGAATATGAACATCACTCTTTACTTTGTCGTGATTGGGTCGCTATTATACCGAAGTTGCGAGTGGTGGTAACGATAAAGGAATTAGAAGTGATTTGAGAGAGATAGAGAGGGGTGAATCAATTCTCTTTGCTTCTCTTTTTATCGTACAATTCCACTTCCATGTCTTTCTCTCTATTTTTAATATTAACTCTATGAACTTAACCAGAACTAAGACGCAATTTTCCATTTTGCTCTAACTTAATTGACATTGAAGGAAATGTCAAAGCTAAAAAATCCCAGAGAGAAAATTGAGTGTTAATAATTTTTTCTTTGTCAATGAGCGATAGGTTATTTCCGATTTTACAGTAGAGTGTGCGATCACAACTTTAAGAAATTAAAATGCGATTTGATTTAAATTATTTCGAAGTTACATCATAAAAAAAAAACTTAACTCAAACGAAAAATGGCAGATACTGCGTTTACTAAAAATGAAGTGATTGGACTCGTAGTGAGATTAACCCTAGTGTCTGCAGTTACGTTTTTAAGTATAAAATGGATTATGAACCAGGTGGATCCAACAAATAAAAACAAGAAAAAAGCTAGACAACGAGCCGAAGAACAACTAAAAAGATTGACATCATCGGGAAATGCTCCTCTTTATATCGAGAAACTGAACGATTACGAAATGATGATAGCCGCTCATCTAGTTCATCCTCAAGATATCAAAGTTACATGGAATCAAATAGCTGGTTTAGAAGGACTCATTCAAGAACTTAGAGAAACTGTTATTTTACCTATACAAAAAAAGGAATTATTTGCCGATTCTCAACTAACTACGGCTCCGAAAGGTTCGTAATCGACTGTTTAATAATATATGATTATAATATTGTTATCCACAGGTGTTTTACTACATGGTCCACCAGGGTGTGGCAAAACATTAATAGCCAAAGCGACCGCTAGAGAAGCGGGTACCCGTTTTATTAATTTAGATCTTTCCATCCTAACGGACAAATGGTATGGGGAGAGTCAGAAATTAGCAGCGGCTGTTTTCACCTTAGCAGTCAAAATACAACCTTGCATCATCTTCATAGACGAAATCGACTCATTTTTGAGGTCTAGAACTAGCTCGGATCATGAAGCTACAGCTATGATGAAAGCACAATTCATGTCACTTTGGGATGGTTTGATTACAGATTCGAATTGTACTGTTATCGTTATGGGGGCCACAAATAGACCTCAGGATTTGGATAAAGCCATTTTAAGAAGAATGCCTGCAACTTTTCATGTGCCTATGCCCAATACAGCACAAAGGAGACAAATTATAAGGTTAGTTCATATTTTTATTATATTAAAGCATAGTAGTCTGAAATTATCAAATCACATGTTTTTAAACCTTCACATTTGGGGAAAAGATGGAATTGGGGGTTACTACTATTTCTGAATCCTATACTAAAGTGGGTGCGCCTAAAAGGAATCCACAAGAAAAAACAATGATTTTTAAGGGTTTTGAGATTCCTTTTATTATCAGCATTTGGGTGGTTATGAACATTTTGTATTTTTTTGTTTTTTTTTCAAGTATTCAGCTTTAAAGCTAGCCTGGCAGTTTGATTCTTGTTATTTGACATATTTCCAAACTGTCCAGATTGCTAAGATTTTTTGAGTATTTCTAAAAAAATAGTAGCATCACCTAACAGTAAATGTAGCTATTTAAAAGGAAAACTCATCTGGGGATGGGATGTGGTCTTAAAGTTTTTAAAATTCCTTTTATGGGCATTAAAATTATTGCAAAATAGACACAATTTGAGAATTTATTTCAAAAATTGTAGTTTTCTTATTTGAAATAACTTCTTATTATGGTAAGAGTGATAAATCCAAAGTTTTCTCAAAGGGTTAACTGGGAACAGTTGGGGTAAGGAACACCAGCTTTCGTACCGTCTTATAGGTGGTTGGTCTTTTCCCTTACTCTTACAGATTCTTTCTTAGTCTCTTTTTTTGTACATTTTGTCCTTTTCTCTAATAGTTTCTATGTAGTATTTTTTCTTCTATGTATTGTCCTTCTTTCTTATATTCTTTTTTTTATGGAGTTTCTTTTTCTTCTTGTCCTGACTAATGGATTTTTTTTATATGAAGTTTGTCTTCTCTTTTGTTTTTCTACCTTCTTTCTAAGTATTTTTTTTCTCCTATGTCTTGTCCATATCTCTTAAGGTTTATCACTTTGTAGTCTTTTTTCTTCTGTCTTGTCCTTCTCTCTTATGTAAGGATTAAATAAATAAATTAAGTCTTTGAAATTCGATTTTTTAACCAAATTTAGAATTAATTTCAAAATTTAATATTGAAACATCAATTTTCCCTTATTTGCATACTATTTTTTAAATCTGGCAACGTTGTTTTCCAATTAATATTGACAAAATAAAATCTTTGGTTTAGAAAATAAATTAGGTCATTAAAATTCGATTTTTTTAAGTAATTTATAATTGATTCCAAAATTAATTAACAACACACTATTTTCCCTTTATTTCCATACTATTTTTTTAATTTGAAATAAAATGGGCAATTAAAATTCGATTTTTTCAAAAAAATTTCAGATTAATTCTAGAAAACGAACCAGTTTCAGACGATTTGGATGTGGAAGCTTTAGCTAAATCGACTGAAGGTTTTACGGGCTCTGATTTGAGGGAATTGTGCAGAAACGCTTCTATATACAGAGTGAGAGATTATTTACGCAACCACATCGATAGTCCTACCACATCCCAAAAAGAAAATGAAGAAGACGATGTCTTCCAGGACTCTATCCGGCCCATTTCAATGGAAGATCTCAAATTCTCCTTTAATAAAATGAGGGAAAGCAAATTACAGTGTGGTTCATTACAATTACAGACTAGAATTGATCTCGATTAAAACTTTCAATGTATGAAGGAATTGGGTGTATAAAAATATTAGATCGTGTAAAAATTGAATCAATAAATTTATATATAGAAAAAAAAATGATTACAAAGTCGGTGTTCTCCTGTACCAAAACCTGGCTCTGAAATCATCGGAGCAAGTTAAAAACGCAGCTTGAGTAGGCGAATGAGCGATTAGTCTAACAGCTCCGTTGTGACCTAAAGACATTAATTGTTTCCTGGAAGCGGTTCGGGAGTTCCATGCACACAATGACGTCGTGGCTTCGTCCGGGAATAGTACGTAATCTTCAGTATGGTTAAATACCGCTTGAGCTTCATATTCTTGTTTACCGGTTGTACCGGCACCTAAAATTCAAATAAAGTGATAACAAAGCGATTTTAGTCGTCATGATCGTACGTCGTATCTATGTATATATAAACATCTATATGTTCAGAACTTTCAAGAACAATAGTTCTTGTCATTTATCGAATGGTAATAGAAAAAGTCGCGGTCAATGGTATATTTCAAACTTTATTGTTCTTGAAAATAATTGAAATGGCTCTAAAACTTGATTTTTTTCTCATTAAATTCAGTCAAATTTTCTTCTTTGTTGTTCAAACACATTATAGAAACGTCGTACGTCTAGTATATTCGATAGCTGCATAAACATGTAAGCAAAAAAGAAACTTACAAGAGAAAGAAGAATCTCATTTTGAGGTTAGTTTTTAACGTTATTTCCTGTCGTATTTGTCTCACTTCATATTTGTGGTTATTGATTGTTTTTTTTTTTCATTTTGTACATTTTTGGTATTATTTTATCATCATAATCATGTAGACAAAAAGAAAGTTACGAGGGAAATAAACATAACCATATTTTGAAGTTAGTTTTTGATATTTATAATTTTTCCACTTCATAATTGCAGTCAATTGATACTTTTTTATTAATTACACTTTTTTGGTACTATTTTATCAATTTCCTTATCAAGAAACAAATGAAAATATTTACCAAATGTCTTTATTTTCCGATTTAAATTTTACACAAATATTTAAAAAAAAAACTTTGTTTCATACCAAAATGTAAAAAGTTTCGAATATTTTTCAAAAAATAAACGTTTTTTTGATAAAAATTGCACATACAGTTTTGAATAATTACGTTTTACTCGTCCAATTTTAATTTAAATGTTATTTGCAAACGTTAAAACACAATAAAATTTCATTTTTAAATCCAATTATTTCCCAAATACACTTTTTCCTGTTAAAAAATATCAGTACTTCAATGTAAAATAATAATCGGAATGCATACATCATAATGAGGTTAGATAGGTTCTTCTTTCACCTGTAACCTGTCCTTTGCTTATATGACTACACAGTCTAGAAGCTATTTTAATCTTGGCTGTATATGTATGACAAAACAGGTAAGAATAAAAAATTTAAAGTAGATTGTAACGAACCTTAATTTTTGTAATAAAAATTAATTTGTCAATGATGAAAAAATCGTATATCTGGGATATATTTATAATGTTTTTTTGTATATATTGGTTTGTTTACAAAAATTTTATGAATAACATGAAAAAAAATGTATTTCTCAGTTTTTGTGATAAAAGTTGTGAAGTATGAGTATGTTTAAATGAATTACATATTACAAGGATGTAAGTATGAGAAAATAACTAAAACGATACTAAAAATGTATAGGAGTGTAAAAAACTGTATTTTTATTATTTTATCAACTCATTTTGTTTTATAACTTCCTTTTAAGTTGGAATAATTGTTTTTTCCACATTTTTAAACTTTTCTTTGTTATTATTTGAAAATGATTCTAATTTTTGATAGAAAAAGAAAACCTAATTATTTTTAAAACCAAAAATATCGGTAAATTATATAAAAAACTTCCAATAAAATAATTTAGAAACTAGGTTACGTCAAAAACATGATAAAATGATACGAGACTTTTCTATTCAAATTAACCATTTCGGAATGATTTTTTTTGGATTTTTGTCAACTCTTACCTTATAACTTTTTGAAAATGTTATATTACCATGATTATCAATGACAGTGACTATTAACAAAAATTGAATTGCCAAGAAAATGACAGATAAACAAAATGTAAATATATCAACATTCGTATAAAAAATAAACTCATGTTAGATATAAAAATATTATCAATACTTTCGATAACTTTAAAAATATTTCACGATACCAACGGCGACTGTACATGGCCAAGCTGCGGTAATGAAGAAAACGTAGTGTGTCGTCACGGTGGCAATTGCGACCCCAAAGAATCAGATTGCGAACCGGTACCTTTCACAAATCAACAAAGAAATAAACTTTTATCCATGCACAATGAATATCGAAACGACGTAGCTGGGGGTAAAGACAACCGGGGTGGTGCTAGTGAAGCGGCAAACATCATGGTATTAAACTATGATTTCGATTTGGAATACGTGGCGTCTTGCACAGCTAATACATGCAAAATGGAACACGAATCTTGCAGAAAAACCAACAAATTCTCGTCTGTCGGACAAAATTTATACATGGGAGGATCGTTGATGAATTCCGTTAAAAAGTGGTACGGCGAGATAGTTTTGATGACGGCGGAAAATTTTGATAACTTGAAAGATTTTTCGGGGGTAGGGCATTTTACTCAAATAGTTTGGGCGGAAACCACTCACGTAGGTTGCGCAGCGGCGCGTAAAGGAAACACATATTTAGTAGCTTGTAATTACGGACCGGCGGGTAATTTGATAGGATCGAAAGTTTATATAAAAGGCAATCCGGCATCTAAGTGTCCAGATGGTACTCAATATAGTCGAGTGTATCGCGCTTTATGCGGTGTCGCTTACAAATTGACACCCACGGGAAAAGATTTCGTTGAAATGAGTCAAGGTTTTAGATCGCACGAAACAATAGGTTTAATATATTTGTTTGTATGTGTTTTATTTATTTTGATATAAAAAATATTTGAAAGGAAAGACATTTTTAAATCGGGCACATCTATAGTATATATATAGTACAAAGAAGTAGCAGTCCCTTATAAAATCTAGTGTATGGACTCCTATACCGTCTATAATTGAATTTTAAGTGGCACAAACCACTGGAAATTAGTCGAATCACGAGATTATAAAAAAATTTTCTATAAAATGTAGGTGACTAATGAATATATTAAATAAAGTTTTTCAGATATTAGTATTATGTTTCGAATTTTTTTTGTTTTAGATTTAGATATGAAAATTTTCAAATATCGTCACTTAGTACTAATCAAATCACTGCTACTTAGTGACGAAGATAAAATTGTAACAAAACTCAACAAAGAAAAAATTACTTCACCTGCTGTTGTTTTTTTTCTTATACCAACAATTTTTCCCAAAATTTTTGTCATTATATTACTAATTACATAAAAACTCACCTGTGTATGTAATCAAACAGCGACTAGTAGTTAATTCCCACAATTTACAAATAGAATTCTTCCCTGAAGACAACAAATACTTTCCATTTTTGGAAAACACCACTGAACACACTTCCAATCCATCATGAGCTTTAATCAGAGTATTTATACACTTATTGGAAACTGCGTCCCATATTTTTATGTTACCATCTTTACTACACGAAGCAAATAATTTAGCATCTGGCGACCACTTCAAATTAGTGACCGTTGCAGTGTGCTGATGTTTAGGAAAGGCGCATACGTAACAATGTAAGGTATTTAGATCGTACATGCGGATAACCGGATGACTGGTAGCTACAATGAGGTAATCACCTAAAGGATGGAAAGATATAGCTTGAACTGGTTCAGCTTCCTGTAATTCAACACAAAAAATAACCCAAAACGCGCTTAAACTATATCCTACTTACGGTTATTGTTTTGAAAGCTTTCTTTACACTAGCTTTGGAAATATCAAATAACTTTACAGTCATATCTTTGCTTCCGGAACATAAAAACGGTTCTTTAGGATGAAATTCTAGACAAGAAACTTCTTCCATATGATCGTACAGAGTTCTGATAACAGGATGTCCTTGTTGTTCTCCTCTGGAAGGATCCATTTCATCTGGTGCTGATTTTGCTAACATTCTATCAACGTCTAGGATTTTAATACTGGCATCTACACTTCCAGTTGCGATAAGTTGGCCGTCTGATGAGAAACACCCCGCTCTACAGTTACCTTTATGCGAAGTTACATAAGCAGTTTCATATAAAGCAGGTTCAGGGGCGGGAACATTGGATTCAGTTTCAAATTCCAAATCTGCGAAAAAAACATGTAGTTATCTCAATAAATATAAAAATATATCTTACCAAGTCCTGAACCAACATTATTACTGCCGAAACCGATAGCTTTTGGCCTTTCTTTGAATCCGGGTTCGTGTTCAAGACCGGTAATTGTTAAGTGAAATAGTCTATCACTTGGGGCGTTATTTGTTTCTACTTGAACTGCCTGTTGTAAAGCCGTAGCTACACTTTGATGCCCGTCGTATAGTAACTGGCTGAAAACAAAATAAATTAATTATGAAAGCTTCCATTCTTAAGAGGTTATAATATTCACCTTATAATAAGTTTATACATAAAGTCTCTACTTTTAAATATATTACTTGTATCTGGCATTTCTTCGTCGTTGGTACCATTAGAATTAGTCGATAATGGAGGATTAGTCATTTTAATAACTAAATTGAAATTATTTGTTTATTAATCTGTACAGTTCCAAATACAAATATTCTTCTTTTTTATCTATTTTCTAGGCGTCTTCTCTATAGGTCATTCCTAGTAACTAACTTCGATTAGAAGTTGTATATTAAAAATTAATTGTTTCAAACGCTGTTTTTATTAATATAAATAATAAATTAAAATTAAATGCAATTGATAATAATATGCAAATAACGTCATGTTTGTCAATATGGCGGCTTATTATGATGTTATCTAACAGTACCATTATAATTTATTAGGAGAGAGTAGAGCAAGACGGGATAATTAAATTAATTTTCAGTGGGGTTAGATGAGGTAAGTACGAGACATGACGGGTTAGTTGTGATTGGCACAAAGTTCTGAATTAAAATACAATTAGTATATAACTTAAGTTGCGGTACTTGAAACGAATGTGTTGATCTTTTATATCTCATTTCATTCCTCATAACAGCATCTTCTATCGATTCACGGTTCTATTCCCCTCGATTAGTTATCTTTTTGTACATCCGAACCATCTCTTATAGATAGTCCTAGCTCAAAAATAGTATATTAGGGAAACAATGGGGTAAACCCTATCATGTCCCATAGATAAATCCCTTGCCCCACTCATATTTTCTTGGTATTGAATGGACAAATTATTCACTCAAACTGGTCGCTAACTATGGGAAGCTTTATTTACTAAACCTTTATACTAATACTGCCATTTTTCGCTATGCTGCAACACTTACAAGGTCAGAAGCTCTTACCCCGACATCCCGTTTTACCCCACTCTCCCCCAATTAAAAAATATACTTTCCTAGGGATCTATTAAAGTTAATATTTTTTTAACTTCAATAATATGATTGAATATGGACCTCTATTATTTATTGATGTGTTAATAACGCTCGACACACTCACACGAATATTCATGGATGTAGAGCTTACAGCTTTGAGAATCATATTTTGAATTAAGAGAAGTTAACCACAAGTCATTTGCATAATACAAAGTTTTCAGATAAGATTATGATTTATATTAAAATGAATTAGATCCAAGTGTTCATTAGGGAATTAGTTTTATTTAGATATATTTCGATGTACTTACATTTTCAGTTACCTCTTGTACTTATCCTAAGTACAATTAAATCTACCGTTCCAGATTGTGGATGCGATACAAACAGAGATAACCATTGTAAAGATGATTCAAATCCCAGTTTTAAATACTTAAAAGATTCAAACGAAATTAGAGACAATAACGATGTGATAAATACGTCCAATATGGTACTAATAGAAGGCTCTACGTTCGAAATGGGAACTAATAAACCAGTATTTGAAGCAGATTTTGAAGGTCCTCTTCGGAATGTTAGCGTCAATAATTTTTATTTAGATAAATATGAAGTTTCGAATCAAAATTTTTACGATTTTGTCAAAAAAACAGGGTATCAAACAGAGGCTGAAGTTTTCGGAGATAGTTTTATATTCGAAATGTGCCTTCCGGAAGAAGAGAAGAAAAAATATGAAGACGTTAGGGCTGTACAAGCACCTTGGTGGATAAAAATGAAAGGCGTTTCTTGGAAACATCCTGAAGGACCTGATACTACTATCGAAGGTTAGTTTTTATTTTTTTATTAATGAAATAGAAGTGAATTAGTAAATATTTTAGATAAAATGAATCATCCTGTAATTCACGTATCTTGGAACGATGCGGTTAAATACTGTGAATATCTAGGAAAAAGATTACCGACCGAAGCTGAATGGGAAATGGCTTGTAGGGGAGGATTAAAACAAAAATTGTATCCTTGGGGTAACAAACTCAATCCGAAAGGACAACACTGGTGATTATTTTTATTCAAATATTGTTTGTTTGGTAAAAAATATTTTATTTTAGGACGAATATATGGCAAGGCGAATTTCCACATACTAATACCGCAGAAGACGGGTTCAAATTTACTAATCCAGTTGATTCATTTCCTCCAAACAAATTTGGGTTATACAACATGGCCGGGAACGTTTGGGAATGGACACAGGATAATTGGCAAAATAGTCCTGTAAGTTTTTTATTATATATTTAAAAATGTGATTTTAATATTATGAAACCCCATAAAGTAGGAACCACTGTTGCTTCTCAACGGGTATCTATTATTTTTTTTCTTCCAAAATTTGAACGAGCATCAATTTGATGAGAAAATGGTCATTGAAAACCCATAGAACTCATAGGAATCTCACATGCCACGACGGATTCAATGTTATTGATCACTTGAGCAAGAGAAAGCTTTCTAGAAGATGTGTTTCCTCAAAATTGATGACAAGAAGATTATTGAAAAGCGATAAGGAGGGATACACGAAAAGTTATGTCCATTTCTGTGGAAAATATGGAGAAAAGATGCGAAAGGAGGAGAAAAGAGAATCAAATAATACAGAGGTTTTATCCACAACTAAAGATAATAAAAAAAATCAGAGATGGATGGTACATGTGGAAAACTGACCCGGAACTGGAATAAAAATAATTGTAGAGTGGAGACAAAATGGGAGAGGTAGACCAAAGAAATAACAGGGTGAGAAACAGGAAGTAAATTGGGAATAGATAGTGGTAGATAACAAACCGAAGGTGTAAGATGACAATGACTGAGTTTTTTCTGAAAATAACTAAGCGAAATTTAAAAAAAAAGCTCAAGTTCCACTCAAAGTATGTCATATATATCCCGTGATGTATTACAGGGTTAAATATTTTATTTAATGACCATTTGGTTGTGTAAATGGAAACAATTTGAATGAAATAATCATTTAACTGATATCTATATATTTACATCAGAATAGTAACAAAAATATATATTTAACATTTTAAATTTTTTATTTTTTGTTCAGAATACGAAGGTGAAGAAAGGTGGTTCGTTCTTATGCCACGAATCGTATTGTTGGAGGTATCGTTGCGCTGCTAGATCGTCCAATACCAAAGATAGTTCTGCTTCTAATTTGGGGTTCCGTTGTGCAGCCGACAAGATTTAAATTGGAGGTTCATTACAGATATAAACAAATCCTTAAATAACTTTAATAATGTTGTAAGGTAACCCCATATTTTTAAAATTTTTACATTAATAAGAATTATCAAAAAAAAATATTTTAATTAATAAAATTGTATCAAAAACTAGTGATATTCAACCCCATAAGGGGAAAAAATTAACTAAAAGACATATATAATTCACAATTTTGACTTAAATTTAGTAAAAAAAAACATTTTTCCTACCTCCAAATAAATTTAGGGTGCTACCAATTAATTGGTATTATTTTTTTTCTTTTATAATAGTTTCCTTCGCCTATTTTAAGATGACAATAAAATTGTATGAACCTCCAATCAAAATATGGCAAGATAAAATATTCAAGTACTTAAAATATCCTGCCAAAAAGTCTTCCGATTAATTTTTTAATATTTTTAATAGATGAAAGTAATATAACTATACGTTAAACGGTTAATGTATTTATAAATCCAACCCCCTAAACCAGTTAATAATAATAAATAAACCCCCTTCCTTTTTTTAGGGTTAATATATTTCGGAATGTAATAAAAAACACCTTGACCTTTAATTAAAAGTAATTTATCACACACAGCCTTTTCTAAAGTTTTTTTGCTTCCGGATTTGAAACAAACTGGGAAATTAACGCCCGTATGGGGTAAAATAGATTCCGAGGGAGGCCACAAATGAGATAAATGGAATATTCAGTTGTAGAATCAATCGATTGGGGTAGATTTACTGAGGGAATTATTAATACAGGATATTCTTCAATTAAGCTGGGGGACAATTAAAGAGAAAAATAGAAGTAAATCGATTTTTAAATGGAAGGAAATTAATGGTTACTTGGAAAATGTCATAAAAGAACAAAATATTAAATTACAAGATGGTTATCGTTCCAATATGTGGGTGGATTAACTTCAGGAGACAATACTATTAAGAAAACAATAAAAATATGGAAGGGATGATTTTTTTTATTAATGAATCCTTCAAATGACTGATTTATCATTTTTTTGGAAAAAAAATTCAAAAATTCTAATTGAATTTCATTTAAAAACAAAATACTTTACTACAAGGTGGTACATGTCCCATAGGGAGCTATGGGGTTCAAAAGACAGGACTAATAAGAATAAAAACCCGAAATAAGTTGGAGGAGATGATGAGGAAGCCATTAAAAAACTGATTTGCAAGTTTCTTGATGAAAAAATTGTAAAAATTTAGATTGAATGTCATTAAGATAACAAAATATTATGATACAAGATAGTATTTGTCCAATATGGCGCTATGGGGATGCGCTAGATTGAAAAGGCAATACACAACACAAACTAGGAGGATTAAAGAATAATAAAAGTATATAAAAATCACATGATGCAATAAAAATAACAAAATATCTGAAATAAGAGGATTTCTTAATCCATAGAGTCCTTAGAGGATGAAAGTAACATCTTCTGGGATGTGCTAGGTCCTAGAGGCATTACGAAATACAAACTAGAAGGATTAAAGGACATTAGAGGCTTGTATAAATGATTCAATACAAGAAAAATCGTAAAATAACCGGATTAAGGAAAGTGGAGGAATTCTCAGTGGATTAAATCCTTAAAGGACAAAAATAACAGCTTTGAAGATGTGCTAGGTTCTAGAGGCATTACGAAATACAAACTAGAAGTATTAAAGGACATACAAATTATCTAATTCAAGACAACGTACAAAAAATCTAAAATAGAGGATTTTTCAATGGATATAGTTCTCGAAGGACTAAAATAAGATATTTGCAGATATATTAGGTCCTAGAGGCAATACGAAATACAAACTAAAAGGATTAAAGGACATTAGAGGCATGTACATATGATTCAATAAAAGAAAAATCGTAAAATATCTGGATTAAGTCCTTAAAGTACAAAAATAACAGCTTCGAAGATATGCTAGATTCTAGAGGCAACATCTTAACACAAGAAATATCATGTTAAGTCCTTAAAGGATGAAAATAACAGTTTTTAAGTGAAAAAAAAATAGTTAAAACCATTCGAATTTACTGTTAAAAGATAATAGAGAATAAAATATATATTGAAGTCTGTAATTAGAAATTGGAAGCAAAAAGAAATCATTAAATAACAAAAAATATGTAATAAGATTCTAAAAAAAGGATTTCTTAACGAAAAAAGTTCTTAAAAGGGGTAAATCATCAGTTTTTTTACAAAAAAAAAAATAAAAAAAACCCAATTTCAGTTGATTATATTATGAGAAATATTTTTTCCTGGAACGGTAATTGAAAAGAATCAAAAATTTGTATTTCCTGTCGAAAAATTTGAGAAAAAATTACCCCTGGGGTGTCCAAGACGAATGGTTCCATGTATTTCAACTCAATTGTGGCCCTGTTCATCCACAAATAATTGTACTCATCCAAAAATTTGGGACAACTAGTATTTAATAATCCGGATAAAAAATAAATTAAATTTCCAATAATCTAAATTCAGTCTATTAAAAAACTAATTTAAAATGGTTAGGGCTTTAAAAAAAACAAGAAAAAACTCAGTTTAAGCTTAACCTAAAATTGTTTTCGGCTCTCAAGCCTATCAATATTTTTTGAGCAACAATATGAGTATTTTCTTTCAAAAATTTTGGTACTGGAACGAATTTGTACACCAAATAACCCCCGAAGGCTAATAAAGTTATTTTATAAGCCCTTTTGATGATTTTAGATGTTAACGAAGGAGGTGGGATCGTGACTATAGAGTTTACGTTATGCTCTTGACTCGTAGGCCAAAGTTTTATAATTCCTGGTGTGTGACCCATACCGACGACACCCACTACACGTATAGGCTCGTGTTCAAAGTCACCTAAAAATTTTTATAACTAGAAATGTCCTTGGAACGATCGGTTACAGGATAATTACCTTCTTGCGAGGATTTCGATCTCGATTGGACAGCCTGTTGTAAGGAATTTGTCAAATAAATGTCTCTTTCGTCTAAAAAAACTTCCTTGAAAGCGGGATATTGTTCAGAAAAGTCTGATAATACCTGCTCCAGCATATCTTTTTCCTTACATTTTTCTATATCTTCCACACTAAAAAAGATATAAGAACAACCTGTATGATTGTGGTTAATTTTAATTTTTTTTATCAAAAATCTGGTACAAAAATAATGGAACATTGATTTGTTATACTGGAAGTACTTGTACGAGGGCTGTGCGGAAATTAATGGATGTTTTGAGATGCAAAATCAAGTGAAAACACAAATTAATTTGATCAAGATATATGTCCATGTCGCTTTTCTTAAATCTGACATTACACTGCTTCCCACATGTTAACACACCCTGTATATATCTTTTACTTAAAAAATTATTAAAACCTTGTAAATCAATCTTTTAGATCATTATTTAGGTTAACTTCAAGTTTTTTATGTAAAATTTGTTCTCAAGTAGTACTTATATGAGGGCTGTATAGGAAATAACAAGTTTTTAGATAAAAAATCGAGTAGAAAAACAATTTTTTTTTCATTTAGAACAAGATATATGTCCATGTCGCTTTATACCTGACACATCTTGAGTTTATTATAATTTTTCCAACAAAAACATTCTCAAATTTAGTATTTCACTATTTCCTACATTTTAACATACCCTGTACATATTTTTTAACCTAAAAATAATTAAAACCTTGTAAATCAATATTTAGGTTAATTTCAAGGTTTTTATGCAAAATTTGTTCTAAAGATGATGAAACAATCTCGAGTAGTGATTATACGAGGGTTATATGATACATATAACAAGTTTTTAGATAGAAAATAAGTGAAAAAAAGATTTTTTGGCATGTCGTTGAATATATAGCAAATCTTGAGATTTTTCATCATAAACATAAACATTCTTAATATTAACATTTACTGCTTCACACATTACCCTGTATACAAAGTATGTAAGGCTCATTTCTCAAATTACCACAAATAGTTGCCTACTGAATGTGGTAATCTTACAGCATCAAGAAGTTTGTTTTATCCACCACAGAAACAAATTGAAACATTATTTTCTGAACAACCCAAGTACAACCTTCAATTTTTTATTAAACCAAAAAATTGAAATAATCGTGATTTTTGAATTTTTTTATTATATTTCACTTTATGAAAACTATTTACAATATTTTAATAGGAAATATCAAATTTACTTACGTGATAGGTTCCTTTGAAGTAAGTAGATGCCATGCTAATTTCACAGTTTGAAACCACGAAAGCCTCGCCAAAGCCCTTTGTAATGTGATGGACATAGAACGGTCTCCAAGGTGTATAGTGCAATTAGGAATATTGGAAGCCTGCAAAAAATTGAATAAAAAAACAAAAATAAATTAAAAACTCCAACTCACCTCTTTAAAAGCAACTCTAAATTCTCCGCCGGGAGCCATACCAATTTCTTTAGTTAAATAAGCACTCATATTGAGCACAAGTAAATAAATTAACCCATTATAGAGTCCGTTACTTCTAATTGTACTCAAAATTTTTTGCATATCAATATTTTTGGCTTCCTGTAAAATAGTTTCTTCGTCTAAAGCTAAAATATTTGTTCTAGAGCTGCAAAGTTCTAGAACAACTACATGTGGAAGAACGGTTGTTATAACCTATAAATAAGTAAAAAAAAATATTCTGTCGAAATATTTTTAAGTGTTAACTCACTTTTCTTACATCTTCTTGCGATTCTTTACTGAAATGTGCTGTGCCGATAAGATACACTTTTGCGCCAGTCTTTTCATGTCTTAGAAGAGTAACCGTTTTCGGTAAATTATTATCGAAATCATCATCGGATTTACTGCTCGAGGATTCAGCATCCCCTAAACTTACGATTTCTAATGGATCGCTTTTATCCGAACCGGAACCGTTCTCCGTATCCGGATCTATTTTAACCGTACTTTCTGTTAATTCTAAAATATTTATTTTCCGAAATAATAACAACGTTGTAGGAAATTATTATAAATTGATCATAAAATCTAAGATAATTTAAATTTCTAAATTAGATACTTTCACATATCAATATGGTAGATCAAATATTACGTATATATTATTCTATTAATTTGCTTAAATCTTACCAAAATTAGTTAGAGAATTATCCATTATGACGAATTATTTTTCTATATAAAACCTATAATATTAGTAAAGCAAAATAATAAAAAAACTAAAAATTTCAACTTTTTGTAATCGCTGTCAGGAAAACAGCTGTGTTCTTTTTAAAAGAACGGAACGTTAAAAATCACACGTGATTATTTCTTTGATTATAGTACGAAAGCGGTGCTGGTATGAAATTTATGAAAAAAATATGGATAATAAATCCTGTTCTATAGTATAATATATTTTTCTAGGGAATAAATATTGTTTCTGGTAGTCACTTCGTTTTTCAACTCAAAATATTCAGCAAAATAGAAAAGAAAATAAACCTGTATTTATTGAAAACTTGGCAACGTTTAGTGAAATACTTGTACCGTGTTCGGCTATGTAAATTTGATGACACTGACTGTTCGGTATCGTTCGGCAAATTACTTTATTCCGATTTCACTACTCGGCTATCGTTCTGTTATATCAATCATTGATCACTCCGAGTAACATTTCATTGCCCCGAATTTTAAGAGAGCGTTCCCAGACTTTCAATACTTATCAATGCACAATTTTCTTCGACAGTTAGTATTGTATTCATAAAATATATAATCTTATTCGTAATACATAAAAAACCTGACTTCAATTAATTTTTTTTGTTATTCATTTACAGTTAGGCAATTACCACAATCAATCTATTTAATTTATGATCACGTGGTACAAATCGCTCTGTTTCACGAACAGCATACAGAACGCAGCTTGTGTCACAGAACATACCCAGGGTATGTTTTGTGACTTGTGTCATGATCTACCTGTCATTTCATCTTATGACCTTTTAATTTATATAGAAAATGTTTAGAGGGTTTGTATGTATTAAAATCATTTATTTTTATTTTTTAATAACATATTTGTTTTTAGTTATCGTTTATAATTGGAGTGTATGCTGGAATATATGTATCCCAAAATTATGATGTGAGTTACTTTTAGATTAAATATTACGTATTCTATAAGGTTTATTGACATTTTTTGTTAATCAGAAATAGTAGAAATTGCATTTTTTTCAGTTGATTTACGAATAAAATGCTGTATTTTGTTAGTTTTTAGGGGTGAAATATAAATTTTTTTCAGATTCCTAAAGTAGGTGATCCAGCGTCGTTGTACGAGAAGATAAAACAATACGCAGATGAACATAAGAAAAAATAGTTTTGTTTTTTATAGTTTTATTAATTTGTAAGACCTAAATTTTATTATAAATAAAAAGTATTTTTTTGATATTAACACAATTTTATTCCTCCACCCAAATACTCGAGCCGAATTGGTGGTTCCACAAAAGCCAACCAATCGCTAGCGTAAGTAGGTAATAATCCCATACTGTGACATTTATACAAAGCCAAACCTATATTCACGAAATTCCCCAAAACATAAACGATCATTTGTAAAATAGCGTTCGAGGTTTCCATCATTTTAAATGTCGCTTTGGTAGACCAAATTGCTTGCAAAGGTCTCATCAACAGCATACCTACCATCATTATAGGAAAAATAGATATGGAATTACCGGCCATATACATTATAAAAAGATTCATTGGTACTTGTTTCATAGGACCTAACGCCAAGTCCCAAGATTTTTTTGTTATTAAACGAGATACGTCGGTTTTTTTTGAAACTTCGCTATTAGATCCGATCATGGCAGCGCTATAGCCTGGCGGTGAGGCTATAGGCTCCGTAGATACACGTGTAATTCTACAAACATGAAAATTCAGCTAACTTCAGTGGAATAATTGAGAAAACTGACCTTATAGAATCAAGACTCCATTTCGTACGTCGATTTTGTGATTTATTCGACATAATTAATTGTGTAGTAATTATCGTATAATTTAATAATTATATATTAATTGCGAACGGAAACAAATAAGAAATTTAGGTTAACACAAGCCACTACCTTTTATTTCGTTTTGACAATTAAAATTACATGTCATTTTATTAAAGCAAGGTTAGAACATAGAGAAAGCATTAAAGATAGAGGAAAATTTTACTACGGGACGAGAGAGAGTGATTCGCCGATGATTTAAAAATGAGGTCACGTGGGAAAATTTTGACTGAAACGTCATCTTAAATTGATGCAGCATCGAATCTCAATATTTTTAATCATGTATTCAATTTAAGAATGAAACATTAATATATAATAACTAACAATTTATATTTAACATTCCACTTTTTTATTAAATTTCCAACAATTTCGTGAATCTACTAGCTTAAATTGTTGGTGATTATGATCCTCCGTTATTACTCTCAATTATACTATGTTCTTTGATTATATTGATACTACTTTTATCAAAAAACATAATTTTGAAAACTTATAATTTTTTAAGGTATTACTGTGTGCTATCGTAATATCACATTTAAATTTCGCGCTATAAATAAAATTCAAATATGCAAAAAATTTGCTACGAATTGGAAATCATAGGTTACGGCTTGAACCCCCAGATGGCAATACGGATAAATGACAGTAGGTCTTTTCGGAAACTATGATCGGATTAGTCCAATCATGATCTGCATGTTCGAAAACTAATCCAGATCACATTCATTGTTGTTTGGAGACGAAGATGATTAATGACCCAAATGATATAAAAGGTTATCTATATCTAAAAATTAAAATGCGTAATGTTTCTAAAAATGTATGTCAAATGACCCTATAGTATTGATTTTTACATACATACATACATCAGGATTTGTATAGCCCGTTACAAAATTTCATATTGCGATTGCGCAACACCTGACAAGTTTCGTGTCCTACTTTTTATGGTGACGCCCCCTTAAAAATAGTTTATGACTTGTATTTGGGAGGTAACTCCAATTTAGTGTGTGGTAACAAAAAAATGCTTTAAAAGCCTTATTGTGTCAACTTGATTAAAATATTTAAATCAAACACATTTTAAACAATCAGTAAGTACGTATTGTTTATCATTTAATAATAAAAATATACTCTTAACCTAAATAACAAATTAAAAGCTTTTAGATGAAAATAAAAATCAATGACAATTATTAATAACTGTTTTTTTAATTTGTTTATATAATTTCGGGTTAAAAATATTGATATTTTTTCATATATTTGTTTCGAAATTCAAAATTTATGTACTCGTAGACGTATGACATCATCTATTCTATATTTATTTGATTATAAAGTTATTGTAAACCGGAGAGGTTTTAGATTGAAATGGCGGATCCGGGGTTTCCAGGACAACATACGACAACAACTACAGTACATTCAACTAGTACGACGGTACAAACGAATATAAGATTCGATCCTTCTTACGTTAGGACTTTACCAGGAATTGCAAAATGTGCTCAATTGGTAAGTTTTTAATAAAAAAATTGTGATGTTAGGAGCGAAGTTTTCTTCGGTAATTGTTCAATAAATTTTGATCAGTTTGATATAGAATCAAATTCATTTCATGCGCCCTATAGTGAAAAACTTTGTCAGTGTACTTTTTTTGTTACAGTTACTAAATTTATTAGGGTTCATATGCATCGAATCGAGTGGCGTCTTGGCGACACGTTCGAGAGGATCGTTCTTTAACTTTGTAGCAATGTTTGGTTTTTGGTTCACGGGTATCTTACTGGCGTTTTACTTATTCCACCTCATAGAAAAACTCTACCGAGTACCATGGTTGAAATTAGAATTCGTTTATTGTTGCATTTGGACAGGTTTTTATATGATCGCATCATCTTTGGCTGTGTCGTATAACAGCGAGGCGTACATCGTGGCCGGGGTGAGTTTTTCAGTCTAATACAGGGTGTATTGAAATAATCTTGAGGTAACAGTCGGTATTGTTTGATCAATTTCCAGGTGTTTGGTTTCTGCGCCATGGTTGTTTATGGTATAGACGCTTTTCTCAAATACAAGGCTGTTCAAAATGGGGAAATCGCTCAAGATGAAAGATCAAATAACAAACAAACTACGACCGTTTCTAGTCCGGCTTATTAAAATGTTATCACCGATAAATTTTTATCACTATAAAGCATTAATTATTCAATATTAACACTGTTACACTTTATCACCCTATTAATTATAACTGAAAGGAATTTCCGAAAATAATGTGTTCAAGGTATTTCATAAATAATATCGTGAAAACATCGTGTCATTCCTCTAATTTATGGTACTGTATAAAATATGTCTACATCATATATATCAGGGTGGATTTATTTTAATATGAAATATAATTTCCCAAAAGTACCTAAACTGAATCATAAGTGAGGAAAAAAAAACAATAATAATTTAGAAATCTCTAAAAACTACAAATTTCCAAATGATTTTCAATTTGTATAAGCTTTTTCATCATATTTTAATGGTTATATAAAAATTTTTGATACGCTTACTGCCGGTTATGTGTATAGTGTACAGTGTGTATATGTGTGTCAATTCACACGGCAGTCAACGTGTTAGAATAATTTTTTCAATAAATCATTAAAATATGAAGAAACTTGTACAATGCCTATAATTTAAGAAATTTTAAAGTTTTTAACTATTTAAAAATGTAATAAGACTTAAATTTTCTTTTTTTTTGGTCATTCTTTTCAAATTTAGCCTACTTTTGGGAAATCTTAAATCTTATATATACTTACAAAATATGTGCAAGATATTCCTTATTTAAAACAAAGTTCTTGATATTTTTATTGTTTATACACAAAGTAAACTTATAATTATTTATTTTATTATATTCACTTGTTAGACACTTGAGTAACAAAATGGCTTCTTACCTTTTTTCAATATCCCTTCTATTGGTATAATTGTGAATCTTAATCTGAATATTTGCATTAAAAAAAGAGTGCATGTGAAATCAATATTAGTCAATATATCATTTGTCTATGTCTAAAATTAGTTCGTTTTATTCCTACGTGGCGCTGTGCTACTAGGGGTTTTTTAAGTTGGCAATTGCGTAAATTTGTTATTTCTCATTAAAACTGATATTTCATACTGTAATTATGTCAGTTTGTGATAGATTCTATATATTATTATGTCATCATTTTTTTTAGTAGCTTCTTAAAATTACTCTACTGGTTTAAAACTGAATTATAATTTTGCATTTAATAAGAGTTTAATTAAAATTTCGAATAGATCTCGTATCTTCGTTTTGTTATCTCTATTCAAACGCAATTCCAAAATTCGATTATATTTCCATTTATATTCATTTACATTAATTTCACTTTTGAATTTTACGATTTAAACGTTGGTAGTCGTGTGTTATCGGTTTTCAGTGTTGTAAGATTTGATTGTTATATAAATCACATAATTGTTATGTAAATTGTTTTTATGTATATTATTTTTTCATTTTATAAATAATTATTCTATCGTATGTAATTAATTTTGATTCTATTTAAAAGTATTATTTCCATTTCCTATCAGTTATATTTAAAATAACTATAACCAACAAAATCATATTATATCAACAATCGGATAAAAATTACAACGTGGCAACGGTGTAAAATGTCTGTCATAAATTATCTCTACACCTTAACCTTATACTTATCGTAGTTTGTTTGTTATGTTGGTTGAATGCAGTTTTTTTTTTTTGATTTAGTACCAATAGTAAGTTTATTAGATCAATATGTTTTCCTCAGTACCTGTTATCATAAACAATAGATATTTTTGAAGCCATATTTAAGAAAAGTTACGAGTTATTTAATATGTACATAATTTATTTTTGATTTATGAATAGTTAAGAGTATATTCATTATTTTGTTGATGATTAATGATATTTTGTAGGTAGTTTATTAGGGGGTTATTAAAAGTATATTATAGGTTTTAAATCACAGTTTAAAGTTCTCGAGTAAACGTTATATGTGTAAATTGAAAAAAAAATACTTTTGTGCTGTTCTAGAAGTTTTAATTGAACTAAAAACAAATTAAAAAGAAAAAATAGTAGTAAATATACGAAATGTACATGAATATGTGGTCTTTTGAACTCTACTTTTCTCAAAATAAGGCATATTAGTGAAAGTTACGTTTTGCAATTCAGAGATTTTTTGTTTAATGTATGAAGAAATTTATATGATATGTGCCACTTGTAAAAGGTATGTGTTAAATTATTTTTTTTCTATTGCAATTGCTTGTTTTTAATGTTATTTAGAATTTTTTTGACATATCAAGTGTATGGAACTTTGTATAAAATAAATATTTTACGAATAATCTAGATATATTCAAAAAAAAGTATAAACATATTTTTTGTAACTTATATTCAAATTTTGAACAAAAATAAAAGATTGTAATTTTTTGATATATAAAATGAATTTTTAATAATAAAACTGGTATTTCATGAATATTTATTAATATTGTTGAGAATTTCTGTACATTATATAAAAATTTTAATGTCTGCAAAATGTACCATGATATGAATCTGTTAACTACAATTTTGTAATAAACTTTTTATTTAAAAAAAATATGTGTTGATATTAAAAATCCTTTATTCTTATTCCTATATTGACAAAAAAAAGGTTTCTAATGCTAATTTATGTATATAGTTTGATTTTCATGAAAGTATAACTAATTGCTACTCTTTGTCTCTCTCCTTCCAATTTTTCCCCGCTTTTCTTTCCCTGGTAACTACTTTCATTCAAGATAATCCCTCATTTACTTTTTCCTTTATTTTCCTCTTTGTTCACCAAATTCCATTATTTCCCTAGTTTATTCTCATTTTAAACCCATAATAATGTTTTTTTAATGTTTACGCTTCCTCTTTTCGTTTTTCTCACCAATTTTCTCAACTTAATTTCACTTGCTTTAATTCTAGTTCATTTGGAATGTTCAAACTCTCAGTTGCCAAATATAACCTCTAAAACCACTATTATTTCTTTATTAAAATGCTCTCTTTCCAAAAGTTCGATTTAACCTCTTTTTTTCACAATTTTCGTTTTTTTTTAAATCACAATTGCTATATATTATTTTTTTACTAATTTTCGTGCGTAAATAGGCGAGTAAATTGAATTTACAGATTCTATAGTTCCAGTTTACTACCTCAAGAGTTTGTTTATTCGCTTTTTTGTAAACACCTGGTATAAACTACGTAATGTTAGCCATTTTGATATTTATAGTGTCAAAAGAAAATATAAATACCCGAAGTGTATATGAAATCAACATTCGTGTATTAGGGGAAATTACATTTTAAAGGTTGGTAGCTGTGAGCTTTATTATCAAAATAAATACGTTGTTTTGACTCATAATTTAGTAATTAATAGTTATGTGACTGAGGTTTTTTGAATAATTCTTTTTAGTTTTAAAACAGAGTATAATTTTTTAGGTTAAAAATAATTTTTTGTTGATTATAAACGTAAATAACGCAATATACATAGGTAAGATGAAATTAACTATAATTTTCACAATATATTAGTTGGGGCTCTTACTTAAGTAAAATTTTTTGGTTTATTACTTTTAGTTTCAAAATAGACTATAGTTTCCAAGTTTTTTAAGTTGGAAATGATTTTTTGTTGATAATAAACTGTAAATAACGAAATATACTGAGATATGATGGGAAATAAGATGACAGCGAAATAAAAAAATTTATTAAAAAAATAAATAACCACACAATTATTTTATTAAATTGAATTATCCACCCCAAGTTAATCTTTGAACATGATCGGTTTTTCGTTTGGAACTCTTGATGAAACCTAAATGCTCTAACTCGGCAACGGCTTGTGTAAACCGAGCTCTAATTTTACATTAAAGAAAAATCGAATAAAACAAACCAAACTAGAGCAAAAAAATGTTTAATTTAAAAAAAGGATACTGCAGTTCCGGTTTTATAAAAATTTTCGCAGTCTGTTGTGTATCTACATCTGGATCGACGATACTTAAGAAAGACTGCAACCAATCATATAAATTTATCATTTTTCCATATTCCAAATGTAGTTTGTATGCTATACAAATATCCGGCATGGTGGGGTTTATAGAGGTGGGATTAGCCAGTTCACAACATTCACACTAAAAAAGAAAAGTCTCAAAAAAACTTAAATTTCTGTAGCATTCATTTGAGTTTTATTACTTTCCAACTACCACCCGTATTTCACTTTTTTCCTATTTTTCTTCTTTTTCCAATAAATCTAATGTTAAGCGAACTATTCTTGTTATTATGATTCTTCTTTTTTAATTACGACAAAATCATACATAACCTAATTTTCACTAATCTCATCGATTTTTACCGGGGGCAAAAAATATTTTTTTGGTGAATGTCATATATTACGCCTATATAAAAACGTTACTAACATCAACATTAGAAATTTTATTGAATTTGACGGGGGGCCTAAAATATTTTGTTGAGAAATGTCGTAAAATACCCACTCGAATATAAAAATGGAGATCACACATTTCAGTTGTATTAATTTCCAACTACCATTCGTATTTCACCATTTTCACGTCATTTTGTAATAAAACATTTTTATTTCTTCTTTTTTAATTACGTACGACAGAAACCTAATTTCTACAAACTTCAACATTCGAAATGTCACATTGTGTTACGGGGGGCATAAAATATTTTGTTGGGGAACGTCATAAAACACTCACCTGCAGATAAAATTGGGGATCATTCAAAGCATTGTGTATCGCAGATCGATGAGATCCTATAATGTAATTTTTAATACTTATATTATTATAAAAGAAAATTTCGTGAAAATATCGCGATTCCGGTTCCATAAGGAACTTTTTGAACGTATCCGATATGTTTTTAATGATTTCTTCTCTCAATTTTTCGTATTTAGTAAGAGACTTATTCGGCTGTTGGGTCATTTCTAGAAGTTTCTGTAACAAAAAATAAATTAATAACGAAATTTTTGGTTGTCCTAATAGACCGACCTGTCTAAGCTGGGTTCTACTGGCTACTTTCAAATCGACTGGTTTTGTATTATCTTCACATTCTTCCATTTTTTCATCAAAATCGTTTACCCCGATACTTTCAAGATTTTTTAAATAAATCGATAATATTTTTACAAATTGTTGAATTTCGTCGTTTTTAGGCACTTCGTTGCTGGTCAAAATTTCAACTATCCTTGTTAATTTTACACACAGTTCGTCTTTTGATTGAAAATTAAGAAGTTTCATACATTCTAAGTACTCTGAAGTTTCAGTTATTTTTTTTACAGTGGCTATAGCATATAATTCTCGCACCTACAGAACAAAATTTTAATTTTACATACAACTTTTGTTAGATTTTAACAAAAACAATTAGTTCAGCAGAACTGTTCAAATATTGAAAAACAAGTATCACTTTTTTCTAAGTGTAGACAAAAATATTACCTGTTTACCTAACGGGGCTCTTGGTAAGTCTTCTACAAGCACCAACAGGCATCTCAAAAATAAATGTAATAATTTAATGTATGTTTGTATATCACAAATTTTTTGATAGAGTACTTCACTTAAATAGTCATTATCTACTAGTAATTTCACTTGTATATCTTTTGATTCACTTTCTACGAGTTTTTTAAATGACGGTAATTGTCGTACAGTTTCAAAATCATCTTCAGTAAATTCTTGAATAGTTTCTTGATTAACGTATTTGCTTAAATTGCATAATGCCATCGCGTTACCGTAAGTAAAATGATCTGCACAAGCATACTAAAAAAACCAATACATACGGTACATTTAATGATTTTTCTTTGTTTTTTTCGATAATTTAATACATTTTACTGTAATTATTATTGTAATAATGATATTCAAATAACCCAATAATAATTCGCATTTTTAGGTTATATTATCTACTTTTATAATGGGATAATTTTTCGTTACTTTTTTCATAGTTTTATTTATTTTAATTTATAATTAATTAAATTTTGAATATAACATAATACATAGCAAGAAAAATTTAGAGTAAACAAAATAATTAGTTCCTCAAGTGTCAAAAAAGATAGAACCTCAAGATGAGGTATTTCTTCTTTCCCCAATCATTTGGCCTTTATATACATGATACACTAAATATATAAAATTTTGGAAACAACTTGAGGACAATATAAAAGAGGCCCAAATTGTATGTAAAAGTAGCAAATATAACCTCTAAACGAGGTAATTCTTCTTTTACTAATAACATGGCCTTTTTATACATGATTAATTACTAGGTTTATAAATATTTGGAAATTTAACTTGCATAAAACATTGTAGGGTCCAAATTGTAAATAAAAGTAGCAAAAAACAGTAGGAGAAACAAGTAGTTATAAAATGAAACATAAAATTAGAAACAATATAAAGTTTTGCATGGTTAAAACATTCCTCAAAATCAAATGAAACTTACCTTGATATTCCTGATGAAATTATTAACTGATAGATCATAGAACAAGAATAACTCCATGAAAAGATTGAACACTCTGCCTCCCAACTGCAACGGGCAGACATTTGAGAAAAACACTTTTTCCAAGACGTTATTCAAATATTCTATTGACCTTTGGGAATTGAACACCTTCACTCTGATTTTTGAAGACACCTTATAAGGTAAAGTACCATGTAGAGCATTCATATCAGTCGCTATTCCAAAAATAAGCACAAACGGCAGATCCTTGAGATAACAACTTATTATTAGGATAAACCGTTGGAGGACACTCGGATTGAAGCTTTCAAAATCAGGAATGATTACAGCTAGAGGTTTTTTCTTCGAATCTTCATATAAGTCCATATACCAGCATTTAAGTAGAGCCATACTTAGTTGCGTTTTCCTTATATGTGATTTCACCACGTCAAAAGAGTCATCCTAATAGATAAACACCTTAAAAAACGAATATTTTGTTAATATTAACGTAATTTACCTTCAAATCACCATTAACAAATTCATTGATCATATTTTCCATGAGATACTTGATGTTTTGGCAATCTTGACTTTGTAAGTAGGCAACATGCGGAGTAGTTTCTCTTAATTGTTTTGAAAGCGATGCGAATTGTGCGCCGTGATCTGGCATATTGATTCCAGTAAATAACGCTGCTGTTGGGATTTCATTTACAACATCGTTATGACTGGTTTTAACAAAGTTTATGAGGTTACTTAATACTGAAGAAAATAGATTATCGTTTAAAATCTGAAAATTAATAATAAATGTAGAAATTTCAATCTAAAATTACTATTACTTACGTGTATTTCTTCCTCAATGACGTCCCACAAAGAACGATAATGTTGATACCACATATTCGATGAAAATAGCGTATTAGTTTGACAAACTGATTTTTTCTTATGTTTACTTTGTTTTTTAGAAGCTTTAAATTCATTTTTAAATATAAAAACACCCTAAAACCATTAACAATTGAGAATATATCGAGAAGTAATAAGAACGATTTTTATATAATACCTTTGAAACCGATAACGTTTGATCTGTATCCATGTCTTTACTTGAAAATCTAATCACTGTTATATTAATAAAATCTAAAAAAAAAACAACTTAATTATCGTTTTCTTTTACAAAACCCCGCCATTCCTTGACATTTTCGGTCAGTTTGACATAAGTCATTTTAATAGTGTGATTTAGCTACCAGATCTGTCAATGGAAATTTCCGATGTCTCCCGATTATCATGTTCAGTGAAGTAACCAAAAAAATTTCACGTTATAGAAGCAAATATTCTTAAAAATGGCGTGAGCATATTTTTTCAAATAAGTATGCTCTTTATATTCATTGCTACTAGTAATTAAAATCATAATTTTTATTGTTCATAAAATAATAATAGGTAAAACTCGGTAAACTGAATAATTATGAGTAAATTGAAGATTCCTACAGTATTCGAAGTATAGAATGACAGTCCTTTGAGCGAATTCTTTATTTCTTGATAATAAGTATTTGAACTAAATTATTTTACACTTCAGTTTGAGGTAGATTACTATATTTCAGTATTTCTAAAATCCTGTTTTACTAAGTAGTAAAGTAAGCCCTACATTTATATTTCTAAATCGTTTTGATTTTAGTACTCTTCTGATTTAAGATTGATTTCTTTTTATATTTTATTTAGACAGATAAAAATTATAAGAAAACTAATTCTAATTCATAAGTGAACTAAAATCAAAACGATTTAGAAATATAAACATATCAAAAAGTCTAAGAAATAAGAAATTGAAGAAATTTATTTTATTATATAACCGTTTTCAAGATAAAAATTTATTTACTATTATTATATATATTATAAAGCATATTTTTTCTACTGCACTGGATCAAACGATCGGGTTACTTCGGAAATACTTCGTGCAGCTAAATCACGTCAATAATAATAAATCTTCTTTTTCTAAACACTCCTCACATATTTTATCTAGGTTGTTGTATTGAAAGTATTAAGTTAAAAAATATTCAATTAGGTTTAAATTAGATCTGTTAATAATTATCCTTTAAAATTACAAATTTGAAAATCCCTTTTCAAATTATATTTCATTATTACCGTTAAAATACAGTTAACCCATCGTACAATGCATGTGCTAAAAGTGAATTGAATAACGTATTGCTAGCGGAAATGCATTTCTAATGCGTACCGCGCATTAAAATGTTGTTTGGTTCATTACAATTCTTATAATTAGGAAATATAAGATTGATAAAGCGGTAGTAGAAATGCAAAAAAGAAAAAGAGATGACCGATATTTGATTAGTAATAAAAAATAAACGTTTATAGATAAAAAACTTATATAAATGAAATATTGAGACAAGAAATATATTAAATTACGTACATAAAAGTTAGCAACCAAACAACATAGTCTGTTCTACGTACAAGTAGTAATAAAAGATAAAAAAATGCAACATACTGACACATATTTGCTTTTACTTGGCACTGTTGTTAGAATTATCATCTGTTGTCAGTTTCCACGAAGTCATTGACTTACTTTATGCAACATTAAAGGTTCTAGACGCACGTAGGTACGTGATAATTGTAAAAAAATATTATAATAACGCAAATAATGATCCAAGTAATATTTATATTAGTGTAAATATGAACAAAAACATTGTTTTATGAATTTAAATAGGTTTTGAAGTAGTAAATTCGTTATTTTTTGTTGTAAATTGTATGAAACTAAAAACTTTTTGGGAAATAGACAAATTTCCGTTATACAGTCGATAAAATCGAATAAATTATTCTTAATTGAGATCTAATTGTTCTTAAATGATTAGTGTAAGCACATCAAATTCGCGCTTGAGTCGGCAAACTCGAGTTCATTGCCACTTTTGTATATTACACTCTTCTTTTCAGCGTCCAGTGCATAGGTATCAGGTAAGTAGCACGATGATCTCTGCTGACCTAGCAAAACCGAACATATCAAAGTTAACCTTATTATTGCGACTATAGAAGTCTAAGCATGCGGCAAAAGTGGTCTAAGAATGTATTTGGTCGAAGAAACTGTTATATATACTTTTTAAGATACTTTATATTTAAAAACTAATTATTATGTACCAAATTGCAAAATTTTCACGTAAATAATTTTATTTATTAAAAGAAATTACGACAGGAATTTTTGACAGGCGATAAAAGGAGTAACACATTAATTCTATAAACAGTAATACCAACTCTAAAATTTATGTGTAACTAACTTAATTTTTTAGTTAAAAATACTCTACTACTGACTTTTGATAAAAATAGTGTATTAGTAGTATAAGATTTAGTCGGGTACTCTCAAGGTGGAGGCCAAAAAACCAAAATGAAGAAGAATATAAGTTGTTTATCTATGGTTGAATAGCTATAGATATACATGGAATGTTTACGCATTGTATATTTGTTATAATAAGTACCTCCCTCGTATATCTATAATTTGTTATTATAGTACTTTTCTATAAATATATCTGAGCCATTATGTGCATTGAAATTCAAGAAACACGTCTCATAAACCGTACGGTTTATTTAAAAAAATAACCGTTGGTCCATGAAAGTGAACTTACGTTGACACCAACAGTCTAAATTCGTGGGCCAATGAACCCGATTTTGCAATAATTATTTAATAAATGTCGAATACTAGAATTTTTTTATTGTTTTAAACTGAAATACGTCACTTTTGAATTAAATAATTAAAAAAAGTTACTGTGAAAAGTTGTAACTGTCAAATTTTTAGTGTGTCAATTAAGACATTTATTTGTAACTAACTTCATAATATTGAAATTCTCAATGCAAAGCATCAAACCATAGAACTAAACACTTTATAAAAATTAAGTCTATGATTCAACTGTGAACGTGATTGTTGCAATTCGTATCTTGTAAAAAGTTTTGTTCTGTCTAATTACCATTTACATCTGGAACCCACACATATATAGTAAATTAATACTTTTTTCCAATGAGAAGAATGAATAGTAAAATTGCCCACATTCGAGTATAAGTGATGTAAGAGAGATTGTGTGGTTATGAAAGTAAGGCAACGAACGCGAGTAGCCTACCTTTAGCCAAGTTCATTGCTAAATTTATAGACCAGTGAACCTGCGACTTTAAATTATCGTGCTCGATATTTATTTAATTGTGTTAAATAAATCCGTAACTAACTTCACACATAAGAAGAAATAACGATTTGGCAGCTATGAAAAACTTCGTAATTTTTCGTTCTATGATATGTTAAAACCATAGATAAATATAAAAGTAATTAATTACCTAAAAGTGAAATAATTTTAAAGGAAAAAATGTTTATTACTATAAATGCTTCAAATTCACCAAATTTCATCTATATTTATAAAAAAGTCATTCAGTATCTCTCTCGTTGCTCAATTCTTTTTTCAAAATATTCTTTCCTCTTTTCTGCGAGGAATAAATTTAAAATTACAAATTGCAATGAGTAGATTTAAAATTTTGGCGGAAGTATACGAGGGCTGCTACTTTATCTTTGAGATGCTGCTATACTCATAGGAATATGTCAATTATGACAACGCCATCATAAAATTTGACATTTTTAATAGTGTCATACGGTGATGAAGCACCTGGTTTTTTTACTACACTTGAAGAAGCGGTTGATGCATTCAAATGTATTGGAGGTACCTCAAAACGCTTCGACAAAACAATAAAGCAATATCTAATCGTAAATATTCGTTTTTATTTTAATATCTTAAAACTTTAGTAGCGGCCCTCGTATATTGTATTCAAAACTTACCCAAATTAGTCAGATGAAGTCACGTGATCGATTCACGTAGATTTAAAAGCTCTGCATAACCTTATTTTGAGAATGAGAAGAATAAGTATCAAAAGTGATAAAACATGATTGGTTATTAATAGTTTATTTGATTGTTTCAATTTCTTGTTTTCAAAATAGAACCTTTGTTAAATTTGGGCTAATGCCTTTCAAATAAAAATATCGTAAAACCAATTTTTTTCCATGTTTACAAATCCACCGGAAACGTTCGTCATTGATGGCTGTCAAACAAATACTAAACAAGATGGCGTCTTCAAACTTAAAAATTATAAAATCAAATTAATCAAAAACTTCCCTTGCATAAAGTTGTTTCACCCGATAGACCTATTAGTAGAACATTTAGATCTATTTTAAACAGTTATATGAAAAGTGTTAGTTCACTATAGGAGCCTATTATTTTATTATTACTGTTACTTGTAAGGCCCGTTACTTTAGTTGAAAGTAAACTTGGCTAGCTGTATACGTTTATATTTCGAGACCTACACAAATATAACTGTAAATCGACGTGGAATCTTCTGTTGTTATAGACCAACGAGAATATTAAACATTTTACTTTTAACTTTTAATTATATACGAGGGATAATCCTAAAACAAGTTCTATTATTATAGATTATTGATTATACGAGGGTCGTTCTTTTTTCAACCTCCGATAGGCTATAAATAAAAGTCAATAATTGTATTATCGAAAGATTGGTTACTTTTTGACATAATTACAAGCTTTTTAATACCCTCTTCGAAGAAAGTTGCCTCCAATAAATTTAAGTAGAGTACAAAACAGAACTTAAATCTTCTAAAAATTGCGTAGATAAAGTTCAGACCACGATGCCATCTGGTTATTTCTTTAAAATATTTATTAGAAAATGACTGACATCGACACACACTTTTTTCTTTTACTCAGGACTGACTTTAATTGATTTTTAGTCCAGTTTGGCCAACATAATTCTTGACGAATTTATTGATACCAACTTAAACTTAACAGTACCAATATATTAACTGTGGCTACGGTAGTTATAAGGTTTATAAAAAAAGAAATATGTTGGTAGTACTTTTCGATAATTACACTTTGATATTGAACAGGATTCTAGAGCACCCTATTGAAATTGATGACATTTGGGGCCACTGAACTATATCACAGTAATAAATATATTAAAAATTGATGTTTCTAATTCGAAATCATTCATAGATATCGAGATTAACCATAAAGTAATATCACGAACGCGAGAGTCATCTGAGGTCTTTGAACTTTTAAATTCACTTGTTGGTACCGCAAATCGACCCGTTCAAACTTTATCTTTCTTTATGATGGTATATTTTTACATTTTTCTTTCATTTCACAAGTGTTTTTATTGAAAACATTCTGATGTAAATATCTTTATTACAAGTTAGGTTATGTGATGTCATATTTTATTTATGAAGGACTTCATGAAGTATTTCCGGAAAATTGATATACCGGGGAAGGTTTTAAAGAAGTGTTCACAATACCAAATTCGTTAGAAAAAAAAAATAGAGATTTCTACTACTTAGTATCCACGTTCATGGATTATTCTAAAGGAGACGTTCCATTAAATGTATTAAATGAATTATTTTCTTTTGTATCGACTTGTCAAAATGTTATTCGATGTTTTCATTTGTAAAATATGTTAAACTCAAATTATACAGAGGGTGTCTGATAAGTAATATTGGTTTTTATGTGGGCAAATTATGAACCAACATGAAAGGGGCACAAGACAACTGGACACTGCCGTCTAAGACGTCACATTCACAACATGGGCATCACGGATGATCCGGGGTGCCGCTGGTGCATGGAGGAGGACGAAATGACATCGAAGGGTTCAAGCCAAAGCGCTTGATCGGCATTTAAACCCAGGTTTATCATCGAATTTGTTATTAGCTACTGCTTCGATAATTTGATCCAATGTTAAGGAATGTTAGTGGTACATTTGAACTACTACACACAGTTCTTTCATTTTTGAAGAAATTTTCAACAATGTAGTTTAAAATCCTTTGTTATACATCATTTAAACCCAGGATTATCATCAAATTTGTTACTAGCTACTGCTTCGATAATTTGATCCAATGTTAAGGAATGTTAGTGGTACATTTGAACTACTACACACAGTTTTTCCATTTTCAAAGAAATTTTCAACAATTTAGTTTATAATCCTTCGTTATACATCATTTAAACCCAGGATTATCATCAAATTTGTTACTAGCTACTGCTTCGATAATTTTATCCAATGTTAAGGAATGTTAGTGGTACATTTGAACTACTACACACAGTTTTTCCATTTTCAAAGAAATTTTCAACAATTTAGTTTATAATCCTTCGTTATACATCATATAAACCCAGGATTATCATCAAATTTGTTATTAGCTACTGCTTCGATAATTTGATCCAATGTTAAGGAATGTTAGTGGTACATTTGAACTACTACACACAGTTTTTCCATTTTCAAAGAAATTTTCAACAATTTAGTTTATAATCCTTCGTTATACATCATTTAAACCCAGGATTATCATCAAATTTGTTACTAGCTACTGCTTCGATAATTTGATCCAATGTTAAGGAATGTTAGTGGTACATTTGAACTACTACACACAGTTTTTCCATTTTCAAAGAAATTTTCAACAATTTAGTTTATAATCCTTCGTTATACATCATTTAAACCCAGGATTATCATCAAATTTGTTACTAGCTACTGCTTCGATAATTTTATCCAATGTTAAGGAATGTTAGTGGTACATTTGAACTACTACACACAGTTTTTCCATTTTCAAAGAAATTTTCAACAATTTAGTTTATAATCCTTCGTTATACATCATATAAACCCAGGATTATCATCAAATTTGTTATTAGCTACTGCTTCGATAATTTGATCCAATGTTAAGGAATGTTAGTGGTACATTTGAACTACTACACACAGTTTTTCCATTTTCAAAGAAATTTTCAACAATTTAGTTTATAATCCTTCGTTATACATCATTTAAACCCAGGATTATCATCAAATTTGTTACTAGCTACTGCTTCGATAATTTGATCCAATGTTAAGGAATGTTAGTGGTACATTTGAACTACTACACACAGTTTTTCCATTTTCAAAGAAATTTTCAACAATTTAGTTTATAATCCTCCGTTATACATCATATAAACCCAGGATTATCATCAAATTTGTTATTAGCTACTGCTTCGATAATTTGATCCAATGTTAAGGAATGTTAGTGGTACATTTGAACTACTACACACAGTTTTTCCATTTTCAAAGAAATTTTCAACAATTTAGTTTATAATCCTTCGTTATACATCATTTAAACCCAGGATTATCATCAAATTTGTTACTAGCTACTGCTTCGATAATTTGATCCAATGTTAAGGAATGTTAGTGGTACATTTGAACTATTACACACAGTTTTTCCATTTTCAAAGAAATTTTCAACAATTTAGTTTATAATCCTCCGTTATACATCATATAAACCCAGGATTATCATCAAATTTGTTATTAGCTACTGCTTCGATAATTTGATCCAATGTTAAGGAATGTTAGTGGTACATTTGAACTACTACACACAGTTTTTCCATTTTCAAAGAAATTTTCAACAATTTAGTTTATAATCCTTCGTTATACATCATATAAACCCAGGATTATCATCAAATTTGTTATTAGCTACTGCTTCGATAATTTGATCCAATGTTAAGGAATGTTAGTGGTACATTTGAACTACTACACACAGTTTTTCCATTTTCAAAGAAATTTTCAACAATTTAGTTTATAATCCTTCGTTATACATCATATAAACCCAGGATTATCATCAAATTTGTTATTAGCTACTGCTTCGATAATTTGATCCAATGTTAAGGAATGTTAGTGGTACATTTGAACTACTACACACAGTTTTTCCATTTTCAAAGAAATTTTCAACAATTTAGTTTATAATCCTTCGTTATACATCATTTAAACCCAGGATTATCATCAAATTTGTTACTAGCTACTGCTTCGATAATTTGATCCAATGTTAAGGAATGTTAGTGGTACATTTGAACTACTACACACAGTTTTTCCATTTTCAAAGAAATTTTCAACAATTTAGTTTATAATCCTTCGTTATACATCATTTAAACCCAGGATTATCATCAAATTTGTTACTAGCTACTGCTTCGATAATTTGATCCAATGTTAAGGAATGTTAGTGGTACATTTGAACTACTACACACAGTTTTTCCATTTTCAAAGAAATTTTCAACAATTTAGTTTATAATCCTCCGTTATACATCATATAAACCCAGGATTATCATCAAATTTGTTATTAGCTACTGCTTCGATAATTTGATCCAATGTTAAGGAATGTTAGTGGTACATTTGAACTACTACACACAGTTTTTCCATTTTCAAAGAAATTTTCAACAATTTAGTTTATAATCCTCCGTTATACATCATATAAACCCAGGATTATCATCAAATTTGTTACTAGCTACTGCTTCGATAATTTGATCCAATGTTAAGGAATGTTAGTGGTACATTTGAACTATTACACACAGTTTTTCCATTTTCAAAGAAATTTTCAACAATTTAGTTTATAATCCTCCGTTATACATCATATAAACCCAGGATTATCATCAAATTTGTTATTAGCTACTGCTTCGATAATTTGATCCAATGTTAAGGAATGTTAGTGGTACATTTGAACTACTACACACAGTTTTTCCATTTTCAAAGAAATTTTCAACAATTTAGTTTATAATCCTTCGTTATACATCATATAAACCCAGGATTATCATCAAATTTGTTATTAGCTACTGCTTCGATAATTTGATCCAATGTTAAGGAATGTTAGTGGTACATTTGAACTACTACACACAGTTTTTCCATTTTCAAAGAAATTTTCAACAATTTAGTTTATAATCCTTCGTTATACATCATTTAAACCCAGGATTATCATCAAATTTGTTACTAGCTACTGCTTCGATAATTTGATCCAATGTTAAGGAATGTTAGTGGTACATTTGAACTACTACACACAGTTTTTCCATTTTCAAAGAAATTTTCAACAATTTAGTTTATAATCCTCCGTTATACATCATATAAACCCAGGATTATCATCAAATTTGTTATTAGCTACTGCTTCGATAATTTGATCCAATGTTAAGGAATGTTAGTGGTACATTTGAACTACTACACACAGTTTTTCCATTTTCAAAGAAATTTTCAACAATTTAGTTTATAATCCTCCGTTATACATCATATAAACCCAGGATTATCATCAAATTTGTTACTAGCTACTGCTTCGATAATTTGATCCAATGTTAAGGAATGTTAGTGGTACATTTGAACTACTACACACAGTTTTTCCATTTTCAAAGAAATTTTCAACAATTTAGTTTATAATCCTTCGTTATACATCATATAAACCCAGGATTATCATCAAATTTGTTATTAGCTACTGCTTCGATAATTTGATCCAATGTTAAGGAATGTTAGTGGTACATTTGAACTACTACACACAGTTTTTCCATTTTCAAAGAAATTTTCAACAATTTAGTTTATAATCCTTCGTTATACATCATATAAACCCAGGATTATCATCAAATTCATCACTAGTTACTGCTTCGATAATTTGATCCAATGCTAAAGAAAGTTAGTGGTACATTTGAACTACTACACACAGTTTTTCCATTTTCAAAGAAATTTCTAACAATGTAGTTTAAAATCCTTCGTTATACATCATTTAAACCCAGGATTATCATCAAATTCATCACTAGTTACTGCTTCGATAATTTGATCCAATGCTAAAGAAAGTTAGTGGTACATTTGAACTACTACACACAGTTTTTCCATTTTCAAAGAAATTTTCAACAATTTAGTTTATAATCCTTCGTTATACATCATATAAACCCAGGATTATCATCAAATTCATCACTAGTTACTGCTTCGATAATTTGATCCAATGCTAAAGAAAGTTAGTGGTACATTTGAACTACTACACACAGTTTTTCCATTTTCAAAGAAATTTCTAACAATGTAGTTTAAAATCCTTCGTTATACATCATTTAAACCCAGGATTATCATCAAATTCATCACTAGTTACTGCTTTGATAATTTGATGCAATGTTGAAGTATAAAAAAAACTAAATAAAGATACAAATAAAATAAAATTTCAATATACACAATGGGAATTTCGATTTGATTTCAATTGGCAAGTGATTGTGCATTATTTCCGCATTGTAAAGTATTGAGCCCTTAACTGATTCTGCACATGGAGAAATTGTAGAAGCGTGTTTACGAATCAGATAAACGGATTCAAAGATGAACAAAGAAGGAAAATTTCGAATTTTCAATCTTTAAATATAAAATTGATTATTAATCATTCTTATTTCATATTAAAATGTGATTTAATGTATAACACCTTGTCTGAATCGTGTAGATACTAGTTAGTTAACTTCCAGCTACATCGAATGACCAGGAAAACTTCAATTTAAAATAATATCAGTTGTAAACGTCTTTATTCGAAATAAAATCAAGATTTCAATAGAAACATTCCCGTAGAAACAAGTTTTTCTTTTCGTTAGACCACAAATTCCTCAAACCTCGTTTCGGTTTCTTCTAATCATCGACGATAACATTTTTTTTTTCTAAATAAAATGTTGATATTTCGTAGCAACTAACCTCCACAACGTAGCTTAAGAAAAATAAGAAACGTGTAGGTCATCGACCGAAATATAGATTTTTAACAGCCGTTATTTCGATATTGAGGATGGCCAGTTCGGTATTTTATTGGAATGAATATACCGGAAGAATCGATTTGCTTATTGTCATTTTCAACGTTTAATAGTGAAAAAATTGAAGATAACTTTGTCAAAAATCGAAATTTTCGCGATTATAACCTCAAAGGACTAGTTTTTGAAACCCGGTAACTCTGATTTTTTATGGTATTATCCTCTGCCTCTTCCTATGATCCAGTAGTAGCCTTTGGTAAGGATATTAACTTCCTGATCAAGGTGCAAAGCATCGATATCCAGGTTACCTCCTACCTAATCGATTCCGCTCCTTGCAGACATACAATCAGGTAAAAATTTGTCTTTGCTTCACGTACAATCTTCTTTCAGGTGTGGTTGGGATGACGACCAGAGATGCAGCTCCAGAAGACCTCTTGCAGATGATTTCTTGCAGCTGCACGAAGGGTTATGGAAAGGCAGGATTGAAATGCTCGTTGTAGCAGTAGAGATCTCGGAAGACGACGATCTATGCCACGACAAAATGGAGGATAACTTGTGGAAACAAGACGTCGATTAATCGCTTCTTTTTTTATTTTTTTTAAATAGATAGAGATTTAAAAGATGTCGGAACGTCAATATTTTACTATCGAAACAAAGCTATTATCTATTTTTATGTATGAGAGAGTAATAAATTGACGAAGCACTCGTAATTCATAGGCGTCGTCTTTTAGTTTGAAATAATATTTATAGGAATATAATAAATATATAAAATGATAAATAGAATAAGCTTTAGACCTCTGTTTTTGCATTGAGCCAAAAAAACGAACGAGAAAACAAACTGCTGCAACCTTTCCGGCTCTTTCCAGTTTGGAAGATTTTTTTTGTGTTTTTTTGTTGTTTTTTAAATTTTTTTGTTCATTATTTCATAGAAAACGGGTGAATTGAGGGTGGGGGAGGTTTAGCTGCGATTGAATTATTCACCAGGTTACAGGAAAATCGCGGAAAACCTGCAGCACGCACACACACACGCAAGAAGGAAATTCCACAACTTCCTGTCATTTAGACAGGTTCTTGTTTTGCGTGTAGACTCCTTCTGACTTTCCGAAGTCTATGGTACAAACTGGAGGCCTTATCTTTTTGTTAAGAGTTAGCCTAATGGCTATACATGGATCACCCTATATAGGGTGTCCCACGACGAGTTAATACTGTCTGTATATGGCAAAATACTCATAGTAAAATGATGAAAATTTCTACGTTTGGGTTTTCGGATACGATCTTTTTAACTAAAATATTTTTAAAGATGGCCGACTTCCGGTATAACCGGAAGTCGACTGTAACTTTGTTATTTTAAATAGAACACCCTGTATATTAAGACATTTTTGAAATTTTCGTAAAATTGTAGTAAACTTTTGTTTGAAAACTTTTTTCGAAAAATGCATACTTTTTGAGTTATTAATTTTTTTGTAAAAAATTTGACCGTTGCAGACCTTTATAAATTATTTTTTTACAAAAATACCCTTTAAGGTATGAAAATGGTTTCTGTTTGATTGATTTTAGCAAGGTTAGATGTATTTGAATCTATTTTGAAAAATTCTTCATTTTATACAGGGTGTGTATAAAAAGTGCTCAAAGTTTAACTTCAAATTTCTTTATTATTTTAAATAGAACCACCCGGTTTTTTCTATTTTAATGCATTCAAGGGTAAAAAATAAGGCAAAATTCATTCAACAATTGACTACTGACAGTTTAATAAGTGTCATTTATTACAAAGCCTACTAAAAGTATACATAAAAAATTAAAACTAATGAATAAATAAAATTTTACAGAAAACATTCAATATCTGCTTAACGGTAAGGTTTAGGTATAGGAAAGTATATATAAATTTGTCTTATTTTTTACCCCTGAATGCATTAAACTAGAAAAAACCGGGTGGTTCTATTTAAAATAATGAAGAAATTTGATATTTATAAAGTTAAACTTTGGACACTTTTTATAGACACCCTGTATAAAATGAAGAATTTTTCAACATAGTTTCAAAAACGTCTAACTTTGTCAAATGCAACCGAACAGAAACTATTTTCATATCTTTAAGGGTATCCTCGTAAAGTAATAATTTATAGGGGTCCGCAACGGTCAAATTTTTTACAAAAAAATTAATAACTAAAAAAGTATGCATTTTTCGAAAAAAGTTTTTAGACAAAAGTATACTAAAATTTCACGTGTATTTCAAAAATGTATTAATATATAGGGTGTTCTATTTAAAATAACAAAGTTACAGTCGACTTCCGGTTCTACCGGAAGTCGGCCATCTTCGAAAATATTTTAATTAAAAAGATCGTATCCGAAAACCCAAACGTAGAAATTTTCATTATTGTACTATAAGTATTTTGCCATATACAGATAGTTTTAACTCGTTGTGGGACGTTTAACTACATAAATATCAAATTTCTTTATTTTTTTAAATAGAACCACCCTGTTTTTTCTATTTTATTGTTGTAGCCAAATATTATCTAAAGATTTGTTTTCAGTTGAAGCGGTTTTTCTGCGCCTTTTAACCGATAAGTTTCGTTAAACTTTTCTACTAATTTACTTCGGTTAGGATATAAATTATTAACAAGATATTACACGTTTCTTGTTACTTTCTACACCTAACACCCCATCTTAATATCAATTCTTTTCCAGATAAACCATTCATCGTAATTTTCGATAAATTTCAACAATAATAATTTATTGAAACGTCAAATGCAAATATAATTTCGAAATTATAGCATTTAGATATAGGAAACATTAGACGAAAAGAAAAATAAAAAATATTTCTAAAAATACAAAATATACAGGATGATCCGTTTGAAATAACAAAGTTCGTTATATTCCGGGAAAAATTACAGATCTGACAACAATGTAAATACCACCATACAAACCGTTTTCGAGAAATTGACGCGTTCCACGCATAAAACACACTATGTAAATATATAATATACGAGATGATTATGAAAAACCGTCGTTTTATATTATAACCGAACGTATTAATCGAATAATTAATTTCCATCGAACTGATAGTGTAAGTTAAACACGAATTGTCCTGTATACGATTTGATTAGTCCACCTTCTCGGTTTCAATTCCGTTTACGCTCCTTTTCTTCGGGTTACTACCGATCGACGTCCCACTTTGCGAATTCCACGTTACCAACGAAGAACGGCCTATCGCCGGGTTAGACAAAGAGAAACGAAAAAAGAAGAAGAAAAGGTTCGTGAACCTGGTATATAACTGTAATACATTGCATAAGTGTTCCGATAACTTTCATTCAGGGTCGGCTAGCGATCTCCGCAATATTTTCTTATTAGGATGTAGTATGGAGGTGGCGGGTAGAGTTGAAACGTTGCGGGGGAAGGTTAATGTCGTGGAGTGGATTGGATATGGTCAAGGTTGTTTAGATTTCGTTATACGTAATCGACGTTATCGAAGGGCTCGCCGATTTTATTAACCCGAATAAAATTAAAACAAATAAAAGTCTAGAATTATTGGAGTTGTCCAACTACCAGTTGTCTACATTCAACCGTTCATTAAATATAAAAAAGAAGAAGGCGAATTTGCATTTTCTTCTATATTATAATTTTCGATCGAATGTATTAATCAGGAACCGGCGTATAACATCTTGTCGTTGGGATAATAACTTGACAATTATATGACATCTGTCATATTATAAATACGATGTTAATTTTAAAATTATACATGAAATTGCATCCTATTAAGCCCATTTTATAGCAACAGGTGGAAAAATTGCATATCAAATTTTATTTTCATTGACACACAATACAGAGTGAGTCTAAATTATCTCGAAAACATTTTTGTGCACAAGAATCTTGTGATACGACCTGTATTATGTTGATATTTACATCGTTGTCAGATCTTTAACTTTGTTATTTATAATCTAAACTGATCAGAGTTGTTTTTGTACTTAATTAAATGTATCGAAATCTAATAAGTATCTCTTCAATAATTATTAGCAACAGCAGCTTCAATTCTGTTCCTTAATTCCAGAAATTTAGCTGGTAGCGTCACTTACAAACGATCCTCAATGAAATCCCAATGATTCTAATAATAATAATCATTAATTATATATTAAATACTGATTAGATCATTTAAATTAGCAAATTTCGATTTAATGTTAATAAATCTAGTCCACTCCTCGTAGATAGCGAACTGGATTCGATTTATACACCGCCATAGTGCACAAGCGGTCAATGACAGTATAAACCACAATATCTGTGTTAACCCATTTGAAAATATCTATTGTATAATGTTTATTACTGAAGTCATGGTTTCAAATTACAGTAATTTCTACACAGCGATGTTAGTTGGTACTTGAATCGGTTCTACTTTCAATATAACGGTGCCTATTTGCTTGTAGTACTAGCAAATTGATTTAGTTTTATCCGTTGTGCAATTATTCGAACAAAAAAAATCATTTGAAAGTTTATTAGTAACAATTTTCGTATTTATAGGTTAACCCTCGTACGTTACAATCAATTAATTCACTTTTTCTTATCTAAATTAAGTTAATACACGTATACGACGCTCTGTATAACTAAATCATTCTTCAATCACGTCATAAGAACTCGATTCACTACCCACCGTTAATCGACAGTCTAAAATTTCATCTTATATTACATTAGTCATTATATTACCTAACAAAAAATATATTTTACGGTACTTTTGACCCTCCCAACATCCCAAAAAGGTTTCTCTCACAGATATTTAGACACAGACAAAAAAAAATGAAGTTTTATTATCGAGGAAGTACCTTTAGGTAGCACCTTCGTCTATCTTTATAATAGATGCATAAAAAATAGGGAAGCCACCTTTTTTTTTATTATATAAAAGTACCGCTAGTTCTCGACAGGTAAAAATTTTTTTTGGATCATAGAATTTGTATTTCAACATATGGTGAATAGAAGAATCGAATTCGGAAAAAGGTCCAATAGGAAAGTTTGTTTAGAATTACGGCACTTCTCGATTTCGTATTGAATTTGTTATATATTGCTACATTACTTATTGTTTAAATCGTTATTAGATCCAAATAAATTTGAAAAAATTAGAAAATTTGTTGTTAATTTCATCACTTATATGCGAAAAACGCGAAGTTCAATGTTGCGATCGGCGATGTTCGGTTTGACGGCGGGGTACACTGAGTGTAGGTAAGTGTGTCAATGAACGATATTGACCTCTAAACAACAGTGATATTTCTCCATAAGATAATTGTAGTTATCTTTTCGCTATTATTATTCTTTAAATTGGCTTTTTAAGAAATTCCAAAAGACATTATCATTAAAAAAAGATAGTAAATTACACAAAATGATATTCTTTTAATCATTATTACGTAAAGTATACTTATTTATAGCTCTATAGTTTATCTACTAGAATAGTTAGATTCAAATTATTCAAGCCCGGGTAGCTCAGTCGGTAGAGCATTGGACTTTTAATCCAAGGGTCCAGGGTTCAAGTCCCTGCTCGGGCGGTCTTTTTTTTTTCAAATTTTTTCTTTATATATTTATATCTTTAATAATCCGTTTTTTATACGGAAAATATTGTTTTATTTTCATAAATTTTTGTTTTACTTATTTATTGAAACAAGTTCGAATTAGTTTTTCATTATGAAATGTACTAACTACAAATTTTTTGTTTCCAATACAAGAAAAAGGATGATTTATTGTTTTCACATAATAGTTTTTTTATTTAAAAATTTTTCAATTCAAGTATTGTTAATTTATATCTGGACTGTATTGATTCTAATAATTTTTTTAATCACAGCCCGGGTAGCTCAGTCGGTAGAGCATTGGACTTTTAATCCAAGGGTCCAGGGTTCAAGTCCCTGCTCGGGCGGTTATTTTTTCCTAATTTTATTGGAAGTTCTTATAATTTATATTCTAAGTAAATAGATTTTTTTCTAAAATTCAACTAGTATAACTGAAATACATGACAAAACAGAATCGAGATAAATATATTAATTTTCCGTTTTTACAACCTGGATGTAAAATTTTCAAAACACGTGGATTGTTCCAAATGGTGACGTTAGAGGGGTGTGGGAGACATTAGGTGGCTGTGAAAGACATTAGGGTCTGTAGTAACTTCATTATCTTACTGAATAATTTCATCAGTTACTTTGGAATTCTACTGACCTCATTAATAACCGATTTTATTATAGGGGAAATAATTTATAACATTGTAGATATTTATTTTCAGTATTTTATAAATTTTCAAAATTTCTAAGTAAAAATCACTGAAAATATTTCTAAAAATAAGTTTTTTTCATATATTTATTGAAATGTATGTAGGAGAAAAATTTGTATGCCCGGGTAGCTCAGTCGGTAGAGCATTGGACTTTTAATCCAAGGGTCCAGGGTTCAAGTCCCTGCTCGGGCGACTTTTTTATAAATCCCATAGTGAATATGTGAAACTCAACTTTATTTTTGTTAATCTTTTCTAATTTTATAAATAATTAGAACTAAATGTGACAACTAAATTTCCGAACGTTTAGTTCAAATAAGATGTTTAAAATAATATAAAAATTACGCCCGAGCAGGGACTTGAACCCTGGACCCTTGGATTAAAAGTCCAATGCTCTACCGACTGAGCTACCCGGGCATGTAAATTTAGCACTTTTTTTACATTGATAAAAACAGACTTTATTATAATAGAAACATTCTTATTTTTAATACCTTCTCATATGTTTTTATTGCTAAATTGTTTCGATTTTGTCTCTTTTTAAAAATCTAATCTAATTTAGCAATAAAAAAAAATTAAAATTTTACCCCTGTATATGAAAATATATAACAAATAATACAATACTTGTGAGGTTTTTCATAAAAAAAATCCGCCCGAGCAGGGACTTGAACCCTGGACCCTTGGATTAAAAGTCCAATGCTCTACCGACTGAGCTACCCGGGCTTGAATGAAGAGCTCCAGGATCTACATCAATAGAAAATATGCGTAAATCATACTTTTGCAAATATACGAATTAACGAAAAATAAAGATATTATTGAATTAAAAATGTATTAGCTTTACAACATAATACGTTCGGGTAGAAATGTTAGATTAAATATAAGTTTAGTAGTAATAAAAAAAAAGCCGCCCGAGCAGGGACTTGAACCCTGGACCCTTGGATTAAAAGTCCAATGCTCTACCGACTGAGCTACCCGGGCACTTAAGTGACGTGGGGTAAAATTAGTAATTTTACAAAAACGCTTTGAAATATCGCTTTCTAACATTGAAAAAATAAACGTTGAATAATTTTGTCATATACACTTTGTAATTAATAAAAAGTGTTGTAAACTATTTTCAAATGAATTATTAATAATTCCTAGATTTATTGTTATATATTAGTTGAATATTTATTTCTAACTCTTACAATTAGTACAGACTTTTTGTTCTATAACATCACGTGACACAATTATAACGCGCTAGCTATATCATACACCAAACTATTTTTATTATCTTAAATCTTAAACCCTTTCGAGCTCTTAACCTAATTTAAAAATAGAATAAGTATCCAAAATCGTTTTTTCAGCTGGTGTTTGTATATTGTGCCGCTAGGTCCACCTGTCTTTACCCTTTTTTCTTCAAAACTCGATCTTAATGAGGCTCTTACGCCTCGAGCGCTTTTGTACAGGTCAACTTGAAAGGGTTTATTAAAGTTTTTGTAACAGCGCCCATTAGGAAATGGGTGGAAAGGCCCGTTAGAATACGTAAAAGTCAGTGGCAGATCTATGGTAGTACTGATGATAAAATAATGAAGAAAGAAGTGTCTGGAGATGACCATAGAAGAATAATTGATTCAATATGGACAAACGACATTTCAGAAGTAATTTTGAAAGGTATTGAAACCATATATTGTGTACTATAGCGGTTGACTGTAGACGATGGATCAATCGCAGCGACATCTATAGAAAAAGCGAATTTGTTTGGTCGCATGTTTGTTTCGATATTGGAATCGCGGGAAAAACTACCAATCAGCATGTCTAGAGTTGGTGGATCTATGCTAGAAATAGAATTTCAATACCGAGATGTGGGAGAACTTCGCAAAGGTTTGAAGATCATAAATCGACTCGCCCAGATGGAATTTTGAACACCCTGTATATCAAAAAGTTTGTAATATCCATGAACTGGTAGGAAACAGCCTGTATATGAAGTACCTAAAGCAACAAATGATGGAAATTGACGAAAAAAGTTGAAAATTTCCAAAAAATTATAAAAGTATCTATACAACTTTTAAAAATCATGTATTTTAGGACATCCTGTGTATCTAAAAGTTTGTAATTTCGGGAAACTCATAGGAAACACCCTGTTTATGAAGTACATAATCGAAAAATAGTGGAAATTGACGAAAAAAATCTAAAATTTTGAAAAAATAATAAAAGTATCTGTACAACTTTTAAAAATCATGTATTTTAGGACATCCTGTATATCTAAAAGTATGTAATTTCGAGGAACTCGTAGGAAACACCCTGTATATGAAGTACCTAAAGCAAAAAATGATGAAAATTGACCAAAAAATTGAAAATTTCGAATAAATTATAAAAGTATTCATACAACTATTAAAAATCACATATTTTAGGACATCCTGTGTATCTAAAAGTATGTAATTTCGGGAAACTCGTAGAAAACACCCTATATATGAAGTACATAATCAAAAAATGGTTAAAACAGACCAAAAGAATTGAAAATTTAAAAAAAAAATGGAAATTTTCACGTAATTGACTAAAATCGCAATTTTTTGGGCATCCTGTATATAGAAAAGTTTGTAATTTCAAGGAACTCGTAGGAAACAGCCTGTTTATGAAGTACATAATCGAAAAATAGTGGAAATTGACGAAAAAAATCTAAAATTTTGAAAAAATAATAAAAGTATCTGTACAACTTTTAAAAATCATGTATTTTAGGACATCCTGTATATCTAAAAGTATGTAATTTCTAGGAAATCGTAGGGAAAACCCTATATATGAAGTACATAATCAAAAAATAGTGAAAATTGACGAAAAAAATTGAAAATTTCGAAAAAATAATAAAAGTATTCATACAACTTTTGAAAATCACATATTTTGGGACATCCTGTGTATCTAAAAGTTTGTAATTTCGGGAAACTCATAGGAAACACCCTGTTTATGAAGTACATAATCGAAAAATAGTGGAAATTGACGAAAAAAATCTAAAATTTTGAAAAAATAATAAAAGTATCTGTACAACTTTTAAAAATCATGTATTTTAGGACATCCTGTATATCTAAATGTATGTAATTTCGAGGAACTCGTAGGAAACACCCTATATATGGATTACATAATCAGAAAATAGTGAAAATTGACAAAAAAATTGAGAATTTCGAAAGAAAGACTAAAATCGCAATTTTTTGGGCATCCTGTATATCTAATAGTATGTAATTTCGAGGAACTCGTACAAAACACCCTATATGAAGTACGTAAAGCAAAAAATGATGAATATTGACGAAAAAAATTGAATATTTCGAATAAAATGGAAATTTTCTCGTAATTGACTAAAATCGCAATGTTTTGGGCATCCTGTTTATAAAGAAGTTCGTAATTTCGAGGAACTCGTAGGCAACACCCTGTATATGAAGTACCTAAAGCAAAAAATGATGAAAATTGACGAAAAAAATTGAAAATTTCGAAAAAATTATAAAAGTATTCATACAACTATTAAAAATCACATATTTTAGGACATCCTGTGTATCTAAAAGTATGTAATTTCGGGAAACTCGTAGAAAACACCCTATATATGAAGTACATAATCAAAAAATGGTTAAAACAGACCAAAAGAATTGAAAATTTAAAAAAAAAAATGGAAATTTTCACATAATTGACTAAAATCGCAATTTTTTGGGCATCCTGTATATAGAAAAGTTTGTAATTTCAAGGAACTCGTAGGAAACAGCCTGTATATGAAGCACCTAAAGCAAAAAATGAAGAATATTAACGAAAAAATGGAAAATTTCGAAAAAATAATAAAAGTATCTATACAACTTTTAAAAATCATGTATTTTAGGACATCCTGTATATCTAAAAGTATGTAATTTCTAGGAAATCGTAGGGAAAACCCTATATATGAAGTACATAATCAAAAAATAGTGAAAATTGACGAAAAAAATTGAAAATTTCGAAAAAATAATAAAAGTATTCATACAACTTTTGAAAATCACATATTTTGGGACATCCTGTGTATCTAAAAGTTTGTAATTTCGGGAAACTCATAGGAAACACCCTGTTTATGAAGTACATAATCGAAAAATAGTGGAAATTGACGAAAAAAATCTAAAATTTTGAAAAAATAATGAAAGTATCTGTACAACTTTTAAAAATCATGTATTTTAGGACATCCTGTATATCTAAATGTATGTAATTTCGAGGAACTCGTAGGAAACACCCTATATATGGATTACATAATCAGAAAATAGTGAAAATTGACAAAAAAATTGAGAATTTCGAAAGAAAGACTAAAATCGCAATTTTTTGGGCATCCTGTATATCTAATAGTATGTAATTTCGAGGAACTCGTAGGAAACACACTATATATGAAGTACATAATCAAAAAAAGATTAAAACAGACCAAAAAAATTGAAAATTAAAAAAAAATAGAAATTTTCACGTAATTGACTAAAATCGCAATTTTTTGGCCATCCTGTATATAAAGAAGTTTGTAATTTCAAGGAACTCGTAGAAAACACCCTATATATGAAGTACATAATCAAAAAAAGGTTAAAACAGATCAAAAAAATTAAAAATTTAAAAAAAATGGAAATTTTCACGTAATTGACTAAAATCGCAATTTTTTGGCCATCCTGTATATAAAGAAGTTTGTAATTTCAAGGAACTCGTAGGAAACACACTATATATGAAGTACATAATCAAAAAAAGATTAAAACAGACCAAAAAAATTGAAAATTAAAAAAAAATAGAAATTTTCACGTAATTGACTAAAATCGCAATTTTTTGGCCATCCTGTATATAAAGAAGTTTGTAATTTCAAGGAACTCGTAGAAAACACCCTATATATGAAGTACATAATCAAAAAAAGGTTAAAACAGATCAAAAAAATTAAAAATTTAAAAAAAAAAATGGAAATTTTCACGTAATTGACTAAAATCGCAATTTTTTGGCCATCCTGTATATAAAGAAGTTTGTAATTTCAAGGAACTCGTAGGAAACACACTATATATGAAGTACATAATCAAAAAAAGATTAAAACAGACCAAAAAAATTGAAAATTAAAAAAAAATAGAAATTTTCACGTAATTGACTAAAATCGCAATTTTTTGGCCATCCTGTATATAAAGAAGTTTGTAATTTCAAGGAACTCGTAGAAAACACCCTATATATGAAGTACATAATCAAAAAAAGATTAAAACAGACCAAAAAAATTGAAAATTAAAAAAAAATAGAAATTTTCACGTAATTGACTAAAATCGCAATTTTTTGGCCATCCTGTATATAAAGAAGTTTGTAATTTCAAGGAACTCGTAGAAAACACCCTATATATGAAGTACATAATCAAAAAAAGGTTAAAACAGATCAAAAAAATTAAAAATTTAAAAAAAATGGAAATTTTCACGTAATTGAATAAAATCGCAATTTTTTGGCCATCCTGTATATAAAGAAGTTTGTAATTTCAAGGAACTCGTAGGAAACACACTATATATGAAGTACATAATCAAAAAAAGATTAAAACAGACCAAAAAAATTGAAAATTAAAAAAAAATAGAAATTTTCACGTAATTGACTAAAATCGCAATTTTTTCGGCATCCTGTTTATAAAGAAGTTTGTAATTTCCATGAACTCGTAGAAAACACCTTATATATGAAATATTCGAACAAAAAATGGTGAAATTGATCCAAAAATTCTAAAAATAACGAAAATTTACTAAAAAATCAAATTAATCACGTTAATAAGTGAAATCACAAACTTTTCAACGCCCTGTAGATAAAAAAATATATAACTTCCTAGAATAAACCCGAAACACCCCGTATCTTGAATTTTCAGCAAAAAACTAATTGAATCGACTAGAAAAACACGAAATTTCCAAAAAAAAAAAAAATCTCAAAACCTAACCTAACCTAACCAATCGTATTGATCAGCTGAACCGATTTGCAAACTCTTTTTTTTAATAGATAAAAGAGGTTTTTTCCCTGGCGGATTGGAATGTTGCTTGGAATAAAGAAAAAAAGAATAAAACATCTTCTAATAACTACCGTCCGATTGTTTTAGTCCTAGTCGTTGTTCAAGGTCATGGAGGCTCATTATTTCGGCGAAGTACAAGTCTGTCGAATCAGCAAGTCTTCGCATAATCATTTTAACGAATATACAAAATTTTAAAAACCATTTCGCACGCCAAAAACGTTAAAATCAATACAAGCTGTTTTATTGTGTACCATCCCTTAAATCGTTGTATCTAACACGTCCATGACTAATTATTTAGAAGACGCAGGTTATTTCAAGAGGTCCTTTAAAATGTAGGTCAATTTATAGTTCCCCACATCTGTTTTGAGCTCATGGCACAGATTTCGAAGGGCGTTTTTATCAGTACTCACCGTTAGGATACAACAGATGAAAAAATAATTAGATATGTCGAAACTAATGCCCTTAAAGGGTCAATCTGGAATATAAATTTTGAACCGATACGCACCTGTTATTGCATGCCACATAATCACAAAAAAACGAAAAATTTGAAACCCTTTTTGTAAATAAACAACAGAATATAGTTGGCAATAGTTAATAGTCGGGAAATTGAGAGTCCTGAAGGACTGGAATACTCACAACTAACCTCCGAAGAAGACAAAGACGGTTCCGATGCTGACCAAGATGATTTTTCCATACCAACTGAGTCTACTAGTACGAACCAAACTATAATTTCATATTCCATCCGTCCTTGATATCTATAAGAAGCAACTACAGTCGGTTTTTCCTCAAAACCTTTTGATTTTTGGTTAGGTTAACATCGGCGAGTTTAGTCTTAAAAATCCACTACCGGGAAAGACACGCTAAATCATTTGATGTTACCCAGCATCATAAAACAGATGAAAAATTATCATTTGGACTATCAAAAGTTTCTCGGCGGCCCTGACTGTGAATATTCCACGTAGAAACCTCCAGACTTGACCGAAGGGGCTTAGCTTGGGCCAACGCTGGGAAACCCGGCCTTGGCACACCAATAATGGTCCAAGGTTGGTTGAAGTCTGGCTAACTCAGTCCAGACCATCCCATATTCATCCAAGTCTGGTTTTCTTTTCTTTTTCGTTTCGTATTAATTATTTTCAATATAAACTGTAATTTTCAGACCTACACATCTTTCTCTAATTAGCGACATAATTTTAATAATATAATTAAGCACAGATCGTTGTCACAAACACAGATCATAAGAAACTGTCAAAAGAAGAATGTTTTTTCGCTTATTTCTTTCCTTATTCAATACATGGACGATTGCTATATAGGCATCTTTCATAGTGTTACCAACTGTTAGTTAGTTCGGATTTAAACAAACTAGAGTGAAGAAACGGTAAACATTTATTCGACATTTAAAAGTTCCTAAAAAAAGTTATTTTAGATCAACAAAACTTTGAAAAAAACCTATTTTGGACAAAAGTGATATTGTAAAACCCATTTTAGATCAACAAAAACTCGAGAAAACCTATTTTGGACAAACGTGACCTTGTAAAGTCCATTTTACATCAACAAAACCTTGAAAAAAAACCTATTTTGAAGAAAAGTGACCTTGGAAAACCCATTTTAGATGAACAAAATCTTGAAAAAACGTATTTTGGACAAAAGCGACTTTGTAAAACCCATTTTAGACCAATGAGAAAACCTATTTTGGACAAAACTGACCTTATTAAACCCATTTTAGATCAACAAAACCTCGAGAAAACCTATTTTGGACAAAAGTGACCTTGTAAAACCCATTTTAGACCAATGAGAAAACCTATTTTGGACAAAACTGACCTTATTAAACCCATTTTAGATCAACAAAACCTCGAGAAAACCTATTTTGGACAAAAGTGACCTTGTAAAACCCATTTTAGACCAATGAGAAAACCTATTTTGGACAAAACTGACCTTATTAAACCCATTTTAGATCAACAAAACCTCGAGAAAACCTATTTTGGACAAAAGTGACCTTGTATAGTCCATTTTAGATCAACAAAACCTTGAAAAAAACCTATTTTGGACAAAAGTGACCTTGTATAGTCCATTTTAGATCAACACAACCTTGAAAAAAACCTATTTTGAACTAAAGTGACCTTGTAAAACCCATTCTAGATTAACAAAACCTTAAGAAAATATATTTTGGACAAAAGTGACCTTGTAAAATCCATTTTAGATCAACAAAACCTTGAAAAAACCTATTTTGTACAAAAGTGAGCTAGTAAAACCCTTTTTATATAAAAAAAAACCTTTAAAAAACTTATTTTGGACAAAAGTGATATTGTAAAACCGATTTTAGATCAACAAAACCTTGAAAAAAACCTATTTTGAACTAAAGTGACCTGTAAAACCCATTTTAGATCAACAAAACCTTGAGAAAACATATTTTGGACAAAAGTGATCTTGTAAAATCCATTTTAGATCAACACAACCTTGAAAAAAACTATTTTGAACAAAAGTGACCTTGTAAAACCTATTTTAGATCAACAAAACCTTGAGAAAACCTATTTTGTACAAAAGTGACCTTGTAAAACCTATTTTAGATCAACAAAACCTTGAGAAAACCTATTTTGTACAAAAGTGACCTGTAAAACCCATTTTAGATCAACAAAACCTTGAAAAAACGTATTTTGAATTTGAAGTGATAAAATATTCATTTAAATCGAAGTATTGAACGCCATCTGCTCAATAAAGCGAATTTTTAACTAACGTTTGATTATAATTTTAAGTATTGATATCTCAAAAACGCAACGAGATATCAAAAAATTTCATTCTTCATTTTCGATTTATTTTAGCCTAATTAAACCAAATCCACTGTTAAATCGCCCCCTTTTCCCCCTACAAATCCAAAAACATCTATTAAACATCATTCATTTTAAAGAATAATTTTTTCTTGAGACTTTTCTCTTTATCTGTGTTCATATTTCGATTATTTTGTAATAATATGTAAAATGATTGTTAACAAGTGTAACAAAACATAAAAACTGATCAAATGATCCTGATTATTACCGGAGAATGATGGGAAATTACTTAAATCAGTTGAAGATGTTTTGTTAGTCAAATATCAAACATAAAAAATATGTCGTGGTAGAGGTGCATTAATTTGGGTGCTTCCGAGGAAAGTTCCGGTCATTTCCATTTTATGATGCATTCTATTTAAATCAAGGGATGAATTGAATAAGAATTTTTGCCTCACGAACATCTGCTTCAATTGATTCATCAGGATTTTATTGGGTTCGTAAACCCACGTGCTTATACTCAATAAATATCAAGAATATATATATGAAAAAAAAAGTATATCAAGCAAGGTCGGGATGAAAACCTCTCATTCTTCTTCTTCTTCTTCTCGATTTCTGCGAAAAGTTCGTTGACCATTTATCTAGGTAACATGTAATTGTGACGTCAGTCGCGACATCAACTTCGTGTTCCAGTGGTCTAGTTCCTTCTAATAGCCATTCCTTGCACTTCTTCGTATATGTGTGTGCAGGCTCTTTTGCTTCTTGTTTCTTTGCACACGATTAGGTCGACGACCTCGGATACACTGTTAAAAATTCATCGAATATCCTAAATTACAAATAATTCAATGATACAGTACCAAAATTATATCTAATCTTTTTTATTTTTGAAATGTTTGTTCAATTTTTTGATTAGAATCATCAAACTCCTCAGTTATTAACTGCTGACATCACCGCTTCATTGTTGGAAGATCTTAACCTAACCTAACCACCATTTTGTCAAGTCTGAAAACAGAAAATAATCCGAAGGAGCTAAATCTGGCACATGAGGTAGCACTTCAAACTTTAATTCATCAATTTTGGCTGTTGTAACAACGGATGTGTGAGCTGGGGCATAGAGCACGTTCTTATTAACCAAATCCGACAGTTTTCTTCGCTCAAACGTTGCCATAACTTCGCATAATACTAGTTTTTCCTTTTTCAAAATAGCCAATGAAAATTATCCCACGCGCGTTCCAAAAAACCGACGCCGTGACCTTGGAACGGTCTTTGCCTTCTTTGGAGCCGGTTCTCCCTTTTCATTCCATTGTTTTGATTGTTCTCAAGTTCATCCATGGTTACGAAACGGCTTTATTTCTGTGAAACATTACCAAAAACTCGATGGAAACATCTACACGACCCCGATATTCCTACTAGTGTGAATTTAGGAAGATTGATCGAGCTAGTCGCATTGAAGGCTCCAAACCCGGAGAACATCGTATCCGCATCAACCTGAACTTAAATAAGATCTAACGATGGGATTTGAACTGCTTTTTCTGTTGTTGTCTCAATACAACAGGAGCTCTCATATTTGGAACAAAAACAGCCAAGTGGGGGTACATTCTTTGGAATTGTGAAGGTTTTTTTTAGTAAAAGTAAAAGGGAAAGCTACCAGCCGGTACTAGCATTAAAACCCACCCCTCATAAGTCTTCTTAGTGACTGTATTCCTCCGTGGAAACCATCGTCAGGTATTACTTCCCAAGGAAGGCATCAGCTAAGTTGCTCTTCATTTTTGATTACTTTCCTTGTATCCCCTAGTCGATGCAATTTGATTGAAGTTCCAGGATAACTTGTTCTTCCATTTCTTCGTACTGCATCGCGTTCCTGGACCTGGACATTCCATTTCGTTGTACTACATGGCGTTGCTGGACCTGGACATTCCATTTCGTCGTACTACATCGCGTTGCTGGACCTGGACCTTCTATTTCTTCTTACTACATCGCGTTGCTGAACCTGGACATCAATTTCGTCGTACTACATCGCGTTGCTGGACCTGGACATTCTATTTCTTCTTACTACATCGCGTTGCTGAACCTGGACATCAATTTCGTCGTACTACATCGCGTTGCTGGACCTGGACATTCTATTTCTTCTTACTACATCGCGTTGCTGAACCTGGACATCAATTTTGTCGTACTACATCGCGTTGCTGGACCTGGACATTCTATTTCTTCTTACTACATCGCGTTGCTGAACCTGGACATCAATTTCGTCGTACTACATCGCGTTGCTGGACCTGGACATTCTATTTCTTCTTACTACATCGCGTTGCTGAACCTGGACATCAATTTCGTCGTACTACATCGCGTTGCTGGACCTGGACATTCTATTTCTTCTTACTACATCGCGTTGCTGAACCTGGACATCAATTTCGTCGTACTACATCGCGTTGCTGGACCTGGACATTCTATTTCTTCTTACTACATCGCGTTGCTGAACCTGGACATCAATTTCGTCATACTACATCGCGGTGTTGGACCTGGACATCAATTTCGTCATACTAAATCGCGTTGCTGAACCTGGACATTCCATTTCTTCTTACTACATCGCGTTGCTGAACCTGGACATCAATTTCGTCGTACTACATCGCGTTGCTGGACCTGGACATTCTATTTCTTCTTACTACATCGCGTTGCTGAACCTGGACATCAATTTTGTCGTACTACATCGCGTTGCTGGACCTGGACATTCTATTTCTTCTTACTACATCGCGTTGCTGAACCTGGACATCAATTTCGTCGTACTACATCGCGTTGTTGGACCTGGACATCAATTTCGTCATACTAAATCGCGTTGCTGAACCTGGACATTCCATTTCTTCTTACTACATCGCGTTGCTGAACCTGGACATCAATTTCTTCGTACTAAATCGCGTTGCTGGACCTGGACATTCCATTTCGTCGTACTACATCGCGTTGCTGGACCTGGACATTCCATTTCTTCTTACTACATCGCGTTGCTGAACCTGGACATCAATTTCGTCGTATTAAATCGCGTTGCTGAACCTGGACATCAATTTCTTCGTACTAAATCGCGTTGCTGAACCTGGACATCAATTTCTTCGTACTAAATCGCGTTGCTGGACCTGGACATCAATTTCTTCATACTAAATGTAGCTACATTAGTATACCCCAAATCTTGCTGCAAACTAGGAATTCCGGAGACTTCTCTTTCTGTATTTGTACATCATTTACACCAGGTTTATTTATTAATGTACCGTGCACAGCAGATTATCCGTACATAGATCACGACAGGTCTAAATTAAGTGGGAGCTTGGAGGTTTGAAGTTTTGAAAGATTCGGTTGCAAATAATTTTCAATTAGAAGATACTTTGTCGAAACACACTGTATATATGTTGTTTCAATTGCACAACTTTTTTTTTTTAATATCGCAACAATCATTTTTGCTTATAGTTTTTAACTGTGTACGATTGTCCTCGATGGACGTCAACGAGAAAAAATAATTGAAGAAATGAGTTCATCTTGAGTGAAGAAATTGAAGATTTTGTTTCTATTACGTTCGCTGATGATAGTGTCGATGAACTAAGATAGAAAATCAGCAAATTAGGTTGTTTAATATACCGAATCCCCGAATAAGAGTTAAATAATACAGGGGGTATTTCAAAAGTAATGGTTCTTTGCCTACGCCTCAATATTATTTATTTTCAATCATTTTCTTTTTGTTTATGGACTCTGCAAGTATTTTGCAACAAGTTTCGGGACAGCGCTGATGGTATGGCATCCATAATGGCCTACGATTTTCGCATGAAACAAATAATCTTTTGCTGCTCATATTTTTAGACCATAGATTCGAATCTGAACGCGTTAAATCGTTTATTTGGTGCTGCTGGTCTACTGCTGGTGCCTGTCGACTTCCTAGAAGTATAGTCACGCCGGTTTCAGTCGAAATGCCCATGACGAGCGATGGTACGATCTTTGACTACTCGTCATGGCCCCAAATCGCTGTTTCGAGCCTCCCGTGGAAACGTTCCGTTACATCCAGCATTTACTCCCGACTTTGCACCGTCAGATTATAATAGAAGATGTTTGAAACATTTACTTAAACTTTGTAATGATTTTTTTAACGTCTATTATCACATATTATCGATAAATGTTAATCAAAATAATTCTTCGCCCCGAATTTCCGCCATTTTACACCTACTGCTTAATTCTATCCCAGACGTACGTCCAACGGCTTCGTCCTCGATTGTAGTCGCGGGTATGTCGTAGCTTCGGTATTGCGGATGATATCGTAACACATTATGAACGTAGTTCATCGACCGATGAGGTTTCACACAAAGATAAAACGTTGCAATATGTGCGGCGATCGTTGTATGTTGTCAGTACCACTTTTGGCGGTCACTGCCATGTTTAACTCACGAATTTGCTCTTGAGGTAATACTACAGAGTGGCCCCTATCGAATATTCAATTCGGGAACCATTTTTTCACTTAACCTAACTATTTTTTTGACGTTATTAACTTCATCAATGACAGCCCTATACATTTCAATAACAATATTCGAAGGTAGTTTGAACGATGATGATTTAAATAAGAAAAATTGATGAATCGGCTTTCTATGATTGAATAAAAGCTTAACTAATAGATAATTATGAAAATTACGCTATAAATTTCACCAAGTGTCAATTTAATACTTCAAATGTCAATTAGATAAACACAGACACGATTTTTTACTTTGAAATAACCTAAAAATTTGATCCAAGCAAGTATTAGCTTGGAAATTATATAAAAATTGTGTTTACAAAGTTTCTAACTTAACTAGGAATTGATGTCTCCCCGTTAAAGCCTTTAACGCTTAGATTCCATACAATTTTATATGAAGGAACTTGGGATTGTTTCAATATTATCAATTTGTCGTGTTAATTTTCGATGATGCCATTGATTGACAGTCGGTTAATAAGCGGCGTCACGGAATTTTCGAGACCTCGTTCTTCGTTCTTCATACTCGCAAAATATTTCTTCGTCGATGGCGATACAAGCGAAGAGAATGTATGACGAGGCGGGTTTAATGACCTCTCCACTATCTAGAACACTCCATATATTCGTAAAATTTTTGTTTCGTTCGTTATTCAAAATATACGTTCTCAATTTCAATATATTCATGTTGGGTATTATTTGTATTGGATGTCCCGCAAATATCGAACGGACCGGTATTAAATTATTACGAAATATCCGTAATAAACTTACCTGGGCGTTCAATAAGTTCTAATCAACGTATTTTCTTTCAACCTGATTGTATTTTGTGCGTCTAGTGTAGTTTAGTGAAGTGTAGTGTAATATAGTGAAGTGTAGTATTGATTTTCTGCTACTGCTTCTATCCTTCTATGGAGTTTACGCTGAAATAATTTGCCGACTGTATTCTACATGCAGAGGAGGCGGTAGGATGTTGGTTCAACCGTTGTCTTCTTTTCTTTTGATAAGAGTACCAGTTGCTGCCGCTTTCAGATAGCGGAAAAGGTTCCATCTTGTAATCGGCAGTCTTGTGGTCATACTTGAAATAGTCACTTTCTCCATAGAGATCGCTCTTGCGTGTTATGGAAAGAGGAAAGTGGAGCATTTGGTGGATCTCTCCACTTTTCTTATCCGACAGATGATCCAGCCGATTCTGATCGTCTTCGTGACCGTAGATGAAAGATATGCTGCGTTCTTCCGTGTGCCTTTCGCAAGTTCTTGATAGAGTGATGGTACACCCCTCAACTGCTTCCCTTTCTACACTTCGAGGACTTATTTTGTTGTAGTTTGAGCAAGGTCTTTAATCTCGAGCTCCTCTTGGCTCCTCCTGCTGAATACCACGACTTCTTCCTCAAAGAGATTCGCTATGGCTTTTCGCAATCACTATGCTGTAGTGTAGCTTAGTTTAGTGTATTTTAGTGTAGTGTAGGATAGTTCAGTGTAATATACTTTATTGTAGCGTAGTTTAGTGTATTCTAGTGTAGTGTAGGGTATTTCAGTGTAATATACTTTATTGTAGCGTAGTTTAGTGTATTCTAGTGTAGTGTAGGGTAGTTCAGTGTAGTATAGGGTAGTTCAGTGTAGTATAGGGTAGTTCAGTGTAGTATAGTTTATTGTAGCTTAGTTTAGTGTATTCTAGTGAAGTGTAAAGTAGTTCAGTGTTACATACTTTATTGTAGCGTAGTTTAATGTATTTTAGTGTAGTGTAGGGTAATTCAGTGTAGTAGACTTCATTGTAGTGTAGTTTAGTACACATTTATTTTATAAATCTCACTGTACAAATCTATAAACTTAGTTCTGTTTAAACTCAGAAAATCTGTCAAGAATAGACAGAAAGCTTCTTAATGAAACGTCATCTGTTAGTAAAAAACCAGATCATTTTTTGTCTTGATTTGTTTAACTATTTTCGAGACATTCTATATAACAGGAAATGAGTTTAGGTATATATTTCTAGATTTTATTTTATAATATAACAAGTGGGATATTCCAAATGAAAATTAATTGTTGTATTCTAGTGTAGTGTAGTTCAGTGTAGTATAGTTCATTGTAGCTTAGTTTAGTGTATTCTAGTGTAGTGTAAAGTAGTTTAGTGTAGTATAGTTCAGTGTGACATACTTTATAGTAGCTTAGTTTAATGTATTCTAGTGTAGTGAAAGGTTTTTCAGTGTAATATAGTTTATTGTAACTCAGTTTAGTATATTCTAGTGTAGTGTAGGGTAGTTCAGTGTAATATAGTTTATTGTAGCGTAGTTTAGTGTATTCTAGCTTAGTGTAAGGTAGTTCAGTGTAGTATAGTTTATTTTAACGTAGTTTAATGTATTCTAGTGTAGTGTAGGGTAGTTCAGTGTAGTATAGGGTAGTTCAGTGTAGTATAGTTTATTGTAGCTTAGTTTAGTTTATTCTAGTGTAGTGTAAAGTAGTTTAGTGTAGTTTAGTTCAGTGTAACATACTTTGTAGTAGCTTAGTTTAATGTATTCTAGTGTAGTGAAGGGTTTTTCAGTGTAATATAGTTTATTGTAACTTAGTTTAGTGTATTCTAGTGTAGTGTAAGGTAGTTCAGTGTAGTATAGGGTAGTTCAGTGTAGTATAGTTTATTGTAGCGTAGTTTAATGTGTTCTAGTGTAGTTCTAGGGTTTTTCAGTGTAATATAGTTTATTGTAGCGTAGTTTAGTGTATTCTAGCTTAGTGTAAGGTAGTTCAGTGTAGTATAGTTTATTTTAACGTAGTTTAATGTATTCTAGTGTAGTGTAGGGTAGTTCAGTGTAGTATAGGGTAGTTCAGTGTAGTATAGTTTATTGTAGCTTAGTTTAGTATATTCTTGTGTAGTGTAGGGTAGTTCAGTGTAATATACTTTATTGTAGCGTAGTTTAGTGTATTCTAGCTTAGTGTAAGGTAGTTCAGTGTAGTATAGTTTATTTTAACGTAGTTTAATGTATTCTAGTGTAGTGTAGGGTAGTTCAGTGTAGTATAGGGTAGTTCAGTGTAGTATAGTTTATTGTAGCTTAGTTTAGTTTATTCTAGTGTAGTGTAAAGTAGTTTAGTGTAGTATAGTTCAGTGTAACATACTTTGTAGTAGCTTAGTTTAATGTATTCTAGTGTAGTGAAGGGTTTTTCAGTGTAATATAGTTTATTGTAACTTAGTTTAGTGTATTCTAGTGTAGTGTAAGGTAGTTCAGTGTAGTATAGGGTAGTTCAGTGTAGTATAGTTTATTGTAGCGTAGTTTAATGTGTTCTAGTGTAGTTCTAGGGTTTTTCAGTGTAATATAGTTTATTGTAGCGTAGTTTAGTGTATTCTAGCTTAGTGTAAGGTAGTTCAGTGTAGTATAGTTTATTTTAACGTAGTTTAATGTATTCTAGTGTAGTGTAGGGTAGTTCAGTGTAGTATTGGGTAGTTCAGTGTAGTATAGTTTATTGTAGCTTAGTTTAGTATATTCTTGTGTAGTGTAGGGTAGTTCAGTGTAATATACTTTATTGTAGCGTAGTTTAGTGTATTCTAGCTTAGTGTAAGGTAGTTCAGTGTAGTATAGTTTATTTTAACGTAGTTTAATGTATTCTAGTGTAGTGTAGGGTAGTATAGGGTAGTTCAGTGTAGTATAGTTTATTGTAGCTTAGTTTAGTTTATTCTAGTGTAGTGTAAAGTAGTTTAGTGTAGTATAGTTCAGTGTAACATACTTTATAGTAGCTTAGTTTAATGTATTCTAGTGTAGTGAAGGGTTTTTCAGTGTAATATAGTTTATTGTAACTTAGTTTAGTGTATTCTAGTGTAGTGTAAGGTAGTTCAGTGTAGTATAGGGTAGTTCAGTGTAGTATAGTTTATTGTAGCGTAGTTTAATGTGTTCTAGTGTAGTTCTAGGGTTTTTCAGTGTAATATAGTTTATTGTAACTTAGTTTAGTGTATTCTAGTGTAGTGTAGGGTAATTCAGTGTAGTAGACTTGATTGTAGTGTAGTTTATTTTAGTGTAGTGTAGTTTAGTACACATTTATTTTATAAATCTCAAGTCTATAAACTTATTTCTTTTTATATTCAGGAAATCTGTCAAGAATGGACAGAAAGCGTCTTCATTTTTTGTTTTGATTTTTTTAACTATTTTCGGGACATTCTATATAGCAGGAAATGAGTTTGGGTATATATTTCTAAATTTTATTTTATAATATAACAAGTGGGATATTCCAAATGAAAATTAATTGTTTCTAAATTTAGTTTTTAAAAATAAAATAATAAAAATTCGTCATAAAATCACAATTGGAATGTATCTAATTCGATGGTATAATCTCTGTCACGGATGATAAGTTCGAAAAACAAAATAAATAATCAAAAAGTAAGATGATAGAATGGTCAATGAACTTGAGGAGTATTATAAAAAAAATTCACAATGCAACTATGAAAATTTGTAGTTTTAAAACAAGATATAAAAGTGAATTGATTTTTTCAAAAAAAAATTACAGTTATGAAAAAATAAACCATTCGATTCAACTGATATTTTTGTCAAAGCTTGTCCCAACAACCCTTCATCTAACCTCCAACCCTCTTCAAAGTTATAACAATTTATTTAAATAATATCCAAAAATATTAATCTTGGAAAAAAAACTTTTAAACAAAAAATAAAAATCATAAAAAGTTGTACACAAAAAGTTTTTGCGCAAATCTATTACCTTGGCTGTAACGGCCAAAAACAGGAGTCACCTAAACTTAATCTTCTCGAAGAGTATGTTTGACTTCTACGAGGGTAGGTTCCTATTATATAACTTGATTTATTCGATCAGTTTTCGAACAAAAATGATCGTGATCATCAAGTACAATATCTGGCAAAAATTCCCGGCGAATCTGTCGGCGTGAAACACTCAAATTTCCATACAACTTACGAGGTTGGTTCCGTAGTATCTATCTTATACAATATTAGATACTTCTGGAACTATCCTCGTATATTTTTCTAACGGTTTCGACAACCATAAATTATCCCATACAAATAAATCATCGCTTTTTTGAACTAGATTTACCGTAAATCATTTTAACTAGTACTGTATTGTCAATTGTAAATAACCGTTGTATTTATTACCAAAAACCACCCCGCAACTAATCGAGGACAAGTTGAAATCAACCCTTTACGAAAAATATCCATTTTTTTAAAATTCTTTTGTGTAAAATGTTCCGTTTAAACCGTAAATTTACAAAAGAAAGCTCAAAGTAGTTTACTTTCTTTACATTTCATCCCTGTTAAGACCTTGCGGTTATTACCCTCTTTAGATATTTCGGACACTTTCTTTTCATCCGAAATTCTTCTTTTCTTAACATTACTGATGTTAGTGTCACGAAAAACTCGATAGTTTCTGTTTGAAAACCGAAGATTTCCAAGCTATGAAAATCACTTTTATTAGAGCCCAAATTAGGGGTTGAATTCGCAATCGGGAGAACGAGATGGATATTAAACGGGGTTATTGATTAGCGTGATTAATCTCGGTCGATATTTCGCATTTTAAAATAATTTTATAGCTTCAAAATTATCAAATTTAAATACCGATTTGGAAAATCTATGAAATTCAAATCTGGAAACGAGAAGAAATGTTTTGTGGTCGTCGTTTATCCAGCATCACTTCCTTGTTCGTAATTCATGATCTCCCGGGTATCGCGCCGTCCTTAGCATAGTCAATGCTGTTTTCTTAGGTCGGCATCGATACACAAAACCGATGTTGCCAAGATTCTTCAAGATATACTTTCGTAATATTAAAAATTTGATGGCTTTCGTTGAAAAAAGGTTTTTATTATAAAAATTATTCTACATTCTAATGCTCCCCTTCAATATACTCCCCTCCCGTCACCACACACCTTTCCATGCGCTTTTTCCATCGATCGAAGCAGTCCTGGAAGTCTTCTTCGGCGAGGGCCTTCAGGAGCTCCGTCGTTTTTTGCTCTACCGTTTCACATCGACTCAATTCGGATCCCTTTCGAAGCAGATCTTTTCCTAACCTTTCTAGGAAATGTGACAGACCAGTTGACGCAAGAGTTTTTGGTCAGGAGTCAGATTTTTTGGCACCAGCTCGCGTAGGCTTTTGTCGCGTGTAATTTCTCGTGTAAAATGTTTCTTTATTCCTCAGCAATCATCCGGATGCTCAATCTATGATCTGCACGCACAATTTGGTTGATTTTGGTCACTATTTCCAGTCACAGGGCGACTTGGTCCCTGGTCATCTTCACTAAATCGCTTACACCACGTGTAGTCTCGTTATTTAATAACCAGACCTCGTACAACGTTATAATAAAAGTTATCTGTGAAATTTTGAGGTTAGGTTACTCCTAATTAACTCTCCGAATAAATCAATTGACTTCTATTTACCTCTACTTAAAGCCTTCAACATTTTCATACAGTATAAGAAAATTTTGTTTTTTTAGGTAAAGAAATTGTTTTATTCCAAATTATTCACCCTGTATATTAAAATTATAAACGGTTCATTCCAAAAAATCTCCTGGGAAAATTTGCACACTAGATGGTGCAAAAAATTGTAGTTTACAGCACCGGTTTAAGCCCAAATTTATCTTTAATATTGACAAGCAAGATTAATAATTTGTCGATGATTGTAGTTTAGTCCCAGTTAGTCCAACAGAACGCAAAAATCGTGGTTCATTCTCTGTTTTCGTCGAATTCAAAATACCTCGAGGTACCAGCGTGAAAAATATGTTTCCACCAGGAGTTTTGGCGATGCAAAACGTCCAGGTGAAAAGGTAACTGCCTTTTTGGAAAAAAAAAACTCGAAAATAAAATAGAGAGGTTGCTGTTGGTGTTCAAAACATGAGAATAAGTTAAAATTTTTATTGAACGATGAGTGGATGTTTGAGGGTTTCGTTTTAGGGTGTGAAATTTTGTAATTTCGACTACGGACGTTCGGTGATGCTTTGGGGATGTTTTGATGGAAAATCGACGGGATAAATGGTGAAAATTGAAGGGATTTTAAAGAAAAAATCACCCAATCGATTTTTCAGCTTGAAAACCTGATTTAAAGAAGTAGAAATATTTTTATTTAAATCTGTTAAATTTAAAAAAAAAAAAATAGTCGAAAATGTGTTGAATATAAAGTTGAGTAGATTCACTGATTTTTTCGTACAACCGACAACGCCGACCGTATAGTTCTGGGTACCAAGTTTTGGAGGTTATTCACCTGCGGTTCCGTTAGATCGTGGTTCCAGTTATTGCCGCTGCGCGGCGAGGCTACCTTGAAACACACGGTCAAGTTTACTACTTACCATGGTTAGTTTACGAAAGACATCGCTGGAGAAATATTTATTATTAAAGAAGAAGATTATGCTGTTTTGGTACCGTCGTACCACGTGATCGTTGTTGTCCGACGTGTTATCGAAGACTGAATTATTATTATTATTATTTTTATTTTATTAACGTGTAGTGACATTTTTGGTGTGGGTGACTATTATTTTTGATTGTTTCTTTTTTGCCGATTGGATTAAGTGAAAACCGCCAAAATTTTTTGTATACCTTGGATACCTTTTTTATCCAAAAAAGACTACGAAAACGGTGAGACAATCTTATAATTATCGATAGAAATATTTTTCAAATATTTAAAATGTACGAAAAATATTTAAAATTATTTTTTTGTATTTTATCGGACAAATTTCGTAAAAAAATTTTTCAAAATCAATCAAATTGACATAAAATTATTCAAAATAAAATTAATCAATACAAAAAACGAGGTTAGTTCAATAAAACTGTCAAAATTATATTGACAGCTCGAGATTTTATATTCTTATATATACAGGGTGTTTCTAACATCTTACGACGAAATTCGGGAGGTTATTTTTCGTATTAAATTAAGATGGGACTTTCCTACAACTAAATTTCCTTATAATCTCCTCGTTTCTGAATTATAGGCATTTAAAGTTGCGAAATTACAACTTATAAATAAATTATAAATTAAAACATTATGAATTGTCAATGGATGTTTATTATGTTTGATATATATATATAAATAATTCTGCAAGGACAACCTTTACAATATAAATATAGCAAAAATTAATTTTCCAATCGATTTTTTAACAAAAAGTTACTCTTTGTTTAACTCGATAAAATTTAAGGTTTAGGAGATATGTAGAGTTTTAAATCGTTGTACATACCAAGAAAACCGTTCGCCATAAAGAGACATTCCGAAAAAAATTATCATAAATTGTAATTATTCATTAAGAATTGAAACATTTCTAATTAAACTTATACCTTACAATTTATCAAATAAGAACCAAAAAAATGTGATAAATTTTCGAAAAAGGCTCATTTTACGTCTACACGTTTCCCATAGTATTTCTTTGATCTTGGAAGAGCATTCAAAGAGGTCAATAACGACCACGAAACCCTCGATACTTCCTAAATGATTAGATGGATTGATCGGGGAGGTTCGTTTGCATGGCGCCACCATATTGACCTGATTTAATACCATGGGTTAATTTTTTTGGGGATATCTTGATAGCTTGGTATATGTTATACCAGTAGGAACGAAATGATCGACAGAAAACTATTTTTTTTAATATCTAATCACTACCGAATTTTTTTCATCAAGTACACCCTGTATACGTTCGTGATCAAAGAGCTGTAGCTCTTTTCTGATTTCAGTATCTCAAAGACGTCAGTCTTAGCTTTATAATGAGTAGTCAATATTATTTTTTGAGTTATTTTTTGATGGAGAAAAAATATCAAACGAAAAGGAAATCAAAAATTATTGTTATTATTAAAAAATATAAACAAATATTTTATTGAATTATATTGCTCTCAAATTCCTATTCTATTATCGCGGAATGTGTCCTTGAATTTATATTTTTGTCATTATTACGTATATCTGGATTTTTATTAATGTTTATAAGTAATCAGGTAGTTACTAAACTGAAAAAAAAAACTTGACTGGTATTTGACGTAGTCATCAAGAAATGCGAAATCTGATGAGGTTATTGAACTTATTCAAGTGTCAGAAGTTCATACTATCCAGTGAATAATTCGAAACGAATAAATACTATTTAAATTTTTACATAGATCAAATCGAAATATCTTTTTAGGCTGATACTGATATTGATATTGATTTGTTATAAAAAATCATCAAATATGCTCTAAATAAACACAATGATTTTGCCAAGGTGGTTAAAAAATCTCCTAGCAGATTTAAAAAAAAATAGTACAGGCAAATTAGGCGATTTTGAGCTAAAATTTTGAAGTAAATTGGGTGGTTTTGGTTTTCTACATTTTGAGATACTGACTTTGAACAAAATGGTTTTTCGAAACTTTTGGGACTCGAAAACAAAATTCTCTGCAAAAAATTATCCTAGATATTTGTTCCTAACCTCAAAATTTTCACCTTAAAATGGGTTTATACACTCAAAAATATTTTAAATTGCGAATAACTCGAGAGCTACGAGGAATTCAAAAAAAGTGCCGGAACCAAAATTGTAGAGCACAAAATTCTCCACAGTTTGGTATACAAGCATTTTTTCCTAACCTCAAAATTTCCATTGTAAAATGGGTTTGAACGCTCAAAAATATATAGAATCGCTAATAACTCAGAAACTACGTAGAAATGGAAAAAAAAGTGCCGGAACCAAAATTGTAGAGCACAAAATTCTCCACAGTTTGGTATACAAGCATTTTTTCCTAACCTCAAAATTTTCATTGTAAAATGGGTTTGAACGCTCAAAAATATATAGAATCGCTAATAACTCAAAAACTACGTAGAAATGGAAAAAAAGTGCCGGGACCAAAATTGTAGAGCATAAAATTCTCTACAGATTGGTTTACAAGCTTTTTTTCCTAACCTCAAAATTTCTATTGTAAAATGGGTTTGAACGCTCAAAAATATTTAGAATCGCTAATAAATCGAAAACTACTTAGAATTAGAAAAAAAGTGCAAGAGCAAAAACTGTACAAAATAAAATTCTCTACAGATTGGTATGCAAGCATTTTCTCCTAACCTCAAAATTTCCATTGTAAAATGGGTTTGAAAGCTCAAAAATATTTTGAATCGCGAATAACTCAAAAACTACGTTGAAATGGAAAAAAAGTGTCAGAACCAAAATTATAGAGCATAAAATTCTCTACAGATTGGTATACAAGCACTTTCTCCTAACCTCAAAATTTCCATTGTAAAATGAGTTTGAAAGCTCAAAAATGTTTTGAATTGCGAATAACTCAGAAACTACGAATATTTTGACTCAAACTACCAGGACAAAAATTGTGGAGCACTACATTCTTTACAAAAAAGGTTTAAATTTTTTCCTAACCTCAAAATTTCCATTGTAAAATGGGTCTGAACGCTCAAAAATATTTAGAATCGCTAATAAATCGAAAACTACGTAGAATTCGAAAAAAAGTGCAAGAGCAAAAAATGTACAAAATAAAATTCTCTACAGTTTGGTATGCAAGCATTTTCTCCTAACCTCAAAATTTCCATTGTAAAATGGGTTTGAAAGCTCAAAAATATTTTGAATCACGAATAACTCAAAAACTACGTTGAAATGGAAAAAAAGTGCCAGAACCAAAATTATAGAACATAAAATTCTCTACAAATTGGTTTACAAACTTTTTTTCCTAACCTTTAAGTTTCCATTGTAAAATGGGTTTGAACGCTCAAAAATATTTAGAATCGCTAATAAATCGAAAACTACGTAGAATTCGAAAAAAAGTGCAAGAGCAAAAAATGTACAAAATAAAATTCTCTACAGTTTGGTGTGCAAGCATTTTCTCCTAACCTCAAAATTTCCATTGTAAAATGGGTTTGAAAGCTCAAAAATATTTTGAATCACGAATAACTCAAAAACTACGTTGAAATGGAAAAAAAGTGTCAGAACCAAAATTATAGAGCATAAAATTCTCTACAAATTGGTTTACAAACTTTTTTTCCTAACCTTTAAGTTTCCATTGTAAAATGGGTTTGAACGCTCAAAAATATTTAGAATCGCTAATAAATCGAAAACTACGTAGAATTCGAAAAAAAGTGCAAGAGCAAAAAATGTACAAAATAACATTCTTTACAGTTTGGTATGCAAGTATTTTCTCCTAACCTCAAAATTTCCATTGTAAAATGGGTTTGAAAGCTCAAAAATATTTTGAATCGCGAATAACTCAAAAACTACGTTGAAATGGAAAAAAAGTACCAGAACCAAAATTATAGAGCATAAAATTCTCTACAAATTGGTTTACAAGCTTTTTTTCCTAACCTTTAAGTTTCTATTGTAAAATGGGTTTGAACGCTCAAAAATATTTAGAATCGCTAATAAATCGAAAACTACGTAGAATTCGAAAAAAAGTGCAAGAGCAAAAAATGTTCAGAATAAAATTCTCTACAGATTGGTCTTCAAACATTTTTTCCTAACCTCAAAATTTTCACCGTAAAATGCGTTCATGTACTCATCTCACAAGATTTTCGAAAATTTCCCAAGTCGAAAAATATGCTAACTTACCCTAGTAGAAAATAGAGATCCTAAACATCATAATTCATTTTGATTTTTTGAAAACTAAGCAGTTTTCCAAGAGTTAGAGCAGTTTCCATGTACACCTGGAACGTAAATTGGCTTATATACTCCGGCTTTCGGCGTTGAGAGGGATTTACCCAAAAACAGTAACTCCAACGAAAAAAAGACTAGAAATCTTTTTTGTAGAGAATTTTATACTCTACATTTTTTGTCTGAGCAATTTTTTTCGTATTTCTCTTAGTTTTCGAGTTATTCGCGTTTCAAAATTTTTTTGAGTCAAGAGCTGCTAGGCTTATTCAGTAACTGAAAATCTAAAAAATCAGAAGCCCCCAATCCAATTTCGAGTTTGATCTCGTTTTACCTTCTCCCCTATACCATCTATTCGTTCCTCAAATAGAAATTTTTCAAAATATTTTGACATCATAAATTTCTGTACTCGTAATCATAAACACTTTTTCTCCGTGTATTTATTCGATCAACCGTATTAAAATTCTAATCCTTAACAATTAATTTAACTCATTATATATATGTGTGTGTGTGTTGGTTAGAGTATACCAACTAACAGTCTTCCAAAGAGTTCGTTGAACTTGCCCCAGTGTCCTACTAAACCTAAAGAAAGGTATGGAAACCATAGAAAAAGCGAGAACGTCGTATATATCACGTGACAGCAAGAAAAAACGTCTATGCTGTGTAAATTTCGAAAAATTTTTGTTCGTAGAAAAAAAAAATGTATCTATATCTGAGTAAAACCATGCTCTAATGAATTATTCACTATTTGGGAAGTTTTTAAACAATTAAAAATGTCAAACTTCATGACGGCGATGTCGAATTTGACGTAATCACATCAGCGTTGCCATATGTCAAAAAGAAAGCAGCTTGCGTCATTCAATATTGATTACTAATATATATGTCAGTTGTCATAATTTATCACGATGTGTCTAACCTCAATAACTAATAAAAACGTAATTATCAATAGAAAAAACAATGTATGAATAAATATTTTGAGATTCTATATAATTATTAAATAGTTTTACATGATTTTCCGCAATACCTACACTAAAAAAACTGTTAATTACATTATAAAATGATTAATTATAATCTTCACCATCTTTAATAGTTCCACGTCATATACAGGGTAGTACGTAAAAATACAGTGGACGTTCCATAAGTAAAGATTAAAACTGTATTTACGCCACAACTGATTTCATAGTCAATTCTAAATAATTCAAAAAGTTCAATGTATTAAAGTATAATTGATTAGTTAAAATTAAACTGATAACAGATTTTTATAAACAGTATTATTACAACGATTTTTAGAGGCCGTTAACTTCTAAGCTATAAATTTAACAAAAACAATATTCAAAATACAAATTCTATATACAGTTGATCATCGTTTCCTGGTTCAAAAGCACGCGAATTAGAAACAGATTAATTTTTATCACACGTAAAATTTTTACTCCGAGTTCACTGTACCTTAATTTGTTTTCAATTTATTCCATTTAATCCGCTATTAAACAACTATTAAAGATAATTATTTATACAAAATATTATACATATATACAAATTTGTTACTTAAGTTTTAAGATTTGGTAACACTGTTGTACGTATGTCAAATCTGACATTGACACAACGTGCTGTCACGAACATTCGTATGCGAAAAGGAAATGGTCGACCCGGACGCACGGAGCTCGAATTTTTGGGAAATTAACAAAGTTATAATAGTTATCGACGTGGAAAAGCTCATTTCGGCGTGTTTACAGCGAAATTTCAGCCAGATGTGCGGGGTGATTATCTGACAGAACTACAAATTGTAAACGCGAGGTATGTCGACAGATCAAAACGATGCGACGTTGCCAGACCGCAAGCAGCTCGAAGCAAACGTTAATTAAAGTAGAAAACACCGGAACATCCTCCTTATAATCCCGATTTATCGCCATGCGTCTATTATTTATTCAGTAATATTTAATGCGAGTATCACCTAAAAAATAAATTGAAAGAAAATTCCTTTCCGAACAAATATAGAATAAAACAAATTCACTTTCAAATTTCTTTTACTGTTGACCTAAAACCGGATTTAATTTATTCATGTATGCGTCCCACACAGTATCACGCGCGCCCCTGGTGTCCTTTATAGTCAAGGCCTTTCTGACAAGGGTCAGGATTCTTTACTTGGTCGGCAACAATTTCAAGATTATAATTTACCGTTATGTAACCTGTATTCACGGATTCGATTAAGTAACCCCTTTTAACATTATATACAGGGTGTTTCTAAGCTCACACGACATCAGGAGATACGACATTAAAATGGGTCTTTCCTATGGCGAAGTTTCCCATTTTTTTTCAAAGATATCAACCTCAAAAGTTCGTGACTAAAATTGGGATTTTATTTATTTGTTTTTCGAAAATTTTCGTGCGACTACGGGTACTTCCGGGGGTGAAATTAGCAGCCCTAACTTTATATCATATTAAAACTTGTTTTACAAGGAAAAGTTTGATGAAATTATAACTTAAAATCCTTTAAACGGTTTTCGTGGTCAGGATTATGAACAAATTTTGAAAATTCTAGACGATTCCGCTCCCGTATAATTATCAAAAGAGGGATGCAGTTGCAGGGTGGTTATTCGTCCATAGATAAAAAGTGATCCGATCCGATTTCAATCTGCTTACTCTTCAATCAAAGTGGGAACCGAGAATTTTCAAAATTCCGTGAACCTAGTGCTTTGTCTTCATTATTTTTCAAAATATTCTCCGAGAGAATCAAAACACGTGATTTCGCAATTTATTTTTGATCTGCGGGATTAAAAAGAAATCAGTTTAAGTACAGCATCGATATTTTCTGGTACAACAGCCGATTTTGGGCGACCTTGACGAAATTAATCCTGTTAGTCCAGTCATTTTAGGTAGATTTAGCAAGATAGAGCAAATAACTCGTTTCCCATGGGTTTTACGCTATTTATATTCTTGAGCAATATTGTAGAACATTAAATTTTCTATAACTTTTGTCTAAGAAATTTTTTCATACGGTGAATCGTTTCTGAGATAGAGGGCAGAGCGTGCGCATTTGAAATCAACTGCCCTCTATCTCAGAAACGATTCACCGTATGAAAAAAATTTTTAAATAAAAGTTGTAGGAAATTCAATGTTCTACAATATTGATAATAAACATAAATAGCGTAAAACCCATAGGAAACGAGTTATTTGCTAAAAATGTACAAAAAATCGATTTTCTTGAATTTTGACCTCCAATTTTTAAAGTTCCTCACATCGAATTATATGTGAGTTTTAAGAGAAGGTTTAGAATGCCAAATGAACAAGTTTAAACGACTCTCTAGCTGGGTATCTCGATTTTTCTAGGTGAACTACCTTAAATGACTGGACTATGAAGTGCCACCACGATTAAATTAAAATAGTCCAGTCATTTAAGGTAGTTCACCTAGAAAAATCGAGATACTCAGCTAGAGAGTCGTTTAAACTTGTAGATTTGACATCCTAGAACTCCTCTCAAAACTCACATATAATTCGATGTGAGGAACTTTAAAAATTGGAGGTCAAAAGTCAAAAAAATCGTTTTTTTTGCACATTTTTAGCAAATAACTCGCTTCCTATGGGTTTTACGCTATTTATATTCATAAGCAATATTGTAGAACATTAAATTTTCTACAACTTTTGTGCAAAAAATTTTTTCATACGGTGAATCGTTTCTGAGATAGAGGGCAGTTGATTTCAAACGCGCACGCTCTGCCCCCTATCTCAGAAACGATTCACCATATGAAAAAATTTATGAAACAAAAGTTGTGGAAAATTTAATGTTCTACAATATTGCTTAGGAATATAAATAGCGTAAAACTCATAGGAAACGAGTTATTTGCAAAAAATGTACAAAAAATCGGTTTTTTTGACTTTTGACCCCCGATTTTTAAAGTTGATCACATCGAATTATATGTGAGTTTTGAGGGAAGCCTTAAAAATCGCTCAAAACATTCTAATCAACCTTGAGAATTCGAGACAGCCATCTTGAACTAATTTTCGTCATATTTGATTGAGGCTGAAAAACTCATTCACCGTACTAGGTAAAAATATTTGTTTTTTGACACACTGTATATCGTATCTTATTGATAATCCCTACCTGTATGCAGGTGTGCACAATTCTAGCGGTAAATTAATGCTTAGCAATTAAACAATGTTTAAGTTGACATTGTATTTTTTTAATACTAAATGTTGGGTTAAGTCGTTGATAGACGTTCTACTACTTCCGGTACATTTTTTCGTGACACAATCACTCTTGTAATTAATGACGTCATAACAAGTTACCGTCGATAAAATAGGAATCACTACGGTTCAGCGTGATATCTATGAAAAGTGAGGTTAATGTTGATTTCATTTGTTTTATGAACGGTTTGTTCGAAAATGTTTGTTTTTAAATACAAAATACTAAATTTCGAACTGGAATTTTCTAAAGCGACTTTCATTGATGGAAAAAAACCCGAAATAATAAACTTTTGTGTGGTATTCTATTTCTCGAAATTTCATTTACCGTAAGTGAGTGGACAGACGGCAGCTGTTCATTGCCGCAAACCAAAAGTGGTAGTCTTTTGAAAAATTTCATAAAACGGCTTGTTAAGTCCACATCATCAGTCAAAAAGATCAATCAATAAGTCAATAATTAGTTCTTTAATATTCAATTTCTATTTATTTTGTTGAATATACGATTTAAACAAGAATCAAATATCATACTTCAAATGTCAATTATCTAATTGTTTCATTCTGTGGTGGTTAGTGTACTTTGAACACACAGCAACTATCATGAACATAGTAAAACTTCAAATGTCAAATATCGTATATAGTTCTATGATAGTAAATGTACTTTAATGTCAGAAAGATCTGTAGATTTATCAAGAACTACGTTTGGTTTGTGTTTAAATTTGTATGCGTGAAATTTGAAATTTCATTTACCGTAAGTGAGTGGACAGACGGCAGCTGTTCATTGCCGCAAACCAAAAGTGGTAGTCTTTTGAAAAATTTCATAAAACGGCTTGTCAAGTCCACATCATCAGTCAAAAAGACCGATGGCTTTAACTAGGATAACCAAAAACACAATTGACAAGTTGCACTTGCAGTGGTGACGAGAAAGGGGCTGTTAAATAATAAAAACTGTAAGGGTGGATCATTAAAATTTGGTTAATTGTATATTAGAACCAATTTTAATATATTCAGAGTGTTTAATCAATAATATAAATCAAATTTAGTAAGTATTTCATTGGTATTAATTTTCTAAGAAGAAAACTTCACTGTCCAAACAGGAAGGACAGAAATACCAAAAGAAAAAAGGTAAAAGAAGACCAAAATACACCACCATCATCAAACGAAGTTTCTGTTACAATGAAAGGAAGATTATTTAACAAAAAAATAAATAAATAGTATGCTGAAAATTATTTCATGAAGAAGTTTCTCAAAATGAAGTTCTTGTGTCGTCCATTTTGTGTTGTTGTGTCAAAACTGACACATCGCGACATCTGTGCTTGCGTTTTAGGTATTATTCGTACCAAAGTGGCTTCGAAATTTTCATGAATTTCGAAAATAATTTGTCATTAACAAGCATAAGACAGGACGTGCAGAAAAACACTAAAATGAACTATGACAATGTTCTAATCCGGTTAATTACGAAAAAAATAAGTTTTTCAACAAATAATTACAATTTATGATAATTTTCCTCAGAATGTCTCTTTATGGCGAACGTTTTTCTTGACATATACAACGATTTAGAACTCTACGTATCTTCTAAACCATATATTTCATCGAGTTGAATGAAGAGTAAGTTTTTGTTAAAAAATCGATTGGAAAATTAATTTTTGCTATCTTTAGATAACACAAATTGTCCCTGTGAAAGTTTAAATGCCTTTAACTTAAAAACGAGCGTCGTATTTCTTATAGGAAAGACCCTTCTTAATTCATCAAGTTCCGGACAACTCTGTACGTCTATGACAATGTCTTTTCGTCTTTCTGTACTTTAAAAGACATAAATCTCTAATATGTTGGTAAATAAGCTTCCGAGAAGTACCTGTGGTCAATAGATTTGGTGCAGTTGTCCATTCTTTCTATTATTTACATTCTTTTCTTAACTTTCTTTCGTTGTTCATTTGTGGGCGAATCCACAATCCCACGACACAATTTCGATTTGAATTTTGAGGTATCTAATACCTCAAATCATTCCTTAACTAGAAATATTCTCTAAAATTGATGATTTATCGACTCCAGAAATTATTAATCATGTCCGTGGCTTTATACTTACAATTAGTGTGCAAAAAAAACTTTTTTTTTAAATAACTTCGATTCTTACACATCCTGTATAATTATTATTCCTATTTATGACTTATGACTCTAATAAAAAGCTTTTGTCGGCTGAGAAAAGTTTATTAGAATGGGCTATTGATCCAGAGTGTTAATATAAAGCAAATTCGTTATTTTTATATGTCTATAACCAATTCTAAATCCCCAATTTTCCATTAGTATTTAGTGAACGATGATATCTTAATAATATGTCGAAAGCTTCTCGAAAATCCCTCGTATATCATGCAATTCATATCTACTATAAGACCTACAGAATTAAACGATGATTCGCCGGTGTTGTCGATTTTATTCTATCTCTTTATTGTACTTGAAAAGAACGAATTTGTCACTAAAATATGACGTTTCAATTTTTACACTAATTTAATATCATTATTTAATATCAAATGTCAAATAACTAATTGTTTAATTCCGTGGTGGTTAAAGTACTTTGAACATACAGCAACGATCATAAGCATACTTCAAATGTCAAACATCCTATTTAGTTCTATGATAGTAATTTGTACTTTAATATCACAAAGATCTATTGAATTATTTAAAACGATTGTTGATTGATGTACTACGTTTGATTTGTGTGTAAATTTCGAAATAAAAAATTAACTTTGTATTCGTTAAACTCCATTACATCAATAATTAGTTTTATAATATTCAATTTCTATTCATTTTAATGAATATACGATTTAAACAAGAATCAAATATCATACTTCAAATGTCAATTGTCTAATTGTTTAACTCTGTGGTGGTTAGTGTACTTTGAACACACAGCATCTATCATGAACATAGTAATACTTCAAATGTCAAACATCCTATTTAGTTCTATGATAGTAAATTTACTTTAATGTCACAAAAATCTATTCAATTATTTAAAACGATTGTTGATTCATAAACTACGTTTGGTTTGTTTGTAAATTTCGAAATAAAAATTAACTTTGTATGCGTTAAATTCCATTAGATTAATAATTAGTTTTATAATATTCAATTTCTATTCATTTTAATGAATATACGATGTAAACAAGAATCAAATATCATACTTCAAATGTCAAACATTCAATTGTTGATGATTATAATACTACTTCAAATGTCAAATATCCTATTCAGTTCTATGGTAGTAAGTGTACTACAATGTCAGAAAGATTTGTTGAATTATTCAAAACGATTGTTGATTCATGTACCACGTTTAGTTTGTGTTTAACCGATCGATTTGTGCGAAAATCTAAACGTAGCGGCAACCTCGCGCCAGACAGGTGGGAGTAATAGTAGGGGAAAATCGTAATGTGTCGGTCAATGAACTTTTGGTCCCGATGTTGACGTCCCGGTTAAAACTACCGAATAAGAAGAAAAACCCAATCGTATACGAATTCCCAATATCAAAAATTATATTACAATACATTTTAAATAGTTAATAACGATAAGATGGAAGTCCAAAAAACTGATATTTGAAATGATGTAATAAAAAAAAATGTAGTGCATTGACACGATAGAAATTGTACACAATTTAAGTAGGCTATTACGACATTTATTCTCTCTCTACCTGTATGTTTCATTCATAAACAGCTAGCGAATGCATCATAGTGGAAGAAGACTTAAATCAGGTCAGTATTAACTAACTGACCAATACACGTTTTGCCTTTCGCACTACTGACCTTTTGGCCTAAAAACTCGCTGACCTACACAATGCTTAATTTTCTATAAATACTTGTTAGACTATGTACTATGGTTTAAGTATGTTGGCAACAGAGGCGTAGCTAGGGGGATCGAAAAATATCGAAGAAACCTCTACAAAAAAAAATATTAATAAACAAATAAGTAAGAAGCGTAATTTTTTTTCCAGTATACTTATTTGAAAGTTTAGCCCCTTCGGTATGTCATTATTCAGAACTAGTGAATGTTGGCTTCTGGTAGGCGTCTTCAAAATTCCTCAACATTTACTGGAATTCCAGGACTTTCTTTCCCTTTATGGCGGTTTTCTTTTAAGGAAATGTCTTGATGAAATCTTTCGTATTATTCGTCATTCATAGTACCCAAATTCTCGTTGAAGAAATCCAGAAAATAGTGCAGGATATGTATGTTTGAAGACACAAAGTTTTGTACGAAATTATATATTTTGGACATGATTTTTCCAGATAATTCAGTTTTCCTTCAAAATTTTTATGTTTCGTTGGTATTATTAATATAATTTCTTCCGATTTGGGAACTTTCAATTATTTAAATAACCGAAATTATAAGTAAAAACACCCCAAATTTCTTCATCGCGAAATAATATTTTTTATTCAATTAATTTTTTAAACGGATTTTCCTATATGAATAAAAGCGATTTCTACCATAAATCCAACCATGAATGAGGCGAATCATCCCCTAGAAACGTCGTAAACAAACGAATGTTGGAGTTCATCGAACTCGGAGGTTTCGGGATAGACATGAATGCGGAAGGTCCGGGTTTGACCTCTCGTGACCTGGGCCAACACTTTCCATGGTAACCGGCACGCAAGAAGGAAATTTCGATCGATTTCACAGGCGATGGCTCCTCTCCCCACACACAACTGTCATCTCCACCATTTTCAACTTTTTATTCGAAAAGAAAGTTTTGTTAACGGCCAAAAACTATTCAAAATATTCATCGTTAGTTATAGTATGGATTTTGTAGTTTCGTTAGTTTTTGAGTCGAAAAAATTTCAGTAGAGCTTCCAAAGATTCGAAAATCTTCAAATTGATCAAAATTTTTTTACTAGACTGTGGGAACTTCCTCACAATAGACTTTATACATACGAAGATGGTCCCAGCAAAAAATAACAACAATTTTGGAAAAAAATAAAATGTGTGGTTCAAAAGTTCAATACAGATCCGTTTTTTGAAGTCTGGGAACAGAAAATAACTTAAAGAGACTGAATCCGGACAATAATGTGCATGGGGTAGCAACTCAAACTTTAATTTCTTAATTTTGGCCATTGCGGTTTAAACAAGAATCAAATATCATATTTCAAATGTCAAACATTCAATTTTTGATGATTATAATACTACTTCAAATGTCAAATATCCTATTTAGTTCTATGATAGTAAATGTACTTTAATGTCAGATCTGTAGATTTATTAAGAACGAATGTTGATTCATGTACTACGTTTGGTTTGTGTTTAAATTTCAAAATAAAAAATTACTTTTGTATTTGTTAAATTCGATTATATCAATAATTAGTTTTATAATATTCAATTTCTATTTATTTTGTTGAATATACGATTTAAACAAGAATCAAATATCATACTTCAAATGTCAATTGTCTAATTGTTTAATTCTGTAGTGGTTAGTGTACTTTGAACACACAGCAACTATCATAAGCATACTAATACTTCAAATGTCAAATATCCTATTTAGTTCTATGATAGTAAATGTACTATAATATCACAAAGATCCATTGAATTATTTAAAACGATTGTTGATTCATATACTACATTTGGTTTGTGTGTAAATTTCGAAATAAAAAATTAACTTTGTATGCGTTAAATTCCATTACGTCAATAATTAGTTTTATAATATTCAATTTCTATTTATTTTAATGAATATACGATGTAAACAATAATCATATATCATACTTCAAATGTCAATTACCTAATTGTTTAATTCTGTGATGGTTAGTGTACTTTGAACACACAGCAACTTTCATAAGCATACTAATACTTCAAATGTCAAATACCCTATTTAGTTCTATGATAGTAAATGTACTAAAATGTCGGAAAGATCTGATAGATGAAATAAATGACAGTGGGCAACTGAAAACGTATTAAAACCAAAATTTAATATGCTAAGGATCAAAGAAAAAACATGTTTATCCTTCCATATTATATTAATGAAAATTTTATGAGTTTCTCCAACTTTTTTCGCATCAAACTTTATTTTTGATAAATCTTTTCGATTTATTAGTTTTAAAAACGAGGTTAAAATTGACGTTTCGATCTATTTTAATATTTTTCAAAATATATTTTATACATATCCTAGTATAAATGGTATACTTTCCGAGTTTCCATCAAAATGAAATAAAAGTGAAACTAGAGAGAATCAATACCAGTTCGACGACCTCTATCGCAGCTTTCGGCCCGGAAAATCCCGGATCTGGAAAAGTTACAGGGAAGAACTAGAACTATATTCACAACCGCCTTAAACAAAGTATACTGTGGGGAATTAACTCTGGGTATTTCAAATCCATTTTACTAGGAAAACAACTGATAAAATTTTGATAAATAATGGTATAATGAATCCTGAAAGAGATTTTCTGGATTATGGTGTAGAAGCAACTGGAAAATGGATATCCGTTTCTTTGGGTGCACAAGCTGCAGGTGCAAACAATCCTGTTTTTTCACTGCGTGAGCTAGCAAAAACATTTTTGTTTTCAAAAGTAGCTTTTTCATTTCTTTTCCCAATGTTTTCGTCTGAAACAGCCTTCAGACAATTCTCAATGGTAAAATCCCCTGCTGCAAAGAGAGCTGCTACTTAATTATCGAGAAAAACGCGAAACGACTATTCCAGAACTTATATAACACCCCTCGTACTTATTATGTTTGTCATTATCTGCAAATTTAGAATTTTTGGTGGATCAACGAAATTTTTAAAACTTGGCGACCGCGCTCACCATTTTTTGGCATACAAGCAAACGCCTTCACCGAATTTTAAAATCGATATTTTACTTAACGAATGTGTAGTAAATATATTTTTTTACAATACAGGTGGAGTAGAATAAGTACTAAAGATGATCAATACGATTAGTAAGCGTAATAGATAAGTGATTTTAATGCTTTTATCGGTATTTTGAGATAGTTACAAGTGATTTCAAGGCTTTTATCGGTATTTTGAGTTGCTTACAAGTGATTTCAAGGCTTTTATCGGTATTTGAGCTATTTATAAGTGAATTCAAGGCTTTTATCGGTATATTGAGCTAATTATAAATAATTTCAAGGCTTTTTATCGGTGTATTGAGCTACTTATAAGTAATTTCAAGGCTTTTATCTGTATTTTGAGCTAGTTATAAGTAATTTCAAGGCTTTTATCGGTATTTTTAGCTAGTTATAAGTAATTTCAAGGCTTTTATTTGTATTTTGAGCTAGTTATAAGTAATTTCAAGGCTTTTATCAGTATTTTAAACTATTTATAAGTGAATTCAAGGATTTTTTCAGTATTTTGAGCTAGTTATAAGTAATTCCAAGGCTTTTATCGGTATATTGAGCTAGTTATAAGTAATTTCAAGGCTTTTATCGGTATATTGAGCTAGTTATAAGTAATTTCAAGGCTTTTATCGGTATTTTTAGCTAGTTATAAGTAATTTCAAGGCTTTTATCAGTATCAGTATTTTAAGCTATTTATAAGTGAATTCAAGGATTTTTTCAGTATTTTGAGCTAGTTATAAGTAATTTCAAGGCTTTTATCGGTATATTGAGCTAGTTATAAGTAATTTCAAGGCTTTTGTCGGTATTTTGAGCTATTTATGAGTAATTTCAAGGCTTCTATCGGTATTTTAAGCTATTTACAAGTGAATTCAAGGCTTTTATCTGTATTGTGAGCTAGTTATAAATAATTTTAAGGCTTTTATCGGTATTTTAAGCTTTTTATAAGTTCTTTTAAGGCTTTTATCGGTATATTGAGCTAGTTATAAGTAATTTCAAGGCTTTTATCGGTATATTGAGCTAGTTATAAGTAATTTCAAGGCTTTTATCGGTATTTTTAGCTAGTTATAAGTAATTTCAAGGCTTTTATCAGTATCAGTATTTTAAGCTATTTATAAGTGAATTCAAGGATTTTTTCAGTATTTTGAGCTAGTTATAAGTAATTCCAAGGCTTTTATCGGTATATTGAGCTAGTTATAAGTAATTTCAAGACTTTTATCGGTATATTGAGCTAGTTATAAGTAATTTCAAGGCTTTTATCGGTATTTTTAGCTAGTTATAAGTAATTTCAAGGCTTTTATCAGTATCAGTATTTTAAGCTATTTATAAGTGAATTCAAGGATTTTTTCAGTATTTTGAGCTAGTTATAAGTAATTTCAAGGCTTTTATCGGTATATTGAGCTAGTTATAAGTAATTTCAAGGCTTTTGTCGGTATTTTGAGCTATTTATGAGTAATTTCAAGGCTTCTATCGGTATTTTAAGCTATTTACAAGTGAATTCAAGGCTTTTATCTGTATTGTGAGCTAGTTATAAATAATTTTAAGGCTTTTATCGGTATTTTAAGCTTTTTATAAGTTCTTTTAAGGCTTTTATCGGTATATTGAGCTAATTATAAGTAATTTCAAGGCTTTTATCGGCATATTGAGCTATTTATAAGTAATTTCAAGGCTTTTATCGGTAGTTTAAGCTATTTATGAGTGAATTCAAGGATTTTTTTCGGTATTTTGAGCTAGTTATGAGTAATTTCAAGGCTTTTATCGACATATTAAGCAAATTACAAGTAATTTCAAGGCTTTTATCGGTGTATTGAGCTAATTATAAGTAATTTCAAGGCTTTTATCGGTATATTGAGCTATTTATAAGTAATTTCAAGGCTTTTATCGGTAGTTTAAGCTATTTATGAGTGAATTCAAGGATTTTTTTCGGTATTTTGAGCTAGTTATGAGTAATTTCAAGGCTTTTATCGACATATTAAGCAAATTACAAGTAATTTCAAGGCTTTTATCGGTGTATTGAGCTAATTATAAGTAATTTCAAGGCTTTTATCGGTATATTGAGCTAATTATAAGTAATTTCAAGGCTTTTAATCGGTATATTGAGCTAGTTATAAGTAATTTCAAGGCTTTTATCGGTTTTTGAGATAGTTATAAGTAATTTCAAGGATTTTTTTCGGTATTTTGAGCTAGTTATAAGTAATTTCAAGGCTTTTATCGACATATTAAGCAAATTACAAGTAATTTCAAGGCTTTTATCGGCATATTGAGCTATTTATAAGTAATTTCAAGGCTTTTATCGGCATATTGAGCTAGTTATAAGTAATTTCAAGGCTTTTATCGGTTTTTGAGATAGTTATAAGTAATTTCAAGGCTTTTAATCGGTATATTGAGCTAATTATAAGTAATTTCAAGGCTTTTTATCGGTATATTGAACTAGTTATAAGTAATTTCAAGGCTTTTATCGGTATTTTTAGTTAATTAAAAGTAATTTCAAGGCTTTTCATTTATAAGAACAAACTATAGGGGGACGAATCTGCTACAGTAAGGATTCTTATCAGGAAGATCCTGCGTGGATGCGTATATATCCTACGATAAGTATTTGAGAAATCCCGTGTTTCATTGACCTTACAAAAGCGTTTGACTAACATATAAGTGGAATGACAGACGAGAAACTGGTAAAAATAGCCAGCAATAAATTTTTTAATCTGGGTATGAAGTTGATATATCGAACAGGAAATGGATCTAGTATGAAAGAAAGAAAAAATGAGAAGAATGTATAATTTAAATAGGGCCAATATCAGAATAAATAAAATAGATAGACGTGTACTTAATGTCAAGAAGATTTTAAAATGTTTAGAAATTTGTTCGGTTCAAATATAATCAAAAATTTCAATTATAGGGACCGAATGATCCTTATTTTGGCAAAAGGTTTTTTTGTAGTACGTTTCTTGCATCGACAAGTCGGTTAGTGTAACTCACAGAAAGGCAAATTAACATAGAACGTGGTAGACGCTTGGTTTGAATTATATAAGATGAAACATAAATTTCGAATTAAATTTATATCCTAATAATGACAAAAAAAAACAATTACAAGTTAAAAACTCAACCGCGCTATTTGTTTTCGTAAGAAATCATCAAGTACCAAATCTGGGTTATATGAGAGATCAACTGGACCTTCTAGCTTATCAAAAATTACCGAAACTAAGTTGGAATTACTGGAACCGTTGGCGAAATTCCATATTGTCTGAAGCGCGTTTCGATAAACCAAGTTATCGTCTTCAGAGACTGAAGGTTTCCTCCGAAAGAGTACCTTCAGACCCTGAAGACGGTAACTTGGTTTATCGAAACGCGCGTCAGAAAGTTAATATTAAACAAATAAGGATGAAGCTTTAGCGGTTCGTACCATTTAAAACTGGTGATTTTGACGCTGAACGTCCCGGACAGCCAAAAAAGTTTGTAGATGAAGAACTGGAAGCATTACTCGATGAAGATTGTTACCAAACACAAGAAGAACCTCTTAGAATCTTCAAGCAGCCATTTTAAAACGTTTAAAAGCAGCTGGATATATTCGAAAGCAAGGAAATTGGGTTCCACATGTACTCAAGTCGAGAAACGTCGAAAGGCATGCTGGAACGTCATTTTTGCATCGGATTGTTACTGGCGATGAAAAACGGATCCATTACGACAACCCCAAGCCAATCAATCAGTCAATTCGACGGCAAAGCCGAATATCCATGGCGCGAAGGTAATGGTGGTATCAGAAGGGTGTGCTGTGTTATGAGCTGCTAAATCCGGGTGAAACTATCAATGTAGGACACTACCGAACACAATTAATCCGTTTTAATAGAGCAATAGATGAAAAACGCCCGGAAAACGCGACCAGACATGAAGCAATGATTTTCCATCATGACAACGCTCAGTCCCGCGCTGCTATTCCGTAGTATTTGGAAAACAGTGGATGGGAAGTTTTACCTCAGCCACCTTATAGCCCAGATCTTGCCCTTTCTGATTACCATTTGTTCCGGTCGATGCAGAACGCTTTCATTGGAAAACGGTTCACATCAGAACGAGATTCATTATTGGTTGCCAAGCCGGCGCAGTTCTTTTGGGATGGGATCCACAAATTATGTAGAAATATAGGAAAAAGTCATAGCTTAAAATGGGCAATACTTTGATTAATACTATTGTACATGTTTTTCTTAAATAAACGTTCAAATTTTGAAGAAAATAACTAAACTAATTAAGTTATAGACCGCAAAACGTTTCGATTAACCACAAGCAAGAATGACCGTATTTAAAATGATATAATGTTGCGGTTGAGGTTATGTCAATGTCAATATGACGTTTACACCGGAAATACTAGTGACAACCAGTGTTGCAAATCATACAAATAAACAAAAATCGCGTTTCTATATATATTCGCGTGTCGTTTACACTTTTTTTTTTCATAAAATCTTGTTTTTAGTGATTTTTTTGCTTATCTCACTTCTTTATTCTTCTATCTTATTCTATCTATCCCAATAAATCGTAATGTTCACTTAAAACCGATAATACACGCAGATACTTTTATGTTTTCCTTGTTTTCCAGATATCTAATACAATCCGGCAACGGCGCTTGGTTTTAGCGTGTTTTTTCCCGATTTTCTCGTCTGTAATCAATATATTTCGGTACGAATATTATAAAAATAATTCGGGAGACATACAAATTTTGTTTATATTTAATTAATTTGAAAAAATTGTTTTTGTTATATCGCGTCAACTCCATATACTGCGCGCTGGTGCATTCCAGATTTTCCGCCGCCGGTTGCAAGCTATATAGAATGCGGTAGATGCACTATGCAACGCTACCCACGCCAGAGTGTGTTGTGCTAGGTCGGACGTCGCGACGGTCTCGCGGTGGCCTACTGCGATTCTTCCAATTTCTTTGAACTATTCCCGCCAAAAACAAACCGAATTCGTTCTATAAAAACCAACAAAATAAAAACAAGGTGCGAAAATTGTGTGGTAATTTAAATTAAATATATTACTATAATTATTATAACGAACAACAAATCATGAAAATCGATTTTTAGTAAACGAAAATTTTTATATACAGTGCGTCCCGCCGAGAAGTAGTGTTTAGGGGGGCCGAATTATTACCTGGTATTTCTAAGTATCTTAAGGGCTTAAGATTTCGAAAAAAATTAATTTTATTACGAGGGTATTAATTAATGGTAAGTAAAACGCGGTAGAATCATTCTGGGGGTTGATTGGGGGTGATTTAAACTCACAATTTCACAATTATTCTAGCTTCCACCATTTGCAATTGAATTATTATAATTTTTTTTTCAAATAAATCCTCATACTTTGATCTTCTCTATTAGCCTATGCTCTATATCGATTTTTATGGGGGACACACTGTATATATCAATTACCATTTATCGGTGTCATCCAATTCTTTTCTGTAAATTCTTGTTTATCATTGAAGCGTTTTTTGTTCTCGTGCTTTGGGTATAATTCATTCATTAATTTGCGTTTCGAATATAATATAGTATACGAGAGATGATACAAAAGTTCCGAATAACAAATATTTATAATTGGATTGGACAATTTATTTTTTATTGGGAATAATCGGATGCCGAACAACTTTTGAAGCACCGCGATTGGATTTTTTTAAGCGATTGTCAAATTAGGCGGTATCCCATTTCCGGTACGTCACGTGACTATCTCGAAATACGTACGGCATCGATTTATTTTGGTACAACAGCAACAACAGTTCGGAAATACGCGTTCTGAATACGATCACCATTAAAACTGTCAAACTTGATTGATATGTCACTGTCAGATTTGACTTAATCGCATCAGTGTTGCCGTTTCACAAAATCTAAATAGCACACCTCGCGTTTGATACGACGATATTCAATATAAAACTAAAATTTTGTACATGTACAGGGTTATTTGAGAAGTTTTCGACTTGAAAACACAAAATATTCCACTGCAAATGGTAAATTTATTATGATAAAAGCCAAAATGGTACTTAGAGTGGTTGTTATCGTTTATTTTTCGTATAACCCAGGTATTGTATTCATCTACTGTCTCAAAAAGGATGAAACAGTAATAATAAACGAAGAAATTGCAAATAAGCAACCGCATTTGAAATAAAAACAACGCAACTACTAAAACCACCATTTTATTCACCAGATCTAACCACCAGCGACTTATTTCTGTTTCCTAACCTTAAAATTTGACTTTGAATTATACGAGGACGTTGAAAAGTGGAAAAATACTCGAAAGGAACATAAAGTTGAGATAAAAGCAGCTTAAACGTTTTAAAGAAAGTTTTTTGTGATTTAGACAATTTTTTTTGGTTATATTTTTCACCGAAACAACAAATAATGACTATTAATAGAAGCGAGGTGGATAAGGGGGGTGAAATATCAAAAAATGGGGTTAAAAAAAATAAGTTTTGCAATGAATTTCGAAATTATTTAGAAATAATGAAAATACACAAAATTATAATTATTAGTTTGTTTATAACAGTGATAATTGTCATTATCCCATTCCATTTTCTACGTCAATTTATCTTCTTCTTTTTATTATTATTCTTATTCATATAAACCGATCAAATATAATTTGGAAAGTGTTTAGAATGACCTAACTCAAAATTGCCGTCATAATTTCACTTTGAACTTTGCTACTTTAAAATTAGCCGCATTTCTGGGTGGCACGAGAAAATTGAAAAACTCTCAAATGATAATGAAAATCTAGTATATCGATTTGCCTATTTTTAGTACTCAAAGTAGATCCGAGCGATGCGCTTTGAGTGCAGTTGCTAGGTGCATTTTTAAAATAACGTCGTATTTTCCTCGGATATTCATTAACTAAACTGTTAATTTTATAAAGAAAAACGAATTTTCAGTGTCCGGCGTTTGATTAAAAGTGAAAATCCAATATGGCCGACGCTTGTCCTACAATCCAAAATCGTGGACTTCTCGCGAGTTATTGAAACCGAAGTGAATGATTTTTTATTAATATTCAGGTAATTTTCGACGTAAATTTCGTAGATTTTTCTTTATTAACCATTTTTTTTGAGTTTTTTTTCGATATATTGTCGTGGCGGATTCTTGAACTTTGACCTTTATCTGTAGCCGCTGTTTTTGCATGTTTTTTCTCAAAAATCTGATTGATTACTCTAAATTGAACTGTCTTTGAGCTAATTCAACGATGAAACTCGTACAAAAGATAATTTTTTCAATCTCGAATCATCAATTGGTCCATTTTGTATGGTCAAGTTCAAGGCAAGGTGAAAATGTCTAACACTGTGTTTATTATTAGATAATTGTTTATTTATGTCTAGAGCTACTTCTATCAGAGATTTTCCTTTCAAATTCTGTCTAAAATATTTATAACAACCATTAAATACCTCTCATACTTAATTCTTTCAATATTATATTGATTTGGGTGTATTTCTATAGTCAATACTTCAAAATAAACTTTTTTTTTATAATATTATAACAATAAAACCTCTTTTATTCATTTAGACTACTTTTCAGAGGCTCATTTCAAAAGAAAACAAATTTTTCGAGCTACACAAGTTGAAAAAATAACTTATATTCGATCTACTAAGTTTACTAGTTGATGGTTTAGGAAAAACCTATAAATACGACGTTCCACAAAGTTATCTAAGTGTAGACCTTTCCCGTGCGTTAGTAAGAAGATTTTTGATTAAGTTTCAAAGAAATCTAGACCTGCTTCACATGATGGTGAAGCCACATCTTTTTCAAATACTGATATTGACCAAATGAGGTGACGATTCCAGAAATGTTGGAGAAAAACCACTGGATGATCGTCGAATGAAGGTGTGCGTGCTAGAAGTTATAGTAGGTATTTCAAAAAATGTGGTACAACGCATATTAACTGAAAATTTGGACATGAGACAGCTGTGCTCAAGATGGAACAAAAGCAGCATCGTGAAGATGTTTCCATCGAGTGTTTCACGGAAATATAATCGATTTTTTGCGGTTTTTTATACTAATGAATGAAAAGTATGTTTATCACTTTACATCGGGACAAAATAACAATGAAAACAATGGAGTACAAAGGGAGAACAGGCTCAAAATAAGGCAAAAATCGTTCCATCTGGACGCCATGACAAATCAAACAAAAACGACTGCATTTGGATAAAAAGAAGATTTGTACTTACGTAACTACCCTCGTATTTGTACCAAAACTTAATCCCCTACTAAGTTTTGATCACCAAGGATCAATTTGAGAAGAAAGAGCTTCAGGAAGAGTTGACAAAATCTTCTGACAAAGAAACAGATGTCAAAGAAATAAAAACAAAAATTTTGAAAAAAGTAACAGTAGATAGAAGATAAAAGGCCAGGTATTTTCGAAACTACCCTCGTATTTTTACCAAATCTTAATCTTCTACTAAGTTTTGATCACCAAGGATCAATTTGAAAAGTAAGAGCTTCAGGAAGAGTTGATAAAATCTTCTGACAAAGAAACAGATGTCAAAGAAATAAAAACAAAACTTTTGAAAAAAGTAGCAGCAGATAGAAGATAAAAGGCAAGGTATTTTCGAAACTACCCTCGTATTTGTACCAAATCTTAATCCCCTACTAAGTTTTGATCACCAAGGATCAATTTGAGAAGAAAGAGCTTCAGGAAGAGTTGATAAAATCTTCTGACAAAGAAACAGATGTCAAAGAAATAAAAACAAAAATTTTGAAAAAAGTAACAGTAGATAGAAGATAAAAGGCCAGGTATTTTCGAAACTACCCTCGTATTTGTACCAAATCTTAATTCCCTGTACAATTTTGAACACCAAGGATCAATTTGAGAAATAAAAGCTGCAGGAAGAGTTGATAAAATCTTCTGACAAAGAAACAAATGTCAAAGAAATAAAAACAAAAATTTTGAAAAAAGTAACAGTAGATAGAAGATAAAAGGCCAGGTATTTTCGAAACTACCCTCGTATTTGTACCAAAACTTAATCCCCTACTAAGTTTTGATCACCAAGGATCAATTTGAGAAGAAAGAGCTTCAGGAAGAGTTGATAAAATCTTCTGACAAAGAAACAGATGTCAAAGAAATAAAAACAAAACTTTTGAAAAAAGTAGCAGCAGATAGAAGATAAACGGCCAGGTATTTCCGAAACTACCCTCGTATTTTTACCAAATCTTAATCTTCTACTAAGTTTTGATCACCAAGGATCAATTTGAGAAGTAAGAGCTTCAGGAAGAGTTGACAAAATCTTCTGACAAAGAAACAGATGTCAAAGAAATAAAAACAAAAATTTTGAAAAAAGTAGCAGTAGATAGAAGATAAAAGGCCAGGTATTTTCGAAACTACCCTCGTATTTGTACCAAAACTTAATTCCCTGTACAATTTTGAACACCAAGGATCAATTTGAGAAATAAAAGCTGCAGGAAGAGTTGATAAAATCTTCTGACAAAGAAACAAATGTCAAAGAAATAAAAACAAAAATTTTGAAAAAAGTAGCAGTAGATAGAAGATAAAAGGCCAGGTATTTTCGAAACTACCCTCGTATTTGTACCAAAACTTAATTCCCTGTACAATTTTGAACACCAAGGATCAATTTGAGAAATAAAAGCTGCAGGAAGAGTTGATAAAATCTTCTGACAAAGAAACAAATGTCAAAGAAATAAAAACAAAAATTTTGAAAAAAGTAGCAGCAGATAGAAGATAAAAGGCCAGGTATTTTCGAAACTACCCTCGTATTTGTACCAAAACTTAATTCCCTGTACAATTTTGAACACCAAGGATCAATTTGAGAAATAAAAGCTGCAGGAAGAGTTGATAAAATCTTCTGACAAAGAAACAAATGTCAAAGAAATAAAAACAAAAATTTTGAAAAAAGTAGCAGCAGATAGAAGATAAAAGGCCAGGTATTTTCGAAACTACCCTCGTATTTGTACCAAAACTTAATTCCCTGTACAATTTTGAACACCAAGGATCAATTTGAGAAATAAAAGCTGCAGGAAGAGTTGATAAAATCTTCTGACAAAGAAACAAATGTCAAAGAAATAAAAACAAAAATTTTGAAAAAAGTAGCAGTAGATAGAAGATAAAAGGCCAGGTATTTTCGAAACTACCCTCGTATTTGTACCAAAACTTAATTCCCTGTACAATTTTGAACACCAAGGATCAATTTGAGAAATAAAAGCTGCAGGAAGAGTTGATAAAATCTTCTGACAAAGAAACAAATGTCAAAGAAATAAAAACAAAAATTTTGAAAAAAGTAGCAGTAGATAGAAGATAAAAGGCCAGGTATTTTCGAAACTACCCTCGTATTTGTACCAAAACTTAATTCCCTGTACAATTTTGAACACCAAGGATCAATTTGAGAAATAAAAGCTGCAGGAAGAGTTGATAAAATCTTCTGACAAAGAAACAAATGTCAAAGAAATAAAAACAAAAATTTTGAAAAAAGTAGCAGTAGATAGAAGATAAAAGGCCAGGTATTTTCGAAACTACCCTCGTATTTGTACCAAAACTTAATCCCCTACTAAGTTTTGATCACCAAGGATCAATTTGAGAAGTAAGAGCTTCAGGAAGAGTTGACAAAATCTTCTGACAAAGAAACAGATGTCAAAGAAATAAAAACAAAACTTTTGAAAAAAGTAACAGTAGATAGAAGATAAAAGGCCAGGTATTTCCGAAACTACCCTCGTATTTTTACCAAATCTTAATCTTCTACTAAGTTTTGATCACCAAGGATCAATTTGAGAAGTAAGAGCTTCAGGAAGAGTTGACAAAATCTTCTGACAAAGAAACAGATGTCAAAGAAATAAAAACAAAAATTTTGAAAAAAGTAACAGTAGATAGAAGATAAAAGGCCAGGTATTTTCGAAACTACCCTCGTATTTGTACCAAAACTTAATCCCCTACTAAGTTTTGATCACCAAGGATCAATTTGAGAAGTAAGAGCTTCAGGAAGAGTTGACAAAATCTTCTGACAAAGAAACAGATGTCAAAGAAATAAAAACAAAAATTTTGAAAAAAGTAACAGTAGATAGAAGATAAAAGGCCAGGTATTTTCGAAACTACCCTCGTATTTGTACCAAAACTTAATCCCCTACTAAGTTTTGATCACCAAGGATCAATTTGAGAAGTAAGAGCTTCAGGAAGAGTTGATAAAATCTTCTGACAAAGAAACAGATGTCAAAGAAATAAAAACAAAACTTTTGAAAAAAGTAGCAGCAGATAGAAGATAAAAGGCCAGGTATTTTCGAAACTACCCTCGTATTTGTACCAAAACTTAATCCCCTACTAAGTTTTGATCACCAAGGATCAATTTGAGAAGTAAGAGCTTCAGGAAGAGTTGATAAAATCTTCTGACAAAGAAACAGATGTCAAAGAAATAAAAACAGAAATTTTGAAAAAAGTAGCAGTAGATAGAAGATAAAAGGCAAGGTATTTTCGAAACTACCCTCGTATTTGTACCAAATCTTAATTCCCTGTACAATTTTGAACACCAAGGATCAATTTGAGAAATAAAAGCTGCAGGAAGAGTTGATAAAATCTTCTGACAAAGAAACAAATGTCAAAGAAATAAAAACAAAAATTTTGAAAAAAGTAGCAGCAGATAGAAGATAAAAGGCAAGGTATTTTCGAAACTACCCTCGTATTTGTACCAAATCTTAATTCCCTGTACAATTTTGAACACCAAGGATCAATTTGAGAAATAAAAGCTGCAGGAAGAGTTGATAAAATCTTCTGACAAAGAAACAAATGTCAAAGAAATAAAAACAAAACTTTTGAAAAAAGTAACAGTAGATAGAAGATAAAAGGCCAGGTATTTCCGAAACTACCCTCGTATTTTTACCAAATCTTAATCTTCTACTAAGTTTTGATCACCAAGGATCAATTTGAGAAGTAAGAGCTTCAGGAAGAGTTGACAAAATCTTCTGACAAAGAAACAGATGTCAAAGAAATAAAAACAAAAATTTTGAAAAAAGTAACAGTAGATAGAAGATAAAAGGCCAGGTATTTTCGAAACTACCCTCGTATTTGTACCAAAACTTAATCCCCTACTAAGTTTTGATCACCAAGGATCAATTTGAGAAGTAAGAGCTTCAGGAAGAGTTGACAAAATCTTCTGACAAAGAAACAGATGTCAAAGAAATAAAAACAAAAATTTTGAAAAAAGTAACAGTAGATAGAAGATAAAAGGCCAGGTATTTTCGAAACTACCCTCGTATTTGTACCAAAACTTAATCCCCTACTAAGTTTTGATCACCAAGGATCAATTTGAGAAGTAAGAGCTTCAGGAAGAGTTGATAAAATCTTCTGACAAAGAAACAGATGTCAAAGAAATAAAAACAAAACTTTTGAAAAAAGTAGCAGCAGATAGAAGATAAAAGGCCAGGTATTTTCGAAACTACCCTCGTATTTGTACCAAAACTTAATCCCCTACTAAGTTTTGATCACCAAGGATCAATTTGAGAAGTAAGAGCTTCAGGAAGAGTTGATAAAATCTTCTGACAAAGAAACAGATGTCAAAGAAATAAAAACAGAAATTTTGAAAAAAGTAGCAGTAGATAGAAGATAAAAGGCAAGGTATTTTCGAAACTACCCTCGTATTTGTACCAAATCTTAATTCCCTGTACAATTTTGAACACCAAGGATCAATTTGAGAAATAAAAGCTGCAGGAAGAGTTGATAAAATCTTCTGACAAAGAAACAAATGTCAAAGAAATAAAAACAAAAATTTTGAAAAAAGTAGCAGCAGATAGAAGATAAAAGGCAAGGTATTTTCGAAACTACCCTCGTATTTGTACCAAATCTTAATTCCCTGTACAATTTTGAACACCAAGGATCAATTTGAGAAATAAAAGCTGCAGGAAGAGTTGATAAAATCTTCTGACAAAGAAACAAATGTCAAAGAAATAAAAACAAAACTTTTGAAAAAAGTAACAGTAGATAGAAGATAAAAGGCCAGGTATTTCCGAAACTACCCTCGTATTTTTACCAAATCTTAATCTTCTACTAAGTTTTGATCACCAAGGATCAATTTGAGAAGTAAGAGCTTCAGGAAGAGTTGACAAAATCTTCTGACAAAGAAACAGATGTCAAAGAAATAAAAACAAAAATTTTGAAAAAAGTAACAGTAGATAGAAGATAAAAGGCCAGGTATTTTCGAAACTACCCTCGTATTTGTACCAAAACTTAATCCCCTACTAAGTTTTGATCACCAAGGATCAATTTGAGAAGTAAGAGCTTCAGGAAGAGTTGACAAAATCTTCTGACAAAGAAACAGATGTCAAAGAAATAAAAACAAAAATTTTGAAAAAAGTAACAGTAGATAGAAGATAAAAGGCCAGGTATTTTCGAAACTACCCTCGTATTTGTACCAAAACTTAATCCCCTACTAAGTTTTGATCACCAAGGATCAATTTGAGAAGTAAGAGCTTCAGGAAGAGTTGATAAAATCTTCTGACAAAGAAACAGATGTCAAAGAAATAAAAACAAAACTTTTGAAAAAAGTAGCAGCAGATAGAAGATAAAAGGCCAGGTATTTTCGAAACTACCCTCGTATTTGTACCAAAACTTAATCCCCTACTAAGTTTTGATCACCAAGGATCAATTTGAGAAGTAAGAGCTTCAGGAAGAGTTGATAAAATCTTCTGACAAAGAAACAGATGTCAAAGAAATAAAAACAGAAATTTTGAAAAAAGTAGCAGTAGATAGAAGATAAAAGGCAAGGTATTTTCGAAACTACCCTCGTATTTGTACCAAATCTTAATTCCCTGTACAATTTTGAACACCAAGGATCAATTTGAGAAATAAAAGCTGCAGGAAGAGTTGATAAAATCTTCTGACAAAGAAACAAATGTCAAAGAAATAAAAACAAAAATTTTGAAAAAAGTAGCAGCAGATAGAAGATAAAAGGCAAGGTATTTTCGAAACTACCCTCGTATTTGTACCAAATCTTAATTCCCTGTACAATTTTGAACACCAAGGATCAATTTGAGAAATAAAAGCTGCAGGAAGAGTTGATAAAATCTTCTGACAAAGAAACAAATGTCAAAGAAATAAAAACAAAAATTTTGAAAAAAGTAGCAGCAGATAGAAGATAAAAGGCAAGGTATTTTCGAAACTACCCTCGTATTTGTACCAAATCTTAATTCCCTGTACAATTTTGAACACCAAGGATCAATTTGAGAAATAAAAGCTGCAGGAAGAGTTGATAAAATCTTCTGACAAAGAAACAAATGTCAAAGAAATAAAAACAAAACTTTTGAAAAAAGTAACAGTAGATAGAAGATAAAAGGCCAGGTATTTCCGAAACTACCCTCGTATTTTTACCAAATCTTAATCTTCTACTAAGTTTTGATCACCAAGGATCAATTTGAGAAGTAAGAGCTTCAGGAAGAGTTGACAAAATCTTCTGACAAAGAAACAGATGTCAAAGAAATAAAAACAAAAATTTTGAAAAAAGTAACAGTAGATAGAAGATAAAAGGCCAGGTATTTTCGAAACTACCCTCGTATTTGTACCAAAACTTAATCCCCTACTAAGTTTTGATCACCAAGGATCAATTTGAGAAGTAAGAGCTTCAGGAAGAGTTGACAAAATCTTCTGACAAAGAAACAGATGTCAAAGAAATAAAAACAAAAATTTTGAAAAAAGTAACAGTAGATAGAAGATAAAAGGCCAGGTATTTTCGAAACTACCCTCGTATTTGTACCAAAACTTAATCCCCTACTAAGTTTTGATCACCAAGGATCAATTTGAGAAGTAAGAGCTTCAGGAAGAGTTGATAAAATCTTCTGACAAAGAAACAGATGTCAAAGAAATAAAAACAAAACTTTTGAAAAAAGTAGCAGCAGATAGAAGATAAAAGGCCAGGTATTTTCGAAACTACCCTCGTATTTGTACCAAAACTTAATCCCCTACTAAGTTTTGATCACCAAGGATCAATTTGAGAAGTAAGAGCTTCAGGAAGAGTTGATAAAATCTTCTGACAAAGAAACAGATGTCAAAGAAATAAAAACAGAAATTTTGAAAAAAGTAGCAGTAGATAGAAGATAAAAGGCAAGGTATTTTCGAAACTACCCTCGTATTTGTACCAAATCTTAATTCCCTGTACAATTTTGAACACCAAGGATCAATTTGAGAAATAAAAGCTGCAGGAAGAGTTGATAAAATCTTCTGACAAAGAAACAAATGTCAAAGAAATAAAAACAAAAATTTTGAAAAAAGTAGCAGCAGATAGAAGATAAAAGGCAAGGTATTTTCGAAACTACCCTCGTATTTGTACCAAATCTTAATTCCCTGTACAATTTTGAACACCAAGGATCAATTTGAGAAATAAAAGCTGCAGGAAGAGTTGATAAAATCTTCTGACAAAGAAACAAATGTCAAAGAAATAAAAACAAAAATTTTGAAAAAAGTAGCAGCAGATAGAAGATAAAAGGCAAGGTATTTTCGAAACTACCCTCGTATTTGTACCAAAACTTAATCCCCTACTAAGTTTTGAGCACCAAGGATCAAGTGGAGCTGCAGGGAGAGTGGATAATAGAGTTTTTATTTAAAAAAATTTGAAAAATCAGAAACTCATATCAAAATTGGAAGGTGGGCGAAGGAAAATGTATAAGTGAAGACGACGAGGGTAGAAAAGAGTAGAAAGTGTAGAAACCTTTAAGATTAAGTTACTAAACTTTAATATTCACTATTTAATGCTACCAGGGACAAAGGAAAGTTAATATTCAATCTTACAACTTTTTTTCTATTATAAATACAAATACTTAAATAAAGATGAAGTAGGAACGTTATTTTTGGTACACGCTGTATTCAATTTTCATTAAAAATATCGATAAAATGAGTAAAATAATCGTCTGGTCATTATCACAATATATAGTTGCACTTAATAATAGTTTCTGACATTGAAAATAATCAGCCATGGCCTCATACGATGCCAAATGCTTGTGCAAGGTTTCATTGAAAAGAAAAGCTGTCGATTTGCGTGCATAAGACAAGGACGCGGCAACAAATTTGACGTCACATCATATGCATTTCAACCTTGCACTAATATTAGTAATAGAAACAGAATTTATTCGATAATTTCTATGAACTTTTCGCCTTTAACAATTTATTTCAGATCAGTTTTTAGGCGAAATTTTATTTTTTTAACAACCAGTATGAATCGGTTTTGTTAATATTTAGTTTTCGTGAAAACGGTTCGCGTTTCGCGTATTTTAGGTTAGAAAAATTCCATTTGAAATGATTCGTAAAATAATTTTTCTTGTTACAGGATTTAAATGCCTTGAAGAAGATCGGGATTCCTCTAGCAGGGACGATATGAGAGAGGTTAGTCCTTTTTGAAATTTTTAAATCATTTCGAAAATATACGGCGTTGTGAGTGAAAATAATGATTATCGAGTTGTTTTTATGGTAAATTGACTACATACATATTTGTGTTGTTGTTTAATCCGGCGATGTGCAAAATTTTTGTCTATATACACTGCCAGTCAAAATTTCTCTTTCATATCATCAAAGGAAGTACGTTTTGTCGATGAATGCGTCGAAACTACCTAGTACCTGCTTATTCCTCGATAGTGAATCGATTTTTCGGTGTTTATGATTGTAGTTTAGTCCCACTTAACACTTATTTATACTTTTCGTTCTATCTTTCTCGTAAATTCCGACTTGCAAGTTTTGGAATGGTTGAAACTCGTGCATCTTAGAGTAGCTCTACAATGGAAACGGTATTGAGATGGTTTTTGGGTCTAAGAGAAGAATGCTTACGTCGTAGAAAGCACGAATGACTCGGAGATGATTTAGGGTTGTTTTGGAGGAAAAAATAAGGTTATAAAACATAGAGTACGGCCTCAAAAGGTCCAAAAGAACCTTTACGCTTTACAGATACTAACTGATGATTAAAACATTTATTTTAGAGTGTTTTAAAGTGTTTAATGATGATCATCCTGATCGAAATCTAATGTTTCGAAGGTATAAAATCTTGGAGGAACCAAAATAATTTAATATCGACTTTGGAACCATTTCCTGATGTTAATAACAACTTCTTTCTTTCTTTTTTTTTAAAGTCCTGTCCTGTTTGATTAAATACTGATTTCAGTTTCGCGATTTTTCTCTTCTTCGGAAATTGTATGAGTCAAAAAACTTCAGAGCTCGATATTTTTTTGAATTTAGCCAATTCCGTTGACCTTTTTCAACTACAAACTCTAATTATGGAAAAGACATTTCTCCCTGAACTTGTATAATAATAACCTTTAACCTATTGCGCCCCGGTAACCTCTAACCTCGCATAAAATTTATTATAAACAGCTACACCCTTTGTGAACACTTCCTGTTCTTACTTTTGAAGTGACAGGTGAAAATTATGAAGTTACATTTTGGTTGAAATGTCAAATGGTTGTACTTCCGTTAACAACTTCACGGTGGACAAAAATATCAAACATACAACTTCAAATATCATCGTAAATCAATTGTACCAATAAAAAACTGTCAAAAACTATTCAAATTTCGTCTTTATTGTTTTAATTCGAAGCCTTGTACGTTATTAACCATTAGCCACGTATAATAACATCCACCATGCATTTCCGTTAATAAATGTCAAACGTGCTCCGCCTTCAGTGTTAAATATCCCGTTTCTATTGGTCGATTCGATATTGCGGAGGCTGCCATCGATGACGTCACACATGGAAGTAATGACGTTTCGTGTAAATGCAAAGCCGTCTCGACGGAATCGATTTAAACACACTGACCCATATTGCCCTTTCACTTAACATTTATAAAACTACATGAAAATAAAAGGGTTTTCGAAGGGTGTGGACTGTATCATATTTTGTATACTAATAATGAAAATTTATCTACGGGGTGTATACGATATAACGTAAAAAATGAGAGTGAATTATTGAATATGACTGAATGAGTTTTTTTTTTATAAATAGGAAATGATGGAAGAAGCCGCGGTTTCTTCCGCCGGCGAATTCGATTTAACAAATATATGCGAAGAAGAATTCGAACTTCACACTACTTATATTGTTCCCGATCTTCCCGTGGATTCTGGGACGCCGAATAGGGCGGAAGCCACCCTTCCGAGAAATCTTGTACTCAAATCTTCACAAGTAGTCGCTAATGTGAGTAGATTCGTCGCCTAGTACTTACTATATTTTATATACGACTAAAGTTATAACATGCGGCCTCGAAAAAAGCGTGGAAATTATTTTCAGGTCTACCAATAGAAAATATAAGGTTGAAAAAGCAATTTTTGTTTAAAATTTACTTAATTATATACGATAATCGAATTCTTCAATAAATTCTAAGCATTTTTCATTCTACAAGTTTTAATTTATCTCTTCAAATAAGTTGTAGGGGAGAGTGGGAAATTTTTTAAAAAAAAATCCCTGTAAGTCCGGTTCTGTTCAGCCGATTTTTACAAATTTGATGTTGTTTGGAAGAACTTTTGCTTAGTAATAATATAATAATAAATTCTGAGCTATTTAATTAGAAACGTAATTACTACGAGGTAATTATTAAATTAATTCAAGTTCGGTTAGGTTAGGTTAGGTAAACTGAAGTTGGTAGGCCTAAACGGAAATAAAAAATTTATTTTTTCACATTGGCATACCTGCCGGTGGATTTCTATGGTTCGTGTAGAGGTGGGATGAAAAATAACATAAGTAACTGTTATTTTTCATATACGAATTTATTTTTTTTATATAATTAGGCTCAAGGAGTATGGAGTACAGGTTATATACCACGAGGCACGAGATTCGGGCCTCTAGTTGGGGAAATTTATGCCAAAGATTCTGTACCTAGTTCCACCAATAGAAATTACCTTTGGAGGGTAAGTTAATATATTTTATTTGTTGTTTGTTTGCTATGTAAATCATTTTAATAACAACACAACGGGGTAAAACGAATTGTTTATCAAAATGCCAATATACGAGGGTTGTTACTTAAGTTTTCATGATGAATATCGTGAAAATCGTCCAAAATTTGACAAATTTGACAGCTGTCATATTATTTGTTTTAAAACCATAGAATTTTAAATGAAACAACTTTGATTTGTTTTCTAATCTATCAAATCAGTTCGATATTTTATCCCAACTGGATTCTATACGAAAATTCCCCCAAAACATGATGAAATCATACTAAGAAAAGAAAATTTATATTTAAATTGAAAGAAAAAACGATTTTTAAGAAAGACTGATCACAATTTAATAGCTTTCTATTGAAATATAGAAATACAAAGGAAAAATATGTATATTGACTATCTTGAATAAACTGTTTTACCTCCCCCTGTATTACAATACACGCGCAATTGTATTTGATCTTTTTCTGGTGTTTGGTTTTTAATATTTTGTCCTTTGGTGTAGGTACAAGTAGGTGAAGGGTTCTATAGAAACGGAAACCGGGATCATAAGGTGATTTGGTTTTAAAATATTATTCAACCCCTTCATATTAGAATAGAATCATTAAATTGCTTATTTTGATAAAGACTGTAGTCAAAACGTCAAATTTTTATCTGTGTTTCAAATAAAAATCAATAATTTTATAACAGAACAGACCTAAAATCATTTACACACCATATCAAGCTGATACGAGGGGCAATCAAATATAAACGTAAACTCTATCATCTACAACTAATTCTAGTCATACAGGATGTCCTCTAAACTATGTGCCTGCTGGGGAAAGACTTAAGGAAGATACTGGGACCTATCAATATCAAGTGATGATATTGATAAAGATCCGAAGGCTCAATTGGTTTGGAGATATAAGGAGAAGAGATCCGAGAGCCCTGAGTGGAATCCAGTCTTAGAACTATGAAGAGGTCGACCAAAAACACGCTGAGAATAGCAAGTCATGCAGGATATTGTGGGGAAGCTCTACAGGAGGTGGTTAACCTTCCTGGTGGATGATCTGGTTGAGGATATTGGTGTATATATCCTTGACACCATCAGGATGTTTCTATTACTTCCACTTGATGGTGAATCTTGAATTGCTCGATTGGAAAGGATTCTTTTGGAGGTATAAACATGTGAGAATCCTATGATGATAAGTCTGGATTGTAAGGTGGATGTTTTTTCCTCGTTGCTGCTTCTGTGTGGGACCTGGCGTTGTCGTGGAGACACAACACTTGACGGATGAGACAATCAGGTGTTTTGAATCGATATTGAAGCTCGATTTGATCCAAAAAAATCGCAGAGTAGGTCTGACGCTTGTATGAGAAATGTACCAGTAGAACACCAATCAAATTCCAAAGGAAACATGTCTAGCACTTTACCTACAAAGAATCGAGTTTCAATTAACTTTGCCACCGCTTTTTGGTCATCCAGCAACTTTGGAAAACAACATGACGAGAGATTTTTTGAAACTCAACTAATTTCTCATAATTCCATAGAGAAAACTGAGTTTTTTTTGAAGTTGGAGACATTGTAAGAAAGACTTTAAGACACTCCTTCAATTCCAAAAAACTTGGCTAACAATTCTCCACGAAGAATCGAGTTTTGATTAACTTTGCCACCGCTTTTTGGTCATCCAGCAACTTTGGAAAACAACATGACGAGAGTTTTTTTGAAACTCAACTAATTTCTCATAATTCCATAGAGAAAACTGAGTTTTTTTTGAAGTTGGAAACATTGTAAGAAAGACTTTAAGACACTCCTTCGATTCCAAAAAACTTGGCTAACAATTCCCCACGAAGAATCGAGTTTTGATTAACTTTGTCACCGCTTTTTGGTCATCCAGCAACTTTGGAAAACAACATGACGAGAGTTTTTTTGAAACTCAACTAATTTCTCATAATTCCATAGAGAAAACTGAGTTTTTTTTGAAGTTGGAGACATTGTAAGAAAGACTTTAAGACACTCCTTCAATTCCAAAAAACGTGGCTAACAATTCCCCACGAAGAATCGAGTTTCAATTAACTTTGCCACCGCTTTTTGATCATCTAGCAACTTGGGAAAACAACATGACGAGAGTTTTTTTGAAACTCAACTAATTTCTCATAATTCCATAGAGAAAACTGAGTTTTTTTTGAAGTTGGAGACATTGTAAGAAAGACTTTAAGACACTCCTTCAATTCCAAAAAACTTGGCTAACAATTCCCCACGAAGAATCGAGTTTTGATTAACTTTGCCACCGCTTTTTGATCATCTAGCAACTTGGGAAAACAACATGACGAGAGTTTTTTTGAAACTCAACTAATTTCTCATAATTCCATAGAGAAAACTGAGTTTTTTTTGAAGTTGGAGACATTGTAAGAAAGACTTTAAGACACTCCTTCAATTCCAAAAAACGTGGCTAACAATTCCCCACGAAGAATCGAGTTTTGATTAACTTTGCCACCGCTTTTTGATCATCCAGCAACTTTGGAAAACAACATGACGAGAGTTTTTTTGAAACTCAACTAATTTCTCATAATTCCATAGAGAAAACTGAGTTTTTTTTGAAGTTGGAGACATTGTAAGAAAGACTTTAAGACACTCCTTCAATTCCAAAAAACGTGGCTAACAATTCCCCACGAAGAATCGAGTTTTGATTAACTTTGCCACCGCTTTTTGATCATCTAGCAACTTGGGAAAACAACATGACGAGAGTTTTTTTGAAACTCAACTAATTTCTCATAATTCCATAGAGAAAACTGAGTTTTTTTTGAAGTTGGAGACATTGTAAGAAAGACTTTAAGACACTCCTTCAATTCCAAAAAACTTGGCTAACAATTCCCCACGAAGAATCGAGTTTTGATTAACTTTGCCACCGCTTTTTGATCATCCAGCAACTTTGGAAAACAACATGACGAGAGTTTTTTTGAAACTCAACTAATTTCTCATAATTCCATAGAGAAAACTGAGTTTTTTTTGAAGTTGGAGACATTGTAAGAAAGACTTTAAGACACTCCTTCAATTCCAAAAAACGTGGCTAACAATTCCCCACGAAGAATCGAGTTTTGATTAACTTTGCCACCGCTTTTTGATCATCCAGCAACTTTGGAAAACAACATGACGAGAGTTTTTTTGAAACTCAACTAATTTCTCATAATTCCATAGAGAAAACTGAGTTTTTTTTGAAGTTGGAGACATTGTAAGAAAGACTTTAAGACACTCCTTCAATTCCAAAAAACTTGGCTAACAATTCCCCACGAAGAATCGAGTTTTGATTAACTTTGCCACCGCTTTTTGATCATCCAGCAACTTTGGAAAACAACATGACGAGAGTTTTTTTGAAACTCAACTAATTTCTCATAATTCCATAGAGAAAACTGAGTTTTTTTTGAAGTTGGAGACATTGTAAGAAAGACTTTAAGACACTCCTTCAATTCCAAAAAACGTGGCTAACAATTCCCCACGAAGAATCGAGTTTTGATTAACTTTGCCACCGCTTTTTGATCATCCAGCAACTTTGGAAAACAACATGACGAGAGTTTTTTTGAAACTCAACTAATTTCTCATAATTCCATAGAGAAAACTGAGTTTTTTTTGAAGTTGGAGACATTGTAAGAAAGACTTTAAGACACTCCTTCAATTCCAAAAAACGTGGCTAACAATTCCCCACGAAGAATCGAGTTTTGATTAACTTTGCCACCGCTTTTTGATCATCTAGCAACTTGGGAAAACAACATGACGAGAGTTTTTTTGAAACTCAACTAATTTCTCATAATTCCATAGAGAAAACTGAGTTTTTTTTGAAGTTGGAGACATTGTAAGAAAGACTTTAAGACACTCCTTCAATTCCAAAAAACTTGGCTAACAATTCCCCACGAAGAATCGAGTTTTGATTAACTTTGCCACCGCTTTTTGATCATCCAGCAACTTTGGAAAACAACATGACGAGAGTTTTTTTGAAACTCAACTAATTTCTCATAATTCCATAGAGAAAACTGAGTTTTTTTTGAAGTTGGAGACATTGTAAGAAAGACTTTAAGACACTCCTTCAATTCCAAAAAACGTGGCTAACAATTCCCCACGAAGAATCGAGTTTTGATTAACTTTGCCACCGCTTTTTGATCATCCAGCAACTTTGGAAAACAACATGACGAGAGTTTTTTTGAAACTCAACTAATTTCTCATAATTCCATAGAGAAAACTGAGTTTTTTTTGAAGTTGGAGACATTGTAAGAAAGACTTTAAGACACTCCTTCAATTCCAAAAAACGTGGCTAACAATTCCCCACGAAGAATCGAGTTTTGATTAACTTTGCCACCGCTTTTTGATCATCTAGCAACTTGGGAAAACAACATGACGAGAGTTTTTTTGAAACTCAACTAATTTCTCATAATTCCATAGAGAAAACTGAGTTTTTTTTTAAGTTGGAAACATTGTAAGAAAGACTTTAAGACACTCCTTCAATTCCAAAAAACGTGGCTAACAATTCCCCACGAAGAATCGAGTTTTGATTAACTTTGCCACCGCTTTTTGATCATCCAGCAACTTTGGAAAACAACATGACGAGAGTTTTTTTGAAACTCAACTAATTTCTCATAATTCCATAGAGAAAACTGAGTTTTTTTTGAAGTTGGAGACATTGTAAGAAAGACTTTAAGACACTCCTTCAATTCCAAAAAACTTGGCTAACAATTCCCCACGAAGAATCGAGTTTTGATTAACTTTGCCACTGCTTTTTGATCATCCAGCAACTTTGGAAAACAACATGACGAGAGTTTTTTTGAAACTCAACTAATTTCTCATAATTCCATAGGGAAAACTGAGTTTTTTAGAAATTTCAAACTTTGTAAATCGTTGCTTAATTAATATTTTCGTTAGTAATGGTTATGGGGCTAATTCCTTAACACGTTCACTGCCTATATTTGTTTGACACTCGTTTATAGTTCTCTCAAATATCATAACGGTTATAAATTGAATTATTTCTTAATAAAATTCTACAGCTTTACAAAGATAACGAGTTGTACTACTACATTGACGGCTACGACACATCCAAAGCTAATTGGATGAGGTACGTGAATCCGGCGTATTCGGGGGAATCCCAAAACCTCATAGCTTGTCAATACAAAATGAACATCTACTTCTACACGATAAAACCGATCCTACCCAACCAGGAATTGTTGGTGTGGTATTGCAAAGAATTTGCCGAGAGACTGAATTACCCTTTAACCGGAGAACAAATGCTGAGGAGACTAAGTAAGTTTTGATAAAATTTAAAAAAAAAAAGTTCGATAATATCGAAGTTTTCTTACAGGACAACAAGCTCAACAAGCTTCGGAAATCACCGTAAGTACAACAGAACCTCCGACGTCGTCGAAAGACCCTCCGTACGAACACCAACTGACCCCGACGGAAGGTAGCATCAGATCCGACGAAGGATACCACAGTAACGAATACCACGACGACGCTTTCACGCCGCCGGAAGATTCCAGCGATTCCGATAGCGAAAACAACTACGTTTTAGATTTCAGCAAGAAAACCCCCAAAGAAACGACAGTTATAAAGCCGGTGATGCAGGAAAATCAGAAAAACGAATACAGAAAAGTGAAAATAAAAATAACTAAAGCTTATCATTACAAATCGGTTAAATGTGAAAGTGAACCCGACGTCGATAAAGAGACGAACGCGGACGCTGCAGTACCTGAAGTAACTACGCTAACGCCGAGAATAATCAGTCCTCCGACGACTGTAATCGTAATGGATTCCCCGCCCCAAGAAGTTCCTAACAAACCTTATTACGAAACGGAAGTCAAGACCGCTAACGTCATCTCCAGATACAGCCCGCCGTCGTCTAGTATCTTGGAAAATATTCTGTTGAGGAATAGGATAGATACCAATAATAATGATAATAATCACCACAGACAGAGTAACGCTACACCGCCTCCTAGTTCCCCTACGGAGATGGCGTATTCGTATAAAAAGAGCCACAGGTGAGGCCTTATAACATTTTTTTTTCAATCATATTTCACCACATATATTTATCCGTAGTTTTTTATCATCAGATCATAATTCTCCTTCATCTGCATACTTTCTTTGCGTTTTCTTTGAATATTTTGACGCGATTTTTTCTGTAGGTCAAAATTTGTAATTTTTAATAGATGGACAGCTGATTTTCCGGTGTTTTTCTTGTTATTATATCTTATTTATGGGATATCAGAGCTGATATCAGCAAAAATGTTTTATTTTCTTCATTATCATCGTCTCGTTTTGATTTCAGTGAAGGTTATGTTACATTTTCTTTATATTTCGATAAAAACAATTTCTAAATGATGGAAAGCTAGTTTTTCGAAGATTTTCACACCAATATATCCTTTTTATGGGATTCCCAAGAATGTTAACAACAAATATTTCTTCTCTTGGTCACAAATTTCATTTCCGCGTGTTTTCTTCAGTGATTTTGCTGCAATTTTCTTTCTTTCGAAAAAAGCGATTTTTTAAATGATAATAAGCTAGTTTTTCGAAGATTTTCACACCATTATATCCTTTTTATGGGATTCCCAAGAATGTTAACAACAAATATTTCTTCTCTTGGTCACAAGTTTCCTTTCCACGTGTTTTCTTCAGTGATTTTGTTGCAATTTCGTCTCTTTCGAAAATAGCGATTTTTTAAATGATAATAAGCTAGTTTCTCGATAAATTCCATATCATTATATCCTTTTTATGAGATTCCGAAGAATGTTAATAGCAAATATTTCTTCTCTTGGTCACAAGTTTCCATTCCACGTGTTTTCTTAAGTGATTTTGCTGCAATTTTCTCTCTTTCGAAAATAGCGATTTTTTAAATGATAATAAGCTAGCTTTCCGATGATTTTCACACCAATATATCCTTTTTATGGGATTGCCAAGAATGTTAACAACAAATATTTCTTCTCTTGGTCACAAGTTTCCTTTCCACGTGTTTTCTTCAGTGATTTTGTTGCAATTTTCTTTCTTTCGAAAAAAGCGATTTTTTAAATGATAATAAGCTAGTTTCTCGATAAATTCCATATCATTATATCCTTTTTATGAGATTCCGAAGAATGTTAATAGCAAATATTTCTTCTCTTGGTCACAAGTTTCCATTCCACGTGTTTTCTTAAGTGATTTTGCTGCAATTTTCTCTCTTTCGAAAATAGCGATTTTTTAAATGATAATAAGCTAGTTTTCCGATGATTTTCACACCAATATATCCTTTTTATGGGATTCCCAAGAATGTTAACAACAAATATTTCTTCTCTTGGTCACAAATTTCATTTCCGCGTGTTTTCTTCAGTGATTTTGCTGCAATTTTCTTTCTTTCGAAAAAAGCGATTTTTTAAATGATAATAAGCTAGTTTTTCGAAGATTTTCACACCATTATATCCTTTTTATGGGATTCCCAAGAATGTTAACAACAAATATTTCTTCTCTTGGTCACAAGTTTCCTTTCCACGTGTTTTCTTCAGTGATTTTGTTGCAATTTCGTCTCTTTCGAAAATAGCGATTTTTTAAATGATAATAAGCTAGTTTCTCGATAAATTCCATATCATTATATCCTTTTTATGAGATTCCGAAGAATGTTAATAGCAAATATTTCTTCTCTTGGTCACAAGTTTCCATTCCACGTGTTTTCTTAAGTGATTTTGCTGCAATTTTCTCTCTTTCGAAAATAGCGATTTTTTAAATGATAATAAGCTAGTTTTCCGATGATTTTCACACCAATATATCCTTTTTATGGGATTGCCAAGAATGTTAACAACAAATATTTCTTCTCTTGGTCACAAGTTTCCTTTCCACGTGTTTTCTTCAGTGATTTTGTTGCAATTTTCTTTCTTTCGAAAAAAGCGATTTTTTAAATGATAATAAGCTAGTTTCTCGATAAATTCCATATCATTATATCCTTTTTATGAGATTCCGAAGAATGTTAATAGCAAATATTTCTTCTCTTGGTCACAAGTTTCCATTCCACGTGTTTTCTTAAGTGATTTTGCTGCAATTTTCTCTCTTTCGAAAATAGCGATTTTTTAAATGATAATAAGCTAGTTTTCCGATGATTTTCACACCAATATATCCTTTTTATGGGATTCCCAAGAATGTTAACAACAAATATTTCTTCTCTTGGTCACAAGTTTCCTTTCCACGTGTTTTCTTCAGTGATTTTGTTGCAATTTTCTTTCTTTCGAAAAAAGCGATTTTTTAAATGATAATAAGCTAGTTTCTCGATAAATTCCATATCATTATATCCTTTTTATGAGATTCCGAAGAATGTTAATAGCAAATATTTCTTCTCTTGGTCACAAGTTTCCATTCCACGTGTTTTCTTAAGTGATTTTGCTGCAATTTTCTCTCTTTCGAAAATAGCGATTTTTTAAATGATAATAAGCTAGTTTTCCGATGATTTTCACACCAATATATCCTTTTTATGGGATTCCCAAGAATGTTAACAACAAATATTTCTTCTCTTGGTCACAAGTTTCCTTTCCACGTGTTTTCTTCAGTGATTTTGTTGCAATTTTCTTTCTTTCGAAAAAAGCGATTTTTTAAATGATAATAAGCTAGTTTCTCGATAAATTCCATATCATTATATCCTTTTTATGAGATTCCGAAGAATGTTAATAGCAAATATTTCTTCTCTTGGTCACAAGTTTCCATTCCACGTGTTTTCTTAAGTGATTTTGCTGCAATTTTCTCTCTTTCGAAAATAGCGATTTTTTAAATGATAATAAGCTAGTTTTCCGATGATTTTCACACCAATATATCCTTTTTATGGGATTCCCAAGAATGTTAACAACAAATATTTCTTCTCTTGGTCACAAGTTTCCTTTCCACGTGTTTTCTTAAGTGATTTTGTTGCAATTTCGTCTCTTTCGAAAATAGCGATTTTTTAAATGATAATAAGCTAGTTTCTCGATAAATTCCATATCATTATATCCTTTTTATGAGATTCCGAAGAATGTTAATAGCAAATATTTCTTCTCTTGGTCACAAGTTTCCATTCCACGTGTTTTCTTAAGTGATTTTGCTGCAATTTTCTCTCTTTCGAAAATAGCGATTTTTTAAATGATAATAAGCTAGTTTTTCGAAGATTTTCACACCATTATATCCTTTTTATGGGATTCCCAAGAATGTTAACAACAAATATTTCTTCTCTTGGTCACAAGTTTCCATTCCACGTGTTTTCTTAAGTGATTTTGCTGCAATTTTCTCTCTTTCGAAAATAGCGATTTTTTAAATGATAATAAGCTAGTTTTTCGAAGATTTTCACACCATTATATCCTTTTTATGAGATTCCGAAGAATGTTAACAGCAAATATTTCTTCTCTTGGTCACAAGTTTCCTTTCCACGTGTTTTCTTCAGTGATTTTGTTGCAATTTCGTCTCTTTCGAAAATAGCGATTTTTTAAATGATAATAAGCTAGTTTCTCGATAAATTCCATATCATTATATCCTTTTTATGAGATTCCGAAGAATGTTAATAGCAAATATTTCTTCTCTTGGTCACAAGTTTCCATTCCACGTGTTTTCTTAAGTGATTTTGCTGCAATTTTCTCTCTTTCGAAAATAGCGATTTTTTAAATGATAATAAGCTAGCTTTCCGATGATTTTCACACCAATATATCCTTTTTATGGGATTGCCAAGAATGTTAACAACAAATATTCCTTCTCTTGGTCACAAATTTCATTTCCACGTGTTTTCTTCAGTGATTTTGTTGCAATTTTCTTTCTTTCGAAAATAGCGATTTTTTAAATGATAATAAGCTAGTTTCCCGATGAATTTCACTTCATTATATCCTAATTAAGGGATTCCAAGGATATTACCATTGAACATTTCTTCTCGTCTTCCCCATCTTCGTTTTCTTTTGCATCAATTCGAGATTTTCTTTGGATTTCTTCTATTTTTTGATAACAGCTAGTTCCAAATGATGAAAAGTTTGTTTTCCGTTGATTTTCACATCATTGTATCATATTTATGATATTCCAAGTTTATTATTCGTTCCCCAATTACTACTTAAATCTGTTTTTTTTTTTCAGATATTCAACGATACCTTGTAGTCCAGATTCCAGTTCGAATATCCAAGCACCAAACGCATTGCCACCTAGTCCAACAGCCCTGAAGGCAGAAGTACAAAATAACCCATACGCTACTCATCAATCAGAAAATTATTCCATGCAACCGAGCAGCTATTACACCGTATACCCTTCCTCCAACGGTATCGTCCACAGTACCATCACATCTTCCCCAACACATCATACGTATTCTCCACCTTTATCCACAAACTTCAACAACAATCATCACAGTTCCATAGCTCCATCCGGACACATCGTCAATTCGAATTTAACTCACCATTTATTAACGCCCCTACCCGCTCTCCAAATCAACGGAAGAGGTTCTCCTAGTTCCAAAAGCCCCGATATGAAATACGATCTGAATCTATGTTCTAGCAGTCCTACTAGCCCCAACGGGGGACCTTCCAGGGGCTACAGAAGCCTACCGTACCCCTTGAAAAAGAAAGACGGTAAAATGCATTACGAATGCAACGTCTGTTGCAAAACCTTCGGTCAGTTATCGAATTTGAAAGTACATCTTCGAACCCACAGCGGAGAACGACCTTTCAAATGCAACGTCTGCACCAAATCCTTCACCCAACTGGCGCATCTTCAAAAACACCATCTGGTTCATACAGGGGAACGTCCCCACGAATGCGGCATATGTAAAAAAAGATTCTCGTCGACTTCGAATTTGAAAACTCACCTCCGACTACACAGCGGACAAAAACCGTACGCTTGCGATTTCTGTCCGGCGAAATTCACGCAATTCGTGCACTTGAAGCTCCACAAGAGACTCCACACTAACGAGAGACCCTACATCTGCCAGGAATGCGGGAAGAACTACATCAGCGCGTCTGGATTGAGGACTCATTGGAAAACCACGAGCTGCAGACCGAATAACATCGACGAAGAATTAACCGCCGACGGATCTTCGAATGGTTACTACGAATTTTCTGGAACAGATAACGGTCTAGGTACGTTTCGTATTATCGATTAGGTTATTTTTTTTGGTTCTAATGCGTTTCGTGTCTATTTAGGTCCCATAGAATTGAAGGATAATTCCGACGATCCCAAGGATACGTTCGAAATCCATTCGCAACCTCACGTTAACCATCCGGTGCTACATCCGGGTCTATCGAGGCCGCTTCCGTCTCTTATTCAAAACGGTAATCACCAGAGACCGTCGCAAAATTCGATTATTACCGGAAAGGAAACCAGACCGAGTGTTATCGAATCTTCTCAGCCCCACATCATTGAATGTACCTAAATTATTTACGCTCATCTAGTTTGTAATTTCTGTTAAGTTTTTTAATGTTTATTTATTATTAATGTTATTTGTGATGCTAAGTTCCGAAAGATTTTACGTTTCGTATGTTGCTGCAGACTCGGTTTCTTCTTAAGAAACAAAAATGATCTCGAAGTACGACTAACGCAACTTTCCTTCTATTCTTCCTTTCTTTAACCAAAGTCTTATAGACAATCGCCCACCGATACCTTCCGTCCTGAATATAACGCCTCCGACGTCGAACCACCAGATGGATAATTTCCGCCTCGACCACTGAAACCGCGGTCGTCCTCTAACTCGCCGTCCTCCATGACTCTGCGCGGGTATCGATCAAAAACCTTCTTCTCCACGTGTCCCAGCTATCTCCCGGAATGAACACCACCAAATCTGTCACAACTCAACGTTCCTCCGGATCTTCCATGTCTCGTATCAATACGTAACTCCAGGATAGATAAATTATGAGGTTTGACCTTCTTAGAAGCTCTTTGGAGTGTCCAGAAGCATCTCAGTGCTCCTCCGGATCTTCCACGCACCGTTATCGCCAACTGGGTCAAAAATCTTCCATAGAATCTTAAATTCCCAGCAGTTCAAAATCTATTAACTTATCGTCGTCATAGTCCATGTCTCGTATCAATACGTAACTCCAGGATGGATAAATTATGAGGTTTGACCTTCTTAGAAGCTCTTTGGAGTGTCCAGAAGCATCTCAGTGCTCCTCCGGATCTTCCACGCACCATTATCGCCAACTGGGTCAAAAATCTTCCATAGAATCTTAAATTCCCAGCAGTTCAAAATCTATTAACTTATCGTCGTCATAGTCCATGTCTCGTATCAATACGTAACTCCAGGATGGATAAATTATGAGGTTTGACCTTCTTAGAAGCTCTTTGGAGTGTCCAGAAGCATCTCAGTGCTCCTCCGGATCTTCCACGCACCGTTATCGCCAACTGGGTCAAAAATCTTCCATAGAATCTTAAATTCCCAGCAGTTCAAAATCTATTAACTTATCGTCGTCATAGTCCATGTCTCGTATCAATACGTAACTCCAGGATGGATAAATTATGAGGTTTGACCTTCTTAGAAGCTCTTTGGAGTGTCCAGAAGCATCTCAGTGCTCCTCCGGATCTTCCACGCACCATTATCGCCAACTGGGTCAAAAATCTTCCATAGAATCTTAAATTCCCAGCAGTTCAAAATCTATTAACTTATCGTCGTCATAGTCCATGTCTCGTATCAATACGTAACTCCAGGATGGATAAATTATGAGGTTTGACCTTCTTAGAAGCTCTTTGGAGTGTCCAGAAGCATCTCAGTGCTCCTCCGGATCTTCCACGCACCATTATCGCCAACTGGGTCAAAAATCTTCCATAGAATCTTAAATTCCCAGCAGTTCAAAATCCATTAACTTATCGTCGTCATAGTCCACGTCTCGTATCAATACGTAACTCCAGGATGGATAAATTATGAGGTTTGACCTTCTTGGAAGCTCTCTGGAATGCATAGAAGCATCTCAGTGCTCCTCCGGATCTTCCACTCACCATTATCGCCAACTGGGTCAAAAATCTTCCATAGAATCTTAAATTCCCAGCAGTTCAAAATCCATTAACTTATCGTCGTCATAGTCCATGTCTCGTATCAATACGTAACTCCAGGATGGATAAATTATGAGGTTTGACCTTCTTAGAAGCTCTTTGGAGTGTCCAGAAGCATCTCAGTGCTCCTCCGGATCTTCCACGCACCATTATCGCCAACTGGGTCAAAAATCTTCCATAGAATCTTAAATTCCCAGCAGTTCAAAATCCATTAACTTATCGTCGTCATAGTCCACGTCTCGTATCAATACGTAACTCCAGGATGGATAAATTATGAGGTTTGATCTTCTTAGAAGCTCTTTGGAGTGTCCAGAAGCATCTCAGTGCTCCTCCGGATCTTCCACGCACCATTATCGCCAACTGGGTCAAAAATCTTCCATAGAATCTTAAATTCCCAGCAGTTCAAAATCCATTAACTTATCGTCGTCATAGTCCATGTCTCGTATCAATACGTAACTCCAGGATGGATAAATTATGAGGTTTGACCTTCTTGGAAGCTCTCTGGAATGCATAGAAGCATCTCAGTGCTCCTCCGGATCTTCCACGCACCATTATCGCCAACTGGGTCAAAAATCTTCCATAGAATCTTAAATTCCCAGCAGTTCAAAATCCATTAACTTATCGTCGTCATAGTCCACGTCTCGTATCAATACGTAACTCCAGGATGGATAAATTATGAGGTTTGATCTTCTTAGAAGCTCTTTGGAGTGTCCAGAAGCATCTCAGTGCTCCTCCGGATCTTCCACGCACCATTATCGCCAACTGGGTCAAAAATCTTCCATAGAATCTTAAATTCCCAGCAGTTCAAAATCCATTAACTTATCGTCGTCATAGTCCATGTCTCGTATCAATACGTAACTCCAGGATGGATAAATTATGAGGTTTGACCTTCTTGGAAGCTCTCTGGAATGCATAGAAGCATCTCAGTGCTCCTCCGGATCTTCCACGGCACCAGATTCTTGAATGGACGCCAACTCCACCAGGTCCTCATACAGTTAGGCCTGGGGGAAGTCAATGAAGAAGTGGCGATGACCGATATTGGTGGGGTTCGTGGATCTTCTGCAGATCATTTTTCTTTCACGTTTTTCATTCGATTTTGTATCAACATTGATGGGTTTTACTATTTGGAACGTAGTATAGTACTGATAAAAAAATTCTTTGTAAGAAATTGATTTTTTTCTGAAGATACTCATTAATACTGTTGAGATATAATTTATTTAGTAGGTATTTATTCTTAGTTGTTAATTCCAAGTATTTTATGGAATTTTTATCCGAATTTTGAATTTAGACTGATAATGAAAAAGCAATATCCCCTAATTACGAGAAATATCTGTAAGAATTTATGGGTTTGGTTCGGATGGATGATGTCGCATGTTTTATTTGATTGAAATTTTTATTCTATTTTCGGTATAAATCGTTTTAATTTTTTTATTTCCTGAGAATTAATTTTAATTGTTCTTGTTAGAAGTTTCGAAAATGTTTAATCTATATTCGAAATTTAACGTTTTTTTCGAAACTACTACAATTTTTAACTAATTTATTCAATGTTTTAAACCCGTTTTTTCCTAATTACTCGTTTTTCAAAATTTTCTATAATTTTCCGTGATATTATTAAATTTTTTTGAAATTTCAACTTTTTTTCCAAAAATCTCTACAATTTTTTCAAAAAATTATCAAAATTTACTTAGATGAATTGTTCATATTGGTATTATCTTGATCTGATGAAAGTTTCAAAATTTTTTTTATCTATGTTCAAAATTTACCATTTTTTTCGAAAAACTTTTTTATAATTTCAAGAATTTCAACATCAACCACGATTTTTAACAAGTTTATTAAATTTTTTGAAGGTCTTGTTTTTTTTTCGATCAAGTCGTAAGACTTTTGGAATTTTTTTAGAAATTATCCAAAATTTTTTATAATTTCCCATAGTATTATCATGTTTTCTCAAAATTTCAACTTTTTGTCTAAAAATCGTTAAAATTTTTTCAAAAAATTATCAAAATTTACTTAGATGGATTTTTTGAATTGGTATTAGTACTACTAATCGCCTTGACCTGGTAAAAGTTTTCAAATATTTTTAATCTATGTTCAAAATTTAACGTTCTTCATGAAAAATTTTTGTATAATTTCAAAAATATCAACCTCTACAACAATTTTCAACAAATTTATTCAATTATTTGAGGGTCTTTCCTTTTTTTCAATAAATCGTGCTGCTTTTTGAAATTTTTCGAAAATTTTTCAAAAATTTTCCATAATTTTTTCAAAATTTTGTGAAAACTTGTTCAAAATCTAACGTTTTTTCCAAAAACCTTCTCTATAATTTGTTTTTTGAAATTTTTCGAAAATTTCCCATAATTTTCCAAATTTTCATTTTTAAATTTTATACATTTTTTTTAAATTCTATAATAATTTCCATATTTTCCAAATGTTTCCCAATTTTCAAAATATTCATGAAATTCTCATTTTTCCGGAAAATAAATCTTTTATGAGAATTTCTGGACATTGTTTTTGAAATTTTTCATGTTTTTTATAATGTTTTTTCCATATTTCAAACTTTTGTTGGATTTTTTTGGTTTTTTCCAGAATTTCTTAAAATTTTTGTAAAAGCTTGTTCAAAATTCAACGTTTTCTCCAAAAATTTTCAATGTCTCATAATTTTCGACAAATTTATTCAATTATTTGAGGGTTTTTCCTTTTTTTCAATAAATCGTGCTGCTTTTTGAAATTTTTCGAAAATTTTTCAAAAATTTTCCATAATTTTCCAAATTCCATACAAATTCTATAATATTGTTTTTTTCATATTTTAAATTTTCACTGGGTTTTTCCAGTTTTTTCCAAAATTTTTCAAAATTTTATGAAAACTTGTTCAAAATCTAACGTTTTTTCCAAAAACTTTTTCTATAATTTTAAAAATTTTGTTTTTTTTCCAATAAATCATGAAGTTTTTTGAAATTTTTCGAAAATTTCCCATAATTTTCCAAATTTTCATTTTTAAATTTTATACATTTTTTTTTAAATTCTATAATAATTTCCATATTTTCCAAATGTTTCCCAATTTTCAAAATATTCATGAAATTCTCATTTTTCCGGAAAATATATCTTTTATGAGAATTCCTGGACATTGTTTTTGAAATTGTTTTTATAATGTTTTTTCCATATTTCAAACTTTTTTTGGATTTTTTTAGTTTTTTCCAAAATTTCTTCAAATTTTTGTAAAAGCTTATTCAAAATTTCACGTTTTCCCCAAAAATTTTTAATCTCTATCACAATTTTCGACAAATTTATTTAATTATCTTTTTTTTCCAATGTCGTATAGTTTTTTTGAAATTTCTCAAAAATTCCTCATAATTTTCCATAATATTCTCAAATTTTCTAATTGTTTCCATTTCTATTAAAAAATTCACTACAATACATTTTACTATAATTTCCATATGTTCAGAATTTTTTGAAATTTCTTATGGAAACTCGTTAAAATTTTCAAAATATTCATGAAATTTTCATATTTCTAGAAACTTTGTTACCTTTATTGGGAATTTTTGAACATTGTTTTGAAAATTTTCATAGTTTTTTTCTGTATTTTAAAGTTGTGTGTCACTTTGACATTTATAATTATATTTTGACGCGTCTAAATGCATAATTCATCACAGTTTTCAAAATATTTATGTGATTTTAGTATTTCAATATATTTCGAAAAAGTTTTGAAATAATTTATATGATTTTCATGTTTCCATATATTTCTAAATAATTTTAGACGTTTTTTTCGAGTTTTTCATGATTTTTGATGTTTTTTTCACATTTTACATGATTTTTAATATTTTATGATTTATCGATGGTTTTTGAGACATCCAATAATTTAGTATCGTTGAAATGCCATAATTTCCAAAAATTTCATTAAAACTTCAATAATTTTCGTCCTCAAAATTTAAAGAAAATTCACACAAATTGAAAAATAAAATAAATGAAAAATCACGTTTTCCACGAAATTATTTTAATTTAAATAATAATCGAGACCATGAATTCCATAATTTTCCATAATCTTTCTTTATTGTCTCAAAAAAATATAAAAAAACAACATAAATGTCAAAAATTTGGTATAATTCAAATGATTTATATATTTCTACATATTTTTTAATTTTTTATTTCTCAGAACCCAAATTTGAAGATTTTTAAGCATTTTTTGGAAAAAAAACTTCAAATACAAATAAAAATTTACGAAAATTAAAAAAATATTTCCATATTTGTTACAGAACATCGAATTTTTTTATATTTTTACACTTTTTTCAAAATTTCCCACTCTATGTTTTAGATATTAAAAAAATAATTGCATTTTCTTTAAATATAAATTTCATTATCCACCTCAAAATAATAATTATTTCAATTATCTCAAACATACGACATTCGTTTTTATATTCAAATTTTTAATTTAAATTTTCAACTTTGTAAACTGTCAAACTCAATATATCGTAGATGCATTGAAGACATTTGATAATAATCGAACAATTTGAAAAGTTTTAACGTCTAAAAGACATTATTTTTCATTAAATTATTCCTTCAAATATCCCCAACAAAATTTCCTCGATGCATCGCGGTCTCCATAATTTACTTATTTAATTATATCCAAAAAAAAAAATAAACCAAATACGAATGCTTCACAAAATATAATCTTGTAATCAAGTGTGTACGTATTTTAATATTTAAAGGTGCTTGTGACATTTATTTTCGTTAAATGTGACAACTTCAACATTATTTGATAATCAGTGGTATAAAATTCAAATAGTTTCCTGAAGCAAGTTTCACACGTTACGGCAAATCGTAACAAATATTCCGAACCGCACTCAGCTTTACCTTAATGTTTACACATCGTATTACGTTTAAGATTAAAAAAATTACATACTGAACATCGTTTTTAGATAAAAAAATTAATAATATTACGTAAAACAAAAAAAAATTAAAGCTACTATTCTTATAATTTTGAAAAACTTCCAAAATGGCTCTGAATCACGTATTACCACTAGTTACAATCAATTTTAACGTTTATTACACTTTTATAAGAAGACTTTCATCTTTTTTATGACTTTTTCAACCGGAAATGGTTTAAAAGATGACAAAAAATCATAAATAAAAAATAAAATCACCTATTTGTTAACAAATAGTTCCTTCATAATGATATTTCCACGTTCTATACACCTACGATTCATCGTAACGTGTAAACCCGGTTTTATATTTCATATATACACTAATCCGGTTCTCGAAACCACGTGATTCAATATGGCGTCTGTGGGCAAACAATTAGGAAACGTGCGTCAAGGTTCTATTTTTAATTTGGATGTTTCACACGTTAGAACAAATCGTAACAAATGTTTATACATCGTATTACGTTTAAGATTCGAAAAATTACATACTCTACATCGTTTTTAGATGAAAAAATTAATAATATTACGTAAAACAAAAATATTAAAGCTACTATTCTTATAATTTTGAAAAACTTCCAAAATGGCTCTGAATCACGTGTTACCACTAGTTACAATCAATTTTAACGTTTATTACACTTTTATAAGAAGACTTTCATCTTTTTTATGACTTTTTCAACCGGAAATGGTTTAAAAGATGACAAAAAATTATAAATAAAAAATAAAATCACCTATTTGTTAACAAATAGTTCCTTCATAAAGATATTTCCACGTTCTATACACCTACGATTCATCGTAACGTGTAAACCCGGTTTTATATTTCATATATACACTAATCCGGTTCTCGAAACCACGTGATTCAATATGGCGTCTGTGGGCAAACAATTAGGAAACGTGCGTCAAGTTTCTGTTTTTAATTTGGATGTTTCACACGTTAGAACAAATCGTAACAAATGTTTATACATCGTATTACGTTTAAGATTAAAAAAATTACATACTGTACATCGTTTTTAGATGAAAAAATTAATAATATTACGTAAAACAAAAATATTAAAGCTACTATTCTTATAATTTTGAAAAACTTCCAAAATGGCTCTGAATCACGTGTTACCACTAGTTACAATCAATTTTAACGTTTATTACACTTTTATAAGAAGACTTTCATCTTTTTTATGACTTTTTCAACCGGAAATGGTTTAAAAGATGACAAAAAATTATAAATAAAAAATAAAATCACCTATTTGTTAACAAATAGTTCCTTCATAATGATATTTCCACGTTCTATACACCTACGATTCATCGTAACGTGTAAACCCGGTTTTATATTTCATATATACACTAATCCGGTTCTCGAAACCACGTGATTCAATATGGCGTCTGTGGGCAAACAATTAGGAAACGTGCGTCAAGTTTCTGTTTTTAATTTGGATGTTTTGGTACAAAATCGTTCTAGAAAAGCGGAATAAATAATTAAAATCATTGATGATGGATATTAATTGTATTTTCTGTTTATACGAGGGTTGCTACTTAAGTTTGAACATAGACAAATTTTCATATATCAACTGATCTGGCTCGAGATAAGGGGTAATAATGCGTATTGCATTCAGATTTAGTCGTACAAACGAAAAACGAAGTTTTTGAATTCAGTTTTTGGTTTTGGTTTTGGTTCCCGATATAAAACCCACTGATTATCAAAGAAAACCACGAGAAAATCAGCTTGCACTAAGGAATCAGTATTAAAATCAGTTGAGTTGAATCATAAATATCAATATCATTGATTATATTTTTTGTAAAAACATATTTTTGTATAATTAGAATTTGTATATACATATTTCGTATCAGTTTTGGTACCTACTGGAAAGACTTTTTTTTTTTAGTTTTCCTGTATATTTATGTATATTTATTTCCGATAATTATCAGGAAAAATCAAACGACCGACTTGCCCGTGTACATACAAATTGATAAGATTTATATTTTCGGTTGTGGCTAATGGTACGACAGTCGGAAAAATAAAAATATCTACTGTCTATTGAACGTTTTTAGAATTTCTAATAATAATGATAAATTCTCATCTGGTAATTTATATTTTTTATATATTATTTGACAGAAATATATTAAAGGGTAATTGTTACAATGTAGTATGTACTGTGTACAGTAATTTCGTTATTTAATTACACTTAAGATAAACAAAAACTTCTTTCGTGTCTATCAACATTTCTATAAATCTCGAACGTACTGAAGATGAAAAAGAAGCAGAAGAATCAGATAAACACCTACCCAATCATAACACGTGCACACAAAATAAAAAAAAGCCCTAAAATCAATTTTAGCTTTCAATTATTAGAACTAGATTATTAAATCCCGATGCCTGTTTTATAATACGAAGTTGGTACAAATATAAATCGGAATTTTGTTATACAAACCTGAAATTTATTCTATACAGTATTCCAGTGCTGCCACTTCTCAAAAAGCTCGCTAATGTACAAGTCCAGTGCGTTCATTTTGACAACACTAAATTTTTCGCGCGTTTATTCAAAAATCCCGGTTAATATTTGAACCATCTTCGTATCTTGTTATCATGAAGGTCAATTACCGAATGAATGATAAGAATCATCGACATCGCTTCTTCTTTTGACCACAGAACTATTTTTGCAAGTCTGGGAACAGAAAATGATGAATCTGGTCAATAGGGTGCTTGAGATAGCAATTCAAATCTTCTTCTCGTCCAAATGCGGCTATTTTTGTTGATTGTTTGCATCAATGGAAAACGTTCATCATTGACGGCTGTCAAACAAATTCTAAACAACATGGCGTCTTAAAAGATAATTTACAAGCACCAGCCGCCATCTCTAGTTCAAATCAGGAACTTATGAGACCATTCTCGTAAACTGAAACGTGAAATTTCTAATTTAATGGTAATTTTAAGGGTTTCCAAGCTTTCTCGTGGGGGTAGAAATATTCATAAATAAATAAAAAGAAAGTTGAAGATATGAAAGTTGATTTTGTGTTATATAAATTGATCATTACTTGAATCATTCAATTTACGAATATGAGTTAAGGTTTCGAAATATGTGCTGCATTAAATATTGAACGATTTATTCGCCCTCTATTGGTTTTCATATGAATTTGACGTACATTTACGTCAAAATGTTCATCACCTCGTATAAGACGATAATTTAAATCGACTCATATTTTTAAGTTAATTTCGTAATGAGAAAGTTATTCTACAAACTTTTACTTTTCAATAATTTTTTTTATTTTTCGAAAAAAACAAATCGAAATTAATTTTTTTTCACATTTCATAGACTAAGTAAGGTGGGTACCGTTCTTTACAAAGGTATGGTTTTATAATGTTGTTTCGCCCCATAACTTAGGTCATACATTAGTGTTAGAAATTTTTGCTATTCATAACAATGTTTTTTTTTTACATTTTGGTTTCCTCAATTTCCATTCTCGAATTCTCAAAGTATTTTCGTATATCTCATGCATGTAAAAATGTTCATTTGACTATTAAAGTGATAAAACTTTCCTATATCGTTTTATTTTTAAAATATATCCTCAAACAAACATCAGATTTATATATAAATATGGCAACAAGGTTCAAGTAATTAAAAAAACATTAAAATTCCTCGTATTAATGGAATTTTTTGTTCTTTGTTATGGTTAACTTGAAACAAAGCCATCTACTATGTATCGAAGTAATTAACAAAGAAGTAATTGGCAACCAGCTGCTTTCTAGATTAAAGGAAACTGTAATCGAAAATAAAAATCCATCACAAATTATAGGAAATATAATTATACGTACGATATGGCACTATAAATAATGAAAGGTAACTGTAATTGAATAAAAGTAAACTGTAATTGAAAATAAAAATTTATCAATAGATATTTATTAAATAAATATAGAACAGGTTCAGAGTTTGTTCAATAGATGGCGTACGTTATGGCACTATAAATAATGAAAGGTAACTATAATGGAATAAAAATAAAAAATTATCGATCTCAAATTATAGAAATTCAATATATAAATATAAATCAAGTTCAGAACTTGTTCAATAGATGGCGTACGATATGTCAATAAATTAATAAAAGGGAACTGTGACTTAAAATTGATGAGATTAGATATTGAATTATTACGAATGTAAAACAAGTTCAGGGACATTTCAGTAGATTTAAAATAAAAAAGAAGCTGTAATTGAAAATATAAATTAATCCATTTCAAATTATATAAATTCAATATATATATATATAAATATAAATCAAGTTCAGAACTTGTTCAATAGATGGCGTACGATATGACAGTGAAAATAATAAAAGGGAACTGTGAGACTGGAAATTGATGATTTATAGATATTAAATTATTACGAATATTAAACAAGTTCGGTAGATATTCAAAATAAAAGGAAACCGTAATGTAAAATAAATTTTATCAACCTCAAATTATATGAAATCAATATATAGATATCAGTCAAGTACAGAGTTTGTTCAATAGATAGCGTACGATATAGAGAATGAATAATTTATGAGAACTGGGATTCAAAGTAAACGAATTGTAGCAATTCAATTAACTCTAAAAGAAGCTAGATTAGCGTGTATTCAATAGATATTTAGAATAAAAGGAAACTGTAATTAAAAATGAACACTATTCGATTTTATTACAGAAATTGAACTAATGTAATTTAAACGTAGATTCAGGCTTTCTTCAATAGATGGCGTTTGGTATAACAGTATTTAGAATAGAAGGGAACTGTAATTGGAAGCATAAACTAATCAATCTCGAATTATAGAGATGGGGATTGTGTAAATCATGTTGAATAGAAAATTCCATTGAAAATATTGTTAACAAGAAAAAAATTGTATTGAGTTATGGAAAATTTTAATTTAAAACAAGTACTGACTGATTTTATTGAAATAGAAATTTCAAAAGTGAAAATTCATTCAAAGATGTAGGTTTCGAAAGCTGGGATTATTAAATTAATGTTTTGCTATAATTTTGATATCGTTATTCGTATTTTTTGGGTCACTGAGCATTAATTTGGGATATGCGGGTAAAAATATGGCGCTGAACTTTGTTTTTTAAACACTTTTCTACGAAATTATCGCACTTTTTCCAGTTTTTGGCTTATATCTTAGAACGGAAGCGTTTTTTCGACAAACTCTTACTATACAAAATTAAAGTAGACAAAATTTTCTACATTTTTCTTCATTCAAACTTTTCTATGAGACTTACCACTTCGTCGCTAGAGCGCGCTAAATATACACATTTCCATATCTAGTGAAACTCAACGTTGTTTTACATCTTTTCTTTATGAAACCAGGAAAATTGAAGTTTGTGAAAATGTCCACCATGTTGGAAATGTGTTCAAAATATCCGAGGCAAATCCAGAAAGCATTGCAGCAGCAGCAGCAACATCAATAAGAACTCGATGATAATTGTTCTCAATTTACAGATCAAACGAGGGTGATTTAATCGCCCACTTCGAAATTATTGGTGGATAAAAAGCTTAAAAAACAAGGGGAATTTTTCACCCTCCTTTTTTATGAACCAATAGTGAATTTGAAACGGAGGGACGTCCAACCAATGACAGTTCACCCCGAATATATCGATGACTCATCTTAAATTATTATTTGATGTATTGATCATTTCGAATTTTGTCTCCCCGGAGTATTATTTGAGGGTGGAGAATATATAAAATTTGTACAGACAGACTGAAGTCAATTGGTATCATAGGAAAATAAACATTTTAAATTATTCAAACTATAAAATCGTACGTTTATATTTCAAGAATCGTCTGTGTGGAAAAGCGATTTTCCACGTAGTTTCGAGGACGTACCGAAGGATATTCGTCCTTAAATGTCTAAATCACGACTGTAAAACGCTTTCCAGGTGACTTTAAACGTCGTCGTATAAACTTGAGCGACAATCAGCGATATCTTCGAGAAAATTAACCTAATTGTACTGGACGACAAAGTTAGACAGTCTAGAATAGATTCTATGAGGTGGTGAGTGCCAAAAAAGCACCAGGTATCTCTGCCGAGGTATCCTTTTGATTGCTGACTCATTAAGGTAGTTGCGTTAAAAAAATCATCGAAATAAGGCGCGTCAAAATCAGTTGATCGTGATCGTGATCCATTCCACAAAGCTTAGCTTTCCAAGGCTATTGTACGTGAATTTGGCTTTATAGAGATTGAACACTCCTCGTATAGCCCTGATCTGGTCTCGTTCGACCAAGGGACGTGTCGAGAGGTAAAAAATTTAACAGCGAGCTTGAATTCAAAAGGCGGACTCATGAACCGTAAAAATTATAAGTTAGATCTATGAAACTTGACAGACGACATACCGGAAGTTACAGGCAGGATTGCCAATATTTATAATAGAATTTCCCTTGATACATGAACTATATTTAGTTAGAAATGTCAATACAAATGTCAAAATTGTTTGATCTATGATTACAATTTGATAAAAAACCTTAAACCTCAAATTGCATATTGATTTGACACTAATTTTGATATCAATTTTGACTTCAAATTGCACTTTGATTTGATATCAATTTTGACCTCAAATTGCACATTTATTTGACCTCGAATTTCACATAAATTTGACATTAATATTAACCTCAATTCTCACATTGATTTAACATAAACTTTGACATCTAATGTCACATTGATTTGACATCAATTTTGACCTCAAATGTGACATTGATTTGACATCAATTTTGACCTCAAATTGCACATTTATTTGACTTCGAATTTGGATTTATAGAGATTGAACAAAAATATATGTTAGATCTATGTAAATTTGACAGATGACATTTAGCTAGAAATGTCACTACAAACGTCAAAATTGTTTGATCTATGATTACAGTTTGATAAAAAAGAAAATGATAACAATACAAAACTTTTCTGTATCGATGTTTTACGTATATCTGAAAATCACCCTCGCCCTTCAAAACAAATCGACTGACAGCTTTCACAATATGCAAAAATGTACTAATTGTTTGCTAACGTCAAAAGCACTTTTCTATCCGAAATATTATGCGTCGTACAATGCTGTCAATCACACGTCAAGGGGGTGCTGACCAGTCGACATAACAATAGTCCACGACTCCCTATGATGGCCACTTATAATTATGTCGAGCTAGTTTTCAAAAGAAATCAGGGAAATTGGTTTTTTTCGTACATAAATTGGCAATTTGGCGGTTCACAATTGATTATTAGATTTATTTTTAATTAAATTGAAACAAAATTGATTCTTATTTCTGAAAGAAAATAACTTTTGTTTTACATTTATTTGTACATATTGTACATACATTTGCACAAATTTGTATTATTATTGGTATTTCATTTACAGGGTTGTTGAAAATCAATGATAATGGAGAGCAACTGCAATTTCCGTAGGTTACATAGACGACAACGTAAAGAACAAATCTATAAAAAGTATTTAAACTAGAATTTGAAAGTAATAAAAATTTGTGCAAAGATTTTCTTGTACAGAATTGGTTTGAGATTCTTACTAGCAAACCAACGACTTTGAGAAATGTTTTTGACACTCAAATTTGGGAGCTTCTCCAAGATCCTTTCAATAATGTGTGGATATACTCGTACTTAATATATTATATAGTTTTTGTAAATTAGAGGAAAAGTGTGATGGTTTTGTCGCCGTTTCAACTGCGCATGTTCTAATAAAAAAGTGAAAGTGTCAACTCCATAAAGACTACAATTGATCTATTTAAAAATCGTCATCTAATCTATAGATTGATAAGTGAAATTATGAATTGAATTGTAATACACTAAAACTGTTTAATTTATTCACGGAAAAAAATTTTGAAACAAGAAAATGATATTGAGAAAGAGGAAGAGTACTTGAACTAAAAATAGTTTACTAAAAAAATTTTGTTGTTCAAGATTTAACGTCTTGAGGAGAGTTAACTGTTTTTTTAGTGTATATTTCATAGAAAATAGTTTGTAAAAACTATTCTGAACCAATTTTTGGAATGGATTGTCTTTTTTCGTCTTTAAAATTCTGGCCGACCTTCAAATTATGCGGCCTGACATCAATTTTGACATTAATCTTGATATCAATTTGGATATTTATTTGACATCAAATTTCACATCGATTTGACATTAATTTTGACCTTAAATTTCCTAAAAATTTGGCCTCAAATTTCACATTGATTTGACATTAATTTTGACTTCAATTTTGGCCTCAAATTTCCCATTCATTTTAAATTAATTTTGGCCTCAAATTTCCTAATGATCTGGCCTCAAATTTCACATCGATTTGACATTAATTTTGGCCTCAAATTTCCTAATGATCTGGCCTCAAATTTCACATCGATTTGACATTAATTTTGGCCTCAAATTTCCTAATGATCTGGCCTCAAATTTCACATCGATTTGACATTAATTTTGGTCTCAAATTTCCTAATGATCTGGCCTCAAATTTCCCATTGATTTGACATTAATTTTGACATCAATTTTGGACTCAAATTTCACATTGATTTGACATTAATTTTGGCCTCAAATTTCCTAATGATCTGGCCTCAAATTTCCCATTGATTTGATATTAATGTTGACATCAATTTTGGACTCAAATTTCACATTGATTTGACATTAATGTTGACATCAAATTTCACATTGATTTGACATTAATTTTGACATCAATCTTGGCCTCAAATTTCCTAATGATCTATCCTCAAATTTCCCATTGATTTGACATTAATGTTGACATCAATTTTGGACTCAAATTTCACATTGATTTGACATTAATGTTGACATCAAATTTCACATTGATTTGACATTAATTTTGACTTCAATTTTGGCCTCAAATTTCCCATTCATTTGAAATTAATTTTGGCCTCAAATTTCCTAATGATCTGGCCTCAAATTTCACATCGATTTGACATTAATTTTGGTCTCAAATTTCCTAATGATCTGGCCTCAAATTTCCCATTGATTTGATATTAATGTTGACATCAAATTTCACATTGATTTGACATTAATTTTGACATCAATCTTGGCCTCAAATTTCCTAATGATCTATCCTCAAATTTCCCATTGATTTGACATTAATGTTGACATCAATTTTGGACTCAAATTTCACATTGATTTGACATTAATTTTGACATCAATCTTGGCCTCAAATTTCCTAATGATCTATCCTCAAATTTCCCATTGATTTGACATTAATGTTGACATCAATTTTGGACTCAAATTTCACATTGATTTGACATTAATGTTGACATCAAATTTCACATTGATTTGACATTAATTTTGACTTCAATTTTGGCCTCAAATTTCCCATTCATTTGAAATTAATTTTGGCCTCAAATTTCCTAATGATCTGGCCTCAAATTTCACATCGATTTGACATTAATTTTGGTCTCAAATTTCCTAATGATCTGGCCTCAAATTTCCCATTGATTTGATATTAATGTTGACATCAAATTTCACATTGATTTGACATTAATTTTGACATCAATCTTGGCCTCAAATTTCCTAATGATCTATCCTCAAATTTCCCATTGATTTGACATTAATGTTGACATCAATTTTGGACTCAAATTTCACATTGATTTGACATTAATGTTGACATCAAATTTCACATTGATTTGACATTAATTTTGACTTCAATTTTGGCCTCAAATTTCCCATTCATTTGAAATTAATTTTGGCCTCAAATTTCCTAATGATCTGGCCTCAAATTTCACATCGATTTGACATTAATTTTGGTCTCAAATTTCCTAATGATCTGGCCTCAAATTTCCCATTGATTTGATATTAATGTTGACATCAAATTTCACATTGATTTGACATTAATTTTGACATCAATCTTGGCCTCAAATTTCCTAATGATCTATCCTCAAATTTCCCATTGATTTGACATTAATGTTGACATCAATTTTGGACTCAAATTTCACATTGATTTGACATTAATTTTGACATCAATCTTGGCCTCAAATTTCCTAATGATCTATCCTCAAATTTCCCATTGATTTGACATTAATGTTGACATCAATTTTGGACTCAAATTTCACATTGATTTGACATTAATGTTGACATCAAATTTCACATTGATTTGACATTAATTTTGACTTCAATTTTGGCCTCAAATTTCCCATTCATTTGAAATTAATTTTGGCCTCAAATTTCCTAATGATCTGGCCTCAAATTTCACATCGATTTGACATTAATTTTGGTCTCAAATTTCCTAATGATCTGGCCTCAAATTTCCCATTGATTTGATATTAATGTTGACATCAAATTTCACATTGATTTGACATTAATTTTGACATCAATCTTGGCCTCAAATTTCCTAATGATCTATCCTCAAATTTCCCATTGATTTGACATTAATGTTGACATCAATTTTGGACTCAAATTTCACATTGATTTGACATTAATGTTGACATCAAATTTCACATTGATTTGACATTAATTTTGACTTCAATTTTGGCCTCAAATTTCCCATTCATTTGAAATTAATTTTGGCCTCAAATTTCCTAATGATCTGGCCTCAAATTTCACATCGATTTGACATTAATTTTGGTCTCAAATTTCCTAATGATCTGGCCTCAAATTTCCCATTGATTTGATATTAATGTTGACATCAAATTTCACATTGATTTGACATTAATTTTGACATCAATTTTGGACTCAAATTTCACATTGATTTGACATTAATGTTGACATCAAATTTCACATTGATTTGACATTAATTTTGACTTCAATTTTGGCCTCAAATTTCCCATTCATTTTAAATTAATTTTGGCCTCAAATTTCCTAATGATCTGGCCTCAAATTTCACATCGATTTGACATTAATTTTGGCCTCAAATTTCCTAATGATCTGGCCTCAAATTTCCCATTGATTTGATATTAATGTTGACATCAAATTTCACATTGATTTGCCATTAATTTTGACATCAATTTTGGACTCAAATTTCCCATTGATTTGACATTAATGTTGACATCAAATTTCACATTGATTTGCCATTAATTTTGACATCAATTTTGGACTCAAATTTCCCATTGATTTGACATTAATGTTGACATCAAATTTCACATTGATTTGACATTAATTTTGACATCAATTTTGACCTAAAATTTCACATTAATTTTGACATTGCTTTTGACAATAATTTTAACACTAAATCCGACAACCATTTGCATATAAACATTATATTATGTACTCAATAGTAAATATAAATAATATTGTATAAAAAGACCCTCGTATATAACATCCACTACGTGATTATACCCCGAGTGAATCTGCCAAAATTTTGAATGATTTGCAAATATAAATTAACAATGAATCATATTGGAGGCCGATGTGGGTTTTTCTTGTTGTCGAATACACACAAAATGGCACTATTGTCATTATTGGATTCCGTTTCTATACAAAATATTGATCAATCACTTATCTATTGATAATATCTCACACGTCATAATTTTTTTTGATGAATCAATTCACTAGAATCACGTTTCTATATCCGTTTCGTAAGAAAGCTTTTTTACCTCACCCCGTATATAAACATAACAATTTTTTCGATGGTTATCAAAAAAATCCATCAATGGGTAGATTAGCCCAGACTTGTTAGGCCAAAAAATATTTTGATCCCCTTTATTCATCGAAATAAAAAATCTTTTATATGGGTTATTATCGATTTGACCGTTGGCCTTTGGCCAATTTTTTATTTCGTTTTTTTTTTCCTCAAAGAATTGCGGAAACTTTAATGTGAATAGCGGCACGAGTCCGGTCTAATTCTTTGTCAAATATTTGAGGGCGAAACGTTCAGGAAACTGTATACTTTGTACATAAACCGTAGGAGACTGAAAAAAAAATGTAATGGGATCTAGTTTACAGATTTCCCCCGTAAAATTTATTATAAAAGCTCTTCGGATATAAAAAAATTGACAAATACTGACAAAGTTTGATCAATCTTTAGTTTATGTGCTCAAAGGCAAGCATTGAACCCCTTTTGGTACATCAGCACCCAGTATATCAACTGAAAATCCAACCAAAATGAAATAATAATCATAAAATTCCGGTTTATATAATTAGTAGGGCAAAGCTGTCGAAAAATCGGCATAAGTCCTGCCAAGCTCATAAATCTGGCAGCGCTGTCGAAAAAGATTACAACGTAGCATGTCCGTGGGCTCTGTTACCGACGCGCCGTGCTCTGAACGACCTGTATCTGTAATGGGAGATGTCTGGTGGGTCCGTACTTTTTTGAGGATGAATTTGAAGCATTTAGCGGTTAGCTCGACACGCTTCTCCGTTGAGAAACCCTTCTTCGAATCCTTTTTCCGAACTCGCCGCTGTAACTGTCAGAAATTCTTAAAACCGGGCTCTGTTGTCGACGCGCCGCGTTCTGAACGACCGATATCTTCCATGGGGAATCTGGAAACGTTCGAAGATTTACGTTATTGTTCATTTTGGAGAATGGATTCGTTGAGTGGACCGAAATTGGATTAAAGAAGAATTTAAAGAACTTTGATCGAGATTGGCATCGATTTGGACACTTTTGAATGCCGTTTGTAAACTAAATGATAAAATTTTTTGTTGTTATACATCAGATTTCTTTAAATATTCGAGCTCAGAAGACGTTGAATTTCAAGCAGTTCATTAAGAAGTTTTAGTGCATATCCAATTGATAAAAATCTGGTAGAATATACGAAATTCAAAATGGCGTGGTATCTAATGGTTGGTAAATAAAAGCAAATTACTTTCTACGTCGCGAACGACCGTCCTTGCCGAAATTTTAAATGGGGTAGTTTATTGTACACAACGACAGCAGATGGTCAGTTTGTTATTGACCAGGTGACTAGATGGGATTTACATACAAATATTACTAAACTTTCACCTGGAATTTCCTCAAAATCTACCAGATGAATCGAAATGTGGGAATCTGTCGCAAAAAAATATTTTCAATTTTAATTATCTATCAATATACAGATATACAGTTTTTTTAAACAAAATAATTAACGAAAATAAATTAAAATATAATTAAAAATAATATTGGCATGTTTCTTTGTATGGAAAATAATTTATTCAAGGTCAAAGGTCAAAAAAATTAGTTTTTCGTAATTTTCAGCAAAACGATAAGTTTTATCATAAAAATACATCAGACGAAAATTGTAGATAATAAAATTATCTACAAAAAACATATCAATACTTTTTTTCTTGCGAGACACCGTTTCTGAGATATAACGATTCAAAAAATTGTTTCCACGCCATCTATGAAGTTGTTTACTTAACGCGTCTAAAAGTTTGATATTATTTTGATATTTATTTGTTATTTTAACATATATTAAAACTCTAGAGATATATACAGGGTGTTTCTACATTCGACCGAAAAATAATCAGCAATTTAAAACAAAATTACAAAAAATAATTTGCTCCAGTGGCGTAGAAAACCCTGAGCTCGCGCCACTGGTTAAATTTTTCCAAAGTTTTTTTATGTCAAAATATTACTTTATTAAGGAGCATATTAGTCACCAAATTTGAAAAAAAAATTAAAAGGCGTTTTGGATTTATCGCAAATTTTTGATTTAAAATATTGAACACCCTATATCTCAGCAACTATGCCCAGTATGGGTTCGTATTACTATATCGAAATGAATCATTTATAGAGATCTCTCTGTGGTGTAGAGCGTTGTCGGTCGAATATAGAAACACCCTGTATACGTGGCGTACTTATGTATATTAAGACAATTACAACTTTTATTACTCTTTAAATCGTTATATCTCAGAAACGGTGGCTTGTAAGAAAAAAAGAATTATTATGTTTTTTGTAAATAATTTTATGATCTACATTTTTTGTCTTAAGTATTTTTATGATAAAACTAACCGTTTCGCTGAAAATTGCGAAAAACTAATTTTTTCGATATTTGACCTTGAATAAAATCTTTTTCGTACACCGGGAATAATGGGGAGCTTTCAAATCTTATTTTTAATTATATTTTAAACAATTTTACAATCTAATACGAAAAAACCTCTTACATGAAAAAAAAACTTAACACCCCTGCAAAAAACCAAAAGAATATCAAAAGTTATCAACACGCCACGCCACTCCGCGCCACGCGACTTTGATATGCCAAATGACGTTAAATACGTTATGTAGAGTACAAGTAGTCTAAAAAAAAGATTTTTGGTTCTTAAAATCAACAAAAATCTTCAATACAAACCCAATCCGATGGATTGAAGGACAAAGACAAAAGAGGGGGTTTCAAACGTCTTAACACGCCTCGATTACATCTAAGAATTGAACGCAGATAATTTAATTAAGTAGAAAAACATATGCACTCATATATGGCGTGTCGTGGCGTGGCGTTGCGAGGCGTGGAGTGGCGTAAAGTGGAACTGGGGTTGCTTTTCCTTGGATTGAATGAAACTGTTTCGAATTGAACATTCCATAGCACGAAATTCAAATTGAATACAACGAAAAAATGAAGTTTGTACTAAAACCAACATTGAATAGGTACGGTAATCAATAAAAATAGACTCAATTGTTGATTGGGCTTCTTTATATCTCGAAGAAAATGGCCACTGGGGGTGCGTCGTGGAGTTTGTCTTCGCGGTATTGATAGAAGAGGACGTGCGCCTTTTGTAGAAGGTTCCTGGGTCATCTTCTGATGATTCTGGCCCCCAGAAAGATAAATAAACTAGACTTCGAAATATTTATACCAAAAAATAAGAATCGCGTTGTTTTAAGCACGCCATTGGTATTTGAATAATTGAATAGTTTCTAATTACCATATTTTTATTCACGCACATTCCAAACTTGATTCATTCCGATTGGAATTCGTTCTGAAACAATATTCATGGAATCGAACACGTCATTAAATCAGTGACTACACACCGCCTCTCTATCGTCTTGTCTCTTTCTATTTAACCGTCCCACCTCCGCTGGTGGGATTTCAATGAGCGCTGTTCGTATCGTCCCCATCCACGCGATTTAACAATGGATAAAAAACACAACTCGCCATTTTGTCGGCGGTGTTATTTGCGACATGTTTTACAGATAAAGATATTTTCGCGAAAAAAGTTTGAATAGAAATAAATTATGTTTAAGACGAAATTGATGAACGTCCTTTTTGTAAACTATGTTTGGTTTATATCTTCGCAGTTTCCGGCAATTGTTTTTTTTTTAAAGTTATTATACAAAAACAAATAAAGGGAAAAAAGGTTTTGAGTAATGGCAACACTGATGTATGTCAAAATTGACGTAAAGTTTGACATTTTCAATGGCGAACGTATCACCACGAGCAACCATGTATGTTATCGATCAAATACTAAAGATTATCGAGGATAAGAAGACTAACGGGCTTCACCATCTTTATTGATAAACATTTGCAAGAATTTTAGTCAATAGAGGTGGAGGAGACGATTTAATGGAACTGACATTAAGTGTCAGTTTCAAAACTTTTAGCGGGATGTAGATCTATGTTTTAAACATCGTATTTAACCTCAATTTTCCTATAGAAATATTAACTTTCTAAAGCGACATAGAACTAGAAACCAAGAGAGGTAAGTGGCTACAATGAACAGAAAAAAAACGAAGACCTTGACGGTAAAACCTTGGGATCAAAAAGTTCAAAAAGACCTTAAAATAATGGTTCATATAAGTAAATCTCGTAAGGCTGATTATTTAAGGTTAGATTAGTTTTTGCGAAGTAATACTTGGAACGTACATTGATTGAAAATGACGTTTTGAACAAGGTTGACATTTTCAATCTAAAGGATCTAAGGATCTAAAGAAATCTTCTTCGGATGGCTCAATTTGTGACCAGAAAATCCTATTATTTTTGAATGGGCATTCGTCCAATCGCAGTAACGTGGGAATTCTGGGATATGCGTCTAAAAATCATATTAAAATCATTTCTCCCAACCATTAAAAGGATGTTTCTTCGGGACATTCAAATCAAATAGGAAAAGAACGGAAAATGTTTCAATGAAACAAGCAAAGTTTATTCAATAACAGGAGATGGAAAAAAACCAATTTTCAAAAAGTTTAATACTGCAAAAGAAGAAGAATCTGCAAATATTTTCAAGATGTGAGGTTGAATCCACCATTGGTACTTCACTATTATTTCTAAAAAATATTGTTTAGGTTTTCTCAACTTTTAACCTTCGTACATCATTATTTAATTGAATTGATCATTTTTAGTGTTTAAAATAGTACTTTGTAATGCTTATGAAGCTGTTTACATTGGACAAACATCTCAGAATTTAGAAAATAGATTAAAAAATCATCAATTCGACAATTCGTCATCAATATAATTAATAAAAAAGTAGTAATATCTAAATTAAGTACCTTGTGATAGAAATAACGCTGTTTACGTAGGACAAACATCTCAATATTTAGAAAATAGATTAAAAAATCATCAATTCGACAATTCGTCCTCAATATAATTAATAAAAAAGTAGTAATATCTAAATTAAGTACCTTGTGATAGAAATAACGCAGTTTACGTAGGACAAACATCTCAATATTTAGAAAATAGATTAAAAAATCATCAATTCGACAATTCGTCATCAATATAATTAATAAAAAAGTAGTAATATCTAAATTAAGTACCTTGTAATAGAAAGAACGCTGTTTACGTAGGACAAACATCTCAATATTTAGAAAATAGATTAAAAAATCATCAATTCGACAATTCGTCCTCAATATAATTAATAAAAAAGTAGTAATATCTAAATTAAGTACCTTGTGATAGAAATAACGCTGTTTACGTAGGACAAACATCTCAGAATTTAGAAAATAGATTAAAAAATCATCAATTCGACAATTCGTCATCAATATAATTAATAAAAAAGTAGTAATATCTAAATTAAGTACCTTGTAATAGAAAGAACGCTGTTTACGTAGGACAAACATCTCAATATTTAGAAAATAGATTAAAAAATCATCAATTCGACAATTCGTCATCAATATAATTAATAAAAAAGTAGTAATATCTAAATTAAGTACCTTGTGATAGAAATAACGCTGTTTACGTAGGACAAACATCTCAGAATTTAGAAAATAGATTAAAAGATCACTTTTCATACTAGTTTCCGTTTTTCCTTTAATATTTCGTTTTCTAAATTCCCTTTCTAAAAATAAGTTCGAATTCTTGGTAGATAAAAATCATAACGGATTCGAAGAAGAGGGTGTAGGTATATAAACGACCCTCTGAAACTACCGAAACGTCGGCGGCGGGGGAGGGGGTGTATTAGTGCGTGAACCGCGTGTGCCAAGTCGGAGTAAGATTCACAACATGCTCCAGTCGGATGTTAAATAATAAGTTGTTGCCACATTTTTTTTCTTACCTGCTCTTCGAAAAAATTTCCACCTTCTTTTTTTCTATTTCGATTTTAGTTGACGGTTAAGGGTAGTGATGTTAAGTTAGTGGTGCGGCACGAGGAATTGTTAATTTCATCCAAATTTTTTAGTTACAACAAATTTTGTGTAAGGTAAATCAATTGAGATATTTTATATTAATAAAAACTTCAATAATTCCGATTATTTGAGGTTAGTTTTAATAAATACTTTCAATTCCTTCAATTAATAACTATTTAATTAGAGAAAATTTATTAAAATTAAAAATAAATTACTGAAATATAGTGAAAGTAAAAGGTTTTAAGATTTTAACAAACATTTAAAATTTTATTATGAAGTGACGTAAGAATTCTGTTAGTTATAACGAAATTTTATGTATCACGCTGTATATATTTTCTATATTACAGATTCTAATGGCAGTTGTAACCTTAGATGAAGATAGTGGAGTTGAAATGTCCCATTCGAGAGCTGAGAATGGTAAATAACGACAAATTTTAAATCTAAATTTATAATATTTAAATCGATGTGTAGATGGCGTTCGTAACTATATTTTTACCACTAGTACATGCGAATTAGCTTAAAAAAATGGTTTATACTTATATTTTCACCAAATAAACCTGCTTTATTTCGGAAATTGTTTTCCAAGTGAGCTTCCATTTGAAATTTTTAGTTTTCTCGAAGCTTTACGTATTTTTTGAAACCCGCCATACTTTTTTCTGTAATAACTTAGTAAATCGTATATTTAGAACACTTACAACGTAAATTTTAGTCTGTAAATAGTTTAAAATACAGTGTTGCCGTATGTTATGTATGTTAAAGCCGACTCTGTGTTATAAATGTACAAGTTGCTTGAAACTACCACCACCAAATGTTGATCTTTCGAAATAATACCTCACAAATAAAAAGAAACAATCTTAAGACCACACATTTCAAAATTTTTTCGTTATCAAATCATTATCGCAGCCGTTTTGATGTTGGTATGAGTTGTTGCAGGAAATACGCGTTATCTTAGTTTTCAGATCTACAGGACCGGCATAAATATATTCATAAAAAACGAAATAAATTACGGCTTCCTTTATAATACAAAATCGGATCGTTTTATTAATTTGTAGAGGCAGTATCGGCTCCAGTTGTTTTTTTTTTAATAAATTAATAACCAGAAAGCATCCTTAGTTTCATTATTTCATTCTTTCGATTTATTAGACTCTAAATTTCAATGGAATACGTGTTTGTGTTGTAAGTTTCCATTGCAGATGGTACGCACTGAGTTAAAAGAATTTGTTTCTTATCTTTAACTGCGTAGCGTGATATTGTTGATAAATTATCACAATATGGGCGCTAATGCAACGTATCTGAGGCGGAACCAGAACATAATTCTACAGGGTCTATAAAAAAATTAAAATACATCTAAATGTTCTCGATTTTAGGTTACTTCTGTTTTAAAATTCGATTTTTCTTCAAGTTTTTATCGAAATATAATATTGATATTCATAATTTGAGTATTTATATTAATCAATTGATTTATTTCTAACAGAAATTTACCTTGGAAATTAAAAATGATGTTTTCGAGGTCCTTGAATCCGAATATCAGTCGTCCTTTTTGCATTCAACTAGCGAAAAGAAAGTAAATTGTAAACCATCCATCGTATCCACCAGATCTAACCTCCCCGGATACATTTACCAGTTTCCTAACCTAAAAGTTCGTAAAAGAGAGATTTCTATCGAACGAAGACGTTTATGGATTTAAAAGAAAAACTATGTTGAAAAATTTGAGAGACTTTAGCAAAAAATCTGCATCTTGCATACTTGGGTGCATAGGAATTAACATAAATAGGATTATCGATAATTTAAAACTTAACAATTAATTTCTTAATAATGCATATGACTTCCTCTAGCTTTAATAACATTTCTAATACGATTAGTCATAGATCTAATCAAGTTCTATAGGGTTTAGATCAGGATTGTCTGTTGGCTACTCCATAACCTAAAAAACCGGCTTCTGAAATGTAATTTTGCACGATTTTGGCGGTGGTAAATTCGTCTGGTCTCATCTGAGAACATCGCTCCAAGTTTTAGTTTAGCTGAAGTAAGTTTTGTACCATTAGCAGGAGTTTTAAAGGCCATTTTAGTTTCCTGCTGTCCACTAACTAAGAATCAGTCCTCGCGATTCACGGAGCTGTAACATAAATCCTGGGTAGTTCGCAAAGACGAAAAATTAGTCTAGACATACTAAAATGTTTACCTAAAGCTTCTTGGTACTTCTGGAAGCGATGGGGAGCTGTAGGAACGTCTGAGGATCAGACTGGACAAATAAATTCATCTTAAACAGTTTAGATTTCATAAAACTTCTCTTGGAAGCGTCGATACGAATCTGGCATCCCGTTTATTCATTTTCCATACACTTTTTCATGTATTGCAACTAATTTTCTACGAAATTAAGATTAAAATTAAGATTGAGGCGATATTTTTTATACGAGAAACACCAATTTTATATCAAATTGAGTATTTATTTGAAAAGAACTTCTCGGATTGTGATTATTGATATTAGTTGTACTGGGTATTTATTATAAATCGTTTTAAAATGACAAAGGACACATTAAACGCCGGGGTACGCCATTGCAAAGTGAGGGCGTCTCTAAGCAACCGCCAATCACGTTCGGGCGTCTTCTAATGACGTCACAATATATTTTACACCACGATATTTAATCGATAGGGGATGGGAGATTATATACGAAATTAGAAAATCTGATGGCGTCGTTGTTATTATTAGTATAAGGAAATTTTCGTTGGTTTAATCACACAAAATCTTTTTTATAAAACGAAAAACAAAAAGAAAAATAGATAATCGACTATAAAGTGGAAAAAAAGAGATAAAACAAACGAGAACCAGAATATTACGAGGATAAACACAAGAAGAAACAGTTAACAAAGAAGAATCAAAAACAGCACGAAAGAAACTGATATAATGTAGAGGAACGAATAAAAAATAAGGAAGAGAATGTAAAGGAATTGGATAAAACAAAAAGGAAAATAGATAATCGACTATAAAGTGGAAAAAAAGAGATAAAACAAACGAAAACCAGAATATTACGAGGATAAACACAAGAAGAAACAGTTAACAAAGAAGAATCAAAAACAGAACGAAAGGAACTGAGATAATGTAGAAGATCGAATAAAAAATAAGGAAGAGAACGTAAAGGAATTGGATAAAACAAAAAGGAAAATAGATAATCGACTATAAAGTGGAAAAAAAGAGATAAAACAAACGAAAACCAGAATATTACGAGGATAAACACAAGAAGAAACAGTTAACAAAGAAGAATCAAAAATAGAACGAAAGAAACTGAGATAATGTAGAAGAAAGAATAAAAAATAAAGAAGAGAATGTAAAGGAATTGGATAAAACAAAAAGAAATATAAATAATCGACTATAAAGTGGAAAAAAAGAGATAAAACAAACGAGAACCAGAATATTACGAGGATAAACACAAGAAGAAACAGTTAACAAAGAAGAATCAAAAATAGAACGAAAGAAACTGAGATAATGTAGAAGAAAGAATAAAAAATAAAGAAGAGAATGTAAAGGAATTGGATAAAACAAAAAGAAATATAAATAATCGACTATAAAGTGGAAAAAAAGAGATAAAACAAACGAGAACCAGAGAATATTACGAGGATAAACACAAGAAGAAACAGTTAACAAAGAAGAATCAAAAATAGAACGAAAGAAACTGAGATAATGTAGAAGAAAGAATAAAAAATAAAGAAGAGAATGTAAAGGAATTGGATAAAACAGAAAGAAATATAAATAATCGACTATAAAGTGGAAAAAAAGAGATAAAACAAACGAGAACCAGAATATTACGAGGATAAACACAAGAAGAAACAGTTAACAAAGAAGAATCAAAAACAGCACGAAAGAAACTGATATAATGTAGAGGAACGAATAAAAAATAAGGAAAAGGATGTGGAGGAATTGGATAAAACAAAAAGAAATATAGATAATCGACTATAAAGGGAAAAAAAGAGATAAAACAAACGAGAACCAGAGAATATTACGAGGATAAACACAAGAAGAAACAGTTAACAAAGAAGAATCAAAAATAGAACGAAAGAAACTGAGATAATGTAGAAGAAAGAATAAAAAATAAAGAAGAGAATGTAAAGGAATTGGATAAAACAGAAAGAAATATAAATAATCGACTATAAAGTGGAAAAAAAGAGATAAAACAAACGAGAACCAGAATATTACGAGGATAAACACAAGAAGAAACAGTTAACAAAGAAGAATCAAAAACAGCACGAAAGAAACAAAGATTTTGTAGAAGTTCGCAGCTTTTGATACAGACATCTCATCAGTCAACTAGGTTTGTGGCCTGTGTGCTGAACATGAGTCAATCAGCTGTTTCCAGAGTGTACCATCGATATCAAGCAACTTTTAACTTTCGTCGACGTCGCGATGATTAATTCACGCTTAATCCCAACAAGAGCTAAGAGAAACGGTTGGAGTGGCTGGTAGAATAGTCAGAAGAAGCTAAACTTGATCCAAAATGGACAGCTACTATCCCGAATGTGGAAATTTGTAGTTCTATGGAAAACCGATACACCAAGAATCAGTAAACTTGAAATCAAACATGATTCTTTGTGATGTGTATCATTGACAAACTATTTGATTCGGTTCTGAGCTATCCTCGATCATTTTTAACAGCTAATTGGTATAAACAATTCGGTTTTAATGGAATTTGAGTTTACTGAATTCATCTACACCTTCAAATCTGATTCAGTTATCGAATTCTCTACAGTAACTGCACCAGCAACTAATTTCTTTTTGTTGATGGCTATTTTGCGCTTACCCTAACCTAACATAACCTAACAAACAACAACCTGTCACTGATCAGCCATTTGCTTGACTAAATCTCACTGTACTTGCATGAAAATGGCAGTCGATGCTGATTTTGTTTATTACGAGGGTTGCTACTTAAGTTTTAATCAATTATTGTTAGTAGCAGCCCTCGTATGTTTATTAAGTTTGAAAATAAAAAGAATTAAACCCTTTTGTAATAATTCGGCGACGCCTATGGTTTCCAGTAAAGAATTTTATGAATGATAACGCATTCTTTAGTCACTATCATAGTAAACTATGAAATACCAAACAAGAGAAGAACTTTACGGGAAAATAGACTTTATCTACGCTCTATATAAGAAAATAGACGTTTCAATGGCCTCGAATGTTTTTTTTAAGGTTCCCTGGGTCCTAGAGTCGTAGTACGGATCTAGAAGCCCATGAGAAAGGGTATATCGTTCATTTTCCAATAATGGTTTAGTTGCTGTAAGACGCGTTGTTTGTTTTCGTTTGTTTTTATTTTTGTTTTTTATATTTGCTGATTTTGTTTGATTGTTTTGTGTTGTATCTATGGAGGGAGATCTGGAAAATGGGAAAAGTAAGAAATTTTTCGTTATATTTCATATAAATATCAATTTATACGCTAAAAACTGAATTTTTTACAGTGAAATATTATTTGGAAACAAAAATAAAAACGTTTTATTTCTTATAAGTCTGTTATATAAATCACGTGTGCTGGTTTTGGCGGTTTACAACCCAAAATTGAAAAATAAAAAAGAATGTTACGAAAAGGCAATAAAAACGTGATTTATTACGACATAGCAAAAATTTTGTGTAAATACAAGTTAAAATAAATAAAAGAAGATGAATAAATAAAGAAATAATCAACTAGGGTCCAACAGAACGATGACAAAACAAAATAAAGTGTAATTGATGTTAAAAGAGGATTAAAATATTTTTATTTATACTTTTTAATGAATATTTTCATTAATAATACACTAATATTAAATATAAAATGATTATTTACTTATTTAAACGTTTCGAAACAAGTAACAAATGCGGTTTTCACCTAGTGTGAACACATCAGTATAATGTACCGTTTTAGTGTTCTCTAAACACTTTTAGAACCAAAAAAACACTAGCAATGAACTTATTGGGTGTAAAAACAGTTTGTGCCCTATCAAAAGTCGTAAATATTTGGATATTTATTTGATATATTCCATAAATTCGATGTTTTTACTGTTCAAAAACGTTTTTGATTGAACTAATTCTTGCGTTGTCGTGTTGAAGAATGATTCGTCATCCACGATTGGTTTCCATTGATTTTTCCGAACCCTACAGGTAAATAAATGCTGCTGGATCATTTCTAAGAAAAATCAGACTAATAAGTGAATGAAAATATTTGTATTTACACTTTTTAATGAGTATTTTCAATAATAACACACTAATAATAAATATTATTTACATATTCAAACGTTTTCAAACAAATAACAACTGCGGTTTACACCTAATGTGAACACATCAGTATAATGTACCGTTTCAGTGTTTTCTAAACACTTTTAGAACCAAAAAAACACTAGCAATGAACTTATTGGGTGTAAAAACAGTTTGTATCCTATCTTCGGGTTCAAATACTACAAAGTTATATTAGAACAATTAAAATCTGTTGTTTATTTATCGATTTTGTTAAATCACTTTACCGTAATCAATAATTTCATTCTGGCAATAATGACTAATACGTTGAACTGTGTATTTATGAATCACGGTGTCATTTCTTCGAGTTATTTCGGTTGAAAGATCTGGGAAGTGATTAAATGAAAATACCAAGAAGTGCGTACACGCTACATACCTCAACGAAGTCGAATGTTTTGTTTACATTCCGTATTCAGCTTTCCAACAAGGTCATACCCATGCACGAGAATTGGGTTAATATACGTTGCTCCACACGAAAAATATTTAACATCATTTAACATACAATCTGACGAAGTTATCACCGAGGGAAACAACATTGACAATACAAAATACAAAATTGAGTGTTTTTTAAAAATATACATGGCGATGAAGACAAAATTCGAACGGGCGATGAGGTTTGAGTCTCGAAATTTGATTTTTCCACGACATTCGCATTTATCTCGTGATTGACAAGAAATACAAAAAAAATTTGAGAAACAAACCTGTAGAAAATTCAATTAAGACCTTTCTTGTAGGTTTGTTGTTCGAATTTTTTTTGTATTTCTTGTCAATCACGAGATAAATGCGAATGTCGTCGAAAAATCAAATTTCGAGACTTAAACTTCATCGTCAGTTCTAGTTTAGGTTTGGTTGCCATGTATGCTTTTGAAAAACATTCAATTTCGAAAAAGAACCATAAAAAATTCGAAATAATAAATTTTTGAATAAGAATCTTTACTCCAAGACTTTGAAAATTTGTTTTTGAGTACTCTCAATTAGATTTCACGATTTCACGTAAAAAAAATAGTTAAAAAACGCAAAATTTTTGAAAAATTACGCCTTTCGTTTCGACAGTGACTTTCTGGAACTGTTTTATTTCTGTATTTTTATATAATTTCTCAAGAATCATGAAAATTGACCACCAAGTACACTGAGAAGCAACAAATTGAACAAAAATCAAGTTTCGAGACTTAAACTTCATCCTCAGTTCGAGTTAAGGCTTGGTTGCAATGTATGCTTTTGGAAAACATTCAATTTCGAAAAAGAACCATAAAACTTTCGAAATAATAAATTTTTGAATAAGAATCTTTACACCAGAACTTTCAAAATTTGTTTTTGAGTACTCTCAATTAGATTTCACGATTTCACGTAAAAAAATAATTAAAAAACGCAAAATTTTTGAAAAATTACGCCTTTCGTTTCGACAGTGACTTTTTGGAACTGTTTTATTTCTATATTTTGGAATAATTGCTCGAGAATCATGAAAATTGACCACCAAGTATACTGAAAAGCAACAAATTGAACAAAAATCAAGTTTCGAGACTTAAACTTCATCGACAGTTCGAGTTTTGTCTTGGTTGCCATGTATGCTTTTGAAAAACATTCAATTTCGAAAAAGAACCATAAAAAATTCGAAATAATAAATTTTTGAATAAGAATCTTTACTCCAAGACTTTGAAAATTTGTTTTTGAGTACTCTCAATTAGATTTCAAGATTTCACGTAAAAAAAAATAGTTAAAAAACGCAAAATTTTTGAAAAATTACGCCTTTCGTTTCGACAGTGACTTTCTGGAACTGTTTTATTTCTGTATTTTTATATAATTTCTCAAGAATCATGAAAATTGACCACCAAGTACACTGAGAAGCAACAAATTGAACAAAAATCAAGTTTCGAGACTTAAACTTCATCCTCAGTTCGAGTTAAGGCTTGGTTGCAATGTATGCTTTTGGAAAACATTCAATTTCGAAAAAGAACCATAAAACTTTCGAAATAATAAATTTTTGAATAAGAATCTTTACACCAGAACTTTTAAAATTTGTTTTTGAGTACTCTCAATTAGATTTCACGATTTCACGTAAAAAAATAATTAAAAAACGCAAAATTTTTGAAAAATTACGCCTTTCGTTCCGACAGTGACTTTTTGGAACTGTTTTATTTCTATATTTTGGAATAATTGCTCGAGAATCATGAAAATTGACCACCAAGTATACTGAAAAGCAACAAATTGAACAAAAATGAAAACTTAGAAGTCTAAGTGATAAAAATAACGACGATGAAGAAAAGTCAGAAGTTTATTACGAAAGACACAGAAAATTTAATTCGAAAATGTTGTTGGAAAAACATCAGCTCAGAAAAACAAGAATCCTTAGAAACATTACTGAATCTGAATTCTCTCGACCTCATATTGAATAAAGAGGCATTTAGGGACGCCCACAGGCTCATCCAGACAATAAAAAAAGCCAGGAAATATGGTACATCACCTAAGGATTCTAATAATAAAACTAGGAAGCCGCGATAAACCAAAGGACCTCATTCCAAGTGGTGATTGACCCAAAATCATGGGTCAACAAGTTCGAAATGTATCTCTCTAGTACACAGACGATTCGAAGTTATACTGGACCAAAATACAGGCTCTACTTTGTCAGGTAGAGTTGTTATCATTAAATAAATGTCCTTGGATAGAAACCTCTCTAAAAACCACATTTTCTAAGATAGCCAAGCGGTCTTGAAGATCTTGAATGTTATTGAGTGTACATCCAAACTATCCAAGTGAAAACAAACCCAGGTCACCAAGGTATACCAGGAAAAGGGGCTAGAGCCTTACTGTAGCCTCACGAGATGCCTCGGATGGATAAATAAACAGTTGGAGAAACATTCCAGGCTTAAGACACTCCAAAGCATTCGTAATTATAACAGTTAAAAAGAGTGAAAAACTTCTCGTGATTACCAGAAACGAAATGAAACTGGTAAGTCTTCTAACAAGTTTTTGCTTAGTTAAATACAACCTTAAGACGTTGGGCATGGTAGAGGACGACGACTGCAGATTCTGCAAGTCAAGGAAACTGCATTTTACTCATTTCGACACCTTCTTTGTTAGGAATCTATGTATTTTGGAAGCAGATCAATATGATGTAAAGTTTTGTACAAAATATCGTCCAGGTGTATGTTTATGGTAGATAATTTTTGCTCAAAACTGTAAAACGTTTCATAAAAAAGCATCCTGAAGGAAATTTAGTGTTTTGGACAGAACATGGCAACTGCTCTTTAAGCAAAAGACGTTGTAGAAGCTTCTGTAGGAATGGAAAGTCTAGGAATGTTCCTAATGTGTCTAAATTGAGTCCAATGGAAAGTTTTTGGAGAAATTTAAAACGAAACGTATATTTTGAAGGTTGGGAAGCAACTACATAAGTAGAATTAGACTGAAGAGCTTCTCGTGATTACCAGAAACGAAATGAAACTGGTAAGTCTTCTAACAAGTTACTGCTTAGTTAAATACAACCTTAAGACGTTGGGCATGGTAGAGGACGACGACTGCAGATTCTGCAAGTCAAGGAAACTGCATTTTACTCATTTCGACACCTTCTTTGTTAGGAATCTATGTATTTTGGAAGCAGATCAATATGATGTAAAGTTTTGTACAAAATATCGTCCAGGTGTATGTTTATGGTAGATAATTTTTGCTCAAAACTGTAAAACGTTTCATAAAAAAGCATCCTGAAGGAAATTTAGTGTTTTGGACAGAACATGGCAACTGCTCTTTAAGCAAAAGACGTTGTAGAAGCTTCTGTAGGAATGGAAAGTCTAGGAATGTTCCTAATGTGTCTAAATTGAGTCCAATGGAAAGTTTTTGGAGAAATTTGAAACGAAACGTATATTTTGAAGGTTGGGAAGGAACTACACAAGTAGAATTGAAAAAGATATTTTATTCAAACGCCTGTTTTATGATTCATTTAAAAAGAAAAATTAGGAAAACGAATAACAGTTTGTTGAAGTTTTTTATCCGAAATTAGAGTTATTTTTCTCGGAGTTTTCGCCCTTCTTTGTTCTATTCGAAGTAATGCTTCAACCGAAAATAATACAAAATAGAAGAATACCCGAAATAGACGTTAAACTTTCCCGCGCATTACAATGGCCCGTACGGGAATGCAGTTGATTTACAAGGGTTGTTTAATAAGGGTTTGCTTCTTTCCAACAATACCTGCAAAAGGATCCATTTACCTAGGACAGCGGCGTAGTAGTTACTAAATAGAAAAATTTTATATAAAACTTTGAATTATTTGATATTATTTATCTTATTAACACGATAAAAATTTTTCTAATATAGAGAAGATCGAAAAATCTAACCTCAACTTTTCTTGATAACTAATATTAAGTCCCTAATCGAAAATTTATACACCATAACATCATATGGGGAGTTTTGTCTAACAATATATATCTAAAGACTCTAAATAGGTATTCCTCCATTTTATTAATAAGCTCAAAACGATTCTTTATCATAAAATGGACGGTTAGTGTTTTGCTTCATCTATTTTATCACTAAATGAAGATCTAGGCCTATTTTTTCCTTGTATTTGTCTTACAATAACTTCAAATTCTCTTTGCACAGCTTGGGATCATTGTCATCCAGTGGATTTTCCTCCAAAACATTTCCAAACCATCACCAAAGCGTCCCCACGTTCCACAGTCTAGATTTAGTCCACTGGAACTTCTTAGTTTAAAAGAGTCCAGTTTCTTTCAGTCTCCTTTTAACTGTAGTTAAGTACTCAAAGGTATACATCAATTAAATGTACTTTTTCTTTTTAATTTGGTCTGCAATGGTAAGATGACGCTTAGACCATGAAGACTTCCAAGTCTTTTGAGTCACGGTTGAGTTTTACACGGTTCCCAGTGGACTGATCAGTACCAGGAACGTTGATGGCTTCCACATAAGTCGAAGGACCTTCCGAAGGTGCTGGAGCTGAAGATTAAAACGCTCGGGATGGTGGAGCGTAATTATCTGAACGATTAGAATCTTCTTCCAACTTTTTTTGTAACCGATGGAGCGGAATAACTTTTAGAGACATCTAGCGGACTAAAGCAAATGCAAAAGATGGCAACCATGACGGCCATTTTGGATGTTGCTGCATACAAAGAAAATTTTTGTATACCCCAATGGATTTTTTTGAATTCCAAGTTGGATATATTGTCCCAATGTTGTTGAAAGGGTTAAAACGCTGCTTTTTCTAATATTTTAAGAGGTTATGAAGAGAAAACGATAAAAATACAGTTGAAAAATTGTTGTACAACTAAAATCAAATGTGAAATAACAAAAATGACAGTTTCTTCTTCTTTTATAAGTTATAGAAAGTCTTGTACCAACTAAATTGACAAATTTGACTTTAATATTAAATTGTATGATAATTTTCTTTTTTTAAATGACAGTTTAATAATTTGAAATTGCTTTTAATCATGATTAGCACGTTGAATAGTGAAGGTTTTTAATAAACTTCGTATTTAAGAAGCGTATCCTCGTTAAAAACCGGAAATTCAATTTCTGTCCAGGTAAATACGAAACACGATTACACTCTTTATAATCTAACAGAATTTCTATTAAAAATTTATAATTTAACAAGAAACTCGACCACTATTTAATGCCCATTCAACTTCCGTTGACATTTGGACACTGGACGAAGGACTTTTTCGTGTTAAACCATTAACAAGATGTCCTTTTTATAATATTTAGATAATAAATATTCAATTCGAAGTATAACCCAACAATACAAGTTCGATACTTTTTTTATAATAGGAATCGTCTAAATAGGGAATAAGCAAACAGAAAATAGTCACAGGGGGCTAAATCTGGCGAATAGGGAGCTTTGCATTGACGGATGTATCAGATCTTGATCAAACAACTGTAATCGATCTTTTAGTAGATAATTAAAAATTTCTAAAGCGTATTTTGTTTCATTTGAAGGTAATCCTTATAATCTACAAGTTTATTAACCTAATTTGACGATTACGAATAAATTTTTATCGATAATTCTTCAGGTTCTGAAGGCGGAAGCGCCAGTCAAGTGGGATCCGAAGCTAGCTTCGGATTAAGAAGAGGTAAATGCAAATGGTTCAATGTAGCAAAAGGTTGGGGATTCATCACGCCAGATGACGGCGGCCAAGACGTTTTCGTACATCAAGTAAGTAAATCTGTTTCGGTATTAAGCGCTGCTGTCTTCATAATTCCCAAGGATTTTGTCTTCCTGCTTTGTCCTTTGACTATTTGACAAGTTTTCTCTGTTTCTAAACAGATGGCACTACAAACTACTCGCTGTCGTAGGTTTTACAACTTCTTTCAGTGGACGCAATCAGCAATCACATTTTGGAGGTTTCAAATCTTTCTAAACCACCCTCGGTCTTAGTCTAAGATTATCGATTGTTTCTTCGTTAATTTTGATACCATCTGATACTTCTTTAAGGGTTTTTTATCTGAGTAAACGTTGTATATAAGAGGTTTTATCTTCCGAGCGAATTAACTACTTTTATTTTCGCAGTTTGAACCTCGATAAGATTTTTTTTTACGCACAGTTTTCGATTGGAATCATCCACCGCGTCTTCCCGATTTGTATCCATTGGACAACGTATAAAAAACATTGTTGAAACAAGGATTTGATTTGAATTACCGATATTTCGGTTTATATTTCCATTCGGGCCCGGTTTTATTCACGTAAAAACTAGTCCCAGTAAATCAGGTATTATTGGAATAGAAAAATATTGTTGGGTAATATTGAAAAAAGAACCAATAATGGGCAGGTACTTAAACGTATTGTATTCCACCCTTGTATTTCTTTTCCCGATTTTTTTTTATAAACTAACAGGTCTAAAGCAACAAGTACTTGTTTGATTCGATTCTTACTACACCCTTAATTCACCCCATTGTAAAAATAAAATCATATTTTGTAAATAGACAGTATGACATTTGCTATTATACAAGGTGTTCTCAAGTAAATTCGATCTAATTAAATTTTGACGTACTGGATCTAAAATTTAATTAAACACCCTATATATTGATACAGAACTATTTTATTTATATAAAATTTCGTTATTTTTAATTGGATTTTTCACAAGAATTTTTTGTTATCTTTAGATTGTACAGGTTGTCCCTGTAAAAGTTAAGTTGAAAATTATCATCCCCCTACATATAAAAGTGTATTTATTTTCTCAAATACACTAAACAGCATTAATTTTCCGATCATTCGGTATAAAATAATTCTTATAGAAACATCAGAATATTTATAAAACGTCTAAAAAATGAATTTATTCTTATCCGAGTTTCGGTGTAGTAGTCACTACCACTATAACCGCGGTACCTTTTCGAATGTAGATTTTTCAAGCGAGATAATTTATAAAAAGAAGAAGAATGTATCGAAGAATGTGTATATATAGCTCTTAATAAAATAGTTAATTTCTTTTTTTAACTAAAAGCAGTTCTAAGACGATTAGATTCTCGAGAAAAAATACATTTTTTAATATTGACCAAAATATTGAGATTTGTAGAAATAAATATCAAATTTTCGCCGACAATAATCATTTAACGTTAAAATCCAATCGAAAATTAACTAATCGCACAGCACATGATGAAGAAAATAAAGAAAATGAAGAAGCTGTTACAACAAGACAAAAACAAATCGACGAAAAGACAAAACGCATGAATTAGACTTAACGGCATCCAGCGTATTTTCCAGATCTGTTCCACAGTGACTTTTCCCTGCTCTCAGAACTCCAAAGGATTACGATGAAGAGGTTATCGCCGAAGCTGAAGCTTATTTTGATGCTGAAAACAAAAAATGAGGCTTTAGCAACAACAAACTATTTACCAGACCTAAACCAACAAAATTCAGATATATCTGGTGGTGTAGCACCAAAAAATGTATTCAAACAGTCAAAAGGAAACAGTCTTCCGAAACTAGATGTCTAGAGACTCCAAGTATAATCCAAAAAGGATGTAGAAGACGCTGTATCGAAACTTACATTCCAAACTGTGAAAATACGAAGTAAAGGTCTTTCTGGAGTAGATGGGATCCAACGATGATGATCCCAGAAGTACCTGGTCTGACCTAGAGTGGAGTAGAGTAGTTGCAGTGGAAGAATACAGGATTAGTTTCAATTGAAGAGAAAAATGAGGCTTTAACAAGAAGGGATTCGATAAGTAGCAACAGCAAACTATTTACCAGACCTAAACCAACAAAATTCAGATATATCTGGTGGTGTAGCACCAAAAAACGCATTTAAATAGTCAAAAAGAAACAGTGTTCCGAAACTAGGTGCCTAAACGTAATTAGAGACTCCAGGTATAATCCAAAAAGGATGTAGAAGACGCTGTATCGAAACTTACATTCCAAACTGTGAAAATACGAAGTAAAGGTCTTTCTGGAGTAGATGGGATCCAACGGTGATGATCCCAGAAGTACCTGGTCTGACCTAGAGTAGAATAGAGTAGTTGCAGTAGAAGGTTGCAGGATTAGTTTCAATTGAAGAGAAAAATGAGGCTTTAACAAGAAGGGATTCGATAAGTAGCAACAGCAAACTATTTACCAGACCTAAACCAACAAAATTCAGATATATCTGGTGATGTAGCACCAAAAAACGTATACAAACAGTCGAAAGGAAACAGTTTTCCGAAACTAGATATCTAAAGGTAATTAGAGACTCCAGGTATAATCCAAAAAGGACGTAGAAGACGCTGTATCCATACTTACATTCCAAGCTGTGAAAATACGAAGTAAAGGTCTTTCTGGAGTAGATGGGATCCAACGATGATGATCCCAGAAGTACCTGCTCTGACCTAGAGTGGAGTAGAGTAGTTGCAGTGGAAGAATACAGGATTAGTTTCAATTGAAGAGAAAAATGAGGCTTTAACAAGAAGGGATTCGATAAGTAGCAACAGCAAACTATTTACCAGACCTAAACCAACAAAATTCCGATATATCTGGTGGTGTAGCACCAAAAAACGCATTTAAATAGTCAAAAAGAAACAGTGTTCCGAAACTAGGTGCCTAAACGTAATTAGAGACTCCAGGTATAATCCAAAAAGGATGTAGAAGACGCTGTATCGAAACTTACATTCCAAACTGTGAAAATACGAAGTAAAGGTCTTTCTGGAGTAGATGGGATCCAACGATGATGGTTCCAGAAATACTTGGTACTGTACATCGTTTATTTTGGTTACAAGTCTCGCCCAAATCCATTTCAAACCAGTTTTTACTGGTTCGCTTAAACCTTAAACGTAGCAACGCCCAAAGAGGTCGATCCGAGCGGAAAGTCTGGTGGAATTGAGAAGCTATCAATGCCCAGGTATACAATGGACAGATGATGCGAATATTTCAAAGTTTAGTTGATCGAAATTGAGTTATTTCACCACAAAAATAACTTATACCACGTCCATCATTTAGTCAGGACCTGGCACTAGTTAATCAAATCGATGGTTGAATTCTTGCTTGGGAAACAATTCGAATTCAAAAGAAATGCCGCAGCAAATGAGATGATTTTACAGAAATCTCGAAGAATTTGGGTTACAACTGAAAATAACTGCATTTTTGAATCGTTATTAAAAACTGAAAGTTTCAAGAAACGATTTCGTTCATGCTCGAAGTAGCAAGATCACTTTGAAAAGAATATCAGGATATAGACATATATTCACATCAACCGGAAGTAGGCAGCGCTGCACAGCTGCATAGAAAAACGTCTTTAATCATAGAACTACTTTTCTCAAGACCCGCATTTTATAGTCCAGTCAAATTAGGGTTATCACTATTATTTAATATTATTTAATATTATTTAATAATGATATGTATAAGAATCATGATCCGAGGCTTGGCGAATGTCTGAATAACCATTAAATACGAGTTGCATACACTATTTTATCTACGATAAATCATTATATAGGAAATCGTTATAACATGCGACGAAAATATCAATTTTTTCCTCGGTACCTAAACCGAAATCATCGAGCTCCAATTGGTTAATCAAATGCGGCGCTTGAGGACTGACAGGAGCCGTGAATTCCTTTTCGACTTCTTCGTTTTCAGAACCGATTGGATTTTTGATAAAAACGACGTCCGGTTGTCGCAAATCGATCGTTTGCAGAAGACTTCTCGATTCATCATTGAGACAGCGAAAAAAACAATCTAAACGTGACGATAAAATCGATGTGCGCGTGCTCGAAGGTAAAACAAAGCTTCCTAAAGGTGCGTGCACGTGTCTGCTGACGCTCGTCGCAAGCTCGTGTCCGATCGCGGCGATCTTTGTCTTGCAATCGATTAAGAAAGATCGCCGCGATTGGACACGAGCTTGCGACGAGCGTCAGCGATCAAAAGTGAAAAGGTACGTGCACGCACGGATTTATAACAAGTAGAAGGTATTGGGTTTTCCCAAAGTCAGGTATATAGGAGAGGATTGATTCGATTGTATGGTGTTTGGACATTGAGAAGGTTATTTTGAATTTGGTGGGTCAGTCAGAGGCAGAGGTGGATGGTGGACACTTTTTTTAACACTATAAAATGTAGAAGACACGGGAATTTCCGCCGATTGTCATTAATATTGTCACTTTTAATGTTAGAGTTGTTTATTATAGAGCGTGATCCAGATGAGCGGTTTCCGCTCCCTGGGAGACGAAGAAGAAGTAGAATTCGAATGTCAAATAACAGACAAAGGATTAGAAGCTACTAGAGTGACAGGACCACAAAACGGAGATTGTCGAGGATCCCACAGACGACCGGTATCGAAGAAACGTTTTAGAAAAATAAGGTGAAACATCTGTTATAATTTATAATCTATAATAACTGACAAATAATATTTTATTTATAGATGTTACAATTGCGGCGAATTCGCTAATCACATAGCCTCAAAATGTCAACTTGGACCGCAACCTAAACGTTGCCATAATTGCAAAAGTGAAGATCATCTAATCGCCGATTGTCCCACGAAGGCGGAACGTCCGCCCAAATCCGGAGGCGGCACGGATGGCGATACATCGGGAGGTGAACGTAACGGATCTACATCACACGATACCGGTAGCTCCATCTCCGAAACGACCGCGAAAAACCCGTAAAGTTAACTGTAAGAATAATGGAAACGACGCCATTTTTATTCCGTTTCGTTTTGGTTGAAAAATGGCGTTCATATCCTTACTGAGTTACCGTGTGTGTTCAGTTATTTGGTGTTGTAACGCTAGGTGTCAGCACGTTACATTTATTTTAATAAAATATTTCGTAATTTTGAATCAATTAATTTTAAGGTACGATTTGGGATTTGAAAAATATTTATTATATTAAATAATTTTTACTACCTATTCATATTTTTTCAATTAATAGTAGATACGATGCCACGTCAATAAGGTTCATTTTCTTTTGTTTCCAAGATGGCTTCTTATGCTTGAAAAACTTTTAAATCTGCAATCTGTGTAAGCCCGTAGAAAAAATATTTTTATATATTCAAACATATGATAAAAACACCTTTTTTGATATAACAAATTAGTTATTTGAATAATTTCTAACCTTATTTACGAAATTTATTTCTCCATATGTTCAAGTTATATTACGAGGGCTATTCAGAAAGTAAGCGAATATCACTGGTGTTTTTTAGTACATTTCGTACTAAAATTAAACTGCACTTTCATAATTTTGTAAATGTTTAATCACTTAACTCACTGCAATTAATTAATTATTATTAAATTCGAAAATTGAATTAGATAAAACTCATTTATCGTCTAGAGTGATTAGTTTTCAAAAATATTGCGATTCCATGAAGTGCAATTACGTAAAATTTCATCATACAAGGTGTTATCTAGGAAAGTTCACAATTTATCGAATTTACATATCGTGCTGTGAAAAAAAATACAAACGAATTCTTCGAAAGACTAATAACATTCGAATAAAAAATTTTGTATTAAATCAGGCTGTCCGATTTTAGACGTTTTGGCTTAAATTTGGGTAAACAACAGTTTTAAATTGCTCTTATCACCTACCCCCTGTATTAATATACTTATATATCATGTATGAACATCCACTACACCAACACTCACATTTACACTGCTTAAAACGCGTTTCGATAACCAACTTGGTATTCTGAAGATGACAACTTGATAAACAAAACGCGTTTTAAACAGTTTAATTGTGAATGTTGGTGTAGTGTAAACAGTGTGTTAGTATGAACGTAACCAAACGGTTATGTCATAATGAATAAATATTGTTTTCAGTTTTCATAACCTCAATTTACATCTCATTAGTTTTCTAACTGTCCCATATCGAAATTAAGTACTTAATAAGTTTTATTTTATGACGTTTTTCTCTTCCGTCTAAAATCGGATACCTTCTAATTTTGTATATTAGTAATTTTTTGGAAAAAAAATTATATTTTTTCATATGCCATATATAGATATTTATATACGTGTAGGTTAGTTTAAGATATGACGTAGTACGACACCATTGTTTTTTTCTTTTGTAAGTAACAAATTCAAAATTTGTAATTTTATATATATTTATAATTTTGTACAATACAGGGGGTATATAGAAAAAAAGCAGCTCGAACTTTTGTGATACCCCCTGTAATGATAAATTTATTAATTCCTGGTTATTTTTTGAATTATATGTATATTTTTTTATCAAAATTATGAAAACATTATTTATTTTTGGCGTGTTTTATTATCAGTTTTTAATTTTTTAATTTTATTAATATTGCCACGTAAAATATATTCAGAATTTTATTTCTCATTGTTAAAAAATTAATTTCCTTAAAACAATATTACTATATTGTAAAATTAACATCAGTGCTTTGGTCAGTAGTAAAAAAATAACCATAACTTTAAAAAACTTGACGTGTTGTCTTAACGTAATACAAGATGGCGTCGGATTATTGACCTCGTTAGGGGAGATAGGGGTCGATACAAACAAAACTATTTGCAGTTTCACTTTTGACAAAATTTATTTCACTTTTTTTTGTGATTGGATATAGTTTCTCGAAAAATGATCTTAGATATACCACTTTCACGAGGCGTTCTGCTAAAGTTTGTAACAACGTAGGTTTTAACTGTAATAACCACCATAATTTTGCAAAGAATTTTAATACAGACCGAAATAGGTCGAAACGTCAATTTTCACCTATCTATTTAATCAAAAAAGACCTAAAATCAAGTCCTTATATCAAGAAAAAGCTGTTATTACGACTGATAAATTAATTTACCCTAAAAATGGCGTAAAATGGGTTTTAATCTATACGGTTTACATTTTTTCATTCTTTACTTGTTCCAAATTATAGAAAATTTCCTATACCCTAAGAATATAGTCCATACTAAACAAAAAATCTTGCTTTTTCGAAATTCTTCTCAAATTTTTACCTCTAGTTTCATCAGTTTTGAACCAGTTGTCATTTTGACGAATATTGCGTTTTACTAGCCTCTTATTTTAATCAAATTTCATTCTGGAAACAATAGCTTTAGCCTAAACACTTGTAATTTTCATTTCATTCAGCCCCTTTCATATCATCAAGAATCCTGTGTATTATTGTAATCTACACCGGTCTCCCCTACTATTGCTCAAGGCGATCAGGTGATGAGATATTTTGAATACATTTTATGTTGTCAATTTTAGGAGATATTTTTCGTAGAGTGTTGAGTTAATTGTAACATTGGCGTCGACTACAGAATAATGAAAAATAAGGGACACCTACGTTAAATAAGAAATACACCGTTTTTTTTGTTTTAAGTCATGTTTTCGAATTTAAAGTTAGGTTAGGATTTACCTGAACTACCACGAGTATCAGGGCTTATATAACGATCTACCTCAATTTTGTAAAGATATTATTTTATCACATTAATTATAAGATTTTATTATAGAGTGAATAGTTTCCATTTTCGTTTTTTTTTCGTAAATGTACCTGAAAAGTGGACCATTTTTGAAAGAAATATACAAGGTGATCATATATAGAACTACAATTTGAAATTTGGATATTACATTAATGGGATATCTAAAATTGATCATTTTAAATAGAATCAGATCTAGTAAAACTGTATGGCCACCCTGTATATATAATACTTAATATAATTTCCGTAAAGTAAGAAATAGACAACAGTTTTTTAGTTATAGTTTTTATTTTTTAATATTTTCAACAAATATATACTCCATATTTGTGGAAAAAAATTAAGTTAAAATTATCACTTTTATTAATGTATATCTACCTCATGTAACTTATTTATACTATCTGATAGACTGATTTTTTTCATCTCAGGAATATAACAATGTCTTCGAGCCAAATAACAAAGTTTTTATTATTCTAAATATACATAATATAGGGTAGTTAAAAAATGCTGTTTCATTTCTAATACCTTTTCCTAATCTGTCAGCTCCACTTGAATTAATTTGTTGGAACTTTAATCTACGTCTAAGTTTATTCTACTTACAGGATGTCCCAATATTAACGTATTTGAAAATATAATTAAATAATTAAGCTGAATGAAAGACGTAGCACCTAACCTATAAGTTTACTAGCAACATCTCACTTAATTTGATTGATAATTTACTGAATCAAATGAAATTAAAGTACAATTCTAATCACTTTATTTTCATTCAACACCCCTGTATATTGTCATACTTTTGTCTTTTGAAGTTGAGTTGCAATCTATTAATTAACTATTTGTAAGTATGAATACTTAAAAGCAAGAATGGTGTATAAAGTGTTGCATAACTTTTCTTTGTAATTATTATTATAATTAAAAAAGAAACTATTGAATTTTTTAATATCTTTATTTTGTTTGAATTAGATTTTCTATTTGGGTAGATTTCCCAAAAAAGAATATTTCAAAATATATCAAAGTGTGTAATCGAGCTGATGTAGGCTTGTGTTAAAAAAAATAGTCAATTGGACTCTAGTCGAGATATTTTGACTCATAACAGCTAAAAGAGTGATTTTACATTAAAAAGGTACAAATGCTTTTTTGTAGAGCTTCATTTTGTGCTTGAAACTTTTCACTTTAAAATCAATATAGTTGGAGTAAAATTGTTATAATTTGGAAGGTTGCTTGGGGGCAATTGAAGCTTTGACAGTAAAAATCTTTTTAGGGATTATCGTTGGATGCTTTTAGTCCTTATTTTTTTTATTAACCGCTTATTATTGATAGAAAAAACTAATGACGCAAAATGTGTTTCTAATATCAAGGCTTATGATGAAACTTCATTTCGTTTTCAAATATGTCAGGATGGCCGAGCGGTCTAAGGCGCCAGACTCAAGGTAACCCTTGTCTGATTAAATCAGATTCGAGCGTTCTGGTCCACTCTGTGGGCGTGGGTTCGAATCCCACTTCTGACAATAATTTTTTCTATTTTTTTTTTCAAAAAACTTGATAGTAAATAAAACTCAATGTTTCTGTATTATAAATTTATTGAAACACACACACACAAATTTGAAATTGAAGATAAAAAATCACATAATGCTTGTCTTTTCGTCGTTCTCTTTTTCCTAGCTGTAAAAAAATTATTATTTTGAAACAAAATAAATATTTTTCGAAAAATTGTACTCACTAAGATCCAGCTTTAGCTTTAGCTGATGCATAAGCACCTCCATCGTGAGAACCGCCAAGACCGCCTCCGCTATGAGAACCACCAAGACCGCCTCCGCTATGAGAACCACCAAGACCGCCTCCGCTATGAGAACCACCAAGACCGCCTCCGCTGTGAGATCCTCCATAACCACCTTGAAAAAAAATTTATTATTGGTCGAATTGAAAGTTTTCTTTTGTTGAATGCTGTTGTACTCACCTGATCCGCCTCCACTGCCTCCTCCGAATCCTCCGCCGCTACCACCGCCTTTACCACCGCCGTATCCGCCTCCTCCTCCTTGACCACCGCCAAATCCTCCACCACCACCTCTACCTCCGCCATTAAAACCACCAGCGTCGTGGTCTCCTCCGCTGAAACCTCCTTTGTGACCACCTCCTCCGCCGCTACCACCTCCGCCGCCGCCGCCGCCGCCTCCACCTCCTCCAGAACCATAACCTCTTTTTACCCTAAGACGCTGCAAATAAGAAAAATAAAAACGATTAGGAATGAATGAATTTTATTTTTGAATGTACAAGGATCGTCCATAAAATAAGATACCCAAGGAGCTGTAGTATTTTGAGGATCTGTCAAGATTTGTGAAAAATGGGATGACAACAAACGACAAGGTGTGGAAACGGCCCCCAAAGATTATTCAATTCCAACAAACATGTTTTCCATTTTCAAAATTTGAAAATACGTTTATTTTATGTACGAACCTCGTATTAGATTTAAATAATTTGTAATTGGTTTTGATATATTTACCTCTAGCTCTATCGACTGTGCGACAGCTACTAGGCACAGAGCCACTACACTAACCAAAACGAACGACTTCATCATTATACACAAAAACATAAAACTGACCGTCTATTTATACAAAAGCTGTTAAGTTTTTTTTTTGCTCGTATTCAAATCCGATGATGTAATCATCTTGTTTATCTCCAGAGAAGAAGTGTAGATATCTGTTTTATAGTACGGCCGCTTAGAACAAAAATATATAGTATAGAAAACATTTGTCACACTTAACCGTTTTTTTTTATTCTCCTCTCAAGTTTTTACAAATTTTTTTGTTAACTCCATCTAAAAGGAAGTTACACCATCGAATTCGTGAGTAATGACTCCACGAAACTTAATTTGTTCATATAAAAGATTCAAACCATCCGATACGTTTTCGAGAAATAGAAAAAAAATAGTGAAATAAGCCCCCGTACTAAAATCTTTCAATAAGACATAATATTTACATGAGAATAAAAAATCTAAACGAGTAAGACTGTATCTAAATACGTTAATTGGATTCGAAATTCTTCGAAATAGATAAATCTTATTAATTATTATTATTATTATTATTTATTATTGGTTATAAATTTAGAAGAAAAAATATGTAAATAAACGATATAAAGCAACTGGTTAGTACTGCTCCCTGCATTAAATTAAACGAACTTTTTAGTTTCCAAAGAAATCTAGTTTCCCCACAGCCTCCCTATACGCCGTATTTAATTATCATCCCCGAAGTGGAAAACTCGTTTAAAAGATAACTGAGACGAATTCAGAAATTTCCAGAATTGTTTTAACAACTGAAATATCGCGTTAGCACATTGGAAATGAATTTGACAACGTAGATAGAGAGATAGAGTGTTATTTATACAGGGTGTCCCACTACGAGTTAAAACTATCTGTATATGCCGAAATACTTATAGTAAAATCATGAAAATTCCTACGTTTGGGTTTTAGGATACGATCTTTTTAACTAAAATATTTTCAAAGATGGCCGACTTCCGGTTCTATCGGAAATCGATTGTAACTTTGTTATTTTAGATAGAACATCCCGTATATTAATACATTTTTGAAACCTACGTGAAATTTTAGTATACTTTCGTCTAAAAACTTTTTTTCGAAAATGCATATTTTTTGAGTTATTAATTTTTTTGTAAAAAATTTGACAGTTGCAGACCCTTATAAATTATTTTTTTACGAGGATACCTTTAAAAATATGAAGATGATTTCTGTTCGAGTGCTTTTAACAAAGTCAGACGTATTTGAATCTATGTTGAAAATTTTTTAATTTTATACAGGGCGTGTATAAAAAGTGTTCAAAGTTTAACTTCATAAATATCAAATTTCTTCATTGTTTTTAATAGAACCACCCAGTTTTTTCTATTTTAATGCGTTCAGGGGTAAAAAATAAGGAAAATTTATGTATACTTTCCTATACCTAAACCTTATCGTTATCAAGATATTAAATATTTTCTGTAAATTTTTAGAGATGCAATGATTAATTAATAACTCAAAAAGTATTCCTTTTTCGAAAAAAGTTTTTAGACAAAAGTGTACTAAAATTTTACGTACATTTCAAAAATGTATTGATATACAGGGTGTTCTATTTAAAATAACAAAGTTACAGTCGATTTCGATCACACTCTGTATTATATTATGATTTTTATGCGTGGGGTGAAAAATAACACAACAAACGAATATTAACACACACTCCTTGAAATTATTTAAAAGAAATACTGTAAATAAACCGTCTGCTTTAATAAAAAGTTCTAAAATAAAACATCGAAAGCGCGTCTACCATTTATGAAAGGCGCCGCGCGAATTCGCGTCTAGAGATGCTTTTCCAGCCACGTAACTGGATTTGATTTGATAAAAAATGACGCAATTATGATAAAGAAACATCATAAAAAAAATTCGTATTTGCGTTAAATTAGAGATGGATCCATTTATAAAAGGAAAATAATCTCAAGCTTATTTCCAAGTTATGGAGAAGAAATTTGGGATAGAAAGAGACACAATGGTTGTTAATAAACATGGCTCGGCCACATCGGAGCCCGGATCTCAACCCCTTTAACTTTTATGGGCATAACTTGATAGGAATCGCGGTACTTTATAATCATAAGTTATTTATATATTCTAATAACCATGAAAATCCATATTTGTATAAATCAAGGAAACGATTTTTCCATTGTACGATTATTTAGAAACGTACAGAGTGTTTTTAAGAATCGAATCAATTGTTATACGAAATTATTGATTGGCAACCAAGGTTATGTTAGATTCATTCTAAGTACTATCAATAGATTGTAATCAAGAAGTTTTTCTGAGAGATTGTTGAGTATTAAGAATGATCCATTGATTTTTTTAACTAGCAAACACGTTCAAGGTCGACTCGTGAACAGATTTTTTTCCTAAAACAAGTACAGTATGGAAATAAACAATATTATGAATATATTTTCGGATTAGAGGTTAATGATATATTTAAATAAAAAATAATGTTTTTAAATATAGACTGAACCGACTCGGTTTTAGTCTGTTCGTTGAAGGTGTTTTCTGGCAAATCGTAGACGGGTTGCTAAGGGGGTTGGGGTTAATTTGCGACCACTAACTGGACTTTTTGGTTAAAAATTAGCTGCCTCGAGACTTTTTAACCATTCCCGGCGTTTCTATTGGCTCTTGTCGGACCTGCGAGAGCCAGATTTCTCAACCAAGTGTTGACAAGAATCAATCTTTTCTCTCGGATGTAAAATTTTGAACAGGTTCGGTTTTTTCGCAATAAATACAACCACTTTTTTGGTGAATTCGTTTTTTACCATAGAAAAGTGTCTATCTAAGCATTTTGGTTGTGATAAACTCAATAGTCGCCATATTCAATCAACTTTTGAGCATAGAGAAAAATTTATTTCAGCATTTTGGTCATAATTTGTGCCGAATAGATGGATAGGTACAGTTTTTATGAAAAAACTCAACCACTCTCTTAATAAATCAGTTTTTGGTCCTAGAGAAGGGTATATCTGAGCATTTTGATCGTTATTTCCAACCAATAGATGACCAGGTTCATTTTTTTGCAATAAATTGAGCTATATCATCAACCAATCTAAGTTTGAGCATAAACAAGATTCTTTCTCTGCATTTGGGTCAAGATTTAGCTTAAGAGATAAGCAGGCCCAGTTTTTTTCATTAAGCTCAGATATCTTCTTTTTAAATCCATTTTTGAGCATAGAGAAGACTCTATTTGGGCATTTACATCAATAATTACATCCAATAGATACTCAGGTTCAGTTTTATGTAATATAATCAACTACCACCTTGGTTCAATCATTTTTTGAGCATAGAGAAGACTCTATTTGGGCATTTTCATCAAAAATTACATCCATTAGATACTCAGGTTCAGTTTTATGTAATATAATCAACTACCTCCTTGATTCAATCATTTTTGAGCATAGAGAAAACTCTATTTGGGCATTTTCATCAAGAATTACATCCAATAGATACTCAGGATCAGTTTTATGTAATATAATCAACTACCTCCTTGATTCAATCATTTTTGAGCATAGAGAAAACTCTATTTGGGCATTTTCATCAAGAATTACATCCAATAGATACTCAGGTTCAGTTTTATGTAATATAATCAACTACCGCCTTGATTCAATCATTTTTGAGCATAGAGAAGACTCTATTTGGGCATTTTGATCAAGAATTAGACCCAACAGATCAGCAAGTTCAGTTTTTAGTTGCAATAAACTCAACTGGTAACTTGATCAAACAATTTTTGAGCGAAGAAGGTTCATTTGGACATTTTGGTCAAGAATTACACCCAATAATTACTCTGGTTCAGTTTTATGTAATATAATCAACTACCGCCTTGATTCAATCATTTTTTGAGCATAGAGAAGACTCTATTTGGGCATTTTCATCAAAAATTACATCCAATAGATACTCAGGTTCAGTTTTATGTAATATAATCAACTACCACCTTGGTTCAATCATTTTTTGAGCATAGAGAAGACTCTATTTGGGCATTTTCATCAAAAATTACATCCAATAGATACTCAGGTTCAGTTTTATGTAATATAATCAACTACCGCCTTGATTCAATCATTTTTTGAGCATAGAGAAGACTCTATTTGGGCATTTTCATCAAAAATTACATCCAATAGATACTCAGGTTCAGTTTTATGTAATATAATCAACTACCGCCTTGGTTCAATCATTTTTGAGCATAGAGAAGACTCTATTTGGGCATTTTCATCAAGAATTACATCCAATAGATACTCAGGTTCAGTTTTATGTAATATAATCAACTACCACCTTGGTTCAATCATTTTTTGAGCATAGAGAAGACTCTATTTGGGCATTTTCATCAAAAATTACATCCAATAGATACTCAGGTTCAGTTTTATGTAATATAATCAACTACCGCCTTGGTTCAATCATTTTTTGAGCATAGAGAAGACTCTATTTGGGCATTTTCATCAAAAATTACATCCAATAGATACTCAGGTTCAGTTTTATGTAATATAATCAACTACCACCTTGGTTCAATCATTTTTTGAGCATAGAGAAGACTCTATTTGGGCATTTTCATCAAAAATTACATCCAATAGATACTCAGGTTCAGTTTTATGTAATATAATCAACTACCACCTTGGTTCAATCATTTTTTGAGCATAGAGAAGACTCTATTTGGGCATTTTCATCAAGAATTACATCCAATAGATACTCAGGTTCAGTTTTATGTAATATAATCAACTACCACCTTGGTTCAATCATTTTTTGAGCATAGAGAAGACTCTATTTGGGCATTTTCATCAAAAATTACATCCAATAGATACTCAGGTTCAGTTTTATGTAATATAATCAACTACCACCTTGATTCAATCATTTTTTGAGCATAGAGAACACTCTATTTGGGCATTTTCATCAAAAATTACATCCAATAGATACTCAGGTTCAGTTTTATGTAATATAATCAACTACCACCTTGGTTCAATCATTTTTTGAGCATAGAGAAGACTCTATTTGGGCATTTTCATCAAAAATTACATCCAATAGATACTCAGGTTCAGTTTTATGTAATATAATCAACTACCACCTTGGTTCAATCATTTTTTGAGCATAGAGAAGACTCTATTTGGGCATTTTCATCAAGAATTACATCCAATAGATACTCAGGTTCAGTTTTATGTAATATAATCAACTACCACCTTGGTTCAATCATTTTTTGAGCATAGAGAAGACTCTATTTGGGCATTTTCATCAAAAATTACATCCAATAGATACTCAGGTTCAGTTTTATGTAATATAATCAACTACCGCCTTGATTCAATCATTTTTTGAGCATAGAGAACACTCTATTTGGGCATTTTCATCAAAAATTACATCCAATAGATACTCAGGTTCAGTTTTATGTAATATAATCAACTACCACCTTGGTTCAATCATTTTTTGAGCATAGAGAAGACTCTATTTGGGCATTTTCATCAAAAATTACATCCAATAGATACTCAGGTTCAGTTTTATGTAATATAATCAACTACCGCCTTGATTCAATCATTTTTTGAGCATAGAGAAGACTCTATTTGGGCATTTTCATCAAAAATTACATCCAATAGATACTCAGGTTCAGTTTTATGTAATATAATCAACTACCACCTTGGTTCAATCATTTTTTGAGCATAGAGAAGACTCTATTTGGGCATTTTCATCAAAAATTACATCCAATAGATACTCAGGTTCAGTTTTATGTAATATAATCAACTACCACCTTGGTTCAATCATTTTTTGAGCATAGAGAAGACTCTATTTGGGCATTTTCATCAAGAATTACATCCAATAGATACTCAGGTTCAGTTTTATGTAATATAATCAACTACCACCTTGGTTCAATCATTTTTTGAGCATAGAGAAGACTCTATTTGGGCATTTTCATCAAAAATTACATCCAATAGATACTCAGGTTCAGTTTTATGTAATATAATCAACTACCGCCTTGATTCAATCATTTTTTGAGCATAGAGAAGACTCTATTTGGGCATTTTCATCAAAAATTACATCCAATAGATACTCAGGTTCAGTTTTATGTAATATAATCAACTACCGCCTTGATTCAATCATTTTTTGAGCATAGAGAAGACTCTATTTGGGCATTTTGATCAAGAATTAGACCCAACAGATCAGCAAGTTAGTTTTTAGTTGCAATAAACTCAACTGGTGTCTTGATCAAACAATTTTTGAGCAAAGAAGGTTTATTTGGACATTTTGGTCAAAAATTACACAAAGTAATTACTCAGCTTCAGTTTTATTTAATACACTCAACTACCGCCTTGATTCAATCATTTTTTGAGCATAGAGAAGACTCTATTTGGGCATTTTGATCAAGAATTAGACCCAACAGATCAGCAAGTTAGTTTTTAGTTGCAATAAACTCAACTGGTGTCTTGATCAAACAATTTTTGAGCAAAGAAGGTTTATTTGGACATTTTGGTCAAAAATTACACAAAGTAATTACTCAGCTTCAGTTTTATTTAATACACTCAACTACCGCCTTGATTCAATCATTTTTTGAGCATAGAGAAGACTCTATTTGGGCATTTTGATCAAGAATTAGTCCTAAGAGATGAGCAGGTCAAATTTTTTGTTACAATATACTCAACTGGTGTCTTGATCAATCAATTTTCGAATACAGAGCGTGTTTAAGAGTTAGAGCAATAGAGAAACAAGTTAAACACGCCCACACTCTATGTTCCATGTCATAATCACGTCAAACCACTTCACAGAAAACTGTATATACGGTCGTAGTAAAAAAACACAACTTCATATTTACAATTTATTTAATTAAATTATTGTTATAACAAATATTCAAACTTAAGCAATTAGTATGGCCGTTTTGCGATTCACCTTCCACTGAAATACAAAAAAAAACAAATGAGGACTATAATAATGACAAGTATAGAATAGGATACGTAAAATCGAACCCCTGTTTTTCTAATTAGTTTTTATTTGATCAATCAAACCCTGATAACCCTCTCTGTAGTCTTAAAACCCTTCAAGGACCTCATAAAAAGATAGTTGTTTAATAAAATGTTAGGTTTCACTTCATTAAACTGTTCTAGTCCAAGCTTTTTTCTTGTTTCCCTCGTATATTATCCTCTGATTCTTCAATCTTCATATCAATCGAAAAAAACAATCAAAATCTAATATTTGAACTCCACGGTTTGTAAAAAACAATCACATACACTTTAACTAGTAAATCTAATGTTTAGAATGTGGTTGAAGTAGTGAAACCAAGCCAATCGAGCTCGTACATTATAAAAGATGAAATTAAGATATAAATACGAAGTTTAGAAAGACTTGGGCTTTATATAAATAGAATGCAGAGTTTTTACATTGCTTTAAATAAAATAGAGATGAAATTGAGGTTATGTAACATTAATTTTAATATAAACCTGTATGTTTACTTACTAAGCAGTGGCAGTGGCACTAGCACTAGCGCTAGCGTATCCTTTTCCTCCTCCACAACCTCCTCCGCAACTTCCTCCTGGAAAATATATTTTTTTTTCAAATGTCCGATAATACAGAGCGTACCATGCAATAAATTAAAAAAAGTTGTAAAACGTGCAATGAATCAAATCAAATAAAGTGCATCAGCAAAAAAACCAACAAGCCCCTTCGACCTCATATTTTTATCGCAAGGTCTTACCTCCCCCTTTTTGGTGTCCTCCCCCATAACCACCTCCGCTATAACCGCCGCTGCCACCCTCGTATCCTAATACATATCATAATATAAAACAATGTCAACAAATAATTTTTAACGTTTTTTTTTTCTTAAAAAACATTAAAAACTATAATAGAATTTTTGATTGTTGTAATAACCTCCTTTTTCTCCTCCGTATCCTCCGTTTCCGCCTCCGAAACCTCCTCCGCCTCCTCCCCCTTTACCGAATCCACCGTCATCGAATATAATAGCTCCGCTTCCTCCTTTACCACCACCCCCCGAATATCCTCCCCCGGAACCGAAACCACCTCCGTTACCACCGCCTTGTCCCCCTTGATCTCCTCCAAATATATCAACGGAACCAGTGGAGTATCCTAAGGAGGTAAATTCATTTCTAAATTTTTTATTGATGCGATTGTATAAAAACTTTTGTACTCATACTCATATCGTTATATAAAATTTTTACCTCCTCCTTGTCCTCCCGCTCCACCACCTCCGTGTCCGCCTGATCCGCCATATCCACCTCCTGATTTACCTCCGCTTCCTCCCGCACCTCCGCCACCTCCGAAACCACCTGATCCGCTATATCCACCTCCAGATTTACCTCCGCTTCCTCCCGCACCTCCGCCACCTCCGAAACCACCACCGCCGCCTTGTCCTATACCTCCACCTCCTCCATGTCCACTACTTCCGTAACCTAGAATAAATAACAGTTTATGTTAAATGATAATTGGAATAATTCGTAGAAAAGTTTATACCTCCACTTCCGCCTCCATCTCCACCACCAAAACTACCTCCGCTACCGCTTCCGCTTCCGTAACTTCCCCCTTTACTACCACCAAAACCTAAAAACGTTATTTGGTGTAAAGTTTGGTTGAGAATAACAAGTAAATCAAATTTTACCTCCAGATCCTCCTGAACCTCCATGTCCTCCTAAATCACCACCTCCGAATCCGCCGCCGTTACCTGCTCCACCTCCAAAACCACCTCCGCCTCCTTTACCACCTCCAAATCCTAAAACAAAATATAATATAAGATTATTAAAATAGTAACACATAAATTATATTTTACCTCCAGATTCTCCTGAGCCCCCATGTCCTCCAAATCCGCCTCCGTTACCTGATCCATCTCCACCAAAACCTCCGTCGCCACTTCCCCCACCGTGGCCAGATCCTCCACCGCTACCTCCTCCATACCCTTTAGTGATAATAACGATATTAAAATTTTAATAGTTTATAGGTTATAAATTTATTCACCTCCAGCTCCCGATCCACCTCCACTTGATCCACTGCTACCGTAACCACCTGCACCACCTTTTCCTCCTCCATAACCTGGAAAAGGAAACACGTTATTTCTTATTTGCAAACACCAAATTTAGTATCTATTTGGTCAATAGAAGATAGATTTATCAATGGTGGTTCTAAATGCTTGGAGATAGAACCAAAACGGTTTATGGTGGTCCAACGAAAGACGTTTACAGAGCTGGTTCCGTACCCCGTACCACGTACCCCAATACCCCGTTTTTATTATGTTTTTAAATTGTTAATTGACTCCAAATCCAAATAATACAAATTAAGAATTTGTTAGCGGTTGTTACATACAAAAAACTGATCGAAAGGAAATAAAAGAGGTTAAAGAAATGATTACCTCCTCCACCTCCAAAATTACCCCAATAGCCTCTGTCTAAATAATTACCACAACCGAAATTTAAAAACGGATTCGAATTGTAGACGCAACCTAAAAAAATATAGATAAAGTAAAAGTGTAAGTTAAAGGAAAGTGAATAGTGTTATAATATAGTTATTTATTTTTGTGTTACCTCCGCTTGAACTACCTCCAAATCCTCCTCCTCCTCCTCCTCCTCCGCCAAATCCGCCTCCTTTACCTCCGCCGAAGCCTCCGCCCCAGCCTCCTCCGCCTCCTCCACCTCCGCCGCTTCCGAAACCTCCACCGAAGCCTCCTCCCGAGCCTCCGCTTAGAAGACCTCCAAGTAAACCACCTTTTTTATCAAAGCTCCGTTTTTCTCGTTGATGAACATGATCATCATCCCTTTCCAGTGACTGAAAAATTATCAAAATTCGTTTTTTCAAAATTTATATCTCGAAATACTCAAAAACAGTTTTTGGTTATCGATTTGAAACGTTGGTGAAGATCGATGTGTTTGAAAGGAAAATTAGGACTTACCGATGAATCTTCAGCTAGTTTTCCATCGTCGATTTGATCCCTAAACACAAAACTACGTTTCGACCCTTCGTTATCTTCACTGTGCACTACACCACTCGGGGGTCTGTTCGGTTTCGTTTCAGCGTAAGTGCTGAAGATGGCAGCGCCCACGACCAGTGATATCAACCACTTCATAATCGCAATTGTGGATTCGTAAATTGTAATATTCCTTATATAGTTTGGAGGTCACGATTTTGATGGATTACGTAACGGAGAAACGTCAAATCGTAATACAGATGAAGTTGCATATGTACATCCTGTTTACGGCGTGATTTCGGTTTTCTTTCAGTAATGAGAATTGTAGTATTGGGATAATAATGAATACATACCGTTTTTGATTTGAAAAAATATTCAATTGCGAAAATATAGAATATTTCATTTCATTTATTAGAAATATGAGTTTCTATTAGTGGTAGAATAAGATTTATGTATACACGAACGAATTGATGGGGAATTTTGTAAAAAATTTGAAAAAGTACACGTTTTTTTATGGAATTTTTAAATTTTTAAAATGGTCGTGAATCAAGATTTATTTTTTTTTTAATTTCAAAACATCTCCTACTTTTACTATTTTTTAATGTGATCAGTATATTTTATTATAAGTGAAGTCATTAGAATTATGACACATTTATTTAAAAAATATCAAAATTTTATCATTATGGGACTGTCGGTTATCAAGATATAGTATCTTGAATTCAACTTTATTACCCAAATCTATTTTGACTCGAATTGCCTCAACTAATCAATATATGATTTTATAAGTGGAATCTCTAGAATTATGACACATTTTTCTATAAACTGTCAAATTTTCACTATTATCGGACTGTTGGTAACCAAGATATAGTATCTTGAAGTCAATTTTACTACCAAAATCTTTTACATCTTCTACTTTTAGTCATAATTCCTCAACTAATGGATATATGATTTTATAAGTGAAATCACTAGAATTATGACACATTTTTCTATAAACTGTCAAATTTTCACTATTTTCGGACCGTTGGTAACCAAAATATAGTATCTCGAAATTAATTATACTACCAAAATCTTTTACATCTTCTACTTTTAGTCATAATCCCTCAACTAATCAATATATAATTTTTTAAGCAAAATCACTAGAATTATGATACATTTTTTTATAAACAGTCAAATTTTCACTATTATCAGACCGTTAGTAATCAAGATATAGTATCTTGAAGTCAATTTTACTACCAAAATCTTTTACATCTTCTACTTTTAGTCATAATTCCCCAACTGATCAAAAAATGATTTTATAAGTGAAATCACTAGAATTATGACACATTTTTTTATAAACTGTCAAATTTTCACTATTATCGGAGCGTTGGTAACCAAGATATAGTATCTTGAAGTCAATTTCACTACCAAAATCTTTAACATCTTCTACTTTTAGTCATAATTCCTCAACTAATGGATATATGATTTTATAAGTGAAATCACTAGAATTATGACACATTTTTCTATAAACTGTCAAATTTTCACTATTTTCGGACCGTTGGTAACCAAAATATAGTATCTCGAAATTAATTATACTACCAAAATCTTTTACATCTTCTACTTTTAGTCATAATCCCTCAACTAATCAATATATGATTTTATAAGCAAAATCACTAGAATTATGATACATTTATTCATAGACTGTCAAATTTTCACTATTTTTGGACCGTTGATAACCAAGATATAGTATCTTGAAATTAATTATACTACCAAAATCTTTTACATCTTCTACTTTTAGTCATAATCCCTCAACTAATCAATATATAATTTTTTAAGCAAAATCACTAGAATTATGATACATTTTTTTATAAACAGTCAAATTTTCACTATTATCAGACCGTTAGTAATCAAGATATAGTATCTTGAAGTCAATTTTACTACCAAAATCTTTTACATCTTCTACTTTTAGTCATAATTCCCCAACTGATCAAAAAATGATTTTATAAGTGAAATCACTAGAATTATGACACATTTTTTTATAAACTGTCAAATTTTCACTATTATCGGACCGTTGGTAACCAAGATATAGTATCTTGAAGTCAATTTCACTACCAAAATCTTTAACATCTTCTACTTTTATTCATAATTCCTCAACTAATCAATATATGATTTTATAAGTGGAATCTCTAGAATTATGACACATTTTTCTATAAACTGTCAAATTTTCACTATTATCGGACTGTTGGTAACCAAGATATAGTATCTTGAAGTCAATTTTACTACCAAAATCTTTTACATCTTCTACTTTTAGTCATAATTCCTCAACTAATGGATATATGATTTTATAAGTGAAATCACTAGAATTATGACACATTTTTCTATAAACTGTCAAATTTTCACTATTTTCGGACCGTTGGTAACCAAAATATAGTATCTTGAAGTCAATTTTACTAGAGAAAAATCTTTAACATCTTCTACTTTTAGTCATAACTCCCCAACTGATCAAAAAATGATTTTATAAGTGAAATCACTAGAATTATGACACATTTTTTTATAAACTGTCAAATTTTCACTATTATCAGACCGTTAGTAACCAAGATATAGTATCTTGAAGTCAATTTTACTACCAAAATCTTTTACATCTTCTACTTTTAGTCATAATTCCCCAACTGATCAAAAAATGATTTTATAAGTGAAATCACTAGAATTATGACACATTTTTTTATAAACTGTCAAATTTTCACTATTATCGGACCGTTGGTAACCAAGATATAGTATCTTGAAGTCAATTTCACTACCAAAATCTTTAACATCTTCTACTTTTATTCATAATTCCTCAACTAATCAATATATGATTTTATAAGTGAAATCACTAGAATTATGACACATTTATTCATATACTGTCAAATTTTCACTATTTTTGGACCGTTGATAACCAAGATATAGTATCTTGAAATTAATTATACTACCAAAATCTTTTACATCTTCTACTTTTAGTCATAATCCCTCAACTAATCAATATATGATTTTATAAGCAAAATCACTAGAATTATGATACATTTTTTTATAAACTGTCAAATTTTCACTATTTTGGGACAGTTGATAACCAAGATATAGTATCTTGAAGTTAATTATACTACCAAAATCTTTTACATCTTCTGCTTTTAATCATAATTCCTCAACTAATCAATATATTTGCTTTTATAAGTGAAATCACTAGAATTATGACATATTTATTCATAAACTGTCACTATTTTGGAACCGTCAGTTACCAAGATACAGTATCTTGAAGTCAATTTTAACATTGAAACGTCACCATCCTCTAATTTTGTCTATAAAGTGAAACGTATTAGGCAACAAGATACTAATTCATCATTAAGCCTATTTATACTATAATTTGAAAATATTTTAGAGTAATCTAGATTATATACGAGGCGTAGAGAAAAATAGTAATATTTAAGATTTAAAAAAAGTAAGTACTAGTAAAAAAATTTATATTTACATTTAACAACGGAAATCTAATAGAATATTTCGCTTAATATGCTTAATTCAATTAAAAAAAAAAGACAAAGAAAGAAATCGATGACTAGTAGTTAAATTATACAGGGTAAAACGCAAAAGTAGTAACCCAAGATCAATTTCAAGAACTGTTATCTCATCTAAATTCTCACAAACGTATAATTATAATTATCGACCACATAATAATTATAATTAATACAAATTTACCGTTGATTCCGAATAAACGATTAACTTTTTTTAAGGAAACTATTAAGTAAAATACGACCATATAAACAAACAAACAACAACAAACATTGTTAATTAAATTCAAAAAAAAAATAGGAATCCCAAAATAACGATAATATAAAAATCACAAACGCCTCGCGGAAACCTGATTTAAATAATTTAATTAATAAATCAGCGTCGCGCTAATAAAAAATTAACGTCCACACAACACCAGCGACTGTCCCTCTTACCAAATAACAAAATTCGATTGGGAACTGGTCTATTATCCACACTATGGGCATCAAGGACCACCAGGAGGAGACGTTGGTCATGGAAGAGAAAGAAATTGAAGACCACGTCATCTGTGAGTGTCCAGTATTTCCACGCGCGCGGTTCAAATACTTGAGCAAGTCTATTGTTGTTAAAAGCTTCAAGGAAAAGCGTCCGATCGGTTTTACATCGACTTTTCGATATTTCTAAGACAATCTGTATTTTTATCTAGACCATTCACTTCGCAGGACATTTACAGGACTATCTGGTACATTTAGAACGTAAAGTTCACCTTATTAAACGGCTTGTGGACTTCTACTCAGAGGTAGATGTCCTTGTTGCTATAAATCCTTATCACCAGTCCTAAATCCTTCATATTGGTGAAAATACGTAACTTAGAAGAAGAAACTACGGAATCTGATAGTTGGACTCATGGATAGAACAGGAAGACTTACCCAAAATGAAGCAACAATTTTCCACATTTTGGTTCAGGAATTGATTGCAGAAAACGCTCAATAATGATCTCATTGATGGTTCGAGGGTGTTCCATGGGTTGTTCTTCAAATAAGTAAGGAATATAAGGTTCGATGCCTCCCAAAATTACTTTCGAAATCTCATTTGCACTCATTTGAATTGAAACAAACATTATTCCAATGAAACATTAGAAAACTTCACGTGATCTAGATAGATCCTCAGTTTGGATTACCAAATTGTACAAATAAGGGTATGTTGCTAGAAAATTACCTGGTATTCAAACCGCTTCTTGAAGTCTCACCAGGTCGCAAAATATTTCTCACAGTTCATCAAGTAAGAATACAATTTGTAGCTTAAGATCGTGCTAGAATCAACTTGTTAAGAAATCTTTTACATCTTCTACTTTTAGTCATAATTCTTCATTTAATCAATGTATGATTTTATAAGTGAAATCACTAGATTTATGACACATTTTTTTATAAACTGTCAAATTTTCACTATTATCGGACCGTTGTTAACCAAGATATAGTATCTTGAAGTCAATTTTACTACCAAAATCTTTAACATCTTCTACTTTTAGTCATAATTCCCCAACTGATCAATAAATGATTTTATAAGCAAAATCACTAGAATTATGATACATTTTTTTATAAACTGTCAAATTTTCACTATTTTGGGACAGTTGATAACCAAGATATAGTATCTTGAAGTCAATTTTACTACCAAAATCTTTTACATCTTCTACTTTTAGTCATAATCCCTCAACTGATCAAAAAATGATTTTATAAGTGGAATCACTAGAATTATGACACATTTTTTTATAAACTGTCAAATTTTCACTATTATCGAACCGTTGGTAACCAAAATATAGTATCTTGAAGTCAATTTCACTACCAAAATCTTTAACATCTTCTACTTTTAATCATAATTCCTCAACTAATCAATATATGATTTTATAAGTGAAATCACTAGAATTATGACACATTTTTTTATAAACTGTCAAATTTTCACTATTATCGGACCGTTGGTAACCAAGATATAGTATCTTGAAGTCAATTTCACTACCAAAATCTTTTACAACTTCTACTTTGACTCAAATTTCCTCATCTAATCAATATATGATTTTATAAGTGAAGTCACTAGGATTTCGACACATTTCTTTATAAATTGTCAAATTTTCACTATTATCGGACCGATGGTAGCCAAGATATAGTAAATTGAAGTCAATTTTACTACCAAAATCTTTTACATCTTCTACTTTTAGTCATAATTCATCAACTAATTAATGTATGATTTTATAAGTGAAGTCACTAGAATTATGACACATTCCTTCGTAAACAGTCAATTTTTCACTATTTTTGGACCGTTGGTAACCAAGATATAGTATCTCGAAGTCAATTTTACTACCAAAATCTTTTACATCTTCTACTTTGTCTCAAATTTCCTCAACTAATCAATAAATGATTTTATAAGTGAAATCACTAGAATAATGACACATTTCTTTATAAACTGTCAAATTTTCAATATTATCGGACAGTTGGTAACCAAGATATAGTATCTCGAAGTCAATTTTACTACCAAAATCTTTTACATCTTCTACTTTGTCTCAAATTTCCTCAACTAATCAATAAATGATTTTATAAGTGAAGTCACTAGATTTATGACACATTTCTTTATAAACTGTCACTATTTTGGGACCGTCAGTTACCAAGATACAAAATCCTTAGCTAAATCGATACATGGATGCTTAGCTATCCAAAAAGCAAAAACTGCATCGGAAGAAAATAATTAACGAGAAAAAATGATAAATAACTCATCCAAGAAAAGTATAAACAGATACTGGAGTCAATTAAAAAAAAACAAAACATAAAAAAAACATCAAAACATAAAACATTTTTCCTTATCATATGTACAAGACTTTCCCAACAATTATCGAATTATTTCAATAAATATAAGTTATAAAAGACATAATACGTTATCTAAATATTTTACTAAATTAAAATACGCCGTCTACATAGGGCAGACATCTCAGTATATCGAAAATAGACTAAAAGGTCATCAAGACTAATTTAGTAACAGAAAAGACTTGAAATCGAGAAAATTTAGAAGCGGAGACATATTAAAAGATATAAGAAATAAGAAATTAAAGAAATTTAAATAATAATTTATAATTTGATTGCGGGTACGTCACTGTTTGGATGTGTCTAACGTAAGATCATAAAACAGATAGATTACAATCAATTTGCAGCAATCATTTTGCCATGAAGAACATTTTACATTATCAAGGTTAATACAGATGATGTCATAGTTATTCCCTGGTATTATAATCGTAATTGAATTATATTTTGTTTATTGTTAGTTTTACTAATTCTTATTTCCATTTACTGAATAAAAAAATATTCTTTATATAATAAATAAAGTGATTTTTTACGACAATTTCCTTGGTATATATTTAACAGATTCATAGCATGTCAAACAAATATTTTAACCCCATTTTCTCTCTTTTCTTCTTATTTTTATTATTTATTTGATCTTCTCACTTGAATGTCTTCAGCACTTCGAACCACATCTTCCCATTCTTATTTTGCTACATGGTATATACTGTCTGTGCTTTTAGTGAAATGCCTGTCAAAACCATCCAAAAACCTCCTACAAAAGTTACGTTTTCTTTTAAGCAACACTGCCCGAATCTTCCTCCAGGTATTTTTCTAAAACTGCTTTGGTCTAAAAGAACGATGCCCAATTTGTTCTTTGGCAATTCGTAGATAGGTTGCTCGGTGATCTGGGGTTCATTTGGGACCAGTTGCTGTCGTTTTTAGCTCAAGGTTAGTTACTTTAAGTCTTCTTCTAACTTTGCAGCCAATCCTCGCTTTGAGGTCTTGTTTAACTTGAGCACCAGTGAGGTCTCGATGTCTGAGTGATGTACTGACAATGAATCGTTCATATCTTTAAAACTTGTATCTTTTTCTTCATGAACTGCGTCTTCTATGGAAGTTAATCTCTTGGTAAAGACGGTAAATTCTGAAAACAGCAAGTTGTGATTCATGTTCAACGAACTGTCTACTTCCTGCCTTGTCGAACGAGAACGATGCCCAATTTGTTCTTTGGCAAATCGTAGATAGGTTGCTCGATGATCTGGGGTTCATTTGGGACCAGTTGCTGTCGTTTTTAGCTCAAAGTTAGTTACTTTAAGTCTTCTTCTAACTTTCCAGCCAATCCTCGCTTTGAGGTCTTGTTTAACTTGAGCACCAGTGAGGTCTCGATGTCTGAGTGATGTACTGACAATGAATCGTTCATATCTTTAAAACTTGTATCTTTTTCTTCATGAACTGCGTCTTCTATGGAAGTTAATCTCTTGGTAAGGACGTTAAATTCTAGAAACAGTGAATTGTGATTCATGTTCAACGAACTGTCTACTTCTCGCCTTGTCCAACGAGAACGATGCCCAATTTGTTGTTTGGTAATTAGTAGACGTGTTGCTCGATGATCTGGGGTTCATTTGGGACCAGTTGCTGTCGTTTTTAGCTCAAAGTTAGTTACTTTAAGTCTTCTTCTAACTTTGCAGCCAATCCTCGCTTTGAGGTCTTGTTTAACTTGAGCACCAGTGAGGTCTCGATGTCTGAGTGATGTACTGACAATGAATCGTTCATATCTTTAAAACTTGTATCTTTTTCTTCATGAACTGCGTCTTCTATGGAAGTTAATCTCTTGGTAAAGACGGTAAATTCTGAAAACAGCAAGTTGTGATTCATGTTCAACGAACTGTCTACTTCCTGCCTTGTCGAACGAGAACGATGCCCAATTTGTTCTTTGGCAAATCGTAGATAGGTTGCTCGATGATCTGGGGTTCATTTGGGACCAGTTGCTGTCGTTTTTAGCTCAAAGTTAGTTACTTTAAGTCTTCTTCTAACTTTCCAGCCAATCCTCGCTTTGAGGTCTTGTTTAACTTGAGCACCAGTGAGGTCTCGATGTCTGAGTGATGTACTGACAATGAATCGTTCATATCTTTAAAACTTGTATCTTTTTCTTCATGAACTGCGTCTTCTATGGAAGTTAATCTCTTGGTAAGGACGTTAAATTCTAGAAACAGTGAATTGTGATTCATGTTCAACGAACTGTCTACTTCTCGCCTTGTCCAACGAGAACGATGCCCAATTTGTTGTTTGGTAATTAGTAGACGTGTTGCTCGATGATCTGGGGTTCATTTGGGACCAGTTGCTGTCGTTTTTAGCTCAAAGTTAGTTACTTTAAGTCTTCTTCTAACTTTGCAGCCAATCCTCGCTTTGAGGTCTTGTTTAACTTGAGCACCAGTGAGGTCTCGATGTCTGAGTGATGTACTGACAATGAATCGTTCATCTCTTTAAAATTTGTATCTTTTTCTTCATGAACTGCGTCTTCTATGGAAGTTAATCTCTTGGTAAAGACGGTAAATTCTGAAAACAGCAAGTTGTGATTCATGTTCAACGAACTGTCTACTTCTCGCCTTGTCGAACGAGAACGATGCCCAATTTGTTCTTTGGCAATTCGTAGATAGGTTGCTCGATGATCTGGGGTTCATTTGGGACCAGTTGCTGTCGTTTTTAGCTCAAAGTTAGTTACTTTAAGTCTTCTTCTAACTTTGCAGCCAATCCTCGGTTTGAGGTCTTGTTTAACTTGAGCACCAGTGAGGTCTCGATGTCTGAGTGATGTACTGACAATGAATCGTTCATCTCTTTAAAACTTGTATCTTTTTCTTCATGAACTGCGTCTTCTATGGAAGTTAATCTCTTGGTAAAGACGGTAAATTCTGAAAACAGCAAGTTGTGATTCATGTTCAACGAACTGTCTACTTCTAGCCTTGTCGAACGAGAACGATGCCCAATTTGTTGTTTGGTAATTAGTAGACGTGTTACTCGATGATCTGGGTTTCATTTGGGACCTTTTGCTGTCGTTTTTAGCTCAAAGTTAGTTACTTTAAGTCTTCTTCTAACTTTGCAGCCAATCTTCGCTTTGAGGTCTTGTTTAACTTGAGCACCAGTGAGGTCTCGATGTCTGAGTGATGTACTGACAATGAATCGTTCATCTCTTTAAAATTTGTATCTTTTTCTTCATGAACTGCGTCTTCTATGGAAGTTAATCTCTTGGTAAAGACGGTAAATTCTGAAAACAGCAAGTTGTGATTCATGTTCAACGAACTGTCTACTTCTAGCCTTGTCGAACGAGAACGATGCCCAATTTGTTCTTTGGCAATTCGTAGACGTGTTACTCGATGATCTGGGTTTCATTTGGGACCTTTTGCTGTCGTTTTTAGCTCAAAGTTAGTTACTTTAAGTCTTCTTCTAACTTTGCAGCCAATCTTCGCTTTGAGGTCTTGTTTAACTTGAGCACCAGTGAGGTCTCGATGTCTGAGTGATGTACTGACAATGAATCGTTCATCTCTTTAAAATTTGTATCTTTTTCTTCATGAACTGCGTCTTCTATGGAAGTTAATCTCTTGGTAAAGACGGTAAATTCTGAAAACAGCAAGTTGTGATTCATGTTCAACGAACTGTCTACTTCTAGCCTTGTCGAACGAGAACGATGCCCAATTTGTTCTTTGGCAATTCGTAGATAGGTTGCTCGATGATCTGGGGTTCATTTGGGACCAGTTGCTGTCGTTTTTAGCTCAAAGTAGTTACTTTAAGTCTTCTTCTGACTTTCCAGCAATTCCTCGTGTTTCTTAGAGGTTTTATTCTTGATTAATTCATCGTCATATAGCGCAGCCTCTTTCCTTGGTTAAATTTATCAATTGTAGTCGATTATCTTGTAGTTTGTTTCTTTTCTTTCTGCCTATAGTCTAATTTGACTGGACTAATACGGCGTTTGGTATCACATAAGACGTTTTATACTATCTGAGAAGAATTAAAAATGATTTAGGAAGTTATTGAAGATTCGATTTAGAGAAATAGATTAAAAAATTACGATTTCTACCAATAAAAATATTTCCAATACGAATTTTGTATATATATATATATATATATATATATATATATATATATATATATATATATATATATATATATATATATATATATATATATCATTATATGTTTGTAAATGTTTGATTTTGAGTCTCTAATTTTTGAAAACCGAATAAAAATTCAACGTTTCGACTTTTTTTGTTCTACGAATGATAATAACGCATCAGCTTTTCCCTGTGGTAACGAGATTCTCCACGTAGATCCGATCGGAAGATTTCTGCTCTCGATTTCGTGCGACTCGAACGCCACCGACTGCCCTGACGTTTAAACTACGAACTAAACAGTAAAAGTGCACGCCCGAGTTACGTCTGTATTGTCGGTTAAATAAAAATTGTAAAATTACTTGTGATTGGTTAATTATGTGTTGTGATCATACAAAATAAATTTCATTTTTTCCTTACGCATTCGTTTGTTATGTACAAGGTACAATTTCATTCAGATTTTTTAGACTAGTGCTGTATTATTTGAGTTGGCTTCTTCGTTGTGTTATTTGTTGTTTTCACATCACGCATCGGATATAATCGAATTTTTCGCTTAATTTATTTTTTTGTTTTATATACGAATGCATTTAGCGCATACATATTACTGTGTATAATTTTTTTTGTAATAAATTTTTTGTATAAATGATACGTTTTTTCGTATGGCATCAGGTATCATCTTTTTATGTTTTCCCCCCCACAGAAAAGAAACTAAAACAATAAATTAAACTAAAATAAATAATTAAATAATGAACTTTTGATGTATTTAATGAACGGTTGAATGTTTGTTGGATTAGAATAGAAAAAAAATCATTTCGATAGTGTTTCCATCAGAAAAATTCACGAAATTTGGTTTTTAGAGTGGAAAAAGCGAATTTGATTACAATTAAGGTAAGTTTAGGTCGACTGATGTCGGTAGAAAGCATGTTTTGGTCGAATGATTAGAATAAAAACAAATTAATAATTAAAAAAATAAATATTTTAATATATTAAAAAACATAACCTAAAATTTATTAACACTACCTTTATCTTTCACGGAAATTGAGATCGTATCCTAATTTATACCCCTATTATTTCAAAAATGACCTATTTACGATTGGGGTAGGTCGGCGGTCGTAGCAAAGGGTGAGGCTGCGGATTGGGGTTGAAACATGATGTAATATCTGCCTCTCTTAGTACTCTCACGAAAATTTGATATACAAGGTGTCTATTTTATTCTATATATTCTATTTTATATACAGAGTGATTGATATACATTTTAAAATTATTTACAATCTGCCATGTTTTTTAAATAACACACCCTATATTTTATTTCATATTTGAAATCACCTTGACTTTCCCATTATGATTATAAAGATTTATCGTGTATACTTTCACTTACTCACATAAAATACAGGGTGGTTTATTTAAAAAAAAATCGAGAAAATAATGTATTGGTATTTTGATTCACCCTGTATCAGATTCGATGAATAATTACAAGATAAATGATTTTTTAGAATTTTCACTACTATTCGAATGTTTTGGCAATAACGGATCTTCATTTTTGAATTTATCTTAGAATATACAGGGTGTTGAACTTGTTACGATTTCTATAGAAAATAGGTTGTAACTTTTTAAATACCCCGTATAACACATCAAAACTATATATTATTGTAATGAGGAAGTCAAGCTGATTCCAAATGTGAAATAAAATACAGGGTGGTTTATTTTAAAAAATCGAGCAAATAATGTATTAGTATTTTGATCCACCCTGTATCAGATTCGATGAATAATTACAAGATAAATGATTTTTTAGAATTTTCACTACTATTCGAATGTTTTGGCAATAACGGATCTTCATTTTTGAATTTATCTTAGAATATACAGGGTGTTGAACTTGTTACGATTTCTATAGAAAATAGGTTGTAACTTTTTAAATACCCCGTATAACACATCAAAACTATATATTATTGTAATGAGGAAGTCAAGCTGATTCCAAATGTGAAATAAAATACAGGGTGGTTTATTTTAAAAAATCGAGCAAATAATGTATTAGTATTTTGATCCACCCTGTATCAGATTCGATGAATAATTACAAGATAAATGATTTTTTAGAATTTTCACTACTATTCGAATGTTTTGGCAGTAACGGATCTTCATTTTTGAATTTGTCTTAGAATATACAGGGTGTTGAACTTATTACGATTTTTAAAATAGGTTGTAACTTTTTGAATACCCCGTAAAACACATCAAAACTACATATTATTATAATGGGGAAGTTAAGCTGTTTCCAAATATGCAATAAAATATAGGGTGTTTCATTAAAAAAAATATAACTTTGATATGGCACATCATACTGGAACACCCTGTAAGATTATTAATTATTTTAAAATGCGAAGACTAATGATGGCTATAATTCCCCAAATTTTCAAATTTATATCTCGAAGGAAAAAGAAGTCATTGAAATTAATCAAACTAATCGATCACCCTGTATACAAGGTCACTAATTAAATCTAAAATATTTCGATTTTCTTCTATTTGCCATATTTAACGTCTTCAATAGTTTCATAAAGTTTTTTATTTCGTATCTTTAACTTAAATGTTTACAAAAAAATTCATTTTTTCCTTTTTATTTTGCCCCACTTACTTCGCCCTAAATCGTCATATTTCGAGCTCCTTCGTTTTATATCGATACACCCCGTATTTTTTATAGAGGTCGTAATATAGATAAACCCTGTATTTCATTAATTATATACATACACAGGACGATAAGTTTATAGTAAATATTAATAATTAACGTGAAAAAAAAACATTAATAATATTTACAAGTACAATTAAATCACGTAGATTTTTTTCCTAAACTGTTTATTATATATACAATTAAGTATCAAGTAAGCCTATAATATCAATTATGTTACATAACCTCATTATTTGAACTTTTTATGACGATGTATCTAATCTCTACAAAAAATATTCATTATTATAAATTAGACGTGTAAATGTGAATCCTAATCGTTTTTATTTATATAAATGTAATTTTCAAATAATAACATTGTTTGTTTCTCAAATATTTATAAGGATTTTTGCAGTCAACTTAAAACAGACAATAAATAATCAGGAAATATATCTTATGATAATGTAGAATAACATAACCTATGTTTAGTTAAAAATAGGTAATAATGTTATATTTAAAATGTTTCAAAATTATAATTAAAATAATGAGTATATTGAATAAGATGCATAGACACGCCCATTTATGGCATCAATACGATACCAGCACCACAAAGCGGTCAAAAGATGTACTAATAAAAGAAATCCTGACAATTTCATACAGTTGACTCACTAATACTTAGATGGCGTTAAAAACTTCAATTAATTATACGAGGACTATATAAAAGTAGTGTAGTTGTTTAATAATGCCTCATTTTTTACTCAAACGACAGAGTAATACAAGTAGTTAATTAGAAATGGGTTTTAAATACCCGACTTGCGTCTAATCGTTTCATTTTAAGGACTAGGTGACTGTTAGATCATTTATTTGGATTACGAGATCATTAATCCTTGCCAAACGTTGACAGATGATAAAGTAGTCGATTTTCCAAGTGTTTTAGATTAAACGAATTCTACAATACGGTGATGGAGAAAAATGAAAAATTTATAATTAACTGTTACTTGTATTGTACACAAAGCTATAACGAAAATGCTCTACAGGGTGGCTCTGTTTGAATTAATTGTATAAAAAGATTTTAAAGAAATAAAAACGTCATAAATTGTTCGAATATACAGGTCGTTTCGTATTGATCGATGAACCTAACCTTAAAAAAGTCATGTTTAATGCTATCTACTTGATACAAACCCTGTAACTAGCGGCATCTATGAGAGTTAGATGTAAAAACATGTATTCTGATGAAATTTTATCATAATGCTGCCAGGAAGTTCGACAAAATCGTTGAAAATTTGTACAACTGGGTTGCTTTTTTTGAAGCACCCCGTAAAAAAGTCCATTATTTCAAACACGTGGATTTCAATAAATAACTTTAAATAGATACTGTTTTTAAATGACATTTCCAATTGATTATGAAGATTTTATATAAAAAACTTGATAATTTTCGTATTTTCTTCGTCTGTACTATACGTCATTGACTAATTCCCGTTCGATTCATCCTTAAATTATCCTTATAATCCTCATAAAAACAATAGACTAACTTCATCACCCTCATAAACTCATCGAAGAAAAGAATAATTAAAAAATCCACCTGAAAACTTGATTACTTCTTTTCACTCGCCCGGAGAGAATTGTCTGCGCGCCCACGGTCATAACCGACTAGCGGCGTTGCCAAGTTTATTTAAATTCTTCCAAAATACGAACCAAGTTGGTCGGAAAATATCAGAACTTCCTTCCGAGGTATTCAAACCTACTTATCGTACATATTCCAATTCAAAAATTGATTTATTACGTGCGTAACAAGAAAAAATGTTTAGAGAGAGAAAAATCCGTTTTCTGTCAGTGCATTTGTTTTTTTCTAGTCCTTTAAAAGGCAAAATATCTATCAATAAATAAAAAAACTTTTCATTTCTAATAGTAGCTTCAATTTTTTGAATTAACTCCGAATATAAGAAACGTTTTTTCGTAATTTTGCTTCACCTGGTACATTGTATTTATAATACAAAAGATTTTGAACATTAGTTGGAAACATTACGTTGATGTGGGCTATAACAAGTCTTCAAATAAATCACAAAATTATGCAGAAATCCCAACAGAAGTCATGGTTAAAGATTTGTTTTGAATTTCAGTCTGGCAACACCCATACCAAGTCATGTGACATATTTTTTGTCAAAAATCGAGTATTTTTTTGAGACCAGTAACCAGATCTGGACTATACGGTGGATGAGGAACCAATCAGTTCAATTTAATCATCGTTGCTATCGACTCGTGAATCGGTGCATTGTCTAAGTTTCTTCTTCGACATATAAGGCCGTTTTTCCTTGATTTTTTCATCCAAAAACTCTATATGGTATTCGATATTGATTATCTCTTCCTTTTGAAGATATTCGATGTACAATATTCCATACACATACCAAAATACTGGAGCTATAACCTTCCCAGCTGATTCTGGGCCTTTGGACGCTTCGAACCTGGTTCACCGGCTGCAGTTCACTCAGATGATGATCGTTTTGATTCCGAAGTGAAATGATGGATCCATGTTTCATGTATTACTACATATAGATGCAAAAAACCTGATTAATCACGTGTAAACTTGACCAAACACTGATCTGTATCATTAACACGTTGTTGTTTTTGATCAACTGTGAATAAACGCGGTAACCACTTTGAAAAAAGCTTCCTCATGGTCAAATGGCCAATTCGTGGACTTTCTTGATGTTTCCTGGAGCAACCAACGTTCGTTGCATGACTACCAATAACAAATGGTCCTTTTCGATTGACCAGAGTCCAAATAAAACTTCTTTAATCATTGCTGAACTTCTACAGTATTTTTTTTATCAAAATACAAAGATAAATTAACACACGAAAACGTTTTGTATCTATTGTAGGGAAAATAACAAAAGTAGGTTTACTGAAATGACTGTCACTTTTTGTGTTGGTACTTCATAAACGTCAGTTGAATTTGACAATGACAGCGCCATCTGTGTGTCAGTCACGCGACTTGTGTTTTGATTTTTTAGTTATTCACGAACTTTGGGTTACTTCGTAAGTAAAAACCTCAACCCAAAAAGAGAAAATTATATTAATTCGACATGTTTACGTCATAAGACATCTGGTACGATGAAATATTACCAGAAAAGGTTTAAGCTCTTCAATTTATCAAGTCCCATCAAAAATACAAGAAATTCAAATTTCAAAAAGCGGATTTTAGTGAAACGTCGAAGCTCTAGTGAAATTCTAGTTAGTTACAATAAAATTTCAAGCTTTGGAAACTTTTTTTGTCAATTAGATTTTCAGAACCATCACAGTTTGTCTTTTTTTGCTTATTTTTTAAGTTATGAGGCTCGTAACTTTTTTAGAACGTCTCTATTATCTTTTCGATTATTTCAATCTGGTTAAACGATACGTGGAGGAGTTTTTTAGCTCTTCTTCTTTTTCCCCGTGTCTATCTAAAGTTTCACACAACTTATTATTAGATAATTCATTTGATGAATGGACTATAAGTTGAAAATACGTTTAATGTCAGAATTATGATCCAACTGGCAACGGCAAATCCTCATTTTGAGACCTTAGGTGTTTAGACTCCCGTGTAGGCGACGAAAATCGACGCAAGCGCTTTTCATTAGCGCCCTCTCCCGGTCGTCGCGTAAACTTCAGTCTGACCTGAACCACGGGGGTGCCCACCACCACGGCTAGGTCTATCGAATTTTTTCCTAAATCAACATTTTTTGAAAAAGTAAATAAATTAATGGAAATCTTCTAGTGGAAGTGCATATCGTTGAAATTTAGTGCCAAGTCTGTAGGTTTTTATATACATATATATATATATAGAGAAATATATAGAAAAATAAACCCACTTAATTCGAATACGGATTTTAGCGTTGTTTGTCAAAGTGTCGGGATAAAATGGGTGCCAAAGGTAGTGTGGAAGCGGCCAAAACCAATGCACAAAATTGGGGTATGTTAGAGGTAAGAAAAAAATTATTTACAATACTTATTTCGCCCGGTTTTCGCGGCCCATTCTGCAACGTAAAAGGGCAAGGTTTCTGAAGTAAACAACAAAATTTTATTTACTACAAAATAATGATTATGATTAAATTCGTTGAGATATCTACGAGGAAGCTCCAAGAAGTACGTGGTTTAACAAAAATTTTGTTTATTCATCGACGTAATCTCCCTACGATGATTTCACCCCTTTATTGTTGAAAAATCTTCGACCACCGAGACATTTTTCTAAATTTACAAACAGAAAATAATCCGAGGGTGCTAAATCTGGATAATATGCAGCAATTCAAACTTTAATTCATCAATTTTGGCCTTTGCAAGAACGAATTTGTGAGCTGGTGCATTATCTCGATGAAACAAAAAATTATTATGATTAAATTCGTTGAGATATCTACGAGGAAGCTCCAAGAAGTACGTGGTTTAACAAATATTTTGTTTATTCATCGACGTAATCTCCCTACGATGATTTCACCCCTTTATTGTTGAAAAATCTTCGACCACCGAGACATTTTTCTAAATTTACAAACAGAAAATAATCCGAGGGTGCTAAATCTGGAAAATATGCAGCAATTCAAACTTTAATTCATCAATTTTGGCCTTTGCAAGAACGAATTTGTGAGCTGGTGCATTATCTCGATGAAACAAAAAATTATTATGATTGTATTCGTTGAGATATCTACGAGGAAGCTCCAAGAAGTACGTGACACAAAGAAAAAACAAAAATTTTGTTTATTCATCGAGGTAATCTCCGTTTTACCTCCATCCACTTCTCCAAGCGGTGTTCAATGATTTCACCCCTTTATTGTTGAAAAATCTTCGACCACCGAGACATTTTTTCAAATCTACAAACAGAAAATAATCCGAGGGTGCTAAATCTGGAGAATATGCAGCAAATCAAACTTAAATTCATCAATTTTGGCCATTGCAAGAACGAATTTGTGAGCTGGTGCATTATCTCGATGAAACAAAAAATTATTATGATTGTATTCGTTGAGATATCTACGAGGAAGCTCCAAGAAGTACGTGACACAAAGAAAAAACAAAAATTTTGTTTATTCATCGAGGTAATCTCCGTTTTACCTCCATCCACTTCTCCAAGCGGTGTTCAATGATTTCACCCCTTTATTGTTGAAAAATCTTTGACCACCGAGACATTTTTTCAAATCTACAAACAGAAAATAATCCGAGGGTGCTAAATCTGGAGAATATGCAGCAAATCAAACTTAAATTCATCAATTTTGGCCATTGCAAGAACGAATTTGTGAGCTGGTGCATTATCTCGATGAAACAAAAAATTATTATGATTGTATTCGTTGAGATATCTACGAGGAAGCTCCAAGAAGTACGTGACACAAAGAAAAAACAAAAATTTTGTTTATTCATCGAGGTAATCTCCGTTTTACCTCCATCCACTTCTCCAAGCGGTGTTCAATGATTTCACCCCTTTATTGTTGAAAAATCTTTGACCACCGAGACATTTTTCTAAATTTACAAACAGAAAATAATCCGAGGGTGCTAAATCTGGAAAATATGCAGCAATTCAAACTTTAATTCATCAATTTTGGCCTTTGCAAGAACGAATTTGTGAGCTGGTGCATTATCTCGATGAAACAAAAAATTATTATGATTGTATTCGTTGAGATATCTACGAGGAAGCTCCAAGAAGTACGTGACACAAAGAAAAAACAAAAATTTTGTTTATTCATCGAGGTAATCTCCGTTTTACCTCCATCCACTTCTCCAAGCGGTGTTCAATGATTTCACCCCTTTATTGTTGAAAAATCTTCGACCACCGAGACATTTTTTCAAATCTACAAACAGAAAATAATCCGAGGGTGCTAAATCTGGAGAATATGCAGCAAATCAAACTTAAATTCATCAATTTTGGCCATTGCAAGAACGAATTTGTGAGCTGGTGCATTATCTTGATGAAACAACAGTTTCTTCTTAACCAAATGCTTGTTTTCATCGCTCAAATTATGCAATTATCCCAAAAAATCCGACGCAATGACCTTGCCTGCAAATGGAACGATCTTTCTCTTCTTTGGAGCCGATTCTTCCTTTTCCAATCCATTGTTTTGGTTGTTCTTTTAGTCCGGGTGTGAAGTGATGGACCCAAATTTCATCCTTGGTTATTAAACATTTCTAAACACTCTATGGAAACGCTGCTTTTGTTCAATCAGCTTTCTCATGTCCAAAGTTCGCTAGTTCACGCACTTCCAATCCACTATTATCCAGATTCTCCTGAACATTTCTGGAGTCGTTACCTCGTTTGGTCGATGTTTGTCTTCGTAGGTCCTACGGCTTCGTTTGAGCTGTCTTACTCAATATGTTATTGTTGATAACGATGAAGCAATATCGTCCAAAGGAGAATCTAGTTCAGCTACACAACATGGTGTCTTCCAAACTTGGAGAATCTGTTGTGTACTTTCAAATTCGGTGCAGGTACTTCTGGGAATCAGTCTCCGATTCCAATAAATACGAAATGCGGTTGCTTAAGACTCTATTGAAAAGAAATATGTGAAGCAGTTAAGAAAATTGGTCAATTTGTAAAGATAGATACAGTTAATGAATGGACAAGCATTCAAGGAATACATCTCCGAGTAATCGGACTCTCGTTGATGTTCAAGTCCAGCACGAGCTCGAAGAAACGCAAGAAGTGCCAGCTAATGGATCCAAATTAACCCCAAATAAACTTAAAAACAAAATCAAATCAAAATATTTTTTACAGCGTGCGATTTTAGTCGTAGAAAATTATTTAGGGAGGGGTTGATTATTGGGGTGGTTCAATAATTGATGTTTACGGTTATCTGGTAAAGTAGCCGAGGGAAACGCTTTTTGTCGGTTATGAAGGAGGAAAATGTGTTTTTTTTCAAAGAAAATATCGATTAGAATCAACGGTAGGACACGGAAATCCAATTTTCCACATTATAAAATATAATACACGTTAAAAACAATAGATGATAAACAGATGAAGATATCATGGATCTATAATGAATATATGAAAATCTACGAGGTATATTTGAAAAGAAATTTGCTAATCAACATGTGAAAACTGAGGTTGTTGCAAATTTGGTCTGTATGGAGTTTTCCCACAACAGAAATAAATGTTTTACAAGCAGTGACTTCTAATATATTCTTGGTCTTTCTATTGAACGTGTTTTCCAAAGCGATTTCATTTCCATACAGCTTCTTAGTTCCAAAGGATGAAATATTATCCCTGGAAACCAATTACGAGCTTTCCTCTAAGCGCAGCGCTCGCGGAAAGCGCTTTTCCACCAAGTCACGTCATATTTTTATATTTAGATACTTTCCTTCAATTTCTTCGGTATAAGGAACAGATACAGCTTGAGGTCGATGTCGATCTGTCTGTCTATAATAGTCAATATCGTGTGAGACGTCTGTGGATATCAATCTTGAACTCCAGCTTGAGGTTTAAGAATTTAAGGTCGATGGGTCTTATCAAAAAGTCCTCTAAATACAATGATGTCTTTTATTTGAACCATGTAATGTACTAATGCAAAGAAAAACAGTTTGTTATGTGGTTTTTGAGCCATACGAGGGTTCCAGCAGTACCTGACCAGACCTAGAAGGCAAAGACCGTTCCATTTGAAGAGTTTGACGATTCTTATTATAAAAAGGGCGTCGAATTTATCGAACATCGCTGGTATGGAGCTTAAAACAGATGATTAAGACTTGAAAACATACTATTCCAATCATATTTTGTCTCAAACTAAATTCTAAATAAGAAATATTTGGATGTGAGGTTTTATATAGTTTTCAAACTGTTTATAAAACAAAATGCTTCGAATGAATAATCTATAATCGTATTTCTAATATTCAAACACTTTACAAACGTTGCGCAATTCATTATTCCATTCATAACCTCAAAAATCAATTTACGTTAATTTGATATCGTCTCTCGACCTTGTATCTACATATAAGACGCAAAAGTGATAAATTTCACGACTTTTTGTTCTAATTACGTGACTAATACAGATTTAATAACAATTAAAAGGCTGCAGTGCAACGTACAATGAGTTCTACCAGAAGGACCTTGTAGTAGAAAGAGCATAGTGTCAGAAATGACGTCATCGAACGCTGCCGTCGCGGCAGCCTGGATATCATCTCGATCGATAAGTTCCTCCTACTCCTCCCGCGGTATCCAGACATCCAGCACCGGACCGGCTGATTGCCAATAACATATTTGGACACAAAATCAAATTTTTAATGATGTAATTATATGTGGAGATGTCTGTGGATACTGATCTTGAGCTCCTCTAGGTTGTAATCTTTGAGAAAGAAATGCCTTGGTTGCCGTTTCCGCAAGCTTGTACTTCTTTAAAGAAAGGAATCACAATCAATTGACTTTCTGGGTGTTTGCAGGCGAATTTGATGTCGATCTGACTGTCTATAATAGTCAATATCATGTAGAGATTCCGTGGATACTAATCTTGAACTCCTCTAGGTTGTAATCTTTGAGAAAGAAGTGCCTTGGTTGCCGTTTCCGCAAGCTTGTACTTCTTTAAAGAAAGGAATCACGATTAATTGACTTTCTGAGTGTTTGCAGGTGGATTTGATGTCGATCTGACTGTCTATAATAGTCAATATCATGTAGAGATACCGTGGATACAAATTTTGAACTCCTCTAGGCTGTAATCTTTGAGAAAGAAGTGCCTTGGTTGCCGTTTCCGCAAGCTTGTACTTCTTTAAAGAAAGGAGTCACAATCAATTGACTTTCTGAGTGTTTGCAGGCGAATTTGATGTCGATTTGTCTGTCTATAATAGTCAATATCATGTAGAGATACCGTGGATACAAATTTTGAACTCCTCTAGGCTGTAATCTTTGAGAAAGAAGTGCCTTGGTTGCCGTTTCCGCAAGCTTGTACTTCTTTATAGAAAGGAGTCACAATCAATTGACTTTCTGGGTGTTTGCAGGCGAATTTGATGTCGATTTGTCTGTCTATAATAGTCAATATCATGTAGAGATACCGTGGATACTAATCTTGAACTCCTCTAGGCTGTAATCTTTGAGAAAGAAGTGCCTTGGTTGCCGTTTCCGCAAGCTTGTACTTCTTTAAAGAAAGGAATCACAATCAATTGACTTTCTGGGTGTTTGCAGGCGAATTTGATGTCGATCTGACTGTCTATAATAGTCAATATCATGTAGAGATTCCGTGGATACTAATCTTGAACTCCTCTAGGTTGTAATCTTTGAGAAAGAAGTGCCTTGGTTGCCGTTTCCGCAAGCTTGTACTTCTTTAAAGAAAGGAATCACGATTAATTGACTTTCTGAGTGTTTGCAGGCGAATTTGATGTCGATCTGACTGTCTATAATAGTCAATATCATGTAGAGATACCGTGGATACTAATCTTGAACTCCTCTAGGTTGTAATCTTTGAGAAAGAAGTGCCTTGGTTGCCGTTTCCGCAAGCTTGTACTTCTTTAAAGAAAGGAATCACGATTAATTGACTTTCTGAGTGTTTGCAGGTGGATTTGATGTCGATCTGACTGTCTATAATAGTCAATATCATGTAGAGATACCGTGGATACTAATCTTGAACTCCTCTAGGCTGTAATCTTTGAGAAAGAAGTGCCTTGGTTGCCGTTTCCGCAAGCTTGTACTTCTTTAAAGAAAGGAATCACGATTAATTGACTTTCTGAGTGTTTGCAGGTGGATTTGATGTCGATCTGACTGTCTATAATAGTCAATATCATGTAGAGATTCCGTGGATACTAATCTTGAACTCCTCTAGGTTGTAATCTTTGAGAAAGAAGTGCCTTGGTTGCCGTTTCCGCAAGCTTGTACTTCTTTAAAGAAAGGAATCACGATTAATTGACTTTCTGAGTGTTTGCAGGTGGATTTGATGTCGATCTGACTGTCTATAATAGTCAATATCATGTAGAGATACCGTGGATACTAATCTTGAACTCCTCTAGGTTGTAATCTTTGAGAAAGAAGTGCCTTGGTTGCCGTTTCCGCAAGCTTGTACTTCTTTAAAGAAAGGAATCACGATTAATTGACTTTCTGAGTGTTTGCAGGTGGATTTGATGTCGATCTGACTGTCTATAATAGTCAATATCATGTAGAGATACCGTGGATACTAATCTTGAACTCCTCTAGGCTGTAATCTTTGAGAAAGAAGTGCCTTGGTTGCCGTTTCCGCAAGCTTGTACTTCTTTAAAGAAAGGAATCACAATCAATTGACTTTCTGGGTGTTTGCAGGCGAATTTGATGTCGATTTGTCTGTCTATAATAGTCAATATCATGTAGAGATACCGTGGATACTAATCTTGAACTCCTCTAGGCTGTAATCTTTGAGAAAGAAGTGCCTTGGTTGCCGTTTCCGCAAGCTTGTACTTCTTTAAAGAAAGGAATCACAATCAATTGATTTTCTGGGTGTTTGCAGGCGAATTTGATGTCGATCTGACTGTCTATAATAGTCAATATCATGTAGAGATTCCGTGGATACTAATCTTGAACTCCTCTAGGTTGTAATCTTTGAGAAAGAAGTGCCTTGGTTGCCGTTTCAGCAAGCTTGTACTTCTTTAAAGAAAGGAGTCACAATCAATTGACTTTATGAGTATTTGCAGGCGAATTTGATGTCGATCTGTCTATCTATAATAGTTAATATCGTGTGAGACGTCTGTGGATATCAATCTTGAACTCCTCTAGGTTGTAATCTTTGAGAAAGAAGTGTCTTGGTTGCCGTTTCCGCAAGCTTGTACTTCTTTAAAGAAAGGAGTCACAATCAATTGACTTTATGAGTATTTGCAGGCGAATTTGATGTCGATCTGTCTATCTATAATAGTCAATATCGTGTGAGACGTCTGTGGATATCAATCTTGAACTCCTCTAGGCTGTAATCTTTGAGAAAGAAGTGCCTTGGTTGCCGTTTCCGCAAGCTTGTACTTCTTTAAAGAAAGGAATCACAATCAATTGACTTTCTGAGTGTTTGCAGGCGAATTTGATGTCGATCTGACTGTCTATAATAGTCAATATCATGTAGAGATTCCGTGGATACTAATCTTGAACTCCTCTAGGTTGTAATCTTTGAGAAAGAAGTGCCTTGGTTGCCGTTTCAGCAAGCTTGTACTTCTTTAAAGAAAGGAGTCACAATCAATTGACTTTATGAGTATTTGCAGGCGAATTTGATGTCGATCTGTCTATCTATAATAGTCAATATCGTGTGAGACGTCTGTGGATATCAATCTTGAACTCCTCTAGGTTGTAATCTTTGAGAAAATAGTGCCTCAGTTGCTAATTCCACCAGCTTGTACTTCTCTAAAGAAAGAAATCCGTCTGCCTGTCTAGTAATTGTTGTAAAAACTTCTCTAGATGAGACAGTTCGCTTTCCAAGTTTTTGATCAGATCTAGATCGTCCATAAGTCGAATTTGTCCTATTTCGTAATGATTCGAGCATCCTCAGGATATACTGGAAGAATCTGGTCTTTATAGAGGTTCAGAAGCTCTTGCGGAATATATATCTTTTTGGTCTTAAAGAAGGCTTCGAGTTTTTGTGACATAATTTATAAAAAACGTAAATTAAAAAGATCGTTGAGCATCCTAGAACCCTCTAAGTGCTAGATAATGACTATGAGATGGATGCTCTTATACCTCAGCTTACGAAGAAGCTTTTTTGTTAAATTGGTGTTACGAGATAGTGCCTACTTTATTTTTTGTCGTTCACCACAAATCTCATAATATATAAAGCTCGTTTTTCGTCCTAATAAATTGCCAAAATGTTAAATCTTCATAACCTAACCTCGAACACAAATCAATCGAGACAATATTTTGGCTCTAAAATGCCTCATCAATTTTCCATTAAAAATGCAAATGGTGTAGTTAGCGACATCTATAAGTATTTGGATAGGACAAACATCTCAATATTTAGAAAATAGATCGAAAGATCATCAATGCGGTACAAAAAATGAAATTCTTGGAATGGAATCAACTCGAATGTAAAGGGATTGTTAACATACGTAGTGCGAAGTGCGTAGTGCTTAGTGCGAAGTGCGTAGTGCGTAGTGCGTAGCTCTACAAGCTTTAGACAAAGTTGCAGCTTGTTGTTTCGATCTATTTCATTATGGTAGAGCTCGAATGACTTTTCACTAAAGTTGTTTTGAAAAATGTCTCAATTTTTTGTTCGCGAAGGCCGAGTTAGGGGACAAAATAAAGAAATTCTGCATTGCAGTCAGTTTTTAGTTCAAATAAAAACGACAATTGGTTCAAAACACACGCGATTTTGATTGAGAATATTTTGAAAAATATATTTTCGTGATTTTAGTTTACAACTACAAGTAACAAATCACTTTTGAAGACGTACTTAACGTAAATATCTACACCAATGAGTGGATACAAGATATTTTCGTTTTTGTGTTTATGTTTTGATAAATTCAGTCCTTTCCTGTTCTTTTTATTGGATTGCTGCTGTCGACACGTGAAAATCGAACTTGTAGAACAAATATTTTTTTATTTTTCACTATAACTAAAGACGTCGTCGCTATTTTTTTCCAAACGAGAAAGAATTTGAACTAGAATGGAGTAATAGCTGATTTAACTAGTAATTCGACGTTTCTAAATGTAAACTAAATATTGTTTTCGTTGTACATATGTTGTCATTATGTAGAAAATGCATCGGCGGTAAAAATAGTCAAGTGCAACGAACTATCCCTGCGCTTTGTACCATGACATAATTTCATAAACCGTCCACGAATGTTTACGATGTATTTTCAACTTTAGAACATTTTATTGTTTTTTTTTCTATTGGTACATTGAACAGAAACGATTTACGGGATATCGCAACTTCTTTCCGGCTCGAAGGACCAATTTCGTGTTGTGTCGATGTGTTCTAAGGACTAATAGTGTGTATATCATATGAAAGTATGTCGAGCTTACGTTTTAAATTCTAATTGACCCTCCTACTGTTAACGTAGGCAAATCAAATCCTTCCCATTGGTCTCCCCGATAACATTTACATTAATAAACCTAGTTACCATCGCCTAGGATACCACGTTACAAACACAAACTTCCCAATAGGGACCTAACCAATAACATCACTAATTTCTGGTTATACAGTCTTACAATGAGAAATCCCACCAATGGGACGCAGTTTTGAAGAGATTCCTTGATAGGATAATTCATATAGGGCGGTCTGAATGAAAATAACCCAAGTTATCATCAATGATTTCCGATAAGTCATCTTTGAGTTGAAGTAAGATATCTAACAGAAGAAATGAAAATAAACAAAGGAAACAAATAATACGACTTGATTTCGAGGAAATCAAACTTCAAATTCGGTTTTTTCAATGTCATTCTATCTAAAATGTATTTTTGCAAGGTCAATTTGGTCTAAAATTGGTTTTTTAAGGTCAACTTGAGTCTAGAATCGATTTTGCAAGATCAGTTTTATCCACAATGGTTTTTCCAAACTCCATATTGTCCAAAATAAATTTTAGCAAGGTCAATTCGATCTAAAATCGGTTTTTTCAAGGTCAACTGGATCCAAAATAGGTTGTTGCAAGGTCAGTTTGATTTTCAATGGTTTCTTCAAGGTCGATATTGTTTAAAATGTGTTTTATCAAGGTCAATTTGGTCTAAAATTGGTTTTTTAAGGTCAACTTGAGTCTAGAATCGATTTTGCAAGATCAGTTTTATCCACAATGGTTTTTCCAAACTCCATATTGTCCAAAATAAATTTTAGCAAGGTCAATTCGATCTAAAATCGGTTTTTTCAAGGTCAACTGGATCCAAAATAGGTTGTTGCAAGGTCAGTTTGATTTTCAATGGTTTCTTCAAGGTCGATATTGTTTAAAATGTGTTTTATCAAGGTCAATTTGGTCTAAAATTGGTTTTTTAAGGTCAACTTGTGTCTAGAATCGATTTTGCAAGGTCAGTTTTACCCACAATGGTTTTTCCAAACTCCATATTGTCCAAAATAAATTTTAACAAGGTCAATTCGATCTAAAATCGGTTTTTTTAAGGTCAACTTGAATAAAATCGGTTTTGCAAGGTCAGTTTGATTTTCAATGGTTTTTTCAAGGTCGATATTGTTTATAATGTGTTTTATCAAGGTCAATTTGGTCTAAAATTGGTTTTTTAAGGTCAACTTGTGTCTAGAATCGATTTTGCAAGGTCAGTTTTACCCACAATGGTTTTTTCATACTCCATATTGTCCAAAATAAATTTTAGCAAGGTCAATTCGATCTAAAATCGGTTTTTTCATGGTCAACTTGAATAAAATCAGTTTTGCAAGGTCAGTTTGATTTTCAATGGTTTTTTCAAAGTCGATATTGTTTAAAATGTGTTTTATCAAGGTCCATTTGGTATAAAATTGGTTTTTTAAGGTCAACTTGCGTCTAGAATCGATTTTGAAAGGTCAGTTTTATTCACAATGGTTTTTTTAAACTCCATATTGTCCAAAATAAATTTTAGCAAGGTCAATTCGATCTAAAATCAGTTCTTTCAAGGTCAACTGGATCCAAAATAGGTTGTTGCAAGGTCAGTTTGATTTTCAATGGTTTTTTCAAGGTCGATATTGTTTAAAATGTGTTTTATCAAGGTCAATTTGGTCTAAAATTGGTTTTTTAAGGTCAACTTGCGTCTAGAATCGATTTTGCAAGGTCAGTTTTACCCACAATGGTTTTTTCAAACTCCATATTGACCAAAATAAATTTTAGCAAGGTCAATTCGATCTAAAATCGTTTTTTTCAAGGTCAAATCCATCTTAAATCGGTTTTTTTCTTAGTCAACTTGGTCACAAATGGGTTTTTTACAAGATCAGTTTGATCTGACAAGGTTTTTTCAAGCTCCATATTTGCCAAAATAAGTTTTAGCAAGGTCAATTTGATCTAAGTTCGGTTTTTTCAAGGTCAATTGAGTCTCAAATCGATTTTTGCAAAGTTTTCTCAATGTTATTCCATCTAAAATGTGTTTTTGCAAGGTCAATTTGGTCTACAATTGGTTTTTACAAGGTCAACTGAAATAAAATCGGTTTTGCAAGGTCAGTTTGTTGCACAATGATTTTTTCAAGCACCATATTATCCAAAATAAGTTTTAGCAAGGTCAATTCGACCTAAAATCGGTTTTTTCAAGGTCAAATCGATCTTAAATCGGTTTTTTCAAGGTCAAATCCATCTTAAATCGGTTTTTTCAAGGTCAAATCCATCTTAAATCGGTTTTTTCAAAGTCAACTTGGTCACAAATGGGTTTTTTACAAGATCAGTTTGATCTGACAAGGTTTTTTCAAGCTCCATATTTGCCAAAATAAGTTTTAGCAAGGTCAATTTGATCTAAGTTCGGTTTTTTCAAGGTCAATTGAGTCTCAAATCGATTTTTGCAAAGTTTTCTCAATGTTATTCCATCTAAAATGTGTTTTTGCAAGGTCAATTTGATCTATGTTCGGTTTTTACAAGGTCAACTGAAATAAAATCGGTTTTGCAAGGTCAGTTTGTTACACAATGATTTTTTCAAGCACCATATTATCCAAAATAAGTTTTAGCAAGGTCAATTCGACCTAAAATCGGTTTTTTCAAGGTCAAATCGATCTTAAATCGGTTTTTTCAAAGTCAACTTGGTCACAAATGGGTTTTTTACAAGATCAGTTTGATCTGACAAGGTATTTTCAAGCTCCATATTTGCCAAAATAAGTTTTAGCAAGGTCAATTTGATTTATGTTCGGTTTTTCAAGGTCAACTGAGTCTCAAATCGATTTTTGCAAAGTTTTCTCAATGTTATTCCATCTAAAATGTGTTTTTGCAAGGTCAATTTGATCTATGTTCGGTTTTTACAAGGTCAACTGAAATAAAATCGGTTTTGCAAGGTCAGTTTGTTACACAATGATTTTTTCAAGCACCATATTATCCAAAATAAGTTTTAGCAAGGTCAATTCGACCTAAAATCGGTTTTTTCAAGGTCAAATCGATCTTAAATCGGTTTTTTCAAAGTCAACTTGGTCACAAATGGGTTTTTTACAAGATCAGTTTGATCTGACAAGGTATTTTCAAGCTCCATATTTGCCAAAATAAGTTTTAGCAAGGTCAATTTGATTTATGTTCGGTTTTTCAAGGTCAACTGAGTCTCAAATCGATTTTTGCAAAGTTTTCTCAATGTTATTCCATCTAAAATGTGTTTTTGCAAGGTCAACTGATATAAAATCGATTTTGCAAGGTCCAAAATATGTTGTCGCAAGGTGAATTTGATCTAAAATTGGTAAGAATATTAACAAAACCAATGATTGCGTATGTCTTGGAAACAACTGTCAAAAATAAAAACAAAGAAGGAGATTTGAAGATAATCGAGAGGAAAATAAAGAAGAAGGAGATGGAGAGAGAAGATTAAAGAAAAATAATGAAATAGAAGAAGAAAATAATAAGGTATACGAACCAGTGATATGCCGAATCTACAAGAAGGTGTCTTCTTCATTCCGAAGAAGCTCTCGTCCTTTTCCAGTTTATGGTGTTGAAGAAACTTGGAGCAATTCTCAGTCTTCAAGCACCTCATATCATTAACCAATCGCAATTTAATAATCTCATGAGGGATTCCCCGAAGCTGTTCAAAGATTTATTTATAGTATTTGTTGTACTGAAATCGTTTTTGTTTTCTTTTCCAGCAGCATAAACACGGTAAACCCGGCAGCGGTCATCATCACCATCAACGATCTCAATCACTGAACAGAGGCGTTCGCGGCGCCTCGGGTACGTCGGTTGGTAACCAGTGGAGCTCGACGAGAGGAACCACCGGCGAATTCGGCGATATGTGGTGACAGAGGGGAGCGGCGCAGTGCCAGTGCCCGGCAGCTTCGATGGGCAACAAGCTGAGTTGTTCGTGCGCTCCTATTCTGAGGAAGGCCTACAGGTACGAGGACTCACCGTGGCAGACCTCCAGGAGACGAGACGGTCATCTATTAAGGTAACAAACATCAAATCCCAAGTTTCTATAACAGTTCGACGCGATTCCGGTTACCCCGATTTGTTATTTCACTTTTAAATATGTTAATAACCGAAGTTTAATTACCAAAGTTTGCTTTTGGTGTACGAAATTAATCAATTATTAATAATCGACACCATTCGCGCATCAATAATGGCGGACGTGTTTACGTGGCTGTAGCACAACGCCGACTGACGCCTGACTGTTTTTAGGTTATGGGCGGAAGTTTTTCACGTAGCAGCTGGTAGCGGGCAAGCTAAATGGCAACAAGTCAGCGAAGATCTAGTGCCAGTGAACATAACTTGTATCCAAGATTCACCAGAATGTGTTTTCCACATAACAGCTTACAATTCGCAAGTCGACAAAATTTTAGATGTACGATTAGTACAACCGGGTAAGTTTAAATCACTTCTAACATATTTCGAATCGAATAATGATAAAACTTGTTTCTCGAATTAGAAAAACGATTATTTGTGGTACAAAAACTAGTTTTGGTTCAAAATAGAATGATTAAACACTTTATTCACCTCATTTGGATCCGTGTGATTTTATCTTTTTTCTACGTACGAAAAAATCAAGTCGAAAACTGCTAACGAGTTTATAATTTCGATTCTATAACTAAAAAACTATGAAAAAACGTTTTTTTTTTTTCGCAGGTACACGTATTGGTCAAGCTTCGGATTGTTTCGTTTATTGGAAGGACCCAATGACCAACGATACTTGGGGACTTAATTTCACTTCCCCCATCGACGCTAAACAATTCAGAGAATGTTGTGTAAGTATCTATGTTTGCTATTTAAATTTCGAAATATGGCAACGCCGATGTCAAATCAACGCTGAATTTCTACAGGATGAATTTATCCAAAAATTGATACTGTAGATAGTTTTTTGAGGGTTTTTTTCGACTATTTTATCATCCCGATTGAAGAAATTTGATATATTTTCGTTTTAATTAAAACAAAAATTTAAAATCGAATTGATTAACACGTTAACTGCCTACGATTCACCCTCCACGACTTGGGGATTAAAATATGATCCGATTTATCAATTTATAAACTATTTTAACGATTCTAAACGTATTTTAAATTCCTCGTGACGATTTAGCTCTCCTAAAAATGCTTATTAAACGCAGTCTGATCTGTTGCAGTCGCCTTCATTCAAGTTCAGCCGCAAGGCTTCATCTTCCTATAGTTTGAAATTGGAGGCGCCCAATAAACAAAAATTGAAAACCGTCGGCGGTAAACGTAAACCGCTCAGCACCCCAGCTTCTCCCAGCAGACCGGCAGCGTCCTCCAGAGAACCTCAATGCACCTGCATGACTTCCGAGCAGTATGCGAGACTGAAAGCGCAAGATCCTAGATACAGGGGTACGTCGAAAATAACGATCTCGAGGAATATGATCAATAATATTTTTTTTTTAAAGGATCTTCGACGCTTCCTCGTGCTACGACCCGTACGAACGATTCCGAAGGGCGTATAGAGAAAGTGACGGCGGCGACATCTTCTACGAGTCTTTACGACAACGTCGGCGCTAATCAGACTGCGTCTAATCAAGGTGAATATAATCAAGGTGAGTTTTTAGTTTATTTCCATTGAATATATTCGTTAATAAATGTTCGTTCGTAGGGACGAAAGGGTCGCAAAGGGAAGGTAGTCAAATTAGACAGATGAAAGATAGGGCAGTACAACCGCAGTTAGATACAAGTACGATGACTACAACTAATACGTCGACTGGACCAAAAACTGTGACTGCTTCGGTCGGTACAGAAAATTCGATCGGATCTCAAGTAAATTGTGTTAAAATAGTAAAAAAATTTGGTAGAAATTTGATGGTTTTTCAGATAAGTCAGACTGAAACTCAATCCCAAACGCAACCGGGCGAATCTTCGAAATCTGAAGGGACTCAAGCCGGCGGTTCTCTAGGTCCGAATACGAAATCGTCTTCGACGTCGACTCGACCTCCGTTACGGGATAATTTCCATCACGTACTCACAAATACGAAATCCGTAGATTATTCCGATATAGATATGATCAGAGACGCCGAACTTAGAGCAGCTCATCACCATAACGTAGTCAATAATAATATTTCGAGGAAAAACAAATCGAAAAGTACGGAGGATATGAATAGGGAAAGCGGTTTGAGTTTAGACAGTAACACATTAAAAAGGATGCTCAAACCGATGCCTAGTACGGAAAGTCCGGTTACCTCGCCGGAAATGGGTAGAAAACGTTATAATTATTATAATAATCATCATCATACGAGGTATCCAAATAACAACGGACGTTATTCTGAATCGGAAACTAATCATCTACATCAACGATCCGCCATGGCTCAGAATTCCAGATTACCGGGTTCTAGGTAAGCAACAACTTTTTACCTGCGATTTTTTTTCTAATTTTCGAAGGTACAACCTCATCCCCTTCTAAATACTTGTCCCGGAGGTGATGCCACTGTTCGAAACATTGTTTGGAAGCTCCGGGCTTCGATGTTTTTAAATCGCCGTCCTTTCGCGCCACTTTTCATGCGTGGAAACAAGAAAAAGTCGCACGATACCAGGTCAGGCGAGTAAGGTGCGTGGGGCGCCTAAAACTAGCTAACAGTGACGGCTGACTGTGCAGGTGGAAGAACCAGTTATCTGTTTTTGCTTAACCACGATATTCCACTGATTTCGGACAGTTGATGGACGTCCGGAGGGAGTTTTCCCCATAGCGTCATCTTTATAAGTAATTTTCAACATTGAAACAGTGTTTTTACCGAGTAGAAAAGAAAATTTCACAGCGGTACGTTGTTGAATTGAATTTTCCATCAGTACTACAAAAGCTCCACCCAAGGCAATGCTATTCCTGTTACTTTTGGGTACCCCCTCGTATAAACAGCCATTTTTAAATCGAGGAAACCACTCATACGCTTGAGTTTTCCCCATAGCGTCATCTTTATAAGCAGTTTTCTGCATTAAAACAGTGTTTTTACCGAGTAGAAAAGAAAATTTCCCAGCGGCACGTTGTTGAATTGAATTTTCCATCGTAAAAAAAAACGAATCAGCAGTGAAACAGCACTAGCAAAATCGGTCACTAGTGACGAACAGAACGTGACAGGTCCTAGCCCTAGCGGCGGAAATCAGTACTACAAAAGCTCCACCCACGGCAATGCTATTCCTGTTACTTTTGGGTACCCCCTCGTATAAACAGAAACATTTCGTCGGTGATTTTTGTTATAATTGATTCGTCGTTGGTCAAATTTCGACACAAAATGAATATAAGCTAGTTTTTTTTATATACATAGTGGTAAATCCGTATATATACGAGGTTGGTTCCAGAAGTACTTAGTCCAACAAAGAAAATACGAAAGTTTTGGTGAAAAATATATTTATTTTTCAAAGTAATCTCTTTTTAGCTCTAAACGCTTCCATTCCAGCGATGTTCGATAAATTCGTAACGTTTTTTATAATTAGAAACGTCGATGTCTTCAAACTACCGACATCGCCTCTTTTTTTGACAACAGAATCATTTTTTTCAAGTCTGTGAACGAAAAATAATCAGAAGGAGCTAAATCTAGCGATAAGGTAGCAATTCAAACTTTAATTCATCAATTTTGGACAATGCAAGCACCGATTTGGAAGATGGTTTAGTAACTTGATGAAACAAGCCAAATACGGCCATTTTTGTTTGATTTCTTCACTCAAACTTTGCAATAAAACTCTCCGTTGATAGTTTTTACTTTTTTTCAAGATAGTCAATGAAAATTATACCACGTGCATCCCGAAAAACCGACGCCATGACCATTACCTGCAGATGAAACGGCCTTTGTCTTCTTTGGAGCCGGTTCTGCCTTTTCAGTCCAGTGTTTTGACAGTTCTTTCGTTTCTAGAGGACCCACGTTCCATTTTTAAACAACCTCTTGGTCAATCCAAGTACTTCTAGGACCATTCTCGTAAAAATAGTCATCTTGTAAGAAAATTCGAACTTTAACCTCACTTTTTGATGCAATGGACATTCTTCTTTCTTCAGTTGTTTATAAACACGTTTTAGTATCTAAACTCCCATCTCTATGTTCTCCAGAACCTCCTGAAATACCTCCAAATAGGAATTGGTTCGGTAAACGTTCTTTTCAACTTCCCTGTCGAATATTTTGACTATCTGCGTTAGTTTGTACACAATCGAACGTCTTCTCGTGGTCAATGAAACATATTTTCTTTGTTAACGGCAATTCGGTCTTCACCAAAACGTTATACAGACTTCCGTGTTCATTATCGAGATCGTTTTGATGTTGTATTCCAGATCTTCGTTCAGATCTTCTCACGAAATAGGCCGTGGTTATCCAGGACGTGGTTTATACTTGGAATTGGAGCGTGGAGCCGGTGGGGAGTTCTCTCCGCCTTCGGATAACGTTATTTTCGACAACCAATGCTACGCAACAACCCCTAGTTCAAGTAATGGAAATTCCGATCCAGAACAAACTTCGCATCATTACGGACGACATCGACACATCCATCAGCAAGTAAGTAACGTCCAAACAAACAATTTCTTTGGTTTCACTTTGATAAACGTGGGGAATACATCAAATATAAAACTGTTGCGAGTCGAAGACAGGATTTTCCAAGTTTTGTAACCTATATCTTCTTTTTTACTGTGATAATGGACTCAATCCGTGGGTTATCAATCCAGTCGAGTTGAATCCATTCTAATAGATTGTGAAGTACCGTTCAAACAAACAATTTCTTTGGTTTCACACAGCAAAAATATATTTTATTTAGTTGAAACTTTGATAAACGTGGGGAATACATCAAATATAAAACTGTTGCGAGTCGAAGACAGGATTTTCCAAGTTTTATAACCTTGAAAAAGATGGAGAGTTGCTTCGAATATTATTGACTTTCTTGCCGGTTGTTTTTAGCGCCCTCTGTATATATTATTTGGTAATCGGGTCATATTGATATGGAAATTGTTTAGCCCCATCCGTATCTAATCAAGTTGGGGCTCTTAAGCCTCCGCTAGAAGTGAATTTGAAAATAATTGAGGTTAAGGCATCCATCAAAGCTTTAAACTGAGATTTGACAGTTTAGAAACTTTGTTAAATAAAATGGCCTCCACCAAGTTGCGTTATAATCTATATATGTCTAATCTATCAAATTTCTTCTTCTTTTTTATTCATTCCGATCTATTTCCAAACGAATATCGTTGTCAATAGAGAAAAATTTGATTTTAATTATAAATATGAATGTTTTTCTTCAATTTATCGTGAAAAAATAATTTTAGAATGCGAACACGACCCCCACGCCAGGATCTCCAACAAGTAGATTACTTTTAGAATACGAAATGCATCTTCGAAATACTTTAGCCAAAGGTATGGATGCCGAAAGCTACAGTTTACATACTTTTGAGGCTCTATTGACGCAAAGTATGGAAAATTTAGGTGAGAAAATGTCGTTAAACAAATTTTTTTCTATAAATAAATAAATTATTTCAGAATTTGCGGAAAGTTTACCGGCATCTACTCAGAGGAGTCCATATCCTTCAAGAAAAAGTAAGTTTCGATATTTTATAACGTAAATTTTGAGCTACGAAATATTTTTATTCAGTTGAATGTAGTTCTATCGATATACAGAGTGTTTTAAATATAAAAAAATCGATAAAATCAACGTTCAAATGAAATTTTCGATCGCAGGACCATCATCAAGTGCTTCCATGAATAAATCGTCAACGTTACCATTGTCCCACCGACTCAACACCTCTAGTCGAGATAGAGTAGATAGAGATAGAGACGGTTACTATAGCGATCGAAACGAATTACTGAGGGAGAGAGAGAAGGAGAGGGAAAGGGAACGCGGTTACCTCAGCGATCATAATTCCAGGTGAGAATTAGTATAAAATATAATTTAAAACTCAATATATCATATTTATTTAATTGCTTTCATTTATTTTCTTATCTACAAGTTTACAATTAGATATTAATCTGCATGAATTTTTAACAGTAAAGTTTACTGCAAAATAAATGTATTCGGTAGACACAGCTTTCACTATCGTATACTAGAGGGCCATATGAGTCAAACAAACTTGAATAATTAATGAAAATTTTAATAATATTAGAATTTATACGTAGAATATTTGTTCCTAATGAATTTTTATTCAACACATATTTGTTTTATTCTAAATAAAATTAAATGAAACTTTTGATTTCCAAGAAATTTTTAATAAAACAGTTTTCTGCACTCTGAATATATTTCGTACATTACACTTCCACTACCGCTCACTAGAGGGCGATGTGAGTCAAACAAACTTGAATAATTCATTAAAATTTTAATAATATCAAGATTTATACGTAGAATATTTGTTTCTAATCAATTTTCATTCATCACATATTTCTTTTATTCTAAATGAAATGAAATAAAACTAATTGTGTTCAATTTTGAAGGAATGTATTTTCAATAAAACAGTTATCTGCAAATTAAATGTATTTGGTAGACACAGCTTTCACTATCGTGTACTAGAGGGCGACATTAGTCAAACAAACTTGAATATCTCATGAAATTTTCAATAATATGAACATTTATACGTAGAATATTTGCTTCTAATCAATATTCATTCAACATATATTTCTTTTATTCTAAATAAAATAAAATGAAATTTTTGATTTTGAAGGAATTTGTGATAAAACAATTATCTGCAATTTGAATATATTTAATAAAATACACTTCAACTACCGCTCACTAGAGGGCGAAATGAGTCAAACAAACTTGAATAATTCATGAAAGTTTTAATAATATCAAGATTTATACGTAGAATATTTGTTTCTAATTAATTTTCATCCATCACATATTTCTTTTATTCTAAATGAAATGAAATAAAACTAATTGTGTTCAATTTTGAAGGAATGTATTTTCAATAAAACAGTTATCTGCAAATTAAATGTATTTGGTAGACACAGCTTTCACTATCGTGTACTAGAGGGCCACATTAGTCAAACAAACTTGAATATCTCATGAAATTTTCAATAATATCAAGATTTATACGTAGAATATTTGTTTCTAATTAATTTTCATCCATCACATATTTCTTTTATTCTAAATGAAATGAAATAAAACTAATTGTGTTCAATTTTGAAGGAATGTATTTTCAATAAAACAGTTATCTGCAAATTAAATGTATTTGGTAGACACAGCTTTCACTATCGTGTACTAGAGGGCCACATTAGTCAAACAAACTTGAATATCTCATGAAATTTTCAATAATATCAAGATTTATACGTAGAATATTTGCTTCTAATCAATATTCATTCAACATATATTTCTTTTATTGTAAATAAAATGAAATGAAACTTTTTATTTCGAAGGAATTTGTGATAAAACAATTATCTGCAAACTGAATATATTTAGTAAAATACACTTCAACTACCGCTTACTAGAGGGAGATATTAGTAAAACAAACTTGAATAATTCATGAAAATTTCAATAATATGAAGATTTATACGTAGAATATTTGTTTCTAATCAATTTTCATTCAACATATATTTCTTTTATTCTAAATAAAATAAAATGAAATTTTTGATTTTGAAGGAATTTGTGATAAAACAATTATCTGCAATTTGAATATATTTAATAAAATACACTTCAACTACCGCTCACTAGAGGGCGAAATGAGTCAAACAAACTTGAATAATTCATGAAAATTTTAATAATATCAAGATTTATACGTAGAATATTTGTTTCTAATCAATTTTCATTCATCACATATTTCTTTTATTCTAAATGAAATGAAATAAAACTAATTGTGTTCAATTTTGAAGGAATGTATTTTCAATAAAACAGTTATCTGCAAATTAAATGTATTTGGTAGACACAGCTTTCACTATCGTGTACTAGAGGGCGACATTAGTCAAACAAACTTGAATATCTCATGAAATTTTCAATAATATGAAGATTTATACGTAGAATATTTGCTTCTAAGCAATTTTCATTCAACATATATTTCTTTTATTGAAAATAAAATAAAATGAAACTAATTGACTTTAATTTTGAAGGAATCTGTTACAGCAGTTATCTGCAGTCTGAATATATTTGGTTGCTTACACTTCAGCTATTGCTTACTAGAGGGCGAAATAAGTAAAATAATCTTTATGATAATAATCTTAAAAAATACAAGGTATTGGGATTCTTACCTAAAATATTTGTTTTAAATTATCACAAATTCAAGGAATTCCTATGATTTTCAATTGAATTAAATAGTATAGAATAATAATTTGTAAATTCTGAAGGAATCTATTTTTTAACAGAATAGATAACTGCAATCTGAATCTATTAGTTATATTACACTACCACTATCACTTACTAGAGGGCGACATAAGTACAACAATTTCAATGAGAAAAATCTTTGAGAAATCAACTTATTGAAATTTCTACATAAAATATTTGATTTTCATTTTTACAAATTTTAAGAATTTTTATAATTCTTAATGGAATAAAATAGTGTTGAATAACTGTTATAATATTAAAGAATCTATTGTGAATAAGATAGATAACTGCAATCTGAATCTATTTAGTACATTACACTCCGCTGTCGCTTACAAGATGGCGCCAAATATGAATAATATATAATTATTTTGTCTTTAATTCAAATGTTAAATGATTCTACAAGGAATAAAATAGGCTTCATATATAATAACCACATGCAAGCTTTGTCCTTTAGATAAATCTACTTTAACCTAAAAGTTGACTGTAAATACGATCTATTGGGTACATTTAACTCTATTATCGCTTACAAGATGGCGCTAGAAATTGAAAAGTGAATAATATACCAATATTAATACAAAGATATTTCGGTATAAATACGATATCATCCTTAGTTTCAAAATAAAATAAGAAATGTTGTTTATAAAATATTATCTTTTCATTTTTAATACACCGTTAAAAGGTTACTATAAATTATCTGTAGTAGCTTCAACTACTACTCACTAGATTGCGCTGTTTGTATAGTATCTAGAAATCTGTAAAAACTCGAAAGACTCAAAATTAGTTTAATAAAATGATTATTTAGTGGATTTTGAGATATATAAACACTTTTGTACTACAAATTGTTAGCTTAGATTCAGTAGAATCAATATATGGATATTAAAGATTCCATTTTTTACACGTAAATCAATATAAAATGTTGACTATTGTTGACAAGATGGCGGCACATATGGAACATCAATATTTAGTAGAAAATTCCGACTGGAAATTGTTTGTATGTCTTCAATTTAAAAAATATGAACAGGAAAAGTCACTAGATGTTAGTTGTGGAAAATACAATGTCTCGTGACTCAAAGATTTGGCCAATCTGGACTAATTTCGTAATGAGGTTCATTTGGTATTAATAATACTGTTTTTTTTTTATACAAAATTAACAATTAATGTTTTGTCCGTCCAGATTTTCGTGGCAACCATTTAGATTATTTCGGTTTTCCTGGTGAGGAATCAAAATAAATCCTGGGTTCGCATAAATATTGTATGTGACTGCAATTAGGTCGTATTAAACAAGATCCCAGACGTATTCCATTTGCCAAATCGAGGATTTAAACTCAACCAAAGGATCCGGTACCAAAACGTGTTGATTAATCTTTAGTTTCAGCTCGAAATGTGCCAGCTGCATAGGCGAATCGAGCCGAGCTCAATGGTTCAGACACTCGGACGGCTGGAGATCCGGTAGTTCGACGTTCAGTTCATCCCAGGGCGTACCGCAAGGTCATAAACGCTCCCCGTGGGATTCCCTACCTTCGTTGCGACAAGATAGTAGTATGAACGATAGCGGTTACAAAAGCGCTAGAACTGATAGCTTCGAACAAAGGTAGTTACAAAATTTATATTTATGCATGGAAAAAGACAAATTTTGGATCAGAAATTGTAGTTTAGACAGGAAGATTGATGTCGGTGTAGATTCTACGTTTGGTTCGATGTATTTGTGTCGGTTGGGAAAACGAGGTGATTGTTGATTTTGTTTTACAGGGGGATGTTCGATCGGCAAGACAGTCTTCGTTCTGACTACATGAGCGATAGGGAATCAAGTAGATACGGAATAGTCCAGCAGGCTTCTATAGAAAGCGCCGACTCCAGGTTGTGTTATTTGACGTCGTCGGAGGTGAGTTGTTTGTATTTCGTACAGATTTTTATTAATAAGGGACAATAGATCCGTATTTTTATGCAAAGATTAGCGCGTGAAGTGGATTTTTAATCATGATGTTGTTACGTAAAATAATTGCCAAGTTTTATTAACAAAATCGGTATCTAAAGGAATTTTTTACGGTTAATCACTTCACGGTTATGTAATTGAAGGCGTCGAAACGTTTTTTGTCTTGCAATTTTACTTACCAAGTGGGTTTTACCTTTGGAATCTAATGTCTCAAAGGTTTCATGACTGTAGTATGAATTGAGGTAAAAATATGTTTAAATCGTATCAATAAGACCAAAGTGATAACCAATAAGCTTTTTTGTACAGTTTTCGTTAGCCAAACTGATATAATTCGAAACTGAAAGGACTAGAGCTGGCAACTCTGCATTTTTAATACCACCGATTCAAATTAGTTAGCTGTAATTATACAAAACATGAACATGAAGTTATATACCTGCAGACTTTATTTGTATTATAAAATGGAATGGCTTACATCTTATAAGAGTTTTTCGTCCACCCTGTATTATATACAGAGGATCTTTATTGAAGATGATATACTGAGAGATCCTTTGAGAATATTTCTTTGAAATTTCAGCTCGATATTTCAGTTATTTCAGCCAAGGTGATTTTTTAAACAAGCACAGGTGTTTCATTAATATTCTAAACAAGTTTGAATCCTTGTATTTCTAACACTATGATTCCTAACAACATCCTAATTTTTTTCTTTATATAAATATCCTTCACGATCATTTTTGAGAAATTTCAGCTCGATATTTCAGTTATTTCCGTCAAGGTGATTTTTTAAACCAGCACAGGTTTTTCATTAATATTTTCAACAAGTTTGAATCCTTGTATATCTAAAACTATAATCCCTAACAACATCCTAATTCTTTTTACCATATAAATATCCTTCAGGAACATTTCTTTGAAATTTCAGTTCGTTATTCCAATTATTTCAGCCAAAATGATTTTTTAAACCAGCACAGGTTTTTCATTAATATTTTCAACAAGTTTGAATCCTTGTATTTCTAAAACTATAATCCTTAACAACATCCTGATTTCTTTCACCATATAAATAACCTTCACGATCATTTTTGAGAAATTTAAGCTCGATATTTCAGTTATTTCAGCCAAGGTGATTTTTTAAACAAGCACAGGTTTTTCATTAATATTTTCAACAAGTTTGAATCCTTGTATTTCTAAAACTATAATCCTTAACAACATCCTGATTTCTTTCACCATATAAATAACCTTCACGATCATTTTTGAGAAATTTCAGCTCGATATTTCAGTTATTTCAGTCAAGGTGATTTTTTAAACAAGCACAGGTTTTTCATTAATTTTTTCAACAAGTTTGAATCCTTGTATTTCTAACACTATGATTCCTAACAACATCCTAATTTTTTTCTTTATATAAATATCCTTCACGATCATTTTTGAGAAATTTCAGCTCGATATTTCAGTTATTTTCGTCAAGGTGATTTTTTCAACCAGCACAGGTTTTTCATTAATATTTTCAACAAGTTTGAATCCTTGTATATCTAAAACTATAACCGTTAGCAACATCCTGATTTTTTTCTTCATATAAATATCCTTCACGATCATTTTCGAGAAATTTCAGCTCGATATTTCAGTTATTTCAGCCAAGGTGATTTTTTAAACAAGCACAGGTTTTTCATTAATATTTTCAACAAGTTTGAATCCTTGTATTTCTAAAACTATAATCCTTAACAACATCCTGATTTCTTTCACCATATAAATAACCTTCACGATCATTTTTGAGAAATTTCAGCTCGATATTTCAGTTATTTCCGTCAAGGTGATTTTTTAAACCAGCACAGGTTTTTCATTAATATTTTCAACAAGTTTGAATCCTTGTATATCTAAAACTATAATCCCTAACAACATCCTAATTCCTTTTACCATATAAATATCCTTCAGGAACATTTCTTTGAAATTTCAGTTCGTTATTCCAATTATTTCAGCCAAAATGATTTTTTAAACCAGCACAGGTTTTTCATTAATATTTTCAACAAGTTTGAATCCTTGTATTTCTAAAACTATAATCCTTAACAACATCCTGATTTCTTTCACCATATAAATAACCTTCACGATCATTTTTGAGAAATTTCAGCTCGATATTTCAGTTATTTCAGTCAAGGTGATTTTTTAAACAAGCACAGGTTTTTCATTAATTTTTTCAACAAGTTTGAATCCTTGTATTTCTAACACTATGATTCCTAACAACATCCTAATTTTTTTCTTTATATAAATATCCTTCACGATCATTTTTGAGAAATTTCAGCTCGATATTTCAGTTATTTCCGTCAAGGTGATTTTTTAAACCAGCACAGGTTTTTCATTAATATTTTCAACAAGTTTGAATCCTTGTATATCTAAAACTATAACCGTTAGCAACATCCTGATTTTTTTCTTTATATAAATATCCTTCACGATCATTTTTGAGAAATTTAAGCTCGATATTTCAGTTATTTCAGCCAAGGTGATTTTTTAAACAAGCACAGGTTTTTCATTAATATTTTCAACAAGTTTGAATCCTTGTATTTCTAAAACTATAATCCTTAACAACATCCTGATTTCTTTCACCATATAAATAACCTTCACGATCATTTTTGAGAAATTTCAGCTCGATATTTCAGTTATTTCAGTCAAGGTGATTTTTTAAACAAGCACAGGTTTTTCATTAATTTTTTCAACAAGTTTGAATCCTTGTATTTCTAACACTATGATTCCTAACAACATCCTAATTTTTTTCTTTATATAAATATCCTTCACGATCATTTTTGAGAAATTTCAGCTCGATATTTCAGTTATTTTCGTCAAGGTGATTTTTTCAACCAGCACAGGTTTTTCATTAATATTTTCAACAAGTTTGAATCCTTGTATATCTAAAACTATAACCGTTAGCAACATCCTGATTTTTTTCTTCATATAAATATCCTTCACGATCATTTTCGAGAAATTTCAGCTCGATATTTCAGTTATTTCAGCCAAGGTGATTTTTTAAACAAGCACAGGTTTTTCATTAATATTTTCAACAAGTTTGAATCCTTGTATTTCTAAAACTATAATCCTTAACAACATCCTGATTTCTTTCACCATATAAATAACCTTCACGATCATTTTTGAGAAATTTCAGCTCGATATTTCAGTTATTTCAGTCAAGGTGATTTTTTAAACAAGCACAGGTTTTTCATTAATTTTTGCAACAAGTTTGAATCCTTGTATTTCTAAAACTATGATTCCTAACAACATCCTAATTTTTTTCTTTATATAAATATCCTTCACGATCATTTTTGAGAAATTTCAGCTCGATATTTCAGTTATTTCCGTCAAGGTGATTTTTTCAACCAGCACAGGTTTTTCATTAATATTTTCAACAAGTTTGAATCCTTGTATATCTAAAACTATAACCGTTAGCAACATCCTGATTTTTTTCTTCATATAAATATCCTTCACGATCATTTTCGAGAAATTTCAGCTCGATATTTCAGTTATTTCAGCCAAGGTGATTTTTTAAACAAGCACAGGTTTTTCATTAATATTTTCAACAAGTTTGAATCCTTGTATTTCTAAAACTATAATCCTTAATAACATCCTGATTCCTTTCACCATATAAATATCTTTCAGGAACATTTCTTTGAAATTTCAGTTCGTTATTCCAATTATTTCAGCCAAAATGATTTTTTAAACCAGCACAGGTTTTTCATTAATATTTTCAACAAGTTTGAATCCTTGTATTTCTAAAACTATAATCCTTAACAACATCCTGATTTCTTTCACCATATAAATAACCTTCACGATCATTTTTGAGAAATTTCAGCTCGATATTTCAGTTATTTCAGTCAAGGTGATTTTTTAAACAAGCACAGGTTTTTCATTAATTTTTGCAACAAGTTTGAATCCTTGTATTTCTAAAACTATGATTCCTAACAACATCCTAATTTTTTTCTTTATATAAATATCCTTCACGATCATTTTTGAGAAATTTCAGCTCGATATTTCAGTTATTTCCGTCAAGGTGATTTTTTCAACCAGCACAGGTTTTTCATTAATATTTTCAACAAGTTTGAATCCTTGTATATCTAAAACTATAACCGTTAGCAACATCCTGATTTTTTTCTTCATATAAATATCCTTCACGATCATTTTCGAGAAATTTCAGCTCGATATTTCAGTTATTTCAGCCAAGGTGATTTTTTAAACAAGCACAGGTGTTTCATTAATATTCTAAACAAGTTTGAATCCTTGTATTTCTAAAACTATAATCCCTAACAACATCCTAATTTTTTTCTTCATATAAATATCCTTCACGATCATTTTCGAGAAATTTCAGCTCGATATTTCAGTTATTTCAGCCAAGGTGATTTTTTAAACAAGCACAGGTTTTTCATTAATATTTTCAACAAGTTTGAATCCTTGTATTTCTTAAACTATAATCCTTAATAACATCCTGATTCCTTTCACCATATAAATATCTTTCAGGAACATTTCTTTGAAATTTCAGTTCGTTATTCCAATTCTTTCAGCCAAAGTGATTTTTTTATCAAGCACAGGTGTTTCATTAATATTTTCAACAAGTTTAAATTCTTGTATTTCTAAAACTATAATCCTTGACAACATCCTAATTTTTTTCTTTATATAAATATCCTTCACGATCATTTTTGAGAAATTTCAGCTCGATATTTCAGTTATTTCAGCCAAGGTGATTTTTTAAACAAGCACAGGTGTTTCATTAATATTCTAAACAAGTTTGAATCCTTGTATTTCTAAAACTATAATCCCTAACAACATCCTAATTTTTTTCTTTATATAAATATCCTTCACGATCATTTTCGAGAAATTTCAGCTCGATATTTCAGTTATTTCAGCCAAGGTGATTTTTTAAACAAGCACAGGTTTTTCATTAATATTTTCAACAAGTTTGAATCCTTGTATTTCTAAAACTATAATCCTTAACAACATCCTGATTTCTTTCACCATATAAATAACCTTCACGATCATTTTTGAGAAATTTCAGCTCGATATTTCAGTTATTTCAGTCAAGGTGATTTTTTAAACAAGCACAGGTTTTTCATTAATTTTTGCAACAAGTTTGAATCCTTGTATTTCTAAAACTATAATCCCTAACAACATCCTAATTTTTATCTTCATATAAATATCCTTCACGATCATTTTCGAGAAATTTCAGCTCGATATTTCAGTTATTTCAGCCAAGGTGATTTTTTAAACAAGCACAGGTGTTTCATTAATATTCTAAACAAGTTTGAATCCTTGTATTTCTAAAACTATAATCCCTAACAACATCCTAATTTTTTTCTTTATATAAATATCCTTCACGATCATTTTCGAGAAATTTCAGCTCGATATTTCAGTTATTTCAGCCAAGGTGATTTTTTAAACAAGCACAGGTTTTTCATCAATATTTTCAACAAGTTTGAATCCTTGTATATCTAAAACTATAACCGTTAGCAACATCCTGATTTCTTTCATCATATAAATATCCTTCACGATCATTTTTCAGTCATTAAAACTGCTCTACAAGTTTTTCTAACATCGAGTTTCCCTTCAAACCCCAACGTAACGTTTTATTACATCCACCACTAATATCGCCGTCCTAGCAAAAGCCTCTCTCGTCCTGGCCTTGTCCCAGTTTCTCCTACATCTTCCTGGTATCCGGCGCACGCTCTCTAAACTCTCGACCGTCATGTCGACCGACAGTTCGAGCTGGAAAAGTGCGAAAATGTTGTCGATCATTCCGAAAAAAAATCCCTCGACTTGCCACATTCGTTTTTACGAAATTTATTCCCACAAATCTTACGGAATTGATATCGATTGTTAATTTTTCGACCGAACAGTTAATCCGATCATAATCGAGTGTTATTCATATTGTTGCTGCCGATATTTTGTAAACATATGACAATGTGGTGGTTTTTTGTGTATGCGCAAGCGCGAGCTACAGCAACAAGATATCAGATTGGTACGTATTAATCATTATATACGGAAGATCTTGAGGAAACTGTCTTAAATTTATATTGAGATTCCGTCAGCCAAATCTTCTCCAAAGGATTCGTCGTTTCCATCTTCTCCAGCTCGTAATCTTCCGAAATAATTTGAACTGACCTTGATGTTATCTGCTGGTATCATCTTCAATGGTTTCAGATCGAATTTCAGTCCTGAAATGACAATAACAAAACGTTTTTCTAAATTATTTTCCAATCAATTTCATCGTTAGTATCTAAAGTTTGTAATAACAACTCAAAATGATGTTAAATTTGATAAATATGATGATAATTATTACTTCTACATCTTCTTCAATAACTTCTGCAGGATCTTGCGAATTGTATTCATAATGGGAAGGATACAGGACGATTCGGTGAGTTTTGAGTGAATTTGAACGGGGCGATTTATTATATTAAATTAAATTTGTATTTGAAGGATTCAAAAGAAATTAATATTCATTTATTTCGGGTTACTTTTCACTCTATTTACATTTTCCCCTTTATATATTTCGACGTCTATAAGAACCTTTTCCTATATTTACATAACTCTTTTCATTCATTTCCCCGTAGTGTCGGAAAAGGGCGAAAAGCCCTAATATTCGAGCTCAAGAATATGAATATGAAATAAGGGTGTCCTATTATGTTTTTGAAATTTATAAAAATATGAATATAGATGGAAGCTTAAAAATGCCGATCTCACATCATCGTGAAACTCGTGGTTAAGTACGGTGGGAAAAATTTCAAATGGCGCCATCTCTAGGATCGTACAAACCATAAAACAAAACAAAAACTCAAACGGACACTATCTAACAAACAAATGACGATTTGTTTTCATAAAAGACGGTCTCTAATGATAAATGACGATTTGATTTTGTCATTCGACTCGTTTTTTTCCAAATAGTACTTTGGTTACGTATTGTGGCTCATTAGCCACTTCTATTTCAAGTTCATCGACCTCCTAGTCCATTCGAGGACATATATGAAACTGTAGAACTGCGAGAAAAGAATAAAATGAAATAAAAACGGGGACAGACTGAAATTACTGAGGAAAGAACGAGTAGGTTGAATAGATTTGAATAAAAAGGAGCCTGTAGCACAAAAAATTTAATTTGTATATATATTTTTTAATATAACCAAACAGGGATCTGTTTTATTCGATTCAATGTGTTTCCCAAATAAATAGAGATTACGAAATTAGCCAGAAACAAAATTTGTTTCAAATAAAATGAAATAACTGGGAATCTGTAAGCACTTAGAAGTCAAAAAGTTATTTTGAAAACTCACCAGCACATACAAAATATAATAAAAACGAAATTAGAAAGAAAACGGAGACACAGATGGAAATTACTGAGGAAAGAACGAGTAGGTTGAATAGATTTGAATAAAAAGGAGCCTGTAGCACAAAACATTGAATTTGTATTTATTTTTTTTAATATAACCAAAGAGGGATCTGTTTTATTCGATTCAATGTGTTTCCCAAATAAATAGAGATTACGAAATTAGCCAGAAACAAAATTTGTTTCAAATAAAATGAAATAACTGGGAATCTGTAAGCACTTAGAAGTCAAAAAGTTATTTTGAAAACTCACCAGCACATACAAAATATAATAAAAACGAAATTAGAAAGAAAACGGAGACACAGATGGAAATTACTGAGGAAAGAACGAGTAGGTTGAATAGATTTGAATAAAAAGGAGCCTGTAGCACAAAAAATTGAATTTGTATTTATATTTTTTAATATAACCAAACAGGGATCTGTTTTATTCGATTCAATGTGTTTCCCAAATAAATAGAGATTACGAAATTAGCCAGAAACAAAATTTGTTTCAAATAAAATGAAATAACTGGGAATCTGTAAGCACTTAGAAGTCAAAAAGTTATTTTGAAAACTCACCAGCACATACAAAATATAATAAAAACGAAATTAGAAAGAAAACGGAGACACAGATGGAAATTACTGAGGAAAGAACGAGTAGGTTGAATAGATTTGAATAAAAAGGAGCCTGTAGCACAAAAAATTTAATTTGTATATATATTTTTTAATATAACCAAACAGGGATCTGTTTTATTCGATTCAATGTGTTTCCCAAATAAATAGAGATTACGAAATTAGCCAGAAACAAAATTTGTTTCAAATAAAATGAAATAACTGGGAATCTGTAAGCACTTAGAAGTCAAAAAGTTATTTTGAAAACTCACCAGCACATACAAAATATAATAAAAACGAAATTAGAAAGAAAACGGAGACACAGATGGAAATTACTGAGGAAAGAACGAGTAGGTTGAATAGATTTGAATAAAAAGGAGCCTGTAGCACAAAAAATTTAATTTGTATATATATTTTTTAATATAACCAAACAGGGATCTGTTTTATTCGATTCAATGTGTTTCCCAAATAAATAGAGATTACGAAATTAGCCAGAAACAAAATTTGTTTCAAATAAAATGAAATAACTGGGAATCTGTAAGCACTTAGAAGTCAAAAAGTTATTTTGAAAACTCACCAGCACATACAAAATATAATAAAAACGAAATTAGAAAGAAAACGGAGACACAGATGGAAATTACTGAGGAAAGAACGAGTAGGTTGAATAGATTTGAATAAAAAGGAGCCTCTAGCTTATGAAAAACTGAATTTATATATATATTTTTTAATATAACCAAACAGGGATCTGTTTTATTCGATTCAATGTGTTTCCCAAATAAATAGAGATTACGAAATTAGCCAGAAACAAAATTTGTTTCAAATAAAATGAAATAACTGGGAATCTGTAAGCACTTAGAAGTCAAAAAGTTATTTTGAAAACTCACCAGCACATACAAAATATAATAAAAACGAAATTAGAAAGAAAACGGAGACACAGATGGAAATTACTGAGGAAAGAACGAGTAGGTTGAATAGATTTGAATAAAAAGGAGCCTCTAGCTTATGAAAAACTGAATTTATATATATTTTTTTCAATATAACCAAACAGGGATCTGTTTTATTCGATTCAATGTGTTTCCCAAATAAATAGAGATTACGAAATTAGCCAGAAACAAAATTTGCTTCAAATAAAATGAAATAACTGGGAATCTGTAAGCACTTAGAAGTCAAAAAGTTATTTTGAAAACTCACCAGCACATACAAAATATAATAAAAACGAAATTAGAAAGAAAACGGAGACACAGATGGAAATTACTGAGGAAAGAACGAGTAGGTTGAATAGATTTGAATAAAAAGGAGCCTCTAGCTTATGAAAAACTGAATTTATATATATTTTTTTCAATATAACCAAACAGGGATCTGTTTTATTCGATTCAATGTGTTTCCCAAATAAATAGAGATTACGAAATTAGCCAGAAACAAAATTTGTTTCAAATAAAATGAAATAACTGGGAATCTGTAAGCACTTAGAAGTCAAAAAGTTATTTTGAAAACTCACCAGCACATACAAAATATAATAAAAACGAAATTAGAAAGAAAACGGAGACACAGATGGAAATTACTGAGGAAAGAACGAGTAGGTTGAATAGATTTGAATAAAAAGGAGCCTGTAGCACAAAACATTGAATTTGTATTTATATTTTTTAATATAACCAAACAGGGATCTGTTTTATTCGATTCAATGTGTTTCCCAAATAAATAGAGATTACGAAATTAGCCAGAAACAAAATTTGTTTCAAATAAAATGAAATAACTGGGAATCTGTAAGCACTTAGAAGTCAAAAAGTTATTTTGAAAACTCACCAGCACATACAAAATATAATAAAAACGAAATTAGAAAGAAAACGGAGACACAGATGGAAATTACTGAGGAAAGAACGAGTAGGTTGAATAGATTTGAATAAAAAGGAGCCTCTAGCTTATGAAAAACTGAATTTATATATATTTTTTAATATAACGAGCTAATACAAAGAATGTAGACACGTAGAGGACGATTTAGAATACATTCGGAGGTTTTAATTAATCAATGTCCTCAAAAATACGAAAGTTGATTGAACTAGCAGTGTATACTGAACCGCAATACGTGAACAAAGAAATATTCGACTTTATGCCAGCCCTGTCTTGTTTTTGTGTCTATTTCCTGAGAAACTTGAGGTGAAAGCGGAATCAACAATGAACGGGAAGGGATAAGACAGCTATGACATATGTTATACACCCGTTTACCCTACAAGGTATTGTTGACGTTATGGTAGGTACGTCATCAATCTTCGAAACGAGATTATGGAGATTCTGGGGCACGTATTGTGTTGATGATATACTTTGTTCTAAGGTCGCCAACTGGAAAAAATACGCTTGAAAAGTTGTACTCTACAAAGTTTGTTGTTGGCGAAAGGAAAAAAAAAACCATTCAATCATCTAGGGAGACTTATTATACGAGAACGTTTCCGATTGTTATTTCTATTTTATTGGATGAAGTTTCCCGAACTGTTTTTATTGATATGTTCAAAAGAAGAAACTGCTTAAATAACCCAAGGTGTTAATTCGATAAATTATTGGATGTTTTCATAGTAAATCCTTGTATATACAAATTTGACATTTCCATTATGAAGTTTGACATTTTTAATGACGAACGTACACAGAACGTGTGCTATTTGAGCTGTCATTTAGCTGTCAAAACTATTTGTTCAAGTGTCATCGAAATGAGCGTTCAGGAAAATGATTTGGATTTGAAAAGATGTTTCCTTATATAATAATACAAAATGAAAGTTTATTTAAAGAAAAGACGATGTAATTTCGAAAATAATTTGTTAAAAAAAAGCATAAGAACAAAACGGTATACAGGGGCAAGTTAAAAACTTATCGATTCCAAACTTGGTTTCAGAATCGTCAGGTTCTGATTAGATTTTTAGTATCAGGGATATTTTGGAGACGTTTTTTTGAAAAAAATATCAAACTATATCAGGGTGATGTACTTGACACTTCCATTATAAAGTTTGACATTTTTAATGACGAACGTACCCAGAACGTGTGCTATTTGAGCTGTCATTTAGCTGTCAAAAAGTGACAGCGAATCGAATCATCATGTAAAATGATTTGGATTTGAAAAGATGTTTCCTTATGAAATAATACAAAATGAAAGTTTATTTAAAGAAAAGACGATGTAATTTCGAAAATAATTTGTTAAAAAAAAGCATAAGAACAAAACGGTATACAGGGGCAAGTTAAAAACTCATCGATTCCAAAATTGGTTTCAGAATCGGCAGGTTCTGATTAGATTCTTAGTGTCAGGGATATTTTGGAGACGTTTTTTTGAAAAAAATATCAAACTATATCAGGGTGATGTACTTGACACTTCCATTATAAAGTTTGACATTTTTAATGACGAACGTACCCAGAACGTGTGCTATTTGAGCTGTCATTTAGCTGTCAAAAAGTGACAGCGAATCGAATCATCATGTAAAATGATTTGGATTTGAAAAGATGTTTCCTTATGAAATAATACAAAATGAAAGTTTATTTAAAGAAAAGACGATGTAATTTCGAAAATAATTTGTTAAAAAAAAGCATAAGAACAAAACGGTATACAGGGGCAAGTTAAAAACTCATCGATTCCAAAATTGGTTTCAGAATTGGCAGGTTCTGATTAGATTCTTAGTGTCAGGGATATTTTGGAGACGTTTTTTTGAAAAAAATATCAAACTATATCAGGGTGATGTACTTGACACTTCCATTATAAAGTTTGACATTTTTAATGACGAACGGACCCAGAACGTGTGCTATTTGAGCTGTCATTTAGCTGTCAAAAAGTGACAGCGAATCGAATCATCATGTAAAATGATTTGGATTTGAAAAGATGTTTCCTTATGAAATAATACAAAATGAAAGTTTATTTAAAGAAAAGACGATGTAATTTCGAAAATAATTTGTTAAAAAAAAGCATAAGAACAAAACGGTATACAGGGGCAAGTTAAAAACTTATCGATTCCAAACTTGGTTTCAGAATCGGCAGGTTCTGATTAGATTTTTAGTATCAGGGATATTTTGGAGACGTTTTTTTGAAAAAAATATCAAACTATATCAGGGTGATGTACTTGACACTTCCATTATAAAGTTTGACATTTTTAATGACGAACGTACCCAGAACGTGTGCTATTTGAGCTGTCATTTAGCTGTCAAAAAGTGACATCGAATCGAATCATCATGTAAAATGATTTGGATTTGAAAAGATGTTTCCTTATGAAATAATACAAAATGAAAGTTTATTTAAAGAAAAGACGATGTAATTTCGAAAATTTTTTGTTGAAAAAAATCATAAGAACAAAACGGTATACAGGGGCAAGTTAAAAACTCATCGATTCCAAAATTGGTTTCAGAATTGGCAGGTTCTGATTAGATTCTTAGTGTCAGGGATATTTTGGAGACGTTTTTTTGAAAAAAATATCAAACTATATCAGGTTTATGTACTGTTTAATACTCTTACGAATTTTTAATTTCAATTTATGTATTTTTTTCGATTACTTTTTAAATTTCTAAACGTATCAAGCGAAGTAAAATTTTGTCACAAAAACTTGGACATATTATTAATAATCTTGAATACAAGGATGAATATTTTATTATTTTTGATATATAAATGTTATTTTGAGTAAATTCTAACAACTATATATACAGGAATACAACGAAAAGAATGGAAATCGTTAGCGGTCAAACTCTAACCAAACTTTGAAAACTTCTTGTTCTATTTCAAACACGTCTTCGTACTTTAGTTTCCTGTTTTCCGAACATAAGGACGAATTTTGCATCGATTCCTTTAAATACTCATAGCTTCGAATATACAAGATACGATGTTGCCAAACTCTTATAAATATCTGATTTCAAAAGCTTTTTTTTTAGTTGGGGAATTCACGAAACGGGAAACTTTAAGTACCGCGTTGATTGTGCGTTAAAATAAAACTTCTAAGACGTTTCGATAAAGCTCTACCAACATCAGTCACTTAATGAAATTTGTAGATTTGTCACAAGGTGAAGAAAAAACCCCACCACAACTTCTATTTGATTATAAACGATTTTGCAACGTTTTAATTTTGTAATTTACATTCTATATTCATTTTGAGGGTGTACTACGAGGGTTGAGTGATTATTTCACTTTGCTTCGGGTACCGTACGTAAAAACCAACGCGGTTTTTAACGCCATCTTTTGTAAATTTGGATAAGATTCATTATTTTTGATTCTAATCTTTTTATATCTCATTGAACATTTTTAAGCGATGATTTATAATAAGTATGTCAATCAAAAGTTGATTGGATCGAAATATTAGTCCGGGTGATGTCCAAAAAAAAATTATTTTACCAAAACAGCATATTATATCTCCAGATTTGGTTTTTAGAGAATAAGACCTTGAAGACGATTATTTTAGTATTGAAAGTCTTTTCTGGTTTAGTTACTGAATGATTTGACCGCATCAAAAATCACTAACCAGTCAATACAATCGTCGATGCAGGCTTTCCATTTTGGCAAGTTTAAATTTTGTTTATGCGAAAAACCTGATTGGTTAAATTGGGATTAAAAGCTGATTATTTCGGAAAAATATCAAATTCCTAAGTCGACCGAGAAGTTCATGGTAAACATAATCCAAGTGAGGGACTCAAAGGAGAATCGTCGAGTTTAATCTTACGTTATCCTTTGGGAGGACATTGTCGGGAAACTCATTGGAAACATTCGGCCATTCAAAGAGAAAAGGGAAGTTTATGATTTTTATGATGAAAGTGTATAAGAAATGGATATAATAGGAAAAAAAAATCGATCAAAAAATATTTGAGAAACTTTTTTTTGGTCTTTAAAAGCAATTGATAACTATTTTCACTTATAGTGTGATTTTAATTGAGATACCCTGTATATTTAAATAATTATTACAGAATAATAAACTTCCGTTAAAATTTTGATCATTTTTAATGTTTTATTACACAGGGTTGGCTCTAAAACATGAAAAAATACATGATTTATTAAGTTTAATTTTAAAATTCAATTTAACCAAAATTTCAAAATAGAAATTCATTTTTCTCTTATATTGCAGATAGATAAAATAATTAATGATGGATTTTGATAGATTTCGAAAATTTGCTACGTATTAAAAGGGGCAGTTTAGCTCGATCCCTCCAGATTTATTCTAATTTATTATTTTAAAGCTTCTTTTAAATAGAATTCTTTCATACAGCTCCGATTTTCCTGAAAATTTAGAATTAATTTCATCTTACCTTCCACATCAAGGTCTATATGATCGCAAGGTGAAAAAATTGTTTTTAATGGGTGAAAACCACCCCTTATCGAAAAATAACAATATTTCAGTTTTTCCTACTTTTTTTCGTTTCAAATGTTTTTCGTTTATGCAGCGTAAATATCTCAACATATTGTATAATAGAAAATTTGTATATTTTGAAGTATCGACCCTTAAAATTCTTTAAAAACTACCCTTCTGTTGGAAATAATATAGAAGAAAAATCTTTCGATGTTTTAAAACATTACAATTTGATTTTTAATGGAAAAAATTCAAAATATTATAATAAAATTCAATTGGTTATTTATTTTTATCGTTCAACCCTTAGAAACTACCCCTTTGCAGAGAATAAAATAGAAATAAATCTTATAACTGCCAACTTTTCGATTTTGCGCATTCTTTTCGGTTTTAAATTTTCTTGTATCTACTTGAAGTAATTTTTAATTGTCTATACCCTTAAGAACCACCCCTTTACCATGATTATAAGTAAAACATCTCTTGGTACTTCCAAATGTACCCACAGACAACTTTGCGTCAACAAAAAAAATCCGTGCGCCAAAATTTGAAACTTTTTCATATCCTATAACTCAAAAAAATGCAAGTTTTTATTTTTTATATAACTCCATTAATTTTGAAGCTACGACGTCCTACAAAAAACCATTTTAAAGGTAATTTTCAGGGCTACAAGTCTATGCATGTTATAAAGGTTTTAGACCCTCCAGATTTTATTAATAAAGGGTCAAAGGGCTGTGGATAAGCAATTCTCGTAATATAGTGACAGATTAATTTCGTTATAACTTCGTCAATTTTCATGATACAAAAAAAATTGAATAAAAAAAAATAATCGTCATAAAAATTGCTTTAATTCGGTTTTTTATTTGTTTTTGTATCTTTCTTAGTTATGCAGAAAACATGAGCGATAAAAAATTTTTTGAAAAATAAAAAAAAAATTTTTATTTATTGCTAATTTTTTTCAAAATTATGCATTTCTAATCAACCAAACTATCAAATATCATAAATAACATCCGAATGAAGTATTTCGCACAAGGAATAAGTTTAATTTTGATTTTCAATGAAATGGTATTTAGTTTAAGTGCAATTTTTTTACCTTTAACTATTTTGCATCATATCTCACTGAAATTTCAGTCGAAACGACTTTTATCAGTAGTCATTTGAAAGGTCTTTTTACGCTCTTTAAAAAGTATTCCGTGACTTTTTGTTGAAAAATGTACCCTTTTCCTTTTATTTGAGGTTAAATGCTCAATTACGTAAAACAAAAGCTATTCAAATATCTATAACTTTATAACTTGCTTTAGGTAAAACGTTAAAATCTTAAATTATACCTAAATTTCTTCATTTTTTTATAAGCTTCATTTTTGTTTATCACATTGTTTTCGATAAAATGTACCATTACAAAGTTATACGTAAAAAACGCGTTTTTTTTGACGAAAAATCGTACTTTTCAATAACTCAAAAACTATCGATCTGGCAAAAACTTTTTCACTCTAAATTTGCTGATCTACGTCACACATAGTCTTTAGAAAGTTGGTACTACTGTCAAACGTCATATGGACAGCGCCATCTGTGTGTTAATCACCCGATTTATCAAGTGACGTAGTAATTTCTTTCTGCAGCACGCGACGGAAGTTTTTTCGTTAATTCGTTTGTTTAAAACGACAATCTTGTTTCGGATTGATCTAAAATGTCAAATAGAAATTATAAACAAAGTTTTGATAGTTTTTATTATGTTTGAGGACAGTTTATATTTCCAAAAAACGTTGTAGTTTCGTTAAAGACTCAATACCTTCTGGATATTCTGGATTTTTGTTGCAGATCAAGATAAAAAGTAGTTACTTCATGTGTTCACCAGGAAAAAACATTCATCTTTGATTAGGTCCACCAAAGCCATGGACAGAACTCACAAAGAAACATGTGTAAGAATTGATCTGAAAATAAGCGACTTCCTGGTGGACCTACTGAAGTTGTTGATGATCAAATCAAAGTCATGATTGAAGAGGATCGTCATGTAACCGATTTGAGTGATAATTGAATAGACAAACACTTAAAATCGTGATGGAGGAGTTAAGAAGCTTCGAAGATACGATGAACCAGCACAAACCACATCGACAAACAACAAAAAACGCTCAAGCTGTCAGTTTGGTGGAATCATAAAGATGTTTTGTGTTCCAAAAGATCAATTATGGATGAAGCAATCAAAGAAAAACGACCAGAATGGTCAAGACCTCAAACATCTTTGGCAAACCGTGGGAAATTATCGAAACTTGGCCGGGAAGTGACGCCGCGTCCTCAATATAACCCCGATCTTGCACCAATTACTTGTCTCATCAAATAACGATGATTTTCAATCGAAAATTCGTTTTATTTTATACGAAACTACTTCAATAGATTGCGATTAAAGTGATGTTGAAATACTCCGCATTTAATTAACCAAATTAAAACATCCAAGGATTTTTCGGACACAAATAACGCCATATTCAATAATAAATATTTGTAGCAACCCTCGTAACTATAAAAATAGTTATTTTTCGATATTTATCGTATGAAATTTGTGTTAATTACCTTGGAGAATGAGAGATATAAAAATTAGGATCGAGAAAAGTATAGATACGACTGCATCCCTTTTATAACCCCCATTGATCTAACCTATTTGCCGCTCCAGCTGCTAGACGGCGCTGCGCGACGCATTACAGACCCAACAGCGAGAAATAGTCAGTTTGACGTCACGTCTCTCCATGGGGCGACGGTATCGTCGTTTAGAAATGTTAATATAGTATTTACGTTGACTTAAAAATCGGTGGAATAAGTTAATGAAGTGACTAAGTGATAAAAATTTGCGATTTACTACAATTATTTTTGTTAGGTGGAAAATTATGAACAATTTTTTCTGTGGACGGTTGAATCCGATTCGTTTTATGTAGTTACGAAGTTAATTTTGGTTCCGTGACGTTGCTTTGTTATTAAAAATTAAATTCTACATCATATCAACAAATCTCAGTTGAATATTCAAGTTGTAATCCATTTTTTAAGATAATACGTTGGATATTTATTTCGAATAGTGTCAAAAATATCGAAAATATTCTTATGTGTTAGATATTTTGAGTAAGAATTCGATTTTTCGAGTTTTTAAGATTTGGCGGACGCAACATTAAACCAGGCCCCTCCGCCAAAATTTGGACTACGAGCCGAAGTTTCCGAGTTTTTAATATCTGGTGGGTGCAAAGTTGAGGCTCGCTCCTTCACCAAATTTTGAAATACGAGTTGGATTTTCGAGTTTTTCAATATTTGGCGGACGCAACTTTAAGGGAGATCCCTTCGCCAAAATTCCAACCACAAGTCGAAGTTTCCGAGTTTTTAATATTTGGTGGATGCAAATTTGAGGCCCGTTCCTCCACCAAATTTTGAAATACGAGTTGGATTTTCGAGTTTTTCAATATTTGGCGGACGCAACTTTAAGGCAGATCCCTTCGCCAAAATTCCAACCACAAGTCGAAGTTTCCGAGTTTTTAATATTCAGTGGATGCAAAGTTGAGGCCCGTTCCTCCACCAAATTTTGAAATACGAGTTGGATTTTCGAGTTTTTCAATATTTGGCGGACGCAACTTTAAGGCAGATCCCTTCGCCAAAATTCCAACCACAAGTCGAAGTTTCCGAGTTTTTAATATTCAGTGGATGCAAATTTGAGGCCCGTTCCTCCACCAAATTTTGAAATACGAGTTGGATTTTCGAGTTTTTCAATATTTGGCGGACGCAACTTTAAGGCAGATCCCTTCGCCAAAATTCCAACCACAAGTCGAAGTTTCCGAGTTTTTAATATTCAGTGGATGCAAATTTGAGGCCCGTTCCTCCACCAAATTTTGAAATACGAGTTGGATTTTCGAGTTTTTCAATATTTGGCGGACGCAACTTTAAGGCAGATCCCTTCGCCAAAATTCCAACCACAAGTCGAAGTTTCCGAGTTTTTAATATTTGGTGGATGCAAATTTGAGGCCCGTTCCTCCACCAAATTTTGAAATACGAGTTGGATTTTCGAGTTTTTCAATATTTGGCGGACGCAACTTTAAGGCAGATCCCTTCGCCAAAATTCCAACCACAAGTCGAAGTTTCCGAGTTTTTAATATTTGGTGGATGCAAATTTGAGGCCCGTTCCTCCACCAAATTTTGAAATACGAGTTGGATTTTCGAGTTTTTCAATATTTGGCGGACGCAACTTTAAGGCAGATCCCTTCGCCAAAATTCCAACCACAAGTCGAAGTTTCCGAGTTTTTAATATTTGGTGGATGCAAATTTGAGGCCCGTTCCTCCACCAAATTTTGAAATACGAGTTGGATTTTCGAGTTTTTCAATATTTGGCGGACGCAACTTTAAGGCAGATCCCTTCGCCAAAATTCCAACCACAAGTCGAAGTTTCCGAGTTTTTAATATTCAGTGGATGCAAATTTGAGGCCCGTTCCTCCACCAAATTTTGAAATACGAGTTGGATTTTCGAGTTTTTCAATATTTGGCGGACGCAACTTTAAGGCAGATCCCTTCGCCAAAATTCCAACCACAAGTCGAAGTTTCCGAGTTTTTAATATTCAGTGGATGCAAATTTGAGGCCCGTTCCTCCACCAAATTTTGAAATACGAGTTGGATTTTCGAGTTTTTCAATATTTGGCGGACGCAACTTTAAGGCAGATCCCTTCGCCAAAATTCCAACCACAAGTCGAAGTTTCCGAGTTTTTAATATTTGGTGGATGCAAATTTGAGGCCCGTTCCTCCACCAAATTTTGAAATACGAGTTGGATTTTCGAGTTTTTCAATATTTGGCGGACGCAACTTTAAGGCAGATCCCTTCGCCAAAATTCCAACCACAAGTCGAAGTTTCCGAGTTTTTAATATTCAGTGGATGCAAATTTGAGGCCCGTTCCTCCACCAAATTTTGAAATACGAGTTGGATTTTCGAGTTTTTCAATATTTGGCGGACGCAACTTTAAGGCAGATCCCTTCGCCAAAGTTCCAACCACAAGTCGAAGTTTCCGAGTTTTTAATATTCGGTGGATGCAAATTTGAGGCCCGTTCCTCCACCAAATTTTGAAATACGAGTTGGATTTTCGAGTTTTTCAATATTTGGTGGATGCAAATTTGAGGCAGATCCCTTCGCCAAAATTCCAACCACAAGTCGAAGTTTCCGAGTTTTTAATATTCGGTGGATGCAAATTTGAGGCCCGTTCCTCCACCAAATTTTGAAATACGAGTTGGATTTTCGAGTTTTTCAATATTTGGCGGACGCAACTTTAAGGCAGATCCCTTCGCCAAAATTCCAACCACAAGTCGAAGTTTCCGAGTTTTTAATATTCGGTGGATGCAAATTTGAGGCCCGTTCCTCCACCAAATTTTGAAATACGAGTTGGATTTTCGAGTTTTTCAATATTTGGTGGATGCAAATTTGAGGCAGATCCCTTCGCCAAAATTCCAACCACAAGTCGAAGTTTCCGAGTTTTTAATATTCGGTGGATGCAAATTTGAGGCCCGTTCCTCCACCAAATTTTGAAATACGAGTTGGATTTTCGAGTTTTTCAATATTTGGCGGACGCAACTTTAAGGCAGATCCCTTCGCCAAAATTCCAACCACAAGTCGAAGTTTCCGAGTTTTTAATATTTGGTGGATGCAAATTTGAGGCCCGTTCCTCCACCAAATTTTGAAATACGAGTTGGATTTTCGAGTTTTTCAATATTTGGCGGACGCAACTTTAAGGCAGATCCCTTCGCCAAAATTCCAACCACAAGTCGAAGTTTCCGAGTTTTTAATATTTGGTGGATGCAAATTTGAGGCCCGTTCCTCCACCAAATTTTGAAATACGAGTTGGATTTTCGAGTTTTTCAATATTTGGCGGACGCAACTTTAAGGCAGATCCCTTCGCCAAAATTCCAACCACAAGTCGAAGTTTCCGAGTTTTTAATATTTGGTGGATGCAAATTTGAGGCCCGTTCCTCCACCAAATTTTGAAATACGAGTTGGATTTTCGAGTTTTTCAATATTTGGCGGACGCAACTTTAAGGCAGATCCCTTCGCCAAAATTCCAACCACAAGTCGAAGTTTCCGAGTTTTTAATATTCAGTGGATGCAAATTTGAGGCCCGTTCCTCCACCAAATTTTGAAATACGAGTTGGATTTTCGAGTTTTTCAATATTTGGCGGACGCAACTTTAAGGCAGATCCCTTCGCCAAAATTCCAACCACAAGTCGAAGTTTCCGAGTTTTTAATATTCAGTGGATGCAAATTTGAGGCCCGTTCCTCCACCAAATTTTGAAATACGAGTTGGATTTTCGAGTTTTTCAATATTTGGCGGACGCAACTTTAAGGCAGATCCCTTCGCCAAAATTCCAACCACAAGTCGAAGTTTCCGAGTTTTTAATATTCGGTGGATGCAAATTTGAGGCCCGTTCCTCCACCAAATTTTGAAATACGAGTTGGATTTTCGAGTTTTTCAATATTTGGTGGATGCAAATTTGAGGCAGATCCCTTCGCCAAAATTCCAACCACAAGTCGAAGTTTCCGAGTTTTTAATATTCGGTGGATGCAAATTTGAGGCCCGTTCCTCCACCAAATTTTGAAATACGAGTTGGGTTTTTCGAGTTTTTCAATATTTGGCGGACGCAACTTTAAGGCAGATCCCTTCGCCAAAATTCCAACCACAAGTCGAAGTTTCCGAGTTTTTAATATTTGGTGGATGCAAATTTGAGGCCCGTTCCTCCACCAAATTTTGAAATACTACTTGAATTTTCGAGTTTTTAAATATTTGTCGGACATTTGACAACATTAATTCCAATTTGTGAATATTTTCTGGTATTCCTTGCAGTTATTTGCAGTTTTTCAATGTTTTTTTCATAGTTTCTGTATTGTATGATATTCATATGAGTAATATTTTCTTTTTTGTAGTGAATTTCGTCTTATTATTTTCGCAAATTCTAGATTCAACGGTCTCTTGAAAAGTTTTTTTCGCACGTCGTATATTAAATATATTACAACGTGCGATACTGCAGAGGTTCGTGTACAAATTGACGTTTTTCAAACGGGAAACTGCACGCGGATATTTCAAAATGGAAATGTCATACATGGTTGTACGATTTCAAACATTTAGACACAAATAAATCCGAGAAAAAATATTTTCTCTTGTAAATTTTGAGCCGCGTCTCTCGCTTTGTTATCGATTTTAATAAAAAGTGAATATTAATGAAAGAAAATAATTAGTCCCGAAGTATTCGCAGATTGGTAACAAAAAAATAGTATACTATAAAAAATTTGAGGAAAATTACGTTGAAATAACTTCGAAACAAACTAAAAAAAGGTTTTCAGTGAAAGAATTCATCTTGGATTAACTTTTGTATCGAATAATTAGATGGCGTTGTCGTATGACGTTTATCAGTAGTACCAACTTTCGATTAGTTCACAAAAAATGACAGACGTTTAAGTGAAGTTTATTTCTTCATTTTCGAAACAATAGATTAAAAACAAATTCGCGTGTTGATTTATTATCCGGGCTCTGATTTTTCGAAAAAAACAATTTTTTAATAGTTTTTTTACGTATTTTTACTGATATAGAAGATGGTGAATAATCTGGTCTTTCACTGAAAATCTATTTTGAGGAAAAAGATAAATCCTTCTACAACCACTAGTTAATAATTAACAAATTTCATTCACAGTGTTTCAAATCGAAAATTTTGCCAAATTTTCAAATTAAAATTGCTGGTTGTCAATCAAGAACGTCAGTTTATATAAAAACCAACTCGATCTTTGTTTCCAGTCCAAACTATCCAAGACACTGCACGAATCTTTCCCCAAATTTTCCGCTTTCTTCTGAAAAGATTCGTCAATACAATTAACGTATTATCTGATAAATCTTAAGCTGTTCAAGGGTTGATTTGGGGTCAGTACTTAGCCCAAGGTTGCGTCTGACTGTCCACCATCTTGTAGCATTTCTCTTATTTCAAAATGGCGTCTTCGACGATCCATGAGACTTCATTAACAGTTTTATCACTTGTTGTGTTAATTTTTTAATTAGAGTTGTTGTTTGATGGCGGTGGGTCACTTCTAATTGTGAAAAAGCATAGAAAAAGTTGTTACCGATCGAAATAAACGTCACTGATTCAATTATTTCCAGAAAAATCTCAATCTTCATCTATAACATCTATAATTTTATCTGAATCATCGTCAATAGCTGTGATATCTGCTAAAACTGTATTTTGCCTTAAAAATTGAGTGTAAAATATAAAAAAATAACAAACAGAGTGCCTTTTTCATCCAGCCACTTTGGGCTAAATTATCTTATCGCGAATAAAATGGTCGAATCGAACGCGTGCAGTAGCAAGTGCGGTAGAAATTCAGTTTGCAATGGCGAAACGACCGAAAAAACTCTAATGTCGAAACGTAGACGTCACAAGACTGTTCATTTCGGCGATAATCTTCTGTTGCAAGTGTGCGCGAACGCGAACCTAACCTCACACGTTTCCTACAACAAAATGGAGCCCAACGTCCAACAGTTATTCAGCTTTATAGAAACAGTTTTGAGCGCTTGGGTGGCCGAAGAGGGATTAACGTCTCAAGGCGAAGTTAGCGAAATGGACGAGAAGGAAATGAAGAGGAGACGGCATAAAAAACATTGCGCCAAAGTGAAAAAGTTGGATATAAGACGTTTGGTAAGGGAAGTGACTAAATTGGACGGTTCCAAATTCCTTGGTAATTTGAGGTACAGACACATGCATTGGAAAGGTAATCCCGATTCAGAAGGATGCAATGAACTCTTTCTAAGGAAGGTAAGTCTTTGTTATGTATGAAAAATGTTTATTGGGGTACCTAATTGACAAAAATTATAGAGCGACGACTGCGCCGCATGATTTCGGATTGCACCCTTACAAGATGCAGTTGGTACAAGAATCGAAATATTAGGAGAGGTTCCGTTACGTAAAATTCACGATTAATCGTTTTTCGATGTTTATCAACGTTTTGCTTTCGAATTAAGATCGTTTACAACTTAATAGACCCGTCAACAAGCGAAATTTTCTTCATTGGAGTTTAATCCAAAAACTTAAACACCTAAAGTGATTAGTCAGCGTTAAAAATTATTGTTGACGTCGTCCACGCAATCCTGTTTTTACATCTATGGAGTTTTTTCTGTGGAGTTGTGTCAAATTTGAAGTTTAATCTAATAGTACAGTGAATCGAGGATAATTTTAAAGACCTTGAATGGATTAGTTTGAAATTTCGACAGAAGCTAAAAAATGATGCGAATAACAAACCTGATTTGGTGCCGATGTATATTTCTACCTAAGGGGTGAATGTCACCCTTAATCGAGGGTAGAAATTTGAAATTTCAAAATAATACCGGGAATCGATAGAGAATTGAATTTTATGAAGAAAATGCGGAATGAAGTTTTTTATTTAACTCGATAATTTCTGAGTTATTCGCGATTGAAAATTAAATAAGAAATTACGTTATTTTTACGAAAAACTCGAAAATCACGCATTTTTTGGAAAAAATTATTCTCATCAAAATTGAAGCTTATAAAAAAACAAAGAAATTAGATAGTTTAAATTGAATATTCAGCAATTTATGAGTCACTGAAAGTCAATTTTTTCTATTTCGTAAATTTATGCAGAGGTTTGAGCTCGAATAACGGAAAAACGATCAATTTTTCGAAAAAAATTGTAATAAACATTTTTAAAGTACTTTTTCAGACCTTTGAAACGAGTGTTTATGTAATCGTCTAGCTTGAAAATTAAGGGAGTTATGACGAAAATAAGTTGAGTAACGTTGAAAAGAAAAAAAAATGTCTGTGAATTTGCGGCAAAATTAAAATTAATCGTAGCACATGTAAAATTATCTTTGTTTAAGCCCTAACAACACGTTCCAGAAGTTTGAATGGTTTGGAACACGTATATTTTGAAAAAAGTTGTTTAATGTGAATTTTTTTGAAAAAAATGTTATTTTTTCAAAATATCTCTATTGGATCAACGAAATAATTTTTCTGTAACTAAAATTAAGCTTTTATTTATCCTTATTTCTTAAGCTTAAGCTTTCAAAAAGGTTTTTCCCTAATTTTTGTGATAAGGGGTTGAATTAAATTAAAAATTTATATATCAGGTTTGGTATATTCAAATTATATACATTTTTACTACTCAAAATCGAAAATAAAATGATTTCTTACTTTCACCCTGTATTAGGGTAGTTTTTAAGGGTAGTTACATATGAAAAATCGAAATATTACTTACATTGTAAAAAAACAACAAAATAAAAAAAAATTTCATGGTTTTTACCACATTTTTTAAATAATCTTTGTATAAAGGGTTGTTTTTAAGGGTAAGTGAGCCGTAAAATATCAAAATATCAAAGTCATGATACAAAACAATCAAAATTTATTATATTTGAACATAATTATAGTCTATTACCGCTTCAATTCATTAGTTTTCAATTTATTGGAATAAGGGGCGATTTTCACCCCTTAAAAATAAAAAACATACTTTGCAACAAAGTCAGGTTTGAAGATGAGGTTAAGATGAACTCAATTCCAAATTTTCAAGAAGATCGATAAAGGTCTTTGAAATTACGAGGTTTCGGAAGATTTTAAACTCGAATAACTGTACTATAAAACCTGCTCAGTTATAACCAATTTTAGTGCTCGATTAAATAAATGACGTTTACAAGAATTGTCCCTGAAATACATGGCCTAATCCATAGATGGCGGTAGTTGTTTGAAAAAAATACCCCAAGCACCCTATTCGCCAGATTTAGCTACTTCTGATTATTTTCTTGTCGCGGACTCGATTATAATGTGGTTAATGATTATTTTGAGGAGCCTGACGATTTTTATCTTGTTGTTTTGCCAGGTATAATTGCAATGTATAATAAATGAATTTATAAATTTTTTCCATCGTTTTTAATTCAATATCAAATTTTTTTATCAAATTATCATCATAGGATTGTACATTCGAATTTCGTACATCATCCTTATATCTACGTAACCGATATTCTAATTTTAAATTAGGTTATGTCGATGGAACGATCTAGACGTTTCCCATCAATTTCGTTCGAGACGGAAAGATGGAAAACATATTCATCCGCCGTGAATGATAGGTTTTCATGGTTTATTTAATCATAAATATTTCAAAAAATAGCATTCCTATGACGTCTTCAATTGTCATCTGTCATCTGTCGTTTGTTATTATTAATTTGACGTACAGAAGACTTTTCATAACGTCCACATCCGCCGAATTCATCCGAAGATCCGCGAATGATTTGGATTATGTTTAATTGATTAAATTATGACACAGGAGCGGTGAAACTACCCCGTGGACTTTTTTTACAATAATCCTCGTATGTAATAAATTCAAATTTGAATTTCTATATATAGAAATCTCAGAGGAGTTTAGATATATATAAAAAAAACTCAATTCCCTTTAGAACTACCTTGGGGCACATTCTGGAGGATCGGGCGTAGCATGAAAATTGTATGGAATACTTCATTTCAATATACGTATTCATCTATTTGAATTTGGGATCAAAAAGTCTCTTGGCTATGTTCGTCATTATCAATAATATCGAAAATGTCAAGGGAATCTGTAGAAATTTTAAAAATTTCAATGTAGGGATGATATTTCGAATAATTACTGTACGGAGGATGATTCATCGATGTTTTGACAGTTTGAACTGACGTTCTTTGCACCAATCGATTGACAGATTTGACATATTCGCATCAGTGTTGCCATATCTCAAAATTTAAGTAGCGTTCGTGATATTTTTTTAATCCTAATGAAGGTAAAACAGAAATTTTATCTCGCGGAGCACATAAATCGCTGTGATTTGGGTTACAGGACATTTTTATTTATCTGACGTTATCAGAAAGATGAATAAGGGTCGAAATAATAACAAACAACCCTCGAATAAAGTTTAACAGTTTAATTTTTTTAACGTTTGAACTCAACGTTATTTTCAAATCATTTTCGATAGGAAAGTGAATTTGAAGATTTTGGATTTTAGAAAAATTGATATTTTTCGTGCTAGACGGGCATTAAATCGGAAAATTACATAGTACAGAGTGTGATAAAGTTTAAAGTAGGTAAGAACAATTGTCTATTAGAAAAATTTTTTTTTTTTCGAAAAATAGTGATCAAATAATAAAGGAAAGGCATATATACAAAAGTGATTCGGGGTCAAACGTCAAAATTTGAAGTTTTTGAGATTTTTCTCGAAAACGGTGAGTTTTATGAAAAAAAAACTTCAAACAAAAGTTGTAGATTTTGAAATTCTCTACAAAAATAGTCGTTACGATTTTTTTTCTAAGAGTCCCCATTTCTGAGATATAGCGATTCTAAGAATCACATTATACATGATTTTATAATGGCCGTTCCCTATTTAATTTGTAATTTTTTTTGTGCGCACGCCACTGGATAAATTCGAGCTCTATCATCGCTGAAATTAGTTTTCGCCAATTTGAACAAGAATCGAAATACGTCGCCTAATTGAATTAGCCAGTTGATGACTTTTCGATTTTCGTCGTTTTCACTTCCAGGGACATCGGGAACGAAGCTCTGGACAATTAAAATACTTTTTAATCGGATAAAAATCGAATTGATACCGGGGTGAGTGAAAGTGAGCAAGGTAGGGGCGGTTTTACCTCATATAATCGGAGCTGTTGATTAATTTAGAGATGGAATATACGAAACAAGCGATAAAACACCTGAAAAGTTATCTCAAGGGAAAACAAAGATTCAGAAATCCGAAAAGAAGAAGACAAAGTACACCGCGGAGGTGTACAGGTGTACACAACATCTTTATACCGAAAATGTACAAATAAACGATTAAAAAATGATAAAACTTGAAAAAATTAGCCCAAAACGTGAAATGACTGATTGGAATATAATTTTTGATGTTAAAATTAAATATACAACAATAATCTACTGGATATTGTCGAAATTTACCTCAGAATTCTCTACAAAAGATACGAACAATGCAGTACGTTGAATTCTTTGTTTTGGAGTCGTTTGCCTCAACTATTTAGTTGAACCCACGACTTGGCTTTGTGGCTACCTTAAAATTTTATCCAGTTTGGTTAAACTTTGTTTGAATCCCTGCGCTTTCAACTCCCTCTGTTGTTTATATTCAAATACTCAGTTTGCACGATGTAAATTTGTTCAACACTGTCCACCAAAGAAACATTACATAAAGATTAGGTTTTAATTGGTATTGTAAAATAATTATCCACCATGAAAAAGCGTGTGAACTGGAATTTTGAATTTTTTAATAAAGAATACAGGAAATTAATCAGTCAATTGTGTCCCGAGTATTTGCGAGATATCGAGAGACTTTTGCAGATTTGTCTTTAAGAGGACATGGTCGAAATGTGGGTATAGCTCCACAAATTATGAGAGTTAGAGCTCGTTAACTTACCAGGCGACAACGTGCAGCTAGATTGAGATGTTACAGATTGGGGCAAGTCATCGATGTCTCTTGAAGTATTTTTAGTTCAAAAATTCAAATTTGATGTTTTATAACTCGCCTTGTATAATTACGAAAAAGCAGGTATATTTTTTTTATGATAGTATCTATGTTTTTTATTCGATTATTCAATATTACAAAGTTTTAATTCGAAAACTGTAGTTGTTATGAATTTTTTGATTTTGCGTGTGTTATTATCGATGAAAAAATTTTACTTGTAGTTTCACCCTGTATATTTCCTTCGAGAATGGAATTTAGGATAGAAAACGGGCATTTTAACTGACATACACGTTTTTGTTTATTAAATAATTTAACAAAAACATCGATAACTCTAGAAGTGTTTTTGGTTCAAAAATTCAAATTTGATGTTTTATAACTCGCCTTGTATAATTACGAAAAAGCAGGTATATTTTTTTTATGATAGTATCTATGTTTTTTATTCGATTTTTCAATATTACAAAGTTTTAATTCGAAAATTGTAGTTGTAAGAATTTTTTTTATTTTGCGTGTGTTATTTTCGATGAAAAAATTTTACTTGTAGTTTCACCCTGTATATTTCCTTCGAGAATGGAATTTAGGATAGAAAACGGGCATTTTAACTGACATACACGTTTTTGTTTATTAAATAATTTAACAAAAACATCGATAACTCTTGAAGTGTTTTTGGTTCAAAAATTCAAATTTGACGTTTTATAACTCGCCTTGTATAATTACGAAAAAGCAGGTGTATTTTTTTTATGATAGTATCTATGTTTTTTATTCGATTTTTCAATATTACAAAGTTTTAATTCGAAAATTGTAGTTGTAAGAATTTTTTTTATTTTGCGTGTGTTATTTTCGATGAAAAAATTTTACTTGTAGTTTCACCCTGTATATTTCCTTCGAGAATGGAATTTAGGATAGAAAACGGGCATTTTAACTGACATACACGTTTTTGTTTATTAAATAATTTAACAAAAACATCGATAACTCTAGAAGTGTTTTTGGTTCAAAAATTCAAATTTGATGTTTTATAACTCGCCTTGTATAATTACGAAAAAGCAGGTATATTTTTTTTATGATAGTATCTATGTTTTTTATTCGATTTTTCAATATTACAAAGTTTTAATTCGAAAATTGTAGTTGTAAGAATTTTTTTTATTTTGCGTGTGTTATTTTCGATGAAAAAATTTTACTTGTAGTTTCACCCTGTATATTTCCTTCGAGAATGGAATTTAGGATAGAAAACGGGCATTTTAACTGACATACACGTTTTTGTTTATTAAATAATTTAACAAAAACATCGATAACTCTTGAAGTGTTTTTGGTTCAAAAATTCAAATTTGACGTTTTATAACTCGCCTTGTATAATTACGAAAAAGCAGGTATATTTTTTTTATGATAGTATCTATGTTTTTTATTCGATTATTCAATATTACAAAGTTTTAATTCGAAAACTGTAGTTGTTATGAATTTTTTGATTTTGCGTGTGTTATTATCGATGAAAAAATTTTACTTGTAGTTTCACCCTGTATATTTCCTTCGAGAATGGAATTTAAGAAATGAAATGGGCTTATTACGTGAGGTGCACATTTTGTTTTTTGAATCATGTGACAAAAACTTCGATATCTCTCAAAGTTTTGAATATATTAGATTTTGTATACAAACATGTTAGAAAATTTTTGAAAATTTTTCAGTTTTCTAAATATGTCTATATTGCTAAGGGATTCGAAAAATCATATAATTTCATGTGATGTATACTTCGAAAATTATACCAATTTTGTAAATTCTTCTTGTTTTCAATTTTTTCTGGAATCATTATATCAAAAAATCACTTTATGTGAAATAATTTCATCGGATACAGAGACAAAATTTTTTTCTATTTTCATACCAAAGCGAGGTTACGCGGTCCCGATCCAAAATTTCAGATTTTATTGAAAAATCTGTGACGAGATTGGATTTAACTTAAAAAAAATTGAAAAAAATGTTTTATTTTGGTTATAGACCTAATAATACCCGAGCTATGATTTATTAAATGTGGAACTTTTGTACTGAAGAGAAAATTTTGAAAAATATATTACAATATAAAATACTACAATTGTTTTTGTTTTTCAAATTTATCATACGAGAAATTTGGTTTTCAAGGGTTGAAATACATTTATTAAGGGTTAAGAAACATAAATAGTATCATAAAAAATCATGCGATCTTTATTTTAATCCTAAAAATGTTTTTTTAAATATTTAAATGCTTTAATTTTCATTTTAATGTATTTTGACAATGAAGGGTGGTTTTCACCACAATAATTCCCACATATTGATAGAGGGTAGATTCTGACATATATAAATATACAAATTATGATAATAAATATGAAAATGTTCGAAAACCCCCCCGATAATCCCCTGAAATTTCTTTCTTAACTTTGATTTCCACCATTTAGGAAAATCTAATCAAGTAATGTCGTCCCCATATTAATCAGCTTTAAATTTCCGGTTCGTAAGATCACTAGAATGCTGAAAATAATTTTCGATCGCTATACAAAATTTTTCCGTCATCGCCGAATGATTCATCATATTCGTTAAGCTTTATCGGTTATCGATTTTGGGCTTTTGAAATCCGTAAATAAATTAGAAAACTGCGACAAATTTCGTGAATGGTGAAAGTTTTCCTACAAGGCCGCACATTGTTATTCATTCTTTTCGGGGTTGCGAGTCACCCCCCGGTTTTAAAACTAAGATAATGGGACCTAGGAAGGGATCGGTGTACAGCGTAGTCTGATTAAAACTGAAAAATCAGCTCGAATTGGAACCCCTTAATCCACTGAAAGATTCAGGTCCTTGAAAAACGATTAATTTGTTGCATAAAAGTTTTTTTTGGATGTTTTTAAGCCATCCCTGTACTGTAGGGTATTGATCCCATTTATTTTTACAACCTGATGTTTGTACTTTATCCCTTTTCTGAACATTCAAAGGGAGGTGTTTCCTCCAAAGCTTTACAATGGTATGATGATTTAGAATCACCCCAGATGGACATAAATAGTAAATCTTCGTACTTTCGGAAGATTGATTCTTAATGCCGAAACTAGTTTTTTGTACTGCCCCATAAATGGAGATTTGTCATATAAATTTAAGCAAAATCTATTAGCTACAACCCCAATTCACCCCTAGGAACTTTCTCGACACTATTAGAGGTCTAATTCCATTGTTTTAATGAGGGTGGATTCAAAATTAATCTTTTCAGAACTACTCATATGAAAATCGGTTTTTTACAAAAACTCATCATAATTTCGAACGAATTTTTTAATATTTTCTGAGCTGGTTTTTCCAATTTCCAAATTATTTGACATGGGAATAACCAGCGAGTTTTCTCGACACTATTAGAGGCCAATTTTCATTGTTTTAATGAGAGTGGATTCAAAATTAATCTTTTTAGAACTACTCATATGAAAATCGGTTTTCTACGAAGACTCATCATAATTTCGCACAAATTTTTCCATATTTTCGGAGCTGGTTTTTCCAATTTCCAGATTATTTGACATGGGAACAACCAGCGAGTTTTCTCGACACTATTAGAGGCCAATTTTCATTGTTTTAATGAGGGTGGATTCAAAATTAATCTTTTCAGAACTACTCATATGAAAATCGGTTTTTTACAAAAACTCATCATAATTTCGAACGAATTTTTCCATATTTTCGGAGCTGGTTTTTCCAATTTCCAGATTATTTGACATGGGAACAACCAGCGAGTTTTCTCGACACTATTAGAGGCCAATTTTCATTGTTTTAATGAGGGTGGATTCAAAATTAATCTTTTCAGAACTACTCATATGAAAATCGGTTTTTTACAAAAACTCATCATAATTTCGAACGAATTTTTTAATATTTTCTGAGCTGGTTTTTCCAATTTCCAAATTATTTGACATGGGAATAACCAGCGAGTTTTCTCGACACTATTAGAGGCCAATTTTCATTGTTTTAATGAGGGTGGATTCAAAATTAATCTTTTTAGAACTACTCATATGAAAATCGGTTTTTTACAAAAACTCATCATAATTTTGAACGAATTTTTTAATATTTTCTGAGCTGGTTTTTCCAATTTCCAAATTATTTGACATGGGAATAACCAGCGAGTTTTCTCGACACTATTAGAGGCCAATTTTCATTGTTTTAATGAGAGTGGATTCAAAATTAATCTTTTCAGAACTACTCATATGAAAATCGGTTTTTTACAAAAACTCATCATAATTTCGAACGAATTTTTTAATATTTTCTGAGCTGGTTTTTCCAATTTCCAAATTATTTGACATGGGAATAACCAGCGAGTTTTCTCGACACTATTAGAGGCCAATTTTCATTGTTTTAATGAGAGTGGATTCAAAATTAATCTTTTCAGAACTACTCATATGAAAATCGGTTTTTTACAAAAACTCATCATAATTTCGAACGAATTTTTTAATATTTTCTGAGCTGGTTTTTCCAATTTCCAAATTATTTGTTATGGGAATAACCAGCGAGTTTTCTCGACACTATTAGAGGCCAATTTTCATTGTTTTAATGAGAGTGGATTCAAAATTTATCTTTTCAGAACTACTCATATGAAAATCGGTTTTTTACAAAAACTCATCATAATTTCGAACGAATTTTTTAATATTTTCTGAGCTGGTTTTTCCAATTTCCAAATTATTTGACATGGGAATAACCAGCGAGTTTTCTCGACACTATTAGAGGCCAATTTTCATTGTTTTAATGAGGGTGGATTCAAAATTAATCTTTTCAGAACTACTCATATGAAAATCGGTTTTTTACAAAAACTCATCATAATTTCGAACGAATTTTTTAATATTTTCTGAGCTGGTTTTTCCAATTTCCAAATTATTTGTTATGGGAATAACCAGCGAGTTTTCTCGACACTATTAGAGGCCAATTTTCATTGTTTTAATGAGAGTGGATTCAAAATTTATCTTTTCAGAACTACTCATATGAAAATCGGTTTTTTACAAAAACTCATCATAATTTCGAACGAATTTTTTAATATTTTCTGAGCTGGTTTTTCCAATTTCCAAATTATTTGACATGGGAATAACCAGCGAGTTTTCTCGACACTATTAGAGGCCAATTTTCATTGTTTTAATGAGAGTGGATTCAAAATTAATCTTTTCAGAACTACTCATATGAAAATCGGTTTTTTACAAAAACTCATCATAATTTCGAACGAATTTTTTAATATTTTCTGAGCTGGTTTTTCCAATTTCCAAATTATTTGTTATGGGAATAACCAGCGAGTTTTCTCGACACTATTAGAGGCCAATTTTCATTGTTTTAATGAGAGTGGATTCAAAATTAATCTTTTCAGAACTACTCATATGAAAATCGGTTTTTTACAAAAACTCATCATAATTTCGAACGAATTTTTTAATATTTTCTGAGCTGGTTTTTCCAATTTCCAAATTATTTGACATGGGAATAACCAGCGAGTTTTCTCGACACTATTAGAGGCCAATTTTCATTGTTTTAATGAGGGTGGATTCAAAATTAATCTTTTTAGAACTACTCATATGAAAATCGGTTTTTTACAAAAACTCATCATAATTTCGAACGAATTTTTTAATATTTTCTGAGCTGGTTTTTCCAATTTCCAAATTATTTGACATGGGAATAACCAGCGAGTTTTCTCGACACTATTAGAGGCCAATTTTCATTGTTTTAATGAGAGTGGATTCAAAATTAATCTTTTTAGAACTACTCATATGAAAATCGGTTTTTTACAAAAACTCATCATAATTTCGAACGAATTTTTTAATATTTTCTGAGCTGGTTTTTCCAATTTCCAAATTATTTGACATGGGAATAACCAGCGAGTTTTCTCGACACTATTAGAGGCCAATTTTCATTGTTTTAATGAGAGTGGATTCAAAATTAATCTTTTCGGAACTACTCATATGAAAATCGGTTTTCTACGAAAACTCATCATAATTTCGCGTAAATTTTTTCATATTTTCGGAGCTAAATTGTTTCCATTTCTACAACTCACGTATATGGATGTTAAAACTGTTGAATAGTGGAATTACCCACGACTGTAGTTTTAATTCGATTTTATCTTAAATTAAATTGGAAATCGCTTATTGATTCACAAAAACGTGTCATTTCTATTGATCAAATCTCCCATAAACTGATTACGAACGCTTGTAAACCTACCACCGACCCCAATCCTCAATTTTCCATTGGAAATGTCGTCCGTTATTCGTAATCGGATGAAGGATCATTGCGGTGGGAAACGATGCTAGAATTAACACGTTCCAGTAAATGACACGAAAATTTAACCGGAACGTCACGTTTTATGACACAAAAGTGACAAAAAAAAACGTGTCTAAATCTAAAAGTGGATTGTGGATCGTAAATTCATAATAAAAATCATCTAGAACCAACTACACAAACAGTAAACATCCTGAAAGGATCTATTGGGTCTCGAATCGTTCAAAGGGAAGATTTAACCCCTATTTATCTAATGTGAGACATTTTTTTATGCGTTAGATCAATTAGCACACGTTTTGAATACTTCCACCATTATAAATGTCAAACTTATGATGTCACTGTCAGATTTGACATAATCATTGTTGTCATATCTCGAAACTTTAGTAGCAACCCTCGTATCTATTTTTTTTATGCGTTATAATATATATTATCGATATTTTCGGTTTTAGAATGATGAATAGTTGAATCGAGAACGGAACGTAAACATTTTACATCTTCTCTATTCTCTTCTTCTTTTTTTTTCATGTAAACGTTCCGAATCGTCGGTTTTCTGGGATCACAAACCGACATCGATAATTTCATTGTTTGTTTTTTTTATTTTCCTGCAAGGAATGATGATAGATTTTGATACTACTAACAAAAAAAAAAATGAGAAATGACTGAAAAATATCGGATTTATCTTGATAGAAACTTTCCTTGTTGCAACGTTGAAACTCGTCGATTAAAACACGCGTGGTTGTGGGCGTGTTGACGTAGATCTGTGATTATGAATAACTGCATGAAACTAAATCTAACGGTGTTAAATCACGCTTATTAGGAGGCCGAATTGCACGGATCGGAAATGTCTGGAAATGGCATCGTTTCGTCGAAACCACATATAGTCCACATAAATATCATCCAATTTCGATAATAAAAACTGTTTTATAAGGTCGTTATATCGAGCAGGACTTCTACAATAAAAATATAGTCGAATTATGCCCCTAGACCAAAATAGTGACGTGTCGTTGATGCATTTGTTTTTCTTCAATCACTTGTGGGTTCTTTCAACCCCAAAAATGACAATTTTAGTGAATAACAGTCTTTTTTTGTCAGTTCAAAACACTTTCTATAGACTCAAATCTTTTAAAAAAACAGACATCTGTCTTTAAATTTAAAAGAAATACTATAAAGAAACCGCCTGCTATTGATAAAATTATGTACAAATAAACATCAAACGAGTTCCGCCTTTTATAAGAAATGTGACTGCAAAGCGCCGCGCGAATTCGCCGTTAGTCTCGTTATTTAATAACTATATCTCGTATAAATGCGTTATTTAAGCAAATTTTGTTACAAAATACGTTTTGTTTTGGGTAATTTCGTTATCTAGGATGTTTAAACGCGATAAATATTATATTAAATTATATTTTTTTACCTTAAAATTAGTTCTGAAGCACCAATTTGAGTTAAATTTGATTAAGCCCCGTATAGAACGTTTCACGATTTTTTCATACACGCAATTGGACGGTTGCCGTTTCTCTTCTTGAATATAAATGATCACGAAGCTGCAATTAGATAAATTGCCGAGCCGGAAAAAAGTTAAAACGTACGTGCAAGTTCTGAAAATTCTTTTATACAAAATTTCATCGACCTAGATTCTTTACAATTGTTCTTAAATATCAAAATACGATCTATAATACGAAAGTTGTTACTTAACTTTTGATATATGGCAACACTGATGCGGATATGTCAAATCTGACAAGTTTGACATTTTAAATGGTGAACGTATTCCGAAATCGATCGTAGTCGGTTTTTCTCCAACTTAAGTATCAACCCTCGTATGGTCTATCGCGTGTATGAAACCTAAAATGGATCCTTTAAAAATATATCCGAGAATCCTTCTATTAGGATACTTTTAAAAGATCTATTGTATTTACAGCTAGAGTCAAGTGAATGTCAATCTTTTTTCATGGAAAGCTCGCACAGAAAAAAAAACCTCTCCGAAGCTCAAGTGCAAAAGCTTTGTTTCAAACTCCTCGAATCCCGAGAGGCTCGCTCTCCTTTCGGGATACGTATCGACAAGTATACTCCAGATCTGAGTTTTAATCTACTAAAATATTGTGTTTTATCTCGGTATCGCCTGTTAAGTAGAAGAGAATATTTCAAAAGATACCAGATGCAAATGATATTTTACTACAAAGTTTACTTTCAGCCGGTAAATCTTTTATCTTTGTATAGTGAAGTTACAAAGTCCTTAATCCCTAAAGGACGCCGATAGAATCTACGAGAACCAATTACTTATGAATCTAATGGAGTCTGACAATTCCTGCACGATATCCTTGGTACAAATTTGCGTGCATAACTTCCTGGTGATTGAAACCATATAAAAAGACATCTAGAATGAATCTAATGGAATCTGACAATTCCTGCACGATATCCATGGTACAAAGAAGAGAATTTTCCTTAGAAAACCATCGGGACGTCGAAGAGCGAACGCGAATTTGCGTATAGAACTTCCTGGTGATCGAAACCATATCAAAAGACATCTAGAATGAATCTAATAGAATCTGACAATTCCTGCACGATATCCATGGTACAAAGAAGAGAATTTTCCTTGTAAAACCATCGGAACGTTGAAGAGCGAACGCGATTTGCGTGCAGAACTTCCTGATGATTAAAACCATATCAAAAGACATCTAGAATGAATCTAATGGAATCTGACAATTCCTGCACGATATCCATGGTACAAAGAAGAGAATTTTCCTTAGAAAACCATCGGGACGTCGAAGAGCGAACGCGAATTTGCGTGTAGAACTTCCTGGTGATCGAAACCATATCAAAAGACATCTAGAATGAATCTAATGGAATCTGACAATTCCTGCACGATATCCATGGTACAAAGAAGAGAATTTTCCTTAGAAAACCATCGGGACGTCGAAGAGCGAACGCGAATTTGCGTATAGAACTTCCTGGTGATCGAAACCATATCAAAAGACATCTAGAATGAATCTAATAGAATCTGACAATTCCTGCACGATATCCATGGTACAAAGAAGAGAATTTTCCTTGTAAAACCATCGGAACGTTGAAGAGCGAACGCGATTTGCGTGCAGAACTTCCTGATGATTAAAACCATATCAAAAGACATCTAGAATGAATCTAATGGAATCTGACAATTCCTGCACGATATCCATGGTACAAAGAAGAGAATTTTCCTTAGAAAACCATCGGGACGTCGAAGAGCGAACGCGAATTTGCGTGTAGAACTTCCTGGTGATCGAAACCATATCAAAAGACATCTAGAATGAATCTAATAGAATCTGACAATTCCTGCACGATATCCATGGTACAAAGAAGTGAATTTTCCTTAGAAAACCATCGGGACGTCGAAGAGCGAACGCGAATTTGCGTGTAGAACTTCCTGGTGATCGAAACCATATCAAAAGACATCTAGAATGAATCTAATGGAATCTGACAATTCCTGCACGATATCCATGGTACAAAGAAGAGAATTTTCCTTAGAAAACCATCGGGACGTCGAAGAGCGAACGCGAATTTGCGTGTAGAACTTCCTGGTGATCGAAACCATATCAAAAGACATCTAGAATGAATCTAATGGAATCTGACAATTCCTGCACGATATCCATGGTACAAAGAAGAGAATTTTCCTTGTAAAACCATCGGAACGTCGAAGAGCGAATGCGATTTGCGTGCAGAACTTCCTGATGATTGAAACCATATCAAAAGACATCTAGAATGAATCTAATGGAATCTGACAATTCCTGCACGATATCCATGGTACAAAGAAGTGAATTTTCCTTAGAAAACCATCGGGACGTCGAAGAGCGAACGCGAATTTGCGTGTAGAACTTCCTGGTGATCGAAACCATATCAAAAGACATCTAGAATGAATCTTATGGAATCTGACAATTCCTGCACGATATCCATGGTACAAAGAAGAGAATTTTCCTTGTAAAACCATCGGAACGTCGAAGAGCGAACGCGATTTGCGTGCAGAACTTCCTGGTGATTGAAACCATATCAAAAGACATCTAGAATGAATCTAATGGAATCTGACAATTCCTGCATGATATCCATGGTACAAAGAAGAGAATTTTCCTTAGAAAACCATCGGGACGTCGAAGAGCGAACGCGATTTGCGTGCAGAACTTCCTGATGATTGAAACCATATCAAAAGACATCTAGAATGAATCTAATGGAATCTGACAATTCCTGCACGATATCCTTGGTACAATTCGCGTGCAGAACGCATTGATGGTAGTTTAATTGAAGTTCTTTCTGTACCAATGTTCGCAGGTGGTTTTATGAACTGAGAAATTGATTTACGGTCTTCTAGAAGACTAGGAATACTCAAGTTGTTCCAACTAAAGATGGTGACTAAACTGGAGGAAAGTTTGTAGCCCAACTCGAACAAGATCATCACCAATCGACTAAATGGCACGTGTTTATAAAAAAATAATGTTACCACATCTTCTATGGACTTAAAGTCATATTTTGTTGCTGTAGTTTGAGGAAGTCAACCAATTTGGATTGGTTTTGATCGAAGCTTTCTTGAGGATGCTGAATTTTCAAAAATATTACGACAATCAGCGTTGATTGGTTTTCTTGTTATAGTGAGTTCGTCCAAATTCTTATTTACCTAAGCTGGAATTCGCGTACTTACTTTAGACTTCACGTATTTGCTTTAGACTTCGCGAATTTGCTTTAGACCCCGCGTATTTGCTTTAGACCCCGCGTATTTGCTTTAGAGCCCGCGTATTTGCTTTAGACCCCGCGTATTTGCTTTAGACTTCGCGTATTTGTTTTAAACTTCGCGTAAATTTCTTTCGACTTCACGTACACGCTTTAGACTTCACGTACTTGCTTTAGACTTCACGTATTTGCTTTAGACTTCACGTACTTGCTGTAGACTTCGCGAATTTGCTTTAGACCCCGCGTATTTGCTTTAGATATCGCGTATTTGTTTTAAACTTCGCGTACATTTCTTTCGACTTCACGTACACGCTTCAGACTTCACGTATTTGCTTTAGACTTCACGTACTTGCTTTAGACTTCACGTATTTGCTTTAGACTTCAGGTACTTGCTTTAGACTTCGCTTATTTGCTTTAGACTTCGCGTATTTGCTTTGGACTTCACGTACTTGCTTTAGACTTCGCGAATTTGCTTTAGACCCTGCGTATTTGCTTTAGACCCCGCGTATTTGCTTTAGAGCCCGCGTATTTGCTTTAGACCCCGCGTATTTGCTTTAGACTTCGCGTATTTGTTTTAAACTTCGCGTAAATTTCTTTCGACTTCACGTACACGCTTTAGACTTCACGTACTTGCTTTAGACTTCACGTATTTGCTTTAGACTTCACGTACTTGCTGTAGACTTCGCGAATTTGCTTTAGACCCCGCGTATTGGCTTTAGATATCGCGTATTTACTTCAGACTTCGCGTATTTGATTTGGACTGAAATTCTATTTCTTTCGGACGTTTTTCACGTGGTCTGTCTCGCGTTTTTTTGTAATTACACTTTATATTATGGAATACTTGTTTTAAAGTCGTTTGAAATGGAAATTTCAATCAACAGGAAATTCTAGAGAATGATTTCATCTATTATTACCAGATTTGCTTCAATTTTCGTTGGAATTCACGTTCTTAATCATTGTTTTCAACTTTTAAATTTGCTAAATCCATGACTTTCCTTCAATTATTTTAATTTTTTTATTACTTCGGATAATACCATGAAAATAAATCAAGCTGACGTATTGAAATTCTAAGTAAATTCATTAATTATTCATTGATGTGGATGGAGTTGTAGGTTTGGGAAGAAAAATTTTATGCAAATATCTCAAAGTTGGTATACGTTGGAGGGTTGCAGTAAACAGTAATTGTACCTGTAAATGTAAATTCTAATAGGATAAATCAGAAATGCAGCTTCGCGTAAATTACATTCAAGGGCACTCGGGAATTCATGCAACCGCCAACTTTCAACGATGACGAGTGGCTGGGATTTGAACAGACTTTAGAGATGTAAGCCGATACATAAATGTTTTTTCTTATACATTCTACTTACGCGGTTGAATTGATAAAGCTGGCATTTGTAACAAAAAAAACCTTGTGGTGGACCCAAGAGATTTTTGATCTAATTGAGATTAGAAAAACAAAATTTGATACAAGAAAGTAGCCTTCTGATGGCAAAAATTGAAAAAAAAACAATTCACGACTCTATTTGTCGTGATTACTGGCCAAATTAAAAATAAAACTTTTCATTGTATCTAAATTCAACACGAAAAAACCAAATTTTAGCATTATTAGTATTAGAATTCAAATTTTTGATCATTTTAAATATGAAAAAGCCAAATTTTGAGCAGATTTAACATAGAGGAGCCAATTCTTGACCAATCGACAAGTAGAAAAGACAAATTTAGACCAAATCAGAAGAAATTTTCGACAAAACAAAGTTAAGACCATAGTTGAAATAGCAGATCAGAATTTCAACCAAATTACTCTTAAGAAGGTAATTTTTTATTAAATCGAACACGATAAATCCAATTTCTATTTATTTAAAGAGATTTATTAATTAAATTAATGCCACCAAGCAACGCCACTGCTTATCGCAGACTGTCTGGCAGGAATATCTCGAAGAAATCGTGTACATACGCCTATTGACAGCTTCGGCCAATAGAAATGCATTTATGTTTACGATTCGATGTTTTTATTGATAAACAGTGGAGATGATGAGTCCACATGGACTGACGGTTTGTTATTCGTTTACCGAATTTTATATGAGGAGTATAATAATTTGGTATAAGTACAGTGGTATTTATGAAATATTGATTGTACTTCGCTTAATTGTCTTCTGAAATTGATATTGGAAGAGTTATGTCAATAGTTATTTGGGAGAACAGTCTAATAGCTTAAGAAATATTCATCTTGTCTGGGTTTCAAATCGTTTTTTCTTCAAGGTCAGTTTGATCTACAATCGGTTTTTACAAGGTCAATTTGGTCTACAACCGGTTTTTGCAATGTCAACTGGAATGAAAACGGTTTTTTCAACGTCATTTTGTCTAAAATATGTTCTTGTGAGATCAATTTGGAATGCAATAGGTTTTTGTAAGATCAATTTGGTCTACAATCGGTTTTTACAAGGTCAATTTGGTCTACAACCGGTTTTTGCAATGTCAACTGGAATGAAAACGGTTTTTTCAACGTCATTTTGTCTAAAATATGTTCTTGTGAGATCAATTTGGAATGCAATAGGTTTTTGTAAGATCAATTTGGTCTACAATCGGTTTTTGCATTGTCAACTGGGATGAAAACGGTTTTTTCAACGTCATTTTGCCTAAAATATGTTTTTGTAAAATCAATTTCGTTTACAATCGGTATTTACAAGGTCAATTTGGTCTACAACCGGTTTTTGCAATGTCAACAGGGATGAAAACGGTTTTTTCAACGTCATTTTGCAAAAAGTATGTTTTTGTAAGATCAATTTGGTCTACAATCGGTTTTTACAAGGTCAATTTGGTCTATAACCGGTTTTTGCATTGTCAACTGAGATCAAAACGGTTTTTTCAACGTCATTTTGCCTAAAATATGTTTTTGTAAAATCAATTTGGTCTACAATCGGTTTTTGCAATGTCAACTGGGATAAAATCGGTTTTTGCAAGGTCAGTTTGATCTACAATGGTATTTTCAATGTCATTTTGCCTAAAATGTGTTTTTGCAAGCTCAATTTTGTCTACAATCTGTTTTTACAAGATCATTTTGATCTAAAATCGGTTTTTACAATGTCAACTGAAATAAAATCGGTTTTTTCAAAGTCAGTTTGATCTACAATGGTATTTTCAATGTCATTTTCCCTAAAATGTGTTTTTGAAAGCTCAATTTTGTCTACAATCTGTTTTTACAAGATCAATTTGGTCTACAATCGGTTTTTGCAATGTCAACTGGGATAAAATCGGTTTTTGCAAGGTCAGTTTGATCTACAATGGTATTTTCAATGTCATTTTGCCTAAAATGTGTTTTTGCAAGCTCAATTTTGTCTACAATCTGTTTTTACAAGATCATTTTGATCTAAAATCGGTTTTTACAATGTCAACTGAAATAAAATCGGTTTTTTCAAAGTCAGTTTGATCTACAATGGTATTTTCAATGTCATTTTCCCTAAAATGTGTTTTTGAAAGCTCAATTTTGTCTACAATCTGTTTTTACAAGATCAATTTGGTCTACAATCGGTTTTTGCAATGTCAACTGGGATAAAATCGGTTTTTGCAAGGTCAGTTTGATCTACAATGGTATTTTCAATGTCATTTTGCCTAAAATGTGTTTTTGCAAGCTCAATTTTGTCTACAATCTGTTTTTACAAGATCATTTTGATCTAAAATCGGTTTTTACAATGTCAACTGAAATAAAATCGGTTTTTTCAAAGTCAGTTTGATCTACAATGGTATTTTCAATGTCATTTTCCCTAAAATGTGTTTTTGAAAGCTCAATTTTGTCTACAATCTGTTTTTACAAGATCAATTTGGTCTACAATCGGTTTTTGCAATGTCAACTGGGATAAAATCGGTTTTTGCAAGGTCAGTTTGATCTACAATGGTATTTTCAATGTCATTTTGCCTAAAATGTGTTTTTGCAAGCTCAATTTTGTCTACAATCTGTTTTTACAAGATCATTTTGATCTAAAATCGGTTTTTACAATGTCAACTGAAATAAAATCGGTTTTTTCAAAGTCAGTTTGATCTACAATGGTATTTTCAATGTCATTTTCCCTAAAATGTGTTTTTGAAAGCTCAATTTTGTCTACAATCTGTTTTTACAAGATCAATTTGGTCTACAATCGGTTTTTGCAATGTCAACTGGGATAAAATCGGTTTTTGCAAGGTCAGTTTGATCTACAATGGTATTTTCAATGTCATTTTGCCTAAAATGTGTTTTTGCAAGCTCAATTTTGTCTACAATCTGTTTTTACAAGATCAATTTGGTCTAGAATCGGTTTTTACAATGTCAACTGGGATAAAATCGGTTTTTGCAAGGTCAACTTGATCTAAAATTGGTTTCAGCCTAAGATATATATAATCTTGTCTCAAATTCGGTCCCCAAATAACCCCATTCATTCAATTTTTCTATGTTATACTATATTTAATCTTTTTAAGTTCATACCTGGATTCAATCTGTATCCTTGTCCTTTGAAATTTTTTATTGAATAACTTCTTTTGACGCAGCGCTACATTAAAATGGATGACGTGTATCTAACTTCATCCATTTTATGACGGACTTTGCGGGGAAAATACGTGCGAAATTATATAAATGACTGCGAAATGTAACTAGTAGTTGGTTGAGGGATGAAAAAGAAATTGAATGACATTAAATTTGTGTACGGCATGTTTAGTTCTCATTAAATATGGAAATAAGGGAAACACGAATTGATAAAATTCTTCGCGCGTTCGTATTACGACTTTTATTTCATACAATTGCAATTTGTTATACAGGGTATCTTGAATGTTAAAATGAAATGGTGGAAGCTGTTTCTCTAAGGATAATCTCACTAAAATTTGTCCGATTTAATCACAAATTTGATTTCAAGTTCACTCTTTTCGTAAATAGAATATAGTTCGACGTAAATTTACCGTCTGAAGACTTTTGGGTTTCATTATATTCAAATTTGAGGGTTTCAAGTTTCAAGGCTAGAAACCGTTTTTCGAAGTTAAATTTATGAATATATTTTTTCCGTTTCTTAGTTTTTTCATGTTTTATTGAATCAAAAGGGCGTCCTTAAGGGTATTAGTTCAAATATGAGCCTTCTTAAGGTTATTTGGTAAAAATTGGGCTTGCTTAGTCTTATTGGGTTGAAAATTAGCTTTTCTTAGTTTATTTATATCGAAAATTGGATGTTTCCAGTTGAATTTATTGATAATTAGCTTTTCTATTGGCTTTTCTAAGTGCTTTTTCAATTGAATTTGGTCAGAAATGGGCATTTCAATTTTCAACTATAATATTAAAAAATTGGGCTCGAGTTTTTTTTTAATTCTGATTTACAATGGTTTTTTAAGGTTAATATTGTCAAAAATAAGTTTTTGCGACATCAATTTGATATAAAATCGGTTTTTACAAGGTCGCCTCTGTCCAAAATCAGTTGGTGCAATATCAATTTGATTTAAAATGGTTTGTTCAAGGTCAATACTGTTCAAAATGTGTTTTATCGAGGTCTAAAATTGTTTTTTTAAGGTCAACTTGCGTCTAGAATCGGTTTTGCAAAGTCAGTTTGATCTACAATGGTTTTTTCAAACTGGATATTGTCCAAAATGAGTTTTTGCAAGATCAATTCGATCTAAAATCGGTTTTTTCAAAGTAATCTGTGTCCAAAATCGGTTGGCGCAAGGTCAGTTCGATTTACAATGATTTTTCAAGGTTAATATTGTCAAAAATAAGTTTTTGCGAGATCAATTTCATATAAAATCGGTTTTTCAAGGTCAACTGGATCCAAAATAGGTTGTTGCAAAGTCAGTTTGATTTACAATGGTTTTTTCAAGGTCGATATTGTTTAAAATGTGTTTTATCAAGGTCTAAAATTGTTTTTTTAAGGTCAACTTGCGTCTAGAATCGATTTTGCAAGGTCAGTTTTATCCACAATGGTTTTTTCAAACTCCATATTGTCCAAAATAACTTTTAGCTATATTAATCGATCTAAAATCGTTTTTTTCAACGTCATTTTGCCTAGAATGTGTTTTTGCTAGATCAATTTGGTCTATAATCAGTTTTTACAAGGTCAACTGGGATAAAATCGGTTTCTTCAACGACATCTTGCCTAAAATGTGTTTTTGCAAGGTCAATTTGTTCTACAATCGGTTTTTACAAGGCCAACTGGGATAAAATCGGTTTTTTCAATGTCATTTTGCCTAAAATGACTTTTTGCAAGGTCAATTTGTTTTACAATCAGTTTTTACAAGGTCAACTGGGATAAAATTGGTTTTTTCAATGTCATTTTGCCTAAAATGTGTTTTTGCAAGGTCAATTTGGTCTACAATCGGTTTTTACAAGGCCAACTGGGATTAAATCGGATTTTTCAATGTCATTTTGCCTAAAATGTCTTTTTGCAAGGTCAATTTGTTTTACAATCAGTTTTTACAAGGTCAACTGGGATAAAATTGGTTTTTTCAATGTCATTTTGCCTAAATTGTCTTTTTGCAAGGTCAATTTGGTCTACAATCGGTTTTTACAAGGTCAACTGGGATAAAATCGGTTTTGCAAGGTCAGTTTGATCCATAATGATTTTTTCAAGGTTATGTTAGTATTAAAGTGATTTTACAAAGTTAATTTTATCTAGAATATGCTTTTTGCAGGTACCTGTTCAATAAAAGGGTTTTTCAAGGTTATTTCGATCTAAAATGTATCTTTACGAGGTCACTTTGGTTCAAAATGGGTTTCCACGTAAACAATTTGGTCTGACATAGATTTTTATAGGATTAATTTGACCTAAAATGGGTTTTTACAAGGTTACTTTTGTCCGAAATAGGTTTTTTCGAGGTTTTGTTAATCTAAATTGGGTTTTACAAGGTCAGTTCGATTTAAAATGATTTTTTACAAGGTTAATTCAGTCTAACGGGGTTTTCACAATGTCTATTTGAAACAAAAAGGGTATTCACAAAGTCTATAGACTTCTATAGAAATGAAAATTAGTTCTACCAAATTTGATTCGGTTTTCGTTGCATTTGATAAAAATTTAATTACACATATCCAAATTAATACTTTTTGGGCTCTTGTATATTCTATTCCAAGTTGAATAAGTTCAGAAATTACTTATTTATGTCGAAAATTCACATTTCTCATTCGAAGTTGTCGAAAATCCCTTTTTCCAAATTCGATTTGCTTTTCCAAGCCTAATTTCACAATAAATCGAATTTTCTACATTCGGTTCGATACGCCGACTCGATCCTATTAGATTTCATTATACAGGGTATCGAAAAATATCGAATCCCCATAACTTCCGATTGAAACTTCACGTTCTCTTCTTGGAATTCGCTATTGCGTTCAAGTGCAATTGTCAGTTGCCGGATATGAATTATTAATGAATTGAGCACGGCAACTGCATTTTCCTCAAATTCCTCGATGCTTTCCATTATCAATTCGCAATCCCCATCTCGCTAAATGTAATTGCTACAACCACAAGAATTTCTCGATGTGAACTTGAAGCGAAACGTTTTGCGAACATGAACAAAGTCTAAATTGACATTTATATCAACGTCAGACGTATATCCGACGATATATCGTGGCGATTCGTTTCAGTTAGAAGCTCCATTTGAATTCCCGGATTGTTTTTTATCAAATTTTGATATCAAAAGGGATAAAATAAATATTTGGGACAACCTGTAGTAATTTAAAGCTAGAACTCGACTACTGTTTCGATTTAAGCCCAACGAACACATTTTAATTGTACGTAATTCCTCTCAGAACTATTTTAATTAAGTTCATAATTAATTGCTTCTATTTCGTAAGTTATTTCCAAATCTATTTGTTATCTTTCATACCTCAGAATGCTGAGATATGAAAGGTAAAGGTTTTGCATGATCTATATAATCTAAAACGGGTTTTTGTGAAGTTAGTTTAGTCTAAAATGGTTTTTTTTCAAGTTTAATTCGGTTTATAAGAGGTTTTGCAAAGTCATTTTGATCTAAAATGAGTTTGTTTGAGGTTAAGTTGGTCTAAAATGGGTTTTTTCATGGTCAATTTGGTCCACAATTCATTTTATAAGGTCAATTAGGTGTAAAATAGGTTTGTTAAGGTCCTGTTCATCGAAATTGAGATTTTTAAGGTCTATTTGGTTTACTTTGGGTTTCAAAAGAGTCAATTTGAACTAATATTTGATCTAAAACGAGTTTTTTGAGGTCAATCGGTTTCTACAAGGCAAATTAGAACTGAAATTAGGTTTTATAAGGTCTAAAATGGGTTTTTGAAGGTCAATTTGGTCCACAATAGATTTTATAAGGTCAATTAGGTGTAAAATAGGTTTGTTAAGGTCCTGTTCATCGAAATTGAGATTTTTAAGGTCTATTTGGTTTACTTTGGGTTTCAAAAGAGTCAATTTGAACTAATATTTGATCTAAAACGAGTTTTTTGAGGCCAATTTGGTCAAAAATGGGTCTTACGAGGTACAATCGGTTTCTACAAGGCAAATTAGAATTGAAATTAGGTTTTATAAGGTCTAAAATGGGTTTTTGAAGGTCAATTTGGTCCACAATTCATTTTATAAGGTCAATTAGGTTTAAAATAGGTTTGTTAAGGTTCTGTTCATCGAAATTGAGATTTTTAAGGTCTATTTGGTTTACTTTGGGTTTCAAAAGAGTCAATTTGAACTAATATTTGATCTAAAACGAGTTTTTTGAGGCCAATTTGGTCTAAAATGGGTTTTACGAGGTACAATCGGTTTCTACAAGGCAAATTAGAACTGAAATTAGGTTTTATAAGGTCTAAAATGGGTTTTTGAAGGTCAATTTGGTCCACAATAGATTTTATAAGGTCAATTAGGTTTAAAATAGGTTTGTTAAGGTTCTGTTCATCAAAAATGAGATTTTCAAGGTCAATTTGGTATACTTTGGGTTTCAAAAGAGTCAATTTGAACTAATATTTGATCTAAAACGAGTTTTTTGAGGTCAATTTGGTCAAAAATGGGTTTTACGAGGTAAAATCGGTTTCTAAAGGCAAATTAGAACTGAAATTAGGTTTTATAAGGTCTAAAATGGGTTTTTGAAGGTCAATTTGGTCCACAATAGATTTTATAAGGTCAATTAGGTTTAAAATAGGTTTGTTAAGGTTCTGTTCATCAAAAATGAGATTTTCAAGGTCAATTTGGTATACTTTGGGTTTCAAAAGAGTCAATTTGAACTAATATTTGATCTAAAACGAGTTTTTTGAGGTCAATTTGGTCAAAAATGGGTCTTACGAGGTACAATCGGTTTCTACAAGGCAAATTAGAATTGAAATTAGGTTTTATAAGGTCTAAAATGGGTTTTTGAAGGTCAATTTGGTCCACAATTCATTTTATAAGGTCAATTAGGTTTAAAATAGGTTTGATAAGGTCCTGTTTCATCAAAACTGAGATTTTCAAGGTCAATTTGGTCTATTATGGGTTCCAAAAGAGTCAATTTGAACTAATATTTGATCAAAAACGAGTTTTTTGAGGTCAATTTGGTCAAAAATGGGTCTTACGAGGTACAATCGGTTTCTACAAGGCAAATTAGAATTGAAATTAGGTTTTATAAGGTCTAAAATGGGTTTTTGAAGGTCAATTTGGTCCACAATTCATTTTATAAGGTCAATTAGGTTTAAAATAGGTTTGATAAGGTCCTGTTTCATCAAAACTGAGATTTTCAAGGTCAATTTGGTCTATTATGGGTTCCAAAAGAGTCAATTTGAACTAATATTTGATCAAAAACGAGTTTTTTAGGTCAATTTGGTCTAAAATGGGTTTTACGAAGTACATTCGGTTTCTACAAGGCAAATTAGAATTGAAATTAGGTTTTATAAGGTCTAAAATAGGTTTTTGAAGGTCAATTTGGTCCACAATAGATTTTATGATGTCAATTAAGTTTAAAATAGGTTTGTTAAGGTTCTGTGTATCAAAAATGAGATTTTCTAGGTCTATTTGGTCTATTTTGGGTTTCAAAAAAGTTAATTTGGACTAATGTTGATTGTCAATTTGGAATAATATGAATTTGTACTATAATTTTGTCTAAAATGGGATTTTCAAGTTCAATTTTGTATATGAGGAATTTAGCAAGTCATTTTGATCTAAAATGGGTTTTACGAGATACATTTGGTTTCGACAAGGCCAATTTGAACTACAATTAGATTTTATAAAGTCTAAAATGGGTTTTTTAAGGTCATTTTGGTCCACAATGGATATTTATAAGAGCAATTAGGTCTAATATAGGTTTGTTGAGATCTTTTTTATCAAAAATGATCTTTTCAAGGTCAATTTGGTCTAATTTGGGTCTCTAAAAACTCAATTAGGACTAATATTGATTTTCAAAACAATTTTGTTTATAATGGATGTTCTCCAGTTCAATTCGATCTAAGACGAGTTTTTTAAAGGTCAATTTGTTCTAAAATGGGTTTTACGAGGTACATTCGGTTTCTACATGGCAAATTAGAACTGCAATTAGGTTTTATAAGGTTTAAAATGGGGTTTTTCACGGTCAATTTGGTCCACAATGGATTTTACAAGGTTTAATTAAGTCTAAAATAGGTTTATTAAGGTCCTATTCATCAAAAACGAGATTTTCAAGTTCAATCAGGTTTAATTTTAGTTTTCAAAAAATCATTTTGGACTAATATGGATTATACAAAGTTAATTAAGTCTAATTTTCGAGTTTCCAGAAGTTAATTCGGACTAATATGGATTTTTTTCAAAGTGAAGTTTTTACAAATGAAACTTCTTCTAAAATGAGTGTTCTCAATGTCATTTTAGTCTGAAAGGGGTGTGCAGTATCAATTTGGTCTTAAATGGGTTTAAGTGAAGTCAAATCGATTTAAAATGGGTTTCGAAAAGTCAATATGAGGTTTTAGAATGTAAAAATATTCTTGTCCAACAAAATTGAGATTTTCAAAGTTTTTTCGAGTCAACTCGATCTCAAAAGGGTTTTCGAGAATCAATTTGGAGTAATATGGAGTTTTACAAGGTCAGTTTAATCTAAAATGAATTTTTTCAAGGTCCTGTTCATCAAAAATTAGATTTTCAAAGTCAATTTGCTTTAAAATGAGTTTTCGAAGTCAATTCAGTTTAACGTGAATTGTTACAAGGAAAATTTGGTTTAAAATGGAATTTTCAAGGTCAATCAGAACTAAAATGGAGTTCGGCAAGGTCTCGTTTATCTAAAATCTTTTTTAAGGTTATTATCTGTTTTGGTGATAAATTTTTACGACAAATAAGAAAATCCGCGTGCCAAACTGTGAATGTAACTAAGAAAAGTATTGAACCTCTATACTCTATACCGGGTGTCCCAAGAAAATTCTTCATTTTCTTATTAGATGCTAGACAAGACTTTCTGTTTCAGTATTACTTCAGGGTAAGAAGATTTATGATGCTGCACATTGCTTTCTAGTCAAAAACTGGACGTACTACTATGGAAATTAGTATTTATTCAATTTTGTGTTTATTGTTTTTTTTGATTTCAGATTTCGGACGATGACCGCATGTCCTTAACGACAGCCGTCTCCGATGAAGATGACGGAGAGAGCGTTATGAACTCTCCCTACAAAGCAAAACAAACTGGCACAGCTGCTGCTTCTTTCAACTGCACGGGCGCGGTACGAAAAGCGGGGTAAGTCAACAAAAAAATCAATTTTTTCCATATTCAGAAACAGTTTACGCGAAAATATAAAACAATTTACGGTCTTTACGATCGATTGGATAGTATTGAATAGTATTTCGTTGAAGAATCCCTGGTCGTATCTGAAATTCTCAGCGTTTCATTCAACGTGATATTTGACATTCCTTTACCGGAAACTGCGAGCAGTTTGAGTGAAATGGGAAATGAAAGGATAAAGTGGGAATCCTTTTAATAATACAGATGAATTGCTTTGTTATTTGGATTACTATACATTACTTTCATTATCAAGAAAATTCGCCTTTAACAGTCGTAAAGTTATGGTAACTATTTTTTGAGACCATAGATTGTCTTCTGCACTAACCAACTGTCATTTATCTTTAGAGACTGTCTTCTAAACATTTGTCGTTTGTCATTTGTCTTTACAGATTTTTTCTACACTAACAAACTGTTATTTGTCTTTATAGACTGTCTTCTATACTAACAAACTGTCATTTGACTTTCTAGACTGTCTTCTATACTAACAAACTGTCATTTGTCTTTAGGGACAATCTTCTACACTAACAAACTGTCATTTGTCTTTAGGGACAATCTTCTACACTAAGAAACTGTTATTTGTCTTTATAGACTGTCTTCTATACTAACAAACTGTCATTTGTCTTTATAGACTGTCTTCTATACTAACATACTGTCATTTGTCTTTAGGGACAATCTTCTACACTGAGAAACTGTCATTTGTCTTTAGGGACAATCTTCTACACTAAGAAACTGTTATTTGTCTTTATAGACTGTCTTCTATACTAACAAACTGTCATTTGTCTTTATAGACTGTCTTCTATACTAACATACTGTCATTTGTCTTTAGGGACAATCTTCTACACTACGAAACTGTTATTTGTCTTTAGGGACAATCTTCTACACTAAGAAACTGTTATTTGTCTTTATAGACTGTCTTCTATACTAACAAACTGTCATTTGTCTTTAGGGACAATCTTCTACACTGAGAAACTGTCATTTGTCTTTAGGAACAATCTTCTACACTGAGAAACTGTCATTTGTCTTTAGGGACAATCTTCTACACTAACAAACTGTCATTTGTCTTTAGGGACAGTCTTCTACACTAACAAACTGTCATTTGTCTTTAGGGACAGTCTTTCAGAAATACAAATCGGTCTTTCTGGAAATTGAACTACCCTTTGTCTATATAGACTGTCTTCTACGTGAACAAACTGTCATTTGTCATTAGAGACTGTCGTCTTTTAGAAATAAAAACCGTTATTTGTTTTTTAGGACAGTTTTTGTCTTTCTAGACTGTCTTCTACACTAACAAACTGTCATTTGACTTTCTAAGCTGTCTTCTACACTAACAAACTGTCATTTGATTTTCTAAGCTGTCTTCTACACTAACAAACTGTCATTTGACTTTCTAAACTGTCTTTTATACTAACAAACTGTCATTTGACTTTCTAGACTGTCTTCTACACTAACAAACTGTCATTTGTCTTTAGGGACAATCTTCTAGACTAACAAACTGTCATTTGTCTTTAGAGACAGTCTTTCAGAAATACAAATCGGTCTTTCTGGAAATTAAACTGTCCTTTGTCTATATAGACTGTCTTCTACGTGAACAAACTGTCATTTGTCTTTAGGGACAGTCTTTCAGAAGTACAAATCGGTCTTTCTGGAAATTGAACTGTCCTTTGTCTATATAGACTGTCTTCTACGTGAACAAACTGTCATTTGTCATTAGAGACTGTCGTCTTTTAGAAATAAAAACCGTTATTTGTTTTTTAGGACAGTTTTTGTCTTTCTAGACTGTCTTCTACACTAACAAACTGTCATTTGACTTTCTAAACTGTCTTTTATACTAACAAACTGTCATTTGACTTTCTAGAATGTCTTCTACACTAACAAACTGTCATTTGTCTTTAGGGACAATCTTCTACACTAACAAACTGTCATTTGTCTTTAGGGACAGTCTTCTACACTAACAAACTGTCATTTGTCTTTAGGGACAGTCTTTCAGAAGTACAAATCGGTCTTTCTGGAAATTAAACTGTCCTTTGTCTATATAGACTGTCTTCTACGTGAACAAACTGTCATTTGTCTTTAGGGACAGTCTTTCAGAAATACAAATCGGTCTTTCTGGAAATTAAACTGTCCTTTGTCTATATAGACTGTCTTCTACACTAACAAACTGTCATTTGACTTTCTAGACTGTCTTCTACACTAACAAACTGTCATTTGACTTTCTAGACTGTCTTCTATACTAAAAAACTGTCATTGGACTTTATAGACTGTCTTTTAGAAGTACAAATTGGTATTTCTGGAAATTAAACTGTCCTTTGTCTATATAGACTGTTTTCTACGTGAATAAACTTTCATTTGTTTTTAAAGACTGTCTTTTGGAAAATACAGCGTCATTTGTCTTTTGGGACGGTTTTTATCAAAACCAAACTGTCATTTGTTACGACACTTGTAACTCAACGAGCAATTCCAATGGAACATTTTCGAATATCCACCATACAGTCCCGATCTAGCACCGAAGATTCCCTGAAGTGGACCGTCACACCAAATCGTTTAAAGATGTTGAAGCAGACGTTTCGTAAATGTTTCGATTTTCCTGACGGTTATCTAAGAAAGTTTTAACTCTTCCCCGGTATATTCTTTTGAATTTGCCAATTCCGGGTATATTGCAACGAGTTTCACTATAGCGCTGATGGTATAGCACCCAACACGTTGGGCGTGAAATCTACGAATCTGCCGTTCATATTTGCTGATATTTATCGTAAAATATTTTGACATTATATATATTTATATCGGTTATTCTCAAAATAAAACACAATGGAATTAGATTTTATTGAATTACGAGAATTATACAGAGTATTAAATAGATGTATGTTCGTTTTCAACGCATCCGGAAGCAACCACGTTTGCCATCGCTTTAAGATAACCAAGACAACTGCAATTCATCGGATTATCTTCTAAACGAACCGTCTTCACTTTCTTGAATTCCTTCTTCGCATAATCTTCCGGTAAACATTCGATATGATTATGTTGCAAATTTAATATACCAACTTTACTAATTTCTTTATCGAAATTTGTTAAATCGTTATGATCAATATCTAATTCATCGTATTCTTCGACGTCGAATAAATCTTCGTGAATCGTATTGATTTTATTAAAACTGAATCTAGCTTTGAGTTTTCGATGTTTCAAATACTGGAAAACGCCTTGAGGAAGGTACTGGATGAAATTATATTGAACCGACACTTCGACTAATTTTGAACAACTTTTGAACCAAATAGAATACGAAGTTAGTTCGTTGTAATCGAGAATTACGCGCTGTAAGTTTTCCATATCATCGAACGCCCCGGGATTGATAGTAGTCAATTTATTACGTGATAAATTCAACACTTCCACTTTCATATTGTTAAAAATACCTTCTTTGATTACTTTGAGAGGGTTGTTAGTGATATTCAAGTACCGCAGACCGTCCAAGTGTTTGAAACTACCGATTTCGATCTCGTTTATACCCGAATCGTCCATCGAAAGCTTCTTCAAATTTTTAACGAAACTCAAATCGAAACTCCTCAAAACAATAGGCACTTTTTGATCTAAACTTATCTCCGTCGCGTTCTCTAAATCTTCAGGTATTATCGAGCCGGCGAGGAATCGACGGGGACGCGGATCGTCTTCGAGACGATAATTTAGGGAAAAATCGAATTTGATCGCGGTAATTAGGGGTAGGAAAATCGACAAGAGGTTGAGGATGAACATTTTAACGAACTACTTCAGTTAGACTGTGTGTAGATTGGTGAGAGAATAAATAATAAGGTAAATACCGGACGTTCTAAATTTATCTGGGTGAACTACTTTTATTACTGAAATTATGGTTAATTTATGGGAGTTAATAAAGAGATGGATAAATTGGTATTAACGTACATAGAACAACATGAATTTATGTTTATTTAGCTTTAAAAAGCCGAAAAAGTTTCGGATATTCAGTTTTTTCCCTCAAAATCCTTTCAGTTTCTTTCTGTTTTTTTGTTTGTGATGATATTTCACGAATTTTCAGAAATAAATCTGTCATTTGTCTTTAGAGACTGTCTGTTTAAAAAATGAACAATCATTTGTCTTTTGCAACTGTTTTTTTTTAGAAATAAATCTGTCATTTGTCTTTAGAGACTGTCTGTTCCACAAATGAACAATCATTTGTCTTTTGGGACTGTTTTTTCAAAAATTAATCTGTCATTTGTTTTTAGAGACTGTCTGTTCCAAAAATGAACAATCATTTGTCTTTTGGGACTGTTTTTTTAGAAATAAATCTGTCATTTGTCTTTAGAGACTGTCTGTTTCAAAATCGAACCTTGATTTGTCTTTTGGGACTGTTTTTTCAAAAATTAATCTGTCATTTGTCTTTAGAGACTGTCTGTTTCAAAATCGAACCTTGATTTGTCTTTTGGGACTGTTTTTTTCAAAAATAAAACCGTCATTTGTCCGGAGACTGTCTGTTCCAAAAATGAACAATCATTTGTCTTTTGGAACTGTTTTTTTTTAGAAATAAATCTGTCATTTGTCTTTAGAGACTGTCTGTTCCAAAAATGAACAATCATTTGTCTTTTGGGACTGTTTTTTTAGAAATAAATCTGTCATTTGTCTTTAGAGACTGTCTGTTTCAAAATCGAACCTTGATTTGTCTTTTGGGACTGTTTTTTCAAAAATTAATCTGTCATTTGTCTTTAGAGACTGTCTGTTCCAAAAATGAACAATCATTTGTCTTTTGGGACTGTTTTTTTAGAAATAAATCTGTCATTTGTCTTTAGAGACTGTCTGTTTCAAAATCGAACCTTGATTTGTCTTTTGGGACTGTTTTTTCAAAAATTAATCTGTCATTTGTCTTTAGAGACTGTCTGTTTCAAAATCGAACCTTGATTTGTCTTTTGGGACTGTTTTTTCAAAAATTAATCTGTCATTTGTCTTTAGAGACTGTCTGTTCCAAAAATGAACAATCATTTGTCTTTTGGAACTGTTTTTTTTTTAGAAATAAATCTGTCATTTGTCTTTAGAGACTGTCTGTTCCACAAATGAACAATCATTTGTCTTTTGGGACTGTTTTTTTAGAAATAAATCTGTCATTTGTCTTTAGAGACTGTCTGTTTCAAAGACGAACCTTGATTTGTCTTTTGGAACTGTTTTTTTTTAGAAATTAATCTGTCATTTGTTTTTAGAGACTGTCTGTTCCAAAAATGAACAATCATTTGTCTTTTGGGACTGTTTTTTTAGAAATAAATCTGTCATTTGTCTTTAGAGACTGTCTGTTTCAAAATCGAACCTTGATTTGTCTTTTGGGACTGTTTTTTCAAAAATTAATCTGTCATTTGTCTTTAGAGACTGTCTGTTCCAAAAATGAACAATCATTTGTCTTTTGGGACTGTTTTTTTAGAAATAAATCTGTCATTTGTCTTTAGAGACTGTCTGTTTCAAAATCGAACCTTGATTTGTCTTTTGGGACTGTTTTTTCAAAAATTAATCTGTCATTTGTCTTTAGAGACTGTCTGTTTCAAAATCGAACCTTGATTTGTCTTTTGGGACTGTTTTTTCAAAAATTAATCTGTCATTTGTCTTTAGAGACTGTCTGTTCCAAAAATGAACAATCATTTGTCTTTTGGAACTGTTTTTTTTTTAGAAATAAATCTGTCATTTGTCTTTAGAGACTGTCTGTTCCACAAATGAACAATCATTTGTCTTTTGGGACTGTTTTTTTAGAAATAAATCTGTCATTTGTCTTTAGAGACTGTCTGTTTCAAAGACGAACCTTGATTTGTCTTTTGGGACTGTTTTTTTCAGAAATAAATCTGTCATTTGTCTTTAGAGACTGTCTGATTCAAAATCGAACCTTGATTTGTCTTTTGGAACTGTTTTTTTCAGAAATAAATCTGTCATTTGTCTTTAGAGACTGTCTGTTTCAAAATCGAACCTTGATTTGTCTTTTGGGACTGTTTTTTTCAGAAATAAATCTGTCATTTGTCTTTAGAGACTGTCTGTTCCAAAAATGAACAATCATTTGTCTTTTGGAACTGTTTTTTTTTAGAAATAAATCTGTCATTTGTCTTTAGAGACTGTCTGTTTCAAAATCGAACCTTGATTTGTCTTTTGGGACTGTTTTTTTCAGAAATAAATCTGTCATTTGTCTTTAGAGACTGTCTGTTCCAAAAATGAACAATCATTTGTCTTTTGGAACTGTTTTTTTTTTAGAAATAAATCTGTCATTTGTCTTTAGAGACTGTCTGTTTCAAAATCGAACCTTGATTTGTCTTTTGGGACTGTTTTTTTCAAAAATTAATCTGTCATTTGTCTTTAGAGACTGTCTGTTCCAAAAATGAACAATCATTTGTCTTTTGGAACTGTTTTTTTTTTAGAAATAAATCTGTCATTTGTCTTTAGAGACTGTCTGTTCCACAAATGAACAATCATTTGTCTTTTGGGACTGTTTTTTTAGAAATAAATCTGTCATTTGTCTTTAGAGACTGTCTGTTTCAAAGACGAACCTTGATTTGTCTTTTGGGACTGTTTTTTTCAGAAATAAATCTGTCATTTGTCTTTAGAGACTGTCTGATTCAAAATCGAACCTTGATTTGTCTTTTGGAACTGTTTTTTTCAGAAATAAATCTGTCATTTGTCTTTAGAGACTGTCTGTTTCAAAATCGAACCTTGATTTGTCTTTTGGGACTGTTTTTTTCAGAAATAAATCTGTCATTTGTCTTTAGAGACTGTCTGTTTCAAAGACGAACCTTGATTTGTCTTTTGGGACTGTTTTTTTCAAAAATAAATCTGTCATTTGTCTTTAGAGACTGTCTGTTTCAAAGACGAACCTTGATTTGTCTTTTGGGACTGTTTTTTTCAGAAATAAATCTGTCATTTGTCTTTAGAGACTGTCTGTTTCAAAAATGAACCCTCATTTGTCTTTTGGGACTGTTTTTTAAAAAAATAAAACAGTTTTCTTTAGAGACAGACTTTTACTAAAGCAAACTATCATTTATCTTAAAAGACATTTGTCTTTTGGGACTGTTTTTTTCAAAAATAAATCTGTCATTTGTCTTTAGAGACTCTCTGTTTCAAAAATGAACCATCATTTGTCTTTTGGGACTGTTTTTTAAAAAAATAAAACAGTTTTCTTTAGAGACAGACTTTTACTAAAGCAAACTATCATTTATCTTAAAAGACATTTGTCTTTTGGAACAGTTTTTATCAAAACCAAACTGTCATTTGTCTTTAGAGATTTTCTTTTAGAAACAAAAACCGACGAAAATAAAAATAAGATTGTGCTTTCTGGTTATTTTCTAAATTCTTGTTTGAATTAAGTGGTTAATAGGGTTATGAATAAATTAATAAATATTTTTATAAAATATTATTAGTTAATAAAAATCCCTTCAGTTTCTTTCTGATTTTTTGTTTGTGATGATATGTCACGAATTTTTCACCCTTTATCATTAATCTCTTCGTTGATTATTACTTTTGCTTTGTTTTCGTTGATTTTTAATCACCCTCGTATATTATATGATTTTTTTTAAAGCGCAACGAAGTAATTCCGACTGACGTTTCATTAAATTTGAATATCTAATTACATGCAAATTTATAACAAATTTCCTATGGCCTGGAGAAAATTCAAATTATACTTTTTAGAATAAGAAACTTTTCGGATTTCGAAATATTACTATCGAAGCTCGGTTTTTTTAGACAAATTTTCTTTGCGGAAATTACAAAAATTTAATTTCTAATAGTTTAAACATTATGAAACAGAAAAAAAAACTAAAAAAATGATGATGATTACTTCACGAATGTAAATGATACAAATGTACTAATTTTTTTTTGAAATAGCCGCGTAATTTTTTGAAATAACTTGATCTAATTTGACAGATATACAAATCAAAACAAAAACCTAACCTCTAATGTTTATTTAGTGAAAAAAACGTCACAAACAATTTTATTTTTTTTTTTTATTAATAGTTTTATTAGAATCATTGATTTTATCATTCAAATCGAAGTTGATTAACCGCCAACAACAATTATTTCTCTAGTAGTTCTGTAGGTTTCTGCATTAACTGCTGCTTCAATATCTTCTGTTTCATACTGATTTGAACATTGTATTGATTGGCGAGAAGAAGAGAACTAGAAGAAGTTGTAAAACGAAGATGGGAATAGAAAAAAAATTGTGTTTTCGGTTACTGAAAATAGAACCGATGTAACATTATCAAACAATTCAGCAAGTGGTCATGATATTTCATATTTCCAGGATGATTTCTTGATCATTCGACTATCAATTGTTTATACAAATCATCAGTTTGTTTTTGGAGACTGTCTTTCGCATAAGTAAACTGTCATTTGTCTTTAAAGACTGTCTGTTTCAAAAACGAACCTTGATTTGTCTTTTGGAACTGTTTTTTCCAAAATCAAACTGTATTTGTCTTTATAGACTGTCTTTAAGTTAAATAAACTGTCATTTGTCTTTAGAGACTGTCTGTTTGAAAAATGAACAACCATTTGTCTGTTGAGACTGTTTTTTTCAAAAATAAATCTGTCATTTGTCTTTAGAGACTGTCTGTTTCAAAATCGAACCTTGATTTGTCTTTTGGGACTGTTTTTTTTCAGAAATAAATCTGTCATTTGTCTTTAGAGACTGTCTTCTACAATAACAAACTGTCATTTGTCTTTAGAGACTGTCTGTTTGAAAAATGAACAACCATTTGTCTTTTGAGACTGTTTTTTTCAAAAATAAATCTGTCATTTGTCTTTAGAGACTGTCGGTTTCAAAATCGAACCTTGATTTGTCTTTTGGGACTGTTTTTTTTTCAGAAATAAATCTGTCATTCGTCTTTAGAGACTGTCTGTTTCAAAAATGAACCATCATTTGTCTTTTGGGACTGTTTTTTTCAGAAATAAAACTGTCATTCGTCTTTAGAGACTGTCTGTTTCAAAATCAAACCTTGATTTGTCTTTTGGAACTGTTTTTTTCAGAAATAAATCTGTCATTCGTCTTTAGAGACTGTCTGTTTCAAAATCAAACCTTGATTTGTCTTTTGGGACTGTTTTTTTCAGAAATAAATCTGTCATTCGTCTTTAGAGACTGTCTGTTTCAAAAATGAACCATCATTTGTCTTTTGGGACTGTTTTTTTCAGAAATAAAACTGTCATTCGTCTTTAGAGACTGTCTGTTTCAAAATCGATCCTTGATTTGTCTTTTGGAACTGTTTTTTTCAGAAATAAATCTGTCATTCGTCTTTAGAGACTGTCTGTTTCAAAATCAAACCTTGATTTGTCTTTTGGGACTGTTTTTTTCAGAAATAAATCTGTCATTTGTCTTTAGAGACTGTCTGTTTCAAAGACGAACCTTGATTTGTCTTTTGGGACTGTTTTTTTCAGAAATAAATCTGTTATTTGTCTTTAGAGACTGTCTGTTTCAAAATCGAACCTTGATTTGTCTTTTGGGACTGTTTTTTTCAAAAATAAATCTGTCATTTGTCTTTAGAGACTCTCTGTTTCAAAAATGAACCATCATTTGTCTTTTGGGACTGTTTTCTAAAAAAATAAAACAGTTTTCTTTAGAGACTGACTTTTACTAATGCAAACTATCATTTATCTTAAAAGACATTTGTCTTTTGGGACAGTTTTTGTCAAAACCAAACTGTCATTTGTCTTTAGAGATTATCTTTTAGAAACAAAAACCGACGAAAATAAAAATAAGATTTCTGGTTATTTTCTAGATTCTTGTTCGAATTAAGTCGTTAATAGGGTTTAAAAACCATAATCTTGTGGTTATACTTGATTTGTACAGCTTATGGAAAAGTCACAGTACTCTTTTTTCTTTAAAATCAAAAGTGTCGTAAAAAGAACGCATTTCGAATCGATAGAGGAAAAGGCAAACAACAAGGTAAAGTCAAATGCTTCAAGAATTGATAAGTCGTCTGGAAAAATCATTTTAAACAAAACTATGTGGCCTCCAACTATTTTGTAATGACTCAGTCATTACATTGGACTAACGTTAGGGATAAAATTTTTGATTCGGCGATTCCATATGTCAAGTTTCTAACATTCCCCATGGTCTTATCGACTTTCCATATTTCAATTCGCTTTATTTTTACATATAATTTGGAAATTTTTCAAGTTATTTCTGTCCACTATCCTGCAAAGTGTGATAAACCATGTTAAAATCTTGATTTCATAGTAGAGCTTTTGCAGTGTTGCAAAAACGGAAGTTAAAAAGGAAAAATAGAAACATAAGGAACGGAGTCAACTTCTGTTTTTAATCGATCGTAATTTTCCATAGTGGAATATTCAAACTACGTTTTTAATTCATGAGGTATCCGCATGGATATTACCATAAATTCGACCTAGTCGCAAGCTGTTATCTACTGGGAATATATGTCGACCATTTCAATAATGGTATTGATAACCGACCAAATTATTCCAAGCCGTTGATATAAAATGCACATAATTCAAGAGAGTCTTGTTATCGTCCTCATAGTCGCCATCTTGAATGTCCTTTCAGACCTCCCTTATCTCCTTAATGTCTAGAAGAGTCCGATATTTGTGTGAGAATATATCAATAATTTTTTTTTGTAATTTAGAGAAATAAGACGAGAGCTACCCCATAACGGATTGATTTTAGCAAAACTGCCAAAAAATCTGACTTAAAGTTACAGGATGTTTAATTAAAAAGACTTTTATAAACACCTGGTATATTCGTGTGATAGTATACAAGCAACGACACTACTGGAGACGAAATAACCTCATTATTTATCGGGGGTGGTTGTGATCAATGATGACAATTATCAGAAGTGTTATCTGTCAACTAGAATCTGTCAATCTGTCTGTAAATTTTTTCCACTATAATCTGATTAATGCCATACAACGTTTACGTCTTTTTAAATACTCAAATTCGTGGTTGTGTAAATGACAGTTTGGTCCACTTCTCTCACAATTCGCCTTTTTCACGTGATATGTCTGTTTATTAACTTTTTTTTTTTGAAACCAAACCGTCAATTCTCTTAGAAAAGTAAAATGTCAATTGTCTTTTGTGAAAATAAACCGTCAATTGTTCATACAGACATTTTTTCAAAAACAAACTGTCATTTGTCTTTTAGGATTTGAAAAACAACTGTCAAATGTCTTTATAGACTGTCTTTAAGATAAATATACTGTCATTTGTCTTTTAAGACAGTTTTACTCAAAATTAAACAGTCATTTGTCTTCGGAGACTGTTTTCTATATGAACAAACCTTCCTTTGTCTTCTAGGACTGTTTTCTCGAAAACAAACTGTCATTTGTCTTTTAGGAATTTAAAAACAACTGTCATGTGTCTTTATAGACTGCCTTTAAGATCAATGAACTGTCATTTGTCTATATAGACTATCTTTAACATGAATAAACAGTTATTATACACTGTTCTATATATGAACAAACCTTCTTTTGTCTTCTAGGACTGTTTTCTCAAAATTAAACTGTCATTTGTCGTTTAAGACATTCTTTCTCATGATTAAACTGTCATTTGTCTAATAGACTGTCTTCTGCATGAATAAACAGTCATTTGTCTTCTAGGATTGTTTTCTCGAAAACAAACTGTCATTTGTCTTTTAGGATTTGAAAAACAACTGTCAAATGTCTTTATAGACTGTCTTTAAGATAAATAAACTGTCATTTGTCTTTTACGACAGTCCTTCTCAAAATTAAACTGTCATTTGTCTAATAGACTGTCTTCTACATGAATAAACAGTCATTTGTCTTCTAGGACTGTTTTCTCGAAAACAAACTGCCATTTGTCTTTTAGGATTTGAAAAACAACTGTCAAATGTCTTTATAGACTGTCTTTAAGATAAATAAACTGTCATTTGTCTTTTAAGACAGTCTTTCTCAAAATTAAACTGTCATTTGTCTTTTACGACAGTCCTTCTCAAAATTAAACTGTCATTTGTCTAATAGACTGTCTTCTGCATGAATAAACAGTCATTTGTCTTCTAGGACTGTTTTCTCGAAAACGAACTGTCATTTGTCTTTTAGGATTTGAAAAACAACTGTCAAATGTCTTTATAGACTGTCTTTAAGATAAATAAACTGTCATTTGTCTTTTAAGACAGTCTTTCTCAAAATTAAACTGTTATTTGTCTTTGGAGATAGTCTTTTAGAAAATCAAACAGTTATTTGTTTTTATAGACTGTTTTATATATGAAAAAACCTTCTTTTGGCTTCTAGGACTGTCTAGAGACTGTCCTTTAGGAACACAAACCGTAATTTATTATTTAGGACTATTTTTTCCAAAAATATACCATCATGTGTTTTTAGAGACTGTCTTTTACAAAAACAAACCGTCAATGGCCTTTTAGGACTGTTTTCTTAAAAAATCAACTGTCATTTGTCTTGATTGTCTGTCTTCTACACGATCAAACCGTAATTTGTTTCTTGGGACTATTTTTTCCAAAAATATTCCGTCATGTGTTTTTAGAGACTGTCTTTCCACAAAAAACTGTCCATTGTGTCTTTTATGCGAAACCATAATGTCAGTTTTGTGTGAAAACTGTTTTTTGATAAAACAAACAGAATTTTCAATCGATACGGTAGAACTGGGATTTCGAAAATTAATGCCTGGGCCACGATTCTTCCATCAGAAAAATTTTAATTCAATTATATATAGGAGGAATCATTGAATATTTGACAGATGACACACAAGATGGATGTTGAGACAAATGACAACTGTGACAGAACTTTCAAGATGGCGAATACTCGCGGCTTCTTCATTTGAAGATAAGTAATATACAGTATAGAGAAAAATTAAATTTGTATGTTTGATAAAGCTAACAGAAAAACTATTATATAATTAATAAAACAGGTCAAAATTATATAAAGTATTCGTATCATAATCTAATAAATTTTATTTTCATTGGAGCTGTTTCTACTTCTAGTATATTTTATGTGACTGAAAGGACACTGAATGTCCGATAATTTGAGTTTTATATTGAAACACCAATCATTGCCAATTGATATCATCATCGAACAATAGATGTCCACCAAGAAATCTTAATTCAATTTTCCGCATCGTTACCTTGGACTTTTCTTGTATCCATCGATCGATGCAGGCCCCATTTTTTTCCTTTTGATTGGAAAATCGGGCACATGCGAAGAATATTTAACAAGACGGATCTCCAATAAATCTTGTAAATATCAAACAGAGAATGGTTACTAGTTTCCATAGCTAAAAAGGGTTACGATTTGTAAATAACAATGGAAATTGAATTTTTTGAATTTTTTCGCTTTTCGATTTTAGACGAGATGAGATAGAATGAATTCCATGTTTGATTGATAATTTTTTATGATTTTTTCTATTTAGTATACACTTTAAGGTGCTTTAATATTAATTTTATAGCATCGCTTCGACCATTTCGACATCCTGTATACGGGGTGTCCCACGACGAGTTAAAACTCTCTGTATATGGCAAAATATTTATAGTAAAATCATGAAAATTTTTACGTTTGGGTTTTCGGATACGATCTTTAAAATTAAAATATTTTAAAAGATGGACGACTTCCGGTAGAACCGGAAGTCGACTAGAACTTTGTTATTTTCAATAAAACACCCTGTATATTAATACATTTTTGAAATCTACGTTGAATTTCAGTTTACTTTTGTCTGAAAACTTTTTTCGAAAAATGCATACTTTTTGAGTTATTAATTTTTTTGTAAAAAATTTGATATTTGCAGACCCTTATAAATTATTTTTTTACGAAGATACCCTTGAAGATAAGAAAATTATTTCTGTTCGGTCACTTTTAACAAATTTAGACGTATTTGAATTTATTTTGAAAAACTTTTTATTTTATACAGGGCGTGTATAAAAAGTGTTCAAAGTTTAACTTCATAAATATAAAATTTTTTAATTTTTTTAATTAGAACCACCCGGTTTTTTCTATTTTAATGCATTCAGGGATAAAAAATAAGGCAAGTTCATGTATATTTTCCTATACCTAAACCTAACCGTTATTGAGATATTAAATGTTTTCTGTAAATTTTTAGAGATGGAGGTCTGGTGTATATTTTATTTTGACATGTTGGTACACTAAGAAATAAAAAAGTTTTTTCTTTATCTGGTCAAGGTCTGTGAAAAAAATCGAATCATATTGAATATCTTTGAATTTGAATGCATTAAAATAGAAAAAACCGGGTGGTTCTATTTAAAAAATTTGATATTTATAAAGTTAAACTTTGAATACTTTTTATACACGCCCTGTATAAAATGAAAAATTTTTCAACATAAATTCAAATACGTTTGACTTTGTTAAAAGCTTCGGAACAGAAATAATTTTCATATTTCTAAGGGTATCCTCGTAAAAAAATAATTTATAGGGGTCTCCAAATGTCAAATTTTTTACAAAAAAATTAATAACTCAAAAAGTATCAATTTTTCGAAAAAAGTTTTCAGACAAAAGTATACTAAAATTTTACGTAGATTTCAAAAATGTATCAATATACAGGGCGTTTTATTCAAAATAACAAAGTTACAGTCGAAAACCGAAACGTACAAAAAAATTAATAACTCAAAAAGTATCCATTTTTCGAAAAAAGATTTCAGACAAAAGTACACTAAAATTTCACGTAGATTTCAAAGATGTATTAATATTAATATTAATTACAAAATACAGTCGACTTCCGGTTGAACTATGTTTCAAAATATTTTAGATAAAAAGATCGTATCCAAAAATCCAAACGCTGTAATTTCCATTATTTTTGCCATATACAGATAGTTTTAATTCGTCGTGGGACACCCTGTATACTACAAATACGTATGGAACCCGCAGTATGTACACCAACACCAGATTTTGCACTTTCTCTTACTCCAGCACTAGCCTAGAACAAGTTGTGGCTTGTATGGCAGAGCAGAAACCCTGGAAGCGTCCAATTACCAGATGGATCCATTATTCAGTACAGCAGGATTGGACTCACCGATCCTTTGAGCCCACTCAGTGACGGTTCTAGTTTACACGGACCTTGCGATACTCAGACGCGCTTGGCGCTGGACTCTGTCCAGTCGCACTGTTAATTTTCCTTCCGGTCCTTCCGTATACCCCCAGAGGGCGCTGTTTTCCTCAATTATCATCATCACAAGCAGGCTAAAAAGGAAGGAATACTAAGAAAAATACGATTTCGAGTTCGGTGACTGCCCCAAAAGTACGAGAAGCACTTAACGCTACAGCAATTCCAATGTCCAGAATAAAATATTGTTTCTGTTCATGTTATCTCCGAAAACTAAAGAGAACAGAAAGAGAATCGGTTTGAACAACTTCTCAAACTCAAGGTATATATCTTTATAAATATAGGACGTTATTGTATCATGTCGGCGTATTAAATTTCGCCCCTGGTGATTTTTATTGGGGCGTTTTATCATTTTTGTTATAGAAGAAAATATTTGCGGCGGTAAAGTTAACAAAAAACGCCGAGTGGATCGATGGAAATCGTCGCAGGATCGTTATCTTTAACATAAATAGCTAGTTTCATACTACAGGCACCCGATAATAAGCGGAACAGCTAACTGTCGATGTTTCTACGAGGATCGTCCAAGAAGTCAAAAGGATAGTCAAAATTACCGACGTCGCCCCTTTATTGTTGGAAAATCTTTGACCCAGGAGCAATTTTTTCAAGTCCTGGTACAGGAAATAATCCGAAGAGACTGAATCTGGTCAATAGGGTACATGAGGTGGCGATTCAAGTTTGAATTCGTTAATTTTGGTGATTGCAATAACGGATGTGTGAGCTGGTTAAACACCACTTTCTTCTTAGCCGTTTTTGCTTGATTTTTGCGCTCAAACGTTGCAATTGGTTCGTATGATACTCGCCGTTGATGGTTATTCCTTATTCATGATAATTAATGGAAATTATCCCACGCGCGTTCCAAATAACCAACTCTATGACATGGTTTGCAGTTGGAACGATTTTTGTCTTCTTTGGTGCCGGTTCTTCATTTTTTTGCTTCTGCTGTGAAGTGATGGACCCACGTTTCATCCATGGTTACCAATTTCTGTGGAAAATTGCCAAAAATTCCACGGAAATCCATCCCATCTTGCTCACAGCTATCTCAAGTCCAAAATTTTCAGTTAATATGCGATGTAATGCACCTTTTGAAATGTCTGCAAGCTCGCGCATTTTCAGTCGGCGATCATTGATCATCTCTAGGTCAAGTCGGGTACTTTTAGAATCATCCTCGTACTGTTAGTCCAGTTATTTTAGGTAGTTTACCTAGAAAATTACAGATACCCAGCTATAAAGTCGTTCATTTGTACATTTTCTGCAAATAACTCGTTTCCTATGGGGTTTACGCTAATTATAGTTATTATCAATATTGTAGAACATTAAATTCTCTACAACTTTTGTTTGAAAAATTTTTTCATGCGGTGAATCGTTTCTGAGATATAGGGTGAAAAGCGCGCGGTTAGAATCCCGTTTGAAATTAATTGGTAGTCCCGAATTTGGATGAACTTGTAGCAGGAGTTAAAGAAGAAAACTGTCCAGTTCACCGGGAAGACGTCGACGATGACTATGAAGAAAATTGAAATTAGAACTCAATGTCCTTATAATTATTTTTTTTATTTTAACAATCACAAATGTATCGAATGACATTTTTTAACAATTTTATTTATTTCCTATTATTTTCCATTTATTTAAGAATTATAATATGATAATAAGCAAAAAAATTTTAAATTTGATATATTTATTGATAAAAAATTAAAATTATTTATAATTATATTTAGCAATAATTTATAAGAGTTTATTTTGATCGGGACTTAACAGTTGATTTCAAACGGGATTTTAACCGCCCTCTATCTCAGAAACGATTCACCGTATAAAAAAATTTTTCAAACAAAAGTTGTAGAGAATTTAATGCTCTACAATATTGATAATAACTATAATTAGCGTAAAACTTATAGGAAACGAGTTATTTATAAAAAATATGCAAGATATCGATTTTGTTTACTTTTGACCCCCGATTTTTGAAGTTACTCATATCGAATCATACGTGAGTTTTGAGAGGAGTTTTAGGATGTCAAATGAACAATTTTGAACGAATTTATAGCCGAGTATCTCGATTTTCCGAAATTATTGTCTAAATCCAACTAAAATGACGACATCGCCTCTAGTACAGTGAACCAAGCAAATCACTTTATGACTTCAAAATTTCAAATTAATACTCATGTATTAGTTTGAAATTTCGACAAAAGCTCAAAAATGATGCAAATAACAAACCTGATTTGGTGCCGATGTATGCTTCTAGCCCAGGGGTGAATTCCACCCTTACTCGAGGGTGGAAACTTAAAGTTTCAAATTAACAACGGGAATCGATAGAGAATTGAATTTTATAAAGAAAATGCGGAATGAATTTTTTTATTTAACTCGATAATTTCTGAGTTATTCGCGATTGAAAATTTAAAAAAAAAACACGTTTTTCAACATTTTTTCACGAAAAACTCGAAAATTACGCATTTTCTGGAAAAAATTATTCTTATCAAAATTGAAGCTTATAAAAAAATAAAGAAATTGATTAGATTAAATTGAATTTTTTGAATAATATTAAGCAAATTATGAGTCATTGAAAGCCAATTTTTTCTTTTTCGTAAATTTATGCAGAGGTTTGAGCTCGAATAACGGAAAAACGATCAATTTTTCATGAAAAATTGTAATGAACATTTTTAAAGTACTTTTTCAGACCTTTAAAACGAGTTTTTATAAAATCGTTTAGCTCGAAAATTAAGCGAGTTATGACGAAAATAAGTTAAGTAACTCGAATTTAAGAAAAAAAAAAATGTCGGTAAATTTGACACCATTTGCGGCAAAATTGAAATTAATCGTAGCCCATGTAAAATTATCTTTGTTTAGGCCCTAACAACACGTTCCAAAAGTTTGAATGGTTTGGAACACGTATATTTTGAAAAAAGTTGTTTAATGTGAATTTTTTTTTCGATTTTTTCAAGAAAAACGTTAATTTTTCAAAATATCTCAAAAACTATTGGATCAACTAAAAAATTTTTTGTAACTAAAATTTAGCTTCCATTTTACTGAACATTTTGCTTTTTTTTAAACTCACGTAGCTTGAAAATTAAACGAGATATAAGCGTTTAAAGTATTGATTTCAGTGCTGAGTCTTTGTTACCCTTTAACATCAAAATTCTCTGAAGAAAAGGGCCTAGAAGGGTTGCAACTCTCATGGTTTTATAGCTTATGTAATTCCCTACAAAATGATGTATGAATGAATACAAAAAACTCAAAGGGAAGCCGAGTTATTATTAAAAAACCGAATACATTTTCCTAGAGATAATGCTGGAAAATCACGAAACGTTTCGATCTTTTTGGACTATTTATTCTTTTATACATGCTGTGTCTCCTCGTATATTTGTAATTATATTCGAAGGGCTAGAACGCCAAATACATTTAACCACCCCAGTGGTTGAAACGTGTAAGCTAATTCACCTGAGCAATCTCACAGATTGAACCGAAAATTACGGATATTTCACCCTCTCAGTATTCGGTTAAAGATAATTTCGCAGCTCGGTTTTCCCAAACAAACCGCTCAAAACATTCGAGCGCAAGCTCTTCATGAATAATTGACCTTTAGAAACCTCTAGATAGCTTATTGACGAAAAGAAAAAACGCTGAACGGAGCTGGATTAATTTGTAATTCAATCCATTCATGCTATGTTCCAAAAGAGTTTTTAGAAAAACAAAATCAAGGTCACTGCTTGGAATTACCACGGGGAATCATCCTAAACTTGAAGCTGCAGTACCAAAGGAGCACGTGTCAATTATTTTGGGAACATCTTCGTTGATGTGCTAGATTTAGAAGGGACCTTTTGGTACACAGATACATCTAAGACGTGGAGAAGCTCGTAAGACTCAGCTAGGGTCTTCCAAGCAGAGCCTTTGGAGCAGATATGACGTGAGAAACATCGAAACCACCTTTTAACAAGGAAATCCAAAGTACTGGGAGACATTTCCTAAATCAAATCGCTGGCACGACACCAAGAACCTCAAAACAACATGACCTTGAATGTTCAAGAAGCAAAGACCAAAATGAAGCCTCAACCAACGTATTTATCCATTGCGATCTTCTCCGGGGTATTCGGGAAAGAAGTAGACCTTTTCTCTGTTTATAAAGTATTGGAATAATTAATTTTTCTCAATTATTATTAATGAAATCTGTTTTTTAATTGAGAAATTACAAATTGATTTATATAATTATCTGTCTACGTCGTCTTGGAGAAGCCGGTGGAGCGGAAACGGGCAATATTAGTTAAGGGAGGAAAGATGATGGAATTCGTTCAACCCTAATTCGATGTGATGATCGAATTAGATCGTTCACTGGAATCATCAATATACAGGTTAATAACACCTTGTTTTTATATGGAATTTTTTATCTATATCAAATTTCTCGTTAAATTGAAAAAAACCGCGACTGAGTGCTATAAATTGTTGTAAAAGGCTTATGGGGATGATTATCTATCTGCTGCGCGTGTTTTTGAGCGGTGTAAGCGCTTTGGTGAGGGCACTGAAGATGCCCAGCGCCCAGGTCGCCCTGTGACTATTCCAACTCTGGTAACAGTGACCAAAATCAACTAAATTGTCCGTGCAGATCGTCCAATGACCATCCGGATGATTACCGAGGTTATAAACGCCGATAAAGAAACGGTTAGAAGAATTTTACACGAGGTATAACACATCTGACCCTGACCTAAAGCTTTTGCATCAACCTATCTGCGAGTCATCTCCTGAAGACCCTCACCGAAGAAGACTTCCAGCACTGCTTCGATTAATGGAAAAAACTTATGGAAAAGTGTGTGGAAAGGGGGAGGAGGGTATTTTGAATCCTTTTTCGTAACCAGTTTAGTTATTTAATAGTCGGACCTCGTATTTTTGGTTGGATAAGGAAACTTATCATAGAAAGGAAGGTTTCTTTGGAGTTGGCCCTGATATAGGAGCTGTTCCTCTGCAATGGTTACGGTGATAGGTTTGTAATTGCGTTGCTTCAGCTTTGAAAAAATAAAAATGAAAAACGGACGATCAAACGGGGTTTCAAGAAGAAAAAATAAAGTTCCAGTTTAAAAAACAGTTTTTTTCCAGTTTGGAGATAAATTTTGTATTTTTTTGTGTCTTTTTTTGCGTGTGTGGCGAGGGAAGGACAAAGAGCATTCGAATGTTTCGTTTCGATAACCAAATTACCGTCCTCAGAGACAGTTTTTGCATTAGAGTGACCGCAACTTTATCAATAGTAGTGGGTTGGGTAGATAACCTTTTTTAAGGGTGAATTAATGACAATATACGATACAGAAATACTTGAAAATGTTCCTCATTTATTAAAAATTCTTTGTATCTTTAAACAACTACGATTTTGTAATAATTTCCAATCTGTTTTTCGCTACGATATCAAATAACTTTTTCCATTAGCAAATTCTTCTCCAACAAAGTTCTCGGAAGAATATACACGCCATAAATTCTTTTATGATGGATATTCGTTCTCAATCGTTGAATAAACGCAATAAAAATCCCCATATTTTCGTAGAAATTTATTATTATCGGTTATTAGTCAATTATTTATATTTATTATCGATCGACGTAATAAATATTAATGAACAACAATCTGTAAATACAGATACGTAGAAATTTGAAAATTATAACAACACAAAAATTTCATTAACAAAGCTTCTGATCAAAAATATTATAACAGACGTCTATAAACCAAAAAACCTTCGTTTCTAATGGTTATTGTCTTGGTGGAACCACATTCGATTTGTGGAGTAATACTTCGCGACATACTTTACCAAAAACCTGTCCCACATCTAAGAAGACAGTGGATCAGACCATTTTTTCTCCTCCAACGATTCCACAATACTCCAAAACTTGATCTATGATCGAGTGGTTTCCCCAGAACCGAATTGATTAGCGGGAATCAGTTTTTTCGGGTTCTCAAGGTCAGTTTTTCTTAGAGGTCTGTAGGGAAAAGCTTCATGAAGATGCTTTCCAGGTTTGGACATCATATTGACCTCCAAAACTTCATGAAGACGCTTTCCAGGTTTGAACGTCTCAATGACCTCTGCAACTTTCCAAATCTCTTTGCGATTCGAGCCTGAAATCTCGCATGAATCTCGCAAAATATCTGTCATAGAAAGACACAATTAATCAATTTTTCTAAATTAGCAGTAACAAACGTCTATGAATCAAAAAACCTTCGTTTCTAATGGTTATTGTCTTGGTGGAACCACTTTCGATTTGTGGAGTAATACTTCGCGACATACTTCACCAAAAATCTGTCCCACATCTAAGAAGACAGTGGATCAGACCATTTTATTTCATCCAACGATTCCACGATACTCCAAAACTTGATCTATGATCGAGTGGTTCCTCCAGAACCAAATTGATTAGCGTGAATCAGTTTTTCTAGTCTCCTAAAGACTGTTTTTCTTAGAGGTCTGTACGGAGAAGCTTCATGAAGATGCTTTCCAGGTTTGGACATCATATTGACCTCCAAAACTTCATGAAGACGCTTTCCAGGTTTGAACGTCTTAATGACCTCTGCAACTTTCCAAATCTCTTTGCGATTCGAGCCTGAAATCTCGCATGAATCTCGCAAAATATCTGTCATAAAAAGACACAATTAATCAATTTTTCTAAATTAGCTGTAACAACCGTCTATGAATCAAAAAACCTTCGTTTCTAATGGTTATTGTCTTGGTGGAACCACTTTCGATTTGTGGAGTAATACTTCACGACATACTTCACCAAAAACCTGTCCCACATCTAAGAAGACAGTGGATCAGACCATTTTTTCTCCTCCAACGATTCCACAATACTCCAATACTTGATCTATGATCGAGTGGTTCCTCCAGAACCAAATTGATTAGCGTGAATCAGTTTTTCTAGTCTCCTAAAGACTGTTTTTCTTAGAGGTCTGTACGGAGAAGCTTCATGAAGATGCTTTCCAGGTTTGGACATCATATTGACCTCCGAAACTTTATAAAGACGCTTTCCAGGTTTGAACGTCTTAATGACCTCTGCAACTTTCCAAATCTTTTTGCGATTCGAGCCTGAAATCTCGCATGAATCTCGCAAAATATCTGTCATATAAAGACACAGTTAATCAATTTTTCTAAATTAGCAGTAACAAACGTCTATGAATCAAAAAACCTTCGTTTCTAAAGGTTAATGTCTTGGTGGAACCACTTTCGATTTGTGGAGTAATACTTCACGACATACTTCACCAAAAACCTGTCCCACATCTAAGAAGACAGTGGATCAGACCATTTTTTCTCCTCCAACGATTCCACAATACTCCAATACTTGATCTATGATCGAGTGGTTCCTCCAGAACCAAATTGATTAGCGTGAATCAGTTTTTCTAGTCTCCTAAAGACTGTTTTTCTTAGAGGTCTGTACGGAGAAGCTTCATGAAGATGCTTTCCAGGTTTGGACATCATATTGACCTCCGAAACTTTATAAAGACGCTTTCCAGGTTTGAACGTCTTAATGACCTCTGCAACTTTCCAAATCTTTTTGCGATTCGAGCCTGAAATCTCGCATGAATCTCGCAAAATATCTGTCATATAAAGACACAGTTAATCAATTTTTCTAAATTAGCAGTAACAAACGTCTATGAATCAAAAAACCTTCGTTTCTAAAGGTTAATGTCTTGGTGGAACCACTTTCGATTTGTGGAGTAATACTTCACGACATACTTCACCAAAAACCTGTCCCACATCTAAGAAGACAGTGGATCAGACCATTTTTTCTCCTCCAACGATTCCACAATACTCCAATACTTGATCTATGATCGAGTGGTTCCTCCAGAACCAAATTGATTAGCGTGAATCAGTTTTTCTAGTCTCCTAAAGACTGTTTTTCTTAGAGGTCTGTACGGAGAAGCTTCATGAAGATGCTTTCCAGGTTTGGACATCATATTGACCTCCGAAACTTTATAAAGACGCTTTCCAGGTTTGAACGTCTTAATGACCTCTGCAACTTTCCAAATCTTTTTGCGATTCGAGCCTGAAATCTCGCATGAATCTCGCAAAATATCTGTCATATAAAGACACAGTTAATCAATTTTTCTAAATTAGCAGTAACAAACGTCTATGAATCAAAAAACCTTCGTTTCTAATGGTTAATGTCTTGGTGGAACCACTTTCGATTTGTGGAGTAATACTTCGCGACATACTTCACCAAAAACCTGTCCCACATCTAAGAAGACAGTGGATCAGACCATTTTTTCTCCTCCAACGATTCCACAATACTCCAAAACTTGATCTATGATCGAGTGGTTTCCCCAGAACCGAATTGATTAGCGGAAATCAGTTTTTTCGGGTTCTCAAGGTCAGTTTTTCTTAGAGGTCTGTAGGGAGAAGCTTCATGAAGAGGCTTTCTTGGTTTCGAGATCATAATGACCTCCCCAACTCTCCAAATCTCAAGAACACACTTTAACCCGAATGATACGATAATAACAGACCTGATTTCAACATCTTCTGGTTTTGGTTCATTGTTCATTCCTCAGGATCGTTCCATTAGAAATCTATTATCGTATAAAAAGTACCATCTACTAGGGTACATTTCAAAAACCTTTTTTAATTTTACATTTTCCAATGCTCCCTCTATTGGGGGACTCAAAATTATGTCCACGTGTTGATACTTAACAACCAAATATAAAATTAATTCAAAATTGATTTTAGTTTTTCCCGTTTTTGAAATTTGTATATAAACCGTAGTATAAAGGTCCGAAGGCACTTCAAAGGAAACTCGATCGCGCCCGACCCTTTTACAAATTCTACATTATTTATTCACAATTAATTTGTTATATTATACAGATCGGTGTCTTGTTGCAGATTCCTAAGCGTGAAAAAATGGTTGTTGCGGAAAAAACACCAGATAGAGCTAGCCAGGAAGCGAGGCTGGAAAGGATATTGGGTGTGCCTCAAAGGTACCACATTATTGTTTTACCCTTGCGATTCACGAGAAGGACGATCCGTAGAAGCCGCTCCCAAGCATCTAATCATCGTAGACGGCGCCATCATGCAACCGATACCGGAACACCCCAAACGGGATTACATATTTTGTTTGAGTACCGCCTTCGGTGACGCTTATCTGTTCCAAGCTCCCTGTCAGGTTCGTACTATTCGAGGTTATAATTTTAGATTATTTGTAGTACTTGCAGTTGTATCAAAACAAGATTTTATGACTGCTTGAGTTCGCTGTATAATACAAACAGCATAAAACACATTTTCTATAACGTCAGGTGATTGACAGATGACGCTGTCATTGTCAAATCTATATGACGTTTATGAAGTATCAACTTTCGAAAAACTATATGTGAAATTTCGTGAAAACGCCGACGATAGTGAGGTGGTTACTAAAAAAATCCACAAATTAATTATATCTAATCGTAAATTGAGTTAATTGAGCGGTAAAGGCACTGGGATCTCTCCATGGAGTCTTCGAGTGGAGTTTTTGTGTATTTTTGGAAATACCTATAGCGTTTCCGTTGATTTTTATGCTTGCGATTGCAGAATAGAGGTTAAACAGTAGGGGTGATGATACAGGTCTGTTCTGATGTGGACCCTTCGATTACGAAACAGCAACAGTCGTAATCGAAGGGTTCGATAAGAAGAGGACAAAAAAACAACAATTCCGGTTGATTATTTTTAATTTTAGCCCCTACCGCATAACAACAAAACATAATTAAATATTAACATGATGTCAACGTACAAAGATAGAGCTCCCAAGATATATTCTTCGGGCGATAAGGCAATCCTGCCACCTCCTATCAACTTTTGCGTATCGTATAATAAATAAATAGTAAAAAACGTGACGATCACCGAGGCAAATATCATTTTGAACATCTCGCTACCGCCGAACACCCAAAAAATAATCGAACCCACTAGACCGAACAACAAAACCAGCGCAACCCCCACGTAAAGTATGAACCCCCAAGAGGTGACGTCGAACAAATTCAACCAAGCTAAAAAAGTCACTATAGCTACGATTAGAGCCGTCGAACCGGTAGCTACCATGACCGCTTTCTCGGAATAAAAACTCGCGGCCGTACCCATGGAATAAGCGAAAGCGATCGTGAAAATAAGTAATAATATGAAATTAATCGGAAAAGACCGTCGCAAATGAATAAAACAAGCTAATAATATTAGTAAAACCACCAACCCCACGGTAGATAAAGTGTACAAGACGGGTCTCGTTTTGACGAAATTCTTCACCGGCACTATATAAACGCACATCATCACGAATCCGAAAGTTATAAAAAATTGCGAAGTCAAAATCCCGTACACCTTAGCTACGAATCTGCTTCTCAATCTCGCCGATTGGAAATCGTCGTCGTAGGTTTCGAAGTAATTTGGAGCTGGATCCCGGTATCTGATTCCGTGTTGGATGTAAACTCGTTGTTCGGCGTTACCGTGGAAGGAATACGGAGGAGGCGGTTCTTCTGGTATCTCGGATAGAACGTGGTTGGATCCGACGCCGATTTCGTGTTTAGATACCGCGATCTGTATAGGCGTCGTGCTGAATTGCTTCAGAAGATCCTCTTGTTCTTTCTTCAATTGTTGACTCAAATTCTCCAACGATTCTAATATGTTTTCGGTGTTTGGTAATACCGACGACAAGTTCTGTTGATCTTCGCCTCCCGATTCCAAAGACGTGCCCGGTCGACTGGCATGTTCTTCGTCGGTTATAGAATCGATTTGAATTGTTGTGTGATCTAGAGATGTTTCCGAAGACATCATTCGGTATTTTATGACGTTTTCTTGACAAGTTTGTTTGGATACGTAGTTTGCAATGAAATAAATCATAGATCATGTTGCTCGGACTGGTTTTTGACACGTGTCAATTAGACAGCTGATCCGCGTCATTATCGCCGAATTGAAGGATGACTCTTCGTTTAGAAGACTAGCAACTCATCAAGTCTTAACGCCTGAGCTAGGGTGAAGAAGCGATGGGATCAAGACGCGCCCAAAGATTGGATCTGGAGGAAAGAAAATTTCCGATGGCGCCCAAGATGCTGCATTTCTTTGAATCGGTTGCTAGCGTTGCATATTAAGTAAATATGGAGTCCGTACTTGTCTTTTGCTTCGGAATAGGCTTCAATTTCAACAATTGCTTCTTCATTTGAACTAAATGTCTTACCAGCGAGTAGTTTTTTGAGATCAACAGTCAGATCTGGTCTATACGGTGGATGAGGAAGCAATTCGTTCGATTTATACATCGTTGCCATCGACTTGTGATTCGGTACAATGTCTTGGTGAAACAGTGGTTTCTTCTTCGACATATAAGGCCGTTTTTCCTTGATTTTCGCATCCAACAACTCTATGTGGTATTCGCTATTGATTTTCTCTCCAATAATCCATGTGTTTCCAAAAATACTGGAGCCATAACCTTCCCAGCTGATTCTGGGCCTTTGGACGCTTCGAACCTGGTTCACCAGCTGCAGTCCACTTAGATGATGATCGTTTTGATTCCAGAGTGAAGTAATGGATTGATTAGTAACGTGTAAATATGATCAAACTCTGATCTGAAACATCAACGAGTTATTTTTGAGTGTTAGTCAATTTTAGGTATAGCTCTCTCAATTTTTGAGCTAGCTAGTCGATTAGAAAATCATCTTATAGATAAATTCAAACTCTATTAAGCTAAAAAGGTTTGAAAAACATTAAACTCTTCATTTTTATCAAAAATAAATTTAACTTTTTATTCTCTGACAGTTTTAACGTGTTTTCCATATTTTATTTTTGATAAAAGATAATTTTTTAAAAAATTAAAAAATGTTTTCTCGACTTTAACCTCAATTTTTTCCAAAATTGGATAGAAAATGACAGAAATGAATGTCATCAATAAATATGACAACTTCAGATACCGTTATGAATATTGAAGATTTAGACGAAAATGAATAAGAAATAAAATGAAAGGAAATGAAAAAACGTACAAGAAAAGTCAACAATCAGCAGGATTCAATTAAAACGAACATTAAAGAAAATGAACAAGCTACAGAAACAGTTACCAACGTCGACGATATTGAAGATCCCATACCTTTGATACAATCATTACAAAAGTTGACACAACAACTGAATGACGACAAAAACTGACGAAATTGATACAGAAAACGTAATAAGAAACAAGACGTCGATGAAAGATTTGATATAATCAACGATATCGATTCTAATGCATACCCAACTAGTTTACATGAATCCAGATAATCGAATTAAGTATACAAGCATCATTCGATTCCGTATCGATTAGAAACAACTTCGTATCGAAAGTTCGGATTGAAACTGACAGAATTGAATGTCAATAATAAACATGACAACTTCAGATACCATTATAAATATTGGAGATTCAGTTGAAACTAAATAAAATGAATGGAAATGAAAAACCGTACAAGAAAAGTCGATTTTATCGAAAGAATCAACGACCAACAGGATACGATAAGGACGCAGACGAAAATTCAATTAAAACGAACGTTAAAGAAAATGAACAAGCTACAGAAAAAGTTACCAACGTCGACGATATTGAAGATCCCATACCTTTGATACAACTAATGAAAGAAGATACTTTGATACAATCATTGGAAAAATTAACACAACAACTGAAGGATAATAAAAATGATTTTGTCGCCGAATCGAAAGCGAAAACGGACGAAATCGAAACGGAAAATGTAATAAGAAACAAGACGTTGATGAAAGATTTGATATATATCAACGATATCGATTCTAATAACCCACCAGCGCCGTTTTCTTACCACGACAATCGTCGCACGCACACCCAACTAGTTTACATGAATCGAGATAATCGAATGAGAGACGATCCGACTTTCGAATTAGGTATGCAAGCATCATTCGATTCCGTATCGATTAGAAACAACTTCGTATCGAAAGTCTACTCGATTCTCAGTATACAATTACTGTTGACGTTCGCTTTCGTATTAACGGCCGTTTACGTCAATCCCATCAAGTATTTCATCCTGACGAATTTCGTACTGTATTTAATAAGCAGCATATTAATGTTGGTACTACTGATGTCGATGGCGTGCTTCGTACCGCTGCGCAGGAAGTTCCCTTTGAATTTCTTCTTGTTGTTTCTGTTTAGTTTATGTTTTAGCTACACTACAGCCACGGCGGCTTGTTTTTATTCGGAAGAGACGGTGTTGTACGCCGTCGGGGGTACCGCCATCATAACCGCCCTGATTACCCTCATTGCCTATTCGAATATATTCGATATAACTAATTGCGGGTTCATTTTGTGTATGGCCGGTGTTGTGATGGCGGTTTTCGGCGTTATAGCTTTGATTGTTTATTTGATAACGGGATCGGAAACTATGTATTTGGTTTACGCGTTTTTGTGCGTCTTGTTGTTTACCGTTTATCTGTTGTACGATACGCAACAGATTCTTGGGGGGGGCAGAGTGGCGTTGTCGCCCGAAGAATACATACTGGGGGCGCTAACTTTGTATGTTGATATATTGATGATATTTAATTATCTTTTGTTGATTTTAGGAAGACGATAATTGTTTGTATAGTTTTTTTTTGGGTTAATAAATTTATTTGATTTATTTGTGGTTTATGATTATTTGAAATTTAATTATAATTCGTTGTTTTATTGGAATATTGTTGCAGTATTGATTTATCGTGAAACTTGCAGAAATTCGCATAAATTCCGTAGAATAATTACTTCGTTTGACAGACTGGAATATTAACCAGAAAATTAATCATCTACTTTCTCTCTTTAGCTTTCCAAAAAGTGAAATTTCGCCATTTTCCCAGCTGTAATTATTCATTGATGATACAGGATTCCAATGCTATTTTCTATTTTTGTGATAGAACAAAACAAAATCCATTCGTTTTTTGGTTACAGAAAATCGAAAAATCATCCGATTTCGATGAATTTTTTTTTAAAATATTCGTTTTTGAAACGGATTTACGAGAAAAATTATGGGAATGAAAAAAAATGAAAACTTATATTGGTTTCAGGGCTTTAAATGTTCCCGAAAATTCACTCTTTCACGTATAATTGTTTATAACTTTTTTTCAAATTATCAAATGAAGTTGTTATAGTTATTTTCATAAACTACATAAAAAAACGAACAAATTGAAAAAAAATTTTATACAAAAATGTTGATTTATCATATTTTTATAATTAAAAATAATGAAAATTTCTCTTGAAATTGATTTTCTCACATATTTTGATTTTTTATTGAATAATAATTGAAATTATATGAACAAAAATATTCTTAAAATCACTTATTTGATGTTTCGTAAAAAATTTATGAACGATTATTTGCGAAGAAGTACATTCATAATCACATTTAAAGTCATAAAACTATATAAAATTTTTGAAGTGAAATAAAAATAGATAAACAAACATTTTTCGAGTTTTTTTATTTTCAAAACGTTCGTTTTTTTGTGTAGATTAACAAAAAAAATATATGAACTACGTTTGATGCTTCGGAAAAAAGTTATGAACGATTATATACGAGGAAGAACGTTTATAATCACATTCAAAGTCATAAAATTATGTGAAATCTTTGAAGTCAGATAAAAAATGAATAAACAAATATTTTTCGAGTTTTTTCTGTTCCAAAATGTTCGTTTTTTTATGTAGATTGACAAAAAAATATATGAACTACGTTTGATGCTTCGGAAAAAAGTTATGAACGATTATATACGAGGAAGAACGTTTATAATCACATTCAAAGTCATAAAATTATGTGAAATCTTTGAAGTCAGATAAAAAATGAATAAACAAATATTTTTCGAGTTTTTTCTGTTCCAAAATGTTCGTTTTTTTATGTAGATTGACAAAAAAAATATATGAACTACGTTTGATGCTTCGGAAAAAAGTTATGAACGATTATATACGAGGAAGAACGTTTATAATCACATTCAAAGTCATAAAATTATGTGAAATCTTTGAAGTCAGATAAAAAATGAATAAACAAATATTTTTCGAGTTTTTTCTGTTCCAAAATGTTCGTTTTTTTATGTAGATTGACAAAAAAAATATATGAACTACGTTTGATGCTTCGGAAAAAAGTTATGAACGATTATATACGAGGAAGAACGTTTATAATCACATTCAAAGTCATAAAATTATGTGAAATCTTTGAAGTCAGATAAAAAATGAATAAACAAATATTTTTCGAGTTTTTTCTGTTCCAAAATGTTCGTTTTTTTATGTAGATTGACAAAAAAAATATATGAACTACGTTTGATGCTTCGGAAAAAAGTTATGAACGATTATATACGAGGAAGAACGTTTATAATCACATTCAAAATCATAAAATTATGTGAAACCTTTGAAGTCAGATAAAAAATGAATAAACAAATATTTTTCGAGTTTTTTCTGTTCCAAAATGTTCGTTTTTTTATGTAGATTGACAAAAAAAATATATGAACTACGTTTGATGCTTCGGAAAAAAGTTATGAACGATTATATACGAGGAAGAACGTTTATAATCACATTCAAAATCATAAAATTATGTGAAATCTTTGAAGTCAGATAAAAAATGAATAAACAAATATTTTTCGAGTTTTTTCTGTTCCAAAATGTTCGTTTTTTTATGTAGATTGACAAAAAAAATATATGAACTACGTTTGATGCTTCGGAAAAAAGTTATGAACGATTATATACGAGGAAGAACGTTTATAATCACATTCAAAATCATAAAACTATATGAAATCTTTGAAGTCAAATAAAAAATGAATAAACAAATATTTTTCGAGTTTTTTCTGTTCCAAAATGTTCGTTTTTTTATGTAGATTAACAAAAAAAATATATGAACTACGTTTGATGCTTCGTAAAAAAGTTATGAACGATTATATACGAGGAAGAACGTTTATAATCACATTCAAAATCATAAAATTATGTGAAATCTTTGAAGTCAGATAAAAAATGAATAAACAAATATTTTTCGAGTTTTTTCTGTTCCAAAATGTTCGTTTTTTTATGTAGATTGACAAAAAAAATATATGAACTACGTTTGATGCTTCGGAAAAAAGTTATGAACGATTATATACGAGGAAGAACGTTTATAATCACATTCAAAATCATAAAATTATGTGAAATCTTTGAAGTCAAATAAAAAATGAATAAACAAATATTTTTCGAGTTTTTTCTGTTCCAAAATGTTCGTTTTTTTATGTAGATTAACAAAAAAAATATATGAACTACGTTTGATGCTTCGTAAAAAAGTTATGAACGATTATATACGAGGAAGAACGTTTATAATCACATTCAAAATCATAAAATTATGTGAAATCTTTGAAGTCAGATAAAAAATGAATAAACAAATATTTTTCGAGTTTTTTCTGTTCCAAAATGTTCGTTTTTTTATGTAGATTGACAAAAAAAATATATGAACTACGTTTGATGCTTCGGAAAAAAGTTATGAACGATTATATACGAGGAAGAACGTTTATAATCACATTCAAAATCATAAAATTATGTGAAATCTTTGAAGTCAGATAAAAAATGAATAAACAAATATTTTTCGAGTTTTTTCTGTTCCAAAATGTTCGTTTTTTTATGTAGATTGACAAAAAAAATATATGAACTACGTTTGATGCTTCGGAAAAAAGTTATGAACGATTATATACGAGGAAGAACGTTTATAATCACATTCAAAATCATAAAACTATATGAAATCTTTGAAGTCAAATAAAAAATGAATAAACAAATATTTTTCGAGTTTTTTCTGTTCCAAAATGTTCGTTTTTTTATGTAGATTAACAAAAAAAATATATGAACTACGTTTGATGCTTCGTAAAAAAGTTATGAACGATTATATACGAGGAAGAACGTTTATAATCACATTCAAAATCATAAAATTATGTGAAATCTTTGAAGTCAGATAAAAAATGAATAAACAAATATTTTTCGAGTTTTTTCTGTTCCAAAATGTTCGTTTTTTTATGTATATTGACAAAAAAAATATATGAACTACGTTTGATGCTTCGGAAAAAAGTTATGAACGATTATATACGAGGAAGAACGTTTATAATCACATTCAAAATCATAAAATTATGTGAAATCTTTGAAGTCAGATAAAAAATGAATAAACAAATATTTTTCGAGTTTTTTCTGTTCCAAAATGTTCGTTTTTTTATGTAGATTGACAAAAAAAATATATGAACTACGTTTGATGCTTCGGAAAAAAGTTATGAACGATTATATACGAGGAAGAACGTTTATAATCACATTCAAAATCATAAAATTATGTGAAATCTTTGAAGTCAGATAAAAAATGAATAAACAAATATTTTTCGAGTTTTTTCTGTTCCAAAATGTTCGTTTTTTTATGTAGATTAACAAAAAAAATATATGAACTACGTTTGATGCTTCGGAAAAAAGTTATGAACGATTATATACGAGGAAGAACGTTTATAATCACATTCAAAATCATAAAATTATGTGAAATCTTTGAAGTCAGATAAAAAATGAATAAACAAATATTTTTCGAGTTTTTTCTGTTCCAAAATGTTCGTTTTTTTATGTAGATTGACAAAAAAAATATATGAACTACGTTTGATGCTTCGGAAAAAAGTTATGAACGATTATATACGAGGAAGAACGTTTATAATCACATTCAAAATCATAAAATTATGTGAAATCTTTGAAGTCAGATAAAAAATGAATAAACAAATATTTTTCGAGTTTTTTCAGTTCCAAAATGTTCGTTTTTTTGTGTAGATTAACAAAAAAAATATATGAACTACGTTTGATGCTTCGGAAAAAAGTTATGAACGATTATATACGAGGAAGAACGTTTATAATCACATTCAAAATCATAAAATTATGTGAAATCTTTGAAGTCAGATAAAAAATGAATAAACAAATATTTTTCGAGTTTTTTCTGTTCCAAAATGTTCGTTTTTTTATGTAGATTGACAAAAAAAATATATGAACTACGTTTGATGCTTCGGAAAAAAGTTATGAACGATTACATACGAGGAAGAACGTTTATAATCACATTCAAAATCATAAAATTATGTGAAATCTTTGAAGTCAGATAAAAAATGAATAAACAAATATTTTTCGAGTTTTTTCTGTTCCAAAATGTTCGTTTTTTTATGTAGATTGACAAAAAAAATATATGAACTACGTTTGATGCTTCGGAAAAAAGTTATGAACGATTATATACGAGGAAGAACGTTTATAATCACATTCAAAATCATAAAATTATGTGAAATCTTTGAAGTCAGATAAAAAATGAATAAACAAATATTTTTCGAGTTTTTTCTGTTCCAAAATGTTCGTTTTTTTATGTAGATTGACAAAAAAAATATATGAACTACGTTTGATGCTTCGGAAAAAAGTTATGAACGATTATATACGAGGAAGAACGTTTATAATCACATTCAAAATCATAAAATTATGTGAAATCTTTGAAGTCAGATAAAAAATGAATAAACAAATATTTTTCGAGTTTTTTCTGTTCCAAAATGTTCGTTTTTTTATGTAGATTGACAAAAAAAATATATGAACTACGTTTGATGCTTCGGAAAAAAGTTATGAACGATTATATACGAGGAAGAACGTTTATAATCACATTCAAAGTCATAAAACTATATGAAATCTTTGAAGTCAGATAAAAAATGAATAAACAAATATTTTTCGAGTTTTTTCTGTTCCAAAATGTTCGTTTTTTTGTGTAGATTAACAAAAAAAATATATGAACTACGTTTGATGTTTCGTAAAAAAGTTATGAACGATTATATACGAGGAAGAACGTTTATAATCACATTCAAAGTCATAAAACTATATGAAATCTTTGAAGTCAGATAAAAAATGAATAAACAAATATTTTTCGAGTTTTTTCTGTTCCAAAATGTTCGTTTTTTTGTGTAGATTAACAAAAAAAATATATGAACTACGTTTGATGTTTCGTAAAAAAGTTATGAACGATTATATACGAGGAAGAACGTTTATAATCACATTCAAAGTCATAAAACTATATGAAATCTTTGAAGTCAGATAAAAAATGAATAAACAAATATTTTTCGAGTTTTTTCTGTTCCAAAATGTTCGTTTTTTTGTGTAGATTAACAAAAAAAATATATGAACTACGTTTGATGTTTCGTAAAAAAGTTATGAACGATTATATACGAGGAAGAACGTTTATAATCACATTCAAAGTCATAAAACTATATGAAATCTTTGAAGTCAGATAAAAAATGAATAAACAAATATTTTTCGAGTTTTTTCTGTTCCAAAATGTTCGTTTTTTTATGTAGATTGACAAAAAAAATATATGAACTACGTTTGATGCTTCGGAAAAAAGTTATGAACGATTATATACGAGGAAGAACGTTTATAATCACATTCAAAGTCATAAAACTATATGAAATCTTTGAAGTCAGATAAAAAATGAATAAACAAATATTTTTCGAGTTTTTTCTGTTCCAAAATGTTCGTTTTTTTGTGTAGATTAACAAAAAAATATATGAACTACGTTTGATGTTTCGTAAAAAAGTTATGAACGATTATATACGAGGAAGAACGTTTATAATCACATTCAAAGTCATAAAACTATATGAAATCTTTGAAGTCAGATAAAAAATGAATAAACAAATATTTTTCGAGTTTTTTCTGTTCCAAAATGTTCGTTTTTTTATGTAGATTGACAAAAAAAATATATGAACTACGTTTGATGCTTCGGAAAAAAGTTATGAACGATTATATACGAGGAAGAACGTTTATAATCACATTCAAAGTCATAAAACTATATGAAATCTTTGAAGTCAGATAAAAAATGAATAAACAAATATTTTTCGAGTTTTTTCTGTTCCAAAATGTTCGTTTTTTTGTGTAGATTAACAAAAAAAATATATGAACTACGTTTGATGTTTCGTAAAAAAGTTATGAACGATTATATACGAGGAAGAACGTTTATAATCACATTCAAAGTCATAAAACTATATGAAATCTTTGAAGTCAGATAAAAAATGAATAAACAAATATTTTTCGAGTTTTTTCTGTTCCAAAATGTTCGTTTTTTTGTGTAGATTAACAAAAAAATATATGAACTACGTTTGATGTTTCGTAAAAAAGTTATGAACGATTATATACGAGGAAGAACGTTTATAATCACATTCAAAGTCATAAAACTATATGAAATCTTTGAAGTCAGATAAAAAATGAATAAACAAATATTTTTCGAGTTTTTTCTGTTCCAAAATGTTCGTTTTTTTGTGTAGATTAACAAAAAAAATATATGAACTACGTTTGATGTTTCGTAAAAAAGTTATGAACGATTATATACGAGGAAGAACGTTTATAATCACATTCAAAGTCATAAAACTATATGAAATCTTTGAAGTCAGATAAAAAATGAATAAACAAATATTTTTCGAGTTTTTTCTGTTCCAAAATGTTCGTTTTTTTGTGTAGATTAACAAAAAAAATATATGAACTACGTTTGATGTTTCGTAAAAAAGTTATGAACGATTATATACGAGGAAGAACGTTTATAATCACATTCAAAGTCATAAAACTATATGAAATCTTTGAAGTCAGATAAAAAATGAATAAACAAATATTTTTCGAGTTTTTTCTGTTCCAAAATGTTCGTTTTTTTGTGTAGATTAACAAAAAAAATATATGAACTACGTTTGATGTTTCGTAAAAAAGTTATGAACGATTATATACGAGGAAGAACGTTTATAATCACATTCAAAGTCATAAAACTATATGAAATCTTTGAAGTCAGATAAAAAATGAATAAACAAATATTTTTCGAGTTTTTTCTGTTCCAAAATGTTCGTTTTTTTATGTAGATTGACAAAAAAAATATATGAACTACGTTTGATGCTTCGGAAAAAAGTTATGAACGATTATATACGAGGAAGAACGTTTATAATCACATTCAAAGTCATAAAACTATATGAAATCTTTGAAGTCAGATAAAAAATGAATAAACAAATATTTTTCGAGTTTTTTCTGTTCCAAAATGTTCGTTTTTTTGTGTAGATTAACAAAAAAAATATATGAACTACGTTTGATGCTTCGTAAAAAAGTTATGAACGATTATATACGAGGAAGAACGTTTATTAAAAATCATAAAACTATAAGAAATCTCTAGGTGATATATTTCCCATTTTTTTTCATAAATTCGACGTAAAAACGAAGATTTAAAAAAAATTCATCAAAATCGGATGATTTTCCGATTTTCAAATGGCAAAAAACGAGTAGACTGCGAAAAGTATAAAATTACTCAAATCAAAAGTGAAAAAAAAAGTTTCAACTGAACAGAATCTAGAAATTTTGGTATAAATAATTTATTTCATGCATCTGAAAGCATCATACAATAATTTACAGAATTTAGTACTTTTATTATTTACGTAATCTCCTTTTATTTCCCCAGCAATGTTCAATAAGTTCGACACCCTTTTTTATAAAATAAGAATCGTCAAGCTCTTCAAAATAGCCATTAACTGCTGACATAACCTCAATCTTACGAGGTACCTGGTCTAACCTAGAGATGGCGGTAGTTTCTTGGAAAATACCATTGAATTAGAAAGTACACAATCTATACAAAATATATTTCAAAATTGAAGACTCCACGTTGTTTAATATTTGTTTGGCAGACATTAATAATAAATTTTTTCGATTTAACAGTTACGTCTGGAACTATTCTCGTAAATCCAGTTTATTCCAGCATAAATCTTAGGTATTGAAAGCTACTTACTTGTCCTATAAAGTTTCATTATAATTTTCTGTTAATTTTTTCATCAATATTTATAGAAAAAAAAATTATTAAAAATTAAAAAATTTTATAGGTAGTTTAAACATTTCAGTAAGTCAAATATAAATAAACCCTTCGAAAAAGGGTTTGAATTTTCTCTTATATCATTCTGGTTTTTTCCTATGATCATTATATCAGCTGAAAAGACGCACTAATGACATTTTTTATACAATTAACATAAAAAAATTACTTCTCCAACTAATTTCAAGGAAATAAACATTTTTTTATTGCGTTTTTTTATTATTCCAGGTAGAATTAGAGAATTGGGTGAATAGCATCCACAGTGCTTGCGCTGCGGCTTTTGCAAGACATCGAGGTAAAACAGGAACGCTGCATCTTCTACAAGAAGAAATATTTCGACTAGAAAAATCCATAGAAACGGTGAGTTTCTCGTTTATAGTTCAACGAACCGTTAAAAAGTCATTTAAAGACACTTTTCTGTTTCATAACCTTAAAATTTCGTTTAGAATCGAGAAATGTTCATCGAACTTTTAAGATGGTCCTCGTATATACATCCATACATCGAATAACAAATTTCATTATCGTGTCTGAGCTTCGCTTTCAATTGCGTATCGTTCTAAATCGTTTTTCATTCAATTACGTCAATTTTTAAATCATTTGATGATTCGTTAATTGAATAAATAAATTTTTGTATAAAAAAAAATGTTTTTCCAAATAAATTGAATTATACGAAAATTTTCTACGGCAGAATCAACCGATCGCTCTCCTTGAGTCATAATTCAAACTTCCAAGGACTTGAAGGACTATTTTCTTGGATATTTCCCAAAGTTTTTAAAAGTTACTGGATGTTCGGAAAATTTGCGGAAAGTTTCTAGAGAATCGGATTTTTATGGCAAATACGAATAAGTAGTTTCCCGAGGGAATAATATTATTGACGCCTTTTGGTTTTAGTTTCTAAAATTATTATTGCATTCTAGTTAGTTAGAAAAAAGCATTTTTCGTAGGTTCCGAATGAATTACTGATCGATAGTCTCGCAAAATCGCAAAAACCTGATAACAGCTAAACTGATTTGGCTACCAACTAATATTTCGATCCATTCTCTATGTACGTGTAATGCAAAAAGGATTCCTTCTGTTTATTTTGAGTTTTTTGTATACAAAAGTTTAGGTTTTTCATTTGTGAATTGAGTTAATACGAAATCTACCGGGTCAGCCAGTGATTCGTAAAAAACATTGATGTTGAAACATCGATGATTGGAAAAGTGAAATATCGAAGTTTATCAACGATATATCGATGTTTTTTCAGAAGAAATAATACAATCTTTGATCAATATTGATTGAGAAAGAAACTATTGAAAATTCAAAAATTTTGTAGGTAGTTTAAACATTTCAATAAGTCAGATATTACGTGACGGTGCAAAATAAACCTACTCAAAAACTCATTTCCTTTGAAAAAGTTATATGAAGTAAATTTCTTATTTATTGAAGTTGAAAGCGTGAAAAATTAGAAAAAATGAGAAATTATGAAGAAGATGAATAACTTTCAAAGTTTCATTACAATTTTTTTAAATTTTTATCAATATTAAAAGAAAAAATATTAAAAATTAAAAAATTTTGTAAGTAGTTTAAACATTTCAAACATTTTGTAGGTAGTTTAAACATTTCAGTAAGTCAGATATTGTGTGACGGTGTAAAATAAACCTACACAAAAACTCATTTCCTTTGAAAAAGTTATATGAAGTAAATTTCCTATTTACTGAAGTTGAAAGCGTGAAAAATAAAAAGAAATCGATAATATAAAGAAAATGAATAACTTTCAGAGTTTCATTATAATATTTTTTTAATTTTTTATCAATATTTAATGAAAAAGAAATCGTTAAAAATTAGAAAATTTTGTAGGTAGTTTAAACATTTCAAACATTTTGTAGGTAGTTTAAACATTTCAGTATGTCATATATTACGTGACGGTGCAAAATAAACCTACTCAAAAACTCATTTCCTTTGAAAAAGTTATATGAAGTAAATTTCTTATTTATTGAAGTTGAAAGCGTGAAAAATTAGAAAAAATGAGAAATTATGAAGAAGATGAATAACTTTCAAAGTTTCATTACAATTTTTTTAAATTTTTATCAATATTAAAAATTAAAAAATTTTGTAAGTAGTTTAAACATTTCAAACATTTAGTAGGTAGTTTAAACATTTCAGTAAGTCAGATATTGTGTGACGGTGTAAAATAAACCTACACAAAAACTCATTTCCTTTGAAAAAGTTATATGAAGTAAATTTCCTATTTACTGAAGTTGAAAGCGTGAAAAATAAAAAGAAATCGATAATATAAAGAAAATGAATAACTTTCAGAGTTTCATTATAATATTTTTTTAATTTTTTATCAATATTTAAAGAAAAAGAAATCGTTAAAAATTAGAAAATTTTGTAGGTAGTTTAAACATTTCAAACATTTTGAAGGTAGTTTAAACATTTCAGTAAATCAGATATTGCGTGATGGTATAAAATAAACCTACTCAAAAACTCATTTCCTTTGAAAAAGTTACATGAAGTAAATTTCCTATTTACTGAAGTTGAAAGCGTGAAAAATAAAAAGAAATCGATAATATAAAGAAAATGAATAACTTTCAGAGTTTCATTATAATATTTTTTTAATTTTTTTATCAATATTTAAAGAAAAAGAAATCATTAAAAATTAGAAAATTTTGTAGGTAGTTTAAACATTTCAAACATTTTGTAGGTAGTTTAAACATTTCAAACATTTTGTAGGTAGTTTAAACATTTCAGTAAGTCAGATATTGCGTGACGGTGTAAAATAAACCCTCTAAAACGTAGATTTCCGAACTCATTTCCCTTGAAAATTTATACGAAGTAAATTTCTTATTTATAGAAGTTGAGAGCTTAACAAATTAAAAAAAAAATGAGAAAGTGTAAAGAAGATGAATAACTTCCAGAGTTTCATTTTCATAAACCACATCGTGGTATAATTATTTCTGGGTAAAACTCATTTCGCCCCCGAAAAACAGTGAACCGTTCAAATGCACACAGGAGTAAATTTATGGAAACAACAGAATGAGGCTCTATAAATTTTCCCATATTCGTTTTCTACGGCAGCGGAATGAACATGTGCTAAACAAATAGTTTGTTTGCGAGTGGAATAAAACATGTTTATTAAATTCGTTCATCCGAATCGAGAAGAAAACGTGAAGGATCGCAGGTGTTTCTTTGAGGTCGAACAACTTTTCAAAGGAAATTAACACTTTTATATCCAACCACAGATAAAAAAGAGTAGAGGGAGTGAATTGGAAATACAGAGCGATCTAAAAAAGTTGATCCCGTCTAATTAACACAATTAAAAGCCTTACAAGTTAACGAATCTAGTTTCAAATAAATCGAACGCCCACCATACAGCCCTGATTTGTCCCCGTTCGACTGTTTTTTCTTCGCAAAAACGAAAATCGAGTTATTGGCTAAAATATTAGTTAACGAAGTTTCCTATCCAACATCCACACAGAATTTATAATCATTAATATATACCACAGTATTTATTGATATAATAAGGGCTTTTAACAAGATGTATCCCGGAATTTTGTGTAGAAATATGTGAAAATATGGGAAAAAACGTTCAAGCATGGCGTCCTAATTCTTTTTAGAATAGAAGCTCTCGCAGTATAACAATTATCACAAAAAATAAATGCGTTTCGTAGGACACTTAAGACCATGCTCCATTTCACATGAAAATCGTAATTTTCCCGAGACCGACTTTTCTTTTATATAGATCCTGTTATTTAGACTGCTTTCTGGAAAGCCACCAGCCAACATTTATTGAAAATCTGGGGTTATAAAGAAAACTTGTTGTTATTTGAAGGCATTGCTTCGATTTTCATATACGAGGCGGGGTTTTAATCCATAATTTTGTAATAAAATTGGAACAACCCCTTTTGGGAACCAACATTTTCTCAAACAACGTAAAAAACAACGTTGAAAATTAGTCCTAAGCAAATATCGAATATTTTAATAATTGACGTCTTTCCGCCAGGTCAAACATTTATCAATGAACATATTTATTGAAATGCCATTGAGGAATTGTGGTAATAGTCAATAGTCAATCAGATCTGGACTATACGGTGGATTAAGAAGCAATTCAAAGTGAAATTCGTTCGATTTATCGACTTGTGAATCGGTACATTGTCTTGGTGACGCAGAGGTTTTTTCTTCGACATATAAGGTCGATTTTCGCATCCAACAACTCTATATGGTATTCCGTATTGATTTTTTCTCCAATAATCCATGTGCATCCCAAAATACTGAAGCCATAACCTTCCCAACTGATTCTGTGCCTTTGGTCGCTTCGAGCCCGGTTCACCGGCTGTAGTCCACTAAAACGATGATCGTTTTGATTTAAGAGCGAAGTGATGGATCCATGTTTCATCCATTGTCACATATTGAGCCAAAAAAATTCGATTTATTACTGCTCTGAATCAGCAACACTTTATTTTTGATCGACTGTGAATAAACGCGGAACCCATTTTGAAAAAAGCTTCCTCATAGTCAAATGCTCATGCAAAATCTTAAAAAAACTGCCTTCTGATATCTCCAGGGCATCAGCTGTCTCACGCAATTTCAATTTACGATTAGACATGACCAATTCGTGGACTTTTTTGATGTTTTCTGGAGTAACCACCACCGCCACGACATTTAACATCATCGGTGTCTGTACGACCATGTTTAAATTCACCATACCATTAATAAATAGTTCTAGTCGATGAAGCATAGTCTGGATTATACTTTTGAGGCAATTGCTGAGCTTGCACAATATTTTTTTGTCATCGAGAAGCAATTATAAATGGTCTTGAAGATAACAAAAATAGTTTCACTTAAACAACTGTCATTTTTTTCTAATTAATCGAAATGTCAAGAAATTTGACACATAGTCTTTTTAAAGTTGGTACTACTGATAAACGTCATATAGATTTGACAATTGACAGTTAACCACTCAAATTATTGTGTGATTTATAAGTAAAAATGTGTAAACTGAAGTTGCATAAAAATCGAAACATACTTAGTGGATATACCTCAGATTCACCCTCTTATATGTAATATTACCCTTTCTGGAATCGACTAAATACTCGTATTTCAAACTAAAAGGAAACGGTGACGTAGGACGTCGCAAACAACTGGATGAAATAAGAAAATTTCTATATTTAGAACAAAAATTCCGCTTTTGTTTTTAGCTTAATGATTGTTCTTAACATCGTTACTTTTCAAATTGGAAAAAAGAATAATTAGGTTGCGCCAAATGAATGTTTGAAAAATGGGAATATTAAATCCAATATTACATAAAGGGCTGACAGTGGGGTGCACACGAAAATTTGGTTTACAAAAAGCAATTATCAGTCGAATAAATGATTTATATCTATGTTACATTGACTACAAGAAGGCATTCGACAGTGTACGACAACACAAATTTAAGGGGAAATCAATATAATGAAAATTTTTTGATTTTATCATCTCGAAATCATTAATCTATTCAGTGTACGCTTTTCCTAGCTTCCGATCGCTTTTCCGTGGATCGAATTATTCGAGGCGCCGTTTCGGGGTCCGTCGAGGACGACGGGCATTGTTCTGCATCACGATAAATATACAAATCCCCTCGCTTCGTTTCTAGTTTAAATTAAAACCAATTTAGTTTGTGGTTCACTTGAAATTCTCGCACAAATCATCCAGGAATATTTCTCCAGGTCTTCTGTAGACTCGACATCTTCTACGAGAGTTACCGGTCTCTTGGTAAACTGATCAAGGCACTGCCTTTCCGCTATAGGGCGAACCCCTCCAGAGTAGAATCAAATATCGCTAAAATTTTCTTTTTGATGGAAATCCGCGGTTTGTAAACGGATTGACGTTTGGTGGTGGTTGGTCAGGTAGATAATCTGGTATAAAGGTCAATTATCCCTAATTAGTATCGAAATGGTGGTTGGTATTGGACTGTGAGAGTAAGAAACGTTGCAGGGGTGTCGTTCGGCTTTACCGGTCTTATACTAATTTAGGTACATCGTCTCTCTTTTTTAAGGGGATCCGGAAACGGAAGTTCCCCGTTTCTAATTTTGAATATTTTTCTTGTTTCAGGATTATAAATTGAAACATATGGCGGAGATGCAACAGACGGTGTTTAACGACGGCGAGACACGTCAACAAATAGCTAACCAGGTCGTACAATGGGAGGAAAATTTGGAGAAATTGCATTGCGAACAATTCAGACTCAGATGTTACATGGCGAGTTTACAAAGCGGGGAATTACCAAATCCCAAAGTACGCATATTCTTTTAATGTTGTCATCAATCTTCTTTCCCCTCGGCTGGTTATAAACGACGAAACAATTGATTTGACGGCGTCTTTATTCCAACATCTTGTGTCGGGACGTTAAATATATTAATCTAGTTTTATCAATTCGAAAAACAAGAATCGGATCCGCACGGAACCTTGTCAATCATTGAAGGCCTAAGGAAAAGTTGCTTTGCGAGAAAACACAAAAATTTTCAGCTCTATAAACTTTTCCCGACGACGTTCGATACCTTTCGAAAGGTATCGAATGGTCGCCATGGATTTGCGACGACCACCAAGTTTGAGAACAGAAAATAATCCGAATCAATCACGGATTTCTGATGGAAACGTCTTCACGACGCCGTTTTTATTCAATTCTGAGCTTTCTATTCAATACTTGGATGTTTTTGGACAAAGTCTTGTAGATATAACAGCTTCAAATGAAATTGACACAATCAGAAATTGGAGTTAATTTGAATAGCTGTTGTCATTATTTACATAAGTACTTTACATAACTGAAATATGAAGGTGACGTTTCCTAATGTCAAGTGTCACGTTCGATTACGTAATTAGATAAATTTTATTTTGATTACAGTCTCTATTGACGCACGTATCTAGAGCAACAAAGAATACGCTTAACAAACTCGGAGTGTTCACCGTTTCGTCATTCCACGCCTTCATTTGCGCCAGGAGTCCGTCTCTTCTCAACAACCTGCTAGCAGGAAGAGGCGCCACCAAGAGAAGACCTCCGATGTTGAGCAGATCTAACAGTGGATCTAGTAGAAAATCGTTACAAGTAAGTATCAATGGTAGTTATCAGATGGATGGATTGGACGATGTAGAAACGAAATTTTACAATTTTAACGACGGTACGAAGATGGATTTTGAAAATAATATACTGTTAGATTGAGACGCCTCTTTAGTATCGAGCGGGTAATTTTGAATTAATAAATTATTCATATATTCTTGAACGAAACATGATGAATCAGCCGAATGAGAAACTTTCCTAATAAATGTCTCTTATCCATTCAGAACAAGCTTCTCTCTGTCTTGGATCTCAATTTCGAATAAATTATCCCGAATAAAAAGTTTTATCTTCTTATATTCGAGAATATGCCGCTACATGTCGAAAAATTGAACAAAACGTGATTTAGTCACTGGTATTATCGGAATTTACTACTTTCGTTAATGCACTGGAGCAATTTGGGGATTCATTTGCCATCGAGAAGTGGATTGAATGAAAATTGCGATGAATGGATTGGAGAGAATGAGAGGAGTGTGATTATAGTGAAGTAGAAATACCAAGGGTTTCGAAATGTATAACTGCAAAAAGAAAAATGAAAAACGCGTAAACATTTGTCTCTAGAGACTATTTTTTTCTAAAATATCAACTCAAGATACTGTATATTACAAAAAACCGAACCGTCATTTGTCATTAGAGAATTTATCTTTCAACAGCAAACCGTCATTTGTCTTTTTGGACTGTCTTTTTCTGTAACCAACTGTCATTTGTCATTAGAGATTGTTTTACGCAAAAATATACATTCATTTGTGCTTAGAGACAATTTTTCGTAAACATAAACTGTCATTTGTGTTTAGAGATTGTCTTCTACAAAAATAAACTGTCATTTGTCCTCTAAAAACTGTCTGCTACCAACGCTGACCATCAATTATCTTTAGACACTGTTTCTTATAAAATCAAAACATCGCTTGTCTGACAGGAGTTTTTTTTTTCAAAAACGGACCTTCATTTGTCATTAAAGATTGTTTTTCGCAAAAATAAAGTGTCATTTGTCATTAGAGACCGTTTTTCGCAAAAACAAACTGTCATTTATGTTTAGAGACTGTAGTTTTCAAAAATAAACTGTCATTTGTGTTTAGAGACTGTCTTCTATAAAAATAAACTGTCATTTGTGTTTAGAGACTATATTCTACAAAAATAAAGTGTCATTTGTCATTAGAGACCGTTTTTCGCAAAAACAAACTGTCATTTGTGATTAGAGACTGTCTTCTACAAAAATACACTGTCATTTGTCTTTAAAAACTCTGATACAAAAGCAAACTATGTTTCTCTACACAATGTTTTATACAGAAATTAAAACGTAAGTTGTCTCTCAGGACTTCCTTTTTCAAAAACCGACCCTCATATGTTATTAGATTGTTTTTCGCAAAAATCAACTGTCTTTTGTCATTAGAGGCCATCTTCTATAAAAATAAAACATCAATTGTTCCTCAGGACTTTGTTTTTTCGAAGGAATTCGTCATTTATCTTTTAGGACCTAGTCTTTGTTAGAAGCCAACCTTTAATTGACCTTATAGACTATTTCTTTTAAGAAAAAATTGCCGATGAAGATGGTCAGAATGTTAATATTAATGATGAACTAGATATAGACTTAATTTGTTTCCATAGGGTGTTTCAGAATTCGAAATAATGGCGATATAAACTCACTGGAATCAACTAAGAAGTTTTCATTGGTTATAATTTGGTTTATAAGATTTTTCAACGCCCTATATACTAAATTCTTCACCTTTTCATAATAATATAAGGTTATTATGTTATGAGGAATATTCAAATATCATAATAATAAATATTTAGCACGACCGAAGTTGAATTTTAACATTTTTTCGATTTTTGTTTCGTTTAGAGGGGGTAAGATCAGGTGTTTTTACTGTCCATAACTTGAGCTCATTGTGATCTCAAAAACGGGACAAAATGAGACTTTAGTTTTTCACATGTTCATGAAGGGCCTTAAAATAGAAAAATCCTTTATACAGATTGTCCTCGTGGAAATAACGAGTTTTACGTGTTGCAGATCAATTCCCGAGAAGAATCCGAGAAAAGTGTCAAAGTTTCATTACCTGATGCTTCAATGGCGACCGTCTACGTACGCGAATCAATGTCGGTGGAAGAATTTCTGGCTAGCGCTTGCGCGAGAAAAAATTTAAACCCGACCGAACATTTTATACGCGTTAAAAAAAGAAAAGAGATGGAGGACCACAATTACTTCGTACCGCATCGCAGCGATTTAATAGAAACATACGTAAGTACTTTAGTATTAACTATAGTTCGAGTAAATTACCTCGAGATGGCGTTTTAAACCTCATATAAACGTTAGTGAATTCAAAAATCGGAGTAGATCGAAACTTCAATTTTCACGTATTATTTTAGACTGATTTTCATAGAAAAAAGTGATTAAATCACGAAAAAAAAACATTATAAATCATTTAGGCCTTTTTGTTATAAATTTAAAAAGAGATTCTCCATTTAAGGAATCTCATCGCTTAAAACTGATTAATATTCAATAGGAAGTAATTATCCCGCAATCTTGAATTGACTATCAATTAGTTTTTTCGGGATTATGGATGCTTAATTGGGAAAAAAATCAATTTCCTTTTAAGGACTATTCTATTTTCCCTCATTTCAATATTCACCAACGATTTTTTTACCAATAAACTTGAACAGCACATTTTCGAATTATCGTTCAGTCTCTGACGACGATAAGTTGATCAACAAAACGTCAGACGATATACGGGGTCTGTTCTAAAAGTAGTAGATCTGGTTTGGAACGGCGGTTAGCTCCAAGGCTTTGTATTGTGATCCTTGGTCGAAAAACCTCGTCACGAAGTATCAAGGATCAAATTTTGAGATTCGCGACATGATTCAAGAGGTCTACGATGTCGCTTAAGCTGTTCCGAGAAGGTAAGACTCGATAACCGCTCCGGATGCCCTTCGACCAGCACGAACACGCCATTTTATCGAAGAATAATCATGGGATTGGTATCAGAATGATTGCTGATGAATTTATCAATCCTCTAACCCAAGTTTTTGAATAAACTCAACCAAGAGTTGAAGGTTAATACCAAATACTCAAGATCAACACCAAAAACTATCTGTGAATTTTTAGAACACCCTATATAATTTAATTCGTGATTCACCCCATTTATACCTTACAAAAATCGTTTTGCCAATCAAGGAAGGGAGGAATTTATTTTGTTACAAACCCACTTCAAACTTTGCGATACGGAATTTGAAAGGGTCCCCAAGGTCGCACCCATACCTTGACATCATCCCCTTTTTGAATTCGGATTCTTTATCGAATGTAATAGGGTCGAAATAGGGTTTTCCCGTCGTTTTTCGTACTCATTTAAGGCTATGTATTGAATGTGGGGACCATAGAATATCTATCGTTTCTTTTCCAGTTTTTCCTTAAGAAAATTCAGTATTTTTTATCAAACTATAAAGCAACAAGTCTTCTCTCTACGAAGGGTGATTCATTACAAAAATACCGAGTTTATTAGGTTGATATTCACTATGATTCAATTGCGGCATCGTTTAATGCTGATCAAAAGCTCGGTCGCTCAAAAAATTCAATTAATATCGTAATCCGAGTCGATGCGTCTCGGTAAATGAAATATAGGCACACCAACAATAAAAATACAATCGACAGAATGAATTTCGTCGGTAGAACGTGTTTCTACGAAAGTAAAATCAAGTTTTCTCTCTCTATAGGGTAATTTATTACGAATATACCGATTCTAAAGATAAATGTATGTAAAAGACGTTTATTAAGTCGGTATTCACTATGATTTAATTGCGGCATCGTTTAATGCTGATCAAAAGCTCGGGAAAGGTGTTGTGTAGCGTGTTTTGAGACATAACCTCGTAAAAAATCACTGTGAAACTTGTCTACCAATCAAAAGACGCGATTCCTCAGTAATCCTAAGCGTAGTTTCCTCTTTATCTTTGTAAATTGGACAGAGAGCATCTTGCGCGAAGCCCAACGTCGTAAGATACTTAACCTCAAACCAATTGAAGGTATTCGATGATCAGACTGTCCCTCAGTACTTAGACGGTGTTCTGAGGCTGGTTTTGTCGCGTCGTGGTTAACCGCTACTTGTTTAGAAATAAATCTCGACTTTTCAAGTCCATTAGATGTTTGTTTCACCGAAAAATCGACAGATGTCTCTCGCAACCAAATTATTATCATAATGTACATTAATGTCTAACAACAGATGTTAGTCATATTTATAGCCTTCAAGCTATTATTCCAAGTATAATTATACCAAACATCTTGAACAGTTTTATCTTATGTATACGCCAGAAAGCGGAAATTAAACTTCTGGTTTTACGGATACAAACAGTCTAATCTTAACTTTATACAAGGCGATTCTTCAAAGAAAGTAGGTCTCTAGTTTAGTTCACGTTGTTTAAAATAGAACAGTCGGTAGGTTAGATGAAAAAAGATCGGGTATAAGTCCGGCAACGCTGTCTATAACACGTACTAATCGAGCGGATGCGTTTTCTGAATTAATAACCGATACAATGAAATTGTTTACCGAATTTTCAAACTTGTAGCTACTAATTTGTTCAACAGTACGGAAGTGGTACCAGAAATTCTCAAAATCGGGCTCTGTTGCCGACGCGCTGTATTCTGGACGATCGGTATATGTGAAAAGTAGCGAAAATATGGAACTAATCGAAGAAACTTGCAGGGGAAACTTCATATATAGCGTCCGCGTCGCAGGTATTGGTGCGAGAGATCTCGTAGGTCCTTTTTTGAGAATCAAGATATATCTCTCGCGAAAATCCGTTATTTCATTCAGTATGACGGTGCTTCGCCGCGCTACGGGTTTTGTATGCGAGAGTATGGATAAACAGATGTTACTCTTTGATTTCTTCGCGTGGGTTCTTCTTAAGGACCGCGTTTTTGCAACAGGACCACGCAGTGCATTTTCCTGTGAAGGTTTGGGGTGATTTTTCTTGGTATTGGGATGGTTAATTTAGGGCTGCGTTTGGTGGACGTGTCCGCGATGTAATGCGGGTGAAATTTAATATGGGAGTTTTGGATTGGAACGAAGCGCTAATAGACTGTAGCGACTGAACGGGGAGGTGGATAATTCGGATAGGGGTGGTTTATAGTACGATTAATTAGGGTGAAAAACCATTTCTGTCACTTGGCGAGTGAATGACTTATCACTATAAGTATATACTGAACACAAGTTACAGTTAAATATTTTTCTTTTATAAAATCTCATAAAACTTGCGTTGAAATCAATTTCCTCGACGCAATTCGATTTTCCATCGGAAACAAAAACTCACTTCCCACTGCACTCACTTCCGTTCCATTATAAGTTATTTGAAAAACTTTTCGATTTCGATTTCGATGTTTCTCGTTCCGCTCGATTTGGAAATGAAAAATTTCTTGTTTGACGATCGACTATTGGTGTAATTGCTTTGTGGTTTGGAAATAAGTAGTTTTCCAAGTTATCGGAAACGCGTGTTTGAGGAAATTGCTATTTTCAGTTTGTCTGTGTATGATTTCAGGCGACTTTTGAACATTTAAATAAGTAATTTGTTTGTTACGAATTTTCTTTTTGAATTTTCCGTATTTAGTTGCTTTCCATCCTTCAGTTTCGAATCAAATTCCACCAAAAAACGTTCAATTGGTTTCAGCAGAGGCAGTTTAGGAGGCGGAAGCTCCCACAACGTTTTTTTCATAATGAGAAGCCGCTAAGTCTAGAGAAAACTCTGAACTGGATCTAACATGTTCTTTTCCATATATTTTGTTGGTTCTCAGATTATATGGGCGCCGATTTTGAACTAGATTCTGTTCTTTTAGAATGTTGGTTAAATATTTCTCAATTATCATGAATTTATTGTCCAATTTGCGCAAACTGATTCCCAGTTTTCCTGGAATCGCTTTTACCAAAAGTACTCTGTTCTTTTCATCGAAAAACCTGTTTCAACACGCCGACATGTATCGTCAATTGTTTGTCTGGCTACGGTTTTTTTGTCGCAAAATACAAAATTCTTAATCACAATTTGTCTTTCGTTTTTTGATGTTTTCGTTAGTTAAGACTGTTTTTCGGTAATTAAGGTACAATTAGGAATTGAAAATAAAACAAAATTACATGAAAAAAAGTTTATTGACAACATCTACAATCAAATATTTTGGCGTTTCTCAAAATTATACCGATCGTGAATCGTTTCTAAAGAAAATAAAATTCAAAATAAGATAAAATTAAACGTTCAGTCACCAATCGAATATTTAAGTGGAGCAGTTGCTTATAATGTGATTATAGCAACTTATATAACCTTGTTCAGTCCCCAGTCCAATATTTAAGTGGAGTAGTTGCTTATAACGTGATTATAGCAACTTATATGACCTTGTTCAGTCACCAGTCCAATATTTAAGTGAAGTAGTTGCTTATAACGTGATTATAGCAACTTATATGACCTTGTTCAGTCACCAGTCCAATATTTAAGTGAAGTAGTTGCTTATAACGTGATTATAGCAACTTATATGACCTTGTTCAGTCACCAGTCCAATATTTAAGTGAAGTAGTTGCTTATAACGTGATTATAGCAACTTATATGACCATGTTCAGTCACCAATCGAATATTTAAGTGGAGCAGTTGCTTATAATGTGATTATAGCAACTTATATGACCTTGTTCAGTCACCAATCGAATATTTAAGTGCAGCAGTTGCTTATAACGTGATTATAGCAACTTATATGACCTTGTTCAGTCACCAATCGAATATTTAAGTGGAGCAGTTGCTTATAATGTGATTATAGCAACTTATATAACCTTGTTCAGTCCCCAGTCCAATATTTAAGTGGAGTAGTTGCTTATAACGTGATTATAGCAACTTATATGACCTTGTTCAGTCACCAGTCCAATATTTAAGTGAAGTAGTTGCTTATAACGTGATAATAGTAACTTATATGACCTTGTTCAGTCACCAGTCCAATATTTAAGTGAAGTAGTTGCTTATAACGTGATAATAGTAACTTATATGACCATGTTCAGTCACCAATCGAATATTTAAGTGGAGCAGTTGCTTATAACGTGATTATAGCAACTTATATGACCTTGTTCAGTCACCAGTCCAATATTTAAGTGGAGTAGTTGCTTATAACGTGATTATAGCAACTTATATGACCATGTTCAGTCACCAATCGAATATTTAAGTGGAGCAGTTGCTTATAATGTGATTATAGCAACTTATATGACCTTGTTCAGTCACCAGTCCAATATTTAAGTGGAGTAGTTGCTTATAACGTGATTATAGCAACTTATATGACCATGTTCAGTCACCAATCGAATATTTAAGTGGAGCAGTTGCTTATAATGTGATTATAGCAACTAATATGACCTTGTTCAGTCACCAGTCCAATATTTAAGTGGAGTAGTTGCTTATAACGTGACTATAGCAACTTATATGACCATGTTCAGTCACCAATCGAATATTTAAGTGGAGCAGTTGCTTATAATGTGATTATAGCAACTTATATGACCTTGTTCAGTCACCAATCGAATATTTAAGTGCAGCAGTTGCTTATAACGTGATTATAGCAACTTATATGACCTTGTTCAGTCACCAGTCCATTATTTAAGTGGAGCAGTTGCTTATAATGTGATTATAGCAACTTATATGACCTTGTTCAGTCACCAGTCCAATATTTAAGTGGAGCAGTTGCTTATAACGTGATTATAGCAACTTATATGTCCTTGTTCAGTCACCAATCGAATATTTAAGTGGAGTAGTTGCTTATAACGTGATTATAGCAACTTATATCACCTTGTTCAGTCACCAATCGAATATTTAAGTGGAGCAGTTGCTTATAATGTAATTATAGCAACTTATATGACCTTGTCCGGTCACCAGATCTTGTAGCACTACAGCACAAGTCTAGAGCACATCCTTTCAGTCGAAATGATAATGATTTTATCCCTTCTGTGATTGAATTTCGAATATGAAGCAGTATAATATACAAAAACCCTATTAGATTGTATTTTGTTACTGATTGCTAAATCTGAGCTGCGCAACTCCAGTTTTTTCGAGTTAATACTTGAAGTGTTGCTTAAACAGTAAGGGTCCTAGCATCGTCGAGTAAAAGGAAGAAACCTTCCCGTTCAACATATACATCTGTTCATGTCGATAGCTTCTATTATAATAACGATCTGCGTAAATGGTTTTCTCAATTCCAATTAGGATAATTTGTCCAGCAACTCTCGTACGTCGCTATTAATTAACCTCTACGTTATTCTACGAAAACGTTGAATTGAAAACCAAATACAAATCCTGAAAAGTTTCAACATCGACCTTTTGAAAATGTCTCGTTTGAAGCTGAACACGAGCGACTGTCAGCCTCTAACTTTTCGGGGATTTGAGATTATTTTCAAACGGTTTCACTAAATGGGAACTTGGGAAATTCCTACGGGAAGTCAGTATAATCATATAATACGCTCTATAAGGGCGATGTGACTTAAAGCCGGATTTGTTTCTCAATATAGGATACGGAAAGGATAAGTTTGATCAGGAACAGATTATAATAAGGACGTTTTTTTTTAATTATGTCATGATTACGTAAGGATTTTTAAAATCATTGTTTTGTATTCCAAAACGGCTGACGTTGCATCAACTGTATCCGGTAGGCAATTAAGAACGGCCGTTGGTTAAATCTCAGAGCATCTTGGTAGTGTTCGACGTCCACGTGTATCTCAGGTTCACTTTTTGACGTTTTTTCTAGTTGCAAACTCATGAAGTAGTCGAGGTCTGCGCCAAGATACTATACCAAGTGGAGCTATCCAGAAACACCTTGGAACAAATGTGGGGCTTCAGCGTCGAAGCCGAGCTGGTCGAAAACGCAGATCGACAAGATGAACTTTGTTGTTACGTAAGCAGAGTCGAAGACAAAAGCGTCGCCATGCAAAACGGTAAGTACCATCAAAAATATCACATATACAAAAAAAAAATTATTATCATTATTCCAGGTATCATTAAAAGTGACGAGATAATGGTAATTAACGGGGCCATCGTTTCCGATTTAGACATGATGTATCTAGAAAGTGTCCTACAAGAAGAATTATCTTTATGTATGATGATGAGGTCGTCAAGAACCGAACCGCCAGATCTCGCCGGCATCCTTCGTGCTACGGATGATATAATCGACAGTTTAGTATGTCCGCCGCCGCCTTCTGAACCGCCCGTTATCAGCGAGGAAATGATTTCCGGACTCATCGTACCAGCACCAGGTCGGAGTGAGTCTAGATAGTTTCGTTTATGATGTGCGCGTGTTCGTAAACACGAACTTTATCGAGTTTGTCTTATATTTTTCAGGTAAAGACAGATACTTGACCGATTCCGAGAACCCGTCTTCGTCTTTAACGGAATCGGGGATGAAAGTCACATCGAGAACGAATTCTTTCGAAATTGAAAACTTATTAAAGAGCGCCGAACAAGTCACGGGATTCTGTCGATCTCCCGTAGAATCTAGGAAAACTAATAGTCCCACGGGAAGCATAGTCAGTAATACGTCGCTGGCGGGTCTGACGCCTTCTAGACAACTTTCTGATGCGGAAAAAATGAGGAAAGTTATTTTGGAGTTGGTGGATACCGAAAAGGCTTACGTAAAGGTAAATACCTAACCGAACTTTTCTCCTTGGCTTCCAATAATAACATTAGGTTATATCTGAGACCTGTTCGAACAATTTTAATATTCGGGGATCAAAATGGTCGCTGCGAAGTTTTTTATTGGAGAAAATCGAATTTAAACATGTCTTCCTCTGAAAGAACAGCTTCAAAGTGATCCGCATAATTAAAGTCATCGTAACTCCAACCAAGAGCTTAGTTCATGCCAAGTTTGCGGTACGCAGGAAACTGGTCCTTCCATCATGGTATGATTACGTCGTTTTAAGCAACTTGTAGATTAAAGGACACAAGGATAAGACAAACAAAAAGCTCATAGTTCATAGTGGAATAGTGGGAGATCATCATTAACGAACTGGTATATGATTCCTAAGCAGCCAAGAGATAAAATGCGAAAGCTTGGTTGCGCTGCTGCATGTAAACTGCGTCCCAATAGCCGTTGTCGCGCTCCATCCATGACCAGCTGCAGATTTGATCGTTCCTCCGTCCACCGGGACCTACGTGCCAAAACGTTGTTCACTGGACGTAGAACCAGGGGATTTTGACCTCTAGAAAGGCTTTACTTGGACCTACGGGTTTGAAATCATGGGTGAAGGAGGATTGGAGGGCGAGGCAATCTTAGGATTCGGATTTGTTGAATTCTGAATCTACTCAGTATCTTTGGCCATCCTTCTTTATTTTCACCGCACTCCTCATGTTGCGTTTGAGCCAAAAGTGATGTTTTTAGGATAGTGGGTTCTGTGGTTGCTGAACCTTCGGAGGGAAAAGGATTATATGCCATGATCCTTGCCCTTACAGGGCCTTTCGAATTTCGCCGAGTAAATCTCGATACGATTACTCCCGCATGGGATTGAGACAATAAAAATGAACCTTTCCCTGTTGCTGGACCTCGTCAAAGTCCAATAGGTACTTGAAGAGGGGATTTCTTTTGAATAATATTTGTGTCGTACTAAAAGATGTGAATAAGGATGGTGAAGTTGCATTTTTTTTATTTCCAGCATCTCAATAACCTTTTAGAATACTATTTGGAACCGTTGAAAAAGGAGACGTTCCTTTCTAACGCAGAAATTAACGCCCTTTTTGGAAATATACAAGAAATCGTCACGTTCCAAAGACAATTTTTGAATAATCTGGAAGAAGCCGTCGCGCTGGAAAACGACTTTCATCGATTCGAACAGAGTAGCCAATTCAAGGTAACTTTATCGATGGTTTGTTTTTTCTAAATTTAACGCTAATCCAGTTTTTTTCTATGTACAGAATGTTTTATTTTCGATTGCCAGTTCTTTCCTATACTACGTGAACCACTTCAAACTATACAGTTCGTTCTGCGCGAGTCACAGCAAAGCGCAAAAAGTTCTACATCCTAGTACGTACGGTAATTAGTTCGTAAAAATCGTAAAATAGTCAAAGTTTTTCGTTTCCAGATGAAGGTAATCAAGCTCTTCAGGAATTTTTGATAGCCAGGAACCCGAAACAACAACATTCTTCAACATTAGAATCGTACTTAATCAAACCGATTCAAAGGATATTAAAATATCCTTTGCTTTTACAACAACTCAGGAATTTGACGGATCCTGATAGCGATGAACATCAACATTTATTAGGTGAGTAAAAACGGGAAAAGTTACGTAAATATTATTCTGAAAATACTCGTTTGTCAATTGATCTTCACATTTGCTACTGTAAGTTAGGTGCTGAGCTTGATGCTGATCAAAAGCTCGTTCTTAATTTTCTATCAGATTTTCTACGCTCCAATTATGATTTTAACGAATTCAGATCACAAACTCAAAAGTTTTAATCATTTCAAGTCTTCTCGTTATTCCTGGAGGGTTAAGGAGCTGGATTATATCAACAATATTGACTAAGTTGGCTACAGATTTGGCTACAAGTGTTTAATAATTGATTACCTTGCAACCAGATGCATTAAGCTTGTTATTTACTTTATTTTTCTTCTAGTGACCTTTCCATGATATTTCTGATTCGATGGATAAAATGGTTGCTTTCTTTTTAATGGGTTTTATTCATTTAAACAGCAATTTTATTGATTACATCTGCTCTTAGTACGTAACCAGCACTGAAATCAAATCCAGGGGCTTTTTTATTTTCTTTAATCTCTTTTTTAATTTCTTCATATGTGAGCTGAATCCCTGCCTTTTGTTATGTTCTTTCTTCGTCGATTTGTAAGGAAATTGTCTTTTGGTTTCTATTTTTAAGCGTAATTTGAATTTGTTTTGGCAATAAGGGCTCTACATTGTTGCCATTCTCGCTTTGGTTTTCTCTTTCACATTCTGAGTTTCTGAGAGTCGAAATTTCTATTTTTTAGATGTAATGTAATGTTATGAACGTTTTTATTATGATTTTTAGAGGCTCTAACCGGAATGGAAAAAGTAGCAGAGCACATTAACGAAATGCAAAGGATCCATGAGGAATACGGCGCTATATTCGATCACCTCTTTAGACAACATCAAAAGTCGTGGAAACAAGTAAGTACACAACATTTTCCCGAACTTTAACGTGTTTTCATCGCTTCCAAAAGTATTTTCTACGTTTTCATGTCCAAATAAACGTTTTCCCGAACTTTAACGTGTTTTTATCACTTCCAAAAGTATTTTCTACGTTTTCATGTCCAAATAAACGTTGTCTCCAAAACATTAACGTATTTTTATCGCTTCCAAAAGTATTTTCTACGTTTTCTTGTCCAAATAAACGTTTTCCAAAACATTAACGTGTTTTCATCGCTTCCAAAAGTATTTTCTACGTTTTCATGTCCAAATAAACGTTTTCCCGAACTTTAACGTGTTTTTATCGCTTCCAAAAGTATTTTCTACGTTTTCATGTCCAGATAAACGTTTTCCAAAACATTAACGTGTTTTCATCGCTTCCAAAAGTATTTTCTACGTTTTCATGTCCAAATAAACGTTTTCCCGAACTTTAACGTGTTTTTATCGCTTCCAAAAGTATTTTCTACGTTTTCTTGTCCAAATAAACGTTTTCCAAAACATTAACGTGTTTTCATCGCTTCCAAAAGTATTTTCTACGTTTTCATGTCCAAATAAACGTTTTCCCGAACTTTAACGTGTTTTCATCGCTTCCAAAAGTATTTTCTACGTTTTCATGTCCAAATAAACGTTTTCCCGAACTTTAACGTGTTTTTATCGCTTCCAAAAGTATTTTCTACGTTTTCATGTCCAAATAAACGTTTTCCCGAACTTTAACGTGTTTTTATCGCTTCCAAAAGTATTTTCTACGTTTTCATGTCCAAATAAACGTTTTCCCGAACTTTAACGTGTTTTTATCGCTTCCAAAAGTATTTTCTACGTTTTCATGTCCAAATAAACGTTTTCCCGAACTTTAACGTGTTTTTATCGCTTCCAAAAGTATTTTCTACGTTTTCATGTCCAAATAAACGTTTTCCCGAACTTTAACGTGTTTTTATCGCTTCCAAAAGTATTTTCTACGTTTTCATGTCCAAATAAACGTTTTCCCGAACTTTAACGTGTTTTTATCGCTTCCAAAAGTATTTTCTACGTTTTCATGTCCAAATAAACGTTTTCCAAAACATTAACGTGTTTTCATCGCTTCCAAAAGTATTTTCTACGTTTTCTTGTCCAAATAAACGTTTTCCAAAACATTAACGTATTTTTATCGCTTCCAAAAGTATTTTCTACGTTTTCTTGTCCAAATAAACGTTTTCCAAAACATTAACGTGTTTTCATCGCTTCCAAAAGTATTTTCTACGTTTTCATGTCCAAATAAACGTTTTCCCGAACTTTAACGTGTTTTTATCGCTTCCAAAAGTATTTTCTACGTTTTCATGTCCAAATAAACGTTTTCCCGAACTTTAACGTGTTTTTATCGCTTCCAAAAGTATTTTCTACGTTTTCATGTCCAAATAAACGTTTTCCCGAACTTTAACGTGTTTTTATCGCTTCCAAAAGTATTTTCTACGTTTTCATGTCCAAATAAACGTTTTCCCGAACTTTAACGTGTTTTTATCGCTTCCAAAAGTATTTTCTACGTTTTCATGTCCAAATAAACGTTTTCCCGAACTTTAACGTGTTTTTATCGCTTCCAAAAGTATTTTCTACGTTTTCATGTCCAAATAAACGTTTTCCCGAACTTTAACGTGTTTTTATCGCTTCCAAAAGTATTTTCTACGTTTTCATGTCCAAATAAACGTTTTCCAAAACATTAACGTGTTTTCATCGCTTCCAAAAGTATTTTCTACGTTTTCTTGTCCAAATAAACGTTTTCCAAAACATTAACGTATTTTTATCGCTTCCAAAAGTATTTTCTACGTTTTCTTGTCCAAATAAACGTTTTCCAAAACATTAACGTGTTTTCATCGCTTCCAAAAGTATTTTCTACGTTTTCATGTCCAAATAAACGTTTTCCCGAACTTTAACGTATTTTTATCGCTTCCAAAAGTATTTTCTACGTTTTCATGTCCAAATAAACGTTTTCCCGAACTTTAACGTGTTTTTATCGCTTCCAAAAGTATTTTCTACGTTTTCATGTCCAAATAAACGTTTTCTCCAAAACATTAACGTGTTTTCATCGCTTCCAAAAGTATTTTCTACGTTTTCATGTCCAAATAAACGTTTTCCAGGTATTTAACGTATTTTTATCGATTCCAAAAGTATTTTCTACGTTTTCATGTCCAAATAAACGTTTTCCAGGTATTTAACGTATTTTTATCGCTTCCAAAATTATTTTTTACGTTTTCATGTCCAAATAAACGTTTTCCCGAACTTTAACGTGTTTTTATCGCTTCCAAAAGTATTTTCTACGTTTTCATGTCCAAATAAACGTTTTCTCCAAAACATTAACGTGTTTTCATCGCTTCCAAAAGTATTTTCTACGTTTTCATGTCCAAATAAACGTTTTCCAGGTATTTAACGTATTTTTATCGATTCCAAAAGTATTTTCTACGTTTTCATGTCCAAATAAACGTTTTCCAGGTATTTAACGTATTTTTATCGCTTCCAAAATTATTTTTTACGTTTTCATGTCCAAATAAACGTTTTCCCGAACTTTAACGTGTTTTTATCGCTTCCAAAAGTATTTTCTACGTTTTCATGTCCAAATAAACGTTTTCCCGAACTTTAACGTGTTTTTATCGCTTCCAAAATTATTTTCTACGTTTTCATGTCCAAATAAACGTTTTCCCGAACTTTAACGTGTTTTTATCGCTTCCAAAATTATTTTCTACGTTTTCATGTCCAAATAAACGTTTTCCCGAACTTTAACGTGTTTTTATCGCTTCCAAAAGTATTTTCTACCAGATCTATCATTTATAATCAATTCAAAATGAAATTTTTGCTTCCAGACCATAGATTTAGGTCCTGGGGATCTTTTATACTACGGGGGAGTGGAATGGCTGAATATATCCGATTTTCTGGGGAAAATTAAAAAAGGACTCGAACTACACGCGATGTGTTTCGTTTTTAAAACCGCCGTCGTCTTCCTTTGTAAAGAACGATTAAGACAAAAGAAAAGACTGATGGTAATATAAAAATTTCGTCCCCTTCAATATCTCAATAATTATTTTCTATTTCTAGGGGGTGTCAACTAGGAATTTAGCCCCCGAAGTAGAAATAATCAGATATCAAGTTCTAATTCCGGTAGAAGAAGTTCAAGTACGAGCATCTTCCGCCAGGGACATGGATTCCCATTTCCTTTGGGAATTAATACATTTGAGAAGTCAATTACAAAGGAGGGCGGAAAAAGTTTACGTTTTATCCAATAGGTAAATTAAAAATCAATTTTTTTTTTCTATTATATATTAAAATTTTCATTTCCGTAACAGCACCGCCGAGTTTCGTAACGCGTTCCTAAGAACGATACGACAAATCATCAGAGAATCGGTTAGAAACATGTCGATACCACAAACTAAACCTGGCGGAGGTCCCGGCATGATATTAGTCACGGGACATAAAGGCAGCAGTCACGTAAATAGTCAAACGTTGGAACGACCCGATAGAGTACGAACAATTATAGTTCAAGGCTCGCATACGTTGGGAAAAGTAAAAAAAGTTAAACAATCGCAGCGACATTCGGCCGGTAATATAGATTACGATAATATCGGTACGGAAACGGACGACACTTCGGGAGCCAACTTCAGAGGTAGAAGTAAAACAGTCGGGGATCAAGCAGGTAACGTTTCATTAATATTAACTCAATTATAAATCATTTTACCGTATCGATATAAATTTTTTTTTCAAATATAGGAACTTCCAAACGACCCGATCTTCTTCCGCAAGACAGATTAGAATCCGGAGCGAAATCGGAAGGGGAAGAAGATTCCCAAACGGGTACCGTCAAACCGAAAGCTTCTCTAGGAAAAACTCCGAATCATTTAACTCTAAGGTATCAAAAAAAGTTCATACTACAATCGCAAGTCACTGGCAAAAAAACTGAGCTTCAAAATTATCCACCACTTTCAATTAGCCATCAAACGTCAACCGATACACACAACGAATAAGAATTCTACCTGAAAAGTGTCCATCGGTCACCCTATTGAGACAAGATCAAAGAAATATCCATGAATCAGTCAGAATTTACCATCGTTACTCTACTTAACTGTACGTACTGCCCCCAAAGACGAATCATGGGGCTCCGTTGTCTTCTCATAAGAAAGCAGAGAACGCTTAAGTTGTAGTAATAGAAGAGGCCGAATCTACAGAAGACCTGGAGAAACCGAGTTGATTTTTATTGAAATTGGCGGTGGATATAAAAGAAATTTAACTTCAAAAAAAAAGAAGGAAGCTACAGATTTTTTGCTAGAGACTTTTGATGGCGATTTTTTTTCTCACCATTGTATATTTTGTATTTCAGTACTACATCGACGCTATCTGCTGGTAGTACCGGTAGTCAGGCGCGTCTGATACAATCCTCACACGCACCAGAAAACTTCCAACCCATGCAAACAGAAGATTTAGGTAAGAAAAATATGCAAACGATCAAAAACGATATCAAGGACATCAACAAAAGCGGGATTATGAAAAAAGATCCGAGTCCTAATCATTCACGTAAAACTACTCCTAATCAATCCCGAAAATCGAGTCCTAATCAATCTAGGAAGTGTAGTCCGAATCGGTTGGCTAAAAGATCGGACGTCGCGAGTCCTAAAACTCCTAGAAAATCGAAGGATAACAGTCCTAAGAAAATAAAATCTTCCTTAAAACAGCCTACTAAATCTTTAAGTATCGAGACCCCGACGTGCGTCGAGTGTTATTTATCGGGAAAATCGGAAAAATCCGGATAGCACGCTCACAACGCGATACCTAAGAGAAGCAACAGTTTCGTTTTCACCCGATTCACTAACGATAGTAAAGAAGAAATCAAGTGCTGAACGGAGCTTTAAGATAAAAACGTTTTTGTTTATTTTTATCTTGATTTTCGTAGCAAACCCCGCTTTACTGTAGTTCAAATACCACTTCCTGATGTCTTGACAAAAATTTTAAAAATATTGTTCACTAGAAACCGAAATTAATCAATTAATTGGGAAAGTACTAACGATGATAAGTTCTAAGTTATCAGAAACTTTCTAAATTACAATAATTTAAATATATTTTAAGAAACTCGACAACCCTGTAACTTATTTTACCGTAAATAATTAAATTAAATTAAATTATTTGATGAAAATTCACTCTCATGTATTGGAAAGGTCAACTTTGTGACATATATTAATAATCCGATCAATGACTGGCCTATTATTGAGTGAACAATATCTCATAAATTTTTAAAAGTCGATTTATTGAAACCAACAAACTTTCCATCTAGTTTAATGAAAATGCTAATCTAGTTTGCTTCAAAATACGAAAATTTTTAACTTTTGTATAGTTTTTTTTTCAAATTTGAAATATTGATGGTTTGATAAGTGACTTTTGGCATAAAAAGAAAGTGGTACCAGTAGTAGCTTAATGTCTATTGGACTTCGAACGACCCTATTTTTTTTATTTCTAAATTCACAAGGGTATATGAGTACATTGCTTTGCTATTTCCACAAAATTTGATTAGAAAATAATTATATTATAAAAATAAATATCAGAACGCAATAGTTTTTGTTTCAATTTGCAATTAATAGACAAAATTAACTTATAACTTATAATTACCTCAATTATTATTATATATTTAAATATCAATATAAGTTAGAAATAAAACCATGTACCTCGTAATATACACAAATTTTAAATAACTATCACATATTTCGAATATCTTGAGTCTTGAATATATCGGTTTTCCTTCTGAAATACATTAAAAACTTTTCTTTTAGCTAAAATTTCCTATTTCTCAATTTAAATCCTTCAAAGTTCTGTCAATTGTCAACAAATAACTGACATTGCGAGTTATTCTTCTTTCACCCGTTACTTGGCCTTTGTCTATACGATTACACAGTTATAGTTCTGATGTTTTGGAACTGCTCTTAAAGAGCTGTGATGTAGCTATAAAAATAGTGCAGTATTGAGAAATATGAATTTATAAACCTCGATTTTTTGTAAAAATAATTGAGTCTTTGAGGTGTTTTAGTAATTGTCTTCTTAAATTTCGTTAAAATTTAAAAATGAATTATCACTTTTTTTGTTCATTTCGTTAAAAAATCGTTAAGCAAAGCAAATGTACGATACCTGAGCATAATAACCTCAAAAAATTGACCAAATTTTATTATTATTTTGTAGGGTCGCCCGTATGGAAGCCAAGAGACAGTAGTATAGAGGCGACCTCTACCACTCTCCCGCGCAAGGCCAGAGATCACAATATGACGACCCTAAGTGCTTCCCGTAAGTCTTTGATAGATACAAGCACTGGCTTGGAAATACACAATACTTACAATCAGCAATAAGGCCGAAAAATTTTTAAAAAACCCCGTTTATATTTCGAAGAAAATTTATGGATTTGATGTAGCTTTAAATAAATAACCGCGTTTACTTTTTTTCCGTCATCTCGCGTCACGTTTTCCTCACACAAAAAATTAATTCAATGAAAAAATAACAAGAGTATATTTTTTTATCAAGTTATGAGTTTGAAATGACCAAAAATTGGAGTTTGTTTAGAAATATCCTCAAATAGACAACACCATATCTATAAATTTTTTTAAGCGGAGCAAAAGGGCTAGCGGTAAATGCCCATTTCCAAAAAATAAACTGGTCTGTTTGTAGGAAACTGTGTTTCTTCAAAAATCTAGTGCTATGTATAGCATAATTGAGTATTAGGGTACTTATACTAAAATCACTTACTTTTAATTATCACATATTGTTAATTTAGAAAGAAGTTATGCACAAGAAATTATGTATGATCTCTTAAATTAGGTAAAAACCACTAACAAAGACACTATGTTTTAAAATACACAAAATAAGAACCACACACCGAATAATGATTTAATAATAAACAAAAATTAATTAAAACTGCTTTTATATTTAAATAAAACATTAATATACAACGAATGCAAACTTTACATAGTTTGTTTATAATTTACATAATCATATGTCAAAAGTGGTGACGTAGAACTGGCTGTGATCTAACCAATCAGAAATCTACAGAATTGCCAGCTCAAATCACTTCTAGGACTAGAATATAAACGAACATAAAAACGCAATTACTTATAATGAAATTAATTATTAAAGCAAATTCAAAATATATAAATAAATTCATAAATTATATATTCCCTCTGAACTGTTTTGATCTCTTTTACTACAAATTTGTAATACTACTAACCTCAATACATTGATGTAATGTTGGTTGCCAGAATTTATTATATAATTTTGTGGTAAAATTGTGATAAAGAAAAAGCAAAAAGTCGTTATTTTGAAAATTATTTTATATATTTACTGAGTATAGTACCCACAATACTTGATATATGTTGTTGTAAAAATCCCTAATGTGCTTAAAACTTAAGAAAAAGGACTGTTTAAAAGTAAGAATTAACGAATTGTTAAATATGTACCTACACGGTTAACTAATTGTTAAATATATGTGTCTCTCCGACTGAAATTTGACAAAACATAATTTTTTTTTAATATTGACGTATTTTCGTTTACGTTTTTTATATAATGTAAGGGTTTTAAGCAACTTTTTTCGTCGTTTTAATATTCCAAATCTATTTCAACTGAAGTTGTTGAACCAAAAAATACACAGTAAATACAGGGGATTTAGATATAATATATGCAAACTTTAATAGGACAATTTTTATTGCGTACATAGATACAATTTTGTTGATAATTGATAAAAGTTTATAAATAAAAAACCTTCAAGAGAAATTATATAAATATAAATACAATTTTTGTATAAAATATTCTGTAGAAACCTTTGACTTTAATAACATTTATGTAAGTCATCGACCGAGTGGAAATTGGGATTTCGACAACGTTGCCAAACTTCGAAAGTAATATGGAGTTTCGAGAAACTTAGCTTATAACAAAGATATTTAAAGTCGTATAAAAAGTAATAAAGAATGATTTATCGATTTTATATTACCAGAAATCAAAATTTCATAAATTTGATCAATTTTTTATCCTTCAGAGATGTATCGTTTACGTTGGTATATTTAAATATATTGGTGGGAGAAAACTGTAACCTGTTGGCAGGCATCGTCGTTTACTGATGACGTACATAAATTTTTATCACATGATTTACCCCATATCGCGGTAATACGAGGGCTATTCAAAAAGTAAGATTTGAATGAGGTTTTGAGTTTATCGAGATGAGCTGCCCTAGGAGATGTAATATGCTACGAATACTAAAAAGAATCAAAATTTACGTAGTTAAAAAATCATTTATCATTTTTAAAGCAATATAAAACAAAATTCTATTAGGAAAATACGTTTCATGTTGAATTCGAAATGAAAATTTCTCTTGAATCGGTATTTTTTCCTTTTATAACTCAACTACATATTCCTATGATACAGGGTGTCCTAATATGAGTTGTACGATTTATTTTACGAGGTAAATAACAAAAATTCCGTTTATGAAAAAGAAAATGATTCGAATCGTGCATTTTTATTGGGACACCCGATCTGTTGATATTTGAAAATAATTTATTTGCCATTCGAAACGTTTAACTTTTACAAAACCCTATTGATGCAATCAAACGAATCAGTAGTTAAAAAAATGTTTACAAAAGAGATGAGACGATTTTTTCTTCTTTTTTCTTTTTCGAAGCAATACTCATCAATTTTTCATTATATATAAAAAAAAATTAAATTCGCCCTACAAAATGATTGTTTTTCGTCAAATATTCGATTTTCACATTTTCTTTTTCAAAATTAAGTTTTTTATATTCCCTGGTTCTAAAACTATAAATTTTACTGAAATAAACGTATAAATAACTTTCCTCAATGTATTTCGTTATTAAAAATATTACAATTCAATTGATTTCCATCTCTATTTGGATAGTAGCCCTCTGATGGTAAAGTTAGGTTAGGTTAGGTTATGTCTGATGGTGTTTTGAATCTTATTTTAGACCTTAGAATGTTTAAAGACAGTTTCTTTTCAAATTCCATCATTTTAAATCGAAGTATTAATCGAAAAAGGACAGAAAAATTGCTGGAGTATAAAAATAAAATGCTTTTATTTCTTTTGTAAACGTTATACTTATTATATTATTATTGAATATATAAAATTTAGTAATAGTTGAACGGTAAGTAGTTTTAATGAAATAGATAAGAAAAAAAAATACTTGATAGTTTAATAATAAAATAATTATGTCATAGAAACTGTATTTATAATTGATAAAATATATTAATTGATTATCATACTTTATTTAATATATTTATTTACCAAAATTACATTTTGATTCACCCGGTATTATAATTTGATATACCAATATAATGATTCTGTCAAAATAAATAAATACTAACCTTTATAATAACACAGTCGTTTACTAAGCTTGGTTTCTTTAAATATGTTTCCCTATAACATCATTATTTAGAAAATGTATCAAAATTGAAGATATTTCTAATACCTATTTAATTTACAAATCATCTTACGTAATTTCATATTTATAAATATATAAAATGTCAAGTAGAAATAATTTCATATTTAATCAGCGCCATCTAGCAACGAGAACCAAAACTAAATAAATCTATTGTACATGGAATCTGCATCTAATTCTTTAAATGCTATTGATTTAAATTAAATATTTATTTAAATAAGACGTTATAATTATAATTTATTTAAATAAGATGTTATTCATAATAAATTTCTTTGTTGTTTTATTTGAGAAAAGTTTGAAGATATTTTAAACCAAAATGGAAAGTTTTGATAGTACGCCATCTTGTAGTGAAGGTGGAAACCAATGTTTCACCCGGTCACGTTTAATAGATTTGTTAAAAAAACAATTAACATATTTTATCAATCGTTTATAAAATATAGATATTTTACAAAACAAAAATAATATCCGAATACAAGGAGAGAAAAAAAAAGGATATTATTACATCGCACAATTCAGTTTTAAAAATCTGACACGATTTTATTTTGACTTGGCGAATTTCTATTTTAATATGCCAAGTTGCTCAATATATCCTAGTTGTTTATATATATATATATATATTTTTAAGTATATTTCCTATTGTCTCGTGTGTTTCGTCTTTGTATCACCATTGTCACAAAATATTAATCATTTAAATCACATTCCTTATAATTATTAGAACTACGTTAATGTTTTCTACCATATTGTTAATCCTGACCTGCATAAATCTTCTTTATTAACCGTTTGGCCTTTTACTATTTGGTTATCGGTGAAATATGCTTCGTTGTTTGTATTTCATTGTATCCTTACAGTTCGGCAACTAGAAAAACATATTCTGGTTATTATTTTCTCTTTTCGTTTTTTTTTCATTTAAGAATATGAAAGGGTAATAAACACGTTAACAATGGTGACCTTGTCAGTTGTAAATTTCGTTTTAGACTCACTTACGTTGTATCGATTACTTATAATTAGTAATTAAGTTCGAATTTTTTCAACAATATAGTGCATATTTTGGTATAAAAAATTATTATTGCGAATTAGTATACGAAATTCAGTATGGTTAGGTTATTAGATTGAATGTATTCAACAAATTCCAATTCTTTGTATACTTTTTTGGTTTTTTTTCTTCCTTTTTTATTAATATTTTGTTGAAATATTTTTATATAAATAATTTCTGATGTTTACATTTTGGAATAAGTAATAGATTTTGACGAATTTATGTGAATATTGTGGAAATTATCTAACCATACTTGATTTTCGATCACATCACGATAAGTTTTCTAAGTTCCAAGTTTTTAGATATAAGAAATTCCTGTATGTCTGTATGTATGTAAAATCAACATAAATGTGCGTATGTATGGACTTACGATGAGGAAAATTTCAATTATACAAAAAAAATTTCATTTTGTTTCATTTCATATTACCTTTCCAATATATCTATAACTCCTCGTATATACAACGAATAAAATAAATATATAAATATGTAGAAATCGAGCAACAATCACTACTATTATGAAATTTAGATTATATTTCACAAATTCTTAAAAAAAATGAGAATATGCCTAAAAAGGTATAAAAAGTGATAGGTTAAGAAATTTATCTCGAGGTATGCAACACTTATTACAATAAAATATTGCCTACCTAGAAGGTTAGTGCCATAGACAAAATATATATAATGAAAAAATAGCCGATAATAGTTGTTGAAACTTGAAATACAAAGTATATTAAAAATCACTTGTAAATATCAAATAAATTTCCGTATTATGTGACTGCCTATTTGATAAAAAAATTTATAAAAATCTTTATTTGTGTAGCTTGTGAAATATTTCCTACCTCCGGCACTGTTCTTATTTGACAGTCGGCAATGGCACGTTAACACAGCTTTTAATTAAGGTTAAGTTTTTGATTGATTGAATAATTCTCGTGAATATATGTTAAGTTTCTTAAATATTTGATGATGTAGCCGACAGTTCAGTGCTTTCAAAACATTCCATTCAACTCATAACCTGACCTTCAGTTTGGAAAATATCAATGTACTGGACATTAGTTGAATAATCATTTAATTTGCGCAAAATCAAAGATTATCTCGTTTAAAAAACACATTCGTGTAACAGTTATAATCGAGTGTCGTGGTTGTGTTCGCGTAAATAAAACATGGGTCTTTTGACTGAAGGTAGTCCGCTTTCATGGGAAGAAACAAAAAAATATGCTCAACACGTACGCGAACATGGTATAATTCAATTTATAAATTTATATAAACGTTTGAGAGATCGCGAAGGTGACGTACTTAAATGGGGCGATGAAGTAGAATATATTATAGTTAAATTTTTCGACGATAAAAAACAGGCGAAAGTTTGTTTGCGAAGTACTGAATTACTTACAATACTTAATCAAAAAGAAATTGATGATCCTACTGGTGTTAAATCCCTATGGAGGCCTGAATTCGGTGCTTACATGATAGAAGGTACTCCAGGACAACCTTATGGGGGTCTATTAGCACATTTTAACATTGTAGAAGCCAATATGAGGAATAGAAGAAAGGAAGTTACGGAATTACTAAATCCTGATGAAACTATTATGAGTATAACAAGCTTTCCAAGGTTAGTACTTTATATTTTTTTAATAAATAATAATAGTAGAAGTATTTTTTGATAAATTATATAATATTGCATAATATGTTTAAATTCTTGTAGATATTATTTAATTAGTACTAAATATTAATTTTTTTATTACGTTTTTAAGCTATTAAATGCGAGTTTTAGTGATTTTATACAACAAAGTAAGTTACACCTATGCTCAAAAATATTTAATTGAAAAAATCGTATATATGCTTCAAAAAAATTATTTTAAAATAGTGATTTAAATATAACAAACTAAATCCATGTTTTTAATGTACAAAATTACTTATATTATAAAGAATAAGGCTTCTTATAAAGGTCATTTTGCATTAATCAAAATAATTTGCAATGTAAAGACAACTCCATCATTTTGGTGCCATTTTGAGTGCAATTCTAGGGAGTTGCTAAAGTATATTTGGAAGTTTTTTTATAACAGAAGAAAAAATTATTAACTTCCATTATAGGCCGACATTATTCACATTAAACTCATTTACATTTTAATTAAATTGAAGTTTTCCCTGTAATATTTCTTTGTATTACAATTTTCCTGTATTAAGGATCTAATAATAAAAAACTTTTAATCCGACTGTTGGATTACAAAAATTTATGCATTCTAACAGTAATTTATGACACGATAAAACATGTTTTTGTACAAAATGTCATTATGAAATGTCAAAACCCAATAAATCTACTCTGATATAAAAAAAAACGAGCAAATTTAAATGTATAACCATGTAAAAATTGTTAAGTAATTTGTCTATTGGATATTCTAATAATTCTGAATATATTTTGAATGTTTCAAATGCGCATGTTTTGTTCAGCGTCAAATGAAGTCACGTGGTATAATTTCGACTGGAGCGCCATCTTAAATCGTCAAGTTTCAAAACGCTAGGGAAAAAAGTTTAGTTCGAATATGTTCGAACGTTTTATGAATCACCAGTTTGACATTCTTATGTTCTGTGACCTACATAACGCCATTTCAATTACGAGTACATAAAAAAACCCATTGATTGGAGGTTAGTTCAAAGTAAACATCATAAAAATGTTTTGTATAATGAAAATTCCCGCACACGCACGATGATACATTCAGAATGAGTTCAGAATTAGAAAGTGTACTCCAAGAACGAAGAATTTTTAATCCCGAAGCATAATTCCAAACTGCGTATGAATCTGATGACAGAACATGATCACGATCTCCAGCGAGAACTTATCTGGTGTCAATGAGTCAATGACAAAATTTTTTAATAATAAAATGATCGTCTAAAATTAAATTAAATCGTGTTTTGAAAATATTATTAGTGATAACCTTTCTAATTAAATCATTATATTTATCATGAATTTCGATCATTGTTGGTTATCTTGTGATATATCTTATAAAACTGACTCTCAGTCGATATTATTGATAATTATTATTAAAATTGTTATCAACTGTATCAAATACCCTAATTAGATCAAAAAATATGGTAATAGGACTTTATTTTTCATTCAGTTTGTGTTTTATCGCCATCTTAGTTTTAATATATGGCGTATAATATTTAATTATATCTTTGGAAAAGTTAAAATCAAAATTCGATTTACCTTGACTTGTTCTTTGGCTTCAATTGTGTGTAAATTTTTATTTAAAATGGAAAAAAATTTGCTATTTCTATAATAAATTAACATAGTTCAAAAACACCTTGTATATATGTATTTCCTCAATGTCTGCTATATATACATGTTTACAACTGTTCCACAGACTTTTTAAATCAATACAGGGAAAATCGATTTATGCAATTTTTATGATTCAAGCATGCCTGCCACCATTTTGATTATCACCATAACCAACTGCATGTCTTAGCTTGATTCACTTGAAATATTTGCTTTCATATTAATACATAAACATACACTGTGTAATTTAAATTTAATAATATTTGTTTACCAATTAGTATTAAGATACATTTTTTTAATTAGAAAATAAATAAACTGTTTTATCATCAGCCTTAGTGAAATCAAAATATTTGAAACCGAATCAAGCAAAGACATGCGTTTTTCATGATTGGATTCAAGATTGTAGCTCTCATACAACGTCAAGTATATTATGTCTGAAAGATAATCAGATCAGATAGATCACTTATCAGCTGATCGTTACTGAAAATGACGATTTTGTTAGATTCTCTTAACAACTCCGTTGTTTTTTGGTTAAAAATTGTACATATAAAAATTATTATTATTACTTTAAATTTATTATGCCTGTATAGTTTTTCTATTAACCCGATAATAATTTTTTAAAACCTATATTATTGACAATTCACTCGAAACCATATTGTATTTTTAATGGCCTCGGCTTACAAATTATTCAACCACTAAATTGGATATAATGCATTTTCAATTAGAACCGTCTTTGTAAGACTGGATTTGAAGCGGGAAAATTTGAATATAGTTGCATAATTTTCAAGTATAAATATATTCCATTAATCATTTTTTTTTTTTTTGATATAATCATTAATATTGATAAAAATAGATAATTTGATCATGAATTCGTGGTAATAATATAAAATTAAATCAATATCAAACATAATAGAAGTCAGATAAACGAAGTACAAACAATGCTAGTCTGTATCGAAAATAAGCAATTCATTATAATCGTAAACTACATGTTTTTTAATAGGTTCCAGTTATAGATTAGTAATTAGGTTACAAAAATATATATATAAATTCTTTTATATTCATTTTGAAATAATTAAAAAGTAATTACGTCAAGAAATCTAAATATAATGCCTCCAATAGGAATCTGTTGAGATAATTTCTTATTTTTACTTACCGTGAAAGTGAAATAATTTTAAAACTAATCCCTGTATAAACGTTAGTTATCACAGATTAATATCATGACTAGACACTTTTTTATAGGTTAGTTGTTCACGTAACCAACAATTATTTATAATGTACAAAGTTTAGAGGAAATGCTGAATCATCTTCATTAAAAAAAAACTTTATTACAATACAATTTAATAATATGTCCTTTACGTAATGATATTGATCACGGTTTAGTTATAAAAAATTGGTTTATACCAGATATTCAGTTCCACTACTAAAGATTCCCGCCTATTTAGATTAAAGCGTCATTGCCAGTTCTACTATCTGATTTGAATATCTAAATTCCACAGTTATACTTTAAATCCCACAATGATAGTTATTTCTTATTATGTAAATATGAAATTTTTTTTTAATCGAAACATTTTTTTACGTATGCAAAGAAAGTTAAAATTTTCTAATATATCAATATTGAATTTATAAACATGGCAACGTTACAATCTCATTATATGTCGTATAAGCATAGTTGCTATGAGATATTTGTGACCCTCGGAACACAGCTTGGGAACGCAATTATCGCAACGTTGCCAATATTATGAAAATGAGAGTTTATTTGCGATTTTCAATCAATCAATTTTGAATATTTGCAAACATGACAACATGGATTTTTAATTTGTAGTTTTGTAAAAAATTCGAATAATTACGGTTCGTGCGAGTTTATATTGCAAAAAATAGATAACTGTAATACGTAATAAATATTTATTTATGAGTATTTGTAGGTTAGGTTATATTAGTGTTATTTGTAGAGTCCACGCAAGAAATTTTTTTTGTAAATAATTCCACTAATAATAAATTTCTACTTCCAGAAACTTTTTTAATTTTTTTCTAATCATTTTTCCGACACGAATCGAAAATATTAGAAAACTTATTTATAAATTATCTTTACGGATTTTTTCCAAGAAAATCTGACAACTTTGTTGAGTTAAATGATATTTTATGACCATGGCGATTAAGTAGACGCTCTGTCTCTCTCTCTCTCTAACTATTTCGAAATCATTTACAATTCCGTGGGATTTGTTGTAGTTGTATCATGTCATAATCAAATTTTTATTTTTTGAAATGTAACTGCATTTTTCCCAGATTAGGTTGCGATGATTTTACTTATCCCTCCACAACACCGACTCCCGATAGGGGAGCCACTAGATCGCTATTTTTCCCAGACGAAGCCATTTATCCCGGTCATCCGAGGTTTATAAATTTATCCAGAAATATAAGGATGAGAAGGGGGGAAAATGTAGCGATAAATCTACCAAGTAAGTATATCTAAATATAATTGTTGATTTAATGTATGAATAATTTATATTAGAAATATCATTTAATTATTTTATGTGAAAATTTTTATAGAAAATATGATATGATTTGAAATTTTATAGTTTACAGCCGTAAAAAAAGAAATATGACAACATCTTCCTGTCACTTGTTAGTTTAATAATGCGCAACCTTTTTCCTTCGTTAAATTCGATTAAGAGTAACCAGCTGATTTTACCGTCTATCATTTTAACTGTTTGCGCTGTTGCCAGATTCATTTTGTATACACAAAGTGTTTATTATTATTTTTTGTGGAATTTAATGAAACTATATTATTTTAAATGATTAATATACAGTATAAAGTTGATTTATCATCATATTTAATTGCAACAAAATTTCTAATCTACGAGAAATGATATTTTTTTTTCTAAATCAGTTATCAGTATAAAATGTTGATAACGAAGGAAATTCTGATCGATTATAACACGTTTTTGATAAATAATATTAATCTGGAAATTTATTAAAAATACTAATTAACATTACAACAAATTTCGTTTAATTCATTTCCAATATATTTCGGAAGTGACATTAAGCTTGGCAACGTAGCATATACATAAATTCCTTTCAACATATTGATGGTATTGGAAATATTATGAATCATCACACATTAAAAAATATTTTTTTTTCTGACTGATTATAACGTTGTTAACTGCTAACTGAGGTTAGTTCTTTCAGTTTACAGAGATAAAAATACAAAAATTCCAATAGACGATTCTTACAAACGTAGTAAAGCAGCTTTGCCGGATCACGTCTATTTAGACGCTATGGGATTCGGAATGGGATGCTGTTGTTTACAATTAACTTTCCAAGCTTGTAATATCACCGAAGCCAGAACTTTATACGACCAGTTAACACCGTTATGTCCCATTATGGTAATTGATTTGAATTTTTAAAATCATTTTCAAATCACCTTGTATACAATATTGAATAGACAACCGGAGCGTGACGTTACGGCCGCCATATTGTTTTATATAAGCTACCAATGGCGGTGAGTGACGTCAGCACTCCCGTGTTTTATTGGATTAAAATAGAACTGCTTGTGGTAATCATATCGAACGCATTGTTTACACTATAGAACGCGTGTATCGATAACCAATTTGACATTTTAATTATTTAAGTGTTGATCTAGTGTAAATAGTGTGTTTAAACGAATTTAATATATTTATTATACCCTGTATTTCGAAAAATAATCAATTTATTCGAAATAAATTTCGAATTTCCAGTTGGCTTTCACGGCGGCGTCGCCATTACATCGAGGTTTCATAACAGACATCGATTGTCGTTGGAACGTTATATCGGGTTCGGTCGATTGTCGAACGGAAGAAGAAAGGGGATTGAAACCGTTGAAAGAAAATAAATTCGTTATAAAAAAATCTCGATACGATTCGATCGATAGTTATTTATCACCTCAAGGTGAAAAATACAACGATATACCGCTTTTGTACAATGAGGATGATTATAAAAAGTTAATCGATAACGGTATAGATCCGTTATTGGCTGGTCATATCGCCCATCTCTTTATTAGAGATACGGTATCGTTATTCTCCGAGAAGATTTATCAGAACGATGACGAAGATACTGATCATTTTGAGGTTAGTTTGGTTTTATTTATATTTTTATACTTGTTGTAAATCGTGATTAGTGTTTTTGTTTGTTTTTTTCGTTGAAATGAAGTGGATTTTTTTGGAGGTTAATATTCTTTTTGTTAGAATATTCAATCTACGAATTGGCAAACGATGAGATTTAAACCGCCACCTCCGAATTCAACGATTGGATGGAGGGTCGAGTTTAGGCCTTGTGAAGCTCAAATTACCGATTTTGAAAATGCGGCGATCGTGTGTTTCGTCGTGTTGCTAACAAGAGTTATTTTATCGTATCAATTGAATTTCTTGATACCTATTAGCAAGGTAAGTGTTTATTTCGGGAACGGCAGGTGTTGTTATTGAGATGTTACGTATTTAGGTGGATGAAAATATGCAAAATGCTCAGAAGAGGAACGCTGCTAGGGAAGAAAAATTTTGGTTTAGGAGAGATATTACGACGCACGTGAGTCCACCGGAGGCGAACGAGTGTTGTAAATCGGGAACGAATACTGACTGTGATATGTTTGTTCTGATGACTATTAATGAAATTTTTAATGGAAAAGTGAGTAATTTTTATATATATATATATATATATATATATATATATATATATATATATATATATATATATATATATATATATATAATTTTCGTGTTTGAAATTATGTCATTAAGACGATTTTTTTTATATATATATAAATTGGTGTTATAGAAAAGTTAAATTGTGGTTAAATTGATTTTTTTTTTGGATTTTGTCGAGTTTTTACCAGAAAATTATTCAAAAATAGACCCTAATCATAAATTTTCATTTTTTTTATATCGATTATTTAATTTTTTTGTTATAACTTCACTTTTTAACATGTTTTTGATTTTTCTTCATGTTTTTTTTTTCAAATTTTACGTTTCTTCGGGTTTTTGAACAGGTCCGTATCCATTTTGTTTCTTCCTAAATGGGTGCATAAAATATTTGATTTCTCCAAAAAAAGGGAATTTCTCGGGCGTCAACTGTCAATAAATCTTCTTTTTTTAGTATCGGTTTATCAATTTTTCCATTATAACCTCACTTTTTAATATATTTTTGATATTTTTTATTAAATTTTACGTTTCTTTTGTGGAATTTCTTCTTTTTCTTTTACAATTAATTCTTCGGGTTGCAAAAATAAGTTGTGAAATTTGTTGTTTTTGAACAGGGGCGTATCCATTTTGTTTTTATCTAAACGGTGCACAAAAAATTTGATCTTTTTCAAAGAGGGAAATTTCCCGGACTTAAATTGTCATAAATCTTCTTTTTTTAGTATCGGTTTATCAATTTTTCCATTATAACCTCACTTTTTAATATATTTTTGATATTTTTTATTAAATTTTACGTGTCTTTTGTGGAATTTCTTCTTTTTCTTTTACAATTAATTCTTCGGGTTGCAAAAATAAGTTGTGAAATTTGTTGTTTTTGAACAGGGGCGTATCCATTTTGTTTTTATCTAAACGGTGCACAAAAAATTTGATCTTTTTCAAAGAGGGAAATTTCCCGGACTTAAATTGTCATAAATCTTCTTTTTTTAGTATCGGTTTATCAATTTTTCCATTATAACCTCACTTTTTAATATATTTTTGATATTTTTTATTAAATTTTACGTTTCTTTTGTGGAATTTCTTCTTTTTCTTTTACAATTAATTCTTCGGGTTGCAAAAATAAGTTGTGAAATTTGTTGTTTTTGAACAGGGGCGTATCCATTTTGTTTTTATCTAAACGGTGCACAAAAAATTTGATCTTTTTCAAAGAGGGAAATTTCCCGGACTTAAATTGTCATAAATCTTCTTTTTTTAGTATCGATTTATCAATTTTTCCATTATAACCTCACTTTTTAATATATTTTTCATATTTTTTGTTTTTTTTTTTCCAAATTTTACGTTTCTTTTGTGGAATTTCTTCTATTTCTTTTACAATTAATTCTTCGGGTTTTTGAACAGGGCCGTATCCATTATGTTTTTACCTAAAGGATACATAAAAAAATTTTATCTTTCAACTGTCATAAATCTTCTTTTTTTAGTATCGATTTATCAATTTTTTCATCATAACCTCACTTTTTAATATATTTTTCATATTTTTTTTTTCAAATTTTACGTTTCTTTTGTGGAATTTCTTCTTTTTCTTTTACAATTAATTCTTCGGGTTTTTGAACAGGGCCGTATCCATTTTGTTTTTACCTAAACGGGTGCATAAAATATTTGATTTCTTCCAGAAAAGGCAATTTCTCGTCAACTGTCAATAAATTTTTTTTCAATATCCTTTTTTCGATTTTTTTCATCATAACCTCAATTTTTAACATATTTTGAAATTTTTCATATTTTTCCATGTTTTTTATTAAATTGTTCGTTTCTTTCATGAAATTTCTTTGTTCTCTTTCAAAATTAATTCCTCGAGTTGCTGAAATGGACCGTAAATTGTAAAATTTCATATTATTTGAACAGGGACGTATCCATTTCGTTTTTTCCTAAAGGGTGCATAAAAAATTTGAACTTTTCCAAAAAAGGGAATTTCTCGGGCGTCAACTGTCAATAAATCTTCTTTTTTTAGTATTGATTCTTCAATTTTTTTTATTATAACCTCAAATTTTAACATATTTTCCATAATTTTGATATTTCTTCATGTTTTTTATTAAATTTAACATTTCTTTTATGGAATTTCTTCATCTTTTTCTATAATTCGTTCCTAGCGCTACAAAAATGGACCCTTAGTTGCGTTATTGGTTCTTTTTGAACAGGGACGTAATAAGTTTTTTTTTTTTCGTTAAGGGTGTGAGAAAAGGTTAATCTCTTTCAGGAAGGGGAATTTCCCGGGCTCATACCTTTGATAAATAAATATTTGAGTAGTATGGACGTCGATGCCGATACTCATTGTACTATTCAACAATATATGAAGTTCATACAGAGGCGGGCTTCGGGTGAAATACTGACGACAGCGTCGTGGATTAGAAAATTTGTTACAGAACATCCGGATTACAAGTGAGTCGTTTATCTTCTTCAATAATTCGCATTTTTCTCATTATTTGTTGATTTAATTCGCATTTTAGGTTAATTTAGTTAAAAAAATCGTTGAAATTTCGTTTTTTTTCTATTTATTTGACAGGCAGGATTCCGTAGTAACTGAATTAATAAACTTCGATCTTTTGAAGAATATCAAAGACATTCAGTTCGGTCGAAAGTACTGTCCGCTCCTCCTCGGCACTAGTACTATGTCCAAGACAAAGGAAAGTGTACCTAAAGCGTTCTCGAAATAGTGTTCAATTTATATAAGACGTAATAAATTGGCAATTGAGAATAAAAAAACGATTATTGTGGTTAATGCATCATTAAACTTTTACATTTTTTTATGAATCACCGCGTATATCGAGAATAAACAACTAATTATCAATCCAATTGTTTTGGACACCCTGTAGGTGTGATGTGAAGTTTTCAATTGCCAATTTAACGAATGTTTTTATTGTTGATTGTAGTAAAATGTTTTTTTTTTGTTATTTAATATACGACAGATGTATTTTAGTAAAAAAAAATTGAATTTTGCAGTATTTTACATTAACTGGGCATTTAAAAAATTTTTACATATTTATAATTTTGTTGATTAGAGTTATTCTTGCTAAAAACGTGTTTTATTTATCACCCTGTAACTACAAAAAGGTTTTTTCATCGTAATAATCGAATAAAGTATCAAACTATTACGTTTAAATTTACGCGCCAAAACTAAAAAGAGAAGAAGAAAATTTCACTACTAGACTAATGAGTCACGTAACCAAACATAGGTAAATAGTCTGAAAGTTGTCGGGATAAAATTTGGTAGTTCTGATATATAGTAATAAAAAAGAAGAAGAAATAATGAAATTTGATATACAGTGTTTATCGAAAGTTACATAACGAACGAAATTTGAAAATATGAGTAATTTTTCGATTTAATTCATTATTAGATTACAAATATAATAAAAATAAATTAGTAGATTCTAAATTTACTTTATAAACACTATAATTTGTGTTTTATTTATTTTTTAATGACCCATGAAGTTTGTATTTGTAAATAATAGCTGAAATTGATTCATCAATTGATACGGCTTGAACAAAATATAGAAAAATTTGATAAATTCGGGTTTATATATCTGAATATATAAAAAAATTGTTAATCTTCAATATTTAAATTATGGATCCTATACTTCATATAAATATTTATTATAATTTACATATAATGGTTGACAGTTCTTGTTAGATTTGAAATAACGTACACGTTTTGATGTCAAGAAAGATTAGGCGTTTTCACGCGAACATAACGAGTTACGAGTGTTGTGAATATTGATTTTACTTACACTTTAGATATGTAAATTTAATTTGATAGTACTACTAATTATAAAACTTTATGTAACATTTATCTGTTCATTTTCAAAGATTGAAAATTCATAATTTTTATGAATTAATCTTGAAATGGTCATTATATTATAATTTACATATAATGGTTGACAGTTCTTGTTAGATTTGAAATAACGTACACGTTTTGATGTCAAGAAAGATTAGGCGTTTTCACGCGAACATAACGAGTTACGAGTGTTGTGAATATTGATTTCACTCACACTTTAGATATGTAGATTTAATATGATAGTTCTACTAATTATAAAACTTTATGTAACATTTATCTGTTCATTTTCAAAGAATGAAAATTCATAATTTTTATAAATTAATCTTGAAATGGTCATTATATTATAATTTACATATAATGGTTGACAGTTCATGTTAGATTTGAAATAACGTACACGTATTGATGTCAAAATTGATTAGGCATTTTCACGCGAACAAAACGAGTTACGAACGTTGTTATCCGATGTTTTTTGAACGTAAATGAATTTTTTTCAGAAAATTCAATCAAATTGCACATTCTAAATGAATAATTAATATTTTTTTAATAGAAATAATTGTTAATAAAGTGTAATTATATGAAACATAATTACCTGTTTTTAATAACGAATAACTAGCGATGACAGGTCCACGTGGCCACTGATACACGAGTATTCATTTCACTAACACTTAAGATATTTAAATTTATTTCGATATTAGTAGAAATTCAACACGATATTTATCTATGGAAAATAAAAATTTGTAATTTCCAAGAATTATAGAAACTTTCTTTTGTAATTCAATTTAGAGTTCTTGTTAGATTTGAAATACGTACAAGTTTTGATATCAAAAAAGATTAGGCGTTTTCTCGCGAACGTAATAACATAAAAGCAACGTTGCCAGATTTTGAACTTGTCTTAAATCTAAGTAAATATCATTAACACAAATATCATATTTTATTTATTATAATTATCTCTTCCAAATGGATCACACTGTATATAAAAATAAATAAAAACAAGTTACTAGATAAGTTTAATTACTTAAATTATACAATTACAAATAGAAAAAAAATAAAAAACTCATTTCCATAATTTTTTGATGGACATATTCTTCTCCGAGTCTTTTTGCATAACTTTAGCCACGGCCATTTCGAAATCTTCCTGCGTAACGTGGACTCTCCTCTCCCTCAAAGCGTACATTCCAGCTTCGGTACAAACTCCCTGACAAAAAAAAAATCAAAAACATACCAACGGAAACTAATTAACAATGATACAAGTTACCTTAACTTCAGCTCCGCTAGCACCCGGCATCAATTCGGCGATTTTCCTGAGGTTGATACCCCTGGTAAGGTTCATTTTCCTGGAATGGATCTTCAGGATATCCAATCTGGCTTCTTCGTTCGGTGGAGGAAACTCGATTTTCCTGTCGATTCTACCGGGTCTGAGTAGAGCCGGATCTAAAATATCAATTCTATTCGTGGCCATTATAACTTTGATGTTTTTAGTTGCTTCGAAACCGTCCAATTGATTCAACAGTTCCAACATGGTTCTTTGCACCTCGGAATCGCCGCCCGAGCCCGATTCGATACGGGAAGATCCAATAGAATCGATTTCGTCCATAAATATAATGGAAGGAGCATGTTCTCTGGCCATTACAAAAAGTTCTCTAACCATACGGGATCCTTCGCCGATGAACTTTTGCACTAATTCTGATCCGGATACTCTTATAAACGTACATTCTGTGTGATGAGCTACCGCGCGGGCTAATAGGGTCTTCCCGGTACCCGGAGGACCGTAAAGTAGCACTCCTTTAGGTTGAGCTATACCTAGAGCGTCAAATAACTCAGGATGTTTCACAGGAAGTTCTATGACTTCTTTTATCTCTTTGATTTGCTTATCTAAACCTCCAACCATTTCGTAGGTCGAATCCGGTACTTTTTCAACCATCATAAGTGAAACTAAAGGATCAACTTTATTGGGAAGAATTTTGTGTAAGGTGTAGGATTCGTTTCTTAAAGCCACACGACAGTTTGGTGTAACATCGTTAATATCGATATTCTTATCAATATCGACGACGAATTTTCCCTCTGGGTGAACTTTTACTAAAACTTTTTTTTTATCCATGGGTTTTACGACTTCTCCCACGTAACTTCCTTGTTCTTGTAGTAGCATGAGCTCTTCTCTAAGCATGCGAACTAATAAAACATACAAAACGTTCACTAATAATCGGTAGATATTATAGAATAATTTACCTTTTGCGTTTAGTTCGTTTCTCTGAGCTTGCAGTCGTCTGAGATTTTGACTCTTTTCCGCTACAATGAGTTGTAATTCCTCTATTTTCGTGATATAATACGATCGAAAACCTTCCCCTTTCGGACCACCATCCACTTCCATCTAAAATAAATAAATTATATGATACTGACGTATTTCATAAGTTAATACAACAACATTATAATAGTGATGGATATCGGCCGGTTCCTTCGTATCTGAAATACATTCCACATATGCTTTTGGTGAAATGAAAAGAGCTTTCTTCTTTTTCAAGTGAATTTTTGGAAAAGATGCAGCTTGACCCATTATTTACCGAAAATTTGTTGAAAAAAATATGACATTTGAAAATAACAAAAGACTAAGTAACATTTAACACGTATAATTCTAATACGTAATAGTAATACCTTATTAATCACGGTCATGATTAAAAATTTAGATAGGAAGAAACAAAATTATTGTTTTTTTTTTAACTACAAACTCTACAAAGAACACCAAGGCACGTAACCTTACAAGAAACTGATTATCATTTAGTTTGACATATGACAGCCACAAATTATTACTGCGTTCGATTATCTAAATCCCATGATTCTGATTGTTCAGTATCGTTCGGCAATTCACTTTATATCGATGTTACAGCTCGGTTCGCATTCGGTTATTAGTCCAGTCAATATACACATTCGAAGTTAAATGATTTCTCACCAAGCTGACAATCAATAAATTTGTTTAAAATATGATTGAAAATAAATTTGAAACTTCATTGTTCGATTTGTACAATCTATGATCAAATGATACGAATCACTTGCTGTATTTCGCGAACATTACTAAACGCAACTTTTATATTTCAGTCATAACAGTTTATTTTTAATATGCATCAACTTTTAAATCATTTCTTTATAAATATTAATACAATTTGTTCTAAATTATTTGTATTGGATCATAAACATAGTAAACGTATTATTAAACGTATGCATTAATGAAAACGATATTATATAAAATAGTCGTTAAAAATTGCCTATAATAAGACACATGACATTAGTGAAATGTCACCGCTGTGTCAACCAAAATGGGAATGTAATAAATATTGAGCAATCGTTAGGAATTTATTTGTTTAATTTTATTAGTAAGTTAATGTAAATAACACAGTTACGATGGATATTCTCCCAGGTATTATTTGATTTGTGTGTGAGAAACTGCACGTTTCGATGTATTATTCAAACCCCTCTTCCTTAACTGTTGAATGTACTTACTTTTAGAATAGGAAAAATGGGTAATAATATATTATTTATTAATTTAATTTACAGTTAGATATGTTAGATAATTAGTTAGAATAGTTTAAATATGGATAATTTATTTACAGAAGGGGTTAATGCCTCGTTTAAAAAAGGCCCTGGTCTTTACGAATTTCTTATTGAAGCCGAATTACAACAATATTTCAATAGTTTTAAGTAAGTAAAAATGGTCATTTTGAGATGTTTAATTTAGTATTCGGTTATTTTTGTTTGTTAGGAATAATCTCAAAATAACTCATCCTTCTCAACTGAAATTTACTACAGAAAGTGATCTCATCGAAATTGGTATGTCCAAACCGGAAATGCGTAGGCTTAGAAAATACTACGAAAAACATTATCCCCATAATTATTTATCTAAATTTAAAAAATTGTTAAGCCATAGAAAACAGGAAAATGCTATTAACGACGCCTCCCTTTTGGGTAGTCATGATTCTTTAACATTATCTAAAGCCCCCAGGGTTTCTAGTAAACATATTATACCCTCGTCTAGTATAACTATTAATAAAGAATTGGGGATGGGGGAATTTGGAGTAGTGCAACAAGGAGTTTGGTGCAATGAAGGAGAAAGAATACAAGTAAGTTTTTTTTATTATCATTTATTTAGTATTTTATCCTATATTCGATAACATAGGAAAGTTCAATGACCCTTTAAATAAATTATATCAGTAAGCTGATGATTCAGAATATTATTTAGAAAGTGATATTTGCATAAAAATATTTCGCTTTCTTTTTTGTTTAAACTGTTTAATTATTTATGCGTATTTAAATTAAGATTTCTCCTAAATTGGAGAAGAATAAATTCAATTTCTTCTATTGTAATAATACTACGGGGTATATCCAAAAAATATTTTTTTCCCAAGCGATTTTAAGTCATAGTACGCGTTCGGGTGTACAGTTAGTTCGAAAGAATACTGGACATGGACGCAATGAGCTGTAGATGTCAGAATGCAAAAAAAATCGAGCAGCAGTACACATCAGATATGATAAAACAACAGCAGAGAATCTCGCGAGGTTTCACTAGGTCTTTGGGGTTGATTATATCCCAAAATTCCAGACTGCACCACTTGACTGTCTATTTGACAAAAATCGGGATCGGGATCAGGATCATACCCTCGATGGATAGGACGCTCGGATTAGTCCAGGTTTCTTTCTGGTGGTCTTTGGAGATGATTGTCTCTTAAAATCTCAGTCGAACAGTCACGTTTACGTTCAAGATTATAATAATGAATCAACTCTGTCAGTTGGAGATCAAGGATTCTTTGAAGTTGCTCAAGAGATCGCCAAAAGTATATTAGAGCTGTTACGACGAAGTCTCTGGAGGATATCCTCGTTGAATCTTTCCAGGATTGACAGGACGCTTGGATTAGTGCAAGTTTCTTTCTGGTGGTCTTTGGAGACGATTGTATCTCAAAATTCGAGGCGAACAGGTGGCACAAAATATTTATGATAACTTAACAAAAAATTAGAGCCGTTTCGACGAGATTTGTGAAGAAAGTCGTCGTCGAAATCTATATCTCCATTGCGAAAGGGTGTATCGAATCGTGAAGGTCTTGTAAATATCCAAATTGACGTATAAATTAGAATTAATTCAATTTTAAGTACGAATACGCTTTTATTTTTCTCGTTCTCACTGCATATATTGAATTTATCTTAGGTTGCAATAAAGTGTTTATCAAGGGACCGAATGCAAAGTAACATGGTCGAATTTTTAAAAGAGGCTTCCATAATGCACAATATCGATCATCCCAATATAGTTCGTTTCTTCGGGGTGGTTCTACCGAATATCGAGGGTAGTTTAATGTTAGTTACCGAACTAGCGCCTTTGAGGTCGTTGTTGGAGTGTCTGAAAGAACCGTCGTTGAGATCTAGTTTCCCGGTTCTAACTCTGTGCGATTTTGCTTATCAAATTTGCGACGGGATGCAGTATTTGGAAGCAAACAGGTTGATTCACAGGTAAGTCGAAACATTTTCAATTTAATATCGATAAAATTGTTTTTCATCGATTATTTCCTCGGAATGCGGTTTTAAAAATAAATATATTGAATCATGGCAAGTATTTTATCTATCGGATAAGAATGCAATTTATAAATTACGTTTATCATATGATTGTGAATCATTTTATGAATCGATTTTTTTATTATTTCGTTGAAATTTGAAATTTTTAATGGATTAAATTGAAAAATTTGAGGTTATATTTCCGAAAACAAGAGTATAATCAACTTAAATGTTTGTGTTTGCATTTGGAGGTTATGTTTTTGATATTTTCGTGTTTTACTCAAACATTTGAGTATTTATACAAAATGGATTTCTCGATAATTCGGTTTTAGAATGTGAATGTTTATTGTAAATAAACAAAATCAAAGTTTTACGTTTTATTTTTAAGAAATTGATATTCGTCGCGTCCACCAAATATTCAATAGTATCGAATTGGACCGGCTTGACGGTCCGTGTCGTGGACGAATTCGTAACAATAGAAAAATCAGATAATACGAGGGTCGTTAATTAAGTTTTGAGATATGTGTATCATACGATTGTTGTCTATATTCGTCCTGGTCAAAAAATGAGACCAAATCAACTAATATTCGAACTCTCGTACATCATTTTTTTAAACAGAAACGTTTTTGAACAGTCAAAACATCGAATTTATAAGTCAACCCTCGTATCGAAGTGACTTTTTTTTTTTTTAGAGATTTGGCGGCGCGTAATATTCTCGTTTTTTCCAAAAACAAAGTGAAAATATCCGATTTCGGTCTGAGTCGGGCATTGGGACAAGGTAAAGACTACTACCAAACCAATTTCAACGTGAATTTAAAACTACCGATAGCGTGGTGCGCCCCCGAATCCATAAGTTATTTGAGATTCACCACCGCCAGCGACGTTTGGGCGTTCGGAGTGACGTTATGGGAGATGTTTTCGTACGGATTCCAACCGTGGGCCGCTTTAACCGGCCAACAGATCCTAGAGGCGATAGACGAACCGAATTTTCAAAGGTATACCTACGAGGGTATAGGGAAAATTAGTTTTTTATTTTTTTTTTTTTTCTACTACTACAGATTAGAACAACCGGATTGTTGCCCTTTGGATCATTATAATCTGATGTTGGATTGTTGGAGACACGAAGCGGCTAGTAGACCGCGTTTCGCGGACATCGGTCCGATTTTAGCCGATTCTCGACCCGAACAAGTCCAAGCGAAAATTTCATCGAACGAAGGACCTCACATGTTGACATACAGGGTAGGAGACGTGATAACGGTATTAGATAAAAAGTAATTTATAAAAACGATTTGGCGGGAATATTTTTTTTGTTTTCATTCTAATTTTTTGATTAGGAGCAATCACCCTTTGTGGAAAGGAGCATCGGCTAGTGGTAAAACCGGTTTATTCGATCCCATAAACGTTGTGGCTTATCTCGGTAGCGATCTCCCTGGTTCGTCTTTTTTAAGATCGGATAGTACGAGATCGTCGGCGCGCAGGAAATTGCGCAGCGAAATGATCAGCGCGCCGCAAGGCGATTTCAAACATACGGGACACGTCGGATTAGACGGCGCCTATTTCGGCGATCTCAGTTGGATGGACGGATCCAAAGGAAACGTAAATCGACTTTATCGACAAATTTAAATCGAATATGATTAATTTTTTGTTTTTGTTTATTGTTTAGTACGGCACCGTTCCGACTCAAGTGGTAGCCCCTTATCGACCGCACAAGGATCTGGAAGCGGCGCCGTTGCTCGAAAGCGATTCGGTTCCGGTACCGGCGGATCTTCTTCAAGATCACGAATACCACGAGATAAGCGACGAGGAGAATACGCCGAGTCCAAATTTGGATTTGGGCCCGTCTCTGATGGCCGAAATGGAGATGATGTTCAGTTCTTTGGGTACGAGGAGTAATTCTTCGATCGATCACGAAGGTTCTAATCGTAGTAACGAATTGAGGGAGAAATTGAACGCGAAAACGAGGAAACAGGCGACAGTTAAACCTATTTCGGCGCACGATCAGAAAACTTTGGATACAGCTATAGCTATAGCTAATGAAATTACTTCGAGGTTGGTATTTTTTGTTTTGTTTTGTTTTTTATTGTGATTTTCTAGCGATTTTTTGGAGGTGTTCGTTGGACAGGAAAAGATCGTTAAGGGCGGAAAAATTTTTGATTTTTTTTGTATTACAGCCAAACGAGATTTTCTAATCAAAAATGTCGCGAATAAAAGTTGTATAAAATTCAAAAATCTTCAATTTCCACAATTTATTTTTCAACGTAACTTGAAAATTTCCGAAAAAAATTCGAAAAATTATTTTTTTTTCTTAATTTTTTCATTGCCCCAAAGTGTTTTGATTTTTTTTTTCGAAAAAGATATTTGGATTGAAAATTATCAATTTGAACATAAAAAAATTAATATTTTGAAAAATATAAATCGTAGTATTTACAGGGCGAAAATGGTTTTGATTGCAAATTACAGTAAAAAACACTGGCAACACTGTAATCAAGTTCATTATAATTAAAAAAAAAATATATCACGTGATTTATCAATTATTTAAGATCGATGTCTGCTCCCGCGCCCACTACGCCGGCTTCGCCGAATAAAAAGAAATTTAGTTTCAAATTTCCTTCGGTTCACGATCACGATAAACATAATGAAAGAAGAAACTTTTCGGAAGAAGCACTTTCCACTTCAGATTTACAAGTGAGTAAATCATTCATGTCGAAATTTTTCGAAAAATTGATAATATACACCGAGAAGACTGTCTTTTTAATACCCAAATTAATAATTTCGATTTTGAATATCACATTTTTTTATGTTTCCTTATTTCTCATATCTACTATTTTCAAAGTTTGGCAACGTCGTTCAAATGTAGTAAAAAATTATTTATGATAGATGCGTGCTTTGTTCGGATTCATATTGTTGAAAAATTTAAATTTATCCATTTTAATTTAATGTTTAACTCGAATTCAGATTAAAATTGAAAAAAAAATTGATTCTTTGGTGTCCGAATTTTCGATATTCAACTTTAGATTACACATTATACATAACTTGGAATGAAGCTCACGCCATATTATTTTCAATACTAGAGACTGTAATGGAAATTACGAACTTTATTCATAAACTCTCGAGCCTGGAATGAAGATTACATCGAATTGTTCTCAAATTTTGGAACTTTTACAAAACTTTCCAACAATATTTACAACACTCGGGCCTGGAACGAATCTCACACCATATTATTTTCAATTCTAGAGACTGTAATGAAAATTAGGAACCTTATTCATAAACTCTCGGGCCTGGAATGAAGATTATATCGAATTGATCTCAAATTTTGAAACTTTTACAAAATTTTCCAACAATATTTACAACACTCGGGCCTGGATCGAAGCCCACACTATATTATTTTCAATACTAGAGACTGTAATGGAAATTAGGAACCTTATTCATAAACTCTCGGGCCTGGAATGAAGATTACAACGAATTGTTCTCGAATTTTGAAACTTACAAAATTTTTCAACAATATTTACAACACTCGGGCCTGGATCGAAGCCCACACTATATTATTTTCAATACTAGAGACTGTAATGGAAATTACGAACTTTATTCATAAACTCTCGGGCCTGGAATGAAGATTTCAACGAATTGTTCTCGAATTTTGAAACTTACAAAATTTTTCAACAATATTTACAACACTCGGGCCTGGATCAAAGCCCACACTATATTATTTTCAATACTAGAGACTGTAATGGAAATTACGAACTTTATTCATAAACTCTCGAGCCTGGAATGAAGATTACATCGAATTGTTCTCAAATTTTGAAACTTTTACAAAATTTTCCAACAATATTTACAACACTCGGGCCTGGATCGAAGCCCACACTATATTATTTTCAATACTAGAGACTGTAATGGAAATTACGAACTTTATTCATAAACTCTCGGACCTGGAATGAAGATTACAACGAATTGTTCTCAAAATTTGGAACTTTTACAAAATTTTCCAACAATATTTACAACACTCGGGCCTGGATCGAAGCCCACACTATATTATTTTCAATACTAGAGACTGTAATGGAAATTACGAACTTTATTCATAAACTCTCGGGCCTGGAATGAAGATTTCAACGAATTGTTCTCGAATTTTGAAACTTTTACAAAATTTTCCAACAATATTTACAACACTCGGGCCTGGATCGAAGCCCACACTATATTATTTTCAATACTAGAGACTGTAATGGAAATTACGAACTTTATTCATAAACTCTCGGGCCTGGAATGAAGATTTCAACGAATTGTTCTCGAATTTTGAAACTTTTACAAAATTTTCCAACAATATTTACAACACTCGGGCCTGGATCGAAGCCCACACTATATTATTTTCAATACTAGAGACTGTAATGGAAATTACGAACTTTATTCATAAACTCTCGGGCCTGGAATGAAGATTTCAACGAATTGTTCTCAAAATTTGGAACTTTTACAAAATTTTCCAACAATATTTACAACACTCGGGCCTGGATCGAAGCCCACACTATATTATTTTCAATACTAGAGACTGTAATGGAAATTACGAACTTTATTCATAAACTCTCGGGCCTGGAATGAAGATTACAACGAATTGTTCTCAAAATTTGGAACTTTTACAAAATTTTCCAACAATATTTACAACACTCGGGCCTGGATCGAAACCCACACTATATTATTTTCAATACTAGAGACTGTAATGGAAATTACGAACTTTATTCATAAACTCTCGGGCCTGGAATGAAGATTACAACGAATTGTTCTCAAAATTTGGAACTTTTACAAAATTTTCCAACAATATTTACAACACTCGGGCCTGGATCGAAGCCCACACTATATTATTTTCAATACTAGAGACTGTAATGGAAATTACGAACTTTATTCATAAACTCTCGGGCCTGGAATGAAGATTTCAACGAATTGTTCTCGAATTTTGAAACTTTTACAAAATTTTCCAACAATATTTACAACACTCGGGCCTGGATCGAAGCCCACACTATATTATTTTCAATACTAGAGACTGTAATGGAAATTACGAACTTTATTCATAAACTCTCGGGCCTGGAATGAAGATTTCAACGAATTGTTCTCAAAATTTGGAACTTTTACAAAATTTTCCAACAATATTTACAACACTCGGGCCTGGATCGAAGCCCACACTATATTATTTTCAATACTAGAGACTGTAATGGAAATTACGAACTTTATTCATAAACTCTCGGGCCTGGAATGAAGATTACAACGAATTGTTCTCAAAATTTGGAACTTTTACAAAATTTTCCAACAATATTTACAACACTCGGGCCTGGATCGAAACCCACACTATATTATTTTCAATACTAGAGACTGTAATGGAAATTACGAACTTTATTCATAAACTCTCGGGCCTGGAATGAAGATTACAACGAATTGTTCTCAAAATTTGGAACTTTTACAAAATTTTCCAACAATATTTACAACACTCGGGCCTGGATCGAAACCCACACTATATTATTTTCAATACTAGAGACTGTAATGGAAATTACGAACTTTATTCATAAACTCTCGGGCCTGGAATGAAGATTACAACGAATTGTTCTCAAAATTTGGAACTTTTACAAAATTTTCCAACAATATTTACAACACTCGGGCCTGGATCGAAACCCACACTATATTATTTTCAATACTAGAGACTGTAATGGAAATTACGAACTTTATTCATAAACTCTCGGGCCTGGAATGAAGATTACAACGAATTGTTCTCAAAATTTGGAACTTTTACAAAATTTTCCAACAATATTTACAACACTCGGGCCTGGATCGAAGCCCACACTATATTATTTTCAATACTAGAGACTGTAATGGAAATTACGAACTTTATTCATAAACTCTCGGGCCTGGAATGAAGATTTCAACGAATTGTTCTCAAAATTTGGAACTTTTACAAAATTTTCCAACAATATTTACAACACTCGGGCCTGGATCGAAACCCACACTATATTATTTTCAATACTAGAGACTGTAATGGAAATTACGAACTTTATTCATAAACTCTCGGGCCTGGAATGAAGATTACAACGAATTGTTCTCAAAATTTGGAACTTTTACAAAATTTTCCAACAATATTTACAACACTCGGGCCTGGATCGAAACCCACACTATATTATTTTCAATACTAGAGACTGTAATGGAAATTACGAACTTTATTCATAAACTCTCGGGCCTGGAATGAAGATTACAACGAATTGTTCTCAAAATTTGGAACTTTTACAAAATTTTCCAACAATATTTACAACACACGGGCCTGGAACGAAGCTCACGCCATATTATTCTAATATTTCTGGAATATACAGTGGGAAGTCGAAAATTTGGAACGAATTTAAATTTTTTCTCAGACATTAAATTGGCGATTCACTAATATAGGTTTAATGACACCTAATAAAGACAGTCTTCATAATATATATAAAAAAAAATATCAAATTTATTCATATTTTTATTTTTTTAACGAAATTTTCTAAAAAAAATGAATACATTGATTTTAATCTCAATTTACACAAAAATATCACTAACACTAACAAATGTTTTTTTTCTCCTTCCCCTCCTCCCCGTATCCCCACTTTTTTTTCAAATAATTTTATTCGCTCATCCAGAAATTCACGAGTTCCCCTTCGTCCCTCGACGAAATCACCAATCAAACGCTCCGCCTCCCGTTGTGGGACAAAGCTTCGGCGGAATTTTATTTCGCGAAATCGCGCGAACTACTCACTCGGCCGTTTCCGTCGGCCAGACCGCCGCACAACTCGTGTCGTAACTTGAACGACAGTTATTCGATACGAGAATTCGGTTTCGGCGACAGATGTCAAAACGCTTCGTTCGAAGACACTTATTACCGTCCAAACGCCCAATACAGAGATCGCACTCTAACCAAATCGGAAAGCATGACTAGAAAAACTTATAACGACCCCGTATACCGAATGGAAACCAACCGGAACTTTTACCAAGAACCCACTTCCCGATATTACGAAACTTCTTACGTTTATTACAAGACTGAAAATTTGGAAAACGACAAGGAATACCAACAACGGCCGCGTACTTTGAGTTTCAGCGATTGCCAAGAACCGATTAAAAAACGAAACGGCCGCAGCATCAAAGATCGCAATCGCAGACGACAATCGTATAATCCGAAAGCGTACGAATCGAGTTCGAGCGGTAGCGATTGCATTAGCGTCGGATCGGCAGATTTCGATTGGCGCAGACGTAGGAGATTGTCTAAATTAACCGGATCTAATGCCAGTATAAGATCGGAAATACCCAAAAGATCTACGAACCCGTTTTTAAAACCGGGTTTCAATATTAAGATGACGGGACGATCGCCGCCTCCTAGTAATAGCGTATTAAGCGGTTTGTCGCCGACTTCGGTCGCTAGATGTCAACGAACGTCAAATTCCAGCAGTTCGGACTCTAGTCTTTAAATAAATTTCGAAGCTGATACATTTTTATCGATTTGTTTTATTTGATCACTCTGTAAACGATTTTTTTGCCTAATCGATGTTCTAATGGAAAAAAAACTACAAAAAACGTGAGCTTCGAACTTCATTCCTAATTACGTTAGATAAAAATTGGAATTTATACAAAAAAAACACTAATTTAATAAAAAATAATCGCAATTCCCTCCTATACTCGGTAGATAGTAGATTAAACAACCAATCATTCAGTCCATACACCGTATCCTGGTTTTTTACTTTCGCCTTCGTTTTTTTTTACTTTTTCGTTCTTTCCGTTTAGTTTTTCTTTATTGGTTGTTTTTCCCTTTAGTCTAAAGTTACGCAAGAGGCGCAAATGGCGTATCAGGGATTGGTCGAGAGTCCATCGAGTGACGTAACACAGGTAGGCATATATATATATACTTTTTTTTCATTACTCAAAATCCTGAAATACACGTGACACGCTTTAAAAACAACTCCTGGGCCTGGAATGTAGACCACTCCACACACATTATTTACAACCCTCGGGCCTGGAATATAGACCACAAGAATCAAATTATTAACAACTTTTGGGCCTGGAATGTAGACCACACGAATCAAATTATTAACAACTTTTGGGCCTGGAATGTAGACCACACGAATCAAATTATCAACAACTTTTGGGCCTGGAATGTAGACCACACGATCCAAATTTAAACAAATCTTGGGCCTGGAATGTAGACCACACGACTCACATTATTTACAACCCTCGGGCCTGGAATGTAGGCCACACGATTCAAATTATTAACAACTTTTGGGCCTGGAATGTAGACCACACTGTCCAAATTAATAATAACAAATCTTGGTCCTGGATTTTTATCGACATAAATGATTTACAACTCTCAAAAATGGAATTTAGACGGCATAAATTATTAACCACTCTTGGGCCTGGAATGTAGATCACACAATTCAAATTATTAACAAATCTTAAGCCTGGAATGTAGACCACACGAATCAAATTATTAACAACTTTTGGGCCTGGAATGTAGACCACACGATCCAAATTTAAACAAATCTTGGGCCTGGAATGTAGACCACACGAATCAAATTATTAACAACTTTTGGGCCTGGAATGTAGACCACACGATCCAAATTTAAACAAATCTTGGGCCTGGAATGTAGACCACACGAATCAAATTATTAACAACTTTTGGGCCTGGAATGTAGACCACACGATCCAAATTTAAACAAATCTTGGGCCTGGAATGTAGACCACACGACTCACATTATTTACAACTGTCGATTATTTTTTTCAAGTTGATGGTAACGAATCCATTGCGTATTTTGAGATCCGGACATCCGGTTATTAACACCAGAACTAGATCGAGCAGTCTAGCGAGCACCCTCCCTCCGAAAATGGGTAGAAACGTAAGTTCAATTCCAGATAACCTCAACGGACAACAAGGTAAACTGGCGAGCGTATCTATTAATCAATCGAAATTTGTCGAATTATCAAAATTTTCAGAATTTTCCCACGCAACTTTGCCGCGACAAACGCAACCTACCCATTCTGCGACACCCCGATCGAAACCAGTTTACCAAAAAGACGAAAACCCAATCCCCCTGCCGCCGAGAGATAAAAGTAAAGCTCTATTAGCAGCGAAACCTCGTCACACGCGCAAACATCCCCTCATCATACCGCCGACTAGTTTACAACGTACCCTCGACAAAGTCAACACCGTTTCACCCCCACCGACCTCCGACGCCGCCAACCCCTTCCACAAAACCGAACCGGTTTACACGAATAATTCGGTAATCGTTGGAAAAAATACGGAATCTCAACATTTCGAAGAACAAATCGAATCGAATTTGAACGCTTTGGACGAAATACCGGCCGAACAAGACGTCGTGGACGGCGAAGAGATTTCCGGAGATGCGAAAAACGATAAAGAAAAAATCCACAGCCACCACGTTAGCTGCGAGGATTTATTGAAGTTCGCCAATTCGAAACCACAGTCGAGAACCAGGGGGAACGATTCGGACGAAGTTAGGATCATGTCGAAAGTTTTAGGCAAAGACGTAAGTACCTGATACAATTAAACACAAGTTTTCGGGAAAAAAAAAAAAAAATTTTTATCGATAGGTTACAACTGAAAAGTGTCTACAGGCTCTCGATCAATCGGATTGGGACGTTATGAAAGCCATTAAAATTCTCAAATTACAAAACGTCGTTAACGCCGATTTAACGACGTGTTTCGACGGTTTGGAACATTCTTCGTGGGATATAACAAAAGCCGCGCAATGGATTCTACAACAAGACGGAGAAGTGACTCAAGTTTAGTTATTTGCAACTCTCGGGCCTGGAATGTAGATAACTCACACTGTATACGAGATATTATCGACCGAATTGGATAATTTTTGATCAAAAATCAAAAAAAAAAATGATAATAGCAGGATGAAACCCATTTTAAAAGGAGGAAAATATAATAAAAATGAAAGGAAAAATTATTTACGGACGATCTGAGGTCGGGAAGGGGAAGGGGGTGAGTTTATTTCGATTTCCGGTGAAACTACAAGTCCTAGAGAAAAAAGTTGAATTGCAAAATTGTAGATAATGAAAAGATCTGCAACTTTTGTTTTTACACTTTTTTACGTAACCTCAAAATTTATGTGAAAATTAAAATTTTGGTTTTTTATTTTTTACAAAAAACATTTTTTTTCACGAATTTTTCATGTCCCTAATATACTGCGATTTATTTGATTTGAAATATTTATTTTTTTCACCGTATTCTGACATTTTCAATCGAAAATTCTCAAAAAATCGGCTTTTTTGAAAAAACCCGTGATATTTTTGATATCTCTACTTTCCGACCCCCGCCCCCCCAAGAAGTTGGCACCGCCATTTCGAGTTAGAAACATTTTGACGGTTGTTCTAGGTTTGTCCTAAAACGGCATAAAGTTGAAATTAAAACTCGAAAAAAATCCTATTTTTCAGCTGATATGGCGATTTCGAAATTTGTTCTGTATTGTACTAGGTTTGTTCTATGCTACCCCTAAAAATGAAGTTCGAGAAAAATAAAATTTTTGTCCGTTTTAGGACAAACCTAGAACAACCTTCAAAATGTTTCTAACTTCTTGGGGGGGGGTCGTTAAGTAGAGATATCAAAAATCTCACACGGGTTTTTTGAAAAAAAACCGATTTTTTGAGAATTTTCGATTGAAAATTCGATATAATGTCAAAATACAGTGAAAAAATAAATATTTCAAATCAAATAAATCGCAGTATATTTGGGACATGAAAAATTCGTGAAAAAAAAACCAAAATTTTAATTATTTCAATTTTTCACATAAATTTTGAGGTTATGTGAAAAAAATGTAAAAACAAAAGTTGTAGATCTTTTTATTACCCACAATTTTCCTAATCCACTTTTTTCCATAGGACTTGTAGTTTCACCGGAAATCGAAATAAACCGTTTTTCACCCTTAAAAACTCACCCCGTTCCCCCTCCACCTTAAATCGCTCGTTCGAAGAAGCGGTGCCAAGTTTTTGGGGGTCGGAAAGTAGAGATTTCTCGCCAAATTTTCCAAAAAAAATCTGATTTTTTAACGGGAGAATTTTCGATTGGAAATTGGGGTGCTTCTTCGATATCAAGCTAAAATACATCGACAAAATAAATAAATTTTCACCCCAATTCATCCTACTATTATTTTTTTTTTTTTTCATTTTTCATCGTTTTGAAAAGTTTCTACCCTGATCTATCAACTTTTTGGTCTAAAATATTCACGACACTCAAAATTTCCCGCGGTGATACAAGAAGAGACTTTCGGAATCATTTACATATTAAGGAGTGAGCTTTCGTTACTTATATAGAAATATAGATCGAAAAACCTGCTGGAAGGACCAAAAAAAGATTTTTTTTTCGATTTTACATCGTATTTAATTCCACATTAAGTACAACTTTCGTAAATTGAATCACGAACATGATAATGATGCCTTTTCGAATCGAACCACATACATATTATTAGTTGTGATAAGGTTAAGTCAATTTATCGAGGCCAGTTTTTACATTTTTCTAAAAGGGGCGTTTTAAAAGTTCATAAAATTATGTTTAATACCACAATCTCGAATATCAAATATCTCGCGAATGTTACTGGGGGACTAACAAAAACAAAAAAGTTGAATTTTTAATAAAAAAAAGTATTTATAGCTTTCCGAATGAAATTTGAGTTTTTTTTAAACCTAAATCTAAAATTTTTAAAATAACTTATTCCTTATATAGTTTCCAACATTCCGATCGCCCCCTGTATATTATATTTCAAGTTATTTTGCAATTTTTATAATCTACAATAATCATATTTTTCTCACTATTATTACAAATCTGGCAACAATGTATTAAACGATTTTCGATCTTGACCAACATTTCTTGTGTAATATTTACTGGTTGTGTTTTTTTTTATTGTCTTGCCAATATTATATTTATATTATTTTTTTTTTAATATAACGTTGTTCTCTAACATATTTATATGAATAAAGATTTTATAACTTATAAAATTTATTTCCTTACCTTCCGAATTCTCAAATGAAAAACCAGCATCAAACAGGTTCAAACCGGTTTTGGTTTTTTCCATAAACATCGTCGATTTCACAAAACACACAACAAAATTCAATAAACACTTTATTCACTCACAAATTACCCATTTTCGAGAAGACCATATAGAAGAAGCCATCACATTGCATTATTTATAAATTCTAAAGCTATTTGTCACATAATTAAACGTAAATTTTATTATCGGCAATTTTATAAAAAAAAGTGATTCTCTACCATCGGTGATTTATTTCACATTTCACTGAATATCTGAAAATATTAATTATATAAAACCGGACAACAACTTATAATAGTTCGACTAATACTAAAGCATTAGACGATATTCATATGCTCATAGATTGCAGACTTTCGCACCTAACCAATGAAAAGCGTTTTTAAGATCATGTGTATATCAGACAGGAACTTTGGTTGGTTTCCATACAGTCCGTGATTTTTAAAATAACCCTCATTCGTCAAGTTCGAAATTTCGCGGTAGCCATATTGGCATTCATATGTTCGCCATAATTTAAAACTTCATATGAATACGACGGTTAACCTAACAACTAGGTATATTTAAAAAAACTATATAAAAATGAAAATTTTAATTTTCTTTCAATACGTGAGTGAAATAAATTAAATTCGCTTCAAAAGTAAAATTAATCTTAAACATATAATATATACTATATTGAAAGTGTGCAATTTTTACGTGGAAATTATAGTGCTTGGTTTAATTAATTATTGTGATCAATTTTTATCAAAACAGAATATATTTCAGTGAGTGTTTTAAGTTTGAAAATAATTTAAGGTATTTAATTATCTTTATAATTATAAACTAAATAGCAAATTGAATAAGGGCACGGTAAAAACACCATAATTCAGTTTTATTGTGATAATAATAGGAAAAAATAAAATTATTTATAAAAAAATAATATATATTTGGTACTAAAATCAATATAAAAACATATACAAATAATACATATTTATAAAAGTTATTTGCTGTTTACAGTGTGTTTATCTTCGTCATTATCGATTCCTTTAATCAATTTAATGATAATTTCGAAGCTATTCAATACTAAAGGAGCCCTGTGAAATAAATACGTAACGTAACCATCCAATTCATCCCTTTTTCTTAAACTACAAGTAAAATTATAAACAAAAGTGCCATTAAAACATTCGGTTATAAAAAAATCGTGATAAGGCATGTTAAGTAATTGATTAAGACTTTTAATGTGTAAAAGACAACTTTGAAATTGCGACAACGAATGCATCAATTTCCTGTCGTATAAACCAACGTTTTTTTTCAACCTCCTATCAAATTCAAAGTAAAGAATCACTCGACTCATGCCGATTAGAGCATCTTCAAAAGTGATGCTGTCTAAAGAACTTTTTAAAGTTTTAGTATTCGCGATAATTTGCTTCCTATTTGCAGTGATTTCTTTGATTTTATTGTGAAATTGTTTATTAAAAGATTCCCCCGATCGAAAGAAACCTATTTTAGGATCTATAACGTCGATTACTAATTTACAAAAGAGAATCGAATAAACTACAGGCCAAGGTATCACGAATTTATCAATCATATATTTCAAAGTTAGTACCAGCAAATACCAATTATCGGGAAAACATTTTAACGATTTCATTACAAAATGTTCATTGATATTTAATATTTTTAAAATAACTCTTCTTCTATCTTCGATATCCATTGTTTGAATCTCGTTGAATGTAGGTAGATCCATGTCACATAAAGGTAAAGCGTCCTCGCTTACTTCATTTTTTAATCTTATAAGACAAACTAGATTTTCAGAAGAACCAGTTAATATTTTGTGTATAGCGGCCATAATGTCGTTGCTAATCGTATGAGCGTGTTCGTCGTCCATAACCTCAACTTGCGGTTTGAAATTGTAATATTTATTTTGCGTCAAAATATCCATAAATCGAGTCGGGTACAAGGATTTCCGAAAATTATCGATGAATAATTTAGGAAAAGTTTCCACTAGTTTTTCATAACTATTATACTGATCCATATCGAAATCCGATTTTGTACTTTCATCATAATCGTCGATTAAATACTTCAAGTATTTACTTTCTTTGAAATCATAACCGTTCATCGCGTCATCAAGTTTTTTAATCATTTCTTCCCGTTCTCTACCTTCATATAAATCTAATACTTTACTTAACGCAGTTTCTTTGGTTTCTGATATTAACCAATCTATTATAGCCTCGATTCTGATTAAAAAATGTTTATTAGCTACTCTAATACCGAGTTTTGTAACATCGATTCCGTCTACGAAATCATTCCCAACTAAAGCTGCTAAAAGGGGTAGTTTATCTTTACTCAAACCCCCTGTACACTGTAAAAATTTATCGAGTCTATAAACTTGACACGGGATGTATCTATAACTAATAGTTTGTTTGGTATCTGGATTTAATGAAGATCCAGTTCTAACTGTCATTCTAACGGTTGGAAACGGTATATAAGGAACATCAAATATATAAAAATCAGAATCATTACTAATTACAGGACATTTTAATGATTTCGCAATGTTGGCAGTTTCTCTATCACCCTCAAAATCGCATCTTATCAGTTTAATTCCGAGTTTTAATACGATATCTTCAAATGCTTCTCTCATTAACAGAGGTGTTGTATCATTCCTCGATTGGGTTCTGGAATTCAGATTTTCCACTTGATCTATCCTCCCTTTAAACCTTTCTAATATTCGATCCATTTTACGGCTCTCGTATCCTCCGTCGAGGATAATATAAGGAGTTATTTTACACTGGAATAACATATGGAAGAACTTGTATATTGTATTACCGTATTTATCATAATCGCCGCCGAAACAGCCGTTTCTTGGGATGGTATGGTTCAAATATAACTGACATAGTACCGCATCTCCATCTATTACAACGTTTGTGTCGTGTAATTCGTAAGAATCCATACAAAGTTCAGATTTGTTTCTTACGAAAGTTGTTAAACCTTTTATACCCATTTTGACGAATTTTACGATTTCGAATTTTATTTATTCGAATATAAATATGTATCGTTACATAATATACGTCTATAACTGGAAATCATTTATTCAAAAACATTTTTAAACTCAATAATTTGGCTAATCAAAACAGTTTTTTATTTATATAGGTTATGTCAACTGTCAACTTCATATGAAGATGCTAGGCATTTTTTAGCGATAAAAATTTGCGTGTATTGTACGTGAAATTTGTAAAATGTTATATACGAAACGAATTTTTTATGCATACAAAATCAGCTAAAAATTTACACTTGACATAATAATATATATTGGAAATTTGAAGTTTTATTGTCATCACAGACATAAAGGATTTTCGGAAAATCGGGTTAACCAGATCACGATCTAAATATACGGATCGGTAATCGAATCATGTTCACTGTTGTAAGTTCCAAGTGAAGGGAAAATTTTTAATAACTGCTCACTAATATTAAACTTTCACAATCTATTATGAATTTGAATAAATATCATGGAAGGAAGTAATAATGAAATTGCGACTCGACTTTCAAAAACTACGATCTCGCTTTTGGTTAGTATCAGCAATCAACTGATTAGTGATCTATCTGATTCCGAATCTAAGTTACCGAAAGCCAAAAGTATACTCTAAAATTATATTTTGTCTATGTAAATATGTCAAACATAACCACAATGTTATCGAAATGTCAACGTGACTAAAATTTCAAATATATATCAGTGTTTTACGTATTAAAATGGGTATCAGGGGTCTGACAACGTTTATACAAAACAGATCTCATTTATATTTAGAAAATTACGAATTACACGATACAAATCTAGTTTTAGACGGAAATTCGATTGCTTGCCAATTGTATAAATGGCATACATCGACACACGATTGTTTTGGAGGCGATTACGATAAATTTTCTAAAACAGTGAACGAATTTTACGACCTACTGGCACAGTGCAATATAACTCCTCACGTTATTTTCGACGGTGGTTATGAGAAAAGGAAAGTAAACACAGTTATTAGTAGAATGAAAAACAAAATCAAATCTTCCAATCTACTAAACAGCGTCACGGAAACTTCCATATCAGTATTTCCTCTATTCATAAGAAACGTTTTCGAGGATGTTACGAAGGAAAGAAAGGTAAATAAAGTTCGATGCGATTTCGAAGGGGATACCGATATTGCTAATATAGCTTCAGCTTTAAACTGTCCCGTTCTCAGTTTCGATTCGGATTATTTCATTTTTGATACTTTATATATACCTTTTTCAACTTTCGATATGACAATCAAAAGAGGGAAAACTGCGAATAAAAACGTCTATAAATATATTTGTTGTAAGATTTATAAAGTTGAGAATTTTCTTAAATCGTTTGAGGGTTTACAAAAAACGAGTTTACCAATACTTGCTGTTCTTTTAGGTGAGTTAATTTAGTTTTGATACGATTTTTTTGCTATTTATAATGATTTGTAGGGAACGATTATGTAAAAAGAGGGGTGTTTACAATGTTTTATAAGAATTTAAAAATCCAAAAATGCCATGGGAACCAAAGCGACCAACAAAAAAGGATAAAATCGCTATTAATTTGGCTTCAAAATGAAACAATAGAAAGTGCTTTACAAAAAGTCCTTAGTAGGTACAAAAAAACGAAAAGAACGATAATTTTGTATAAAATAGAACAGGCGATAAAAGGATATAATTGTTTCAATAGTAAATATATGAAGTATTTAGGGATTGATTTGAATATAAAAAATAAGGTTAAAATAGAAATTGATTTAGATAAAGTTAATAATAGCATTGAAATTGACGACGAAGACGAAGAAATTCCATACGAAGAAGATTCGTCTTCAGAAGAAGAAATATTTATAACACCAAACGAACCGGATTTAAATCTACCAACGGAATTTTTACAAAATTTTCGAACTTGTATTTACCCTCCCTGTTTTATGGATATCCTCGTATATAATCAATATTATTGTATACCCCAAGTTGAAAATAACACATCAAATCACTCCCATAACATTAGTTTCGATATATTAAGCGCAATATACAAAATTCTTACAGGGAAAACCAATAGTTTGATATGTATCTGTAGAATAACCGCAGATCAAGTAGGTAAAGTAAAAATACCTCCCTGTAAAGTAAATTTACCGAAATACGAAGAAATTAAAACTTTAAATAAAGAAAATAAATACGAATACTTCGAAAACGTGTTAAAAATCGATAAAAATTATAAAGAATGTTTAAATAATTTTCCGGAATCGTGGCATTTATTATTAATAACGATTAATTATTATTTAAATAAATCTAATACTAATTGGTGTATTGTATATTCTATAATATTATCGAAGTTAATTGTGAGTCACGTCGATGAAAAAATTGGGTTTTTTTATCGATCTAGTAAAATTTTTTTAAAAAAACACTCGCAGTCTCACATAACCTCAAAATTAACTAATCATAAACCCGATAACGTTAAATCCGCTTTGGAATATATCAACAAAGATGATTGCGTTAATTGTTTAAAAAAATTGATTTATTACTTCGAGATGGATGATAAAATGATTAGAAATCATAAGATTTTCGATAGGGCGTTAGTACATTCAATTTCCGAATTCCAAAGTTGCTTACTACACGTAGATTATCTGAATACGTTGTTAGGTTTTCCGTTACGAAGTATTTCTATAGCGGAGTGTATTAATTGTACGTTTGTTTATAATTTTACGAAAAATTTGAACAAGAGGAGTAATTTGGATAAGTACGTCGAATTATTACTCAAAGACTCCCCGAGTATTTTAGATAGTTTTCGTTTAATTATTAATAAAGTGAAGGAATTTACGATAACGGAAGTGGCTATGCAACCAATGGGTAGAAAGAGAAGAAAAAAGAAAACTGTCAAGGAAATATGCGAGGAAATCGAACATTTAGATATTGAATCTGATAACGAAGTCGAACTTGATCCTAATAATAAATTTACGTTGTTAAGAATTTGTTGAAATAAATTTACATTTTTCTACAATTATCTTTTATTTATAACATAAAATTTATTACTTACAATCATCAATAACCCACTCATTCCGAATCAATACCTTTTGGTTAGTAATTTCGATAGGGAAAATTAAAATCTAACGGTTGGCAGCTGTGTCGTATCAATTTACAGTGTTGTAAGATTTTTCATTGTAAACCACTATACTATAATGTCAAATTAGATAAATTTCAAAGATATTTATCAAGAATATTAAACTTTGCGATACTATTTTTAAAGGTTTATCAAGTAGTAATATCCCAAATAATATATTTGACCAAAGTTTACTCATTCTAATTGACTACTAAATAGTATAACTTTATTTTCATGTACAGAAAAAAATACAACGTGGCAACGATGTACCATATAATTGAAGTAATTTTACATTTAACGAGAGAAAATTAATGGGAAAAAATTAAAATTTTGAATAGATAACATTATAATTATATATTTTAAATAGTACTACTTACATTTTTTCGCAAACGTAATTGGAATTTGAGGTTCATTTTAATCTCGTTATATCTGAAGTTATTAAACATTAAGATACATTATTTAATACTAAATTTCAAATTATATCTTTTGAATTAATTAATTTCTTATAAAATGCATTTAAAAACAATATAACAAACTTCTAAATATAAAGTACAGCGTCTGATTTTGACAGCAATAAATCTCACAAGGCTGCCAACTATTAGAAATGTTATTTTCCGTAATACACGAGTATTGATTTCACACTTCTAATAATTAGATTCTGTTACCACTACAAATTCCGATGTAAAATTTTAGTTTCGTGATAACTAGACGCGCGTTTGGCAGAATATTTTTTCGATCGATGGGTTCATTCAAAATATATTTATTATTTTTAATAATTGGAAAAAAATTTTAAACAATTAGTTTATATAATAAGATGTTTTTAAAATTTAAAAGTATGTGCTAATATATGTTATACGGAGTGCGAAGGAAAAAAATCATAAGACAGAATAGTTTTTATATTATACGGGGTGCGATGGAAAAGAATCATAAGACAGAATAGTTTTTAAATTATACGGGGTGCGAAGGGAAAGAATAAAAAGACAGAATAACTTTTTTATACGGGGTGTGCAAAGGAAAGGAATAGAAATACAGAATAATTTTTATATTATACGGGGTGCGAAGGAAAGGAATAGAAAGACAGAATAATTTTTATATTATACGGGGTGCGAAGGAAAAAAATCATAAGACAGAATAGTTTTTATATTATACGGGGTGCGATGGAAAATAATCATAAGACAGAATAGTTTTTAAATTATACGGGGTGCGAAGGGAGAGAATAAAAAGACAGAATAACTTTTTTATACGGGGTGTGAAGGAAAGGAATAAAAATAAAGAATAATTTTTATATTATACGAGGTGCGAAGGAAAAGAATAAAAAACAGAATAACTTTTTTATACAGGGTGTGCAAAGGAAAGGAATAGAAATACAGAATAATTTTTATATTATACGGAGTGCGAAGGAAAGGAATAGAAAGACAGAATAATTTTTATATTATACGGGGTGCGAAGGAAAAAAATCATAAGACAGAATAGTTTTTATATTATACGGGGTGCGATGGAAAAGAATCATAAGACAGAATAGTTTTTAAATTATACGGGGTGCGAAGGGAAAGAATAAAAAGACAGAATAACTTTTTTATACGGGGTGTGAAGGAAAGGAATAGAAATACAGAATAATTTTTATATTATACGAGGTGCGAAGGAAAAAATAAAGACAGAATAATTCTTATATTATACGGGGTGCGAAGGAAAAAATAAAAAGACAATAATTTTTATATTATACGGGGTGCGAAGGAAAGGAATAGAAATACAGAATAATTTTTATATTATACGGGGTGCGAAGGAAAAAATAAAGACAGAATAATTCTTATATTATACGGGGTGCGAAGGAAAAAATAAAAAGACAATAATTTTTATATTATACGGGGTGCGAAGGAAAGGAATAGAAATACAGAATAATTTTTATATTATACGGGGTGCGATGGAAAAGAATCATAAGACAGAATAGTTTTATATTATACGGGGTGCGATGGAAAAGAATCATAAGACAGAATAGTTTTTAAATTATACGGGGTGCGAAGGGAAAGAATAAAAAGACAGAATAACTTTTTTATACGGGGTGCGAAGGAAATGAATAGAAATACAGAATAATTTTTATATTATACGAGGTGCGAAGGAAAAAATAAAGACAGAATAATTCTTATATTATACGGGGTGCGAAGGAAAAAATAAAAAGACAATAATTTTTATATTATACGGGGTGCGAAGGAAAGGAATAGAAATACAGAATAATTTTTATATTATACGGGGTGCGATGGAAAAGAATCATAAGACAGAATAGTTTTATATTATACGGGGTGCGATGGAAAAGAATCATAAGACAGAATAGTTTTTAAATTATACGGGGTGCGAAGGGAAAGAATAAAAAGACAGAATAACTTTTTTATACGGGGTGCGAAGGAAAGGAATAGAAATACAGAATAATTTTTATATTATACGGGGTGCGATGGAAAAGATTAAAAAGACAGAATAGTTTTATATTATACGGGGTGCGAAGGAAAAGATTAAAAAGACAGAATAGTTTTTATATTTTTATTTAAGTAAAATCTACGTATATATATTTACATTTATTGTTTCATCTACTTTGAATTTTTCGAAATTTCACCTTTAAAAAAATTTTTTTTTATATAAAAACAATTTTAAAAAATAAATATATGAGTTTTAGTTTTGTACTCGTCCCTGGCTACAGTGCAGATTAACTTTTAGAACCACCTCTGAAAATTTACGAACGACATTCAACACATTAGGAAAAAAATTAATTTCGAGATTGATCGCCGGGTTTCTTTTCTTGCTTATCTTTATTATCGTTATCGTCCTTTTTGGTACCGGAAATAGCCGTGGCTTGCGGACTCGATACAGCCAAACCACCCTTACCCACCAACGCTGTTGCTCGTGGAGCGGCCCCAGCAACACCTCCAGTCCCCGCCAAAGCCACTGCACTAGGAGCCGCTTGCGCAGTACCGGGCTCGGTTGTTTTTTCCGTCGATTGCGACGCATCTAAAATCATACAGGATGAGTGAAAATTAACGTTCACACACACTATTTTTCACCTTTTGTTAACGAGGACGATCCTGTATTGACTTTGTCGTCTTCGAAGTTCGCGTTCACGACAACGGAATCGTTTTCGATGTCTTCTTGACCGGGAAAAAACGCGTTGTTGGGAGGGGTGAACCTAAATTGCCCTATAGGCCCAACATTGCGATTATCTAAGTCGACGCCTGTCGTAAAAAGGGATCCTCCTTGAGGGATAATCGGTTGATTTAAGGATATAAAGTTGTGGGGAAATTGATCGGCGAACGCAGTTTCGGCTAAAAAACGATTATAGACAACCAGTAGTACATTGAAAGTTAGTTAGGCAACCGATCGTACTCGGTACTTACCAGCTTTCGGTTGTTGATTTAAATCTCCCGCGGTTTTTAACAAAACAGTTTGGACTGGAAAATTGTAACCGAATTCTTGGGGTTTATCTTGAAGTTGTTGGTAAGTGAACGCCGGTAGTTCGGGGTAATTGGGGGGGTAGTTTTGGTAAAGGGGTTGTCCGTTGAGGATGAAAAATCTCTGACCCGGTTTCAAGTTATCCCTGTTGGGCGATTGTGGATACGGTTTTCTGTCTGATTGTTCGAAAACCTCCCCTTCCCCGCCTGCTGATTTTGGTATCGGGTCGAATCTGTCTTCATTGAAAGTTTCCAATTTTTCAGGTTTGTTTTCTGGGACAAAAATTTCGTTTTTTATCGTTTGACGACTTGTTAGGGCAGTTTTTCGACATTTTCATCCGCTTTTATCATTTTTGTAAATTGAAATTGAAATTTTGATTCGTATTCACACAAAATTTGCATCGAAATTCGATGTCGTAATCGATGTTCGAGTTTATGTCAAAATAAATCGATAACAATCGATTCAATCTGATATCAATCGATGTCGGTTTTTTTTTGTTAAATTCGATGTCAAATTTGATGTTCAAGTTTATGTCAACATTCATTTCATAATTTGTGTCGAAATTCATATCAAATTCTATGTCAAAATAGATTGAAGTCAAATTTGCTGTCAATAGACTTCAACTGATGTCAATCGATGTCAACTGATGTCAAAATGAATGAAAAAACTCGATGTCAAAATAAATCGACGTCAAATTTGCTGTCAATAGACTTCAACTGATGTCAATCGATGTCAACTGATATCAAAATCGATGTCAAATTCCATGTCAACAGAAATCGACGTCAAATTTGCTGTCAATCGATTCTAACTGATGTCAATCGATGTCAACTGATGTCAAAATGAATGAAAAAACTCGATGTCAAAATAAATCGACGTCAAATTTGCTGTCAATAGACTTCAACTGATGTCAATCGATGTCAACTGATATCAAAATCGATGTCAAATTCCATGTCAAAAGAAATCGACGTCAAATTTGCTGTCAATCGATTCTAACTGATGTCAAAATAAATGTCAACAGAAATCGACGTCAAATTTGCTGTCAATCGATTCTAACTAATGTCAATCGATGTCAACTGATGTCAAAATGAATGAAAAAACTCGATGTCAAAATAAATCGACGTCAAATTTGCTGTCAATCGATTCTAATTGATGTCAAAATAAATGTCAACAGAAATCGACGTCAAATTTGCTGTCAATCGATTCTAACTAATGTCAATCGATGTCAACTGATGTCAAAATGAATGAAAAAACTCGATGTCAAAATAAATCGACGTCAAATTTGCTGTCAATCGATTCTAACTGATGTCAAAATAAATGTCAACAGAAATCGACGTCAAATTTGCTGTCAATCGATTCTAACTAATGTCAATCGATGTCAACTGATGTCAAAATGAATGAAAAAACTCGATGTCAAAATAAATCGACGTCAAATTTGCTGTCAATCGATTCTAACTGATGTCAAAATAAATGTCAACAGAAATCGACGTCAAATTTGCTGTCAATCGATTCTAACTAATGTCAATCGATGTCAACTGATGTCAAAATGAATGAAAAAACTCGATGTCAAAATAAATCGACGTCAAATTTGCTGTCAATAGACTTCAACTGATGTCAATCGATGTCAACTGATATCAAAATCGATGTCAAATTCCATGTCAACAGAAATCGACGTCAAATTTGCTGTCAATCGATTCTAACTGATGTCAATCGATGTCAACTGATGTCAAAATGAATGAAAAAACTCGATGTCAAAATAAATCGACGTCAAATTTGCTGTCAATAGACTTCAACTGATGTCAATCGATGTCAACTGATATCAAAATCGATGTCAAATTCCATGTCAACAGAAATCGACGTCAAATTTGCTGTCAATCGATTCTAACTGATGTCAAAATAAATGTCAACAGAAATCGACGTCAAATTTGCTGTCAATCGATTCTAACTAATGTCAATCGATGTCAACTGATGTCAAAATGAATGAAAAAACTCGATGTCAAAATAAATCGACGTCAAATTTGCTGTCAATAGACTTCAACTGATGTCAATCGATGTCAACTGATATCAAAATCGATGTCAAATTCCATGTCAAAAGAAATCGACGTCAAATTTGCTGTCAATCGATTCTAACTGATGTCAAAATAAATGTCAACAGAAATCGACGTCAAATTTGCTGTCAATCGATTCTAACTAATGTCAATCGATGTCAACTGATGTCAAAATGAATGAAAAAACTCGATGTCAAAATAAATCGACGTCAAATTTGCTGTCAATAGACTTCAACTGATGTCAATCGATGTCAACTGATATCAAAATCGATGTCAAATTCCATGTCAAAAGAAATCGACGTCAAATTTGCTGTCAATCGATTCTAACTGATGTCAAAATAAATGTCAACAGAAATCGACGTCAAATTTGCTGTCAATCGATTCTAACTAATGTCAATCGATGTCAACTGATGTCAAAATGAATGAAAAAACTCGATGTCAAAATAAATCGACGTCAAATTTGCTGTCAATAGACTTCAACTGATGTCAATCGATGTCAACTGATATCAAAATCGATGTCAAATTCCATGTCAAAAGAAATCGACGTCAAATTTGCTGTCAATCGATTCTAACTGATGTCAAAATAAATGTCAACAGAAATCGACGTCAAATTTGCTGTCAATCGATTCTAACTGATGTCAAAATAAATGTCAACAGAAATCGACGTCAAATTTGCTGTCAATCGATTCTAACTAATGTCAATCGATGTCAACTGATGTCAAAATGAATGAAAAAACTCGATGTCAAAATAAATTGACGTCAAATTTGCTGTCAATCGATTTCAACCGATGTTTGATTTTCTTTTGTTAAATTCGATGTCAAATTTGCTGTCAATCGCTTTTAACAGATGTCAACTGATGTCAAAATCAATGTCAACAGAAATCGACGTCAAATTTGCTGTCAAAAAAACTCAAAATGAAAAAAAAACATATTTAATTAAAAAACAATTAAAACACTCGTTTCAAAGAACCGGCCTATTTTTAATTAAAGTATCTTATCATATCAGTGTTCATATTTCACATTCCAAAACAATCCATACGGAATTACAAATAAGAAGTAGGCCGTGACTTTTAAAATAAAAACATGTTTTTATTTTTTTTCATTTGGCATGTGTCGTTCACGTCGTGACTAATTTTGGAAGGTTAAATTACTGCCCCCGTATACGTTCCTAGAACGACTTAATATTCACAATTGATTGCTTTTAGAATGTAGATTGAAATTTAAATGACAACGAAAAATATTATTCCGCATTCAATACACAAAAATCCACTTTCGAATCGTCCATTTTTGATTTTGAACGTAAATAATTATTTTTCAAAATTTTTCCGCACAAAATAATTATAATTCGATATAATAATTTTTATTTCCCCACTTCAATTGCGAAACGTCGTGATTATGCGATTTTTTTCAATATAAAATAATCTATCTTATCGTTACACCCTGTATAAAGTCTCGAAATAAAATATAAAACAATATATATTATGATTACGTATTAAAATGGTCTATTAATTGCGGTAAATCAATCATTTTAAGTTTAATCGCCTTCAAATAAGGCCGAAAACAATAAAAAAAATTATTGCATACATTGCATATTGCAATTTGGAATAGAAAGCGTCATTAATCACGTGAATGTATATTGATAATCACAGTATCCATGAAATGTGGGTAACGGCGATATGTTGTATAAATACGTCGCTAGGTGGCGTTGTGCAACAAATATGTGAATTGCATTTAATTATTTTATTCGATTGAATTGATTTTTTGATAGAAAATTAATAGAAATACGATAATTCGTACAAAGTAGATTTGATTCTATCAAATATAAGCTTAAATCGAAATACCAATACGAAATATACACGTACATTGTTGCCGAAATGTGTTATTTCAGAATACTTTTCGTTCGAACAATATACAATGTTAAAACATGATATAAAAAGTAGTGTAACATTGATTTATAAAAAAAAATAATAGACTGAATGTGTATGATGTTATTGAAGGGCATACAAACATTTTTATCGTGAATGTACGTGTCTTAAACTTTTATTTATTCTATTAAAAGCGGCAACGATGTTGGCCTGTATTCAATTGTACAAGATGGACGCTACGCCACGTCATAATTGATTTAAATTTGTTTATAAATAATCAAATAACCTCGCAAACATTGTATGATTAAAAAAATGTTTATTTTTTGTTACGTTTTCGAAAAAAATCACAGTACACACACACAGTGTGAGTAAAAACTAATTGCTCAATTGGAAATATCAACCTATAAAAGCGGGGTTGCCAAATGCATTATGTTTCAAGTAAATTTAAGTAAGAAAAAAAAATTTCAACTTACCGGTGGATTTGGTGGGAAAAGGTGGAATATTCGCCGGATTCGTCGGGATTTCTTCGGCGTCCTTTTCTATTGGAGGAATATGCGCCGGTTTCGGGTTCGGATATCCACCTACGAAAACCGGATTTTGGGGATTGTTCCCATAAATAACGCCGGGTTGTTGGGGAATCAAAAAGTTTCCCGGTGGTGATCCTGGATTGATAAGAATAGGCTGACCTTGACCTCCGGCTCCGTAAATTAATATAGAAGGTTGGATTCTATGAGAAATTAATATTTCTTCCATAAAAATGATTTTTCCAAAAAAAAAATAACATGTTGAATGAAAATTTGAAAATTTTCCGTCACTTATAACCAAAAATGTACCGGGTGGACAATAAATCAATACAAAATTCAATGATACAGAACCGGACTCAAGATATTTTTTCATAATAAGGTCCCTTACATCTTATTTGAAGACAGAATGATGGAAAATCGATGGACTAAATGGGCAAAGGGTGAAAAACCAACTTTAAGGAAACCTCCCGGTAGAATTTCAAAGAGACAGCACGAAAAATGTACACCTACTACTCAGGTGGCTGGGGAGTAGAAGAAACAAGGCTAAGTTATAAAAAAAGAAGAAGTGCTGAACGAATGGACTATAAATTGTTTGTTATTAAGTCAAATCGAACATTTGACAGTTGACATTGAGATTTATGAAGATATTTCACAATTTTGTATCAATTCAAAAACATATGTTACAACAAAGCGATGTTTAACTCGTCAGCTGTTAATATTTGTCAACAAAAAATTACATAGAAATCGAATAAAATAAATTATACAGATTATTATTGAATAAAAAAATGAATTTAATAAATATATTTACTTGTTTAAGGTATAAAAAGTTCACATTCACTTTAAAACGTTATTTAATCAAACTGTAAACGTTTTACGTAATTTGTAAATATATTAAAATATCTATGAAACCGTGTAATCAATTATTTTCCCATATAAGTCTAAAATATGAAAAACGTATTTATACTTTCTTATTTAAAAGTAGATTTAAACGTGGCAACACAGCATTCAGTTAACTGCCGACGCTGCGATCACAACTTCCTTCAAATTGTTGGAATAAATTACAGCGTTGCCGGTTTTCGTTAAAATACGAATGCTGGAAATTATTAAAATACACGAAACGTTCTTCGCATTGTTTTTGTCATTGACCAAGTTACTAATAGCACGTGGATACACATAATGAATAAATTAAATTTCCCAAAACTAAATTCCTTAAAATTCCATATATTTTTACGACTTTAGTAATCATAAAACGAATTTATATGTAAATAAATACAGATACTCAATATTATCTAATATTTCAAACAACTTACCTAGGGAAAGTTTGTTGATTATACCCTGTATACTGATATTGCGGATTGACGTATTGGTAACCACCAGGTTGGTAAACTTGTTGCTGCTGGGATTGTGGCTGTTCTGGTTGCGGATCTCGTCGTGGTAAATTCGTTTTCTCCTGTGATTGTTGTTCTAAATAAAACAATAGAGGTCGCTGATCGAAATCTAGGTTATTGAGCTGACTCGTGTCCCTTGGATACGCCGCTACGAACGACGCGGAGAAAAATAGGAGAATGACTTTGAACAACATTTCGCTGAAAGGAATATGTTATGTTATAGGAGATTTTTTCCTAAACTGAATACTGTTTTACGTGTCAAATGTTTTTAGGTTATGTTAAACTCACGAAACGCGTTTTGTGACCTGGAAGCCCATCTCATTGAATATATTGTTTTATTTTAGAAAAAAACAGAAATCAGAATGATTTTATTGAAATAACAAAGTAGTTCAATTAAAATATAAGATCTGACAACAATGTAAATATCATTTTAGTACAGACTAGACTTCAAAACTCATAATTTGATTAAAGTAAAAACGGTTTTCGAAATAATTTAGGTTAGAAACTTGCTACAGGCACATCGTCACAATATTACCATAGATATTTGACACAAACAGGGTCGGAATAAGGTGCAGGGGACGTCGAAAAATAAAAAAATAAATTTCTTTGTTTTCTTAAATGAATTGTAGGTTTGGGTGGCACCGAAAAATAAAAAGACGTATATTTATCAACACGACAATTAAAAATAGGTTATAAACAACGATAAACATCGACTCTCGACACGACTAGACTTCAAAACTCATAATTTGATTAAAGTAAAAACGGTTTTCGAAATAATTTAGGTTAGAAACTTGCTACAGGCACATCGTCACAATATTACCATACATATTTGACACAAACAGGGTCGGAATAAGGTGCAGGGGACGTCGAAAAATAAAAAAATAAATTTCTTTGTTTTCTTAAATGAATTGTAGATTTGGGTGGCACCGAAAAATGAAAAGACGTATATTTATTAACACGACAATTAAAAATAGGTTATAAACAACGATAAACATCGACTCACGACACGACTAGACTTCAAAACTCATAATTTCATTAAAGTAAAAACGGTTTTCGAAATAACTGAGGTTAGAAACTTGCTACAGACACATCGTCACAATATTACCATAGATATTTGACACAAACAGGGTCGGAATAAGGTGTAGGGGGCGTCGAAAAATAAAAAAATAAATTTCTTTGTTTTCTTAAATGAATTGTAGATTTGGGTGGCGCCGAAAAATAAAAAGGCGTATATTTATCAACACGACAATTAAAAATAGGTTATAAACAACGATAAACATCGACTCACGACACGACTAGACTTCAAAACCCATAATTTGATTAAAGTAAAAACGGTTTTCGAAATAATTTAGGTTAGAAAGTTGCTACAGACACATCGTCACAATATTACCATAGAATCCAGGAACAGACGGGGCCGGACTAAGGCGAGTTTTAGATAATTAATTCAGATAACTTCAGAAAGTTTACAAACTGATTCTTTGGTTTGGTTATTTGGGTTTTTTTGGTAGATATGAAATGAAGGACTGTTTATATTGGATTGCATTTTCTAGGAGCCGTAGGGTTTCGGTTTTAAACCCAGTGATTCGAATGTGGGTCACTAGGCTAAGTTTCGTATCGAATTTTTTTAAAATAATACGGGGAAATCGTAGAAAACGCGATTTATTTATAATTTATTCAAGTATCGAATAAAACAATGTAGAATTTTTCAAATTATTGACCGGAACCTTAATTTTCCACGATGATTTTTCAATTATTATATCCACATATGGTAATTTGCATTGACAACTTTCATTTTTCCCATCGTTAGTCACCCATATCCTGTGACATTACTTTCAAGAACATACCCGATCAAATTATCCAATTACACGACAAACAATAAGAGTGTCTCTTATGTTTATTTCCTTTTTTTCGTCATTGATAACGTGTTGTTCGAAAAAAATGTATAATTGATGTGTTTATATATAGATAAACCTATAATTCAAACTCGGTTTCACGTAAATCATTCTAGAGGTTCATATATTTGTCTAACTGTAAATTATAAACATCCTGTATAAGCCAACTTACGATTACTAATACGAAAAAACATCAAAATTTACTAATTATGTCGTAATTTTCGAACTACATGGTATAAATTATTATACGTTACGATAAATTTGATAAAAAATGATACGCGATGGGGATATTGGTATTTGTAACGCTTGGAATTCATTTGGGAGTAAACAAATTTATTTCTAGAGTCCTAAGTCCTACCCTGACGATTTCTGAACTTTATTATATATAATATTTATGATGTCACTGTTAGATTCACTTCAACGTTGCCATATCTCAAAACTTGAGTAGCAACCCTCGTATAAATCTAATAAATGTTTCGTTTGGACACTTTTTTAGATAATAGCATAATTTATCGCTTGTTTTTTTTGATATCCACCCTCTTGAATATTTTAATAAATTGAAATCAGTATAATACGTATATCTGGAAAATTGCGAATTTACCGTCTTTTATCTCGAAAACGGTTGATGACATGAAAAATATTTTCAAATAAAATTTGTAGTAAATTTCATGCTCTACATTTTTCCTAATAGGCATTAACGTCATTGGAAGAATATTAACAAAGATAATTACGAAAAACTGTTTATTTTTCTCTTTGACTTGATTTTTTTCGGACATACTGTATATATATATATAAGGTTTGACTATTCGGTGACGATTTGTTTAGCAATTATAACAAATATCGTAACTAGTCTGAAATCCATATAATTACGAATTTTCACAATAAGAATTAGTAAATAATTTGTAACAGATGATGTGGCATTTAGTTCCATTCGATTAATTTAGTTATTTCATTTTAATACTGTTTTTTATGAAAATAGATGTCAAAATTCACGATAAATAAGATAAGGGCTGCTAATTACACCCCCTTGTACAGTAACAGGAATTTTAAGAAAAAAAAAGACCAGAATTTTTACTTTATAAATTTGTAGTATGAACTTACGAACCACCCTGTATATTAAAAACAGTTGTAAGAAATATATGTACGGAAACGAACCAGTATTTTTCAAAATTGAAACTATATATCCACTTATTTTATAGAAATCGATAAATTTTTTTAAATTTTGAGGTTATGTGAAAAATACAACTGATTTGATTTATAATTTTCGTTTTTAAACCGTTGAATTGATAAAAAAATTAGTCGACATACTCACTAATCAATTATTTCTTACCGGTATATTACCACTGGTCAAAAATAAGAACACCGTAATAATAAAATAGAACCTAACCGAGTTCTTCGATGTACTGAAGGACCGCATCGTACCATCGACCTCTTATAAATGTTCAAAAGGAGGGGAGGAGTTATAAAAAATTTGACGAATCATAATATTCGGGTTAATATTGACAGTGCACTTTTGTTGTTTGATATTTAAATATTTAATTGGAAAAAAATCCAACAGCATGCGGTCGAAATTTTTTTATTTCATTCAAGAGGAATAACCTGATGATAATGAAAGCGGTAAATTCATTGTGTCCCTTAAGAATAGACGTTTTTGAATACCGTTGATTACTACAAAAAGAAAAAACTACAAAAAATAAAATGAAAAGTAAAAACACACGTCGAACAAAGACGAGCATTAATATACACACACCCTGTATATAGAGATCTTTGTTTTGACGATGTTTGGATGATTTTCATAATAATTTACAAACTCTCATTGATCTTGTATACAAATTTTTTTTAAACGTATTTTTACTTATAAAAACAAAATAAAGTAAATATTTACTTTGAATAAAGTACATTAGTAGAATATTAAATCGATCCATCCAATTATAATTCTGTTAACATTTTTTACAAGGTCAATGAGCAAAAGTTAATAAACGACTAATTTTTAAAATACACTTTGGAAACCCTTAAGAATGAATAATAATGGAATTTACGAGAAGAATTTGACATTTCAAGTGGTCTCGTCTATCGAAAACATATAACCCTTAATTAATAATGGACTCGTCCGAATAAATTTTATTTGTGCATACTCAGGGTACAAAAACATGTAAAAATTTTAATTCTCAAATACGTTGGCTGTTACAACAAACTTTTTTTGTGGTATTCAAGGCGTGGAAATTCTTTAATGTATACAATAAGCGGATTACAAATTGGTTCGTAAGTCACAACAATCTAATCCCTAAATGAAAAAAAAAAGAAGAAATAGAACTGAAACTGATCCGTTTTGCATTCATAAAGTTTTCATAGAGGAAATGTAAATGTGAATATTTTAGTTATACAGAGTGATATTTATACAACTAGATTTATTAATAATTCGTTTCTGATTGTCGGCCATTTTGGTTCAAATAAACGAGAGAATTGAAATAAATAATTACTTACATATTTAGTTATCTTTCACTTAAATATGTCATTCCTTTCACTCGCAATTTCGATGAAAAATTTTAATAATTAATTCACTTTAAAATAATTAATACAATTATAATAATCTTTCAAATAAAGCTAGAACCAGATACTTTTTACTAACACTTTCTATCTTTTTTCATTTCGGGCGTATTTCACTGCGTTGTCATGACAACACCCGCTTCTGATCAGATTGGTCAATAACAATCATGGGGTATAGATTTGTCTGGAATAGGAACACAGATACGGCTCAATAGAAAATATCCGGTACCCTAATTTTTATTGTAATAAAACTGGAATGTACTAAAAAAATTCCAATTTCTTCATTCGTAAATCGCATAAATTATAAAAAAAAAACAATTCTGAGAAAACAAAATATTATGGAGTTTCTTTGATGTTTCAGTTTCGTGGTACTCCGTCGAGTATTACTTAATATACCGGTTTCGTGATTCATTATTTTTATTTAAAATGTAACAGACGCTAAATTTTTATACGTGGAAAAACCAAATGATACATATTCGAACGTGACCTAATTTTTGTCTTTTTCTCACCTTCAGTTCCATTATTTATCAGATTAAACTGTTGTTTTTTTACATCGAACTCTTCATATTATTATTTTCGGTTTTTATTTTTATGATGACGTAAATCGTTAGTTCTATATTTAATTACAACAACTGTAGTGCCAATGAATGAATTTAATATAATAACTATTATTATAGAACCAACATATCTTGCGTGTATTGTGTGTTGCCGTGCACAGTTAAAATGTATTATGATTAAACCATAGAGAAAGTATAAAAGATAGAGAGATCGTGGTATGGGACTACGAACGGCTGGAGAAAAGAGAATTTTCATCTGATAGAAATGACAAAAGAGGAGAATAACAAATTTTGAATTTATTGGCGAGTAGAGATAGATAGATAGTGGTGAACGGATGCTTTTTTTTAATCGTCTAATAGTACAATTCCACTCATATGCCAATACCTCTATCTTTTTATTTTCTCTATGGATTGAATGTAATTGCGTTTAATTTGAATGTAATGTGAGTCCTTCACGTATGTGGAGATTTCTCGTTTTCCTCTTGTTCAATAATAATATTGAATCAGGTTTTAAATAAAATATACAGATATCGTTAAAAATATCTCGTACTTCACGAAAATAAAAAAATTTATTTTAAAGTATAATTATGCACAGAGTTAGATCCCGCCATCTTTGTAAAAGCATTGACGTTTTGTTATACAGGGAGTCTGTTAAATGTTACTATATTAAGTTCTTGAAATTTTTTAATAAAAATTATTTTTGTAGTGTTGTTTGAGGTTATGTTGTATTTATTTTTCTGAAATATCCATTTTAATGCTTATCAGCTGCTGCTTAGTTGGTTTTGGTTAGTGAAAATGTGAATAAAAATAGAAAAATAGAAAAGCGAAAAATTTTATTCAACATAAATTATACAAAAATAAATTAACAATAAATATTATTAAATATGGCGAACGTTTAAGCAAAAATTCGACGAAAATCGCCACCAATCAAATTAAGTTTGATGAAATTTGGAAATTAATCTATTTAGATATTCGTTGGCCGTTTCTGGACGTCCGGACTTAGGGGGTTTAGATCCCATTATGGAATTTTCACCGTATAAAGGTATTAGAGCTTGTGAAGGATCTACACCAGCTATAGCGGTGCCTATGGGTCGAGCTATAGCTAGACCTCCAGGACCTACTACGGCCGTAGCTATAGGTTTACTAGCCGCTACTCCTCCTTCACCTAAGAACGCATAAATTTCATTAAATAATAAATATTAATTGTTATAAATAACCTGCAACTGCTAATCCAACCGGTTTAGCTTCAGCAACAGAAGCGTCATCTGGTGGTAGGCCGATATCTACGGTATCCCCATCGCCATCTTGTTTAATTTTTTCTAATTCGATTTTCTCTTGTTTTCTTTTATCTTCTTCCGTTTTCCGTTTCTTTTCTTCTTCTTTCCTTTTTTGTTCTTCTTCTTTTTTTTTAGATTTAGGTTTGTTGTGGGTATTCTTCTTATTTTCGAACCAGGCGCTTATACCTTCTCTATTTTCTAGGTTAGCGGGATTCGTTTTCTCTTGTATATCGGCCAATTTCGAAGCTGATTCGTTTAGAGCTTCCATGGTTTCCTTATAAGCGATTTCATCTGATGGTTTCGCTTTTCCCGGATGTTTCAGTATCTCTTGCAACGTTATCACTTTTTCGGCTAAATTTTGAATTTTTTTTATGTTCTCGCTGAATTCTTCCAAATCGGATTTTGTAGGAAGCGGAGGGTTTTCGAGATCAGTTGGATTAATTGCGTTTTCTAAATCTTCATTTTCTTCGTTTTTGATTTCGGGGGTTTTTATTATCGTCGTTTGTACCGAACCATCGGGTTTTTCGATTATTTGTAGTGACTGTCCTTTTCCACCTCCATAAAAAGGAAGTATGGTTATCTTATTCTTTTGACTATAAACAAAAATAATGTTAAATTCGGGTTTATAAATAATTATTTAAATTTTTATTACGAGTGATCCTGATTGCGGCCCTGTCTACTACGAGATAAAAAAGTTTAAGAAGCTTTACGTGCTACGTGTTTTTGTTGATAATACAGCTACCTACTTTATCGATATTATTATGTCAAATTGTTTTGATTTCATACATGTCTATAGACAATATTTCACGAAAATAATATAGAAACTATTAATATGCGTAATGGTGCTTTTATTAAATAGGTAGGAATTGAAACGTGTGAAGAATGTATAGTATTTCGCGTTGCATATATTCAATTCTATTCCGTGACAGTTTAGTGTATTTCTTCTTTTTTATAGAACTAATGTCATAACTATAACACATCAAATAATAAAACGTATATTAAAATCAGGTTGAATCTTCTTTTTTAGATGAACTTATGTAATAATCTGGCGTAAATACACTGTAAAAAATCGAGAAATAAAACAAAATATTTTAAAAAAATATTTATATTGTAAATATATGATATCTACAAAATATTTATATACATATCAGAGTTTAATACTGAAATATACAGGTATATAAGTTAGTGACAATAATTTATTTCAACAAAAACCGCTAATTTAGTGAATAACTGCATTCAAAAGGATGTTGTACAATAAAATTTTGTACCTTTCTGTCAAATTAACGAGGTTGGTCAAAAATCTTCGTAACTAATTTCTAAATCACTTTGAGCATGCGCGACACCACCCGGCCCAGCTATAGCAATAGCGTCTGGTTCAAATAGTATATCCACGTTAAGTCCTTTACGTAATATAGCTTTGGAGACAGGTGTGGCCATTGCCCTACCCCCAACTCCCGCTACTGATCTCGCTACTGGTTTCAAAATTAAAGTGGTGACGTCATCGTTCATTTTATCGATATCACGAAGACGTACGATTCTATCAGTTCGAATGGTATTTCCGGTTTTGACGTAATTTAAAAGCGGATGGAATCTATAAGGCGCTAAAGACGGAGGTTTTTGTATATTTGATTTAATTTGTTTTAGCGATTGGGTGTTATTTGTTTGTTTCGATATTTTATCCTTTATATCGTTTGGAAATGGGTGGAGGATGTCGTTTGGAGGATATATCTGATTAAATCCAATTGGATGAGGTAACCATCTTGGGAGAAGTAGTTGTACTGGAAAAATTGAATATCTAGAGAAATAAGGGCGTATTAGTTAAAAATAAACTCGAGATTTAAAGAATGTTAATATGGATTAGTTACAAAAGGTATTTAAATAAATATAGTGTGATTTAAACTGTTTTATTTAATAAAAAAAAATACATTATTTAGATATTTACCCAAAAACCATTAACATTGACTTAATAAGAAGACTTTACATTTTGTTTATATAAATATTTACTAAAAATGATTTAGTGTATCCTTAAAAAGTCAAAACCCTGTTAAATTATTATACAATGTGTTATTTGTAAAATGTGACGTAGGATAATATATATTAAATTCTAAATGGTATCGTACCAAATTTAAATTGAAAAAAAAATGTACGTATATTTGAGCCCAAGCCGTTCCTGTAACTTGTACCTTCCACTTCTACATCATGGAATCGTCTAATGAAATTTTTCATAATACTCTAACATGATCACGTGTTATAATACATATTTATATTTTTTTTGTTTAAATTAAAATGTGTTATAAAAATATTGTATTACGATCATTAAATACATTTTACAAATAACATACAATCAGTGATTTACCCTGACGTCACTAACTAACACACTTTATAGTCTATCTTTTTCTATATTTGTTGAAAAAAAAGAGATAGCGAGAATAAATCTTAATACTGTCAGTTTCAACCATTTTGTACGCTGTGTTACGAAGTTATTTATAATTTAAATTTATTCGATAAAATCGGTTTGTTTGCAAACAATTAATTTGTTATTTCACAGTGAGGAATATTATATTTAAAAAAACCTTGAATATTATAAGAATTAATTAACAAAAATGTGCAATATATACGGAAAGTTATATTTTCAACATAATAAGTGCATTACTTTAAGTTCGTTGCTGTTATTTCGACGGCTTTTTTTGTGCTTCACGTTGTGTTTTTTGTTATTTAAAACTAGTTTCATAGCTTAGTGATTTGTTCAAAACTTTTCGTGAATATTAAAGGTGAGTTTTTACTTTTAAATTGACTGATTTATCGATAAATGTTTGCTGGTTTTTTCATTATATTAAAAGTGAAATTATGTAAAACAAAAATGATGATTATTTGCTGAAGTTACTATAAAAAGTCAAAAGATAATTATTATATTCGAAACGGGACGTTCAAATAAAGTAAAATTATGATAACAAAACAAATTATTAAAAAAAAAAGTTTTTTTTGTACGTTTCTCGAATATGACGTCAGGGTAAATGTCAATTGAATATAGTGCAGTATATACCGGATGTCTCGAAAATAAGCATACGAATCAACGATGGAAAACCAGTTTTATTAGCAAGAATGGAATCAACTAAATTTCTCAAATTAATTTTGGGATCAAAAAAAGACTTTTTTCAATATTTTCCTATTGAAATAAAATTAGGACAGGAAATATGGAATTTGTTGACATTTACTGATAATATTGGTTAATTTGATTTTTTGTACGTTTCTCGATTATGACGTCAGAGTGAAGGTCGATGAATATAGTGTAGTATATACCGGATGTCTCGAAAATAAGCATACGAATCAACTTTGTACGTTTTTCGATTATGACGTCAGAGTAAATGTTTATTGAATATAGTGTAGTATATACCGGATGTCTCGAAAATAAGCATACGAATCAACTTTGTACGTTTTTCGATTATGACGTCAGAGTGAATGTTCATTGAATATAGTGTAGTATATACCGGATGTCTCGAAAATAAGCATACGAATCAACTTTGTACGTTTTTCGATTATGACGTCAGAGTAAATGTTTATTGAATATAGTGTAGTATATACCGGATGTCTCGAAAATAAGCATACGAATAACTTTGTACGTTTTTCGATTATGAGGTCAGAGTGAATGTTTATTGAATATAGAGTAGTATATACCGGATGTCTCGAAAATAACTATACGAATCAACCTTTGTTATAATAAACTACAGGTCCTACAGCTACGACTTTCCCGATCCTGGAGTTTGGAAAACCGGTTTTATTAGTGGAATTATTAACCAAATCCCCCAAATTAACTTTAGGATCAACCGCAATGACTTTAGTTCCGGATCCCGCGATAGCGAGACTATCCGGTTGAGTATAAGCTACACCACCCGGTCCAACGATGGCGGTTCCACCACTTCCGGCCGTCGCGATACCGCCAGGTCCCGCTATAGCCACCCCCCCTTTCCTCACTTTGAGTTTATGTATAAAAACACCGCTACCGGTATTATCCCTACTAAACAACTTTTTATTATTATCGTTCGATATTATTTCTTCGCTTTTATCCTCTTCGCTTTCGTCGACTAGTTCGTCGCTTTCGTGGGTGGGAGGTGACGTGGTGGATTTAGGTAACGGGTTCCTTATAACCGTCAACGGTTTGGAATCTTGTTGAAAATTCGACGGGAATTTACTGCTGTATCTAGCGTTAGACGAATTACCGTTCAATATCAAAGTATTCGATTTTCCGTCGGATTTTATTTTATCCCAAGCCTTTCTGCCGGTACCCACGTCATCGTCCGCCTTGACGTCCCTTTCTTCTTGACGCAAATTCAACGTAAACTTCAAACTGCTATCGCCGCTGGCTCCGACATCGATATTTTCGATATCCAAGTAAGTGTTGTTGTAATTATCGCCGTTTATCGATATTTGAGGGGACGTATCGAGTTTCACTGTTATTTTCGTATCGTCCGTCGAAGTTTTCGCTTCTCTAGTTTCGGATTTGGCGTTCGATGATTTGCAGGGATTCTGATTACCGGCGTTCGGACCGTATTCTATCATCGTAGTGATCGCGTTGTACATTTGGAGGAAGGGATCTCTTATATAAACGGGGAAAAAGGGGGCTCCCGGCCAATTCCAGTTTTGTCTACCTGTTTCGAATAAACCGTAATCGCCGGGGCTGTAAATTCGTTGGTTCGTTTCCGGGGGGTAGTAAGGGTAAGTTTGGGAATTGCCGATTATATTTTTGATGTTGGAAATCGTTTGTTTTTCCAAATATTTTTCGTCCCCAGTGCCAACGGGGGATTGAACCGGATATTGGTAGGGGGTGGGGTTTTGTATGCCGTAGTTGGGTACGAAAATTGTTTGTTGATGGATGATTTTTCGTTTTACGACTTGTCCTGGTATTTTATCTTCTTCGGTTATTTCTGCGTTGTTATTTGTCGTATGGACCTCGTAACCTTCGATGGTAGAAGTTTGTTTTGTTTTTATTAAGGAATTTTGCGAAACTTTTTCTTTTTCTAATAGTTCTAGTATCGGATTCGGGAAGGGGAATTTGAAATCGCTGCGTGCCGCGTCTTGCCAATATCGTGGATGCGATTTGACGGACACTTCGGATTTTTGTAATCTACTATCTAATTTTTTATTAACTTCGGCTATTTTTTCTAAAATATCTGACGTTTTTTCTTGTATTTTCTTATTTTCGTCTCGTTTAAACGACCTACAAAAATATTTTATGTAATTTCGTACATCGCAATTTTTTTTTTTTTTTTTTTTTTTCAAAAAAATCGATTTGTTAATAATATTAATATATTAGTAGAACTTACCAAAAAAAAAGTGTCTAAATCTTCTCTAACTACACTATCGTTACTATTGTCACTACTTTAAACCAAGAAGAAGAAATCGAAAACAAAAAAAAAAGAACCGATCCATTCCAACTAATCTAATATGGAAAATTAGAAAAGAAAAAACTATTTTTAGAAGAAAAACCGTCGATTTGGTACCTACACTAAACGCAAACACAAAAAAAATTATAAAAATTTTATCACTTATACGAGGGTTGTCGACAAAATTCCATTCAAAACGATTAAATTAAATCATTCGTCCCAAAAATGAAATCTATTATTAATTCCCTACTAAATATCGATCTACTCGAGTTATTTCACAAAAAAAATCACAATGGATCATATCTGGATGATACGAGGGTCGCTACATAAATTTCGAGATAGACAAATGAAAAAACGTTAACCTCGTAATTTATTTTTGAATAAGAAGAAATTTTAACCTAACCAAACAAAACCTGTACCATTCAATTTGGTATTTTTGTGATTTTTTCGAAAATTTTTGGCAACGTACAGTATCGATGTTTTTTGGATTTCGAAGGACCTTGACGAAATTCGTCCTTTAGCGAAATTCGACAAGGATTTAATTCGGAAAATCAGCGAAACGCGGTGATTCGTGATGATATTTCCCGACAGTGTTGCCATATCTCAAAATTTAAGTAGCAACTCCAATATATACAAATTCAAAATAAAATTCGTGATATTAGGGTGATAAATGAATAAAAAGTAAACGGACACGTTTTTTTTGTTTTATTTTTCACAATTTTTGTTTCTACCTTATCAGTTACGTCTTCAGTATTTAGATGACTTGTTATTTTTAACATACCTGGTAAACCCCTAAACCGATTTTAACATTATAAAGTTCAGTTAACGTAGAATTTAATGCTCTTCAAAACAAAAAAGTATAAAATTTCCTGTACCGGGCTTCGTTTTCGAGATATTTACAAAAATTATCAAAATTTTAAGGTTTTTATACCTTACGATTCAAATTGACCTTTGCGAAATTCATTTTAGATCTCAATGGATATAATTCCTAATATTTAATGATAATTTTTTCAAAATAAGCCAACATTTTCTTTAATTCCGCCTTGTTACGTTTAAATCGAAAAATTTTAAGACAACCCTCGTATATATATATATATATATATTTTAATTATCCAAATTTCATTTAAACGTCAATTACACTGTATTTAACGTTTCTAAATGTGTTTATTTCTAAACAATTTCGGTAAAAACTACGGAAATTTTGAAGTTTTTCGAATTTACAAACTTCAAATTTATATTTGCCTTTACAGGTATATCATTTTTGATATCCATGTATGTATTACCTTCAGTAAACAAATATTTAATGATATTATTTCAATAAATACGCTACCATACGCCTAAATTCTGCATTATGTTCAGTTTGAAAAATTTTTAATACAACCCTCGTATACATAACGTATCCGGATTTTAATCAAACTTCAATGGCGGTTTATTTAACGTTTTATATTCCCAAGCGATTCCGGTAATTCTGTTTTTAAAATAAATTAACACTTCGTTGGGAATTTTTTTTCTATAAACACGAATAGTTATAATATTAGTAAACATTAACACTATAGGACTATAGCAAGCAATACGAATTTTTGAAAATACTCACTCTTTAGATTCATCAGGTTTATCGACATTTTGTGGCCTGCAGATTACTGAAGCGGAAAGAAATAACTGGAAAAATAAAACAAAGTTTGGATATCGATAATTTATAATACTTAATAAAAGTTAGGTTAGAATAATCCGTCAATCATTTGTTTCGACTTATTGCATAGAACAAATACGAATGTCATTTATTTTCATGGAATCATAATTATGTACAGTCATTCTTCCGACGAATGGTTAGCATAAAATTGAATATTTACCACGCGAATTTGTTGAAAATGCAAACAGTAAAAAATTTACTACATCTACCGGTTTACCGTTAAGTATTTACATAAATGGGAGGTACAAGAATTTATAAAAAAAAATACGAAAGATTAAAACGGCACTTATATAACTGACTAAACAGTTATTTGATCTTTAAAGATTTTCTGTTTACTCATAGAGAAAGATGAAACTAGATCGAGTTATAAAATCGATAGTCGAGCCATCTCGTTTTGTAACTACAAACCTCGAAATTATCGTATCGTAGTAAACTGCGAAATATTAACTGCTGTAGAGATGTTCACTTACGGGTGTCCCGATTTAAAAATAACAGTAACATAAATTAACACAAAATTTAGTGCTTAATAATGAAGAAAAGTATTAATTTTATGTACGGGGTTTCGTTTTTGAAATTTTGAGTTTTTAATAACGATTTAAAAAAGATTTTACGTATTTACGAAATTGTATAATATTTAATACTGTAGAGATGGGAATACCTAATTGCGTCAAATATTTGTTTTTAATAACGTTTTAAAAAAGATTTTACGTATTTATGTAATATTTAATGATGTAGAGATGGGAAAGTCTAATTTCGGCTGTTCTAATTAAAAAATAACGGTTATATCTGTAAACAAACACGAAATTTTCAAAATTTTGTCGTTTTTTTTCAAGTTTTAAATAACATTTCAGAAATAATAATACGAAATTGTATAATATTTAATACTGTAGAGATGGGAATGTCCAATTGCAAACAAATATAAAAATAAGTGTTTCTAAATAGTTTTTTGAGAGAAAATATAACAAATTACTATGAATTCCTTCGTAAATAAGTAAAAACGATAATGAAAAGACAGTTAGAAAACGAGTAACCTGTTTTAATATTTTCGTAATGTAACTGTACTATCTTGACCTTGAAAAAATGATGTTCGATTTTTATATGAACTAAAACTGGCTTCCGAATAGATTCACTTACAAATTTATAAGGAAGTACTCATAATATTTAGTATACAGGGACTATTAAAAAAAATGTGATAACGTAAATCGCCAATTTCGAAATATTGTTAAAATTTTTCCATTATTCAATTATTATAACAATAATTTTATTAAAAACGATTAGAAAATTCTGTTATTCTTCAGATTTTTTTTCAAAACTGGAAAAAAATTGAAATATCGTTAAATAAAAACGAATTAAAGCATTAAATTATTAAAAATTTCGTAATTTTCACTCGATTCATATAAATTATGATAACAAAAAACAATTTTTAATACGGTGTTAGTCAAAAAATAATCTTACCAAAATAAAAAAACACTTTCCGTCGAAAACCATCGTAGCAAGTTGATGAATTGACTTCTGTCGACCAATTCACCGACTACATTAATCGCTGAAGTAGCTGCCGATTACGCCGAGGTGACTGTGTGTAACGGCGACGTCCGTGCTGCCTTTTTAACTCTTCATCCTTCGGAGAAGACGATTTCGGACCTTCTCCGGCGGTGGTCAACGGTCCGTTTGTTGTGGGAAGTGTCAAAGACCACGATACGGAAATACGAGGTGTCGAACGCCGTTAGGTACATTCAAAAACGAAATTAACCAGATTTTATACATAAAATCTACTAAATATAAACAAAAATAAAATTTATTTGTGCCCTAATACGACCTGTAATATATCTACTGAGATTTACGTTACGTGAACTTAAGTAAAGACATACGTTATATTCATGTCTTATTATTACTTCGTTATGTTGAAAAGAGATAGCTATATAAAGCATTAGTCATAAGGTTTCAATTCGACACTTGACATTTATAACAATCGAATAGTTTTTAAAATGTTTCATCACTTTTTTTCGGGAATATTCGATGTAATAGTTTTTTAAAATCTCTAATCTACTATTTTTACGTATTATTTCTTATTTATCGTGTTTATAAAATATGAAATGTTGCCGATATAACCTTAGTTTATTTACGTTCATATTGGTTGTGTCTAAGATTCCAAACAACGGAAATATTATTTATTCTACAAACAAATTTTATATTTTTTTGTTTTTTTTTTGGAAAATGGCAGGATATTTATGATTTTTAATTAAAAGCAGATACAAAATTGAATTTAATAAATATTAGAATTACTGTAACTTGACAAAACTCTTCATTTTATTAAAAAAAAAATGAAATTAAATCAATACCTAACTTTTTAAAATTTTTCTTGATAAATTGACTTCATTTTAGATAGAAAATTATCTTCAAAAGAATTGACGTATTCATCAAAATATATTTTGACATTGACAATTTTCATTTTTTCATTAGTATATATGGAAATAAATCAAATCGTCAAGTTTTTTAAACTAATTTCCTAATAAAACGACGATTTATCAAAAAACAGTGATTATTTATGTACACGGTAAAGTAACAGTAGCCACGACTCGATTTAGCGCGTTTGTCGGATATGACGTCACTTCCATAGCTTACTTTATACATCTAATAAATATCGTTTACTTTGAGTACGTTTTTTAAATAATCAGGACATATTTCGTTTCTTTTTTAATCTAATTTTACGAAATAACAATTATTGCCACATATAAACATTTACCTAATATGAATAATGAGTAGACACTAAAAAATTACGAGGATCAAAAGCGTCAACCTAATTTCGTAAAATATCACTTTCGTTTAAAACCGTGATGAGAATATATAGGAAGCAGACGTTTACAAAATTATTTAAATTAATTTGTATTCTTTTCGCAACTTCCATAAAAACTTTAGTACAAACGATTCTATATCACAGTTTTCTTCGATTTCTGTATTATTTGGAATGTTTGGCAACGTTGTTCGAATGTGATTTGACATACGACTACGTCAAAATCTTCTTTTTTATCCATTTAACTGTAACTATTACTTGTAGTTGACGAAATTAGGTTATGATAATAATTCATTGCTATTTTTTGTATAAATTTCATATAAATGACATATTTGTGAAATATTATATGTAATAATTATATATGTATATATTTCTGCAGTGGATAATTTCGTGTACGTCACTGTATCAGCAGTAAGTGCAGATAAACGACTAGAAGAATAGCCGTATGCAAGAGACCTTGACATTCCGAGTCAACGACCGGAAGATCGAGATAAACGTTCAAGAAATCACCCAAATAAAATTAAAATTGAAACAGATTAGAATCTATATGTATATATGAAATTAAAATTTTGTACATCAATAGTTTTTTTTTTTTTTTGAAATATCACAAGAATTCCTCACAGTTGTTTGGTTCTACTAGTTTTCCATATAAAAATATAAGAATAACCTGTTTCTTCGACCGTTCTTTCCACCAAAAACAAAAAGAAAACAAGAAAATATTTATTTCTACATAAATATTTTATTTATATCTATCGATTCAATTAAACTTGCATCAAAAAATTTTCATTAAACCATTAAAAAAAGTGATAATGATAATTTTACGTACGTGGTTTTGTGGTATACAGACGCTACCGCGGTGGAATTAACAAATATTCTTTGGATACATGCAGTTTTACGTTGATTTGTTTTTATGTAGCTAAAGTACAAGATTCGTTTAAAAGGAAAATGTCTACGGTAATTTTTATATACTCTAGACGTAGTTCGAGATGCGCATTGAAGTCTTGAAAGGTTTTATTTTTTGTTTTTACCTTCTATAAAAGTATAAACTCGCTTGAGCAAATATCAGTTTGCAATTACCACGAAACGTACAATGAAAACGGTAAGTTTTTAATATAATAGTTTATTAAAGTTTTTCTACGCCCCTTGTACACTAAAAACTATTTTTTTTACAACATCTTCATTTAATAAACTTTTGTTTACTTGTATTAAAAACAATATGGCGTTTTGTTTTTATAGTTATTCAGATTTCTTCTAATTACGGTTAGAAAAGGCCTCGGCTGCCAGGGCTATTCACCTATTTAAATGTCATTTAGTCGATGTTCAAACTATTCGTGTTACTTTACAGCGTTGCCTATGTATACAACTAGCGTATACGTTTAAAATATAATTATATTCATATTATTGAATTCAATCTGATCGTTATCAAATAACCAGAAAATAAAATAAATTTACTCGATTTTCTACGTTTTATGATACGTTAATATTTAATAGTAAGTATTACAGTTATATTAGATGGTCAACATTTGCATTTGGCAACAATGTTGTACGTCTATCGTTTATTACTAACTGGTTAGAAACAAGTATGAGATCATATTCTAGCAATGTTGCCAAACTTTAAAACCAATACAACGTTTAAAGAATTCTCGTAAATTGTTACCGTGCATATACGCATTTAGAATGATAATATAATAAATATCATTTATTTTTCCAGCAAATTTTTGTTTTCTTTTCTTCGCTAGTAGTAGTATTATCCGCCTCTATTCCGCTCGATGATAATTCTTCTTTATCTTCGGTAAAAGTTAATCAAAATGGCAACGAATATTCTTATACAATAAAAGATGGTAAAGCACTTGGTCTCGAGCCACTGCCTATCATCCCAATAATAGAATCTGTTGATTTAAACGGCAAACCTGGACAGCCAATACTTGTAACCGCGCTTAAAAAGGAAGATATCCAAGAAAAAAACGAAATAATTCAAGGTTTGTATGTGTATAAATTGACAGCTGTCATAGAACTATAACTATTGAATCAGTGAACTATTTTTGACAATGTTATAAATATGGAATTCTATGTATCGGAAAAAAAAACGCGTTTGTAGAATCGATATTACGTCAATCGATAGAAATATACAGGGGAAATTAAATTTAAGGTTCACGATAATTTTTAGATAAAGAAAATATGAAATTGATGGAACCAGATCAGTCCAAAGTGGATGAGGAGAAATTGAAATCGAATAAAATCACCGATGATTTGAAAGAATTGAATTTGAAACATGAAAACAAATACGAAATAATTTCTGGTTACAGATTAATCCCAGCGAATAATATTTTATTGGAATATCCTTTTTATCATCCTTACTTCCAGGACTACGCTTATCATTATCCACATTTGAGATTATTTTGAAGAAGAAAATATATACAGGGCTTTCTAAAAAAAAAAAAATTTCGTACAAGGGAATATAATAATAATTACGGATGGTAAAGGGGTATAAAAACTACATCACGGGAAGTTATTTTTGATAAATTTTAATATTTCAACACGTTCACTGTCTTGGTAGCCACCACGATCTCCTGATTTTATACAATTCGATTTTTTCGTGGTTTCTGAAGGGGTTTGAAATTTTTGAGGTTATCCTATCTCTAAAAACCCTCGTAGTGTATGAAATTATTTTGAATTACAGTTTTCGTATTCCTCAAGGTACGATTTTTGTAACTTTGATTTCGTCTCGATAGTTTTGGGAAACCCTGTATGTATTAAATAAAATTTTGAACTACTGCTATTTCCGGGTGAATTTTAAAATGTATATTTAAAGTGAATTTAATTACTTTTTGATTATTTCACTCGATTGTGGTAGTGGGTGAAATTTTGAAACGTTTTTTTTGTAAACTTTGGTAACAATAAAAATATTTTTACAACGTATCCGTTTCATTTCGATATTTGATTCCATTTTACTAATTTTATTTCCAGTATATTTTATACTTATTTCATAAATTCATTTATTCCTAAATAGGCGACTTCACTTGACGTTTCGCTAAACGCGAGGTTGCCAATGCCCCACAAAAATTTCACATGTTAAGATAGGAGTCCGAAAATAGGTATAATGGATGAAATTATGAAAAAATGTAGATTATTTTAGATTTGAATAAATAATTTATTAAATATTTTACATATTTCAAATTTACATATAAATGGAAAATATTAATATGTGCAAAAATATATATTCGTCAGGTATCAGTCGATATAAAAAAATAGAGGTCATTGAACCGGTTTTATATGAAAATAATTAAATGTATATGAAGGTTATTTATTATAAATGAATTATTTTCACCTGAAATATTATTATCAAGAATAAAATTGAAAATACACGTTTACTCAATTCGAATAAAATATACGGCAACATGGCGCGGGGAGATAAATCGTTCAGATTCAATCAGCTGTTTCACAGGTCGAACGTTATACATAAACGCGGTGTTGCCAGTTTTTTTACACTTTGCTGAATAAAAATCAAGTCATTTTATTTTAATTTTTTAATCACTATGTATAAATGAGTTATAGATATTAAAAAATTTATCCAATTTCTCATTTTTTAGACGTTTTTATCAATTTTTGTTGATAAATCGTTTTGATTTTGGGTCTCTCGATTGAAAATTGGTTTTTTAAAAAACCGAAATAGGTCGAACCGTCAATATTTTTACCTGTTTCAAAAATTTTAATCAAAAAATATCCAAAATTCAAAGTTTATTCATAATAAATAATTTCAAAAATAGTTTATATTCACCTGGAATATTATCAAGAATAAAATTGAAAATACAAGTTTACTCAACCCAAATAAAATATACGGCAACATGGCGCGGGGAGATAAATCGTTCGGATTCAATCAGCTGTTTCACAGGTCGAACGTTATATATAAACGCGGTGTTGCCAGTTTTTTACACTTTGCTGAATACAAATCAAGTCAATTTTTTTCTACTTTTTGAATCATTATGTATAAATGAGTTATAGATATTAAAAAATCTATTTACTTTCTCATTTTTTAAATGTTTTTATTAATTTTTGTTGCTAAATCGTTTTTATTCTGGGTCTCTTTCGATTGAAAATTGGTTTTTTAAAAAACCGAAATAGGTCGAAACGTGAATATTTTTACTTGTTTTAAAATTTTTAACCAAAAAATACCCAAAATTAATAGTTCATTTATAATGAATGAGCTCAAAAATGCATTATTTTCACCTGAAATATTATAAGAATAAAAATGAAAATACAAGTTTACTCAACTCAAATAAAATATACGGCAACATGGCGCGGGGAGATAAATCGTTCAGATTCAAACAACTGTTTCAAAGGTAGAAGGTTATACATAAACGCGATGTTGCCAGATTTTTTTATACTTTACTGAATAAAAATCGAGAAAAATTTTTTTTAATTTTTTTAATCACTATGTATAACTGAGTTATAGATATTAAAAAATTTATCCAATTTCTCATTTTTTAGACGTTTTTATCAATTTTTGTTGATAAAAAATTTTGATTTTGGGTCTCTTGATTGAAAATTGATTTTTTAAAAAACCGAAATAGGTCAAACAGTCAATATTTTTACCTGTTTTAAAATTTTTAATAAAAAAATATCCAAAATTAAAAGTTTATTCATAATAAATAATTTCAAAAATGATTTATATTCACCTGGAATATTAACAAGAATAAAATTGAAAATACAAGTTTACTCAACTAAAATAAAACATACGGCAACATGGCGCGGGGAGATAAATCGTTCGGATTCAATCAGCTGTTTCACAGGTCGAACGTTATACATAAACGCGATGTTGCCAGATTTTTTATACTTTGCTGAATAAAAATCGAGAAAATTTTTTTTAATCATTATCTATAAACGAGTTATAGATATTAAAAAATCTATTTACTTTCTCATTTTTTAAATGTTTTTATTAATTTTTGTTGCTAAATCGTTTTTATTCTGGGTCTCTTTCGATTGAAAATTGATTTTTTAAAAAACCGAAATAGGTCGAACCGTCAATATTTTTACCTGTTTTAAAATTTTTAATCAAAAAATATCCAAAATTCAAACTTTATTCATAATAAATAATTTCAAAAATGAATTATTTTCACCTGAAATATTATAAGAATAAAATTGATACACGTTTACTCAACTAAAATAAAACATACGGCAACATGGTGCGGGGAGATAATCGTTCAGATTCAATCAGCTGTTTCACAGGTCGAACGTTATGTATAAACGCGGTGTTGCCAGTTTTTTTATACTTTGCTGAATACAAATCAAGTCAATTTTTTTTACTTTTTCAATCATTATCTATAAATGAATTGAATATACTAAGAAAATTATTTAATTTCTCATTTTTAGACGTTTTTATCAATTTTTGTTGATAAATCGTTTTGATTTTGGGTCTCTTTCGATTAAAAATTGGTTTTTTAAAAAACCGAAATAGGTCGAAACGTGAATATTTTTACTTGTTTTAAAATTTTTAACCAAAAAATACCCAAAATTAATAGTTCAAAATGAATTACTTTCACCTGAAATATTATAAGAATAAAATTGAAAATACACGTTTCACAAATAGAAGGTTATACATAAACGCGATGTTGCCAGATTTCTTTACACTCAAACAAACATAATTTTCGTGGATATGATACAATTTTGAATAAATGAATAAAAATGAAAGTGAAAAAATATGTACAACGAACCTCTATAAACTCCAACTTACCATGTTTACGTCTCCGTCGAATTACTTGGCAACATCGTCGTCGTATAATATTCCGTCGTCGTTTCTTCCGTTGTTGCCGCATCATCTCCAATTTCATCAACAATCCTATCTTTCCCGGAATTCAACTGCTCGGTCTCGAGAGCCAAATCCGCTTTGTATTGATCGCTCGGTCTGGGAAATCTTGAACTGTACGGTAACAAATCAACAGCTTGAACGTGAGCTCTAACTGAAACTCCAGGTGGTACCGTTAGATAACTATCCCCCACGTTAGTTATTAAAGCTCCTCGACATCTCGGACACTCCTTACCAGGATTTTCGATCGTTATAAACGGACCTTTATTTCCTTCGGCCGAATTAGGTCCTTTAGTGCCACTTCCAAACAATCCTAAATCGTCACTTCCTTCCGAACCACCTACACCACTTGTAGACGGTCTTGTAGTCGTCGGTTGCTTCCCATTTCCTCTTCCAACGCCATTTCCTTGGTTTCCATACTGTCCTTCTTCTCCAGGAGGAATATACTCATTGGAAGGTTTGGAGAAATCATCTTCAGAAGGTTTATTAGAACTTCCAGCGATGTTTCCGTTTCCTTTACCAGTTCCGTCGTTTCCGGCTTGTTTTTTACCACCAGTATCACCGAAGAGGTCATCGAAATCGGTCTCGTAACCGGAATTAGCCTCATCCAAAGGTTTTTTATCGCCGAAACCAAAAGGTCTGCTTCCTCCAGGTCTAGTTACCCCACCAAAACCATCACCATCTTTTCCCATACCGTTATCATCTTCGGTAGTTGCGCCATCAGGTTCGGCAGGTCTAGCGCCAGGTCTGCCATGTCCAGTTGCGGCCGTATCGAAAACATCCCCATCGTTATAATCGTAAAAGTCCGGAGGAACGATTTCAGGACGATTGAACGGAAATACTGTAGGTAGATGTGGACCTTTAACAGTTTTAAGGACTCTGTAACCAGTTTCAGGTCCTGCTATGTAATGAACTGAATGTTGAACGCCTTTATCGTCCAGATAAGTGTACGATCCTCTAACGTGTCCCGTGGAATCACTAGTTTCGGTACGTCTCTGATCTGGACCGGCGGAAACGAATCTGAAATAACGTTTCCTGTAATTCGTAACCAAATTTTTATTTTTTTTTTTCATCTTACTTATAACTCCCGTCTAAGCCCCTTTGTATCGAGGTTCTACCTCTCGGAATCGGTCTGCCTCGGCCTCTGAAATAAAGCGGACCGTACGCTCGGGGATTCGAGTCTGGAAAAGGGGTTTTCACGTGGAAACCTGTCCGTTTGCCGGCGATGTATTCGACGTTATGCCGTTCCCCTACATCATCCGTGTACGAATACCTACCGGATACGTCTCCTAATCTGTTAAAAGCGACGAAAAATTGATTATTCGTACCGCCATCGCGATTAATCACCTACCTGTTCGAGTTTTCGTCTCTGTTGTACGTTTTAGTTCTGAAAGAAAAATTGTAACTCGGATCTTCGTATGGATCAAAAAGAGGATCATCTTTTGATCCCACAGCTCGAGGTCCTGATTGGTTCAAATCGTACTTTCTAATTATGTTTTTACCTCTAGGACGAAATCCCCTTGGTCCAGCTGTATAAACTGTATTATCTATACCACCTGTATAATAACATACTAATTAATATATTTTCTAATCATAAAAATTAATTTTCAAAACATTTCGTATTTATTTCGTTAGAATTGAAAAATAAAACTAAACGTGGCAACGTAGCATATTATATAAATTGTTGTCTACAGTTAGTGAGTGGATTTTATTGTTAATAGATAAATTTATAACGTGTTTTTATAAACTGTATTATCTACACCACATGTATAATAACATTAATTAAAAAAAAATACTAATTAATATATTTTATAATCATCAAAATTAATTTTCAAAACATTTCGTATTTATTTCGTTATAATTGAAAAATAAAACTAAACGTGGCAACGTAGCATATTATATAAATTGTTGTCTACAGTTAGTGAGTGGATTTTATTGTTAATAGATAAATTTGTAACGTGTTTTTATAAACTGTATTATCTACACCACATGTATAATAACATTAATTAAAAAAAAATACTAATTAATATATTTTATAATCATCAAAATTAATTTTCAAAACATTTCGTATTTATTTCGTTATAATTGAAAAATAAAACTAAACGTGGCAACGTAGCAAATTATATAAATTGTTGTCTACAGTTAGTGAGTGGATTTTATTGTTAATAGATAAATTTGTAACGTGTTTTTATAAACTGTATTATCTACACCACATGTATAATAACATTAATTAAAAAAAAATACTAATTAATATATTTTATAATCATCAAAATTAATTTTCAAAACATTTCGTATTTATTTCGTTATAATTGAAAAATAAAACTAAACGTGGCAACGTAGCAAATTATATAAATTGTTATCTGCGGTTAGTGAGGGGATTTTATTGTTAATAGATAAATTTGTAACGTGTTTTTATTGTTTTTAATTACCTGTTTTTGGATTTCTTCCTCCGAATTCTCCATTAACGACGTTCTGTCTATTTCCTTGCGCGTAATGGTACGAATCGGGGTTATTGTAACCAAATTCGTACGCGCCATTTTTATACAGAACGTTGAAATCGTCGTCGTCGGCTTCGGTTTCCTTAACTAATATCGCAATTAACAAAATCGGGATTATTTTAATCTGAAATATATTTATTTTTAAGAATAATTAACGATATTGATAAGAAAAATATTTTTTTCCACTCAAAAAACACGTTTTTATTTTAATATTTCAATATTTCTATTAATTTGACATTGTTGCCGGATGTAATACATTGACTATGAATGGAATTGTGGATTTTTTATTATTTGACATCTCGAAATATCCATAGAACACTAAAATTACGAATAAATCACTTCACTTCTTCTTCTTTTTCTTACTAACCAATAAGACACTTCACATTTCACGATAATCCTAAAAAAAATAGTTGAAACTCACTTTTTCAGAAAACAATGTTTCGAAAATAACCAAATTTCCCATCGTCTTGCTTTAGAATACTACTAACGATGACCAAATGAAGAAATAACTTTTATATTCATATATCCCAAAAGTGGGGTTACGAGATTTTTTTTTCTCGTTAAAGGAACATCAACATAGCCGACCAAATTAATTAATAAGAAAGATTCAATGGATACCTTCTCGAAAATAATTGGCCGAATGTAAAAAAAATAATCTTCCTAGCGTGAAGATCGCAGATGTCCTTCTTCAACGGTCTGTTGCATACAGGACCTCACAGATTGGTCACTTAATTTTTTTTTTCAACGAAAACATTCACATAGTGTCATTAATACATTTAATTACTCATTTTTTTTCTAATTATCTTATCATAATAATGAAAGATTTAATAACGATAACAAAATTAGCTTATGTATACTTAGAAGCGGATGCATAGTCACTTCAGTCGATTGTATCCGAGTCGTTCCCGTTATCAAATGTACTCAAACGAAAGTTTTCATTAAACAGAAAATAAAAAACAAAAAAACGAAAAGTATATTAAAAAATATACCGATTATTTATAAAAAAAATAAATTATAAAATAATAGAACTGAAAGATACGTAAATAGTATTTTCAAGCGAAATAAAATTAAAAACCGTTTACGCCATATTGGAAACGAAGTACGCCGAAAAATACCGAGTATAAAACTTCACGTCTTACATATAAGGGTGAGAAATACCCTCGAATATATTTATTCTAAACAACCCCGAATTCAAAATACCTCTTCTAACTACCTGATGAGTAATTTGTATTTAAACAATAGGCCGATACATTTACGAGATAAAAGTACTGCAATTTCCTGCCATTTAACAAGGTTAGATTCATAAATCCCATGGAATTGTTAACATCAGATCTTTATCCAATGATATCGACTTATCAGATTTTTGTACGCTGACGGAGAATTCAAAGATTTTTTTGATAATTATTTATTTAGGAAACAATTACGTCACCGTTCGAAATTGGTGAAGCGCGAATGGTAGAAGTAGAAGATGATATATATAAACAGCGTTGCCAGACTTTGAAAGTAATAAGGAAATTTAGGAAACGTAAAACTAAGACATATTAGCTTATAGTAATTAATAATTATTTATAATAATGGTGTTCGTTACGTGGAAATGAGATTATATAAATTATTTATGCTGCATTTACATAAAACAATCAATTTTTTATTTATTTTAATTAAAAATTTGCGAGACTCTGTATACAAATTTTCCCATCAATTACTCACGATTCTTCCATTATCAATCAACGTGAACAAACTTAAGTCAAAACAATTAAGAATTTGATCACTCATTAAGATTTATTATTAATATGGCAGTTTGTGTCCTCACTTAAATCTGATAAAACCATTACTTATTCTTTTGTTATTTTTAACGCAAATAATTAAAAGTCGACAAGGTTATGGGTATATATAATTTTTTAATAATGTGAATTCAAACAAACCAAACGATTCATAACGATAATTTTGTTCCTAATACCTAAAACTCAAATATACGTGTTTCGCCATCTCTCGTCGATGTTATGAACTCGATATGTATAAAATTCAAATATTGTACAGATTTCTATAACTTGATATTCGACGTATAGAAACGAGGTTGCCAAATTTAACTTTTAGTCGAATTTCTAATATATTAAGTATCATTAGTATGTTGAATAAGTACTAAAAATAACCCCCTCGAAAGTTTTCAATGTTTTTGAAGACTTTTATATTTTTTTTAAATGTGTATATAAAGTTTTTTCCCAATTTTTCAATTCTTATACCTTTTTTAATTATAAATTGTATTTTTAGGTCTCATTTTATTGTAATTGTTTTGTTAACTCCAAATCTTTACGTTTCGATCTAATTTATGATAAAATTTTTCAGAATTACTTATATTCCAATATTTTCAATATTAAATTTCATCTACTCCACTTTTTAATAATTTATTTAAGACAATGATAGATTTATAAGATGAAGTTAAAAAAATTAATATATTCGTTTTGACAGAACACATAGGCAACGCTGTAAAAGTGAAATTGAACGCGATAAATAACCATAGATATATTGAAACTAGATCGTGTTTCAATATTAAAACGAAATATAAAGTTATACTATAGTTATCTTTATCTAATGTCAAGATTAAACCATAAGCTATTTCTTTTTAAAGCAAATACATTTTCAATATAAGAATATGAATCGCGCCATCTGGTGTGAATGAAATTAAATAAATAGTGACATTTGTGGATTTATTTTATCACTAGATAATTTATTTTATTTGTATATGCACAAGGCATGTTCATATGTAAGTTATAGTATTTTTTTAGTCATTTTAATTTATTTTTATACGAGGTATTCTCGTAATGTTTTATTATTTTGAAAACCATGGGATATTCACGTATATGGGAAGTAGAAGAAACCATATTAAGGTAGAGAAAATAAGGCAATAAAATTAATACAATAATTTTTTATTGAAAAAATATTTACATAAACAGTTCTTTAATTTTAGTTTAAAATATTTTTTACGGTGTCTGTCCGCAGTATTTTCCAATTTCCTCGGAAACACAATCAAAAACATCGTAAGCGACATCACACGTTATACCAGGTTCTAAAAAAATATTACCAAACTTGTATTTGGCACAGAATAAAATATCCAATATCTCAACGTGGCAACAATGTATTTACTTCGATTTTTGACGTTACTTTAAAGCGCGGTATATAATCAAGTTTGAAGTAAATACGTTTTTAACACGCGCGGCGTAAGTAGTGTAAAATACAAGTACGAACCATTTAAAGAATTAGGTGAAACTAAATATTTCTTTTCGGCCATTTTTAAACAAATATTGACAGATGTTATGGTAGCTCTGACGTACTCTTTATGTTCAATACCACTAGTGTATAAGGCAACAAGCCCATCTGTAGTTGGGAATCCATTTTCATTAACCTGAAATGGTCTAATCCAGCAAAAAAGTATTTCCGCGTCGTTTTTTATGTAATTATGTGTATAAAAGGTTAGTTTCATATTTATTTTTTAAATTATAACGAAATTTCGATGTTAATTTCACTCAATTACATCAATAAAAAGTGAATTAATTTGCCTGTAGGAATTAGTGTAATTATTAAATGAATTACAGTGCTTAAAACTGAAATTAGTGTCTTTAATAGTGCGAAAACTCAAAAATTACTCACAGCTTTCATTTTCCTATAAACGCATTGTAGTAAACACTGAAATAAAAAAAAAATATGTATACAGAAATTGAGTGCGGATGTCTCACGGCCTTTCTATAATTAAACCCCATTAGTTAATTTAATTTCTAATCAATGAAACCCATATACCATGAAAAAGTCGTAACCTTGTACAGAATAAACCACGAATACTATTTAACTATCCGTGAAACAAAAAATTACTGAATTTTAAATGTTTTCTAAAGGACATTTAAAACAATGGAAGCGTGTTTTTTCGTAATAAACATTATTTGAACTTACCCCCGCAATTCTTTTCTCGTCGTCGCTAAAAGCAGCCCTTTTAGCCCGAGTATGATGATTCTCATTCACATTTAAAATCTCTAGTGCCTCTATAATCACAATTTAACAAACTTAAATTGGCGAATAATATTAGACTTGTATTCATGATTGTTTTAGTCACTTGGTTTATTTGAAAAAAACATCAAAATAAATATGCGTTGAAAATATTTATAGAGAACCAGCTGTTATGACATCTAGAAGGCGACGCCATATTGTGGTATGATGTAACCATAGATAAAGGTTAAATACAGAGTAATAATTATAAATTTTTGACATCTGTTCTTTTTTAATATTTTCACGAAAACAAGCGAATATTAATCAAATTTAACAAGTCAAATTATTCATTATTTATATACTTGGTCGATAGCAAGTACTGTATAGCCGGAGATTGCGCAGAAAATATCATTTAAAGGCTTCCAAAAACGGTCCAGATTAACAAGTTGGAACAAACCTATTATATAGACAGTTTGGGTATCGGGTATGTTGCGCGCTGCACTAATGTTATAATCGTGTAGACAATATATACAGGGGGAAGTTAATGTGTAAATATTTTAATGTGAGTAATGTTATGTACCTGTTTGATTTATACAATAAAATTATTATTAGTAGTATGATTTCGATGAATAGTTAATATAATATACCTGAAAGTATGGCTAATTTGATTTCATCTTGACATTGGTTTATAAATTCTTCGACCTTCCTCGGTGCCGAGGCAGGAATTTCGCATTTATTTGTGTAATTAGACTAGAACAAATTAAATTTTTCAATTCTAATAATTACTTGACTTTATATTTTAAGTATAAAATAAATATTGAGTAAATATAACATATAATGGTATATGATAGTTTAAATAGATAACATTTTCGGTTTTCAGGAAGTCGTTACCTTCATTTTTTACGGAAGAATGAACAATAATTATATTTAATGATATGAATGATGATAAAATAACAAGGATAATGAAGTTTTTGTTTTAAATTTTGGGTTCCATAGGAAACTATGTAATAAAATTCTTATATTTCGTAATATTATGAAATGTAGACAATTTGACTACTTGAATTAATGAATTACTATATAAATTCTACAAATTAGTTGATTTTTTTGTTAATAAAGAAACATGTACGAAAAAACCAAAATTTAACTCTAGTAAATTTATAGATATATATAGAGGTGGGACTATCCCTTACGACGAGTTCCAAAATAACTATTTTCTCGAACTAATTTTTGACAGTTGTCTTCGTATTATTTAGTTCGTTTTATGTTTAGTCATGATTTTAAATAATAAAAAAATTGTTTTTATTTATAAGTAGCCCAAAAGTTGTAACGATAAACCTAAAGAAAATATTTTAACTTTAAAGTAGGCAACCAACAATATAGTACATAAAAAAATGACCGATAGAAATGAAATACTTTAGTGTTATTCAAAAAATTTTTACCTGTTTAATTTCTGCGCTTAAAACTGTAGCAGTACCGGTTAAAATTAAAATAATCGATGCGTAAAACATTTTTTTTCCAATAAAGTATTTACGAATGAACTACCAAACCATGAATGATGAACAGTGATTTAAAAATACCATATAATTGGAAAAATTGCACAATTTCTACAACTTCGACTTCACCTACTCTCGTTTTTCCCACTACGTACCAAGGGTGGTCTGCATTGGTTGAATAAACTCACTTTATATTGATGTGGTTTGAAATGCAGTAGCGTGCATCAATTTTTTATATAAAAACGCTTAATTTTACGTGTACATGTTGAAAATAAAACATAAAATTATGTGCAACGCCTATGTGTTTGTTTAAAGACTTTCTCTGCGTTAAATAATCATCGTCAAAGTGGGTTAGACCTAAAATGATATGTGAAAAACATCTATTCTTCTTACAAATCTGTGTAAAATTTAATTAATTGTCCATTCAATCTTTTAAATAACCATTTTTTATAATTACGAAATTTTTCTCATGAAGAAATACTATTATTCGTATCAAAAAGAATATTCCTACAATAACAAATACTTGTTAAATATGTATAAAATGAATATAAAAAAAAATTAAACACAAAATCAAAAGTTTATTTGCCAAAAAAACGATTTTATAAGTAGTATATTGAATTGGAAAAACAATATTTTGATGTTCCCTCGTATAAATTGTACTAAATATAGGCAACCATCTTTATACGTAATCGTTACTGTAAAGGGTTATCGTTATAATAACCGTTATTTGATCAAGATTAGTAGTGGACAGGTTGACCGGTAACGTGACAAATCTACGCGTGACGTCATTTTTTTCGAAAGGCAGAACATAAAAATTACAAGGTTTTTGTCGATTTCTTTTGCTATAAAGATAACCACAGCAAAGGCACAAATCAATTGTAAAAATTGATTTTTTTCCGATAGTTTAAAACAAATGACGTAACTGTTTCACCTTTCCCTCTCTTGCATCCACCTTATCGGGCGACCTATTCTCTACCAACCTTGTTATTCGATAACCTCAGAAGTAGAAATTGAAATGTCAGTTGTCTCTAGTGCTTCAAGTCGTATTACCCATATTTGGTTTTTAAATGGAAGGATCAATGATTAGAGTTTAAAAAAAATCAAATTTTTATGACGTAATTGAATTATTAATATTATTTACAAATACTAGTCATTGAAATAATGCAAAAGTATTTTAATTTAACAGAAGTGAATCAGTGATCGTTGTAATAGCTAGAAACATTTAAAACGACGCTTTGTTTAAGTTTTCTTTATAAAAAGCGATAAAGTTCAATTTGTTATTAACTTGAGAGATTACGTTTAGTTTGATAACAAGAACTAGATAATATATGAGGCAGTTGAAATAATCATTCCGAGTGGATACGTATTAGACGCAACATGGATTTGAAAGTTTTAAAACGATCGAGATTGATACATCTATGTTTAGCAATAACGTTTTTCACGTCGGGAATAATAGTGAATTTAGTACAGTGTATACTCTATTTGTGTCTTAGGCCTTTTAACAAATGGTTATATCGTAAAATAAATTGGTATTTGTGCTACACGATATACTCACGTAAGTCTTTCTAAATAATTTGGATTAAATTTAATTAATTCATTTCAGAATTAGTTTGTCTCGGAGATTGGTGGTCACAGTCGAAAATATACGTATACACTGATAAAAAAGTATTCGATAAATATTTTGGTAAAGAACATGCTTATTGTATAATGAATCACACTTATGAAGTAGATTGGTTAATAGGGTGGATGATTACGGATAAATTACATTTATTAGGGGTGAGTTGGTATTTTGTTGTAATTCCACCCTATTAGGTGTTTATTTTTAGAATTGTAAGGCTTATGCCAAGAAAGTGATACAGTACATCCCCGTGTTAGGTTGGGCTTGGAAATGCTCCGAATTTGTATTTTTGGAAAGGAATTTCGATAAAGATAAAGAAATAATTAATAAACAAATTACCGAATTGTCCGAGCATCCAGATCCAATGTGGGTGAGTACGAATTCTAAATATTTTTCATTTTATTTATTTGTAATTTAAATCGATTTAAACAACTAAAAATATAATTAAAAATCGTTTTTTTTGTTCATTTATACCAAATTCGAAGTTTTAATATACGAGGGGTGATCTAAAAACACAGTGAAATAATTTTCTTATAATGGCTTTAGTGTGATGGTGTTTGCAGTGTATAATGAAAAATAGATTTCGAACAACTTAATAACGCTCAAATTTTGGTTAAAGTCGAAAAAAGTGTCAAAACAGCATGTGAAATCATAAAATACGTCTATAGTGATAACCTGGTGATTTTGAAAGTGTTTTAAAGTGATTTAAAAGTGGAAATGAATCAGTCGGGAACTAGAAATGTTTGTTCAAAAAAATAAGCAGAAAAAGGCTGTTCAAAAGTCTTTTTATCTCTTCACAACAACTTGAAGTGGAAAAAAGTGTCAAAACAGCTGGTGAAATGTCAAAATCTCTCTATAGTGATAACATAGTGACTTCGAAAGTGTTTACAAGTGATGCGATTAGTTTAAAAGTGGAAATTATTCAACTAAGTACCAGCGATCTTGTTTAACTTCAAAAAAGATGAAAATCTGAGAAAATTCGATCAAAGTGTTTGTTTAAACATGTAATAAGGGCGCTGGAACGATAAGCGGAAAAATAAACTTGAAAAATGGCCTAAAGGTCGTTGATTCGACAGTTATGGTTCCTCAAAAGTCTTCAACACCAACAATTCCACCTTTTTTTTTTTCAAATTTCGAAAATGACTTAAAAAAATCGCGACGTTTTGTTACCAATTTTGATATTAACAAGGCCATTATAAAATCAATGGAAATAATTCGAAAGGAAACGTTTTAGGAACTCTTTCAGTTATGGATTTAACATTGGGATACATGCCAAAAGCAGTATTTTGAATATTAATTCATATTAGTACTGAATTCATCATAATTTTAAACCAACCTCGTAATAATTAATAATCATTGTTTTGGTTGGACAAAACATGATGTAATGCATGACGAATCTATTTTTCCTAAATAGATTCTCTGCATATCAATATGATTTTGAACTTCTATTTTTAAAAATTGTTCAAACCAAATTTAATGTCGTATAGACAGAAATATTATTTTGAAAATAGGTTTTGATACGAATATAGTTCAAATAAAAATTAGAATTACCAATATTTACACATTTTTCTCGTAATAACGAATCGTTTTTGTTGTTCAGTGGAAAAATTTCTATTTCAAACTTAAGCATGTATTGTAGATTCGATAAAAACATGAGTGTTTAATTTTTGTAACAAAAAAAACCATTTAAAACTGTATTTCGTTCGATATCTTATCATTTTGGGTCTTTATCTAATCTCATATTTTTTTTTTAAGTAACTAACTAATTTCAATTATATATTAATAATTTTATTTAAAAATATCTTTTTTGAGGTTAGGTTAACTGTATCTCCAGAATACCTCCCATTTATCATACAAAAGGTTTTTGTTTTCAATTTTAAATTTGAATATCCATTATTTACATACTTATAACTCATAAACGAATGAAAACATTTATGCTAAAGTATTTTTTGTTACCATTTACATAATAAGTAAGAAATAAATTCGAAATTTTGTATTTGCTTAATTAAAAAATTGTTTAACGAACAATAGTTTAATATTGTGAAGGTCGACTACTTAATTCATAAGCTCCTCGTTTATTTTTATTTTTTTCGTGCATAATTACGAATTACCCACAGCCAATACTGATTACATATCTTATAGTCCTGGTAAAAACAACTGAATTTCAAATTTTATTTTCGACAATTTCTCATGTTCTCATCACTTAACCTCACTTAATCACCTAATCTAACAAATAATTTTAAATTTGAATAAAAAATTCGTAATTCATTCTATACTGAATTTCAAAGTAATCCACTATAAATGTATTATTGTTAGAATATGTTTGTCATATGTCAACTTTTAATGCGTGTTCTATGATACACTACATACCAGAGAAAACTTCGAACTTATAAGAACAGTACGCTATATAACTTATGAGAACAGTTCGAATTCTATGATTGTCGGAACGGTTCTATATGTCAACTTTTAATGCGTATTCTATGATACCAATATTTCAACGCTGTCAAAATTAAATTCATATTTTATGAGTTAGATAAGTAAAATTTGATATTTTTAATAATTTCACGTAAAATTTCGTGAAATATCGTATGATAAATCTAAAAGTACGTATAAAATAATATAAAAAATATAAAATTTACATAATTATTTTGTGATTACTACTAATTTATACACTCGTAGTTATCTCTTGTTTATTCAACTTACTTATTAATCCCACGATATTATGTTTAATAAATTAATAGATAAAATCGATAAGATGAATCAATAAAAATATGATTACATTAACCTTTCATCTGTTATTTATATTATATCACTATTATACACGAAGAAAAGTGTTAGTACAAACTGTGGAGGTTTTCCTCCTCAAATACCAATCGAATCTCTGTTTCTATGTTCCAGTTGCTTCTTTTCCCGGAAGGTACTAGATTTACGACGAAAAAACATGAGGCTTCCATCGAATTCGCCATTAAAAACAATCTGCCCCAACTCAAACACCATCTGCTGCCCCGCACCAAGGGTTTCATCGCTAGTTTGCCGGCGATGAAAGGAAAAGTCCCCGCGATCTACAACTGCGAATTAGCCTTCAATGAAGACGATCCGATCAAACCGACAATCACCAACATGCTGTTGGGTAAATCGGTGTCGGCGCACATTTATTTCGAAAGGACACCGCTGGAAAATCTACCCAACGATCCGCAAGAACAGGAAACTTGGTTGAGGGATATGTTTATACGAAAAGTAAGATTGGGGCGTCGCTTTTGACGGAAACTGCAATTAATTGTCGTTGTAGGATAAAATGAGGGAGAGTTTTCTCAAGACTGGTGATTTTTTTACCGCATCCGGCGTGCCACGAATGGAACCTTTCGAATTATCGCCGAGAATAGAGTCGATAGTGAACCTCATCGTTTGGCAGATAGTCACTTTAGTGCCCATATCTTATTATCTCGTTAAATTGCTGTTTAGCGGGGAGATATTATATTTTTCTGTGGGAGTCGGTATTATAGCTACGTGTAAGTATTTTTTTGTTTTTTTAGTTTTAAGGAAAATAATTTTTTGTTTTGTTGATTCGGTTTTGTTATTGCAGTCTTCCTGTTGTTGAACAAAACCATCGGGATGTCGGAAATCGACAAGGGTTCCTCGTACGGGACCGAAACAACTCCAAAGAAGACTCACTAAAAATAAATGTTTTTCTAGTGTTTAGTCTACTTATTTTTAGAGTATTTGTGCCAATACTCGTGATGAAAAATTACCTTTTTTTATGTGTGAATATTATAACTCGCATTTGGTACAACAAAACACCATCGAATCAACACTAACAGTTACGTAGTTTGGTCCTTTGAGCGTTTTATAGATTAATACCCGACTCGAAGGGCCAAATGGTGCAATTTCGAGTGTTTATTCCAAAATTTTTGACGCTTTTATGTTTTTACTTAGTAAAAATTTGAGTAACATCAACTTTTGCACGTTTTCTTGGTTTCGATACATATTTTATCGTTTATGTTTATCTTCGGTCTCTATTTAGTCATTTTATTCTTCATTCTATAAGGTTTGTACGAAATTTGAATGTTTTATATACTAATACCCGCCTAGAAGGACCAAATGGTGCAATTTCAAATGATTTTTCCTGAAATTTTGACCCTATCATGTTTTTAAGTACCAAATTTGAGGGTTTTATTGATCAATACCCAGTTCGAAGGACCAAATGGTGCAATTTCTTATGGTTTTATTCACTAAAAATTTAAGAAACATCAACTTTTTGCACGTTTTCTTGGTTTCGATACATATTTTATCGATTATGTTTATCTTCGGTGTCTATTTAGTCATTTTATTCTTCATTCTATAAGATTTGTACGAAATTTGAATGTTTTATATACTAATACCCGGCTCGAAGGACCAAAAGTGCAAATAAAAGCGTTTGTTCCAAAAATTTTGACTATCATGTTTTTGCATTCCAAATTTGAGCGTTTTATAGATTAATACCCGGCTCGAAGGACCACATAGTGCTATTTTGAGTGTTGTTTCCAATAATATCGACTAATTCGGAATATATTATTGTTTGACGTATCCAAAACTCAAGTTTTTTTCAATTTTTCTTTGTATCGACATATATTCAATCTTCAGTGTCTATTTTGTGTTCAAAAAAAGTCGAAACGTCACTTCATCATCTGTCCTACGAGACTTGTACAAAATGCGAGTTGAATATTTCAGTTTTTTAAATGTGATTAGAAGACATTTATATTTATTGTTAACTGCCTAATGGTAGTGGTGGCGACGTATATTTTGTTATTATTATTTTTTTTAATTTATTTTGAGCTTTAATAAAGAAAGAAGAAGAGGAAAGTTTTATTTGGTGTCTAGTTGCAGCGTCACACAAGATTTGGTGACGATTTATCTGTGGGATAAAACGTTGTGAAGCGATCATATATTTACCTAACCTCACTTTTTGTTGTACGTTTATATCTAGAGTATAATTAAAGTCAATTGAAGAACCTTGCAGTTTTTTTGCCCAATTATGTGTTAAGTTTTGATACCTAACCTCAGTTTTCACTCAAAATATCTTAAGTTTAAATAGTTAATCTCAATTTTGGTACAGTTACGTGATAAGTTTTGACACCTAACATCACTTTTAGCACATTTATGTGGTGAGTTCTGATACTTAATTTTACTTTTTTTACAATTTTTTTTCTAAATTTTGTAAATTGCTCGATTGCTGACTAAAAAACTCCAAAAATACTCAGTTTCATCTATATTAGTTTCATTAAAACGGATCTAAAAAGTATCTATGGGACACTTTTAACACCATGAATAAAAAGCAACTCCCACTACCGGAAAAATCAAGAAAAACTAACATGAGAAAATCAGTTGTTTACCGACCGCCATTTTGAAGTAGATTAACTGTTTCCTTATATGATTTAATTGTATTCTTTATAATCTATTTGCGCATAACCTCCAAAAAAAATTGTTTCAAAGTTCGTTATAAGTAAGTTATTATTTTGAAATTAACGGTAATTCATACTATACGAATGTACACTGAATCCATAGCAATCAACAAACTTTTCTTCTAAGAACGGTTCGAAATCGATGATTATTGGAACAGATCCGGGGTGTTCTATGCACGATTTTTTGAGCCCTGTCACTATATGAATTAGTGAGGTTAGAATAGTTGTCATTTGATATTTTCACTACCGAAAATTTTCGAACAAATAGTTTCTTATGTGAATATAATATGACAAAGAGGAACTTTATATGATTTCATATCTATTTTTGATAACATTTTTTCAAATTTTTCTCGTTTCAAGATATAGGAAATGAAATTCATTTCACAGTAACGATCATTTTAATACAGAACAATGATGAAAGCTATATAAATTTTAACTTAGATAGGAATAGTCATTCTGCTAAGCCTCAGCAAAAAATCAAGTAAATGCATTTGTACTTTAATTTCTAACGGGTGTTTCGTAACGTAAAAACCGGGTACACCGGCTTTCTCAAGTATCTCCTGCTGATCCGCAACTTTCTGATCCAATTGCAACACTAAATTCATATCGAATGCTTTCAATTCTTCTTTCTGTTGTAACATAAACTTTTGCAGCTCCTGAATTTTTTTATCAGTGTCGTTTTCGTATTGTTTAAGAATTTCTTGCTCTTGTACTACAAAAATTCATTTAAATAAAACCACAACACTTCGTTTAGTTGCTAGTTACTTTTTTTCTGATTTATAAACTGCAATCTCTGTTGATATAAATGTTGTTCGGTGACATGTTGGATTTCTAAAAGACCTTTCACTATTTCGAATATAGTTTCGTTTAGTAAACAATTTGCTAAACTTGATAGAAGTTCGTAAGGTAACCTCATTTGGTATTTACTAAAATTTTTTACGTGATACATCAATCTAGACATGTTACTGATTAGTTTACTTACGGCGGAAGGTCTCTCGCCATATTCTGAAGCTGTTCTAATAAAAAATATAACTTTTTCTGTAAAATAAGCGCGTCTTCTGTATTATCCATATCTACTTTCTAACCTTCAAACTTACACCACAAAATATAAACAAGTACAGATGTAATTGATTAGTTCAAATGTACCATACAACACAAAGAACGAAAATAATTTTTCTATGAACTTTAGTACATTCAGTAACGTCAACTGTCATGTAATAGTGCGATATGAAGTTATTCCAAAGAATAATTCATATATAAAACGAATGGAATTATTCAATTCAAGGATCATATATTATGTCGTATTTTCAGATAAATAATAGTTATGGACTTTTATTATAAGAATATAATTTATTTTAGATAAATAAAATAAAACAGAAGCGTTCTTTAGGTCCACTTTGTGCACATTGTTAATCTCTATCACCTGTCATCAAATTCTCACTACTATGTTGGGTATGAGACAACAAGAAATGCGCCACGTAATACATCAAAATATACTACAAATATAATAAATGACTTTATAATAATTTCTGACAAAATTTTCGTAATTACTTCAAGGTCGCACTAGTTCTGTAAAAAAGTACGTTTTAGTGTACATCGGTGTACAGTTCAGATATTGAATAGAAATATAAGGAGGCTTTTATTGTCAAATGTCAAATATCATCCCTTCAAAATATTTACGTACCAGATCCAAATAACTCAAATTTGATATTTTTTTACTAGAATTTTGTCTTAAACTCGTAAATAAAGATATAAATACACTTGTTTATAGTTTAAAGATTGTTTACATCGTGTTAAAAGTATATAATTGCTAACGATAAAGTAGATATGTGTTTTTATTAAAAATGTATGGATTGTTTATAATTGTTTGTTCATTATCGTTAATCAAAGCAGAAAGGTGAGGATTTAGATGAATATATAATTATTGTTGATATGATCGAGTTTTTAGTTTCACTTTCAAAGCGGAGATAATTCCATCTAACTCATCTTGTACGCCTCTTAAAGAGAAATTTGCAAATTCTTCTGCTCAATTTAATTTATGTGCAATAAGGCATTCGAGGCCTATTAGAATGTGTGAAAAATGTCATAATGAGTATTTAGATGTACAGAATAGTTATAAAAATTTGTCCGAGGTTTGTAATGTACGAAATTTGTTAATTTGAATTATGGATAGGGTTGTAATTGTTATAGGTATTTGATAATGGTACTTCTTGTTTAGAAAAGTACATCAATTTCGATAGGTTACAAATTGTCTCATTGTTGTATCAAAATAATGTGAATTTGTGGAATAATGCTAAATGTGAAGGTAGGTATATTCTTTCCAGTGTAATAAATTTGTTAAAAAAAAACTTTTTAGAATGTTATGATAAGAAAAATGGTAATATGACTATAGCAGACGAATTTGGGGAATATTTCAATAATTTTATAAATTGTGTTAATAAAACAAAAGATGATCTTTGTTCTGTATGTATGAAATATTATGTTCAATTGGACCACTATTTTAGAAGTGTTAGTGACGTGAATGACAAAATTGGTGTATGTATGGACATAGTAGATGTGGTGAGTAATACATATTTTCAACTTTCTTTATCCCTTTTATTAATAATTGATTACTATGTGTACTATAAACGACCTCAGTGCTTAAACTCAACTAAATTTGATGCAAACGTTTTTATTTGAATAACTGGACAAACGTCACAACGTGGCAACTATGTAAAACATAGTATTTTTATATAAACTACTTTTTCATTCATCCGAACTATTTTTTTTTGTTAAACAAGGTGGAGAACTATTTATTTTCTTTAGATGAATACCACATGGACTTTTTGGAGTGTTAATTGTTGTAATTATAGAAGACACGATGAATTTATTTTTATTGGGTCTACCATAGCGGTTTTACTAATCACAGTGTCCTTTTATGTCATTCTACAATTTTGTAAAGAAAAAAATGCTCCAACAATTATACAACGTAAGTTTTTGTACCGTTGCCAGATCTACGAAAAGTCCATAAAACGAGTACAAAAAAAATATTTTTTTTTTCAGAATCGAGGTTTTTCGAATCGTTAAATCAATAAAACTTGAAAATTCGTCAGTGATGAGACTGAATATTCTATTTTACATGAAATTATCTTATATTATTTAACTTTTTTTCCAGTGTAGAAAATATATAATACATTTTATTTAAAATCTATATTTTTTATATATTAACAAAGAAGAATCTTATAAAAAATAAAATATTTTATTGTGTTTTTATTGCAAATTATCATTTTCAACTAATTTTTAAAAAAAATTGTTCAACTTCTACTTTTTGTCATAAATAATTTTCGTAGATATCCAGTCTAGTAAGAACTGTCATTTTACATAGATAAATTAAAAGTCATTATTCTTTTTTATATGAATACCAGTTATATTCACTATAAACATGCTATATCAGACTTTTTTTTAAATTAACTGCTGTTTATTGAAATATTCCAGTGGTTAGATAAACTTTTGTAATTCTTATAGCTAGGGTTATAATGGATGTAAAATCTTATGGTAAAAGACCATCGAGTTTGACATAAACTAATGACACATGTCAGAATTATTGACAATTGGATTAATTAGGAAATAAACAAAAACAAATTTTAGTTCGAAGGAACACACTTTTCATTCAAAGTTTTTAATAATTCAGAAATTAATTTAGACATATGGTTAAGTTAGTTATGGGTTTTGTTAAGGATTCTCATCCAGATTTGTATTTTTAATTTCTGTTTCCAACGACTACACATTACATAATTTATTGCTTAGTTGCAATAATTTATTATAAACTATAAGCGAAATAATAAATAAATATCAATCTATATTTGGAATGTGTTTAAATAAAAACTACAACGTATTTTTCTTTATTTTTCATTCCATTCCGACGTTCGGTTTTCCATTATGTTATCTATGTCGAGCTTTCTTATTATTATTTTTCTTGGCATTAGCTATGAAATTTTTTTGCTTTGCCACGACGTCAGGTAAGGGACTACCTCTGTCTAAACCATTCTGGGCGCCATTTGAAGAGAAAGTAGATTGTTTACCAGCGGTTTTTATCCCCGAATCTACGTGATTGGTAATCATCGCCATGTTGGTATCACTGGAATCTTCATTTGTTAGAGAATCTGTTTCGCTTTGTCTGTCCACTAGAGAAATATAAATAAGTTATATCTCGTTGACAAGTTGAATCAAATTTTTTGTAATTAGTTATTCGAAAAATATTTCAACTCTCGCCTTTTCAAATTATCTGTACATGAAGCAGTACAAATATAAAAAGCACATGCTTGGAAATGTTGTTTTTATATAGTAACTTGGATTGGGGGAAAATGGGGGTTCTTCTTCTCGTCATTTGGTACAATTGTCTAGTTAAAACTCATTATTCATGTGGAAACTTAGTATGAACATAAATTATGCGCAGTTTCATATTATTGAAGAGGAATTTTGAAAAGTTTGAGGAATGAAAGTGTTTGATAGTGATACTAGCAACTGTACCTCTTTAAAATATTCCCTTCTTTGTAAAAGCATTCCAACCTTGACGTTTATACGGGGAATTTCATGTGCATTTTTGGTACAACTGCCAAGTGAATAAAGTTGCTAAAAACTGTCATTATATACATGAAAACGTAGTATAAACATAGATTTAGAGACAGTTCAAGAAAAGGTAGCGTTTGATAGCAGTATTAGCAACAATACTCATTTAAAACATTCCTCTTTTTGTAAAAGCGTTCCAACATTGACAATTATTGGTTATATAAAGAATAAACTACGGAAAATCCACCATAATGAATTTGGTATAGATAAACAGCATCAAAGGTACCAAAACGTAATGTTTGACATAACCTCACACTACACTGACTGTTCTAATGGAAAATTTCAGTCTAGTAGCCTTTAGAGAGTAAATATAAATCTAATTACTACATTTTACACATAAATACATATATTTTGTAAGTATTTATCCCAAAATTGATCATTTTCATGCAAATTTTGACTATGTACTGAATATATGTTTACATAAATGCAAACTCGACGGAAATACTTAGAAAGCTTAGTAAAAACATGCTTACTGAAATAAAAATAACATTTTTGTGCAAGGTGCAACTAAAAAACGAATAAATTTCAAAAATTTAATAAAAAAAATATAATTGGACAATTTCTTATAACACAAAATATTCTCAAACTACTTAAACGAAAAGATCTATTGCTTAACATCAATTACTACTGTATGCATAAGGATTATTACTTTCTACTTCATAAGAATTCTTACTTTTATCGGAATTTTGATCCACGATTCCACTAACGGCCTAAAATGAGGCTACAAATAAATACCTTCATATATTATTATAAATCATACGTACAGCCATTGAAGTTATAGACGATTTTGAAAATAAACGTTCCGCTTCCTTAAACTTCCTATTACGTTTATCAGCTTTGGAATTTGTCGTTTTATTGCTTGAAAGATATCTATCCCAACCGCGAATTATATTCCCATATAATTGAGTATCTTCTAAATAGGAACCTTCGAAAGCATATATCTGTTTTTCTAAATTAGCAAGAGTTTCCTGAAAATTTTATGTTCGTAGAATTTCACTTTAAGAAAACCGAAGCACTAATTTACCCCTATTTCAGCTTTCCTTTTTACTAATTCTGCTAATTCTTGCCTTGCATCAATAGAACTTTTATTCGACATCTTGAAATAAATACTGAACTGTCATTAGTGTCATTAATGTCAATTTTAAAATTCGAAGGTTTGTTCCAGCCTGCCGGTTTGGAACAGTTTGTAGAACAATTATTAGAAGCGTTTAAACGATATTTTTTTACGCAATCTCTATGCACTGTTTCTGTAACTGCACTTGCCATCAAGCAAACATCGAAAAGACCATTCTGGAAACGGAAAAGTCGGTTGGAACACAAAACAGAATCGTTTGTATAACGGTTGGTGCACGTACCAAGAACGTTTTCTTGAAGCGATTCCACAGAATTTTGATATTTGAGATTTCGATCTATTTAAGAAGATTGACAATTTTGGTAATTATATCAATCAATAGATTATATTATACATTATAAATATGAAATTATAAATGGATATTTCTTTCTAAAATAGATAAATGGTTAGAATATTATAGTAGATCGAAAATATGATAAGTAGTTCAAATGTATCCTCATTGTTGCCAATTTAAATATTATTGTAAGCAAGGTATTTTGTAATATTGTTGAATCGGTGTATTTATTAAAAAAAATTGTTAGTCATGTCATCACGTAATAAAAGATATCGGTCAAGTACAAATAATGAAGCATCGACTTCATCACGAAGGTGGAAAGAAGAGAAAAATCCACAAGAAAAATGGAAAAGGTTCCAACACCCTCCTGGACTACGAGGTAAAGAAATCGGTTTGTGGCATGCAAGACGTAATAAAATGAGGAGAGAAAAAGAAAGAAATACGTTTAAACCACTAGGTTCTGTTTATATATCAGACTTTAAAAAACGACAGATTCAACAATTAATTTGTAGTACAGAAGAAAAAGTGTTATTTATACCAGACGGGCAATCGTATGATCACGTTGAAGATTCCTATTTTAAACGTAAGTTTTTATCCAATATAAACGGAAGTATAATTGAAAAATTATGTAATTCTAGTAGTCAAATCATACGGAATCCGGAATTAGATGTTAAACTTCTGAACGAACAATTAATGAAATTTGATAAACCGCAGTTTATTATATTGAAAGAAAAGAGGGACAAACTTCCGATTTATACTAAAAAAGACGATTTATTGAAGTTAATTCACGACAATCAAGTTATTTTGGTTAGCGGAGAAACCGGTTGTGGTAAAACCACCCAAGTAGCGCAATATATACTAGACGATTACATAAGTAATACGAAGGGTTCGCTTTGTCGTATTATCTGCACCCAACCTAGACGTATAAGCGCCGTATCAGTAGCGGAGAGGGTGGCTGAAGAGAGAAGTGAACCCCTAGGACAAAGCGTAGGTTACCAAATACGTTTAGAAAAAAAATTACCACGAGACCAAGCTTCCATATGTTTCTGCACGACGGGCGTGGTACTCAAACAAATGGAAACGGACCCATCGCTTTCCACTGTTTCCCATCTAATCCTCGACGAGATCCACGAACGCGCGGTCGCCTCCGATTTTTTGATCGCTCTGTTAAAGGAAGTGATAAAAAAACGACGCGATCTGAGGATCATTCTAATGAGCGCCACTTTGAATTCCGAATCGTTTTCCAGGTACTACGACGACTGCCCTCGAATCGTTGTACCGGGGTTCACGTATCCCGTGGAGGAGTTCTACTTGGAAGACGTGCTGCAGTTGACCAATTTCAAATTTCCGAGGGACAAAAATAAATATCGGCGGGACGCGGACACCGAATTTCGGGATTTTATTTTACCGTACGTGCGGGTTTTGACGTCGGAAAGAAAATACGATCCGTCGGTGTGCGAACAACTGAAAAACAGCGAAAGCGAACATTTGAATTTGGATTTGATATTCGAATTGTTGTCGTACATTTGTCGCAGCTATAAAGATACGGGGGCCGTGCTAATTTTCGTGACCGGTTTCGCGGAAATATCGGATTTGAATAAAAAAATTAAAAATTCGTCGCTATTTCCCGCTCGGAAGTATTTAGTTATACCGCTACACTCCCAAATGCCTACCGTGGACCAGAAGAAAATTTTCGAGCCGGCTCCGGAGGGGAAAAGGAAAATCATAATTTCCACTAATATATCGGAAACTTCCATTACTATAAACGACGTTATTTACGTTATAGATTGCGGGAAAATAAAAATGACGGATTTCGATACAAGTACGAACACTCAAACTTTGAAATCTAATTGGGTGAGTTTAGCGAATTCGGAACAGCGCAAAGGACGGGCCGGACGAGTGAAACCGGGCGTTTGCTACCATTTATATACGAAAGGTAGAAAAAATTTATTGGAACGTTACCAAAAACCGGAAATTTTACGTATTAGATTAGACGGTACGATACTGCAAGCGAAAATATTGCAACTCGGTAAAATAAACGATTTTTTCCCAACTTTAATGAACCCCCCCAGTACTGAATCGCTGGATTTAGCTCTAAATTTATTAATAAGATTAAACGCTTTGGACGAAAACGAAAATTTAACGCCGCTAGGTTACCATTTAGCCAGATTACCTATAGCGCCCCAAATCGGTAAAATGGTCCTATTCGGCGCTATATTCAGTTGTTTGGATCCGGTTTTATCCATAGCGGTGTCGTTGGATTTCAAAGACGCCTTTCAAATTCCTCTCGGTAAAGAAAAAGAGGCAGACGCTAAACGACGACATCTGGCGGCCGATTCGCTCAGCGATCACTTAGTGCTCAGTACGGTTCTGGAGGCGTACGAATCGACGCCGGATCCGACGTCGTTTTGTCGGGAATATTTTTTGAGCGCGAACACGTTGGATCTATTGAGAAAGATGAAGCGCGATTTCATGAGGTTCCTCTTCGATTTGGAATTCGCGTTCGATCTGAGTCCGAGGAATTTGGTGAATAACGTCAATTCGAAAAATTTGAGTTTGGTGAAGGGGGTGGTTAGCGCGGGGCTGTATCCGAACGTGGCCGTGGTGAAGCAGACCAAACACGGGAGGGTGAAATGTTTTTCTTCGATGGACGGGGAATCGACGTATCATCTCCATATGAAATCTACGTTGGAGAACGTCAAGTTTTTCCCGTCGCCGTTGCTCGTCTTCTACCTCAAAATGAAGACGACCAAGGAATACATTTTCGACGCTACGATGGTGTATCCGTTGCCGTTGATCTTTTTCGGGGATCGGTACGGCAGCGCCGCCGCGCCGGATAATCAGTTTTGTTTAACTATCGCCGAGCATTTGCGGTTCGCTACCGACAGATCGACGCGGGAAGTTGTCACCGATTTAAGGTGCAGATTGAATCGGTTTTTGGAGTTTAAAATTACTCATCCCGGTGTAGTCGATTGGAGCGGGGACGGCGACGATCGTAATAACGATAATTTGAGGGTTTTACGCGCCATCGTCGAATTCATTACGAACGAAGATATCGGACACGTAAATTTTATTGATTCCGATGACGATGATTGAATTTGTTTGTAATCGTTCTTATTTTTTATATTGAAACCTCCAATTTTCCTATATTTCATATTGTTTATTCGAAATTTGAAAATATATGTTGTTTTCACCACCGCCAATTATTTTTGTGTACCTAGTTTCCCAAAATAAAATTTTTCAACTGCCACCTGTATAGTAAAACGCGACAAAGTTTTTTTATCGAATGTTTCGTCAAGTCTACGCTCAATTAGTTCAAAAATTCATCATATAAACCCCGATTTGTTCATCTATGTTAAAAAAAATTCGTCTGGATCTGTTTTTTTTTTCGTACACTTTTAAGGTTATGTTTACTAGTGATTCAACGTCACATTCGCGTTCATTTATGTCGTTTCTAAACTTACTGAAAAAGTATCGATGTTTCAACTCAATAAATCGATTATATTACCCGATATATATTGATCTGTTGTATCGGAAAATCGATAGAAAGTTTCCAGTATCCAAAAATTGTAACAAAAACGTTGAAATTTCTTTATATATTCGTGCTTTTTTAAGGTCGTGTTTACTGAAATCTTTGTACATTCAAATAATTTACATTTTTACCCAAATTACTATCGATATTATTGAGCTAAGCTGAATTAAATCCGTAAGTATTTTAAAACATTTATTTTTTTTTTTAATTTAACCGATATATCGATACATTTTACTCGATATATCGATGCTATTGATATTTTAATAAATATCGATAGTTTTTTTTGTATCTCCGACATCTCTAATTGTCCCAAATCGATTAATGTTTGACGTTTTATATAATATTCTTCTTTTTTCTTAAATTCAACTCTAATCAAAAAGTATATTCAACCATTACGATTTAGAAATATAAATGACATTGATTCTTGTAATAAATAACAAAATCTTCATTATACTATTATTCATAATTAACTAATGCTTTACACCTGAAATTGTAAAAAGCCTTCAGGATTAAGTAATTAATTTTTATCTATGCGAAACAAATCTTATAAAACATTCTTCTTTTTTTGTCTATTCGAATAGATAATCAATCGATACTTTATGGAAAAATAAATAACCATTATACTCAAATTAAAACAACGTAATTTGTTATTAAATAATTTTTCGTATTCGCGAAAACTACATTTACATTTAAAATCCTTTACTTTATATTTTAATCGACGTATTTTAAATGATATCATGCCTATTCGTTAAATGAACACTTGTGGAGTAGTTCAAATGATCCAATTTTGACATTTCTAATTTGTAGGTTATTAAAACTAATAAATGTTTTGGTAATTATAATTCACGATGGAGAATAATTTACTTCGCGTTACCCAAATGAATGCAATTTATTTGGATACGGAAATATATAACGCTTTGTATCAATTATTTTTAGACTCTACTAAAAGTTTACCGGTAGGTTATTTAAAATATTAAGATGTTATTACAATTTGTGTTGTGTAATTTTTTAGCCTGGTCTAACTGCTTTGTACGAATCTGAAATCCAGTTGATTTTAAAATTGATGCTATTGAATAATTCGGTTGTGAAACATGGTGCTACTTTTGGTCAACAATTACTTTCTATTAAGTATGATAACATGAGTAGCGTTCAGCGAGTTATGTATTTGTTGGGGCACTGTTTAACTTACGTTAAAAATAAATTCGAACTATTGAGACCTTCCCATGGGATAAATAATACATTATTTAAATTAGACACGGTTATGAAACTACTAGATTTCATTAACCTTTCTGCGTTTTTAAGAAACGGGGTTAAACCCCTACTCATCGAGAGATTTCTTGGTTTGAACCAAATTTATTCGAGCGACAACGCTCAGAGGCGTTACGATTCGAAATATTTAGCTAGAGAACTCCTTTGGAACGGTTTCATTGTAAGGGAAATGTGGTTTTTGGTGAAACGGAATAGTGATTGATTTTAATTTCAGGATATTTTGGTTTATATTACTCCTTTGATAAACTTTCATAAATTAAAGAGAACCGTTAGGAATTTGAATCCTTTTCACGTTAAAAAAGTTTTTACTAGTGTACCGAACCGAGGGATGACCACGCAAAGTAAATGTGCCCATTGTGGGGAAAACCCCATTATACCACACCACATGGGTTGTACACATGTTTTTTGTTACGTTTGTTTGAAGGTACAGGGTGTTATTATTTATAGAAACCGTTGTATCTCGTATTTTATGTTGTAGGGGAACCAAGCTGCTGATACATTGTTCGAGTGTCCATTGTGTGAACATAAAAACGTAACTGTAGTTTGTACAAGAGTCACTTTTTTATAAATTATTAAATACTAATAAAATTTTTAATTATTTTCCATAAAAACTGTTTAACATAACATTTAATAAATATTTTTAACACATTGATTGATTTTTGCAAGAAAATTTCTGCACACCGTATCATTTTCTGAGTGAAACTTGATACCAATACTTTTAGGGGTGATCTAAATGTTCAAAGTTTTATTTACGACAATAAACTTTTTTGTCATTCATTTTAGACTTATAATTCCGTCACAGAACTTTTAGGTATACCTGGTATACTTCATATTGTTATTTTTTCTTCTTTTTCATCTTCACCATCTCTTATAAAACTCTAATCATGTCAATTTTATCTTATTAACTTTCTTATTATTTACGAATATTAATGTGCTAAAAGATTCTTCTTTTTTTAAAGTTATCCACGGATTCCATGATGTTTTTACTTTAATTTTCTTAATTTTTAGACTAATTCTCAAACACAACTTTTTATTCTAACTCCACAAACACGTTTAGGAAATAAGAGAAATTAAAAAAATAAAGAAAATCCCATTAAAAATACAACTAAATAACATCGTCAATTCAGCTTCATCATCAAAATTGTATAATTAAAAAAAAGAAGAAGAAGAAGCTAATAGACAAACAACTCACGTAACAAAAACATGGGTAAATGATCTGAACTTTATTGATAAAAAATTTGAATAAATATTTGGTAGTTTCGATATATACAATAACCAAAAAGAAGAAGAAATAGCGAAATTTAATATACAGTGTATCCCGAAAGATATGTGAAGTACAAATTTAGATAATTCGAATAATTTTTTTTATTTATCTTTTTATGGTTGATGAAATTTTTTCGTAGATAATAGTCGAAATTAACTCATTAAATGATACAGGGTGAACAAAATATAGTTATTGTATATAAACAATTTATTAATCTTCAATAATATATGGAATATTAACTCGTGTGAAGTTATCCACGGAATTTTTTGCAAAACGAATATCAATAGAGGACTCATATAATGACATTATGATAGGCTACATAATTATAATACTAAAAAATTGAGGATTAAGTGTATAAAACATTTTTAAACACGATTTTGAACCAAAGCCTAAAAATTTTCTGAAATTTTGTTCAACTGTTGCGAAGGACACTTAATAAGGAACCTATTGACAAAAAATTGTGACTCAAGTATTTTTTATAACGTCAAAAAAAATTCGTCAAGTTCACGTTCGAGCGATGACGCGCATCGTTCATTTTGATATCGGAACCTTGAAATTTTTTCAAATTTCAATTAACCATTGCAAAGGACACTTAATAAGGAACATATTGACAAAAAATTGTGACTCAAGTAATTTTTATAACGTCAAAAAAAATTCGTCAAGTTCACGTTCGAGCGATGCCGCGCATCGTTCGTTTTGATATCGAAACCTTGAAATTTTTTCAAATTTCAATTAACCATTGCAAAGGACACTTAATAAGGAACATATTGACAAAAAATTGTGACTCAAGTAATTTTTATAACGTCAAAAAAAATTCGTCAAGTTCACGTTCGAGCGATGACGCGCATCGTTCGTTTTGATATCGAAACCTTGAAATTTTTTCAAATTTCAATTAACCATTGCAAAGGACACTTAATAAGGAACATATTGACAAAAAATTGTGACTCAAGTAATTTTTATAACGTCAAAAAAAATTCGTCAAGTTCACGTTCGAGCGATGACGCGCATCGTTCGTTTTGATATCGAAACCTTGAAATTTTTTCAAATTTCAATTAACCATTGCAAAGGACACTTAATAAGGAACATATTGACAAAAAATTGTGACTCAAGTAATTTTTATAACGTCAAAAAAAATTCGTCAAGTTCACGTTCGAGCGATGACGCGCATCGTTCGTTTTGATATCGAAACCTTGAAATTTTTTCAAATTTCAATTAACCATTGCAAAGGACACTTAATAAGGAACATATTGACAAAAAATTGTGACTCAAGTAATTTTTATAACGTCAAAAAAAATTCGTCAAGTTCACGTTCGAGCGATGACGCGCATCGTTCGTTTTGATATCGAAACCTTGAAATTTTTTCAAATTTCAATTAACCATTGCAAAGGACACTTAATAAGGAACATATTGACAAAAAATTGTGACTCAAGTAATTTTTATAACGTCAAAAAAAATTCGTCAAGTTCACGTTCGAGCGATGACGCGCATCGTTCGTTTTGATATCGAAACCTTGAAATTTTTTCAAATTTCAATTAACCATTGCAAAGGACACTTAATAAGGAACATATTGACAAAAAATTGTGACTCAAGTAATTTTTATAACGTCAAAAAAAATTCGTCAAGTTCACGTTCGAGCGATGACGCGCATCGTTCGTTTTGATATCGAAACCTTGAAATTTTTTCAAATTTCAATTAACCATTGCAAAGGACACTTAATAAGGAACATATTGACAAAAAATTGTGACTCAAGTAATTTTTATAACGTCAAAAAAAATTCGTCAAGTTCACGTTCGAGCGATGACGCGCATCGTTCGTTTTGATATCGAAACCTTGAAATTTTTTCAAATTTCAATTAACCATTGCAAAGGACACTTAATAAGGAACATATTGACAAAAAATTGTGACTCAAGTAATTTTTATAACGTCAAAAAAAATTCGTCAAGTTCACGTTCGAGCGATGCCGCGCATCGTTCGTTTTGATATCGAAACCTTGAAATTTTTTCAAATTTCAATTAACCATTGCAAAGGACACTTAATAAGGAACATATTGACAAAAAATTGTGACTCAAGTATTTTTAATAACGTCAAAAAAAATTCGTCAAGTTCACGTTCGAGCGATGACGCGCATCGTTCGTTTTGATATCGAAACCTTGAAATTTTTTCAAATTTCAATTAACCATTGCAAAGGACACTTAATAAGGAACATATTGACAAAAAATTGTGACTCAAGTAATTTTTATAACGTCAAAAAAAATTCGTCAAGTTCACGTTCGAGCGATGACGCGCATCGTTCGTTTTGATATCGAAACCTTGAAATTTTTTCAAATTTCAATTAACCATTGCAAAGGACACTTAATAAGGAACATATTGACAAAAAATTGTGACTCAAGTATTTTTAATAACGTCAAAAAAAATTCGTCAAGTTCACGTTCGAGCGATGACGCGCATCGTTCGTTTTGATATCGAAACCTTGAAATTTTTTCAAATTTCAATTAACCATTGCAAAGGACACTTAATAAGGAACATATTGACAAAAAATTGTGACTCAAGTAATTTTTATAACGTCAAAAAAAATTCGTCAAGTTCACGTTCGAGCGATGACGCGCATCGTTCGTTTTGATATCGAAACCTTGAAATTTTTTCAAATTTCAATTAATCATTGCAAAGGACACTTAATAAGGAACATATTGACAAAAAATTGTGACTCAAGTATTTTTAATAACGTCAAAAAAAATTCGTCAAGTTCACGTTCGAGCGATGACGCGCATCGTTCGTTTTGATATCGAAACCTTGAAATTTTTTCAAATTTCAATTAACCATTGCAAAGGACACTTAATAAGGAACATATTGACAAAAAATTGTGACTCAAGTAATTTTTATAACGTCAAAAAAAATTCGTCAAGTTCACGTTCGAGCGATGACGCGCATCGTTCGTTTTGATATCGAAACCTTGAAATTTTTTCAAATTTCAATTAATCATTGCAAAGGACACTTAATAAGGAACATATTGACAAAAAATTGTGACTCAAGTATTTTTAATAACGTCAAAAAAAATTCGTCAAGTTCACGTTCGAGCGATGCCGCGCATCGTTCGTTTTGATATCGAAACCTTGAAATTTTTTCAAATTTCAATTAACCATTGCAAAGGACACTTAATAAGGAACATATTGACAAAAAATTGTGACTCAAGTAATTTTTATAACGTCAAAAAAAATTCGTCAAGTTCACGTTCGAGCGATGCCGCGCATCGTTCGTTTTGATATCGAAACCTTGAAATTTTTTCAAATTTCAATTAACCATTGCAAAGGACACTTAATAAGGAACATATTGACAAAAAATTGTGACTCAAGTATTTTTAATAACGTCAAAAAAAATTCGTCAAGTTCAAGTTCGAGCGATGCCGCGCATCGTTCGTTTTGATATCGAAACCTTGAAATTTTTTCAAATTTCAATTAACCATTGCAAAGGACACTTAATAAGGAACATATTGACAAAAAATTGTGACTCAAGTAATTTTTATAACGTCAAAAAAAATTCGTCAAGTTCACGTTCGAGCGATGCCGCGCATCGTTCGTTTTGATATCGAAACCTTGAAATTTTTTCAAATTTCAATTAACCATTGCAAAGGACACTTAATAAGGAACATATTGACAAAAAATTGTGACTCAAGTATTTTTAATAACGTCAAAAAAAATTCGTCAAGTTCAAGTTCGAGCGATGCCGCGCATCGTTCGTTTTGATATCGAAACCTTGAAATTTTTTCAAATTTCAATTAACCATTGCAAAGGACACTTAATAAGGAACATATTGACAAAAAATTGTGACTCAAGTATTTTTAATAACGTCAAAAAAAATTCGTCAAGTTCACGTTCGAGCGATGCCGCGCATCGTTCGTTTTGATATCGAAACCTTGAAATTTTTTCAAATTTCAATTAACCATTGCAAAGGACACTTAATAAGGAACATATTGACAAAAAATTGTGACTCAAGTAATTTTTATAACGTCAAAAAAAATTCGTCAAGTTCACGTTCGAGCGATGCCGCGCATCGTTCGTTTTGATATCGAAACCTTGAAATTTTTTCAAATTTCAATTAACCATTGCAAAGGACACTTAATAAGGAACATATTGACAAAAAATTGTGACTCAAGTAATTTTTATAACGTCAAAAAAAATTCGTCAAGTTCACGTTCGAGCGATGCCGCGCATCGTTCGTTTTGATATCGAAACCTTGAAATTTTTTCAAATTTCAATTAACCATTGCAAAGGACACTTAATAAGGAACATATTGACAAAAAATTGTGACTCAAGTATTTTTAATAACGTCAAAAAAAATTCGTCAAGTTCACGTTCGAGCGATGCCGCGCATCGTTCGTTTTGATATCGAAACCTTGAAATTTTTTCAAATTTCAATTAACCATTGCAAAGGACACTTAATAAGGAACATATTGACAAAAAATTGTGACTCAAGTATTTTTAATAACGTCAAAAAAAATTCGTCAAGTTCACGTTCGAGCGATGCCGCGCATCGTTCGTTTTGATATCGAAACCTTGAAAATTTTTCAAATTTCAATTAACCATTGCAAAGGACACTTAATAAGGAACATATTGACAAAAAATTGTGACTCAAGTATTTTTAATAACGTCAAAAAAAATTCGTCAAGTTCACGTTCGAGCGATGCCGCGCATCGTTCGTTTTGATATCGAAACCTTGAAATTTTTTCAAATTTCAATTAACCATTGCAAAGGACACTTAATAAGGAACATATTGACAAAAAATTGTGACTCAAGTATTTTTAATAACGTCAAAAAAAATTCGTCAAGTTCACGTTCGAGCGATGCCGCGCATCGTTCGTTTTGATATCGAAACCTTGAAAATTTTTCAAATTTCAATTAACCATTGCAAAGGACACTTAATAAGGAACATATTGACAAAAAATTGTGACTCAAGTATTTTTAATAACGTCAAAAAAAATTCGTCAAGTTCACGTTCGAGCGATGCCGCGCATCGTTCGTTTTGATATCGAAACCTTGAAATTTTTTCAAATTTCAATTAACCATTGCAAAGGACACTTAATAAGGAACATATTGACAAAAAATTGTGACTCAAGTAATTTTTATAACGTCAAAAAAAATTCGTCAAGTTCACGTTCGAGCGATGACGCGCATCGTTCGTTTTGATATCGAAACCTTGAAATTTTTTCAAATTTCAATTAACCATTGCAAAGGACACTTAATAAGGAACATATTGACAAAAAATTGTGACTCAAGTAATTTTTATAACGTCAAAAAAAATTCGTCAAGTTCACGTTCGAGCGATGCCGCGCATCGTTCGTTTTGATATCGAAACCTTGAAATTTTTTCAAATTTCAATTAACCATTGCAAAGGACACTTAATAAGGAACATATTGACAAAAAATTGTGACTCAAGTAATTTTTATAACGTCAAAAAAAATTCGTCAAGTTCACGTTCGAGCGATGCCGCGCATCGTTCGTTTTGATATCGAAACCTTGAAATTTTTTCAAATTTCAATTAACCATTGCAAAGGACACTTAATAAGGAACATATTGACAAAAAATTGTGACTCAAGTAATTTTTATAACGTCAAAAAAAATTCGTCAAGTTCACGTTCGAGCGATGCCGCGCATCGTTCGTTTTGATATCGAAACCTTGAAATTTTTTCAAATTTCAATTAACCATTGCAAAGGACACTTAATAAGGAACATATTGACAAAAAATTGTGACTCAAGTATTTTTAATAACGTCAAAAAAAATTCGTCAAGTTCACGTTCGAGCGATGCCGCGCATCGTTCGTTTTGATATCGAAACCTTGAAATTTTTTCAAATTTCAATTAACCATTGCAAAGGACACTTAATAAGGAACATATTGACAAAAAATTGTGACTCAAGTAATTTTTATAACGTCAAAAAAAATTCGTCAAGTTCACGTTCGAGCGATGACGCGCATCGTTCGTTTTGATATCGAAACCTTGAAATTTTTTCAAATTTCAATTAACCATTGCAAAGGACACTTAATAAGGAACATATTGACAAAAAATTGTGACTCAAGTAATTTTTATAACGTCAAAAAAAATTCGTCAAGTTCACGTTCGAGCGATGCCGCGCATCGTTCGTTTTGATATCGAAACCTTGAAATTTTTTCAAATTTCAATTAACCATTGCAAAGGACACTTAATAAGGAACATATTGACAAAAAATTGTGACTCAAGTAATTTTTATAACGTCAAAAAAAATTCGTCAAGTTCACGTTCGAGCGATGCCGCGCATCGTTCGTTTTGATATCGAAACCTTGAAATTTTTTCAAATTTCAATTAACCATTGCAAAGGACACTTAATAAGGAACATATTGACAAAAAATTGTGACTCAAGTATTTTTAATAACGTCAAAAAAAATTCGTCAAGTTCACGTTCGAGCGATGCCGCGCATCGTTCGTTTTGATATCGAAACCTTGAAATTTTTTCAAATTTCAATTAACCATTGCAAAGGACACTTAATAAGGAACATATTGACAAAAAATTGTGACTCAAGTATTTTTAATAACGTCAAAAAAAATTCGTCAAGTTCACGTTCGAGCGATGCCGCGCATCGTTCGTTTTGATATCGAAACCTTGAAATTTTTTCAAATTTCAATTAACCATTGCAAAGGACACTTAATAAGGAACATATTGACAAAAAATTGTGACTCAAGTAATTTTTATAACGTCAAAAAAAATTCGTCAAGTTCACGTTCGAGCGATGCCGCGCATCGTTCGTTTTGATATCGAAACCTTGAAATTTTTTCAAATTTCAATTAACCATTGCAAAGGACACTTAATAAGGAACATATTGACAAAAAATTGTGACTCAAGTATTTTTAATAACGTCAAAAAAAATTCGTCAAGTTCACGTTCGAGCGATGCCGCGCATCGTTCGTTTTGATATCGAAACCTTGAAAATTTTTCAAATTTCAATTAACCATTGCAAAGGACACTTAATAAGGAACATATTGACAAAAAATTGTGACTCAAGTATTTTTAATAACGTCAAAAAAAATTCGTCAAGTTCACGTTCGAGCGATGCCGCGCATCGTTCGTTTTGATATCGAAACCTTGAAATTTTTTCAAATTTCAATTAACCATTGCAAAGGACACTTAATAAGGAACATATTGACAAAAAATTGTGACTCAAGTAATTTTTATAACGTCAAAAAAAATTCGTCAAGTTCACGTTCGAGCGATGCCGCGCATCGTTCGTTTTGATATCGAAACCTTGAAAATTTTTCAAATTTCAATTAACCATTGCAAAGGACACTTAATAAGGAACATATTGACAAAAAATTGTGACTCAAGTATTTTTAATAACGTCAAAAAAAATTCGTCAAGTTCACGTTCGAGCGATGCCGCGCATCGTTCGTTTTGATATCGAAACCTTGAAAATTTTTCAAATTTCAATTAACCATTGCAAAGGACACTTAATAAGGAACATATTGACAAAAAATTGTGACTCAAGTAATTTTTATAACGTCAAAAAAAATTCGTCAAGTTCACGTTCGAGCGATGACGCGCATCGTTCGTTTTGATATCGAAACCTTGAAATTTTTTCAAATTTCAATTAACCATTGCAAAGGACACTTAATAAGGAACATATTGACAAAAAATTGTGACTCAAGTAATTTTTATAACGTCAAAAAAAATTCGTCAAGTTCACGTTCGAGCGATGCCGCGCATCGTTCGTTTTGATATCGAAACCTTGAAATTTTTTCAAATTTCAATTAACCATTGCAAAGGACACTTAATAAGGAACATATTGACAAAAAATTGTGACTCAAGTAATTTTTATAACGTCAAAAAAAATTCGTCAAGTTCACGTTCGAGCGATGCCGCGCATCGTTCGTTTTGATATCGAAACCTTGAAATTTTTTCAAATTTCAATTAACCATTGCAAAGGACACTTAATAAGGAACATATTGACAAAAAATTGTGACTCAAGTATTTTTAATAACGTCAAAAAAAATTCGTCAAGTTCAAGTTCGAGCGATGCCGCGCATCGTTCGTTTTGATATCGAAACCTTGAAATTTTTTCAAATTTCAATTAACCATTGCAAAGGACACTTAATAAGGAACATATTGACAAAAAATTGTGACTCAAGTAATTTTTATAACGTCAAAAAAAATTCGTCAAGTTCACGTTCGAGCGATGCCGCGCATCGTTCGTTTTGATATCGAAACCTTGAAATTTTTTCAAATTTCAATTAACCATTGCAAAGGACACTTAATAAGGAACATATTGACAAAAAATTGTGACTCAAGTATTTTTAATAACGTCAAAAAAAATTCGTCAAGTTCAAGTTCGAGCGATGCCGCGCATCGTTCGTTTTGATATCGAAACCTTGAAATTTTTTCAAATTTCAATTAACCATTGCAAAGGACACTTAATAAGGAACATATTGACAAAAAATTGTGACTCAAGTATTTTTAATAACGTCAAAAAAAATTCGTCAAGTTCACGTTCGAGCGATGCCGCGCATCGTTCGTTTTGATATCGAAACCTTGAAATTTTTTCAAATTTCAATTAACCATTGCAAAGGACACTTAATAAGGAACATATTGACAAAAAATTGTGACTCAAGTAATTTTTATAACGTCAAAAAAAATTCGTCAAGTTCACGTTCGAGCGATGCCGCGCATCGTTCGTTTTGATATCGAAACCTTGAAATTTTTTCAAATTTCAATTAACCATTGCAAAGGACACTTAATAAGGAACATATTGACAAAAAATTGTGACTCAAGTATTTTTAATAACGTCAAAAAAAATTCGTCAAGTTCAAGTTCGAGCGATGCCGCGCATCGTTCGTTTTGATATCGAAACCTTGAAATTTTTTCAAATTTCAATTAACCATTGCAAAGGACACTTAATAAGGAACATATTGACAAAAAATTGTGACTCAAGTATTTTTAATAACGTCAAAAAAAATTCGTCAAGTTCACGTTCGAGCGATGCCGCGCATCGTTCGTTTTGATATCGAAACCTTGAAATTTTTTCAAATTTCAATTAACCATTGCAAAGGACACTTAATAAGGAACATATTGACAAAAAATTGTGACTCAAGTAATTTTTATAACGTCAAAAAAAATTCGTCAAGTTCACGTTCGAGCGATGCCGCGCATCGTTCGTTTTGATATCGAAACCTTGAAATTTTTTCAAATTTCAATTAACCATTGCAAAGGACACTTAATAAGGAACATATTGACAAAAAATTGTGACTCAAGTATTTTTAATAACGTCAAAAAAAATTCGTCAAGTTCAAGTTCGAGCGATGCCGCGCATCGTTCGTTTTGATATCGAAACCTTGAAATTTTTTCAAATTTCAATTAACCATTGCAAAGGACACTTAATAAGGAACATATTGACAAAAAATTGTGACTCAAGTATTTTTAATAACGTCAAAAAAAATTCGTCAAGTTCAAGTTCGAGCGATGCCGCGTATCGAAGCTCTCAAACACCCTGTATTAATATAGTATTTTCTAAATTTCAATTAAACCGTCCAAAACTGCTCTAATAGAATAAAACTAAACATTTTATTGTGAAAAAATTCGTGTGACGCTCATGTTACAAACAGAAAACTAATTAAATTATAATAATCCACTAAATCCCGAATGAACGTATTAACAAGTCATCTCTAGAACAAAATAATAGTATTTTGAACCGTTTGGGGTGAAAATTAATGTTACAATAAAACCCCCAATAAAATTAGTAACGTGTGTATACGAGAACTGATCGAAATGTTCTTCATTCAGTGATAAAAACCACAGTTTCGTGTTTGACCGACATGATGGATTTGGACAACTTCTCGTATATTTTCGGCAGTTTCGCTAGACGGAGATCGAGTCAGGAACGAAACGGGGCTAAAAGACGGTCCATCGAACCAACTATAATACAATTAACCCCTCCCAATTCCAAAAAACCGATGATATCGGTCACGAAGACGAAAAATAATCCGGATATCTCGGAAGATACTAAATATCAGTAACAGTTATTAGTTTAAATGTTATTATTCTTGTTTAGAGGGTAATTTTAGGTGTCCGATGTGTAAGAAACGATTCGAGGATCCCAGAGTACTTCCATGTCTCCATACGGTATGCTTAAAATGCTTACAACAATTAGAGCGAGCCGATTTGAATATTTGGTACGATGAGGAATCTGAAGGTAAGTCTGTAGGTATTAAACAATCGACAAGTCCTCGTAGAACATTAATTTTTTGTAAACACCTCGTATATATTCATAATTGTTTCAATATTTACTTCGGACGCCATTTTGTGTAAAATCTTATTATAATTTCAACGTACAAAGAAACATTTTATTTATTAATCAATATTTTTATTCGGTATTGTGTAAAAACTGATACGATGAAACTCAAACTTTTATTAAAATTTCCGTAAAATAACATTCATAACAATAAAAAAAGTTTTTAATAAAAATAAAATCGATGATTCACTATCTAGACGTCAACAGCTGGTTCTTTAAGTTGTTGCCAACCTGATTTGAGACGTAGTAATGTAATGTTGGTTGCCTACTAAGTAGTAATCAATAACGTTACGTAAAAATAGAAGAAAAACGTTATACAGGTAGTTTGTGATTTTCTTCGTATTTATAAATTTTGAAAAAAATATAAATACATTAGTATCTTATACAACTAATTAAATAACGTCACACAATTTGTTTGGGGAGTAGTATAGCGGCGGTGACGTCGTAATCCGATTATCCTATATTTAGACGTGTCTATTTGCGTTGTTGCCGAGCTGATTTAAGGCGTAGTATTATGATGCCGGTTGTCTATTAAGTAATAGTCAATAACGTTACGTAAAAGTAGAATAAGTTATATACAGTGAATAAGAAAAACAAATAATTTAAAATGAATTATTGAAACGATTTTTTTCGATTTGTAGAATTTCGAAAAACCGACGAGGCTGGTTCAAGTAAAAATAGTTCGGCGGGTTCCGGGTATTTGAGCGACAAACCGAGCGATTCAAGTACCGCGAAAGGTTTTTATTGCCCCTCATGTGGTACTTACGTCGATATACCCAAGGGAGGAGTTTCGAAACTGCTTCCAAATTATTTATTATTACGTAAAATAACTGTGACGAGCTTAAACGATAACCACAACTTGTGCAGTATTTGCACCTCGGATAAATCAGTAAGTTATACACCCGGTATATATTAATTTGTCGTTGAATATACACCGTGAGCGAAAAAATCGCTGGTAAAAAACACGAAATTTCATTTTTTTTTTTAAATTGATGTGAAATATTTTAATTTTTCTTTCTTTTATAATACGAGGGTGGTCCGAGAGTTAAATAAAACCCGTAATTTCAGGCTTTATTCAGATGTACGGTGTGTAAATTGAATTTGTGCGATATTTGCGAAGACGTCCACCATAGACAAAAATCGTCATTAGATCACGAAGTTTTGTTAATAGATGGCGCTAAATCGAAAATGTCGACTATAAAACGTCTGATGTGTCAAACACATCCCGAAAACGAACTGAACGTATTCTGTAGTTCGTGCTACGAGGTACGTTCGATAATTAATTAAAAAAATCGAATATTTATCGTTTTAAAAATTGATTTGAAGGTTATATGTGGAGGATGCGCTGTAGATAAACACATCGACCACGTTTGCGAGCCGGTTTCTAGAGCTATAAAGACCCATTTCGCTAAATTGCGTTTATTATCCGAGCGCGCTAGGAATCTGGTGGAAGAATCGGCTCTAGCCGCCGGTAAATTAGACTCGGTGTCCAAACAAATCGAAACTAGATGCAACGAAGTTCAAGATGACGTCGAGAAATTCATCGGAGAATACGTTCGGTCCGTGGAGGATCACAAACTCGAGTTGTTGGAACAAATAAAGCAAGTCAGTTGTAGTTCTTGGTTATTTGAACGTACGTAACCTCAAAAACGTTTTTTTCTTCTTTTTTTCGAGGTGAGACGAGATAAACTTGAATGCGTACATCGGGAAAGGGCCGCGCTGCGGGATAAACTGCGCGGAGCTAGAGACGTGTCTGGATTTTTGTCGGATCTATTGAGCGATGGAACGGATGCGGAAATATTGAGTTTCGTGCATCCGGTTTTGAATAGGGCGGAGATGTGCGGCGATTTCGAGGCTGTTGCCGAAGTGAAATTGTCGGGGTCGTTGCAGTTTTTGAAAGAGGAAACGGTCAAATGCCCCAATAATTTTTTTTCGATTTACGGCGTTTTGACTACACAGAATGTTTCTCCGGACAATTCGGTGCTCAACACGGCAGGTACGTTGATTTATGGTATAGTAGTTGCGAATTGCGGTTTTTTTATTAACTAAGTTTATTATCTGGAGCGTTCGATCCCCGAAAACATTTCTAGCTCAAAAAAAAAACGAACGATTTGTTAGAAAACTAGAAGATATCTGGAATAAAGTGGGTTCTACTAGATCGAAGACGATAAACCAACTTTTTTTTATCGTGATGCTAAAAACGTACATGGAGGTTGATGAAAACAATCGACGTTCCAATCCATGTAACTTATTAATCGAATTTTTCGTATATTTCAAGCATAGGATGGAAAAATCTCCATTATGTACAAACATCCCGGCCTGGAATACAGATTTCACGTAAAATTTACTACACTCGGGCCTGGAATGAAGATGACAACATGTAATTCGCATATCTCAGGCCTGTAATAGAAATTACACACTTTAACTACAAACCCGTGGGTCTGGAATGTAGATTACACAGATTTTTGACATATTTAGGACGTGTAATGAGATAAAAACCCATTTTCTATAAACTCAACGGCCTGGAATACAGTTTTCACGTAATATTTACTACACTCGGGCCTGGAATAAAGATGACAGCATGTAATTCGCATATCTCAGGCCTGTAATAGAAATTACACACTTTAACTACAAACCCGTGGGTCTGGAATGTAGATTACACAGATTTTTGACATATTTAGGACGTGTAATGAGATAAAAACCCATTTTCTATAAACTCAACGGCCTGGAATACAGTTTTCACGTAAAATTTACTACACTCGGGCCTGGAATGAAGATGACAGCATGTAATTCGCATATCTCAGGCCTGTAATAGAAATTACACACTTTAACTACAAACCCGTGGGTCTGGAATGTAGATTACACAGATTTTTGACATATTTAGGACGTGTAATGAGATAAAAACCCATTTTCTATAAACTCAACGGCCTGGAATACAGTTTTCACGTAAAATTTACTACACTCGGGCCTGGAATGAAGATGACAGCATTTAATTCGCATATCTCAGGCCTGTAATAGGAATTACACACTTTAACTACAAACCCGTGGGCCTGGAATGTAGATTACACAGATTTTTGACATATTTCTGACGTGTAATGAGATAAAAACTCATTTTCTATAAACTTCACGGCCTGGAATACAGATTTCACGTAAAATTTACTACACTCGGGCCTGGAATGAAGATGACAGCATAATATTCTGGCGTAAAATATACAGTGGAAGGTCGAAAGTTTGTAACGAATATAAACATTGCATTTCAGTTTTCGCTATACGAGGACGATTCCAGAAGTGCCTGTCCCAACAAAGACAACAAAAATGATATTTAGAAATGACAGTTTTCATAATTTAAAAAAAAAATGTTGTTATTTTCAGTTCTACAGAATTTACGAGTCGGTAAAAAAGTTGAGATACTACTGGAAACGAGAGACAACGACGGGTTGCCTATAGAAAGGGGCGGAGATGAAGTAATAGCGGATATACGTCACAGAGACGCGGGAGTTTCGAAATCGTTACTGGTAAATGTCAAAGATAAAAAAAACGGAAATTATATAATTTCGTTTACACCAGACGTTCCCGGAAAATTAATTTTGAACGTTAATATCAATAAGAAACCCGTTAAGGTACGTCGATTTCGATTTTAAATAATTTTTTCATCCCCGATTAGGAACGTGGGCGCCAGTTGTCTGTGTAAAGAGCAGGGCCGGCGTTTGAAATTTGAAAAATTACGTAAAAAGAAATAATTCAATTTTCAGCGGGGTATTACGGGAAAATTCACGTTTTTGAAGCAGTACCAGTAGAAAATACTTGAAAAACGAATTATTTAGACTCATTACAAGCTATTTCGTATGAAATTTACTTTAAAATGATTCTGTTCTGTAATGTGATTTCAGGGAAGTCCGTTTCCGGTGATTGTGCGCACTATAAAACAGCACATCGGCATTTTTCATTGCTGCACATTCTGTTCTAGCAGAGGCAACAGAGATGCCGTTTGTGGTTGCTCCGGTACAATGCCAGGGGGGTAAGTTACAATTATTCAACATCGGCGTTAATTCCATTGGAAAATTTTAATTTTTTTTCGGTTCAAAGTTACAAAGGATGCGGACACGGTCACGAAGGACATCCAGGACGACGACATTGGTCTTGTTGCGGAATAATTTTGCAATATTCTGAATGTACCAGAACCAAGCAACCGCCGAATTTTTAATTCAATCAGTGAAAATAAAATTTTTATCGATTATTACTTTAATATTAATTTAAAACAATTCTCCAGCTTCCTGAGTCCGTCCCTATATTTTCTACACACTTTTTTGTATCGAATTGTTTGTATTTTCGATGCGGCGTTGTCGGTTTTTGTAGTTTTTCATTTGATCTAATTCTTTTTGAAAATTTTAAACACGTAAATTTCGATTTTGGTAACAAATTATCACCTAACCTAACTTAAAACGATTCCTTGGCGAATAAAATAATACGTTTGGTGGAAGTGTTGCCAAATTTTTTTCACGAAAGTCCTTTGGTCGTTAACAAAAATTTATAAACTTGAAAATAGTGGCAGGATGAGAAATCTGAAAGTGAGACTAGACTTTTGTCCGTGTCAGTTCATTTCGAGCCAAAAAGTGCCGTGAAATTCGCGGAAATCAAGTTAGACGGCAAATTCTGGAAATTGCACAGTTTTTGAGATTGTCAGTATTTATATTTGAAGTTTGTATCCAATTTTCGACCTTATAAATACTCGTTGGAACAGAAATTTTATTATCACCGTAAAAATTACAATTTTTTTATCTATCAGTATCGCGCATATTCACGTGAAGCCGCATTTTTTTTTTTAAATAATAAACTTAAATTTTGAATTACTAATATTTTTGACACTTTGGCACGTTCGTCTTAATTAATTGATTAATTAAATTAATTTCAAAGTCAAAAGTCACAAAATTCCATTTATACCCAATCCGACTCTGTTTTATATAATTTCGTTATGGCAGGCTTCGCCAAGGTTACTAGAATAATAGGAGGTTTCTGACATGCGCATGTTTATGTAAACAAACGATCAGCTGCTAGAACACCAGCTACGTCATTATGTTTACTTTTTTGTTGTGTTTATATTTTTATGTCAAACAGAACCTCACTACCATTATGTTCGAGTTATGAGGATGTGTGTTATCGCTTGTCGAATATATTTCTAAATAACGAATTTATTGTGATTTGTTGCCGTTTTCATAGCTGTGAAGAACCGGTGACGTCACTTGTCTATTACGCATCTTGTTATTGTCTTAAACCTTCTATTATTCTAGTAACCTTGGGCTTCGCTACCGAATTCAACCGGAATTAGTCGATTATTGTTCTCGTTTTAATCTGTACACTTTAACATTGGACGGTTACGTTGTTGCCAAGACTACAAAATTTTCTTCTATATAAATAATTTTTATTAATACGTATTTACAATAACACTCAAAAGTTATAAATTTGTGGTTATTTTTTGGGACAAATGTTCTTGGTTTTACGTCTCTTACGTTTTGAAATGATGATCTAAGTACGTTTCCCAAAAATCAATCCAAATATTATAAAAATTTTGAATAGAATATACTTCATATTGATTGTATTATTTTCCATTCTGGCAACACTGTACTGATGCGGTTGAAACGATTAGTTCGTCAATTGTGGTCACAAAATTGAAGCGACCAGGTCCGGACTTAGTAGAAACAGGTAAAATAAAATTGTAACTTATTTATTTTCTGGATTTTCGTGAGATTTTTGCATATTTTGGCTATTTTTTGAGAGACCCTTGTACAGGGCGGCACTATTATACTATTTATATAATAAATGTTTTTAATTTTACGTCTCTTATGTTTTGAAATTAGTTTTTTTTTAAATAATTTTGAAGAGATTGATAAAAAACTGTTGTTTCGGTTTAACTTGAGTCAAAATTTTTTGGTAAAGAAAAATTATCAAAAAAGACAAAACTTAAGAGACGTAAAATCAAGAATATTTGGATACATTAATATGTCAAAAGGTCCAAAAAATGAGAAATTTATACAAATATAAATATAATATAATAGTGCGGCCCTGTACAATGGTTTCCCAAAAAATAGCCACAAATTTACGACTTTTGGGTGTTATTGAATTTCATACAACTTTCAGTAGTAAAGGCACTTTCTTAGATTGTTGAAAATCCCATACAACAAAATATTTTCGAAAAAAAAGTTTTACGTATCTCAAATAATTATTTTTAAATAATATTTTTGGTTAAACTACTACAATTTACCTTGTAAATACGAATTAATAAAAATTATTTATATAGAAGAAAATTTTGTAGTCTTGGCAACAATGTAACCGTCCAATGTTAGAGTGGGCGGATTGAAACAAGAATAATAATCGACTATTTCCGGTTGAATTCGGTAACGAAGCAGTAACGAAATCATATAAAACAGAACCGGATTCCGTATAAATGGAATTTTGTGACTTTTGACTTTGAAATTATTTTGATTAATCAATCAATCAAGATGAGCGTGTCAAAGTGTCAAAATTGATACGGGATATATTCGTAATTCAAAATTTAAGTATATTATTTTAAAAAAAAAATGCAGCTTCACGTGAATATGCGCGATACTGGTACACCAAAAAATTGCAATTTTTGCGGTGATAATAAAACTTCTGTACCAACGAGTATCTACAAGGTCGAAAATTGGATACAATCCTGTCAGAATCGATGCCCCGAATATCAAAATACATCCCCGATATCGAAAAAAAGTAAAAAACGTTTAAAAAGCAAAAGCAAAAGTTCAATTGGATCCGGAAAGAGTGCGAAATCAGGTAAACCTTCAATTAACATCCCAAAAAATAAAACGTCAACCAAAAAAATATTATTTCCAGTAACTTTTTCGAACATCAAAGTAGGAACGACCTTGAAATCCACATCGATGGTTCAACCTTGCATCCATTACACGAAAGATGCGAATTTTCCGGTACAAATGACCACGCACTTAACTAGAATTGATAATCCGCCGAACAGAACGTGTTCCTGTTCATCTAATTGCGTCACGAACAAACAACGATGCATTAAATCCCATCAATTGATATCGAGATTCAATCCCTACCCCATACAACAGGTCCGTATATGATCTATACACTTCGGAGTTGAATTGGTTGCATAACCATCAGTAGAATTGTCAAAATTACTAACCAAAAAACACTAAATCGCGTCATTCATACTGTCAAAAGTTTGTATTGTATATTTTCACGACAGGTAGCACAACGTGTGAGCAAAACAAGAGTCCTTTTGTCAGGATTGAAGACAGAGTTGAATAAAGTGAAGTCGCAATTAACAAATATATCCTTGGAAGTGACTAGGAGCAACGCGAGCGCCCCCAGCAGTCGGATAGAGAGAGAAATCTACGAATTGAAACTTGAAAACGTGAAATTGAAAAAAGAACTGGACACGAAAAGGCAACAGTGCGAGCGATCTTTGAAAGACGCCGAAAACGCGAAGCGAATACTCAACGAATACGAAGATAAAGTAGTGTCCCTACACGACAAAGCGATGGAGTCCTCCAGATTGATAAAGCAGAGCAAAGAGAAGTTTTGTAAGTGTTTGAAGGAGAAGGAATTGGAAATAGAGCAGTTGAAACAGAACAACGAGAATTTGATCGAGAGCGTTAAAGGGAAAGACGCGAAATTTAGAAGGAAAGATGCGGGCGACGACGATAACCTCAAAACTATCGCGGAAAATAGTAGAAATTTCACGCAGTGCGTGCAACTTTTAGAAAAACAATTAGAAAACGCTGTCAACGATAACGAAAAGTATAAAGACGAAGTTAGGAAACTTGAACAGCAGATACTCAATTACGAATGTAAACTGTGCCAGAAATACGAACAAAAAGTTAAAAAACAAAAAATTAAATTGAACAACAAGATAAAAGAACAAGAAGCAGTTGAACATAAGTTGATGGATAAGATTAACGAATTAAACGTCCAATTAGAAGCTAACAAAAATATGCAAAAATCTCACGAAAATCTACAAAATAAGTAAGTCATAATTTTATTTTAATCGTTTCTACTAAGTCCGGACCTGGTCGCTTCAATTTTGTGACCACGGCTTTCAACCGCATCAAAACAGTGTTGCCAGAATTTAGAAAATAATATAAACAATATGATGTATTAATAATTCAATTCAAAATGTTTATAAAATTTGAAATGATTTATGGGAAACGTACATAAATCATAATTTCAAAACATAAGACATAAAATCAAGAACATTTAGAAGCTTCAATATATAAAAAAATCATTTATATGATTTCGTTACTGCTTCGTTACCGAATTCAACCGGAAATAGTCGATTATTATTCTCGATTCAGTCCGCCCACTCTAACATTGGACGGTTACATTGTTGCCAAGACTACAAAATTTTCTCCTATATAAATAATTTTTATTAATACGTATTTACAAGGTAAATTGTAGTAATTTAAACGAACAAATTATTTAAGATACGTAAAACTTTTTTTTCGAAAATATTTTGTTGTATGGGATTTTCAACAATCTAAGAAAGTGATTTTATTACTGAAAGTTGTATGAAATTCAATAACACCCAAAAGTCGTAAATTTGTGGTTATTTTTTGGGGCACCATTGTACAGGGCCGCACTATTATATTATATTTATATTCATATATGTATAAATTTCTTCAAATTCTCATTTCTTAGACCTTTTGTCATATTAATGGATCCAAATATTTTTGATTTTACGTATCTTACGTTTTGTCTGTTTTAATAATTTTTCTTTACCAAAAAATTTTGACTAAAGTTAAATCGGAACATCAATTTTTTATCAATCTCTTCAAAATTATTAAAAAAAAAAATAATTTCAAAACATAAAAGACGTAAAATCAAGAACATTTATTATATAAATAGTATAATAGTGCGGCCCTGTACAACGGTCTATCAAAAAATAGCCAAAATATGCAAAAATCTCACGAAAATCTACAAAATAGGTAAGTCATAATTTTATTTTACTCGCTTTTACTAAGTCCGGACCTGGTCGCTTCAATTTTGTGACCACGGCTTTCAACCGCATCAAAACAGTGTTGCCAGAATTTAGAAAATAATATAAACAATATGATGTATTAATAATTCAATTCAAAATGTTTATAAAATTTGAATTGATTTATGGGAAACGTGCATAGATTATAATTTCAAAACATAAGAGACTGAAAATCAAGAACATTTAGAAGCTTTAATATATAAAAAAATCATTTATATGATTTCGTTACTGCTTCGTTACCGAATTCAACCGGAAATAGTCGATTATTATTCTCATTTCAATCCGCCCACTCTAACATTGGACGGTTACATTGTTGCCAAGACTACAAAATTTTACGTATCTTACGTTTTGTCTGTTTCAATAATTTTTCTTTACCAAAAAACTTTGTCTAAAGTTAAATCGGAACATCAATTTTTTATCAATCTCTTCAAAATTATTTAAAAAAAAACTAATTTCAAAACATAAAAGACGTAAAATCAAGAACATTTATTATATAAATAGTATAATAGTGCGGCCCTGTACAACGGTCTATCAAAAAATAGCCAAAATATGCAAAAATCTCACGAAAATCTACAAAATAAGTAAGTCATAATTTTATTTTAATCGTTTCTACTAAGTCCGGACCTGGTCGCTTCAATTTTGTGACCACGGCTTTCAACCGCATCAAAACAGTGTTGCCCGAATTTAGAAAATAATATAATCAATATGATGTATTAATAATTCAATTCAAAATGTTTATAAAATTTGAATTGATTTATGGGAAACGTGCATAGATTATAATTTCAAAACATAAGAGACTGAAAATCAAGAACATTTAGAAGCTTTAATATATAAAAAAATCTTTTATATGATTTCGTTACTAATTCGCTACCGAATTCAACCGGAAATAGTCGATTATTATTCTCGATTCAGTCCGCCCACTCTAATATTGGACAGTTACATTGTTGCCAAGACTACAAAATTTTCTCCTATATAAATAATTTTTATTAATACGTATTTACAAAGTAAATTGTAGTAGTTTAACCAAAAAAATTATTTAAAAATAGTTATTTGAGATACGTAAAACTTTTTTTTCGAAAGTATTTTGTTATATGGGATTTTCAACAATCTAAGAAAGTGCCTTCATTACTGAAAGTTGTATAAAATTCAATAACACCCAAAAGTCGTAAATTTGTGGTTATTTTTTGGGAGACCATTGTACAGGGCCGCACTATTATATTATATTTATATTTATAAACATATAAATTTCTTCAATTTCTCATTTCTTAGACCTTTTGACATATTATTGCATCCAAATATTCTTGATTTTGCGTCTCTTATGTTTTGTCTTTTTTGATAATTTTTCTTTACCAAAAAATTTTGACTCAAGTTAAATCGAAACAACAGTTTTTTATCAATCTCTTCAAATTATTAAAAAAAAATAAGTTCAAAACATAAGAAACGTAAAATCAAAAATATTTATTATATAAATAGTATAATAGTGCGGCCCTGTACAACGATCTATCAAAAAATAGCCAAAATATGTAAAAATCTCACGAAAATCCAGAAAATAAATGTTACAATTTTATTTTACCTGTTTCTACCAAGTCCGGACCTGGTCGCTTCAATTTTGTGACCACAATTGACGAACTAATCGTTTCAACCGCATCAGTACAGTGTTGCCAGAATCGAAAATAATACACTCAATATGGAGTATATTCAATTCAAAATTTTTATAATATTTGGATTGATTTTTGGGAAACGTACTTAGATCATCATTTCAAAACGTCAAAGAGACGTAAAACCAGAACATTTGTCCCAAAAAATAACCACAAATTTATAACTTTTGTGTGTTATTGTAAATACGTATTAATAAAAATTATTTATATAGAAGAAAATTTTCTAGTCTTGGCAACAACGTAACCGTCCAATGTTAAAGTGTACAGATTAAAACGAGAACAATAATCGACTAATTCCGGTTGAATTCGGTAGCGAAGCCCAAGGTTACTAGAATAATAGAAGGTTTATGACAATAACAAGATGCGCAATAGACAAGTGACGTCACCGGTTCTTCACAGCTGTGAAAACGGCAACAAATCACAATAAATTCGTTATTTAGAAATATATTCGGCAAGCGATAAAACACATCCTCATAACTCGAACATAATGGTAGTGAGGTTCTGTTTGACATAAAAATATAAACACAACAAAAAAGTAAACATAATGACGTAGCTGGTGTTCTAGTTTACATAAACATGCGCATGTCAGAAACCTTCTATTATTCTAGTAACCTTGGCGAAGCCTACCATAACGAAATTATATAAAACAGAGTCGGATTGGGTATAAATGGAATTTTGTGACTTTTGACTTTGAAATTAATTTGATTAATGCATAGACAAATATTATCATGAATCATGAATATGGCAGTTTTGGCAACATTTTTTCTAATATTTTGTTTTGATTTAATACTAAATAGAATTTAGTTCAAAAAAATTGATTCACGTTTTTGAAATTGAAGGTACAAAGAATTGGAGAATCAATTGAAAACCCACGAGGATTACACGGAGAAATATACGGTGTTGAACGAAAAACACAAAGAAGACATCGACAAATTCAAAAAGAACGAAGAAAAACACGAAAAAGACAAGAAACAACTTCGAAATTTGGTAAACGAATTAACCACAGTCGTAAAACAAAACAAAATAACCCTACTGCAATTATCCGAAATAAATAAACAACAAGAACGGTTGCTGTTATCGCAAACGTCCGTGATTAGCGAAAAAAACGACAAAATCAAATTAGTAGAAAGCGAAATTGAAATATTGAAAAAACGAAGCTCGGAGCTGCAAGAAGAAGTGGAAATATTGAAAAGAAGCCTGAAAGAACCGTGCAAACACGAGTCGCACCTCATTTTAATCGACCAACTCCGGGAAATAAGGAAAACGCTGAACGAAGAACTAGACAATCGATTGATAAAAGAAAAAATAATAGAGGACCAAACCGAAACTATAACGACGCTACAAAACGAAATCAAAGACAAAATAAGCGAACTGAACCGAGCCAGAGAAGAAAACGGCGCCGCCGAAGAGGAAATTTCGTCGGTGAACGAGGATCTGTCGAGGGCCCGAAAGGAATTAGAAGAAGAGATCGCGCGGAAGGAGATTTTGAATAAAAAGTGCGAGGAGCTCGAAATACGAAATTCCGCGTTGAGCGTCGAGGTGATCGAGCTGGAAAATTTGATAGAGAATCGATTGGGATCGGAGCGAGGGTCGGAAATCGAAAGATTGCAACGAGAAATCGTCGAATTGAGAAGGAAGAGCGAGAGCGAGAGAGCGAAGCTGCGCGCGGAGAAGGAGAAAGCGGTCGAAGCGGCGCAATTCGCCACGCAGAAGTTGTTGGATACGGTGAACGATTTCCAAAAACAAGTCGGGGCGCAGAAGAAAGTGCAATGCTTGTTGACGAAGATGCTGCACGATAAAGAGGACGATTTGAGGACGGTGCACAGGCGGTTGGATTCTATAAACACGTTGGCGACCGGTCTGGATAATCGGCTGAGTATCGACGAAATTTTTCGAGGACAACCCGATACGAGTAATTCTTACGTGTCTTCGTGTTCTCGTTGTTCTAGAGAACTCTGTAGATCGTCGAATATATCCAAGAAGGATCAAATGTATAATATTTATATTACCGACGAGGAAAATAATCAAGAATTAAATTATTAGTGTATTTATTTTTTTTTTTAATAAATTTCGTTGTTGATTATTTTGTTTATAACAAATTTATAATCGTATTTAAAAAAAAAAAATTAATTGAATAAATTTTACAGTAAAAAACCTGAAGCCGACCCTGTGCTTTCGTATCGTGTTGTCGTCATCCGGTACAATCACATGATCGTTAAACGACGCGTTAATGGTAACGCCATCTTTGATGCCAGATAAAAATTTTTTTTGGTAAAATTTTAAAGTTTTTTTCACATTTACGACCGCAACAACAATTATTCGTCTAAACAAATATACAGGGTGTCAAAATAGTCGTTAATATATCGTTCTTCAATAAGAAAATGTGAAATTTCTCATTTTTAGGTGAAATTTCGAAGTTTTTTCACATTTAAGTCCATAATTTGTCCATTGCAACAATTATTCGTCAAAACGAATATACAGGGTGTCAAAATAGTCGTTAATATGTCCGTCATTAATACGAAAAAGTGAAAATTTTCATTTTTTTGATGAAATTTCGAAGTTTTTTCACATTTAAGTCCATAATTTGTCCATAGCAACAGTTATTCGTCAAAACGAATATACAGGGTGTCAAAATAGTCGTTAATATGTCCGTCATCAATACGAAAAAGTGAAAATTTTCATTTTCTTGGTAAAATTTCGAAGTTTTTTCACATTTAAGTCCATAATTTGTCCATAGCAACAGTTATTCGTCAAAACGAATATACAGGGTGTCAAAATAGTCGTTAATATGTCCGTCATCAATACGAAAAAGTGAAAATTTTCATTTTCTTGGTAAAATTTCGAAGTTTTTTCACATTTAAGTCCATAATTTGTCCATAGCAACAGTTATTCGTCAAAACGAATATACAGGGTGTCAAAATAGTCGTTAATATGTCCGTCATCAATACGAAAAAGTGAAAATTTTCATTTTCTTGGTAAAATTTCGAAGTTTTTTCACATTTAAGTCCATAATTTGTCCATAGCAACAGTTATTCGTCAAAACGAATATACAGGGTGTCAAAATAGTCGTTAATATGTCCGTCATCAATACGAAAAAGTGAAAATTTTCATTTTCTTGGTAAAATTTCGAAGTTTTTTCACATTTAAGTCCATAATTTGTCCATAGCAACAGTTATTCGTCAAAACGAATATACAGGGTGTCAAAATAGTCGTTAATATGTCCGTCATCAATACGAAAAAGTGAAAATTTTCATTTTCTTGGTAAAATTTCGAAGTTTTTTCACATTTAAGTCCATAATTTGTCCATAGCAACAGTTATTCGTCAAAACGAATATACAGGGTGTCAAAATAGTCGTTAATATGTCCGTCATCAATACGAAAAAGTGAAAATTTTCATTTTCTTGGTAAAATTTCGAAGTTTTTTCACATTTAAGTCCATAATTTGTCCATAGCAACAGTTATTCGTCAAAACGAATATACAGGGTGTCAAAATAGTCGTTAATATGTCCGTCATCAATACGAAAAAGTGAAAATTTTCATTTTCTTGGTAAAATTTCGAAGTTTTTTCACATTTAAGTCCATAATTTGTCCATAGCAACAGTTATTCGTCAAAACGAATATACAGGGTGTCAAAATAGTCGTTAATATGTCCGTCATCAATACGAAAAAGTGAAAATTTTCATTTTCTTGGTAAAATTTCGAAGTTTTTTCACATTTAAGTCCATAATTTGTCCATAGCAACAGTTATTCGTCAAAACGAATATACAGGGTGTCAAAATAGTCGTTAATATGTCCGTCATCAATACGAAAAAGTGAAAATTTTCATTTTCTTGGTAAAATTTCGAAGTTTTTTCACATTTAAGTCCATAATTTGTCCATAGCAACAGTTATTCGTCAAAACGAATATACAGGGTGTCAAAATAGTCGTTAATATGTCCGTCATCAATACGAAAAAGTGAAAATTTTCATTTTCTTGGTAAAATTTCGAAGTTTTTTCACATTTAAGTCCATAATTTGTCCATAGCAACAGTTATTCGTCAAAACGAATATACAGGGTGTCAAAATAGTCGTTAATATGTCCGTCATCAATACGAAAAAGTGAAAATTTTCATTTTCTTGGTAAAATTTCGAAGTTTTTTCACATTTAAGTCCATAATTTGTCCATAGCAACAGTTATTCGTCAAAACGAATATACAGGGTGTCAAAATAGTCGTTAATATGTCCGTCATCAATACGAAAAAGTGAAAATTTTCATTTTCTTGGTAAAATTTCGAAGTTTTTTCACATTTAAGTCCATAATTTGTCCATTACAACAGTTATTCGTCAAAACGAATATACAGGGTGTCAAAATAGTCGTTAATATGTCCGTCATCAATACGAAAAAGTGAAAATTTTCATTTTTTTGATGAAATTTCGAAGTTTTTTCCCATTTAAGGCCATAATTTGTCCATAGCAACAGTTATTCGTCAAAACGAATATACAGGGTGTCAAAATAGTCGTTAATATGTCCGTCATTAATACGAAAAAGTGAAAATTTTCATTTTCTTGGTAAAATTTCGAAGTTTTTTCACATTTAAGTCCATAATTTGTCCATTACAACAGTTATTCGTCAAAACGAATATACAGGGTGTCAAAATAGTCGTTAATATGTCCGTCATTAATACGAAAAAGTGAAAATTTTCATTTTTTTGATGAAATTTCGAAGTTTTTTCACATTTAAGTCCATAAGTTGTCCATAGCAACAGTTATTCGTCAAAACGAATATACAGGGTGTCAAAATAGTCGTTAATATGTCCGTCATCAATACGAAAAAGTGAAAATTTTCATTTTCTTGGTAAAATTTCGAAGTTTTTTCACATTTAAGTTCATAATTTGTCCATTGCAACAGTTATTCGTCAAAACGAATATACAGGGTGTCAAAATAATCGTTAATATGTCCGTCATTAATACGAAAAAGTGAAAATTTTCATTTTCTTGGTAAAATTTCGAAGTTTTTTCACATTTAAGTTCATAATTTGTCCATTGCAACAGTTATTCGTCAAAACGAATATACAGGGTGTCAAAATAGTCGTTAATATGTCCGTCATTAATACGAAAAAGTGAAAATTTTCATTTTTTTGATGAAATTTCGAAGTTTTTTCACATTTAAGTCCATAAGTTGTCCATAGCAACAGTTATTCGTCAAAACGAATATACAGGGTGTCAAAATAGTCGTTAATATGTCCGTCATCAATACGAAAAAGTGAAAATTTTCATTTTCTTGGTAAAATTTCGAAGTTTTTTCACATTTAAGTTCATAATTTGTCCATTGCAACAGTTATTCGTCAAAACGAATATACAGGGTGTCAAAATAATCGTTAATATGTCCGTCATTAATACGAAAAAGTGAAAATTTTCATTTTCTTGGTAAAATTTCGAAGTTTTTTCACATTTAAGTTCATAATTTGTCCATTGCAACAGTTATTCGTCAAAACGAATATACAGGGTGTCAAAATAGTCGTTAATATGTCCGTCATTAATACGAAAAAGTGAAAATTTTCATTTTCTTGGTAAAATTTCGAAGTTTTTTCACATTTAAGTCCATAATTTGTCCATAGCAACAGTTATTCGTCAAAACGAATATACAGGGTGTCAAAATAGTCGTTAATATGTCCGTCATTAATACGAAAAAGTGAAAATTTTCATTTTCTTGGTAAAATTTCGAAGTTTTTTCACATTTAAGTCCATAATTTGTCCATTACAACAGTTATTCGTCAAAACGAATATACAGGGTGTCAAAATAATCGTTAATATGTCCGTCATTAATACGAAAAAGTGAAAATTTTCATTTTCTTGGTAAAATTTCGAAGTTTTTTCACATTTAAGTTCATAATTTGTCCAAAGCAACAGTTATTCGTCAAAACGAATATACAGGGTGTCAAAATAGTCGTTAATATGTCCGTCATTAATACGAAAAAGTGAAAATTTTCATTTTTTTGGTAAAATTTCGAAGTTTTTTCACATTTAAGTTCATAATTTGTCCATTGCAACAGTTATTCGTCAAAACGAATATACAGGGTGTCAAAATAGTCGTTAATATGTCCGTCATTAATACGAAAAAGTGAAAATTTTCATTTTTTTGATGAAATTTCGAAGTTTTTTCACATTTAAGTCCATAATTTGTCCATAGCAACAGTTATTCGTCAAAACGAATATACAGGGTGTCAAAATAGTCGTTAATATGTCCGTCATTAATACGAAAAAGTGAAAATTTTCATTTTCTTGGTAAAATTTCGAAGTTTTTTCACATTTAAGTCCATAATTTGTCCATTACAACAGTTATTCGTCAAAACGAATATACAGGGTGTCAAAATAATCGTTAATATGTCCGTCATTAATACGAAAAAGTGAAAATTTTCATTTTCTTGGTAAAATTTCGAAGTTTTTTCACATTTAAGTTCATAATTTGTCCAAAGCAACAGTTATTCGTCAAAACGAATATACAGGGTGTCAAAATAGTCGTTAATATGTCCGTCATTAATACGAAAAAGTGAAAATTTTCATTTTTTTGGTAAAATTTCGAAGTTTTTTCACATTTAAGTTCATAATTTGTCCATTGCAACAGTTATTCGTCAAAACGAATATACAGGGTGTCAAAATAGTCGTTAATATGTCCGTCATTAATACGAAAAAGTGAAAATTTTCATTTTTTTGATGAAATTTCGAAGTTTTTTCACATTTAAGTCCATAATTTGTCCATAGCAACAGTTATTCGTCAAAACGAATATACAGGGTGTCAAAATAGTCGTTAATATGTCCGTCATTAATACGAAAAAGTGAAAATTTTCATTTTCTTGGTAAAATTTCGAAGTTTTTTCACATTTAAGTTCATAATTTGTCCATTGCAACAGTTATTCGTCAAAACGAATATACAGGGTGTCAAAATAGTCGTTAATATGTCCGTCATTAATACGAAAAAGTGAAAATTTTCATTTTCTTGGTAAAATTTCGAAGTTTTTTCACATTTAAGTTCATAATTTGTCCATTGCAACAGTTATTCGTCAAAACGAATATACAGGGTGTCAAAATAGTCGTTAATATGTCCGTCATTAATACGAAAAAGTGAAAATTTTCATTTTCTTGGTAAAATTTCGAAGTTTTTTCACATTTAAGTTCATAATTTGTCCATTGCAACAGTTATTCGTCAAAACGAATATACAGGGTGTCAAACTAGTCGTTAATATGTCCGTCATTAATACGAAAAAGTGAAAATTTTCATTTTCTTGGTAAAATTTCGAAGTTTTTTCACATTTAAGTTCATAATTTGTCCATTGCAACAGTTATTCGTCAAAACGAATATACAGGGTGTCAAAATAGTCGTTAATATGTCCGTCATTAATACGAAAAAGTGAAAATTTTCATTTTCTTGGTAAAATTTCGAAGTTTTTTCACATTTAAGTCCATAATTTGTCCATTACAACAATTATTCGTCAAAACGAATATACAGGGTGTCAAAATAGTCGTTAATATGTCCGTCATTAATACGAAAAAGTGAAAATTTTCATTTTTTTGATGAAATTTCGAAGTTTTTTCACATTTAAGTCCATAAGTTGTCCATAGCAACAGTTATTCGTCAAAACGAATATACAGGGTGTCAAAATAATCGTTAATATGTCCGTCATTAATACGAAAAAGTGAAAATTTTCATTTTCTTGGTAAAATTTCGAAGTTTTTTCACATTTAAGTTCATAATTTGTCCAAAGCAACAGTTATTCGTCAAAACGAATATACAGGGTGTCAAAATAGTCGTTAATATGTCCGTCATTAATACGAAAAAGTGAAAATTTTCATTTTTTTGGTAAAATTTCGAAGTTTTTTCACATTTAAGTTCATAATTTGTCCATTGCAACAGTTATTCGTCAAAACGAATATACAGGGTGTCAAAATAATCGTTAATATGTCCGTCTTCAATACGAAAAAGTAAAAATTTTCATTTTTTTTGGTGAAATTTCGAAGTTTTTCCATATTTAAAGCCATAATTTGTCCACAGCAACAATTATTCGTCAAATCAAATATACAGGGGGTGAAAATAATCGTTAATACGTCCAAAAAAAAATGAAACTTTTCATGTTTTTGGTGAAATTTCGAAGAATAACATTTTTACCAACCCAACGATTCTCAAGTAAATAATAAAACTTCCGGAAACGACTGATCATTTAATATTTCTCAATCTAACTTGATGTTTGAAGGTTGGATTTTGATATTTACAACCACTGTTCACGTAAAACAAAAAAACAAAATCGTCCCCCTCCCTTGACAAACGTTGCCAAAACTGCATGTATGTATATGGACTTTTATTCAACAAATTAAACGTGTATGGTCAGCTATATATTATATAATATCAATATGGTACCCTTTATATTTCAATTTGTTTGGATCCTATCGGAATTATTCCTTATTTCACATTACGTAACACTTAATATACACTAAAAAAAAGATACGTTTCAATTTATCAGGTTAAGAATATTAAAATACGGATTTGGGTCTTCTACAAGGCCTTATTTCGTTCAAATATTCGTGTTCAACGACAGCGATGCCGGTTTGACCAGTTTTTCGTCGAATTTAGAGAATAATTTACGTTTTACGAACGATGGAATGGATAAGCGTCGGAACAAAGGAGGTAATTAAAAAAATAAACATTCTAGTATCGTCTACCGACACAAAGAAATATTAGATTTAGTTAAATAAACACGGTTCTTTATTAAAGTTAAATAAATATGTAATTCCGATATGTTTTAATAGGGTTCGTGGAAATATACAAAAGATTTGATTAAATCAATCAAATCGAGTGAGTTTTATCATAAATCCGTTGGTAGTTATACAGATCGTTCAAAAATATATTATTCCGTTTATTGTTTTAACACAATCGCTGCCGATGTTAATAATTCTGTTGGTATATACATTTAGAAGTAAAAACGAGTTTAATTTTTGATGCAGTATTGGAAAAAAGTGAACTAGAAACCTCTTAGTACCAATATATCTTGAAAAATTGAGTAGAAATACATATTTTTTACAATAACTTGGTTTTTCTTCGAGATACGATAATTTTGAATAAATACTTTTTTGTAGCTTTTGTCACGCTCTACAATTTTGTTCATATACATTTTTCGCGTATTGTTCATGGTTATCGAGATATCGAACGAGAAAGTTAAAAATTTAGGTAATGAAATTTTTCTATTTTCTTTTTTCCTTTGAGATATCGAAAAATTTTGTATTATGGGATTTTTAAGATATATTCTGATCTACAATTACGTTTTTTTATTTTTTCTCTATAACGAAAATTACGATTTTAAGCGCACCTCAAAATCGTCTATATATCGTTTCGAATTTGAGTCAAAACCAGGTAAATATTTTTTTTTATTATGAAAAAATACATTGAATATACTCTATAAGTTTCGTGATTTGAAATTTTTTTGATATCTACTACGAAATAACAGAAAAAAGCGAAAATATATTTTCAATACCAAAATTTTCAACTTTACCACTTGATATCTCAATAACTATGAACGATAGCTAAAAAATGTATACGACCTAAATTGTAGAACGCAAAAAAATGAACAAAAAAGTTATTAATACAAATTTTCGTATCTCAAACGTAAACCGAGTTATTATGAAAAAACGTTTTTTCAAAATGGCGGAGTCACAGAAAACGATGTAATTAAATTTTTTTGAGGTAAAAAATATTAATAGTCGTAACTTCTGTTCGTGTTTATTTGATTAATCCATACTGTATCCCAAAATTAGTATTTTTTTTTCGAGATAATCGAAAATGAAAATTTTACAACGATTTTCGTAACAACCCCTGTAATTTTAATAACAGATTCGGAGTTTCCCGAAAATATAACCATATATAACATAGTTTTCCCTCTATAAGCAAAATATAGTACAAATTTCAATAAATCGATGACAAAAATGGAAAAAGACAAAAAAAAATCAAAAAATATTTTTTAAACTAACTTTTTCACGAGACACTGTATATTTTTTTTTATTATAAAACAAAAACGAATAATTTTAATTATTATTATTCGAAATTTTTTTATATCCACTACGAAATAACAAAAAAAAGCAAAAAATTATTTTCAGTACCAAAATTTTCAACTTTACCACTTGAAATCTCAATAACTATGAACGATAGCTAAAAAATGTATACGACCTAAATTGTAGAACGCAAAAAAATGAACAAAAAAGTTTTAATACAAATTTTCGTATCTCAAACGTAAACCGAGTTATTATAAAAAAACGTTTTTTCAAAATGGCGGAGTCACAGGAAACGGTGTAATTAAATTTTTTTGAGGTAAAAAATATTAATAGTAATTTATTATTATTCAAAATTTTTTTATATCCACTACGAAATAACAAAAAAAAAGCAAAAAACTATTTTCAGTATCTAAATTTTCAACTTTATCGCTTGATATCTCAATAATTATGAACGATAGCTAAAAAATGTATACGACCTAAATTGTAGAACGCGAAAAAATGAACAAAAAAGTTTTAATACAAATTTTCGTATCTCAAACGTAAACCGAGTTATTATAAAAAAACGTTTTTTCAAAATGGCGGAGTCACAGAAAACGGTGTAATTAAATTTTTTTGAGGTAAAAAATATTAATAGTAATTTATTATTATTCAAAATTTTTTTATATCCACTACGAAATAACAAAAAAAAAAGCAAAAAACTATTTTCAGTATCTAAATTTTCAACTTTATCGCTTGATATCTCAATAATTATGAACGATAGCTAAAAAATGTATATGACCTAAATTGTAGAACGCAAAAAAATGAACAAAAAAGTTTTAATAAAATTTTTCGTATCTCAAACGTAAACCGAGTTATTATGAAAAAACGTTTTTTCAAAATGGCGAAGTCACAGGAAACGGTGTAATTAAATTTTTTTGAGGTAAAAAATATTAATAGTAATTTATTATTATTCAAAATTTTTTTATATCCACTACGAAATAACAAAAAAAAAGCAAAAAACTATTTTCAGTATCTAAATTTTCAACTTTATCGCTTGATATCTCAATAACTATGAACGATAGCTAAAAAATGTATACGACCTAAATTGTAGAACGCAAAAAAATGAACAAAAAAGTTTTAATAAAAATTTTCGTATCTCAAATGTAAACTGAGTTATTATAAAAAAACGTTTTTTCAAAATGGCGGAGTCACAGAAAACGGTGTAATTAAATTTTTTTGAGGTAAAAAATATTAATAGTAATTTATTATTATTCAAAATTTTTTTATATCCACTACGAAATAACAAAAAAAAAAGCAAAAAACTATTTTCAGTATCTAAATTTCCAACTTTATCGCTTGATATCTCAATAATTATGAACGATAGCTAAAAAATGTATATGACCTAAATTGTAGAACGCAAAAAAATGAACAAAAAAGTCATGTATAAAATTTTTCGTATCTCAAATGTAAACTGAGTTATTATAAAAAAACGTTTTTTCAAAATGGCGGAGTCACAGAAAACGGTGTAATTAAATTTTTTTGAGGTAAAAAATATTAATAGTCGTAACTTCTGTTCGTGTTCTTTTGATTCAATTCAAAATTTCAATAATCTGACTAACGTACTCGATAAAAATCAAACTATTAAGTATAAAGCATCAGTATACAAACTGCCTTAAATACTAAATCTCATCGTATACAATAATAACTACAAATAATCATAAAATCGATAGATAAGGATCTTTATGATTGTTTAAGACTCACATTTATATAAAATAAAAATAATCTGAGACAATACTTTAACAATTCTAGTGGTTAATGTGGTTTGAGTGAATTTTTATAAATAAAGGACACTTTGAATCGCTTAACTATGTGAAAGAATCCGGTCCTGTACCGCATATATTTCTTTATTAATTGATATTATTAATTAAATCGACAGTTATGAAGAAAATTTTCTCCAATATAATTTTTTTTTGTTGTTATAGTCGATTCACCCATATTTACTTTGCGATATTGCGACCTTCGTAATAATTGAACTAATTAAGGTAGAACGAAAAAAAAAAAATGCGTTACTAGTCATTTGGGACATCGAACAAGTGAAAACATTAATTTATAATGTAAACAGGTCTAAATAGAACTTTTCAACCAAATCATGACGTTAATTCACGTGAGATAAATTAATTTACGTGTAAATTAATTCATACGAGTAAAAAAATAAACAGAAACTAAAAAAGTTTACAATTTTTTTAACTGTGTTATCAAATTTGTCCGATTTCTTCAAAATTTGACTGTACTAAATTAGGGAGGGGTTTCTAGGACCCTAGGGTACAATGACCATGCAGCTGGTAGTCGAAAAAGATTCAACAACGAAATATTTCAACGTTAGATTTTACTACAACGAGTTCTAGGTGTGATTTTAATTTTCAAAAGTGCTAAATGGGAAAAAAACGACTTTGTATTATTTTCTTAATCATATTATTAACTTTAACGATGATAAATGAATTATTTCCATGTTGATTTAAAAAAAAAATAATTTTCTCGCTTACGAATGTATATATACAGAGTGATTGCAAAAATTCGATTACGTAAGATGTTAGAATTTATATTTTCTGAATTATAAATTCGAACATTATGAATTTTTGATCGATGATTACTTATGTTAAATTAGTGTGTTTGACGGAAAAAATAATTCCAGGGGTGGCTCGTGCCCAATGGTTAATAATCCGTAACGTTTACACTTTAATATTTTGATTCACCCTGTATCTAATTCGATGAATATTAACGAGATTAATCATTTTTAAGAATTTTCACTACTAATCGAATGTTTTGATCTGTATAAATCTTAATTATTATAATATTATACAGGGTATTTAACGTATTATGATTTTTATAAAATATTGGTTATAACTTTCTAAATACCCTGTACAGAAAAAGGCTAATAACAAACCAATAACTTAAGGTATAGGAAATATTTGAAGAAAAAAGAAGTTTGTTGTTAGTACTTTTCGATATTTACGTAAAAACAGGGTGATTCATTTGAAATAAACCAGAAAAATAATGTATATTAGTATTTTGATTCACCCTGTATCTAATTCGATGAATATTAACGAGATTAATAATTTTTAAGAATTTTCACTACTAATCGAATGTTTTGATCGCAATAAATTTTAATTTTTCTAACATTATACAGGGTATTTAACTTATTAAGATTTTTATAAAAATTTGGTTATATTTTTCTACATACCCTGTACAGAAAAAGGCTAATATCAAACTAATAACTTAAGGTATAGGAAATATTTGAAGAAAAAAGAAGTTTGTTGTTAGTACTTTTCGATATTTACGTAAAAACAGGGTGATTCATTTGAAATAAACCAGAAAAATAATGTATATTAGTATTTTGATTCACCCTGTATCTAATTCGATGAATATTAACGAGATTAATCATTTTTAAGAATTTTCACTACTAATCGAATGTTTTGATCGCAATAAATTTTAATTTTTCTAACATTATACAGGGTATTTAACTTATTAAGATTTTTATAAAAATTTGGTTATATTTTTCTACATACCCTGTACAGAAAAAGGCTAATATCAAACTAATAACTTAAGGTATAGGAAATATTTGAAGAAAAAAGAAGTTTGTTGTTAGTACTTTTCGATATTTACGTAAAAACAGGGTGATTCATTTGAAATAAACCAGAAAAATAATGTATATTAGTATTTTGATTCACCCTGTATCTAATTCGATGAATATTAACGAGATTAATCATTTTTAAGAATTTTCACTACTAATCGAATGCTTTGATCTGTATAAATCTTAATTTTTATAATATTATACAGGGTATTTAACGTATTAAGATTTTTATAAAAAATTGGTTATAACTTTCTAAATACCCTGTACAGAAAAAGGCTAATATCAAACTAATAATTTAGGGTATAGGAAATATTTGAAGAAAAAATGAGTTTGTTGGTAGTACTTTTCGATATTTACGTAAAAACAGGGTGATTCATTTGAAATAAACCAGAAAAATAATGTATATTAGTATTTTGATTCACCCTGTATCAGATTCGATGAATATTAACGAGATTAATAATTTTTAAGAATTTTCACTACTAATCGAATGTTTTGATCGCAATAAATTTTAATTTTTCTAACATTATACAGGGTATTTAACTTATTAAGATTTTTATAAAAATTTGGTTATATTTTTCTACATACCCTGTACAGAAAAAGGCTAATATCAAACTAATAACTTAAGGTATAGGAAATATTTGAAGAAAAAAGAAGTTTGTTGTTAGTACTTTTCGATATTTACGTAAAAACAGGGTGATTCATTTGAAATAAACCAGAAAAATAATGTATATTAGTATTTTGATTCACCCTGTATCTAATTCGATGAATATTAACGAGATTAATCATTTTTAAGAATTTTCACTACTAATCGAATGTTTTGATCGCAATAAATTTTAATTTTTCTAACATTATACAGGGTATTTAACTTATTAAGATTTTTATAAAAATTTGGTTATATTTTTCTACATACCCTGTACAGAAAAAGGCTAATATCAAACTAATAATTTAAGGTATAGGAAATATTTGAAGAAAAAAGAAGTTTGTTGTTAGTACTTTTCGATATTTACGTAAAAACAGGGTGATTCATTTGAAATAAACCAGAAAAATAATGTATATTAGTATTTTGAATCACCCTGTATCAGATTCGATGAATATTAACGAGATTAATCATTTTTAAGAATTTTCACTACTAATCGAATGTTTTGATCTGTAAAAATCTTAATTTTTCTAATATTATACAGGGTATTTAACTTATTAAGATTTTTATAAAAATTTGGTTATATTTTTCTACATACCCTGTACAGAAAAAGGCTAATATCAAACTAATAACTTAAGGTATAGGAAATATTTGAAGAAAAAAGAAGTTTGTTGTTAGTACTTTTCGATATTTACGTAAAAACAGGGTGATTCATTTGAAATAAACCAGAAAAATAATGTATATTAGTATTTTGATTCACCCTGTATCTAATTCGATGAATATTAACGAGATTAATAATTTTTAAGAATTTTCACTACTAATCGAATGTTTTGATCGCAATAAATTTTAATTTTTCTAACATTATACAGGGTATTTAACTTATTAAGATTTTTATAAAAATTTGGTTATATTTTTCTACATACCCTGTACAGAAAAAGGCTAATATCAAACTAATAACTTAAGGTATAGGAAATATTTGAAGAAAAAAGAAGTTTGTTGTTAGTACTTTTCGATATTTACGTAAAAACAGGGTGATTCATTTGAAATAAACCAGAAAAATAATGTATATTAGTATTTTGATTCACCCTGTATCTAATTCGATGAATATTAACGAGATTAATCATTTTTAAGAATTTTCACTACTAATCGAATGCTTTGATCTGTATAAATCTTAATTTTTATAATATTATACAGGGTATTTAACGTATTAAGATTTTTATAAAAAATTGGTTATAACTTTCTAAATACCCTGTACAGAAAAAGGCTAATATCAAACTAATAATTTAGGGTATAGGAAATATTTGAAGAAAAAATGAGTTTGTTGGTAGTACTTTTCGATATTTACGTAAAAACAGGGTGATTCATTTGAAATAAACCAGAAAAATAATGTATATTAGTATTTTGATTCACCCTGTATCTAATTCGATGAATATTAACGAGATTAATAATTTTTAAGAATTTTCACTACTAATCGAATGTTTTGATCTGTAAAAATCTTAATTTTTCTAATATTATACAGGGTATTTAACGTATTATGATTTTTATAAAATATTGGTTATAACTTTCTAAATACCCTGTACAGAAAAAGGCTAATAACAAACCAATAACTTAAGGTATAGGAAATATTTGAAGAAAAAAGAAGTTTGTTGTTAGTACTTTTCGATATTTACGTAAAAACAGGGTGATTCATTTGAAATAAACCAGAAAAATAATGTATATTAGTATTTTGATTCACCCTGTATCTAATTCGATGAATATTAACGAGATTAATCATTTTTAAGAATTTTCACTACTAATCGAATGCTTTGATCTGTATAAATCTTAATTTTTATAATATTATACAGGGTATTTAACGTATTAAGATTTTTATAAAAAATTGGTTATAACTTTCTAAATACCCTGTACAGAAAAAGGCTAATATCAAACTAATAATTTAGGGTATAGGAAATATTTGAAGAAAAAATGAGTTTGTTGGTAGTACTTTTCGATATTTACGTAAAAACAGGGTGATTCATTTGAAATAAACCAGAAAAATAATGTATATTAGTATTTTGATTCACCCTGTATCAGATTCGATGAATATTAACGAGATTAATAATTTTTAAGAATTTTCACTACTAATCGAATGTTTTGATCGCAATAAATTTTAATTTTTCTAACATTATACAGGGTATTTAACTTATTAAGATTTTTATAAAAATTTGGTTATATTTTTCTACATACCCTGTACAGAAAAAGGCTAATATCAAACTAATAACTTAAGGTATAGGAAATATTTGAAGAAAAAAGAAGTTTGTTGTTAGTACTTTTCGATATTTACGTAAAAACAGGGTGATTCATTTGAAATAAACCAGAAAAATAATGTATATTAGTATTTTGATTCACCCTGTATCTAATTCGATGAATATTAACGAGATTAATAATTTTTAAGAATTTTCACTACTAATCGAATGTTTTGATCGCAATAAATTTTAATTTTTCTAACATTATACAGGGTATTTAACTTATTAAGATTTTTATAAAAATTTGGTTATATTTTTCTACATACCCTGTACAGAAAAAGGCTAATATCAAACTAATAATTTAAGGTATAGGAAATATTTGAAGAAAAAAGAAGTTTGTTGTTAGTACTTTTCGATATTTACGTAAAAACAGGGTGATTCATTTGAAATAAACCAGAAAAATAATGTATATTAGTATTTTGAATCACCCTGTATCAGATTCGATGAATATTAACGAGATTAATCATTTTTAAGAATTTTCACTACTAATCGAATGTTTTGATCTGTAAAAATCTTAATTTTTCTAATATTATACAGGGTATTTAACTTATTAAGATTTTTATAAAAATTTGGTTATATTTTTCTACATACCCTGTACAGAAAAAGGCTAATATCAAACTAATAACTTAAGGTATAGGAAATATTTGAAGAAAAAAGAAGTTTGTTGTTAGTACTTTTCGATATTTACGTAAAAACAGGGTGATTCATTTGAAATAAACCAGAAAAATAATGTATATTAGTATTTTGATTCACCCTGTATCTAATTCGATGAATATTAACGAGATTAATCATTTTTAAGAATTTTCACTACTAATCGAATGCTTTGATCTGTATAAATCTTAATTTTTATAATATTATACAGGGTATTTAACGTATTAAGATTTTTATAAAAAATTGGTTATAACTTTCTAAATACCCTGTACAGAAAAAGGCTAATATCAAACTAATAATTTAGGGTATAGGAAATATTTGAAGAAAAAAGAAGTTTGTTGTTAGTACTTTTCGATATTTACGTAAAAACAGGGTGATTCATTTGAAATAAACCAGAAAAATAATGTATATTAGTATTTTGATTCACCCTGTATCTAATTCGATGAATATTAACGAGATTAATAATTTTTAAGAATTTTCACTACTAATCGAATGTTTTGATCGCAATAAATTTTAATTTTTCTAACATTATACAGGGTATTTAACTTATTAAGATTTTTATAAAAATTTGGTTATATTTTTCTACATACCCTGTACAGAAAAAGGCTAATATCAAACTAATAACTTAAGGTATAGGAAATATTTGAAGAAAAAAGAAGTTTGTTGTTAGTACTTTTCGATATTTACGTAAAAACAGGGTGATTCATTTGAAATAAACCAGAAAAATAATGTATATTAGTATTTTGATTCACCCTGTATCTAATTCGATGAATATTAACGAGATTAATCATTTTTAAGAATTTTCACTACTAATCGAATGCTTTGATCTGTATAAATCTTAATTTTTATAATATTATACAGGGTATTTAACGTATTAAGATTTTTATAAAAAATTGGTTATAACTTTCTAAATACCCTGTACAGAAAAAGGCTAATATCAAACTAATAATTTAGGGTATAGGAAATATTTGAAGAAAAAATGAGTTTGTTGGTAGTACTTTTCGATATTTACGTAAAAACAGGGTGATTCATTTGAAATAAACCAGAAAAATAATGTATATTAGTATTTTGATTCACCCTGTATCAGATTCGATGAATATTAACGAGATTAATAATTTTTAAGAATTTTCACTACTAATCGAATGTTTTGATCGCAATAAATTTTAATTTTTCTAACATTATACAGGGTATTTAACTTATTAAGATTTTTATAAAAATTTGGTTATATTTTTCTACATACCCTGTACAGAAAAAGGCTAATATCAAACTAATAATTTAAGGTATAGGAAATATTTGAAGAAAAAATGAGTTTGTTGGTAGTACTTTTCGATATTTACGTAAAAACAGGGTGATTCATTTGAAATAAACCAGAAAAATAATGTATATTAGTATTTTGATTCACCCTGTATCTAATTCGATGATTATTAACGAGATTAATAATTTTTAACAATTTTCACTTCTAATCGAATGCTTTGATCTGTATAAATCTTAATTTTTATAATATTATACAGGGTATTTAACGTATTAAGATTTTTATAAAAATTTGGTTATATTTTTCTACATACCCTGTACAGAAAAAGGCTAATATCAAACTAATAATTTAAGGTATAGGAAATATTTGAAGAAAAAAATGAGTTTGTTGGTAGTACTTTTCGATATTTAGGTAAAAACAGGGTGATTCATTTGATATAAACCAGAAAAATAATGTATATTAGTATTTTGATTCACCCTGTATCTAATTCGATGATTATTAACGATATTAATAATTTTTAAGAATTTTCACTACTAATCGAATGCTTTGATCTGTATAAATCTTTATTTTTCTAACATTATACAGGGTATTTAACTTATTACGATTATTATAGAAAATTGGTTATAACTTTTTAAATACCCCGTATAACAAATCAAAATCATATATTATTCTAATAAAGAAATCAAGCTGATTCCAAATCTGTATGCAAAAATATAGGGTGATTCATCTAATTCGTAAATAATTTTGAAATGTGAATACCGATGTCGTACTTCAATTGGAAACGAAAAACGTTAAATTTGACCGTACTATAGGGCGCACGTGTTTGATAAACGGTACAGGAATATCTTTTATCATCGTCTAACGTTTCAATCCCGCTTCTCTCAGTTCGCCGGCAAAGTTTCTGTGAGACGGAACACGAACAAAAAAAAAACCAACAAACGGTCGCCAATCTTGCAACAATGTTAAAAACAACAACCGAGCGGTTTGAATAATAATTAAATAATGTTGTTATTAATAGCGATAAATTTATTTAGTCTATGGGAAAGTGGTTACGGTGAATCGTACGGGAAATGTTGTAAAAACGGGGAAATTTTACAAGAAATTGGAGATTCTTACAAATGCGTCCCGGATTACGTTAAAAGACACGGCGTGTTAGTACCGCGAGTTGACGTCCTTGAAAATAGTACGGGTAAATGCGTCGAATTTAGCACGGATTTTTACCAGTTTGAAATATCCGGGAAAATTATAATAAAAAAGGAACCGATTAAAGATGAAATATTCCCAAAATGCTGCCCCGTCGGTTATATTTATAACGAAAAGAAGCATTCGTGCGATAAAAAAAATACCTACGAACATAATTTCATTAAAACTACCCTTATTACGGTGGGACTTCCACGGTGTCGATCGATACTAGATACGAAAATGGATTCTATCGAATATTTCGAAACTGAAGGGGATTATTGTATAGACGAAACTAGTACTGGCTTTATTAGAAGAGAATGTAAAAATAATACCGATTTTTGTAATTATATAAAATGTATTAAAAAGTGTTGTCCAGATGGAAAAAGTTACGTAAATAGTAATAAATGTTCGGATTCTTATGTAAACGGAATAGATTTGGAATTTTCCGGAAAAATCGACCAACCCAACGGTAAGTACAAACTTTTTTTATGATTTTTCATCATATGAAACGTCCCATCATAGTTAACCAACTTATATTTTCGACGAACCTCGTATATACGTCTAAATTCATCAGGGACATACTGTAGAAACTCCAGACCGATGATTATTCAAAAGATTCATCATCATATCAGCTGAAAAGTCTGAAAAACTTCTTATGATGACCGGAAACTTCTAATAGGTCATTAACCTTGTTAAATACCACATTATCAGGGACATACTGTATAAATATACGTACACAGAAGTGTAAAACTTGATATATTCGGTATAATACAAAACACAATATCGAAAAAGATAAAAGTTGATATAGAAAATATTTAATAAAATTAATTCTAAACATATTGTGAATATTTATTATATTTTCATATCATGTGACAGCTAATAAAAACATAAAACAATTATGTCGTTTATTTACATCAATTTAACGATTTATCCTAATCATAACAAGCAAATATTAATAAGAATATAGTTTCCATATGGGAAGTGGGAATTTTTTTTTACAATCTGACAACAGCGCAAATCCATCCGGTACAGCCGAATCCTCGCGAAACAATTCGTTGGGAATTGAAACAGTTTAACATAAGGGATACTTTTGTTGTTTATAATTTTACGGTCTGATTATTTGATTACGAAATGTATAAAAAAAGAAAAACACTTGTCGAGATATTACTTTTATTAGAATTAGAATCAACTCGAAATGATTTAGTTATCTATGTCAATTAAACGCAATTTGGAAATACACGGTTTTATCAGTTATAAGCCATATGCAATTATAGAATATAATCGTGGTTATTTACAATCAGTGTAAATAATAAAAATAATTAAATGGTGGTGAAAGTTATTTAAATATTTATATTGTAAATGTAAATGTAAACGAACAATTCCGAACGACGTACACGAAGAAACACGAAAGTAATCGAAAGGGTTTCGTTATTTTTTTATTATTTTACTCTAAATTTAAATATAGGGACGACAAAATATGTTGTTATATGATAAAAATAACAAATAAAAATATCCGGAATGAGTAGATATACACACCGGAAGGAAAAAAATACTAAAAACGTGTAAAAATGTAACATAACCACACTTTTTTATCGACGCATTCATGAAACGATTAATATTAAATTGATTTGAATGTATTTTGTGAAAAAATATTTAAAACGTAAATAGTTTGAGTCAATTTTATAGAAAAAATTATTTATTTTTATTACCACAAATTTTATATACAGATGATGAAAGATGAGGTGACATCATTGATGTTACCGCTCGTAAATTGAGTTCTAATAAACCAGTGGTGTTGTATAGGGGTTTAAAATGTATTTAAACTCGTTTTAAGGACGTAAAAAAGCATAATTGCCAGATTTATTCTATAAAAAACAATCTTGTAGTAATTGTAATATTTATTTGGTATGCAACCCAATGTGCGTCATTACCTTTTACGTATGCAACCAGTTTTACATAACATCGTTGACATTTATACAAGAATATGAATATTTTGAGTGAAATATTCAATTTTATAACGTGACACATTTTTTTATATACTTTTATGTGTTTTCAACGATAATTTTGAATATAAATCATTTTCGAAATAAGTGATTGTAAAATTTTATAGTCTGTTTATATTTCTTCGGTTGAAATGGGAAACGGAACGTAAATTTTGCGTGGGGGTATTTTAAAACAAATAGTTTTTAACTACCAACAAAGTAGCGATTAATTTTTATTTTTATTGACTTTGTATATGCCAATTTTATTTTATTTTTCGTGCCAAAAATTATATTTATGATATATAATGTGAAAATTTATTTCTACCGAGAAAAATTTTTAGTTGAGGGACACTATATAAGCAAGATTTGGTACATAGTGACCGTTAGGTTTTTGCTAACGTTAAAAAAATATTAAGTGTGTGAATTTAAAGTACGAAAATAAAATTTAAACTTCCATTTTGTGTTCTAGGGGTTGAAAATGGGGTAATAGAGGACTTTTTTTGGATTTACTAAAAAATGGGGCATCCTAGAAAAAAATGTCTATTATAAAAGTTGTAGATCATACAAAAATCTGCTATTTTTGTACGAAACATTTTTTGCATAACCTCAAAATTTGCGGGTTATGATTTTTATTTAAACAAATGGTTCGATTTTCACGGAAATTTGTCTTTTTTGTGAAAAATCTGATGAATGATGAAAATTTAAAGTCGAAATTGTAGATTTTTACAAGATCTAGAAATTTTATAAAACACATTTTACTCAAAGACGTCCCATTTTTTTGTAAATTACGACAAAATATATAAAACTTATTTTCTACCCCATAGCATAGCGGAGGGGTTGCTCTGATTTGTTCATCAACGAGTATTTTATACTTAAACCCACCCCTCGAATAAGTTTCAGCAATAAAATTGTAATTTAGTTCCCCCCTCAAATCTCCTTATAATTTTTGAAGCGCGGCAACATCGCAAAGTCATAGCAGACGAAATAGACAAATATCTTGTTTATGAAAATAACTTTCATTATTACTTTTTCAGAACCGTTCGGTATTATTCACAACACAACTTTTTGCGACGGAAAATTCTACTTGATGAACGAATCCAGGTACATATTTAACCTTGAAAAAAACGGAGAATTCAAATATTGGAAAAACACGACGAATTCGTTCGTAATAGAAAAACCAACGGATACAACCGGATATTGTATAGAACACGCCCACAGACATAACATGAATGGATACTTTTTCTTCAATTGCATACCGAACACCCCACCCAAACCTAAATTCCGATACACAAAATGGCCGAAGATACTTTCCTGCATCTTCCTATCACTGACAATAATAATTTACGTCCTACTCAAACAAACCAAGAAATTATTCGGAAAAATTTTAATCAATTATTGCGTTGGTACTTTGTGTTTATACGCACTTTTGACTTATACGCAATTCGATTTACAACCGAAAGATATTTCATGTCACATTGTCGGTAAGTACACATAACCACACTTTTTTATTTGTTTTAATAATACGGAAACGACTTTTATTGCGGTGTAGCCAATAGTAAACGTTTGTCTTGACAATATATAACTATATACCGGTGCTTTACGATATTTAATGTATTTATATTGAATTATGTGGTGCATTACTTTTTGCGTATAATTAACATTTTTTTTTTAGGTTATATGTTGATTTTTTTTGCTAGTGTGTCTTATACATGGTTGAATGTTATGTGTTGGGACATCTGGTTTACGTTTGGGTAAGATTTTGAACATTTTAGCGTAAAATATTTACAATTTAGTTGGTAGTCGAGTGTATTGACCTTGATAATAAATCTGGGTGATTATAATATCAAATATTGAGTTACTTTTATCACCTGAATGTAGTTTATATACACAAAAACACCGTTTTAGTGGTTAAAATATATTGTAAGATCTAAATTACTCATTTTTTGATAAAAATAAACGTAATTTTCACAGTTGAAAGCTATTTTAAACTCTATTTGTTGGTTTTCGAGAAAGTTTATTCAGACAACGTTATTTTTGTCAATATAAAAATAATTATTTATAAAATAATAACGTTTTTATACAATTCGTAAAGTGGATATTATTTTTAGAACGAAAATATACAGAACAGACATATGATATACCACACCTTGAATTCGGAAATCAATTTATTTAACACCTACTTACGTTATATAAATTTACGATTAAAATCCCATCGAATAACTTTTTTTTCATTTTTAAATGATGAAATTATATAAAAAAAACATTTCATATCAAAAATATTCATTACTTTAAACAAATTTAGAAGATAAAAATGAATTTTACGTGCCTTGTTTTTGAGATAAACATATTAACGCATAGGGCGATGCCGGATCTGCGCGTAGGCGGTATCAACCTATGCAAACATACGAAAGGGGACGAACTATGACGAAAATAAACGAACGAAATTCGCAGATCGGAATGTGTGTTAATCATGACGCAATTTGGTTATTTCAGTACTACGAAACATTCGATCGGTACGTATCGACAAAGAAATGACATGAAGAAACTGTTGGGTTATATGGTATACGGTTGGGGAACCCCTCTGATTCTAACTTTGATTGTATTCGGCTTCAGTGTTACCGACGTGTTACCAACTTCATTTAAACCTTACGTTGGCACGACTGCTTGCTTCCTAGTAGCTAGTAAGTGTCAATTTCGTCAATCGACAAATTTATCGATCGAAGAAATTCGTGTTATCAAATTTGGCAACGCTGTAAAGCACGCGATTGTACAATGATTATATAACTTGTGACGTATCGAGCCGTGTTGCCAAATTTGTGGTTGAAAAATTATTTGATTTAGAAAATTGTTTTTTTTTTAGTGCGAGGAAATTACGCTTTGTTAATTTTTTTGCGGCTTCCGCATCTTGTGATCCAGCTAGTGAATACATTCCTGTTTATCAGAACCATTTTGTATTGTTTGAGGATAAAAAATGAGATTGAACGTATCAATGATACGAAGAACGAGAAGAAAGTCAAATTTAATAAGGATAAAGAGAAGTGAGTTTTAAGTGAGGTTAGAATTTACTTTATACGATAAAATAGAAGAAAATTAGATCGTCCGCCATGTTGTGTCGAAATTTCTGATTAACTTACGTCGATGAATATGATTTTGTTGGAATAATTACGCGAATATGTCGAAAAATTAAAAAATTTAAACTGTAGATGTTGTTATAGTCGGGTTGAAGTATTTGGTTTATAGTCTGGGAAAAAAAAGTCGAAATTTGAGTATTTTACGAAAATCTCTTTAATTTTTGCATGTACAAAAAAATTGTAGGCTACAATATTGTGGGGAATTTCATGCTGTATAAAATTATTAAACAAAATTTGCGAAAAAAATTGTTTTCACCCTCAATTTTTCGAAAATTTCAACATTTCATTATTTACACCGTAATTATATTAAAAATAACATAATCAAATTAATATTATATGGAACTATAAAGGAAAAGTTTCTAAAAAAGTTGATATTTTCAAATTTTGAAAAATCAAAATGGCTGCCACGTAAGCTGAACTTTTATATATATTTTTTCAATTTCTTCTCATTTCATTAATATTAACAATTTCGAGATGTAGTTTGTTGCAATCTATAGTGGAAATGTTGGTTTTTAATAAAAAAAAATCGATTTTATACTTTCTTTAACGCTTAAAGTGAAAAAAAAATTTTATTAGATTTTTTTTTTAATTTATTATTAGAAAATTAATTTTTACTACTATTTCAATTGATTGAACAAAAATTATTTAAAAATGACATTATTTTCGAGAAAAAAATTTCAAAATCCGATCATTGGAAGCCGAGATACCAAAAGTCAAAATCTGACATAATACCAAACGAAATGACGTAGCCGCCATTTTGAATTTTCGAAATTTAAAAACACCAACATTTTTAGAAACATCTCCTCTATATATGTATGTAATATCAATTTTATTTGTTTATTTTTACTATACTTGTGGCATAAATAAATATTTGACAAATTTTTAAAAATTGACGTTTAAAAAAAATTTTTTTAAAAAAACGATTTATATAATTCTATAAAACATAGAATTTTTTTACAACTTTAATATCTACAATTGTTTTATACGAACAAATTTCAACTGAATTAATTACGAGGTTTTCCTAATTTTCCTGGACTATTACATATTACGAACAAAAACATTCACATCGGGAAGAAATCTCCGGATATGATAATCAAGTTTCGTACTATACCACTAGATGTCGTATCAAACGAAAATATACATAAAATGTATTTTCTCGGATTTTATATTTTGTATTGTGTAAAAAATAATTTTGAAAAAACAATTTTATTATTTACGTAACAAAAAAAATACTATTAATAAAAATGATAGTTTTCAATCGATTCTTGTTATACTGACGGGTTTGCAGTGTTCCAACGACAATATACTTCATCTCGACGTTGCCAGATTGTTTACATTTTCCGTTAATTAGCATAAAGTCCAAAACAACATATAATTCAAGTTAAATAAACGATTAAATACTTTTTTGACTACAGTTTCGTTAATTCTAAATTGTTCGGTTCTCTAAAATCCAACATGGAAGTTTATATCTCAAAAAATCTCGTTAATTATGATTAAATCCATTTTATTGTAAATAATTTAACATTCTAATACGTATTAGGTTAAATCTGATCTTGAAATTGGCGGTTATAATGGGCATAACCTTCATAATGGACACCGTGACTGGTTTCGTCGACATGAATAACTTGGGAACTTTTTGGATGACTGTAGAGATTGTGATAGACTCCATTAATTGCTTACAAGGTAAATAAATGATCATTTGGTGAATATATTTGAAAAAAAAAATGTTTACTCAAACCAAATATTCGATTAATGAGTTTATAAAGTGCTGCTTTGAAAATATAATTAATTTTATAAATACGAACGAATACTTTTGGATTAACCCCCGTAACATTTCAAAAAATTTATAAATCAATCATAGATAAACAATTTATAGTTTAGATCACGAATCACGTATTTAATATGTTATCTATGGTTTTGTTTGACTAATATTAATAATTCAGCCATATTGTGACAGTAGTAGTTCAAATTCACACCTTTAGGTGGCGTTAATTTATTTCTCACAAATAAAATTATAGTGACACATCTAAATGAAAGTGGATCTGTGATCTAATTCTTCTTTTTTTTTTAAATAAGGCTCGTATTGAAAGGTTATTTGGAAATAACGTCACAACCAGCTGCCATATTGTCTTATTTATATGAAATTTATTATAGAAAATTAATTTTTTATCGAAAAAATATTAATTATAATGGAAAAATGCTTGAAACAACGAATTCTTCAGCCAAAAATAAAATAAAATTTTTGTTTGTCATCCACGACAATATGGCCGACATTTTAATTTACGTCTCTCGAAACGACTTATTGTTTTTAGTTGTTTTGTAGGAAATAATTGGAAAAATCTTCTTTTTTAGGTGTCTATATATTCGTCATATTTATTTGCAAGAAATCAATTTATCACGACTTTATGAAGAAGCTCTATGTAATAAAAAGAGACACGTATCTGAATAACACCGATTCTTTTGTATCTACCACCCACATCAGTTTGAAACAAAACAAAAATGATGAATACAAATAAGCTGCCTGTGATATTTTTACTAATTTTTGTATTTTTTTACTTTGTAGGCATGGAAAAATCATTTTTTGTTGACTGTAAGATAATGATCCAGAAATTAAGAAAATACGTTAATGTTCTTAGTTGTATCGAAACGGCTTCTTGATCTACCTGGTACATTTGACCAATAATTGATGTCTGAGCTTCAATTGAACCCTGGTGGAACCACTTCTCTTAATTCAGGTGGTTTAGAGACGTGGTGCAATGGAAATGACTATTAGTGGGTTTTTGCGTTAATTTAACCCTGTTAGAGGGACAAGATGAAGGGATGAATTCGGGGTCAACCTCACTAGACACCTATTCAATAATTTAAACCTTCCCAGATGTTTTTTTTTTTTAAAATTATAACCTTATTTAATATTTTCACCTTTCCGGACAATTTTTTAACGATTTCCATCTTCTAAACCCTGCCCAGAAAGATTTTTTTTGAATATTAAGTTATTTATAGACATTTCCAAAAAATTTTATCTGTTCCAGATACTTTTTTAATGGTTGAAATTTGTTTTGACAGATTTTCTTTGATAATAGGAAGTTTTTAATAATCGATCCTTTCAAAAATGTTTTTTAGAACCGTTATGACATTTTTCTAGTAAGTTTAATCTCATTAGACACTTTTCAGAAATTAAAATACGTCTTAGACATTTTGTAATACTTTTAGCATGTCTAGAAAGTTTTATTTTTGATAATTTGGAGTTTTGAAATAGTCTCGACACTTTTTTGATAATTCTATTGTTCCTAGAAGTTTTTCTAAAAATTTAAAGCAGTTTTGTGACAAATCCAATTATCCTAGACGCTTTTTTAATAATTGAAATTATCCCAGACACTTTTCTCATAGTTTAGAACCTTCCTAGACAGTTTTTTGACAATTGCAACGTTTCTAGAAGTTTTTTAAATAATTTGAAACCATGTACACATTTTCTCATAATTGCAATCCTCCCAGTGTTTTTTACAGCATAAAAACCTTCCCAGTGAATTTTTTAATCATTTAAATCATCCCAGACACTTTGTTTATAGTTTAGAACCTTCCTAGGCAATTTTTTGACCATCGTAACGATTCTAGATGTTTTTTTATTAATTTAAAACTATACAGGCACATTTTTTCTTAATTGCAATCCTCCCAGTGATTTTTTTACAGCATAAAAACCTTCCCAGTGGATTTTTTAATAATTTAAATCATCCCAGACACTTTTCTCATAGTTTAGAACCTTCCTAGACAGTTTTTTGACAATTGTAACAATTCTAGACATTTTTTTTAATAATTTAAAACTATCCAGACACATTTTTTCATAATTGCAATCCTCCCAGTACTTTTTTACAGCATAAAAACCTTCCCAGTGAATTTTTTAATCATTTAAATCATCCCAGACACTTTTTTTTATAGTTTAGAACCTTCCTAGACAGTTTATTGACAATTGCAACGTTTCTAGACGTTTTTTAAATAATTTGAAATCATCTAGACACATTTTCTCATAATTGCAATCCTCCCAGTAATTTTTTACAACATAAAAACCTTCCCAGTGGATTTTTTAATAATTTAAATCATCCCAGACACTTTTCTCATAGTTTAGAACCTTCCTAGACAGTTTTTTGACAATTGTAACAATTCTAGACATTTTTTTTAATAATTTAAAACTATCCAGACACATTTTTTCATAATTGCAATCCTCCCAGTACTTTTTTACAGCATAAAAACCTTCCCAGTGAATTTTTTAATCATTTAAATCATCCCAGACACTTTTTTTTATAGTTTAGAACCTTCCTAGACAGTTTATTGACAATTGCAACGTTTCTAGACGTTTTTTAAATAATTTGAAATCATCTAGACACATTTTCTCATAATTGCAATCCTCCCAGTAATTTTTTACAACATAAAAACCTTCCCAGTGGATTTTTTAATCATTTAAATCATCCCAGACACTTTTTTATAGTTTAGAACTTTCCTAGTCAGTTTTTTGACAATTGTAACGTTTATAGACGTTTTTTTAATAATTTAAAACTATCCAGACACATTATTTTTAGTTTAGAACCTTCCTAGACACTTTTTAATCCTTCTAACTTGTCTAAACAACTTGATTTTTGATGATTTTAATTTTTTATCCTGTTTAGACAGTTTTTTGACAATTGCAATATTCCTAGACGCTTTTCCCATATTTGAAATTTATTCAGATACTTTTTTCTATAATTGCAATTTTCTTCATGACTTTTTAACACTTTTTAACAATTAAAACCCTTCTAGACACTTTTTTCGTAATTCAAATCTTCCCAGACATTTTGTTTCCATAATTTTAATCTTCCTAGGCTCTTTTAATCATTAGAATTTATATAGAAAGGTTTTTTGAAATAATTTGAATTTTCGTATTCATCAAAACAACTTTTTGTCAATTGCAATTTTTTAGACGTTTTCATAATAATTTTAACGTAATCGGAATTTTTTTATATTACATTAAAACCTTCTTAGGATTTTTCATTTGATTGAATTCATCACACGCACTTTTTTGATAATTCAAACACTTACCCAATACATTAAATTCTCCTAGACACTTTTTTATCAAATTAAAACTTTTCTTAGCAATTATTCTAATCAAAAACATTCCTAAAAATGACATTTCCAACGCCGTGTTCGTAGACCGTATTGTTAACAACAGTTTTGAGGTTATATATATAAAAAAGTGTGAAGTGGGAATTTGGTAGGGGCGACTGGAGCAAACTAAATACATATATATGATATAGACATCAATTAGATAAAAAATGGCTTGTTCAAGACGTATTGTTTCATTTTCCTTTAATCCACCAACAGTTTTTCCATTCATTATTATTTTTATATAAATATTTTCACGTAAATATCGATATTTGTCTATGATTTACATTTATTATTTTGACATTTGGTCCAAAGTGTAACTAAAATCATCACTCGCATAACGTTGACGTTAGTGCGTCAGTGCTGCCAACTCTTCGTCTTTTTATGTAGATCTACGTTTTTTACGCAAATTACGAATTGCTAATTAAAATTATTCGTCTACAAGAAGTGTGTTTTCTTTATTTATTTAAACACAATTTGTATCAAACTTAATCTAATAAATTGATTTAATAAAAAAAAATGTATTGTCCAATGATAAATAGTATAAGAAATAAATTGTATAGCAAAATATTGGTTTCATTCAGTTTCACCTAACCTCACTTTTTAATTTCTCACGTAAATATAATACGTCGATCAATTTATTATTATTTATACGTAATTAAATACAATTTAACTTTGGAACTAAATATTTTAATACATTATGAAGATACAACGTGGCAACGATGTAAACGTCTGTCATTAAACATAGTACGCAGTCGCCATTACGTTGCCGTGTTTATTATTGTCTATTTCATTTATTTATGACTTGAAAATCTTCAATTAAAATTAATTTAAATCATTGTTATAGTTGGAAGAACGAAATTTAAAAACCAATGAATGTTTAAATAATATTCAAGGTTGCATATTAGAATTCTTGGATATTGAATTATATAGAAAAATATTTATTTAAATAACTATACACATTCGAGGTTGAATCATATAAAAATATATTCAAAATGGAATATTTTTTATCGTTTCGGTTAATAGAAAACAATAGACGAATCGAAATTTATTTCCTTTCACATAACAATCAATTATACGATTCCTCGCGAATATAATAACGTGATTAGGAAAGTCCTTTATCGTTTCCCCCCTTCTTTTCGCGATCAGTCCTGGGGATCTCCATAATATCGCTTCATTCGACAACAGCGAACCGATTAGTCGACAACTGTCCGTTGCAAAATGATAAAAAACCAGATTTAAAATGAAACTAACATTACTGACTGTTTGTTTTATTATTAGAGTGAGTTTAAGTGACGAAGTGTTGAAGTGCTGTTCAGAAGAGGAAGTTCTAGATAAAAAAGAAGAAGTATTCGAATGCATTCCAGATGTAACTGAACAATTTCAGTTAAACACAAATAAAACGGGGGTTTTGGCTAATTTAACCGATGGGGGGTGCTACGATTTGTACAATGATCGATTAATTTATTTGGACGTTGGAAAAAACGAAATAGTTTTTATGGAAAAACCGGTTTTTCCGAAGTGTTGTCCTTAGAAGTATGTTTATAATACGGTATTACATTCTTGTATGAAACAAGAGGATTCGGTTAATAGTTTTATTAATGAAAGTTTAGTTAAAGTCGGTTTACGTAAATGTAAAACTATTATTGATTTGAAATTCGATTTTTTTGATAGCATAAAATCTATAAATAAATCTGTTGATGATTTTTGTGTGGATCAAACTGAATATGACGGTTTCGTGTTGAGGGAATGTCGAATTGGTTTCGATGTATGTGATAAGTTGAAATGTATTAGAAAATGTTGTCCCGATGGGCAGAGTTACGTGAACGGGGCGAAATGTGAAAATACTTACGAACACGGTACGAATTTGAGTCGATTTAGTGATATAGTGGAAAACCACGAAGGTTAGTATTTTAATTTGACTATTGTTTTCATGTAACGGCCATATTTGTACGACGTTGCCAGGTTGTAATACCGTTTTTGAGTTGTGAGAATTATTTTTCAAAAAACGAACGAATTTGACTGTTAATTTTGAAATAAATATGAGGATATTTGTTTAATGAGAAATTATTTTCCATAAAAATTGTTTGAAACGTAATTTTGTAGAGAAAATATCAACTTTTTTCTTTATAAACAAGTTGACCTTGATAGACGGTGTTATTTATAAGGAATGCCAAAAATCAATGGCGCTAATTTATTTGTTTTGTAATTTTAGAAAAAAATAAGACCAGGACTATTTATTTTTAACATCTCGTAGAATAGAAATATTTAAATACGTGATTTTTTTCCATTAATATTATGTTTGATAAAATATTATATTTTTGATTTATCTCGTGGATTGTAAGATAATGCATTATACTAATTACAAATTATTATAGTCCGGGGAAATAAATGATGAAAGGTAATTTTATAATTCGCGTTTTTTATCGTTTTTTGGGCTCTAGATAAACGAAAAATTATCCGATTTTGATGAATTTTGTTTTAAAATCTTCGTTTTTACCACGGATTTATATGAAAAAAATATCTTGCTTGAAAATTTTTTATCGTTAAGTTAGGTTAAATTTTACTCCCTTCCTAAACAGTTTTTTGACCATTGGAACGATACTAGATGTTTTTTTATTAACTTAAAACTATACAGACACATTTTTTCTTAATTGCAGTCCTCCCAGTGATTTTTTACAGCATAAAAACCTTCCCAGTGGATTTTTAATCATTTAAATCATCCCAGACACATTTTTTTATAGTTTAGAACCTTCCTAGGCAATTTTTCGACAATTGTAACGTTTCTAGACTTTTTTTTAATAATTTAAAACTATACAGACACATTTTTTCATAATTGGATTCCTTCCAGTGATATTTTACAGCATAAAAATCTTCCCAGTGGATTTTTTTAATCATTTAAATCATCCCAGACACTTTTTTCATAGTTTAGAACCTTCCTAGACAGTTTTTTGACAATTCCAACGTTTCTAGACATTTTTTTTTAATAATTTAAAACTATCTAGACTCATTTTTTCATAATTGCAATCCTCCCAGGAATTTTTTACGGCTTAAAAACCCTCCCAGTGGATTTTTTGATCATTTAAATCATCCCAGACACTTTTTTCATAGTTTAGAACCTTCCTAGACAGTTTTTTGACAATTCCAACGTTTCTAGACATTTTTTTTAATAATTTAAAACTATCTAGACTCATTTTTTCATAATTGCAATCCTCCCAGGAATTTTTTACGGCTTAAAAACCCTCCCAGTGGATTTTTTAATCATTTAAATCATCCCAGACACTTTTTTCATAGTTTAGAACCTTCCTAGACAGTTTTTTGACAATTCCAACGTTTCTAAACTTTTTTTTTAATAATTTAAAACTATCTAGACTCATTTTTTCATAATTGCAATCCTCCCAGGAATTTTTTACGGCTTAAAAACCCTCCCAGTGGATTTTTTAATCATTTAAATCATCCCAGACACTTTTTTCATAGTTTTGAACCTTCCTAGACAGTTTTTTGACAATTCCAACGTTTCTAAACTTTTTTTTTTAATAATTTAAAACTATCTAGACTCATTTTTTCATAATTGCAATCCTCCCAGGAATTTTTTACGGCTTAAAAACCCTCCCAGTGGATTTTTTGATCATTTAAATCATCCCAGACACTTTTTTTTATAGTTTAGAACCTTCCTAGGCAATTTTTCGACAATTGTAACGTTTCTAGACTTTTTTTTAATAATTTAAAACTATACAGACACATTTTTTCATAATTGGATTCCTTCCAGTGATATTTTACAGCATAAAAATCTTCCCAGTGGATTTTTTTAATCATTTAAATCATCCCAGACACTTTTTTCATAGTTTAGAACCTTCCTAGACAGTTTTTTGACAATTCCAACGTTTCTAGACATTTTTTTTTAATAATTTAAAACTATCTAGACTCATTTTTTCATAATTGCAATCCTCCCAGGAATTTTTTACGGCTTAAAAACCCTCCCAGTGGATTTTTTGATCATTTAAATCATCCCAGACACTTTTTTCATAGTTTAGAACCTTCCTAGACAGTTTTTTGACAATTCCAACGTTTCTAGACATTTTTTTTAATAATTTAAAACTATCTAGACTCATTTTTTCATAATTGCAATCCTCCCAGGAATTTTTTACGGCTTAAAAACCCTCCCAGTGGATTTTTTAATCATTTAAATCATCCCAGACACTTTTTTCATAGTTTAGAACCTTCCTAGACAGTTTTTTGACAATTCCAACGTTTCTAAACTTTTTTTTTAATAATTTAAAACTATCTAGACTCATTTTTTCATAATTGCAATCCTCCCAGGAATTTTTTACGGCTTAAAAACCCTCCCAGTGGATTTTTTAATCATTTAAATCATCCCAGACACTTTTTTCATAGTTTTGAACCTTCCTAGACAGTTTTTTGACAATTCCAACGTTTCTAAACTTTTTTTTTTAATAATTTAAAACTATCTAGACTCATTTTTTCATAATTGCAATCCTCCCAGGAATTTTTTACGGCTTAAAAACCCTCCCAGTGGATTTTTTGATCATTTAAATCATCCCAGACACTTTTTTTTATAGTTTAGAACCTTCCTAGACAGTTTTTTGACACTTGCAACGTTTCTAGACGTTTTTTTAATAATTTAAAACTATCTAGACTCATTTTTTCATAATTGCAATCCTCCCAGGAATTTTTTACGGCTTAAAAACCCTCCCAGTGGATTTTTTGATCATTTAAATCATCCCAGACACTTTTTTTTATAGTTTAGAACCTTCCTAGGCAATTTTTCGACAATTGTAACGTTTCTAGACTTTTTTTTAATAATTTAAAACTATACAGACACATTTTTTCATAATTGGATTCCTTCCAGTGATATTTTACAGCATAAAAATCTTCCCAGTGGATTTTTTTAATCATTTAAATCATCCCAGACACTTTTTTCATAGTTTAGAACCTTCCTAGACAGTTTTTTGACAATTCCAACGTTTCTAGACATTTTTTTTTAATAATTTAAAACTATCTAGACTCATTTTTTCATAATTGCAATCCTCCCAGGAATTTTTTACGGCTTAAAAACCCTCCCAGTGGATTTTTTGATCATTTAAATCATCCCAGACACTTTTTTCATAGTTTAGAACCTTCCTAGACAGTTTTTTGACAATTCCAACGTTTCTAGACATTTTTTTTAATAATTTAAAACTATCTAGACTCATTTTTTCATAATTGCAATCCTCCCAGGAATTTTTTACGGCTTAAAAACCCTCCCAGTGGATTTTTTAATCATTTAAATCATCCCAGACACTTTTTTCATAGTTTAGAACCTTCCTAGACAGTTTTTTGACAATTCCAACGTTTCTAAACTTTTTTTTTAATAATTTAAAACTATCTAGACTCATTTTTTCATAATTGCAATCCTCCCAGGAATTTTTTACGGCTTAAAAACCCTCCCAGTGGATTTTTTAATCATTTAAATCATCCCAGACACTTTTTTCATAGTTTTGAACCTTCCTAGACAGTTTTTTGACAATTCCAACGTTTCTAAACTTTTTTTTTTAATAATTTAAAACTATCTAGACTCATTTTTTCATAATTGCAATCCTCCCAGGAATTTTTTACGGCTTAAAAACCCTCCCAGTGGATTTTTTGATCATTTAAATCATCCCAGACACTTTTTTTTATAGTTTAGAACCTTCCTAGACAGTTTTTTGACACTTGCAACGTTTCTAGACGTTTTTTTAATAATTTAAAACTATCTAGACTCATTTTTTCATAATTGCAATCCTCCCAGGAATTTTTTACGGCTTAAAAACCCTCCCAGTGGATTTTTTAATCATTTCAATAATCCCAGACACTTTTTGTCGATAAAATGACAAGTTAATATAAATAAATTAATGTTAAGTGTTAGTAAATAGTGTATAAATAAAATTTAAAACACGTAAATTACAAACCGAAATAACAAAAAAAACAAAGTACAACCAGAATACTACAAGGAAATTTTTAGTTCATTAATGATTCATATTTATTTAAATAATACACCTTGTATATATATATTTTTTTCGAGGTTACGAGGGTTGATACTTAAGTTTATATTAGATATAGTTTCAATGTTTTTCAAAACAACCTCTATTGAAATCAACACTCGTACTACAACACGTTTTGAGTACGTCCACCATTAAAAATGTCAAACTTCATGATGGAAATGTCAAATATGACGTATTCGCATCAGCGTTGCCATATCTCGAAACTTAAGTAGCACTTTCGTTTAATGGATTATATTTTGAGATAAATCAACGTTTTTATTCGAAAAATCTTTTTTCCAGTGTATTTTCAACAATTAAAAATTCAATATCTACGCGGCTATTGTGTATTAAACAAAAAAAATGTCGTACGATTTATTTATAACGATAATGAATAATTCAAAATACATAACAGTGATAAAATCATCATCATCGACTAAACTTGGAAGTTGTTTATGTTTATTTTCATTTTAAACGATATTAACCGCCTACGTGCACATAAAATTCGATAAAAAAATTCACTAAACTTCCGTACAATTATCTATTATCTATTCCTCGCATATTTTTTTATTATTTAATAGTAATAAAATCAGCAATTCAATTTACATACCCGTAAAAATCATCTTTATGGTAATATACTTAATATATTACCCAAAGTCATATTCAGGATAAATCTGACAACAATGCCTCGCGTTTGCTCAGTAGCTATTAGAAGTGGAAGTCTTCGACGTAAAATTACCACAAAAAATGAAAATTTTCCACTGTATTTACCAAATTTAATATTCTATTGATATAAATAGAACAGGACCTGCTTCACACTCTTCGTCATTGAGTTTTGGGGTAATTTTTTCGATATAAGTGGCAGTACTGGCGGTATCTATCTTCCATTGTACCACAGAGCCTCGTATGTATCATTATACGAGGGTTATTTGAAAAATTTCGTTAGAATCGACAATTTATGACGCGAAAAATTTTTTTTTCCAGAAAATTTTGCGATTATTCACAATCGTACATGCCCCCATATACATATGGTGAATCCCGACTCTAAAATTACCATCCACAAGAACGGAAGCTTCACAGTATGGTCAAAAAAAGAAGTTAGCACATCTGACGTTAAAAATATGAATTCTTATTGCATGGAACACCTCCAAAGGGGATCTAAGAGAGACTATTACATTTTCCAATGTTTCCCTGAAGACGAAAATACTTTAACCAAGTTCGATTATAGAATTTGGCCTTTTATATTATCGACCGTACTACTAATTTTGACGATTTTGGTTTATGTTTTCATAAAAGAATGGAAGAAGATGTTCGGGAAGATTTTGATCAATTATTGTATGGCTTCGTTGTGCGTTTTCATTTTTTTGCTTATAGCACAATCTAAAACAACTCCCACCGAGACTGAGTGTCAGTTTAGAGGTAAATATCTAGCTTTTACATATAAATATTCACAAGAAAAATATGTTTATACCAAAATATTCATTAGCTACCTGTATATCACGAAAAAACTCCACCGTTGCAATCGAAATTATATGTGGGACGTACTATATACACTTAGTTTTGTAGATGTGCATAAAAAAAATTTCAAATAAAAAGTCTTTATCAAAATATTTACAATTTATGATGAAATATCACTGAATTATATGTGGGACGTACTATATATACTTAGTTTTGTAGATGTGCATCGAAGAAATTTCAAATAAAAAGTCTTTATCAAAATATTTACAATTTATGATGAAATGCCACTGAATTATATGTGGGACGTACTATATATACTTAGTTTTGTAGATGTGCATCGAAGAAATTTCAAATAAAAAGTCTTTATCAAAATATTTACAATTTATGATGAAATATCACTGAATTATATGTGGAACGAACTATATATACTTAGTTTTGTAGATGTGCATCGAAGAAATTTCAAATAAAAAGTCTTTATCAAAATATTTACAATTTATGATGAAATATCACTGAATTATATGTGGAACGAAGTATATATACTTAGTTTTGTAGATGTGCATCGAAGAAATTTCAAATAAAAAGTCTTTATCAAAATATTTACAATTTATGATAAAATACCACTGAATTATATGTGGAACGTACTATATACACTTAGTTTAGTAGATATTACATAGATATTAATTGTTCGAATAAAAAATATAATAAATATTTGCAAATATTGAAACGGAAACTGTAATATACGAAGCTACACTAGCGACATCTGGATTTCATTATAAACAACTAAAAATATTGAGGATAAAGTAGGTAACTGTTTTGTTTTTATTAATTTCGTTAAAGCTGATATGTTCAAGTCAATAACCTCAATTTTTCTCATAAAAATTTAGTGTTTTAAGACTTTCTTCTCAAAATAAACGTTATAGTTTATTTTTTCTCTATTTATATTTTCTCTCGTGTATAATATTAAAAACTGGTATACTAAATATTTTACATACGAAATCGTAGGAAATATACCTTGTTATTACAAATGGAAATTATCCCATGCACTTGAAATTTATTTAATTACCTACAATATGATGTAGAAAACAAGTTTGATTTTAATTAAGAGCGGATTAACTACTTCGTTTGTTTTATTTTCGTTTTCGCTTTTTTTAATACTCATCATTCTGTCTTATACAGATTGTCCCGTTAAAAATTGAAGACACTAGATGTGTGCTTGAATTAAAAACGGTATAACAACATATAGGGTGTTTTTGGAAGGGTTTTGTGCGTCGTAGCATCTACCACCATGATTCTGAATCAAAACAAGAAGTAAATAAGTAATACAAACCCCATAAAATAATTTTTTTATTATATGTCATTTTCGCGTCACACCCTGTAGTAAACAATATTTAATTAACGATATTAGGGGGTGTTATTTATGTGTTTTTGATAATAAATTGGATTCCAGATAAAACAGAAGTCTCTGGAGAAGGAAAACCACCCCCGTTTAATTTGGTGATAATTCAGTAATTAACTACACATTAAGATAATTAATTATTCTCCTAATTCGATTAGATTTGTTTTTAAAACGATTGGAACAGCATTTTCATGCGTTTCGTTGGAAAAAATTATTTACAAAAAAATTGCTTCACGTAAAAATATATTTTCCAGCAATAATTATCCCCTTTGCGATATATATCGTTACAAATTATAATTTCCCATCTCTAGCTTTGTCTCGGCCTGAACTTTTACTAATAAAAACTTATTAGGATAGAAATATAGGTAGTTGCGCCATCTCTAGTTCAATAACAAAAGTTCAGTGATTCTACCTGATAGTAGAAAACTACGCGAAGTTAAGCCGGTTCCACACGAATGCTTTAAACGCTGGTATGATTGGGGCATGTCAATCGCCGAATATTTTGCTTCAAATGTAGGTTATTGACCCGATATTAGAAACAAAACTTGTGGTACTATTACACTGTTGGTTCGTTTAATATTTAGTCGTACGCGAAAAGTTGACAGCATCGTGTAGTACCGGCTTTAGACTTGTATACATTTATTTACGTAGTTTCGTGAATGAATTTATTGCCTAAATATTATTGTTGTTGATGTGAAACGTTTTTTGTCAAAAATAATAACTAGGTATAAATAACTTTGCGTTGGTGAGATTCGTAAAACAAACCAATAAAAAAGGATTTTGTTTTCTTGTGAAAGATCAGGTTTCGTTTTCTAAACATACTTAAAAATAGTAACAAAGGTCTTCTGGGAACGAAATCTAAATAAAATAAAAATAATAAATGTTAATATAAGTGGGTCAATCAAGATTTTCGGTATTTTTATAAGCTAGACTATAAATATTTGAACTTGTTATGACTAACGATACTTTAAAATTGATTTTATATAGAGGTGGGATTCGATAACAAAAAAAATAATTCAAGTTTTAATTTTAAAATAAAGCGATGTGCAGGTTTCGAGTTTTATCGATAATATTTTACTTTATAACCTAACTTTTTGTTTAATTATTTATTATTTATTGTTTCTTCAATATTTGTTTTAGCTTTCTCTATAATCTTCTTTGCAATAGCTCAGTTTTCATGGGCGAATGTTATGAGTTTTGAAATCTGGATAACATTTGGGTGAGTATATCATAGACAAACTAAATATGTAGAGTAAAATATTTGATACGTAACTGTTGATATGGTGTAAACATCGTCTTAAACATTCGAGTACAATGTAGAGGGCGCTACTATTTAGATTACTAGAGTTCATTTACCTTACACAATATTGTTCTGGTTATACTAGACATTGTTGTCATATCTTCTGTTTTTTTTGTATATATAATAAACTTTGCTATGTAATTTTCTGATACTTGTGAAGGTTTTTAAGTATAATTTGGGCGTGATTAAAATAGAATTTTAATTAATTGATTTTGTTTTTCATTACTTTACTCTATTTGAGGATATCGAATTACGTGATAATTTTTCATAATGAAATATGTTTTGACAGCTAATTTATCATTATGTTATAGGTATTAACAGTTTTATTATAATTCTGGAGAAAAAATATTTTTTTATAACTATTTCTACATTGAGCGGGTATTGTTTGAAACTTAATCTTCTTTTTTATATCCCCGTCTGCCTATTTTTTCTTCGTAATGTGTTGATACCACTACTCTTTTTCTTTTATAACTTTATTTATGATAATATGTATAACCTCAATTTCAACAAAAAATTTGACAGAACTACCAGGATATATCTGAATTGAGCCATAAATAAAAAGAATTAAAAAAATTCCATCCTACTATTTATAGGAGACGAAAAACTTTTCTTTATGTTTCGTATAAACCTAATTCTTCTTTTTATATCACCGCCTGCCTATTTTTTCTTCGTAATGTGTTGATACCACTACTCTTCTTCTTGTATAACTTTATTTATGATAATATAACCTCAATTTCAACAATAATTTTGACAGAACCACCAGGATATATCTAGGATCAAGCCAAAAAGAAAAAGAACTGAAGAAATTCATATTCTACAGTCTATATGGCTGGGGAGGACCTTTATTAATAACTCTAACGATATTATTATTTAAGAAATGGAAAGTTTTACCTTACGCCATCCAGCCACTTATAGGGGAACAAAAATGTTTCTTTGATATCAGTAAGTATCAAATTACCTAAAAATATCGTTATATTGACATACTTTGTAATAATTCGTATTGTTTTGCATTTTATTATCACACTGTATTCAATTAGAAATAATATTCAGGTTGTTAATGATCCGATAATTGAATTAGCCTACTTTAAAATGGATTTATAACAAGAATAGATTAGATAAATTATTTATAAATGGTTATCCTGTTCCTTGACATCCTCTAAGTGAACATTATTAATAATCTGGGTTCTGAGAAATAGTTTTAATTAATTTAAAGATAACCTAGTCTAGTTTTCTTTTCGTGGAATGTTGAATTTTATTATTACGAAATCAAATAAACGGTTTTAGGAATGAAAAACTTTTTTTGATTTCAGGATTAGGTAATTATGCCAAATTGGTATTCATGAACATCCCTTTATTGATAATTCAAACGATAAACATGGTTTTTTTCATAAAAACTGTACTTTATTGTGTAAAAGTACGAACTGAAATTAATAAAAGAAATGATAGCAAGATGACGAATTCCGCAAAGAAATTCAGCAAAGACAGACAAAGGTATTAATTAAATAATAACAGAAATATTATTACTTCACCTGATATTTACATCATCCCAAATCCCAAACACACTTTCAATATTCTAATCGAGAATTTTTTTAATTTCGAGGTTATTTCTCATCATAAAACTGTCAGTAGTGATGGGTATTGGTTTAATATTCGAAGTAATAACAGCGTTCTTTGACATGAGTGAATTAGGCACGGTTCCAAAGTATATCGAAATTATTTTCGATTTGTACAATGCTTTACAAGGTAAAAAAATTATATTTCAATAGAAATGTATTATCATATATTCAATTTTTTTTTTCAGGAGTTTTTATTTTTATTATTTTCATCTGTAAGAAGAAAGTTTTTTTTGCTCTGTTACATAAATATAATTTTTTTGGCATAGCTTACACTCAAAGCACGTCTTCTATCCGAACCCATTCGTCGATAACGTCAAACGGACTTGCTTTAACTAGCGTTCCCAAATAAATAAAAAATTGTTATTTTTATATATAATATGTCATATATACGTACTTATCGTGTTTATTTATCAAATACAAATTTTATAAAATTGTTTTTTATTTCTACACACCCCCTATATTAAAATAACTGTGTTAAAATAAATAGTAAAATTAAAATCGTCATCGTACCGATCCGATTCTGTCTATTAAATAGCTTTGTCCTTGGATTCGACTCCATACTACACGCAATCTAAATTGTTCAACGTTCTATGAGTAGTTCTATTGAAACGTACATTATTCATATAAAAAAGAAGAAGAAAATTTGACGTGATTATATAAGTAAACGTATATGTTTATATAAATAAATGTGATAAAATGTCTGTAAATATTCGAAGACAAGTATTAAAAACGTTTAAAGAATTACATAAAACTAGAAAAACAGTATTCCAAGGTGATTTAACCGCTTTAAGTGAAGCTAGGAAAAGAATAAACGAAGAATACAAAAAATGTAAACACGTTACGGATCTAAAAGCTATAGAAGAATTGATAAAATATTCTCAAGATGTAGAAAGAGAATTGAGGACAACAGTGATACAAGCTAGAGAAGTAAAACCTGGAATTTATGAAGCTAAAATAACAAAAGATACAGTGAAATTAGACAATATACCTTTCAGTGAATGTGCTAGTAAACAAAAAGGTTAAAAAAAGGATTTTGGATTAATAAATAGAGACTGAATTGTTAGGTATTGTGTTATTGTGATTATAATTAGAAAATAAATCATTCTTTATCAAGTCGTTTGAATATAAATGAATAACATCGATTTATTTCTGACTATGCAACCTTTCGTAAAGTTCATTGCCTAGCACTTGACAGAATATTTCATATTTTTATATTGATTCATTTCATCACTTATAAAAAGTTATAAATATGTATTGAAATTAATGGAAAATGAATAAATAATTCTCAAATATATGAAAATAATTAGATAAATTTTAATATCTCGATTTTATTAGTATGCAACCAACCATACACCAGTAAAGATGGTTGCATATAACGAAGTCTAAAGCCTACTAATTATACAGGACAGGATTCGTTTTTATAAACAGTGCAAACATTAAAAGCGTAATTATTTACAGATATAACTAATACGTGTTTTAGCTTATGGAATTTTTGTAATTAATAATTGAGTCATAATATGCACAAAATCAATTTTTTTTAATCAAACGTAACATCAAACGTTTATTTTATTTATGAACATCCGAAATAATAAACTAACTATCAATTAAAATCAAACGGATGTCGATGTTTAAAATTTGGAATCTATCTAAAAACAATGAAAAACGAGGAAGATCTAAAAATAGACGAATATATAGAATTTTTTATTGAAATATAAGTAATTGTAAAATAATTTTAAGAGATTGAAACAAAGTAGTTAATACTACTGACCTTGATAATCACGTGATAAAAGTAGGCGTGGTATTTACGCAATTCCATATTTCTTTTTTTAATTAAGTTTTGAACAAGAATACGAGATATAGATTAATGTGGAATATTCAAAATATGTTCTTCCTAATATTGTTAGTGTTTACGATATAGGGAACAGAAAAAATACGGATTTTATTTAGTATATACTCTCCAAACAAATAAATATGACAACGTAAGCAATGGTAGTGTAAAGCGGGTTGCCTACTGGTTTATATCACGGATACTATATAATGTATAAGTGTACAATGTTGCCAAACCGTTTAAATAGGGGAAATTGGTTTAATATGCCTAAATTTACGAGAATTGTAGATTAATTCGAAGTATTTAAAATACATTTTCTCTAATATTGTTGGTTCTCAATATACAGGGAGTAAAAAAAATCGGATTTTATTACGTATATTGTCTCTAAACAGATAAATAAAATACGTAAACAATGGTATAGTTTAGCAAGTTGCCTATTAATTTAAATCAGCTGACCGGAAACTCTAATGTATACCATAATCAAATTATAAGTGTACAATGTTGCCAAGCCGTTTAATTCGTATTGTCAATAGAGGAATTCAGTTTATTATTGAAAAATGTCAAATTAGGATAAGATTAATTAAAAAATACGGATTTTATTAAGTATTATATACTCTCCAAACAAATAAATATGAGCAATGGCAGTGTAAAGCGGGTTGCCTATTGGTTTATATCACCCGATCGGATATTATAATGTATGCTATAAATACATGATAACTGTACAATGTTGCCAAACCGTTCAAATGGTACTGTGAATAGGGGGAATTTAATTAGGTGAATTGTAGATTATTATGAAGTATTTAAAATAAATTTTCTATAAAATTGTTTATTTTCAAGATACAGGGAGTAGAAAAAATATGGATTTTATTACGTATATTCTTTCTAAATAGATAAATATAACACGTAAGCAACGGTATTGTTTAGAGGGTTGCTTAGTTGTTTATATCACGTGACCGGATACTAAAATGGATGATATAAATGAATTATAAGTGTACGATGTTGCCAAACCGTTTAAGTCGTATTGTAAATCGGGAAATTGGGTTTATTATTAAAAATCTCAAATTAGGAAAATTGTAAATTAATGAGATGGATTTCAAATACATTTTTTCGAATATTTTCAGTTTTTAAGATACAGGGAGCAGAAGAAATAAATATTTTATTACGTATATGAATATGGGGAATTTAATTAGGTGAATTGTAGATTAATATGAAGTATTTAAAATAAATTTTCTATAAAATTGTTTATTTTCAAGATACAGGGAGTAGAAAAAATATGGATTTTATTACGTATATTCTTTCTAAATAGATAAATATAACACGTAAGCAACGGTATTGTTTAGAGGGTTGCTTAGTTGTTTATATCACGTGACCGGATACTAAAATGGATGATATAAATGAATTATAAGTGTACGATGTTGCCAAACCGTTCAAATGGTACTGTGAATGGGGGGAATTTAATTAAGTGAATTGTCGATTATTATGAAGTATTTAAAATAAATTTTCTATAAAATTGTTTATTTTCAAGATACAGGGAGTAGAAAAAATATGGATTTTATTACGTATATTCTTTCTAAATAGATAAATATAACACGTAAGCAACGGTATTGTTTAGAGGGTTGCTTAGTTGTTTATATCACGTGACCGGATACTAAAATGGATGATATAAATGAATTATAAGTGTACGATGTTGCCAAACCGTTTGAGTCGTATTGTAAATCGGGAAATTGGGTTTATTATTAAAAATCTCAAATTAGGAAAATTGTAAATTAATGAGATGGATTTCAAATACATTTTTTCGAATATTTTCAGTTTTTAAGATACAGGGAGCAGAAGAAATAAATATTTTATTACGTATATGAATATGGGGAATTTAATTAGGTGAATTGTAGATTAATATGAAGTATTTAAAATAAATTTTCTATAAAATTGTTTATTTTCAAGATACAGGGAGTAGAAAAAATATGGATTTTATTACGTATATGCTTTCTAAATAGATAAATATAACACGTAAGCAACGGTATTGTTTAGAGGGTTGCTTAGTTGTTTATATCACGTGACCGGATACTAAAATGGATGATATAAATGAATTATAAGTGTACGATGTTGCCAAACCGTTCAAATGGTACTGTGAATGGGGGGAATTTAATTAAGTGAATTGTCGATTATTATGAAGTATTTAAAATAAATTTTCTATAAAATTGTTTATTTTCAAGATACAGGGAGTAGAAAAAATATGGATTTTATTACGTATATTCTTTCTAAATAGATAAATATAACACGTAAGCAACGGTATTGTTTAGAGGGTTGCTTAGTTGTTTATATCACGTGACCGGATACTAAAATGGATGATATAAATGAATTATAAGTGTACGATGTTGCCAAACCGTTTAAGTCGTATTGTAAATCGGGAAATTGGGTTTATTATTAGAAATCTCAAATTAGGAAAATTGTAAATTAATGAGATGGATTTCAAATACATTTTTTCGAATATTTTCAGTTTTTAAGATACAGGGAGCAGAAGAAATAAATATTTTATTACGTATATGAATATGGGGAATTTAATTAGGTGAATTGTAGATTAATATGAAGTATTTAAAATAAATTTTCTATAAAATTGTTTATTTTCAAGATACAGGGAGTAGAAAAAATATGGATTTTATTACGTATATTCTTTCTAAATAGATAAATATAACACGTAAGCAACGGTATTGTTTAGAGGGTTGCTTAGTTGTTTATATCACGTGACCGGATACTAAAATGGATGATATAAATGAATTATAAGTGTACGATGTTGCCAAACCGTTTAAGTCGTATTGTAAATCGGGAAATTGGGTTTATTATTAAAAATCTCAAATTAGGAAAATTGTAAATTAATGAGATGGATTTCAAATACGAATATTTTCAGTTTTTAAGATACAGGGAGCAGAAGAAATAAATAGTTTTAACAAAAATTCAATTCTAATAATGCAATTACGTTATACCGGGCGCTCAAAAATTGTTATTGCATAAAATTTTCGTAATAACGACTTATGTTTGAAATTAATCAACAAAAATATGGAAAATAGAAAAAATAGGAGCTTTTCCACGCCACTGGCTCCTATGCATATGATTATTAATAAAATAAACTGGGTTATTTTGTCATATAAACAAATTCCAGATGAAAAACGATCGTCATAGATACAAAACATCGGGAAAAGAAACGATTCGATATAAATCCAGTCGTATAAATGAAATTCACCGAGCGCGATTGGATTTTTCGAAAACCGAAACAATGCTCCGAAAGTTTTTCTACATAATTTCGATAACAATCAATTTTCAGTCATTATTAAACGCGGAAAACTTGCGTAAATGTTGCGAACAACGAATGGCGTCGAAAGAAGGAAACTACTTCTGCAGTAAAAGCGCCACGACTTCTTCTTCTTTCAGAATCAGCGCTACTCACGACGTTTCGGACGATTCCACGAAGTGCATCGACGTCGTAGACCAATCGGCGACGATATTTCGAAAAAACCATTCGAAATACCGCAAAATAGAAGAAGTGGACTTATTTAACAAATGTTGCCCGCCGAATTATTTCTACAACACCGAGAAACGTTCCTGCGCCAATTCCTCGAACAGAACCAACATTTTCGGGCAAAACATCGTCAAAATCGGTTTACCCCAATGCGAAATAATATCAGATCTAACAGTCGATCTGAAAACCGACGTTGTTTGGGACGATTTCAACGTTGTAATTTTAAAAACCGGCGAAATGTTTACGAAAAATCAGTTTTGCTTGGACGAAACTACGATCGGCCGAGGCGTAGTCAGGATTTGCAGGAACTCGAGGTTTTGTAAGACGGTTAAATGCGTGAGAAAATGTTGTCCCGACGGTAAAAGTTTCGTTAACGGGTCTCATTGCGAAGATACTTTCGTTAACGGTATACAGTTCGATAAATTCGAAACGTTTCTAGGAAAAACTGAAGGTCGGTATGAAATTTGTTGTTTCCGATCCCCCTCGTACTATATCAGGCCGAAATAAACTTTTTTTTCTATATTAACCTTCTAATTAAACAATTTATCAGAGAAATATATTGATTAATATTAATCCGGGACATCTGTAGTATATTCAATAACATAAATTAACTCATATTAAATATACACGGTGTTTAAAAAAAATTCCATAACATTGTTGCCAGTAGTTGCGTCGAAATCGTAAAAAACGTCTAATCTAGAGATGGGATCACCTTTTATTGAAACGCCCCGTATATAAACAACTTTATTAAACGTATTTTTTTAATTTCCAGATGATATAGCGATTATACACGGCTACCCGGTAGGAAAAGTATACAGGGAGTTGGATATATCGCCATTTTATTTGGACGAAAAAGGGAATTTTCACGATACGAAAACGGATTCTATATTTCCTTTGAAGGAACAACCTTATTGTCTGGAACACGCCACGAAAAACGGAATAAATTTCGGTTCGGTTTATTTTGGATTTTTTATAAGCGATAATCCGCCGTTGGCTACGAAATTTCTGTGGAATCGAGCCGCCATGATTGTATCTGGAGTGTTTTTGTTGTTGACCATATTTTTTTATGTTGTTTCGAATGAAACGAGAAAAGTTTTTGGTAAAACCTTAGTTTGTTTTTGTTGTTCTTTGTTATTTCTTTATACAGCCCTCGTATATCATACCTTCAAGACGAATCTTCATTACAAACCGACAAAAACGCTTTGCAAATTCATAGGTAATTAAAATCGATTCTTTAAATATTCCGAATAAGATATTCGATTAAAACTATCATTTGAAATTATTCTAGACATACGTTCTACTTGATATAAAACGATACGTACACACAAGAATTGGATAAATATATCTATTAATTATTTAAATTTATTCTTAAATTAAGTACCGTGCTAATTTTGATAATAAACAAAAAGAAAATGGCGATTACAGACGGTAAATCATTTAAACACCCAAACACACTAAACGTATGTCGTGTCTTATTTCTTTTAAATTATAACTTATATACTTTTACAACCGGCGTTGCCAGATCAGAAAATAAAAAGTAAAACTATTTTATATTTTTCATAAAACGGATTTTTAATCCTACAGAAACCACTAAAACCTGTTCGAAATAGGAAATTCTGTGAAAAAAGTCGTGTTTCATAAAATCAAAACCAATTTTGAAATTAAGATTATCAATTTTGCATTTTGTGATTATGAAAAGCTTATTGAACGTCTGTCCTGCCTTAATTTTTTATATCATCTATCGTACACTGTTGTCAGATCGGGTACAATCTTCTGAATTTTTAAAAAAGTTTTTTTAAATTGATTTACTTAGGGAAAAAATTACTTTTGTCAATAAAAGCGGCTTCTATGCTACAAATACGTTTTCCATAGAACCAACAATATTACTTTTAGAGGTTATACGACGTTTTATGTTTAGTATTATACGTCAATATGTATATGCTACGTCAAAATATTAAGTTTAGAGGTTATAAAGTACTTAATTGTTCGATCTACGTGAATTTTTTGACATTTTAATGATGAAATATTGCAAAAATTTTGGTTTTTAGGTTTTGCTATAATTTACCTCGGATATTGTAGCTTCGTTTGGTTACAAGTCATATGTTATGATATTTACTGTACGTTTGGGTAAGTAACATTATCATATTGTCTATTTTGTTATTTATATATTAAGAATCCTACAATATTTTCATTATTATTTAGTTTTTATTATTTGTATTTAACAAGATCTATATAAATGTATGTAAATCAGGCAACACTGTTGAAGAATTATGAATTTTTAATAACGTATGTCGTTGATTACAATCTTAACGTTCCATTCCCCGTCCGCGTATGCAAAATTCTACATTTCTAAATATACATTTAGATTATTAAATAAATTCAATATTTACTTAAAAATAAAATAATCCAATATTTTATTAAATAAAAATTAAAGAAACTTCTCCTTGGCATCCCAAAAACATAAATAAAACATTCGATATATTTCCATTGGTACCTTGTGACCATTAAAAACAAATTCGAAACAGTGTTGCCAGAATTGAATAATTTTCCTAACAAATTTTATTTTTATCAAAACTAATTTCATTCTCTCCACATGATTGTTTTTATTAAAAAACATTTTTTTTGATAAAATTTCACTATTTTTAAAAATATTTTTGTCTCAAGTTGAAAGAAAAAAGTTTGGTAAAATTTGTTATAATTTTAGGTCCTCGAATAGACAATTGATAAAAATAGAAAAACAAAAAAGGAATTTCGTGAAATTTTTATATTACAATATATACGGATGGGGAGTGCCTTTTTTATATACATCTTTTTTAGTATTTGTCTATGAAACTGATTCCTTACCGGAACCGATAAAAATAGACATGGCCGTCACTAAATGCGCCATAGAAAAAGGTAAACATCCCTAATGCGATACCAACATTGTTTGAAATGATATATATTTTAGGAAACTACGCAGAAATTGTTTTCAGAGCCATTCCATTGACAATAATTCAAATATTAAATTTGGTTTTTTTCACAAAAACCGTTATGTACGTTTTGGCGGTCAAAAGAGAAATCAAAAAAATGGTAGAAACCCCTTCGACGTTAAAAAAGAAGAAGAAATTCTTCAAGAAGAAAGCAAAGTAATATGTCATCTGTCATCACCTAAAATACGAGTTTAAGTTTTAGTACAGTCAAACTATATATTAAATTTTATAGTATTCCTACAAATCCTATGACGTGTGCAACGGTATGATATTTTTGAAAAACAAATCGTGAAAATTTTTTATTTTGTAGGTTTCGTCTAGTGGTTAAACTGTCATTTTCAATGGGGGTTTTATATTTATTTGAGGTTATATCATCTTTTTTTGATTTCAATGATTACGAAGCCACTGCTATTCTAGAAATAATATGGGATTTTATAGATTGCTTACAAGGTGAATCAATTCATTCATTCTCTATTAAATTTCTTATAGAAAAAGTAGTTTTTATTGTTTTTCATTCTAATAAAATGTTTATTATAGTATGGAAAATAGGCAACACTGTTGTCGACTGATGGATTCTATGCTTTTATTCGCATTCTTAAACTTGTCGTTCAGTTCCCCGTCCGTTCTAATACTATCTTAATTTATAAGTAATTAATATAACCTAAAACTTTTTAATTATATTATTTGTTTTCATATTACAGTACATATTTTCAATTTATATCGAAAAATGAAATGTAATAAAACCTTAATAATAAAACTACTGATTCTAGACACTTTTTTATCGTCAGTAAATAAATTCGACTTCAAGACGCTTTTTTTTAGGTTTGTTTATATTTATTATTTTCGTTTGTAAGAAAAGAAACTACATCAGGTTAAAGAAATCCAGCGCCGTGGAAAGAATAAGAAAAATATCCTCGACAACATCAAGAAAAACCAGCATAATTAACAACATAGCGAATATTAACAATCCATAGCATACTTATTCAATAAAAGTTTTTTCAACTGCTTTTTTTATTAATTAAAAAAATATACCACAACGAACGAAAAAAATAATAAATTTACATGATGTCTACAGTTAATTACGTGTATTGTAAAATCTTTATTATGTATTGTATTATCTGCATTTATTGTGGGAGAAGTACAGTCTACGACATAGAAAAAAAACCTTAAACACTAACGGTCATAATTTCACATTATACTTACAATGTTGCCAAGCCAACTCAAATGAAGTAAATTATGGTTTATACTATAAAATGTTAATTTATTTATATAAAACAAACTTGTGTGGTTTCATAAAAGGAAAATTTTCATCAAACTATTTTTTATATTTTTTTCGGTATAAGAAATCAGTATTTTTACAGTCTAAATATATCTTAACGAAGAATATGATTAAAACATCGGCAACATTGTGCTGATTTATATTTCGTGACCGTGGTCGTCTAAAGCAAAGATTTATACAAGGAGACGTAATTATGTATGTATACCACATACGGGTGTAAAGATATTATTTACGTAATTTATAATCATGGGAAACAACGGATTTATGGGGGTTCGTAACCTTTCATCTTATTAAATTTTATACAAAGAAAAACTTTGATAATGAAACTATTCGATTTCTCATTGATATCAAGTGAGGGATTTCAAAACCAGTTGGTTACGTGTATTAAACAAAGGATGGGTGTGTCCTTTTAAATGCTTTTACGATAGACTGTACCCGTAGGTAGATAAAAGCTTGTATTTCAATGACAAATAATTAAAGAATGTCGTTTGTTATTTTCTTCGCTAGGCTATAATTATGGCGCGTGTATATGGGCCGAACTAATTACAAAAATAATTTAATATACATCCGGAAATAAAATAAAAAATCGTACTCGGTTTAGTATACGAGGTTCGATTCGAAAATATCGAAATTCAGTTAATATTTTCACATTCTGACTTGGTACATACCGAAACCATATACTTTCGTACCTGTACACGGTAGTTTAGCATTTTCGATGTCATATAATCCATTTATCGATTTCGGGGGACCTATTTGAAGGATTTGAGGGGATTGAGTGGGGATAGGAATGACGTACGGTAAAAAAAATGTCTAAAACAATTGTGTTTAGGTTAGGAAAGGTTAGATTTGGATTTGTTGGGTTAGGTTAGGTTATCTGATTGACAAAGGGACGCGTTTTTTTGTGTAATTCATAAAACTTGTTCAAAAAGGTGAACCAGATGTTTCGGGAGTCGATAAATGGATTATAAGACTTCGAAAACGCTAAATTGGCGTGTTTTTATATTTTTTATGAACCACTTGAGCAGTTTAGTTCAATTTTAAAGGTAGGAAAAGTTTAAAAAGATGATGATTTAATTATTTTCGCCAAAAATGGACGCAAATATGTTTTATTGCCATTTTTATATAACAAAAAAACAATTTGAGACTACATTTCATATATTTTTTACGTAAAATTTGGAAATGCAAAAAACTAGGATATACAATTTGATAAAAATATTGATGACGTCATCACACGAAGATGGATCACCTTGTATATAAAATTATTTTTAAAAATTGGTTAATTCAAACAAAAAAATCGAACTGAATCTGCATTTTCTAATATAATCTTTTGTTTAACCGACAAATAGTGTGTATAAATCATTTATTGTTTTATATACGAGGGTTATTCAGAAAGTACGTCCGGTAATGATTGATTGAGTGATTTATAGCAGATTTTGGTGGTCGAATCAAAATTATATCACAGTCCAGTAGCAGCAACAAGTTTTACGACCCCCTACCCCAAATAAAAAATAGTCAAAAAACATTCAAATTTGGTTCATATTAAAATAACGAAAATTTGACCACCCCGTATAACAAACGCCTTAATTTATTTTGTAATTATATAAAAAATAATAATTTCAATCATTTTTTTCAAGTTTAATTGATAAAAAAAAAGTTTTTATTGTTTTTATTTGATTTTTTGTATTTAAATTATTATAATTTGTGTAACCCTCGTAATATAAAGATCATTATTCAACTAAAAAAATAAATAAATAACCAAATATGTAAAAAAAATCTAGTTCCTTTAAAGTCGGATGCAAAAGGGCAGTACAAAGGATGTGGATGAGGGAAGCCCTATGATAAATTCCTTCACGGCCTTTCTGGTTACATCAAGTGGAAAATACGTTATAATAAACCAGCACGCTTCGTATAAGATTATTTATCCAGTGGCGGAGGTATAAAAAATATATTTTATCAAAAATATACGAAAAAATAGGAGGTGGGGGGGCATCTCGATTTTTTTTATGAAAAATCTAAAAATTAATATTTTCATTAATTTATTTTTCATTTTTTCTTATTTTTTCATTAATTTTATTAACAATAAACAAATTTCGTACAATAATTAAATCATTCTCAAATTCTCTAACCTAAAAACTACATTTTTTTACACGACCGAACCTAATGTAATCATTCTAGCGCAGCCTAGACATAGTCCAATCAAATCAGATCGAAAAGAAGATTATTTACGACGTAAATTACTATTGGGTATATCGTATGTTTTTATTACGTCATTAAAGTAGTTTTTATTGTTTTTCATTCTAACAAAATGTTTATTATAGTATGGAAAATAGGCAACACTGTTTTCGATTAATGGATTCTATGCTTTTATTCGCATTCTTAAACTTGTCGTTCAGTTCCCCGTCCGTTCTAATACTATCTTAATTTATAAGTAATTAATATAACCTAAAATTTTTTAATTATATCATTTGTTTTTATATTTATAAGTACATATTTTCAATTTACATCGAAAAATGAAACGTAATAAAACCTTAATAATAAAACTACTGATTTTAGACACTTTTTTATCGTCAGTAAATGGATTCGACTTCTAGACAGAACCTATTGTAATCATTCTAGCGCGTCCTAGACATAGTCCAGTCAAATTAGATCGAAAAAAAAATTATTTACGACGGAATTTACTATTGGGTATATCGTATGTTTTTTTTTTGTTAATTACCCCAATACATCGTGAAAAATTAACGTCATAACTTTTGGTGGAATTGCTAATATCAGTTTCAAAATGTAGGTATTGAAAAACCTACAAAATTATAAATTAATTCTTAAGTTTTATTTTTTTTCTATTTAGTTATTTATTTCTCGACCTTTTTATATGTTTTTGTTGCAAAATTGATAAATTTCGTATTTTTTTTTTCGGAAAGTACATACAAAAACGAAAATTTGGAAAAAAAACTTATCGGATATTATAATTCTAGCAAATTTTCAAATATTTATTAACAATTTTTGGTAATTATCTAAAAATCATCCCTCTCCCCCCCTACAATATATGGAAGGTGGAATTAACCGCCCGTCATTATTTTTAAGTTAGGTTAGATCAGTTTTAGGTTAGGTTAGGTTAAGGTAGGTTAGGTTCTATTCAAGAACACTATTCATACATTTTTTGGGCTCTTTCAACACCCTCCCCCCCACGCCACACCCCTTGATCCCTTTTTTACCCTATTTTTCCATAAAAAAAAATTTTTTGGAATTTTCAAATTTTTCATATATATTATAAATAAATTAATCGATTTTGTATACTTAAAAATATTTCGTATTGACGTACTAAATAAAAACGTGACATCCAATTTGACTGGACTATAAAAGCACGATAAAAACAAAGTTGGCGGAAAACGGTGATACGGCCAACGAACAACACAATCGAGTCGGCTGTGCTGATTACAGTTATGTTCGAGAAGGTATTAACGTTACGTTACAAAAGAACCGATAAAAAACGCACCTCTATATAATAGAAATTAAATAAAGTCAATAATACAAATGTCGTTTAAAAAATTAAATACTCATATGAATATGTTGCCCCACTTTTAATAATGACTATATTCGATCGAGGCGCGTTCCTACCTACCTTATTTTGAAATCGTGAAATGAATTTGATCAGTTTGAAAACAAAGGTGGGTACCAGCGTGTATAGGTTATGGCATTACGCCAGCCGTGATGCGCCTTACGTTTACGTCGTATGTTTTTTTTTAGTGGCGCGTTTTTGTTTTGGTTGTGGTGGTTGTGTTTCGTATAAAAAAAATGCGTGAACAGTTATTTGGGATAGATTCTTGAGAAAATTAAGGTATGTTATCACACTTTATGATTAAAAATTAATTGGATGTGTTGATTATACAACAAAAAAATTTTCTATGGATCTTGAAAGTATGCATAGCATAATTTTGATGAAATAATTCGAGATAACTCGTTTTGCGAGAGTACCAGGAAAGTTCGTGAACAATAATTATGAATAATGAATGAAAATTGCATTTGTGCAGGGAAAAGGGCATCTCGAATAGTTAGAGAACTTATAATTCCGGAAATTAGTTCAATTTTACTACTCGAGGGTTTTATTTGTCGAATAAATATCCTGGGGTTTAGATAAATACGATTATCACGACAGATAAGGTCTACGAGGTACCTGGTGCCAAGGGTGGCCGACATCTACGTAGTCTTTTGGAGTTCCGAGGAAATTAGTTATGAAATTTGAGGGATATATAGATCCTGTAGGTTTTCAAAGCCAATTATTATGAATATCACAACAAAAAAGGTATACGAGGTACCTGGTGCCAAGGGTGGCCGACATCTACGTCGTCTATTGGATTCCCGTGGAAATTAGTTATGAAATTTGCGGGATATATAGATCCTGGGGGTTTTCAAAGCCAATTATTACAAATATCACGACAGATAAGTTCTACGAGGTACCTGGTGCCAAGGGTGGCCGACATCTACGTCGTCTTTTGGAGTCCCGTGGAAATTAGTTATGAAATTTGAGGAATATATAGATCCTGGGGGTTTTCAAACAAAAAAGGTCTACGTGGTACCTAGTGCCAGGGTTGCCGACATCTACGTCGTCTATTGGATTCCCGTGGAAATTAGTTATGAAATTTGCGGGATATATAGATCCTGGGGGTTTTCAAAGCCAATTATTACAAATATCACGACAGATAAGTTCTACGAGGTACCTGGTGCCAAGGGTGGCCGACATCTACGTCGTCTTTTGGAGTCCCGTGGAAATTAGTTATGAAATTTGAGGAATATATAGATCCTGGGGGTTTTCAAACCCAATTATTACGAATATCACAACAAAAAAGGTCTACGTGGTACCTGGTGCCAAGGGTGGCCGACATCTACGTCGTCTTTTGGAGTCCCGTGGAAATTAGTTATGAAATTTGAGGAATATATAGATCCTGGGGGTTTTCAAACCCAATTATTACGAATATCACAACAAAAAAGGTCTACGTGGTACCTGGTGCCAAGGGTTGCCGACATCTACGTCGTCTATTGGATTCCCGTGGAAATTAGTTATGAAATTTGAGGGATATATAGATCCTGGGGGTTTTCAAACCCAATTATTACGAATATCACAACAAAAAAGGTCTACGTGGTACCTAGTGCCAGGGTTGCCGACATCTACGTCGTCTATTGGATTCCCGTGGAAATTAGTTATGAAATTTGAGGGATATATAGATCCTGTAGGTTTTCAAACCCAATTATTACGAATATCACAACAAAAAAGGTCTACGTGGTACCTGGTGCCAAGGGTGGCCGACATCTACGTCGTCTTTTGGAGTCCCGTGGAAATTAGTTATGAAATTTGAGGGATATATAGATCCTGGGGGTTTTCAAACAAAAAAGGTCTACGTGGTACCTAGTGCCAGGGTTGCCGACATCTACGTCGTCTATTGGATTCCCGTGGAAATTAGTTATGAAATTTGAGGGATATATAGATCCTGGGGGTTTTCAAACCCAATTATTACGAATATCACAACAAAAAAGGTCTACGTGGTACCTAGTGCCAGGGTTGCCGACATCTACGTCGTCTATTGGATTCCCGTGGAAATTAGTTATGAAATTTGAGGGATATATAGATCCTGGGGGTTTTCAAACCCAATTATTACGAATATCACAACAAAAAAGGTCTACGTGGTACCTGGTGCCAAGGGTGGCCGACATCTACGTCGTCTTTTGGAGTCCCGTGGAAATTAGTTATGAAATTTGAGGGATATATAGATCCTGGGGGTTTTCAAACAAAAAAGGTCTACGTGGTACCTAGTGCCAGGGTTGCCGACATCTACGTCGTCTATTGGATTCCCGTGGAAATTAGTTATGAAATTTGAGGGATATATAGATCCTGTAGGTTTTCAAACCCAATTATTACGAATATCACAACAAAAAAGGTCTACGTGGTACCTGGTGCCAAGGGTGGCCGACATCTACGTCGTCTTTTGGAGTCCCGTGGAAATTAGTTATGAAATTTGAGGGATATATAGATCCTGGGGGTTTTCAAACAAAAAAGGTCTACGTGGTACCTAGTGCCAGGGTTGCCGACATCTACGTCGTCTATTGGATTCCCGTGGAAATTAGTTATGAAATTTGCGGGATATATAGATCCTGGGGGTTTTCAAAGCCAATTATTACAAATATCACGACAGATAAGTTCTACGAGGTACCTGGTGCCAAGGGTGGCCGACATCTACGTCGTCTTTTGGAGTCCCGTGGAAATTAGTTATGAAATTTGAGGAATATATAGATCCTGGGGGTTTTCAAACCCAATTATTACGAATATCACAACAAAAAAGGTCTACGTGGTACCTAGTGCCAGGGTTGCCGACATCTACGTCGTCTTTTGGAGTCCCGTGGAAATTAGTTATGAAATTTGAGGAATATATAGATCCTGGGGGTTTTCAAACCCAATTATTACGAATATCACAACAAAAAAGGTCTACGTGGTACCTGGTGCCAAGGGTTGCCGACATCTACGTCGTCTATTGGATTCCCGTGGAAATTAGTTATGAAATTTGAGGGATATATAGATCCTGGGGGTTTTCAAACCCAATTATTACGAATATCACAACAAAAAAGGTCTACGTGGTACCTAGTGCCAGGGTTGCCGACATCTACGTCGTCTATTGGATTCCCGTGGAAATTAGTTATGAAATTTGAGGGATATATAGATCCTGTAGGTTTTCAAACCCAATTATTACGAATATCACAACAAAAAAGGTCTACGTGGTACCTGGTGCCAAGGGTTGCCGACATCTACGTCGTCTATTGGATTCCCGTGGAAATTAGTTATGAAATTTGAGGGATATACAGATCCTGTAGGTTTTCAAACCCAATTATTACGAATATCACAACAAAAAAGGTCTACGTGGTACCTAGTGCCAGGGTTGCCGACATCTACGTCGTCTATTGGATTCCCGTGGAAATTAGTTATGAAATTTGAGGGATATATAGATCCTGTAGGTTTTCAAAGCCAATTATTATGAATATCACAACAAAAAAGGTATACGAAGTACCTGGTGCCAAGGGTGGCCGACATCTACGTCGTCTTTTGGAGTCCCGTGGAAATTAGTTATGAAATTTGCGGAATATATAGATCCTGGGGGTTTTCAAACCCAATTATTACGAATATCACAACAAAAAAGGTCTACGTGGTACCTGGTGCCAAGGGTGGCCGACATCTACGTCGTCTTTTGGAGTCCCGAGGAAATTAGTTATGAAATTTGAGGGATATATAGATCCTGGGGGTTTTCAAACCCAATTATTACGAATATCACAACAAAAAAGGTATACGAAGTACCTGGTGCCAAGGGTGGCCGACATCTACGTCGTCTTTTGGAGTCCCGTGGAAATTAGTTATGAAATTTGCGGAATATATAGATCCTGGGGGTTTTCAAACCCAATTATTACGAATATCACAACAAAAAAGGTCTACGTGGTACCTGGTGCCAAGGGTGGCCGACATCTACGTCGTCTTTTGGAGTCCCGAGGAAATTAGTTATGAAATTTGAGGGATATATAGATCCTGGGGGTTTTCAAACCCAATTATTACGAATATCACAACAAAAAAGGTATACGAAGTACCTGGTGTCAAGGGTGGCCGACATCTACGTCGTCTTTTGGAGTCCCGTGGAAATTAGTTATGAAATTTGCGGAATATATAGATCCTGGGGGTTTTCAAACCCAATTATTACGAATATCACAACAAAAAAGGTCTACGTGGTACCTAGTGCCAGGGTTGCCGACATCTACGTCGTCTATTGGATTCCCGTGGAAATTAGTTATGAAATTTGAGGGATATATAGATCCTGTAGGTTTTCAAAGCCAATTATTATGAATATCACAACAAAAAAGGTATACGAAGTACCTGGTGCCAAGGGTGGCCGACATCTACGTCGTCTTTTGGAGTCCCGTGGAAATTAGTTATGAAATTTGCGGAATATATAGATCCTGGGGGTTTTCAAACCCAATTATTACGAATATCACAACAAAAAAGGTCTACGTGGTACCTGGTGCCAAGGGTGGCCGACATCTACGTCGTCTTTTGGAGTCCCGAGGAAATTAGTTATGAAATTTGAGGGATATATAGATCCTGGGGGTTTTCAAACTCAATTATTACGAATATCACAACCAAAAAGGTCTACGTGGTACCTGGTGCCAGGGTTGCCGACATCTACGTCGTCTATTGGATTCCCGTGGAAATTAGTTATGAAATTTGCGGGATATATAGATCCTGGGGGTTTTCAAACCCAATTATTACGAATATCACAACAAAAAAGGTCTACGTGGTACCTAGTGCCAGGGTTGCCGACATCTACGTCGTCTATTGGATTCCCGTGGAAATTAGTTATGAAATTTGAGGGATATATAGATCCTGTAGGTTTTCAAAGCCAATTATTATGAATATCACAACAAAAAAGGTCTACGAGTTACCTGGTGCCAAGGGTGGCCGACATCTACGTCGTCTTTTGGAGTCCCGAGGAAATTAGTTATGAAATTTGAGGGATATATAGATCCTGTAGGTTTTCAAAGCCAATTATTATGAATATCACAACAAAAAAGGTCTACGAGTTACCTGGTGCCAAGGGTGGCCGACATCTACGTCGTCTTTTGGAGTCCCGAGGAAATTAGTTATGAAATTTGAGGGATATATAGATCCTGGGGGTTTTCAAACCCAATTATTACGAATATCACAACAAAAAAGGTCTACGTGGTACCTGGTGCCAGGGTTGCCGACATCTACGTCGTCTATTGGATTCCCGTGGAAATTAGTTATGAAATTTGCGGGATATATAGATCCTGTAGGTTTTCAAAGCCAATTATTATGAATATCACAACAAAAAAGGTCTACGAGTTACCTGGTGCCAAGGGTGGCCGACATCTACGTCGTCTTTTGGAGTCCCGAGGAAATTAGTTATGAAATTTGAGGGATATATAGATCCTGGGGGTTTTCAAACCCAATTATTACGAATATCACAACAAAAAAGGTCTACGTGGTACCTGGTGCCAAGGGTGGCCGACATCTACGTCGTCTATTGGATTCCCGTGGAAATTAGTTATGAAATTTGCGGGATATATAGATCCTGGGGGTTTTCAAACCCAATTATTACAAATATCACGACAGATAAGTTCTACGAGGTACCTGGTGCCAAGGGTGGCCGACATCTACGTCGTCTTTTGGAGTCCCGTGGAAATTAGTTATGAAATTTGCGGGATACATAGATCCTGGGGGTTTTCAAACCCAATTATTACGAATATCACAACAAAAAAGGTCTACGTGGTACCTGGTGCCAAGGGTGGCCGACATCTACGTCGTCTTTTGGAGTCCCGAGGAAATTAGTTATGAAATTTGAGGGATATATAGATCCTGGGGGTTTTCAAACCCAATTATTACGAATATCACAACAAAAAAGGTCTACGTGGTACCTGGTGCCAAGGGTGGCCGACATCTACGTCGTCTATTGGAGTCCCGTGGAAATTTGTTAGGAAATTTAAGGCATATACAGATCCTGAGAGTTTTTAACTCGTATCTGCAGTCACATAAGATTGTAATAAAAAATTAGGACATTATTTTCAATTTTATCGACAAAAGTGCTAAGTTCGGTCCTGTACATTCGTTATTTTCAGTCTTAACAGACATTGTTATGAAAAAAATTCAATTCTACGATACTTTAAGTCACATTTTCCCACTACAATTTAATAGAAAAACATATTCTCATGTCGATAACATACAAAAAAATATTTTTCAAATTCCCATGGTTCGGAACGGAAATACGTCACGCTCGATGGCTTGGGAGAGGAAGCAATTGATGGTTGTTACTACCGATGTTTACGTGGTTAGGTTCTTATATACCTGCCGGGGGTTATAGAAAAAAAAATAACATCGCGAGACGTTGTCAAGGGCGTTCTTTGACCCATATCCACAAGGGGATATTGATAATAACGTCGTAGGTTTAATTCGAAAGAAAAAAATGTTAATTGAATACAGGGTGTTTGTTAAAAATTGGTTATAATTAGTTGTAATTGAGTATCTGCTTTTATTTCAATTAGGATAGTCTTTAAAACCCTTACAAAAACAAAAATCGCACTAAACAACCATTTACTTACATTCACAACAACAAAATGGCGTCTGAAACGCGACCACGTTTCAGTATTTACTTACTTTCTACGTCACAATCGCAGTAACTAATACAAACATATTTTCTGTCACGTTATTATTCAAATTATTAATTTATATTTGCGATTTATAATATTTTGAGTTATAATATAATAAAATTCAACCTAAATTCAAAAATAAATTTTTAAATATGTTAAATATCCAAATTACCGACCATTACAATCATCTCCTCAAGGACTGGCCTATTTTTTTATACATATCGGACTCCTACACGCCCTAGTTTCAATACGATCTTTCATTTATTAATTTTTTTTAGACGATTTTAATGAAAGTAAAAAATTCATCATTTTTCTCAGTGTAAAAAAATAACGTCGATTAAAAAACGAGTTTCAGCATTGACCTATATATAGTTAAAATTCCAGCTTCCTACTAATTTATTTAGACTCTTTTTTTCCATTCGATTTGGCAACATTGGAATGTCATTGGAGAGCGCGGAAACTTGCGATAGGTCGAGGTCGACATCTTTAATAATAATGAAAGTTTAAATTATTTTTTGATTTCAAATGATTAGTAGATTAAATTATTAGATATACGAGGTTTTTTAATAAAAAAATCAACAATAACAATTCTTAGAAACGAGGTCATTGCTCTTGGACATCGTTATTTCATCAATTAAATTAAATAATGTAGTCGATTAGTACGCCATCTCTATTTCTAATCACGAATCAAAAATTTCTGATTTTCTCTTAAAGTAAACTGTAGCACGAATATTATATACGAAGAAAACGCTTTCAGTAACATAACTTTTAGTTTTTTTTTCGACATTTTTAATTTAAGAAATGGCCAATAATTAATTCAATTGCAAAAACGTAATCTACGAATACCAGATAATTTAAAAGTTTTTATCACTTTCTACGAGTCGCTGTCTGAATGTTATTTTACTGCCAATATTTTTAACGACAAAATAGGCCGGTCGTTGAACGGTTCGACTAATTTAAAATATGACTGAATATTTTTTTTTTAGAACCATATAAATAGTTAATAATTTTAATATGAAAATTATATGTCAACGTGCCAAAATACAATTTTTATCTACGAGGGTTGCGCGAAAAGTAAATTTTTTTTTTAATTCACGTTTATGTACGAAATTTTAAAGTTGATCGCTCGTAGCTAGATCAGGTGAATATGGTGGTCGGTCAACTAATTTGAAGTCGATTTTAACACTAAAATTTCTTCGTTTATCGCCTTAAATAAGTTCATCTTTCTTCTTTTTGCTTTCTAAGTAGTATTTTGTTTTGATTTTCTAAATTTACGGGGGGAAATCGATATTTTAAGTAAGTGGAATTCTTCGAAAATATTTTCCACGGAAAATTATCTGGTAACGATTATCGCCTGGACTAAAATTTTTGCTCGTGTCGTTGTTCGACCGACACCCCTCGTAATGTACGTCCCTGTCTGCCTTCATCGATCTAAGCCCGCGCACTTCGCTAGTCCCCGACGACGCAGGGTGCAGTCGTCGCTTGGAAAATTCGTAAAAATCGGAAAAGTCGTCGGTAATTCAACAAATCGTGACATAAAATTCGAACGTATCAAATCGGATTCGTTAAAAGGACGATTCAAATCATATTATATCGTTGTAGTATTTAATGGAAATCGTGGCGGATCTTCCAAGGACGGAAGTCAACGTTTTCTGAAGTGTTCACAGGTTGTGGCTGGTGGTTTGGATTGGAAACGTCAAAATTATTATAATTGGTAACCAAGCAACTAATATTATTATAATATCGAATGATTTTATAAATCTTTCCGACAAATTTCATCGAAAATACAATTTTTAGTTTTTCCATGACAAAATTTTGTATTTTCGACAATTTAATTTTGTTTAAAATCGCTAAAACTCGAGGTATATAAAAAAATATACTAAAAGAACTTGCACGCCTTTGGATTTTTAATACTTTATCATTTTATTACTCTCAAATCACTTTTAAACTCGCTTATAAGTATTTTTTCTACGACTAAAAAGTGATAATTTTTTTGTGCCGTCCTGTATATTCATTTATACCCGATTTTATAAAAACGACCGTAATATATTATGAAATTATTAATTCGCGTGTGAAATTACTCTTAAGATAAACTAAATAGAAGATAATATACAGTGTGTCCCAGAAATATATAGTAAATAATTAATTAGAAATGGATTTTTCGTTTCAATTCGAATTGTAATCTGATATGCAATCGTGTGGTGATACGTTAATTTTTTTCGTCCGAATTAGTACAGGACGGACATAAATATAAACTTTAAAGTTCTAGGTTATCGTATATAATCAAAAACTGAATAATTAGTTACAAAAAAAATGTAAATAGGTGACAAAAACATCATAATATGGTTAGAAATAACCGACGCCTCCACTAAATTTTATTTTCCAAGGAATATTAGACCAGGACCTGCTTCGCGGTTTATAATTTGACGATTTTGACTTAGTTTTTTACTTTTTTCGCGATTCTTGATGGAAATTACAACAATATATATAAATGAAGATTAGATTTCAACTAGAAACAGTAGATTTCGTCGACATAAGTAGAGCCTTCGATCGAGTGTGGCACGAGGGGTTGTTTTACAAGATAAAAGAGGGGGGATATAGGAATCCTGAGCATCTACTTCAAGGAAAGGCAGTTTTAGGTGAAGATTCGAAACGGAAAGAAACGTTACGAGGGTTGCTACTAAAGTATACAGGGTGTCCCACGTCGAGTTAAAACTATCTGTATATATGGCAAAATACTCATAGTAAAAGGATGAAAATTTCTACATTTGGGTTTTCGGATACGATGTTTTTAACTAAAATATTTTCAAAGATGGCCGACTTCCGGTAGAACCGGAAGTCGATTGTAACTTTGTTATTTTAAATGGAATACCATGTATATTAATACATTTTTGGAATCTACGTAAAATTTTAGTTTACTTTTATCTAAAAACTTTTTTCGAAAAATGCATACTTTTTGAGTTAGTAATTTTTTTGTAAGTTTCGGTTTTCGACTGTAACTTTGTTATTTTAAATAAAACGCCCTGTATATTAATACATTTTTGAAATCTACGTAAAATTTTAGTTTACTTTTGTCTAAAAACTTTTTTCGAAAAATGCATACTTTTTGAGTTAGTAATTTTTTTGCAAGTTTCGGTTTTCGACTGTAACTTTGTTATTTTAAATAAAACGCCCTGTATATTAATACATTTTTGAAATCTACGTGAAATTTTAGTTTACTTTTGTCAAAAAACTTTTTTCGAAAAATGCATACTTTTTGAGTTAGTAATTTTTTTGTAAGTTTCGGTTTTCGACTGTAACTTTGTTATTTTAAATAAAACGCCCTGTATATTAATACATTTTTGAAATCTACGTGAAATTTTAGTTTACTTTTGTCTAAAAACTTTTTTCGAAAAATGCATACTTTTTGAGTTAGTAATTTTTTTGTAAGTTTCGGTTTTCGACTGTAACTTTGTTATTTTAAATAAAACGCCCTGTATATTAATACATTTTTGAAATCTACGTAAAATTTTAGTTTACTTTTGTCTAAAAACTTTTTTCGAAAAATGCATACTTTTTGAGTTAGTAATTTTTTTGTAAGTTTCGGTTTTCGACTGTAACTTTGTTATTTTAATAAAACGCCCTGTATATTAATACATTTTTGAAATCTACGTGAAATTTTAGTTTACTTTTGTCTAAAAACTTTTTTCGAAAAATGCATACTTTTTGAGTTAGTAATTTTTTTGTAAGTTTCGGTTTTCGACTGTAACTTTGTTATTTTAAATAAAACGCCCTGTATATTAATACATTTTTGAAATCTACGTGAAATTTTAGTTTACTTTTGTCAAAAAACTTTTTTCGAAAAATGCATACTTTTTGAGTTAGTAATTTTTTTGTAAGTTTCGGTTTTCGACTGTAACTTTGTTATTTTAAATAAAACGCCCTGTATATTAATACATTTTTGAAATCTACGTGAAATTTTAGTTTACTTTTGTCTAAAAACTTTTTTCGAAAAATGCATACTTTTTGAGTTAGTAATTTTTTTGTAAGTTTCGGTTTTCGACTGTAACTTTGTTATTTTAAATAAAACGCCCTGTATATTAATACATTTTTGAAATCTACGTAAAATTTTAGTTTACTTTTGTCTAAAAACTTTTTTCGAAAAATGCATACTTTTTGAGTTAGTAATTTTTTTGTAAGTTTCGGTTTTCGACTGTAACTTTGTTATTTTAATAAAACGCCCTGTATATTAATACATTTTTGAAATCTACGTGAAATTTTAGTTTACTTTTGTCTAAAAACTTTTTTCGAAAAATGCATACTTTTTGAGTTAGTAATTTTTTTGTAAGTTTCGGTTTTCGACTGTAACTTTGTTATTTTAAATAAAACGCCCTGTATATTAATACATTTTTGAAATCTACGTAAAATTTTAGTTTACTTTTGTCTAAAAACTTTTTTCGAAAAATGCATACTTTTTGAGTTAGTAATTTTTTTGTAAGTTTCGGTTTTCGACTGTAACTTTGTTATTTTAATAAAACGCCCTGTATATTAATACATTTTTGAAATCTACGTTGAATTTAAGTTTATTTTTGTCTAAAAACTTTTTTCGAAAAATGCATACTTTTTGAGTTAGTAATTTTTTTGTAAGTTTCGGTTTTCGACTGTAACTTTGTTATTTTAAATAAAACGCCCTGTATATTAATACATTTTTGAAATCTACGTAAAATTTTAGTTTACTTTTGTCTAAAAACTTTTTTCGAAAAATGCATACTTTTTGAGTTAGTAATTTTTTTGCAAGTTTCGGTTTTCGACTGTAACTTTGTTATTTTAAATAAAACGCCCTGTATATTAATACATTTTTGAAATCTACGTGAAATTTCAGTATACTTTTGTCTAAAAACTTTTTTCGAAAAATGCATACTTTTTGAGTTAGTAATTTTTTTGTAAGTTTCGGTTTTCGACTGTAACTTTGTTATTTTAAATAAAACGCCCTGTATATTAATACATTTTTGAAATCTACGTGAAATTTTAGTTTACTTTTGTCTAAAAACTTTTTTCGAAAAATGCATACTTTTTGAGTTATAAATTTTTTTGTAAGTTTCGGTTTTCGACTGTAACTTTGTTATTTTAAATAAAACGCCCTGTATATTAATACATTTTTGAAATCTACGTGAAATTTTAGTTTACTTTTGTCTAAAAACTTTTTTCGAAAAATGCATACTTTTTGAGTTATAAATTTTTTTGTAAGTTTCGGTTTTCGACTGTAACTTTGTTATTTTAAATAAAACGCCCTGTATATTAATACATTTTTGAAATCTACGTGAAATTTTAGTTTACTTTTGTCTAAAAACTTTTTTCGAAAAATGCATACTTTTTGAGTTATAAATTTTTTTGTAAGTTTCGGTTTTCGACTGTAACTTTGTTATTTTAAATAAAACGCCCTGTATATTAATACATTTTTGGAATCTACGTAAAATTTTAGTTTACTTTTATCTAAAAACTTTTTTCGAAAAATGCATACTTTTTGAGTTAGTAATTTTTTTGCAAGTTTCGGTTTTCGACTGTAACTTTGTTATTTTAAATAAAACGCCCTGTATATTAATACATTTTTGAAATCTACGTAAAATTTCAGTATACTTTTGTCTAAAAACTTTTTTCGAAAAATGCATACTTTTTGAGTTATAAATTTTTTTGTAAGTTTCGGTTTTCGACTGTAACTTTGTTATTTTAAATAAAACGCCCTGTATATTAATACATTTTTGAAATCTACGTGAAATTTTAGTTTACTTTTGTCTAAAAACTTTTTTCGAAAAATGCATACTTTTTGAGTTAGTAATTTTTTTGTAAGTTTCGGTTTTCGACTGTAACTTTGTTATTTTAAATAAAACGCCCTGTATATTAATACATTTTTGAAATCTACGTAAAATTTTAGTTTACTTTTGTCTAAAAACTTTTTTCGAAAAATGCATACTTTTTGAGTTAGTAATTTTTTTGCAAGTTTCGGTTTTCGACTGTAACTTTGTTATTTTAAATAAAACGCCCTGTATATTAATACATTTTTGAAATCTACGTAAAATTTCAGTATACTTTTGTCTAAAAACTTTTTTCGAAAAATTCATACTTTTTGAGTTATTAATTTTTTTGTAAGTTTCGGTTTTCGACTGTAACTTTGTTATTTTAAATAAAACGCCCTGTATATTAATACATTTTTGAAATCTACGTAAAATTTCAGTATACTTTTGTCTAAAAACTTTTTTCGAAAAATGCATACTTTTTGAGTTATTAATTTTTTTGTAAAAAATTTTACCCTTGCAGACCCTTATAAATTATTTTTTTGCCACCATACCTTTAAAGATATGAAAATGATTTCTATTCGGTTGCTTTTAGCAAGGTCAGACATATTATAATCTACGTTGAAAAATCTTTTATTTTATACAGGGTGCGTATAAGAAGTGTTCAAACTTTAACTTCATAAATATCAAATTTCTCAATTTTTTTAAATATAACCACCCGGTTTTTTCTATTTTAATGCATTCAGGGGTAAAAAATAAGCCAAATTCATGTATACTTTCCTATACCTAAACCTTACCGTTATCCAAATATTAAATGTTTTCTGTAAATTTGTATTTTATCACATACAAATAGTTTTAACTCATCGTGGGACATCCTTTATATATATATAAAATTCTTTTCTACGCGTTTTAATCAATTTACCGATTGAGGTACCTCCAAAACACGTAATTCGGAATTTATTTTTGATCTGCGGATACAACAAAAAAATTATCGGGTATCTGTACTTATCAATTCGATATTTTGAATATTCAAAAATGTTTTTATTTGAACTCGAGTACGAAAGTTCGTATTGTCGTCGAAGAGAATAGATTCGATTGTTGCCATATCTCGAAACTCGACTAGCAACAACTAAAACTAGTAATATCCAGTTAATTCCCGGCTTCGTATCAGGCGTGCGTTGCTGGGAAACAATAGAGTTTATTCATTCGGTGTTGCCGTTGTTTTAAAAATAGAAACGAATATTCTGAATAATCAGTTTCAGCGACATGGAACGGGAAACGCGCCGGATTTGTGATAAATAGCGACCGATTCGGGTAGAGTTGATTCGATATGGGAACCGGCGACGGCGCTATCGAGAAAACCAAACACAACCCCGACGTCGAAAATTTAAAATCCCTTTTGAAAAAATCCAATAATAAGAAAGACAAAAAACACAACCGGGTCGTTTTCAACGAGACGAAAAACGAATTTTTCGACGCCGATTACATAATTCTAATCAGGTAACGACAAATTATCATTTTCCCGCCACAAATTCCGACAATTTTCCTCGGGGCGTTTCAGGGAAGAATGCGATTTCGAAGACGAAGACGACGACGGGGTGTGTACGTGTTACCAACACGAGATGGTGCGATTGACGTGCTGCGAACCGGACTGCAGCTGCGGCGGGGTCTACGAACAACAAGTCGAAAATCAGACCCCCCAAAGTCCGAAATTCGCGCCCCCCATCGAATTCGTGGACGCGGTTACGCTGAGTCCGCCGGAGGGTTACAAAGATATGGAATTGGAGGAGTTGGCGTATAAACAAAGGAAACACAGAACGGCCGTCTGCAGGGAGTGTAGTGCCAATCAAGAGCATCTTAATGAAAAAGGTGAGTTGAAATTACATAAAATTATTTAAAAAAAAAATTCTAACTTATTCCCAACACCCCCCAAAAGAATTATTTATCCGGGAATGATTTTCCGACCACCCCCTGTATTATATAACGCCATATTTGCTTTCAAGTTGCTTTTCTACTTTCGTAGATTGTTTTTATTAATTAAAAAAATCGTAAATTAATTTTATGTACTTTTATATTTTGTGCTCATATGCAACAGTCAAAACCTATTTATAAAGTGGAAAATCAGTTTTACTTGTTTATTTAGTTAATCCTACAATAATAACACAAAATATTAAACGCGGCAACCTCGTCGCGTACTGTTAATACTGACGTGTTCCACGTGACTTATACCTATTAGTTATGCAACACACAATACTACAGTGTATGTTGTTAAATATGTTTCACGGTATTCGAATTTTTTTTTTTTGAATTTTCGATGAATATAAATTAATTTGGCAACGTTGTATTAACAAAATTGTAGTTGCCTATTCGAGACGTTCGATATTTCTTTATTTGATGTCAAGAACAATAGAGAATTGTTAAAGTTCGAAATGTCGTCTTGTAACAATTTGTTTGCTACGTAAAAGTTTTCCCTCGAGGATTTCCATCAATTTTTCTTGTTACTTCGATGTTTATCCTTTTTATACTTCAAACTTGAATAGAAAAACTAATTTGTTTAAAATTTTGAATACACGTAGTTTGTTATATGAAAACAATCATTTTATTAAGAAATTTTGACTTTTCTGTGAAATTAACGTAATTACATTGTTGTCAGATCTATAAATACATATATACACATTTCTTCTACAAACGTGAAATGGATATACATAGTTTGTTGTATGAATTTTTATACATAGTGTGGATTCAAAATATGAAAACAATTATTTTATTGATAAATTTTGATTTTTCTATGGAATTATCGTAATTACATTGTTGTCAGATCCTTAAAAACATACATAGTTTTGCTATAAACGTGAAATTTCAAATATTATACGTAGTTTTTCGTATACAGTGTGGTTTTAAAAACACTTCAATTGTTTCATAGATAAATTTTGATTTTTCTATGGAATTATTGTAATTACATTGTTGTCAGATCCTTAAAAATATACATAATTTTGCTATAAACGTGAAATTACAAATATTATACGTAGTTTTTCGTATACAGTGTGGTTTTAAACACACTTCAATTGTTTAATATATAAATTTTGATTTTTCTATGGAATTATCGTAATTACATTGTTGCCAGATCCTTAAAAACATACATAGTTTTGCTATAAACGTGAAATTACAAATATTATACGTAGTTTTTCGTATACAGTGTGGTTTTAAAAACACTTCAATTGTTTCATAGATAAATTTTGATTTTTCTATGGAATTATCGTAATTACATTGTTGTCAGATCCTTAAAAACATACATAGTTTTGCTATAAACGTGAAATTTCAAATATTATACGTAGTTTTTCGTATACAGTGTGGTTTTAAAAACACTTCAATTGTTTCATAAACAAATTTTGATTTTTCTATGGAATTATCGTAATTACATTGTTGTCAGATCCTTAAAAACATACATAGTTTTGCTATAAACGTGAAATTACAAATATTATACGTAGTTTTTCGTATACAGTGTGGTTTTAAACACACTTCAATTGTTTAATATATAAATTTTGATTTTTCTATGGAATTATCGTAATTACATTGTTGTCAGATCCTTAAAAACATACATAGTTTTGCTATAAACGTGAAATTTCAAATATTATACGTAGTTTTTCGTATACAGTGTGGTTTTAAAAACACTTCAATTGTTTCATAGATAAATTTTGATTTTTCTATGGAATTATCGTAATTACATTGTTGTCAGATCCTTAAAAATATACATAGTTTTGCTATAAACGTGAAATTTCAAATATTATACGTAGTTTTTCGTATACAGTGTGGTTTTAAAAACACTTCAATTGTTTCATAGATAAATTTTGATTTTTCTATGGAATTATCGTAATTACATTGTTGTCAGATCCTTAAAAACATACATAGTTTTGCTATAAACGTGAAATTTCAAATATTATACGTAGTTTTTCGTATACAGTGTGGTTTTAAAAACACTTCAATTGTTTCATAGATAAATTTTGATTTTTCTATGGAATTATCGTAATTACATTGTTGTCAGATCCTTAAAAACATACATAGTTTTGCTATAAACGTGAAATTTCAAATATTATACGTAGTTTTTCGTATACAGTGTGGTTTTAAAAACACTTCAATTGTTTCATAGATAAATTTTGATTTTTCTATGGAATTATCGTAATTACATTGTTGTCAGATCCTTAAAAATATACATAGTTTTGCTATAAACGTGAAATTTCAAATATTATACGTAGTTTTTCGTATACAGTGTGGTTTTAAAAACACTTCAATTGTTTCATAGATAAATTTTGATTTTTCTATGGAATTATCGTAATTACATTGTTGTCAGATCCTTAAAAACATACATAGTTTTGCTATAAACGTGAAATTTCAAATATTATACGTAGTTTTTCGTATACAGTGTGGTTTTAAAAACACTTCAATTGTTTCATAAACAAATTTTGATTTTTCTATGGAATTATCGTAATTACATTGTTGTCAGATCCTTAAAAACATACATAGTTTTGCTATAAACGTGAAATTACAAATATTATACGTAGTTTTTCGTATACAGTGTGGTTTTAAAAACACTTCAATTGTTTCATAGATAAATTTTGATTTTTCTATGGAATTATCGTAATTACATTGTTGTCAGATCCTTAAAAATATACATAGTTTTGCTATAAACGTGAAATTTCAAATATTATACGTAGTTTTTCGTATACAGTGTGGTTTTAAAAACCACATCTCTGTAGAATTATCGTAATTACATTGTTGTCAGATCTGTTTATATATAAACGTTTTTGTTATAAACGTGAACTTACTTATGCATATTAACCTTTTTATCAAAAATTCCACCCTGTATTATATAAAGTTTTTCGTTAATTCGTGTTCCCAATATAAAAAAAAATATTTTACATATAAATTGGTTAACCAGCTCTTTTTAAATGAATGTCACGAACATAATGACATTTTCCCATCGAGATTGAGATTTTTTTACTGATATGAAAGAAACTCTAGCCACAATCGATACCAATTACGTCCCCGACTACCAAGAAAATTCTCCCTTCACCCACACACTCTCTAATTTCCAAAGATACGTCGCGAAATCCAATGAAACTTTATTTTAGCGACGATGAACCAACTGGCAACCCTGTAGAGGTTAAAGACATCACATTTAATCCTTTTTTTATCGAAAGTTTTTACATATCTAGAATAACGTATTAAATAGACAAATCTTCTTTTTTATTTGACTGGTAAATGGCCTCGAACGTAGTTGGTTCATTGTTTGTTCGAAATAAATTATTTCGAAACGTTTTTTCATACATTTTCAGTATGAAAATAAAAAGAAGACTAAATTTTCTTTATTTACTTTGACTTGTTAGTATTTTCACGTTTTATTATGACAGTCTCAAAGTCTCCCTACGGATATCTAGCAGGATAAGCGTTTTGTTTCTTTTTTCTTCAATTTAATCGTCCACGGTGCGCTGTTTATCAGGATTTTCCTGTCCTCCACCACTTAACGTATTTTATCACGTCTCGGGTTTTATTTTTACTCAGTTTTTATCATTGTAGAAGTAAATAAACACGTTCGGTCATAAATATCACTAAAAAAATATCCCCAGTACGAAAAATAACGTTTTATAATAGAATATAAAATAGAAGAAGAAATATTTAAAAGTAAAAAAAGTTTAACCTAGTCATTAGACAAGAAATAAATTTGATGTTGCCAAATTTAACTCTATTTAGTGGTAGATAAATCAGATAAACTTTGAAATACTAATTTTTGTTATCATAAAATAATTTTATTAGTAATCGATCTGTTTATAACTTTATTTGATTAAAAAAAATCTTTTGGAACGAATTTGAAATCCAAAAAAATTATTATCTACTGAAATGTAGTGATTTAATAACATTTTTAAAACAGCTTCCCAACTCTAATCGGACTCGCACTTGTAACAGGGTAGTCGGCCATGTTTATTCCCGAATATAGAGTTGGGAACTAAAAATTTGGAACAGTTGGTATATAAAAATAATTCAAAATAGTTTTACAAATAAAATCTATTTTGATTAAGTTGCACCCCAATACGAAAAATAACGTTTTATAACAGAATATAAAATAGAAGAAGAAATATTTAAAAGTAAAAAAAGTTTAACCTAGTCATTAGACAAGAAATAAATTTGATGTTGCCAAATTTAACTCTATTTAGTGGTAGATAAATCAGATAAACTTTGAAATACTAATTTTTGTTATCATAAAATAATTTTATTAGTAATCGATCTGTTTATAACTTTATTTGATTAAAAAAAATCTTTTGGAACGAATTTGAAATCCAAAAAAATTATTATCTACTGAAATGTAGTGATTTAATAACATTTTTAAAACAGCTTCCCAACTCTAATCGGACTCGCACTTGTAACAGGGTAGTCGGCCATGTTTATTCCCGAATATAGAGTTGGGAACTAAAAATTTGGAACAGTTGGTATATAAAAATAATTCAAAATAGTTTTACAAATAAAATCTATTTTGATTAAGTTGCACCCCAATACGAAAAATAACGTTTTATAACAGAATATAAAATAGAAGAAGAAATATTTAAAAGTAAAAAAAGTTTAACCTAGTCATTAGACAAGAAATAAATTTGATGTTGCCAAATTTAACTCTATTTAGTGGTAGATAAATCAGATAAACTTTGAAATACTAATTTTTGTTATCATAAAATAATTTTATTAGTAATCGATCTGTTTATAACTTTATTTGATTAAAAAAAATCTTTTGGAACGAATTTGATATCCAAAAAAATTATCTACTGAAATGTAGTGATTTAATAACATTTTTAAAACAGCTTCCCAACTCTAATCGGACTCGCACTTGTAACAGGGTAGTCGGCCATGTTGATTCCCGAATATAGAGTTGGGAACTAAAAATTTGGAACAGTTGGTATACAAAAATAATTCAAAATAGTTTTACAAATAAAATCTATTTTGATTAAGTTGCACCCCAGTACGAAAAATAACGTTTTATAACAGAATATAAAATAGAAGAAGAAATATTTAAAAGTAAAAAAAGTTTAACCTAGTCATAAGACAAGAAATAAATTTGATGTTGCCAAATTTAACTCTATTTAGTGGTAGATAAATCAGATAAACTTTGAAATACTAATTTTTGTTATCATAAAGTAATTTTATTAGTAATCGATCTGTTTATAACTTTATTTGATTAAAAAAAATCTTTTGGAACGAATTTGATATCCAAAAAAATTATCTACTGAAATGTAGTGATTTAATAACATTTTTAAAACAGCTTCCCAACTCTAATCGGACTCGCACTTGTAACAGGGTAGTCGGCCATGTTGATTCCCGAATATAGAGTTGGGAACTAAAAATTTGGAACAGTTGGTATACAAAAATAATTCAAAATAGTTTTACAAATAAAATCTATTTTGATGCAAGTTGCATTAATTATTGTGTTTAGTTGGGTAAAAAGGAAAAAATACTTTTCGTTTTGAAAAATTAATTAAGATTTTTACTTCGATTTAATGTTTGTTTACACTCTGTATATGTATAATTGGGTAAAGTCGTACAAAACATCGACCCAGTAGCTCGTAATACGACAAAAAGTGAAAACTCTATGCAAAGTGCATTCGTTAGTGGGTCAGTGATAGTTAGAAGCGGTTTTATTTATTATTTATTTATCTGTGAGATAAACAATCGAATAGAATTGAAATTTTTAGTTTATTAAGAGCAGTTATGAGGAAATCTTCACAACGGTATCATTGTTATGTTGGTAAAATACTTTCATTTTGATTAATTCAAATAACATGACGGAAAATAGTTAGGTTATGTTCGATTACACCATTTTTTTTTATAATACAGGTGATACTTGTCAACCAAACAGTGATATAATTAAGCCAAAGATAGATTTAGATGACGATGAGCAAGAAAAAGAAAAAATTGATCAGAGTCAACAGACAACACCTACCTCTCCGAACAACCCAGGTAAGAAAAATCGCTAGATATTAAATACGTTTAATTGGAGGGTCGAATATTTTTGTTTCCAGATGGGAAAGAATACCTTCTGGAATCATCTGTGGATGAAGATCAGTCTTTTGAGGAAAATGTAAAACCTCTACCGACAGCAGAATCTCCCGTGACAGGTATATTGAAAGGGGGGAAATTGTGGAGACAACAGAGCGGGGAAAATCTTGTCAAACAGGAACAATTTACGGTAAGAAAATATATTTATTCAATATCTTTGTTTTTGATTGATTTTTTAACACATGAAAATAAAATATTTTGATGAAGACCGAAATTAGGTCGAAACGTCAAGATTTGTATTTGTTAAAAAACCAAATTCAAGTGGATTAGGTCTAAAATCGAAATTATTTATCAAAAACAATTGTTTTTTGTTACATATACTCGAAAATTAATTTGGAATATTGAAAAAGAAGAAGAAGCATCAGGTAATTTTATAGTGTCACGACCCCCTCGTTTTTTGGCACTAGAAAATCGAAAAAAACATCCGATTTATCATTATTTTTTATAAAAATCTGCGTTTTTAAAAAAATTAAAACTTTTAGGGCTTTAAATGTAAACCTATTCACGTATAATCGTTGATAACTTTTTTACAAGTAATCGAATGTAGTTTCTGTATTTTTTTTCTTAATATATACAAAAAAAAAACAAACAAATTATACGAAAATGTCAATGTGTCATATTTTTACAACTTAAAATAATATCACTTCCTGTCAAAATTGACATTTTTAAAGGAAAAAGCTAATTTAAGAAATATTAATGAATTTCCAATATTGAATTCGATTTTTTATAATCAAATAAGGATGTTTAAAAATATTAACTGTTCCAAATATTTAGTTCCCAACTCTATACTCCACATGACACGGTAACCATAACAACGTGACGTCAATTACAAGTAATCGAATGTAGTTTCTGTATATTTTTCTTAATATATACAAAAAAACAAACAAATTATACGAAAATGTCGATGTGTCATATTTTTACAACTTAAAATAATATCACTTCCTGTCAAAATTGACATTTTTAAAGGAAAAAGCTAATTTAAGAAATATTAATGAATTTCCAATATTGAATTCGATTTTTTATAATCAAATAAGGATGTTTAAAAATATTAACTGTTCCAAATATTTAGTTCCCAACTCTATACTCCACATGACACGGTAACCATAACAACGTGACGTCAATTACAAGTAATCGAATGTAGTTTCTGTATTTTTTTTCTTAATATATACAAAAAAACAAACAAATTATACGAAAATGTCGATGTGTCATATTTTTACAACTTAAAATAATATCACTTCCTGTCAAAATTGACATTTTTAAAGGAAAAAGCTAATTTAAGAAATATTAATAAATTTTCATTTATAAATAATTAATACTCATTTTTATATTATTTTTTTTTCGAAACTATCGTTTTGGGGATAGATTAATAAAAAAAGTATAAAAACTTCGTTTAATGAAGTGCGTTTATGATAAGATTTAAAGTCTCAAAATAATATAAAAACTTCAAGGTATTTCTTGTTTTTTTTTTCATGAATCCCTGCCGTAAAAACAACTGTTTAAAAAAAAATATTTAATTCGATTTTTTATAGTCAAATAAGGATGTTTAAAAATATTAACTGTTCCAAATATTTAGTTCCCAACTCTATACTCCACATGACACAGTAACCATAACAACGTGACGTCAATTAGAGATGGGTGGTTGTAACGAAAATGTTATTAAATCACTGTAAGGAATTTCTAAAGCAAAAAAACGAGGGATTCGTGATGTTATAAAATTACCTAATAATAAATAGAGCACAAAATTTATTATTTTCTCATTATATTTGAAAATAAGTTAAATTTCGAAAATAATAATTGAATAATTTACAGAAAACTGACTCAATTTCTGACGAAGAATCAAATCAGCGAACAGTCCGTTTCATAGAAGAAGAAAAGAAAGATAGCTGCAAATCTTCGCCGGAAACAGACAGAGAAGTTGAAGGAAAAGAGGCGACCAAAGAAGACGAAATATCACCAAACAAACAAGAAATATCAAACGCAGAACCTACAGAAATGATGTTGACATTTAAATTAGGTAACACTTGAAAATAACGATAAATTTTTCGCAATTATGTAAATAAAAACTTTTCTTCCTTCCTAATTAATTTTCTACAGCTTTTCAAGCGTTATTTACGTTACATATGATTGTTTCAGGTAACCATGTGTTGATATCCAACAATAGCCTGAAGCCTAATTCGGCTGTTAGGCAGTTGTTTCCCTGTACGAAAGGACTGCAACCGAAAACGGGCGAAAATGACGACAAGCAGTATCTGGTCACTGCCGAGTCTCTGAAAGCGTTCGAGGAAGCCAAAAGAGCGAAACTGCCGCAGATAATACAAAATACAGGTATGTATAACATATTTTTCAAATTTAATTAATACCTTATTATGTAAGTTTTCATTGCTTGAACGATTTCGTTGGTTAAAACTGTTTCGTGGTAGTTCAAATGAACCAGAAATGTTTCAAATGAAAAAGAAGATTGCTAGTAATTTAGAGAGGTTGCCAAATCGATCAAAACAAAATCGTTTATAATTATTTAGTTATAGTATAAAATTACGAAGTTTACCTTAATTTTTTCACAATCCGACAACAGCGCGTGTCGTAGAAACTAACCACAATTGTTTCAATAAAAAATAAGGATGCGGGAAATATATAGAGGTTGCCAAATCGTTTGTAATGGTGTAGAAAAAATGTAAAAAAATAGAAAAAGTATAAAAGCAAATTTTATTGGTTTCAGTATGATATTGGTAAAAAATTGTAGAAAAACTCGATATATCAATTTTTTTTAATTTATAATATTGATTTATCTATTTTAATTTCGATTTTCCTACATTTTTTCCACAATCCGACAACACCGTACTTCAATTAAACCAGAAATGTTTCAATAAGAATGCTGATAATTCAACGAGGTTGCCAAATCGTTTGAAATAGTTTGAAAAAGTAGAAAATAAACAAAAAAATCGAATAACATAAATCCATCCATAATTTTATTTGTTTTGACGTGAATTTAGGTGAAAACTTTTTGAAAAAATCCGATTCATAATTTTTTCACTTCATTATATCATTTTTCAAACACTCCGGCAACACCGAGTGTAAATCAATTTGAACAACAAATGTTTTAATAAAAAAGAAGATCGTTGATGATTTAGAGACGTTGCCAAATCGTTAGGAATGATTTAAAATAGTGGAAAATATACAGTAAACATCCAAACATTCTAATTTTAATTGTTTTGATATAAAATTATGAAAAAAATTCTCTATTAAATTTTTGTTTTCACTTAATATCATTTTATGTATGTTAAATTTCATTTTCGTATTTATCTGTATTTTCTTCACAATCTGACAATACCGCGTGTAAAACAATTGAAACACAAACGTTTCGATAAAAAAGAAGAACGTTGTTAATTTAAAGACGTTGCCAAATCGTTAGGAATGATTTAAAATAGTGGAAAATATACAGTAAACATCCAAACATTTTAATTTTGATTGTTTTGATTTAAAATTATGAAAAAAATTCCCTATTAAACTTTTTTTTTGTATCGTTTTATGTATGTTAAATTTAATTTTCGCATTTATCTGAATTTTCTTCGCAATCTGACAATGCCGCGTGTAAAACAATTGAAACACAAACGTTTCGATAAAAAAGAAGAACGTTGTTAATTTAAAGACGTTGCCAAATCGTTAGGAATGATTTAAAATAGTGGAAAATATACAGTAAACATCCAAACATTTTAATTTTGATTGTTTTGATTTAAAATTATGAAAAAAATTCCCTATTAAACTTTTTTTTTGTATCGTTTTATGTATGTTAAATTTAATTTTCGCATTTATCTGAATTTTCTTCGCAATCTGACAATGCCGCGTGTAAAACAATTGAAACACAAACGTTTCGATAAAAAAGAAGAACGTTGTTAATTTAAAGACGTTGCCAAATCGTTAGGAATGATTTAAAATAGTGGAAAATATACAGTAAACATCCAAACATTTTAATTTTGATTGTTTTGATTTAGAATTATGAAAAAAATTCCCTATTAAACTTTTTTTTTGTATCGTTTTATGTATGTTAAATTTAATTTTCGTATTTATCTGAATTTTCTTCACAATCTGACAATACCGCGTGTAAAACAATTGGAACTACAAATGTTTCGATAAAAAAGAACGTTGTTAATTTAAAGACGTTGCCAAATCGATAGAAATGATTTAAAATAGTGGAAATTATACAGTAAACATCCAAGTATTTCAATTCTAATTGTTTTGATATAAAATTATGAAAAAAATTCTCTATTAAACTTTTTTTTATATCGTTTTATGTATGTTAAATTTAATTTTCGTATTTATCTGAATTTTTTTCACAATCTGACAATACCGCGTGCAAAACAATTGAAACACAAACGTTTCGATAAAAAAGAAGAACGTTGTTAATTTAAAGACGTTGCCAAATCGTTAGGAATGATTTAAAATAGTGGAAAATATACAGTAAACATCCAAGTATTTCAATTCTAATTGTTTTGATATAAAATTATGAAAAAAATTCTCTATTAAACTTTTTTTTATATCGTTTTATGTATGTTAAATTTAATTTTCGTATTTATCTGAATTTTTTTCACAATCTGACAATACCGCGTGCAAAACAATTGAAACACAAACGTTTCGATAAAAAAGAAGAACGTTGTTAATTTAAAGACGTTGCCAAATCGTTAGGAATGATTTAAAATAGTGGAAAATATACAGTAAACATCCAAGTATTTTAATTCTAATTGTTTTGATATAAAATTAAGAAAAAAAATTCACTATTAAACTTTTTTTACATCGTTTTATGTATGTTAAATTTCATTTTCGTATTTATCTGAACTTTCTTCACAATCTGACAATACCGCGTGCAAAACAATTGAACTACAAATGTTTCGATAAAAAAGAAGAACGTTGATGATTTAAAGACGTTGCCAAATCGTTAGGAATCGAATAGAAATAGTGGAAATTTCACAAACCAATTTTATAATTTTATTTATATTAAGTAATATGAAATGAAGAAGAAAAACATCAAAAAAATTGAATATATAGTTTCATCACTTTGTAATAATAATAATACCAGCTTGTTTTAATTTTAATATTTTTATTTATCAGTTTATTACACAACGTGACAACATCGCGAGTTAGTTATTAGTCAGCACTTAACCTCAAATTAATGTCAACAATTTTTCAACGAAAATTGAAACATGAATGGGACTTTTTGCATGAGATAATAATATTTTAGAGATGATATGATGAAATATTAACTGAAATCCCAATCTAACGATTATATATCAAAATTTAATAATTTTATTGATAGGTACTACTGATAACATAAAAAGAGTAATAGAAAGAAACACTTTAAGAAGATCTTTGGTTCGTTATGAACCCAAAAGCAAAAAGAACCTACAAAAGACTGATAATTCTCTAGTGGAACGAATCAAACAATTAACATGTGATATAGACGACGTCAGTCAAGATTCGGACGATTTGTCGGCTAGAGTGAGCCCCACGGGAGAAGAAGGAAGCAATAACTCCGATAATAATCAGGTAAAAATACACAAAATGTTATTTTTCATCAAAAAAAAATGATATTTCTCCACAGATTTCAAACAAGATCAAAGAACCGAGAAACTTCTCGCCGTCATCTTCTTCGACAGCCAGTTCCAATTCTTCTACGTCTTCCACATACAAGAAAATCACCGATATTTTCGGAAAACGAGAAAAACCTCTGGAAAATTCCACTCAATCGGTTAATTACGAACCGAAGACGGTACAAACGCAAACTTTACCGGATATAGGAGGACCTTACAATCACGATACTTCCGAGTACGTGCTTCCTGTCAATTTATAATGAATTTCATAATTTTTTTTCTATTTTAGGAAAGATAGTAATAAATCGAAACAGTTTCTTTCAACATTAGCTCCTCTAACAGCTTGCGTCAGCGGTATCAGCCACCCAGACGACCATTACTACCACTTGAGCAACCATGGTTCAGTTATTAGTTCCACCGGAAGCGAATATACTTTAGACGACATAGACGAAGCTCTAGTCAATGAAGAAAACAAGAAAATAACCCCGGATGTACTGGCGGGAACACCCGCTTCCGAATCCGGTGACGAACTCCTAGTTTTCGTCCAACAAGACGCCAATAGGATAGAAAGAATCAAGAAAAAGTAAAAAAAAATTAAAAAGAACCTTGTGTGTATGTATATTGATATTAAATTTGTTTTCAGATACGAGAATGATAGTAAGAAAGAGGACGACGAAAACGACGATTACGGGTTCAATCACAGACCGAGCGTGCGTGGTATTAAACCGCGTTTTGGATCCACAACTGAAATTCTACAGCAAATCCAGAATCAAATACAGCTGCCGTCGACTAACGCCAACGTCTCGTGGCCGTACTACTCCGAAACCAGCCTTAACAGAGACGACGACTCGAATAGAATCAACAAACAGAACGCCACGACGCAATATCAAAATATTTCCGACGAAACCAAAGTTAGAAGTTACCAGTACAGACCTGTGAGTCTTCATGATAGTTATCAAAGTTGTACCAATCAGAATTGCTACAAGGATACTTACAAAACACAGGTGAGACGTTTTTTATTTTACAGCGATTTAATAACACTTTGAAAACAGCTTCCCACCTCTATGTTCGAAACAAAACGCGTCCATGTCTGTACCACTTCGTTTAGAGTGTAAAGTTGGGAACTAAATACAGTTGGGAACAGTTACTATTTCATATAAAAACATATCTTTACAAGTAAGGTACCTTTAACTTTTCCAGTTACTTTTGAAACCAATTTTTTCAATTAAACAAAAAAGTTACTATATAAATTGAAGTTATGCTTGAATCAAAATTAAATTCAAATAAATTATAGTTGTTCAATAATATTTTAGAAACAGCTTTCCACCTCTAATTATGTTTATGTATGTAATAGACTAGTTTCCTCTGAATTAGAGAGTTGGCAACTAAATATTTGGAACTGTCATTTAAAATGAAAATATATCTAATACAATACAAATATTGTCCTGTCGAAAAAGATTTTTTTTATTATCTATGAAACTAATGAAACAAAAAACTCCCACGTAAATAATAATGTAATTATAACTGATGTAAGACAAAAAAATATATGACTGAATTACAGTGATTTAATAACATTTTTAAATTAGGTTCCCAACTCTAATCGGATTCGAACTTGTAACGGGGTAGTCGGCCATGTTTATTCTCGAATATAGAGTTGGGAACTAAACATGTATTTCAATCAGTACAGATTATTTTCGTTAGAAACGAAGTTTTCTTTTTTAGTTATTGTCAAAACTAATTTTATTGATTAAGCAAAATATTAGTTATGTAATTCTAACTGATTTAAATAAAAAAATTACCAACTTAATCATAGTAATATTTTAAAATAGCTTCCCACCTCTAATCGAATTTACATTCATAACAGCCATTTTTACTTAAGTAAGCTCGAGTGTAGAGCTGGGAACTAAATATTTGGAACGGTTGGTATTTCATATATAATTTTTATTTTAAACTATAGTTTTGACATTGGTTGCGCTAATTATTTTATAGGTGGGAATGGAAATAGATTGCCAAGCGTATCCGAAATACAGAAACAACAGACCTCTGTCACCTCCGCCGCAAGAGCTATCAAAAACGTACCACCAAACCATGGTTTACATACCGTACAATCACATAGAGAGCTATCAACAACCGAACCCAAATCCTTACCAAACAAACGAATATTATCGTTACAACCAAATCAATAAGAAATACATCGAGCCGGTATATCAACAAAAAATGACTTTTATCGATGATCAATACGCCACCACAAACGGGCAGCATAAATTCATAACAAAAACCCCATATATGAACAGTTACCAACCGATGTTGGTACCTTCTAGAAGCGAGAGTCCTTTAATGGGTAATTATTCCATGGCTAGATCTACCCAGACGTCAGTTGGGTGTCTTTCTGGTTGTAGTTTCTATCAAGGTAAGAAAAATAAATAAAAAAAACTTGATACATATTTTTAATTTTCTAGTTCCTTCTACGCTCCGTTACAAAGACTCCATGCGGCAACCTTACAAATCTGATTACAAGGTCCAACGTCACAGTTTTCCCGCAGTAAGACCACGATATAATTCCGGAGACGCTTCCGAGCATGCGTACTTGGATGATACCGGTATGCAACACGTTAATCACCTCAATGGTTATTACAATTACCTACCGCCGAAGGAATCTCCAGCTAACAGTCCCACCAAAGCTCGATATATAGAAAGGGGGGTACCAGAGGGCGCAGCTAGCGTATCACCTCAGGATTCTGTAAATTTACAGAGTACTAGTACTAATACGTCTCCTACTACCATGACACACAATAGTTCGAAGCCACTTTTTTATGCCATGAACGTTTGAATTTTGAAATTAGATGAATATATTGAAAAATTCGTTGCAAAATTTTTCATCATTTTCAGTTTTGAGAATTTTATTAAAATTGAATCTTCAAAAATTATTTTTACATAAAGTTTCTCGAAAAAAATTTGTCCTAAGTTCGACCCTGTTTAAAAATTCGTTGCAGTAATTATATATAAGATTTATGATTTCTTCTTCTTATTTATATAGATTTTGTCGTATAGTAAAGTTTGCTTAAAGTCTACAAAGAAAGAGGCCACCTTAAAAAAGTTGGATAAGAAAATATAATAAGTGAATTTTTTATCCCAATTAACTAGTTTTTAACATGAGAAAAAAAATTATAGTGATTTAATAACTTTTTCAAAATAAATGTCCATCTCTAATTGACGTCACAATGTAACTGGCTAGTGCTCTGTGTATTTTCGTATTGTTGATTGTAGAGTTGGGAACTAAATATTTGGAACAGTTGGTATATATGAAACAGATAAAAGATTCTATGATTTCTTCTAATTTAAAAATTCTGGTTGGTGTTGTATAGGAAAATATACTAGAAGCGTATGAATGGTTATTTCTATTGAACGTTTTTTTATACGGCGAAGCTAAATCATCTCAATGTTACTGTAATTGTGGACTTTGGGAACAAAATAACTCAAGTTACAAATTTTTCGAAAATTTGCAACGATATTTTCAAACTTTTTTGTGTGTATATAAATATTATGTTGCTTTAGAAAAAAGCATTATTTGTTGAAAATTTGTAGGTTATAATAACCGAATGGCAGAAAATATTTCGTTAAATATGAGAATTTTATTTATATAACCAAAAAAAGAACCACTACAAATAATATATAAAATGAAGTGATTTAATAACATTTACCAAACAAATACCCATCTCCAATTGACGTCACGTTGTTATGGTTACTATACCATGTGAAGTATAGAGTTGGGAACTAAATTTTTGGAACAGTAAATATTTTTTTGTGGTGATTCTTCAACAATTTCATATTTATTGATGTTTTCTGTTAGTAGCTTAATTATTTAGATGAATCGTTGTTGTCGTATTAATCAGTATTACTAAAATTAATTAAAAAAAAAAATGAGAGATGTTTATATTTATGTGACTTTTTCATATTTTATTACAATTTGCGTAATTTATGTTTTGTTACTATAAATTTGTATTTTTAGGAAGTCTATCAAGCCAAAGTAATCTTTTTATGTACAGGGTACACCAAGAAAAAGAATCTTGCTTATCTACGTACATACAGTTCAATTATTGCATATATTCATACAAAAATTGTTCATTCCTTAACTGAATTCTATTTTTTCAATTAGCTCATTGAAAAATTGTTATAAACGAATCACAAATAAATATACAGGTACGAATCAATAGTTATATATGAATAACAGTTTCAGAAATGAAGAATTCATTCGTGTTAATAAATTTCCGCTCAATTCAGGTTATTTAAATTTGAGGTTATGACTAGAATTCAGTTTAGGAATACCTTGACATAATTGCAAAGTGCAATATTTGAGCTAAAAAGTAATAATATTCCCAAAAATATTATAAATCTTGTTGTAATTTATATTTAAAAGAGTCTATAACCTCTATCACCTGTTTTTACAGCAATCTAGTTTAATTTTCTCGACTCTATCGGAAGGAGCATGCCAAAACGTGTTGGCTATAGTGAAATATATACAGAAAACTATAAACCGTATATGCTCAAAATTTTCTGTAATCCCCAACACACTCGTTAAAATAAAACGAATAGTTTAAGATTCTAGGAATTGGAAAAGACCAAATTTCAAAAACTATATTCTAGGTATAACTGAAATTATTTTTTGTCGCAGGTGGTATGTAATGTTGTGAATGAAAAACCCCTTTTTTGAAAAAATAAACGTAGATCATCAATCAAATTGATAAATTTCTATTATTTATTTACGTACCTAGCATTTATCTAGGCTGTAATATGTGAAATAACTTGAAATTACAATAAAATTGTACGGTACTTACACAACATTCGTTTCATTTCTTCCTTTCATAAAATACAGAGGTCGCCATAAGTCCAGCAACACTCAAGTCTGGCAACGATGTCGAAAACGATTAAAACGAAGCATGTCCGTACTTCAGACAGTTGTGTTGACAGATGCACGTCGACTAGACGCGGTTTCAAAATAAATAATCGATACTCACGCTTCAAGAAATATTTTTTTCTGTTACCTCGTATCTGCATACGTTTACCGTCGCTACTAAATCTTCAAAAGTATGCAAGTGATACCAGAAATTCTTAAAAACGGGCTCGGTTGTCGTAAATGCATTGTACAATTGAATTTGAACGGTAACCATTTTTTGAATCCCTTCTCTTGATACAAAATTACCTGACTTAAGCCGACCCTGTACATTGAATACAAGAGTATCCTATATAGAAACTATTGTGTCACTCTATCGAGGCCATATTTTGTAAAAAAGAAGAAGAATGAGAAGTAATAATGTTGATTTACTCGAGTAATGTTTACGTTGATTTGACCTGGTTGTAAAGTGGTCATTATGCAATAAAACAATTAAATATTTAACAAATATTAATTAGTATAAGTTTATTTAAATGCGCTGCAATAAAAAATAATCGGGGATACAATTATGTACATAAAAATCGAATCAACATTGAGGTTATAGTAACAAAACCTCTGTAATATATAAAAATGGTTATAATAAATCCAGATACCAACAGAGATATATGCAGTTGGCTTGTACACGTCAAATTATCTCGTATAGTTACTTTAGTTTTAGCTATACTAATCCTCACACCTCTAATAACACATTTTTATCTATCAAAAGTAGAAAGAAATTCCTACTACATAGAACACAGTGGACATTCTCATGAAGATTTACCGGAAGATTATCACTCTCAAGCGGATTTACTAGCAAATGTCGAAGAATTGAGAAGAATAAGAGGATCTGTGTTGAGCGAATTGAGGGATATCGAAAGAAAGCGACGACAATACAAAACCGAAATTCAAACTTATGCGAAAAACATTGAAGAACTGAAATCAGAATTGGCACACCAACAAACAATCTTGAACAGGTAAGTAAACTTATTATTTATTGCAATTAAATAAAACAGTGAAACTTCGCTTTGGCAGTCAATGTGTTAAAACCAATAAGTTTGTTGATACTTTTTGTAGGTTAAAGATTTCTGTTGAGCAAGCACAAGTGGCACAAAGGGAAGCCCTACAGCAAAACACCCCCGAATTAGCCCTACCTAAAAAACTAACCTCAAACGCTTTACCTTCAATCTTACCGGCTATTTCGAAACAATTATCCAAACGATGTCGGATGCACAACTGCTTTGACCACTCGAGATGTTCTTTAACATCAGGATTTCCTGTATATCTGTACGATCCTGATCAATATCCCGTGATGCATGACGGTTGGGATATAGATGGGTTTCTAAAAACTACTTTGAAGCAAACTTTGGGATACAATCCCCATTTAACCGATGATCCCAAACAGGCTTGTATATTTTTGGTTCTGGTAGGAGAAGCGCTCAAAGATACGGATGATGTTAGTGAAAACGTTGGGAATCATTTGAATCTCCCCCCTTTAGACGCAGAAGCCTTGAGACGGTTACCGTATTGGGGAGGCGATGGCAGGAACCATGTGCTATTGAATTTAGCTAGGAGGGATCTTATGTCGGCGGCTGGAGATGTTTTTTCTGAAGTAGACACTGGTAGGAATGTAAATTTTTATTGTGCTATAACTATCCGCAGCTTTTAAATATTATCAGAGATTTATTTTTATTATTTGCACATGTAAATCATAATTCGTATAATTTTTTTGGAATGGTATTATAAAAAACGAAAAACATAAATTTTCAGGCCGAGCGATATTGGTTCAATCAACATTTACTTATGACCTGTTTAGGCCAGGTTTTGATCTTATTATTTCACCTGTGTTGGGTCCTCCAGGTGGTGATGTTTGGCAGGAATGCAACCCCATGCTACCTGCTCGACGACGTTATTTGCTCAGTTTTCAAGGAGAAATGAAGAAACAGAAAGCTGCATCTATTTCTCCATTCGATAATAATAATACTGAACTTGAGAGGTAATTTTTTTATCTTTATTAATTATTTTCAATCGAATTTTTATTATAGAAAATAATTATATTGATTTAATAACTTGTTCGAAATAAATGTCCATCTCTAATTGACGTCACAATGTAATGGGCTAGTGTTCTGTGTATATATCATCGATTGTAGAGTTGAGAACTAAATATTTGGAACGGTTGGTATATATGAAACAGATAGAAGCATCTGTATTAATGGTTATTTCTACTGAACGTTTTTATACGGCTAAGCTTGCCCAAAACCATCAAAAATACGTTTTTTTTTGTTTTATTTCAAGTTGACCTACAAAATTTGAACTACATTTTTCGAAAATTTGTTTTATATATAAATATTATGTTGCATTAAATAAAAACATTATTTGTCTAGAATTTATAGGTTATAATATCCGAATGGCAAAAAAAATTCGTTAAATATGATAATTTTATTTACATAACCTAAAAAAACCACAACATATAAAGAAAATAATTTACTAAAGTGATTTAATAACAGTTTCCAAAAAACCACCCATCTCCAATTGACGTCACGTTGTTATGGTTACTATACTATGTGAAGTATAGAGCTGGGAACTAAAATTTTGGAACACTAAATATTTTTATTCTCAATTATAAATGTTATGTTGTAAAGGGAAGTCTAAAAATGAATGACACTTCGAAAATATTAAATAAGAAAAATTATTAATGTTATTAATATAAGTATAACCTAAAATTGATTTTGATACGTTTATGGTTTTTCCTATCGAACTTTTGTAATTACATAGAAAAGCAAATTACTGCTTACGGTGGGTTTTTATAAGAAAAAACTTGGCCTAAATCATAATAACCAAATGGCGGAAAATATGGAATCGAATATAAAAATTAAATAGTAATCTACTAAAGTGACTTAATAACATTTTCGAAATAACTATACATCTCTAACTTACGTCACAATTATGACAGGCGTATACTGTGTCTATGTGTATAACGTCGAATGTAGAGTTGGGAACTAAATATTTGGAACAGTTAATATCTAAAATAAAATTATATACGAAACAGATCGTTATTTAGTACCATTTCGTTGAAATGAATCGAAATTTTTTTCTCAATTAGGTTTATATTAGATCATCTAGTACAACTTTCGAAAACGACAACTTCTGATAAATTTTTGTTCGAATTTGAATGTAACCCAGCTAGTGATAACAATTTGAATAACGGTTATGAAGATTGGGCTCTCTGCGGGACAGATAGTAGTCGAAGGACCGTTTTAAAAGATTCAACTTTTGTATTAATTTTTGCCCCCGGACAGGAAAACTTAATTTCCACCACACTTTTACAAGCTAGAGTTTACGAAGCTTTAAGATCTGGTAAGATTTGTTATAACGATGTCTAAAAACATAATTAAGACAGAAAAACGTTCTTTAGGTACTATCCCGGTGGTATTAGGTGGGGATCAAATAACTTTGGCATACGACGAGGTGCTCCAATGGAAACGGGCCGCTATATATTTACCGCGCCCTCGCATCACCGAACTCCATTTTCTTTTGAGAGCTATACCGGACGAGGATGTTCTGTTGATGAGGCGACAGGGACGTCTCATTTGGGAGAGATATTTAGCTTCAGTACAAAGTACTCTTGACACCATAGTCGCTGTATTAAGAGATAGATTGAATATACCAGCGTCCGCGGCCGAAACCGTCATAGCAACGAGCGTTTTCAACGAAACTTTTCAACCTATACAAGTATCGGTAAGTTTAATGATGTTTGAATCGAATCACCCTGTATATATACATGTATAAAATAGGTGGCTAGCGAGGTAGAACAAGAAGAGAGTTTAGGTCCTCTGGAACCCTCCATTTGATAGCGCGGCGTATCGAAGGAACTACAGTTTATCCCTTGTCCAAGGTTCTGAAATTTGGAACGATTGGGGTGATCCCTTTCGTTTGTATCCGACTTTACCAATGGATCCCCTTTTATCATCTGATGCTAAATTTATCGGTTCCGGTCGAGGTTTTAGACCAATAGGACAAGGTCAAGGTGGTTCTGGGAAGGAATTTTCTGAAGCTTTAGGGGGGATTCGCCCAGGGAACAATTTACAGTGTTGCTTTTGACTTATGAGCGCGAACAAGTTTTGTTGGATTCGATTGCAAGGTTAAGGGGATTGCCGTATTTGAATTCTGTGGTAAGTAGAAACGAAATTGTTAAAAAATTGAATTTTTCTTTAAAAGTTTGACTGAATTAATTATTAATTGATCTACCTAAATATATTTTTCCTATAAATTATTAAAAAAAACCCAATAAATAAATATATTTTATAAACATAAAAAAGTTATTTTCTCATATTTTTATCAAAAATTCTAATAAACATGTTTTCTAAGTGTAAACACTAATTTTATTCACAAAATTATTATTTCCGATCATTTCACCAAGAAACTAAACGTGGCAACATAGCATATCTCATTAAATCATATTTTTTCTCATGGCAACAGTAAAAAGTTTCATTTAAAATATAATAGAATTAAATTCCCTTTGATTTTGCTATTCTTCAACTTATTAATAATTAGTCAATTACCTTAAACTATTTACAAAATGTATTTTCTTCAATAAAAAAGAAATTAATATACTTTTTAAACATTAAAGACAGGTTAACAAATTTCCGTCACAAATAATTATTTCCGATTATTTCAACGAAGAAACTAAACGTGGCAACATAGCATATCTCATTAAATCATATTTTTTCTCATGGCAACAGTAAAAAGTTTCATTTAAAATATAATAGAATTAAATTCCCTTTGATTTTGCTATTCTTCAATTTATTAATAATTAGTTAATTACCTTAAACTATTTACAAAATATATTTCTTTCAGTAAAAAAAGTAATTAATATAATTTTTAAACATTAAAGACAGGTTAACAAAATTCCGTCACAAATAATTTGCATTTTACTAATATATTTTTTAACATGAATAAAAGGTTTTTTTACTTTTTTGTGTAAATTTTTGAAAAATACCATTTCCCAAGTATAAAAATTAATTTTACAAAATATTTATCAACAAAATTTCGTATTAAATAATTATTTCCGATTATTTCAAAATAGAAACTAAACGTGACAACATAGCATATTTCATTAAATTATATTTATCCTCATGGCAAACAGAGCACCCCAATGCTTCAGACGGTTCGGGTCAATGTTCTTTGTTATGATAAATTTAAGTAGTTCGTTTCGTTACAAAATGGAGGGAAATTTAAATCTGATTAAATAAAAAATTACGTACTCATCAAAAATTATTAAAAGTGAAGTAATCCAATAAATCTTCTTATTTGCACTGCACAATTTAAAACAAAAACACTTATGATCCAGCAGCCATCTTGTGAAAACTACGATTTTTACGAAGACGTGAATATAAATGCATTTTGATAATAGAACTGTACTTTAAAACACAATATATTAAAAACTAATGTTACACTTTCACCGAACGCTGTAACATCACTAAAATTAACCGAAAATTTTAACTTTATACTTAGAATAAATCACATCAACACAATTGCAACAAAAAACAACTCACTAAAACTTATAACAGGTAAAATATTTTGATAAGGCTTATTTTGCACTGCACAATTTAAAACAAAAAACTCTAATTCACATTAAATACACTTGATTTAGCATCGTTTATATCCAGCAGCCATCTTGTAAAAACTATGGAGTTTTTATAAAGACGTAAAATAAAATTCATTACAATGGAAGAAATTGCACTTTAAAACAAAATAAAAACTTTTAAAACTTCGCGATGTAATATAACTATAATCGCGATAATTACCGAAAAAAGTATAACTTAAAAATCGCCAGACAACAAATCAGTCTACACGACCGCGCTACCAACATAAAACTGTTTCTATGTGGATTTTCAACTTTATTCTATTAACGCGGACAGGGCCATCTATCGTTTATAAAAGAAAACTAATCTGTAAAAAATGTTCATAACCGATGAAATAAATACAACGTTGCCCAAAATTCAATTATGTAACAGATGAATAGGTATTTAATTTTTTTTACACATAAAAACTTATTCTATGAGTTTGTTTTATTGAATCTACAAGTGTCTGCGAAGAAGTATTTGCACAGTTAAGTTTGTTTGGACGATACAGGGGTTAAAATTTTTAAAAATGACACTACCAATAAAAATTTTTGTGGCAAATAGAGTCTTTATACGAAAATTAATTTTTGAAAATGTGTGTTTTTCAACTTAATGTGAAACGTAATTCGTTTAAGACGCCATTTTGTAATGTGTCATACACGGCATGTCTAATGTTGTCATTAATCATTTAGAGGTCGGATTATGTTGATTTTTTTTATTGTGTTACGCCCTAAAAATGAAAATTTATATAAATTATAGTTTCGGTGATATTTTAGGAGTTAGGTCAGGGTATCCCCTCTCCCGCGCACGCAAAGTGCGTAATCTAAAGTTTAGTTTGTACACGTGTACACCGATCGCTCCTAATGGGTATCAACGTCATAGTTAAGCGATTCCAAGTGTCCCTTAGATAATTACTTACTGTTGTTTACCTCATAGATCGTAGTTTGGAACTCTCCTAGATTACCTAGTCCGGAATTGAGATGGCCGGATATAGGAGCTCCCGTCCACGTGATAAAGGCAGCTAGAAACTCGCTAAATAACAGATTCCTGCCGTTAGAAAACTTAAAAACCGAAGCCATCTTATCAGTCGACGACGACGCTCATCTACGACACGACGAAATCCTGTTCGGATTCCGAGTTTGGCGGGAACACAGAGATAGAATAGTGGGATTCCCCGGAAGGTCAGTCTCCGAACGCCATCTATCGAACATTCGTTTTAATTAACTTAAATTCCAGATATCACGCTTGGGATTTGAACACGAAAAACGGTTGGTTGTATAATTCGAATTATAGCTGCGAGTTGAGCATGGTGCTAACGGGGGCGGCGTTCCTCCACCGCCACTACCTCTATCTCTATTGGAAATGGTTGCCGCAAGCGATCAGGGATAAAGTCGACGAATATATGAATTGCGAAGACATCGCCATGAATTTTCTCGTCAGCCACGTAACGAGGAAACCTCCCGTCAAAGTGACTTCAAGATGGACGTTCAGGTGTCCCGGATGTCCGCAGAGTCTCTCCGAAGACGATACGCATTTTCAAGAAAGGCATAAATGTATAAATTTCTTCACGCAGGTCAGTACAAGTTCAATCAAATCGTTTTTGATGGGACTTTGCACCGGTTTGGGCTGTTTTAGGTCTCATCAGTATAACGTATTTGCAAATCTACCAATTTGAGAGTGTATTAATATATTTTAACGTGTATTAATGTAAAAAACATAACCTACAATATGTTTCCGATACTAGTTCGAGAAATCCCATCTCTATACTCGTACCTAACCTATATATTGATAGTTGGATGTTATTTTTTCAGGTATTCGGCTACACGCCTTTACTAAACACTCAGTATAGGGCAGATTCGATTCTATTTAAAACTAGGATACCCCACGATAAACAAAAATGCTTCAAATTTATTTAGATGGGGTTGAAATGAGTTTTACCCCAATGGATTCGAGTACAAGTTTTATTACATTTGATATTTCGTTTAAAAAAATTTTTTCTCTTATGCAAATCATCTAATTTATTGTGATATATATTAATTAAGAGTGTGCCATTTTTTTTTCTAATACGAATCGTGTAAATAAATACTATTGTTAAAAATGACGCGGTATTTATTACCTGTTTTAATCCTTAAAAAAATCCTACTTCGCTTTTTATATTAAAATTTATTGTACACCCCCCGTATAATACTGAATAACATTATTCTTATGGGCGTTTATCTTTTGATTTATTTCAACTTTTTTTTAATAAAACTGAATGTAATACGAGTAAATAATTTGAATTTAAATGATTTATGATTATCTGAATACAGGGTGGGTTCCAAAAAAAACCAAAATTTTCCTAATAAAAATAAAGAAATTCTTGTTTTCGTTCTGAGGAATATTCGTTATCAAGTCCATAAGGTTGCTAGTATGATTTTAAATTTAAATATTGATCCATGTGGATTTAAAGAAAATTGTTATTTTTGTAAACCCCTCGTATAATTGTTAATTAAAGAAATAAAAAAAAGTCTTTTCGTTAGATTTTTTTGAAAATTTGTTCAATAAAAACTGATATAAAATAAGTAACTGACCGAATATAGATGATTTATGGAAGTCTAAATACAGGGTTGAGTCAAAAAATGACACTTTCATCATAAAAATAAAAAAAAATCGATTGAATTAACGTTTGTTACGGTGAATATATAATAATAGATGTCCATAAGGCGTCGATTATAATTGAAATGTAAGATTTGGATTCATTTGGTTTGGTATTGGATCGAAAAATATTTGATTCTATCGTACGCTCCTCGTATAGTTGTCAATTGAAAACCAAAAAAATCTTATGTACATTTATTTAGCTTCTTTAAATATTTGCTATATAAAAACAGATTTGAATTGGAAAATAAGTGAATAAAAATGATTTACGAAAGTGTGAAAACAAGGTGAAGTCAAAAAATAAAACTTTTCTCATAAAAAATGAAAAAAACCGATTAAAATCTCGTTTCTTCTATATGTTATGTTTATAAAGCTCCAACTATAATTGAAATTTAAGATTTCGATCTATGTGGACCTGCAATGGGACGAAAAGTCGTTTTTATCGTAAGCCCCCTGTACTTAATTAAAGAAAACCAAACTTTTGAACCTTCTAACTAGTTTTTTTTTAATGTTCTTTATAACAATAGTCGAAATGCCAGTAAATAGCTGAATATAAATAATTTTTTGATGTATGAATACTGGGTGAGGTTAAAAAATGAAACGTCTGATAAAAAATCGATTAAAACTTCATTTTTTATTATTATTATATATTATTAGATCCGTAAGGCTGCGACTGTAACCAAATTTTCGATTTGGATTCATATAACCTTACAATTGAACGAAAAAATTGTTTATATCGTAAGCCCCCTGTAGATAGCACAAGAAAAAAAACTTACCTTCTTTTTTCTCAATTTCCTTTATAAAGATAGTTGTTTTGTCAGTAAACGGCTGAATCAGCATAATTTTTTCAAATGTGATTACGGAATGAAGTCAAAAAATAAAATTTAGTTTAATTTAAAAAACTGTATTTTAACTTTAATTACCCACCTTCCTGGGATCTTCAAGCTTTGGATCACCCGAAAATATCCAATTATTACGGGGATACCTCGAAAAATGAGCAAAAAACATTTAATTTTATAATTTTATTTATACAAAATTTTCAACAGTTCATCATTATAAGAAGGAAACATCGATACAAGATAAAAAAAAACTGGATCATCAACAACAAAAATTAGGTGTTTACATTGAAATAAAAAATAAAACTATAGATTTACCTATTTTTTTCTATCTTATTAGACTGTTTCGATTGAAAAGAAAACCATGCATCCCGCCATAAATAAACAATAAGAAAAATCTCATTCGTCGGGTGTATGCCAAGCGATTCTTTCCTCGTAAAATTTAATAACCACTTGGGGGCACTTTATGTTGGCCTCCTTCGCATACACCAAATCTGTGTCGTCGCTACCTTTCCATTTCATCAGAAACATCAATTGACCCGTCGTATCGGACGCTCCTATAATCTTTTCGGCGTCCAAGCCCTTTTCGAAGGCAGATTTCTCCTTTTTATTCCCTTTCTTGTCTTTCACATCGATTTTTTTCGATTTCTTAGGCTCATCCTCGTCCGAATCTTCCACTTTCTTTTTCTTCTCGTCCTCTTTCTTCACCTTCGATTTTTCATCTTCTCTTTTCTTCTTGGATTTTTCTTCGTCATCCGAATCGTCAGATGGAGTTTTCCTCGATTTAGGTCCGCTTTTCCGTTTGGGTTTCTTCTTTTTTTCCTCTTCAGAATCGGAGTCCTTTTCTTTCTTTTTCAATTTCTTTCTTTTTTCCTCTTCTGAGTCTGAGTCCTTTTTCTTCTGTTTTTTCTTTTTGTCTTCTTCTGAGTCTGAATTCTTGAGTGATTTTTTTTTGGATTTTGATTCGTCGTCGGATTCATCTACTTTGGTTTTTTTGATCGCTGGTTCGTCGTCGGAATCCGGTGAAAGGGATCTACCTTTCTTTTTCTAAAGAGATAAAAATTTCTTGAAAAAAACATGAGAGGGAAGATAAAAAACAGAAAAAAACGCAGATTACAGCAATTGAATTACATAAAAACAGCTTGCAGACATGAAAGCAAATTCTTAATCTTAGATCATTTAATAATTGATTATTATGACAAAAAAAATGAAATAACAAATATAATTGGACAGTATTTCCTAAAAATAATCTCGAAACTTGCAAAACTGACCTTAGAAACAAATTAAATTAAGAAATTCACTTACTTTTTTGTCTTTATCTTTTGATGTCGATGTATTGGATTCTATGGAAGAAGTGGAATTTTCTCTGGACCGTTTTTTATCCTTGGAAAGAGCTTTCTTAGCTTTCCGGTTTTTTTCGAATTCAGCGATAAGTTCGGGACAATCCAAATTGTCCTCCGGTTCCCACGTATTATCGTCTTCGGAATAACCTTTCCATTTTAAAAAATATTCTACTTTACCATCTACTACCCTCCTGTCAATTATCTTCTCCACCGAATATTCTTCTTCACTTTCGCTCTCTTCTACCCTCTTTTTCCCCATTTTTCGACTAAAAGTTTAATAAATAACTGGGTATCAATGATGAAACTGATAATACAATATTAATGAGTGTAAGCTTGCTCGACCGGTTTTCGAGCTATCCAAAACAATGCACGATTTTTACTTTTTTGTAATGTAAAAATAGCATTTGATATTTTACTTACCAATATCGTAAAACTAATATAAACTCACAATTTCACCTTTCTATACGACATGCAATAATGACGCTAGAATAGAAGTAAAATGGCGCCAATCTAAATGTTAGTTCGGCAAAAGGAACTTCAAACCTATTTGAAAAAAGATTCACTGTTCGTTGTTACTTTGGTAACGTTATCCATTAACCAACGAATCTCATTGGGTAACTTAGTAAATTGACGTATGACAAATTCAAAATTAACGAATCACGATGTAGGATCAACTATATTTCGTTTAGGTATCTTACACTGGTGTAAATTTTCAAAATTCATAGACAAACGTATATTATGTCAATCTTTAGGTTGGTTAAAATGATTTTTAGTTGTACGTCATTGATCAAGTTGAAGAGACGCTAAGCTAATATTAGGTATTTAATAATATTCTAATTTTATTTAATTTACATCGATAAAACTAGTTTAGTGATTAATAATTGGATTAAATCATCCAATGGGTGCTCCAGTACAAAATAGAGGTAATAAAAGAGGACCAGGGAATCAAAGAGGCAGAGGCGGAAAAGTTCGTGGCCAAGGGCGGTCGTTTAATGGACAACAGCAACCGCCATTCGGTAATCCAGGTATGATGCGTCCGCGAGGTGGATTTCGAGGAGGTATTAGGCCGCCACCCGGGCCCCCAGTACGTGGTGGACGACCGCCTATGAGAGGCGGAAGACCGATACCGCCACCACCAAGAATGATGGGACCTATGATGCACCCAATGAGGCCGCCACCACCAGGGATGCGACCTCCCCATCCAGGTATTTAATAATAATTTAATTTTGAGGTTAATTAATCATATCAAATATTCTTTATTTACTTTTTTTTATATAGTTAAATATTATCACGTGTTGTACAGGGTTATTCATTATTCATTTTTCGGACGTTTACGTATTTCATCTCTATTTTATATAGATATAAAGGTAAATAGGGGATAGTTGTAATAAGTTGAAATAGTTTACAATGAGGAAAACCAAGTACGAATATTATTTTTAATTTTGTGTCTACTACAATGTTTCGATTATGAGACCTTTTCTGTATGGATTTATCGGTTTTAAAATCTTCTGGCATGGTATTTATATTATAGTTCCAATGTTTTTATGTAAAATTTCCACGTAGAATAGGAAAAGTTTCAAAATTCGATACCCTACAGGTATGAGACCGCCGCCTCCGATGATGATGATGGGTCCAATGCCGCCACCGGTGAGAGGCGGCATGTTCCGAGGAGGAATGCGAGGAAGGGGAAAGTTCCCCATAGTACCTATGGGTCCAAACAATTTCCGAGGCGTAAATAAAAAAAGCAAGATCATCAAAAAACCCACGAAACCGCTAGTAAATTTGGATCTAAACAAATCGTTTGTCACTGAAGCGATTAAAAGCGAATTCGCCAAAAAAGAGGAACTATTAACGACGGCGAAAAATTCACAGAAGAAAGAGGATTGGTCGAAATACAGGGAACAAAGGGAGAAATGTACAAAAATGTACGAAGATGCGGAAAAAGCGTCCGGCGGGCAGGAGGAGGTGCGTATCCCTCAACTTTTGCCGGAAACTAATTTCACGCGAATAACGGCACCTATCGATTATACAGCAGACATCCATTTATAGGTATTTCACATTAAATCTCATTATAATGTTTATTTCAGCATTTCTCCACTATGTGGGTGAAGTTACTTGTCTTTTTTGAGCAATTATCCAAAGTACCGCTGGTGGAGGCCGTTAAACCGTCTTCTAACTTCCTTAAAACAGATGATTTTGTACATTAGAACCTACAAATTTTATAAAATCAACTGTTGCGTTAGTTAGAATACAGTTTTTCTTAACAATATTCATGGGAAAGGTCAATTTCGAACTTCCCATAAATTATTTTGTATGTACATTGATATTAGTGCAGTCAAATATGGAAAGATTTTGGAAAAAATTACACAAAATCATCGATATTTATTATGTAATAAAATGTTTATATAACAAAGATTTATGTAACTGCTACTATATCCATAGTTAAAAATATGCTATTTGGTCCTTTGAGCCGATGCATTGAAGGCTCAAAGGACTAAATGATGTATTTTGTGAGTTGGTGAATTTGTAATAAACAAAAATGACGAAAACTGACTGTGAATAATATTAATGATGTTAAATAACTGATATTTTAATACGCAGACTATTTCCCTCCAAATTTTCTTCATTTCTATTTATTCTTCCACGACTTTTCATCATTTTCAGTCTCAAACTATTTCCCTCCAAATTTTCACCTCCAATGTTTCCAAATCTTCATTTACTTGGTTTTCCCATGGTCCAATTTTCATTGGTTTCCACTGTTATGACTTACCAGGGTTGAATGATAGTATATATTTGTATCAACTCAGAAACTGTCCTTTAATGTACTTTTTTTCTTCATTTTCTTCTTTCCTCTATTCCTATTAAAATTTTGTACGTTTTTCCAAACTATATCAGTCAATTCACTTCTTCTTTTTTATAATGAATCGATTATCTCGAACATTCCCGCGTGTTCTTGGACTGGACTATATACAGATGACTGTGTAAAGGTAAATAACATAAGAAAGAAGAATAACCTAACCTACCAAAGAATTCAACAAAACACTTTGTTATACAAATATTTTTGACTAGTTACGAGGTCGGTACAACAAGTTTTAATGACCTTGAACAATTGACTTCCATATAAGATTGCGATTGGATAATTATTGAATCTTTGATTGTATACAGAATGTCTCGGAAAATTGAAAATCTCTAAAATACGTATTTTCGATAATTGCAGCGACGCCTTTTCGAAGAAAAACATCCTCGATTATATATTTTTATTAAAAAAAAAAAAAATAACTACAGGATGTATTTCTTTCGATAGGCCATTTTCGTTTTATTTAATATTTGAATGATTTTCAAATATTGAATATTGTAATTTAATAGTACAAATCAATTTCGCTGCTTTTTCCGAAATTTTAATTATTTATATACGAGGTATGTTCGTAAAGTTTGAAAAAAAAATTCTTACAGTTTGTTATTCACGTTGACGATTATATACGAGGGAGGATCCAAAAATTGATTTTTGACAGTTTCAGTGACACATAAAATAATTCAACTATCCGATGCAGTGTTGCCACTTTTTGGCGAAAGTCTCGAACGGGAATTCGTCGGATGCGGTGTTGCCGGTTCGTCGTTTTACGAATACACCTCGTTATCGTTATTAATAACCGAAAATGAAAAGTAGCGAAATTGAAATTTGGAATAAAGGAACGACGAAAACTGCTTTGAAACGGAAATTAATGTTATACGGAACGTCAGCGGTTGCTGTACTTTCTAAAACGATTGGATATCTTTACAGGACGGTAGCAAAACGTCAGCCGAAACAGAGACGAACAAAATATCTGAAAATCAGCCCGATGGGCAACAATTAGTCACGTCTCAGATTGTATCCGAGACTTCGGTATCAGAAGTGACTCCAGATTGAGTTCGGGCCCTACAAATTTATTTCTCTTTTAATAAATCATTTTTAACAGGCCAAAATACTTAAACAAACAAACAAAAAAACTGATATTGTATTCGATTTGAAGTTTTGGTGTAATTTTAATTTGTTTATTTTGTTTTCTTTTTTGTCCGTGGATTCTTTTATGATTGTATAGTGATATAGTAAAAAAAATGAACCTGTTTGCTTGCTAAAAGCAACATTCGACTCATAGTCCAGTGAAAAGTTGTATAGACCTAGCATTTATCAAGGTCGTTGGCAGATGCATACGGGAGGGGATTGTTAAAAGCTTAAAACCACATTTGGGGGGAAAAAAGCGGTAAAATCGCCGCGAAAATGTATAACTGAAAAGTTACCGCGGGGGAAATTCGCCATCTTAGAAAAAAAAGCGGTGAAATCGACGCGAAAATTGTTGAATGCGAACTTACCGCCAGGGAAATTCGCCATTTTGGAAAAAAAGCGGTGAAATCGCCGCGAATATTGTTGAATGCGAACTTACCGCGGGGGAAATTCGCCATCTTGGAAAAAAAGCGGTGAAATCGTCTTGAAAATGTATAACTGAAAAGATACCGCGGGGGAAATTCGCCATTTTGGAAAAAAAGCGGTTAAATCGCCGCGAATATTGTTGAATGCGAACTTACCGCGGGGGAAATTCGCCATCTTGAAAAAAAAAGCGGTGAAATCGCCGCGAATATTGTTGAATGCGAACTTACCGCGGGGGAAATTCGCCATTTTGGAAAAAAAGCGGTGAAATCGACGCGAAAATTGATGAATACGAACTTACCGCGGCGGAAATTCGCCATTTTGGAAAAAAAGCGGTGAAATCGCCGCGAATATTGTTGAATGTGAACTTACCGCGGAGGAAATTGGCCATATTGGGAAAAAAAGTGGTGAAATCGCCGCGAATATTGTTGAATGCGAACTTACCGCGGGGGAAATTCGACATCTAGGAAAAAAAGCGGTGAAATCGCCGCGAAAATGTATAACTGAAAAGTTACCGCAGGGCAAATTCGTCAACTTGAAAAAAAAAGCGGTGAAAACGTCGCGAATATTGTTGAATGCGAACTTACCGCGGGGGAAATTCGCCATTTTGGAAAAAAAGCGGTGAAATCGCCGCGAAAATGTGTAACTGAAAAGTTACCGCGGGGCAAATTCGTCATCTTGAAAAAAAAAGCGGTGAAAACGTCGCGAATATTGTTGAATGCGAACTTACCGCGGGGGAAATTCGCCATTTTGGAAAAAAAGCGGTGAAATCGCCGCGAAAATGTGTAACTGAAAAGTTACCGCGGGGCAAATTCGTCACTTGAAAAAAAAAGCGGTGAAAACGTCGCGAATATTGTTGAATGCGAACTTACCGCGGGGGAAATTCGCCATTTTGGAAAAAAAGCGGTGAAATCGCCGCGAAAATGTGTAACTGAAAAGTTACCGCGGGGCAAATTCGTCACTTGAAAAAAAAAGCGGTGAAAACGTCGCGAATATTGTTGAATGCGAACTTACCGCGGGGGAAATTCGCCATTTTGGAAAAAAAGCGGTGAAATCGCCGCGGAAATGTGTAACTGAAAAGTTACCGCGGGGCAAATTCGTCACTTGAAAAAAAAAGCGGTGAAAACGTCGCGAATATTGTTGAATGCGAACTTACCGCGGGGGAAATTCGACATCTAGGAAAAAAAGCGGTGAAATCGCCGCGAAAATGTGTAACTGAAAAGTTACCGCGGGGCAAATTCGTCATCTTGAAAAAAAAAGCGGTGAAAACGTCGCGAATATTGTTGAATGTGAACTTACCGCGGAGGAAATTGGCCATATTGGGAAAAAAAGTGGTGAAATCGCCGCGAATATTGTTGAATGCGAACTTACCGCGGGGGAAATTCGACATCTAGGAAAAAAAGCGGTGAAATCGCCGCGAAAATGTGTAACTGAAAAGTTACCGCGGGGCAAATTCGTCAACTTGAAAAAAAAGCGGTGAAAACGTCGCGAATATTGTTGAATGCGAACTTACCGCGGGGGAAATTCGCCATTTTGGAAAAAAAGCGGTGAAATCGCCGCGAAAATGTGTAACTGAAAAGTTACCGCGGGGCAAATTCGTCACTTGAAAAAAAAAGCGGTGAAAACGTCGCGAATATTGTTGAATGCGAACTTACCGCGGGGGAAATTCGCCATTTTGGAAAAAAAGCGGTGAAATCGCCGCGGAAATGTGTAACTGAAAAGTTACCGCGGGGCAAATTCGTCACTTGAAAAAAAAAGCGGTGAAAACGTCGCGAATATTGTTGAATGCGAACTTACCGCGGGGGAAATTCGACATCTAGGAAAAAAAGCGGTGAAATCGCCGCGAAAATGTGTAACTGAAAAGTTACCGCGGGGCAAATTCGTCATCTTGAAAAAAAAAGCGGTGAAAACGTCGCGAATATTGTTGAATGTGAACTTACCGCGGAGGAAATTGGCCATATTGGGAAAAAAAGTGGTGAAATCGCCGCGAATATTGTTGAATGCGAACTTACCGCGGGGGAAATTCGACATCTAGGAAAAAAAGCGGTGAAATCGCCGCGAAAATGTGTAACTGAAAAGTTACCGCGGGGCAAATTCGTCAACTTGAAAAAAAAGCGGTGAAAACGTCGCGAATATTGTTGAATGCGAACTTACCGCTATTCAAAATTAATTTTTCGCAATCTTCGGGAAAAATCCGTCGTCTTGAAAAAAGGAGCGGTGAAATTGCCGCGAAAATGTATAAATGAAAAGTTACCGCGGTTCAAAATCAATTTTGCAACCCTTGGGGAAAAATCGTCATTTTGAATAAAGTTGGAAAACCGTTTGTGTGAATTAACAATAAAACTATTCATCGCGCAAAAAAAATGTTCAATTGTTTTTTGTAGGAAATTTTATTCTCTACAAATTTGGTCTTTTGAATTTTTTTCGTAAACTTGAACAAAAAATGACAAAAATCGAAGGAACAAATTTTATCGTTTTTTGATGATAACTTCGTTATTTTCAAGTTTACGAAAAAAATTCAAAAGACCAAATTTGTAGAGAATAAAATTTCCTACAAAAAAACAATTGAAAATTTTTTTTTGCGCGGGGGTTGTTTCATGTTATTTTGCAATAAACTGTTTAATCCCTTTTTCACGATAGCGGATTTTCCCCAAGGGTTGCAACGCGCAAATCCGGTATTAAGCTTCCCAAACCATCCCTTATGCATCAGAAAACAATTGCAGACTTTGATAAATGTGAGGTTATGGCATATTTTTGCAACTTTTCAATGGATTATAACTAGTTTCCCGACAGTTGCATATATATATATATATATATATATACATATATACATATATTTATTTTATGTTTAAAATGAGCACCTTTTTTAAATTATGGAGTAAGTACCATCTGTGTAATAATTTAGTATCTAATAAAAAAATTTATTAAACTTTATTAATATTTTTTTAATTTAATTTTCTGTCAACTCAAAAATAGTGTGTCGATTTTTTTTCCTGGGCTAGTTAAACGTAAAAAAATTTGGCTACAAAAAAAATTTCCAAAAACCTCCACAGGTTCAATTAAAATCAATTTTTTTCATTAAAAAAAATTTTATTTATTCGTTTATGAAGTGAAAATTATTTTGAAAAATAAATACTGTTTTCCAAAATGCATGGAATTTACTTCTACGTTATCGACTCCTTTTTTCTAATTCGTAAAATTCGCGGAAATACTGCCCTGTTTATGATCATAACCATAACACGTTTTTTATATAGTAGAATTTACTCGGAGTGTAGTTTCAAAAAAGTAAACCCCCCGATTTCGCCCAAATTTTTACTAAAGCTTGTTCTGGATTAGATAAAATAATCTTATAAAAGATTTTTACCTGAAAAGTTTCGTTTGCCCCCCAGCCCCCTTCAAAAATATAACAATTTTACCAAATATCTCCGAAAATATTTATTTTAGAAAAAAAAGTTTCGAACAAAAATTGAAGATCATAAAAAGATCTATCAAAAAGGTTTTATAAGTATTTCACGTAAATTTATTTTTTTGGTGGTTACGGCCCAAAATGTCTCGATAGTATTTATCTCGATTATTTTTTGATATTTAGGGTCATAACAGCCGAACGAATAGGTTTATGATAAAAATGTTTATAACCTTTTTTGTAGAGCTTCTTTTGAGCTTGATTTTTCGTTCGAAACTTTTTTTTCCAAAATCAATATTTTCGGAAATTTTTAATATAAAAGTTATAGGTGGCTAGGTGGGTGGGGGGCAAACGAAAATTCTTTTATCTCCGAAAATATTTATTTTAGAAAAAAAAGTTTCGGACAAAAATTGAAGATCATAAAAAGATTTATCAAAAAGGTTTTATAAGTATTTCACGTAAATTTATTTTTTTGGTGGTTACGGCCCAAAATGTCTCGATAGTATTTATCTCGATTATTTTTTGATATTTAGGGTCATAACAACCGAACGAATAGGTTTATGATAAAAATGTTTATAACCTTTTTTGTAGAGCTTCTTTTGAGCTTGATTTTTCGTTCGAAACTTTTTTTTCCAAAATCAATATTTTCGGAAATTTTTAATATAAAAGTTATAGGTGGCTAGGTGGGTGGGGGGCAAACGAAAATTCTTTTATCTCCGAAAATATTTATTTTAGAAAAAAAAGTTTCGAACAAAAATTGAAGATCATAAAAAGATTTATCAAAAAGGTTTTATAAGTATTTCACGTAAATTTATTTTTTTGGTGGTTACGGCCCAAAATGTCTTAGTCGATTCGACACCTGCCGGGGTATTTTGGGTTATAACGGCCAAACTAATAACTTTACATAAAAAATGGATATAACCTTTTTTGTAGAGCTTTTTATGACCTTTATTTTTTGTTTAAAACTTTTTTCTCTAATATTAATATTTTTAGAGATATTCAGTAAAACTTTGAAGGGGAATGGAGGCTAAACAAAACTTTGTCGGTAAAAATATTTTTGGGGGTTATCTTACTAATTAATTAAAAGTTATGGCAAAAATTTCGAAAAAATCTTTTTTTGTACCCCATTTATCCCCAATGTCCGGTTTTCTAAACTTTTTATTTCGATGACCATAGAGATAGATGTGACGTTTAACACGTGATGTAAACAAAGAACAGGACCGGTCTAGTATGAATTCTTCGTGCGGTAAAATTAGATCAAAAATAAATATTAAAACGGTTTACGATGATAACGTCTCGTAGGTCCCTTTAACTTCTTTTTTTTTTTTTCAAAAAAATTCACCCAAGGGTTAAAAATTTAATCAAACTGAATTTTCCCTCGGTTTTTTTATAAAAAATTTTCGTAGCAAGTTCGTTACCTTTTTCAAAATATTTATAATTTGTTCTTTAATCGAGCTGCAGTTTCTCCAATTGAAGGTCAGTCATTTAGAAAAAAAAATTCGTCGCGATATTTTTTTTTATTTGATGATTAGCAAAAAACATTATTCTTTGGAAAAAAATCAATTCTCGTACGTGTATTTGGTGAAAAACAAGCAGATATTTGGACTTGGTGTTACTCATTGTAAACCGTTTGTTTTATATTAAAATACGAGGGGATTTGGAAAAGTTTTAAGCAAATTCTTAACACATTTTGTGGGCCCCCGTATATTTAACCATTATTATTGCTCAAAAATCAACCCCATCCGACTCCCTGTGATTACTTTCTATTTCCAAAGCGATTTTAGATATTTTTTTAACATTTTTTTTATTTTACCATTTTAACAAACTTCATCGATAAAACCGTCACTAATTTTTGCTTCATAAAATATTCCAGTCAATTTTTATCGAAATTCGTCATTACATTTTCAATTAATTCAATCCCAACCACAATTTTTTGTATACGAGGGTTGCTACTTAAGTTTTTGGATTGGGGTACCTCCAGGTGTGGGAAAACATTGAAGTTCGATGTTTTGCACAGTTGCCGTATATAAAAACTTAAGTACAACCCTCGTATATTTGGTAATTATGATGAAATTAAACGTTATTTAAAATTAATCTTTATTTTCGATATAATTCGGTTTTTGGATCCGTATTTGTACATTTGCATTTTCCATTATTATCAATTTCGTATTGCCATTTATTAATTATTATAAAATGACCGATATTTAATTGAAATTTAATGCAATTATGAAAACAATTCATTTTTCTCATTAATTCGGCTTTTTTTTGGATAAAATATATTCAAAAGTATTTTTTTTCATCATATTTCCAACCAGTCCGACCCTGCGCTTTGTTTACATTAATCGATATTTCCACCGAATAATGTAAACAAAGAGCAGTGCCGGATTAATTCGGTTTTTTTGGATAAAATATATTCAAAAGTATTTTTTTTCATCATATTTCCAACCAGTCCGACCCTGCGCTTTGTTTACATTAATCGATATTTCCACCGAATAATGTAAACAAAGAGCAGTGCCGGATTAATTCGGTTTTTTTGGATAAAATATATTCAAAAGTATTTTTTTTCATCATATTTCCAACCAGTCCGACCCTGCGCTTTGTTTACATTAATCGATATTTCCACCGAATAATGTAAACAAAGAGCAGTGCCGGATTAATTCGGTTTTTTTGGATAAAATATATTCAAAAGTATTTTTTTTCATCATATTTCCAACCAGTCCGACCCTGCGCTTTGTTTACATTAATCGATATTTCCACCGAATAATGTAAACAAAGAACAGTGCCGGATTAATTCGGTTTTTTTTTATTAAAATGTATTTAAAAGTATTTTTTTATCATATTTCGAACCAGTCCGACCCTGCACTTTGTTTACATTAATCGATATTTCCAACGAATAATGTAAACAAAGAACAGTGACGGATTAATTCGGTTTTTTTTTTATTAAAATGTATTTAAAAGTATTTTTTTATCATATTTCCAACCAGTCCGACCCTGCACTTTGTTTACATTAATCAATATTTCCACCGAATAATGTAAACAAAGAATAGTGACGGATTAGTTCATAAAATATATTCAAAAGTATCTCTTTTATTATATTTCGAACCAGTCCAACCCTGCACTTTGTTTACATTAATCGATATTTCCACATATCCACTTCAGCGTTGCCATATCTCAAAACTTGAGTACAATCCTCGTATATTTAGTAACTATGATGAAATTAAACGTTATTTACAGTAAATTTTTTCGAAAATATCTCTAATTAATAAAAAAATTACTTTGAATTGTTTATTGAGATGAATTTTTTGAATAAAAATTGAAAAAGGAATTTTTCAAAAAAAATTTACGATCTATTTAATAAATTTTTCGTTTTAATTATAATCACATTTTTGAAAATTACTAAAAAAATTCGTACTAAATGAAAATTCTAATAAAACAAAAATGAAACTTGAATCTTTTGGTTAGAACAATTATTATACAGTGGGCGGTAAAAATTAATTTTTTTTTTGGATTTAATTCGGTTTTTGGATCCGTATTTGTACATTTGCATTTTCCATTATTATCCATTTCGTATTACGATTTATTAATTATTATTAAATGACCGATATTTAATTAAAATTTAATGCATTTATGAAAACAATTCATTTTTCTCAGTGTATATTGAAAAATTAATCATTAGAACACACTAAAATAATATTTTCTTTCGGTAAATACGAAATTTGTCACTAAATTTCGATTAAACTGCTCAGGAAAAATATAAACGTGATAAACGCCTTGTTTATAAACCTAAAAACAAAAATAGAACGATACATGGCCGGTAGGGGGACTCCTATTTGCATAATATGAGGATTTACATCGTATTTTCCACGTTACTAAGCGAAATTAAGTTTTAAATTACAAACGAGTTTCGTATGTCATTTTTTCTACGACTTTGAGTATTTCGTCAAAATGAATAACTTCGGTTGAATTATAAGACTGATTCGGGTCAATGTACGCATGTTCGGTTACGAAAAATAGTTTTTTATATCGAAAAATCATATACAGGGTTGTAAAATTGTAATATAACGAGGTTAAGTTGATCCTGATTATATTATTTCGACGTCGTATTCATGAATCCACGTTTCGTCGCATTTAATCGAAGTAGGGTCTTCAACTAATTTTTTTTCGACGCCATTTTTTCCAAGAATGTGGCTTGTCGATTAATCGAGATTTCGGACGCCTTTTTGAGCATCATTTTTCGAGGTTAAGTGGATTTTTCTTGTCAAGATGGCGCTCAAACGTCACATAAACAACAATTGGCGAGTTTAGGATGGAAATTGCGGTAGAATTCGATCATACGACGTGGTCATCGTATAGACAGATCCGTACTTTCGTATCCGTGTTAATATTTAGGGAAATTTTGATATTCGGATCCGGAAGTGACTTCAAACCGGCCATGATTCGTTTCGTAAATAAAACGACGTTATACATATCCCTTGACGAATGTGTATAGTGTTTTTCCTCAAGTGGGATTTAATCAAGTGCAGTAGCCTTTTTTGGAAATAACGAAAGAAAAAAAAAAGTGATTTTGTTATACAATCATTGGAGAGTTTTCCACATCAGACCTCACACAGAGAAACTGTTGTTTCTAAGGAAATTTCCAGTAAGTTCACTCTTGAGTTTTAACATCTTCAGTTTTATTCAAATACTCTGGACATTTTTCAAAGTAGTTTTACCAAAAATTAAAAAAAAAAAAAAAAAAAAAAAAAAAAAAAAAAAAAAAAAAAAAAAAAAACGTCACGACACCTTCGTCCGCTTTTATGTTTCTATATTAATTTTTTTTCGATTTTTTTCGTTTTTTATTTTCAAATTTATGCTTGTGCGAATGTTTTTACTGCCGACTCGAACGAGTTTCGCGAAATTTTCACGTAACGAGACTTGTTTGATTCGAAGCGAAAACATCCACGCTAAAAATGACGATCGTTATTCAAATATTTCTCCTCGCCGTATAGGTTGTAACCGTTCTTATCCAGAATATCGTCTGGAAGAAGGAAAAACTAACGGCGATCGGGAAGAAATGCGTTTTTGTTGCGAACCTTGCGACAGAGATTTCGTATCGAAATTTCAATACGACAGACACGTGTCGCAACACAGAACGTGCAATTTGGACGGTTGCAAATTTACGGCGCACGAAAAAATCGTCGAAAAACACGTCGCCATGCAACACGCTTCCGGTTTATACGACAAAATTAGGAATATAAATACGCCGGAAGAGATAGCTAAATGGGTGGAGGAAAGGAAGAGGCGTTATCCCAATAAGGAAAATGTGTTGAAGAGACGGGAGAAGCAAGAACAGATGTTGAAACGAGGAGAGAGAATTAAGAAAAACGATAACCGTTTCGGGAGGAATAAATTTAGATGTAAGTATATTTAATTATCGTATTTCGAACCAGTCCGATCCTGCACTTTGTTTACATTAATCGATATTTCCAACGAATAATGTAAACAAAGAACAGTGACGGATTAATTCGGTTTTTTTTTTATTAAAATGTATTTAAAAGTATTTTTTTATCATATTTCGAACCAGTCCGACCCTGCACTTTGTTTACATTAATCGATATTTCCAACGAATAATGTAAACAAAGAACAGTGACGGATTAATTCGGTTTTTTTTTTATTAAAATGTATTTAAAAGTATTTTTTTATCATATTTCGAACCAGTCCGACCCTGCACTTTGTTTACATTAATCGATATTTCCAACGAATAATGTAAACAAAGAACAGTGACGGATTAATTCGGTTTTTTTTTTTATTAAAATGTATTTAAAAGTATTTTTTTATCATATTTCGAACCAGTCCGACCCTGCACTTTGTTTACATTAATCGATATTTCCAACGAATAATGTAAACAAAGAACAGTGACGGATTAATTCGGTTTTTTTTTTATTAAAATGTATTTAAAAGTATTTTTTTATCATATTTCGAACCAGTCCGACCCTGCACTTTGTTTACATTAATCGATATTTCCAACGAATAATGTAAACAAAGAACAGTGACGGATTAATTCGGTTTTTTTTTTATTAAAATGTATTTAAAAGTATTTTTTTATCATATTTCGAACCAGTCCGACCCTGCACTTTGTTTACATTAATCGATATTTCCAACGAATAATGTAAACAAAGAACAGTGCTGGATTAATTCGGTTTTTTTTTATTAAAATATATTCAAAAGTATTTTTTTATCATATTTCCAACCAGTCCGACCCTGCACTTTGTTTACATTAATCGATATTTCCAACGAATAATGTAAACAAAACAGTGCTGGATTAAATCGGTTTTTTTTTATTAAAATATATTCAAAAGTATTTTTTTATCATATTTCCAACCAGTCCGACCCTGCACTTTGTTTACATTAATCGATATTTCCAACGAATAATGTAAACAAAGAACAGTGACGAATTAATTCGGTTTTTTTTTATTAAAATATATTCAAAAGTATTTTTTTTATCATATTTTCAACCAGTCCGACCCTGCACTTTGTTTACATTAATCGATATTTCCAACGAATAATGTAAACAAAGAACAGTGACGGATTAATTCGGTTTTTTTTTTTTTATTAAAATGTATTTAAAAGTATTTTTTTATCATATTTCGAACCAGTCCGACCCTGCACTTTGTTTACATTAATCGATATTTCCAACGAATAATGTAAACAAAGAACAGTGCCGGATTAATTCGGTTTTTTTTTTGATAAAATTTATTCAAAAGTATTTTTTTATCATATTTCCAACCAGTCCGACCCTGCACTTTGTTTACATTAATCGATATTTCCAACGAATAATGTAAACAAAACAGTGCTGGATTAATTCGGTTTTTTTTTATTAAAATATATTCAAAAGTATTTTTTTATCATATTTCCAACCAGTCCGACCCTGCACTTTGTTTACATTAATCGATATTTCCAACGAATAATGTAAACAAAGAACAGTGACGAATTAATTCGGTTTTTTTTTATTAAAATGTATTTAAAAGTATTTTTTTATCATATTTCTAACCAGTCCGACCCTGCACTTTGTTTACATTAATCGATATTTCCAACGAATAATGTAAACAAAAACAGTGCTGGATTAATTCGGTTTTTTTTTTATTAAAATATATTCAAAAGTATTTTTTTATCATATTTCCAACCAGTCCGACCCTGCACTTTGTTTACATTAATCGATATTTCCAACGAATAATGTAAACAAAACAGTGCTGGATTAATTCGGTTTTTTTTTATTAAAATATATTCAAAAGTATTTTTTTATCATATTTCCAACCAGTCCGACCCTGCACTTTGTTTACATTAATCGATATTTCCAACGAATAATGTAAACAAAGAACAGTGACGAATTAATTCGGTTTTTTTTTTATTAAAATATATTCAAAAGTATTTTTTTTATCATATTTTCAACCAGTCCGACCCTGCACTTTGTTTACATTAATCGATATTTCCAACGAATAATGTAAACAAAGAACAATGACGGATTAATTCGGTTTTTTTTTTTTTATTAAAATGTATTTAAAAGTATTTTTTTATCATATTTCGAACCAGTCCGACCCTGCACTTTGTTTACATTAATCGATATTTCCAACGAATAATGTAAACAAAGAACAGTGACGAATTAATTCGGTTTTTTTTTATTAAAATGTATTTAAAAGTATTTTTTTATCATATTTCTAACCAGTCCGACCCTGCACTTTGTTTACATTAATCGATATTTCCAACGAATAATGTAAACAAAAACAGTGCTGGATTAATTCGGTTTTTTTTTTATTAAAATATATTCAAAAGTATTTTTTTATCATATTTCCAACCAGTCCGACCCTGCACTTTGTTTACATTAATCGATATTTCCAACGAATAATGTAAACAAAGAACAGTGCTGGATTAATTCGGTTTTTTTTTTTAGATAAAATATATTCAAAAGTATCTTTTTTATCATATTTCGAACCAGTCCGATCCTGCACTTTGTTTACATTAATCGATATTTCCAACGAATAATGTAAACAAAGAACAGTGCTGGATTAATTCGGTTTTTTTTTTTAGATAAAATATATTCAAAAGTATCTTTTTTATCATATTTCCAACCAGTCCGACCCTGCAATTTGTTTACATTAATCGATATTTCCACCGAATAATGTAAACAAAGAACAGTGCCGGATTAATTCGGTTTTTTTTTTGATAAAATATATTCAAAAGTATCTTTTTCATCATATTTCGAACCAGTTCGACACTGTTCTTTGTTTACATCACTCCGCGGATTTGTTAAATAGGACAGGGTCGAAGTAGCTCGGATGTTGTCGTGAAAATTTTTTTAATTATTTGACATTTTGCAGTATCGAAAATAGGAAACAGCAAAGTACCTCCGAAAAAGAAGATGAAACGTCCTTTCGTTAAAGAAACTAAACCGGTTTCTTTGATAAACGAAAAATGCGATTGGAATGGTAGGATGTATCCATTTAAAGGTACCACCACGATGGAACCTGAAAGCGATAAAGTACCCAGCGATTACGAAGACGAAGAATGGATAAATAAACCACCTAAAAACGTAGGAATAAAGTTGAATAACGCATTGGGGGCTCTGATCGGGGCTTATATGAGCGGAAGTGATACGGAAGACGAAAAACCAACAGAAGTGGTTAACGAAAAGAAAAAAGACGAAGGGGAACCGCCTCCGGAAGTACAGGAAACTGTGGTGACTAAAGCTGAAGTTGTATCGGGACGCCGGAAACGGAAGAGACAGAGACCTCTGACTAAAAAACGACCAGATGTTAAAAGTGCTGGTGCTAAAGACGGTTTGAGTTACAAATTTAAAAAACGGAAAGTGACGTTGCTGGAAAAACTTCTGGAAAATGAAATTAGGCACGAGAGGAACGTTTTGTTACAGTGTGTTCGATATGTAGTGGAAAATAAATTTTTTGTCAAGGAAAACGAAACTTGTTGAGAGCTTCAGTAAAATACTACTATTTTATTTGTGTTTTATTGTTAAAATTCCCCAAGACACTTTTCATTTCTAACTAGTTTTTTAAAAAAATCTAATTCGTCATATTTGTTTGTAAGAATACAAGAAAAATAAAAAAAACATTCTATGGTAGAGCAGTTTCAAATCATCCTGTATAACTTCTAAAATAACCGAAAGTTCGATCAAATAAAATATTCAAACCGGACCTGTATTTAAGTACAAAAGAAACTCCATTGGGTAAGTAGAAATTAAATTTTTTTGGCTGGTCCTCGTATAACAATATCAATTTTTTTATGTACCATATATAACACATTTTTGTATTATTGTCGAATAAATTGATCTTCCCCTGTATAGCTTATAAAAAATCGTATATAGTTTATAATCTCATTAATATTCTTATTATACAGTATTACTTGAAAAAAATATTCAGACCGGACCTGTACGTAGATAAAAAGTGAAGACAACCGCCATCTTGTTTTACAAATATAAATAGACCATATACCTACACTAGTTATAAATTTGTATTTGTATACATCGTTATTATTTTAACTATTGATATTAACAGTTTGTAACTTATTTCTATTCAAAACTATATTTTAATTTCAAAATACCAAAAATCATATAAAGTAGCCCATTAGAAAGACTTTTTTTGAACGACTCGGAACTGTCAAAATTAATCATATGATTGCCATCCGCTTTGTACTAGAAGCTTTACACTGTTGCCATAGTTATAGTAAAACAATACTTACGACAAAATACGTAGGATCGTCAATTAAGATGTAATAATTAGTAGAAAAATATCCTTTATTATCTTGAAACAGGTGTGTAAATCACTAATTATAAACTAAGTTAAAAATATTAGTAAAACGAGCAAATTGTATCCATACTTAGCATCTTTGGCAACGTTGCTATAATTAGACATCTGATGTAAGATTAGTAAAATAACGTTGCCATATTTACAGTTATTTTCTTGAGTTTATTTTTTTTTTAAATTAATATCAATAAAAAAGTTGAAAGTTTTATTATGAACTTCGAAGTCGATAAAAAATAAAAATTTTCTAATAATTTTATATAAAAACGTTATCTTTTTTAACTTTTTTTAGTAATAATCATTACAGACAGATACAACCGGCAAACACGCAATAACCTCAAGTAAATTAAAGTGTTTGTTGGGAGAAATGACATTAGAAATTCAATGATTTAGTAAAAATGTGTAATAATATTACTATGTGACTTTTTTGGACAACTTTAAATGATCTGTTTATATACAACGAAACGAATTATAGAAACCAACCTCACAAAAAATATGAAAAAACTAGTTTTAACCAGTTAACCAATGACTAAGCCAAGCGAACATTGTAGGCAACAGTCATTACATCGCTTGCTTCGTGTTTGTGTTAAAACTTTTTGTGTTTGTCTTTATAAAAAAAGTTATTTCAATTAAGAACTATTCATGAAGATTTTTCGTTAAAATATCCTCACATTTAATACAGGTAAGTAACGGAAAAATATTAAATAAACACGATTGAGGGCAATGAACTTTATTAGGATAAAAATCGTGAAAACAGTTTACAACCTTAGAACAATCGATGTTACGAAAATTGCAATTTGTCTTAAAACTTATCAAAAGTTATAAAATTGTGAGAATTTTGATATAAAAATCAATTCCACGATAATTTTCTGTTAGAAATGGGGTTATAACATTGGAAAAATCGAATTTAGTACAGTCAATTTTACGAAAATCTCAAACTGTGTTATAAATGATAAGAAACATATGAAATTGTAGGAATGTTTAATTAAAAATCAATTCCACGATAATTTTCTCTTAGAAATGGGGTTATAACATTGGAAAAATCGAATTTAGTACAGTCAATTTTACGAAAATCTCAAACTGTGTTATAAATGATAAGAAACATATGAAATTGTAGGAATGTTTAATTAAAAATCAATTCCACGATAATTTTCTGTTAGAAATGGGGTTATAACATTGGAAAAATCGAATTTAGTACAGTCAATTTTACGAAAATCTCAAACTGTGTTATAAATGATAAGAAACATATGAAATTGTAGGAATGTTTAATTAAAAATCAATTCCACGATAATTTTCTGTTAGAAATGGGGTTATAACATTGGAAAAATCGAATTTAGTACAGTCAATTTTACGAAAATCTCAAACTGTGTTATAAATGATAAGAAACATATGAAATTGTAGGAATGTTTAATTAAAAATCAATTCCACGATAATTTTCTCTTAGAAATGGGGTTATAACATTGGAAAAATCGAATTTAGTACAGTCAATTTTACGAAAATCTCAAACTGTGTTATAAATGATAAGAAACATATGAAATTGTAGGAATGTTTAATTAAAAATCAATTCCACGATAATTTTCTCTTAGAAATGGGGTTATAACATTGGAAAAATCGAATTTAGTACAGTCAATTTTACGAAAATCTCAAACTGTGTTATAAATGATAAGAAACATATGAAATTGTAGGAATGTTTAATTAAAAATCAATTCCACGATAATTTTCTCTTAGAAATGGGGTTATAACATTGGAAAAATCGAATTTAGTACAGTCAATTTTACGAAAATCTCAAACTGTGTTATAAATGATAAGAAACATATGAAATTGTAGGAATGTTTAATTAAAAATCAATTCCACGATAATTTTCTCTTAGAAATGGGGTTATAACATTGGAAAAATCGAATTTAGTACAGTCAATTTTACGAAAATCTCAAACTGTGTTATAAATGATAAGAAACATATGAAATTGTAGGAATGTTTAATTAAAAATCAATTCCACGATAATTTTCTGTTAGAAATGGGGTTATAACATTGGAAAAATCGAATTTAGTACAGTCAATTTTACGAAAATCTCAAACTGTGTTATAAATGATAAGAAACATATGAAATTGTAGGAATGTTTAATTAAAAATCAATTCCACGATAATTTTCTCTTAGAAATGGGGTTATAACATTGGAAAAATCGAATTTAGTACAGTCAATTTTACGAAAATCTCAAACTGTGTTATAAATGATAAGAAACATATGAAATTGTAGGAATGTTTAATTAAAAATCAATTCCACGATAATTTTCTCTTAGAAATGGGGTTATAACATTGGAAAAATCGAATTTAGTACAGTCAATTTTACGAAAATCTCAAACTGTGTTATAAATGATAAGAAACATATGAAATTGTAGGAATGTTTAATTAAAAATCAATTCCACGATAATTTTCTCTTAGAAATGGGGTTATAACATTGGAAAAATCGAATTTAGTACAGTCAATTTTACGAAAATCTCAAACTGTGTTATAAATGATAAGAAACATATGAAATTGTAGGAATGTTTAATTAAAAATCAATTCCACGATAATTTTCTCTTAGAAATGGGGTTATAACATTGGAAAAATCGAATTTAGTACAGTCAATTTTACGAAAATCTCAAACTGTGTTATAAATGATAAGAAACATATGAAATTGTAGGAATGTTTAATTAAAAATCAATTCCACGATAATTTTCTGTTAGAAATGGGGTTATAACATTGGAAAAATCGAATTTAGTACAGTCAATTTTACGAAAATCTCAAACTGTGTTATAAATGATAAGAAACATATGAAATTGTAGGAATGTTTAATTAAAAATCAATTCCACGATAATTTTCTCTTAGAAATGGGGTTATAACATTGGAAAAATCGAATTTAGTACAGTCAATTTTACGAAAATCTCAAACTGTGTTATAAATGATAAGAAACATATGAAATTGTAGGAATGTTTAATTAAAAATCAATTCCACGATAATTTTCTCTTAGAAATGGGGTTATAACATTGGAAAAATCGAATTTAGTACAGTCAATTTTACGAAAATCTCAAACTGTGTTATAAATGATAAGAAACATATGAAATTGTAGGAATGTTTAATTAAAAATCAATTCCACGATAATTTTCTCTTAGAAATGGGGTTATAACATTGGAAAAATCGAATTTAGTACAGTCAATTTTACGAAAATCTCAAACTGTGTTATAAATGATAAGAAACATATGAAATTGTAGGAATGTTTAATTAAAAATCAATTCCACGATAATTTTCTGTTAGAAATGGGGTTATAACATTGGAAAAATCGAATTTAGTACAGTCAATTTTACGAAAATCTCAAACTGTGTTATAAATGATAAGAAACATATGAAATTGTAGGAATGTTTAATTAAAAATCAATTCCACGATAATTTTCTGTTAGAAATGGGGTTATAACATTGGAAAAATCGAATTTAGTACAGTCAATTTTACGAAAATCTCAAACTGTGTTATAAATGATAAGAAACATATGAAATTGTAGGAATGTTTAATTAAAAATCAATTCCACGATAATTTTCTCTTAGAAATGGGGTTATAACATTGGAAAAATCGAATTTAGTACAGTCAATTTTACGAAAATCTCAAACTGTGTTATAAATGATAAGAAACATATGAAATTGTAGGAATGTTTAATTAAAAATCAATTCCACGATAATTTTCTGTTAGAAATGGGGTTATAACATTGGAAAAATCGAATTTAGTACAGTCAATTTTACGAAAATCTCAAACTGTGTTATAAATGATAAGAAACATATGAAATTGTAGGAATGTTTAATTAAAAATCAATTCCACGATAATTTTCTGTTAGAAATGGGGTTATAACATTGGAAAAATCGAATTTAGTACAGTCAATTTTACGAAAATCTCAAACTGTGTTATAAATGATAAGAAACATATGAAATTGTAGGAATGTTTAATTAAAAATCAATTCCACGATAATTTTCTCTTAGAAATGGGGTTATAACATTGGAAAAATCGAATTTAGTACAGTCAATTTTACGAAAATCTCAAACTGTGTTATAAATGATAAGAAACATATGAAATTGTAGGAATGTTTAATTAAAAATCAATTCCACGATAATTTTCTCTTAGAAATGGGGTTATAACATTGGAAAAATCGAATTTAGTACAGTCAATTTTACGAAAATCTCAAACTGTGTTATAAATGATAAGAAACATATGAAATTGTAGGAATGTTTAATTAAAAATCAATTCCACGATAATTTTCTCTTAGAAATGGGGTTATAACATTGGAAAAATCGAATTTAGTACAGTCAATTTTACGAAAATCTCAAACTGTGTTATAAATGATAAGAAACATATGAAATTGTAGGAATGTTTAATTAAAAATCAATTCCACGATAATTTTCTCTTAGAAATGGGGTTATAACATTGGAAAAATCGAATTTAGTACAGTCAATTTTACGAAAATCTCAAACTGTGTTATAAATGATAAGAAACATATGAAATTGTAGGAATGTTTAATTAAAAATCAATTCCACGATAATTTTCTGTTAGAAATGGGGTTATAACATTGGAAAAATCGAATTTAGTACAGTCAATTTTACGAAAATCTCAAACTGTGTTATAAATGATAAGAAACATATGAAATTGTAGGAATGTTTAATTAAAAATCAATTCCACGATAATTTTCTCTTAGAAATGGGGTTATAACATTGGAAAAATCGAATTTAGTACAGTCAATTTTACGAAAATCTCAAACTGTGTTATAAATGATAAGAAACATATGAAATTGTAGGAATGTTTAATTAAAAATCAATTCCACGATAATTTTCTCTTAGAAATGGGGTTATAACATTGGAAAAATCGAATTTAGTACAGTCAATTTTACGAAAATCTCAAACTGTGTTATAAATGATAAGAAACATATGAAATTGTAGGAATGTTTAATTAAAAATCAATTCCACGATAATTTTCTCTTAGAAATGGGGTTATAACATTGGAAAAATCGAATTTAGTACAGTCAATTTTACGAAAATCTCAAACTGTGTTATAAATGATAAGAAACATATGAAATTGTAGGAATGTTTAATTAAAAATCAATTCCACGATAATTTTCTGTTAGAAATGGGGTTATAACATTGGAAAAATCGAATTTAGTACAGTCAATTTTACGAAAATCTCAAACTGTGTTATAAATGATAAGAAACATATGAAATTGTAGGAATGTTTAATTAAAAATCAATTCCACGATAATTTTCTGTTAGAAATGGGGTTATAACATTGGAAAAATCGAATTTAGTACAGTCAATTTTACGAAAATCTGAAACTTGTGTTATAAATGATTAGAAACATATGAAATTGTAGGAATTTTTAAATAAAAATCAATTACACTATAATTTTCTTTAATAACCCCTCAAAATACACTCGACACAAAAATAAATTCCAAAATCACAGTGACATTTAACAAGGTTTATATCTAGGATCAATGGTACCAATTTCCCCTGTATTTTTAATCATGAATGTACTTCCCGCCGGTCCTGGCGGCTTTTTCCCGCCGTAGTTTAGATTAGCAGTAGTGCAAAACATCAAATCGAGCTTCTCCCCTCCAAAACACACCGATGTAACCTTAAAACATTTTTTTTTCATCAATAAAATTGTTACAAAATGGAATCTCGTCGAAACGAACCTGTGGCGATGGGACTTTGAGTTTTTCTATGATTTTTCCATTTTTCGGGTGGAATTTTACGAGAAATCCAGCGAAAACCGCGCACACCCACAATTCACCTTTGTTGTTCATCGCTAAACCGTCAGGTTTACCATCCAAACATTCAGCTTTAAAATCAAAAGCAACTCTTTCATTACCTAAAATATTAAAGTTAATAAGGTCAATTGAATAGACAATTTTTTTCATTTTTCCACTCAAATTATTTGAAATTTGTTTCTCCGAATTATTTTTATCCAATATATTTTTTGAATGGTCCTCGTATACTCAATAACTTATTACGTATTAGTAATTAAACATATCCGATATAAAATAAACAAGCAAATTATAAAAAAATCTAGTTTAAACTAGTTTAATGAATAATCCAAAAGTTTATGAATCATTTTTGACATTATAACGACAATTAGGACCACAGAATTAAATATAAATGTCTAAATTGTAAACTACATCATTGCACATGTAGGGAATATTACATCCTAAACGTTGGTAACCATGAGACATCAGTCTACAGTGTTGTCAGACGTAGTATTGATATTTACGTTTAAATATATTTTTTATGTATTCATTATGTTAAACGCAATTAGATTTTTTTTTTGAAAATATTAATAGAAAATGTGTTAAAAACATAAAAATTGACACATATTTAGACATATATATTTATATATACAATCCTTAATATTTTCGCTTTTTATGTAAAATAATATAATAGGAAAAAAATTACAACGTGGCAACGGCGTAAAAGTTTATTTTTACTTACACATTTTCCCGTCATCGAAATCGTATTCGAATACTTTGTGTTCTAGCGTGTCTATCCAATACATTTTCATTGTTTCCGTGTTCCACGCCATACCATTGCAAATTCCCACTTTGCTTTTATGTTTTTTTATCACACCTTTTTCTATACTGTACAATTGCCCTCGCCCCGGCTCGAAAAACGCTTTTTCCGGATAAAAAGGTCCCATAGTACCTTCAAAGTTTCCCGATTGGATTCGATAAATCGATATAAAATTAATTACACTCACCTGACCATAACCTTCCCCAAGGATCAACTTTGGTACCATTAAGAGCGTTATCTTTCAATTCCGGTTCTGTATCAATTTCTTGTAGCACTTCGACTTTTTGAACTTTATCCGATTTTCCATCCCAATCGACAAAACAAAATTTTCTCGCAATACCAGCAATGTGTCTGGTATCAGATCCTTCGATAGGGAACATAAACACCAACGGTTCGTTAGCTATAACAAATTTGTCATAAAAAATGTACTTATGTAATATATCAATAAGGTCTATTATCATTTAACACCCATATCATTTCGTTATTCTAATAAACTCGTCCATCTAGCGGCAAATACGTGAAATATAGAACACGTGTACGCCATTTTCTAAATCGAATATTAAGAATAAAATTTCTCGTTTTTAAAATATCCAGCTTGATAAGCCTCAAACAAAATCTTCAAAATTTCTCACGGGAGTTCTTTAAGCCAGATATTCAAAAAATTTTATTCTTCTTTTTAACTAAATTAATTATCAGATCGCGGAAATCGCATTCTCACCAAATATAGAACTTTAAATAAACACCCCTCGTAAATTAAAATAGACTCGTCCGTCTATTGGTATTAACCAGCGTTGCCATATTATCATATTTGTAATGGATATTCTACGTTCGGAAATTTAACACAATATTACTTACTGACTTTAGCTTTGACACATTTTCCACATTTAGGATCGTAAGTATGTACGTTTCCGTTGGGTATGTCCACCCAGTATATTTTTTTCGTCTGATTATCCCATGAAATTCTGGTACCGATACCGAGCGGTTCACAGATGGGTACAAATTCAGCTTTACTACATCCTCCCTCACTATAATTTCTTATTAGGTTTCTAAAATTGATTTGTATGAAAAATACTATTGAATAAGTCATTTAATTTTAATTATGTCAAATATATATTTTAGAAAGTGTTATAAACCGAGTATTTTAAAATCAATATATTTTGAATGATAATTAGCTAAGATAGAATTAGATCCGGCAACGTAGCCTCTGCGTCTGATTTATATCCAATATGGTTGACATTGCAATTTATATTTATGATTAAGAAAGGAAATCTAATTAAAAAAACTTTGTGATTTTGAAAATAAAAGTTAAAATTGTGTTTTTTTAATATTTCAACATAGTAAAATTCGTCCTAATCCATTATTATCTAATATATTTCTACTTATTATCGTAGACGATTGAAATATAGTGAATATCAAAATGCGGTACCTGTTAAAATATTTTGTCACATTAGCTGTCGGTTTAGCTGAACGAAATAATTTTAAATAAGCCATTTTACACTAAGAAATGATTTAGTAAACCGAATGACAAGATTACCGAAATTATTTATGACATTTCATACGAACTAACATGATTTTGGAAAATTTATTAATATTAGTCATAGTATATAGTTAGAATTGAGTTAGTTTCCGGTATGCGTTGTGAAAAGTTAGGCCCTTGAAAGACCATTCACGAATTCAAAATGTCTTAGAGTATTCAGTAAGTACCTAACAGATTTTGATTTTTGTTATCTCGACTTCTGATGATCGTATTTAAAAAATTTTTTTTTCAAAACGTGTAATTTTTAAACGACTAACTTTTCATAGTTCATAACGGAAGCTACTAACAGTTTTTCAAAGGAAAATCTTGAAAAAATTGGAGAAATTTTTTTTTTTCATTTGAAGCTTGTAAAAAATTTGTAAATATAATTTTAAAAATTTTGTTCATATTGTCTATGGAACTACAACTTTTAATCTGTCGAATGCATGAAACTCCATATGAAAAACTTTAATATTAATCAAATAAACAGCAATTTATAAAAAAATCTGTAAAAAGTCAGTTTATACGGTCGCCATTTTTAATTTTTTGAATTGGAATTCACAAACTTTTCTAGAAATAGTTTATCTATGATCCTCTGTGTCGATTGCAGTAAACCCCATTTTAAAATTATTAAAATTAAAAAAATAAACAACAATTTAAAAAAAAATATGTAAAAAGTCAGTTTACGCGGTCGCCATTTTGAATTTTTGAAATTTGAAACCACAAACTTTTCCAGAAATGGTTTATCTATGATCGTCTGTGTCGATTGCAGTAAACCTCATTTGAAAATTGTTAATATCAACAAAATAAACAGCAATTTAAAAAAAAATATGTAAAAAGTCAGTTTACGCGGTCGCCATTTTGAATTTTTGAAATTTGAAACCACAAACTTTTCCAGAAATGGTTTATCTATGATCCTCTGTGTCGATTGCAGTAAACCCCATTTTAAAATTATTAATATTAACCAAATAAACAACAATTTAAAAAAAAATATGTAAAAAGTCAGTTTATACGGTCGCCATTTTTAATTTTTTGAATTGGAATTCACAAACTTTTCTAGAAATAGTTTATCTATGATCCTCTGTGTCGATTGCAGTAAACCCCATTTTAAAATTATTAAAATTAAAAAAATAAACAACAATTTAAAAAAAAATATGTAAAAAGTCAGTTTACGCGGTCGCCATTTTGAATTTTTGAAATTTGAAACCACAAACTTTTCCAGAAATGGTTTATCTATGATCGTCTGTGTCGATTGCAGTAAACCTCATTTGAAAATTGTTAATATCAACAAAATAAACAGCAATTTAAAAAAAAATATGTAAAAAGTCAGTTTACGCGGTCGCCATTTTGAATTTTTGAAATTTGAAACCACAAACTTTTCCAGAAATGGTTTATCTATGATCCTCTGTGTCGATTGCAGTAAACCCCATTTTAAAATTATTAATATTAACCAAATAAACAACAATTTAAAAAAAAATATGTAAAAAGTCAGTTTATACGGTCGCCATTTTTAATTTTTTGAATTGGAATTCACAAACTTTTCTAGAAATAGTTTATCTATGATCCTCTGTGTCGATTGCAGTAAACCCCATTTTAAAATTATTAATATTAACCAAATAAACAACAATTTAAAAAAATATATGTAAAAAGTCAGTTTACGCGGTCGCCATTTTGAATTTTTGAAATTTGAAACCACAAACTTTTCCAGAAATGGTTTATCTATGATCCTCTGTGTCGATTGCAGTAAACCCCATTTTAAAATTATTAATATTAACCAAATAAACAACAATTTAAAAAAATATATGTAAAAAGTCAGTTTACGCGGTCGCCATTTTGAATTTTTGAAATTTGAAACCACAAACTTTTCCAGAAATGGTTTATCTATGATCCTCTGTGTCGATTGCAGTAAACCCCATTTTAAAATTGTTAATATTAAAAAAATAAACAACAATTAAAAAAAAAATATGTAAAAAGTCTGTTTACGCGGTCGCCATTTTCAATTTTTAAAATTTGAAATCACAAACTTTTCCAGAAACAGTTTATCTATGATCGTCTGTGTCGATTGCAGTAAACCTCATTTGAAAATTGTTAATATCAACAAAATAAACAACAATTTAAAAAAAAATATGTAAAAAGTCAGTTTACGCGGTCACCATTTTGAATTTTTAAAATTTGAAACCACAGATTTTTCTAGAAATGGTTTATCTATGATCCTCTGTGTCGATTGCAGTAAACCCCATTTTAATATTATTAATATTAAAAAAATAAACAGCAATTTAAAAAAAAAATATGAAAAAAGTCAGTTTACGCGGTCGCCATTTTCAATTTTTGAAATTTGAAATCACAAACTTTTCCAGAAACAGTTTATCTATGATCGTCTGTGTCGATTGCAGTAAACCTCATTTGAAAATTGTTAATATCAACAAAATAAACAACAATTTAAAAAAAAATATGTAAAAAGTCAGTTTACGCGGTCGCCATTTTGAATTTTTGAAATTTGAAACCACAAACTTTTCTAGAAACAGTTTATCTATGATCGTCTGTGTCGATTGCAGTAAACCTCATTTGAAAATTGTTAATATCAACAAAATAAACAGCAATTTAAAAAAAATATGTAAAAAGTCAGTTTACGCGGTCGCCATTTTGAATTTTTGAAATTTGAAACCACAAACTTTTCTAGAAACAGTTTATCTATGATCGTCTGTGTCGATTGCAGTAAACCTCATTTGAAAATTGTTAATATCAACAAAATAAACAGCAATTTAAAAAAAAAATATGAAAAAAGTCAGTTTACGCGGTCGCCATTTTCAATTTTTGAAATTTGAAATCACAAACTTTTCCAGAAACAGTTTATCTATGATCGTCTGTGTCGATTGCAGTAAACCTCATTTGAAAATTGTTAATATCAACAAAATAAACAACAATTTAAAAAAAAATATGTAAAAAGTCAGTTTACGCGGTCGCCATTTTGAATTTTTGAAATTTGAAACCACAAACTTTTCTAGAAACAGTTTATCTATGATCGTCTGTGTCGATTGCAGTAAACCTCATTTGAAAATTGTTAATATCAACAAAATAAACAGCAATTTAAAAAAAATATGTAAAAAGTCAGTTTACGCGGTCACCATTTTGAATTTTTAAAATTTGAAACCAAACTTTTCTAGAAATAGTTTATCTATGATCCTCTGTGTCGATTGCAGTAAACCCCATTTTAAAATTATTAATATTAACCAAATAAACAACAATTTAAAAAAAAATATGTAAAAAGTCAGTTTACGCGGTCACCATTTTGAATTTTTAAAATTTGAAACCACAAACTTTTCCAGAAATGGTTTATCTATGATCCTCTGTGTCGATTGCAGTAAACCCCATTTTAAAATTATTAATATTAACCAAATAAACAACAATTTAAAAAAAAAATATGTAAAAAGTCAGTTTACGCGGTCACCATTTTGAATTTTTAAAATTTGAAACCACAAACTTTTCCAGAAATGGTTTATCTATGATCCTCTGTGTCGATTGCAGTAAACCCCATTTTAAAATTATTAATATTAACCAAATAAACAACAATTTAAAAAAAAATATGTAAAAAGTCAGTTTATACGGTCGCCATTTTTAATTTTTTGAATTGGAAGCCACCAACTTTTGCGGAAACATTTTCTCCATATTTCCATATGTTATCAATTCCATTTTGCCAAAATTTGTCGCATCGATAAACAAATATACAAAATGTTTAACAATTTTCCTAAAATTAAGGGTTGAAATTTTTTTTTAAATCTACTTAGAAAAGTTTCTAATTTTCATAATACTAATCTGATTAATTAGATAATTTAAAGTTTGTAATATTTTTTCGATCCTTAAGAAGAAAAGTATTTTTTTATTAATTTTCCCGCACTAATAACGTGTGTATAATGAAAAAGAAACATCTTATATAGATATTTATTAAAATTTTTAATATATACAAACATCGTTCAGGATAATTATGATTGGGATAAATTTTTTAACAACGGCAACACCGCGAGAACCGAGATTGTATACGTTTGGCGCTAAGACAGTAGTCGCTTCGACGCCATTACTGTGAGTTGTTCGTTTAATAAGTAGTTGTTGATAAAATCATAATTCCACTCTTATTTCACATCCTAATTAGAAGAATTATAAATTGTTCGGTGTTATTCTTTATATCTATCTCCTTTAAAACCAGTGGTGCCAGTATTTTTTATAATATAAGTTGTACCGGCAGGACTAGGTGGAATTACGTTCCCTACAGGAATTCTTGCAGTGGTTACGAACATTTCGTCAAGATTTTTACCACCGAAGGCTATCGAGGTAGGCTACAAGAAAAATTATATTATATTTTTTCTAACTAGTAAAATTTTGTATTTCACCTGTGGTGTATCGAATACTATCTTATCTAGCATATTTCCATTATTGGGATTGAATTTAACAATAACTGATCCAAATATGGCCGTCACCCATAAATTACCATCTTTATCAATGGTTAAACCGTCCGGTTTTCCATCTATACCGTTCGAATTAAATTCAAAAACCACTTTTTCGTTACTAATTTCCCCATTTTCTGAGATATCGTATTGAAAAACTTTCGGTTGTAAAGTATCTACATAATACATTTTCATATTTTTCGTATCCCAAGCTAAACCATTCGAGATACCAATATTCGAAAGTTTTTTTTTCAATTTTCCTTTTTCCAAACTGTATAAAGCACCTCTGTTTGGTATTGTTTCACCTTTATCATCAGCAGGGCCCATTGTACCTAAATTTATCATTAATATAATAAATAATACCTTTTAACATGCACTTACCTGCCCATAGTCTACCCCAAGGATCGATTTTTCCACCGTTAAATCGATTATCTTTCATATCTGTTTCGACTTCTGTAATCGGTTCGATTTTAGATACTTCGGGACTTACGCCATCCCATTCAACGAATACTAATTTTCTTGTTAAACTAGCTATGAATTTATTATTTGATCCTGCTACAGGAAACATGAACCCCAAAGGTTCATTACCTATAAATACAATCGAATATAAAAAAAATAAATTACGTTTTTAGTATTCAAAATGAAACACTATGGCAACGTTGTAACTTACATTCACAGAGGACGCAATTTTATTATTGGGATGTCTGTCAGTGGGAATTTCAAGTTTGTAAGTTGGCAATTCTTGACCCGTGGTAGCCATCTTGGATAAATGTATACAAACCCCTTTTTTTATGTATATCCGTAAATATCGATCTCAGGAAAAAAATTGTACGGACATAATTTGTAGCAAATTGCGTTGTCTACAATTTTGTTTATATAACTTTTTTTCATAAAATTAAAAATAAAGAAGTTATTGATGAAAATAAGAGAAAATTTTCTTTTTTGTTATATAACTTTTTATTTTTTCATTTTAACAATAAAATGATATTAGAAAAATTTTGTAGTCAAATATTAGATGAAAATGATTTCAAAAAAAACCAGGTCGATCAAAAATTTAGGATTTTGTAAAATTTTTTTTCATTTTTCTTAATAACTTCTTTATTTCAAATTTTATGAAAAAAAGTTATATAAACAAAATTGTAGACAACGCAATTTGCTACAAATTATGCCTTTACTAATTTTTTGTCAAATCTGTAGTTACAGAGATATAGCAAAAATGCCGTTTTTTCAAGATGGCGACCGCGGAACAATTATTACAACCGTATAAACTTGGAGTGGAACTCCTAGTGACCTTCCCCATATCCCAACAACATCTAAAACAAGTAACATTTCAATTGAAAACATATTTCCTAATAATTACTACAGATGGATAAAACCGGCAAACACGCAATAACCTCAACTAAACCAGAGTGTTTATTGGGGGTAATGACTCGTAGAAATTTGGTCTGGGAGTTTAATAATATTAATATATAACTTATTTGGACGATTTTTTATGATCTGTTTACATGAAACGAAAGAAATAATGTTATAACTTACCTACTTTCGCTTTCGTGGTAATTTTATTTTTCAAATCGTACCTGTATACAACTGAATTGGGTAAATCGACGAAATACACGTTATTTGTACAGTCATCAAAATGGATTCTGGTACCAACATCGAGTGGTTCACTTATAGACACAAATTCATATTTAGACATTTTGAATTTTGAACTAAAAATCGAATTAGATTTTTCTTACAATCACCTACCTAACACTAAATATGATTTATGTTCCTGCAGTATTTAATTGAATGTGTAGAATTATGTAACGATGATATCAAATTCAAAGTTAGATATATCTACATTTATATACCGGATTTAACGAAAAGTCATTACGTGTTTATATTATATTTATTAATTTAAATAAATTATTTCGTTAATTTTGAAATATTTATCGATTGTTTGAATTGAAACACAAAATATACAAGGGTTTTTGAAACATTGAAATGATCGTTACTTATTTTATAAACAGTTTAATATTAAGTAATAATGGCATTTTTGTTATAATTTTTAATATTAGTATACGTGGAAAATACATGTTTATATATTTTATAAATTTTGGAAATGCAAACCTTTCTGAATTAACTGTTTAATTCACACAATGACGTGTAAAGTAAGACGTTGACGAATGACAGATAATGTCATTTCAAAACTTTATCGAATTTTCTGTAGTTGATACAATGACGTGAAAGTAAGACATTGACGAATGACAGATGACAGAAAATGTCATTTCAAAACTTAGTCGAATTTTCTGTGTATGACGCAATGACGCAGACGAATGACAGATGACAGAAAATGTCATTTCAAAACTTAATCGAATTTTCTGTGTATGACACAATGACGCAGACGAATGACAGATGACAGATAATGTCATTTCAAAACTCAGTCGAATTTTCTGTAGTTGATACGATGACGTGAAAGTAAGACATTGACAAATGACAGATGACAGAAAATGTCATTTCAAAACTTAGTCGAATTTTCTGTGTATGACACAATGACGCAGACGAATGACAGATGACAGAAAATGTCATTTCAAAACTCAGTCGAATTTTCTGTAGTTGATACGATGACGTGAAAGTAAGACATTGACGAATGACAGATGACAGAAAATGTCATTTCAAAACTTAGTCGAATTTTCTGTGTATGACACAATGACACAGACGAATGACAGATGACAGAAAATGTCATTTTAAAACTTAGTCGAATTTTCTGTGTATGACACAATGACGCGGACGAATGACAGATGACAGAAAATGTCATTTTAAAACTTAATCGAATTTTCTGTAGTTGATACAATGACGTGAAAGTAAGACATTGACGAATGACAGATGACAGAAAATGTCATTTCAAAACTTAGTCGAATTTTCTGTGTATGACACAATGACGCGGACGAATGACAGATGACAGAAAATGTCGTTTAAAACTTAATCGAATTTTCTGTAATTGATACAATGACGTGAAAGTAAGACATTGACGAATGACAGATGACAGAAAATGTCATTTTAAAACTTAATCGAATTTTCTGTAATTGATACAATGACGTGAAAGTAAGACATTGACGAATGAAAGATGACAGAAAATGTCATTTCAAAACTTAGTCGAATTTTCTGTGTATGACACAATGACGCGGACGAATGACAGATGACAGAAAATGTCGTTTAAAACTTAATCGAATTTTCTGTAATTGATACAATGACGTGAAAGTAAGACATTGACGAATGACAGATGACAGAAAATGTCATTTTAAAACTTAATCGAATTTTCTGTAATTGATACAATGACGTGAAAGTAAGACTTTGACGAATGACAGATGACAGATAATGTCATTTCAATACTTAATCGAATTTTCTGTGTATGACACAATGACGCGGACGAATGACAGATGAATATATGTCAAAACTTAGTCGAATTTTCTGTAGTTGATACAATGACGTGAAAGTGAGACATTGACGAATGACAGAAAATGTCATTTCAAAAAAATATTAAATCGGAAATTTTTTATACAACCCTCGTATATGATACTAATAAATCAAGTCAAGTAGTTCGAAACGCAAAAATAGTTTCAAAATTACGATTTTTAGTATCGATAATAAAACTGACTAATTTCAATTTTTGTTTGTTATACTTTAACAGTAATAATTTATTTTATTACCTAAAATTTGCTATAAATGTTGTTTAATCACATCATAATATATTTTTCAATAGAAAGGAAAGTTTTTGGTATTGAAATTACGTTTTTTAAAAAAAATTGATATAGATCGATGGTTTTTGTTCAATAATATCAATACTACAACCGGAATCCTCCATTATTTCTTGTTGAAAGGAATTATTTAAATTGAAAAGTATTTTCAAGGTTAAATTTATTTGAAAATTGACTTGATATTACGCGGAAATATACAGGAAATTTCACTCTCATTTTCCTGGACTAATATTAATATCTACGTATTAAGATAAAAAGAAACATTCAGTCAACACGATCTCAGTTTTTATTGCCTAGTGTGACCCGCTCAAGGTTAGTTCTGATTATTTCTAGAGAATTCTAAACTGTGTGTATCTTCAATATAAATTTAAAAGTAGGTATCTGTCGCTTACAAATAAAAAAAATAATAAAATTTTTGCTTTGACATTTTAACACGCATGATATTTAACATCAGAGTTTCTAAAATATTTTTTCACAATAATTCACTCATCCTAACAATGACCTCGTTTCTAAAAAAACCCCAATACACTATTTTTTATTACGAAAATACGAGGTGTAATCAAAAAGTGCTTACGCAAACTGTATTTACGAGGGCTATGAGATATTTGACGCCCGGCAAACTATTCTTCTCTATAACCTCCAAATGAGGTATATGTTGTTCAAAATGAGGTACCTCAATACCAAAATGTGAATTCCTTGCAAGGTTAAACTACTTTGCGCGAACTGAATCTCTGGAAACGGCGTAGCTTCGCTGAGATCTCGGCGTTCGAGTCTATACGAGAGAGAAGGTAAGGTATATTGGTTTTTCCTAAAAAGGGTATCAGATATATGGGCTAGGATTAATTTACTAGTATGCTTTTAAGACATAAGGTTAATTTGAAATATCCTGGTTCATATATCGGTCAGATGTGGACGTATTATCGTTTTATTGATGAAGTCACGAATTTGTATACGTGTGCGTTCACGAAAACCCCTTTCGATAACGTTGTACGACGCGAACTGGTTGAGCTGGTCCGTCGGTTATCGTCGGGCTGCTGTTTCGGTGAATATGTAGGTTTGTTGGTTTTTCCTAAAAAGTGTTTACTCAGAAAACGACTCTCCAAACAATTTGAAATCGTATTGGACGGTGGAAATGGACGAAACATTCCACCAAATATCAATTCCATTCCTCTATCGACGATCGGATTGTTTCGATTGCCATCACTAATCTTCTATCTCTTTCTCTCTTGCTGTTTGTTAATTACTTCCCGTCGAATGTTGTACTAATGAAAACGAATATTTTAGAAACGGAATAATGCAAAGCAAACGCACCGTCGCTATTTTATTAATCGCGTTGTATAATTGCCGAACGTATAATTTTAGCGTCGTTGAAAAAATGAATCCCAAAGTGGAATTATTGGAGGATATTCCTTCCGTTGAATTGGGGGAAGGACCGCACTGGGACGTCGATACTCAATCTTTATTTTTCGTGGATATATTTGGTCACTCTATACATAAATATACACCGTCCACTAAAAAACACTCCAAAGCTATAATAGGTAAGAAAAAAAATCGATTTTTGCGTATAATTTCGATATAATCTTAAGCCGGTTTCACACGACGTGCGGTATAAAAAGACGCCACGCTTGAAACTCGATTAGGATTAACCGTATCGTGTAGACGCGGTTTAACGCGACGAAATATATTTGCGGTAATTGTGTGCGTGAAAATTTCGAAAAAAAGCGTCGATAAGGGTGTATATCCACCCTTAAAAAGCAAATCTCCCGGAATTTTCGTTCGAATTAGGGATGAAAATACACACCACGCTTGAAACTCGATTAGGATTTACCGTATCGTGTAGACGCGGTTTAACGCGACGAAATATATTTGCGGTAATTGTGTGCGTGAAAATTTCGAAAAAAAGCGTCGATAAGGGTGTATATCCACCCTTATAAAGCAAATCTCCCGGAATTTTCGTTAGAATTAGGGATGAAAATACACACCACGCTTGAAACTCGATTAGGATTAACCGTATCGTGTAGACGCGGTTTAACGCGACGAAATATATTTGCGGTAATTGTGTGCGTGAAAATTTCGAAAAAAAGCGTCGATAAGGGTGTATATCCACCCTTATAAAGCAAATCTCCCGGAATTTTCGTTAGAATTAGGGATGAAAATACACACCACGCGTGAAACTCGATTAGGATTTACCGTATCGTGTAGACGCGGTTTAACGCGACGAAATATATTTGCGGTAATTGTGTGCGTGAAAATTTCGAAAAAAAGCGTCGATAAGGGTGTATATCCACCCTTATAAAGCAAATCTCCCGGAATTTTCGTTAGAATTAGGGATGAAAATACACACCACGCTTGAAACTCGATTAGGATTTACCGTATCGTGTAGACGCGGTTTAACGCGACGAAATATATTTGCGGTAATTGTGTGCGTGAAAATTTCGAAAAAAAGCGTCGATAAGGGTGTATATCCACCCTTATAAAGCAAATCTCCCGGAATTTTCGTTAGAATTAGGGATGAAAATACACACCACGCTTGAAACTCGATTAGGATTAACCGTATCGTGTAGACGCGGTTTAACGCGACGAAATATATTTGCGGTAATTGTGTGCGTGAAAATTTCGAAAAAAAGCGTCGATAAGGGTATATATCCACCCTTATAAAGCAAATCTCCCGGAATTTCCGTTAGAATTAGGGATGAAAATACACACCACGCTTGAAACTCGATTAGGATTAACCGTATCGTGTAGACGCGGTTTAACGCGACGAAATATATTTGCGGTAATTGTGTGCGTGAAAATTTCGAAAAAAAGCGTCGATAAGGGTGTATATCCACCCTTAAAAAGCAAATCTCCCGGAATTTCCGTTAGAATTAGGGATGAAAATACACACCACGCGTGAAACTCGATTAGGATTTACCGTATCGTGTAGACGCGGTTTAACGCGACGAAATATATTTGCGGTAATTGTGTGCGTGAAAATTTCGAAAAAAAAGCGTCGATAAGGGTGTATATCCACCCTTAAAAAGCATATCTCCCGGAATTTTCGTTCGAATTAGGGATGATAAAAAGGACTACACGATGAGGACCTGTCGGAATGACAGGAGGTGGTTGAATGTCCTGTTTAATATCCATTCCATGGATTTTGTCCGGGGGTAGATGCATTACTTATTACAATATACACGTGGGGGTTGTTTCGAGACATAACCTCAAAATTATTTACGCAAAATTTTCCATATGTTGATACGGACGAATTTTAAACGCTCTAGAAAGTAAAATTCAATGCAAATTTATTTCCCGTATGAAAAAATTTTTGTTTTCTAATCGTTATTTTTACAAATTTTTTATATAAATATTTTTTTTTGTTCGTTTTGTATTACAGATTTGCATAAAACCTCTCCAGACGATAAATATGATAGTAAGTACGTTTATATAAAAAAATTTTCGATATTTCAACATTCCTTTGTATATACGAGGTGTGTTCGAAAAAAAAACGACAGTTTAATTGAGTTTAAGTAACATCCTTTGAAATCTAGTTTATTTATGAATTTATTTCTATTAAGATCGTTCCGTGGTGTCTCTAAATATATACAGGGTGATGCAGGACAAAATCCTTTCAACACGTTTACCACGAACCAATAATTTCAACTCGGGAAATACATTGTGATCTTGAGTTGATCCAACTTCGTTTCAAGATTATTTGAGGTTATGTTTCAAACCAGTAGCGCGTTCCAACAGTTCCCGCTCGATCTTCATTACGTATGAATGAAAATTGAGGCCCTTATGGCGAATTTTTCACATAAAACGATCTGAAAGTTCAAGGCCGGACGTTTGTTTGGAGACATAACGTCGTGGTGATCGTTACTTTGAAGAAAATGCTTCTAGAGTCGCTGGTATTGATAGAAGGATCTATGTCTGCCTTGGAACCGTTTCCTTTTGCCTTTGTAATCTCTTTGGTCATTCATTGAGGCTATCAAAGATTTTACATTGTTTCTAAGGGTCGCTGTCTTCGATTAAACGGTGTATAACTGCAATTGCTATGACTGGAAAGACCTTATTGGTTCTAGCTGCCTTGGAAATCACTTTGTAGACCTTTTGGTCGCTAATTAAGGCTCTTCAACAGCTGAAAATCCTTTTGACCATCCCTAGCTTTGGTAAAAGGATCTATTGGTGCCATTACTGTGTAAGGAAAGACCTTGTTGGTTCTAATTATCTTGGTAATCACTTTGTAGACCTTTTGGTCGTTAATTGAGGCTCTTCAACAGCTGAAAATCCTTTTGACCATCCCTAGCTTTGGTAAAAGGATCTATTGGTGCCATTACTGTGTAAGGAAAGACCTTGTTGGTTCTAATTATCTTGGTAATCACTTTGTAGACCTTTTGGTCGTTAATTGAGGCTCTTCAACAGCTGAAAATCCTTTTGAGCATCCCTAGCTTTGGTAAAAGGATCTATTGGTGCCATTACTGTGTAAGGAGAGACCTTATTGGTTCTAATTGTTTTGGTAATCACTTTGTGAACCTTTTGGTCGCTAATTGAGGCTCTTCAACAGCTGAAAATCCTTTTGAGCATCCCTAGCTTTGGTAAAAGGATCTATTGGTGCCATTACTGTGTAAGGAGAGACCTTATTGGTTCTAATTGTTTTGGTAATCACTTTGTGAACCTTTTGGTCGCTAATTGAGGCTCTTCAACAGCTGAAAATCCTTTTGACCATCACTAGCTTTGGTAAAAGGATCTATTGGTGCCATTACTGTATAAGGAAAGACGTTATTGGTTCTAATTGTCTTGGTAATCACTTTGTAGACCTTTTGGTCGTTAATTGAGGCTCTTCAATAGCTGAAAATCCTTTTGACCATCTCTAGCTTTGGTAAAAGGATCTATTGGTGCCATTACTGTATAAGGAAAGACGTTATTGGTTCTAATTGTCTTGGTAATCACTTTGTAGACCTTTTGGTCGTTAATTGAGGCTCTTCAATAGCTGAAAATCCTTTTGACCATCTCTAGCTTTGGTAAAAGGATCTATTGGTGCCATTACTGTATAAGGAAAGACGTTATTGGTTCTAATTGTCTTGGTAATCACTTTGTAGACCTTTTGGTCGTTAATTGAGGCTCTTCAATAGCTGAAAATCCTTTTGACCATCACTAGCTTTGGTAAAAGGATCTATTGGTGCCATTACTGTGTAAGGAGAGACCTTGTAGACTCTAACTGTCTTGGTAATTACTTTGTAAACCTTTTGGTCGTTAATTGAGGCTCTTCAACAGCTGAAAATTCTTTTGATCATCACTAGCTTTAGTAAAAGGATCTATTGGTGCCATTACTGTATAAGGAAAGACGTTATTGGTTCTAATTGTCTTGGTAATCACTTTGTGGACCTTTTGGTCGTTAATTGAGGCTTTCCAAGGTTTGAAAGTACCTCTGGTTTTGATAGAAGGATGTATTACTTCCATTATTATCATTGGAGAGACTTTCTTGATCTTAAATGTCTACCTAGTCACTTGGTAGTCTCTTTGGCCACTCATTGAGGCTTTCTAGAATGCTTCGTACTTCTCTCCTTTCGAACGACATCAACCGACTGCTTTTTTTTTGAATACCCCTCGTAGTATAACGTACCTAGTGGACAATAAAATTGTGACGTTTCCAACCATCCATTTCAGAAATAAATATGGTGAGTTTGATCGTTCCGATCAAAGGAGAAAAAGACAAATTCATCGTTAGCGTCGACAGAGAATTGTTGATCGTCACTTGGGATGGCATCGCCGAAAAACCATCGAATTACCAAAAATTATACGAAGTAGATAACGAGAGAACAGAACTTCTCACGAATAGGTTCAACGACGGAAAATGCGATCCTTCTGGAAGAATTTGGGCCGGTAAGTGATTTACCCGTGTCGACTTTATCACCCAAACGAATGATCCTCTCGTCGAAACGACGCTTTGAAATTCCTATTGCATTTAAACTGATTATATCGACTATTTCAACTTTGTAAGTCTTAATTACGTTGGTAAACCCCTTTGGTCGATCTAGTTCATTCAAAATCCTCCAGAAAGTTCTTATAGGATCGCCGCCTTTCGTGCAAGTGCCTAAAAATGTCATTATTATAAATGGAGAAGTCTTTTCGATCCTAATTGTCTTGGTAATCCCTTTGCAGTCCACTTGGTCTCTGTTGGAACCTCACCAGGATTGGAAAATCCTTCCTAAAATCACTGGCTTTCGCAGAAGGATCTTACTGTGAATGGAGACCTTTTAAGTCCTAATAAGGATCCGTTGCTACCATTATTTGAAGCCTTGTAATTCATAATTGCCTAGGTAATCACTTAGTTAACTCCTTTAATAGCTCTAGTTCACTAAGGCTCTTCCAAGTTCTCCTAGAGACATCTTAGTAATAGTTTTGGAGTTTCTCCAGCCTCTACCAAAGGCTCTACGGAATTGAAAACTCCTTCTAGAGTCACTGGCTTCAATACAAAGATCTATGACTACCATTACTATGAATGGAGAGGCATATTTGGTCCTAGTTGCCTCGGTAATCAATTTGAGGTCCCTTTGGTTCATAAAGGTTCTTCAGAATCACCTCTAAAGTTCTTATAAGGTCACTGAGTCATATATCAAGGTCTATCATAGCCTTTACTATTAATTGAGAGACCTTGTCGACCCTAATTGTTTTTCCAGTCTCATGGGGGCCGTCTAGAATTGAAAAATCCTCCTAAGGTTTAGCTGGCATTGTTGCAAGTATCTATTACTACCAATACAGTGATGATAGAGGTCTTGTAGTCCCTTTGGTTTTGGTAAAAGGGTCTATCAATACAATTATTATGATAGGAGAAGACTTGTCGACCATAATTATCTTGGTAACACCTTTCGGTGTCTCAAAGGAGCTCTCCAGAATCGAAAAATCCTTATAAGGCGTTGCTGATATTGGTACCAGTACCTATTACTACCAAAACTGTAATTGGGAATGTTTTGTAAGTCCTAATTGATTTGGTAATCACTTCGTTAACTATTTTAGTTGTTTTAATCCTTAAAGCTCCTTAGGGGTTTTCGGAATATGTTCTTAGAGGTATTGGTTTTCGTTTAAAGTTCCGTACTATGACTGTAGACACATTGTAAGTCCTTTTGGCCACTGAAAGAGGCTCTCCAGAATTAGAAGATCCTTTTAAGAGCTACTAGCTTTGGTAACACCTTTCGGTGTCTCAAAGGAGGTCTCCAGAATCGAAAAATCCTTATAAGGCGTTGCTGATATTGGTACCAGTACCTATTACTACCAAAACTGTAATTGGGAATGTTTTGTAAGTCCTAATTGATTTGGTAATCACTTCGTTAACTATTTTAGTTGTTTTAATCCTTAAAGCTCCTTAGGGGTTTTCGGAATATGTTCTTAGAGGTATTGGTTTTCGTATAAAGTCCCGTACTATGACTGTAGACACATTGTAAGTCCTTTTGGCCACTGAAAGAGGCTCTCCAGAATTAGAAGATCCTTTTAAGAGCTACTAGCTTTGGTAAAAGGGTCTATAACATCGATTTTAAAGGATAGGGGATCCTGGTGTCCCATTGTGGCTCTCCAGAATAGGAAAATCTTCTCGGAATGCTTGTTTTAGTACAAGAATCTTCCACTAGGTTAAATCCTTTTAGTTTTTAACAGACTTTGACAATTGCAGATAATATGTACAGTAGTTTCTTCTTCTATCTGATGGTGATATGAAAGTTTTTGCTCATCAGCAGCCAATTTTCTTTTTCTTGGGAGTCAAATCCATGAGTTAAGGGGTCAGTAGTCGAATTTGATCGAAAACCGTTTCCGGATTTCGGTATTATGTGAAAAAAATATTTTTGTAAGGTACGATGGGTGAAGAACGAGTGAACGGTCAACCGGTACGAGGAAGAGGATCTCTTTATTCGTTCGAAAATAAAACTGTAACGAAACGCCTCGGTCAAATAGGCATTTCGAACGGACTAGCCTGGAACGAAGAACTTAAAAAAATGTACTACATCGATACGTTCAAAGTTTGCGTCGAGGAGTACGATTTCGACATTAGAACCGGCAACATGTGTAAGTAATGCAGAAAAAAAAAATGGAATTCTTTCCACCGAAACGTCAATTTCAGCTAACGGTAAACCGATTTTCGACCTGGATAAAAACAAAATAGGAGGATTTCCCGATGGAATGGCGATCGATACCGATGGAAATTTATGGGTGGCGGTATTCAACGGGTATAAAGTCATTAAAATCGATCCCAGGAAACCCGAAACGCTTTTAACGTCGATCCCGATACCGGCTAAACAAGTGAGTGATTTTTGGTGGAATGAAACGGATTTTTGTAATTTTTTTTTTTTAGGTTACGTCGGTGGCTTTTGGAGGGGCGAATTTAGACGAGTTGTACGTGACGAGCGCCCGATTCGCGATCGATGGAGTGGTGCTTCCGCCGCCGCAACACGGGGGTGTTTACAGGGTTACGGGGCTGGGGGTTAAGGGGTATCCGGGAGATGCGGCGGTTTTGTGAAATGAAAATCCGAGTAAATTCATAATATAACTTTTAATATTTCGAATAATAATATTAATAAAATGATATTTATATAAATGTTATTAACTATAAAAAAAAAATCACACATATACCGTCTCTTTGGAAATAATTAAAAAAAGAGCAATGGAAATAGTGGCGGGTTGATTGGAAAATAAATTCATGCAAATTGGAAGTTGTTTTTTTTTTATTTTTGTTCAGTTATTTAACGTGATATTTGGGAGAATAAATCTTTAAATCCACTGTTAATGTTAAATGTTTGTTTTGGTGGAATATTTAGGAACACTCTGAAATGTTTGAAGTCTTCAATTCCACCAAATATTAAATTTTATCATATAAACGAGTTTATTGAAGTGAAACTTTTATTTTGGTGGAATATTTAGGGTAAATCCCCAAAAAATTTTAATGTGAAAATGAAGATTTTGGAGAAACGAAATCATTTTTTTTTTAACAAATAATTCCACGGGATGTTAAATTTTTTCATATAAATAAAAACGTTGGTGGAATATTTAAGGAATCTCAGAAATGTTTTAATTGAAAATATTACGAAAAATTTTTTTTTGTAAAATTGCGAAAACAATTTCAATTCATTATTACTCATATTTCAAATTTGGATTTAAGAATATTTTGACAAGAAAAATTTTTTTTTATTCAAATGCTGATCTCTAAATCTTCAATTCCACCAAATATCAAATTTTAACAAAAAAATTCATCAAATAAAACTTTTTATTTAAAATTATTTGTTTTGGTGGAATATTTAGGAACACTCTGAAATGTTTGAAGTCTTCAATTCCACCAAATATTAAATTTTATCATATAAACGAGTTTATTTAAGTGAAACTTTTATTTTGGTGGAATATTTAGGGTAAATCCCCAAAAAATTTTAATGTGAAAATGAAGATTTTGGAGAAACGAAATCATTTTTTTTCCTAACAAATAATTCCATGGGATATTAAATTTTTTCATATAAACGAAAACGTTGGTGGAATATTTATGGAATCTCAGAAATGTTTTAATTGAAAATATGACGAAAAACAATTTTTTTTTGTAAAATTATTTCGAAAATAATTTCAATTCATTACTATTTATATTTCAAATTTGGATTCAATATTTTGAAAACAAGAAAAATTTTTTTTTATTCAAATGCTGATCTCTAAATCTTCAATTCCATCAAATATCAAATTTGGTGGAATATTTAGGGAAACTCCCGAATGTTTGATTGGAAAAATGACTATAATCATTTTTTTTTGTAAAATAATGAAAACTCATTTATCACTACAAATTTCAATTTCGGACGTACAAAAATTTAGAAATAAAAATTTGTAACCAATTCCATCAAAAATTAAATTTTAACAAAAAAATTCATCAAATAAACTTTTTATTTAAAATTATTTGTTTTGGTGGAATATTTAGGAACACTCTGAAATGTTTGAAGTCTTCAATTCCACCAAATATTAAATTTTATCATATAAACGAGTTTAAGTGAAACTTTTATTTTGGTGGAATATTTAAGGAAAATCCCCAAAATATTTTAATGTGAAAATGAAAATTTTGGAAAAACGAAATCTTTTTTTTCCTAACAAATAATTCCACGGGATATTAAATTTTTTCATATAAACGAAAACGTTGGTGGAATATTTATGGAATCTCAGAAATGTTTTAATTGAAAATATGACGAAAAACAATTTTTTTTTGTAAAATTATTTCGAAAATAATTTCAATTCATTACTATTTATATTTCAAATTTGGATTCAATATTTTGAAAACAAGAAAAATTTTTTTTTATTCAAATGCTGATCTCTAAATCTTCAATTCCATCAAATATCAAATTTGGTGGAATATTTAGGGAAACTCCCGAATGTTTGATTGGAAAAATGACTATAATCATTTTTTTTTGTAAAATAATGAAAACTCATTTATCACTACAAATTTCAATTTCGGACGTACAAAAATTTAGAAATAAAAATTTGTAACCAATTCCATCAAAAATTAAATTTTAACAAAAAAATTCATCAAATAAACTTTTTATTTAAAATTATTTGTTTTGGTGGAATATTTAGGAACACTCTGAAATGTTTGAAGTCTTCAATTCCACCAAATATTAAATTTTATCATATAAACGAGTTTAAGTGAAACTTTTATTTTGGTGGAATATTTAAGGAAAATCCCCAAAATATTTTAATGTGAAAATGAAAATTTTGGAAAAACGAAATCTTTTTTTTTTTCCTAACAAATAATTCCACGGGATATTAAATTTTTTCATATAAACGAAAACGTTGGTGGAATATTTATGGAATCTCAGAAATGTTTTAATTGAAAATATTACGAAAAACAATTTTTTTTTGTAAAATTATTGCGAAAATAATTTCAATTCATTACTACTCATATTTCAAATTTGGATTTAAGAACATTTTGAAAACAAGAAAAAAATTTTTTTTATTCAAATGCTGATTTCTAAATCTTCAATTCCACCAAATATCAAATTTTATCATATAAACGAGGTCATTAATGTAAAACTTTTATTTTGGTGGAATATTTAAGGAAAATCCCCAAAATATTTTAATGTGAAAATGAAAATTTTGGAAAAACGAAATCTTTTTTTTTTCCTAACAAATAATTCCACGGGATATTAAATTTTTTCATATAAACGAAAACGTTGGTGGAATATTTATGGAATCTCAGAAATGTTTTAATTGAAAATATTACGAAAAACAATTTTTTTTTGTAAAATTATTTCGAAAATAATTTCAATTCATTACTACTCATATTTCAAATTTGGATTTAAGAACATTTTGAAAACAAGAAAAAAATTTTTTTTATTCAAATGCTGATTTCTAAATCTTCAATTCCACCAAATATCAAATTTTATCATATAAACGAGGTCATTAATGTAAAACTTTTATTTTGGTGGAATATTTAGGGAAAATCCAAAATATTTGAAAAATTTCGTAACCAATTCCACCAAATATTAAATTTTAAGAAAAAAATTCATCAAATAAACAACTTGCTATTGGAAATTGTTTGTTTTGATGGAATATTTTTTCTCTATAAAAATTCGTGATCACAATGTTTTCATTCCACCAAATATTAATTTTTTTCATAAAAACGAACTCGTTTTGTAAATTTTTTTTTGGTGGAATATTTAGGGAAACACCAAAATATTTTATAGAAAAAATTTAGTCAATAGTAATTTTTTGTGGAATTATACCTAAAAAAATTATTTTTTTCAATTCAAAATAAAAAAGTTAATTTCCAGTTGAATATTTTTTAAATATTCAAATTCCACCAAATATTAAATTTTATCAAAATAAAACGTCATATGAATAAAAGAAAAATTATTATACAGAGTGATATTAGAAATTCAATTTTGTGAAACTTGTTTTGGTGGAATTTCATCACTTTTTGGAAAAAAAATATATAAAAGGTAGATAAATGAGAATTCGTAGTTTGTGTATAGTTTATGCCAAAAAATGAGCTTACAGGGTGATTCAATATAACTTTCGCAATATTTGCTAAAAAAGTAACAAAAAAATAAATAAAAAGTGTCAAAAATTCGCAAACAGGAATTTGAAAATAGCAATTTTCAATTTCTCATTAAATTTTATTGCTAAAAAGTGAAATTCAGTCACGAATATTTTCAAAATAATTTTACAAAAAAGTTTTTGCATTTTTCTATTTTGTCTATTAGTTTTGACCTACCTTGTATAATTTTCTTAATTAAAACATCAATTAAATAACTCTAATATACAAGGTGGTTAAATAAAAATTCATAATTTGGATATAGTCTCTACTGAAAATTGAATATATAGGGTGATACAATATAATTTCAAAATAATATCGAAAATTTCAAAATTATAATCGCAATTTTTTTTGATGAATACTTTCGAAATACTTTTTTAGAAAAAAAAATTAATTTAATTATTTTAATTAACATACACATGAAAAAAAATCGAATCGAATATACAATGTGCTCAACGGAATTTTGCCACATTTGAACATAAATTTTGAATATACGGGGTAATACGATATTATGTTTAAATATTTTTGATAGAAATGGAAAAAAAATTGAGGAGGGGGGGGGTTGAAAGTATATCGACATTAACTTCCAAAATCCAACGATAATTTTTTTTTTTTGGAAAGAATTTTTGCACTTTTTTTTATTATTACAAAACACAATTTCCGTTTTTGGGACTAGTATAAAAATGGTTACCTCAAATTACCCTAATTTTGTCTAATTTCACCAGGGTACAGTGCTACAACACTATATTGCAATAAAAATTGTTATTAAAAGGTTTATTTTTTTAAATTTTACGTAGATTTATATATATATTTATTTACAAAATAGTAGCCATTTTAAAAATACAAAATAAATACTGACAAAAACTCGAAAATTGCGATAAAAACGAAGAAGAAATCGACAAAAACAAAATTTTCATCAATAAATCGATCATTAAAAAATTTGTATATCTGCTGTTTTTTTTTAAACGTGGCAACGGTTCATTTCGTATTTTTAAAAAATAACTACTTACAAAAGTTAACTAACAATTAATTATGCTAATTTTATTTTGACTTATCTACACCTCGGTGAGCATTTTTTTTTTCAAAACTTGTTGGCACCCAACGTATCCAAGCTGCGGTCGCGATTTTCACTTTTTTTCCTTAGAATTTCAAAATTATCTCGATTTCGAAGAAAAAATAGCACCAGTGGCAACGTTGGAAAATGGGTAGGTGATTATTATGAATTTGAAATAATTAAATACCGAAATTGTTTTTCATAAATGTTGCGAATTGTAAGAAATATGGAAAAATAAAAGAAAAAGAAATATTAATGAAATTGGGGGGTAAAAATCACAAAAAAATGAAACTGACGTAAAAAATATTTTTTTTATAGATTTTGGCAATGATTTGAGAAAATTGGACGAATAGGATCGAACTTAGATATTCCTTGAAATTTCTGAACTTTTTTCAATTGATAATTGATAACAATATGTGACGTCATACTAGGGGAAAGAGGATCTGAAACGACAGGGACGTAATGAAAAAAATTCGAGTGATAAAATTTTTGAGAAAAAAGGTAGTAATAGAAATAAAAAAAAATGAAAAAAATTCTACGTGAAAAAATTGTTTTTCATAGATTTTGGCGAAAATTTGAGAAAATCGAAAAAAGAACGTACTCAAAAATTTTATAAAAAATCGTAGTTAAAGAAAACGAAATTCGTGGAGAAAAATTTTCATTTCGATAATTTTTTTAACGAAAATATGACGTCACGATAAGGAAAAGGGGATCCTATAAAAACGACAGGGACGTAATGAGAAAAATTCTACGTGAAAAAATTGTTTTTCATAGATTTTGGCGAAAATTTGAGAAAATCGAAAAAAGAACGTACTCAAAAATTTTATAAAAAATCGTAGTTGTTTAAACAACGAAATTCGTGGAGAAAAATTTTCATTTCGATAATTTTTTTAACGAAAATATGACGTCACGATAAGGAAAAAGGGGATCCTATAAAAACAACAGGGACGTAATGAGAAAAATTCTACGTGAAAAAATTGTTTTTCATAGATTTTGGCAAAAATTTGAGAAAATCGAAAAAAGAACGTACTCAAAAATTTTATAAAAAATCGTAGTTAAAGAAAACGAAATTCGTGGAGAAAAATTTTCATTTCGATAATTTTTTTAACGAAAATATGACGTCACGATAAGGAAAAGGGGATCCTATAAAAACGACAGGGACGTAATGAGAAAAATTCTACGTGAAAAAATTGTTTTTCATAGATTTTGGCAAAAATTTGAGAAAATCGAAAAAAGAACGTACTCAAAAATTTTATAAAAAATCGTAGTTAAAGAAAACGAAATTCGTGGAGAAAAATTTTCATTTCGATAATTTTTTTAACGAAAATATGACGTCACGATAAGGAAAAGGGGATCCTATAAAAACGACAGGGACGTAATGAGAAAAATTCTACGTGAAAAAATTGTTTTTCATAGATTTTGGCAAAAATTTGAGAAAATCGAAAAAAGAACGTACTCAAAAATTTTATAAAAAATCGTAGTTAAAGAAAACGAAATTCGTGGAGAAAAATTTTCATTTCGATAATTTTTTTAACGAAAATATGACGTCACGATAAGGAAAAAGGGGATCCTATAAAAACGACAGGGACGTAATGAGAAAAATTCTACGTGAAAAAATTGTTTTTCATAGATTTTGGCGAAAATTTGAGAAAATCGAAAAAAGAACGTACTCAAAAATTTTATAAAAAATCGTAATTAAAGAAAACGAAATTCGTGGAGAAAAATTGTCATTTCGATAATTTTTTTAACGAAAATATGACGTCACGATAAGGAAAAAGGGGATCCTATAAAAACGACAGGGACGTAATGAGAAAAATTCGTAAAAAGGAAAAAAATAGTCACGAACCTATAACCTACGGAAAAAAGTAAGTTACTAGGACCGTACTGAAAAAAATTGACCAAAATACCCGAAAAAAAAAGTGAAAAACACGCACCGTTTAAAAATGTATATATAAAAAAAATTTCCCACGTTTTACAATCATACCAATTTTTCCGAAAAAGAAAAGAAAAAAAAAATCACTTTTCCAGCGATCGCTCGCATACCGAGTGACCCGACGAACGCCGCGACACAATTTCCTCTCCAACTGCGTCGACGTTGCCGGATTGCCCCGATGGCGCGTTACCAATTGGCCATTCCGGGTTTGTTGAGGGTCATAAAATAAATTTGACACGAGGAACCGCTCTTCGCACTAGAAAAAAACACCTTATCGTTTCTTTCGCACAAAAATTTTAACCGCTGCGATTTTTTATGCATAAATACACCGTCTAAATGTCCGGACTCCACCGAGCGGATTTCGATGGCCTTGTTACCCCAGCCCATTATTTGACCGGTGCCTATGTAGGCGACCGAAGTCGGCATCTCGCCCCACTGAAACATAAAATTATTAAAATCGATGGAAAATTAAAATTGGGGGTTTTTTGGGGGGTAAACTTACCTGGAGTAGCATGTTTTTTGATATTCGACCGTAGGTGTTGACGTATACGCCCTCGTTGTCGTAGCACAGTAAAAGCTGCATACCGTTGCTGTTAGGTAGAGTAACTATACAGTGTGGACTAATTCCGTTTTGGGCCTTTTGACACGAATAAAAAAAGAAAATCGTTTTTAATTCATACGGTATATACGGAAAAAAATATTTCGCTGGCGTTTCAATCAAATTCTGATCGATTTTTCGATTATATATCGAAATATCTATTCATTAATAGTCGATTCTTTGACAAATGACGGTTGTTTGTTGAAAATAAAACGACAGATGGCGTTAAAATACAACACGATTGATTGTCAATTGAAAACTGACTTGCAAAGACAAAAAAACTCAAAAGACAACAAAATCGACAAATGACAGATGTCATTCCATGACTTATAAACCATACATTCAAATTTTTGACAAATGACAAGTGTTTGTTAAAAATAAAACGATAGATGGCGTTGTAATACCGAATAATTGATAATCAGTTGAAAACTGACTCGAAAAGAGGAAAAAACATCAACTGACAAATGACAGTTGTCATTCAATGACATCTAAATAAGCCCGAAGTAAATTTTTGACAAATGACACTTGTGTGTCGAAGAAGAGGCAGAAAAAGTTATCTCGTCTTGAAAAACAACAGAATCGACAAATGACAGATGTCATTCCATGACTTATAAACCATACATTCAAATTTTTGACAAATGACAGGTGTTTGTTAAAAATAAAACGATAGATGGCGTTGTAATACCGAATAATTGATAATCAGTTGAAAACTGACTCGAAAAGAGGAAAAAACATCAACTGACAAATGACAGTTGTCATTCAATGACGTCTAAATAAGCCCGAAGTAAATTTTTGACAAATGACACTTGTGTGTCGAAGAAGAGGCAGAAAAAGTTATCTCGTCTTGAAAAACAACAGAATCGACAAATTTCAGTTTTTTGTAAAAAAAAAGACGAAAAAAATTCTTAAAAAATGACATTATAATTGACAAATGTCAGTAATCTGTCGATAAAGTAACAGGATTCTGAATAAATGACAATTTTTGAAAAATGAAACAAAAACTCTTGAAATATGACATAATTGACAAATGACAATTGTCTGTCAAATAGAGAACAAAAAATTTCATAAAAGTAGTTTGCTAATGTCAGAAAGTATAAAAACCCTTATGGAGAATAATTTTAGGTTTGACAAATGACGTATCTGTCAACTAAGACACCGAAAACGTCATGAAGAATGAATATAATTGACAAATGACAATTATTTGTCAAATAAAGAGCACGGAACGTTATTTGCGAGTGTTAGAAAATACTGAAAACGTTTTTGAAAATTTTAGATTTGACAAATGACGTATCTGTCAACTAAGACACCGAAAACGTCATGAAGAATGAATATAATTGACAAATGACAATTATTTGTCAAATAAAGAGCACGGAACGTTATTTGCGAGTGTTAGAAAATACTGAAAACGTTTTTGAAAATTTTAGATTTGACAAATGACGTATCTGTCAACTAAGACACCGAAAACTTCATAAAGAATGAATATAATTGACAAATGACAATTATTTGTCAAATAAAGAGCACGGAACGTTATTTGCGAGTGTTAGAAAATACTGAAAACATTTTAGAGAATTTTAGATTTGACAAATGACGTATCTGTCAACTAAGACACCGAAAACTTCATAAAGAATGAATATAATTGACAAATGACAATTATTTGTCAAATAAAGAGCACGGAACGTTATTTGCGAGTGTTAGAAAATACTGAAAACGTTTTTGAAAATTTTAGATTTGACAAATGACGTATCTGTCAACTAAGACACCGATAACGTCATGAAGAATAAACGAAATACGAGAAACCTTGTGGAGGATTACACGTTTGACAAATGACGGGGATTGATTGATAGAACGACAGAAACTTTGTGAACGATTTGATGTTTGACAAATGACAGTTATCCACGAAATGAACTACAGATGTCATGAACATTTGACAAATGACTAAATAAATGTCAGAAAATCTCATAAAGGATGGAGTAAATGGCAGATATCGGTGGTATAAAGTATAAAAAATTGACAAATGACAGTCGTTTGTCGATTGAAAAGCCGTCAATTTGACATTTTCCAGAAATTTCGCGACGCAAATGTTTAATCTGGAAGGATTTAGAAGATTCGAACACTTTTTAGTAATTTCACGTGGCGAATATATAACCTGGAAGATTCTAGAAGAATCTAGAATATTCGATTTTCGTTCGAAACGTCATGTCAAGATACAATTCAAATATTCAATTATATCAATTTTAAAACTTTTAATAATAAACAATTAACAAATTCAAAGCGGTTTTTTAATCCTGGCACTTCTCTCCGCGTCCTTTTTCCTTTTCAATTTCTCCTTCTTTTCGCTTTCGTCCGATTGTATGTCGTGTGTGATGCGAGCTCTGACGTCGGGCAATTCTACGAGGCAAGTGATTCTGGCCTCTCTAGTCGGTTTGGTCACGTCGATTTTCGGTAGGACAATTTGATTAACCTCGGTACGCAATTTCGAAAAACCTTCGCTCAATACGCACCTGGAGTTAATTTTGTGTGAATCGGATTTTAATAACGAGCGAAAAGGAACATGGATGCAGATGTAAAGAAAATGGAAGATCGCTGTTTGACAAATGACAAGTGACAGGCAAATCCCTAAGTATAATACCATTGACAAATGACTGATACCTGTCGTACTAAGGACAGGAAACACGATTGACAAATTACGGGTTCGACTGAATTAAAAGTTTGACAAATGACAGCTTTACGTCAAATAAAGTGGATAATTTATACAAAATTTGACATTTGACAACTGACAGGCGTTTGTCGAATGAAATACGGGAAACTTTATGACTAATGTATCTGACAAATGACAGATGTTGGTAGAATCCGACGTAGTTTGACAAATGACAGTTTTACGTCGAATAAAGTAGATACTTTATACAAAATTTGACGTTTGACAACTGACAGGCGTTTGTCGAATGAAATACGGGAAAATTTATGTCTTATTTATCTGACAAATGACAGATGTTGGTAGAATCCGACGTAGTTTGACAAATGACAGCTTTACGTCGAATAAAGTGGATACTTTATACAAAATTTGACAACTGACAGATGACAAGTGTTGGTAAAATAGGATATAGACAGCTCCATGTTTTACAATTGACAGTTTTACGTCAAATGAAATATTTTATGAACGATTAGACAATTGACAAATGACAGTTGAGTAAAATAGGGTAATAACTGTATATTCAAAAAGGAAAATATGACGAAATAAATAAAAATTGAGAGAAAAATGAAAAACAAAAATAATTGACGAGAAAAATAGTGAAGAAAAACGATGACAGGAAGCGTGTATGACACCCGTTGGGGGAACTACGTCATACCTGACTTCCTTATGCACCACCGATTCCTCTGACGTATCTCCCACTATCGAAGGGAGCGCGCGCTGATCGTACGTTTCGGAATATTCACCTTCATCGTTCGTAGAACTCGTTTTGCTAGATGCTGAGTTAATGGATTCGAGCGAAACTTGTTCGGGAGTTGGGGGTTTTTGCAATTCTTCTAAGGCTCCCTAATCATCGAGAAAAAAAACGTCATCTAAAGATATATGTCGCCAAGTGATGAAAAAAAAGTTATTTGAGGTTATGTTGTCGACACAAAAACTCCATATTGGAAAAATGTGGAAATTACATCCCAGGATGTAAAAAAGTGACTTGGAAAGTTATTTGAGGTTATGTCATATCGAAAATGGTTGACAAATGACATGAAAACATCCAATTCGGCACGTCATGTGATGAAAAAAAATTGGCTTCGTAATTATTTGAGGTTAAGTTATGTCAAAAATGTCACCAGGTGACAAAAAAATAATAGTCGTACATATTTGAGGTTATGTTGTACCGATAATAACGCCGAAGACGCAAAAAGAGTTAACATTGAAAAGGGAGAAAAATCATCAGGAATTTGACGTCACCGGATGTAAAAATATGAGATTTTTAATTATTTGAGGTTATGTCATACCAATGTCCATTGACAGTCGACACAAGAACATGACATGTCGAAAGTTGGAATACAAAAAATTTTTTTGTAGTTTGAGGTTAGTTGTCTCGAACATTTTCGATTAAAGTATCAAAAGCACCCTGTATATAATAAGTACCATTCAAATAATTGACATGTCAAAATAAAACGACTAAAATTTGAGAATTGTACAAGATAAAGAGTTAAAAAATAGTTATTTGAGGTTATATCGCATCAAAAATGTTTGACAGTTGACAGATGACACCAAAAGATCGACATATGAAATAAAATCCATAAAATTGACATATGTAGTTATTTGAGGTTATATTAGACCAGAAATATTTGACAGATGACTCGAAAACATTGAAATGGGAAAAGTTTGATATTAATACGGCGTAAATAGATAAAAGAAAACGAGTTTCCCAACTATTTGAGGTTATGCTACATCGACAAAGGTTGACAGTTGACAGATGACACAAAACCATCGAAATGGAGGAAACTTAACATAAACTAAACGTCACCACTGAGTTTCGAGGTTATGATAAGTCGAAAATATTTGACAGCTGACAGATGACACATGTTATACTTAACCAAATTTCTCATATCTTCGGTTAACAAGCATTCGCATGGATCCTTTGCGATAGGATGACATTGACATATCAATTCCGGTACGGATTCCCGTAACTTCATCTCCAATTCCTTTTGGATCCTTATCGGTACGGTTTTGGCCGCCAAAAAGTCCTTAGGAGACGGTTTGGAACAACAATCGCCACTCCAAATCGGTAAACTAACGTCCGGTATACGGGTACGATGAAAAAATTCAATATTCATCATCCTTCAAATAATAAATTCGTTTAAATACGTAAATTAGATGTACGGGGTTCGTCGATAAGTACCTCCATAGTGCTTCGCAAGCTATATCGACGATAAACGTCACTATACGTTGTTTTCTATCGATTTTATCGATTTCCAACATAACTCTATCGATTATTTCTTCCCTTGCGGCGTATATACAATTATCCTTCTCTTCTTCTTTCGATATTTCTTCCGAAGGGTATTTATAAGGTTCCTCTACGTCTTCCATTGTAAAAATTCACTGACAACGTCAATTTTTTTCCGTTCGAACCTTCTAGTTTTATTTTGAATAACAAGTTTGACAGTTGACGCTAAAACACGACACGTCAAACAAAATTGAGGTTATTAGTTGTTTGAGGTTATGTTGGATCTAAAAACGTTTGACAGTTGACTCAAAAATATAAAAAAAAATCTACAGAAACTTGAAACGTCGATAATAAAATCGAAAATATTTGACAGTTGACGCTAAAACACGACACGTCAAACAAAATTGAGGTTATTAGTTGTTTGAGGTTATGATGGATCTAAAAACGTTTGACAGTTGACTCAAAAATATAAAAAAAAATCTACAGAAACTTGAAACGTCGATAATAAAATCGAAAATATTTGACAGTTGACGCTAAAACACGACACGTCAAACAAAATTGAGGTTATTAGTTGTTTGAGGTTATGATGGATCTAAAAACGTTTGACAGTTGACTCAAAAATATAAAAAAAAATCTACAGAAACTTGAAACGTCGATAATAAAATCGAAAATATTTGACAGTTGACGCTAAAACACGACACGTCAAACAAAATTGAGGTTATTAGTTGTTTGAGGTTATGATGGATCTAAAAACGTTTGACAGTTGACTCAAAAATATAAAAAAAAATCTACAGAAACTTGAAACGTCGATAATAAAATCGAAAATATTTGACAGTTGACGCTAAAACACGACACGTCAAACAAAATTGAGGTTATTAGTTGTTTGAGGTTATGATGGATCTAAAAACGTTTGACAGTTGACTCAAAAATATAAAAAAAAAATCTGCAGAAACTTGAAACGTCGATAATAAAATCGAAAATATTTGACAGTTGACTGATGACATAAAAACATTAACAAAAAGGCAACAGAAACCGGAAATCTCGAATAAAATAATCAAAAACGTTCGATAGTTGACAAATGACACAAAACATGGAAATTGGGAAAATTCAACAACAATCTGACAGGTCGTGTGGTAGTTGTTTGAGGTTATATCCATCAAAAATGTTTGACAGTTGACAGATGACACAAAAACATTGAAATTAGAATAATTCGAAACAAATTTGACAGGTCACAATAAAAAAACTTAGTTTGATAATTATTTGAGGTTATATCGGACCAAAAATACTTGACAGGTGACACGATTGAAAAAAGAAAAATTCCAATGAAAAACAGTTGACATAAAAACATTGAAATTGAAAGAAATTTCAATGAAAACTTGACATGTCGAATAATAAAGTCGAAAATGTTTGACAGTTGACAGTTTCGCGGTTATTAGAGGTTATGTTACATAGACAACAAATATCTGACAAGTCATATGAATGAAACTGATATTGGTAGTTATTTAAGGTTATGTCGCATCCAAATTATGTGACAGTTGACACAAAAATCATTGAGAACGAAAATTTCAACGAAAACAAAATGAGGCTTTTAGTTGGTTGAGATTATTGAATTCAACAAATCTTATGATAAAAAAATTGAATTAATACATTATTTGAGGTTATGTTGGATCAAAAATGTGTGACTAATAACAGATGACACAAAAATATTGAAAATGGAAAAATTTAACAAAAATTTTCAACAAAATCCTGCCACGTGAAACAAAATTGAAGTTCTTGGTTGTTTGAGGTTATTTTAGATCGAAAAACGTTTGACGGTTGACACAAAAATATTCAGAAGTGAGAAATTTTAATAAAAATCTGATATTTCGAATAATGAAATTGAAAATATTTGACAGACGACACAAAAACATTGATTTTAAAATGGCTTGAGATAAAAAAATTGAATTAGTGTATAATTTGGGGTTATGTTGGATCAAAAATGTTTGACAGCTGACAGATGACACAAAAACATTGAAATTAACATGTCGCATGATAAAGAAAAATTAATATGTACAGTATTTGAGGTTAAGTTGGATAAAAAATGTTTGACAAGTGACAGATGACACGAAAACATTGAAAATAAGAAAAATTCAACAAAAACCTACCACGTCAATCAAAAATAAGTTTTTTACTCGTTCGAGGTTATGTTATAACGAAAACGATTGACAGCTGACAGATGACACAAAAACATCGAAATTACCATGTCGTATGATAAAGAAAAATTAATAAGTAAAGTATTTGAGGTTATGTTGGATCAAAAATGTTTGACAGTTGACATTATAAACATTGAATTTAAAATGGCGTGAGAAAAAAAATGAATTAGTGTATAATTTGAGGTTAAGTTTGAATTAAAAATGTTTGAAAAGTGACAGATGACACAAAACCATTGAAATTGGGAAAATTCAATAAACACCAACCACGTCAATCAAAATAAAGGTTTTTACTTGTTCGAGGTTATGTTATAACGAAAACGGTTGACAGCAGACGGCTGACAGATGATAAAAAATTTTTTATTAGAATTCAAAAACATTTAGATGCATTAAAAAAATAATTGGTATAGTATTTAAGGTTATGTTGAATCAAAAATATTTCACCAGCTGGAAATAAAATTATTTCAAGGTTATCGACATAACCTAAAAAAATTTGATTGAACGCCCCACGGAAACTATGCAATACTCACTATTTTAGGTAAGTAAATGTCGTAAACGCTGGCGGAGTCTAAATCAACGGCGTGGAAACCATCACTGCTGCCGTATATGACCTTTAAACGAGTACCTTCTTCGACGGTAAGGTCGACGAGTAAAGGTCGGTACTGCAAATCGCAGAACGACTTGAAAGCCATGAATTTGTGATAAGGTTTCGGCGCCCAAGCGTAAATTTCGATACTATCCTTCAAAGCGATAACGAGGAACTTTATACGTTCGTATTTGACTATTTTGAAATGGACGGCTCCTTGGAGATCCCCCACGTTGATCCAACCATTCCGCCTTTCCACTTGCTGTATTATTATAAATTATTAAAAGAAAAAAATTTTTTCCGGCACAAAAATCAACTTACATCACTAACACCGTCAGTTCGTAATATTTTACTCTTCAACCAACTCAAATAATAAACTCTAACCCTATTCTTCTTCCCTGATATGGTCACGAGGATGTTTTGTCCTTCGAGGACCTCCATCTGTTGGAATCTCCGTCTGGATATTAATTGATACACTTTCCCCTGTCCGCTTCTATCTAATAACATCAGTCCGTGTTCGGTGCCTATGAGGAGATTCACCCCTTGGAAACAACAAAAATAATACGTCAATATTCGGTGGTTATATACGAGGATTAATCCACCCTTGATCCAAATATAAATCATAATCCTACAATAGAAACCCGAAAGTGTCAAAATGAATCGAGTGGAGCAAGCTAAAATCGAGTTTTTATCAAAATGAATCGAGCGGAGCAAGCTAAAATCGAGTCGCTATCAAAATGAATCGAGTGAAGCAAGCTAAAATCGAGTTTTTATCAAAATGAACAGAGTGGAGTAAGCTAAAATCGAGTCGGTATCAAAATGAATTGTGTGGAGCTAACTAAAATCGAGTTTTTATCAAAATGAACCGAGTGGAGTATGCTGAAATCGAGTCGCTATCAAAATGAATCGAGTGAAGCAAGTTAAAATCGAGTGAAGCAAGTTAAAATCGAGTTTTTATCAAAATGAATCGAGTGGAGTAAGCTAAAATCGAGTCGCTATCAAAATGAATCGTGTGAAGCAAGTTAAAATCGAGTTTTTATCAAAATGAATCGAGTGGAGTAAGCTAAAATCGAGTCGCTATCAAAATGAATCGAGTGAAGCAAGTTAAAATCGAGTTTTTATCAAAATGAATCGAGTGAGTAAGCTAAAATCGAGTCGCTATCAAAATGAATCGAGTGAAGCAAGTTAAAATCGAGTTTTTATCAAAATGAACCGAGTGGAGTAAGCTAAAATCGAGTCGGTATCAAAATGAATTGTGTGGAGCTAACTAAAATCGAGTTTTTATCAAAATGAACCGAGTGGAGTAAGCTAAAATCGAGTCGCTATCAAAATGAATCGAGTGAAGCAAGTTAAAATCGAGTTTTTATCAAAATGAATCGAGTGGAGTAAGTTAAAATCGAGTCGCTATCAAAATGAATCGAGTGAAGCAAGTTAAAATCGAGTTTTTATGAAAATGAATCGAGTGGAGTAAGCTAAAATCGAGTCGCTATCAAAATGAATTGTGTGGAGTAAGCTAAAATCGAGTTTTTATCAAAATGAATCGAGTGGAGTAAGCTAAAATCGAGTTTTTATCAAAATGAATTGTGTGGAGCAAGTTAAAATCGAGTTTTTATCAAAATGAATCGAGTGGAGTAAGCTAAAATCGAGTCGCTATCAAAATGAATCGAGTGAAGCAAGCTAAAATCGAGTCGCTATCAAAATGAATCGAGTGAAGCAAGTTAAAATCGAGTTTTTATGAAAATGAATCGAGTGGAGTAAGCTAAAATCGAGTCGCTATCAAAATGAATTGTGTGGAGTAAGGTAAAATCGAGTTTTTATCAAAATGAATCGAGTGGAGTAAGCTAAAATCGAGTTTTTATCAAAATGAATTGTGTGGAGCAAGTTAAAATCGAGTTTTTATCAAAATGAATCGAGTGGAGTAAGCTAAAATCGAGTCGCTATCAAAATGAATCGAGTGAAGCAAGCTAAAATCGAGTCGCTATCAAAATGAATCGAGTGGAGTAAGCTAAAATCGAATCGCTATCAAAATGAATCGAGTGGAGCTAGCTAAAATCGAGTTTTTATCAAAATGAATCGAGTGGAATAAGCTAAAATCGAGTCGCTATCAAAATGAATTGTGTGGAGCTAGCTAAAATGGAGTTTTTATCAAAATGAATCGAGTGGAGTAAGCTAAAATCGAGTTTTTATCAAAATGAATTGTGTGGAGCTAGATAAAATCGAGATTTTATCAAAATGAATCGAGTGGAGAAAGCTAAAACCGAGTCGCTATCAAAATGAATTGTGTGGAGCTAGCTAAAATCGAGTTTTTATCAAAATGAACCGAGTGGAGTAAGCTAAAATCGAGTCGCTATCAAAATGAATTGTGTGGAGCTAGCTAAAATCGAGTTTTTATCAAAATGAACCGAGTGGAGTAAGCTAAAATCGAGTCGCTATCAAAATGAATTGTGTGGAGTAAGCTAAAATCGAATCGCTATCAAAATGAATCGAGTGGAGCTAGCTAAAATCGAGTTTTTATCAAAATGAATCGAGTGGAGTAAGCTAAAATCGAGTCGCTATCAAAATGAATTGTGTGGAGCTAGCTAAAATCGAGTTTTTATCAAAATGAACCGAGTGGAGTAAGCTAAAATCGAGTCGCTATCAAAATGAATTGTGTGGAGCTAGCTAAAATCGAGTTTTTATCAAAATGAACCGAGTGGAGTAAGCTAAAATCGAGTCGCTATCAAAATGAATTGTGTGGAGTAAGCTAAAATCGAATCGCTATCAAAATGAATTGTGTGGAGTAAGCTAAAATCGAATCGCTATCAAAATGAATTGTGTGGAGCTAGCTAAAATCGAGTTTTTATCAAAATGAACCGAGTGGAGTAAGCTAAAATCGAGTCGCTATCAAAATGAATTGTGTGGAGCTAGCTAAAATCGAGTTTTTATCAAAATGAACCGAGTGGAGTAAGCTAAAATCGAGTCGCTATCAAAATGAATTGTGTGGAGTAAGCTAAAATCGAATCGCTATCAAAATGAATCGAGTGGAGCTAGCTAAAATTGAGTTTTTATCAAAATGAATCGAGTGGAGTAAACTAAAATTGAGTTTTTATCAAAATAAAACGCGTGGAGCAAACGAATGGATCAAACCGTTTAGCCCTCGTATTTACGCGTAATATTAGAGGATTGATTCCGTTGCTGCACCCCTGACGCATTTATAAATCATAATCTGAACCTGTGCCTCTACTGAAAATCGAGTCGGTATCAAAATTAATTGAGTGGAGCAACGCGTAACGATTAAATACATACAAATGTTGTAAATTGAGTTAAGGGTGAACTGAAACGTTGTAAATGTGTCAGGGATGGATTAAAACGTTGTAAATAGGTTAGGAGTGGGCTGAAACGTTATAAATGGTTCATGGGTGGACCGAAACGTTATATTTACCCCATAGAGCTGCGCACAAAATTTCACTATTGAATCTCTTTTTGTATTTCCTAATTTCTGGTGTATCTGACGATATATCGTGCGACGTCGGCGTTACGTTAACGTTGACGTGCGATTCTCGTCTCGACGGCGCTGAACTGGCTCCGAAACCGAAGGCCAAGAAGGAGCGTTGTTTCTGTTGTAAGGCAAGAGCGTTAGCGTGTAGGTGGCTGTGTTGAACGGGTGTTTTGTTGTTACAAGACGGGGGCGTTATTAAAAACTGAAAATTAGAAGAAGAAAAAAAAAATAGGAATTTTTATTTGGTATAATTTCGAGTCGATTATAAATACAGCCACAACCTTCGGTTAATGTTATTACTAATAGTTAAGGAGCACTGTAAACAAACTAAAATTACGGTCACCACAAAAGAGTGTCTGTCCTCATTCCACATATTCAGCAGTTACTAGTTTCAACTAGTTCGATTTTTTTTTTTTTGGTGTTATCTGCTGTTAAATCCAAATCCTAAAGGTTAGCGACCTTATTGGACTCCAAATTCTTTGTAATTCATCAACTAGTTTAGTTGAAACGGTTATAAAGATAATTTTTTATCCCTGTCGTTGACTTGGTACCAAACTATGATAATTGAAGTCTGTCACATTCATTTGGTGGTTTTTTAATGACAAATTGGCTTCAAATATAACCAAAAATGTGATATGGCAACGTTTGCCTAGATAAACACGTTGATTTGGCGTTTTCGAAGTTTTATAATCCATTTATCGATATTCTAATTGAAAGTTTCGCATTATTAACTTCCGGTTCGGTATCTTGAGGTTATGTTGGATCAAAGATGTTTGACAAATGACACAAAAACCTACCACGTCAGTCAAAATAAAGGTTTTTACTTGTTTGAGGTTATGTTATAAGGAAAACGTTTGACAAATGACAGATGACACAAAGACATGTTGTATGATAAAAAAAATTAATAAGTACAATATTTGAGGTTATGTTGGATCAAAAATGTTTGACAAATGACAGATGACACAAAAATATTGAAATTTGGAAAATTTAACAAAAATTTTCAACAAAATCCTGTATCATTTGAGGTTAAATTGGATAAAAAATGTTTGACAAGTGACAGATAACACGAGAACATTGAAAATAAGGAAAATTCAACAAAAACCTACCACGTCAATCAAAATAAAGGTTTTCACTTGTTCGAGGTTATGTTATAACGAAAACGGTTGACAGCTGACAGATGACACAAAAACATCGAAATTAACATGTCGTATGATGAAGAAAAATTAATAAGTACAGTATTTGAGGTTATGTTGGATCAAAAATGTTTGACAGATGACATAAAAACATTGAATTTAAAATGGCGTGAGAAAAAAATTGAATTAGTGTATAATTTGAGGTTAAGATGAATAAAAAATGTTTGACAAGTGACAGATGACTCAAAAACATTGAAAATAACGAAAATTCAACAAAAATCTACCACGTCAATCAAAATAAAGGTTTTCACTTGTTCGAGGTTATGTTATAACGAAAACGGTTGACAAATGACAGATGACACAAATGTCGTATGATAAAGAAAAATTAATAAGTACAGTATTTGAGGTTATGTTGGATCAAAAATGTTTGACAGTTGACATATAAACATTGAAAAAGGAAAAATTCGACGAGTTTACCGGCTGGAAAAAAAATTACTTCGAGGTTATGTTGCACCGATATTTTTTTCTTTTAACTTGCTATTTTTTTAATCAAATTATCAACTTAACCTAAAAAAATCGAATTTTTCGATTTATTAACCGACTCGGTATCTTGTAATGGATTTATGAACCGGAAGTAGTGATTTAAGACATTTGGAATGTAGATAAATGGATTTTACAATTTCGAAAACGCTAAATTAACGTGTTTCTATTATCGTACATATTAATGTAATGAAAGTTTTTTTAACGGTTTTTGATTTCTAACGAATATTTTTGTAATTTTACGAAAAATTTTTAGTAATTCCATGCAATGGCGGTAAAAATATTTAGTATGTACGTTTTACGAATTTATTCTTTCAATATTTTTAACGTGCTATGAAATTAAACATGCAACTACTGTAATGGAAAGAAAATTATTTTTCCCCTAACACTTACGTCCATTTCAAATGATTTTCCTTAACCTCACATTATTTTTTTTTTATATAACTAATCGACTCCGTTGAATAGGAAGTACTGAAGAATGTTTATGAACAAAAATAAATTGTGAAAAGAAAAAAAAACGCATACGTGATGCGGGCAAACATCCAACTATGCAACAGGATCGAAACACGTGTATTTATCTCGGAATCGGTTTTTTTTTTTATAATTTTTCCGTGATGGAACAAAGCGTAGTTGCGCGATGTTAAACCATCAAAAGATGTTCGCAAAATTAGAAGAAAAAAAATAAATATTAAATGAATAAATTTATATAAAGGGTGTCTCAAATAATTATACCAGAATACGTAAGTGATAAAGTAAAGTTGGAGAGATATAATTGATTAATTCTATATATAGGGTGTCCAAAAAAATTATAATAACAATATTTACGAAAAAGAAACTTTACATGATATTAAAAAATTTATTTATATAAGGTGTCCCAAAAAAAACATGAAAACGTAATAATTTCAATCTACGATCGATCAGTGTAGATACAGGGTGTTCGAATTTTATTTTCCAAACAAAATTGTTGAAATATGTTGAAAATATTTACAAAATGAAATTTTGAACGAAATTAACAAAATTATTTATATAGGGCGTCCAAAAAAACACTGAAAACGTAATTATTTCAATCTACGATCGATCAGTGTAGATACAGGGTGTTCGAATTTCATTTTCGAAATGAAATTGTTGAAATTTGTTGAAAATATTTACGAAAATAAAGTTTTGAACGAAATCAACAAAATTATTTATATAGGGCGTCCAAAAAAACACTGAAAACTTAATAATTTCAATCTACGATCGATCAGTGTAGATACAGGGTGTTCGAATTTCATTTTCCATACGAAATTGTTAAAATTTGTTGAAAATATTTACGAAAATAAAGTTTTGAACGAAATCAACAAAATTATTTATATAGGGCGTCCAAAAAAACACTGAAAACTTAATAATTTCAATCTACGATCGATCAGTGTAGATACAGGGTGTCTGAATTTCATTTTCCAAACGAAATTGTTAAAATTTGTTGAAAATATTTACGAAAATAAAGTTTTGAACGAAATCAACAAAATTATTTATATAGGGCGTCCAAAAAAACACTGAAAACTTAATAATTTCAATCTACGATCGATCAGTGTAGATACAGGGTGTCTGAATTTCATTTTCCAAACGAAATTGTTGAAATTTGTTGAAAATATTTACGAAAATAAAATTTTGAACGAAATCAACAAAATTATTTATATAGGGCGTCCAAAAAAACACTGAAAACTTAATAATTTCAATCTACGATCGATCAGTGTAGATACAGGGTGTTCGAATTTCATTTTCGAAATGAAATTGTTGAAATTTGTTGAAAATATTTACGAAAATAAAGTTTTGAACGAAATCAACAAAATTATTTATATAGGGCGTCCAAAAAAACACTGAAAACTTAATAATTTCAATCTACGATCGATCAGTGTAGATACAGGGTGTTCGAATTTCATTTTCCATACGAAATTGTTAAAATTTGTTGAAAATATTTACGAAAATGGAAGATTATACGAAATTATTCAAATAGAGTGTCCAAAAAAACCCTGAAACGTAATAATTTCAATCTACGATCGATCAGTGTAGATACAGGATGTTCGATTTTTAATTTCCAAACGAAATTGTTAAAATTTTTTAACAATATATAACTAATAACGTTTCTTTTGTGAAATTGTGGCAAATCAAACACCAAATAGTACTCTTTTCAATATATACATTCAAAGTTTTCGAATGACCACATATTAATTATTAGGGAAATAATTAAACAAGAATTAGGGTGAAATAAATTTTTCACGAAATTTCAAAATGTAACTATGATAAATGTATTCCACCCTATAGTTCTCGTTCAATTAATTCCCTGATGATGATTACGAAGTCAATCGAAATATATATATATATATATATATATATATACATATTAAAATAAAATACTTTTTGGGTGTTTGATTAGCCACGATCCCACAACGAAAACGTCGATATATTTAAAAAAAAATGTCCATGGAGAAAAAATGTTAAAAATGATTACGAAACGGCATGCTAACAAAATATTTAGGACTACTGGTCAATACTAATTTCATTTATATACATAAAACGACATACTTACATTTTTTTTAAGACACGTTGTTATGGACGTCACTCGTTAGGGCAAAAACCAAAGAGAAAGACATTAACATTAGTGACAAACACATTTAAGAAAGGATATAAGCATATTTAACATATATATATAGGGTGTATCATCAATTAAATTTAAATATAAATAAATCAAATTTAGATTATGTAAATTAAAAAAAAAAAAAAAAAAATTGTTCTGGTAGATTTTTTTTTCAATTAAGCCCCCACGTATTTCGTATATTTCAAAAATAATTATTTAAAACAGGATATAACGAAACGTACCTCCTCATTGGTGGATTTATCCCTCGCAGAAGGAGTCCCAGGACTACCGCTGGCAGGATTAAGTAGATCGGGTAGAGCACTCTGTCTAGGATGATCGTTACTTCTCCCATTCTATATATATATTATTCAAATAATAAAAATATTTAGAAAAAATAAATTATACGATTGCAATTTTTGATACGAATTAATCGGAAACCAGATTCGATCTAAATTTGAAGACACCTCGATGTGAATTTCTTTATTTTTTAACTAATAATGTAAATTGTAGTGTCATAAATTGTATAAGTGTGAGTTTATTTAGAGTTAAAACCATGGGAATCCAATAATAATCAGAAAAGCATCATAGAGGGCGTAAGTGACCTGATTCGACCTAAACTAAGACATAGAAGTGACTTGTTCGTGTACAGGAGTTTCCTTTAGCTCTACAATGATCCTGTTTTTTCTATTCTAAGTCTAATAGTAAAAATAGTCGCCCAACACAGCCATGGGACACTTCTGAGGGAAAAAATAGTCGCCCAACTCTTCCATGGAAAGTCTAATAATAAAAATGGACTCCTAACTAGGTCAAGGTAAGTTTAATAATAAAAACAGTCGCCCACCACGGCCATGGGAAGTCTAATAGTAAAAATAGTCGCCCAACACAGCCATGGGACACTTCTAAGGGAAAAAATAGTCGCCCAACTCTTCCATGGAAAGTCTAACAATAAAAATAGACTCTTAACTAGGCCATATGAGTTTAATAATAAAAACAGTCGCCCACCACGGCCATGGGAAGTCTAATAGTAAAAATAGTCGCCCAACACAGCCATGGGACACTTCTAAGAGAAAAAATAGTCGCCCAACTCTTCCATGGAAAGTCTAATAATAAAAATGGACTCTTAACTAGGCCAAGATGAGTTTAATAATAAAAACAGTCGCCCACCACGGCCATGGGAAGTCTAATAGTAAAAATAGTCGCCCAACACAGCCATGGGACACTTCTAAGGGAAAAAATAGTCGCCCAACTCTTCCATGGAAAGTCTAATAATAAAAATGGACTCCTAACTAGGTCAAGGTAAGTTTAATAATAAAAACAGTCGCCCACCACGGCCATGGGAAGTCTAATAGTAAAAATAGTCGCCCAACACAGCCATGGGACACTTCTAAGGGAAAAAATAGTCGCCCAACTCTTCCATGGAAAGTCTAATAATAAAAATGGACTCCTAACTAGGTCAAGGTAAGTTTAATAATAAAAACAGTCGCCCACCACGGCCATGGGAAGTCTAATAGTAAAAATAGTCGCCCAACACAGCCATGGGACACTTCTAAGGGAAAAAATAGTCGCCCAACTCTTCCATGGAAAGTCTAACAATAAAAATAGACTCTTAACTAGGCCATATGAGTTTAATAATAAAAACAGTCGCCCACCACGGCCATGGGAAGTCTAATAGTAAAAATAGTCGCCCAACACAGCCATGGGACACTTCTAAGAGAAAAAATAGTCGCCCAACTCTTCCATGGAAAGTCTAATAATAAAAATGGACTCTTAACTAGGCCAAGATGAGTTTAATAATAAAAACAGTCGCCCACCACGGCCATGGGAAGTCTAATAGTAAAAATAGTCGCCCAACACAGCCATGGGAAACTTCTAAGGGAAAAAATAGTCGCCCAACTCTTCCATGGAAAGTCTAATAATAAAAATGGACTCCTAACTAGGTCAAGGTAAGTTTAATAATAAAAACAGTCGCCCACCACGGCCATGGGAAGTCTAATAGTAAAAATAGTCGCCCAACACAGCCATGGGACACTTCTAAGGGAAAAAATAGTCGCCCAACTCTTCCATGGAAAGTCTAATAATAAAAATGGACTCCTAACTAGGTCAAGGTAAGTTTAATAATAAAAACAGTCGCCCACCACGGCCATGGGAAGTCTAATAGTAAAAATAGTCGCCCAACACAGCCATGGGACACTTCTAAGGGAAAAAATAGTCGCCCAACTCTTCCATGGAAAGTCTAATAATAAAAATGGACTCCTAACTAGGTCAAGGTAAGTTTAATAATAAAAACAGTCGCCCACCACGGCCATGGGAAGTCTAATAGTAAAAATAGTCGCCCAACACAGCCATGGGACACTTCTAAGGGAAAAAATAGTCGCCCAACTCTTCCATGGAAAGTCTAACAATAAAAATAGACTCTTAACTAGGCCATATGAGTTTAATAATAAAAACAGTCGCCCACCACGGCCATGGGAAGTCTAATAGTAAAAATAGTCGCCCAACACAGCCATGGGACACTTCTAAGAGAAAAAATAGTCGCCCAACTCTTCCATGGAAAGTCTAATAATAAAAATGGACTCTTAACTAGGCCAAGATGAGTTTAATAATAAAAACAGTCGCCCACCACGGCCATGGGAAGTCTAATAGTAAAAATAGTCGCCTAACACAGCCATGGGAAACTTCTAAGGGAAAAAATAGTCGCCCAACTCTTCCATGGAAAGTCTAATAATAAAAATGGACTCCTAACTAGGTCAAGGTAAGTTTAATAATAAAAACAGTCGCCCACCACGGCCATGGGAAGTCTAATAGTAAAAATAGTCGCCCAACACAGCCATGGGACACTTCTAAGGGAAAAAATAGTCGCCCAACTCTTCCATGGAAAGTCTAACAATAAAAATAGACTCTTAACTAGGCCAAGATGAGTTTGATAATAAAAACAGTCGCCCAACACGGCCGTGGGAAGCTTAATAGTAAAAATAGTCGCCCAACACAGCCATGGGACACTTCTAAGGGAAAAAATAGTCGCCTAAATCTTCCATGGAAAGTCTAATAATAAAAATGGACTCTTAACTAGGCCAAGATGAGTTTAATAATAAAAACAGTCGCCCACCACGGCCATGGGAAGTCTAATAGTAAAAATAGTCGCCCAACACAGCCATGGGACACTTCTAAGGGAAAAAATAGTCGCCCAACTCTTCCATGGAAAGTCTAACAATAAAAATAGACTCTTAACTAGGCCATATGAGTTTAATAATAAAAACAGTCGCCCACCACGGCCATGGGAAGTCTAATAGTAAAAATAGTCGCCCAACACAGCCATGGGACACTTCTAAGAGAAAAAATAGTCGCCCAACTCTTCCATGGAAAGTCTAATAATAAAAATGGACTCTTAACTAGGCCAAGATGAGTTTAATAATAAAAACAGTCGCCCACCACGGCCATGGGAAGTCTAATAGTAAAAATAGTCGCCCAACACAGCCATGGGAAACTTCTAAGGGAAAAAATAGTCGCCCAACTCTTCCATGGAAAGTCTAATAATAAAAATGGACTCCTAACTAGGTCAAGGTAAGTTTAATAATAAAAACAGTCGCCCACCACGGCCATGGGAAGTCTAATAGTAAAAATAGTCGCCCAACACAGCCATGGGACACTTCTAAGGGAAAAAATAGTCGCCCAACTCTTCCATGGAAAGTCTAACAATAAAAATAGACTCTTAACTAGGCCAAGATGAGTTTGATAATAAAAACAGTCGCCCAACACGGCCGTGGGAAGCTTAATAGTAAAAATAGTCGCCCAACACAGCCATGGGACACTTCTAAGGGAAAAAATAGTCGCCCAACTCTTCCATGGAAAGTCTAATAATAAAAATGGACTCCTAACTAGGCCAAGGTAAGTTTAATAATAAAAACAGTCGCCCACCACGGCCATGGGAAGTCTAATAGTAAAAATAGTCGCCCAACACAGCCATGGGACACTTCTAAGGGAAAAAATAGTCGCCCAACTCTTCCATGGAAAGTCTAATAATAAAAATGGCCTCCTAACTAGGCCAAGGTAAGTTTAATAATAAAAACAGTCGCCCAACACGGCCATGGGAAGCTTAATAGTAAAAATAGTCGCCCAACACAGCCATGGGACACTTCTAAGGGAAAAAATAGTCGCCTAAATCTTCCATGGAAAGTCTTATAATAAAAATAGACTCCTAACTAGGCCTAGGTAAGTTTAATAATAAAAACAGTCGCCCAACACGGCCGTGGGAAGTCTAATAGTAAAAATAGTCGCCCAACACAGCCATGGGACACTTCTAAGGGAAAAAATAGTCGCCCAACTCTTCCATGGAAAGTCTAATAATAAAAATGGACTCCTAACTAGGTCAAGGTAAGTTTAATAATAAAAACAGTCGCCCACCACGGCCATGGGAAGCTTAATAGTAAAAATAGTCGCCCAACACAGCCATGGGACACTTCTAAGGGAAAAAATAGTCGCCCAACTCTTCCATGGAAAGTCTAATAATAAAAATGGACTCCTAACTAGACAAAGGTAAGTTTAATAATAAAAACAGTCGCCCAACACGGACCTGGGACGCACCTAATGGTAAAAATATTCGTATTTGTCCCATTAAAGACGTGATACATAAAGTTTTTGTAATTTTTAAAAAAAATTCATATCAAAAATTGAATACCTAAGAATATTATTGTACTTTGATCGATTCAAATAGAAATTCATCACGAAAATAAACGATTGAGTTAATTTAAAAGTTGGGTTATGTTTTAAAAATCGACGATTTTTCTTTTTGATTCGATCAATTTTTTTTCAACACGTTTGTTAATGTCGCAATCGAAGTGAAATACTGGAACCTAATTCATAAAAATTACGAATATCCATTGTCATTTGATATATAAAAACAAAAATGTATTTACAAACTTTTTTTTGTAAATCAGTCGATGTAAAAAATATGGTTAACTCTCAAAAATGCGACAAGTTTAAAAATTTTGAATATTTTTAAGCAAATTTAGAGAGAAATAGCAAAAAACCATAATTTGAAAAACTGTCAATTGTCAATAAGAGACATATACATCAAATTCCCGACAAAAATGATCTCATATAACTTCTGATATAAATTTTTTCACACACTGTATGATATTATTTCAGATTTTGACACTTGAAAGTCAATGTTTTTGTGAAAAGAAACGAATTAGTAAAATTTTATTTTCAAATTGTTTAATATACCACAGATTTAAAATATTTATAGATTTTCCTGATGGTTTATCTTGATTTCAAGTCATTTTTCTATACAAATAATTTTAAAATAACAGGTAAAAATTCGATATTTCGACTTTACTTCAGACTTTATCAAAACATTATGAAAGACTGAATTAAGTCGAAACTAATATTGTTTACCTATTATTTTCATAGAAAAACAACTTAAAATCAAGATAAATTACCACGGAAATCATATGAAAAGGTCTAAAAACTAGAAAGTTGAAGAAAATTACTTTTATTAATCAATAAATTTCAATATGGCCGTCAATTGACTAAATTCAATATGGCCGTTACATGACAGATCAATACGTCGTGTTAAATCATAATGCAAGCCCCCTGTATGTTGTAACCAGTTTATAAATAATAAAATTAACTGTTATTAGTAATAATATAAGTATTTGTTAAAAAGAAAAAAATGAATTTCTAAATAAATACTAGTACAACGAAATTTAGATCTCGTACAAACACTCACCTCAGAATATATGAAAAAATAAGAAAAACATACAGATACACTTCATTCCCGCGTGATTCTAACACATTTTGTTCTATATCTTTGGAGATTTCACAAAAACATATTAACTTCACCCATTTTTAAGCGTTTTGATCAAACTCGCGTATTTCTGTTAACTCCTACTCACTTTAGGAACGCCATTTTTCACTTCCAGAACATTCTACTTTGTTTTACGTGTGGGGATTTAACACTATTGATATTGAACATAAATTCACTTTATCACACAGTTTCTTGATTAACAAAACACCTGATATTTCAGAAGAATCCGTTTTTTTTTAATTATGATTAGTTTTATTCGTTTTTATAATGGACTCGTCTACGTGGACGCCATTAAACTACCGATCAAGTTACAATTGACAAGACAACAACAACGGTCATAATTTGTTACTGTCTGACAATGTTGCCGATTTTATTCTAATAAAGGTAGAAGTGGTATTTTTTAAATAAAGTTAGAAAATTGTTTATTTAAACGAAAGAAATTTTTACGATCCGTTTTGTTTAATTTTAAACGTATAGTGGGTGAAAAGTTATAAAATTCGCGTAATTATTTCAAATATTTTTTTAAATACGAAGTTTATTTCGAAAATAATTTTTTGTGATTAGATTTTTTTCCTTGCAACTAATATTTATAATAATATATAGGGTGAAACGGGGTAAAAAATCACACAATAGATATTAAACGAGTTAAATATTTATATAATTGATTATAACTTTAAATTGGCAACGTTGTACTCCCTTCAGCCGATTCATATTTTGTGACCGTGGCTGTTTATTTTCGAGCACAATATTCAAAAAAACTTTTATAAATTAAATTCCAGTAGAATATCAACAGTTTTCCATAAATATTTTAAAGTTTTTTTAAATTCTTCATGTAATAATAAATATACAGAGGGAAAATTTGAGGTTTACGAAAACCTGTCAAAATATTTATGTCAAACGGTGTAAAAAAATAGTTCTAGCGTTAAAAAATGAACACACATCTACCTAATGCACACAAACAGATTAAATAAATAAAATATATAGAAAAAAAAAACAAGACAAATAAAAAATACTCAAAAGATGGCAGCAGTGCCGCAGCCAGCTTCAACATCAATCTTCATGCTCATCGTCGACGTAATCAATGACGTTCTCGTTGTCGAGATACGCATGCGCTTTAACGACGTCCTAATCTTCCGATTTCATCATTTTTTTTTTAATTATTTTGATGACGACATAACAGGTTAAATATCGAATAATTAAGTTAATAAAAGCAAGGAAAAAAAATTTAGTATGACGTAATTAAAGGAAAATTCATTTTTTTAAACATATATTTTTATAAATTATACCGGGTACTGTTGAAAAGTATATTTAAATTGGATGAATTATACGAGGCGTACTTCAAATATTTTACAAACAAAAAATATAAATCTTTATATATTTTTATAAATTTATACCGGGTACTGTTGAATAGTACATTTGTATCGGAAGGATTATACGAGGCGTACTTTATTTATGAATTTATGAATCTTCCTGTAACAATTTTTTTATATACATTTAATTATAAAGCATGCAGATTGTTTAGTAGAAGCTTGGTTATCATCGAAGGTTAGTTACGAAAACTGTACATTTACTGAATACTGTAAAATTCGTTCCACCCGTAGCCCGAAGTGCGAAAAAAAAAATCATTACAACCAAAAATACTCCCACCAAGTTATATTGTTACATGTGAATTAAGAAATATACGTACGTATGTACTTGAGCGAAAAAATTTTTTTCAACTGGGACAACCGGTATAGTAAAATCAAAAATTTTATTTGATTTGATAATTTTTTTCAACAGTTTGAATCGGAAAGAACGATATACGAGGAGGGTTCGTAAATTACAAGTTTTTTTTTCGTTTTGTTTCCAAATTTGTATCAAACGCCAACTTAATGACGTAGCTCATTCAAATTGTGACAGTAATGAAACTGTTGAGGTATGCAGCGTTGCCAAATGGATTTAGAGGTGGGAAAAACAGAAAATCAAATGAAAACTTTACGAGGAAGTGTAAAAAATAATTTTTTGAAACTGGGACAACCGGTATAGTAAGATTAAAAATTTTAAAACGCGCTATTAGAATCGATTTTACGTATGTAAATTCGTTTTTTTCACATTTTTGTTCAATTTTTTCAACGTTTTAAATCTCAAAGTACGATATACGAGGGGGTATCGGAAATTACTATTCAACTTTTTTCATTTTGTCTCCAAATTTGTATCAAACGCCAATTGAATGACGTGGCTTGTTCAAATTTTGACAAAAATGAAACTGTAGAAGTAAGCGGCGTTGCCAAATCGATTTAACGATGGAGAAAACAGAAAATAAAATTTTACGAGAAAATAAAAAAGTTCAATTATTTTATATTAGAGGTGTTATACTAAAAGTTCATCGTTCTTTATTCTATTTCATCGTATACGAAAGCGAAATAATTTTTGGGAAAACTGGGACAACCGGTATAGTAAAATTAAAAATTTTTATTCGTTTTTACGTATGTACATTTATTTCTTTCGCATAGTTCATAATTTTTTTTTTCAAGTTTTGAATATCAAAATGATATATTAATAGAATAGCATAAATTACGAGGGTTAATCGAAAATTAGTCCTCTTTACGTATTTTTCCTCCAAATTACCCCAAATTTCGACAATAATCAAACTGTTAAAGTAAGCGGCGTTGCCAAATCGGTTTAGAGACTAAATTCCGCTTTAGTTTAGTGTCAAAAGTGGAATTTTTCCTCAAATAAGATGACGCTTTCCCAAGTTTTCCTTTAGACTTACAAAAAACGTTGAAAAAATGTTTTCTTTTTAATACTTTCACCAATGGGGTTAAATTCATACTAAATCAGGTTTTGGGGGTGAAAGTGGGATAAGCAAAGGATCGTTTTCCCTCCAAAATATATCAAAACTGGTGCTGGATGCTGCCAAGTTTTTTTATTAAGAAAAATTTGTCTTGATTACGGATATAATTTCATAGAAAAAATTGCTATTTGACACGACTGTTGCTAATTAGAATATGTGTGTGAAAAACGTGGAAATTAGTTCAAAAAACAAGTCATTTAGTGCTAAATCGGAGCTATAAGGTGGATGATTCTTCAAACACAATTTTTAACCGTCATTTTATCCAGTTTTATATTGAGATACGGAGGCCAAACTTCACAGAAACACCATAAAAGATTATACGAACACCAGAAACAAAAATGTTGATTAAAGACATTAGTTCGGGTCAAATTTCGACTAGTTTTTGAAAATGAGAAAAAAACAACGATGACGATTTATAATTTTGACGTTATATACGAGGGAAGATCCTAAAATAATGGGAATTTTATAAAAATCACGCAAGATTAGGTCGGGGGAATGAGGTGCGTAATCAAAGAAGAAACGGTTGATTCGACGATGTAGGAGTATAAAAACTCGAAATTTTCCTCGATCCGGAAAATTGATAGGAAAAAGGAAACGAGAACAAACTAGAAATAGAAGAAACGATTGTAAATGAAAAGAATATCTTCGTATAATAAATAGAATTTCAAGGTGGGTGGAATTGTTATAAGCTCGATTTTTTTGAAAAAACTTTTGGAAAAAAGGTACGAGGGGTGGAAATCGTCGCTAATATGAACGTCTGCAATCGAAATGGTGAAAATGTTTCATATTTTGGTATTTTTTCGAAATTTTTTCACTTTAAAGGCTACAATTTGGATTAAAGCAACAGTTAATAGTAAAAACAAATATACAGGGTGTCAAAATAATCGTTAATATGTCCGTCATCAATACGAAAAAGTGAAAATTTTCATTTTTTTGGTGGAATTTCGAAGTTTTTCCAGATTTAAGGCCATAATTAGTCCACAGCAACAGTTAATCGTCAAAACAAATATACAGGATGTCAAAATAGTCGTTAATATGTCCGTCATCAATACGAAAAAGTGAAAATTTCCATTTTTTTGATGAAATTTCGAAGTTTTTTCACATTTAAGGCCATAATTCGTCCACAGCAACAGTTATTCGTCAAATAAAATATACAGGGTGTCAAAATAATCGTTAATATGTCCGTCATCAATACGAAAAAGTGAAAATTTCTATTTTTTTGGTGGAATTTCGAAGTTTTTCCAGATTTAAGGCCATAATTAGTCCACAGCAACAGTTAATCGTCAAAACAAATATACAGGGTGTCAAAATAATCGTTAATATGTCCGTTGTCAATACGAAAAAGTGAAAATTTTCATTTTTTTGGTGGAATTTCGAAGTTTTTCCAGATTTAAGGCCATAATTAGTCCACAGCAACAGTTATTTGTCAAAACAAATATACAGGATGTCAAAATAATCGTTAATTTGTCCGTCATCAATACGAAAAAGTGAAAATTTTCATTTTTTTGGTGGAATTTCGAAGTTTTTCCAGATTTAAGGCCATAATTAGTCCACAGCAACAGTTATTTGTCAAAACAAATATACAGGATGTCAAAATAATCGTTAATTTGTCCGTCATCAATACGAAAAAGTGAAAATTTTCATTTTTTTGATGAAATTTCGAAGTTTTTCCAGATTTAAGGCCATAATTCGTCCACAGCAACAGTTAATCGTCAAAACAAATATACAGGGTGTCAAAATAATCGTTAATATGTCCGTTGTCAATACGAAAAAGTGAAAATTTTCATTTTTTTGATGAAATTTCGAAGTTTTTTCACATTTAAGGCCATAATTCGTCCACAGCAACAGTTATTCGTCAAATAAAATATACAGGGTGTCAAAATAATCGTTAATATGTCCGTCACCAATACGAAAAAGTGAAAATTTTCATTTTTTTGGTGGAATTTCGAAGTTTTTCCAGATTTGAGGCCATAATTAGTCCACAGCAACAGTTAATCGTCAAAACAAATATACAGGGTGTCAAAATAATCGTTAATATGTCCGTTGTCAATACGAAAAAGTGAAAATTTTCATTTTTTTGATGAAATTTCGAAGTTTTTCCACATTTAAGGCCATAATTCGTCCACAGCAACAGTTATTCGTCAAATAAAATATACAGGGTGTCAAAATAATCGTTAATATGTCCGTCATCAATCCGAAAAAGTGAAAATTTTCATTTTTTTGGTGGAATTTCGAAGTTTTTCCAGATTTGAGGCCATAATTAGTCCACAGCAACAGTTAATCGTCAAAACAAATATACAGGGTGTCAAAATAATCGTTAATATGTCCGTCTCCAATACGAAAAAGTGAAAATTTTCATTTTTTTGATGAAATTTCGAAGTTTTTCCACATTTAAGGCCATAATTAGTCCACAGCAACAGTTATTCGTCAAATAAAATATACAGGGTGTCAAAATAATCGTTAATTTGTCCGTCATCAATACGAAAAAGTGAAAATTTTCATTTTTTTGATGAAATTTCGAAGTTTTTCCACATTTAAGGCCATAATTAGTCCACAGCAACAGTTAATCGTCAAAACAAATATACAGGGTGTCAAAATAATCGTTAATATGTCCGTCTCCAATACGAAAAAGTGAAAATTTTCATTTTTTTGATGAAATTTCGAAGTTTTTCCACATTTAAGGCCATAATTAGTCCACAGCAACAGTTAATCGTCAAAACAAATATACAGGGTGTCAAAATAATCGTTAATTTGTCCGTCTCCAATACGAAAAAGTGAAAATTTTCATTTTTTTGATGAAATTTCGAAGTTTTTCCACATTTAAGGCCATAATTAGTCCACAGCAACAGTTAATCGTCAAAACAAATATACAGGGTGTCAAAATAATCGTTAATTTGTCCGTCTCCAATACGAAAAAGTGAAAATTTTCATTTTTTTGATGAAATTTCGAAGTTTTTCCACATTTAAGGCCATAATTAGTCCACAGCAACAGTTATTTGTCAAAACAAATATACAGGATGTCAAAATAATCGTTAATTTGTCCGTCATCAATACGAAAAAGTGAAAATTTTCATTTTTTTGATGAAATTTCGAAGTTTTTTCACATTTAAGGCCATAATTCGTCCACAGCAACAGTTATTCGTCAAATAAAATATACAGGGTGTCAAAATAATCGTTAATATGTCCGTCTCCAATACGAAAAAGTGAAAATTTTCATTTTTTTGATGAAATTTCGAAGTTTTTCCACATTTAAAGTCATAATTCGTCCATTGCAACAGTTAATCGTCAAAACAAATATACAGGGTGTCAAAATAATCGTTAATATGTCCGTCATCAATACGAAAAAGTGAAAATTTTCATTTTTTTGATGAAATTTCGAAGTTTTTCCATATTTAAGTCCATAATTTGTCCATAGCAACAGTTAATCGTCAAAACAAATACAGGGTGTCAAAATAATCGTTAATTTGTCCGTCTCCAATACGAAAAAGTGAAAATTTTCATTTTTTTGATGAAATTTCGAAGTTTTTTCACATTTAAGGCCATAATTCGTCCACAGCAACAGTTATTCGTCAAATAAAATATACAGGGTGTCAAAATAATCGTTAATATGTCCGTCTCCAATACGAAAAAGTGAAAATTTTCATTTTTTTGATGAAATTTCGAAGTTTTTTCACATTTAAGGCCATAATTCGTCCACAGCAACAGTTATTCGTCAAATAAAATATACAGGGTGTCAAAATAATCGTTAATTTGTCCGTCTCCAATACGAAAAAGTGAAAATTTTCATTTTTTTGATGAAATTTCGAAGTTTTTCCACATTTAAGGCCATAATTCGTCCATTGCAACAGTTAATCGTCAAAACAAATATACAGGGTGTCAAAATAATCGTTAATATGTCCGTCTCCAATACGAAAAAGTGAAAATTTTCATTTTTTTGATGAAATTTCGAAGTTTTTTCACATTTAAGGCCATAATTCGTCCACAGCAACAGTTATTCGTCAAATAAAATATACAGGGTGTCAAAATAATCGTTAATATGTCCGTCATTAATACGAAAAAGTGAAAATTTCCATTTTTTTGATGAAATTTCGAAGTTTTTCCACATTTAAGGCCGTAATTCGTCCACAGCAACAGTTATTCGTCAAATAAAATATACAGGGTGTCAAAATAATCGTTAATATGTCCGTCATCAATACGAAAAAGTGAAAATTTTCATTTTTTTGGTGAAATTTCAAAGTTTTTCCACATTTAAGACCAAAAACAACAGTTATTCGTCAAAAAGTAGCCATTTTTTCTCGAAACATTCTAAAATCTACTACTAGAATCCCGTCAATTAAAGTTCCTTCACCGAAGAAAATTTCTAACTTCTAACTAACGATCAGTATTCAGTTTCCCAAATTATATATATGCGGACATTTCCAATAACAATTAGTCAATATTTATACACAATATTAAGCGCGGAGTTAAGAGAGAAAATCAAACAAAATAAAAAACCAAAAAATCCAAAAAAAAATAAAATAAAAATTACCTTAATAAAAGAAAATTCATCTCCGACAGTCGAATTCGAAGTTGAAGACGAATTAGAAATATTCGAAACGTCGAGAACGTTCATTTCGATCGGTTTCGAGCTACGCCTCCGCATATTTTCGGCCTCTTTAGCGAATTGAGCCTCAACTTCCTTCCTGCGAGCCTCCAGAGTCTCCCTGATGCTCCTCCGAGCCTCCGAATGCCTCAGAACCAGATCGGATTCCGTTTTTTCCCTTCTAGGTCTAACGAAATTCGTCAGAATGTTTTTGGGGGCCGAATCGGTTTTTTTGACGTAATCCATCAGAACCGGTTCGCCGCTCGTCTTTTTCGGCATACCGACGTCGGAGCCCCGCCGGTTATTGAAAATGCCGCTCGAGCGGCCGCTTTTGTCGATGTAAATGGCGGAATGTCGGGAACTCATGGGGAAAAAATCGGAATTCTCCCTCCGGAAACCCCTCAGGAAGGGATTCGATATTTTCGAATCGCTCTCCATTCTTCTGTGTCCTTGTTTATTCGTTTTTTCGTCTTTCTTATTTCCGGAACCGGCGGAAGAAGAAGAAGACGACGACGATTGGGTATTGGGGTTGTTGGTTGTTTTTAGGGGGAAAAATTTATCGAAATCCCAATCTTTCAGAAGGGTGGCTTCGTCGATGTCTTCGACTTTTTTCTTAGCGTCGTCTAAATTAGCTGCGGACTGCTGCCATTTTTCAACAGAAGTATTTACGTATATATATATATATATACACTCACACAATCGGAATAAACGAGAGAGAAAAAAAAAATTTTAGGGGACGTTTAGACGACCGAGAAAGCGAAAAAAAATCATTTAAAATGGAAAAAAAAAATGAAAAAACCCGATTTACAAGCATAAAAATTCATAATACGACAAGTTTTATTTATTCCCGATAGTTTATGAAATAGAGTTAAACGTGGCAACACTGCATATCGTTGATTTATCGCGTTTGGTTTTGTTGTTTATTCCGCCGCGACGTTTATAACCTGAAGAATGTACATTTAGTTATGAGCTAGTCCGGTACTGCTCTTTGTTTACCTTGAGAATTATAATTAAAAATTGAGTGTTTTTAATGAAATTTTTGAAAAAAAAAAATCGTAAATTTTACAGTAAATTCATATTTTCAAAAATGATTAATCGAGAAATTCGAATTATTATTTCAAAAAACCCCAATTAAAAATAAAAATATTTAGATTTTTATTAATGTTATCGTACGAAACGCGTGGGTCAGTCCGACACTGCTCTTTGTTTACCTTGGGAATTATTCAATGCATTCGGTGTTGCCAAAAATTCGATATTTCCTTCAAATCCCAGGATTTCAAATTGAAAATTTTGATATTTAAAAATTGAAGGTTTTTCAAGGGATTTTTTGAAAAAAAAAATTGTAAAATTTACAGTAAATTCATATTTTCAAAAATGATTAATCGAGAAATTCGAATAATTATTTCAAAAAACGCCAATTAAATAAAATATTTGGATTGTTATTAATGTTATCGTACGAAACGCGTGGGTCAGTCCGACACTGCTCTTTGTTTACCTTGGGAATTATTCAATGCATTCGGTGTTGCCAAAAATTCGATATTTCCTTCAAATCCCAGGATTTCAAATTGAAAATTTTGATATTTAAAAATTGAAGGTTTTTCAAGGGATTTTTTGAAAAAAAAAATTGTAAAATTTACAGTAAATTCATATTTTCAAAAATGATTAATCGAGAAATTCGAATAATTATTTCAAAAAACGCCAATTAAATAAAATATTTGGATTGTTATTAATGTTATCGTACGAAACGCGTGGGTCAGTCCGACACTGCTCTTTGTTTACCTTGGGAATTATTCAATGCATTCGGTGTTGCCAAAAATTCGATATTTCCTTCAAATCCCAGGATTTCAAATTGAAAATTTTGATATTTAAAAATTGAAGGTTTTTCAAGGGATTTTTTGAAAAAAAAAATTGTAAAATTTACAGTAAATTCATATTTTCAAAAATGATTAATCGAGAAATTCGAATAATTATTTCAAAAAACGCCAATTAAATAAAATATTTGGATTGTTATTAATGTTATCGTACGAAACGCGTGGGTCAGTCCGACACTGCTCTTTGTTTACCTTGGGAATTATTCAATGCATTCGGTGTTGCCAAAAATTCGATATTTCCTTCAAATCCCAGGATTTCAAATTGAAAATTTTGATATTTAAAAATTGAAGGTTTTTCAAGGGATTTTTTGAAAAAAAAAATTGTAAAATTTACAGTAAATTCATATTTTCAAAAATGATTAATCGAGAAATTCGAATAATTATTTCAAAAAACGCCAATTAAATAAAATATTTGGATTGTTATTAATGTTATCGTACGAAACGCGTGGGTCAGTCCGACACTGCTCTTTGTTTACCTTGAGAATTATTCAATGCATTCGGTGTTGCCAAAGTTCGATATTTCCTTCAAATCCCAGGATTTCAAATTGAAAATTTTGATATTTAAAAATTGAAGGTTTTTCAAGGGATTTTTTGAAAAAAAAAATTGTAAAATTTACAGTAAATTCATATTTTCAAAAATGATTAATCGAGAAATTCGAATAATTATTTCAAAAAACGCCAATTAAATAAAATATTTGGATTGTTATTAATGTTATCGTACGAAACGCGTGGGTCAGTCCGACACTGCTCTTTGTTTACCTTGGGAATTATTCAATGCATTCGGTGTTGCCAAAAATTCGATATTTCCTTCAAATCCCAGGATTTCAAATTGAAAATTTTGATATTTAAAAATTGAAGGTTTTTCAAGGGATTTTTTGAAAAAAAAAATTGTAAAATTTACAGTAAATTCATATTTTCAAAAATGATTAATCGAGAAATTCGAATAATTATTTCAAAAAACGCCAATTAAATAAAATATTTGGATTGTTATTAATGTTATCGTACGAAACGCGTGGGTCAGTCCGACACTGCTCTTTGTTTACCTTGGGAATTATTCAATGCATTCGGTGTTGCCAAAAATTCGATATTTCCTTCAAATCCCAGGATTTCAAATTGAAAATTTTGATATTTAAAAATTGAAGGTTTTTCAAGGGATTTTTTGAAAAAAAAATGTAAAATTTACAGTAAATTCATATTTTCAAAAATGATTAATCGAGAAATTCGAATGATTATTTCAAAAAACCCCAATTAAAAAAAAATATTTGGATTGTTATTAATGTTATCGTACGACACGCGCGGGTCAGTCCGGCACTGCTCTTTGTTTACCTTGTGAATTATTCAATGCATTCGGTGTTGCCAAAGTTCGATATTTCCTTCAAATCCCAGGATTTCAAATTGAAATGTTGATATTTAAAAATTGAAGGTTTTTAATGGAATTTTTGAAAAAAAAAAACGTAAATTTTACAGTAAATTCATATTTTCAAAAATGATTAAATAAAATATTTGGATTGTTATTAATGTTATCGTACGAAACGCGTGGGTCAGTCCGACACTGCTCTTTGTTTACCTTGGGAATTATTCAATGCATTCGGTGTTGCCAAAAATTCGATATTTCCTTCAAATCCCAGGATTTCAAATTGAAAATTTTGATATTTAAAAATTGAAGGTTTTTCAAGGGATTTTTTGAAAAAAAAATCGTAAATTTTACAGTAAATTCATATTTTCAAAAATGATTAATCGAGAAATTCGAATGATTATTTCAAAAAACCCCAATTAAAAAAAAATATTTGGATTTTTATTAATGTTATCGTACGACACGCGCTGGTCAGTCCGGCACTGCTCTTTGTTTACCTTGTGAATTATTCAATGCATTCGGTGTTGCCAAAGTTCGATATTTCCTTCAAATCCCAGGATTTCAAATTGAAAATGTTGATATTTAAAAATTGAAGGTTTTTCAAGGGATTTTTTGAAAAAAAAAATTGTAAAATTTACAGTAAATTCATATTTTCAAAAATGATTAATCGAGAAATTCTAATGATTGTTTCAAAAAACCCCAATAATAAAGAAATATTTGGATTTTTATGAATGTTATCGTACGAAACGCGCGGGTCAGTCCGGCACTGCTCTTTGTTTACTTTTAGAATTATTCAATGCATTCGGTGTTGCCAACTTCAAATATTGCCTTCAAATTGGAGGATTTTGAAGTTTAATTGTTAATATTTGAAAATTGAAGGTTTTTAATGGAATTTTTTCGAAAAATTATTATCGAATTCATTCGGTGTTGCCAAATTTTAATATTTCCTTTAAATCCAAGGATTTTAAATTAAAACTATTATTATTGGAAGTTTGGAGATTAATATAGCAAATTTTTTAGAAAAATCTTGTTTAATATACAGCAAATTTATATTTTCAAAAAGAAAATAAACAAAAAAAATTTTTTTTAAAAAAAGCATAATGAAGAATAGTCTATATTATTATTCATATTAGTCGGGTCAGTCCGGCACTGCTCTTCGTTTACCTTGAGAACTATAATTCATTTCATTCGACGTTGCCAAATTTAAATAATTCCTTAAAATTCAAGGATTTTAAATTAAAATTATTATTTGAAATTTGAAGGTTTATATGAGAATTTCTTTGGAGAAATCTAGTTAATTATACAGGAAATTCATATTTTCATCCAAAAAGTGGGAAAATTACTGCATAAAACAATAATGAAAAAATATATTCAAATTATTATTCATATTAGTCGGGTCAGTCCGGCACTGCTCTTCGTTTACCTTGAGAACTATAATTCATTTCATTGGACGTTGCCAAATTTAAATAATTCCTTAAAATTCAAGGATTTTAAATTAAAATTATTATTATTTGAAATTTGAAGGTTTATATGAGAATTTCTTTGGAGAAATCTAGTTAATTATACAGGAAATTCATATTTTCATCCAAAAAGTGGGAAAATTACTGCATAAAACAATAATGAAAAAATATATTCAAATTATTATTCATATTAGTCAGGTCAGTCCGGCACTGCTCTTTGTTTACCTTTAGAATTCAATAGATTCGGTGTTGCCAAATTTAAATATTTCCTTTAAATCGGAAGATTTTGACATAAAACTTTTTATTGGAAGTTTTTTTTTTGAAAAAAATCGTCAATTATACAAAAAACTTTAATTATATAAATATTTTCTCAAACACATATTATAAAAATAAATAAAAGTCGAGTAAAAAGATTTAAAAGAAAATTGTCGTAAAAAAAACTAAATATTTATCCAAGTCGTCTGAAATATCCCCAAAAAATAATAAAAAAATTAAAAATTGAAAAAAAATACACAAATTCGCTAAAAAAAAACATAAAAATTCGAAAAAATCAACTCACCTTCCGCAGTACAAGCGTCCTATCACCTTGAGACTCTTCGTCATCAGGCGTTGGGGGTAAAGGCCTATTTGGGGCACTAGAAGAACTCGACCCGGAACCCGCCGTAGCTCCCGGACTCGAAACACTAGCGCCCCCCTCCGGAACCGCTCCCAAACCAGCTCTATAAGAGAATTCAGGACTAAAAAACCAAAAAAAAAAAAACAAAAAAAACAAACGAGGAAAAAAATAATGGAAGAAATAGAAAAAAAAACAAAAAAAAATAAAGAATGAAAATGAAAAAAAAGTAACGAATAAAAATAAATAAAAAAAGAATAAATTATATAAAAAAGGGATAAAAAAAATTGATTATTAATAAATTTTATATCAATTTTAAAAAAATACTGTTACGTGTCAAAAATGATTATAATATCGAATCCCCCTCGTATAATAAATATTACTCACAGCGGTTTGGGGGGATCGCTGGCCAACAACGTTCCATCGTTTCTGACTCTCCCGTTGTTGTCTTCCGGTTCCGAATCGGTTTCGCTGTCAACCAAACTGTCAACGTTGTTTCCGCCCGCTTGGTTGGTAGGCGTGTGATTCGCGCCGGAACCGGGCGTTGTGACGACGTTGTTGTTAGACGCCGATTGGGACTGTTTGTAATTTCGGTTGCGAGGTGGCGCTTCGGGTTGTTGAACGCCCAATTCGTTCAGATGCGCAGCGAGCGCGTCCAATTCCTGAAATTTTAAACTTACACTGAGAAAAGTTGCGCGAATAAATCGAATCGATAAATTTGGATGAATTTATTTTGAGAGCGGTAAGAAAAAAAATAAAAATGGAACCTACCTCGGGTTTACGTGCGGGACCCTGTCGTGACAAATGGACATGAAATAAACAGAAGAGCTAAATTAGAGAGAAAGCAGTGCTACCAAAATAAATAAATAAATAAAAATTAATGAATAGAGATGGTACGAATACGTTTTTAGGTTGTTTAGTATGAAAATAAAAAAAAAGGTGGGAAAGATTTTTATGTCATTTGGTATATAATACGAATAAACATTCATATACGAGGGCGGTACTATTTGTAAATAAAAAAAATATTTTCTTTTTTTGGAGGTCACAATTTCGATTTTTTTATGGAAACATTCGATAAGAACTCGAAAAGTTTGAACTATAAACTGCGGACGATGGTAAATTGGACACAATTTTTGTGATGGCATCAATTTTTTTATGGAAAAATTCGATTAGAACTCGAAAATTTTGAACATTAAACTGCGGACGATGGTAAATTGGACACAATTTTTGTGATGGCATCAATTTTTTTATGGAAAAATTCGATTAGAACTCGAAAATTTTGAACATTAAACTGCGGACGATGGTAAATTGGACACAATTTTTGTGATGGGATCGATTTTTTTATGGAAAAATTCGATTAGAACTCGAAAATTTTGAACATTAAACTGCGGACGATGGTAAATAGGACCCAATTTTTGTGATGGGATCGATTTTTTTATGGAAATATTCGATTAGAACTCGAAAATTTTGAACATTAAACTGCGGACGATGGTAAATTGGACACAATTTTTGTGATGGCATCAATTTTTTTATGGAAAAATTCGATTAGAACTCGAAAATTTTGAACATTAAACTGCGGACGATGGTAAATTGGACCCAATTTTTGTGATGGGATCGATTTTTTTATGGAAATATTCGATTAGAACTCGAAAATTTTGAACATTAAACTGCGGACGATGGTAAATTGGACACAATTTTTGTGATGGGATCGATTTTTTTATGGAAATATTCGATTAGAACTCGAAAATTTTGAACATTAAACTGCGGACGATGGTAAATTGGACACAATTTTTGTGATGGCATCAATTTTTTTATGGAAAAATTCGATTAGAACTCGAAAATTTTGAACATTAAACTGCGGACGATGGTAAATTGGACCCAATTTTTGTGATGGGATCGATTTTTTTATGGAAATATTCAATTAGAAATCGAAAATTTTGAACATTAAACTGCGGACGATGGTAAATTGGACACAATTTTTGTGATGGGATCGATTTTTTTATGGAAATATTCGATTAGAATTCGAAAATTTTGAACTATAAACTGCGGACGATGGTAAATTGGACACAATTTTTGTGATGGGATCGATTTTTTTATGGAAATATTCGATTAGAACTCGAAAATTTTGAACATTAAACTGCGGACGATGGTAAATTGGACCCAATTTTTGTGATGGCATCAATTTTTTTATGGAAAAATTCGATTAGAACTCGAAAATTTTGAACATTAAACTGCGGACGATGGTAAATTGGACACAATTTTTGTGATGGCATCAATTTTTTTATGGAAAAATTCGATTAGAACTCGAAAATTTTGAACATTAAACTGCGGACGATGGTAAATTGGACACAATTTTTGTGATGGGATCGATTTTTTTATGGAAATATTCGATTAGAACTCGAAAATTTTGAACTATAAACTGCGGACGATGGTAAATTGGACACAATTTTTGTGATGCGATCGATTTTTTTATGGAAATATTCGATTAGAACTCGAAAATTTTGAACTATAAACTGCGGACGATGGTAAATTGGACACAATTTTTGTGATGGGATCGATTTTTTTATAGAAATATTCGATTAGAACTCGAAAATTTTGAACTATAAACTGCGGACGATGGTAAATTGGACACAATTTTTGTGATGCGATCGATTTTTTTATGGAAATATTCAATTAGAAATCGAAAATTTTGAACATTAAACTGCGGACGATGGTAAATTGGACACAATTTTTGTGATGGGATCGATTTTTTTATGGAAATATTCAATTAGAAATCGAAAATTTTGAACATTAAACTGCGGACGATGGTAAATTGGACACAATTTTTGTGATGGGATCGATTTTCTTATGGAAATATTCAATTAGAAATCGAAAATTTTGAACATTAAACTGCGGACGATGGTAAATTGGACCCAATTTTTGTGATGGGATCGATTTTTTTATGGAAATATTCAATTAGAAATCGAAAATTTTGAACATTAAACTGCGGACGATGGTAAATTGGACACAATTTTTGTGATGGGATCGATTTTTTTATGGAAATATTCGATTAGAATTCGAAAATTTTGAACTATAAACTGCGGACGATGGTAAATTGGACACAATTTTTGTGATGGGATCGATTTTTTTATGGAAATATTCGATTAGAACTCGAAAATTTTGAACATTAAACTGCGGACGATGGTAAATTGGACCCAATTTTTGTGATGGCATCAATTTTTTTATGGAAAAATTCGATTAGAACTCGAAAATTTTGAACATTAAACTGCGGACGATGGTAAATTGGACACAATTTTTGTGATGGCATCAATTTTTTTATGGAAAAATTCGATTAGAACTCGAAAATTTTGAACATTAAACTGCGGACGATGGTAAATTGGACACAATTTTTGTGATGGGATCGATTTTTTTATGGAAATATTCGATTAGAACTCGAAAATTTTGAACTATAAACTGCGGACGATGGTAAATTGGACACAATTTTTGTGATGCGATCGATTTTTTTATGGAAATATTCGATTAGAACTCGAAAATTTTGAACTATAAACTGCGGACGATGGTAAATTGGACACAATTTTTGTGATGGGATCGATTTTTTTATAGAAATATTCGATTAGAACTCGAAAATTTTGAACTATAAACTGCGGACGATGGTAAATTGGACACAATTTTTGTGATGCGATCGATTTTTTTATGGAAATATTCGATTAGAACTCGAAAATTTTGAACTATAAACTGCGGACGATGGTAAATTGGACTCAATTTTTGTGATGGGATCGATTTTTTTATGGAAAAATTCGATTATAACTCGAAAATTTTGAACTATAAACTGCGGACGATGGTAAATTGGACACAATTTTTGTGATGCGATCGATTTTTTTATGGAAATATTCGATTAGAACTCGAAAATTTTGAACTATAAACTGCGGACGATGGTAAATTGGACTCAATTTTTGTGATGGGATCGATTTTTTTATGGAAAAATTCGATTATAACTCGAAAATTTTGAACTATAAACTGCGGACGATGGTAAATTGGACACAATTTTTGTGATGCGATCGATTTTTTTATGGAAATATTCGATTAGAACTCGAAAATTTTGAACTATAAACTGCGGACGATGGTAAATTGGACTCAATTTTTGTGATGGGATCGATTTTTTTATGGAAAAATTCGATTATAACTCGAAAATTTTGAACTATAAACTGCGGACGATGGTAAATTGGACACAATTTTTGTGATGCGATCGATTTTTTTATGGAAATATTCGATTAGAACTCGAAAATTTTGAACTATAAACTGCGGACGATGGTAAATTGGACTCAATTTTTGTGATGGGATCGATTTTTTTATGGAAAAATTCGATTATAACTCGAAAATTTTGAACTATAAACTGCGGACGATGGTAAATTAGACATAATTTTTGTGATGGGATCGATTTTTTTATGGAAAAATTCGATTAGAACTCAAAAATTTTGAACTATAAACTGCGGACGATGGTAAAAAAACAAGTTAATACATTTTTTCATGAAAAACACTCTTTTTGTATGTTTTCAAAACATTTGAAAAAATTGGGGCTCGAAAATAAGCAGTTAGTAGACCTGGAAAACGATAAATACGAATCGGAAACCAAAAAATTGGGAAATTTTCAATCCATAACTAAGAACAATGGTAAATTGGACCTGATTTTATGTTAATCAAAAAAAAACTGTCTCTTAGATCCTTTAAACGCAAAATTACGTAATAAAAATGATTGTGAGTCATTTTCGATGACATACAAGTGATATTTTTCGGTTTTAAACATACGAGGGCGATACGAATCGTAATGAAAACAAGGAAAAATATTTTTTTTCCAATTTTTCGAGTCAATGAAACGTCAAGGACGTTTCATAGTATCAAAAAAGGACGAAACTGAAAATTAAAATCTCAACACAAAAAAAACCCGACAAATTTCGAACTACCAAATAAAGACGATAGTAAATTGGACTTAACTATCGGATAATAATAAAAAAAATAACTTTAGAAAGAAAAAACACGTACGAAAAATAATTTTCGTACAATATACGAGTGGAATACAAAAATAACCAACTAATAAATTGGACCTACAAAAAAATTTCATTATTTAATTAAAACCGACGGTAATTTCGATATATTTCAAATGACATAAACCAGTATTAAAAAAAAAATAGAAAAAAAAAACGAAAAACGTAACAAATTTTGTTAATAAAAACGCTTTCGAACGAAAACTTCATACCATAGGTTTGAACTGATGTTGCGAATTCCTCTGCTGCTGTTGATTTTGCGATTTGGCGGCTCCGAAATTATTATCCGGCGGCGGCGGCAACGGTCTAAAAACACAAATCAAACACATAACAAATATTCGTTCCCGGAGTAAAACAAGTACGCGGCGTACCTTCTAGGCGGCGCCGGATCCGGAACTACGATCATCCTCTGAGGTATGGGCGGTCTAGCCGGAGGTCCGGGTTCCGGTATTTCTTCTCTATCTTTATTTTTGCCGCTTCTCGGCGGCGGTTCGACTTGACTGAGGGTGCGCCCTTCCTGAATCTGCTGGAAATTCCTTCGTAGAGTATCGCCGCCGGGTGCTTGTATGATGCTGCTCGGTTCGCCGGCCGTTTGCGGTTCCTCTTCTTCGTTTTCCGAGCCCGAATATCTGTAATCTTCTCTCTCTTTTTCCTGTTTCCGCTTTTTGCACCTGTCGATGTGATCTTTCAATTGGATTCGCACCTGTCGCTCGGTCGGTTGGTCCCTGATGAACGCGTGTTTGAGCAACTGCTCCGTGTAAGGCCTTTCGTGGTAATCTTTCACTAGAACCGTTTCGATGAAACTGTGGAACTTTTTGTTCCATTTTTTGCTCTTCAATCGAGGTGGGGGATTTCGGGGTATTAGAAACAGCGCCCTCATCGGGTGTAACTATAAAATAGACCGAAATATTTGTAATGCGAACGCGAGGTAAACGCTATATTGTGTTTTACCTCGCATAAGGGCGGTTGGGATTCGGCCATTTCCAATGCGGTGATGCCGAGAGACCAAAGATCGCTACGATTGTCGTAAGTGGCGTCTGGATTTTCGTCGCAAGCTATAACTTCCGGCGCCATCCAATATGGCGTACCGATGAAGGTGTTGCGACGGCCTATCGTACGATCGAGTTGAGCGGAAACGCCGAAATCCACTAAAAATTTGGTTTAAATTCAAAACAATCACAAAAAACATCCGTCTCGTATCCATAGCGTAATGGATAATACAAAAAAACTCCATTCTCCCCCATCGTTCTATTTATCATAAAAAAAATCCCACTCTCTCCCGCCATTCAACCGATCATAAACTTTCCCACTCACTCCTACAGTTTCAACTCCTTACAAAAAGAAACCCCACTCTCTCCCACCGTTTAACTGATTAATAAACTTTCCCACTTTCTCCTACCGTTTAAATTCGTTACAAAAAGAAACCCCATTCTCTCCCATCGTTCAACTGATTAATAAACTTTCCCACTTTCTCCTACAGTTTAAAGTAGTTACCAAAAGTAACCCCACTCACCCCCATCGTTCAGTTGCTTATAAACTTTCCCACTTTCTCCTACCGTTTAAATTCGTTACAAAAAGAAACCCCACTCACCCCCATCGTTCAGTTGCTTATAAACTTTCCCACTTTCTCCTACCGTTTAAATTCGTTACAAAAAGAAACCCCACTCTCCCCCACCGTTCAGTTGCTTATAAACTTTCCCACTTTCTCCTACCGTTTAAATTCGTTACAAAAAGAAACCCCACTCTCTCCCACCGTTTAACTGATTAATAAACTTTCCCACTTTCTCCTACAGTTTTAACTCGTTACAAAAAGAAACCCCACTCTCCCCCATCGTTCAGTTGCTTATAAACTTTCCCACTTTCTCCTACCGTTTAAATTCGTTACAAAAAGAAATCCCACTCTCTCCCACCGTTTAACTGATTAATAAACTTTCCCACTTTCTCCTACAGTTTTAACTCGTTACAAAAAGAAACCCCACTCTCCCCCATCGTTCAGTTGCTTATAAACTTTCCCACTTTCTCCTACAGTTTAAATTCGTTACAAAAAGAAATCCCACTCTCTCCCACCGTTTAACTGATTAATAAACTTTCCCACTTTCTCCTACCGTTTAAATTCGTTACAAAAAGAAATCCCACTCTCCCCCATCGTTCAGTTGCTTATAAACTCTCCCACTTTCTCCTACCGTTTAAATTCGTTACAAAAAGAAACCCCACTCTCTCCCACCGTTTAACTGATTAATAAACTTTCCCACTTTCTCCTACAGTTTTAACTCGTTACAAAAAGAAACCCCACTCTCCCCCATCGTTCAGTTGCTTATAAACTTTCCCACTTTCTCTCACCGTTTAAATTCGTTAAAAAAAGAAATCCCACTCTTTCCCATCGTTCAACTGATTAATAAACTTTCCCACTTTCTCCTACAGTTTTAACTCGTTACAAAAAGAAACCCCACTCTCCCCCATCGTTCAGTTGCTTATAAACTTTCCCACTTTCTCTCACCGTTTAAATTCGTTAAAAAAAGAAATCCCACTCTTTCCCATCGTTCAACTGATTAATAAACTTTCCCACTTTCTCCTACAGTTTAAAGTCGTTACCAAAAGAAACCCCACTCACCCCCATCGTTCAGTTGCTTATAAACTTTCCCACTTTCTCCTACCGTTTGAATTCGTTACAAAAAGAAACCCCACTCTTTCCCATCGTTCAACTGATTAATAAACTTTCCCACTTTCTCCTACCGTTTAAATTCGTTACAAAAAGAAACCCCACTCTCCCCCATCGTTCAGTTGCTTATAAACTTTCCCACTTTCTCCTACCGTTTAAATTCGTTACAAAAAGAAACCCCACTCTCTCCCACCGTTTAACTGATTAATAAACTTTCCCACTTTCTCCTACAGTTTTAACTCGTTACAAAAAGAAACCCCACTCTCTCCCATCGTTCAACTGATTAATAAACTTTCCCACTTTCTCCTACCGTTTAAATTCGTTACAAAAAGAAATCCCACTCTCTCCCATCGTTCAACTGATTAATAAACTTTCCCACTTTCTCCTACCGTTTAAATTCGTTAAAAAAAGAAATCCCACTCTTTCCCATCGTTCAACTGATTAATAAACTTTCCCACTTTCTCCTACAGTTTAAAGTCGTTACCAAAAGAAACCCCACTCACCCCCATCGTTCAGTTACTTATAAACTTTCCCACTTTCTCCTACCGTTTAAATTCGTTACAAAAAGAAACCTCACTCTCCCCCATCGTTCAGCTGCTTATAAACTTTCCCACTTTCTCCTACAGTTTAAAGTCGTTACAAAAAGAAACCCCACTCTCTCCCACCGTTTAACTGATTAATAAACTTTCCCACTTTCTCCTACAGTTTTAACTCGTTACAAAAAGAAACCCCACTCTCCCCCATCGTTCAGTTGCTTATAAACTTTCCCACTTTCTCCTACCGTTTAAATTCGTTACAAAAAGAAATCCCACTCTCTCCCACCGTTTAACTGATTAATAAACTTTCCCACTTTCTCCTACCGTTTAAATTCGTTACAAAAAGAAATCCCACTCTCCCCCATCGTTCAGTTGCTTATAAACTTTCCCACTTTCTCCTACCGTTTAAATTCGTTACAAAAAGAAACCCCACTCTCTCCCACCGTTTAACTGATTAATAAACTTTCCCACTTTCTCCTACAGTTTTAACTCGTTACAAAAAGAAACCCCACTCTCCCCCATCGTTCAGTTGCTTATAAACTTTCCCACTTTCTCTCACCGTTTAAATTCGTTAAAAAAAGAAATCCCACTCTTTCCCATCGTTCAACTGATTAATAAACTTTCCCACTTTCTCCTACAGTTTTAACTCGTTACAAAAAGAAACCCCACTCTCTCCCATCGTTCAACTGATTAATAAACTTTCCCACTTTCTCCTACAGTTTTAACTCGTTACAAAAAGAAACCCCACTCTCCCCCATCGTTCAGTTGCTTATAAACTTTCCCACTTTCTCCTACAGTTTAAAGTCGTTACAAAAAGAAATCCCACTCTCCCCCATCGTTCAGTTGCTTATAAACTTTCCCACTTTCTCCTACCGTTTAAATTCGTTAAAAAAAGAAATCCCACTCTCTCCCAACGTTCAACTGATTAATAAACTTTCCCACTTTCTCCTACAGTTTTAACTCGTTACAAAAAGAAATCCCACTCTCTCCCATCGTTCAACTGATTAATAAACTTTCCCACTTTCTCCTACAGTTTTAACTCGTTACAAAAAGAAACCCCACTCTCTCCCATCGTTCAACTGATTAATAAACTTTCCCACTTTCTCCTACCGTTTAAATTCGTTACAAAAAGAAATCCCACTCTCTCCCATCGTTCAACTGATTAATAAACTTTCCCACTTTCTCCTACCGTTTAAATTCGTTAAAAAAAGAAATCCCACTCTTTCCCATCGTTCAACTGATTAATAAACTTTCCCACTTTCTCCTACAGTTTAAAGTCGTTACCAAAAGAAACCCCACTCACCCCCATCGTTCAGTTACTTATAAACTTTCCCACTTTCTCCTACCGTTTAAATTCGTTACAAAAAGAAACCTCACTCTCCCCCATCGTTCAGCTGCTTATAAACTTTCCCACTTTCTCCTACCGTTTGAATTTGTTACAAAAAGAAATCCCACTCTCCCTCATCGTTCAGTTGCTTATAAACTTTCCCACTTTCTCCTACCGTTTAAATTCGTTACAAAAAGAAACCCCACTCACCCCCATCGTTCAACTGATTAATAAACTTTCCCACTTTCTCCTACCGTTTAAATTCGTTACAAAAAGAAATCCCACTCTCCCCCATCTTTCAGTTGCTTATAAACTTTCCCACTTTCTCCTACCGTTTAAATTCGTTACAAAAAGAAATCCCACTCTCCCTCATCGTTCAGTTGCTTATAAACTTTCCCACTTTCTCCTACCGTTTAAATTCGTTACAAAAAGAAACCCCACTCACCCCCATCGTTCAACTGATTAATAAACTTTCCCACTTTCTCCTACCGTTTAAATTCGTTACAAAAAGAAATCCCACTCTCCCCCATCTTTCAGTTGCTTATAAACTTTCCCACTTTCTCCTACCGTTTAAATTCGTTACAAAAAGAAACCCCACTCTCCCCCATCGTTCAGTTGCTTATAAACTTTCCCACTTTTTCCTACCGTTTAAATTCGTTACAAAAAGAAACCTCACTCTCCCCCATCGTTCAGCTGCTTATAAACTTTCCCACTTTCTCCTACCGTTTGAATTCGTTACAAAAAGAAATCCCACTCTCCCTCATCGTTCAGTTGCTTATAAACTTTCCCACTTTCTCCTACCGTTTAAATTCGTTACAAAAAGAAACCCCACTCACCCCCATCGTTCAACTGATTAATAAACTTTCCCACTTTCTCCTACAGTTTAAAGTCGTTACCAAAAGAAACCCCACTCACCCCCATCGTTCAGTTGCTTATAAACTTTCCCACTTTCTCCTACCGTTTAAATTCGTTACAAAAAGAAACCTCACTCTCCCCCATCGTTCAGTTGCTTATAAACTTTCCCACTTTCTCCTACCGTTTGAATTCGTTACAAAAAGAAACCTCACTCTCCCTCATCGTTCAGTTGCTTATAAACTTTCCCACTTTCTCCTACCGTTTAAATTCGTTACAAAAAGAAACCCCACTCACCCCCATCGTTCAACTGATTAATAAACTTTCCCACTTTCTCCTACCGTTTAAATTCGTTACAAAAAGAAATCCCACTCTCCCCCATATTTCAGTTGCTTATAAACTTTCCCACTTTCTCCTACCGTTTAAATTCGTTACAAAAAGAAACCCCACTCTCCCCCATCGTTCAGTTGCTTATAAACTTTTCCACTTTCTCCTACCGTTTAAATTCGTTACAAAAAGAAACCCCACTCTCCCCCATCGTTCAGTTGCTTATAAACTTTCCCACTTTCTCCTACCGTTTAAATTCGTTACAAAAAGAAACCCCACTCTTTCCCATCGTTCAAATGATTATAAAAAAAATTCCAGTCTCTCCTACAGTTTGAACGCGTTATAAAAAGAGATTCCACTCTCTCCCATTTTTCATTTGAATAAAGATTGTTTGTAGAGGCGTTCCTAGAAGTTCCCATTCAATACGTGTTATGAAAGTTGTTCAAGGTCAACTTTGAAATTTTTAGATTTTTTCTCGTGAACGATTAATTCTACCGAAAAAATATATAGAAACAAAAATTGTATGGCATAAAATTATCTACAAAAAAAGTCCTTATACTTTTTTCTCTAAGAATCACCGTTTCTGAGATATATCGATTCGAATTGAGTGTCAATCGCACGAGTTTCCGAAACATCAGGTAGCAATAGACCAAAGAATGTTTTCATAGATAACTTTTCTAATAAAATTCGCAAAAAAATTGAAAATTGAGAATATCTTCACCAAAATTCAACTCTATGGGAATTTTTGTTATTTACACTAGTTTTTGGTCTAATTTGACTGGGCTATAAACAAGGCATTTTTTTTAAAAATGCATGATTACTTCTAGGATATTTTTTCATTTTTTTTAAATTTTGATATAAAATCAAAAGCCATTTCTAATTGGGACATCGTGTACAATAATTTTTATTTTGCAAACATTCTGGCAACACAGTTTTTATCCCTTATTAATTCAACAACTGGATTTACAGTATCTTAAAATGAAAAAAATATATTACTACTCCCCTAGTAACAACTTTTATTTAAAAATCCCTACTTTTAATATAAAAACAAACAGAAACGTCATTCATTTCAACTTTGACGGCTAATCAAATGTAGAATCGATTCCGAATCAATCGATGAATAACGGAATCGATATGACCCGAGAACACAGAACTAAAACTAAAATTGATTCAACAAACAAACAAACTATTATTTCCATCTTTTACTACCTAATGCTTTTATATTCTGTTTCTTTCTTTCTTTATTATTTCTTCAATTGACTGTGGTCTTTTATTTATTTCACCTATTGCCAAATACTGTCATAATAAAAACATTGACCTCATCTACAAAAAAAAAAGAAACATCTGCCGCTGTAATTTATCATATTTACCAATTTTTTTTTCTTACAAAAATAACTGGGAATTATTTTAATTTAGCGGCATTGGACTTGAATTATTAGGGCAATTGGCCAGGCGTTAATTTAGCTTTTCGTTATTTTAATATCCTCGTACTTTATTTCGAAACGAACAGATGGACGAATTATGGCGAAGTTCCAAATCTAATATTTATAACGATAATGAGAAATCGACGTTAACCATATTTTCGAGTGGTCGATGAAATTTGTTCGCGTAAATACGTACTCGTTTATTATACGAGGTACGATTGACAAGTAAACTATCAATCAAGTCAAAATCTGAATTTACTAAATTAATATACGAGGTACGGTTAACGAGTAAATGATTTATAAGGTTAGCAAAGGGGATGTGAATTTATTAACAAATTTAATGATCTCTACCGGGTAAAATAATATACCAGGTATGTTTGAAAAGTAAATATTTATAAATTTACTAATTTATAATATACGAGGTATGTTCGAAAAAAATATTCTCATTGGTTATAATTATTAATGATTAAACATTTGATATACAAGGTCTGTCAATAAAGTAATTTTTGTTTCAATAAAAACTTGAATTTACTGATGATTCAAATGAAATATCATCTTTCATAATATACGAGGTACGGTTAAAAATTAAAATACCACTATAGACAATATATACGGATATAGTAGGTTTATAATATACGAGGAATGATATAAAAGTGAATGTACGTTTGTTTATGATATACGAGGTCTGTTTAAAAAGTAAATTTTTGCCAAAAATCGTAACATGAATTTACTGATGTTTAAAAAAAATTTGTTCTTTTATGTTATACGAGGTACAGTTAAAAATTAAATTCCTACCATAGATAATAAAGAGGATTTATTAGGTTTATAATATACGAGGAACGGTGAAAAAGCATATGTACGTTTATTTATGATATACAAGGTCGGTTTAAAAAGTAAATGTTTCTTAAAATCAAAACATGAATTTACTGAAGATTCAAACAGACTCCGTTCGTAATAGATATACGAGGTATGTTTAAAAAATCGAATAATGCCATGGTCAATTTACTAATTAACTTATGTTATAATATACGGGGTATAATCGAAAAAATAAATAATAATATCATTAAAAACGATTTTTTTTTGGAAAATAACATGGACTTACCTAATTTAACTTCGGCATTATCAGTTAACAAAACATTCTGTCCCTTAATATCCCTGTGTATGACCTTATTGGTATGCAAATAGGACAATCCCCTGAGTATCTCCCGACAAATGTAAGCTATCCACTCCTCTTTTAACGATTGTCCTTTAGTGGACTTGACAAGATCCGTTACGGACCCCGCCCCGCAGTATTCCATAACCAACCACAATTGGTCGTCTTTACCCGGGGGTGATTTTTTTATAAAGGCCCCGTAATAAGTGGCGATGTTTCGGTGATTGGAATACTTCTTCAGTACGTTTATCTCCAGTTTTATTTCTTCTTCTTCGTCTTCTGTGACGTCCATTACTTTTATGGCGGCCAGTTGGCCGGTTTTTGTGTGTCGGCCCTAAATTTAAATGAGGAAAATGTAGAATTTTGTTTTTTTTTTCAAAATATACAGATTTTTAGATGTTTTTTTTTTAAATATTTGGCGATTTTTTGGAAATATTCTAGGATTTTATGAAAATTTTTAGAAATTTTTGGAAACATTAAGCGATTTTCGAAAATATGGAATTTTTAGAAGTGATTAGAGATTTTTAGAAATTATTTGGTTACTTTTTTAGAAATTTTGTGGCAGTGTTTATATAGGAATTTTTTGAAAATCGATTTAATTAGCAATTTCTTATCTGAATTTGGAATTTTTCGAAATATTTGGCGATTTTTTGGAAACATTAGACGTTTTTTCGAAATATTTGGCGATTTTTTGGAAATATTTGATGTTTTCCGAAATATTAATACAAATTTAGCGATTTTTTAACCAAATCTGGAATTTTTTGAAACGTTGATCGAAATTTGGCGATTTCTTAATTAAATTTGGAATTTTGCGAAATACTTAGCGATATTTCGGAAATACTGGAGGTTTTTCCGAAATATTAATAAAAATTTAGCGATTTCCTGACTAAATTTGGAAATTTTTTCGAAATGTTTGGCGATTTTTTAACTAAATTTGGAATTTTTGGAAACATTTATCGAAATTTGACGATTTCTTGATTGAATTTGGAGTTTTTTTTTTTCGAAATTTTACGTTTACTTGATTAAATTTGGAATTTTTCAAAATACTTGAAGATTTTTTGTTAAAATTTCGATTTTCTAAATCTAATTAACGACCTATTGACAATATTTACTGACTTTTCCATGTTTCATTAAGTGATTCTTCAAACATCACCAAATTTTTAAAATCGTTTAGCGATTTTTTCAAATGTTTAATAATTATTTCAAACCTTTAGCGATTTTTTTCAAGCAATCGGGGATTGATTGATTTTTTTTCAAATATTTGTGATTTTCTCAAACATTTGGTGGTTTATTGAAATATTTAGTGATTTTTCCGAACATTCAGTGACTTTTTTCAAATATTTAGTGATTTTTTTCAAGCATATTGCGATTTCTTTCAAACTTTTCACGTTTTTGCCAAACATTCAGTTATTCTTCTTGCATTCCCAAATGTTTTCGAGTGATTTTTTCAGTCCTGTAGCGATTTTTTTAAACCTTTAGTGATTTTTCCGAAGATTTCGTGGTTTTTCCAGATATTTAGTGATTTTTCAAAGCATTTTGTGATTTCTGTTAAACTTTTCATGTTTTAGTCAAACATTCAGTGGTTCTTCAAGCATTACCAAATGTTTTCCAGCCATTAGTGATTTTTTTAAATTAAATAGTGATTTTTTTCAATTAAATAGTGATTTTTTCGAACCATTTAGCGATTTTTTTCGAAACTGTTAGTGATTTTTCAAGCATTACTACATGTTTTCCAGCCATTAGTGATTTTTTAAAATTAAATAGTGATTTTTTCGAACCATTTAGCGATTTTTTCAAAACTTCTAGTGATTCTTCAAGCATTACCAAATGTTTTCCAGCCATTAGTGATTTTTTTAAATTAAATAGTGATTTTTTCGAACCATTTAGCGATTTTTTCAAAACTTCTAGTGATTCTTCAAGCATTACTAAATGTTTTCCAGCCATTAGTGATTTTTTTCAATTAAATAGTGATTTTTTCGAACCATTTAGCGATTTTTTCTAAACTTTTAGTGATTCTTCAAGCATTACTAAATGTTTTCAAGCCATTAGTGATTTTTTTCAATTAAATAGTGATTTTTTCAAACCATTTAGTGACTTTTTTCAGATATTTAGTGATTTTTTTCAAGCATATTGCGATTTCTTTCAAACTTTTCACGTTTTTGCCAAACATTCAGTTATTCTTCTAGCATTCCCAAATGTTTTCGAGTGATTTTTTCAGTCCTGTAGCGATTTTTTTAAACCTTTAGTGATTTTTCCGAAGATTTCGTGGTTTTTCCAGATATTTAGTGATTTTTCAAGCATTACCAAATGTTTTCCAGCCATTAGTGATTTTTTTAAATTAAATAGTGATTTTTTTCAATTTAATAGTGATTTTTTCGAACCATTTAGCGATTTTTTCAAAACTTCTAGTGATTCTTCAAGCATTACTAAATGTTTTCCAGCCATTAGTGATTTTTTAAAATTAAATAGTGATTTTTTCGAACCATTTAGCGATTTTTTCAAAACTTCTAGTGATTCTTCAAGCATTACTAAATGTTTTCCAGCCATTAGTGATTTTTTTAAATTAAATAGTGATTTTTTCGAACCATTTAGCGATTTTTTCAAAACTTCTAGTGATTCTTCAAGCATTACTAAATGTTTTCCAGCCATTAGTGATTTTTTTCAATTAAATAGTGATTTTTTCGAACCATTTAGCGATTTTTTCTAAACTTTTAGTGATTCTTCAAGCATTACTAAATGTTTTCCAGCCATTAGTGATTTTTTTAAATTAAATAGTGATTTTTTCGAACCATTTAGCGATTTTTTCAAAACTTCTAGTGGTTCTTCAAGCATTACTACATGTTTTCCAGCCATTAGTGATTTTTTAAAATTAAATAGTGATTTTTTCGAACCATTTAGCGATTTTTTCAAAACTTCTAGTGATTCTTCAAGCATTACTAAATGTTTTCCAGCCATTAGTGATTTTTTTAAATTAAATAGTGATTTTTTCGAACCATTTAGCGATTTTTTCAAAACTTCTAGTGATTCTTCAAGCATTACTAAATGTTTTCCAGCCATTAGTGATTTTTTTCAATTAAATAGTGATTTTTTCGAACCATTTAGCGATTTTTTCTAAACTTTTAGTGATTCTTCAAGCATTACTAAATGTTTTCCAGCCATTAGTGATTTTTTTAAATTAAATAGTGATTTTTTCGAACCATTTAGCGATTTTTTCAAAACTTCTAGTGGTTCTTCAAGCATTACCAAATGTTTTCCAGCCATGAGTGATTTTTTAAAATTAAATAGTGATTTTTTCGAACCATTTAGCGATTTTTTCAAAACTTCTAGTGATTCTTCAAGCATTACTAAATGTTTTCCAGCCATTAGTGATTTTTTTAAATTAAATAGTGATTTTTTCGAACCATTTAGCGATTTTTTCAAAACTTCTAGTGATTCTTCAAGCATTACTAAATGTTTTCCAGCCATTAGTGATTTTTTTCAATTAAATAGTGATTTTTTCGAACCATTTAGCGATTTTTTCTAAACTTTTAGTGATTCTTCAAGCATTACTAAATGTTTTCCAGCCATTAGTGATTTTTTAAAATTAAATAGTGATTTTTTCGAACCATTTAGCGATTTTTTCAAAACTTCTAGTGATTCTTCAAGCATTACTAAATGTTTTCCAGCCATTAGTGATTTTTTTAAATTAAATAGTGATTTTTTCGAACCATTTAGCGATTTTTTCAAAACTTCTAGTGATTCTTCAAGCATTACTAAATGTTTTCCAGCCATTAGTGATTTTTTTCAATTAAATAGTGATTTTTTCGAACCATTTAGCGATTTTTTCTAAACTTTTAGTGATTCTTCAAGCATTACTAAATGTTTTCCAGCCATTAGTGATTTTTTTAAATTAAATAGTGATTTTTTCGAACCATTTAGCGATTTTTTCAAAACTTCTAGTGGTTCTTCAAGCATTACCAAATGTTTTCCAGCCATGAGTGATTTTTTAAAATTAAATAGTGATTTTTTCGAACCATTTAGCGATTTTTTCAAAACTTCTAGTGATTCTTCAAGCATTACTAAATGTTTTCCAGCCATTAGTGATTTTTTTAAATTAAATAGTGATTTTTTCGAACCATTTAGCGATTTTTTCAAAACTTCTAGTGATTCTTCAAGCATTACTAAATGTTTTCCAGCCATTAGTGATTTTTTTCAATTAAATAGTGATTTTTTCGAACCATTTAGCGATTTTTTCTAAACTTTTAGTGATTCTTCAAGCATTACTAAATGTTTTCCAGCCATTAGTGATTTTTTTAAATTAAATAGTGATTTTTTCGAACCATTTAGCGATTTTTTCAAAACTTCTAGTGGTTCTTCAAGCATTACCAAATGTTTTCCAGCCATGAGTGATTTTTTAAAATTAAATAGTGATTTTTTCGAACCATTTAGCGATTTTTTCAAAACTTCTAGTGATTCTTCAAGCATTACTAAATGTTTTCCAGCCATTAGTGATTTTTTTAAATTAAATAGTGATTTTTTCGAACCATTTAGCGATTTTTTCGAAATTGTTGGTGATTCTTCAAGCATTACTAAATGTTTTCAAGCCATTAATGATTTTTTTAAAGCAAATAGTGATTTTCTCAATCCTCTAGCGATTTTTTCGGATGTTTTTTCAAACCTTTAGTGATTTTTTTCATACATTTCGTTAACTAGTATATGAAATAATAAAGCATCGACGTATTTTGATATAGCACATTGTATAAATAAAAGCGATACATTTGCACGACCTTGTTTGGTTGTTATTGTGAATTTAAAATCATGTGCAAACATACCATCTCGCTTTTAGTTGACTCATAATGGAAGCTCGTTATCGGTTGAGTAATAATTTACAAATATTAAAATAAGGACAATAGCCTGCCGTTTGCCGTGATTCCTTCAACGAGTTATCTCTACGTTGTAGAATTAAACCATTATTTTCACCAGGAATTACCGAAATAACTCGAAATAAAATAGCGGAAAAATAAATTTAAAAAAAAACAAAAAAACTCTTTTTAGGTATATAATATTTTTATTAAATATTTTTTAAGCTACCTCGAGAGGACCGTTGTACCCAAAAACGACATTTCCCAATCAATTCTAATACAATAACAACCCTTTACATATTTTTTTTCATAATTTTTATACAAGCACCTTTGGAGTTTGGTGATTTTCAAACATTTAGTGATATTCCTTAAGCGTTTGGTGTTTTTTTCGAAAATATTTAGTGATTTTTCAAGCAATTATTACGTTTTTAAAGATTTAGTTTTATTTTTAGTGATAATTTTCAAGTGTTTAATTAGTTTTTCAAGCATATATTGTTTTTTTTCAAGCAATTACTTCGTTTTTTTCAAGCTCATAGAAATTTTTCAAGCAATTACTGGGTTTTTTTTAAATTTAGTGATAACTTTTTAAATATTTAATAGTTTCTCAAGCATTTAGTGATTTTTTTCAAATATTTAGTGATTTTTTTAAGCTACAACAGCGATTTTCAAAAAGTTTTGTGATCTTTTTCAAGTATTTAACAATTTTTTCAATCACTTAGTGATTTTTTCATACATCTTGTGACTTTTTAAGCGACATCTGCGATTTTCAAAAAGTTTTGTGATATTTTTTAAGTATTTAATTATTTTTTTCAAGCATTTAGTGATTTTTTTCAAGCACTTAGTGATTTTTTTTAACATCTAGTGTTTTTTCAAGCAATTACTACGTTTTTAAAAATTTAGTTTTATTTTTAGTGATAATTTGCAATTGTTTAGAAAGTTTTTCAAGCATTTAATGATTTTTTTCAAGCACTTAGTGATTTTTTCATATATCTTGTGACTTTTTAAGCGACATCTGCGATTTTCAAAAAGTTTTGTGATCTTTTTTAAGTATTTAATTATTTTTTTCAAGCATTTAGTGATTTTTTTCAAGCACTTAGTGATTTTTTTTAACATCTAGTGTTTTTTCAAGCAATTACTACGTTTTTAAAAATTTAGTTTCATTTTTAGTGATAATTTGCAATTGTTTAGTATGTTTTTCAAGCATTTAATGATTTTTTTCAAGCACTTAGTGATTTTTTCATATATCTTGTGACTTTTTAAGCGACATCTGCGATTTTCAAAAAGTTTTGTGATCTTTTTTAAGTATTTAATTATTTTTTTCAAGCATTTAGTGATTTTTTTCAAGCACTTAGTGATTTTTTTTAACATCTAGTGTTTTTTCAAGCAATTACTACGTTTTTAAAAATTTAGTTTTATTTTTAGTGATAATTTGCAATTGTTTAGAAAGTTTTTCAAGCATTTAATGATTTTTTTCAAGCACTTAGTGATTTTTTCATATATCTTGTGACTTTTTAAGCGACATCTGCGATTTTCAAAAAGTTTTGTGATATTTTTTAAGTATTTAATTATTTTTTTCAAGCATTTAGTGATTTTTTTCAAGCACTTAGTGATTTTTTTTAACATCTAGTGTTTTTTCAAGCAATTACTACGTTTTTAAAAATTTAGTTTCATTTTTAGTGATAATTTGCAATTGTTTAGTATGTTTTTCAAGCATTTAATGATTTTTTTCAAGCACTTAGTGATTTTTTCATATATCTTGTGACTTTTTAAGCGACATCTGCGATTTTCAAAAAGTTTTGTGATATTTTTTAAGTATTTAATTATTTTTTTCAAGCATTTAGTGATTTTTTTCAAGCACTTAGTGATTTTTTTTAACATCTAGTGTTTTTTCAAGCAATTACTACGTTTTTAAAAATTTAGTTTCATTTTTAGTGATAATTTGCAATTGTTTAGTATGTTTTTCAAGCATTTGATGATTTTTTTCAAGCACTTAGTGATTTTTTCATACATCTTGTGTCTTTTTAAGCGATAGCTGCAATTTTCAAAAAGTTTTGTGATCTTTTTTAAGTATTTAATTATTTTTTTCAAGCATTTAGTGATTTTTTTCAAGCACTTAGTGATTTTTTTTAACATCTAGTGTTTTTTCAAGCAATTACTACGTTTTTAAAAATTTAGTTTCATTTTTAGTGATAATTTGCAATTGTTTAGTATGTTTTTCAAGCATTTAATGATTTTTTTCAAGCACTTAGTGATTTTTTCATACATCTTGTGTCTTTTTAAGCGATAGCTGCAATTTTCAAAAAGTTTTGTGATCTTTTTTAAGTATTTAATTATTTTTTTCAAGCATTTAGTGATTTTTTTCAAGCACTTAGTGATTTTTTTTAACATCTAGTGTTTTTTCAAGCAATTACTACGTTTTTAAAAATTTAGTTTCATTTTTAGTGATAATTTGCAATTGTTTAGTATGTTTTTCAAGCATTTGATGATTTTTTTCAAGCACTTAGTGATTTTTTCATACATCTTGTGTCTTTTTAAGCGATAGCTGCAATTTTCAAAAAGTTTTGTGATCTTTTTTAAGTATTTAATTATTTTTTTCAAGCATTTAGTGATTTTTTTCAAGCACTTAGTGATTTTTTTTAACATCTAGTGTTTTTTCAAGCAATTACTACGTTTTTAAAAATTTAGTTTCATTTTTAGTGATAATTTGCAATTGTTTAGTATGTTTTTCAAGCATTTAATGATTTTTTTCAAGCACTTAGTGATTTTTTCATACATCTTGTGACTTTTTAAGCGACATCTGCGATTTTCAAAAAGTTTTGTGATCTTTTTTAAGTATTTAATTATTTTTTTCAAGCACTTAGTGATTTTTTTAAAGCAATGGCTGCGATTTTTATAAATTTAGTGATATATCTCGAGAATTTAAAAGTTTTTCAAGAATTTAGTGATTTTTTTCAAGCACTTACTGATATTTTCCAGCATTTAGTGATTTTTTTCAAGCACCTAGTGATATTTTCCAGCATTTAGTGATTTTTTTAAAGCAATGGCTGCGATTTTTATAAATTTAGTGATATATCTCGAGAATTTAAAAGTTTTCCAATAATTTAGTGATTTTTTTCAAGCACTTACTGATATTTTCCAGCATTTAGTGATTTTTTTCAAGCACCTAGTGATATTTTCCAGCATTTAGTGATTTTTTTAAAGCAATGGCTGCGATATTTATAAATTTAGTGATATATCTCGAGAATTTAAAAGTTTTCCAATAATTTAGTGATTTTTTTCAAGCACTTACTGATATTTTCCAGCATTTAGTGATTTTTTTCAAGCACCTAGTGATATTTTCCAGCATTTAGTGATTTTTTTAAAGCAATGGCTGCGATTTTTATAAATTTAGTGATATATCTCGAGAATTTAAAAGTTTTCCAATAATTTAGTGATTTTTTTCAAGCACTTACTGATATTTTCCAGCATCTAGTGATTTTCCAAGCAATAGCTGCGATTTTTGGAAAGTTTAGTGAGTTTTTTCAAGTATTTGACAAATTTTTCAAGCATTTAGTGATTTTTCAAGCAGTATCTCCGGTTTTTTGAAACAATTTAGCGATTTTTTTCGACTATTTAATAATTTTTTCAAACATTTACTGACCTTGTTCACATACTTAATTGATAATGAAATTTTTATTACAGCAAAATATTTTTTCCATTATAACTCGTCCGCACTTATATACGAGGTTTGTACAATAAGTTTCCCTTCTCAACACCAACAAAAAAATGTCCCGTTTCGTTATTTAATCGAAAAAAATTTAATCAACCCTCGTATAACTCCCCCCGTACGAATCCACCCTTAAATTTTTAGCCATTTCCGTATGTAAGCTGCAAATCTGGATATAAAACAAACATTCGAAGGCATTTTGTTTATTTTTAGTTTATCTTTATCTTTTACAATGTTTGTTTTTTCAATCTCTTGTTTGTATAAACGGAACTCGATATTTTTGGTGTAGGGATTTTGAGGCCAACCATTAAATTGTTTGTAATGACCAGAATCATGATATTATAGACAAAAATCAATACAATTTCGGTCAAAAAAACGTTAGATTTCATTTTTGGGGGGTGGAAAAGTATTTAAAACTAACTTTTTTAAAAAATTCCATAAAACTGTCTCTAGATCAATAAATTTATAATCGTAAGATAATTTTTTTTTAATAAAATTGATAAATAACGTCAAAAACAGGCATAAAAGTGGTTTCTATATTTTATGGATAGTTTCGAGGGGTTCGAACCTGTATAAAAGGTTGCCTATACCATAAATTCAAGTATAATCACGTTAGCACTAAAAACGAGATTCAATTTTTGGGTTTGAATATTTTTAAGGATAGTCCTGATAAAGATTTTTGTCCTTCTTCATTGTTTTTATTTCATGAGGGTACAAAACGTACTATAATATATTAAATATATTTTTGATGTCACCCTGTAAGTATTAGGTTCAATTACAAAATATTTGGAGAAGAAAAAAGTGTACATAAATAATTAAAAATCATTTTTTTGGAATTTTTTTGAAAAAATTCAATTATTTTCGATTCTTCTTTTTAATTATTTTTTGATATTTCACATCCTGAATTAAAAATTCAAATCAAAACACTTTTCATCATGAAAATTTTATCTTTAAAACCTGAAATTTTTGAAAAAAAAATATTCCGTTGGATTTCAGCTTCAATATGAAAAAATATCATCAGAAAAAAACTGCACTAACCTATTTGACCTCTATAAAATTAAATATAATTTAATGGCATTCCTAATGGACCATAAAACAAGTCCAATGATCTTTCTAATCGGTCTGCCAAAGGCAAAAATCCAACAACTGGATTCCGCAATTAATTATCTGAAATATGCACATCACCATCATCAATTTCTAAGTAGGATTAGATATTAATTTTATGAGGAATTCGAAGTTGGTATCTAAGCCCCCGGACTATAATTCCAACCACCGATTTATATAAATCCGAAATATTCGAAATCTGTAATGCCATAAAATGGATTTCTATCATAATTCCAAGTAAGGCTTGTATGCCAAACACCCTTTTGAATACCAATGAAGATACAGCCACGACCGCGGTAGGAGGTTCAAGGACGGACAAATTTCGTCGCCAAATTCGAAGATTTTTTTTTGTTAATACAGACATTTCATATAAATCGAATATTGAACTTCGTTTTTTCATGAAATAAAACTATTTTTACACGATTTAATATATTTTTAGTTTACCAAATATTTCGTAATTAATGTATTTGTAATAAAAGCAAATATTTACAAAAATCCAAAACTATCTAAAAACCGTTAGCATAGAATGTTACTTTTCTTGATAAGTATTAATCATAAAATTACTTCCCAGAATTAAATAATAGCAATATCAGTAGTAATTTATTTAAAAATACAATTCAAAGTAATAGTAAATACTCAATTTTCATTTTTAAAAAAAAATCTGACACTTAAATTGTTTATACTGAATCAGATATTTTAATTTAAAAGTAACCACGTGTAAAAAAAATGATATTTTAATAAATATAGAATATCGTGAAATTTCCTATAAGAAAAATGTATTAAAAAAATGAGTCCTACCTTATAAACTTGTCCATAAGTTCCATTTCCAACGACTTCGATTAATTCGAAAATCCCTGCTGGATCCTGCAATAAATTTCATATAATAACAAAAGAAAATCTTTCATATTATATGAAAGATACGAAGATGATTCACACCCATAAAGTTGACTTGTTTACAAAGACAATTTACACCGAAACGACAAAATAATAAAGTCTTTGAACTTCGAAAAACGTGTATTTTAATATAATACATTCGTAATATACCTTTAGGGCTGTCAAGTCGATATCATCCAAGGAACAGTTCACCGACGGGGGCATTTGATGCGCCATTTTGATTAAGTTCACTCACTTTACAATCAAAATAACACTGTTACCTATCACTAGTCCGTTCTACACTACGAAATTATAAAAATACATTCATGATATAAGTAAAAATCGAATAAAAATTGCTATCACACTGTTGTTAAATTATAAAATGCATCATTTGTTGGAAAAAAGGTTCAGTAGCTATTCACAAAACATGTTTTCAGACTTCGGCGCACCCTTCTCTGTCGACGAGGAAACGAAGACAGAAGATAAATGGATAGTTGTCTGCTGTTGCCACGACACTGGCGACTAGCAGAGTTGCCGGTGTGTCAATCGAATTGATTATGACTAAAACTGCAACCAACGTAAATAAACAATAATATTTAAACAACATACGACACAGTATTTGTAACAACTAAAGCGAATTATATAATAATAAAACATAAAATAATAGTTTTTATTTATACACTATATTTTGTAAACGTTCATTGGAATACATAGTAACTAACATTATTACAAATTCAAATATCATCATTATTAACCTCATTTCAGTCTGCAGTTGTAAAAAATCGTAGGATAATCTCGTTGGTGGATGTCTCTCACCACGGTATACGTCTCCGCACGAATATTTGCTACATTTTAATTAAGTAATTTGTTAAATTACACCAGTACTATCAGACATTTAGCAAATTTTATCAACAGAAAGTTTATAATGTAATTAATAACCTTTCTCTTTCTTGCACATTGAGATATCTGCTTGAAAACCATACTTTATTTTCTTATATGCACTTCATATTAACTCAATTTTATGATTTAGCATAAAGTTTTTTTAACGGAAAACTTTCGAAACAATTTTATCAATTATATAAAGTTTGATCAATTTAGCAATAAATAATGATTAATAGTCGATTATTATTTGTGTATAATATTTTTTAAATAAAAATAACGTATTTTTCGGCACGTTGGAATATTAAGCACAATCTTATTTATCCTATATCATCATCTGTTCGCATACTACGCGTACGAATTAATAGATGTCTCTGAATGTTACAGAAATATTTATATCAAAACTTAATAGTTCAGCTATTGTTCAAGAGATGTCCATAGGGGTATTGAATAGTGAAAAATTGCAATATTTTAATTTTATTGCTTAATAGTAATTATATGATGATAATTTACGTCCCTGGGAGATTTTTTTTTCAATTTCACATGTTTTTTAAATATTAATCATCGCATGTGGTAAATTTTCGATTGCTTTTTCATGTTTTTTTTATAGATTTGGGATTATCAGGAAGTGGTAGGGTGAAAAATAAAAAAACTAAGTAAAAAAGGCAACTATATATATATTTCATATTATATCTACCAAAAAAAATGTAATACACAGAAAATAAAAAAATTTAGAATAAATTACAAAGCTAAAGACTAGTTAGTTGGACAACTTTTGTTTATAAATACAATTTTTTTCAATTAAATACCATCCTGTGTTTTTTTTTATTGCTTACAAGTGATATGCAGTTGTCATACGAGAAAATCTAATAAAAAAGCTGTAAAAAAATCGCGAAAATGATACTGGATATACGAAAAGAATCAAATTAATTATAAGTAAACTTACAAAATAAATATGGCTGCTATCTACACGTCATATACTGATTCCACAGCTATAACAAGTTTTATATATTCGTAACTATGAAATGAAAAGAAAAAGAAGAAGAACATACGTCATTTTATTAAACAATTCAGTGACTGAATGACGTACAAGACATGGTATCTTTATATAACCATTTACAGGGGGCGATCAATATTTATAGTAACACCAAACGTATGTTTTAAATATTTTTCATACGATTTATTATACAATTAGTACAAAGGGGGGATTTATATATTGAAATTAACGAAAATAAATACGACGAGACAGCAAAATGGCAGATTTAAGGTTTCACAAAATTTTTTTTTTTTCGTGATATTTCGGTATTCAAAATTGGTTGAAAAAAAAAATAATTAGAGGGAGTTTGATACTTAAATTAATCGTAATAAATATATTATTATATAACAAGTATTGTTCTGTGTGTAACTGGCCATAGATAAATAATTTCATAATTATTTATTCAACATTTATATAATTTATTTTTTTTTATGAAACCTCGTTATTGGAAAATTACTCTAACAAGCTAGACGAATTTTTTTCCTAACCTAAATGCATATATTTTCAATTTTTTTTGTTTAAATCTGTTCGTCAAACTTGTTAAAACGAAATAAACGAATTTTTCGATATCTAAATTTTATAATTATTAAATAATAAAATAGATCAATCACAGACAATTCTCAAAATAATTTAAACAATTATTATTATAATCTAAAAGTCTATCTACACGCATCCTTACTCGCACACAATCGAAATAATTGAAAAGAAACACGAAAAAAATCGATTTCGTTCACTGGGAATGTAAAATAGGGAAAAAACTGAATACCAATAATTTATTTTTAGTTATAATACTAAATGTGTAAAACTTTCGACTCCACCTCGTATAATAATGTTCAAATGAATTATTTATAACGTATAAAGTGTGTAATGTTAATATTAATCATTCTGTATATCGAAAATAGTCAAAACTAATAACGAAAATTTCATTTCAAAGTATCCAATAGAAAATATTTCGACTCCACCTCGTATAACAATATTTATTGTATATTAAACTTCGAATTTTATGTTAGTTATGATGAAAAGTGTGTAATGAAGATCTAAAACACCCTGTATATCGAAAATAGTCAAAACTAATAACGAAAATTTCATTTCAAAGTATCCAATAGAAAATATTTCGACTCCACCTCGTATAACAATATTTATTGTATATTAAACTTCGAATTTTATGTTAGTTATGATGAAAAGTGTGTAATGAAGATCTAAAACACCCTGTATATCGAAAATAGTCAAAACTAATAACGAAAATTTCATTTCAAAGTATCCAATAGAAAATATTTCGACTCCACCTCGTATAATAATATTTATTGTATATTAAACTTCGAATTTTTTGTTAGTTATGATGAAAAGTGTGTGATAAAAATCTAAAACACTCTGTATATCGAAAATAGTCAAAACTAATAACGAAAATTTCATTTCAAAGTATCTACCTCATACAATAATGTTTATTGTATATCAAACTGTGAATTTATTATTAATTATGATATAATGACAATATTAAACACTCTGTATGCCGAAAAAATTTAAACGTATTAACAAAAATTTTATTTCAAATGTATTTAATGAAAAACCTTTCGACTTCACCTCGTTTAATAAATTCTTCTTTTTTTATAGTTTCAATGCACGATCATATGTGTAATACTGCAAGATTCTCAATCACAGAACTAACACTAATGATACTAAAAAATAGCTTTGTTCGCAGATCCGATTCCGAATCAGGACCGATCGAATGTGAACTTGTAGTTTGCGGGAGAGAGAATCATCGACAACTTTGAAAGTCCGTATGCGATCGAACTGATTCGGAATGACACCCGCGAACAAAGCTAATATTAATTTGATTAGTATCGACGCCATGAATCAGAACTGTCAATAATTAATAAGGTTATGTAGAAAATTATAATAAAATGTAACGTTTTTCACTGAAAATTCAATATACACTTCATTAAAGACTAGAATTGGTTGTCAAATTTTAAATTTCGATTTAAACGAACTCAAAATCGATAGTTTTTTTCCTATTTTACAAAGTTTTAACGAAAAATTACGGGATTACAAAAAGTGCCTGTTTGTGTGTATACGTGTATTGATCGTAAATCGTAAGTAGCTGCAAAAATTTTACTTCGAAAATGAAATAATAATATTTCGATATAAGAATTATCATAATTGGCAACTTTTAATACTTATAAAGTAATAGCATGTCACAACAAAGAGTTTACACATTCGGGGAAGTTATAAAACTACAATTCCATTCGAAAATTGATTAAATTCACGTTATTTGTATAAAAAAAATTGAAAGTTCATTTCGAATTTATGCTACAGAAATCAATTTATCAAGAAATTTTTCAAAAAATTTCTTGTATCTATAAATAAGGTTATTAAATATAAATCCTCACTAGAATTCCAAAATTTCGTTATTTTCACTCTTATTTTGTACCATACACTCATATACCTAAATTTTTATCATTAAACCCTTTAATTATTATAATTACGTCGATGTGCCTCCTTCCAATTCCCATTGTAACATTAAATAAATTTCTTTTTATTGTTAACTGATTGTTATTAACCGATATTTCAACTTTAACGAACGACCCCGTATAATTTCTTTCGTTTTTATTTATATTAATTTCTTATAGCATAAATTTTTTTAAAAATTTTAGATAATAGTTTTTTTTTCTCGTTTTTATCAATCGTAACTTAAATTTTTTCTCATTAAGTTTTGAGCTACTGGTTTCAAGTGTTTAAAGGTACAAAATTTTCTAAAAAAAATAAGTTTTATTAAGACAAATTCGTTGAAAATACGTTTTATTAAAAATTTGAGCAATTTTAGTGTCAAACGGACTTCAGAAATCAACAAAGTAACAATTTTGGTATCGGTTGTTGGTAATCACATTGTATATTATACCAATAATCACGATTACCCTATCAAACGAGCGTCTCGAACACTTTTATCATCTTCAGAGACCTAAAGGGGTTTCAAAATGATTTGTTTCGTTTTTTAGTTCGTTTCAAGGTTCTGAAATATGAAAATTGGAAAAAAAATGATTTTTTAGTTATAAAAACATCAATTCGACGTTTTAATCGAGAGTATTGATGCAATAAACCGTTTTTTTCTCAATTATAGTCATTTTTTTGGTAAAAAATGAACCAAAAACAATTTCGATTCTAATTAACTACATTTTAGTTATATTCACACACCCTGTATACTTCACGGTTTGATAATTGAGGTTTTCTCGAATTTTGAAAGTTATTGAGATAATTTTTTCAAAATAAAACTAACTAAACTAATTTTTCCATCATTATATGAAAAACAAATAATAAATGATAACCATATTTATCGAAATATGATTAATTAAGGACAAATATGTTGATTAATTAAATCAAATTATGTTCTAAATAAAACGCAATAACCAATTAGCAATTATTTTCATTTATAAATAATAACATAACCTCACGTTATAACGATATAGATAAAATGTTATCTCAAGCAGAATTTTTCAAGTTACGATCGAAAAAAAAGAAGAATAAAAATGGCACCATTTAAATAAATAACATTCGACACTTCAATCACTCTCCTATTATAACCACACTTTTTCACTCACGTATCCGTTTTATTTATAATTCTCTGTTGTTATTAATTAATTTTTACATAAAAAGTCTGCATTTCCACGATATAATCACTAAAATCACCAGAGAAGTAGGAGAATTCCTACTGCCGTTACCGCCCACCACGTGCACGATCGGTGGTTGATCGTGCGTAGTCGGCGGCTTCGAACCAGCTGTAGGTTGATTATTATTAATATTCACGTTATTCAAATTGTTACGTTGTTCGCCTTCAATATAATCTGTAAATAATTAAATTTCGTTTATATAGTTTATATAAAAATAAATGAATATATTCAAAAATAATCGACGTACCATTAGTTGAAGGTCCGTCGCCCGATCCCGATCCTCTCACTTCATCTTCTTCGTCTTCGATGTCAGGACCGGCTCCAGAACCTGATCCTTCGGTACCGTCTCGTTGCATATCGGATTCGGAATAATTAGGACCCACAGAACTTATAGCCATCTAGACATAATAATTACGTAATATTTTTTTTTTAATTTAATATACTGAGGAAAATATAACAAGAGTTGATCGAATCGATTTATAATCGATATAACTGAATACGGAACTGTTATGATTCTCGAACTGTTCCGACTAGTATTCGAAGGTTACAAAATTGTTGATTGTAATGGACACAATGTTGTCAGATCTCTATATATATTTCAGAAATTGATCTAAAGATGTTTATAAATCGGTTCTCATCTATTTTTCGAGGGAAATTATTTAGAAAAAAATTATGTTTGGTATATTTTAATCTTATATACAGAGTGAAAATTTATTTATTCATAAAATAATCATTTTATTTATGAAGTTTTGTTGAATTTGACAATACTGGTATTTGTACTAGATGCAATGTTGATATTAATGAATATACAGGATGTCCCAAATTTTGATTCGAGATAAAACTTTAGAAATGCGTAATTATGTACATGTATTGTATAAAAAAATTAATTTTAATCAACAAATCTGAGAATTTTCCAATTTTATTAATATCTCTAAACTTTTATAGTGTGAGTTTGGTAATTGTGGGGTTCACCCTTTTTGTCATAAAAAATAAAAAAAAGTTGATATTTTCAATATTTTGTTGATTTTTCAAATTTGAAATTTCAAAATCAAAATTTCGACAAATTTTTTTGGCAAATAAAAAATTTTTTTCGTAAAATATATTAAAAAACGAACAGGTTATTAAACTTTTTGAAAAAGCTAGAAATTATCTCATTTATTCTACATTGATGAAAAATCATGAAATCGACATTTTTAAAAATTTTTTTTAACACACTTAAGACATAAATGGGACTTTAGTTCAAAAACCAAAATTTTAATTTTTTTGTTCGATTCGTGCAAAATCTAGATCGATTTAACTAATTTTTATTTCAAATTTCATTAAACTTACATGAAAAAACTAAAAATAATAATATAATGACTAATTTGACATAACTATTAAGTAAAATCAACATATAGAAATTCTATAGAAATTTAGAAGTACGGTCCTGACCACTCACATATTTTCGTAATACACCCTCCCACAATACGATCTCACTGACTATTGGTCAGCGATTGCTACCTAATCTTATAAGTAAACATATAAATATCGACTAGTACCGCCCCCTAGTGTTCAAGTTATTATTTAATAATAATTTAAAAGTTAACTGTAATAGCTTTCAATAGATGGTGATTTCAACTACACTATTTTGACGTCATACAATAAAACCGCATAACGAACAACGTGAAAAAACTTTTAGATTAATGGAACAGTCCCGTCTTAAGGATCGTCTTTGTTTTATTTCGTTTTAAATTTTTTCCAAGAAAATTATTTCTGTCTTTGACACTTCTGTTAATTTAATTTCATTATGAACAAAAGTCGAAGTAAAACGAAGAAATATTCCAAGTTTCGCGAATAGTTTTATCTAACAATAGACTCGATTTGAGTTATTACCTGGGAGACTATAGCGTGCAGACACAAATAAAACAACAAGAGGAAAATATATAAAAGAAGAAAATCGTGGACAGATTCGATTGTTTTACGTGATTACGTGTTAAAAAATAATTATTTTCCGATTGTTAGGTTATGTTCGAATATAAATACTCACGTGATGTACTCGGCGTAATTTGTCGACTAAATTCGCTACTCTGGGATCGATGTTTTGCGTATCGGTATTGGGTCTGACTTCCGGGTTATATTTTTGATTGTCGAAGCCTACTTCGACCACGGTTTTCGTATATCTGAAAGGGAAATGTCATTTTTATAATACGAGGGACGTTCTGAAATTAAAAAATAATATATGTAACATTAAATATTCGATTTTCTTCAACTACCGCCACGATACATTCCGTATATACAGTGTGGATATTAGGTGTCGATATATACAGGGTGGAACAAGACTAAGTGACATAATTTGAGTTTTTTTCGAAATACGACACCCGATATGACATTTTTTTAAATAATATTGGGTATTTGAAAAAATTTGTGAGTTTTTTGATATAAAACTGAACATTTTTTATTTTAATTGTGAATTTCGAAGTTCGCAATGAAAATGGCGTCCGGTTCTTTGATTTCAGATAAACTGAAAATATGGCAACACTGTAGTGTTACGAAAAATAACTTTTGGAACTCGATTTTTTTCAACTATCGTCGCGATACATTCCGTATATACAGTGTGGGTATTTTGTGTCGATATATACAGGGTGGAACACGACCAAGTGACATCATTTGAGTTTTTTTCGAAATAGGACACCCGATATGACCCGTAGTAAATCAAAAATCACTCTTAAAAAGATTAGGTACATACAGGGTGGGTCTTAATAATTTTATTTCATGTTTCGGAAAAGTTTTTTGACCTTTCGTTAATTACGAAAAGCAATTTTATTTAAAAAAAATGACGTAATGAATAATATAAGACCATTTTTACATGAAAAAACTCATTTTGGAATGATATAATGACAACTGTGGAAAATTTTGTAAAAATAACTTTCGAAACTTGATTTTTTCGAACTACCCTCGTAACAAATCAAAAATTTGGTACATACAGGGTGAGACTTCGTAATATTTCCTAAAAAAAGTTATAACAAAAACACACATTCGCCTTACGAGTGAAATACGTCGGTATATACAGGGTGGTCATAATTACGAGACAAAAAATACGTTTTTCATTGGACATGAGAAGTTTTATCAAGAAAACTAAGGGCATTTGAAAAAATTTGAACGTTTTTCGACTTACTCTGCTATCCTTTCGCCGTTCCAACATTGCTGGTCTTTCCTTTCGGCGAAGGAAGGGTCCTGGCAAAGGGTATTCGCCAAATTAAGGTAGAAACCTTTAGTTTTAGCGATCGCCGATAAGAAATGGGAAAGTTCGTTTTCGGGTAACGGTGAAAAATTCGTCGGATTGGTACTACGAGGTTTGCCATTCATCGGCGTCGGTGCTGCCGTGCTGGTTTCCGCTAGAAGGGGATTTTCTTTCGAGGAAAATTCAGCCGAACCGCAAATTTTCCTAACCTGGAATGTTGAATAAACACCTCAGAAACCATTTTTTCCTTACCATATTTGAAAATTACATTTTTGTATTTATACGTTTATCCTAAAGAAGTTTTCGATCAACCCTCGTAGTTTATTAAATTGATTATATGATAAAATACGTATTTCTAAGTAATTTTACGAGTTTTTAATCTATTTTAGTCGATTAAATTTTATCAAAATATCAGATTTTATAAGTTATAAAAAATAATTAACGAAAAATTTTGACTAATTTTTAAATACACTTTAAAACACCCCTGTATCTATTTCAATAGGTAAATATTGACGAAAAATCATTACAAATTAATTTTTTTATAAAAATTATAATTTGTTATATATAGGGTGTGTGAAAAATTCGGTTAACGCGACAGCCATTTTGTATTCTCAAATTTTCACAAATTAATCGTTAAAAAAATTATTTTTTCGAAATCTATTTTAATCATATTATATAACAGAAAATTTCCTACAATTTTGATTTCTACAATTTTTTCGTACGAACAAAAATGAAATAGATATCGTCCTAAACGTCTCAAATTTTAAATAACCTACTAGTCAGGCAACACACAATACTGCAGTGTGCGGCTTTAAAATGCCGTTAAAGGGAATATCACCATCCAAAAGATTATTTTTCATTCGGTTACGACGTCGTAGCCCTAAAATCAAAATTAATACTTCCCACTCCCTCATTCCCTAGGGAAGAATAATAAGTTCCCTTTTCGCAACATTTCCACCCTTATATATTCGTATTTCGTTAAATTCATGGTTATGGTTTGGTACGGGAAAGATCAAAAAAGAAAACAAATTACATAGTTCAAATAGGATAAAATTTCGATACTTCCCGTATATATACTCATAAAGTAATTAACAAATTCACGTTTTGTTTAATAATTGTTAAACCGAAATTGAAAATTAATTGTTAACATTCTTTTTAAAACATATACGGCAACGCCGTTACAAAATAAACAATCCACCTGTCAAAACTTCTTCTTTTTTTTTATTTTCATAAATAACCTTCGACAAAACGAAACGAACAGCCAGACATTCATTGACATGGAATGCGCAAGGTGCGTCCGTACGGACAAATAAAAACGGTGCTTCGGTAATATTCTATCAGTATTTCAAGGGGTACGTGTATATATTTACAGGTTAAACCGGCTGGTTGCTAAACGAGCCGCAACTCGATTTTGTTTCCAACAAAAAAATCTCAAGGTTCACCGTACGCGTTAGACACCTTACGCCCGCGAGAAATTCCCTAGATGCGCGGAGTTGCCAAATTTATTTATAGTTGGTAAAAACAAATATTTTCGTACAAATATTTATAGATATAAATTTAAGGTAAGTGAATACAGGGTCGGACTATACGATAAATTAAAATGAATTGTGATATCGAGAAAAATAAAATTGGTACTAAAGTAACGTGTACGATAAAAAAACAAAGTTAATTTACATAGTTTTCTGTATTCGTTACGCCATCTATGTGTCTAAAAGTGAAAACTAATTAAAAGAAAGCTGTAATCTTTGTTGATATTACAGTTTTCTGTAATATATACGAAATTCTCGTACAGGAAAAACGTTTCTCGGTAATATTTATAGATAAACAAATACCGTCTTAGTATCCCGAGTTAATGGATTCAATTCTAGCTCAAACTATAACAAATAAACACCTCTAAGTGCCTACATTAAAGAAATAGCCAAGTGCTTAATTTAATTACAAATTTAGTAAGACAATAAACTTTGTTTATTTGAAATTTTAGTCGATTAACACGGTTTTAAATAGAATATACATACAGGGTTAATCGAAAGTGTGGGAAAATGTTCAAGTAACGTTCGCCATCTTGTCATATGTGTTCCATGAACTGTCAATTGTTGTATGATACCGTCTGTCGATCGTGTCGTGTTTTCTATGATCCACCCGTCATGTGTCAACTGTCGTGTGTCACTTTTCATCTGTCAACTGTCCAAACGTCCATTCTGCTTCTTTTTAACCACATAAATGGCGTTTTCGAACTATTAAAAATGTCAAACCTCGTAATATTTGTATAAGAATCTAATCTGAAAACAAATACCCGGAATATTCCATACAATATAAGCCGGTCAGCTGATTTTCTCACGCGATATTGCAAAAAATCTCCCGACACGCAAACCCTGTAGCTATTTAAAGACGACGCCGTTTTACCGAAGCCATTACGAATATTCAATCACGGAAAATCATCCAATATAATACGAATTTGGGACAACCTTTATAATATAAACTCCGCATCAATATTCTTTGAATGAAATTGAGCTTGTTGCCGAAGATATTACGGCCCTTAACCTCTAGACACTTTTCAATTTTTCCAGGCGAGATGAAAAGCTATAAAAGACGTTTTCCGGTGATAAACTACACCGTTTAGGGAAAATTAAGTCACCAGCAAATTTATTTTCGTTTATTTATAGCCGTTGAACGTTTTTATTTATTGCTTATTGTAAAAAAAATTATTTAAAACCGGTCCTGTATTAGTCGAATATTCCATCGATACAAATCTACAACGTTTCCGATCGATTATGTTCGTGTGGCTTCGGCGTCTAGTAAAGATGGAGGCGCTACAATCATGTAAAGCTTGACGTTTAATTTCTAATTATATAATTACGATTTTGCTCATTTTAAATCTAATTTGAGTAATAATGAACACATTGAAATATTTATAGAATCACTTATCCACTAGTTAAATCGAATATTTAATCATATTTAGTTGTACAACTGAAATAAGTGACGGTTCCAAAATGTCTACGCCATGTTTTATCCTTAATAATAAATTCGTATACCCATGCGAGATTTATATTTCTTTTTATTGTTTTCGTATTTGCTTAGTTTTTTATATAAATATTACAAACACGGAAATATTTATTTTTATATCTGCCGATAAAGAAGAGACCTAACCTGTCAATCAATATAATAAATATTATAATCGTTTCGTTCGGTAGTGAAATAACAAAATCAGTCATTAGGAAAACTTTATGTCTTGATCAGCCGTATCGATTTCCCGTTTCTATATCATTAAATTGTTTGTATGTCTATCGATTGAAAAAGCGAAACGATTGGCAGACCTGAGGCGCCACCATACGGAGTTTTATACGTATTTCCGGCAACTTGAAAATTATGAATGCTAGAGATGGGACATTTTATAGCGTCTAATATTTATTTACGTGGTTAATTTTTAGAAATAATTGACTATTTTTTAATCTTAAATGATTATAATGAATTTTAAATATGTTAATATAAAAGAAATGACTATTTTGATTTATTTCTAACTGCAGTATCGGTTCCCCCCATCGATAGTAATTACGTACAACGGTATTTCTCTCGTAATAATAGACTACATCAGTTCCGTCGCATTGCAGATTATTCCCATAGGAAATACGTCAAATCTTATAAATAATTAAAATAAATTTCTAGACCAGCATAGTCGCGACTCGAGATAAATAGTCGGCACTTCCTAGTTGCCGTCAGGCTTTTTAGTTACCACAGAAATCAACGTCGTTTCTTGGAAATATGTCTACGCCGTTTTTTTATAGTTACCACTACAATAGAGGTGGGAAGTTATATTTGAAAATGTAACGGTTACTGATAAGTAGAAAGTCATTTACGTACGACAAACTGATTTTTGACAAATGAAAAAAGTTATTTCGTCATTCATTTTCATCATAAAAAACTTCGATGTTTATGATCGAGTCAAAGGCTATTCTAATATCTATAAATTCGTTAATATCTATTTTAAATGAATTGTTCGTTTTCCACTTTCTTTATTAAGCGTCCAGTATAAGTAATACACATTCTGGAAACTTATATACAGGGTGAGAAGATAAAAAAATAAAATTTGTATTTTCTTTCTTTGATATTTAAGATAAAAAAAAAGATATCGAGATACTGCTTTCATTAGCATTCTAATATACAATTTTACTATATTTTAATTAAAAAAAAAAATCATATTACTGTCGTTAATTAATAAAAAATTTTTTCCATTTTTGTACTATTACAAAAAATCGCGCTCTGGCGGCAATATTAAGCATTAGATATACCATGGATGACATAGGTTTGATAGAACAATTAATGCTTGTTCAGATGAGACCAAATTTGTGAAAATCAGTTCAGTCGTTTTGAAGTTATAGCTATTTATTCAAAATTACCCCCCACTACTTTATTTTTATAGATACGAAAAGACGTATTTTACAAAAATTAATCGATTTATGATTAATTTCAAGAAGCATTTACTTTTAGTGAATTTTTTTGACACTATCTTGGAAACCTTGAAATATTTCCTATAGTCAATCACCCGGTATATTTTTTATCGTGCCAAATTTTACAATATAAAATTACTTGGAAGGCACAAAGTTTTACTTGTATCTCCTAATTACATTTCCATCTAGGGACATTAAAAACTTTCAGTCACTTACTGAAGTTCCAACAACTTCGAGAAATTGCAGCCGCCAATTCTTCTCGTCTTTAAAACAGGTCTTTGAAAAAAAAACTCGATTGTACGACGTTCCTATTGAAATTTCCAAGTAACTAAAATTTAATTTGAAATAGATACGGTCCTGTTCATGTATCCCTCAATTCAATTTGGAATAGATACGGTCCTGTTCATGTATCCCTCAATTCAATTTGGAATAGATACGGTCCTGTTCATGTATCCCTCGTAAATTCATCAATATAAATTTAACAATTCAATTTGGAATAGATACGGTCCTGTTCATGTATCCCTCGTAAATTCATCAATATAAATTTAACAATTCAATTTGGAATAGATACGGTCCTGTTCATGTATCCCTCGTAAATTCATCAATATAAATTTAACAATTCAATTTGGAATAGATACGGTCCTGTTCATGTATCCCTCGTAAATTCATCAATATAAATTTAACAATTCAATTTGGAATAGATACGGTCCTGTTCATGTATCCCTCGTAAATTCATCAATATAAATTTAACAATTCAATTTGGAATAGATACGGTCCTGTTCATGTATCCCTCGTAAGTTCGTCAAACTGAATCTTTCATGTTTGGGGAGACCGATTAGAAATTATATTGTTCAGTTAATATAAATATTTACTAGTTGTAGATTGAAATTTAAATAACGGATTTCTATAACAAGTATTGCGTAAATAAAAATAGCAACTAAACGCTTTTATTCCCATTACCAATATTTATTACTTGTTCTAGAAAACGATATGAAATATTTTACGACTTTATCAAATGTCGCATAATTGCGAATAAATTCCTTGTACGTGGCAAACCCAAGTCGTTATGAATTTTTTTCTTTCCCTTCAGGTGGAGACATAGATAGCGTTCGCGAATAAACGCCTAACAAAATAGTATTTGCTTGGTAATAGTGTATAGAGATGGGAGTTTCTACTTGAATTTTTGTCAGTTTAAAAATAACCGTTTTCCAAATTTGACTAAGAAATAAATTCAGTATTTATGAATCTCGTAAGAGTAAATTGAAAGTAATACGAGAGTTACTACTGAAGTTTCAAAACAGACAATTGAATACGGATTTATTTATTCATTTATATATTCTCCAATACACTTTTGAATCAACTGTCGAAGCATTCTTTCCATTATGATTAAGGTACTTTCAAAAAAATGTGATTTGAACGCATCAAATGTTTCTTCAGGCGTAGAAAAACGTTAATATCGCAATTTATGAAATCATTGAGTGCCAAACAAGGTCATATTTATATCAATATTTATAATAATGCCAAATGTGTTTAATTCAGTTTCATATTGAACCATCTTTATTTTAGTTTCTATTAAAATAAATGTCAAATAATGATATATTTTCTTTTTATAATTTATAAGTATAAAATTAGTCAACGGTATTTTAAATAACCGTACAAGTAAGAAGTTCCACCTCTATTAACGTCTAATAATGACGACCGTTGGAAACAATGAATAAACAGGACCGTAATCGCCTTCTAAATTATTTCTTACAAATATTAAATCTTTACTTTAATTTTAATATTATATTATACTGTTTTTATGAAAATCTGTACTGAAATGAAATTTCATCCTATGATTAATCCTTAAATTGTTTTTCTTTATAGTAAAACCATATAATTAACCATTTAGAAGTGAAAGTGCCACACACGTGTATGTTTTGTAATTTTTACGTTAATAAATTTAATTAGACACATTTTCCAGTACACCTTTGTTGGAAAGCAAAAATAATTACCCGCATGGTTAAATAAAAGTGAGAAACTAATTAAAGGAATTAGTTTCGTTAATATTTTAATTTACTTTCAGTTTTTAGTCGACCATTTTATTTATTCATTATTTAACTTGAAAAAAATGATTATAAAAAAAGTACAGAGCCGTATTTCAATTTTTCGTGGTCATTCAAATTCAAATAATCGATATTTCTATCTCGAAACTATCACAAATGATTTATTTGTTTTAATTATACATTATATTTATGACTTGGAGGTGTGTTGTACGTGTAAAATTGACGTTTAGTCGCTATAAATTTTACTGATACCATCAATTCCAAAAGATGCTTTCGAATATTTGTATTTCAAATGCAGTAAATAAGTTTATGTTTCTTCTTTTTCTTCGAAAGAATACAAATAACGGTCGACTGTAGGCGTACGCTTGGATTTGCTTTGAGTTACAAGATATATTAAAAACGGCGAGTAGATTTCACGTAGCGAGTTAAATGAAGAGAGAAGTCGAATTATTATAGCCACGGGGTATACCGGAAAAGGTAAAGACAAGTAGCAAATTTGGTATTGAAATTAATAATGAAAAATCTTGATGAAACTGTTTGAAATAGAGACAAAAAATGAGAATTTTGAGGGTTTTTTATATGTAGATATATATACAAGGGTGTTTCCAAAAGAACAGAACCCAGTCACAAACTCAACGGTATGGTATATTCCAATGATAATATTTATGCAACTTTTCCTCGGTTTCTCTAATTGTTCAACACGTATTTATATGTTAAATAAATACTAGAAATTATTTTGACGTAAAATTTTCGCTTCATTTCACACCCGGTATATTAAACCCATATATATTTAGTTAAATATTTTTTCAATTCGACTTTTTTCCACTATACACTCTCTATATTATTTCCCTATTTACATATTTTTAACAATATAATATTTGTCTATTTTTTTTTTCAATATACATCATTTTATTTGTAAAAATTATTTGAAATGATAAGTGGGCCAGTACAACTCTGTTGTTTACATCACAAATAGTAATAGTAGTAGTAGTAATAGTAGAATTTTTATTCAATGACTACGCAGCCATCTATTAACGAATAGTTTAATTATTAACATATCAAAAAGTTGTTTACTAATAGAAATTTAAATACAGGAGTGTATCTAGGAAATGGAAAATACAGAAGTTGAATATAAAGGTAAAGAAAATTAATTATTATTCATAGGTAAGATAATCAACAATTTTATTAATTTAGTGAACGTAAAAAGCAATTAGCCATACTGTTTCTTCTATTTTTTCATATTTTTACGGTCTTTTTGATACATTTGAAAAACAAACCTAAAAAGGGTATCGTAATCAAAAATTTTATTTTATTTTATTCAGGTATACGTAAAATGTTAAAGTCGTTTTTGAATCGTTTTCTTTCGACCGAATTCGTTAAAAAAACACGGGGATTTCGTATTCCACGGCGTTAGAATTAATCTTTAAATATATACAGTGTGTCCATTTAAGTACAATATTGTGCTGCGTACCTCGCTCCGCTCGGCACGCAGTCATATTTTTTCGAGACATTAAAAAATTAATATTTCGACAAAAAAAGAAGAAATGGAAAAATTTTATTCAAGCGAACATGTAAGAATAATATATTCCTTTGAATTTTTATTTTTTTATATAAAAAACATCGGAGGCAGTACGACCCTGCTGTTTTTTTTAATCATAAAATTTATCTCTTTTCCCAATAGAAAGCGTCATTCAAATCAAATAATCACAAATTAATTATTAATTGAGCTAGTACGGCTCTGCTGTTTTGGATCGGTAATAGTAGGAGACGGAATTTTTTATTCAACCATTAGACAGCCATCTATTAACCAATAGTTTAATTATAAACGTATAAAAACTGTGAAATAATGAAGTACGTTAATGATTGTGTGAAGAACAGGGTTGTATCCAAGAATTTTGAATAAATTCCAAGAGATTTTATTAAATAATTCGAAAAGACAATTCAAAACAGGACGTAAATTAGAGTTAGATAATTTTACTACGAAATTAATGTCCTGTATGTCCTTTTTGGGTAAAATTAACCAATTTTTTTTTCAATTCAAAAGAATGAAAAAAAAATAATCATTATTCAAAAAGTTTCAGCCTCAACGAACAATCTATTGTCGTCGAAATTTCAACAGGGGCGGACTCAATTCTTACGCTGTATCATATATCTACATATGTATAGTCAGGGACGGACTTCATTCGTATAAAATTTTCTATATCGATATATCTGGTCAGGGACGGACTTGATTCGTACGAAATCTCTTATATCCTTATATATAGTCAGGGGCGGACTTGTAAATTTGTAAATGAAAAATAAATCAACGATTATAGTGGCACTTCTTCTCCGAAAATTTGTTTCGACGTAAACACGCGACAAAATATTACAAATTCGTATTGAAATACCGATTATTGATATCGATATTGAGTTTTTGAGCACGATAACTTCAGAGCAGACAAAATGGCCACAGGGGCGTACTAAGTCGACGTTTTTGGTCGAATTGAAGAAATAACGACCCAATTTGGCCCTTTTTTCACCATAATAACGCACCGATTCCCACCCCTAGCCCCTTTTTGTTTCCAAATTTGAAAAAATTCGCTTCAAAAAAAGAAAAAAAGCGTAAAATAAAAAATTGACTGACCTTGACGTCGATGTCCTTCCCTTTTTCCATGTACTTCATGATGGCCGTCGAAATCTTGTTGTCCAAATTCTTGATGACGGCGTTGACGTTGACGTCGGCGTCAGAGCCGCTCCTCTTCATGGCGTTGACCAGACTCTCGACGCCTTCGACGAATCCGTTCCAAGGTAGATCGAGTTCGGCGACGTACTTCGTGATACAGCCCCTCAAGACGTTGAGACAGTAACCGCTGCACGGTTTCGTGTGCTTCAACAACCCCAAACATCTCGGACAATACGTCATCTTCAGCAGGGCGTCGTGGCATTCGGAATTCTCGCCGCCGTGTTCGTCGATGAGCAGAGTGTCGGTGGTGTTGAGTACCTCGGAACCGATGCGGAAAGCGTGCAGCAGCAGCCTGGTGGCCTCCAAGCTCTTCGACAGAGCCGATCCGATTTGTTTGGGGATTTCCGCGAAAGGCGACACGCTTTCCATGGATTTTTTCACGCACTCCTTGTATCTGGGGGTGAAATCTTTGCCGGATATGTCCGCGGAATGGTGGTAGGCCAGCGGGAACAATTCCGTGAAGAAATCGTTCACGCTGTTGATTATATCTTCGGGGTTGAAGACGGCTTTCGGTTCGGTCGTGTTTATCCAGATATAATTCCGGATATCCTTGTATAATTGGGTGATTGGGGCGCGGGAGAGGCTCGCCATGCCTCGGTAAACTTGTTGGAATAGGAGGAGGGTTTTGTTTTCGGATTGACGTGCCAATTCGAATACGTGGTCTGGAAAAAAATAGCCTCAGGTTGGAAACTTATTAGACAGACCTGGTATCATATCCGTGGGATATATATACCACTAAAAACAATTGTTTTTAGTGGTTTTTCAATTTCATTTCAATTTCAATTCGATTTAATAGTTTGGAATACAAAAATTGTTAAAACAAACTTTGTTTTTATCGAAAAATTTTTTATACAACTTTCACCCTGTATAATTTCTACGAATACGAAATTTTACAAACGAAAAATCGATTTTTATTTAGAGTTATCTCTTATCTAACGATCGGTATACGATAGGATTTGATTTCTAACAAAATTTTGAAAATATAAGCTTTTTTATGGAAGCGTGTTTAAATTTTTTTGTTTTCCAAGAAATTAAATCGGTCATTACGATTTTTTTTTCAAAGTTTTTTGACTTTTAAACAAAAATATTTGTTAATTGAAACCCAATTACTCGATTTAGTCGTACAAAACTTGCCGGTTAAAATTGTATATCAAGGTCAATGTTTTCTACAAATTCTACATGAAAAAAATATAAATAGTACAGGAAAATAAACGAAAAATTGGATTTCATATAATTTTTTTCCCGAAAATGGAATATATGTCTCAAATTTTCGAAATTTAATGCACCATAACCTAACAAATAATTTACGTTTTCAAAATTTTTCGACAGGCGCATTTTAACTTTCGTTATCTCGGTTTTTAATGATCGTAATTTTTTCCAAAATGTGTGGTTTTTAATTAGCTTTTAATTCATAGTTTCAAACGGAAATAAAAATTGATTTTTCAATAATAAATTACGAAAAAACTGAAGAAATAAATTTTATTTCAATTTAAATGTTAAAAAAAATATGTTAATAAATTTTTGAAAATTTTGATGATGATTTTTATTAAAACAACGACTCTTCCTCTATCCATTGCAAAAAACTCCATTTCGAAATTGTTAATATCAATGAAATAAACGGGGGTTGAAAAAAATGTATATAAATTCATTTTACGCGGCCGCCATTTTGAATATCTATAATTTGAAAAAATCAACATTTATAAAAACACTTCTTCTATATTTTTGAAAAATATCAATCTATTTTAATCATTTTTACTACATTTTCCGCGTAAATAAGAAATTTTTCAAATTTTTAGAAAACTTACGGACAAACAAAAATTTTTTTTAAATCTATTTTTATAATGTTATAAAGCATAAAATTCCCTACAATTTGAATATAAACAATTTTTTTCTACCACCAAAAATAAAAGAAATATTAACATAAATATCCCTTATCTACACTTACTTTCGGCAAAATTTATTAGTTAATTAAAAAAAAATTATTTATGTTCGATATATTTTCGATTTTTATCGTAATAATAGTGGGGTTTTTCCAATTTTCCCAAATAACTTGCCAAAAGAAATAATTATAAAATAAATGTTATTTCGTACCAGTTGTTCCCACCTCTAAACTAGTTATTATAATTTTAATTGATAAACTCGCTTTAAACACACAGAAAAGTGACGTTTATGAATCGTTGTATGAATAAAAAAAACTTGAAAAATACGTCGAAGACTTCTAATTTACGATTTAATAAAATAATTACTATTTTTTATACAACGATTACGTCAACTGATTTATTTGTTAAACGAGATACATAGCGGCAACACACATTACACCTATGCATTGAGTTAAACCTAAAAGCTTATACGGTATAAACCTATTATATAGCACGTAGATACATACATACCCCTTGTTTTTTTCTAATAAATTAAAAATACAAAATTTATTATATTAAAATAAAAACAATATAAGTCATTTACGATGACTAGGTAAAATTCTATATGCTTCCACGCGCATGCTCTTTTTATATGCCAAGATGTTAAATATCCACGGTCACGAAATATAAATCAGCTGGAAAGGTAGCGCAACGCTACCAAATTTAAGTTGAAATCTTCAAGCTTTTGTTTTGTTGGATGTAGGTTTTTATTAAAAACATTTTATTCCAATAGAACTTGATATCAATCGAGTTATTTTGATACCACGTCATCCTTAATACAAAAATTAAGTACAAAACATTTTTTTAAATAGATAAATTTCATACTTGGAACTAATTTGGCAACGTTGAATAAATTATGACGAAAGTTATGTATCTCTATTTCTTTCTACTACGAATAGAACAAAGTCAAAATCAATTGCGCGTCCATTGGATCAAAATCAAAAATGTTATTTGCAAAGTTGAACGACTTACAACAAACAATATGTTTAATTTTACTCAAGGCTGAACGTATTAAAATAACGTTTACCAACAACTCTTAAAACAAATAATGATAATGTATCTTAAAAAAATAAATTTATTGAACGATCGCGCTACCTCGAAGAACATTCCAACGCAATCTCGATCCAGCGACCGAACATGTACAACAAAGAACGAAGATGCACGATCACGGTAAGTGAGATTGTGAAGTGTCGGGATATTAATTTTTTGTTAAATATACGAGGAGGACAAAAAGAATGGATATTTATATATGTACGAAAGCGTTAAAATTAACTTATTATACAGAGTTTATTAGAAATTCGCGACGTTGCATGCGTGAAGTTTGCCGAATTTTAAGCGGAATATATATACAGGGTCGGGTGGAAATTTACTAAACATCGAATTTATAGCTCAATTATGTCTTATATCAAAAATTGTTTCGAATGAAATTTTTCATATATTTAGTATACGACGTAAAAGTGTTTTCAAATTTTCTATTTACGTTGAAATTTTGGAGATATGACGTGTATGACGTGAGTTTAACCTCGAAAATTTTGGTATTCCCCTCGTATACGTTGAGAATCGATACGTCTACGACTATTTAGCTATTGAATTTTTTATGTCGACTGAATAACACGCTACACTGGTCGCCGTTAACTCGTTCGAACATGTATACCGATCCTACCTCAAACAAATCGTCTTGAGACCACTAGACGAAATGAATTAAACCTCTGTAAACTTTATTCTGTTGACTTAACATAGAAAACGACGAATTTTCACGTTCATGTCAATGAGAAAATAAAATAGAAGCACGCAAAGAAAATGTAATGGAAGGAATTTTTTTTTTATATCGTTTTTTGTTATAACAGATGACTTGTTTTTTAGAATTTTCTTTTTTTATTGCTTAATTTTCCGAAGAAACAGTAAAAAGTTGATTTTTTTCAATATTCAAACTATTTAAATGAAATAAATAAATCGTATTATTCATAGCTGATTAATTTCCGTTTTTGCTTGTTAGATTTAAAGCGTATATTATCTATAAATGTAGGATTAGTAAGTTGAGCATTCTTCCGATACAAAACCACTCGAATAATTATCTTCAAACATTAGAGTCATCAATAATTTTTTTTTGAAAAATAAATCAAAATTCAAAATTTTTATTTTTATAATATACCCATAAAAAACCATTAAAGAAGTGACTATACAATAACAGCTATCGAACGGAACATATACACACACCAACAAATTCATAAACAACGTTGCCAGATTTTGTAAATTAGTATGAAAGTTAGGGAAAATATTAATATCGATTTTAATGATATGTTTGTACGTTAATGGCATTTTATTAAACAAGTTGAATCGAGAAACACCTCCGCGGCTCGAACAATTCGAAAAATCTACCTGTGGTGTGCCGACATCAAAGAATTCCGAACAAAAAAAAAACGTTACACAGAAATACCATAAGCGTACGGGATAATTTTTTGAAAAAGGAACTATTTATACAATTTGTGAAAAATTTTTCATCAAAAATCCGATTTCCGCCATCTAGCGATCATTATAAGAAACCAAGATAAGAATTTTTATTCTATATTAAATTCCCTTTCAAATAATACCAAATTCATTGAAATTCATTAATACATATCAAAGTTATAAATATTTAATTAATTCAACAATTTTCCCACTTACCCCTACTGGTAATTTATAATGAACCGATTAATACGTAAATTTATTGCAATCTGGCAACACCGCTTCGTTATACTCCAAATGCAAACCCACAATCGATGTTTTAATTTATTTAGTTTTAATGACACTCCCGGTATATTACTAATATTTTTTGTTATAAAAAGTATTTAATTAAAATATTTATCGAAAAAAAAAAATAATATATTAAAAACAAAGTACACCAAATTATATTTTAATACTAACCCCCTTAGTGCGATCCTGTAGGAATATTCTTTCGTATGATTTTCGTGATTCAGATCAAAGGCAATTTATGCAGTGTGAACTAATAAATGTATAACGAGTAGTAAAATTAGTTTGAAACATTTAATAACGAGAAAAAAAAAACAGAATACTTGAAAACATTTACGAGTGCAATGGCTTCCATTTCGAAATCTAAAACAATGAGATCACGTTCCTTCATACGAACATACGGTCATTATTACTCAAATATGTTTAATTACATTTTGATGATTCGAATCGACACATCAATTAAAAAAATTTAACCTCAAATAAAAACCAAATCGAGACGCCTATGACATTCTTGTACGTCTAGTGGAATGTCTAGACAAAGACCGGGGTATCCTCCCGACCATTTCGTAGATAAAGAAAGCAACAATTTTTGAAAGAAGAATGTACAAAAAGTCGTCCGTGGGAAAAAACGGTTCGCGTACAACAACAAGGCTAGTTAAAAAGAGATAGAATATCCGGTTTTCGTGAATAATAAACAGAAACAGAATAAATCCGAGGGTGGAATGGCCGAAGCAACATTCTTTAACCCACCCTGTGAATTAATTTGGATTCTTCATGTATACGCGGTGTTGCCACGTTTTATTTTCTATCGGTAACTATTGGTAACGATAAATAAATTATAGTCTAACACAAATTGTACGAATTCTTCAATTATACAGGTAGTCGATACGGTGTTGCCACGTTAGAATTTGTATTAGTAACTACGGGTATTTATATATTATGGAAATTTCAATGGGATTATAAATTATAATTTTTCAATTTTCATAACCAATTTAACCTCAAATGTTTTACGTAACATTTTTCCAATTTCGGATCTATATAGAATTATCATTATTATTGAAATCGATTAATCGCTTAAAAGTAAATCAATATTTAAATAAAATGTTTTATGTGATTGTATAACTAAATTCAACACTTGACAACGCCGCACATAACCACAAAGCTACGAATTATTCCACTGTGTGATAACGGGGATTAAAAAATAACGATAATCGTCCACCTCTATAAAAGAGCGTTCCTTTGTTGGTGTTTTACCCTAATCTATAAAAGCTGGTAAGCGGATATTTAAATATTTCTTTATGTAAATAAGTATTTAAAATTATGTGAAATTGTACGGATTAGAGGCTTTTGTGTAATGGATTTTCGACGGTTTGTTTATATAGTCATAATCGGTTTCAAAGGCGTACTGATATGTATTAATTAATAAATTAATATGCTTTGTCTGAAGCATGACGTTCCGACTATATACAATAAAGTGTAAACTTTCTATAGACGAAAATGCTTCCTTTTAAGATAAAATTTTATTATTCATAGTTACCTGAGGAATTTTATTAACTAGCTTAGTGTACTCGATGAAGTAAACGGGGGTTTTTGATAACTTTAATTACTTTCGTATTTTTTTGCCAGGACCGGCTCTTAGTCGATGTTTAAATTTAAAAAAATTTATTCAATTGATTTTTTTTTTGAATACATCAGAAACTATGACGTTAATGTTACATGATGGTTGATAAATTATACAGGGGTTGACGGAAAAGTAGAATCTATTAAAAAATGAATAGAAATATGTAAAATTGGTTCTACAACAATAAAGTTTCGTATAACATTTATTTTTGGTTTAACGACTTCCACGAAAGAAGTAGGAAATTCCTGGCGCTATTTAAGCAATTAACAACACGCCTCCGCGGTTTGTTTGCTTTGGAAACAAACTTTTTTCTTTCATAAAGTTGTTACATACCAGCACATATTAACAACGAATCAAAAGCGAGGGTCTACGAGCGAAGGAAACGTTGGTTGCGGTGCACAGAGTCGACTCAAGGCGGAATTTCTAGTGTAAATCAGAATTTAATAATAAATCAGTTGAAGTGATCAGTTTTCATGACCCTGCGAAACCAATACAAGATAATTGGGTCGTCAAATTAATGCGCACGAACATGAGAAAGCTGTGCGCAAGATGGACGCCGGTTCCAAACAAGATGGATGCCGTTCCATCTGCAGACAAGGTCACGACGTCGGTTTTGCGAACTAACAGCAACGTTTCGCCAGATTTAGTCCCTTCGGATTATTTTTTTGACCTTGTTGGTCGAAATTTGTCCAAAAATGACGACGTGGTATCGGAAGCTTGACGATTTTTATTATAAAAAGTGTTTCGAACTTATTAAACATCGCTGGGAAAAGTATTTTTGTGTTTTTTTTTTATGTTGGATCGAGTACTTCCGAAACCAACCTCGTATTTATCATGCTACAATAGAAATAGACACAATTTTGAGAATAATTCAGTACATAATCCATTTCGACCGAAATAGTACCACAGAATCGATTATTACGAGTTTTTTTTCCATATTTCTAATGTCATACGTCATTTTTCCGACGTCACCTGTCACTACTTCAAACAAAATTAACCAACGAAATTTATCGATTTCTATATTAATCCTCGACAAAATTATTCGAATACGACCCTGTGTATTTAATCCAAATGAACTTTCTTGATTCCCCGACAACGTCATAATACGTACAGTAAATATTTAAACTCTCTTAACTTAACCTAAAATTAATTTACATTCGTCTGGGAGACAAGGTAAGTGGTCTGAAGTATCCCGTGTTATTTTTTTTTTCTGTGTTTGCCAACCTCCTTTTCACATTAAGAGCAGTGCTGAGAACCAATTAGCACAATTAATATCGAAACGACATTCTAATTAATTGAATAGAAAATTGACATATACAAAAATACGCCGAAAAGAAGACGGACTACATTTCAGTATTTATAATACAGTACAACGTTGCCAGATTCAATAGAAAGTATATAATTCAAGGAAATATGAATATCGAAATTAATTTCGTTGTGAATTTTGATTGATATATACAGGATGTTTTATAAAAACGTTCAGGGGTTGGGTGAATTGTTTCTAAATCACATTTGTCTTTGTTTTAGATATCATACATTGGGATTTCTCAATTGTTTTAACTAAAACGAATAAAAAAATAATAAAAAAAAAATTGTATCGATTGTGAATGGTCAAATCGGACTATAAATAACGTCACAGTCGTTTAAATACGGTTTTTAAAATTTATCCGAAGCATGATTTCTCTTGATTTGTTTATTCATGGGAACATAACCTTGAAATATTTCGTTCCCTCGCCGGATCAATAAAACCGATTCGGTTTTCAATTTTTTCGCGCCATATCGACACATAAAAAAAAACAGGGGCGTACGTAGAGACATTTAAAAAAGGAAATTGAAACTTTGTAACGTATAATAGAGTCGAAGTCTATTTATACACATAATCAACTTCCCAGTAGGTCAAATGTGACAATGTCCATCAATTATTTCCACACAGTAGTTCAAATGTACCATCAAATACGCGAAAATGTGATAAAACTTCCAGTTAAATGTCTCCCGAGTACATAATCAGATTCCCAGTAGTTCGAATGTATCTTCAGGCATCTATTCAATTCAAAATATCAGTTTTCTTCGATTATTTCCAGTCAGTAGTTCAAATATACCATCAAATACGCGTAAATGTGATAAAACTTCCAGTTAAATGTCACCAGAGTACATAATCAGATTCCCAGTAGTTCGAATGTATCTTCAGGCATCTATTCAATACAAAATATCAGTTTTCTTCGATTATTTCAAGGCAGTAGTTCAAATGTACCATCAAATACGCGTAAATGTGATAAAACTTCCAGTTAAATGTCACCAGAGTACATAATCAGATTCCCAGTAGTTCGAATGTATCTTCAGGCATCTATTCAATACAAAATATCAGTTTTCTTCGATTATTTCCAGTCAGTAGTGCAAATATACCATCAAATACGCGTAAATGTGATAAAACTTCCAGTTAAATGTCACCAGAGTACATAATCAGATTCCCAGTAGTTCGAATGTATCTTCAGGCATCTATTCAATACAAAATATCAGTTTTCTTCGATTATTTCCAGTCAGTAGTTCAAATGTACCATCAAATACGCGAAAATGTGATAAAACTTCCAGTTAAATGTCTCCCGAGTACATAATCAGATTCCCAGTAGTTCGAATGTATCTTCAGGCATCTATTCAATTCAAAATATCAGTTTTCTTCGATTATTTCCAGTCAGTAGTTCAAATATACCATCAAATACGCGTAAATGTGATAAAACTTCCAGTTAAATGTCACCAGAGTACATAATCAGATTCCCAGTAGTTCGAATGTATCTTCAGGCATCTATTCAATACAAAATATCAGTTTTCTTCGATTATTTCAAGGCAGTAGTTCAAATGTACCATCAAATACGCGTAAATGTGATAAAACTTCCAGTTAAATGTCACCAGAGTACATAATCAGATTCCCAGTAGTTCGAATGTATCTTCAGGCATCTATTCAATACAAAATATCAGTTTTCTTCGATTATTTCCAGTCAGTAGTGCAAATATACCATCAAATACGCGTAAATGTGATAAAACTTCCAGTTAAATGTCACCAGAGTACATAATCAGATTCCCAGTAGTTCGAATGTATCTTCAGGCATCTATTCAATACAAAATATCAGTTTTCTTCGATTATTTCCAGTCAGTAGTTCAAATGTACCATCAAATACGCGAAAATGTGATAAAACTTCCAGTTAAATGTCTCCCGAGTACATAATCAGATTCCCAGTAGTTCGAATGTATCTTCAGGCATCTATTCAATTCAAAATATCAGTTTTCTTCGATTATTTCCAGTCAGTAGTTCAAATATACCATCAAATACGCGTAAATGTGATAAAACTTCCAGTTAAATGTCACCAGAGTACATAATCAGATTCCCAGTAGTTCGAATGTATCTTCAGGCATCTATTCAATACAAAATATCAGTTTTCTTCGATTATTTCAAGGCAGTAGTTCAAATGTACCATCAAATACGCGTAAATGTGATAAAACTTCCAGTTAAATGTCACCAGAGTACATAATCAGATTCCCAGTAGTTCGAATGTATCTTCAGGCATCTATTCAATACAAAATATCAGTTTTCTTCGATTATTTCCAGTCAGTAGTGCAAATATACCATCAAATACGCGTAAATGTGATAAAACTTCCAGTTAAATGTCACCAGAGTACATAATCAGATTCCCAGTAGTTCGAATGTATCTTCAGGCATCTATTCAATACAAAATATCAGTTTTCTTCGATTATTTCCAGTCAGTAGTTCAAATGTACCATCAAATACGCGAAAATGTGATAAAACTTCCAGTTAAATGTCTCCCGAGTACATAATCAGATTCCCAGTAGTTCGAATGTATCTTCAGGCATCTATTCAATTCAAAATATCAGTTTTCTTCGATTATTTCCAGTCAGTAGTTCAAATATACCATCAAATACGCGTAAATGTGATAAAACTTCCAGTTAAATGTCACCAGAGTACATAATCAGATTCCCAGTAGTTCGAATGTATCTTCAGGCATCTATTCAATACAAAATATCAGTTTTCTTCGATTATTTCAAGGCAGTAGTTCAAATGTACCATCAAATACGCGTAAATGTGATAAAACTTCCAGTTAAATGTCTCCCGAGTACATAATCAGATTCCCAGTAGTTCGAATGTATCTTCAGGCATCTATTCAATTCAAAATATCAGTTTTCTTCGATTATTTCCAGTCAGTAGTTCAAATATACCATCAAATACGCGTAAATGTGATAAAACTTCCAGTTAAATGTCACCAGAGTACATAATCAGATTCCCAGTAGTTCGAATGTATCTTCAGGCATCTATTCAATACAAAATATCAGTTTTCTTCGATTATTTCAAGGCAGTAGTTCAAATGTACCATCAAATACGTGTAAATGTGATAAAACTTCCAGTTAAATGTCTCCCGAGTACATAATCAGATTCCCAGTAGTTCGAATGTATCTTCAGGCATCTATTCAATTCAAAATATCAGTTTTCTTCGATTATTTCCAGTCAGTAGTTCAAATATACCATCAAATACGCGTAAATGTGATAAAACTTCCAGTTAAATGTCACCAGAGTACATAATCAGATTCCCAGTAGTTCGAATGTATCTTCAGGCATCTATTCAATACAAAATATCAGTTTTCTTCGATTATTTCAAGGCAGTAGTTCAAATGTACCATCAAATACGCGTAAATGTGATAAAACTTCCAGTTAAATGTCTCCCGAGTACATAATCAGATTCCCAGTAGTTCGAATGTATCTTCAGGCATCTATTCAATTCAAAATATCAGTTTTCTTCGATTATTTCCAGTCAGTAGTTCAAATATACCATCAAATACGCGTAAATGTGATAAAACTTCCAGTTAAATGTCACCAGAGTACATAATCAGATTCCCAGTAGTTCGAATGTATCTTCAGGCATCTATTCAATACAAAATATCAGTTTTCTTCGATTATTTCAAGGCAGTAGTTCAAATGTACCATCAAATACGTGTAAATGTGATAAAACTTCCAGTTAAATGTCTCCCGAGTACATAATCAGATTCCCAGTAGTTCGAATGTATCTTCAGGCATCTATTCAATTCAAAATATCAGTTTTCTTCGATTATTTCCAGTTAGTAGTTCAAATATACCATCAAGTACGCGTAAATGTGATAAAACTTCCAGTTAAATGTCTCCCGAGTACATAATCAGATTCCCAGTAGTTCGAATGTATCTTCAGGCATCTATTCAATTCAAAATATCAGTTTTCTTCGATTATTTCCAGTTAGTAGTTCAAATATACCATCAAATACGCGTAAATGTGATAAAACTTCCAGTTAAATATCACCAGAGTACATAATCAGATTCCCAGTAGTTCGAATGTATCTTCAGGCATCTATTCAATTCAAAATATCAGTTTTCTTCGATTATTTCAAGGCAGTAGTTCAAATGTACCATCAAATACGCGTAAATGTGATAAAACTTCCAATTAAATGTCTCCCGAGTACATAATCAGATTCCCAGTAGTTCGAATGTATCTTCAGGCATCTATTCAATTCAAAATATCAGTTTTCTTCGATTATTTCCAGTTAGTAGTTCAAATATACCATCAAGTACGCGTAAATGTGATAAAACTTCCAGTTAAATGTCTCCCGAGTACATAATCAGATTCCCAGTAGTTCGAATGTATCTTCAGGCATCTATTCAATTCAAAATATCAGTTTTCTTCGATTATTTCCAGTTAGTAGTTCAAATATACCATCAAATACGCGTAAATGTGATAAAACTTCCAGTTAAATATCACCAGAGTACATAATCAGATTCCCAGTAGTTCGAATGTATCTTCAGGCATCTATTCAATTCAAAATATCAGTTTTCTTCGATTATTTCAAGGCAGTAGTTCAAATGTACCATCAAATACGCGTAAATGTGATAAAACTTCCAATTAAATGTCTCCCGAGTACATAATCAGATTCCCAGTAGTTCGAATGTATCTTCAGGCATCTATTCAATTCAAAATATCAGTTTTCTTCGATTATTTCCAGTTAGTAGTTCAAATATACCATCAAGTACGCGTAAATGTGATAAAACTTCCAGTTAAATGTCTCCCGAGTACATAATCAGATTCCCAGTAGTTCGAATGTATCTTCAGGCATCTATTCAATTCAAAATATCAGTTTTCTTCGATTATTTCCAGTTAGTAGTTCAAATATACCATCAAGTACGCGTAAATGTGATAAAACTTCCAGTTAAATGTCTCCCGAGTACATAATCAGATTCCCAGTAGTTCGAATGTATCTTCAGGCATCTATTCAATTCAAAATATCAGTTTTCTTCGATTATTTCCAGTTAGTAGTTCAAATATACCATCAAGTACGCGTAAATGTGATAAAACTTCCAGTTAAATGTCTCCCGAGTACATAATCAGATTCCCAGTAGTTCGAATGTATCTTCAGGCATCTATTCAATTCAAAATATCAGTTTTCTTCGATTATTTCCAGTTAGTAGTTCAAATATACCATCAAGTACGCGTAAATGTGATAAAACTTCCAGTTAAATGTCTCCCGAGTACATAATCAGATTCCCAGTAGTTCGAATGTATCTTCAGGCATCTATTCAATTCAAAATATCAGTTTTCTTCGATTATTTCCAGTTAGTAGTTCAAATATACCATCAAGTACGCGTAAATGTGATAAAACTTCCAGTTAAATGTCTCCCGAGTACATAATCAGATTCCCAGTAGTTCGAATGTATCTTCAGGCATCTATTCAATTCAAAATATCAGTTTTCTTCGATTATTTCCAGTTAGTAGTTCAAATATACCATCAAGTACGCGTAAATGTGATAAAACTTCCAGTTAAATGTCTCCCGAGTACATAATCAGATTCCCAGTAGTTCGAATGTATCTTCAGGCATCTATTCAATTCAAAATATCAGTTTTCTTCGATTATTTCCAGTTAGTAGTTCAAATATACCATCAAGTACGCGTAAATGTGATAAAACTTCCAGTTAAATGTCTCCCGAGTACATAATCAGATTCCCAGTAGTTCGAATGTATCTTCAGGCATCTATTCAATTCAAAATATCAGTTTTCTTCGATTATTTCCAGTTAGTAGTTCAAATATACCATCAAGTACGCGTAAATGTGATAAAACTTCCAGTTAAATGTCTCCCGAGTACATAATCAGATTCCCAGTAGTTCGAATGTATCTTCAGGCATCTATTCAATTCAAAATATCAGTTTTCTTCGATTATTTCCAGTTAGTAGTTCAAATGTACCATCAACATCTACGAAAACGAAAAGTTTGACTTATCCTATACGCACCACCAAAATTCCGGTAGTTCAAATGTACTTTTAGATATCGAATCAATCGACAAAAGGAAACAATGAAAATATCAAATTTACCGAGACATCCTCATCCGTATTTCCCTATTCCCCCGGCAATCAACTTCCCTTAAATGTTATTTCCCCTTTCCCCCGTACTTCCACAGTACACAAAAGGTACTCGAAAGTTATTTTCAGGAACCTTTTCACCCCTAAAGTGGGTATATAATATGAATGGAGGCTTAACCCCGATTCTAAAAACATCCGCTCCAAAAGAAAAGCTTTTATTACGAGTTCGGTCGATTGTCTTAAAAAAAACTCGCCAAAAAAATGATTTTCTTTCGGATTTGTTTCAGATATTAGTTGGAAAATGCGAAAAAAAAATATTAAAACAAAGTTTTTGGTGTTATATTTGAGACATCCTTTATATACAAACCGATAAAACGCGGGATCGTTTCAAAATAAACGAAAAAGTCTGTTTACGATTACCTAAATAAATCCCAGAAGAAAAATATCCATAATTTTAACGAAATGAAGATGTGAACGCACTTGATGTATATTTTCGAACCGACTCTGTACTATATATCCGTTTCCAGAACCACGTGTACGTCATAAGTTGAAAATTTGTATCATATTCATACAACCTATAACAGACTTTCATACAACGCCCCGTATATTGGTCAGTTTTATGATTGCAGAATGCGAATTGTTTATTTTGCTGTTTAATTCCCCAGTTAAATTTAGATCGAATTGAAATACTGCTTTCAACAAGCACCGATTATTTTAACGACTGAAAAAAGAAGAAGAAAAAATATTTTAAAAGTCATTGTCTTCGTCGGTATGTCGAGTCAATTGGCACAACGACAATTTTAAATAAAAAAACCCTAATTGGTTTGTAAATATTACATATGGTATTTAGTAACTGGTATTATCCACCTCTAATAACAATTTGCAGTAAATCGAGGTTTTTCTAGACTTCAATTAAAGGCGACTGAAAGTCTATAGTATTTTAATTTTAAAACGTGTTTAAATGTAATTTTCCTTATGTTTAATGTATTAGAATACAAAGTGATTTAGCACGAACATAATGGTTACAACTTCCCAAACTGGATGTAATTTCCTTCTTAGCAACATACTAAATGCGACTAGTCACAGTTTCCCAGCCCGCTACTTTATCTCGTATCTACCCCTCAAGATTTGTTAATGTGGTAGGCGCGTTCGTTATTTATGGTAAGCGGTTAACGCCAGTTGGATTGATTAAACGATAATTACATACCTAAATAACCAACTAATTAATTTTATTACACACTGTATACAGTTTGATATATCTTTTTATAACAAATATTTTACGTCATTCATACATGTTAGTCCGTCTCTGGAATAATGGGAGGTTATTTCCGCGCGAAATTACAATCTAATAAAGTATAACCTACAATTATCAACGAAAAACAAAAGAACACTCTGTATTATATTTTCAACATTTTCTATTCACTGATAATATCGAGCGGCATTCAATTATCACGCTATAAATACTAATTCCGTTATTTTTATATGGCAAATATTTTCTCCGACATTTTGTTTTCGTATTTATCAAGTTTCCCGTCTGGTATGTAGATGGCGGTACACACTGAATTTAATTATGCGGATTTTGTTCCTGATATACTTTTATAATACAACTACATCATTATTCATTTCCAAAATCATTTAATCTACAATGGAATTGTCAACAAGACATTTTTTAACCTTGAGATTGTAGTCGGCATAAAAATAAATGAATCATCCATATCGGTATGATTATTAAGAACACGTTCGATGTGTCTGTGCTCACCATCAACAATCCCGATAATTTTATGCTGAAATAAGATGTTGCTATTGAGTAAAATATCAGAAGCATTGTAATTTATGGTTTATTATCGCATATTTACATTAAAAATCACGAATTTATAATAATAAAAACAAAATTTGACGTGTATTGTTTATAATATATTATTTACGCCATCTAGTGACGCATCAAGTACTAATAAAGATTTTTCGCGATGCGTATTAGATATGTTAATAAATCATTATAATTAGTTGTTACGTCATTGTGTCTTATAAAAACGTATCAAAAATGTGACTAAACAGGTAAATCGACTAATTTATAAAAAATACTCAACGATGACTCATCAACCATAACGATCGATTTCGTGGACCTCGGAACGTGATTTTATTACTAATATCCACGTGATATTATATTGAAAGGATGTTTTGTTTTAACCCATGTACAGGGATATATAGAGGTGAGTTCATCTTTCAAAATAAACAGGATGTTTAGTCGAAATACCGGATACGAAGATATAATTCCTGTAAACAATGTTATCCCGATGGAAACTGAACTTTTTGCACACAAAAACAAAAGCTATTTTCTACGGTATAATTGGATATTTTCATTGTGTTTATAACAGATTTAGAATTAATTACGAATACGTGTACAATATACTTACAGTTAAGCTGGCAACATTGGATTCATTCAACGAATTATTTTCATGGTTATTTATTAATGTAAAGTGTTATTTTGTAACTGTTACTTCAGAAAGTTTTCTAACTTTAAGTTGGCACACTTTGTTATTAAAATTATCCAGTGGCGTACATTAACATACAGGGTAAGTTGTTAATAATAATTTTTTAATGAGTGAAGTAAAGTTTTTTCTAATCACAATATACAGGAGGATATTTTTGTATTGAGAAATTTATACAAATATTTACGTAATTATTAAAAATTTTCTATTTACCTCTTATATCCCGTGGAAAAATGTAAACCCTAACAACCCTTATCCAGTTTTCCTCAATAGAAATTTATTTTCTAAAATCTCCAAATATTGTGGAAACATATTTTCAACAGGAAAACTCTGAGGCGTAAATCTTAACTTTTCCCCTTTCTATTTTTACGTAATCGCTTCGTTGGGATAAGAATGTCAGTGGAAAATTTTCCACGATTTTCTTAAAGAACTTTTCAGCGCCATTAGAAATTCAATCAGTCAATTAAATTAGATATAACGCAGGTAAGCTAACAAGGAAACAAAATTAAAATGTTTACATTGCCTCTATAGAAAAAAAATGTGATACGCCTATATATACAGAGTGTACAATTATTATTGATTAAATCCGCCCACTAAACGTACGATTCCAAATTTTAGTTTTAGCCAATCTGTAATACCTCATTATTATTGCTTTCATTCAGATAATTTTCACATTTCTTAATATTATATCATGAAAATATATTTTGATTTTTTTCTATCCACCTACGAAAATAAATAGAAACAATTTCAAAATAAAAAACTTCTCTGCCCGCCCTGTATTAATTTGATTCAACTAACGATTGGTTTATACCAAATCTATTGATGACGTCATCATTTTAAGGTTATTAACCTCGTATCACGGATTATGAAATTATCGAAAATTTTTTTGATGGACGTACTGTATATTTATAAAAATATTTGATGTAGTAAAGCGGGTGTAAGTAGCTAATAAATTTTTTTAACCTGAATCACAAGTTTCTCGAATAAATATCAAGGTATTTTCTTCTATTTTTATACGTACAGGTGTCAAAACAAAATTTCTCTTTCCACAACATACAGAAGTTGAGATTCGGAATTTATAGCATCAACAGAAGTATTTTGTATATAAATAACAAATTGTTTTGTCACTTATTTTTAAATTAAATAAATCCGAATAAATTTATAGATAACTAAACTTAGAATTATACTTCCGAAGCTACAGCACTTTACATAAATTACGTGGAACAATTCTATTATCTCTCTCTATTGTTATACACACACAATTGGTTATCTCTTTTCTTGTGATCTGCCGATCGTTTTCCATTCCGACGTTGCCAAGTAGTAACGATTGAAGTAATTATTACGAAATATAATTAAATCATAATGAATTTTCATATTAATAGTTCGTACCTAATAGCAATTATTAATATGTAATTTGATCTTTTTTTTACATAACCTCAACTCTCAATACCAAAAGAATATCTTGTAAAAAAAAACAAAATATAACCGGTAGTTATTTTTTTTTAATGTGAAATATTTGTTAGTCTTGCAAGATAAAACAACATTGAGAAACTTGACAAACAACACCAGCAAATAGATAAATGCTGCAGAACAAACAATTTTTAGATAAGAAGAAGAAAAAAGATTTGTGAAATATCGCGGGAACAAAGGCTTAACAATATATTATAAACAATGAAAGAACTGTTTGACTTCTTCACATGTTTACAATATTGCATACAATTAGTATTTTATACAGGATGTCCCTGTAAAAATGATACGAAATTTGTAATTGTTGTTTCAATATTGTATATTTGAAAACTTTTACTTGCACTGGCAACGTTGTTAAACAAAGTTTCTATATGATCGCGAATATTTTACTTTCTCGTTCCCACCTCTAGTTCGTAACTGTCTGTCGGCCATTGTTACACCAGAAACAGAGTTGCCACATCACTCATAATGTTTTATATTAATAGTATTAATCTGTTTTGTTTTTCGTAAAAATTTTATTCAAAATTGGAATAATGGTAGTTTTTTTTTGTTTATCATCATGTGATTAAAAAATACGGACAAACTGTATAAGCGTGCAATATAATTTCATTCATAAAAATATTTTACTAGTCTAGACCTACTGGAAATATATGACCGAAATCGAGTCGCCTTAGGAGAAATCGGTATCGAATTTATGTACCTACACTAGCCTGAAGTTTGCCAGAATGTTTTGGCATCCGAACACATTCGCTGAAATGTCGTCGACCCGAAACCAGACATTTTTTAAACGTTTTTTTGATGGTCTTATCGAATGTCAAAACGACCGACGTCCAATCTCGTTATCGAACGAAACTGTCACTCGGATCTGTTTTTCACTTTTCGTACTACCGGTCGGCATGGATGTGAAAGAGAAACTCGCTAAAATCCAGTGGCGGCGCGTTTAAAATAAATACGTTATGACGTCATATCCTGTCAGACAATTTTCCATCGTGTTTTTCGATGGGCCCACTTCAATGTAATAGGCCACCCTGTATTTTCATTCTATACGTTAAAAAGAAATATCTAAAATCCAGTGGCGGCGTATTCGTAGTAAATATAGAAGAAAAAATTTAAAAATCCAGCGGCGGCGTATTTGTAATAAATATGGAAGAAAAAATCATTTAAAAATCCAGTGGCGGCGTATTTATAATAAATATAGAAGAGAAAATCATTTAAAAATCCAGAGGCGGCGTATTTTTAATAAATATAGAAGGAAAAAATTATTTAAAAATCCAGTGGCGGCGTATTTTCACCGCATATATGATTTTGACGATTTAATTCAATCAAACGCCTTCCTATTCGTCATACCCTACTTAGTATTAGATAATTTGAACGACCTTGTTAGTAAATTGAGTAGTGATGGTGATGAAATGCTTTTATTCGCTATTAAGTTAACTTTTTAGGTCACAGGGACGTAAGCAGATTGATTCAAATGTTTTTCTAACCATTTTAATTAATAATTAGTTCCCACTTTGTCTACTAGATGGCGTATCACGTGAATTAATAGTGATAAGTGAGTTTAGACATAACCTATATTCAAATTTATATTACTAGTTTGACAGATGTCAAATTTCGAACTAGCAACGTCAAATTATTTACTAATTTTTCACAATTCATGATTACAGATCCATCTAGGAATTTAAAATGAAATTAATTTACTCTGATGACTGGCGTCATTTACGTAAACCGTCTATAAAAATAGAAATTTTATTTTTTATGTTTTACGTCTTTATATTAGAAAATTATTAGTTTCAAAAAAAATTCCACAGTGAAAAACAATAAAATTGCAATAAATTCAAAATTGTTTATTAAAACTTAACAATTTATAGAAATGATCAATATTTATAAATATTGAGTTTATTTAAACGATTCCGTATGGTAATTAGTTTACGTTAGAATCAATTAAATAATTTTTCCTCGTATCACTATATAATTTATTATATAAATACAAATAAAAACTTCGTTCCACATTAAAACTTTTCCACGACACAAATAAACAATATTTTCCCGCTCGTTCAAAATCCTTCTCTCTCTTTCCATTTCGTTATAGCCCATATATAGTTTCTCTCTCACTCTACCCCTGCCAAATAACATCAAATACTCGACATTGTTGCCAATACTTTTATCGTAGAACGGTATTTACCTTCTACAACGTTTTTAAATTCATCTGCGAATTGAATGGTAGGTAATTTGATATACGTTGAGGGATATTTCAAAATGAAACCCAACAATTCGACTTCAATTATGCAGAAATATAACGCGGAGAATAAATGTTTAGGAAACAGGACCGTACTGGCTTATTTATCGGTAGAAACATATGAAAATCGAATTGAATCCATTTGGGACTATCAAATTAGACAGGAAAAAAAGAATTATAACAAAAGTGGCCCAGAAAAACGAGAGGAAATTATTTTCAGAATTTAAGGTCCGCCATTAGAGGGCGTATTCGAAAAAATGGAATAAAAATGCAAAATTTGCTCAATTCACTCAATTAAGTACCACTATATATACGATAATCGGATTATTCAACAAATTCTACACATTTTTTGTTCCACAAATTTTTGTCTATCTCTGCAAACAACACGTGGGGGAGAGTGGGAACCTGTTATGAAAAAAATACCTGTAAGTCCGGTTCTGCTTGACCGATTTTTATAAACTTGATGTTGTTTGATAGAACTTTTGTCCAGCAATACGAAATATATAAATTATAAGCAATTTAATTAGAAACGTTAATGCTAGAGGGCGTTGTTTCATATATTTTAAATATTTTAAAATTTCTTGAAAAATTTAAATAGAATCATAGAAATTAGAGTAGGTTTTTTCAAAATAAATCAAATTAACATTGAAATGGTGAAAACCGCAAATCGATATCTTTTTTCTCTCCCGAGATATATTAATAAATATGTAAATGGCGAGAATTTTTCTTCAAAAAACGCCCTCTAGCATTCACGTTACTAATTAAATTGCTTTGAAAATATATATTATGTATTGTTGAACAAAAAACGTTTCAAATAAAATTAAGTTTATAAAAATCAGCCAAGCAGAACCGGACTTATATGTATTTTATCAAAACAAAGTTCCCGCTCTCCCCCACATCTTATTTCAAGAGATAGACTAAAACTTTTCCAACAAAAAATGCGTAGAATTTGTTGAATAATTCGATTATCGTATATAAAGTGCCACTTAATTACGTAAATTTTGTATTCTCAAACTTTTTGGCCGTTCATTTCCCACCCGGTATAGTCGAAAATAATTTACGAGAAAATTCAATATGCATGTCCAACATTGTTTGAATAATTACATTTACATTACTTATGTATAACCTTAAATATTTAGAAATAAATAATTTACGTATTCAGTTAAAATGTAACGGTTAGAATATGAAATTTCCATCTCTAGAATTCATAGAAATAGATATTTCACAACTCGAGCGAATTTCGACAATTTATAATCGTCTAATCTGTACTAAACTACATCGGGATTGAATAAAATCATCTTTATACATAAGGAAATTAATGAGATCTTAAAACGGCGCTTTTATCTCACAAAGTTTAGTATAATTTTCGTTCTTAGGCATATTTTAGCGAACGGATGTGTCTAACTACACAATAAATTTTGTATACATACGTAGATATTAGAGATGGAACAATGCGGGAGATAATAAAAAAAGTTATACGGGTGTACATACAACGTTGCCAGATTTTGTGGATAATTTAGAGATATTTTTTAGGTATAATTTAATTTATTCAACATAACACCCACGACGTAATTTTTTATCAAGTATATAAATATAAAGAATGTCCCTAATTGAACAGATACGCCCTCTATCGTGATAAATCTGATAAAAACTTGATTTTTTCGTATAAAAGAGAAATTTTATTTATGCTAATAAAACTAGAAGAAGAATATTATCATTCGATCTAACGCTTGTATAAGTTACTCATAATTTAACATAATGACCATTAATACACCCACAATCTCAGTGATCTTGGCCTTTCCGACCTCGCGTCCACGTGTTATACACAGGTGAAAGTTTTTTTTTTCTTTTATTCACAATTAAAATTAAAATACCTTCAAACCTTCTAAAATTAACGTTAATTGGATAATTTGATAAAAAAAATTTACTCACTTTGTAAAGTTGTAGCCGTAGACGTAAGCAGTCCTTGTAACGACCTTGAATTGTGTCGTAAAAGATCGGCAAAGTCCTTCTGTCCCTGCTTCCTCAATAATGTCTCCGTTTTATCATCACAGCATTGACCGCCACATTTGGTACCTGTTATTCAAAAATTTCAAATTGTATTCTAAATCTAATGTTCGAAAAAAAAATTGCAAAAACATTACACAAGAACAATAAAATGTCTGACAACAATGTAAATACGACTATTAGTACACCGTCACAAAATGAAATGAAGGCGTTTTTTAACGGTTGCAAATTATGGTTCCATTACGATTGACGTCACTCATAATTTATATATCCATCCTTTTTTATTGCGCATAGAAACATATACTTACAATAAGTAGTAACATACGTTCTTATGGAACAGTTATTATAATTCATAAAGTTAAAAAGAGATAGAGAAATATAATTTAATAAAATTCTATTCATATATTATACATCAGACGTGCTGTGGATTTAAAATGTATCTATTTCCACGGAATTGTAGTTCTAATTCATTTTAGTTTATCGAATATAATAAAAAAATACCGAAATTTGTTATTTTCGGTAAACAAAACTTTGTTAATGTACCGTTGGCGAAAGTTGAAGTTGAAATTGCTTTTGTTCTTTTGTTTTATGTAATCAAATTCGGAAAAATAGGTACGGTTTTCCCGGGAGTATTTACTTTCGACCATGTTACCAACGAAATTGTTCGGAAAACTCAATTTAGGAAACGAAAGAAAAATGAATGTCGTACTGTTCACCTGTTTGAAATTTTTTCATCGGATATACAGTGGGGAACAGAATTTTCAATAACCGGAATCGAGATGTCACAATAAAACTAATCACCCGAAAGGAACAGTCCATTTTCGAGGGGAAATGACGTCACTTACGTCTCAGTACAACTAATCCCTCGAAAGGAACAGTCCATTTTCGATTTTAAGGGGAAGTAACGTCACTCTAATATTTTTATTACTAGACAAAATAAATACGGAAATAAAAAAGTTTATATTCTATTTTCTATTCATATTTCTAAATTGAGACAATCTGTATACGTTAGAACTGTACATAGTTCAATAACGAATCTAATTTCAATCTCCTATAGTTTGATGGATATTCTTGAATGAATGGCTGATGATGACAAGTTGCGGGTACTTAATTTTCAGTTAGACGTACCTAAATCGCGATCTAACCAGGAAAGATCCCATTAAATGTTGACATGGCTCATTATGAATTACAAATGCGACGAAGCCGTCGCCGCCATACCGAGATGCGATATGCAGATAACTTCATACCTGTTATTATTAGAGATGGCCTACTAGATCCGACTGACTTTTCCAAGCGAATTTACGAAGTCGTTTATCGAAATTTTAGTATTATATATGAACAAATACTAATTTTATATGTTTTACATATACTATACATTCGTTTTTTATTTTCTCGTTATGTAGGTCGATGGACAATAACAATAATGTAAGAATACACAGACAAACAATAATAAAACGGTCACAAATGATACTAGCAACGTTGCCAGATTTAAAAAATTCACGATATAAATCTATGATGAAATAAAAATGATATATTAATAACCGGTATGTTTAACTGTAGAAAATTTTTATGGATATGACAACACGGTTGGATATCGAACCACCCACGCGCATTCCGAACTTTTATTGGTACTGTTGAAGCTTTGTTCGGTGGATGTACAGTCATACCACCGCAAATCGGATACAATAAGAACACCTGAAGGAGGCGATATTAATGAAAAGAAGACGAAAATGAATTAAAGTTGATGGTTTTCTAATTAATATTGTGGTTTATTAAAATTTCTTATTTGTTCGTAATTATTTAAGGTCTGTGGGTGGTTTTAAGTAAAAAAGATGGTTTTTAATGACTAATCAACAATTTTTTCACAATTTTTACAATTATTTACAGTCGTGAAACGCGAATAATCATCCCACATGTTAAAACAAAATATACAGGGTCAATAAAAACAAGACGTGTGAAAAATGAGAATTTTTTCAGTTTTATCGTTAAATTTATATGGAAAATCGAATTTTGAAAATTTTGATAATATCGTTTATCAAAATACATCTCTTCTTCTATCTTTTACAAAAAACGGGAACTCAATATTAATAATATTAACGGATATATAAGACGTATTGAAAATTATATATAAAAATCCAAATTACTCAACCGCCATTTTGAATTTTCAAAATTTGAAAACATCATCTTTTTTAGAAAAATATCCTTCACATTTCCGCATTATATCAATTTTAAATTATAATTTTTACCATACTTTCCACGTTAATGAAAAATTTTGAAAATTCTATTTTCGAAAAATATAATGTAAATTTTTTTTTTTTCGAAAATATAGTTTCACCACGTTATAGAATATAAAATTTCCCACAATTTTGATCCCTACAATTTTTTTGTACGAACAAAAATAAAAAAGTTATCGTAAAATTTTTAAATATCTGATATCCTAACCTAACTTTCATCGAAATTTATGAGAGAATAAAAACCCTTCAAAACCCGTTTTATCTACTATATTGCCCTACATACCTTCATGACCTAGATCCCCATCCCCCGTTTAGCTCCTGAGAGAGCAATATCTACAAATTCCAACCCCCCAATTCTAATCAAATTCATTCAATTTCCTCCCATTAATCTCGTGGATTCCTTTTCAATGAAGCGCGCATTCGATATCACGATGCCAAAACGTCACCAATAAGATTAATAGGGTGAAAAAACAGAGGCGGGGCTACTAAATTAGTTTTTCTTTATCTAAACTATATAAAATGGATATACCCTGTATATACAAGAAACGATGATTTCTGACACATAATCACGCGAAGCGCACGTGACCTGTCGAAAAAGGGGTGATTGAACAGGGTTGCAATAAGGGACGCGAAAATTTTAAAATTGGAACATGACATGTAGTCATATGTTAATCAAAACTTTTACACTTGGCAACGATGTATAACATTGATTGAATGCGATTATACAACGTTGTCACGTAGATCTAAATAATTTTGTTGTTAAAAACACGTGTATTGATATTATAAGTTTTTAGTGATTTCTTATGTCATTAGATTTTATATTTTAATGAAATTAAATTATTTCTTATTATTATTATTTTGTTAATACTGTTACTTTGATTTTTTTAAGAAGTTAGTAAGATTTACTATATATTTTTTTTGGGAGATATTTTAGAAATAAAACACAGTCTGACAACACCGCACAGAAGTGGATGATTGTGTAGTTATTGCTTTTTCATTCTAAACTACGTCTATCTCTTTCTACTTCATTGATTGCTATCGATGTTATTTGGAATTGTCTGTGTTATATAAAAATTAAAAATAATTTGATTTTTAATGATTTGGTACGAGATATTTGTTATATTGTGCAATGTAAACTTAAATAATTTGTTCTTTTGGATGCAAATGCGGAAATAATCATTATAATTACATAAAAAAATAGAAATTAAATCAAATACGAGGATGTTCATTTTGAGGAAATATATATAGGGTTGATTACTAATATTATTTTGTTATATTTACATGAAATAAAGGTGATATGTTGATCAGTGTACAATTAAAATACCAGGGGATCGTATAAAACTTCCGAAAATCACATCCAGATGGGGAAACAAAAAAAAATGTGAACCGTAAACGAGATTATACATTTAAATGAGGCAGTAACAGATTTTCCCGAATTTTTAAATTCAACAAGTTTTTCTTGCCGTCTAAAAAACTCGTATGCAAATTTCCCTTTCATTTTTTTTCGTTTTTTTGACATTGTAGTCGTTTCAAGACGCTGCATCTGCGAACTCCGGAACTACCCTTCATAAATTACCCTTTTTTTTTAACCGCCGTCAAAAATTCTTTCTACACCGTAAATAATTGATTCGAACGACATTTTCGATACATAAAAATAACAAAAAAAAAAACGAATATACACTAAAATTATTTTATTCTACGTGGCAACGTGGCAGAATTGCGTTTAATCAATTTCACACAACGTTGCCAAGTATAAAAATGTATCATCTTTATGTAAAAGTGTTTTATATTAATCAGATGGTATTTCATATACAGGGTGTATACTAAAAATTTAAAATTTCAACTTACGAGGTACGTTCAATGATAAAGACAGTAAATTACAATTATTTAATGATCCTGGCATATCGAATTTTTACAGTGTATATTTGCACGAAAGGAAATCTGAGCTAGGGTTTTCCCGGGTTTTCACCGCGCGTTTGTATGTATGTGGAAATCGCCTTCATCACTACATTTATCATAGCTGGAAGGAAAACTCGGTTGTGGGAAATTGAAACGATATTTTAAAAGTGGGTGGAGTTTTTCTTACAATCCGCGAAAAATGTTTACGATTTTTTCACTCTAGAATCGTAAATTGAAGGGGTGCAATAAAGGAAATGATGATTTGTATTGGGGTTGAACCGAATTGGCATCAATTTTACCAAAAAAAAAATTGAATGTAAAATACGACTTTTTGATCGTTACCTGTATATGGTATCGATGAAATTAATACATAGAAATGAAGCTAACGTCATTTAAATATAAATGGTGTTCAATAAACTGGGTATCAAATCACAATTTGAATATTAATTTCTTGTAAACAACTCGTATAAATTTGCTCCCACGTTTGGGTACTTTGTATAGGCATTTGCATACCATTAAAAAGGACTAGACGACATAAAAATAACGATGAACCCGCGGCTTTTTTAATTATACAGGAAACTTTCCAAAATAAAAAAAAAAAACAAACAAAAAGAAACGATTTAATACCCGATTTATAATAAATAACAAATATTATAATGTGGAACAAAAATTAAAACTTGACAACACTGTCACTTATAACAATCATAAATTTTTTAGGTAGGAAGTGTAATTCTACTTCAGAGAGAATATTTAATTTTTTTATAAAACGATTACTTTGGATATATTTTCAATACTTTTCAGTAAATAAACATGTATCTTAATGCCTTTTTGCTATAGTGTAACAAATATCATACATTTTAATCAAAATAATTAAATGAGGTTAGGAGAAGTTGAAGTAAATCAAGCAATTACTTATAAAAAAACATATTGTTTGCTTCTGATGTAATCTATTCATGGAAATACCGCAAACATTCGTTTAATTATATACAATTTAATATAAATCACTATACAAATTACATTTTCAATTATTCAAAGTTCTAAAATTAGTACGCGTGCTATTTTATCTCTCCCTGTATAGATATTAGCTATTGGAAATGACTAAATTTACTTACCAAATATGTTAACAACAGTTATCAGCATATTTACAACGGAATCCTCATATTACAGCATCTAAAGATTGATTTAAACCTCGAACTTCTTAAATGTAAATTTACCATAAAAACAACACTGCTTTTGACGTTAGGTATTAATATGGCGCCTAAATAGGAAGTTCAAAGTTCAACAAAAACTCGCCTCGGCTAAACAATCAAACAACAAACACTTCGTGAGAAAATTTATTGGTTTTTCACAACCAGTTTATAATCCCCACGCACACACCTACACTATAAGGGATAAAGGTAATTAACACTTTTCTTACACAAGAAAATAAACGTTCAATGAAATGGCGTTGTAAATACTTATTCTTATTTAATAATGAGTATCTGTCATTCAAAAGTAGATACCTGTAAATAGTTTGATTTAGTATAAATGACGTACGGGTAGTTCACAATAGAGAGCGCTACTGTATTACTAATTAAAGTTTCATAATAATTGTATTATTATGATTCAGTAATATTGATTTCTTATTAAATTACGTTTAGATACAACCTCGTATATATTTTATGTTTGATTTATTGTCAGAAATGAACGTTTCAATTAAGAAAAAAACGACTTTTTACAAAACAAACCGCTACGAAATTGACGTTAAGTTTTTATCGTCATCATCTTAATAATAAAAAAGAAGAATCTTGAAAGCGGATATAAAACGTGCCGCCATAACGTTTAAAAATAATAAGCTAGAGTGATGTGAGGTATGACCTCACCTTATAAGTCTACAAAATGGGCACACACCCACGACTGTACGATACGAGAATCATTAATCTCACCATCTCTTGTATATATTTCATTTAAATCGCCATTTTGAATGTAATTTTTATATTAAACAATAATTAAGATATAAAATGTACCGGGTGGGCAAATATGTCAACCACTAGAATGGTATTTGAATTAAAAATAGCAAAATTAAACTTTCAATGATTATAATGCCATCTCTTGTTTAGATTTCATACTATTTTTACTGTTCATATAAATTTAAATCTATTTTTACTAATCGTGTCCGGATTAAATGTGTTTATTTGCCCTTTATGTGAGTGAAGGGTAAAAGCGAAGTGCGCCATTTCGAGATTTGCCAGATGTGTACTAAATAAAAACATCTGTTTCAAATTTTAATTAGTCCAATTAAAGAAATGGAATGAATTTTGAAGATACATCTACAAACGTATCCTTTGTTCATACGTGTCGTATACATACACCAAAATTAATTGATTCAATACTTTGAGGTTAGGTTAGGATGTAAATACATTTCTAATTAATTCGTATAATCGAATAGTGAAGTTAGATTTGAATTTACACGATTTTGCAGTTAAATAAATACGTAAATAGAAATCGAATAATAATTTACCCAAGTAAATAAATGTCGTGGAAATGATCACAACGTTAAAAACAAGTTTTACTTTACAATAATCGCCGAAACAAAATGTGGAACAAATAAGAAATCACGTACAGACTCTCCTGCTTTTTGAAATTGCATTATTGATACAATCGAACCTAACTGGTTAGCGGTGTTGTCGTATCTACTTTTACGTATTAGATTCCCTACGAATGTTGGATATTCTTGAATAAGTATATTATTTTTAGTTTATAAATGTTCCAAGTAACGAAGATCGAATGTCAAAATGTCAATTGTCACTCATTTTCCACAGAATAAATAGCTACCCAACTTAAAATCACAGAGCTGTCTAAATGTAAGGTTGGTTGCCTAATGTGTTAAAACGATTATAGACAGTTATAAATAAAAATATTTTTTATTGATTTTTATTTTTAGTTTATAAATGTTTCAAGTAACGAAGATCGAATGTCAAAATGTCAATTGTCACTCATTTTACACAGAATAAATAGCTACCCAACTTAAAAACACAGAGCTGTCTAAATGTAAGGTTGGTTGCCTAATGTGTTAAAACGATTATAGACAGTTATAAATCAAAATATTTTGTATTGATTTTTCATATTTAGTTACAAATATATTGTCTTAGGTCCGTCTCGTGCATTTTCGTCGATCTCCTTAGGGCTCAGCTGTTAGTTGAGACGGATTTAGTGGGATTTTAAGGGACTCAACGTCCGAGGATGCATTTGTTTGCTTTTAATTATAAGTACACTGCAAAAAATTAAATAGTTTTTGTCTCTACAGCCATAAGATAAACTCTCTTTGTTTTAATTCATTATCTCGAATTTTATTATTATAAAACATGAATTGCGAAATCTTAAATTAAAATGTCGATTTAGATATTAAGAAGCTGATTCCTACAACTCGTCAAGAATTATTATTCTTAACTCAATTTGTTTGTAAATACCAGTTGGCAACAGCTGACTAGTCGCTTCTCGCAGATTTATATCCTTTCTTGGATTGTTTTGAACAGATTATTTTGCTGAATAATCAACAAATATTTAGGTAGAGTTTTCTGTAACCGATAAAATTTTTTTCGATATCCCATATATTTATAACGAAACTGGCAACACCGCGACTGTTGGCCTGGTTGCGTTTCTACCGAAATAAACGGCCATAAATGAGAAGAATACGTCGATGCCGTCGCTGATATATATATATAAAAACCGGTCTGGTAAAACTTTTGCACTTTTCGACATTTTTTTGCCTTTTTTGGTTACTGGAAGTATTTGGTATATAAGAAGCGAGTCGTATAGACGTTTCGTGAAAAAATGTGATACTTACAATTAAACTAAAAGATATTATTCCATTTAAAGTGAAAAAAAATATTATAGAACAAAAAACAAATATTTTATCGTCAGTTTTGTCTTATATAAGAATACATTATATAAAAAACGTAAGTTATAAAACAAATAATACGTGCAGTTACAATTCTAAGGTCATAAATGTCTCGGCTCGTACGCAAGCGTCGTAACTCTTTAGGAAATTAGTAAGCAGTGTTGCCACTTCATTGTATCTCTTACTCTATCACGTATTTAATAATTTATTCAAGACAATTAAAAATTGAACTAAAATTATTTATAATACGACGTTGAACAGTCAAATGACATAAATTGAGAAAAAGTCTTGCGACACATCGGTTTGTATTATTAAATGCGCATTTTTTTCAATAATAAATTATACAGGGTGTTTGCGACGTGATCCAATTAGATATTATTTAGTTTTTTGATGGACAGGTATGGTTAGAAATCACATCCCCTGATCTGACGTCGTTAGACCCGTTTTTGTGGTGATATGTCAAAAGTATTATATACAAAACTAAACCCCTTAACTTAGAGATATTGAATAAAATTAGAAGTTGGTATTGATACAAAAAACACCCTGTATCATTTAAAAATACAAATCGGCGTTTTTCCCAGCCTTTATTTATCTCATTCGATTATTACACAACCCATTATACTTTTACGTTTATTTTACCGTAAAAAATTGCTACGTGGCAACGCTGTTGACAAATACGACGAGTCATCAGCTTTGTTCGCGGGTGATAATTATAACCTATATAAAATTAATTCGTTATATTATAAACCTTTTACAAATTTCAATTTACTAGGGAATTAAGTTAATTGTTGAAAATATATTTACGAAAATGAACGATATTATATAGAGTTTAAAATTTCGTGCCGTTCTTTTGGTCGATTTCAATCTGGTGATTTGTGGATTCCAATATGGCGGAACAGAATATAAAAAAAGCGAGGAAATTAATTGAAATTTTGCGACATCACTTGTATAGTTTCTCTAAATATATTATTACATCACTGACATGTTCTTGTGTATTAATAGAATGCAAATTGAATCACGTTGGGAACGTTTCTGTGCATATTTTTGACATAATTTCTCCATTGAAGTTTATTTGTAAGAAACGGCATTTAATCCATTTCCCTTTCTACATGAATAGTCGAAGAAAAGCCCCAAATAAAGAACGTTTTATTAATAGAATAATGCCTTTATATTTAACCTCCATCAGATATTTCGGGGGGGGGGATAGAATAATTTGAAAATTTGTGATTGAAATTACGTTGATACGAAAGGTTTGAAAATCAGTTTAATTGGCGTTAGAAAGGAACGGAAACTGGACGTATTAAGGTGAATTTGCTCGAGGGAAGAATTTCTCGTACAGGTATCGACTTGTTTTTTTTTTTTCGAATGACTCACAAATGCCGCGGTAGTATATTTATTACCTGGCACGAAAAGGCACTGGCGATTTAAAATTCTTGGGAGAAATCGGTCAGACTGAATAACTGTAATAGTAAATAAATATTTATTTATATTTTCATTACACAAAAGGAAATACTAGGTTTTAAATTATACGTATTAAATAAATGGTCTAAATTACCGTGTGTCTGCTGTTAGTCCGGTCAATGTGTGTTAAAAAGTGTCGTAAAAAAATTTTGACACATATTGATGAAATTACGAATTGTTTTGGACTAATTTGGAAAAACTGATGAAAATTTTTGATAAATATGAAATTGACGAAGATTTTAATAACCTCTAAGACGTAAAAAATATATTATTTGCTAGTCTTTGATATTATGAAGAGTTTTAACGAATTTTAAAATATTTCAATGTTTTGGAAAACTTTGGAAACTTCTTTAAAACGTTCTAAGACATTTTAAGACTATTTTTTGAGATTTTAGGGCTTTTTAAGACCTTTCAAAACATTTAAATGACTGTGAAACATTGAAAAGTGTTTTTATATTTTGTATGATATATTGTTAAATTATTTTAAGACATTTCAGGATGTGTTTTTGACATTTTAAGAATTTTAACACATTATTAACGTATAAATATCGAATAAGGCAATTTAAGACATCGAAAATCGCTTTTAAAACATTGTAAAACATTATAAAATGTCTGAAGATGTTGTAAGACATTTTTCAAACAATGTACGGCAATTTAAGAAACTTTTATACATTGTAAAACATTTTAAGATGTTGCTGGGTAGTTTAAAACATCGGAAAAGGTTTTTAAAATCTCTATTTTACATTTTAATACATTGTAAGGCATCATAAACCAATCTAAGAACTTACAGGGCAATTTAAGACATGGAAAATCGCTTTTAAAACATTGTAAAACATTATAAAATGTCTGAAGATGTTGTAATACATTTTTTTAACAATGTACGGCAATTTAAGAAACTTTTATACATTGCAAAACATGTTAAGATGTTGCTGGGTAGTTTAAAACATCGTAAAAGGTTTTTAAAACCAGTATTTTACATTTTAATACATTGTAAGGCATCATAAACCAATCTAAGAACTTACAGGGCAATTTAAGACATCGAAAATCGCTTTTAAAACATTGTAAAACATTATAAAATGTCTGAAGATGTTGTAAGACATGTTTCAAACAATATACGGTAATTTAAGAAACTTTTATACATTGCAAAACATTTTAATATGTTGCTGGGTAGTTTAAAACATCGTAAAAGGTTTTTAAAACCTTTATTTTACATTTTAATACATTGTAAGGCATCATAAACCAATCTAAGAACTTACAGGGCAATTTAAGACATGGAAAATCGCTTTTAAAACATTGTAAAACATTATAAAATGTTTGAAGATGTTGTAAGACATTTTTCAAACAATGTACGGCAATTTAAAAAACTTTTGTACATTGTAAAACATTTTAAAATGTTTCTGGGTAGTTTAAAACATCGGAAAAGGTTTTTAAAAGCTCTGTTTTACATTTTAATACATTGTAAGGCATCATAAACCAATCTAAGAACTTACAGGGCAGTTTAAGTCATCGAAAATCGCTTTTAAAACATTGTAAAACATTATAAAATGTCTGAAGATGTTGTAATACATTTTTTTAACAATGTACGGCAATTTAAGAAACTTTTATACATTGCAAAACATGTTAAGATGTTGCTGGGTAGTTTAAAACATCGTAAAAGGTTTTTAAAACCTTTATTTTACATTTTAATAAATTGTAAGGCATCATAAACCAATCCAAGAACTTACAAGGCAGTTTAAGACATCGAAAATCGCTTTTAAAACATTGTAAAACATTATAAAATGTCTGAAGATGTTGTAAGACATTTTTCAAACAATGTACGGCAATTTAAGAAACTTTTGTACATTGTAAAACATTTTAAAATGTTTCTGGGTAGTTTAAAACATTGGAAAACGTTTTTAAAACCTCTATTTTACATTTTAATACATTGTAAGGCATCATAAACCAATCTAAGAACTTACAGGGCAATTTAAGACATGGAAAATCGCTTTTAAAACATTGTAAAACATTATAAAATGTCTGAAGATGTTGTAATACATTTTTTTAACAATGTACGGCAATTTAAGAAACTTTTATACATTGCAAAACATGTTAAGATGTTGCTGGGTAGTTTAAAACATCGTAAAAGGTTTTTAAAACCTTTATTTTACATTTTAATAAATTGTAAGGCATCATAAACCAATCCAAGAACTTACAAGGCAGTTTAAGACATCGAAAATCGCTTTTAAAACATTGTAAAACATTATAAAATGTCTGAAGATGTTGTAAGACATTTTTTAAACAATGTACGATAATTTGAGAAACTTTGGGTAGTTGCAAAAGGTTTTAAAAACATGTTTTAGGAATGTCAAACGTTTTAAACATACTCAAGAACTGAAAGGGCATTTTAAAACATCGAAAAACGCTTTTAAATCATTGAAAAATGTTTAGACATGCTCCAAGACAATTTACGACAATGCAAGAAACTTTAAAACATTGTAAAATATTTTAATGGCACGCCGGATGGATCGGGACATTGAAAAAGGTTTTTACGTCTTCAGAAAAACATCGTAAAACATTTTTTTTGATATTTAATGGCGTTTAAAGCCTTCTAAGACATTCTTTTTCTACAGGTTAGCAACAAAATTGACGTTGAATACGAAAATTTGCAGCAAATTGTTGTTTTCGTCGATTCTCGTTGTGTAAACATTTAAAATGGCCGAAATAGTTTCTATTCGGGTAAATATCGACCGTACTATATTCGTTTTACCGCTTCTGTTGTTATTTTGCATTCAGCTTGTAAATCAAAAGACACACGACACCCCAATAGATTAAAAACGTCAAATAATCAACAAAACAATTTGAGCGCGACTTCATTAGTTGTGGGAACGTCGAAACCGTTTAGGTAGACGATTATTTAAATTTGATCCAGTTCGAATTATGAAACGGAAGCAAATAACTCCGTCGAGCGAAAAAAAATATTCCAGTCGATCGTTTCCGACGGACATTTTTTGTTTCGGCACCGAAAAACTCAAAAAAAAAACGGGCGCGGCTATCCGGAGGACCCAATAGAGGCGCACGGCCCGAAAAACCGACCCTTGAGCTCAGCAAACTATAAAAGAATTATCGTCAAGCTAATTTACGTCTTACGAAAGGGGTCGTTTGGATTTTACGTCCGAAAGATAAATTATTAGAGATGGAAATGTGTGTTACCGAATTCAATAAATGTCAACGCAGTGGAAATATTGATAGATCCGTACATGTGTATCTGAAAAGTTGTGAGGAATAAATATTGAAACGTTTTAAAGACATTTAAGACGTTGGAAAACTTTAAGCGCACATAAGACACTTGTAACGAGTCGTAAAACAGTTTGAGAACCGCTGTAAGATCTTGTAAAACAGTGTAAGACATTTTTGGTCATCGTAAGTCACTTTAATGATCTCTAAGACATTTCAAAACATTGTAAGACATTAAAAAACTGTCTCAAAACCGCTGTAAGATGTTGAGAGACATAATACAAGGTTTCTTAATGTTTTGAGGCGTTTTTTTGCATTGTAAGACTTTCTAAGGAAATGTAAGACGTTTAAAAACATTACAAACATTTGTAAGACATTTCAAGACGATGTAAGAGTGTAGAAAACAGTTTGAGAACCGCTGTAGGATCTTGTAAGACATTGTAAAACATTGTAAGACATTTTTGGTCTTTTAAAACATTGTAAGACATTAAAAAACTTTCTCAAAACCACTGTAAGATGTTGAGAGACATAATACAAGGCTTCTTAATGTTTTGAGGCGTTTTTTGCATTGTAAGACTTTCTCAGGGAATGTAAGACTTTTAAAAACATTTCAAACATTTGTAAGACATTTCAAGACGATGTAAGAGTGTAGAAAACAGTTTGAGAACCGCTGTAGGATCTTGTAAGACATTGTAAAACATTGTAAGACATTTTTGGTCTTTTAAAACATTGTAAGACATTAAAAAACTTTCTCAAAACCACTGTAAGATGTTGAGAGACATAATACAAGGCTTCTTAATGTTTTGAGGCGTTTTTTGCATTGTAAGACTTTCTCAGGGAATGTAAGACTTTTAAAAACATTTCAAACATTTGTAAGACATTTCAAGCCGTTGTAAGAGTGTAGAAAACAGTTTAAGAACCGCTGTAGGATCTTGTAAGACATTGTAAAACAGTGTAAGACATTTTTGGTCATCGTAAGCCATTTTAATGATCTCTAAGACATTTCAAGACATTGTAAGTCATTAAAAAACTTTCTCAAAACCGCTGTAAGATGTTGAGAGACATAATACAAGGTTTCTCAATGTTTTGAGGCGTTTTTTGCATTGTAAGACTTTCTCAGGGAATGTAAGACGTTTAAAAACATTACAAACATTTGTAAGACATTTCAAGCCGTTGTAAGAGTGTAGAAAACAGTTTGAGAACCGCTGTAGGATCTTGTAAAACAGTGTAAGACATTTTTGGTCATTGTAAGCCATTTTAATGATCTCTAAGACATTTCAAGACATTGTAAGACATTAGAAAACTTTCTCAAAACCGCTGTAAGATGTTGAGAGACATAATACAAGGTTTCTTAATGTTTTGAGGCGTTTTTTTGCATTGTAAGACTTTCTAAGGGAATGTAAGACTTTTAAAAACATTTCAAACATTTGTAAGACATTTCAAGACGTTGTAAGATTGTAGAAAACAGTTTTAGAACCGCTGTAGGATCTTGTAAGACATTGTAAAACATTGTAAGACATTTTTGGTCATCGTAAGCCATTTTAATGAACTCTAAGACATTTTAAAACATTGTAAGTCATTAGAAAACTTTCTCAAAATTGCTGTAAGTTGTTGAGAGACATAATACAAGGTTTCTTGATGTTTTGAGGCGTTTTTTTTGCATTGTAAGACTTTCTAAGGGAATGTAAGACTTTTAAAAACATCACAAACATTTGTAAGACATTTCAAGACGTTGTAAGAGTGTAGAAAACAGTTTGAGAACCGCTGTAGGATCTTGTAAAACAGTGTAAGACATTTTTGGTCATTGTAAGCCATTTTAATGATCTCTAAGACATTTCAAGACATTGTAAGACATTAGAAAACTTTCTCAAAACCGCTGTAAGTTGTTGAGAGACTTAATACAAGGTTTCTCAATGTTTTGAGGCGTTTTTTTGCATTGTAAGACTTTCTCAGGGAATGTAAGACGTTTAAAAACATTACAAACATTTGTAAGACATTTCAAGACGTTGTAAGAGTGTAGAAAACAGTTTGAGAACCGCTGTAGGATCTTGTAAAACAGTGTAAGACATTTTTGGTCATCGTAAGTCACTTTAATGGACTCTAAGACATTTTTAAACATTGTAAGTCATTAGAAAACTGCTGTAAGATGTTGAGAGACATTTTAAGGCGTTATTAGTTACAGTAAATAATTTTATTGAACCCTATACCTTTTAAAAGGACATGTGAGTTATACAGAAATATTTTAGGAACGTTTTACGCATTCGGGCACTAAATATAACCTAAAATACTTCAATGAAAGTAAATTTGCACGCGCCTGGTGTACATTGAAAACATCGACGTCGTATCAACATTTAAAAATACTTTTTCTGAGTATAAAATGATTTAATACACTTCAAAACAAGCCCTGAAAATAACTAGTTTCATAAAAATAACGATCTTTTCACCAACGCAGGTAATTCTGGCGATACCATCGTCTTTCAATGTCCTTCCTCCTTTTGTCGGTCAGTTATCCTTAAATCATATTTATGACACTCCCACAGGTAAGGTATATTACAAAATGGAAGACAATGGAACGCGGATAGTCGCAAACAGGCTAAAAATCCGTTAAGAGGGTGATTCATCACTTAACAGTCGGCTAACTATGACAAATTCATCCCTGGTATAACCATAGAGGTCATAATTTACGTTATCTACGTATTTTACAACCAAAAATTGAAATATAGTTACGGAATATACCAAAAAACAATAATGGACGAAACGAAAATATTTCACGTCAACGTTTATAGTTACTACACCCTGTATATTCACTAGCGGCTTCTTTAAATATCATCGTTTGTAGTTGATTCACTTTTCCTAGCGCACGAGAATCAATTATATCTTAATTAAAACGAATAACTAGTATAGTACGTTTCCGAATATATACGCGTAGTATATCAGCTCCCGTACTAACAGAACATCGGTAATAATAATTATTGAATCGAGTTTGGAAAAAAAAACGAGTAGAACGAGGTAATGTTATTCAATTAACATCACAGATGGACGATTGACAATCAAATAGACTATTGTGACTTATGTCGTTTATAAATCTTATAACTACATTCCATTGTCGATTGTTTTCTATACGAAACGTTTTGAGGTTATGTAATTATTACTTGGAATAACGTATCCCGAAATCGGCAACAATGCCGCGATAAAACATTCGATTATATATTACACAAAATTCGTTTCGATACCTAATAATCGAATAAATTATTTTGAATTTTTATAATTTAGCGGGAATATTGACCCCTAAATACGTGGTTCAATTCCTGACCTCCCTTATTCAATAATCAAGATATTCTAACGACGTTGCCATATCACACGCATTCCAACTAAATCCAAGACGGTATTTTAAATATGAACGTATATACAGCTATCTTTATCTAGAAAAGAATGCCCTTTTGTACACGTATATTCGAAAGAATGAATAATCTACCTGTTTTATATAATCCTACCTGTTTTTTTTTTGTTTACTGTTGTAGTAAATATATAAAAGATTCCCCATAAAGGTTTATATGCATGACTAGGTCTGAAAGGCACATTAATAAATTTTAAATAGTCTTTTCGGGTATTTATAAGATTTTTATGTAAAAAAAAATATAGACGAAAGATTTTACAGATATAATTACGAGATACACGCGGCAACAATGTACTGTCATTGGTATACTACGAGAATTTTTTTATCATTTATATGTTATAAATAATGCGAATATTCTATAGAAATTAGTATAAATACTTTAAATTCTTATAAATTTATATATAAAAATAAATTTTAAATTGTCTGTTGTGTAATTTCTTCATTTTGGTAGCCGAATCGCTCTGGTTCGATTTCGACTAAAACCAGCTGATTTTAACGTCGGTTGTAGCTGGCGGCGTTGTTGCCAGAATTCCTCACACTTTATAAAAATAATACTGATGGATATCATTTGAAATCAATTTAATTTCCTATTATATTATTTACGCCCTTAATATAATGAAAATATTAAAATAACAGTCATCACATTAAATATTTTCTACAAAATGGCGGTGATAATCAGAAAAATTTTTATATAGCGATGTAAGAATTGAAATAAATATCTTATTAAATGTTCAAATTGGACGATTGTTGTGAGGAAAACTTCCAAATAACATTTCCAGTTCTATAAAAAAATTTTCTCGTCTTGGCAACAATGGATATAAAAAAAAACTCGGCAACAATTATTTTTTTTATAGTGTATGTATTCTGATTTGTTTTTTAGTGTATTTCCTATATTTGTGTATTGGTAGATTACGTCGACAAGCAAGAGATCAATTCAACGATATTTTCAAAGTCGCGGTTTAAAATAGAATATGAACTTTTGGTACCTTTCATTGAGACCATAGTCACAGTGATATTTTTCAAGTTTAAGAATTGTCCGACGTGTGTACAACTACTTTCTTCAATCGTTCTCTTGTATCTGATGTTATCCACATTTTTACCAAACACAACACACAGAAACACCAAAATAATGGTCGTACAAATAATTATTACACGCATCTTGTCGGGGCGCCAAGTTTTTCGAAATATACGGATCGTCCGATTACGAACCGTACGGTCGCGTCTTGTTCTCTACGATACGCGTACTGATCTATATCCCACCGACTGAACGACTGAATTTCGTCGAATGCCGAATGGCTAGCAAGGCGCGGATCTCGGTTGATCTGTCTCTGGCGGTGTTGTCAAGTTGATGTTGTTATCGTGGGTGAAGACAAAAATTGATGATGAGCCGGTTTGCATCAAATTGCTTGCAGCGGTGTTAAAATAAACATTCTAATAACGATCTTGAGTACTATATATGTATTTAATTATCTTTTGTTTATTTTAAAACTAATTTTTTAATTTTCACATTTCTTAAATATATGAGTCTTGTTATTTATTCCATTAATTAATTTCGATTCAAATTTTAATGTTGAAATAATGTTTTTTTTTCTCAATTAAGGTTTGAAATATTAGCTTGATATCAAATTTCGAAAAAATAATGGAAGAAAAACATTTCAAGTAAATTAACACAGCGTGTGGTTAGATTTAAACAAAATGGCGGTCTCGAGGTTCAATGTTTTCTATTTAGACTATCAAATTAACACGAATATTTTTGAGTCTTTACTAGTTTTTCTGTTAGATACATTCAGAAATTATCTATCTAATGATATCAAGATGATGATACAGGAAAAAAAGGAGTTACGTGGTTTGCGACTAAAATTTCTTTAATGAAATAAGTCTAATAATGAAAATATAATATAGTTTTTTTCAATAGAAAACAAACTTTTAATGAAAAATCAATATATAAAATGATTTTAAAAAGCACTAAAGCACTAAAATAACGAATATACCTACATTTTTAATCTTATTACTTACATATAGGCAACTAACTTTACGTTGAAATTGCGCTACCATCTATTGCGCGATAGACAAACAATTATAAAATCGTATATCAAAACGATGAAAAAATAGTTATAATTTTTTTACTATTAGAAGTAACTAACATAAAAGCATTCAATTATTCCATTATTGATATTTGCAATAACATTAAATCTTGTATATAAATCACTAACGATTTATCATTGATATTCGAAGAGAATCGATATATTGCCTGAATGAATCAAAGTTAAAAAAATATTTAGGAATTCTTTTAATAATTTTAGGAGGAATTTATACACAATCACGTAATAGTTTTTGAGTATTGATATTTAGGATAATTAAATTTTTTTGGATGTATAACAAGAACGATTAATAATCGACATTTGACATATAAATCGATTTACCGAAATCGATGTATTGTTTGACACTCCAAATATATGTTGAATAGTGTATTATTCACCCAAGCAAGTTAAAAAAGTGAAAATAACTTTTATAAAATAGAATTAAATTGTGTACAATTGTTATATAATCGAATATTTATGTATACCAATACCTAGTTATCAAATATCCATTTGTATTTTTAAATTGTTATAGGTTATGTTTTCTTCCTTCAGCTGATATAAATTCGACTATGTCAGATCAAGTTACTGACCCCGCAGATCCTTCTGGTAGTAATACCAAGGATCAAACAGGTCAAAAGACGTTAAATTTCCAAGGAAAAACTGATCAGTACGCTTCGAGATTAATAAATTTACAGAGAATACAACAGAAGAAACAAGCCGTTCTTTCGTTGCCATATAATAAGAAATTATTAAAACTAGCAGTTTATTCCAAATGCCAGGTATAATTCATAAATTATTATATAATAATTTATGTTTTTTGAATGTGTTTTCAGGCTGAAAAATGCGATTGTATCGGTTGGAAAAGGGTGGATAGTAATCAACAGAATCCCACGTTTACGGATCCTTGTAGATGCGAGCATCTTCTAGGTTGGTTCTTATTGCAAATATTACGCGTTTTTTTCAATTATTTTCTTTATTTCAGAGATGCATATATCACATTTGGTGGATAAACCGGAACAAGAACTCAACCGACTTTTGAGTATGGTTGTCGACGTGGATAACATGTATACGGCAATGAGTAAAGAAGAAAACCAAGAAACCCACAAAGTATACTTATATTTATTCAGGGTAAGTGATTTAATTCATTCGTAAATTGGTTTTTATTGATTTTATTTCAGCTATTAAGGAAGTGCGTTTTAACCCTCGATAAACCCGTTGTGGAGGGCCCTTTGGGCCAGCCGCCCTTCCAGAAACCCAGTATCCACAAGGCCGTTACAAATTTATTGATTTACAAGTTTTCTCACATCAGCCAACAAGAATTGAAGACCATGTACGAGTTAGTCAAAATATTGTTCCATTGCTTGAACACTTGGGATTTCCCTTGTCCCAGTAGCCAGAAGCACATCGTCAGCCAAGAAGAAGCCATGAAATACAAAATCGAGTATACGAGGTGAGTGTGAAAAGTTTGTACGATCATTTTTTTGATGAAAGGTGTTAAAATAATTGTTGTCACTTGAAACGACGCTGTATGTTCAATTTTAAGTGCAGGGTCTGTTAATTGTGACTATATAATGTTTGATAATCAGAGGGAAGTACAGATGAAGGCTATTAGTACTTCTGCGATAATTTTCAGACAAATTCAACTTATTTTGCAGTTAAATCAAAGTTTTATTCATCTAAGTTACTAAACTATAATCAAATTTGTTAATTATATAACTCTTAAGGTACTTTTTTGGTTTATTTAGCTTTATAGGTACCTTTTCTAGTTTTATAATGAATATTTTTTGTTAATTCAGCTCTATAAGTACTTTTTCTAGCGTTATAATGAATATTTTAGCTCCACAGATACTTTTTATCGTTTATTTAGCTCTATAGATGGTGCTTTTCGTTGTTTGTTTAGCTCTATCGATATATTTTGTGGTTCTAAAATGAATTTTTCTCGGTTATTTATCTCTACGGGTACATTTTGACTTTTTTTTTAGGTGGTTGGTATTTTGTTATGTCCCAACTTTCTGCGATTCGTTGCAACACTTTGACACCACCATGGTATTCGGAAGGACGTTATTGAGGGCGATATTCAAATATATACGCAAACAAATCATGGATCAATTTTATAGGGAACGGGATACGATGCCTTCCGATAGGAGACAATTTCTTTTAACGAATTTCCCCCCGTTCTTGAGTCAATTGGACGAAGAAATTTACGCATCAAATTCCCCAATTTGGGATCCCGATTTCAAATCGACTTCTTTACATTTTCAATCGTTACTCGATTCGAGGTTAAGGGGTGAGTATTTAAAATATCGAGATCAACCCGTATAATATGTTGAAAAAATTCATGATTTTGGTGGAAAAGCGAATGAAATATCGAATTCCATGTATTATACAGGTTGTCTCATTAAAAACGGACACAATTTCGATTTCCAACTCGTTTTTTCATAATAACCTCAAAAAAATTGGATTACTCCGTATAATATGTCGGAAAAATTCATTATTTTGGTGGAAAAGCGAAGAAAATATCGAGTTCGATGTTATATACAGGTTGTCCCATAATTAATTTCCATTTATGTCTCATTTTTTCTGCAATAATTAACATAACCTCAAAAAAGGCGATCACCCCTTATAATAAGACATTGTTGCGATGAAATAGCGAAGAAAATATTAAATTCGACCTTATATTCAGGTTGTCTCATAAAAAAATCAACGAATTTCGTTTTATAACTTGTTTTTTTCGTATTAACCGACATAACCTCAAAAAAAATCGTCCTTCTCGTATAATTCCCTTCTTACAACGCTTAATAAACTGAATACCCGTTCCCAAACTATCAAAATCGCCGTTTTACTTCATGTTTTCCGATTTTTCAAGGGGGCGCCGGTACTTCCAAGAAAACCGAATTCGAAAAAGTCACTTTGGGACACAGCGACAGGGAAGGCTTCACGACGTCTTCCCTAAATACCACCAAAACCGCCAGAACCTCCGAAATGCCAATCAGAGAAGCCAAAAGAAGAAAATTCGCGTCCGAAGACCATTTCGAAGACATACCCAAAGAGACGGTCGCCGAAATAATCGCCACCATCGACGATCCCAATTACATGACAGGTCCCGACGTGAGTGAATCACTATTTCGTTTAATATACACAGGGCGATTTAAAAAAAATATTTATATTAACGTTTAGATGGTGTTTTCCGAAGACGCTTCCGCCACGGACGAAATACCGAAGTTGGAGGAGCAGCAGAACATCATCCAACTCCACGTCGTCGGCAACAGTCTGACCAAACCTGTCGCCAAACAGACCATGTTGTGGTTGATCGGTTTGCAAAACGTTTTTTCCCACCAACTGCCCCGGATGCCCATCGAGTACATCACTCAGCTGCTATTCGATCCGTGAGTTTTTCCACTTTTTTTTTTTTCGGTTTTTTTTTTATTGGGTTTTCTTTTTTTGGTTTCTCCAGAAAACATCGAACGATCGCCCTGATTCAGGACAACCGTCCCATCGGTGGGATCTGTTTCAGACCGTTCCAGACGCAGGGTTTTACGGAAATTGTTTTTTGTGCCGTTACTTCCATTAAACAGGTCAAAGGGTACGGTACGCATTTGATGAATCATTTGAAAGATTATCATATTTCTAAAGGGATTCTACATTTTTTGACTTTCGCCGATGAAAATGCCACAGGTGGGTCGGAAACTTTTTTTTTCTTTCTCATTTTTCATCCAATTATTGTCAAATTCAGTATTTCATTCGAATTTTATCAAATTTACTGTTTTGCCCAGTTTTTATCAATTTTACTGTTTTGCCATATCTGTTTGGATACATTTAAATTTTGCACAATTTCACCCATTAGTGTCAAATGTGCCATTTTAACCAATTCATTGTGTTTTCAACAAAATTTGATGAAATTTACTATTTTGCCCAATTTTTATCATTAATTTTACTATTTTGTCCAACCTAGCTTATTAGGGTCAAATATACCACTTTGCCCAAATCATTATTTTTAAAAAAATTGTTGAAATTTACTATTTTGCCCAAATCATTATTTTTAAAAAAATTGTTGAAATTTACCATTTTGCCCAATGTTTATCATTAATTTTACTATTTTGCCCAATTTCTATTACTAATTTTGCTACTTTATCCAATCTAGTTCATTGGGGTCTGCGGGGGGCTACGTTTTTAAAAAATTTTACCATTTTGTCCAATATAGTTCATTAGAGTCAAATATACCATTTTGCCCAATTCATTGCTTTTAAAAAAATTTGATGAAATTCACTATCTTGCCCAATTTTTATCATTAATTTTACTATTTTGTCCAACCTAGCTTATTAGGGTCAAATATACCACTTTGCCCAAATCATTATTTTTAAAAAAATTGTTGAAATTTACCATTTTGCCCAATGTTTATCATCAATTTTACCATTTTGCCCAATTCATTATTTTTAAAAAAATTGTTGAAATTTACCATTTTGCCCAATGTTTATCATTAATTTTACCATTTTGCCCAATTCATTGCTTTTAAAAATTTTGATGAAATTCACTATTTTGCTCAATTTCTATAATTTTACTATTTTGTCCAGTTTTTATCAATAATTTTATTGTTTTCTTCTATTTATTTGAATAAATTTTACTATTTCGCCGAATTTCTATTACTAATTTTACTATTTTGTCCAATATAGTTCATAGGGTCAAATATACCATTTTGCCCAATTCATTACTTTTAAAAAATTTGATGAAATTCACTATTTTGTTCAATTTCTATTATTAATTTTACTATTTTGCCGAATTTATTTGAACAGATTTTTGAATGTCGCCCAATTTAGTTAATTATTGTCAGATATACCATTTTGCCGTAATTAGTTAATTTTTGTTAGATATACCATTTTGTCCAATTGTTTTTTTTTACATTTGATGAAATTTACTATTATGTCCGATTTCTATTATTAATTTTGCCGAATTTATTTGATTAAATTTTATTTGGTTCATTATCAAATTTATTACTTTGACGGATGGTTTTCATTAGTGTCAAATTCATTGTTTTACCTTTTGCCTAATCAATGTCATTTATTCACCATTTTGCCTAAATCATCATAGCAAATTTACCATTTCGCCAAATTTCGATCTTCATTCTGAAATTTACCAATTTGCCCAAATTGTTTCTTTCATAAAAAATTTACGATTTTGCCCTGTTTTCGTAATTAGTATCAAAATTAATATTGTGCCCAATTTCAATTTTCATTATCGAATTTACCATTTTGCCCAAATTCTGTCATTGATAGCAAATTTACTACTTTGCCCAATTGCAGAGTGTCAAATTTAATTGTTTTGTACAATTAAGACTTTCCTTACGTCAAATTTACTATTTCGTTCAATTAATGTCATTAACTGAAAATTTACCATTTTGCCCAATTTTTGTCATTAAAATCGGATAACGGATTTAATATTCCGTCCAATTTCCGTTATTGGTATCAAAATTACTGCTGTGCCCAATTTCGATATTCATTATCGAATTTACCATTTTGCCCAATTTTCACCAAATTTCCGTCATTAGTTAGTTTCAAATTTACCATTTCGCCCAAATTGTTTCCTTCATAACAAATTTACGATTTCGTCCAATTTCCTTCATTATTAGCAAAATTACTATTTTGCCCAATTTCGATGTTCATTATCGAATTTACCATTTTGCCCAATTTCGACCAAATTTCCGCCATTACTCAGTTTCAAATTTACCATTTCGCCCAATTTGTGTGATTGACAGCAAATTTCCGTCATCAGAACGAAAATTACCATTGTGCCCAATAAATTAATTAATAATTTTCGATTTGGTTTAGGGTACTTCGAAAAACAGGGTTTCTCCAAAGATATCAAATTGAATAGGGCCGTCTACCAAGGTTACATAAAAGATTACGTCGGTGCTACGTTGATGCATTGCGAATTAAATCCAAAAATAGTTTATACGGAATTTACTAGTATGGTGAGGAAACAGAAGAAATTCGTCAAACAATTGATTTATCAACAACAGAACAACGTTTCCAAAGTGCACCCCGGTTTGACGTTCTTCAAAGAAGGTCGGTAGTACGACTCGCTACTCCCCTCATCCCCGACGCATTATTTTTCTTATTATATTTTATATTGAAGGTGTTCGAAGTATCCCCATCGAATCGATTCCCGGTATAGAGGAGACCGGTTGGAAACCGGCTTCCAGAGCCACCAGGGGTCAGTTATTGGAGGAGTCTCAGGACGCCGACGTTTTAGCGGGACTTTTGAAGAGCGTGCTCAATTCCGTAAGTTGGGGGGTGGGGGGTCGGTATATATACTTTGGGGTTTTAACGAATTATTTCGATTTTGTTTAGGTGAAAAATCACGAGGATTCGTGGCCGTTCAGACAACCGGTCGATAGGCACGTCGTAAAGGATTATTACGATCATATTAAATATCCGATGGGTGAGTTTTTTTTTTTTATATGTACTATAAATATTTTTTTTCAATTTTTTCACATATTTTTCTAAATTGAAATCAATTTTTTTCTAATTTTCAATATTTATTTCGTTTTTTCATATATTTTCCAAAAATTATTCATTTTTTTTAATATTTATTTTGTTTTTTTTATATATTTTTAATATTTATTTTGTTTTTTCATATATTTTCAATATTTTCATTTTTTTAATGTTTATTTTGTTTTTTCATATATTCTCCAAAATTTAATCCATTTTTCATATATTTTCAATATTTTCATTTTTTTAATGTTTATTTTGTTTTTTCATATATTTTCCAAAAATTATTCATTTTTTTTAATATTTATTTTGTTTTTTTTATATATTTTTAATATTTATTTCGTTTTTTATATATTTTTAATATTTATTTTGTTTTTTCATATATTTTCCAAAATTTAATCCATTTTTCATATATTTTCATTTTTTTAATTTTTATTTTGTTTTTTCATATATTTTCAATATTTTCATTTTTTTAACATTCATATTGTTTTTCACATATTTTTTCAAAATGTAACCCCTTTTTCAAATATTTTTAATATTTATTTTGCTTTTTCGGAAATCTTCATTATGTATTTCGTTTTTTCATATATTTTCCAATAATTATTCACTTTTTTTAATATTTATTTCATTTTTGTATATATTTTTAATATTTATTTTGTCTTTTTTTGGATATTTAATGCGTTTATTTTCGAAATTTTTCAATATTCAATCAATTTTTTTTATATTTGTCAATATTTATTTTGTAATTTTTTTTTCGTATTTTCATTTTTCAGATTTGAAAACAATGAGTGAAAGATTGAAATCTCACTATTACGTTTCGAGGCGACTTTTCATCGCCGATATGATGAGGATTTTCACTAATTGTAAATTCTACAATTTACCCGAAACCGAATATTATCAATGCGCCGAAAATTTGCAGCAGTATTTCCAAACGAAAATGAAGGAAATTGGCTTGTGGGATAAATAGATCAATTTAAGAAACATTTTTCTTTGTTTTATTTCCCTCATTCTACCCTTCAAATCAAAAATCGTTTTTTACCGAAATCTCATACTATTTTAATGATCCGGCAACGTGATTCGGTTATATCGACAAGAATATATTCCAATTTACAATCTCCTATTATTTTAATGATTGTTTAGCTGAATCCATGATTAAAATGGAAAATTAAATCAATTTTTACTAAAATTCCATAAATTGGCAACGTAGTGTTCCTATATCTACTAAAATTATAACTGTAATATTTCTTATAAAATCTCGTATTATTTCGATGATTTGGCAGCATAGTTTAGATCATCGAATTGCACTTCGATTATTTAGTTTATATCTATGGACAAGAAAAATTTGAATGTAACGTTGTCATATCTTTATATATAGATATAAAGCCTTTGTTTTATGAATCCCCAAATGTTTATTTGTTAATTGAATTCAAATGTACTTTTTATTTATCTATGAAAACGCTTGGCAACATTGGTTATCTATGTCATTGCCATTAGTTTGACAATTTTGACAGTACTTGTAATTATTTTATCCTTATGTTTATTTATTACCAAAATATTTAAGAAAAACGATGAAATTTTTTTTGTAACTCAATTTTTTTCAAAGCAGTTGTGAATTTTGACACAAAATGTTCATTTATCACGATGTATTACGGTATAGGTAAGTGAATTATATTTTTAGGTTAGGTTTGTTTATACGACTTCGAGAATTGAATTTATAAGAAAATAGACGATTTTCACTATTTCAAACTTGAAATGGAATTAAATTATTTTGTTTTTACCAAAAAAATCGTGTTGGAAAATGTATTATTTTGAAAATCACGATCTGTTAATTGGTAAACGATGTGATGTTTGAAACACTGTTTTTGGCTTTTTAGGATCAGACGTGTTTTTTTGGGTATTAAATGAAAGAATTAGGAGAAAACCAATATATATATTAAGTTCATCTACAATAATAAAACGATTTTTATACAACGTTACACATAAATATCATACGAAATATTAATAATAAAAATGACTAGTAAAAATCATACTATCGAAAAAAAGTTAAACAATTTTTGTTAAAATAAACTATACTATACAAAAATCCAACAATTAGCTGCACTAAACAGTGAAAAAAATCACCAAAAAAATCAAACTTTTTAATATTTAATATCAATTATACTAAAGCTATATTAAACGTACAAAGTGAAATTAGGATGCAGTTTCAAATAGATAAACCCCCCCAATTTCACCGATATTTTCTCCAAAGCTCTTTTTCTTGATTATAGAAAATAATTCCCATAATTTCGTATGCTCCCCAGCCCACTACTAAACGAATTTACTAAATATCTTCGTAAAAATTGATTTTACAGAAAAAAGTTTCAAACAAAAATCGAAGCCAATAAAAAGTTCTACAGAAAAGGTTATATACATTTTCTCCTAATTCTATTATTTTGACAGTTTTGACCCGAAGTATCTCAATTAGAGGTTAGGTTAGTCAATTTGACACTTAACGAGATATTTTGAGTCATAATGGTCAAAATAATAGATTTACATAAAAAATGTATATAACTTTTTTCGTAGAGCTTTCTATTAGCTTCGATTTTTGTCTGTAACTTTTTTTTCTAAAATCAATATTTTCGCCTCCCAGCTTCCTTCAAAGTTATAACAATTTTATTAAATATCTTCGGAAATAATGATTTTACAGAAAAAAGTTTCCAACAAAAATAGAGGCTAATAAAAAGCTCTACAAAATAGATTATATACATTTTTTTCAAAATCTTATTATTTTGGCAGTTATGACCTGAAATATCTCAATTAGAGGTTAGGTTAGTCAATTTGACACTTAACGAGATATTTTGAGTCATAACGGCCAAAATAATAGATTTACATAAAAAATGTATATAACCTTTTTTGTAGAGCTTATTAAGACCTTCAATTTTTGTTTGAAAGTTTTTTCAGCAAAATCAATATATACAGAGATAATAGTAAAGTTTGAAAAAGGTTGGAAGGCTAATGCAGAATTATCTTCTTTAATTAAAAAAAAAAAGAAATCGGCAAAATTTGGAGTTTTATCTTTTCAGTACTACACCCGTTGAAAATACCCCCAGTGAGGTTTAATTCAATTATTTCCTGTGGGTTTCTTTTTATACTATTTTTTTTTTCTAAATTTGGGACACCCTGTACGAAATATTTGTCCCGAATTAATCGAACACACCAACTTAAACCATTATTATTATCAAGTAAATACTCAAATTCCTAGTTTCGACGAATTTACGATTACGAGGGGAAACGAAAAAGTAGAGGTGTGTTCGATATCTGATTATATTAATAATAAAAAACGTCGTTATCTAACTTTTTGAGAGTACCTTGTAAACCGAGATTCAACGTATTCTAAACAATTAGTCTTAGGGTAAATAATATTTTGTAATAAAAAAAATCTTTTATAACAAACAACATTAATTTCGGTGTATGTATTACGTATTAAATACAAAAAATTCGTATTTTACGTAAAAAATACTTTTTTTGCCTCAAATATCAAAAAAATTAAGCAGATCCTTTGAGTCAAATAAGATTTTTAACGAGAAAAAATCTTTTTTTCGCGTTTATCTTTTTATAACCTCAAATTTCCAAACATCGAGAATGTAAGTTTAAACGTGGCAACATAGCTAACAACGCAACTAAATTTAATGGCACTTGGTCATAGTAGATTAAGTTACAGCGTTGCCGCGTACAATTTTTTTTCATTAAAAATCTTTTTTTCTTTTTCTAATCGTTTCAATACTATTCTATTCGATTATTTAGAATCGATAATAGCACTTCACTGGTCACTACATCAAAAAGGGCGAAACAAGCTCCGTAAAAAGACATTTAATTTGAAAACGAATTTGTTTTTGTAATCCCCCGATATTTATCGAAAATATATTCGTTGTTCGAAATTTTTTTTTTTTCATATTAAATGTCTCAAGACTAGTTTTTAGACCCGACTACAATTACGCTAAATGCTACAATCGCTATCCTCGGATAGTTCTGCCGGTTCGACGTCGTCGTCGTCGTCGTCGTAATCGTCGTCTAGTACGTTATCTAAGTGATGCGAAAGAAGATCTTCCTCGTTACCTTCATCGAATGAGCTATGAAACGTGTTTTGTAATAATAAAATGATATTTTTTCATAGTTAGTACAAGCTTTAGTAATTATTTTGGTGTTAGATAAACAGTCAAAAATATCGATTATTCTTAATATCTGATTCAACGTGGCAACGTCGATTGAGTATATTACGTTCGGGGTTCATCGTTCGTCATCACAGACGATAAAATAAAGATGGAACTGGACGTGAAATATTTAGAGTGACGAGTTATTAGTAACGGTTTTGATAACGGTATCGAGTTACGAACATAAACGTCAATTAAACCGAAAATTTTTAAATAAAATCTAATAAAAAATTAATTTGAATCGATTCAAACGCATTTTAAATGAAAATATATGGTAGAAATGAATTTGGCAACATCGATCGCGTATATTCTGTTCGATTTATCGTTCGTGATCGTAGACGAAAGAATAGAGATGGAACTGGACGTGAAATATGTAGAGTGACGAGTTATTAGTAACGGTTTTGATAACGGTATCGAGTTACGAATTTTTCTAGTATTTTTGTACTAAAAATGAGTTTCTAATAATTTATGTTATTTAAATCAAAAATCGAAACGATTTAACTAACCTAACCTCGATATTTTTTAGTAACTTCCATATCTCAAGCTATAAAAAATTCTCGTAACAATTTACAACGTTGTCAGATTTTTTTTAACAAGAAATTTATTTTGATAAACAACGATAAGAAAATTATATACAGCGTTGTCAAGTTTCAATTTATTCCTGTCGTAGTAAAATAATTTTTTTACACTCTGACTTTCTTTGTTTAAAGTACGAGGTGACAGTAGAAATTTAGATACGAGGGATATTAAAAAACTTCACTCTTATTAAGGTAAAATTTAAGATATATGGGGGGGGGGGCGAAAAAAGTTTTTCACTCGCTTTCTAAAATATTAATTTATCGTTAGTACAATCAAAATGATATTAGTTTGTCAATTTGACGTTGTTAGTAGTTAATTTACGAAAAAAAAAAGTTTCTGGTGCATCGAAATTTGAACGAAGGAAAACCGTTTTTATTTTACTTTAAACCAGAAACTTTTCGACTCGTCCTCGTATATACACAATATTCGTTTCATGCTATTCTTACCCTATCAAAGCCACAATCGTATTCCCTAAATACAACCAAATATTAATAAAATTACACCTCTACCAATAATGCGATTATTTATTTATATATACAGTATGTTCGAAAAAAGTTGGATATGAGTATGAGTATTTTTTTTTGTTGTTAATTTTGTAGGAAAAAAATTGTGGTAAATTGTGATTCGTTACGTAAAAAGTTTTTTTTTTCATTTCTATACGAGTGTCATACAAAAATGTATATTTTTCTTTCTTATATTTTTTTTTTTTTAATGAAGAAAAAATTATCAAATTTTTATCGAAATATCTCATTATTTTTATAGTTTGGCAACGTGGTTTAGTTAAATCGACTATTCAATTCAATTTTTACTGTAATCTCATATTATCATAACGATCTGGCATCGTGGTATCGAAATGCTGAGTTTGTATATCTTATTATTTCAATGATCTGGCAACGTCGTTTTAGTATATCGATTTAGTATATATATACGAGGGTTATCAAAAAATATGTATTTGATAAGTATTGGAAATATTTTTGGAATAGAAATTTCGTTATAATAAAACCAAAGATAATGTGATTGAAATCAAAAATTGTTGGAAAAAATGAAAATTAACGTTTACGACGTTGCCAAACATGACCCAAAAAAATTCAAACACTTGAAAAATGAAGACGAATAATGAAAAAATCGTTCAAAAAGGAAAAGGGAAAACATTATAACCTAAAATTTGAATTATAGGAAATGAAAAATGAAAAGTCCTTTGAAATTACTTTGAAATTAAAAAAAAAATTATGCCATTTAAATTCGAAATTATTTTATATCAAGTTTGAGGTTTTATTACGAAATTTTTCGGAAAAAAATTTAACCATAACCTCAAAATAAAGTAAATAAGTAAAAATGTAAAAAAAATTTCAAAAAATATGACCTCAAATTTTGTGAAAAAAATTGATACCAAAGTTTGCGATGTTGCCAAACCTAACATGACCCAAAAATTTCGAATATTATCAAGAATATCGTCTAAAAGGATTATGCCGAACAGGTTTTATGACGAAATTACATACAGAGGTAAAAAAAAATTATAACCTCAAATTTTGAAAAGCACGTTATAAATTAATTATTTTGAAAGAAAAATACGCAAAAAGGACTGTGAACGAAAAAAAATTTCAGAAAATGGGCATAAAACTGAATTTTTTGTAAAAAATGTCAATGTCAATATTTGCCACGTTGCCAAACGTAATATTATAACCTAAAAACTCCAAACACTATCAAGAAATGAATTATTAGAAACGAAAAATTGTTTAAAAAGAAAATGGAAAAACCGTCAGAGAATTTCAAAAAATAAGTGAAAAAAGGTTATAAACGAAGAAAAACGTTTAAAAATGCAAACAAACACAAAAATTTTCGTAAAAAGTTAATATTTTAACGATCACATATGAACACTAAAAATTTTTTATAAAAAAATAAATTTTTTTCGTGACATTGTTAATTAAAAAAAAATATGCCACGTTGCCAAACATAACCTAAAATTACCAAAACAAAAAAAAATTCTGTTTCACAATGCAATATAACTACAGAAAAAAATTGCAAAAAAAATAATTTATAACCCCCCCCCCAAAAAAATTTCGTTTCAATATGCAATATAACTACAGAAAAAATCGCAAAAAAAATAATTTATAACCCCCTCCCCCAAAAAAAATTTCGTTTCAAAATGCAATATAACTACAGAAAAAATCGCAAAAAAAATAATTTATAACCCCCTCCCCCAAAAAAAATTTCGTTTCAAAATGCAATATAACTACAGAAAAAATCGCAAAAAAAATAATTTATAACCCCCCCCCCCAAAAAAAATTTCGTTTCAAAATGCAATATAACTACAGAAAAAAATCGCAAAAAAATAATTTATAAACCCCCCCCAAAAAAAATTTCGTTTCAAAATGCAATATAACTACTGAAAAAAATCGCAAAAAAAATAATTTATAACCCCCCCACCAAAAAATTTCGTTTCAAAATGCAATATAATAACAGAAAAAATCGAAAAAAAAATAATTTATAAACCACCCCCTCTCAAAATTTAGTTACAAAATGCAATATAACTGCAGAAAAAAATCGCAAAAAAAATAATTTTTAAACCCCCCCAAAAAAATTTCGTTTCAAAATGCAATATAACTACAGAAAAAAATCGCAAAAAAAATAATTTATAACCCCCTCCCCCAAAAAAATTTCGTTTCAAAATGCAATATAACTACAGAAAAAATCGCAAAAAAAATAATTTATAAACCCCCCCAAAAAAATTTTCGTTTCAAAATGCAATATAACTACAGAAAAAAATCGCAAAAAAAATAATTTATAAACCCCCCCCCCAAAAAAATTTTCGTTTCAAAATGCAATATAACTACAGAAAAAATCGCAAAAAAAATAATTTATAAACCCCCCCCAAAAAAATTTTCGTTTCAAAATGCAATATAACTACAGAAAAAAATCGCAAAAAAATAATTTATAAACCCCCCCCAAAAAAATTTTCGTTTCAAAATGCAATATAACTACAGAAAAAAATCGCAAAAAAAATAATTTATAAACCCCCCCCAAAAAAATTTTCGTTTCAAAATGCAATATAACTACAGAAAAAAATCGCAAAAAAATAATTTATAAACCCCCCCCAAAAAAATTTTCGTTTCAAAATGCAATATAACTACAGAAAAAAATCGCAAAAAAAATAATTTATAACCCCCCCTCCAAAAAAATTTTCGTTTCAAAATGCAATATAACTACAGAAAAAAATCGCAAAAAAATAATTTATAAACCCCCCCCAAAAAAATTTTCGTTTCAAAATGCAATATAACTACAGAAAAAAATCGCAAAAAAAATAATTTATAAACCCCCTCCAAAAAAATTTTCGTTTCAAAATGCAATATAACTAAAGAAAAAAATCGCAAAAAAAAATTTATAACCCCCCCTCCCAAAAAAAAATCCCAAACACCATAAATCCGAAATATGAAAAAAATGCGGTACTTACAAGCTATCGGGTTGATCGTTGCCCCCCTCTTCGGCTACGAGAAGCTCGTATTCCTCAGCCGCGTACCGATCCCAATCAGACATCTGGAAAAAAAAATTAAAAAAAAAATATCCCCCGAGATAAAACCCCCGCAAAAAAAAGACCCACCTCCTGCCCGTCGACGTCGTGGTCCCTCTGCGAAGCGAACGGATCCCGCTGCTCGTGATCCAAATACTTCTCCAAATTGAAAAACGTATCGAAAAATATCGGCGTCATTTTACATTTCTTCAAATCGCTCAAAGCGATCTTACCGGGCGCCTTCGGTTTCACCATGTCCAACATCTGACAAAGACAATCCTAAAAAAAAAATCGATATCAATACCGCGATCGATTTTTGTGTTTCGGTCGCCATTTCACTAACTTGAAACGGTAAAGTTTCGATTCCGATCGATTCCATTCGGTGCATCTGTTCGTCGTAGAAATACTCCAGTTCGTACATCGATAGATAACCGTCGCCGTCGATGTCCATGCACCGGAACCAATATTCTATGGCTGTCGGATGGAGTTTGTCTTCTTCGCTGAGTAGGAACCAAACGAAGTCGGTGTAAGACATTTTTTCGTCTTGATGTTTCTTGTTACCTCTGGTGACGCAACCGGAAAATATGCGATCGATGATTCGAGTGGAAAGTGCTGAAGAAAATTTTTGTATGAAATGTTAGCGAGTTGTTAGAACTTGGAGGAATTATCTCACCGTGGTCGTTGTGGCGAGTTAGATCGCTTTTATCTATGAATAGATCGTGATCTCGGTCTAGTTCCCAAAATTTGCAATATATCACGTAGAAATGCTCGTAACTAAAATACTGGGTTATCTGGTTTATGTCTTCCTCGTCTTCTAATAGCTGAATTATGTTGAGAAGATTCGATCTTCTTAATTCGGAGGTTGTTATTTTACCCGACCACGATCTATGTCAAAAACACAATTTCGATTTGAAAAAAAAAATTTTACGTAAAATTTTGATAAAAACACTTAATTTTATTATTGAAAAAATTCATGATAACAAATCGTGTTGATAAAACTTTTATTTTTTGGTGGAATGAACCAATAAATCTGTTTACACTTCGGAATCGTAGAGACGTTGAAATTCCACCAAAGGTCGTAAATATAATTAAAAATAATTTTCTTTAATCGATTTTGATTTAGAAAATATGATTCCCACATCTATTTATTGGTTTTATCAGTCAACAATAATAATATGAATATATTTATATAGAAATAATATCCCCTAATTTTAATAAAACAATTTAATTAAAAAAAAATAAATAAAAACATATCGTGTTGATAAAACGTTTTTTTGGTGGAATGAACCAAAAAATTTGTCTACACTTCGCAATAGGCACGTCGTTGTAATTCCACCAAATGTGTTTATAAATAAAAATAATTTTCTTTAGTCGATTTGATTTAGAAAAAATAATTGCCACATCTTTTTATTGGTTTTATCAATCAACCATAATTATATCTATATATTTATATAAAAATAATATCCCTTAACTTTAATAAAACAAATCAATTGAAAAAATAATAAATAAAAACATATCGTGTTGATAAAACGTTTTTTTGGTGGAATGAACCAAAAAATTTGTCTACACTTCGCAATAGGCACGTCGTTGTAATTCCACCAAATGTTGTGTTTATAAATAAAAATAATTTTCTTTAGTCGATTTGATTTAGAAAAAATAATTGCCACATCTTTTTATTGGTTTTATCAATCAACCATAATTATATCTATATATTTATATAAAAATAATATCCCTTAACTTTAATAAAACAATTCAATTGAAAAAATAATAAATAAAAACATATCGTGTTGATAAAACGTTTTTTTGGTGGAATGAACCAAAAAATTTGTCTACACTTCGCAATAGGCACGTCGTTGTAATTCCACCAAATGTTGTGTTTATAAATAAAAATAATTTTCTTTAGTCGATTTGATTTAGAAAAAATAATTGCCACATCTTTTTATTGGTTTTATCAATCAACCATAATTATATCTATATATTTATATAAAAATAATATCCCTTAACTTTAATAAAACAATTCAATTGAAAAAATAATAAATAAAAACATATCGTGTTGATAAAACGTTTTTTTGGTGGAATGAACCAAAAAATTTGTCTACACTTCGCAATAGGCACGTCGTTGTAATTCCACCAAATGTTGTGTTTATAAATAAAAATAATTTTCTTTAGTCGATTTGATTTAGAAAAAATAATTGCCACATCTTTTTATTGGTTTTATCAATCAACCATAATTATATCTATATATTTATATAAAAATAATATCCCTTAACTTTAATAAAACAATTCAATTGAAAAAATAATAAATAAAAACATATCGTGTTGATAAAACGTTTTTTTGGTGGAATGAACCAATAAATCTGTTTACACTTCGGAATCGTAGAGACGTTGAAATTCCACCAAAGGTCGTAAATATAATTAAAAATAATTTTCTTTAATCGATTTTGATTTAGAAAATATGATTCCCACATCTATTTATTGGTTTTATCAGTCAACAATAATAATATGAATATATTTATATAGAAATAATATCCCCTAATTTTAATAAAACAATTTAATTAAAAAAAAAATAAATAAAAACATATCGTGTTGATAAAACGTTTTTTTGGTGGAATGAACCAAAAAATTTGTCTACACTTCGCAATAGGCACGTCGTTGTAATTCCACCAAAACATAAATAAAAATAATATTGATTTAGAAAAAATGTTTCCCAAAAAGACACGTATACTTGTTATTATTTCCAAAAACACGTAATTATATACCAGATGTTTTATAATAAGTAATAAATAATCGAGAAATAATTGACAATGTAGTGATACGATGTAATTTATCTACCAAGAATCAAAGTTTTGAAAATAATGAACAATTTCTTTGAAATTCCACCAAAAGTTAACAACTTATTATTATTGAAGTTTTCAGTATTCATATACAGGGTATGTAAAAAATTAGTCGCAACTAATACACGAATAATATATCACTTACCGGTTAACGCAATAATATATTCTGGCTATCACCGTATGTACGTATCTCGAGTGGAATTCCGTGGCTTCCTTAAGGAACGTTAGTCCGGGATGCGTTTCGACGACGTCTTGAACTAATGGTATAAAATCTTCGGGCGCTAACCAATTCCGGCGACCTCTGGTGAGGATGTATATAAAACGACTGGCGGCGTCGTGACATTGCGTCGTCATACTGAAATGTCATTTTGAAACTATTTCGAAAAATGGTAAAGTTTGATATAAAATAAATATTTTGAAAAAAAACAAAATTCCCTGTTCGGCGGTTTTGTTGACACTGATAATCGGTGTCAGGTGCGGTATATTCGCTAGCCGACGGTCGCGTTGTTGCCAGATTTAATACAAATCCAATAAATTGAAAAAAAAAATGTTTCTAAAATTTTTATAACCAAAAATGGTTTTTACCGTATTTTTTAACCATATCAATTGTCAATAAGCGGTGTTGCCAGATTTTCAAATAAATATCGTTATATGGAAAAATACTTCGTTATTTTGAACATTTCGGACATTATGACATTCAATTATCTTACCTTTGCCAGAAGGTCATGAATTGTTCCATATTACAACTACCTTTATCTGCACAAGCGGCCAAATATAAGGGCGTCTTCCAATATAAGGGAAGTTGCGCGGCTTGAGTGAGCGCCGCAAAATGTTCCCTGGAAGCCCTTTCTCCGATTTTTGCAAAAGCACCCGCCACCTATATATTTATATAAAATATTTCACCGTACTTTTAATGAAACAGTTCAATTTTATAAGAAAAAAAATTAATAAAAATAAATCTTATTAAAAAAAGTTTTTCTTTTGGTGGAATGAACCAATGAGTTTATTTACACTTCCAAATCGTTTAAATTCCACCAAACGTCATAAATATAAATAAAGATTTTCGTTTCGTTTTTTTTTTAATAAAAAAAATATTTCTATAAAAGCGCACGTGTACTTATCATTATTCTCAAACAATCATAATTATATACCGGATGTTTTATAAGTAATAAATAATTGAGAAATAATTAATAATGTAGTGTTACGTAAATCATTTACTAAGAATCAATGTAATAAACGTTTTCTTTGAAATTCCACCAAAAGTCAACAACTTTTTATTATTTCAACTTTAAAATATTGATATACAGGGTGAAGCGTTAAAAGGACTGACCTTGGTTCTAATGATATCCAATTGTCCTGGCGCTGCTGGTTTGCCAGTAGGGAAATGAAACCTTGGAATATTGACGTTTCTATGAGCTCTGATGTGTCTTTGAAGGGTAGTGTGTTGAAGTGGTGGTTGTTTCTGTACCGGCTGCGAATAATATTCGTAAATACCACAAATTTCAATTATTTTTCCAGCGATATCATTGAATGTAAATTTTCAAAGTTTATGATTAAAAAAAAAAACATGAAACACATTCCCAACAAATACGATACTTTTTTGGAAAACCGCCAAGTTTTCTGGTGTTATTTAGAATTTAGAATCCTCAAATTTGTTAAAAATAATTTTGGAAATAACAAAAATACAGAAATTGTAATTAAATTTCAATAATTTAATGATTAAACTGTTTGTATTATCTTTGTAAGTCATTTAATTCGTCGGGGATATATACAGGATGTCTCAAAAAAGCATTTACTTTTTTGTTTACGTGATTTAAAAAAAATTCTATTAATACAGTCGTTTTTTGTGCAGAATCGATTCGATACCAATTCGAAATGATTTTTCAATTCCATTTTTATCAAAAATAAACCTAAAGTTAAAAAAAAATATCGAAAGAAACATATAAAAAGGTCTAAGGAGTACAAAGTTACAAGAAAGTTTTTAAAGTTGCATATCATAATGAAAATAAACGTGGCAACACTGTATTAACACAATCTATCTCTCGTTATTATTTTTTATATTGTTGTAAACTGTAGATCTAGTTTCGTTGCAACGTTGCCAGGTGTAAAAAAATACAACGAAATCGAATTAGGAAAAAAATTGTTTCTAAATTATTTTCAAGCGAAGATTTTTTTTGATGTTAAGTTTTGATAATTTAGGGATAGAGCATATTATACAAGCAATTGACCGCATTGTTGTCAGATTTATTATTTCTGCCGATAATATAAAATCGACTGAATAAGAAAAAAAATTGCTTTCAAATTTTTTTGAACCAAAAAATTGTTAATAGAGTTTTCGTTTTAAGTTAAATTGTAATAAATTATGTGTATACAAGCGTTGTTGTCAGAGTTTTATTTTTGTCGATGTTTTTTGGATTTGCGTATTTAAGATAATAAGTAAAAAATTAACGTTTAGATTTATTTAGGTCATTATCGAAATATATGATTTTTCGAATTTATTTTTCATCAAAAATAAACCTAAAGTTGAAAAAAATTTATCAAAAGAAACATATCATAACGAAAATAAACGTGGCAACACTGTATTATTAATCTATCTGTTTATTATCTAGTTTTGTTGCAACGTTGCCACGTGTTTTTACTAATAACAATTTTCATAAAAGAAAATTACGTAATCAAATAAAAGTTAATTATGATTTTATGATTTTACAATTAAATCTGATTTTTATTAAAATAAATTTGCATATATAAATATTTATTTACGTCGTATTATGAAATATAAAAATGAAATAAACGCGGCAACTGTGTATAACAATTTCGATGATGAATTTGTAGTACCACGAGATTCGGTAGATGGCGTTGAAATTTGTGAAATTAATTTAATACGTATAATGATCGTATTTATATACGAGGTTCGTTCCGAAAGTTGTAAAACGAAATAAAAATTTATTTTTCAATTAAATTAAAAACATCGTCGATTAAATTATAAATGATGTCAGATTGGGTTATTATCGAGAAAAATATATACAGGGACGTGTAAAAAATTGGTAGTTTAAACAATTTCGATGATGAATTTGTAGTACCACGAGATTCGGTAGATGGCGTTGAAATTTGTGAAATTAATTTAATACGTATAATGATCGTATTTATATACGAGGTTCGTTCCGAAAGTTGTAAATCGAAATAAAAATTTATTTTTCAATTAAATTAAAAACATCGTCGATTAAATTATAAATTATGTCAGATTGGGTTATTATCGAGAAAAATATATACAGGGACGTGTAAAAAATTGGTAGTTTAAACAATTTCGATGATGAATTTGTAGTACCACGAGATTCGGTAGATGGCGTTGAAATTTGTGAAATTAATTTAATACGTATAATGATCGTATCTATATACGAGGTTCGTTCCGAAAGTTGTAAATCGAAATAAAAATTTATTTTTCAATTAAATTAAAAACATCGTCGATTAAATTATAAATGATGTGAGATCGGGTTATTATCGAGAAAAATATATACAGGGAGGAGTGAAAAATTGGTAGTTTAAAAATGTTAACGCTCACCTGTATTTTTGAAGGTAGATGGGGAGCCGGCGCTCTCACTCTTTTATCCAACAACAAATCGCTGGGGCACCTCTCGAATATGAGCACCCTTTCTGCGACGGATCCCCTGGTCAAGAACGGTCGGACCGGATTCGAAGCAGCCGATTGCCGAAGGTGTTGTCTTTGGCTAGTCGTCAATTCTGGAAACGGAAACGTTAATTTCGATAGGAAAAAACGACGAAATCGAGTTACCCGGATGAGGCACTTGTTGTTCGAGGCGACGCGGCGTGCTGCGCAGCCCCCATTTCGTGGCCGTCGTCGACGGGGTAGATTCGACCAGTTTTTCCGCCGGAAGGGGTTCTTTGGTCGACGGAAGCTGCTTTATCGTCTGGAATGCGACTAGAATTATATCAAAATACACTTGGAATGAACCATGGAACTTACAGTTGGTTTCCTTATATTCCTAATTGGTTCTTCGCTATCGATATCTCCGTTTTTGAGGGCGTTGATGAATTTTTTCTCCTCCAACGCCACTTGGTCTATAGTCACCGACGAAGGGTGTTTATCCGCCTCGTCGGCGCCATTCCGTTTTTTCGTCCCCGAATAAACGTTATTTTCCGCCATTTTCTTCGCCGGTAGGTCCTTGTTGATTACGCGGTTTTTCAGCGGCCATGTTTGCAAGCCGGCGCTGGTTACCAGGTCCGGCGGCAGGGTCATTTCGATGGTATCGCTCAAACGGGGTTTCGGTGATATTTGGGGTTTTTGACCGATCGCTGGTTTCGCCGTAGTTTGGAGCTGGAACAAACATTTTCATCCCTTATTATTAGAAACGGAGAGGGTGAACTCGAGTGAGTAAGTTAACGTCGAACGAGTCGTCAGTTGGGAAAAACTAATACGTCTCACGTCGGTCTAAACCCACCTCACGTTCCTTTAAAACGATTGAAATGAAAAAATTATTTTTCGAACCTAATTTGAAGTTTTTTTGGAACACCGGGTAACGATGGGGCTGTTTGAAGGCCCTTTGGTAGCCCACGATGTAACTGCGAACTTTGATACCGTCCATTTCGTATAATTTTGTTATTAGAAAATTTTCAACGTTCGGTGTAACCCTCGTAACATTTCAAAACCTACTCTAGACGAAATTAACAACGTAAAACGTTGCCAAATTATTAAATGTTTCTAATTTTGTATTTAAATTTAATTGTTTACGTATTTTCATTGAAAAATGATGATTTTTACAGGACCGTCTCTACACAAAACAACCAACAGACCCTGGTATAAAACATATTATATATCGTATGGAAAAAATTCAAATAGAAAAGTTGTAGATAATGAAAAGATCTACAACTTTTGCATTTACACTTTTTTCAAATAACCTACAAAATTTATATAAAAAAAATTGAAATAACCAATTTTTTGCTTTATTTCTATAAAAAAAAATTTTCACGGAATTTAATGAAGATTTAACTTTTTATGTTTGGAATACATTATGATTTATTCGTTTTGAAATATTTATTTTTCCATTTTTTGCCAAAAATTTCGTTATTTCAACTTTTCATATAAATGTTGAGGTTATGTGAAAAAAGTGTAAATACAAAAGTTGTAGATCTTTTCATTATCTACAACTTTTCTATTTGAATTTTTTTCATACGATTCGTAGTTTTACCACAAATCGAAAAAAAAACCGTTTTTACCCCTAAAAACTCACCCCCTTCCATTTCCCGATCTCAGATCGCCCGTAAATTAATTTTCCTTTCATTTTTTTTATATTCTCGTACTTTGCCCTTTTATATCTCGAATAATTTTTAGATTTATTCGTTTTGAAATATTTATTTTTCCATTTTTTGCCAAAAATTTCGTTATTTCAACTTTTCATATAAATTTTGAGGTTATGTGAAAAAAGTGTAAATACAAAAGTTGTAGATCTTTTCATTATCTACAACTTTGTCATTTGAATTTTTTTCATACGATTCGTAGTTTTACCACAAATCGAAATAAACCGTTTTTACCCCTAAAAACTCACCCCCCTCCATTTCCCGATCTCAGATCGCCCGTAAATTAATTTTCCTTTCATTTTTTTTATATTCTCGTACTTTGCCCTTTTATATCTCGAATAATTTTTAGATTTATTCGTTTTGAAATATTTATTTTTCCATTTTTTGCCAAAAATTTCGTTATTTCAACTTTTCATATAAATTTTGAGGTTATGTGAAAAAAGTGTAAATACAAAAGTTGTAGATCTTTTCATTATCTACAACTTTGTCATTTGAATTTTTTTCATACGATTCGTAGTTTTACCACAAATCGAAAATAACCGTTTTTACCCCTAAAAACTCACCCCCTTCCATTTCCCGATCTCAGATCGCCCGTAAATTAATTTTCCTTTCATTTTTTTTATATTCTCGTACTTTGCCCTTTTATATCTCGAATAATTTTTAGATTTATTCGTTTTGAAATATTTATTTTTCCATTTTTTGCCAAAAATTTCGTTATTTCAACTTTTCATATAAATGTTGAGGTTATGTGAAAAAAGTGTAAATACAAAAGTTGTAGATCTTTTCATTATCTACAACTTTGTCATTTGAATTTTTTTCATACGATTCGTAGTTTTACCACAAATCGAAAAAAACCGTTTTTACCCCTAAAAACTCACCCCCTTCCATTTCCCGATCTCAGATCGCCCGTAAATTAATTTTCCTTTCATTTTTTTTATATTCTCGTACTTTGCCCTTTTATATCTCGAATAATTTTTAGATTTATTCGTTTTGAAATATTTATTTTTCCATTTTTTGCCAAAAATTTCGTTATTTCAACTTTTCATATAAATGTTGAGGTTATGTGAAAAAAGTGTAAATACAAAAGTTGTAGATCTTTTCATTATCTACAACTTTGTCATTTGAATTTTTTTCATACGATTCGTAGTTTTACCACAAATCGAAAATAACCGTTTTTACCCCTAAAAACTCACCCCCTTCCATTTCCCGATCTCAGATCGCCCGTAAATTAATTTTCCTTTCATTTTTTTTCATATTCTCGTACTTTCCAAATGAGTTTCATCCAACTATTATTTTTTTTTACAAAAATTGTTGTTTTGGGGGTAGTTCGAGGCAATTTCCGATTCATTGGACCCTTATCTCGATATTAATCAACCAATTTCATAAAACGCAATGAAGATTAATGACCAATAGGTTTTAATAAACTAAATTAAGCTTCATTACGATGTAAGTAAATGGATTTTAGATGAAAATTTTCAAACTCCAAATGCACGCCATAATTAATTATTTCGTGTACGTAATTAACTACGAAATTTTGAAAATTTCATCCCAAAATAATATGTGAAGATTGACACGTGACATGTATCGTGTATCACCTTCAAAATTAGTATTAGATCGTTAGTAGTTATACGGGGGGTACTCATGAATAAAACGACGATGAATAATCGGTTTCGTTAAATTGTATACGAGGGGAATCGATAATTTTTTGTTATAAATAATGATTATCAACAAAATCTATTAGCAACAACATTTTTTAGTGAAAAAATTAACGTCCGATTTTCTCGTAGTGGGGGATTCGAAATTATTAGATTTTCAAAATTTTCAACCATTGAAAAATGGGCATTTCAAAGGAATTAGTTAATCTCGTTCGATTCGGCGAAGTTTTCGTGATAATTTGGCAACGTTGTTACAATACGTTCTCGATAGAATCAACGTTGATTAGATTTTGTCGGAAAAAAACATATTCCAACACGTAAAACGTCGAAATAGCGTGATTACATCCCATTTTGCGTAAATAAACGCGATCTAGTTAAATATTATCAGTACAAATAGGATTTTAACTGATTTTCGACATTTAACGATCTGCTTGTTACGAATGAACACGAGAAACACCAAAAAAACGTCATCATTAAAAACTAAAATTAACACAATCGCGTAAAATCGAAAGAAATTTTCGTGCACCCCCCGTATATTCAAAATCTGAAGATGAAACAAGATTTGGTTTCCGAACTAGTTTGGAATCGGTTCCCCCTCCATTAGAACTTTCTGTATTGTCAGACGTATCATTTAAATACAACGTTGCCAGGTGTTTTTACAAATTGGATTTAGCCACAAAAAATTTCGATTTTTTCTGGGTCCATTCAAAAATATTGATAATAATTTTTATTTTATCAACAAAATTATGAAAAATTTTCAAAAAATTATAAAAAAAAAGCCATTGAAACACAGTGAAAATGCATTTTTCCGAAGAAAATAGCTTTTCAATACTAATAAATCGAATTATATTATAATTTTTTAAAAATTTTTCATAATTTTGTTAATAAAATAAATATTATTATCAACAAGACCATCAAATTTTGAATAGGTTAAAAAAAATTAAATCTACAGGGATATAACAAAAATTTCATTTTAACTTTATGAATAACTTTCAAAGGGGTGAATTTAGTTAAAAATGTTAAGGGACGTTTTTTGTAGTAAATTCTTTCAGAAATCTTTATCAATTTTTAAATTCCAAAGCAAGCTCCTAGGTGGCGTTTTCATATTATGACGATCGCAACTTTTTGAAGCATTATATCTCAAAAACGGTGGGTCGTAGGAAAAAAATTATTGATACGTTTTTTGTAGATAATTTTACGATCTACAATTTTCATCTAAAGTATTTTTAAGATAAAACTAACCGTTTTGCAGAAAATTTGGAAAAACTTATTTTTTTGACCTTTAATCTTGAATAAATTTTTTTCCACGCAGCGGAAATGATGGGGAACATTCAAATTTTATGTTTAATAGTATTTAAAACAATTTTACTGATTTTCAGAGTGTATAGGAATTTATGTAACTTCTATTGTCTAAATTGACCGGATTATAACTTTTACAACTTTTTGAAGCATTATATCTCAGAAACGGTGAGTCGTAGAAAAAAAATTATTGATACGTTTTTTGTAAATAATTTTACGATCTACAATTTTTGTCTGAGGTAATTTTATGATAAAACTCACCGCTTTAGTGATAATCGCGAAAAACTCACTTTTTTTACCTTTGACCTTGAATAAATTTTTTTCCATAGACGTTACTGATATTCCAAATTTAATTTTTTATTATATTTTAAACAATTTTACTGATTTTCAGTTCGGTGGAAATTTACGTAGATTTTTTTGATCTAATTTGACCGTACTAATACGTCTCTCCGTAGATCGCGATTCGGTGCAATGTTGCCAGATGTTGTAATCAATAAACTTTTCACTTTTAAATAAAATAAAAATGGTAACCTTGTACCATAATTTCCGTTATTTCGACAGTAAATTTGAATATGATATTTAGCGGAATATATACGAGGTTCATACGGAAAGTATTTTTTTTTAAATTAAATTAAAATTCATCGTAGCTTAAAATATATTTAATGTGGTATTAAAAAATTGTTAAAAAAAAAATCACTCACCTGTACCGAATTGGCGGCCGCCACGGCGCCGTAACTATTCACCCCCACTCCCGAACCATTTCCACTCAACACCCCACTCCCCACACCGATTTTTCTACTAGGCAACGTTGCCGTTTTCCTCAAATAACTTTCACTCATCCCCCCCACTCTATCCTCGGTTTGGTTAACGCCCTTTTCGAACTTTTGCAACGCGTATTGTATACTAGAAGGCATCTTATTGGTAGGTGACGTCACCGGCGATGGAGATTTGTTTTTCGTAGCGGCTATCCGAGCTTTATCCTCGTCGACGAAATTTTTCACCAATTTTTCCAATCTGTTGTTGTCCATCGTCGGAGCTTGCGCCAGTATATCCAGAGAAGCAGGTTTCGACGCCGCTGGTTGAGGCTTCAACATCGATCTGGAACAACAAAAACAAACAACGGTCATTTGTTGAACAAACACACGCAGATGGCGCTGTCAATGTCAAATCCATTTGACGTTTATCGAAATTTTATTTAAGTTAGGTTAGGTTTATCGATATAAACAATTTTATATCGATATATATATATATATATATATAAGAAAATAAATAAAAAAAATGTTGTACCCACCATCAAACCAAATTTGACTGGACTATAATCAAAGTAGAATAAATTTTTTGTTTCGATGCACGCCACTGTTTCTTTGTCCAACTATTTATAATGAAATTATGTAACCAGTAATTATCTTTCATTAAAAACATATGTATATATACATAAAAAAAAATAAGTGGGTCATCGTATATTATATTTGAAGAAGTGGCAACGTCTAGTGAAAGATTCAAGTGCTTAAAAACGAAAGAAGACGATTATTTGCGAACCAATGCGAGAGGAAATTCGTGTACGGTTTATACGAGGGTTGATTGAAAAATATTCAAATCGCGAAACATTAATTGACATAAACATAACCTACAATTTTTTATACTACGGATGGGGCGGTCGGAACAACAAAATTAAATTATCAAATAACAAATTACGAAGTTATCATTCGAAAATGATTTTGATAGACGTATAACCCACCGTAATCCACGTCATTTTCACGCAAATTGAACATTGATTTTGATCAATCACAGTCCGACAACAACGCAACGACAAAAATTTACGAAATCACCGGAAAAACCGTATTTCGTCGAAGACGCGCTTCAAAAGAAGTTGGAACGACTAGGAAGCGACGTGATTCACGTTTCTGGATGGTTCTGTAACTAAAATTAAAACCGGTGGGTTAAACTTGCCGTTTGTGAGAAAATAGTACGTGGGCCGTAATCGGGAAAAGTTAAAAATGAAACAATCGAAAAAATTATTTTTCGAACCTAATTTGAAGTTTTTTTTACAACACCGGGTAACGATGGGGCTGTTTGAAGGCCCTTTGGTAGCCCACGATGTAACTGCGAACTTTGATACAGTCCATATCGTATAATTTTGTTATTAGAAAATTTTCAACGTTCGGTATAACCCTCGTAACATTTCAAAACCTACTCTAGACGAAATTAACAACGTAAAACGTTGCCAAATTATTAAATGTTTCTAATTTTGTATTTAAATTTAATTGTTTACGTATTTTCATTAAAAAACGATGATTTTTACAGGACCGTCTCTACACAAAACAACCAACAGACCCTGGTATAAAACATATTATATATCGTATGGAAAAAATTCAAATAGAAAAGTTGTAGATAATGAAAAGATCTACAACTTTTGCATTTACACTTTTTTCAAATAACCTCAAAATTTATATAAAAAAAATTGAAATAATCAATTTTTTGCTTTATTTCTATATAAAAAAAAATTTCACGGAATTTAATGAAGATTTGACTTTTTATGTTTGGAATACATTATGGTTTATTCGTTTTGAAATATTTATTTTTTCACTTTTTGCCAAAAATTTCGTTATTTCAACTTTTCATATAAATTTTGAGGTTATGTGAAAAAAGTGTAAATACAAAAGTTGTAGATCTTTTCATTATCTACAACTTTGTCATTTGAATTTTTTTAATACGATTCGTAGTTTTACCACAAATCGAAATAAACCGTTTTTACCCCTAAAAACTCACCCCCTTCCATTTCCCGATCTCAGATCGCCCGTAAATTAATTTTCCTTTCATTTTTTTTATATTCTCGTACTTTGCCCTTTTATATCTCGAATAATTTTTTGATTTATTCGTTCTGAAATATTTATTTTTCATTTTTTGCCAAAAATTTCGTTATTTCAACTTTTCATATAAATTTTGAGGTTATGTGAAAAAAGTGTAAATACAAAAGTTGTAGATCTTTTCATTATCTACAACTTTGTCATTTGAATTTTTTTAATACGATTCGTAGTTTTACCACAAATCGAAATAAACCGTTTTTACCCCTAAAAACTCACCCCCCTCCATTTCCCAATCTCAGATCGCCCGTAAATTAATTTTCGTACCATTTTTTTTTTCGTATACTCGTACTTTGCCCTTTTATATCTCGAATAATTTTTGTTATTAGAAAATTTTCAACGTTCGGTATAACCCTCGTAACATTTCAAAACCAATCTAGACAAAGTTAACAACGTAAAACGTTGCCAAATTAATAAATGTTTCTAATTTCGTATTTAAATTTAATTTTTTACGTATTTTCATTAAAAAACGATGATTTTTACAGGACCGTCTCTACACGAACAACCAACAGACCCTGGTACAAAACATCGTATGAAAATATCTCAAAAAAAAAAATTCCTCAAATCTTCGTATCGCTTCCGAAATCCGACAACGTCGCATATTTATTTTTTTAACCTTTCCGACTTACCCCAATTTGGTGGTATCGCCAGCGCCATGACACGTCAGAAGATCCGCCGGTCCTAAACCTCTCGATTTCCAATTTTGATAAATAGCCTCTGCTTGATCCGATATTTGTTTAGCGATAGCGGCGATGTCATCGTCGGGATCCCTTCTGCGAGCAGTTGTGGCCATCATAAAATTATTTTAGGTTAATTTTAATAACGACCACGTCAGCCCCGCCTACTGCGAAGATTCAAGAAAGGCCTGCTCATACTTGATAGTTGTATCGCTGAAACGAAAGAAAAATCGCGTTATCTTTCAGCGTTGTACCAATTTTAGAAAAAAGAAAACGGCCCCTGGTCGAAAGTACAAAATGAATAAAATAATCTTTAAATTTATTACATCGTTTTATTTATTACAACAATGTACCCGGTATAAATTAGTAGTTTATTTATGGATTTAAACGAATCCCTCTATGAAATAATTATTTATCTATGAATTGAATAATAATAAAGATTCTTCTTTTTCTATTGGTCTTTTCCGTTGAAGTAATCAGCCAATACTAATGAACGTTTATAATTCGGCATTAATTCTAAAATATACTTAATTTTTATTATATAAAAAAAAGACATTACATAAATTTTTAATTTGTATATTTTATTTTTATTATAACATAACATAACTTGGTTATTTATGGATTTAATCGAAACTCTCTATGAACTATCTATTTATCTATGTACTAAATAACCAACGAGGTTATTGTACTTTTACTATCAAGCATTCAGCTAAAATCTTATTATTATTACGTATATATTTAATCGTTGATTAATATTTACCAATTTACCTAAAAAATATAGTTTATTGATGATTTGAAGAATTTTATTTAGTTTGGAATTTTTTCTAAATACGTCCCCTCTATTATTTTGTCTATGAATTAATAGTTAAACCTCTATGACCAAACACTTTATCTATGAATGACATTTATTATTCTTTTATTCTTGGCCTTTTGCTTTGGAACATCCAACCAAAATAAATATAATCGTCAACTATTTCATATCAATTTATTGACACACTTAATTTTTGTTGAAACAAATTATAAATACGGTTGTTACGATATAATCAATTCAAATGCATGTACATTTAGCATGTCGTTGCCCTTTGGCCTCAAACATTTTTTGGCAACAGACTTGGCATTGGAGACTTAAAATAACAACAAATCGTTTGTCGGTATAGTAGGTAACTTTAAATCACGATAAAATCGAATTATCATATAGAAAGTAAACTAGACAAATCTAGTATACAGGGTGCAGTTTCCTTTAATTTATATTAGTGACGCTACTGATTTCGAGGAAAAACCAAACAGTCTGTATGTTGCCCGCCTTGGTTACGCCCATTTTTTGGCGTGGCGCTATTTTTAGTAACACGATGGTCAATTATTATGTAAGGCGACCTCCGAACAAAGATTACTGCACGTATATGTTTATAGGTTAACAATTTTTTATTCTAATCTCATTGCGTTCTAAGGTGTATCTAATAATAGTCGCTGTAGAGGTATTAGCATTGTTGATTTTAATTTCTTTTTTATACTATCGATGATTTGGATTAAACGAAATATTTATTAAATGAATAAATGCGTAATATGAAGTGACAATACGTATAGATGATAAAAGTCCGGTTGATGACCCAGGAGAAGGTTCTATTCAATGTTATCACCACAATTTATCATTCCTGATTCAAAGTCGATGATAATACGGTGAAAGTATGCAAAAATGAGGTTCATATCAACGACTGCATTGTAATTTAACAATTGTACGAGGTGTAGTTGATTGATTTTGAATCTAATTTGATGAAAATCTCGTTGGTTGTTGTAAAAGCGATGGAATTGGTATTAGTTCAGGAAAATTAGGTCGAAAATTTATTTGGGACGGAAAATTATGTTTCTAAGTGAAAATATATCGATTTCCAATCATTTTCTTTTTTTTTTTTAAGTATTTTTGCTAGTATAAAAAAATTGTAGACCAAAAAATTTTAAGGAATTTTATGCTTTATAACGTAATAAAAATAAATTTATAAAAAAAAATGTTTAAACTCTCAATTTTTCGAAAATAAGGCAAAAATTTGAAAATTTAATTATTCACGCATGAATTATAGTAAAAATATGAAAATCAAATTGATATTACGTGGAAATATAGGTGAGATGTTTCTAAAAATGTTGATGTTTTCAAATTTTGAAAATTCAAAATGGCGGCTACGTAATTCCTTATAGTATACTGTCACTTTCATTTTCGTTATTTCCCCTTGTAATAATCGAATTGGGAAAATTTTTTTTTCGAAATTTGTGGTTTTTTAAGGATTATTCCTTCATAATTTGAAACTGCAGTTAAAATCGATTTTTCACTGATAAATCTCGAAAAAACTAAAAAAAAAAATTATTTTTCAGTTTAAGCTTTAAAAAATATCTAACTGAAATTTTTAAATTCATTGTTAGTATTTTATATAAAACTACAACTCTTTCTCTGCCGATACAAACAAACTACATTTCAATGTTATTAATATTAACGAAATAAAAATGAATCGAAAAATATGTATATAAATTCAGTTTACGCGGCCGCCATTTTGAATTTTCAAAATTTGAAAATACCCACTTCTTAAGAAACATTTCCTCTATATTTCCACAAAAAATTAATGTGATTCTCTTATTTTTACTATACTCGACACACGTATAAACAAATTTCAAAATTTTTGGAAAATTCAAGGTTAGAATTTTTTTTTCGGAAATCTAATATCATCTTGTTGTAGGGCTCAAAATTTTATACAATTTTGATACCTAAAGTTTTTTTGTACGATCAAAACTGAAAAAGTTATTCCATATTTCGAGGTACAACCAACGACACGATTCGCAGAGTGAAATTTGACATTTGCATAAACATTTTCACTTCCTCGATTGATAAGAACGTCACGTACCGTCCATTGCTTTCTTATCGTGTCAGAAATTTCAATACTCGTTAATTTAATGCACCCATTTTCGATTTATACTGTATATGTTATGTATAAGTAGAACGACCATTCTATTTGCGTTGTTATAGTAACTCAAATTCCGAAATTAACTACTAAAACATTTGATTTTATTGCAAAGTCTTAGTAAAATTAAATTTATACTATTCCCTACATCGATTGCTCAACTTACGGACGTATCTCAACTTCCTTGGTCTAATAGTAGAAAAGTCTAAAAATATGCCACTTCTACATGCCCAAGCCGTTCCATTTACTAGAGATTCGATGCGTGTTTACACACAGTTATTTTGTAACTGTAATCATTTAAATTACGTGATGTTTCAAAATAATTAGATAAAACGATTGAAGTGATTTGGCAACAACCATATATAGTTATAATAACGTTAAAAAATAACCTACAATCATAGAAAACACATTATATATGACAGCTTGCGGATATTATCATAGATATCACAGAACAAATGACAAATAAAGGAAATAACAGTTGACAGATGGTGGGTGAATCATAGACAACACACAACCGAATAGTGACGGATACGACAAATTATTGACTTTACATGATAAATGACATTCAAGATGGAGGAAGACACTTGGCAATTTTTATTTATTATTAATTATAGAAAGATGTATAGGTTTAGAAGTATAGTCCAATGTATTTTCTTTTTACAGTTTCAGAAATTTTAATTGATCAATACTGGGTGTTGTTTATGTAGTAAAATATAATTTGATAATCCCATCTCTATAACCGCACGCATATGAATACGTTGAAGCTTCTATCTCTTTCTATCTAACTGTCTAGTTTGTACTTATGGCCAGTTGAACGACCGAAACTTTTTTTTTTCAAAAAGAATACTATGTACCTGCACGAGCTTTTTTAAGGCTTTAATTTAGCAGAGGAATTAAGTTCGATTGGTATTTTTATCGATAGGAGGACAGTTCCTTAAAATATAAATATAAATATCTTGATATTCAGTAATTTTTAGATTTCATAGAACTATATTTTGTACTTTCATTGTAAATATCTTGGTATCTATTGAAGATACGTTAAAAGTGATGGGGAACGATTTTATAGAAAATTTTAGTCTCTATATTTTTTGTTTGAACATTTTTTTTCATATCTTCTGGCATTTTTGAGATATTTTGAAAAAAGTGATTTTTGGGGTGGTTTTTAATTAGTTTCTAATCCCCAAATGAAATTGAGGGGTTTTTTAACTACATTTATCACATATAAAAATATTTATCTCGATAATAACCGAAAAAAAAAAAAATGTATTTTGACGAGCCACCTGCAAAGTTTGATATTGAATACCGCAGACATAGTCTAAACAACTCATTCGAATACAGCTTGATGCTGAAGAATTTTTTTTTACGTCACGCGAAAAAAGCAGCCTACAACTCGACACTTGACCTGATAATAAACACCCATGCAACCAGTGGCGTACGTATTTTAAATATATTTAATCAATAAGCGAAATACCATGGAAAATTTTGTATTTTGAAATTGATTCACGAGAAAAAAAAAGTTTGGGAACTTCTGATATACGGTTGAGCATTCAATTTCGCGGAAATAACTAGATTGAGTCCAATAGTGAAACCTAAAAGGAGGTTTGAGGTCGAGAGAAAAAATTTAGAACAAAATGGCGGGTTTACGATTAATTCGAGATGGATTTTTGAATTTTTGTGGGTATAACTTGATAGAAACGTTCATAATTGAGGCCTAACCTGCTTCACGGGAAAGTTGGAGGGATATAACAACAAATTAATTGCCCGTATGTCGAAACTTGTGAAAAAAATGTCATAAAAAAATGTTTTATTGGATGATTTAATACTTTAATACAACAATTCATATTTTATTGTAGTTTTATTTAATATAATAATGAGGGGGTCTTAAATTTTGACCGGCAGTGTATATTCTATAAAATTACAACTCTTCCTAAGTGGAATGAAGCAAATTGCATCTCGTTTTCATTAATAATAACGAAATGAAAAGGAATCAAAAAATATATGTATATATAAACTTAGTTCGCGCGTGCGCCATTTTGTATTTACAAAATTCGACAATACCAACTCGATTCTGTTATTTTTAATATACTTATCATATGAATATAAACAAATTGCGAAATTTTTCAACGATTTTCAATGAAATACGTTACAAAAACATTCTTTCCGGAACAAATTTATTTTGTACGATCAAAAATAAAAAATATTTCGAATGTCACAAGTTGACGTCGTCCGAAAAAGAAGAAGACAGCTGTTAACCATAGATAAGTTGAAAGAATAGAGAAAAAAGAAGAAGAAACAATGTTCAAAAGCGCGTTTATCGAGTGTATTCATATTAATAACCTCCAAGTATTAATAAAACGGAATTTACGAGTTGGTGTATACCCCACAAAGACGCCGCTGCTTTTAACAGTATGCTGAAACACAAGAAGGAACCATTCGCATTTCTAATTAAGTGAGTAGAAGCCAAACATGTTTTTATGTTTATATTGTCAGCTGTTCGAGTTAAATTAATAATATTACGTGCATAAAATGGCGGTCGTGTATACACAACTATTCAATTAGTAAAATAACTAATTATTCGCAAATTATATATTAAAAATGAGTAGAAAGTACGTAAAAAATATCGATTTAGTTACATTGAAAAAACAAATTACTCCTACGGTTATTTTCATTGAATTTATATATGAATGAGTAGGCTATATGTATATAGATTACGTCATAATTAACACTACGTACATTCTTTTAGGTAATTACCTCGTGAATAATGTGTAATATTTGAAATTATTTAAATCAAGATACCTTTGAAATAATCGATTTAACTATATGCCGATAAAAAAGGTTTCTTTAATATCTATAGGTTATAAGGTTTCTGATATAGAATAAAAAATGTCTTTTGTCACTTTTAGGTTATGTAATATAGAATTATATTTATAGTAAATAAAATAAATTAAACAAGAAATGTTGTAAATTATTTCTAGGTTCCTTTAGAAAATCATAACAACCGCCATTTTGTAGAAATGTTGCTTTTATTTGAGACACTGTGTATATGCATAGTTTCTACATGAAATGAGCTATACTAAAACGTGTAAAATGTTATTTTTTTTTATTTATTCAATCAATTAGAAATGTCGTATTTGAAAAAACGATTTTAATGATTTGATTCGTGAAATCTATTTTGGTGCATCGAAGAAACACAAAAAAATTAAGAAAAACAAAATAAGTACATGCTTTTAAAACGTACAAAGGATATTTTTAGAAACTTCAGCATCCCGACTCACTCTGTAACATTAGAACTTCGATTTCATTAATTTTTTTTTTTTCATTTCACGGTTGATACAAAAGAGAATCCTGCACAACAATAATAAACTATCCGAGTACTTCAATCGGAAGATCAAATATTTACATTCTCACAATGAATTTAAGTGGAAAAATAAACAATAGCGCTTACCTTTTAAGATGTATAGTTGATTATAATTTAGTTTCTTTATTCGGGCACTACAAAATTACAAACAGACACATCCATAGGAACCATTACACGAATTTGGGACGGAAATTGACACGATTCTAAAGATATTCGACGGGATTTGTGAACTGATTTACAAAACCGACACCCTATTCCCACTAACAGAGTCGAATGTTAAATGCAGACTTAAATGGATTTGGTAGAAAGAGAACAAAGTATATTTGTTTTAAACACCATCTGATTTCGATACTCCACTGCCATCTATACATGGAAAATGATAACTACATATAGAAATCTTTAAAAACATCGGACATCTAGTGTCTATTATATTTAAATCTTCAAGTGGAAGATTTTTAATACAATTTGACGTTAATATCATATTATTTAATTAGCTTTATTCAATATAAATATTTTTTTAATAAATTTTACTTAAAAAAAGTGTTTTGTTTCAATCCAGTTGGTAGTTTCATTGATAGATGGCGTTATAACACAGTTATACATTTAATTTTTATATCTATCACTTATTTTGATAATTATTAAATTTAGTTTTTATATAATTATATGAAAAATGAAGTATTTTGTTTTTATACAATTTTAATGCCATCTGGATATCACTAATAAATCATATTGCATTAAGCTTTTTCACATCGGTTGATAGTTTGACAAATAGATGTCACTACTCTCCATTTTTATGCCATAATTTCAATCACTTCGTTGAAAACTTGTTTTCCATCGAATAATTTAAAAATGTTTGTTATTTTCAATGAGATATATATTCAAACTTTATTAACATTTAAGAATCACTAATTATTATTACTTAGTTTTAAACCAGTTGGTAATAGATGTCACTGCTGTTTTTAAACTTATTTTTTCTGTCCAATTTCATTCAATTGAACATTATTGTCATAATTATTATTAAATTTATTTTACATAATACGATATTTACTAAAATATGTTGTTTATTTTCTATATAATCTGTAAATACGTCATACGCCATCTATACGTCGATAACAGTAGTTACGTATTTATGCTTCAAGCTATTTGTAAGTTTGAGAGGCTAGATTCGCCATTTTTTGTCCCAAATAACAAATAAAGTAGTTAATTTGAGTTTAACTCATATAATAATGAACGAAAGAAACTCGGTATTAAATTATATATGAAAAACAAATACTTGACAACAATAATACCCAATATGGCCGTCTTCTGAAATAACGTTCCTCGTTTTAATACAATTAGCTCTCGATTAATGATTGGTGGGTTACGTCTACCAAATATTTCTCAGCCAATCACACTTTCATAAATGACAAATGGCGTTTACATCGATTTAAATACAGGAATAGGTTCCGTCAGTTTAGTCATATGATATATATTATGAAATAGTTTGCTAAATTTAATTCAATCATTTTTAATTTATAATGGGATTATAATAACCAAAAGCTTTCAGTTTTATTATTGTTTCTTTTTATAGTAATACATATAGTGTTACAAATAAACTATTTATATCTGTTTTCAATACATCGCAATTTCGTATTATGTTTTACGAGGGGTGTTGGATAATTTTACCGGCGTTCGAAATTTGTAATTCGACTAATCATTTTCCAATCGAAACAAAAAAAACTATACCGCATATTTCATGCAATCCACGCCTAAATCATATGTTTCTAAAACGTCTAATAACCATGCTCGATCTATAATTTTCGTAGGATTGGTAACGGCCATTTATAAATGTGACATTGAGCTTTGTTCTCTGTAATTTTAAAATTGATATTGAATACACGTTACAGAACAAAATTGCTATTTATTAGTATTAAAATAGAGTGAAATATAGACAATCTGTATATTTTGAAGTGATCAAAATTCAAAATTTATAAATCCAAACGATTTAAAATCATATTATAACAACAGTGGGACATTTGAACTACTATTTGTTCGTTACCGTCGGTTTATGTAAATGCGTTTTAAAAATAAACATTTATGGTTCGCCATTTGCTTTTTTTTATAGTTTTTCAGGTACAATTTTACGACTTCAACGCGTCTTCTGCAAAACAATGAACGATGGTGTGTTCGCAAAAAAAACGGTGAGTTGCCAGTGGTAGACAGACACGTAAACAGCGTTAATGACTTTCTAAGAAATACTATTACGAGTACCAGTCGTTCGAGTCGATTTTTTTTTTCGCTTTTTGTAATAGAAACGTTCTAGATTTTAAAAACGTCTATTTTCTTTCGAAAATTATTAGAAAAAACTTATTTTAAAACATTTAGATGCATAAATAAATATTTATACGAAAAAATTGAGGAAAATAAAATTGAACGACACGGTATAAATACGACCGGTTCAAATTTAGAGCTCGCTTGAAACGTGTTTTCAATATAAAACCCTGTATCACGAAAAAAGCACGTAAACTTCTAAATTACCATTCCTAGAAAAACTGCTTGCAAAATTGTTGTGAAAGTATACCGTATACGAGGGTGGAATCATAAATTTTCTCGCGAGGTTTGATAAAAAACTTTTCACACAACCCTCGTACATTTTAACTTGAAAATACCAAATTTTGTACAGTGTACGAAAGTGTTAGTGCCTTCGAGTAATAATTCAATTCTGTAAATCTTAAATATGGGACAGACTGTATAATGAACCAACCGATTTTTACTGTAACTGTTTTTATTTGTTATAATCGTATTTTTTCATAAGAAATGACTCACCCGTTCTAACATTTTTTTTAACTAATTTAAAATTCAAAATACGACGTACCAAAATAATGTTATGACAATAAAAATTAATTGTAAATTCAGGTCTGTATGTAATTTCGTGTCAACGAGCATGACATTTTGAATAAATGATTATAGAATTCAACATACCTACAGAGTATTTTATATACTGTATAATAATAAAATTAATAAAAATATTTTGTCATATTCAATAATCTTGAAAATTCAAGTACGGATCTGATTACTTAAATGAAGTGAATATCTATTCGTTTTGTTTTACCAATCGTATTCATAAATGACAAATGACGTCTACAACGATTTAAATACAGGAATAGATTCCGTCGTTTTAGTCATATGATATATATAATATGAAATAGTTTGCTAAATTTAATTCAGTCATTTTTAATTTATATCGGGTCAACATACCTACAAAGTGTGTTACATACTGTATAATAATAATAATATCAAAAATATTATATCATTATTTAAATGAAATGAATATCAGTTTAATTTAATTCGTTCTGTTTTGCCAATCCAATATGTAAATGACATTTACAATGATCTAAATACAGGAATGGGTTCCGTCAATATTTTAGTTCTATGATAGGAACGATTTATTAAATAATATTTTGAACCATTGGACGATTAAGTATTCTTATAAAAATCAATTATTTTCGTAAAAAACTCTTTTTGATATACATTTCGTATTATGTTATACGAGGACAGTTGGATAGTTTAAGTTAAAAAACGTTTTATTAAAAAGATTGTATGACATTCAATAATCTTGAAATGTCAAATCCGGATCTGGTTATTGAATATTAACATCTGTCAGTTTTAGACTAAGTGAATATCTATGCAATTCAATTCCTCGGTCGGAAAAACAGATAAGAAAATAACTCGTGGAAAACAGATGCTTTGCGTCTGTATATAAATAGATCCACTTAACTTCAATCAAATATGCGGGATTGTGTACGTTTTGAGCCGCAGGAGTAATGACATTGTTAAAAATATCGATCGAATGAGAAAAAGAAGAATAGATGTCAGCTCGAAAGCGATCCAAATATCCAACTGCTTAATCCAACCCTGCGTCGATATTTAATCTTTGATAAAAAACGAAACCCCAACAATAAATAACTGTATATATGAAAATTAATTAGATTTTTTTCGTAATTTTCTTATTCGAATCTTTATTATAGTTGAATATGTCTTAGAAACTGACTCCCTTCCATCGAGCTGTCTGCCGTCGCTTGGTCAATTTATAATTGTTACCTCCAAATCCAAACTAGTCGTTTGTCGTCTTTTCTGCGGTTCGGAAGTGAGTGGAACGTTTAATGCGCATGCGTAGGTGTAGTGCGCGTGATTACTACCGCGAAAATAAAAAGTTTTTAAACAGTTATAGGACAGTGAAGTTTGAATTATTTCGGGTTTGTGTTGATTTTTCTGTGCAGATGTTCCGTTGAAATTCAAGGTTAGTATAACAAAGATTTCTATATTAAATTTGTGATGTTATCTACCGAGTTTTGTGGATTTTTTTTTAATATTCCTTTTTTGGTAAATTTGAAAAAATCCTAACGGTAATATCTTATATTAAAATGACACGTGATCTTGATAAGAAAATTGTTAGAGTGAAAAAATGGAGAAAATTTTCGTGAAAATGGTTTTTTTTGAACTTAAATCTCTTTTTAATAAAAAATTCTCGAGATATAATGTTTCAAAGTCGATCTTATATTCTATTCTACTGGAAAAAATTAAAATATGTTTTTTATTAACCCTCGTAGATAAGTGTTAATTTTTTTTTTGATTTACGTATTCTTTGATAAAGACTACACAAAATTTAAGCAATAATTTTGGCCTATATGGTTTTTAAAAATCACAAAATTCATTTCCAAAAAAATTTTTCAATATTTTTCGGATCTCGTCCTCCTATTTCGCTTATATTTTCGAAACTTATCATAGTATCCCATTGTGTTCATACTTCACCGAAAACCGAACAATAATTTTATACATATTCCTTACAAATTTCATTCACTTTTTATCAATATTTCACGAGATACAGGATATCAAAGTTGATAGTTATTTTAAGTGGTCTCTATATTCAATTCTACTAATTAAAATTGTAACATCTTTTTTATTAACCCCCGTAGATAATTATTGATTTTTTTTATAATTCATACATCCTTTGAGAATGTCTACCTCGAATTTGAGCACTGTATCTCAAATATTACGGCCTATATGAATTTTTAAAAACAAACAGTTCACTTTAAACACATTTCTGATTAGGCCCCACTATTTTATTAATATCTTCCAAATCGTTGATTGTATTCTTTTATGTTTATACTCCATCGAAAACCAGATAATCACTTTATATTCCTCACAAATTTGATTCAGTTTCTATTAATATTTCCCGAGATATAGGACATCAAAGTCGACCTTTATTTTAGTTGTCCCATATTCGATTCTACTAATTAAAATTGTAACATCTTCTTAATTAACCCCCGTAGATAATTATTGATTTTTTTTATTGTTAATACATTCTTTGAGAATGTCTACATCGAATTTGAGCACTGTATCTCAAATATTACGGCCTATATGAATTTTTAAAAACAAACAGTTCACTTTAAACACATTTCTGATTAGGCCCCACTATTTTATTAATATCTTCCAAATCGTTGATTGTATTCTTTTATGTTTATACTCCATCGAAAACCAAATAATCACTTTATATTCCTCACAAATTTGATTCAGTTTCTATTAATATTTCACGAGATATAGGACATCAAAGTCGACCTTTATTTTAGTTGTCCCATATTCGATTCTACTAATTAAAATTGTGACATCTTCTTTATTAACCCCCGTAGATAATTATTGATTTTTTTTATTGTTAATACATTCTTTGAGAATGTCTACATCGAATTTGAGCACTGTATCTCAAATATTACGGCCTATATGAATTTTTAAAAACAAACAGTTCACTTTAAACACATTTCTGATTAGGCCCCACTATTTTATTAATATCTTCCAAATCGTTGATTGTATTCTTTTATGTTTATACTCCATCGAAAACCAAATAATCACTTTATATTCCTCACAAATTTGATTCAGTTTCTATTAATATTTCACGAGATATAGGACATCAAAGTCGACCTTTATTTTAGTTGTCCCATATTCGATTCTACTAATTAAAATTGTGACATCTTCTTTATTAACCCTCGTAGATAATTATTGATTTTTTTTATAATTCATACATCCTTTGAGAATGTCTACATCGAATTTGAGCACTGTATCTCAAATATTACGGCCTATATGATTTTTTAAAAACAAACAGTTCATTTTCAACGCATTTCTGAATAGGTCCAACTATTTTATCAATATCTTCCTAATCGTTCATGATATCTTTTTTTGTTCATACCCCGTCAAAAACCAGATAATCACTTTATATTCCGTACAAATTTCGTCGATTTTTCATTATTATTTTACGAGATATAGGATATCAAAGTTGATAATTACCCCACTTGTCTCCATATTTGATTCTTCTACTTTAAATTTTGAATAACCCTCGTAGACGACCTTCGATTTTTTTTTTGCATTCAAACATTCTTCGAAAACGCCCGTTCAAAATTAATATGTCAAATTTCGGTCTCTCAAGTTTGATTTTATTTTTCTTTTCTACGATAAATGTTCTGTTTCAAAATAATTATTTACTTATAAAAGACTACGTAAGAAAATTATAAACAAAATGGGTTATCGGAAACAAATAACAAAATATTCACGTTTAGTGTATCCATGTGATAACGACGCGAATCTATCAAGGTTAGCTGTGTAATTGCTATATTATCATTTATAAATGAATTACTGCACATCTATAAATTAAAAAAATAAATATATAATCATAAATTTACGAAAAATGATAATTTTTTTTGTGTTTTTTCAAGCAGAAAGTAATTATTGAGACACGAAAACGGAAGACTACTACAAAAAAGTGAAACTGTAGCTTGAAAATTTGTTTAAATGATCATTTTCGCGTGTATTCGATCAGTATATACATCATTATGAATATAGCTCCACGAGAAATCGACTGATGCGATCCATTTAACAATAATTCAATCAAAGTACACTAAATATCAAACAAATTAATTTCAAACCGTCTGAAAAATGTCTGCCACTCCCATTAAATCGCTTTTAGTTTGAGTAAAGAAAATTTATTTTAAACAAATTTCTGATTAGGTCCAACTATTTTTTCAATATCTTCCTAATCGTTCATAGTATTTTTTTATGTTTATACTCCATACAAAACCAAAAAATCATTTTATATTCCTCACAAATTTGATTCAGTTTCTATTAATATTTCACGAGATATAGGATATCAAAGTTGATAGTTATTTTAAGTGGTCTCTATATTCGATTCTACTAATTAAAATTGTGACATCTTTTTTATTAACCCCCGTAGATAACTATCGATTTTTTTTATAATTCATACATCCTTTGAGAATGTCTACCTCGAATTTGAACGCTGTATCTCAAATATTACGGCCTATATGATTTTTTAAAAACAAACAATTCATTTTCAACGCATTTCTGATTGAGTCTCACTATTTTATCTATATCTTCCAAATCGTTGATTGTATACTTTTATGTTTGTACTCCATCGAAAACCAGATAATCACTTTATATTCCTCACAAATTTGATTCAGTTTCTATTAATATTTCACGAGATATAGGACATCAAACTCGACCTTTATTTTAGTTGTCCCATATTCGATTCTACTAATTAAAAATGTAATATCTTCTTAATTAACCCCCGTAGATAATTATTGATTTTTTTTATTGTTAATACATTCTTTGAGAACGTCTACATCAAATTTGAGCACTGTATCTCAAATATTACGGTCTATATGATTTTTTAAAAACATATAGTTCATTTTCAACGTATTTCTGAATAGGTCCCACTATTTTATCAATATCTTCCTAATCGTTGATTGTATTCTTTTATGTTTATACTCCATACAAAATCAGATAATCATTTTATATTCCTCACAAATTTGATTCAGTTTCTATTAAAATTTCACGAGATATAGGACATCAAAGTCGACCTTTATTTTAGTTGTCCCATATTCGATTCTACCAATTAAAATTGTAACATCTTTTTTATTAACCCCCGTAGATAATTATTGATTTTTTTTATTGTTTATACATTCTTTGAGAACGTCTACATCAAATTTGAGCACTGTATCTCAAATATTACGGTCTATATGATTTTTTAAAAACATATAGTTCATTTTCAACGTATTTCTGAATAGGTCCCACTATTTTATCAATATCTTCCTAATCGTTGATTGTATTCTTTTATGTTTATACTCCATACAAAATCAGATAATCATTTTATATTCCTCACAAATTTGATTCAGTTTCTATTAAAATTTCACGAGATATAGGACATCAAAGTCGACCTTTATTTTAGTTGTCCCATATTCGATTCTACCAATTAAAATTGTAACATCTTTTTTATTAACCCCCGTAGATAATTATTGATTTTTTTTATTGTTTATACATTCTTTGAGAACGTCTACATCAAATTTGAGCACTGTATCTCAAATATTACGGTCTATATGATTTTTTAAAAACATATAGTTCATTTTCAACGTATTTCTGAATAGGTCCCACTATTTTATCAATATCTTCCTAATCGTTGATTGTATTCTTTTATGTTTATACTCCATACAAAATCAGATAATCATTTTATATTCCTCACAAATTTGATTCAGTTTCTATTAAAATTTCACGAGATATAGGACATCAAAGTCGACCTTTATTTTAGTTGTCCCATATTCGATTCTACCAATTAAAATTGTAACATCTTTTTTATTAACCCCCGTAGATAATTATTGATTTTTTTTATTGTTTATACATTCTTTGAGAACGTCTACATCAAATTTGAGCACTGTATCTCAAATATTACGGTCTATATGATTTTTTAAAAACATATAGTTCATTTTCAACGTATTTCTGAATAGGTCCCACTATTTTATCAATATCTTCCTAATCGTTGATTGTATTCTTTTATGTTTATACTCCATACAAAATCAGATAATCATTTTATATTCCTCACAAATTTGATTCAGTTTCTATTAAAATTTCACGAGATATAGGACATCAAAGTCGACCTTTATTTTAGTTGTCCCATATTCGATTCTACCAATTAAAATTGTAACATCTTTTTTATTAACCCCCGTAGATAATTATTGATTTTTTTTATTGTTTATACATTCTTTGAGAACGTCTACATCAAATTTGAGCACTGTATCTCAAATATTACGGCCTATATGAATTTTTAAAAACATATATTTCATTTTCAACGTATTTCTGATTGGGTCCAACTATTTTTTCAATATCTTCCAAATCATTGATAGTATTTTTTTATATTTATACTCAATCGAAAACCAGATAATCACTTTATATTCCTCACAAATTTGATTCGGTTTCTATTTATATTTCCCGAGATATAGGACATCAAAGTCGACCTTTATTTTAGTTGTCTGGTATATTTGATTCTACTAATTAAAATTGTAACATCTTTTTTATTAACCCCCGTAGATGATTATTGATTTTTTTTATTGTTTATACATTCTTTGAGAACGTCTACATCAAATTTGAGCACTGTATCTCAAATATTACGGCCTATATGATTTTTTAAAAACAAACAGTTTATTTTCAACGTATTTCTGAATAGGTCCAACTATTTTTTCAATATCTTCCAAATCGTTGATAGTATTTTTTTATATTTATACTCAATCGAAAACCAGATAATCACTTTATATTCCTCGCAAATTTGATAAACTTACTATCAATATTTCACGAGATATAGGACATCAAATATGATCTTTATTTTAATTGTCCCATATTCGATTCTACTAATTAAAATTGTAACATCTTTTTTATTAACCCTCGTAGATAATTATTGATTTTTTTTATTGTTTATACATTCTTTGAGAACGTCTACATCAAATTTGGGCACTGTATCTCAAATATTACGGCCTATATGATTTTTTAAAAATATATAGTTCATTTTCAACGTATTTCTGAATAGGTCCAACTATTTTTTCAATATCTTCCAAATCATTGATAGTATTTTTTTATATTTATACTCAATCGAAAACCAGATAATCACTTTATATTCCTCACAAATTTGATTCGGTTTCTATTTATATTTCCCGAGATATAGGACATCAAAGTCGACCTTTATTTTAGTTGTCTGGTATATTTGATTCTACTAATTAAAATTGTAACATCTTTTTTATTAACCCCCGTAGATAATTATTGATTTTTTTTATTGTTTATACATTCTTTGAGAACGTCTACATCAAATTTGAGCACTGTATCTCAAATATTACGGCCTATATGATTTTTTAAAAACATATAGTTCATTTTCAACGTATTTCTGATTGGGTCCAACTATTTTTTCAATATCTTCCAAATCATTGATAGTATTTTTTTATATTTATACTCAATCGAAAACCAGATAATCACTTTATATTCCTCACAAATTTGATTCGGTTTCTATTTATATTTCCCGAGATATAGGACATCAAAGTCGACCTTTATTTTAGTTGTCTGGTATATTTGATTCTACTAATTAAAATTGTAACATCTTTTTTATTAACCCCCGTAGATAATTATTGATTTTTTTTATTGTTTATACATTCTTTGAGAACGTCTACATCAAATTTGAGCACTGTATCTCAAATATTACGGCCTATATGAATTTTTAAAAACATATAGTTCATTTTCAACGTATTTCTGATTGGGTCCAACTATTTTTTCAATATCTTCCAAATCATTGATAGTATTTTTTTATATTTATACTCAATCGAAAACCAGATAATCACTTTATATTCCTCACAAATTTGATTCAGTTTCTATTTATATTTCCCGAGATATAGGACATCAAAGTCGACCTTTATTTTAGTTGTCTGGTATATTTGATTCTACTAATTAAAATTGTAACATCTTTTTTATTAACCCCCGTAGATAATTATTGATTTTTTTTATTGTTTATACATTCTTTGGGAACGTCTACATCAAATTTGAGCACTGTATCTCAAATATTACGGCCTATATGATTTTTTAAAAACAAACAGTTCATTTTCAACGTATTTCTGAATAGGTCCAACTATTTTTTCAATATCTTCCAAATCGTTGATAGTATTTTTTTATGTTCATACTCCATACAAAACCAGATAATCACTTTATATTCCTCGCAAATTTGATAAACTTACTATCAATATTTCACGAGATATAGGACATCAAATATGATCTTTATTTTAATTGTCCCATATTCGATTCTACTAATTAAAATTGTAACATCTTTTTTATTAACCCTCGTAGATAATTATTGATTTTTTTTATTGTTTATACATTCTTTGAGAACGTCTACATCAAATTTGGGCACTGTATCTCAAATATTACGGCCTATATGATTTTTTAAAAATATATAGTTCATTTTCAACGTATTTCTGAATAGGTCCAACTATTTTTTCAATATCTTCCAAATCGTTGATTGTATTCTTTTATGTTTATACTCCATCCAAAACCAGATAATCACTTTATATTCCTCACAAATTTGATAAACTTACTATCAATATTTCACGAGATATAGGACATCAAATATGATCTTTATTTTAATTGTCCCATATTCGATTCTACTAATTAAAATTGTAACATCTTTTTTATTAACCCTCGTAGATAATTATTGATTTTTTTTTATTGTTTAAACATTCTTTGAGAACGTCTACATCGAATTTGAGCACTGTATCTCAAATATTATGGCCTATATGATTTTTTAAAAACAAACAATTCCTTTTTTATCAATATTTCACGAGATATAGGACATCAAAGTTTTTTCATAACGTTTTATATCTAATAATTATAGAAAACTTCATTATTAATCAATTGTTTAATAGATTTATATAAGTAGGAATTCATACGAATTAAAATAATTTGATAAGAATATCATTTGAGTTGTTTTGTTATCTTTTGATAGCTTTTACTACGAAATAATATTAAAATTAATAGCTAATATAAGGCATATATACATCCATCATTATTATCAATCAAATAATGATAAGATTAATGATGCATTCATGTGACGAATAGCCTTAAAATAAAAGTTATTATATTATTATATAAAGTGACTAGATTATTCGAATTTTATCGTTGCACCTCGTATATATACCACAACGAGTACTACATAAAAAGAAACCAAAAAACCACCCCGAACCTACCCTCAAAGAATAATATTTTCCGTATATCAGGGTTGTTTACAAAATAAACCATAATCCGAATAAAAATGTCCCCATCTCCCCTAACAAAAATCTACTGCAATTATTATTTAAAATATTGGTTGTATTTTGTTATATGCTATGATCAATATTTAATTTAATTTTATCAAGTGTTCAATTCAGACGAGTTTTATGGTATAAATAAAAATTAATAACCCCCGTATAAATAAATTTAATCTAATACTTTCAAATTATATATTAGTAATTTTTGGCCGATTAATTTCATGTTTACTTTGTTATATTTGTAATTATATACATTTAGTGTTCTTCTTCTAGTTTCACTATCTATTCTGGCCTTGTCTTTAATCTACAGCCATCTATATGATTCAGTTAGTTACACAATTCATACGAACCACAAATTAAATATGTTTTTACACATGAAAATTTTCATAATAAATTAATTTACCTGGAATAACTGTTTTAAAAATAAGAATGTCGTAAAATTCGTTCGCGGAATAGTATTAAGTGTTTATACATCAGGAAGTACGAAACATAATTCAATCATAACAATAAACATTAAATTACATTATTGTTTTCGAATTGGAATTTTGTGTTATATATTTCTATGGTCCGATACGTCAAAGAAGATTTCAATTTATTATATTTACATTCTTATTCTCGAGGTATAAAAATGATTCGACGTTCCGTTCGGTTACGATCGGCAATCACTAGTATTAAGTGTTGCCAGATTTGAAAATTTTACTTTAATATGGAGAATTTTTCATGAAAAGAATTTATCGAAAATTTTGTTGACTGTGATAGTTTTCAAAACGATTCTTATATTTTTATATATTTTGCATTCAATATAAACATTTTAAAACTAAATTTGCAATAGTTTAAATTTTCTAAATTTATAATTGAATTTTTTAAGAGTAATTTTAAAATTTTTAATAAATGTTAGGTTAGGATTTCTTTTCTCCATATTTTCTTTGTTTTATTTTTTGTTATTTAAGTAATAAATAATACGATTTCGAAATTTTAATTTTGTAACTGAGTTTAATTATAAATTCGGCAAAAAATGAAAAAAATTATACTAAAAAATAAAATGGACAATACTTTTAAACACTTAAATTAAATAAGAATAACCTATAAAAAATTATTTGAACAAATAAATATTAAAAAACAATATATAATTTTGTTTTGCACAATATGGCAACGCCGTGTCAGAAACCATCTTTATATGATGTACGACGTACTATTCGATACATATAATGAAGTTAGCCGTGTGGGTGTTGAGAAGTTACCTACCTTACCAACACGTCTATAGTCACAGGCTACTTTTTATAAAAATTTTTTTATTATTCTTTCATTTTATTGACTTAAGATTCAACGTATCTTACAACGGAATAAATTTAATTATGCCGGCGGTTTCATTTAAAGAATGTTTATTACAGATAAACGACTGTATACAACCGTTTAATTAAACAACGTGATTCATTAGGACGATTGTACACAAAGAAAAATAATTTCTATACAAAAATTATTCAAAATGGCGTCAAGAATATTTCGATGTGTGTTTAAATGAAAAATTAGCATTACGTATATTCTCTAGATTGCAGAAATCGATTTGTATTTATAAAATTACTGTAAATAGAAAAGAATGAGGTTAAATATTAAATTTACTTAGTACCACCGTATACATTCAACGGTAACTAAGTCCAAGGTTATTAGTTTGTTTAATATTACGAAACGACGTCAAAATCTCGGATAATTATATTCAAAATTAATCAATTTTCAATTGAAATAATGTTATTGAATGTTGAGTGTGTTAGATATACAGGGTTAATTGTTTTGAAGCCAGTTCGTGTTGTTGAAGAATTTCAACCAACTTTATATATAAATTAATGCGGATAATTGGAAATAAAACAACTTTCAAATGCCTCGACGTCGTACGTATGTGCTAAGTTGGATTTATAAATAGATTTCAATAACATGTGTTTGAGAATTCATATTGATTCAAGTGCAACCTTCCTGTAATTCAATACGGCATCTTCCTTCACAGATTATGTTCGAAAAAAAATTAATTCCTGATTGATTTCACTTATCTACGAGGATGGTACAAAAAGTACCTGGTTCGATAGAGAAAACACGGAAATTTTGTTCATTTTTTAACGTAAGACGAGTAAAATATACCTGGTTTAAAAGGCGTTTGGTTTAAACAGGCTACCAGACGTGTACTGAGCCGTTTTTATACCCCATTCGTTTTCCAATTCCAAATATCTTTATAAATATTAATCGTAGTCAGAATCGTCTGTATTTAGAGTCGTTTTTTGATTAAATTATTGAGGGTTTTAAAGAGGGTGATACCAGAAATTGTAGAAAGTAGTCTGGCAGGAATATTTCGAAGAAATTATGTACATACTCTTTCCGACAGCTTCGGTCAATTGAAATGCATTTATGTTTACGATTCGATGTTTTTATCGGTGAATAGTGGAGATGATGAGTCCACGTGGACTGACGGTTTTCATCTATAGGTGAAAAACACCGCAAAAATTCGGTTTTGTTTCTATTTAGTATCACCAAACAACTTTACGACGCTGATTTTGTTCTATTGTGAACGAACGCGGCACCCATGTTGTACACAGCTTTCTCATGTTGAAATTTCCGGTTAATATACACTTTTTGAAATGTCTACTATGTCTAGTAACTCACGCACTTCAAATCGACCATCATACAATGGATTTTCCTCAACATTTGGTTAACCACTGCGTTGTTGGACTCCGTACATCGTACAGTCTCGTCTAAACAATTTTTTTTCGGTCCCTTCGTTGTTTTTCGTCGACTAGATTATAATGATTAGTAGAAATATTTTTCCGCTAATTATACCAATCGTTTTTTTTATACAACACTTCAATAAAGTCAATTTATTTGAACCTTGTAACAAACAATTCAATAAAAGTTAATTATCTCCGTTCAGTGGTACCCGTCATATATTTTTTTCGAAAGGGAATTTGTTTCGGATCCTAATCCGCCATTATTCTTCTTAGATTATACCGGGCGGGCAATTAAAAACGACCTTAGGCCAAATAAAAAAAAAGACACTTAGAAACGCGTGGAAATTAAAATTAAAAAAAGTAATTCGATACACCCAAATCTCCAGACGTGGTTCAGAGTTCGTTTCGTACATCTTATTTACCAGATTTAGTTTCCTCGGATTATTTTCTGTCGATAAATTGGTTTGGTGAAATTTTGGAAGCACCCTCGTATGTAATTTTTTTTTTTTTGGTTAAAACCACACAATCGATACAAATTTCCGGTTTTGTTGTTAAAAAAATGGAACCATATGTAGTATATAAACATTTATTGACAGTTTATTATATTAAAAGTTTATTATTGTTTCATATTTAAATATTGTTACTGAGAATCGGTTTACCGTTTTTTTTTTAGGTTATAAACATCTGCGGCTACGCGTAGCAAGCACCGGCGGGTCGAGAACAAACTCCAGATCGCAGACATAAAAGGATTTAACCGGCGTTAAATAATTTCTTCTTCTTTTTAGAATGACATTATCGGAATTTTGTTTATATTAACTTTAATGGGTTCGTAAAATTTTTATTGTATTTAGATTGGTCGGGGGCACGTGTTATTACATCGAATTCCACGGTTTTTAGTAAAAAAATTATGGATATAGCCAAAGAAAATTACAATCCGAATCCTAGAGATTCGGCGAATGTATTTTCCGTCATGTTTTTCACGTAAGTATTCATATTATACTGAAAATTAATTATTTTCTATGTACTTTGCGTAGTCCATAACTAAAAACGCGTATACGAGGTGTTTTAAAAAAATAAATATTTCTACTATGATAAATTCAAGTATTTATTCGTAATTATACGATTATTAAAAATAATTTACGTACTAGCATTAATATAAACTTCAGTAATATACCGGGGTCGTTCGAAAAATAACTATATTTCTAGTTATATATCTGCAAACAGGCCAAAAGCTTCATAGTTTGGAAACGAAACTTATTTGAGACATACTGTATATTTGAAGCGATTTCATGTAGATATTTTAAGAAAAATTGACATTCGATATATTAGATTTAATCTTGTGTCGTTATTTATAACAATCTTATCAACATTTGTGATTTCCCCTGTATGTATTTCAGGAAATTTTTTTTTGAAAATACGGGTTAAATCAGAAGATATTCACCGTATCGTTAACGAGTCTTCCCATTTAATTTCAACAATTTGGCATTCGGCCATTTTCTATGCCGTTAAATCTATTTATATTTGTCTATGTTTGTTGACGAACGGACTAAAATATATTTCAAACATTTATTTTATATAAATTTAAAAACAAAATTAGTTACGGCGTGATTTCGATTATTATTTATAAATTATACAACGAAATTATAGTCCATTCGTACGGGTATTCCAATTAAATCGTACGATTGAAATCAATTACAACGTTTTTTGTCTATTTCATGTTAATACGAGGGTGACACTAAAGTTTTAACGTTTTTGGACAGTCAAAACATCGAAATCAACTTCCGAATTAACTCTAATAAAATAATGTAAATTTAAGCTCACTTTTCGTACAACCCCCGTAAAAATCTCAATGTAATTCGAGTAGAAATTTAAAATAATGACATATGACAGTAGAAGCGGTTATAATTTATGTAGATGGCGCAACGTTTTTTTATTTATTTCGTGTTAATACGAGGGTTGACGCTAAAGTTTTAAAATATGACAATGCCGATGTTAATATGTCAAATTTGACGCTCGCGTTTCTGAAAAAAAAAAGATGAATCATAGATCTATGTATAGAAACGAAAAAAATTAGGGAAATCATATCACATCAATTCAAAAAAACGACAAAAAACTTCCGAATTATCGCTAATAAAATAATATAAATCTAAGCTGACTTTTCGTACAACCCCCGTAATAATTTATGTGGATTAACCTTATTTTTATTGCTTCCATTCAAGTAAAATTGCTAAACGGTAATTATATCATATACAGAGTGTCCAGGAAAGTGGATATGAATATATTTGATGAATTAGACGTAAAGAGGTCATTGAACTTTTACGAAAATTTTAAAAATTCACTAATCATCGTTTTTTTTTTTCGGTTGAAACCTTTTATGTTTATTTTACAAGTAATAAAATTGAAATATCGCTAGAAGTTAACGCCGACCGCTATAAAGATTTATTGTACTTGAAATATATATTTAGACTTCAAAGAATTTGGTGAAATCGCTTTTATAACCAAAAAATTTATCTCGTAGAAAGGATTCTTTTATTTTTGTTAACGCGACGGGTTGAATGAAGTTGGAAATGTCGTTTGGAACACACCTGACGTCCGCCATCAATGTACTACGTCATAAATTTTGTTAACCATTGGGCACGAGCCGCCCCTGGGTTTCAGATAGTAGTACTTAAATATAAATTCTGGTTTCGCAACTTTGAACGCCTAAAACTCAAAAATAAAAAATCTACGCACTCCCGAATTATTTGTATCAAGTTGCGAAACACCCGGTATACAGACCAGTATTTCCTTATAAGGAACAAATTCTCAATATTACAAATTAATAATTTCCCCTTATTCCAATTATTTCCGAACAAAAATTATATAATTTATTGATTTATTGACATACCCTGTATATGAAATATAAAAACCAATACCCAAACGTCATCATTCGAATTCCGAAAATTTGACTGTAATACGATATATGACAATAATCTGCCATTCATTCGATACGTAGTAATTCGATATTTCGGTCGTTCATAGACTATTCGAAATGTGTATTGATTGATGAAATGACAAATGTCTAACACGTTTCCACGATCTTCTTTTTTATAAACGTATATATTATTTACCTAACCATGGGTGGCTGAAAGCGTGGTTAAACGATTCTATTCAATCCCGTATATTCGACTGACATCTGTCTTAGTCAGAAAATTTTTTTTTTTAATATCACTATTTTAATTTATAGATAAAACGTTAATTCGATTTGACATTTTAAATATCGATAAATATGAATTGATTAACGATTATATTTCTATCTAATATTTTCTCAAAGTCGTGACTTTCAGTTTTTAACCCTCATTATAATAATTTATTGGGAGGAAATTAAAAAAGAATGTGTGAGTCGACCACATGATAACACGTCTTCTCTAAGATGGTTGACAACTATTCCAGTGGCGTAGTTAAATTTATTTTAAACGTTCTATTTTCAATGCATCTTTTAAAAGATATATACAAGAATTGTTTGAAAAGTTTTTAAATTTTCAAACGATTTTACGACGATTCCAGTGGCGTGGTTAAATTTATTTTGATCGTTTTATTTTAATTGCGTCTTTTAATGTGTATCTACAAGGGTTGTTTGAAAAGTTTCCCAACTAACTAACAACCAAGAGACAATTTTTTTCAATAATCAACATTTTACGACGATTCCAGTGGCGTGGTTAAATTTATTTTGATCTTTCTGTTTTAATTGCGTCTTTTAATGTATATCTACAAGGGTTGTTTGAAAAGTTTCCCAACTAACTAACAACCAAGAGACAATTTTTTTCAATAATCAACATTTTACGACGATTCCAGTGGCGTGGTTAAATTTATTTTGATCTTTCTGTTTTAATTGCGTCTTTTAATGTATATCTACAAGGGTTGTTTGAAAAGTTTTCAACTAATTAACAACCAAGAGACAATTTTTTTCAATAATCAACATTTTACGACGATTCCAGTGGCGTGGTTAAATTTATTTTGATCGTTTTATTTTAATTGCGTCTTTTAATGTATATCTACAAGGGTTGTTTGAAAAGTTTCCCAACTAACTAACAACCAAGAGACAATTTTTTTCAATAATCAACATTTTACGACGATTCCAGTGGCGTGGTTAAATTTATTTTGATCTTTCTGTTTTAATTGCGTCTTTTAATGTATATCTACAAGGGTTATTTGAAAAGTTTCCAACTAACTAACAACCAAGAGACAATTTTTTTCAATAATCATCATTTTACGACGATTCCAGTGGCGTGGTTAAATTTATTTTGATCTTTCTGTTTTAATTGCGTCTTTTAATGTATATCTACAAGGGTTGTTTGAAAAGTTTTCAACTAATTAACAACCAAGAGACAATTTTTTTCAATAATCAACATTTTACGACGATTCCAGTGGCGTGGTTAAATTTATTTTGATCGTTCTAATCAAATCGCGTCTTTTAAAAAAATACAAGGGTTGTTTAAAAAGTTTGAAGACTTTTACGTGTAAGTGAAATCGAAGGTTATAAAACACGAAAACATAAATTTAGATAATTTATTACACTGTCCTCGTATTCCTCGTCTACTATTTAAAAGTACATATAAATCAAAAGAGACCTTAAGTCCAAGAGCTTAGTTAGATAAGATTAGAAGGTACTCCCATGAATTTACGGTTTTTTTTATATTATTTGACAAGGGATCAGACCGTTGGGTAACTAAATAAGTCAAAGGCCTTAAAAAAAATGTATAACAACGTGTTCGGAATTTAAATGTAGACGCAACTCCCAGAGATTTATTTTTAATGACAAAAAATAATTTCCGTCAAACATTTTCTATACGATAACGTCTTCTAGGTTAAAATAATTTGCGGTGACGCGATGTTGCCAGATTTGTGATTAAATACCATTAAATTCATGGATTTATTGTTACAAGGACCTTCTAATTGGGATAATTTTACGGTCGGAATGTTTTTTAATACAAACAAACATTCTTACAGCATTGCCACGCGTTTTGAGTTAGAAATATCAGAATTACTTATAGTCAATTCGTACACCAAGTGAAAGCAATAAAAATAAGATCTACGTGAATATTTTGATACAGGGAAGTTTGTATTTGAATGGACTATGGGATATTTTTATTTGGCGGATTAGCGACCGTGTTTTTTTACAGATACACCGTAGATATGTTTAAAAAAGGTTATCGTAAAGTGTTGGACGTGGACGATTTATATAATCCAATTAGAAGCGATAGAAGTGCTTTACTTGGAGACAGATTAGAAAAGTATGTATAAGCATTTTATTTTATTTTGTATTGAAAGCAAAATAACAATAACGCCCGTTGTTTTCTTTCATAAAAAAATGGTGTTTATGTTATTTTTTTTTACGATTATGATTTTAAAGTGGTTTTACGTTACAAACAACTGACGCGATAAGTCGAAACTAATTTTTTTTTGTTGATTTTAATATAATTATTGTCTGTTGAGAAACTTTTTATTTCGCAATTTGGACTGTTACACTGAGAAAAATTGTTCTAAATAATGGGAATTCGTTGGAAATATTCTGAGAGATGAAATATATCGTTGGATTGTTCAGTAGTCTACAGTTGGCCTTTAGAGACTGTCTTTTGCTAAAAAACACTGTCATTTTCAAGCAAAAAACTGTCATCTGTCACTAGAGACATTTTGTATTCAAAACAAACCGTCATCTGTCTTTGGAGTTTGTTTTTTCTCAAAAATACGACAGTATTTGTTTCTGGATACTGTCTTTTCGAAAATAAACTGTCATTTGTCATTAGAGACAGTTTTTTCTCGAAAACAAACCGTCATCTGTCTTTGGAGTTTGTTTTTTCTCAAAAATACGACAGTATTTGTTTCTGGATACTGTCTTTTCGAAAATAAACTGTCATTTGTCATTAGAGACAGTTTTTTCTCGAAAACAAACCGTCATCTGTCTTTGGAGTTTGTTTTTTCTCAAAAATACGACAGTATTTGTTTCTGGATACTGTCTTTTCGAAAATAAACTGTCATTTGTCATTAGAGACAGTTTTTTCTCGAAAACAAACCGTCATCTGTCTTTGGAGTTTGTTTTTTCTCAAAAATACGACAGTATTTGTTTCTGGATACTGTCTTTTCGGAAATAAACTGTCATTTGTCATTAGAGACAGTTTTTTCTCGAAAACAAACCGTCATCTGTCTTTGGAGTTTGTTTTTTCTCAAAAATACGACAGTATTTGTTTCTGGATACTGTCTTTTCGAAAATAAACTGTCATTTGTCATTAGAGACAGTTTTTTCTCGAAAACAAACCGTCATCTGTCTTTGGAGTTTGTTTTTTCTCAAAAATACGACAGTATTTGTTTCTGGATACTGTCTTTTCGAAAATAAACTGTCATTTGTCATTAGAGACAGTTTTTTCTCGAAAACAAACCGTCATCTGTCTTTGGAGTTTGTTTTTTCTCAAAAATACGACAGTATTTGTTTCTGGATACTGTCTTTTCGGAAATAAACTGTCATTTGTCATTAGAGACAGTTTTTTCTCGAAAACAAACCGTCATCTGTCTTTGGAGTTTGTTTTTTCTCAAAAATACGACAGTATTTGTTTCTGGATACTGTCTTTTCGAAAATAAACTGTCATTTGTCATTAGAGACAGTTTTTTCTCGAAAACAAACCGTCATCTGTCTTTGGAGTTTGTTTTTTCTCAAAAATACGACAGTATTTGTTTCTGGATACTGTCTTTTCGAAAATAAACTGTCATTTGTCATTAGAGACAGTTTTTTCTCGAAAACAAACCGTCATCTGTCTTTGGAGTTTGTTTTTTCTCAAAAATACGACAGTATTTGTTTCTGGATACTGTCTTTTCGAAAATAAACTGTCATTTGTCATTAGAGACAGTTTTTTCTCGAAAACAAACCGTCATCTGTCTTTGGAGTTTGTTTTTTCTCAAAAATACGACAGTATTTGTTTCTGGATACTGTCTTTTCGAAAATAAACTGTCATTTGTCATTAGAGACAGTTTTTTCTCGAAAACAAACCGTCATCTGTCTTTGGAGTTTGTTTTTTCTCAAAAATACGACAGTATTTGTTTCTGGATACTGTCTTTTCGAAAATAAACTGTCATTTGTCATTAGAGACAGTTTTTTCTCGAAAACAAACCGTCATCTGTCTTTGGAGTTTGTTTTTTCTCAAAAATACGACAGTATTTGTTTCTGGATACTGTCTTTTCGAAAATAAACTGTCATTTGTCATTAGAGACAGTTTTTTCTCGAAAACAAACCGTCATCTGTCTTTGGAGTTTGTTTTTTCTCAAAAATACGACAGTATTTGTTTCTGGATACTGTCTTTTCGAAAATAAACTGTCATTTGTCATTAGAGACAGTTTTTTCTCGAAAACAAACCGTCATCTGTCTTTGGAGTTTGTTTTTTCTCAAAAATACGACAGTATTTGTTTCTGGATACTGTCTTTTCGAAAATAAACTGTCATTTGTCATTAGAGACAGTTTTTTCTCGAAAACAAACCGTCATCTGTCTTTGGAGTTTGTTTTTTCTCAAAAATACGACAGTATTTGTTTCTGGATACTGTCTTTTCGAAAATAAACTGTCATTTGTCATTAGAGACAGTTTTTTCTCGAAAACAAACCGTCATCTGTCTTTGGAGTTTGTTTTTTCTCAAAAATACGACAGTATTTGTTTCTGGATACTGTCTTTTCGAAAATAAACTGTCATTTGTCATTAGAGACAGTTTTTTCTCGAAAACAAACCGTCATCTGTCTTTGGAGTTTGTTTTTTCTCAAAAATACGACAGTATTTGTTTCTGGATACTGTCTTTTCGGAAATAAACTGTCATTTGTCATTAGAGACAGTTTTTTCTCGAAAACAAACCGTCATCTGTCTTTGGAGTTTGTTTTTTCTCAAAAATACGACAGTATTTGTTTCTGGATACTGTCTTTTCGAAAATAAACTGTCATTTGTCATTAGAGACAGTTTTTTCTCGAAAACAAACCGTCATCTGTCTTTGGAGTTTGTTTTTTCTCAAAAATACGACAGTATTTGTTTCTGGATACTGTCTTTTCGAAAATAAACTGTCATTTGTCATTAGAGACAGTTTTTTCTCGAAAACAAACCGTCATCTGTCTTTGGAGTTTGTTTTTTCTCAAAAATACGACAGTATTTGTTTCTGGATACTGTCTTTTCGGAAATAAACTGTCATTTGTCATTAGAGACAGTTTTTTCTCGAAAACAAACCGTCATCTGTCTTTGGAGTTTGTTTTTTCTCAAAAATACGACAGTATTTGTTTCTGGATACTGTCTTTTCGAAAATAAACTGTCATTTGTCATTAGAGACAGTTTTTTCTCGAAAACAAACCGTCATCTGTCTTTGGAGTTTGTTTTTTCTCAAAAATACGACAGTATTTGTTTCTGGATACTGTCTTTTCGAAAATAAACTGTCATTTGTCATTAGAGACAGTTTTTTCTCGAAAACAAACCGTCATCTGTCTTTGGAGTTTGTTTTTTCTCAAAAATACGAAAGTATTTGTTTCTGGATACTGTCTTTTCGAAAATAAACTGTCATTTGTCATTAGAGACAGTTTTTTCTCGAAAACAAACCGTCATCTGTCTTTGGAGTTTGTTTTTTCTCAAAAATACGACAGTATTTGTTTCTGGATACTGTCTTTTCGAAAATAAACTGTCATTTGTCATTAGAGACAGTTTTTTCTCGAAAACAAACCGTCATCTGTCTTTGGAGTTTGTTTTTTCTCAAAAATACGACAGTATTTGTTTCTGGATACTGTCTTTTCGAAAATAAACTGTCATTTGTCATTAGAGACAGTTTTTTCTCGAAAACAAACCGTCATCTGTCTTTGGAGTTTGTTTTTTCTCAAAAATACGACAGTATTTGTTTCTGGATACTGTCTTTTCGAAAATAAACTGTCATTTGTCATTAGAGACAGTTTTTTCTCGAAAACAAACCGTCAACTGTCTTTGGAGTTTGTTTTTTCTCAAAAATACGACAGTATTTGTTTCTGGATACTGTCTTTTCGGAAATAAACTGTCATTTGTCATTAGAGACAGTTTTTTCTCAAAAACAAACCGTCATCTGTCTTTGGAGTTTGTTTTTTCTCAAAAATACGACAGTATTTGTTTCTGGATACTGTCTTTTCGGAAATAAACTGTCATTTGTCATTAGAGACAGTTTTTTCTCAAAAACAAACCGTCATCTGTCTTTGGAGTTTGTTTTTTCTCAAAAATACGACAGTATTTGTTTCTGGATACTGTCTTTTCGGAAATAAACTGTCATTTGTCATTAGAGACAGTTTTTTCTCAAAAACAAACCGTCATCTGTCTTTGGAGTTTGTTTTTTCTCAAAAATACGACAGTATTTGTTTCTGGATACTGTCTTTTCGGAAATAAACTGTCATTTGTCATTAGAGACAGTTTTTTCTCAAAAACAAACCGTCATCTGTCTTTGGAGTTTGTTTTTTCTCAAAAATACGACAGTATTTGTTTCTGGATACTGTCTTTTCGGAAATAAACTGTCATTTGTCATTAGAGACAGTTTTTTCTCAAAAACAAACCGTCATCTGTCTTTGGAGTTTGTTTTTTCTCAAAAATACGACAGTATTTGTTTCTGGATACTGTCTTTTCGGAAATAAACTGTCATTTGTCATTAGAGACAGTTTTTTCTCAAAAACAAACCGTCATCTGTCTTTGGAGTTTGTTTTTTCTCAAAAATACGACAGTATTTGTTTCTGGATACTGTCTTTTCGAAAATAAACTGTCATTTGTCATTAGAGACAGTTTTTTCTCGAAAACAAACCGTCATCTGTCTTTGGAGTTTGTTTTTTCTCAAAAATACGACAGTATTTGTTTCTGGATACTGTCTTTTCGAAAATAAACTGTCATTTGTCATTAGAGACAGTTTTTTCTCGAAAACAAACCGTCATCTGTCTTTGGAGTTTGTTTTTTCTCAAAAATACGACAGTATTTGTTTCTGGATACTGTCTTTTCGAAAATAAACTGTCATTTGTCATTAGAGACAGTTTTTTCTCGAAAACAAACCGTCATCTGTCTTTGGAGTTTGTTTTTTCTCAAAAATACGACAGTATTTGTTTCTGGATACTGTCTTTTCGAAAATAAACTGTCATTTGTCATTAGAGACAGTTTTTTCTCGAAAACAAACCGTCATCTGTCTTTGGAGTTTGTTTTTTCTCAAAAATACGACAGTATTTGTTTCTGGATACTGTCTTTTCGAAAATAAGCTGTCATTTGTCATTAGAGACAGTTTTTTCTCGAAAACAAACCGTCATCTGTCTTTGGAGTTTGTTTTTTCTCAAAAATACGACAGTATTTGTTTCTGGATACTGTCTTTTCGAAAATAAACTGTCATTTGTCATTAGAGACAGTTTTTTCTCGAAAACAAACCGTCATCTGTCTTTGGAGTTTGTTTTTTCTCAAAAATACGACAGTATTTGTTTCTGGATACTGTCTTTTCGAAAATAAACTGTCATTTGTCATTAGAGACAGTTTTTTCTCGAAAACAAACCGTCATCTGTCTTTGGAGTTTGTTTTTTCTCAAAAATACGACAGTATTTGTTTCTGGATACTGTCTTTTCGGAAATAAACTGTCATTTGTCATTAGAGACAGTTTTTTCTCAAAAACAAACCGTCATCTGTCTTTGGAGTTTGTTTTTTCTCAAAAATACGACAGTATTTGTTTCTGGATACTGTCTTTTCGGAAATAAACTGTCATTTGTCATTAGAGACAGTTTTTTCTCAAAAACAAACCGTCATCTGTCTTTGGAGTTTGTTTTTTCTCAAAAATACGACAGTATTTGTTTCTGGATACTGTCTTTTCGGAAATAAACTGTCATTTGTCATTAGAGACAGTTTTTTCTCGAAAACAAACCGTCATCTGTCTTTGGAGTTTGTTTTTTCTCAAAAATACGACAGTATTTGTTTCTGGATACTGTCTTTTCGAAAATAAACTGTCATTTGTCTCTAAAGACATCCTGTTTCCAAAACTAACTGTTATTTGTTTATAATAATCTCAATATGCTGCAAAATGCAAATAGCAACAGGACCGTACTACATAAATAAAAATTCACAAATTAATAATATTCGAAACGATACAATCAACAAACAAGATCTTGACATCGCTTTCAAGTCACCATTTAAGACAACAGACAGCCGATTCGTATAAGAGATTAAGTTTTGCACACCTTAACAGGATCTTCATTATGTTTAAAAGTCGATTCGTGAACTTGACGTTCCTTCGTCGCCGTTAACAGCCTTTTATAGACAGACGTTGGAATTCCGTCGATTTTAAACGGTTAAACAAGATTTTCGTGTTATAATATGAACCTCGTCCCCGTAATCAGTTAATTTTCCGATAAAAAAAACATTTCCCTAGAATACAGATAAACCGTTGAGAACCGGCAACACCGACAAGATCGTCCGTAAATCAAAGTTTTGTATATTGCCCGTTGTCCGAAATAGTTGAAGACAATAAACGTTTACGTACGGTACTAAAATCGATAACAGTGTTGCCGATATCAAAAAATTTCTTTATATATGAAGAATTTTGCGTTAAATTTACAAATCGAACGATAAAACTTAGATAAATAAAGTTTATTGTATCCGAGGCGCAGCCGAGGCGCGAAAACGTTTCGAATTGGATTTAAGCGTTCGAGCAGGTCCGTTTTCAAAAATTTCCTGTCGTTTTTCAGAAAATGGAACAAACATCTATCGAAACCGAACAAGACCGAACGGCGACCGAGCCTTTTGAAAACGTTAGTCGCCACCTTCTGGCCGGAATATTTATTTTTAGGTTGTATTTTGGTGACGATGGATCTGTTGGTGAGATTAACCCAACCTATAATGTTGGGTAACATGTTGACGTATTTCCGACCGGGTTCGACTACGACGAAGACCGAAGCGCTCTATTACGCCGGCGCGCTCGTCGCCTTGAACGGAGCCAGCGCGCTTTTGATAAATCAATATATCATGAACGCTTTTCATTACGGTATGAAAATCAGAGCGGCCGTTTGTTCGTTGATATACAGGAAGGTTGGTAAGTGGGAAAATTTCGTTCCACCTGGTATAAAAATTGTTGTTTCAGGCTCTTAGATTGAGTAAAACGGCTCTGGGGGAGACAGCGTCCGGTAAAATCGTCAATTTGTTATCGAATGACGTCAGTAGGTTCGATATAGTATCGATTTTCATCCACCACATGTGGGTTTCCCCCACATCGGCCATCATCATCATGTATTTTTTATATTCGGAAGCGGGGTATGCGGGAATATTGGGGATATTGGTCGTTTTTTTAGTCGTCCCGTTACAATGTAAGTAATAGCAATTTTTTTTTTAAACAAATAATTTTACTTGGTCCACCCTGTATCATCGTCCGTTCCTGAGATATGGCCCACCCGGTACAATTACAATGAAAACTGCTAATTGGTAAAATATTATCAATATCAAATATCGAATAATTTTACGTAACTAAAATTTTTAATTTCAAATAAAAACTGTTATTTTGGAACGTAGAAATTACGAATTATCCCATCTCTACAATAATACGTAAATTTTAATGTGTTACTAGTTTCATAGGAAACTGTAAACTACCATTCAAAACGGTGCTTTTAGTACATAACTTCACTACCAGAATGCGGTGTCGTACGATCTAATATACAGAAATTTGTAGCTTTCATTGAATAGACAGGGCCGTATTGAAACTAAAATTACATCTAAGGAGGTATTACAAATTTTAGTTTGTGATAAAATAAGAATAATTGGATTCTCGTTCTAATTCATTATGGACTAAAATATTTCGGAAATTTTTTTATTAATCACTCAAAGAAAGTTTCTAATTGATTTTTGGTTTTAAATCGTTTTCCAATTCAAAAAATGGTGTTTAGAATTTTAGTGTTAATATTTTTTTTTGTAATGAATTTACGTTTGATTAAATTTTCAATATAAGTAATTTAAAGGGCACGAAATAAATTTGTAAGGAATTAGTGTAGGGGTGAAAAAAAATAAAAAAAAATGTTTTCTCCGGATTATGAAAAATCGTTGTATTCAAAAAACAAAACTTCCAAATAAAAGTTATATATTGTAAGTAATACTAATAATTTTTTTTAATAATAAATAATTTTACTTTGTTCACCCTAATATAGCCTATCTTAGTTACCCACCCAGTACAATTACAATAAAAACTGTTAATTGGTTAACGAAGGAAATGTTGATATTAAATTTAAATGAAATTTTACGTAAATACAATTTTTTAATTTCAAATAAAAACTGTTATTTTGGAACCTAGAAATACGAATTACCCCATCTCTACAATAACACGTAAATTTTAAGTTGTTACTAGTTTCATAGGAAACTGTAAACTACCATTCAAAACGGTGCTTTTAGTACATAGCTTCACTACCAGAGTGCGGTGTCGTACGATCTAATATACAGAAATTTGTAGCTTTCATTGAATAGACAGGGCCGTATTGAAACTAAAATTACATCTAAGGAGGTATTACAAATTTTAGTTTGTGATAAAATAAGAATAATTGGATTCTCGTTCTAATTCATTATGGACTGAAATATTTTGGAAAATTTTTTATTAATTACTCAAAGAAAGTTTCTAAATGATTTATTTCTGTTTTAAATCGTTTTCCAATACGAAAAAAGGTGTTTAGAATTTTAGTGTTAATATTTTTGTTTTGTAATGAATTTACGTTTGATTAAATTTTCAATATAAATAACTTGAAAGATACGAAATAAATTTTTAAGGAATTATTTGATATCTTCCTTAGTGTAGGGATGAAAAAAATTAAAAAAAAAATGTTTTCTCCGGATTATGAAAAATCGTTGTATTCAAAAAACAAAACTTCCAAATAAAAGTTGTATATTGTAAGTAATACTAATAATTTTTTTTAATAATAAATAATTTTACTTTGTTCACCCTGATATGGCCTATCTTAGTTACCCACCCAGTACAATTACAATAAAAACTGTTAATTGGTTAACGATGTAAATGTTAATATTAAATTTTACGTAAATACAATTTTTTAATTTCAAATAAAAACTGTTATTTTGGAACGTAGAAATTACGAATTACCCCATCTCTACAATAACACGTAAATTTTAATTTGTTACTAATTTCATAGGAAACTGTAAACTACCATTGGAAACGGTGCTTTTAGTACATAACTTCACTACCAGAATGCGGTGCCGTACGATCTAATATACAGAAATTTGTAGCTTTCATTGAATAGACAGGGCCGTATTGAAACTAAAATTATATCTAAGGTGGTATTACAAATTTTAGTTTGTGATAAAATAAGAACAATTGGATTGTCGTTCTAATTAAATAAATTGAATTAAATAACTTAAAGGATACGAAATAAATTTGTAAGGATTATTTGATATCTTCCTTAGTGTAGGGATAAAAATTTTAATAAAAAAATGTTTTTTCCGAATTATGAAAAAACGTTGAATTCAAAAAACAAAACTTCCAAATAAAAGTTATATATTGTAAGTAATACTAATAATTTTTTTTAATAATAAATAATTTTACTTTGTTCACCCTAATATAGCCTATCTTAGTTACCCACCCAGTACAATTACAATAAAAACTGTTGATTGGTTAACGATGTAAATGTTAATATTAAATTTAAAATAAATTTTACGTAAATATAATTTTTTAATTTCAAATAAAAACTGTTATTTTGGAACGTAGAAATTACGAATTACCCCATCTCTACAATAACACGTAAATTTTAATTTGTTACTAGTTTCGCCATCTATACTTTCAATACTGAACCTATGACGTGATTTATAGTAGGAAACTATATTATTACTATTTATTTGGTATCTTCCTTAGAGTAGGGGCGAAAAAAATTAATAAAAAAATATTTTTTCCGAATAATGAAAAACGTATAAGCTAAAAAACAAAACTTCCAAATAAAAGTTTTATATTGTAATACTTATAACTTTTTTTTTATAATAAATAATTTTACATTGCACACCTTGTATCATCCGTTCATGGGATATCAAATATTGGATAATTTCAGGTAAATAAAATTTCAATTTCATATAATTGTCAAATAAAAACTGTTATTTTCGAACGTAGAAATTACGAATTAGCCCATCTTTATACAATAACACGTAAATTTTAATTTGTTACTAGTTTCGCCATCTATACTTTTAATACTGAACCTACGACGTGATTTATAGTAGGAAACTATAAACTACTATTGAAAACTGTGCTTTTAGTACATACCTTCACTACCAGACTGCGGTGCCGTATTAGGTCTATATTTAATATACAGAAATTTGTAGCTTCCATTAATAATTAATAGACAGGGCCGTATTGGTATCTTCCTAAGTGTAGGGGTAAAAAAATTTATGAAAAAATGTTTCAAAATTTCCATTAAATTAATTATTGATTTTTTTATAAAATAGTAAAAAAAATCGAGACATATCGAACCATTTGAGAATATATTTCATGTTAAAATTGATTTTTGATAAAATGATGATGATACGAGGGTTGCTACATAAATTTTGTGATAATTGTGAAATAGCGCGTTCTGAGTACGTTCCTCATTAAAAATGTCAAACTTCAAGTTGTCAATGTCAGATTTGACGTATTGAAAACAATGTTGCCATATCTCAAAACTTGTGTAGGTAAAAAAAATCGATGTTTTAAGAAGGAAATTTCATTTTTATTGCAGCGTACACTGGAAAATTATCGGCAATCTATAGGAAACAAACGGCATTGAAAACTGACGAAAGAGTGAGGTTAATGGACGAAGTTATATCGGGTGTACAAGTTATAAAAATGTACGCTTGGGAAAAACCGTTCGAAAAATTAATAAAATACGCTAGAAAAGCCGAATTGAAAATAGTCACTAAATCGTCGTACGTCAGGGCGTTATTTATGACTTTCAATTTGTTTACTACGAGGGCAGCTCTATTTGCAACTCTATTGACCATGGTCCTCACGGACCAACAAATTACAGCGGCTAAAGTGAGTAAACTAAGAAAAACTGGGGTATCGATATTTGTGCTAATTTTTTTCAGGTGTTTGTGTTCATGTCGTACTTCAACACGCTTTCCCAAACGATGTCCGCCATGTTCGTCCGCGGTATAGCGGAAATCGCGGAATTGTTCGTGGCCATTAGAAGGGTTCAAAGTTTTTTATTGAACGAAGAATTCCACACGGTCATCAAATGCCAAAATAACAACGAAAAAATATTTTTCAACAAAACTTTGATCAGTTTGAAAGATCTAACTGTCAAATGGAATCTGGCTACCAAGGATAACGCTCTGAAAAAAATTAATCTCGACGTAAACGTGGGGAAATTAGTCGGAATCATCGGTCCGGTTGGAAGCGGGAAAAGTTCACTTTTACAGGTAAATTTTCCGGAAAATATCGATAAATCTATATCGATGATGTGTTTTATATGATTCCTGATCGAATTTTTGGTCCTCGTCCTGCTTATCCTTAAGTTGTAGCAGGATTTAAGACCCGAAACATCCTTCAGACGATGCTACAACTTCGCCAAATGCTTTCTTCTACTTTCAAAATGGAAAACGGCGAAAACTGATGGACTGGATGCTAATAATTATTCGAAACGAAATATTTTCGTTTTTTCGTATATTTATATACAGATTATACCACGAAAAACGATCCAAGCGGATAAAATACCGATTTATAAGGCGGTTTAGTGTTTTTTTCGAGTCCACTCTGTATATTTTCGATTTTTCGTATATTTATATACAGATTGTACCACGAAAAACGATCCAAGCGGATAAAATACCGATTTATAAAGCGGTTTAGTGTTTTTTTCGAGTCCACTCTGTATATTTTCGATTTTTCGTATATTTATATACAGATTGTACCACGAAAAACGATCCAAGCGGATAAAATACCGATTTATAAAGCGGTTTAGTGTTTTTTTCGAGCTCACTCTGTATATAACCGATCAACGATGGTAATTTCAGTCATAAATGATTTAAATGAAGTTTGTAGTACGAACCGGATGCTAATAATTATTCGAAACGAAATATTTTCGTTTTTTCACATATTTATATACAGATTGTACCACAAAAAACGATCCAAAGGGATAAAATACCGATTTAAAACGCGGTTTAGTGTTTTTTTCAAGCCCACTCTGTATATTTTCGTTTTTTCGTATATTTATATACAGATTGTACCACAAAAAACTATCCAAGCGGATAAAATACCGATTTATGACTCGATTTAGTGTTTTTTTCGAGCTCACTCTGTATATTATCGATCAATGATGGTAATTTGAGTCATAAATGATTTAAATGAAGTTTGTAGTACGAACCGGATGCTAATAATTATTCGAAACGAAATATTTTCGTTTTTTCGTATATTTATATACAGATTATACCACGAAAAACGATCCAAGCGGATAAAATACCGATTTATAAGGCGGTTTAGTGTTTTTTTCGAGTCCACTCTGTATATTTTCGATTTTTCGTATATTTATATACAGATTGTACCACGAAAAACGATCCAAGCGGATAAAATACCGATTTATAAAGCGGTTTAGTGTTTTTTTCGAGCTCACTCTGTATATAACCGATCAACGATGGTAATTTCAGTCATAAATGATTTAAATGAAGTTTGTAGTACGAACCGGATGCTAATAATTATTCGAAACGAAATATTTTCGTTTTTTCACATATTTATATACAGATTGTATCACAAAAAACGATCCAAAGGGATAAAATACCGATTTATAAGGCGGTTTAGTGTTTTTTTCGAGCCCACTCTGTATATTTTCGTTTTTTCGTATATTTATATACAGATTGTACCACAAAAAACTATCCAAGCGGATAAAATACCGATTTATGACTCGATTTAGTGTTTTTTTCGAGCTCACTCTGTATATTATCGATCAATGATGGTAATTTCAGTCATAAATGATTTAAATGAAGTTTGTAGTACGAACCGGATGCTAATAATTATTCGAAACGAAATATTTTCGTTTTTTCACATATTTATATACAGATTGTACCACAAAAAACGATCCAAAGGGATAAAATACCGATTTAAAACGCGGTTTAGTGTTTTTTTCGAGCCCACTCTGTATATTTTCGTTTTTTCGTATATTTATATACAGATTGTACCACAAAAAACTATCCAAGCGGATAAAATACCGATTTATGACTCGATTTAGTGTTTTTTTCGAGCTCACTCTGTATATTATCGATCAATGATGGTAATTTGAGTCATAAATGATTTAAATGAAGTTTGTAGTACGAACCGGATGCTAATAATTATTCGAAACGAAATATTTTCGTTTTTTCACATATTTATATACAGATTGTATCACAAAAAACGATCCAAAGGGATAAAATACCGATTTATAAGGCGGTTTAGTGTTTTTTTCGAGCCCACTCTGTATATTTTCGTTTTTTCGTATATTTATATACAGATTGTACCACAAAAAACTATCCAAGCGGATAAAATACCGATTTATGACTCGATTTAGTGTTTTTTTCGAGCTCACTCTGTATATTATCGATCAATGATGGTAATTTGAGTCATAAATGATTTAAATGAAGTTTGTAGTACGAACCGGATGCTAATAATTATTCGAAACGAAATATTTTCGTTTTTTCACATATTTATATACAGATTGTATCACAAAAAACGATCCAAAGGGATAAAATACCGATTTTAAACGCGGTTTAGTGTTTTTTTCGAGCCCACTCTGTATATTTTCGTTTTTTCGTATATTTATATACAGATTGTACCACAAAAAACTATCCAAGCGGATAAAATACCGATTTATGACTCGATTTAGTGTTTTTTTCGAGCTCACTCTGTATATTATCGATCAATGATGGTAATTTGAGTCATAAATGATTTAAATGAAGTTTGTAGTACGAACCGGATGCTAATAATTATTCGAAACGAAATATTTTCGTTTTTTCACATATTTATATACAGATTGTATCACAAAAAACGATCCAAAGGGATAAAATACCGATTTAAAACGCGGTTTAGTGTTTTTTTCGAGCCCACTCTGTATATTTTCGTTTTTTCGTATATTTATATACAGATTGTACCACAAAAAACTATCCAAGCGGATAAAATACCGATTTATGACTCGATTTAGTGTTTTTTTCGAGCTCACTCTGTATATTATCGATCAATGATGGTAATTTGAGTCATAAATGATTTAAATGAAGTTTGTAGTACGAACCGGATGCTAATAATTATTCGAAACGAAATATTTTCGTTTTTTCACATATTTATATACAGATTGTATCACAAAAAACGATCCAAAGGGATAAAATACCGATTTAAAACGCGGTTTAGTGTTTTTTTCGAGCCCACTCTGTATATTTTCGTTTTTTCGTATATTTATATACAGATTGTACCACAAAAAACTATCCAAGCGGATAAAATACCGATTTATGACTCGATTTAGTGTTTTTTTCGAGCTCACTCTGTATATTATCGATCAATGATGGTAATTTCAGTCATAAATGATTTAAATGAAGTTTGTAGTACGAACCGGATGCTAATAATTATTCGAAACGAAATATTTTCGTTTTTTCACATATTTATATACAGATTGTATCACAAAAAACGATCCAAGGGGATAAAATACCGATTTATAAGGCGATTTAGTGTTTTTTTCGAGCTCACTCTGTATATAACCGATCAACGATGGTAATTTGAGTCATAAATGATTTAAATGAAGTTTGTAGTACGAACCGGATGCTAATAATTGTTCGAAACGAAATATTTTCGTTTTTTCTTATATTTATATACAGATTGTACCACGAAAAACGTAATTGTATCCGTATCTTCTTTTCCAGACTATTCTAGGAGAACTCGAAGTCGTTCACGGTTCTATCGAAGTGAACGGCACAATTTCGTACGCTTCCCAAGAACCGTGGGTGTTCGCGGCGACCATACGTCAAAATATCACATTCGGAAGCGATTTCGATAAAAAAAAATACAACGAAGTCGTAAAATCGTGCACGTTGGAAAAGGATTTCAAGCAATTCGAACACGGCGATTTGACTATTGTGGGAGAACGAGGCGCCTCGTTGAGCGGCGGTCAGAAAGCTCGGATTAATTTGGCGCGCGCCCTGTATAGAGACGCCGCCATTTATCTGTTGGACGATCCGTTATCGGCCGTCGATATCCACGTCTCCAAACATTTGTACGATAAATGCATCAACGGATTTTTGGCTAACAAAACGAGAATTTTAGTTACGCATCAAGTTCACCATTTGAAAAACGCCGATCATATCATTATATTAAATAACGTACGTACCGGTATATAAAAACCGAAAAAAAAAATTAATAAAAATGCGATTTCACGAGGGTTAATTTACAGGGTGTTATAGAAAACGAAGGATCTTTCAAAGAATTATCATCTAGCGATAATTTGTACGCTAAATTATTGACGTCAGAACCGGAATCGACTGAAGAGGAAAGACAGAAACAGGCCGAAACGTCGAAAATTACGCGAAAAAAATCTATTAAGGTGAGTACGGGGGAATTAATATGGAAAAACTACCCCCTACATCAACAAAACGATGTAAACGTTGAGGTGGGGAGATTAATAGGGGCGGGCGGTTGAAAATTTATTTATTTAAACTGTTTTTTTATTGTGGGGGGAATTTATACAAAATTATGTATCTGATTCGATTAATTTAAACACTAAATACATTGAAATAGTCACGATTCACTAAAATATGCACTAAAACTTGTTATTAAACACTTATCACTAAATTTTAATAAACTAATTTATTTAAATACAACGTCTATTTGTCTAGCACGATGTTTTCGTGATTATATCAGATTATGTACTATCAAGGTTGTTTAAGGACTCGTTTATATACACTTTATACATATCCAGAATGTTTGAAACCTCTCTAATTTGACATAAATAGATAAAAACACCGTTTTAATAGATTGGTTTTGTGAAAACGGCTACAACTTAGTGTAAATTTCCGAGTGCGAAAGTATTATTATTTTTGGTACACCCCCTGTATACTATGTTACGTTAAAATACTGGAATCTTTAAATTCGGGCCTAGAATTTCGAAAAAAATTCCCTTTTCTACTAAACTGATGTCAAAAGTTACAAAAACGTCAACGAAATTTAGATACTAGGTTATATACAGGTTGTTTGAAAATTAATTGACGTTCTTAGTTGGAAAATTTTGAACTTTTTTCAATTATTCATTGTTTTTGTATAATTTTTTTAATAAATTTTAGTCTTTAAAGTTAATATTACAAGTTTGCACTTATTTTCGATATTTCAATTTGTACAATTCGACAAATGTCTTTCGGTACACCCCCTGTATACTATGTTACGTTAAAATACTGAAATCTTTCAATTTGGGCGTAGAATTTCGAAAAAAACTTCTTTTCCTACTAAACTGATGTCAAAAGTTACAGAAACGTCAACGAAATTTAGATACTAGGTTATATACAGGTTGTTTGAAAATTAATTGACGTTCTTAGTTGGAAAATTTTGAACTTTTACTGATTTTTTTGTAGTTTTTGTGCGATTTTGTCTATAAATTACAGTTTTTCGAGTAAAAATTTGATTTTTAATGTTATTTCCCATTTAAGATAGAAATTTTTTCCACAAGGCACGTGAACAAAGTTGAATTTCTTTTTGAACATCTCATTTTTTGTAGAAACAAGTCATTTTTTCGTACGAGGAATGTAGTTAGAAGCGTTTTCTGACGCTCTTTTTCCTATTTTTCCATCGAAAAATTTACAAATCATTCACATTTCCGATTTATAAATATATCTATATATATATAACCTAGTTTCCGAGGGGGACACTTCTATTTTCTCCCTACCTTTCCACAACTAACCTATAAATTGATGATAAAATCCACTCACGTCTCTCCAGAGTCGCCAATCTTCTTTAGCGAGTGGAGTCAGCGAACTAAGCATACCCGAAGCACTCCTCCAAGAAGGTAACGAATCAGAAGACGACGAACCCGAGATACGAATGAAAGATCTCCAAGAAGAATCGTCCAAAGGCAAAATAAAAGGTTCGCTGTTTTGGAATTACTTAATCCGCGGCGGTAACACACCCTTCGTTTGTTTCGTGCTTTTCCTTTACGTTCTATCCCAAGTTGTGGCCAGTTCCGTGGATTTTTTCGTCAGCAAATGGGTGAGTAATCATCTATTACCGAAACCGGTTTTCATATCACCGCGCCTCTTCAGCATAACGTAATTTTTATTTAAATCCGCTTGTTGTTCGAAGGTAAATATAGAAGAATCTCGAAATGGTACTTCGTTTTTAAATGTAACCGAAGATGTCGTTATCAAACATACAGAGTGGAGTACTATGACTTGCGTAGATGTATTCGCCGCGGGGTTGGCGGTTCTATTTTTGGTAGCGATCAGCAGATCGATGCTTTTTTATAAATTAGCGATGTGGAGTTCGCAGAATTTACACGATATGATGTTCAATAGCGTAATTGCCGCACCAATGAGATTTTTCGACACGAATCCCAGCGGGAGGATACTTAATAGATTTTCTAAAGACATTGGTGCTATAGATGAATGGCTACCGAAAGCTATATTAGACGCCGGACAAGTGAGTCTCGTTTTTATTTACAAATTTATTAAAAATAATCAATTAATATGTTTTTTTAATAAAAAGAATTTCGTTTAGAAACTATATTTTCTAAAATTACCGATTTAAAATTAAACGTGGCAACGTAGCAAATATGAATGTATTTTCCATCATGTCTACTCGACTCCCGATTGTTTTGTTTATCGTCATTGATGACGCATAACGTGACTATTATATATAATAATAAACAGTATATTTAATAATTAATTGATGACTGAATATTTAATATCTTTCTAAAATAACTCGATTTGAACAATTATTCTTTTTTTTTTCGAAATATTAATCATAGAATCGTTATTTTCATGTTTCATTTATCGTCTAAAGAATAACTTCGGTGATGATCGGAATTTATCGGTCTTAAAATTAGACGGTCACAAAAGCGAACGGTAAAAACCTATCGTTACAATAATTTACGAAGTTGCCAGATTTTTTTTTTAAATTGTATTTATAAGATAAAAAACAATATTAAATTTAATTCTTCAACCACGTTGCCGGTTCGTTGATGAATTATTTCGTTGTTTTTTTTTGTTTGACAGATAATCCTCATGATGTGCGGTTCACTAATATTAGTCGCCATTGTGAATCCATATTTTTTGATATTCGTATTTATATTGGCGTTCTTCTTCTTAACTATGAGACACGTATATTTGAAGTCTTCCAAAAATATCAAGAGACTTGAGGGGATAAGTAAGATTTTTACTATAATCTGCAAATTACTAATAATTTCGATTCATAATTCGACCGAATCTAACCTAAAAACCTCGCTCGTCCTTATTTTGAGATTATCCCACAGGTTTTTAATAGGAATTAGGTTAAACAATTTCGAAACTTCGAAAAAAATGAAGAAATTTTTCATTCGACGTAATCCAACCCACGAAAAGGGGGAGGACTAATCACTCATAGCTTTTCCATAAGAGTTAGTGCAATATATGGATTCGTCAGTTCAAATCCTCTCCATTTTTTCCGAAAACTATGGTTCCCCATGTAAATTAACTATCTACACCTTAATCAGAATAACAAAACCTGATATTACTTGATCTAACCTAACCTAATCAAAACTAATGTTGTTTGATCTAACCTAACCTAACTTTTCAACTGTCCAAAAATTCTCATATTTTCAGTGAGGAGTCCAGTTTTTACTCATTTGAACGCGACTTTACAAGGTCTTACTACAATTAGATCTTTTGGCGCTCAGAAAATTCTAATGGCGGAATTTGACAAACACCAAGATTCGCATACTAGCGCCTGGTTTATGTACATAGCCGCCAGTTCAGCTTTCGGCTTCTACCTCGACGTATTGTGCTTCTTCTTTATAACAACAATCACATTTTCCTTACTTTGTTTCGGAGAAGGTAAATTATTATATGAAAAACATTTTAGTCGATGGAAAATATCGTTACTTTTTGCACAGCTTTGAATCTCAAAGGAGGCGAAATCGGTTTGGCGATAACCCAGGCTACCGCCCTCACAGGAATGGTTCAATGGGGTATACGACAATCGGCGGAAGTCACTAATCAATTGATGAGTGTCGAAAGGGTGTTGGAATACAAAGCTTTACCCGCAGAAAAACAACCAGACGTTCCAAAAAAACCCGAAAAATCTTGGCCGAAAAAAGGGCATATCCGATTCAAGAATATGGGATTGAGATACATTGAAAACGGGCCTCTAACACTAAAGAATCTCGATTTATCGATAAATCCAAATGAGAAGGTAAATAATAATTTTTTTTATGATTCCAGATATATTTTTAATAATATCAAGTCAAATAATTGTTAATTTATGCTGTTAAACCCTCATAATCGATAATTTTCCATCATATATCATTAATCGTATCTAAATTATTATAATGAGGTTTACTTACCAATAAATAATCCTTTAAACTATAATTATCCTTATTATTTACACTAAATTACATTATCATCAGGATAACATATAAAGTTTTCATAATTAAATCACTTCTTAACATGTCTTACATACCTTCCTATAAACATTCACTAATTTCATTTTTTTTTACTATTTATCACTGTTTAATTAGTTTTATCATTATTATTCACGATTAAATAACTAATATTAACTAAATTAAGTTTGTTTTTCTTATTTTCATTTAGTAGTAGATGAATATTTTTGTTTTATTGTAATTATGCTAACCTCAAAATTGTTATTGGCGGTATATAAACAATTTTAATATCAAAAAGAACCTTTACTACGATTTCCGGTAAAACAAATACGCATTAAGTAATTCTTATAATATAAAATGCAGAATTACTTCGTTAAATAAACTGTTTTTTGATAAAATACGTCCAACTAAAATAAAAAAACAATTCAACGACCTCCCACATAAAACAAAACCGAGCGTTGACACAACGATAATTCTTCTTTTTGCGATTAGACGGGTCTCAGCCGTAGAGGTTAGTCAGCATATAAATGAGAAATTTTATGATTCATACACTAGTAGATGATTGTAAATTTACTCGAAACATTTGATTTTACAGATTATGTAATTATAATTTTGTGATTTTACTGATTATAATTTAATATTTGAGAAAGTTTAAAAATTTATTTTGGTAGTTACGTATTCAAATGTCTTATACTGTAAAAGGCCATAAACGTTATTCGGAAGATTAGTAAATAAAATGGTTTATTGGAATAAGTTCTTAAGAAAGTTTTTGATAGTATATATATAATATTAATTTCAAAATATAAATTAAAAATGAATATAATTATCATTTTTTTATTATTATAATACATCTATTGATATACAGTGTGCATCAAAAGAGACGTCAAGTAAATAAAAATATTTTTACTATTAATAAATTGAAAAATATTTAGATAATAGTGAAAACAGATCAAAATGTAGTAAAAACACGCTTTGAAATCGTGATTTCAATTCTAGGAAGTAAAAAAATTAACATTAGATACTTTTTTCGATTTATATAAGAAATATAGCTCTGCAACTTTGGAAATAACCCCAAATAAAGATAATTTTTGTTATATTTATTATTAGGTTGGTATAGTAGGAAGAACCGGCGCTGGAAAATCATCACTGATCGCCGCTTTATTCAGATTAGCTAAAGTCGAAGGTGAAATTAACATCGACGATATCGATACAAAAGATTTGATTTTAGAAGATCTTCGTTCGAAGATTTCCATAATTCCTCAAGATCCTGTACTATTTTCCGGTACTTTACGTTACAATTTAGACCCGTTCGAAGAATACCCCGACGAAGTACTTTACAAAGCAATCGAAGACGTCGAATTAAAAGATCCCGCCAACGTGATAAATAGATTGGAGAACAGGGTGATGGACAGGGGGTCCAATTACAGCGTGGGGCAAAGGCAACTGATATGTTTGGCGAGGGCTATTATTAGGAATAATAAAATTTTGATGTTGGATGAAGCTACGGCTAACGTAGATCCACAGTAAGTGACATTTTTATTTACTTCAATGACAGTTTCGACATTAAGCCATTTTTTATTTTTGTTTTCTTGTAGGACTGACGCTTTAATTCAAAAAACTATTAGGAAAAAATTTGCGAATTGTACGGTGTTGACCGTAGCTCATAGATTGAACACCATCATGGATTCCGATAAAGTTCTGGTGATGGATTCGGGTGCTATGGTGGAATTCGATCACCCCTATTTACTTTTACAAAATCCAAATGGTGTTTTTTACAAAATGGTCACTGAAAGTGGGAAAAATCTCGGCGAACAACTCACGAAAATCGCGAAAGAAAATTACGAAAGGCATCCACCTCTTCCCGAGTAGTTTTGTTTTTTCTGAGGGGTTTATACGAGGAAATATTTTTTATAAGCTATGTACAGAGTATTTTTTACTTGATAGTATTGATATGTTTATATTAAGATTTTTATATGGAAAATTTTGGATATTTTTTATGAAAAATGGCGAGACTTACGAATTATACAAATACTCTTGATTGTTAATTTTATTATTAAAAGTGTACTTAAATTATTGGCGTCGTTTTATTTCAAAAATTCTACTTTTCACCTTTTCAAATAACGAAATAAAATTTTATTGAGTCTAATACTATATAGGGTGGTCAAATTTAGAACTAAATCCGTTACGGAAATGTATCAAAACAAAATCCTCCATTTCCGGGTGATTTTCCAGAGGTTTGAGATGAGTTTTGTATACAGGGTTTTCCATAATACAATTGGTACGTTTCGTATAATAAATTTTGTCAAAAAAATTCGCTAGAGGCCGTATTAAACTGAAATTTACAGTTTTTTCGTTTATAAAACATTCTCGTTACTTAAATTCTAGAAATTTATCGACCGGTTTCGATATTGTGGGATCTCTTCAGAGCAGCGCACGCGGAAGACAAAGAGACAAAAAAAATGGCCAAAACAAGAAAAATATGAAAGGCGGAATACCTGACATCATTAAAACCTTGATATAATCATATATAAACAATTTAATTATTAAATGATGACTTTTTCTTTTAAATATAGATTAAATATTTTATCTCTGATAGCGAATGTAAACACCTAGATTTAGTAGACGTATATTATTATCAATTTATTATTTTCGTAATCGTGCAAAAGCAGTTGGTGACAAGTTTCTTCAAAGATTATGTCACTTCAAGTTGAAATATGTCATCGGTGTTAATTAGGGTGAGTTTCCTATAAACAGGAATATATTATAATGTAAGTTATGTACCATAGATCAACCACGGCGCTATACTGCAAGTGTTAGGTTTTTCCAACAACGTTGCCAGACTTAGAAAATAGTATCGGAGTTAAAGAAATGGTTTAAAGATTTTTTTTATATACAGTGTGACGTAGTTAGGCGTGGGCGAAGTGGGCCATAGACTTCGCCATTATAAAAAAATTTTCTGGGTTTTTTTTTCGAATTTTCCATTTTCCAAGATTTTAGATTTTTTAAGAAATGGATGAATTTACTGAATTTTTCGAAAATCTCAGATCTCTTTAATTTTCCGAATATTTTTCTGTATATAACGACTTTTTACGAATTTTTCAATTTTATTTTCCATATTTCAAAGATTTAAAAATTTTCCTTAAATCATGGAATTTCTCTAAAATTTTTCGAAAGTTTTTCCGCATATTTCACTTTTTACGAGTTTTATATATTTATTTTTGATTATTCATAGATTTTAATATATTTTCTTCGAATTTTCTAACATTTCCAAACCTCTTTTAGATCTTTTGATTTTCCGAAATTTTCCATAATTGATAGATTTTTCATTATTTTGAGGATTTTTCATTATTTTGAGGATTTTTCGGAATTTTCCCAAAAAACCCCCCAATGAACAAACTTCGTACGATTTTTTCCAATTTTTCGAATTTTCCAAAAGTTTTTCCGCTCAAAATCTCAGTTTAATCGTAAATTGAATCAAAAGGTAAAAAACGCCAACCTCGATCTCACAAACTGGCAACACAGCTTAGCTTCGCATACAAACAAATAATTTAATGAATTGTTCACGCCTCAATTGTTATATTATGTTATATTATATATAACGTGGCAACGTCGCTTTGGTCATTGTTAGTAAAGCTAAAAGCTTTCATTTAAAAATTAAATCACTAAGGTCATAAAATTAAAAGGTTTTTCCACACTGTCAATTACGTGAAAATATCAATTCAAACTAGTTATGTATTGAAATATAACAAAAATAAAGCAAAAAACGGCGTTTTTCTATGTTGTTTCGTGAAATAATAAATAAAAGACAAGAAACACTAAAAAAATTAATCAAAATAAAACTTTACTCGTAACAGTCTTTATAGTATTAGAAAATTTAAATTAGGCAACGTCGTTTTTATACACCGAAGTTAAAGAAATCTATAGTAGACTTTACAAAGTTCATCATATTAACAACAGATGGCCGAACGTTTCTAACGTAAGACATAGTAATATATACCCGAGAAATAGACAGAGGCGTACTAGCAATTTTATAGAGGTTTCAGTATTAAGCAATAATTTGATATTTATTAAAGTATTTACTTTGTAACGGTGACGAAAATTATTATTACTCAATTAATATAATTGGAATTATGTAATTTTACCACAACCTACACCAGTCTGATAAATTTTATCTCTCACAATATCGAAAGATAAATGTGGAACAACCAGTTTTATAATTAAAATGCATTATATGTTATACAACAAGTAATTATTATAATTAGTGAAATCATCGGCGTAAGAACACATTCTGTGTTATAGTAAACAGTATAATGTTGAGGTTAAGTCAAATACGAATTATTTTATGTTAAAACAGGTAAATTAATAAATAAATAAATTATTTAAGTTAACTCAAATTGTATTTCCACATTTTAGAACAATTTATGTTGAATATTTTGTTATTTTATCAAATTTTCGTATTGTAATTGGGACAGGGACGTAGCAAGGGGAAAAACTCCATTTTTTATATGAAAAATTTTGGCGGAAAACGGCGTCTTTGATTTATTTATTATTTATTGACCCACTTTCGACAATCATATGTAATCTTTCGAAGACATATCATAAAATCGAGATAAATATAATACGGGTTAATAATTATTTTATTATCTCTGTAATTACTTTAAAATATTGTAGATTAGATAAAGATCTGTCAATAAAAGATTCAATTTCAAATTCAAAATCATTTCAGTTTAAATGAATAAATAGTGGTATTTACCTTAAGAAATTTGACCAAAGACGAAAAGAATTATATCAGGTGACGTTCAAACAACGTTGCCAAGCTTTGTAAATAGTTTACAGATTTAGGGAATGTAATTCAAGTTATCAACATTTTTGACTTTAAATTGTCAATTATCTAAATTATTATTAAAATTTGAATGTTTAATTAAACAGGGGCGGCTTTAGAACCTTCACGAATATACAACGTTGCCAAGTTTTGTAAATAGTATACAGATTTAGGGAATGTAATTCAAGTTATCAACATTTTTGACTTTAAATCGTCAATTATCTAAATTATCATTGAAATTTGAATGTTTAATTAAACAGGGGCGGCTTTAGAACCTTCACGAATATACAACGTTGCCAAGTTTTGTAAATAGTATACAGATTTAGGGAATGTAATTCAAGTTATCAACATTGTTGACTTTAAATCGTCAATTATCTAAATTATTATTAAAATTTGAATGTTTAATTGAACAGGGGCGGCTTTAAAACCTTCACGAATATACAACGTTGCCAAGTTTTGTAAATAGTATACAGATTTAGGGAATGTAATTCAAGTTATCAACATTTTTGACTTTAAATTGTCAATTATCTAAATTATTATTAAAATTTGAATGTTTAATTAAACAGGGGCGGCTTTAGAACCTTCACGAATATACAACGTTGCCAAGTTTTGTAAATAGTATACAGATTTAGGGAATGTAATTCAAGTTATCAACATTTTTGACTTTAAATTGTCAATTATCTAAATTATCATTGAAATTTGAATGTTTAATTAAACAGGGGCGGCTTTAAAACCTTCACGAATATACAACGTTGCCAAGTTTTGTAAATAGTATACAGATTTAGGGAATTTAATGCAAGTTATTAACATTTTTGACTTTAAATCGTCAATTATCTAAATTATTATTAAAATTTGAATGTTTAATTAAACAGGGGCGGCTTTAAAACCTTCACGAATATACAACGTTGCCAAGTTTTGTGAATAGTACAGACTTAGGGAATGTAATTCAAGTTATTAACATTTTTGACTTTAAATCGTCAATTATCTAAATTATTATTAAAATTTGAATGTTTAATTGAACAGGGGCGGCTTTAAAACCTTCACGAATATACAACGTTGCCAAGTTTTGTAAATAGTATACAGATTTAGGGAATTTAATGCAAGTTATTAACATTTTTGACTTTAAATCGTCAATTATCTAAATTATTATTAGAATTTGAATGTTTAATTAAACAGGGGCGGCTTTAGAGCCTTCACGAATATACAACGTTGCCAAGTTTTGTAAATAGTATACAGATTTAGGGAATGTAATTCAAGTTATCAACATTTTTGACTTTAAATCGTCAATTATCTAAATTATTATTAAAATTTGAATGTTTAATTGAACAGGGGCGGCTTTAAAACCTTCACGAATATACAACGTTGCCAAGTTTTGTAAATAGTATACAGATTTAGGGAATGTAATTCAAGTTATCAACATTTTTGACTTTAAATTGTCAATTATCTAAATTATTATTAAAATTTGAATGTTTAATTAAACAGGGGCGGCTTTAGAACCTTCACGAATATACAACGTTGCCAAGTTTTGTAAATAGTATACAGATTTAGGGAATGTAATTCAAGTTATCAACATTTTTGACTTTAAATCGTCAATTATCTAAATTATTATTAAAATTTGAATGTTTAATTGAACAGGGGCGGCTTTAAAACCTTCACGAATATACAACGTTGCCAAGTTTTGTAAATAGTATACAGATTTAGGGAATGTAATTCAAGTTATCAACATTGTTGACTTTAAATCGTCAATTATCTAAATTATTATTAAAATTTGAATGTTTAATTGAACAGGGGCGGCTTTAAAACCTTCACGAATATACAACGTTGCCAAGTTTTGTAAATAGTATACAGATTTAGGGAATGTAATTCAAGTTATCAACATTTTTGACTTTAAATTGTCAATTATCTAAATTATTATTAAAATTTGAATGTTTAATTAAACAGGGGCGGCTTTAGAACCTTCACGAATATACAACGTTGCCAAGTTTTGTAAATAGTATACAGATTTAGGGAATGTAATTCAAGTTATCAACATTTTTGACTTTAAATTGTCAATTATCTAAATTATTATTAAAATTTGAATGTTTAATTGAACAGGGGCGGCTTTAGAACCTTCACGAATATACAACGTTGCCAAGTTTTGTAAATAGTATACAGATTTAGGGAATGTAATTCAAGTTATCAACATTGTTGACTTTAAATTGTCAATTATCTAAATTATTATTAAAATTTGAATGTTTAATTGAACAGGGGCGGCTTTAGAACCTTCACGAATATACAACGTTGCCAAGTTTTGTAAATAGTATACAGATTTAGGGAATGTAATTCAAGTTATCAACATTGTTGACTTTAAATTGTCAATTATCTAAATTATTATTAAAATTTGAATGTTTAATTGAACAGGGGCGGCTTTAGAACCTTCACGAATATACAACGTTGCCAAGTTTTGTAAATAGTTTACAGATTTAGGGAATGTAATTCAAGTTATCAACATTTTTGACTTTAAATCGTCAAATATCTCCAAAATCATGTATATTTTATAAGTTTTAGGTTAAATTATTTTTCAGGATCAAATAATATAATATAAGTTTAAAAAGGACGTGAAAAAAAAATGGAAATAACTCAAGAAAAGTATTATCCCAATCCCAGGGAAAAAGCGAATCAGTTTTCCGTCTTATTTTTTGGGTAAATAAAAATTTTTAATACAATCGACAGTTAACACCCCATCAAAACTATCTGGATTTCAGGTTTGCTTACGAAATGTTCAAAAAAGGCTACAAAAAAACATTAGAAGTAGAAGATTTATATAATCCTCTCAATATTGATAGAAGTAAATTGCTCGGAGACGTCTTACAGAAGTAAGAAATTTTATAATTTATTTATACAGTACCCCAATAAAAAAAATATATTTTGTAAACTGTCAACCAAGGAATCGAGTTGTTTTCTCGTCCAGATTCTGCTAAAATGAATTTTCCACGGAATTAAGATCGAAATTCGTTGCTGGACAGTAGCAGGCGCTGCTCTGATGTACGTCTAGAGCAGCGTTGCCAAGTTGTGAATCCCCAATCACGTTCGTTTTGTATGTAGAGTTTCGTTCAAACTTGATTCGACGTTGTTATAGGAATTGGGATGTGCAAATAGAAAAATCGAAAAATACGAATTCAAAACCGAGTTTATTGAAAGCTCTAGTCGCAACGTTTTGGTTTGAATACTTCAAACTAGCAATAATGGCGGCTGTAACGGATCTTTGCTTGAAAACCGTACAACCTCAAATTTTGGGTATGTTATTGGCATATTTCAAGCCAGAATCAGAAGTAACGAGATCAGAAGCTTCCATGTACGCCGGGATCATAGTTCTGATCAATATTTGTAATTTTTCCATTGGAGGTAGATATATGTTGGAAGCTTTCCATAGCGGTATGAGGATACGAGCCGCGTGCTGTGCTCTTATGTATAGAAAGGTATTTTTCACGATAAAAATCACGAAAATTCGAAAAAAAATTCCTCCATTATCGTTTTAGGCGTTGAAATTGAGTAAAACGGCTTTAGGTGATACTGCTTCGGGGAAAATCGTGAACCTTCTATCTAACGACGTTAGTAGATTTGATGTCGTGTCGTTATTTATAAATCAAATGTGGATAGCGCCACTGGGATCTCTAATTATAATGGGGCTTTTGTACAAAGAGACTGGGTATGCTGGGGTCGTTGGAATTTTTGCCGTTTTCATCGTAGTTTCCATACAAAGTAAGTAATTACAACAAAAAAATACATTTATACATTAATTTCATAATAATTAACCGAAAAAATAAAAAAAAACTAATCAAATTAACCAACGATTCAATTTAATTAAGTTATATTGAGATTTACCGACAATGACGAAGACGTGACAACCGCGCAATACGCGAGACATCGCTACTAGAACATTTTTTATTAATACTTGATGTTTACTAGCTTTTAAAAATAAATTTGATCATTATAATGAAAATATAGTTATAAAAAATTATATTAACAATTAATTATAGTATGCAATAATTTCAATTCACTAAGAAATGGCTTTTAATTATTTGCATCATATCAAGCTACCGAAATGTACTAATTATATAAAAAAAAATAGTACTTGGATATTATATATTATACTTATAGATATAAAAATGTCTCTATTAATCAATAAAACATAAGTTTTGGGTATTTTATTATCCTGAAATGCATAAATTTCGATGCAAAAATTTGAGGTTATATATAAATTTACAACTTACCCATAATATGGAAAGTTTTACTTGCAATTACTCATTATAATATTAAAAAAAGCACATTTTATTATCACGATACACTTTAACACTAAATATAAACACTATAATTGCTTATATAACTAAAAAAACACTAATAAACAAAATAAAATCACGAAATAACTGTAATGACATCTATATAAAATGGCGCGTAGCTAACTTTAATTGTTGACTGCTATCCTACAGCGTTGCCACATAGAGTAGCATAATTTTATTATTGAAAACATGTATATTAATAATATTAATTTCAAGTGATTTTATGCACTTCATTTTTATGTTTAAATAATATTATATGCCTTATTATTATTATTATTATTTTAATTACTTTCCCATTTTCTATATAGTTATATATATATACTTCAATTTTTTAAACAGTTTTCAAGCAGTTTCTAGAAATGAAGCACGTTCTGACAATGGCGCACGATAGTAGGTGGCGTGTGTTTGAACTTATCGCCAGTGATGCCAGCTTGAACGTTTTTAACCTACATTTTAAAAAACTATTTGTACAAATGAATTTTGTTAGGGGAAAAATTTCTTAAAAAACACAATTAAAAATGCATTTCAATTTAATTCTATAAATAATATGTATCTTTGATTACCTATAATTTTGGATTCTTTTCCTTTTAATGTTTCCACTAAAAAAAAATATCACGTTTAAAGTTATATTATTTAGTGGGGAAAACAGTTCAAACTATCGGCAACACTGTTTATATTCCTACGCGTATCGTTTTAGGTTATACCGGGAAATTATCGGCAAGATACAGAAAACAAACTGCGTTAAAAACTGACGAAAGAGTGAGGTTAATGGACGAAATAATATCCGGAATACAAGTGATCAAAATGTACGCTTGGGAAAATCCTTTTAGAAAAATTATTCGTTTTGCGAGAAAAGCCGAAATTAAATACGTCACAAAATCCTCATACGTCCGGGCATTATTTATGGCTTTTAATTTATTTACAACTAGATTTTCATTATTCGTAACTTTAATGACAATCGCGTTGTCTGAAGGAGAAATTACGGTCGCAAAGGTAAGAGAAAGATAGCAAATAGTCGCGGTCACGAAACGTCAATCTGCTAAAGATATTAAATAGCTGCGGTCACGAAATACTAATCAGCTGGAACGTTGCCAATTTTAAAGGAAAATAAATGAAATATTTCCTATTACAATTTAAAGTGTATATTAATTTATAAGATTTTATTTACATTCAACTCGATAGAAATAGTGTGATTTTTGCGAACATTTACGAGGGGTGTATAAAAAATAGTACTAATAAATACAGAAAAAGTAATATCTTATTCTAAAAATAAACAACAGGGATAACAAAACATTGTTTCGGATCTACTTTCGTTAATTTCATTTCGGCAACACTGTCCGCGTAATTATGACCGTGGCTGACCTACAGCGGCGTTGTAATATGTTTTGGTTTATCAGGAAAAATTCGTATTTTTAGGTATTGGTAATAATATTTTATTTCAATTTACTTTCTGTCGATGTCGATTATTTTTACGACGGTTATATCAGAAATACTACTTCTAAATACAGAAAAAATATATTTTTATTCTAATAATAAAATTTTAGTTTCGGATCTATTTTCGTTAATGTCATTTCGGCAACATTGTCCGCGTTATTTAATCTCAAATTATGACCGTGGCTTTCCAAGACCTTTAGCGGCGTTGTAATGTGTTTTGGTTTATCAGAAAAAAATCGTATTTTTAGGTATTCGTAATAATATTTTATTCAGGATACTTTCTAAGTCGATGTTGATTATTTTTACGAGGGGTATATCAGAAATACTACTACTACATACAGAAAAAAAATATTTTTATTCTTATAATAAAACTTTAGTTTCGGATCTAATTTCGTTAATGTCATTTCGGCAACATTGTCCGCGTAATCTGTAAATTATGACCGTTGCTGTTTATGATCTGTAGCGTCGTTGTCACGTTTTGGAGAAATTCGTATTTTTAGGTATTCGTGGTAATGTCTTATTTCAATTTACTTTCTATGTCGATGTCGACTATGTTTACGAGGGGTATATCAGAAATGGCCGAAGTTTTCGTAGCAATAAAAAGAATAAGAGATTTTCTTTTAAACGAAGAATTCGATCAAAGGAAAATACAAACTTACACGAATGGAAATATAAAGAGCGTCGACGATTTCACCGAAATGATAATTTTGAAAAATCTAACAGTAAAATGGAACCTCAGCTACAGCGACAACGCTCTCGAAAATATAAGTTTGAACGTGTCCGATGGGCAATTGGTGGGTATCATAGGACCTGTTGGTAGCGGCAAGAGCTCATTATTACAAACCATTTTAGGTAAGTTCTCTTATGGGGTAATCGATAGGGGTTGATTGGAAATTTTCAGGAGAACTCGACGTCACCAATGGAGATATGAAAATAAACGGACAAATATCTTATGCCTCGCAAGAACCTTGGGTATTCGCCGCCACCATACGACAAAATATTATTTTCGGCGAGGAATTCGATAAAAAACGTTACCATGACGTCATCCAAGCCTGCGCTTTAGAAAGAGATTTGGAACAATTCGTTAACGGCGATCAAACAATTGTGGGTCAGTAAAATGAAACACCCTGTATATATATATACACATATATCGATCTTTACGAAACTAATACAAGGTCATCCATTAATAAAAATTATCGAAAATATTATTTTCAATTTTTTGTGAACTACAAGTAGTTTCACCCCGTATAAAAAAACGAATTTCAAGTATTTTTATCGTGAAAATAAGTTCCACTTATATTTGGCGACGGATAAACTGATATATGTTATAGAATTTGATGTTTTTTTATGTACAGGTGACAGAGGTGCTTCTTTAAGCGGCGGTCAAAAAGCTAGAATAAATTTGGCGAGAGCAGTATACAGGGATGCCGATATTTATCTATTAGACGATCCTTTATCGGCTGTGGATATCCACGTTTCCAAACATTTGTACGAAAAATGCATCAACGGATATTTAGCGAACAGAACGAAAATTCTAGTCACACATCAAGTACATTATTTGAAAGATGCAGATCACATCGTTATTTTAAATAACGTAAATATTAATATTATTATATAAATGAGTTTACGTAGTGGGATTGTGGCAAAATTAAACACCAAAGTGTACTAATTTTAATATATTTCAAGCTTTCGATTACTTATGTATTTATCGCTTGGGAATTAATTAGTTGAGAATTGAGGCGTTTCAAATTTCGTGGATTCTTTAAAAAAAAACATTCGAATTGATTATTCCTTTTTGAATTAGATGAATTTGATGTTTTTTAATAGAATAAACGATGCAATTGTTAACTAATTAATTCCCAAATCATATTCGAAAGCTTGGTGTTTTATTTTGCCACAATCCCACTATGAAAACTCTCATAATCTAAGTGGCAAAGATTCCGTTTCAATTCGATTTATAAAATTTTTATTTATTTATATACAGGGTCGTTAATTTGTTTTTTTTTCATAAAAGGGGATCTAAAATCTTGTACTAAAATTTTATTTACAAAATTCATATTTTGGAAATGGTTAAACAATAAGATGATCAAAATAATAAATTTATCATATGAAGATTTATAGCCAGTCCGGCCCTACTATTTGTTTACATTCTCTCAAGTTCGAATCAGGTCTGGACTCACAACATAGTCAGAATTAACATATTAAGTAAAAAATCAAAATTGAAAATTATGCATTAATTCATAAGGATTTTTCATACAAGGTGATCTAGTATCTTGTACAAAAATTTTATTTGTGAAATTCATTATTTGGAAATGATAATAAGACAGTAAGATAATCAAAATGATAGATTTATCGTATGAAGCTTCCGAGCCAGTCCGACCCTACTTTTTGTTTATTTTCACTCAAGTTCGAGTCAGGTCTGGACTCACCATATAGTCAGAATAAAAATATTAAGTACATTGTTAAAATTGAAAACATACGTAATTAATACAAAAGGGTTTTTCATACAAGGTGATCTAGAATCTTGTACTTAAATTTTATTTATAGAATTCATATTTTGGAAATAGTAATAAGACAATAAAATAATGAAAATAATAAATTTATCGTATGAGGATTCCGAGGCAGTCCGGCCCTACTTTTTGTTTATATTCACCCAAGTTGGAAACAGGTCTGGACTCACCATATAGTCAGAATAAAAATATTTAGTACATTATCAAAATTGAAAACTAGGTAATTAATACAAAATGATTTTTCATACAAGGTGATCTAAAATCTTGTACTAAAATTTTATTTACAGAATTCATATTTTGGAAATAGTAATAAGACAATAAAATAATGAAAATAATAAATTTATCGTATGAGGATTCCGAGGCAGTCCGGCCCTACTTTTTGTTTATATTCACTCAAGTTCGAGTCAGGTCTGGACTCACCATATAGTCAGAATAAAAATATTAAGTACACTGTTAAAATTGAAAACATACGTAATTAATACAAAAGGGTTTTTCATACAAGGTGATCTAGAATCTTGTACTAAAATTTTATTTATATACAGGGCCGTATTGAAGACGAAGGTACGTTCAATCTGTTAGCTGCTAGTGACAACGTTTACGCTAAATTATTAACAGCCGAACCTGAAAATACCGAACAGCCAAAAAAAATAGACAACGTGAAATTTTCGAGGCAGCTTTCGCAACGGGTGAGTAAAATTGCTGTTTTCAAATTCGTTTCAGCGGAAAAACGTTTTTCATTTTTCTTCAAGAGTCGTAAAGATTCGATGGCTAGTTTATCCAGCGCTATGAGTATAGCTGATACTCTACCGGATTTAGAAGAAATTCACGACGATAACGACAAAGAAAAAGAATTCAACGTGAAGGATCTCCAAGAAGAATCTTCCAAAGGGAAAGTTCACGGTTCATTGTTATTCAAATATATGTTAGCCGGATCTAACATAATCGCAGTCATTTTGGTCATCCTTTTATATTTAGGTGAATATTGTATCGAAAAAATCGTTTCTGCGAGTGATTAAATTAATTTTTCAGGGGCCCAATTATCTGCGAGTAGTGTCGACTACTGGGTGAGTTATTGGGTTAACGTCGAAGAAGCTAGAGCTGTTAATAACACCGTCACGTCGTTTTATATAATACCTTCAATTGATTTAACCACCAGGAATTGTCTTTACATATACGCTACTTTTTTGACCGCCCTGTTTATTGTCGCTATGACCCGATCTATATTTTTTTATAAATTGGCCATGTTGAGCTCGGAAAAGTTGCATTATGTTATTTTTAATAACGTCGTTGAGGCTACGATGCGTTTTTTCGATACGAATCCGGGCGGGAGAATTTTGAACAGGTTTTCGAAAGATTTGGGCGCCATCGACGAAATGCTACCGAAGGCTATTTTGGATTCTACACAGGTGAGGTTTTTATTTGATATATTATGTAAGAATCGTAACGGAAGTCGTCGATTACAAAATCGATGTTTTTTTTTTAAAAAAATTCTTTGAACATTTAACCTCCAAATCTCACAAATTGATTCGGTACATAGGAATATCCCTTTCTCCATTTAAATTTAAATGAAAATAAAAAAATTGTTCTTAATATCTCGTAGAGAATAAAATTTTTTACCAAAAAAAGGTTTTTTTCACATATTTTAATCTGGGCTAGTGCGGCCCTACGTTTTGTTTACATTCACTCAAGTTTGAAACAGGTCTGGACTCAACACACAGTCAGAATAGAAATATTGAGTACATTATCAAAATTGAAAACTATGTAATAATTCATAAGGGTTTTGCATACAGGGTGATCTAGAATATTGTACTAAAAATTTATTTACAAAATTCATATTTTGGAAATAATAATATAAAAATAAGATAATCAAAACGATAAATTTATCGTATGAAGCTTCCCAGCCAGTCCGGCCCTACTTTTTGTTTACTTTCTTTTAAGTTTGAAACAGGTCTGGATTCACCACATAGTCAGAATAGAAATATTGAGTACATTATCAAAATTGAAAACTATGTAATAATTCATAAGGGTTTTGCATACAGGGTGATCTAGAATATTGTACTAAAATTTTATTCACAAAAATCATATTTTGGAAATGATAATATAAAAATAAGATAATCAAAACGATAAATTTATCGTATGAAGTTTCCCAGCCAGTCCGGCCCTACTTTTTGTTTACATTCACTCTAGTTAGAGTCAGGTATGGACTCACCACATAGTCAGAATAAAAATATTAAGTACATTATGAAAATTGAAAACTACGTAATTAATTTAAAAGGGTTTTTCATACAAGGTGATCTAGAATATTGTACTAAAAATTTATTTACAAAATTCATATTTTGGAAATGATAATAAGACAATAAGATAATCAAAATGATAAATTTATCGTATGAAGTTTCCGAGCCAGTCCGGCTCTACTTTTTGTTTACATTTACTCAAGTTTGAAACAGGTTTGGACTCACAACATTGTCAGAATTAACACATTATCAAAATTGAAACTAGTGTTTGATGATACTATATTAATTGATAAGGGTATTTTATACAAGGTGATATAGAATCTTGTACTATTATTTTATTTACAAAATTCATAATTTAGGAATAAAACACTAAGATAATCAAAATATTGACTTTGTAATAATTTTTTCAAGCTATAAATTAGTTTTTAATTATTTTCAGATCCTACTATCAATGTTTGGTTCACTACTATTGATTGTCGTGGTAAATCCTTACTTTTTAATCCTAATATTCTTTTTATCTATAATTTTTGGTTTTATGAGACGCGTATATCTAAAATCCTCTAAGAACATAAAGAGATTAGAAGGGATAAGTAAGTACTACCTCGATAACCATAATTTAGTACTACAAATAGTTGGTTTTAGTGCGAAGTCCTGTGTTTACTCATTTAAAAGCAACCATAGAAGGTTTAACAACAATCAGAGCATTTAGAGCCCAAGCAATCCTCACCGAAGAATTCGACCATCACCAAGACTACCATTCGAGCGCTTACTACATGTTTATAGTAGCTAGTACCGCATTTGGATTCTACTTAGACATGTTCTGTGCTGCTTTCTTAGCATTATTAACATTCAGCTTCTTATTTTTCGGAGAAATTCTTAACATGACAGGTGGAGAAGTCGGTTTAGCCATAACTCAAGCCACGGCATTAACTGGATTTTTGCAATGGGGCATGCGACAATCCGCCGAAGTAGCCAATCAATTGATGAGCGTCGAAAGGGTATTGGAATATAAGAATTTACAAAAAGAAACAGACCCTGTCAATCCGAAAAAACCTTCTAAAGAGTGGCCGCAGCACGGGGAAATTATCTTTAAAAATATGAGTTTGAGATACTTCGAAAACGGGCCGTTGGTATTAAAGCATCTGAATTTAACCATAAAACCGAATGAAAAGGTAACTAACATAGAAAAAGCAACAAAACTTTTCGATATTATCGTATTTCGTATTGTTTAAAACTCTTTTAACTTTAAAAATAATTCAATACATATATTAATTTCTATTAACGGCATGGCTTGTGAAAAAATGGCGGTAAACGATACAGAATTACAACTTACCGGTAACAAGACATTTTGGTTTAAATAATCCAATTTTTGGTACATATAACAGTAAACAGTCACATTATTAAATTATATAACACTCACGAAATCGGATAAAGCACAATATTCACTTAAATTACCGAATAATCACTTATAAACGAAATCACAAAAAAAACGTTCTACCATTATGGCAGTTGAACGCGAACTGAACATGTCACGATGAAATGGCGCGATTATCGATTGTATTGAATGCGATCCTACAGTGTTGTCACGTAGAGAAAAATAAATCTATTATTATAAACTAAATAATAAAACTAAATTAAATAATAAAATGAATAAATAAAACTAAATAATAAAATAACTTAATTTTGCATGTTTCAAAGAGTCATATACTTTATTATAAAATTTAACAGCAGTTTTAACAATAGAAGCACGTGTTGACAACATCGTAGATGACGTATAGTTTTATTGGTTTGAGTAATGGAATTATTTTTCTAATATAACATTGAGAAACACGTTTTTAAGTTATGATACACTCACCAATTTCGTAAAAGTACAGTAAATATTCGAATAATTACTTATAAAGCAATAAATGATCAACTGAAATGTCATCTACACGAAGTGGCGGCATTACCTTACAGCAATCCTACAGCGTTGTCACGTTGAGCATAATATTTTTAAAAACACGTAAATCAATGTTAATTACGAGAGAAATTGTTTGATATGAGTTAACGAATTTCATATTTTAGTAAAATGAGAGTGTTTTTTGACTATTATATTGTTAGAAATCATATTATATTGCATGTATTACTTTTACGTACTCGTACTCGTTTTATAATTGTCAGTATATTTTCGTACCAAAACGAATTTTGACAACAGTGTATATATCGGTCTTGCATTCTTAATTCTAGTATTTAATATAAATGAATGTATTTAAGGTTGGCGTTGTCGGTCGAACAGGAGCCGGAAAATCTTCTTTAATCCAAGCCCTATTTAGACTAGCCCCTATCGAAGGTATCATAAAAATAGATGACGTTAATACGCAGGAGATAACCTTGCAAAATTTGCGTTTAAAAATTTCCATCATCCCTCAAGATCCCGTACTATTTTCCGGTACTTTACGTTACAATTTAGATCCATTCGATGAATATACAGACGACGTCCTCTACAAAGCCATCGAAGACGTCGAATTAAAAGATCCCGCCAACGTAATCAATAGATTGGAGAATAGGGTTATGGATAGAGGAGCGAATTATAGCGTTGGACAAAGACAACTGATATGTCTAGCTAGAGCTATAATAAAAAATAATAAAGTTTTGATGCTAGACGAAGCTACAGCTAACGTAGACCCGCAGTAAGTTGGAAATCACAATATTTTTTTTTATCCTTTTCTTTCGCATCTCTTTCTCTTACACGTTAGATATCGACAGTCATAAAAACAAACATTGTTGCCATATTTTTTTCGATATCGTGTTTTTTCGTTAGAAAACGATTTTTTTTGCAGAACCGATGCTTTAATTCAAAAAACTATACGTAAAAAATTTATTAACTGCACCGTTATAACCGTGGCTCATAGATTGAACACCATCATGGATTCCGATAAAGTATTGGTGATGGATTCTGGTAATATCGCTGAGTTCGATCATCCCCATCTTCTTCTGCAGAACAAAAACGGCGTTTTTTACAATATGGTGATTGAAACTGGTAGAGCTACATCGGAACAACTTAAAAAAATCGCAGCTGACAGCTATCAAAAAGTTTACGCCCTCCCAGAGTGAAATAAATGAAATTTATAATCGTTTTTATATGGACACTGTGTATATATCGAGTGATATTTTTAATGTATATTATTTTTTATCAGGATATTGAAAAAATGTCTAATTTCAACTGAATAAACTCTTAATTAACAATTAGTGACTATTATTGATTAAAAATGTGAAAAAATAATGACAGGAAAATATTCTGAAAAGAAACAAGACATTAGAGCTTGTGTAATCTACTAATACCTGAAAATACGTTCGAACAAAACGTGATAAGAACTAAATAGACTCAAGTATTAGTAAAAATTTAAGGTTAGGTTACGAAATAAAAATGAGAAATCAATAAAAATTATTTATTTTAACAAAAAAATATTTAAAACGTCTATTATTGAAAAAACAAACGTATTCAAGGTTGAAATATGACTAAACGTCAACAAATTTTTAATAATTTTCATAAAACACCCATTTATTTCAATTTTTTGAAAATTTCTACTTCACCAAGAATCGATTCATTAATCGATTCTATTAAATGATATTCATTCTCCTGAAATAATAAATTCAGTTTATATAATAATCCTTACGCTCATACGTTTCCTTATGATCATAAAAAAGTATTTTTTACAATCAGTTTATTAAAATTTTCATTTTCCATTCATTTCTTAAATTAAAATTTTCCAATGGCGACAACCAGTCATACATATTTGTATACTTGGTTGCCTATAACATATAAGACATTAATTAAGAGACCAAACCGATTAATGCGTCATTGCCGTTTTTGTTCATTTGAAAAAACAATTTTTGAATGGAATTTGATTCATACTATAACAATTTTGTTCTCAGTATGAATCAAAATTTTCACTATTAATTATTAAAGTAAATGGCAACGTTTCAATCGAACTTACAACCTGTAGGTATTATTGCAGCGTTGCCATCCATTTATCAAATAATGTTTTCAATTCGTCATCAATGAAAATGTTATAAGTTTCTCATTTGATCCAGTAAAATAGATAACTAAGTGATTATATCATTATTTATCCTTGATAATTACCTTTTCAAAACCCAGAATAGTATTAAGAACACCTACTTTCATGTTAATGTATTTTTTCGTTATAATCTGGCAACACTGTTAAATGTGACGTTTAATTATCGTTACCAGATGTTATAATATCTATCTATCTCTCTCTCTCTCTCTCACTCACATAAACGCAATGTTCTATCTCTTTTTTATGTCTATATATATTTCATGGAATAAAGGAAGTTATTTTCAAAAAAAATTATTACGTACGTTATTTAAACGACTAAAACACCAATGTAATTCCAAATGTTGAATCTTGTAATTTTTGTTTCTGTTGTTGATAATCAAAATTAAATGGATGTTTATATTGTTGAAAGCAATGCTACGAAAAACGATATATATCAATATATTTTAAATATTATAAACAATTAGAAGTGAACCGAACCTAATTCTGCTTTTGATACGTAAAGGTAAAATAGACAAAAATTTCATACTGACATCGTAGTCAGCACCGACACCCAACGTATCTAAAGATGCATTTAACTTCAAAATAATTGTTTTTACTGTGACATTATTATCCAGTAAGTCATCTACAACAACTGTATCTCTATAATTTAACGTCGATAATCCGTATAAAGATAAATTTTTCAACTGAAACTTCTCCATTCTAAAAAAAAAGTATTGGAATCATAAATTAAAACAAATACGTATTTTATGACTGTGGGTGGATAGCATTGGATATAATACAATGTACACAAAAAATAACTTACATTACGTCATTCAAAATAGTGGGCGTCGTTAATGAAATTTCTCGAATGATTTCAATATAACCGATTCTTTTTAGATAATCCAAAGCTGAATTTAGTGTTGTGCGGATTAAGAACCCTGAAAGGGGGTTTCTTTTCTTCATTATAAGAATTTATAAAAATGATTGAACTATTAAATAAAAAATAAAAGTAGTCGTTATAATTTGGTACGTATAATCGATCAACATCGATTACTCGATAGATCGATTGTTGTTTATTATAAAAAACTTCCATTTAATTAAAACAAAATAAACTGAAATAACAAAATGTTATATATTAGACTAACCTGTAAAATAGTCTTGTTTTAAATTACCGTTTTTTATACAAAATATACAAAATAAGACAACAAATAAAAACGAACGTTTCATATTGTTTGTTTTAAGGTAACTGATAAAAAATTTATTAGAAGAGGTTCATTATAAAATAAATTGGCAAAGTACTATCAAACAGTGTAAAACTAATAGTACGTAACACATTTTTAGTTACCTATTGTTATGAAAATATTACCCAATTTTCAAATTCAGAATTATAATTTGTTTAAAACGATACAATTTTTAGAGAGCAAGGCGTATTGTATTTCGCAATAAGTAATGATGTCATGACCGAAATATATGTGCGTCGACATCATTATCTATAATAAATTTGTGTTTGTTCAAGAGTTTTGTGCTAAAAAATAGAGCTTGCGAAGTTATTATTCTAATACAATTTTGAAAAACAATTTCATTTCTTACATTTATCTATTGTGAAACTTTATACAATTTTACTTGGTTAAATAGTACCTCCGTACTTTAAAGTTATCTATGGTTGTACGTTACCGGTTTCTCACTAATAAAAAAATGGCGTAATTTCTTTACCTGGTAAATAGTGAGTTGTGTTTTGGAATATAAAATTAATAACGAGATAAAAATGTGACAAGTTTTATATGATTGTGTAGTGAATACGGTGATAACATTTAAACGGATTTAGAATTTGTGTAGAAAATGTAAGTAAAATTCAAATTAATATGGATTAGTTTTCAGTTTACATACAGTTTGGTAACTGTTTATCATAATGGGGTTTTCTAAGGATACAAATCGTGTAAAATTCATTAATTTCGTATATAATCGCAGCTTTTTTGCGTATAAATCAGCTATTTTAGCCCTAACTTGATATTGAAGATCCATTTGCAATAATTATATCTTATAGATTAAAATGTGCTTTTTTCGAATCTCATTTCCAAAAAAAGTTATTCTAGTCGTGAATTACAAGTTTCATATAAAATAATTGAAAAATTTTGATGAAAATTTTAATAAAAACGACTCTTATTAGGTTAGAAATGTGTGGAGATGAAATAATATTGATTTGGTAGTATTTACAATAAAAAAAGTTATAAAACTAAAATATTTATTCGTTATTTTAATAAAATTTATCATTAAATCGATGTTGTTCCTCGTCTTTCTCCACATAAGCATCTCTAGCTATTTTTTTCAACTGAGATGTCATTGCTGGACCTGTTTCTAAAACCATTTTGTGAAAGTGACTATCTTCCATTTGCAACAGTTTATATGGATGATCATATTCAATCATCACTCCAAAACTCATCACTAGCACTTTATCAGAATCCATGATAGTGTTCAATCTATGAGCTATAGTTAATACTGTACAATCGGCAAATGTTTCACGTATGGTCGCTTGGATCAAAGCATCAGTCCTGGAACAAGATTTCCAAGTGTAAATAGCAATAAAACAACAATCCTCTGTTTGCAGGGGAACCAAACTTTTCACAGTTTCGAGGAAAGTTCCAAACATGAAACTTGAACGAATCTACAGGGGAACACCGCTAGAAGTAGATCAAGTTACTGAGGTTGATTTAACAAAAAAAACACATCAGGATTATAGAACATCTTTTGTTTAACTGTCTTTTATCAATTTCTCCAATTATTCCAAAGTTTGCTACTTCATTTGACTCGATATGGTAGAGAATATCAGGATAATGGAAGATTGACAAATCTAGAGCTGTATCTTGATCCTATGGGTGTTTTTAGATCAATTTAATACTCTGTTTGTGGACAAAATCTTCCCTTTCACTATATTTCATCAATTTCTCCAATTATTTCAAAGTTTGCTACTTCATTTGACTCGATACGGTATAGGATATCAGGATAATGGAAGATTGACAAATCTAGAGCTGTATCTTGATCTTATGGATGTTTTTAGATGAATTTAATGCTCTGTTTGTGGATAACATCTTCCCTTTCACTGTCTTTCATCAATTTCCCCAATTATTCCATAGTTTGCTACTTCTTTTGACTCGATACAGTAGAGAATATCAGAATAATGGAAAATTGACAAATCTAGAGCTGTATATTGATCCTATGGGTGTTTTTAGATGAATTTAATGCTCTGTTTGTGGATAACATTTTCACTTTCACTGTCTTTCATCAATTTCTCCAATTATTCCAAAGTTTGCTACTTCATTTGACTCGATAAGGTAGAGAATATCAGGATAATGGAAGATTGACAAATCTAGAGCTGTATCTTGATCCTATGGGTGTTTTTAGATGAATTTAATGCTCTGTTTGTAGATAACATCTTCCCTTTTACTATCTTTCATCAATTTCTTGAATTATTCCAAAGTTTGCTACTTTATTTGACTCGGTACGGTAAAGAATATCAGGATAATGGAAGATTGACAAATCTAGAGCTGTATCTTGATCCTATGGGTGTTTTTAGATGAATTTAATGCTCTGTTTGTAGATAACATCTTCCCTTTTACTATCTTTCATCAATTTCTTGAATTATTCCAAAGTTTGCTACTTTATTTGACTCGGTACGGTAAAGAATATCAAGATAATGGAAGATTGACAAATCTAGAGCTGTATCTTGATCCTATGGGTGTTTTTAGATGAATTTAATGCTCTGTTTGTAGATAACATCTTCCCTTTTACTATCTTTCATCAATTTTTCTTCTTTTTCTTCTTTGAAATCCTCCCTTGGTGTTTATGGTTAAATCAATCCTATACTGAACGATTACAATTTAAAAGTGATAAATACCTGTGGTCTACATTAGCGGTTGCTTCGTCCAAAACTAGTATTCGATTTTTTTTCAAAATCGCCCTAGCCAAACATACCAACTGCCTCTGTCCCAAACTGAAATTCGATCCTCCCTCCGCCACTTTGAAATCCAATGAATCGACGCTGCCTTTCAATTTAACCTTAAAAAAAACAATTAACACAATAGATTACGTCAAATTACGTGATGTCACCGACTTGTTCCAAAGCATTCCAAATTTTTTCGTCGTCGAATTCATCGAAAGGATCCAAATTGTATCTCAACGAAGCCGAAAATAAAACGGGCTCTTGGGGTATTATAGAAATTTTTTTCCTCAAATCCGCAAGTCCGAGACTCTTGGTATCGATCCCATCGATGAAAATTGATCCTTCCAAAGGAGCTAGATGGAATAGAGCTGCTATTAAAGAGGATTTACCCGCACCCGTACGTCCTACTATACCGATCTAGAAATATAACGCAAAAAAATCTCGTTTCCGACACTATCGATGGATTAGATTTACTTTTTGCCCTGGATAAATTGAAAAATTCAAATTTTTCAAAACGGGTGGATCGTCCTCTACGTATTTCATAGATACGTCCCGGAATTCGACGCGTCCTTCAATCGGCCAGACGTTTTTCGGTATTTTTTCTGAAATAGAAGAAAATATCTTTCATTTTAATTCGTCCAGGCCAATTTAGACGATAAATAAAGCTCTAAATCAGTTTCCCATAAGAATTAAAAGCGAAACCGTTGATTAGATATCACGTCAAGTCGGAATTTACCTTTGGGAGTTTCGAAAGGACCTTCGTTATCTATTTTAGTATATTGGAGTACTCTTTCCACACTAGTCAATTGATTAATGACCTCGGCGCTTTGTCTGGTACCGAATTGCAACATCCCCGTTAAAATTAGACATTGCGATATTGCCAAACCTACTAAACTACCATTTACATTCGAATCTAAAAATCGAAAAGTCGATTAAATAATACGATAAACCAAACATATAACACGGTTAGTCACTTGGGTGTGTTTCCAAGAAGTACAGCGCTTCCCCAAACACTAATCCAACCACCTCTCTAAGCATCGATGTCGTGTACACCTCAATTTGACCAAAAACACCATCAATGTTCATAAGAAACTGTTGGAAGGATTAGGAAATTACTCAGAAGCTGTGGAGGTGGTAAAACCTCTTGGTCTAACTATGGAGAAGCTATAGTATGATCTAGCCCATAGTCTAGAGGTTGTTTGAGTACTAAAACCCATTGTTTTAACCATGGAGAGGTCGTTGAATGATTTGGCAAAAGCTAAGAAGTTTTGAAATCCTCTGGTCTATCTATTTTATCTTAATCCAACTATGGAGAAGCTGTTGCATGACCAGGCAAATATTTAGATGCTGTCTAGGTGGTGAAACGTCTTGGTATATGCTGTGGAGGTGGTGAAACCTCTTGGTCTAATTATGGAGAAGCTGTTGCATGACCAGGCAAATATTTAGAAGCTGTCTAGGAGGTGAAACGTCTTGGTATATACTGTGGAGGTGGTGAAACCTCTTGGTCTAATTATGGAGAAGCTGTTGCATGACCAGGCAAATATTTAGAAGCTGTCTAGGAGGTGAAACGTCTTGGTATATACTGTGGAGGTGGTGAAACCTCTTGGTCTAACTATGGAGAAGCTATAGTATGATCTAGCCCATATTCTAGAGGTTGTTTGAGTACTAAAACCCATTGTTTTAACCATGGAGAGGTCGTTGAATGATTTGGCAAAAGCTAAGAAGTTTTGAAATCCTCTGGTCTATCTATTTTATCTTAATCCAACTATGGAGAAGCTGTTGCATGATCAGGCAAATATTTAGATGCTATCTAGGTGGTGAAACGTCTTGGTATATGCTGTGGAGGTGGTGAAACCTCTTGGTCTAACTATTGAGAAGCTATAGTATGATCTAGCCCATATTCTAGAGGTTATTTGAGTACTAAAACCCATTGTTTTAACCATGGAGAGGTCGTTGAATGATTTGGCAAAAGCTAAGAAGTTTTGAAATCCTCTGGTCTATCTATTTTATCTTAATCCAACTATGGAGAAGCTGTTGCATGATCAGGCAAATATTTAGATGCTATCTAGGTGGTGAAACGTCTTGGTATATGCTGTGGAGGTGGTGAAACCTCTTGGTCTAATTATGGAGAAGCTGTTGCATGACCAGGCAAATATTTAGAAGCTGTCTAGGAGGTGAAACGTCTTGGTATATACTGTGGAGGTGGTGAAACCTCTTGGTCTAATTATGGAGAAGCTGTTGCATGACCAGGCAAATATTTAGAAGCTGTCTAGGAGGTGAAACGTCTTGGTATATACTGTGGAGGTGGTGAAACCTCTTGGTCTAACTATGGAGAAGCTATAGTATGATCTAGCCCATATTCTAGAGGTTGTTTGAGTACTAAAACCCATTGTTTTAACCATGGAGAGGTCGTTGAATGATTTGGCAAAAGCTAAGAAGTTTTGAAATCCTCTGGTCTATCTATTTTATCTTAATCCAACTATGGAGAAGCTGTTGCATGACCAGGCAAATATTTAGATGCTGTCTAGGTGGTGAAACGTCTTGGTATATGCTGTGGAGGTGGTGAAACCTCTTGGTCTAATTATGGAGAAGCTGTTGCATGACCAGGCAAATATTTAGAAGCTGTCTAGGAGGTGAAACGTCTTGGTATATACTGTGGAGGTGGTGAAACCTCTTGGTCTAACTATGGAGAAGCTATAGTATGATCTAGCCCATATTCTAGAGGTTGTTTGAGTACTAAAACCCATTGTTTTAACCATGGAGAGGTCGTTGAATGATTTGGCAAAAGCTAAGAAGTTTTGAAATCCTCTGGTCTATCTATTTTATCTTAATCCAACTATGGAGAAGCTGTTGCATGATCAGGCAAATATTTAGATGCTATCTAGGTGGTGAAACGTCTTGGTATATGCTGTGGAGGTGGTGAAACCTCTTGGTCTAACTATGGAGAAGCTATAGTATGATCTAGCCCATATTCTAGAGGTTGTTTGAGTACTAAAACCCATTGTTTTAACTATGGAAGGGCAGTTGAATGATTTGGCAATTACTCAGAAGCTGTGGAGGTGGTAAAATCTCTTGGTCTAACTATGGAGAAGCTGTGAAATTATGTCTCTCGACTGCCGAAGATATTTCACGCCCCTCCAGGTTTGATTCGCTGAAGTTTCGTAATTTGTGGTTAGATACAGAATCTTCAAGCTTGCCTCCCAGCATCATCAGTTGACCATTGAAGCTTCAACGATTATCCCTGATGATTTATTCTTAGTGAGATGTTTTTCTCTAATGGTACACGAAGAGGTGGAAGATTTAGTGCGATTGTTGGGTTCGTTCTTATAGTTTAGGTTGTACTAACGTAGACCAGTAGTTAGATTAGATCCGACGCCCCAAAACCACACATACAAAAACGTATTAACGTGAAATTTTGATTGTGCAAATGAACCTTCAATATAAAGTATGAGAAAAATTTGAATCGAACGAATTTTTTTAAAAATAGATCGTAAAATATAGTTAGTTGCTAACCTTAGAAACGAAATGATTAAAACAGTACTTACACGTATGTAAAATGAGAAAAAATACAATTATACAAGCTAAAAATATTATACAAAGTATATCAAGCCATAATCCGAAGGAATCCATGCATCCGATTGTTAAATACCAAGCTGCCGTGTGCACGTCCTAGAAATAACACCAAGACCAAAAGTTATTTTCAAGAAAAAAATAAGAAACAAGTTTTTATTCGTCCTTCAGGCGGGTCAATAAGATTCAGTACTTGCCTGATGTGCGTCGAACTCGTCTTTCAAGATATCTTCAGTCTTCGAAGCTCTTATGGTGACTATACCATTAAGAGTCGAATTCAAATGCGAAAATACTGGAGATTTAGCTGAAATAATAAATTATACAATACAAAATTCGTGTTATTATTTATTTTCCCCAACTGCAGCTTTTATATATTATGAGAAACGTTTTTAAAAACGGCGCGTCAAATATACACGCATCGCCAAGCGCCTCTTCCAATGAACCATGCTTAGTCGCACTCGGCGACGAATCGGGACTATAAGGAGGCTGTTTCCCAACCTCCTACGTCCCAAAACACGGCGCCCAACACATCCCCCGCTAACGTCCGCCTTCTTATCCTCCCCTCCATAGACGCGCGTTTAATATCCGGAATTTAGTGGTGTATAGTGGTGTAGTGTAGTGCAATAGTGAAATAGTGAAATACTACCTAAGATATCGCGTACAGTACTGCGTCAGTCTTTCACAATCAGTTCTTCTATAGCGCCGACGTTCTCATCGGGGGAGAGCGTAGAGCGTAACGTTCGTACACTTCAATTTTTGAAGAGACACGAATAATGATGCGTTTTTAGCGCGTTTAATCAAAAATTTCGATTCACGGAAACATACTTACTGACTCCTTCCAAATGCTTGAGAACTTTCACTGTCGATAGATACCAAGATCTAAATTTAATGAATACAAAACCCAAAATCACCATTAGGATAATCATATACGGACTCGAAACGCCAATATTCACTAATATCCCAACTAAAACCAGTAGAATCTGGAATAAAGCTGCGTTATACGTAAATTCACTGATATAACCCTACATTTTGACAAATGACATAGAACACAAATTTATACGTAAAATATTTAAGTTCACTCCCAACGCGTATCTAATTTTTATGACTACTCGATATGTCATATCAAATTTCGCACATAATCTTTTAAAAGTTGGTACTACTTAAACGTCGTATGTATTTGACAATTGCAGCGCCATCTGCGTGTCAGTGTGTAGCGTGTTAGTGTAAAAAGTAAGCTGCGTTATACGTAAATTCACTTATATAACCCTACATTTTGACAAATGACATAGAACACAAATTTATACGTAAAATATTTAAGTTCACTCCCAACGCGTATCTAATTTTTATGACTACTCGATATGTCATATCAAATTTCGCACATAATCTTTTAAAAGTTGGTACTACTTAAACGTCGTATGTATTTGACAATTGCAGCGCCATCTGCGTGTCAGTGTGTAGCGTGTTAGTGTAAAAAGTAAGCTGCGTTATACGTAAATTCACTTATATAACCCTACATTTTGACAAATGACATAGAACACAAATTTATACGTAAAATATTTAAGTTCAATCCCAACGCGTATCTAATTTTTATGACGCCAGGCGCGTTTTTTAACATAGTTTCTTCGGTATTTAATCAGCCATAGACAAAGTAATTGTACGTTTCACAAGTTTTCAAAATTAATTTTTTCAGAAACGACGAATTTTACGTAAAAAAGCAATAAATACGTAGTCTATAAATTTGTATATCATAAAAATACCCATTTCGATGAGAAATCCCCCCCCAAAAAATTTTTTTTAAATATATTCAACCTTGTATAAAAATTTTTCCACCCAAAAAATCGGTTGGGAAACTTCAGATATCATTATAAATATACAATTATATTTCATATGAATTTTTAGCTTATTAGGAATTAATACAAGGCTATCCCGTTTTTTAAGCTAATTCTATCGGACTATAATGAAAATACGTTTATTAAAATCCATGCGCGTAGCTGCGTTGTACTCTACACTACCGATAAAGCGTTCTGAGATCGATGGACCGAAAACTAACCTCACAAAACGTGTATTCTCACCTGGATTGTATCCAATAAAATCCTTGGTAATATTTCATCTATGGCACCCATATCTTTAGCGAATCTATTGAGAATACGTCCGCTGGGATTGATATCGAAAAATCTCATAGGCGCTTTCAATAATCTACTGAATATTTCCGAATGTAAATTCACGGAAGACATCATGCAAACTTTGAAAAACAAAAACGATCTCATGAACGTGACTAATATAGATCCCATCACTAAACCACCATAAACATACATGGCGAAATTTGTTTTCAATAAGGTTGTCATTTCCCCATTGATTTCTATGGTTTCAAAAATATTTTCGTTATATAATGGAGGTGTTATATTATATTGATAATTTAAAATATTCGTCGTGTTTAGAGATAAAATTAATTCTTCTTGTACGTCAGTATGTTTCAAGTTTTTCGTTTCTTCTTGGGAAGTCCTAAAATTATGCAATCATTTATACATCGGAGTGTATGAAGTGTTGCCTATCACTGCATTTATTAATCAAATAAAATAACATCGATTTAGTACTGGATGTTAATTGAAAATCAATTTATATTAATTCAAAAGATTTAAGAAAAACAAAATAAATTCGTTCTTCTGTTAGACGTTATTAAACAGGTGATTAATATTGACCAAAGAAAATCAATAATATACAAGTAGTGATTAATAATAGGAAAAAGTTCCGTATTGACCAATGATAATCAACGAATCCTGTAGTGGTTAATAATAGGAAAAGGTTCCGTATTCTGACGTTAGATCTAGAAGTTTCTTTGTGTTTATATTGTTGTTTACATGTTGAGTTCGTTCTGTTTTGTTTTATTTGTGTTATAATTTTTATTATTTATATCAATTTGTTATATTTATTATTATATTGTGGTTTTCTAGTGCTGGTTTTCGTAATTTACTTATAGTTACATATATTTGTAATCCTGATTTTGTACAAAGTTTTTTGTAATCATCAAGGTAAGCTTCTGTCTAAATTATTTCATTTTATTTTTCATTACATGATAAGAACAAATGTGTTTATAAAAAAAATGAAAGTGAATATCAAATTTACGTCTAAAATATCTAAAAATTGAGTAGAGAAAAAACAGATGGACGATATAATTTTAAACAATTCAAGTTAACTTTTTTATGAAAAACATTTAAAAATACATGTATAATGTACAGTATATTAAAATAAGTATGTTTTTATTGGCAAAAACTTGTTTGTTGTATATAAAAAGTCGAATATTCAATTAAACTTACCAGTAAGTTAACCATAGATCTACTATAGAGCAAAAACCTTGAGATGATATGAGTAAAAAAATAAGAATCATCAATATGAAAGTACTTTTCGTGGCTAAAAGATAATGTTTGAATGGATTTATATCGAGATCACTTGCAGATTCTCCTTCATCTATTTGATTATTCATTAAATCGGAAAAATCGTTCTAAAAACCAAAAAAAAAAAAACGTTTCGACGAGACTTTGAACTCAAATTAAGTAATATACAGAGTGTAGCAATCAAATTTATTCTATTATTAATCTTCTATTTAATGTTTATGGAGTAATAAATAAATTTTGAAAAAAAAACTTACACTGACATTCGATATTTTCGAAGAACGTCTCGAGGATTCTCTGGAAAGTTGTTTTTGAAAATTCGAGATTCTCCTTTCAGTATCTGTCGCAATTTCTTGTTTGTCCGCTACTTCGTCAGCGACTACCAATAATTTTGTAAAGTCCAATGTTGAATTGGAAAGTTCTTCGAAGGTTCCTTGTGCTTCAATCTTCCCCTAGGTTAAATTTTTATTAGGTTATGAAAAATGATCCGATTTTTGTATTAAAAAAAATTATATTGTTGTTTGTTGTGGGTTGTTTGAGTTTGGGAATAGGAAGTCTAGTTCGAAATCTTCTCTTTACCTCCAGGTCACTCCATAACCCCAAAGGTACCACCCCAAATCGCCCTCTAGGTCTTCGGTCGCTGCCATGGAGGCATACTCCGAGCTTGGACCAATCACGGGTGTGTTAGGGGTCAGAAAAAATACTAAAACTTTGTTTCTATTTTACTTACATTGTTGAAAACTATTATCAACCCCGCTTTTTTCAAATATTGCAACTGATGTGTCACCAGAATCCTGGTTTTCCCGTGTAAATGATTTTGAATACATTGGTCGAATAGATGGTTTCCCACGTGGGTATCGACGGCAGATAGCGGATCGTCCAGCAGATAAATATCGGTTTTTTTATAAATAGCTCTGGCTAGGTTAATCCTGGCTCTTTGTCCCCCGCTCAAAGACACCCCTTTTTCTCCAACGATCGTTCTATCTCCTTGTGGAAATTGCGCGAAATCTCGTTCCAACGCGCAGACTTTTACGACTTTTTCGTACCAAAATTTATCAAATTCGTTACCAAATAGAATGTTATTCCTCACAGTCGATTGGAAAAGCCACGGTTCTTGGGAACAATAGGAAATCTCGCCCCCCATTTGAATTTTACCAGATTTTATCGGCAATTCCCCCAAGAGAAGCTGAAAATTCGCAATAATAATAATAAATATAAACAGAAATTAATCAGTTAATATCGATTACTTGTAATAGTGAACTTTTCCCTGCTCCAACTGGTCCTATTACGGCACAAAGAATCCCCGGGGGTATTTCGAGATTTATATCACGTAAAGTTCTATTTTGTAAAGTCCAAGATGCGTTAATTTTTGTTAAAACGATTCCTTTGCGTTGCATTTTATCTAAAACGACGTCTCGCTTTTCTTCCATGATTAAAAATTGTTGTAATCTGTGTACGGAAACCCAAGCTTCGGCTCCAAGTGAAATAGCCATGGGAAACATCACCGCCAGGGTTAATTGGAGGATGTTGAAAGATTGCGCTACGGAAAAAACTACGTCGGCGGTCACGCCGTTACCTAAAAACGACGCGAATCGAAAAAAAAATGAGGAATTTTCGAAAAAATCTTCGCTCACCGAGTAAAACAAAGCAAATGATTGTACTGCAAAGAGCGGCTCTATCCAAAAAAACGATGCAGCTGATGAAAATCGATCTGCAATAGGAGGCTAGAGTTACAGCTTTGATTTCCCTTTTTCTAGCCGCTTTTACAAGTTTTTCGAAAGGTTTTTCCCAAGCGTACATCTTGATGACTTGTATACCCGAAATTATTTCACCCATTAACTTTACTCGGTTATCAGTTTTCTTCGAAACGTCGTATCTTAATTTACCCACAAACTGAGCCACGAAACCTGAAATAAAATTAGGGACGGAACGACGTCAATTACGCTAATATGAGCTAATACCGAACAAACTGTTCGCGCTACCACTACACCAACATTTCCAAGTAAACTGACGCGCGTTTCGACGAGACCGAAGACTATTTATACAAAAACTCCCAATTACACTATCTGACGCGCGTTTCGACGAGACCGAAGACTATTTATACAAAAACTCTCAATTACATTGTCTGATGCGCGTTTCGACGAGATTGAAGACTGTTTACACCAATACTGTCAATTACATTGTCTGACGCGCGTTTCGACGAGACTGAAGACTTTTTATACCAAAACTCCCAATTACATTGTCTGACGCGCGTTTCGACGAGACTGAAGACTTTTTAAACCAAAACTCCCAATTACATTGTCTGACGCGCGTTTCGACGAGATTGAAGACTGTTTACACCAATACTGTCAATTACATTGTCTGACGCGCGTTTCGACGAGACTGAAGACTTTTTATACCAAAACTCCCAATTACATTGTCTGACGCGCGTTTCGACGCGCGTTTCGACGAGATTGAAGACTTTTTATACCAAAACTCTCAATTACATTGTCTGACGCGCGTTTCGACTAGACCGAAGACTGTTTACACCAAAACTCCCAATTACATTATCTGACGCGCGTTTCGACGAGACCGAAGACTATTTATACAAAAACTCCCAATTACATTGTCTGACGTACGTTTCGATGAGACCGAAGACTTTTTACACCAAAACTCCCAATTACACTATCTGACGCGCGTTTCGACGAGACCGAAGACTGTTTATACCAAAACTCCCAATTACATTGTCTGACGCGCGTTTCGACGAGACTGAAGACTTTTTATACCAAAACTCCCAATTACATTGTCTGACGTACGTTTCGATGAGACCGAAGACTTTTTACACCAAAACTCCCAATTACACTATCTGACGCGCGTTTCGACGAGACCGAAGACTGTTTATACCAAAACTCCCAATTACATTGTCTGACGCGCGTTTCGACGAGACCGAAGACTGTTTCGGTAACAAAGTTATCGTCTTCAGATACTGAATGTAATTGCGCGGTGTATTAGACGGTGTAATAGTGAGTGTTGGTGTAGCGGTAGTGTGAACAGTTTGTTCAGTATGAATATAACCAAGGGTTCCAGAAATTCCAATTTAACGACGAACCAATGTACCTTGTAAAGGTAAAGATACGATTACCATCACCGTTAGACCAGCTAAGGCTGATATCCCGACTTGTTGCCACATCAGATATGTCACAATTGCCGTTTGGAAAGGCATCATCCAAAACGTGTGTAAAAACAAAAACGCGTAATCGAATCTACTCACATCGTTCGAAAGTAAATTGACCAGTTGACCTGCTGTTGTTTCCCCTAAAGACGTTTGGTTTAATCTCGTTATCTAAAATGGCACAACATTAACTATCTCATAAAATGGAGATATATCAGGATAAAATGACAGTCCAAATGTCAAAATACTTTTCGTACGTACTTACCTTTCGGTATATTAACGAAGACGATGCTATCCGAACCCTCATCCCCACAGATTTGAATTCCAAATTGATATGATGATAAATGAATATATTGAATATTGAAACGGTCATAAGTGCCGCGCTGTATATATACAGGGCGTTATTTACCTCGTCGCTTTTAATCGTGAATATTTGTAATAATTTCGATAGAAAATATGGTCTCAAACATCTGAAATATTGAAATTTATATAGAAATCGAATAAAACAACAGCTTCAAAATTTATACTCGAATGCATGAATTTAATACTAATAGCGCCATCTATGTATAAGTCTACGAATCTTTCAGCCCAAATATATTTTAGTCTTTATCTTACGAACCATTCGGTCAATTTTAGCAAATTTTTTTTTAAATTGTAGCTAATCATATAAGGGATGTAATTCTTCAGATACAATCTTCAGTTATTTCGTTTTTTATTATATACAAGGGGCGAACGAAAATAATATATAGTATACTTTCATTTAGGACACCCTGTAAAGTGAATCGTCGATAAAGGAAAATGTTTTCCGATGTTCAAATGTTGCGCAATCCTTTCTGAACATTCTTTTTTTTAATTCATTTCGATATCTCAATTTCCAAGTGAATTGTATACGAGGTTCCAAAAGTATTTGGCTTGACCTAGAGATGGCGGTAGTACTGTTTGAAAAAATATCACTGAATTTGAAAATACGTCGATTCTTGTTATAAAAAGGGTGTGGAACTTGTTGAACATCGCTGTGGAGGTAAAGGGGTGGAAAAATTAAGAAAATTTCTGTGTTTTCTTTGTCGGGCCAGGTACTTCTGGAACCGTCATCGAATACGTCAAATTAATGTGGTTAAAACTCACACAAGAACAATATTCGAAAATCCCCAAACCATTCCACTGATCATATATTCGAAATAGAAAGTTTTGGTCATCGCTTTCAATAAACTGGGGGTTTTGCCTTTCGCGGTAGATTTGGTCAATTCGTTTTTCCAATTTTTCTCCAGTTTATCGGTCAGTATTTTTGATTTGTCTCTATCTAATGGTTTGTATAGATCACCAAGTTCCAAATTTTGTTTACTACCTTTAGTTATCAAGGGTATCAACCACCTAAAAGTTAAAAAAAAATATGACAATGAATTTATCAAATGTAAAGATTTATCTTTGAAGGTTTTGTTAACATCGTAGGATTAAAATATACAAATAAAAGGAAAATATCGTGCATTGTTTTTTCTTTATTTTTGTTTAATTTAGAATAAATTTAGTTCAATGCCAGTGTATCCAATAATTAGAGAAAAAAGTTTGTAAATAAACGATGTCTTCAAAATTTGAGCTCGTGTTTTTTTTCTGTACTAAAAATTGATGAAAAAATATGAGGAATCCCGACCAATCGACATGTCGAAGGTTTTTGACACAGTTAGGCATGCCAAAATTCTATATAACGGTTTGTAGATCGATCCCTTCAAGTCTGTTTACTGTATAACTATCCACTCGTCGAAACTGCACACATGATTCATCCAGATTTTTGTCGATGGAGACACCTCGGAAAGATTTGAGGTAAACGCTGGTGTTGCATCTTGTCATCGACTCTCTTTATTGTGTATATCAACTATCCACTCGACGAAACTGCACACACGATCTATAATTTCGCCGACGATAACCTGCTGATGTCGTAGTTCAAATAAACCGCCTTAATCAACTCGATTAACATAGTATACAACAACAATTTCTATCAATACCTATTTTCAAAACGTTCTGGAGTAGAAGAAATCTGATTGAAAGACCCAAGCTGCTGTTTTTATGAAGAAAGTTCATGATTCATCCAGATTTTTGTCGATGGAGACACCTCGGAAAGATTTGAGGTAAACGCTGGTGTTGCATCTTGTCATCGACTCTCTTTATAGTGTATATCAACTATCCACTCGTCGAAACTGCACACACGATCTATAATTTCGCCTACGATAACCCGCTGGTGTCGTAGTTCAAATAGACCGCCTTAATCAACTGGATTAACATCAAAATTCGTATACAACAACAATTTCCATCAATACCGATCTTCAAAACGTTCTGGAGTGGAAGCAATCTGATTGAATGAACCAAGCTGATGTTTTTACGAAGAAATATCATGATCCATCCAAATCGCTTTCATTGGAGACACCTCGGAAAGATTTGAGGTAAACGCTGGTGTTGCATCTTGTCATCGACTCTCTTTATTGTGTATATCAACTATCCACTCGACGAAACTGCACACACGATCTATAATTTCGCAGACGATAATCCGCTGGTGTCTTAGTTCAAATAAACCGCCTTAATCAACTCGATTAACGTCGAAATACGTATACAACAACAATTTCCATCAATACCGATCTTCAAAACGTTCTGGAGTGGAAGCAATCTGATTGAATGAACCAAGCTGATGTTTTTACGAAGAAATATCATGATCCATCCAAATCGCTTTCATTGGAGACACCTCGGAAAGATTTGAGGTAAACGCTGGTGTTGCATCTTGTCATCTACTCTCTTTATAGTGTATATCAACTATCCACTCGTCGAAACTGCACACACGATCTATAATTTCGCAGACGATAATCCGCTGATGTCGTAGTTCAATTAAACCGCTTTAATCAACTCGATTAACACCGAAATTCGTATACAACAACAATTTCCATCAATACCGATCTTCAAAACGTTCTGGAGTGGAAGAAATCTGATTGAAAGACTCAAGCTGCTGTTTTTACGAAGAAATATCATGATTCATCCAGATTTATGTCGATGGAGACACCTCGGAAAGATTTGAGGTAAACGCTGGTGTTGCATCTTGTCATCGACTCTCTTTATTGTGTATATCAACTATCCACTCGACGAAACTGCACACACGATCTATAATTTCGCCAACGATAACCCGCTGGTGTCGTAGTTCAAATAAACCGCCTTAATCAACTCGATTAACGTCGAAATTCGTATACAACAACAATTTCCATCAATACCGATCTTCAAAACGTTCTGGAGTGGAAGAAATCTGATTGAAAGACTCAAGCTGCTGTTTTTACTAAGAAACTTCATGATCCATCCAAATCGCTTTCATTGGAGACACCTCGGAAAGATTTGAGGTAAACGCTGGTGTTGCATCTTGTCATCTACTCTCTTTATAGTGTATATCAACTATCCACTCGTCGAAACTGCACACACGATCTATAATTTCGCCTACGATAACCCGCTGGTGTCGTAGTTCAAATAAACCGCCTTAATCAACTCGATTAACACCGAAATTCGTATACAACAACAATTTCCATCAATACCGATCTTCAAAACGTTCTGGAGTGGAAGAAATCTGATTGAAAGACTCAAGCTGCTGTTTTTACGAAGAAATATCATGATTCATCCAGATTTATGTCGATGGAGACACCTCGGAAAGATTTGAGGTAAACGCTGGTGTTGCATCTTGTCATCGACTCTCTTTATTGTGTATATCAACTATCCACTCGACGAAACTGCACACACGATCTATAATTTCGCCAACGATAACCCGCTGGTGTCGTAGTTCAAATAAACCGCCTTAATCAACTCGATTAACGTCGAAATTCGTATACAACAACAATTTCCATCAATACCGATCTTCAAAACGTTCTGGAGTGGAAGAAATCTGATTGAAAGACTCAAGCTGCTGTTTTTACTAAGAAACTTCATGATCCATCCAAATCGCTTTCATTGGAGACACCTCGGAAAGATTTGAGGTAAACGCTGGTGTTGCATCTTGTCATCTACTCTCTTTATAGTGTATATCAACTATCCACTCGTCGAAACTGCACACACGATCTATAATTTCGCCTACGATAACCCGCTGGTGTCGTAGTTCAAATAAACCGCCTTAATCAACTCGATTAACACCGAAATTCGTATACAACAACAATTTCCATCAATACCGATCTTCAAAACGTTTTGGAGTGGAAGAAATCTGATTGAAAGACTCAAGCTGCTGTTTTTACGAAGAAATATCATGATTCATCCAGATTTATGTCGATGGAGACACCTCGGAAAGATTTGAGGTAAACGCTGGTGTTGCATCTTGTCATCGACTCTCTTTATAGTTTATATCAATGATCTGCTCGTCGAAACTTCCGGAAAAGATCGTCGATTTGGTCAACAGCGTCTTGAAGATGTTTCCATCGATTGTTAGGCAATAACCAAACCACAGAACAACCAAAACATGGACTGAAAAGGGAGAATCGACTCCAAAGAAGACGAAGACCGTTCCATCTGCAGGGAAGGTCTTTTGGGATGAGCGCGGGATAATTTGGTACTACTGGACCCATCCTCTCACCATTGCCGCAGGGTTAATAATGGAAATTAGAATAAAAACTCACCCGAAGAATAATTTCGATAACAAACTCGATGTCTTCTTCGGATTTTCATTTTTCAAAGTGTATCCTATATCCATAGTAAATCAAAAAAATCACGACTATAAAATGAGAAAATATATTTTCTTTTGTGAGATTAAGAAAATGACATGAATACGCGACAATTATTACATTTTAACATTGTTTCTAAATAAAATAAATAAAGTCGAGAACCCGTGATTACACAATAACAGAGATATGATTTGATTCTATAATGTAACCGAAAAAAAATTTCTCCCTCTCTCCACTGAATTCAAATTACCCATTTTCTGTTGATAGTTGAGTAGAAACTCGAAGGACATACTTTAATTTTAATAAGATGCAAATAAATATTTAGTGTCGATTACCGGCACTTTTTTAGAACTATTTTTCGCAATTTAAACATTTTATGATAGTGAAAACTGTGATAAGAAGTAAACGAAAATAATAATTACAACAAAGATAAAGGAACAACTTGATTCAGGTGAAATTTCAAAAAAAATTGTTATAATTACCTTAAATGTATTCTACATATCGTATATTTGGAACAAAACCCTTGAGAATCTAATAAACTATACTTAAAAAAAATTATTGCCATAAAACACTTTTTTCACCTTGTACTTTTTCATATTTATCCATATTTTTAATAAAATTACACAAAAAACATCCAATTTATTGGTTTAGAGCTAGTGAATAAAAAAATTACGCAGTTCTGAAGAGATTCATCGATATAAAAACCGGTCAGTTGAAAAACGCATTTATACCAATCCTACGTACTAAAATAGATGTACACCATGGTAATAAAGCAAATAATAACCCACGTGGCAATGGTTTAACAGCAAACTACAAATTTCGTCATCTTTGAGTGCCCTGCTTGCTTAATGACATTCAAAAAAAATTGTTATGATTACTTTAAATGTATTCTACATATCGTATATTTGGAACAAAACCCTTGAAAATCTAATAAACTATCTTTAAAAAAAATTATTGCCATAAAACACTTTTTTTACCTTGTACTTTTTCATATTTATCCATATTATTAAAAAAACTACACAAAAAACATCCAATTTATTAGTTTAGAGCTTCTGAATAAAAAAAGTTACGCAGTTCTGAAGAGATTCATCGATATAAAAACCGGTCAGTTAAAAAAACGCACTTATGCAACCATACGTACTAAAATAGATGTACACCATGGTAATAAAGCAAATAATAACCCACGTGGCAATGGTTTAACAGCAAACTACAAATTTCGTCATCTTTGAGTGCCCTGCTTGCTTAATGACATTCAAAAAAAATTGTTATGATTACTTTAAATGTATTCTACATATCGTATATTTGGAACAAAACCCTTGAAAATCTAATAAACTATCTTTAAAAAAAATTATTGCCATAAAACACTTTTTTTACCTTGTACTTTTTCATATTTATCCATATTATTAAAAAAACTACACAAAAAACATCCAATTTATTAGTTTAGAGCTTCTGAATAAAAAAAGTTACGCAGTTCTGAAGAGATTCATCGATATAAAAACCGGTCAGTTAAAAAAACGCACTTATGCAACCATACGTACTAAAATAGATGTACACCATGGTAATAAAGCAAATAATAACCCACGTGGCAATGGTTTAACAGCAAACTACAAATTTCGTCATCTTTGAGTGCCCTGCTTGCTTAATGACATTCAAAAAAAATTGTTATGATTACTTTAAATGTATTCTACATATCGTATATTTGGAACAAAACCCTTGAAAATCTAATAAACTATCTTTAAAAAAAATTATTGCCATAAAACACTTTTTTTACCTTGTACTTTTTCATATTTATCCATATTATTAAAAAAACTACACAAAAAACATCCAATTTATTAGTTTAGAGCTTCTGAATAAAAAAAGTTACGCAGTTCTGAAGAGATTCATCGATATAAAAACCGGCCAGTTAAAAAAACGCATTTATACCAATCCTACGTACTAAAATAGATGTACACCATGGTAATAAAGCAAATAATAACCCACGTGGCAATGGTTTAACAGCAAACTACAAATTTCGTCATCTTTGAGTGCCCTGCTTGCTTAATGACATTCAAAAAAAATTGTTATGATTACTTTAAATGTATTCTACATATCGTATATTTGGAACAAAACCCTTGAAAATCTAATAAACTATCTTTAAAAAAAATTATTGCCATAAAACACTTTTTTTACCTTGTACTTTTTCATATTTATCCATATTATTAAAAAAACTACACAAAAAACATCCAATTTATTAGTTTAGAGCTTCTGAATAAAAAAAGTTACGCAGTTCTGAAGAGATTCATCGATATAAAAACCGGCCAGTTAAAAAAACGCATTTATACCAATCCTACGTACTAAAATAGATGTACACCATGGTAATAAAGCAAATAATAACCCACGTGGCAATGGTTCAACAGCAAACTGCAAATTTCGTCATCTTTGAGTGTCCTGCTTGCTTAATGACATCAAAGGGTTCAAACTAAAGCGCCTGATTGACTTCTCAAAGGACTTGGTAACCAGAATGTAACTATGAACCATGAAGACTTGTCTAACAACAGCAATGGAAGGCGTTCTAGACCTGCTGTCAAGTTCGGGCTGATCAAGTTTGCATCAGCCACTCATAGATTTCCACTAAAAGAAAATCGCCAGAAGAAGATGTCAAAACTTGAGGATCTACTCTAATATCAAATTAATTGAGTCGAGAAACAAATAAAACATAGATATTTGCACTAAACTCATCAAAAGTGAGTTTGTGCGTGTAGAAATTCTGTTTCTTAACATTGCGCATCATCTACTACTTCGTAATTACGTCCAAAGGAACATCCTGCGATGATTAGGCTCATTTTACTCGAAACCGCAACAATTAAGTGTAGTTTAATCAGGGAATGGATGAAAAGTGTTAAGATTAAGTTTTTTTTTTTATTAAAAACACACTTCTTTATCATTATCTAATTTATTAAAATAGTAAATCAATCGTTTTCTGTGATATATTTTTGGTAAGCCTTCTGAGCTGTATTTTTGAGTTCTTGCGCCATAGTTGGACTCGTTTCCATCACCAATTTATGGAAATAACCGTCTTCGATTTGTAGAAGGTTATGGGGATGATCGAATTCCACCATATTACCGAAACTCATCACCAGAACTTTATCGGAATCCATGATGGTGTTCAATCTGTGCGCTATGGTCAGTACCGTGCAGTCTTTGAACGCTTTACGTATCGTCGCTTGGATCAAAGAATCGGTTCTACAACCGAAAAATTAATCAATTTCATCCTGCAACGGCTGAGAATGTCTTACCTTTGATCTACGTTGGCTGTAGCTTCGTCCAGTATCAAGATTTTGTTGTCTTTCAAAATAGCTCTCGCCAAACAGATCAATTGCCTTTGACCGAGACTGAAATTGGCGCCGCCTTCTGCTACCATGAAATCCAAAGAATCCACGCTTTCTTTCAACTCGACCTGGACAACGGAACAGAGTTTAGAAGGACTAATCGGTGTTGCCGCGACCCCAACTTACCAATTCTAGCGCGTCCCAGATCTTGTCGTCGTCGAATTCGCCGAAAGGATCCAAATTGTATCGTAGAGTTTCGGAAAACAAAACCGGTTCTTGGGGTATTATGGAAATCTTCTTTCGCAAATCCGTCAGTCCTAAATTTTGTATTTCGACTCTATCTATCAGGATAGAACCTTCCAATGGAGCTAATCGGAATAGAGCGGAAATTAGAGAAGATTTCCCGGCTCCGGTTCGTCCTACTATACCAATCTACGAAAAAATACAATATTTGCTAACTATTTTCGTATACACCCGGTATATACGTTACCTTTTCTCCAGGTTTGAATATCATATTCAAATTTTTCAAAACCGGTGGTTCGTTCTCGACATATTTCAAATAGAGGTTATTGAATTCTATATTTCCCCTTCTCGGCCAAGTACCTTTTGGTTTTTTCTCTATAATAACGAGTATGGGAACTTTGGTGTACTGAACACACTGTATACACCAACACTCACAATTACACCGTCTGACGTGCGTCTTCAGAAACAGTCTCATTGCGAGTTGTGGTGAAAATAGTCTCGTCGAAACGCGCCTCAGACAGTGTAATTGCGAGTTATGTTGTAAACAGTCTTCAGTCTCATCGAAACGCGTCTCAGACAGTATAATTGAGAGTGTCTGTATAAACAGTCTTTAGTCTCGTCGAAACTCACGTCACACAGGGTGATTGGGAGTATTGGTGTAAACCATATTCAGTCTCGTCGAAACGCGCCTCAGACAGTGTAATTGCGAGTTATGTTGTAAACAGTCTTCAGTCTCATCGAAACGCGCCTCAGTCAGTGTAATTTCGAGTTATGGTCTAAACAGTCTACAGTCTCGCCGAAACGCACCTCAGACAGTGTAATTGCGAGTTATGTTGTAAACAGTCTTCAGTCTCGTCGAAACGCGCCTCAGACAATGTAAATAGAAGTGTTGGTGTAAACAGTCTTCAGTCATGTCGAAACGCGCGTCACACAGGTTAATTGGGAGTATTGGTGTAAACCATATTCAGTCTCGTCGAAACGCGCATCAGATAGTGTAATTTCGAGTTATGGTATAAACAGTCTTCAGTCTCGTCGAAACGCGCCTCAGACAGTGTAATCGGAAGTGTTGGTGTAAACAGTCTTCAGTTTCGTCGAAACGCGCGTTCCAAAAATCTCAACTTACCTTTTGGTGTATCGAACGGCCCTTCGTTATCTAGAGTAGTATATTGCAGAACCCTTTCTACGCTTGTTAAATTATTTATAACTTCTGCCAGTTGTTTCATTCCATATTGTAACATACCGGTTAGTACCATACATTGCGATATTGCCAAACCTGCCATGCTACCATTAACATTTGTGACTAAAATGCAATATTAGACATGGAAAACAGCTCAGAAACAACCATAGACAAAGTTTGCTTATTAATACCCAGTGACGTAATTATATAGGATTGAAATCTGTTTTAATTGTGGTACCATTTGAAGGAAAAGGAAAGATGTATATTTTCAACCTATGAAAACATGTTTTCCCTTGCTAATATATCCCAGAAACCCTCATTAATATATTTAACAGTCATCTCAATGATATATAGAAAAAAAATACTCACAAGATGCTGTAATTACGAAGCTAAAGGTAACTATAGCCAAAAAAATTAGTACAATCAAGTCGAGCCATAAACCAAACGCGTTCATACATGCCAACGTTAAATACCACGCCGAAGTATGGACATCCTGTATATAAAACGAAAACTGCTTCAATAAAGTTATTTAAAAATGAAAAATCCATTTATATTACTGTATTATTTAGGCCACGCCGGTCCTGCCATTTGTGTACTCGTAGCAATAAGTGAAATTTTCGATTTTTATTATTTTGTTGTCGTTTTAATGAATAAAATCTCTAATAATATTTCAATTGTTTTAATTAATTAACAAGGATAAAAAGTCATATTATCTAAACGTGAAATAAAATAATTTCTTATAAAATGGACGCTGTCACATGACATCACATTTAAACAACGTTGCCAGACTTTGATAATAACACAAATTATGGAATTATTATATTAGTGCAAGTTGAAAATGAGTGAAAGTATTTATTTATTCTTAATTTATATATTAATTATTCAACTGCTTTTGATTAATTAAGAGTGGATATGAAAAAAATATTATCACGTCCTATAATAAATCCGAAAAGATTCTTGGGATTGTTGATGTGCGGAATATCGAGGCAACTCTGCACAAGTTGTTAACCCGATTCGGAACATTCCATTACTGATATTAAGGGGAGTGAAGTCAGTTTAATAATTTTTACGTTGTCTATTTAAGTGAAGTTAATTATTGTAAATTTTCTGCTAAAAAATATGAATTACGAAAATGATTAAACACAGCTTGGAAATAAAACGTAATTATCTCGATTCGTATACGAGGTTTACCATAAGTGAGTCCCATAAAGTGAATTTATTAGTTATACGTAAAAATAATGATGTTAAGGACTTCTTATACGTGAGTAACGATTTACATTACTTTTTAATAAGATATGATACAAATTATTCAACTGTTAATTGATATTAAATAAAATAATTTCATTTTTTAATAATTAAAAAAATAATGAAATACTTTACCTGATGTCGATCGAATTCATTTATCAAAATTTCTTCTGAATGGGACGATCTTATGGTAACTATTCCGCAAATAGTAGAACTCACATGGGAAAATACAGGGGATTTCGCTAAAATATGGATAAAAATTGATTAAACAAAATCTAGGTGGCTAGAAATGTTTCCGCTTTGTTTATGATGACATCTGTCAAAATTTTACGTATATCTGACAGATAGATTAGTATAAAGAAAAGCGTAATGTAAATATGGGACAAACAAGGAAAGAAATCGAAAAATAGTCTGGTAAATAATTTTGAAGACTGATTTAAATAGAAATGCTTTTTACTTTTATACTTTTAAAATTGTTTAAAATGTTTTTTCATCAGGTTTTGAATAAAAAACTTCGAATAACGTGCGTAAATGAAAGTTAAAAACGAATTTGAGGTTATACAACCTACTAATTCAATAAAACTACGAAAATTTCGAACCCTATTGCAATAATTAGCATTCAATGTCAAATATAAGGAAGATATTTGTAAGGTAGGTGCCGCGATTGCTTAATGCTGATCAAAAGTAGGTACTAATTAGAAATTCAAACACGTTTTTGTCGATATGGTACTATATATAGCAGAAAAAATCGAATCGAGTGCTTTTCGACATATTTTTATGAATTTTTTTTATTAAAATAAAACGTTTAACGTACGTACCGATTCCTTCTAAATGCTTAAGAGTTTTGGCAGTCGCCATATACCATTTTCTGAATTTTAAATATAAACTTCCAAGTATAATAAGAATTATTATCATAATTGGATTTGCTATAACGATATTTATCAATATTCCCGCCATAACAAGGAAAATCTATAAGAAAAATATCGATTAAAGTCAATCAAGCTTACATCTTTTGTTGTTGGTCCAAAATAATCGAATCTAGACTCCAAAATCAAAGCACAGACTCAAATCAATTAACCTTCAAGTTTTGATTCGATTATACGATAATAAAAACCCCAAAAATCGTTTTTTCTTTGACAACATGACGTTTAGGCACTTACTAGGGAGTTGCTTCCATATCGATTTACCCTCGTAATATTTTGATAATTATTTTCAAAATTTCGTATGTATATGATAATTTGTGACACCCCGTAGCTTATTTTTGATATATATATTTTTCCTTCCACCCCTGTATCACTTTTTTCAAGTTCAATATATCAGTATATACCGAGGTAAGTCGAAAACTATACTTTACTTCCATATCGATTGACCCTCGTAATATTTTGATAATTATTTTCAAAACTTCGTATGTATATGATAATTTGTGACACCCTGTAGCTTATTATTTATATATATTTTTCCTTCCACCCCTGTATCACTTTTTTCAAGTTCAATATATCAGTATATACCGAGGTAAGTCGAAAACTATACTCTGCTTTCATATTGATTGACCCTCGTAATATTTTGATATTTATTTTCAAAACTTCGTATGTATATGATAATTTGTGACACCCTGTAGCTTATTATTTATATATATTTTTCCTTCCACCCCTGTATCACTTTTTTCAAGTTCAATATATCAGTATATACCGAGGTAAGTCGAAAACTATACTTTACTTCCATATCGATTGACCCTCGTAATATTTTGATAATTATTTTCAAAACTTCGTATGTATATGATAATTTGTGACACCCTGTAGCTTATTATTTATATATATTTTTCCTTCCACCCCTGTATCACTTTTTTCAAGTTCAATATATCAGTATATACCGAGGTAAGTCGAAAACTATACTTTACTTCCATATCGATTGACCCTCGTAATATTTTGATATTTATTTTCAAAACTTCGTATGTATATGATAATTTGTGACACCCTGTAGCTTATTTTTGATATATATATTTTTCCTTCCACCCCTGTATCACTTTTTTCAAGTTCAATATATCAGTATATACCGAGGTAAGTCGAAAATTATACTTTACTTCCATATCGATTGACCCTCGTAATATTTTGATATTTATTTTCAAAACTTCGTATGTATATGATAATTTGTGACACCCTGTAGCTTATTATTTATATATATTTTTCCTTCCACCCCTGTATCACTTTTTTCAAGTTCAATATATCAGTATATACCGAGGTAAGTCGAAAACTATACTTTACTTCCATATCGATTGACCCTCGTAATATTTTGATATTTATTTTCAAAACTTCGTATGTATATGATAATTTGTGACACCCTGTAGCTTATTTTTGATATATATATTTTTCCTTCCACCCCTGTATCACTTTTTTCAAGTTCAATATATCAGTATATACCGAGGTAAGTCGAAAATTATACTTTACTTCCATATCGATTGACCCTCGTAATATTTTGATATTTATTTTCAAAACTTCGTATGTATATGATAATTTGTGACACCCTGTAGCTTATTATTTATATATATTTTTCCTTCCACCCCTGTATCACTTTTTTCAAGTTCAATATATCAGTATATACCGAGGTAAGTCGAAAACTATACTTTACTTCCATATCGATTGACCCTCGTAATATTTTGATATTTATTTTCAAAACTTCGTATGTATATGATAATTTGTGACACCCTGTAGCTTATTTTTGATATATATATTTTTCCTTCCACCCCTGTATCACTTTTTTCAAGTTCAATATATCAGTATATACCGAGGTAAGTCGAAAATTATACTTTACTTCCATATCGATTGACCCTCGTAATATTTTGATATTTATTTTCAAAACTTCGTATGTATATGATAATTTGTGACACCCTGTAGCTTATTATTTATATATATTTTTCCTTCCACCCCTGTATCACTTTTTTCAAGTTCAATATATCAGTATATACCGAGGTAAGTCGAAAACTATACTTTACTTCCATATCGATTGACCCTCGTAATATTTTGATATTTATTTTCAAAACTTCGTATGTATATGATAATTTGTGACACCCTGTAGCTTATTTTTGATATATATATTTTTCCTTCCACCCCTGTATCACTTTTTTCAAGTTCAATATATCAGTATATACCGAGGTAAGTCGAAAATTATACTTTACTTCCATATCGATTGACACTCGTAATATTTTGATATTTATTTTCAAAACTTCGTATGTATATGATAATTTGTGACACCCTGTAGCTTATTATTTATATATATTTTTCCTTCCACCCCTGTAAAACTTTTTTCAAGTTCAATATATCAGTATATACCGAGGTAAGTCGAAAACTATACTTTACTTCCATATCGATTGACCCTCGTAATATTTTGATAATTATTTTCAAAACTTCGTATGTATATGATAATTTGTGACACACTGTAGCTTATTATTTATATATATTTTTCCTTCCACCCCTGTATCACTTTTTTCAAGTTCAATATATCAGTATATACCGAGGTAAGTCGAAAATTATACTTTGCTTCCATATCGATTCACCCTCGTAATATTTTGATAATTATTTTCAAAACTTCGTATGTATATGATAATTTGTGACACCCTGTAGCTTATTATTTATATATATTTTTCCTTCCACCCCTGTAAAACTTTTTTCAAGTTCAATATATCAGTATATACCGAGGTAAGTCGAAAACTATACTTTGCTTCCATATCGATTGACCCTCGTAATATTTTGATAATTATTTTCAAAACTTCGTATGTATATGATAATTTGTGACACCCTGTAGCTTATTATTTATATATATTTTTCCTTCCACCCCTGTATCACTTTTTTCAAGTTCAATATATCAGTATATACCGAGGTAAGTCGAAAACTATACTTTACTTCCATATCGATTGACCCTCGTAATATTTTGATAATTATTTTCAAAACTTCGTATGTATATGATAATTTGTGACACCCTGTAGCTTATTATTTATATATATTTTTCCTTCCACCCCTGTAAAACTTTTTTCAAGTTCAATATATCAGTATATACCGAGGTAAGTCGAAAATTATACTTTGCTTCCATATCGATTTACCCTCGTAATATTTTGATAATTATTTTCAAAACTTCGTATGTATATGATAATTTGTGACACCCTGTAGCTTATTATTTATATATATTTTTCCTTACGCCCCTGTATCACTTTTTTCAAGTTCAATATATCAGTATATACCGAGGTAAGTCGAAAACTATACTCTGCTTTCATATTGATTGACCCTCGTAATATTTTGATATTTATTTTCAAAATAAAAATTAGAAAATACGTGAATTCCAAAATTTTGTAAAGTTATTTTATAATTTATAGTTTATATGGAAAACAATAATTTTTGATAACATTTTCTTTACCCCCTCGTAATATATTTATGAAAAATCGACATAATTTGATTGTTTTTTGAATAAAAAAATAGAAGACCTCGATTTCAAAATTTCTTAGCGATATTTGTTACGTAAAACCAGAATTTTTCAACATTTCGTATACCCCCCGTAGTACCACTATTATTATAGGAAAATATCGTTAAAAACACTCACCGAAACCGAATCCAGTAGTACCCTCGGTAAAATTTCGTCTATGCACCCAATATCTTTGGAAAATCTGTTCAAAATCCTTCCGCTCGGGTTGGTGTCGAAAAATCTCATCGGAGCTTTCAATAATTTATTGAACATGATCGAATGCAAATTTTCCGAAGCCATAGTACACGACATATAATATAAAAATGTTCTACTTAATACTAACAGTACCACTAGAATTATTAAAGTACCGTAAATGTATAGAGCCGAATCAGTTTTGATCAGCCTCTGTATAGAACCGTCTATTATGACATAGTCGTACATGTTGTTGAAATTTAATGTAATGAAGGATAAAATATTACGAATATTTAGTTTTTTCATGATTTTTTTAATGATATTTTCGGTACTATTATCGGTACTATTGATAAGATTCGAAAAACTGTTATTGGTGGATTTTTGGTTATCAAACATGTCGATGATAGGCTTATTAGAGTTGTTGAAGTGGCTGTTTCCATTTTTGGAGTAACTTGGTTCAGTACTGGTACTATTCATATGATTTTTGAGGTATTTGGTACCTTCATTTGCTTTGTTATTAAATTTGTTGTTGATAGTACTGTTGTAGTCATTTTTAAACAAATCTTCACGGTATTTGGTACCACCGTCTTCTTTGTTGCTAAAATGAAGACTATTGTTCAAGGTACTACCATTTTTATGGTAGTAACTAGGTTCACTGTTGGTACTATTCATATGATTTTTGATGAAATCATCATTGTGTTTGGTATCTTCGTTTTCTTTGTTGTTATAATAATTATTCTCGTTTTTGGTAGTACCATCATCATTATTTTCATTTCTACTTCCATTGACTTTATTTTTGGAAAAGTCGTCACTGTATTTGATATTTTTCTCGTTTTTGTTGTCATAATGATTGTTGTCGTTTTTGGTACTACCATTATTTATAATGGTACTGGTACCATTCTTGTGATTTTTGAAGAAATCTTCACTGTATTTGGTATTTTCGTTTTTGTTACTATGATAATTGTTCTTGTTTATGGTACTACTATTATTAATGTTGTAGAAACTAGGTTCAGAACTGGTACTATATCCATTATTTTTGAAAATTTTTTTATCGTCTTTTGTACTTTCATTTTCTTTGGTGAAATTGTTGTTGAAGGTATTAAAATGATTGTATTTGGGGTTTTTGGTACTACTAATGTTGATGCTATAAGAACTATCTTCACTATTGGCACCATTCTTATGATTTTTAGTGAAATCTTCAATGTTTTTAATACTTTCGTCTTCTTTTTTGGTAAAATTATATTTATTATTAAAATCGTTATTAGATTTCTCCCAATTATTTTCTATTTTGGTACTACCATTATTAATGATGTAGGAATTAGGTTCTGTGCTGGTACTATCGACATAATTTTTGAAAAAATTCATATTATCTTTGGTACTTTCATTTTCTTTATTAAAATTTTTGTTAACGTTATCAAAATAATTGATTCGCGGATTATTGGTAGTACCACCATTGATACTAGATGAACCCCCGTCGTTTCTGGTACCATTCTCATGAATTTTATTGAAATCTTCTAATTTTTTAATACTTTCGTCTTCTTTTTTGATAAAATCGTGTTTATTATCAATATCGTCAATATATTTCTTCAAATTGTTTTCGATTTGGGTACTACCATTATTAATGTTGTAGAAATTAGGTTCTGTGTTGGTACTATCGATATAATTTCTGAAAAAATCTTCATTATCTTTGGTACTTTCATTTTCTTTATTCAAATTTTTGTTATCTTTATCAAAATAATTGATTCGCTGGTTGTTGGTAGTACCACTATTGATACTAGATGAACCCTCGTCGTTTCTGGTACCATTCTCATGAATTTTATCAAAATCTTCCAAGTTTTTATTACTTTCGTCTTCTTTTTTTATAAAATCATATTTATTATCAATATCGTCAATATTTTTCTTCAAATTCTTCACGTTTTTGGTACTACCATTATCAATGTTGTAGAAATTAGGTTCTGTGCTGGTACTATCGACGTAATTTTTTGAAAAATCTTCATTATCTTTGGTACTTTCATTTTCTTTATTCAAATTTTTGTTATCTTTATCAAAATAATTGATTCGCGGGTTGTTGGTAGCACCACCATTGATAATAGATGAAACCTCGTCGTTTCTGGTACCATTTTCATGATTTTTGTTGAAATCTTCATCACTTTCGTCTTCTTTTTTGATAAAATCATATTTATTACCAATATCGTCAATATTTTTCTTCAAATTGTTTTCCATTTTGGTACTACCATTATTAAAATTGTAGAAATCAGGTTCTTTGCTGGTACTACCGATATAATTTCTAAAATAATCTCCATTATCTTTGGTACTTTCATCTTCTTTATTAAAATTTTTGTTAACGTTATCAAAATAATTGATTCGTGGGTTATTGGTAGTACCACTATTGATACTAGATGAATCCTCGTCGTTTCTGGTACCATTCCCATGAATTTTATTAAAATCTTCTAATTTTTTAATACTTTCGTCTTCTTTTTTGATAAAATCATACTTATTATCAATATCGTCAATATTTTTCTTCAAATTCTTCACGCTTTTGGTACTACCAATATTAAAATTGTAGAAATCAGGTTCTGTACTGGTACTATCGATATAATTTTTGAAAAAATTCATATTATCTTTGGTACTTTCATTTTCTTTATTCAAATTTTTGTTATCTTTATGAAAATAATTGATTCGTGGGTTATTGGTAGTACCACTATTGATACTAGATGAACCCTCGTCGTTTCTGGTACCATTCTCATGAATTTTATTAAAATCTTCTAATTTTTTAATACTTTCGTCTTCTTTTTTGATAAAATCATACTTATTATCAATATCGTCAATATATTTCTTCAAATTGTTTTCGATTTGGGTACTACCATTATTAATGTTGTAGAAATTAGGTTCTGTGTTGGTACTATCGATATAATTTCTGAAAAAATCTCCATTATCTTTGGTACTTTCATCTTCTTTATTAAAATTTTTGTTAACGTTATCAAAATAATTGATTCGCGGGTTATTGGTAGTACCACTATTGATACTAGATGAATCCTCGTCGTTTCTGGTACCATTCTCATGAATTTTATTAAAATCTCCTAATTTTTTAATACTTTCGTCTTCTTTTTTGATAAAATCATACTTATTATCAATATCGTCAATATTTTTCTTCAAATTCTTCACGCTTTTGGTACTACCAATATTAAAATTGTAGAAATCAGGTTCTGTACTGGTACTATCGACATATTTTTTGAAAAAATCTCCATTATCTTTGATACTCCCATTTTCTTTATTCAAATTTTTGTTATCTTTATCAAAATAATTGAATGGCGGGTTGTTGGTAGTACCAGTATTGATACTAGATAAACCCTCGTCGTTACTGGTACCATTCTCATGAATTTTATTAAAATCTTCTAATTTTTTAATACTTTCGTCTTCTTTTTTGATAAAATCATATTTATTATCAATATCGTCAATATTTTTCTTCAAATTCTTCACGCTTTTGGTACTACCAATATTAAAATTGTAGAAATCAGGTTCTGTACTGGTACTATCGATATAATTTTTGAAAAAATTCATATTATCTTTGGTACTTTCATTTTCTTTATTAAGATTTTTGTTAACGTTATCAAAATAATTGATTCGCGGGTTGTTGGTAGTACCACCATTGATACTAGATGAACCCTTGTCATTTCTGGTACCATTTTCATGAATTTTATTAAAATCTTCTAATTTTTTAATACTTTCGTCTTCTTTTTTGATAATATCAACATCGTTATCAAATCCTTTCAAATAATTGTTCCAACTTTCGGTACTACCATTATTGATACTGTAAAAACCAGGTTCACTCCCAATATCAAACGAATTACGTCTGATTCTGGTACTATTACCACGATCATTGCTCAAATGATTATAATGGATGGTACTATCATCATTTTTATTAATAAAACTTTCATTATCTTTAATATCATCGTTAGAATTATTGAAGAAACTTTTTTTGTGTACGGTACTACCATCGAAGTACTTATGTTCATCATTTAAATCGTTTTCGTTATAAGGAAAATCGTCATTATGTTTTTCCACTCCATTCTCATCGTTATTAGTGTTATTTATAATGTTATTATCATTGTTAGTAGTTTCTTCTTTTTTATCTGGTGTATTTTCATCATTTTCGTTATTATCATTATTTCTATAATAGTAATAATGACTATTATTGATATTTCTATGGGTAGGGTAGTTATTTTTATGGAAAGTACCATGATTTATAAGGGAAGTACCATCAAAATGGTTGTTTTCAATAAAATCGATTGTGACATTCGTAATATTGGGATGCGTGTTTGGCTGTATGAATACGGTACAGTTGGAATGACGGATTTGTTCCTCTGAAGTCCTGAAATGATTTTTTTCATAAAAATACTGAAAATTTTTCGAAAGAAAATAGTTTTACCAAAGTGTGAGCCATTGGTCGACTCCGATTATTAAAGCTTGCGAAGATAATAATAAAATTATAACAAAAACAACTAAAGTATTATTTTTAACAGATTTTAAATAATTTTTGAACGGTTTACTGTTAGGCCCATCGCCCGATTTCTCCTCAGTTATTTTATCGGTTGTTTCAGATTCTTCACTCTAAAATTGTGGATTTAAATAATAAAAAATTTTTTTAAAAATCCAACTCACGTCAGATATTGATAAAAGAGACATTTTCGTACTAGAACTCATGGAAAATCTTCTAACTTCTTCTTCTGGTATTGGAAAAAAAGTTTCGGTTGCTTCCGAGCTTGGAGGATTGGTATCTTCGGAGCTTTCGTCGGTTTCGTCGGCGGCTATTACCATTTTCGTGAAATCCAAATTATATTCGGATAATTCATCGAAAGTACCTTGCGCTTCAACTACTCCCTGTATAAAAACAATTGATAAATCGGTGTTTAGGCTCGTTTCGACGAGTTCTAAATTAAGGGTAACATGCAGAGGTCGGAATAAGCCATGATCTCGAAAAATCGGTATAATTGGGCTTATAAGTGTGGCAACGCTGTCGATAAAGATAAAAAACAAAAATATTTTTCTCGGGCGAGAAAACGCGAAGTTTCTTTTTCTACTGCTTTCTGAAGTGCAGTTGCTGGGATAGGTTCCGTTGAAAATTTTGAAAAACGGGCTCGGTTGTCGACGCTACGCGTTCTGAACTACTGTTATCTGTTACTACTAATGAAAATATGAAAAAAGTGGCAATGGCGATTATAATCATCACGTTTTCATTGAAAAAAAAATGAAATCTGTCTGAGGGATGTTTGTTGACAGATATCCATGTAGAAAGTGACGTTTTAAGAAAAAGTTTTTTCTGTTTCGTCGTATTTGCGTATAATAAACGCTGATTTCGAAATTATTCATATCGTATCCTCCAACAGTGTGGAAGAAATATCAGAATTTCTAAAAACGGGCTCGGTTGTCGACGCTACGCGTTCTGAACTACTGTTATCTGTTACTACTAATGAAAATATGAAAAAAGTGGCACTGGCGATTATAATCATCACGTTTTCATTGAAAAAAAAATGAAATCTGTCTGAGGGATGTTTGTTGACAGATATCCATGTAGGAAGTGACGTTTTAAGAAATATTTTTTTCTGTTTTGTCGTATTTGCGTATAATAATCGCTGATTTCGAAATTATTCATATCGTATCCTCCAACAGTGTGGAAGAAATATCAGAATTTCTAAAAACGGGCTCGGTTGTCGACGCTACGCGTTCTGAACTACTGTTATCTGTTACTACTAATGAAAATATGAAAAAAGTGGCACTGGCGATTATAATCATCACGTTTTCATTGAAAAAAAAATGAAATCTGTCTGAGGGATGTTTGTTAACAGATATCCATGTAGGAAGTGACGTTTTAAGAAAAAGTTTTTTCTGTTTTGTCGTATTTGCGTATAATAAACGCTGATTTCGAAATTATTCATATCGTATCCTCCAACAGTGTGGAAGAAATATCAGAATTTCTAAAAACGGGCTCGGTTGTCGACGCTACGCGTTCTGAACTACTGTTATCTGTTACTACTAATGAAAATATGAAAAAAGTGGCACTGGCGATTATAATCATCACGTTTTCATTGAAAAAAAAATGAAATCTGTCTGAGGGATGTTTGTTAACAGATATCCATGTAGGAAGTGACGTTTTAAGAAAAAGTTTTTTCTGTTTTGTCGTATTTGCGTATAATAAACGCGGATTTCGAAATTATTCATATCGTATCCTCGAACAGTGTGGAAGAAATATCAGAATTTCTAAAAACGGGCTCGGTTGTCGACGCTACGCGTTCTGAACTACTGTTATCTGTTACTACTAATGAAAATATGAAAAAAGTGGCACTGGCGATTATAATCATCACGTTTTCATTGAAAAAAAAATGAAATCTGTCTGAGGGATGTTTGTTGACAGATATCCATGTAGGAAGTGACGTTTTAAGAAATATTTTTTTCTGTTTTGTCGTATTTGCGTATAATAATCGCTGATTTCGAAATTATTCATATCGTATCCTCGAACAGTGTGGAAGAAATATCAGAATTTCTAAAAACGGGCTCGGTTGTCGACGCTACGCGTTCTGAACTACTGTTATCTGTTACTACTAATGAAAATATGAAAAAAGTGGCACTGGCGATTATAATCATCACGTTTTCATTGAAAAAAAAATGAAATCTGTCTGAGGGATGTTTGTTGACAGATATCCATGTAGGAAGTGACGTTTTAAGAAATATTTTTTTCTGTTTTGTCGTATTTGCGTATAATAATCGCTGATTTCGAAATTATTCATATCGTATCCTCCAACAGTGTGGAAGAAATATCAGAATTTCTAAAAACGGGCTCGGTTGTCGACGCTACGAGTTCTGAACTACTGTTATCTGTTACAACAAACGAAAATATGAAAACAGTGGCAATGGCGATTATAATCATCACGTTTTCATTGAAAAAAAAATGAAATCTGTCTGAGGGATGTTTGTTGACAGATATCCATGTAGGAAGTGACGTTTTAAGAAAAAGTTTTTTCTGTTTCGTCGTATTTGCGTATAATAAACGCTGATTTCGAAATTATTCATATCGTATCCTCCAACAGTGTGGAAGAAATATCAGAATTTCTAAAAACGGGCTCGGTTGTCGACGCTACGCGTTCTGAACTACTGTTATCTGTTACTACTAATGAAAATATGAAAAAAGTGGCAATGGCGATTATAATCATCACGTTTTCATTGAAAAAAAAATGAAATCTGTCTGAGGGATGTTTGTTGACAGATATCCATGTAGGAAGTGACGTTTTAAGAAAAAGTTTTTTCTGTTTCGTCGTATTTGCGTATAATAAACGCGGATTTCGAAATTATTCATATCGTATCCTCGAACAGTGTGGAAGAAATATCAGAATTTCTAAAAACGGGCTCGGTTGTCGACGCTACGCGTTCTGAACTACTGTTATCTGTTACTACTAATGAAAAGATGAAAAAAGTGGCAATGGCGATTATAATCATCACGTTTTCATTGAAAAAAAAATGAAATCTGTCTGAGGGATGTTTGTTGACAGATATCCATGTAGGAAGTGACGTTTTAAGAAAAAGTTTTTTCTGTTTCGTCGTATTTGCGTATAATAAACGCTGATTTCGAAATTATTCATATCGTATCCTCCAACAGTGTGGAAGAAATATCAGAATTTCTAAAAACGGGCTCGGTTGTCGACGCTACGCGTTCTGAACTACTGTTATCTGTTACTACTAATGAAAATATGAAAAAAGTGGCAATGGCGATTATAATCATCACGTTTTCATTGAAAAAAAAATGAAATCTGTCTGAGGGATGTTTGTTGACAGATATCCATGTAGGAAGTGACGTTTTAAGAAAAAGTTTTTTCTGTTTCGTCGTATTTGCGTATAATAAACGCGGATTTCGAAATTATTCATATCGTATCCTCGAACAGTGTGGAAGAAATATCAGAATTTCTAAAAACGGGCTCGGTTGTCGACGCTACGCGTTCTGAACTACTGTTATCTGTTACTACTAATGAAAATATGAAAAAAGTGGCAATGGCGATTATAATCATCACGTTTTCATTGAAAAAAAAATGAAATCTGTCTGAGGGATGTTTGTTGACAGATATCCATGTAGGAAGTGACGTTTTAAGAAAAAGTTTTTTCTGTTTCGTCGTATTTGCGTATAATAAACGCTGATTTCGAAATTATTCATATCGTATCCTCCAACAGTGTGGAAGAAATATCAGAATTTCTAAAAACGGGCTCGGTTGTCGACGCTACGCGTTCTGAACTACTGTTATCTGTTACTACTAATGAAAATATGAAAAAAGTGGCAATGGCGATTATAATCATCACGTTTTCATTGAAAAAAAAATGAAATCTGTCTGAGGGATGTTTGTTGACAGATATCCATGTAGGAAGTGACGTTTTAAGAAAAAGTTTTTTCTGTTTCGTCGTATTTGCGTATAATAAACGCTGATTTCGAAATTATTCATATCGTATCCTCCAACAGTGTGGAAGAAATATCAGAATTTCTAAAAACGGGCTCGGTTGTCGACGCTACGAGTTCTGAACTACTGTTATCTGTTACAACAAACGAAAATATGAAAACAGTGGCAATGGCGATTATAATCATCACGTTTTCATTGAAAAAAAAATGAAATCTGTCTGAGGGATGTTTGTTGACAGATATCCATGTAGGAAGTGACGTTTTAAGAAAAAGTTTTTTCTGTTTCGTCGTATTTGCGTATAATAAACGCTGATTTCGAAATTATTCATATCGTATCCTCCAACAGTGTGGAAGAAATATCAGAATTTCTAAAAACGGGCTCGGTTGTCGACGCTACGCGTTCTGAACTACTGTTATCTGTTACTACTAATGAAAATATGAAAAAAGTGGCAATGGCGATTATAATCATCACGTTTTCATTGAAAAAAAAATGAAATCTGTCTGAGGGATGTTTGTTGACAGATATCCATGTAGGAAGTGACGTTTTAAGAAAAAGTTTTTTCTGTTTCGTCGTATTTGCGTATAATAAACGCGGATTTCGAAATTATTCATATCGTATCCTCGAACAGTGTGGAAGAAATATCAGAATTTCTAAAAACGGGCTCGGTTGTCGACGCTACGCGTTCTGAACTACTGTTATCTGTTACTACTAATGAAAAGATGAAAAAAGTGGCAATGGCGATTATAATCATCACGTTTTCATTGAAAAAAAAATGAAATCTGTCTGAGGGATGTTTGTTGACAGATATCCATGTAGGAAGTGACGTTTTAAGAAAAAGTTTTTTCTGTTTCGTCGTATTTGCGTATAATAAACGCGGATTTCGAAATTATTCATATCGTATCCTCGAACAGTGTGGAAGAAATATCAGAATTTCTAAAAACGGGCTCGGTTGTCGACGCTACGCGTTCTGAACTACTGTTATCTGTTACTACTAATGAAAAGATGAAAAAAGTGGCAATGGCGATTATAATCATCACGTTTTCATTGAAAAAAAAATGAAATCTGTCTGAGGGATGTTTGTTGACAGATATCCATGTAGGAAGTGACGTTTTAAGAAAAAGTTTTTTCTGTTTCGTCGTATTTGCGTATAATAAACGCTGATTTCGAAATTATTCATATCGTATCCTCCAACAGTGTGGAAGAAATATCAGAATTTCTAAAAACGGGCTCGGTTGTCGACGCTACGCGTTCTGAACTACTGTTATCTGTTACTACTAATGAAAATATGAAAAAAGTGGCAATGGCGATTATAATCATCACGTTTTCATTGAAAAAAAAATGAAATCTGTCTGAGGGATGTTTGTTGACAGATATCCATGTAGGAAGTGACGTTTTAAGAAAAAGTTTTTTCTGTTTCGTCGTATTTGCGTATAATAAACGCGGATTTCGAAATTATTCATATCGTATCCTCGAACAGTGTGGAAGAAATATCAGAATTTCTAAAAACGGGCTCGGTTGTCGACGCTACGCGTTCTGAACTACTGTTATCTGTTACTACTAATGAAAATATGAAAAAAGTGGCAATGGCGATTATAATCATCACGTTTTCATTGAAAAAAAAATGAAATCTGTCTGAGGGATGTTTGTTGACAGATATCCATGTAGGAAGTGACGTTTTAAGAAAAAGTTTTTTCTGTTTCGTCGTATTTGCGTATAATAAACGCTGATTTCGAAATTATTCATATCGTATCCTCCAACAGTGTGGAAGAAATATCAGAATTTCTAAAAACGGGCTCGGTTGTCGACGCTACGCGTTCTGAACTACTGTTATCTGTTACTACTAATGAAAATATGAAAAAAGTGGCAATGGCGATTATAATCATCACGTTTTCATTGAAAAAAAAATGAAATCTGTCTGAGGGATGTTTGTTGACAGATATCCATGTAGGAAGTGACGTTTTAAGAAAAAGTTTTTTCTGTTTCGTCGTATTTGCGTATAATAAACGCTGATTTCGAAATTATTCATATCGTATCCTCCAACAGTGTGGAAGAAATATCAGAATTTCTAAAAACGGGCTCGGTTGTCGACGCTACGCGTTCTGAACTACTGTTATCTGTTACTACTAATGAAAATATGAAAAAAGTGGCAATGGCGATTATAATCATCACGTTTTCATTGAAAAAAAAATGAAATCTGTCTGAGGGATGTTTGTTGACAGATATCCATGTAGGAAGTGACGTTTTAAGAAAAAGTTTTTTCTGTTTCGTCGTATTTGCGTATAATAAACGCTGATTTCGAAATTATTCATATCGTATCCTCCAACAGTGTGGAAGAAATATCAGAATTTCTAAAAACGGGCTCGGTTGTCGACGCTACGAGTTCTGAACTACTGTTATCTGTTACTACTAATGAAAATATGAAAAAAGTGGCACTGGCGGTTATAATCATCACGTTTTCATTGAAAAAAAAAATGAAATCTGTCTGAGGGATGTTTGTTGACAGATATCCATGTAGGAAGTGACGTTTTAAGAAAAAGTTTTTTCTGTTTCGTCGTATTTGCGTATAATAAACGCGGATTTCGAAATTATTCATATCGTATCCTCCAACAGTGTGGAAGAAATATCAGAATTTCTAAAAACGGGCTCGGTTGCCGACGCTACGCGTTCTGAACTACTGTTATCTGTTACTACTAATGAAAATATGAAAAAAGTGGCAATGGCGATTATAATCATCACGTTTTCATTGAAAAAAAAATGAAATCTGTCTGAGGGATGTTTGTTGACAGATATCCATGTAGGAAGTGACGTTTTAAGAAATATTTTTTTCTGTTTTGTCGTATTTGCGTATAATAAACGCTGATTTCGAAATTATTCATATCGTATCCTCCAACAGTGTGGAAGAAGTATCAGAATTTCTAAAAACGGGCTCCGTTGTCGACGCGCCGCTTTTGAAATACTGTTATCTGTTACAACAAACGAAAATATGAAAACAGTGGCAATGGCGATTATAATCATCCCGTTTTTATTGAAAAAAAAACTCGAACCTGCCTGAGGAGTGTTTGTTGACAGATATCCATGTAGGAAGTGACGTTTTAAGAAATATTTTTTTCTGTTTCGTCGTATTTGCGTATAATAAACGCGGATTTCGAAATTATTCATATCGTATCCTCCAACAGTGTGGAAGAAATATCAGAATTTCTAAAAACGGGCTCGGTTGCCGACGCTACGCGTTCTGAACTACTGTTATCTGTTACTACTAATGAAAATATGAAAAAAGTGGCAATGGCGATTATAATCATCACGTTTTCATTGAAAAAAAAATGAAATCTGTCTGAGGGATGTTTGTTGACAGATATCCATGTAGGAAGTGACGTTTTAAGAAATATTTTTTTCTGTTTTGTCGTATTTGCGTATAATAAACGCTGATTTCGAAATTATTCATATCGTATCCTCCAACAGTGTGGAAGAAGTATCAGAATTTCTAAAAACGGGCTCCGTTGTCGACGCGCCGCTTTTGAAATACTGTTATCTGTTACAACAAACGAAAATATGAAAACAGTGGCAATGGCGATTATAATCATCACGTTTTTATTGAAAAAAAAACTCGAACCTGCCTGAGGAGTGTTTGTTGACAGATATCCATGTAGGAAGTGACGTTTTAAGAAATATTTTTTTCTGTTTTGTCGTATTTGCGTATAATAAACGCTGATTTCGAAATTATTCATATCGTATCCTCCAACAGTGTGGAAGAAATATCAGAATTTCTAAAAACGGGCTCGGTTGTCGACGCTACGAGTTCTGAACTACTGTTATCTGTTACTACTAATGAAAATATGAAAACAGTGGCAATGACGATTATAATCATCACGTTTTCATTGAAAAAAAAAATGAAATCTGTCTGAGGGATGTTTTTTGACAGATATCCATGCAGAAAGTGATATATCAAGAAAAAAATTTTTCCTGTTTCGTCGTATTTACGTATAATAAACGCGAATTTCGAAATTATATTTACCGCGCCGTTTAACAGGAAGACGTACCGGAAATTTTGAAAAACGGGCTCTGTTGTCGACGCGTCGCGTTCTGAACTACCGAACAGTGGCACCGGCGACTAGAATTCCCACGTTTCCCTTGAATAAAAATCAAACCTCTCGCGCGGTACGTCTCGTTAATCTGTACTCATTTGAGAATCACGTGACCGGCCGAATTTATCCGGAAATACTCGATTATACACGCGGACAAACGAACAACGAGTCTGCGAACGTTCCGCGCGTTAAATCCGACAGAGATTCCGTTAAATCCCCCGCACGGTCACGCGACCACACATTCCGCGATCTCCCCCTATGGGGCGTCGTCAAGGACACCGTTTAAACAAGAGGACCTAACTTACCCCATTAAGGACTATAATCATATCCGCTTTTTTCAAGTACTGCAACTGATGCGTCACCAGGATCCTCGTTTTCCCTTTCAAAAACTCACACACGCACTCATCGAACAGGTGTTTCCCGACGTGGGTATCAACCGCAGACAGAGGATCGTCCAGCAGATAAATATCCGCTTTCCTGTACACAGCTCTGGCTAGATTGATCCGAGCCCTTTGTCCTCCGCTCAACGAAACCCCCTTTTCACCTGGAAAACACCGACAATGATCCGATATGCCACCGGATCCGTACGCAAGACTTACCCACGATGGTTCTGTCGCCGTGAGGCAGCTGGTCGAAGTCATTCCTCAAGGCGCACACCTCAACCACCCTCTTATACAAATTCTTATCGTAATGGCTACCGAACAGGATGTTGTTCCTCACGGACGATTGGAAAAGCCACGGCTGTTGCGCGCTGTAAGATATTTCCCCCCCGATCTCAATACCGCCGGATAGAGCTGCCAATTCCCCTATTAACAACTGGAAAATAGAGAAAAAATTGAAAAGCGCTTTGAAACTATGGGAAAAATCGAATTTTTTACTTGTAATAACGAACTTTTCCCCGCCCCCACCGGACCTACTACAGCGCACAGTGTCCCGGGAGGAATACGCAGATTGATGTCCTCCAAAGTGCATCCCGTGTCCGTCCAGGAAGCGTCCGCGTAAGAAACGGTTATTCCGGTGTTTCTTGGTGCGCGCACGATGTCTTCTTCTTCTTCTTTTTCTTCGAGCGTTAGGAAATCTTCGAGTCTCTTAATGGAGACCAGCGCTTCGGCTCCGGTGCTTATGGCCAGGGGATAAACCACCGCCATAGCTAGTTGGAGTATACCGAAGGATTGAGCTATGGAAAAAACTTTATCCGCGGAAATGATATTACCTAAAATAATCGGAATCAAAAAATTTTTTTTCTTGTTACGCAACCGAAAGGTGGTTACTTTGCGGACGTACCTCGTATATATGAAACTTACCGAGTAATACGTAAGTTAGGAGAGTCGTGAATACTGATAGTTTGTCTGAGAAAACGGTGGAGCTCGAGTAAATTCCTCTGAGGATCGAAGCTGAATTGACGTCTTTCATTTCCTTGGTTCGAGTTGTTTTCACTAATTTTTCGAAAGGTTTCTCCCAGGCGTACATTTTGATCACTTGCATTCCGGATACTATTTCGCTCATGATTTTCACTCTTCTATCGGTTTTTTTGGAGACGCTGTCGCGTAAATTGGCGACGTATTTTGTCAAAAATCCTGAAATAATAAACGGAAGTTTGTCGAAATTGGGATTGAAAATTGGAAAATTACTCATCGGGATTACTGAAAAGTTTTTAAATAGAAAGGAATTCCTTGTAAAAACTTTTTTTCATCTTATTTGTCAGTAATTACTTTATTTTTATCTATTTATATGATATTTGTGAAGAAATAATTATAGTATAACAAGCTAAACAAGAAATTAATCAGCCATTTTATCGTAAATAAATAATATATTTAAAATTTTGAAAAAATGTTTTTTTTCAATCAATTATTCAATAAAGAGGTTGGAAACACCTACATTTGGATCAGTTTTACCAATTTTCGAACTTTCTTTCGAAAATTTCGGTTCGAATCAATACAGAGTGGCTTAAAATTGATAAACGCCGTTTTTTTCAACTTATTTGTCATTAATTAGTTTATTTTTATCTATTTATATGATATTTGTGAAGAAATAATTATAGTATAACAAGCTAAACAAGAAATTAATCAGCCATTTTATCGTAAATGAATAATAGTGTTAAAAATATTGAAAACATGTTTTTTTTCAATAAATTATTCAATAAACAGATTGGAAACACCCACGTTTGGATCGTTTTTACCAATTTTTTTCCAATTTTCGAACTTTCTTCCGAAAATTTCGATTTGAATTAATGCAAATGGTCTAAAAACATCCTTAAATAGAAAAGAAAAGTTCTACATGAATTTCCTTCGTTATAACTCATTCAGTACAAACCGGAAACCAGTAATATTGAGTAGCAGCTTCCTGGTGTTTTCTTCTTTACTACGGAGATGTAAAGCCGCTCAACGCGTCACCAGATATGACAATTTGAAACCGAAAAATCTTCGTCCACTGTTTCAAAACGATTTATACGAAAAAGTAGATTTTTCAAAATAATTTCTCGACGTTTCGATAGTTGATTTTAAACTGCTTCTTCTAGACGTCAAAACATGTGGAAACCTGCACGAATAGCTGCCATATTGGAGCTCGGAGTCGTCGTGGAAGACCACCACCTCGGAGATGGGACAATCTCGTTATTTTCCCATCGATACCGGTCTAATCCATTCCCAAACACCATGACTACTTTTCCCAATAAATAATTGAGTTTTATGGTGTTTTTTCTCCATTTTTGGATTCGTTTGTAAACCTACAATCTTTATAAATTTCGGAATATTCAATACCTTGTATAGGAACCGTAACTACCACCATGGTAGCCACCCCAGTTACCGCCGCTAGTCCTACTTGTTGCCAAATTATCAAAAATATCACCAAAACTTGGAAAGGCATCACCCATAGAGCGTGAATCACTGGAAAAACCAGATCGAACCGGCTCAAATCGTTCGAAAGTATATTGACAACTTTGCCTGCGGGTGTTTCGCCCAAAGACCTTTGACTCAATCTAGTAACCTAAAAATAAAGTTATTAGACGTTTTTTTTTACTGAAAAACAATAATTTTGTCTCACTTTTCTGTAAACCAACGAAGACGTAGCGATCCGCACCCTCATTCCGATCGCCTGCATGGCGAAAATCACGTGATGAAGCGTGATAGTCGAAAGAAACGAAACGATTATTAGAGCCACGCTGTATACGTATATTTCGTAATTATCCGCCACGTTTTTATCGGCGAATAATTTGATCAATTCCGCTAGAATTATCGGTCTCAAACATCTGCAACGAAACGCGAATTAAAACCCAAAAATTTGCTTATAAACTCGAACAAAAATATCCAAATTACGGTCCTGTATTGTAAATATGAAACACGCGCGATTCTGTATCGTGAATTTTCGAAATTTGAGTCGCTTTCCGTGGATCTTGGAGGAAAACATTTTGGGATTCGGGGGACGTTCGTTATGATTGAAATGTTCGCGGCGATGTTCGTGTCTGTTCGCGCGAACTAAGGTCTATCGGCATTTTTAGATCGATTATATTATACTAATTATCGGTCTCAAACATCTGCAACGAAACGCGAATTAAAACCCAAAAATTTGCTTATAAACTCGAACAAAAATATCCAAATTACGGTCCTGTATTGTAAATATGAAACACGCGCGATTCTGTATCGTGAATTTTCGAAATTTGTGTCGCTTTCCGTGGATCTTGGAGGAAAACATTTTGGGATTCGGGGGACGTTCGTTATGATTGAAATGTTCGCGGCGATGTTCGTGTCTGTTCGCGCGAACTAAGGTCTATCGGCATTTTTAGATCGATTATATTATACTAATTATCGGTCTCAAACATCTGCAACGAAACGCGAATTAAAACCCAAAAATTTGCTTATAAACTCGAACAAAAATATCCAAATTACGGTCCTGTATTGTAAATATGAAACACGCGCGATTCTGTATCGTGAATTTTCGAAATTTGTGTCGCTTTGCGTGGATCTTGGAGGAAAACGTTTTGGGATTCGGCGGAAGTTCGTTATGATTGAAATGTTCGCGGCGATGTTCGTGTCTGTTCGCGCGAACTAATGTCTATCGGCATTTTTAGATCGATTATATTATACTAATTATCGGTCTCAAACATCTGCAACGAAACGCGAATTAAAACCCAAAAATTTGCTTATAAACTTGAACAAAAATATCCAAATTACGGTCCTGTATTGTAAATATGAAACACGCGCGATTCTGTATCGTGAATTTTCGAAATTTGTGTCGCTTTGCGTGGATCTTGGAGGAAAACGTTTTTGGATTCGGCGGAAGTTCGTTATGATTGAAATGTTCGCGGCGATGTTCGTGTCTGTTCGCGCGAACTAAGGTCTATCGGCATTTTTAGATCGATTATATTATACTAATTATCGGTCTCAAACATCTGCAACGAAACGCGAATTAAAACCCAAAAAATTTGCTTATAAACTCGAACAAAAATATCCAAATTACGGTCCTGTATTGTAAATATGAAACACGCGCGATTCTGTATCGTGAATTTTCGAAATTTGTGTCGCTTTCCGTGGATCTTGGAGGAAAACATTTTGGGATTCGGGGGACGTTCGTTATGATTGAAATGTTCGCGGCGATGTTCGTGTCTGTTCGCGCGAACTAAGGTCTATCGGCATTTTTAGATCGATTATATTATACTAATTATCGGTCTCAAACATCTGCAACGAAACGCGAATTAAAACCCAAAAATTTGCTTATAAACTCGAACAAAAATATCCAAATTACGGTCCTGTATTGTAAATATGAAACACGCGCGATTCTGTATCGTGAATTTTCGAAATTTGTGTCGCTTTGCGTGGATCTTGGAGGAAAACGTTTTGGGATTCGGCGGAAGTTCGTTATGATTGAAATGTTCGCGGCGATGTTCGTGTCTGTTCGCGCGAACTAATGTCTATCGGCATTTTTAGATCGATTATATTATACTAATTATCGGTCTCAAACATCTGCAACGAAACGCGAATTAAAACCCAAAAATTTGCTTATAAACTTGAACAAAAATATCCAAATTACGGTCCTGTATTGTAAATATGAAACACGCGCGATTCTGTATCGTGAATTTTCGAAATTTGTGTCGCTTTGCGTGGATCTTGGAGGAAAACGTTTTTGGATTCGGCGGAAGTTCGTTATGATTGAAATGTTCGCGGCGATGTTCGTGTCTGTTCGCGCGAACTAAGGTCTATCGGCATTTTTAGATCGATTATATTATACTAATTATCGGTCTCAAACATCTGCAACGAAACGCGAATTAAAACCCAAAAAATTTGCTTATAAACTCGAACAAAAATATCCAAATTACGGTCCTGTATTGTAAATATGAAACACGCGCGATTCTGTATCGTGAATTTTCGAAATTTGTGTCGCTTTGCGTGGATCTTGGAGGAAAACGTTTTTGGATTCGGCGGAAGTTCGTTATGATTGAAATGTTCGCGGCGAAGTTCGTGTCTGTTCGCGCGAACTAAGGTCTATCGGCATTTTTAGATCGATTATATTATACTAATTATCGGTCTCAAACATCTGCAACGAAACGCGAATTAAAACCCAAAAAATTTGCTTATAAACTCGAACAAAAATATCCAAATTACGGTCCTGTATTGTAAATATGAAACACGCGCGATTCTGTATCGTGAATTTTCGAAATTTGTGTCGCTTTGCGTGGATCTTGGAGGAAAACGTTTTTGGATTCGGCGGAAGTTCGTTATGATTGAAATGTTCGCGGCGAAGTTCGTGTCTGTTCGCGCGAACTAAGGTCTATCGGCATTTTTAGATCGATTATATTATACTAATTATCGGTCTCAAACATCTGCAACGAAACGCGAATTAAAACCCAAAAAATTTGCTTATAAACTCGAACAAAAATATCCAAATTACGGTCCTGTATTGTAAATATGAAACACGCGCGATTCTGTATCGTGAATTTTCGAAATTTGAGTCGCTTTCCGTGGATCTTGGAGGAAAACGTTTTTGGATTCGGCGGATGTTCGTTATGATTGAAATGTTCGCGGCGATGTTCGTGTCTGTTCGCGCGAACTAAGGTCTATCCGCTTATACTTACACGATGATAACGTTTGTGTAGAACCACATGAACCCGTAGATAAAAGCTTCTTTGTAGAATTGTTTGAAAAGGGCTTTCATCAGATTCGGTTTAGTTTTTTTTTCTTGCGATTTGCGAACTTCATCTTCCCAATAAACTTGGAGGGCGTCGGTTAAATTTTGAGATTTGTCTTTTTTCGACGATTTGTATAAATCTTCTATTTGTAAACCTTGTTTCACACCTTTTTTTATCAGTGGTACCACCCATCTGGAATAAAATGCGATGTAGTCGAAACGGATACATTTTGAGATTATTTTTTTTTTGAAAACTTACAGAATGAATAGTTTTGATAATGAACTGACACTTTTTTTAGGGTTTTCTGATAACAACGAATAAACGTAACCGGTGTCCATTTTGTTACTTAATGAAATGACGATATTTTATAAAAATTTTATCGTTTCCATATCTCGGTTCATTTCACGTCCGGTATCTTTTACACAAAGTTTGACTTTTTGAATTTCTTTGAAAAACGCCGTTTTTTTATTTTATTTATCATTAATTAGTTTATTTTTATCTATTTTTATGATATTTGTCAAGAAATAATTATAGTATAACAAGCTAAACAAGAAATTAATCAGTCATTATATCGTAAATGAATAATAGTGTTAAAAATTTTGGAAACACGTTATTTTTATTTTTTTTCAAATAATTATTCAATAAACAGGGTGGAAACACCTACGTTTCAATCATTTTAACAATTTTTTTTTCAAATTTCGAACTTTTTTTCGAAAATTTCGATTCGAGTTAATGCAGAATGGCCTAAAATTGATAAACACCGTTTTTTTATCTTATTTATGATTAGTTAGACTGTTTTTATCTATTTTTATGATATTTGTCAAGAAATAATTATAATATAACAAGCTAAACAAGAAATTAATCAACAATTATATCGTAAATGATTAATATTGTTAAAAATTTTGAAAACATGTTTTTTTTTTATTTTATTTTTCAAATAATTATTCAATAAACAGGGTGGAAACACCTACGTTTCAATCATTTTAACAATTTTTTTTTCAAATTTCGAACTTTTTTTCGAAAATTTCGATTCGAGTTAATGCAGAATGGCCTAAAATTGATAAACACCGTTTTTTTATCTTATTTATGATTAGTTAGACTGTTTTTATCTATTTTTATGATATTTGTCAAGAAATAATTATAATATAACAAGCTAAACAAGAAATTAATCAACAATTATATCGTAAATGATTAATATTGTTAAAAATTTTGAAAACATGTTTTTTTTTTATTTTATTTTTCAAATAATTATTCAATAAACAGGGTGGAAACACCCACGTTTGGATCGTTTTTGCCAATTTTTTTTCAAATTTCGAACTTTCTTCCGAAAATTTCGATTCGACTTAATATAGAGCGGCCTAAAATTGATAAACGCCGTTTTTTTAACTTATTTATCACTAATTAGCTTATTTTTATCTATTTTCATGATATTTGTCAAGAAATAATTATAATATAACAAGCTAAACAAGAAATTAATCAGCCATTATATCGTAAATGAATAATAATGTTAAAAATTTTGAAAACATGTTATTTTTATTTCTTTTTTTAATAATTATTCAATAAACAGAGTGGAAATACCTACGTTTTAATCGTTTTTCCCAATTTTTTTTCAAATTTCGAACTTTCTTTCGAAAATTTCGTTTCGAATTGATATAGTGTGGCCTAAAATTAATAAACGCCATTTTTTTTAACTTATTTGTCATTAATTAGTTTATTTTCATCTATTTTTATGATATTTCTGAAGAAATAGTTATAGTATAACAAGCTAAACCAGAAATTAATCAGCCATTATATCGTAAATAAATAATATATTCAAAATTTTGAAAAAATGTTTTTTATTATTATTTTTCCAAATAATAGTCCATTATACAGGGTGAAAACACCTAAATTTACCTATAAACTACGAAGGTAGGAAATTAATGAGTAGAAGCAGTATAAAAGAAAAATGTAGAGAATTAGAATAAATGGGGGATGCAATAAAACAACGTAGACCAAAAATCAATAAAAATATTCAAAAAGACATAATGACACTATGAAATTCCCTTTGAACAGTACTAGGACATTGGAAATCGGGAAAATTTCAGTTCCAAGCATTTTTAAAAAAAATATGAATCAAATAAAAACGATTTTGTACCTAGAACTGAATTTTGTGAATCAAAATGTCAATGTCATTGATGACGTATTAATCCACGCCATACACAAACTTTTCCACCTTTTCCAAACTCTTCTATTCCCATATCGATGATTCTTTAATCTATTTCCCAAATACTGAGATGTTTGTCCTATGTAGCGTCATATTTAGTACGAGGATCCATTTTTCGATGTAAACACTCAGAAAAATTGGTGAAAAGCGAGTGGAGGGGGCGTAGAGAAAAGCAGAGATACCCCAATGCATACCGGGCCGTTTTATGTATATACGAGGTGTGACAAAAATTAAACTCACCCGAAAAATAATTTCGCGAACACACCGGCTTTTTCTTTGGGATTTTCCAAAGTCAAATCGAATCCTAAATCCATCAGAAGTGGAATCGAAGAATCACTTCATAAAAAAAATTCATTATATCGGGAAAAAAAAATTTTCACAATATTTTCAAAAATTTAAATATATAAAAAAGTTTATGTCGTAGCGGTTGAAAATTTACTGGATATGGTTGGGTAATAGAGGAAATCGAACGTAGTAGATGTTTCCTCTACACCCACGATTCAACCGTGGGGGAAAGCTGCGCAATTATTAAATTAATTCGCACTCAGAAATACTAGAACCCGCTGAAGAATTTTCGTCACCAGTTTTCGGCAAAATGATGATGAAATAATCATTCGATCAGTAAATTTTTATTTTCTCAAATTGGTATGAACGTTTCGGGTGTTTGTGTGAAACTTCAGCGCCATAATTCAATTTTTTGGTGATATTAGCTGTGTAAAAAAACATTTTAGCTAAGAGATTGTTTTAAATTTCGTGTTTTCAATGGAATTACGTCAAAATTGAGGTCAAAAAATGATCCAGAATCGAAAAAAACACGCTAAACTTATAATTTCCTTCAATCACAGCTCAGCCACGGTATTTGCAGGATTTAGTTCGTTTTGACTTTATTTTTGATCACTCGAGGTTGATTTACATTTCTAAAATATTAATTTCAGTTATATATAAATTTATTTAAAGTTTTAAAAATGATCCTAACCTCATTTAATTCAAGTTTCTACAAAAACTATCAGGAATTGAGTGATAGAAAGTTTTTTATGATGTTTCGATCTGCAATGCAAAGTTTTTCCCATTTCACCATAAGATTTACGTTTTTACTTAGTATTTTCTACATAAAAGTATTTTTATTATGTTTGAATCTGTTTTGTGCAGAGGAAACTTTGCTATATCGGGGCCAAACGTCTGTACTACGTTTTATATGAAAGTTTTCACAATTTCTTACCAAGATTTACGTTTTTACTTAGTATTTTCTACATAAAAGTATTTTTATGATGTTTGAATCTGTTTTGTGCAGAGGAAACTTTGCTATATCGGGGCCAAACGTCTGTACTACGTTTTATATGAAAGTTTTCACAATTTCTTACCAAGATTTACGTTTTTACTTAGTATTTTCTACATAAAAGTATTTTTATGATGTTTGAATCTGTTTTGTGCAGAGGAAACTTTGCTATATCGGGGCCAAACGTCTGTACTACGTTTTATATGAAAGTTTTCACAATTTCTTACCAAGATTTACGTTTTTACTTAGTATTTTCTACATAAAAGTATTTTTATGATGTTTGAATCTGTTTTGTGCAGAGGAAACTTTGCTATATCGGGGCCAAACGTCTGATCTACCTTTTTTTAAGAAAGTTTTTATAATTTCTCTCTAAGATTTACGTTTTTTCGAAGTATTTTCTACATAAAAGTATTTTTATGATGTTTAGATCTGTTTTGTGCAGAGGAAACTTTGCTATATCGGGGCCAAACGTCTGATCTACCTTTTTTTAAGAAAGTTTTTATAATTTCTCTCTAAGATGTACGTTTTTTCGAAGTATTTTCTACATAAAAGTATTTTTATGATGTTTGAATCTGTTTTGTGCAGAGGAAACTTTGCTATATCGGGGCCAAACGTCTGATCTACCTTTTTTTAAGAAAGTTTTTATAATTTCTCTCTAAGATTTACGTTTTTTCGAAGTATTTTCTACATAAAAGTCTTTTTATGATGTTTGAATCTGTTTTGTGCAGAGGAAACTTTGCTATATCGGGGCCAAACGTCTGATCTACCTTTTTTTAAGAAAGTTTTTATAATTTCTCTCTAAGATTTACGTTTTTACTTAGTATTTTCTACATAAAAGTCTTTTTATGATGTTTGAATCTGTTTTGTGCAGAGGAAACTTTGCTATATCGGGGCCAAACGTCTGATCTACCTTTATTTAAGAAAGTTTTTATAATTTCTTACCAAGATTTACGTTTTTACTTAGTATTTTCTACATAAAAGTCTTTTTATGATGTTTAGATCTGTTTTGTGCAGAGGAAACTTTGCTATATCGGGGCCAAACGTCTGATCTACCTTTTTTTAAAAAAGTTTTTATAATTTCTCTCTAAGATTTACGTTTTTTCGAAGTATTTTCTACATAAAAGTCTTTTTATGATGTTTAGATCTGTTTTGTGCAGAGGAAACTTTGCTATATCGGGGCCAAACGTCTGATCTACCTTTTTTTAAGAAAGTTTTTATAATTTCTCTCTAAGATGTACGTTTTTTCGAAGTATTTTCTACATAAAAGTATTTTTATGATGTTTGAATCTGTTTTGTGCAGAGGAAACTTTGCTATATCGGGGCCAAACGTCTGATCTACCTTTTTTTAAGAAAGTTTTTATAATTTCTCTCTAAGATTTACGTTTTTACTTAGTATTTTCTACATAAAAGTCTTTTTATTATGTTTGAATCTGTTTTGTGCAGAGGAAACTTTGCTATATCGGGGCCAAACGTCTGATCTACCTTTTTTTAAGAAAGTTTTTATAATTTCTCTCTAAGATTTACGTTTTTTCGAAGTATTTTCTACATAAAAGTATTTTTATGATGTTTAGATCTGTTTTGTGCAGAGGAAACTTTGCTATATCGGGGCCAAACGTCTGATCTACCTTTTTTTAAGAAAGTTTTTATAATTTCTCTCTAAGATGTACGTTTTTTCGAAGTATTTTCTACATAAAAGTATTTTTATGATGTTTGAATCTGTTTTGTGCAGAGGAAACTTTGCTATATCGGGGCCAAACGTCTGATCTACCTTTTTTTAAGAAAGTTTTTATAATTTCTCTCTAAGATTTACGTTTTTTCGAAGTATTTTCTACATAAAAGTCTTTTTATGATGTTTGAATCTGTTTTGTGCAGAGGAAACTTTGCTATATCGGGGCCAAACGTCTGATCTACCTTTTTTTAAGAAAGTTTTTATAATTTCTCTCTAAGATTTACGTTTTTTCGAAGTATTTTCTACATAAAAGTCTTTTTATTATGTTTGAATCTGTTTTGTGCAGAGGAAACTTTGCTATATCGGGGCCAAACGTCTGATCTACCTTTTTTTAAGAAAGTTTTTATAATTTCTCTCTAAGATGTACGTTTTTTCGAAGTATTTTCTACATAAAAGTATTTTTATGATGTTTGAATCTGTTTTGTGCAGAGGAAACTTTGCTATATCGGGGCCAAACGTCTGATCTACCTTTTTTTAAGAAAGTTTTTATAATTTCTCTCTAAGATTTACGTTTTTACTTAGTATTTTCTACATAAAAGTCTTTTTATGATGTTTGAATCTGTTTTGTGCAGAGGAAACTTTGCTATATCGGGGCCAAACGTCTGATCTACCTTTTTTTAAGAAAGTTTTTATAATTTCTCTCTAAGATTTACGTTTTTACTTAGTATTTTCTACATAAAAGTCTTTTTATGATGTTTGGATCTGTTTTGTGCAGAGGGAACTTTGCTATATCGGGGCCAAACGTCTGATCTACCTTTTTTTAAGAAAGTTTTTATAATTTCTCTCTAAGATTTACGTTTTTACTTAGTATTTTCTACATAAAAGTCTTTTTATGATGTTTAGATCTGTTTTGTGCAGAGGAAACTTTGCTATATCGGGGCCAAACGTCTGATCTACCTTTATTTAAGAAAGTTTTTATAATTTCTTACCAAGATTTACGTTTTTACTTAGTATTTTCTACATAAAAGTATTTTTATGATGTTTGAATCTGTTTTGTGCAGAGGAAACTTTGCTATATCGGGGCCAAACGTCTGATCTACCTTTTTTTAAGAAAGTTTTTATAATTTCTTACCAAGATTTACGTTTTTACTTAGTATTTTCTACATAAAAGTCTTTTTATGATGTTTAGATCTGTTTTGTGCAGAGGAAACTTTGCTATATCGGGGCCAAACGTCTGATCTACCTTTATTTAAGAAAGTTTTTATAATTTCTTACCAAGATTTACGTTTTTACTTAGTATTTTCTACATAAAAGTATTTTTATGATGTTTGAATCTGTTTTGTGCAGAGGAAACTTTGCTATATCGGGGCCAAACGTCTGATCTACCTTTTTTTAAGAAAGTTTTTATAATTTCTTACCAAGATTTACGTTTTTACTTAGTATTTTCTACATAAAAGTCTTTTTATGATGTTTAGATCTGTTTTGTGCAGAGGAAACTTTGCTATATCGGGGCCAAACGTCTGATCTACCTTTATTTAAGAAAGTTTTTATAATTTCTCTCTAAGATTTACGTTTTTACTTAGTATTTTCTACATAAAAGTCTTTTTATGATGTTTAGATCTGTTTTGTGCAGAGGAAACTTTGCTATATCGGGGCCAAACGTCTGATCTACCTTTATTTAAGAAAGTTTTTATAATTTCTTACCAAGATTTACGTTTTTACTTAGTATTTTCTACATAAAAGTATTTTTATGATGTTTGAATCTGTTTTGTGCAGAGGAAACTTTGCTATATCGGGGCCAAACGTCTGATCTACCTTTTTTTAAGAAAGTTTTTCCCATTTCTCCCCAAGATTTACGTTTTTACATGGTATTTGCTCCAGAAATTTAATCAACTATCTAAAAATAATCAAACGAGAAAATCAAATTTGAAGGAAACGATTTCGAACAATTTCTATTGAGAATTTAATCATTCGATAACGGAAGGGCTTATCATCTAATGAAGGCTAATTAAAATGTTACAGCACGATAAAGAAATTATTGTAAACAAAACGTTTTTTTTTGGGGCGAGGGCAATGGGCACGAAATACCATTCATCATCATCATCATCATCATTATCTTCATCATCATCACCAAACAAACCATAACTTACATAATCGATGTCTTCTGTCATTAGAGTCTGTAATTTTCCATTTCTATCTTGTTTTTCACTTACTTTTATCTACTTTTATTCGTCTTCTATTCTCCCCTCATCGCTCGGTTTTAATTTTTTTCTTTTTATTTCACTTTTCGTATCTTATTTCTTTTCCCTATCCCCATACTTTTGTTTCCCCTTTTTTCGTTTCTATTTCTTTTTTCTGTATATTTCTGCTCGTTTTCATCCCTCCTTTCTCGTTCCATATTCCACTTTTTTTTGTCTTTCTCATTCTTCCCTTTCATTTTCTACTATTTTTCCTCGTCCTGCTTGTTATTCTCTTCCCTATTCTTCATCCTTTTGTTTTCGTTTTCTTTTCCTTTTTATTCCTTTTCTCTCACTTTTCGTTTATTTTTCTTTTTTCTATTATTCCTTCTACATATTTTTCTCATTCCGTATCTTATTCTTTCACCTATCTCCATCCTTTCGTTTCTTCTTTCTTTTAATTCTCCATTTTAATCCTTTTTCTCATTTTTTTTCGTATCCTTCTTCCGTTTATGCTCATTTTTTCTACTATTCCTTCCACCTCCGCCGAATTTTTGCTTTTCATTTCATTTTCCCGGATATTTTCGTTCCTCTTTCGTTTCCATCTTCCCTATTATTCTATTTTCGTTCCATATTCCACTTTTTTTGTCTCTCTCATTCTTCCCTTACATTTCCTACTATTTTCCCACAAATTTTCCTCGTCCTGCTTGTTATTCTCTTCCCTATTCCCATCCTTTTGTCTCCCTTTTCGTTTTCTTTTCCGTTTTATTCTTTTTTTCTCACTTTTCGTATCCTTTTTTCGTTTATGTTCATTTTTTCTTTTTTATTCTGTTTTATTACACATTTTTGTTTCTCTTTCGATTTCACCTCCCCTTTTTCGTAATTTCTCTTTTTCTCCACTTTCTCTTCATTCCATTGTTTCCCCTATTTCTGTATCTCCTTGATTATTCTCCTCTCCTGTTCCTCTTTTTTGTTTATTTCCGTTTCCCTTTTCCTTGTTTTACCTCCATTTGATTAATTTCGTTCTTTCTGTTAGTTTTTTCAATTCTTTCTTCTGTATACTCTTCGTACTTTAATCCTCTCTTGTATCCTTCTATTTCACGTTTTTCTTTTCTGTATCCTCTTTTTCTTTTTTTTTTTTTTTAAATATTTTCCCTGCTTTTTCCATTATCTTCGTCGTTTAGTTGCCATTTTCTTCCGATTTATTTTCGATTGTTTTTCTTTTTATTTTCTTTCTTTCTTCGTCCCCTTTCCCTTTTAGTCCCTTTTTGAAGGTTAAATTTTGAATAAAACTCCATTTTATCCAAATAAATTTATTAATAAACCAAAAATAAATACACACATTCGAAACGGAATCAGTTGTCTTCTTCTGCTACGCGTTTCTCGTAGGCCTTTTTGGCTACTTTTTTAAGTTCTTCCGCCATTCCGGGACTCGTTTCCATCACCATTTTATGGAAATAACCGTCTTCGATTTGTAGAAGGTTATGGGGATGATCGAATTCCACCATATTACCGAAACTCATCACCAGAACTTTATCGGAATCCATGATGGTGTTCAATCTGTGCGCTATGGTCAGTACCGTGCAGTCTTTGAACGCTTTACGTATCGTCGCTTGGATCAAAGAATCGGTTCTGCAACCGAAAAATTAATCAATTTCATCCTGCAACGGCTGAGAATGTCTTACCTTTGATCTACGTTGGCTGTAGCTTCGTCCAGTATCAAGATTTTGTTGTCTTTCAAAATAGCTCTCGCCAAACAGATCAATTGCCTTTGACCGAGACTGAAATTGGCGCCGCCTTCTGCTACCATGAAATCCAAAGAATCCACGCTTTCTTTCAACTCGACCTGGACAACGGAACAGAGTTTAGAAGGACTAATCGGTGTTGCCGCGACCCCAACTTACCAATTCTAGCGCGTCCCAGATCTTGTCGTCGTCGAATTCGCCGAAAGGATCCAAATTGTATCGTAGAGTTTCGGAAAACAAAACCGGTTCTTGGGGTATTATGGAAATCTTCTTTCGCAAATCCGTCAGTCCTAAATTTTGTATTTCGACTCTATCTATCAGGATAGAACCTTCCAAGGGAGCCAATCGAAATAGAGCGGAAATTAGAGAAGATTTTCCGGCTCCGGTTCGTCCCACTATACCGACCTAAAATCACCAAACCGATTTCCAACCCTGTACTCCTCTATTATTAACAATAACAACCCCGTAGTTCGTAAATATGAACAAAGTTGAACTGACGCGAGGACAAGGTTAATATAAAAGCTGATCTCACCTTTTCCCCGGGCCTTATGACAAAATTCAAATCTTTCAACACCGGCGGATCATCGGCGATGTACCTCAAACACAACCCTTTGAATTCTATGTTTCCCCTTCTCGGCCAAGTACCCTTCGGTCTTTTATCTGAAATAAACACAGAAAAAAAATCGATTTTCCATCGAATTTCCCCCCTCGATCCCCCAGGAACGATCGAATACCTCTCGGCGTCTCGAACGGCCCTTCGTTATCGATTTTCGTATACTGCAAAACCCTATCGACGCTTGTTAAATTATTTATAACTTCGGCGAGTTGTTTGGTACCGAATTGTAGAACCCCCGTTAGTACCATGCATTGAGAAATGGCCAGACCGGCTATACTGCCATCTACGGTGCTAACTGAAACATTTCATTTTAAATAAAATCGAAGGGGTACGATTAAAACGACGTTGTACCGGTGTCCCATATGACGAAACTGAAAGTAACCACCGCGAGCAGTACCATGACGATCAGATCTAACCAAAAACCGAATGCGTTCATGGAAGCTATGGTGTAGTACCACGCAGACGTGTGAACATCCTACGACAAACATTAATATCATCAGATCGATATTTTTACCAACTCGTCTATTGACGTAGATCGTGGAGCCGGTCATGTTCTATTAAAACAATCGCTTATTTATACTAAATTTTCTCGATAATTCGGATTGTAGAATGTAAAAACGGCCACCGCACTCTCTAAATGAGTTGTAAAAAGCGATATGAAGAAATTGTCGATGTATACATATAAAAAAGGGATTCGCCCGCTGTTTCTTCCATCTTTATATTCTATTAACGTAATAGAACAGGACCGGCTTCACGATTTACGTGAATAATTGTTAGAATACTCACTTGGTGACAGTCGAATTCATTTATGAGAACGTTTTCCGCATTCGAGGCTCTAATAGTAACAATTCCATTAAGGGTCGAATTTATATGAGAAAATACGGGGGATTTAGCTGAAATAATAATAAATATATGAAAAAATAAAAAAATTCAGTTCGAATAGAGACACAAAGCTGCAAAGCTGAGTTCCAAAAAAAGTAAAAATCGCTCCGAAATATCTTGTTGACTGTGAAGTATTTCCAAAAAAAGTAAAAATCGCTCCGAAATATCTTGTTGACTGTGAAGGAAGTATTTTCAAAAAAAATACAAATCGCTCCGAAATATCTTGTTGACTGTGAAGTATTTCCAAGAAAAATACAAATCGCTCCGAAATATCTTATTGACTGTGAAGTATTTTCAAAAAAAATACAAATCGCTCCGAAATATCTTGTTGACTGTGAAGTATTTCCAAGAAAAGTACAAATCGCTCCGAAATATCTTGTTGACTGTGAAGTATTTCCGAGAAAAGTACAAATCGCTCTGAAATATCTTGTTGACTGTGAAGTATTTCCGAGAAAAGTACAAATCGCTCCGAAATATCTTGTTGACTGTGAAGTATTTCCGAGAAAAGTACAAATCGCTCTGAAATATCTTGTTGACTGTGAAGTATTTCCGAGAAAAGTACAAATCGCTCCGAAATATCTTGTTGACTGTGAAGTATTTCCAAGAAAAGTACAAATCGCTCCGAAATATCTTGTTGACTGTGAAGTATTTCCGAGAAAAGTACAAATCGCTCCGAAATATCTTGTTGACTGTGAAGTATTTTCAAAAAAAATACAAATCGCTCCGAAATATCTTGTTGACTGTGAAGTATTTCCAAGAAAAGTACAAATCGCTCCGAAATATCTTGTTGACTGTGAAGTATTTTCAAAAAAAATACAAATCGCTCCGAAATATCTTGTTGACTGTGAAGTATTTCCAAGAAAAGTACAAATCGCTCCGAAATATCTTGTTGACTGTGAAGTATTTCCGAGAAAAGTACAAATCGCTCTGAAATATCTTGTTGACTGTGAAGTATTTTCAAAAAAAATACAAATCGCTCCGAAATATCTTGTTGACTGTGAAGTATTTCCAAGAAAAATACAAATCGCTCTGAAATATCTTGTTGACTGTGAAGTATTTTCAAAAAAAATACAAATCGCTCCGAAATATCTTGTTGACTGTGAAGTATTTCCAAGAAAAGTACAAATCGCTCCGAAATATCTTGTTGACTGTGAAGTATTTTCAAAAAAAATACAAATCGCTCCGAAATATCTTGTTGACTGTGAAGTATTTCCAAGAAAAATACAAATCGCTCCGAAATATCTTGTTGACTGTGAAGTATTTCCAAGAAAAGTACAAATCGCTCCGAAATATCTTGTTGACTGTGAAGTATTTCCAAAAAAAGTAAAAATCGCTCCGAAATATCTTGTTGACTGTGAAGGAAGTATTTTCAAAAAAAATACAAATCGCTCCGAAATATCTTGTTGACTGTGAAGTATTTCCAAGAAAAATACAAATCGCTCCGAAATATCTTATTGACTGTGAAGTATTTTCAAAAAAAATACAAATCGCTCCGAAATATCTTGTTGACTGTGAAGTATTTCCAAGAAAAGTACAAATCGCTCCGAAATATCTTGTTGACTGTGAAGTATTTCCAAGAAAAGTACAAATCGCTCCGAAATATCTTGTTGACTGTGAAGTATTTCCGAGAAAAGTACAAATCGCTCTGAAATATCTTGTTGACTGTGAAGTATTTTCAAAAAAAATACAAATCGCTCCGAAATATCTTGTTGACTGTGAAGTATTTCCAAGAAAAATACAAATCGCTCTGAAATATCTTGTTGACTGTGAAGTATTTTCAAAAAAAATACAAATCGCTCCGAAATATCTTGTTGACTGTGAAGTATTTCCAAGAAAAGTACAAATCGCTCCGAAATATCTTGTTGACTGTGAAGTATTTCCGAGAAAAGTACAAATCGCTCTGAAATATCTTGTTGACTGTGAAGTATTTTCAAAAAAAATACAAATCGCTCCGAAATATCTTGTTGACTGTGAAGTATTTCCAAGAAAAATACAAATCGCTCTGAAATATCTTGTTGACTGTGAAGTATTTTCAAAAAAAATACAAATCGCTCCGAAATATCTTGTTGACTGTGAAGTATTTCCAAGAAAAGTACAAATCGCTCCGAAATATCTTGTTGACTGTGAAGTATTTTCAAAAAAAATACAAATCGCTCCGAAATATCTTGTTGACTGTGAAGTATTTCCAAGAAAAATACAAATCGCTCCGAAATATCTTGTTGACTGTGAAGTATTTCCAAGAAAAGTACAAATCGCTCCGAAATATCTTGTTGACTGTGAAGTATTTTCAAAAAAAATACAAATCGCTCCGAAATATCTTGTTGACTGTGAAGTATTTCCAAGAAAAATACAAATCGCTCCGAAATATCTTGTTGACTGTGAAGTATTTCCAAAAAAAGTAAAAATCGCTCCGAAATATCTTGTTGACTGTGAAGGAAGTATTTTCAAAAAAAATACAAATCGCTCCGAAATATCTTGTTGACTGTGAAGTATTTCCAAGAAAAATACAAATCGCTCCGAAATATCTTATTGACTGTGAAGTATTTTCAAAAAAAATACAAATCGCTCCGAAATATCTTGTTGACTGTGAAGTATTTCCAAGAAAAGTACAAATCGCTCCGAAATATCTTGTTGACTGTGAAGTATTTCCGAGAAAAGTACAAATCGCTCTGAAATATCTTGTTGACTGTGAAGTATTTCCGAGAAAAGTACAAATCGCTCCGAAATATCTTGTTGACTGTGAAGTATTTTCAAAAAAAATACAAATCGCTCCGAAATATCTTGTTGACTGTGAAGTATTTTCAAAAAAAATACAAATCGCTCCGAAATATCTTGTTGACTGTGAAGTATTTCCAAGAAAAGTACAAATCGCTCCGAAATATCTTGTTGACTGTGAAGTATTTCCGAGAAAAGTACAAATCGCTCTGAAATATCTTGTTGACTGTGAAGTATTTTCAAAAAAAATACAAATCGCTCCGAAATATCTTGTTGACTGTGAAGTATTTCCAAGAAAAATACAAATCGCTCTGAAATATCTTGTTGACTGTGAAGTATTTTCAAAAAAAATACAAATCGCTCCGAAATATCTTGTTGACTGTGAAGTATTTCCAAGAAAAGTACAAATCGCTCCGAAATATCTTGTTGACTGTGAAGTATTTTCAAAAAAAATACAAATCGCTCCGAAATATCTTGTTGACTGTGAAGTATTTCCAAGAAAAATACAAATCGCTCCGAAATATCTTGTTGACTGTGAAGTATTTCCAAGAAAAGTACAAATCGCTCCGAAATATCTTGTTGACTGTGAAGTATTTTCAAAAAAAATACAAATCGCTCCGAAATATCTTGTTGACTGTGAAGTATTTCCAAGAAAAATACAAATCGCTCCGAAATATCTTGTTGACTGTGAAGTATTTCCAAAAAAAGTAAAAATCGCTCCGAAATATCTTGTTGACTGTGAAGGAAGTATTTTCAAAAAAAATACAAATCGCTCCGAAATATCTTGTTGACTGTGAAGTATTTCCAAGAAAAATACAAATCGCTCCGAAATATCTTATTGACTGTGAAGTATTTTCAAAAAAAATACAAATCGCTCCGAAATATCTTGTTGACTGTGAAGTATTTCCGAGAAAAGTACAAATCGCTCTGAAATATCTTGTTGACTGTGAAGTATTTCCGAGAAAAGTACAAATCGCTCCGAAATATCTTGTTGACTGTGAAGTATTTTCAAAAAAAATACAAATCGCTCCGAAATATCTTGTTGACTGTGAAGTATTTCCAAGAAAAATACAAATCGCTCCGAAATATCTTGTTGACTGTGAAGTATTTTCAAAAAAAATACAAATCGCTCCGAAATATCTTGTTGACTGTGAAGTATTTCCAAGAAAAATACAAATCGCTCCGAAATATCTTGTTGACTGTGAAGTATTTCCAAGAAAAGTACAAATCGCTCCGAAATATCTTGTTGACTGTGAAGTATTTTCAAAAAAAATACAAATCGCTCCGAAATATCTTGTTGACTGTGAAGTATTTCCAAGAAAAATACAAATCGCTCCGAAATATCTTGTTGACTGTGAAGTATTTTCAAAAAAAATACAAATCGCTCCGAAATATCTTGTTGACTGTGAAGTATTTCCAAGAAAAGTACAAATCGCTCCGAAATATCTTGTTGACTGTGAAGTATTTCCGAGAAAAGTACAAATCGCTCTGAAATATCTTGTTGACTGTGAAGTATTTTCAAAAAAAATACAAATCGCTCCGAAATATCTTGTTGACTGTGAAGTATTTCCAAGAAAAGTACAAATCGCTCCGAAATATCTTGTTGACTGTGAAGTATTTTCAAAAAAAATACAAATCGCTCCGAAATATCTTGTTGACTGTGAAGTATTTCCAAGAAAAATACAAATCGCTCCGAAATATCTTGTTGACTGTGAAGTATTTCCAAGAAAAGTACAAATCGCTCCGAAATATCTTGTTGACTGTGAAGTATTTTCAAAAAAAATACAAATCGCTCCGAAATATCTTGTTGACTGTGAAGTATTTCCAAGAAAAATACAAATCGCTCCGAAATATCTTGTTGACTGTGAAGTATTTTCAAAAAAAATACAAATCGCTCCGAAATATCTTGTTGACTGTGAAGTATTTCCAAGAAAAGTACAAATCGCTCCGAAATATCTTGTTGACTGTGAAGTATTTCCGAGAAAAGTACAAATCGCTCTGAAATATCTTGTTGACTGTGAAGTATTTTCAAAAAAAATACAAATCGCTCCGAAATATCTTGTTGACTGTAAAGTATTTCCAAGAAAAATACAAATCGCTCTGAAATATCTTGTTGACTGTGAAGTATTTTCAAAAAAAATACAAATCGCTCCGAAATATCTTGTTGACTGTGAAGTATTTCCAAGAAAAGTACAAATCGCTCCGAAATATCTTGTTGACTGTGAAGTATTTTCAAAAAAAATACAAATCGCTCCGAAATATCTTGTTGACTGTGAAGTATTTCCAAGAAAAATACAAATCGCTCCGAAATATCTTGTTGACTGTGAAGTATTTTCAAAAAAAATACAAATCGCTCCGAAATATCTTGTTGACTGTGAAGTATTTCCAAGAAAAGTACAAATCGCTCCGAAATATCTTGTTGACTGTGAAGTATTTTCAAAAAAAATACAAATCGCTCCGAAATATCTTGTTGACTGTGAAGTATTTTCAAAAAAAATACAAATCGCTCCGAAATATCTTGTTGACTGTGAAGTATTTCCAAGAAAAGTACAAATCGCTCCGAAATATCTTGTTGACTGTGAAGTATTTTCAAAAAAAATACAAATCGCTCCGAAATATCTTGTTGACTGTGAAGTATTTTCAAAAAAAATACAAATCGCTCCGAAATATCTTGTTGACTGTGAAGTATTTCCAAGAAAAGTACAAATCGCTCCGAAATATCTTGTTGACTGTGAAGTATTTTCAAAAAAAATACAAATCGCTCCGAAATATCTTGTTGACTGTGAAGTATTTTCAAAAAAATTACAAATCGCTCCGAAATATCCTGTTGACTGTGAAGTATTTTCAAAAAAAATACAAATCGCTCCGAAATATCTTGTTGACTGTGAAGTATTTTCAAAAAAAATACATATCGCTCCGAAATATCTTGTTGACTGTGAAGTATTTCCAAGAAAAGTACAAATCGCTCCGAAATATCTTGTTGACTGTGAAGTATTTTCAAAAAAAATACAAATCGCTCCGAAATATCTTGTTGACTGTGAAGTATTTCCAAGAAAAGTACAAATCGCTCCGAAATATCTTGTTGACTGTGAAGTATTTTCAAAAAAAATACAAATCGCTCCGAAATATCTTGTTGACTGTGAAGTATTTTCAAAAAAAGTACAAATCGCTCCGAAATATCTTGTTGACTGTGAAGTATTTCCAAGAAAAGTACAAATCGCTCTAGTTTTGATAAACTTTGGTTCACTTCTGGTCCAAATCATCTTGTTTCTTCCACAGGAACCTAAACAGATACATCATCAGTTGTTTATCCCCAAATAACTTCCTGATATGCTTCCAACCAAATTGTATCGTCCTAGATTCACAAAGGGATAGTTGTGGTTGCCCGTGAGGCGTTCGAAGTGTTCCCAGGATAGGTTAAATTCACCAACCATTTAACCCATGGAATTATTAGTGACTTATCGGTTTTCGGGAAAGGAAAATAGGAAACGGTAGTATTCCAATTAGAACTCAGATACTTACCGATACCTTCTATGTGTTTTAGAGTTCTAGCAGTCACCAAATACCAATCTCTGAATTTTAAATAAACTATACCCAAAATAACGAGGATTATCACCATAAAAGGACTCGAAATAACAATATTAACCAGAACCCCAGCCAGTATCAAAAAAATCTGTAAGAAATATCGATAATATCCTCGATTTATAAATATAGCGTTCTCTACCTTACCGACAGAGCGTCTAATAGAACCCTCGGTAGTACCTCGTCTATGGCGCCGATATCTTTCGAAAATCTGTTCAAAATCCTCCCGCTCGGGTTGGTATCGAAAAACCTCATCGGAGCTTTGAGTAACTTATGGAACATCATGGAATGAAGATTTTTCGACGATAACATACAAGCTTTCGCGAATAAAAACGTTCTGCTTATAACAAACAAAACGGCCAATATCAACAGAGCCCCGTAGATGTACATGGCGTACGTCGTTTTGATCAATCTCTCCACGGTACCGTCGTTCAATAAGACGAAATCGTACAAATCGTCGATGTCGATTGAGGGAAAGAAAAAACCGGTACCGCCATCAGAACTCGTCCTGTTCGAAGAACCATCGGTGCCGTTTCCGTACCGAATAGGGGCGGTACCCATCCGGAGGGTTGTGCTATTTGTAACTCCGCCTACTTCGGGGCGGGGAGGCGGTGTGACGTAAATTAACCCGTCCGAATGTCGTAGTTGTTCTTGGGATGTCCTGGAATGTCGTAAAAAAGTACTTTCGGGATAACTGCTTCCGCGAGAACTAACTCACCATCTTGTTAACCATTGGTCGATCGCTACAAGTACCGCTTGGGATCCTACTAGGAGAAATATCACGAAGGAAACTAATGCGATGTTTCTGGTCGAGGACATGTAGCTCCAAAGAGGTTTACTGTTCGGATCCTCGCCTGATTCTTCTTCTGCGATTTGGTCGTCTTCTTGTAAAGTGTCGCTCTGCAAGAAATTTATATAACGAACATTTTGCCAAGGGCAAAAAATCCGAAAACCGAAAAAATCGCTTATTTCTCTTCGATAATGTATATGAAGATTTTTTTTCGAAGAATATCGTTAAAAATGGATACAAAAACGAATAATTTAAAAAAAAGGGTACCTAACCTAAAAAAAACAAATTTTCCATTTTTCATGTTAAAATATGATTAGACCTCAGTTTTTGGTTAAATTTTTCCTTTTTGTATGTATCATGGCTTATATATGCAAAAAAATATTGAATCTTCGGTTTTGAAACTAATTTTCACCTCAATATATCAAAAATATTATAATTCTATTTTTCATAATCGACGCCACTGCTAAACATTTACCGTATTGATTTAACCGAATTAAGAAGAAAACTGATGGAAAATTTTTCTAAAATCTACTCAGAATAATAAAAAACAAATGAAATTATGTTAGTAAACTAAAATATTGATATTTATATCGAGAAAAACAGAAAAAGATATTTCAACATTTACTATTAATTTAGAAAACGATACGCACGCCACTGATCGTTTGAAGGTTCGATACAACTCATAAGTGCAAGCTTACGTCATCTTCGTCTGCGGAAGCAAATTATATCAATTTACTTTAAATTTCGGAAACTGTACAGTGCAAAAAACAAATTTGATTATTTATCGATAATAATAATATAACTAAATACGTTTTGTATTTTACATCAATTTCATAAATATTTATTTAATTATATATATCTTTATATACTAATAAACACAGGTCAATTATTTCTAGTAATAAAAGAAGAAGAATTGTAAAGTTAGTTTATAAAAATGGAGGTACTGTTATTTCGTATTTGTGTTTGTTTTAAATTAAAAATAAATTGTTTGATGAAACAAAACATAAAATACGAGTGATGTGATTATTAAGGATAGTTTTTTTTAATCAGAATGTATGGTAAGTACGTATAAGTTATATCTATATCTCCTTGTAATGATTTAACTATTTATAATGTGCATACATAAAATATTGATCAAAAACTTGATGAATATATATATATATATATATATATACAGTGTTAATTCAAATTTAATACTTACGCTAGTAGATGAAATATTCTTAAAACATATTCCCAAGAAAAAACTTTCCATTTGCTATTAACATCAACTTTAAAAATTACATTTTTATAACCAGATTAAAACTTTGAAGGTATACGTAAAATGTGTTGCCTATTGTATAACCTTACCATAGAACTCGATTATTTTTCTATCGACTTACGAGTAAATTTCGTAACAGTAAAACCATCGATCTTATCTATAATATTTGTGATTCGATGAGAGTAGGCAGAATAGCGCCAATAAAAAAAGAAGAAGAAAAAGAAGATTGTTTTGTAGGTATCTTAAACGATTGAATAAATACTTATAATTTAAGTTTGTGTGTGTTTTGAATAGAAAAAAATAAAAAATTACAACATACAAGTAAGGATAATGAATGAATTCAATTTTATAGTGAGGTTACGGTTTAAATTCGTTTTTTATTATATTAAATACTCGATTTAATAGTTGTTTATATCTAATATTTCACGCAAATTATATCAATTTACTTTAAATAATTTCGGAAACTGTACAGTGCAAGAAAAAATTTGATTATTTATCGATAATAATAATATAACTAAATACGTTTTGTATTTTACATTAATTTCATAAATATTTATTTAATAATATATATCTGTGTATACTAATAAACAAAGGTCAATTATTTCTAGTAATAAAAGAAGAAGAATTGTGAAGTTAGTTTATAAAATGGAGTTACTGTTATTTCTTTTTTGTGTTTTAAATTAAAAATAATTATTGTTTGATGAAACAAATTATAAAATACGAGTGATGTGATTATTAAGGATAGTTTTTTTTTTAATCAGAATGTATGGTAAGTACGTATAAGTTATATCTATATCTCCTTGTTATGATTTAACTATTTACAATGTACATACATACAATATTGATCACAAACTTGATGAATATATATATATATATATATATATATATATATATATATATATATATATATATATATATATATATATATATATATATATATATATATATATATATACAGTGTTAATTCAAATTTAATACTTACGCTAGCAGATGAAATTGTTGACATTTTTCTACCAGATACGGACGAAAACTTCCTTCCACCGTCTGAAGTGAGTGAAAATTTCCTTGATCCTTCCGTAGATGACGAAAATCGTCTAGTTGTTTCAAAATTAGTAGTTTCCGGTGGAGGAACTTCTTCTTTCTTTTCATCAGTCTCGTCTGCTTTCACTAATAATTTCGTAAAATCCAAATTACAACTGGTTAGCTCTTGAAATGTTCCTTGAGCTTCGATTAAACCCTTAACGAAAAAAAATATATCGTTTCATACCAGGAAAATAAAATCTTCACTTACTTCGTTCATAACTATAATCAAATCGGCTTTTTTTAAATATTGTAGTTGATGTGTAACTAGAATTCTGGTTTTTCCTTGTAAATGCTGGAAAATACACTGTTCGAACAGGTGTTTTCCCACGTGGGTATCAACAGCTGATAAAGGATCATCTAATAAGTAGATATCAGCTTTTCTATATATAGCTCTAGCCAGATTAATTCTAGCTCTTTGTCCTCCGCTTAAAGACACTCCTTTTTCACCTGTAAATATTTTTTCGTGTAAAATTCGTTTTATATGAGAGTTACTACTTAAGTTTTAGTTTGAAGAATGATTTGTTGTCTGTGGTTGGTCTCCCTGATTTTTTCAACAGATTTAACCGTTATCTAATGGAAAGGTGTCGGAAAGATGCTTGGAAGTGTTTTTTTGTTGGATTTGGTTCGTTTTGAGATACCCATACAGGGTGTGTTTTGGTTTTGGGTGCATGATTCGTTTTATAAAGCACTGCAAACGAATTTTGAGTTTTTGAGCGTTTGTTAAATTATGTGGTATCAAAAGGGGAAGCAATTTGATTGATTCACATCTCAAAACATAAGTAGCAACCCTCGTAACTTGATTTAAGCCGTTCTTACCTACAATAGTTTTATCACCGTGTGGAAATTGTTCAAAATCTCTTTCCAAAGCACAGACTTTGATAACTTTAGCATACCATTTTTTATCGTAAAGATTACCGAATAAAATATTGTTTCGAACTGTCGACTGAAACAACCACGGTTCTTGGGAACTGTAAGAAACATTACCTCCAACTTGAACAGTACCACGCGTGGCGGGTAATTCCCCCAAAATTAACTAAAAACTCTATTAATAATCGAATTTTTATTATTAAATGTATATTTACCTGTAGTAAGGAACTTTTTCCCGCCCCTACCGGCCCAACTATCGCGCATAAAGTACCAGCTGGTATTTTGAGATTAATATCGTCTAACGTATGCCCCAAGTCCGTCCACGAAGCAACCACGTCCACAATAGTCACACCAGTCTTCTTTATATCTTTTATTATATCTTCTTCTTTCTCTTCCATAACCAAAAACGATTCTAATCTTTTAATAGATATCAAAGTTTCCACAAATGTACTTAAAGCCAAAGGAAAAAACACGGCCATTGCTAGTTGTAGTAAACTGAACGCTTGCGCCAAAGAAAACACTATATCGGCAGAAATGACGTTTCCTAAAATGAAAATAACATGGAATGGCATCTTGTAGATTTCCAAGTTGCCAGATATCTATATTTAAATCGTTTGCATTAACATATCAGCTGGTATTGAGACGTAGTAACGTTTCCTACTGAGTTTCTGAACTTCTACTTCAATCCACACGAACTGTAGGTTTGATTACCAGTGAAAAATACTAGCGTTGATTCTAGATAACCGCCGTTTTGTCCCGGGTCTGATTAACTACTACTAAATTCAGTTTTAAAAAAAAAAATAACTTACCGATGAGGATAAAAGTGATGATGGTGGTAAATAGGCATAATCTATCTGAAAATACCATACAACTCGAATAAACTCCTCTTAAATATGTAGCAGACGTTATATCCTTCATTTCGTAACACCTAGATAATTCGACCAATTTTTCAAAAGGTTTTTCCCAACCGTACATCTTGATGACTTGTATGCCAGCTATGATTTCGCTCATTAATTTCACTCTGCCATCGGTTCTTTTCGAAATACTTTCACGTAAACGTCCCACGAATTTTGTAAGAAAAGCTACAACAATATTTGAAACGAATCGATTATTAGTGGACAAGAATATATTGTCTTGGTAATTAAAAGTCAATTGTATTCGATAACATACAATTTGATATTTATTTTGAGAAATAATTAGAAATATCTTACATTGTAGGGGTACTGTTACTACCACCATGGTTACTATCCCGGTTACGGATGCAATTCCCACTTGGCTGTATACTACGAATAGTAAAACGACGACTTGAAAGGGCATCACCCAAATACCGTGTATCACAGGTAAAGATAAATCGAAACGGACCATATCGTTCGATAATAAATTGACTATTTGACCGGAAGCTGTTTGACCTAAAGATTTCTGATTTAAACGAATTATCTGAAATGGAAAAATTTTCGATATTACACACTCATATTTTGTTTGATTTGTACCGTTTTACCTTTCTGTAAAGCAAAGATGATAGAGCTACTCGTATTCTCATCCCAACCGCACCCATAGAAAACATAGTATGATGCAAAATGAGCAAAGATAAAAACGATGTCAATATTAAACCCAGACCATAATAATACATATCGCCTATATTCCTATCGCCATTATTCAAAAATAATTTGATCAGTTTCGCGAGAATTATTGGTCTTAAACATCTAAAAACAAAATTAAATATAAAACACAAAGTTACAAAAATTATGTTTTGCAATGATAAACTTGATTTGATAACGTTGTATGAAAAATAGCAATTCTACCTTCGTTAAAGTCAACGTGGCAACGTTGTCGAAAAATTATGACCGCTGTTATTTAACGTCTTGCTAGAATCATTACAGAAAGTAACAACTACGATCCTGGTATATACAACTAACGAACTTTGTTTTATTAAAATATATAACTATTTAAATTAATTAATAAATAATATATTAATTAAACTGAGTGTTTTTGTTTCCCCAAATTCCCATTGTACAAAGAAATCATACGTATATATGTCAAATTTTAATTTTATCCGGTATAAAAATCAAAATCATAAATTTCCTCTATAATCCGTAATATTCTTAAAACATATTCCCAAGAAAAAACTTTCCATTTGCTATTAACATCAACTTTAAAAATTACATTTTTATGACCTGATTAAAACTTTGAATGTATACGTAAAATGTGTTGCCTATACGGAATATAATCGTTACTATTGTATAACTTTACCATAGAACTCGATTATTTTTCTACGGTCTTACTAATATAATTCGTAACAGTAAAACCATCGATCTTATCTATGATATTTGTGATTCGATAAGAGTAGGCAGAATAGCGCCAATAAAAAAAGAAGATTGTTTTGTAGGCATACTTAAAACGATTGAATAAATACTTATAATTTAAGTTTGTGTGTGTTTTGAATAGAAAAAAATAAAAAATTACAACATACAGGTAAGGATAATCAATGAATTCAATTTTATAGTGAGATTACGATTTAAATTCGTTTTTTATTATATTAAATACTCGATTTAATAGTTGTTTATATCTAATATTTCACACTAAAATATATATTAAATATTTATAAAGTAGTAATATTTTTAAAATGTTAATATTTCATACGTTTTACTTATCAATTGAATACTTACAAAACAAAGACATTAGAGAAAAACCAAAGGAAACCATACACCATACTTTCACCATAAAACTGTTTGATTATTACTTTCATCAAACTGGGTTTCACTTTTTTGTGTTTGGCCCTTTTAACTTCTTCATCCCAATATCTTTCTATTTTATCTGTTAATAATTCAGACTGATCTTTTTCCAACACTCGATATAAACCCTCGATTTCCAAATTGTGTCTTACGCATCTTTTAATCATAGGAATCACCCATCTGAATAAATAAAAAATTAATTCCAGTTATTTTAATTCGTGGATAGTGAATTCAAAGTATTGGAGAAAAGTATTTTTTTATATCAAATATTACTAGTAGCTCCAATCTCATATTACTACGAGAATTTTTTGGAAAAAGTATAACAAAGGAAAGAAAAATCGTAAAAAAGGTGATTTCAAAATTTATTTCCTTGAAGTACGATTTAATGCAATACTTGGTGGTATTGAGTGTTGTATAACTTGTGGATTTGTATAATTATACAAGATGTAATCGAAATGTGACATTTCGAATTAATTCCCATTGTAAATTACGAAATAGAAATGAATTTAAAAAAGTATACAGGGTGTTCAGGAAATTATAATGAATGTACGTTAATTTAAAAATTGAAAATCATCGTGAATATTTTATAAAATACGAAAATGAATATAATTTTTCAATTTAGTTACTATACAGGCTGTCCTAATGAAATTACGAATCTGAATTATAGTATAGACGTTACAAAATTTATTTATTAGTAATATAAAGTCGATTTTTCTTGGTACTTACCCGAAGAATATCCTTGAGAATACATTGGCATTTCTTTTAGGATTATCTAGGGTTAGAGTAAATCCTAAATCCATTATGGGTGGATTATTTCACTGAAGAACCATTTAAAAAAGATTTTAAGCTATTTCTTATTAATTATGTAATGAAAAAAATGAATTAACCGTTAAGGACAATGCTTTTCCATTCGAAATAAGCGACTGGAAATTGGTTTAAAAAAGAACAGGAAAAAACTATTGTGAAATTGATATTTTTCTAATTCCGCTGATTAAAATCGTTTCAAGGTAATAAAAAAGAACATTTAGTTCAACTTAACTTGAAAATTATCCCGAACGCGATAAATTCACAGTGATTACAAAACGCTGGAATAATATACAGGGATGGATTTGAGAATATTTGCTGGGAATTTAAATAATAATAAATTTGTACAAAAATGTTTGTAAAGGAGTAGTACACGTGTTATGTATAAAATAAAATTCCAATTTCAATAATAGTACAGTCAAAATAGTCGAAAAAAATAACGGTCAAAGAATGGTACGAAATTTTTTTATTATAACTAATTGGATATGGTAAAAATCTAGAAAAAAAAAATCACAAATTTGACCTTGAGTAACCTTTTATTTACACGTGAAATCGATGACGGCTTCTGGAAAATTATTTGTATCAATAAACCCAATTTTTTTCAAAATGTCTAAAAACTGTAAAAAGATTGGGAAAAAAATGAAATGAAATGATAATTTTTTTGGATGTATATATATAATAAAATGAGAATCTAATTAAAAAAAATTACTAATGTCGATAATACCGATTGATTATCACGAATTTTATCAAAAGAATGAAGGCTATTCAAACTTCTTAAATGATTGCTTGATATGATATAAATTAAAATATACCAGCGAGCAAAAAAACGCTTTTCCATCCATCGAATCACTTTCTTCACTAGATCTTGTTCGCTGCTACCACATTCTTCTATTAACGCCATTTTGAGAGCCGATTTCGTGACCTTTAGACACTCGATACGATTTAAATCTAATCTACGCGATGTCAAATCCACAGCGGCCATTTTGAGATCCGTACAGAACCTGCATCATATTCGTAAGAATCGTCCTGCATTAGCAAAATGTTTTCGTCGATAAATCTCACGTAAGGAACGACTCGAACCCTTAAAATTATTTCTATGTCGTTGATAACTAACAGTTTCAGTAAAAACTGGTGTTTTGAAGACTAATCCTCTTCTGGAGCTACCATGCAGGCACAGTTTGCTTTCGTTTGAGAATAGAAGGGTAGAGAACGGACCCCCCAGTCCAATTAACTTATTTGGGGTTACTTTGGGGTCAGTAGTGGACACAATGTCTTTTGTCCAGCCACTCGCAACCTTTCCTCGAGTTTCTTTAGGCTCGTGTCGGTTTCTGGGATGTACCGACGATGGATCGGTCATCTCTTGATTAGTGCTCTAGTCACTTCTCGCTCGCGAGTGCAATTTTTAAATTCGTTTAGGCTGGATTCGGTCGTTTGTTTTGATATTGAAGCTTTTTGTGGTTTTTTATCGTAATCTGAAATTATAATTTTCTGGATTTCTGTTTCGAAAAGAGGATATCGACTTCCGGCTTTAGATATTGCTAATCTGAATTCCGTAACATCCCAGTGAAATTTGCTTACAATACAATACTAAGTATAAGTAAAGAAAGTAAAAAACTGTTTATTATAAAGATGAACGTTGGAGCTATGAACTGGGCGCCATTTTGCACGACAAAAAGGCGTTGACGTCATGTTTTTAGAAGATGCAATTCAATATTCGTCGATGCTTTAGCCACTGTAGCGGTTGTTTTCTTAAAAAAATGGAAATTGCGTTCTTGAATCACCAAAATTCGAAATAATTTATTTTTTTATTTAATGTGACGTAAGGATAAAAATATGGAACAAAAGGAAAAATATTTTTTTTTTTACAAATAAATTTCATCAACTACAAAACTAAATATTTCAAGTGAATCTTATTCGTAGTCTTAAATTGTTGTTTTTATTAAATTTTGTACGGGTTCCAAAAAAATAATCGGGATTAATTCGTATCATTTCCGTTTTTTTTATTCATATACGCGTTACGAGAGATTTCTTTGAGTTGTTCGGTCATCGAAGGCCCGGTTTCCATCACCAATTTATGGAAATAACCGTCTTCGATTTGTAGAAGGTTATGGGGATGATCGAATTCCACCATATTACCGAAACTCATCACCAGAACTTTATCGGAATCCATGATGGTGTTCAATCTGTGCGCTATGGTCAGTACCGTGCAGTCTTTGAACATTCTACGTATCGTTAATTGTATTAAAGAATCCGTCCTAGAAAAAAAAATAATTATATATATATACAAACCCTAACATTACGAAAAAAGTACAAAATCCCTAAAAGAAGACTCTAAAAAACTCGAAAGAGAATGTGAATGCTTAGTTCTAACCAAAAAAGGACCTTAAGTTTCAAGATAAACATCAAGGACAAATTTAGAGATCACGAATGGTTGGTTCTAACCAAAACAGGACCTTAAGGCTCAAGATAAACATCAAGGACAAATTTAGAGAACCTTATTGCTTGTATCTAACCAAAACTGGACCTTAAGTTTCACTAGTAGTGTATATCCAGTCGGTACGTTGGCATATTGCTTGTCTATTCCAAATTTTTGGCAGCTGCATGATAGTAGAGGCAAACCATTATCCCAGACTTTGGAGAGAGAGTTAAAATCAACACGAAATCCCCAAAAATTACCCTTAGATTCAAGTCAAGCCATAAGAAAACTCGATAACCTCATATTTCATAGACAAATTCAGAGTTATACATCGATAAAGTTTTAGAGAAAGCGAATACTTGGTGTTAATCACAGAAAGACCTCAAGACTCGAGTAGACCTACGAAAAGACAAAGTAACTTCGTATTTCATAGACGAATGACGAGCTAAACACAAAGTGACTTTAATCCTTTCGGAATGTCCAACAGGAGACGCGAATTACAATGACGTCCTACTGGAACGTAATGGGATAACGTGCAATAGATAAAATTGTCTTACCTTTGATCTACGTTGGCTGTAGCTTCGTCCAATATCAAGATTTTATTGTTTTTCAAAATAGCTCTCGCCAAACAGATCAATTGCCTTTGACCTACGCTGAAATTACCTCCTCCTTCTGCTACCATAAACTCCAAAGAATCCACGCTATCCCTCAACTCGACCTTAAATAATTCCCATTATAATAAATTTTTTTCTTTTTAAACTTGTTTTTATTACTTCCTCTAACGCCCTCCAAAGTTCTTTATCTTCGAATTGGTCGAAAGGATCCAAATTGTACCGTAGAGTTTCGGAAAACAAAACCGGTTCCTGGGGAATTATGGAAATCTTCTTCCGCAAATCCGTCAATCCTAGAGACGCAATATCCACTCCATCCACAAATATAGAGCCTTCCAATGGAGCTAAACGGAATAGGGCGGAAATCAGAGACGATTTCCCCGCACCGGTTCGTCCTACTATACCGACCTAAAAAAGAAAAACCGCGTGATCAATTCCGGAATACACGAAGTGTCTTACTACCTTTTCACCAGGTTCGATGACGAATTTCAAATTTTTCAAAACCGCCGCTTCGGTTTCGGCGTATCTCAAAGAGGCGTTCCTGAATTCGAGAAAACCTTCAACGGGCCAAGGCTGCTTAGGCGTATTTCCTACAAAAAAATACAAATTAGATCGAGAAGAATCGATGATTGGGGCTTGATCACCTGGCGGGGTCTCGAACGGACCTTCCTTATCCAAATTGGTATATTGCAAAACTCTTTCGACGCTAGTCAATTGGTTAATCACTTCGGCCGTTTGTCGTATCCCGTACTGCAGCATACCGGTTAAAACTAGACTTTGCGATACGGCCAATCCCACAAGACTTCCATTTACCTCGGTATCTTAAAATTTATTTTGTTTTTTTAAACAATGGACGTTCGATTTTTCGTTATATCGACTTACAATTTGCTAAAACGGCGAACGTGAAAGTAACGCACGCCAAAAAGATCACGGCTATTATATCGAGCCATAATCCGAACGCACCCACGCACGCTATTGTCAAATACCAAGCGGAAGTGTGGACATCCTGTAATAATTAGAACTTGTAAGTTGTACAACGTCGAGGTCGAGCTGGAATAACCTCAATATAACCCAGATTTAGTTTCCTCGGACTTTGTTTTGTATACGGAGCATAATTCGGTCTCCAACTACTACTAAGGTCGCGTTGAGCAGATTCCCAACACGCGGGAAGGAAAAATCTCGCGCCGACTGTATGGATCGGGGTGCGGGTAATTCAAGTGGCGCAGTCGAATAGGATCTTTGGGAGTTTCGAGGTGTGAGGGAGTGGATGTGCTTAGCGTTGGATAATTAGTGGAATGCGGTGGACGAAACCGAGGCTATTTGAGGATGTTAGCCTTGATTTGAGTTTCTAATTGTTGCACCGCACTGCATATTATAGTTTAGAATTTTTTTTTACTCACTTGATGATTATCGAATTCGTTTATTAGCAGTTGCTCCGCGTTTGAGGATCTTATAGTTTTGATACCGTTCAAGGACGAATTGACGTGCGAAAAAACCGGCGATTTCGCTGGAATTTTGGTTAAAAAAAAAAAAACAAAGTGAAAATATTAAATTATTGAAAATATTGTTTATACCTACTTATTCCTTCTAGATGTTTAAGTATTTTGGCGATTTCTATGTACCACTTCCTGAATTTCAAAAATACGTATCCTAATACGATAATTGCGATGATCATGTACGCGTTCGAAAGGACTATATTTATCAAAAGTCCTGCCATTACTAGGAATATCTGAAATAAATAATTTTTTTTAATTTTTGTCGAAATGGTCGTTGAAAAAAAAAAGAAAAATTGTTTATAGATAAAAAAAAATATGAAATCTGGACGTACATTGAGCTACGGGGACCTTAAGGCTCTAGATAAACATCAAGGACAAATTTAGAGATCACGAATGGTTGGTTCTAACCAAAACAGGACCTTAGTTTCCAAATAAACATCAAGGATAAATTTAGAGAACGTGAATGTTTGTTTCTAACGAAAAAAGGACCTTAAGGTTCAAGATAAACATCAAGGACAAATTTAGGGGTTTAGAATGGTTGGTTCTAACAAAAAAAGGACCTTAAGTTTCTAAATAAACATCAAGGACAAATTTAGAGAACGTGAATGTTTATTTCTAACGAAAACAGGACCTTAAGGTTCAAAATAAATATCAAGGACAAATTTAGAGAACGTGAATATTTATTTCTAACGAAAACAGAACCTTAAGGTTCAAAATAAACATCAAGGACAAATTTAGAGAACGTGAATATTTATTTCTAACGAAAACAGGACCTTAAGGTTCAAAATAAACATCATGATGTGAATGTTTGTTTCTAACGAAAAAAGGACCTTAAGGTTCAAGATAAACATCAAGGACAAATTTAGAGGTTTAGAATGGTTGGTTCTAACAAAAAAAGGACCTTAAGTTTCTAAATAAACATCAAGGACAAATTTAGAGAACGTGAATGTTTATTTCTAACGGAAACTGGACCCTAAGGTTCAAAATAAATATCAAGGACAAATTTAGAGAACGTGAATGTTTGTTTCTAACGAAAAAAGGACCTTAAGGTTCAAGATAAACATCAAGGACAAATTTAGGGGTTTAGAATGGTTGGTTCTAACAAAAAAAGGACCTTAAGTTTCTAAATAAACATCAAGGACAAATTTAGAGAACGTGAATGTTTATTTCTAACGGAAACTGGACCCTAAGGTTCAAAATAAATATCAAGGACAAATTTAGAGAACGTGAATGTTTGTTTCTAACGAAAAAAGGACCTTAAGGTTCAAGATAAACATCAAGGACAAATTTAGAGGTTTAGAATGGTTGGTTCTAACAAAAAAAGGACCTTAAGTTTCTAAATAAACATCAAGGACAAATTTAGAGAACGTGAATGTTTATTTCTAACGGAAACTGGACCCTAAGGTTCAAAATAAATATCAAGGACAAATTTAGAGAACGTGAATGTTTGTTTCTAACGAAAAAAGGACCTTAAGGTTCAAGATAAACATCAAGGACAAATTTAGGGGTTTAGAATGGTTGGTTCTAACAAAAAAAGGACCTTAAGTTTCTAAATAAACATCAAGGACAAATTTAGAGAACGTGAATGTTTATTTCTAACGGAAACTGGACCTTAAGACTCAAAATAAACATCAAGGACAAATTTAGAGAACGTGAATATTTATTTCTAACGAAAACAGAACCTTAAGGTTCAAAATAAACATCAAGGACAAATTTAGAGAACGTGAATATTTATTTCTAACGAAAACAGGACCTGAAGGTTCAAAATAAACATCATGATGTGAATGTTTGTTTCTAACGAAAAAAGGACCTTAAGGTTCAAGATAAACATCAAGGACAAATTTAGAGAACGTGAATGTTTGTTTCTAACGAAAAAAGGACCTTAAGGTTCAAGATAAACATCAAGGACAAATTTAGGGGTTTAGAATGGTTGGTTCTAACAAAAAAAGGACCTTAAGTTTCTAAATAAACATCAAGGACAAATTTAGAGAACGTGAATGCGTCGTTTTAACCAAAAAAGGACCTTAAGACTCAACTAAGACACAAAATCATAAATCCTAAACTAACTGCACTCAAAATGCTTCAACTCCCAAACTAATAGTATGACATCTGTCAGATTTAAACATTTGTCTTTTGGAGGTTAAGTTTAACTTAAAATCGTATGTATTTAATACTACTAGCGCCACCTATACGTCATTTTATCAACTTTATTATAATATATTAAAAAATTTGTAAAAGAATGTAAATATGGATTTACCTGTACTGCATCTAGTAGTACTCTAGGTAGTACTTCATCTATGGCTCCCATGTCCTTGGAAAATCTGTTGAGTACCCTACCGGTGGGGTTAGTGTCAAAAAAACGCATGGGAGCTTCGAGTAGAGTATGGAATATGTTGGAATGTAGATTTATGGACGACATCATACACGTTTTGAAAAACAAGAACGATCTGAATAAGGTTAATACGACGCACAAAACTAACAAAGCACCATAGAAATACATGGCGTATGTCGTTTTCACTAATTTCGTTATTTTCCCGTTCACTTCGACGTAGTCGAAGATACCGTCGAAATGAGAAGTATCATTAACGATATGGTAAACGTATTTACTCATATTTTCAGTGCTGTTGCGAAGATATGGATGAAAATCAGTAGATGAAGATTGGAGATTTGTTACTTCATAGTTTGCGTGTCTAGTTTCTTCTTCAGTTGTCCTGAAAAATTTCGAAATTAATTAATACGCCAACTAATTTTTTTTGAGGTAACTCTGAATGTGTTGAAAAGAACCAAAATGAAACTTCTGAAGTTAGAAATTGTGTACAAATTCATATTATAGTCCAGGAAATTGAAGAAAATGTGGAAAAATGTTAATATAATTCAATTATAGTCCAGGAAAGTGGGAAAATGCAGGAGAATGTTCATATATTTGATTAATAGTCCAGGGAAATGGAAAAAATGTTTATGTGTTGAAATTATAGTCCAGGGAAGAGAAAAAAATTTAGAAAAATGTTCATGTATTGAAATTATAGTCCAGGAAATTGGAAAAATGTTCATATGATTCAATTATAGTCCAGGGAAGTGGAAAAATGTTCATATAATTCAATTATAGTCCAGGAAAGTGGGAAAATGTTCATATAATTCAATTATAGTCTAGGGAAATGGAAAAAAATGTTTATGTGTTGAAATTATAGTCCAGGGAAGGGAAAAAAATTTAGAAAAATGTTCATGTATTGAAATTATAGTCCAGGAAATTGGAAAAATGTTCATATGATTCAATTATAGTCCAGGGAAGTGGAACAATGTTCATATAATTCAATTATAGTCCAGGGAAGTGGAAAAATGTTCATATAATTCAATTATAGTCCAGGGAAATGGAAAAAAATGTTTATGTGTTGAAATTATAGTCCAGGGAAGGGAAAAAAATTTAGAAAAATGTTCATGTATTGAAATTATAGTCCAGGAAATTGGAAAAATGTTCATATGATTCAATTATAGTCCAGGGAAGTGGAACAATGTTCATATAATTCAATTATAGTCCAGGGAAGTGGAAAAATGTTCATATAATTCAATTATAGTCCAGGGAAATGGAAAAAAATGTTTATGTGTTGAAATTATAGTCCAGGGAAGGGAAAAAAATTTAGAAAAATGTTCATGTATTGAAATTATAGTCCAGGAACTTGGAAACATGTTTATATAATTCAATTATAGTCCAGGGAAGTGGAAAAATGTTCATATAATTCAATTATAGTCCAGGAAATTGGAAAAATGTTCATATAATTTAATTATAGTCCAGGGAAGTGGAAAAAAATGTTTGTGTTAAAATTATAGTCCAGGGAAGGGAAAAAAATTTAGAAAAATGTTCATGTACTGAAATTATAGTCCAGGAAATTAAAAAATCTTCATATAATTCAATTATAGTCCAGGGAAGTGGAAAAATGTTCATATAATTCAATTATAGTCCAGGAAATTGGAAAAATGTTCATATAATTTAAATATAGTCCTGGGAAGTGGAAAAAAATGTATATGTTAAAATTATAGTCCAGGGAAGGGAATAAAATTTAGAAAAATGTTCATGTATTGAAATTATAGTCCAGAGAAGTAGAAAATTGTAGGACAGTGTACGTATATTCAAATTATAGTCCAGGAAATTGGAAAAATGTTCATATAATTCGATAATAGTCCAGGAAATTGAGTAAAATGTGGAAAAATGTTCATATAATTCAATTATAGTCCAGGGAAGTGGGAAAATGTTCATATAATTCAATTATAGTCCAGGAAATTGGAAAAATGTTCATATAATTTAATTATAGTCCAGGGAAGTGGAAAAAAATGTATATGTTAAAATTATAGTCCAGGGAAGGGAATAAAATTTAGAAAAATGTTCATGTATTGAAATTATAGTCCAGAGAAGTAGAAAATTGTAGGACAGTGTACGTATATTCAAATTATAGTCCAGGAAATTGGAAAAATGTTCATATAATTCGATAATAGTCCAGGAAATTGAGTAAAATGTGGAAAAATGTTCATATATTTGATTAATAGTCCAGGGAAATGGAAAAAATGTTTGTGTTGAAATTATAGCCCAGGGAAGAGAAAAAAATTTAGAAAAATGTTCATGTATTGAAATTATAGTACAGAGAAGTAGAAAATTGTAGAAGAGTGTACGTATATTCAAATTATAGTCCAGGAAATTGGAAAAATGTTCATATGATTCAATTATAGTCCAGGGAAGTGGAAAAATGTTCATATAATTCAATTATAGTCCAGGGAAGGGAAAAAAATTTAGAAAAATGTTCATGTACTGAAATTATAGTCCAGGAAATTGGAAAAATGTTCATATAATTCAATTATAGTCCAGGGAAGGGAAAAAAATTTAGAAAAATGTTCATGTACTGAAATTATAGTCCAGGAAATTGGTAAAATGTTCATATGATGCAATTATAGTCCAGGGAAGTGGAAAAATGTTCATATAATTCAATTATAGTCCAGGGAAGGGAAAAAAATTTAGAAAAATGTTCATGTACTGACATTATAGTCCAGGAAATTGGAAAAATGTTCATATAATTCAATTATAGTCCAGGGAAGTGAAAAAAAAATGTTTGTGTTAAAATTATAGTCCGGGGAAGTAAAAAAATTTAGAAAAATGTTCATGTATTGAAATTATAGTCCAGAGAAGAAGAAAATTGTAGGGCAGTGTACATATATTCAAATTATAGTCCAGGAAATTGTAATAATGTTCATATAATTCGATAATAGTCCAGGAAATTAAGGAAATTGTGGAAAATTGTTCATATAATTCAATTATAGTCCAGGAAAGTGGGAAAATGCAGGAGAATGTTCATATATTCGATTTATAGTCCAGGGAAATGGAAAAAAATGTTTATGTGTTAAAATTATAGTCCGGGGAAGTGGGAAAATGTAGGAGAATGTTCATATATTTGATTAATAGTCCAGGGAAATGGAAAAAAATGTTTATGTCTTGAAATTATAGTCCAGGGAAGTAAAAAAATTTAGAAAAATGTTCATGTATTGAAATTATAGTCCAGAGAAGTAGAAAATTGTAGAAGAGTGTACGTATATTCAAATTATAGTCCAGGAAATTGGAAAAATGTTCATATAATTCGATAATAGTCCAGGAAATTAAGAAAAATGTGGAAAAATGTTCATATAATGCAATTATAGTCCAGGGAAGTGGGAAAATGCAGGAGAATGTTTATATATTCGATTTATAGTCCAGGGAAATGGAAAAAAATTTAGAAAAATGTTCATGTATTGAAATTATAGTCCAGGAAATTGAAGAAAATGTGGGAAAAATGTTCATATAGTTCGATAATAGTCCAGGAAATTGAAGAATTTTTCTCAAATTTTAAAAATTCAAAAAGGTGGCGTCGTAAATTGAATTTATATATATATATATATATATATATATATATATATATATATATATATATATATATATATATATATATATATATATATATATTTTCTAGACACACGGTTCATACTTTTTTTAGTCATTGACTGGACTATGATATTTATGAATAACCGTCCTAATAAAGCGACGTTGCCAAACTTAACTAAAGAAGTTAAAAAATCGAAATTCTCATACAAACCGGTGCAAATGGACTCACCAAAACGCCAACCAAAGGTCAACGGCCGCGCAAAACGCTTGAGCAAGTACCAACAACGTAATCAGAAGTACCAACATGCAAATACTTTTCGTGGACAAAAGATAACTTTTGAACGGTTTCACGTTCGGATCGGTACCAGATTCTTCTTCGATTACTTCATCCGCGCCTTTGTAACTATCGGAAACGTCGCTCTGAAAATTGTTTTTTATTATTTTTCGAAATTTAAATTTAAATATCGCGACTTACGCGGAAAGATAACGCCGACCAATTCGACATTCTTCTGAAAGTCCCTCTTTTGGGTAAATCGGCGTTTTCGGCGTCTGCGGATTCGTTGGGTTTTTCGCCCGATTCATCCGCGGCTATTAATAATTTCGTGAAGTCCAAGGCGCATCGGGAGAGCTCCTCGAAGGTTCCTTGAGCCTCAATTTTTCCCTAACGATGAAAATTCGTGGAAAATTTTTCGTAGTTTTCAAAATATTTTGATTCATCGGTATATTTCGGTTGTTTTTACTGATATTTTTGCTTATATTGCGGGAAAATTATTCGGAAAATCTTGTTTTCTTTATAGTGGAAAAATCGTTTAAAATGTGGTATCGCATTTGAACGAATTTACTTGGAAATTAGGAAAATTTTATAGTTTCAGTTATTTATCGGAGGTTTTTCCGGAAAAGTTGTTAGAAACTTTCATATTTTTTGAGATTCAATCTATTTAAAGTAGTAATGAAAATATGGCACAATAATTATAGGAAAATGTGTGAATTGTGAAAAATTTTCCCAGAAAACGCATAAATTATCGAATTTCCTACGAAAAATCCGGAAAATTTTATTCTTTTATTATATTTTGGAAAATTAACCTGGAAAATTCTTTTGAATCTCATTTATCTGTCGAAATGGCATGGAACATAAATTAATCGTGAAAGTTTATCAGATTTTTTTTCGGAAAATTCGCAAAATTTAATACTTTCAGTTGTTTTTGGGGTAATTTCAGTGGAATTTTCCCGGAAAAATTCGTGGAAATTTTGTTACATAACGAAATGTTAATGGAACATACATAATCAATAAAAATTTATCGAATTTTCTTCCGAAAATCCGGAAAATCGGTTATCAATAGTTTTTCAAGTAATTTCGAGAGAATTTCCATGGAAAATTGTTGAAAATTTTATTGTAGAACCAAATTTTTCGGATGTTACTCGGAAAATAGGGTTAATTTCATGTTTTTGTTAGTTTTTGGGGTTATTACAGGAGAAAATGGCTGGGAAAATGTTTGAAAATTTCATTATGTGACAAAATGGTACTGAAAAACACATATACTGTGGGGATTTATCAAATTTTCTTAGGATGTCCAGAAAATTTCATGTTTTCCGTTGTTTTCGTGGGTATTTCAAGGAAATTATGTAGGAAAACTTTTGAAAATCTCGTTATAGCTCGAAGTGACAATAAAATGCGTCAATTATAGAAAATTATCAATTTTCTGCGGAAAATTCGGGAAATTCTATAGCTCTGGGAAGTTTTGAAACGATTTTTGGTAAACTTTTCCAGAAAATTCTTAAAGATTTCCGTATAGAACGAAACAGTTCCGGAAAATTTCATATTTTTATTAGTTTTTTGGGTTTTTTTGGTAAACTTCTAGGAAATTTCGTTATATGACGAAATGGTAGTGATAAATCATTATTTCATCATCATCATTCACATTAATCTAGTTTTGAGATTAATTTTGATAAATTTTCCGGAAAATAAATTCGGTTTATCAAATTTTCTTTGAAAAATACGGAAAATTTTGTTTTCAGTCGTTTTTTTGGGTTTTTCTTCTTCAATATAATTTTCTTCGCAGAATTTATATTTTAACAGATTTTGAAACTATTCCTGGAAGATTTTTCCGGAAAATTCTTGAAGATTTCGTTGATGGTATTGAAAATGCAATTAATATAGAAGTTTATCAATTTTCTTTTGGAAAATTCTATACTTTTATCTAGTTCTGAGGCAATTTTGGATAAATTTCCCAGAAAATTTTTATTATAAAACAAAGAAGTTCCGGAAAATGAATCAACTATGAAGATTTATCAAATTTTCTTCAAAAAATTTCATGTTTTCAGCCTTTTTTGGGGGTTTTTCTTGTTCAATAAAATTTTCTTCGCAAAATTCGGGAAATTCATAATTTTAACAAATTTTGAAACGATTCCTGACATATTTTTCCGGAAAATTCTCGAAGATTTCGTTAATGGTATTTAAAATGTATTAAATATAGAAATTCATCAATTTTCCTCGGAAAATTCTTTACTTTTATTTATTTTTGGGGCAATTTTTGATAAATTTTCCGGAAAATTTTAAGAGATTCCATTATAGAACAAGGCAATTCCGGAAAATGAATCAACTATGAAGATTTATCAAATTTTCTTCAAAAAATTTCATGTTTTCAGCCTTTTTTTGGGGGGTTTTTCTTGTTCAATAAAATTTTCTTCGCAAAATTCATAATTTTAACAAATTTTGAAACGATTCCTGACATATTTTTCCGGAAAATTCTCGAAGATTTCGTTAATGGTATTTAAAATGTATTAAATATAGAAATTCATCAATTTTCCTCGGAAAATTCTTTACTTTTATTTATTTTTGGGGCAATTTTTGATAAATTTTCCGGAAAATTTTAAGAGATTCCATTATAGAACAAGGCAATTCCGGAAAATGAATCAACTATGAAGATTTATCAAATTTTCTTCGAAAAATTTCATGTTTTCAGCCTTTTTTGGGGGGTTTTTCTTGTTCAATAAAATTTTCTTCGCAAAATTCATAATTTTAACAAATTTTGAAACGATTCCTGACATATTTTTCCGGAAAATTCTCGAAGATTTCGTTAATGGTATTTAAAATGTATTAAATATAGAAATTCATCAATTTTCCTCGGAAAATTCTTTACTTTTATTTATTTTTGGGGCAATTTTTGATAAATTTTCCGGAAAATTTTAAGAGATTCCATTATAGAATAAGGCAATTCCGGAAAATGAATCAACTATGAAGATTTATCAAATTTTCTTCAAAAAATTTCATGTTTTTAGATTTTTTTGGGGGGTTTTTCTTGTTCAATAAAATTTTCTTCGCAAAATTCATATTTTTAACAAATTTTGAAACGATTCCTGACAGATTTTTCCGGAAAATTCTCGAAGATTTCGTTAATGGTATTTAAAATGAATTAAATATAAAAATTCATCAATTTTCCTCGGAAAATTCTTTACTTTTATTTAGTTTTGAGGCAATTTTTGATAAATTTTCCAAAAACTTTTCAAATATTCCATTATAGAACAAAGTAGTTCCGGAAAATGAATCAACTATCATATTTTCTTCGAAAAGTAAGGAAAACTTCATGTTTCCAGTAATTTTTTGGATTTTTCTTGCTTAATAAATTTTTTTTCACAAAATCCGAAATCTGGTACCATCGTTAATGGTATTGAAAATGCATTAATCATAGAGATTTCTCAATTTTTCTCGGAAAAGTCGGGAAATTCTATACTTATAACATGTTTTGAGAAAATTACTGTAAAATTTTTCCGAAAAATTCTCAAAAATCTCGTTATATACCGAAGCGGTACAGGAAATACACCAACCATGAAGTTTTCTTAAATATTTCTTGAAAATTTCCCAACTTCAGTCGATTTTCCAGACAAAAAATTCCGAATTTTTATAAATTTTTAACAATTACGAAAGTATTACAACAAAATCGTAACCAGAATCAAAATTTCCTCGGAAAATTGTCAAAAAATCAGTTGTTTCGAAAAAAAAAACAATCAAAATACCAGATTTCATCCGTTCCGTCGCAATTTTTTTAATTAAAACCAAACTCACTTTATTAACCAGAATAATCAAATCCGCTTTCTTCAAATATTGCAATTGATGCGTCACCAAAATCCTCGTTTTCCCCTTCAAATGATTATAAATACAATTTTCAAACAGATGCTTCCCCACGTGCGTATCGACGGCCGATAGCGGATCGTCCAGCAGATAAATATCCGCTTTCCTATAAATAGCGCGGGCTAAATTGATCCTGGCGCGTTGACCTCCGCTCAACGAAACCCCCTTTTCACCTGAAATTCCCCGTATGAAAAAACCAACCCTTCAAATAATACACCCCCGCGCGCGCCAAACAACCGACCCAAATCGCACGGTTCCAATTTTTTCGATTTGAGTCTTTTGCTCGCGAGCGCAGGCATCGGAAAATGCTCACCCACGATGGTACGGTCTCTATGAGGAAATTGCTCGAAATCTTTTTCCAAAGCGCAAACTTGCACCACTTTTTTGTACCACGTCCTTTGGTACTGCAGCCCGAAGAGGATGTTACTGCGAACAGTCGACTGAAACAACCAAGGTTCCTGAGAACAATAAGAAATCTCACCCCCAATTTGAATCTTCCCGGTATCAAACGGCATTTCCCCCAATAAAATCTACAAAAGAAAAAAAAATTCATTTGGAATCGAGATAATCGATCGTAGCGATGGAATTACTTGTAGTAGAGAAGATTTTCCGGCCCCCACGGGTCCTACGATGGCGCACAAAGTACCGGGGCGTATTCTAATATCGATATTTTGTAATGTACGATTATTGGGCGTCCACGAAGCTTCGATGTTAGATAACGAGATACCGCCATCTTTGGTTCGTTCGATACCGGTTTCTTCTTTTTCTTCCAAAAGTAAAAAATTTTGTAATCTCTCGACGGAAACCAAAGATTCCGCGCCGAGACTTATAGCTATGGGGTAAGATATGGCCACGACCAATTGGAGGATATTGAATGTTTGCGCTAGAGAAAATACTTTATCGGCCGATATGTTATTCCCTGAAACATACGATGGGATCTATAGATATCATACTTTAATGGCGGCTCCGCTTTAGTGCCCACGTCAACTAACCACTCCGATCGGGAAACAGCCGTAAACCGCGCGAAAATCGTCCGTCTCCGCGTTATTCCCGCGAAAATCGTCAAAATTCACGGTATGTTATCGATAATTCGAAAAATCCGCCGAGAAATAGACGTAGAAACCGGCGAGGAGCGAGGAAGAAACCGTCAATTAGTCGTAAATGTAAATTGAACCCTTTCGCGCGGGAAAATACAGAATCCGATCGGGGAACGAGCGTGAACGTACGTTATTCCCGCGAAAATCGTCAAAATTCACGGGATGTTCTCAATAATTCGTAAAATCCGCCGAGAAATAGACGGTAGAAACCGGCGAGGAGCGAGGAAGAAACCGTCAATTAGTCGTAAATGTAAATTGAACCCTTTCGCGCGGGAAAATACCGAATCCGATCGGGGAACGAGCGTGAACGTACGTTATTCCCGCGAAAATCGTCAAAATTCACGGTATGTTATCGATAATTCGTAAAATCCGCCGCGAAATAGACGTAGAAACCGGCGAGGAGCGAGGAAGAAACCGTCAATTAGTCGTAAATGTAAATTGAACCCTTTCGCGCGGGAAAATACAGAATCCGATCGGGGAACGAGCGTGAACGTACGTTATTCCCGCGAAAATCGTCAAAATTCACGGGATGTTCTCAATAATTCGTAAAATCCGCCGAGAAATAGACGGTAGAAACCGGCGAGGAGCGAGGAAGAAACCGTCAATTAGTCGTAAATGTAAATTGAACCCTTTCGCGCGGGAAAATACCGAATCCGATCGGGGAACGAGCGTGAACGTACGTTATTCCCGCGAAAATCGTCAAAATTCACGGTATGTTATCGATAATTCGTAAAATCCGCCGCGAAATAGACGTAGAAACCGGCGAGGAGCGAGGAAGAAACCGTCAATTAGTCGTAAATGTAAATTGAACCCTTTCGCGCGGGAAAATACCGAATCCGATCGGGGAACGAGCGTGAACGTACGTTATTCCCGCGAAAATCGTCAAAATTCACGGTATGTTATCGATAATTCGTAAATTCCGCCGCGAAATAGACGTAGAAACCGGCGAGGAGCGAGGAAGAAACCGTCAATTAGTCGTAAATGTAAATTGAACCCTTTCGCGCGGGAAAATACAGAATCCGATCGGGGAACGGACGAAAACGCGCGTTATTCCCGCGAAAATCGTCAAAATTCACGGTATGTTATCGATAATTCGTAAATTCCGCCGCGAAATAGACGTAGAAACCGGCGAGGAGCGAGGAAGAAACCGTCAATTAGCCGTAAATGTAAATTGAACCCTTTCGCGCGGGAAAATACAGAATCCGATCGGGGAACGGACGAAAACGCGCGTTATTCCCGCGAAAATTCTCAAAATTCACGGTATGTTATCGATAATTCGTAAATTCCGCCGCGAAATAGACGTAGAAACCGGCGAGGAGCGAGGAAGAAACCGTCAATTAGTCGTAAATGTAAATTGAACCCTTTCGCGCGGGAAAATACAGAATCCGATCGGGGAACGGACGAAAACGCGCGTTATTCCCGCGAAAATTCTCAAAATTCACGGTATGTTATCGATAATTCGTAAATTCCGCCGCGAAATAGACGTAGAAACCGGCGAGGAGCGAGGAAGAAACCGTCAATTAGTCGTAAATGTAAATTGAACCCTTTCGCGCGGGAAAATACAGAATCCGATGGTGGAACGAGCGTGAATGTACGTTATTCCCGCGAAAATCGTCAAAATTCACGGTATGTTATCGATAATTTGTGAAACTAGCCGCGAAATGGACTTAGAAACCCTTGTAGCGAGGTGCACACTGGCAACAAGCCGTGAATGTGGATGGGTATAGGGCTCCAACCCTTTGTCGTGGTACAAAATACCGACACCAATCGAGGAATAGGCGTAAACGCCGCGAAAATCGTCGACGTTTGCGGAGCTCGGCGGCACTAATGTGGAGGCACTCCACGTTCACTAATATGGCGCCGCCATAAACAACTTGTTGATCCTTACCGAGTAATATGAAGCAAATGACGGTACAACCTAGGGAGACTCTATCCATGAAAACCATACAACTGGAATACACTCCTCGTAAATAAGAGGCCGACGTAATATCCTCTATTTCCGTTTTCCTTGCTAGATTTATCAGTTTTTCGAATGGTTTTTCCCAAGCGTACATTTTTATTACTTGTATGCCGCTTATAACCTCGCTCATTATTTTCACGCGATTGTCCGTTTTTTTGGAAATGCTGATCCTCAATTTCGCCACGTATTTTGCAAGGAAACCTAAAAATTCAATATGGACTATAAATATCTGAATGGTTAGGTTAAGATTTAATGAAAAACAGCGAAAATCGAATGTCCCATATCTTATTTAGTCCCCAGAAATATGTAAATGACCCCTTTTGGGATAATATCGTATCGAAACAAATATCCAAACTCACCACAGCTAAATTTAGAAACCGACTACTACCCAATCCATTATAGTCACCATATTTGGTCCCATGCGAGTTATTTTTATTCCCAAACCTGAAAAAGTCACTCGTCGGATTGAAATTTAAATCGAATCATCGCCCCCCCCATTGGGGCTAACTTTGCATACTTCGAGAAAACGTCGCTCAGTCTCCTTATTCGCTACATTTGATTCCCAGTGACTTTTTTCTCTTCGATAACTCAAAAATCGTCTAGGAGAAGCAATAAAAGACCAGATTTGTGAGGTATGGCACTTTCCAGCACGATTTTTTAGCCAAGTACCTAAAGAGAATCATTCCCCATCAACCGCAATCGCCAAATTTGATTCCCAGTGACTTTTTTCTTTTCGATAAATCAAAAATCGTTTAAGGGCAATAAACGATCGGATTTATGAGCAAAAGGCACATTTCAGCGCGATTTTGTGGCCAAATGCTTAACGAGAATCATCTCTCATCCACCGCAATCGCCAGATTTGACTCCTAATCATATTTTTCATCTATTGAAACCATACAAAGTGATACAATCAATGTACTGGAGGCCATCCTAGGCGACGCTTTTAACAAGTAATGTTCTTATTTATTTAAACACACTTACTAACACTTAACACTAAACTATTCACTAATACTCGACACACTAATTTATTTAAATACACTTATCACTGTCCCGATTAGATCACATTGTCAATAATCACTCCCGCTACTTGAAACTCGTTTTATATACCTTATTATCATATTCTAGAACATTCCGATTTCCTGGAAATCTCCACTAAATAAACGAAATGGAAATTGTCTCCATAAAAACAACGTAAATGGGTAACAAAACATCATAACGCGTCCACTGAAACAGGACCTGCTTCACGGTCTATAACAATGGATGAGTACGTGACTTGAATATGTGGTTATGCGATGAAAAACACCCGGTATATTAGTTTAACATTAACCAAAGTTATTACCTTGTACGGGAACAGTTAAAAGAACCATAACCACGATTCCAAAAAGAGAGGAAATGCCTACTTGATACCACATAATGAACAGTAGAAAAGCAACTTGAATTGGCATCACCCAGATGGCGTGCAGGTTCGGTATCAACAAATCGAATCGGTTCACGTCGTTGGACAACAGATTTACGACTTGACCAACTGCCGTTTGTCCCAAAGCCTTATGGTTCAACTTCGTAATCTACAAAAATCACATTAAATCAAAATTGAATAATCAGAATATCACAGTAATCACCTTTCTGTAAATCAATGAAGATGTCGCTATACGTATTCTCATCCCGATTACCGATAGTGAAAATTGTACGTGATGGTAAAAAAATGCTGTCGCAATTGATACTCCTACTAAAGCAGCGCTGTAGTAGTACATCTTGGTACTATCTTTATTATGATTAGAAAATAAAGCGATTAACTGGGCTAATATAATAGGCCTGGACGATCTAAAATTAATCATTTTGTGATAAGAAAAAACTAAAAAACATAAATTTCGAACTATATCAATATTTCCATAAATTATTTTAAATCCCCCTGCTTCTTTTGAGGCACGCCACTGCCACACAACCGATTTTAGTTATGGCGGGAATGAGATGCAAACGGAGAAGGTTACGCGGCCGGAGACGATTTCCCGCGTTTTATTCGATTCGATTCTATTATGTTCCTTTTGTATGGGGTATGAGAAATTATATCCTAACCTACTGTTTAAGCAACAAACAATGCTGCTACGCATTACATTAAAATATACTTCATATTTATATCTGAATGATTTAATTAGAATTGTGTATTTAGTTAAAAATATATAATTTTGCGAAAAAATGTAGGAACCACCGTAAGTAAAGTTGGCAACATTGGAAAATGATGGATAACGAATGCGATCCATATAAAAAAGAAGAATATTATAGCGGATGTGACGTGTCATATACAGTATATATATAGAATGGGTGCTCTCATATTTTATAGTCCGGGGAGTGATATCGAAAAATAAATATTTTTTCAGGATCGGAAAATTAGGTCTCTAATTGAAAATATATTTGTTGAAGAAACTTTTTGATTATAAGTCTCTTTTGTTTGAAAATCAGTTCAAAACAACAGGTAAATATTTTGATAAAGATTGAAGTAATTGAGTCTTTTATGATGATAAGTCTTTCATTTTTAATCGTACGAAAAAAAAGTGAGCATCAAAATTGTAGGAAATTTTGTGTTCTACGATATGGTGAAATCAGATTTTTGAAAAAATTTTTTTTAACCCACAATTTTCCATAATTTATAAAAAATTTTAAAATTTGTTTATTCACGCAGTATAGCCAAAATATTGAAATAAAATTGATATTTTATAGAAATTTAGGAAAAATGTTTCTAAAAAAATTTATATTTTCAAATTTTGGAAATTCAAAATGGCTTCCAAGGACTATTCTTTTACGATATCTCTTTTATTTTTGCTAGTACGAAAAAAGTGTAAATATCAAAAATGAAGGGAATTTTGTGCTCTACAACATGATGAAAATAGATTTTCAAAAAAACTGTTTTAAACCCTTAAATTTTCCGAAACTTGATGAAAAAATTTTTATTCACGTAATAAATATAATAAAAAAGATGAAAACTCATTAATATTTTATGAAAATAATGAGAAAATGTTTCTAAAAATGATGATTTTCAAATTTTGAAAATTCAACATGGCGGCCGCTTAAACTGATTTTTATATATTTTCTTCAACCCCCGTTTATTTCATTAATATTAACAATTTCGAGATGCAGTTTGTTGCAAATACACATAAAAAAAGTTGTAGTTCTAGTGACATATGATTAAAATTTCCAAAATTATATTTATACACATTTTTCTAACACTCGAAATATATAAAAAATAATATTTTTTAATTTCTACGAGATTTAGTATTAAAACTGAACAAAACCTTGAACAAAAGGATAATCCTTCAAAAAGCACACATTTTGAAAAAAAAAATGGTAATACGAAAATCAAAAGTTACTATAACGAGTTTTAAGTTTACTTCCCGGACTAATAGCTACATACTCCCAACAATATATTGAATTTCCTCGAGATTTTTTGTAAAAAAAATTAAAAAAAATAACATATTTTATATATTGGATATTGTAAATAGTTTTCAGCTCATTTCCCGTACTAATAACTATATCAGAATACTCACAACAAGATGATGTTTATAAAAGCCCATAACAATCCGTATAGAAAAAATTCTTTATAATATGTTTTCGTTATGGCTTTCAACAGGCTCGGTTTGATTTTTTGCCCCGATTTTTTGTGTATTTCATTCTGCCAGTTTTTTGCTAGCGCATCTGCTAATCCTTTCGATTCATCGCCTTCCAAAACTTTATACAAATCGATCAATTCCAAATTATGCCGAGTTCCACGTCGCACTAACGGTATTATCCATCTGGAAAGGGCAATTGCAATCATCAAATTCTCTCAGGGAAATGAAAATGTAGTTGAAAATATTTAACCACTTTCCATATTTATTTGTAGTAATTTCTAACAAAAAAAATATGTTTTTCTCACCCAAAAAATAATTTCGATATAATATTAACCCCTTTCATAGGGTTATCCTTAGTTAAGGTATATCCTAAATCCATTATTATTATTATATCAACAATAAACTGAACTCATTATAAAACACTTTTAATCTTAAGACCTTTTGTACCAACGATTTATGTGAAATTATGAATATACCATACGATAAATGGAAAAAGATAACAAAAAATATTAAATATATGTAAAATACTGAAGTGAAGTTAACCAAATGAATAAACAAATATTATAAACAAGTCGTTTCTTTCGTTAAAGTTAATTAAGGCACGTTAATAGGCCTGTAATTGAGTTCAATTCAACGTATAAGTAAATAAATGCGTCAAAACGTTACAAAATTAAAAACAAATTAATTGTTTATTGATATATTATAATAATAAATAGTGTAAATATATTAAAAAGGTCGATAAAAATAGGTTAGTAGATGTTTTATAATTCGTATAAATAAACTTTTTTCAGTTTATTTAATTTATGTATATGAAATTTTCATATTTAAAACCCAATATTTCAAAAATAATTAATAGGACACCCCGTATAAGTAATACTGTTATTAATTTTTTTTTGACACCACGTAGTACTAAAATTATTCATTTAAATTATTTTTTTATCTATATAATGGAAATTACATGCAAAAATATATAATTTAGGTTAGAATTTCGTAAAATTGCACAACTTCGGATATTTATTGAAAATGTCTTACTTGTATTACGATATTAACAAATATTTGTACTAAATTATGAAAATAAATAAGTAAAAATATGTAATTTCTAGTATTTATGTATATATATACCTGCTATTAAAGAAAATGGAAACCATTTTTGCAAAGCATCACCACTAAACATTCGACCTTGTTTTAAGTGAAAGAAATCTTGAAAACAAATAGACATCTTGATAAAACCACAAAATATAATCGTTAACTTCCAACTTTTACTTAAAATTCGAATTTTTCTTAATAATTCTCAATATACCCACGAATACTCAGTAGTTTTTACAACATCATCTATAAAACAATTATGACACTAAATACGTAAATCAGACAGACAGACAGACGAAGATCTGATATCCGCTCGAACTCTTTCCCGCGAAAAGTTTAACATTGGCGCGTAATAACCAGCGATAAAATCAATTAATTTTCGTGGTCTGAAGAAGTAACTTCATTACCGAAATGTGCTTGAAATAGTGTAATTATGTTGCAATGGTGTTAAGTGAAGTGTAGTTTCGATATTTCCAAGTTAAAGAAATTGAACAAGACTATTTGTTTCTTCAGAAATAAGTAAGTAATCAATTATTAGGTTAATACAGGGTTATCTCGAAGTTATCTCTTTAATGATCCTACTATTAATCACTATTTGAATTATTGAAACCATTAGGAATATCCATACTTTTATCTGTATATTTCATTAAATATGCAGTACAATTAGAAAGTATTTAAACATTTATTAAATAACTATAAACGATGTTGTTAATTATTTGAAAAATGTTAAAAACAAAATGATTAAGTATACGTCAAAGGTAATGAAATATCAATTTAAAAAATTGATAAAAAATATTTTAATAAATTATTCACATTTCTCATAATTTTATTGTTGAAAATGCCGTGGACATTTTTGCGATATTAACCTCACTTTTCTATATTGATTATTATAATTACTAGGAGATTTTTCAGGTAGAAATTATCATAAACTTGAGTTATCATTACAAAAATAAAAACTACTATCAAATTAAATGAAAGTTGAAAACGGAAAACTTTTTAAATATGAAAAAATATTACTCGTAAACGTCCTCAAATATACATTATTTAAATATGTTAATTATGCTAAAAATAACAAGTACGATAAAGAAAATACGAAAAGAAACATTATTATCAACTTTTTCATCATTAGTTTCGTATTTTTTTAGCAAATATTGATGATTAGCAAAAAATGAGTGAGGTTAAAAAAGCTGATTGTTTTGATATTTTTTATGTCAATAGTACACATTTTTACTTTAAAAAACTTTTTTTAATGAAATAGTTCATTGAAATAATAAATATTTATATATATTGATATCGGTAAAATTATTACCGATAATCGCGCCATCTATACTTTTACTTACGAACCCAAACTGTCATTTACTTTTTCATATCACAGTAAACTGTAATAATGAGATACTAGAAATTATATGTAGAGGTGGGAACGATATCTGCATAACGGTTTTAAATATAAAGTAAAAAATTAATTCGAAATAAGAATTTTTTATACAGTTTATTTATTATTGTTACATTATTCATAAATATGTACAATAGCATATTTTATATATATATATATATATATATTTGTCGTAACGTTATTATAAAAACAATTATATTGAAAATTATATGTAGAGGTGGCTGTAATTAAAAATAACAGTTTCGTAGAAAACTATATAAAAACAATTGTATTTCTAATTATTTATTTAATGATTAAAACAGTAAAATCACTTAATATAAAAACAATGTGTATAATCTTCATAATAAGTCATCATAGCAACTTCCTTTAACTTGGACGACATTTCCGGACCCGTTTCCAAAACCAATTTATGAAAATGTCCTTTATTGTTATCTAACAAATGATGAGGATGACCGATTTCGACCAATTTACCATCACTCATTACCATTACTTTATTATATTCCATGATGGTGTTTAATCTATGAGCTATAGTTATGACTGTACAATTTTTGAATCGGTTGCGTATAGTAGCTTGTATTAAAGCGTCGGTTCTGTGATCGACATTAGCAGTAGCTTCGTCCAGAATCAAAATTTTGTTGTTTCTCAATAAAGCTCTGGCTAAATAGATCAACTGCTTCTGTCCTAAATTAAAGTTACTTCCATCATCGGAAACTTTAAGATCCAAAGAGCTTACGCAATTACTCAATTCGACCTGGAAACATATTGTAGAGATGGGACAATATACTATGATTAGTTGCGTTATAAATAACAGTTACATGATTTTTATGATACTTTCTGTCAAATATTGTAGAGTTGGGACATTCTACTATGAATAATTGTGTTATAAATAACAGTGACATAATCTTTAAGATATTTCCTGTCAAATATTGTAGAATTGGGACATTCTACTATGAATGTTTGCGTTATAAATAACAGTTACATGATATTTATGATACTTTCTGTCAAATATTGTAGAGTTGGGACATTCTATTATGAATGTTTGCGTTATAAATAACAGTTACATGATTTTTATGATATTTCCTGTCAAATATTGTAGAGTTGGGACATTCTACTATGAATAATTGCGTTATAAATAACAGTTACATGATTTTTATGATACTTTCTGTCAAATATTGTAGAGTTGGGACATTCTACTATGAATAATTGTGTTATAAATAACAGTTACATGATTTTTATGATACTTTCTGTCAAATATTGTAGAGTTGGGACATTCTGCTATGAATAATTGCTTTATAAATAACAGTTACATGATTTTTATGATACTTTCTGTCAAATATTGTAGAGTTGGGACAATCTATTATGAATGTTTGCGTTATAAATAACAGTTACATGATTTTTATGATACTTTCTGTCAAATATTGTAGAGTTGGGACATTCTATTATGAATGTTTGCGTTATAAGTAACAGTTACATAACCTTTAAGATATTTCCTGTCAAATATTGTAGAGTTGGGACATTCTACTATGAATAATTGCGTTATAAATAACAGTTACATGATTTTTATGATACTTTCTGTCAAATATTGTAGAGTTGGGACATTCTACTATGAATAATTGTGTTATAAATAACAGTTACATGATTTTTATGATACTTTCTGTCAAATATTGTAGAGTTGGGACATTCTACTATGAATGTTTGCGTTATAAATAACAGTTAAATGATTTTTATGATATTTCCTGTCAAATATTGTAGAGTTGGGACATTCTACTATGATTAATTGCGTTATAAATAACAGTTACATAATTTTTATGATACTTTCTGTCAAATATTATAGAGTTGGGACATTCTACTATGAATGTTTGCGTTATAAATAACAGTTAAATGATTTTTATGATATTTCCTGTCAAATATTGTAGAGTTGGGACATTCTACTATGATTAATTGCGTTATAAATAACAGTTACATAATTTTTATGATACTTTCTGTCAAATATTATAGAGTTGGGATATTCTACAATGAATAGTAGCGTTATAAATAACAGTTACATGATTTTTATGATACTTTCTGTCAAATATTGTAGAGTTGGGACATTCTACTATGAATAATTGCGTTATAAATAACAGTTACATGATTTTTATGATACTTTCTGTCAAATATTGTAGAGTTGGGACATTCTACTATGAATAATTGCGTTATAAATAACAGTTACATGATTTTTATGATACTTTCTGTCAAATATTGTAGAGTTGGGACATTCTACTATGAATAATTGCGTTATAAATAACAGTTACATGATTTTTATGATACTTTTTGTCAAATATTGTAGAGTTGGGACATTCTATTATGAATAGTAGCGTTATAAATAACAGTTACTTAAATATTTATGGTACAAATAGTTATTTTCGATGAAATATCTTCGATTTTTGTTTTTTTTTTATTCAGTTTACTCACCTGTTCGAGTGCTTTCCACATTTCCTCATCGTTATATTCGTTATAAGGGTCCAAATTATATCTTATCGTCGACGAAAATAAAATAGGTTCTCGGGGTATGATAGAAATTTTTTTTCTTATAAATTCCCGTCCGATTTGTTTGGTATCGACGTCATCTATTAAAACGGAACCGTCGAAACGAACCAATCGAAATAAAACTGATATTAAGGAGGTTTTACCCGCTCCGGTTCGTCCGACAATACCGATCTGCAACAAATTATCATTTCAATTGTTATTCACATACGGGGGGAACATTACCTTCTCCCCTGGTAATATCGTAAAGTTGATATTCCGTAACACCCCCAAATCGTCATCCGAACATTTCAAAAATATGTTTCTAAATTCAATTTTCCCTTTTCCAGGCCAGGATTCGGGAGGAAAAAATTCTTAAAAAAAATAATAAATCATTTAAAATCTTTCTTATCGATTCTAATGATTTATTTCACCTTTTTCGGTTTCGGACGGTTTTTCGTTTTTGATTTCGGTGTACTGGAGGACCTTTTCGACACTCGTTAATCGATTTTTAGCTTCAGCTGTTCGATTTAAGCCGTATCGCAACGCCGCCCCCAAAATCATCGATTGAGAAATCGCCAGACCCACCAAGCTTCCGTTGACATCCGTATCTGCAATAAAAATCATACGAGGGCCGTTCGAATAGTTCCCCGAATTTCGATACTCACATTTATGTAATATCAGGAAACTCAAAATGATGACTGTGAGTTGTATGACGCAAATTAGGTCGAGCCAAAGTCCGAAAGCGGAAACGCTCGATATCTTCAAATACGAAGCAGATGTATGGAGGTTCTTTGAAAAAAAAATCGTCAAAAATACCGAGTTTGAATATAAAACGCATTAAAATGATATAAATGTAGAATTTAACACACTGTATACTAACTTGATGTACGTCGAATTTATCTGTTAGCATAGATTCTGCTTTTGAGGCTCTTATGGTAACGATCCCATTAATGGAAGAGGTTATGTGGGAAATCATGGGGGATTTTGCTGGAATACGTGAAAAACAATCGAATTTTTCGATATCGGAATATACGAGAATTTCTTACTTTTTTTTTCTAGACGTTTAAATATTTCGGCGGTGGACGTATATAAATTTCCGAATTTTACAAAAACAGTTCCCAGTAGAAGCGTAGCAACAATGTAATAAGGGTTGGAATATAATAGATTGACGAAAATTCCTCCCAAAGTTAACATAACCTACAATAGAACGTCATATGTCATAAAAATGTCGCGTATGTATTAATTATCAGTAATATCAGATGTTCGAATTATTTTCTGTATTATTAATTTCAATATTGTTTAAAACGAGGTAGATACTGTCATAAATAACTAATTAGTCGTGGGAATTTCACACTTTAAACTTGATATGAATTTTTTTTTGCATATTTCCTGTCAAATATAGTAGAGTTGGGACAATTTACTATGAATAGTAGCGTTATAAATAACAGTTACATAACCTTTAAGATATTTCCTGTCAAATATTGTAGAGTTGGGACAATTTACTATGAATAGTAGCGTTATAAATAACAGTTACATAACCTTTAAGATATTTCCTGTCAAATATTGTAGAGTTGGGACAATTTACTATGATTAATTGCGTTATAAATAACAGTTACATAACCTTTAAGATATTTCCTGTCAAATATTGTAGAGTTGGGACAATTTACTATGAATAGTAGCGTTATAAATAACAGTTACATAACCTTTAAGATATTTCCTGTCAAATATTGTAGAGTTGGGACAATTTACTATGATTAATTGCGTTATAAATAACAGTTACATAACCTTTAAGATATTTCCTGTCAAATATTGTAGAGTTGGGACAATTTACTATGATTAATTGCGTTATAAATAACAGTTACATAACCTTTAAGATATTTCCTGTCAAATATTGTAGAGTTGGGACAATTTACTATGAATAGTAGCGTTATAAATAACAGTTACATAACCTTTAAGATATTTCCTGTCAAATATTGTAGAGTTGGGACAATTTACTATGAATAGTAGCGTTATAAATAACAGTTTATGATACTTATTGTTAAATATTGTAGAATTATCCTGCCATAAATCGATGAAATCGAAAGAGGCAAAACTTTGAATCTCGTGAAAATCGTGTAAAATCGGCAATTGTGCATGAAAACCAATCGCATTTCAAACTAAAACGTTTTTTAACAATCGAAAACATCGAATCGATTAACTAAAAATAATTTTAGAGAATAAGATGATTGTCTGATGACGTTCACACTTCTAGTTATCATTCGAGATCAAAATTGTCATGAAACTAAACCAAATACGCTTACTTGTATTGAATCCATCAAAACTCTAGGTAAAACTTCATCAACAGATCCGGTATCTTTGGAGAATCTATTGAGTATTTCTTCGCTCTTATTACTAATCTGTGAAGTGAAAAAAATACGTGACAACACTGGAAAATCAATTAACTTACACTTTATAAACCCACCTGTTGTGAACCCATCGAAACCTTGGACAAAACCCCATTAAAAGACCCAGTTTCTTTTGAAAACCTACCAGGTTTACTGCTGTTGCTAAAAGTCGTCTAAAGGGCAAAAAAAATATGTGGCAACACTGGAAAATCACTTAACTTAGACTTTATAAACTTACCTGTTGAGAACCCATCGAAACCTTGGACAAAACCCCATTAAAAGACCCAGTTTCTTTTGAAAACCTACCAGGTTTACTGCTGTTGCTAAAAGTCGTCTAAAGGGCAAAAAAAATATGTGGCAACACTGGAAAATCACTTAACTTAGACTTTATAAACTTACCTGTTGAGAACCCATCGAAACCTTGGACAAAACCCCATTAAAAGACCCAGTTTCTTTTGAAAACCTACCAGGTTTACTGCTGTTGCTAAAAGTCGTCTAAAGGGCAAAAAAAATATGTGGCAACAATGGAAAATCACTTAAATTACACTTTATAAACCCACCTGTTGTGAACCCATCGAAACCTTGGACAAAACCCCATTAAAAGACCCAGTTTCTTTTGAAAACCTACCAGGTTTACTGCTGTTGCTAAAAGTCGTCTAAAGGGCAAAAAAAATATGTGGCAACACTGGAAAATCACTTAACTTAGACTTTATAAACTTACCTGTTGAGAACCCATCGAAACCTTGGACAAAACCCCATTAAAAGACCCAGATTCTTTTGAAAACCTACCAGGTTTACTGCTGTTGCTAAAAGTCGTCTAAAGGGCAAAAAAAATATGTGGCAACAATGGAAAATCACTTAAATTACACTTTATAAACCCACCTGTTGTGAACCCATCGAAACCTTGGACAAAACCCCATTAAAAGACCCAGTTTCTTTTGAAAACCTACCAGGTTTACTGCTGTTGCTAAAAGTCGTCTAAAGGGCAAAAAAAATATGTGGCAACACTGGAAAATCACTTAACTTAGACTTTATAAACTTACCTGTTGAGAACCCATCGAAACCTTGGACAAAACCCCATTAAAAGACCCAGATTCTTTTGAAAACCTACCAGGTTTACTGCTGTTGCTAAAAGTCGTCTAAAGGGCAAAAAAAATATGTGGCAACAATGGAAAATCACTTAAATTACACTTTATAAACCCACCTGTTGTGAACCCATCGAAACCTTGGACAAAACCCCATTAAAAGACCCAGTTTCTTTTGAAAACCTACCAGGTTTACTGCTGTTGCTAAAAGTCGTCTAAAGGGCGAAAAAAATATGTGGCAACACTGGAAAATCACTTAACTTAGACTTTATAAACTTACCTGTTGAGAACCCATCGAAACCTTGGACAAAACCCCATTAAAAGACCCAGTTTCTATTGAAGAACTACCAGGGTTTCTGCTGTTGCTAAAAGTCGTCTAAAGGGCAAAAAAAATATGTGGCAACAATGGAAAATCACTTAACTTAGACTTTATAAACCCACCTGTTGTGAACCCATCGAAACCTTGGACAAAACCCCATTAAAAGACCCAGTTTCTTTTGAAAACCTACCAGGTTTACTGCTGTTGCTAAAAGTCGTCTAAAGGGCAAAAAAAATATGTGGCAACACTGGAAAATCACTTGACTTACATTTTATAAACCCACCTGTGGTGAACCCATCGAAACCTTGGACAAAACCCCATTAAAAGACCCAGTTTCTATTGAAGAACTACCAGGGTTTCTGCTGTTGCTAAAAGTCGTCTAAAGGGCAAAAAAAATATGTGGCAACAATGGAAAATCAATTAACTTACACTTTATAAACCCACCTGTTGTGAACCCATCGAAACCTTGGACAAAACCCCATTAAAAGACCCAGATTCTTTGGAAAAACTACCAGGTTTACTGCTGTTGCTAAAAGTCGTCTAAAGGGCAAAAAAAATATGTGGCAACAATGGAAATTGACGCGATTTCGATACAAAACCTCAATATACAATCTTACCTGTTGAGATGTCATAGAAACTTTGGACATAACCTCTTTTGTAGACCCAGTATCTTTGGAAGATTCGTCGATGGTTTTTACGCTAAAATCGGTATCGAAAAATTCCAAGGGAGCTTCCATCAGAGAATCGAACATCTCCTTGTGCATATTCACCGATGACATCATACAAACTTTGAAGAACAACCACGATCTAACCAAAGTTAACACGATGACCATAATCATCAGAAGAGCGTACAGAATCGCGGCTAAATTAGTCTTGACTAAATTGTGCGCCACCCCGTTTATTTCCACCGTATCGAAAACACCGTCTGATGCACGAGACGCGGTTGTTTTTAACACCGGAATCGTTTCTTGGTAGCTGTAACCGTATTTGCCCATCGAATGTTTGCCGTTCACGTAAAAAACTCGCACCGCGTATTCTTCGGGATGGTAACGGGACATCGAGGAAGATACGTTCAACGTTATCGATGTATTTTGATGTCTTAGCTCCTCTTGCGACGTCCTTAAACACGAAATTCATATTTAGCCGTGCTGATGAGGTTCGAAAACACCGAAACTGGTCTATATTCTACTCCGCCGCTAATATAAATAGAATTTTTTTCATAATTTTTGATTTTTTCAAATAATATGTGAATGTACGATCAGAAATTATGGTTAAATACACGTAAACAAGACGAAAAAATTCGAAATATATGGTGAAAAATCATTAAAATCGCTTGAATTCATCATAAAAAATAATCTGTCGGTACTTACCAGAATGTAACCCACAGATCCACACCTGAGCTTAATATTTGCGTCAATAAGAACAGGAGTAAAGTAACAATGGCGATTTCAACACGCTTAGCAGCTAAAACGTACTTTTTAAGTAGATAATTCTTGCCTTTATTTTTATTATAATCATTTAGGAGACCATCTTCATCATTATTCACTATATCATTGTTATCTTTCATTATATTACCATTATTTGCCATATCTTTCTTATTTTTTACGATATCTTCCTTATCTTCTACGATATCTTCCTCATATTTTACAACATCTGCCTTATCTTTTTTTATATTACCATTATTTGCCACATCTTCCTTATTTTTTACGATATCTTCCTTATCTTCTACGACATCTTCCTCATATTTTACAATATCTGCCTTATCTTTTATTATATTACCGTTATTTGCCATATCTTCCTTATTTTTTACGATATCTTCCTTATGTTTTACCTTATCGGCCTTATCTTCTACTATATCATTGCTATTTTCTACATCTTCCTTACATTTTACGATATCTTCCTCATGTTTTACGATATCTGCCTTATCTTCTACCATATTACCGTTATTTACTACAACTTCCTTTTGTTTTACGATGTCGTTTTTATGTTTTACGATATCTTCTCTATGTTTTACGATATCTTCTCTATGTTTTACGATATCTGCTTTATCTTTTACCACGTTACCGTTATTTACTATAACTTCCTTTTGTTTTACGATGTCGTTTTTATGTTTTACGATATCTTCTCTATGTTTTACCAAATCTGCTTTGTCTTTTCCCATGTTACTCTTATTTACGACGTCTATTTTATGTTTTACGATATCTGCCTTATATTTTACCATATTACCGTTATTTACTACATCTTCCTTTTGTTTTACGATGTCGTTTTCATGTTTTACGATATCTTCTCTATGTTTTACAATATCTGCCTTATATTTTACTATGTTACCGTTATTTACTACATCTTCCTTTTGTTTTACGATGTCGTTTTCATGTTTTACAATATCTTCTCTATGTTTTACGATATCTTCTCTATGTTTTACGATATCTGCCTTATATTTTACTATGATACCGTTATTTACTACATCTTCCTTTTGTTTTACTACATCTTCCTTTCGTTTTACAGCGTCGTTTTCATGTTTTACGATATCTGCCTTATATTTTACAATGTTACCGTTATTTACTACATCTTCTACATGTTTTACTACATCTTCCTTTTGTTTTACTACATCTTCCTTTCGTTTTACAGCGTCATTTTCATGTTTTACGATATCTGCCTTATATTTTACAATGTTACCGTTATTTACTACATCTTCCTTTTGTTTTACTACATCTTCCTTTCGTTTTACAGCGTCGTTTTCATGTTTTACGATATCTGCCTTATATTTTACAATGTTACCGTTATTTACTACATCTTCTACATGTTTTACTACATCTTCCTTTTGTTTTACTACATCTTCCTTTCGTTTTACAGCGTCATTTTCATGTTTTACGATATCTGCCTTATATTTTACAATGTTACCGTTATTTACTACATCTTCCTTTTGTTTTACTACATCTTCCTTTCGTTTTACAGCGTCGTTTTCATGTTTTACGATATCTGCCTTATATTTTACAATGTTACCGTTATTTACTACATCTTCTACATGTTTTACTACATCTTCCTTTTGTTTTACTACATCTTCCTTTCGTTTTACAGCGTCATTTTCATGTTTTACGATATCTGCCTTATATTTTACAATGTTACCGTTATTTACTACATCTTCTACATGTTTTACGACATCTTTCTTATTTTTTACGATATCAGCCTCATTAACACCGCCATTATTTACGACATCTTCACCATTATATGGTTTTAAACGAGATTTTCCGTGGTAATATTTATTTTTACTCTTAGATATAAAATTTTTGTTGCTTGGAAAGTTAGTAGTAACTTCAATTTCCGTTGGTTTTTCATATTTTTCCGACTTTGCGTTTTTTTTAACTAACATTTCAGTGAAATCTATTTTACTTTTGCATAGTTCTCGGAAAGTTCCCGTCGCTTCGATTTTTCCCTACGAAAATATGATTATATACAGGGTGGCGATTTAAATGTTGTTGTAAACGTCTTACTTCGTTAAGCACCACGACGAAATCGGCCGCCTTCAAATGTTCCAGTTGACGCGTCACTAAAATTCTCGTTTTCCCTTTCAAATATTTCAAAATACATTCTTCGAACAACAATTTTCCAACTCGAGCATCAACGGCCGATAGAGGATCGTCCAATAAGTAGATATCCGCTTGTTTGTAAACGGCTCTAGCTAAATGGATCTTCGCGCGTTGTCCTCCGCTCAAAGACACTCCTCCTCGTTCGTCGCAAACTGTTCGATCCCCTCGAGGTAGACGTTCGAAATCCACCCCCAGGTCGCAAACTTTGACGATTTTATCGTAGCAACGTTCGTCGTATGGATTTCCGAACGTAATGTTGCCGCGAACCGTCGAATTCGACAACCAAGCTTCTTGGGAGCAATACGATACGTGTCCCCCCAATTGGATCCTTCCCGATTTGGCGGCCAGCTCCCCTAGAAGAAGCTACTGGGACTTTATTGGAACCGCCAACGTATTTTCGCACTTACGTGTAATAGAGAAGATTTTCCAGCACCGGTCGGGCCTATTACGGCGCACAGACACCCCCGTGGGATTTGTACGGATAGATCCGTCAGAGTCTTGGTTTGGTTAGTCCACGACGCGTCTACTTCGGTCACGATGATCCCGGTTTTGATCATTGGTTCGATGGCGCCGTGGGGTTTTTCGTCCAGAAGCAAAAAATCTCGGAGACGTTCGACGGATGTCGACGTTTCGGAACGGCGGGTCATCGCCTCGGGGAGCAGAACTGACAAAGATATGTGGAGAATACCGTACGCTTGAGCAATGGAAAATACTTTTTCCGCGGTTATTCGGTGGCCTGAGAAATGTTTTCCCGTAGAGTACATTCCATTCCCAAAGCTGTTACTCACCTGAGCCAACGTAACATATGACGGTTAGAGCCAGAGCCGTTTTTTCTAGAAAAACGAAACAGCTGGAAACTACCCCTCTCAAATATGACGCGGCAGTGATCGCGATCATTTCCTTCTTTCTTGCGCAGTCCACCAGCGCTTCGAAACGTTTTTCCCAACCGTTTATCTTGATTAGTTGTATCCCCGATATTATTTCCGTCATTAATTTCAATCTTTCATCGGTTCTTTGCGAAATTTTCGATCTTAGCTTACCCATAAGTTTTGATACAAAGCCTCGAAATAAGAAAAAAAAAAGAAATAAACATCTTGGCAGAGCTGATACCCACAAATAGTCACTGGCTTAACTTGTCTTTTATGTAGAATACGGATTTGGACTTATTTTTCACAAAAAATGGGCGATGTGACAGAAAATAACTATAAAAGATGGCTGTAGAAGCTTGGAATGCGTTAAGTAGTGCTTGGAATGAGCCTCGAACAACTGAGGGTACCTGAAGCACCTTTTAATGTATTAGCATTGAGCTCACCCATAAATTTTGCTAAATAACCTCGAAATAAGTGAAAAAACAACAAATAAACACCTTCTCCGGAGCTTATACCTACAGATAGTCACTGGCTTAACTTATCTTTTATGTAGAATATGGATTTGCACTTATTTTTCACAAAAAATGGGCGATGTGACAGAGAATAACTATAAAAGATGGCTGTAGAAGCTTGAAATGCATTAAGTAGTGCTTGGAATGAGCCTCAAACAACTGAGGGTACCCTAAGAACCCTTTAAATTATAAGCATTAAGCTTAGCTTACTCATAAATCTTGTTAAATAGCCTCGAAATAAGTGAAAAAACAACAAATAAAACCTTCCCCGGAGCTCATACCCACGGATAGTCACTGGCTTAACTTATCTTTTATGTAGAATACGGATCTAAAACTATTTTTCACGAAATATGGGGGGACATGACAGAAAATGAATATAAAAAATGGCTGTAGAAGCTTGGAATGCGTTAAGTAGAGCTTGGAATCAACCTCGAACAACTGAGGGACATCTGAAGAACCCTTTAACTTATTAGCATTAAGCTTACCCATAAATGTTGCTAAATAACCTTCAAATAAGTAAAAAATCAAATAAAACCTTCTCCGGAGCTCATACTCACAGATAGTCACTGGCTTAACTTATCTTTTATGTAGAATACGGATCTAAAATAATTTTTCACCCCAAAATGGGGGACATGGCAGAGAATAAACATGACTTGTTATGTAGCTATTGAATTGTTGTATAAATATCTAAATTTACATACAAAAAATATTAATAATCGCTTGAGATACAGGGTGTTCCATAATAAAATATGTTTTTACGAATTTCAACTTATATTTCCCAATTTTTTGTAAACGTTTCATTTCATATCAATTACCAACCATCTCGAAAATATATAATTAGTAATCCGATAGTCACTACAGGGTGTATTTGAGGGCGAATCCCAATTTTTTTGTAATTATTTCAAAAAAACTTATTAAAACATATTATAAATACCTTGTAAAGTTAAAGTAATGATTATCATGGTCGCAACGCCGGCCAAACATGAAAACCCCACTTGTTCCCAAACGAAATAAGTCAAAACCAAAATTTGTACAGGGATAGTCCAAAATGAATGTATCGAGTTAATCACGAAATCGAATCGATTAACGTCATTCGATAGTAAATCAACAACTCGATCGACTGCCGCTACTTCTAACGATTTAAAATCCAATCTAATCATCTGAAAATCATCCTCATCATACATTTCATCTACAGGGTGTTGCATAACTCACTTTTCGATATAACAAACTACTACACGCTATTCGAATCCTCATACCGATCGCTGACAGCCCGAGCTCGATATGATTTGACATAAAAGCTGTCAAAATTGACGTTACTATCAACATGGTGCTGTAAAAATACATTTTTTCGGTGTTTTTTTCGTTAAATTCTTCCCCAAATAAAGAAATGAGACGCGCCAAGATCAAAGGTTGAGTACATCTAAAAAAAAATTTACGTATACTATCACGAAACGAAATACAACCGGCAACAATGCACGAGAATTATTAAGTCGTTGTTACCGTATTAAAACGTTGGAAAAGAACCAGAAAATTCCGTAGAACATAACCTCGAATAGGAAAGTTTTGACGATAGCTTTCAATAAACTGGGTTTTCTTTTCGATTGTTGACTTTTGACGATTTCCGATTTCCAGTTTTTTTGTAAACGATTTCCCAATACCTTCGAATCGTCTTCGTCGAAAACATTATAAAAATCGTGCAATTCTAGGTTAATTTCTCTTCGTTTTCTTATCAACGATATCATCCATCTGAAATTGAATCAATCTATGATACAGGGTCCATCGAAAAGTACGAAAAAATCATTTCAAGGTCATACCAACATAAACGTTTAGAACATCCCCTGTAGGTTATTCTATTACTAAGAACCTTAATATAAATTCATTTTTGAATTCCTTTTATTTTTTTTTGACGAAAAAAACTTACCCGAAAAATAGTTTATTGATAAAACCTGCGTCTTTTTTTGGATTTTCATTTTTCGATTCAACTTTTTCTGTATCCATTTTCGTACAACTACTGTTAGTCTAATAACGAATTATCTACCAATTAATTTGTTTGAACTAAGAAATTTTGTTTAGTTAAAGATAGTGTATGCCATTAGGGCGTAGTTTTTGTTAGATATGGCACGCAAAACAAACCAGACAGTGGCGGGGTACAAAAAATTTAATCTGTAAATAGATTAAGTTTTATATGGCGATTTTACATCGAAAATATTCATTTTTATGAAAAAACTATGAGGACATAAATTGTAGGAAATTTCATCTACTTTAATTTTGCTTATATACGTTTTTTTCGTAAAATGAATAGGAAAGGAAATATTGTCAAAAAACTACTATTAGAACATAACTACTCTATTTTTTCTAAAAATTTTTGCATACAATAATTTAAATAATAAAAAAAGGTTACTATGACTTTAAATAACAATAAAATAAAAACTATTATAAATAATAATATCGAAAAAATCCGATTTTAACATCGATATAAAAGTGCTGCCATCTACTGAACTATGGAGTATAAATAAAATAATGACATTTGCTTTATTAATCTGTAATTATAACGAGACGGTTTCACTACTATACTATAGATGGCGTACGTAATAATTATTTTAGAATTAAATCAATTTATAGGCTAAAACTATTACATTTTTGAAATATAACATTTTTATATATAATTATTCGTATTCATGTCGGTTTTTGGTATATTTTGAACGAAATTTATTCGAAAATTGGATAAGAAATTTGCAATTCCAAATACTGATAGTTCGGGCATTTATAAACAGATGGCGCCAGTGTATTTGTGTTAAAATTCTCAAGATAAATTATTTTACGTAGTAAAATTAAAGATTGGATTAAGTTTTTTTTTTAATTTTATCAGAATATACTGAAATGCATTTGTATTAGGAAAGTTATTTACAACACACTCCAAATAATGACAGTAAGGCTACTGAACAATAGACGGCGCTAGTGTCTAATTTGTTTAAAAATGATTATTTATAAATATTCATAAATTGCTTCTACGATTGTGATTCTTACACCTAATTAAATACGTAATATTATAAGTACGAGTTGTTGTAAGCACTTTTTATGAAATATACAGGGGTGATTAAGAAATAACATACCAAACCATTAACTCACTTATTAATGTTTTTTTTTGTTTATATATTTCTTTTAAGATTTAAGATTTTAAGTACTAATATTATAGCTGATCTTTATCTCGAATATAATACAGGGAAAGTTGATATTGATAAAGTTTTTCAACTCGAGTTAAACAAATGATTTTAACTTATTATTTCCGCCATTTTGTTATGAATTAATGCTTCCGGAATGTATCACGTGATTTGTTGATATAATTTTTGATCTCATATAAATAGTTTCGTTTACTTTCCAGCCCCCTTCAGAGTTAAAACAATTATAGTAAATATCTCCGAAAATATTGATCCTAGAGAAAAAATTTTTCAACAAAAAATAAAGTTCATGGAAAAATATACAAAAAAGGTTCTACATATTTTTTACGTAAATCTATTATTTTGGCTGTTATGACTCAAAATACCCCGTAAGGATAATATGGTAAAAAAAATCCGTTTTAAAAAATTTTTTTTCGATGAAATCATTTGTTATGTGTCTGTGTTTTGTTATCTGGTATCGATTTTGTTCTTTTTTCTCGTGTAGTCGGTAGATGAAACCAGCTCTAGTCGCCCGCCTCTTTTTATTTGTATTTATTCGTTATCGACATTCTTCGGGTACGTGACGCTTTTTTGGTTGTACCAATATGTTTGTACGACTCACCACACACGATTATTTTTATAAAAAAGGCAATTACATACATCTTCAACTCCAATACGTGTTCTCTCAAATTGATTAACTATTACTTTAATAAAATAAAACCGGCAACGCTGTAACTTATTATAACTATTGGAAATCAGGACAGGTTTTATTAGGTTAGGTTAGTGTTTACTAGATTCACGCAGAATCGAATGAATATTTTGGTAATTTATCATGATTAGTATACATAACGTCATTTTTGTTATTTAAATATTTATTAGTTCACTCGTAATTATATAAATATTAATTATGATCACCTTTATAACCATAATTCACGTAATCTGGTAACAAACCGAAATTAGTTCATGCTTTGTTGCCAAGCTTACCTCTACTCCAAACATAATCAGAAATACTGTAGTCGACGACAAAATTTGTTGTGGTAAAATCAATTCCTAACCAAATATAATTTTTTTTATGTAGTTTGTTTCATTATTTTTTTATTTATCACTAGATTTTATTCACTAAATGTTTTAGAAATTTCGTTCATTAAAAGATGGTTACCATTTTTTAGTCACGTCATCTCTTCTTCTTTTTTATCTACCTAGCATGAAACACGTATTATAAATTTTTGAGGTTGGTGCACAGTCACTGTATTGCTAAAAAATAACTTATCAAAATGTTTTTTCTTTACTTCTTAATTCAAAAATCATTCCAAAATATCCCGATTACCTCTACTTGTTTAATTATAAAGTAACAATAACAGGAAATAAGGATAAAATTTGATTAGGATTGATTGTCGTTACAGCATTTATAATATTTATTAGATTATTTTGAGTTTATATTATTTACAATACAATATAGATATTTTATCTTTTCGTAGTAATAACCAAATGAATATCATAATATAAAAATAATCTGACTCATTCATAAAAAGTGATGATGTCAACTTGTAACGATGTTACGAATTAGAGACCGGCGTTACTTTATAACTGTTATTGCGGAACTGCTTATGACGATTTATTTTAAAAAATAAATGAAATAGTATTGACATTATAGTTGCAAGTACTAGTGCTAGCACATTATATTTCTTCTATGATTGATAAATAATAGATGATGACGCAATTTATACAACAACGTAACTAGACTAAGAAAAATCACTATAATGATTAAAGTAGAGAAAAATGAAAATTGGTCTTATGATTTTCAGTAGTATATAATTATATTTTTCTTGTGTTTTACTATTTATCAATACTTTATCTGTATAATGTTTCGGAAATAACGGTTTAATAGTTAACATTTATCACCCACCTCTAATTTCATAAAAAGATCAGATAACTAAAATGGCGTTCTACTTGTCGGGTCGCTTTTTAATATTTGTTCATTGTTTACAATATAGACAAAAAACTATGTGTATATATTTGAATTCAATATTTTTCTCTTATAAATATTTTACAATTGAGAACCGTGTCCGTAAATAACCGAAATAAACCGATCGTGTAAAACGTGTTCATATTTTACAATTGAAAACCGTGTACGTAAATAACCGAAGTAAACCGATCGTGTAAAACGTGTTCGGGAAGCACATTCATTTTTGTTTGTTTTATTGTTTAAAATATGATAAAAACAACGAAATACGAATCCTGTTTCTATAAATATATAAAATAAAGTTGAATTTTTTTGGTAATAAGCATCTTAAATAGCATAAAATTTACATTTCAACGCTGATACGTAAATAGCCGAACCTACCCGATCGTTTATAATATTTTCGAGAATGAAATGATTAATTGATGTAAGATCCGTTTTGGAACCGAAGCGAAACAACAAAATTTAACGTATTTACCAGGAAGTTTATAATTGCAGTATTGTTCAGTGAAATACGAGGTAGATAATCATTTCCAAGAATCACCACTACACTCAAGGTTCAATTATATCATCAGTGCATTAAATTTCCCCAATTTGGAATAATGCATACAGGGTGATACATTTATACTTGAAGTTTAGTAGTGGTTTTAATAAATATTTTTCTTAAATATTAATAAGGGATGAATTTGAATGTTTTTAATGTTATTTTTAGTTGGAAGTTTATGTATATATACAGTGTGATGTAGAACTTATATAAAAATAAATTTGAATAGAATCGTTATTAATTGCATGTCGTTCGATGAAAAAATGAAAAAGTAATCATTGGGTAAATCCCACTACAGTAATTATCGTTATAAAAATAAAATTGAAGTTTACGTGTTCGTTACTTGATTGATTCTTAGAATATTCTATTAACTAAGTACGTTCTAAAAATCTTGTATGTTAACTAGATTTAACCAGTTTAAACTTGAATCGTTAGAAAATATTCGATGAAATCGCGAATCGAACATACAATAGTTGGTTAGAAGCAAATGCAGACGTCTTTGAATAATTGTTTCTTCAAAAATTTATTTAGTGATGGTAGCAATTTTTTCTATGGGAAAATTTAATTATACCGGGTTTGTGATATTATAGAATAGAACTGGTTACGTCAAAATGGGGGTGTATGTAGAAAAAATCGTTTTTTTCAGCCGATTTTAACCCCAAATGACTAGTTTTTGAAACCCTGCAGGTTTGATTTATTGCAGACTTGTTTGGGATGTCGGGCTTATGAATAATTCGAGTTTGTGACTTCGAGAACCGAACGCAACTTTTTAAAAATCGAAAAAACCCCGAAAAAATCGTTTTTTTCTTCAAAATTTTGACGATTTCAACCCCAAACGACTAGTTTTTGAAACCCTGCAGGTTTGATTTATTGCAGACTTGTTTGGGATGTCGGGCTTATGAATAATTCGAGTTTGTGACTTCGAGAACCGAACGCAACTTTTTAAAAATCGAAAAAACCCCGAAAAAATCGTTTTTTTCTTCAAAATTTTGACGATTTCAACCCCAAACGACTAGTTTTTGAAACCCTGCAGGTTTGATTTATTGCAGACTTGTTTGGGATGTCGGGCTTATGAATAATTCGAGTTTGTGACTTCGAGAACCGAACGCAACTTTTTAAAAATCGAAAAAACCCCGAAAAAATCGTTTTTTTCTTCAAAATTTTGACGATTTCAACCCCAAACGACTAGTTTTTGAAACCCTGCAGGTTTGATTTATTGCAGACTTGTTTGGGATGTCGGGCTTATGAATAATTCGAGTTTGTGACTTCGAGAACCGAACGCAACTTTTTAAAAATCGAAAAAACCCCGAAAAAATCGTTTTTTTCTTCAAAATTTTGACGATTTCAACCCCAAACGACTAGTTTTTGAAACCCTGCAGGTTTGATTTATTGCAGACTTGTTTGGGATGTCGGGCTTATGAATAATTCGAGTTTGTGACTTCGAGAACCGAACGCAACTTTTTAAAAATCGAAAAAACCCCGAAAAAATCGTTTTTTTCTTCAAAATTTTGACGATTTCAACCCCAAACGACTAGTTTTTGAAACCCTGCAGGTTTGATTTATTGCAGACTTGTTTGGGATGTCGGGCTTATGAATAATTCGAGTTTGTGACTTCGAGAACCGAACGCAACTTTTTAAAAATCGAAAAAACCCCGAAAAAATCGTTTTTTTCTTCAAAATTTTGACGATTTCAACCCCAAACGACTAGTTTTTGAAACCCTGCAGGTTTGATTTATTGCAGACTTGTTTGGGATGTCGGGCTTATGAATAATTCGAGTTTGTGACTTCGAGAACCGAACGCAACTTTTTAAAAATCGAAAAAACCCCGAAAAAATCGTTTTTTTCTTCAAAATTTTGACGATTTCAACCCCAAACGACTAGTTTTTGAAACCCTGCAGGTTTGATTTATTGCAGACTTGTTTGGGATGTCGGGCTTATGAATAATTCGAGTTTGTGACTTCGAGAACCGAACGCAACTTTTTAAAAATCGAAAAAACCCCGAAAAAATCGTTTTTTTCTTCAAAATTTTGACGATTTCAACCCCAAACGACTAGTTTTTGAAACCCTGCAGGTTTGATTTATTGCAGACTTGTTTGGGATGTCGGGCTTATGAATAATTCGAGTTTGTGACTTCGAGAACCGAACGCAACTTTTTAAAAATCGAAAAAACCCCGAAAAAATCGTTTTTTTCTTCAAAATTTTGACGATTTCAACCCCAAACGACTAGTTTTTGAAACCCTGCAGGTTTGATTTATTGCAGACTTGTTTGGGATGTCGGGCTTATGAATAATTCGAGTTTGTGACTTCGAGAACCGAACGCAACTTTTTAAAAATCGAAAAAACCCCGAAAAAATCGATTTTTTCTTCAAAATTTTGACGATTTCAACCCCAAACGACTAGTTTTTGAAACCCTGCAGGTTTGATTTATTGCAGACTTGTTTAGGATGTCGGGCTTATGAATAATTCGAGTTTGTGACTTCGAGAACCGAACGCAACTTTTTAAAAATCGAAAAAACCCCGAAAAAATCGTTTTTTCTTCAAAATTTTGACGATTTCAACCCTAAAGGACCATTTTTAAGTACATTTTTTCAAAACTATTTATTGCTAGTTACATCTTAAGAACCCCTAAAAAATTGAAAAATATTAAAAAGTAAAGAAAACTCAATATAAGCGATTTTAAAGCTATAATTATCATCCCTTACACTTAAATCACCCTAACTTTGTAAATATTAATAATAACGAAAATATTTATAGAACCATTTTTGTGTAAAATCGAAAGATCTACAACTTTCATCCGAACTTTTTTTTCCCAAGTTCAACCGTTTATTCAATATTTCAAAAAAACTTAATCAATTAACCGGAAATCCGAATTTCCTCGTACCATAACTTTTTAAATAATTCAATATACATATACTCAGGTTAAACACCTCACATCTATTGTTTTTTCTTCTTCTTATTCGCAGAATTCTAATTATTCATATCACGACACACCATCTACTATTACGAGGGAACTTCCATTAATAATTATAAAAATAATTGACTGAAAATTTCTTCTAATTTTTGTATCACTAATCACATCTAGATCCATCAGATTCTCGAAATTTCTAGATTAACTAAACAAAAATGCATCAGTCGAACTGTAGGTTCGATAACAAATTGGAACAGGACCGGCTTCACGATTTAAATCAATTTATTGTAATTTATTAATACCCGCGTATATAACGTAAAAAAGGAAACGCAAAAAAATACACGAGATACATTTTTAATTATCCCATGGGTTTAAGCAAAAAAAAATCGAAGACAATGGGACTTGAAATGAAAGGAAACGTTGTACGTGCTTTTTATCAAAATGCCCATTAAAAATTCCAAGAAGTCTAATTGATGATGAGTTTCTCAATTCTAAACTTATGAACTATTTTTTTTTCTATTTTACGAGGGTAAACGAATAAGTTCCCCACATAGAAAAACGACATTTTGGAGAAATGTCAATAAAAGATCGAGGTTATTATTATAAGATGGCCGTTTTATATACTTCCAAACGTATTTCATCATTAACCGACGTACAGGGTGGGTAATAAAAACGATAAAGTTACCCTGAACTTTTTTTAAGATATCTCGGAACAGAAAAAAGATATCGACATGCGGTTTTCGCTATTTTTATGTTTATTCAGTTCACTTTCAAAAGATCTAATCAAATTTTAAAGATGCTATTTAAATTAGTCGACATAAATCATATTATTTTAAATATATGAAACAACGCCCTCTAGCATTCACATTATTAATTAAAATGGTTATAATTTATATATTTCGTATAATTGAACAAAAGCTCTTTCAAATGAAATAAAGTTTAGAAAAATCGGTTGAACAGAACCGGACTTACAGGCATTTTTTTATAACAAAGTTCCCACTCTCCCCCACTACTTATCGGAAGAGATAAACTAAAACTTATGATATCGAAAATACGCAGAATTTGGTAAAGAATTCGATTATCGTATATAAAGTACCACTTAATTGGGTAAATTTTGAAAAAAATTGATTTTTTAATTTTATATTTTCAAAAAACCCTTCAAGGGGTGGACCTAAAAATCTAAAATAATTTTCACGTGTTTCTAGAGGCTATTTTTGTTTTAATTTTTTTTTTCTCTGAAGCTGTAACATAATCCGTTCCAAAGATATGGCCGTTTTTAATTGTCCACCCTGTATACTCACTTTAATTAAATTTTCAACTGTCACCATTCGCGAAATTCAAAAACAAAACTGTTTTTTTAATTTTTATAAAATTATTTTTCCAGACGTGCTCGAAAAAAAAACCACGAGTCCGGTCCTGTCGAAATTTTGCTCCGACTTCCCGCGTATTTGTAATGGATTTTGTTACTAAGATCTTGTAAATAAAAAAAGAAACACGTTTACGACTAAATATAATTTTGACTTCCACTGTATATTCACTTGTAGCTACGAATTTTATTTTATTCGATGTTTTTGCAAATTTTCTAATCATTCTAACAAACATTGCGTGATGGTGATGGTTTAATGGTATTCCAAGAACCGATGGCTAACACATAAACAAGCATAAGCTAAATTACAGACGCTGCTTCAGTTTATTTTTCGAGGTTATGTTTGGTTTACCATAACAATGTAAACATACCGATATGGAATTCTCGTTATTGAGATGACGTGTATCAATTTTATGCCATGATTAAATTGAATTACTGGGAGAACTTTTAGAAATATTTATAATTGTAAGTAAATAAGTTGGTACTAGCTGTGATCTCATCCGATAGGGTCAAGGTCAACATTCTTAATTATATTTGCTCTTCTTCTTACTTTAATAGTTTTAGGAACGATTTCTTCTTCTTTTTTTTTGGTGTAACGTTATGTTTACTAATTTCTTATCGTTTGTTACTTGCTTTGTGATGTTAATTAAGAAAAATTACTACTGGATATTATCTCTATAATTAAAAAAAAATTTTATGACAATTGACATTTACGGCTTTAATGCTGATTTCTCTTTTATTTTTGATCGTACAAGAAAATTGTAAGCATCAAAATTGAAGGGAATTTTACGCTCTATAACGTGATGGACTCAGTTTTTTTTTTAAATGTTTCGGCTTCGATTTTTTCAAAAATGAATATGAAAATTTGAAAATTGTTTATTTATATGGGAAATATGGTATAACTGACTAAATCAAATTGATTTTTCGTGGAAATATAGAGAAAATGTTTCTTAAGAAGTTGATGTTTGAAAATTTCGAAAATTCAAAATGGCGGCTACGTAATTCCCGGTAATATCCTGTCACTTTGACTTTCGTTATCTGGACTTTTAATGATCGTATCAACGAAATTTTTTTTTCAAAATGTTTGGTTTTTGAAGTTCTATAATACGTGATAAAACTAGATTTCCAAAAAAAAATTTCAACGTTAATTTTTTGAAAATTAAAAAAAATTGTTTATACATGTGGAAATTATAGTAAAACTTATTAAACCAAATTGATTTTTCGTGGAAATATAGAGGAAATGTTTCTAAAGAAGTTGATGTTTGAAAATTTCGAAAATTCAAAATGGCGGCTACGTAATTCCCGGTAGTATCCTGTCACTTTGACTTTCGTTATCTGGGCTTTTAATGATCGTATCAACGAAATTTTTTTTTCAAAATGTTAGGTTCTTGAAGGTCTATATCACTTGACAAAACTAGATTTCCAAAAAAAATTCAAGGTTAATTTTTTGAAAATTAAAAAAAAATTGTTTATACATGCGTAAATTATAGTAAAACTTATTAAATCAAATTGATTTTTCGTGGAAATATAGAGGAAATGTTTCTTAAAAAGTTGATGTTTGAAAATTTTGAAAATTCAAAATGGCGGCTACGTAATTCCCGGTAGTATCCTGTCACTTTGACTTTCGTTATCTGGACTTTTAATGATCGTATCAACGAAATTTTTTTTTCAAAATGTTTGGTTCTTGAAGGTCTATATCACTTGACAAAACTAGATTTCCAAAAAAAATTCAAGGTTAATTTTTTGAAAATTAAAAAAAAATTGTTTATACATGCGTAAATTATAGTAAAACTTATTAAATCAAATTGATTTTTCGTGGAAATATAGAGGAAATGTTTCTTAAAAAGTTGATGTTTGAAAATTTTGAAAATTCAAAATGGCGGCTACGTCATTCCCGATAGTATCCTGTCACTTTGACCTTCGTTATCTGGGCTTTTAATGATCGTATCAACGAAATTTTTTTTTCAAAATGTTTGGTTTTTGAAGTTCTATAATACTTGATAAAACTAGATTTCCAAAAAAAAATTTCAACGTTAATTTTTTGAAAATTAAAAAAAATTGTTTATACATGTGGAAATTATAGTAAAACTTATTAAATCAAATTGATTTTTCGTGGAAATATAGAGGAAATGTTTCTTAAAAAGTTGATGTTTGAAAATTTTGAAAATTCAAAATGGCGGCTACGTAATTCCCGGTAGTATCCTGTCACTTTGACTTTCGTTATCTGGACTTTTAATGATCGTATCAATGAAATTTTTTTTTCAAAATGTTTGGTTCTTGAAATTCTATAACACTTGATTAAACTAGATTTCCAAAAAAAAATTCAACGTTAATTTTTTGAAAATAAAAAAAAAATGTTTATACATGTGGAAATTATAGTAAAACTTATTAAATCAAATTTATTTTTCGTGGAAATATAGAGGAAATGTTTCTAAAGAAGTTGATATTTGAAAATTTCGAAAATTCAAAATGGCGGCTACGTAATTCCCGGTAGTATCCTGTCACTTTGACTTTCATTATCTCCGCTTGTATTGATCATATTGAAGAAATTTTTTTTTCAAAATATGTCATTTTTAAAAACAATTATCTTGAAATTAAAAATTAGATTTCACATTAATTTTTCTAAAATTTATCTTGAAAAAACTAAAAAAAATATCTTTCAAGTTTGAGTGTTAAAAAAGTATATAAATAATTTTTTGTAAATATTTTTTGATATTGTCTATCAAACTACAACTCTTTTTCTATCAATTGCAGAAAACCGTATCTCAAAATCGTGAATATTAAAGAAATCAATAAACATTGAAAAAAATATATAAATCCAGTTTAAGCGGTCGCCATTTTGAATTTTTAAAAATTTTAATAAAAATTTCCTCTCTATTTCCAAGCTGAGCTTTTTTCTGTTAGTTTTTTATATGTTTACGTAAATTCAGTTCAATAAATCCACTCTGAATTAGTTATAACCAAACTATGTACAAATGACGTAATATCTGTCAAAATTTTATACCAATATGGCGTTCTAGAAAACCGGACACGTATTTAAAAACAAATTATGGTTAATCGGAAACCCACGCCGCGTTCCCATGAAATTAAAAAAAACAATACCCATAGAAAATGTACTAACTAGAAAGTCTACTTAATTGTCCATCCATGGTGCGTGAGAAAACGAACTTAAAATAATTGTCATACAATGCAAAATTTCTAAACAATGTTGTTTTCTTAGTAACGCATTTTAACGATAACTGCTTAATTCCTTCCCGCCTTTTTTACGTAAACAACCGATTAGAAACGTTATTTTGCATCCATCCGGTATACAATACATACTGTATTAACCGCTTCATGGAATTCATTAATATCAGACACGAAACTACAACAGTTTTTATTTCACGAAATAAAAGCGTAAATCTACTGGTTTATAACAAAAAAAATATCATATAACTAAATCCTATAATTTCGAATTCGATTTTGGAAGATTAATTGTACCGTGACTCATAGTAGCAGGTAATTGACCATGAGAACACAAAAGAGAAGTTTCACAAATATGCAGACAAGTCCGAACAAGACGTTGCCGACAGAACATCTTGTAACTAATTTGTTTTTATATATTCATTATTATAAAATCATTTAAATGTATAATTATATTAATAATTCTAATCAAATTTAAATTATATATTATTTCGATTACATAAAACAATTCAATCATTTGACGTTTACTAACAAAATCTATTGTTCTATGATATTAGTATTATTAATACAACGTTGCCATGTTAATTATTTGAACAATTTATATAGTAAATTCGTGATACCAAATTATTTCTTTTAACGAAGTAAAATTGTTTTTTTAAAGTAAAAACTATTAAAAAAATATGTTTTTTTACTATTTTAGTGTATAACGTGATTTTCAATTTATTATTTAGGGTTTAAAATGACATGGTTTTTATTCATAATACCTTATTTGAGTTCCATCATTTATGTTGTTCTATCGCTTTGCGTCGGTTATCAATTTATTACGTGAGAAAACTTATAAACTTCCTTCTTTAATACGTAAATATCTATTTTATATTTTTTTGCTAATTAATAATAAGTAGATAGTTACTGAAAAATTTTAATATACGGCAACGCTGTTCAGGTAAACCGAAGTGAACAAAACGAGCTCCGTATCTACGCGAAATCGCAACATACCCACAGAGCCAGCGGACATTTGTCAACAGTAGGCTTTGGATGTTACGGCGCGAAGTGTTAGTGCCGAAAATAATAGTTGAACGTGAATGTTTTTTGAAGACATGGAAAAATGATTTGAAATTTCGCGTGATTTTATTTTGGTTTTACACAAAATTTGTGAAACGGTTTTTTATATTCCTCAACAACATGGCCGCTTTCGTATTTACTTTCGTGTTTTTTGTTTTAATTCGCTGTAATGTTGCGTTTTATAATTATTGTGATAAAAATATTTTCGATGCTAATGATGACGAAATGGCATTCACAAAAGAAGCTAATTATAGAGAGTTTGCAGTTGTTGGCAGTTTGAAAGCTCTACATTGCTGTGCTAAGGAATATCAAACTATAGAATGGTAAGAATTTAACATTAATAGTAAATTAATTAGCTGAATCGTCATTTTCGACGGGTAAATTACCTATAAAAACAATTATCTACAAACGTTTATATTTTTAACTGATAAAAATCAGATAATAAATTATTTTTATATGATTTAAATACTAGGAATCATTTTAATCAGATACCTAATTCTTTGTAAAGTTTTTTATGTAATTTTAGTTAAATGTATATTTATACAAACTTTGTATTACTAATTTTTGTCTAATTTATCATACGTGAAGATTTTTAATACAAAATTTGTTTCTATTGAACTGAATTTACATATAAACAAATGCCCGCGTTTATCACGCAGCGGAGTAGTGTCAAATTGCTTTTAACACGACAGTACCGTATTCAGGATCACATGAACAAATAATTGAAATATGTTTATAATTAAAAAAAAGTTATAATATTACTTAGATACATAAATTTTCATACTTAACGTTTATATCATATTTTTTTAACGATAACGTGTCGTTTAAATATTTTATACCTGTCGACACGAAAGCAGTTGTGTTAGATGATAAAAAACACGAGATACTCGTAACTAAAACCCATAAAAATAACCTTAAAACATGTCTAACCGGCACCGGGTCGTTTTCTTCAGATTAATCACCTCGTGACAACTCATGTTCGTACGTACCTTCCATTTCTATTTTGTTATCTGCGATACCCATCGAAACGGCCCACCACAACGATCCATTCTTATGGGAATGGTTAAACTCGAACGGGCGGTCAAAAAAAAAATGTTGATGTTATCGAAAATTTGGAGGTTTCATTCACAAAACACCGACCACTACAAATTTTCGTCTGTATTTTTTTTGTGATTTCGATTTTATAAATTATAAACAAGAATTTTGTATCTATAATGTTTTTTTTTCAATCTACCGATGTTTTTCGAACTCCTCGTATTAAAAATACCCTTTTTACAGAAATTTAGCACAAATTTGATCAAAATTTTTTAGTTTTTCCTCGGCTTTTTGGAATTTCAAATTTCGTTTCATAACTTCTAATTTTATGTCGCCTTGTATAATGACGAAAAAGCTTTTTTATTTTTTTTATGATAATATCAACGTTCCTTTTATGATTTTTTTATATTACAACATTGCCATTCCACAACTGTAAATATTATGAATTTATATAATGTTATTTTACAAAAAAAAAATTACTTTAACTTTGACCCTGTATATTTCTCACAAATATAAAATTGGAAGGATCTACAAAATACAGTCACTTAGACACACATTTTCTCAATTGATTTATACCAAAAATAAGTCGTTATCTCGAATTTTTTCGAAAATATTGAATTTTCTATACAAGCATGTCAAATTTTTTCAAATTTCTGAATTTTTTGACCTATTGAAAACACATTTTTATGGCGAAAATATGAGAAAAAACCATGGTGTAATATGTATTTTTGTCAGAAAAATTGAAAATCCATATTAATTTCCGAATCAAATGTATAGTTTTCCGGAAAATCTAATTTTCATAAATTACACTCGATTTTCCACGTTTTTTCGAGCAAAGTCTTATTTGGGCGTTAAAGGAAAGCGGAAGAGGGAAAATGTGAAGGAAATAAAGTGAAAAAATTTTTTTGTATCAATCTCAAATCGATTTAAATAATTAAAATGGTTTGTAAAACCCCTTAATACGACCCTGTCGTTAACCAGGTAGATACGAGGGATCTATAACGAAAAATTAATGTTATAGATGTAAAATCTACGGTTAAATATTATGATAATAAATATCGAGCACGTCTATGTCGATCAGTTCATCCTTTGTTTTTAAAATAATTTGGAGAATCGGTTTATGGCGGTAATTTTCTCAGAAAATCGATTTCTACGAAAATTTTAAACGAGATCTCGCAGACTAAATTCATTTCGTGTTATAATCGATATCAATGATTTCATTTGAATTACTTATAGTTTTTTATGTCAGTACATTAAAATTCTCGCATTCATATACGAGGTACCGTCAAAAAATACTATGTTCTTAATTTATTTTGAATTGAATCCAATTGTGGAGAGTCCCAAAATGCCAATAATAATTTTTGACTTATTCTCAGCCTTATTTAAACAAGCAGAATCTAATAAGGTCTTGATTGTGTTTGGTTGATCCTAAAAATGCCAAACGGGCTGTAAATTCGGCCAGATAGTAGACAGATGACCTTTTGATGTGGTAAATTCGGCCAGATAGTAGATAGTTGACCTTTTGATGTGGTAAATTCGGCCAGATAGTAGATAGTTGACCTTTTCATGTAGTAAATTCGGCCAGATGGTAAATAGGTGACCTTTTGATGTGGTAAATTCGGCAAAATTGTAGACAGATGACCTTTTGATGTGGTAAATTCGGCCAGATAGTAGATAGTTGACCTTTTCATGTAGTAAATTCGGCCAGATGGTAAATAGGTGACCTTTTGATGTGGTAAATTCGGCCAGATAGTAGATAGATGACCTTTTCATGTAGTAAATTCGGCCAGATGGTAAATAGGTGACCTTTTCATGTAGTAAATTCGGCCAGATGGTAAATAGGTGACCTTTTGATGTGGTAAATTCGGCAAAATTGTAGACAGATGACCTTTTGATGTGGTAAATTCGGCCAGATAGTAGATAGATGACCTTTCGATGTAGTAAATTCGGCCAGATGGTAAATAGGTAACCTTTTGATGTGGTAAATTCGGCCAGATAATAGATAGATGACCTTTTTATGTAGTAAATTCGGCCAGATGGTAAATAGGTGACCTTTTGATGTGGTAAATTCGGCAAAATTGTAGACAGATGAACTTTTGATGTGGTAAATTCGGCCAGATAGTAGATAGTTGACCTTTTTATGTAGTAAATTCGGCCAGATGGTAAATAGGTGACCTTTTGATGTGGTAAATTCGGCAAAATTGTAGACAGATGACCTTTTGATGTGGTAAATTCGGCCAGATAGTAGATAGTTGACCTTTTCATGTAGTAAATTCGGCCAGATGGTAAATAGGTGACCTTTTGATGTGGTAAATTCGGCAAAATTGTAGACAGATTACCTTTTGATGTAGTAAATTCGGCCAGATAGTAAATAGGCGAAATAAACAATATTTTGTTCGTATATTTATCTACGGTCTACTTTCTAACAACGTATTTATTTATTTATAGTCGCAAGTTTTGCTATAAAAATATAATATTTATGAGGTTGCAGCATCTGCTTAATTTCTGCGAATTTCAGTAATTGCATATCATGTTTCAAATGAATAATGGAAAGTTCAGCATTTAATTTATAAACTTGAAACGGTGTTTCGTCTTTAAAATCACTCATTTTGTTGTAAAAATTCTTTAAACTAACGATTCTTGTATACAGGGTGTCCCTGAGTAGATATAACGATGAAAATTTGTCGGTTGAGATTTTTATTTCTTGAAATCCGGTCCTGTTCGATTCGGACATTAATTTGATAATTAATTTTAGTTTCGAATATTTAAGTAGTTCGAAATTTGAAAAAAATCTATTTTGTTTTAAGGCAAAGTGATGTATACGAGGGACGGTTCGAAAAGTACCTGGTTCAACCAATAATTGCGGGTAGCAGTTTTTTTTTGACACCGAGCCATTTTTAGAGATAAATAATAATCTGGGGGGGCTAAATCTGGCGAATAGGGTGCATGAAAACATAACGATAAACAAGTTTTTTCGTGTTTACAAATTCACTGTCAAACAGACCAGGAATCACCCTCGTACATTATATACTGTTATATAAATGTTTGGATGGGGGGTTGACCTTATTTTTGGTAAAAAAATTCGTTAATTTTCTTTTATTTTGTTTATTTTTTCGACGAATTTAAAATAAAATTGAAATCTGAGTTTGAAAATCGAAATTTCAAAACTTTTTTCGTCATTAACAAAACCCAATTTTTTTGAAGAATGTATATATGTATATAAGAGTGTATAAAAACGAAAATTTTGGGAAAAAAACCTAATCTAACCTAATTTGGAAGTGGGTTAAAAAAAAACAAAAAAAAATAATTTAAATTGTTTGTTTCACTTATCTGGGGACATCTTGTATATATAGTATATGCGTTGATCAAAATAAAACGTTTTTAAAGCCATTTCGACAGTTTACTTCAATTTTTTTAATACAGGGTATAGAAATAAATTGTCCACAATTGATATATTTTGGTATTTACTTCAAGCTTCTGCATTCTGGGCTTGAGACGGTTCTGTATCATAATATTGTTTATATGTATATAAGAGTGTATAAAAAAGAAAATTTTTGGGAAAAAAACTTAATCTAACCTAATTTGGAAGTGGGATCAACCTTGTTTAGAAAAAAAAAATTAATTTAAATTGTTTGTTTCACTTATCTGGGGACATCTTGTATATATAGTATATGCGTTGATCAAAATAAAACGTTTTTAAAGCCATTTCGACAGTTTACTTTAATTTTTTTTATACAGGGTATAGAAATAAATTGTCCACAATCGATATATTTTGGTATTTAATTCAAGCTTCTGCATTCTGGGCTTGAGACGGTTCTGTATCATAATATTGTTTATATGTATATAAGAGTGTATAAAAAAGAGAATTTTTGGGAAAAAAACTTAATCTAACCTAATTTGGAAGTGGGATCCACCTTGTTTAGAAAAAAAAAATTAATTTAAATTGTTTGTTTCACTTACCTGGGGACATCTTGTATATATAGTATATGCGTTGATCAAAATAAAACGTTTTTAAAGCCATTTCGACAGTTTACTTTAATTTTTTTTATACAGGGTATAGAAATAAATTGTCCACAATCGATATATTTTGGTATTTAATTCAAGCTTCTGCATTCTGGGCTTGAGACGGTTCTGTATCATAATATTGTTTATATGTATATAAGAGTGTATAAAAAAGAAAATTTTTGGGAAAAAAACTTAATCTAACCTAATTTGGAAGTGGGATCCACCTTGTTTAGAAAAAAAAAATTAATTTAAATTGTTTGTTTCACTTACCTGGGGACATCTTGTATATATAGTATATGCGTTGATCAAAATAAAACGTTTTTAAAGCCATTTCGACAGTTTACTTTAATTTTTTTTATACAGGGTATAGAAATAAATTGTCCACAATCGATATATTTTGGTATTTAATTCAAGCTTCTGCATTCTGGGCTTGAGACGGTTCTGTATCATAATATTGTTTATATGTATATAAGAGTGTATAAAAAAGAAAATTTTTGGGAAAAAAACTTAATCTAACCTAATTTGGAAGTGGGATCAACCTTGTTTAGAAAAAAAAAATTAATTTAAATTCTTTGTTTCACTTATCTGGGGACATCTTGTATATATACTATATGCGTTGATCAAAATAAAACGTTTTTAAAGCCATTTCGACAGTTTACTTCAATTTTTTTTATACAGGGTATAGAAATAAATTGTCCACAATCGATATATTTTGGTATTTAATTCAAGCTTCTGCATTCTGGGCTTGAGACGGTTCTGTATCATAATATTGTTTATATGTATATAAGAGTGTATAAAAAAGAAAATTTTTGGGAAAAAAACTTAATCTAACCTAATTTGGAAGTGGGATCCACCTTGTTTAGAAAAAAAAAATTAATTTAAATTGTTTGTTTCACTTACCTGGGGACATCTTGTATATATAGTATATGCGTTGATCAAAATAAAACGTTTTTAAAGCCATTTCGACAGTTTACTTTAATTTTTTTTATACAGGGTATAGAAATAAATTGTCCACAATCGATATATTTTGGTATTTAATTCAAGCTTCTGCATTCTGGGCTTGAGACGGTTCTGTATCATAATATTGTTTATATGTATATAAGAGTGTATAAAAAAGAAAATTTTTGGGAAAAAAACTTAATCTAACCTAATTTGGAAGTGGGATCCACCTTGTTTAGAAAAAAAAAATTAATTTAAATTGTTTGTTTCACTTACCTGGGGACATCTTGTATATATAGTATATGCGTTGATCAAAATAAAACGTTTTGAAAGCCATTTCGACAGTTTACTTCAATTTTTTTTATACAGGGTATAGAAATAAATTGTCCACAATTGATATATTTTGGTATTTACTTCAAGCTTCTGCATTCTGGGCTTGAGACGGTTCTGTATCATAATATTGTTTATATGTGTATAAGAGTGTATAAAAAAGAAAATTTTTGGGAAAAAAACTTAATCTAACCTAATTTGGAAGTAGGATCCACCTTGTTTAAAAAAAAAACAAAAAAATTAATTTAAATTGTTTGTTTCACTTATCTGGGGACATCTTGTATATATAGTATATGCGTTGATCAAAATAAAACGTTTTGAAAGCCATTTCGACAGTTTACTTCAATTTTTTTTATACAGGGTATAGAAATAAATTGTCCACAATTGATATATTTTGGTATTTACTTCAAGCTTCTGCATTCTGGGCTTGAGACGGTTCTGTATCATAATATTGTTTATATGTGTATAAGAGTGTATAAAAAAGAAAATTTTTGGGAAAAAAACTTAATCTAACCTAATTTGGAAGTAGGATCCACCTTGTTTAAAAAAAAAACAAAAAAATTAATTTAAATTGTTTGTTTCACTTATCTGGGGACATCTTGTATATATAGTATATGCGTTGATCAAAATAAAACGTTTTTAAAGCCATTTCGACAGTTTACTTCAATATTTTTATACAAGGTATATATTTATATATATTTTGGTATTTTTTTCAAGCATTCTGGGCTTGAGACGGTTCTGTATCATAACTTCCATTTCGTTCGATATTTTCAAATAGTACTTGAATGAAATAACCAAAATCCCATTGTACACATTCTACTAATACCTTTCACACTTTCAATTCGAAATTCCTCTTCACGGAAACACCGATAAATTAAAATAACTGTCAAAAACATTCACCCAAAGATGTCGACGCGTCCATTTTGTTACCTTCCCCCATTGTAAGCAGATCACCTTTTTTCTGGGAACAATTTCTTAACAAGCGAAATACCACTTCTCTTGAAACACCCAATTTCTTAAAATTAAACTTAGAAATCGACCGTTAAGACGAAATTAAAATTTTATTATCAATCACCGCAATCGATTCTGTTGATATTTGACAGGGTCGGACTAACTAAATCATTAAATTAATCGATTAGATATAAAACAATGCGGAAATACGAAACGTCGTATACGATACGACGATATACAGTGTGTTTTAAAAAATCGGAACCTAAATAATTTATATTACGTAAATAATAAAAAGTTAAATATGAAATTAATAATAAAAAAAATAATAATTACATCTTTGAGAAAATACGAGGGCGATATGATAGTTGATTAATTTTTTTTTTTTAAATACATGATTGTGTTTATGAGTTTTTGATAGAATATGTCAAAATTACATATGAATTTGACAGTTTTAAGAAAATAATTTAAAAAACGCGTTTTTTTTCAGTTTAAGCGTTATAAATATTTGTAAATTAAATTTTGAATTTTTTTTTAATGCTGTATATCAAACTACAACTTTTTCTCTGTCTATTACAAAAAACTGCGTTTTGAAATTGTTGGTAAGAATTGAAATAAAATATATAAAAATTCAGTTTACACGACCGCCATTTTGAATTTTCAAAATTTAAAAATTACTACTTTTTCAGAAACATTTCTTCAATATTTTTGTATTATATCAATTTTTTTAACTAATTTTTACTATACTTAATATATAAATAAATTTTTTTTTTAATTTCGGCAAAATTTAGTGTGGTAATTAATTGTTTTCTAAATCTATATTCACCATGTAATAGAGCACAAAATTCCCTGCAAATTTGATATTAACAATTTTCTTCTACGATCAAAATTGAAAAAAAAATACGTAAAAGTGTGAAATTTTGAAACGAAATTTTTGACTACACCTCGTACATTCCAGGATTATTTCAAAACGTATAATAAAATTTATGATGGTTATACATCGATTTCACACAGATGTCTTTTATCCATTCAATTTCGACAATAGATTTCGTTTTACCCAAAATTTTGGTTTCTGTTGAAATTACATTTAAACCAGTGACGTACTCAGATTATTTCATAAATATCGTGATTTATTTAAAATAATTATCGTATTTCTTAGAGTTGAATCGATGTTATATTTAACAAAATTTCAAGGAAAAAATAATATGTTCAACAAACAAACTGAGTAATTACGATCAGATAAAAAATTTCGTGGAACTTTGAAGAATGTGAGGTTAGGTTCATAAATTTACCATCCGGTGATTGTGTCTATTGTGTAAGTTCAATTACATCGACTACGAGTCTTCGACATCCATGCTTCTAAAGAATTTCAATATCGATATTACAATAAAAGTATATACGAGGGTGAACCAATAAATTTCAATTAAATTATTATTTTTAATCTAAAAATTGACTATAATAATTTGTTTTTTCATTATTATTCGTATGAATAACGACTGTTAGAACTTATTTCACAAGATTATTCAGAAATTTATACATATTATTTATACGAGGTGCGATAAAAAATTACAATCAAAACTGAATATATTCAGTTTTTCAATTTCGAAAAAAAACTATTAAATAATATAGTAAATAACAAAAAAAAATTCAGAATTTTGTTTGGAAGCATTTATAATACGAGGATAGTACGAAAAGTATTTAAAACAGAAAAAATTTTCGTTTTACTTCTGATACCGTCCTCGTATATATTTGAAAGGAAAACATAAAAAGAAGTAATATACAGGTCAAATCGATAATATTATAAATAGAATATACTTCATTTTATATACCTGTTAAATATATTTTGAGTTCAATGACCTGGATTATTAATTACGGATAATAGATGGCAATGTCTGTGGTATAACAGGAAATTATGAATGAACGTATCCGTTGTAGTGTAATTTAAGACCTTCGTGACAAAAATTACGAGTTTAATAACATACAGGGTGGCTTGAAACTTTATAACTATATGTATAGGGTGTTCCACGGGTTAAATACTTACAGTAAAATCATGAAAATTTCTACGTTTACGTTTTCGGTGACGATCTTTTTAACTAAAATATTTTTAAAGATGGCCGACTTCCGGTTCTACCGGAAATCGACTGTAACTTTGTTATTTTTAATAGAACACCCTGTATATTAATACATTTTTGAAATCTACGTAAAATTTTAGTATACTTTTGTCTGAAAACTTTTTTCGAAAAATGCATACTTTTTGAGTTATTAATTTTTTTGTAAAAAATTTGAACAATTGCAAACTCTTGTAAATTATTTTTTTACGAGGATATCTTTAAAGTTATGAAAATGGTTTTTGTTCGGTTGCTTTTAGTAAGGTTAGACGTATTTGAATCTATGTTGGAACATTTTTCATTTTATACAGGGTGTGTATAAAAATTGTTGAAAGTTTAATTTCATAAATATCAAATTTCTTCATTTTTTTAAATAGAATCACCCGGTAAAAAAATAAAATCAGATTGTATTCACAAATCCTATTCCAACATGAATGCATTAAGATAGAAAAAAACCGGGTGGTTCTATTTAAAAAAATAAGGAAATTTGATATTTATGAAGTAAAACTTTGAACACTTTTTATACACACCCTGTATAAAATGTAAAAGTTTTCAACATAGATTCAAATACGTCTTACCTTTCTAAAAGCAACCAAATGGAAACCATTTTCATATATTTAAGGGTATCCACGTAAAAAAATAATTTATAAGGGTCTGCAATAGTTTAAATTTTTTACAAAAAAATTAATAACTCAAATAGTATGCATTTTTCGAAAAAAGTTTTTAGACAAAAATAAACTGAAATTTAACGTAGATTTCAAAAATGTATTAATATACAGGGCGTTTTATTAAAATAACAAAGTTACAGTCGAAAACCGAAACGTACAAAAAAATTAATAACTCAAAAAGTATCCATTTTTCGAAAAAAGTTTTTAGACAAAAGTAAACTGAAATTTAACGTAGATTTCAAAAATGTATTAATATACAGGGCGTTCTATTTAAAATAACAAAGTTACAGTCGAAAACCGAAACGTACAAAAAAATTAATAACTCAAAAAGTATCCATTTTTCGAAAAAAGTTTTTAGACAAAAATAAACTGAAATTTAACGTACATTTCAAAAATATATTAATATACAGGGCGTTTTATTAAAATAACAAAGTTACAGTCGAAAACCGAAACGTACAAAAAAATTAATAACTCAAAAAGTATCCATTTTTCGAAAAAAGTTTTTAGACAATAGTATACTGAAATTTAACGTACATTTCAAAAATATATTAATATACAGGGCGTTTTATTAAAATAACAAAGTTACAGTCGAAAACCGAAACGTACAAATTTTCACGATTTTACTACAAGTATTTCACTATATACAGATAGTCGTGGGACACCCTGTACAAGTCCTCGTATATTTACCATCACCTCGTACTTCATTTTCAAATATTTGCGTTCAAATACGATTTTAAAGGGAAATAACATTGTCGGTGTTGGTTAACAATAAGTTATTTATTTTTTTCATTCATCTACACAAATATCTAGTTTTAGACATCAAACAATGCCTCTCGTTAAGTCAATAAACGAGTTAATGAACTTGTCACTTGTCGAAACGACTCATCCTCAATATACACTCATAAAAATATCCAATTTACATATTTCTATTATTTATTTATCGCCAAACAAAACGCGCCGGATTAGTTTACTTATTTCGAAAGTTGATTTTCCCCGTACGGTTGAAACGACCATTTTTTTTTCGCTTTTATAGCGGTTACGGTTTGTATTACGAGCGTGTCTACTTGCAGGTGTCTTGTTTTACACAAAGAACGACGAAATGATTTAGAAAAACTCTGTTAACAGGTATAAGGAAGACAAAGTTTATCCGTGGCCGTTGGATGTTTCGACTATGCTTCTGTTTCCCGCTAGCGCCAATCAAACCATCTATTCCCAAGCTGTCAAACAGACGGACGAAGGAAATTATAAGTGTATACTTCGAAACGACAGTATAATACACAGTCATACTGTTAAATTGTACGTACTAGGTGAGTATTTGAGTTTACGAACGGTTTGGTGCTTTTCAGTGCTCAATTTATTCGTTTTTTATCAAAAAAAACTGTTATTTCACAAAATGAAAACTTTATGATATGAAAATGGCGTTTTTTTCTCGAAAATTACGTAACTGTTCTTATTATGATTTATTTTTATGCAAAAACGTCGCACCTGGTTGGTACAGGTAAACTACTTTTACCGGAAAATCGTGGGTAGATGATGGGTGTATGGTGGAATTCTATTATGAGAAAGCGCGACTTCGTATCATTTGAATAAATAGATATTCACTTGATTTAAATAATTATTCATTCGCTATCAATATTCGAAAGTATAAAATTGATTATATAATAACAAATTATTGAAAAAACTATTTAGGAAAATCAATTTTTTTCATTTTATCCAATCGAAAAATAAGTTTATACATTGAAATTTCGACTACCACTTGTAGAACTATTAAAATTTGTAGACTATCCCCGGTAGAATTGCATAAATAAATTGTATGTCCCGGTATATACGCTAAAATTAAAAATAATTGGACTACCCCTCGTAGATTTGATGTAAAATGTTTTTTTCATTTTAAAATCTGTAATGTCCCTCGTAGATTTTCAAAAAAAAAATAAAAGAAGATAAATTGATATTCTAAATGAAAATTCAGACTCTCCCATGTAGAAATTTCGAAAAAAAACGTTAAAATTTCGACTACTCCTTGTAGGAATGTTAAAACTTCTAGACTATCCCCGGTAGAATTGCTTAAACTAATTGTATGTCCCGGTATATACGCTAAAATTGAAAAAAAATGGACTACCCCTCGTAGATTCCATGTAAAATGTTTTTTTCATTTTAAAATCTGTAATGTCCCTCGTAGATTTTCAAAAAAAAAATAAAAGAAGATAAATTGATATTCTAAATGAAAATTCAGATTCTCCTTTGTAGAAAATCGGGAAAAAAAACGTTAAAATTTCGACTACCACCGGTAGAATTGCAAAAACAGAAATTCTTTTTGATATATCAGCAAAAATTGAAATTCCGATCATCTCCGGTAGATAAATTGATATTCTAAATGAAAATTCAAACTCTCCCTTGTAGAAAATCGAAAAAAAACGTTAAAATTTCGACGACCACCGGTAATATTGCAAAAACAGAAATTCTTTTAGATATATCAGCAAAAATTGAAATTCCGATCATCCCTGGTAGATAAATTGATATTCTAAATGAAAATTCAGACTCTCCCTTGTAGAAAATCGAAAAAAAAACGTTAAAATTTCGACGACCACCGGTAATATTGCAAAAACAGAAATTCTTTTAGATATATCAGCAAAAATTGAAATTCCGATCATCCCTGGTAGATAAATTGATATTCTAAATGAAAATTCAGACTCTCCCTTGTAGAAAATCGAAAAAAAAAACGTTAAAATTTCGACTACCACCGGTAGAATTGCAAAAACAGAAATTATTTTTGATATATCAGCAAAAATTGAAATTCCGATCATCCCTGGTAGATAAATTGATATTCTAAATGAAAATTCAGACTCTCCCTTGTAGAAAATCGAAAAAAAAACGTTAAAATTTCGACTACCACCGGTAGAATTGCAAAAACAGAAATTCTTTTTGATATATCAGCAAAAATTGAAATTCCGATCATCTCCGGTAGATAAATTGATATTCTAAATGAAAACTCAGACTCTCCCTTGTAGAAAATCGAAAAAAAAAACGTTAAAATTTCGACTACCACCGGTAGAATTGCAAAAACAGAAATTCTTTTTGATATATCAGCACAAATTGATATTCCGATCATCCCTGGTAGATAGTTTTATACAAATTTAACATTTAGAATCTCCCTGGTAAACCTACAAAAATAAAATCCTACACATCAAATTTTTGACCACCACTGGTAAGTTAGAAATATGTTTTATAAAGCTTAACATTTAACTCTCCCTGGTAGAACTACAAAAATTTTAAATTAATTTTACTTAACTCCTAACTCGGAAGAGAATTATATATTTAAAATTAAACTTTAGACTTTCCCTTGTATAATTAAAAGGACCGATAAAAGAGTAATATAAAATTTTAGACTTTCCTTTGTAAAATTTCAATATAATGACAAAATTAAAACTTCGATTTTCCCTTGTATAATTGAATAATGATTTTCGATATAAAAATCTCTTAAGTCCCCGGTAGAATAAATTCTATCGAAACGTCATTGTTCTCCGTATCAACCCAATTGTTTCCAAGCGCAGGTGACAGATATAACCGGAGCAGCCTACTCAGTTTATTTTTCGCAATAAAAAATTGATTACGTGCGAGAGTAGGCTGTGAATGCACTAGCATTTCCGTAGCAGCGCCATTGTTTGATACGGTTTCCACCACGAACTATAAATATCAACGTTTCTCCGAAAAACAATATAAAGTCAAAGTCGTCCCAGAATGATATTTCAGAATTTTATACTTTCTACGAATGTTTCTTTTGAAGTCAAATAATATATATATATCTAGTGGGTGTTGTAATATTTTTATCTACTAAAAATCAATATGGCGACTATTTTGTACCTAATAAATATTCTATACGTTATTTTACGTAAAAACTAGATATTTTTCGTATTACCCCGGTGATGTACGTATTTTTTTCTATACAGATAAAGCTCCGGATGATCCTCAAATTACGTATCTATCTGACGATACTAAAATCTTCATTGGAGACAAATTGAGGTTATATTGCGAAGCTTTCGTAGGTAAGTATCACGTTACTAGAAAAATAACTGTTACTTGTAACTAAAGTTGTTCTAATGATGTATCGAGCATTTTATTGAAAAAAAAAACTGTTATTTTTATAAAATTTAGGGTAAACTCCACTTTCAGGTAACGTGGTGGATTTACCCGACGCCCATAGCGAAGTTTATTGGTACAAAACGTTCCCGAATGGTACCAGAATAAACGATATCCCATCTCGAATCAAACAAATCAAAACCGAACAGTGAGTTTGTTATTTATTATTTAAATTATAATTCTATTTTATATTTCATCTAAATCACTTTGTATATTCGTGAATTTAAAAAAAAAACTGGTAAGAATCGACGAAAAGAACGCAGTTAACGATGTAGACCAGCTGGAGCACAATCAATCGTGAGAACTACACTCGAGAACACTGTACAGGACCGGATTTAAACCAAATATTAAATTACGAATATACATTAAAAAAAATAATTTTAATAATTTTTAACTATTTGAATTTTGTTTTTTTACTTACTTTTTTTACTTAAAACTATAAAAAAAAGTAAATCCGGTACTGGATTTTTAATTCTATACTTAATTACTTGTTGTCGTTTATTCTTTGTCTTTTCCACGATGGCCGATTACTCCCTGGAGAGTAAAGACTACGAATGTCGTTATGTCTTCTTCTTTTTTATCTCGTACGAACAAATAGAATGTGAACAAAACATTTTTGTGACATTGGAATCATCTTGAACAAATTTATTTATAAGATTTTCTCGGAAAGCAATATTTAGATTTGTATTTATATCGAACCGCATTTCTACAAGAATCGCGATCTAGGATTTGAAATCTAAAGTTAACCGCAGGTGGAACTTTACACGATATTCAAGGCCATTTTTTTTCTATTAATGAATCATTTCTATTTAATTGAGAGGTTAGAAATCAAATAAAAAACTTCTATTTTTTTTTTTCTCTTATTATTAACGTTAATACGAAGGTCAGTATCTATACAGAGTGAACTAATAAAATTTAGGCAAACTTATTGTGATTAAAGTCATTTAAATATCGATGAAACAGGGACGGACTTGTTTAAAATACATGGAATTTCAAATTATGCCTCATAATTGGTTTTTCAGTGAGTTTGAGACCTCAAAGATCTTCCATTGACTCTAAAAATACTATAATTCCAATTTGAACTCTCTAAGAATTGTTTTTTATTAATTGGGAGACTTTGGGACCCTTTCATTGACTTTAGAAATACTATAACCTCAAAATAAGTTCATATTATGCCACATAATTTATTTTTCAGTGAATTTGAGACCTCAAAGATCTTCCATTGACTCTAAAAATACTATAATTCCAATTTGAACACTCTAAGAATTGTTTTTTATTAATTGGGAGACTTTGGGACCCTTTCATTGACTTTAGAAATACTATAACCTCAAAATAAGTTCATATTATGCCTCATAATTTGTTTTTCAGTGAATTTGAGACCTCAAAGATCTTCCATTGACTCTAAAAATACTATAATTCCAATTTGAACTCTCCAAGAATTGTTTTTTATTAATTGGGAGACTTTAGAACCCTTTCATTGACTTTAGATATACTATAAATCCAATTTGAATCCATATATGATTCCCGAGAATCGTTTCTCGTTAATTTACAAAAGAAAAATATTTTTAACAATACACACACACACGTAAATGTGCGTGATTTTTCGGTTTATATTCGAATTATATCCGCTCGAATGTTTTCTGCGTGTAATTATTTCAACGACAAACAAATTCACCATCGTATGCCGTAAAAGATCCGGCACGCACTCTATTGTCGATTCGGAGAATTAAAAACCACTAAAAACATACAGAACGCGCCTTCATATAATATCCGTTGAACAGTGTTGCCATTTAAATAATTTAGTACTCCTCTAAGTTATATTCGAAATTAAAATATTCGTAGATGGTTTTCAGAGGAATTTCTTTATGTTTTCATTGCTAATTACGTTTTTGTTCGTCACAAAAATGATATATACGAGGGATGGTGAAAAAAGTTTCGCAATTTTTATTTTTATTGTTCCGCAGAGAAGACGAGCAAACGATAGGTTCGTATCTGGTTATAGACGAAGTGCTCCGAGAAGATTTCGGCGACTACGTCTGCGTTATCACCAAGCCGGGTATGAGCATCAGTCGCATCGTGAACGTAAACGAAAAAAGTAGGTAGAACTAACACAAAAACGACGTTAGACTCAAAAAATTTTTTTTTTTCAAAAATTTCAGTTTCGGAAGTGGAATTTTTAACGCCAACCCCATTACCTGTCGCCAAATTAATTTTCATCCTGACCGGAATTCTAACTTTATTCGTTTTAATCGTAATAATTTATTTAAAATTTGGACTCGAATGGCAGGTCCGTATCAAGGATACTTTCAGTCCTTTGGAAGACGGAGACGGTAAAAAAAAGGACGTTTTGGTGGTTTATTCCTGCCAGGACGCGGAAATCGCTTTGGGGGTGTTGTTGACGACGTTGGAAGGGAAATTCGGGTACAGTTGCGATTCCAAGGAACTTTCTTTTGACGTCAGTACTTGTGAGTTGTCGTATCGCGAAAATTTTCGTTTTTTTTTTATTTTCTCGTATCGATTTAAGGGTTGAAGGAGTTGAGCTTGGGGGAGAAGTACAGGAGGATCGTGGTTTTGGTGTCTCCGGCGCTATTGAAGGGCTCCTGGGACTCTGATGCTGTAGTAGGGGCACTGAAGGAGTTGAGGAAAATCGGACCGAAAATGTTGTGCGTTTCCCTGAAAGATTTCCCGAAAAATGAAATGGAGGTTAAGGATTCCAGCGGGGAAACCCTAAGGGCTGTGATTAGGTGAGTTTCAATTCATCAATTTTTCCATTATTTACATTTTTTTGTTTTAAAAAACATCGATATTCAATTTTATCAAGTTTTTTTTAAATACTTATATTTACGGAAAAAACTGAAACGTGGCAACACAGCATGTTATATAGATTTTTCCGACCTGTTAATAAAAAATTGATAAAAAAATTTCGTGGAAAATATTCATTTCCTATAATCTCCGAATTACCATTAAGCGTGGCAACACGGCGTATAGTTAAATTCATAACATTTACTGAGTATTCGAAAAAATTATAAAAGAAAAAATCACGCGGGAAATTTATTTCCCACAATTTTCGATGTACAGTTAAACGTGGCACCACAGCGTAATTTTTTTCGAAAAAAAAACACCCAATATAATTTTAAAAAAAAATATTACCAACAATTTTATCGTTAAAATTTCGTCAGGAATATTTCCTAAAATAGAAATAAAACGTGGCAACGTAGCAAAATTTGTTTCCTGTAATCACTTAAATAATTTCGCGCCAATCATTCGTTTCAAGTATTTACAGAGTTGCCAAAATTCATTATATCGTATACTGAAAAACGAAATCAGTAGACTAAAAATGATAATTTTTTTATCATCAAAAAATAAAACTTTCATTTTTTTCATTATATCGAAATAGTATCAATATATTTTTATCAAAAAAATGATCAAAACAAATAGAAAATTTCGTCTTAAATATTTTCCATTATCTCAGCAGCAGAATTAAACGTGGCAACGTAGCGTCTAGTTGAACTTATTATGTCATCCATGATGGCGGATATATAAACGAACAGGACCGGTTTTAGACATTTTTTTTAATTCATATAATTAAACATATTTTGTATCACGTTAGCAGACGAGTCCATTTTATTATATATATACTATATATAAAAAAATTCATCAAAATTACCGACTCTACCCAATGCGATGTAATCAATTACAGATCTTTGAATGTGATCTTATGGGAAAGGAAAGAAGACGAAAAATTATGGAACTCGTTGAGACTCAGACTTCCGCCAAAACGAAACGTTCCACAAGGAACAGATACGAGGCTGTGTTACAATTCCCAAGAATTAGTAGAAGATTTTAGAGTATAAATCCATATCTTCTTTCATCTTGAATATCATTTTTTTTCTACCAACAACTCCATAAATTATTTTCTCGCGTTTTTTCAATCAAAGGTGTTGCCTTTGTGGTATAATCTTGTATATATTTATAATTATTAACTCCATAATACAGATTGTTGATTTTTGTCTATAATGTTACGTGAAACATCCGAGCGCGTCCGGCCCTGCTTTTAAAGTGAGTGGCTCTATCGGTAACGTAAACAATTTGCAGGGTCGGACCGGCTCGCGATAATACACTTGACTGGACGTATGCTGAGTATTTATTTAAAAAATTAACTTTTTTTCAAAAATTTTTTTTTATATTTTAAGTGTTATTTATTTAAAAAAAAATAGAAAAGAAATTTGATCCTTTTTCTAGAAAAAAGTGTAAGACTGCGAGTTTATTGTATAATTATTCGTATTTTATATAAAGAGTGTCCTAAAAAGACGTTATATACTTTTCGAACGACGGGATACTTAATATGTATATTAATTATTTGGGACACTGTATATAAATTTAATTGTAATTCTAACGTGCTAATATTACACTCATGGTGGCCCCAAAAGTGATCAATGTTTTCAAAAGTTACTTCTACTTGAAAAATTATGAAAACTTTTATGTCATCTTTCATGATATATACGATGGATGTCCAGAAAGTAACAGTTTCGAGGTTATATACTGATTCCAAGATGGCGGCGTTATCTCCGCCCACTACTACGTCATCAAAAACGTTTGTAGGTTTTTATAATAATGTAATAATACAAGTGATATCCAAAAAGTATCAGTTTTGAAACAATTTTTGAGGTTGAGTTCAGCTTTAATGTCGAAGCAAAATACAGAGGATAGTTGAAAACTTGTTTTTTGGTGTAATTAGACGGTGAATTTAATGAATTCGTGATTTTCTACTAATAGAAACTTTTAAATCTCACGCTGTATAAAAATACGATAAAAACAAGGGGAAAGCTATTTGTGTACTGATACCAAGATGGCGGCGTTATCTCCGCCCATTACTACGTAAGCAAAAACTTCTGTACCTTTCTGTACTTCCCTCGTATATTGAAAAGAACGTGATTTGTAATATTCACGAGCAAATTGATGCAATATCTGTATTGTAACATACGTTTCATTTTAATTTTACTTATTTTATTGTGATTTTTTTATATATATTTTTGTACTTTTAAATGTATAAATATTTATATTCAAATTGATGGGAATAAACAATTTTGTCACAAAAATTTTCGTATTATTTCAAAAATCAACCTTAAAACCACTAAATTCAAATTTTCTTGTACTAAATCGAGAATCTACTTATGAATATCCGAATAAAATTTTCCATAACAACACGACACTTAATAAACATTTTCAAACACAGAATTTCACATATACTAAATGTCAATTTCTTTCGTGCGTTTTACGATCAGTTCTGAACACAGAATATGATCCATATTATATCTCATGTAATAGAACACAGAAAACTGCTCTCCGTGTTATATCGAGGATATAATTTATTTGACGCATAGAGAAGCGCTCTGCAGTGTATCATCGTGTATATTTGTTTCAAATAATACTAGTATAGTGTTAATAGTTCGGTATAGGATTATATCGAGGAACATAATATCAATTATTTGACGTATAGAGTATAATTGTGTCAAGTAGAGTGACAAGTGTCAAAATTGAACTTATTAATCATAACTTGTATGATAATTATAAATATCTATAATTTTGTTTATAGTGATTTATTTAATTTAAAAAAATGATTAAGATTGTGATTTATAAAAAAATGATTAATTTCAAATATATATACATCTACGTTTACGATAGAAGCGGTTGTGGATAAGGAGTATGATAAAAAGTAAGTAAATATTTTTTAATTATTTATTTATAGTTGAATTTCATATAGAAAACTCGATTTTCTTACAAAATTTTATAATAAATGAGCTAAATACGTATCCTTATATGTATATAGTGTGAGAAAAAACATAAAGTGGTGTTTATTACGATTTATTTGATGAAATTTGCCTGTACTGAACTAATAAGAAGCCTTATTGATATATTGTGAATTAATACACATTCAAATAATCTTATAAGCATTCTTATATGGTTTCACATTCTCAATAATCCAGTTGTGTTAACTATTTGACTCGAAATGGAGTATAATGTGTACGAAAAAGACGAAATCTATAAGGAAACTAAGGTAACATTATCTAATTTGAAAACTTGTATACCATAAACGAACTGGATTTACGAAACTCACAGGATGATGGTATGGATATGGACGATCTTTTACCACAAGTAGGAGAATTTGGTAGATACCAGAAACTGATGTTATGGTGTGTTTGTTTACCAGCTTGTATCCCCTGTGGATTCGGTGCTTTTAATCAATTATTCATGGCGGATATTCCGGATCATTGGTGTAAAGTAATACAATAATTTACAGAAAAAAAATAATAGAATCAGTTAATAAGAAACGAAAGGTTCCAGGTTTGTCGTTTTTGGATGAAAATGAAAGAAAAAATATATCGATACCGTATGATAATAACACATTTTCAAAATGCGAAAGGTACGCTGTAAATTGGACGGAATTTTCAGAAATCACATCGGAAAATTCGGAATTTTTTACTGTAAATACCTCGTGGCCCAAAGAAAAGTGCGTAGACGGTTGGGTTTATGATAAAACTGAAGTTGTTTCAAGCATTGTTATAGACGTAAGAAACATTTCCTAACCCCTAAATTTATTATTATTAGTTCGCGGTAGTGATTCTGAACATGCTCTTGTAATGTCAAACTAAATTTTTGTGCGTGTTCAGAACATGTCTCGAACAAACCATGTGCGTTCGAAAAGTTCAGAATTGATTCGGAACGTGTTCAAATCAACTACCGCGTGTCAAAAAAGGAATTATTGTGCTATATCTACACTTTTAGTTCGATCTAGTTTGCGATAGGGATATTTATCCTACGCTGGGATTGGTCGCTTTGAATATAGGAGGACCAATCGGAGTTTACACTTTCGGAAGACTCAACGATATTATTGGTAGAAAAAAAACGTTTTTCTTATGTCTAACGACTTTATTGTTGGGTAGCGGATTAACTATAACCGCACAAAATTTTTGGTGGTGGGCCGGAAGTAGGATAATTGTAGGATTAACGATTCCCGCTATGTATCAAATACCTTTCATCATTTGTAAGTATTCAGTTTTAACATACTGAAGTTTGGTTGAGTAGCTACAACAGAATTTTATTATTCTCGAACTATTAGATTTTTGTGTCGATTTTTAGTCGATTCCGAATCAATTTAGTATCGATGTGATATATTACGAACGTACTCGCGATGATTATTAACGGAATCGATATGATCTACGATCATAGAACTAAACGATCCGCGAACAACAATTTTTATCGAACTCTAAAATGATTCGGAATCATACCCGCGAATAAAGCTGATTGTGACAGTCCGCCATTTTGCTTATAAAACAAGCATAGGTTATAATCATTTCGAATGCGTTATTGTAGTTATGAAATATATATATATAAGATTGTTTTTAAAAAAAAATATTGAAATTTGAAAGTGTTTAAGGTGTAAATGTATAAATAATTAGATTTCAGTGTATCACTTTTAGTTTTACAGTTATTTTCATTACGTTATGTAGGTATGTGTTGTTTATAGTAAGAAAATTTTTGTTAAATGTGATTTTAGTGGGACGAAACTTGATATATAATAGTGTTTCATTATGGGAAGAATTGAAATAAGGTAACTAATTACGAAATCTAGTATTTAAAACTCATATTACGAATTCAATTTGATACAACTCCTTAAGGGGAAATAGTTTGTTGAAAATTATTAAAGAAACGATGAAATTATCTATTTTATTCATTGAATATGTTGAATATGTAAAGTTGATGGATAGACAGCATCAATAATACGATGTTTTAGCAAATATTTCGAAAATCTTTAATTGGAATTTTGAAATTATCGTTTATTTACATGATTTTTCAATATATAGGGTGATTATATACTACCGCAGTTTCCTTTTTTTTTGTTTATATCTAGAAAATTGAAAAAAAAATTGTATTTCAATACATGTCAATAATAGAGGTGGGAATTGATACTTGTACTGGTAACGGTTTGAAAATAACGGTTTTCAAAATTAGTATACAACTATTTGAGATTGAGAGTCGGTTTTAAGAAAAATTAATAGAACTTGATTCATAAAAATTTAGTAAATCAACATTATTTTTTCAAAATTTCCAGTTTTTCGTGTAGATTAACAAAAAAAACTTTCTTGAAACTATTAAGGAAAATATTTTTCTCATAAACTCGCCACAAAAACGAAATAGGGCGGTTTTTCGATTTCTAAAACAAAATACGAGGGGACTTCGATAGTTTTAAATATAAGTATAGTTATCGTCATTTTATTTAAACGCGTCGTATACAAAATGTACACGTTTCAGCATTGGAATTAGTGGGGCCAAATTATCGTTCATTCGTAACGGTCCTAACGTGCATATTTTACACAATAGGCCTAATGATGTTGGCCGGTATAACGTATTTAATCCGAGATTGGGTTACCTTGTGCCAAGTCACATCTCTACCGTTTATAATTTATTATTTTTACTGGTTTTACTTACCGGAAAGTCCTCGGTGGTTACTATTGAGGGGCCGATTCGAAGAAGCCTCCGAAATATTAGAAACTTTAGCTAGGGTAAATAAAAAAGAGCTTCCCGATAGTTTCAAACAAAAATTAAAGAGAAAAATAACGCACGTAAGAACAACTAGCGAAGAAGAGGCTCTAAAACGAAATCCAGGCAAGTTTCGTCGGTGTCGTCGCCATCATCATCCGTTATTTGTCGTTTATTATCGATTCCAGGTTGCTTAGATTTATGCGGAACGCCGAATATGAGATTAAAAACAACTTTGATCACCATAAATTGGTTCGCAAACGAAACCGTATACGTCGGCTTGAGCTATTACAGTCCATCTTTAGGCACCGACGAATATTTGAGCTTTTTCTTCTCGGCTCTAGTAGAAATACCGAGTTACTTGGGGTGTTGGTTAATTATGGATAAATGGGGAAGGCGTTGGCCAATTTTTACCTGCATGCTAATTTGCGGCGTGTGTTGTTTGACTACGGTCGCCATACCTAACGGTAAATAATATCCGTCGTAATATTTTCCGAGTTCTAAGTACGTCGATGCGTTTCAGATGACGTCAAAACCACCCTCGTCTTATATCTTATTTCGAAATCCGCAATTTCCGCTTCGTTTTTGATTATCTACCCTTTCGCCGGGGAATTGTACCCGACTCAGCTCAGGGGATTGGGGATCGGTACCTCGGCGTATATAGCCGGACTGGGACTCGTCATCATACCGTTCATTACGTACCTGGTAAGATATTTAAGTAGATTTTTCGAGGTTAGGATCGAAATTATCCATATTTTTCGCTAAAAAAGGCGTTTTGTTTGAAAAGTTCGGGGAAAGTACCATTTTCCATCAAGAATTCGTCAATCGAAGATCGATTCTGTACATTTTTTGACAGTTCCAAAAATGTGTCGTACACCAAAATTGATTTATTCGCAAATTCCACCGAACTTTTTAAATACGCCTCGTATACCCACCCGTACGTCGTTTTAAAGCCGAGTTTCCTAGGGATCCGAATGGCTCATTTTACCCCTTATAATAATGGGGTTAATATCGATAATAGGAGGTGTATTAGGCCTTAGATTACCCGAAACTTTACATCACAAACTCCCTCAATCCATCGAAGAAGGCGAGGAGTTTGGAAAAGATTTCTCGCTCGAAGATTGTCTGCGTTGTATACCTTTAAGGTAAGTGGTGGAAAAAACGAGTTGGGGCACTGGGGGTTGTCGTCGTTGTTGTTTTTTTTTTTTTCAGACCGGCAACGTCGGCGGTGACGTCGTACGAAGATTTAGAACTGGCTGAAGCTGCTCCTTCGGAAAAAACTCCGTTGGAGAAGGATTCGAGTTCTAGAAAATCTATTAGGAAGCTGGTTAGGCAGCAGAGCGTCATGGATACGCAGAAATCTAGCGACGGGACGATGCAGATGACGTATTGGTTTTAGATTGCGTCAAAATTAAATAGTCGGTACACTAGATTATTCTAAACCTCTTATTCGACAGATTTAGCACCAATTGATTTATTCACTTCGAAGATGAAACCTTAAACGGTAGAATTTTTCGAAAATTTGTTCAAACAGATGTAAAAAATGTTTATTTAGATGACAAATGTTTCAATAAAGTGATTTAATTACAATTGTTTTATTTCACGTTTATAACCAATTTTCCAATCTCCCCTCGTATTGATAATCTTACAAAATAAAAGTTTTCGATTACGTTTGTCATTCGAACATTATGGAATATGATTTGAATCGATATTTTAATAGAATAAATCATTCGATTTTTACTATTTTGATTAGAACCACAAAATTATTATCTAAATGTATACAAACCCAAAAGATTGTTTCAGCTTTGTACTTTTCCGCACCACAAAATTCGTAGTATCAAATTCAGAATCGATTCTGAATCAATTTACTATCGCTGTAAGCTTGATTATGAAAGTATTCAATATTTCGATTTATTGGAAACGATTATTATCAATCCAACAATAATTTAATTAGTAATAAATAAATAACGATGTAACCTGAGAACGATAATTTTGAAAGTACGGTCCTTAAACTGATTCGGAATCAGATGCACGAACAAAGCTATTAATACTTCACATGATCTACAATCGATTAATCAGTAAGTCGATACATCACGATTTATTTGATATTTTGATAAGAATCATATAATTCGAATAATACATACACATAAGACGATTATTGGTTTTATATTATTATAAATACGAGCCGAAATATTTTTATTAAAGTAATTCCAAGAAATTTCCATCACAAAATTAATAAAGTCACGGCCGCCATATTGTTATCTTTATAGTCCACGTTCCTAACGAAATCTGGTGTAAAAACGGATTATAATCTATGATATTAGGACTTTGTCAAAATACTCCTTACCACAAAATACAACACGAATCTATGTTTTTAATTTATCTATGGTCGTAAACTATAGGTTGGTAACAATTGATATATCTGACGTTTTGACATTGATTATTTTTTTAATCACAAATTTTAGTATGTAAATTAAATCTGTTTGATTAAGAAAATCTTTAGGATTAAAAATTATTAATATTGTTTTCTGCTGTAAAATGATAACATAGGATAGATTTGCAAATAAAATAAATATAGTAGCAGGTATTTCCGAATTTTTTACTGTCAAACACAATAATTTAAAAACTCAAATATTGTTTATTATAAAAAGTCAAGTTAAATTATAAAAATTTGGTATGTATATAGTTTAATGGAGATTATTTCTCAATTATGTTATCGTAAATATCGCTTTTTCACCTTATTTCTCTCATAATGTATTCTTGAAAATACTACAACTTTTTTGTATATTTACACATTTTTGACACACAAACACTCAATATACACTCAGATATCACCAATAATCAACGTCAAATCTATATATTGCACAAATTCGAATCATATTCCCGTAAAAGTTCATCTACAGACGGCCGGAGTCTAACGTTATATTCCAAGCATTTTTTGATGGTATTTACTATTTTAACAGGCACCCAAGTCACATCCGGATACTCAATTCGATGATTCGGATCCATTATAAAAGCCAATTTCGTCCAGAGTTTCTTCAAATGATGAAACGGCGTTCTCTTATAAACCATTTGATACAAAATACATCCCAACGACCAAACATCAGATTTATAATGCAACTGATATTTGTTTTTCCCGGGGCTCGAAGTATCGTTACGCAAAGCTTCAGGGCTCATATAATTACAAGACCCTTCAGGTATTGTCTTAATCACACTTGTCATATCCGTTTGAACGCTGGAAGCGATACCGAAATCTATTAACTTCAATCCTTTTTCCCCCCACAGAAAATTTGAGGGTTTCAGATCTGAATGGATGATTTCGTGGTCGTGGATTTGTTTCACGGCTTGTAGCATCTCCATCCAATAGAAAAGTAACATGTACATGGGGATGTTTGTCTTTTGGTTGGTTAGATTGTTTAACACGGTAGTAAAATCCTCCCCGCCCTTCTCCAGTACCATAAATAGCTTTTTTTCGTCTTCCAGTATCTGGTAATCGTATAACTTTATGATTCTATCGCAATGTTGTAATCTTTGTAATAATTTTACTTCGTTTATGTATCCTTGAGCTGATTGGGCGTTTTCTAACGAAACACATTTTATTGCCACTAAGAGCCGTTTTTCCACGCAAAAACACTGGTACACGAACGAACTACCGCCTTTTCCTAACAAATTTAAAATGAGATATTGCACATCGTTCACTCTTAATTTTTCGAACGTTTTTTCGTCTGGGATGCTCCTCGGTATGGAACAAACTATATTTTTAGGATTATTCGGCGTCTTTTCGGATTGTAATACAACGCTTTCGTTGTTTACGTTCACTGGGGTTCTAGGAACACTGCAATGTAATTTTGAAGGGAGAATATTTTTCACTTTTGGGGTAACGAAACTATCAAATAGAGGTTTGTTTACCGTACTTTCTTTAAAAGATACGAAATCGTTTTGTTTTGCTGGAGTGTGTAGGGATAATGCCGAAAAATCCAAATCAAAACTATCGTTTTCTTTGGGTTTTAAACACTTATTTTTCGTCTGTTTTGGGTTTTCTTTATTTACTGCTACGGGGACTCCTTCGTTTATACATTCTAATTTTTCGGAAACATTATTACTAGTAAATTCTTGTGTACTAGTGTTGTCTTCTTCCATTTTATAATAGTTTACTGATGGTAGAAGTTCATTGCTGCTGGCTTCGAGTATTTCCCTTTTGATTGCGTTAAAATCTAGAGGAGCTAGTGGTGTGAATTTCTTCGGAACATTTCTTTTCTTCACAGCGGTTTGTGATCCTCTTAATATCATTTCTCTTTCTAAAATAGATTTTCTAAATTCAGCATAATCCGATGTTGAACTCATATTTTGTATATAAAGTACATTTAAAAGTAACGAACTATCAAACTATTGACATTGACATATAAACAATACAAGTATGCCAACAGAAATGATGTATCATAGATAAATGGAACAAAAAATTGTAATTCTTAATATATATTTTAAACAAATAAAAACTTATCAAAAATATTAATTTCGAGTTAGTTATACACTCTATTCCAGAGTTATAATCATTATATACTCAGCCACATCTAAGATAGTTACAATGATTTTTGGAATTTATTTACACCATTAATTTTATGTTGAGGAAGATTTCAAGTACTATTATCAAATAAATTATCAAATTTAAATTTTAGATCTATTAAAGAAAACTGATTTTCATTCTGAATTATTTCCTTATTTATTTAAAAACCATAGACATAGTTCTATAATTGAACATGTGTTGGGATTGAAATTTCTCTATGATTGTTTTAAGATTAGATTGGCAGCATTTTATAATGAAGTGAGTTTTTGACATATGTCAATTCTATTTATACTTGGTAATTCCATTGATTTTGAATGGATGAAATGTGTTAATTCACAGTATTGTATAAAAATGTTAAACTAACAAAGTTCTAGAAGAGAACTTATCCCATAGATATGTAGATACACCTGTTATTATTTCAATAGGACCTTGAATAATTTCATATAACTTTCAAATGTTTATGAATAATGTCTGTCATTTCATAATTGTTCATTACGGTTTTGTCAGTGATTGTGAAAATAAATGAAAAATAGTGCATTTATATATTAATTCTATTCAAAGATAAGCCTATTTTGCTATCAATCTTGTTGTATTTACAGTAATAGCGGTTAATATGTCTCAATATGAGTAAAAGTAAATAGTGAGTTGGAATAATTATAGTTCTATATATTCAGTTGTGTTTGAATATTAAAACTGTATAAATAAGAAGAAATAAAGATTTTAACACTAATAATAATAATTAAAACATTCGGAAAACTTGTTTTGTTAATGGAAGTATTTATAGATAGAAGTCCAATTGGATTCGTTTTTGTGTTAGCAAGGAGTGGAATGCAATAAAAATATACAGAAAGTTGTTTTTTTATGTAAATAACCTAACCTTATATAATATAACCTTATCAATAACAACCTATCTTGGCCTAATCTAACATAAACAATCTTTTAACCTAAAAAATCACAACATAACCTAGGAACTTACTTGAAAATTCATCCTATTCCTGAAAATAAAAATTATAAAACAACACGAAATTTTCATAATTTTAATGATCATTCATTTTCGTTACATAAAATCATCAGATTCATTCCCGTCATCATATTTCGCCATATTATCCGAACTCATCAAAGAATTATAACTTCGAAGTTCAGCATCTTCTCTCCTCCTTTTTTCCTCTTCCTCCTCCTTCTTCTTCTGTTCCCTCAACGATTGTTTCTTATCCTCCCTTTCGAGTCTGTCCCTTTTCTCACGTTCCGCCCTAAAATCTAAAAAAATTCAAAGCCATTAAACAAAATTATATCAAATTATCTCGAACCTGGATGTTCTTCGCGTTTCGTTTTGTTCAACCTATTAACAATTTCGTTTATTCTTTTCGCAACTTGTATTCTCCTTACTTCTTTTTCTTTGTGGAATCCTACTTGGCCTACTTCCATACCGGGTGTTTTCTTCAAATTCGACCACATCGTATACACAATACCGACATCGTTCATTTTATTACCATTTATACTATTCGCTTTAACTAATTGTGCCGCGTCTTCCAATACCGCAGACGGAATGTCGTCTATTGTTTGTCCCTAACAAAATCTATAGATAATTACACTAAAAACTGTAGTTTGATACGTACAGGTCTTAATCTCAAGTACACGTGGGCCGATGATACTTTATCAACGTGAAACCAAACATCTTCCGGCCATCCCCATCTTATTAGATCTTCATCTGTAAAACAACATCATTTTTTTTTTGTGCTACATGTATTAGATCGAAATAATTACTTTCGTTTTTATCGAAACCCATAAACAGGGTAACTGGTGGTGAAACGACGTTACTTTCAAAATAATATACCATTTTTACAGAAATTTAACAAAAATAAATCGAAAACTAATGTTAGGTTATAAGAGCTGTCTAAAAGAATTTAGTAGAGGTGGGATTTAATATACGACGATTTTTTGTAGGTATTTTATATCTAATCAATAAATTTTGTTTATATAAAATTTGCAATTACATGAATTTATATTTGCTTGAATTATTTATAAAGATTATTTAACATGAAAATTTATTTTATTCATAATTAGAATCAATAAAAGTATTTTTTTAATTAGTTGCCATCTCTATAAAAATACTGTTCTTGAATACACTTAAATGTGTAACTTTTTGAAGCGTTACAGTTTCAAAACAATAACTTTGAAGAACGCTCCCCAAATGTCACCAATTTAATCATATTCATTATCCCTTTCTCTATGTAATTTGTAAAAAAACTTTGTGAGTAGTATTAATGATTCTTTTCATCTGAATATAAAATTTGCGTAATAATTTTACTAGTTTTTAATTATATTCATGTTGAAATCGTGCAATATCTATAAATAATAACGTTGTGATTGGTTCACGTTTAATGTATACTATAAATAGGTATACAGTAAAAGTCTATATTAAAAAATTAACGTGCTTGACGAATTATTTTATAAACTTGGCATTGCAAACTCGTTCCACCAGATCAGAATTCGTTTAACGGAAAAGTAAAAAGTGTGAAAAATTTGTTCTCAAAGTCATGGGAATTGAAATAATTGCGGTTTAAATTTCTTTTTTATATCAAAAGATATTTTAATTGAAAATAATAGTGGTTTTAGGCTCCGTTAATATTTTCTCGTTAAAAAACGTACAGAATCTATTAAAATAAAGACTAAAATACATCAAGTATGTTTTGAAACTGAATATTATTTGTCTTTATTTGAAATGTTACGTGAATATGACTAAAGCTCCATCTATCGGGTATTCTACTAAATCATTATTTAAATACTCACTCTTCAAGTACTTCTTGGCTAAATCCGTCTCTGATGTATATCGATGTAGTTAACAATTTCGAAAAAATCAAATATAACAAGGCGATGATACGTGTTATTAGTTACGGAAAGCGAACAAAAGGACATCAGGATATCTATTATAGTGATAATGATGAACGTTAACAAATTATATAAATGTTTTATGTATTTTCCAATACCAAGCCCATTGCCCAATAGGTGGGGCTGTTATTTTTTTTTCATTTATTGTGAAACAAATGAAATTGTAAACACGTCACTTTTGTCTCACAACATGGAAGTATACTAAGTCAATATGGAGTCCAAATCATGACATCATAATCACCTGTCAGTAAAACGAAGTTATTAAAAACACTGTATATTCATAATGATACACTTTTTATTATACTGGCAGCGATGTTACTGCATACAAAATAATTCGATGAAAGTTAAATACATTCTTAAGCATCTCGTTTTGTTTTTGAATCAAAATAATGGCATTTGAAAATTGAAAGTTGTACGTCAATATGCACGTGGAATTATAATTAATATTTTCACTTAAGTTTGATTAGGAATGGGAATTTTTTTGATAAAAAATATAATAGAAAAATAAAATTACGGATAACTGTGAATAAATTTCGATAACGTATCGAGTACGTGAGAAAACTATTTAGAATTTATGTCCTACAGCGCATGCGTCATGTATGCTGGTACAGCATCGTAAATAACTCTATTAAAAAAGCAATTTAAAACGGATAATTTGTGTAAACGGTAAAATTTTCATATTATACGAACGAAAGTGTAATTAGAATAAACTTCTGTTGAAAAATTATTGGTAGACTACACGACCTAAAGGAAATTACAGTAATTGGATGTTTTTGTTTTCGCAATACTGACATCAACGTTTCATCACTACCCATTTGTCCGTTGCTTATTCTACTATCTGATATAAAAATATCGTTTCGCAATCACGAGATTCGAGAAATAAAAAATTGATAGTCATTTCAAATCACGAATTTCGAATAAATTGATTTACAAGATATTGAATCGAAGTGAATTATCAATATCGTTGTTTATTTTAGTTGTATATAAGAAAATTTCGTTTTCTCATAGACTTACGTAATAAATAAAGAAGATGCAGGTTCAATGTCACGATAGAAAACGAATAGGTTGAAGGTCGGACGAAACTGGGCCAACAATTTTTTCTTTTTCTCTTCGCAATACGATAAGATAGTATACAGAACGTGAGAGTATAGAAATATCGTCATCGAGGAAATAGAAAGTTCGTTTTTCATTATTTACGAAACCATATACGAGAGCTAGACGAAAATTTATCAAATTCCAACAAATACACTCATTTAATTTGTAAATATTATAGATTACGACATAATCAGTGTTGAAATCAATTTTTAAAATGTTTATGTATCACTATAATTAATAATTTCATTTTAATTGCTATCAAACGATATTACAAAATTGATTTAAAGATGTTTTTATAAAGCAACAACTATTTATAAGGTTGTACATTCTCTTTTTAATCAATCTGATATACTACTAGAATAGAAAATAACGTTTTTTTATAATAAAACACAAAATATCACATTCAATTAGCATATATAAACAAAATATAAAAATTAAACTGTCATTTTATGGAATAATACGTTTATATCCCGTACACGGAACTACTCTGTTATACTGTGTCAAAACATACAAATCCCTCTACGAGTTTATAGTTTATCTATGGTAATGACCCATCTTTCCATCTCACTGAACTACTACTTACGTGTAATGTTCCATCTTAATAATAACGTACTACATGTTCACGTACCGTTCAAAATTATGCAATTCGCACATTAAATATTAAATAATGCGGCATTTTTTTTTTCGCAACATATTATCTTTGTATTAAGTAGGTCAAATGTATACCGAATTAGAAGAAAGAACCATCACTCGATTCTATTCGATGGAAAAGAATCGAATCAATTTTTTATATAGAAAAAAATGTCGATTGCAATCTACTAAACATTAAAATTAAATTGAAGATTCTATTAGACGTCTTGATAATCACGTTTTATTCTTTATTAAGGTTATTTATGAAGTTGAAGACCCTGTCCTATACCTATAGGATGATATAATGATCCAATCGAATGACCTAGACCCTTAAAACAACCAACACTTAGACTTCTGTCAATATGTTGGCATCGATAAAGATAACCGCGATTAAAAGTACAGGACCGGCTCCAGAGATGATTCAAAAATTGAAATAAATCAATTTAATTGATATAAATTGAGGTTATGACATATATTCAAATGTATTATGAAATACCTGTTTTTTTACCGATTTAAAATAATATCTAAACATAAATGTACGTATTTAATAATAATTTTTGATAAATTTAATAGTCGTGTTTAGAAAGTAGTAGTGATACGGCTCTGTATAAAAACGAAGATGTTTTTATTGAAAAAGACAAGGTTAAAAAAATTACCTTTCAATATACTTTCCTTATTTGATCGGTTTTGCCACTTTCAAGGTATCACAAAATTCAATTAACCTATTCCGAACGATCTCGGCGTATGTATTGTTTGTATTTGTCTTTAATTATTATTATTATCACTAAGAATTGCAATTATTACATCATATATGTTAAATCGATGTACTTTTAAAAATAATTATTGTTATTTAAATGCGCAGTTTTTTATTTACCCCGGTATAATTTTACGTTAAATTTCATTTCCAGACTGTTTGTTTTTACGACAATTTCTTAAATGCGAAATAATTCACAGTTTGTTGACCTTCTGTCGGTCAATGTCGAGAAACAGGATACGGCTCTGTTCACAGTACGTAGAAATCTAATGGAATCGATTTATTTGTAACATTCGAATGAATTCGTTCTGTGAAATTATTAATCGTGAAAAATGTCTTTATACATTTAGTTTTTCTATTCTTTTATCCGATTTAAATATACTAAGACAACACGCGATAGTGATAGTGGTCAAAAGTCATCCTAACGGCGGCAGATGAAGTTGAGTTTGAGTGGAGGGGGGATAGCCTTCCACCTGGGGGCACAATCGGCTCCGATCTAGGTTAGGAAGCCGTGGGGATGTGGGCCGAGTATATACGCCGCTTCCATGTCCACCTGATAGTTCATTTATAGTGTTTCTTCGCTGTAGTTCTTCGGATTACCAATTGGTAAGTTTTTGTTGCGTTTCGGTGGAATTTGAAATAAAAAATATATATATATATATATATATAAAACGGTAGTATGACGATGGTATTTTCATAACGGGTTTTCTCTAGTCGTAGATTCAGTGAAGTGTTGCAGTGTAAACAATCGAGAATACATAAATTTAGTGTAATATATTCGATTTTTGAATCTAGTTTGAAAATATCATCGTTAAACTGTGAAATTTTTATTATTTTGCATGTTTGTACCAATTAAATTTATTAGTTTTCGATTTTTTTAAAAGTAATTCTTATTAAATCATGATCATCACGTAAAAAATTCGTTATATCTTCAAAAAAACAACCAAATAAGTGACAACAATGTAAATGTCATATTACAGAACCGTATCTAACTGAAATTCATAAAATCTCGTACTGATTGTGAATTATGACGTGAATATGATTTTAATTTAGGGGTTATTAACCTAAAAAAATAATCACATAACAAAATAATACCCCCAACATTTTTACAACGATTCTAATACGTATTATAATTTTTATATTTTTCAAGCCCCTAAAATATACACGCCACTGACTTAATATATTTAAAACTCACTGTATATATGTTTAGTATTCTATTATAATATAAATTCCGTTGAAATTTGCACAAAAGATTCATAACAATTAGAGATAATTACATCCACATCTTCAAATATTGCGTAATATTTGACGGTAGATATCGAGAAAACAAATATGGGAGCTGGTTTTAATGATTGTGTCGTAAGAGTTAAAAGTAACAAAACTACAAATTATTATTGTGAAATAAAAGTTTTGTTTAGTATTGAATTGTTAATTCATGTAAAAATTCTCGTGATTTATCAGATCTAACCTCAAATTTAACAATAAGTTCTTAGTCGTGTTATCTCGTTAATATAAATGAAAGTGGATTATCTTCAATACAGTAATTATTAGTCAATCTATAGTACGTATGTTGTAATTAATAATTTCTCTATGAAAATACTACGTTTCGTAATATATAACGTAATAAAATTATATGTTATAGTTTTATATTACAATTATATGAAGATATCGCTTCTTCGCAAATATATTTACAAGAATTCTTTCGAAGAAGCTGAATGTTTGTTACCGTTATTACATACCTCACGACCTACTTAATTTACACGGCGCGTTAATTGGCATTTTCGCGAAATTTAAACTTAGACTTGCTCGAAATAAACAGACTACAGAATATTCGTAATTCTATAAAAAAGAAGACGAGATGATTCTAGTTCTATGGCGGGTAGAATAATTTACTGAATCTGTACTAAAAACTTATAGGTAGCGCGGATTTCAATATCAATTTATATCGTGATATTTGATATGGATGGATAAATTACATTGAAAATTAAAAATCTATCATCATTATTATTATACTTAATCCAAACGATAAGATTACAAAATATTCGCGATTTTATAAAAAAGAAGACGAGCTTAAGTTAGTTCCGTGGCAGGTAGAGTAAGTTTCTGAATCTATATTATAATCTTAAAGGTAACGCGGATTCTAATATTTGTGAATTCCATAACTATTTTATATGAATGAATAAATTCAGTTATTATCGATATATAAAAAAATACAAATTCATGAAAAGCAACATTAATATACCAATTGTAAACATACGAATAGAATGTTCCGATTAATAGTTCTCTGACAGGTAAAAATAAGTTTATGAATCTATACTAAAACTTTACAGGTAGCGCGAATTTCATTACTTGTTATTTCGTAAATTTTCTAAATAGATGAATAAATTTAGTTATTAACAATACAAAAAAAATTCAAACGTATAAAAAGTACATTATTATACCTAATCCAAACAACTTTATAAATAAGAACGGATTAGTTCTGTGGCAGGTAGAATGAGTTACTGAATTAATCTTGGGTAACGCTAATTCAAATTTAATTTAATCACGTAAATATTCGATAAAAATGCAAAAAATTAGTTATTATCATTATTATTATGCTTGATCGAAGTAGGAAGATAATAGAAAATTTGCACTTTTATATAAAAACAAAAAAGGGTGAGACTAAGTTACTGAATTTTACAGGTAGCGCGATTCAAATGTTAATCTCGTAAATATTTTAAACAGATGAATAAATTTAGGTTTTATCGATATCACAACAATAAAAATGTACAAAAACCTTCATTAATAATAATTATAGTAAAGATTATTCGCAATTTTATAAAAAAGACGAGTCACTTTATGTCGAGAAATATAAGTTACTGAATCAATACTATAATCATAAAGGTAGCGCGGAACATACGGAAGCTTATTTATGTTGAATTAACCTTTTATAATAACAATTTATAATTCCCACGCATTTACAATCTGTTAAATTTCAACAATCAACAGATTTTCACTGATCATAATCGTTGTTAGTAATAGTAAAGCACTTAAATCGAGTTATGCAATTTCCAATACATTGTATTATTATTCTTTTATAAATGATGATTGTTCACATTGTATTAAACAGGAAGAGAACGTTATTAGAATAGTTTATAGTCCAGGAGAGAAATTTTTATTATAAATTTGACGTATTTTGTTTTGTTTTCACTGTACACGTGCGGTATTTCAGCACCATCTATCGTTAATTTTACGTACTAACACCGATATCTCAAATTCTTTATTATTATTTACATTTACTGTTTCGTATACGTATAAAAAACATACGGTGTGATCTAATATCTATAATTAGAATCGAAATTATTATATACCGACATATTATTACGAAAAGTAAAAGTTACCTGAAGCACCTGCATATTGCACGTAACAACAAATCAGGCAATAACAAAAAATATTATCTTCGTTGGCAGGTGAAAATTTTATGTTACAAAGTAATCGAGAACTTTCATAAACGTGACAACATCGGCGCACATAAACGATAAAACACAAAATGAAATCCTATTCTACCCAAGTGTGACTTGGAGAAATTAGTGAAAATTAAACAATGACGTTTATGTCCTGTTACTTAATTAAATAAAAAGAAACTCGACAAACAATTAATTTCGGTTGTCTTTAAAATTACTACGCACAATAAGCGGATTTCACTGCCACATATCTCAAATACATTACGTCCTCGTGAAAGTTTTCAATTTCCAACAATCGTTGTGTTGATCGAATCGATTAATATTAATAATCGATACGCGATATCGATAAATATTTTTATAACTGAAATGTATTCATTGACTCGGAGTATTGACCGTGAAAGCCGTTCATAACTTGAATTCGTCTCGGGTCAACCGTCGACCCAGATATATATATATATATATATATATATATATATTAGAACGCCAGACCGTGATGTGTGACACACAACCAACACCGCGTGTTCGCTTGTAAAGAACCGGAATACATTAAAAACGATTAATACAATAAAAGTTAATGGAAAAATCCCGAGTTTATAGTAGATTTTTTTTTTCATAAAAAAGAAGACGAGTTACAATTAGAACCAGTTACTGAATCAATACTATAAACATAAAGGTAACGCGAAAATTTTATACGCGATAAAGGCGTGGACAACTCGATTTGACTTTGGACAGGGCCGTATTCAGGATAACTTGTAAAATATTTTATCGTAAATTTTTCCAGATCAAGCATGTTAAGGGAATTAACGTTGCTCCTCATAGGAGCTGTATTAGTAATGGGACAAAGAAGATTGTCTCTGCCGGATCCGAGAAGTTGCGCTAACAGTAAGTTTAGCAGGATTTAATTTTTGAAAAAAGTTAAAATGATCCCGAATTTTCTCAGGAGTACGTCATGCTACTTACAGAGACGCCAGAGGCGTGACGCATTCCTATTTCTTCAGTTGGGAGCACGGACCAACTAGAGGATTGGAAGTGGATTGGCTCGATGCCAGAAACATCTGCAGAAGGCATTGTATGGATGCAGTTTCATTGGAAACTCCACAAGAAAACGAATTCATCAAACAGAGAATAGCCAGAGGTTGATTATTGATTAATATGAATTTTTTTAGTCTAGATAATAATAATTGCAGGTAACGTCAGGTACATTTGGACGTCCGGTAGAAAATGTAATTTCGCCGGTTGCGAAAGGGCCGATTTACAACCACCAAATATCAACGGGTGGTTCTGGTCGGGATCCGGAGCTAAAATCGGACCGACTACTCAAAGAAATACCGGGGATTGGAGCGCAACCGGAGGATTCGGACAAGCTCAACCCGATAACAGAGAAGCGGCACAGGTAACTAAAGTTTTCATACTAATTTTTCAAATTTTCTCATACACCTGGTATATTCATACAATTTAACTTTTTGTTTCCGATTTTTCAACTTTTATATCTTGTATATCGAAAATTGGATCGTTTTTAATTGAATATTAGACTAAAGCTCTAAAATATTCATACTAATTTTTCAAATTTTCTCATACACCTGGTATATTTATACAATTTAACTTTTTGTTTTCGATGTTTCAACTTTTATATCTTGTATATCGAAAATTGGATCGTTTTCAATTTAATATTTAGACTAAAGCTCTAAAATATCGATTCACTTCACCTAAAAACCGCGATCAAAATTTAAACGAACTTTAAACGTCAATGACCTTATATAATATCGACTTTGATGACGCTAAATTGAATTTTAAATCAATTTAAATATATTTTAAAAAGTACTTACATTACAAACATCTTGTATATCACTTCGTTATTTAATATTTCTTATGAAATTAACTACACACTGTTAAATACGAAGACTTTTGTATAAATGATTCGTTTTAATTGACGTTTATTGTTTTTCTATACCTGGTCTTAAATCGAATGAGATATCCAGCTACAAAATCGAGTCTGCAATATATTAAACATACACAAACGAACGTACCTATGTAATCTCTTTCAGGGTAACGACGAATCGTGTCTGTCTATTCTCAACAATTTCTACAATGATGGTATTAAATGGCATGACGTTGCCTGTCATCACGTCAAACCTTTCGTATGCGAAGACAGCGAAGAATTACTCAATTTCGTCGCTTCTAGAAATCCTGGTATTCGTTTATAGATAAAGGCTCTGTAAATTATTAGAAGAAACACGATCGTACCTTCAAAAATGACCATAAATTTTTTTTTCTATTTATTTATTTTATTTGTCAAATATTGCTGACCAAATCTCGATAAGGTTTTTTAAAACTTTCAATTGGTCATTTTTTTTTTCATCTACATTTTTCCATGGCTTTCGCTTGTGAATATTAGCTTTGTTAGATGTTAGTTTTGTACCTATTTTTTAAATTAATATATTTAATATTAAAATACCAAGTGTTTTATTTACCTACCCACGTAACAGTAGTCACTACCAAATTTTCTTGGATATATAGAAGAAGAAGAACTGACAGGTATATACGATTTTAAAATTTATACAAATTACTCATATTAACTTATTTTGAATAATGAATTTAATTAAATGCAACTTTTCGTAGACTTAAAAGTATCCGCATACCTTGTTTCAGATTAATTTTTGATATTTATAAACAGCTCACAGACACCTAAGTTTCAACAACTGTATAATAAAGGTATTGTTCAATGGTTAGTTTTTGAAAAATGAATTTTTGTGAATTTTCATAATACAGGATAGAAAAAAATTGATACACGTAATTTTAATTTATTTAACTGTAACTTTTAAGTGAACAGCTGATAAAATGTTGTTGCCAGATTTATTTGTGAATGTGTAAAATTAAATTTTTGACAGCCACTACTAAATTTTCACAGTTTTATAAAAAAGAAGACGAGCAAAGATTAACTCCGTGTTGAATGAGTTAATGAATCGATACCTTAATCTTAAAGGTAACGCTAATTTCTATATTTGTCTATTTCCTAAATATTAATAAGGATGGATAAAGTTAGTTATTATCGATATTAGAAAAATAAAAATGTATAAAGAACATCATTACTGTATACAGTTCCATCGAAAATAATGTTGATTCCGATAGGTATAATGAGTTACTGAATCAATACTATAATCTTAAAGGTAACGCTAATTTCAATATTTGTCAAATATCAATAAAAATATATAAAGTTAGTTATTATCGATATTAGAAAAATAAAAATGTATAAAAAGCATCATTACTGTATACAGTTTCATCGAAAAGAATGTTAATTTCGACAGGTATAGTGAGTTACTGAATCAATACTATAATCTTAAAGGTAACGCTAATTTCAATATTTCTCAATTTCCTAAATATCATTAAGGATGGATAAAATTAGTTATTATCGATATTAGAAAAATAAAAATGTATAAAAAGCATCATTACTGTATACAGTTTCATCGAAAAGAATGTTAATTCGGATAGGTATAATGAGTTACTGAATCAATACTATAATCTTAAAGGTAACGCTAATTTCAATATTTGTCAAATATCAATAAAAATATATAAAGTTAGTTATTATCGATATTAGAAAAATAAAAATGTATAAAAAGCATCATTACTGTATACAGTTTCATCGAAAAGAATGTTAATTTCGACAGGTATAGTGAGTTACTGAATCAATGCTATAATCTTAAAGGTAACGCGAATTTCAATATTCATCAATTTCGTAAATATTCAATAAAATGAGTTACTGAATCAATACGGGTAGCGCGAAATCCAATATTTGTATAAATCTCCTAAAACATAATTTGAATAGTTAATTAACCATTTAAAATGTTCAATATTGTTCCTCGTCCTGTATTCAATTGATTGCTAAACTATTTAAAGTAAAAAGTTACAATTTATATACAGTGTGAGACAAAAAATAAAACAAAATTATGATGAAGAAAAATTTTATTGATAGTTTTTCATACTGGGTGTAGCAAAACTTATTACAGCTTTAACAAAGATTCTTATACACTGTTTTTAAAGAAATTCGTAGATAAAAAAAGTACATACAAATTAAAATATTTTTCCAATATAGACAAGAATTTGTTATAATAATCCAGATCTTGATAAATTCGAAAAAAAATCATAAAACAAGAAAAATCACGTTATTAAATTATTTTAAAGGAACAAAATGAAGTTGTGAACAAATTAGGTTAGAAATTATTAAAATTAAGCGGGGTAAAAAGAGACGCCCTTAATAAAAGTTCCATTAACTTCGAAAAACGTCACGGACGTGTCTTTGTTTTCACACAAAAGTTTATTACTCATATAATAACAGTGTAAAGGGGTGGAGCCCTTGACGTTCGCGCTACTAAACGAAATTTTGAAATAATACAAATTTTTCGGTTCCAGCACAGCTAAATTATAAAAATTTAAATAATAATTCATCGAACTGTATGGTATCGAAACATTAAATCTCATTGGTTCCACTACTTGATTGTTATTATCACATAAGCATATCCGAACGGTAATCACCCCTTCGTAAAAGGGTTTTTTAGGTACGTTCGGGGGTTCCATTGGGGTGGCAATTGATATACCGAACAAAAACATGCTTCGGTTAACTATAAAACCTGAAGAAAATTCTTCGTTTGGTAGTAAATCCACTCTACAAGCTATTTTGAATTCTTTCCTAAAACGACAGAATTTCGGGGCTAAATTAGATGTTTTTGACAGGTCGTAGGGCTGCTCGGACCATGCTAATACGTCATAGAGTAATTCCAACGTTTGTTTTACTAAATCATCGTTTTTTTGTGAAAAATCTTTTATATCATAACAATCTTTATTAAAATAATTAACGATATTTTCTTCCTTGAGTATATTTACGACGTTATTAGATAGAATTTGTTTATGACGAAGTTCACATTCAACTACACCCCACTGTATAACTTTAATTAACAAATCGAACGAAGGTGATGAGATTCGGTCTAAAATACGACGCAAAGTTGACGATTTTACATGATAATCACAATAAAAAACACCGTTTACGTAATTAACCATATCTTCAAAACATTTTTTTCTAATATCGAATAGTTCGTACATATCAGCGTATTCATAACTAAGAACTACACTATTCATAGTCAAATTATTCCTAATAAATTCCAGACAAACACAAATTAAATCCTCCAATAGATACTTATTCGCTATATAAAACAAATTCCAAGCGTTTAATACTGAATAAATATCGAGACGTTCCGTATAAACGTAATCGAGCATTTGGTTAAATTCGTCGACACTAATATCACATATTTCTATCACGTCCTGGGCCATATCACCGTAAAACATTTTTTCAAATACCGGACTACTGCTTGCTAGTATCAACTTATGTGCCTTAATTTCGATGCCGTCAATTTTAAACGTACAATCAACGTATACTTGTTTCTTGAAAAAAGTAACTAAGCGATCTCTTTTAGTCAAAGGAGATCCTAGTCTATCTATTAAAACGCACTCTTTATCCATTTAGAGACCAAATATTACGACGTAAAATAAGAAAATTTCGACTTACCACGATCTATAACTAACTAATAGGTAAATATTACATATTATTATGCATATTTGTTTATCAGCCTTGAACTGTGATGACTAGGACAAAGCCAAGGCCATCATTATACAATTCAAAAGGAGAGTAGTGGAAAACTTGTACGAATAATAGATATAAGTTATAACTAACACTGTTAACACTAAACTTTTGATTCAAATGAAAATTATAATAACAATTTTTAACAAATGACAGTTTGAACCATCAACTTATCTATGATTCGGAATCGATTAACTACTATGAATACCAGTTACGTTTTTAAAAGTCTACTTGTTTAAAAATATAAATCATTTTAAAATAATATACTTATAACAGGTTTGTTCGCAGTTGAAATCCCGAGCAAGTTCTGCTGTCATCAAATTCGTAGTTTGAAATTGTGCGTTCGTGGAGTTAATAAAACACGTTCGGGATTGAAAAATCTGTTTTCGTGAAACATAGAACGTGTTCCGAGTACCTCCAATCTATCTGTTCTTCTACGTACACGTTATGATTCAGTTTGAAAACAAAATGTGGATTATACCCTACTATGTAAAGATAGAAGCGGACGAAACCGTTATGCAACGTCATCTACATCTATGGTTGTAACCTTTCATAGAAGAAAAATTAATTATTGTATTCGTTTATCAACCATTTGTTAAGTTCAATAAAAGCTATAAAAATAGCTTCTGTCATAAACTAACAAGTCACAGAATGTCAAACTTGACGTTTATGCTCATATTGTGAACAAACTATTCGTATTTGGAAAGTTATATATCGATTATCGTGTATCGATTTTGCTTTGATACATTCGAGAAAATATCGTTTCACGTGACTAAATATGAACTTATAAATAATTTGATTTAGGTTATGAAACGTCGTAATATGTATTTTTTTTTAATAATAATTACAAATAAATGTTTGTGGGTTAATTTGGGATCGATAGGAGCAGGTTAATTATGTATTTTAATTGAAATAACGAGGGAAAACAATAAAACAACATAGATAAAAGTTTGAATAACTATATTTAACAAAATTATTTAGCGTTAACTTATGCCATGTGCAATTTTAATGCCTTCTTCGATCCTGTTTTTTTCTTTTGCTAAATCTTTGTAAGCTTGTAAACCCAATTGTAAAGCAGCTTTTTTATTAGCGAACTTATTAATGTAATCTTCAATTGCGAAAAATTCGTCACTTTTTTCCAAAACGACATTATGTATATTAGAAAACAAGTTTAATAATGTACCGGCTTCGTTAATATGACAAGTTTCTATCAGTTCTAATAACAAATTATCGATATTTTTATTCCAAACGAGAAAGAAAACTAGCGCCCCGAAATGCCTTGTAGATCGTAAAATATCGAAACCGTTGTGGTCGTTTATGTGTTGGTAAGTTACGGAAACTACTCTTTGATAATCCGGATCGTCAGGTTCGAATTGTATACACGCTCTATCGAGGATGAAAATATATTCTTTACGTTCCAACAAACTATCAAAATATTCTCCGAAAAACATCCTCGGGGGTTTCAACAATCGACCTATTTGGGGGAAATATAATTGATTCATCCTACCTCTCAATTCCCAATCGGCTTCTCTTAAAGTACCATCCGGATCTCGAACAACGATAATCCTATCTGCATCTCTAACACCAAAAGATATATCTGTAAAAACCATTTTGGATTCTTCTAAACCTTGTAAAGCGGGATCGTATGATAAAATACGATCTTTCGGCTTCCTCGCTGCAACTATTGGGGGTATTTGTAATAATTCGTATGACTTTTGACGCGCTTCTTCGTATGCTTGTTTAAGTTCTTCATCTGTTAAAAATTTGTATTCAGGATCTTCTAAACCTTCTGTACCTAGTTTTCTTTTTTTAAATACTTTAGATAAATCGATTCTTGTAAGTTCTCGTAGTAAATTCTGAATATCTGTGTTGAAAAATTTCGGTGCTGGATCGTGTTTTTGATCTATAAGAAATTATAACCTAAATGTTCGGGAAGTTGAAAAAAGGAAATAAAACCTACCGTATTCGATGGGAGAATAATGTAATAATCGTGTACATAATGCACAAGTTTCTATTTTTAATCTAATATCGGGTTTAAAAACCTTTTTAATTATTTTATTAGATATATGCCTTAATGCAGCCATTTTTAAATATATGACATGTGTAGGTTGCTGTTAATCATACTACATCCGTATGAATAAGAATTAATTCATAATATAGTTTTTAAAAGCTAAAAAATTATTTTATATTTATAGAAGTAACTTGTGGTATACTTATAAGTGAGAATTATAATATCCTGTCATAGCTAAAATATTCAGAGGTAGTTTCTTCAAAAATTATTTATTTATTCTTATTCGACTCAAACGTCTTATCTATGTCTATTGGTCTATATAATACAAATAAATCTTCTAAATATCACGTTTTGACCATAATACTTGAAAATTGATGGTATCTTTCGAGATGTTAGTATAAATTATTAATATTCTCATAATATTTGGATGGATAGACACTACCTTCTCGATATTGATCATATTTGTATGAAGTTGTCTACCTTTGTACATAGAAAAACCGAAAGTATAGAGGTTAATTTTTTATTTATACTAATTAAATATATTTTTATCTGTATTATCTTTATTATTTTCGTTTTTTTAACAACTTTTTTCATTTACTTCGTATTGATCTAGGTCTTTATGATATATTTGGAATGTAGATTTAAAGAAATTGTTTTATTAGATAAACTTCTCTATTAAAATATGTTATCTATGTGAAAACAATCGATGTTTCTGTCATAGGTATCGAAAACATAACCTAGTTTTATTAGTTGTGTTAGTTAAAATAACAATATGTCTTTATATGACGATTACGATGTGAAAACAACAGCAACAGAAAAAGTTCAAGGATGGTCTTCGGGTATAAAACTCCTGCAATCTCAATTACAACTCAAAAAAGCGACGGTAACACAACCAAAACGTGATCATATACGCAAAACTAGTTTAGCTCCCGTAATTGATCTAAAATCCAAACGAGATGAAGACGATTTTATGCACCTTTCTAAATCGAAAACAGATACGAGATTGCCTATTATAAGTTCTGCTACATTTACAAACGAATACGATTGGAACGTAATTGACGAATACGATCCTCTTTGGCCTAACGAGTATGAAAAAGTCGTAAAAGAATTACGAGATCATCACAGGGATAGGGATAACAGGGATGCTAGAGATCGCGAATCCAGAGATAGGGATCGAAATGAAAAAGAAGAAAAAAGGAGAGAAAAGAAACGAAAAAGTAGATTCAGCGATCCGGAAGAAAGTATGTCACCGCCTTCTAATTTAATCAGTACACCTCAGATGACCCAACCGGCCCTTAGTAGTGGATTCGCGGGTAGATGGACGGGAGACGAGGACGACGAAGAACCCGTTCAGAAAGCTAGTCGCCCCGCTGGAGGGGTGGCGATTGCTCCACCGCCAAGTCTTCAAGAACCATCGGAACCGGTGCCCATCATACCGAATAAACCTCAACCGACGGCTCCTTACGGGGGCTCCGTCGCCGCTAAAATTATGGCTAGGTATGGGTTTAAAGAAGGTCAGGGGTTGGGTAGGATGGAACAAGGTATGTCTAGTGCTTTGCAAGTAGAAAAAACGTCTAAAAGAGGTGGGAGGATTATACACGAGAAAGAAATTATGCCTCCTCCGCCGCCTATCGAACCTGCAGGAGTGCAACCTACTATTACTGAAATTATGAAAAATCCCAGCAAGGTATTTATCATTACTTTCATGGTTAACTTCACATTAACCCTTATATAAACGATATTTGTTCATATTTTTATTGTTTTTGAATATTTTTCATCACAATCAATCCCTAAGTACGTTTGTCTATATGTAGTAACGGTTATTTTGACTTTATATTTTTTTGAGGAAATTGTTTTTATATAAGCATTTTTAGTTTATTTATGAAATGTCTGTTACTAAATCGTGCCATATTTATGGTATTTCCATCAGTATTATATTTTTTGTTATTATAAATCTCGTTATTTCGGAACGGTATTCCCATCTCTAATATACAAAAATCGACATTTGGACGTAAATTTTTTTCGTATTTCCGTATTAGGTCGTTTTGTTAAAAAATATGGTGGGTCCGGGCGAAGTGGACGACGATTTGGAACCGGAAGTGAAAGACGAATGTAATACGAAGTACGGTCCTGTAGCCAGTTGCATAATTCACGAAATACCGCACGAAGATCCCGAAGAAGCGGTCAGAATATTCGTCGAATTTCTGAGAATCGAGAGCGCCATTAAGGCAGTGGTGGATTTGAACGGAAGATTCTTCGGCGGTAGACAAGTGAAAGCGTCTTTTTACGATACGGAAAAATTCGATAATTTGCAGTTGATGGACTAATTCGTTTAATTTTTTTTTATCGAGGAGATTTTCAGGAAATAAAACAGTTTAATTGAACAATTCAAGTATATTTATGTCTTAAATATAAATTAATATTTATTTTTCTTTATTTAAAGCTTGTATAAATTCCTCTAAACGTTCCTGAATTTGTCTAACTCGTTCTGAAATATTAAATTAATAAAAAAAAATTTTTTTCGATTTTTTTTTCGTTTAATTTCAATACTCACTCAATTCTTCGGCTAAAGTCACCCTCCTACCCGTTAATAACTGAATTTTCTTTTCATTATCTTGACTATAATCCTCCAAAACTTCTTTTATTTCCTTATCTAATCTACGAGCTGTAAATTAAATAACGAAAAAATTTTGGAGACAAAATTATCTCAAAAAAATTTTTTTTCCAATTACTACACACCCTGTATATCATTAAAAATCACCATTTTCCTCTAAGGACTGTAAATAACTTACAAAAAAATATTGGAGACGAAATTATTTGGAAAAAACATCAAATATTTTTTTTTTCATTCATTACACACCCTGTATATAATTCAAAATCTTCATTGTCCCTATAGGTGAATAAAGGTTCGAAAAAATTTTTGGAAATAAGCATATCCTGGACTTTATCTAAAATCTTTACTTTCGTATATTTCGTTTAGTTCAACCCTCGTATAATACGTTTATGTATATATTAGAGGTGGGTTGGCATTTTAATAACTGTTATTTTATCGCGATTTACAACTTGTAAAATAACGATCTATTGGAGACTCAGTTTTTTTAATAATGATGAAAATTTCAAAAAAATCATGGAAGTTTTAAAATTAAATACAGGGCGAGGCAAAATTTAGTAAAATTTTTTCGAACGGATCACCCTCTATTTCGTATCGTCATTATAAGTTACATAGATTTTCGTCGACAATTACCTATATTCAACCAACATAAAGTTGTTACATATTATACGGGGTGTTTAGAAAGTTTTAACTCATTTTTAAACAAAAAGTAAAAAGTTTAAATTCGGTATAATTAAAAACGCGTATAGGAACAACAATCGATTGTTTTTGAAATATCGTGAAATTTTATGAAAATAATCGATTGTTTTTCCACACTTCTTAAATATAATACAGGGCGAGTCGTAATATAAATACGTCAAACAGCGACGAAACCCTGTATGATCCCCAATTTTGAAATTATTATAAAATTTGATAAAAATTTCGGTTTTTTTTTGATTATTTTTTCAATATAATACAGCGCGAGTCGAAATAAAATATTTTTTCGTTTATATTGATATTGATTACCCTGTATTTTAATTCGTAATCATAAGAATCAATTTATTTTAATGTTTCCCATAGAAAATTATCGATACAATAGATCGTTGAACTTTAAATATACAGGGTGTTCAATTCGATCGTTAGTAATTACTCAACTTTCTCAACACCCCGTATAATATAAAAATTACGTCGCTTAAAAGTCGAGAAAAACTGTGATAAATCGAAATATTTACGATTGTGATAAATTACGTCGATATAAAATACAGTGTGATCCATTTAATTGTTGTCGTGTTTTGATCCTCCCTGTATTATATATTGGAAAAATATCAAAAAAAATCACGTTTTTTCAAAATATCGATAATCCTTGAAAAAAATTCGTCGCATTAAAACGTCGCAATTGCACTCTTTTTACAAAATATACAGGGAGTTAAATTATTCGTTTGTTTAAAATTGGTTACAACTTTTCAAACACCCGGTATAATATATAATTTACGTCGCTTAAAAGTCGAGAAAAACTGTGATAAATCGAAATATTTACGATTGTAGTAAATTGCTATGATATAAAATACAGTGTGATCCATTTAATTGTTGTCGTGTTTTGATCCTCCCTGTATTATATATTGGAAAAATATCAAAAAAAATCACGTTTTTTCAAAATATCGATAATCCTTGAAAAAAATTCGTCGCATTAAAACGTCGCAATTGCACTGTTTTTACAAAATATACAGGGAGTTAAATTATTCGTTCGTTTAAAATTGGTTACAACTTTTCAAACACCCGGTATAATATATAATTTACGTCGCTAAAAGTCGAGAAAAACTGTAATAAATCGAAATATTTACGATTGTGATTAATTACGTCGATATAAAATACAGTGTGATCCATTTAATTGTTGTCGTGTTTTGATCCTCCCTGTATTATATATTGGAAAAATATCAAAAAAAATCACGTTTTTTCAAAATATCGATAATCCTTGAAAAAAATTCGTCGCATTAAAACGTCGCAATTGCACTCTTTTTACAAAATATACAGGGAGTTAAATTATTCGTTTGTTTAAAATTGGTTACAACTTTTCAAACACCCGGTATAATATATAATTTACGTCGCTTAAAAGTCGAGAAAAACTGTGATAAATCGAAATATTTACGATTGTGATAAATTACGTCGATATAAAATACAGTGTGATCCATTTAATTGTTGTCGTGTTTTGATCCTCCCTGTATTATATATTGAAAAAATATGAAAAAAATCACGTTTTTTCAAACTTTCGATAATCCTTGAAAAAAATTCGTCGCATTAAAACGTCGCAATTGCACTCTTTTTACAAAATATACAGGGAGTTAAATTATTCGTTCGTTTAAAATCGGTCACAACTTTTTAAACACCCCGTATAATATATAATTTACGTCGCTTAAAAGTCGAGAAAAACTGTGATAAATCGAAATATTTACGATTGTGATAAATTACGTCGATATAAAATACAGTGTGATCCATTTAATTGTTGTCGTGTTTTGATCCTCCCTGTATTATATATTGAAAAAATATGAAAAAAATCACGTTTTTTCAAACTTTCGATAATCCTTGAAAAAAATTCGTCGCATTAAAACGTCGCAATTGCACTCTTTTTACAAAATATACAGGGAGTTAAATTATTCGTTCGTTTAAAATTGGTTACAACTTTTCAAACACCCCGTATAATATATAATTTACGTCGCTTAAAAGTCGAGAAAAACTGTAATAAATCGAAATATTTACGATTGTGATTAATTACGTCGATATAAAATACAGTGTGATCCATTTAATTGTTGTCGTGTTTTGATTCTCCCTGTATTATATATTGGAAAAATATCAAAAAAATCACGTTTTTTCAAAATTTCGATAATCCTTGAAAAAAATTCGTCGCATTAAAACGTCGCAATTGCACTGTTTTTACAAAATATACAGGGAGTTAAATTATTCGTTCGTTTAAAATTGGTTACAACTTTTCAAACACCCGGTATAATATATAATTTACGTCGCTAAAAGTCGAGAAAAACTGTAATAAATCGAAATATTTACGATTGTGATTAATTACGTCGATATAAAATACAGTGTGATCCATTTAATTGTTGTCGTGTTTTGATCCTCCCTGTATTATATATTGAAAAAATATGAAAAAAATCACGTTTTTTCAAACTTTCGATAATCCTTGAAAAAAATTCGTCGCATTAAAACGTCGCAATTGCACTCTTTTTATAAAATATACAGGGAGTTAAATTATTCGTTCGTTTAAAATCGGTCACAACTTTTTAAACACCCCGTATAATATATAATTTACGTCGCTTAAAAGTCGAGAAAAACTGTAATAAATCGAAATATTTACGATTGTGATTAATTACGTCGATATAAAATACAGTGTGATCCATTTAATTGTTGTCGTGTTTTGATCCTCCCTGTATTATATATTGGAAAAATATCAAAAAAAATCACGTTTTTTCAAACTTTCGATAATCCTTGAAAAAAATTAGTCGCATTAAAACGTCGCAATTGCACTGTTTTTACAAAATATACAGGGAGTTAAATTATTCGTTCGTTTAAAATTGGTTACAACTTTTCAAACACCCGGTATAATATATAATTTACGTCGCTTAAAAGTCGAGAAAAACTGTGATAAATCGAAATATTTACGATTGTGATTAATTACGTCGATATAAAATACAGTGTGATCCATTTAATTGTTGTCGTATTTTGATCCTCCCTGTATTATATTTTATATTTTTTTTTCGAAAATTTCGACGATTCTTGAAAAAAACTCGTTAAACGTTAAACCGTCGCAATTGTACATCGTTTAAAATATACAGGGCGTTTTTATTATTTCACGTCGATAATTGATTACAACTTTTCAAATACCCTGTGTATAACCATATCGAAACGTTATATGGCTGTAACGGGAAAAATTAGAGGTTTTTACCTACGGAACAATATACAGGGTGCGATTACCATAATTTCCTTAAATATTTAAAATGAAAAAAATAAAAAAATAATGATATTGTATTGATCGAAGATGGGAGAAAAATTTACCTTCTCTATTCGTTATTTGTTGTCTGAGAGCGTTCGAAGTGACTTTCATCATTTGCTGTATCCTATGGAAGAGCACCACGTCCGAACAATCGACGTCGCCGGCTTGTTGGTGATATAAGAAAAACGCTTTCCGACAATCGTAAGCTTTCGTTAACGATTTCTGAAGAAAATGCCGCCGATAAACCGCCTCCCAAACATCCCTGATAAATTCGTTATCGACCTCGACGTCAGATCGTTTCAAATTGTTCCTTACGGTCGTTAATTCGTCGTAACTCAAAATCGGCGAGTGTTTCTACGAAAAAAAAAAAAAACAAAAAGGGGTTAAATCTCCGGTTCGGGGGCGGGGTAATTTCGAAATTCACCTCGTTCGAATACAAAATTTTGTCTAATTCGTTTTTGACGGTCCCCCTTTTCCCTTCCACCTCGGTTCGGTACTTCCAATACAACCATCTCTCTTTCGCCGAAGGTCCCAACAGTTTTTTCAGGTTAGTTTCGCTTTCGTTCAGCTTTTCCTTGACGCTACTTTCGAGGAATTTAACCGCCTGGTCCCAATCCCGTTTATCCCCTATCGTCCTATCTTCCAAGGCATTTAATTGAATCACCTGCACATAACAACGATTCTATATGAAAGAAGAAGAATTCCGACGGAAGGAATATTTTACCCTAAGCATTTCGGCGGCTTTGTTTTCCCACGTGTGTCTAACCATCGCTTCGTTAACGACGGCTTGTTTCAATTGATCGAAGATGTCGTCGTGATCCGGCGCTTCGGCCGCTTTTTGCAGGAAACGTTCGAATTCGGATTTCAACGTTTCCCAACCGGATTGGACCGATTGCACCGGCAGAGCCGTATCTGTCCATTGCTTCAATTTTATATCGACCGCGGTATTGAACGTTTCTATCGACAGAAAAACAAAAGACGTACAACTATTTTTTGACGTCCCCTCGTAACTAGTAATTTCTATTTAAGACGCGTACAATGACAGCTGATCAAGAATCATAGATATGACGTACAGATCCAGTGTACACTTAGTGTACAATCAATAATAGGACGTAAAATGACAGCTAATCGACGTCAAATGTCTGTTTTGAACAAGCAACTCAAAAAGGCGGCGTCTTCAATTTTGGAGGATAAAAATTTGTTCGATTCGAGAGATTTCGTGATTTTGCACATCGCCATTTTCGGCGATAAGCCCGTCGAAGCGGAAGTTGGTTTATTTTTCGAAAATATCAAAAGTGATTTGGCGACGTTACCGTCGATCGAGAGAGTTTTCCGAGCGAAATATAATTTTTTGCGAGAAACCGAATTGCACGTCGTTAAATTATTTAAAAGCATCGACGTGGATTCGAAAGGTTACATAACCTCGAACGATGTTTACAAAGCTGGAAAAAGTATTAAATGTCCGTTTACGGTGGAAATTCTGATGGAATGTTTCGATTCCGTAGCACCGGAAGGTAATGTAATCGATTTTTTGACGTTTAGAACACTGTATCTCAAATATAATTGAATTTTGTTATGTTCGAGTTTGATTTGATGCGGAAATATAATGAAAAACAGTAGAAATTGAAAATTTTACGAAAATTTCGCACAAAAACAAAGAATTAATTAAATATATAGTTGATGTACTTTTTGACACGACCTGTATAACAGATTTTTCGATTATAATGCAAATCCTCAATTTATTGGACAAATTTCATTTGGCAACGTCGCTTTAATCACTGCTTTTAAATATCCAAGTTAGGGACAAAACAATGCAATTCCACCAAAAGAAAATTTTATATAAATCCAAAGAAATTATAGAAAAAACACCTTAAAGGTGTTATTAGAATTCAAATTGGAAAATTTCAAAATAGAAATTTCGTAAAAGAATATATACTATCTTTAACTGAAAATTTTCCATGTGTTTTTTATAAATTTGTAAATAGAATTAAGACATAATTTAATTCTTGGTGGAAAGGAACAAATTTTATATTTCAATCTAGCCTAAATTGTATACAGACAAATTATATTGATTGATTCCACCAAAAGAAAATTTTTTAATTAAATAAATTGAATAAAAATATATCAAATGAAATATTAACTACTCCTTAAAAATATAGTTGAAAATTGAATAGAAAAATTATGAAATAAAAATTTCTTGAAAAAAAATTCAATTGAACTGCTATTTTTTCAATTTGTAAATAGAGACGTCAAAATTTAATATTTGGTGGAAATAACAAATTTCTATTTTAATTTAGCCTAATTTGTACAAGTTAAACTGGAGCGGATGAATTGATTCATTCCACCAAAAGCATAAATATTAGAAAAAATTATGAAAAAAAGTAGATTAAACAGATTTAAAAATAATTTTTTTTTAAATATATATTTTAAAATACTTAACCAATAAAATTGGACTAAATTTTTTTCATATTACAAAACATATAAATAAGTATGTAGATAGAATGACTTCGAATTTTGATATTTGGTGGAAATGAACAAATTTCTATTTTAACCCAGCCTAACGGACAATTATATTGATTCCACCAAAAGAAAATTATTTGTGAAAAGTTATTGATTTGCACAAAAATGACGTAAGATTGAATATATAACATGAAAATATACCGGGTTATGCTAGAAATTTCGTGTAAAACAGAATCAAAAAATAAATTTGTACTAAAAGTGTCCAAAATCCGAAAAATTTTCCATCAATTGAAGTCTCAGATTCCCTAAGTGGTTCAGACGAATATACAGGGGACTCGATATTAATTCGAAGCGTCAAAAATCACAAAATAGTGGAAATAAACGAAATCGAAGTAAAATTTTCGGAAATGGTCTAAGAGAAAAAACTTTGGGGACTTCTTTTCTTTCCCCAATCTCCGTAAAGACCAAAAAACCACCTCAAAATTACGGAAAACGCTGAAAAAAAAAATTTCAAATCGTAATATTTTGACACCTTACCTGCCGACCCAGTCTGCGCCGCCGGAATATAAATATTTTCAAAAACATGGGAAGAAACCCTCTCCCAGATATTCTGCAACAAAGTATCCTCCCAATGTTTGGGACTAACTTGGGATAAATTAACGATTTCGTCCAAAATTTCCGTCCTGGCCCTTTCGAATAGCTCGTCCCTGTCCTGTTCGCGTATCCTTGGAAAATTATTTTTCCATTCGGTCTCCAAGTTGAATCGCCTAGCTTTGAACGCGTCCGCTTGCTGTTCCACGGTCTCTTTGACCATTTTCCAAAAACAATCAGCAACGGCGAGACTGAGGTTACGAGTGGTGACCTGCGTAGATTTGACAACGCCGTCTCTGGAATTTACATAGAAATATGTATATTCCAGAGACGGATTTACGAGTAGTATCGCTTACTTAAATAGCTTGGAGCCTCTGAAGAAATTTTCTTCGTAATCTTTTATTGTTTGAATGGAATCGTCTTTTCTACCGCGACCGGTCACGACGGCGAAATATCCCAAGGCCTTCATCGGGAATAATTTTCCGGAAAGGATTTTTCGAATCTGTTCCAAATGTAGAAAATTTTTAGTGTCCGAATTTAATTTTTGGTGGAATAGAACGAATTTCTATTTCAACTTTCAGTAGAAATCAACACAAAGTATAAATAGGTTGATTCCACCAAAAAAAAAATAAGTCCGACTGATAGTGTTGATGAAATTTTAATAAAAAATTTTGAAAAAGAATTTGAATAGACTAATCAAAAAACTATGAGATGTGAAATTTTTTTATGCCTAAAGAACGATCGGATTTGGTTATTTTTTTTCATTATTTTTGCAAAATACAGAATATGAAAATTTGTAAATAGTGCGATGTCGAAATTTGATATATGGTGGAATAGAATGAATTTTTATTCCAACTCATAAAAGAAATGAGTACGAAGTATAAATAGGTTGATTCCACCAAAAAAAAATAAGTCCGATTGATAGTGTTGATAAAATTTTAATAAAAAATTTTGAAAAAGTATTTGAAGTTTATTCAAAAAAAATTTATTGATGCCTCATGATGATCGATCAGATTTTATTTTTTTCAGTATTTTTGCGAAATACAGAAAATGAAACTTTGTAAAGAATATAACGTCAACATTTGATATTTGGTGGAAAAGAACGAATATTTATTTCAACTCCTAGGATATATGAAAAGGTTCATTCCACCAAAGAAATTTTAAAAAAATATGCAAAGAAAATATATTTGCCTTTATAGAGATTAGAAAAAAATGTCAAATTATAAAAAATAAACTTATAAAATTTTTTTATTTTATAAATATTTTTTGAAAAGAATATATGGTGAAAATTTTTGGAATATTTGAATAGAAAGAATTACCGAATAATTTTTGAGAAATACAGAGGGTGTAAATAGAAATTTAATTTTTGGTGGAAAATAATATAACATAATTTCTGGCAGAAATACGAATACATAAATAGTTTAATTCCACCAAAAGATAATAGTATAAAAACCCAGAATAATTATCAAAAATATATATCGCCTCAACACTGTCGTTAATATTTTATTTAAAAAAAATTTTAAATAGAAATTTTTCATAAAATATTTAGTATAATAGACTGAAATCTTTTTATATCTGTAAAAGTTTGTAAATGAAAGGATGTCAAATTTTAATTTTTGGTGGAAAAGAACAATATTCTATTTCAAACTAACTCGATTTCTAGAAGGATTAATGAATAGATTGATTCCACCAAATAACAATTTTATAAAAAATCGAAATTATAAAAGAATATCGCATTAACAGGGTAGTTCAAATTTGATTAAATAAAAATTTTCAAATAGGAGTTTTTATAAAAACATATTTAGCATAATAAAATGAATTTTTTTTATCTTTTTATAAATTTGAATGAATGAAACGATGTGAAAATTTAATTTTTGGTGGAAAAGAACGAATATCTAACTATGAAACTGAAGTAGTGGAATAAATTGATTCCACCAAAAGATAATTTAATAAAATTTTTTAGAAATTATCAAAATAAAATTAGGTCAAATTTCTATCACAATTTGACTTAATTTCTGGTCGGTATACGAGTAGAGTCAAAATGAAACGATAGAAATGAACAAATTCATTCCACCAAATGATAATATTTATTGGAAAAATTTTTTTCTCTAGCTTTTTATGGATTTGGTTTATATTATACAGGGTACAAGTAAAAATATACGAGGTGCGAACAAAAAAAATTTTCACGTATTTTAAGAAAAAACGCTGTAAAAGAAAAAAATCGAAACAAAATCGTAATAATAAAAAAAATAAATTTCAATACAACGTACTGACCCGATTCGGATCCGCTAAATTTTCTTCCGCCATATCGACTTTGGTCAACACGAAGATGGTCCTTTTACCTTGAGGATCGCAAGTCGCCACGAGATCGGTGACGTTACTCCTTTCCGCGTCAACTGCCCCGTCCTGTCAAAAAATCTCAATGAAATCCCGAAAATCGATCGTAAATTTTCGACTATCACCTGTATACACAAAATTATGGCGTTGGGGTTGTTCATATAAGCCTGGGTCATCTGTCTGATACTTTCCCTCGTATCGGCGGCCATATCGGTTGTTTGGGTCTACGAATAAAGTCCACGTGAATTTTTTTATTTTTTTTTTTTTTCGATTTTTCCGACTTACAGATATTATACCGGGTAAGTCTACTAGGACCATTCTTTGTAAACCGGGACCTTTAACCGTCATAGAAATAACTTCGGACGAGACGGTCTTTCCTCCTTTGACGCTATTTCTCATCCTAAGTTCGACTTCTCGACGTAAATCCGCTAAATCGGATTCTTTGGTCAGGTCGAATTCCCTAGTGGAATCTCGAAATTGGGCTATGTGGTAAGGGCCTTCCGATAATGTCACTTTTACTGGCGCCCTAAATGAAAGGAATCGCAAAAAAATCGATTCAATTCGAAAAAAGTTCGAAAAAACACCGAAATATCGAATATCCCCCGTATTTTTCGTAACATTTTTTTACGTAACACTCGTATTTTTCATAGACGAATTTTCCTTATAAATTGAGTCAGATTTTTGTGGAAATTATCAAATGCTCCTCGTACATTTCCTGAATGAATAGAAAAATTCAAATCCCGCAACCCCTCGTATTTGCCGTACACATATTTCAAAAAAAAAAATTACGTAATAATCTTTAGCTAAAATTATCAAATGCTCCTCGTACATTTCCTGAATGATTTGAAAAATACGAAATATTCGAAACACCCCTCGTATTTCCAATATAAAAATTTGTAAAAAAAATGTCGAAACCGAGTTTTCCAATTTAGAAATTATCAACTACCACTCGTAAATGTCTGGTTTAAAATAAATTATTGAACATCACTCGTATTTACCATTGAAATTATTTGAAAAAAAAGACGAAATCCATAATTTCAATTTATAGAAGAAATTATCAAATATCCCTCGTATTTCACGTAAATTGTTTCAATAAATGACGAAATCCACGAGAAATTATCAAGTACCCCTCGTATTTTTACTAAAACGTATGAAAGAATATTGAAAAACGAAGACTCTTATTTTGAAGTTGAATTATCAAATACCCCTCGTAATCTCAATAAGCAAATTTTGAAAATTAAGAAAACAAAAGTGGGATATTTTTGAAAATAACCAAACACCCCTCGTAGTAGACATTAATAAATGGAAAATAACTAAAATCGGAGTTTCCCGATTCACAAGAAAATATTGAATTCCTCTTGTATTTCCTTTACACAAATGACGAACGCGAGAGCCCGAATTTTTTGAAATTACCAAATACCCCTCGTATTCGACAATAATAAATGAAAAGGAGAATTCTGATTCACAGAAATTATTATCTCTCCCACGTATTTTAAATACACAATTTTTTAAATTGATGAAGTCCAAAATTCTGGAAATTAGTAAATTCCCCTCGTATTCCACAAGAATAAATAAAAATTCACTTAAAAAGGAGGAGATTTTTGAATCACGAAAATTATTTACTCCCCCTCGTATTTTAACTGCACAATTTTTTAAATTCAAATTTTTTAGAAATTGCTAAATACCCCTCGTATTTGTCCTGAAAATTGAGAAAAATGAAAAACAGATTTTTGCGATTGATAAGAATTTACCAAATACCCCTCGTATTTCCAATATGGAAATTGTTCAATTGACGAAAGCAAGTATTACAATTTTTTTGAAAATTTAACAGATACCCCTCGTATATGTGAAAAATCAATCAAAAAAAAAAGAAAAAAAAATCGAAAATTTCAGGTACATAATAATTATACGAGGGGTATTTGATAACAATATACCTCGTATTGAAAACCGATTTTAGGGTAGAATAATAATTTTTTTGCAACCAATGAATGTATAAAGAAAATAACAAATTAAACTCACCTCGTCATCATTTCCCCGGCCCCCCTTGGAAAAATACGCGCCTGCGCAATCATTTCCAAAACCGACGTCTTCCCGCTACTCTGATCGCCGACGACAACAACGCGCGGTAACTGATCCTGCGTATTATAACCGCTATCGAAATCTGCTAACTCATCCAACACCTCGCTATACATATCAATAAGACTCCTCTTAATTTTCCTCACGCTCGGTTTTTTACCCTGCTTCAACAGAATATTCTGCTTCCTCAACTCCTTATTCTCCTTCTCCAACCTCTCCAACTCCCTCTGGTACTTGATCTGCGTCTGCATCATCTCCTCCTGTATATTATTCAACCTTTCTTGAGCCTCTTTGCGCAATTTTTCGTCAGACGAAAAAGGATTCGTCGCGTGGACGACGCTCGCTTCCGACACCCCCTTTTTCAAATCTGAAATCAAACAAACCCCCTCGCGTATCATCGTCAATAAACGGCTCGGAAATAAGGGGCGTACCTGAGTACAGTCTGTATAAAAGCACGGGAACCGCACCTAAACAAAAGAATTAACAGCAACTTTAATGGATTTAAAGAAAAATAAAAAGATTGTACTCAGTTTGGGGGTGAATAAATGATAAATACCTTCTTTTTGCGTGGCTTCTTGAGCCTCGGCGGCCGCTATAGCATCGTCTAATCTTTGATCAAACCAAGATTTGAACTCATTGTACTTGTTTTCGCTCAACGATTTAATCCTCGGATCTGAAAGGAAAATTTAGAGAAAAACTTACCCCTAAAAGGAAAAATATCTCACCGAGCTCTATACTATTCTTTATATTATCTTTGAAATCGACTAAATTCGTCCTCCACTTTTGCCATTTATCGTTATCTGGTAGGACATCAACTAACCATTTCATATCCGGTAAACCATCTTTCCAATCATTATATTTCTGAAAATAAACGAAATTACAAACAAAAATTATGTAACGAATATTATATTACCTTTTGTAAAGCACCCCCTCCAGCTACGGCGCCTCCGAGTAATAAATATCTAATTTTTAAGACGCCTCTTAGTGCTCTAACAATCATCATACCATATTCTCTTTTTTGATACAAAAATTGTTGTTTTAAGAGCGGTTTAGATCTATCAAGAGCCCTTCCGCACCACATAGTACTTATTTCCCTTTGATAACGCCTTTGGGAACCATATTTTAAAAGATAATTGCTAAAAAACACTCGTCTAAAATGATGTTTATTTCTAACCTAAAAAATTAAAAAAAAAATTGATATTACTCACCCAAATTTTCCTCGTAGTATATGCTCCATATGATTTTATACTATTAATAATTATTTTTATTTCATATACTTTTCAAATTAACATACTAAATATTATAATAAATTTAAAATTAGATAACCAATATAGTATCACAATCGGTTGACGTTGCCGGTAAAAAAGGAATCTATATAAATGTCATTATCAATGCCATCTATCGGTAAGTAGTAAAAACAAATTTCTTTACTGTAAATATCATAATTTGTAAAAAATTATTGTAACATCAATATTTTGTGTAAAAAAATTTCTTAATAAAAGTATAATAATTAGGATTTCGTAAAAATGGAATATTTTACAGCTTCAAAAATATTTACTTGCTTGGTAACTAGAAATGGAAGCGGTCAAAGGTCATTAACCGCAGTTGATAAATAAGGATTAAAACATTTGACCTGTTGATAGAATCGTTAGTGTTAATTATTAATTCGTAGTGAAACTTTTGTTGTAATTATGGATATAAAAAATGTTTTGGTAGCCGATGCAGTAGATAACGCGTGTGTAGAACTTTTAAAAAAAAATTCAATTAACGTTACCTGTAAATACAAATTATCGAAAGCAGAATTGATTGCTGAAATTCCAGTAAGTTGTTATATTAAATAAAAATGTATATAATATATAGGATGTCACTAAATACTTTTACGTTTTTTAAGAAATACGAGGGGCTTATAGTACGTTCTGATACAAAAGTAACAGCTGATGTTATACAAGCCGCTAATAATTTAAAAGTCATCGGACGTGCTGGTGCTGGGGTAGATAATATTGATATCAACGCTGCAACTGCTAAAAATATTTTAGTTTTGAAGTAAGTATAGTGTTTATACATACGAGGGTTGTCCATAAAATGAGGTTCCTGAAAAACGTTATTTTATGGACAAGCCTCGTATTTCAAATATTTATTATGCGATTTTTTTGTTCAAAGTACTCCTGGTGGTAATGCGATTAGCGCATGCGAATTAACTTGTTCACTAATAACATCGTTAGCGAGAAATGTAGTACCGGCAGCTGCTTCTTTGAAAGCCGGTAGATGGGATCGAAAATTGTATACGGGTCACGAACTTTACGGAAAAACTTTGGGAATTTTGGGATTGGGAAGAATCGGCAAAGAAGTTGCTGTTAGAATGCAAGCTTGGGGAATGCGAGTAAGTCTACCAACATATCGTTTAAATCTAAACACCCCGTATATAATTGACATTTATAACCTCAAATATTTGAAGATGTAGTGAAATTGGGTAACCAAAACGACGTAATTTTATCTTATCTTGTTTCTAATGTCTCGCAAGAACAACATGTTTACAAATTGATGGATTATTAAAAAAAAAACATTTATTACACAAAATTTAAACAATATCGCAATTGTTATTAACGTAATACGAATTTTACATCATAAATAATCAGTTTATTTGTATATTGTCTGCAATTACAGTTACCTGTATTTACTTTCTTAAACACATTCACGTTTTATATTCAATTCCCACAGATGGCTCTGTCTGTTGATGTTATTAACTTCAATTGTAAGCTGGGATTGGGAACGTGGTGGGATAAAATTTTGTTTTTATAGACGATTGGTTATGATCCAATAGTACCTGCAACCGAAGCTAAAAAATTCAACGTGGAAGCTTTGGAACTAGAAGAAATTTGGCCCCAAGTTGATTACATAACCGTACATACGCCTTTGATACCAGAAACTAAAAGTAAGGCGATTTTTTCGTAAAATCTACTCATTTCTCAATCACTTTTGAAATAAACTATCAGATAACACTCGTATTTACCTTAAATGTGATAAAAATCGATTTATTCCACTCATTCATCCCAAAAGAAACCAATTGTAACTAATTCGTATAACCATTAATGATTTTTTTGCTGTTTACTACAAAAATTTGAATTCTTTTCATCCTTTCACGCTTTTTTTTTTAATTAGGTTGAAATGAAACTATCGAAAACCACTCGTAGTTACCTTAAATGAAATAAATGATCATAAAATCGATTCATTTCATTCATTCATTGCAATAAATTAATCGAGACGTTCACTTCAAAAAGTACTATTTCAATTGAAATAAAAACTTTGTAATTCGATTCTTATTCATTATATGAAAGAAGAAAACAAAGTTAAAAGAAATTATGGACAAATCTTAAATTTTATCCATTCTTCCACTCGTATATCTTGAATACAATGAAAATTGTCATTCATTATAATAAAATAATTTAAAAGAAATTTTGAAATAACCCTTGTATAACAACATTGTTTCTTCTTTTTTTGGTTAGTTTTTAACTAATCCATAATATTCCTACCAAATTTATTTTAATATACATTCTTCTTCTTTTTTCGAGTTATTGGTCTTCTACTTAACACGTTTGTCTAATTTCGTTACAAAATCAAACCCACTATATCAAATGAGTTGTTTCTAATTAATATTTTTCAGATCTAATATCTGAAAAAGTGTTGAACAAATGCAAAAAAGGCGTTAAAATAATAAACGTAGCTAGAGGTGGTATCATAAACGAAAAGGACCTTCTAGAAGCATTAAAATCCGGTCAATGCGGAGGTGCTGCTTTAGATGTATTCGAACAAGAGCCACCAAAAGATACAGTGACATTAGAACTGATTCAACACCAAAATGTTGTAGCTACACCTCATTTAGGGGCAAGCACCGCCGAAGCGCAGATCAGAGTCGCTGTCGAAGTCTCCGAACAGATTATAGCACTAACCGGGAGAAGTGAAAAGTATACTTCGACACCTGGGATCGTAAATAGAAGCGTTTTGTTAAATATCACAAAATAAATGATTATTTATATTATTTTTGAATAAATATATTACTTATTCTAATACAGTGTGTTTCATTAATCACTATATCACTATAAAAATAAGAGATGGAAGAAAACGCTCCAAAATAACGTCTAATTTTTATTCTACCGTAATTATGTTGTTTATAAACATTTTTAATTGATTAATCCCACCTATAGACTGGTCCAGGTGTAATTCTCTTAACACTAGCAGTTTTATCACCTGCTTCGATTTGTTTCGCTTTTGGAGCGATTACTTCGGGTGGTGAAACTTCTCTTCTAGCATCTCTTTTAAAATAATAATTTGAATGGAGTTTGTGAGCCGGTCCGTCTGGTAAAACTGGAGGCGGTGGCGATCTCGTAGCCAGAATATCTTGAAATCTACAAAAAAAAATATTACGTACAGCATTTTATATATAAAATTGAATTGAAAACTATAAAACAGTTTTATCGATAAAAATTAACTTACCTGAGTGCTAAAGTATGTTTTCTTCCTAGTAGAAATTCACGTATAGTTTGAAGAAATGGATTTACATCGTGCATTCGAATTTTAGGAGGTTGAGGCATCTTTTATAGTAACAAAAAAAGTCGAAATAACAATTATTCTGTTACGAAACAAAAATATTGACATTTGAGGTTATATTTGATTAATGACATAACAAATGCGTTCCACAGTAGCAAATTTTTGTTCGTAGTACACTTATTTTATCCGAACACTTCTAACACTTTTTTTTATTGAAAAAAAGTGAATTCCGTTAATTTTTATTATATAAAAGATACTTATATAATACAATCTTTACGATTATTATAGAATTACAACTAAAATAATACATTTATTATATATAAAGTGTAACTTTATTGCACAATTATTGTCATATATTTTATTCGAAACTATTGTATAATGTCAATCTACATATGCCTTTAAGATTTTTGTTATAATAAATATTTTTTTTAATTAATTCTAAGAATTTTTATGTTTAAGTGTTATAATTATACGTTAAATAATTATTTGGCTTGTGTAATATCAAAATTGTGTTGAACTAGAAGTAAAAAATGGTTGAACTTACCTTTAGTAAAAATATCGAGGTTTTAAAGGGTTTCATTCCACCAAATATAAAATGCAAAATAATTTTTAATACAAATATATTTTTGTAACAAACTTAAATCAAATAAGGTATCGACTACAAACAAATTACATGAAAACAATCACAACAATAATATAATGAACAAGTTGTTGCAATGTTTTTTATTGTAACGTCCGAAATTTTGCAGGCATCAGATCAACGTGTATAAACCTACATAGTTCAGACTTATTAACGCTTAAATTAAAAGTAAATGCAAAATTTACGAATCGATTTTAGCTAAAATATCAGATTCTCTGAATAACTGATATTCTGCATTATCCTCTAGATTCACTTTCGTGCCGCCGTATTCTGGAAGAAGTACTTTATCACCTACTTTAACAGAGGGAGGCGCGAAAGTACCATCCTAAAACGAAAATAAAAATGCGGAAATCACAAATAAACATGTAGATAAGTAAATATTTAAGTTTTTAAAGATTTATTTGAACAACACAACGAACATAACCTATAAATTAATTAAGCCGGTTATTTCTTACCTGTAATCTAGATCCTTGTCCAACTGCGACTACAGTTCCTTGTAGGACTTTATCTTGTGCTTTTTCTGGTATCACAATACCACCTTTCGTTTTTGTAGTTGCCTCGAATTTTTTAATTAGTATCCTGTCGAAAAGAGGAACTAATCTTTTGAATGCAGACTAAAAAATAAACAATTTCAATTTAAATACTATAAATAAGTATTCGAATATTACCATTTTTATGTTTTATTAAAAAAATTATATATTTAAATCTTTAAAACGTGGTTTTACGTTCGCGTTCAAGTAGAAATTTCTGGAACTATCAACGACCCGACCGGGAGGTTATCTAATAAACAAGGTTGCCAATTTCCTATGTGATCTTACAAACAAATCGTTTATAAATTTTTAATTCTAAATGATTTTAAAAATAAAATATAATAGATAATTATTTCAAATTCATATATAAGTACGTATGAATTAATAAATATGGATAATTATTATTTAATAACGTTATTTTTAATTTCGTATAAATAAAATCGACAACGTCGTGATTAATACTGAAATAATAATGATACTGTAGCTGTCATCATCTTATTCTAACGCATTTGTCAGAACAAACAAACCAAACGCGACGTAGGTCTAATCTTTTACAAAATGTCTAAATATAAGATTCCTTCCATTTCTAGAAAAGAAAACTAATATAATGCACTAGATGGCGCAGCAATTTCGACTATAAAAGTAATTTTCTTTATTATATTAGTATATACTTTGGAATATTGTTCAATAGATGTGAGTAAAGTAAAATTTTGAAAATTAAATATTGTTTTTAATAAATTATTATATTTGACGTTGTAAAACCTAGATAAATATATGAATTAAATAAAGTTGGTAAATCATACAATTTGTTACTTTTAATTTACTTATTATGTATAGATATATACGAGGAACATTGTTGTAGTAAAATATGAAATATGGTGAGAAGTGGTAAAAATAATTATCTATGTATTTGTTTACATTAGCGCCACTATGGAAGTTTTTCGAACTATTACTCATCGTATACAGCTTGAGATTTTATCAATTTAAATTAAAAAGATGAATTTGGTACTGATACAAAAATAGTTAGGTTAAAATCTGCATAATAACATACTGTTATCAATTTCAGTCCATTTTTTTATTTTATTTGACGTAATCTTGTCGGAGATGATTCGATATATTTATCTTAACACCTACAACCCACAATTATCGCTAGTTATTTTGTTTAAATGATCAAAACGTCGATGTAAATAAACTTCGGAAAAGTAATTTAACACTTATAACCTTTATCTAAATCGAGCCGCAATATAGACCCATTTTCCCATTCCCATCTGGGTCCGAGGTCTGATTTAAGGTGGATGAGCTTTCGCCTTATACCCTTTTCTACTTTATCACGTCAAAACCTACAGCGCCGATGACAATCCCAAGTGTATCACCAAGTCCACGGCACGCTTTGACGTGCGATACGATAATCACCCGAAGCGTGGTTGGGGAATAGAGATGGACGAACATGTTTTCGCGTAGTAGTTAAAAAGTAACTATAAAAAATTATTTATACATAATTTTTAACAGTTAAATTTATTAAATAAACAGATTAATTTTATATAAAAATAATTGATAAATCCTGAGCGACTTATTGCAAGTTAATTATTTAACTGAAACATTAAAAGTAGGTATTTGGTTTCGGGATAACTGTTATCTAAAATCGAACGTTCTGGAATTGCTACCTCTAATAGCAGTTATTAAAGAGTCGGTGGCGGGTGGCGTTTAACAATCGCGCGAGCGATGCGTGGGTTGTTGGCATAAGGGGTCGTGTCCGGGGGATCGTTGGGTGGGAGGCGGTCGGATTGGGGAGGGTGGCTTCATAATCAGCAGACTGTGGAGGCCGCTGCCGCCACATCCATCGCCGCAGGGAGCTTTGCGTTGCGGGGTTCTCGCTCGCGCTTCGACTACGTCACCGCGGATTCGCTAGGGTTGACCTGCCGCCACAAAAACTACGTTTACACAGAGAGAGAAAAGTATCGAAAATTATTTAATATCTAAATAAAATTGCAGGTTAATTTCGATACGAAATCTGAATCCAGGGTCGTATTTGGCACTTGGAATGTATTAATTTATGACGAAAATACGAATTTTTCGTATTTTTGAGGTTATGTAGTATGAAATTATAAATATATTCGCGATAACCTCGAAATTTACATGATTAAATTATTTCAAGTGGAATTGTATCAAAAATAAATATTTATATTTATAAAATTTTCGGTGTAAACGTAGTGGCGGCGAACTGGCGTCCGAGCACGCGTGCCGCCGCCGTTATAAGTGAACAAGGTTAAACGCCGCCGTCGCCATCCGACCGCCACTCCGCGTTACCGCCTACCGCTCTCCTTCTATCTGTTCCTCCCGTTTTCCACTGTGGCTTTTTACGTATTTTCCAAAAAAAAAGTCATTTATCATTGTATACCACAGCAATCTACCGTCCATTTCTCAATATCGAAAGCGATGTTTTGGTACACTCGTTATTTTAGATAAATACATTCAGAACCTATCGAAAATTATTCAAAATTAAAGAACTAACAACCTAGACCGTGTACTACCAACCCAAAACCCCGATTCTAATTTTTTCATGAACCCATATTGATTCCAGGTAGATTCCTTTTGCTTCCTGTCATCCATTGAAATATTAAAGGTAAAGCATGTGTGCAAGCGTGAACGTATCGATTGAATTCAACTTTCTAAATAATGCAATTCAACTTTGAATCACTTGTTCATTCCTCTGAATTAAATTTATAATTAATATTCTCATCAAACTATTTTTTTTTCGTGTATGGTCTGCTTTAGTACGTATTAATATCATAAAGTTGACAATACGTGGAATATTCTAATGTATTTGTTGACGTTTCATTTGAAATATAAATATTTTGATAAAATTAAAATGAAAATCAATAGATAAGTTGATAAAAAAAATATATTAAAATATAATATATAAATAATTTTCGTGTATGGTCTACTATAGTTAATATCGAATAATATGTAGTGCACATAACAAAGGACGTCGTTATGTTGTGCAATAAAACACGTGGCTTGAACATGACTGGACGAAATGGCGACTACAATTTCCATTTGCTGACATTCTCCAATTGGATACATTCATGCTCAGAAATATTGAAATCTGGTTCCATAGAATCAATAATAGTATTTAAAATTTCATAAATATAGTGTGTAATGCTAAAACATCTATATATATATATATATATATATATATATATATATATATATATATATATATATATATATATATATATATAAGTTCAAGTATGATTCTTCATTTAGTTTTATATCGCGTAATTTAGTTTGTGAACTAGATATAATATAGTTTTTGAACGCACGCCTAGATGTCATTAGTGTCATTGCTGTCAGTGTCATAATTGTTTTGTTTTTAACAAAACTAATTAATAAAAGTAGGAATAACTAAATAGCTTTAAATTATGTTTCTTTCACAGGTTTGTAACATTCATAATAATTACTTTGATGGAACTACAGTGTCATGCAATTTATATGCAATTTATGGTTATTATAATAAAACATTTCTTTCACAGAGAAACGCAATTAAGTTTTTATTCGTATACAACCGTTGGTAGTTTGTTAATACACATTATACATAAACGATAAAAAGTTATTGAATCGATGTTATTTATTAATATAAACTATTTTATAATTTCTCCCGTTATAATTGACATTTGTAGTTATTTGTAACGGTAGTATCTAATTCATACAAAATAGATTTAAAAGTTATTACAGCGTTGTCAAATTAGAAAGAAAACTATATTATAATTTAAAAAGTCAAGGACAACGTTAAAGCTGTTCGATATATTTTTAGTTTTTATACTAAAAATCCATCCGTCGATCGTTGACCAAGTAGCAATTCCTGCGGGAAATTCTAGAAACTTCTACAAGTTTCCTGGTCGTCCATACTAAGTTGGAATTAGTACCTTCGTGAAACTAAAAGGGTCTAAGTAGGTGGGTACATATTGATGAGGCTTATAAGGGATGTTTTGTTAGTTTAACATAAAATATACGAGGTGTACGTCATAAATATACGGTTTCAAATACGAAATAATGGATGGAAAAAAGATCTTTTATGTAATATAGGTTAAAAACGACTTTGGGCGAAAAAAAAAGCGGGAATAAATGAATTGTTCATAGATCTCGATTTATCCCTTACATGTCCTCTCAAATCTCCTCATAAAACGTGTGCCTATTCTTCGTGATTTTTTCTAAAACTTTTTTTTCTGTGTCGCGTATGTTACGTAGCACTTTGGCATCGAAGCCGAGAGAACGTTCACTAGACAGTGTTTAAAGGGGATAGACCGTTCCGTCGCTGATTTTGAAATACAGAAATAAAAACTTTTAATTTCAGTATTTACGCAGTTTATTGAGTGGTAATTCAAGTTTTATCAAAAGGAAAAACTCTATTGGAAACAAATCAGGAAAATAAAAAGATTATTCGATAAAGTTCAAACTTCATAATTATATTTTTGACAGTTTGACATTGAGTTTGGAAAGATGAAAAACCTGTCATTATAACCTCTATTTTAACAATATAAAGTTAATTTGAACATATTATTAACTATATAAAGCTATTAAACAATTAAATTAAATCTTCTAATCTTTTCAAACATTACATTAAATAATTATAATCTTACGAAGTTTTTTACTACTAATTATGCAACCAGCATTATAGAAATGTTTTGAATAGTATAACAAAAGGGGTAAGAAACAATTGTTTACTTTTACCAATTTTTTTCATAAAAAATTTAACTGATAAAACTGTTAATTTCAATTGCAATTAGCCCCGTTTGTTTATCGATATAATCTACTAATTATCGCGTGTACTTTTAACTTTTGGAGGCGGCGAGAGAAAAATGTGAAGAGCGAGTATTGTGAATAAAAAGAGAAAGAACTCGGGATCGTGTAAGAGTGTTTCTAATGCCCGACAGGATCTGCAATCTTAAATCGCGTGTGCTTTTGACACGAACGCCGATGAGCACCCGAACCCTACCGCCCCTAATAACCACCCCTACAACCGCCGGCAAGCATTCTGCTCGGATATACCGCCAAAAGGGCATTCCTCACGCTATACACTAAATATATTTTTTGAAATAAATGTTCTATTTATAGAAATTATGTTAATGGAAATTTTTTTTGATTTGCGGCCGATATAAGTTAGAAAAAATACGTTTTTATATTAATATAGAGTAAAAATAAAAGAAAAAAATTTATAAAAAGGTATAAAAAAGCATCGTTAGATAAATAAAAATTTACAAAAAAATTTATCAAGGTTATTAAGAATAGTAATAATCCCGGATTCGAACCGGCCTCATTAGCGTAATAAAAATTAATTCAGTGACCGCTTTTACTCTTCACCAAAAAGTCGTTTAATAATTTGAATGACAAGAATGTTGTTATAATGTATTTAGCTTAATTGATTTTTTTATATCTAAAATTATATTATGTAAGGTAAATTTTTAAATATATACAAGGCGTTCTGTAATGCAGATAGATTCAGTGGAAATTACGCATGCTGCTTTCCCAACAAACTAAACGAAACTTTATCAGGAACATTTCGAGCGGCAGGCTGTAGAGGTTCGGTTGGGTGAAACCCTCCCTTTGGCCATTAGCCGGGGTTGTGTGCCGTGACAGGAGGCGTCCGCTGCTTGCGATAGATTTATCAAAGGCTTTCGAGCCGGAGAACGAGAAAGCGAACGGGCGGAAAGTGGTGGAAGGAGAGAGATAGCGATAAAAAAAGGACTTAGAGAGAGGCGCTAACCGAGACATTTGCCACAGACAGGTGATCAGCCCTAGAAGCCCTTATAGTCCTTGTTCGGATATTTCCTTCTCTTTTTAGCTCGTTGTAGCTGTCTTGCTCGCACTGAAATATGCAGCACTCGTGTAAATAGACCTGGAAATACGATTGTTTTGAATTTCGTTATTTTGATAATGTCAAAATATACAAATTATTAATATATTTTATGAGAATATTCAAAATTAACCTTAAATATTTTAAAGTATTTCAAAAAATATATATAAAAATTAAAAATAAATTTTTATATCGGCTGTGATTTGAACCCCTCTTGTTTTTACATAAAAATTTTAGTAGACGATTATTTTACACTCTGCGCCATAAACATGTTACTCGAAGTATTGAAGATTGGGTTGTGCTAGAAAAATAATTGTAATTTATAATAAATCAAATTTGTTTCGGGATATTTTTGCCCAATTACCCAATTATGTGGAAAAACTGTGGAAAAATTTCTTCCTTATTTTAAGTCTAAAGCTGAAGCTGAATAGTTTTTTGATCCCTTTTCATGAATTTTCAGTAGTTTTTCTTTCTTTTTTTAGCCCCATTAATGTTTTTCCCATAATTTTTTATCATAAAAGTGTTTGTTTCAGAGTATTAGCCATTTTTTTTCGTTTTTAGCCAGTTTATACTGTTTTTTGACATTTTGATACGTTGTCATTTATTTGTAAAGAAAAAAAAAATAGTTTTTGGTCACGCTTTTTCACATATTTGCCCATCTCCTGTTTTTTTAAACTTTTGATCATATTCTAAAGCTTTTGAATTATTTTTGGTGATTGTTTATCACATTTTTAGCCATTTCTTCTATTTAATATCCATTTTCTATTGTTTTATAGCCATTTTCTATTGGTTTTTAGCCGTTTGCTATTTTTTTCTAGCATTTCTTCTTCAGTTTTTCAACATTAACAATTTTCTACTGTTTTCTGATTATTTTAACCATTCTCTTGTGTTTTTAAGCCACAATAGTTACATATTAGACATTTTCTATTAATTTTTAGCAATGTTCTATTATTTTATAGCCATTTTCTATCATTTTATAACCATTTTCTATTATTTTATAGCCATTTTCTAATATTTTATAGCCATTTTCTACTGGTTTCAGCTATTTTCTGCGGTATTTCAGTATGTTAACTACTTTCTACCTTTTTCTGATCATTTTAATAATTTAATTTTTTTTTAAGCTATAAAAGTTATCATGATTATCATTGTTTCATACTTTTAGCCATTTTCTATTGTTTTTTAGCAGTTTTCTATTCATTTTTAGCCATTTTCTATTATTTTATAGCCGTTTTCTATTGGGTTATCATATTTTTTGCGAGTCTTCATATTTTTAGCTATTTCCTATAATTTGATATTCTTCTTCCAAATTCTATTGTGTCTTTCTTTTACGTTTTTAAGCTCTAGATTCCATCTAGTTTTAAAACATGAAACCGCATCTTTCTTACGTTTTTTCATTGTTTATAGCCTTTTTCCCTAAATTTAAATCACTTTTTCATGATTTTGAGTCGTTTTCTATAATTTTTTGGCATCTTTTCACACTCTTAATCTTACCTATTACTTTGTAGCCGTTTTCTATAGTTTTATAGCCATTTCTGTTACTTTGTAGCCGTTTTCTATAGTTTTATAATCATTTCTATAATTTTGTAGCCGTTTTCTATAGTTTTATAGCCATTTCTGTTACTTTGTAGCCGTTTTCTATAGTTTTATAGCCGTTTCTATTATTTTATAGCCATTTATATTACTTTTGTAGCTGTTTTCTATAGTTTTATAGCCATTTCTAAAACTTTGTAGCCGTTTTCTATAGTTTTATAGCCGTTTCTATTATTTTTTAGCCGTTTTCTATAGTTTTATAGCCATTTCTATTAATTTGTCATTTCTAAAACTTTGTAGCCGTTTTCTATAGTTTTATAGCCGTTTCTATTATTTTTTAGCCGTTTTCTATAGTTTTATAGCCATTTCTATTAATTTGTCATTTCTAAAACTTTGTAGCCGTTTTCTATAGTTTTATAGCCGTTTCTTCTAATTTGTAGCTGTTTTCTATAGTTTTATAGCCATTTCTAAAACTTTGTAGCCGTTTTCTATAGTTTTATAGCCGTTTCTTCTAATTTGTAGCTGTTTTCTATAGTTTTATAGCCATTTCTTAAACTTTGTAGCCGTTTTCTATAGTTTTATAGCCGTTTCTATTATTTTTTAGCCGTTTTCTATAGTTTTATAGCCATTTCTATTAATTTGTCATTTCTAAAACTTTGTAGCCGTTTTCTATAGTTTTATAGCCGTTTCTTCTAATTTGTAGCTGTTTTCTATAGTTTTATAGCCGTTTCTTCTAATTTGTAGCCGTTTTCTATAGTTTTATAGCCGTTTCTTCTAATTTGTAGCTGTTTTCTATAGTTTTATAGCCATTTCTAAAACTTTGTAGCCGTTTTCTATAGTTTTATAGCCGTTTCTTCTAATTTGTAGCTGTTTTCTATAGTTTTATAGCCATTTCTAAAACTTTGTAGCCGTTTTCTATAGTTTTATAGCCGTTTCTATTATTTTTTAGCCGTTTTCTATAGTTTTATAGCCATTTCTATTAATTTGTCATTTCTAAAACTTTGTAGCCGTTTTCTATAGTTTTATAGCCGTTTCTTCTAATTTGTAGCTGTTTTCTATAGTTTTATAGCCGTTTCTTCTAATTTGTAGCTGTTTTCTATAGTTTTATAGCCGTTTCTATTAATTTGTAGCTGTTTTCTATAGTTTTATAGCCGTTTCTATTAATTTGTAGCTGTTTTCTATAGTTTTATAGCCGTTTCTTCTAATTTGTAGCTGTTTTCTATAGTTTTATAGCCATTTCTTAAACTTTGTAGCCGTTTTCTATAGTTTTATAGCCGTTTCTATTATTTTTTAGCCGTTTTCTATAGTTTTATAGCCATTTCTATTAATTTGTCATTTCTAAAACTTTGTAGCCGTTTTCTATAGTTTTATAGCCGTTTCTTCTAATTTGTAGCTGTTTTCTATAGTTTTATAGCCGTTTCTTCTAATTTGTAGCCGTTTTCTATAGTTTTATAGCCGTTTCTTCTAATTTGTAGCTGTTTTCTATAGTTTTATAGCCATTTCTAAAACTTTGTAGCCGTTTTCTATAGTTTTATAGCCGTTTCTTCTAATTTGTAGCTGTTTTCTATAGTTTTATAGCCATTTCTAAAACTTTGTAGCCGTTTTCTATAGTTTTATAGCCGTTTCTATTATTTTTTAGCCGTTTTCTATAGTTTTATAGCCATTTCTATTAATTTGTCATTTCTAAAACTTTGTAGCCGTTTTCTATAGTTTTATAGCCGTTTCTTCTAATTTGTAGCTGTTTTCTATAGTTTTATAGCCGTTTCTTCTAATTTGTAGCCGTTTTCTATAGTTTTATAGCCGTTTCTTCTAATTTGTAGCTGTTTTCTATAGTTTTATAGCCATTTCTAAAACTTTGTAGCCGTTTTCTATAGTTTTATAGCCGTTTCTTCTAATTTGTAGCTGTTTTCTATAGTTTTATAGCCATTTCTAAAACTTTGTAGCTGTTTTCTATAGTTTTATAGCCGTTTCTATTATTTTTTAGCCGTTTTCTATAGTTTTATAGCCATTTCTATTAATTTGTCATTTCTAAAACTTTGTAGCCGTTTTCTATAGTTTTATAGCCGTTTCTTCTAATTTGTAGCTGTTTTCTATAGTTTTATAGCCGTTTCTTCTAATTTGTAGCCGTTTTCTATAGTTTTATAGCCGTTTCTTCTAATTTGTAGCTGTTTTCTATAGTTTTATAGCCATTTCTAAAACTTTGTAGCCGTTTTCTATAGTTTTATAGCCGTTTCTTCTAATTTGTAGCTGTTTTCTATAGTTTTATAGCCATTTCTAAAACTTTGTAGCTGTTTTCTATAGTTTTATAGCCGTTTCTATTATTTTTTAGCCGTTTTCTATAGTTTTATAGCCATTTCTATTAATTTGTCATTTCTAAAACTTTGTAGCCGTTTTCTATAGTTTTATAGCCGTTTCTTCTAATTTGTAGCTGTTTTCTATAGTTTTATAGCCGTTTCTTCTAATTTGTAGCTGTTTTCTATAGTTTTATAGCCGTTTCTATTAATTTGTAGCTGTTTTCTATAGTTTTATAGCCGTTTCTATTAATTTGTAGCCGTTTTCTATAGTTTTATAGCCGTTTTTATAATTTTGAAGCCGTTTTCTATAGTTTTATAGCCGTTTCTGTTACTTTTACTTATTTTTTCGCTTTATTCACCGTTCTATTTAACTGTTCGCTTGTCCTTACGTGCCTACGGATGCCTGACACGCTTCTGGCTAATATCGAGAGATTTTGATATGACGCTGACGTCGAAGTTACCCGGGTGGCGGCGGCGGCGGCGTCGGCATCCCAACGTCCATAAGACGTCGGTTCGTAAAATAAAGCTCGAGGATTACCATAAAGGGTCAAACCGTACTCCGTCTTTGTCCCCAAATCCGGAATTTTCGATGTTAACTTGCTTCTTCTACTGTCCGTTAACCAACATTTTTTTTTTTTTCAACGTCTCTAGTCAAAAGTCGACAACCGCCTTCAACGTATTTCCGTTGTTTTCAACCCCCGCTGGCGATTCGAGTGTCTCTCGGGGGTGTTCTGCGGGCTATGGTTGCAAGGGGGTAATAAATGTATAACAGCACGTTCTATGGTGTACATGGGGCCTTTGGGAAAACAGGATCGTCCCGGGCGATCTAACTCAAGAAAACTAATCAATTCGACGGTCAATCGCGAAACTATCATATTTTCTTATCAATTGAGAATGTTTTTACGATATAGATGGCGCCTCTGGGAGATATGATGAAAATTGAGGGGGGAATCGTAGTTATGGCTAACGAAAATCGTTTTTTTTTATACGATATTTTTGAGATCCAGAAGTAATTTTTCGACATATTTTTATATAAAAATGTTTTTATATCGCCCACCTCCCAAATTATAAAGAGAAAAAGGAAATTTTGAAACCAAAAAGTGATTTTCCTTCGTTCTTCACAGATTTATATTTTTTCATCTTTTTTTTTTTGACACTATATTTATATTTTATTTAGTTTTTATGCCATTGTTAGTATTTTTTGTGATTATTTCTCACATTTTCATCGATTTTTAGTCATTTTTTATGGTTTTATAAACATTATTAAGTTTTTTAGGCATCTTCCAATGTTTTTCATACTATAGTTTCTATTTTTCCATATTTTCAACCATTTTCTATTATTTTTTAGCCATTTTCTATTCTTTTGTAGCCATTTTATATTGTTTTTCGACAATAAGAATTCATTTTAAATCATAAAAGTTGTTTTAGTGATTTTTTTCGAATTTTTAAACTTTTTCTAATTTTTTGTAGCCATTTTCTGCTATTTTATAGCCATTTATTTTGTTTTTTAGTCATTTTCTATTGTTTTTCCATACTATGGATTTATTTTAAGTAATAAAGGTTGTTTTAATGATTTTTTTCGACTTTTTAAACTTACTCCACATTTGTGTAGCCATTTTCTAATGTTTACTAGCCATTTTCTACTATTTTATAGCCATTTATATTGTTTTTTAGTCATTTTCAATTGTTTTTCTACACTATGGATTCATTTTAAGTAATAAAGGTTGTTTTAATGATTTTTTTCGACTTTTCAAACTTATTCCACATTTCTGTAGCCATTTTCTAATGTTTACTAGCCATTTTCTACTATTTTATAGCCATTTATATTGTTTTTTAGTCATTTTCCATTATTTTTCTACACTAAAAATTCATTTTAAATAATAGAAGTGGTTTTAATGATTTTTTTCGAATTTTTAAACTTATTTCATTTTTCTGTAGCCATTTTCTACTATTTTATAGCCATTTATATTGTTTTTTAGTCATTTTCCATTGTTTTTACACACTATGGATTCATTTTAAATAATAAAACTTGTTTTAGTGATATTTTTCGTCATTTTTAACCTCTTCCTATTTTTCTGTAGCCATTTTATACCATTCAGTAGTCATTTTCTGTTGTTTTATAGCCATTTATGTTGTTTTTTAGTGATTTTTTATCGTTTTTTGTCACAATGAGTCATTTTTTTTTGTTTTTATATCTCGAAACTAACTATTAGTGATTTTTTTCGAGATTTTTAACCTTTTTCTATTGTTTGTGGCCATTTTCTCTTTATTTATAGCCATTTTATTGTTTTCTGGTTTTGAACCAACCATGAAATTCATTTTTTATGATTATTTCCCGCTTTTTCAGTCGTTATTAATTTTGTATGATCTTTTAGCCATTTTCTACAATCAAATAGCCATTTTCTACGATTCCATAGCCATTTTCTACTATCAAATAGCCATTTTCTACGATTCCATAGCCACTGCCTATAATTTTTGACCAAATAAGTCTTTCACCCCTATTTAATAAAAAAAAATGAATTATTTTCTAAATTAGGCATTTTTATCGACTCGACACGTTACATTTGATTATCGTATACAAAAAATTACGTGGTAAATTAGTTGATTTAGTATTTAAGGGGTGGAAACCGACGTGATTAATAGGGTGAAAATATATACGTGAAGGTTACACGACGTTATTCAACAAGCGAGTATATCGAGCGTAAAATATCAATGGGGATATTTTGAAGGGTTTTATCAAGAACTTTAATTAGTTCTAACGAGCGGTAATTAATTTCAATTTCTTTAAGTCATCGAAATCGATTTTTTCTTCAATTTTCTTTCGATATTATGCCATATTTGTGTTAGTTAAATCATTTTGACAATTTTTTTTTATAATTTTCGGACATTTTGCGTTGTTTTTATGAGTTTTTGGAAGTACTGCCTAACAATTTCACAAATTTTTCAATTTTTTTTTTATTTCTGGAAACTCTTTTTGACATTTTCAACCATTATTTATTGCTATTAGCCATTTTTCATTGTTTTATAGCGATTTTCTACGGTTTTTACCGCATTTTGAGTGATTTTCTTCTGGTTTTTCGTTATAAAAATCATTTTTCTGATTACTATGAATCTTTGAATCACTTTATTTTGATTCTTAACCCTCGAAAGTTATATTTAGTGACTATTTTCCACATTTTTAGCCATTTTCTAACATTTTATAGCCATGTATATTGTTTAGTAGCCATTTTTATTAATTTTTTTCACACTTTAAGCCATTTGATATCGTATTATAGCCACATAATTCATTTTTAATGACTCTTTCTCATATTCATAGCCATTTTCTAACATTTTATAGCCATGTATATTGTTTAGTAGCCATTTTTATTCATTTTTTTCACACTTTAAGCCATTTGATATCGTATTATAGCCACATAATTCATTTTTAATGACTCTTTCTCATATTCATAGCCATTTTCTAACATTTTATAGCCATGTATATTGTTTAGTAGCCATTTTTATTCATTTTTTTCACACTTTAAGCCATTTTTTATCGTTTTATAGCCACATCATTCATTTCTAATGACTTTTTCTCATATTCATAGCCATTTTTTAGCATTCTGTAGCCATAAATATTGTTCTGTAGCCAGTTTTATTTATTTTTTCACACTTCAAGTTATTTCCTTCTTTTTTTGAGTCAAATTAATTCTTTTTAGTGACTCATTCTCATATTCATAGCCATTTTCTAACATTTTATAGCCATATATATATTGTTTAGTAGCCATTTTCATTCGTGTTTCACTTTTTGAGTTATTTTTGTCTATTTTTGAGTTTCTGAAGTAGTTTCTAGTGGCTCTTTTTCACACTTTCGATCATTCTATAGCCACGTAAATTGGTTTTCTATTATTTTTCTTTTTTTTTCACACATTAAATCATTTTTATTTCCTTCCATGAGTTTTTCTTCAAATTTTTATCCTTATCCAGTTATTTTAACAACGTTTTAAACCACTTTAGATTATTTATAAACCACAAAAACTCTTTTTTTGAGTCTTTCGTCATTATTTCTAGCATTTTAGCCATTTTCTATCGTTATATAGCCATGTATATTGGTTTTCAAGCATTTCCATTTGTTTTTTCTGTTTTCTAGAGTCAGATGTCTTTTATAGCGACAATTTTCATCATTTTATAGACATATCTATTATTTTCCAATTACTTTCAATCGATTTTTCACATTTTTGAAATTTTCTTCCATTTTTGTGCCACGAAAATTATTATTTCTCACATTTTTAGCCATTTTCCTTTTTTCATAGCCATTTTCTAATGTTTCATAGCCATTTTCTAATGTTTCATAGCCATTTTCTGTTTCATAAACATTTTATATCGTTTTTTTATTATATATTATATTATTATCGCCATTTTTTACTGTTTCATAGACATTTCCTAATTTTTCATAGCCATTTTCTGTTTCATAAACATTTGATATCGTTTTATAGCCATTTTTTACTGTTTCATAGCCATTTTCCAATGTTTCATAGCCATTTTCTGTTTCATAAACATTTTATATCGTTTTATAGTCATTTTTTACTGTTTCATAGCTATTTTATATCGTTTTTTAGCCATTTTCTACTGTTTCATAGCCATTTTCCAATGTTTCATAGCCATTTTCTGTTTCATAAACATTTGATATCGTTTTATAGCCATTTTTTACTGTTTCACAGCCATTTTCCAATGTTTCATAGCCATTTTCAGTTTCATAAACATTTTATATCGTTTTATAGCCATTTTCTACTGTTTCATAGCCATTTTCCAATGTTTCATAGCCATTTTCAGTTTCATAAACATTTTATATCGTTTTATAGCCATTTTCTACTGTTTCATAGCCATTTTCCAATGTTTCATAGCCATTTTCAGTTTCATAAACATTTTATATCGTTTTATAGCCATTTTTTACTGTTTCATAGCCATTTTCCAATGTTTCATAGCCATTTTCTGTTTCATAAACATTTTATATCGTTTTATAGCCATTTTTTACTGTTTCACAGCCATTTTCCAATGTTTCATAAACATTTTATATCGTTTTATAGTCATTTTTTACTGTTTCATAGCTATTTTATATCGTTTTTTAGCCATTTTCTACTGTTTCATAGCCATTTTCCAATGTTTCATAGCCATTTTCTCTTTTATAAACATTTTATATCGTTTTATAGTCATTTTTTACTGTTTCACAGCCATTTTCCAATGTTTCATAGCCATTTTTAGTTTCATAAACATTTTATATCGTTTTATAGCCATTTTCTACTGTTTCATAGCCATTTTCCAATGTTTCATAGCCATTTTTAGTTTCATAAACATTTTATATCGTTTTTTAGCCATTTTCTACTGTTTCATAGCCATTTTCCAATGTTTCATAGCCATTTTCTGTTTCATAAACATTTTATATCGTTTTATAGCCATTTTTTACTGTTTCACAGCCATTTTCCAATGTTTCATAGCCATTTTTAGTTTCATAAACATTTTATATCGTTTTATAGCCATTTTCTACTGTTTCATAGCCATTTTCCAATGTTTCATAAACATTTTATATCGTTTTATAGTCATTTTTTACTGTTTCATAGCTATTTTATATCGTTTTTTAGCCATTTTCTACTGTTTCATAGCCATTTTCCAATGTTTCATAGCCATTTTCTGTTTCATAAACATTTGATATCGTTTTATAGCCATTTTTTACTGTTTCACAGCCATTTTCCAATGTTTCATAGCCATTTTCAGTTTCATAAACATTTTATATCGTTTTATAGCCATTTTCTACTGTTTCATAGCCATTTTCCAATGTTTCATAGCCATTTTCAGTTTCATAAACATTTTATATCGTTTTATAGCCATTTTCTACTGTTTCATAGCCATTTTCCAATGTTTCATAGCCATTTTCAGTTTCATAAACATTTTATATCGTTTTATAGCCATTTTTTACTGTTTCATAGCCATTTTCCAATGTTTCATAGCCATTTTCTGTTTCATAAACATTTTATATCGTTTTATAGCCATTTTTTACTGTTTCACAGCCATTTTCCAATGTTTCATAAACATTTTATATCGTTTTATAGTCATTTTTTACTGTTTCATAGCTATTTTATATCGTTTTTTAGCCATTTTCTACTGTTTCATAGCCATTTTCCAATGTTTCATAGCCATTTTCTCTTTTATAAACATTTTATATCGTTTTATAGTCATTTTTTACTGTTTCACAGCCATTTTCCAATGTTTCATAGCCATTTTTAGTTTCATAAACATTTTATATCGTTTTATAGCCATTTTCTACTGTTTCATAGCCATTTTCCAATGTTTCATAGCCATTTTTAGTTTCATAAACATTTTATATCGTTTTTTAGCCATTTTCTACTGTTTCATAGCCATTTTCCAATGTTTCATAGCCATTTTCTGTTTCATAAACATTTTATATCGTTTTATAGCCATTTTTTACTGTTTCACAGCCATTTTCCAATGTTTCATAGCCATTTTTAGTTTCATAAACATTTTATATCGTTTTATAGCCATTTTCTACTGTTTCATAGCCATTTTCCAATGTTTCATAAACATTTTATATCGTTTTATAGTCATTTTTTACTGTTTCATAGCTATTTTATATCGTTTTTTAGCCATTTTCTACTGTTTCATAGCCATTTTCCAATGTTTCATAGCCATTTTCTCTTTCATAAACATTTTATATCGTTTTATAGTCATTTTTTAATGTTTCATAGCTATTCTATATCGTTTTTTAGCCATTTTCTACTGTTTCATAGCCATTTTCCAATGTTTCATAGCCATTTTCTCTTTCATAAACATTTTATATCGTTTTATAGCCATTTTCTAATGTTTCATAGCCATTTTCCAATGTTTCATAGCCATTTTCTGTTTTATAAACATTCTATATCGTTTTATTGCCATTTTTTACTGTTTCATAGCCATTTTCTACTGTTTCATAGCCATTTTCTAATGTTTCATAGCCATTTTCTAATGTTTCATAGCGATTTTCCAATGTTTTTCATCCATTTTCCACTATTTTTTGACAATTACTAAATTTTTTTGTGTTTTTGACTAAAAAATTAGTTTTGTTAACATTCATAGCCACCGTTCTGTACATTGATACCATTTCAAATCACCTTAGATAGTTTATAAGCTGGCCACCCCTTTTTGTGGTTTTTTTTATCATTTTCTATTGTTTCTCGTCGCCTTTAATCATTTCCTATCGCGACAAAAATCTTTTTCGACATTATCCAGACATTTTTTTTCGAAAATCCCGTCTAACATTTCATTTTCACTGAATCAGTTGCAGATTTTGTATATACAGCGAAAGGGAAATCGGCATTTTCCCTTATCAAACCATCGAGTGGTGTCCAATGTCATATCCCCGCGCGGCGAACAGTCACGGCTGGCTACGATGCGTTCGCATACGGCACACTTGATGGCTTTTCATAACCGTCGATGCTTTCAGGACACCACAGCGGGAGTTCTAAGCCGTTTTCTTTATAAAAACCACACATTCGATGCTCTAGCATATCGAAATTTATCTCTTTCGACATTTGTAAATTTAATTCGGTTGACAGTTACAGTTTTGACGTATAATAAATGTCAAGATGCACTTAACCTACAAAAACAAACAGTTTTTACACACATTGTATAATTAAATGATATTAATTACATTTTACCTTGTATAATGATGATAATATTTAAAAATTATCTGTTGTATATAAATTTGAATCATTATTTATCTATGGTGTTGAAGCAGGTACGTATCAAGCCGAAATATAAAAAAATAGGCCAGGATTTGAACCAACAAAGAGTTAAAAAAGACGATAATTAATATTTATTATTTGTTTTTTAATTTAATTAATATTTTTACGTTACAAAATTCATTTTTCTGATTACCGTGAATCTTTAAATTACTTTATTTGGAAGTTTTAACCCTCGAAAGTTATTTTTGGTGACTGTTTTTCATATTTTTAGCCTTTTGTATTATTTCCAGGTCATTTTTATTCGTTTTTCAAAGCTTTCAGTAATTTTCTTCTCTTTTTGAGCCACAGAAGTTATTTTTAGTGACTCTTTCGTATATTTTTAGCCATTTTCTATTGTTTTATAGACACAGAATTTATTTTTAATGACTTTTCTTCGTAAAATCCACACATTCGATGTTCTAATATATCGAAATTTGTCTCTTTCGACATTTAAAAATTTAATTCGGTTGACAGTTACAGTTTTGACGTATAATAAATGTCAAGATGCACTTAACCTACAAAAACAAACAGTTTTTACACACACTGTATAATTAAATGATATTAATTATATTTTACGATGTATAATGATGATAATATTTAAAAATTATCTGTTGTATATAAATTTGAATCATTATTTATCTATGGTATTGAAGCCGGTACGTATCAAGCCGAAACTTAAAAAAAATAGGCCAGGATTTGAACCAACAAAGAGTTAAAAAAGACGACAATTAATATTTATTATTTTTTTTTTTTTAATTTAATGAATATTTAAGAAAAAAATAGCTGAAAATGACGTAATATATTAAAGAATCGTTACAAATATACCAGGTACTGTTAAAAATGATTTACAACTACGTATTAAAACTAGATATGATATAATTTTTCTCTTACAACTTTGTCTTCATTTTAAAATATGTTTCAAGACTAATTCAGTGTTTTTGATTAATAAAATTAATACAAAGTAAGTTAGAAAGTTTCATGTTTCATGAATACGTCAAATTTTGTTGTTTAGAATTAAAAAAAAGAAAAAAAATGACCTGGCCTACGTTCGTTCTGGTAGCGGCGGCGAGAACAGGTTGGCCAGTAAATGAGCAATAATCAAGGTGGCGGGTGACAGCGACGGGCGGCGGCGGCGGCGGTAGCAGTGGGCGCCTCGGCGTTGGCTGCTCTCTGCGGTAGAGGGGTGGGGCGACGAAACCGGCGCGTGTCTGACGCGTCTCGTGTCTAACAAGCGACCTCGACTCCCCCTCGCTCCTACTAAAAGCCCATACACATCGAAACAGCGAACCTCAACATTTTTCACAACAATTCCAACTCAAACGCGACGATTCATCGCTTTCTAGTACAGTTTCTCGCAAAAAAACGCGGCGCTCAATATATAACGTTTACTTTGAGGTTAGGAGAATAAAAGGCGTCGCGACGGTGATTTTCAGGCCGGGAAATTTTGAGGTTCGCTGATTTTAACCGATGGTGTGATGTGGCGGTGTCGGCACGCGACTAAAGTTGCCGTTTCGCCCCCCTAGACCATCGCACGCGCCTACCCCTTCCGCCGACGCCGCCGCCGCCGCCGCCGACTCGACAGTCCGCCTTTCATTACAACTCCGACGACGCGTCCGAGCAGTTGTGCGACGTCTAGCGCCAAGACGCCAACACGATGACGACGGCGAAAAACAAAAAACCATCGGAGCCTCGTCGGGCTAATAAACCCTTGATGGAGAAACGTCGCAGGGCCAGAATTAACCAAAGTTTGGCGGCGTTGAAGACGCTCATTCTCGATTCCGCCAAAGCCGACAACACCAAGCATTCTAAATTAGAAAAGGCCGATATTTTGGAGCTTACCGTAAGGCATTTCCAAAGGCATAGAAGTTTAGATGCTAAAGGTGTGAATCGGTACAAATGCGGTTACGCCGATTGCGTCAAAGAAGTGCAGAGATACCTAGAGACGCCCGACGCTCAAACGATGACTGTCATAGATACGGGGGTGAGGCAAAGACTACTTAGACATTTGGATAACTGCGTGGCCGAAGTGGACGTCGACGTTCGACAAGCTGACGCTTCTAATACGCCGTCGGAGGATACGCAAGATGGTTCTAATCGTTTAAAAGAAGAAGTAAATAATAACGGGCCCGGTGTAGTTGCCAGTGAGGATTCCGTGGAGACTAAATCTGGAATGTACGATGGTAGTTACGTGTTGTTGCTTCCGGAGCATTACGTGCAGCTCGCTAGTGCTCTTGGTGTTAATCTTAGGTCGCACGGTGACGACGTTTCGAGTCCCGGTACGAGTAGTTGTGATAAAAGCGGGGAAATTAAAAAAATCGACGGTCCCATTGACTTTAGCGGTAAAAATAATGATATCGGTGATATGTGGAGACCTTGGTAGAAGTTTTTCTTTTGGAAACGTCGTTTTGTCGAACTGAAATATTTCGGGGATTCGGAGTGCTGGTTTTTTACAGTGTAATTGTATTTAAATACGATTTTACGTACGTTAAATCAATTTATTTGCGATAAAACATGATATTTAATATTTTTTTTGATGAATTTGTCAAAATTTTACTTTGATTTTGGATGAAATTTTGATTCTAAGCTATTGTTAACGAGCGGCGATGATTTTACACTGTAAAAATTAGCGGATTCAAAAATTCGGGGGGGAAATTTTTGTTTTTCAGAATTTGTGGTACTAGGCAATTTTTAATGAAAACTTTTTATGTATTTTCTTTTTAATTAAATGTAAATATGTAAAAAAATATATGTAAGACTGGATAAATTATTTTGTTGATTATTTCTAAGTTTACTTTTGTGTTATATTTATATGAGAATATACGAACTTTACATTTAAAGTGGTTTTATTTCGTAATTGACGAAAAATCAATGGAAAAAAGCTTATTTTTTAGACATAACGTCATATTGAAAAAATTTAAAAATATATCGCGACTAAATTTCATCGTAAATACTTTTTAGAGCCTGTATTTTGTACAACACTATAATTTTAATTGTTTTTCTTTTGTTTTAATTTGACATTTTTAGTGACTTGTTCTTTTTTTATCGTTTTATAGCCTTTTCCAATGGTTTTATAGCCATTAATATAGTTTTTACAGCAACTTCCCATTGTTTTTTAATATTCCGAATTGTTTGTTTTTGTTTTCTTTCCATAATGGTCATTTTCGTAATTTTAAAAATCCCTCCTCTCATTTTTAGCCATTTTTAAATCGTTTTATAGCCTTTTCCAATGGTTTTATAGCCATTAATATAGTTTTTACAGCAACTTCCTATTAGTTTTTAACATTCCGAATTGTTTGTTTTTGTTTTCTTTTCATAAAGGTCATTTTCGTGATTTTGAAAATCCCTCCTCTCATTTTTAGCCATTTTCTATCGTTCTATAGCCTTTTCTATTGTTTTATAGCCATTAATATAGTTTTTACAGCAACTTCCCATTGTTTTTTAACATTCCGAATTGTTTGTTTTTGTTTTCTTTTCATAAAGGTCATTTTCGTGATTTTGAGAATCCCTCCTCTCATTTTTAGCCATTTTCTATCGTTCTATAGCCTTTTCTATTGTTTTATAGCCATTAATATAGTTTTTACAGCAACTTCCTATTAGTTTTTAACATTCCGAATTGTTTGTTTTTGTTTTCTTTCCATAAAGGTCATTTTCGTGATTTTGAAAATCCCTCCTCTCATTTTTAGCCATTTTTTAATGGTTTTATAGCCTTTTCTATTGTTTTATAGCCTTTTCTATTGTTTTATAGCCATTAATATAGTTTTTACAGCAACTTCCCATTGTTTTTTAACATTCCGAATTGTTTGTTTTTGTTTTCTTTTCATAAAGGTCATTTTCGTGATTTTGAGAATCCCTCCTCTCATTTTTAGCCATTTTCTATCGTTCTATAGCCTTTTCTATTGTTTTATAGCCATTAATATAGTTTTTACAGCAACTTCCCATTGTTTTTTAACATTCCGAATTGTTTGTTTTTGTTTTCTTTTCATAAAGGTCATTTTCGTGATTTTGAGAATCCCTCCTCTCATTTTTAGCCATTTTCTATCGTTCTATAGCCTTTTCTATTGTTTTATAGCCATTAATATAGTTTTTACAGCAACTTCCTATTAGTTTTTAACATTCCGAATTGTTTGTTTTTGTTTTCTTTCCATAAAGGTCATTTTCGTGATTTTGAAAATCCCTCCTCTCATTTTTAGCCATTTTTTAATGGTTTTATAGCCTTTTCTATTGTTTTATAGCCTTTTCTATTGTTTTATAGCCATTAATATAGTTTTTACAGCAACTTCCTATTAGTTTTTAACATTCCGAATTGTTTGTTTTTGTTTTCTTTTCATAAAGGTCATTTTCGTGATTTTGAAAATCCCTCCTCTCATTTTTAGCCATTTTTAAATCGTTTTATAGCCTTTTCCATTGTTTTATAGCCATTAATATAGTTTTTACAGCTACTTCCTATTGGTTTTTAACATTCCGAATTGTTTGTTTTCGTTTTCTTTTCATAAAGGTCATTTTCGTGATTTTGAAAATCCCTCCTCTCATTTTTAGCCATTTTCTATCGTTCTATAGCCTTTTCTATTGTTTTATAGCCATTAATATAGTTTTTACAGCAACTTCCCATTGTTTTTTAACATTCCGAATTGTTTGTTTTTGTTTTCTTTTCATAAAGGTCATTTTCGTGATTTTAAAAATCCCTCCTCTCATTTTTAGCCATTTTTAAATCGTTTTATAGCCTTTTCTATTGTTTTATAGCCATTAATATAGTTTTTACAGTAATTTCCCATTGTTTTTTGACATTCCGAATTGTTTGTTTTTGTTTTCTTTCCATAAAGGTCATTTTCGTAATTTTAAAAATCCCTCCTCTCATTTTTAGCCATTTTTAAATCGTTTTATAGCCTTTTCCAATGGTTTTATAGCCATTAATATAGTTTTTACAGCAACTTCCCATTGTTTTTTAACATTCCGAATTGTTTGTTTTTGTTTTCTTTTCTAAAGGTCATTTTCGTGATTTTGAGAATCCCTCCTCTCATTTTTAGCCATTTTTAAATCGTTTTATAGCCTTTTCCAATGGTTTTATAGCCATTAATATAGTTTTTACAGCAACTTCCCATTGTTTTTTAATATTCCGAATTGTTTGTTTTTGTTTTCTTTCCATAATGGTCATTTTCGTGATTTTAAAAATCCCTCCTCTCATTTTTAGCCATTTTTAAATCGTTTTATAGCCTTTTCCATTGTTTTATAGCCATTAATATAGTTTTTACAGCAACTTCCCATTGTTTTTTAATATTCCGAATTGTTTGTTTTTGTTTTCTTTCCATAATGGTCATTTTCGTGATTTTAAAAATCCCTCCTCTCATTTTTAGCCATTTTTAAATCGTTTTATAGCCTTTTCCATTGTTTTATAGCCATTAATATAGTTTTTACAGCTACTTCCTATTGGTTTTTAGCATTCCGAATTGTTTGTTTTCGTTTTCTTTTCATAAAGGTCATTTTCGTGATTTTGAAAATCCCTCCTCTCATTTTTAGCCATTTTCTATCGTTCTATAGCCTTTTCTATTGTTTTATAGCCATTAATATAGTTTTTACAGCAACTTCCCATTGTTTTTTAACATTCCGAATTGTTTGTTTTTGTTTTCTTTTCATAAAGGTCATTTTCGTGATTTTAAAAATTCCTCCTCTCATTTTTAGCCATTTTTTAATGGTTTTATAGCCTTTTCCAATGGTTTTATAGCCATTAATATAGTTTTTACAGCAACTTCCCATTGTTTTTTAACATTCCGAATTGTTTGTTTTTGTTTTCTTTTCATAAAGGTCATTTTCGTGATTTTAAAAATCCCTCCTCTCATTTTTAGCCATTTTTAAATCGTTTTATAGCCTTTTCCAATGGTTTTATAGCCATTAATATAGTTTTTACAGCAACTTCCCATTGTTTTTTAACATTCCGAATTGTTTGTTTTTGTTTTCTTTTCATAAAGGTCATTTTCGTGATTTTAAAAATCCCTCCTCTCATTTTTAGCCATTTTTAAATCGTTTTATAGCCTTTTCCAATGGTTTTATAGCCATTAATATAGTTTTTACAGCAACTTCCCATTGTTTTTTAATATTCCGAATTGTTTGTTTTTGTTTTCTTTCCATAATGGTCATTTTCGTGATTTTAAAAATCCCTCCTCTCATTTTTAGCCATTTTTAAATCGTTTTATAGCCTTTTCCATTGTTTTATAGCCATTAATATAGTTTTTACAGCAACTTCCTATTAGTTTTTAACATTTCGAATTGTTTGTTTTTGTTTTCTTTTCATAATGGTCATTTTCGTGATTTTGAGAATCCCTCCTCTCATTTTTAGCCATTTTCTATCGTTCTATAGCCTTTTCTATTGTTTTATAGCCATTAATATAGTTTTTACAGTAATTTCCCATTGTTTTTTGACATTCCGAATTGTTTGTTTTTGTTTTCTTTCCATAAAGGTCATTTTCGTGATTTTGATAATCCCTCCTCTCATTTTTAGCCATTTCCTATTGTTATTTGACTCTCAGCTTCCTGGTTTTTATTTCCCAAGTCTTTTTATGAACCTGATAATATTTTCTGACATTTTCAGCCATTTTCTGTTATTTTTTAGCCATTTTCTAATATTATTTTACCCTTTGCTTCCTAGTTTTATTTGGCAAATGACTTTTTTATAATTCTAATAATCCATTCCGACATTTTTAGCCATTTTTTATAGCCATTATAAATTATTATCCAACCATTTCCCATTATTATTCAAAAATTACTCATTTTCTACTGTTTTCAAGCGTTCATACGAACAAAACGAATAATTTAATAATGAATAACCCTGTATAATCAAACTATTCCATTTCACCGACAAACTTGCTTTGTAAAACATAAAATAAAAATCAGTTTCCACAGAACAAGGTACAAAATTAAAAAATCGTCTTTTTATTTTCGATTTTCCAAAAAATATTAAATAAACATTGACCGTCATCTAGTGACAATAAATGATACTAACGTATTAAACAAACAGTTTTCTTCATTCGGATGCAATCGCCACCTATTAATATCAGTCAAAACTAAGTATTTACCGCGATTTAAACGCTATCTTTTGTTTATAATTCAAGGTAATAAATCAATAAAACTGGTACTATAATACTAATTTATTAATAAATAATAAATACAATTTTATTAATTCGATTTATGTTTATTTAAACTTCCTCTGGTTATTATTCTATCGAGGGTCGTATCAGCATTCACACCAGCTAAACCATCATCAACAGCTTTTCTTTTAGCGATATCGGTGAGTGCCTTAAAGGTATAAGGTTCCCAACAGGCTAAATCGGCTAAAGTTCTTCGATTTAATAAAATATTACACCTCACTAAACCTTCTCTAAAGTTCGTATAACTAATATTATGTTGTTCGCAGCCCGCAGTTACCCTCGTTTCCCACAACTGAAAATGGTACAAGACAATAATCACATTATAATAATTAGTAATTACTTACGTTTGCCATGTCCTTTTTCTTCAATTTTCTTCCTTTCGTAGCGTAAGCTAATGCTCTATGTACATTTCTTACGGCGATGCTGTAACAGTTTCTTCTTCGTCCGATGAAATGCTGAAATATATTTGGTTAACGAAATTTATTATAAAATTGTTTACTTACAGCAGCAATTTTGAAAATCCTCCGTTTTCTCCAAATTTCGTCAGGACCTCTAGTTCTTACGAAATTAATTACTGTGGTAAATACCATTATATAATTTTACACCCAACTAAATTATTTATAATTTAATTATAACACGCGCGATTAGTTTATACTTTATAGGTTAAAAATAAAATTAAGCCACCGCTTAACGAAACTCTACATATCAGTGATTGGTTAATGTTTGACATATATGACAAGAATCATAAGTATCAATATATCGTTAAAAATTGCCTTAAACTCTATATAATAGATAGTATTTAATAAACAATGTGATTATTTTATTAATTTAAGCTGAAAATTCTCAATTTTTTTCTTAAATCACTTTTAAAATACTTATTACTAGTTTCAGTTGATTTATTCACACCATATTACCAACTCTTCAACTATGGAAATTCAAATATACTTCTGTTGTAGAGCTTCCCGTGGGCCACTTAGGTAATTTGAACATTGATAAATCATTCCTATATATATTTTTTCACAACTCGCTAGTTTAAATAATTCCACTTTATATATATATAAGATAAGTGGTCGTTAAAAATCGCCTATAATGACATATGACAGAAAGTCTTAGTAGCCTCAAATTATTTTTAATCATATTGTTTATAAAATTAGTTATAATTGTGCTATGCTGAGATTAATAAACGTAATGTTTAACGCCGAGATGTTATATAAATTTAAAACGAATTAACGTTATATAATTAATAAACACGACGTGCATTTCTAAATAAAAAATGAAGACGAAACAACCGTATTCTCCTAATCAAAGATTAAGACTTGATAGTTTTAGTACTATCAATGAAAAACCAGTGGACGATATATCTTTACAATTTTTCTACAAACCACATACGATAACGCTTCTTTTAATATCAATAGCAGGTCTGATTTATTTCGCTTTCGTAAGGTAAGTTAATCAAAATTTTAATCAATTTAAATTGCATTCTAATAAAATTTAGTTAGTTATTTGTGTGTAATTAATAAGGTTTTTTACTATTTGTTTGAAATTTATAATCTTTGATCCTTGAACTTTTTATATATTAGTAGAAATTTAAAGATAAAGTTTATCATTGCTTTTGACCTCGTTTCTTACGTAAACCATCATTTTTGGGAAGTACTAATTATCATTTTGATGGATTTATTTGTTAATTTATAAATATATAAACAGTTTTAATTACGTTTAAGAATGTATCAAATGAAATATACAGGGTGATACAATAAACGTGCTATCACCTTGTACGAATTTATTTGATAATAAGAATAAATTTTTTTTTTTTCGTTCTCAGAGACACCGATAACTTGGAGAACAACATTTGGGCGGGAATATTATGTTGTTGTTTCTTTTTTTTAATCATATCGGTGTTGGCTTTTCCAAACGGACCTTTTATACGTCCGCACCCGGCAATATGGCGTTTGGTATTCGGAATGAGCGTCATCTATCTACTCGTATGCCTATTCGTATTATTCCAAAACTACCAGACCGTTAAAAACATCCTATCCTGGTTGGATCCTTCGCTAAAGGATTTTCATTTGGATATGGACAAGGAATACGGCGTAAACTGCTCGGATATAACAGTGGAGAGGATATGGGGGCACGTGGACATATTTGCTTTGGGCCATTACCTCGGGTGGATGTTCAAAGCTGTTTTGATCCGGCACATGGGGATTTTGTGGGCGATAAGTTGTATGTGGGAGATAACGGAATTGGCGTTCGCTCATCTACTACCGAATTTCATCGAATGTTGGTGGGACGCTTTGATTTTGGACGTTTTGTTGTGTAACGGCTTCGGGATTTGGTGCGGTCTGAAAATATGTAAGATATTGGAAATGCGCGAATATAAATGGGTGGGAATAAAGGATATTCACAGTACGACGGGGAAGATAAAACGCGCCATGTTGCAGTTTACCCCCGAGAGTTGGACGTCGGTGAGGTGGTTGGACCCCAAGTGTTCGTATATGAGAATATTCGCGTTGTGTCAGTTGGTGTTGTTTTGGCAGGCATCGGAATTGAATACGTTTTTTTTGAAACACGTTTTTGAACTACCCTCGTCGCATTTTTTAGTGACCGGTCGGTTGATTTTGATTGGGGTGATCGTGGCCCCATCTGTGCGGCAATATTACAGTTACACGACGGATACTAGTTGTAAAAGGGTCGGGACTCAGTGCTGGGTGTACGGGTGTATTATGGTAACTGAATCTTTGATTTGTATTAAACACGGTAGGAAATTATTCGAACAGACTCAAATTGTGAATATGGTCGTTTGGGTGTTGATAATGTTTATCGTTTCCGTTGGGGTGGTTGTGGGATGTGTTATGTGGCACAAGTACGACCCCGATTCGTCAAATTTTACCCCTAAGAAAACGAAAATTCAAATTCAAACAACTAAAGACGATTAGAGTTTCGGTTGTGATAAAACAAATTAGACAATTAACTCAATGTGTTAAAATGACATGCTCTATAATTTTGTCTCTTCATTTTCGTATATTTTCCAGTCCCAAATCGACAGGGTGTTTTGTTATATATTTTTTCAAATATTTACTTTTACTTTCAACTTTAACCTCGTATAATTTCCACAAATAACAATTTGAACAAACTGAGTATTATTCGTTATTTTGATCCTTCTTTTCCTTAACTAATGACATGAAATCAAAATCTATATTTTTCATTACAGTTTTATTAAATTTTATACGGGGGCTTGTACAAATTTATAAAAATCTCACTTTGAACTTTAAGCTCGTATAATTTCCACAAATATGTAATTGGAATAATCGAATTTGGTCACTAATCTAAAAGCATCTTTCCTCTAACTAATCCCATAATATTTAAATCCGCACCTTTCCTGGTTTGTTAGTTATTTGAAATTATAAGAGAGTGTGTGGAAGTAAGTTATAAAATTTTGACCTTGAACTTCAACCTTGTATAATTTCCACAAATAACAATTTGAACAAACTAATTATTATCCTTTATTTTGACCCTTCTTTTCCCTAACTAATGACATAAAACCGAAATCTACAACTTTCCTTGTTTGAGATTTATTCCAATTTATACAAGAGCATGTCAAAATTAGTCTAAAAAAATTTACCTTGAACTTCAACCTCGTATAATTTCCACAATTATGAAATTGAAAAAACTGAAGGGGGTCACTAATTTAAAAGCATATTTCCTCTAATTAATCCCATAATATTCAAATCCATACCTTTCCTGGTTTTAGATTTATTTAAAATAATACGAGAGTATGTAAAAATTAGTCTCGAAAATTTTCTTTTGTACTTTAACCTCGTATAATTTTCATAAATATGCAATTGAAGAAACCGAATATGGTCACTAATTCAGAAGCATCTTTCCTCTAACAGGTGCCATAAGATTTAAATCCACATCTATCCTTGTTTGGGATTTATTCAAATATACACGAGAGCATGTCAAAATTAGTCGTAAAAAATTTACGGTGGACTTTAACCTTTTATAACTTTCAAAAACATCAAATTTCAAGGACAAACTGTAGTCACTTATGTAGAATTATCTTTCCTCTGATCAATTACCCATAATTCAAAACTACAAGTTTCATTGTTTCATATTTTATCGAATTTATACGAAGGCATATAAAAATTGGTGTTGAAAATTTCACCTTGAACTTAATTTTATTTCTACAAATATAAAATTTGAAAAATCGAATATGATCATTTATTTAGATCTGTTTTCCCTCTAATCAACGACATAAAGTCAAAATATGTATCTTTAGTTTTTTTGAAATTTTTAAGAGAGAATATGGAAATGAGTATTAATTAATTTTGACACTACCCTGTATAATAAAATTAATAAGTGCCATAACACAAATTTATAATCTCTCTATAAAGTATTTTGTTTTTTTTTTGGTCGTTTTTTTGTGTATCATTCCTTATAGTTGATAAAAAATTATGTAATTGTTACCAAAGATTTAAATAAAATTTTGTTGTTGATTTTTGTTTCATTTCTATACCTGCCCGACCAGTTCTTCCACGGAAAATTGATAAGTACAATTTCAACGTAACCTCACTTTTTTGTTGGAAATTTAAACAGTGTACAATACCAAGTATTTAACAAATTCTTCGTACTACCAGGACGAATAAAGCTGTTAAAACACTGATTCTACCGTCATCATCATTTAATTTCACTTTCCAAACAAATACATCGCGAAGAAGGTGCGTTGCAAAGGCGGTGGGCGTAACTCTGCACCACCCCCGCTAGACGACCAGCCCCTGAACTTTTAGGGATTGTTGGACAATGTTCTGTATATACGCAACGTATGTGTTTATAAAGTATTCAGTTTATAAAGCGGTGTTGTCAGATTTAAATCAATATATAAAAAATCTTAATTTTATCTCAATTAATTTCCTTGTAATAAACACAATTTATTGCATCTCTTCATTAAATATGAAGTTTTATTAGTAGATTTATTTATAATTTGAAAAATTTTCAAATACGATGCAAATTCGTTAATAACGGCAACTGCGCTTGCGATATCAGTTGTATGTGACTCGATACTAGCACGTGTAAACAGCTCAAAGTTATTTCTGTGGAATTTTCAGTATTTTCGTATCGATAAAATTTTTCTACAAATACTATTAATTAACAATCGATTGTGAAAATAAATCATTCGATTGTTGTCAAACAAAAATGTTTGACTATAATTGCCATTTCGTAGGATTCAGATTTTATTTAGGGCCAAAGGTCAATGGGAGGACGCAAATACAGTCGGCCGACGCCCCTTAGCCCGCGGCAGGGGTTCAGGGAACATCTGACGGAAGAGACAACCGTCGATAGGGCGCAGTGGCGGCACAAATTATCATAATAGTTGAAACTATATTTATTTTAAAGATAGAAAATAAAGCTCTTCTTCTTTTTTTTGAGGTTAACAATAATTCTAACAAATTATTTTCTATTTATTGCTAATTTTTAAAGATGTTGCGTTACGTAATATCAAATGCTTAATTTAATATTAACCAATTTCAAAATTAACGGAATTTACGAAAGTTAAACATTAGATATCTTCTTTTGTATTTATTTATAGGTTAGTTATACTAGTAAAATAATTGGGGATAAAATTTTTGCTATAATTTTGATTTTTTTCCACTTATCTACGTAAAATTTGAAGCCTCCAGGTAAATATTTGATCCAGAAGTTTATTTTTAATCCAATTCTGACAATTTCCGTTTTTTTAACAAAATGAAAGGAGACAGAAATTTCCTACATTTCTTTTTTTAAAGCGCGCTCTAGCGGCAAAACGCTTAGTCTCATAAAAAAAGTTAATAATAAAAAATATAGAAAATTTCGTGTATTTTAATTTTGTATCAGATAGGGTTGTCAAAAAAACGCTTCTATTCTGAGATATAGTCCTAAAACTGGAAAAAAATACCATAATTTGGTGAAAAAATACTCAAAATACAAAATTCTGCAACAAATTTTACTCGACAAGTTTCAAATTCTTATTCAGTCGTCCAAAAAAAAACATAAATTGTGAAAAAAAGAAAAACTTTCCATTTGGAAACCTAGTTCATTTGTTACTAATCCTAAGCCTATGTTATGATTGAGATTCATTATTATTTAATCTTTTTTTATACTTTACATTTCGTATTATTTATAGTGAAAATGATAAAAATTATTCTTAAATTTTATTATCCTATATCCCTTCTTTCCGCGCCGCTTATGGTATCTAAGACGGCAGTTAGTTGTCCGAAGCGAACGACAGCGATTCTATCCTACCCTCCCCACCTAAAGCCAGTCCCAGAATGGCGTGGTTTGTGTTCCGTTCGCCCAGCCTGTAAATCGAAATTTAGCCCAGCTTTGGGAGTCTTACACAAAAATTTGCACGCCCAATTGATTATTCAACTAATTAATAGTGTACCAAACGAAAATTTAACAATAATTAAATGAAAATTACGCGAAAAGTGACAAAAGAAGATCGATTGACGCAGCCCGACAGCCCGTTTCACACTGCAACACACGATTACAACAATGCTAGTGATATTTTTCGAATTAGTGTTGAATAATGACAACTGAAGTGCAAGAAGTTCGTGTTGAATACGTTGAAAATTCGGAACAGGTAAGTTTTTTTAAGTTTTCACTAGTTTTTGTTAAGGTAAAAGGTTGATAGAGTGACAGGGGCGGGCGCAATGGAACGGCTCTGTGGGAGTTACTTCGTCCCTGTTAGATTGGAGGTTGAACCTTGCCTAGAGGTCGGGATTTTGATTATCCTTGGCACTCTTGATATTAAATTTAGACGATGGGTGTGATTTTTTTTCACTAATTTCATGTCCAATAATAGTCATAACCCAATATTAACCTAACCTATAATAATGGACGTTACTCAAAGGTACCAAAAATACGAGCTAGGTATAAATAGATTCATTCGTTCTAATATTCTTAATAATTATAAAAATATTCATATTTTATCATTAATATGTAAATAACTTGCTAATTTAAGCACCAATAAACAATTATATTGTATCTGCCATATCGATTTAGAAATATACCAGGGAAGTCGAAAAAATTTCAGCTTAAGAATACGAACCGTGTTTTTTTATCATAAGAAATTGAACAAAATTACTTATACGAGGTGTGATATAAATACTATGACTTATAATTTAATAATTTCAAACCTATAACTACATTATCGTAATTATTATATGTGAATCTATTAGGTGTAGAGTCTAGTTTTTACTTAATTGCAGCCCCATATGTTTTTGCGATTCCATATGTCAAATTAATGCATTTCGTTAGTAAATCTGTGTTATAAAGTGAAAGCAACAAGTAATAGGGGGAATATGGTGGATAAAAGTGATCTGTGATATAAAGTAATCGAATTGGACGTGTACGTCCAATATAATGAGTGTTTTCAAGCTGTTAGGGGTACTAAATCAAATTTTCACACCACTTGTTCATATTTTTTCTTCATTCTCCACATTTCCATTTCTTTTATTCTTCAAATTCAATGTTTTATCATAACATTCTACAGTGGTTTGTCTGGGCTGTTTTTGTTTCACACCCGGTAGATGAAATTCCACACTCTTACTTCAAACTCATATTAATACTAAAACCATATTCCACATAAAAATGTCCCATTTTTCCCGCAAAAAATGACCCATTTTTCTCTCGTGTATTAATTTAATTATAATATGAATACGAAGGTAGGCAACACTATTTACACGTTTGTTTTAAGAGTTGCAGTAGAACTAGTATTAATAATAATAAAATTGCAGAAAAATGTAATTATCCTTGGTTTTATTCAGTTTTTATGAAAAATATTATATAGTGAGGTTCTATTTTAATAATTAAACGCGTATTTTTACAAATTTCAATGTAAATAACTTCAAATTAGATAAATATCAAACGGGAGATTTTTTTATATTATTTTCGATATCTTAATGAACATTTTCGAAATAATTACTAATAAAAACGTGAGAAATTAGAAAATTGAGAATTCTGAATGAGTTTTGAAAATTTTTCGTCTAATATCGTTTATAGATCAAAGGGTACTGGTTATAATACTATTACCTATAGATCCAGATGTGGGAGGTAACTTAATCATATAAATTTGGGTTGGGCTTTGACCATAACCGCTGCCCACGTAACTATATGTTAGAATTCGATGATACTTATACTTTATAGATAAAAAAACGTCTCCCACGTGTCACATGTGATCAATTACAAAAACCATCGATCTAAATTAATATTATGATGTAGTTGTACACTGAGAACAATAATTCAGTTTAGTGGTTTCTTGATGAAAAAAATTATAATAAGAATTGATTGAGGTATACAACGTTGCCATATTTAAAAAAAGTATAGAAATCGGGAAAATTTATACCAGTTGATTTAAATATATATATATTAGAAATATGGATTAATTATAGGAATCGAAGCCGACTCCATCTCCTTTAGCTCTATTAGCGGCGACTTGTAGTCGTATAGGACCGACGTCTAGCGAAACGTCATCTATAGCGAATATGTCGACGACGCCAACCCCGACAAACGTCAACGTCAAAAGCGTCCCTGTAGCTTCGAGTCCGCAAGTTGTTAGTGTCCCAGTCGGTCTTCCGCAACAACTGCAACAACAATTATTACAACAACAAACCGGCGCTGCGCAATTAGTGAGCGCAGCTGCAGGACAAAATGCCGCGCTCGCTTATAACCTCATGCAACCCATGCAAACCGTCACCGTCGACGGTCAAGAAGCTTTATTCATCCCAGCGATGTCCATAGCTGCCGGTAAATATATCCCATAACGAGGAGGAACCCCATAAGGTGATTTATTTTCGAATTTCCAGGAGCTCAACAACCCCAACAACTGTTCAGCCCCGGGCAGATAATTCGGGCGCCCAGTACCGTCCTTCCGGCGAATATCCAGAACCTCCAGAATCTCCAGAACCTCCAAAATCTATCGACGGTGCAATTGGCCAACGGTCAAAGCGTAACCGTTCGACCCAATATACCGCAGATGGTGCAGTTTCCCATGCAGCAAACCATCCCCATACAGGTTCCCATATCGACAGGTAACGGGCAAACCGTTTACCAGACCATACATTTTCCGGTGCAGCTAGCCGCTACGGCAGTACCGAATATTATTCAAGCTCAACCTCAATTCGCGAATATTCTAACGCCCAACGGGCAGATTCAGCAGTTGCAGATAGCGACGAGCGTTGCCGCCGCGCCGCACACTCCGACTTCTGTGGCGCAGAGTACTGCGCAAGTAGCTCAGGTAAGTTTGATTTATTTTTCTTAATTCTGTGGTTTTGGGTTTCCATTATGTGTTATTACGCGCGAGCCGGCCCTGTTTATATTTTGATTTTGTGACCCGTGTAAATTAGAATGTACACTCGGAAAAATGATAACTTTACTAAAATTATTTGAAAGTGTCGAAAAATTTTTACATTTTGATGAGAATTTTTGAAAAAATGATTAAATCAGAATTTTCTAATATATTTAGTTTACAAAATTTGAAATTTAACGCTTATATTTCTAGTTTTACAAAAATTTTGTTAGAATCGAAATTTTACAGAATTTTGGGTTCTATTCATTGATTAAGGTAGATTTATGAGAAAAAATTCTTTTGACCCATAATTTTTTGAAAATTTATCGGAAATTTTGAAATATTTTTCAATTCTATCATTTCGATATCAACTACTTTTTAATACGTGCGAGAGCCGGCCCTGTTTGTATATTGATTTTGTGACCCGTGTAAATTAGAATGTACACTCGGAAAAATGAAAAATTTACTAGAATTATTTGAAAGTGTCGAAAAATTTATACATTTTGATGAGAATTTTTGAAAAAATGATTAAATCAGAATTTTCTAATATATTTAGTTTACAAAATTTGAAATTTAACGCTTATATTTCTAGTTTTACAAAAATTTTGTTAGAATCGAAATTTTAGAGAATTTTGGGTTCTATTCAATGATCAAAGTAGATTTATGAGAAAAAATTCTTTTGACCCATAATTTTTTGAAAATTTATCGGAAATTTTGAAATATTTTTCAATTCTATCATTTCGATATCAACTACTTTTTAATACGTGCGAGAGCCGGCCCTGTTTGTATATTGATTTTGTGACCCGTGTAAATTAGAATGTACACTCGGAAAAATGAAAAATTTACTAGAATTATTTGAAAGTGTCGAAAAATTTAAACATTTTGATGAGAATTTTTGAAAAAATGATTAAATCAGAATTTTCTAATATATTTAGTTTACAAAATTTGAAATTTAACGCTTATATTTCTAGTTTTACAAAAATTTTGTTAGAATCGAAATTTTACAGAATTTTGGGTTCTATTCAATGATTAAGGTAGATTTATGAGAAAAAATTCTTTTGACCCATAATTTTTTGAAAATTTATCGGAAATTTTGAAATATTTTTCAATTCTATCATTTCGATATCAACTACTTTTTAATACGTGCGAGAGCCGGCCCTGTTTGTATATTGATTTTGTGACCCGTGTAAATTAGAATGTACACTCGGAAAAATGAAAAATTTACTAGAATTATTTGAAAGTGTCGAAAAATTTAAACATTTTGATGAGAATTTTTGAAAAAATGATTAAATCAGAATTTTCTAATATATTTAGTTTACAAAATTTGAAATTTAACGCTTATATTTCTAGTTTTACAAAAATTTTGTTAGAATCGAAATTTTAGAGAATTTTAGGTTCTATTCATTGATTAAGGTAGATTTATGAGAAAAAATTCTTTTGACCCATAATTTTTTGAAAATTTATCGGAAATTTTGAAATATTTTTCAATTCTATCATTTTGATATAAACTACTTTTTAATACGTGCGAGAGCCGGCCCTGTTTGTATAGTGATATTGTGACCCGTGTAAATTAGAATGTACACTCGGAAAAATGATAACTTTACCAAAATTATTTGAAAGTGTCGGAAAATTTAAACATTTTGATGAGAATTTTTGAAAAAATGATTAAATCAGAATTTTCTAATGGATTCATGTTATGAAACTTGAAATTTTACGTTTTAACGTTTATATTTTTTCCATTTTTAGTTTTATAAAAATTTTGATAGAATAGAAATTTTAGAGAATTTTGGGTTCTATTCAATGATCAAAGTAGATTTATGAGAAAAAATTCTTTTGACCCATAATTTTTTGAAAATTTATTAGAAATTTTGAAATATTTTTCAATTCTATCATTTCGATATCAACTACTTTTTAATACGTGCGAGAGCCGGCCCTGTTTGTATATTGATATTGTGACCCGTTTAAATTAGAATGTACACTCGGAAAAATGAAAAATTTACTAGAATTATTTGAAAGTGTCGAAAAATTTAAACATTTTGATGAGAATTTTTGAAAAAATGATTAAATCAGAATTTTCTAATGGATTCATGTTATGAAACTTGAAATTTTACGTTTTAACGTTTATATTTTTTCCATTTTTAGTTTTAGAAAAATTTTGCTAGAATAGAAATTTTAGAGAATTTTGGGTTCTATTCAATGATCAAAGTAGATTTATGAGAAAAAATTCTTTTGACCCATAATTTTTTGAAAATTTATCAGAAATTTTGAAATATTTTTCAATTCTATCATTTCGATCTCAACTACGTTTTAATACGTGCGAGAGCCGGCCCTGTTTGTATATTGATATTGTGACCCGTGTAAATTAGAATGTACACTCGGAAAAATGAAAAATTTACCAAAATTATTTGAAAGTGCCTGAAAATTATAAATTTTGATTAGAATTTTTGAAAAAATGATTTAATCAGAATTTTCTAATGGATTCATATTATGAAACTTGAAATTTTACGTTTTGACGTTTATATTTTTTCAATTTTTAATTTTACAAAAATTTTGTTAGAATCGAAATTTTAGAGAATTTTGGGTTCTATTCAATGATCAAAGTAGATTTATGAGAAAAAACTCTTTTGACCTATAATTTTTTGAAAATTTATCGGAAATTTTGAAATATGTTTCAATTCTATCATTTCGATCTCAACTACGTTTTAATACGTGCGAGAGCCGGCCCTGTTTGTATATTGATATTGTGACCCGTGTAAATTAGAATGTACACTCGGAAAAATGAAAAATTTACCAAAATTATTTGAAAGTGCCTGAAAATTATAAATTTTGATTAGAATTTTTGAAAAAATGATTTAATCAGAATTTTCTAATGGATTCATATTATGAAACTTGAAATTTTACGTTTTGACGTTTATATTTTTTCAATTTTTAATTTTACAAAAATTTTGTTAGAATCGAAATTTTAGAGAATTTTGGGTTCTATTCAATGATCAAAGTAGATTTATGAGAAAAAATTCTTTTGACCCATAATTTTTTGAAAATTTATCGGAAATTTTGAAATATGTTTCAATTCTATCATTTCGATCTCAACTACGTTTTAATACGTGCGAGAGCCGGCCCTGTTTGTATATTGATATTGTGACCCGTTTAAATTAGAATGTACACTCGGAAAAATGAAAAATTTACCAAAATTATTTGAAAGTGCCTGAAAATTATAAATTTTGATTAGAATTTTTGAAAAAATGATTTAATCAGAATTTTCTAATGGATTCATATTATGAAACTTGAAATTTTACGTTTTGACGTTTATATTTTTTCAATTTTTAATTTTACAAAAATTTTGTTAGAATCGAAATTTTAGAGAATTTTGGGTTCTATTCAATGATCAAAGTAGATTTATGAGAAAAAATTCTTTTGACCCATAATTTTTTGAAAATTTATCGGAAATTTTGAAATATGTTTCAATTCTATCATTTCGATCTCAACTACGTTTTAATACGTGCGAGAGCCGGCCCTGTTTGTATATTGATATTGTGACCCGTTTAAATTAGAATGTACACTCGGAAAAATGAAAAATTTACCAAAATTATTTGAAAGTGCCTGAAAATTATAAATTTTGATTAGAATTTTTGAAAAAATGATTTAATCAGAATTTTCTAATGGATTCATATTATGAAACTTGAAATTTTACGTTTTGACGTTTATATTTTTTCAATTTTTAATTTTACAAAAATTTTGTTAGAATCGAAATTTTAGAGAATTTTGGGTTCTATTCAATGATCAAAGTAGATTTATGAGAAAAAATTCTTTTGACCCATAATTTTTTGAAAATTTATCGGAAATTTTGAAATATGTTTCAATTCTATCATTTCGATCTCAACTACGTTTTAATACGTGCGAGAGCCGGCCCTGTTTGTATATTGATATTGTGACCCGTTTAAATTAGAATGTACACTCGGAAAAATGAAAAATTTACCAAAATTATTTGAAAGTGCCTGAAAATTATAAATTTTGATTAGAATTTTTGAAAAAATGATTTAATCAGAATTTTCTAATGGATTCATATTATGAAACTTGAAATTTTACGTTTTGACGTTTATATTTTTTCAATTTTTAATTTTACAAAAATTTTGTTAGAATCGAAATTTTAGAGAATTTTGGGTTCTATTCAATGATCAAAGTAGATTTATGAGAAAAAACTCTTTTGACCTATAATTTTTTGAAAATTTATCGGAAATTTTGAAATATGTTTCAATTCTATCATTTCGATCTCAACTACGTTTTAATACGTGCGAGAGCCGGCCCTGTTTGTATATTGATATTGTGACCCGTGTAAATTAGAATGTACACTCGGAAAAATGAAAAATTTACCAAAATTATTTGAAAGTGCCTGAAAATTATAAATTTTGATTAGAATTTTTGAAAAAATGATTTAATCAGAATTTTCTAATGGATTCATATTATGAAACTTGAAATTTTACGTTTTGACGTTTATATTTTTTCAATTTTTAATTTTACAAAAATTTTGTTAGAATCGAAATTTTAGAGAATTTTGGGTTCTATTCAATGATCAAAGTAGATTTATGAGAAAACAAATTTTAACCCATAATTTTTCGAAAATTCATGAGGAATTTTGAATTTTTTATTCTTTACGTAATAAATATAGTAAAAATATTAAAATCATATTAATATTATAAGCAAACAGAGAAAATATTAATGAAAAAGATGATTTTTCAAATTATTAAAATTCAAAATGGCGGCCGCGCAAATAGTATTTATTTAGATTTTTTTAACAGCTGTTAATTTCGTTAATATTAACAATTTTCTGACGTAGTTTGCTGCAATCGATAAAGAAAAAATCGTTATTTAATAGATGAAACTAACGAAATTTTCAAAATTTGATTAACATATGTTTTTAACATCTAAACTGGAAAAAAATAATTTTTTTTTTAGTTTTTTCGAGATTTATCATTCAAAAATTAATTTTAACTCCCGTTTCAAAATTTAGAATAATATATCTTAAAAAACCACATATTTAGATAAAAAAAAATTTTCAATTCGATTATTAGAAATCGAGATAACGAACGTTAAAGTCCTCAAGGTATTAATAGAATACTATACGCAATTACGTGGCCGCCATTTTGAATTTTTAAAATTAAAAAAAAAACAATTTTATTAGAAACATTTCCTTTATATTTCCCACTCAATATCAATTTGATTTTAATATTTTCACTATATTTACCGTTTAAATAAAAAAATTCCAAATTTTGATTAGTTTTTTAAAAATTCGAAGGTTAAAAATTTTTTTTTTCGAAAATCTAGTTCCACCATGTTATAAAGCATAAAATTCCCTACAATTTCGAGTTGAACAATTTTTTTGTACGAGCTAAAACCAAAAAGATATCTTCGTACAAACTGTTAAAATAATTTCAACAGTTTCTGTTTTGTGGTTCCGGTGGTTTTTCTAACAGTTCTATACAGATTTGATCGCGATTAAACGGTTTGGGCGATTGCTTGGTATCAAAATCCACAATTCGACATCCCGTTTCGTACACCAACGTTGCCAAATCTCAGTAACCGATATTACAGATTGATACGACGCCCCAATTGACTTTCACCGGGGCGAACGGCCAACAATTCACGGTAATACCAGCGGCGAATATCCAACAAGTCCGAGGAACCACCGTAGGAAACTTAGGAAATATCATTCAAGTGCCTAACTTACAAGCAATACCCAATATCCAGAATATTCCAGGTACAATCGCGAAATACGTCGAGTGTATATTTATGTAAAAAAAAAAAAAAATAATTTTTCGACAGGACTCGGTAACGTTCAAGTTATCACGCAACAAGCGGCCGCCCCTACTCAGATATCCGTCGGTCAGCACATTCAACAAGACCCCACGGATCCCAATAAATGGCAAGTCATACCCACCGTAACGACTTCGACGCAACAGACGGTCGCCCAACCGGCGGCGACGCCCATATCCACCGGGCAGATGACGCCGACCGTAACTCTCGTTGCTTCGGAGAATTCCGCGTCGATTCAAATGCAAAACGACGCCAATCATCAAGACGCCATGCAAAAACAGCGCGTCCGAAGGGTGGCTTGTACCTGCCCGAACTGTCAAGAAGGTAAACAATTTATTTTTAAAATTTCGAAAATAATAGTTTTTTCAGTGTAGTTCATCGATTTAAAAAGTGTCAATCCATAATTTTTAGGAAATATTCCTAGAAATCAAAAAAATCTAAATTATTTAACGAACGTAGTTTTTTCAGTGTAGTTTATCGATTTAAAATGTTCCAATCGATAATTTTTCCGAAATTCTTAAAAAAATAATAAAATTTAAATAAACTCATGAACGTAGTTTTTTCAGTGTATTTTATCAAGTTTAAATGTTTCAAACGATAATGTTTCTGAACTATTTAGAAAAATAATGAAATCTAAATTATTTAACGAACGTAGTTTTTTCAGTGTAGTTTATCGATTTAAAATATTCCAATCGATAATTTTTCCGAAATTCTTAAAAAAATAATAAAATTTAAATAAACTCATGAACGTAGTTTTTTCAGTGTATTTTATCAAGTTTAAATGTTTCAAACGATAATGTTTCTGAACTATTTAGAAAAATAATGAAATCTAAATTATTTAACGAACGTAGTTTTTTCAGTGTAGTTTATCGATTTAAAATATTCCAATCGATAATTTTTCCGAAATTCTTAAAAAAATAATAAAATTTAAATAAACTCATGAACGTAGTTTTTTCAGTGTATTTTATCAAGTTTAAATGTTTCAAACGATAATTTTTCTGAACTATTTAGAAAAATAATGAAATCTAAATTAATTAACGAACGTAGTTTTTTCAGTGTAGTTTATCGATTTAAAATATTCCAATCGATAATTTTTCCGAAATTCTTAAAAAAATAATAAAATTTAAATAAACTCATGAACGTAGTTTTTTCAGTGTATTTTATCAAGTTTAAATGTTTCAAACGATAATTTTTCTGAACTATTTAGAAAAATAATGAAATCTAAATTATTTAACGAACGTAGTTTTTTCAGTGTAGTTTATCGATTTAAAATATTCCAATCGATAATTTTTCCGAAATTCTTAAAAAAATAATAAAATTTAAATAAACTCATGAACGTAGTTTTTTCAGTGTATTTTATCAAGTTTAAATGTTTCAAACGATAATTTTTCTGAACTATTTAGAAAAATAATGAAATCTAAATTATTTAACGAACGTAGTTTTTTCAGTGTAGTTTATCGATTTAAAATATTCCAATCGATAATTTTTCCGAAATTCTTAAAAAAATAATAAAATTTAAATAAACTCATGAACGTAGTTTTTTCAGTGTATTTTATCAAGTTTAAATGTTTCAAACGATAATTTTTCTGAACTATTTAGAAAAATAATGAAATCTAAATTAATTAACGAACGTAGTTTTTTCAGTGTAGTTTATCGATTTAAAATATTCCAATCGATAATTTTTCCGAAATTCTTAAAAAAATAATAAAATTTAAATAAACTCATGAACGTAGTTTTTTCAGTGTATTTTATCAAGTTTAAATGTTTCAAACGATAATTTTTCTGAACTATTTAGAAAAATAATGAAATCTAAATTATTTAACGAACGTAGTTTTTTCAGTGTAGTTTATCGATTTAAAATGTTCCAATCGATAATTTTTCAGAAATACTTAAAAAAATAATAAAATTTAAATAAACTCATGAATGTAGTTTTTTCAGTGTAGTTTATCGACTTTAAATGTTTCAAACGATAATTTTTCAGAACTATTTAGGAAAATTATAAAATCTAAATTATTTAACGAACGTAGTTTTTTCAGTGTAGTTTATCGATTTAAAATGTTCCAATCGATAATTTTTCAGAAATACTTAAAAAAATAATAAAATTTAAATAAACTCATGAATGTAGTTTTTTCAGTGTAGTTTATCGATTTAAAATGTTCCAATCGATAATTTTTCAGAAATACTTAAAAAAATAATAAAATTTAAATAAACTCATGAATGTAGTTTTTTCAGTGTAGTTTATCGATTTAAAATGTTCCAATCGATAATTTTTCAGAAATACTTAAAAAAATAATAAAATTTAAATAAACTCATGAATGTAGTTTTTTCAGTGTAGTTTATCGATTTAAAATGTTCCAATCGATAATTTTTCAGAAATACTTAAAAAAATAATAAAATTTAAATAAACTCATGAATGTAGTTTTTTCAGTGTAGTTTATCGATTTAAAATGTTCCAATCGATAATTTTTCAGAAATACTTAAAAAAATAATAAAATTTAAATAAACTCATGAATGTAGTTTTTTCAGTGTAGTTTATCGACTTTAAATGTTTCAAACGATAATTTTTCAGAACTATTTAGGAAAATTATAAAATCTAAATTATTTAACGAACGTAGTTTTTTCAGTGTAGTTTATCGATTTAAAATGTTCCAATCGATAATTTTTCAGAAATACTTAAAAAAATAATAAAATTTAAATAAACTCATGAATGTAGTTTTTTCAGTGTAGTTTATCGACTTTAAATGTTTCAAACGATAATTTTTCAGAACTATTTAAGAAAATTATAAAATCTAAATTATTTAACGAACGTAGTTTTTTCAGTGTAGTTTATCGATTTAAAATGTTCCAGTCGATAATTTTTCCGAAATTCTTAAAAAAATAATAAAATTTAAATAAACTCATGAACGTAGTTTTTTCAGTGTATTTTATCAAGTTTAAATGTTTCAAACGATAATTTTTCTGAACTATTTAGAAAAATAATGAAATCTAAATTATTTAACGAACGTAGTTTTTTCAGTGTAGTTTATCGATTTAAAATATTCCAATCGATAATTTTTCCGAAATTCTTAAAAAAATAATAAAATTTAAATAAACTCATGAATGTAGTTTTTTCAGTGTAGTTTATCAACTTTAAATGTTTCAAACGATAATTTTTCAGAACTATTTAGAAAAATAATAAAATCTAAATTATTTAACGAACTTAGTTTTTTCAGTGTAGTTTATCGATTTAAAATGCTCCAGTCGATAATTTTCCTGGATAATAAAATTTAATTAAAATCATGAATGTAGTTTATCGATATAAAATATATAAATCGATAATTTAATAAATTAATAAACGTAGTTTTTTCAGTGTAGTTTATCGATATGAAATATGAGAATCGATAATTTAATAAATAAATAAACGTAGTTTTTTCAGTGTAGTTTCTATTTTATATTTTACAGGTGAACGGCATACGGACCGTAAGAAACAACATATATGTCATATACCGGGTTGTAATAAAGTTTACGGTAAAACTAGTCATCTTAGGGCCCATTTACGGTGGCACACGGGCGAACGTCCTTTCGTGTGCACGTGGCTATTTTGTGGAAAACGGTAAGTTGACTACGCCACTGGATAAATTAATCTACACTGAGAAATCGTACTTATTGTTTTACGAAAATTTTTCGTTGTATAAACAAGATTTGTTTTTTTTTCAATTTCGAAACTATTTATACCGGGTTGGTCGTTTTTATCTTATGATTATTTTCTTTATTGTAGGTTCACACGGTCGGATGAATTGCAGAGGCACAGGAGGACGCATACGGGGGAGAAGAGATTCCAGTGTCACGAGTGCAATAAGAAATTCATGAGATCCGATCACCTCTCGAAACATCTCAAGACGCATCAAAAACAAAGGATAACGGTAATTTTTTTTTAGTTTTCAATCTAGTTTCGTTAATTTTTTCATATTTAGAGAAAAAAATTGCGTTTTATAACCGTAGTGGTTAAGAGGTGTTCACACCGTCCGGCGATTAAATCTGATGTAAAAGAAAATCGATAAAATTCCACTTTTACAGCGAAAGTGTTAATAGGTGTTCACACCGTCCGGCGTTTGATTATGAGTTTGTTAATTTCAATTATAATTAAAAAAAAAATCTTAATTCGTACTTACCTTTTGTATCTATAATGTTTGAGGGTTGTTCACACTATCCGGCGATTTAATCGGACGCGAAGAACGGTTGAAATGTTTAAGTGGTGCTCACACTATCCGGCGAATGTTTAAGGTCGTTTCTCATTAATTTTTTTCATATTTAGAAAAAAGAATAGGAAAAGTTGGAAATTGAGAATAGTAGTGGTTAAGAGGTGTTCACACTGTCCGGCTATTTAATCTGACGACTGTTTGAAGTCGTTTTTCATCAACTTTACTCAGTCTCAGAGGATAAAACTCACAAGAATTGAAAATTTACTTTAATTGTGATTAAGAGGTATTCACACTGTCCGGCAAATAAACCTGACAACTGTTTGAACTCGTTTCTCATCAATTTTTGCCATATTTTGGGAAAAAATGTCCAATCATATTGATTAAGAGGTATTCACACTGTCCGGCAAAAAAACCTGACAACTGTTTGAACTCGTTTCTCATCAATTTTTGCCATATTTTGGGAAAAAAATGTCCAATCATATTGATTAAGAGGTATTCACACTGTCCGGCAAAAAAACCTGACAACTGTTTGAACTCGTTTCTCATCAATTTTTGCCATATTTTGGGAAAAAATGTCCAATCATATTGATTAAGAGGTATTCACACTGTCCGGCAAAAAAACCTGACAACTGTTTGAACTCGTTTCTCATCAATTTTTGCCATATTTTGGGAAAAAAATGTCCAATCATATTGATTAAGAGGTATTCACACTGTCCAGCAAAAAAACCTGACAACTGTTTGAACTCGTTTCTCATCAATTTTTGCCATATTTTGGGAAAAAAATGTCCAATCATATTGATTAAGAGGTATTCACACTGTCCGGCAAATAAACCTGACAACTGTTTGAGCTCGTTTCTCATCAATTTTTGCCATATTTTGGGAAAAAAATGTCCAATCATATTGATTAAGAGGTATTCACACTGTCCGGCAAAAAAACCTGACAACTGTTTGAACTCGTTTCTCATCAATTTTTGCCATATTTTGGGAAAAAAATGTCCAATCATATTGATTAAGAGGTATTCACACTGTCCGGCAAAAAAACCTGACAACTGTTTGAACTCGTTTCTCATCAATTTTTGCCATATTTTGGGAAAAAAATTCCAATCATATTGATTAAGAGGTATTCACACTGTCCGGCAAATAAACCTGACAACTGTTTGAACTCGTTTCTCATCAATTTTTGCCATATTTTGGGAAAAAATTTCCAATCATATTGATTAAGAGGTATTTACACTGTCCGGCGATTGATTCCGACAACTATTACATTCGTAGTTGTTAAGCCGTGCTCACACTGTCCGGCATTTTACTCTGACCACTGTTTAAAGTGATTTCCCGACGGTTTTTCCCCTTTTTAGCAAAAATTTGACAAAAATACTGAAATTAACGACTGAAACGCTTAAATTACGTCAAAATCAACTTTATTGACACAGAAATATATCTCAGAACTTTAAAAACGCGCAATATTGCACCAAAATAAATTCAGAAGTATCGTATGCTCCCCGTAATTAATTTAAATGTGATTTTGGTATTTTTAATGGTTGTGAAAAGGTCGAACGAATTTTTTTAGAAACAGGATACGCCCGACGATCAGGACGAAGACGAATCCTGGGATCAGGAACCGCCGGAATCGACGCCGGAACCGCAATCAGACATGAAACCTGTTTGGATAACCGACAGTAAAAACAACATCAAATACGCCATAACGCACGTCAACTATTCGCAAGTAAGTATTCAAAAAAATTTGTTTTTCGAATTTTTAACAATTTTTCTGCGTGTATATAGGAAGCTGCCACTTCGACGCAATCCGCGTCTTCAGATAGTTCGAGCAACGAGGAGAAGATGATGATCACCATCAGTACGTCCGAACCCGATGAACTGATTATCGCTGATCCTTTAGATAGCTGAGCGGAAATGTACGCCATTATCACCGGAGATGATTGTTCGCCGTTTTAGAAAAAAAAATTTACGAACCAGTTCTTTTTTTGTTATATTTCTGAATATTTGTATATATTTATAAAATTATATATTTTTATATTTAATTTCGTTTTATTTAATTCCTGAATCCCTGTCTACGGTTCTTCGACACGATCTCATTGATGAATCATAAACTACTACAAACTAAATATAATAAACAACAACGTTGCCAGTAGTTTATATTTATAATATAAAAGAACTTTCCCTTATAACAAAAAAAATATATAATAGAAAATAAAATTATGATTTATCTATATTTCAATCTGAATCCCTAGGAAAATTTGTTCTTTTTAATCAAAATTGTAATAAAAAATTTTCGTATAATCCAAACAAATGAATATAAATAAAATACATTTCGGTATATTAACTTAAATAAATAAATACGTGACAACACTGTGATGATATAAGAATGATGGTAATCGGAAATCAGCTGATTTGTGAAATGCTACCAACTGTCAGTTCTTAATAAAACTAATCATCTTATGGCCCGCTTACGTTATTTAATATGAAGATAATATTATAGTAGAAGATATTAAATTGACGAATTATCTTTTAAATCTCTCTAATTAAAATTAAATTATATGTTAATTGATTTAAAACCACTTTTAAACAGAAAAATTACATCAAATTGATAGTGTTGATATGAAGTTTATCTATGGTATGAATATAGCCTAATAATAATTTGACATTTCCGAAACTTACCTAAGAAATTGTACTTCAAAAGTATTAATGTTAAATAATTAATTTATGATTTGATTAATATTTGATTGAAATATAAATTATATATAATTCCGATTCTATAAATTTTTGTATAAAAAGTATTATAAGTAGACACTATTTTATGCGAAATTAAGGTTAGTATAAAATATTTACAAGTTCATATAAAAACTTCATTAATTTCGAGTTTATTGTGAATCCAAATTTATTTTTGATATCAATTGATAAAGAAAATATTATTTTGAATAATTTTGCGTATTTGATTTCTATAATTTCGTATATAAAAAGTGAATCTTTCTAAAACAAAGTATAGAACTCTCATGTATTGTATAACAACGAAATAATTGAAAAAGTTAGGTTGGAAGTATTTCGTTTCAAATATTGATTATACATATTTTATGTATTAATTATGTTAGGTTAGGTTAAAAAAAAACAGCTGTTCAAAAACCACAATCATATTCGTTAGGAGTTCACATTGTGCGGCGAATAAACCTGACAGCAGTTTGAAGTCGTTTGTAATAATTTTTCTCACATGCAGGAGAAAATACTCAAAAAAAATTTCCAGTTTTTAATGACAACGATTGTTTTAAGCGAGTCTCACATTTGCCGGCGTTTAGGTTAGGTTAAAAATAAAACAGCCGTTCAAAAACCACTTTATATATTCATATTAAATTATACAACAACAAAAAAACATGTAGAAAACAAAATAATAAAAATTTCTGATTATAAAATGATAATTTCCAATAGAATATCAATTTCGGACAAAATGCACTTCGGCCATATGCTTTTTGTACCCCTCGCGATAATCGAACGATTCCGGACATAAATGACAACAATACATGTTGGTCAAATCGGAATGTACCAACCTGACATGGTATTTCAAAGCCGATTGATTGGAATAAACCTAAAAACGACACAAACATTAAATGCCGAATAAATCTGATCCAACTGAGACTCACTTTCCCGCAATGAGGACAATTACCCCACTGAGAACTGTGGTGGGGTTGCACCTCCAACCCCCCGGTTCTCTGGTTCATCTCTTTGATCTCCTCCAAGGACATATTTTCATAATTATCTGGATTATCTTCAGTCTTGATGCGTTGTTGAAGAAACTCGGACGGGAATTCGAAAGTCGAGGGACTCGTCGAAGACTCCGATGACGTTTTGTAAGCGAGTTTGTCCGATTCGACGTCGGGGGGTTTACGTAATATGAAAATTGTCTTTGGGGGTACGTCCGGCATGGTGGATTTATCGAAATGGGAGGGGGACTTTACTGCTTGCGCAGTTAGGGATCTTTCTAAAATACTGCTCGGTTTATCGCGAATTTCTAGCGCTGCTTCTAGTATAGAACCCTGTTCGTTTTTATCGTCTACTAAAACTTCGACGTTTTCGCTTATGTCGTATTCGTTTAAGATCGACATATCTTCTTCAGTCTTTATTTTACCTAATTCAACGACCTATAAGGAGAAACGAAAAAGACGTTGAATCACGTACATCGTCAAAATTTGGTGGAAAAAACGTAAAAACACACAACTTAAAACACGAAAATGGTGAAAATTAGGTACAAATAGTGTAAAAACCCTGGTTGAAACATGAAAATCGTTAAAATTTGGTGCATAAAATGTAAGAACCCAAGTTAAAATAAGAATATCGTCAAAATTTAGTAAAAAAAAAACGATATACAATAAAAAAATTAACAAATCATTCAATAATGACTAGATCTGTATATTTTCAAGTTAATAATTATATAAATAAATATTAATGTGAGCTTACCTCGGATTTAGAGGGCGACGAAGAGTTTTTTATATCAATAAGCGCCTCATCTACAGGGGCACTACCCTGGACTGCCTTCTTCAATTTGGGCGATGATAATTTGGATTTTTTTGGTGGAGATTCCCGAGTTTCAGTATTTTTCGGTTTTTTAACGGGTAATTGTTGTTTTTTATGTTGGGCGTCATCGTTATTCATAAGACCCGATACTTGTAGTAACATAGCCGTATTTAAAAAAGAAGCAAGTTGTTCTTCGGTAACAGTTACTTCTCCGTGGTACATAAAATTAATTATAGCCACTAGATCCGAATGACATACATCTTTTAATATAACTATTGGATGCGGACAGGGATTTTCCTAACAATTTTCGTGAAATTATAAACGCACTTATTTAATAATTAAAATTAGGTTACCTTAAATATCGTTCTGAAATAAGGACTGCATGCCGATAAGATAAATTTGTGAGCTTTGATATTAATTCCTTCACACGTAAGTGTAACATCTACAAGATCTTCTGTACTTTGAAGACTTTCGAATGCACTTAAGATGTTCGATTCAAATTTGTTCCATTTTAAGCAAAAGTGTTTGGATGTCATGGTTATAAGAAAAATGATATAAAATAAACATTAAATGCAAAATTAAATTACACTCGTAAACAATATTAACGAAACTAAATTATTGTTTAAACTTAAATTAAACCACGTAGTAAAACATAAAATAAAAACATATCGAACAAAAACAGAAACGTCAATGTCAAAAAAATGAAAGTTTAAATACAAATAACATAATATAGATGGAGACACCACATAAAATTAAGTTCTTCTTTTTTTATAATTCTCTCGTTTTTTCAATGTTACGTCAAATTATACTAATGACAATGTGGTAGATAATTCATCTTCTTTCTTTTCAAAATATATACAATATATATGTATAAAAAATCATCTTAAGTATACCCATCTTCTAGCCTATTATCCGGGCTCTTCAAATTTGCAGTGAGGAGATAGATAAATGATATTTTATTATTCTTCTTTTTTAATTAGTTTTACCTTTTCTACTTTGATATTATTTAAACAGAAATTTCGATTCATTGTTAGTATCACATCGTTCACGTAATATCTATTTGACATAGTTTATATTAATTCTCCACGACATATTATAATAGTTTCGAAAGTACCTGTTTAGCAAGAAAGTACAAGTACACTTATAACATTTAGTATTGTCATATTTGTCATTATAGGTTATATTTTCTTATCATAATAGTTTATTTTCTATATCTTAATAATGATAAATACTAGATAAATTATATAACGTATTAAACTCGAGTGATTTAACAATGAGTTTACAATTCAGAAATCCAGGTTGTGAATTAGGTAAATAAATTTGTTTTGTTTCTTTAATATTTATTTACTAAAGTTATTTACGTAGATTTAGGTTGGTTGAATAGTGTTAATATAAATTTATCGGCTACGAATGATTTAGTAAAAAAGATAATTTCATCTAAGGAATTAAAAAACGAATATAGAGCAGCATGGATTTTGAAAGCAATTACGTTGATCGATTTAACAACTTTAGCAGGCGATGATACTAAATCTAACGTGACAAGGCTGTGTTTTAAGGTAGATATTACTAATAATGATAACTATTATTAATATTCATATTATTAGGCAGCAAAACCGATAGCGGACGATGTTTTAAATGAATTAGGTTTTAATTATAATGTAGATTCACCGATTCATACAGCAGCAGTTTGTGTTTATCCAGCTAGGGTAGGAGACGCTGTTGATGCCCTATCTAAAATGGGTATGTGTAAAAAAATCGCAGTAGCTTCCGGTAAGTAAAAAAATCATTTAAAACTCGTTTTTTTTTTAGTAAAAAATTTGTAGTTGCTACCGGTTTCCCAAGTGGTCAATACGACATTAAAACGAGGTTAGAAGAGATCCGATTTTCAGTTAAAAACGGCGCTAACGAAATAGACATCGTAATAGATCGAGGATTAGTATTAACAGGTAAATGGGGGGAGTTGTATCAACAAATACAGGTTATGAAAGATGCTTGTGGGCCTGATGCGCATCTTAAAGCCATTTTGGCAACTGGGGAGCTTGGGACGCTTACGAATGTGTATAAAGCTTCTTTGGTCGCCATGATGGCTGGTTCCGATTTTATTAAAACTTCTACTGGGAAGGAATCTGTGAACGCCACGTTGCCAGTTGGCTTAGTGATGGCAAGAGCCATTAAGGATTATTATGAAAAAATGGGGTACAAAGTTGGTTTGAAGCCGGCAGGGGGAGTTAGGACGGCGAATGATGCTTTGAATTGGTTGATTTTGATAAAAGAAACGCTAGGAAACGAGTGGTTGAACAAAGAATTGTTCAGGTTCGGTGCTTCGGGATTATTGGGAGATTTGGAAAGCAATTTATATGAATATGTGACCCGAAAAACACCAGCTGGGTATGAATTTGCCATGGGTTGATTGTATTTTCATTTTATTACTTGGTTCTTAATAAAACATTGCAATCGATTTGTGTTTCATTTGTATTATTATACCTTTAAACATTAAACATTTCGAACGACCCCTGTAAAAGTAAATTAATTGTTTAGAAGGCAGTGTTGCCAGTTGTGCAATGATTACCTATTAAAAGAGTCGATGTCACTCAAGTTATATTATACACTAAGAAAAGTAAAAATTATTCTATAATTGTCAAGAGTGTTTTCGAATATAGATAATGCAATAATGATGATGTTTAACTTTACTCCAAATTATTTTGCCTAGTTCAGTTTCATTTGATTACGTGGTTGTTAATATTAAAACAGTTATATTATTTACATTTCAAATCAGAAAAGAAGAAGTCATTTATTCTATAATTTAACAAAAAATATAAATATTCAACTATCATTTTTCTGAGCGAGCTTGTAAAGTAAAATATTCATCTCTATACGTTTATCTATGTGTTCTTTCAACCATAGATAGTGAAATAATACTGAGATTTAATTGATATATGTTTTCTAATTTATCTTCATTTTAAGAGAAACAGTCAAATTTGACATTTTTTTTTTTTCAATAGAATAAATACATCGTAAGGTAATTCGAATCAATGATTCTTCCACAAAGAAATTCGTACTATAGTTTTACATATCGTAATATTGGTTGCATAGCTATCGGCGTGTACAAAATTACATAATAGAAACATCTTATAGAATAAAATATATCTTAATATAATAAAACGGGTAAAAATTGTTGAAATAACGATATTAATAATCCAATACTACCTAACGGTAGTTTTCAATACAATAATATAAAGTATGTAATCGCAATGAATATGTAAACAATTGCTGTAAAGTATGTTGCCTAATACTAGTTGATTTTAGTAGAAAAATTGAATTGTTAAGTAATAATTGTTATTTTTTAACACAAAGTGCATACAAAGCTGGTAATAAAACAGCACACAATCATATTTAAACCTACGTAAATTGCATTTATTATAAGAGATGAAATAATTAGCCAATTCCGCTTGTCATATTGGTTGCATAGCTGTCGGCGATTATCCAATTTCAACACATTTATAATAGATCGAAATTTGTATTATAATGTTTTAAAATAGTAATAGAGACATGAAGATGATAAAATTCACTATATATTCTCAGAAATATTAAATTAATTTACATCTTTTATATCGTTTCTACCGAAAAAACTGAATTAGCATTTCCAGTGATCCGTTTTTTTTTCTATTTACATTTTTTAATCTGGATGCATTGGATTTACAATATATTCATGCCGATCTAATGAAAATCAATACAGGCAGGTATAGATAATCTCAATAAATCTCTCTGATATCCCAGGAAGTAATAGTCCATATATGAATTCGTAAAATAAACAGAACTGAGGTAGGATTTCAGTGTATACATGTCATTCAGTCTGTGACTAACAGATCGAGAGAGGATATGAGCTACTCTCCGCATACAGCAGATTTATTTTTCGAACTAACAGTTAGATACACTAATAAAAATATCCAAGTGGATATAATATTACGAATCTACCATTTTGTATCATCGTTATTTGAAGTTAGTTAAAAGTTGTTGGTAATAGGCAACCAGTATTACATTTATGACGCAAAGAATTTTTTTTATTAATAATTTATATGAGATTCTATAACTTTTGAAATAAATAGAAGCGAATTAGCAATGAGAATTCGATAAAATCTCTTATATATATTTTATACATATGAAGAAATATTTATGTCGACTTTAATAACGTTATAATGTAGGCAACCAATATCACAATCTATATGTCAAAATTCTTATAAAACGAGTAATTAAATTATTTTGTTATAACTTATTTAAGATTTAGTACTTATGAGCTAGTTTTAACGTATCAAACTCAATTTTATTATTTAAAATGTATTTGCACGGCGTTATTTTACAGTGTAATACCAGATTGTTGACCCACTGATGCACGGATCTAAAATCGATATGAACTTGCCCCGGTCCTGCATTAACTTCTCTGTACCTCTAACGATGACCTACTTTTATGTCTGATAACGACACAATGCTCTTCTTCGATTTAAAATAGATAATAAAAGGGACTGATAACCTAGTTATCTTATATTTTAATGTAGCTCACAATAAAAGGAAGTTTTTCTTTTACGTATATTCTTTAATAATGAAAATGATGATAATTATTAATTTATAGTGATTTTGTTTTGTTAACCATTATTTTCGTGTTGTAAATACGGAAAGATTTATCCTCATCCATCTCAGTCAGTCAATAATGTGTTTAAAAGGCACAAAATGAACAAAGGATATGTCTGCGCTTTGAATTACTTTTTATAGAATGGAATTATGCTATTTAAAACGAAAAAATAATCTTAAATTAAAAGTTAATAGTTAAAAAGATATTTTAAAATATATATTATTGATGTGTGAATTTTTCTTTCACACTATAGGAAATAAGATACGTTTATAGATTGCCCGGTAATGGGTAGCAGTTTTCATGTTCACAAGAAAACACGATATATGATATCTATGAAGGTCGATGCCGACCAAGGTTACTAAATACAAGCACTCAAAGGGTTTTGAAAGACGCAAAAATGGCTGTTACTGCAATTTTATTGCCAAATATATATATTCAATCCAGAGTCGTAGTTGGTATACGAGAAATAAAAATAAATTATTTATGTATCGAGAAATGGTCAGCTATATTGTACAAGACCACGTAAAAAACAAATAAAAGAAGAAGAAATCACAGAACTAACATACGTTTGTTTTATAGAAATAGGAAAAGGTGCATTAAGAAGAGTATTTATACCGGGGGATGTAAAAAAATTAAATAAATGTAACAAAAAAATTTTTTATTTTGTTGATTGGCATTAGGTATTTTTTGTTGTTCTATGACGTTTATTAAGATTCTTGATAAAAAATAAACAAAAAACGTTTGAATATTTGTTCATTTCTCGTAATGACTATTTTGTTGTTTAAAATAAATGAGAAAGTTACTACACTTGTTTGCACAGGGACGTAATTAATAAATTTTATTATTTAATATGTGATTTTTGGAGTTTAAATGATTAAAATAAACTTTTTTATTAGTGAAAACAAAAGTATTTGTCCCAAATAGACTTGTTATTCGTAATAATTTAGAAAATAAAATCAAAAACGAATATAAAACATTTGTAGGCTTACAGAATGACGTAATCTACCTTACGGATTATGTTAACAAATTTTTTATCGTAAAAATAAAACTTTTAACCGAAGGTTTAGCATAAAAAAATATCCCGCCAACGCTGGCTGGCATGAGATTTGAGAGATCGAAGAACAACAACGAAGTAAACGTACTCTCATTGCCAAGCATTATCGACTGAATTTTTTACACAAAGATAACCTTCAAAGGGTCTGATTTCAACTGGCTTTTGTTGACCTACAGCCATTTCACGCAAACGTCGACCATTTTATAATCGTGATGGATAATAAACATTTTACCATGTCAAGTTAGGTTATGTTATTATTAAATTTCCCAATTTTAATATCGATTAATTATTTAAATTGTGCTAATTCCTCATTATTGGTGTAATTCTAATAATTTTCATAATAAAAAAGTTGGGTTATAAACATTTTAATCCCTACTAAATCATTTCTGTCTCTACCCACCTAAATACTCGCTATAAATTTTCATCTTTCCACTTTTCTATCGGGAGATTACACTTTTACGTGAATGTATCATCAAGGTAAAGAAGGCACTTCTTATTTCCTTTCGCGGTGAGATTCTTGCGAGATATTAGAAGTGTCGTGATGAATAAGCGAGGATTCGAATTACGCCTCCTATAAATCATCTTAAAAAGGATTTGCAACTCAGTGGCAAACTATTTTTGTTTATAAGAAATTTATTAGATAATAACTTCTACTTCATTTAGAACAAAATACATTTTAAAAACATACAAACTTCCATACCTATAGAAAATATCAAATTTATTATTAAAATATTCATATGGATTCTGAATGCGGTCCTGTCTATAGCCAGATCAAGTTATGCGTGATCATTATTCTCTTTTTATTTATATGAGTCAAATTAAGTTGAACGATGAACGGTTTATTACGTCAAAAATCATAAAGAATGGAAACTCAGAAAATTTCCGGTAGTTATTTCCAGTTTTTTTACATCAATATTTATTATACGTCAAAATGTTTTGATTGCAACTTCTCACCAATGTTGTCAGTTTTAATTTTATAAATAATGACAGTAAGAATAATTGTAAATAAAAAATCGATTTAACAATCGATTATTCACGTGTCTATTCTATATTATTTCTCTCTGAATGATATAAATTTAATATAATTAATTTTAAAATGACGTAAGTGTGATTTATAACTAAACTTTTCATTACACCCTTTACGAAAATTCCTCTTTAAATCGATACATTTCCTACACCTGTCTACCCTAATGTAAGGATAATACTAAAACAAAGTTATTCTCATGCAAAACTCGGGTTTCGTGAAGTTTACAATGCGGAGTTATCCGGATTTTCGTGGGAGAGGTCCGCATATATGAAAATGATTTCTAAACTAACATTATATCGGTTAGATAAGGATTTTCAAAGCTTCTTCGATTTATCTTTGGATATTCCTTATTACCATAAGGAGAAAAGTCAGTTTTCTTTTAAAAAATAGAATTTAATAATCGCCCAAAACTATATTAAACACAACGCGTTGATTTGGCAACACCGGTTTTAGCTACATATGTTGACAAGCAACGTTTTTTTTTCTTGTAATTCGGTGAATCTCAAGTCTCAAGGTTAGAATATCCAAATAAATTCTGTTAATGTTATTTTCGTATTAAAAAAATATTTTATATATAATTTTAACTATGATAAATTGCTGTTAAAATCTTATCGATATTCCCTAATGTATCGGTTTAACCCGCAGTAAATGGGAAAATTAAGTAAAAAGAGCTTAAATGTACCTAGTGAAACCACACATAAATTATAGGTTCGTATTTTAGTGTTAACATGCTGGAATGTTTTTGTTACGATAAATTATAGGGATATTTCGAAAGTTAGCAGGTGGTAGAACCAGAAATTGGTATTATCATCCCCCATTTTGTCCAGTACTCAGGTGTGCTGTTTATATAGGGTGTTCCACAATAATTCATGATTCACTTATATAGTGTGTTCCATCTCTTAATTTTAACCTTACACTTTTGCCAATTTTATTATTTATATAGGGTGTCTTAAGTGTTTTATATTAATCCACTGACTGCGTAATCGACTATACATATAGGGTGTCCCAACATTTTGAAAAATCTATTTTTTATAGAGTGTGCCAAGTTTTTTTAAATCTACATAATGATGTTTATTATTTATAAAGGATGTCCCGCTTTTTAAGAGCAATGTCTCGGCATTTTTATATTAAATTTGTGGCTTTGTACCAAATCTATTATTTATAAAGGATGTCGACAAGTTTTTTATAACAATTAAGAAACATTGATAATTATACTACTTATATAGTGTGTCCCACTTCATATACAATATACTAGGGACTTTGAAAATTCCATTATTTTATACTTATGATTTATATAGGATGTCCTAATTATTTTCATAATAATCTAACGATTTTGTGAGTACTATTATTTATACCGGGTGTCGCAAAGATTTTGGTTCTTTATTAATTAAAGCATTCATATATGGTGTCCCAGTATTTTCACATTAAGCATGTTTTTGAATTTCCCGTTCTTGATAAAGAGTGTCCCCAGTAACATTGCATTAATTTCGCCAATATACATACGGTTTATAGAGGGTGTCCCAATTTTTTTCATGACAATCAATTATTTATATAGGATGTCTTAATTAATAAATGGTATATTAGGAACCTTGAAAATTCTATTATTTATACAGGGTGTCCTAAAATTTTCGTTATAAAATAGCAACTTTTTATCGATTCTATCATACATATAGATTGTCCCAACTATTTTCATAATAATTTAACGATTCCGTGAGTTCTATTATTTATACCGGATGTCCCAAATCGCGCGATTTTATCATTTATATAGGGTGTCCCAGTATTTTTACAATTATCAAGCTGGTTTTTGAAATCTTTATTTATAAAGAATGTCTCATTTTTTTTTATATCAATATAGCTACTTTGAGAGCACTTTTATTTATATAGGATGTCCCAAGTATTTTCATAATAATCTAACGATTTTGCGAGTACTATTATTTATACCAGATGTCGCAAAGGTTTTGGCTCTTTATTAATTAAATCATTCATATAGGGTGTCCCAGTATTTTCACATTAAGCATGTTTTTGAATTTCCAGTTCTTGATAAAGAGTGTCCCCAGTTGCTTTGCATTAATTCCGCCAATATACATACGGTTTATAGAGGGTGTCCCAATTTTTTTCATGACAATCAATTATTTATATAGGATGTCTTAATTAATAAATGGCATATTAGGAACCTTGAAAATTCTATTATTTATACGGGGTGTTCCAAAAATTTCGTTATAAAATAGCAACTTTTTATCGATTCTATTATATATATATATATATATATATATATATATATATATATATATATAGATTGTCCCAACTATTTTCATAATAATTTAACGATTCCGTGAGTTCTATTATTTATACCGAATGTCCCAAATCGCGTGATTTTATCATTTATATAGGGTGTCCCAGTATTTTTACAATTATCAAGCTGGTTTTTGAAATTTCCTTTATTTATAAAGAATGTCTCATTTTTTTATATCAATATAGCTACTTTGAGAGCACTTTTATTTATATGGGATGTCCCACTTTTTTAAATTCCGTAAAAAATTAGTTACTATGCAAATTCTATCATTTATATAGGTTGTCCCAGAAATTGTTTCACTTGTTTACGTTCAGTTCAGTTCAGAATGGATAATAAGAAAAAAAAAATAGTTAAAAACATATTTATTAGATATAAAAATATAGATTTTTACATTTTTTGATATGTAATGGTACAAAAAATTGAAATATACATCGACATAATCACCGTTCAAGACGTTCGAGCGAACTTAAATTAAAATTAAGATAATCGTCAGTCGTATAGGTCTTAAAACTAATAAATTTCTCTCCTATAAAACTGAGTCAGTCATTGGTTAACAACAGTCTCCTTAAAAAAATTTAATTTCGAAGCCCCATTCAGTTTTAGTTCTTTTTGGCATACCAAGCGTCAGTCAGTGGATCATATTCGTAAGTTTTCTGCTTATTATCAATAAAAGTATCGAAAGATAACTTATTTTTCACTTGGATTTGTCCACTACCGCCCCCAAATCTATTTTTTATCAGCGCGGTATCGCTAGACTTAGTACCAACGTTGGTACGAGCCGGAGTACCTCTTTGTTTCTCTATAACCTCGGCATTTACATACCAATAAGGCCAATTTTCTCTAGGCCAAGTTTTTATACGATTTACTAGATCTACATCGCCGCGCGCGTCGATTGGTATCCTCTCGCTTGTACTATCCACTGTATTAAATCTGGAATTTAAATTTACTGTTGATGTTGATCCGCTCGAACCTAGAATGGACGATTTTGGTCCTGATCCCGCGAAAGAAGGACGTTGAGCCGAAGTAGCCACGATAAAAACGGCGATTACAACGAAAAATTTCTGTAAATAAATTTTTTTCATAAATTTATGCGATTAATTAACAATTCATATCCCTCCAACACCGACGTTAATTACTAATTTCATGTTTATTTTGTTAATCTAACCGTATACTTTAGTCGATGACGTAGCTGATTAATTTCATGTTTTGTTTGTTAGATTTTAGTATTGACTGGCACTGTATTATGTATGACGTAACGGAAATAAATTCTACAACGCATTTCGGGTGTATTTCGATTGAAGTACAACGAAATTATGATAATAATTGGTCACAAGGTCACAAAAATATTATTAAATAAATTTGACAACACGTATTGTATTCACTATAATTTTATAGTTCGTTGAAAGAAGAAGAGAACCTTGAAAAAAGAAGATACCCTCTAACCTATACATACATAAAAAAAAACAAATATGTTTGTCAGAATTTACGACTGGAAATGACGTTATTTTGTTCGTAACTTTCCATATATTTATATACGTTCCACTTTCTAACTAATTTTTTACTTAAATACTACGCTTAATATTTGTTTCACACTATAAACACTTTATGTTAATATTTAGTTTACGAATTACAAAAAAAGAAAAACAAAACTTACCATATTAATTAGATGCAAAAACCAGATCACAACGTACACGATTTGACTCAACGATCGACTGGCTAGTCAACCGTGGTCTGCAACTTATTTATTTAGACCGATAGTAGTGAGGAATTCCCAATTAATTCCAGTCACTAAATTTACTGGTATAGGCGAAATCGTGTTGGAAACCACATTAAACAAAAGCACACGCATTTGTTTTAATTTCTGCTGAGTAATGATCGTATTTTACTGTATTTTGTAATTTCTTCAACCGTAACAAATTTAATTAGTCATAATTTAAATACGTGAACGTATTATACAGAGTGGAACAGCCAAATGAGAGTTAGTTGGTTAAAAAACTTGAACACTTTTGCATATTATATCAAATAATATCACTCTAATTAATATAATTTTGTATAAAAAATTATACTTAAAACACATCGAGTAAGTTTCTAGGTTATGATAAGACCGGAAACAAAGTTTAGGAAATGACACTAATAGTTACTAAGTCTGTTGTTAATTGCAGAGTAGCTTTCAGATTTTCGAAAGTTTGTTACAAATGATGAAGCTTTTAATGTTCGGATTAAACTTGGAAGTTTTTGTTACCGAAAACTTGATCTTAATACTAAGTCTGTATACGAGACATTAGATATAACGAGATAGGCAACCAAGTATACAGATCCTTTTTTTATAAAATTGCTTAAAAAATTTATAAAATTCTAGATATATTTTCGTTTAGATTCGTTACTAAAAACTTAAAAATAACTTTTTATAACTATATTAAATTATATAATAAAAGAATATTATTTAGATATTCTCTTTAGTACAAAACGAAATTAAATAGGCAACCATATATACACTCGTATTAATTTACTTAAAATATTATTAGACTTTTAATTGGAATAAACCAGATATTATAAAATAATTTTTCGGTTTACGAAAATTGTAATTCTTAAATTTTTTATATCGTCTTCAATTTTAAGTGAAAAGTCGTCTGTCTGTCCGGATTTATTTCTGTCCTGCCTTTCCTTAAAACCTTATTAAAGTTGAATATATATAAAAGCGTTACTAAAAATAAATGCTTAATCTTGAAGCTTTAAATTTTTCAACAACTTTTTTATATCACACATTAATTGAATTAATAATTTATTTATAAAAAAAAAAACAGATTCGTAATATGCCACAGAATCTTTTATTAGCAATGTAGGTTAGCTAGTAGCAACGGTCATAATTTCGCAATTATGGTAGCAAGGTTGCCGTATTAGTTCTAATGTAGGTAAATGTAATATTTTCTATAGACAGTTTATATAAATTCAAACAGCCGGAGCTAACAATAAATTTTGAATATTTTTTTTAGAATAATAAAATAATCGCTAGTTTTATTTCTATAATTTGTACCTGTTCCTAGTTATCGTATTATAATATAAATAATATACGAGATCAGGCTACATTCTGAATATTTTTATATAGCATTAAATATTTTATTAGGAATTTTCTTTTTCACAAACCCAGATTGATAATCCAAATGACCGATAATAAAATAGAACTGGCGACATTATGTTTCTTGACAGGTAATTGTGACTATGGTTATATATCTCATCGCGTGTTGCCAACTAAATTATTTCATTTAATTAAATATATAATAAAAACATTGTTATTGAGAAAATATGATAATTAGGTTTTTACTTCGAGTAAATATGTCATAATTATATATAATTATTAGATAGAAACGAAGTTTTTCATCAGAATCTAGTGTATACTGTTGTTAGACAACTAGTAATACACTTAATAATAATAATTAGTTAGGCAACCAATGATACTACACGTTTTTGTTGAGCAAATTGAAAAAGAAAAAAACATACTTTTATATTTATATATATCAAATATTTTATTTATATTTTAATATACTGTAAAATACAATTTAATTGAATAACATAGTAAATAAATAAATATTTTGTTATTAAAAGCATTTATAACATCGTTAATTTCACGTAGAAAACGTAAATATCCATTAGCATTATAATTTTTTTCTCCAAATTGTTTATTTAATTATATAGTACAGTCAAATTAGGTGAAAATTTATATATTAAATCGGAATATTTGTTATTTAACTATAAAATTCTTATTTATTGGTCGTAATATGAAAATTTGATTTATATTATCGTGTATATATATATATATATATATACAGTATGTCCTCCCATATTTTTCCGACGTAGAAACGTCTTTGAGACGTTACAAAACCAATAAAAATCATAAAAATAAATAAAAGGGATTCCCGATACCGCGAAGAATCGTTATTATCAATAATAATAAAATATACGAGGTATATCAAAAGATATTAACGAATTTAAATTTGTAGTTAAAACACGTGAAAAATTGGCGTAATTTTTAGATTTTCACGCACCCCCCGTACGTTTAAAGGATATTTGGATAGATTTGAACCCCCCGATGCGTTGACCTTGAACGGGGAGACCTATTATACCAATTAACCCTTTAAAGAGTAATTATTGATTCGTTGATGTCCCCTTCCAGCCACAAATTATTCATCCATTCATTAAAAGTGACATCAAGGGCTTAATAAGGGATTAAATTGGGAGACGATGAAAATAACCTCAAATAATAGTCCAACGGAATACTTGAGTTAATTCGAACGAAATTATTGTTTCGAACAACTTTTTTTCGATATTTTTCCAAGTTTGGTGAGTTTATAAAGTGTTTTGTCTTTAATTTTCGTTTTTTTCGCCGTCAATTGAGCTTTTAAAGGTATTAGCATTTCAAACGAAGTTGTTGGACAACATTTGATATAAAATTCATGAAGTTGTACCGTTGTGGAGTTGGAAACTTTTTCTCCAATCACTTTCAACCTCTTCGTTTGTAATTTAGCGTTTACAACAAAAAAATTAACCCAAGAAATATTTATAACCCTATTTTAGTACAGTTAATGTACGTCTAGACTATTTAAAAATTCACTTGGAACAAGTTTAACAAAACAAAATGTGTTGATGGAAAAATTTGACACAATTTTGTAGTTTTTTGTATTGATACAACATCGAAAACGATTTAGAAATAAAAAATTAAAAATTAGGCCGGTCCGTTATTATGTAAATTGCATTAAAATGTCTTATACGAGGTCTGGTTAATAAATAACGAGACTGGTTACGAAAAAAGGGGTTTTATTATGAAAATCATTGTTTATACGAATGCTTCCCTTCAATATACTTCCCCACCCCCATCACAAACCTTCCAGATCAGGTTAAGAGTCAGATTTTTTGACACAAACTGTAAAAATTCACTTGGAACAAGTTGAACAAACCAAAAGGAGTTAATGGAGAAATTTGACACAATTTTGTAATTTTTTGTATTGATACAACATAAAAAACGATTTAGAAATAAAAAATTGTGAATTAGGCCGGTCCGTTATTATGTAAATTGCATTAAAATGTCTTATACGAGGTCTGGTTATTAAATAACGAGACTGGTTACGAAAAAAGGGGTTTTATTATGAAAATCATTGTTTATACGAATGCTTCCCTTCAATTTACTTCCCCACCCCCATCACAAACCTTCCAGATCAGGTTAAGAGTCAGATTTTTTGGCACAAACTTTAAAAATTCACTTGGAACAAGTTGAACAAACCAAAAGGAGTTGATGGAGAAATTTGACACAATTTTGTAATTTTTTGTATTGATACAACATAAAAAACGATTTAGAAATAAAAAATTGTGAATTAGGCCGGTCCGTTATTATGTAAATTGCATTAAAATGTCTTATACGAGGTCTGGTTATTAAATAACGAGACTGGTTACGAAAAAAGGGGTTTTATTATGAAAATCATTGTTTATACGAATGCTTCCCTTCAATATACTTCCCCACCCCCATCACAAACCTTCCAGATCAGGTCAGGAGTCAGATTTTTTGGCACAAACTTCGTTATCTTCAGGGCTCTACACCAAAAGGCTTAAAACACTCGCACGAGATAGAGAATCATCCCCGTAGGCCTGTTGCGACAATTTATAGCACTCAGTCGGAGTTTTTTTCAATATTTCCTAATAAAACTAGAAGAAAATTCAAATTTAATCACCTAAATGTATCGGTAACATTGACGGCACCTTGTACTATATTTATATACATATTTGGAAAGCAATTTTAGTTAATTTACGATTCTGATTCGTTGTTAATTTGTATAGTTTTTGTAAGAATTGAAATTTTCTTGCGTGAACCGAAAGGATTGAATTGAAACACCGTCCGATTCGAATCCCGTGCGTTGAAGATGACGCCTGCGTTCCGACGCCAAGAACGCGTCAGCCGGGACGCCGAACAGTCTGTCTGTGGACGCCAAGGTCGCGGGTTGATGTGCACAACGGATTTCTGTTGATACAACACTTCCAAATGAAACAGAAAGACATTGGACTAATCGTAACTGTTTAGTGATAGTTTTTCGATTTTTTTTGGGAGCTGTATGTGGAAATTATGGATTTTTTTGGGTTTTCGGATGAATTCGATCTAATCGTAAGTATTTTTGAACATGGTTGACAAATTTTCATTGATAATATGTCATTATTTAGCGTGAATCGTGATGACCATTCAATTTTTCTTGTAAAACGTCTATAACCTCAATTTCTGGCAACATCTCAATCTCTACAAAACACTAAAAGCGTATTAATCAATCAAATGATGTAAATACGAATACTATTCACTTCTGTTTGCTGTACTAATCATTTGATGTACTAAATAGTCAATAGGCTTCAGTTTTTGACAATTTCTACAACAGTGTATATCTCCATGATGGATTTTAATAGATTATTTGATTGAGAAAAAGAAGATTCTTCTTTTTTTATTTTGAAAATACCATAAAGTTCGTTTTGATCATAGATCTATAACTATTAACTTTGAAGTTTCTACAGAAAGTACAAAAAACTTGTATTGAATTCATCGGTTTATATTTTTGTTTGGGACAACCTGTATTATGAAATTATGTCATTAAATTATTTTTATTTGCATACTGTATCATTAAAAATCTCTATTTTTCTTATAACAACAGTTTTTAATATGTTTTTAGAATTTCTAATATAATTTTTTCGAATAATGGTAAAAATAATTAGTTGCCCACCCGGTATATCCATAAAGTGAAGAATTTTTGAAACCCCAATCTTCATAAAACCGGCTTTTTCCAATGAGAAATCTCATTGAGGATGAAATTTGTGAATTTAGGTAATAAAAAGGTGAATAACACGAAATTTTTTCCAAAAAATCGATGCTACGATCTTGTTTGCAGATGTAATTGACTTCTTGGTTCTTCCTTTGCAATCCAGCTTTTTCATGTCCAAAATTTCTTCAACATTTTTGGGGTAATAACCTCATTTGATCGACCACTGGGCTGCTAGTCTCCGTAAATCGTACAGTCTCGTCTAAACGCCGCTATTTATATTGATGGTTGCCAAACATATACCAAACAACGTTGCATCTTCAAATTCTAAACATATTCTGTATAGATTGGATATTTGCAACGTTTTCGGTTGGATGAACTTTTTAATTGTCAGGTGTTTTAGTTGAATGGGCTTTAATTAAATAGGTGGCGTTTAACAGCTTCGTTATTGAGTTTCAATAGGACCGTTTCGAGGCAAATATTATACAAAATCTATTAGAAATTATCTATTATATCACAAATTACGTAGTCGTAGTGCTAAAATCCACTGTGGCATCATCTGCTTAAGTTAAGAGAGATAAAAGACATTATTGACATTAAAAAAAGATGTATATCGTCCGAAATGGGAAATAAGACCCACCAGGAGCTTCAAAATAACCTCAAAAAACCTCATTTGTTGAAAATAAACGTGAAGTATTGATCGACGATTTAAGAAACCAAATATAGTAACTCAGATCGATGGATCCGGAGTTCTGCCTTCTACAGTCAAAAGGAAATTAAAATTTTTATGGAACGATGAATAAAAGTTTGAGGTTATCGAGTTTAGTAACGTTTGTGCGCAGGTCAAAGCGTCCATGTGTAAATCCGACTGAAAAACAAGGAAGAGATTCCGTGACGTACTAGGAATGTCCTGGAGGACTTCAGAATCAATTCGATGGAGTTATTGTGAAACAGGACCGTCAGGAATATCCTGAAAAAGGAAATAAACGACGATTATTCATCGAAATAGATTCTAATGGTATTTAAAACATTATTTGAAATGATTTTGTTTTGAAGCAATCGCAGAATGAAAACCGAGTTTCCAGGGATATTTGGAGGTGCTTAATTTGCATGTTGTCGTGTTAAATAACGGCTAGGGACGTAGGGACGTTAATTGTTTTCGTTGGAAGATTGAAACGCACTTCAAGGACCTCAAACCATCAACAAGTTTACATGCATCATATTTATAATTAAATAACTTCATTTAGTTACTGTTCTGAGTCTTCGAGATCAGATCAGGGCTTAAATAACGTATTTAATTTAATTTCCAATTACTTTCGTCTCTCAAAATATCCCATTTTAGATCTTCTTGATAAAATATTTAACAATGGACTCTAAAAATATCTTTTGTATCAAAGTCGTTGGGGAAAATCGATATTTTCCTTTAACAAACTTTCAGGATGCGATATTTGGACCTGTCGCAGATATAACTGAGACTATAATATAAAAAACTATACGTGAAATTAATCAGTTTGCTGTCGCAGTATTTTAGTTTCGATTCGATCAGGAATTCGAGTCGGATCATTATGATTAAGGTTTGAAATATGGCAACACTGATACGAATATGGTTTTGTACAACAAAAACTTTGATTTGACGGTAGATTATGAATGTTTATATGGAATTCCGGTCCTGAATCGAATCAAAATCTTTATTATAAACTTTCGAGTATGTTATTTGTCACAGCGGGAGTTCGTCGCTTCCTGTCCTTTTCGAATATCCTGTAGGACTTCTCTTGAGAGACAGAAAGATATTGAAAGTTTTATTAGAGACGTCCGTTTTTCTTTTCGGAAATTTATATGAAAATCGTTCGATCTACGACGTGTTTTTCGTGCCATATACTTCAGACAGGCAATTTCAAACTTCGGTTCACATTTTGGCGAGGGTCTCATTTTAAACAAAAATTTTACACTACGTGGAAAAGGAAAGTTTCAAATTTTGTTTATAAAACGAAATATTATATATTATGAAACTATTAATGCTAAAAAAATTATAAAGGAATCGATATATAAAGGAAATAATTACTTAGAATTGATTTGTATGTTTAGATCAGAAAGAAATGTCAAATTTGACACTCGAGCGTCTCCATGGGCTTGGGCTCCACATTAAACTGTTGGTATCCATTGGAGTATAGTCTCCACTCGATAAGGATACAGGAAAACGACAATTTTGACAGATAATTTGATTAAATAACAACGTTTGAAAATCTGATTAAATCTTGATACGATTTGGCAACTTTAATGGACTCCATGGGCTTGGGCTCCACATTAAACTATTGGTATCCATTGGAGTATAGTTTCCACTCGATTAGGATACAGGAAAATGACAATTTTGACAGATAATTCGATTAAATAACAACGTTTGAAAATCTGATTAAATCTTGATACGATTTGGCAACTTTAATGGACTCCATGGGCTTGGGCTCCACATAAAACTATTGGTATCCATTGGAATATAGTTTCCACTCGATAAGGATACAGAAAAACGACAATTTTGACAGATAATTCGATTAAATAACAACGTTTGAAAATCTGATTAAATCTTGATACGATTTGGCAACTTTAATGGACTCCATGGGCTTGGGCTCCACATAAAACTATTGGTATCCATTGGAATATAGTCTCCACTCGATAAGGATACAGAAAAACGACAATTTTGACAGATAATTCGATTAAATAACAACGTTTGAAAATCTGATTAAATCTTGAAACAATTTGGCAACTTTAATGGACTCCATGGGCTTAGGCTCCACATAAAACTATTGGTATCCATTGGAGTATAGTCTCCACTCGATAAGGATACAGAAAAACGACAATTTTGACAGATAATTCGATTAAATAACAACGTTTGAAAATCTGATTAAATCTTGAAACAATTTGGCAACTTTAATGGACTCCATGGGCTTGGGCTCCACATAAAACTATTGGTATCCATTGGAGTATAGTCTTCACTCGATTAGGATACAGGAAAACGACAATTTTGACAGATAATTCGATTAAATAACAACGTTTGAAAATCTGATTAAATCTTGATACGATTTGGCAACTTTAATGGACTCCATGGGCTTGGGCTCCACATAAAACTATTGGTATCCATTGGAATATAGTCTCCACTCGATAAGGATACAGAAAAACGACAATTTTGACAGATAATTCGATTAAATAACAACGTTTGAAAATCTGATTAAATCTTGAAACAATTTGGCAACTTTAATGGACTCCATGGGCTTAGGCTCCACATAAAACTATTGGTATCCATTGGAGTATAGTCTCCACTCGATAAGGATACAGAAAAACGACAATTTTGACAGATAATTCGATTAAATAACAACGTTTGAAAATCTGATTAAATCTTGAAACAATTTGGCAACTTTAATGGACTCCATGGGCTTGGGCTCCACATAAAACTATTGGTATCCATTGGAGTATAGTCTTCACTCGATTAGGATACAGGAAAACGACAATTTTGACAGATAATTCGATTAAATAACAACGTTTGAAAATCTGATTAAATCTTGATACGATTTGGCAACTTTAATGGACTCCATGGGCTTAGGCTCCACATAAAACTATTGGTATCCATTGGAGTATAGTCTCCACTCGATAAGGATACAGAAAAACGACAATTTTGACAGATAATTCGATTAAATAACAACGTTTGAAAATCTGATTAAATCTTGATACGATTTGGCAACTTTAATGGACTCCATGGGCTTGGGCTCCACATTAAACTATTGGTATCCATTGGAGTATAGTTTCCACTCGATTAGGATACAGGAAAATGACAATTTTGACAGATAATTCGATTAAATAACAACGTTTGAAAATCTGATTAAATCTTGATACGATTTGGCAACTTTAATGGACTCCATGGGCTTGGGCTCCACATTAAACTGTTGGTATCCATTGGAGTAGAATCTTCATAGAAGAATAGCTCCATATATTGGGCAAAGATCCTTGAATGAGGCTTCTGAAGTAAATTTCGTGAAGCTAAACCAAAATGTCTGACGGAGGCTTTTTTGACGTGGTTTCCAGCAATTCTAGAAGCCGGATGAGCAGCGAGAGTTGTCAATAACACTCATTCCAAAATATCTTTTTTTTCCGGGAACTAAAACCTTCAACATTTCGTGTTATAGTTTATAGTTTCAAGAGTATCTGGAAATAAAAAAATAAATAGTTTTTCTAGCACAAAAGTTCATTACAATCCACAACTCTTCAAAACCGTTCGTTTCAACGTTGTTAATTACAGTAGTTTGGTGGAGTTTGGAGTTTTCACCTACTTTCCCACTAACGATAATCGCGCCAACACGCTTCCAACTAAACCTCCAATCCTTTCAGGCATCAGATTAATTAATTTCGAAAGTTTTTACCAAGAAATTGATCAGAAGGAAATATTTCGAGTCTTGTATAATTTCTATACACTAAATTATGAATTTTAAATTGATGATCACAATTTATGATAATTTTTTTCGGAATGTTTCTTTATGGCGAACGGTTTTCTTACAATCTTCATATCTCTTAAACCATAAATTTAATCGAGTTGAACAAAGAGTAACTTTTTGTTAAAAAATCGTTAAATCATTCATCTCAACTATCTTTATATTATACAGGTTGTCCCTGTAAAAGTTACGGATTGTTATATGAACTCCGCGGGTCAAATTTTTTGCATTAAGTACCGGAAAACCCTGTATATTCAATTAAACTCGTAACCAACAATATTTAGAACGTTTTTCTTCGATACTGCAACATTTATAGAAAGGACAATAAATCCGGGAAACTTCCTAATTTACAAGCTACAGAACGGAAGGAATAGCGAGAAAAATCGATTTACTGCTATTTCCATTTAAAAGCGTCTCCGAAATAAATAGAAAAGGAAAGAAATGTGTGCCACGCGGGCTTTGAGCACGTAAAAATTCTCAAAGTATACTTATTTTTCATGATCGGACGTAGAACCTTTTTTTTCACGGCGTTTTAACTTAAAATATCCAACAAAAAAATTATTTTTCGTAAAATTTGAAAATAAAATTAATTTTGGCCGTTTCTAAATATTAAAATTTGAAAAAACGCATCTCAAAATAGTAATAATACGAGGGATTGTCTAAAAATATTCGGATATAACCAAAAAAAACAAAATACGAGGTGCGGTTGATAAATAACGAGATTTATTGTATGAAATATTTTATTTGTTAAATTTTTCGTTTCTTAGCCTTTTTTTATTTGATTTTATTAATAAATTATCGTGATTTTGAGTCTCTAGTAAATAAAATTTCGTTTAAAAACACATAATATTGACGTATCCACTACTTTTCGGTCTTTATCAAAATATACTAGAAAAAAAGACCTAAAATTAGATAATTCATCAACAAAATCTTTAATATTTACCCCTCCCTTATATTTACATAGTTTTTTAAAATCCTTTTCTATCAAACATTCACGTAAATTTATTTTTTTAACATATTGCTGGCGGCGCATCGTTTTGCCTTTCGCCAAATTTTAAAATTCCAGTTTCTTCCTTCGATTTAATACACATTTGACTTTAGGAAAAGTCACACGGTGCAAAATCCTGCGAATAGAGCGAGTAATCTAAAACTAGGACGTTGTTCTTGTTTACAAACGTCTTGAACGACAATCCGGGGAATATCTTGATGAAGAATCCACATAATTCAATAAGAATTCAAAAATAATACTGTTGGTGTACAATTTAATCTTCATCAACCCGATGAATACCATAATTGCTTTCTAGATATCTCTATCGGTAGCTACGGCTACACTGATTTGTTTATAAGCTCTTGGTGGCGTTTTCTACGTCTTTAGATGACTCAAACAGCTCTTAAGTTCGGTTGATCTGAGAAAGAGGGAGAAAGAAAGATATAAAACCTCATATTCACTCAAATTTCTAACCTCAAATTGTTGCTTAAATCAGCAGCATCAAATTTTAGTAAAATAAGTAAAAGACCTTACAGTGGAAGATGGAAGGGCGCAAAAATGGGGGTTTATTTCTGTCAAACACTCGGTTTTCCCACATCAAACTTTCTAATACAGTTTGAGCAACTGCTACGGCTACACTGATTCGTTTACAGACGCGATTTATAGATTATCAACTCTTGAAACTTCCTTTTGAAGCTATCGAGTTTTAATTTACTTCATTGGGCTTCGTTGATACTTCAATAGGCTCTTGGTGGCGTTTTCTACGTCTTTAGATGACTCAAACAACTCTTAAGTTCGGTTGATCTGAGAAAGAGGGAGAAGGAAAGATATAAAACCTCATATCCACTCAAATTTCTAACCTCAAATTGTTTCTTAAATCAGCAGCATCAAATTTTAGTAAAATAAGTAAAAGACCTTGCAGTGGAAGATGAAAGGGCGCAAAAATGGGGGTTTATTTCTGTCAAACACTCGGTTTGAGCAACTACCGCCATCTTTAGATCAGGATGTTGATATATAAAGTTTAATTTACAGATATTTACGTCTTTGGAATATATTTACAAATTTTATCTGGATTAATATTAGATAATATGGTATTTTCATGGTATATTGCGAGTTGGGGGTTTTTTAAAAACATCCCTTCTATAATCACATCTAAGGGCACGTGTCCAACGGAATATAATATATCGGATTCTGTATAAAGGTTGAATAAATATCCAGGAAGCAGTCCAAGGTGGATTTATACATATAAAAGCATTTTTATGTGACCTATTTCATATTTGTGTGAGGTTAGGTTTTGTGGTAGTTAGAAATCTTCAGATCTACTTTTGGGATTTATGTAAAACCTTTGGTAGATTAGGGATTTTATTTTGATGTGATTTTTTTCACGAAGTCGTATATGAAAATGATGAAAGTTTTTAAAAAAAATGTTTAGTTGACGAAAAAATCTTTGATTTTCATCAAAAATTTGTGGAATGTTTTAGATATGTTTCGGTGGTTGGAATATTTCTTCAGTACGTTTATCTCCAGTTTTATTTCTTCTTTTTGATGAGGAAAATGTGGAATTTTGTTTTTTTTTCAAAATATACAAATTTTTTGATGTTTTTTCGAAATATTTGGGGATTTTGTGCAATTTCTTGAAAATATTCTCGGATTTTATGAAAATTTTTAGAAATTTTTGGGAATATCAAGCGATTTTCGAAAATATGGTTTTATTGAATTTTTAGAAATTATTTGGTGACTTTTTTTCGAAATATTTGATATTATTTATTGATTTTTAGAAATGACGAGCTATTTTGTGGCAGTTTTTATATGAAAATCGATTTATTTAGCTATTTCTTGTCTGAATTTGAAATTTTTCGGAATATTTAGCGATTTTTTGAAAATATTTGACGTGCTTTTGGAAAAATTCAGCGATTTTTTCGAAATAGTTGATGTTTTTTCCTAAATATTAACAGAAATTTAGCAATTTCTTGACTAAATTTGGAGTTTTTGGAAATGTGTATCAAAATTTGGCGATTTATTGATCAAATTTGGAGTTTTTTTGAAATATTTGGCGATATTATGGAAATATTCGATATTTTTTTAAAATATTCATGCAAATTTAGCGATTTCTCAACTAAATTTGGAATTTTGCGAAATACTCAGCAATATTTTGGAAATATTTGATTTTTTTTCCAAAATATGAATAGAAATTTAGCAATTTCTTGACTAAATTTGAAATTTTTCGAAATACTTCAAAATTTTTTGATAAAATTTTAATTTTTTAAAACAAATTAACAATTTTTTAAATATTTAATAGTTATTTCAAACCTGTAATGATTTTTTTCAAGTATTCAGTGATTTTTCCAAATTTTTACTGATTTTGTTCAAATATTTGTGATTTTCTCAAATATTTGGTACCTTTTTAGAATATTTAGTGATTTTTTCAGATATATAGTGATTGTTTTCAAGCGTATCGTGATTTCTTTCAAACTTTTCACGTTTTAATCAAACATTTAGTGATTCTTCTAGCATTACCAAATAATGATTTTTTTAAAAGAAATAGTGATTTTTTCAATTCCTTGGCGATTTTTTAAAACCTCTAATGATTCTTTCCAAATATTCAGTGATTTTTTCGAATATTTAGTGATTCTTCAAGCATTACCAAATGTTTTCAAAACATTAGTGATTTTATTAAAACAAATAGTGATTTTTTCTATCCTTTAGCGATTTTTTCGAAACATTTAATGATTCTTCAAGCATTACCAAATGTTTTCAAAACATTAGTGATTTTATTAAAATAAATAGTGATTTTTTCTATCCTTTAGCGATTTTTTCGAAACATTTAGTGATCCTTCAAGTATTACCAAATGTTTTCAAAACATTAGTGATTTTATTAAAACAAATAGTGATTTTTTCTATCCTTTAGCGATTTTTTCGAAACATTTAGTGATTCTTCAAGCATTACCAAATGTTTTCAAACCATTAGTGATTTTATTAAAACAAATAGTGATTTTTTCAATCTTTTAGCGATTTTTTCGAATCATTCAGCGATTTTTCCAAGCATTTAGTGATTTTTTCCAAACATTTCATGTTTTAATCAAACATTCAGTGATTCTTCAAGCATTACCAAATGTTTTCAAACCATTAGTGATTTTATTAAAACAAATAGTGATTTTTTCAATCTTTTAGCGATTTTTTCGAATCATTCAGTGATTTTTCCAAGCATTTAGTCATTTTCTTCAAACATTTCATGTTTTAATCAAACATTCAGTGACTCTTCAAGCATTACCAAATGTTTTCAAACCATTAGTGATTTTATTAAAACAAATAGTGATTTTTTCAATCTTTTAGCGATTTTTTCGAAACATTCAGTGATTTTTCCAAGCATTTAGTCATTTTCTTCAAACATTTCATGTTTTAATCACACATTCAGTGACTCTTCAAGCATTACCAAATGTTTTCAAACCATTAGTGATTTTATTAAAACAAATAGTGATTTTTTCAATCTTTTAGCGATTTTTTCGAAACATTCAGTGATTTTTCCAAGCATTTAGTCATTTTCTTCAAACATTTCATGTTTTAATCACACATTCAGTGACTCATCAAGCATTACCAAATGTTTTCAAAACATTAGTGATTTTATTAAAACAAATAGTGATTTTTTCTATCCTTTAGCGATTTTTTCGAAACATTTAATGATTCTTCAAGCATTACCAAATGTTTTCAAAACATTAGTGATTTTATTAAAATAAATAGTGATTTTTTCTATCCTTTAGCGATTTTTTCGAAACATTTAGTGATTCTTCAAGCATTACCAAATGTTTTCAAAACATTAGTGATTTTATTAAAATAAATAGTGATTTTTTCTATCCTTTAGCGATTTTTTCGAAACATTTAGTGATCCTTCAAGTATTACCAAATGTTTTCAAAACATTAGTGATTTTATTAAAACAAATAGTGATTTTTTCTATCCTTTAGCGATTTTTTCGAAACATTTAGTGATTCTTCAAGCATTACCAAATGTTTTCAAACCATTAGTGATTTTATTAAAACAAATAGTGATTTTTTCAATCTTTTAGCGATTTTTTCGAATCATTCAGTGATTTTTCCAAGCATTTAGTCATTTTCTTCAAACATTTCATGTTTTAATCAAACATTCAGTGATTCTTCAAGCATTACCAAATGTTTTCAAACCATTAGTGATTTGATTTGAACAAATAGTGATTTTTTCTATCCTTTAGCGATTTTTTCGAAACATTTAATGATTCTTCAAGCATTACCAAATGTTTTCAAAACATTAGTGATTTTATTAAAACAAATAGTGATTTTTTCTATCCTTTAGCGATTTTTTCGAAACATTTAATGATTCTTCAAGCATTACCAAATGTTTTCAAAACATTAGTGATTTTATTAAAATAAATAGTGATTTTTTCTATCCTTTAGCGATTTTTTCGAAACATTTAGTGATTCTTCAAGCATTACCAAATGTTTTCAAACCATTAGTGATTTTATTAAAACAAATAGTGATTTTTTCAATCTTTTAGCGATTTTTTCGAATCATTCAGCGATTTTTCCAAGCATTTAGTGATTTTTTCCAAACATTTCATGTTTTAATCAAACATTCAGTGATTCTTCAAGCATTACCAAATGTTTTCAAACCATTAGTGATTTTATTAAAACAAATAGTGATTTTTTCAATCTTTTAGCGATTTTTTCGAATCATTCAGCGATTTTTCCAAGCATTTAGTGATTTTTTCCAAACATTTCATGTTTTAATCAAACATTCAGTGATTCTTCAAGCATTACCAAATGTTTTCAAACCATTAGTGATTTTATTAAAACAAATAGTGATTTTTTCAATCTTTTAGCGATTTTTTCGAATCATTCAGTGATTTTTCCAAGCATTTAGTCATTTTCTTCAAACATTTCATGTTTTAATCACACATTCAGTGACTCATCAAGCATTACCAAATGTTTTCAAACCATTAGTGATTTTATTAAAACAAATAGTGATTTTTTCAATCTTTTAGCGATTTTTTCGAAACATTCAGTGATTTTTTCAAGCATTTAGTGATTTTTTCAATCTTTTAGCGAGTTTTTCGAAACATTCAGTGATTTTTCCAAGCATTTAGTGATTTTTTCAATCTTTTAGCGAGTTTTTCGAAACATTCAGTGATTTTTCCAAGCATTTAGTGATTTTTTTCAAACATTTCACGTTTTAATCAAACATTCAGTGATTCTTCAAGCATTACCAAATGTTTTCAAACCATTAGTGATTTTATTAAAACAAATAGTGATTTTTTCAATCTTTTAGCGATTTTTTCGAATCATTCAGTGATTTTTCCAAGCATTTAGTCATTTTCTTCAAACATTTCATGTTTTAATCAAACATTCAGTGATTCTTCAAGCATTACCAAATGTTTTCAAACCATTAGTGATTTTATTAAAACAAATAGTGATTTTTTCAATCTTTTAGCGATTTTTTCGAATCATTCAGTGATTTTTCCAAGCATTTAGTCATTTTCTTCAAACATTTCATGTTTTAATCAAACATTCAGTGACTCTTCAAGCATTACCAAATGTTTTCAAACCATTAGTGATTTTATTAAAACAAATAGTGATTTTTTCAATCTTTTAGCGATTTTTTCGAAACATTCAGTGATTTTTCCAAGCATTTAGTCATTTTCTTCAAACATTTCATGTTTTAATCACACATTCAGTGACTCTTCAAGCATTACCAAATGTTTTCAAACCATTAGTGATTTTATTAAAACAAATAGTGATTTTTTCAATCTTTTAGCGATTTTTTCGAAACATTCAGTGATTTTTCCAAGCATTTAGTCATTTTCTTCAAACATTTCATGTTTTAATCACACATTCAGTGACTCATCAAGCATTACCAAATGTTTTCAAACCATTAGTGATTTTATTAAAACAAATAGTGATTTTTTCAATCTTTTAGCGATTTTTTCGAAACATTCAGTGATTTTTCCAAGCATTTAGTGATTTTTTCAATCTTTTAGCGAGTTTTTCGAAACATTCAGTGATTTTTCCAAGCATTTAGTGATTTTTTCAATCTTTTAGCGAGTTTTTCGAAACATTCAGTGATTTTTCCAAGCATTTAGTGATTTTTTTCAAACATTTCACGTTTTAATCAAACATTCAGTGATTCTTCAAGCATTCCCAAATGTTTTCAAACCATTAGTGATTTTATTAAAACAAATAGTGATTTTTTCAATCTTTTAGCGATTTTTTCGAATCATTCAGTGATTTTTCCAAGCATTTAGTCATTTTCTTCAAACATTTCATGTTTTAATCAAACATTCAGTGATTCTTCAAGCATTACCAAATGTTTTCAAACCATTAGTGATTTTATTAAAACAAATAGTGATTTTTTCAATCTTATAGTGATTTTTTCGAAACATTCAGTGATTTTTCCAAGCTTTTAGTGATTTTTTTCAAACATTTCACGTTTTAATCAAACATTCAGTGATTCTTCAAGCATTCCCAAATGTTTTCAACCCTTTAGCGATTTTTTCAATCCTTTAGCGATTTTTTCGAAACATTTAGTGATTCTTCAAGCATTACCAAATGTTTTCAAACCATTAGTGATTTTATTAAAACAAATAGTGATTTTTTCAATCTTTTAGCGATTTTTTCGAATCATTCAGCGATTTTTCCAAGCATTTAGTGATTTTTTCCAAACATTTCATGTTTTAATCAAACATTCAGTGATTCTTCAAGCATTACCAAATGTTTTCAAACCATTAGTGATTTTATTAAAACAAATAGTGATTTTTTCAATCTTTTAGTGATTTTTTCGAAACATTCAGTGATTTTTCCAAGCATTTAGTGATTTTTTTCAAACATTTCACGTTTTAATCAAACATTCAGTGACTCTTCAAGCATTACCAAATGTTTTCAAACCATTAGTGATTTTATTAAAACAAATAGTGATTTTTTCAATCTTTTAGTGATTTTTTCGAAACATTCAGTGATTTTTCCAAGCATTTAGTGATTTTTTTCAAACATTTCACGTTTTAATCAAACATTCAGTGACTCTTCAAGCATTACCAAATGTTTTCAAACCATTAGTGATTTTATTAAAACAAATAGTGATTTTTTCAATCTTTTAGCGATTTTTTCGAAACATTCAGTGATTTTTCCAAGCATTTAGTCATTTTCTTCAAACATTTCATGTTTTAATCACACATTCAGTGACTCTTCAAGCATTACCAAATGTTTTCAAACCATTAGTGATTTTTTTAAAACAAATAGTGATTTTTTCAATCTTTTAGCGATTTTTTCGAAACATTCAGTGATTTTTCCAAGCATTTAGTCATTTTCTTCAAACATTTCATGTTTTAATCACACATTCAGTGACTCATCAAGCATTACCAAATGTTTTCAAACCATTAGTGATTTTATTAAAACAAATAGTGATTTTTTCAATCTTTTAGCGATTTTTTCGAAACATTCAGTGATTTTTTCAAGCATTTAGTGATTTTTTCAATCTTTTAGCGAGTTTTTCGAAACATTCAGTGATTTTTCCAAGCATTTAGTGATTTTTTCAATCTTTTAGCGAGTTTTTCGAAACATTCAGTGATTTTTCCAAGCATTTAGTGATTTTTTTCAAACATTTCACGTTTTAATCAAACATTCAGTGATTCTTCAAGCATTACCAAATGTTTTCAAACCATTAGTGATTTTATTAAAACAAATAGTGATTTTTTCAATCTTTTAGCGATTTTTTCGAATCATTCAGTGATTTTTCCAAGCATTTAGTCATTTTCTTCAAACATTTCATGTTTTAATCAAACATTCAGTGATTCTTCAAGCATTACCAAATGTTTTCAAACCATTAGTGATTTTATTAAAACAAATAGTGATTTTTTCAATCTTTTAGCGATTTTTTCGAAACATTCAGTGATTTTTCCAAGCATTTAGTGATTTTTTTCAAACATTTCACGTTTTAATCAAACATTCAGTGATTCTTCAAGCATTCCCAAATGTTTTCAAGCCTTTAGCGATTTTTTCAATCCTTTAGCGATTTTTCCAGTTGTTTTTTCAATCTTTAAGCGATTTTTTCCATATATTTCGTTAACTAGTATATAAAATAATAAAATATTGACGTATTTTGATATCGCACATTGTATAACTAAAAGCGATACATCAAAAATAACGTCATATATGGGTGATTCCATTATAACTGTGATATTCAATGTCCTGTATTGTTTTTTTGTACTAGTCAATAATTAATAATCAATTAATAAAAATTTTGTGTTAATTGAATAATTCTTAAGATATTTAAACATTATTTTTATACAATATAACTTGCCACTTAAAGAAAACTTATACTACATCACTTGAATGTCAGTACCGTGTCATGTCCATTCCTAGAATTTACCGATAAATTATTAATTTTTTTTGTCGTAACAAATGATTTAAACTAATTACCTTATAAATTCTAATGTTTATGATCAAACTGAGGAAAATTGATGCACTTGTTGTTTAATATCTTAAGTTACCATGTCAGTACCGTGGATAAATGAGTCAGTACCGTGGAACTCAAAATCCGACATTTGTGTCTTGCTCGTGATACTTTGAAGTTGTAGTAAATTCCTCTTAGAGTTTTATTTTTACAGTAAAATAGATGAATAATATGCATAAAAAAGTTAGAAAAGTTAAATTTTAAAATCTTGAAATTTTGAATACAAAAAATCACAGTTAGAACGGAATCACCCATATATAAACCGTTGTGGTATTAATTCAGATTTCATCTAACCCCACATGAAAAAAGTTCATAGGTGTTAAATCGGGACCGCGTGGAGTCCAATTTAATCCGCCTCGCTTGTAAATCAATTTTCCGTGAAAACAAATCTCGTATCCGAAATTTTTTCCCTCCGATCGATATCCGGAAGCTTCAATTCTTAACCTCGAACTCCGCGATTTTGTTTTTACTAAATCTTCGTTTCAATCTTTGATCGCATCAATTTTTTTTCCAGATACCGCATGAAGTACCTTCGGATCAATTATAATCGACCGATAAACGAATAGCCGATTCGTCATAAATCAATCGAATGACTACACAATGATCGTTAATGCTATGGCTTCGTATTCGGCAACAGTTTCGTCAAATCTACCGAGCGTCATACAAAATATCACCGCCCAAAACAAAATCAACGTCACCACCATAGAAAACACGCACCCGAATTGGACGGATTTATTAATTTTAATAATAAAAGGGGGCGTATTTTTCCTTATAATAATCAGCGCGGTTTTGGGCAACGCCCTAGTCATAATAAGCGTCCACAGACATCGCAAATTGAGAGTCATTACCAACTATTACGTAGTGAGTTTAGCGATGGCGGATATGTTGGTAGCACTGTGCGCTATGACGTTTAACGCGAGCGTAGAACTAACCAACGGTAAATGGCTTTTCGGTTACTTCATGTGCGACGTCTACAACAGTTTAGACGTGTACTTTTCGACGGCTAGTATATTGCATTTATGTTGTATAAGCGTCGATAGATATTACGCTATAGTTAGACCGTTGGAATACCCCATAACCATGACCCACAACACCGTATCTTTCATGCTGGCCAACGTATGGGTGTTACCGGCTCTAATCAGCTTCACGCCGATATTCCTCGGCTGGTACACCACCGACGAACATCAACATTTCAGAATGAACCATCCGGACGTTTGCAATTTCATCACCAACAAATATTACGCTGTCATAAGTAGTTCTATAAGTTTCTGGATACCGGGTATAGTTATGGTTACCATGTATTGTAGGATATATAAAGAGGCCGTTCGGCAAAGGAAGGCTCTCACTAGGACTTCGTCGAATATCATTTTGAATTCGATTCATCAACATAGAACGTCGTATCGAGATCGATTCGGCGAACATTATCTTCATCCTTCCGATGGGGAATTGACGACCATCGGTCAGATTAACGGAAGGAGGAGTACCAGTTCCGGTTCGGCTGGATCTTACGGTACCACAATCACGGAATTTAACACCGCGATCAATTCGAGAGACAGTAAAGCGGCTACCGAATTGAACGTGAACGGTAAGTGCCGGTTTTTTATTTAGGAGATTGATAACTTTTCGTATAACCCGGTATATTTCGAATGATTTATGTGGTTGATTGGAATGGAGTCGGTAGATGGTACGAGAATCGCCTCTGTTATTAGATTTCGTTCTTTGATTAACTTTCCTTGGGAATTTGATTCCATTTGAACTTATACATAGTTGCCACGTGTAAATGTATCTGAACGAATTATATTTTATTCAAGTTGGTAATATTGGTGAACGGTAACTTTGTTTTTATTCGTATGGTGTATGGAGATTGGAGCATTGCAGGAAAATAACCTGGTGGATTCAAATAAAGGCTATTATGTTAACAAACCGGATTCGCGAAGCATTTCAAAGATAAAAATGACGAGGAAGCAGGTCCTGGTAGATACAAACCGAGTATCTTGAATTTCTTGATACCAAAACGAGTTCTGATTACGAAAATGTTGATAGTATGTAAGATTCTAGAAGAAGATCTCCGGAATGGTTGAAATATGAGTTCATTGTACTCCTTAAGCAACCAGGTGTCAAAAAATACGACGTTTATCGTAGAATCAGTCTTATGAACCGTGATTTGAACCTTGGAAAACAATTTGAAGACTAAAAATACAATTTTGAGATAAAAAATGACGAGGAAGCAGGTCCTGGTAGCTACAAACCGAGTATCTTGAACTTCTTGATACCAAAACGAGTTCTGTTTACGAAAATGTTGATAGTATGTAAGATTCTAGAAGAAGATCTCCAGAATGTTTGAAATATGAGTTCATTGCACTCCTCAAGCAACCAGGTGTCAAAAAATACGAAGTTTACCGTAGAATCAGTCTCATGAACCGTGATTTGAACCTTGGAAAACAATTTGAAGACTAAAAATACAATTTTGAGATAAAAAATGACGAGGAAGCAGGTCCTGGTAGCTACAAACCGAGTATCTTGAATTTCTTGATACCAAAACAAGTTCTGATTACGACGATGTTGATAGTATGTAAGATTCTAGAAGAAGATCTGCAGAATGGTTGAAATATGAATTCATTGCACTCCTCAAGCAACCAGGATTCAAAAAATACGACGTTTATCGTAGAATCAGTCTTATGAACCGTGATTTGAACCTTGGAAAACAATTTGAAGACTAAAAATACAATTTTGAGATAAAAAATGACGAGGAAGCAGGTCCTGGTAGATACAAACCGAGTATCTTGAACTTCTTGACACCAAAACGAGTTCTGTTTACGAAAATGTTGATAGTATGTAAGATTCTAGAAGAAGATCTCCAGAATGTTTGAAATATGAGTTCATTGCACTCTTTAAGCAACCAGGTGTCAAAAAATACGAAGTTTACCGTAGAATCAGTCTTATGAACCCTGATTTGAACCTTGGAAAACAATTTGAAGACTAAAAATACAATTTTGAGATAAAAAATGACGAGGAAGCAGGTCCTGGTAGCTACAAACCGAGTATCTTGAACTTCTTGATACCAAAACGAGTTCTGTTTACGAAAATGTTGATAGTATGTAAGATTCTAGAAGAAGATCTCCAGAATGTTTGAAATATGAGTTCATTGCACTCCTCAAGCAACCAGGTGTCAAAAAATACGAAGTTTACCGTAGAATCAGTCTCATGAACCGTGATTTGAACCTTGGAAAACAATTTGAAGACTAAAAATACAATTTTGAGATAAAAAATGACGAGGAAGCAGGTCCTGGTAGCTACAAACCGAGTATCTTGAACTTCTTGACACCAAAACGAGTTCTGTTTACGAAAATGTTGATAGTATGTAAGATTCTAGAAGAAGATCTCCAGAATGTTTGAAATATGAGTTCATTGCACTCTTTAAGCAACCAGGTGTCAAAAAATACGAAGTTTACCGTAGAATCAGTCTTATGAACCCTGATTTGAACCTTGGAAAACAATTTGAAGACTAAAAATACAATTTTGAGATAAAAAATGACGAGGAAGCAGGTCCTGGTAGCTACAAACCGAGTATCTTGAATTTCTTGATACCAAAACAAGTTCTGATTACGACGATGTTGATAGTATGTAAGATTCTAGAAGAAGATCTGCAGAATGGTTGAAATATGAATTCATTGCACTCCTCAAGCAACCAGGATTCAAAAAATACGACGTTTATCGTAGAATCAGTCTTATGAACCGTGATTTGAACCTTGGAAAACAATTTGAAGACTAAAAATACAATTTTGAGATAAAAAATGACGAGGAAGCAGGTCCTGGTAGCTACAAACCGAGTATCTTGAACTTCTTGACACCAAAACGAGTTCTGTTTACGAAAATGTTGATAGTATGTAAGATTCTAGAAGAAGATCTCCAGAATGTTTGAAATATGAGTTCATTGCACTCTTTAAGCAACCAGGTGTCAAAAAATACGAAGTTTACCGTAGAATCAGTCTTATGAACCCTGATTTGAACCTTGGAAAACAATTTGAAGACTAAAAATACAATTTTGAGATAAAAAATGACGAGGAAGCAGGTCCTGGTAGCTACAAACCGAGTATCTTGAACTTCTTGATACCAAAACGAGTTCTGTTTACGAAAATGTTGATAGTATGTAAGATTCTAGAAGAAGATCTCCAGAATGTTTGAAATATGAGTTCATTGCACTCCTCAAGCAACCAGGTGTCAAAAAATACGAAGTTTACCGTAGAATCAGTCTCATGAACCGTGATTTGAACCTTGGAAAACAATTTGAAGACTAAAAATACAATTTTGAGATAAAAAATGACGAGGAAGCAGGTCCTGGTAGCTACAAACCGAGTATCTTGAATTTCTTGATACCAAAACAAGTTCTGATTACGACGATGTTGATAGTATGTAAGATTCTAGAAGAAGATCTGCAGAATGGTTGAAATATGAATTCATTGCACTCCTCAAGCAACCAGGATTCAAAAAATACGACGTTTATCGTAGAATCAGTCTTATGAACCGTGATTTGAACCTTGGAAAACAATTTGAAGACTAAAAATACAATTTTGAGATAAAAAATGACGAGGAAGCAGGTCCTGGTAGATACAAACCGAGTATCTTGAACTTCTTGACACCAAAACGAGTTCTGTTTACGAAAATGTTGATAGTATGTAAGATTCTAGAAGAAGATCTCCAGAATGTTTGAAATATGAGTTCATTGCACTCTTTAAGCAACCAGGTGTCAAAAAATACGAAGTTTACCGTAGAATCAGTCTTATGAACCCTGATTTGAACCTTGAGAAACAATTTGAAGACTAAAAATGCAATTTTGAAATAAAAAATGACGAGGAAGCAGGTCCTGGTAGCTACAAACCGAGTATCTTGAACTTCTTGACACCAAAACGAGTTCTGTTTACGAAAATGTTGATAGTATGTAAGATTCTAGAAGAAGATCTCCAGAATGTTTGAAATATGAGTTCATTGCACTCTTTAAGCAACCAGGTGTCAAAAAATACGAAGTTTACCGTAGAATCAGTCTTATGAACCCTGATTTGAACCTTGGAAAACAATTTGAAGACTAAAAATACAATTTTGAGATAAAAAATGACGAGGAAGCAGGTCCTGGTAGCTACAAACCGAGTATCTTGAACTTCTTGATACCAAAACGAGTTCTGTTTACGAAAATGTTGATAGTATGTAAGATTCTAGAAGAAGATCTCCAGAATGTTTGAAATATGAGTTCATTGCACTCCTCAAGCAACCAGGTGTCAAAAAATACGAAGTTTACCGTAGAATCAGTCTCATGAACCGTGATTTGAACCTTGGAAAACAATTTGAAGACTAAAAATACAATTTTGAGATAAAAAATGACGAGGAAGCAGGTCCTGGTAGCTACAAACCGAGTATCTTGAACTTCTTGACACCAAAACGAGTTCTGTTTACGAAAATGTTGATAGTATGTAAGATTCTAGAAGAAGATCTCCAGAATGTTTGAAATATGAGTTCATTGCACTCTTTAAGCAACCAGGTGTCAAAAAATACGAAGTTTACCGTAGAATCAGTCTTATGAACCCTGATTTGAACCTTGGAAAACAATTTGAAGACTAAAAATACAATTTTGAGATAAAAAATGACGAGGAAGCAGGTCCTGGTAGCTACAAACCGAGTATCTTGAATTTCTTGATACCAAAACAAGTTCTGATTACGACGATGTTGATAGTATGTAAGATTCTAGAAGAAGATCTGCAGAATGGTTGAAATATGAATTCATTGCACTCCTCAAGCAACCAGGATTCAAAAAATACGACGTTTATCGTAGAATCAGTCTTATGAACCGTGATTTGAACCTTGGAAAACAATTTGAAGACTAAAAATACAATTTTGAGATAAAAAATGACGAGGAAGCAGGTCCTGGTAGCTACAAACCGAGTATCTTGAACTTCTTGACACCAAAACGAGTTCTGTTTACGAAAATGTTGATAGTATGTAAGATTCTAGAAGAAGATCTCCAGAATGTTTGAAATATGAGTTCATTGCACTCTTTAAGCAACCAGGTGTCAAAAAATACGAAGTTTACCGTAGAATCAGTCTTATGAACCCTGATTTGAACCTTGGAAAACAATTTGAAGACTAAAAATACAATTTTGAGATAAAAAATGACGAGGAAGCAGGTCCTGGTAGCTACAAACCGAGTATCTTGAACTTCTTGATACCAAAACGAGTTCTGTTTACGAAAATGTTGATAGTATGTAAGATTCTAGAAGAAGATCTCCAGAATGTTTGAAATATGAGTTCATTGCACTCCTCAAGCAACCAGGTGTCAAAAAATACGAAGTTTACCGTAGAATCAGTCTCATGAACCGTGATTTGAACCTTGGAAAACAATTTGAAGACTAAAAATACAATTTTGAGATAAAAAATGACGAGGAAGCAGGTCCTGGTAGCTACAAACCGAGTATCTTGAATTTCTTGATACCAAAACAAGTTCTGATTACGACGATGTTGATAGTATGTAAGATTCTAGAAGAAGATCTGCAGAATGGTTGAAATATGAATTCATTGCACTCCTCAAGCAACCAGGATTCAAAAAATACGACGTTTATCGTAGAATCAGTCTTATGAACCGTGATTTGAACCTTGGAAAACAATTTGAAGACTAAAAATACAATTTTGAGATAAAAAATGACGAGGAAGCAGGTCCTGGTAGATACAAACCGAGTATCTTGAACTTCTTGACACCAAAACGAGTTCTGTTTACGAAAATGTTGATAGTATGTAAGATTCTAGAAGAAGATCTCCAGAATGTTTGAAATATGAGTTCATTGCACTCTTTAAGCAACCAGGTGTCAAAAAATACGAAGTTTACCGTAGAATCAGTCTTATGAACCCTGATTTGAACCTTGAGAAACAATTTGAAGACTAAAAATGCAATTTTGAAATAAAAAATGACGAGGAAGCAGGTCCTGGTAGCTACAAACCGAGTATCTTGAACTTCTTGACACCAAAACGAGTTCTGTTTACGAAAATGTTGATAGTATGTAAGATTCTAGAAGAAGATCTCCAGAATGTTTGAAATATGAGTTCATTGCACTCCTCAAGCAACCAGGTGTCAAAAAATACGAAGTTTACCGTAGAATCAGTCTCATGAACCGTGATTTGAACCTTGGAAAACAATTTGAAGACTAAAAATACAATTTTGAGATAAAAAATGACGAGGAAGCAGGTCCTGGTAGCTACAAACCGAGTATCTTGAATTTCTTGATACCAAAACAAGTTCTGATTACGACGATGTTGATAGTATGTAAGATTCTAGAAGAAGATCTGCAGAATGGTTGAAATATGAGTTCATTGCACTCCTTAAGCAACCAGGTGTCAAAAAATACGACGTTTATCGTAGAATCAGTCTTATGAACCGTGATTTGAACCTTGGGAAACAATTTGAAGACTGAAAATACAATTTTAAGATAAAAAATGACGAGGAAGCAGGTCCTGGTAGCTACAAACCGAGTATCTTGAATTTCTTGATACCAAAACAAGTTCTGATTACGACGATGTTGATAGTATGTAAGATTCTAGAAGAAGATCTGCAGAATGGTTGAAATATGAATTCATTGCACTCCTCAAGCAACCAGGATTCAAAAAATACGACGTTTATCGTAGAATCAGTCTTATGAACCGTGATTTGAACCTTGGAAAACAATTTGAAGACTAAAAATACAATTTTGAGATAAAAAATGACGAGGAAGCAGGTCCTGGTAGCTACAAACCGAGTATCTTGAACTTCTTGACACCAAAACGAGTTCTGTTTACGAAAATGTTGATAGTATGTAAGATTCTAGAAGAAGATCTCCAGAATGTTTGAAATATGAGTTCATTGCACTCTTTAAGCAACCAGGTGTCAAAAAATACGAAGTTTACCGTAGAATCAGTCTTATGAACCCTGATTTGAACCTTGAGAAACAATTTGAAGACTAAAAATGCAATTTTGAAATAAAAAATGACGAGGAAGCAGGTCCTGGTAGCTACAAACCGAGTATCTTGAACTTCTTGACACCAAAACGAGTTCTGTTTACGAAAATGTTGATAGTATGTAAGATTCTAGAAGAAGATCTCCAGAATGTTTGAAATATGAGTTCATTGCACTCCTCAAGCAACCAGGTGTCAAAAAATACGAAGTTTACCGTAGAATCAGTCTCATGAACCGTGATTTGAACCTTGGAAAACAATTTGAAGACTAAAAATACAATTTTGAGATAAAAAATGACGAGGAAGCAGGTCCTGGTAGCTACAAACCGAGTATCTTGAATTTCTTGATACCAAAACAAGTTCTGATTACGACGATGTTGATAGTATGTAAGATTCTAGAAGAAGATCTGCAGAATGGTTGAAATATGAGTTCATTGCACTCCTTAAGCAACCAGGTGTCAAAAAATACGACGTTTATCGTAGAATCAGTCTTATGCACCATGATTTGAACCTTGGGAAACAATTTGAAGACTGAAAATACAATTTTAAGATAAAAAATGACGAGGAAGCAGGTCCTGGTAGATACAAACCGAGTATCTTGAACTTCTTGATACCAAAACGAGTTCTGATTTCGAAGATGTTGATAGTATGTAAGATTCTAGAAGAAGATCTCCAGAATGGTTGAAATATGAGTTCATTGCACTCCTCAAGCAACCAGGTGTCAAAAAATACAAAGTATACAGTTATGAATGACGATTTGAAGCTCTTCTCTAATCATTTCGTGTTTATAAATGCTGTTGATAAGAGGGAAACATTCTTTTCAGTTCAGGTTCCGATACAAAGACCCAATTTGCGATTTCTATACCTTGGAAAACAATTTGAAGACCCAAGTTACAACTTTCAGATAGAAAAAGGAACTGAAAGGTAAAAAATGACAGGGAAGCAGGTCCTGGTAAATACAAGTATCTTGGACTAGCTCTGACTACGAAGATGTTAACAACATAAACGATTATGGAAGAAAATCTTCAGAATGGTTAAATTCTGAGCTCTTGGAAACCAATTTGATGACCAAATATATAACTTGGAAATGGGGGAAGCTCTTTAAAAACATCAAAATGATAAAAAGTTGAGTTTTGTAGCTTGAAATGTGACAAATCACCTTCTAACGAATTCCTCCAGTTAATACGCTGTTTAAAACGACCAGGACTTTAATTCGAGTCATCGTAGGGTATAGAAAGAGAGCACAGAATGCGTTTTTTTCATCCCAAATGAATAATATCTTGCAATAATACGAATCGGAAAGTATATTGATTATTATATCGACTGAATTGTATATTATTGTATTATCTTGTCACTGAAGATGGTACTTCGTGTTGGGAAACGTTGTTTATTTGTTCAGTGGTCAGTAGAGATGGAAATTGGTTCAGTGTTCGATGAAAATGTTTATTTTAGAGTTTTTTTTTGTAGAAATGTGGTCCAGGTCGTTAATCAAGTTAAAAGTACAATTTTATCCTTTTCAACGCAAAGGACATAAAGGAGGAAGCGTATTAAGGATACCTTTGGGAGATTTTTTCACACTTCAGAGGCCCCAAAACTACTTTCAGGACTATTTACGACGGACAAATTGAGTGTAGTAGGGACTAAAAGTTTGTTTATGTCGAAAATTTGGAATTTATTGGAAGTTGTTTAAGAAAATATTTCTTTATGATTGGATAATTGCATTCTACAAGTCAAAAACGGCGTCTCACGTGCAATAAAACTTTGAAATAGTATATCCTGGAGTTTTAACAGAGTTGGCGAATAAACTAAGAAAAGAAACGATCGAAAAGGAGACTGTACAATCTGTGCAATCAAAGAAACTTTCATCTCACGTATTTCAACCCTCCAGCACTTTCTTAGAACGTTTCAGCGCTAAAAAATGGCGAGTAAGCTTTTTTCCGTTCATATACATAATACGCAATCAAAAAATTTATAAAAACCCTCCTTGCATCGTCGAAAATATCAAAAATACCGTGAATTTATATAAAAAATATTGTTTGTAATGATTTCCGAGCATTTTTGGAGGGGGGCAGTTTTAAAATTGTTTTGTGAAGCCTCCAGAAGTTGAAGAAGCTGTGGGATGATTACACAGTTTACAATTTTGAATTAAATCGATTTTTTTTTCAAATTTTCACGAAAATAACTGAAATAAACACAATTTTTGTTTGCTAAACGAAACCAACTCGTGGGGGTCGAAAGTTCATTATTTTCATGTTTTAAATCGATGCAAAGATTTCCGGAGCTTTAACCGGAATGGAAGGAAGTCATCATCAACCGACATTACGACTGACTTACGTGGAAACTCGAAAAGGGTAACGCGATTTTGTAGGGGATTAAATTTCGTTACCTTTCTGTTATTTCTAAATTGAGTCTTTGGTACTCAATGATAAGAAATTAAACGTGAGGGATGAATGAAAAGTGACTATAATTAACCCTTAAAGCTCTTCGAATAATTAGAATTTCCGCCATTTCTTTTTTACAGGGGTTGGTATTTTCCCCTGAATGGTTATCAGTTATTTTGGGGAGTAGTTTTATAAAAAAATCGAGAGAAGTCTTAAAAATTAGTAGACAAATCGCAAAAACCCTAGAAAACTCAAATTATTGGAAGAAGCCAGAAAAAAATGACTAATGCTCATAGAAAACTAGAAAAATCTAGTGCGAAAACTTGTAAAAACCCAAAAAATTATTGGATATTAATATTAAGGGAAATATAATATGACCGACGATTTACCAATTTCTAGTGACGATTTATCATGTATACTGACGTTTTAAAGTTTTTACCAGCGATTTATCGGTTTTAACCAACGTTTTGTTATTTTGACCGACGTTTTATTATTATGACCGACGATTTATCAATTTCTAGTGACGATTTATCACATATACTGACGTTTGAAAGTTTTTACCAGCGATTTATCGGTTTTAACCAACGTTTTGTTATTTTGACCGACGTTTTATTATTATGACCGACGATTTACCAATTTCTAGTGACGATTTATCACATATACTGACGTTTTAAAGTTTTTACCAACGATTTATCGGTTTTAACCAACGTTTTCTTATTTTGACCGACGTTTTATTATTATGACCGACGTTTTATTATTATGACCGACGATTTACCAATTTCTAGTGACGGTTCATCACATATACTGACGTTTTAAAGTTTTTACCAACGATTATCGGTTCCAACCAACGTATCGTTATTTTGACCGACGTTTTATTATTATGACCGACGATTTACCAATTTCTAGTGACGATTTATCACATATACTGACGTTTTAAAGTTTTTACCAGCGATTTATCGGTTTTAACCAACGTTTTGTTATTTTGACCGACGTTTTATTATTATGACCGACGATTTATCAATTTCTAGTGACGATTTATCACATATACTGACGTTTTAAAGTTTTTACCAACGATTTATCGGTTTAAACCAACGTTTTCTTATTTTGACCGACGTTTTATTATTATGACCGACGTTTTATTATTATGACCGACGATTTACCAATTTCTAGTGACGATTCATCACATATACTGACGTTTTAAAGTTTTTACCAACGATTATCGGTTCTAACCAACGTATCGTCATTTTGTCCGACGTTTTATTATTATGACCGACGATTTACCAATTTCTAGTGAAGATTTATCACATATACTGACGTTTTAAAGTTTTTACCAACGATTTATCAGTTTTAACCAACATTTGTTATTTAGAACGACGTTTTATTATTATGACCGACGATTTACCAATTTCTAGTGACGATTCATCACATATACTGACGTTTTAAAGTTTTTACCAACGATTATCGGTTCTAACCAACGTATCGTCATTTTGTCCGACGTTTTATTATTATGACCGACGATTTACCAATTTCTAGTGAAGATTTATCACATTCTTCCTTATTTTTATCTCCAGCGAATCCTTCATATCATAAACCATCCAAAAGTCTTAGTTCTCATAGTGATACTGACCGATTTCGATTCTAATATCTCAAAGATTGTTGTGGGAAATCACTTGAAAATTAAAAGTAAGTTCCAATTGAAATAATTCCAAGTTATATATACAACGAAAGATATTAGTGTCATTAGGTCAATGCCGGTATCAGATACGGGGCAAAGAAAGAGATAGAAGAAGAAATGAGTAGTGTCTGTATCATTAGTGGAATCAATATCATTTCTAGATTTTCCTTTATTTAGGTTCATCTACAATTGAACTTCGATTTATCGTGGACGGAAAATATTACGAGCGATGTGCGTCGTGATGTGGTAACATCGATAATATTCCATTTCTATCAATGTAATATTTATAAGGGTTGAAATTTTCAGATCGATAAGCTGATTGGGGGATGAATAATGCGACGAGGCCGAAATTAGAGCGGGTTTAATAAAGTTTATTGTTTTTAAATGCGTATGGAGGGCAGATTTCTTTCGAGAGGTTGTGTTGAGAGTGAAAACTTTGAAAAACTGAAAAAAAAATGGAAAAATTTCGAAAAAAAAACGTAGTTAAATCTAAAAAAGTAACGAGAAACTCTCGGAAATTCAAATAAAACCGTAACAATTGAGGGAATCCAGAAAAAACTGGGATAAATTGTTAACAACCGAAAAAATTCTAAAAAAAATAGCAGAAAACCCTGAAAAACTGATAGAACACCGAAAAAATGCTGAAATCTCAAAAAAACCGAAAAAAAACCCAGAAAATTAAAGAGAAACTGGCAAACATCCTACGAAAACCCTGAAAAATAACGAAAACCCAGAAAAAATGGCAAGAAAGTCACAAAGCTAGAAAAAAACTGCTGGAAAAAGCAAACAAACCAGCAGAAAACCCAAAAAATTGTGGAATGTCTGAAGAATCCAAATAACACCTGAAGAATGTAAAAATTGAGAAAGAAGTCAGGAAACCAACGATACACTAGCAAAGAATCCAAAAACACCCTGAAGCACCAGTAAGAGGCTAGAAAGAACCCAAAAAATTGTGTAAAAAACCAAAAAAACCAACGAAAAATTGGATAAAAACTGAGGAAAACCCAGAAAATATGGCGAGAAAAAAAAGCGTAGTTGGAGAAGTGAAAGAACCTGGTTGAAAATTCACAAAACCAAAAGAAAACTCTAAAATTCATAGAAATAATAAGGAAATAGTAGTGGAAGCCCTGAAAATTCGATATAACACTTAATGAAAAAAGAAAATCTTGAAGAAACCGGAAAAAATCCCAAAAAAGTCAGAAATTGATTGAAAAACTTGAGCAAATTGACAGACAATTTGCAGAAACATCTGAAAACCCCGAAAAATCGACAGAAATAGATAAATCTTGTAAAAACGACGAGAAAATAAAAAACAACTAGAAAACTAGAAAAAACTTTAGGAAAATTCAAATGAACTGAAAAATACCCTGAAAATCGTTGAAAACCTAGACTAGGTGTTAATTTTGGAAAACCCAGAATACACATGAAAAAAATAGCAAAATCTTGATGAAAAACCAAAAAAAGGCAATGAAAAACTGTTAAAAGTCGAAGGTAGATCCTAAAATTTCACGCAAACCTGAAAGAAACTGAAAGAAACATAAAAGCTGATAAAATATTCGAAAAAATAGCAAAATCTCGAATGAAATCGTATAAAAAACCTAACAAAACTAAACAAAATAACAAGAAACCTAAACACCGAGAAAACACCCAAATAAATAGGAAAATTTAGATAAAAAAACTTGAAAAAGTAATGAAATACGGTTAAAAATAGCAAACCCAAAAAACAAAACGCAAAAATCCACGCAAACCTGGACAAAGTAGCAAGAAACCCAAAAACCGAGAAAATACCTGAAAAAAATAGCAAAATTTTGATAAAGAACCGCAGAAAAAACATAAAAACCAATGAAAATTTGTCAAAAATCAAAGGAAGATCCTAAAAATCTGCGCAACCTGAACAAAATAGCAATAAACCCAAAAACCGAGAAAAAACTCACGAAAATAGCAAAATATCGATAAAAACCGTAGAAACAACATAAAAAAAAGTAATTGAAAACTGTTAAAAGTCGAAGGAAGATCCTAAAAACTGACGCAAACCTGGACAAAATAGCAAGAAACCTAAAAACTCAGAAAATTCCCGAATAAATAACAAAATCTCGGAAAAAAAACGAATAAGAAACCTAATAAATCAATGAAAAACTGTCAAAAATCAAAGAAAGATCCTAAAAACCCACGCAAACCTAAACAAAATAACAAGAAACCTAAAAACCGAGAAAAAACCCACAAAAATAGCAAAATGTTATTAAAAAAACCGTAGAAACAACCTAAAAAAATAACAAAATCTTGTTAAAAATCTGTAGAAAACAGCTAACAAACCAATGAAAAACTGTTAAAAATCAAAGGAAGATCCTAAAAACCTACGCAAACATAAACCAAATAACAAGAAACCTAGAGACCGAGAAAAACCCAAAAAAATAGCAAAATCTGGATAAAAAAAACCCTTGGAAAAACCTAAAAAGGTTAATGAAAATTTGTTAAAAATTAAAGGAAGATCCTAAAAACCCACGCAAACATGGACAAAATAGCAAGAAAACCTAAAAACCCAGAAACTACCCGAAAAAATAGCAAAATCTTGATAAAAACCTAAAAAAAAACAATAAAAAAACGTTTAAAATCAAAGGAAGATCCTAAAAACCTACGCAAACATAAACCAAATAACAAGAAACCTAGAGACCGAGAAAAACCCAAAAAATAGCAAAATCTGGATAAAAAAAACCCTTGGAAAAACCTAAAAAGGTTAATGAAAATTTGTTAAAAATTAAAGGAAGATCCTAAAAACCCACGCAAACATGGACAAAATAGCAAGAAAACCTAAAAACCCAGAAACTACCCGAAAAAATAGCAAAATCTTGATAAAAACCTAAAAAACACAATAAAAAAACGTTTAAAATCAAAGGAAGATCCTAAAAACCTACGCAAACATAAACCAAATAACAAGAAACCTAGAGACCGAGAAAAACCCAAAAAATAGCAAAATCTGGATAAAAAAAACCCTTGGAAAAACCTAAAAAGGTTAATGAAAATTTGTTAAAAATTAAAGGAAGATCCTAAAAACCCACGCAAACATGGACAAAATAGCAAGAAAACCTAAAAACCCAGAAACTACCCGAAAAAATAGCAAAATCTTGATAAAAACCTAAAAAAAAACAATAAAAAAACGTTTAAAATCAAAGGAAGATCCTAAAAACCTACGCAAACATAAACCAAATAACAAGAAACCTAGAGACCGAGAAAAACCCAAAAAATAGCAAAATCTGGATAAAAAAAACCCTTGGAAAAACCTAAAAAGGTTAATGAAAATTTGTTAAAAATTAAAGGAAGATCCTAAAAACCCACGCAAACATGGACAAAATAGCAAGAAAACCTAAAAACCCAGAAACTACCCGAAAAAATAGCAAAATCTTGATAAAAACCTAAAAAACACAATAAAAAAACGTTTAAAATCAAAGGAAGATCCTAAAAACCTACGCAAACATAAACCAAATAACAAGAAACCTAGAGACCGAGAAAAACCCAAAAAATAGCAAAATCTGGATAAAAAAAACCCTTGGAAAAACCTAAAAAGGTTAATGAAAATTTGTTAAAAATTAAAGGAAGATCCTAAAAACCCACGCAAACATGGACAAAATAGCAAGAAAACCTAAAAACCCAGAAACTACCCGAAAAAATAGCAAAATCTTGATAAAAACCTAAAAGAAAAAACAATAAAAAAACGTTTAAAATCGAAGGAACATTCTAAAAACTCACGGAAACTTGTACAAAACAACAAGTACCCTAAAAACCTGTAGAAAACTTGGAAAACCCAAAGGGAAAATTGGTAAAAATTCGGCTGAATACTTCATTCTAGATTGTTATTGAAAAAATATAAGGCCGTTATAACCAAAATAATCCAAAGAGAGATTTTGTTTAATACTAACCGAACGTCTATAGAAAATTATTCCCACGTTTTAGATTTTTATTTAGAACAAACGCCATTCCTTGTTCCACTAAAATTTCCATATCTGATACAGGTGTTGGGAAAGCTGGGAAAAACTACATAATATTTATCTCCATTGTGTATCCAAGATGATATACGGTGGCAATTTACATGTCTTGCGGGCACGTTTAAATATGAGGTGAAATAAATGTCTGAAAGGTCTGAAAAGAAGAAAAAAAAAACAGATACGGTGACCTACAGGCGTTGCCGAAGTTTTCCGTAGTTTCCGGTAGAACAAAAAAACGCGTACGAACGGAACCAGATATTTTCACAAGTATAGAATTACTTTATATGTGCTGCCAGAAAATTCTTTTGTGTGGCTTTGAATTTCTGCAGGATCCCACTGCCAACACCGGCGGATATTTTAAATAAACAAACCGACGAAAATTCTGCTTGTGGAATAATGGAACGACTAGAAATATCTACATACTTCTTCTTTTTTACCCCAAACAACAGTTACGAAAATTGCTGTACAGGTAATCGGCTACAAATCGAAAACTTCCTCACTAAATCATTTGTTGTGTTTTCAATCGTAGAGATCTAGAGTTGAGCGACGTTGTCAAACTTAATGATTTGTATAAGTTTATAAAGAAAAACCTATTGTATCCGATATAAGATTATTTATACGTTTAAGTTGTAATAATTCTAATTATAGCGGTTGGATTTATTATTTGATGGATAATACCAACTATTTATTGATTAATACCAACGATTTATTAGTTTTCATTAATTATTTCTTATGTAAACTGACATTCTAAGACTTATACAGACGATTCATTAGATTATAGCGACTATTTGTTGGTTAATTCCGACGCTTTATTCGTCAATACCAACGATTTATTGATTTATGGAAAGATTTGTTTATTTGTATCAATATTTTGTTATACATTCTGAAGTTTTGAAGTTTTTACCAACGATTTATCATTTTAACCGACGTTTTACTATTTTGACCGACGATTTACCAATTTCTGGTGACGATTTTTCATATATATTGACGTTTTAAAGTTTTTGCCAACGATTTATCGGTTCCAACTAACTTTTTGTTATATTGACCGACGTTTTATCATTTTTATCGACGATTTATCAGTTACTAATAACGATTTATCACGTACATGGACGTTCTGAGTTTTTTCCTTTAGTTTATAGCGACATTCTTAGGTTCGTACGGGTGTTTCGTTATTTTGAACCACGTTTCATTATTTTGACCGACGATTTATCAGTTGCTAATGACGATTTTTCATGTATATTAACGTTTTGAAGTTTTTACGAACATTTCATCATTTTGACCGACGTTTTATCATTTTGAATGACGTTTTATTATTATTACCGACGATTTAACAGTTTCTAATGACGATTTTTTATGTATTTTAACGTTTTGAAGTTTTACCAACGATTTATCATTTTAACCGACGTTTTACTATTTTGACCGACGATTCACCAATTTCTGGTGACGATTTATCATATATACTGACGTTTTAGAGTTTTTGCCAACGATTCATCGGTTCCAACCAACTTTTTGTTATATTTACCGACGTTTTATTATTTTTATCGACGATTTATCAGTTACTAATAACGATTTATCACGTACATGGACGTTCTGAGTTTTTTCCTTTAGTTTATAGCGACATTCTTAGGTTCGTACGGGTGTTTCGTTATTTTGAACCACGTTTCATTATTTTGACCGACGATTTATCAGTTGCTAATGACGATTTTTCATGTATATTAACGTTTTGAAGTTTTTACGAACATTTCATCATTTTGACCGACGTTTTATCATTTTGAATGACGTTTTATCATTTTGACCGACGATTTATCAGTTACTAATAACGATTTATCACGTTCATGGACGTTCTGAGTTTTTTCCTTTGGTTTATATCGACATTTTGAGATTTATAGTGACGTTTTAAAGTGTATAGCGACGACTTAAAATTTATAGCGACGATTGATTGGTTAATTTCGACGCTTTATTGATTAATCCAACGATTTATCGTTTTATGAAAAGATTAATTAGTTTATATGGAATTTTTATTATATATACTGACGTTTTGAAGTTTGTACCAACGATTTATCGGTTCTAACCAATGCTTTATTATTTTGACAGACGTTTGACTATTTTGACCGACGATTTATCAGTTTCTAGAGACGATTTATCATATATACTGATGTTTTAAAGTGTTTACTAACGATTTATCGATTTCAAATAACGCTTTTGAGTTTTTTTAGTTGAGTTATCAGTTTATAATGACGTTTTAAATTTTATATCGACGACTCATTAATTAATTTCGACGCTTTATTGGTCAATACCAACAATTTATCTATTTACAGAGAGATTTGTTAGTTTAAATCGAGATTTTGACCGACGATTTATCAGTTTCTAGTGACAATTTATCACGTATCTTGATGTTTTAAAGTTTTCATCAAAGTTTTGAGATAGAGTCGGCTAGAACCAGTAACCTTGGATTAAATAATCAATCTATGTGTAGTTTTGTGTTATCTCTATCTGTATAATCATGTATCTTTGACCGTTTCGAATGGAGTAATAAAAATCAAAGTATTTTCTTTTGTTCTATATTTGGAGTCGATTGCAACGGCAAATGAAGCGCAAACACGCAACCCCCATCGGTATTATTACAACACACCCCCACTTTTCTTCGTAACTGAAATATTATGTAACTGGATTGCGTTTACCATCTGATTATACTGAACTTGATCTTTTATTGAAGAATTTAGACAAGGTCGCGTTTTCATACGAGGTTTTTTCTATTACGAATCGATTTTTAGCTTAAATCAATCTATAGGGTGTTTAATAAAAAGTTTATAAAGAACTGGAATTTTTTTTTTAAATCTACCGACAGTTTGTAATTCTATAATTGATTTTCTAACCAAACCAGCAACATACCCCAGAGTAAATTGCCTCACAAATGTTTACAGAATCAAAACGAACCCAGTATTTTCAAAATTGACCGACAATTTATCAATTTTTAGTGACGATTTATCATATATACTGATGTTTTGAAGTTTTTACCATTGTTTTATCATTTTGATCGACATTTTACTGTTTTGATCGACATTTTACTATTTTGACCGACGATTTATCAATTTCTAGTAAAGATTTATCATATATACTGACGTTTCGAAGTTTTTACTGTTGTTTTATCATTTTGATCGACGATTTACTATTTTGACCGACGATTCATCAATTTCTAACGAAGATTTATCATATATACTTATGTTTCCAAGTTTTTACTGTTGTTTTATTATTTTCATCGACGATTTACTATTTTGGTCGACGATTCATCAATTTATAGCGACGATTTATCATATATATTGACGTTTTGAAGTTTTTACTGTTGTTTTATCATTTTCACCGACATTTTATTATTTTGACCGACATTTCACTATATTGACCGACGATTTATCAATTTCTAGTGACTATTTATCATATATATTGAAGTTTTGAAGTTGTTATTGTTGTTTTATCATTTTGACCGACGATTTACTATTTTGACCGACGATTTATCAATTTCTAGTGATGATTTTTCATATATATTGAAGTTTTGAAGTTGTTACTGTTGTTTTATCATTTTGACCGACGATTTACTATTTTGACCGACGATTTATCAATTTCTAGTGACGATTTATCATATATTCTGATGTTTCGAAGTTTTTACTGTTGTTTAATTATTTTGACAGACATTTTTCACTATATTGACCGACGATTTATCAATTTCTAGTGACGATTTATCATATATACTGATGTTTTGAAGTTTTTACCATTGTTTTATCATTTTGCTCGACATTTTACTATTTTGATCGACATTTCACTATATTGACCGACGATTTATCAATTTCTAGTGACGATTTATCATATATACTGACGTTTCGAAGTTTTTACTGTATTTTTATCATTTTGACCGACGATTTACTATTTTGACCGACGATTTATCAATTTCTAGTGACGATTTATCATATATACTGACGTTTTGAAATGTTTACCAACGTTTTATAGAAAAAGAACAATATTAAGGTGCATTTAAAGCTTCTAGCTGATAAATAGCACGAAAAAAATTGTACAATTTTTTAATTTTGATTTAATACGTAGAGCCTAGATAGAAGACATTAATTGTTTAGGTTTAACCAGGACCGGAGTTGATTAATTACGATATAAAAAATTTATTTCGGTCGAATACGTTTTCCACCGTATGCCTTTATATTAAGCTGTAGTATTTCCAAGTTAAATAGATCAAAGGATTAGCTCGGAAACAATCCTCAATAATAAACTCATTAGACATGGAAAAGCGATAGGGAAATCGCATTTACTACGACTCAATGATGTAATAATAGATTTTAGAAGAGAAAAATTGTTTTATCTCATTCTAATCCATCAACTATCCAATTGGATCGATAGATTATTAATTCGATCACGTTTTTTGTATGCTGAATAAGGAAATTCTTCGATTCCATCGATATTCATCGAAATAAAATTATTTTATATTTATTTTTCGTAGAGTCCTTTTCAAGATAGATTTATTGGATGAAAGGAATGATGAATTGGGTCTAGCCTGAATAAAAAGTAGACTACAGGAACGGATTTTTATTAAAAAAATATTTTAACATATATATTAACATATCTTAGTTGGGAAAATCGTATTCCTTCCAAAAGTGGTTGAATTTCTGACGGTTTTCGTCCCACTCGTTTTTATGAGTAATTTGACTATCAGTTTGAACTAATTTCTGGATAGTTCTAGAATTCCTTCATGGCCTGGTGTATTTTCTCCATTTGGGTCTTTGTCCTCATCTTTTTATATATAATGCTCTTCAGTTTTTGTATATAGTGACGTTTTAGAGTTTTCACTATCGTTTTATCAATTTGACAGACATTTTCACAATTTTGACCGACGATTCATCAATTTCTAGTGAAGATTTATCATATATATTGAAGTTTTAGAATTTTTACAAATGTTTTATCATTTTGACAGACATTTTCACAATTTTGACCGACAATTTATCAATTTCTGGTGAGGATTTATCATATATATTAAAGTTTTAGAGTTTTTACAATTTTTTTATCATTTTGACAGACATTTTCACCATTTTGACCGACGATTTATCAATTTCTAGTGACGATTTATCATATATATTGAAGTTTTAGAGTTTTTACAAATGTTTTATCATTTTGACAGACATTTTCACCATTTTGACTGACGATTCATCAATTTCTAGTGACGATTGATCATATATATTGAAGTTTTAGAGTTTTTACAAATGTTTTATCATTTTGACAGACATTTTCACCATTTTGACCGACGATTTATCAATTTCTAGTGACGATTTATCATATATATTGAAGTTTTAGAGTTTTTACAAATGTTTTATCATTTTGACAGATATTTTCACCATTTTGACTGACGATTCATCAATTTCTAGTGACGATTTATCATATATATTGAAGTTTTAGAGTTTTTACAAATGTTTTATCATTTTGACAGACATTTTCACCATTTTGACCGACGATTTATCAATTTCTAGTGACGATTTATCATATATATTGAAGTTTTAGAGTTTTTACAAATGTTTTATCATTTTGACAGACATTTTCACCATTTTGACCGACAATTCGTCAATTTCTAGTGACGATTTATCATATATATTGAAGTTTTAGAGTTTTTACAAATGTTTTATCATTTTGACAGACATTTTCACCATTTTGACCGACGATTTATCAATTTCTAGTGACGATTTATCATATATATTGAAGTTTTAGAGTTTTTACAAATGTTTTATCATTTTGACAGACATTTTCACCATTTTGACCGACGATTTATCAATTTCTAGTGACGATTTATCATATATACTGACGTTTCGAAGTTTTTACTGTTGTTTTATCATTTTGACCAACGATTTACTATTTTGACCGACGATTCATCAATTTCTAGTGACGATTTATCATATATATTGAAGTTTTAGAATTTTTACAAATGTTTTATCATTTTGACAGACATTTTCACCATTTTGACCGACGATTTATCAATTTCTAGTGACGATTTATCATATATTATATATTTTAATTCAAATTTATAAATTTAAACATTTATTTTCCCGATGAAAAATTCGTTCTTATTCTATATTAAATTATGTTGTATTAAGACAATCAATTTGATCTTATAATTATGTAATTTCGTAGCGAGGGTTCGTCTCTGTGTGATTTAGATGACACAAATAAGGGCATTTGAATGATTTGTGATGCAAATTAGAAATATGGCATTCTCGTCACGCAACGCCCTGAACCTTTAGAGGCCAATATATGATTGAGTCTCGCCCTACAACGGATCTTCGACAGTGAGGAATTTGTAAAATATTTTACGAAAAAATTCAGTTCGAATGGACTATAACAAACAATTTATAGTATCTACGATTATTTAAAAATTAATTATTTATCAATATTTTTGAATCGAATCGATATTTAATGATGAAATTTCGGTTGATTTTTGTTGTAGGAACGAGTATCAAACAACAAGCAAAAAGTTGGAGAGCCGAGCATAAAGCAGCGAGAACTCTTGGTATTATCATGGGGGCTTTTTTATTTTGTTGGCTTCCTTTTTTTCTATGGTAAGCAATCTCCACTGTACATCAATTTAGTTTACAAATCCGTTCTGAGGCTCAAAACATTGATACTTTTATACGAAACGTCTCGGGACTTGACGCGAAAAATTAGACGCTTTTGCATGAAAATAAAAACTTATTTACAACCCCTCGTTCACCATGTACGACTCATGATCATCCCCTAACTTTTAGAGATCCAAAATCATGAATTTACAGCGGTAATCTCAATTTTTTTGAAATAATGGCGGGCATGCCACGATTTGGACACCGCGCCTTCGCCAAATTTTAAAACGATATTTTAAAATCAATTTTTGAACAAATTTAGATCGAAAAAATCCAGAATTTCGTCAGCCCAATCAGAGATATCAATCAGTGGTGACTGAAAATTTTTTTAATAAAAAATAAAAACCTGAAATTCTGTAAATTTCTCAATAAATACCAGAAATAACGAATTCTAGTCAATTTAAATTAACGATTTAAGGTAACTTCAAAAAAATCACAAGGATTTAAGTCTGGAGATCGAGGAGTTCACTGAAAAGCAATTAAACATCCTGAAATTCCGTAAATTTCTTAATAAATACCAGAAATAAAGAATTCTAGTCAATTTAAACTAACGATTTAAGGTAACCCCAAACAGAAATCACAAGGATTTAAGTCTGGAGATCGAGGAGGTCACTGAAAAGCAAATAAAAATCCTGAAATTCTGCAAATTTCTTAATAAATACCAGAAATAACGAATTCTAGTCAATTTAAACTAACGATTTAAGGTAACCACATACAAAAATCACAAGGATTTAAGTCTGGAGATCGAGGAGGTGACTGAAAAGCAAATAAACATCCTAAAATTCTGTAAATTTCTTAATAAATACCAGAAATAACGGATTCTAGTCAATTTAAACTAACGATTTAAGGTAACCACATACAAAAATCACAAGGATTTAAGTCTGGAGATCGAGGAGGTGACTGAAAAGCAAATAAACATCCTAAAATTCTGTAAATTTCTTAATAAATACCAGAAATAACGGATTCTAGTCAATTTAAACTAACGATTTAAGGTAACCCCAAACAAAAATCACAAGGATTCAAGTCTGGAGATCGAGGAGGTCACTGAAAAGCAAATAAATATCCTGAAATTCCGTAAATTTCTTAATAAATACCAGAAATATCGAATTCTAGTCAATTTAAACTAACGATTTAAGGTAACCACATACAAAAATCACAAGGATTTAAGTCTGGAGATCAAAGAGGTCACTGAAAAGCAAATAAACATCCTAAAATTCTGTAAATTTCTTAATAAATACCAGAAATAACGAATTCCAGTCAATTTAAACTAACGATTTAAGGTAACCCCAAACAAAAATCACAAGGATTTAAGTCTGGAGATCGAGGAGATCACTGAAAAGCAAATAAAAATCCTGAAATTCTGCAAATTTCTTAATAAATACCAGAAATAAAGAATTCTAGTCAATTTAAACTAACGATTTAAGGTAACCCCAAACAGAAATCACAAGGATTTAAGTCTGGAGATCGAGGAGGTCACTGAAAAGCAAATAAAAATCCTGAAATTCTGCAAATTTCTTAATAAATACCAGAAATAACGAATTCTAGTCAATTTAAACTAACGATTTAAGGTAACCACATACAAAAATCACAAGGATTTAAGTCTGGAGATCGAGGAGGTGACTGAAAAGCAAATAAACATCCTAAAATTCTGTAAATTTCTTAATAAATACCAGAAATAACGGATTCTAGTCAATTTAAACTAACGATTTAAGGTAACCACATACAAAAATCACAAGGATTTAAGTCTGGAGATCGAGGAGGTGACTGAAAAGCAAATAAACATCCTAAAATTCTGTAAATTTCTTAATAAATACCAGAAATAAAGAATTCTAGTCAATTTAAACTAACGATTTAAGGTAACCCCAAACAGAAATCACAAGGATTTAAGTCTGGAGATCGAGGAGGTCACTGAAAAGCAAATAAAAATCCTGAAATTCTGCAAATTTCTTAATAAATACCAGAAATAACGAATTCTAGTCAATTTAAACTAACGATTTAAGGTAACCACATACAAAAATCACAAGGATTTAAGTCTGGAGATCGAGGAGGTGACTGAAAAGCAAATAAACATCCTAAAATTCTGTAAATTTCTTAATAAATACCAGAAATAACGGATTCTAGTCAATTTAAACTAACGATTTAAGGTAACCACATACAAAAATCACAAGGATTTAAGTCTGGAGATCGAGGAGGTGACTGAAAAGCAAATAAAAATCCTGAAATTCTGCAAATTTCTTAATAAATACCAGAAATAACGAATTCTAGTCAATTTAAACTAACGATTTAAGGTAACCACATACAAAAATCACAAGGATTTAAGTCTGGAGATCGAGGAGGTGACTGAAAAGCAAATAAAAATCCTGAAATTCTGCAAATTTCTTAATAAATACCAGAAATAAAGAATTCTAGTCAATTTAAACTAACGATTTAAGGTAGATCCAAACAAAAATCACAAGGATTCAAGTCTGGAGATCGAGGAGGTCACTGAAAAGCAAATAAACATCCTGAAATTGGTGCTATATAATCTCATGGGGATTTTCGTCTATCCATAAGTGATTATTATGAAAATTTCTTGGGAAAAACGTAAAATTTTGAAAATTTAATGCATGGATTACACTACAAACCGATAATTTCCAAAAATGATTAAAGTGTATCCCCAAGAGAAGTTTACTCGATTTTCCATTGTAATATGATGGAAATATATAAATTAAAACTAGTAATAAATATTTTCAAATTATTTTACGACGAAGAAAAGTTAGAAACTCAGTTTTCCATTATTTCCAAGTACATCGAATCGCTCTCCATTACAGAAAGTGTATCCGTGCACCTGCTAACAAAATTTTCATTTTTTTACTACACCGTTAAAAATTATCAAATAATTAACGCTTCCACATAACCTCACATTATTTTTTAATTCGTTTCCAGGTACGTAATAACGAATTTATGCGGGGAATCGTGTTCAACGCCCGAATGGTTGGTAGGACTTCTCTTCTGGGTAGGATATTTCAATTCGGCCCTCAATCCCCTGATCTACGCCTATTTCAACAGGGATTTCCGGGAAGCTTTCATGGATACGCTTCTTTGCGTCATGCCTTGTTGTTTCACCTGCTGGAAAACACCTGCAAGATTCCTTTAGCCGCGGGATACCTCGCCCGGTTATTATCAAGACGAAAGGCTGTGATATTGATGTTTTTTTTTTTTGGTTTTGTTTCCGTGAGTATTCGGATTCCTATTTGATTCGTCTAACTTATGTAGCGACCCTCGTATATTATTGTGTTTATTTCAGGTTGTTAATCGATGCTTCTGATGTATAAATTCCTTCGAAATTTCACGATTACATTAAAAAAAACGAAATCTGTACTCAATTTTGTATAATTTGTTTAATTAAATCTTAATTGGATGACGTATATATCGTAATTGGTATAATTAAGTATGATCCGATAGTTTTGATACAAAATATTCAAGTTTTTGATATTTTTAATGATTTTTTTTTAATTATTATCAACTAATAAAGTCTGTAAAGTTGTATACAGCATACAAATATTTGTGGTTAGGTCTTGGACGATTTTAATATCAATTTTATCGTTTTTTTAGGAAAATTCTACGACGTGATTGTTTTTCATCTTGTTCTTTCCACTTTCCATCATACTTTTCGCGTTATCTTATTTTGGTAATCCTCAAAAGATTCACATAAAGTCTGGATATACTTTATAGTCGATTTCGTATTTCAGACCAGAATTCCATCAACATTTCGTAAGTACCCCGTAACTTTTTTGTAGTTTGGTATTTTCCACGATTTTCCACCGTAACTTGAGACTAATTTTTCAATGGAAAACCTGCCGGAAATTGTAAGTTATCAGCAACTTCCTGATATGTTTTAAGCCCGGTCAAAATTTCGGATTTTTCCGCATCCAAAGTTTTTTTATTTCCCAGCTAGGTCCGCGAATTATTTTGTACCAAAACTGTACTTTATACGATGTGTACCATTTAATTCGATGGTATTGTTTGAAAATACTGAAAGCAATAATCTTGAGACTCATTTTTTGCTTAAACCGAAGTGTTAACGAAGAACCACAAACTTATTTTGTTTCGAAAATTATCGACGTGCCAAATTATCGATTATCGTTCTTTGAAAAGGTAAACCACCCTTAAAAATCATCAACAAATGTATTTTAATAAAATTTTGATTTGCAAATCGCGATTTTAATCAATTAATGACACAATTAATCGCAAATACACAAAATTTTCAAACATTTAACGTAATCAATTTATAATTAACATTTTGTATTATATTTTCACCCCCGTTTGTTTTATATGAACTAGGAGATCGATTTTGGGTTTTTGTGATATGAAAATTATTTTTTTTAACTCACCCCCCAAATAGTTTGTGATTCATCGAAAAATAAATGTTAGTAACTACATATATACTGTGATAATAATTTGTGTAGTTTCATTGTGTAAAAATTCGTATTTACCCCAAAGGGTGGATTGTTAAATGTGTAATAATTCGTATTTTTTAATCTACTTTACAAATAATTCGTGTCTTATAATTAATTTTTTTATTAAACGATCATACAAAAAGAAATTCAAAATTCACTAAACTCTCGGTTTTTCCAACGCTGAAATTTCTCTATGAATCTAACTAATGCCGAAACAGTAGTACCTGGTCTAACCTAGAGATGGCGGTAGTTGTTTAGTATGCATTTGACACCCATCGATATTATTTGTTGCTTTTGTAAACATACTTTTATTTAAAAGTCTAAACAATACAAAAACTGAACTAAATTCTATTTTAAGTGAAATTAATCCTTCGGTATCAACAATAATTTATTGGGTAGCAAAGTTTAAACGAGACTGTACGATCTAGGGAGTCCAACAACGCAGTGGTTAATCAAATGAAGTTATTGCCCCAAAAATGTTGAAGAAAATCCACTGGATGGTCTTGAAATGTTTTATAATTACGAAGATACTCCCAAAAGTATAAAAGCTCGATATAAAGACCGTGGTGACTACCATCTGTATGTGTTTTTCTAATTTGAAGACTTAAAGTTGTTAAATATTTGCTTGACAGTTTTATTTGAAAGGTTTCAGTCTAACTAATACGAAAACTGTACTAGATTCAACGGTAAAATGTCGGGTAGGAGCGTTTAAACGAGACTGTACGATCTACGGAGTCCAACAACACCGATTTCATACAAGACAAACACTTCCATCTGCAAGAAAGATCATGGCGTCGGTTTTTTTGGGAAATATTAACCATTAGGAAGTACTTCGACAGTTTTCAGAATACTCTGGTTCAGATATCACACTAAACGAGTGTTTCTCTCTATTAAAACGATTAATGCGTTTCCCCCTTCATGGACGAGGGCCCAAATAACATTTTTAGTGTAGATCATCAATAGGAAAATGATTATTACTAATTTTGATGCATTTATAAATGATTGAATCAAGTTTTGATCACTTCAATGTTTCTAAACGTGATTTCCACTGTTTATTTATCGCACTGTATTATAAAAACATACTGCGTCGTCAATAAACAAGAAGATAATTATTAATAAATGAACTTTTCATGAAATTATGACCTGGTAAAAGTTTAAATTAAAAAATACGAGTTTTCATATGGGAAAATATTACTTTTAAATCACCCCCTGTATTTTTATTTCGAGATGGTTTCGACGAACGAAAATTCAAGTTTCAAAACATCTGATATGCCTTGGAAATTTTCCAATAGATTTATGAATAAATATCAAAATAATTTCTCACTTATAGGTGCTAGTTAGTAACACATAGCTCAATACGGGACATCCTGTATATTAAATGTACAATTTGAAACGTCTAGTATGTCTGTTGTTGTTAAAATTTTGTTTGTTATCGTTAATTATTTTAATTTTATGCCAAAAATAAGTTTATTTACGACTACAATCAGTTTTTTCCAAATTGAAATCATAAAAATATTAAATAATTGACATTTTTTACATTAAATTAAAAAATGTTTGATAAATATTATCAGAAATAGATTTATTAAACCACTAAAGTCGATTTTTCCATAACTTTTCATCTTTAAAACTATTGAAATTGATGTGGCAACTTCTAGGTTATAAACGGTGACGTCATTATACACTCAATCAGCTGATAGCTTGCTGTTTAGATGTAGAAGCGATGTTGCCACGTTTTACGCTTGTAGGCACTTGTTTTTTGTTCCAAAATATACAAAAAAATCGAGAAAATCGTTACAATGGTGGTTTAATAAAAAATTGTCCGCCAAAAATTAATTTTTTTTGTCGAATTGTTAAAAAAATTGTTGGTAATTTTAAGTAAATGTGAAAATATCTGTTTTTCTAAAAAATATTAGAGGAAAATATTAAGGTAAAAGACAATCGTGTAGGCCTATTCGTAAACCATAGCAAAATATATGAAAAAATTTCAATAAAAATGATTTTATTACTTTTATTCAACTTCCAGTTGAATCACTAACATTGTCGGATGAATAATAAATATTTGTTTGTTGATATTTTGTTTATTTCTACCCTTATTTCCAACCCCCGAGTGGCGCATGCCAAATCTCTAGCAGCAGCGTAGCTCCGCTGAAATCTAGTTCCAGAGTCCGTCTCAACTGGGTTCGTCTGAGTAAATGATAGAAAAAGGTACCATAAAATAAAGTAGAAGGTAGGTAGGGTTTTTCCTAAAACGTGTACCAGATATTCCGATTGAGATACCTCCGAAACTGGTGATTTTAAGGTGTCAACAGCTTCTTCAGGTGTAAAAAAACACGTCGAACTCGAAAGAATAAAAACAAATATTAATTTGGTACCAAAGAAGAAGAATTACTTGGTATTCCCCAAAGGAGGCGACTTGGAGAATTCCAAGGAGTATAAAGCGTGGTCACCCCAATATTAGATATGTTACAAACTTATAAAAAACCGTACATATCGCCATCTAACGATCAAGTACCGGAGCATAACATCGACTGTTATATATTTACAGTTTCCATTTTTTTTTAAATGTTTTCTATTTTTAATTCGGAATTTACGTAATAGATGTCCCATAGATTCAGTGTAGATGCTTATACATATACACACCGCCATCTATCGACCAATTACCGAAACATAACGTCGTCTTTGTTATTTATTTACAGTTTCCTTTTTTTTCAAAAGTTTTCTATTTTTAATTCGGAATTTACGTAACAGATGTCCCATAGATTAAATGTAGATGCTTATACATGTATACACAGCGCCATCTATCGATCAATTACCGAAACATAACGTCGTCTTTGTTATTTATTTACAGTTTCCTTTTTTTTCAAAAGTTTTCTATTTTTAATTCGGAATTTACGTAACAGATGTCCCATAGATTAAATGTAGATGCTTATACATGTATACACACCGCCATCTATCGATCAATTACCGAAACATAACGTCGTCTTTGTCATTTATTTACAGTTTCCTTTTTTTTCAAAATGTTTTCTACTCTTAATTCGGAACTTCACTGATAGATGTCTTTTATAGATTCAATTCAAATTCGTTCTTTTATTGAATGTTATTAAAATTTTAGTACCGAAGATGGCGTTCGATGTTCTGAATTATTAAATATCAATTATTACAAAACGATGTATCATAATTTTGTTTTCAAAAATAATTAATCTACAATAAGACCGAGTTTTTTGTTTTGAGTAAGGAATTGACTACACTGCAAAACATAAATTCGTAATTAATGATTAATTACATAATTAAAATGAGGAAATCTCAAATCGCTTCCGTTCCTGAAAGTTTTTTTTTTTGATAATAAATAAATAAAATACAGGTCAGGCTTTTGTACCGGTGGGAAAAATATATTCCGCGAAAATATCCGTCGGATTCGTAGTTTTTCTTTTTTTAACTCGAAAAAATATGAAAATATCTCTGAAAAACGTACTTACGAGGGGCACAGTAATGTTATTTCAATTAATTAACACTAAAACGTTCACCAAATGTGGGGAATTTGTTGTGGTACGTAACATTGAGAGGAATTTAAGGGATGTAGGGTGAAATTCCGTATATAATCTTATTTTTCGGTCGAGAAATTTCGTTACGTATTCCGTTGGGTTGCTCTCTTCTATAAATAAACCTCGTCATTAAAAAATTCACCTAGACCGTAAGAGGTAGGAGTATACATGTATAAAAGTCTCGTTCGTCTGATAGAGGGCGCAACCGCGGCCAAACGCTTGAAGCCGCGAAAACCTGGAATGAGTTTTCACGAAACAGTCGCTGTGTACGCGTTTCGGAAAACCAGCTCAAATCGTTACGCTACGAAAATTGAATAACAAACTTTTTTTCGGTAATAAGACGCTAGTTTAGTGGAAATATTCGTTTTTTTAGTGAATTTTAATTTGGTAAGATCACGAAATTGTTTTATTAGTAAAAAAATTTACATATTCGGATGTTTTTAATACGTTTATATCGTTTTTAATGGTAGATCATTAAGTTTATTCAAAATTTTCTCTTTATATATAAAAAAAAACGTCAAACGTTTGGTTAATTTTCAATTTTTCTTCAGTAAACTTCCTGGTGAAAAACCAACAATCGTATACACCAGATTTGGTTCCCTATAACTTTCATTTCGTTTTCAAATTGGAAAATATACTTTAGTAGCAACCCTCGTAATATGTAGATGTATTTTATAGTCCTGGTTCGATATAATATAAGATAATTACGTTTTCTTTACCATTTATAGTTTCACATCTTATTTTAGACTTCGGTTTACCATAAATGGCTTTTACCAAGAAGTTTTGATCCTAAAGGTATCAAAGTGGACCCCAGATAAAGAACACTGTCGAGAAGTTGACCCAAAGTACGCTGGGATCAACAAGGATTGCAGGAAATTGCAAGGATGGAAATGGGCAACAAAAAACTATAATAAATTGGAAAGTAAACAAAAAAAAAGAGTTTGAAATGGCGGGTATTATCCTGAATCGAGGTACGGTCTCTAAAAATGATCATATCGTCGAAATTTAATTGAAAAATTGGTGGTTTCATACACAGGACTTGAACTACAGATAAAAATTATTAAAATACTTTTGTATCGACCCTCGTATTTTCTTACTGCTGTTTGATATGAAATTTTTTAACATATATCCGTTGTTTTACATCTCTAATTCTTATATTTCTATGGATAATTTGAAAAAAAGAAAATGTCATCAATCAATATATATGTTGACTTGTTTCGTTGTGAGTTTAACGAACTGGATAGATTTCGAGATGGAAAAGTGTGAAAAAGCATCGAATCGACAATATTTTACTCTATCAATCATTTGTAAGTAAATTCATAACGTTGTTTGAGTTGTGAGATAATTTTCACTATAAGAAGATCGCTATTCGAGTTTTGACATATGACAGATATGTCAATATGTCAAATGTGACCGCGTCATCGTCGAATTTGACATACGAATGGTGTTCGAATAGTTGGGAGCTTGATTAAAAGATTTTTGACGTGGATTTAACCGTTAAAACAAGATATCGAAGGATTAATGATTCCGATACTCGAATTCGAGCTGGAAAAGTGTGAAAAAGCATCGAATCGACAATATTTCACTCTATCAATCATTTGTGAATAAATTTATAACGTTGTTTGTGTTGTAAAATCATTTTTACTATAACAAGATCGCTATTCGAGTTTTGACATATGACAGATATGTCAATATGTCAAATCTGAGCGCGTCATCGTCAAATTTGACATACGAATGGTGTTCGAATAGTTGGGAGCTTGATTAAAAGATTTTTGACGTGGATTACCGTTAAAACAATATATCGAAGGACTTATGATGCCGATACTCGAATTCGAGTTGGAAAAGTGTGAAAAAGCATCTAATCGACTATATTTTACTCTATCAATCATTTGTAAGTAAATTCATAACGTTGTTTGAGTTGTGAGATAATTTTCACTATAAGAAGATCGCTATTCGAGTTTTGACATATGACAGATATGTCAATATGTCAAATCTGAGCGCGTCATCGTCAAATTTGACATACGAGTGGTGTTCGAGTGGTTGGAAGCTTGATCAAAAGATTTTCTAAGTGGATTTAACCGTTAAAACAATATATCGAAGGATTAATGAAGGATTAATGATGCCGATACTCGAATTTCAGTTGGAAAAGTGTGAAAAAGCATCGAATCGACTATATTTGACTTTATCAATCATTTGTGAGTAAATTTATAACGTTGTTTGAGTTGTAAAATCATTTTTACTACAAGAAGATCGCTATTCGAGTTTTGACATATAACAGATATGTCAATATGTCAAATCTGACCGCGTCATTGTCAAATTTGACATACGAGTGATGTTCGAGTGGTTGGAAGCTTGATTAGAAGATTTTCGACGTAGATTTAACCGTTAAAACAATATATCGAAGGACTAATGATGCCGATACTCGAATTAGAGCTGGAAAAATGTGAAAAAGCATCGAATCGACAATATTTTACTCTATCAATCATTTGTGAGTAAATTTATAACGTTGTTTGAGTTGTAAAATCATTTTTACTATAACAAAATCGCTATTCGGCTTTTGACATATGACATATATGTCAATATGTCAAATTTGATACTTACTGATGTTCTTTAACTGTATAAGCTCTCTGTTATGATTCTATTAGTATTAAAATAATAAGGGAAGCATAAAATTTTATTTCCTTCATAATCACGTGGATTTTGGTTGTTAAAACCATCCCATATTTCAGATTTCAGGGTTATCCAGTTTCCTATGGGTACAAATTTAGAAAATAGATTAACGAGTCGTGGAAAAACCCTACCAGGGTTTCTGGAACGTCTAACTGAAGATTTGAAGCGTCATATTCCAAAGTTTATAGTTCAAACAAGGTTTTTTTGGAAATTCGATGTTTCAGTAAACTTTTTTTCAGTCACCACGTTGTTGTTTTTCTATTTTACACCCACATAGATGAAACTATTGAAAAAATCTTGCAAATAGACTACAAGAGTTGAAGGTCCTTCAATAATCAGGATTTTCTTTGAAATCGGATTGTTTCTAGAGGAACTTTAATTGGTGGAATATGTCCTGAAAGAGGATTACCAAAGAATGTTTTCTTTCCGTATATTTCCCCGGAATTTCTATAATCCACCTCAATTTATCTAATACTGGATATAAATATGATCAAAAGGATAAAATCGAAAGACGTTTTGATATTAAAAACGAAAATTTCTTTCAAATCAATCACGACGTACATTAAAACAAATTAATAACTATAAATATCAATTTTTTTTAATCGAAAATATCCCTTGTGTATTTAATTTATGTACCCGGGAGATCGTAAAAATTAGGTTATGTTACCGCGATTCATTGTATCACGATTTTATATACGAGGGTTGTTTGTTTTTCAACCTCCGATCGCTCCGTGCTACATAATCCGCCGTTAAGGCGTCAGTCGGCGTTGTGCTACCACCACGTAAACGTGTCCGCAATTAATGATGATCGTTTTTCGTATACGAGGGCAAATATTAGCTTTTATTAGAGGATTGCAATGCAAGAGACAATCTTAAATATCGTTTCCAGAAAATCCAATTTTACATTAATTTTTCACCCCAAATTTGCATCGAATTGAACATTATTGGTTGTAGGGGGTTGAATTTACAGCGTTTTCTTATGAATTTGAGGTATTTCGGAATATAATACTTCATCATCAAATGTCTAAATACAGTTAACCGATCCGACGACGAAAATTTGTTATTTTTCTTTGTCTGCCAGTATATCGAGGTTTAATTGTTGCTTTATCGACATAATGTATGGTTAAGTGGTCACCACATCATTTTTATATACGAGGGTTGTTTGTTTTTCAACCTCCGATCGCACCGTGCTACAAAATCCGCCGTTAAGGCGTCAGTCGGCGTTGTGTTGATGATCGTTTTTGTTATTTGTTATTTTTCTTTGTTAATTGCTGCTTTATATTGTTCCAGCGGTAGAAGATAATAAAATAATGAAGTGCCAAGATAATTGAACGCTCAACTCGACGGCCGATTCGTGGATCATGAACGAATTTATGAAAATAACGGAAAGAAAATCGAATAGCACAGAATCGATCGACGAAACCATTTGCTCCGACCGAATCACCAACAGTTCCGTTTACAACAGCCCCGCATGGCCGCCGGATTCGTGGTTATTTTGTTTTCTGATCGCTCTCAAGATCGTCGTAATGGCGTTCATAATAATAGCGGCTCTATTCGGAAATCTATTGGTGATCGTATCGGTGATGAGACACCGGAAATTACGCGTCATAACAAATTATTTCGTCGTGAGTTTAGCTTTAGCTGACATGTTGGTCGCCATTTGGGCGATGTGTTTCAATTTTAGTGTGGAAATTAGTGGGGGACGATGGATTTTCGGTTATTTTATGTGCGACGTATGGAATTCGTTGGACGTTTACTTTTCCACGGCTTCCATATTGCATTTGTGCTGCATTAGCGTCGATAGGTGAGTCGTTACGTTACTAATTATATTCGTACGTCGCTGAAGAGAACACTAAACTTAAAAACCGGTCTACGAAACAACAATTTCTACGGATATACATTCCCGAACGAAAAATCGACGTTAACGGTCTAAAAATCAAACGAAACAGTTTATAATTGATTAGTTAGAAGATTAAATCAAACGAAATCATAATTTATTCAAAAATTAACCTATCGATAATTAGTATAACCTAATAACAGCTTTTTATCACGCTTATTTAATAATAGGATTCGAACCTTCGATTTCCGTGTTGGAAATTAAGCACTACATCGATACGGCTCGATTTTCATGTCTAACTGCCAGAATTATGATTTAAATATACCGAGGAAGGAAAAAAATAGTTGTAGAATGAAAATTCATTCGCTAATTATCGATTACTTCTCGAATGATACGTCAAACGTCATTTACGTCATTTATGTCGAGTTTTAAGTTTTATTGAGGTTATGTACGTCCTGAAACTGTTCGGTATCGTTCGATATTTCTTTTTATTTCGACGTTTTTGTAAATGAAAATCATTGTTTCAGATATTACGCGATAGTTCAGCCCCTGGACTATCCTTTGATAATGACTAACGTCCGTTTGGTGTTAATGTTGGCTGTAGTGTGGTGCTCGCCGGGATTATTATCGTTTTTGCCGATTTTTATGGAATGGTATACGACGTCGGATCATTTGGAATTTCGTAAAAAGAACCCTCACATCTGTACTTTCACGGTAAATCGAATTTATTCGGTGATTTCGTCGAGCGTTAGCTTTTGGGTACCCGGTATGGTGATGATCTTCATGTATTACAGAATATATATGGAAGCAGACAGACAGGAAAGGATGCTGTACAGGTAAGTCACGGAATTTCCTTCGAAATAACTTGTATAACTTCGAAAATTATATTTCGATGAACTATTCGATGTTTGTAACTTCATTTTTTATGAAAAAGGGGTGGTTTTTTTCCTTATAAAGCAAGAATATAGCGAATAAAGTACTACAAGTTGAACGTATTATAAATCGAATATGCCTGAGTACGGTTCTGTTCTTTTGGTTAAGTATAACCATCCCCGGAATTAATCGAGAGAAATCGATTAACGAATTTTAATAATAATGCGACTCTATTTGTAGAGACGTTTATTTAACTATGCGAAATTATTTAGTTTAACCCAAAACAGTATCGGAAACTACGTATTGATTATTAGTACAGTGGAATTAGTCCAATTCGTCGACTTAAATTTCAAACTTTCTAACGATCCCTGTATCTTGAACTGCGGGGTTGAAATTCAAGTTTTAGGGTAGATTTCGCACAAAATTCACTATATTTTTTATAATTAGAAAATTTTTTTGACTAGAAAACTTAAAATTAGTTAATTATTCGTGATTCTACGACGGGGGTATTTATTTCGATATAATTCGTTCTAGACAGGTTTGTTTTCAATTTCCGTGTGTCATTTTGACGCGACAGTTTACCAAAACCTTCGTCACATGTTATAATCGAATTATGTTAATAATATATATACGAGGTAAAACAAAAAAAATTTAAAATAGATGGAAATTAATAAAAAAAAATAAAAAATTGTAAAATGACGTGAAAAAAACGAAAAAAAAAATTAACAAAAAACGTCGAAATTATATTGAACTAACTCATAATCGAATTATGTTAATAATATATACGAGGTAAAACGAAAAAAAATTAAAATAGATGGAAATTAATAAAAAAAAATAAAAAATTGTAAAATGACGTGAAAAAAACGAAAAAAAAATTAACAAAAAACGTCGAAATTATATTGAACTAACTCATAATCGAATTATGTTAATAATATATACGAGGTAAAACAACAAAAATTGAAAATAGATGAAAATTAATAAAAAAAATAAAAAGTTGTAAAATGACGTGAAAAAAACGAAAAAAAAATTAACAAAAAACGTCGAAAATATATTGAACTAACCCATAATCGATTTATGTTAATAATATATACGAGGTAAAACGAAAAAAAATTAAAATAGATGGAAATTAATAAAAAAAAATAAAAAATTGTAAAATGACGTGAAAAAAACGAAAAAAAAATTAACAAAAAACGTCGAAATTATATTGAACTAACTCATAATCGAATTATGTTAATAATATATACGAGGTAAAACGAAAAAAAATTAAAATAGATGGAAATTAATAAAAAAAAATAAAAAATTGTAAAATGACGTGAAAAAAACGAAAAAAAATAACAAGAAACGTCGAAAATATATTGAACTAACCCATAATCGATTTGTGTTAATAATATATACGAGGTAAAATAAAAAAAATTTAAAATAGATGGAAATTAATAAAAAAAAATAAAAAATTGTAAAATGACGTGAAAAAAACGAAAAAAAAATTAACAAAAAACGTCGAAAATATATTGAACTAACCCATAATCGATTTGTGTTAATAATATATACGAGGTAAAACAAAAAAAATTTAAAATAGATGGAAATTAATAAAAAAAAATAAAAAATTGTAAAATGACGTGAAAAAAACGAAAAAAAAATTAACAAAAAACGTCGAAATTATATTGAACTAACTCATAATCGAATTATGTTAATAATATATACGAGGTAAAACAACAAAAATTGAAAATAGATGAAAATTAATAAAAAAAATAAAAAGTTGTAAAATGACGTGAAACAAACGAAAAAAAAATTAACAAAAAACGTCGAAAATATATTGAACTAACCCATAATCGATTTATGTTAATAATATATACGAGGTAAAACGAAAAAAAATTAAAATAGATGGAAATTAATGAAAAAAAATAAAAAATTGTAAAATGACGTGAAAAAAACGAAAAAAAAATTAACAAAAAACGTCGAAATTATATTGAACTAACTCATAATCGAATTATGTTAATAATATATACGAGGTAAAACAACAAAAATTGAAAATAGATGAAAATTAATAAAAAAAATAAAAAGTTGTAAAATGACGTCAAAAAAACGAAAAAAAATAACAAGAAACGTCGAAAATATATTGAACTAACCCATAATCGAATTATGTTGATAATATATACGAGGTAAAACGAAAAAAAATTAAAATAGATGGAAATTAATGAAAAAAAATAAAAATTTATAAAATGACGTCAAAAAAACAACAAGAAACATCGAAAATATATTGAACTAACCTCGTATGAACCTGATATTCAATTTACAGGACCGTATCCCGTATTTTTCTCTCTCTTATTTGAATTGTTGATTAATTCGCGTAAAGCGGATTTTTCGAAAATACGCGATTAAAAACAACGTTTAACATAAATATTATTGAGGATCAGGATCATTTTGATCGCTCAATTGACATTAGAAGTTAGATACAAAGCAGAATTTTTCTCTAGTTTTGTTCGATCGATCTATCGATTTATTTGGTTTATAACGCTAAAAACAAAACAAAAATTGTAGTAATTTCAAGTGCTTTTAGCTCAAAAATGATATAAGAAACTATTAGAAATCACATATAGTGAAATATACGAAACATCGTCGAGTTTTTTTGATTTTAAAACGAACTACGAATAGAAATAAACTTATAAAATGTATAATAGAAGTTTTCATAAGTTTTTGTCTTTTATGGGTTTCATTAGAAACAATTTCTTGGTCTGGAGAGTCTCTGAAGAGGCTCAAATCGTTGTTGCTTCCTTAGTTTCCATTCGGAGCTCAAAATGTCTTCTCTTTGAGCAAATACGAACTCAGGTAACTAATTTGTATGCTCAAATCGTCGACGTCTTCTTCGTTTCGATTTCTCAGTGAATTGACATCAAATAGTCTTCTAATTAACTCAACGGACACTGTCTACCTAAGGATAGCATTCGACACAGTCCATCAACTTAATATTATCCAAACAAAGTGCCAGGAAAGTCGATTTAGAACCTCAGCGGTTTATCTCATCGAATTAGTCACTTTCTATATAATTTATCCTTAGAAATTTGATTTTTTTCTGTTATCCTTGCAAAATCGTCCAGTGTTGTCAAGTTTTTCGAATAAAATATTGTATATAGAAGAAGATTCGTATGCAAATTTAATAACGGACAGTTTTATGAATTTATGATGACAAAACCTAATTAACTCGTAGTTGTAAGGACGAGTATCGATCCTTACATAAGGAGCAGGGAAATTTAGACCTCTCTTGATAATATTTAACCCGAAATATCGCAGTAAAAAGGTCTCTGTCGGCTTTAAAATTAAGTACCGAGCAGATATATTTTTTTTAATAAATAATCATAATATCAGGATATTAATCCTTTATCCTTTATTAAAATCTCACGATTTACATCGTAAAAATTAAATTTTTTTCAATATATATCTGTACGTACGTAGATTTTTGTGTTTATTAATAAGAAAGTTACGAGGGAGGTTTAATTTGTAATAAAAAAAACTCGCTACGGTAAAATGAAGTTTCTGTGTAGTTTATTTCGTTAAAAACTTTATTTTATTTCCGATCCGAGTGTCAATTTATGGTAGATTGAAGTTTTTATAAGGAAACCGGAAAAGCAATTCCAGGAATAGAAAGATGAAGGGTTTAGCGGAAAACTTAAATCGATACGTGGAAAAGGGGTTGGAAAAAATATTATATAACTCGAAATTTATATAAAAAATACTTTTTTCCTTCAAATCTATTCGAATTACCAACATTATTTATTATACAGACAAAAAATTACTAGATTTTAATATCACCATTTTCCACCCTGTATAATTTATACATACGATGTTTTGAACAAATCTAATTCGACTTATTATCTAAAAACAACTTTTTTTCACGTAAAATCGTTGAAATTACTTATTTATCTCTCCTCAATTACCAATTATATTAATTTGAAAAATCCTATGCGATAAATTTTCATAATTTCCAGTACAAAAACTTGAAACGTTTTATTATGATTTCCGCATTCTGTACAACCAGATTTAGCCCCTACGGATTATTTTCCGTCCCCGGACACGAAAAAATTGCTCTCTGGTCGAATATTTTCCGACGTGGTATCTTTGATTAATATCTCGTTGGCGCAGGTACTTTTGGAACCACCATCGTATACTAAAATATGTCGCGGTTGTATATGAGGAAGTTTTTGGTGTTACGAGCCTCAATTAAGGGTAGCGCAAGCTTGGAACTCGAATCCCATCTCTAATATAGATAAAAATGTAAAAGGAACTTACTTCGTGGGTATACCTCGTATATTAACGTTTTTTTTTTTCAATAAATTGTTAAAAATGGAAATTTTCAATCTGGAATCTTCTAGTTTCATTGAAATCCAACGAAAATTGATTTTGGAATGCTTTCAATTTCGGTTCGCCAATGTCAGTATCGAATAGAGACTTTGAGGGCTCTAAAAATAAGATTTTGAGCATACATATAGGGAAGACATGGATTTTCCGTGTTGGTATGTGATATTTACTTTCAAAGGAAACTTATTTTGTAATATAGAGTTGTGAAAATATACTAGAGACAATATTAAATATAATACGAAAGCTGTTTTATTTTGAACACTCTGTATCTTATTTGAACTCTTAATAATTATAAATTGATTAATTTTTTTTTAGGATTTGTGTAGTTTTTTACTCTTAAAAGGTTAAGAATTCAATTTAGAACGGAAATTTTAAAGATTTTCGAAGTTTCTAATCATTTTCGAATTTTCAGTGCCGATTTATTTTTAGGAAAAATGTTTTTTTCGTTTGGAACCCTTTTTATTATGGTTTGGTTTACTTGGAGTTGGCATCACTGATCAAAAACAAAACTTTCGACATTCAACGTTTACATGTTTCAAACTTTTCCTTTTCAACGTACTTACTGAATGGTATCTAGAGGTGGGAATTCAAATTAACAGTTATTTTAAGCAATTACAAATAGTTTAATACGATAAAATGTGTCGTAAAAACAAAATAAAAACTCAAAAACCGTTTTTTTTCCAAAAAATTCAAACTTAAACCATCACTCAGTAAGTCTTGTGTATAACTAGAAGAAAAAACTTTTGTTTTCCATCAGAAATCGATTTTATTCATCGAAATACTTATTGAATGGTATCTAGAGGTGGGAATTCGAATTAACAGTTATTTTAAGCAGTTACAAATAGTTTAATACGATAAAATGTGTCGTAAAAACAAAATAAAAACTCAAAAACCGTTTTTTTTCCAAAAAATTCAAACTTAAACCATCACTCAGTAAGTCTTGTGTATAACTAAAAGAAAAATCTTTTGTTTTCCATCAGAAATCGATTTTATTCATCGAAATACTTATTGAATGGTATCTAGAGGTGGGAATTCGAATTAACAGTTATTTTAAGCAGTTACAAATAGTTTAATACGATAAAATGTGTCGTAAAAACAAAATAAAAACTCAAAAACCGTTTTTTTTCCAAAAAATTCAAACTTAAACCATCACTCAGTAAGTCTTGTGTATAACTAAAAGAAAAAACTTTTGTTTTTCATCAGAAATCGATTTTATTCATCGAAATACTTATTGAATGAAATCTAGAGGTGGGAATTCGAATTAACAGTTATTTTAAGCAGTTACAAATAGTTTAATACGATAAAATGTGTCGTAAAAACAAAATAAAAACTCAAAAACCGTTTTTTTTTCCAAAAAATTCAAACTTAAACCATCACTCAGTAAGTCTTGTGTATAACTAAAAGAAAAAACTTTTGTTTTTCATCAGAAATCGATTTTATTCATCGAAATACTTATTGAATGAAATCTAGAGGTGGGAATTCGAATTAACAGTTATTTTAAGCAGTTACAAATAGTTTAATACGATAAAATGTGTCGTAAAAACAAAATAAAAACTCAAAAACCGTTTTTTTTTTCCAAAAAATTCAAACTTAAACCATCACTCAGTAAGTCTTGTGTATAACTAAAAGAAAAAACTTTTGTTTTTCATCAGAAATCGATTTTATTCATCGAAATACTTATTGAATGAAATCTAGAGGTGGGAATTCGAATTAACAGTTATTTTAAGCAGTTACAAATAGTTTAATACGATAAAATGTGTCGTAAAAACAAAATAAAAACTCAAAAACCGTTTTTTTTTCCAAAAAATTCAAACTTAAACCATCACTCAGTAAGTCTTGTGTATAACTAAAAGAAAAAACTTTTGTTTTCCATCAGAAATCGATTTTATTCATCGAAATACTTATTGAATGGTATCTAGAGGTGGGAATTCGAATTAACAGTTATTTTAAGCAGTTACAAATAGTTTAATACGATAAAATGTGTCGTAAAAACAAAATAAAAACTCAAAAACCGTTTTTTTTCCAAAAAATTCAAACTTAAACCATCACTCAGTAAGTCTTGTGTATAACTAAAAGAAAAAACTTTTGTTTTTCATCAGAAATCGATTTTATTCATCGAAATACTTATTGAATGAAATCTAGAGGTGGGAATTCGAATTAACAGTTATTTTAAGCAGTTACAAATAGTTTAATACGATAAAATGTGTCGTAAAAACAAAATAAAAACTCAAAAACCGTTTTTTTTTCCAAAAAATTCAAACTTAAACCATCACTCAGTAAGTCTTGTGTATAACTAAAAGAAAAATCTTTTGTTTTTCATCAGAAATCGATTTTATTCATCGAAATACTTATTGAATGAAATCTAGAGGTGGGAATTCGAATTAACAGTTATTTTAAGCAGTTACAAATAGTTTAATACGATAAAATGTGTCGTAAAAACAAAATAAAAACTCAAAAACCGTTTTTTTTCCAAAAAATTCAAACTTAAACCATCACTCAGTAAGTCTTGTGTATAACTAAAAGAAAAAACTTTTGTTTTCCATCAGAAATCGATTTTATTCATCGAAATACTTATTGAATGGTATCTAGAGGTGGGAATTCGAATTAACAGTTATTTTAAGCAGTTACAAATAGTTTAATACGATAAAATGTGTCGTAAAAACAAAATAAAAACTCAAAAACCGTTTTTTTTCCAAAAAATTCAAACTTAAACCATCACTCAGTAAGTCTTGTGTATAACTAAAAGAAAAATCTTTTGTTTTCCATCAGAAATCGATTTTATTCATCGAAATACTTATTGAATGGTATCTAGAGGTGGGAATTCGAATTAACAGTTATTTTAAGCAGTTACAAATAGTTTAATACGATAAAATGTGTCGTAAAAACAAAATAAAAACTCAAAAACCGTTTTTTTTCCAAAAAATTCAAACTTAAACCATCACTCAGTAAGTCTTGTGTATAACTAAAAGAAAAAACTTTTGTTTTCCATCAGAAATCGATTTTATTCATCGAAATACTTATTGAATGGTATCTAGAGGTGGGAATTCGAATTAACAGTTATTTTAAGCAGTTACAAATAGTTTAATACGATAAAATGTGTCGTAAAAACAAAATAAAAACTCAAAAACTGTTTTTTTAATGCAATTTCTTCCTCATTTGTGCTGAATTTCTTACCGGCGATTATTTTTTGATATCAGTAGTCACTGCGGACCAGATCTGGACTATACGATTAAATCTGAACAATCAGTAAACTTTTTTGATGTTTTCTGGAGTAATCACTTCAATTGGATGATCAGAACGTTCACCATCATCGATGCCCGTACGACCACGTTTAAATTCAACAACAAATAGTTCTTTTCAATAGAACAAAGTCCAAATAACACTTTTGAAACCATTTCTGAGCTTGCACAGTATTTTTTTCATCAATAAATTAACACACGTGATTGTTTTCAAAAAAAAAGAGAAGTAACTTCACTTAGACAGCTGTCATTTTTTTCCATCCAATCGAAATGTCATTAAATTTGACACATACTCTTTTTAAGGTTGGTACTTCATAAACGTCATATAAATTTGACAGTGACAGCGCCATCTGTGTGTCAGTTATAAGACTCATTGAATGAATGAATTGAATTTTGGTTTTCTGGAATCGACTACGAAGTTTTCGTGTTACGATTTTGAAACTTCAATTTTGTATGGCTCTAAATAAATAAAAAAAACGTCAAAAAACGACAACTGACACCGAAACTCTTCAAAAATAAAGATTATCAAATGAAAATCGATTTTTTAAAGCAGTTTTTTTATTTTTATCAAAATTAAGGCGGGAATTTCACTAAAAACATTCAACTAGCCTCAATTTGAGGTAAATTAGAGACAATCCTTGACTGCAAAAGCTCCCAAAACGTTTTTTGTACAAAAGGCGGTTGAAATATTTGATTAAAATACGAAATTTCCTTCAAGATACAAATTTTTCGAAGTCAAAATATATAATAATGATCGAAAAGAAGACATCAAGTAAAAGACGTGTTTGCCGGTGACCAAAAATGCGGGTATTCTGCTTATTTAGCAAATAATCATGGGATTTGTCAATCTACAATACCTGGATCGTACAAAAGGCCTTCCTCTTCTTCTTAAACATTCAACAGAACATTCTAGACAAAAATTTGCTGGTTAGAACATAATTAGTTTGGTGGAAGATGATTTGGGAAACTAAATGTGACATTTTGAACTGTTAGATCTTTCAATAATGGATTTTTTTCAATAAGGAAGGATAGAGGACTAGTAGAAGCGGTAATAAAACTAAATATAGAGATGGGAATATCTAGATGTAACAGTTCAAAATTGATACTAAATATATTTTGGCTGTTTACTTTATTTTTAAGGAAATATTTTCCTAGAGATAAAAGAGAGGATACAAATATATTTTCCACGAGAAAATTCCAATTTTTCATCCTTGTTATAAAGGATCTCGACGTTTTTTATTTTGTAAACGCGTCTCCCGATCGGTTTTTGCTTTACCGCCAAAATTCGTTGAATTTATTAAATTTCTGCAACTGAATATCAAATAAAAAGATTATAATTTGTTAGTAGATATTAAATTCCACGAATTTCCATTGTAATAATTCTATTTTTGATCTACAAAGCGATCAGAAAATCCTTTATGAAACGTGTCTTATAATAATTAAAAAAAACTTTTTATTTGCGTTGTTTGTGCAAGAACTCGAACAGTTTAATATGAATTACGAAAAGATTAAACCTTAAATCATATATTATACAAGGTTTGTTCAAAAACAACGACCCCAAACCGAAAATTCGCATTCGAAGAAAAAAATCGTTGACTGTCCACTATATTCACCAGATGTAGCTCCCAGTGACTTTTTTGTTTCAAAAACGACTAAAATTATTCGAAAAAATCAATTGATAAATATATAAAGGTCATTATAAATTTATTAGGCGTCAAGATCTGCTTGGAAACTATTTTTTTCAAAATTTCAAATTCGAGAAGTAAATTATTCAAAACGTGTCGAAAAAATTGATTTTTCCAGCGTATTTATTGTTGTTAATTGAATGAATATACAGAATGATCGATGTATAAATTGTTTCATTGGATAAACATTATTCTAGATGGAAAAATGTTAAATGTTTAATCCTTCCCAACGACTTTTCATCCTGACGGGTTTATTCCTTCAAATATGGCGTACGAAGAGGCTTAAAAAAGGATTCCTCTCTTTGATGGGATCCTCGAAGAATATAAAGGGAAAGAGAATACTAAATATACTCGAAATTTAGAGCTTGGTTTGAGAAAAGACGGATTTACGTTACGATAAGGAAATGTACAAACAAATATTTGATGGTTCACCATGGGAAAATACGAAAAACGACTTTTTTCCATTGAAAATTTGGTTTTGTAAGGACATTTCCTCAATAAAGAAAAGCTACCAATGGAAATTGAATCAAGGAAAATTAAATGATTCTTATTGGAGCGAAAAATTGAGAAAAATCATAAATACGAGGGTTGTTATTTCAATTTCGAGACAAACAAACACATTTGGCTGTATTTTTCGAAATATTTTTCATTATTATCAATATAATTTTGACTTTTTGTCCAATTCGATCGAGGTAGTTCCATATTAGAAGTTTTCTCAACTTGTATTATTGAATTAAATCTAATAACCAAGTTTTTCGTTAAACCCTGTATAAAAACTTTTTTTTTTTCACCTCTTCTAATCAATCTCATTCACTTACGCTTTTTTTGATTTGTCTAGTTTGCGCTCCGTGAAGTTAATGGCTTTTTTTACAGGTTATCCGTTAATTTTCAACACCCTATACATGCCATGTGTATCTGGAGATTTATTTCTTTCGTATCGGAATCGACGTCTCGGAATTTAATAGATTATGATGAATGATTATTTCGAAACAAATTGAAATTGTATTTATATGTATTGAATTTTTGGAATTCACCTCGTAAAAAGTTATTTTGAACTAATGTTTTATAATATGACGATTTTATAATAAAAAAATCGCCTGTATATTATTTTTTTTTTGTTGATTCTGCGGAAAATTTTTTATTTTTATCGTTAACTTTTTCGAAAATGTGATATTTCGCAAAGTAAATAAAATACGGGGGTTGCATTAAAAATTATTTATCTATCAACAATTTTGTTAGTTCACACTGTATATATGGAACGAGATGATGTCAGCATCAACTAACTTTTGGTGAAGATGATTTTAGATTGATTTTTGAGTTGTATTGAAATTTTTAAATTGCCGTTATACGGGGTATTTAAAAAGTTATAACGAATTTTTCATAAAAATCTTGAAAAGTTCAACACCCTGTACAACTTAGTGAGAGCTCAATAATGAAGATTTTTTGTCGCTAAAGGTTTCGAATAATAGTGAAAATTGTGGAAAACTATTCATTTCGTTGAAATTTACTGAATTAGATACAGGGTGAATCAAAATAATAATACGTTATTTTTTGGTTTTTTTTTGCAAATAAATCACCCTGTATTTATATCTGATCATTTATTAATTCTCAAAATACCAAATGGAAAATTTCAGAGCTTATAGTCATCATTAATTATCACACTTTAAACATATAAATAATCTTACGGGGTGTTTCAAAATGCCGTGCCAAATCAAAGTTACCTTTTTTTAAATGAAACACCCTGTATTTAATTGCATATTTGGAATCACCTTAACTTTCCCATTAGAATAATATGGGGTTGTGATATGTTATACGGGGTATTTAAAAAGTTATAACGAATTTTACATAAAAATCTTGAAAAGTTCAACACCCTGTACAACTTAGTGAGAGCTCAATAATGAAGATTTTTTGTCGCTAAAGGTTTCGAATAATAGTGAAAATTGTGGAAAACTATTCATTTCGTTGAAATTTACTGAATTAGATACAGGGTGAATCAAAATAATAATACGTTATTTTTTGGTTTTTTTTTGCAAATAAATCACCCTGTATTTATATCTGATCATTTATTAATTCTCAAAATACCAAATGGAAAATTTCAGAGCTTATAGTCATCATTAATTATCACACTTTAAACATATAAATAATCTTACGGGGTGTTTCAAAATGCCGTGCCAAATCAAAGTTACCTTTTTTTAAATGAAACACCCTGTATTTAATTGCATATTTGGAATCACCTTAACTTTCCCATTAGAATAATATGGGGTTGTGATATGTTATACGGGGTATTTAAAAAGTTATAACGAATTTTACATAAAAATCTTGAAAAGTTCAACACCCTGTACAACTTAGTAGAAATTCAATAATGAAGATTTTTTGTCGCTAAAGCTTTCGAATAATAGTGAAAATTGTGGAAAACTATTCATTTCGTTGAAATTTACTGAATTAGATACAGGGTGAATCAAAATAATAATACGTTATTTTTTGGTTTTTTTTTGCAAATAAATCACCCTGTATTTATATCTGATCATTTATTAATTCTCAAAATACCAAATGGAAAATTTCAGAGCTTATAGTCATCATTAATTATCACACTTTAAACATATAAATAATCTTACGGGGTGTTTCAAAATACCGTGCCAAATCAAAGTTACCTTTTTTTAAATGAAACACCCTGTATTTAATTGCATATTTGGAATCACCTTAACTTCCCCACTAGAATAATATGGGGTTGTGATATGTTATACGGGGTATTTAAAAAGTTATAACGAATTTTACATAAAAATCTTGAAAAGTTCAACACCCTGTACAACTTAGTAGAAATTCAATAATGAAGATTTTTTGTCGCTAAAGGTTTCGAATAATAGTGAAAATTGTGGAAAACTATTCATTTCGTTGAAATTTACTGAATTAGATACAGGGTGAATCAAAATAATAATACGTTATTTTTTGGTTTTTTTTTGCAAATAAATCACCCTGTATTTATATCTGATCATTTATTAATTCTCAAAATACCAAATGGAAAATTTCAGAGCTTATAGTCATCATTAATTATCACACTTTAAACATATAAATAATCTTACGGGGTGTTTCAAAATACCGTGCCAAATCAAAGTTACCTTTTTTTAAATGAAACACCCTGTATTTAATTGCATATTTGGAATCACCTTAACTTCCCCACTAGAATAATATAGGGTTGTGATATGTTATACGGGGTATTTAAAAAGTTATAACGAATTTTACATAAAAATCTTGAAAAGTTCAACACCCTGTACAACTTAGTAGAAATTCAATAATGAAGATTTTTTGTTGCTAAAGGTTTCGAATAGTAGTGAAAATTATGTAAAACTATTTATTTTGTTGAAATTTATTAAATTAGATACAGGGTGAATCAAAATATTAATACGTTATTTTTTGGTTTTTTTTTTCGAATAAATCACCCTGTATTTATATCTAATCATTTATTATTTCTCAAAGGACAAACTTTTACTTCAGATCTATGAATTTGGCGAACTTGTATGTATCGCGTTCGCCAAAATATCAATTTGCGTGTATACAAATCGAGTTTTCCTAAAAATTGAAAATTTGGCGGACGCACTTTTTTGAATCCACCACAATTCGAGCTCGCTCATACGCATCCTGTAACCCTTTATTGTTTCAGGAGCAAAGTGGCGGCGGCTCTCCTTAACAAACATCTACAAATCAACGGGATTTCCGCGGGTTTATCATCGTTAAGACAATCAGTCGACGAAGGTTTAGTATCAGAAGATAAAGCAGCAGCCGCCGAAGCCGTTGCCACTGATCCCGGTTCCAGTAGCAAAATGAAAAGGGAAAGAAAAGCTGCCAGGACGTTAGGGATAATCGTATCTGCGTTTTTGGCATGCTGGTTGCCATTTTTTCTTTGGTAAGTTCATCTACAAGACATACCCGCGTAGAAAAGCAGCTTCACTTTTGACAGATCTTAAACTGCGTTAACGTGACATTGACATTGACAGATTGACAGATGACATTACCAAATTAACTGTAGAAGTTACTATCGAAATATCCTGTTTATAGAGATAGTTTCAATGAAAAAAAAAAACATGTTTTACTAAAAACAATCTTATGTTTGAATTAAATCGTAGAAAAGGCATTTTCTATGAGTAAATCGGTGGATAATAAAAAGTTGAGTCGTTTACAAAATGGACTTATACGAGGGACGTTCAAATATGATCGAGACAAACGCGTTTATTTGCTATCGAAAATTTATACAAAAATTTGAGCCAAAATTTTCGAAAATTTCCTAAAAAATACGAGGGGAATGTTGTGTGGTGGTGTCTAGTTCGAAGTCGACGCTTCCGCGGTCATTTTTGAACGTTTCGGTTCATTTAAATACAGCAGATTCACTACCGAATCGATTTCGTGAATTCCGAAGAATTGGGAGACGGAAAATGGGAAACCGATGGGGGTCCGCGAGGTTCATTCATGGTTGTGAAACGTCAGTGAAGAACCCACGAACTCCAAAACAGAAACGGCTTGTCTCGATTATATTTCAACTTCCCTCGTATACGGAAATTGTTAAAATACAAAAATGAAGTTTCGTTTTCCTTTCCAGGTACGTGATATCGGCCCTGTGCGGTTACAGATTGTGCTACAGCCCGCCGTGGGTGGTAACTTTAGTTTTCTGGGTGGGGTATTTCAATTCGGCCCTTAATCCGTTGATTTATGCTTATTTCAATAGGGAATTTCGGGTGGCTTTCAAAAAAACGTTGGAGAATTGTTGCGAAGCTTCTTCGTATTTAGTTTGTAGGAAATATTCGATTGGAAGGGATCCGCCGATAACGTGCAGCAACGCTTCTAGCGAGCTGCACGGAAATAATTATTTAAGGGCCGAGGCCATTGTGCAAAGATTTAGTAATTTATCGGAACAAGAAGTTATTAATTTAAGGCAGAGCGAAGCCTGTATTTAAGTTTTTGTTTTTTTTCAATATATAAAATCTACATATCTGATGCAATAAAGCTGTTTATATTTTGACGACATCTTTCGAAACTTTCGAATCTTTCATCATACGGTGTACATTTTAAATTGATAATTTGGCTCGAAAAATCAAATAAATTCCAACATATTTTGGTGAAAATTGGAAATATACCGCTCCGTGTATTGATTTTTATCATATTTTCCATAAGATTTTGGTTTAATACTTAAAATATAAAAACTTTCACAACTTTCCTTCCGTTGATATTTCGTACAACAAAAAATGTGTTTCTAAAATTTTGAGAAAACGGTTCGTGTTAAAATAAGTTTATTTAACTGGTATAATTTATATAAAAAGACATATTGCGTTGGATCTAATGAAAATTAAGCAGAGAATTTGGATTACGCATAAATAAAAAAAAAAATTCTGAATTCTGAATCTGAATAACCTCAATCGATTGAAACTGATGACACGTGCGTTCCTTTGTGTTAAACGAATCGAACAATTAGGTACGTTCTTTTGTATTGAATGATTCATACATCTTCTTAATTCTATTCATCATATACGTTCGTTTGAATGGAATATACCTAAAGTGACACGTACGTTCGTTTGTGTTTAAACAAATCGATCTTATAATAAATAAGGTACGTTTTTTTGTACAAACAAGTCAGTCAGTCATTCATTGGAAGGTACATTGTTAAGTACGTTCGTTTGTATTAAACGAGTCGATCATTTTTTGTTGGATACGTTCGTTTGTGTGAAACAAGTCAGTCATTCATTGGAAGGTACATTGTTAAGTACGTTCGTTTGTATTAAGCGAACCGATCATTCTTTGTTGGGTACGTTCTTTTGTACTAAACGAATCGATTATCCATTGTTAAGTACGTTTTTTTGTATTAAGCGAATCGATCATTCTTTGTTAGGTACGTTCGTTTGTGTGAAACAAGTCAGTCATTCATTGGAAGGTACATTGTTAAGTACGTTCGTTTGTATTAAGCGAACCGATCATTCTTTGTTGGGTACGTTCTTTTGTACTAAGCGAATCGATTATCCATTGTTAAGTACGTTTTTTTGTATTAAACGAATCGATCATTCTTTGTTAGGTACGTTCGTTTGTGTTAAACAAGTCAGTCATTCATTGGAAGGTACATTGTTAAGTACGTTCGTTTGTATTAAGCGAACCGATCATTCTTTGTTGGGTACGTTTTTTTGTACTAAACAAATCGATTATCCATTGTTAAGTACGTTTTTTTGTATAAAGCGAATCGATCATTCTTTGTTAGGTACGTTCGTTTGTGTGAAACAAGTCAGTCATTCATTGGAAGGTACATTGTTAAGTACGTTCGTTTGTATTAAGCGAACCGATCATTCTTTGTTGGGTACGTTTTTTTGTACTAAACAAATCGATTATCCATTGTTAAGTACGTTTTTTTGTATAAAGCGAATCGATCATTCTTTGTTAGGTACGTTCGTTTGTGTGAAACAAGTCAGTCATTCATTGGAAGGTACATTGTTAAGTACGTTCGTTTGTATTAAGCGAACCGATCATTCTTTGTTGGGTACGTTTTTTTGTACTAAACAAATCGATTATCCATTGTTAAGTACGTTTTTTTGTATAAAGCGAATCGATCATTCTTTGTTAGGTACGTTCGTTTGTGTTAAACAAGTCAGTCATTCATTGGAAGGTACATTGTTAAGTACGTTCGTTTGTATTAAGCGAACCGATCATTCTTTGTTGGGTACGTTTTTTTGTACTAAACAAATCGATTATCCATTGTTAAGTACGTTTTTTTGTATAAAGCGAATCGATCATTCTTTGTTAGGTACGTTCGTTTGTGTGAAACAAGTCAGTCATTTATTGGAAGGTACATTGTTAAGTACGTTCGTTTGTATTAAGCGAACCGATCATTCTTTGTTGGGTACGTTCTTTTGTACTAAACGAATCGATTATCCATTGTTAAGTACGTTTTTTTGTATAAAGCGAATCGATCATTCTTTGTTAGGTACGTTCGTTTGTGTTAAACAAGTCAGTCATTCATTGGAAAGTACATTGTTAAGTACGTTCGTTTGTATTAAGCGAACCGATCATTCTTTGTTGGGTACGTTCTTTTGTACTAAGCGAATCGATTATCCATTGTTAAGTACGTTTTTTTGTATTAAACGAATCGATCATTCTTTGTTAGGTACGTTCGTTTGTGTGAAACAAGTCAGTCATTCATTGGAAGGTACATTGTTAAGTACGTTCGTTTGTATTAAGCGAACCGATCATTCTTTGTTGGGTACGTTCTTTTGTACTAAACGAATCGATTATCCATTGTTAAGTACGTTTTTTTGTATAAAGCGAATCGATCATTCTTTGTTAGGTACGTTCGTTTGTGTTAAACAAGTCAGTCATTCATTGGAAGGTACATTGTTAAGTACGTTCGTTTGTATTAAGCGAACCGATCATTCTTTGTTGGGTACGTTCTTTTGTACTAAACGAATCGATTATCCATTGTTAAGTACGTTTTTTTGTATAAAGCGAATCGATCATCTTTGTTAGGTACGTTCGTTTGTGTTAAACAAGTCAGTCATTCATTGGAAGGTACATTGTTAAGTACGTTCGTTTGTATTAAGCGAACCGATCATTCTTTGTTGGGTACGTTCTTTTATACTAAACGAATCGATTATCCATTGTTAAGTACGTTTTTTTGTATTAAGCGAATCGCTCATTCTTTGTTAGGTACGTTCGTTTGTGTTAAACAAATCAGTCATTCATTGTTAGGTACGAAGTTTAAATGGTTAATTGCACAAAAATTTAAAGTATATTGCATCTAGTGAAGGATTTGTTGAGTGTTTCGAAGTTGAAACAATCCAATGTATATTAATATAAACAAGAAGTTAGTTCGGATTAATTCGAGCATGAATTCTTCTACTTCCAAAACATTCTGAATGTTAACCTGCCAAACAGATTTCACAATTCATAAATGCAGAAACATTTTATGTAAATCAGAAAGTTTTGAAGCGTCAACGAATGTAGGTGGAATGAATATGCACGTTTAGTCCCAAAAATATACATACCTTTCGAATTTAGAAACAATAATAAAAAATATTACAGCCACAGTCCAGTTCATCAATAAAAAATATCCAATTAGGTTATTAACAACAAATCCAATAGTGATTTATACTTGCATTTTACAATAATAACATTTTTTTACGTATTATTTGAAGTCGATAAAACTGAAATAACATGGAACATTACTTTGAACTATAAAAAGTATTTTATGCTACACGATACACGTTAAAATCAAATCGAAATTTACGACAACTATAAATTCGAACATTGTTTCAATTTCCGGAAGTTACATATTAATTGACATGACATAGTCTGTTAAACTTCAATAACAAACATTCTAATCGCGTTTGATTGTTCACGGAAGAGTTTTTATTCGTTAGGTACGTTCTTTTATATTAAACGTGTCATTGATACATCTTTTTAATTCTATTCGTCATGTACGTTCCTTTGAGTTAAACGAATCAATCATTCACTGTTAGGTACGTTCTTTTGTATTAAACGAATCAATGATACATTTCTGTGGTTCCTATTCATTAAGTACGTTCGTTTGTATTGAAAACATCCAAATTTTTCAAACTTTTGACTTCTTGAACCTTTCCTTATGTTTTTCTAGATAAATCGTTTCCATTTGAGATTTTTTTGATTAAAAATCAATTCAAAATGACATAATATGTAAATTTAGTTAGATACGTTCTTTAGTACTAAACGAATTAGTGTTTAATTGTATTCATCAAGTACGTTCGTTTGAGTTAGATATATTCAAATTGACATATACGTTCGTTTGTACTAAACGAATCAATCATTCATTGTTAGGTACGTTTTTTTGTATTAAAAGAGTCAGTTATTCACTGTTAGGTACGTTCTTTTGTATTAAACGAATCAATGATATATATATATATGTAGTTCCTACCCATCAAGTACGTTCGTTTGTATTAGATATATACAAATTTTTTCAAACTTTCGACTTCTTCAACCTTTTCTTATGTTTTTCTAAATAAATCGTTTCGATTTGACGTTTTTTTGATTAAAAAGCAATTCTATAAACATAATATATAAATTTAGTTAGATACGTTCTTTAGTACTAAACGAATTAGTGTTTAATTGTATTCATCAAGTACGTTCGTTTGAGTTAGATATATTCAAATTGACATATACGTTCGTTTGTACTAAACGAATCGATCATTCATTGTTAGGTACGTTTTTTTGTATTAAACGAGTCAGTTATTCACTGTTAGGTACGTTCTTTTGTATTAAACGAATCAATGATATATATATATATATATGTAGTTCCTACCCATCAAGTACGTTCGTTTGTATTAGATATATACAAATTTTTTCAAACTTTCGACTTCTTGAACCTTTTCTTATGTTTTTCTAAATAAATCGTTTCGATTTGAGGTTTTTTTGATTAAAAATCGATTCAAAATAACATAATATAGAAATTTAGTTAGAAGATACTTTCTTTAGTACTAAACGAATTAGTGTTTAATTGTATTCATCAAGTACGTTCGTTTGAGTTAGATATATTCAAATTGACATATACGTTCGTTTGTACTAAACGAATCAATCATTCACTGTTAGGTACGTTCTTTTGTATTAAACGAATCAATGATATATATATGTAGTTCCTACTCATCAAGTACGTTCGTTTGTATTGGATATATCCAAATTTCTCAAACATTTGACTTCTTAAACCTTTCCTTATGTTTTTTCAGATAAATTTTTTCCATTTTAAGCCTTTTCGATTTAAAATCAATTCAAAATAATATATTTAAAATTAGTTAGATACGTTCTTTAGTACTAAACGAATTAGTGTTTAATTGTATTCATCAAGTACGTTCGTTTGAATTGAATATATTTAAATTGACACGTACGTTCGTTTGTGTTGAACGACTGAATCATGCATCTATTGAAATCCTCTCTATCAAGTACGTTGGTTTGTGTTGGATTTATCTAATTTGACATGCACGTTCGTGTCTTTGAATTGATACAGGGTTAAACAAAAGTTGTACTATTATCTTGAAAATCTAACCGTTTCAGTGTTATATTTTCATTATACTTCAAAGAAATTTAAGCATTAAAATGATTTATGGTGGTTATTATATTATATTTATTATCCATTACATACAGAGGGCTACAAAAAACAGTATTTTCATTGAATATCAAACTGCGTTTATTATTTTACACTTTAAATAAATTTATTGCCTTATAATTAGGATTTTTAAGAAAAAACATCTGCCTACTCTAAAATTTGAACATTCTAAAACATTTCTTTAAAATCTGTCGCCCACTATGTATAATATGTAGTAGGCATGATGGATTTCATTAAGTTTAGTCAAAGAAAATGTGTTTTGTCTGTTTTATTATAGTCTAGACTTATTTTCCGAATCAAATTGTTAAGTTAACATCGAAAAGTTCGGGAAAATCAAGTTAGACATAGAGTTGAATTACACTTTTGATTCCAGAGGCTTTTATGATGATTACTTTAACCAAAATGGCAGATACTTCACGTCTTAAGGGAATTCAACTTCTTCCAACTATCATTTGTAAACAAAATGTCTTTATATTGTTTTTATAAACTTTTTATGAGGATTTTATCGAATTTACAGTTTTTTTGATTTATATAGATCATATTGAATGTCTATTTAGCGAAATATGACACGTACTTTGTTTTTTTTTGATATATTGTAAATAATATCGAACGACCAGCATTAGTACAATCGTATAAACATAAAAAAACTTGTATATAATATACAGTGCGTCCTATATAAAAATATCAATCTCGTTTTATAATTTCGTAAATTTAATATATTTTAATATAAAAAATAAACTATAAAATCGTTTTTTTTTTCAAGTTTAAATAATTTCGCATCATATTTCTTTCGATTCGCGTCAGAAGCAAGTTTATTTGGGTGAAAGCAATAAAAATAAGAACCATTTTGCTTATAAGCAATAAATCAAATTGTTTAATAACAAAATAACGAAATAACTTCATTTTTAATTTATTTGACGCACTGTATATAGTTTAATTATAAATGTATCAATGTCCAAATATGTCCGTAACACCAATTAGAAATTATATGATACAATTTATTTTTAATTAACAATAAAAAGCATGTACAATCAAAATATTTATAATTTTTATTAATATCATTGAACAAAAATCGATTTTTTTATATTTTATATCAAAAAAATAGTAATTTCATGTTATTTGAGTTGCTTGTTATTTATAAAGGGGTGTAAATAAATGCTACCCCCGTCCGCGAAATTTTATACCTGATACTAATAAGGATATTTCTAAATCGTTTCGATTTTAGGTATGTTCTATCAAAAATTATAAAAAAATTAATTCGAAAACAAAAAAAACCTGAAATTAAGACTATTTAGAAACATAAATAATTGTTATTTATAGAGTAGTTGGGGTAGATGCGGGCAATTTACAGAAAACGACCAATAAAACATAATATTAATGAATACACTCGTACATAATTATTTTTTAAATTGTATAGAATATTATCATATTTATATGTAAGTATACGTAGTGTTTCAATGAAAAAAACGTGAAAAAATCATATACAAGGGATGTTTTTTTGCTTGTATTCACTTATTTAAACCCCCCACCATACAATTCCAAGATTTAACTGAAATTTTTCATTGAAATTATACGTATATAATATATAAAACGTGAAAGCTATAGAAAAAAATAATAAATGTTGAAAAATTATTTTAAAATAAAGATCATATCAATTAAAACTCGCATTTATTTATTTATAACTATTTTATTTCGTTTTTCTTTTATTCAAAAAGAATACATTAGTATTATAGAGAAATGTACTCGTAGAAAACATTCTGAGCCGGCTCTGTTTAATATAATATAATGGTAAAGTCTTAAAAGCCGGTTCTGTCTTATAGAAAATACTCCAGAAGATTCTAAGCCGGCTCTGTCTAATATAATATAGTCGTAGAGAGTTAAAAGCCGGCTCTGTCTTATAGAAAATACTCTGGAAATGTTAGAAGCCGGTTCTGTCTTATAGAAAATACTCCAGAAGATTCTAAGCCGGCTCTGTCTAATATAATATACTTGTAAAGAGTTGAAAGCCGGCTCTGTCTTATAGAAAATACTCTGGAAATGTTAGAAGCCGGTTCTGTCTTATAGAAAATACTCCAGAAGATTCTAAGCCGGTTCTGTCTAATATAATATGGTCGTAGAGAGTTAAAAGCCGGTTCTGTATTATAGAAAATACTCTGGAAAAGTTAGAAGCCGGTTCTGTCTTTTAAAAAATACTCCAGAAGATTCTAAGCCGGTTCTGTCTAATATAATATAGTCGTAGAGAGTTAAAAGCCGGTTCTGTCTCATAGAAAATACTCTGGAAAAGTTAGAAGCCGGTTCTGTCTTTTAAAAAATACTCCAGAAGATTCTAAGCCGGTTCTGTCTAATATAATATAGTCGTAGAGAGTTAAAAGCCGGTTCTGTATTATAGAAAATACTCTGGAAAAGCTAGAAGCCGGTTCTGTCTTATAGAAAATACTCCAGAAGATTCTAAGCCGGTTCTGTCTAATATAATATAGTCGTAGAGAGTTAAAAGCCGGTTCTGTCTCATAGAAAATACTCTGGAAAAGTTAGAAGCCGGTTCTGTCTTTTAAAAAATACTCCAGAAGATTCTAAGCCGGTTCTGTCTAATATAATATAGTCGTAGAGAGTTAAAAGCCGGTTCTGTATTATAGAAAATACTCTGGAAAAGCTAGAAGCCGGTTCTGTCTCATAGAAAATACTCCAGAAGATTCTAAGCCGGTTCTGTCTAATATAATATAGTCGTAAAGAGTTAAAAGCCGGCTCTGTCTTATAGAAAATACTCTGGAAAAGCTAGAAGCCGGTTCTGTCTTATAGAAAATACTCCAGAAGATTCTAAGCCGGTTCTGTCTAATATAATATAGTCGTAGAGAGTTAAAAGCCGGTTCTGTATTATAGAAAATACTCTGGAAAAGTTAGAAGCCGGTTCTGTCTTTTAAAAAATACTCCAGAAGATTCTAAGCCGGTTCTGTCTAATATAATATAGTCGTAGAGAGTTGAAAGCCGGCTCTGTCTTATAGAAAATACTCTGGAAATGTTAGAAGCCGGTTCTGTCTTATAGAAAATACTCCAAAAGATTCTAAGCCGGTTCTGTCTAATATAATATAGTCGTAGAGAGTTAAAAGCCGGTTCTGTATTATAGAAAATACTCTGGAAAAGTTAGAAGCCGGTTCTGTCTTTTAAAAAATACTCCAGAAGATTCTAAGCCGGTTCTGTCTAATATAATATAGTCGTAGAGAGTTAAAAGCCGGTTCTGTATTATAGAAAATACTCTGGAAAAGTTAGAAGCCGGTTCTGTCTTTTAAAAAATACTCCAGAAGATTCTAAGCCGGTTCTGTCTAATATAATATAGTCGTAGAGAGTTAAAAGCCGGTTCTGTATTATAGAAAATACTCTGGAAAAGTTAGAAGCCGGTTCTGTCTTCTAAAAAATACTCCAGAAGATTCTAAGCCGGTTCTGTCTAATCTAATATAGTCGTAGAGAGTTGAAAGCCGGCTCTGTCTTATAGAAAATACTCTGGAAAAGCTAGAAGCCGGTTCTGTCTTTTAAAAAATACTCCAGAAGATTCTAAGCCGGTTCTGTCTAATATAATATAGTCGTAGAGAGTTAAAAGCCGGTTCTGTATTATAGAAAATACTCTGGAAAAGTTAGAAGCCGGTTCTGTCTTATAGAAAATACTCCAAAAGATTCTAAGCCGGTTCTGTCTAATATAATATAGTCGTAGAGAGTTAAAAGCCGGTTCTGTATTATAGAAAATACTCTGGAAAAGTTAGAAGCCGGTTCTGTCTTTTAAAAAATACTCCAGAAGATTCTAAGCCGGTTCTGTCTAATATAATATAGTCGTAGAGAGTTAAAAGCCGGTTCTGTATTATAGAAAATACTCTGGAAAAGTTAGAAGCCGGTTCTGTCTTTTAAAAAATACTCCAGAAGATTCTAAGCCGGTTCTGTCTAATATAATATAGTCGTAGAGAGTTGAAAGCCGGCTCTGTCTTATAGAAAATACTCTGGAAATGTTAGAAGCCGGTTCTGTCTTATAGAAAATACTCCAGAAGATTCTAAGCCGGTTCTGTCTAATATAATATAGTCGTAGAGAGTTAAGAGCCGGTTCTGTCATATGAAAAATACTGTGGAAAAATTAGGAGCCGATTCTGTCGAGACTTGGTGCTCATAAGAGAAAAATTCGAATCAATGATTTCCATAATTTTGAAAAAAGTTTTTAACTTTGATAAAATGTATCTGAAATATCCGTAGACTTGTTAAAAGCTTGATGCATTTGTACATCACATCAATTATATAGAGTAGGGAAATTCCATCGAATTTTTTAGTGCCCTAATTTCGAAATATGTTTTTCATAATATAAAGTGCACTTTAGACATTCTGCCATTATCGAATATTCGTAATTTCAAGCAAATTTCCTATTAAAAAAAAAAGTACACTACTAGACATACAAATTGATCCGTATATTAAAGATGGTTAGTGTTTGAGCTGTTTAACGCCCTTACCAATGAGCTCTGAGCTCTAAATGTAAGATAGCATCCTCGGCGAAGGAATTGTAATGAAATTAACCGAATCAGTTCGAATTACGGTCATAATTAAACGTTTATTGGGCTTTAACGTGCATAAAACTACATAAAAAACATCGCGAAGCCGATGCTCATATCGCTGTCATCATTTTGGAATGCTTAGTCTTCATGATATGTTAGTGGAGTTGTTTTTAGAAAACTAAGCGGAAAGAAGTTTGAATTATTTGATATTATACATAGATACAAGTTTATTTTTCGTACACGTCACTGTTTTAATCGTTAATAATGTAAACTTCTTCTACATATATATGGTTGAACTAGAAATAGACATTGACATACCGATTTTAAAGTATTTTCTGTTATTTTCAACGATCCTCAATTTATTTTTCATCTATCTATATATCTTATACAGGGTGTATCGAAAATAAATAAATAAAATGACAATTTCTGAAGTTTTTCCTTATTTACGCGAGTTTTTTTCAAAGTTTCAAGTTTTTTACGACTAGACATCTTTCTTTTAGTCGTATTTTCCAAATTCCACCGAAAAATATTTGGAAAAAAGTCACCAAAAACGCCGTTAAGCTTCAATTTGAATATATAAAGGAATAAAACAGCCCCTAACAAAAATAAAAACGATAACTATTAGAAAAAATTTCAGTCAATTACATCAGTATTCGATCCATGGTGTATAAAGTGGAAGAATTCGATTCGATACTTCAATTAATGACAATTTAGGGGTGAGACATAAATAGAAGGGAAAAATTTCATAATACCTATAAATATTGGAGTAAACAAAAAGATATTGATCTGAAGTTATGTATGAGGGATAAAAAAATGTTGAGGTTAAGAATTTCTTCGAATATAATTCGATTTGTTGGAAAATCTTTTTTTTTACGTTGGGAAAGTGCATGCCTGGTATAAGGGGGTCGGAAAGGAGGAAGTGGAAACGAAAATAATGGGTTTTTGAAGTGGATTGTCTACGTTGCAGAATGATACTTAACAAAATCTCGTTGCGGCCTAGATTGTAGTATATCTGATATAAGCCTGTAGTAGAATATTACAAATAGTAATAATTCATTCATTTTCGCGTATTTTCCGTATTTATTGTGACCGAATCCACTATAAAAATCTTCGTTCGTAGTCGTTGTTGGGTATTTTACTACCAAAAACCCGTTTTTTGAATGAAACAGCGCTAAATCAGACTTATACGGTGGCTGATCTATCTCGATGAAGGTATATTTGGCATTAGTCATCGCGCTGAAGCTCTAGAAATCGCTTTTTGGACAATTTTCTGGAGAAATCGCCGTCGTAAAACCTCCCGGTGGTTAATCATCGTCTAACAACTTTTAATTGTTGACAATGACGGGCCCAAGTCTTATGGAACTGAGAAATGTATCAAGAACAGGCCTAAAATATTTCGTACGTGTAAAACAATGACACTTGCTTATTAGTTAGTTGCTTCGCGTAGTTTTTTTCACCTTGGACACATTTAGAATTGCTGCTGTCTTTGGCGCTTATCTAAATTTCGATGGCACTTGTGCTTTTAAGGGCGCAAAACAAAAACAAACAAAAAATGAAAAATGAAACAGATCCGTCTTCGAATTTAAGAAGAATTTCATGTCTAACATCTTCAATACCTAATGTTTTTATATCGTTTTGTTGATATAGACGTTTCGACTTACTTCTGTCAAAATTATGATCTCCTTCGATCACAAGTAGGTCCAAAAATCAAGATTATGACTTACTTCAATCAGAAATATGTCGAAACGTCAAATTTATGACCTCCATCCAACAGAAATAGATCGAAACGTCAAGATAATGACCTATTTAGGTCAAAAGTAGGTCGAAACGTCAAGATAATGACCTATTTAGGTCAAAAGTAGGTCGAAACGTCAAGATAATGACCTATTTAGGTCAAAAGTAGGTCGAAACGTCAAGATAATGACCTACTTCAATCAGAAATATGTCGAAACGTCAAATTTATGACCTCCATCCAACAGAAATAGATCGAAACGTCAAGATAATGACCTATTTAGGTCAAAAGTAGATCGAAACGTCAAGATAATGACCTATTTAGGTCGAAAGTAGTTCAAAATGTCAAGATAATGACCTATTTAGGTCAAAAGTACGTCGAAACGTGAAGATTATGACCTACTTCAATCAGAAATATGTCGAAACGTCAAATTTATGACCTATTTAGGTCAAAAGTAGATCGAAACGTCAAGATAATGACCTATTTAGGTCAAAAGTAGATCGAAACGTCAAGATAATGACCTATTTAGGTCGAAAGTAGGTCGAAACGTCAAGATTATGACCTACTTCAATCAGAAATATGTCGAAACGTCAAATTTATGACCTATTTAGGTCTAAAGTAGTTCAAAACGTCAAGATAATGACCTATTTAGGTCAAAAGTACGTCGAAACGTGAAGATTATGACCTACTTCAATCAAAAATAGATCGAAACGTCAAGATAATGACCTATTTAGATCGAAAGTAGTTTGAAACGTAAGATTATGACCTACTTAGGTCGAAAGTAGGTCGAAACGTCAAGATTATGACCTACTTAAGTCCGAAGTAGGTCGAAACGTCGAAAATAAACTTCCATCATGTACGAAATATTCATAATTATTTTATTTTCTAAAATATATTGTTTATTTATCGATATACGTAGCGTACGTCACTGACTAGATTTTAGCAACGTTTTTTTCTCGTTAATTTTCAACTTATTTTCATTAAATGTAGAATTAGTAACTCTAATAATGTGAAAAACAAGTTGAATCGTATTATAAATGTTGGGAGTTGGGAGTTGCGTCCAGACTGTGCTCTTTGGAACGACTACACTTTTTGTACGTCAAAAAAAAATCGTTTCGTTTAGTACAGTCATTGAACTTGGATAAAAAAAGGGGATGGAAATGAAAAATAGCTTTGGTTTTTCGTCTAGATCAATTATTTGAAGGATCGCAGACATTAACTTCGAGATAAGATTAATACAGACACAATAAACCCTTCTCTTAACGCCCTAGGGAGATCCCTATACAATATTTATTCGTTGCCCTTCGTGCGTAATGACCCCGGTATAAATCAGAAGTAACTGAACCGAAACTAACAGTTTATTGCAATTTTCTCACTTTGGGCCTTCCACATTACAATAAACTCAATTATTTGTTCCCCTATATATTTTTTGACAGTTCTGAATGTCTTATATCATCTGCAAGTTCAATTATTAAAAGTAGAAGCTAAAATTAAGCTTATTTATCATGTACCCTGTATAAAAATACCAAAAAACTACATACTATAAACAAAATCTAACGATTTAATTAAATATAATACGAAATGTACTTTTCCTATCCCCCTTGTATATTCAAGTGAAAATTAGTTTAGTTATTACCACTCCTGTATATTTTTTGCCGTTTTTACATGTTTTATCCAATTCGCAAGTTCAATACGAAAAACAAAAAGATAAAATTTTGTTTATTTATGATGTTCCCTGTATTATAATATCAAAAAACTAAATTCTATAAGCAATATTCATCGATTCATTCAAATAAAATACGAAATAAAGTTTTCCTATTCCCCTTGTATATCCATGTTATAATAAACTTACTTATTTATACCCCTTGTATATTCAAGTGAAAATAAGTTTAGTTATTACCCCTCCTGTATATTTTTTTGGCGTTTCTACATGTTTTATCCAATTCGCAAGTTCAATACGAAATACAAAAAGATAAAATTTCGTTTATTTATGATGTTCCCTGTATTATAATATCAAAAAACTAAATTCTATAAGCAATATTAATCGATTTATTCAAATAAAATACGAAGTAAAGTTTTCCTATTCCCCTTGTATATCCATGTTATAATAAACTTACTTATTTATACCCCTTGTATATTCAAGTGAAAATAATTTTAGTTATTACCCCTCCTGTATATTTTTTTGGCGTCTCTACATGTTTTATCCAATTCGCAAGTTCAATACGAAATACAAAAAGATAAAATTTCGTTTATTTATGATGTTCCCTGTATTATAATATCAAAAAACTAAATTCTATAAGCAATATTAATCGATTTATTTAAATAAAATACGAAGTAAAGTTTTCCTATTCCCCTTGTATATCCATGTTATAATAAACTTACTTATTTATACCCCTTGTATATTCAAGTGAAAATAAGTTTAGTTATAACCCCTCCTGTATATTTTTTTGGCGTTTCTACATGTTTTATCCAATTCGCAAGTTCAATACGAAATACAAAAAGATAAAATTTTGTTTATTTACGATGTTCCCTGTATTATAATATCAAAAAACTAAATTCTATAAGCAATATTAATCGATTTATTCAAATAAAATACGAAATAAAGTTTTCCTATTCCCCTTGTATATTCATGTTATAATAAACTTATTTATACCCCTGTATATTTTTTGACGTTCTATTCATAGAGTTAATATTAAAAATAGGGCTTTTTAATCTTAACTCTATGGTTCTATTACAGTTGCAATATCAATATAAAAAAGAAGAAGTTTAGTTGTTATTTATTTATGTCTATGAACAAAACTCAGATTTAATTAAAATGTGAAATGTTACCACGAGTTCCAATATACTGTAAATTTCATTTTAATATGTTTTATCACAGTTTTCCAGTTGCAAGATCAACAGAAATCGAAGAGGCGAAAAAAAACATATCGATGTTCACAGTTGATCAAATTTTCCACTAAACAAAAAGAGAAGAAGAAAAAAAGAATTAACAACAGGCAGTCCACATATTAACACGATGAACATACAACCACGTTTCCGAGTAAGCGCTTATCGCGTACTATATTTTCCCCATCCAGTTGGCGTGTAATTGTTTTCCTATCCTCTTTCGTTTTTCGATGTGTATTTCTTCTTTTTTATCGATTCACCGATGTTAAAATATAAATTTATCACAAGCGAAATTTTAACTTGGACACGTATCAATTTTAATAAAAAAAAGTGCGTAGAAGTAAAAAAAATGTGTGTATAGTTTCTTCGTATTCGTGCTAGATAAGCATTTGACCTTTATAGCCTTGTAAACTTTCCCAGAAATCCATATTCCGCAATTATATCGTGCCACAACCTTCTCCATTCCCTTTTCTCTTGACCTCATGTCATCTATACAGTCGCTTACTCATCCTAATGTTCGTATGTTTCTTGCCAATAATTAAACTTACCAATTTCCTATGCTCCGTTACGTCATTCTTCTTCTAAATTAGAACAGGTCCGAACTTTAGATAAAATCGCTATTCTATTTATAATTTTGGCGATTGTAGATCAGAAAATCATATTTACGGTCACGTGGATTGAATATAATGAAGTTAGTTCGACTCTGTACAACATCACAAGGAAACTTTCGGATTATGACTTATTAATCTGAACAGAGGACGGATTAACATTAAGTGTATCCCAGGTAACTCTCTTCGAGGAGTTTGCTACATTGTAAAGTTAATTACACTTAATAGCCACGAGTAGAAACTTGACAATTTAGCGAGGAATTTATACTACAATTTTTTGTTGGAATATAAGACGTTATTGAAGCTCTTACTGATTTATATATATATAAAAATCATTATTAGCAATGTAACTGTTTGTACTGTACTGTCATTATCAAAAACATAACCTAAATATGATTTGTTTAGTTTCTTATTGAGAGTATGTTGAAAAACAATTTATAAAACCTAATTTGCACTACGTACGTTCACGTAGGGCTCAATTTCGGTGCAATAATCAAATAAGAAGACGATTGTGGTTAAGTATTTCCACTTTTTTCGAATAATGAATCACCAAAAGCTTTTATTAAAACAGACTCTCGTGTAGAGTTGGAAGAAACAAATAACGTTACCGGAACTGTTGTTTTATTATCCTAATTATAATTCCTTTCAAGTCTTATAACATTGATTTATAGTTGAAATTTTATTAATTTATTTAACATCCTTCATACGTAGGGAAGGATATTGATCAAGAAATGAAAAATATTGAATATAAAAAATAGAAAAGAATACGTTATATTTTTTGGTTGTTGGTTCCATCTCTATAATGACAGACTGAAGAGCGTAGGGATGGAAAGAATAGGCGGATTTTTCGAGATTCATTTGCATATATCTCGAGGAATTTCTTGGGAACACAATAATATCATTTTTTATGTTAATGAATTCTTTATTCAAGGACGAACAAAACGAAAAACATAGTTGTTGAAAACAATACGTACGAGGGAGGAGAATAATTGGATTATAAAAAAGTAGATTATTACATATGAAGATCGCTAACATAACCTTAAAATTATGTATATAGACAATTTAATATTTCTATATTATAAATGTAACTATTGAATGAATTTTTAAAAATATTTCAATTGAGGGCCCTGTTTTATCTATTTGAGTGTTGATTGTATCAAAATTAAAATTATATTCGTCCACCTTTCACCTATAGCTCGCTAATATATCATGCCGCGACATCTATTAAGCAATAGTAAATACTTCTATTCAAATGTGTAGTTTTCTTCTCGCATTTTATGATAGCTCAATGCTAATGAAATGGAATTGTTATGTAACCGGAGGTAATACAAAAGCTCTTGCCATAATTTTTTTCTAAGAATTCATTTGTCTTTAGGAGGGATTTGATTTTTTCTACGATCAAATCAATGACCGCGACTACAAATTTTAATTGTGGCGCCATCTATTAAGGAATAGTGGATACAACTATTTAAGCGTGCAGTTTTCTTCTTGCGTTTTATGACAGCGACAATTACGGCACAATGCTTATAACGTTAAAGTAAATTGTTATGTTACCGGGGGGTGGTACAAAAGTTCCTGCAAAAATTCGAAGATTTTTTTTTGTGTTAGGTTGATTTTTTTTCATGATCGGGAACATTTTCGTTAAATCATTTAGGAAAATAAAAAAAAATTTCAATTGCATTTTGCTTTATTGTGTATCTTAATAATTGACGCGTTACATTTTTCTTCACTAATTTTCTAATAACCTCAAATTTCAATGAATATTTTGATGAAATTCGAAATATTAATAATGTATACCGGGTTTTTTAGAAACAAATTTGATAAATATGTAAAAAATCGTAAATTTTGATATATTTGTTGAATTTAAATTTTCAAAAATATTCATTGAAATATATTTGTATTAAAAAACCACGCCGCGGCTAAAAATCCATTATGAGATTGAACCATATTATCTAGTCCTAATTTTTAGCTAAAACACTAAAAAATCAATAAAGCAAAAGTCGAAACGACCATGAAACAGCTAAATACCCAAAAATGGAAGTTCTACATTTTTCAGTCGTACTTTTGTTCCCTATTTTTCATAAAATTCTATATTAAAAAACACGTTCCTAACAAACAACTCCATCATCAAGCCAAAGCAGTTAATAAGACAACATTAAACGGCGCAGTCAACAGGATAAATATAATTTTGGCGCAGTCAATGGGATAAATTTTAAATGGCGCAGTCAATAGGATATTTCAGATTGAGCGGAGTAAATGATATATATTTGATGTGGCGCAGCCTACGGGATATTTTCGAGTTGAGGAATCGGTATGATAAAATGATCATAAAGCAGTCTTTTTATGGCGCAGTCATTAGGATCTTGTCGACATGACGCATTACATAGAATAAATTAGTCAAGACTAAATCAATGGAAATTTTTCGATATAGGGCAGTCAACAGGCTTTTTACGATATGGCGCAGTCAATAGGATAACTCCAAATTGGCGCAGCCAATAGGATTTTCACGATATGGCGCAGTCAATAGGATAACTCCAAATTGGCGCAGTCAATGGGATATCTCAGAAGTTGAACGTATTTTCCAATAGAATGATGAAAGTTAATTTTGTATTCGGCCGTTTCATCGAACTAGATGTATGCTTTATAAGCAAATGATTTTTTACTAATATTGTATCACTTACACTGGTAACTGCTATATTCATTTAAACAAATTCATTTAAAAAATTCAACTAATTCAATAAATATTTAAAAATTCAATTCAAGCTATAAATAAATTTCTTGTAAAGTCGGAATCATTTTTTCAATGTAAATTTACGATTAATTCAACAATAAATCACAGAATCCAATGAAATTTAGAAGAAAAATACAAGAAAAAGTTCAAATTTTTAGAAAAATTTATGTCAAACTTCATCTAAGACGTTTGTATATATAGGACAAACTACGAGCACAGCGACTAAAAGATTTAAAGAACATCAAATAACATAATAAAGCATAATAAGTCAATGAACTAACTAAGAAACTACAGAATGTCCCAAAAGGAGTAATAAATATTACGTTTTCGTATTTTTTGAAATATACCGAGTGATTACAACATTTTTTGGTCCTCGGGGGACACATTTTACTTTTTTCCAGTATTTTACTTCTAATTTTTCGCAAAAATTAATAAAAAAAAAAAATTAAGTACGTAATATATAATAATATTTGAATATCACTATTTTTTTTTTTTGAGAATTCGACCCAATCTACGAAATTGCCATCACGGAAATAGAAAATTTCAAATAATACTGATCTAGAGTATTGAAAAAAAAATTTTTTTAAAAAGTGATGACAATCGATCTAAAGCGCTATCAATCTAGTTTTACTATTCTGCCAACGTTGTTGCAACTTCTTATGCTCCTCCATTTCCTTTTCGGAAACGTGCCGAACTTGCCCGCTGAATTTTCGAGGATCAAAATTTGCTCCGATGTTTTGAACGCCCTTAGCCAATTTACTCAACGGCGATAATACCTTTAGAAAATACAAATTGAAAAACCAAAGAAAAGAAAAAAGTTTGTCTGAAAAGATTCCGAAATTAAGCCATTTTATGCACCAGATTCGACACAAAGTGATTTTTCGTACAGATCGGAAAGCTTTTCGGACAAACCACCTAATTCGATAAGATTTCTTACCAGATCTTTGGTGGTCTCTAGAGAAGTCACGTTCAATTTCTTTAGGGCTGATTCACTCTGGGACTGCGTTATGTTCAATTGAACATCGTAATCCGATGTGGATCTATCGATCTGCTTGTACTCTACCTACAAAATGTCAGTCCGAATAAATTCGATGCGACAGGATAAATGGCGCAATCAATGGGATAAATTATAAGTGGCGCAATCGATAGGATAGAAATAATTATGGCGCAGTCAATGGGATAAATTATAAATGGCGCGGTCAATAGGATAGAAATAATTATGGCGCAGTCAATGGGATAAATTATAAATGGCGCAGTCAATGGGATAAATTATAAATGGCGCAGTCAATGGGATAAATTTGTTATGGAAAAGTCAGAAGGATGTAATTTGGGACGGTTAACGGGATATTTCATACAAATCACAACTACAAACCTTGTCTTTGATGTCATTAAATTCCAAAGACGATTTACTGAGCTTTTTATCCAAATTGGAATTTTTGTTACAATATTCGGACGTATTTTCTGAATTAATTCGAATTTCCGGCGTCGGATTCAAACCGGAACTGATGGAAACGCTCTGCATTATACTAGATAATTGTATATCGTCCATATGGGAGGAATCCGCTCGACTCAATAAATTTCGTCGTTGTTCCAACAAGTTCGTCGGATCGGTTTTTTTGCCCATGACTATTCCTACGCTCGGTAAAAACGTATCAACTTTTTGAGGTAAATCGATTATATCTTCGGTCATTTCCAAACCTATAATAATTCGGAGTTTGTTGTTTTCTTTCCGAGTCGATGCGCTCAATTCGACTCACCTTGTTCGATACTCCTGTTTGTAGATGAATCTACGGCGTAAGGTAAAATACCAGTTTGTATGTCTGGTTGGAAGATGGAAGTTTCGTATTCTTCGTCCGAATCACTGGAAGTTTCGTTTTTCGGCTTTTGCCCGACGACGAATTTCGGTTTCGGTTTGAATTTGCTCGTTTTGAAACTGTTGCTGATTTTATTGAATTTGGAAAATTGTTGGGTGACGTTAGATATCGCCTTGGATCCTTAAAATATTTTCCCAAATACATAAAATGGATATGAAACTAATCAAATGAACGAATAATGAATAATTGGACAAACTACTGTGAAATATGAGTCGTGCTTCTCTAATACTCACACTAAGGGGGGAGGTGGGGCGGGTATTGGCGCAGGCGACAGGATACTTTCGAATTGGCGCAGTCAACAGGATTTTCTCAGATTGGCACAGTGATATTTTCGAATTTACGCATTCAATCGAATTTTTGCGACATGTGGCAGTCGATGGGATATTTTCGAATTTGGACAATCAATAGATTACTTTCTAATTTGCGCAGCGAACAAGATTTATTTGATGTGGCGCAATCAACAAGATATTTTCGAATTGGCGCGGTCAATAGGATTATCGTGATATTGAGTAGCCGCTGGAAAATTTTCGAATTTGCGCAAATTTTTTTCGAATTTGCGCCGCCAAAATTTCTTTGAAATGGTGCAGTCAACATGATTTTATCGGTTTGACGCACCGAATAGGACATTTTCGAATTGGCGCAGTCAATAGGATTTTCGTGATATTGAGTAGCCGCTGGGAAATTTTCGAATTTGCGCAGCCAAAATTTCTTTGAAATGGTGCAGTCAACATGATTTTATCGGTTTGACGCACCGAATAGGACATTTTCGAATTGGCGCGGTCAATAGGATTTTCGTAATATTGAGTAGCCGTTGGGAAATTTTCGAATTTGCGCTGTTTTTTTTAATTTGCGCGACCAAAATTTCTTTAAAATAGTGCAGTCAACATGATTCTATCGGTTTGACACACCGAATAGGACATTTTCGAATTGGCGCGGTCAATAGGATTATCGTGATATTGAGTAGCCGCTGGAAAATTTTCGAATTTGCGCCGCCAAAATTTCTTTGAAATGGTGCAGTCAACATGATTTTATCGGTTTGACGCACCGAATAGGACATTTTCGAATTGGCGCAGTCAATAGGATTTTCGTGATATTGAGTAGCCGCTGGGAAATTTTCGAATTTGCGCAGCCAAAATTTCTTTGAAATGGTGCAGTCAACATGATTTTATCGGTTTGACGCACCGAATAGGACATTTTCGAATTGGCGCGGTCAATAGGATTTTCGTAATATTGAGTAGCCGTTGGGAAATTTTCGAATTTGCGCTGTTTTTTTTTAATTTGCGCGACCAAAATTTCTTTAAAATAGTGCAGTCAACATGATTCTATCGGTTTGACACACCGAATAGGACATTTTCGAATTGGCGCAGTCAATAGGATTATCGTGATATTGAGTAGCCGCTGGAAAATTTTCGAATTTGCGCAAATTTTTTTCGAATTTGCGCCGCCAAAATTTCTTTGAAATGGTGCAGTCAACATGATTTTATCGGTTTGACGCACCGAATAGGACATTTTCGAATTGGCGCAGTCAATAGGATTTTCGTGATATTGAGTAGCCGCTGGGAAATTTTCGAATTTGCGCAGCCAAAATTTCTTTGAAATGGTGCAGTCAACATGATTTTATCGGTTTGACGCACCGAATAGGACATTTTCGAATTGGCGCGGTCAATAGGATTTTCGTAATATTGAGTAGCCGTTGGGAAATTTTCGAATTTGCGCTGTTTTTTTTAATTTGCGCGACCAAAATTTCTTTAAAATAGTGCAGTCAACATGATTCTATCGGTTTGACACACCGAATAGGACATTTTCGAATTGGCGCGGTCAATAGGATTATCGTGATATTGAGTAGCCGCTGGAAAATTTTCGAATTTGCGCAAATTTTTTTCGAATTTGCGCCGCCAAAATTTCTTTGAAATGGTGCAGTCAACATGATTTTATCGGTTTGACGCACCGAATAGGACATTTTCGAATTGGCGCAGTCAATAGGATTTTCGTGATATTGAGTAGCCGCTGGGAAATTTTCGAATTTGCGCAGCCAAAATTTCTTTGAAATGGTGCAGTCAACATGATTTTATCGGTTTGACGCACCGAATAGGACATTTTCGAATTGGCGCGGTCAATAGGATTTTCGTAATATTGAGTAGCCGTTGGGAAATTTTCGAATTTGCGCTGTTTTTTTTAATTTGCGCGACCAAAATTTCTTTAAAATAGTGCAGTCAACATGATTCTATCGGTTTGACACACCGAATAGGACATTTTCGAATTGGCGCGGTCAATAGGATTATCGTGATATTGAGTAGCCGCTGGAAAATTTTCGAATTTGCGCAAATTTTTTCGAATTTGCGCAGCCAAAATTTCTTTGAAATGGTGCAGTCAACATGATTTTATCGGTTTGACGCACCGAATAGGACATTTTCGAATTGGCGCAGTCAATAGGATTTTCGTGATATTGAGTAGCCGCTGGGAAATTTTCGAATTTGCGCAGCCAAAATTTCTTTGAAATGGTGCAGTCAACATGATTTTATCGGTTTGACGCACCGAATAGGACATTTTCGAATTGGCGCGGTCAATAGGATTTTCGTAATATTGAGTAGCCGTTGGGAAATTTTCGAATTTGCGCTGTTTTTTTTAATTTGCGCGACCAAAATTTCTTTAAAATAGTGCAGTCAACATGATTCTATCGGTTTGACACACCGAATAGGACATTTTCGAATTGGCGCGGTCAATAGGATTTTCGTAATATTGAGTAGCCGTTGGGAAATTTTCGAATTTGCGCTGTTTTTTTTAATTTGCGCGACCAAAATTTCTTTAAAATAGTGCAGTCAACATGATTCTATCGGTTTGACACACCGAATAGGACATTTTCGAATTGGCGCAGTCAATAGGATTTTCGCGATATTGAGTAGCCGTTGGGAAATTTTCGAATTTGCGCTGTTTTTTTTAATTTGCGCGGCCAAAATTTCTTTAAAATTGTACAGTCAACATGATTTTATCGGTTTGACACACCGAATAGGACATTTTCGAATTGGCGCGGTCAATAGGATTTTCGTAATATTGAGTAGCCGCTGGAAAATTTTCGAATTTGCGCAAATTTTTTTCGAATTTGCGCCGCCAAAATTTCTTTGAAATGGTGCAGTCAACATGATTTTATCGGTTTGACACACCGAATAGGACATTTTCGAATTGGCGCAGTCAATAGGATTTTCGTGATATTGAGTAGCCGCTGGGAAATTTTCGAATTTGCGCAGCCAAAATTTCTTTGAAATGGTGCAGTCAACATGATTTTATCGGTTTGACACACCGAATAGGACATTTTCGAATTGGCGCAGTCAATAGGATTTTCGCGATATTGAGTAGCCGTTGGGAAATTTTCGAATTTGCGCTGTTTTTTTTAATTTGCGCGGCCAAAATTTCTTTAAAATTGTACAGTCAACATGATTTTATCGGTTTGACACACCGAATAGGACATTTTCGAATTGGCGCAGTCAATAGGATTTTCGCGATATTGAGTAGCCGTTGGGAAATTTTCGAATTTGCGCTGTTTTTTTTAATTTGCGCGGCCAAAATTTCTTTAAAATTGCGCAGTCAACATGATTTTATCGGTTTGACACACCGAATAGGACATTTTCGAATTGGCGCGGTCAATAGGATTATCGTGATATTGAGTAGCCGTTGGGAAATTTTCGAATTTGCGCAGAATTTTTTCCAATTTGCATAATTATTTTCGAAATTGCGCAGCCAAGATTATTTTCTTTTTACGCCATCAACAGCATTTTGTCGAATTGACGCAGTCGATAGTATTTCCGCAATATGGCGCAGCTAATAGAATATTTTCGAATTGGCGCAGTTAATAGGATTTCCTCGATATGGCGTAGTCGATGGGATTTTCGCAATATGTCGCAGTCGATGGGATATTTTCGAATTGGCGCAGTCGGTAGATTATTACACTACTACAGCGAGCGGTTAAGCGGGTATGGTTAAAGCGAGTGGGGAACGTATCAAAAGCGATTACTCTAAAACAATAATCGATATCGTACCATACTCACCGACGTTCTTTAAAGATAACAATTGACTTTCGGAAACATTTCGAGTCATTTGTGGTAAAGTTATATCTAAGTAGATGTTAGTATAAGACCTACCGCTGCTAATAACTTTCGATTTTCGTCTATCCAACGCTTGCCCTTGAACGAATGGAATTGGGGGTAATCCGCAAATTTCCATCGCCACAAGGAATCCTTCGCAAATCGACTTCAAGGATTCTGAAGCGCAGAGAAAGGATACGTTTGAACAAGTTTAGAATTATCTTTATCTTTTGAAATTGAAACTTATTTTGATAGTTTTCACTTTTTATCATAAAAACAAAAAATTATTTTACTACAGTATACTTAATAGACATAAAACTTTTCAATCGACCCTCGTATACAATAATAAAAAATTGAACCATTTTTTTTAAAGGTGAAAAATTGAAGAAAAATGAAAATGAATTGAAAACAAACAAGATTAGTGACGAAACTATTAATTTAACATACAGGGTGTGTAGAAAAAGTGAAACGTATGTTGATAAAATCGTGATAAAAATCAATAATTCGATTTAATTGAACATTTGTAGGAAAAGATTGGATAATTTTCACTTTTAGCCATTAAAACACAAAATTAGGCCCTTTTCTCAATAGACAAAACTTTTCAATCGATCCTCTTGTATTCACAATCTTTGGATGGAACCTCGTATACAACAAAAATGAATTAATTCGAAGTTTTAAACGAATTTAACACAGATTTGAACCAAATTGCAGCGAAATCTTATTATAATCGATTCAACATACTAATAATTCGATTTAATTGATCATCTGACGGAAAAATTTAAGATAATTTTCACTTTTTATTAAATATTTTACCAGAAGAACAAAAAATTACGTCATTTTTCAACCATATTCTTAATAAACATAAAACTTTTCAATCGACCCTCGTATACAATAATATATAATTAAATAAGGATTTTTTCGAAAAAATGTGGAAAAATGAAAACAAAATTATTAATAAATTGAATCCAAACAATATTAGTGACGAAACTATTAATTCAACATACAGTGTGCAGTAAAAATTATGTAAAATTTTAATAAAAATTGTACTCACCGATTTCCTCTTCCAAATTTTTAATAACAACGGCCATATTATTGAAAAATCTAAAACTCGTCGATCTAAACATGTGATAATACCCGCTACCACCTTGCACCTTATAATTTATCCTGATGCAATATCTGTGTTTTGAAGATTTAAATAAAGAAACATTCGATTCGGCCATACCGAATTCCAATAAAACCACATCTCTCAACAACACCTTCTGATAATTGGTAACTTTATCGACTTGATCGTCGTAATCGGCAACGAAATAATAATCGCGAGTTAGTATCAATATGGAGTCCATTTCGGTTTCGTTGGGATCGCCGGTGAAAGGATCGGCATTTATTAGGCCCCAAGCGCCGACTACCTCTTCCGGTTGATTTATCAACATCTTCTTACAATCTTCTATGAGAAGTTTTACGTGTTCGGCTGTAATGAAATTGTCTTCTTCGTATTGGGATGCTTTGGTTTCATTGAATATGTCTTCCGGTACGTAATTACCTAAATATTTAATTTAAAAACTTTATATAATGTTAGGATTAGCTAATTTTTTAACGTACCTAACATTAAATCTATTGTAGCTTGTCTGGTTGTATCCTTAAATCTACTGAGATAATATCTGGAAGTAATTTAACAAAAACTATGTTTTTATTGTAGATTTCGAGTGGAAAAAGAAAAGAAACTTTAGAAATAAAAGAATTTACCTCGTTTCAGTTTGTTTTTAACGTATAAAAACCACTTTTATTCCCATTATTGTCTGTAAAATTCAACTAATAAGTTCGTTATAAGTTAGGTTACCGGATTGTTTTGTCTAAAGTTAGATGTATTCGTTTACTCTCGATACCATTCGTTTGTCACTATCAAATTAAAAATTTGGTTTTTTACGAAACAAAACGTTTAAAACCAGCATAATTTTAAAAAATAGTCCCAAAAATATATATAAAAGGCATAAATTTAACAACTTTAGATAGAAATTGATGAAAATATATATATATAGATGGATGACATGTCATAAACAAAAACAGAAGAAGAATAACTGAAGTAGCTGTACTCGTATACATTCGTTTTGTCATTGTAAAATAATTATTAGAATTTTATTGGAAAAAAAAATCGAATTAAAAATGAAATATTTTGACAAAATACAATGAAAAAATTGATATACAAGACGTAAATTTAAAAATAAATTACCAAATGATGTATAGATGGATACGTGTCATTAGACTAAGACATAAAACGTCAAAAAAACAGAAGAAGATTGACAAACAAAGATGGCTACAAATTAATAACAAACGGAAGAGAATTGTGAAAATAACTTAAAAAAACGTCTAAACATTATTTTTTTTCACCATATCGATAAATACATTAAAAAAATATGTTAGTATTGGTCAAATCAATTAAATTATTAGTTATTATTAGATAAAACGAACTAAAAAATATCGGTAAGTTTACGTTTATTTTCCGTTTAGAATTTTTGTCTTTTCATGAATAAAAACTGACCTAAATATATGATAGAGGGCATTAGCTAATTCGAATTCCGGTTGAAGCGCTAAATGGGGTGCAACCGAAGGCGTTTCGTTCGGCAGGATCTCGTTAGCAATACCACCAATTTTACGTAAATTAAACCAAAAATCTTGAATTTCAACTTCTTTCAATTCGACGCCTCGCATTAGATCTAAACAATATTGACGTACAGTGTCTTTGAAGTGGTTTTTGTAATATCTACAATAAGAAATTGTTCGAGTCATACAATTGATTGGGATATTGGGAGTACAACTGCCAGTGTTGAACAATCTGTCAACGTTTGGGACAAAAATACAATTTTTATAGATTTTTTCGGCCATTTTCAATAAACTTGAGTACACCAAACAATTATACACTAGGAAAAATACTTTTTGTATCTTTTTCTTCCATTTTCAACAATATTGGATATCATTTATTCAAAATGACAATCCTACACTAAGAAAAATATATTCTTTATCAATTTTTCGATGTTTCTTAGTGATTTTTACGAGTATGGGACATCTTGTACACCAAAAGATCATTCTACATGAAGAAAAAAACTATTTTTTATGTATTTTTTCGTGTTTCTTAGACAAATCTACACCAAGAAAAATTTATTTTCATATATTTTTCGTCCATTTCCGCCAATATTGTGGATCGTCTACACCAAACGACAATTCTACACTAAGAAAAGTGTTTTTTATATACTTTTCTATGTTTCCTAGCAATTTTCACCAAACGACAATTCTACACGAGAAAAATTAGGAAATTACATAAAAATCGACTTACCTGTTAGCGGAATTCATTCCGTCCTTCATAATTCCCGTAAATTTCCTTTCTCCCGTCCTGGTATAATCCCCCTGAATAAATTTTTTTTCATTTTAATTTTGAAATAAAACGTTTTTCCAAAAACTTATTCACCTTTAACGCGTTCGTTCCGGCGTATTGTTTGCTTATGGTGTCACCGTTATTCGCCCATAACAATTGAAATGTATTCTTGATGCTATTCGGAATAACACCTTCGGGCGATATTAAACCCAATTTGCAGAACTGGATTTCCATTACTGCCTTACCGATCGCCGTCTAATATACAATACAAACGACAATCAATTCCATTCGGACACTATTTGAATTATTTCTAACATAAATATCCAATTATCGATTCCACCCCCAAGTTTTTTCTTTCATATAATTCATATGCACCATTATACACTTTCGTACTTTTCAACTTGTATGTCCCTTTTCCTGCCAAAAAGGTTAATCAATCCTTTATGCTTTTCTGCTCGAGGATCTCCATATAAAAGGATCCGTTGCTTCCCTGCACGAACAACTTCAGATAAGGATTTTCATAAAAATAGATCAGCATGCGTTCCAGACGAACTATCTACAAAAAAAAAATGATGGATCTTCATGCTTCCTCGTCCAAGGATCTTCAAGCTTCCGTGTCCAAAGATCATCAATTATAATGGATCTGTGTGCTCTCCAGTACGTGAATCTTAAAATAAAATGGATCTGAAGACTTTCCAGTGCAGGGATTTTCGTATAAATGGATTTCGAGACTTTCCTGTCCAAGGATCTTCATTTAAAATGGATTTGGAGGCTTTCCAGTGCATGGATCTTGAGATAAAACGGATCTTTCTACTCTCCAGCGCCTGGATCTTCGTATAAATGGATTTAGAGACTTTCCTGTCTAAAGATCTTCAATTAAAATGGATTTGGAGGCTTTCCAGTGCTTGAATCTTGAAACAAAACGGATCTTTCTGTTCTCCAGTGCCCGGATCTTCGTATAAATAGATTTGGAGGCATTTCTGTCCAAGGATCCTCAATTAAAATAGATCTGGAGGTTTCCCTTACCAAGAATTTTCAAATAAAATGATCCTGTTGGTTTATCAGGCCAAGTATCTTCATAAAAACATTAATTCTAGCGCTTCTCAGTACAATAACTCACGCTAATGTTATTCAAAAACCAATAGAGAGAAAGAAAAAAATTACAAACACACTTGGGGGTTTTTTATGGTGTTACAAGAGAGATTTAAATAAAATAAAAAATGTCGAAAAGAGTCAAACGGATTCTCACCTGAACAACGTTAGTTCTATCCAAACAATCGATGCAATTCACCCTGAAGACGCCGTTTTGCGAACAAATATGACCTTGACTATCCCTCCAACAATAATTCATGTCGCGTAAAATATCACCGAGGGCGTTTATGAGTATCGAAACGTTTTCGAAATGCATCCCCCTACTAAAAACAAAAAAAATCGTCCAAAACCGAATGATTCGCGCGTACAACTTACCAATACTCGTGGAAATCGAACGTGGCGTACGTAACGAAAGGACTGTTGTAGTTAAACACGTGATTAGAATAAGCGTCGAAAATAACTTTTTCTTTGCCAATTTGATCGATCAAATTAACGACGCAAATCGGGCCGTAAGCGTGAATTTCCTTCGTGAAATGCTTCTCGAAGGCTATACGAGTATCGGCTTCCCCTAAAACGTTTATGCCAAAAAAATAAACGACGAAAATCGCCGATTTTATCCCATACCTTTATCGATCCGAGGCGGCGGTCGATATTTGTACCCCAATTGGGACCAATAAATAGGTACGGAGCCTCTAACTTGAACAAACGACACCTCGTGAGTTTGATAAGAAATTATTTGTTCGGTTTCGACGTAATTTGCTACTTCGCCGTCGTCGTCGACTCCCCTACGTTTATATCTATAAGCGTTTATCAAATAAAACGATTTAAATTCATTAATATGGGTAGGAAAAATACCTTGTGCCGGCCCTGTATTTACTCCGTCTCGATATAATACATAAAGTAAACGTATCGTAACGATTTTCTTTTGTTTCAACTAAATCCCTATCCATTTGTACCTTACAGTCCTCTATTTGAATATATCCTTGGATAATTGGTAATATCCAAGGATCAAATAAAGGATTCTAAAAAAATTTTAACATTAACAACATTTTAACGATTTTTTTTTCGATTTACCTCGGGTTGTATGAAGTCTTTCAACATATAATCGTTCCAGAAAAACCTTTTATCGACATTTTTCCACGTGGATCCCGAATTATTACTTTGTTTTTCCAAATTACATAACCTCTGTAACGAATTAGTAATATCCGTCGTGCGAGAGTAATAAAACGAATTAGTATCGTTAAATATTTTATAAAATTCGTCGATAATCTGTTTTTCAAATCTCTCTTTTTCCTTAAAATTCTTTTGTATACCCGACGTGGCTAAAGCCGCCGCTTGTTGCGTCGTATATTTCAAAGTATTACCAGCATTTTTTAAAGTACCCCAAGTTTTTGTAAACGCGCTATTTTTTTGTATATCGAATAATAAATTTTGTTTAGGCTCAATAGTTTTATGTTTGGGACAAGGTAAAAGATTAATATCGACGTTTTCCGTACTTAAAGGTAAAAAAACGACAGTTTTTATTTTAAAAACCGTATTATTCCCGTGTAATTTTCCTACTGGAAGACTTTCTTTTATAAGTAATAATCGTGTATCGAATAAAGGACAGTGTTCTACTGTACCTATAATTCCGTCACATATTCCTAGACATACGGGATCGTCAGCGTCAGTTAAATCCCATCCTGGAAAAACACAGCATATTTTTCCATTTGAAATTAATCCCGGGGGCGTTTACAATTCACTTATAAATGAAATTTTCAACTCACCTGTTTTTGGAATAAAAGCACCTGTATGACGATCCCACCAAAGAGAATATTCACCCTTAACGAATATATAAAAATCATTTGTGCGAAACAACTCCATTTTTCTATCAAATTTGACAAATTCTTCTTTTTTATTTTACTCCATTTTGTAGTTATTAGTATGCTTGTCAATAAATGTTTCGAGCGACGTTTTGGAAATATTCGTACACTAAAAAGTGACGGTAAAAGAAAATCAATAGGAAAGATAAAATAGAATTACGACTACATCGAACTTAACAGAAAATGTTTTTAACTATATGATTAAAAATAACATAAGGATGTTTGTATATATATAAAAAATATTCAAATTACTTATTAATTGTTCTATTTTTACGAATGTGTTATTAACACCGCGAACGCACATAAATCTAGTGACAACTTGATCAGTATATCTACAGCGAACAAAGCTAATAACATTTGACAGTGACGTTTATGGTAGCACTGATTAATAATAAATAAAAGATAAAAAAAATTTTCCGAAATTGTTTCCTTATGGCTACAGAAAAAGATCTTATCGTGAAAGAAACACTATACGCTGGAACAAAATCGGTAACATTCAAAGATGGAACAAAGGTTTGTTTATCTTTTATATATTAGGATGTATTAATAAAAATTTTCAGATTCATTTCCATTTTCAAGCAAGACTGTGTGATAAAGAAAAAACTTTATTAGACGATTCGAAAGGGTTATTAAAAGGAAAACCGTTCGAATTAGTCTTGGGAAAAAAGTTTAAACTCGAAGTTTGGGAAGCTATATTACAAAAAATGGCAGTAAACGAAGTAGCTAAATTCACGGTCGATAAAAGTGTAAGTGTCTCGGTTATTTCGATTGGGATATTATAGGTAACATATATTGTAGTTATGTTTACAATATCCTTTCGTTTCGAAAACGTTAAGGGACATGAATCGACCTCCGGAGGAAAGAAAACATCACGTTTGCGCCATGTCTCTTTCGACAACAGGAATTGGTTACGACGATTTGAATAAATACTTAAAGGATCCCACAGATATGGAATTTATCATAGAAGTGACAAAAGTTGAACAACCAGAGTCGTACGAGAGGGAAACATGGCAAATGGGGGAGGATGAACGTTTAGAATTGATCCCCAAATTAAAAGAACAAGGAAACGAGGAATACAAAAAAAAGAATTACGAAAAAGCGTCGGATTTATACGCTAAAGCTCTGGGTTTACTGGAACAATTAATGTTGAAGTAATTATCGAGGAAATTTTACTTTTTTCGGGGTTTTTAGTGAATAATTTCCAGGGAAAAACCGCACGACGTCGAATGGAACGAAATGGACAAACAAAAAATTCCGATTTTATTAAATTACGCCCAATGTAAACTGAACGAAGGAGACTTTTATTCTGTGATCGAACACTGTACCAATGTATTAAAATCAGATAAAAGTGAGTTTTTTTATCTCGTTAACGTCATTTTTTTAATAGCAGGGTAAAAAAGGAGTTTTAACATTCATTTTTGTTTTGAGAAAATGTCGATTTTGGTTATAGATAACGTGAAGGCGTATTTTCGACGAGCCAAAGCGAACGTCGGAGCTTGGAATGTCGAGGCGGCGAAAAGGGATTTCGAAAAAGTTATACAACTCGATAAATCTCTAATCCCCATTGTTACCAAAGAATTAAATAACCTCGAAATGCAAGTTAAACAACAAGATAATCGAGATCGAGAAAAATATAGCAAATTATTTCCTTAATAAATGACAATTTTACCTATTTTTTATTATTTAATCACTTCCGTTTTATGTTCACTTTCTTTCTTGTCCTCTTTTGAACCTTCCTTATCCTTTTCTCATCCCTCCTTCACTCGTTTCTTCTCCGCTTTTCCCGCCACAATTATTATCGCCTTTCTCCTTTCTTTTTCACCTTTTTCTCTATACTCTTTCTTTTTTCACACCTTTCCTTCAGTCTCTCTCTCATCTTTTCTCCCCTCCACTCTTTTATCAATGATATTTTGAAATTTGAAAAATTCAAAGACTACAGTCCCTCCCTCCCTCTATTCTCCATATCTTTCCCTCGTTCCTTTTTCTCTTCTCTCTCCCTTTTCCTCATATCCCTTTTCTTACTCACACCTTTCTTTCCATCTTCTATTTCTTTCCCTTAACTTCTCCCACTCTTTACGTCTATTTCTTTTCTTTGTCTACCTTTTCCCGTTCTATATTTCCTATTTCTCTCTTTTCTTGTCTTCATTGTACGACTTTTCACTCTATCCTTCTCATCGAAGATATTAAACAACAATCTCTTCTTCTTGCCCTTTCTCGGCCCTCTTTTTTCCCCACCCCTTTACCTTTTTCTCTTCTCATTTCTTTTTCTCGTCTCTTCCTTTTCTCTTTTAATCTTCTCATCTTCCTGTCTTTCTCTGCGATTTGTTTTTACAATCAAGAACTGTTTTTTTTTCGTGTAATTCATAAATCCAGTTATAAAAATCGAATCGGAAGTGAATTACTTGTAAAATCGGGAGTAATAATTTCGCCATAATAATTTGTTTTTATTATAATTACAAACTAGAGAGAGAATGTCCAAAGTTTCTCTAATAACATTTTTGAAAAATTCAAAATCGAAATTCATTATTTTTTGACCATACCTCGTACACTACTAAAAATTAATATCTGATTGTTGCATTTTGAATTGTAGCTCATGCCAATTTTTATATAAAGCGATTCGTTTCATTGAAATTGACTGTAAAACAAGATGTCAATTTTCTTTTTTGGACACACTGTATCTAATAAATTGAATATTTTCTTATTCATTTAATAATAGATTAATTATCGTGTTTGTTCAAAATATTCGAGTGATTTAATTAGAAATTAAAACCTTCGAGAAGTACGGATTTTCCTTAAAAATCTAACCTCAAAAATAATTGAAAATTTCGCTCGAAGGACGTTAGGAAGATTTTAGGAACATTACGAATTATATAAACCCAATTTAGTTTATCTAAGTTTATTTTTAGTCAACTGTAAATAAAATTTAAACTTTTCACATTAATAATAACAAATAAAATGCATGCAGATGTAATTTTATTGAATAAATTTGTTCATACAAGATCCTATTGTCTATTCATGGCTTGCAAAATACGTAAAATATATAAAAACAAATTAATGATATCCATATACAAATTAATAGTGGCCAGAATATATTCTTCAGGAGATAAGGTTTTCATAATCATCTGTGTATCGACAATAATAAACAAACAAAATATAAAAGCTCCACCCAAAGAGATAACGAGCTCAAATACCGTCGATTGTATTACGAATATTTGCAAAAAACTACCAAAAATCAAAATACATAAACCTGCAAATAACCCGGAATGTAGAGCAGAATAATCCCGTTTAGTCTGGAAAGTAAACAAAGTCAATCCTGTTAGAACCACCAGAGTTAACAGTAATGCTTGTAAAACAACGAGTTGGGAATAAAAAGTTACTATAACAGCGACTGTGTATGCTTGAACGACTGTAAACGCTGTTAAAAGTATGAAATTAGCAGGCGATTCTTTTCTTTTAAAATGTAGAGGTATGAGTATTGCGATGCTTGCAATTAAAGATAACATCATCATCCAGTCGTTCGTGTGGACGAAATTCCTAATAGGCCGTGTAAACAAACATATGCTGGCTATAATGAAAGTCAGTAGAATTTGCATTGAAAGTAAACCATAAACTTTACGGATGAATCCTAACCTGATGGTTTTCGTAGCATTTAAAACGTTATTGCGATAAGCAAAGTCATCTTCTAAACCTTCTTCGTATTCCTTTCCACCGTTTTCAATATCTTCTTCGATTAATAAAGGTGCTGCTTGAGACATTTTGATTTTTATCACTAATATCAAAATCGATAACAAATTACAATAAAGAAAAGTCACTGTCACTTGTCGTATTAAAATAAATAAACAATACAGTGTACTTTTCATTTATATAGTTATCTTTGTTTGATTCGTGAGATACAATATGTCTACCTCTATTAATTAACATGATTACTAAACTGCCGAAAACATAGATAAAGTATGATTTTCATTATTAAAATCAAAATTTAATAAAGAAAAATGAAAATTTCAAAAATTTATTCATATATATAATAATCTTTACATAAATATCGTATATAAACAATTTATTAAATAGAGTATGTGAATCGACCTTTAGTTTCGACATAAATTTTTTAACGATATTAATATTACTAATTTTACACAGAGATTATATGCATAATAGTATATCTACGTATTTAAAAACATGCATAAAAATACATTTTATAATTGTAAATATGTTTTTTTATAATAAATTCAAAATATTATCATGATGGGTTTAGTGATATTCTTTGGTAGATGTCGCTGATGATGTACAGTTTCTGACGTCATAAAGTCATCGGATGAAAAGAAATATGTCGGCGTGCTGAGAGGAACAAGTGATAGTGTTATTGTAAAAAGTATTGGTTTTCCGTTATTCAAAATTAATTAAACAATATTCTATTAGACTGCTTTAAAATTGTCAAAATGGCTTCACATGGCATAGGGCTCGGTATCGGGAAGCCGGAATACATAGTCGGTGGAAAATATCGTTTAGTTCGTAAAATCGGTAGTGGTTCTTTCGGTGACATATACTTGGGAATAAATATCACAAACGGAGAGGTAAGATTTTCATAATAAAATACGATTAAACATTATTTCGATAGCCGTGTTTTAAAATCCCGATCAGCCCTTTGTTTGTAACATGTTAACGGGTTTGACACAACTGTGTAGCAAATGGCAGCCATATCTTTTTCATTTCTCTATTTACGTCGTCTTTTAGTTTCGTTTTTACTTCAAATCTAATAAATAATAATATGTGAATTCTATATATTTTGTTGCTGAAATTCATTGTTAAATTTATTCCAATGCTGTTCCGTCTTTATTCTGCCATATTTAAAAAGTAGGTTACTTTATAAAAGTATTTCACAATTTGGATGTTGAGCACCTTAAAATACGTTACGATTCGTAATAGGTCTTTGTATTGTTAAATGAATGTAATTTAATTATAATAATAGATGAAATTGATAATTTTCTGTTGAAATTTTTTAAAAATTTACGTTGTTTTTCGTCAAATATTCAGTTTCAATGAAAAGTTCGAATCTCCGCAATTTTTTTTGATCATCTTGTAGGAAGTAGCTTGTAAACTTGAGGGAATTGGTGCAAGACATCCTCAGCTTTTATATGAAAGTAAACTATATAAAATTCTACATGGTGGCATAGGAATACCACATATCAGGTGAGTAATTATTTTATTTTTACCTATATTTATTTATAAATTTTATATTGTTGAAAAGTATTTATTGTCTATGTCATTAGACCTTATCATTTTAAATATATTTTAACTTTACTAATGTTAAGAGAAGCTTCGGTTTTCGATTCCTTATAGGTTCATGACCTTGATAAAATAGTAGGTGAAAGTTTTGTGAAAATAAGTTTTTAATTTTAATTTTTTCGTATTTATATACACTAGTTTACAAAAATATGATATTTTAATGAAAACATTTTTTTTTTCAATGTAACTATGTCAATTTTGCGCAACCTTGGCAGATTTTTTTTACAAGGTTCTTTGTAGGTTTCATTAGACTTTCTATTTTCGCCATTCCAAGATTTCTAATTATCATTTTTAGTTGTGTCATTAAAAAAAATTTATCACGTATATACTTTAATAAAAATTAAGTTCTGAGTGAAAAAAATGAAAATTTCGTTATTCATGAACAATAAAATACCAAAATATAAAAAATTGTTGATTTGATACAAATTTTGAAATGTCCTTTGTTTTGGCGCTAAAAACGATTTCTTTTTTCACGAAATTAACACGTTAACTGCCGGTTACGAAATTAACTTCATTGAAACGATTTTTTTGTTGTTTTTTGTGATATTATACGATTAAATCAAATTCTGGAAATTTCTTCGCCAGTTAACGTGTTAAAATGTATTGAAACTGCAGACGAGACGTAATATTCCGAACAAACGTGACAAAATTAACGTGCACAATTGTAGATACCGTAAGTGCGTCGACCTTAAAACGAGTTTTTATTATTTTGATAATATTTTTTATCGTCCCAACAAAAAAAATAATTTTACAATTTCAAGCTATGAAATTTATTTTAAAAAAATGTTAAATATATTTTTCTTCATGAAAATCGAAAGTTATAGTCCGAGAAATGTCGATTAAAAACCTTCTGTATCTACATTTAAAATGATTGGAAATGAAAATTTGATTTTTCGTCATGAAAAACGAAAGTTATAGTCCAGGAAATGTCGGTGTAATTTTTGTTATAGAAAATTAATAGTGTATATATAAAAAAAATGTTTTCATCGAATTGAAATGTGAAAAAATGTTTATAAAAAGTAAATTATTTTTTATCTTGCATAGTATACGACGTTCGTATTAAAAATATTGGGTTCAACATCATATTTCTTTGTCAAAATTACTTTTGTACGAGGAAGGTTCAATCAAAATATTTCTGTACGAGGTCTTTTCAATGGAAAAACGATTTTTATATAAAAAATTGCGAAAAATATCTCAAAAACGACATTTTTTAATACTAATAGGACCTAAAAATTCTCAAAATAATTATCTACGAGGTTTATTCAATAGAAAAACGATTTTCAAATGAAAAATTACGAGAAATATTCCAAAGAAAACATTTTTCCAATTCGAATGGTCAAAATAATTCTGTACGAGGTCTCTCCAATAGATAAACGACTTTTATATAAAAAATTGCGAAAAATATCCCAAAAACGACATTTTTTAATACTAATAAGACCTAAAAATTCTCAAAATAATTATCTACGAGGTTTATTCAATAGAAAAACGATTTTGAAATGAAAAATTACGAGAAATGTTCCAAAGAAAACATTTTCCAAATCGAATGGTCAAAATAGTTCTGTACGAGGTCTCTCCAATAGAAAAACGACTTTTAAATAAAAAATTGCGAAAAATATCCAAAAAAACGAAATGTTTTAATTCTAATGGGACCTAAAAATGCTCAAAATATTTCTGTACGAGGTTTATTCAATTGAAAAACGACTTTGAAATGTTTTATTGTTCTCTACACGTTACAAATACTTTTCGAAGACGATTTTCGAAACATCACGCGACCAAAACAATTCAAATTATTACAACAACGTTTTTTTTTCTGTCCAAAAAAAAAACAGATATTACGGACAAGAGAAGCACCATAATGTTCTCGTTATGGATTTATTGGGACCGTCGTTGGAGGATTTATTCAATTTCTGTTCTCGTCGTTTCACCATCAAAACCGTACTCATGTTGGCCGATCAGATGATCGGCCGCGTCGAATTCGTCCATTGTAAATCGTTCATCCACCGCGACATCAAACCCGATAACTTCCTAATGGGCATCGGTCGCCATTGCAACAAACTTTTCATTATCGATTTCGGTTTGGCGAAAAAATTTCGAGATACCCGAACTAGGATGCACATAATTTATCGCGAGGACAAAAATTTGACCGGTGAGATTCGTCGAATTTTTGGTTTTGTTTTTAATTTGAATGTTTGTCGATTTAGGTACCGCCCGATACGCGTCGATAAACGCGCACCTCGGTATCGAGCAATCACGTCGAGACGATATGGAATCTTTAGGATATGTTCTGATGTATTTCAATAGGGGCTGTTTACCCTGGCAAGGTTTAAAAGCGGCCACGAAAAAACAGAAATACGAAAAAATTAGCGAGAAAAAAATGTCAACGCCCGTCGAAGTACTTTGCAAGGTAAGTTACCGTAGAAACGCTCTGTATATGTACGAATTTATTCATTTTTTATAATAAATAACTAGTTTTCTTTTGAAATTAATTTAGTATCGATTAAAATTACTCAAATTGATTTTTTTATTAATTATTATTAATATATATTTCGAAAGAGTAATTCGCCGACTTTTTTTTCAAAATTAACTTTTTTTTAGTTTTCTTATGTTTCTAATTTATTATTTTTTTTTTTAATTTATATTTGTATTTTTTCCCAAAATTAATCGATTATTTCTAAAATGATCCTTGCGTTACAAATGAACCCCCCCAATCTTTTACAGTCGAAATTTATTCCACCATTTTTTTTTGTAATTGATACTTTCTGTGTTTTTTCAATTTTCCTCATTTTTTCCTTTTTCTCTTGTTTTTTCAAACCAATTCTTCCATTTTTTGGTGGATCCTCGCAATTTATGTATTCCCTTTTCAATCAAATTTTCCCTTTCTGCTAATGTAAAAACGTTTTTTTTTTCGATACTATCCCCCCAATTTTTTGCCAATTCGATCCCTCCAATTTTTTTCAAATTAATTCCTCCAATTATTAAACGATTCAACCCCCCCAGTTTGCTCCAAATTAATTCCTCTAATTTTTGTTCGATTCGACCCCAAAAATTTTTCAAATTAATTCTTCCATTTTTTTTTGATAATTGATACTTCCCGTTTTTTTATCAAATTTCCTGATTTTTTCCTTTTCTCTTATGGTTTTTCAAACCACTTTCCCTATTTTTTGATGGATCCCCCCAATTTTTTCCAAAATTTATGTATATTTTTCAAAAATTTAGCCCTTTTCAGTCAAATTTTCCCTTTTTACTAATGCTAAAACGTTTTTTTTTCGATTCTATCCCCCCAATTTTTTGCCAATTCGATCCCTCCAATTTTTTTCAAATTAATTCCTCCAATTATTAAACGATTCGACCCCACCAGTTTGTTCCAAATTCATTCCTCTAATTTTTGTTCGATTCGACCCCACAAATTTTTCAAATTAATTCCTCCATTTTTTTGATAATTGATACTTCCCGTTTTTTTATCAAATTTCCTCATTTTTTCCTTTTCTCTTATGGTTTTTCAAACCACTTTCCCCATTTTTTGATGGATCCCCCCAATTTTTTCCAAAATTTATGTATATTTTTCAAAAATTTATCCCTTTTCAGTCAAATTTTCCCTTTTTGCTAATGCTAAAACGTTTTTTTTTTTCGATTCGATCCCCCCAACTTTTTGCCAATTTGATTTTTTTCAAATCAATTCCTCCAATATTTTTCCGATTCGACGCCCCAATTCATTTCAGATTAATTCCTCCAATTTTTAAATGATTCGACCTCCTTAAATTTTTCCAAATTAATTCCTCCATTTTATTTTCGATTCGACCCCCCCCCCCCCGTTTTTTTTTCAAATTAATTCCTTAATTTTTTTTCAATTCAACCCCCCGGTTTTGTCAAATTAATCCCTCCATTTTATTTTCGATTCGACCCTCCCGTTTTTTTTCCAAATTAATTCCTTAATTTTTTTTCAATTCAACCCCCCGGTTTTGTCAAATTAATCCCTCCATTTTATTTTCGATTCGACCCTCCCGTTTTTTTTTCCAAATTAATTCCTTAATTTTTTTTCAATTCAACCCCCCGGTTTTGTCAAATTAATCCCTCCATTTTATTTTCGATTCGACCCTCCCGTTTTTTTTCCAAATTAATTCCTTAACTTTTTTTCGATTCGACTCCCCCCAGTTTTTTCAAATTACTTACTTCATTTCTTTCATAATTGATACTTCCAGTATTTTTCTCAAATTTTCTCATTTTTTCCTTTCCTCTTTGTTGTTTTTTCCAACCAATTTCCCATTGTTTTGATGGATCCCCCCAATTTTTTTCCAAAATTGATGTATATTTTTGATAAATTTACCCCTTTACAGGGAATTGACCCCCCCCCATTTTCTGTTTTCTTCAGTGTTGATATGATTTTCCCCCGATTCGATCTTCCAAATTTTTTTCAAATTAATTCCTCCAAATTTTCTCCTTAAATTAATTTTTTTTAATGTCTGTGATTATTCCTCCATTTTTTGTAATTAATCCTTTTTATGTTTTGGACAAATTTCCTAATTTTTTTAATTTAAATATATTTTTTTCCATGGAGCCCCCCAATTTTATTCAAAATTGATGTAAATTTTTGCCTTCAATTTCTTTTAAAATTGATAAAATTTTATTTACCATTTAAATGTTGAAATATTTTTTTTGTTCGCATTCAGCCCCCTCAAGTTTTTTCCTCCAATTTTTTTGTATTTGATACTTTTAATGTTTGTCCCAAACTTCGACGTTTTTTCGTTATTACAAATCAATTTCTTCAATTCTCTAGATGTCCCCTACTATTTTTTTAAATTTTTTCTCCTCCAATTCTTTTGAATAATTTTTTTGAAATTTCCCCATTTTTTATTTTAAATCAATTTCCCCATTTTTTTCCAGACAAATCCCCTCAAACTTGATCTTTGATATTTTTTAATAATTAATCTCAAATTTCTTTTTTCTTCATCAAACGATCCCCCCATTTTTTTTTAAATTAATACTCAATTTTCCAAATTTATCCCCCCGATTTTCCCTTTCAATTTTTTTATATTCGAAACTTATGTCCCCCAATTTTTTCAAATTTTCTCGTTTTTCGCCCCCTTTTTTTTCAAAATTATTTTTTTTATTTTCGTATAATTTTAATTTCAAAAATTTTTTATTCAAATTGATTATTTCCGATTTTCTGCAATTCCTTCCCCCAATTTTTTTTTTTCAAAATGATCACCCCCCCCCCCCCCCAATTTTTTGTTTGAACGAAAATAAATTTTCGCCAGGGTTTCCCCGCCGAATTCTCGATGTACCTAAACTATTGCCGCGGATTGCGCTTCGAGGAAGCCCCCGATTACATGTATTTGAGGCAATTGTTTCGAATACTTTTCCGCACCCTCAACCACCAATACGATTACACCTTCGATTGGACAATGCTGAAACAAAAAACGGCCGCGACGGGTAGCAGCGTCGGAGGAGCCTCCACCCAACAACAAGTCACGCAATCCATACCCCAACAACCAGGTAAGTCGACCGGGTACAAAATTTTTTGCTGCATTTCCAAAACATTTTTTTTGTTTTTGAATATTTTTTTGTTTGTAAATGATATCCCGAATGCGAATTGGGGTAATGTTTCACGTATCGCCATCGTTTTTTTTTTATTTCCATCAATCTTAAATAGTGAAAGAAAAAATGAAAATGTTGTCTCTTATATTTCCCCCCTTTTTCAGCGAACCGAGACAAAAAAGACGACGAAAAGACAAAGCAGAGTTCTGCTAAAGGTACAACACAAAAAGCAATACACGCTTCTTCAAATGAAATTTTTAAACTACTTAAAGGTCATTGATTTGGTGTTTTTTTTTAGTTTTTTTTCCTTCATTTAATTTTGTAAGAGTTTTGTATTTTTAACATAAAAATTTTGGTAACACTTTTATTTGTGTTTTGTTGAGCCAATAAAATTATCGACAATTTTACGAAGGAAACTTCGAAATTTTTGCATTTCTAATAAAAAAAACCGAAATTATTGATAGTTTTACGAGGGGAATTTCAAAATTCTTGTCTATTTGATGAAAAAACTGAAATTATTTATAGTTTTACGAGGGGAACTTGAAAATTCTTGTCTCTTTGATGAAAAAACCGAAATTATTTATAGTTTTACGAGGGGAACTTCCAAATTCTTGTCAATTTAATGAAAAAACTGGAATTATTGATAGTTTTACGAGGGGAATTTCAAAATTCTTGTCTATTTGATGGAAAAACCGAAATTATTTATAGTTTTACGAGGGGAACTTGGAAATTTTTGCATTTCAAATAAAAAAAAACCGAAATTATAGATAGTTTTACGAGGGGAACTTCCAAATTCTTGTCAATTTAATGAAAAAACTGGAATTATTGATAGTTTTACGAGGGGAATTTCAAAATTCTTGTCTATTTGATGGAAAAACCGAAATTATTTATAGTTTTACGAGGGGAACTTGGAAATTTTTGCATTTCAAATAAAAAAAAACCGAAATTATAGATAGTTTTACGAGGGGAACTTCGAATTTTTGCATTTTTACTTAATGATATGGATTATTCATAGTTTTACGAGGGGAACTTCAAAATTCTTGTCTATTTGATGAAAAAACTGAAATTATTTATAGTTTTACGAGGGGAACTTGAAAATTCTTGTCTCTTTGATGAAAAAACCGAAATTATTTATAGTTTTACGAGGGGAACTTCCAAATTCTTGTCAATTTAATGAAAAAACTGGAATTATTGATAGTTTTACGAGGGGAATTTCAAAATTCTTGTCTATTTGATGGAAAAACCGAAATTATTTATAGTTTTACGAGGGGAACTTGGAAATTTTTGCATTTCAAATAAAAAAAACCGAAATTATAGATAGTTTTACGAGGGGAACTTCCAAATTCTTGTCAATTTAATGAAAAAACTGGAATTATTGATAGTTTTACGAGGGGAATTTCAAAATTCTTGTCTATTTGATGGAAAAACCGAAATTATTTATAGTTTTACGAGGGGAACTTGGAAATTTTTGCATTTCAAATAAAAAAAAACCGAAATTATAGATAGTTTTACGAGGGGAACTTCGAATTTTTGCATTTTTACTTAATGATATGGATTATTCATAGTTTTACGAGGGGAACTTCAAAATTCTTGTCTATTTGATGAAAAAACTGAAATTATTTATAGTTTTACGAGGGGAACTTGAAAATTCTTGTCTCTTTGATGAAAAAACCGAAATTATTGATAGTTTTACGAGGGGAACTTTTAAATTCTTGTCAATTTAATGAAAAAACCGAAATTATTGATAGTTTTACGAGGGGAAATTCGAAATGTTTGCATTTTTAATGAAAATATTGAATTTATCCACAGTTTTACGAGAGTAACCTAAAAATTTTTACATTTCTAATAAAAAAACAAATCATCGACAGTTTTACGTGGGGTGCATCAAAACTTTGCTTTTTTAATTAATAAAAAATTCGAAACTCGAATTATTAACATTTTTACGAGGGGAACTTCAAAATTTTTGTGTTTTTAATGAAAAATATTGGATTTATCGACAGTTTTTTCGTAAAAAAACTTGATATATTCATTGTTTTACGAGGGGTATTTGTGAAACTGGAACGTTTTTAATAAAAAAAAAATGAATGTTGGAATTTTACGAGGGGAGTTAGTAAAATTTGTTTCTAACAATTTTGTAAGATGAATTTTCCGTTATTTTTTTTGTTCGGTTCTACGAGGGGACTTTGAGAAATGTTTACATTTTTTTTAAACTTTAATTTTAGTCGAGGGAGAATACGGAAAATTCAAAATTGTTGTTTCAGAAATTGAAATTTCTGCTTTTTTGTCGAATAATTTTCGATAATTGGCAAAATTACGAGGGAATTTCCAGAATTTTTGCATTTTTAATAAGAAAAATTTTAAATTTTGACAGTTCTACGGGGGAAATCTACAAAATTCACGATTGTTGATTTAGAAAGTGAAATTTCAGCTTTTTTCGAAAAAATTTATCAGAAAAAACTTAAATTCTAGAAAGTTTCAGGGGGGATTTGTTGTTGATATAAAATGAATTTTAAATGTTTCGGATTTTATTAGTAGAAAAATATTTTTTACATTGAAAAAAAATGATTTTTAGACAATTTTACGAGGGGAATTTGCAAAATTCGCAATTGTCGATTTAGAAAGTGAAATTTCAGCTTTTCTATCCGAAAAATTTCGAATAATTCGAAGTTTTACGAGGGCAAATCGTAACAAAATGTTATACAAAACTCTTAGCTTCTTTTTTCAGCTTATCCATTCTTATTTCACGAGCATTCGCTTTTCATTTCATTCGAAACATTTCAAGAAAAAAACAAGACGAGAGAAATTCCCGTATTGTTGTCGAATCAAAAAAAGTCGAAATGTGTTTTATATAAAAACAATAAACGAACTTTATCATCTGAATATCATTCATAGTGAATAACCCTGTATACATTTTATTTAACCAAAATGTTTCGGTTTTTCGAAGCGATACGTTGATTTGTAAAGCCACAATCTTTAATAACAAAAAAATTCCGGACTAAAATGTCAAAATTTTCGAAAAATCGTCAATTTTTTTTCTCAAATCGGACTGAAATGTCAAAATTTTCGAAAAATCGTCAATTTTTTTCTCGATTCGGTCTGAAATGTCAAAATTTTCGAAAAATCGTCAATTTTTTTTCTCGATTCGGTCTAAAATGTCAAAATTTTTGAAAAATCGTCAATTTTTTTCTCAAATCGGACTGAAATGTCAAAATTTTCGAAAAATCGTCAATTTTTTTCTCGATTCGGTCTGAAATGTCAAAATTTTCGAAAAATCGTCAATTTTTTTTCTCAAATCGGACTGAAATGTCAAAATTTTCGAAAAATCGTCAATTTTTTTCTCGATTCGGTCTGAAATGTCAAAATTTTCGAAAAATCGTCAATTTTTTTCTCGATTCGGTCTGAAATGTCAAAATTTTCGAAAAATCGTCAATTTTTTTTCTCGATTCGGTCTAAAATGTCAAAATTTTTGAAAAATCGTCAATTTTTTTCTCAAATCGGACTGAAATGTCAAAATTTTCGAAAAATCGTCAATTTTTTTCTCGATTCGGTCTGAAATGTCAAAATTTTCGAAAAATCGTCAATTTTTTTTCTCAAATCGGACTGAAATGTCAAAATTTTCGAAAAATCGTCAATTTTTTTCTCGATTCGGTCTGAAATGTCAAAATTTTCGAAAAATCGTCAATTTTTTTCTCGATTCGGTCTGAAATGTCAAAATTTTCGAAAAATCGTCAATTTTTTTTCTCGATTCGGTCTAAAATGTCAAAATTTTTGAAAAATCGTCAATTTTTTTCTCAAATCGGACTGAAATGTCAAAATTTTCGAAAAATCGTCAATTTTTTTCTCGATTCGGTCTGAAATGTCAAAATTTTCGAAAAATCGTCAATTTTTTTTCTCGATTCGGTCTAAAATGTCAAAATTTTTGAAAAATCGTCAATTTTTTTCTCAAATCGGACTGAAATGTCAAAATTTTCGAAAAATCGTCAATTTTTTTCTCGATTCGGTCTGAAATGTCAAAATTTTCGAAAAATCGTCAATTTTTTTTCTCCAATTGGACTAAAAAGTCAAAATTTTTGAAAAATCGTCAATTTTTTTTCTCGATTCGGACTGAAATGTCAAAATTTTCGAAAAATCGTCAATTTTTTTCTCGATTCGGTCTGAAATGTCAAAATTTTCGAAAAATCGTCAATTTTTTTTCTCCAATTGGACTAAAAAGTCAAAATTTTCGAAAAATCGTCAATTTTTTTTCTCGATTCGGACTGAAATGTCAAAATTTTCGAAAAATCTTCAATTTTTTTCTCCAATCGGACTAAAATGTCAAATTTTCGAAAAATCGTCAATTTTTTTCTCCAATCGGTCTAAAAAGTCAAAATTTTCGAAAAATCGTCAATTTTTTTCTCGATTCGGTCTGAAATGTCAAAATTTTCGAAAAATCGTCAATTTTTTTTCTCCAATTGGACTAAAAAGTCAAAATTTTCGAAAAATCGTCAATTTTTTTTCTCGATTCGGACTGAAATGTCAAAATTTTCGAAAAATCGTCAATTTTTTTTCTCGATTCGGTCTGAAATGTCAAAATTTTCGAAAAATCGTCAATTTTTTTCTCAAATCGGACTGAAATGTCAAAATTTTCGAAAAATCGTCAATTTTTTTCTCAAATCGGACTGAAATGTCAAAATTTTCGAAAAATCGTCAATTTTTTTCTCGATTCGGTCTGAAATGTCAAAATTTTCGAAAAATCGTCAATTTTTTTTCTCGATTCGGACTGAAATGTCAAAATTTTCGAAAAATCGTCAATTTTTTTCTCAAATCGGACTAAAATGTCAAATTTTCGAAAAATCGTCAATTTTTTTCTCGATTCGGTCTGAAATGTCAAAATTTTCGAAAAATCGTCAATTTTTTTTCTCAAATCGGACTGAAATGTCAAAATTTTCGAAAAATCGTCAATTTTTTTCTCCAATCGGTCTAAAAAGTCAAAATTTTCGAAAAATCGTCAATTTTTTTCTCGATTCGGTCTGAAATGTCAAAATTTTCGAAAAATCGTCAATTTTTTTTCTCCAATTGGACTAAAAAGTCAAAATTTTCGAAAAATCGTCAATTTTTTTTCTCGATTCGGACTGAAATGTCAAAATTTTCGAAAAATCGTCAATTTTTTTTCTCGATTCGGTCTGAAATGTCAAAATTTTCGAAAAATCGTCAATTTTTTTCTCAAATCGGACTGAAATGTCAAAATTTTCGAAAAATCGTCAATTTTTTTCTCAAATCGGACTGAAATGTCAAAATTTTCGAAAAATCGTCAATTTTTTTCTCGATTCGGTCTGAAATGTCAAAATTTTCGAAAAATCGTCAATTTTTTTTCTCGATTCGGACTGAAATGTCAAAATTTTCGAAAAATCTTCAATTTTTTTCTCCAATCGGACTAAAATGTCAAATTTTCGAAAAATCGTCAATTTTTTTCTCCAATCGGTCTAAAATGTCAAAATTTTCGGAAAATCGTCAATTTTTTTCTCGATTCGGACTCGTTTTTCTATTACCATTTATTAGTTTTTCTCTAACCCTTGTAACCAGTTATCACTATCAAGTATTTTTCAATTTTTCTCTAATCCTGCAAGTCGTTTCTTATTTTCTTAAACATTTATTTTTCTCCAACCCTCGTAACTCCGTTTCTACTGTTCTTTCTTGATAGTTTTACGAGGAAAACTTCAAAAATTCTACATTTTTAATAAAAAAAAATTGAATTATTGACAATCTTACAAGGGGAACTAATTATTAATTTTCCCGTTCTTGCTGCTGTTCCGATATGACCTTTTTTAAATGATACTCGAAAATTTGAAATTTCGCGGCTCTTTTAACTCAAAATTTGGGAAAAACCCATTTTTTTTTTTCGTCGTTTAAGATAGTAGCTTATACAATTTAACGTATAACCCTCGTCGAACCCCCCCAAAAGCATGTTAATAATTTTAATAATAATAAAAAAAAATTACTCAATTTACCGACTTTATAAGGGGTTTATTTCGTTTTTTTTTTCTGTTTCTAGGAAATCGTTAACCCAACATTGAAAATCTCATCAGTTGGGCTAATTCCGCATCTGGTTGGTTGATTTGAGCCAACAAAAAAAGACGTCTGACTCCTTTTATATAAATTTAAAAAAAAAAATTGAATTTTATTAATAAGTGAGCATATACGAATTATTATTATTATTATTTACAATTATCACTACGTCGTTCTAACGGATATTGTATAAAATATAATGAAATAACAAAAAAAAAATAAATAAAAAATGATGAATTACTAGTAAAGATGGCGGACCGCTTACAAAACAGGTCGCCATCTTGGATAACGAATGCGTGTGTGTGTTTGTCGAATGGTGTGAATGCAAGTCAGGCTGTATTATTTAAAATATTTTTTAGATAGCATTAAACACGGTGTATTTAGGATCATTTCGAGATAATTCGATAAGTATATATGTCAAAAACAGTCTGTTCTTAAAAGAAATACCAACGCCGCCCCAACCGGTCACCGAAAAAATCGTCCACCTCCTGTATATATATCCATCTCTATTTAGTTACCTTCTTTTTCTCTATCCCCCGTAACTTTTTTCTGTATATTTTAGCGTCTATTAGTTTCTCTTTGACCCCCGTATAACACGATTTTGATTTTTCATTATTTCAATTTTTCTCTAACCCCCGTAACTCGATTTTGATCTTACCACATCCCAATTATCCTCAAACCCCCGTAATTCGATTTGGTTTTTCTAATTTATTAATTTTCTTCTGACCCCTGTAACTCGATTTTGTTTCCACAATTTCTTAATTTTGCTCAAACCCCCGTAACTTATTTTTTATTATAAGTTTCTTAATTTTCCCTTAACCCCTGTAATTAGATTTTCTTTTTTCAGCCTCGTATTTTTTCTCTAACCCTTGTAACTCCATTTTGTTTTTTTTTGTTCCTTAATTTTTTTCTAGCCCCCATAACTCATTTTTGTATTTAAAATTTCAGTTTCGTAATTTTCCTCAAGCCCTCGTAATTTGATTTTGTTTTTTAAGTCTCTTTAAATTTTTTTCCGACCCCTGTAATTGGAATGAGTCCATCTCTACTAATAAATTTATTAAAATACCCCTTGAAATTAATAAATGTTCATATACAGGAATTTTTCGAAGAAACAAAATTTCAAAATTATTGAAATTAAAATACCAAAAATTTTGAAAAAATATATAAATTCGTTCCGATACGTTTAACATTAGAGATGGACGCGTTATATTTGTAACCTTACATAAAAAAAAATGTAAAAAAGTTTTTCGGTGACCGGCAGCGTTGCCAATACTTTTTTTTTCATAAAAAAAAACATTGTATATATTTTCAAAACGATTTTGATCATATACTTTATTTAGTTGTTATTTTTTTAAGGACCTAATTTTTTTATGAAGCTCTATAATCATGCATCTTCTTTTTCGACATGTAAATTGTTCGTATATTTTTAGAACACTCTGTATTTCAAAAAAAAAAATGTTCGCATCTAGATACCTCGCAAATTCCATGTTTCTTAATCATCAATTTCAAAATTTCTAAATCGATTTTCTCCATGGTTACTTCGATTTCAAAGTTAGGCTTCCAAACGTCTTATATCAATGACAGTTGACAACTTTGACAATCGGAATTTTGAAAAAAAAAATTTATGAATATTGGTAATTTTTTTTTGTTTAAAATAACTTATTGAGAAAGGTAACGCATTTTCTATTCGTAACAGTTTATTTTCTGGCAGTAAAAGGTAGCGCATTTTTTGTTCGTTAAAGATAATTACTAAAAGGTAACGCGTTTTTGCTCATAAAAAGGTAACGCGTTTTTTGGAGACTTGTTATGATGAAATCTAGATGCGTACATGACCTTTGGGCCTCCGATAAGGCTACATTACGGTTTTTTGTCGTATATAAAGTAGCCGGTGTTGTGTTGTCATCGTATTTATTTATTCATCACGAACTGATAAGTATAAGATCACGTTTTTCCTGTTTGTTTTTGATTATTAATTATTTTGAATATTAGTTGTAAATGTGACCCAAATATTTACAAACATACCGTATATTTGCTTAACAGAAACGGATCAGGAAGGATTTTTAACACCAATTGTTTTGGAGAGGTGTATAAAAAAGGTAACGCAGAGAAAAAATCTGAAATTATATTGAAAAATGTTCCCGAAATCGATGTTAATTGAATAAAATGTACTATTTAATAGTAAAAGGTTACGCCTATTAAAAAAGGTTGCGCTTATTTAAAAAATTTTACTTCGTAAATTTCTGGTAAAAAATGTTAAAAGGTAACGCAAATTTTAAATGTGCGTAAAATTATTCGAAAAATTTTCTAAAAATGGAAATAATTTTCATAGTTTTCCGTCTAAATCAAACAAAAAATTAACTAAATTAAGAAATTATCAATTTTATCCGTAAAAATGTAACGCAATTTTAAAAAAATCTAAAACGCCGCTACCTTTTTTCCATTTCCAATGAAATCAACAATTGAAACGTTATCTAAGTGCGAATTTATTAGGATGCAGACACCATCGATGAATTTTAAAGGTAACGCACTTTCTATTTGAAAAATATATCGAGTTTCAAATGGTTTTCACATATTCTACGAATTTCACTAAAAATATAAAAAATATTAAAAATTTTCATATTTTTTGGTATAATTGAAAAGAAAATCACAAATTTGATGATTATTGCGTAATTTTTAAAAATGTAAAAACGCCGCTACCTTTTTTCCATTTCAAATAAATTACAATTAAGTATGAATATAAGTTGGCTGCAGAAACCATCAATAAAATTTCCAGGTACCGCATGTTCTAATCAGTAAAGGTAACGAATTTTCATGTTTGATAGGTAGCGTGCTTTCGAAGGTAACGCATAATTTTTAACTTTAAAAAAATGACATTTTCAAACAAGGTAAGTCTATATTCCAATGATTCCAAAATTTGTATAACTAATCGATGATTAATAATCTCAAATAATACGGGGCCATTAATAAAATTACATTGTTCTATTGCGGATTTTAACTTTATAATATCCAGTCAGTTTTACGTAAAAAATCATTCAAATGTGACAATTTATTATTAACATTCGTCATTAGTGCAATATTTTATTTGTAGAAGGGCCCAAATTGAAAAAAAAATATCGTAGAAACACAAATTCGGTTGAATTGCATTTGAATAATTTTTTCGAAGACGCCCCTGTACTTTAGAACCAAATTTCGAGGTTCTACAATTCGCAATTGAACCAATAGGAAACAATCCGTGATAGTTTTGATCATTTTTCGAAATGTAGGGACTGTATATACTGCGAAAATTGTGAAATGAATAAAAATTGTAGATGCGACATCAGTGACTGCCATAACCTTTCAAAATTAAATGTAAATTCTTCGATGTATGTATTGATAACACTACAACAATTTGCAAGTTAAGTTATCGTTATTAATTTTCTGATTTAATTTCTAGTAGCTTTTAAAATAGTTATTTCAGGCGTTTGTTCGATAATTTAAGTTATAACAAACAAATTCGGTTCCGCATTTGTAATTTACAGTGTTACAGTGAGGAATTGCAGGAATAAAATGAATAAAAAACCAAATAAATCGTTATTTTATTTCCCTTATCCCAATGAATCATGAAAGTAACGGTGAAAAATTTGAAATTCCCGCTTTATTAGTAACGGAACATTGATAATTGAGAAATATAAAGTTGAGATTCGTTCCACAAACACAAGATTTACACGTCAACGCTTAACTCTATGGTCGATGAAGATTACGGAACGTTACTCGATTTGACATTCGACAAGAAATAGCTGATAAAATGTTATTTGATTCAACACTCATGCTAATTTATCATTAAGACAATGTTTGGAATTTGAATTATATCATTTTAACCCACTACACTTCTTTTTAAATCATTAAGTGTATAATCAATTTCTGGAGTATTGGAATGATTCATAGAAAAATATCAACAAAACGTACATTTCAATATCGGACAGTTGACATAAATTTCCGTTTCCGACAACCAACAAGGATTCCACCTTTTCTAAAACTAAGGTTAAGATAGGTGAGCATGTATTTTATAAAATTTATAAAACATTATAAATAAAAACAATTTAAATAGAAAATAATATTTGAAACGAATTTTTAATTGATACGAATTGAAATTATATATTTACTTTTAGGCTAAAATGTCGTCGCATTTAGTTTGGGGTATTATCAGGAACAACAACGCTTTTCTTTTGAAGAAAAGAAATATTTCCAAACCATTCAGTACCGTAAGTAGGTGTAAATAGTATTTTCATAAAATATTTTGTTTAATTTTCGTTTCAGGAACCGAACAATTTAACAAATTTGAATTCCTATCGTTACAATGGTCTTATCCATAAAAAATCTGTAGGAATTGTAGATGCTCCCGACAAAAAAGGTTTCACAGTTGTTTACAAAAAAGCCAGTAAACAGGTAAGTTCAAACTTTCTATTATATTTGATTCATTAAAATTTCGATTTTCAGAGAAAACCCAAGCAAAGTACAGTGAAGAGGACGATGAAATCTGGTCCAAGGAGATCTTTGCACAAACTAAAAAGATTGTTGAGTGCTAACAGATACCGTACAGATCTTACCAAGGTAAGTTTATATATTTAACTTTAATTTTTTTCAATTTCTTAAAATTTGTTAAAGTTACCTACAAATTATGTTTATTTTAGGTTGCCCTTCGTAGAGCCAGTGCTGTTCTTAAATCCCAAAAACCTTTGCCTGCTAAGAAGCAAAAGGCAAAGAAAGAATAAATGTTTTTTTTTATAATAAATTAATAAATTTATGAAAAAAATTTTTTTCGAATTAAATCTACCGCCTATACCTTCAAGTGGAATAACTATCATGTATATACAGGGTGTGATAAGAATGTGGCAGAATCAGTTTTACTCACCTGAAATTTTCTTACCTTTGTTCCTTTTGAACATTTGGAGGTTATTTCATCTGTTTTAGACAATTTTAATCTTCTATTTACTATTATACTTAATCGTTAGTGAAAATTTTTGAAAGAAAAACTCATTTATTCCTACTTGTGTCATAAATTTTTATAATGGGGGATGTGGCTATTTTGAGTCGTCACAAATCGTCGAGGATAGGGGGGGATTTGAGATATTTGGAATCATAGTGTAGGGGAGATTTGGGTTCATAGAAACCTTAATTCATTTAATGTAAGGGAGATTCAAGATATTTGGAATCGTGATTTGTCCAGTATAGGGAGAGATTGAGCTATTTGAAACCTTAATTCCTTTATTCTAGGGAAGACTTGGGCTATTTGGAATATTAATTTGTTTAGTGTGGGGGAGAATTTCAATCTCATAATTTTTTTCAATAGGGGAGATTAGGGCAACTTCGAATATTGCCTATTCTCTGTACCGGTTCGTCATTGTTTTAAATAGGAGAGATTTGGGAAATTTTGAATCGTGTTAATTCGTTGAAAATAAGGTATATTTGGAATCCTAACAAGTGATAGGGGAAAGTTGGGTATAATTTGGAATTGAGGATAAGTGTAGTGTTAAAAAAAAATAAGAAAATACACAGTAAACAAATGGTATATATTCATCTATTTCTACAAAAAAATCCCTAATTCGAACAATTAGGAAAATAAAAATGTATATATAACAATAACAATTTCTATTACGTAAATTCAATATATAAAAGTTGTTGAAAAGAATAGTACCAGTGCCAAAATATATATTTTTCCAATTTTCATTTCATTTTATATAAAAAAATGTTGTACTTTGTTTTCTTTTCTATACCTTAGTATATGGAGAAAAAAAAATAAGTCTGATACAAAAACGTGTTTGCAGCCATCGGAAATCGGTTTTCGAAGGAAAAATTTCCGTTTTTGGGCAAACTCACAAACACACTGTACCATTTTTGGTAATATCAATAATAATAATAATAATAGGCAGTGTATCGATAAAATATAATAAATACATTACAGGCGAAATAAACACTAAAAGTGAACCAAACTCGTGCAAATATTTTAATATGAAGTTAAATGATATAAAAAAAAATATAAAAACGGAAAATTAATTAATTTCCTACCGGATACGACGTCATATTGTCTGTCATTATTTCGATTCACACGCCTCTCGCTTAGAAATCGATTACGTTCAATAATCGATTTAACTGTCAAATAATACAACATGGCGGGCGCGTTACCAACAAGATTTCCTTTTTTATATTTTTTTCAAATACGATTCAGTACAAAAAATATGTACAAAAAAATATTTTACGACGGTTAGCATCGTAAGTTACCGTAAAATATAGAACACGACGTCGGCAACTAAAAACAAGCGTTCCATTAAAATTATTGATCTAATATCGAATTTGTGACGAAACTTCGGAAAAAATTGAAATATTTCTGATACGAAAAAAAAAAAAATATTAAATATATATTGAAAATAATTCCAACGGAACACCCTGTATACAGAATTTTTATACGATATTTAACACGTACACTACCGTCCAAAAATTCGTAAATAATAATTTTTGTTTTTCATTGTAGCCAACCGAATCTTGTTATTTTATTTCAACTTCGCGATGTTGCCAGTTCGATTTATTCTCATATAATTTTACGAAATTTTCGGACGCCACCGTACATAAAACAATTCAATTATCTTAAGGTTAAATTTTCACATAAATAATTTTAATTCAGACATAAAAGATGGCAGTCATTGAGAAATATATTTTTTTTTGAGTTATTTTAGAATAAATATCAGGTCGGGTCCAATGGGCATCGAATCTAACCTAACCTAACAATGTCACGGAAATTATAACTCAGAATGTACTAAATGTCAAATTTGAATTAAACAACCGGCAACGTCTCGATGACGTATCATTGTTTTAGGCGACCGTAGGTTAAGTAAAACATTTTACAAAATTTAAATGCGGTTATTTTGATAAAATGATGTCTTTACATATCAAGGCAGTTGAAAAAATTATTATTTAATTGTACTTAGCATCAATTAGAATCAACTAATTCATAAATACTCAGAAAAAACTTCGAATTTTTAGGTTATATTCATGACGTCACTGCATATTCCAATTATTTAGTATTTTAAGTACTTGTAGATAACAGAAATACGAAAAAGTTTACGAAGTAGGAATTTACCAAAACGTAAGATTTCAAAATGGTGACTTTTTTGAAAAATTACTACGCTGCAATACAAATTTGAAGAGGTAGAAAAAAAAACGAGAGGAATTGAAACTATGGAATAAAACAAGCGAACTGTGACGTCTAAAACATAACCTCAAAAAATTAATGTACGTTATATATGACGTATTTTTGAAAATTTGGCAACGTTGTTGGAGTATAAGTAAGTTTTCATTTTTTATAACCAAAATAGGTGAATCTTCAAAAAGAGTTGGGGAATTTGTAAGAAATATCTGCCCAAATGGATTGTTACGTAGAAATTGAACCAATCGCCCCCAATTGAAAAGTTATTTTCCAAAAACAAGTACACAGTAGAATATTTTGACAAAAAAAGCCACACTTTCACAGAGTTTCGAAAATTGGTAGACAATATCTCTTTAAATGCATTTATACAGAGAAATTGCGCCACTCGCCCCCCTTTTAAAGAATTTTTTTCGAAAAATACGAACACAGAAGGATATTATGATGAAAAATGGTTCATTTTCCAAGGTGTTGGAAAATTTGTGAAAACTGTTTCCCCAAATGAATATCCACAAAGAAATTGCGCCACTCGCCCCCCTTTTAAAGGAATTTTTTCGAAAAATACGAACACAGAAGGATATTATGATGAAAAATGGTTCATTTTCCAAGGTGTTGGAAAATTTGTGAAAACTGTTTCCCCAAATGAATATCCACAAAGAAATTGCGCCACTCGCCCCCCTTTTTAAAGGATTTGTTTCCGAAAAATACGAACACAGAAGAATATTATGATAAAAATTTCCAAGGAGTTGGAAAATTTGTAAAAACTTTTTCCCCAAATGAATTTCCGCAAAGAAATTGCGCCACTCGCCCCCCTTTTAAAGGATTTTTTCCGAAAAATACGAACACAGAAGGATATTATGATCAAAAATGGTTCATTTTCCAAGGAGTTGGAAAATTTGTGAAAACTGTTTCCCCAAATGAATATCCACAAAGAAATTGCGCCACTCGCCCCCCTTTTTAAAGGATTTGTTTCCGAAAAATACGAACACAGAAGAATATTATGATAAAAATTTCCAAGGAGTTGGAAAATTTGTAAAAACTTTTTCCCCAAATGAATTTCCGCAAAGAAATTGCGCCACTCGCCCCCATTTTAAAGGATTTTTTCCGAAAAATACGAACACAGAAGGATATTATGATAAAAAATGGTTCATTTTCCAAGGAATTGGAAAATTTGTAAGAACTTTTTTCCCAAAATTGCGCCACTCGCCCCCAAAAAAAATTAGTCAATTAGAAAAATACGAACCCAGTAGGCTATTTTGATAAAAAAAATTTCAAATCCATAATTTAACGTATTTTTCAAAGTGTGGCAACGTTGTTGGATTATTATAAAGTGCAAAAGTTTTCATTTCGTGTGCGTAAATTTTCAAAAATTGGGCCTCACTTTATGGAAACTGCCTTTCGCATTTCTACAAACAAATTGCGCCCGTCGCCCCTATCAAAAAATTTATTTACTTGAAACACTAACACAATAGAAACGTTCCCAAACATCCAAGGTATTTTTAAAATCCGGCAACGTTGTTCGAATATAACGTACATCGATTTTTATCGAGTAAATATAAATTTCGATTCGATTTCATATAAAATCGATTATTTCGATAAGAAATGGTGTAAATTTTTTTTTCCAAATATAAAAGTATTAACTAGATTTTTGGTCACTTTTATTAACAGTTACGAGTCTTTTCCTCGACGTCTCGCCGGCGCAAATCGATTTACGTCTAACTGTACTATCACATTGCGGAGTCAAAGGCGCCCCCTTCCTTCTTTGATTACCGACATTTCCGGCTTTCCTACCGATATTCGGCGTTTTCGATTTATCGCTAATTCCGCTTCGCGACCAATTATCTATTTGCGCCTCCCTAGATTCTTTAAGTATATTACGAATCGGACCCGTATCCCCCACCAATTCTTGTAACTTTTGCAAAATCGTATAAAGACAAACGGCGCTCACCAAACCGAAATCGAACAAACTCGTCATATGAACAACGAAATTTCTATACAAATTTTTCAATAACAATTCCCGACCTTTGTGTTTAACGAACATCTGGCAAGCTAACGGTATTTGACAATCGCCAACGAAACCGTATTTCATCACGTGTAAATTCCACATTTTCATCAGTTCCTTTTCCCCTTCGTTAACATCGGTAAATTCGTCGATCATCATCATCGTTTTATTTTGTAGCCATTCGGGATCGTTCTCCCCTTCGGAATCGATTTCCATTTCCTTCGGATAAATCGGTAAACAAGTAGTCGTGTGATGGTACAATCGATTATGTCCCGTAATGAACGGTCGTTGACCATCGAATTCGCAATCGTCCAATTCGAGAAATTCGGATAAACTCGCTTTCGGTCGTTTCGGATGACATACCAATATATGCGTTACGGATGCGCGTCGGATCGGGCCGTTTCGGGAAAAAGCGCAAACCGTCGGCTGGGAGATTAAATCGTGGGGGGAACCCGTATAAGAACCGTCGTACATCTCGTTTATAGCCACGTCGATCCTCGCGCCCACCGAAATCGGAACGTAAGTGAATGTAAATCGCGAATGACACAATTTCAAATGTTTCAATAAGGTATATAATCGATTGCAATTCAAACTACACCAAGGACAATGTAAATCTTCGCAAGCTTCAGTTTGTTGACGAGAATTATTATTATAAACGAACTGATAGACGATTTGTAATTTTTCCGTATCCATATTCGTAACTTGAGGTAGATTTTCTTTATTTTCCTGTAAAGGATACGGTTGAGGTCTATCGACGATTTTGGCGGAAGCTTCTGGTGACCAATTCAATTTGAATTTCAACACGGCTCCTTTCATAAAAGCGTCCAAATTACCACAAGTTTCCACTAGATCGTTTACGTTCTCCCAACTTGAATGTTTTTTTATCGAATTTTTGGTATTAGTAGAAAAATCTTGTACAACGATATCGTAATCACCGTCACTCAAATAACAACGATTATGTTTGTCATAAACTGTAAGTTCGGCACCGTACAATTTCGAATTATCACTCGCGTTGTTAGATTTTCGCTTTTTCGACGCCGGTTCATCGTCAAACTCCTTTTCCTGCGTCACTTTTACCCGAAATAATAAAATATACGATTTCACTAGGGGGCCACTCGAGGGGTTGAAAGATTCGGTTGGGATGCTAATTGTGGGAGCTGTTAGAGGTAAATCTTGTTCATTGGGGTTAATAGGAACATCTGCCGTTCCTAAAGTCACTTGCATACTAGGCGCCGAACTATCTTTACGTTTTTTATGACTAATTTTTAATAAAACAGTCTCGACTTGCGCTATTTGAGCGTCGTAATCTAAAGATTTATTATTAAAACCTAAGAATGTTAAATTTATATAACCCGGTTGTATACACATCGTATCTTTTTTATTTAAAACTTTTTCCAATAGAGAATCTACCTTAAATCCTTGTCGTCCTTTATTATTTCGAGACATCCTGTGTTTCATATAAGTTAGAGTTCTATTAAGAAATATAGGCTGAAAATGTTACTAGTATAAATATGAAGTTTAAGTTTGCTTTAATACTCACCAAGCACATGTTTCTCGTACGTAAATATCTGTATATTTGAGTGGGTTCTGGAAAGTAAACACAATTCATTCATATGTCCTCTTTATCAGTTTAGATAACTTACTTTCGAAAGCTTGTAAAAATAACTCGTGATCCGCTTGTATATGATCGATTCTCGGGGTTTTCACCGCATCAGGATCTTTTTCTCTTTTTCTTGGTGGCATTTTATTTCAGTATAATTGTTTATTACCGCGAAACTTGACCGTTTATTAAACGCCTTGCATTCAGCGGCTGGCTTCAGTTTTGTCAAATGTCAAAATTGTTTGACGATAGACAGATGTGACTGACAGTTTGACAAATTCACCAACTATGAAATATAAAACTTACTGACACCATAGATACACTAATACTTTTCGGACACTTTAATCGGGCTGTAATCATTTGATATAAATCTCTCTACCCCGTTGTTTCATTTATCTATAGGTTTTTCGTGTTATTTTATTCAATACAACAGCATTTTGTGTGTTTTAAAAATTTTATACTCTAAAAGTTGACTTATCATCTTCTTTTTTTAGATATCAATGAAATAAAATCACTGATCTAAGGCATCTGATACTATTACCCACTTTATCAACATTGTTTATGGTTTTTTGATTTTAAAAATTATTTATTCCCTTTAAATAGCTGTCTACTATCAATTCTCATTAGTAAAGTGATTTAAAAGTTACTGAAATTTGAGCTTTTTATATTTTTCAACATAAAATAAGCTTATTAAATTTTAGTGAAACATCGATATGAGTATATAAATCGTTGATAACTTCTTTAAAATCTATTATACAACTAAATAAATATCATGTAGTAATTTGAATTCAACAGTTCTTCTAGATTTTGTCTCAAATTCGAAATTTCTACGGAAAATTAATGTGATCTAAATCTCATTCAGGATTAGGATCTGTAATCAGCTGATAGGTGATTCATAGTTTCCCAAAGGAAAGAAAAATTATTGTTACCAGTTTGTTCTATGTTAGGGATGTTATAGGGAAAATAAAATACAATAAATATTATTTTGAAAAATATTATATAACAAAAAAATTATTTGGTTTTGTATCAATCTGTAGTTGAGTAATAATAGAAAGTTGAATACGTTGTGGCTCCAAACACGTTGCAGGTTGCATAAGTAAAAACAATTTACAAATACTTTACTTTTCTTTATTCTAGTTTCTGGAGATGAATATCGAGTAATTTTTTTGTAGATAGTCGAAAAACTTCAATTTTTGTAATAATTAAATTGAAAATTGACAGATGTACAACATGTATCTGTATCCTAGTAACGGAATCGACATAACACACATTATTTGAAATACAAACATTGCGTTTAGTGAAATATATGTGGATTTCACCCTTTTACATTAATTATTCAGGGGATATTTGATAGAAAAACATGGATTTCGATTTAGATGATCCCTTAGGTAGTGACGATAGTTTTTTTGAAGAGCCTAAAGTTTTAGCAAAACGGTCTAGTTTCACGAAAACTCCCGAAAAAAAATCCATAGAAAATTTATTAGGTTTTGATACCAAAACGAAATCTTCAGTATCTACGGAGGATATTAAAAAATCCGAAACCAGCAATAAGAAACAAATGGACGATTGGTTAACTGACGTAAAAGGTATTTAATTTGAAAAATATTAACAACATTTTTTTTATAATTATATTGTAGGACCTTCTACTACAGATAGGTCGAGAAGAAGCGACTTTTTAGACGATATACTTCCAATAAAACCAAAAACAACGAAACACGATAAAAAAGGAACGTCTTTAGAAGACATTTTGAAAGAAAGTAAAGTGACTACTACTCCGAAAACGGCTCAATCACTAAAAGACGTAAATCCAGAACCGACGGTTTCATCAGAATACGGCATTTCCTCTACGATTAGTGATAGAAGAAGAAGCGGAAGACGCGGTTCGGGAGTAGAAGATACTTTGGGATTATTTCGCGATACGTTTGTCGATAAAAAAGAAACAATCCCGAAATCTACAGAAACATTACAAAAAACTTCCGCAGGTATTAATATTAATCCTTCCGACAAAAATACGACGTTTCCAGGAGTACCTGATTGGTTAGGATTAAGTTCAACGAACGTCAAAAGATCCGACTCACCAGTAACTGTCAATAAAAGCGCGCCAAATATAAATAATGAAAATGTAGTAGTGCCAAAGGAAGTAGATGTCGCAGATGAAATTGAAAATAAGATTTTCGTTGATAAATTAGTACCACAAGATATTAACGCCGGTATACAAAATAGTTATACGGCATTACATCAACAAGAATCCTTATTATTAGTATCGATACAATTTAAAAAATACGAGGAAGTTTTGAAAGATATTCAAGAAAAACAAAATTTTATTTTAGGTATTTTTTAATGTCGATAATTATTTTTTTTTGTAATTATAACTTTATAGGACAACAAGAAAGACAATTTAAAAATTTCATAGATGATTATATATTAAAACAACACGCTGTAGAAAATAATATAAAGTTACAACAAGAACGAATCAATAATCAAATCAAGTTATTGGTAACTGATCACGTAGATAAATTACAAAGTGATACAGACGTTAATGACGATAAAAAAGAAGAAGATTTAAAAGATTTGTTATCGAAATTAAAACAAAGACACGATGAAGAATTATTTATTATGGAAGAATCTTATAAGTAAAATTAATCTTTTTGATATAGTTTTTTAATAAAAATGTAAATTTTTTAAGGAAACAAATGGATATGGTGGAAAAATCTGCTGCGAACGTCGAAGAAAACGTACAAAAAGAACTAAAAAATTTAGAAGATCTATACGATAAAAAATTACAAAATTTTAAAACAAATTACGACGAAGAAATTTCTTATTATAAAGAAAAGATAAAAATATTGGAAGAACAGTACAAAAACGAAATAAAAATAATAAAAGACGTACACGCAGAAAAAATCGATGAACTAAAATCAGAGCACGCCGTACAAATCGATTATATAAAACAAATGAAAACTAAAGAGGACAATTTATTAAGAGAAGGACACGAATTATCCCAAAAAATCGATACAGGAATAAATATTTTGGGTAATAACCTTCAAATATTGCAAGGAATCGAAGACAAAGTTATAAAGAATTACGACGTTTTAGCTTTAGCTAGGGAACAGAGTATTCAAGCGAAAGAAAAAGAAATTATAAGTAAGTATTTGAGTAAAATAAGGACACGGGGTCTGCCCCAACTTGAAGTTATTATATCAGATTAATTATTTGACTATTAATTTTCGAAGTGATGAAAAAATGTTTGGAAAAATGTCGGGAATCAGCTGAAAACGAACGATCTCAGCTCTTATCGTTAATTAGGAATTTAGAATTGAAATTAGCGGAACAAAATACGAACGCTCAAGAAGATCGATGGGCTTTGCAACAAGCAACGGCTACGTTAACTGCTAGATGTAAAGCAATCGAAAGGGAAGCTGAATACGGTAGAAATATCATAGAACGTGAAAGGGAACAGTTAAAAGTGAGACAAGTTTTGTTTTTTTTTGTTTTATAAGGTTGAAAAATTATCAAATTTTTGTTTGAAAAACTTGGAAGTTATGTTAGTTTCAGGGGTTTAAATGTTCACTACCAGGGATTTATTTACATTTATTCTATACTTCAACTTTCACCTTGTATATAACTGAAATTTCAGCAGATTTGATGGAAAATAATATTTAAGAAAAAATTCAATAAAATTGAGAAATTCCATTAACATCTGGCAACACTGCTTAAGTCCATAACCTTCAGCCACATTCAAAGTTGTTTATGTTTCTTTCATAGACAAACTTATATGGAATAGAGGTTTCAATATTTTATATTAATTATGTAATTTCAAAAAGTATTTTTTGAATTAAAATAATTTTGAAAAAGTGTTTCAATAAATTTTTGATTTGAGAAACAAGAAGAATAATTTTTATCTGATGCTAAAAGAATTTAATAAATAATAAAAATAAGAAAACTTCTAATTCATGATGAAACCTCTACGATTTTATATAATCTATGTTTGATATATATATTGAAATATAGAGTTGGGAACGAAATAATTGTTTTTGAAATAAAAATAACTATTTTAAATATTTAATTTTAGACTACAAGAATTTTGATGCTTTAGACAAAAAAACTATGAATCATAATTTTTTTCTTGAATCCGCTATAAAAAACAATATCAAAAAAAATCATTTAAATAATGATGATTTATTTTTAGACATTGAAAGAAACTTTATTAGGGGAACAAGAAAAAATGGTGATGCAATTAACTGAAGAAAAATTACAATTAGCGTCAGAAAAATCCAAATTGGAAACCAGCGCTAAAATATCCAATTCATACGAAGTCGAACGCGTCAAAATCGAAGCCGAAACGGCAATAAAAGAAGCGAAATGTTTATCGGAACGACTAAATCGAGAAAGGGCTCTTCTACAACGGGAAAAAATTGAACTAAACGCCCTAAAACAGAATCTAATGGAACGAGAACGAGAGCTGGAAGATAAAGAATCCGAAATGGAGTTTTTGGTACAAGACACACAGAAAAAATTGAAAGAGGACAAGCAGGTTTTGAGCGAAGCGAAACGAATGGAAGCAACTTACAAGGAAAAGTTAAAGGAGTTACAAGCGCAGTGGGTTTTATTATCGAATAGAGAAAAAAAGTTGGCGGAAGATAAAATTTTGTTATCTAGAGAAAGATTAGCTTTGTATACGTCACTGAAGGCTTCTAAAGATTGCGTGTTGTGTAGCGCCGGAGGAGGGGATAGTACCTTGGGAAAAAATCAAATATTAACAGCCTTTGATAACATCAAGGTGATTATAAACTCAAAATTTACTTTCATCTTGTTTTTTTTTTAATTTAAGTTACTGGAAAATATTTTTTTTCAGTCTCCTGATCCAACTGCTACAAGAATTCGTTTAGAAGCTTTAGATGACGAAGACAGTGAGGTTAGTAAAGAGGAAAGTGTTAATAAATGATTATAAAAAATGTTAATTTAGATATTTTTGTATTTTTTTAAATAAAAAATTTGAAAGAAGTTTGAATTTTGTGCGAAACTCTAGAGGTGGACGGTTATTCCATCTTGGGCTATGAAAAATATTGAGTTATAGTGTGATTTAAAACATTTCAGGCTGAAAAAAATAAACATTTCTTAACTTCAGTTGAGTTCGAATGGATTATAACTTCAAAGTTAATACCGAAATTGTTTAAATTGGTTCAAGATTTTTTTTAGATTTACTCACCTTCGATATGATCCTCCACTTTATCTCCATATTTATATAAATGAGGATTTAATCGACAAAAGAAAAACACAAAAAAATTATGACAAAACAATTTATTAAAATAGACGCTCAACATAGACTTCAAACGATCCGTTAGAAAATTGCATTTTCATATAAATGGAAAATCGAACACAAATCAATAGAAAAATCAAAAATACTGCCATTTTCCGAGAACGGCATCTTTGATGGCGTCTATATATTGAGCCGGCACCCAATATATCCAATACCGAGACGCTTCTGTAGGACCTAATTGTAAACCCTTGAAAAAAAAACCGAAAAAAAATTGTATTTAAACAAACACATTGTATATTAGAAACTCACCATTATGTGATACTGTTCGTAACCCTCGATAGGTTCAGATATCACACTTTTAATCGACCCCATCGGTAATTTTTCAGTTCTTTCCTTCGTACTAAGCCATAATTGATCACTTTCTAATTTAAACGTTAACCTAACTTTACCCCCATGTTTATTTAACATCCCCGAAAGGGGCACTGGAGGTAAACCCTCCTAAAAAATTATCAAATTTGGTAAAAAAATCGATAATTTCATACGCGATTACGTCGTTTTTTTAAATATTCGTTTTTATGGCGGATTTATGAAAAAAATTACAAAAATAAAAAAAATTAGAAATATTTTAGTTTAGGGTTATAATTGGTAGTGTAAATGCACTTATTCCCATATAATTGTTAATAAAAAGCAACTCAATATCAAAAAGTTATAAAATAAAATATTTCTATCACAAGCTGGCATCACTGCTAAGTCAATGACACTTGGAAGCCATCTTTGATAAAAAAATTTTCTCCCATAGACAAATTCACGTAAAATAGAGGTTTTAATATTGATTCAATTCACAAGGTTTTGAAAAAGAATTTTAATAAATTTTGGATCAAACAAAAAAAAAGAATAATTTTCATCAATATTAAAATCAATTAACGAATAATAAAAATAAAAAACGTTTTAATTTAAGATTATATCTCTACGATTTTATATAATCTATGTATAACTGATACACATCGAAATATAGAGTTGGGAACAAAATAACTGTTTCTGCAAAAAATTTCGACTACAAGAACTTTACAAAAAAATTATAAATCACGTTTTATTTTTCGTAAATCTGCTGTAAAAATAAAGATTTAATAAGAAATTCATCAAGATCGTTTTTCTTTAGTACAAAAAACGAAGTAACCGCGAAAGTATGAAATTAACAATAAAAAAAATTACTTTATTTAAATTTCCACCAACCTTAATATTTTTAATACCGGGTAAAACGTCTTCCGGTAATCCTTTATCTAATACCTTACGATGTATTTTCTGTTTACACAGAGGTTCTTTAGACGTTGTAGCTTTATCTAATTCTAAAATATCCTAAACACATTTTTTTTTACAAGAAAATGATGGAAATACTCAAATTAACGTCATTTTTACCTGTTTACTAACCGAAGAAACGGCTAAAACATCGTTTAAAGTCGATCCTACAAGCATAACTTTGGAACCTTTCGTTATACCTGAACTAGAAATTGTTTGACTATCCTGTAACATTCCTTTGAACATCAATTTCTGCATCGAATCCGGCACACCTAAACCCTAAATTTTACGAAACGTAAAGAATTAAATGAAAAAACTTACCTAATAAACCTTGTAAATGTTTTTTCAGTTCTAGAATTGTTGTATCCGAAGTAGTTGTGACATCGTATTTTTTTTTGTTGTAAATCACTTTAATTTCAACAGATTCTTTCGTACTCGCCTCTTCTACTGAATTATTAGCGCTTATTTCCAGAGAATCCGTATCGGTTTTAAGTATTTTCGATTCTGATGCTTCCATGAGTCGATCATCACTCTCAATTTCTTTGGTCAGATTTTCTTCTGTACTATTATGAAGATTTTGTTCACTGTTTTCACCATCGGCATCTATAATTAATTCAAACATATTTTTCTTACAAAACAATAAGTATTATTAGTAAAAATAATCATTATAGGAAGATATAAAATGTGTGATTTAAATTTTACTTATTTCACAAATACAATAAAAACTATGACAAAAAAACACTAACCTAAGCATTCCATTTTTAAATATGTAAATTACACCAAGGTTCGAAGAAGAATGTACCTTTTTAATTTAAATAAAAAGTGTTTTTACAAAATAACATTACTTGCACTTCAGCCATCTGACTTTGAAGTTGACGTTTATCAAATCACTTATCAAACACAGAATACAATACATAGATAAATAAATTGTATTTAATTCTTTTCAAGATAAAACATTGAATAAATTATAATTTAGTGACAAAATAGTATTGAAAATATATATTTCTCTCTTTTCAAAATATTAAAATAAGTTTTTCATTAAATATATGACAATATTTCAATATGTAAATGAAGTTAGATATAGATAAAAAACTTTTTATTACTAGATTCAAAAGTGTTAATAGTTTTACTTCAATTACCTCACAATTTCTATCCTTATTATACCTTTTTTCTCTACAATACAAAAAATTTCGAAATAATCACGATTTGTGTTGATTTTATGTTTTTTTTATGAACATAATTTTAAAACAATATGAAAAAATTGCAGTTTCATGTAATTTTAAACTGATTAAAATGGAAAAGACACATGTAATGGAGATAAATTATAACGAGAAACATATAAAAAGTTGTAAAAAGTAAAAAATTATAGACACAGTAACTCTTTACAGTTAACTTTGTCTATGGTGAAAAAATATTTTTTATTCGCTTGTCAAAACTTGACGTATTATTATATTGGTGACACTGGAATTTATTTATAGTATCATCTGTTTATGTATTTGAATGTAACATTTTTCGTATAAAATGGTCGTAAATACTTACGACAAATTAGCTGAAGATTTACAACGACAAGAACTAGAGGTTATTAATTATATATTTCATGAATTACTAGTAACGAGCAGTTTTTTTCTATTTTTAGGCTGTAAATGGTATCGCTCCACCACAAGTTTATCAACAACTTTTAGCGATTTATTTACATCAAAATGATTTGTAAGTTTTTTTTTAATTAAATATGTAATATATTGAATATACTTTTGTTTCAGATGTAACGCAAAGTTTTTATGGAAACGTATACCGAATAGTGTGAAAACTTCGACGCCGGAATTGGCAAATATTTGGGCAGTAGGTAAAAGTATGTGGAAACGAGATTTCCCCGCCATATATCAAGCTTTAAACGTAACCTGGTCCGATACGGTGGCGGATATTATGAAACAAGTCAAAGGTAAGTCATAATCTTGTTTTTTTATAGGTTAATTAATTTTTTTCAGAGGTCGTGAGAGCTAGAGCTGTGGATTTGATATCTCAAGCGTATTCTTCTATAACTTTAGATACGGTGTCGGCGATGACGGGCTTACCTCCTGACATCTGTATACCGGCTTGTGCAGAGAAAGGTTGGACATACGAGGCTGATTCAAAGATAATACATCCGGTTAGAAAGCCAGGGGAACATTTAGGACAGACGAGCAGCGAGGATCAACTGTCGAAATTGACGGATTTTGTTTCGTTTCTTGAAAATTAATTATATCTCATTGTTTCTATTTTTTTTTTAAATAAAGTATGTGCGATTAAAAAAACTAAGAATTTTGAATAAATATATTTAAAAATTCGTTTCATTCATTATAAAACTTTTTTAAACACTCTGTTTTCGTTTTTGGAATTCCATTGCCAGTTTTTGTTCTACTTTTTCTTTATCAATTTTCACCTAAAAAATATAAAAATGATCATATTATTAAAAAAAAATAAGAGAGAGTGACTAATAAATGGACTTGTATGATTAGAAAAGCGAGAAGGAGCATTATTTTACTACTCTCTGTCTCCTTCTACCCGCCTATAAAATCAAAGCTTAATATCCTCCTCCTTTGCTGTTCCTAGCACATAGAGCAGAGAGAGATAGAGAGTGGTATACTGATATTCTTTCTCATTCGCGTCCGCTTGCACAAGCTCCCTCTATGTTTAATATTAACTTTATGGGAAAATTGAAAATTCATTCTTCTTTCTCGTAATTTGGCCTTTGACTATATGAAATGTCTCGGATTGACATATAATAGACAGGTAAAAAAGAAGATTGACACATTAACTCCTTTCGCTATGTCTCGGATCGATATAAAATGGAAGGTTAAAAAAGAAGATTAATAGATTAACTTGAACGTGGAAAAATTAACTTTTTTTCCACGATAATTCTTATTAAATAAATATACTACATATGAATAATTTGCTAATAATAAGATGCTTTGCATTTTTGATATAAATGCACAAATATGAGCTGAAATTTCAGATAAAATTATTTTAGTATTTAGAAAATGCAAATAAAAAATAATAAAAGCAAAAACAAAAAAAAATTAATACACAATAATTGTCCTATATTAACAATAAATCTTGCAACATTGTAGACTGATGTCACATAGCTGCCAACATATAAACGCAATTCTCCTTGTTATATGATTTCAGTTTCACTTTAAATATTTATTCCATATCAAACGGAATTAGTTTTTACTCAACTTGAAATTTGTATTTTATATAAACTAAGTTGCATTTGATATCAATTTAATCTAAATCCTATACAAAATGAATCTGTCAACTGTCAGCTAATGTTCATAGATCTTAAATCATAATAACGGGTGAATTAACTTAGATTCTGTTCAAAATTGAGAAAAATACTCATCATAATTTTTTTATTTGGTCGAAAATTTCGTTAATAAATGAGATATATCAAGGAGAAGAACGAAATATTACTAACAAACTCCTCACTACTGTTCGAGATTATACCAAAACGAACGATTATTTATTGACATATGAAGTTTGACAAGATATACGTCATAATAATGATTAATTTATGTTGTCTTATTTAAAATTGTGTGAAAGTTTTTGTTACTGAATAGATAGTATAAATAATATTTATTATGTTACGTAGATTCATTGTAAAACTTACCGTATCATTCAGGTTAGTAAATTTATTGTTATTTTCCGGTTTTCCCAAACCGTCAAGATATTTTTGTCGTAAATATAACACAGTATCAATATGAGTTTTATGTTTTATCGCCAAATCCAAAGCTCTAAAATAAAATTGATAAAAAATGATTATTAATAAATATAACAACTAACCTATTCCAATCATAAAGATTAATATTCATATAAATAGCTTGAAATACCATTCCGTTATGTAATAAAGTTGATTCGGCCTCTTGTTGTTTTCCACCTAAAAGAGCCATTTGAGATTTCTGTTCCACCCTGGAGGGCAAATCCTACAATTCAACGTTTTCGTAATAAATGATCAAGACTTTTCCTTAAATTACCTTTATATACTGCAAAAATAAAACTTTATCATAATGATTTATACATGCGAAAGCTTCTTCTGCTATATCAATTGTATTTGAATTCGATTGAACCGCAAGTACCGCAAGACATGCCCATGTTGTTTCATCGTTCGTTGTACGGCATAGATTTAACGCATCAGTCCATCTGTTATCTAAAACGCATCTAAACACGAAAATTTAATTGAGTTTTAACTTTAAAGTTCAATTTTCTCGCACATTTTCATCTCGTAAAACAATCTCGTTTCGTTTTTGTTTGCTATACTATACAAACATCTCCTGTAATAATATAAGTTCTACTAAAATAAAATACGTTTACCCTCCAAGAAAAACAAACATGGCAGTTTATTTAATTGCCCCACAACTCAGTTTCTTATTGGTTAAAGTATTGTCAATAATATTTGAAATTAAATCAAACAATATATGTTGAAAAACTTACAATTATTGATATTTATTAAATAAATAAAGTAATACAACCCCAAATATAGTGCGTTTTTGTTATCCTATTACTATACTTTTATTATTAATAATAAAATTACTTATTTTAATATTAAATTTGTTTTGCTACTGCAGCGCCATCTATCCATACACGTACAAAGTTACTAAATGGACGCTACCAAACTGTAGTAATTAGTTAACCTCATAGATTGAGCCACGTACGTTATTGAGAATTGTATACCGGGTGGGCAAAATAAACTTACTTGTGGAGTAAACTGGGAAACGGTGATATGGGAACGTTAATGAGAGATCCATCTGTCCTTCTAACTGATACGTTATTTCCTACGAAATCATTTATTCTCGGGCTACTACCCAATTCAGGGGAATCGTAATTGAAAGAACATAATTTGAGTAATTTGTTATTGTAGCACGCGGTTGGACAATACCATACAACTAGTCGCGTATCCTGAATTGCCGCCATTATGTTGTCTATGGCATTCCATTGAAACGACTCGATTTTTGTACCTATTTTGGTTAGAAAAAAAAATATCGTCTCTTTAATTTATTCATATCTTTTTTTATATTAAACACATAGTTTTCTATTAATGTTTCATCGATTTTTGAGAAATCGCTTTGTGAATGGTCAAATTTTCAAATTGTTCCTATCAGTGATTTTCAAGATACAGGGCGTCAAAGTTGACTTTATTGAAAATATTGTCATCTCTTAAAATTATTCATATCTTTGTTTATATTGAAGATACATTTTTGTAATAAAGTTCTATAGATTTTTGAGGAAACGATTTATATATTATCCAAATTTCAAATTGTTACTATCAAAAGTTTCCAAGATACAGGGCGTCAAAGTTGACTTTAATAAAAATTACATCATCTCCTAACCTCACTTTTTTCTCGTGTAATAATTGAAGTAGAGTTCCATACGATTTTGTATTAGAATCAAGAAAAATTACTTCTTAAACTGTACAAATTTGAAAGTTGTACAACAATTAATATTGAAGATACAGGATGTTGAAAAAAATATTGTCATCTCTTAAAATTATTCATATCTTTGTTTATATTGAAGATACATTTTTGTAATAAAGTTCTATAGATTTTTGAGGAAACGATTTATATATTATCGAAATTTCAAATTGTTACTATCAAAAGTTTCCAAGATACAGGGCGTCAAAGTTGACTTTAATAAAAATTACATCATCTCGTAACCTCACTTTTCTCTCGTGTAATAATTGAAGTAGAGTTCCATACGATTTCGTATTAGAATCAAGAAAAATTACTTCTTAAACTGTACAAATTTGAAAATAGTACAACAATTAATACTGAAGATACAGGGTGTTGAAAAAAATATTGTCATCTGTTAAAATTATTCATATCTTTGTTAATATTGAATATACATTTTTTTAATAAAGTTCTATAGATTTTTGAGGAAATGATTTATATTTTATCGAAATTTCGAATTGTTACTATCAAAAGTTTCCAAGATACAGGGCGTCAAAGTTAACTTTAATAAAAACTACATTATCTTCTAACCTCACTTTTTTCTCGTGTAATAATTGAAGTAGAATTCTATACGATTTTGCATTAGAATCAAGAAAAATTACTTCTCAAACTGTACAAATTTGAAAGTTGTACAACAATTAATATTGAAGATACAGGATGTTGAAAAAAATATTGTCATCTCTTAAAAATATTCATATCTTTGTTAATATTGAGGATACATTTTTTTAATAACATTCTATAGATTTTTGAGGAAATGATTTATATATTATCGAAATTTCAAATTGTTACTATCAGTAGTTTTCAAGATACAGGGCGTCAAAGTTGACTTTATTAAAAATATCGTCTTCTCCTAACCTAACTTTTTTTCTTGTGTAATAATTGAAGTAGAGTTCCATACGATTTTGCATTAGAATTAAGAAAAATTACTTCTCAAACTGTACAAATTTGAAAGTTGTACAACAATTAATATTGAAGATACAGGGTGTTGAAAAAAATATTGTCATCTGTTAAAATTATTCATATCTTTGTTAATATTGAATATACATTTTTTTAATAAAGTTCTATAGATTTTTGAGGAAATGATTTATATATTATCGAAATTTCGAATTGTTACTATCAAAAGTTTCCAAGATACAGGGCGTCAAAGTTAACTTTAATAAAAACTACATTATCTTCTAACCTCACTTTTTTCTCGTGTAATAATTGAAGTAGAATTCTATACGATTTTGTATTAGAATCAAGAAAAATTACTTCTCAAACTGTACAAATTTGAAAATAGTACAACAATTAATACTGAAGATACAGGGTGTTGAAAAAAATATTGTCATCTATTAAAATTATTCATATCTTTGTTAATATTGAAGATACATTTTTGTAATAAAGTTCTATAGATTTTTGAGGAAACGATTTATATATTATCGAAATTTCAAATTGTTACTATCAAAAGTTTCCAAGATACAGGGCGTCAAAGTTAACTTTAATAAAAACTACATTATCTCCTAACCTCACTTTTTTCTCGTGTAATAATTGAAGTAGAGTTCCATACGATTTTGTATTAGAATCAAGAAAAATTACTTCTCAAACTGTACAAATTTGAAAATAGCACAACAATTAATACTGAAGATACAGGGTGTTGAAAAAAATATTGTCATCTGTTAAAATTATTCATATCTTTGTTTATATTGAAGATAAATTTTTTTAATAAAGTTCTATAGATTTTTGAGGAAATGATTTATATATTATCGAAATTTCGAATTGTTACTATCAAAAGTTTCCAAGATACAGGGCGTCAAAGTTAACTTTAATAAAAACTACATTATCTCCTAACCTCACTTTTTTCTCGTGTAATAATTGAAGTAGAGTTCCATACGATTTTGTATTAGAATCAAGAAAAATTACTTCTCAAACTGTACAAATTTGAAAGTTGTACAACAATTAATATTGAAGATACGGGGTGTTGAAGAAAATTTTGTCATCTCTTAATATTACTCATATCTTTGTTTCTATTAGAGATGCAGTCTTTAATTTATGTTATATCAATTTTTGAGGCATCACTTTATAAATTATCAAATTTTCTTTTTCTCTATTACTAGTTTTCGAGATACAAGGCGCTAACTTCACCTATATTTGTTTTACCGGAAAACATAAAATTGAATACATTTCAATACAGAAATTCATTGTTTCTATAGCTCGAATAATTTTCACACTTTCGTCTCAACTGTTTTCCAACAATTTCCATCCCAAATAAACAAATTTCCCTCTACAACGACATCTGTTGCGCATTCGATTGAACTACCCGTAGTTTTAACTTGTGACGCCATCTATTACTCACCTAACTTATTAAAAGTTTTATTAGTAGACCGCACGTTGACTAAAAACAGATCCCTTTTTTTATCCAAAACAGCCAAATTCCTATTTACACTTTCGTCCCAATGGTCTAAAGATATTTGTATCACGTGAGCGGTATGCCGAACGAGAATCGGTTCTGAAGACGTTCTGTTACTAGATAAATCAACTACGTAAATATCTGAAACAAAATACAATTCAAATCTCGATTCCACATATATACAGAACGTCTCACTTTTTGTATCAGTCGAATCCCTAATGGCCAACGTATCTGAGGATATGGTAACAGTCGCGTTTTTTAATTGATCCGGTTTCATATTCGGCCATCTCGGCGTCGACGTCAATCTACCTTGATAATTATAAACGCCGACCGTGTTTCTTTCTACCAATAACATGTGTCTAAAACGTTTTTTTTTTTGTTATTCGTAATAACGTAAGAGGGCGCCACTTGGTGAAATATTTACTTTTCGGCCAATAGCAACAAAATGACGGATCCGTCTTTAAGATCGAATATGGCGGGTGTATTCCAATTATTCGTATTATAAATATAACATTGCGTAGGGGTGGTTAATACCAGATTATCGTATCTTATGGCTATTTGAATCACCCTTTCCGGCAATTCTAATTGTTCGTTAATATCTTCTAAAATATTTTTAACGATAACTAATTTTTTTTCGATAACCGAAGCCGTGTAATTCCGATAAGATATTTCTCTTTCTACCACGTGCGCGAATAGTACTTGACCGTTCGCGCACGCTCCAGCCAATTGTGTACCGTCCGCAGACCACGCCATCTTGTATATGCAACCCGTATTTGGTTTATCCAACGATCTCGACCACTAAAATCGAATTTATATTATCTCGAATCAAATTTTTATTTATTTATTTTGATATAACTCACTCCCGTATAATCACAAAGTCTCAAAGTATTATAAGTTCCGACGGCGAAAAGATCTCCTACGGGAGACCAAGCGATTGAGGTTATGTGATTCCCGTGGAATCCGCTCGAGAATATAGGACGTCCTTGACTATCCCAAATACGATATTTACAATCTTCTCCGCCGGTTACGATTAGTTCAGATACGGGACTCCAGGCGATACAAAGAACTATAGCGTCGTGGGCCTTCCACTAGATAAAAAAGAAGACAATTAGGTTAAATTAAGTAAGTAACGACTCGAAGAATAAAAAAGAATCGATTGTTTTTCATCGATTATTGAATTCTGAGACAAAATCGAAAAGTACCTTGATAGGTTTGGTGTTTGGAGCCAAATGTTTGATAACCAAAAATTTTCCTTGAGTATACGCGATGGCTTGTCCATCGGGTGACCAGCAAGCGTCGTAAACTGAATTTTCACTTGAAACAACAGTGCTACGTAACATCCCACTTCTCGACCAGATTTTGATCATACCGTCTTCGCCAGCTTAAAAATGAGACAACGAATGATTGAATGTCGTATTTCAACCTTACAGAACCATTCCAAATGCGTTTTCATGAACAAAAGATATCTTCAAAGTCGTAGCCAATGAGAAAAACAGTGATTTACCTGTCAACAATCCAGTACCATCGTTACCCCATTGCCCCACCAATATAGCTCCGATATGAGCTTCCACAGATCGTTCGATACGTCCCCCTTTATTAAGAATGTGAAATCTACCATCTGTTGCTGTTACAAGTATCAAATCTCCCTGTTTATTTAAAGATCCTCCGGTTCTCGGTAAAAATTGTAGATCCGTTGGACAAATTTCGTCGTTGAATTTCGTTATTCTCGTCGATTGGTTCGTCGAAACCGACCAAGATAAGATTTGATAATCGTCTCTGAAATTGAAAAGAGACTGTGACCATAAAACAAATTCCCTTAATAAAACGATAAACCTTCCACACCAGATTGATCGATTCGTCACCAAGGAAATGCCAACTCAACCTTCTTATTGCCCTATAGGTGTAGTGGTAGTTTAAACAGTCTTCAGTCTCGTCGAAACGCGCGTCAAACAGTGTAATTGTGAGTGTTGGTGTACAATTAATACCTGTCTTTGGAAAAAACCAAAACCTTCTACCTGATACTTGTTCCATACAAGAATCCAGAGCTCAGAGGAGGTTTTTTACAGTTTTTTCGTTTCCGCGTACTTTAATAATGAAATTTTTAATCATTTCGTAAGGCATGCGAGACAAAAAACGTCTTTTGCTATAGCGAGACCTTGGAAAACGAACGGTGTCCGTGTGCCATGTCGCCTAATGTTTTCGTGCGTTCAACGATGGTACGATCTTTGCTCATTGGTTATACAATGTATGACGCGCGTTTCGACGAGACTGCAGACTGTTTACACAACCACTACAACAAAACCCACAATAACACTGTTTGACTGTTTACACCAAAACTCACAATTACACAGTTTGAAGCGCGTTTCGATGAGATTGAAGAGTGTTTACACCACCACTACACTAAAACTCGCAATAACACTGTTTGAAGTGCGTTTCGGAAGTGCATTTCGACGAGACTGAAGACTGTTTACACCACTACTACACCAAAACTCACAATTACACAGTTTGAAGCGCGTTTCGATGAGATTGAAGACTGTTTACACCATCACTACACTAAAACTCGCAATAACACTGTTTGAAGTGCGTTTCGGAAGTGCATTTCGACGAGACTGAAGACTGTTTACACCACCACTATACCAAAACTCACAATTACACAGTTTGAAGCGCGTTTCGATGAGATTGAAGAGTGTTTACACCACTACTACACTAAAACTCACAATAACACTGTTTGAAGTGCGTTTCGGAAGTCCATTTCGACGAGACTGAAGACTGTTTACACCACCACTACACCAAAACTCACAATTACACTGTTTGAAGTGCGTTTCGATGAGATTGCAGAGTGTTTACACCACTACTACACTAAAACTCATAATAACACTGTTTGAAGTGCGTTTCGGAAGTGCATTTCGACGAGACTGAAGACTGTTTACACCACCACTACACCAAAACTCACAATTACACAGTTTGAAGCGCGTTTCGATGATATTGAAGAGTGTTAATACCACTACTACACTAAAACTCGCAATAACACTGTTTGAAGTGCGTTTCGACGAGACTGAAGACTGTTTACACCACTACTACACCAAAACTCACAATTACACAGTTTGAAACGCGTTTCGATGAGATTGAAGACTGTTTACACCACCACTACACTAAAACTCGCAATAACACTGTTTGAAGTGCGTTTCGGAAGTGCGTTTCGACGAGACTGAAGACTGTTTACACCACCACTATACCAAAACTCACAATTACACAGTTTGAAGCGCGTTTCGATGAGATTGAAGAGTGTTTACACCACTACTACACTAAAACTCACAATTACACTGTTTAAAGAGTGTTTCGACGAGACTGAAGACTGTTTACACAAGCTCTACACCAAAACTCACAATTACATTGCTGGAAGCGCGTTTCGACAACCAAGTTATCGTCTTCAGAGACTGATTTACTAGGAATTTTATGGGTTTGGTATCAGGGTCAGGTGTGGACGGTTTATCTTTTTTTCTATTTATACAAAACGTCGCATTAATTATTGTTTATTTATATAAAAAATTGAATCGAATAAGTTTATATTTGACTTTATAAATAATTGAGATATGAGTCAAGCTGTATAATATTTGAAAATATATATATCGTAATCAATATTACAAGAAATTTATTCAGAAATATATTTTGGTGTTATCAATGTCACGATTACTAAGAACTATGATATTTCATCAGAAATATATTATACAGTGTTTATATTTATAGCAATTTAATGTGCATACAACTATGGTCGATCAAAACGAATATGAAACGTATTTATATATAAAAACATTTTCTATCAGTATATCATTCAAAGTATAAACAAGATGATGTTCAAAGTGATTTATAATTTATTTTGTGTATTGACATTAATACGTGCTTTGGAAGGTTAGTTACAACATTTTAATACTTTTTTTTCGCACGATTTTCAGTACTTAGATCATTATAAATCCCAAACTCAAAATATATATTCGATCGGAGTTGTTTTTCGCGTTTTTTTTTCTATAAAACAGGGTGTATTCTTAATAAGGAATACCGTGTTGTCGAATAACTAGACAAACAACTATTTAAACCACGACGAAATCTTAATAAATATATGATAGCTACAAATGGAACTAGTGCTCGGACTTTTGTGGTTTAAACACTTAGGAAAACCCTGCAATCTGCCTTGGTGGCGTCAAGTGGGGCCTATCTGAAGGCCTATGTGCTCAATGGGTTCATGGATGTTCACACTTACGAACCAGGATCAATATACAATTATGAAGTACGAAATCAAGACTGGAAGATGTTCAGAAGTTAATGGTAACGATGACGACGAAGAAAAACAATCATCATTCAAAGTTATCTCGAAAAGAGGTTGAAAGAACCAACATTTAACCCTACCAATCATTTCTGAACATCGACTCGCTAAAATCTGACCTTGAGCTAGTATTAGATACCAAGAAGTCGGTTACGAAAGCCTTGGCACGACAACAACAAGCAGAAGATTGAATCTATTAGATACTTTGTATCTGGGATGGATAAATGATAAGTTTTCGTATATATTTTTGGTTTAAATCGAATGATCTGATCAAATTTGATCCCGATTTTAAACTGCGCGCTTCAATCGAATTAATAACGTCGTTTTTACTTAAATCGCGTGACATATTTAGTTAATTTACGATGCGAAATGTTTATCAGAAGATTGTTGTTGAAAAACCATCGATTTACACTTTTAATTAATCTACATATATATATATATATATAAAAAAATTAATAAACAATTGAAATAACTCATCGTATTATTGAATTTCTTTGCAGATCCTTTCGATTTCGATATAGAAACGTGCGTAAAGATTTTTTATACCAAAGAGAACACGTACAACATCTACTGTCTGACTTATATCGATAACGAGGATTCCTTAGGGATAATAACCGATCACAATGATACGATAACGTTTAAAAAAAATCCGGATTCGACCGATGAAAGTAAAATATGTGCCGTCGTTCGGTCTGTACAAGGCGACGAAAAACATTGTTTGGGTTCGATACGATATAATTGTATGACTATGCACGAAAATCCGAAAACTAGGTTCGTCAAAACGCCCGAAAATATACCTTGCAAGGAGATACCTTTGGAAGAAACTCAGGTTTATTGTATAGGTTTCGGTAATAATGATTTTACTTTGGTTTTTTATTGCGAACCCGTCATATTTTATCTACGAAGGACCGTTCTGTATGTACCAGATAATAAACCGAAACGAATATAGAATAAAGTTAGTAAATAAAAATATTATTAGTTATATTAACTAATCATAAACATTTTATTATGAAATAATTTGCAACATATTGTGAGGGGATACAATATTCGTACAAAGACATTCAAGGTTATACGTAATACAAATTGTTTTTTGTAAATATCTCATTTTCTAATGCCTTTATGATATTTTTGTTTATCATAAATATTTTAGATAATAAAATTCTCTACAACTTTTGTTTGAAACATTTTTTTATAGATCAAACCGTTTTTGAGATATAGGGTTGAAAAGTATCCCGACTTAAAACATCAAAATTAATACAAATTGATTTTCGAAAATATCTCAATTCCTATTGCTTTTATGATATTTTTGTTCATCATAAATATTTTAGAGAATAAAATCCTCTACAACTTTTGTCTGAAACATTTTTTTATAAATCAAACCGTTTTTGAGACACAAGGTTGAAAAGTATCCAGACTCAAAACATCAAAATTAATACAAATTGTTTTTCGAAAATATCTCTATTCCTATTGCTTTTATGATATTTTTGTTTATTTTAAATATTTTAGAGAATGAAATTCTCTAAAACTTTTGTCTGGAATACTTTTTTATTAATCAAACCGTTTTTGAGATACAAGGATGAAAATGATCCCGACTCAAAACATCAGAACTAGTACAAATAGTTTTTCGAAAATATCTCAATTCCTATTGCCTTTATGATATTTTTGTTTACTTTAAATATATTAGAGAATAAAATTTTCTACAACTTTTGTCTGAAACATTTTTTTAGAAACCAAACCGTTTTTGAGATACAAGGCTGAAAAGTATCCCGACTCAAAACATCAGAACTAATACAAATTGTTTTTCGGAAATATCTCAATTCCTATTGATATGTCCATCTAATATAAATATTTTAGAGAATTAAATTTTCTATTTTTTATATTTCTAGTTCCGACTATTTAGAAATATATGTGAGGCATTTGAATTGGAGGGTTCGTTGTATGTTGTATATTTATGGCCCCCTATCTCAAAAACGCTTTGACATATAAAAAAATGTATCAAAAAAAAGTTATAGAGAATTTTATTCTCTATAATATCTATAATAACTATAAATACCATTGGGGTCATAGAAAACGAGATATTTATAAAAAACCATTTTTGCGACCTTTGAATTTTTGATTCGTATGAATGGACTATAACTAAATCAGGTAACGAGTGTTATATTCCTCATTTTTATCGACACTCTGTACATTATTATGTATTTCCTTAATATAGGTAAACTATTTTTTCCCTCACATCTAGTAAAATTAAATTTGACATACTGTATATTTATGTTTAATTCTAATGGTATTATTTTGTATTATTATTTGTTAAAATTACTAATTTATTGTCATTAACAATATATGTATTAAAAAAATTAAATAATAGAAAGTGTTTTATTTATAAAATGAGCCGAGAATAATTCCTACCATTATAATTAATATTTTATAGTTTGGCAACGCTGTAAAATATTTTATAAATAATAGAGATGTTCACATATGTAACGAACAAGATATTACAGTTACATAGATTGGTATTTTGTAACAAAACGTATCCGTCTTTTCGAGTCTTTTCAAAATTTTAATATACACAGTGTACTAATATAACGAATATATAGAGTGGTTCTCATATTAAATAACGAGATTTTTAAATTAAAATCAAATTATAGTCTTTTAATGTGAGTGAACACTTTTAAGAGGGTAAATTATAATTCTTTTACATACAGGGTGGACATTTATCCTTAAAAAACTTAAGATGGATCAAATTTCATCGAAAAGTAAGTAAATTATGATTATTAAGCATACAGGGTGGACATTATTACTTAAAAATCATAAAATATATCGAATTCCATCGAGAAACTTAGTAAATTATGATTATTATGCATACAGGGTGGACATTAATTGATAAAAAACATAAAATGGATCGAATTCAATCGAGAAAGTTAGTAAATTATGATTTTTATGCATACAGGGTGGACATTTATCATTAAAAAATATAGAATGGATCAAATTTCATCGAAAAGTGAGTAAATTATGATTATTAAGCATACAGGGTGGACATTATTCCTTAAAAAACATAAAATAGATCTAATTCCATCGAGAAAGTTAGTAAATTATGATTATTATGCATACAGGGTGGACATTAATTGATAAAAAACATAAAATGGATCGAATTCAATCGAGAAAGTTAGTAAGTTATGATTATTATGCATACAGGGTGGACATTAATTGATAAAAAACATAAAATGGATCGAATTCAATCGAGAAAGTTAGTAAATTATGATTTTTATGCATACAGGGTGGACATTTATCATTAAAAAATATAGAATGGATCAAATTTCATCGAAAAGTGAGTAAATTATGATTATTAAGCATACAGGGTGGACATTATTCCTTAAAAAACATAAAATAGATCTAATTCCATCGAGAAACTTAGTAAATTATGATTATTATGCATACAAGGTGGACATTAATTGATAAAAAACATAAAATGGATCGAATTCAATCGAGAAAGTTAGTAAATTATGATTATTATGCATACAGGGTGGACATTAATTGATAAAAAACATAAAATGGATCGAATTCAATCGAGAAAGTTAGTAAATTATGATTTTTATGCATACAGGGTGGACATTTATCATTAAAAAATATAGAATGGATCAAATTTCATCGAAAAGTGAGTAAATTATGATTATTAAGCATACAGGGTGGACATTATTCCTTAAAAAACATAAAATAGATCTAATTCCATCGAGAAACTTAGTAAATTATGATTATTAAGCATACAGGGTGGACATTATTACTTAAAAAACATAAAATATATCGAATTCCATCGAGAAAGTTAGTAAATTATGATTATTATGCATACAGGGTGGCCATTAATTGATAAAAAACATAAAATGGATCGATTTCAATCGAGAAAGTTAGTAAATTATGATTATTAAGCATACAGGGTGGACATTAATACTTATAAAATATAAAATGTATCGAATTTCATCGAAAAGTAAGTAAATTATGATTAATAAGCATACAGGGTGGACATTACACCTTAAAAAACATAAAATAGAACGAATTCCATCGAGAAAGTGAGTGAATTATGATTATTATGCATACAGGGTGGACATTAATCCTTATAAACGACACAAAATGAATTCAATTCGATCGAGATTTATATGACTATGTTTTTAAAATAAAAATGATTAGTTCTAACGAAAAAAAAATGACTAAATTCTATCTATTCCGTGTATTTTGAAGACGAGAATTTCTATAAGGGTCGATGAAACGTGTAATTACAATTAAATCCCTATCGTTATACTACGAACAAAACCGTATTTACCCTGCTGAATATACTTCTTGCGTGTTACTCCATCCGATGCACGTGACAGGAGCCTTATGAGAAGGCTTCTCGGCTAAAGTAATTTTGAATCTCATTCTCAAATTATTTATTTCACTTACACAAATACCAATGTTCTTATATAAACATCAGTAAACTTCGAAACGAAGACGTCGACTCGGCTTTATTTGTATTGGAGTTGTCAGGACGACAGGCGAAGTTGAAGTCAACATTTACGATTATACCCAGTGAGAAAAGTTCGTCCAGACACACTTATTGAGTTATGGATTAAAAACTTGTTACTACATGTGAAGCAGAACAGATTTTAGATAAAGAGATTAGATAGAGTGACATCAAGTTACTTTTTAGAAGAAAATATTTAATTCAAATCTCGTCCGGAAAGTCTCGTCTCGACTTGTGTCTCGCAGAATGTAGTATGAAGTTTTGTATCGGATCCATTCGAAAATAACTTGATTGTTTCAACTATTTCGTCTCGGAATAATAAATTATTGTTTCTAAATCAAATTTTTTAATTCTATTGTGATGGTTTGAATCCCCGAAAGCGCTAGTTGTGGTCCGGACGGGTCCGTAGTCCCATCTGCGTAATCTTATTTATACGACCGCCAACGAAACCGCCCACCGGAATTGTTTGGCTAAAGAAAATGCTGCCTTCGTCCGCAGACGTATAATACGGTCTATCTGACAGTTCGGGATTTATTTCGAAACTTACGTCGATATTTATTCTGTTTAAAAATGAATAGACTATTTAAAATGGATTTAATACGGTCCTGTGTTCGGTTAACCTTCGAAAAGAAAACTTTAGAAACAACTGTCGAGGTAATTGGCTTCGGTACGGGTGTATTTACCATAAACGGATGTAATTATTTCAATATAAACGTTATTTTTATTTAAAATAATGTAAAATTTTGAAAAAAAAACGTAATTAATAACCTCATATATAGTTATATAAATAAATTAAATCAATTTTTTGAACCGTAGAAATGTATTGTAACTATTCTTCTTTTTTATTTTTGACATCTAATATTAATTACAGTAACCACCTCAGTTCTTTTTTTAATATAAAACAAAACGCACCTCAGCTGTCAAATAATTATTTTTATATATATATATAGAAACGTCAATCGTTTGAAATTTAATATTGATATGTTCCCAGACGTAATGACGTCATGACATTTGATGAATATAACGATGCATATGGACAGGGACGGGCTAGGTTTTAAAGAAATATAATAATTTCGTTTAAATATATATTTTTAATTACTTATATTTACAACGATGAGAATTATACAAATTATTGATTAAAAATTTTCGAATTCTTCTTTGAATTGATTATTTTCACTGATTTTAAGAGGCTCTTCATCGTAATTATCGAAATTGCTGGTATCGCTGATGGATTTTAGAGCTGGTTTAAACGGTGGTTCCACTTGCCTGTTGTATAGGGCCATAAAGTCGGTATCTTTGAACCAACGGTGGTTTTTTAAATCCTGAGTGCCGTTTTTCAAATTACCGTACCTAGAAAGTGTCATAAAAACTGATCAAGCACTAAAATACCTAGAATTTTTGAGTTATGTAGACAAATATTGAAATATGGATAAAAAAGAAGTGTCACGTTACCGAAAAAAGGTAATCTGGGAATCAAAAAGACTCGAATGTGAGTGAGATGGTTACAGGAATTAAAAATGGGAGATCTGCCTGCGAGAATACCAAACATGGTAATCCCGAGTTAAAAAAATTTAAAACGAATACAAAATACGTGTGAAAGAATAACAAAAATGGTAATCCAAAGGTAAAAAATTGGAAAATGGTAACAAGACACTTAAGATAATTGGAAACAAAACAAAAAAAGTGCAAGGTTTTATTGGAAAATGTGTGAGGATACTAAAAATGGTAATCCAAAATTGAATATCGTAAATTTCGACAAGGGACAAAAAATAATAGGGAAAAATACTCAATAAGTTTCAGTGCAACGTGTGTAAGAATACCAAAAATGGTAATTAGTAGATAAAACTTGAAAAAAATGGTGGGAAAACAAAAAATGGGAAGCTGGAAAATCAATAGAAAAGTCCATAGTTAAAGCAAAAAATCGGAAAAAAACTACAACATGTTGTATATTTGGGTGGAAAGTGGGGATTGCCAAAAATGATATTCTAGAGCTAAAAAAGTTCTAAATGGAAATAAGACACTCGAAAGAATCAAGGAAAATATGAAAAATGTTGAAAGCTTCAGTGGAGCGTGTGTAGGATAAAAAAAAATGGTATTATAGAGCTAAAAAAGTATGTAATGAAAGCAAGAGACTCGTAATATCGTAGAAGTCAGTTGAGCGTATGTAAGAATGTTCAAAATGGTATTCTAGTACTGAAAAGTGGCAAATAAAGCTAAAAAATGAAAAATAATCGAGGAGAATATAAAAACATGTTGTGGATTTAATTGAAACATTTTTCGGAATTCGAAAAATGGTATTCTAGAGCTAAGAACTTCGAAAAGAAAGGCGGAGACTTGAAAAACCAAGAAAAATATGAAAAAATGTTGAGCAGAACGTGTGAGGGAATGCGAAAAAATGGTATTCTACAAGTAAAACAAAACGAATTCAGCATGAGGCGAAAAATTACCAAAAAAATATGAGAAATGTTGTAGGATTGAGTGAAACATGTGAAGTATTGACAAAAAATGGTATTCTACGAGTAAAACAAAGCGAATTTGAATATGAGATGAAAAATACCGTACCAAATATGAGAAATGTTGTAATGTTGTAGGATTGAGTAGAATATGTAGTAGTAATGACAAAAATCGTATTCTAGAGCTAAAAAAAATTGGAATGAGAGTGAAGAATGACAAAAAATGGTATTCTACGAGAAAAATAAAGCGAATTCGAAACATGAGGCGAAAAATTACTGCAAAAAATATAAGAAATGTTGTAGAATTGAGTGGAACATGTCAAGTATTGACAAAAATGGTATTCTAGAGCTAAAAAAGTTTGAAGTGGGAATGAGAAGTGCCAAAAAATGGTATTCTGGAGCTAAAAAGTTTGAAGTGAAAGATAGAGAGTTGAAAAACCGAAAAAGTATAAAAAAAGGTTGTGAGTTTGAGTAGAACGTTTGTAGGAATGCAAAAAAATGGTATTCTACGAGTAAAACAAAGCGAATTCGAAACATGAGGCGAAAAATTACCAAAAAAATATGAGAAATGTTGTAGGATTGAGTGAAACATGTGAAGTATTGACAAAAAATGGTATTCTACGAGTAAAACAAAGCGAATTTGAATATGAGATGAAAAATACCGTACCAAATATGAGAAATGTTGTAGGATTGAGTAGAATATGTAGTAGTAATGACAAAAATCGTATTCTAGAGCTAAAAAAAATTGGAATGAGAGTGAAGAATGACAAAAAATGGTATTCTACGAGAAAAATAAAGCGAATTCGAAACATGAGGCGAAAAATTACTGCAAAAAATATAAGAAATGTTGTAGAATTGAGTGGAACATGTCAAGTATTGACAAAAATGGTATTCTAGAGCTAAAAAAGTTTGAAGTGGGAATGAGAAGTGCCAAAAAATGGTATTCTGGAGCTAAAAAGTTTGAAGTGAAAGATAGAGAGTTGAAAAACCGAAAAAAGTATAAAAAAAGGTTGTGAGTTTGAGTAGAACGTTTGTAGGAATGCAAAAAAATGGTATTCTACGAGTAAAACAAAGCGAATTCGAAACATGAGGCGAAAAATTACTGCAAAAAATATAAGAAATGTTGTAGAATTGAGTGGAACATGTCAAGTATTGACAAAAATGGTATTCTAGAGCTAAAAAAGTTTGAAGTGGGAATGAGAAGTGCCAAAAAATGGTATTCTGGAGCTAAAAAGTTTGAAGTGAAAGATAGAGACTTAAAAAACCGAAAAAATTATAAAAAATGTTGTGAGTTTGAGTAGAACGTTTGTAGGAATTCCAAAAAATGGTATTCTACGAGTAAAACAAAGCGAATTTGAATATGAGACGAAAAATACCGTACAAAATATGAGAAATGTTGTAGGATTGAGTGGAATATGTGTAGTAATGACAAAAATCGTATTCTAGAACTAAAAAAAATTGGAATGAGAGTGAGGAATGACAAAAAATGATATTCTACAAGTGGAACAAAGCGAATTCGAAGTATGAGACGGAAAATTACCTCAAAAAATATGAGAAATGTTGTAGGATTGAGTGAAACATCTGTAGTAATGACAAAAATCGTATTCTAGAACTAAAAAAAATTGGAATGAGAGTGAATAATGACAAAAAATGGTATTCTATGAGTAAAACAAAGCGAATTTGAATATGAGACGAAAAATACCGTACAAAATATGAGAAATGTTGTAGGATTGAGTGGAATATGTGTAGTAATGACAAAAATCGTATTCTAGAGCTAAAAAAAATTGGAATGAGAGTGAAGAATGACAAAAAATGAGTGGAACAAAGCGAATTCGAAGCAAAAAATATGAGAAATGTTGTAGGATTGAGTGAAACATCTGTAGTAGTCTCACAAATGGCATTCTAGACCTAAAAAAGTTTGAAACGAGAGTGAGAAAAGCCAAAAAATGGTATTCCGGACCTAAGAATCATTGAATTTAAATCAAAGGTGAACAGAATTTGAAAGCAACGACAACAAGAGACTAAAACTAATATAGAAAAACACGCGAATTGAAAATGGTGGATAGAGGGAGAAGAAGAAAATGAGATTTAGAATTTAAGAGAAAAATACGGAAAATAGTGCGGGTAAAGCAGCGAATTGATGAAGAAATAGACGACACAAACATGCTCAAATTATAACATCGAAAAATGTGACGAAAAAAATTTGATTATTTGATAATTCACCTTCTGCTTAAATCTAGTTGCAACACGTTTTGAACGAGATGTTGTAGATCGTTCGTAAAAGTTCCTGGACATTTGTATTTACAAATAATGATCTTTTCGTATATTTTCATAACGTCCGCCGAAGCGAATGGGGCATAACCAGCGTTCATCTCGAATAATAACACCCCGAACGACCACCAATCCACCGCCTTACTGTAACCCTTACTTAGAATTATTTCCGGCGCTATATACTCCGGAGTACCGCACAACGTCCAAGTACGACCTTTAACAATCTGGAAACGAGAAACAGCGGGATATAAACAAACGTCGCTTTTGGGTTATTTCTTCAATTCAACCAACCTTACAAAAACCCAAATCGGCTATTTTCAAATAACCCTTATTATCGATGAGAATATTTTCCGGTTTCAAATCCCTGTAAACGATGTCGCAATAATGGAGATATTCCAGGGCTAATAACACTTGGGCTGCGTAAAATCTGGACAGAGTTTCGCTGAATCTGCGCATCCTGTAATTGTTATAATAATTAAAAATTTCAGGTGCGGTTCGATTCGAAACGAAACTTTCTTCTACCTTCTTAAATGTGTAAACATCTCGCCACCGTTGATAAAAGGCATGACGAAATAAACGTAACTGTTGTCTTTGTAACAAGCGTGCATATGAACAATGAAAGGGAAATTTATCGAGGACAACATCTTTTTTTCGAACTGCGTATGTTCTAATTGTTTCAATTTCATTATTTTCACTTTGGAAATGCACTTCATTGCGAAGAAAGCGTCTTTGTCGCCCCCGTTTTTATGCACCAAGTACTAAAACATATGATTCATTATGTATTTTAACCTTAAATATCTGTCATTTGTCAATGCGACGTGCCAAAGTTAGGTTAAGTTAGGTTAGGTTTGGTTAGGCGTCTTCTGCGATTGTTTTTTTTTTATTTTTTCGGAAATAGACAAAATTTTTCGAGACCTTTTTATATGAATTCGAAAATGGTGCATGAATTTTTCGTTGATCGTCTCGAAACGTTACTTTTACGTATATAATTTGATTTAATTTCGAAAAAAATGAGAATTTACAACGAAATTTGTTATTAAGGAGCTGAACCAGTGACTACACCACTATTTTTACGTACCCCGTATCCCGATAACGACCTATTCGTATAGAACTAATGGGGAGGTGTTCTTATATAAAACGATTTATCTGAAACTACCGGCCAAATCGCTGAATTTCGGCTTATATACCATCAGATACCGAAATGGTTCTTTCCAGATCACTCCACAAATTTCTAGAACTGTCTAGATCATTTTAAATCGATTACAATGGTTTTTGACTCATTTTAGAACTTTCCAGATCATTATTCAGAAAACGACTAGAACCTTTTTGTACATTCTAAATCGATTCCAAACGTTTGCATTTATTTCAGAACTTTCCAGATCATTCCAGAACTGTCTAGATCATTTTAAATCGATTACAATGGTTTTTGACTCATTTTAGAACTTTCCAGATCATTATTCAGAAAACGACTAGAACCTTTTTGTACATTCTAAATCGATTCCAAACGTTTGCATTTATTTCAGAACTTTCCAGATCATTCCAGAACTGTCTAGATCATTTTAAATCGATTACAATGGTTTTTGACTCATTTTAGAACTTTCCAGATCATTATTCAGAAAACGACTAGAACCTTTTTGTACATTCTAAATCGATTCCAAACGTTTGCATTTATTTCAGAACTTTCCAGATCATTCCAGAACTGTCTAGATCATTTTAAATCGATTACAATGGTTTTTGACTCATTTTAGAACTTTCCAGATCATTATTCAGAAAACGACTAGAACCTTTTTGTACATTCTAAATCGATTCCAAACGTTTGCATTTATTTCAGAACTTTCCAGATCATTCCAGAACTGTCTAGATCATTTTAAATCGATTACAATGGTTTTTGACTCATTTTAGAACTTTCCAGATCATTATTCAGAAAACGACTAGAACCTTTTTGTACATTCTAAATCGATTCCAAACGTTTGCATTTATTTCAGAACTTTCCAGATCATTCCAGAACTGTCTAGATCATTATAAATCGATACCAATGGTTTTTGACTCATTTTAGAACTTTCCAGATCATTCCAGAAATTTCTAGACTTGTCTAGAACTTTATAAATCAATTACAATAGTTTGAGCTCAATTTAAAACTTTCTAGATCATTCCAGGTCTGTCTAGATCATTCCGGATCTGTCTAGATCATTATAAATCGAATCCAATGGTTTTTGACTCATTTTAGAACTTTCCAGATCATTCCAGAAATTTCTAGACTTGTCTAGAGCTTTATAAATCAATTACAATAGTTTTAGCTCAATTTAACTCTTTCTAGATCATTCCAGATCTGTCTAGATCATTCCAGATCTGTCTAGATCATTCTAAATCGATACCAATGGTTTTTGACTCATTTTAGAACTTTCCAGATCATTCCAGAAATTTCTAGAACTGTCTAGATCATTTTAAATCGATTACAATGGTTTTTGACTCATTTTAGAACTTTCCAGATCATTCCAGAACTGTCTAGATCATTTTAAATCGATTACAATGGTTTTTGACTCATTTTAGAACTTTCCAGATCATTATTCAGAAAACGACTAGAACCTTTTTGTACATTCTAAATCGATTCCAATCGTTTGCATTTATTTCAGAACTTTCCAGATCATTCCAGAACTGTCTAGATCATTATAAATCGAATCCAATGGTTTTTGACTCATTTTAGAACTTTCCAGATCATTCCAGAAATTTCTAGACTTGTCTAGAACTTTATAAATCAATTACAATAGTTTGAGCTCAATTTAAAACTTTCTAGATCATTCCAGATCTGTCTAGATCATTCCGGATCTGTCTAGATCATTATAAATCGATACCAATGGTTTTTGACTCATTTTAGAACTTTCCAGATCATTCCAGAAATTTCTAGACTTGTCTAGAGCTTTATAAATCAATTACAATAGTTTTAGCTCAATTTAACTCTTTCTAGATCATTCCAGATCTGTCTAGATCATTCCAGATCTGTCTAGATCATTCTAAATCGATACCAATGGTTTTTGACTCATTTTAGAACTTTCCAGATCATTCCAGAAATTTCTAGACTTGTCTAGAACTTTATAAATCAATTACAATAGTTTGAGCTCAATTTAAAACTTTCTAGATCATTCCAGATTTGTCTAGATCATTCCAGATCTGTCTAGATCATTCCAGAACTGTTTAGATCATTATAAATCGATTCCAATAGTTTTTGACTCATTTTAGAACTTTCCAGATCATTTCAGAAATTTCTAGACTCGTGTAGAACTTTATAAATCGATTACAATAGTTTGCACTCAATTTTAAACTTTCTAGATCATTCCAGATCTGTCTAGATCATTCTAAACCAATTACAAAGTTTTGCATTCATTTTGGAACTGTCTAGATCATCCCACTTCCACCCACCGCGACCAAACTCCCTTATTATTATCTGGAGACAAAAGGGTGTTTAATACCCCAACGAGAAGTTGATTGGTGTTGGTGATGACAGAAAAAACCGTGTCTTTACATACTAACAAAGAATTTTATGTATAAATAGAAAAAAATTTAAAATCTCATTTTCCCTGTTTCACCTCCCGTATATTCAAACCTACATTTTTTTAATTTTTATATGAAACAAACGAAAATAACTTATACTGAGTCCCCTATATACTAAAATCTCCTTAATTATTGTTCTCTCTTTTCAAAATAGTTTTCTACGAAAAATATAAATAAAAATTATGGTACCCCCTCGTATATTGAAATATTATTCATTTTTTACGACTCAAAATTCATTTTTATATGAAAAATTCAAGAAAAAACGTATGATACGTCCCCCGTATATTTAAATCGTATATCTTTATCTTATGTTCCTATTAAAAACATATAGTACGTCCCTTATATATTCAAATCTACTTTTTTACTACTTTTTTAATTTTCTCTATTTCTTATGTATAATTTTTTTCAAAATATTTTTATCTTGTATTAAAAAAAAAACTTGTGATACGCCCCCCGTAAATACAAATCTTCTTTTTCACGTCTCACCGATTTAAAAAATAAAAATATCGAACAAAAAAAAAATTAAATAATCAGAAATTGATGAAAATTTATTTCTTACCACGTGCCCAAAAGACCCCGTTCCTAAAGTTTTTATCCTCGTATAATTTTCCAACCCTACGGAATCAGAGCTGATTTTTTTCTCCCAATTCACATAAAATTCCTCCTTCAATTTTTCCAAAATTTCATTATAAGTCGATTTGTTTTTTCCTTTCTAAAAAATAAATAAATAAATAATCGATACGGATCCAGCCCTGTATGATAATTCAAATTCAACTCACTGATTGAAGAATACAATTTTATTATCGATATCTTACCCTATAGAAATCCTTAAAAAATATCATATTTAGTGGTATATTGTCGATTTGAAAAAATTTGATTTTGAACCCACTTCGTCGTCCTCGACGACCACCTCTTCAGTAAACTGAATTAACATCTCTACAATATGTTATCGGAAGCTATCGAGTTGATGGACAAGAACAGATTGTGATCAATAACCGACGTCCATCCATTCGAAATGATTTTTAGTTGAATAATCAAATCAAATCTAAATATAGGTAGATACTTAATGCGCATGCGAATTTACAAAAATCTACACCCGCGATACTTTTAAAACATTTCATACTTACCGATAGAGCAGACGTCGTTAGAAGTTTATTATCATCCGAAGATTTTTTCATTTCGATTTTATTAAATCGCTTTGTTCTTAATTTAAATAACGGTTATCAAAACCTCAATGTCATACGTCAATGTTTACATAGAAACAAAAAGTGACGTTTTTTTTATCAATTCACCAAATAGAACTACATGATATATATATATATCTATGATACAGAACCCTTCAATGCACTCGTGACAGATTCGAATCTGCTCCATTCATTAATTCGATATAGTCGGTCGAGAGGGGCGTCAATTCAGACATATTGACAACGTAAAATATTATGCTAATATGTACACACTCGTATATTAAATCATATTGAAATGGGATTCAATACAGAGTGGTGAATATATAAAATTTGAGAGTAAATTCTTACGAAACAATATTAAATTACGAAATTAATTATTAATAATTTATTATTAGTGTTTTGAACGCCATCTTTAATTATACCTGCGTAATCAATCTGTATTACAGGAAACTGTAAAATACGTGATGTTATTAAACGACATATATAGAGATGGGATTTACAAATTTATTATGAAAAACAGTTATTTTATAACTATAATTTATTTTTTAGATGAAATATCTTATTGTATATGATAAAAATATTATAAAGACCTTCCCGTATACCACACATTTAAATTATATTGAATATCGGTTGTCAAAGCAGTCAACGTAAGGGCTGAATTCAATAAACATACTACTTTTCAAAGGACTACGAATAGGTCCTTTGTGGGAAGTTCAATATATGATAACTGAGGGCAAGGACTTGCTTAGAAAAGTATTATAGAAACGGAAAATACGAATTTACTATCTATTTACCAGATTTTTCGATATCTAAACTGTTTATATTTATATGAAACGTGAAAAAAGGACTCGATATAGAAGTTTGGTGTGTAGAAAAAAATCACCGAACAAATAGTGATTTTTTTAAAATGTTTTCTGTTCAATAAACAGAAGTAACCCTCCCCTAAAATAAAACGTAAAAGCTAATCTTCGATATATACGATGAAAAACAACATAAAATATAACATTGACGTATTTAAACAGAATCCCTTTGATAAACAGCAAATCCATAAAAACCTCTATGCATCTGACAAACAGATAAACCTCCCCAATTTTCCCTCGTTTCTCCCTGCAGGAATAAAGATCTGCGGACTGGGATAAGTTGGAAAATGCATCGAAGAAAACTAAAAATTTAATTCCACGGAAACATTATTAAATTGACGCCGAGGGGTCCTTACGCACTTTTGTCGAGAAGGGACTCGTCACAGGAACGGATTCGAAATGACAATTCTTTATTCTTAATTGTCGAAATCATAATATAAAAGTTTATAGCACTGAAAATTATCTCTTCTGTGACTCGCTTAATAAAATTTTGGCTGAATACTAGTAACGACCGAGACTTCTTTAATAAAAACGAAGAAAATCTGACAGAATAAGTAAGATAATAATCGTAATAACCTTGAATCCATTAATTTTCGAAATATAGAAGCTTCAAAGATAATTGAATCTTTATATTTTGTAGAATGACAGTTTGTCTTTAGATAATGAAGATTTTAAATCGAACCACGTTTTGTTTCTTTATAAAAGACAATTTCCAAAAACAAATTTCGCTTTATTTAAGAGACAAGTTAAGTTTATTTTGGGAAATGACAAGCTACAAAGACAATTGACAGTTTATTTTGGAAAAGTACAAGCTACAAAGAAAATTGGATCTGTGTGTTTGTAGAAGGAAGTCTTTGAAAACAAATACAGTCAATGTTTGATAAAAACGAGTTTTGAAGAAGTTTATCTTTGGGAAAAAATAGTCCTAAAAGACGAATGACTGTTTGTTTTAAAGAAGACAGTCTTTAAAAACAACTGAGAGTTTTTTTGAAGAAAACAGTCTTTAAAGACAACTGAGAGTTTATGTTTGGAGAAGACAATTCTAAAAATGTGAGTGTTTGTAGAAAACATTCTTTGAAGACAACTGATAGTTTGTTTTTGACAAAAACAGTCATAAAATACAAATAACTGTTTGTGTTTGTAGAAAACAGTCTTTAAATACAACTGGGAGGTATTTTTTGAAGAAGACAGTCCTAAAAGTGTTTGTGTTTGTCGAAAACAGTCTTTAAAGACAACTGAGAGTTATTTTTTGAAGAAGACAGTTCTAAAAGTGTTTGTGTTTGTCGAAAACAGTCTTTAAAGGCAACTGAGAGTTTATGTTTGCAGAAGACAATTCTAAAAATGTGAGTTTGTAGAAAACATTCTTTGAAGACAACTGATAGTTTGTTTTTGACAAAAACAGTCATAAAATACAAATAACTGTTTGTGTTTGTAGAAAACAGTCTTTAAACACAACTGGGAGTTATTTTTTGAAGAAGACAGTCCTAAAAGTGTTTTTGTTTGAAGAAAACAGTCTTTAAAGACAACTGAGAGTTATTTTTTGAATAAGATAGTCCTAAAAGTGTTTGTGTTTGAAGAAAATACTCTTTAAAAACAACTGAGAGTTTTTTTTTAAGATAGCTGATAGTTCATTTTTGAAGAAGAGATCCCTAAAAACGAATGACTGTGTGTATTTAGGAAAGACAGTTGAATCACATTTTGTTTTTTTATGAAAGACAGTTTACAAAAACAAGTAGATTTGTGAGAAAATTTTCAATCTACGAATAAACTAGAATTAAATTATATCATATGAAGTACAATTTTCAATTAAATATATCGATGAAAACAAATTAAATGATTTAATTCATATCCAAGTCCATCTCTGTTCATGTAAACCACCCTAGTCGACCGATTTAGCCCTTGTTGCAAAGTTTAATGAATTGTACTGCATTGTTACTTGTAGGAGTGCGATGGGGGTGACAAAAGTGTGGGGTAGGTGGTGTAACACATATATAGATTTTCGGAAACAGCGGTTAAGTGCCATTTTGAGTTTAGAGGGATGTAATGATGCTGTGGGAACTATTTTGATTTAAGTACATGCAATTTTAAATGATTATTTTTAGGTTAGATTTTTATTTATTAAAAAAAACGCGTTTTTCGATATATTTCAACAAAATGAAAGGTGTAGGGACATAAAACATTGACTTAAAATTATTGTCTATGTATTGAATATAATTATGAATCAATTTCTGTTATTTTTGCTTGAATAAATCCCTTTGAATGATCAGTAACGATAAACTTTGAAGTGACTTTTTATACGTAAATTAGTTTAATCACGTACTAGCGAAGAATGTAATTATAATTTTGATTAGGACGTTGAGAGTGAATCGCATATTGCATTTGGATATAATGCTAATCCTAGGGGTAATAATTGTCCCCTATTTTCAAAAGCATATCTAACGTAAAACGGCATCGCTGAAACTTACTTACCCGACTCGAATCGGGATTAAATCGAACAAAGCAATTTTCTGGCTTGCCCAAATTATTTAAAGTGATTTGTGAGATACGGAATAATACGTCGAATTTATTCACTAGTGATTTAATTTCCCGTATCGAACGGTTTTAAGGTCCAAACCGCTTTCAAATAATAATGTTAAGGGATTAAAATTATTATTTCAAAAATATATAAGCAAAGCAAGCCTCACTACGAAGTGAAAGCGAAAGACAAATAACTGTTTGAGTTTGTTGGAAACAGTCTTTAAAGACAAGTGAGTTGTAGAAAATATTCTTTAAAGACAACAAATAGTTTGCTTTTGACGAAAACAGTCATAAAAGACAAATAACTGTTTGTGTTTGTAGAAAAAAGTCTTAAAAGACAACTGAGAGTTATTTTTTGAAGAAGACAGTCCTAAAAGTGTTTGTGTTTGTAGAAAATAGTCTTTAAAGACAACTGAGAGTTTGTTTTTAAAGAAGACAATTCTAAAAATGTGTGTGTTTGTAGAGAACAGTCTTTGAAGACAATTGAGAGTTATTTTTTGAAGACGACAGTCCTAGAATGTTTGTGTTTGTAGAAAACAGTCTTTAAAGACAACTGAGTTGTAGAAAACAGTCTTTAAAGACAACTGAGTTGTAGAAAACAGTCTTTAAAGACAACTGAGTTGTTGTAGAAAACATTCTTTGAAGACAACTGATAGTTTGTTTTTGACGAAAACAGTCATAAAAGACAAATAACTGTTTGTGTTTGTAGAAAACAGTCTTTAAAGACAACTGAGAGTTTGTTTTTGAAGACAGTCCTGAGAAACCAAAGACTGTTTGTGCTTTTGTAGAAAACAGTCTTTAAAGACAACTGAGTTGTAGAAAACAGTATTTATAGACAACTAAGTTGTAGAAAATAGTCTTTGAAGACAACTGAGTTGTAGAAAACATTCTTTGAAGACAACTGAGAGTTTGCTTTTGTTGAATGCAATCCCAAAAAACAGTTTGTGTTTGTATAAGACAGTCTTTAAAGACAATTGACAGTCGGTTTTTGAGAAAAATAATTTAAAAGACGAATCAGGTTTTGATTTTCTGTAAAACACAGTCTCTAAACACAATTGACGGTTCGTTTTCCCAGAAGTATGTCTACAAAAATATTCTGGGTTATTCACGAGACAAACAGTTTTCAAAAGAAAATTGACAGTTTATTTTTAAAAAGTACAAGCTACAAAGTCAATTGACAGTTTATTTTGGAACAGGACAAGCTACAAAGACAATTGACAGTTTATTTTGGAAAAAGTACAAGCTACAAACACAATTAACAGTTTATTTTGGAACAGGACAAGCTACAAACACAATTGACAGTTTATTTTGGAACAGGACAAGTTACAAAGACAATTGACAGTTTATTTTGGAACAGGACAAGCTACAAACACAATTGACAGTTTATTATGGAACAGGACAAGCTACAAACACAATTGACAGTTTATTTTGGAAAAAGTACAAGCTACAAACACAATTGACAGTTTATTTTGGAACAGGACAAGCTACAAAGACAATTGACAGTTTATTTTGGAAAAAGTACAAGCTACAAACACAATTGACAGTTTATTTTGGAACAGGACAAGCTACAAACACAATTGACAGTTTATTTTGGAACAGGACAAGTAACAAAGACAATTGACAGTTTATTTTAGAACAGGGCAAGCTATTAAGACAATTGACAGTTTATTTTGGAACAGGACAAGTAACAAAGACAATTGACAGTTTATTTTGGAGCAGGACAAGCTACAAAGACAATTGACAGTTTATTTTGGAAAAAGTACAAGCTACAAACACAATTGACAGTTTATTTTGGAACAGGACAAGTTACAAAGACAATTGACAGTTTATTTTGGAAAAAGTACAAGCTACAAACACAATTGACAGTTTATTTTGGAAAAAGTACAAGCTACAAACACAATTGACAGTTTATTTTGGAACAGGACAAGTTACAAAGACAATTGACAGTTTATTTTGGAAAAAGTACAAGCTACAAACACAATTGACAGTTTATTTTGGAAAAAGTACAAGCTACAAACACAATTGACAGTTTATTTTGGAACAGGACAAGTAACAAAGACAATTGACAGTTTATTTTAGAACAGGGCAAGCTATTAAGACAATTGACAGTTTATTTTGGAACAGGACAAGCTACAAAGACAATTGTCAGTTTATTTTGGAACAGGACAAGCTACAAAGACAATTGACAGTTTATTTTGGATCAGGAGAAGCTACAAAGACAATTGACAGTTTATTTTGGAGCAGGACATGCTACAAAGACAATTGACAGTTTATTTTTGAAAAAACAAATTTTGGAAAGGTTAATCTTTGAAGAAAATAGACATAAATGACGAATAACTGTTTGTTTTTGTAGAAAACAGTCTTTAAACACAACTGAGAGTTTTTTTTTTTGAAGAAGACAGTCCTGAAAGACAGATGATTGGTAAAATTGAGATACCAAAAAGCAAATTTAAACAAAGTTTCCTAAAATTTCAATGTACTTTCGATATAATTTACAGAAATAAATATAAAATATCAAGTCGATGGACTTTATTCATATGTTTTTTCTCGTATAAACGATCTTTAACTAAATCCCCGAGTTTCTACTTTCTGATAAATTATAATTGACGATGCCGGGCGTTCCCCTATTTCTTCTATGATAATTTTATCACGAGAAAATGTCGAGTGAACTTTTATCTCTTTATCAAGCAAGATGTTGATGGATTATTCGATTATGTATTTGTTTTAGAGTTCCTTTGAGATGATCAATCAATATTTAGTCAACGATCCATCAATTTACACCTTCGTTTCAAATTCCAAGTTAAAACAAAGTTTACCAAATAACTTTTTGTAAATTTCGAAAATTTCTATGGAAACATCAGTGATTTTAATACGAAGATGGCCTCGCAAGTACAAGGACCGACCTAGAGATGGCGGTAGTTTCAAGTTTGAACAACCCACGTTGTTTGACAGCCATTAATAGTGAACTTTTTCGGTTTATTCGTAAATATATTAAAAGCTTTGTCGGGCTAAATATTTCTGGCACCATCCTCCTATTAAATCGCGAGCAATCATCACTTCTTTATAAATAAAACGAAAGATAACTTTAAAGAATTACGTTCGTTAGAAAAATTTATAATTTTAGGCACGTTCCAAGCTTTTCAAAAGCTCTAACCTCGATAAAATTGAGCAAACTCAAACTATCTATTCATCAAAATACTTTATTCGTTAGAATCGACCAGACAACTATGTACGCAGAATCAAAGCGACGTTGCCAAATAACTTAATAACGAAAACTTTTTCTACGAGTCATTAGTTTCGTTTTTAAAGACATTTCTTTAGCTTAAGGACAAAAAATTACCATTAGAAGTTAGATCAGAAGAAAAAAATGATTGGGAAACAGTTTGTAGTCTATTTTGCAGTTGTATTTGTCGAAATCAATCGAAAATTGGTGGTTGACATCAAGCCTGGACTGGATTTCAATCTCTAAAGACTTTCTCGAATGTTGATTTTGCGTACAGAACTTCAAAAGTCATTAGCTTGATGTAGCAGTGTTTGTACAAGGTTTTAAGTTGAAACGACATTTTCACGACATTTTGGAACCCATAATCACATGAAAGGCAGTGGTTTGGGGTACTAGAACTAGTCTGGATCCCACGAGGAACTGGAGATATAAAATAATGCTTAACAGATTCATTAGAAGTGATTCTAAATCTTCAACGTCTCCAAAAAAGTATAAATATGAAGCGTGGCATTTTGAAATGGAAGATTTTCATCTTAAACATTGGAAAATTCACCTCGTAGAATAGATCCAGCTCCTGAACTATATAAACTCGACCAGAACCTTTCGTGGTTGTTTTAATGTTGAAGAGATATTCGAATGAAACGATTCCACCCTGTATATTAGGAGATTTTAATGAAGTTTGATGGTAATACTCGGGATTTTTTTGTTTTTCGCTCGAATAAATTTAACGCCGATTTCTCACCTCAACGAGGTTACTTTCGAATCGTTATAAAATCCAAAATTTGATTTCTTATACTTGAAGTTTCAAATGCGAGATTTATATCTAGTCGAAAACTTTTCTTAACTCGGATTTATTATTCAGAACTTGAAATATAAAGTAACTTTATCGGAGTTTTTAATAATTTCATTCGTTCCGATAAAAAAACTATACGGGGTGCATTAATCAATTACCACTGATACGAAAAGTTGCCTTTACTTTTCGCACAACACCGGTAATCGTGAAATTTTGCTCAATTATAGATCAAAAGCAGAAACCAGAATAAGGGGGAGGTCACGTGCCACACGCAAGACAGTGATTAGTTTTATTTAGAAATTTCGTTGCAGCCCTCCTTTAACCTAACCGTAAATATCCTACTACCCTCTTTGTTTTAATGTCCTCCCCGTTATTTCGAGTGGAGAAATTACCAATAGTATTAGGAAAATATATAGAAAACGCTAACAATTAGAAATAAACGTTCGAAGGGCTTCAACGCCCTTTATCTCGAATACGAAATTTTTTTGAACGAATATTTTCCAGTTTTCTATCTTATAAAAGGGATCAACTTGTTTTTAAACACCCTGTATATATTCTAAATATGATAATAAACTGTTACTTATTCTATACAACTTCTATATACGAGGGGGAATCGAAATAATTGTTTCAAACACGTACAATTTATATTCAACAAATCCATATACAATTATAAATATTTGTGTACCTCAAAACTTAATTACCAACCCTCGTATACTTTCGAGCTTTACAATATTATGATTTTAGTTTTACTTTCATCAATTTTTTTCTATTAATTCCGTTTATTTGCTATTTTATTCACTTGCTGTATCAATTTCCTTTGTCTTCTTCTTTCCTGCGTTATTTGTTGTTGTTGTTTACCTCTTCTTCTTTTTTTTAATCTCTAGTTGTGTCAAATTGATTATTAGATTTTGTAGTATTATTTCCTTCAAGTTTAAACATCTCTTAACTTCTATATCTTATCCATTCTTAGCTTTTTTTACATCTCTCCTATTGTCATTTTATTTTGTAGCTTTTTGTTCAATAAATTATTATATTGTTAGTTGACGCCATGTTTTGAATGTCATATGTCAAATTTTTACTAATAGATCATATAATACTCCTAAATTGACAGCGGAAATTGTTCCGATTAAAGATCACAGAATTATAACGATTTCTCTATGTTCCGAGGTTTTAGCTCGGTTCTACGCATTCTCAAGCATGCGCAGTATATATAAAGTGTCTCGAACCAGAGAAAAAATGAATATTATTGTCCATTTAAGAGTATTACATGACAGATAGATGATAGATTAGCAGAAAAACTGTTTTTATTAATATTTATTAATTTTATTCCTACAGAAATCTAGATAAATAGAAATTCAACAACGACGCCATCTACGAATCAATTTTTGATATTATATTATAGAGTTTTACCAAAATTTGAATGAAACTCATTATATTTTCGAATATTTTTCATTATGAATAGAAACTTTTAATTTAAGAGCGATAATTTTAATAAACGAACGTCTCGTTGAATTTTTTTTATAAACGTCGTCTCACGTAAACCACCCTATTATTTATGACGTTCCAGGTATTTCCATTAAAATATTTCGGTGTACCGGTCGAGAATGAGAAGCCAGTGTCTCAAGCAGCAGTAAATTATCATTTTAATATACGAGGGCGGTGCAAATATGATAGAAATAAGCGTTTATATGTTTTAAAGGTTATGTGTTAGCGAACGCACTTTTTAATCGCGTGTTATAACCACGAGTAAACGTCAAATGTCAAAAATAATCATAGACAACAATAGAAATGATTTTAACGTCAAATACGTTAATATAAACGTAGTTTTCTATGATAATTTTAACAAAACTGAAGAAAATAACGATTGAGGTTCTAAATTATCATTGATACTATCAATATATTTTTTGTTTAACGTGGTAGAAGTACAGGACGGTTCAAATATGATCGAAATAAGCGTTTATATGTTTTGAAGGTTATGTGTTAGCGAACGCACTTTTTAAGCGCGTGTTATAATCACAAGTGAACGTCAAATGTCAAAAATAATCATAGACTGTAATAGAAATTATTTTAACGTCAAATACGTTAATATAAACGTAGTTTTCTATGATAATTTCAATAAAACTGAAGAAAATAACGATTGAGGTTCTAAATTATCATTAATACTGTCAATATATTTTTTGTTTAACGTGGTAGGAGCTCAGGGTGGTTCAAATATGATCGAGATAAGCGTTTATATGTTTTGAAGGTTATGTGTTAGCGAACGCACTTTTTAAGCGCGTGTTATAATCACAAGTGAACGTCAAATGTCAAAAATAATCATAGACTGTAAAAGAAATGATTTTAACGTCAAATACGTTAATATAAACGTAGTTTTCTATGATAATTTCAATAAAACTGAAGAAAATAACGATTGAGGTTCTAAATTATCATTAATACTGTCAATATATTTTTTGTTTAACGTGGTAGGAGCTCAGGGTGGTTCAAATATGATCGAGATAAGCGTTTATATGTTTTGAAGGTTATGTGTTAGCGAACGCACTTTTTAAGCGCGTGTTATAATCACAAGTGAACGTCAAATGTCAAAAATAATCATAGACTGTAATAGAAATGATTTTAACGTCAAATATGTTAATATAAACGTAGTTTTCTATGATAATTTCAATAAAACTGAAGAAAATAACGATTGAGGTTCTAAATTATCATTAATACTGTCAATATATTTTTTGTTTAACGTGGTAGGAGCTCAGGGTGGTTCAAATATGATCGAGATAAGCGTTTATATGTTTTGAAGGTTATGTGTTAGCGAACGCACTTTTTAAGCGCGTGTTATAATCACAAGTGAACGTCAAATGTCACAAATAATCATAGACCACAATAGAAATGATTTTAACGTCAAATACATCAATATAAACATCGTTTTCCATGATACTTTTAACAAAACTGAAGAAAATAACTATTGAGGCTCTAAATTATCATTAATACTGTCAATATCTTTTTTGTTTAACGTGGTAGAAGTACAGGGCGGTTCAAATGTGATCGAGATAAGCGTTTGTATGTTTTGAAGGTATGTGTTAGCGAACGCACTTTTTAAGCGCGTGTTATAACCACGAGTAAACGTCAAATGTCAAAAATAATCATAGAAATGATTTTAACGTCAAATACGTTAATATAACCATCGTTTTCTAAGATAATTTTAACAAAACTGAAGAAAATAACGATTGAGGTTCTAAATTATCATTAATACTGTCAATATATTTGTTATTTAACGCGGTAGAAGCTCTAGATTTCAAAATATATATAAATATCATTAGTTATAAGGTATTTCTTGCACATTTAGTGAAGTGGTTAGTAAGACAGTGAAATTACAACTGTCAAAATAAGAATTACATATTTAATTGTCTTTTGAAAACTACCCTTAGTATATTTAGTAAAACAATCACGTTATGTTCTCGTAGAAAGGTCAATAATATGTCATAAGACATCTCGTGAAAAATTGTGTGACTTTCATCTTGTCGTCGCTAGTGGATTCCGCGAGGAAAACGAAAAAAAAACCGTCTGAAAAGTACAGACAGGAGTTGCCTCCGGTGGCATGTTCATGCGTGTCGCTTGGTTGCTACTGCGTGTCTTGCATTATCCTTTCCAAAGGACTCGTTCTCTCAAAAAATATCTGCACGAACGCTGGATGTTTTCGTACGTGATGAGCATTAGATACGATCAAGATTTTTAATTAAACGACAAAAAAAAATCAGTCGTAGGTTTTAATTTAATGAATGTAGATGTCGCTTTATCATAAAATTATATATTTGACAGTTTGTTTATGGAAATATGACGTTTTATCATAAATTTTATGTAAAAATGTTGTTTGAGAATATTTTCACACGATTTAATTTGAAATTTATGTCATCTATGACCAATATACCCGCTTTTCATCATGTTCCCATCGTCGTGGAACAATCTGGTAGAGGAGAAAGAGCTTTCGATATATATTCTAGGTAAGTGGGTTTTTAAAAATATGATACCATCTCAGAATTTCATCAAGACGCATGGATTTGCATAAAATCAAGTTTTATTCATCCCCAGATTCAAAATCTACCCTATGCCAATATGTGAAAATTATTATATAGGAAAATAACTAACCCTTATTATAAAAATTGGATAAATTGGGGCGAGTACGATTTCCGTTGCACCGCGATTCAACAAATTTCGCTTAAATAAGCCAAAATAAATCGAAAATGAGGAATGAAATTTTCTGATATCTCGCTTGGTTTTCGAGATATGGATTCTTAAAGTCATAATCAAACGGTAGTTCAAAATTCGATAAATTGGGGAGAGTACGATTTCCGTGGCGAAGTAATTCAACACATTTCGCTTAATTAAGCCAAAATAAATCGAAAATGAGGAATGAAATTTTCTGATATCTCGCTTGGTTTTCGAGATATGGATTCTTAAAGTTATAATAAAACGGTAGTTCAAAATTCGATAAATTCGGGAGAGTACGATTTCCGTGGCGAAGTGATTCAACATATTTCGCTTAATTAAGCCAAAATAAATCGAAAATGAGGAATGAAATTTTCTGATATCTCGCTTGGTTTTCGAGATATGGATTCTTAAAGTCATAATCAAACGGTAGTTCAAAATTCGATAAATTGGGGAGAGTACGATTTCCGTGGCGAAGTAATTCAACACATTTCGCTTAATTAAGCCAAAATAAATCGAAAATGAAGAATGAAATTTTCTGATATCTCGCTTGGTTTTCGAGATATGGATTCTTAAAGTTATAATAAAACGGTAGTTCAAAATTCGATAAATTCGGGAGAGTACGATTTCCGTGGCGAAGTGATTCAACATATTTCGCTTAATTAAGCCAAAATAAATCGAAAATGAAGAATGAAATTTTCTGATATCTCGCTTCGTTTTCGAGATATGGATTCTTAAAGTTATAATTAAATGTTAGTTCAAAATTCGCTTTATATATAACAGATGGCGTTCAATACATCATTTCAAATGAATATTTTATCACTTTAAATTCAATATGGAACTTGTAATTCAATAAACAAATGATTTTTTATTCAATTTTTATTTACCCTGATAATCCATATAACTTAACGTTGATGTTTTTCATAAAGAATTCGGTTGTTTTTCACTATTTATGAAATAAAAAAAATATTTAATGATAGTTTGAAGATTTAATTAGTAATTTAATGTAAAAATATCCAAAAATACGTTCTGAATGCTTTCAAAAGTTATTTATTTTTGTTTGTTTTATAATTAAAAAAACCAGACTACTGTAATATCGCTCCGAATTTATCTGTCCCCAATCTCCCCTCTCCAAACTCACCCGTTCCTCACGGACTGTGGCTTTTGGGCAAAAAATCATCACGAACTTTTTAGATTAGGTTAGGTTATGATTAGATTAGGTTAGGTTAGGTTAGGTTATGTTAGGCTACGATTAGATTAGGTTAGGTTAGGTTATGTTAGGTTAGGATTAGATTAGGTTAGGTTAGGTTAGGATTAGGTTAATTCCATCAATTAATTTAAAATAGTTTCTATCTAATTTTCACTTCAGATTACTAAAAGAACGCATAATATGTTTAATGGGACCGATAAATGATATAAGCAGCTCGTTGATAATAGCCCAACTCCTATTTCTTCAAGCGGAATCTTCTTCAAAACCAATACACATGTATATAAACTCCCCGGGTGGAGTTATTACTTCCGGTTTGGGTATTTATGATACTATGCAATACATTCTTCCACCGATAGCTACTTGGTGTGTAGGTCAAGCTTGTAGTATGGCGTCTCTACTATTAGCGGCTGGTAAGTGTCGTTTTTCTTTAATAGAAAAGCCACTCTGTATATTTAGACATCCACAAATAGCACTTGAACTACCACAATTCAATTAAATCTCATCTTTATGTTAAAACAATTATTAATCGTTGGATATTTAACGATTTCCAAAGTCATAGGACATCCACTCTATTCGCCCGATTTAGCCACGTGTTATTTTCGATTATTCTTCGATCTAAAGACACGATATTCAGAGTAGCAGCTTCTGGCGAAGAATTATGACCGATGTGGATCGAAAAGTGATTTATGTGCGACAAAACAAAAAATACTACCGCAAAGAAATGCAGAATAAATCGGGGTGGTTCAAGGGACGTTAGTTCAAAGCGAACTAAATCCAATAGAAGTTGTAGGCGCACGAAACTTTCCAATCAAATGGCCGTTCGTTTTTTTTTTTCGAAATAACTGGGAATATCTCCAACGTGGAACTGTCAATTTTGGTACTACCCGACGACAATTCAAATGGAAACGTTTTTTAACAGTTAAAACATCGAATTAATGCGGTATCGATTGAGAAATCAACTACTACACTACTACACTACTACACTACTACACTTCTATTAAACATTTTATTAACAATAATGGAAGTGCATTATCATGTATTGGGATTTTTCGTGTAAACCTTGTATAATATTGGTGTTTTGATTGTAATATAGGTACGAAAGGTATGAGGACGTCGTTGCCTAACGCTAGAATCATGATACATCAACCTTCGGGTGGTGTTGTAGGTCAAGCTACCGATATTAAGATCCAAGCTGAAGAAATATTGAAATTGAAAAAACAAATTAATTGTCTTTACGAAAAACATACTGGGATGCCTTTGGAAAAAGTGGAAGCTAGTTTGGAAAGGGATAATTTTATGACGCCTTCAGAAGCTTTATCCTTCGGTTTAATAGATAAAGTTTTAACTAAACCTCTACACAAAGATGGGATTGTGGAAACGAAAACTATATTGGATAGTTTAGTCGATATTCCTAAAACTGATACCACCGATAAAACTGAACCAAAATCACTTTAATATAAATATTTGTCGATTTTATTATATATTATATTATAAAGAAAGAAAAAAATAAACTTTAATACTGTTTAAATATTTAATTAGGATATAAATAATAATGGAATTCATTTCAAAACTTCTCGGACCACGTAATTATCTAACTGCACCATAAAATGCACGTGTTGTTCAGCCAAAATGCAGGGATTTACATGAAAATGCGGATTTCTATTAAGAAACTTTGTTAATCTGATTACCTAAGTTAGAAACGTATATTCCTTGATTAAATTTCAAATGTTCAAAAAAAAACATTTACGGTTATGTAAATTATTTATTATCGTACGCCATTTTGGCCACATTTTTCAATTGCGCCGACATGGAGGGTCCCGTTTCCGATACCAAATTATGGAAATGACCATCGGGAGTTTGTAGAAGTTTATGGGGATGGTCGAATTCTACTATATTACCGTAACTCATCACCAGAACTTTATCGGAATCCATGATGGTGTTCAATCTGTGCGCGATGGTAAGAACCGTACAGTTCTTGAATCTTTTACGTATGGTTAGTTGGATAAGCGCGTCCGTTCTGCAATAGATAAACCAAACAAATATTTATGTATATTATAATTACAAAAGGGACGTCGTTTCGGTGTTTGTTTAGAATTATGATGTTTCAAAAATATTTCAAGGCTATTTGGCAATTTGGAATGAGGTGAGATCAAGTTCGGACTCCAATAGTAGATCGAAACATGCTCTTGGTCTAAAAGTATATTGAGATGTGAAGGTGGATCAAGTTTCAGGTCTAAAAAAGAGTCTTCGAAGTCAAAAACTGCAATTGGATCTAATCTAGATCATGTTTAAGATCTTATAGTAGTTCAATATGAAATTATCTAGTCTAAAAGTAGGTTAAGACATAAAAGTAGATCAAGTTTCAGGTTTAAAAGTGTCTCTTAGATGTCTAAAACTTAATCTGGATCTAAAAGAAAATTTAGTTCAACTTTGTTCTAATTTATAAGTTTAAAAGTATACCTAGATCATGTTCAAGGTTCAATAGTAGTTCAAAATGAAATTATAGGTCTAAAAGTAGGTTAAAAAGTAAAAGTAGATCAAGTTTTAGGTCTGAAAGTGTCTCTTCGAGGTCTAAAAATTGAACTAGATTTAATAGAAAATCTAGTTCAATTTTGTTCTAATTTATAAGTTTAAAAGTAAACCTAGAACATGTTCAAGGTTCAATAGTAGTTCAAAATGAAATTATAGGTCTAAAAGTAGGTTAAAAAGTAAAAGTAGATCAAGTTTTAAGTCTGAAAGTGTCTCTTCGAGGTCTAAAAATTGAACTAGATTTAATAGAAAATCTAGTTCAATTTTGTTCTAATTTATAAGTTTAAAAGTAAACCTAGAACATGTTCAAGGTTCAATAGTAGTTCAAAATGAAATTATAGGTCTAAAAGTAGGTTAAAAAGTAAAAGTAGATCAAGTTTTAGGTCTGAAAGTGTCTCTTCGAGGTCTAAAAATTGAACTAGATTTAATAGAAAATCTAGTTCAATTTTGTTCTAATTTATAAGTTTAAAAGTAAACCTAGAACATGTTCAAGGTTCAATAGTAGTTCAAAATGAAATTATAGGTCTAAAAGTAGGTTAAAAAGTAAAAGTAGATCAAGTTTTAGGTCTGAAAGTGTCTCTTCGAGGTCTAAATCTTAATCTAGATCTAATAGAAAATCTAGTTTAACTTTGTTCTATTTTATAAGTTTAAAACTGAAGCTACGTCTAGTTTAATGTCTAATAGTAGTTCAAAATTAACTTGTAGGTCTAAACGTAGGTTATAGAAATAAAAGTAGATCAAGTTTCAGGTCTAAAAGTGTCTCTCAGAGGTCTAAAACTGTATCTAGATCTAATAGAGAATCTAGTTAACTTAGCTTTAACTTCTAAGTTTAAAACTGAAGCTAGGTCTAGTTTAATGTCGAAAAGTAGGTTGAGATTTGAAAGCGAATCAAGTTTCAGTTCTAAAACTATAACTAGATCTACTAGAGAATCTAGTTCATATCAAGAATTGAACTTAGATCTAAAAGTTGACCAAAATCAGGTTCCAAGTTTAAATGTTCATCAAGATCATGTCCAACGTTTGAAAGTAGATAAATTTTACGTTCTAAAGGTCTAGATCTAGATAAAGGAGTGGTTCTAGATAATCCATTACGTTGTAGACCAAATAATCAATAGGAATTATGTTTTGAAGCTAAAATAGATCGATGCTGTATTCTAAAAAGCTGTAGGTCTAACTAGAATTGAAACAAAATCAATTTACAGTTATTTACACCATTTTTGACAGTTTTTTCTGCACCTAATGTAGTTCCTTACATATTTAGAGCTATTTTAGAAATGAATTTTCTCATGTAAATGTCCTAACATGTAGTTCTTAACGGATTTAGTCCTACAAGGAGATATTGCTTTTATCTTTATAATTGGACCAATTTCACCGAGATAATCCTCGTATATGATTCAAAATCTTCTTACCTATGATCCACGTTAGCAGTAGCTTCGTCCAGTATTAAAATTTTATTATTTTTCAAAATAGCTCTTGCTAAACATAACAATTGTCTTTGGCCCAAACTGAAATTGCTACCGCCTTCCGCCACCTTGAAATCCAATGAATTTACTACGTCTTTCATTTCTACCTGGAGAAATAACGTACTCTAAGTGGTGTTTTTCCAATAATTTCGACTTATTTACCTGCTCTAATACGTCCCAAATTTGTCTATCATCATATTCACCCAACGGATCTAAATTGTATCTCAAACTTTCCGAAAACAGAACCGGTTCTTGAGGAATTATGGAAATTCTTTTCCTCAAATCGGTTAGGCCTAATTTAGTAGTATCAACCCCATCGATAAATATGCTTCCTTCTATAGTAGTTAATCGGAATAGAGCTGCCGTTAGGGACGATTTACCAGCACCAGTTCTACCAACTATACCAATCTAGAATTCAAACGATTATCGTTGATATAACGAACGGAATGTTAATGGAGAATTACCTTTTCACCTGGCATCGCGAAGAAATTCAAATTATTCAAAACGGGCGGTTCGTTTTCCACATACTTCAACGACAGATTTCGAAACTCGATTCGACCTCTTCTGGGCCAATTTTCTTTAGGACTTTTACCTAATAACACAAACAACTTCGACGAAATTTCTTTTACTAATGTAGTAACTCACCTTTTGGACTTTCGAAAGGACCTTCTTGGTCTAATTTAGTGTATTGGAGTATCCTTTCCACGCTTGTCATTTGATTGATAACCTCTGCGGTCTGTCTCATACCATATTGTAACATACCGGTTAGCGCCATGCATTGGGATATGGCTAGACCGGCTAAACTACCGTTAACGTTAGAATCTATAAAATAAAAATCTTCCTCGGTGTATTCTGTTCTTCTGTATAGAGAGTTAAAATATACTTACAAACATCTAAAATGACTAATCCATAGGTTACTACGGCTAGAAATACGATTGCTATCAGATCCAACCACAAACCGAAACAATTTATGCAAGCTATTGTTAAATACCATGCGGAAGTATGGACATCCTGTATAATAAAGCGAAGAAAACAATAAAATGAGATCTAGAGATGAAGATGAATTGGAAATAGAGAAATTGGTTTACTCAAAAAAGCAAATTCATTTCATATCTATCGGAAATCTTTCATTTTACGTATCTGTGAGGTAAAGCAGATTTTGAGTGTTCTAGAATGATAAAGAATGAGCTATAGAGCTCTTATAATGAGTTAAAAACTGAGAAATCAAATTGGAATATTACTTTACCAAAAAAGACATAAATTCAATCGATATCTACCGGAAATCTTTAAGCTGACTTATATATGAGGAAAAGCAGATTATGAGTGTTCTAGAGATGATAGAGAATGACCTATAGAGCTCTTATAATGAGTTAGAAACTTAGAAATCAAATTGGAATGTTACTTTACTAAAAAAGACAGAAATTCAATCGATATCTACCGGAAATCTTTAAGCTGACTTATATATGAGTAAAAGCAGATTATGAGTGTTCTAGAGATGATAGAGACAGAGCTATAGAGCTCTTAAAATGAGTTAAAAACAGAGAAATCAAATTAGAATGTTACTTTACTAAAGAAGACAGAAATTCAATCGATATCTATCGGAAATCTTTAAACTGACTTATATATGAGGAAAAGCAGATTATGAGTGTTCTAGAGATGATAGAGAATGACCTATAGAGCTCTTATAATGAGTTAGAAACTTAGAAATCAAATTGGAATGTTACTTTACTAAAAAAGACAGAAATTCAATCGATATCTATCGGAAATCTTTAAACTGACTTATATATGAGTAAAAGCAGATTATGAGTGTTCTAGAGATGATGGAGACAGAGCTATAGAGCTCTTAAAATGAGTTAAAAACAGAGAAATCAAATTGGAATATTACTTTACCAAAAAAGACATAAATTCAATCGATATCTACCGGAAATCTTTAAGCTGACTTATATATGAGGAAAAGCAGATTATGAGTGTTCTAGAGATGATAGAGAATGACCTATAGAGCTCTTATAATGAGTTAGAAACTTAGAAATCAAATTGGAATGTTACTTTACTAAAAAAGACAGAAATTCAATCGATATCTACCGGAAATCTTTAAGCTGACTTATATATGAGGAAAAGCAGATTATGAGTGTTCTAGAGATGATAGAGAATGACCTATAGAGCTCTTATAATGAGTTAGAAACTTAGAAATCAAATTGGAATGTTACTTTACTAAAAAAGACAGAAATTCAATCGATATCTATCGGAAATCTTTAAACTGACTTATATATGAGTAAAAGCAGATTATGAGTGTTCTAGAGATGATGGAGACAGAGCTATAGAGCTCTTAAAATGAGTTAAAAACAGAGAAATCAAATTGGAATGTTACTTTACTAAAGAAGACAGAAATTCAATCGATATCTATCGGAAATCTTTAAACTGACTTATATATGAGTAAAAGCAGATTATGAGTGTTCTAGAGATGATGGAGACAGAGCTATAGAGCTCTTAAAATGAGTTAAAAACAGAGAAATCAAATTGGAATGTTACTTTACTAAAGAAGACAGAAATTCAATCGATATCTATCGGAAATCTTTAAACTGACTTATATATGAGGAAAAGCAGATTATGAGTGTTCTAGAGATGATAGAGAATGACCTATAGAGCTCTTATAATGAGTTAGAAACTTAGAAATCAAATTGGAATGTTACTTTACTAAAAAAGACAGAAATTCAATCGATATCTATCGGAAATCTTTAAACTGACTTATATATGAGTAAAAGCAGATTATGAGTGTTCTAGAGATGATGGAGACAGAGCTATAGAGCTCTTAAAATGAGTTAAAAACAGAGAAATCAAATTAGAATGTTACTTTACTAAAGAAGACAGAAATTCAATCGATATCTATCGGAAATCTTTAAACTGACTTATATATGAGTAAAAGCAGATTATGAGTGTTCTAGAGATGATGGAGACAGAGCTATAGAGCTCTTAAAATGAGTTAAAAACAGAGAAATCAAATTGGAATGTTACTTTACTAAAGAAGACAGAAATTCAATCGATATCTATCGGAAATCTTTAAACTGACTTATATATGAGGAAAAGCAGATTATGAGTGTTCTAGAGATGATAGAGAATGACCTATAGAGCTCTTATAATGAGTTAGAAACTTAGAAATCAAATTGGAATGTTACTTTACTAAAAAAGACAGAAATTCAATCGATATCTATCGGAAATCTTTAAACTGACTTATATATGAGTAAAAGCAGATTATGAGTGTTCTAGAGATGATGGAGACAGAGCTATAGAGCTCTTAAAATGAGTTAAAAACAGAGAAATCAAATTGGAATGTTACTTTACTAAAGAAGACAGAAATTCAATCGATATCTATCGGAAATCTTTAAACTGACTTATATATGAGTAAAAGCAGATTATGAGTGTTCTAGAGATGATGGAGACAGAGCTATAGAGCTCTTAAAATGAGTTAAAAACAGAGAAATCAAATTAGAATGTTACTTTACTAAAGAAGACAGAAATTCAATCGATATCTATCGGAAATCTTTAAACTCACGTATATATGAGTAAAAGCAGATTATGAGTATTCTAGAAATTATAGAAAATGAGCTATAGAGCTCTTATAATGAGTTAAAAACAGAGAAATCAAATTGGAATGTTACTTTACTAAAGAAGACAGAAATTCAATCGATATCTATCGGAAATCTTTAAACTGACTTATATATGAGTAAAAGCAGATTATGAGTGTTCTAGAGATGATGGAGACAGAGCTATAGAGCTCTTAAAATGAGTTAAAAACAGAGAAATCAAATTAGAATGTTACTTTACTAAAGAAGACAGAAATTCAATCGATATCTATCGGAAATCTTTAAACTCACGTATATATGAGTAAAAGCAGATTATGAGTATTCTAGAAATTATAGAAAATGAGCTATAGAGCTCTTATAATGAGTTAAAAACTGAGAAATCAAATTGGAATATTACTTTACCAAAAAAGACATAAATTCAATCGATATCTACCGGAAATCTTTAAGCTGACTTATATATGAGGAAAAGCAGATTATGAGTGTTTTAGATATAATAGAGAATGAGCTATAGAGCTCTTATAATGAGTTAAAAACTGAGAAATCAAATTGGAATGTTACTTTACTAAAAAAGACAGAAATTCAATCGATATCTATTGGAAATCTTTAAACTGACTAAATAAGAGGAAAAGTAGATTATGAGTGTTCTAGAGATGATAGAGAATGAGCTATTGAGCTCTTAAAATGAGTTAAAAAGGTTATGAGTGCTCTAAATATGCTGATAAATGAGCTAGGAGCTTCTAAAATGAGTTTAAAAATGAGAAATAATATTTAGATTTAACAGAAAGCTTATAGAAGTGGAAATATGAAAAGTTCAGGACAAGGTTTTTCATACATATTTATATCAAATACCTGATGATGATCGAATTCTTCTCTGAGCATTTCCTCAGCTTTACAAGCTCTTATCGTAGCCATTCCGTTTAAAGTGGAATTCACATGAGAAAAAACAGGAGATTTCGCTAAAAAATACAAAAAAAAAATAGGAATTTTCCATTAAAATGTATCAACTTATTTACCTATTCCTTCGACGTGTTTCAAAACTTTAGCCGTCAAAATATACCACGAATTGAATTTTATGAATACTATTCCCAAAATAACTATAGCAATAATCATAACAGGACTCGAAACTGCTATATTCACCAATATACCAGCCACTAATAAAAGCAACTGCAACAAACAACATAACCTCAATATTTACCTCCTATAAATATTTTTCTTAGTGTAAGGACAAGTCTTACCGCCACGGCGTCATGTAGAGCCCTCGGTAGGACTTCGTCTATAGCTCCCATATCCTTTGAAAACCTATTTAGTATCCTGCCGCTCGGATTCGTATCGAAAAACCTCATCGGAGCTTTCAATAACGAATTAAACATCTCGGAATGTAAATTCATCGAAGACATCATACAAGCTTTGAAAAACAAAAAAGTCCGGCTCATAATGAATATTATCGACGATATTATCAGGGCCGTATACAGATAAATAGCGCTGGTTGTTTTAATCAAGAACTGTAGTTTCCCGTGGACCAAAACCGAATCGTATATCCCCTTGGAATCGTATCTGTACAAAGGGGGCGGTGTTTGATTCGAATTAAAACCTCCCATGATGTTCAGATAATACGGTTCGATCGCTTTTTCGTTTGGCGGGCCTAGTACCACGAAAGAACCAGGTAAATGACGCATTTGCTCTTCGTTAGACCTTAAAATATATCAAATCACATCTAAGGGGTGGAAATTTATTATATACTATTTAAAACATTTAGTTTTCTTACCAATAAGTAACCCATTGATCTGTGGTGGTGGTTAATCCTTGCGATACAATCAACAATAAAAATAGAGATATCAAAACGCAGCTATTACGAACGGATTGTATATAATTTTTGAAAGGTTTTGCGTTTGGATCATTACCGGATTCTTCATCGTCGAATTGGTTATTTTCCGCCACGTCGAAGCAGTCGGATAAATCACTCTAAAATTGGAAGTTTCGCGTTAAAATCTTTCGAAAGATTTGACTTGGTATAGAAAATGATTCGAGGGAGTTAAATCTGTCAAAATGGGGTCCACGACGAAGCTAAAACTGTTCTGGTACATGTTGGTTGTACATGGGATCTTCCATCTAAGATACTCCACTGGATATTTACCACGTTGGTTAAACATCCATTCAATTCCTACGACGACAACCAGGACCTTTGAAGTCCTACTAGATCTTCCATCTGGTTTATTATTTTCGTTAGCAGTGACTAAGAGGGTGAAACCTCCGGGTCTGCTATACTAAATAACGACTCAAGGACAAAACACCAAAAAAACTTCGACCACAAAGTCCAGGAATAGAAAATGATTCGAGGGAGTTAAATCTGTCAAAATGGGGTCCACGACGAAGCTAAAACTGTTCTGGTACATGTTGGTTGTACATGGGATCTTCCATTTAAGATACTCCACTGGATATTTACCACGTTGGTTAAACATCCATTCAATTCGTACGACGACAACCAGGACCTTTGAAGTCCTACTAGATCTTCCATCTGGTTTATTATTTTCGTTAGCAGTGACTAAGAGGGTGAAACCTCCGGGTCTGCTATACTAAATAACGACTCAAGGACAAAACACCAAAAAAACTTCGACCACAAAGTCCAGGAATAGAAAATGATTCGAGGGAGTTAAATCTGTCGAATGGGGTTCACGACGAAGCTCAAACTCTAGTCATAAAACTGTTCTGGTACATGTAGAATTGCTCTTGGTTGTACATGGGATCTTCCATCTAAGATATTCACCAAATTGGTCTAGATCTTCCATCTGGTTTATTATTTTCGTTAGCAGTGACTAAGAGGGTGAAACCTCCGGGTCTGCTATACTAAATAACGACTCAAGGACAAAACACCAAAAAAACTTCGACCACAAAGTCCAGGAATAAAAAATGATTCGAGGGAGTTAAATCTGTCAAAATGGGTTCCACGACGAAGCTAAAACTGTTCTGGTACATGTTGGTTGTACATGGGATCTTCCATCTAAGATACTCCACTGGATATTTACCACGTTGGTTAAACATCCATTCAATTCGTACGACGACAACCAGGACCTTTGAAGTCCTACTAGATCTTCCATCTGGTTTATTATTTTCGTTAGCAGTGACTAAGAGGGTGAAACCTCCGGGTCTGCTATACTAAATAACGACTCAAGGACAAAACACCAAAAAAACTTCGACCACAAAGTCCAGGAATAAAAAATGATTCGAGGGAGTTAAATCTGTCAAAATGGGTTCCACGACGAAGCTAAAACTGTTCTGGTACATGTTGGTTGTACATGGGATCTTCCATTTAAGATACTCCACTGGATATTTACCACGTTGGTTAAACATCCATTCAATTCCTACGACGACAACCAGGACCTTTGAAGTCCTACTAGATCTTCCATCTGGTTTATTATTTTCGTTAGCAGTGACTAAGAGGGTGAAACCTCCGGGTCTGCTATACTAAATAACGACTCAAGGACAAAACACCAAAAAAACTTCGACCACAAAGTCCAGGAATAGAAAATGATTCGAGGGAGTTAAATCTGTCAAAATGGGTTCCACGACGAAGCTAAAACTGTTCTGGTACATGTTGGTTGTACATGGGATCTTCCATTTAAGATACTCCACTGGATATTTACCACGTTGGTTAAACATCCATTCAATTCCTACGACGACAACCAGGACCTTTGAAGTCCTACTAGATCTTCCATCTGGTTTATTATTTTCGTTAGCAGTGACTAAGAGGGTGAAACCTCCGGGTCTGCTATACTAAATAACGACTCAAGGACAAAACACCAAAAAAACTTCGACCACAAAGTCCAGGAATAGAAAATGATTCGAGGGAGTTAAATCTGTCAAAATGGGGTCCACGATGAAGCTAAAACTGTTTTGGTACATGTTGGTTGTACACGGGATCTTCCATCTAAGATACTCCACTGGATATTTACCACGTTGGTTAAACATCCATTCAATTCGTACGACGACAACCAGGACCTTTGAAGTCCTACTAGATCTTCCATCTGGTTTATTATTTTCGTTAGCAGTGACTAAGAGGGTCTGCTATACTAAATAAACGACTCCAGGACAAAACAACTTTATATCGATTGATAATTAAGTAGATTTGAATACTTACCCACGACATTGACATTCCGGTGAGATCTGTATGTGACGAATCGGATTTTTTCCTCATCGACACCGTTGTGGAATGCCTTCTACTAATATCAGATACTTCGCTTTCCGAATCGATGATATAATCTTGTTTGAGATCGGTTTCATCGGCGGAAACTAAAAGTTTCGCAAATTCCGTCGTGTTTTCCAGAAGTTCGTCGAAACTACCTTGAGCTTCGATGACACCCTGTAAATTTAAAATTACCGTTAAATCAAATTCGATTATTTCATTTTAATACTCACATTATTAACGACGACTATTAAATCGGCTTTCTTCAAATATTGCAATTGATGCGTAACTAAAATTCTCGTTTTTTGTTGTAAATAATGATGTATACATTGATCGAATAATTGTTTACCGACTTGTGTATCGACGGCCGATAAAGGATCGTCTAATAAATAAATATCCGCTTGTCTATAAACAGCTCTGGCTAGGTTAATCCTTGCTCTTTGTCCCCCGCTCAAAGACACTCCTTTCTCTCCAACAATAGTCCTGTCGCCGTGGGGAAACTGCTCGAAATCCTTCTCCAAAGCGCACACTTTAACAATTTTCTTATATCTTTTTCTTTCGTATCTTTGACCGAACAGTATATTATTACGAACAGTCGATTGAAACAACCATGGTTCTTGAGAACTGTACGATACGTCTCCTCCTATTTGAATCCTACCGCATTTCTTAGGTAATTCTCCAAGCAGAAGCTAACAATTAAAAAATTAATACAGTTACTATCGTAAATAATTGAAACGTCACTTGATAAACCGTGCGATTAACTAGGAAAAACCACAAAATCATTTCAACGCTCGTAGAAAGATTCGTCTTTTAATCCAGTAGTCACAGGGGGTTATATCTGGACTATACGGTGGACGAGGAAGCTACACGAAGTGTAAAACGCCCTTTTGGGGATAATTAATGAACGATATTTAATGCGAATCTCGAACAATTGAAGTAGTAACCTTCCGAGTTGATTGTTATGGTTTTGGACCTAGTTCACCGACCGCAGTCCACTCGGATGATGATGGTTTTGATTCCTTAGTGAAGTATCGATGTCTTCTGACACGTTTATAGTTTCAGCGTGGATTTTTGAGGGTTTTTTCGATGCGTAACCACCTCGATTGAACGACCAGAACGTTCACCATCTGTACGACCACGTTTGAACCGAACAAACCGATGGAAAAATGATTTTTTTTCGATGGATCGCACGATTTATCTAATAATGTTGTATCTACCTGTAAAATGGAGCTTTTCCCCGCACCGACCGGTCCGACGATTGCGCAAAGCGTACCAGATCTGACATTTATATTAATATCTCTTAAAGTATTTCCCGTATCCGTCCAAGAAGCGTAAACGTTGGATAGTACGACACCGTTAGTGTCCGCATCTTCTATAACGTCTTCTGCGCGTTCTTCCATGAGTAAAAATTCTTGTAAACGTTTTATCGATATCCAAGATTCGGCGCCGATGCTTACCGCTAATGGGTAACCGTACCCCATCACAACTCTGAGTACGTTGTAGGTTTGAGCGACCGTGAATACTTTTTCGGCCGATATATAATTTCCTGGAAAGTAAACGGGTATATCAAAGTGGTATGGTTGTGATATGGTATGATTCGTGTTTACCGAGGCAAATATAACAAACGAGAGTGAAATAAACGGCTAGTTTGTCGACGAATAATGTACAACCACTGTACACCCCTCGTAGATACGATGCCGAAGTGACGACTTTCATTTCGACGGCTCTAACGACTCTAATTAGTTTTTCGAACGCGTTTTCCCAAGCGTACATTTTGATCACTTGTATTCCGGATATTATTTCGCTCATTAATTTGACTCTGTTATCAGTTTTTTTGGAAATGCTTGTTCTCAATCTTCCCACGTATTTCGTTAAGAAACCTGAAGAGGAAAATTTTTTTTTTTTTGACGGTGATATTAGTCGGATATTGATGATATATCGAACCTTGTATGGGGATTGTTAATAATACCATGGAGACGATTCCCACTAATGATGATACGCCGACTTGATTCCAGACGATCAGAAGCAGTACTATGAGTTGGAAGGGCATCACCCATACGGTATGAAGAGTCGGTAAGACTAAATCGAAACGATTCACGTCATTGGATAGTAGATTGACGATTTTACCAGCTGCTGTTTGACCCAAAGCTTTTTGATTCAATCTTGTTATCTGAAATGACAATCATTAAATCGCACGAGCTCAAGCTAACAAAAAAGAAAGACATTTTAAGTGATTCTAAGTCATTCTAAGTCGTTCTAAGTCGTTCTAAGTCGTTCTAAGTCGTTCTAAGTCGTTCTAAAGTAATTCTAAATGATTCTAAATGATTCTAAAAGATTCTAAATGATTCTAAACGATTCTAAATGATTCTAAATGATTCTAAATGATTCTAAATGATTCTAAATGATTCTAAATGATTCTAAATGATTCTAAATGATTCTAAATGATTCTAAATGATTCTAAATGATTCTAAATGGTTCTAAACGATTCTAAATGATTCTAAATGATTCTAAACGATTCTAAATGATTTTAAATGATTCTAAATGATTCTAAACGATTCTAAACGATTCTAAATGATTCTAAATGATTCTAAGTAATTCTAAAGTAATTCTAAATGATTCTAAATGATTCTAAATGATTCTAAATGGTTCTAAATGATTCTAAATGATTCTAAATGATTCTAAATGATTCTAAATGGTTCTAAAAGATTCTAAATGATTCTAAACGATTCTAAACGATTCTAAATGATTCTAAAGTAATTCTAAATGATTCTAAATGATTCTAAATGATTCTAAATGATTCTAAATGATTCTAAATGATTCTAAATGATTCTAAATGATTCTAAATGATTTCGAATATAAGCTCAATATCTATAATTCTCTAAACAATGTAAAGTTTTTTATAAACTTATATTTTCCTAGTAACATTTTAATTTTTCACTAATATCTATCGAATCCTGCAACCAAAAGTTTTTTCGTTGTAATTTCTAGTATTTAGAGGAAAGTCTTCTCAATTGGTGAAATTTTTTAATTCCAAGCACCGTAATTCCGTAATATACAGGGTGATAAAGTTGACTTTTATTTTTTATTTCCCATTTTGATGTTTAGCATTTTTGACGCTCTGTATCTCATAATAGATAACTTTCAACGACGTTACTGACTATTCACTACGTAGTTACATCCTTTTTGTCTAATAATTCGGAATATAAGCTCAGTATCTCTTATTTTCTGTACATTGTGATTTTTTAAAATAAATTCCTATTTTCCAAATAACATTTTTAAGAACGTGACACAATCTTATCATTCCACTTATATCTTCCAAACTCTAGAACTTATAGTTTTATTCTTATAATATCTAGATTCTACGAAAAATTCTCTACAAAATGTGGAATTTACAAATTCCCAATACGACAATTTTCGAATATACAAGGTTTCAAAGTTAACTTTTCAAATTTATCACCAAAAAGTCTTAAATGGTTAAAGAATCACTTATATTTTTATGTGAATAACTAAATTTTTTTTACCTTTCTGTAAATTAAGGACGATGTCGATGTCCTGATCCTCATTCCTATCGCCTGCATGGCAAAATTTGTGTGATGTATACAAAAAACACTAACAATCGAAACTAGAATTAACCCAGTACTATATAGATACATATTCATGTTTCTAGTTGGTGATTTTTCTTTATTGAACAATATTATTAATTGCGCTAAAAATATCGGTTTCAATGATCTAAAATTAAATTGAAAATCAAGTAAAATAGTGGACGAAAACATCGATAAACTTACATTAGTATGACATTAGCGTAAAACCAAAGAATTCCGTACAAAAGAAACTCGCAACTGAATAGTTTCATCAACGGTTTCAATAAACTCGGTTTGCACTTTTTCTCTTTCGCTCTGCATAGTTCATTTTCCCAATATTCTTCAAGATTATCAGCTAAATCCTCTGATTTATCCTTATCTAATATTCGACATAAATCTTTTATGCTCAAACTATGGTTGATACCACGTTTTATTATTGGTAAGAGCCATCTAAAAAATCAAATTTAATTGAACGATTAATCATAGAGGGGAAATGCCCAAGAAGCAGATCTTTAACTAGATGCTAGACCAAACGAAGCCCTTAATAAATACGAGACTAGAACCATAGTTTTCTCATATACAGGATGTTGAAGTTGACTTTAATTTTTTAATACTCATTTTGAAATTTAGCTTTTTTGACGCCCTGTATCTCATAATAGATTGTTTTAATATCTGTAATGATTATTTTTTTTTGCAGATAAATCCTTTTTGAATGAAAATTCTGAATATAAGCTCAATATCTCTCATTCTCTAAACAATGTGAAGTTTTTTATAAACCTATATTTTCCTAGTGATATTTTGAAAATCATGACATCGTCTTATTATTTCACCAATATCTATCTAATCCTTCAACCAAAAGTTTTATCATTGTGATTTTCAGTTTTTAGACGAAATTCTCTTCAATTAGTGGAATTTTCAAATTTTAAACACTATAGTTTCCTATTATACAGGGGGGTCGAAGTTGACTTTTATTTTTCAACTCTCATTTTGAAATTTAGCTTTTTTGACGCCCTGTATCTCATAATAGATTCTTTTAATATCTATAATGATTATTTTTTCTTGCAGATAAATCCTTTTTGAATGAAAATTCTGAATATAAGCTCAATACCTCTCATTCTCTAAACAATGTAAAGTTTTTTATAAACCTATATTTTACTAGTGATATTTTGAAAATCATGACATTGTCTTATTATTTCTCTAATAACTATCGAATCCTTCAACTAAAAGTTTTGTCATTGTAATTTCCAGTTTTTAGACGAAATTCTCTTCAATTAGTGGAATTTTCAAATTTTAAACACTATAGTTTCCTATTATACAGGGGGGTCAAAGTTGACTTTTATTTTTCAACTCTCATTTTGAAATTTAGCTTTTTTGACGCCCTGTATCTCATAATAGATTGTTTTAATATCTGTAATGATTATTTTTTCTTGCAGATAAATCCTTTTTGTATGGAAATTACGAAAATAAGCTCAATATCTCTCATTCTCTAAACAATGTAAAGTTTTTTATAAACCTATATTTTCCTAGTGATATTTTGAAAATCATGACATCGTCTTATTATTTCACCAATATCTATCGAATCCTTCAACCAAAAGTTTTATCATTGTAATTTTCAGTTTTTAGACAAAATTCTCTTCAATTAGTGGAATTTTCAAATTTTAAACACTATAGTTTCCTATTATACAGGGGGGTCGAAGTTGACTTTTATTTTTCAACTCTCATTTTGATGTTTAGCTTTTTTGACGCCCTGTATCTCATAATAGATTCTTTTAATATCTATAATGATTATTTTTTCTTGCAGATAAATCCTTTTTGAATGAAAATTCTGAATATAAGCTCAATATCTCTCATTCTCTAAACAATGTAAAGTTTTTTATAAACCTATATTTTCCTAGTGATATTTTGAAAATCATGACATTGTCTTATTATTTCTCTAATAACTATCGAATCCTTCAACCAAAAGTTTTATCATTGTAATTTCCAGTTTGTAGACGAAATTCTCTTCAATTAGTGGAATTTTCAAATTCTAAGCACTATAGTTTCCCAATATACAGGAGGGTCAAAGTTGACTTTGATTTTTTAGTTCTCATTTTGATTTTATGCTTTTTGACGCCCTGTATCTCACATTATATTTCTCTAATGACGTTACTGATTATTTTTCTTGTAGATACATCCTTCTTGTTCAATATTCCAGAATATGAGCTCAATATCTTTCATTCTCTAAGCATTATGAATATTTTTATCAACCTATATTTTCCTAGTAACATTTTGAAAATTATGACATCGTTCTATTATTTCACCAATATCTATCGAATCCTTCAACTAAAAGTTTTGTCATTATAATATCCATTTTTTAGAAGAAATTCTCTCCAAATGGTGAATTTTTCAGATTCTAAGCACCATAGTTTCCCAATATACAGGAGGGTCAAAGTTGACTTTGATTTTTTAGTTTTCATTTTGATTTTATGCTTTTTGACGCCCTGTATCTCACAATAGATTTCTTTAATGACGTTACTGATTATTATTCTTATAGATACATCCTTTTTGTTCAATATTCCAAAATATGAGCTCAATATCTTTTATTCTCTAAGCATTATGAATATTTTTATCAACCTATATTTTCCTAGTAACATTTTGAAAATTATGACATCGTTCTATTATTTCACCAATATCTATCGAATCCTTCAACTAAAAGTTTTGTCATTATAATATCCATTTTTTAGAAGAAATTCTCTCCAAATGGTGAATTTTTCAGATTCTAAGCACCATAGTTTCCCAATATACAGGAGGGTCAAAGTTGACTTTGATTTTTTAGTTTTCATTTTGATTTTATGCTTTTTGACGCCCTGTATCTCACAATAGATTTCTTTAATGACGTTACTGATTATTATTCTTATAGATACATCCTTTTTGTTCAATATTCCAAAATATGAGCTCAATATCTTTTATTCTCTAAGCATTATGAATATTTTTATCAACCTATATTTTCCTAGTAACATTTTGAAAATTATGACATCGTTCTATTATTTCACCAATATCTATCGAATCCTTCAACTAAAAGTTTTGTCATTATAATATCCATTTTTTAGAAGAAATTCTCTCCAAATGGTGAATTTTTCAGATTCTAAGCACCATAGTTTCCCAATATACAGGAGGGTCAAAGTTGACTTTGATTTTTTAGTTTTCATTTTGATTTTATGCTTTTTGACGCCCTGTATCTCACAATAGATTTCTTTAATGACGTTATTGATTATTATTCTTATAGATACATCCTTTTTGTTCAATATTCCAAAATATGAGCTCAATATCTTTCATTCTCTAAGCATTATGAATATTTTTATCAACCTATATTTTCCTAGTAACATTTTGAAAATTATGACATCGTTCTATTATTTCACCAATATCTATCGAATCCTTCAACTAAAAGTTTTGTCATTATAATATCCATTTTTAAGAAGAAATTCTCTCCAAATGGTGAATTTTTCAGATTCTAAGCACCATAGTTTCCCAATATACAGGAGGGTCAAAGTTGACTTTGATTTTTTAGTTTTCATTTTGATTTTATGCTTTTTGACGCCCTGTATCTCACAATAGATTTCTTTAATGACGTTACTGATTATTATTCTCATAGATACATCCTTTTTGTTCAATATTCCAAAATATGAGCTCAATATCTTTTATTCTCTAAGCATTATGAATATTTTTATCAACCTATATTTTCCTAGTAACATTTTGAAAATTATGACATCGTTCTATTATTTCACCAATATCTATCGAATCCTTCAACTAAAAGTTTTGTCATTATAATATCCATTTTTTAGAAGAAATTCTCTCCAAATGGTGAATTTTTCAGATTCTAAGCACCATAGTTTCCCAATATACAGGAGGGTCAAAGTTGACTTTGATTTTTTAGTTTTCATTTTGATTTTATGCTTTTTGACGCCCTGTATCTCACAATAGATTTCTTTAATGACGTTACTGATTATTATTCTTATAGATACATCCTTTTTGTTCAATATTCCAAAATATGAGCTCAATATCTTTTATTCTCTAAGCATTATGAATATTTTTATCAACCTATATTTTCCTAGTAACATTTTGAAAATTATGACATCGTTCTATTATTTCACCAATATCTATCGAATCCTTCAACTAAAAGTTTTGTCATTATAATATCCATTTTTTAGAAGAAATTCTCTCCAAATGGTGAATTTTTCAGATTCTAAGCACCATAGTTTCCCAATATACAGGAGGGTCAAAGTTGACTTTGATTTTTTAGTTTTCATTTTGATTTTATGCTTTTTGACGCCCTGTATCTCACAATAGATTTCTTTAATGACGTTACTGATTATTATTCTTATAGATACATCCTTTTTGTTCAATATTCCAAAATATGAGCTCAATATCTTTTATTCTCTAAGCATTATGAATATTTTTATCAACCTATATTTTCCTAGTAACATTTTGAAAATTATGACATCGTTCTATTATTTCACCAATATCTATCGAATCCTTCAACTAAAAGTTTTGTCATTATAATATCCATTTTTTAGAAGAAATTCTCTCCAAATGGTGAATTTTTCAGATTCTAAGCACCATAGTTTCCCAATATACAGGAGGGTCAAAGTTGACTTTGATTTTTTAGTTTTCATTTTGATTTTATGCTTTTTGACGCCCTGTATCTCACAATAGATTTCTTTAATGACGTTATTGATTATTATTCTTATAGATACATCCTTTTTGTTCAATATTCCAAAATATGAGCTCAATATCTTTCATTCTCTAAGCATTATGAATATTTTTATCAACCTATATTTTCCTAGTAACATTTTGAAAATTATGACATCGTTCTATTATTTCACCAATATCTATCGAATCCTTCAACTAAAAGTTTTGTCATTATAATATCCATTTTTAAGAAGAAATTCTCTCCAAATGGTGAATTTTTCAGATTCTAAGCACCATAGTTTCCCAATATACAGGAGGGTCAAAGTTGACTTTGATTTTTTAGTTTTCATTTTGATTTTATGCTTTTTGACGCCCTGTATCTCACAATAGATTTCTTTAATGACGTTACTGATTATTATTCTCATAGATACATCCTTTTTGTTCAATATTCCAAAATATGAGCTCAATATCTTTTATTCTCTAAGCATTATGAATATTTTTATCAACCTATATTTTCCTAGTAACATTTTGAAAATTATGACATCGTTCTATTATTTCACCAATATCTATCGAATCCTTCAACTAAAAGTTTTGTCATTATAATATCCATTTTTTAGAAGAAATTCTCTCCAAATGGTGAATTTTTCAGATTCTAAGCACCATAGTTTCCCAATATACAGGAGGGTCAAAGTTGACTTTGATTTTTTAGTTTTCATTTTGATTTTATGCTTTTTGACGCCCTGTATCTCACAATAGATTTCTTTAATGACGTTATTGATTATTATTCTTATAGATACATCCTTTTTGTTCAATATTCCAAAATATGAGCTCAATATCTTTCATTCTCTAAGCATTATGAATATTTTTATCAACCTATATTTTCCTAGTAACATTTTGAAAATTATGACATCGTTCTATTATTTCACCAATATCTATCGAATCCTTCAACTAAAAGTTTTGTCATTATAATATCCATTTTTAAGAAGAAATTCTCTCCAAATGGTGAATTTTTCAGATTCTAAGCACCATAGTTTCCCAATATACAGGAGGGTCAAAGTTGACTTTGATTTTTTAGTTTTCATTTTGATTTTATGCTTTTTGACGCCCTGTATCTCACAATAGATTTCTTTAATGACGTTACTGATTATTATTCTCATAGATACATCCTTTTTGTTCAATATTCCAAAATATGAGCTCAATATCTTTTATTCTCTAAGCATTATGAATATTTTTATCAACCTATATTTTCCTAGTAACATTTTGAAAATTATGACATCGTTCTATTATTTCACCAATATCTATCGAATCCTTCAACTAAAAGTTTTGTCATTATAATATCCATTTTTTAGAAGAAATTCTCTCCAAATGGTGAATTTTTCAGATTCTAAGCACCATAGTTTCCCAATATACAGGAGGGTCAAAGTTGACTTTGATTTTTTAGTTTTCATTTTGATTTTATGCTTTTTGACGCCCTGTATCTCACAATAGATTTCTTTAATGACGTTATTGATTATTATTCTTATAGATACATCCTTTTTGTTCAATATTCCAAAATATGAGCTCAATATCTTTTATTCTCTAAGCATTATGAATATTTTTATCAACCTATATTTTCCTAGTAACATTTTGAAAATTATGACATCGTTCTATTATTTCACCAATATCTATCGAATCCTTCAACTAAAAGTTTTGTCATTATAATATCCATTTTTAAGAAGAAATTCTCTCCAAATGGTGAATTTTTCAGATTCTAAGCACCATAGTTTCCCAATATACAGGAGGGTCAAAGTTGACTTTGATTTTTTAGTTTTCATTTTGATTTTATGCTTTTTGACGCCCTGTATCTCACAATAGATTTCTTTAATGACGTTACTGATTATTATTCTTATAGATACATCCTTTTTGTTCAATATTCCAAAATATGAGCTCAATATCTTTTATTCTCTAAGCATTATGAATATTTTTATCAACCTATATTTTCCTAGTAACATTTTGAAAATTATGACATCGTTCTATTATTTCACCAATGTCTATCGAATCCTTCAACTAAAAGTTTTGTCATTATAATATCCATTTTTTAGAAGAAATTCTCTCCAAATGGTGAATTTTTCAGATTCTAAGCACCATAGTTTTCCAATATACAGGAGGGTCAAAGTTGACTTTGATTTTTTAGTTTTCATTTTGATTTTATGCTTTTTGACGCCCTGTATCTCACAATAGATTTCTTTAATGACGTTACTGATTATTATTCTCATAGATACATCCTTTTTGTTCAATATTCCAAAATATGAGCTCAATATCTTTTATTCTCTAAGCATTATGAATATTTTTATCAACCTATATTTTCCTAGTAACATTTTGAAAATTATGACATCGTTCTATTATTTCACCAATATCTATCGAATCCTTCAACTAAAAGTTTTGTCATTATAATATCCATTTTTTAGAAGAAATTCTCTCCAAATGGTGAATTTTTCAGATTCTAAGCACCATAGTTTCCCAATATACAGGAGGGTCAAAGTTGACTTTGTTTTTTCAATTCTCATTTTGATGTTTAGCTTTTTTGACGCCCTGTATCTCATAATAGATTCTTTTAATGTCTGTAATAAATATGAGACTGCATCGAAGGATTACACAGGATAGGCAAGCATGAAAAAAGCTTCATCTGTGAAGGATAATGGAAAGATGAGGCGAAGCACTCGTAGTGGGATGAAATAAATGAAAATTTGATGCACGAAACCATCCATGTCATGTGTAAACTTGATTTTAAAACACGGCGTTGGCTCGGTGATGGTTCGGGGATGTTTTGGAGGAGACTATGAAAAAAGAAGACTATAAAAAATGTATATACTAGCATATCCACGATCCCAAGCATCCCTCAAAGCTGTACAAATAGTATTTGGTATATTTAGTTTATATTTAATTTATCTTACCCGAAAAATAAAATCGACAAAGCATTTGCTTTGCTTTTAGGGTTTTCTCCTTCTAAAGTGAAACCTATATCCATATTTTGACGTAATCACCAACATTTATGATGAAAATTGTCGAATTTTCATCGGGTTCTACTTAAAAATGATTTTTAAATAAAATTCCATGGTGTATAAAGAAAAATAAATCACTAGAAAATTATTAGAAAACGTGCAAATCGTTGTACGAATCTTATCATAAACGCCTACCCAATCAAGTTGTATCAGCGGTGATCAAAATGTTGTTTTCCAATCAGAAACCACAGAACCGCACAACAACACAACCACCAGGAATAATTGTACCAAAAAAGGGTTTCAAAAACAGGGGGAAATCAAAATGTTCGATACATCGAATAAAATTAGAAGTTTAATTCTTCATTTCATAGTTTTGTTTTTGTTTTCAATCGATTGTTTTAGAAGCAACGTTCAAACTACATCTAGTAACGATTAAAATGAAAGGAAACGGAAATATTTTGGAATTGAATTATTTCTAGATTAGATATACAATCTTTGAAGGTCGTCTAGAAATCGAAATTAGTTTATTAATATTCGTTATTTATGAGAAATATTGTATTTGAACGGAATGGAGATGTATTGGACTTGTTACTAAACAAAATAAACGTCTAATCAGGTTCTAGTTTTTGGATTCCGCGGTGTCAGTTTCCAGTAGAGACCAAAGCTTTTACTCCATTGGAGTTTGGTGTAAAGTAAAAATTAGTTTCGTTATAACCAATATAAACTTTGAGGTTAGGAAATGTGTTTTGCACGCAATATCTTGTTCATTCCTTCCAATATTCAGGCGCTAAACGATTCGATTTGATAGTTTTGTCCAATATCTCGTTAAATTGAAAAAAAAACTCCGTCTGAGTGCAATAAATTGTTGCAAGAGACCTTCGGGGATGATTCTCTAACTCGTTGTTTATTTATTCCGGAAACAGTGACCAAAATCAACCAAATTGTGCGTCCAGATCATCGAATAAGCATCCCGATGATTACCGAAGCTGGAAACTCCGATTAGAATGATTTTAAACGAGGTATAACACATTTGACTACTGACCTAAAGCTTCAACGGGTCTCCTCGGACCCGATTTGAGTCGATGGAAGCTTGGATCGATGGAAAAAACGTATGGAAAAGTGTGCGGCTAGAAGAGGGGGTTATATTGAAGGAAAGCGTTCGTATGTAGAATAAAAAACCATTTTTCGTAACCAGTTTCGTTATTTAATAGCCAGATCGTAAAGAAATTCTTCCGTCTAAAGGTATTTGATTATATAATAATTTTTCGGTATGGAAAATGATGGAAATTTGTGGTTGTATAAATTATGAATCTCCCAGTGAATGCGTACCAAAAGAACGGGAATTTTAAAACTTTTACATCTTAAAAACCAATTTTCTCAGTTATTATTACACTGAATTTGTAAAAAAATCCCTTCCAACAAAGTGACAAACAACCCTCCTTGTTATTTAAAAGTTTTCGAGGGGGCGCTAATAGTTACATACTTTAAATTGCAATTTAAGAATAAAAATCGATCTAATTCAGTTTTATTGTCCATATAATAACGCTAATTCCATTATATTCCAATAAATAAGCGTCTCAACGTGGAATTTGGACTATTAAGCTTGAATTTCTGGTACTGTTTGCACTACAACTACACAAACACTCATAATGAGTCTTTGAAGTGTCTGAAAACGATAATTTTGGTGTAAACAGTCTTCAGTCTCGTCGAAACGCGCGTCAAACAGTGTAATTTTGAGTTTGGGCGTAGTTGTGGTGCAAACAGCGTATTCAGTAGGGACTATAAGTCAAAAAACTTCTTCATGAAGATCAATTTAATAATTAAGAAACGATTTAGAATGAAAATATTACAAAATGTATTAAATTTTAATCGGAACGTATAAGAATTATGGAAAAAAAATTGTTTGAATTGTATAACGCAATTTTCTTTTTGATAACGTCTGTTTACTTATTGTTATCAGTTTTTATATTTTTTATACAGTAATTTTTGTTAAAAAATTTTATCTTTATGTGTTTCCTGTTATTTTTAAATACAAATCGCAGGAATTCGATAATTTACCTTGCATGTGTATGCAAATTAAATATTCGCAATTTATTTCCTTAATATTTGTTTTAGAACGTACTTGAAGTAAGTACTTCATAGTGAGTGATACAAAATATTTAATCCAAAAAGGTATTTTTTCCCCATTTTTGAAAATTTTTATTTTAACTAAATAAATACAGCTGAGAGCTACAAAATTCAATAAAAAATCTTATAAAACTTGTTAGAAATATTACTAATTACAATATTTGAATAAAAATATAATTAGAAAGACATTTTGTTTGAAAAAAATGAAAAATTTGCTATGTATTTTTGAGGTTATTATCAATTTACTTTAAGTCATTTTATTTAAACTAAAAAATATTTCTTTAAGTCAAAAAGAAGGCCAAACAAAGGCCATAGAGATGGCCTTGGGATGTAATGATGATACCCATCTCTAACCAGGATTGAACTTGATAGTTTTTGAATTTAATCAACTCTGCAAATTTTTTTTTAATCACACTGTCGAAAATTACTTTCTAAAGATGAAAATTTCCTTCGAAATCTGATTTTCTACTGAAAATTTTAGGTTATGTGAATCGTAGATTAATCAATTGTATAAATATGTATTTGAACGAGATTTTTCCAAAAATTTTAGATATTTTCGAGAATGGTGTCGAAAGAGACGGTGAAATCTTGGTTATCGAAAATCTTCGAATCGATAAATTTCGAAAATTACGAAATCCAAATAAAAACAAACGACAAAGACAGCGGTTACATGAGTTCAATAATTTTCGTAACTGTACAAAACGGTTCGTCTTCTACAATTGATTTAGTAATAAAAAAAAGTAGCGACGTTAAATCGATCAGAGAAACCGTCGAGGTACGAAAATTTTTCTTCAGAGAAATTTTCATGTACGAAACGGTTTTCCCTATTTTCGCGAAACTGGAAAAAGGTAAAATCGTCGACGAAAAATTCGATTCGTACCCGAAATATTTGAGTAGTTTAATATTGGACGATACGGAAATTATCCTGATGGAAAACCTCGCGAAATCAGGCTACAAAATGTGGAATAGAAAAATCAACATGGACATGAATCATTGCAAGATTGTTTTAAAGGCGTACGCCAAATTACATTCGTTATCTTTTGCTCTTAAAGATCAAAATAGAACGGTTTATAATAGTGTGACATCTAACGTGGAAGATCTTTTGAAGAATTGGATCTCATTTCCAAGTTTGAAAGATTACATAAATGGTCATAAAGACACGGTTTTGAAAACTCTGCAAGACCACGGAGATTCGCTACTATCAGAATTTTACAAAGAAGAATTAGATGATATTTACAATGTCACTAAACGTATTTTGAACATCAATGAAGACCAAGTTGTGTTTACACATGATGATAATTGGAATAACAACTACCTCTTCAAATATAAGGTTGGTTTTATTTATTTATTTCGTTTTTGTAAGCTTCCTTCGATCTAAAATCGATTTTTCGTTTTCTAAATCATCCTCCATTAACATCAACGACAACCAGAAATCATTTGGTGTCGAACAAAAGCTGTAAATCAATTTTTTGACGGTTCGAAACAGTCTACTACCTCCTCAAATATGAGGTTTTGTCTTATTTATACTTATTTCGTTTTTGTAAGCTTCTCTCGATCTAAAATCGAGTTTATCGTTTTCTAAATCATCCTCCATTAAGATCAACGACAACCAGAAATCATTTGGTGTCGAACAAAAGCTGTAAATCAATTTTTTGACGGTTCGAAACAGTCTACTACCTCCTCAAATATGAGGTTTTGTCTTATTTATACTTATTTCGTTTTTGTAAGCTTCTCTCGATCTAAAATCGAGTTTATCGTTTTCTAAATCATCCTCCATTAAGATCAACGACAACCAGAAATCATTTGGTGTCGAACAAAAGCTGTAAATCAATTTTTTGACGGTTCGAAACAGTCTACTACCTCCTCAAATATGAGGTTTTGTCTTATTTATAATTATTTCGTTCTTGTAAGCTTCTCTCGATCTAAAATCGAGTTTATCGTTTTCTAAATCATTCTCCATTAAGATCAACGACAACCAGAAATCATTTGGTGTCGAACAAAAGCTGTAAATCAATTTTTTGACGGTTCGAAACAGTCTACTACCTCCTTAAATATGAGGTTTTGTCTTATTTATACTTATTTCGTTTTTGTAAGCTTCTCTCGATCTAAAATCGAGTTTATCGTTTTCTAAATCATCCTCCATTAAGATCAACGACAACCAGAAATCATTTGGTGTCGAACAAAAGCTGTAAATCAATTTTTTGACGGTTCGAAACAGTCTACTACCTCCTTAAATATGAGGTTTTGTCTTATTTATAGTTATTTCGTTTTTGTAAGCTTCCTTCGATCTAAAATCGAGTTAATCATCTTCTAAATCATCCTCCATTAAGATCAACGACAACCAGAAATCATTTGGTGTCGAACAAAAGCTGTAAATCAATTTTTTGACGGTTCGAAACAGTCTACTACCTCCTCAAATATGAGGTTTTGTCTTATTTATAATTATTTCGTTCTTGTAAGCTTCTCTCGATCTAAAATCGAGTTTATCGTTTTCTAAATCATCCTCCATTAAGATCAACGACAACCAGAAATCATTTGGTGTCGAACAAAGACTGTAAATCAATTTTTTGACGGTTCGAAACAGTCTACTACCTCCTCAAATATGAGGTTTTGTCTTATTTATAATTATTTCGTTTTTGTAAGCTTCTCTCGATCTAAAATCGAGTTTATCGTTTTCTAAATCATTCTCCATTAAGATCAACGACAACCAGAAATCATTTGGTGTCGAACAAAAGCTGTAAATCAATTTTTTGACGGTTCGAAACAGTCTACTACCTCCTTAAATATGAGGTTTTGTCTTATTTATAGTTATTTCGTTTTTGTAAGCTTCTCTCGATCTAAAATCGAGTTTATCGTTTTCTAAATCATTCTCCATTAAGATCAACGACAACCAGAAATCATTTGGTGTCGAACAAAGACTGTAAATCAATTTTGACGGTTCTAAACAGTCTACTACCTCCTCAAATATGAGGTTTTGTCTTATTTATAATTATTTCATTCTTGTAAGCTTCTCTCGATCTAAAATCGAGTTTATCATCTTCTAAATCATCCTCCATTAAGGTCAACGATAACCAGAAATCATTTGGTGTCGAACAAAGACTGTAAATCAATTTTTTGACGGTTCGAAACAGTCTTCGTTTGAACTAATCAGTGAAAATCTCGATTCTGCGATTCAGTTCTTCCTGATGTACCGTTCAGAATTGATCGTGGTTCTAATAGAACCATGCAATAGATCTGATGGATATCGGTTCTGCAGTATCCCCATCCGGTGGAATTTTGGAGGGTTAAAAGTCTGAGCAAATTGAATCAAAGTTTACGAGAAAAACTTGTAGAAACCAGCAGTGGGTTTTGAGGAAAATTGTTGTTTTTAAAGGTCTATTTATAAAATGGAATGAGATGCATTCAAAACCAAAAACCAAGCAACTTTTGTACAGTAAAAAGTTGTCAGATTTATTAAATCCCTTCTTAAAAAACCTTTAGTCTTAAGTTATTACGATTATCTACAAAAACTGAGTTTTTTTTTAATTTCCACAACATTCTATTCATATTTATGTTTTCCCCTACGAAAATATTAACAAAATGAAATTATAGCGTCAAAAGGTTTTGAGGTTATGTGTGTTTTAAACGTCATGTGTCTGTCAGTCAAGTTTTTTTTCTCGTTTTCTGTCTCTGTTCATCTAATTCTTGTAATATCTTTCATCTCGTTTATTATATTGAATGTTTTTCAACCTTTATTGGTATTTTAGGTGATTCAAAATGATATTTTACACCAAAAATCGATACTAGTTGATTTATATACTTCTGTTGATTTAAATCACAATTACAAACAACTCAAATAGTTTTCGTTCTGTCAAATATTATTATGACAGATTTGACATATTCATATCAATGTTGCCATATCTTTAAACTTAAATTTCAGTTCTATCAGTGCGTGTAAAGTTTCCTCGAGATTTTTTTGTTTAAAAAATACAACAGTACGTCAAAAAAAATATTGGAGATAATGTTAATTTTAGAATTTCATAAGTATTTTTATATTTTAATTCGAATTTGGCGCTCTAGAAAGGGAATCTCGAGAGGTTATGTTGGTAACACCGATCGAGACAGATGTAAACACGATAAAAAGTTTTTTTTTTGAATTCATTCTGGTCATCCAAGAAAGAAGTTTACCAACGATAAGTTTAAATTGATTTAAATTCCGTTTTCAGGATTGTTGCGATCACCCTATAGCTGTTTCGATAATCGATTGGCAGATGTCGTCTCTCCGATCACCAATTTTCGACGTTTCCAAATTTTTATACAGCGTCTGTTCTAAAAAAGAATTAGATCGACTCGAAGATCTTCTACGTTATTATTATTCTTGTTTCGCCGAACATCTTACTAATCTCGGAAGTTGTCCGGAAAATTTATTCAGTTTTTCAGATTTTCAACGACATTGGAAGACGTTTTCTTTATTCGGGATAATTGGTAGTACTATGGTTATGAAAATAACGCTTTTGGACGAAGACGAAGCCCCTTCGATAAACGAATTGGAAAACGGTAAAAATTTCAACGAGGTGTTCAACGTTTCCATGTCTGCTGATGAATTATACTATGGGAGAGTTAGAGACGTCGTTTCGGCGTATTTTGAGATGACAACGAACCCGAATTTCCTAAAATGAATATTCAAACTTGTACAATATAAATTAATATAATTAATTCCCAATAAACCGAAGTTTTTTGCTTGATACGTCATAATTAGTTGGAAAGCACCTCTCCTAAAACGAGTAACAACTTATTTCTGACGAAAAAATCCACATTTCCAGTTATCTTCAAAGGAAAAATGCTAATTATAACCTCAAAATAAATCTTCAAACTTTTCACCAGAGTATATCACCAAATCTTCATTTCCTATTAATAATTTTCTTGATCCTTCTGTATTTTTTTCACCAGCTTCTTCAAAAGCATCTGAAGATGTTTTCTAAGGAAATGATTACTGTAGATCCTGGAAATTACGACTCTTAGATCCTGGAAACCACTTCTACATCTGCGTCAATACTTTTTGTAAGTTTAGAGACTGTATTAAAATGTTTTGACACAGATCTTCAAAAATACGATGATTTAATGATTTAATTGAGCTAGCTTCATCTTTAACCAAAGATTTTGATGAGGAAAAGTCTTTTTTCACAGCATAGACCATAGTACTACCTGGTCTCATTGGCCATAACCTCCGTGGCTCTATGGTCAATACGAAAGTTGCTTTGTACTGGTTCTTGACCTGATCTAGAGATGGCGGAAGTTGCTTGAAAGAACCAGGTTCGAAGACTTCACGTTGTTTAGTATTTAACAGCCATCAATAACTTTTCCAGTGAATTTGTTAACATCGTTAAGTTTAATAATCATGGATGAAAATCTGAACCAAAACCAACCAAAAGAATTGGCTTCAAATAAGGTAAATATGGTTCTATTTGTAAGAAAGGTCATGGCGTCCGTTTCCTTGGAATTATTTCTATTGATTATATCGAAAAAGATGGAACCATCAACGAGGAATATTATTCAAATTTATTGCAAAGTTATGGGGAAAAATTCGAGTAAAAACGGCCGTATTTAGGTAGGAAGAAAGTGTTGTTTTATCAAAATTTGATCGCTGGGTTAAACCTAACCTCAAAACGTCTATTAAGAAAGTTCCGGAAATCAAAACAAGCGCGAATTTTAAATTAAAACATCGATTTTGAAGTAACTAAACACGTTAAGTCCAATATTTTGGATGTAAAACTTGTGGGGTTTATCTTTAAGTTGTTCAACCAAGAAAATCGAAGCATGGGATTGCGATTTTTGTCACCTCCTGGAAGTTAATAGGATAAAAATTACAGAAAACTTCTAAATCATTTGTTGACGTTGATAAATTAAGACAATTTTGATTTAAATATGTTATAAACGGATTTCTGTTTTATTTCTGTGTACTTTTCTAACGAATTTCCGTCTAATCCGAACATTTTAAAGTAAATATGTGGAACGATTACATAAACAAAGCTGGAAGCTTGAAAGAAATGTATATTTGCTGAAGGTTTTTAGAGAAAATTCGAAATGGTCAGTTTGGAAACGTTAAGCTTTTCACAAAAAATGACAAACGGCGTATAAACAGTTTATTTCGGTTCTAAATCAACACGAACGTCATTTGAAATCAACATAATCTGAAAAAGAAATTGAAAAAAGTATAAATACAACAACAAACTGCTAGTACAGTTATTTTTCGAAATACGACGGTTTTTTAAATATCTAAAAACGATTTCCGAATGAATCTGTTCTAGAAATTGAGTTACAAAGGAAAAAATAATTTAATCGGCATGTTATTTTGTTAGAAACACATTTTTTTAAATCATATTCAATCGATTAAACCATTTTTTCAACCTATCAGATTCAACTTCATACATTCGCAACATCTCGGAATTGATAGTTGAATCGTCAGGAATATCACAAGATTTTATGATATTATGACATACCCCTGTATATTTAAATCGAGTACCAAGAATTTTGACGTGTTTCTAAGTATCTTTTATTAATTTATCTCAATTTCAAAACCTTTTTAACCGCTGTATTTATAGACAAGTTTGAGAATGTGATTTAGTAAATTTTTACATGCCTGTATACATTTTCTACAGGTCTCGGGGTTCAGGATTTACGAGAGACACTCACGAACATCCGCCATTTCGTGCTAACATCCGCCATTTCGTTCAGGATTGAGCTTAGTCGGACTATGATTCGTTGAGTGGCCCGCGCGGTCACTGGACCTGACACCCAGCGATTTTTTCCTGTGAAATAACCGCGATTGAAGTAGTTTAGAAATTGTTTATTAGTATTTTAATATAACGTTTGATTAGACACGATTTTATCTAAAATAAAAAGGGAATTCGTGACTCAAAAGGAACTAAAGTTTTACGCAACTCTAGTCACGAGAGCCGTTTTTTTTATACGTTTGTGCGGCTCAAAGCGTGGAGCGGCACGCCGAAATAACTGACCCGAATACTAATCACGGCCATGGTGATCATTTAATTAGAGCCGAATGGAGTAATGTGCTATGAGCGAGCCGTGGAAACAATCGGCGATTTTTCTAGTTGATGATACTTCAAGAGCTCAAAAAGGGCGTTGTTGTTAATGCCCGTTCCGTTAACCACAGAATTTTATGACGTGTAAATATATTTTTTTTTTCTGGTACACGCCTATTCCACTCCGATAAGTTTTTTTAACAGCTACGCATTACAAACCAATCAGATACTTGTCTGGAAACATTTTTTTCAACTACGAGGATGTACTTTTCCTTTTTCAATATAGTCGACGCTATTATCTTGTCTGCAGATGGAACGATCTATGTCTTTGTCTTCTTTGGAACTGATTCCCAAACGCGGCACCCATCTTGACCAATTACCAACTTTTTCACGTCCAAATTTTCAATTTTTGAAATGCCTACTAAGTTTCTGTAGTCCTCACCTCGTTTGGTCGACAACCGCGATGCTGGTCCTTGCAGGTCGTAAAGATCCGTTGGATATTTCCCACTGGAAACGTTCCATTTTGCCAATTTTCAGTATTTATTTATATTTATATTTATTTTTCAATGAGTTATCAATCAGCGCGTTTATAAAGCCAAAAAGGTGACTCGGAAGAAGACAGATTCTTGAAACGAGTTGCGTGGAACATACCAGAAGGCAAATGGAACGGATATAGTCCGAGAAAACGTGGATCTTTTCTAAAATAATAGAAAAAGAAAGATGAAAAACTGGAAAGAACGTTGAACCACGAATTTTACAGGTTTTTTTAATGAGTTACCAATCAGCGCGTTTATAAAGTCAAAACGGTGACTCGGACGAAGACAGATTCTTGAAACGAGTTGCGCGGAACATACCAGAAGGCAAATGGAACGGATATAGTCCGAGAAAACGTGGATCTTTTCTAAAATAATAGAAAAAGAAAGATGAAAAACTGGAAAGAACGTTGAACCACGAATTTTAAAGGTTTTTTTAATGAGTTACCAATCAGCGCGTTTATAAAGTCAAAAAGGTGACTCGGAAGAAGACAGATTCTTGAAACGAGTTGCGTGGAACATACCAGAAGGCAAATGGAACGGATATAGTCCGAGAAAACGTGGATCTTTTCTAAAATAATAGAAAAAGAAAGATGAAAAACTGGAAAGAACGTTGAACAATGAATTTTACAGGTTTTTTCAATGAGTTACCAATCAGCGCGTTTATAAAGTCAAAACGGTGACGCGGACGGAGACAGATTCTTGAAACGAGTTGCGCGGAACACACCAGAAGGCAAATGGAACGGATATAGTCCGAGAAAACGTGGATCTTTTCTAAAATAATGGAAAAAGAAAGATGAAAAACTGGAAAGAACGTTGAACCACGAATTTTACAGGTTTTTTTAATGAGTTACCAATCAGCGCGTTTATAAAGTCCAAAAAGGTGACTCGGAAGAAGACAGATTCTTGAAACGAGTTGCGTGGAACATACCAGAAGGCAAATGGAACGGATATAGTCCGAGAAAACGTGGATCTTTTCTAAAATAATAGAAAAAGAAAGATGAAAAACTGGAAAGAACGTTGAACCACGAATTTTACAGGTTTTTTTAATGAGTTACCAATCAGCGCGTTTATAAAGTCCAAAAAGGTGACTCGGAAGAAGACAGATTCTTGAAACGAGTTGCGTGGAACATACCAGAAGGCAAATGGAACGGATATAGTCCGAGAAAACGTGGATCTTTTCTAAAATAATAGAAAAAGAAAGATGAAAAACTGGAAAGAACGTTGAACAATGAATTTTACAGGTTTTTTCAATGAGTTACCAATCAGCGCGTTTATAAAGTCAAAACGGTGACGCGGACGGAGACAGATTCTTGAAACGAGTTGCGCGGAACACACCAGAAGGCAAATGGAACGGATATAGTCCGAGAAAACGTGGATCTTTTCTAAAATAATGGAAAAAGAAAGATGAAAAACTGGAAAGAACGTTGAACCACGAATTTTACAGGTTTTTTTAATGAGTTACCAATCAGCGCGTTTATAAAGTCCAAAAAGGTGACTCGGAAGAAGACAGATTCTTGAAACGAGTTGCGTGGAACATACCAGAAGGCAAATGGAACGGATATAGTCCGAGAAAACGTGGATCTTTTCTAAAATAATGGAAAAAGAAAGATGAAAAACTGGAAAGGACGTTGAACAATGAATTTTACAGGTTTTTTTAATGAGTTACCAATCAGCGCGTTTATAAAGTCAAAAAGGTGACTCGGAAGAAGACAGATTCTTGAAACGAGTTGCGTGGAACATACCAGAAGGCAAATGGAACGGATATAGTCCGAGAAAACGTGGATCTTTTCTAAAATAATAGAAAAAGAAAGATGAAAAACTGGAAAGAACGTTGAACAATGAATTTTACAGGTTTTTTCAATGAGTTACCAATCAGCGCGTTTATAAAGTCAAAACGGTGACGCGGACGGAGACAGATTCTTGAAACGAGTTGCGCGGAACACACCAGAAGGCAAATGGAACGGATATAGTCCGAGAAAACGTGGATCTTTTCTAAAATAATAGAAAAAGAAAGATGAAAAACTGGAAAGAACGTTGAACAATGAATTTTACAGGTTTTTTCAATGAGTTACCAATCAGCGCGTTTATAAAGTCAAAACGGTGACGCGGACGGAGACAGATTCTTGAAACGAGTTGCGCGGAACACACCAGAAGGCAAATGGAACGGATATAGTCCGAGAAAACGTGGATCTTTTCTAAAATAATAGAAAAAGAAAGATGAAAAACTGGAAAGAACGTTGAACCACGAATTTTACAGGTTTTTTTAATGAGTTACCAATCAGCGCGTTTATAAAGTCAAAAAGGTGACTCGGAAGAAGACAGATTCTTGAAACGAGTTGCGTGGAACATACCAGAAGGCAAATGGAACGGATATAGTCCGAGAAAACGTGGATCTTTTCTAAAATAATGGAAAAAGTAAGATGAAAAACTGGAAAGAACGTTGAACCACGAATTTTACAGGTTTTTTTAATGAGTTACCAATCAGCGCGTTTATAAAGTCAAAAAGGTGACTCGGAAGAAGACAGATTCTTGAAACGAGTTGCGCGGAACACACCAGAAGGCAAATGGAACGGATATAGTCCGAGAAAACGTAGATCTTTCCTAAAATAATAGAAAAAGAAAGATGAAAAACTGGAAAGAACGTTGAACAATGAATTTTACAGGTTTTTCCATGAGTTAGCAATCAGCGCGTTTATAAAGCCGAAAAGGTGACTCGAATGAAGACAGATTCTTGAAACGAGTTGCGTGGAACACACCAGAAGGCAAATGGAACGGATATAGTCCAAGAAAACGACGATATTTTCTGAGAGAACTCCATAGGCTATAAAAGCTAAAATTTTCTGCTCAAACTAGTATGATTCACGTTTCTACGGGTATTAACATTTCTAAATGTATTTTTCATAGAAAAAAAAGTTTTTTACACCAAAAAAACTATTTAGTTTGATATATTCAATGGAACGACTACATATTCGATGATCATATAAATATAACAAACCGTTCCCGAGGGATTACAAGTTTGAATAATACAATTTTGGGTAGATTAAATTCGTCGGGACAAATTCGGTTTAATATTAATTTTAGTGTGTTCGAGCAAAAGCTATAAATATGACAAAATTATGCGAAATGAGCGACGATAATGTTCAAACGAACAATGCTACAGAATTATGGGAATTTGAAATATTCCAGTCTGACACAAAAGTAGAAGTTTACCCAAGAGAGATCTCTATTAAATATTTACAAATTCGAATTTGATTCCGATGTGATTTACGTAAAATAGACACAGACTTCATCAAAACTTCCACTTCTACATTGTGGTGATAAAAAATCGTCAAAATTTCAAATTATACTTGAAAAAACACATGAAAAATGTTACGGTTTACAAAACTATGAGACTTCTGGACATAGTAACGAAATTATAACGAAATAACAAAAAATATTTATTGTTTTAACATTAAATGTACTTTTTACCAAAAAATTACTGGAGCCGGTCCTGTCCTGTTGTAGTAGAATTCTAAAATTCGGCGTGACACGTTTAATATACCCGCAATTCGTTAGTACGATCTTCTAGAGTACCTTTTATTCTCGAATTTGTATTCTATTTATCTAATTCATCAATTTTTTGTGATATAAGATTTTAGGGATTTAGCTTTCGATGTAAATCAAAATCTTCCTGTCAATATTGAACGAAAAATCGTTTTTTAAAGTCTATTTTAGTAGAAATATCTGTCATTTCAAATATTGACTAGATCAAGGACTAGTCTTTGAATAGATAAATTCTTGGATCTAATACGTGCAATTTTTAATCTTTCTACTAGTTTAATCTCCTTTCCAGACGCGATTGTACATTCCAACTTTCAGTTCCGTCACTTTCAGGTCACTACTCTGAACTAACTAATAAAATAATATAAAAACTCGATTATATTCTATTTCGTACTGTTTACTATGACTACTTATTATAAACTAACTAAACTGCGTTGAATCCACTCGTTTATATATCCAAACGAATATCACAAAAATTCTAGAAAATAGAAAAGAAACCTTGAACGAATTCCGGGTGTATCAAACGTGCCGCGCATTCGCCGAATTTTAGATTTTCACTATAAGCGAACAGGACCGGCTCCAGGACGCAAAACACGGGTTTTTAGTAACATAATTTGATTTATGAGATTAATATTTCAATTTTAGTCACAAATAAGTAAAATTTTCTCGGCGTCAGATGTACTTTGGTCCATTATCATCTTCTTATATCGATGCAAATGAGAAGCATCACAAACTACAAAATTTGGATTGAAAATAATCACTTTTATTGAGGTTTATTGAGCCTTCTAGGGCTCTAGAAGGTTATTCTCGATGACAACTATTACATCGTCCATTTCGTTTATTTCGATATTCGACAAAATGGCGGTTCATCATCCATAAACCAGTGTTCCCAATCGAAATGTTTAAACAACAAATAAATGTTTGAAAAATATTGACTAGATCAAGGGCTAGTCTTTGAATAGATAAATTCCTGGATCTAATACGTGCAATTTTTAATCTTTCTACTAGTTTAATCTCCTTTCCAGACGCGATTGTACATTCCAACTTTCAGTTCCGTCACTTTCAGGTCACTACTCTGAACTAACTAATAAAATAATATAAAAACTCGATTATATTCTATTTCGTACTGTTTACTATGACTACTTATTATAAACTAACTAAACTGCGTTGAATCCACTCGTTTATATATCCAAACGAATATCACAAAAATTCTAGAAAATAGAAAAGAAACCTTGAACGAATTCCGGGTGTATCAAACGTGCCGCGCATTCGCCGAATTTTAGATTTTCAGTATAAGCGAACAGGACCGGCTCCAGGACGCAAAACACGGGTTTTTAGTAACATAATTTGATTTATGAGATTAATATTTCAATTTTAGTCACAAATAAGTAAAATTTTCTCGGCGTCAGATGTACTTTGGTCCATTAGGGGTCCACGGGAGACTCGACGAGTCGCTTATTCCATTTTGGAAAAACAAAGAGCGATAAATTTGAAATTTTAACTCATATTTCCTAGCGGCAGTCAATAATTTTGTTAATTTGTAGTATATTTTGAAAGCAGAAATGAGTTTCGGGTGTTCATTTTCAATAGAAACGTACTACTAGCAATTATAGGCTTGTTAAGGATTATTTCACATAAAAAGATCCTTATAAAAGTCCTGAATATTAGTAAGTTTCTAAGGATTATGATTAATCTGAATCTCATAATGAAATAACCTCCAAAACACCATTTTTTTCTTGATAAATCGTCTTGGTTTTAGATCTGGTTTGGTTTTTCATTTCATTGTTTCAAAAGCTCTTTAATATACCCTAGTAGCCATTTTATTTCATAACCTAGAGGGTAGGGCTTGTTGTGTATAATTCCTTGAAAAGGAATTCAAATATTACTACTTTATATAAAAAATTAAGTTCCTCCTTTTTACACTGAGATCAATTACCAAAGAACTGACTTCCTCCACCTCCTTAACGGTCTATTATGCCCTTATTGAGTCGTATCTTCCCTTTTGGGATACAAAAAACATCTGTTAGATATTTACTCGGTCTAAACACCAGGGATTTCATTTTAAGATTCAAAATTCTGACTCTATCTTCTCTATTCATCTTTAAATTTGCCTGATTCGTAAGCACGATTCTCCAATTAGGTCCACGTTCATAATTAGTTGAGGGCTCAATAGTTTACAATGCAAAAAAATGCACAATCATTTGCTAATTGAAAATCAAATCGATATTTGTACTTCCAGCTAGTTTGGACGTGGATTTTAGACAATTTAAGACACGTTTTAGGAAAGTTCTTTTCCAAATACTCCCAAGTAATGTCTGATCTAGTTGTTTGCGGTAGCTTCGAAGCTATAAATCTACCGGAGGGATCATTGTTTTATCGTGAACGAAGAATCTAGTGAATTCGTGGTTTTTTGATAATTCGACTGGCCTATTTTCTCCCCGGGGAGATTCTCCAAACGGGTCGCGAATTGCAAGATATGTGCGCAGTGATTTATTTGTCTAATTGTAAAGTTAAGGCGAGGGAACAGAAGTAATAAATTTTAATAGAAAATTCAATCAATACAAGATATTAATAGTAATTCAATTGGGATTCAAGTAGATTTAAGACATTTCCCACACATTGAGATATTTTAAATGAATTTTCAATTATTTTATTTACCTAAGAATGTTTTCTCCAAGTTCTAATTGTTTTTTTCGTTTTATTCGAGTTGTATGCGGTAATTCAACAACAAAAAAAGATTGTGAATCAGTAAAAGTGTATTTTTCATAGTTAAAACAGTTTTCCACAACCCGTTATTTGTGATTTATATTTTTTCACCTCTCGAGTATACATATTTGAAAATTAAACACCACCCTGTATCATATTTAGGGTGTTATTACGCTAAATATTTAGCAGAATTTTTTTTTGAAAAAATGGCGAATTCACCGATGATTTTAATACGAACGCATCCACCAGAATTTGAATTAAATACGTTCTAAACGTTTAAAGACGCCATGTTGTTTATATTTCACCATTATGTGATGTTGAAAGGTATTTACCTCAACCAATATGAAAACTGAATTAGATACTACCCTGGATGAGACTTGTTCTTCGTTTTCAATAGAAATAGTACAGTTTAAACGAGACTTTACGAAATAGGAAGTTCAACAACTTAGTGGTCGATGAAATGAGGTTATGTTGAAGAAAATCCACTGGATCATCGTCTACTCAAAGTGTGTTAGCTAGCAGACACTTTTTTAATCATAGATGGAACGTGGGTGCATCATTTGACACATGACACAATCAAAACAATGGACTGAAAAGTTGACAAAGATTGTTTCGTTTGCAGGCAAGGTCATGGCGTCAGTTTCTTTGGGATATTTCCCGTCGATTATTTCGTGGAAAGAAGAAAGAAAAGGTTTAATATAAGGTTAGATACTTTTAGGACGATTCTCGTAGATATTCATCCCCTTTTATTTTATCGAAATTACATACCTCCAAAGTTTATCTAAGATAAAAGTGATGTACCACGAAAATAATCATGCATAATGCATCGCATTTGGAATTCCAGAATGAATTTTTGTGAGAGATCGTCGACTAACGTGCGATTCGAAACCCTCGAAGAAAAACGTTCAATTTTCGTAATCGCGACGACCGGAAACGTTTCGGACGAATTTTGAAAATCTTTCATCGCATTTTAAAGAATGATTTGATTGGAAAAGTGTCTCCGGCGGCGCCTATGTGTTTCAGAAGGTGCGCAAGTGGCACGTGTTTGTAGTTTAGGGTTGACACGGAGCACCTGTACACTTGTGTGTTTCGGCGGGGATTAGGAAACGAAACGTTTCTCTTATACAAAGGGGATGACTCATCATCTCCTGGGTAAAGGTAATGTTCGCATCTGGAACGGTCCGGGGCAGTTTAATTGAATTGTTTTTACGGTAGTTTTTTTTTCTATATCGCATGCTACACCGAAATCAACCGAATATGTAGCGACGCTATTGAAAATTATACAGGGTTATTAGAAATATCGAAAATTTAACGTATTATTCATTTTATATGAAAATAGAAGATATCAAATGAAAATATGTTTCTAACGAATTGAATTTTGAGGTTAAATAACGTAAAAAAGTCACTGAGATCCTGATCTGGTTCAAAAATAATTCAAACTCCTCGAACCAATCTCGTAGTTTCTAGTTTTCGATAAAATTGTTTTACTTTTACGTAGAAATCTTATTTTTCTAAAGGAAATACACAGAATATATTCTAGAGGTGAAAACAACGCCCTCTATACATTTTTTTCACATTAAATTAATAAAACATCTGTCAATACGTCATGTAACTGACACATAAATGACGCAGTCGTTGTCAAATCCATATGACGTTTATCAGTAGTACCAACTGTTAGTTAGCAAAAACTGACAGCTATTTATGTAAAGTTATTTTCAAAGCAATTCGTGTGTTAATTTGTAATAAACAAATATTGTACAAGCTAAATAATGGTTTGAAAGTTGTTATTTGGACTTTGTTCTATTGAATAAAACTATTCGTTGTTGAATTTAAACGTGGTCGTACGGGTATCGATGATAGTGAACGTTCTGATCATCCAATTGAAGTGATTACTTCAGAAAACATCAAAAAATTTCACAGATCAAAATCAACGACGTTTCGATGATTCAGAGCAGTTTTTGGACATGTTTACATGTAATAAACCAGATTTTTGCTTTGTTGTGTAACCATAGATAAAACATGGATCTATCACTTCTCTATGGAATCAAAACGATAATCATTTGAGTGGATTGCAAGCGATGAACCTTGTCAGAAGCTTCCAAAAGCACAACAGTCAACTTGGAAGGTTATGACTTTAATTTTTCGGTATTCTAATGAAACATTGTTAATCGACTATAATCAAAAAGGAGAAATAATCAATTACGAATACTATATAGAGTTATTGATTGCAAAAATCGAGAAAAAACCATCTTCTTATATCGATGCAAATGAAAAGCATCACAAACTACAAAATTTGGATTGAAAATAATCACTTTTATTGAGGTTTATTGAGCCCTAGAAGGCTATTCTCGATGACAACTATTACATCGTCCATTTCGTTTATTTCGATATTCGACAAAATGGCGGTTCATCATCCATAAACCAGTGTTCCCAATCGAAATGTTTAAACAACAAATAAATGTTTGAAAAATATTGACTAGATCAAGGGCTAGTCTTTGAATAGATAAATTCCTGGATCTAATACGTGCAATTTTAAATCTTTCTACTAGTTTAATCTCCTTTTCAGACGCGATTGTACATTCCAACATTCAGTTCCGTCACTTTCAGGTCACTAGTCTGAACTAACCAATAAAATAATATAAAAACTCGATTATATTCTATTTCGTACTGTTTACTATGACTACTTATTATAAACTAACTAAACTGCGTTAAACAAACTCGTTTATATATCCAAACGAATTTCACAAAAATTCTAGAAAATAGAAAAGAAACCTTGAACGAATTCCGGGTGTATCAAACGTGCCGCGCATTCGCCGAATTTTAGATTTTCACTATAAGCGAACAGGACCGGCTCCAGGACGCAAAACACGGGTTTTTAGTAACATAATTTGATTTATGAGATTAATATTTCAATTTTAGTCACAAATAAGTAAAATTTTCTCGGCGTCAGATGTACTTTGGTCCATTATCATCTTCTTATATCGATGCAAATGAGAAGCATCACAAACTACAAAATTTGGATTGAAAATAATCACTTTTATTGAGGTTTATTGAGCCTTCTAGGGCTCTAGAAGGTTATTCTCGATGACAACTATTACATCGTCCATTTCGTTTATTTCGATATTCGACAAAATGGCGGTTCATCATCCATAAACCAGTGTTCCCAATCGAAATGTTTAAACAACAAATAAATGTTTAAAAAATATTCTCGCTCGGTAAAATCGAATGATAGTTCAACCCAATTTACTTGTTTTTAAGGGTTGCGTTTTAAAACTTGTTTAGGTTTTCATAATCTTTGATATTTGATTCGATTTTTTTGAGAAAAATTTTTTCGTCTCGGCATTTTCGTGTCCGATGTGATGGTTTGTACAAAGCCTCATTTTGTTTTGCACCTGAATATAGGTCATGACAAATTGACGTTTGTTAGGGACAAACAAAAGGACGCGATGACAAAGAAATGTAAACGATGAAAAAGGGCTCGGTTTTAAATTCATTACACGCATCAGAAGCGGAGTATTACAAAAATGGGCGATTATAGCAATCATAAAAATTTATACATTTCAGGTATATCGTTGAAATTAATTAAAATTGACTAGATGATACATAAAACAAAAGATTTCAGTAATAATTTGTATATATTAAGTCTTTTTATTGATATTTTTATATAAGTAGTATGGAAAAAAATTAGTAATAAATCATTTACTGTGCCCCAAATATATTATTATAGATATATGCTGAAATCCACTTTTCTGGGATGTTTATATAAGGAAGAGTCGATAATAAAATTCGTAGTACTAGAGTAATAAATTATTAAACTATTTTCACATGTTTTTAACTACTTTAACAATTTTCTCCGCTTGTTTTATTATTTTCTCATTCCATGAGTTTTTACAGCTTCTTTCAGTTTGTCTTTTCTATTTTCTCCTTTATTTTGTATAACGATTATGGATCTATCCACATGAACTTGAATCTAAACAACAATCAACTGTAGAAGTCTTTCAAATCCGAAAAAAGTTATTTGTTGTTGTTGTTTATATCATTTAAGTAGCAACCCTCGTATACTAAACGATATTTTGAACTATCTAATCAAAGATTTTTTTATTTTCTACTTCATTTCCTTTCCTTTTTCTGTCCTTTAATAGTCTTTAACTTATGGTATAGATCCTTGAAAGATTTTTCTCATAAATACGTTAATTTTCATCTCTTCATGTAGTCCTGGTACTTATACCGAAATATATAGACGTCATTATGAACAATGAAGATGTTTCTGATTGCTAGTGATAAATCATCAGGATTCAACCCTCCATCTTTCTAACTTCTCGACTGAATATGGAAGAATCTTGCAGTAATAAATGATGTTGACGTATCGGGGATGATATTTTTTATGAGAATTTATAGTGATACGTATAGTGATTTAAAACCCGCATCCCCAATTCGAAATAATACAATATAATATGGAATATAATAAAAATATTTGGGATCTCACCTGTTCAAATAGTTTTTTTTTTGTTAAAACTGACATTCATTTGACAAAGGATGTCTCGATGAATTACAGCTACTGATAGTCAAACACCCCGTTTTTAAATGAAGGGTGAGAGTTATTTTTTACAGTGGTTGTTACCACCTACTGAGTTTTTGAGTACAGCTGCAAGATTTAGTACTTTTTTCACTTTATACACATAAAATGACAGGATTTTGGAAGGAAAATTAAATATTATTTACAAAAAACAAGATATTATCATTTTTTATAAATTAATTCACCAATTACGAGATTTTGTATTTTTAAATTTTGTATTTGTAACGATTTTAGTACAGCTGCAAGATTTTATATTTTTTTCACTTCATATCTATCAATTATACACATAAAATGATAGAAATTTCGTACGAAAATTAAATATTATTTGAGAAAAACAAAATTTTATCATTTTTCATAAATTAATTCATTAATTACGAGATTTTGTATTTTTAAATTTTGTATTTGTAACGATTTTAGTACAGCTGCAAGATTTTATATTTTTTTTATTTTATATCTATCAATTATACACATAAAATGATAGAAATTTCGTACGAAAATTAAATATTATTTGAGAAAAACAAAATTTTATCATTTTTCATAAATTAATTCATTAATTACGAGATTTTGTATTTTTAAATTTTGTATTTGTAACGATTTTAGTACAGCTGCAAGATTTTATATTTTTTTTATTTTATATCTATCAATTATACACATAAAATGATAGAAATTTCGTACGAAAATTAAATATTATTTGAGAAAAACAAAATTTTATCATTTTTCATAAATTAATTCATTAATTACGAGATTTTGTATTTTTAAATTTTGTATTTGTAACGATTTTAGTACAGCTGCAAGATTTTATATTTTTTTTATTTTATATCTATCAATTATACACATAAAATGATAGAAATTTCGTACGAAAATTAAATATTATTTGAGAAAAACAAAATTTTATCATTTTTCATAAATTAATTCATTAATTACGAGATTTTGTATTTTTAAATTTTGTATTTGTAACGATTTTAGTACAGCTGCAAGATTTTATATTTTTTTTATTTTATATCTATCAATTATACACATAAAATGATAGAAATTTCGTACGAAAATTAAATATTATTTGAGAAAAACAAAATTTTATCATTTTTCATAAATTAATTCATTAATTACGAGATTTTGTATTTTTAAATTTTGTATTTGTAACGATTTTAGTACAGCTGCAAGATTTTATATTTTTTTTATTTTATATCTATCAATTATACACATAAAATGATAGAAATTTCGTACGAAAATTAAATATTATTTGAGAAAAACAAAATTTTATCATTTTTCATAAATTAATTCATTAATTACGAGATTTTGTATTTTTAAATTTTGTATTTGTAACGATTTTAGTACAGCTGCAAGATTTTAAATTTTTTTTATTTTAAATCTATCAATTATACACATAAAATGATAGAAATTTCGTACGAAAATTAAATATTATTTGAGAAAAACAAAATTTTATCATTTTTCATAAATTAATTCATTAATTACGAGATTTTGTATTTTTAAATTTTGTATTTGTAACGATTTTAGTACAGCTGCAAGATTTTATATTTTTTTTATTTTATATCTATCAATTATACACATAAAATGATAGAAATTTCGTACGAAAATTAAATATTATTTGTGAAAAACAAAATATTATCATTTTTCATAACTGATTTACTTATAACGAGATTTTGTATTTTTAAATTTTGTATTTCTAACGATTTTAGTACAGCTGCAAGATTTTATATTTTTTTCACTTTATATCTATCAATTATACACATAAAATGACAGTATTTTGGAACGAAAATTAAATATAATTTACGAAAAACAAAATATTATCATTTTTTATAAACTAAATACGAAATTTTGTAGTTTTAAATGTTGTATTTGTAACGATTTTTGTATAGCTGCAAGATTTTATATTTTTTCACTTTATATCTCTCAATTTTACACTTAAAATGAAAGAAATTTCGTACGAAAATTAAATATCATTTGAGAAAAACAAAATTTTATCATTTTTTATAAATTAATTCACTAATTACGAGATTTTGTAGTTTTAAATTTTGTATTTGTAACGATTGAAGTACATGCATGTCGAAATTAAGTGGGAGCATTTCTATGTAGCCTTTTTTTGAGAAAGAATCGCAGTCGACTAGGACAATTGCACCATTTAGGGCCATTAAGGGATTTAAACTCAATCGAATTGAGTCTTTCCGCACCCCAGTGACTACTGTAGCTTATATATACCGGCAAGGCGTACCTGGAGCTACATCCATCTAATAAAAGTCAAGAAATCAAGTTTCGTGATAGACTTGTTCAAGTCTAGTTAAAATACTTCGATATACAGGGTGATTTCGTGATAAATAACAAATTAAATTAATCAATTCTACTTATCATTCATCAAATCGATTAGATTAATCTAATTTTTTATTAAATAATTAAACGTCTAATTGATTAAGATTATTTATTAATAGAATAATATTTTCCGCTGCAACTGGCGATAATTCAATTACTATTGAAACCAGCGTTGCCGCGTTTAAAAAATTGTCCTGTATTTATGAATTTTTTTGATATTGCAAACAGTTGATGATTTATATCACGAAAAAGCTTATAATTGGTCTCCATCAGCCGCCATTTTTTCATACAAGACGAAATAAAAAAAATTAAAAAGAAATTCAATATTTCGAAAATGTATTCCGCCGTTTTTCAATAGAGAAAACAACTACTTTCCTGGTTAAAACCTCGAGGAAGATTGTATTACAACTCCACGCGATATTAACATCCCCAATCGCAGTTACAAGCAGGAGTTTGCAACCACTGACCAGTTTCAACGTTATTACGTCTCATCAGAACAGTTTAATATAAATATGTAGAAAAATATGTGTTCAAACATGAAATGTAATTAATATATCCTCCAACGAGTAATTTTTTTTATAATTGTCACTATTATTAAAAAAATGATTCAATAATTGTAAAATGCTTTCTATTCATTTAAAAAAATCGATTATTCCTTCATATATTTATTATGAATTGCGAAAAGAATCGATTATTCACAATTTGATCTCTCGAGAACTGGTCGATGTTAGTCCTGTTACTGATAGTTCGTAAACAGATACATAGGTGGCGGTATTAGTATTAAATCCACACAATTATGAATTGATGATTGTTTGGAGCTATTGAATTGAATGTAAAAATTAACTAGTCGGTATTTTTTTATACGTGCATTGTTCTGAAGCGTTTGAGGGTCGAAAAAAGTTGTACAGTTAAATCTAAGATTCGATTACAACGAAAAAATCGACCCTTCGTTCTTTATTACGGAATATTATACCATTATTCAGTATTAACTGAAAGGATATTTCTTTTTCAAAAAAAAAAAAGATGTTTCTACAAATCCAGAAGTTCAATTCATCAATAAACCTTTTAACTGGAAAACAAACATCTTTTCAATATAACTAATGGATGTATTGAGGGTGTATACTTTCTTTTCTTGATGTAAAAAAATGTTTAGAGGGAACGTTAAAAGAAACGAATGGTTTTAAGAAGAAAATAACATTAGAAAGGAAATCAAAGTACCCAAGCAAATGGATTGGTGGATTGTTAATTGAAAAATCTATTTTTAATTACTTGTGTATAAATACTACTTGGAAAAAGTCGTTTTATGAGTTTTTTGCATACAAAAAATGTTCATTGTACTATTCTTAGATGATAAAAATCGATATAAATTATGTAAAAAAGGCAACATTGCAGATTTTATACTATCCATTCAATCCAATACAATATTCGTACGACAAAACTTTCTGTGCAACCCTCGTATTATTATGGTCGATATATTTCTGTAGTTTCTTTAATTTTTTATTTCGTGGACCTTTTGATATATTAATTCATCTAAATCTTCTTGATTTTAAGTATTTTCTGCTTTAAAATTAGTTTTTTTTGATAATTTTTGACAAATTGACAAAAAATTGACGTTTCAACTTTTCTTTGAGTCTTTATTAAAATATTCCCTCATTTCTCAGACCTTTTGATACGTTTATGTCTCTAAATCTTCTTGATTTTAAGTATTTTCCGTTTCAAAATTAGTTTTTTTGATAATTTTTGACAGATTGACAAAAAATTGACGTTTCGACTTTTCTTTGAGTCTTTATTAAAATATTTCCTCATTTCTCAGACCTTTTGATAAGCTTATGATTCTAAATCTTCTTGATTTTAAGTATTTTCCGTTTCAAAATTGGTTTTTCACAATAATTTTTGACAGATTGACAAAAAATTGACGTTTCGACTTTTCTTTGAGTCTTTATTAAAATATTTCCTCATTTCTCAGACCTTTTGATACGTTTATGATTCTAAATCTTCTTGATTTTAAGTATTTTCCGTTTCAAAATTAGTTTTTCACAATAATTTTTGACAGATTGACAAAAAATTGACGTTTCGACTTTTCTTTGAGTCTTTATTAAAATATTTCCTCATTTCTCAGACCTTTTGATACGTTTATGATTCTAAATCTTCTTGATTTTAAGTATTTTCTGTTTTAAAATTAGTTTTTCACAATAATTTTTGACAGATTGACAAAAAATTGACGTTTCGACTTTTCTTTGAGTCTTTATTAAAATATTTCCTCATTTCTCAGACCTTTTGATACGTTTATGATTCTAAATCTTCTTGATTTTAAGTATTTTCCGTTTCAAAATTAGTTTTTCACAATAATTTTTGACAGATTGACAAAAAATTGATGTTTCGACTTTTCTTTGAGTCTTTATTAAAATATTTCCTCATTTCTCAGACCTTTTGATACGTTTATGATTCTAAATCTTCTTGATTTTAAGTATTTTCCGTTTCAAAATTAGTTTTTCACAATAATTTTTGACAGATTGACAAAAAATTGACGTTTCGACTTTTCTTTGAGTCTTTATTAAAATATTTCCTCATTTCTCAGACCTTTTGATACGTTTATGATTCTAAATCTTCTTGATTTTAAGTATTTTCTGTTTTAAAATTAGTTTTTCACAATAATTTTTGACAGATTGACAAAAAATTGACGTTTCGACTTTTCTTTGAGTCTTTATTAAAATATTTCCTCATTTCTCAGACCTTTTGATACGTTTATGATTCTAAATCTTCTTGATTTTAAGTATTTTCCGTTTCAAAATTAGTTTTTCACAATAATTTTTGACAGATTGACAAAAAATTGATGTTTCGACTTTTCTTTGAGTCTTTATCAAAATATTCCCTCATTTCTCAGACCTTTTGATACGTTTATGTCTCTAAATCTTCTTGATTTTAAGTATTTTCCGTTTCAAAATTAGTTTTTTTGATAATTTTTGACAGATTGACAAAAAATTGACGTTTCGACTTTTCTTTGAGTCTTTATTAAAATATTTCCTCATTTCTCAGACCTTTTGATAAGCTTATGATTCTAAATCTTCTTGATTTTAAGTATTTTCCGTTTCAAAATTAGTTTTTTCAATAATTTTTGACAGATTGTCAAAAAATTGACGTTTCGACTTTTCTTTGAGTCTTTATTAAAATATTTCCTCATTTCTCAGACCTTTTGATACGTTTATGATTCTAAATCTTCTTGATTTTAAGTATTTTCCGTTTCAAAATTAGTTTTTCACAATAATTTTTGACAGATTGACAAAAAATTGACGTATCGAATTTTCTTTGAGTCTTTATTAAAATATTTCCTCATTTCTTAGACCTTTTGATACGTTTATTATTCTAAATCTTCTTGATTTTAAGTATTTTCCGTTTCAAAATTAGTTTTTTCAATAATTTTTGACAGATTGTCAAAAAATTGACGTTTCGACTTTTCTTTGAGTCTTTATTAAAATATTTCCTCATTTCTCAGACCTTTTGATACGTTTATGATTCTAAATCTTCTTGATTTTAAGTATTTTACGTTTCAAAATTGGTTTTTCACAATAATTTTTGACAGATTGACAAAAAATTGACGTTTCGACTTTTCTTTGAGTCTTTATCAAAATATTTCCTCATTTCTCAGACCTTTTGATACGTTTATGATTCTAAATCTTCTTGATTTTAAGTATTTTCCGTTTCAAAATTAGTTTTTCACAATAATTTTTGACAGATTGACAAAAAATTGACGTTTCGACTTTTCTTTGAGTCTTTATTAAAATATTCCCTCATTTCTCAGACCTTTTGATACGTTTATGTCTCTAAATCTTCTTGATTTTAAGTATTTTCCGTTTCAAAATTAGTTTTTTTGATAATTTTTGACAGATTGACAAAAAATTGACGTTTCGACTTTTCTTTGAGTCTTTATTAAAATATTTCCTCATTTCTCAGACCTTTTGATAAGCTTATGATTCTAAATCTTCTTGATTTTAAGTATTTTCCGTTTCAAAATTAGTTTTTCACAATAATTTTTGACAGATTGACAAAAAATTGACGTTTCGACTTTTCTTTGAGTCTTTATTAAAATATTTCCTCATTTCTCAGACCTTTTGATACGTTTATGATTCTAAATCTTCTTGATTTTAAGTATTTTCCGTTTCAAAATTAGTTTTTCACAATAATTTTTGACAGATTGACAAAAAATTGACGTTTCGACTTTTCTTTGAGTCTTTATTAAAATATTTCCTCATTTCTCAGACCTTTTGATACGTTTATGATTCTAAATCTTCTTGATTTTAAGTATTTTCTGTTTTAAAATTAGTTTTTCACAATAATTTTTGACAGATTGACAAAAAATTGACGTTTCGACTTTTCTTTGAGTCTTTATTAAAATATTTCCTCATTTCTCAGACCTTTTGATACGTTTATGATTCTAAATCTTCTTGATTTTAAGTATTTTCCGTTTCAAAATTAGTTTTTCACAATAATTTTTGACAGATTGACAAAAAATTGATGTTTCGACTTTTCTTTGAGTCTTTATTAAAATATTTCCTCATTTCTCAGACCTTTTGATACGTTTATGATTCTAAATCTTCTTGATTTTAAGTATTTTCCGTTTCAAAATTAGTTTTTCACAATAATTTTTGACAGATTGACAAAAAATTGACGTTTCGACTTTTCTTTGAGTCTTTATTAAAATATTTCCTCATTTCTCAGACCTTTTGATACGTTTATGATTCTAAATCTTCTTGATTTTAAGTATTTTCCGTTTCAAAATTAGTTTTTCACAATAATTTTTGACAGATTGACAAAAAATTGACGTTTCGACTTTTCTTTGAGTCTTTATTAAAATATTTCCTCATTTCTCAGACCTTTTGATACGTTTATGATTCTAAATCTTCTTGATTTTAAGTATTTTCCGTTTCAAAATTAGTTTTTCACAATAATTTTTGACAGATTGACAAAAAATTGATGTTTCGACTTTTCTTTGAGTCTTTATCAAAATATTCCCTCATTTCTCAGACCTTTTGATACGTTTATGTCTCTAAATCTTCTTGATTTTAAGTATTTTCCGTTTCAAAATTAGTTTTTTTGATAATTTTTGACAGATTGACAAAAAATTGACGTTTCGACTTTTCTTTGAGTCTTTATTAAAATATTTCCTCATTTCTCAGACCTTTTGATAAGCTTATGATTCTAAATCTTCTTGATTTTAAGTATTTTCCGTTTCAAAATTAGTTTTTTCAATAATTTTTGACAGATTGTCAAAAAATTGACGTTTCGACTTTTCTTTGAGTCTTTATTAAAATATTTCCTCATTTCTCAGACCTTTTGATACGTTTATGATTCTAAATCTTCTTGATTTTAAGTATTTTCCGTTTCAAAATTAGTTTTTCACAATAATTTTTGACAGATTGACAAAAAATTGACGTATCGAATTTTCTTTGAGTCTTTATTAAAATATTTCCTCATTTCTTAGACCTTTTGATACGTTTATTATTCTAAATCTTCTTGATTTTAAGTATTTTCCGTTTCAAAATTAGTTTTTTCAATAATTTTTGACAGATTGTCAAAAAATTGACGTTTCGACTTTTCTTTGAGTCTTTATTAAAATATTTCCTCATTTCTCAGACCTTTTGATACGTTTATGATTCTAAATCTTCTTGATTTTAAGTATTTTACGTTTCAAAATTGGTTTTTCACAATAATTTTTGACAGATTGACAAAAAATTGACGTTTCGACTTTTCTTTGAGTCTTTATTAAAATATTTCCTCATTTCTCAGACCTTTTGATAAGCTTATGATTCTAAATCTTCTTGATTTTAAGTATTTTCCGTTTCAAAATTAGTTTTTCACAATAATTTTTGACAGATTGACAAAAAATTGACGTTTCGACTTTTCTTTGAGTCTTTATTAAAATATTTCCTCATTTCTCAGACCTTTTGATACGTTTATGATTCTAAATCTTCTTGATTTTAAGTATTTTCCGTTTCAAAATTAGTTTTTCACAATAATTTTTGACAGATTGACAAAAAATTGACGTTTCGACTTTTCTTTGAGTCTTTATTAAAATATTTCCTCATTTCTCAGACCTTTTGATACGTTTATGATTCTAAATCTTCTTGATTTTAAGTATTTTCTGTTTTAAAATTAGTTTTTCACAATAATTTTTGACAGATTGACAAAAAATTGACGTTTCGACTTTTCTTTGAGTCTTTATTAAAATATTTCCTCATTTCTCAGACCTTTTGATACGTTTATGATTCTAAATCTTCTTGATTTTAAGTATTTTCCGTTTCAAAATTAGTTTTTCACAATAATTTTTGACAGATTGACAAAAAATTGATGTTTCGACTTTTCTTTGAGTCTTTATTAAAATATTTCCTCATTTCTCAGACCTTTTGATACGTTTATGATTCTAAATCTTCTTGATTTTAAGTATTTTCCGTTTCAAAATTAGTTTTTCACAATAATTTTTGACAGATTGACAAAAAATTGACGTTTCGACTTTTCTTTGAGTCTTTATTAAAATATTTCCTCATTTCTCAGACCTTTTGATACGTTTATGATTCTAAATCTTCTTGATTTTAAGTATTTTCTGTTTTAAAATTAGTTTTTCACAATAATTTTTGACAGATTGACAAAAAATTGACGTTTCGACTTTTCTTTGAGTCTTTATTAAAATATTTCCTCATTTCTCAGACCTTTTGATACGTTTATGATTCTAAATCTTCTTGATTTTAAGTATTTTCCGTTTCAAAATTAGTTTTTCACAATAATTTTTGACAGATTGACAAAAAATTGATGTTTCGACTTTTCTTTGAGTCTTTATCAAAATATTCCCTCATTTCTCAGACCTTTTGATACGTTTATGTCTCTAAATCTTCTTGATTTTAAGTATTTTCCGTTTCAAAATTAGTTTTTTTGATAATTTTTGACAGATTGACAAAAAATTGACGTTTCGACTTTTCTTTGAGTCTTTATTAAAATATTTCCTCATTTCTCAGACCTTTTGATAAGCTTATGATTCTAAATCTTCTTGATTTTAAGTATTTTCCGTTTCAAAATTAGTTTTTTCAATAATTTTTGACAGATTGTCAAAAAATTGACGTTTCGACTTTTCTTTGAGTCTTTATTAAAATATTTCCTCATTTCTCAGACCTTTTGATACGTTTATGATTCTAAATCTTCTTGATTTTAAGTATTTTCCGTTTCAAAATTAGTTTTTCACAATAATTTTTGACAGATTGACAAAAAATTGACGTATCGAATTTTCTTTGAGTCTTTATTAAAATATTTCCTCATTTCTTAGACCTTTTGATACGTTTATTATTCTAAATCTTCTTGATTTTAAGTATTTTCCGTTTCAAAATTAGTTTTTTCAATAATTTTTGACAGATTGTCAAAAAATTGACGTTTCGACTTTTCTTTGAGTCTTTATTAAAATATTTCCTCATTTCTCAGACCTTTTGATACGTTTATGATTCTAAATCTTCTTGATTTTAAGTATTTTACGTTTCAAAATTGGTTTTTCACAATAATTTTTGACAGATTGACAAAAAATTGACGTTTCGACTTTTCTTTGAGTCTTTATCAAAATATTTCCTCATTTCTCAGACCTTTTGATACGTTTATGATTCTAAATCTTCTTGATTTTAAGTATTTTCCGTTTCAAAATTAGTTTTTCACAATAATTTTTGACAGATTGACAAAAAATTGACGTTTCGACTTTTCTTTGAGTCTTTATTAAAATATTTCCTCATTTCTCAGACCTTTTGATACGTTTATGATTCTAAATCTTCTTGATTTTAAGTATTTTCCGTTTCAAAATTAGTTTTTCACAATAATTTTTGACAGATTGACAAAAAATTGACGTTTCGACTTTTCTTTGAGTCTTTATTAAAATATTTCCTCATTTCTCAGACCTTTTGATACGTTTATGATTCTAAATCTTCTTGATTTTAAGTATTTTCCGATTCAAAATTAGTTTTTTTGACAATTTTCAAAAGATAAATAAAATTTGACGTTTCAACTTTTGATAAAGACTCAATGAAAAGTCGAAACGTCAAATTTGATCTTTCTGTCAAAAATTATCAAGAAAAACTAATTTTGAAACAGAAAAGACCGAAAATCAAAAACATTTAGATTAATCAAAATATTAGTAGTTAGAGCTTGATTGAAACTTTCCATTCACAAATTTTTTTTGATCACTGTATATATTTATAAACCGCATCCCAATTTCTAAAACAATCCATTGACAGGTGTCATTTTACCCAGAGCTATTCACATCCATTCCAATTCCGAAGGGAATTTTTACAATTTTCCATATCTATACAAAATCAATTTCGAAAATCCTGCTTGACCATCCCGGAGGGCGCCGAGGCTGCTTTTTTTTGTATCCAATATTGTTTCTAAACTAAAATTTCGCCTCGACGCTAGAAAAGATCAACCAGATCCCGATTTAAATCTAGAAAATAGAAGATTAAGTATTCATTGCATTTGAATCTTCCCGAATCGATGGAAAGGGTCATAAAAAAGAAACAGCTATTTGTTTCCGAAATTTACTGCAACTTACAAATAAGATCCGGAGGGTTTTTTTTTTCGCATTCGAGAAGTTGTTTTAGATAAGAATCTGTGTATAAATTTGAATCCGAGATGGCAAAGCGATTGAAAACATTTTGAATTCCTCTAAAAATTTAAATATTTGTAATATAGTTTCTTTGGTTTTAACCCAAACATCAACAGGTTATTTTAGACTTTGGTAAAAACATTCTTAGGATTAGATGCAAAGAATCGTCTCGACCGCATTTTCAAAAAACCGTTTTTTTCGATTCATAACCTCAAAACTTTAATAAATCTTTAACCCCCCATATTCTTATCTAATTTGAAAGAAATTACTTACACAGACGGGGGCTAAACAAAAGTAAAAATATAGAATATAGAATAGAAAAGATTTATGCGTGAAGTATGAACTCCCATATCACAATAAAAATTTTTTCTACTAAATTTTTTCCAAGTTATCCAATTTCTCAGTGTATTTTCGTCGTATTTTGTCCATTGGTGGTATAAATAAGTCCGATGCCTTTCACTATTACGCTTCAAAGAGAATCCGCCGCGAGCTTTTCCATTTTTCAAATTGAAAATGCGGAAAATGCAATATTGGTAAATACCATTTGACTGGAAATAGTGCATCGACATGTAATTTCAGGTTTCGGTTTGATATTTCACGCGGAGAAATGTAAAACTATGGGAAAAGTTGTTTTTTCTTCGCGAAAAGTTATTTAGTTCGAATATAGTAGTTTCACCAACAACTTTCCGTTTGTTAATTACAAGTAAACGGTTAATTAATGTTATTTGAAGGATTTAAAATGTCCTTAAGTCCAATCGAATACGTTCTTTTGAATTTCCAAGTGCACAACGTTTTTATAAACATTTTTGATGAAAAAAATGTTCAAATTCTCACGCACCCTGTATAATATCGAAAAAAAAAAACTGTTATAGGTTACGTTTAAACTTCTAATCTTCCACCCATACTATAATTATCCACAATTACTTATTCGTAGTCCTGTCGAAGGACTTGAAGGGCTAATTGCCATTTCTGAATTGTAATTAAATGATTATCCGAGACCCCGAATGTCTCATGCATATAATAGAAGGAAATATCAATTTAAGAGTTTCGAAGGACAATGGGTTTACAAGGATGATTAAGACGGACATTAATTTGTAAATTGTAATTGCTTTTGAATAAATTTTCTCGCGAAAATAAAAAGGCGTGTTAAAAATCTATTTTCTACGACGAACGTTATCGTCCGAAAACCAGAAGGACCCTCTCATTTATTTTGTCAGTAACCTACCCTTATCTGTAAATAACGGTAACAAAGGGCTGTTATCAACCGGCCTAATAAACATTGTTTTACTCCCTATGCATCCCTTGCAGTTCTAAATTACCCCCGACCGACGATATAACAAATTTTTCGTCTCCAAACTATTGTTCTTGATAATAAGGAGTCGACAAGGACAATTATATTTATTGTTCGGGACGATAAGGGTACGAGGAAATAAATTTAGTTTATTAAACGTTTAATTACATCTTGTGGGATATTCAGATTATCAACTTAACCGATATAAACATTTTGTACGATTGACTGCGCCGTTACAACACGAATTAGACGCTTTCTCTAACAATATGGCGAACATTGACAGCTCTTCATATTCACTGTTGGTTTTACTTGAAATTAGAATCAATTTTATTTCGTAATTTCACCCTAACTATCACTTTTTTTTTGTTTTGCAGTTAGAAGGAACAAATTAAGGAATAATTTTTAGGGTCCTGCGTTAATTTCAGTTGGGGGATTGGAAGCCATAACTTTTCGTTCTTGTTATAACCTTGGAACTCATTTACACACATTAGGGCGCAAATTGAAATGACCACTCACGTTTATGGTCTTGTTAAAATGTACTATTTTCGTTTCACCCTAATCTCCATTTGGTTTTTCGTTTTATCTTTTATGTTTTACGACGGTTGCTACTCGAGTTTTGAGATATGGCAACAATGATTTGAATATGTCAAATCTGACATTGTCAGATTGATTTGCGTCTCAGTTCGTCATATGATCGATAGGGCGCAAGAATGAACTGTCATTTGTCTTTAAAGACTGTAGTTTATGAGAATAAACGGTCATTTGACTTTAGAGACTGTAGTTTACAGGAATAAATTGTCATTTGTCATTAGAGACTGTAGTTTACAAGAATAAATTGTCATTTGTCATTAGAGACTGTATATTACGAGAATAAACTGTCATTTGTCATTAGAGACTGTAGTTTACAAGAATAAATTGTCATTTGTCTTTAGAGACTGTAGTTTACAAGAATAAACTGTCATTTGTCATTAGAGACTGTATTTTACGAGAATAAACTGTCATTTGTCATTAGAGACTGTAGTTTACAAGAATAAATTGTCATTTGTCATTAGAGACTGTAGTTTACAAGAATAAATTGTCATTTGTCATTAGAGACTGTATTTTACGAGAATAAACTGTCATTTGTCTTTAGAGACTGGAGTTCACAAGAATAAATTGTTATTTGTCATTAGAGACTGTATTTTACGAAAATAAACTATCAGTTGTCCTTATAGACTGTATTTACGAGAATAAACTGTCATTTGTCATTAGAGACTGTTGTTTACAAGAATAAATTATCATTTGTCATTAGAGACTGTATTTTACGAGAATAAATTGTCATTTGTCATTAGAGACTGGATTTTACGAGAATAAACTGTCATTTGTCTTTAGGGACTGGAGTTCACAAGAATAAATTGTTATTTGTCATTAGAGACTGTATTTTACGAAAATAAACTGTCAGTTGTCCTTATAGACTGTATTTTACGAGAATAAACTGTCATTTGTCATTAGAGACTGTTGTTTACAAGAATAAATTGTCATTTGTCATTAGAGACTGTAGTTTACAAGAATAAATTGTCATTTGTCATTAGAGACTGGATTTTACGAGAATAAACTGTCATTTGTCATTAGAGACTGGATTTTACGAGAATAAACTGTCATTTGTCTTTAGGGACTGGAGTTCACAAGAATAAATTGTTATTTGTCATTAGAGACTGTATTTTACGAAAATAAACTGTCAGTTGTCCTTATAGACTGTATTTTACGAGAATAAACTGTCATTTGTCATTAGAGACTGTTGTTTACAAGAATAAATTGTCATTTGTCATTAGAGACTGTATTTTACGAGAATAAATTGTCATTTGTCATTAGAGACTGGATTTTACGAGAATAAACTGTCATTTGTCTTTAGGGACTGGAGTTCACAAGAATAAATTGTTATTTGTCATTAGAGACTGTATTTTACGAAAATAAACTGTCAGTTGTCCTTATAGACTGTATTTTACGAGAATAAACTGTCATTTGTCATTAGAGACTGTTGTTTACAAGAATAAATTGTCATTTGTCATTAGAGACTGTAGTTTACAAGAATAAATTGTCATTTGTCATTAGAGACTGTAGTTTACAAGAATAAATTGTCATTTGTCATTAGAGACTGTATTTTACGAGAATAAACTGTCATTTGTCTTTATAGACTGTTGTTTACAAGAATAAATTGTCATTTGTCATTAGAGACTGTAGTTTACAAGAATAAATTGTCATTTGTCATTAGAGACTGTAGTTTACAAGAATAAATTGTCATTTGTCATTAGAGACTGTATTTTACGAGAATAAACTGTCATTTGTCTTTAGAGACTGGAGTTCACAAGAATAAATTGTTATTTGTCATTAGAGACTGTATTTTACGAAAATAAACTATCAGTTGTCCTTATAGACTGTATTTACGAGAATAAACTGTCATTTGTCATTAGAGACTGTTGTTTACAAGAATAAATTATCATTTGTCATTAGAGACTGTATTTTACGAGAATAAATTGTCATTTGTCATTAGAGACTGGATTTTACGAGAATAAACTGTCATTTGTCTTTAGGGACTGGAGTTCACAAGAATAAATTGTTATTTGTCATTAGAGACTGTATTTTACGAAAATAAACTGTCAGTTGTCCTTATAGACTGTATTTTACGAGAATAAACTGTCATTTGTCATTAGAGACTGTTGTTTACAAGAATAAATTGTCATTTGTCATTAGAGACTGTAGTTTACAAGAATAAATTGTCATTTGTCATTAGAGACTGTAGTTTACAAGAATAAATTGTCATTTGTCATTAGAGACTGTATTTTACGAGAATAAATTGTCATTTGTCATTAGAGACTGGATTTTACGAGAATAAACTGTCATTTGTCTTTAGGGACTGGAGTTCACAAGAATAAATTGTTATTTGTCATTAGAGACTGTATTTTACGAAAATAAACTGTCAGTTGTCCTTATAGACTGTATTTTACGAGAATAAACTGTCATTTGTCATTAGAGACTGTTGTTTACAAGAATAAATTGTCATTTGTCATTAGAGACTGGATTTTACGAGAATAAACTGTCATTTGTCATTAGAGACTGGATTTTACGAGAATAAACTGTCATTTGTCTTTAGGGACTGGAGTTCACAAGAATAAATTGTCATTTGTCATTAGAGACTGTATTTTACGAGAATAAATTGTCATTTGTCATTAGAGACTGGATTTTACGAGAATAAACTGTCATTTGTCTTTAGGGACTGGAGTTCACAAGAATAAATTGTTATTTGTCATTAGAGACTGTATTTTACGAAAATAAACTGTCAGTTGTCCTTATAGACTGTATTTTACGAGAATAAACTGTCATTTGTCATTAGAGACTGTTGTTTACAAGAATAAATTGTCATTTGTCATTAGAGACTGTAGTTTACAAGAATAAATTGTCATTTGTCATTAGAGACTGTAGTTTACAAGAATAAATTGTCATTTGTCATTAGAGACTGTATTTTACGAGAATAAACTGTCATTTGTCTTTATAGACTGTTGTTTACAAGAATAAATTGTCATTTGTCATTAGAGACTGTAGTTTACAAGAATAAATTGTCATTTGTCATTAGAGACTGTAGTTTACAAGAATAAATTGTCATTTGTCATTAGAGACTGTATTTTACGAGAATAAACTGTCATTTGTCTTTAGAGACTGGAGTTCACAAGAATAAATTGTTATTTGTCATTAGAGACTGTATTTTACGAAAATAAACTATCAGTTGTCCTTATAGACTGTATTTACGAGAATAAACTGTCATTTGTCATTAGAGACTGTTGTTTACAAGAATAAATTATCATTTGTCATTAGAGACTGTATTTTACGAGAATAAATTGTCATTTGTCATTAGAGACTGGATTTTACGAGAATAAACTGTCATTTGTCTTTAGGGACTGGAGTTCACAAGAATAAATTGTTATTTGTCATTAGAGACTGTATTTTACGAAAATAAACTGTCAGTTGTCCTTATAGACTGTATTTTACGAGAATAAACTGTCATTTGTCATTAGAGACTGTTGTTTACAAGAATAAATTGTCATTTGTCATTAGAGACTGTAGTTTACAAGAATAAATTGTCATTTGTCATTAGAGACTGTAGTTTACAAGAATAAATTGTCATTTGTCATTAGAGACTGTATTTTACGAGAATAAACTGTCATTTGTCTTTATAGACTGTTGTTTACAAGAATAAATTGTCATTTGTCATTAGAGACTGTAGTTTACAAGAATAAATTGTCATTTGTCTTTAAAGACTGTAGTTTACAAGAATAAATTATCATTTGTCATTAGAGACTCTATTTTACGAGAATAAATTGTCATTTGTCATTAGAGACTGGAGTTCACAAGAATAAATTGTTATTTGTCATTAGAGACTGTATTTTACGAGAATAAACTGTCATTTGTCATTAGAGACTGTTGTTTACAAGAATAAATTATCATTTGTCATTAGAGACTGTATTTTACGAGAATAAATTGTCATTTGTCATTAGAGACTGGATTTTACGAGAATAAACTGTCATTTGTCTTTAGGGACTGGAGTTCACAAGAATAAATTGTTATTTGTCATTAGAGACTGTATTTTACGAAAATAAACTGTCAGTTGTCCTTATAGACTGTATTTTACGAGAATAAACTGTCATTTGTCATTAGAGACTGTTGTTTACAAGAATAAATTATCATTTGTCATTAGAGACTGTATTTTACGAGAATAAATTGTCATTTGTCATTAGAGACTGGAGTTTACAAGAATAAATTGTCATTTGTCACTAGAGGCTGTATTTTGGAGAGATAGATTTATAGGAGTTCTGACGTAGTTTCCAAAAACCAAATAACTATATATAATAATCATTTAATGGTTCGTAAAACTATGGAATGATTGGAAACTCGTTATAGTAAATAGTATCTTTTATATACGTCGAATAAAATCCCTTTATAGACAAAGTTGGTACGAGCAAATGACTACTTCTCCTATTAGAGTTTGGATACTTTGTAAGTTGTTCGCTATCAAAAAGTTTTATGGAGTTTTGAGACGTTTGGTGTATGTGTAACTATAGTCAGAATCGTGATTGTGTATGTGTTAATTAGAAATTATTGTTATAAATTGATTAATACAATTTATTTTAAACAACTACTAATTATTACCATTTATATGAAAATGTTCGAGGTAATTCATCGAAAGTTAACAGAAAAATCGTTTCAAAATTTTTTTTACCAAATTATCACTTTCAACTTCCAATAAACAAAAAAATTTTATGAGAATTTACATCTCGAACATCGCGTTTTATCAATTACTGTCATTTGACTTTAGATACTGTCATTTGTTTTTAGATACTGTCATTTTTCTTTAAATACTGTCATTTGTCTTTAGATACTGTCATTTGTCTTTAGATACTGTCATTTGTCTTTAGAGACTATTTTTTATGAAAATAAACCGTTATTTATCTTCAGACATTGTCATTTGTCATTAGAGACTGTCGTTTACAAGTATCAACTGTCATTTATCTTAAAATACTGTCATTTGACGTCACATACTGTCATTTATCGTTATAGACTGTCTTTAATATAAATCAACCGTTATTTATCTTCAGAGACTGTCATTTGTCATTAGAGACTGTCGTTTGTCTTTAGAGATTGTAATTTGTCACTAGATGTTCATTTTTCTCTATTTTCTTATAAGATGTACGAATCATATCACGAGGAAAATAATTTTTATTGTCTAGTATTATAAGAAAACAAATTGGAAGTAATTTGTTTTTTTTTTGTAAACGACTATGAAATTGGTGGAATAATTTAAACTATTTCTATTAAAACTTTATAGGTTTGGAAAAGGAAAAACAATCTCAACTTATCATTCCGTTCATTAGCCTGGAACACGAAATAATTGAAAATAAAGGGCAAAACAATAAACTAGACTTAGGATTACCGGGCCAAGACGTAGTAGTTTCAACCGTAAGCTGCTACAACAACAAAAAAAGGTTCATTCTCCCAATCTCATTTTATTTTAAAGTTACAGATAAACGGTATTGGAATGGGGTGATTGAAGAAAAAAAATATCAGGTTACACTGATTTTTCTTATTTATAGTTTTCCTCCATTGATATTTTTTCTAGTAAAATGATACTCGTATCATAAAAACACATTTCACTTTGAGTTTGGTAATTAAAAACGTGGATGGATCGATTTTTCGATGAAAAATCTGCTTACACGACTCCATTTTCGAGCAGTTTAACATCAAATGAACCCTCTATACACATTTACTTTTCGAGGGTGTTCCATTCATTTGCTTTCACATACTGTCATTTATCGTTAGAGACTGTCTTTTTTAAAAATCAACCGTTATTTATCTTTAAACACTGTCATTTGTCATTAGAGGTTGTCGTTTACAAGAATCTACTGTCATTTATCCTTAAAGACTGTCATTTGTCATTAGAGGCTGTCTTCTACAAACATCAACTGTCATTTGTCTTTAGAGAGTGTTTTTCACAAACATCCGCAGTAATATATTTTTAGAGTATGTCATTTATCTGTCGTTCATAAGAATCAACTGCCATTAATCTTTAGAGACTGTCATTTGTCATTGGAGACTGTAGTTTACAAGTATCAATTGTCATTCATCTTAAGATACTGTCATTTGACTTCACATACTGTCATTTATCGTTAGAGACTATCTTTCTTAAAAATCAACCGTTATTTATCTTTAGAGACTTTCATTTGTCATTAGAGACTGTCGTTGACAAGTATCAACTGTCATTTATCTCAAGATACTGTCATTTGACCTCAGATACTGTCATTTGTCGTTAGAGACTGTTAAATGTATTTAGAGAATGAATGTAATTTGTTATTACAGGCTGTTTTCTAAAAAAATCAGTAGTCATTTGTCTTTAGATACTGTTATTCTAATTAAGAGACTGTTATTTGTCAATAGAGTCTGTCTTCTATAGAAATCCACTGTCATTTGCCTTAAGAGACAGTCTTTTACAAAAAATCGACTCTCATTTGTCTCGAGAGAATTTTTTTATCAAAATCAACTGTCATTTGTCTTTGGAGACTGTAATTTATCATTAGACACTGTCCTTTATAAAAACAAACTGTCATTTGTCTTTAAATACTGTCATTCAATTTAAGAGACTGTTATTTGTCACTAGAGTCTGTCTTCTACAAAAATCCACTGTCATTTGTCTTAAGAGACAGTCTTTTACAAAAAATCGACTCTCATTTGTCTCGAGAGAATTTTTTTACCAAAATCAACTGTCATTTGTCTTTGGAGACTGTAATTTATCATTAGACACAGTCCTTTATAAAAACAAACTGTCATTTGTCTTTAGATACTGTCATTCAATTCAAGAGACTGTTATTTGTCACTAGAGTCTGTCTTCTACAAAAATCAACTGTCATTTGTCTTAAGAGACAGTTTTATGTGAAAATCGACTCTCATTTGTCTCGAGAGAATTTTTTTATCAAAATCAACTGTCATTTGTCTTTGGAGACTGTAATTTATCATTAGACACTGTCCTTTATAAAAACAAACTGTCATTTGTCTTTAAATACTGTCATTCAATTTAAGAGACTGTTATTTGTCACTAGAGTCTGTCTTCTACAAAAATCAACTGTCATTTGTCTTAAGAGACAGTTTTATGTAAAAATCGACTTTCATTTAGCTCAAGAGACTTTTTTTTACCAAAATCAACTGTCATTTGTCTTTGGAGACTGTAATTTATCATTAGACACAGTCCTTTATAAAAACAAACTGTCATTTGTCTTTAGATACTGTCATTCAATTTAAGAGACTGTTATTTGTCACTAGAGTCTGTCTTCTACAAAAATCAACTGTTATTTGTCTTAAGAGACAGTTTTATGTGAAAATCGACTCTCATTTATCTCAAGAGACTTTTTTTTATCAAAATCAACTGTCATTTGTCTTTGGAGACTGTAATTTGACTTTAGGGACTGTCGTTTACGAGAAAGAACTGTCATTTTTATAACATATTCAACATATACCAGCTACGGAATGTCCTAAAATGCCTGAAAATTTAATGTTCGGCAGTGTATACAGTTCGAAAAACATTTTATTTGTTCAAAAGCGAGCTGATGATTATTTAAACCCATAAATTTGAATTCCATATTACATTTTATTATCTCTATGATCCCAATACACGTTCCTATTTTTTTTTTGTTAAAATTCGAAGTCAAATTTGTTAATAGGCTTTATGTAAATTATTTTTTCACAATAAATCCCCGAAATCCCGAAATAAGATGCTTTTTTACGACACGTGGGTTCGTAAAATTCGAAATTTTCCTAATAAAAACGTTTCATTCTCTCATATTAATACGAGTTTTTTGTATAATAGAGAATGTATATACGTCCGATATAAAAAATCCATTCGCGACACTTGTCATCCACAATATCACATTCTGTTCAGAGGAATACCTCATTTCCTTTGACATGTATCATGCAGGACCGTATTATAAACAAATAAAACCTGCGACGCAACATTTACTAGCTGTAAACAACATTTTAACCTCAAATATATTATTAGATTGTCAAATTTCTATCTACACGTAATTTTTTTATCTTATTTTCGATCGTTTTTTGTTATATTTCAATATTTATTCGTCTTGATTATAGTGGTGACTAGAAACCATCGCAGAAACAGGACGGAAATAGAAGAAGTAAATGACAAGTGATATATCGTATAGAGATGGACTAAACATACGATTTATATGTTATTTGTAACGTTATTCGTACTTGTATATGTGAATATAAATAAAGTTTTGAGTTCCGTTCCTGTAACTAGCTTGATATATGAAAGCGATCCAGGTGACCCCACTAAAGTTGACAGCGTTTAACCATGGTCTAACTGATTTAATTGTCCTCTTGATTTATGATCGGTTTGTGACATTGTGTGTTGTTGTGGGGGATAGGGTAGAGGTGTGGGTTGGCTGACACTATTATATTATAGGGGCCCCGATATTCACCAATATTTAAAGACATTTCACACAGATTTTTTATTGATATATATATATATATATATATATATACGAAATAATTTAACTTTTCTAATAGCATATTTTGTAATATAAATATATACTCAAGATAATGTTTTCTCGGTTCATTCATCTATGTTGAGATCATAGATAAACGCTTGAAATTTTTTGAACGAACATTTTTACGTATAATAAATAAAAACATTGATTTCGAATTTGTTTTCTGGATTTAAATTTGAAGAAAAAACTATTTATTTGTCTGATTTTTCAAATAAAATCCCCTTTGAAGACTAGATTAACATGAAATAACAATTTTTTTTCGGAAAAACTGCTTTCATCCTATACAGGGTGATTGATTAATGCGATAAACTTCTATGATTCTTTTATCCTTTGATATATCCTATTGCAAATTTATCTACACTCCTACAGGGTGTTTGGAATCAGCTTTACTTCCTCATTATAATCGTTTTCTTTTCAAATGACTCACACATTCAACTTTTTTTATATCAAGCATTTACTGTACCTAAATTTATAAAGTTTTGACATAAATCAACTGTCACTTGTCTATTGTTTACAAGAACCAACGTTTATTTATCTTAAGAGACTGTCATTTGTCATGAGAAACAGTTTCTAACAAAAATCAACTGTCATTTGTCTTTAGAGACTATAATTTACAAGAATAAACTGTCACTTGTTTGTCGTTTACAAGAACGAACCTTTATTCATCTTTAGAGACTGTCGTTTGTCATGAGAAACAGTTTTCAACAAAAACCAACTGTCATTTTTCTTTAGAGATTATAATTTACAAGAATAAACTGTCATTTGTCTTTAGGGACTATAATTTACAAGAATAAACTGTCACTTGTCTATTGTTTACAAGAACCAACGTTTATTTATCTTAAGAGACTGTCATTTGTCATGAGAAACAGTTTCTAACAAAAATCAACTGTCATTTGTCTTTAGAGACTATAATTTACAAGAATAAACTGTCACTTGTTTGTCGTTTACAAGAACGAACCTTTATTCATCTTTAGAGACTGTCGTTTGTCATGAGAAACAGTTTTCAACAAAAACCAACTGTCATTTTTCTTTAGAGATTATAATTTACAAGAATAAACTGTCATTTGTCTTTAGGGACTATAATTTACAAGAATAAACTGTCACTTGTCTATTGTTTACAAGAACCAACGTTTATTTATCTTAAGAGACTGTCATTTGTCATGAGAAACAGTTTCTAACAAAAATCAACTGTCATTTGTCTTTAGAGACTATAATTTACAAGAATAAACTGTCACTTGTCTGTCGTTTACAAGAACGAACTTTTATTCATCTTTAGAGACTGTCGTTTGTCATGAGAAACAGTTTTCAACAAAAACCAACTGTCATTTTTCTTTAGAGATTATAATTTACAAGAATAAACTGTCATTTGTTTGTCGTTTACAAGAACGAACTTTTATTCATCTTTAGAGACTGTCGTTTGTCATGAGAAACAGTTTTCAACAAAAACCAACTGTCATTTTTCTTTAGAGATTATAATTTACAAGAATAAACTGTCACTTGTTTGTCGTTTACAAGAACGAACTTTTATTCATCTTTAGAGACTGTCGTTTGTCATGAGAAACAGTTTTCAACAAAAACCAACTGTCATTTTTCTTTAGAGATTATAATTTACAAGAATAAACTGTCATTTGTCTTTAGAGACTGTCATTCATCTTTAGACATTGTCATTTGTCATTAGAGAGTATCTTCTACCAAAATTAATTGTCATTTATCCTCCTTTATCCTTTAATATAACCCATTTCAAAATTATCCACATTCTTACAGGGTGTTTGGAATAATTTTGATTTTCTCATTATGATAATATAAGATTGTGTTGGGTTCTACGGGGTATTTAAAAAGTTATAACCAATTTTCCGTAAATATCTTTAAAAGTTCAATACCCTGTACAACGCAAGAAGATCTGTTGCACCTGAAACATACAAATAGTAGTAAAAATTCTGAGAATTTATTTATTTCGTTGATATGAATCGATTCTAATACAGGGTGAATAAAAAATTATATTAATTACTCGATATTATTTAAATGACTCACCCTGTATTTTATATGAACTACCAGTTAATTTTTTTTATATCAAGCATTTATTGTATCTAAATTTATTAGGTTTTGACATATTTTCATTTTTCTGTGCACATAATATACAAGGTGATTCACTCGAGAAAACGGAGAAAATAATGTATTTTGATTCACCCTGTATTAGATTCAATGAATATTAACGAAATAAATAATTTTTCAGAATTTTTATTACTGTTGAAACGCTTCGACATCAATATATCTTCAACTATTTCATATAGTACAGGGTATTCAATATGTTATGATTTTCATGGAAAATTTTTTTAAATACCTCGTAGAAACATCGCAGTTTGAAAAAAATTCAATTTTCATGTGACACAGCATTCTGAAACACCCTGTAGAATGTGAGACCAACGATGGTTATAATTTCTCAAATTGATAATTCAAAGGACAAAGGAAGTATTGAACTTTATCACGCTAATCAATCACCCTGTATATTAAAAGGTTAAGTTTTATTACGATGGGAAACGAATAATTTGAAAAAATGTAGATTTCTATTTGAAAATCGATAAAATACGGCAACATTGGATATAGTAAACATCGATTTTAATGCCATAAAAAAAATGTAATAAATTTTAGCCCTTGAATTGCCCAGCGAAGAGATGATATCTCGATGCCAATTAAAGAGAGAGGTAATCATTGCCTTTTGCAGATTATGCAGAATCAGTTTGGATCTTAATGAGCATAATTGATTACCGCGATTTTAAAATTTAATTAGATAGTTAAATATATGATAGTACGGCCGCTTACAACACATAAACAAATTGTATGTGTAACTTTTCAAGTAATTATTATAAAAGATATTTGACAGTTGAAGTTTGATTTAAACTCTTCTTCTTTTCTCGATTGGCCTCACCATCACGAGAGTCCGAACTAAACGACACAGTCTATTTGACGTTTATAATCCGTTTCGACATTTAATCAAATGAGAATATTTGACCGTACTATAAAATTCGTTGCAAATTCAACGTTTACTTTATAGCTGGTTCATGAACAAACTAATAATTATATTTGTGAAATGCGGTGGAAATATTCGAAAAAAAAAATGAAATTAGTATTTTCCTTTGATAAAATCGAACACGTTACAGAATTTTTCGTATTATCAAATTATCAATTATGAATTCGTAAAGGCAAAGGGGAATTTACTGTGGGTGTGAAAACCAATAACAGGAATGAGTCACGGGTAAGGGTTTGTCCTTAAGGAATTAACGACACTCCAGAAAATTCATTATAGCATGTTAGTGATTTTAGGAATTTCGAAATTTGGTTTTTCGTTGTTTAAATACAGCAGATCTAAACGTATATTTAAATGAAAATATCTGAAAATTCCTGGTGAAGAAAATATACTGCAGACACTAACTTTTGGACAGAAATATTCACCACCCCAAGAAATGAGTTCTGAAGAATGAAGATTAGATATCTGAGAAGATAAAACGAGATAAAAAGCTCAAGGAATACCAAGAATCACATGGATGAGGAAATTAACATAGATATGCGGTAAGATATTGAGACTACCTCAACCATCAGGTGCCAGATACTTGTAGATATTGATCTTGAATTTCCACAAGCCCAAAAAAATGTCAAATCGACGAATATTCTTCTATGTTCTAAGCTGTCAAAGTTCCTGCTCAACTCTGTCAAGCTTCTTCATAGTCTGCTTGGAAGCAGACATCCATTTTTGGTCTTAAATAGGATTCAAAGTTTTTGTGAAGCTGTTTTGGTGTATCGATGCTTCTACTACAAGATACTGCGTTAATTGAGACGCGTTAATACGTTCTTCTTTAGTGTCTACATTATCTTCATCATCATTTTCAGATGCATCATCAAATTCTGGTTGTTTTCCATATTAATCATCTAATACTTCCTGTATAATCTTCTTGAGATTAATTTGTTGTAGATCGAGGTTTCAAATTTCTAATATTAAAGAAATTATCCTTCCATTTGAATTAGTTGTAGGGGATTATTTGATCTGAGAAGAAACTGAATCTATAATAATTTTTTGTTCAGATAATGGAAAGATAATTTCCTCTTTATTTCCTTTTGTCTTAGAACGATTTTCACACAAAGACCAAACTGAAAACAGTAAACCTGTTAACATACATTCACATCCTGCTATTCCTGGCGAAAATTGGCTCTCGAATATAATAAAAAAGGAAAAGATCAAGACATTTCGCTTGTGGAAATTCAGAAATTCAATTTTGGTCTATAATAAGATTGATTCATGCCTTCTAAAGCGATATGACGTGCTGGTAAAATTCCTCTGACCCATATTTCCATTCTTAAATTTTTTTTATTCCATAGATTGTTATATTTTATATTCGGGTACGATAATCAAGTTAGTAGGTTCATTTTAAATATTGTAATCTGAATAATTCCTTTAATTTGCATGTGAATATCTAATACAACTTTTCGATCATTTATTGGTGAGGTCAAACGTCTTTTGTATCAGTCTTATCATCTTCTTCCTCAATTGACGTCTGTTGCCAGTTGACAGTTCTAAAAACTGCTGTTAAGTTTTGTACAACAATGAATTTCGTTTTCTTCCTGGTTCCTTTTTCCTATCAACTTTGTCTTGGATTATCATACCTGGTCAGTGACCTCCCTTTCCTGACCGTTTATCTTTAGATGCACTGGTGGACGTTAACTTTTGCTTTGTTTTTAATATATGCAAGAAGAATCCATATTCCTAATTTGCTGCATATATTTCTTCATCGTTATTTGTTGTAATTCATTCGCTGCATATATTTCTTCATAGTTATTTGTTGTAATTCATTCGCTGCATATATTTCTTCATCGTTATTTGTTGTAATTCATTCGCTGCATATATTTCTTCATCGTTATTTGTTATAAATCATTCGCTCCATATAATTTTTCATCGTTATTTGTTGTAATTCATTCGCTGCATATATTTATTCATCGTTATTTGTTGTAATTCATTCGCTGCATATATTTCTTCATCGTTATTTGTTGTAATTCATTCGCTGCATATATTTCTTTATAGTTATTTGTTGTAATTCATTCGCTGCATATATTTCTTCATCGTTATTTGTTGTAATTCATTCGCTGCATATATTTCTTCATCGTTATTTGTTGTAATTCATTCGCTGCATATATTTCTTCATCGTTATTTGTTGTAATTCATTCGCTGCATATATTTTTCCATCTTTATTTGTCGTAATTCATTCGCTGCATATATTTCTTTATCATTATTTGTTATAAATCATTCGCTGCATATATTTTTCCATCGTTATTTGTCGTAATTCATTCGCTGCATATATTTCTTCATCGTTATTTGTTGTAATTCATTCGCTGCATATATTTCTTCATCGTTATTTGTTGTAATTCATTCGCTGCATATATTTTTCCATCGTTATTTGTCGTAATTCATTCGCTGCATATATTTCTTTATCATTATTTGTTATAAATCATTCGCTGCATATATTTTTCCATCGTTATTTGTTGTAATTCATTCGCTGCATATATTTCTTCATCGTTATTTGTTGTAATTCATTTGCTGCATATATTTCTTCATCGTTATTTGTTGTAATTCATTCGCTGCATATATTTCTTCATCGTTATTTGTTGTAATTCATTCGCTGCATATATTTCTTCATCGTTATTTGTTGTAATTCATTCGCTGCATATATTTCTTCATCGTTATTTGTTGTAATTCATTCGCTGCATATATTTCTTCATCGTTATTTGTTGTAATTCATTCGCTGCATATATTTCTTTATAGTTATTTGTTGTAATTCATTCGCTGCATATATTTGTTCATCGTTATTTGTCGTAATTCATTCGCTGCATATATTTCTTCATCTTTATTTATCGTAATTCATTCGCTGCATATATTTCTTCATCTTTATTTATTGTAATTCATTCGCTGCATATATTTCTTCATCTTTATTTGTTGTAATTCATTCGCTGCATATATTTCTTTATCATTATTTGTTATAAATCATTCGCTGCATATATTTCTTCATCGTTATTTGTTGTAATTCATTCGCTGCATATATTTCTTTATAGTTATTTGTTGTAATTCATTCGCTGCATATATTTGTTCATCGTTATTTGTCGTAATTCATTCGCTGCATATATTTCTTCATCTTTATTTATCGTAATTCATTCGCTGCATATATTTCTTCATCTTTATTTATCGTAATTCATTCGCTGCATATATTTCTTCATCTTTATTTGTTGTATTTCATTCGCTGCATATATTTCTTTATCATTATTTGTTATAAATCATTCGCTGCATATATTTCTTCATCGTTATTTGTTGTAATTCATTCGCTGCATATATTTCTTTATAGTTATTTGTTGTAATTCATTCGCTGCATATATTTCTTTATCATTATTTGTTATAAATCATTCGCTGCATATATTTCTTCATCGTTATTTGTTGTAATTCATTCGCTGCATATATTTCTTTATAGTTATTTGTTGTAATTCATTCGCTGCATATATTTCTTTATCATTATTTGTTATAAATCATTCGCTGCATATATTTCTTCATCGTTATTTGTTGTAATTCATTCGCTGCATATATTTCTTTATAGTTATTTGTCGTAATTCATTCGCTGCATATATTTCTTCATCTTTATTTATCGTAATTCATTCGCTGCATATATTTCTTCATCTTTATTTATCGTAATTCATTCGCTGCATATATTTCTTTATCTTTATTTGTTGTAATTCATTCGCTGCATATATTTCTTTATCATTATTTGTTATAAATCATTCGCTGCATATATTTCTTCATCGTTATTTGTTGTAATTCATTCGCTGCATATATTTCTTCATCTTTATTTGTTGTAATTCATTCGCTGCATATATTTCTTTATCATTATTTGTTATAAATCATTCGCTGCATATATTTCTTCATCGTTATTTGTTGTAATTCATTCGCTGCATATATTTCTTTATAGTTATTTGTTGTAATTCATTCGCTGCATATATTTCTTCATCGTTATTTGTCGTAATTAGAGATTAGATTTTGGTTTATTAAAATTTATCTGTCTGTTATTTGTGGTAAAATGAAGAGATCGATAGCTTTATGAATCGATGGGGCCACCCGTATAGTCCCGCCACTTATAGGAACAGCGGGATGTCACACTTACCCCAACATCGGACCAACAGCTGTCCCTGGCGTGTCATTATCTACCGGCGATGGCATATCGCCCTCGATTGTATGATATACGTTCATAGAGGACGCTCGAAGGGGGATATCGATAAAATACCTTCAAAAAATATAACCGGTAAATACATAAAACTATCAATGACTTTTAGAATTAACCCGATCCAAATTGGATTATAACAAAGGGGAATTATAAAATTTTCGGTGGGATTTCAAAAGCAAATCCTTAAAAATACTAAAAAGATTGTTCGCCAGAAGATTTCGTATAAACCAATTCCAGAAAACGAATCTTCCAGTTCAAACGAAATGTCAAAACATCCAATTGATGAATCGTCCGACTATCAGACCTCGTTTAGCACCAAGTGAATTTCGTTTTTCTATACTAGAAGCGTTCAAATCGTACGATTTTGAAGGTAGTATTTCCACAGAGATTAAAAACTCAGCGTATAACCTCGTCCGATTATTTTTGAGCTTTTATTGTATCAAATTTTTACAGAAATTTTGATCTAGATTTAATGACGTAAAATATTGAATCAGATGTTACGGAAAATGTTTAGAAAACGCCACTGATTGTGACGAAGGATGTTAAATTATGCAGACACCAATGTAGTTATTAAAAAATTGAGTTCTAAAGTTTTTTTTTTATCAAAAAACTTTACCAAAAATAAAACACTGCACTGGTTGAATCTTGAAGAGATAACCAAACTGTGGAACGAGTTGATGTAATGGCTGGATAGTCGTAAACTCAGATGAGGCGCTAAAACTTGGCCTATATCCTTAAAATTTCTTATAAATAGGATGAATACGATGTGCAAAGAATGAAAAATAGGATGAAATTTGTTCGGGACGATTATGGTTATGTCATTTGCGGTGACGCTTCTACAGTTTATCTGATACAGTTAAAATCAATTGGTAATTTGAATTAAAAGTATAATTGAACTAATCAAAACTAAAATATTATTTGAATGAAAATATTTCGCGCATTTTTACGAGTCAAACCAACCCTATACCCTTCTCGAGGCTTAAACTTCTTGTTTAAGGTCTTTGAGACATTTTTTCAACCTCTCCATTTTGATCAACCAAATAAACTTCTTCAGAATCGTGTCTGCAGGGGTCTTCATCACCATTTTCAGTTTATCTGATACACGGTTTGGATAATATTCGTTCCCTTGAACACATATCATGGAAAAGAAACTAGGAAAAGCAACACCAGACGTTGAATGCTAAGAAAATAGTTAAACCATGAGCTGCGTATTGAAGAACTTGCTAACTGAATTGAGCACGTTTCTAATTGGAAAATACAACAAGGAAGATAAAAAAATGGGAGTAGATATCTTGAATTTTAGTTCAAAATGATTATCATGTTTTGATTTATCTTCTAACTTATACAAATTGATTACCACGCTTTTTTATTACACAATTCATGGTACTTCGGCTCAAAATCTAAGGATAGAGCCTCTATTTCATTACTTTAACGTTGTTGGAAGTTTTAAGAGGTTTCCTCGTAACCAGGTGAATCAATTTCCCGTCTTTTCAAAGAGCTCCCCATCTACTAGAGTTTTCTTTCCGTTTTCTTCTGGAAAATGTCGTGTTAAAGCAACTCTACGCAACCTTCACAACCCCAGGCCTGCAGTGGAGCTGGGGTTGTCCAATAATAACAAATTTATCTTATTTTATCTAAGAAGTTTCATTATATCGTTTGGTTTTGAAATTTAGTTGATTAATTTAGAGTTTTGTGCATTGGTTAACGATATTTTGAAGTCTGGAAACTTAATTTTAAATTGAAATGCAAGTGAAGCGACTAAAAATTCATCAACGTATCTTTCAATTACATTTCTAAATGTACGACTTGCATACTTAACATTCTGAAATTGAAAACCCTCCACTAAGATCATGAGTTTTATTTTTTTTTTGTTTTGTATTGAGAGGAGGTCAGGATAAAGCGAAAAAATAGCAAAAAAGGAGAGAGAATTCACGAGAATTGGACAGAAAATGATGTGGAATGTTCCAAAGGAACAGAATATTTAAAAATCGAGGAAATTCACACACGAATATTGTTAAAAACAAACAATTGAACAGAATTGGAGAGGAAATTCCGTAACCACCAAAATATGAGATAAAGAACAACGTTTTCTTGGCCATATTTAGCATATTCATTGAGAAAAAAAGATTAGTTTTTACAGATAATCCTTTCCTCCATACCAATCAAATATTCCCAACGATTGTCCTTATTCCACTGGGAATCTGACGTTCAATCCAAACTTTAATCCTTCAAGTAAATTCCTCAACAATCCCTCTACCGGATTGACTAATAATTGCCGACGCGGTCTTTCACTTACGTGAAGTTATTTACAACAGACCAAGGAGTAATCTCTGGAGGTCTCTCGGAAACTTTTTGTAGATAGAGACTTAATGCCCTCAAATCCTCCGAACGGATTGAGCTTACCTGTTTTAAGTAGGATACGAACTACTATCAGAAGTTTAGTTCGATCATCTCGATAATTGATATAACAAAGCTTTCTGGAAGCTTCTGGTTAATGTGATGAACTTAAGGTTCGAGAAAAAAAATTCGTTGCCTTGTGGCCGAGTTCCAACGAAGAATTATTCATCGCCATGTCGTTGGTTGAATATTTGAGTAGCGTTTAAATCACGATTCAACCATTTAAACCCTCAAATTGAATATTTGCTTGAGTCTTGGTACTTGCAGCTTCGTCTGGTGAAGATGAATCGTCGTACTGGATCATCGTTTAAATTCCTCTATGAACTGACAGCAAATTATCAATATTTGGCTTGATTTTTGTAACATTTTATGACATTCAATCTGCCTGCTTTTGCTAATAAGTTTGTACAAGCACCAAAACTTTTTTCGGCAAGATATGACGAGGAAAACTCAATCAGAAGCTGTTGTACAATTTCCCCCCATATTATCCACGTTCTATCCAATGGATTTATGATCCATGGTGGGGTATTTCCATCTGGATGTCTTCATTAACGTATTCTATATGCGAAAGTTTGTATTTGGATGGTTGTCAATTGTAATTTGAGATTATTAAATGTTTTATTTTAGTTTTCTACTGAATTAGGATCTTTACTTTCCCAAAAATTCGTAAACTGAGTAAAAAAATGAATAAAATCTTAATAAATATCTAATAGTTTGAAGTATTCATCGTTTCTTATTTTATCAATTGCATTAAGCAAATTTATTGCTACTAGATGTTGTCGATGGTTCGAATGACATATGTCAAATGTCAAATCATGACAAGAACCATCGAAATAATTTTTGGTGTAGTGATAGTGTGTATTCGTGATAGATATTCCTCGCAAAGTTAATATGAGAATAAATCGAGAGTCGTTGAGATTCAACCCTGGATGTACTTTATCTCTTTAATTGCCATGCGTCAGTTATGGCACACGGACGTCACGATAGATGATTCTAATTGATACAACTTCCAAGTTCGTTGCGCGGATGCTACAAACACAGTTAGATAATTTAAATGAAATACGTTCAACAAATTTATAATGATAGATATTTATATAAATAACTTTTATTTTCTTAACTAAAACGTCATGTCGATATTAACTCGTCAAAGTTCAATTTCCCCGTAACGATACGATCATAATTTATTTATGGTTTGTACTCTACGTTGCATATGCACAATTATTGATCATGTTTCATAGACAAACATTAATATTAAATTCTCAAGCCGGTTTGACTATAAAAATTATCGTACTAGACATTAAAAACCCATAGGAAATGAACATGAAATAACCAATGTCACTATTTACTTTATACGGGATCGTTCACTTAATATTATACAATGAATTATGTACAGGGTGTACCAATATCCAACAGAAAATTATATACTTATTCCACGTTCAGAATTTGTTAAAAGCTCAATAGTTTACAATGCGAAAAAATGCACAATCACTTGCCGATATTGTATAATTTTGTTATTAATTGTAGTTTTCTTCTTTATAATAAAATTTTATTGTATTTGCATCTTTTATAAGTTATATTTATGTACTTTTTACAAATTTTTGTCTACAAATTGTAGAATTTTCCAACAATAAAGCATTTCGCTTTGAATTTAATAACTAAGCCTCGATTACCTAACAGAGGATTATCGATACATCCTGTATATAGCTACTACAAACAATTTTAATGTCGATGAAATTTAAGAAAAGAGTGAAACAGAAAATTTATTCAGTTTGGCTTCAGGCAAGACGAATTGTCCCTCAGGATAGAAAAAAATCCAAGCTCTGTACCACCCTTGGGTATTCAGAATAGATTAGGCTTGGGCCAGGAGTCTGACAGGATTCTACACCAGGATAGTTATTGTCACAAGTCCTTCGAGCTCGGATTCGGACAAACTGGATTTATTTCTTAGTACGTAAATTGAAAATTCGAACGACAGTCGACAGGGTGAATATTTCTAGCAACCCCTTTTGTTTACATATAATTCTACAGTATATTTTGACAGTTATGCATAATGTGCGTTGTGACTGTCAAATTTTGATCGAAATAATATTAAAAAGAATTGATGAAACAGTCTAAGATTGTTTTTAAATGGCAAAATTTCGATTTTGGGGTTTCTGTTTATCGATGAAACTAGAAACCCTTCACGAATAAAATCACGTCTAGAAAAGGGTTTGTGAACAATACATCCCTTAAGATATCATACATAACGTCGTTGTTGAAATTATTGTCCTTTTTAAGGTCTCAAAATAAAACTATTCAAGTTTGTTTTTTAATTTCAACGTTTCCATCTTTTATTTGATATTTTCAAAGTTTTTCAAATTATTAGACGTGCGGGTAGTGTATATATGGATTTTATCTCTTGGACGGTTTTATTTTGAGCCCTCAACTCGCAAAACCGTTCGAAATTGTTCTTTTTAACCGCCATTCTCTTCAAGGACATTTCTAAATATTATTTGTCGCTCCTCGTAGATGTCAGTAGGCGTGAGAATGATGTGGGCTGGGAGTGTTGAAATTTTTATTTCTTCAATAGCCTTTTGAAAATAACTAGTTGGTGAGAATGCCTACATGTGAAGATAAAATAATTGAACAATAATGTGGGTGGTAATAATATATTTTACGACAATCATCTTATGTCCAATAGACAATTTTCTATCGAGTTTTTCGCGTATTTCCCACGTTTCATTAAAAGAAACAAATGATTTAAAAAAAAAAAAAACTTAACATCGTAACACACTGTATATGTATATATCGAATATATAGAGTGGCGATGGAAAATTGTCCATTTCAATATTCAACAATAACTTTTCGTCGATTTTTTTGAAAATTGGTATTTATGAACTTCTTTAAAATTTATCCTGTGCCGAAGGGTGCTTTTGCACCCCTTCTTGTAGATTACAACGATTAAAGCTGCTCATTTTTTACGAATAACTTTTTTAGAACCTTTTTATCTGAAATAACTTGAAATATTGAGATTTTTAATAAAAATCTTTTCAAAGTATACAAAAAATCTTCAAAATGAGCACTGTCAAATGTCAAATGTCAAATGTCAAATGTCAAATGTCAAATGTCAAATGTCAAATGTCAAATGTCAAATGTCAAATGTCAAATGTCAAATGTCAAATGTCAAATGTCAAATGTCAAATGTCAAATGTCAAATGTCAAATGTCAAATGTCAAATGTCAAATGTCAAATGTCAAATGTCAAATGTCAAATGTCAAATGTCAAATGTCAAATGTCAAATGTCAAATGTCAAACGTCAAATGTCAAATGTCAAACGTCAAATGTCAAATGTCAAATGTCAAATGTCAAATGTCAAATGTCAAATGTCAAATGTCAAATGTCAAATGTCAAATGTCAAATGTCAAATGTCAAATGTCAAATGTCAAATGTCAAATGTCAAATGTCAAATGTCAAATGTCAAATGTCAAATGTAAAATGTCAAATGTCAAATGTCAAATGTCAAATGTCAAATGTCAAATGTCAAATGTCAAATGTCAAATAAGGTTTCTTCTTTTTTCTTTTTTGAAGAAAAATGTAATGATTTTACCTCATAAACCAAAACTATCCATGTTAAAAAAAAAAGTTCCAGTTATTAATTATATGGCTTTTCTTGCCAAAAATTTTGAGCTTTTTCAAATTTATGTATGATGAAAATTGAATGAGATACATCATTTCAAAGTTTGCATTCGCGTATCTAATGTGATTTGTGCAACCGTTTTGAGCTGTATCTTTTCTGAAACCGCAGATTGAATTCATTTCTAATCAATATGACGTTGAAGTACTTGAAATTCCCTACAAAACACTTTTTAAAAAATTTTTCTAGTTCAAAAATTGAGCGAGTTATCGTCGAAAAACCAACTGCTTTTTCTTTTCAAAATTTCCGCGTATTTTAGACACTGATAGTGACGAGAAAACACGTGGACGAACAAGCTTTCTAATTGAAAATGTCAAAATTTAAGTTGGCAATATCAGATTTGACATATTCACGTCAGTGGTGCCATATGTCAAAACTTGATGTCTAAAGAACGATTAGATAATTCGTGCAAGTTCAAAATCATTTTTCCTCGTATAAATGAACGTTTTAATGGGAGAAAAAATTATGAGGGACATTCGGAAATTAAATATTATCTACCGAAAAATCTTTATTTATAACCACTTAATCCGAATTTATGTAAATCCTAAGCTAAGAAGCTAATTTTTAAATGAAAGATAAAGCACTTACTTACAATGAGAAAGTTCTTTATGGAGAGCTTTTCGTTTTTTTATTCAGTCTCTTTTATACCTAAATTCCAACCCCAGGCAGTTTTATTTTTAAAACTTTAACTAGAGAATTTTTTAAAAACGTTTCAAAAAGTTCATACATATGAAACGCCCAAGTTCATAACTTTCCGTTCGAGAAAATTTTCATTATGATAAGACTCGTTTTATGGATTGGAAAATGGAAATTTATTTGAATAAGTTCCGTAGACTTTTCACCAAATTGTATTATATATATATATATGAATGAAAAAATTAAGCCCTTGGGTCAGTTCGTCCATTAAAGAAAACATTTTCTTCATCTCTAGAAATCACTACGATTTAACAATAAACCTTCTGTCGTATTCTCCCTCTAAAAAGGAATTAAATCATTTTGTGAAGGGTCGCAAACGAAACTGTTGAGAATGTATAAGGGTAGTCACGAAATGGGAAACAGGAAATGAGCATTCGCACCTGTTTCGAGCCCCACGTATCATCTTCATTACAAGCATCGTTTCCTTATGTCTCTCGACACGAAGATTTCAACAAAACAAAACAGTTTTTGTTATAATATATTTTTTTGTAAATGAGAGAGTAATAAAATGATGAAACATTATTATGGTGCACCACCCGTATATACATATTTCTCACTAAATTTGCCCTTAACTTATTATAAACCTCAGCCGCTCTATATTTTGCCGAAATAGACTGTAACCAAAAGATTATCACATCTGTCTGTGATACAGACAAACTGAGCTCGTATTTGATATTTGTGGTCGGAGGGATCGTGATTGCGTCACACAACGGGAAAAGGGTTAGCGGTAAAGGGAAGAAGATCCAGTCTAAATTGAGATCGTCATAAATAAATATACGCAGTTACTTAAATATAACCTTAAATAATAGAGAAAGAATTGTTTATATTGACTCGGAAAGCAAAGCTGTTTAGATTCAAGTATTTTCGAGAACCTCGGCGGATTTTGCAGCATCTAAAACAATTTTTAAATGTCGCCGTATATGTCTACTTTTCAATTTGACAAAATTTTCAAAACAACTTGATTTGGATGAACCCTAAAGTACTTGGTTTAACCTAGAGACGAAATTTTCCGCTAAAACGTTCATTACCAATATGGCAGTGCACTGACGTCACTACATAGTAAACTTGTCAACATTTAACGGTTTTTTTCATCTATTTATGATGTTTATTCATTTAATAAAAGATGTAGAAAGATAGAAAATGGATAAAAGGAAAATTATTTCATGTATTTACTATTTATTACGAAAAAATTGTTTTTATTGGTTTCTATTACGGAATTTTCGCTCTAAAACGTTCATTACCAATATGGCAGTGCACTGACGTCACTACATAGTAAACTTGTAAACATTTAACGGTTTTTTTCATGTATTTATGATGTTTATTCATTTAATAAAAGATGTAGAAAGATAGAAAATGGATAAAAGGAAAATTATTTCATGTATTTACCATTTATTACGAAAAAATTGTTTTTATTGGTTTCTATTACGGAATTTTCGCTCTAAAACGTTCATTACCAATATGGCAGTGCACTGACGTCACTATATAGTAAACTTGTCAACATTTAACGGTTTTTTTCATCTATTTATGATGTTTATTCATTTAATAAAAGATGTAGAGGGATAGAAAATGGATAAAAGGAAAATTATTTCATGTTTTTACTATTTATTACGAAAAAATTGTTTTTATTGGTTTCTATTACGGAATTTTCGCTCTAAAACGTTCATTACCAATATGGCAGTGCACTGACGTCACTACATAGTAAACTTGTAAACATTTAACGGTTTTTTTCATCTATTTATGATGTTTATTCATTTAATAAAAGATGTAGAAAGATAGAAAATGGATAAAAGGAAAATTATTTTATGTATTTACTATTTATTACGAAAAAATTGTTTATATTACGAAATTAGACAACACTGGAAAATATATTTGTGACTGTACCGTTATTTAGAAACTAACGTGTAGGAGAGAAAATAACAGACGTGGTTATACTGTCTAGAAAACGAACAGCTCGTTGTAATGGTCTAATTAAAGAGACCGTCAGCTTCGTTAGTGATAGTGCCCTAGGGAATCAGCCGAAAGGGCATTATTGTCTTATTGCCATTGAAATTGCTGTTAGTATTTCGGTGATAGTTTTGTTTACATTTTACTGCGAACGTTATTAGGATATTTAGTCATAATTTCTCAATTTGAATAAGGATTATTGTAATAAATAAAATTTCTTCATCAGTATCTGTCTCGTCTTCGTTTACATCTACAATTTACATCAGAAAAAAAAATGTCTGACGGTTATTTGGATTAAAATAAAAACCAACAACGTAAACGAGGAATTTATGGAATTAAAAAGAACAATCCCTAGTGGAGCAATTCATTTAAACAAGCTTTCCGCTTATTAAAATGTGAAGCCACTTCTAAACTGCCCATTATGCCTGTTGTGGGAAAAAAAATTAATTTTCAAACTCGTATCCAACTATTATAATTTGTATATTTCTTTTTTTTAAAATCATCCTCACATTCTAAAATCTATAATTTGCAAAAAACTATTTTTTCAAGAAGGTCTTTATCAAAAAAAGTAAACAACTTACAAAAACAACACATAGACTTATCGATTTATGAAAATTTGTATCCGGCGCGTCCACCATACTTTCGTTTATATTATATAACAGAACCGGTTCCAGGATACTCGATTACGCATTTATTTCAATAAAATATACATCAAATATTCTAGTGATTAGTTACTGCTTTTCTATTTTTTTATTTTCTACAGATGAAAACAGAATCGGTTCGTTCTTTCATGAAAATTATAACTTAGATCATCGTAACCAATCTATAAATCGCTTTCTTGGTCTTCGTTTCCCATTCCCACTTCTCTAAAGTTCAATTTAGATGATCTTGTGTAGAATATAAACGTGCTTGCTGATGAGCTGGGGCTTGGAGCAATTGTAGGTGTTTTAGATTATTTTCCCGCAGTTTTCATTCTACTGTCCATTAACTTATAGACACTCCTGTTACCTCACGCAGCTGTTGTTGTATTTGAACATCATTAAGATGATGTTACCTCAATTTTGTTGATACAACGAATCGGTTATCACGAGCGGTTGTGAATCGTCCTCTACCTGTTTATAAAAGGATTCAGTTTCCTTATAACTTTGACAAATTCTTCGAGTTTTCGCATTTTCCAACAGTTTCCTACAGGGATGCTTGGTATAGTTCGGTACAGGTCCGGCTCTAAATCAAAATAAAAATTTCTAAAATACGATTTGTTGAAATTGGAGGGAATTTTCATGGTTTTTCTGAATTGTGTCGTGAAAACAAAGCTTAACAAAGAAATTTAAATATTTTGTAATGGAATTTCTTTGTTTTTCGCTGCATTTTCAATAGATATTAATAATTTCAAAATTAATGGATATTCCAGTCCGGTCCTGCGTTATTTCTTGTATGAATTACGTAGAAGGAAGCGACTGATAATATTTTATTATGTCGGTTATTCACATCGGACATTCTTTATAAATACAAAGTGTATTAGAATTGAAATATTAAGAAGTTTGTAATTAGTAAATTACCAGTATGGCAGTGCACTGACGTCACTATATAGTAAACTTGTAAACATTTAACGGTTTTTTTCATCTATTTATGATGTTTATTCGTTTAATAAAAGATGTAGAAAGATAAAAAATAGATAAAAGGAAAATTACTTCGTGTATTTACTATTTATTACGAAAAAATTGTTTTTATTTGTTTATATTACGGAATTTCCCGCTAAAACGTTCATTACCAATGTGGCAGTGCACTGACGTCACTGTATAGTAAACTTGTCAACATTTAACGGTTTTTTTATCTATTTATGATGTTTATTCGTTTAATAAAAGATGTAGAAAGATAAAAAATAGATAAAAGGAAAATTACTTCGTGTATTTACTATTTATTACGAAAAAATTGTTTTTATTTGTTTATATTACGGAATTTCCCGCTAAAACGTTCATTACCAATGTGGCAGTGCACTGACGTTACTGTATAGTAAACTTGTAAACATTTAACGGTTTTTTTATCTATTTATGATGTTTATTCGTTTAATAAAAGATGTAGAAAGATAAAAAATAGATAAAAGGAAAATTACTTCTTGTATTTACTATTTATTACGAAAAAATTGTTTTTATTTGTTTATATTACGGAATTTCCCGCTAAAACGTTCATTACCAATATGGCAGTGCACTGACGTCACTATATAGTAAACTTGTAAACATTTAACGGTTTTTTTCATCTATTTATGATGTTTATTCATTTAATGAAAGATGTAGAGAGATAGAAAATGGATAAAAGGAAAATTATTTCATGTATTTACCATTTATTACGAAAAAATTGTTTTGATTTGTTTATATTACGGAATTTTCGCTCTAAAACGTTCATTACCAATATGGCAGTGCACTGACGTCACTATATAGTAAACTTGTCAACATTTAACGGTTTTTTCATCTATTTATGATTTTTATTTATTTAATAAAACATGTAGAGGGATAGAAAATAGATAAAAGGAAAATTATTTTATGTATTTACTGTTCATTACGAAAAAATTGTTTTCAATAGATATAATAATAATTTAAAGGTTAATGGATATTCCAGTCCGGTCCTGCGTTATTTCTTGTATGAATCACGTAGAAGGAAGCGACTGATAATATTTTATTTTTTCGGTTATTCACAGCGGACATTCTTTATATATTCAAAGTGTATTAGAATTGAAATATTAAGAAGTTTGTAATTAGTAAAAAATTTCGTTTAGAAATGAGCAGCTCATTTGACAAGGGACAAAGATCCTCTTCGGATGATCCTAGTCTACAGCCGTTCTCCTATTTTCCTTTGACTGTTTCCCTGCCACGTCTTTTGTATATTACATAAAAGCGTGTTTTCTCTATAATTAAGTAGAAAGAGCACCGAGGAAATTAAGTTCTAAATTATAACGTACTAATGACCAGGCCTCTACTAATTACTTGACAAAATATTCATCATTATTAGGGCAGAAGGAAATTATTATGAAAGAAACGTCATTATTCATTGTTTTCGTTTTAAACTGAAGATTTCATTTCGTATTGACCTAACTTCAACTCTAATTCCCATAGAGGGGGTATCTTTCAATTATGTACTAGAAATTGACACTTTTCGTGATATTTTTGACCTCGTATTGGAAGTAATCATAATTCAGGCACATGCAAATCTTCTGAAATATCTACTATATTCACCAGCTCGCACATTTTCAATCGACTCCAACATTTTCGTAGTAGTAACCTTGAACACTGCGCTGTTGAACCTCGCATTTCGTACGGTCTCGTTTAAACTATGCTATCCAATATTTTCCTATATATATTTTACTATATAAGATGAAAAAAAAATGTAAATAACTGAGTGGAAAGGAAAAAGAAAGACAAAGTTAAAAAGAAAAGTAAAATCAAAACCTTGAGATTAAATAAGCATTGTTTTCTCAGTGTACTTATCTCCATACATTGTTGAATACCGGTTGCGTTAAATTCTCGTCTGGCGATGAGATTACTATCCCTAAATAATAAGAGACTTATGAGGGAAGTTCTAGATGGGTTATAAAATATCAATGAAGTGTGTATTTTGTCATGTCATGTTTCACCGATAAAATCATTAAGGAATATAGTCGTTATGAAATATTTTTCTCAATGTATATAAAATGAACGAAAAAACAATCAACAAACCATTTTTTTTTTCAATATCCTTTTAATAACTGCCAGACTAAGTAGTAAAAAGGACTTCAAATAGAAAGTAACGTCCAAAATCCTTCTTTGATAGAGATTATCTCGGATTAACTTTTTCCGCACATACTTAGTCACATATTTATATATACGAGGTAATATTAAAAACTATTCATCAACGGAATGACGTTCGATCGATTTTTTTATCGAAAATGTCTCCAATTTTAGTTTTGAATTGCAAAAAAACAGTCCTTGGGAAGAATCTACAGGAAGAAATCACAGAGTATGAAATCACGTGACCGTGTGGACGTGAATCTTCGATAATTTGACCCTCAATACACGAGGTTACCAAAAACAAACCTCAGTTAAGCACAAAATGAAATGCTCAAATCATCTAAATCATGAAGTATCTGCGTTTCAGCATTCGTCGACTGAAAATTGGTGCCAGCGTCGACAACAGAGCCCGTTTTTAAGAATTACCGATACGTCTTCTACACTATCGAACGATTTGGTAGTACGGGAATTACTTAAATCGGAGAATAAAGTTTCGTATTCATTCTGAAAACGAGTTTAATCGACGAGCACGTGTTATCAATATTATTTCGACAGCGTTGCCGATTTTACGGGAACGTTATCTTTATACATTCAAATATTTTATTGAGGAAATCATTAAACGACAATTAACAAATCGTTTTACTCGTCATTGTCTTTTATAATTGGTATTAATAGATATATACACAAAATTTCCTTTTTTTTTTTACTCCTAATTGATTTCCTCCATCTTAATCAAATGGTTCGTTAGTTGAAAAACACTCGAAAATCACTTGACGTTTAATTTATTCGAATGTGAAGGCGTCCTGATTAATTTTTCGATTCTTTTTTCAATTCGCCAAGGAAAGACGTTATTAATTACCAGTATTTCGAATCAAATACTGGCCTAATACCAACAAAGGAAGTGCTGACTTAACATACTCCAATAGCTGTTCATTAAAAGTCAAGTTAAACTAGTAAGTTGATTATGTTAGGTAATTAGAAACCACTGAGTTGGCATTTACTATTAAATTGATATAAAAATGATTCGCATCGTTTACATACATTCAATCGTGAATTGTTACATGTCAAATTGATATCGCACGTTTATTATATTTAAAATGTTTGTCGTTGAACTATCAACGATGTAAATGAATGTAAAATAAGTACTAAAACTATTTCTATTAAGTTCACAAGCATATTTTAACTTCCATATTGGTTTTTGATTGATACTGAAATTTGTAGTATGGAATCGAGCATCATAAGAGGTTACCAGGACATATTCCTTTCAATTTCAACAGTTTTTTTCGTAACAACACCAGGATCTTTGAGGCATCAATCAGATTGCTTCCAGGGTGTTTTTAACATCGGTTTTGATGGTGAGGATCTTCGGTGAAGCTACAGATCGATTCTGCGATGATATCGAGTAGATTGTTGAAGTTATCTTCATGGATCGGAAGCTACCAAGTCAGTCGATTGATGAAAACGACAAATTTTAATTTATTTAATATTTTATCGTGCAGAAAGCTTCGATGTTTCTAGTAGAAGTTTTGAGAAAAATGGTTCAACATTTTTCTAGTAGTAACCTCGACCACTGCGCTGTTAAACTTCGCATTTCGTACGGTCTCGTCTAAACTATGCTATCCAATATTTTACTGTTGATAACCGACTGTTCTGTATGGATATGAGTACTGTGGGGTAACCTAGAAGAATGTAGGAAAGTGAAGTGATCGGTTTTGATGGTGAGGATCTTCGGTGAAGTTACAGATCGATTCTGTGGTCATATCGAGTAGATTTTTGAAGTTATCTTCATGAATCGGAAGCTACCAAGTCAGTCGATTGATGAAGACGACAAATTTTAATTTAATTAAAAGGTTATCGCGCAGGAAGCTTCGATGTTTCTAGTAGAAGTTTTGAGAAAAACGGTTCAACATTTTTCTTGTAGTAACCTTGAACACTGCGCTGTTAAACTTCGCATTTCGTACGGTCTCGTTTAAACTATGCTATCCAATATTTTACTGTTGATAACCGACTGTTCTATATGGATATGAGTACTGTTGGGCAACCTAGAAGAATGTAGGAAAGTGAATTGATCGGTTTTGATGGTGAGGATCTTCGGTGAAGTTACAGATCGATTCTGCGATTATATCGCGTCGATTGTTGAAGTTATCTTCATGAATCGGAAGCTACCAAGTCAGTCGATATATGAAAACGACAAATTTTAATGTAATTAAAAGGTTATCGTGCAGAAAGCTTCGATGTTTCTAGTAAAAGTTTTGAGAAAAATGGTTCAACATTTTTCTAGTAGTAACCTCGACCACTGCGCTGTTAAACTTCGCATTTCGTACGGTCTCGTTTAAACTATGCTATCCAATATTTTACTGTTGATAACCGACTGTTCTATATGGATATGAATACTGTGGGGTAACCTAGAAGAATGTAGGAAAGTGAAGTGATCGGTATTGATGGAGAGGATCTTCGGTGAAGTTACAGATCGATTCTGTGGTTATATCGAGTAGATTTTTGAAGTTATCTTCATGAATCGGAAGCTACCAAGTCAGTCGATTGATGAAGACGACAAATTTTAATTTAATTAAAAGGTTATCGCGCAGGAAGCTTCGATGTTTCTAGTAGAAGTTTTGAGAAAAACGGTTCAACATTTTTCTTGTAGTAACCTTGAACACTGCGCTGTTAAACTTCGCATTTCGTACGGTCTCGTTTAAACTATGCTATCCAATATTTTACTGTTGATAACCGACTGTTCTATATGGATATGAGTACTGTTGGGCAACCTAGAAGAATGTAGGAAAGTGAAGTGATCGGTTTTGATGGTGAGGATCTTCGGTGAAGTTACAGATTGATTCTGTGGTTATATCGCGTCGATTTTTGAAGTTATCTTCATGAATCGGAAGCTACCAAGTCAGTCGATTGATGAAAACGACAAATTTTAATGTAATTAAAAGGTTATCGTGCAGAAAGCTTCGATGTTTCTAGTAGAAGTTTTGAGAAAAACGGTTCAACATTTTTCTTGTAGTAACCTTGAACACTGCGCTGTTAAACTTCGCATTTCGTACGGTCTCGTTTAAACTATGCTATCCAATATTTTACTGTTGATAACCGACTGTTCTATATGGATATGAGTACTGTTGGGCAACCTAGAAGAATGTAGGAAAGTGAAGTGATCGGTTTTGATGGTGAGGATCTTCGGTGAAGTTACAGATTGATTCTGTGGTTATATCGCGTCGATTTTTGAAGTTATCTTCATGAATCGGAAGCTACCAAGTCAGTCGATTGATGAAAACGACAAATTTTAATGTAATTAAAAGGTTATCGTGCAGAAAGCTTCGATGTTTCTAGTAGAAGTTTTGAGAAAAACGGTTCAACATTTTTCTTGTAGTAACCTTGAACACTGCGCTGTTAAACTTCGCATTTCGTACGGTCTCGTTTAAACTATGCTATCCAATATTTTACTGTTGATAACCGACTGTTCTATATGGATATGAGTACTGTTGGGCAACCTAGAAGAATGTAGGAAAGTGAAGTGATCGGTATTGATGGAGAGGATCTTCGGTGAAGTTACAGATCGATTCTGTGGTTATATCGAGTAGATTTTTGAAGTTATCTTCATGAATCGGAAGCTACCAAGTCAGTCGATTGATGAAGACGACAAATTTTAATTTAATTAAAAGGTTATCGCGCAGGAAGCTTCGATGTTTCTAGTAGAAGTTTTGAGAAAAACGGTTCAACATTTTTCTTGTAGTAACCTTGAACACTGCGCTGTTAAACTTCGCATTTCGTACGGTCTCGTTTAAACTATGCTATCCAATATTTTACTGTTGATAACCGACTGTTCTATATGGATATGAGTACTGTTGGGCAACCTAGAAGAATGTAGGAAAGTGAATTGATCGGTTTTGATGGTGAGGATCTTCGGTGAAGTTACAGATCGATTCTGCGATTATATCGCGTCGATTGTTGAAGTTATCTTCATGAATCGGAAGCTACCAAGTCAGTCGATATATGAAAACGACAAATTTTAATGTAATTAAAAGGTTATCGTGCAGAAAGCTTCGATGTTTCTAGTAAAAGTTTTGAGAAAAATGGTTCAACATTTTTCTAGTAGTAACCTCGACCACTGCGCTGTTAAACTTCGCATTTCGTACGGTCTCGTTTAAACTATGCTATCCAATATTTTACTGTTGATAACCGACTGTTCTATATGGATATGAATACTGTGGGGTAACCTAGAAGAATGTAGGAAAGTGAAGTGATCGGTATTGATGGAGAGGATCTTCGGTGAAGTTACAGATCGATTCTGTGGTTATATCGAGTAGATTTTTGAAGTTATCTTCATGAATCGGAAGCTACCAAGTCAGTCGATTGATGAAGACGACAAATTTTAATTTAATTAAAAGGTTATCGCGCAGGAAGCTTCGATGTTTCTAGTAGAAGTTTTGAGAAAAACGGTTCAACATTTTTCTTGTAGTAACCTTGAACACTGCGCTGTTAAACTTCGCATTTCGTACGGTCTCGTTTAAACTATGCTATCCAATATTTTACTGTTGATAACCGACTGTTCTATATGGATATGAATACTGTTGGGCAACCTAGAAGAATGTAGGAAAGTGAAGTGATCGGTATTGATGGAGAGGATCTTCGGTGAAGTTACAGATCGATTCTGTGGTTATATCGAGTAGATTTTTGAAGTTATCTTCATGAATCGGAAGCTACCAAGTCAGTCGATTGATGAAAACGACAAATTTTAATGTAATTAAAAGGTTATCGTGCAGAAAGCTTCGATGTTTCTAGTAGAAGTTTTGAGAAAAACGGTTCAACATTTTTCTTGTAGTAACCTTGAACACTGCGCTGTTAAACTTCGCATTTCGTACGGTCTCGTTTAAACTATGCTATCCAATATTTTACTGTTGATAACCGACTGTTCTATATGGATATGAGTACTGTTGGGCAACCTAGAAGAATGTAGGAAAGTGAAGTGATCGGTATTGATGGAGAGGATCTTCGGTGAAGTTACAGATCGATTCTGTGGTTATATCGAGTAGATTTTTGAAGTTATCTTCATGAATCGGAAGCTACCAAGTCAGTCGATTGATGAAAACGACAAATTTTAATTTAATTAAAAGGTTATCGCGCAGGAAGCTTCGATGTTTCTAGTAGAAGTTTTGAGAAAAACGGTTCAACATTTTTCTAGTAGTAACCTCGACCACTGCGCTGTTAAACTTCGCATTTCGTACGGTCTCGTCTAAACTATGCTATCTAATATTTTACTGTTGATAACCGACTGTTCTGTATGGATATGAGTACTGTGGGGTAACCTAGAAGAATGTAGGAAAGTGAAGTGATCGGTATTGATGGAGAGGATCTTCGGTGAAGTTACAGATCGATTCTGTGGTTATATCGAGTAGATTTTTGAAGTTATCTTCATGAATCGGAAGCTACCAAGTCAGTCGATTGATGAAGACGACAAATTTTAATTTAATTAAAAGGTTATCGCGCAGGAAGCTTCGATGTTTCTAGTAGAAGTTTTGAGAAAAACGGTTCAACATTTTTCTTGTAGTAACCTTGAACACTGCGCTGTTAAACTTCGCATTTCGTACGGTCTCGTTTAAACTATGCTATCCAATATTTTACTGTTGATAACCGACTGTTCTATATGGATATGAGTACTGTTGGGCAACCTAGAAGAATGTAGGAAAGTGAATTGATCGGTTTTGATGGTGAGGATCTTCGGTGAAGTTACAGATCGATTCTGCGATTATATCGCGTCGATTGTTGAAGTTATCTTCATGAATCGGAAGCTACCAAGTCAGTCGATTGATGAAGACGACAAATTTTAATTTAATTAAAAGGTTATCGCGCAGGAAGCTTCAATGTTTCTAGTAGAAGTTTTGAGAAAAACGGTTCAACATTTTTCTAGTAGTAACCTCGACCACTGCGCTGTTAAACTTCGCATTTCGTACGGTCTCGTTTAAACTATGCTATCCAATATTTTACTGTTGATAACCGACTGTTCTATATGGATATGAGTACTGTGGGGTAACCTAGAAGAATGTAGGAAAGTGAAGTGATCGGTTTTGATGGTGAGGATCTTCGGTGAAGTTACAGATCGATTCTGCGATTATATCGAGTAGATTGTTGAAGTTATCTTCATGGATCGGAAGCTACCAAGTCAGTCGATTGATGAAAACGACAAATTTTAATTTATTTAAAAGGTTATCGTGCAGAAAGCTTCGATGTTTCTAGTATAGGTGTTGAAGAATGGTTCTAACGATTGATACGTCTTCATTTGGTTGGATGGAAGTTGTAATGAAATTTTTAATTTCGGTTTAAAGTTTATAGCATGTTATTTGGGAGGAAAGCGATAAAGTCGACTTTCAACAACTATAAACTTTTAATGGTTATACAAAAGCGTAAGCCCAAGCGACAAAACTCTAATTTCACAGGTGAATAAGAATTTACTTCCTACTAAACGTAAACATTGGAATATTCACCTCGAAATATATAAATACAGAGCAATTTTTGTTTTATATTACAGAAAAAACATTGAAAAACAACATATATATAAAAAAATAAAATTATTAGTACTGGAAACGGACAAAATTCTCAAGATTTCTTTTCTCAACTACAAATTCCACCCTCTTCTGATATTCTACCGAAATTAACAGGCGCGGAATATAGTAAACAAGACATCTGGAAAATTCAAGATTAAACACTTTTAAATCTGAGATAAAGACATAAATTTTATCCAGTAATCCAACGTTTGCACCCCTGTCGAGCGACTAAAAAACCGAATGAAAAAGATAATAAAAACATAGTCTAGTCAATACTGAAAAATTCCTGAATTTTCCATACCTCAAAACAAAAATATTCCTCGTCGTTTTTTAGATTTTTTAATCAGATTTGACGCCTGGAGGATGGGTTGAAATAAGTCAAACTAGTTGGGTTGTTTAACCTGGTTCAAGAAGTTCATAATCTCTTCTAAAACTACGAAGGAAACCTCCACTTTATTAATTTTTGTACTATGAGGAGGAAATTTGAATATGGATGTCATCTAGGTCTGGAGAAGTTCATTTGGAGCATGTACGATGCAGAATGCTTTGAATGTGTTCATAAGAAGGGGAATTCGCTGCTACAGATATTGAGTTAGATCATAATCGAACTACTGACGAAGAACTCCATGGAAAGGTTCATCCATGGACTGTCTAATCTACCGCAATGCTCTAGGTTGACAGATGTAACAGTATAAACCACATCATATCCAATGGGGTCTTCGAAAAATGTTTTGAACTTCCCCAAAATTGAATAGATACAACAAAGAACAGATATTGTCAAAAAAGAATTTAAAAAACAATCAGATTCATCAAAACCAATACAATAACCAAAAAAACTTCGTTTTTGACATTTTTTTGCTTGATCCTGACATTATTACCAGTCGACGTATAATTTATTTGTCGAGCATGACAGATTTGACATTCGACAGCTTGACATTTGACGAGAATGACAGAAATTCGAATTCAGTTTGTTTCAGATTATTGGGAAAATAAGTTAGAAGATACCCAGAGCTTTCGAAGGATAATTAGAAGATTCCCAAGGATGTTAAATCAACAATAAGAATTTATTATAATCACAATTCATATTATACGAAGTTGATTTAGATTTCTATCCATTTAAAATATCCAAAAACATCTGATCCCGTTCATCATATCACAATAACCAAAATAAGTTGAAAAAACTTCGTTTTTGACATTTTTTTGCTTGATCCTGACATTATTACCAGTCGACGTATAATTTATTTGCGGAGATTGACATATTTGACATTTGACAGCTTGACATTTGACGAGAATGACAGAAATTTGAATTCAGTCGGTTTCAGATTATTGGGAAAATAAGTTAGAAGATACCCAGAGCTTTCGAAGGATAATTAGAAGATTCCCAAGGATGTTAAATCAACAATAAGAATTTATTATAATCACAATTCATATTATACGAAGTTGATTTAGATTTCTATCCATTTAAAATATCCAAAAACATCTGATCCCGTTCATCATATCACAATAACCAAAATAAGTTGAAAAAACTTCGTTTTTGACACTTTTTGCTTGATCCTGACATTATTACCAGTCGACGTATAATTTATTTGCGGAGATTGACATATTTGACATTTGACAGCTTGACATTTGACGAGAATGACAGAAATTTGAGTTCAGTCGGTTTCAGATTATTGGCAAAATAAGTTAGAAGATACCCAGAGCTTTCGAAGGATAATTAGAAGATTCCCAAGGATGTTAAATCAACAATAAGGATTTATTATAATCACAAATCATATTATACGAAGTTGATTTAGATTTCTATCCATTTAAAATATCCAAAAACATCTGATCCCGTTCATCATATCACAATAACCAAAATAAGTTGAAAAAACTTCGTTTTTGACATTTTTTTGCTTGATCCTGACATTATTACCAGTCGACGTATAATTTATTTGCGGAGATTGACATATTTGACATTTGACAGCTTGACATTTGACGAGAATGACAGAAATTTGAATTCAGTCGGTTTCAGATTATTGGCAAAATAAGTTAGAAGATACCCAGAGCTTTCGAAGGATAATTAGAAGATTCCCAAGGATGTTAAATCAACAATAAGGATTTATTATAATCACAATTCATATTATACGAAGTTGATTTAGATTTCTATCCATTTAAAATATCCGAAAACATCTGATCCCGTTCATCATATCACAATAACCAAAATAAGTTGAAAAAACTTCGTTTTTGACACTTTTTTGCTTGATCCTGACATTATTACCAGTCGACGTATAATTTATTTGCGGAGATTGACATATTTGACATTTGACAGCTTGACATTTGACGAGAATGACAGAAATTTGAATTCAGTCGGTTTCAGATTATTGGCAAAATAAGTTAGAAGATACCCAGAGCTTTCGAAGGATAATTAGAAGATTCCCAAGGATGTTAAATCAACAATAAGGATTTATTATAATCACAATTCATATTATACGAAGTTGATTTAGATTTCTATCCATTTAAAATATCCAAAAACATCTGATCCCGTTCATCATATTACAATAACCATAATAAGTTGAAAAAACTTCGTTTTTGACATTTTTTTGCTTGATCCTGACATTATTACCAGTCGACGTATAATTTATTTGCGGAGATTGACATATTTGACATTTGACAGCTTGACATTTGACGAGAATGACAGAAATTTGAATTCAGTCGGTTTCAGATTATTGGCAAAATAAGTTAGAAGATACCCAGAGCTTTCGAAGGATAATTAGAAGATTCCCAAGGATGTTAAATCAACAATAAGGATTTATTATAATCATAATTCATATTATACGAAGTTGATTTAGATTTCTATCCATTTAAAATATCCGAAAACATCTGATCCCGTTCATCATATCACAATAACCAAAATAAGTTGAAAAAACTTCGTTTTTGACATTTTTTTGCTTGATCCTGACATTATTACCAGTCGACGTATAATTTATTTGCGGAGATTGACATATTTGACATTTGACAGCTTGACATTTGACGAGAATGACAGAAATTTGAATTCAGTCGGTTTCAGATTATTGGCAAAATAAGTTAGAAGATACCCAGAGCTTTCGAAGGATAATTAGAAGATTCCCAAGAATGTTAAATCAACAATAAGAATTTATTATAATCACAATTCATATTATACGAAGTTGATTTAGATTTCTATCCATTTAAAATATCCAAAAACATCTGATCCCGTTCATCATATCACAATAACCAAAATAAGTTGAAAAAACTTCGTTTTTGACACTTTTTTGCTTGATCCTGACATTATTACCAGTCGACGTATAATTTATTTGCGGAGATTGACATATTTGACATTTGACAGCTTGACATTTGACGAGAATGACAGAAATTTGAATTCAGTCGGTTTCAGATTATTGGCAAAATAAGTTAGAAGATACCCAGAGCTTTCGAAGGATAATTAGAAGATTCCCAAGGATGTTAAATCAACAATAAGAATTTATTATAATCACAATTCATATTATACGAAGTTGATTTAGATTTCTATCCATTTAAAATATCCAAAAACATCTGATCCCGTTCATCATATCACAATAACCAAAATAAGTTGAAAAAACTTCGTTTTTGACATTTTTTTGCTTGATCCTGACATTATTACCAGTCGACGTATAATTTATTTGCGGAGATTGACATATTTGACATTTGACAGCTTGACATTTGACGAGAATGACAGAAATTTGAATTCAGTCGGTTTCAGATTATTGGGAAAATAAGTTAGAAGATACCCAGAGCTTTCGAAGGATAATTAGAAGATTCCCAAGGATGTTAAATCAACAATAAGGATTTATTATAATCACAATTCATATTATACGAAGTTGATTTAGATTTCTATCCATTTAAAATATCCAAAAACATCTGATCCCGTTCATAATATCACAATAACCAAAATAAGTTGAAAAAACTTCGTTTTTGACATTTTTTTGCTTGATCCTGACATTATTACCAGTCGACGTATAATTTATTTGCGGAGATTGACATATTTGACATTTGACAGCTTGACATTTGACGAGAATGACAGAAATTTGAATTCAGTCGGTTTCAGATTATTGGGAAAATAAGTTAGAAGATACCCAAAGCTTTCGAAGGATAATTAGAAGATTCCCAAGGATGTTAAATCAACAATAAGGATTTATTATAATCACAATTCATATTATACGAAGTTGATTTAGATTTCTATCCATTTAAAATATCCGAAAACATCTGATCCCGTTCATCATATCACAATAACCAAAATAAGTTGAAAAAACTTCGTTTTTGACACTTTTTTGCTTGATCCTGACATTATTACCAGTCGACGTATAATTTATTTGCGGAGATTGACATATTTGACATTTGACAGCTTGACATTTGACGAGAATGACAGAAATTTGAATTCAGTCGGCTTCAGATTATTGGCAAAATAAGTTAGAAGATACCCAGAGCTTTCGAAGGATAATTAGAAGATTCCCAAGGATGTTAAATCAACAATAAGGATTTATTATAATCACAATTCATATTATACGAAGTTGATTTAGATTTCTATCCATTTAAAATATCCAAAAACATCTGATCCCGTTCATCATATCACAATAACCAAAATAAGTTGAAAAAACTTCGTTTTTGACATTTTTTTGCTTGATCCTGACATTATTACCAGTCGACGTATAATTTATTTGCGGAGATTGACATATTTGACATTTGACAGCTTGACATTTGACGAGAATGACAGAAATTTGAATTCAGTCGGTTTCAGATTATTGGGAAAATAAGTTAGAAGATACCCAGAGCTTTCGAAGGATAATTAGAAGATTCCCAAGGATGTTAAATCAACAATAAGGATTTATTATAATCACAATTCATATTATACGAAGTTGATTTAGATTTCTATCCATTTAAAATATCCAAAAACATCTGATCCCGTTCATAATATCACAATAACCAAAATAAGTTGAAAAAACTTCGTTTTTGACATTTTTTTGCTTGATCCTGACATTATTACCAGTCGACGTATAATTTATTTGCGGAGATTGACATATTTGACATTTGACAGCTTGACATTTGACGAGAATGACAGAAATTTGAATTCAGTCGGTTTCAGATTATTGGGAAAATAAGTTAGAAGATACCCAGAGCTTTCGAAGGATAATTAGAAGATTCCCAAGGATGTTAAATCAACAATAAGGATTTATTATAATCACAATTCATATTATACGAAGTTGATTTAGATTTCTATCCATTTAAAATATCCAAAAACATCTGATCCCGTTCATAATATCACAATAACCAAAATAAGTTGAAAAAACTTCGTTTTTGACATTTTTTTGCTTGATGCTGACATTATTACCAGTCGACGTATAATTTATTTGCGGAGATTGACATATTTGACATTTGACAGCTTGACATTTGACGAGAATGACAGAAATTTGAATTCAGTCGGTTTCAGATTATTGGCAAAATAAGTTAGAAGATACCCAGAGCTTTCGAAGGATAATTAGAAGATTCCCAAGGATGTTAAATCAACAATAAGGATTTATTATAATCACAATTCATATTATACGAAGTTGATTTAGATTTCTATCCATTTAAAATATCCAAAAACATCTGATCCCGTTCATCATATCACAATAACCAAAATAAGTTGAAAAAACTTCGTTTTTGACATTTTTTTGCTTGATCCTGCCATTATTACCAGTCGACGTATAATTTATTTGCGGAGATTGACATATTTGACATTTGACAGCTTGACATTTGACGAGAATGACAGAAATTTGAATTCAGTCGGTTTCAGATTATTGGCAAAATAAGTTAGAAGATACCCAGAGCTTTCGAAGGATAATTAGAAGATTCCCAAGGATGTTAAATCAACAATAAGGATTTATTATAATCACAATTCATATTATACGAAGTTGATTTAGATTTCTATCCATTTAAAATATCCGAAAACATCTGATCCCGTTCATCATATCACAATAACCAAAATAAGTTGAAAAAACTTCGTTTTTGACATTTTTTTGCTTGATCCTGCCATTATTACCAGTCGACGTATAATTTATTTGCGGAGATTGACATATTTGACATTTGACAGCTTGACATTTGACGAGAATGACAGAAATTTGAATTCAGTCGGTTTCAGATTATTGGGAAAATAAGTTAGAAGATACCCAGAGCTTTCGAAGGATAATTAGAAGATTCCCAAGGATGTTAAATCAACAATAAGAATTTATTATAATCACAATTCATATTATACGAAGTTGATTTAGATTTCTATCCATTTAAAATATCCGAAAACATCTGATCCCGTTCATAATATCACAATAACCAAAATAAGTTGAAAAAACTTCGTTTTTGACATTTTTTTGCTTGATCCTGACATTATTACCAGTCGACGTATAATTTATTTGCGGAGATTGACATATTTGACATTTGACAGCTTGACATTTGACGAGAATGACAGAAATTTGAGTTCAGTCGGTTTCAGATTATTGGCAAAATAAGTTAGAAGATACCCAGAGCTTTCGAAGGATAATTAGAAGATTCCCAAGGATGTTAAATCAACAATAAGGATTTATTATAATCACAATTCATATTATACGAAGTTGATTTAGATTTCTATCCATTTAAAATATCCAAAAACATCTGATCCCGTTCATCATATCACAATAACCAAAATAAGTTGAAAAAACTTCGTTTTTGACATTTTTTTGCTTGATCCTGACATTATTACCAGTCGACGTATAATTTATTTGCGGAGATTGACATATTTGACATTTGACAGCTTGACATTTGACGAGAATGACAGAAATTTGAATTCAGTCGGTTTCAGATTATTGGGAAAATAAGTTAGAAGATACCCAGAGCTTTCGAAGGATAATTAGAAGATTCCCAAGGATGTTAAATCAACAATAAGGATTTATTATAATCACAATTCATATTATACGAAGTTGATTTAGATTTCTATCCATTTAAAATATCCAAAAACATCTGATCCCGTTCATAATATCACAATAACCAAAATAAGTTGAAAAAACTTCGTTTTTGACATTTTTTTGCTTGATCCTGACATTATTACCAGTCGACGTATAATTTATTTGCGGAGATTGACATATTTGACATTTGACAGCTTGACATTTGACGAGAATGACAGAAATTTGAATTCAGTCGGTTTCAGATTATTGGGAAAATAAGTTAGAAGATACCCAGAGCTTTCGAAGGATAATTAGAAGATTCCCAAGGATGTTAAATCAACAATAAGGATTTATTATAATCACAATTCATATTATACGAAGTTGATTTAGATTTCTATCCATTTAAAATATCCAAAAACATCTGATCCCGTTCATAATATCACAATAACCAAAATAAGTTGAAAAAACTTCGTTTTTGACATTTTTTTGCTTGATGCTGACATTATTACCAGTCGACGTATAATTTATTTGCGGAGATTGACATATTTGACATTTGACAGCTTGACATTTGACGAGAATGACAGAAATTTGAATTCAGTCGGTTTCAGATTATTGGCAAAATAAGTTAGAAGATACCCAGAGCTTTCGAAGGATAATTAGAAGATTCCCAAGGATGTTAAATCAACAATAAGGATTTATTATAATCACAATTCATATTATACGAAGTTGATTTAGATTTCTATCCATTTAAAATATCCAAAAACATCTGATCCCGTTCATCATATCACAATAACCAAAATAAGTTGAAAAAACTTCGTTTTTGACATTTTTTTGCTTGATCCTGCCATTATTACCAGTCGACGTATAATTTATTTGCGGAGATTGACATATTTGACATTTGACAGCTTGACATTTGACGAGAATGACAGAAATTTGAATTCAGTCGGTTTCAGATTATTGGCAAAATAAGTTAGAAGATACCCAGAGCTTTCGAAGGATAATTAGAAGATTCCCAAGGATGTTAAATCAACAATAAGGATTTATTATAATCACAATTCATATTATACGAAGTTGATTTAGATTTCTATCCATTTAAAATATCCGAAAACATCTGATCCCGTTCATCATATCACAATAACCAAAATAAGTTGAAAAAACTTCGTTTTTGACATTTTTTTGCTTGATCCTGCCATTATTACCAGTCGACGTATAATTTATTTGCGGAGATTGACATATTTGACATTTGACAGCTTGACATTTGACGAGAATGACAGAAATTTGAATTCAGTCGGTTTCAGATTATTGGGAAAATAAGTTAGAAGATACCCAGAGCTTTCGAAGGATAATTAGAAGATTCCCAAGGATGTTAAATCAACAATAAGAATTTATTATAATCACAATTCATATTATACGAAGTTGATTTAGATTTCTATCCATTTAAAATATCCGAAAACATCTGATCCCGTTCATAATATCACAATAACCAAAATAAGTTGAAAAAACTTCGTTTTTGACATTTTTTTGCTTGATCCTGACATTATTACCAGTCGACGTATAATTTATTTGCGGAGATTGACATATTTGACATTTGACAGCTTGACATTTGACGAGAATGACAGAAATTTGAGTTCAGTCGGTTTCAGATTATTGGCAAAATAAGTTAGAAGATACCCAGAGCTTTCGAAGGATAATTAGAAGATTCCCAAGGATGTTAAATCAACAATAAGGATTTATTATAATCACAATTCATATTATACGAAGTTGATTTAGATTTCTATCCATTTAAAATATCCAAAAACATCTGATCCCGTTCATCATATCACAATAACCAAAATAAGTTGAAAAAACTTCGTTTTTGACATTTTTTTGCTTGATCCTGCCATTATTACCAGTCGACGTATAATTTATTTGCGGAGATTGACATATTTGACATTTGACAGCTTGACATTTGACGAGAATGACAGAAATTTGAATTCAGTCGGTTTCAGATTATTGGGAAAATAAGTTAGAAGATACCCAGAGCTTTCGAAGGATAATTAGAAGATTCCCAAGGATGTTAAATTAACAATAAGGATTTATTAATCACAATTAATATTATACGAAGTTGATTTAGATTTCTATCCATCTAAAATAATATCCAACAACATCTGATCCCGTTCATCCTCCCCGCCAATTATATTTACCTATTCATATTTATCTTTCATGGAAGGTCTACCCTTCTTTGTAATTTATTTATGTGTGAGAGAACCGCAGGCTTTATCCCCGTACGTATAATATGTATGCACGTGTCATAAATGAACTGTAATGTCCCTATACACACGTCAGTATTATCTGTATAGTGTGTTCATATTTAATACACGCTCGACTGGGTGTATTGTACTCCGACGATTTTTTTTCCGGGGTACCAAATCAACCGAAATTAATTCAAGAATATACACGAACGACACCGAAACTGAGGAATTTCCTTTGAAACGTTGACGTACCATTTTAATTTTCCATTATGTAGTAACTCCTTGATTATGAGCTTGTTCAAGATTACGTTCGATAAACTATTAAATTGTATTTAATCAGATTTGCGATGACAAGAGATTTCGTGGTTCTTTGTCAAACGTACCGCTCTTATTAACTTAATAATTAAAATCCTTAGAAGGATGTGGTTCTTTACTTAATTAATCGAGAGCCGTGTAAGCTTCGTCATTATTTGAGTCGACGTTGAAATTTTCATTAGTCATCTTGTACTATAACTACAACCAGTCATGTTTTGGAAAACTAAAATTATTATATTTGAATAAGAAAAATCAATCTAACATCCTTTATTTAATTAAGGACGATCCACGACGTGATCTTACTTGAAAAATGTCACTGTTTATTAGAAAGTAAATAAATAGTCAAGTTTGGAAACGTTGCGTTATTTAGTATTTGTGATATGATAATTTAATTTGAAAGACGTTAGCTCAAATAATATAAAAATTGGATTTTTGTCGAATTTTTCCTTTGAATACGTTTAAAAACACAAGATGAAGTGTTTTGGAATCACCACCTAACCTAACGAGGAGTTTTGATGTATCCACCGTTTAATCCTTACTTTGCATCGCGGGATTTATAGTAATTTCGGTCTGGACAAGATTTTTTTAACAATATAAAATGTTTTTAATGCTGGTATTTATTACACTAACCGATTATGGTATTTTTAGTTCTCTTCAGAGTGATTTCGTTCATAATTTTTAACCACAACGTAGAAAATGAATCAAGTTATAGGTATTATTGATTTAATTTTGATTAGAGAGGTGTTGCGCGATGCTGAAGAGATCCAATAGAAACGAAAACTTTCAAATATTATGAAAATCGTGGAATTATCTATAAAAAGATATTGGAAAGTAGAAAATTGGTAATATTTATTGTTAGGTCAAGTCAGACCTTATTGGAAAGAAAAAACTCAATTTCAAGCTTTTCAATTTAGACCATAAAGTTATTTAGGAGAAAATAGATGAAGATAAAGTTGAAAAAGCATCGATGGTGTATAGAAACTCGGCAGGAAATAATTGGGATTGTAAATCAAAGATTTTGGTATGGATTGATACGGTTATCAATCATGAAGTATGGAGCAATGGTTTGAGGCTCTAAAACTAGTCTAAAAACCAAGTACAGAGTTTGGTTTATATCAGAACACGCCCAGCAGCTGCCCTTTTGTATAAAGTTTGAAAAAAGAGTCACTAGGAAGAGATTGCAACCTATTTTAGTTCAATGATCAAATCTGATGATGTCTTATGATGGAATATCGAAAACTGTTAGTTTTGACCAAATTTTTACTTCAAAATTGAACTGTGGAAGTGAATAGGATCAAAATATCGTACTAACAATGGACAAAAAACATAAATTGGTGTAAGGGTGTCTCAAAAACATCAAATTGAATTAGAATATTAGTAAACGAACTTAGAACCAAACGCAAGACCTTATTGAAAAGAAAAAACTCAATTTGAAGCTTTTCAATTTAGACCATAAAGTTATTTAGGAGAAAATAGATGAAGATAAAGTTGAAAAAGCATCGATGGTGTGTGGAAACATCGCAGGAAATAATTGGGATTGTAAATCAAAGATTTTGGTATGGATTGATACGGTTATCAATCATGAAGTATGGAGCAATGGTTTGAGGCTCTAAAGCTAGTCCAAAAAACCAGGTACAGAGTTTGATTTATATCAGAACACGCCCTCAGCTGCTCTTTTGGATAAAGTTTGATTGAAGAGTCACTAGGAATAGATTGAAACCTATTCTAGTTCAATGATCAAATCTGATGATGTCTTATGATGGAATATCGAAAACTGTTAGTTTTGACCAAATTTTTACTTCAAAATTGAACTATGGAAGTAAATAGGATCAAAATATCATACTAAAAATGGACAAAAAACATAAATTGGTATAAGGGTGTCTCAAAAACATCAAATTGAATTAGAAAATTAGTACACAAACGTATACAGCACACGGCTATACTGATTTGTTTACTATAGCGAAAGGCACTAGTAACAAAAGGTTATTTAATAGTTCGTAGTTTTCGATTATATATCGCAAATGTGAAAATTCATCATATATAATCGAGGAATTTGTGAAAAATACACCGAAATGATTTCGGTGGAATTAGTTATTTGGAATTGATGGTAGATAACGAGAAGTATTCGAATCCGTATGTTGCTTTTCCATTCCCGAACGTCGAAACTCTTTTCTGTATATATCTATGTACGAAATTTCGTGCCTGAGAGGCCGTTATATGGCGGAAAAAATAATAGCGTCATAATTTATACCTATACAAAAGCGGGTTATGGAGATACATGACGGCGGAAGAGATATGTTTTTGAGTTTTTCAGGTTTAGACAGATTTGTGTTTTTATTTTTCATGGTATTGCCCAAATAACGCTTCATAGACTCCTTTTTTTTTATCGAACGTACAGTTCGAAATGATTTCGCAGGAAATATTACAGATTAAAAAGATAATACATACCTGTACATTCTACGCAACGTTTTATATTATTTATTTTGGAAAAAACCAATCGTTGTTTTCTATTTCTCCTATTCTAGTTATGAGTTTATCGAAATCTTTTAGCACCGGGTCATTTTTTCAAATCTGGGAATAGGAAATAATCCGTAGGGGATAAATCTGGCGAATATTGAGGTTTAGGATAATCCCTTCCTTACTTGAACTGCAGTTTTTTTCTATTTCGGATTTAAGAATACTTTGCGTTTGGTTCTAAACTGATATATACCTATTTTAGTTCAATTTGATGTTTTGGAAACATCCTCATACCAATTGGTGTTTTTTGTCCATTTTTAGTACGATATTTTGATCCTAGTTTGTCAAAACTAACAGTTTAACATCCTAAGACATCATCAGTTTTGATCATTGAACTAGAATAGATTTCAATCTCTTCCTAGTGACTCTTTTTTCAAACTTTATACAAAAGGGCAGCTGCTGGGCGTGTTATGATATAACCCAAACTCTGTACTTGGTGTTTGGACTAGTTTTAGAGCCTCAAACCATTGCTTCATACTTGATGAATGATATCCGTATCAATCCATACCAAAATCTTTGATTTACAATCCTAATTATTCCCTGCCAAGTTTCCACAAACCATCGATGCTTTTTCAACTTTATCTTCATCTATTTTCTCCTAAATAACTTTATGGTCTAAATTGAGAAGCTTGAAATTGAGTTTCTTCTTTCCAATAAGGTCTGACTTGACCTAACAATAAATATCACCAAATTTTTCTACTTTCCAATATCTTTTTATAGATAATTTCACGATTTTCATAATATTTGAAAGGTTTCCTTTCTATTGGATCTCTTCAGCATCGTGCAACACCTCTCTAATCAAAATTAAATCAATAGTAGCTATAACTTGATTCATTTTCTACATTGTGGTTGAAAATTATGAACGAAATCACTCTGAAGAGAACTAAAAATACCATAATCGGTTAGTGTAATAAATACCAGCAGTAAAAAGATTTTATACTGTTGAAAAAATCTTGTCCAGAGCGAAATTACTATAAATCCCGCGATGCAAAGTAAGGATTTAACGATGGATTCATCAAAACTCCTCGTTAGGTTAGGTGGTGAACTTATTTTGAGCAGTGTATATCCCAAAACACTTTATCTTGTTCTTAAATGGATCCAAATGAAAAATTCGAAAAAAACCCGCTTCAGAATTTCATTAAATTTTTGGTGGTTTTCCCTGATTTATGTCCACCGAGAAGAACTTGATTTAGGAAAATCTAAGGTAAAAGCAGAGCCGTAATCAATTTGAAAAAATGATTATAAAAATGGTGATGAGACGCTTAAAATCAAAACAGTATCAAATTTTTGATACATAAACAGACATTATTTACGTCATCTACTATTTTTCCATATCTTTTTCTCAATTAAACTGGAAACTGGATCTTAAAGATATTTTTTATAATTCAAAATCTATTTTCAAAATAACCTTTTCGTTTGCGCAAAATTTATATTCGGCAAACTTCCTTTCAAATTTGAAGATAGAAATAATCATACATAATATGATCCCAAATCTTTTAAACATTCCTCAAAGAACCATCAGGGCAATAAATTTGACATCAAATACACGTTGACAGGTTCCACCAGGTCATTTTCTAGATGTAAAAGCGTTTTTAGCGCAACTGGAACCCAAATATGATCCCAAATCTGTTGAATATTAACAAGGAAGCAGCGGGGAACTAAATTTGACAGAAAATACACGTGGAGGAAGTTCCTTGTAGAGAAAGCATTCCTAGGAAAATCCTAAATCTCTAAAGCGATGCCTCTATTTCATGCAAACATTCACAACATCTACCAAACTTGCTTTCCATCTGGCTTCCATCACCCACAGGAATCACTGGAAACCAATCTGAAGATTGCCATGCCAAAGAAGCCTCTTAACTGCCCGACATAAATAAAGAGAGTCCAGGAGTTCCATGAGGTTACGAAGATATTTTTATGTATCCTTCGATTGTTTTTGTTTGACAAATAACCAGCGCTGTTTCTAGAGTCATGTGGTAATTGTACAATATTCAAAAGTCTTCTAAATTGAACTTTTCGTTATTTTGATATCGTACAATCAGTTCTATTTGGAAAACTATCTTCCTGCTTCCGATATAACAGTTCCATCTGGCTTCCATCGTCCCCTGGAATCACTGGAAACGAATCTGCAGATCTCCATACCGAAGAAGCCTCTTCCTGATATCCAGTGATTTGAAAACTAACCTCAAACAGACACTTATAACTTCTGGACATAAATAAAGAAAGTCCTGGAGTTCCTCGAGGTTATAAAGATGTTTTTATGTATCCTTTGATTGTTTTTGTTTTGAATTTCAACAAAAATCTATTACTTTTAGAATTATATAATTAAGGGGATACGGTCCTGGCTATAGAAATGGATTAGAAATGTTAATAGATTCGGAAAAGGGGAAATGAAAACCGTTAGAAAAAACATCAGATGGGAAGGTCGGTATGAGGTTTTAGATGGCTCCTCTAATTGAAAATGAATCTAAAATAACTAGATTTGCAATAAAACTCTGTATCGGTTTTGAATTGAAAGAATTAAATGTAATTACAGACTTCAATTTACTTTTTTTTTTCGTATTTTCATATTTGAAAATTCCATATTTGTCCCGCTAGATATTTTTAAATGAATAAAGTTTTGAAAAAAAAAAAATGTTTATATAGAGATACAACTCAAACAAAAAGCCGATGCTCGATGTAATATTTCGTGACAAAATAATCAAATTATTGGAAAAATATTTCGAATTTTTAACAGGAAAATAATCGAGTATTTTCCAAATTACCCAAAGCAAATATTAGTTCAACGTAACTGATTTATTTATTCCTGAAAAATATCATATCAAAATTTGATTTTTAGTTGTAATAAACTACGATGAAAATCCGCTAGATGGCGCACATATATTTGTGCTCGTGTGTGTCTATACGAATCCCCAAATTACCACGAAAATTATTCTCAAATCACAAAAAAACTCAAGCAACTCAAAGACTTATCAAAAATTTCACTTAGGCTTCGAGTTTCTTTCTGAAAAAACAATATTTTCACCAAAACCTTTCGTCTAATCCCATGGATCGATACTAGATGGCCTCTTCCCTTCTATTTCTTCATCTAATTCTTCATCATTGTTAGTAATTTCTTCGTCTTCTTCAGCTTGTTCTGAAGGTCAATTTATAAGTTTTATATTTTTTTCCTGACTATAATATCGATAACGTTAATTAATCAAGAACGATTATAATTGGAAGCAATTAAAAAATCTTTTGTTTCATGAATTATTCCTGATAATACCAGGTGGAGTAGGTAATTTTAGTTTATATCCGCATTATAAATTTCCATGTATCTGATTTTCTGAATAATTACAAGTATAAAAAGGTCTGGATCGGTGTAAGCTGTAAAAACGAGAAAAACTACGAAGAAGGAAAATTTATAGCTGTTGAAAATAAACAAAATTTCTTGTTATTTACTACACCAGACTTATACTTTATCGTTTCAGCATCGGTATTGATTAGAATAAAAGCAGTTATCGGTATACGTTTTCACTCTTTTCTGGATTAAATCCAATAACACGAAATCAACGGAATTAGACAGAATATGAAGTTAAAAAAAATGGATTCGTTTCCTAAAATAAGATTAATAACGAAACTTGCCTTATAAGCATTTTATTTTCACGATATTTTTTATTGCGAAAATAGTTTTTCAAACAGAAATGTTAGTACGATATAAAAATCACGAAAAGTTGAATCCAGAAGATGTTTGAACATTGTACAATTACCACAAGACTCCAGAAACAGCGCTGGTTATTTGTCAAACGAAAACAACCAAAGGATACATAAAAACATCTTCATAACCTCAAGGAACTCCAGGACTTTCTTTATTTATGTCCGGAAGTTATAAGTGTCTGTTTGAGGTTAGTTTTCAAATCACTGGATATCAGGAAGAGGCTTCCTTGGTATGGAGATCTGCAGATTCGTTTCCAGTGATTCCAGGGGACGATGGAAGCCGGATGGAACTGTTGTATCGGAAGCAAGAAGATGGTTTTCCAAATAGAACTGATTGTACGATATCAAAATAACGAAAAGTTCAATTTAGAAGACTTTTGAACATTGTACAATTACCACAAGACTCCAGAAACAGCGCTGGTTATTTGTCAAACGAAAACAACCAAAGGATACATAAAAACATCTTCATAACCTCAAGGAACTCCAGGACTTTCTTTATTTATGTCCGGAAGTTATAAGTGTCTGTTTGAGGTTAGTTTTCAAATCACTGGATATCAGGAAGAGGCTTCCTTGGTATGGAGATCTGCAGATTCGTTTCCAGTGATTCCAGGGGACGATGGAAGCCGGATGGAACTGTTGTATCGGAAGCAAGAAGATGGTTTTCCAAATAGAACTGATTGTACGATATCAAAATAACGAAAAGTTCAATTTAGAAGACTTTTGAACATTGTACAATTACCACAAGACTCCAGAAACAGCGCTGGTTATTTGTCAAACGAAAACAACCAAAGGATACATAAAAAAATCTTCATAACCTCAAGGAACTCCAGGACTTTCTTTATTTATGTCCGGAAGTTATAAGTGTCTGTTTGAGGTTAGTTTTCAAATCACTGGATATCAGGAAGAGGCTTCCTTGGTATGGAGATCTGCAGATTCGTTTCCAGTGATTCCAGGGGACGATGGAAGCCGGATGGAACTGTTGTATCGGAAGCAAGAAGATGGTTTTCCAAATAGAACTGATTGTACGATATCAAAATAACGAAAAGTTCAATTTAGAAGACTTTTGAACATTGTACAATTACCACAAGACTCCAGAAACAGCGCTGGTTATTTGTCAAACGAAAACAACCAAAGGATACATAAAAACATCTTCATAACCTCAAGGAACTCCAGGACTTTCTTTATTTATGTCCGGAAGTTATAAGTGTCTGTTTGAGGTTAGTTTTCAAATCACTGGATATCAGGAAGAGGCTTCCTTGGTATGGAGATCTGCAGATTCGTTTCCAGTGATTCCAGGGGACGATGGAAGCCGGATGGAACTGTTGTATCGGAAGCAAGAAGATGGTTTTCCAAATAGAACTGATTGTACGATATCAAAATAACGAAAAGTTCAATTTAGAAGACTTTTGAATATTGTACAATTACCACAAGACTCCAGAAACAGCGCTGGTAATTTGGCGAACAAAAACAATAAATAGATACATAAAAACATCTTCATAACCTCGAGGAACTCCAGGACTTTCTTTATTTATGTCCGGAAGTTATAAGTGTCTGTTTGAGGTTAGTTTTTAAATCACTGGATATCAGGAAGAAGCTTCCTTGGTATGGAGATCTGCAGATTCGTTTCCAGTGATTCCAGTGGGTGATGGAAGCCAGATGGAACTGTTATATCGGAAGCAGGAAGATGGTTTTTCAAATAGAACTGATTAAACGATATAAAAATCACGAAAAGTTGAATCCAGAAGATTTTTGCATTGTATCATTACCACAAGACTCCAGAAACAGCGCTGGTAATTTGGCGAACAAAAACAGTCAACAGATACATAAAAATATCTTTATAACCTCAAGGAATTCCAGGAATTTCTTGATTCCTGTTGGGCAGTTGGCATGGCAATCTTCAGGTTGGTTTCCAGTGATTCCTGTGGGTGATGGAAGCCAGATGGAAAGCAAGTTTGGTAGATGTTGTGAATGTTTGCATGAAATAGATACATCGGTTAAGAGATTTAGGATTTCCCTACAAATGCTTTCTCTACAAGGAACTTCCTCCACGTGTATTTTCTGTCAAATTCAGTTCCCCGGTGCTTCCTTGTTAATGTTCAACAGATTTGTGATCATTTTTGGGTTCCAGTTGCCCTAAAAACGCTTTTTCATCTAGAAAATCACTTGGTGGAACCTCTCCACGTGTATTTTCTGTCAAATTTAGTTCCTTGATGGTTCCTCCTCAATGTTGAACAGATTTGTTATCATATTTGATTTCCAGATGCCCTAAAAGTGCTTTCATATGTCGAAAATCACCTGGTGGAACCTCTCCACGTGTATTTTCTGTCGAATTTAGTTCCCTGATGGTTCTTTGTTAATGTTCAACAGATTTGTGATCATTTTTAGGTTCCAGTTGCCCTAAAAACGCTTTTTCATCTAAAAAATCACCTGGTGGAACCTCTCCACGTGTATTTTCTGTCAAATTTAGTTCCTTGATGGTTCCTCCTCAATGTTGAACAGATTTGTTATCATATTTGATTTCCAGATGCCCTAAAAGTGCTTTCATATGTCGAAAATCACCTGGTGGAACCTCTCCACGTGTATTTTCTGTCAAATTTAGTTCCCTGATGGTTCTTTGTTAATGTTCAACAGATTTGTGATCATTTTTAGGTTCCAGTTGCCCTAAAAACGCTTTTTCATCTAGAAAATCACCTGGTGGAACCTCTCCACGTGTATTTTCTGTCAAATTTAGTTCCCTGATGGTTCTTTGTTAATGTTCAACAGATTTGTGATCATTTTTAGGTTCCAGTTGCCCTAAAAACGCTTTTTCATCTAGAAAATCACCTGGTGGAACCTCTCCACGTGTATTTTCTGTCAAATTTAGTTCCCTGATGGTTCTTTGTTAATGTTCAACAGATTTGTGATCATTTTTAGGTTCCAGTTGCCCTAAAAACGCTTTTTCATCTAGAAAATCACTTGGTGGAACCTCTCCAGGTGTATTTTCTGTCAAATTTAGTTCCTTGATGGTTCCCTCTCAATGTTCAACAGATTTGGGATCATATTTGGGCTCCAAATTCTCTGCTAGAGATTTCAAATCCACAAATTGCCCGAAATCCTTTCTATACAAGAATTTCTGTAATATTATATCTATTATAAAAATTAAATGATGTGTCTACCATGGGAATATTTCTAGTTCAAAGAGGGAAAGGAAAATTGCGAATGTCAAAGAAGGGTTGGTATTTTTGGTAAAAAAACCATAGATAAAGACGTTTGATATCTCTTTAAACTATCAGTAAGTGTCGTTGGAACCCCATTGAAGATAGTAGGAGGCTTTTTGGGCAAATGCCTTTTATGTGAAGATTCCAGTTGAGTCTAAATCCACAGAATGTGGAGGAATTTTATTGTGGAGAGTTTTAACAGCATCTTCAGCCTTGTATATTTATTCTTTTAGATATCAAGAATGGTTTCAGTGAAATCGAATTTAAAGGAGGTTTGTTTTTATCGATCCCATAAGGAGTAAAGTGTATCTCGTCTAAAGATAAGTATCACCATTTCCCAAAATCGATAAATAATGCAGGAGATTCTCCGAATGTCGCTCGGATATTTTTGATTTTGAATAAAAGCTTGTGATTCTCATCAAAATTTTTTATTTACGCCTCCTCGATTTCCATAAGTAGTTTTGCGAAACTTCCAACATTCGACGTAACAATTGAAATTACTTCTCCTTATTTATTGGAAAAATAGGAAATATCGGAATGGAGGAGATCGAGTCCCGGTTCTTTTTACGATTCCCCATGGACGTATACCGTTCTGATTTTCGTCATAAAATCCGGAAAATGTTTTTGGATATTCTAAACGTTCCTAAATAGGTTGTTTGATTATTTCTTGGAAAAAACATTGTACGAGGTTCGTCTACAAATTATCACTACAATCAAATCTTTTTCCTCCATCTTGTAAGTGAAACTTTGAGGTTAGGAAATATAGAAACGTCACAGCACATATCTGATTATTATAGTGGATTTCAATGCGCGTTTTTAATCAAAGTGTAACGGCCTCGTTTAAATTCAGTTTAACGACAGCTTGATACTCAATTTTTTTTGTGTTTTTAACGAAAAAATCCCAACAAAAATTAGTGAGAATGTCTCAGCCCAAGACATCTTCAGACAGAAATAGAAGACTTTTCAAACGACCCTCGTATATTATTTTTAGTGGAAATATAATTGAATATTTCCTTTTGGAATTGTGTTTTGGTGGAATATTTGCGTGGTAGACTGAATTTTCGTAGGTAAAGACCGAACGTTCGGAACCGAAAATTTTTTTTACAGATTTCTGTGCATAATTCATAAAGTTGGAATTCGTCGTGAGCGTCCTCTATCGACGACCGGTGTTTTGCGGTGCGACCACGTCAATTAATGACATATATATATATATATATATATCGTGATGAACAGATCCAGTTCGGTGGTTAATCGGTGGTTTTGTATTTCGGAATGGCTAACCGGGTCGTCAATTCGAGGTGCTGTTGCTCGCTCGTCGATATCAACTTCTTCAGTTACGCTGACGATGGACAGGACCCGACCGACCCCGTCTTGTCAATCAATATATCGAACGAACGTTTAAATTTTTTATCATTATAGCACCTGGATGGATCCTGTTTGAAGTTATTTATCATTATATTAGGGTTTCATTTGACTTGCTAGTGCTTTAACATCTAGAAAATGACCTGGAGGAACTTCTCCACGTGTATTTGCTGTCAAATTTAGTTCCTTGATGGTTCCTTGTTAACGTTCAACAGAATTTGTGAATATCTTTGGGTTCCAGTTGCCCTAAAAGCGCTTTTACATCTATAAAATGACCTAGTGGAGGTTCTTCACTTGTATTTTCTGTTAAATTTAGTTTCCTGATGGTTTCTGTGAATGTTTAATAGATTTTGGATCATATTTGGGTTCCAATTGACCTGCTAGAGCTTTTATAACTATAAAATGGCCTTTTGGAACCTCTACACCAGTACTTTCTTGTAAATTCAGCACTTGGATGGACTCTTTTTGAAAACCAAAGCATTTTACCAACAGTTTAGTGATATATTTGACGTGCTAGCACTTTTACATCTATAAAATGACCTGGAGGAACTTCTCCACGTGTATTTGCTGTCAAATTTAGTTCCTTGATGGTTCCTTGTTAACGTTCAACAGAATTTGTGAATATCTTTGGGTTCCAGTTGCCCTAAAAGCGCTTTTACATCTAGAAAATGACCTAGTGGAGGTTCTTCACTTGTATTTTCTGTTAAATTTAGTTTCCTGATGGTTTCTGTGAATGTTTAATAGATTTTGGATCATATTTGGGTTCCATTTGACCTGCTAGAGCTTTTATAACTATAAAATGGCCTTTTGGAACCTCTACACCAGTACTTTCTTGTAAATTCAGCACTTGGATGGACTCTTTTTGAAAACCAAAGCATTTTACCAACAGGTTAGTGTTATATTTGACGTGCTAGCACTTTTACATCTATAAAATGGCCTGGAGGAACTTCTCCACGTGTATTTGCTGTCAAATTTAGTTCCTTGATGGTTCCTTGTTAACGTTCAACAGAATTTGTGAATATCTTTGGGTTCCAGTTGCCCTAAAAGCGCTTTTACATCTAGAAAATGACCTAGTGGAGGTTCTTCACTTGTATTTTCTGTTAAATTTAGTTTCCTGATGGTTTCTGTGAATGTTTAATAGATTTTGGATCATATTTGGGTTCCATTTGACCTGCTAGAGCTTTTATAACTATAAAATGGCCTTTTGGAACCTCTACACCAGTACTTTCTTGTAAATTCAGCACTTGGATGGACTCTTTTTGAAAACCAAAGCATTTTACCAACAGGTTAGTGTTATATTTGACGTGCTAGCACTTTTACATCTATAAAATGGCCTGGAGGAACTTCTCCACGTGTATTTGCTGTCAAATTTAGTTCCTTGATGGTTCCTTGTTAACGTTCAACAGAATTTGTGAATATCTTTGGGTTCCAGTTGCCCTAAAAGCGCTTTTACATCTATAAAATGACCTAGTGGAGGTTCTTCACTTGTATTTTATGTTAAATTTAGTTTCCTGATGGTTTCTGTGAATGTTTAATAGATTTTGGATCATATTTGGGTTCCATTTGACCTGCTAGAGCTTTTATAACTATAAAATGGCCTTTTGGAACCTCTACACCAGTACTTTCTTGTAAATTCAGCACTTGGATGGACTCTTTTTGAAAACCAAAGCATTTTACCAACAGGTTAGTGTTATATTTGACGTGCTAGCACTTTTACATCTATAACATGACCTGGAGGAACTTCTCCACGTGTATTTTTTGTCAAATTTAGCTTTCTCATGGTTCCTTGTTAACATTCAACAGAATTTATGAGGATCTTTGGGTTCCAGTTGCCCTAAAAGCGCTTTTACATCTATAAAATGACCTAGTGGAGGTTCTTCACTTGTATTTTATGTTAAATTTAGTTTCCTGATGGTTTCTGTGAATGTTTAATAGATTTTGGATCATATTTGGGTTCCATTTGACCTGCTAGAGCTTTTATAACTATAAAATGGCCTTTTGGAACCTCTACACCAGTACTTTCTTGTAAATTCAGCACTTGGATGGACTCTTTTTGAAAACCAAAGCATTTTACCAACAGGTTAGTGTTATATTTGACGTGCTAGCACTTTTACATCTATAACATGACCTGGAGGAACTTCTCCACGTGTATTTTTTGTCAAATTTAGCTTTCTCATGGTTCCTTGTTAACATTCAACAGAATTTATGAGGATCTTTGGGTTCCAGTTGCCCTAAAAGCGCTTTTACATCTATAAAATGACCTAGTGGAGGTTCTTCACTTGTATTTTATGTTAAATTTAGTTTCCTGATGGTTTCTGTGAATGTTTAATAGATTTTGGATCATATTTGGGTTCCATTTGACCTGCTAGAGCTTTTATAACTATAAAATGGCCTTTTGGAACCTCTACACCAGTACTTTCTTGTAAATTCAGCACTTGGATGGACTCTTTTTGAAAACCAAAGCATTTTACCAACAGGTTAGTGTTATATTTGACGTGCTAGCACTTTTACATCTATAACATGACCTGGAGGAACTTCTCCACGTGTATTTTTTGTCAAATTTAGCTTTCTCATGGTTCCTTGTTAACATTCAACAGAATTTATGAGGATCTTTGGGTTCCAGTTGCCCTAAAAGCGCTTTTACATCTATAAAATGACCTAGTGGAGGTTCTTCACTTGTATTTTATGTTAAATTTAGTTTCCTGATGGTTTCTGTGAATGTTTAATAGATTTTGGATCATATTTGGGTTCCATTTGACCTGCTAGAGCTTTTATAACTATAAAATGGCCTTTTGGAACCTCTACACCAGTACTTTCTTGTAAATTCAGCACTTGGATAGACTCTTTTTGAAAACCAAAGCATTTTACCAACAGTTTAGTGATATATTTGACGTGCTAGCACTTTTACATCTATAACATGACCTGGAGGAACTTCTCCACGTGTATTTTTTGTCAAATTTAGCTTTCTCATGGTTCCTTGTTAACGTTCAACAGAATTTGTGAATATCTTTGGGTTCCAGTTGCCTTAAAAGCGTTTCTACATCTAGAAAATGACCTGGTGGAACCTCTCCAGGTGTATTTTCTGTCAAATTTAGTTCCCTGATGGTTCCCTCTCAATGTTCAACTGATTTGTAATCATATTTGGGTTCCAGTTGCCTTAAAAGCGTTTCTACATCTAGAAAATCACTTGGTGGAACCTCTCCAGGTGTATTTTCTGTCAAATTTAGTTCCTTGATGGTTCCCTCTCAATGTTCAACTGATTTGTAATCATATTTGGGTTCCAGTTGCCCTAATAGCCCATTTATATCTAGAAAATGACCTAGTGGAAACACTCCTTGTGTATTTTCTGTCAAATTTAGTTTCCTGGTGGTCCTTTGTGAATATTCTAGAAAATGACCTGGTGGAAATTCTCCACGTATATTTTATGTCAAATTTACCTTCCTCATGGGTCCTTGTTAACGTTCAACAGAATTTGTGTACATATTTGTGTTTCTTGTTGCCCTAAAAGCGCTTTTACACCTAGAAAATGATCTGGTGGAACTTCTCCAGGTATATTTTTTGTCAAATTCAGTTCCCCGGTGCTTCTTTGTTAATGTTCAATAGATTTGGAATCATATTTAGGTTCCAGTTGCTCTAAAAGCCCTTTTACATATATAAAATGACCTAGTGGAACTTCTCTACGAGTATTTTTTGTCAAATTTAGTTTCCTGATATTTTTTTTTGAATGTTCAACAGATTTGAGATCATATTTGGGTTCCGATTGACCTGCTAAAGCTTTTACATCTAGAAAATGATCTGGTGGAACTTCTCCAGGTATATTTTTTGTCAAATTCAGTTCCCCGGTGCTTCTTTGTTAATGTTCAATAGATTTGGAATCATATTTAGGTTCCAGTTGCTCTAAAAGCCCTTTTACATATATAAAATGACCTAGTGGAACTTCTCTACGAGTATTTTTTGTCAAATTTAGTTTCCTGATATTTTTTTTTGAATGTTCAACAGATTTGAGATCATATTTGGGTTCCGATTGACCTGCTAAAGCTTTTACATCTAGAAAATGATCTGGTGGAACTTCTCCACGTGTACTTTCTGAGGAATTTAGCTCTTGGATGGTCACTTCTCCAAGTCCAATAGTTAACTGCTACCATATTTGGAAAATAACATGTTGGAAAAATAAAAAAACTTCGATTTTCTCTGTACAAAATTCTAATATGGAAATATGAAATTCGAGTATCTAATTTTCATATTTAAAAGTGTTTCTAGAATAAATTACAAAGTTCAACTTTGTGTGATGGGGGAATTTATTAATTTCACAAAAATAACATCTGCGGGTAGAAAAATTCTTTATGAATTTTTGTTGTATGATAAAGGAGGTTCGTCAGAATTCATTGTATAACATAATTAGCAACGTAATTTAGTTATTTTTCAATTACTTCCTAACGTTAATTAGAAGATTCAAAATTACCAGAACAAAATAAGCATAAACAACTATTTGGAAACCTGCAAGACTCAATTATATAACCAGACTAAGGAAAAACGGATATTAAATATCAAATTTGATTTACCAGACAGATGATGTTAGTTATTAGTAAACAGAAAATGCTCTAATTGTGATTGTTTCATAAAAAAATTCAAAACTTCCTTAGGTTATGAAAATTCCTAACCTATAAAGATGCACCAATTCAAATATTCAAAGATAAAGCACTAAAAAACACTAAAAAACATAAAAGACCATCAAGAAATTTGCCAAAGTCCAGAGGAAGTCCTTAGACTTTCAGTTTAGAATTCTGCGAGTTCGCGCGGCGCCTCTAATCTACTATATACACTATATACGTGGGAAAAAGGTTTTTATTTGAGTTTGAGTTGAAACCATCCTGTATAAAAGTATGTTTTATTTGAAATTAAATCTTTTCTGAATTATCTATATTGTGAAATCTCGCAGAGGATGAAAAGGGATCTATTTTCTGAGTGGCGTCTCTTGTTTTGTATCGTTCGCGAACGGACGGATTTATACGGCCAAATTAGGATTCGCAGGATGAATTTCTAATGAGTTATTGGATGACAGGTGGGGTGGTTTAATAATTATAAACTAAATACGAAACGTTAATCAAATATTTTTAGTTAAAATTCAGTCACTCACTACGATATACAGTATCGTCGTTAAAACGCGAACGATTCGATTATTTTCTCCGATTCGGGCACCGAATCAATTCGATAACAATGACCCAATTTCGAAATTCCAATATCCCATAAAATCAAAAACAAACCTAAACAATAATCAAGGAAAATCTTTCGCGACCGAATCGGTGTTCAACTGTGCGTGATGGAAATTTATGTACCGAGTGGCGTTAATAATTGAAATATGTTTGTTGTCAAATGCTGGAAGCATCGATGTAATGGAGGACGACAAAAACCGATTGGGTGGAAAATTAGCCCGCCGGAGCGAAGGCTTACGGTATTTTTAGATTTACAGTAATTGGCGAATTAATAACCTTCGAATCCATCTAATTCGATGGTTTTTACGTTAACGCCGAAATATATTTCAAGATATTATACTTTGAACCAAAACATTTCATACGAGGGTCGTTCAAATATAAACTATAAAAAATTCTATTCCTAATTTACAAAATTGAAATTTTCTAAATTTTTTTTTTAAATGAAATCTGTTGTCACCTCACCGGAAGCTCTCTACTTGTCACGTGATCAATTTACATACGTATTGCTCTCAACTGGGGGACTATAAAACATTGTTCGTGATTAGCTTGTTCAAATCAACACAAATCAAATTTCGATTCGTATTTTACAAAATCCTTGTTGGTTTTTGGATTTATATGATTCATTCGTTTCTTGGTGTTTGTTTTCATATAAATATATCAAAACCTAACCTAAAATAACCTAATCTAACCTAACATAACCTAACCAAAATTCGGTTGTAGACGTTTCAACCAAAACAAGTCGTTTTGATCTTTAGATGGGTTTTACCGTGTTTTTTAGAAGGTTATTATAATACAGTGTGTTCATAATACGTTGTTCAGTGAAGAAATTACCTAAAAAAACCTTCCCTGTTAACCAACAGTATAATTTTCAACCGATAAGCTTTGGTTAGAAGTGAAAAATTTGTTTCTAGTAAAAACTTTTTGCTATAATATCTCAAATCCTGTTCCAAATTTACAAAAAAATATTTAATATCTAGATAACGGTTTAGGTATAGGAAAATATACATGAATTGGTCTGATTTTTTACCCCTGTGTGCATTAAAATAGAAAAAACAGGGTGGATCTATTCAAAAAAATAAAGAAATTTGATATTTATGAAGTTAAACTTTAAACACTCTTTATACACACCCTGTATAAAATAAAAAATGTTCCAACATAGATTCAAATACGTCTGATTTTTCCTAAATTAACCGAATAGAAACCATTTTCATATCTTTGAGGGTATCCAAGTAAAAAAATAATTTATAAGGGTCTGCAATAGTTTAAATTATTTACAAAAAAATTAATAACTCAAAAAGTATGCATTTTTCGAAAAAAGTTTTTGAACAAAAGTATACTAAAATATTAAGGATATTTCAAAAATGTGTTAATATACAGGGTGGTTCTATTAAAAAAAATAAATAAATTTGATATTTATGAAGTTAAACTTTAAACACTCTTTATACACACCCTGTAAAAAATAAAAAATGTTCCAACATAGATTCAAATACGTCTGATTTTTCCTAAAACAACCGAATAGAAACCATTTTCATATCTTTGAGGGTATCCAAGTAAAAAAATAATTTATAAGGGTCTGCAATAGTTTAAATTATTTACAAAAAAATTAATAACTCAAAAAGTATGCATTTTTCGAAAAAAGTTTTTGAACAAAAGTATACTAAAATATTAAGGATATTTCAAAAATGTGTTAATATACAGGGTGTTTTATTTAAAAAAATAAAGAAATTTGATATTTATGAAGTTAAACTTTAAACACTCTTTATACACACCCTGTATAAAATAAAAAATGTTCCAACATAGATTCATATACGTCTGATTTTTCCTAAAACAACCGAATAGAAACCATTTTCATATTTTTAAGGGTATCCACGTAAAAAAATAGTTTATAAGGGTCTACAACCAGGTCAAATTTTTTACAAAAAAATTAATAACTTAAAAAATATGCATTTTTCGAAAAAAGTTTTTAAACAAAAGTATACTAAAATATTACGTAGATTTCAATTCATTCGATTCTTGGTGTTTGTTTTCATATAAATATATCAAAACCTAACCTAACATAACCTAACCAAAATTCGGTTGTAGACGTTTCAACCAAAACAAGTCGTTTTGATCTTTAGATGGGTTTTACCGTGTCTTTTAGGAGGTTATTTTAATACAGTGTGTTCATAATTCGTTGTTCAGTGAAGAAATTAACAGTCTCATGTCCCAAAATACAAAAAAAAAACCTTCCCTGTTAACCGACAGTATAATTTTTGGTTAGAAGTGAAAAATTTGTTTCTAGTAAAAACTTTTGGCTTTAATATCTCAAATCCTGTTCCAAATTATTGAAAATTGATAATTAAATAATTAATAATTAAATAATTATGCAAAAAATAAAGTACAAATTGAGTTAGGAAGTTAAAAAAATGAATCCAGGAGTTTTTATTGATTCAAATTCAATTAAATAAAATTAAAATAAGAATTTAGGAACTGTGGGGAATATTATTCACACACTGGGTATATTATTAACAAAATCTCGTAATTTCCAGTCTATTATTTCAATTTTAATATTTAATATCTTGAAATGGGGACGTGTGCGTGTATATATGATATACATAACCTTAAAAACTACAATTTGTTATTTTATGGGCTATAATTGATCCAGGATACCATAAATTCGATATTTATGATGTAATCGTGTACGGGGATTTCCAACCCCTAGAATTATTATAATTTTAAACTAGAAGAAGCTTTACAACTTTTTTTATTCAAACGAAAATTCATTAACTGTTTATTTCTCGATTAATTGTCATACATATTCCAGTTGCAATTATTTCTGTCTTCTATTTATATAAAAAAAAACGTTTTTTCCGCTTAAAGTGTATTCTAGAATAAAATCGATTTTACTTACACGCAGAAAAAGTGTGTAAGTCCAACTTTGAAGATCAACCATTAAAAACAAGAATACAACAAATCTAAATCGTAGAATTATATAGAAAAAACACATTTTCGAGAAATTTAAACAATTGGGATGGAAATTCAGTTAACTAAAAGGTAAAAAAGAACGATAATAACAGTTTTAATTAACAATTAACATTGTAATTGCTTACAAGATGAATGTATGTCAAAAATAAACTTTTAAGACTCAAAAATCTAACAAGGACCCAAATGAATATTTAATAGACTACGAAACTCAAAAAGACTCAATAATTGGGATATAATAGAGCCAAATATTTAACTCAATATAAAATTTTGAATAAAATTATTGTTTTTCAATCCTGTGGATTATAACAAACAATTTACTTCTCGTAATTACTTTGTAGTAAAAAATTTTTGATGAGTAAAGGGTTTATTAACAAAATACTACATTCATATAGTTTCTTTTGATAAAATTTCAAATTAATCTAATAGTACTTACACTAATTTAATCCAAACAATGATAAAGATCTTTATATTCAATGTATTTTCTCTGATCTATGTCACACGATTCAGAAGCTAATTAAACTCAAAGTTCGTTAACTGATAGCTTTAAGGTTTTACAAAGTGTAAGGTTTTTCATTTGCATCCATTAGTCCAGGCGCTGGATGGAATTGAGTATACAAAATGTACCGGCATCTATACTTTTATCTGAGACCTCAAATACTAAAAGTTTTTCATTCCTTAGCACTTATAATGCATCGAAAAAGGTTAGTTTTGAGAAAAATTCCACCTCAAACTGTAAAAGCAGATGCAAAAAGCACTGGAAAAGATGTTAGATCAAAACCAATTATTGGGATAAATTACAAGGACTAAGACAGGCCAAAACTCTTCCTGGGAACTATAAGCAGAGTAGATCTGCTGGAAGTATCGATTTAATAAGAGTTCTATTGGAGCACTGTCATCCTGAAGCCTCTAGACTTGACAGATAATGCAGCTTACAGGTATTGGTGCATCTCTATCCACATTCTCTTGAAGTGTAAAAGTCTGAAGCTCTACACCTGGGGGACCTTGAAATAGAAGACGAAAATTTCTGGTTATAAAAGCAATCGCACATTCTAGATTTTTTAAAAGGATAGATCAGGTGTAAACACTTGGTTCTTCAGAATTAGATCCTTTGGAAGGGAATATATGTGACCCCAGATTTGATATTTTTCCAACAGTATTTCCACATGTCAAAACTTGGTGAATTATATTAATATTGAACAATTTTGTAATCTTATTAAATGTTTCACTGAATCGAATCGTTTTTCATATACAGGGTGTCCCAAGACGAGTTAAAACTATCTGTATATGACAAAATATTTACAGTTAAATCATAAATTCGACTGTAACTTTGTTATTTTAAATAAAACGCCCAGTATATTAATACATTTTTGAAGTCTACGTGTAATCTTATATCTTTTGACTAAAAACTTTTTTCGAAAAATGCATACTTTTTGAGTTATTGATTTTTTTGAAAAAAATTCGACCGTTGCACACTCTTATAAATTATTTTTTTACGACTTTATTTTTAAAAATATAAAAATGGCTTTTGTTCGGTTGTTTTAGACAAAATCGGACGTATTTGAATCTATGTTGAAAAATTTTACATTTTATACAGGGTGTATATAAAAAGTGTTTAAAGTTTAACTTCATAAATATCAATTTTTTTCATTTTTTTTTTTAATTAAACCACCTGATTTTTCCTATTTTAATGCATTTATGCTGGAATAGGACTAGTGAATGAATTTTATCCGATTTTTTCCATAGACCTTGACAAGATCAATAAAATTACCTTTTTATTTCTTAGTGCTTGTATCAAAATAAAATTTAGACCATACCTGCATCTCTAAAAATTTACAGGAAATATTTAATATCTGGATAACGGTTTAAGTATAGGAAAATATACTGATTTTTCAACCCTGAATGCACGAAAATAGAAAAAACCGGGTGGTTCTATTAAAAAAAATAAATAAATTTGATATTTATGAAGTTAAACTTTAAACACTTTTTATACACACCCTGTATAAAATGAAAAATATTCCAGCATAGATTCAAATACGTCTGATTTTTCCTAAAACAACCGAATAGAAACCATTTTCATATCTTTGAGGGTATCCAAGTAAAAAAATTATCTATAAGGGTCTGCAATAGTTTAATTTTCTTATAAAAGAATTAATAACTCAAAAAGTATCCATTTTTCGAAAAAAGTTCCTAGACAAAAGTATACTAAAATATTACGTAGATTTCAAAAATGTATTAATATACAGGGTGTTTTATTTAAAAAAATAAAGAAATTTGATATTTATCAAGTTAAATTTTAAACACTTTTTATACACACCCTGTATAAAATGAAAAATGTTCCAACATAGATTTAATAACGTATGATTTTGCCTAAGAGAACTGAGTAGAAACCATTTTCATATCTTTAAGGGTATCTTCGTAAAATAATAATTTATAAGGGTCTGCAATAGTTTAATTTTCTTATAAAAGAATTAATAACTCAAAAAGTATGCATTTTTCGAATAAAGTTTTTAAACAAAAGTATACTAAAATTTCACGTAGATTTCAAATATGTATTAATATACAGGGTGTTTTATTTGAAATAACAAAGTTATAGACCCAAACGTAGAAATGTTCAAGATTTTTGCCATATACACATAGTTTTAACTCGTCTTGAGACACCCTGTATATTCTGTTGAACAAACTATAAATTTTCGAATGTAAAATATAGTACGACGGCACTGGGTTGATTTCCAAAACGATTTCCAAACTCCCAACCATTATTCTCAGTCCTTACAAATAAAACAACAATTCACAAACAGAAGTGTCTTGGTTATAAATATGCATAAATGTATATCCATTACTTTGAGTGTTTTTAATATTACATATGCTCTGAAACATATTTTCTGCTGTTACCATCGCGCATATAACTTCCTATAATCTGAATTGGATAACATTTTATTTTTTTTTGAGCGAGTCGTTCCGTTTTTTTACTATTCGAAATTGAAGATACTTTTTTTGGATACAAAACTGTATTAATTGTATAGTCCAGGTAATAATATTCGTAACTACTATAATTAAGTTTGGAAATGATCAGTAACGTCTTCTAGTATATAACGCATAGCTGCAGGATTATCTAAAGGTACCTGAAATATAAATAAATACTCAAAATAGTTTATCCAATATCAATTGCAGAAGATAGTTATCCGAGAATCAATCAAAATGCACGGCGATCATACCAAATTAAGGAAGAAAAAAATTTAACAAACCGTCAGTCCACTTGGACTCGTCATCTCTACTATTTACCAATGAAAACATATTCCTAATCTTATCAGTGATAGTTAAAAAGTCCCAACAAAGTAAGAACTGTCATTAGAGGTCTTAAGTTTGACTTATTGACTAAAACTACCCCTCCTATTGGATATTCAACCCTATAAAGTCAATATCGACTAGAGTAAAATTAAAATTACGAAAATGTAGTCATTTAGTTTGTTTTATTTACAAATAATTTATTTTCTTTCATGGTTTTCGGACTCAGTATACGTCTGGTATCATGTTTAAACCAAACGCCTTTACAAGCAGGAATATTTTGCTCGTAAATCAAACAGAATAGTCAACAAGGGTTTCTATAATCTGCAATTGGTATTATAATATGAATTTGACGAATATTTCATTCCCAACCGACTCACCATATGTCCAGCTCTATTAATCCAATAGAAAGAGAAATTTTCATATTTTTTGACGTATCCTTCAAGACGTTTATTTATAAAAAATGATGATCTAGTTGTTTTTTCCCATTTATTTTTATCTTTATAGTTTAAATTCCTAATCCATTTTAATGTACCTGAAATTATTTCAAGTATATATCACTCAACACTCGTATTGTAATTTACCGGGTGTATCGACTATCAAATCTAATTGTCCATTATATACGGCCACTTTAAAATGTGTAGTATTCAGAATTTCTTCTACGATATGAGTTACAGGTTTCATGAAATCTTCTATTAGTTTTGAAAACACTGAAGATCCTTCGTTCCATTTTACGGAAAGATTGAGGGCGATTTTCACTTTATCCATTATATTGAACAATTTGGTTCTATTTATTTGATGTTCTGAAGAAAATATTGAACTTAAATAGATAAATAAATAAACTTGATGAATTAATGTTTGAATCGCAATCTCGGACTATTTTCTGTTTCCTGGTTTTTAAAAAAAACTTTTTCTGGGTCTAATACATAATCAATTGAATTGTGCATTTACTTTTGTGGTTCTTATTTCGAAATGTATCCACATTTTTCGAAAAACATATTCCAATTAACAGATTAAATATTGAATAGTCAGATTTAACTCACTCGGATTATTTTCTGATCCCAGGTTTAAAAAAAAAACTTTTTCTGGGTGTAATACACAATCAATTGAATTGTGCATTTACTTTTGTGGTTCTTATTTCGAAATGTATCCACATTTTTCGAAAAACATATTCCAATTAACAGATTAAATATTGAATAGTCAGATTTAACTCACTCGGATTATTTTCTGATCCCAGGTTTAAAAAAAAAACTTTTTCTGGGTGTAATACACAATCAATTGAATTGTGCATTTACTTTTGTGGTTCTTATTTCGAAATATATCCACATTTTTCGAAAAACATATTCCAATTAACAGATTAAATATTGAATAGTCAGATTTAACTCACTCGGATTATTTTCTGATCCCAGGTTTAAAAAAAAACTTTTTCTGGGTGTAATACACAATCAATTGAATTGTGCATTTAGTTTTGTGGTTCTAATTTCTAAATATATCCACATTTTTCGAAAAACATATTCCAATTAACAGATTAAGTATTGAATAGTCAGATTTAACTCACTCGGATTATTTTCTGATCCCAGGTTTAAAAAAAAAACTTTTTCTGGGTGTAATACACAATCAATTGAATTGTGCATTTACTTTTGTGGTTCTTATTTCGAAATGTATCCACATTTTTCGAAAAACATATTCCAATTAACAGATTAAATATTGAATAGTCAGATTTAACTCACTCGGATTATTTTCTGATCCCAGGTTTAAAAAAAAACTTTTTCTGGGTGTAATACACAATCAATTGAATTGTGCATTTAGTTTTGTGGTTCTAATTTCTAAATATATCCACATTTTTCGAAAAACATATTCCAATTAACAGATTAAGTATTGAATAGTCAGATTTAACTCACTCGGATTATTTTCTGTTCCCAGGTTTAAAAAAAAACTTTTTCTGGGTGTAATACACAATCAATTGAATTGTGCATTTAGTTTTGTGGTTCTAATTTCTAAATATATCCACATTTTTCGAAAAACATATTCCAATTAACAGATTAAGTATTGAATAGTCAGATTTAACTCACTCGGATTATTTTCTGATCCCAGGTTTAAAAAAAAACTTTTTCTGGGTGTAATACACAATCAATTGAATTGTGCATTTACTTTTGTGGTTCTTATTTCGAAATGTATCCACATTTTTCGAAAAACATATTCCAATTAACAGATTAAATATTGAATAGTCAGATTTAACTCACTCGGATTATTTTCTGATCCCAGGTTTAAAAAAAAAACTTTTTCTGGGTGTAATACACAATCAATTGAATTGTGCATTTACTTTTGTGGTTCTTATTTCGAAATGTATCCACATTTTTCGAAAAACATATTCCAATTAACAGATTAAATATTGAATAGTCAGATTTAACTCACTCGGATTATTTTCTGATCCCAGGTTTAAAAAAAAAACTTTTTCTGGGTGTAATACACAATCAATTGAATTGTGCATTTACTTTTGTGGTTCTTATTTCGAAATGTATCCACATTTTTCGAAAAACATATTCCAATTAACAGATTAAGTATTGAATAGTCAGATTTAACTCACTCGGATTATTTTCTGTTCCCAGGTTTAAAAAAAAACTTTTTCTGGGTGTAATACACAATCAATTGAATTGTGCATTTAGTTTTGTGGTTCTAATTTCTAAATATATCCACATTTTTCGAAAAACATATTCCAATTAACAGATTAAATATTGAATAGTCAGATTTAACTCACTCGGATTATTTTCTGATCCCAGGTTTAAAAAAAAAACTTTTTCTGGGTGTAATACACAATCAATTGAATTGTGCATTTACTTTTGTGGTTCTTATTTCGAAATGTATCCACATTTTTCGAAAAACATATTCCAATTAACAGATTAAATATTGAATAGTCAGATTTAACTCACTCGGATTATTTTCTGATCCCAGGTTTAAAAAAAAAACTTTTTCTGGGTGTAATACACAATCAATTGAATTGTGCATTTACTTTTGTGGTTCTTATTTCGAAATGTATCCACATTTTTCGAAAAACATATTCCAATTAACAGATTAAGTATTGAATAGTCAGATTTAACTCACTCGGATTATTTTCTGTTCCCAGGTTTAAAAAAAAACTTTTTCTGGGTGTAATACACAATCAATTGAATTGTGCATTTACTTTTGTGGTTCTTATTTCGAAATGTATCCACATTTTTCGAAAAACATATTCCAATTAACAGATTAAATATTGAATAGTCAGATTTAACTCACTCGGATTATTTTCTGATCCCAGGTTTAAAAAAAAAACTTTTTCTGGGTGTAATACACAATCAATTGAATTGTGCATTTACTTTTGTGGTTCTTATTTCGAAATGTATCCACATTTTTCGAAAAACATATTCCAATTAACAGATTAAGTATTGAATAGTCAGATTTAACTCACTCGGATTATTTTCTGTTCCCAGGTTTAAAAAAAAACTTTTTCTGGGTGTAATACATAATCAGTTGAATTGTGCATTTAGTTTTGTGGTACTAATTTCTAAATATATCCACATTTTTCGAAAAACATATTCCAATTAACAGATTAAGTATTGAATAGTCAGATTTAACTCACTCGGATTATTTTCTGTTCCCAGGTTTAAAAAAAAACTTTTTCTGGGTGTAATACACAATCAATTGAATTGTGCATTTAGTTTTGTGGTACTAATTTCGAAATATATCCACATTTTTCGAAAAACATATTCCAATTAACAGATTAAGTATTGAATAGTCAGATTTAACTCACTCGGATTATTTTCTGTTCCCAGGTTTAAAAAAAAACTTTTTCTGGGTGTAATACACAATCAATTGAATTGTGCATTTAGTTTTGTGGTACTAATTTCTAAATATATCCACATTTTTCGAAAAACATATTCCAATTAACAGATTAAGTATTGAATAGTCAGATTTAACTCACTCGGATTATTTTCTGTTCCCAGGTTTAAAAAAAAACTTTTTCTGGGTGTAATACACAATCAATTGAATTGTGCATTTAGTTTTGTGGTACTAATTTCGAAATATATCCACATTTTTCGAAAAACATATTCCAATTAACAGATTAAGTATTGAATAGTCAGATTTAACTCACTCGGATTATTTTCTGTTCCCAGGTTTAAAAAAAAACTTTTTCTGGGTGTAATACACAATCAATTGAATTGTGCATTTAGTTTTGTGGTACTAATTTCTAAATATATCCACATTTTTCGAAAAACATATTCCAATTAACAGATTAAGTATTGAATAGTCAGATTTAACTCACTCGGATTATTTTCTGTTCCCAGGTTTAAAAAAAAACTTTTTCTGGGTGTAATACACAATCAATTGAATTGTGCATTTAGTTTTGTGGTACTAATTTCGAAATATATCCACATTTTTCGAAAAACATATTCCAATTAACAGATTAAGTATTGAATAGTCAGATTTAACTCACTCGGATTATTTTCTGTTCCCAGGTTTAAAAAAAAAACTTTTTCTGGGTGTAATACACAATCAATTGAATTGTGCATTTACTTTTGTGGTTCTTATTTCGAAATGTATCCACATTTTTCGAAAAACATATTCCAATTAACAGATTAAGTATTGAATAGTCAGATTTAACTCACTCGGATTATTTTCTGTTCCCAGGTTTAAAAAAAAACTTTTTCTGGGTGTAATACACAATCAATTGAATTGTGCATTTAGTTTTGTGGTACTAATTTCGAAATATATCCACATTTTTCGAAAAACATATTCCAATTAACAGATTAAGTATTGAATAGTCAGATTTAACTCACTCGGATTATTTTCTGTTCCCAGGTTTAAAAAAAAAACTTTTTCTGGGTGTAATACACAATCAATTGAATTGTGCATTTACTTTTGTGGTTCTTATTTCGAAATGTATCCACATTTTTCGAAAAACATATTCCAATTAACAGATTAAGTATTGAATAGTCAGATTTAACTCACTCGGATTATTTTCTGTTCCCAGGTTTAAAAAAAAACTTTTTCTGGGTGTAATACATAATCAGTTGAGTTGTGCATTAAGTTTTGTGGTTCGTTCAGATGTATTAATAAACAAATTTCGTACCGATATTAAGTACATTATAAAAATCGACACCTCCAGTGACTGCTTCAATTAAATTTTGAGTTTGCCTCCAATTTATAAAAGCTTCAGTATAATTTTCTTGTCTAATAGATTTTTCTACTTTGAAAGCAGCTTCCATAATATCTTCATAACCATCATTATCTACAAAACCCTGAAATATGTGTCAAATATATATTTTGTATAAAAAAATTTGTAGTATTCTCACCAAATTTAATAAATACTTAGGCCAAGTCATAACAAAATCTACAGGGGATATCCACGAATCTCCCAAAACAACACCTTTGAAATTTAGTTTGATTTTACGATTTTCGTTTGTCTGGAACAACATTCAAAACCAATTTGATGTAATTATAAAAACAAAAGAGACCAATCAGTAAATTTAACAAGAATTGGAGGTTATAAAATCAAATTAGATTAGAGGAGAAAGTGTTTAAAAGAAGAAAATAGCTGATAATGTTTTAAATATAAAAAAAGAAGAATGAGACTTCATTTTGTGGGTGTATTAGGGCGCAGTAGTCACTTCCAAATTCTGAAAGAATTAATTTCATTATCGAACTTCTATTCTAGTCGAAAATATCATAAAATATCAGTCGTATTATAAATTATACGAGATGTACAATAACTTTCGTATTTATATACATACTTTAGCTAAAACAAGAGCTATTTCTACGGCCATTTTCCCACCATAAGATTCAGAAAAAATATACGTGGGAACTTGTTGATATTGCGGTAGTTTTTCGAAGAATTTTATCAAAAAAATTAAAAAATCCTGCGCGATTTCCGTATTCGTCCTCGTATACAAATCTCCGTTTTCCACGTAACTAAAACCTATTAAAAACTAATCGAAATTGAATTATTTTGTTATCCATATTACCTGTTCCTACGGGATTATCAACAAATAACAAATTAGCGAACCGAATCCAAGTTGAATTCCTATAATTTAAATCGGTATCCAAAGGTCCTATTTCGCCGAAATTTCCGTACGCTGTCGAAGACGCTCCAGGTCCACCTTGTAACCAAATTATTAACGGTCTATCTGTTGATTTTGATACATTGGCTGTGGTATGAAACAGCCACCAAAACATATGAGCTCTGTCTCGCACTTCAATGAAACCCCAATCTTGTACATAAGGACCAAATCCTTGATCGCCTGTAACTAGTTATTGAGGTATGGCAACACCGATTCCTATATGTCATATGTCGTATGTCAAATCTGACATTGCCGTCATGAAATTTGACGGTTTTAATGTTGAAAGTTATCAGAACGCGTTCTGATACGAGTGCTATTCGATTTGTATACGTCGTATGTCAAATCTGACATTACCGTCATGAAATTTGACGGTTTTAATGTTTAAAGTTATCAGAACGCGTTCTTATACGAGTGCTATTCGATTTGTATATGTCGTATGTCAAATCTGACGTTGCCGTCATGAAGTTTGACGGTTTTAATGTTGAAAGTTATCAGAACGCGTTTTAATACGAGTGCTATTCGATTTGTATATGTCGTATGTCAAATCTGACATTGCCGTCATGAAATTTGACGGTTTTAATGTTGAAAGTTATCAGAACGCGTTTTAATACGAGTGCTATTCGATTTGTATATGTCGTATGTCAAATCTGACATTGCCGTCATGAAATTTGACGGTTTTAATGTTGAAAGTTATCAGAACGCGTTCTGATACGAGTGCTATTCGATTTGTATACGTCGTATGTCAAATCTGACATTACCGTCATGAAATTTGACGTTTTTAATGGTGAAATTTATCAGAACGCGTTCTGATACGAGTGCTATTTGATTTGTATACGTCGTATGTCAAATCTGACATTACCGTCATGAAATTTGACGGTTTTAATGTTGAAAGTTATCAGAACGCGTTCTGATACGAGTGCTATTTGATTTGTATATGTCGTATGTCAAATCTGACATTGCCGTCATGAAATTTGACGGTTTAAATGTTGAAAGTTATCAGAACGCGTTCTGATACGAGTGCTATTCGATTTGTATATGTCGTATGTCAAATCTGACATTGCCGTCATGAAATTTGACGGTTTTAATGTTGAAAGTTATCAGAACGCGTTCTGATACGAGTGCTATTCGATTTGTATATGTCGTATGTCAAATCTGACATTACCGTCATGAAATTTGACGGTTTTAATGTTGAAAGTTATCAGAACGCGTTCTGATACGAGTGCTATTCGATTTGTATATGTCGTATGTCAAATCTGACATTACCGTCATGAAATTTGACGGTTTTAATGTTGAAAGTTATGAGAACGCGTTCTGATACGAGTGCTATTTGATTTGTATATGTCGTATGTCAAATCTGACATTGCCGTCATGAAATTTGACGGTTTAAATGTTGAAAGTTATCAGAACGCGTTCTGATACGAGTGCTATTCGATTTGTATATGTTGTATGTCAAATCTGACATTGCCGTCATGAAATTTGACGGTTTAAATGTTGAAAGTTATCAGAACGCGTTCTGATACGAGTGCTATTCGATTTGTATATGTCGTATGTCAAATCTGACATTGCCGTCATGAAATTTGACGGTTTAAATGTTGAAAGTTATCAGAACGCGTTCTGATACGAGTGCTATTCGATTTGTATATGTTGTATGTCAAATCTGACATTACCGTCATGAAATTTGACGGTTTTAATGTTGAAAGTTATCAGAACGCGTTTTAATACGAGTGCTATTCGATTTGTATATGTCGTATGTCAAATCTGACATTGCCGTCATGAAATTTGACGGTTTTAATGTTGAAAGTTATCAGAACGCGTTCTGATACGAGTGCTATTTGATTTGTATATGTCGTATGTCAAATCTGACGTTGCCGTCATGAAGTTTGACGTTTGACTGCAAAAAAACTTGAATATTAATACTTAGATACGCAAAAATAACCCTTTATGGAGTACAAACACGAAATATTCATCTTGGTCAAAAAGTACGACGATTTTCTATTCTAAATTCTGTCTTTATGTTTGTTCAAACACGATTCCTAGGTATTGAAAGCTAAGAATTTGTTCTATAAATACAATTTTTACCATAACCTTGTTTTTTTCCGTCAATATTCGATTCCAGTTGCTCAAATTTTCTTGTAAATCCTTCTAGTTTTTTACTTTTTTACCTCTATCTTTATGAAGTGGTTCAATTTTCTTTCCTCTATTTCTCTATTTATCTATGAAAGATATGGATAATAACGGGCTCAAAATGCCTCCTTGTCGCACTTCTTTTTGTGTTGTAAAAGTCATTCATTCCAATATTTTCACTTATTTATTCATTCCTCTCTTTTTAAAAAAGTATTTAGTGCCTCTAGTTGAGACACTGTTCAAATGTTTTTGTTTGTAACTTCTTCCAAGTTTTCCACCTCGTTCTTCTTTTTCATTTAGTTTTTCCATCTTCTTCTTCTCTCTGCTTTGTCCTACTGTCAAATTTTCTTCCCAATTCCTCCAATTTAATCTGTTTGGAGTCCAACTTTATTATTTACACTTCTAGTAATTTCTCCACGTTTTTAATCGAGTTATGTTTTAAATTTTTTATTTAAACTCGAATTTTTATATCACAAGATGTGAATTTATTTAATACATACCGATTATTATCTTGAACAAAAACATAATAGTAATTTCACTCAACATGTTTTCATCAAACAGACTGGTTGTTATAAATTTAACATACTGCGTTCGTTTGTATGATTTTTTTTTATCTAATACAGATTCAGCTAACATATGGGACGTAATTGAATCATGTTTACCCAGAAGCTCATTTGATATATTCGTATTTCAACGAAATTATACGGGGATAGTTCCATAAGTACCAGGCCCAACAAACAAAAGTATGTTTTTCAACTTAATTTTCTTTTAGCTCCTTGTACATTTCCCAGCGATGTTCAATAAGTTTTTATGATAAGAATAGTTGTTGGAAAAGGTTTTTATTTAAGTCTGGAAACGGAAAATAATTCCAGGGGACTAAATCTGGCGAATAGGGTAAACAGCAGGTAATTTCGAAGTAACTACCGCCATCTCTGAGTCAAACCAGGTATTTTTGAGACCTTCCTCGTAAGTACATAATTGGGAAAAAGTTTATGATTAATTGGTTAGTAGTTCTGATGTATTAACGGTTATTTTAACCGATTGAAACACGATACAACTTCGTCTGTTTACAAATATTAATTTCAACCCACGCGTACTAGTATATCAGATGCATCATATGAATTTTTGATATGTTTTTATGTAAGTAAAAACGAAACTGTTGTATCTGTTGTCGAAGATTGACAGTAACAAGTCGAATCCATTAGAAACGGATCTCATTTATTACTTTTCGTAAGATTTGTTTGATTTTTCTTTAGGTCTGGTTCTAGTTTATTGTTTTTTCGTCGTTTCTACGTAACGTTAACGTTATATTTTCCCGGAATTCCTTTGTAACGACGATGTTCAATTATCTTAAACGTGAATTTAGTAAAGACGACACCAAAATGTGCTTCGTAACAAATTATTCGCATTTTACATGAAAACAAATTTATAAACAAACAAGCTACGAAAATTACTTCAAAAAAATTCAATGTTGGACATTGAAAAATTGAAAAAATACGTACGGATCTTATCTGGTTGATACGGTGGATGGTTAACCAAATTGCGCACTTTCTTTATCTATGGTTATTGTGGGAAATAGTTGATAAATAATAAAAGAATCTTCTCTATCATCGTCTGAAGATTCTCTAACAGTATAACCTTGTTACTGCTTACCGAGTTTTCTTTTAGATTGAACGCATATCATCGGCATCTGGTGGGATCTTGTAGAAACCAAACGTTTGAGGATGTTATCCAATAGTATCTCTGGTATAAAAATCGACTGCAGTCTTCTTCTATTAGATAAACATAGTCAGGAATGTCTGAGGAATCGACTGGAACTAAATTCGTTCTTTTGAATGACGAAACTGCGTTTTTTATTGTAGCAGATTGTTTTCTGTACTTTATGGATTCGTTGTTGAGGATTGATCCTTGAAACTTCAAAATCAAATAATTTCCAGACGTATATTCAAAGAAAATGTTAACTGTAGATCCCAGGGATATTTTATCTTCGTATTTTGGCCCGACGTAATATTTTTTGAGTCTTTATCGGCCAAAACATATTCAGAATTCAATAATAATCGGCCTTACGAGGTATCCGATTCAAACGCCATAAAACGTATAGATAATTGCAAATTCAAACTTTTTTGAACCACTAATGTACAAAAAGCTTTTATTCTGAAGGTTTCCGCTTTTAAATCGTAGGTTTACTGCTGAAAAAACCTCAGTTAACCTCTTTCGGTCTTTTTCTTTAGTTTATAATTCGTTACCTTGGTTAGAACACTTAATATTTGTTAATTTATCAGTATTCAATCAATCTCAGTCGTCAGACCTTATACGACTGTGTAATTTTTCATACACACGGATTTTGACCAGTCCAAACCTTTCCTATCGATCTGAACAGGACCAGTGCAAACGAGTTCATGAATATATAGAATTAGTTCGATCGGATACAAAGAACGATATAGTTTTGGTTCTATGACAAAGAACGCTTCAGTGTACACTACTCGAACGATTCAGTACTTTTTGGTACTTTACATTACTTGTACTACACTCGCTGAACTGATTCTAGACCCAAGCAGTACAGTGAACTGGATTAACTAACTAGTTCTTTTGCACTGCTACTAAGAACATCGTCATTAGTTCCGGTTCTAACACAAAGAACGCTTCAGTGCACACTACTCGAACTAATTCTACAAGTGGAGCTACCGAGAACAAACCGTTTGTCGATTGTTGTATTTGAGGTTATTCGATGTCATTTAGATCAATAATGAAAAACGATTCGGTACTTTTTGGTACTTTACATTACTTGTACTACACTCGCTGAATAGATTCTAGACCCAAGCAGTACAGTGAACTGGATTAACTAACTAGTTCTTTTGCACTGCTACTAAGAACAGCGTCATTAGTTCCGGTTCTAACACAAAGAACGCTTCAGTGTACACTACTCGAACTAATTCTACAAGTGGAGCTACCGAGAACAAACCGTTTGTCGATTGTTGTATTTGAGGTTATTCGATGTCATTTAGATCAATAATGAAAAACGATTCGGTACTTTTTGGTACTTGACATTACTTGTACTACACTCGCTGAATAGATTCTAGACCCAAGCAGTACAGTGAACTGGATTAACTAGTTCTTTTGCACTGCTACTAAGAACAGCGTCATTAGTTCCGGTTCTATCACAAAGAACGCTTCAGTGTACACTACTCGAACTAATTCTACAAGTGGAGCTACCGAGAACAAACCGTTTGTCGATTGTTGTATTTGAGGTTATTCGATGTCATTTAGATCAATAATGAAAAACGATTCGGTACTTTTTGGTACTTGACATTACTTGTACTACACTCGCTGAATTGATTCTAGACCCAAGCAGTACAGTGAACTGGATTAACTAGTTCTTTTGCACTGCTACTAAGAACAGCGTCATTAGTTCCGGTTCTAACACAAAGAACGCTTCAGTGTACACTACTCGAACTAATTCTATAAGTGGAGCTACCGAGAACAAACCGTTTGTCGATTGTTGTATTTGAGGTTATTCGATGTCATTTAGATCAATAATGAAAAACGATTCGGTACTTTTTGGTACTTTACATTACTTGTACTACACTCGCTGAATAGATTCTAGACCCAAGCAGTACAGTGAACTGGATTAACTAGTTCTTTTGCACTGCTACTAAGAACAGCGTCATTAGTTCCGGTTCTAACACAAAGAACGCTTCAGTGTACACTACTCGAACTAATTCTACAAGTGGAGCTACCGAGAACAAACCGTTTGTCGATTGTTGTATTTGAGGTTATTCGATGTAATTTAGATCAATAATGAAAAACGATTCAGTACTTTTTGGTACTTTACATTACTTGTACTACACTCGCTGAATAGATTCTAGACCCAAGCAGTACAGTGAACTGGATTAACTAGTTCTTTTGCACTGCTACTAAGAACATCGTCATTAGTTCCGGTTCTATCACAAAGAACGCTTCAGTGTACACTACTCGAACTAATTCTACAAGTGGAGCTACCGAGAACAAACCGTTTGTCGATTGTTGTATTTGAGGTTATTCGATGTCATTTGAGTCTTGTATTGTTAATAATAATGAAAAACGATTAAGTACGTTTTGAAGAATAACTTTATCGACTCACATCGTACGTTACGTTGAAAAATCCAATCTATTATTCATTTCTGTTATCAATTCCAGATACATTAGTATCTTTAAACATTAGTCACTTGAATAAGACAAATCCTTTCGCCGTGAATAATAATTTATCAAATCCGATGGCGAGCATTGATTCTACTAATGGGTTAACAACAATTCCTTAACGAATTTCTTTCTCGGAAACCTAAACTGAAACATACGAGGTCCGGTAATATTTATAGTACAGGAAATTTTTTGAGCTCTCGATTTCCAGTCGCCTCGTAACATTTTCTATGCAACAAGGGATAGAATCCGAAGCGGCAATCTTAGATCTGCGATATGAAGTTTCGTTGTTCGAGGGATATATTCTAAAGCCTCTCGCGGGAGCCCGAATACTGTTAATAATCGTCTTCCATTTGAATCGGTTGTCAACAATCGGACGGGGGCTCGGTTGTTATGTAACTGATATGCATCGCTGCCTTCTCGTAAAATTAGTAAGGAATTCTAAGTGGGAAGTTGTGTTAACTAATATATTGAGGTTAGGAAAGATAGGAGTTTGTTTCGAGGCAATTGGGAATTGCGATTGTCTGAATGCTACGACGCGATAAAATTTAATTCGACTAATGTTGAAATACTGAATATTTCGCATTTATACTTGTAGTTTTTCCTTCGTAAAACTTTATAATTTGATTACTTCGAGTAGAATTAACCCTAGAGGTTATGTCAATATAACCTAACTTTTCTTCGTACAACGGATTTTACGTTAATACACGAAGTTTTTAAAATAATAGTCCATCCCTGATGTAAGTAATAAAATATTTTCGTATAGTATTCGCGATATGAATAAATGTATTGTTTACAATATGGTATGCTCGTTCCCCATAACTCGATGGTATTTATGGGTACGATAATGGAGTCCCACATGCTGTCAATGTTCGATGTTGCACCAGGAGGTCCGGTCCTGTACCCAATGGTCGCAGTTGGGTGTTTCAGGCGGTGTACGACGACATGTTATTCGACGACTGAATTTTTATATCAACATATTTTCGTTTTGCTAGTCGACGTGTTTTAAACTGTTTCTTTTTTTCATTTATACGGGGTTATAAAAAAAGTAGAATATCAATCAAGCTGTAGATTCTTTATTTTAAAGAAATATGATTAATTAGGTTCACGTGGTACTTCCAAACACTTATATTTCGAAATTATTTGTAACGTCTCTCAAAATATATTCCATAGCTGATGGATTATCCGCTGGAACCTAAAATTCAATCAAATATACGCTTAAAATACTAAATAATAATTATTTAGTATATTCTCACCATATGTCCGGCGTTATTCACCCAATAAAAAGCGAATTTATCGTATTTTTTAACGTATCCTTCCATAAATCCTTCGATATGGAAAGGTAAACGTTCAGCTTGTTCCCACAAATGTTTATTTTCGAAATTCATCTTTTTAACCCAATTTACTTGACCTTAAATAAAAAAAGGACTAATACAGGATCAAACTTAGATGTAATTTATTTACCTGGTGTATCGACAATTAGATCTAATTGGCCATTATAAACAGCTACTTTAATATCAGTAGAATTCAATAATTTTTCTACGAGATAAGGAACTGCTTTCATAATATCCAATTTTAAAGCTGAATTTACATCGTAGTTCAAAAACTGCCACTGATGAGTTAAATTTAAAGCCGGAGCTACTTTCCTGTTCATAATATCATCAAGAGCGTCTCCCAGATGATCTACAGAAAACGGTCTTTCAAGTACCTAGCCTGAACTAGAGATGGCAATAGTTACTTTGAAAAACACCACAATCTAAACAGTTTGAAAACACCACGCCAGCCATCAATATCAGTGGATTTGTAAACGGGGAAAAAATCGTTAAATGATACTAGAAGCAATTAGTCTTCCTCTTTTTCTGCTTTTTCGTTATCAACAGTAAAATAGCGTAGTTTAAACGAGACTGTACGATTCGCGATGACCAGCAACCCATTGGTCGACCAAATGTTGAAGAAAATCCACTGGATGGTCTTCGACTGAGTTACTGGATATAGTAGACATTTCAAAAAAGGCACTATATCACTTATTAACCGAAAATTAGGACACGAGAAAGGTACCTAGCCTGAACTAGAGATGGCAATAGTTACTTTGAAAAATACCACAATCTAAACAGTTTGAAAACACCACGCCAGCCATCAATATCAGTGGATTTGTAAACGGGGAAAAAATCGTTAAATGACACTAGAAGCAATTAGTCTTCTTCTTTTTCTGCTTTTTCGTTATCAACAGTAAAATAGCGTAGTTTAAACGAGACTGTACGATTCGCGATGACCAGCAATCCATTGGTCGACCAAATGTTGAAGAAAATCCACTGGATGGTCTTCGACTGAGTTACTGGACATAGTAGACATTTCAAAAAAGGCACTACATCACTTATTAACCGAAAATTAGGACACGAGAAAGGTACCTAGCCTGAACTAGAGATGGCAATAGTTACTTTGAAAAATACCACAATCTAAACAGTTTGAAAACACCACGCCAGCCATCAATATCAGTGGATTTGTAAACGGGGAAAAAATCGTTAAATGATACTAGAAGCAATTAGTCTTCTTCTTTTTCTGCTTTTTCGTTATCAACAGTAAAATAGCGTAGTTTAAACGAGACTGTACGATTCGCGATGACCAGCAATCCATTGGTCGACCAAATGTTGAAGAAAATCCACTGGATGGTCTTCGACTGAGTTACTGGACATAGTAGACATTTCAAAAAAGGCACTACATCACTTATTAACCGAAAATTAGGACACGAGAAAGGTACCTAGCCTGAACTAGAGATGGCAATAGTTGCTTTGAAAAACACCACAATCTAAACAGTTTGAAAACACGACGCCAGCCATCAATATCAGTGGATTTGTAAACGTGGAAAAGATCGTTAAATGATACTGGAAGGAATTAGTCTTCTTCTTTTTCTGCTTTTTCGTTATCAACAGTAAAATAGCGTAGTTTAAACGAGACTGTACGATTCGCGATGACCAGCAATCCATTGGTCGACCAAATGTTGAAGAAAATCCACTGGATGGTCTTCGACTGAGTTACTGGATATAGTAGATATTTCAAAAAAGGCACTACATCACTTATTAACCGAAAATTAGGACACGAGAAAGGTACCTAGCCTGAACTAGAGATGGCAATAGTTGCTTTGAAAAACACCACAATCTAAACAGTTTGAAAACACGACGCCAGCCATCAATATCAGTGGATTTGTAAACGTGGAAAAGATCGTTAAATGATACTGGAAGGAATTAGTCTTCTTCTTTTTCTGCTTTTTCGTTATCAACAGTAAAATAGCGTAGTTTAAACGAGACTGTACGATTCGCGATGACCAGCAATCCATTGGTCGACCAAATGTTGAAGAAAATCCACTGGATGGTCTTCGACTGAGTTACTGGATATAGTAGATATTTCAAAAAAGGCACTACATCACTTATTAACCGAAAATTAGGACACGAGAAAGGTACCTAGCCTGAACTAGAGATGGCAATAGTTGCTTTGAAAAATACCACAACCTAAACAGTTTGAAAACACGACGCCAGCCATCAATATCAGTGGATTTGTAAACGTGGAAAAGATCGTTAAATGATACTGGAAGGAATTAGTCTTCTTCTTTTTCTGCTTTTTCGTTATCAACAGTAAAATAGCGTAGTTTAAACGAGACTGTACGATTCGCGATGACCAGCAACCCATTGGTCGACCAAATGTTGAAGAAAATCCACTGGATGGTCTTCGACTGAGTTACTGGATATAGTAGACATTTCAAAAAAGGCACTATATCACTTATTAACCGAAAATTAGGACACGAGAAAGGTACCTAGCCTGAACTAGAGATGGCAATAGTTGCTTTGAAAAATACCACAACCTAAACAGTTTGAAAACACGACGCCAGCCATCAATATCAGTGGATTTGTAAACGGGGAAAAAATCGTTAAATGATACTAGAAGCAATTAGTCTTCTTCTTTTTCTGTTTCTTCGTTATCAACAGTAAAATAGCGTAGTTTAAACGAGACTGTACGATTCGCGATGACCAGCAACCCATTGGTCGACCAAATGTTGAAGAAAATCCACTGGATTGTCTTCGACTGAGTTACTGGATATAGTAGACATTTCAAAAAAGACTCTAAATCACGTATTAACTGAAAATTAAGACACGAGAAAGCTGTGCGCTAGAGGGAACAAAAACAGCGTCGCGAAGATGTTTCCATGGACCCGAATTGTTGGTGGATGGGACGTGGGACCAGCACTAATGAAACAATGGATTGAGAAGGAAAAACCGCCTCCGAAGAAGGCAAAAACCGTTCCATCTGCAGGTAAGATCGTGGTGGGATGTACGTGTGATAATTATCATTGATTATTTTGAAAAAAGAAAGACCATCGACGATGAGTATTATACAACGTTTAAGCGAAGGTAATCAAGCTAAAACAACCTAACAATGCAGTTCGAATTGCTACTTCGTGCTCCCTATTCGCCAGATTCGACCCAATCGGATAATTTTCTGTGTTTAGAGCGAGGTACTTCTGGAATTTTGTCGAAACGAAATTAAAATTGACATACATGATTCTATCTTCTTAGTGGATGAGGTTTTCTTTGATAATACGTTGTAAAAATCTACGTTATAACTTTTTTCGTCTATTTTAGCTGCTACAAGGTTAGATAAATCGAAAGCTTCATCAAAATTCTCGTTATCTACAGCATCTTTAACTGCATATGCTAGTTCCATTATAGCATCGTAGCCATCGTCGTCAATAATTCCCTTAAATATGACAATAATCGATTAAATGATTAGAAAAACAATTTTAAATGAAATTTTAATAATTTTTATGATTGTTTCGAATAATAAAAAGGAGAAGGGATAATACGGGGTACAGGAGAATTATTTTTCATTTCTAAACTGTTTATAATAAATTTCCAACACAGTTTACGAGGTATTGACGTATTTTTGATGCGTATTAATGAATTTTTATATAAAAACCTCACCAAATTCAATAAATAAGGTGCGTACATTAATACGGAATCAACTGGGGACACCGACGAATCTCCCAAACCTATTCCTCGAAGATTCGAATCAATATCTCCATTTTTTTCAGCCTAAAATTAAAAAATAATCATTCAAATTATATTTTATTTTGTATTCACTCACATTATATATTGATAAAGCTATTTCTGGTGTCATTTTTCCACCATATGACTCGCAAAATATATATAAAGGTACTTTTTTGAATTGCGGTAATCTTTCATAAAAATCTTTTAAAAAAACCAAAAAATCTTGCGCTATCTGTGTATTGTTTTCCGTAAAAGAACCTTCCTCATCGATGTAACTAAATCCTGAAGCAAAAAACGATTTAAAAAAATGACAAAAAACTGAATTTCCGTCTACAGATTCTTAGAAAAGTAAGTTCCTTCTTTTGGAGAAGTACCAACCTATTAAATCAACTCCTACAAATATCACTCTCGATATATAAAAAAATCTAGTTATTACTAACCAGTTCCAACTGGATTATCAACGAATAATACGTTAGCCCATTGAACCCACGTGGTATTTCGTGGTTTTAATTCCAGATCTAATGGTCCTAATTCGGCGAAATTACCGTAACCAGTTGAAGAACCACCAGGTCCGCCTTGTAACCAAATGATCAAAGGTCTTTCCGTGGGATTCGAAACATTAGCCGTGGTATAATGTAACCACCAAAACATGTAAGAACCTTTTCTAACCATGGAATATCCCCATTCTTGATCGGTTGGACCAAAACCTTGTTTACCTATTAAAATAATTGGTAAAACGTAGTTTGATTCATTGTAGATTTAAAACGATTAAAGACGCGTGTTTTTAAGTGTCTTTGTCTTGAATTTGTAAAAAAGTTTATACGCACCCGAAGTTAAATTAAATAAAATCGATACCAACACTAATTTCAACATTTCCATTTGTCGTTGTTGATCTAATAATATATTTATCTATGGTTTTTAATGAAGATAACGTTTTTATGAATATGAATATGAATCCGACAATGACGATATCGATTTATGTAAATAATCTACGTTCAAGATCTGGTTCTAACTAAAACTTCGAATTTAAATCATTGTTTTTACTAAAATATCAAAATGTGAAACAGAAAGATTTTCTTTAGGAATTATTCATTGATAAATTATCGATTTCAATTCGTTTATTTTTTATTTGGAGCCCCATGTATCTCGCAACATCTCAGAAGCCCAAATTCGTTCATTTTTGGAATGTCGTTTCCGATTTAGGAACTCGATTGTCAAAAATACCATAAGGACAATACAAAAAAAAAAAAGAAATTCGATCCTCAGCGAACCAGAGGTTAAATTTTCACAACAAATTTGTGTTTATATCAGTGGAAATATTTCTAAAAGTTCACGATGTACCTCAACAATTTCGAAATGTTTTTAATCTTGATTTTTCATATTAATATTGAGATTTTCAGACTAAATCATTAATAATAGTGATATATCGAAAGATATATGTTATATTTCAAGTATTATTTAAATAAAAAGATTTAAAAATATCTGGAAATTATTATCAGTAAGTAAATTACAGTTTAGAGATTATGTCAAGCATATTTTAAGTAGGACATTGTTTTTTTTTGTCACGTATCTTTATAAAACAAAACAATAGGTACTTTAGTTTTGATTATATATCAATTTTAACAATATAAAATCTAAATTTCAACGCTAATCTTCTTATTAAAACGAAGTAGCTTTATTGTATCACCCTGTATAGATCCTGTACAAATTATATCGTATGTTTAATCAAAAATACACTTGTTTACATATTTTAAAGGTCTAAGAATATTTATATCAGTCTTCTGATGATGGTTTTTATACTAATAATCGAAATAACCATTAACTTTGACCATCGAGCACGAGGAGGTTGAATACGGTATCCATCTTGCGCCCAGCTTTCTCATACCCAAATTTTCAGTTAATTTACACTTTTTGAAATGTCTACTATGTCTAGTAACTCACGCACTTCAAATCGATCATCATACAATGGATTTTCCTCAATATTTGATCAATCACTGCGTTGTTGGACTCCGTAGATCGTACAGTCTCGTTTAAACGCTGCTATTCAATATTTTACTGTTGATAACGAATAATCAGTCTCACTTAGAGTAGAATCTAGTTGGGTTTGGGGTTGAGGTTGGGGTATTGATTAGGTTAATGTTCACTAAAACGTTCGTTCACTATTAATGACTGCTAAATAAATATTAAACAACGTAGCGTCTTCAAATTTTAAACATATGTCGTATAAATTGTGTACTTTCTAATATACTTCTTCATTACATTTGTTTTTTGTTTCTTTTTGACTGTTTTCCTATTTCTTTTAACCTCGTTCATCAAATATTTTTATCGTTAAGTTTGCGTTTGGGTAAATGAATTATTTATAAATACCCCTGTATAATATTGGATTTATTTTCGGAACAAACATGCCATTAGAGATACACGCTCTTAAAATATGAGTTTAATCACCGTCTTCTTCTTCTTTTTCTTCTTTTTTTTCTACCGTTAACATATTGTATCTCTTGTGAAAGAAACGTAATTTGAATAATGTTCTTTGCAGCATACTTAGGAAAATTAGTTAAAGAGGCATAATACAATGATTATGTTATTCAGGATGAATAAAAGATAACAGCAATTTATCAAATGTAACAACATTAGAACAGTCGTAAGCTACACATAGCCCGTTTTGTCCCTATTTTTAAAACAACATTTCTTCATTCTTACGTTGTCAGATTGAAAGATTACTCGTTTTAAATTAAATACACATAATCAAAATGATAAATTCATTAATTTACGGATTAGATTGAGCTTTTGTTATTGTTAGAAGATACCACTGAACGTAGAAATTGTTGAATTTAGTTAGGAAAACAAAAAAATTGTATTATCTTTCTTATTCTTCTTTTTTATCTAACTTCAAACTCTCGACGATGACATACGTCAAATATTCCACGTTCATTAGCGAATCATCGATATGTGGGGCTTCGTTTTTTTGGACTGTAGCGCAGATTTTGTCTGAAATGCAAGTAATTTGTGATATTCGATGATATTCAGTATATTCTTAATCAGCAGACTTGATATAATCAATTTTCATCACCGTATAAATCTACTGTATGCAAAATCAAATTGTTGTTTGTTTTAATCTCATTTCTATTAGTTGTAGATGCTAATGCATGATTAATTCCGCCAGCAATTTCATTCTAATTCCCAATGGAATCCTCAATGTACCCCATTATCAACGAATTTTTTCATTCTTCTTTTTTATCTAACTTCAAACTCTCCACGATGACATACGTCAGATATTCCACGTTCATCAGTGAATCATTGGTATGTTGGGCTTCGTTTTTTTGGACTGTAGCCAAGATTTAGTCTGAAATGCGAGTAATTTGTGATATTCGATGATATTCACAATATTCTTAACCAGCAGACTCGCTGTAATCAATTTTCATCACCGTATAAATCTACTGTATGCAAAATCAAATTGTTGTTTGTTTTAATCTCATTTCTATTAGTTGTAGATGCTAATGCATGATTAATTCCGCCAGCAATTTCATTCTAATTTCCAATGGAATCCTCAATGTACCCCATTATCAACGAATTTTTTCATTATTCTTTTTTATCTAACTTCAAACTCTCGACGATGACATATGTCAAATATTCCACGTTCATTAGCGAATCATCGATATGTTGGGCTTCGTTTTTTTGGACTGTAGCCAAGATTTAGTCTGAAATGCGAGTAATTTGTGATATTCGATGATATTCACAATATTCTTAACCAGCAGACTCGTTGTAATTAATTTTCATCACTGCATAAATTCACTGTATGTAAAATCAAATTGTTGGTTGGATTTCTGAAACAACAGGTCCATTATCATCTGTTTGCTGCCTCTTTGGAGATGACTTTGAACGTGGAAATTGTTGAATTTAGTTAGGAAAACAAAAATTGTATTATCTTTCTTATTCTTCTTTTTTATCTAACTTCAAACTCTCCACGATGACATACGTCAAATATTCCACGTTCATTAGCGAATCAGCAATATGTGGGGCTTCGTTTTTTTGGACTGTAGCGCAGATTTTGTCTGAAATGCAAGTAATTTGTGATATTCGATGATATTCAGTATATTCTTAATCAGCAGACTTGATATAATCAATTTTCATCACCGTATAAATCTAGTGTATGCAAAATCAAATTGTTTCTTGTTTTAATCTCATTTCTATTAGTTGTAGATGCTGATGCATGATTAATTCCACCAACAATTTCATTCTAATTCCCAATGGAATCCTCAATGTACCCCATTATCAACGAATTTTTTCATTCTTCTTTTTTATCTAACTTCAAACTCTTCACTATGACATACGTCAAATATTCCATAGATGGAGATTTTCACAACCACGATTTTGTATTAAATCACTAAAGTTTCCATTAATTTTTTTCGATTTTAATCACTTCGATTTCGTCATTATTAATTTTTGTTGTTGCAGTTCAATACAAATTATGGAAACCGAAAAAAGCGGAGGATTTTGGAAAACAGCGACCTGTATATTGTTGTGGTTATAGTATTCGACAACATACTTTCCAAAAATACAGAAAAATACGAAAAAAACGAAAATGTGTCATTTCATATATTATTTAATAAAATTATACTTTAAAATTATTGGTAACATCTTTTAAAATGTATTCCATGGCGGATGGATTATCGGATGGTACCTATAAATAAAAATAAATATAATATCAATTAGGTTTAACGAAATTCGATCAATTTTACCATATGTCCAGCATTATTCACCCAATAGAAAGCGAATTTATCATTTTTCCTAACATATCCTTCCATGTATCCATTAATATTGAAAGGAATTCGTTTAGATTGATCCCATGAAGATTTACCTTCGAAATTCAATCTATTTATCCAATTAGCGGTACCTAAAAACATAATTTAGTAATAATTATCATAAATACATACGAAATACATACCGGGTGTATTTATTATTAAATCCAATTGACCGTTATAAACAGCAACAAATACATTGCTATTGTCCAATAAATCTTCCACGACTGAAGTGACTGGTTTCATAAAATCGTATAATAGAGCATTGTATACACTGTAATTAACATCTTGCCATTTGCTTGTTAGGTTTAGAGCAGCAGCTACTTGACCATTCATTATATCATCGAGAGCGTCTCCAAGATTCGAACGATCTATAAAATATTGAAATAAATCAATTAAATAAACGAATTTAGTAAAAAAATATGACTTACACAACCCCATTTTTTTAGTAGTAGCAGCTTGTCTTAATAAAACGTTATAAAAATCGACGTTGTAAGTTTTTTCTTCAATTTCAGCGGTTACATCCCCCCATAAATTGAAAGCTTTAACAAACTCCCCGTTATCTAAAGCAGGTTTTACTTGTTCAGCTATACCTTGAATAGCATTATAACCATCATCGTCGATTAAACCCTTAAAAATCACATTTTTAATTAATAATTATCGTTGAGAGATTGAAAAAAACTTACTAAATTCAAACAATAATCGGCGTAAGCTTCTACGATTTCAATAGAAGATACCCATCCATCTCCTATACCTATTCCTCGTAGGTTAGTATTGATTTCTCCGTTTTGTTGTGCCTGAAAACCATTAAAAACAATTTATATTAAAGGAAAATTATTTAATTTACTCACTCTGTAGATAAAAGCTGCTATATCCGGTGTCATTTTCCCACCGTAGGATTCGCAAAATATATATAAAGGCACCCCATCGAATTGTGGTAATTTCTTGTAAAAATCTTTCAAAAAAACGAGAAAATCTTTTGCTATTTGTGTATTATTTTCAGCGTACGATCCACTTTCATCGATATAACTGAAACCTGTAATTTATAATTATTCAATTAGTTGTAATTGAAAAAAAAAACTATTACTTACCGGATCCAACTGGGTTATCAACGAATAAAACGTTAGCCCATTGAACCCACGTGGTATTTCTTGGTTTTAATTCCAGATCTAATGGTCCTAATTCGGCGAAATTACCGTATCCAGTTGAAGAAGCACCAGGTCCACCTTGTAACCAAATGATCAGAGGTCTTTCCGTTGGATTGGAAACATCTGCTGTGGTATAATGCAACCACCAGAAGATATAAGAGCCCGTTCTGACATTGGAGTAACCCCATTCTTGATCGGTTGGACCGAAACCTTGTCTTCCTAGATGGTTTTGGGGGGGTTGAATTGAATATTTTTATATTAAAAGTTGTTGTATGCTTACCTGCGACTGTGTAAAACAGAAAAGTTGTTAATAGAATTCTCAACATTTTGATGGATGGTTGAGATGAAACTAGTACGTGTATCAAATCGTAGACGTGTTAAAAACGATTTTGTGAAGTACTTTTTGATAATGATCATTTCTACTTCAAATATTATCATTATCTTTTTATCAAGATATCAAAAATGCTTCAAAAACTATAAGAAGACTGGAAAGTATGTAAAAACAAGAATTTTAGATTGTTTCAGAAAGTTATGGATGTCAAAAGGTATTAAGGAAAGTCATTCAAGAAGTTCTTGGTGATGATTACGAAGAATATCCCTTTGAAGATTGTTTCTTGTACTCAATTTTGAATTTTTCTCCAACAACTTGGAAATATTGACCAAGGGAAACGTTTTTATCAAGATTAAAATGTTCTGAAGGACTTCAAAAGGTATTTAAGGGACGAAATATGTTGATGAGACTTCTGTTGAAACGAATTCAACCAAAAAACTATTTAAATCTGTTATCTGTCAATGGAAATGCTACTTGGAAGTCATTTAAGAAGTTCTAGGTGATGATTACGAAGAATATCCCTTCGAAGATTGTTTCTTGTACTCAATTTTGAATTTTTCCCCAAAAACTTGGAAATATTGACCAAGGGAAACGTTTTTATCAAGATTAAAATGTTCTGAAGGACTTCAAAAGGTATTTAAGGGACGAAATATGTTGATGAGACTTGTGTTGAAACGAATTCAACCAAAAAACTATTTAAATCTGTTATCTGTCAATGGAAATGCTACTTGGAAGTCATTTAAGAAGTTCTTGGTGATAATTACGAAAAATATCCCTTTGAAGATAGTTTCTTGGACTCAATTTTGAAATTTTCTCCAACAACTTGGAAATATTGACCAAGGGAAACGTTTTTATCAAGATTAAAATGTTTTGAAGGACTTCAAAAGGTATTTAAGGGACTAAATATGTTAATGAGACTTCTGTTGAAACGAATTCAACCAAAAAACTATTTAAATCTGTTATCTATTAATGGAAATGCTACTTGGAAGTCATTTAAGAAGTTCTAGGTGATGATTACGAAGAATATCGCTTCGAAGATTGTTTCTTGTACTCAATTTTGAATTTTTTCCCAAAAACTTGGAAATATTGACCAAGGGAAACGTTTTTATCAAGATTAAAATGTTTTGAAGGACTTCAAAAGGTATTTAAGGGACGAAATATGTTGATGAGACTTGTGTTGAAACGAATTCTAGCAAAAAACTATTTAAATCTGTTATATGTCAATGGAAATGCTACTTGGAAGTCATTTAAGAAGTTCTTGGTGATAATTACGAAAAATATCCCTTTGAAGATAGTTTCTTGGACTCAATTTTGAAATTTTCTCCAACAACTTGGAAATATTGACCAAGAGAAACGTTTTTATCAAGATTAAAATGTTTTGAAGGACTTCAAAAGGTATTTAAGGACTAAATATGTTGATAGGACTTCTGTCGAAACGAATTCAACCAAAAAACTATTTAAATCTGTTATCTGTCAATGGAAATGCTACTTGGAAGTCATTTAAGAAGTTCTTGGTGATAATTACGAAAAATATCCCTTTGAAGATAGTTTCTTGGACTCAATTTTGAAATTTTCTCCAACAACTTGGAAATATTGACCAAGGGAAACGTTTTTATCAAGATTAAAATGTTTTGAAGGACTTCAAAAGGTATTTAAGGGACTAAATATGTTAATGAGACTTCTGTTGAAACGAATTCAACCAAAAAACTATTTAAATCTGTTATCTATTAATGGAAATGCTACTTGGAAGTCATTTAAGAAGTTCTTGGTGATAATTACGAAAAATATCGCTTCGAAGATTGTTTCTTGTACTCAATTTTGAATTTTTTCCCAAAAACTTGGAAATATTGACCAAGAGAAACGTTTTTATCAAGATTAAAATGTTTTGAAGGACTTCAAAAGGTATTTAAGGGACTAAATATGTTAATGAGATTTCTGTTGAAACGAATTCAACCAAAAAACTATTTAAATCTGTTATCTATCAATAGAAATGCTATTTGGAAGTCATTTAAGAAGTTCTTGGTGATAATTACGAAAAATATCCCTTTGAAGATAGTTTCTTGGACTCAATTTTGAATTTTTTCTCAAAAACTTGGAAATATTGGACAATGGGAATGTTTCCAACAAAACTTGAAGATTTTGATGAACGTTAAAAGTCAGAAAACCAAGATATACAAAAGACATATCGCATATTATATGTAGATCTATAATAATACAAAAAATAAGGCCCATTTTAATTACTTTTCTATAATCAGCTATGGTATAACAACCATGTAAATCAGTTACTAAATTTTGTCATCATTGCCTGTATAGACTTGCGACAATTCGACCATAATTGACAATCGAGTACAACTCAACGTTGTGGGTAACTTATGGCTGCATTAAATTCGATTCTACACGAATATCACTTGCTTTGTAATGGTGTGTAACCCATATAGAATCGATACACCGAACCCATTCAATTTTCGATGTGAATATGTTTTTCTGAACGCAAAATTGACATTAAAAGGAAGCCATGGTGTGGTGTTTATCGTCTAAACACGCCAACGGAGGCTTTTGTGTACGATAAGTGGAATTGTATGTCCGTAATTCAATATAATAATAGTTTTGTTTATTTTTTTTTCATATCATATTTCTATACATTGTTATAAAAATGAAAATATATCTGTTCATACGTACGATATATTGAATTCTATTTGAAACTACGTGATTCGATATCTTTTTCTATGGGGAATTGTGTTCTGTAATCAATAAAACTCCCTCACTCGCTAGCTATGTCTATGGGAATCAAGTTTATGGTAACTGAAATATGTTCAATGAAAAATAGAAAGTTTTCATGACAATTCTACGTATTCCATAGACTCCGACTTGTTTTCATACAAGTTCTATGGGATATAAAAGGTTTTGTTGTGCTCTGTGAACAATATGGAGCGCGGAACTGTTCTATGGGAACCGGAACATCTTCTCATGGATGTGTATGGAACATATTTATCACACTTTCAAATGTTCTTTGGAAAATAATTTGTCTCTATGGGAAATAGAACGTTTTCAGGGGGATTAAATCACGACAAAAAGGGAGCTTTTTTCAGAGAGAGAAATCTATACAGAATAAAATGTGTTCTATAGAACATATTATGAAATATGAAACGTGTTTTATGGGGCATATGACATTTCTGATGGAAATTTATGAGTAATATTGAAAATAGAGCTTTCAAATTGAGAATCTCAGTTCTATACCAAGCAAAATTTGTTCCATAGAACATAGAATGTCTACTGTAAAATATATATTGTTTTTTTATGGGAAATACTATTGAAATTTATGAGATTTATGAAAGATAGAACTTTTTTATGTGAATTTATAAGCTCCATAGAAGTAAAACGTATTCTATGGGAAATAAAGAGTGTACTATACGATATAATGTTTGTTTTATATAAAATTGAGCTTTTTTATCGAAATATATAAGTTCTATATGAGGTAAGACGTGTTCTATGGGGAATGAAAAGTGCACTATATGATATAATGTGTGTTCTATGGGAAATTCCTCTAGAAATGCGTGAGTTTTATGAAAAATTGAGATTTCTTATGGAATATATAAGTTCTATATGAGGTAAGACGTGTTCTATGGGGAATGAAAAGTGTACTATACGATATAAAGTTTGTTTAATGGGAAATTACACTGAAAATATATGAGTTCTATAGAAAATTCAGCTCTCTTATGGAAATATATAAGTTCTATATGAAGTAAGACGTGTCTTATGGGGAATAAAAGTGTATTATACGATATAAATTATGTCCTATACGAAATTCTACTAAATGTATGAGTTCTATGGAAAATTTAGTTTTTTATGGGAATTTAAAAGTTCTATATGAAGTTAAATATATTCTATGGGGAATAAAAAGTGTCTTATACGATATAATGTGTGTTCTATGGGAAATTCCAGCGGAAATATATGAGTTCTATGGAAAATTGAGCTTTTTATGGGAATTAATAAGTTCTATATGGAGTAAAATGTATTCTATGGGGAATAAAAAGTGTCTCATACGATATAATGTGTGTTCTATGGGAAATTCCACTGGAAATGTATAAGTTCTATGGAAAATTGAGCTTTTTATGGGAATTTATAAGTTCTATATGGAGTAAAATGTATTGTATGGGGAATAAAAAGTGTACTATACGTATAATGTGTATTCTATGGGAAATTCCACTAGAAATGTATGAGTTCTAAGGAAAATTGTTCTTTTTATGGGAATTAATAAGTTCTGTATGGAGTAAAATGTATTCTATGGGGAATAAAAAGTGTCTTATACGATATAATGTGTGTTCTATGGAAAATTCCACTGGAAATGTATAAGTTCTATGGAAAATTGAGCTTTTTATGGGAATTTATAAGTTCTATATGGAGTAAAATGTATTCTATGGGGAATAAAAAGTGTACTATACGTATAATGTGTATTCTATGGGAAATTCCACTAGAAATGTATGAGTTCTAAGAAAAATTGTTCTTTTTATGTGAATTAATAAGTTCTGTATGGAGTAAAATGTATTCTATGGGGAATAAAAAGTGTACTATACGTATAATGTGTATTCTATGGGAAATTCCACTGGAAATGTATGAGTTCTATATAAAATAGAATATGTTTTATGGGGAAATAAAACTTCTTTTTTCTTCAATGTTAATAGTCTAATTTTTTCGAAAGCATTTACATATGTTTAGATACGATTCAAACCTCAAAATTATTAGTAACTTCTCTCAATATATATTCCATACCAGAAGGATTGTCGGCGGGTACCTAGAACAATAAAAATACTCATTCAAATCTGTGAATCGATTGTATCGAATATTCTCACCATATGCCCAGCGTTATTCACCCAATAAAAAGCGAATTTATCATATTTTTTAACGTATCCCTCCATAAATCCATTGATATGGAAAGGTAAACGTTCAGCTTGTTCCCATAATTTTTTATCTTTAAAATTCATCTCCTTTATCCAATTCACGGTTCCTAAGAATTAATAAACGCAGTATAAACCAACTATATATGATTTATTACGAACCTACCGGGTGTATCTACAATCAAATCGAGTTGACCATTGTATACAGCCACAGTGAGATCGGTAGTGTCCAATAATTCATCCACTAGATGAATAACTGGTCTCATAAAATCAGGTCCTAATGCGTTAAAAACCCCGCCATCGACATCGTCCCATTTTCGAGTTAATCCTAAAGCGGGCGCCACCAAATCGTTCATTATGTCACTAAGAGCGTCTCCCAAATAAGATCGATCTGAAATATAATCGATTATAATCGGGTGCAATCGATTATAATCGAAACTTACATAACCCTATTTTTTTAATGGAAGCCGTCGGTTTTAATAATACGTTATAAAAATCGATGTTGTAAGTTTGTTTTTCCACTTCTTCTTCTATCAAACCCCATAAATTGAAAGCTTGTTCGTAATCTTCTCTATCTATAGCATCTCGTGCTTTGTATGCTTGTTTCATTATAGATTCGTAACCATCTTGATCGACCAAACCCTTAAATTAGGTTAACTTTCAATTCCGTGGGAATAGGAGGAGAGAAAAAAAAAGAAGAAGAGGTTGCCAGACGCGTCTAAAAATCTGGGAATATCAAAAACTCACCAAATTCAATAAATAAGGTGCCCATGTTAATACCGAATCGATCGGGGATACCCAACCATCTCCTAAACCTACACCTTTGAGATTTGATGGTATTTCTCCATTTTTTTGCGCCTTAAATCAATTAAAGTTAATGATATTAGAGAAATATATTATAATTATTTACCCTATATATAAACAACGCGATTTCAGGTGTCATTTTCCCACCGTACGATTCACAAAATATATATAAGGGTATATTCTCAAATTGTGGTAGCTTTTGGTAGAAATCTTTCAAAAAAACCAGAAAATCCTGTGCGATTTGGGTATTATTCAAAGCGAATGAACCATTTTCACCAATATAACCAAATCCTGAAAGACATCCATTCGTTTAATGGGCAAAACAAGCGAAAATTCAACTAAAACCGTTACTAACCAGTTCCAACTGGATTATCAACGAATAATACGTTAGCCCATTGAACCCACGTGGTATTTCGTGGCTTTAATTCCAGATCTAATGGTCCTAATTCGGCGAAATTACCGTATCCTGTCGAGGAAGATCCAGGACCACCTTGTAACCAAATGATCAGAGGTCTGTCCGTGGGATTCGAAACATTAGCCGTGGTATAATGTAACCACCAGAACATGTAAGAATCTGGTCTAACTGTTGAATATCCCCATTCTTGATCGGTCGGACCAAAACCTTCCCTACCTATATATTGAGAACAAAAATCGAAAAAAAAAATGTTAGTTTAGCTCTAAAAAACGTCAAAACCTTTTTTGAACCAGAAAAACTAGTTACTAGTTCTCAAGATAGATACTTAATTTTGAGAAAGTGTATGCGGGTTAATGACGGGGTGAATTTCCACCCCAATTTACAACAAACGACCAGGAAAAATCAATTTCAAAATGTGGAGTTTGTGAGTTTTATGAAAGATTCCCATAAAAAGCTTTTTATGGGAATTTATAAGTTCTATATGGAGTAAAATGTATTCTATGGGGAATAAAAAGTGTCTCATACGATATAATGTTTGTTCTATGGGAAATTCCACTGGAAATGTATGAGTTCTATGGAAAATTGAGCTTTTTATGGGAATTAATAAGTTCTATATGGAGTAAAATGTATTCTATGGGGAATAAAAAGTGTCTCATACGGTATAATGTGTGTTCTATGGGAAATGCCACTAGAAATGTATGAGTTCTATGGAAAATTGAGCTTTTTATTGGAATTTATAAGTTACATATGGAGTAAAATGTATTCTATGGGGAATAAAAAGTATCTCATACGGTATAATGTGTGTTCTATGGGAAATGCCACTAGAAATGTATGAGTTCTATGGAAAATTGAGCTTTTTCATGGGAATTTATAAGTTCTATATGGAGTAAAATGTATTCTATGGGGAATAAAAAGTGTCTCATACGATATAATGTGTCTTCTATGGGAAATTCCACTAGAAATGTATGAGTTTTATGGAAAATTGAGTTTTTTTATGGGAATTTATAAGTTCTATATGGAGTAAAATGTATTCTATGGGGAATAAAATTTGTCTCATACGATAAAATGTGTGTTCTATGGAAAATTCCACTGGAAATGTATGAGTTCTATGGAAAATTGAGCTTTTTCATGGGAATTTATAAGTTCTATATGGAGTAAAATGTATTCTATGGGGAATAAAAAGTGTCTCATACGATATAATGTGTCTTCTATGGGAAATTCCACAAGAAATGTATGAGTTTTATGGAAAATTGAGTTTTTTTATGGGAATTTATAAGTTCTATATGGAGTAAAATGTATTCTATGGGGAATAAAATTTGTCTCATACGATAAAATGTGTGTTCTATGGAAAATTCCACTGGAAATGTATGAGTTCTATGGAAAATTGAGCTTTTTATGGGAATTTATAAGTTCTATACGAAGTAAAACGTATTCTATGGGGAACAAAATATGTACTATACGATATAATGTGTGTTTTATGAGAAATTTTACTGGAAATGTATGAGTTCTATGGAAAATTGAGCTTTTTCATGGTAATTTATAAGTTCTATATGGAGTAAAATGTATTCTATGGGGAATAAAAAGTGTCTCATACGATATAATGTGTGTTCTATGGGAAATTCCACTAGAAATGTATGAGTTTTATGGAAAATTGAGTTTTTTTATGGGAATTTATAAGTTCTATATGGAGTAAAATGTATTCTATGGGGAATAAAATTTGTCTCATACGATAAAATGTGTGTTCTATGGAAAATTCCACTGGAAATGTATGAGTTCTATGGAAAATTGAGCTTTTTCATGGGAATTTATAAGTTCTATATGGAGTAAAATGTATTCTATGGGGAATAAAATTTGTCTCATACGATAAAATGTGTGTTCTATGGAAAATTCCACTGGAAATGTATGAGTTCTATGGAAAATTGAGCTTTTTATGGGAATTTATAAGTTCTATACGAAGTAAAACGTATTCTATGGGGAACAAAATATGTACTATACGATATAATGTGTGTTTTATGAGAAATTTTACTGGAAATGTATGAGTTCTATAGAAAATTTAGCTTTTTATGGGAGTTTTTAAGTTCTATACGAAGTAAAACTTATTTTATGGGGAATAAAAAGTGTATTATACGATAAAATGTGTGTTCTATGGCTCTAAAAACGTCAAAACAGTGAAGATAATAAAGTTTCAATCAATTAAACCTTTTTGGAACAAGAAAAATCAATTACTGGTTCACAAGATAAATACTTAATTTTGAGAAAGTGTATGCGGGTTAAGGACGGGGTGAATTTCCACCCCGATTTACAAAAAACGACCAGGAAAGTTCAATTTCAAAATGTGGAGTTTGTGAGTTGGCTATTGAACATTTCTCATAGTTTAAAGGGGAGCAATCGATGTATAAATGGTTGCCTACATAGTAGGTTCTATTTTCAGATATACAAACAAATTCTTTGGTAATAAAAATAAATGGATATGTTGATGTTTTTAATTAGATTTAAATGGAAATAAGACAGCTGAGTGAACAAGAAAAAAGTGTTGCTGTCTTGCTTTCGGATCCTGATGGACAGGTTGTTAACCCAAAAGTAATTAGATTCATCTTCAATACGTACCTGCAGATTTGTAAATAATAAAACATAATAATAACAGAAATCTCAACATCTTTGTCATTATTCTACTATGAAATAAATGAAATTGTTAACGTTTTATCAAAAAAACAAAAAAAAAATGTCAAAGTACTCTCCAGATAACAAAATTGATATGAGATATAAATTTTTTCGTAGTTATTCAGTCCAGACATCTATTTTTAGATGAAATAATCATCTTATGATGAAGAGGGTTGAAGATAACGAAGCCAATTCGCGAGATATAGTGTGAAACAACTATAAATTAATAATTTTAGATCGTCTACTTGACAGATAACGTATGAGGGTTCGGACCCTTCATTAAAGGGTTGAAATGGACGCTAGTGTTGTAAGGGTGCAGAAATGTTTACTTTATCACTTTGACTAATTGTTTGTTTGATGAGTTTGGTTTTCAAATGGCGTCCTACAATTCAGAAAAGGAGAATTGCAACTAATTATAGATCAGTGTTGATTTTGGGACCCAAAAAATATAAAAAAATACGGTGAAATCCATTGAAAAAATAGCCCAATTGAAGAGGGTGGGTTTTTAAAGGTAAAAACGGTTCGTGGAAAAAGTTTTATAGCAAAGTTGTATGTGTTAGAAAGATCTACAACTTTTGTATCGCAGTTTTTTCATATAACATCGAAATTTGAGTTAAAAATTCGAAAAAATCAAGTTTCTAGATTTTAATTTTGATCTTTCACAAAAAAATATTTTTTTTCCACCAAATTTGATGAGAAATTACGTTTTTATGTCTCAAATACACTGTAATTTATTGAATTTAAAATATTCACTTTTCACCCCAATTTTTCGTGGTGGAAAAAACAGTTTTTTCCAAAAATTAAGTGAGATTTTTGTACGTTGAAATCTCTACTTTCTGAAGGTGTAAAAAATTATTCATCATGGTAAATAAGATTTGGTACAGCTCTCGTATAAATAAAATCGTTTTTAAAAAATCAACCGAACCCATTGAAAATTGCAATTAATTATAGACCAGTGTTGGAACTCAAAAAATATGAAAAGTTCGATGAAATCCATTGAAACAATAGCCGAACTGAAGAGGGTGGGTTTTTAGGGGTAAAAACAGTTCATTTCGATTTATGGTAAAACTACGAGACGTATGAAAAAAATTCAAAAAAAAAGTTGTAGATAATGAAAAGATCTACAACTTTTGTATTCGCAGTTTTTTCATATACTAACATCGAAATTTGAGTTAAAAATTCGAAAAAATCAAGTTTCTAGATTTTAATTTTGATCTTTCACAAAAAAACATTTTTTTTCTACGAAATTCAGTGAGAATTTACGTTTTTATTTCTAAAATACACTGTAATTTATTGAATTTTAAATATCCGGTTTTCACCCTAATTTTTCGTGGTGGAAAAAACAGTTTTTTTCAAAAATTAGGTGAGTTTTTTGTACGTTTTGATAAAATATATAAAATCGTTAATAAATCATTAATAAAATCGTTTTGAAAAATCAATCGAACCCATTGAAAATTGCGATTAATTATAGATCAGTGTTGGAACCCAAAAAATATGAAAAATACGATTGAATCCATTGAAAAAATAGCCGAACTGAAAAGGGGGAATTTTTAAACGTAAAAACGGTTTAAAACGAATTTTGGAAAAAGTTTTATATCAAAATTTTAGATAATAGAAAGATCTACAGCTTTTATATTCGCAGTTTTTTCATATAAAATCGAAATTTGAGTAAAAAATTCAGGAAATCAAGTTTTTCGTTTTTTATTCTTATCTTTAACAAAAAAACCTTTTTTTCCACCAAATTTGGTGAAAATTTACCATTTTATGTCTTAAATACATTGTGATTTATTGAATTTTAAATATTCACTTTTCACCCTAATTTTTCGTGGTGGAAAAAACAGTTTTTTTCAAAAATTAAGTGAGTTTTTTGTACGTTGAAATATCTACTTTCTGAAGGTGTAAAAAATTATTCATCATGGTAAATAAGATTTAGTATAACTCTCGTATAAATAAAATCGTTTTTGAAAAATCGACCGAACCCATTGAAAATTGCGATTAATTATAGATCAGTGTTGGAACCCAAAAAATATGAAAAATACGATGAAATCCATAAAAAAAAAATAGCCGAACAGAAAAGGGGGAGTTTTTAAACGTAAAAACGGTTTAAAACGATTTTTGGAAAAAGTTTTATATGAAAATTTTAGATAATAGAAAGATCTACAACTTTTGTATCGCAGTTTTTTCATATAACATCGAAATTTGAGTAAAAAATTCAGGAAATCAAGTTTTTCGTTTTTTATTCTTATCTTTAACAAAAAAACCTTTTTTTCCACCAAATTTGGTGAAAATTTACCATTTTATGTCTTAAATACATTGTGATTTATTGAATTTTAAATATTCACTTTTCACCCTAATTTTTCGTGGTGGAAAAAACAGTTTTTTTCAAAAATTAAGTGAGTTTTTTGTACGTTGAAATATCTACTTTCTGAAGGTGTAAAAAATTATTCATCATGGTAAATAAGATTTAGTATAACTCTCGTATAAATAAAATCGTTTTTGAAAAATCGACCGAACCCATTGAAAATTGCAATTAATTATAGACCAGTGTTGGAACTCAAAAAATATGAAAAGTTCGATGAAATCCATTGAAACAATAGCCGAACTGAAGAGGGTGGGTTTTTAGGGGTAAAAACAGTTCATTTCGATTTATGGTAAAACTACGAGACGTATGAAAAAAATTCAAAAAAAAAGTTGTAGATAATGAAAAGATCTACAACTTTTGTATTCGCAGTTTTTTCATATACTAACATCGAAATTTGAGTTAAAAATTCAGAAAAATCAAGTTTCTAGATTTTAATTTTGATCTTTCACAAAAAAATATTTTTTTTCCACCAAATTTGATGAGAATTTACGTTTTTATTTCTAAAATACACTGTAATTTATTGAATTTTAAATATCCAGTTTTCACCCTAATTTTTCGTGGTGGAAAAAACAGTTTTTTTCAAAAATTAGGTGAGTTTTTTGTACGTTTTGATAAAATATATAAAATCGTTAATAAATCATTAATAAAATCGTTTTGAAAAATCAATCGAACCCATTGAAAATTGCGATTAATTATAGATCAGTGTTGGAACCCAAAAAATATGAAAAATACGATGAAATCCATAAAAAAAAATAGCCGAACTAAAAAGGGGGAATTTTTAAACGTAAAAACGGTTTAAAACGAATTTTGGAAAAAGTTTTATATCAAAATTTTAGATAATAGAAAGATCTACAGCTTTTATATTCGCAGTTTTTTCATATAAAATCGAAATTTGAGTAAAAAATTCAGGAAATCAAGTTTTTCGTTTTTTATTCTTATCTTTAACAAAAAAACCTTTTTTTCCACCAAATTTGGTGAAAATTTACCATTTTATGTCTTAAATACATTGTGATTTATTGAATTTTAAATATTCACTTTTCACCCTAATTTTTCGTGGTGGAAAAAACAGTTTTTTTCAAAAATTAAGTGAGTTTTTTGTACGTTGAAATATCTACTTTCTGAAGGTGTAAAAAATTATTCATCATGGTAAATAAGATTTAGTATAACTCTCGTATAAATAAAATCGTTTTTGAAAAATCGACCGAACCCATTGAAAATTGCAATTAATTATAGACCAGTGTTGGAACTCAAAAAATATGAAAAGTTCGATGAAATCCATTGAAACAATAGCCGAACTGAAGAGGGTGGGTTTTTAGGGGTAAAAACAGTTCATTTCGATTTATGGTAAAACTACGAGACGTATGAAAAAAATTCAAAAAAAAAGTTGTAGATAATGAAAAGATCTACAACTTTTGTATTCGCAGTTTTTTCATATACTAACATCGAAATTTGAGTTAAAAATTCAGAAAAATCAAGTTTCTAGATTTTAATTTTGATCTTTCACAAAAAAATATTTTTTTTCCACCAAATTTGATGAGAATTTACGTTTTTATTTCTAAAATACACTGTAATTTATTGAATTTTAAATATCCAGTTTTCACCCTAATTTTTCGTGGTGGAAAAAACAGTTTTTTTCAAAAATTAGGTGAGTTTTTTGTACGTTTTGATAAAATATATAAAATCGTTAATAAATCATTAATAAAATCGTTTTGAAAAATCAATCGAACCCATTGAAAATTGCGATTAATTATAGATCAGTGTTGGAACCCAAAAAATATGAAAAATACGATGAAATCCATAAAAAAAAATAGCCGAACTAAAAAGGGGGAGTTTTTAAACGTAAAAACGGTTTAATACGATTTTTGGAAAAAGTTTTATATGAAAATTTTAGATAATAGAAAGATCTACAACTTTTGTATCGCAGTTTTTTCATATAACATCGAAATTTGAGTAAAAAATTCAGGAAATCAAGTTTTTCGTTTTTTATTCTTATCTTTAACAAAAAAACCTTTTTTTCCACCAAATTTGGTGAAAATTTACCATTTTATGTCTTAAATACATTGTGATTTATTGAATTTTAAATATTCACTTTTCACCCCAATTTTTCGTGGTGGAAAAAACAGTTTTTTTCAAAAATTAAGTGAGTTTTTTGTACGTTGAAATATCTACTTTCTAATGGTGTATAAAAATTATTCATCATGGTAAATAATATTTGGTATAACTCTCTTATAAATAAAATGATATTTAAAAAATCGACTAAACGTATTGAAAGTGAATAAAGCTCCGTATTTAGTATGTTAATTTCTGACTTTAAGCTGTTCGCATCTGGGGCTTAACAGAAATTTCACAGGAAGAGGTCAGCTCGGTTGAGCCTATTCCCAAACTTGATAAGCGCCGGCCATCAGTTGATCCCTTAATCTTTCCTGTAAATAGCTTCCAACCCTTGCCCACATTCCAATTGGTGTACTCTTTAAAACTAACGGGGGCATTTGTTCGACAAACATAACCCACACACTGTAATCTTTTTTAATCCCCCAGAATATTACATAGAAATATATATATATATATATATTAATTACGACGAAATTCCTTAAACGTACTAATAATATTTTAATATACGAGGTGATTTACGATATCCATCAATCTGATATGGGCATCAAACTTCTAACGAGATCGAATAACCGTTCGTCATTTATCATCCCGGCTTCGGAATAGTAGCCACTTCCGTTTGTTGATGATATTCCGCCGTTTTAAATGACCCCCCTCTTCAGCCCCCCGCCCCCCGAAACATCCACTATTTCCATTAAAGGATTATAAAGTTCGATTCAACTCTTGACAGATTTCGTCGGGAGCCTTGCCGAACAACTCCGTCCGATTCCCCCTTTTACATGTCAAAATTAATATTAGCGGATCATCAAATTCGTTCCCCCTTTTTGATCGGTTAATGTTTTAATCTTGTTACTGTCAAGTTCATCCCTCGGATTTGTTTTACCTTATTCGATGATTATTTACGAGGACAGTCAAATAATTACTCCTTATAAAACTAAAATCCGTATTGTACATTCGGGTAATCAAATACTGTCGAAATTACAAACGAATTGGATTATTAGTTTTGTTTTTCTTCGAGGGCGATCGCGGGGTTGAGAAATTAGAAGAAAATCGGGTCTAAACAAGACAAAGATCGTTCCAACTGGGGGTAAGGTTATGGCGTCGATTTTTCGGAGTTATTTTCATTAATTATCTTGAAAAAGAAAAAAACTATCAACGGCGAGTTTTAGGCGAAGTTATTGCAAATTTTGAGCGACAAAATCTAGTGAAAACGACCGAATTTGGCTAAGGAAAAGTGTTATTTCTTACGAAAGTTTCTAAAAACTGAGAAAAACAAACATAAAAATAACTAAATAAAGATATATACCACAATAAATAACAAAATTATAGGTAATTTTTAGTATTTCAATTGGCAAATGATTGTACATTTTTTTGCATTGTAAATTATCGAGCCGTTAACTAATTCTGAACGCGGAGTAAGTAAATAAAGATCCTTCTCTGCGTTCCTAACCAAGTTTATAGTTTTTTCTTCTTTTCTTTTACAAAAATAACTTTTTTCCACCAAATTTATTGAGAAATTACGTTTTTATGTCTCAAATACACTTTAATTTATTGAATTTTAAATAATCACTTTTTACCCTAATTTTTAGTCCTGAAAAATACGATGTAATTTTAATTTTTAGTATTTCAATTGGCAAATGATTGTGCATTTTTTGCATTGTAAATTATTGAGCCGTTAACTAATTCTGAACGCAGAGTAGGTAAATAAAGATCCTGCACTGCGTTCTTAATCAAGTTTTTAGTTTTTTCTTCTTATCTTTTACAAAAATAACTTTTTTTCCACCAAATTTGGTGAGAATTTACCTTTTTATGACTCAAATACACTGTAATTTATTGAATTTTGAATAATCACTTTTTACCCTAATTTTTAGTCCTGAAAAATACGATGTAATTTTAATTTTTAGTATTTCAATTGGCAAATGATTGTGCATTTTTTGCGATGGTAAATTATTGAGCCGTTAACTAATTCTGAACGCAGAGTAGGTAAATAAAGATCCTGCACTGCGTTCCTAACCAAGTTTTTAGTTTTTTCTTCTTATCTTTTACAAAAATAACTTTTTTTCCACCAAATTTGATGAGAAATTACCTTTTTTGTCTCAAATACACTGTAATTTATTGAATTTTAAATAATCACTTTTTACCCTAATTTTTAGTCCTGAAAAATACACTGTAATTTTAAATTTTAGTATTTCAATTGGCAAATGATTGTGCATGTTTTTGCATTGTAAATTATTGAGCCGTTAACTAATTCTGAACGCGGAGTAGGTAAATAAAGATCCTGCTTTACGTTCCTAACCAAGTTTTTAGTTTTTTCTTCTTATCTTTAACAAAAAAACTTTTTTCCCACAAAATTTGGCGAGAATTTACCTTTTTATGACTCAAATACACTGTAATTTATTGAATTTTGTATAATCACTTTTCACCCTAATTTTTTGTCGTGAAAAAACATTTTTTTTAATACTCTGTAATTTTAAATTTTAGTATTTCAATTGGCAAATGATTGTGCATGTTTTTGCATGGTAAATTATTGAGCCGTTAACTAATTCTGAACGCGGAGTAGGTAAATAAAGATCCTGCACTGCGTTCCTAACCAGTTTTTTAGGTTTTTATTCTTATCTTTTACAAAAATAACTTTTTTTCCACCAAATTTGGTGAGAATTCACCCTTTTTATGTCTCAAATACACTGTAATTTATTGAATTTTAAATAATCACATTTCACCCTAATTTTTAGTCCTGGAAAATACACTGTAATTTTAAATTTTAGTATTTCAATTGGCAAATGATTGTGCATTTTTTCGCATGGTAAATTATTGAGCCGTTAACAAATTCTGAACGCGGAGTAGGTAAATAAAGATCATGCTCTGCGTTTCCAATTCAAAGATGAATAAGGAAGACAAAATCAGAATTTTTAATATTTCAAAAAAAGTTTCTGCTGAGCAAATATCTAACAGCTACCCCATTGATCAGATTTATCCCTCTCGGATTATTTTTTCTGTTCCCAGACTTAGAAAATAGCTCGTTGATGGAATATTTTCCAAAAAATGAAGAAATTAATGGCTATTTTGAAGAGCCTGTCGATTTTTATGATAAAAAACTGGATGTAGTCGTTTTTTTTTATTGGATTAAGATACTTTTGAAACGTTCCTCGTATTTATAACCTTGACTACGCCTATTATATTATCAATGCAATCACAAACCGATACTCGTCGCGTGTCTAATTTTTTTAGGTTCGCAAGGCAACTATAAAAGAAAAAAATTTATAATTTTTTTCTCGCGATTCTTGAGTTTTATTTTATCCACGTTTCGAAAAGCGCTAGCTGCGATCCGAGCACCTGACGTCCGCTGTCTTGATCGGCGTGAGAACTCGAAAGGTGTGCGGGTGGACGACGGCAGCGTGACCTATGGCCCTCCGGGCCCTATTCAGAATTACCGTCTTCGTTGTACGTCGACTTCCACCGATGTAGCCAGATGTGCACGTTCACTTTTAAATATCAACATTTTCATCAGCATTATTTACATCAACATTTATACTTATTATATCTTCCTAATCGGTTTTTTTTTCGTGCCTAAAATGTCTGCTAGCTCGAGCCATTTCAACCTACAATCATCCTGTACAGTTTTCGTAGTTTTTTTTAAACATTTCTGTAGTAGTAACTTCATTTGGTCGACCACTGGGTTGCTAAACCTCGCGAATCGTACAGTCTCGTTTAAACGCCGCTACCCAACATTTTACTGTTGATAATGAAGAAGAATTCCCACCCAGAGTAGAATCTAGTTCAGTTTTTATATTATTTAGGCTAAAACCTTTCAAATAAAACTGCCAAACAAATATTTAACAACTTTGAGTCTTCAAATTACAAAAACACATACAGATGGTAGCTACCACGGTATTAAGGTCAAGCTAGATATTTTTAGGAGTATCTTCGTGATTATAAAACAATTTAAGACCATCCAGTAGATTTTCTTCAAACATTTCTTGAGTCACCAACTCATTTAATTGACCGCTGCGTTGTTGGACTCCGTAGATCGTTCAGTCTCGTTTAAACGCTGATACCCAACATTTTACTGTTGATAATGAAGAAGAAGTCCCACCCAGAGTAGAATCTAGTTCAGTTTTTATATTATTTAGGCTAAAACCTTTCAAATAAAACTGCCAAACAAATATTTAACAACTTTGAGTCTTCAAATTACAAAAACACATACAGATAGTAGCTACCACGGTATTTAGGTCAAGCTAGATACTTTTAGGAGTATCTTCGTGATTATAAAACATTTTAAGACCATCCAGTAGTAGTAACTTCATTTGGTCGACCACTGGGTTGCTAAACCTCGCGAATCGTACAGTCTCGTTTAAAATTTGCTAACCAATAAATTACTGTTCTTAACGATGGAGCAGTTTCACTGATTCGTTTCCATCTTCTGTACTGTAAATTTCTTTTCGACGTTTTATCGTGTTGTTGTAGTTTCTAAATATACTTTGAATCCAGTTCTTCGCCATTTCTCTTTGTTCAACATTCTCAATTTCTTTCGATCTTTTGAAATCATTTTATTCAATTCCTATTCCCACCATCAACGTCGACATGCGACATTAAAAATAAAAAAAAAGTTTTATTTTCAAAAATTATCAGTATGAACATATTTGATAACGAGAAACGTTTGGCAACATTGCTTCAAACTACCATAATGAGTTGGCGTCCTTGTATGTGTATGTCTAACATCAATGATCCCTCAAGTAATGGTCATGGGTGCGTGTGGGGTTCGTATAAAGTTAATTTTCTTTTTCATTTTGTTCAATACATTCTTAGATATTATAATACAGTTAAATTTAGGTCTACGTTAATAATAAATTTCGTAAAAATGTTGGAATAATCATCGACTGGTTTGACCTTCAAAATTATAAACGAGGTATTAGTTACAGGTAGCTAAATCTGGCTATTACGATGGCTAAATTATAGCTTTCTAATGAAGTACATTGTTTTAACTTTATTTGTATTTTTTTAAAACTAAAATGAAGTTTTTTTAATAATTTTTGACAAATTAATAAAAAATTGACGTTTCGACTTTTCTTCAAGTCTCAAAAGTACTCAAAAGTAATATTGAACGATGTTTAATTTGTTTTTCGATAAATCTAACCTTGAAAAAGTTATGCTCAATAATACTTGTAATCAGCGCCCTCTAAGAGACCCAAATATAAAAATTTTATTACAACGTTGCCATAACTTTCCATTTTTCTGCATAACCTAGAGGAAATCATCTTTTGGATGAGTTCATAATAATATTTATTTTAATTGTATCCACAATTCATTAAACGAATATTTTTCATATATTTTCGAATGACCTATACATACGAGGATAGTTCCAAAAGTACTCAACTAGACATGGCGGTAGATACGAAGTTTCAGGTAACTTTTTGGTAATAAAATATTTTTCTTTTTGGTTTCGAACGATGGATATACAAATAAAATTTATTTTTTCAACGAACCCATAAAAATTTTCGACGATATTTTGATTGTAATTGTGATAATGAAAATAAATTCGAGTAAAACTGCAGGATGGATAAAAAAACAATCTCTATTGTCACTAATATTAGAATTGATGGGTCATTAAATATTATTTAACATAAAAACATTTCTACCATGTATCATTTCGCTCGGCGGGACATAAAAGACCTGTCAAATCTTTATTACCCGACTGAATCATTCTTCTACAGAGACGATATCATTTCATTTCGGTAAATTTGTATAATTTTTTCAATATATAATTCATTAAACGAAGTCTTCATTACTTATTTAAAAAAACTATTAGTTTTCTTTGAATCACCCTATATAACTGATAGTATTTTCTTCTATTAATAAAACTTAGTCATAGAAACTGTCATAAATAAAAAAGAAGAAGATATACGAGGGAATTACTGAGAAATAACTTTTTTCATTGTAACTTAAATTTTTTTAAGATAAACCAACTGGTTTTGATGATAAACTAACTTTTTTTTATTGTAAATTAACTTTTTTGATAATAAACCAACTCATTTAATGATAAGCTGAGTGGTTTATGATAAACCAACTGGTTTTGATGGTAAACTAACTTTTTTTGATTGTAAATTAACTTTTTTGATGATAAACCAACGCATTTAATGATAAACTGAGTGTTTTATGATAAACCAACTGGTTTTGATGATAAACTAACTTTTTTTGATCGTAAATTAACTTTTTTTATGATAAACCAACGCATTTAATGATAAACTGAGTGTTTTATGATAAACCAACTGGTTTTGATGGTAAACTAACTTTTTTTGATTGTAAATTAACTTTTTTGATGATAAACCAACTCATTTAATGATAAACTGAGTGTTTTATGATAAACCAACTGGTTTTGATGATAAACTAACTTTTTTTGATTGTAAATTAACTTTTTTGATGATAAACCAACTCATTTAATGATAAACTGAGTGGTTTATGATAAACCAACTGGTTTTGATGGTAAACTAACTTTTTTTGATTGTAAATTAACTTTTTTGATGATAAACCAACGCATTTAATGATAAACTGAGTGTTTTATGATAAACCAACTGGTTTTGATGATAAACTAACTTTTTTTGATCGTAAATTAACTTTTTTTATGATAAACCAACGCATTTAATGATAAACTGAGTGTTTTATGATAAACCAACTGGTTTTGATGGTAAACTAACTTTTTTTGATTGTAAATTAACTTTTTTGATGATAAACCAACTCATTTAATGATAAACTGAGTGTTTTATGATAAACCAACTGGTTTTGATGATAAACTAACTTTTTTTGATTGTAAATTAACTTTTTTGATGATAAACCAACTCATTTAATGATAAACTGAGTGTTTTATGATAAACCAACTGGTTTTGATGATAAACTAACTTTTTTTGATTGTAAATTAACTTTTTTTATGATAAACCAACGCATTTAATGATAAACTGAGTGTTTTATGATAAACCAACTGGTTTTGATGATAAACTAACTTTTTTTATTATAAATTAACTTTTTTTATTATAAATTAACTTTTTTTATGATAAACCAACTCATTTAATGATAAACTGAGTGTTTTATGATAAACCAACTGGTTTTGATGGTAAACTAACTTTTTTTGATTGTAAATTAACTTTTTTTATGATAAACCAACCCATTTAATGATAAACTGAGTGTTTTATGATAAACCAACTGGTTTTGATGATAAACTAACTTTTTTGATTGTAAATTAACTTTTTTTATGATAAACCAACTCATTTAATGATAAACTGAGTGTTTTATGATAAACCAACTGGTTTTGATGGTAAACTAACTTTTTTTGATTGTAAATTAACTTTTTTTATGATAAACCAACCCATTTAATGATAAACTGAGTGTTTTATGATAAACCAACTGGTTTTGATGATAAACTAACTTTTTTGATTGTAAATTAACTTTTTTGATAATAAACCAACACATTTAATGATAAGCTGAGTGGTTTATGATAAACCAACTGGTTTTGATGGTAAACTAACTTTTTTTGATTGTAAATTAACTTTTTTGATGATAAACCAACGCATTTAATGATAAACTGAGTGTTTTATGATAAACCAACTGGTTTTGATGATAAACTAACTTTTTTTGATCGTAAATTAACTTTTTTTATGATAAACCAACGCATTTAATGATAAACTGAGTGTTTTATGATAAACCAACTGGTTTTGATGGTAAACTAACTTTTTTTGATTGTAAATTAACTTTTTTGATGATAAACCAACTCATTTAATGATAAACTGAGTGTTTTATGATAAACCAACTGGTTTTGATGATAAACTAACTTTTTTTGATTGTAAATTAACTTTTTTGATGATAAACCAACTCATTTAATGATAAACTGAGTGTTTTATGATAAACCAACTGGTTTTGATGATAAACTAACTTTTTTTGATTGTAAATTAACTTTTTTTATGATAAACCAACGCATTTAATGATAAACTGAGTGTTTTATGATAAACCAACTGGTTTTGATGATAAACTAACTTTTTTTGATTGTAAATTAACTTTTTTGATGATAAACCAACTCATTTAATGATTAGCTGAGTGTTTTATGATAAACCAACTGGTTTTGATGGTAAAACAACTTTTTTTTTATTGTAAATTAACTTTTTTGATGATAAACCAACTCTTTTAATGATAAACTGAGTGTTTTATGATGTACCAACTGGTTTTGATGGTAAACTAACTTTTTTTTTATTGTAAATTAACTTTTTTTATGATAAACCAACTCATTTAATGATAAACTGAGTGTTTTATGATAAACCAACTGGTTTTGATGGTAAACGTATAGAAACTGAATTAAATAAAATTCCAGAAAATTAAAAATAATACAATTTAGAAACAGAAAATAATATAAAGTAAGCAAGGACTAACGAAAAATTAAAAAAAAAGAAAAGGGGTTGTAATTTACCCTAATACACAAAGCGTTAACCATAATCCAAAAGATTGAACCCCATATTGAATCTAATTCTAAAATTTATAAATACAATCAGCATCGTTATTTCTTTCTTTTGTAAAATTATCTGCTTATTGTTTCATTTCATTTTTCAACTTCTATATTTTGTATTTTTTATCATTTTTTTTACTGTGGGTTGTAGTTAACTGTCAAGATCCATTCGATTTAACGTTAAGACAAAACACTACATCGATGTTCCGCTGTTGATTGATTGACGTGGCTAATGTCTTTTGTTTTTGTTCATGGTCGTCATGTAGAAGTAAATCCGATAGGTGATGATTCACCATCGAAATTGAAGATGATAAAAACATCAATATCTTTATTAATTTGATTTATTTATATTGATAGGTTGGATTTGACTATGACTATTTATTATAAACTAACTAAACTGCGTTAAACAAACTCGTTTATATACCCAAACGAATTCTCAAACATTCTATGAAAGAAATGATGTACGGCAAATTTTATATTTCCACTACAACTAGACAGGACCGGCTCCAGGGTATATTATTTCGAAAAATGTGATTGTGGATGTGAATTTTTCGATTTTCCATGTTTGGCAATTAATCTTTTCCGTCTAAAGGAAAATTGCCCTTCCTTTTTTTTATTTCTGTGTGGAAAAATCGAGCTTGAAGATCGTATAATTTTGTAATACTACCGATAAAGCAGGTGTTATATATTGCGCATAATGTTGTAATAAATTTTAAGTACCGTCGAAATGAGAGCCGTACATCATGCAAATATCTTCCAAATTGAAACCATGCATTATTTTTTTCTGTTATATGGACTTATCTACCAAATAATCCCGTAATAAATTTCGCTTTTTCGAGTTGTTGTTTATCGAAGTTAATGTTTCAAAAGTGACATGATTTAATAGCAAACAAACATCTTCTTATATACAGGATGCTACTCAACATATTAGTTTAGTATTAAAAACTGAATATCCGTGGTAATTAATATACGAGGATGGTTCTAGAAGTACCAGATTTGATCTAAAGATGGTGGTAGTTGCTTGAAAGATACCAGCCTTCAATAATGAACGTTTTTAGTTAATTTGTAAATATATTAGAAGCTGAACTATGGGTGAGACTCGTACATCGTTATCAACGGTGAAATATTGGATAGTAACGTTTAAACGAGACTGTACGATCTACGGAGATCAGCAGCGCCGTGAGAAAATAAAATCTTTTGTAATATGACGAAAAAAAACCTTTGCATCGTTTCTAATACAGACAGAAAAGTCTTTAAAACAAAAAATTCAGTGTTTTATTATGATCTTTCGAATTAACTGAATGTGATAATTCTTTACAAACATCAAATAATAATTTTGCATCGAGAAAACAGATTCGGTTGCAGTTTTGTTAAATTTTTTATACGATTTGTATAATATGATTTCTATTCCACCACTGATACCGATAAGAGTTCAATTTCAGTAAATAGGGAGTCGTCGACAAGATTAAATTTATAGTCGATTTTATGGGGCTCATAAAAATCTACTTCTTTTATCTTGTCTAACATCTTTATTGGTCTAATTTGTAGGGACTAGTTTGTACTTACAAGCTTCGACTTTTTTTAAAGTTGAAATCAATATTCATATCACGAAACAATTTGATTTCATATATAGAGCTTGAAATAAAACTATAGTCCGTTCGTTTAGGTGGATCAAACCACAGAAAATTTTGTTTAATTTATTATTGGTGAAGTTTCTTTCGCCAAAATTCAAAAACTGGGGACAACCTTAACTGATTCTGATGTTAAATTAACTTTTTCAATAGCAAAATTATTTTTTTTAATTGTTAATCATCGTATTTGATGGTAAACTAACTTTTTCTGATGATAAACTAACTTTTTTTATTGTAATTTAACTTTTTTGATGATAAACCAACTTATTTAATGATAAACTGAGTGTTTCATGATAAACCAACTGGTTTTGATGATAAACAAACTTTTTTTATTGTAAATTAACTTTTTTATGATAAACCAACTCATTTAATGATAAACTGAGTGTTTTATGATAAACCAACTGGTTTTGATGATAAACTTACTCTTTTTCATTGTAATTTAACTTTTTTTATGATAAACTAATTCTATTAATGATAAACTGAGTGTTTTATGATAAACCAATTATTTAATGATAAACTGAGTGTTTTATGATAAACCAACTGGTTTTGATGATAAACTAACTCATTTTATAATAAACTGAGTGTTTTATGATAAACCAACTGGTTTTGATGATAAACTTACTTTTTTTCATTGTAATTTAACTTTTTTTATGATAAACTAACTCTATTAATGATAAACTGAGTGTTTTATGATAAACCAACTGGTTTTGATGATAAACTAACTTTTTTTATTGTAAATTAACTTTTTTTATGATAAACCAACTCATTTAATGATAAACTGAGTGTTTTATGATAAACCAATTATTTAATGATAAACTAGTGTTTTATGATAAACCAATTATTTAATGATAAACTGAGTGTTTTATGATAAACCAACTGGTTTTGATGGTAAACTAACTTTTTTGATTGTAATTTAACTTGTTTCATGATAAACCAACTCATTTAATGATAAACTGAGTGTTTTATGATAAACCAAGTGGTTTTGTTGATAAACTAACTTTTTTTAATTGTAAATTAACTTTTTTTATGATAAACCAACTCATTTGATGATAAACTGAGTGTTTTATGATAAACCAACTGGTTTTGATGATAAACTAACTTTTTTTATTGTAAATTAACTTTTTTTATGATAAACCAACTCATTTAATGATAAATTGAGTGTCTTATGATATACCAACTGGTTTTGATGATAATTTAACTTTTTTTTATTGTAAATTAACTTTTCTGATAATAAACCAACTCATTTAATGATAAGCTGGGTGGTTTATGATAAACCAACTGGTTTTGATGCTAAACTAAATTTATTTGATTGTAAATTAACTTTTATGAGAAATTATGAGAAATTTATGTATTTGGTTATAATTTTTTCATTATTAGAGCCTTGAAGGACCTTTAGATCTCATGATATACGAAAAAATCCCAGTATTGAGAGATTATATATATGTATATGTACTTTAATAGATTTTGTACCACATTTTTTAATAAAAAAAAACTTTATAACAGTGTATTTTCATCATAAAACGCGACAGTCACCGATATTTTTTCGAATGTTTCCAACACAAAAGAAATTTGAACAATTGACCACCGACGCGGTTGTTATCTCTCCTGTCACTTGTCATCTACACCCTCCAAATAACAAATGAACTCCATTTTTATGGTGACTTTATACATCAAGCCTCCTTCGATCTAAATGACAATACTCGGGTCGTTAGATTCCGCTGTGCAACAAAATAAGCCTCATCTCTCTTTCTTTTAGTCGATCCATTTTATTTTTTTATTCAACGTCGTTACGTTAAAAAATTATTTCTCATTGTCTCGATGGAGGCCGCCGCTAGATGTAACGCTCCTCTTCTGGAGCACCTGCTTAAAAATTAATGGAAACTTAAGCTTCTGGCAACCGAGCGGAAACGGAAATTGAAACAAATCATTTCGTTTTAATACTAACAATATACGTGCACACTATATATTAGAAATAGTACACTGAAGATTGTACAGGCACCTTCTCTACGGATACTGCGGATTCTGAACAATAAAAAAATTATTATATAATCAAAATTGAGGTTATAATTTATATAAAAACAACGATGTGTGTTCGAAATATCTAGAATTAACCTAGAAATTTATAATTGCAAAAGATGAGAAGTTAATTGATTCGTAGTTGATTCCCAAATATAAAATTCCAAATTAAAGTGCATATTTCAGAAGAAAATGGAGTCATTTTCTACTGGAATTGAAATATCATACAATGGTTACAAAATCATTATTAGTCTCTTCCAAATAAATTAGAATTTCTAAAAACTGAATACACTGTTTGTAGTACCACTACACCATCAGTCATAATTACACTGTTTGAAGCGCGTTTCGACGAGACTGAAGACTGTTTACACCACCACTATACCTAAACTCGTAATTACACTGTTTAACGCGCGTTTCGACGAGACTGTAAACTGTTATCGTCTTCATAGACTTTTTTGTTTTTTATACTTGGCGTAGAAGTATTTTTTTCGAAAAGTAGAATGGATAGTTGTTCAATTCTTTGGTAAAGAAGATCTTTATCCCACAATCGACTTTACGTGGATTATTAAAGCAAAGAAATAGCTTTTTAGATTTGATTTCTATCAATATATGATATTTCTTCGGGGAAAATGTCACCCTTATAAAAATTTTTAATTTATAAAGGGTGGTACTAAATGAAATTCACGAAAGATGAAGATAAAGTAGACGAAATCTTCAAAAATAATATAGAAGAAAACGATTTTGCTTTTTGAGATGCTCAGCTACAAGCAGCGTTAATTATATTGAGAAATATTCGTTTTTACGCGAAAAATCTGTTAACTAAAATAATAAATTATGAAAAGTCATGATTTGGGATGTAACCTGGTTAACCGCCGATGAATGTACATAGAGGAGGCGGCGCTATTTATGCAAATGAGTAAACAACCGAATTTGGTTTTACAAATATATCATTATTATTTATTTAACGATTTTTTTAATGTCGAAACAGTTATTTCTTCACAGTTTATTATAAATAAATATCAATATCTAATTATTAATTCAAGATAGTCAAAATGGGAGTGGATCGAGTCGAATATTTTATTCGATTGTCCGAAACTAGAACGAAAACTTTTGAATAAAATAACTCAAGTATTTCAAGAAAATGTTTTCGTCACTCAAATTATCAAACTGAAGTGAAGATGAAAGCCACTGCAATATAAAGTAGACGGAATTGAATCAGAAGAAGTTTCCACTATCCAAACAAAATATTAATGAAAGTAAAATTGAAATAAACATGAAATTATCCGGGAAAAGACAAGTTACATTGACTGTCAAAAGTTTTCTATTCCATACAATTGATTTTTTGTACGAGAATGATTCCAGAAGTACCTGACTTGACCTAGAGATGTCGGTAGTGGCTTAAAAAATATTAAAAGTATTAGAAAAGTTCATGGATTGATGAGATTCAGATTTGTTGGTTATAACTTCGCACAGACTTTTATCGTTTGTAATTCCTAGTGTAAATTTTTTTCTAACCGTTTCTTTATCGGAGTTTACAACCTCGGTAATCACCCGGATGCTAATTCGATGATCTGCACGCACGATTTGGTTGATTTTGGTCGTTGTTTCCGGAGTTGGGGAGATCTGGGAGTTGGTTATATTCAGTGCTCTTTCAGACCTCAATACACTACTCAAAAATACGCCCGCGAGATACAGAATAGGCCTCTAGAAACAATTCTTACAATTTAACGAAAAATTTGAGATTGATATGTTATTGCAATGACCAAAATTGATGAATTAATGTTTGAATTGCAACCTCATGCATACTATTCATCAAATTTATCTTCCTAAGTTTATTTTCTATTCGTAGATTTTGTGGTTAAAGATGGTGATGTCATTGAACGTTGCTGGGAAATGTATATTGAGCTAAAAGGAGATTACAATGGAAAATAAATAGAATTTTCGTGTTTTCTTTGTTGGTACTTTTGGTACCTTCCTCAAACTACTAATCGTATCAACGTTGATTAATTTTTGAGTCAAAATTCAAAAACTGGGAACAACTTTAACTGATTTTGATGGTGAATTAACTTTTTTATGGTAAACAGAGTTTTTTTCATGGTAAATTAATTTTGTGAATGGTAAATTGAATTATTTCGATGGTAATCTTACTTTTTGATAGTATATCAACTTTTTTTGATACTAAACAACTTTTTCTGATGGTAAACTAATTCATTGATGGTAAATTAACTTTTTTGATGGTAAACTTACATTTTTCGATTGTTAATCAACGTATTTGATGGTGAACTAACTTTATATGATGGTAAATTTATTTTTGTGAATGATAAATCAAATTTTTTTATGGTAAACTCACTGTTTTTGGTGGTAATTCAACTTTTCTGAAACTAAATTAGCTGTCTCAAAGGTAAACTTCGTTTTTTATTTGTTAATACAATCATTTAATAGTAAACTAATTTTTTTTTAAGGTGAAGCAGCTTTGTGAATGGTAAACTGAATTATTTCTGATGGTAACCTTACTTTTTTCATGGTATCACATCTTTTTTTGATACTAAATCAACTTTTTATTGATTAATTAACATTGTTTGATTGTTAATCATCGTATTTGATGGTAAACTAACTTTTTTTGATGGTAAATTAATTCTGTGAATGGTAAATTGAATAATTTCGATGGTAAACTCACTTTTTTCATGGTATTTCAACTTTTTTTAATACTAAATCAACTTTTTATTGATTAATTAACATTTTTTGATTGTTAATCAACGTAATTGAGAGTAAACTAACTTTTTTTGGTGGTAAATTGATTTTGTGAATGGTAAATTGAATCATTTCGATGGTAAACTCACTTTTTTCATGGTATTTCAACTTTTTTTGATACTAAATCAACTTTTTATTGATTAATTAACATTGTTTGATTGTTAATCATCGTATTTGATGGTAAACTAAATTTTTTTGATGGTAAATTAATTCTGTGAATGGTAAATTGAATCATTTCGATGGTAAACTCACTTTTTTCATGGTATTTCAACTTTTTTTGATACTAAATCAACTTTTTATTGATTAATTAACATTTTTTGATTGTTAATCAACGTAATTGAGAGTAAACTAACTTTTTTTGATGGTAAATTAATTCTGTGAATGGTAAATTGAATCATTTCGATGGTAAACTCACTTTTTTCATGGTATTTCAACTTTTTTTGATACTAAATCAACTTTTTATTGATTAATTAACATTGTTTGATTGTTAATCATCGTATTTGATGGTAAACTAAATTTTTTTGATGGTAAATTAATTCTGTGAATGGTAAATTGAATCATTTCGATGGTAAACTCACTTTTTTCATGGTATTTCAACTTTTTTTGATACTAAATCAACTTTTTATTGATTAATTAACATTTTTTGATTGGTAATCATCGTATTTGATGGTGAACTAACTTTATATGATGGTAAATTTATTTTTGTGAATGATGAATCAAATTTTTTTATGGTAAACTCACTGTTTTTGGTGGTAATTCAACTTTTCTGAAACTAAATTAGCTGTCTCAAAGGTAAACTTCGTTTTTTATTTGTTAATACAATCATTTAATAGTAAACTAATTTTTTTTTAAGGTGAAGCAGCTTTGTGAATGGTAAACTGAATTATTTCTGATGGTAACCTTACTTTTTTCATGGTATCACATCTTTTTTTGATACTAAATCAACTTTTTATTGATTAATTAACATTGTTTGATTGTTAATCATCGTATTTGATGGTAAACTAACTTTTTTTGATGGTAAATTAATTCTGTGAATGGTAAATTGAATCATTTCGATGGTAAACTCACTTTTTTCATGGTATTTCAACTTTTTTTGATACTAAATCAACTTTTTATTGATTAATTAACATTGTTTGATTGTTAATCATCGTATTTGATGGTAAACTAACTTTTTTTGATGGTAAATTAATTCTGTGAATGGTAAATTGAATCATTTCGATGGTAAACTCACTTTTTTCATGGTATTTCAACTTTTTTTGATACTAAATCAACTTTTTATTGATTAATTAACATTGTTTGATTGTTAATCATCGTATTTGATGGTAAACTAAATTTTTTTGATGGTAAATTAATTCTGTGAATGGTAAATTGAATCATTTCGATGGTAAACTCACTTTTTTCATGGTATTTCAACTTTTTTTGATACTAAATCAACTTTTTATTGATTAATTAACATTTTTTGATTGTTAATCAACGTATTTGAGAGTAAACTAACTTTTTTTGGGGGTAAACTAATTTTGTGAATGGTAAATTGGATCATTTCGATGGTAAACTCACTTTTTTCATGGTATTTCAACTTTTTTTGATACTAAATCAACTTTTTATTGATTAATTAACATTTTTTGATTGGTAATCATCGTATTTGATGGTGAACTAACTTTATATGATGGTAAATTTATTTTTGTGAATGATGAATCAAATTTTTTTATGGTAAACTCACTGTTTTTGGTGGTAATTCAACTTTTCTGAAACTAAATTAGCTGTCTCAAAGGTAAACTTCGTTTTTTATTTGTTAATACAATCATTTAATAGTAAACTAATTTTTTTTTAAGGTGAAGCAGCTTTGTGAATGGTAAACTGAATTATTTCTGATGGTAACCTTACTTTTTTCATGGTATCACATCTTTTTTTGATACTAAATCAACTTTTTATTGATTAATTAACATTGTTTGATTGTTAATCATCGTATTTGATGGTAAACTAACTTTTTTTGATGGTAAATTAATTCTGTGAATGGTAAATTGAATCATTTCGATGGTAAACTCACTTTTTTCATGGTATTTCAACTTTTTTTGATACTAAATCAACTTTTTATTGATTAATTAACATTGTTTGATTGTTAATCATCGTATTTGATGGTAAACTAACTTTTTTTGATGGTAAATTAATTCTGTGAATGGTAAATTGAATCATTTCGATGGTAAACTCACTTTTTTCATGGTATTTCAACTTTTTTTGATACTAAATCAACTTTTTATTGATTAATTAACATTTTTTGATTGTTAATCAACGTATTTGAGAGTAAACTAACTTTTTTTGGGGGTAAACTAATTTTGTGAATGGTAAATTGGATCATTTCGATGGTAAACTCACTTTTTTCATGGTATTTCAACTTTTTTTGATACTAAATCAACTTTTTATTGATTAATTAACATTTTTTGATTGGTAATCATCGTATTTGATGGTGAACTAACTTTATATGATGGTAAATTTATTTTTGTGAATGATGAATCAAATTTTTTTATGGTAAACTCACTGTTTTTGGTGGTAATTCAACTTTTCTGAAACTAAATTAGCTGTCTCAAAGGTAAACTTCGTTTTTTATTTGTTAATACAATCATTTAATAGTAAACTAATTTTTTTTTAAGGTGAAGCAGCTTTGTGAATGGTAAACTGAATTATTTCTGATGGTAACCTTACTTTTTTCATGGTATCACATCTTTTTTTGATACTAAATCAACTTTTTATTGATTAATTAACATTGTTTGATTGTTAATCATCGTATTTGATGGTAAACTAACTTTTTTTGATGGTAAATTAATTCTGTGAATGGTAAATTGAATCATTTCGATGGTAACCTTACTTTTTTCATGGTATCACATCTTTTTTTGATACTAAATCAACTTTTTATTGATTAATTAACATTGTTTGATTGTTAATCATCGTATTTGATGGTAAACTAAATTTTTTTGATGGTAAATTAATTCTGTGAATGGTAAATTGAATCATTTCGATGGTAAACTCACTTTTTTCATGGTATTTCAACTTTTTTTGATACTAAATCAACTTTTTATTGATTAATTAACATTTTTTGATTGTTAATCAACGTATTTGAGAGTAAACTAACTTTTTTTGGGGGTAAACTAATTTTGTGAATGGTAAATTGGATCATTTCGATGGTAAACTCACTTTTTTCATGGTATTTCAACTTTTTTTGATACTAAATCAACTTTTTATTGATTAATTAACATTTTTTGATTGGTAATCATCGTATTTGATGGTGAACTAACTTTATATGATGGTAAATTTATTTTTGTGAATGATAAATCAAATTTTTTTATGGTAAACTCACTGTTTTTGGTGGTAATTCAACTTTTCTGAAACTAAATTAGCTGTCTCAAAGGTAAACTTCGTTTTTTATTTGTTAATACAATCATTTAATAGTAAACTAATTTTTTTTTAAGGTGAAGCAGCTTTGTGAATGGTAAACTGAATTATTTCTGATGGTAACCTTACTTTTTTCATGGTATCACATCTTTTTTTGATACTAAATCAACTTTTTATTGATTAATTAACATTGTTTGATTGTTAATCATCGTATTTGATGGTAAACTAACTTTTTTTGATGGTAAATTAATTCTGTGAATGGTAAATTGAATCATTTCGATGGTAAACTCACTTTTTTCATGGTATTTCAACTTTTTTTGATACTAAATCAACTTTTTATTGATTAATTAACATTTTTTGATTGTTAATCAACGTAATTGAGAGTAAACTAAATTTTTTTGATGGTAAATTAATTCTGTGAATGGTAAATTGAATCATTTCGATGGTAAACTCACTTTTTTCATGGTATTTCAACTTTTTTTGATACTAAATCAACTTTTTATTGATTAATTAACATTTTTTGATTGGTAATCATCGTATTTGATGGTGAACTAACTTTATATGATGGTAAATTTATTTTTGTGAATGATAAATCAAATTTTTTTATGGTAAACTCACTGTTTTTGGTGGTAATTCAACTTTTCTGAAACTAAATTAGCTGTTCCAAAGGTAAACTTCGTTTTTTATTTGTTAATACAATCATTTAATAGTAAACTAATTTTTTTTTAAGGTGAAGCAGCTTTGTGAATGGTAAACTGAATTATTTCTGATGGTAACCTTACTTTTTTCATGGTATCACAACTTTTTTTGATACTAAATCAACTTTTTATTGATTAATTAACATTGTTTGATTGTTAATCATCGTATTTGATGGTAAACTAACTTTTTTTGATGGTAAATTAATTCTGTGAATGGTAAATTAAATCATTTCGATGGTAAACTTACTTTTTTGATGGTATCAAAAATTTTTTTGATACTAAATCAATTTTTTATTGATTAATTAACATTTTTGATTGTTAAACTAACTAGTTTTGATGGTAGATCAACTTTGGGAGTGGTAAATTGAATTATTTCGATTGTAAATTTGATTTTCGATGGCATATCAACTCTTTTTGATACCACATTAACTTTTTCTGATGGTAAACTAACTTTTTTTGATGTCGCAAAGTATCTGGTAATAAATTTCGACTAAACTCACAATAAAGACCCGTATTAACATTTTGTTCAAGTTTCAGCACTTACAAAATAAAAAATTCCATCAAATTTCACTAGAAACATACAAGCAACTTTTTGAAATATAAATCCGGTTCCTCATTGCTGATTTATATATCAAAAAAAGGTTCTGTATGATCTATTCAACCTACTCATTCTATTATTGTATATACTAGAATGAAGTTTAGAAGTTTCTTAATGTTGTCTTATAGCATTTAGCTGCTAATTTATTATAAAAATCCTCAACTTTCCTTCCCACATAGTTTTCCTACACATTTTTTGCGTTATTTTACTTATAATAATGAAATTGTTTATAAAATATCATCAACTTAATACTCAGTTATAATACAATCTTTATAATCATTCTAAAACGGTTTTATTTCAATAATAAATTTCATATGAATGTATGTAATATCAATTATAGATCGAAATTAAGTTTATATTACATTTTATTGTCACAAGATGTCACTATATGTAACTTTCAATTGAAAAAAAATGGAGTTAGCAGTCAATGTTTACCTTTATTACAGTTTCCTTCTATTCCAACGTCCTCTGGTGTACGACATATCAATCATTCGCTTTTTATCTCTATTCAATCACTAATTGTTTATAATAGTAGAAACCACGTATTATAATCGAATCGTTTGACTTGGGAGGAATCTCTGAGGAGGATTTATAAATCGATTTTAGTGGAAACTACGTACGTTTCGAATAATAAATTATATTAAGAAATATATGTTTCGAGAACGTTTTGTATCAAGCAGCGGCATCTTCAATATTCATTTTCTTCATCATTAATTACATTGTCGAGTTGAAACATCGACATAAACAACTTTGACTAATGCGTTTCGGGACGACTGTACACCAGACATCATCAATCTTCAACTTTGGCAAATGTTGAAAAAAGTTCACATTTTTACCGCGTATGTAGAAGGAATTTGAAAAAGAAACTACCGCGTGTTATTTATTTATTTATATAATGATATTTACAGTTTTTTATTGACCAAATTTGACAGACTATCATAGTAACAACAATAAAAGAAGAATTTATGAATGTGATGAATGATATAAAAGAAGAAATGCTTGTTTATGTTTACGAAAATATCTTGATTCAATTCGAAAATGCTTTAGATGTCACAATATCAATTTCAATGTGTAGAAAAACAAAAAATTTTAGTTCGAAAACTACTACAAAGAAAAACGCTGCATGTACAAAGATAAAATGGCTGCTACAGCTTCGAATCAGTTAAGCATCCACCATATTGTCAAGATTTATCCCCCTGATGGATCCATGAAGAATATTTGCACAGCAAACGACTGAAAATGAATAAAATATGTATAATTAGTTTTATTATTAAAAAATACTTATATCATAATAAATTCCAATTAAACTATTTCTTTTTCAAACTTGTACACCTCGAAGACGTTTCATTTTATACTTAAACATTTATATTTATCTGGTAATACGTAAAGAAGAAGAAATATTAACGTTCAACTGGTAACAAGATATTCGTATGCAGATTTATTTGTTCAGATGTAACGATCAATCAATGTTTTTGTGTCTGTAGAGACAGATTCCAGTGAAGAATGATAGATGATGTGCCAGTACTGAGCGTGGTATTGCTCAACAAAATATTAAACGACAGTTAGAATAGTCGGTACTACTTTAGGCCGGTTTATATACCATAAATGTGGTTCTATATTTCTAAAAAACGAACTTTTTGTAGTGGTAATCACCCCCAAATGACAAAAGAAGTTATGAATTGAAAATTAGGCAAAAAGTTTTATTTGTAAATTACTTTCATAGTTCATTTTGATCTTTACTATGTAATTAAACTGAAAATACGTTAAAAAAGACATTGTTTATATAAAAGAGAGATATTTTTAATGAAAATGACGTCGCTGAATAAACTATTATCAAAATCTATTAATCCATTTATAAGAGTTGATTCTTTTAGACTTGGAACGTTTCCTTTTAGTCTTTAGTCCAATCAATATAAAAACTGATATAGATTCTATTCTAGGTGAGACTGATTATTCGTTAACAACAGTAATTTATTGGTTTAAACGAGACTGAACGATCTACGGAGTCCAACAACGCAGCGGTCTATCAAATGAGGTTGTGACTCAAGAAATGTTGAAGAAAATCCACTGGATGGTCTTGAAAATGTTTTATAATCACGAAGAAACCCTTAAAAGTATCTAGCTTGACCTAAAGATCGTGGTAGCTACCATCTGTACGTGTTTTTCTAATTTGAAGACTCAAAGTTGTTAAATATTTGCTTGGCAGTTTTATTTGAAAGGTTTTAGCCTAAATAATATGAAAACTGAACTAGATTATACTCTGGGTGGGACTTCTTCTTCATTATCAACAGTAAAATGTCGGGTAGCAGCGTTTAAACGAGACTGAACGATCTACGGAGTCCAACAACGCTGTGGTTAATCAAATGAAGTGGTGACTCAAGAAATGTCGAAGAAAATCCACTAATTTGCTCATAATAATACAAAAACTGCATCTTGAAGATATTTACATCGAGAATTTTACGAAAATAGAGTCGAACTGCACCTTATTCGTCAAATTAAGCTCCATCTGATTATTTCTTATTGCCAAACTTGAATATCGAACTTATTAAACATCGTATTGTGTTTTTTTTGTTGGACCAGGTATATATATAATATAAAATTCGTGTGCTGCCTTCTTATAGACCAGATTTAAATCATTTCGCGTATATACGTACACTCTTATTAGATGTATCTATCAAACTAAATATTGAAGACGTTCTACCTTGCATATACAAACTTTTAACCTCCCATGAACATCAAATTGACGTCTGATGAAGAAAAAAATATATTATAGACGAAATTCTTCATTTTAATATTAAATAAGCGACCTTTCGGCTTTCTTTAATAGCTGCGCTGGAGTTGTAAACGTCTGTAATTGAAAGAGTGGGAGAGATGGGTCGTAATTTATAATTCTAGACATACGTTATACAGAAACGGACTTTCTATATACTTTAAGATGAAATTCCAACTGGATATTGTAAATATAATAGTTAAATAACTAATTTTCCATAATATAGCAACGATAAAATCGAAATGGCACCAAGAGAAACAGCTCTGAGCTCTTCCTTTTCATAAGATAGCAAGGATAAAATCGAAATGGTACAAAAAACAGCTCTGAGCTCTTCCTTTTCAAAATGTAGAGATGATAAAATCAAAATAGCACTAAGAGAAACAGCTCTGAGCTCTTCCTTTTCATAATATAGCAAGGATAAAATCGAAATGGTACAAAAAACAGCTCTAAGCTCTTCCTTTTCATAATATAGCAAGGATAAAATCGAAATGGTACAAAAAACAGCTCTGAGCTCTTCCTTTTCATAATATAGCAAGGATAAAATCGAAATGGTACAAAAAACAGCTCTGAGCTCTTCCTTTTCAAAATGTAGAGATGATAAAATCAGAATAGCACTAAGAGAAACAGCTCTGAGCTCTTCCTTTTCATAATATAGCAAGGATAAAATCGAAATGGTACAAAAAACAGCTCTAAGCTCTTCCTTTTCATAATATAGCAAGGATAAAATCGAAATGGTACAAAAAACAGCTCTGAGCTCTTCCTTTTCATAATATAGCAAGGATAAAATCGAAATGGTACAAAAAACAGCTCTGAGCTCTTCCTTTTCAAAATGTAGAGATGATAAAATCAAAATAGCACTAAGAGAAACAGCTCTGAGCTCTTCCTTTTCATAATATAGCAAGGATAAAATCGAAATGGTACAAAAAACAGCTCTAAGCTCTTCCTTTTCAAAATCTAGCGATGATAAAATCGAAATGGCACCATGAAAAATAGCTCTGCTTTGTAAATATGATAATTAAGCAACAAATCTTTCGTTTACAAATACAAAAATTTTTACAACAATCATCTTACGTTGTTTAACTTAATTCTCATCTAGCCTTAACTTTGTTTAGGTGAAGGAAAATCTTGGTGAAGATCAAAGAAAGTTGCGGATTCAACTTGTGCTGTTTTGGTTATGATGAAGGCTCATTCCATCTCAATGAGGTTACCCATGAGAACTGGCTGGACGCTTTTGCTATTTTCCCATTACTTTTCTCCCTTCTCTTCATTCTATTTCATTCTCTTCTTTCATCCATCTTTTTGTTATTCATTATTCGTACAATCATACTTCACATCCCATCTGGACAACATAGTTTGAATCATGGTACCTTAGATAATCATCAATCCACTCAATGGATCTTTCCCCATGCCAATTTCTTGTAGTTTATTCCCTTATATATTCCCAATTTTATCTTTTTTCGTACTTTCCATTCTCTTCGAGCAGCAACTGTATTAAAAGCGTCCCAGTTACATTTCGTGGACTTAACCTAACATAACCTAACCTATTTCTTTGTAGAAGGGCTTGGGAGGGTTGATTTCTCAATCGAAACGTCGACCGACGCTTTCGGATAATTCCAAATGGGAAATATTTTTTTTTCTAATTTATACTTCGTGATATTTTCCTTCTAAATCTGAAAATTTTCTGTCTCTTTCTCTCTCTTGTTCCCAAATTCTTCTTTTCCCTAAATTTATTAACTTAATCAACCTTTCCATGATTACCTTTTTTCCATCTCTTTATATTTGGTATTATTGTTGTTTTTTTCAACTTTTGACGTGTCCGTAGTATATAAAAAGCAAATTAAAGAAAGTCCGGTCCATCTGTCAAATATATTAAAGTTCTTAGTCTTAAGATAATGACCATATTTTAATGTAGCGACATTTTGAAAGGTGTGTACTATGGCATGATTTCATTGTTTCGTTGACGTCTTTATATATATATATATATATTTTTTTTTATTATTTTCAAGCGATACACACACTGTGAACTCGCTAGGAATGCTGTAATAATTTTTACATCGGTTCCAGAAGAATGAAATTCGTTCGGGTTCTAACGCCGTGTAACCTGTCTGTCACTTGTCTAAATTTATTTGACAGTCTCTTATTCATCTGTCTATTACTATAAATTATTTATTAGTATTTCATTAAAACGTTGTTTAATCTTTTTAATACAAACTATTACCCAAATATTACCATTTTTAATCATACAGATATAAAAATAAAATTATCGATATCGTTGAAGATTTTGATTTAAATGTAGTACCTAACCTAAAGATGGCGGTAGTTGGAAGACGCTTAGTATTTGTTTGACAGCCGTACATTCATTTTGAAAAGATGTAAATAATGATGCTGATCTAGCAAATTTCAAAAATTCAGCAGTATTTGATGAAAATAAGAGAAAATTTATCACTTGAACAAAACGTGGATTGATGAATTTGTAAATTTAAAGATGGCCTCTCAAGTGGATTGAAAAACCCTTCAGGAAATTAAAAATTTTTGGTATTTATAAACATCGACGTTGAATTCATTTTGTAGGCATCGAAATCCACTAACAAATTGACGCAATTTTTGTATTTTTAAAGTATTTCTAATAATTTAAATATAATGAACATGTCAAAATGGTATGAAAGGTTTATTTCATCATATAGACACCCTCTAAATTTAAAAAATAAATATAGATATCGACGTGGACTCTCAAAGGATTATAATACCCACAAAAACAAAATAACGATCCACACCAAACCATATCCAATATGGCAATTAATATGCTAAACATTTTACATAAATTTTTCCCATTTGAAATTGTGAAATTCCTAATTAACAGCTTGCTGATATTTTTTTTTATTTATTTATGTCAATAGTGGTATATTCAACCAATTTTCTAGGGGGTTTAATTTGATTTTACTTTTTAATCGAGGCAGAAATCCCATTGTACTAAATGTGGCAATTACAGCGGATGTACATACACAGAAATAAAGGGAAAAACAATCTTTCTTCTTTCATCAAATTTCTTGAGGTTTTATTTTCGTTACTACATCGAAAAACAGCGTTTGGTATCTGATGTGGACGTAGGTGTTTGAATTCCACGATAAAACACAGATAAAATATTATTGGCACAAGTTCTAATCTATCCCTTTTCAAAATGTAGCGATGAGAAAATCGAAATGGTACAAGAAAGAACTCTGAGCTCTTCGTTTTCATAATATGGCGATGATAAAATCAAAATGGTACAAAAAACAGCTCTGAGCTCTTCGTTCTCATAATGTAGTGTTAAAAAAATCGAAATGGCACGAAAAACAGCTCCGAGCTCTTCCTTTTCATAAAGTAACGATGGTAATATCGAAATGGCACCATGAAAAATATCTTTGAGCTCTTCGTTTTCATAATATGGCGATGATAAAATCGGAATGGTACAAAAAACAGCTCTGAGCTCTTCGTTCTCATAATGTAGCGATAGTAATATCGAAATGGCACCATGAGAAACATCTCTGAGCTCTTCGTTTTCATAATATGGCGATGATAAAATCGAAATGGTACAAAAAACAGCTCTGAGCTCTTCGTTCTCATAATGTAGCGATGGTTATATCGAAATGGCACCATGAGAAACATCTCTGAGCTCTTCGTTTTCATAATATGGCGATGATAAAATCGAAATGGTACAAAAAACAGCTCTGAGCTCTTCGTTCTCATAATGTAGCGATAGTAATATCGAAATGGCACCATGAGAAACATCTCTGAGCTCTTCGTTTTCATAAATAAATATCAATTTTGTACATTGTGTACATTGTGACTCCAATTTTTATATTTACCGTTTGATTGCAAATTTGTCGGTATTTGTTCTACATTTTTTTCCAAATTCTGTTTATCTGTTTTTGATATTTATAAAATCATACCGACACGAAACATTTTCTTTTCTATATTCGTATTAACTTTTCTTGAACGGAAATTCCATCCAGTTTATAACGTTCTTAGGATTATTTAATCCCCTATAACATATTTCGTACGAAGTAATTTTATTATTTCTATCGAAAACTCCACCACTGACTTGGAACCATCGGTTTCTCAAGTCTACTGATAATTACCGAGAAACTGTCCATATGAAACATGGTGACTATCACTAAGGATAATTGAACGTGTGGGAGGATTTCATGCGAGCATCATTTTTCATATTCCAGGGACTGAGTCCAATTTGGAAATGGATATTGTACGAAACTAGATTTTTCAAATATTTATGCGTTCTGGAATTATAATTTCTCGTACAAGGGGTTGTATTGATCATATATATAATTATTATTGGTTTTATTTTGTATTGTACCCTGTTTCAACCCCTAAAATATGACTTTATACCTATAACTAGTAGTGATTTTTTCACTTCGGATATTGAGGGGTGTTTTTCTTCATAGAGAGCTCGTTTTTTTATAGAAATTTCAGTGGATTTTACGATTTACACGAATATAATTCGAGTAGTGAATTTTTTCATCGTAATTTTCAAAATAACGACGTTTAAATACTTTTTTATGAAGCTGAAACTAGCGCAATGATAAACGGGGTGCATTCTTTCGAAATATACATCAATTTCAACAATTATCATTAATTTTCACTCTTTTTTCCGATGGTTATTTTTGTATTTATAATACATATAATTATTATTGGTTTTACTACGTATTGTACCCTGTTTCAACCCCTAAAATATGACTTTATACCTATAACTAGTAGTAATTTTTTCACTTCGGATATTGAGGGGTGTTTTTCTTCATAGAGAGCTCGTTTTTTTATAAAAATTCCAGTGGATTTTACTCTTTACACAAATCTATTTCGAGTAGTGATTTTTTTCATCGTAATTTTCAAAATAACGACGTTTAAATACTTTTTTTTGAAGCTGAAACTAGCGCAATGATAAACGGGGTGCATTCTTTCGAAACATACATCAATTTCAACAATTATCATTAATTTTTACTCTTTTTTCTGATGGTTATTTTTGTATTTATAATACATATAATTATTATTGGTTTTACTACGTATTGTACCCTGTTTCAACCCCTAAAATATGACTTTATACCTATAACTAGTAGTAATTTTATCCCTTCGGATATTGAGGGGTGTTTCCCTTCATAGAGAGCTCGTTTTTTTATAAAAATTCCTGTGGATTTTACTCTTTACACAAATCTATTTCGAGTAGTGAATTTTTTCATCATAATTTTCAAAATAACGACGTTTAAATACTTTTTTTTGAAGCTGAAAATAGCACAATGATAAACGGGGTGCATTCTTTAGAAATATACATCAATTTCAACAATTATCATTAATTTTTACTCTTTTTTCTGATGGTTATATTTGCTTATCGCTTTAATTTCACGATGCAACATCAATAGTGTGGGTTTATAAAGGTTTCTACCTCGCTGAGAGGTTTGTAATTTAAAACATTATGCAAATTGAGTGCGCCCAAGGAATCTTGAACGAAAACGAAGTCAATTTTAATTATATCAATGCACAGATTGCCAAAATTTAGACCGAAAGAAATATATTTCTGATTTTACTTATACTATAATCAACCTTTGAAAATACAGTTTAATCAACGATTTGCGAAGATCCACATACTATTTAATGAAGTCTTACATCATTATTCAACTATTAACAAGATATTAAAGCGGATAATCACGTGGTGCTTGTCGTACTACAAAGTCTGTGTTACTAAATTTGTAATGAAGAACCAACGCTAATAATCTGAAGGAAATTCTTGGTGATTTAGCATCAAAAATCCTCTTGAATCAAAGTTAATCGTTGACGATCATTCTAGACAAATATTTTGGCCATTTTGATGTGAAAACTTCAGAAAACCACAACTGCCACACGATTAAAACAAAACCAAAACTCTCGGTTTTATAGCAAATTAGATTTATCGAAATGAATTTTTTTTTATGGTTAATTCTATTGGACTAAAAAAACCCGGTCAAGTTGTGTTTGAACTTGAATGTCCGTCGATGTAGATGAAAAATAAATTAAGGCGAAATGGGAAATTAATGCCTATAAAATTAGGTGTTTGTTACATTATGGAATTATTTGATAAATCAGAAATTTAAATTGAAGTTTCTCACGACACCGCGCTCTGAATGAAAAAAGACAATGAAATTTAACGTTCATTCACCTGATTCACAACAAATCTTAAAGGTATTGATCGATAATTTGAATTATGCAACAATTAAACCATAACCTCAAGTTGTGTGCAACCAAGAATGTCGTCATCTCCTTGGTTCTCTCCAATCAACTCTAAAATCGTTGGCTGAAGATGGTTTCCATTGTACCTGGTGCCCTACGAACTGTTTGTTATCAGGACCTAGTTTTTTTTCGTATTTTGAGAACCATATAGCTGTTTCTACTTCAAAATCTTAGAATCGAAGATCCAGGACACCATCTACGTTTATTTATTTACTTACTTAGGTTCATCAATAAAAAAATTGCTCTATCTAAGCTTCCAATACCTTTATAAGTTTTTAACTTTCGTATAGAAACTACTCCGAAGAAATTTCAAGATCTTGCAGCTTGTTTCTGTTAAAAGCGTACCAATCGATAACCAAAAGCATCTACAGTTCAAAAAAAATCGAAAATTTCGAATAAAAAATAATTTAAAAGAAAAACTGTCTACAAAATAAAACTAAATATGAAAAAAAAAAAACGATTGTTCTGGAATTAGTTTTAGAAATGTGGTAAAACATCTTTTCGTGGAAATTTTTGTATAATTTATCGATAATATCATTAATTAATTTCGTGATAATACGCAATTCAAGTTTTAAACTACAATTAATTAAACTTTGTATTATTCCTTATATTTATTTTGTCGTATTAAAACTAACGCCCTCCGACTTATAAATACAAGTGAATAAACTTCTAGTTTATATAAAAGCGAAATAATACAAAGTTTCTAAAGAAAATATCTCACCTAGAAACGATCCCTCTAATTAATTCAACATTAACATTTGAAGAGGCTTCTTGTTGTATCCCGATTCTCCCGAATGGCACCTCGTCGTTAAAAGGAAAACGCTTTCGGAGGAAATGGACTGGAAATACCGATATGACGAAGCTATGCCTCCTTGATATTTTCTAAAGATACTCATTATAATCTCATTATCAGATATGATTTGCATTTTGTGTGTGACGGTTTATTTCAATGGAGGGTTTTACCACATAATATATTAATCAGATATAAACATATGTATGTTTTACAGACTGTATCTCGCTAATTTCGAAACAGAAAACACCGTCTCGAGGCACTGGTTTTACTAATACAGTCCAAAAATCGGTTAATAAGTCCAAAATGTAATTGTCCATTCATTTTGGAAGCAATTAATCAATTGAAACATCGATTTGTGTGGATTTGAATGGTATCTGAGATAAAAAAAAACACTTCCGAGCTTTGAAAACAGATTTTCCTTCGAGAAATTATGTAAAGAAAATAGTTTTATAAACATATTACTCATATTTATATTTCGTGCTGCTCGGTCTATATCAGCGACGAGTTTTTCCAGTAAGAAAAACGTGATGAATTAACCACCGTAGATATTGAACTTTTTATTTGTAAATCCGCCACTGCACTCGGAAATATATTTTTTATTTTACCTCGTATAAAAACTGAATATTTACCCACTCATTTCAGGTTGTTGTGATAAAATAAAAACCCCCCTGGGGCTTATATATATATAAAAAATGATCCAATCTGGTCCATATGTCGAGATGCCTTCAAGTGATACACTTGAGGTCCTTGTCATTATGCAATTAAATTTAATTGTTTTTGGACTAAATCAGCACAATCCATCGGCGTTTTTTTACCTACTGTTTAGCATAACTGTCCATTTTTTTTATAAATGAAATAATCGATGTTGATTATTAACTTTATCCTGAACCAGAATGTTATTTGTTGTTGTTTTTTTTAGCATTATCCTTTTTCGGGGATTGAACTCGAATTTTTTGAACAACAACAAGATTAACCATTCCGAGTTATCCCAGAACTTCTTCATACTCTTCTGGATTGAGAATCTGAGTCCTTTTTTATCGAATCCTGTGGAAAATTAAGTTTAAAAGGTAAACAACTAGTGAAGGATCATGGAGGAACTATTTGGTCATTTTGGTCGATTTGGATTTGGTCGATTTGGAAACTAAACCTCAATTCTGATCTCAAAATACACTAGGAAGTGCCGGGATTTGCTTCGAAACAATTCAATATCAAGAAATATCAAACTCAATTTTGAAAAAATATAGATTTTGCTCAAAAAGCCAAGGATTTTCTGCACTACAACAAGACGAACCATTCCGAGTTATCCTAGAACTTCTTCATACTCTTCTGGATTGAGAATCTTGTTCTATTTTATCAAATCCTGTGGAAAATTAAGTTTAAAAGGTAAACAACTAGTGAAGGATCATGGAGGAACTATTTGGTCATTTTGGTCGATTTGGATTTGGTCGATTTGGAAACTAAACCTCAATTCTGATCTCAAAATACACTAGGAAGTGCCGGGATTTGCTTCGAAACAATTCAATATAAAGAAATATCAAACTCAACTCTGAAAAAATATAGATTTTGCTCAAAAAGCCAAGGATTTTCTGCACTACAACAAGACGAACCATTCCGAGTTATCCTAGAACTTCTTCATACTCTTCTGGATTGAGAATCTTGTTCTATTTTATCAAATCCTGTGGAAAATTAAGTTTAAAAGGTAAACAACTAGTGAAGGATCATGGAGGAACTATTTGTTCATTTTGGTCGATTTGGATTTGGTCGATTTGGAAACTAAACCTCAATTCTGATCTCAAAATACACTAGGAAGTGCCGGGATTTGCTTCGAAACAATTCAATATGAAGAAATATCAAAATCAATTTTGAAAAAATATAGATTTTGCTCAAAAAGCCAAGGATTTTCTGCACTACAACAAGACGAACCATTCCGAGTTATCCCAGAACTTCTTCATACTCTTCTGGATTGAGAATCTGAGTCCTTTTTTATCAAATCCTGTGGAAAATTAAGTTTAAAAGGTAAACAACTAGTGAAGGATCATGGAGGAACTATTTGGTCATTTTGGTCGATTTGGATTTGGTCGATTTGGAAACTAAACCTCAATTCTGATCTCAAAATACACTAGGAAGTGCCGGGATTTGCTTCGAAACAATTCAATATGAAGAAATATCAAAATCAATTTTGAAAAAATATAGATTTTGCTCAAAAAGCCAAGGATTTTCTGCACTACAACAAGACGAACCATTCCGAGTTATCCTAGAACTTCTTCATACTCTTCTGGATTCAGAATCTTGTTCTATTTTATCAAATCCTGTGGAAAATTAAGTTTAAAAGGTAAACAACTAGTGAAGGATCATGGAGGAACTATTTGTTCATTTTGGTCGATTTGGATTTGGTCGATTTGGAAACTAAACCTCAATTCTGATCTCAAAATACACTAGGAAGTGCCGGGATTTGCTTCGAAACAATTCAATATGAAGAAATATCAAAATCAATTTTGAAAAAATATAGATTTTGCTCAAAAAGCCAAGGATTTTCTGCACTACAACAAGACGAACCATTCCGAGTTATCCTAGAACTTCTTCATACTCTTCTGGATTGAGAATCTTGTTCTATTTTATCAAATCCTGTGGAAAATTAAGTTTAAAAGGTAAACAACTAGTGAAGGATCATGGAGGAACTATTTGTTCATTTTGGTCGATTTGGATTTGGTCGATTTGGAAACTAAACCTCAATTCTGATCTCAAAATACACTAGGAAGTGCCGGGATTTGCTTCGAAACAATTCAATATGAAGAAATATCAAAATCAATTTTGAAAAAATATAGATTTTGCTCAAAAAGCCAAGGATTTTCTGCACTACAACAAGACGAACCATTCCGAGTTATCCCAGAACTTCTTCATACTCTTCTGGATTGAGAATCTGAGTCCTTTTTTATCAAATCCTGTGGAAAATTAAGTTTAAAAGGTAAACAACTAGTGAAGGATCATGGAGGAACTATTTGGTCATTTTGGTCGATTTGGATTTGGTCGATTTGGAAACTAAACCTCAATTCTGATCTCAAAATACACTAGGAAGTGCCGGGATTTGCTTCGAAACAATTCAATATGAAGAAATATCAAAATCAATTTTGAAAAAATATAGATTTTGCTCAAAAAGCCAAGGATTTTCTGCACTACAACAAGACGAACCATTCCGAGTTATCCTAGAACTTCTTCATACTCTTCTGGATTCAGAATCTTGTTCTATTTTATCAAATCCTGTGGAAAATTAAGTTTAAAAGGTAAACAACTAGTGAAGGATCATGGAGGAACTATTTGGTCATTTTGGTCGATTTGGATTTGGTCGATTTGGAAACTAAACCTCAATTCTGATCTCAAAATACACTAGGAAGTGCCGGGATTTGCTTCGAAACAATTCAATATGAAGAAATATCAAAATCAATTTTGAAAAAATATAGATTTTGCTCAAAAAGCCAAGGATTTTCTGCACTACAACAAGACGAACCATTTCGAGTTATCCCAGAACTTCTTCATACTCTTCTGGATTGAGAATCTTGTTCTATTTTATCAAATCCTGTGGAAAATTAAGTTTAAAAGGTAAACAACTAGTGAAGGATCATGGAGGAACTATTTGGTCATTTTGGTCGATTTGGATTTGGTCGATTTGGAAACTAAACCTCAATTCTGATCTCAAAATACACTAGGAAGTGCCGGGATTTGCTTCGAAACAATTCAATATGAAGAAATATCAAACTCAATTTTGAAAAAATATAGATTTTGCTCAAAAAGCCAAGGATTTTCTGCACTACAACAAGACGAACCATTCCGAGTTATCCTAGAACTTCTTCATACTCTTCTGGATTGAGAATCTTGTTCTATTTTATCAAATCCTGTGGAAAATTAAGTTTAAAAGGTAAACAACTAGTGAAGGATCATGGAGGAACTATTTGGTCATTTTGGTCGATTTGGATTTGGTCGATTTGGAAACTAAACCTCAATTCTGATCTCAAAATACACTAGGAAGTGCCGGGATTTGCTTCGAAACAATTCAATATGAAGAAATATCAAACTCAATTTTGAAAAAATATAGATTTTGCTCAAAAAGCCAAGGATTTTCTGCACTACAACAAGACGAACCATTCCGAGTTATCCTAGAACTTCTTCATACTCTTCTGGATTGAGAATCTTGTTCTATTTTATCAAATCCTGTGGAAAATTAAGTTTAAAAGGTAAACAACTAGTGAAGGATCATGGAGGAACTATTTGGTCATTTTGGTCGATTTGGATTTGGTCGATTTGGAAACTAAACCTCAATTCTGATCTCAAAATACACTAGGAAGTGCCGGGATTTGCTTCGAAACAATTCAATATAAAGAAATATCAAACTCAATTTTGAAAAAATATAGATTTTGCTCAAAAAGCCAAGGATTTTCTGCACTACAACAAGACGAACCATTCCGAGTTATCCCAGAACTTCTTCATACTCTTCTGGATTGAGAATCTGAGTCCTTTTTTATCAAATCCTGTGATGAAAATTAAGTTTAAAAGGTAAACAACTAGTGAAGGATCATGGAGGAACTATTTGTTCATTTTGGTCGATTTGGATTTGGTCGATTTGGAAACTAAACCTCAATTCTGATCTCAAAATACACTAGGAAGTGCCGGGATTTGCTTCGAAACAATTCAATATGAAGAAATATCAAACTCAATTTTGAAAAAATATAGATTTTGCTCAAAAAGCCAAGGATTTTCTGCACTACAACAAGACGAACCATTCCGAGTTATCCTAGAACTTCTTCATACTCTTCTGGATTGAGAATCTTGTTCTATTTTATCAAATCCTGTGGAAAATTAAGTTTAAAAGGTAAACAACTAGTGAAGGATCATGGAGGAACTATTTGGTCATTTTGGTCGATTTGGATTTGGTCGATTTGGAAACTAAACCTCAATTCTGATCTCAAAATACACTAGGAAGTGCCGGGATTTGCTTCGAAACAATTCAATATAAAGAAATATCAAACTCAATTTTGAAAAAATATAGATTTTGCTCAAAAAGCCAAGGATTTTCTGCACTACAACAAGACGAACCATTCCGAGTTATCCCAGAACTTCTTCATACTCTTCTGGATTGAGAATCTGAGTCCTTTTTTATCAAATCCTGTGATGAAAATTAAGTTTAAAAGGTAAACAACTAGTGAAGGATCATGGAGGAACTATTTGTTCATTTTGGTCGATTTGGATTTGGTCGATTTGGAAACTAAACCTTAATTCTGATCTCAAAATACACTAGGAAGTGCCGGGATTTGCTTCGAAACAATTCAATATGAAGAAATATCAAACTCAATTTTGAAAAAATATAGATTTTGCTCAAAAAGCCAAGGATTTTCTGCACTACAACAAGACGAACCATTCCGAGTTATCCCAGAACTTCTTCATACTCTTCTGGATTGAGAATCTGAGTCCTTTTTTATCAAATCCTGTGGAAAATTAAGTTTAAAAGGTAAACAACTAGTGAAGGATCATGGAGAAACTATTTGGTCGATTTGGATTTGGTCGATTTGGAAACTAAACCTCAATCTCAAAAATATCAAACTCAACTTGATATCACGACCAAGAAATGAAGCGTTGACCAAAAGATCTTGCGTCAAAGGGTCTGCTCGGATTTCTTTGAAAGGTTAGAAAAAAGATCTGCTTCGAAAAGGACCCAATTTGAGTCGGTAGAATCACAGTTCCTGAAGACCCTCACCAAAGAGGACTTCCAGTACTGTTTGGATCAATGGAACAAACGTATGGAAAGTAACCAGTCTCGTTATTTAATAGCCAGACCTTGTAATGGCTCTGGACAAAAATTTGACACAAATAACTCGCTTAATAAGCCCATAAAACTCAATTAAACATGTTGCGGTTTTTTATTAGAATTTCGTAGATAATGTTTTTGAACAAGCACGCAATGAGTTGTTTTACCTTGTATTAAAAAGTCTGTCCCATAAAATCGAATCTGCCAAGTCTATAATTTGAGTTAACGACTAGAAAATAATTGACTAGTTTGCATTTTTCTATTTTATTTTATAACCAATTTCAAGTGGAGAAATTCGCTGCACGATTCGTAGATGTCGCCCGGTTCTTTAGAACGATTTGAATTTTTCTTTTTTCCTTCCATATTATCGACAACTCATCCTCAAGATCATCTTCATTTTTGACCGTATTGGCGTAGCACAGGATTTTGATTTTCTAATACCTTTGTTGACATTTCACTTTGATATCACCTAGGAAGGCTATGACTTTATTATGTCTAACGTATAGTCCAGATCTGGTAATCAGTGACTTTTGGTTATAAGGTTATATGAAAAAATGATCGCAATTGATTAATAAACTCGATTTTTGGCTGAAGTGTTTTTCTTAATTATTCAGACGATTAGATACTTTGAATACTGATAATTATAGTAACAACTTTGATAAAAACATTAAAGACCTAAATGGAATTATAAATTATAAATAAAAACCAAAAAAAAAACGTTTATTCAAGCAATCAATTGAATGAAAATAATTCGTTCAAGTACAATTCGATTGAAATCGATTAATTTGAAGTCATTCGATTCAAAACAACCAATGAGCTTGACGAAATGTCAAAACTGTTTATTAAAAATCTTTTTTAAGCTTGTTACACATAAACAACAAACCTCCGGCTAGTTTTCAAGGGAAAAAATTTGTATTTCTTTGAATATTAATTGTTTAACGAACCATTTCAAACAAAACCACACAACAAACCTTACAGCGGCCGTTTTTAAACGAACAGTTTAATTATTCTGATCCATTTCACTAAAACTCAACTCAAAGTCTTCTAGTTTGTACTTAAGTTGATTTGGTAGATGCCTTAAAAGTTTAGCTTCCTAATAATCATGTTTGGAATCTGTGCTGGCCAGTACATAGTAGTTCTAGTTGATTAACAAGAAAATTAATTACGATTCAATTAATAGAGAATGTATACAAAAATATGGACTCGTCATTCCAAATTCTACCCGACGAAACAATCTGAAACTCGTGCTGGAAAACGCGACGTTAAATTAGTTTCCAAGAGACGTTGATACGAATTCAAATTCTATTCGAATCGATTTTTTTTTTGATAATAAATGTATTAAGTTTTACCTCGTCCGTCATAAGTAGAATTTTTCTTTTCGATTCGATATATATATATATATGTTAGTTTATGGCATAATTGCTATTCAGAACATGAACTTTCAGCTATAACTTTTCGGACCCCATAAAAGTCGAATAAAAAGTTCTAATAATAAACCCCGAAGCACCTCCACGCTTCCTGCACATACTAGTTCCATTCGCCGGAAGCCATCATACCAATAATAATTTCCATAAATCGTTGAGTCTATTGATTGAATTTTTTTGCGTAGGAAAAAATATTAGACCACGTTTCGAACCCTCTAATCATTATTAACTACAAAAGATTACCGAAAAAAATTAATATTTATATTGTTTTACGAGGTCTGGTTATTAAATAACGAGACTGGTTACTTTCCATACGTTTTTTCCATTAATCCAACCAGTGCTGGAAGTCTTCTTTGGTAAGGGTCTTCAGGAACTCTGATTTACCGCTTTGATCGACTCAAATTGGGTCCTTTTCGAAGCAGATCTTTTTTGTGACCTTTCAAGGAAGTCCGAGCAGACCCGTTGGAGCAAAAGCTTTTGGTCAGGAGTCTTTATCAGTGTTTTCGACGACCTGCACGCAGAGAATTGTCCCCAAAAGACTTTAGACTACAATTTATAGCACTTGGTCGAAGTTTTTGGCTGTTGGTGTACCATCCAGAATTGACTGTACTACGTTGCTTCAACCAAAAGCCGACGCCATAAACTTCGTCTTAAAAACGTCTTTCGAAGCAACATCATTGAATTTTTTCAACAATTATCTACACCAATTTACCAAGGTAGTAGTTTAGTTCATAGTCCGATCTTACTCGTAAATTCCCTAAATTTAGCGACGAAATCTTCAAGTTGGCAACACTTGAATGGAACGCAGGAACGATTGGAACAACGTCGCCATCTCAGTTTTAGTATTGGAGGTTAGATGCATGGAGAAAAACCAAAAAAGGAAAATTACATTAAATCTTTCTAATTATCGGTTAATTCGTTAAATCCTTTATTGGTATGGATGGAAATCTCGCCCAGGGCGCTGGTACCGTTCAAACCAACCCCGATCCACAGCGAACAAATCTCGTTGGCGAAATTTATCCTATGGATGAAGATGGTGTGACTGAGACTTGAAGACGTCTTGGCAAAGATTTATTTTCAGTTTACAAAAGGAACGCCGACGTGTACCGTTTGTCTTCTACGCGAGTTTATTTAATGTAGTGTTCAAACAAAGCTGGTCAATAAGAAACGGCAGTCAAGACGAGTTGCAGGCGGTCCACGGCTATTTAAGATACAATTGTCGTTTTCTTACGATAAATTTTACTAATCTTATCTTTGAAATTGAATGATTTGAGAGTCGCTTTCGCGCGACCGCTTATTAAAGGTAGCTACTGATTTTAGTCGTTTGAAACATGGACGTAGACAATTCAGTTTACTTAGTAAACTCGACTCGACAGCCATAATTAATATTAGAAGAAGAAAAAAATGATTTTTTGATGATATTACATTGGAATCGTTGACTCTGAAATCGCCGAAACTTAAAATTTGATCATATTAGAGGTCTGGTTATTAAATAACGAAACTGCGTGTTCAAGCCAACGGACTGATGATTTGACTTCCCTAGCGATGTTATTTAGGACCAAAATTTACGAATATACGAGGCCTAGTTATTAAATAATGACCCTGTTAGTGTAAAACTATGTTTCCAGATGTAGTTTGCGACAGGCAACTTTCTCGATATAGTTAACGTTCTCAATGGATGAAACGTTTTGATTTTGGAAACGAAAAATAGATAAAAGAGCGTCAGATCTGCGGTAGTAACAATTTTAGGAAGTTAAGCACTATGTGTGCAAAGTATCCTGGTTCAATAATAAACGCTCAAATGAATCCAGACGAAGAAATCAAGTTTACAAACAGAAATGTAAACCTTCAAGTCGAAATACGATTCATGTATGATAAGTACTGATGTATGGAGTGGAGACTGTGACCTCGAAAGCTCAAATGATCAAAAAACTTGAGACGTGGCTCTATAGATGCATCCTGGAGTTACCCTGGACTGACAGAATCACCAGCGACGAAGTACTAAGACGTAATGGTGGCAAAAAAGCTTTTGGTAATTGTTAAACATAAATCTAAATGTCCACGTCAGATTAGGATTCATGGAATGTTATGTGTGGTCAGTACTGCTGTAGAAAGTGGAAACTTTGACCTCGAAAGCTCAAATGATCAAAAAACTTGAGACGTGGCTCTATAGATGCATCCTGGAGTTACCCTGGACTGACAGAATCACCAGCGACGAAGTACTAAGACGTAATGGTGGCAAAAAAGCTTTTGGTAATTGTTAAACATAAATCTAAATGTCCACGTCAGATTAGGATTCATGGAATGTTATGTGTGGTCAGTACTGCTGTAGAAAGTGGAAACTTTGACCTCGAAAGCTCAAATAATCAAAAAACTTGAGATGTGGCTCTATAGATGCATCCTGGGCTGACATAATCACCACTGACGAAGTACCAAGAGGCATTGGTCGTAAAATAAAGCTGTTGACAATTATTAAACAAAAATCTAAACCTCCACGTCAGAATTGGCTTCATGTGTGGTCAGTACTGCTTACTGAGTGGAAACTTTGACCTCGAAAGCTCAAATGATCAAAAAACTCGAGATGTGGCTCTATAGATAGATCCTGGACTGACATAATCACCAATTACGAAGTACTAAAAGGCAAAAATCTAAACCTACACGTCAGAATTGGCTTCATGTGTGGTCAGTACTGCTTACTGAGTGGAAACTTTGACCTCGAAAGCTCAAATGATCAAAAAAATTGAGATGTGGCTCTATAGATAGATCCTGGACTGACATAATCACCAATTACGAAGTACTAAAAGGCAAAAATCTAAACCTACACGTCAGAATTGGCTTCATGTGTGGTCAGTACTGCTTACTGAGTGGAAACTTTGACCTCGAAAGCTCAAATGATCAAAAAAATTGAGATGTGGCTCTATAGATAGATCCTGGACTGACATAATCACCAATTACGAAGTACTAAAAGGCAAAAATCTAAACCTACACGTCAGAATTGGCTTCATGTGTGGTCAGTACTGCTTACTGAGTGGAAACTTTGACCTCGAAAGCTCAAATGATCAAAAAAATTGAGATGTGGCTCTATAGATAGATCCTGGACTGACATAATCACCAATTACGAAGTACTAAAAGGCAAAAATCTAAACCTACACGTCAGAATTGGCTTCATGTGTGGTCAGTACTGCTTACTGAGTAGAAACTTTGACCTCGAAAGCTCAAATGATCAAAAAAATTGAGATGTGGCTCTATAGATAGATCCTGGACTGACATAATCACCAATTACGAAGTACTAAAAGGCAAAAATCTAAACCTCCACGTCAGAATTGGTTTCATGTGAGGTCAGTAGTGCTTACTGAGTGGAAACTTTGACCTCGAAAGCTCAAATGATCAAAAAAATTGAGATGTGGCTCTATAGATAGATCCTGGACTGACATAATCACCAATTACGAAGTACTAAGAGGCAAAAATCTAAACCTCCACGTCAGAATTGGTTTCATGTGAGGTCAGTACTGCTTACTGAGTGGAAACTTTGACCTCGAAAGCTCAAATGATCAAAAAAATTGAGATGTGGCTCTATAGATAGATCCTGGACTGACATAATCACCAATTACGAAGTACTAAAAGGCAAAAATCTAAACCTACACGTCAGAATTGGTTTCATGTGTGGTCAGTACTGCTTACTGAGTGGAAACTTTGACCTCGAAAGCTCAAATGATCAAAAAAATTGAGATGTGGCTCTATAGATAGATCCTGGACTGACATAATCACCAATTACGAAGTACTAAAAGGCAAAAATCTAAACCTACACGTCAGAATTGGTTTCATGTGAGGTCAGTAGTGCTTACTGAGTGGAAACTTTGACCTCGAAAGCTCAAATGATCAAAAAAATTGAGATGTGGCTCTATAGATAGATCCTGGACTGACATAATCACCAATTACGAAGTACTAAGAGGCAAAAATCTAAACCTCCACGTCAGAATTGGTTTCATGTGAGGTCAGTACTGCTTACTGAGTGGAAACTTTGACCTCGAAAGCTCAAATGATCAAAAAAATTCAGATGTGGCTCTATAGATAGATCCTGGACTGACATAATCACCAATTACGAAGTACTAAAAGGCAAAAATCTAAACCTACACGTCAGAATTGGTTTCATGTGTGGTCAGTACTGCTTACTGAGTGGAAACTTTGACCTCGAAAGCTCAAATGATCAAAAAACTCGAGATGTGGCTCTATAGATAGATCCTGGACTGACATAGTCACCAATTACGAAGTACTAAGAGGCAAAAATCTAAACCTCCACGTCAGAATTGGTTTCATGTGAGGTCAGTACTGCTTACTGAGTGGAAACTTTGACCTCGAAAGCTCAAATGATCAAAAAAATTGAGATGTGGCTCTATAGATAGATCCTGGACTGACATAATCACCAATTACGAAGTACTAAAAGGCAAAAATCTAAACCTACACGTCAGAATTGGTTTCATGTGTGGTCAGTACTGCTTACTGAGTGGAAACTTTGACCTCGAAAGCTCAAATGATCAAAAAAATTGAGATGTGGCTCTATAGATAGATCCTGGACTGACATAATCACCAATTACGAAGTACTAAAAGGCAAAAATCTAAACCTACACGTCAGAATTGGTTTCATGTGTGGTCAGTACTGCTTACTGAGTGGAAACTTTGACCTCGAAAGCTCAAATGATCAAAAAACTCGAGATGTGGCTCTATAGATAGATCCTGGACTGACATAGTCACCAATTACGAAGTACTAAGAGGCAAAAATCTAAACCTCCACGTCAGAATTGGTTTCATGTGAGGTCAGTACTGCTTACTGAGTGGAAACTTTGACCTCGAAAGCTCAAATGATCAAAAAAATTGAGATGTGGCTCTATAGATAGATCCTGGACTGACATAATCACCAATTACGAAGTACTAAAAGGCAAAAATCTAAACCTACACGTCAGAATTGGTTTCATGTGTGGTCAGTACTGCTTACTGAGTGGAAACTTTGACCTCGAAAGCTCAAATGATCAAAAAAATTCAGATGTGGCTCTATAGATAGATCCTGGACTGACATAATCACCAATTACGAAGTACTAAAAGGCAAAAATCTAAACCTACACGTCAGAATTGGTTTCATGTGTGGTCAGTACTGCTTACTGAGTGGAAACTTTGACCTCGAAAGCTCAAATGATCAAAAAACTCGAGATGTGGCTCTATAGATAGATCCTGGACTGACATAGTCACCAATTACGAAGTACTAAGAGGCAAAAATCTAAACCTCCACGTCAGAATTGGTTTCATGTGAGGTCAGTACTGCTTACTGAGTGGAAACTTTGACCTCGAAAGCTCAAATGATCAAAAAAATTGAGATGTGGCTCTATAGATAGATCCTGGACTGACATAATCACCAATTACGAAGTACTAAAAGGCAAAAATCTAAACCTACACGTCAGAATTGGTTTCATGTGTGGTCAGTACTGCTTACCGAGTGGAAACTTTGACCTCGAAAGCTCAAATGATCAAAAAAATTGAGATGTGGCTCTATAGATAGATCCTGGACTGACATAATCACCAATGACAAAGTACTAAGAGGCATTGGTCGCAAAATAAAACTGTTGACAATTACGAAGATTAAGGAAAAAGAAATTTTGGTTTTTGGATCATTTGCTTGAGTTTACCGCTTCATATCGAAGTCGTACTGAAGAAGTGGGTCCTCCGAGTCGCGTAGCAGCTCTTCCCAAACAGTTTACAGTGATTGACAATCTTCTAGAAGGTTTTTTAAAACTATTTTTGCACAGAACTTTCCAATCTTGAATTAAAATTACTTAGCGATCGACAATCGACAATCCTAGTTGAAATTACACACTTCGAGTTATCAAATTATCTAATTTGATTAATGTAGTTCGAGATTTAGTTTCCTGAAGTCTTCGTAGTTAGTGAAAATATTTTGATTTTATGTGTGTTTATGAAAAGATCTTCTCCTACTTCAATGGAGTCGGCGAGTTAGTTTACGACTCGGCATTGTGTTTATAAAATACGTGGCCGACTCTCACTGAAGACGTTAATATTTTATCGTCGAAACTTTGCTCATTTCTTTTCGCATGTAAACAAGAGACAATGAGTCAGATTTATACGGAATTGCGAATTTTAACTTCCTTTCAATGGAATTATCGGTTTTTTTATACGTATTTCGACTTAATTAGATACTTAGTTGAGCCATTTTGGTATTATACTATATTATTAGTGTTGGTATATTTCCAAAAAAGGTTTTCGCCACGATTTGTTGTTGTTTTTGATTCTATATGTTAAATTTTCGAAAAAATCTTCGCTCTATTGTTGAAATTTCAGTTAGAACTTATCTCTAAACTTATATTAATGACTACAAACAATTTTGAAACTTGATATTTTTATATTGAATATTTAATATACGAGGATCGGTCCAGAAGTACCTGGCACAACAAAGGAAAATTTAATTTTCAACGTAATCCCTTTTTAATTATATATACTGTTGATATTACCACGTTATTGTGAAAAAAATTGATCGTAGAGGTATTTTATTTAATCTGGGAACAGAAAATAATCCAAGGGGGCTAAATCTGGCGATTAGGCAGCGATTCAAAGTTTAATTTATTAATTTCGGTAGTTGTAATAACGGTGGATAGTATTGATGAAACAAAACGGTTGGTTTTTATTGATTTTTTCGCCAAAATACTCCTTTTATTCTTGTGATGGTTCTATGGTTATGAAACGGTGCAAAAATTCTGTAAAACACTCGATGGAAACGCTGTGTTTGTTCGATTGAGAACAAACCGTGCACCCATCTTGTACACAGCTTTCTTGTACTGAATTCTCAATTAAAATTAGATGTACAGCACATTTTGGAATGTCTACTATATTAGCTAGCTCGCGCACTTTAAGTCGACGATTACCCAGAACCGTTTTTTGAATTTTTCAAGCAATTACCGCTATGTCTCGGTCTAGGTCTAGTTAATTCTGGAACCACCCTCGTATACTTAAAAAAAATACATTTTACTTTGTATAATTAGTTATTCGAACCTCTGTGAGTTGTAGTTTCATTAAAATTTTAATTTTCTTTGTGGAATGTCACTTTAGAATTGGGAACAAAGATGAAAATGTTCATTTTGTGAAACGTGTAGGTGAAAATTGAAAATGTCGTTAATTTACAGTGAAGTTCGGATAATATAACATGAAAATTGAATTGGAAAACTTTCATCCTGATGAGATAATATTCAAGCGAATTGTAGATAATGTCATTGTTTCAAAATATTTCAAGATTTGTTTTTTTTTTCGCTTTTTTTAAATGATTTTTCATAGAAACGTTTCGATATCGTGTAGTCCAATGTAGAAGGTATTGATGTTGATTTAAATACCAGTTTTTTTTTCAAATAATCTAGTGCATAAAATTCCCTACATCATTAACGTATTTGTATGTTTTTCTTTCGGAAATTTAAACTCGAAATTTCTCATTTTCTAACGCTCCCTTTAAACTATTGATTTATTTTTGGAAAAACACCATAATTCACTTAAAAATCTTTTCGAAATAGATACGGCGTTGCTTTTAAACGAGATATTTTCGGAATATTTAACGGTTTGTTACTTTAAATGACATGAAGATGTTTATTCAAGAAAAGAAAAACTGACGGAGACTGAATATTCACGTTGATAATTCGAGTGGAATTTCTTAATTACTACGATGTGTAAAAAAATTATCGTCATCATTTTACGTACATAGTTTCCTTCCAAGGTTCTTTGTGGAATTAAAAACTCCGAAGGTAATCTGACTTTCTTTTTTTTGATACTAGAACTGAATCTGTACCAGTCGATGGAAGGATATTGTTGAAGGGGTGCTAACGAAGAACTGGATTACTGGATAACAACATTTATAGACTTTATACGAACTTCACTGTGTTTTTATGTCGATTTTTAGACATATTCGTTAGAGCTACACCTAACCCATCCTATCTACCATGATGTATTACGGTCTGGGTACGTTGGGCGACCGCGACGTTATAAATACACTTGTCAAAATTTCAATTTCCCGAAACTGCGTTCCATTCAGTAACCCATCGCCGCCGATATGCAAATTTATAAGGATTTTCTTTTTTATTTTTCATTCGCTCAATCGTCTAAATACACAACTATATATCTAATATATTTGTTACATTTCACTTGATTTAGAGAACTATATCGAAATGTTGATTCCAGAAGTACCTGGTCTGATCTAAAGATGATGATAGTCGCTTGAAATATACCAAACATGCATCAAAATCATTAATCCATCCGTTTAAACGAGACTGTAGGATCTAGGGAGATCAGCAGCATACCAAAATACATAAATATTGAAAAAAATCCACTGGATTCTCATCTACTGAAAGTGTGTGAGTTACTATATATTTGTTTACATTTGTATCATCGAAATAAATTCAAGTTTCTTAAAAATCATTAGAAATTTTACTTAATTTAGAGAACTATATCGAAATGTTGATTCCAGAAGTATCTGGTATGATCTAAAGATGATGGTAGTTGCTTGAAATATACCAAACATGCATCAAAATCATTAATCCATCCGTTTAAACGAGACTGTAGGATCTAGGGAGATCAGCAGCCCATTGGCATACCAAAATACATAAATATTGAAAAAAATCCACTGGATTATCGTCTACTGAAAGTGTGTGAGTTACTATATATTTGTTTACATTTGTATCATCGAAATAAATTCAAGTTTCTTAAAAATCATTAGAAATTTTACTTAATTTAGAGAAATATATCGAAATGTTGATTCCAGAAGTACCTGGTATGATCTAAAGATGATGGTAGTTGCTTGAAATATACCAAACATGCATCAAAATCATTAATCCATCCGTTTAAACGAGACTGTAGGATCTAGGGAGATCAGCAGCCCATTGGCATACCAAAATACATAAATATTGAAAAAAATCCACTGGATTATCGTCTACTGAAAGTGTGTGAGTTACTATATATTTGTTTACATTTGTATCATCGAAATAAATTCAAGTTTCTTAAAAATCATTAGAAATTTTACTTAATTTAGAGAACTATATCGAAATGTTGATTCCAGAAGTACCTGGTCTGATCTAAAGATGATGATAGTCGCTTGAAATATACCAAACATGCATCAAAATCATTAATCCATCCGTTTAAACGAGACTGTAGGATCTAGGGAGATCAGCAGCATACCAAAATACATAAATATTGAAAAAAATCCACTGGATTATCGTCTACTGAAAGTGTGTGAGTTACTATATATTTGTTTACATTTGTATCATCGAAATAAATTCAAGTTTCTTAAAAATCATTAGAAATTTCACTTAATTTAGAGAAATATATCGAAATGTTGATTCCAGAAGTACCTGGTCTGATCTAAAGATGATGATAGTCGCTTGAAATATACCAAACATGCATCAAAATCATTAATCCATCCGTTTAAACGAGACTGTAGGATCTAGGGAGATCAGCAGCACACCAAAATACATAAATATTGAAAAAAATCCACTGGATTATCGTCTACTGAAAGTGTGTGAGTTACTATATATTTGTTTACATTTGTATCATCGAAATAAATTCAAGTTTCTTAAAAATCATTAGAAATTTCACTTAATTTAGAGAAATATATCGAAATGTTGATTCCAGAAGTACCTGGTATGATCTAAAGATGATGGTAGTTGCTTGAAATATACCAAACATGCATCAAAATCATTAATCCATCCGTTTAAACGAGACTGTAGGATCTAGGGAGATCAGCAGCACACCAAAATACATAAATATTGAAAAAAATCCACTGGATTATCGTCTACTGAAAGTGTGTGAGTTACTATATATTTGTTTACATTTGTATCATCGAAATAAATTCAAGTTTCTTAAAAATCATTAGAAATTTCACTTAATTTAGAGAAATATATCGAAATGTTGATTCCAGAAGTACCTGGTCTGATCTAAAGATGATGGTAGTTGCTTGAAATATACCAAACATGCATCAAAATCATTAATCCATCCGTTTAAACGAGACTGTAGGATCTAGGGAGATCAGCAGCACACCAAAATACATAAATATTGAAAAAAATCCACTGGATTATCGTCTACTGAAAGTGTGTGAGTTACTATATATTTGTTTACATTTGTATCATCGAAATAAATTCAAGTTTCTTAAAAATCATTAGAAATTTTACTTAATTTAGAGAACTATATCGAAATGTTGATTCCAGAAGTACCTGGTATGATCTAAAGATGATGGTAGTTGCTTGAAATATACCAAACATCCATCAAAATCATTAATCCATCCGTTTAAACGAGACTGTAGGATCTAGGGAGATCAGCAGCCCATTGGCATACCAAAATACATAAATATTGAAAAAAATCCACTGGATTATCGTCTACTGAAAGTGTGTGAGTTACTATATATTTGTTTACATTTGTATCATCGAAATAAATTCAAGTTTCTTAAAAATCATTAGAAATTTTACTTAATTTAGAGAACTATATCGAAATGTTGATTCCAGAAGTACCTGGTCTGATCTAAAGATGATGATAGTCGCTTGAAATATACCAAACATGCATCAAAATCATTAATCCATCCGTTTAAACGAGACTGTAGGATCTAGGGAGATCAGCAGCCCATTGGCATACCAAAATACATAAATATTGAAAAAAATCCACTGGATTATCGTCTACTGAAAGTGTGTGAGTTACTATATATTTGTTTACATTTGTATCATCGAAATAAATTCAAGTTTCTTAAAAATCATTAGAAATTTTACTTAATTTAGAGAACTATATCGAAATGTTGATTCCAGAAGTACCTGGTCTGATCTAAAGATGATGATAGTCGCTTGAAATATACCAAACATGCATCAAAATCATTAATCCATCCGTTTAAACGAGACTGTAGGATCTAGGGAGATCAGCAGCATACCAAAATACATAAATATTGAAAAAAATCCACTGGATTATCGTCTACTGAAAGTGTGTGAGTTACTATATATTTGTTTACATTTGTATCATCGAAATAAATTCAAGTTTCTTAAAAATCATTAGAAATTTCACTTAATTTAGAGAAATATATCGAAATGTTGATTCCAGAAGTACCTGGTCTGATCTAAAGATGATGATAGTCGCTTGAAATATACCAAACATGCATCAAAATCATTAATCCATCCGTTTAAACGAGACTGTAGGATCTAGGGAGATCAGCAGCCCATTGGCATACCAAAATACATAAATATTGAAAAAAATCCACTGGATTCTCGTCTACTGAAAGTGTGTGAGTTACTATATATTTGTTTACATTTGTATCATCGAAATAAATTCAAGTTTCTTAAAAATCATTAGAAATTTTACTTGATTTAGAGAACTATATCGAAATGTTGATTCCAGAAGTACCTGGTATGATCTAAAGATGATGGTAGTTGCTTGAAATTTACCAAACATCCATCAAAATCATTAATCCATCCGTTTAAACGTGACTGTAGGATCTAGGGAGATCAGCAGCCCATTGGCATACCAAAATACATAAATATTGAAAAAAATCCACTGGATTATCGTCTACTGAAAGTGTTTGAGTTACTAGACATAATAGTCATTGCAAAAAGTGTTATACATCGCTTATTAACTGAAGCTTTAGACATGAAAACATCCAAGTAAAGGAACTGAAGAGATACCAAAGAAGAATAAAACTAAAACCTAGAAAAAATCTTTAGCACGACCTGTAATTGGTGAAACAAGACTAAAATATCATTTATTAGAGATCTTACGAATCCGAGAATTGAATTGATCTCAATTAGGAACTGCAAAAATGAAGTCTAAGCCCATTGAAGTGGAAAACTATTAAAAATAGTTGCGGGGGTGGTAAATCATTGTTTAATTTAATTTAAATTGATAATTGTTGAGAATTTTTATGGTTTTTTTTATATCGAAAGTGGCTACCAACCAAAAATGTACAGTTAACTTTTAATAATAAGAATCGAATCGTTAAATTGACCATCGAAAATTGTCGTACCTCTAGGCAATATAAAATGCTCCCCTTTTGCATATTTATGAAATGAATAATAATGTTTTACATATTCATAATATTACGTATAATTATATAGAACATCCGAAATAAAAAACCACCTGGATTCTTACGCTTATCAATATTTTCATCTTTTACATCTCTACGTGGACATTAGTCAATCGCTCGATTTTTATTTATACCGGGGGCGATACGGAATTAATTTATTCAATACATTCCGTAATATTTTGGAACTTAACCTCAAAATTTATCTATTTTTTCAATACAGCCGTGCTTGTAGAAGTAGAAGTCTTTTGTTTCTAACTAGATAGTAGTCTGGGGGCTAGATCTGGACTATACACTAGACGATGAACCATTAACCGATTGGACTGACTGTTGTGTCTTTGGACAATTCTGACGTGGTTCAACGACTGCAAACCGTTCAAATGATAATCGTCACGTTGTTGTTTTTGAAAAAAAACTTTCTAAACTAACCTAACCAAACCAATTCGTGGTCAATAGAACGATCAGAACGTTCACCATCAACTTTTCGATGGATCAGAATTCACATAACACTTTTTTAGCCATCGCTGTGCTTGTACAGTATTCTTTTTATCAATAAATCGACGAATCCCTCGTGTTTCGAAAGTAGCTTCACTTAGACAGCTGTCATTTTTTTCTAACCAATCGACATGTCATCGAATTTGACACGTAGTTTTTTTAAAGTTGGTACTTCCTGAACGTCATATAAATTTGACAGTAGTAACGCCATCTGTGTGTGATTTTCGTCACTATAATCATCAGAAGGTACTGTTGGAGTTAAATCGTGACTGGGAGTTGTATAGAAGGATTGATTGGGACAAAAAATTGATAGCATCAATCTCCAATCGACTATGTGAGATCAAGATAATCCTGGACTGAGATATAGTTAGATATATGTCTAGTTTTCACTTTGATTTATAAAGAACAGCTTTTATATCTCAATTAGTAGCTTGTTAATACATATGTATTAATATTATTCAAATAGATTCCTTCGAAAAAGCTGCGTTCATAACCTAAAACTTTTCTCGTTTTAATTTATTCCAAAATTTACATTTTTGTCTTTCTAATTATAATAATTAGTATTTTTGATAAATAATTACAATTAATGATGATTTTTTTCAAAATTTGTCTATCACGATCTGAAAATCTACAAATCTGCATAAACCAAAATCAATTTAGATTGTACAGGTTGTCCCTGATTGTTCACCTATAACCCGGAGACTAAAGCGAAAATATAATTAAAATAATTAAAGTTTAATATCGAATATCTGAATTATTTGATAAAATAATGATGTCATTGTTCAAGTGTCATTAGTTTAATGAAAACGGCGTCGATACGAAGACATTTTGTTTTTAATTACAGTAAAAGTACGTCTATTCATTCGAGTCGAACTTTTCTTTTTTCGTTTTCCATATAAAAGAAAAGGAAAACAATTACCGCGCTTCGGATTTAAGAAATGTAAAAAGCGCGACTTTTCGCGAAATTAAACACCACAATTAAATCATCGAAATTATCCAAAAATTCAATTCGTTTAATGTATGGAATCTATTGTAAATAATTAAGTAAAGTTCGAATGTAAATTTTTGTTTAATTTCGGATCAATTCAGAATTTCGGTGTTGTTGGATCCGATTTTCGAAGCTTTTCACCTACAGCCCCCAGTGTCTTCTATGAAATTTGATCAAATATTATTCAACTTTAATTGAAATTTAATTGAAATTAGTAGAGTAAATGGAAAGAGCGAGCAGTTTCAATGATATTGAGAGAGACTTGAATGAACTTTTAATAAGAAAAATAAAGAAGATCATTTTTAATGTCCGCGAAAACATCACTATTCTCTTAAATCATAATAATAATCGAATAATCGAGTGAATAATTGATTAAATTCAAAAATATATGAATGAATAAACGAATACGTCAATGAATAAATTGAATAAACGAATAAATCGATGAATCTGATGATAAATTCGATAATAAATAAATGAATCATTGAATAATTCGATGAATAAACATGTGAATGAATGAATAAATTCGCAAATAAATGAATAAATAGGTTAATTGATGAATAAACAAATGAATCGATGAATCTGATGATAAATTCAATAATAAATAAATGAATCATTGAATAATTCGATGAATAAACATGTGAATGAATGAATAAATTCGCAAATAAATGAATAAATAGGTTAATTGATGAATAAACAAATGAATCGATGAATCTGATGATAAATTCGATAATAAATAAATGAATCATTGAATAATTCGATGAATAAACATGTGAATGAATGAATAAATTCGCAAATAAATGAATAAATAGGTTAATTGATGAATAAACAAATGAATCGATGAATCTGATGATAAATTCAATAATAAATAAATGAATCATTGAATAATTCGATGAATAAATGTGTGAATAAATAGGTTAACTATTGAATGAGCGATTGAATGGATTAATTGGCGAGTAAACATACAAAAAATGAACGTCAATATAAATTTATGGATAAATCAGTGACTACACCAATAAATAGAAGTGCCAAATGATGAATAAACGTATGAATGAATGAATAAACCCATATATAAATGACTAAATAGACTAATTTTTGAATAAATGAAGAAATCAATGAATTTATTAACGAAATCATCGATAAATGAATGAATTATCGCATATTTTAATAAATAAACGTGTGAATGGATGAGTAAATTCATAAATATATGAATGAATAAGCGAATACGTCAATGAATAAATTGAATAAACGAATAAATCGATGAATTTGATGATAAATTCGATAATAAATAAATGAATCATTGAATAATTCGATGAATAAACATGTGAATGAATGAATAAATTCGCAAATAAATGAATAAATAGGTTAATTGATGAATAAACAAATGAATCGATGAATCTGATGATAAATTCAATAATAAATAAATGAATCATTGAATAATTCGATGAATAAATGTGTGAATGAATGAATAAACTCGTAAATGAATGACTAAATGGACTAATTTTTGAATAAATGAAGGAATCAATGAATATATTAACGAAATCATCGATAAATGAATGAATTATCGCATATTTTAATAAATAAACGTGTGAATGGATGAATAAATTCATAAATATATGAATGAATAAGCGAATACGTAATGAATAAATTGAATAAACGAATAAATCAATGAATCTGATGATAAATTCGATAATAAATAAATGAATCATTGAATAATTCGATGAATAAATGTGTGAATGAATGAATAAACTCGTAAATGAATGACTAAATGGACTAATTTTTGAATAAATGAAGGAATCAATGAATATATTAACGAAATCATCGATAAATGAATGAATTATCGCATATTTTAATAAATAAACGTGTGAATGGATGAATAAATTCATAAATATATGAATGAATAAGCGAATACGTAATGAATAAATTGAATAAACGAATAAATCAATGAATCTGATGATAAATTCGATAATAAATAAATGAATCATTGAATAATTCGATGAATAAACATGTGAATGAATGAATAAATTCGCAAATAAATGAATAAATAGGTTAATTGATGAATAAACAAATGAATCGATGAATCTGATGATAAATTTAATAATAAATAAATGAATCATTGAATAATTCGATGAATAAACATGTGAATGAATGAATAAATTCGCAAATAAATGAATAAATAGGTTAATTGATGAATAAACAAATGAATCGATGAATCTGATGATAAATTCAATAATAAATAAATGAATCATTGAATAATTCGATGAATAAATGTGTGAATAAATAGGTTAACTATTGAATGAGCGATTGAATGGATTAATTGGCGAGTAAACATACAAAAAATGAACGTCAATATAAATTTATGGATAAATCAGTGACTACACCAATAAATAGAAGTGCCAAATGATGAATAAACGTATGAATGAATGAATAAACCCATATATAAATGACTAAATAGACTAATTTTTGAATAAATGGAGAAATCAATGAATTTATTAACGAAATCATCGATAAATGAATGAATGATCGCATATTTCAATAAATAAACGTGTGAATGAATAAATAAATTCGCAAATCAATGAATCTACCAATGATTTCATGAATAAATGAATGAATAATTGAATAATACGTTATACAAACGTGTAAATGAATGAATAAACTCTTAAATAAATGATTAAATTGGCTACTTGATGAATAAACGAATTCATTAATAAATGTATGAATAATTGGATACTTCGATAAATAAACGTGTGAATGAATAAATAAACTCGTGAATGAATGATTCAATGAGTTAATTGATGAATAAACATACAAAGAATGAACGTTATAATAAATTTATGAATAAGTCAGTGATTACGCCAATAAATAAAAGTTCCAAATGATGAATAAACCAAGAAATTAATGAATCTTCTGATAAATTTTTAAATAAATGAATAAATAAAGAAATTTGTAAATAAATAAATAAATGGGAGTATCTAAGACTAAATATATGAAGAGATGAATGAATACTTCGATAAATAAAGGTGTAAATGAATGAATAAATAGGTTAATTGATGAATAAACGAATAAATCAATGAATCTGATGATAAATTCAATAAGAAAAGGATAAAATATTGAATAATTCGATAAAAAAAATGGATAAACTCGTGACTAAATAAATGGATGAGTTAATTAATGAATAAATAAATAAATTCGTGAATAAATCAATGAATGATTGGATGGGTTCATCAATGGATAAAAATACAAAGAATGAACGTTATTATGAATTTATGGATAAATCAGTGAATACGTCAATCAATAAAAGTGCCAAATAATGAATAAACGTGTGAATTAATAAATAAACTCGTAAATGAATAATTAAATTGGCTAATTTATGAATAAACGAATAAATCAATGAATTTACTGACGAATTCATCAATAAATGAATGAATGATCGCATATTTTAATAAATAGACGTGTGAATGAGTGAATAAACTCTTAAATAAATGATTAAATTGACTACTTGATGAATAAACGAATTTAATCTATGAATCTACCAATGAATTCATTAATAAATGTATGAATAATTGAATACTTCGATAAATAAACGTGTGAATGAATAAATAAACTCGTGAATGAATGATTCAATGAGTTAATTGATGAATAAACATACAAAGAATGAACGTTATAATAAGATTACGCCAATAAATAAAAGTTCCAAATGATGAATAAACCAAGAAATTGATCAATCTAATGATAAATTTTCAAATAAATGAATAAATAAAGAAATTTGTAAATAAATAAATAAATAAATGGTATCTCAGATTAAATTCATGAAGAGGTGATTGATAAACGAATAAATTAATGAATCTAATAATAAATTCATTAATAAATGAATGAATGATTGAATATTTCGATAAATAAACGTGCGAATGAATAATTGAATGGTTCAATTGATGAATAAACCAAGAAATTAATGAATCTGCTAATGAATTTTTAAATAAACGAATGAATAAATAAATAAAATTGTGATTAAATAAATGAATAAAACTAAATTAATGAAGAAATAAATAAATGATTGAATACTTGGATAAATAAACGTGCGAATGGATAAATAAATGAATCTAATGATAAATTCATTGATAAATGAATGAATTTTTGAATACTACGATGAATAAATGTGTGAATAAATAAATGAATGATCGTTGTGATGAATTTATGAATAAATGTATGGATAAATACTTGTGATGAATAAATGTGTGAATGAATGGTTCAATTAATGAATTAATAAGCAAATGAATAAATACACTGATAATTTATGAAATAATAAATACGTTTACGATGTTGGAATGATTATAAATATTTATAATTCTTTGTACTACGAAATAATTGTCGTACGACTCTGTATAAGTATGTCGCCTCAAATTATATTGATGAGACGACATTTTTGTCATCTTCGCGTCCATAATTGGGTAGTACGTTTCGTCATTATTTCGGCATTTATGGCCTTATCAAAAATTCAGAAGTTAATGACAGTTTCCAGTAGCGTTTTCATCGAGCTAACGGTATATATTACGCCAATGATTAAATTGATTTCTAAAGAAATAAATTTCCCCGAAATTGTTGTATCTCATAGTTAATAAAAGTAACCCGCATAATAATCAATATTATTGTTAACTTACGTAGTCCACCAATGGCCCAAGAGCATCCAATTTATTTTCAATTACAACTAATTGGAAGTGACATCCGTATTCCACAATCAATGCCATCTTTTATCACGCCCCCTAACAAGAACCGTAAAATTTCAGTCCAAATAAAATCTAATTATAGTCCAGGGAAATTTACATAACGAATTAACTACTAAATAATATATGAAGTCGTATAAATATCCATTATACGTGATAAATATTATCGTATTTTATCTACGATTCAAATATTTATTAGATTTTATCGATTTTTATATTAAATTACAGTTTATTTTCTTTATTGTTATTTCATAATTTTCCCGTACTATAAATTATACCACCCACCCCATTATTTATGTCACTTCGTTTCCGTTATTCATATCGCTCCCCCTTTTAGTTATTAGAACATTCCCCTTGTATCCATTGTCTCGTTTGACGCTTACACAAAGACGTCTTTAGCGATTGTTCATATTTTGAATCGTCGATACGACTCCCTGCAATCGATTGTTGGGCGAAACATCGATTGCAACACGCCTGTCAAACAGATTTCGTCACCGATTTAATTGAATGATTCATTCGATTAATTGAAATCCGACAAACGCATCTCTCGATTTAATTTTTGTTTAGCAATATTCTATGGTTAATAATGATATAGGTTAAGTTATGATATAACCTCAATCGTGAAATTAACCGTTTCCGAGCAACAAACTTCCGAAACTCCCGTCAATTAGACATATTTTCCTCTATAAAATGTAATGATGTGAGAAATTCATGTCTCTGGTTAAAAAATTAGTTCAAGATGAACCCCGATCGGTTAGAGGTGTGGGACATGTGAGTAAATGTAAAATAATTCAAAAAACCAAACAAGAATTACTACAACAACAGAAACATCTCGAACCAAAGGATTTAATAGATGTTTGTACTAATATAAAAGAAGAAAAAGAAAATTGTAAAGAATCCATCGAACCGTGTTTTGATAATAATCGACATAAAACAAATAATTGCGATAAATTTCGACCCCCCAAACCCCCCGGAGATGGTAGTACGAACAAATCTAGTATATTGGAATTACCGCCTTTGGGAGCTAAACATGCTAAAATTTTAGCTCATTTTATGCCCAGTATCGGCTGTTTCGTGTTAGCTGGTACTCTTTGTGGAATCTACATATGCGAATGGAAAGATGTACTGCAATATCTTCCTTATTATAATGGCAAATACGAAATTGAAACAACGAATAAAAATAAAATGAAATAAAAAAGTTATTATCAAAAGTAATAAATTCGCACTAATTATTTTAATCATATTTAATTGATAGTGAACAAAACTTGACTCGAAATTTATGTTTGAATAGAGGAAAATCGAATATACAGGGTGAAATAATCGTGCGTCGAATTTTATTACAAATAAACCCCTGAATACATCATTTTTTGAAAAATTGATTATCGAATAATAGTATCTGTCATATGTCAAATGTATACAGCAATTGGGCGATTTTTCGCGTTGCTTCTATATATTCTATTTCGTCATTATGGAAAACATAATGTTTCTACATATAGATACATTTAATTTAATTTGATACGGTCACTATCAATAACAAAGAAATTCGTATTTAATCGTTAAATCTTGTTAGAATTTTATTACAAATGAACCCCTGAATACTTTATTCACTTTTTGAAAAATTGATTATCGAATAATCGTACCTGTCATATGTCATATTCACACAGTAATTAGGAGATTTTTCGCGTTGCTTTTCTCATATTTTATTTCGTCAATATGGAATGTTTCGTCAGACACAAACATTAAATTTAATTTGATACAGTCACCATCAACAACAAAGAAATTGAAACAACAAATAAAAATAAAATAAAATAAAAAAGTAATTATCAAAAGTAATAAATAAATAATGAATTCGTACTAATTATTTTAATCATATTTAATTGATAGTGAACAAAACTTGACTCGAAATTTATATTTAAGTAGAGGAAAATCGAATATACACAAATATACAGGGTGAAATAATCGTGCGTCGAATTTTATTACAAATAAACCCCTAAATACCCTATTTACTTGTTAAAAAATCAATTATCGCATAATTTTACCTGTCATATGTCATATTCACACAATAACTAGGAGATTTTTCGCGTTGCTTTTCCCATATTTTATTTCGTCAATATGGAAAACATAATGTTCCTACATATAGATACATTAAATTTAATTTGATACGGTCACTATCAATAACAAAGAAATTTGTATTTATTCGTTAAAATTTGTTAGAATTTTATTACAAATAAACCCCTTAAATACTCCATTTACTTGTTAAAAAATCAATTATCGAATAATTGTACCTGTCATATGTCAAATTTACACAGTAATTAGGCAATTTTTCGCGTTGCTTTTCTCATATTTTATTTCGTCAATATGGAATGTTTCGTCAGACACAAACATTAAATTTAATTTGATACAGTCACCATCAACAACAAAGAAATTGAAACAACAAATAAAAATAAAATAAAATAAAAAAGTAATTATCAAAAGTAATAAATAAATAATGAATTCGTACTAATTATTTTAATCATATTTAATTGATAGTGAACAAAACTTGACTCGAAATTTATATTTAAGTAGAGGAAAATCGAATATACACAAATATACAGGGTGAAATAATCGTGCGTCGAATTTTATTACAAATAAACCCCTAAATACCCTATTTACTTGTTAAAAAATCAATTATCGAATAATTTTACCTGTCATATGTCATATTCACACAATAACTAGGAGATTTTTCGCGTTGCTTTTCCCATATTTTATTTCGTCAATATGGAAAACATAATGTTCCTACATATAGATACATTAAATTTAATTTGATACGGTCACTATCAATAACAAAGAAATTTGTATTTATTCGTTAAAATTTGTTAGAATTTTATTACAAATAAACCCCTTAAATACTCCATTTACTTGTTAAAAAATCAATTATCGAATAATTGTACCTGTCATATGTCAAATTTACACAGTAATTAGGCAATTTTTCGCGTTGCTTTTCTCATATTTTACTTCGTCAATACGGAATGTTTCTACATATAGATACATTAAATTTAATTTGATACGGTCATCAACAATAACAAAGAAATTGAAACAACAAATAAAAATAAAATGAAATAAAAAAGTTATTATCAAAAGTAATAAACTCGTACTAATTATTTTAATCATATTTAATTGATAGTGAACAAAACTTGACTCGAAATTTATGTTTAAGTAGAGGAAAATCGAATATACACAAATATACAGGGTAAAAAAAAGTTACAATATATTGTTTTTTTTTCGATATGGCACTTCAAACGATTTGGTGAAAACTGTAAGATGATTTTGAAGTGTCGTGTATGAAAGACATCACCTGAAGTATAATACGTATGTGATGAGGGAGTCGTGAAACCGCAATGAATAATTAATCTCTGGGGTGAAATAATCGTGCGTCGAGAGACTGGTGACGCATCTTCAGACTTATCCCAAGGGAATTATTCTGGTTCAAATAAGGTTAAGTGTTGGAATTGCGTGTTTTTTTTTATAAACAATACGATATTTTCTCATAAAAAGTCAATATAATATAAGTTTGTGGAAAGCGGACTTGAATATAATAATTCAAACGAAATACCTCGTATATTTTCGAGAAAATAAAATTCTGTACTAGTGAAAGTTTTTTATCTAAGTTAGTACACTATCAGTAATGAAAATCACAGTCTTATTTGATTTAAAACTGCTAGAAAATTTTAACTACGAAACTCTAATTTTTTCTAGAAAGATAAGTATTGAAAAACTTTGATTTCGTAATTTATTTTCAATCTATGATAATAAGATGATATTATAGAATGATAAACAAATATTATACGGGGGGTGAACCATCAATTCGATGTTTTAAACTCGCATTGTCGTGGTTGAAAATGATTCATTTGATATCTCGATTTTTTCGTCAGAATTAACAACTTTTGTTGGGTTTGGCTATTCTTGCAAAACCCATACAGTCGATTATTGTTTATTTTTGGATTCAACGGATTCGGATAACCAACGAAACTGTCTATTTCATCACCAAAAATCATCGTACGAAAATGTCAAACTTCATGAAAGCAATGACAGATTTGACGTATGCATATCAGTGTTGCCATATTTGAAAACTTAACCCTCTATAAAAGAATAAAAAAAACTAGTACAATATATCGGAGATAAGTTATTAATTCCGGAGGAATATGTAAACAAGATGTTACAAAATTTATGTAGAGATTTAATTTCCTCATGTACAAATTCCTACTATACGAAAATCTATTATTCTACCATAACCTAACTATTTAGGAGGATCGTAAAGTTGTTTCAGTAAATGTTACGACTGAAACATTATGAAAATTAGTTGTGTGCAGTTGTTTTAACTTGATATATTCACTAGAGAGTCGTTTAAATAGAAATTTTAAGCGTGCTTTCCATTATAATCTAACTTAAACACTAATAAATATATCATCTCACTAAAAAGAGAGTTTTATAAGATATTTAATCCATTACACAAAAATACAGTTAACATACAACGTTTTTATTCATAAAATACAATGTTAAGTAAAGTAAAAATATTATTAGTTAAAACTTCACGATATACCTGACTTAGGAATAACCAATACCTTCTACTTGTTTCTTATATACAAGAACCCGGTCGAGGCGTTTGGAATCGAGGAGAAATACATTTAAAGACAGCGAAGCTACGCCGTTTCGAGAGATTCAGCACGCGCGACGTAGTATTTTTGTTTATAGTAATTTTTCGATGTATTTAGAGGAAGTTTAAGTAGTTATCAAACTTTGTTTATTGTGTTTACTACACTAGATACTGAAGTTAAAGATGAAATGATTAAATTTTTCTCGTTTTTTAACTGCCAAACGTTTTTTTTTATAGTTATTACTACACGAAACATCAAAAATAAATTTTTGTTTGCGAAAACAATTCTAATTATACCTCGGTACGTTGTGCGATGTAGAATTTAGTTTTAATAATAACGAAAGGTCTCTCATCCTTTGTAATAGGTCAAATCCATCGCCGATTTTCCGGTGCTGGTTCGGCCGTCTTCATATAGCCCCAGAGGACAAAGTATAATGTCTTCTGAATGTTAATCATCGACCGTCTGGTAATTTCTTTACCGACTGAAATGTCGTTGAAATCCTACACTGAGAAACAATAACAAAAAATTTTTTCTTCACAAAAACGTCTTACAACGTTTTAAGGATAATTAAATTAAATTATTATATGAATCACTTAGTTCTTCTTCTTTTTATTAAGGCCGGAAGTTGTCAGCTGTTTGGACGCAACCATCGCGGTTTCCAGCTAAGCTACTATTCAAATATCATCCCTAAATACTTATATTATTAATAATATCAACCCTTGTTGAAGAAAAATGAAGATTGAGGTTAATTAGGGTCGATATCCGTTGATTTTCATGTAAGGAAGAATGTGTCGCACGTTTATAGATAAAAACAAAAACATAATCTAACTTTTTAAACCAAAAACAGCGTTATAATAAGAGTTTAGTACGTTTTAAACGTTGTAAATGAATTTTTTTACGCAGTGGAATCAAATTTTCTGTTTTATAAAACTTCGTATTACCACTGGTAGAAGCAACGCTCTGTATTGATACAAATACGATTATATCTTGGTGGCTTCAGTGGTACTTTTAACAAATAAACCGCAAAATTAACTTAGGGCAACCCCAACTGCCTCTAGTCCCCATATTTTTCACGCTAGAGAATTGGAAAATTCACAAAGCATAACGCCACTAGCGAGTGTCGATGCCAATTAAATTAGTAATTTTATTATTTCTTTCGCTTATATTTGCCGTACTCATATGGGTTTGTTTGTTGGGAGCAATGACTATTATTTCCGTCGAAGAAAAATTAGATTAGAAAATTTGGGGGATATCCAAAAATTACGATAAAGTTGATACGGAAATATTTAGTTTCCTATTCATTCTCCAATTAATCATTATTCGAGACGCACTGTATATTAAATATTTATATAGTTGAGTTTTTATATAAAATGGATGAAGTGGAAAAAAATAAATTCGTTTTTTATATGAAAGGAAACCCGGTGGAGCGTTTCGACGTCCATTGTCCTTAATCGGTAACTTTTCATCTACAGTCAGATACAGTTAAATTTAATTTGATACGGTCACCATCAATAACAAAGAAATTTTTATTTATATGGCAGAAAAATTCGTTAAAAGTTGTTACAATTTTATCGCAGATAAACCCCTAAATACCTCATTTACTTGTTAAAAAATTAATTATCGAATAATCGTACCTGTCATATGTCATAATTACACAATCATTAGACGATTTTTCGCGTTGCTTTTTCTATATTTTATGTCGTCAATGTGGAACACATAATGTTTTTACATATAGATACATTAAATTTAATTTGAAACGGTTGCCATCAATTACAAAGAAATTTGTATTTAATCGTTAAAATTTTTTAGAATTATATTACAAATAAACTCATAAATACCCCATTTACTTGTTAAAAAATTAATTATCGAATAATCGTACCTGTCATATGTCATAATTACACAATCATTAGACGATTTTTCGCGTTGCTTTTTCTATATTTTATGTCGTCAATGTGGAACACATAATGTTTTTACATATAGATACATTAAATTTAATTTGAAACGGTTGCCATCAATTACAAAGAAATTTGTATTTAATCGTTAAAATTTGTTAGAATTTTATTACACATAAACTCATAAATACCTCATTTTATTTGTTAAAAAATTAATTATCGAATAATCGTACCTGTCATATGTCATATTCACACAGTATTTAGGCGATTTTTCGCGTTGCTTTTTTAATATTTTACTTCGTCAATATGGAGAATATAATCTTTCTAATCCCTCAGTTTGTTGGGACTACTTAAAAGCGTCTGAACTGATATCAAAACACATGTGTCTGTGTGTCTGTGTAATTTGAGATAAGTAAAATGGTTCAAGTCGAAAATAGAAGGCGCCGTTCTTATAATTAACCCTCTTTTGAGTATCCATTAAGGGTTTTTATCGTATCGATACAAGATATGAGGATACTGAAAAGTGATTCCGGTTGAAATATAATTTTAGTACAGTCCAAAATTACGTAAAAAAGGTGTCATATATCGGATACGTTTTTTACATCTGTTGTTAATTTAACTGTTAAATTAGACTCTAGATTTTCGCTCTAAGAAACTTCAATCCATCACGATGTATATATAAAAACAAATTTCTACGCCATAAAAAGGATTTGGGTTTGTGTTTCTTTAGAATTATCTTCCTGTAGTAAAATAATAATAAAGTTTTTGACATTTGGAGGTTAGTTTGTTTAGTTAAGATCAAATCGATTTTCATTCCCGAAATTTATTGTTTGAATTATCAGACGGGCCTAAAACGCGGTCTTGAATGTTTTGAGTACGCGCTTTAGTGAATTACGGGGAGTTTTGATAAGGGATCTTTTGATGCCAGATCGGTTCATTAGGCTCTGGTGAAGTTTTTATTATGACTAAAACCAGATTATACCAATTAAAATATACTGTTACAAAGGATGTTATATACATTCTTAAATTTCCATGTGCCGTACAATATATTTAGATAAAAAAAACTGTTTTATAGTATTTGGTTGTCGATGATTGTTACTTAAGTTTTAAGATACAAAAAAAAAACGGATTTTCATAGTTGTATGAGACTTTAATGTTTTCCAAAATTGAGGTACCTCCAAAACATCTGAAAAAGAAGAAATAACTGGGTTCCAAACAACGGATGACCCAATGGATGGTGGGCTTTGGCTCGTTTCGACCTAGAAGTCTTTTAAAACATCACAAACACACACAGCTTTGATATTTTCTAGTACAACAGCCGATTTTGGACGAAATTCTTCCTGTAGATTGTGCCTCATCACCAGGAGTTAAAACGAGTTGCTGTTAGCTCAATCCACATCAGAAGATGATTTTATCTGTAGACAACACTCGTACGATAATAAATTTTGATTATGTTCACTATTAAAAATGTCAAACTGGCAATATCAGATTATAAAACTTGAGTAGCAACCCTCGTAGATGTACCTAGTGTACCAAGTTTTATATGCTTGACGTGATGATCGAAAAGAACTGAAGCTTCCACTAATAAAAGATCAAATCAAATTCCAAAAGTTCATTATCCACATTTATATCCAAATATAACAATTAAATATTTTATTTCTCATAAATCAAGGTGAATTTGTTAAAAAAAGAAACACTATATATATAAAATTGTTGTACCTATTCGTAATAGTCGGTTTACAACTAAAAATCTTTATGTTTATTATCCTGTTGGGTTTGTAATTCAAAATTTGACAATATAGAAATTTTGGTTTATAGGCGAGTTTATATTTATTTTTTTCTAACCACCTGCGAGTTTTTCACCACAAGAAACAAGTAATAGATACGCAGTGGCGTGCATTAAATTTTTATTCCAAAAAAAATCGAATAATTTTAGATTTTTCTTTATATAAGTCAAACAGCATACGTTTCGCGTAAAGAGTTAATTAGCATTTGAAAACTGCGTGTTCGAAAATATGAATATTTATGTGTTTTTTGGATATGGATCCTTGAAGAGGACGAAATTTATTAAAAATAGTTTATTTTCCCAATGTTTATAGTTTTTTACCAATTAAAACTTTTTTTTTCAAAGTATACAAAGTAAAATTGGTGACAATTATAAGTAAGACGGTTCTAAAAAATTAATTAAAGGAAAATGTGTATATTTTGGAGTTGTTTGATCCAATTGACAGCTAATTCAAAAATGCTTCGTCCTATAATTTCATTATTTATATTACACATGGAAGATGAAGCAAAATAAGTCTTTTCCACATCCGCAAATTCTTCTGAGGCTTTATCACCTACTGTATTGAACTCAGCTGGCAGAAATATGTCAATTTTGACTTTTTTTTACATTTTGACGCATCCGATTCAGTGAAGAGTCAGTTTAACAACAATGTGTTCTATACATCAAGTTTGCATTCTCGTTCGAAAATTTTCTTTCCTACTTCTACCAGAAATGCTTCTTTTAATAAATATCCAACTGGTAATTGTATCTATCATCGTGCAGAAGGATTTTATGGAGCCTGGAGGACGAAAATTCTCCACATTACTTCTAGGATAACTTCAAGGTAGTGAATAAACTCAAAATTAACTTTTCATACTGCCACTTCTATACGTCGACTTAACAATGATGTTATCTTCTAAAATATTTTTGAACTTGAGTCGTGTTACCTCTTTTAACCATCTCTATACATGGATACCCTACTGCACTTCGAAGTTGACAAGTTTTTCTTTCAAAAATATTCGTAGAATCGATTTTTTCGTCCAGGAACGAAATTTTCTGTACTATAAATGTTCCTTGTGACCACTACATACATTTTTTTTAAATAACGCAACCACCCCTGTTTAAATTATAACTAATATCCTCGATCTTTTCTTCGGAATAGTTTTCGCTTGAGGAAAAATCCCAATTTTTAGTATAGAAAGATCCTGCAATTGGATCTTACCAAATAAAAGTGATTTGATACATTAAAAGGAACTTCAAATGTCTAAAGGACACTTGGAATCGCTTAACTACGACGTTGCTTCCCGTTAGAAACGATTTTACTTACACATTAAATAGTAAATAATAAACCCTTGACATTATGATGATATCCAGTTATTTATTTTGTAGTTACTCCACTGTTTATTCGAATAAAGAAATAGCATTCACGTAGTTAGTTAAGATTTCATTTATTGCTTTCGTTTCGCAACTTGCACGTTCTATAGATATAAAACAATTAACTAAAAACGACTAATGAACATCTGAAAGTTTCTCTATAAATGTAAGCAACGCTGAAAATACACGATTTCGTGGTGATAAATTATTTTGTCGACGTAGCTACTCAAATTACGAGACATATGTGTCAAACTAGAATAAACCTGTTGCAGAACTGTATGCTGAATCATATGAATACATAATTATAGAAAATACTGTGATTTAAACACTGTTATCGACACAAAATCATTGTTAGTTCTAATAACTATTTTTTTTTTTAACTTGAAGAAGTAATTGTTTTTATTTTGTACATTTTTTTGTTAATTTATCGACAAAGCTTCGGATTTAAACGAAATAAAATTCTCAAAACAGAATGAAACTCAATAAATTGATAGAGATTCTATTCGTAGAAACTCGTATATATAAAATAAAATGCTAGCTCGACGTTCTGTTGTGTCTTTATCCAAAAATAATGAATCTATTGATTATTGTGTTTAAAATGGTAGGAAAATTGGTTCAAATACGAGGTTATATTCAATATTATATTGTTAAACAACTTTTATAAAGTTCTAGAACAAAAAAAAACCGTTTTCCATAATAAAAAGTACATCAAAGAAGCGTTTGCTGTTTATAAACAAACAGATTAAAGGCGTAGCGCGAATTCGCCGAAATATATTACATATAAGAACCTGGTAATGTTGAAAAACCTTAAAATGGGAGTTTTCATTTTTAAATATCTAGAAAAACTAGTTATAGAGATAAAAAATACGAATTCGTTGACTAATTTATCAGTTTTATTGTTTTGCAAAACTACCTGATCTTCTTTGTTTTATTTTCGCACGTTTTTAGGTTTATTTGAAGTCGATTTTTTCTTTGTTTGATCGACGGTGATACAATTGAGAAATGAGACAACGAAAACTGGTAATAAAAACAGCAACATCCCTTATTTTAAAGGATATTTATCGCGTTCACTCAACTATCTTTATTAAATATATGAAGGGGTGCTTTACATAATCCCTTAATAGTGAAAAAAAAATTGAGATATAGCTCGTACAAGTTCAGCATATCAAGTAAATTTATGAATATAGTTATTTGAACCATAAATTTTATATTACGAGGTATATTCACAATGTAATTACGTTTATATCAATAATTTATTCCACACGTATCAAATAATTCCTAATCACGAAAATTTAGTAGGATCTGGGACAAATCACTTTGATTAATTGAAAAAATATAATTTCAACCTTTGAAAAAAACCCCGCGTTGAAATATAAAAAAAACTGTCTAAGGTACACTTGGAATCGCTTAACTATGATGTTGGTAAATATCCAGATTTTATTTATTAAATCATTGTGAATGAAAGTCTTCTGTAGTATTTCAAAATAAGACTTTACTTCTGTTTTATTCATCCCTCAATGAAAAATCAAAAACAAGAAACAACTTTTCACAAAAATTAAGCAAAGGGATCCCAGTTTAAAATCCGATCACTGTTTTTATGGTATTTTTATATTATATTTTGTATCCTTAGAGTTTTTTCAAAAATAAAATAAATCATAAATATTTGGTAGAGCAAAAACCAGGAAATAGTTTTCCTGGTAAAGTTTTTTCACGTATTTTCATGCCTTTCGGCATAAATAAATTTAATAAAATACCATTTTTTATTTACATAACATTCGTTTGCATGGAAAAAATATCAAATTCTAATTAAACGATGAACAAATAAAACTTCCACTGAATTCAAATATTCATTCAACTTCTTTTTTTTTGGGTTATGTATTGAATATTAAATAACCTAAGGGTTATTCACAGGGTTGTAATACAGAAAATTGGTTATTTGGAAATTTTTTCATCCATCACATTACGTGTACTATTTTAGCAATAAGAAGTTTTCTATATTTCAAAAATTAGGTAACCTAACCTAACTTAACCTAACCTAACCTAACCTAACCTAACCTAACCTAACCTAACCTAACCTAACCTAACCTAACATAACCTAACATAACCTAACCTAACCTAATCTGACCTAAACCTAACCTAACCTAACCTAACATAATCTAATATAACCTAACCTAACCGAACCTAACCTAACCTAACATAATCTAACATAACCTAACATAACCTAACATAACCTAACATAACCTAACATAACCTAACCTAACCTAATCTGACCTAAACCTAACCTAACCTAACCTAACATAATCTAATATAACCTAACCTAACCGAACCTAACCTAACCTAACATAATCTAACATAACCTAACATAACCTAACCTAACCTTACATAACCTAACCTAACCTAACCTAATCTGACCTAAACCTAACCTAACCTAACCTAACATAATCTAATATAACCTAACCTAACCGAACCTAACCTAACCTAACATAATCTAACATAACCTAACATAACCTAACATAACCTAACATAACCTAACATAACCTAACATAACCTAACATAACCTAACATAACCTAACATAACCTAACATAACCTAACATAACCTAACATAACCTAACATAACCTAACCTAACCTAACATAACCTAACATAACCTAACCTAATCTGACCTAAACCTAATCTAACCTAACTTAGAGTTAGTTTTTTTATGTAGAAGAAGCGCAGATTTATTGGGATATGTACCTAGTAACCAAATTTTTCTTCGTTCAAATAATGTTTTTATTCTTTGTACGTCTATTAGTCATTACTTAAACTTTTTAGTCTATTTTTGAAAATAAATCAATTTTACGGTAATCGAAATAAAAAAAAAACCCTCGTACTATTTTCATGCATGACCGCAGAGGGTCGCCATTGTCGAAAAGAACGAATTGCCTATATGTACTTTTAAGCTAATCACATTTATTGACTGCCTTCAATTCCGTCAGCCAAATCCCATCTTATTCATGGTCTACCTGCCACGAGAAAACTTTTGTTCGAAATTTTAATGGTTTTTTTTTTGTTCAAAAGTTCCATTAGTGAAAATATATATATTTTCAATAATTAGTTCTTTATTTTACTACATATTTCGCTATACTAATATAGAAAATACCATGTATATAGGTTATGTCAAAAAACATAACCTCAAATGTCACATCGAACAACTTAACATTCGTTTAGAATATACGATCCTTATAACTCTACGCTTTCGATTCATCTATTGTAATAATTAATTAATCGATTATGATTGTTTAGACATATTAATTATAAAAAAGGTAAAAAAGAAACTAGAGCAATTTAATTTTTTTCCGTCATTACATCAGTTATTCACAAAATGGAAGACAGTATCTCATTATTCGGTGTCACGTACTTAATCGGTTTTTATTTTCTTAGTGACTTATACTGATTGACATCTTTATTGATTCTGTCAATTGTCATATGTCTAATCGCGTTTCGGAAATTGATGAATTTGAAAATAATTTAATTTCCGAGGTTAATGGAAACAATAATTACATAGCAACGGATATTTTGGGTTTTTATTTCTATTAATGAGTACAGTTACTATTCTATGGGTTAACTATTATACAGAGGGGATACGAAAAGTGTGCTAAAAATATAAAAGTTCTACATTCAACATTCACTGAACTATGAAATTATAAGCTTAGCAAATATCTGAAATTTCCCTAATTATATACAATCATTCTCTAAGTTTGTTTTTACGAATGGATAGTTGTACTAAAGACAAAGATGTTTATCAATTATTCATAAAGGTTTTGCGAACCTGCAATGCCTCTACTTGTAGTTCAAAGAATTCCTTCATGAATAAAAAAATCAGATTGATTTTTTTCTTAAGAAATTTATAATGTTGAAGTCCTTTGTGTTTACTATTTAAAACACGAAGTGAAGCATTGAATTGAGCGTAGTTATTCAAAGAAAACTTTGACTCTATTATCATTATATCAATTTTAATAAAACATTGATTACCAAAAGGAATATACGAGGGTTGATTTATATAATTCGTTGACATTTACTTCTCAAATTCTATTTTGTAAAACCTAACCTCTACTACTTTAAATTGGGAGCGATTAGAGGTCTCAACGGCTCTAAAACCAAGCTCTAGCTTCTAACTATGTACTAACGTATTCTATTAGGTTCATAGAGCTATAAATCGAACTTCTCAATGGATAGAGCTTCTGAGCTGCTTTCCAGAGACTGTGTTGTTGCAATCTAACCACCTCCAAGTTTTCCGCATGAAAATTTGGAGGTTTAACGTTTAGGATGATTCAAATACTGATTATTAACTTGGTGATAGAGTCTAGTAAGTCTACTTGATAGATCTTAGAGGTCTCGTCTGCTCTAAAACCAAGCTCCAGCTTCGTACTATGTACTAACGTACTCTATTAGGTTCATAGAGTTACAAATCGAACTTTTCAATCCCGTCTATCGACAATTATGAGTTTAAATTTGGTTCTAAAGTCGTAGTAGTTGAGACAACGGTCATACCTTAAGATTAGAGCTTCTGAGCTGCTTTCCAGAGTCCTGGTTATTGCAATCTAATCACCTCTAAGTTTTCTGCATGAAGATTTGCAGGTTTAACGTTTAGGTTGGTTCAATTATTGATTGTTAACGTGGTGATAGAGTCTAGTAAGTCTATTTAATAGATCTTAGAGGTCTCATCGGTTCTAAAACCTAGCTCCAGCTTCGTACTATGTACTAACGTACTCTATTAGGTTCATAGAGTTACAAATCGAACTTTTCAATCCCGTCTATCGACAATTATGAGTTTAAATTTGGTTCTAAAGCCGTAGTAGTTGAGACAACGGTCATACCTTAAGATTAGAGCTTCTGAGCTGCTTTCCAGAGTCCTGGTTATTGCAATCTAATCACCTCTAAGTTTTCTGCATGAAGATTTGCAGGTTTAACGTTTAGGATGATTCAAATACTGATTATTAACTTGGTGATAGAGTCTAGTAAGTCTATTTGATAGATCTTAGAGGTCTCGTCTGCTCTAAAACCAAGCTCCAGCTTCGTACTATGTACTAACGTACTCTATTAGGTTCATAGAGTTACAAATCGAACTTTTCAATCCCGTCTATCGACAATTATGAGTTTAAATTTGGTTCTAAAGCCGTAGTAGTTGAGACAACGGTCATACCTTAAGATTAGAGCTTCTGAGCTGCTTTCCAGAGTCCTGGTTATTGCAATCTAATCACCTCTAAGTTTTCTGCATGAAGATTTGCAGGTTTAACGTTTAGGTTGGTTCAATTATTGATTGTTAACGTGGTGATAGAGTCTAATAAGGATATTTAATAGATCTTAGAGGTCTCATCGGTTCTAAAACCTAGCTCCAGCTTCGTACTATGTACTAACGTACTCTATTAGGTTCATAGAGTTACAAATCGAACTTTTCAATCCCGTCTATCGACAATTATGAGTTTAAATTTGGTTCTAAAGTCGTAGTAGTTGAGACAACGGTCATACCTTAAGATTAGAGCTTCTGAGCTGCTTTCCAGAGTCCTGGTTATTGCAATCTAATCACCTCTAAGTTTTCTGCATGAAGATTTGCAGGTTTAACGTTTAGGTTGGTTCAATTATTGATTGTTAACGTGGTGATAGAGTCTAGTAAGTCTATTTAATAGATCTTAGAGGTCTCATCGGTTCTAAAACCTAGCTCCAGCTTCGTACTATGTACTAACGTACTCTATTAGGTTCATAGAGTTACAAATCGAACTTTTCAATCCCGTCTATCGACAATTATGAGTTTAAATTTGGTTCTAAAGCCGTAGTAGTTGAGACAACGGTCATACCTTAAGATTAGAGCTTCTGAGCTGCTTTCCAGAGTCCTGGTTATTGCAATCTAATCACCTCTAAGTTTTCTGCATGAAGATTTGCAGGTTTAACGTTTAGGATGATTCAAATACTGATTATTAACTTGGTGATAGAGTCTAGTAAGTCTATTTGATAGATCTTAGAGGTCTCGTCTGCTCTAAAACCAAGCTCCAGCTTCGTACTATGTACTAACGTACTCTATTAGGTTCATAGAGTTACAAATCGAACTTTTCAATCCCGTCTATCGACAATTATGAGTTTAAATTTGGTTCTAAAGCCGTAGTAGTTGAGACAACGGTCATACCTTAAGATTAGAGCTTCTGAGCTGCTTTCCAGAGTCCTGGTTATTGCAATCTAATCACCTCTAAGTTTTCTGCATGAAGATTTGCAGGTTTAACGTTTAGGTTGGTTCAATTATTGATTGTTAACGTGGTGATAGAGTCTAATAAGGATATTTAATAGATCTTAGAGGTCTCATCGGTTCTAAAACCTAGCTCCAGCTTCGTACTATGTACTAACGTACTCTATTAGGTTCATAGAGTTACAAATCGAACTTTTCAATCCCGTCTATCGACAATTATGAGTTTAAATTTGGTTCTAAAGTCGTAGTAGTTGAGACAACGGTCATACCTTAAGATTAGAGCTTCTGAGCTGCTTTCCAGAGTCCTGGTTATTGCAATCTAATCACCTCTAAGTTTTCTGCATGAAAATTTGGAGGTTTAACGTTTAGGATGATTCATCTACTGATTGTTAACGTGGTGATAGAGTCTAGTAAGTCTATTTGATAGATCTTAGAGGTCTCGTCTGCTCTAAAACCAAGCTCCAGCTTCGTACTATGTACTAACGTACTCTATTAGGTTCATAGAGTTACAAATCAATCTTCTCAATCCCGTCTATCAACAATTATGAGTTAAAATTTGGTTCTAAAGCCGTAGTAGTTGAGACAACGGTCATACCTTAAGATTAGAGCTTCTGAGCTGCTTTCCAGAGTCCTGGTTATTGCAATCTAATCACCTCTAAGTTTTCTGCATGAAGATTTGCAGGTTTAACGTTTAGGTTGGTTCAATTATTGATTGTTAACGTGGTGATAGAGTCTAATAAGGATATTTAATAGATCTTAGAGGTCTCATCGGTTCTAAAACCTAGCTCCAGCTTCGTACTATGTACTAACGTACTCTATTAGGTTCATAGAGTTACAAATCGAACTTTTCAATCCCGTCTATCGACAATTATGAGTTTAAATTTGGTTCTAAAGTCGTAGTAGTTGAGACAACGGTCATACCTTAAGATTAGAGCTTCTGAGCTGCTTTCCAGAGTCCTGGTTATTGCAATCTAATCACCTCTAAGTTTTCTGCATGAAAATTTGGAGGTTTAACGTTTAGGATGATTCATCTACTGATTGTTAACGTGGTGATAGAGTCTAGTAAGTCTATTTGATAGATCTTAGAGGTCTCGTCTGCTCTAAAACCAAGCTCCAGCTTCGTACTATGTACTAACGTACTCTATTAGGTTCATAGAGTTACAAATCAATCTTCTCAATCCCGTCTATCAACAATTATGAGTTAAAATTTGGTTCTAAAGCCGTAGTAGTTGAGACAACGGTCATACCTTAAGATTAGAGCTTCTGAGCTGCTTTCCAGAGTCCTGGTTATTGCAATCTAATCACCTCTAAGTTTTCTGCATGAAGATTTGCAGGTTTAACGTTTAGGTTGGTTCAATTATTGATTGTTAACGTGGTGATAGAGTCTAATAAGGATATTTAATAGATCTTAGAGGTCTCATCGGTTCTAAAACCTAGCTCCAGCTTCGTACTATGTACTAACGTACTCTATTAGGTTCATAGAGTTACAAATCGAACTTTTCAATCCCGTCTATCGACAATTATGAGTTTAAATTTGGTTCTAAAGCCGTAGTAGTTGAGACAACGGTCATACCTTAAGATTAGAGCTTCTGAGCTGCTTTCCAGAGTCCTGGTTATTGCAATCTAATCACCTCTAAGTTTTCTGCATGAAGATTTGCAGGTTTAACGTTTAGGTTGGTTCAATTATTGATTGTTAACGTGGTGATAGAGTCTAATAAGGATATTTAATAGATCTTAGAGGTCTCATCGGTTCTAAAACCTAGCTCCAGCTTCGTACTATGTACTAACGTACTCTATTAGGTTCATAGAGTTACAAATCGAACTTTTCAATCCCGTCTATCGACAATTATGAGTTTAAATTTGGTTCTAAAGCCGTAGTAGTTGAGACAACGGTCATACCTTAAGATTAGAGCTTCTGAGCTGCTTTCCAGAGTCCTGGTTATTGCAATCTAATCACCTCTAAGTTTTCTGCATGAAGATTTGCAGGTTTAACGTTTAGGTTGGTTCAATTATTGATTGTTAACGTGGTGATAGAGTCTAATAAGGATATTTAATAGATCTTAGAGGTCTCATCGGTTCTAAAACCTAGCTCCAGCTTCGTACTATGTACTAACGTACTCTATTAGGTTCATAGAGTTACAAATCGAACTTTTCAATCCCGTCTATCGACAATTATGAGTTTAAATTTGGTTCTAAAGTCGTAGTAGTTGAGACAACGGTCATACCTTAAGATTAGAGCTTCTGAGCTGCTTTCCAGAGTCCTGGTTATTGCAATCTAACCACCTCTAAGTTTTCTGCATGAAAATTTGGAGGTTTAACGTTTAGGATGATTCATCTACTGATTGTTAACGTGGTGATAGAGTCTAGTAAGTCTATTTGATAGATCTTAGAGGTCTCGTCTGCTCTAAAACCAAGCTCCAGCTTCGTACTATGTACTAACGTACTCTATTAGGTTCATAGAGTTACAAATCAATCTTCTCAATCCCGTCTATCAACAATTATGAGTTAAAATTTGGTTCTAAAGTCGTAGTAGTTGAGACAACGGTCATACCTTAAGATTAGAGCTTCTGAGCTGCTTTCCAGAGTCCTGGTTATTGCAATCTAATCACCTCTAAGTTTTCTGCATGAAGATTTGCAGGTTTAACGTTTAGGTTGGTTCAATTATTGATTGTTAACGTGGTGATAGAGTCTAATAAGGATATTTAATAGATCTTAGAGGTCTCATCGGTTCTAAAACCTAGCTCCAGCTTCGTACTATGTACTAACGTACTCTATTAGGTTCATAGAGTTACAAATCGAACTTTTCAATCCCGTCTATCGACAATTATGAGTTTAAATTTGGTTCTAAAGTCGTAGTAGTTGAGACAACGGTCATACCTTAAGATTAGAGCTTCTGAGCTGCTTTCCAGAGTCCTGGTTATTGCAATCTAACCACCTCTAAGTTTTCTGCATGAAAATTTGGAGGTTTAACGTTTAGGATGATTCATCTACTGATTGTTAACGTGGTGATAGAGTCTAGTAAGTCTATTTGATAGATCTTAGAGGTCTCGTCTGCTCTAAAACCAAGCTCCAGCTTCGTACTATGTACTAACGTACTCTATTATGTTCATAGAGTTACAAATCAATCTTCTCAATCCCGTCTATCAACAATTATGAGTTAAAATTTGGTTCTAAAGCCGTAGTAGTTGAGACAACGGTCATACCTTAAGATTAGAGCTTCTGAGCTGCTTTCCAGAGTCCTGGTTATTGCAATCTAATCACCTCTAAGTTTTCTGCATGAAGATTTGCAGGTTTAACGTTTAGGTTGGTTCAATTATTGATTGTTAACGTGGTGATAGAGTCTAATAAGGATATTTAATAGATCTTAGAGGTCTCATCGGTTCTAAAACCTAGCTCCAGCTTCGTACTATGTACTAACGTACTCTATTAGGTTCATAGAGTTACAAATCGAACTTTTCAATCCCGTCTATCGACAATTATGAGTTTAAATTTGGTTCTAAAGTCGTAGTAGTTGAGACAACGGTCATACCTTAAGATTAGAGCTTCTGAGCTGCTTTCCAGAGTCCTGGTTATTGCAATCTAATCACCTCTAAGTTTTCTGCATGAAAATTTGCTGATTGCTGACGTGGATGTTGTTTGATAAACCTTAGAGTCTCATACGTTTTCGAGCTCGGTTTCAACGGGGCTCTATCTACTCAATGTGCTCTATTGGAATCTATATTAGGTCCAAATAGTGGATATATATGTTGAACGAAAACATTTTGTATATTTCCGGGTGTAGCATTGACCGATTTTCCGTTTTTTTTCCTCATTAATTAAGTAAAATAATTTCATTATCTCCATCTTCAGTTTCGTCGATATCATCTATTTCGTTAATTGATTGAAAACGAGTTAAGTAAATTCCTGTTAGTGTTAAAAAGGAATTTTTCTAATGGGCTATAATCAAATGAAAATAACAATTTTATTACCTTTGATTTCAGTTAATGTTTTTATTTATTTATAACACGTGTTTGTACAATCGAAATTGTGTAATTTAAGATACGGGGTAGCTCGAAAAATACATTATAAAGAAAGCAAACATTAAATCCATGGGTGAATTAACAAATAATTTACAATGGAATATGCGTTTCTCTAGGGAATCGATCTAATGGACAAATATGGCCACCAAAACCACGTGGCTTTACTAATAATATCAACTTATAATCTAATAATTCAATCGCTATCAATCAAAGTAAAATATGGGGTTTTGCAACAGTCAGTATACATAATCAAATTATATTTACCCACCATCGCATTTTCCGAAGGTTTACTTTATTTTATTAGGCGTATATGAATGAATATCCAACGGGAACCAAACCGGGACTCATTCTCAGGGCGGGCAATTTAAAGGGTAGTAAACGTAAAGTAAATATTATTATCTATCATAACATAAATGATGTTTACGGTATTGATTAAGATCTACAAAGAAAAATAATCTTTTAGGTGCTGTAAAATTATTTTTAATACTTAGAAATGAATTTAGGAACCAAAAAAGCAACTTTGGGATGAGTCAAAATTATATAGAATCATGTAAACTCGTAATAACGCTTTAAATATGGCAACATTGTAAGCACTTTATTTGGAAGTAATATAAATAAACGTGCAATAGATAAGCTTAATATTCGTGGACTAAGATATAATAAAATCGATCGATAAAATCGAAAACAAAGATAAAGATGTTCATAGATAAAACGAGAACTAATCTAAGTTCATAGATACACATGTAGCTTAACGATTTGTATCTTTCAAAATCATCGGATCATAAAACAATATTCATAGATAAAAAACGTAAAGAACTAGATTAATTTCATAGAAGCAAGTGTTAATTCCGTTATTAAATCGAACGCGTCTTCGGTATAATAAATTATCAATTGTGGAATCGACTCGTATTGTTTGAATTATGATGATTACGAGGCAGTTTCGCCGATAACGTTTAAACCAATATATTATACTGTTATTTATATCACGTGATCTTCATCGTAATTATTTTGATGAGTTTGACGTTCGAGCGCGTTTTATCAATACGAAAATCATTATTTCGAATATCGTAGTCACCTATACGGTTTAAACTGACAGATGTCAGTTTTGAACCATAGAAATCTATTACGAAATATGTCAATTACGTCAATCGAGTCGAATTTTCTAACGGCGTATATATTAAAGTTAATTGTGTGAATTTACAGTGTTGCAATTTTATAAAAAAAACTGATTTAGTAAAAATTATGCTTAAAAATAATAAGAGATGATATTAATGAAGAAGAAACGTTTTTTTAGTTGTATATTCAACGTTGGAATATCAAGGGTAGTAATTTTGGAGTATTATTTGAATTTTTTTAATCTCCCTCGTGTAATTTCGCAGTATTTACGTGGTGGAATACGTTTTAAATTACCCTTAAAACGTACAACAGATTTGATTTTAATAGGATCATATAAATACCGAACGAAAAATATGTAAATAACACCCTTTTCGAAACGAAAGCCGATTCAACGAAATATGTTTTTAAGTGGAAAAACAGGGTTTTTTCTAATTGATTCACTAAATTTAGTTTAAGCCGTTTAAGCTACGTATACGAGGATTATTAATTACTATATAGGGTGATACTTGAATGAAAAATTTCATAAAATCGAGATGGTTTAGGGATGTGAAAGAGATACAGGAAAAAAGGTTTTAAAAAAGGGTTGAATGATGAAAAAATAATTTTGTATCGTTTATATACAAATTTTTTGATAAAAAAAATTATTTGCTACGAAGAATCGTCTCAAAATCGATATTTTCGACGTATAACGTACGCCGATAAATCTCATTTTTTTTTTGGTACGTTTAAAAAAGAATGTGTACAAGACAAGTGGATGTGTAGTACAAGGCGCAGTTAAATATAGTGCCTACACGGTCAATAACAATAAAGGAACCCTGTAGCGTGAAAAATACACAACAGAATTGATTAAGAGATTTACTTGTACATCTTTTAGTGTCGCGGGTCTTGTTTCGGATTGTTTTATTGTCGAATCGTATATTTAATTAAAAATTCTAAATGTTTTCGTTTGACGTTACCCTTAAAATTAGTTAAACCGCCCTAAAACGTGATGTTTCTCTAAACGAATTTCGTTTAATTAAAATCCTTGATATTGAAACTAGTGCCATTTGAGTTAAATAATTAAGAAATTAATAATACAGAGCGGATTTTGGAAATTTCGATACGCGATACATTCAACCACCTTTTTATACTAATTAGGGGTAATTTTGGACAATCAGAAAAAGATTTAAAGCGTCCAACATCGAAACAAAATTGGACATTTCGAGGAATCGATACCGGAAATTGTTCAAAAAACATTTTTGAAACACGTTTTCATGATGTATCCGAATTAACTAACATTACACCCGTCCGGGTATAAAATTATTACCGTATTTTCGTACCTTAACGACCTAAGTGCATTTGCTTTTATGAATTGAACAACTCACTGGTATCATTAAACAGGATCGGCTTCGATATAAACAAAACAAGATTTTTCTTTATTCATTTCGTTTCGTTTTTATCAGACTTTGTATTTTCTATTTTCTATTCCTATTCGAAGCACTGAAGACGTTAATTTTGGTAACGAAACGTGTAATTTTAAGTGCCGATGTAGTTTTTTGTTTATCTCAAATATCTTTCTATTCATTTGTACTTTATCTCAATTATTAATTCATCTATTTTGATTTTCCATAGTCAAACAGTTGAATATCGAAATAAAAAATAATTAAATCAACTCAAAAACGTATTTTTTTCAAGGTAAAAAAGGACATAGCCACGTAAACTTAGTTTTAGATGAATTCAAAATGTTCCTGAATCCGTACCTGCGTTTGAATCTTTATGTAAATGATAAAAAGCAGTAACGACTGTCTTTTGTCACGTAACTTGTAAAGTGCTCGCTTATTTTAATACAAAAACCTGAATTGCTAAAGTTGAGACGACATTGCAGATTTTGGAATCGCATATTGATAATTCTCATTAATTGTTTTGTTTTATTAAGTAGGATGTACGCGAAATCAAAGATTAGTTTCTAATATACGTATTACTTGGAAAAAATTATTTTTTTTTTCGATGCGTTCACTAGTTGTACACAGTGTAGAATCGTAAACTTGTTAGTATGGAAATCAGTCACGTATTGATTCACATCTACAATATTGAAGATTTATATTGGACGAGTTTTTGTGCCTCAGAGACCGGTCAGTCAATTCTATTATGAAAATTATTGAAAACACAGCTTTAATTCCAAATTCTACTATTGGAAAAATGGAATCTTTCTGGTGGCTGTACACTACTTTGAATGGATGTAATTTGGTTGTTCAGACCTTCTTCATTCTCTAGAAAATACCATCGAACTGTGGATGTAATTTAGTTTTCCTGGTCTTCTTCATTCTTTAGAAAATACCATCTAATTGAAGATGTAATCTGGTTTTCCTGGTCTTCTTCATTCTTTAAAAAATAACCATCTAATTGGGGATGTAATTTGATTTCCCTGCTCTTGTTCATTCTTTAGAGAATACCATCTAACTGTGCATGTCATTTGATTTCCCTGGTCTTCTTCATTCTTTAGAAAATACCATCTAACTGTGAATGTAATTTGGTTTTCCTGGTCTTCTTCATTCTTTAGAGAATACTATCTAACTGTGCATGTCATTTGATTTCCCTGGTCTTCTTCATTCTTTAGAAAATACCATCTAACTGTGAATGTAATTTAGTTTTCCTGGTCTTCTTCATTCTTTAGAAAATACCATCTAATTGAAGATGTAATTAGGTTTTTCTGGTCTTCTTCATTCTTTAGAGAATACCATCTAACTGTGCATGTCATTTGATTTCCCTGCTCTTCTTCATTCTTTAGAGAATACCATCTAACTGTGCATGTCATTTGATTTCCCTGGTCTTCTTCATTCTTTAGAAAATACCATCTAACTGTGAATGTAATTTGGTTTTCCTGGTCTTCTTCATTCTTTAGAGAATACTATCTAACTGTGCATGTCATTTGATTTCCCTGGTCTTCTTCATTCTTTAGAAAATACCATCTAACTGTGAATGTAATTTGGTTTTCCTGGTCTTCTTCATTCTTTAAAAAATAACCATCTAATTGAAGATGTAATTTGATTTCCCTGCTCTTGTTCATTCTTTAGAGAATACCATCTAACTGTGCATGTCATTTGATTTCCCTGGTCTTCTTCATTCTTTAGAAAATACCATCTAACTGTGAATGTAATTTGGTTTTCCTGCTCTTCTTCATTCTTTAGAGAATACCATCTAACTGTGCATGTCATTTGATTTCCCTGGTCTTCTTCATTCTTTAGAAAATACCATCTAACTGTGAATGTAATTTGATTTCCCTGCTCTTGTTCATTCTTTAGAGAATACCATCTAACTGTGCATGTCATTTGATTTCCCTGGTCTTCTTCATTCTTTAGAAAATACCATCTAACTGTGAATGTAATTTGGTTTTCCTGGTCTTCTTCATTCTTTAGAGAATACTATCTAACTGTGCATGTCATTTGATTTCCCTGGTCTTCTTCATTCTTTAGAAAATACCATCTAACTGTGAATGTAATTTGGTTTTCCTGGTCTTCTTCATTCTTTAGAGAATACTATCTAACTGTGCATGTCATTTGATTTCCCTGGTCTTCTTCATTCTTTAGAAAATACCATCTAACTGTGCATGTCATTTGATTTCCCTGGTCTTCTTCATTCTTTAGAAAATACCATCTAACTGTGAATGTAATTTGGTTTTCCTGGTCTTCTTCATTCTTTAAAAAATAACCATCTAATTGAAGATGTAATTTGATTTCCCTGCTCTTGTTCATTCTTTAGAAAATACCATCTAACTGTGAATGTAATTTGATTTCCCTGCTCTTGTTCATTCTTTAGAGAATACCATCTAACTGTGCATGTCATTTGATTTCCCTGGTCTTCTTCATTCTTTAGAAAATACCATCTAACTGTGAATGTAATTTGGTTTTCCTGGTCTTCTTCATTCTTTAGAGAATACTATCTAACTGTGCATGTCATTTGATTTCCCTGGTCTTCTTCATTCTTTAGAAAATACCATCTAACTGTGAATGTAATTTGGTTTTCCTGGTCTTCTTCATTCTTTAGAGAATACTATCTAACTGTGCATGTCATTTGATTTCCCTGGTCTTCTTCATTCTTTAGAAAATACCATCTAACTGTGCATGTCATTTGATTTCCCTGGTCTTCTTCATTCTTTAGAAAATACCATCTAACTGTGAATGTAATTTGGTTTTCCTGGTCTTCTTCATTCTTTAAAAAATAACCATCTAATTGAAGATGTAATTTGATTTCCCTGCTCTTGTTCATTCTTTAGAAAATACCATCTAACTGTGAATGTAATTTGGTTTTCCTGGTCTTCTTCATTCTTTAGAGAATACTATGTAACTGTGCATGTCATTTGATTTCCCTGGTCTTCTTCATTCTTTAGAAAATACCATCTAACTGTGAATGTAATTTGGTTTTCCTGGTCTTCTTCATTCTTTAAAAAATAACCATCTAATTGAAGATGTAATTTGATTTCCCTGCTCTTGTTCATTCTTTAGAAAATACCATCTAACTGTGAATGTAATTTGATTTCCCTGCTCTTGTTCATTCTTTAGAGAATACCATCTAACTGTGCATGTCATTTGATTTCCCTGGTCTTCTTCATTCTTTAGAAAATACCATCTAACTGTGAATGTAATTTGGTTTTCCTGGTCTTCTTCATTCTTTAGAGAATACTATCTAACTGTGCATGTCATTTGATTTCCCTGGTCTTCTTCATTCTTTAGAAAATACCATCTAACTGTGAATGTAATTTGGTTTTCCTGGTCTTCTTCATTCTTTAGAGAATACTATCTAACTGTGCATGTCATTTGATTTCCCTGGTCTTCTTCATTCTTTAGAAAATACCATCTAACTGTGCATGTCATTTGATTTCCCTGGTCTTCTTCATTCTTTAGAAAATACCATCTAACTGTGAATGTAATTTGGTTTTCCTGGTCTTCTTCATTCTTTAGAGAATACTATGTAACTGTGCATGTCATTTGATTTCCCTGGTCTTCTTCATTCTTTAGAAAATACCATCTAACTGTGAATGTAATTTGGTTTTCCTGGTCTTCTTCATTCTTTAAAAAATAACCATCTAATTGAAGATGTAATTTGATTTCCCTGCTCTTGTTCATTCTTTAGAAAATAACCATCTAATTGAAGATGTAATTTGATTTCCCTGCTCTTGTTCATTCTTTAAAAAATAACTATCTAATTGAAGATGTAATTTGATTTCCCTGCTCTTGTTCATTCTTTAGAGAATACCATCTAACTGTGCATGTCATTTGATTTCCCTAGTCTTCTTCATTCTTTAGAAAATACCATCTAACTGTGAATGTAATTTGGTTTTCCTGGTCTTCTTCATTCTTTAGAGAATACTATCTAACTGTGCATGTCATTTGATTTCCCTGGTCTTCTTCATTCTTTAGAAAATACCATCTAACTGTGAATGTAATTTGGTTTTCCTGGTCTTCTTCATTCTTTAGAGAATACTATCTAACTGTGCATGTCATTTGATTTCCCTGGTCTTCTTCATTCTTTAGAAAATACCATCTAACTGTGCATGTCATTTGATTTCCCTGGTCTTCTTCATTCTTTAGAAAATACCATCTAACTGTGAATGTAATTTGGTTTTCCTGGTCTTCTTCATTCTTTAGAGAATACTATCTAACTGTGCATGTCATTTGATTTCCCTGGTCTTCTTCATTCTTTAGAAAATACCATCTAACTGTGAATGTAATTTGGTTTTCCTGGTCTTCTTCATTCTTTAAAAAATAACCATCTAATTGAAGATGTAATTTGATTTCCCTGCTCTTGTTCATTCTTTAGAGAATACCATCTAACTGTGCATGTCATTTGATTTCCCTGGTCTTCTTCATTCTTTAGAAAATACCATCTAACTGTGAATGTAATTTGGTTTTCCTGGTCTTCTTCATTCTTTAGAAAATACCATCTAACTGTGAATGTAATTTGGTTTTCCTGGTCTTCTTCATTCTTTAAAAAATAACCATCTAATTGAAGATGTAATTTGATTTCCCTGCTCTTGTTCATTCTTTAGAGAATACCATCTAACTGTGCATGTCATTTGATTTCCCTGGTCTTCTTCATTCTTTAGAAAATACCATCTAACTGTGAATGTAATTTGGTTTTCCTGGTCTTCTTCATTCTTTAGAAAATACCATCTAACTGTGAATGTAATTTGGTTTTCCTGGTCTTCTTCATTCTTTAAAAAATAACCATCTAATTGAAGATGTAATTTGATTTCCCTGCTCTTGTTCATTCTTTAGAGAATACCATCTAACTGTGCATGTCATTTGATTTCCCTGGTCTTCTTCATTCTTTAGAAAATACCATCTAACTGTGAATGTAATTTGATTTCCCTGCTCTTGTTCATTCTTTAGAGAATACCATCTAACTGTGCATGTCATTTGATTTCCCTGGTCTTCTTCATTCTTTAGAAAATACCATCTAACTGTGAATGTAATTTGGTTTTCCTGGTCTTCTTCATTCTTTAGAGAATACTATCTAACTGTGCATGTCATTTGATTTCCCTGGTCTTCTTCATTCTTTAGAAAATACCATCTAACTGTGCATGTCATTTGATTTCCCTGGTCTTCTTCATTCTTTAGAAAATACCATCTAACTGTGAATGTAATTTGGTTTTCCTGGTCTTCTTCATTCTTTAGAGAATACTATGTAACTGTGCATGTCATTTGATTTCCCTGGTCTTCTTCATTCTTTAGAAAATACCATCTAACTGTGAATGTAATTTGGTTTTCCTGGTCTTCTTCATTCTTTAAAAAATAACCATCTAATTGAAGATGTAATTTGATTTCCCTGCTCTTGTTCATTCTTTAGAGAATACCATCTAACTGTGAATGTAATTTGGTTTCCCTGGTCTTCTTCATTCTTTAGAAAATACCATCTAACTGTGAATGTAATTTGGTTTTCCTGGTCTTCTTCATTCTTTAAAAAATAACCATCTAATTGAAGATGTAATTTGATTTCCCTGCTCTTGGTCATTCTTTAAAAAATAACCATCTAATTGAAGATGTAATTTGATTTCCCTGCTCTTGTTCATTCTTTAAAAAATAACCATCTAATTGAAGATGTAATTTGATTTCCCTGCTCTTGTTCATTCTTTAGAGAATACCATCTAACTGTGCATGTCATTTGATTTCCCTGGTCTTCTTCATTCTTTAGAAAATACCATCTAACTGTGAATGTAATTTGGTTTTCCTGGTCTTCTTCATTCTTTAAAAAATAACCATCTAATTGAAGATGTAATTTGATTTCCCTGCTCTTGTTCATTCTTTAAAAAATAACCATCTAATTGAAGATGTAATTTGATTTCCCTGCTCTTGTTCATTCTTTAAAAAATAACTATCTAATTGAAGATGTAATTTGATTTCCCTGCTCTTGTTCATTCTTTAGAGAATACCATCTAACTGTGCATGTCATTTGATTTCCCTAGTCTTCTTCATTCTTTAGAAAATACCATCTAACTGTGAATGTAATTTGGTTTTCCTGGTCTTCTTCATTCTTTAGAGAATACTATCTAACTGTGCATGTCATTTGATTTCCCTGGTCTTCTTCATTCTTTAGAAAATACCATCTAACTGTGAATGTAATTTGGTTTTCCTGGTCTTCTTCATTCTTTAGAGAATACTATCTAACTGTGCATGTCATTTGATTTCCCTGGTCTTCTTCATTCTTTAGAAAATACCATCTAACTGTGCATGTCATTTGATTTCCCTGGTCTTCTTCATTCTTTAGAAAATACCATCTAACTGTGAATGTAATTTGGTTTTCCTGGTCTTCTTCATTCTTTAGAGAATACTATCTAACTGTGCATGTCATTTGATTTCCCTGGTCTTCTTCATTCTTTAGAAAATACCATCTAACTGTGAATGTAATTTGGTTTTCCTGGTCTTCTTCATTCTTTAAAAAATAACCATCTAATTGAAGATGTAATTTGATTTCCCTGCTCTTGTTCATTCTTTAGAGAATACCATCTAACTGTGAATGTAATTTGGTTTCCCTGGTCTTCTTCATTCTTTAGAAAATACCATCTAACTGTGAATGTAATTTGGTTTTCCTGGTCTTCTTCATTCTTTAAAAAATAACCATCTAATTGAAGATGTAATTTGATTTCCCTGCTCTTGTTCATTCTTTAAAAAATAACCATCTAATTGAAGATGTAATTTGATTTCCCTGCTCTTGTTCATTCTTTAAAAAATAACCATCTAATTGAAGATGTAATTTGATTTCCCTGCTCTTGTTCATTCTTTAGAGAATACCATCTAACTGTGCATGTCATTTGATATCCCTGGTCTTCTTCATTCTTTAGAAAATACCATCTAACTGTGAATGTAATTTGGTTTTCCTGGTCTTCTTCATTCTTTAAAAAATAACCATCTAATTGAAGATGTAATTTGATTTCCCTGCTCTTGTTCATTCTTTAAAAAATAACCATCTAATTGAAGATGTAATTTGATTTCCCTGCTCTTGTTCATTCTTTAGAGAATACCATCTAACTGTGCATGTCATTTGATTTCCCTGGTCTTCTTCATTCTTTAGAAAATACCATCTAACTGTGAATGTAATTTGGTTTTCCTGGTCTTCTTCATTCTTTAAAAAATAACCATCTAATTGAAGATGTAATTTGATTTCCCTGCTCTTGTTCATTCTTTAAAAAATAACCATCTAATTGAAGATGTAATTTGATTTCCCTGCTCTTGTTCATTCTTTAAAAAATAACCATCTAATTGAAGATGTAATTTGATTTCCCTGCTCTTGTTCATTCTTTAGAGAATACCATCTAACTGTGCATGTCATTTGATTTCCCTGGTCTTCTTCATTCTTTAGAAAATACCATCTAACTGTGAATGTAATTTGGTTTTCCTGGTCTTCTTCATTCTTTAAAAAATAACCATCTAATTGAAGATGTAATTTGATTTCCCTGCTCTTGTTCATTCTTTAAAAAATAACCATCTAATTGAAGATGTAATTTGATTTCCCTGCTCTTGTTCATTCTTTAGAGAATACCATCTAACTGTGCATGTCATTTGATTTCCCTAGTCTTCTTCATTCTTTAGAAAATACCATCTAACTGTGAATGTAATTAGGTTTTCCTGGTCTTCTTCATTCTTTAAAAAATAACCATCTAATTGGGGATGTAATTTGATTTCCCTGCTCTTCTTCATTCTTTAGAGAATACCATCTAACTGTGCATGTAATTTGGTTTTCCTGGTCTTCTTCATTCTCTAGAAAATACCATCTAACTGTGCATGTCATTTGATTTCCCTAGTCTTCTTCATTCTTTAGAAAATACCATCTAACTGTGAATGTAATTAGGTTTTCCTGGTCTTCTTCATTCTTTAAAAAATAACCATCTAATTGGGGATGTAATTTGATTTCCCTGCTCTTCTTCATTCTTTAGAGAATACCATCTAACTGTGCATGTAATTTGGTTTCCCTGGTCTTCTTCATTCTTTAGAAAATACCATCTAACTGTGAATGTAATTTGGTTTTCCTGGTCTTCTTCATTCTTTAAAGAATAACCATCTAATTGGGGATGTAATTTGATTTCCCTGCTCTTCTTCATTCTTTAGAGAATACCATCTAACTGTGAATGTAATCTGGACTTCCTGGTCTTTTCTATTCCCAGCTTGTCTCAGATTTCCATGTCTCTCGAAATTTGTTCCCACATCGTTTACCTCTTGATTAATGATAACTCAAATTTCCAGCACCTAGAATGTTTTTACCCTTGTTAATATTGACTATTCCACTTTCGAAGTGTTCTGCTTTCCAAACAAATATTTATTTTGATATTTATAAATATAATTTTCCCTGGAAATCCTCTCTATTATTATATATTTAATGCATCCATATATTTTGAAACTAAGAAAGGCAACTATCAAAATCCATTAAACTCTCATCAAATATTAATTCAACGAACCGGATATACATCAAATATGTAATATACAGGGTCCTGATAAAATAATCTGCTACATTCATTCATTTTTCAACCAGACGTGTGAGTTCAAATCAAATTATCGTTAGAACTGCTTCGTTATAAACTTCCTGGTGACTATTGATGAAAAGCATGAAGAATATTGTCATCGTATTGTAGATTCAGGATGATTAGCAGATACTTTATCTTTTCCAGCTTGTGTTATCTTCCTGATAATCACGTCAACTCATACTTCATGAGAAAACTTTAGATAGGCAAGTCTAGGAAAGGTTTAGAGAGGTCTCAAGACAAGCAAAATGTACTAGACAACTTTATTAAGGAATAAACAGGACCGGGGAAAGATAAAAAACCAAATAAAACTAAATCGGGTATATAGAGTGGCTTACGTTTTCGTTACTGCATATTTGAATGTATTACAACGAAAATATATTTTTTTTTTTGATATTCTTTGTATGTGAGATTCTTTTTTCGAAACAACTGGTGGTCGTATATAGTATTTAAATGTTTTTATTAATATTCAACGTTGAGATTTATCATCAACATCTGTTGGACGCATACACAAAATCTGTTTTGACAATAAAATTAAATCGGTGGGTTTTTTTTGAATACTTTTTATATTTCATAAACAGCTTCTTGACAGAAGCAGATCTCACACCCAGAATTAGTTAGAGGCGAAGGGATTATTTTTGAATAAATTACTTTTATAGGTTCCTTTCATATCGATCCACGGATATGTGATGGTATATACGGGGGAAATTTGAAATTAACCGATATACAAAACGATATATTAACGAAAATTCTTCAAACTAATTTCCGTTGAAAGAATTTTTGATCAGTTAATTGAATCAAAGTTTTTTGAAAACAAAGAAAAGTATATTTTTCCGACTTTATCTCTTTTTAGTTCCTTCCAGCGATGTTTAATAAGTTGAATACTTTTTTTACGATAAGAATTGTTGAATTTTTCAAACAACCACCGCCATTTTCGGATCAGTACTGGTACTTTTGGAAGCGTCCTCGTAAAATGTATCTAATTTTTGTTATCAGAGATATTTTGTACAAATATTTCTAAAATACGATAATCTATGAATATTTATTCTGTATACGACGTTTTTTTTTTTGGTTAATTAGTCATCTGAGTTTATCCTATTCGCAGCGCCATTCGATTTTACAGATTTACAAGAAAAGAAAATTTCAACAATAAAAAATAGAGGATTTAATGGTAAAATATTTGTTATTATTAAAAATTATTAAACTTCAGATGTTTTATTATCTTTTTGGTGGTTTATTGTGTATTTTTTTAGTCATTTCGACCATTTAATTCCCGGTATTTAGTTAACGTGATATATTTAACTTTGTGAATGTTTTTTAGCTAGTTTCAACACATCCTGGATCACTGATATCCTAGAAAGCGACAATCAGAGTTATTATGACCAAAAACATCAAAAACTAAACGGTTTTTAGAGATTACAAAATTGAAAATTCTCGAAAAAACATAAATAGATCGAAAAAGAAGGAAAACCATCAAACGTAGTTAATATTAATGAATGAATATCAAATTTAGAACCAGGATTACTGATGTCCTTTATCTGAAGGTGTTTGATTTAATTGTTGTATACAAAAATCTAATTTTCAATATGATTTGTTGAAATAAAAAATAAGTTTTTGAGTCCGATTCTGTATGTGAAAGAACGGCCAATCTTCTAATCCTATATTTTATTATTTTTTTTTTATTCAATTTTGACGTAAACGAAATCTTTATGACGTAGCGTATATATTCCATATTTCAATAAATTCCAATTTTTTTTATCACCATCTTCCAGAAATCTCTCAACGTTCGCAAATAAAAATATTACGGAGCTTTATTTATATTTATTTTTGGTTTTGGCACTAAATCGATTTAGTTATAAATTCATAGCCTGTCAACTTGTAATCGGTATATAAAATTATTACATTCCTATATAATATAACAAACAACACGTGAAATTAACAAGAACGATTAGAAACGAAGTTTCGGTTATTTATAATCACATTTCAATATATTTTCATTATAATTTTCCATAAATAATTCTAGTATGTACTTTCTTCTAGACATAATATCCTTTTGATCTTGAGCATCTAGGATCCACTTTGGTCTTCAGATCGTTCGGTCATCGTGTTTTTTTTTGTATCAATGTATCAGAGAATTGATCAAACAACTTTCCATTGAGAAATATCGGTATATCTGACTGGAATACATGTCTCAGCGTACCGAATGCAATCCAACTCAGTCTTATCCTTTTGTTTAGCTCGAAGGATTGATTGACTTTAACCATTCGGAGCTAATATCCCGTATTCTGTTCACCAAATGACTATTCCAAACAAACAATTCGATTTTCTTCTGTATTAACTAGATAACTTGGACTAGAAAGATTGAGGTTGGGTTACAACTGAGATACCGGACTGTTCTGAGACATTCCATACAAACATTTTGATTTTCTTCTGTATTAACTAGATAACTTGGACTGGGAAGATTGAGGTTGGGCTACAACTGAGATTCCGGACTGTCCTGAGACTATTTACAGACTTTTGAAGGTATTTAAGAGCGTCCACGGCCGAAATGATCCACTTGGTGGATATTCTCTTCAGATCGTTCGTCCATCGTGTTTGTATGTACAGTTTGTGTCAATATTAATGTTTCCGAGTCAATACTGAAAGTAAGCATTGATCAAACAACTTTCCATTGAGAAATATCGGTATATCTGACTGGAATACATGTCTCAGCGTACCGAATGCAATCCAACTCAGTCTTATCCTTTTGTTTAGTTCGCAGGATTGATTGTCTTTAACCATTGGGATTTCATGTCCCAGATATTTCGTATTCGAATCCTTTTTGATCTAAAATTAACATTAGGATGTTGCAAATACTTAAATGATCGAAAATATTAACGAAATAAAAGGTTGAAAGTCATAAAAACAATCATTTTCATAAGAAGGACCTTGAAATGACTATTCCAAACAAACAGTTTGATTTTCTACTGTATTAACTAGATAACTTGGACTAGGAAGATTGAGGTTGGGGTACAACTGAGATTCCGGACTGTCCTGAGATTATTTACAGATTTTTGAAGGTATAAACAAATTTCCATTGAGAAATATCGGTATATCTGACTAGAATCCTTGTCTCAGCTTACCAAATGCAATTCAACTCAGTCTTATCCTTTTGTTTAGCTCGAAGAATTGATTGACTTTAACCATTGCGATGTAATATACCAGATAATTCGTATTCGAATCCTTTTTGAGCTAAAATTAACATTAGGATACTGCAAATATTTAAAAGATCGAATCATTTTCATAAGAAGGACCTTGAAATGACTATTCCAAACAAAAAATTCGATTTTCTACTGTATTAACTAGATAACTTGGACTAGGAAGATTGAGGTTGGGCTACAACTGAGATACCGGACTGTCCTGAGACTATTTACAGATTTTTGAAGGTATAAACAAATTTCCATTGAGAAATATCGGTATATCTGACTAGAATCCTTGTCTCAGCTTACCAAATGCAATTCAACTCAGTCTTATCCTTTTGTTTAGTTCGCAGGATTGATTGTCTTTAACCATTGGGATTTCACGTCCCAGATATTTCGTATTCGAATCCTTTTTGATCTAAAATTAACATTAGGATGTTGCAAATACTTAAAAGATCGAAAATATTAACGAAATAAAAGGTTGAAAGTCATAAAAACAATCATTTTCATAAGAAGGACCTTGAAATGACTATTCCAAACAAAAAATTCGATTTTCTACTGTATTAACTAGATAACTTGGACGAGGAGGATTGAGGTTGGGGTACAACTGAGATACCGGACTGTCCTGAGATTATTTACAGATTTTTGAAGGTATAAACAAATTTCCATTGAGAAATATCGGTATATCTGACTAGAATCCTTGTCTCAGCGTACCGAATGCAATCCAACTCAGTCTTATCCTTTTGTTTAGTTCGCAGGATTGATTGTCTTTAACCATTGGGATTTCACGTCCCAGATATTTCGTATTCGAATCCTTTTTGATCTAAAATTAACATTAGGATGTTGCAAATACTTAAAAGATCGAAAATATTAACGAAATAAAAGGTTGAAAGTCATAAAAACAATCATTTTCATAAGAAGGACCTTGAAATGACTATTCCAAACAAAAAATTCGATTTTCTACTGTATTAACTAGATAACTTGGACGAGGAGGATTGAGGTTGGGGTACAACTGAGATACCGGACTGTCCTGAGATTATTTACAGATTTTTGAAGGTATAAACAAATTTCCATTGAGAAATATCGGTATATCTGACTAGAATCCTTGTCTCAGCTTACCAAATGCAATTCAACTCAGTCTTATCCTTTTGTTTAGTTCGCAGGATTGATTGTCTTTAACCATTGGGATTTCACGTCCCAGATATTTCGTATTCGAATCCTTTTTGATCTAAAATTAACATTAGGATGTTGCAAATACTTAAAAGATCGAAAATATTAACGAAATAAAAGGTTGAAAGTCATAAAAACAATCATTTTCATAAGAAGGACCTTGAAATGACTATTCCAAACAAAAAATTCGATTTTCTACTGTATTAACTAGATAACTTGGACGAGGAGGATTGAGGTTGGGGTACAACTGAGATACCGGACTGTCCTGAGATTATTTACAGATTTTTGAAGGTATAAACAAATTTCCATTGAGAAATATCGGTATATCTGACTAGAATCCTTGTCTCAGCGTACCGAATGCAATCCAACTCAGTCTTATCCTTTTGTTTAGTTCGCAGGATTGATTGTCTTTAACCATTGGGATTTCACGTCCCAGATATTTCGTATTCGAATCCTTTTTGATCTAAAATTAACATTAGGATGTTGCAAATACTTAAAAGATCGAAAATATTAACGAAATAAAAGGTTGAAAGTCATAAAAACAATCATTTTCATAAGAAGGACCTTGAAATGACTATTCCAAACAAACAGTTTGATTTTCTACTGTATTAACTAGATAACTTGGACTAGGAAGATTGAGGTTGGGGTACAACTGAGATACCGGACTGTCCTGAGATTATTTACAGATTTTTGAAGGTATAAACAAATTTCCATTGAGGAATATCGGTATATCTGACTAGAATCCTTGTCTCAGCTTACCAAATGCAATTCAACTCAGTCTTATCCTTTTGTTTAGCTCGAAGGATTGATTGACTTTAACCATTCGGAGCTAATATACCAGATATTTCGTATTCGAATCCTTTTTGATCTAAAATTAACATTAGGATACTGCAAATATTTAAAAGATCGAATCATTTTCATAAGAAGGACCTTGAAATGACTATTCCAAACAAAAAATTCGATTTTCTACTGTATTAACTAGATAACTTTGAGTAGGAAGATTGAGGTTGGGCTACAACTGAGATACCGGACTGTCCTGAGACTATATACAGACTTTTGAAGGTATTTAAGAACGCCAATGACCGAAAGTTGATTTGATTGATACCATTTTTTAAAGTTCAAGTGCGAGATAGCAGGTAAAATTAATAGAGAAGGACCAAAAAAGGAGTGTATTGGAAATATGAAAGAAGTGACAGAGATAAAATATAAAATTTCCGAATCAAACTTAAGATTTCTTTGCGTAGATTGTTTTTTCTATGTAATATTTCGATGTATTTCCACTAGTCATTTATCTTTGATTTATTTAGTAGTAGAATTTTTTTTATTAGACTTCAAGGAGTCGAACAAAAACGGAATGTCAGTCTCAAGTACGTAACTACCTATCCAAAAAGAGAATTCAGTCTCTCGAAACGATAGTAACAACACTCCACCCATTCCCCACGTGAAATCATCGAATTTCAATGTATATACACAACCGGATGTGGCTCTTATTCCGGAAGTGGCACAACGGTGCTGGGCGGTCATGGGCGGCACTCCAACGACAGTTTGTTTACATTTCGTATTTACGACCTTTCCATCCCGAATTGTAACAATGGCCGAGAGGCTTTTGTTTAGAAAAGAATGAATTATGGTGGGGTTAAAGGTTGCTGTCATTTGTTGCCTCTTCGTACTCGTCGACAATTTAATAAACGAAGATTCTAACTAAGATAATGATTGTTTTACAAATTCCGAACAATGAAATTTCGATTTAATATTTCAGATGCGAAACAACTCTATTTATATGAAGCGATAGTTGAAATATTAAAACTGAGAATAACGATGATGATGATTTAAAAGTTGACACTCGAATAAACGTGCTGGAACGTGTTTAATGAATTGTTTTCGGTATAAAACTCGTGTAATAACGAAAATTGTTGCGTTATCTCGATTTATTTCACACCGAGCTGATATGCTTCGCGTGTTTCGACTTAATTATTATAAATAACAAAAATGATGTTGTTTTTTTTGTCGTTGCTGGTGTTATTAGACAAACGTGTGATTTAGATGGACTCGAAGGCTTTTAATATCAAATTATAACGTCGCTTTTTATCGATTTTCCTCACTAGTTATATAATTATCGTGATTATAATCGATATTATTTAAAAATTTGAGGTTAGCTCAGTAAATGAAGCGCGAAAACTAGTAATTAATGAGCAGGATTGAAATGAAATAAAGTGTATTCGATTCGGGAGAGCCTCAGGAAACTTTGTGTACAAAAATTATTCATAAAACAAAAAAATTGTGTTTGTAAATTGAAATATTCATATTATTATGAAAATATAATCGAAAATTAGTTAAATTTTATTACACAATGGTTTTTGAGGTCACTGAACTCTACTATGATCAAAAAAAGGTTTATAAGATACGTCTGGTATTGAAGTCCCGTTTTTTTTGCATTAAAAATTTGTTTCTACATTTTCGTCGCCTTTTATTTCATTTTCTTTGTTTGTAATGTCTTTATCTAATAATGACGAATAATTTTGGTATATTAATACCTTCGAAGTTTTCGAAAACAAAATTGGTACAAAGTTTTTTTACGTTCAAATCAATTTTTGAACTTTGGAACTTTATTTCATAACTTTATGTTATATAAAACGCTTTGTATAATAAAGAATGGGGGTTGTATTTTTTTCTATGATAGTATCAACGCTTTTTTTTAGATTTTTATCTATTAAAACATTGATTTTCTATAATGGTAGATACCATGAGTATTTACAGTGTTATTTTTCAAAAAAAATATTACTTCAACTTTAACCCTGTATATTTTTCACAAATATGAAACTTTAGGTATATAATAAATACATTCAGTTAGATAAACATTTTCTCTATTGATTTGTGGTGAAAATTAATCGATATCTCGATTGGTTTCGGAAATATGAAATTTTTTATACTAGAGTCCCATAGATATTCGTTTTTTTGCATTAAAAATTTGTTTATTCATTTTCGTCGTCTTCTATTTCATTTTCTTCGTTTGTAGTGTCTTTAGCAAATAGTGACGAATAATTTTGGTATATTAATACCTTCGAAGTTTTCGAAAACAAAATTGGTACAAAGTTTTTTTACGTTCAAATCAATTTTTGAACTTTGGAATTTTATTACATAACTTTATGTTATATAAAACGCTTTGTATAATAAAGAATGGGGGTTGTATTTTTTTCTATGATAGTATCAACGCTTTTTTTTAGATTTTTATCTATTAAAACATTGATTTTCTATAATGGTAGATACCATGAGTATTTACAGTGTTATTTTTCAAAAAAAATATTACTTCAACTTTAACCCTGTATATTTTTCACAAATATGAAACTTTAGGTATATAATAAATACATTCAGTTAGATAAACATTTTCTTTATTGATTTGTGTCAAAAATTAATCGATATCTCGATTGGTTTCGGAAATATGGAATTTTTTATACTGGAGTCCCGTAGATAATCGTTTTTTTTTGCATTAAAAATTTGTTTATTCATTTTCGTCGCCTTCTATTTCATTTTCATCGTTTGTAGTGTCTTTATCAAATAGTGACGAATAATTTTGGTATAATTAATGCCTTCGAAGTTTTCGAAAACAAAATTGGTACAAAGTTTTTTTACGTTCAAATCAATTTTTGAACTTTGGAACTTTATTTCATAACTTTATGTTATATAAAACGCTTTGTATGATAAAGAAGGGGGGGTTGTATTTTTTTCTATGATAGTATCAACGCTTTTTTTTAGATTTTTATCTATTAAAACATTGATTTTCTATAATGGTAGATACCATGAGTATTTACAGTGTTATTTTTCAAAAAAAAATATTACTTCAACTTTAACCCTGTATATTTTTCACAAATATGAAACTTTAGGTATATAAGGAATACATTCAGTTAGATAAACATTTTCTCTATTGATTTGTGGTGAAAATTAATCGATATCTCGATTGGTTTCGGAAATATGGAATTTTTTATACAAGCATGTCAAATTTGTTTGTGAATTTTTGAATTTTTGAATGCAATACAATTCGTAGCAGAAAACCAATTATAATATAAAGTTTTTTGTGTGTTAAAAACTCAAAAATCATGTTAATTTCCAGATCAAATGAATAGTTTTACAGAAAATACTATTTTCGTGAATTTTTTCTCAATTTTCCCTTATAATAATTTTTTTTTGGAATTTCTCGTATAAAAAAATTCCTTCCTATAGAAATTCCGTAAAATCTCATTGAAATGTTTGAAATATGATCAATATTCAATAAAAGCTACATGAAACTCAATTTTATATACATAGAGGACTAAGAATACGTTTCTTTTTAATTCTACGAGGTTTGTGCGTGAAAATCCTCCTTATTAGATTTCCAAAACCAAATTTCACTGCATCTTGTTGTATTTTATTAATCAAATTCTTATGAAAAATTTGCGCGTTCAAAAGAATGTACCTAACCTAACCTAACATAACCTAACCTCTTTTTTAATATATATAGTATGACCAAATAAAATGTAAATACGTAAATTATACAAAATTTCAAATCAGGATTATTTTTTTATTCATAACGTTATTTTTATTACTATTCTTTCCATTTTTTTTCAGTAGTTTTTTCATATTTTTTCTTCTATCTAACAATTACCTCCATTTTGTATAAACCACAAGTTTAATTGCTACGTTTCAGCAAAGGAATCAAACATTGGTCAAAATTGATGAATCAAAGTTTGATTTGTTACCCTATCCATCATATTCGACCCCTTCTGATTATTTTCTGTACCCTAGACTTAAAAAAACCTCCAGGTGGGTAAAGATTTTCCAACAATAAAAAGTTTCGAACTTATTTAACATCGCTGGGAAATACACTTTTCATTGTCGAACCAAATACTTCTCGGATCACCCTCGTATTGCACGAATACTTCTCAAACTGGTTCGGAATGCGGTCTTGCATGAATTATTAATCCTTTCATAATTTTATAAGTTTGTTCCGCTCGATTGCTTACTAACTACTGGTATTACTAACCTAGTAAGGAATTTATTCGAAATTTCATATTTCTAATATAAACAATACGCTAATTCGACTTTATATATAACGAATATTATATTGAACACCCTGTATTGAAAGAAAATAACACCGAAAAATATTTAGCAGATTCTTTTGCAATTTTTATGTTTTGTTCAAGTCAAACTATAAACATTGAATGAAATTCGCTCTGTAATTGAGTAGGAATCAAAAAAAATTGTCAATTTCGTGTTTGTATGTACTGTACCTTGTCCCCTTCGCCCATATGGTCAATATTTTCGTAACATATAACTTCGGTTAACACCGAAAAGGCTTTGTGAAACATCTCGTGACGAAGCGACATGTTCAATAATGAAAAGTCACTCGTATCATACTCTAAATGTAGATGAATCAGCATCATAATGGTGCAAAGGGACCCATACGGCCACCGACAAACACAATGGTTTACAAAACTATATACAGACGTTCTTTGTAGGCCGGAACTTTATTAAAATATCTAAAAATTATGTCACCGAAAGTAAAATACTAAAAATTCATACAGAAACATTTAATTAACTATATTTGATGAAAGTAATAAGCATAGTTTCAACAAATTCCACTCTTAGGACGTCCATCTTAAGTTAGTTAGTTAGTTAAGTTAAAATTTTTAGTTTTAGAGAGCTACAAGTTTTTGTGAAGCTGCTTTAGCTAATTTAACCAAGAGATTATCAATTTTGCTTCCAACGTCAATCTCCAACAGACGAATTTTGCGGAGCTGGTGGTATTTGATCACTAGACCAAATCCTTGTAGTTTTTTCGAATACATCGTTGACGTACAAGCGAAAAATATGCATCCCATAGTTGACCTCAAACCTTTCTTGAATATATCCATCGATAGCGACCCGGATGGATCCGTTTTAAAGCTACCAACAGACGAATTTTGCGGAGCTGGTGGTATTTGATCACTAGACCAAATCCTGAGTCTTCTTCTCGAGTAGGTTTTCCTCTAAGTCCGATTTAGATCCAGGACTGCAGTAAAAACTTTATAAAAACAACAGCTCGGGTCTTTGCTGCTTTAAACTCGATCAAATTGCTTCCGGATCGATAATTATGCTTGTAATTAGTGTTTCTGACACCGTGCTATCGTCGACGAAGCTACAGTTCGAGTTTGTAGTTTTTTCGAATACATCGTTGACGTACAAGCGAAAAATATGCATCCCATAGTTGACCTCAAACCTTTCTTGAATATATTCATCGATAGCGACTTGGATTGATCCGTTTTAAAGCTACCAACAGACGAATTTTGCGGAGCTGGTGGTATTTGATCACTAGACCAAATCCTGAGTCTTCTTCTCGAGTAGGTTTTCCTCTAAGTCCGATTTAGATCCAGGACTGCAGTAAAAACTTTATAAAAACAACAGCTCGGGTCTTTGCTGCTTTAAACTCGATCAAATTGCTTCCGGATCGATAATTATGCTTGTAATTAGTGTTTCTGACACCGTGCTATCGTCGACGAAGCTACAGTTCGAGTTTGTAGTTTTTTCGAATACATCGTTGACGTACAAGCGAAAAATATGCATCCCATAGTTGACCTCAAACCTTTCTTGAATATATTCATCGATAGCGACTTGGATTGATCCGTTTTAAAGCTACCAACAGACGAATTTTGCGGAGCTGGTGGTATTTGATCACTAGACCAAATCCTGAGTCTTCTTCTCGAGTAGGTTTTCCTCTAAGTCCGATTTAGATCCAGGACTGCAGTAAAAACTTTATAAAAACAACAGCTCGGGTCTTTGCTGCTTTAAACTCGATCAAATTGCTTCCGGATCGATAATTATGCTTGTAATTAGTGTTTCTGACACCGTGCTATCGTCGACGAAGCTACAGTTCGAGTTTGTAGTTTTTTCGAATACATCGTTGACGTACAAGCGAAAAATATGCATCCCATAGTTGACCTCAAACCTTTCTTGAATATATTCATCGATAGCGACTTGGATTGATCCGTTTTAAAGCTACCAACAGACGAATTTTGCGGAGCTGGTGGTATTTGATCACTAGACCAAATCCTGAGTCTTCTTCTCGAGTAGGTTTTCCTCTAGGTCCGATTTAGATCCAGGACTGCAGTAAAAACTTTGGAAAAACAACAGCCCGGGTCTTTGCTGCTTTAAACTCGATCAAATTGCTTCCGGATCGATAATTATGATTGTAATTAGTGTTTCTGACACCGTGCTATCGTCGACGAAGCTACAGTTCGAGTTTGTAGTTTTTTCGAATACATCGTTGACGTACAAGCGAAAAATATGCATCCCATAGTTGACCTCAAACCTTTCTTGAATATATTCATCGATAGGGACTTGGATTGATCCGTTTTAAAGCTACTAAGTAAGTACGATAAGCCGTAATTTATTTGGAAAGTTGTCATGTTAAACCCTGTCGAAAGCTTTCGATATATCCAGTTCGATTGCTTTATAGCTTTAATCTAAACGTTTGTGATTTAATCCAGGAGGATTATTTTAACAGATATTTCAAGATTTGATGGTTAAAGATCTTCTCCATGACTTTAGCTATGGTTTTATACCCAGTACGACACAATGTTAACATACCTAATTTTTTCCGATTTGGTTCTGTCTTTTTAGTCAAAATAATATTGAATAAATTGTTTTGCTTCGTAGAAAGGAAAATATTGATGGTATTAGTGCTGTTTTAAGGTTAAATTATTATTTTTTTAAATATTTCGTTCAATAAATCTCCCCGATTAATTAGACACTTTTTCTTTTCCAAAATATACATAAAGAACTGGCCTATATTCGCGAATGAATCTCTATTTAAAGGATTCTCAACCTTATAGATATATTTTAATAAGTTGAAATTTCAGTGGAACGTTTCGGCGGACCGTTTTCGTTGGAATAAGCAAAAGAACAACTATTTGACATTTGGCACAGATCCAGTCTTTTGTTTCTTACCGTGTCGTTGCTTTTCCCTCACGGACCTTACGGCTTTTGTTTGTTATGGAATTATATATAAAAAAAACAGTTTTTTATCAAGATGATGTTGTAATCTACAGGTGGTCTTTATAAAACAAAGAAAATAATTATAATTATGAGAATAGATTACGGAATATGTAAACATTTCGATATTATTTACGATAATATGAATTCCTACTTCATTCCTTCAACTAAACTAAACTGGAACCTTTAATTCAATTCGTATCATATTATTAACGCTACCTCTACACCAACACTCAAAATTGAACTGTTTTACCAGCGTTTCGACGAGACTGGAGACTGTTTACACAACCACTACGCCAAAACTCACAATTGAACTGTTTTACGAGCGTTTCGACGAGACTGGAGACTGTTTACACAACCACTACGCCAACACTCACCATTCAACTGTTTTAGGAATGTTTCGACGAGACTGGAGACTGTTTACACAACCACCACGCCAACACTCACAATTGAACTGTTTTAGGAATGTTTCGACGAGACTGGAAACTGTTTACACAACCACTACGCCAACACTCACAATTCAACTGTTTTAGGAATGTTTAGACGAAACTGGAGACTGTTTACACAACCACCACGCCAACACTCACAATTGAACTGTTTTAGGAATGTTTCGACGAGACTGGAGACTGTTTACACAACCACCACGCCAACACTCACAATTGAACTGTTTTAGGAATGTTTCGACGAGACTGGAGACTGTTTACACAACCACTACGCCAACACTCACAATTGAACTGTTTTACGAGCGTTTCGACGAGACTGGAGACTGTTAACACAACCACTACGCCAACACTCACAATTGAACTGTTTTACGAGCGTTTCGACGAGACTGGAGACTGTTTACACAACCACCACGCCAACACTCACAATTGAACTGTTTTAGGAATGTTTCGACGAGACTGGAGACTGTTTACACAACCACCACGCCAACACTCACAATTGAACTGTTTTAGGAATGTTTCGACGAGACTGGAGACTGTTTACACAACCACCACGCCAACACTCACAATTGAACTGTTTTAGGAATGTTTCGACGAGACTGGAGACTGTTTACACAACCACCACGCCAACACTCACGATTGAACTGTTTTAGGAATGTTTCGACGAGACTGGAGACTGTTTACACAACCACCACGCCAACACTCACAATTGAACTGTTTTAGGAATGTTTCGACGAGACTGGAAACTGTTTACACAACCACTACGCCAACACTCACAATTCAACTGTTTTAGGAATGTTTAGACGAAACTGGAGACTGTTTACACAACCACTACGCCAACACTCACAATTGAACTGTTTTAGGAATGTTTCGACGAGACTGGAGACTGTTTACACAACCACCACGCCAACACTCACAATTGAACTGTTTTAGGAATGTTTCGACGAGACTGGAGACTGTTTACACAACCACTACGCCAACACTCACCATTCAACTGTTTTAGGAATGTTTCGACGAGACTGGAGACTGTTTACACAACCACCACGCCAACACTCACAATTGAACTGTTTTAGGAATGTTTAGACGAGACTGGAGACTGTTTACACAACCACTACGCCAACACTCACCATTCAACTGTTTTAGGAATGTTTCGACGAGACTGGAGACTGTTTACACAACCACTACGTCACAACTCACAATTGAACTGTTTGGTTCGCGTTTCGATAACCAAGTTATCGTCTTCAGAGACCGAAAATTCACCACAGCGAATCCGTTTGTATGCTTATGTATTTAATACGTTATCAAATACAAGGGATATTTGTAATACTGTGTATTGATTGCATAGGAAGAAAAGTTTTATAATAAATCGACTCATTAACATCGTTCCTTTCCATTGTCTTATTTCATTCGGGTTATGGAATTTAATAAATCTGCTCGGAATTGTATAATACAGATCCAGATATAAATATGCACCCTTATTTTGGATTCAATGGAAGGGAAAAGTGTTTTAGAAGCCTCGGGGTGGTATTTTGACGTCGATAAACATAAAAGTTTTCGTGAATCATTCGTACAACGTTATGATAGTTTTTAATGATTAAAATTGGATAGAATATGTGTAAATATGTTTTTTTTTTGGTACCATCAATCATCTTTGAACGTTTTCTCGTTATAATTATTGTTCACACTTCCAGAAACTACGCGCTAATGAATCAGTATCTCATTTCAGTACAAAATTGTTGACTTTAACTCATTAAAACCTATAATTAGAACCATATTTTGACCAGGATAACATACTGTGGAAGGTGGTTCAACTACTAGTTATTAAAACATAAAATTCCGAATATTTTTTCGAAATAAACTTTTTAAGAAACCGTTTTTTAGCCTTAAACGCGAAAAATTTCGCCGTGGATCTGATTAAATAGTAATCCGACGATGTAAAGTACAAACTGAAGATACGATTTGTAATAAAACTTGAATATTACATAGATAAAACCTCGTGGATTGTTCATTATATATCTCAGGACTTATAGTCCTCCATACACGCAACAAGGTACTCGAATCGATCTAATAAGAAGCTTTTAATCGATATTTCGCTTAAATATCTATTTTAGAAGTCTTATAGAACTTACTCGATGATTTCAAAGACGATGTGTGTATATTTAGAAGGATTTTCCCCAAAATGGGGCGCCGCGGACCTAAAGGAGGCCATACATAAAACGATATCATCTAGAAACGTATAGAAATCATCGATTATTGTTTTCCATTTCGAGATTACTTAAAAAGAAATCCGATATTCTGTATGTTCCAAGTTTTCCAATAACAAACGATAGCGGTGTGAATATTGAACCGATTTACATGTTTTAGTATTATTTGTATGAAATATTCTGCCGTAAACCGGCCCATATCCCAAGAAAATTGAAATGCAAGCCTGGATGTTGTTCAGATTCAACCAAAAGCAACGCCTTGGGTGTGTTGTAACTCGAGTAAATTTACATTCCGAAACATATTTATGCATATCGGTTCAATTTTAGTCAGTCCTGTTTTGTTTTCTTGAAATCACTAGATATTCGCGTACTATTTTATGTATAAATAATATTTATTAAACGCGTTTAATTCTAATTAAATCATTATTTAAACTTTATCGGTTTTTAAACCAAATAGAAAAAAAACGTAATGACAAATATTTGTATTTTATTCTGTATACGTGTCGTTTTAATATAAATTTTGAAAATTGAAATATTTGTAATGCGCTAATAGCTTGCTTACGTCACCAGCGCCGATCGATTTCCGCCCGACAAGTCAGACCAATATTCCAGTTATTCGAAAACTGTCGTTTGGAATTACTTATAAAATTCCATTTTTTGAATGTATCGAAATGAAAAAATAAGATTTCAACGAAAAAACTAAAAAGATTAGACTGGAATTTGGATAAATTATTCGTTTCAAGATTAAAATGTTTCAAATGCGATTATACATTAACCATTCCATATACTGAACCATTTTTAACAAATTTATCGTCTTCGGGAACTAAAAATCTACTCTGGGGACAGTATAAAAATATTTTTCGTTAATTTATCTATTAATTTCAATAGCGATTCGTTAAATTGAGACTTGAATTATCTGTGTTATGTTGGTCAAAAAGTTTGAATTCCAAAATCAAGAGTTAATCAGCATTGGGCTCTTCCACATCCCTTATTTGAATATAACTGGGCTTTGAGTAATTTCCAATAAATTGGTGGAATGTGTAAGGGAAAATTTAGGAATTTCAACACGAATTTCGTTCAGAAAAAGAAAGAAATGTCCAAAATAAACTGAAGATCAGTAGCGCAGAATTCGAATATGATAAGAATTCGAATCTGCTGGAAAGTGGGGGTTTATCAAAGATGAATATCTTCTGGAATGTTGTAGAATGGATAACCTACAAGAATTAAGATCAAAAATGGAATGAAAAACCTTGTTTTTGTTAAGTAAAAGATACCGAAAGAAATAAAAACAATTTTGGGGCGGGATTATGCATCACAAAATAAAACTGAAGAATTGGAATATACAGAGAAAGAAAAACTAGTTGATAAAATGGGAAATGAGAGAAGACAAGAAGACAGGACAAAACCCTTGAAAGAATTTACGAATTTCGAAAAAAAAGGCGAAAATTAGAACAAGAAAAATTGTGGAATGAAGAAATTGATAAAAGATATGACGAAACATTGGATAGAATTGAAGAAAACGGAAAATGATGAATAGAAACGGATTGAGGGTAGTTTGGAGAAGTGATTGTACATCGTAGGTCAATTAAACATTCAAAATAGAATAGAAAAACTACGAAATTTACAAATTTGAGAAACAAATCAAAAAATTAGAACAATAAAAAGTGTGAAATGAAGAAATTGATAAAAGATATGACGAAACATTGAATAGAATTGAAGAAAACGGAAAGTGATGAATAGAAACGGATTGAGGGTAGTTTGGAGAAGTGATTGTACATCGTAGGTCAATTAAACATTCAAAATAGAATAGAAAAACGTCGAAATTAACAAATTTGTGAAAAAAATCAAAAAATTAGAACAATAAAAAGTGTGAAATGAAGAAATTGATGAAAGATATGACGAAACATTGAATAGAATTGAAGAAAACGGAAAGTGATGAATAGAAACGGATTGAGGGTAGTTTGGAGAAGTGATTGTACATCGTAGGTCAATTAAACATTCAAAATAGAATAGAAAAACTACGAAATTTACAAATTTGAGAAACAAATCAAAAAATTAGAACAATAAAAAGTGTGAAATGAAGAAATTGATAAAAGATATGACGAAACATTGAATAGAATTGAAGAAAACGGAAAGTGATGAATAGAAACGGATTGAGGGTAGTTTGGAGAAGTGATTGTACATCGTAGGTCAATTAAACATTCAAAATAGAATAGAAAAACGTCGAAATTAACAAATTTGTGAAAAAAATCAAAAAATTAGAACAATAAAAAGTGTGAAATGAAGAAATTGATGAAAGATATGACGAAACATTGAATAGAATTGAAGAAAACGGAAAGTGATGAATAGAAACGGATTGAGGGTAGTTTGGAGAAGTGATTGTACATCGTAGGTCAATTAAACATTCAAAATAGAATAGAAAAACGTCGAAATTAACAAATTTGTGAAAAAAATCAAAAAATTAGAACAATAAAAAGTGTGAAATGAAGAAATTGATGAAAGATATGACGAAACATTGAATAGAATTGAAGAAAACGGAAAGTGATGAATAGAAACGGATTGAGGGTAGTTTGGAGAAGTGATTGTACATCGTAGGTCAATTAAACATTCAAAATAGAATAGAAAAACGTCGAAATTAACAAATTTGTGAAAAAAATCAAAAAATTAGAACAATAAAAAGTGTGAAATGAAGAAATTGATAAAAGATATGACGAAACATTGAATAGAATTGAAGAAAACGGAAAATGATGAATAGAAACGGATTGAGGGTAGTTTGGAGAAGTGATTGTACATCGTAGGTCAATTAAACATTCAAAATAGAATAGAAAAACTACGAAATTTACAAATTTGAGAAACAAATCAAAAAATTAGAACAATAAAAAGTGTGAAATGAAGAAATTGATAAAAGATATGACGAAACATTGAATAGAATTGAAGAAAATGATGCATCATTCAGGTAAATAAATTCCGATTAATATTGAAAAAGTGCCCTTCCGATTTATAATAGACTTTTTGTTATAAATGTTATTTTTCTAAAATGTTAGAGCTGTCATTCTAATGACTAAACATTCCCGCCATATGTCTCCAATCATTCAACCATTATAAAGTGGAAAATCTATTTTTAATAGCTTCGAATTAATCATAACATTCACCAAATGGTGTACAATACATTAATTTTTTTTCCTTCATCGACTTGACGAAGGCAACCCGTCCCTTCTAATAAAAATAATTAAAATACCCAGGTATTCAAACGTACCAAATAATACGCTATTATTTTTTATAACTACCCGAAAAATTCACACTCGATTAAAACCCCCAGAGACGCCGAAGCCGAATCATTGGCATTTTCGAACAAAGATGTGACAGGTATAATACGGGGGGACTGAATTCTACACGCAAACAAATTAAATAATCCCCGTATCAATGACGATAAAAAACAATGAAAAAGTATAAAAAATTTCAAATAAATACATCGGATATTTATAAAAATTTAATTGAAAATTATTAAATTAATCATACAGGGTAAATTAAAATGAAATCGTTATAAAACAATAATTTTTATAAATTAATATTTATTCACCAGTGCAGTTGATACGCAGTTTCGGTACGCTTTTTATTAAGGGCAGATGGTGGAATTGTTGAGATGTTTCGGCATACTGTGATCTATTTTAACCCCTAATAACCACGTTTATAAGAATCAAATTACTCTTAGACTCAATTCACTGAAAAAAAACAGGATCGTTGTTTAATAATTGCGTAAAATTGTTTTTGCGAAATTGAAAAAAAAAATATTTTAATAAAAAAATTTAAATAGGAAAGATTTGTCAATGAATATTCATTTTATGGTGATTAATCATCAACCTACCTCAACGTTTCTACCCCAAAAATAACAATAGAATTAATATACGATGTACGGTCATAAACAAAGAATTCAAAATTATATTTCGAGACGTAAATTCTCAATAGGTTCATTATTTTATAAACGAGATAAAATTCACCTTTGTTATACAAATTTTTAATTGTTTTTACAAAGATAACAAACAACAAAGGCATCACTTAATTGAATATATGTACGACAGGAAGTTTTTATTAAATTTTTATCTAATTTATATCATATACATTCAAATCGTTCAACACGACGCGTCTCGCTCTCGTCGAAACAATCCGCAGTACTACTATCGTGATAACTTCGAATATCGGATCGTTCTAAGGTGGGTGTGTGTGTAGTAGGTGAATATACATGCGGGAGGTCCAGTACATCACGTGACTGGCTAAATTTACGATCAAACTTTTATTTAGAACGTGAATAGTATAGGGAAATCGTCTTATTACAAAAAATGTGAAGAAATCTAACAATTAACGACTTGTAAGTTGTTAATCGGGTCTTAGGTGTTCAAAATGGCGTCCATCTTGTCCTATATATGTATATGGAGCAGTTACAATTCGTGTTTGAAGATCTGGGTAGCGAAATAAATCAACTTCGACGTTTCGACTAAATTCATCTTAAAGTAAAAATGGCAGACATATTTTTGAGTTTATGTACGTCGTTGGCGGATAAAATCGCAGCAACAACAAAAAATAATTGCTTTCTAGATTTATTGTATATAAGTGATACGTGGGGCGATAACGTATCAATATATTGGGGCGGTTCTGTCTTGTCATTGTAATTAATTTCCTACAAAAAACGAGCGGCAAACGTTTCGGAAGAAAATTCGTCCTGATTACAATCTGCGCCACGGTGGACGGAACAAGCGAACCGAGAAAAGATATATAGCAATTAATTCGTGGAAAAATTTATTATTTAACTTTTGTATTAACATCAGGTAGATTACTGATCGAGAAAAGTGAGTAGGTAGAAAAGGCCGCTTAAAACGTGTCATAATACTCAGTTTGACGAATATTTCTTACTATAATACACAAAAAAAGTTACTGGAACAAATCTGTAGCTTCCCAAATCATCTCCAAGTTTAGTTTCAGCTTTATAATTAATCTATGTTCATCCGGGAAACTCAAAAAAGCATTTAAATGCCCAATACGTCAAATCCATTGCGACATCCTGTAAATATGGAAGCTAAATATATGGACGAACATTGTACTGCATTAAGAAGAAGTTTTCATTAATGAAACCGACGTTGTCTTCTATATAATATTTAGAGAATCACCTTCTAGGTCTTCTGTAGACTCGTCCTCTTATTTGGAGCTAGTAATTGATCTTTTTGCGTCTAGATTGGCCGCCTTAAGTCTTTTTCTAACTGTCCGGTTACTTTGAGATCACTAATCTCTTGGTAACGATGGTAAATTTTGCAAACAGAGTGTATTCAGGTCACTGGACAGTTCCTGCTGCATCTGGATTAGATACAAACGATAAATAAGCAAAAAAAGTTACCTGGGTATTAATACAAGATTTGTTTTTCCATTAAAACTTTGATTTTAGAAAATTCAGTCGGAAATTTTAAATATAAATTAACCCTACAGAAGAATTAGGACGAAAATGTTGAAAAAAACTTCCAAACCTGTTTTTTTTTTTTAATAAAATTTATAACATCGATAATAGTAAATAACACTTAGTTTTCCTAATGGAAACTCTCCACGATATTTCTTTTGTAATTAAAGTTTCAACATTAACTTTATAGAAAACGTAAGCAAAGTTAGCGCGTGATACAAATTTCCAACGAAGTTTCATCATCCTGGCAATTCCATTCCAAGATTTAACCAGAAAATAATGAGGGTAGAATTTGAAACACCGTTACGTGAAAGTGAGATTCATAAATCATTAGAAATATTGAAATTAAGTTTGACTAACTGCATCTAGAGAAAATGCGTCTCTATCTGTTATCATAATAGAGAAATTCCAACATAATTTGAGTTCTATAACTTCGTTACTATCCTGTATCAATTTAAAATGTAAATTTTGTTTAAATATACAGCAAAACTGAATTAAATTCATATATATGTGCAGCATTGACTCAATTACTCGATAAAGGTGATGTACATTAACCACATAGAGGAAATGGGATATAAAACATGTTGTAAGATGTACAAAACTATGGAAATATTTGATAAAACATGATACGGAGTCGCTAGTTCGATATTTGGAATGTAATTAGTCAAAATTTGGTGAATAAGTAAAAAATTCGTCTGTTTTGAAGTATTCGGTATTAAATAACGATACTCCGAGTCCTGAATTGTTTACTGTTATTATCTTAACCTCAATTTTTCTTCATTGAAACCCCGCAGAGTTTTTCTTAACAATATCTCTTGATTTAATTATATGGCGGAATTAATTTTTCAAATACAGTTTATCACAGGACGTAGTTCATTAATTTATCCTTTTTCCCTACGTTCCCGATGTTTAGATACCAGGTATATCCATAATGTTCCACACAAAAAACGTTTTTGTTTAAATATACAGCAAAACAAGATTAAATTCATATAAATGTGCAGCATTGACTCAATTACGCAATAAAGATAATGTACATTAACCACATAGAGGAAATGGGATATAAAACATGTTGTAAGATGTACAAAACTATGGAAATATTTGATAAAACATGATACGGAGTCGCTAGTTCGATATTTGGAATGTAATTAGTCAAAATTTGGTGAATAAGTAAAGAATTCGTCTGTTTTGAAGTATTCGGTATTAAATAACGATACTCCGAGTCCTGAATTGTTTACTGTTATTATCTTAACCTCAATTTTTCTTCATTGAAACCCCGCAGAGTTTTTCTTAACAATATCTCTTGATTTAATTATATGGCGGAATTAATTTTTCAAATACAGTTTATCACAGGACGTAGTTCATTAATTTATCCTTTTTCCCTACGTTCCCGATGTTTAGATACCAGGTATATCCATAATGTTCCACACAAAAAACGTTTTTGTTTAAATATACAGCAAAACAAGATTAAATTCATATAAATGTGCAGCATTGACTCAATTACGCAATAAAGATAATGTACATTAACCACATAGAGGAAATGGGATATAAAACATGTTGTAAGATGTACAAAACTATGGAAATATTTGATAAAACATGATACGGAGTCGCTAGTTCGATATTTGGAATGTAATTAGTCAAAATTTGGTGAATAAGTAAAAAATTCGTCTGTTTTGAAGTATTCGGTATTAAATAACGATACTCCGAGTCCTGAATTGTTTACTGTTATTATCTTAACCTCAATTTTTCTTCATTGAAACCCCGCAGAGTTTTTCTTAACAATATCTCTTGATTTAATTATATGGCGGAATTAATTTTTCAAATACAGTTTATCACAGGACGTAGTTCATTAATTTATCCTTTTTCCCTACGTTCCCGATGTTTAGATACCAGGTATATCCATAATGTTCCACACAAAAAACGTTTTTGTTTAAATATACAGCAAAACAAGATTAAATTCATATAAATGTGCAGCATTGACTCAATTACGCAATAAAGATAATGTACATTAACCACATAGAGGAAATGGGATATAAAACATGTTGTAAGATGTACAAAACTATGGAAATATTTGATAAAACATGATACGGAGTCGCTAGTTCGATATTTGGAATGTAATTAGTCAAAATTTGGTGAATAAGTAAAAAATTCGTCTGTTTTGAAGTATTCGGTATTAAATAACGATACTCCGAGTCCTGAATTGTTTACTGTTATTATCTTAACCTCAATTTTTCTTCATTGAAACCCCGCAGAGTTTTTCTTAACAATATCTCTTGATTTAATTATATGGCGGAATTAATTTTTCAAATACAGTTTATCACAGGACGTAGTTCATTAATTTATCCTTTTTCCCTACGTTCCCGATGTTTAGATACCAGGTATATCCATAATGTTCCACACAAAAAACGTTTTTGTTTAAATATACAGCAAAACAAGATTAAATTCATATAAATGTGCAGCATTGACTCAATTACGCAATAAAGATAATGTACATTAACCACATAGAGGAAATGGGATATAAAACATGTTGTAAGATGTACAAAACTATGGAAATATTTGATAAAACATGATACGGAGTCGCTAGTTCGATATTTGGAATGTAATTAGTCAAAATTTGGTGAATAAGTAAAAAATTCGTCTGTTTTGAAGTATTCGGTATTAAATAACGATACTCCGAGTCCTGAATTGTTTACTGTTATTATCTTAACCTCAATTTTTCTTCATTGAAACCCCGCAGAGTTTTTCTTAACAATATCTCTTGATTTAATTATATGGCGGAATTAATTTTTCAAATACAGTTTATCACAGGACGTAGTTCATTAATTTATCCTTTTTCCCTACGTTCCCGATGTTTAGATACCAGGTATATCCATAATGTTCCACACAAAAAACGTTTTTGTTTAAATATACAGCAAAACAAGATTAAATTCATATAAATGTGCAGCATTGACTCAATTACGCAATAAAGATAATGTACATTAACCACATAGAGGAAATGGGATATAAAACATGTTGTAAGATGTACAAAACTATGGAAATATTTGATAAAACATGATACGGAGTCGCTAGTTCGATATTTGGAATGTAATTAGTCAAAATTTGGTGAATAAGTAAAAAATTCGTCTGTTTTGAAGTATTCGGTATTAAATAACGATACTCCGAGTCCTGAATTGTTTACTGTTATTATCTTAACCTCAATTTTTCTTCATTGAAACCCCGCAGAGTTTTTCTTAACAATATCTCTTGATTTAATTATATGGCGGAATTAATTTTTCAAATACAGTTTATCACAGGACGTAGTTCATTAATTTATCCTTTTTCCCTACGTTCCCGATGTTTAGATACCAGGTATATCCATAATGTTCCACACAAAAAACGTTTTTGTTTAAATATACAGCAAAACAAGATTAAATTCATATAAATGTGCAGCATTGACTCAATTACGCAATAAAGATAATGTACATTAACCACATAGAGGAAATGGGATATAAAACATGTTGTAAGATGTACAAAACTATGGAAATATTTGATAAAACATGATACGGAGTCGCTAGTTCGATATTTGGAATGTAATTAGTCAAAATTTGGTGAATAAGTAAAAAATTCGTCTGTTTTGAAGTATTCGGTATTAAATAACGATACTCCGAGTCCTGAATTGTTTACTGTTATTATCTTAACCTCAATTTTTCTTCATTGAAACCCCGCAGAGTTTTTCTTAACAATATCTCTTGATTTAATTATATGGCGGAATTAATTTTTCAAATACAGTTTATCACAGGACGTAGTTCATTAATTTATCCTTTTTCCCTACGTTCCCGATGTTTAGATACCAGGTATATCCATAATGTTCCACACAAAAAACGTTTTTGTTTAAATATACAGCAAAACAAGATTAAATTCATATAAATGTGCAGCATTGACTCAATTACGCAATAAAGATAATGTACATTAACCACATAGAGGAAATGGGATATAAAACATGTTGTAAGATGTACAAAACTATGGAAATATTTGATAAAACATGATACGGAGTCGCTAGTTCGATATTTGGAATGTAATTAGTCAAAATTTGGTGAATAAGTAAAAAATTCGTCTGTTTTGAAGTATTCGGTATTAAATAACGATACTCCGAGTCCTGAATTGTTTACTGTTATTATCTTAACCTCAATTTTTCTTCATTGAAACCCCGCAGAGTTTTTCTTAACAATATCTCTTGATTTAATTATATGGCGGAATTAATTTTTCAAATTCAGTTTATCACAGAACCTAGTCCATCAATCTAGTCCTTTTTCCTTACGTTCCCGATGTTTAGATACCAGGTTTATGCATAATGTTCCAAACAAAAAACGTTTTTGTTTAAATATACAACAAAACAAGATTAAATTCATATAGACGTGCAGCATTGACTCAATTACTCGACAAAGGTGATGTACATTAACCACATAGAGGAAATGGGATATAAAACATGTTGTAAGATGTACAAAACTATGGAAATATTTGATAAAACATGATACGGAGTCGCTAGTTCGATATTTGGAATGTAATTAGTCAAAATTTGGTGAATAAGTAAAAAATTCGTCTGTTTTGAAGTATTCGGTATTAAATAACGATACTCCGAGTCCTGAATTGTTTACTGTTATTATCTTAACCTCAATTTTTCTTCATTGAAACCCCGCAGAGTTTTTCTTAACAATATCTCTTGATTTAATTATATGGCGGAATTAATTTTTCAAATACAGTTTATCACAGGACGTAGTTCATTAATTTATCCTTTTTCCCTACGTTCCCGATGTTTAGATACCAGGTATATCCATAATGTTCCACACAAAAAACGTTTTTGTTTAAATATACAGCAAAACAAGATTAAATTCATATAAATGTGCAGCATTGACTCAATTACGCAATAAAGATAATGTACATTAACCACATAGAGGAAATGGGATATAAAACATGTTGTAAGATGTACAAAACTATGGAAATATTTGATAAAACATGATACGGAGTCGCTAGTTCGATATTTGGAATGTAATTAGTCAAAATTTGGTGAATAAGTAAAAAATTCGTCTGTTTTGAAGTATTCGGTATTAAATAACGATACTCCGAGTCCTGAATTGTTTACTGTTATTATCTTAACCTCAATTTTTCTTCATTGAAACCCCGCAGAGTTTTTCTTAACAATATCTCTTGATTTAATTATATGGCGGAATTAATTTTTCAAATTCAGTTTATCACAGAACCTAGTCCATCAATCTAGTCCTTTTTCCTTACGTTCCCGATGTTTAGATACCAGGTTTATGCATAATGTTCCAAACAAAAAACGTTTTTGTTTAAATATACAACAAAACAAGATTAAATTCATATAGACGTGCAGCATTGACTCAATTACTCGACAAAGGTGATGTACATTAACCACATAGAGGAAATGGGATATAAAACATGTTGTAAGATGTACAAAACTATGGAAATATTTGATAAAACATGATACGGAGTCGCTAGTTCGATATTTGGAATGTAATTAGTCAAAATTTGGTGAATAAGTAAAAAATTCGTCTGTTTTGAAGTATTCGGTATTAAATAACGATACTCCGAGTCCTGAATTGTTTACTGTTATTATCTTAACCTCAATTTTTCTTCATTGAAACCCCGCAGAGTTTTTCTTAACAATATCTCTTGATTTAATTATATGGCGGAATTAATTTTTCAAATTCAGTTTATCACAGAACCTAGTCCATCAATCTAGTCCTTTTTCCCTACGTTCCCGATGTTTAGATACCAGGTTTATGCATAATGTTCCAAACAAAAAACGTTTTTGTTTAAATATACAACAAAACAAGATTAAATTCATATAGACGTGCAGCATTGACTCAATTACTCGACAAAGGTGATGTACATTAACCACATAGAGGAAATGGGATATAAAACATGTTGTAAGATGTACAAAACTATGGAAATATTTGATAAAACATGATACGGAGTCGCTAGTTCGATATTTGGAATGTAATTAGTCAAAATTTGGTGAATAAGTAAAAAATTCGTCTGTTTTGAAATATTTGGTATTAAATAACGATACTCCGAGTCCTGAATTGTTTACTGTTATTATCTTAACCTCAATTTTTCTTCATTGAAACCCCGCAGAGTTTTTCTTAACAATATCTCTTGATTTAATTATATGGCGGAATTAATTTTTCAAATACAGTTTATCACAGGACCTAGTCCATCAATCTAGTCCTTTTTCCCTACGTTCCCGATGTTTAGATACCAGGTTTATGCATAATGTTCCAAACAAAAAACGTTTTTGTTTAAATATACAACAAAACAAGATTAAATTCATATAGACGTGCAGCATTGACTCAATTACTCGATAAAGGTGATTTACATTAACCACATAGAGGAAATAGGATATAAAACATGTTGTAAGATGTACAAAACTATGGAAATAATTAATAAAACATGATACGGAGTCGCTAGTTCGTAATAAGTCAAAATTTGGTAAATAAGTGAAAAATTCATCTGTTTTGAAGTATTCGGTATTAAATAACGATACTCCGAGTCCTGAATTGTTTACTGTTATTATCTTAACCTCAATTTTTCTTCATTGAAACCCCGCAGAGTTTTTCTTAACAATATCTCTTGATTTAATTATATGGCGGAATTAATTTTTCAAATACAGTTTATCACAGGACCTAGTCCATCAATCTAGTCCTTTTTCCCTACGTTCCCGATGTTTAGATACCAGGTTTATGCATAATGTTCCAAACAAAAAACGTTTTTGTTTAAATATACAACAAAACTGAATTAAATTCATATAAATGTGCAGCATTGACTCAATTACGCAATAAAGATAATGTACATTAACCACATAGAGGAAATGGGATATAAAACATGTTGTAAGATGTACAAAACTATGGAAATATTTGATAAAACATGATACGGAGTCGCTAGTTCGATATTTGGAATGTAATTAGTCAAAATTTGGTGAATAAGTAAAAAATTCGTCTGGTTTGAAGTATTCGGTATTAAATAACGATACTCCGAGTCCTGAAATGTTTACTGTTATTATCTTAACCTCAATTTTTCTTCATTGAAACCCCGCAGAGTTTTTCTTAACAATATCTCTTGATTTAATTATATGGCGGAATTAATTTTTCAAATACAGTTTATCACAGAACCTAGTCCATCAATCTAGTCCTTTTTCCCTACGTTCCCGATGTTTAGATACCAGGTTTATGCATAATGTTCCAAACAAAAAACGTTTTTGTTTAAATATACAACAAAACAAGATTAAATTCATATAGACGTGCAGCATTGACTCAATTACTCGACAAAGGTGATGTACATTAACCACATAGAGGAAATGGGATATAAAACATGTTGTAAGATGTACAAAACTATGGAAATATTTGATAAAACATGATACGGAGTCGCTAGTTCGATATTTGGAATGTAATTAGTCAAAATTTGGTGAATAAGTAAAAAATTCGTCTGTTTTGAGGTATTCGGTATTAAATAACGATACTCCGAGTCCTGAATTGTTTACTGTTATTATCTTAACCTCAATTTTTCTTCATTGAAACCCCGCAGAGTTTTTCTTAACAATATCTCTTGATTTAATTATATGGCGGAATTAATTTTTCAAATACAGTTTATCACAGGACCTAGTCCATCAATCTAGTCCTTTTTCCCTACGTTCCCGATGTTTAGATACCAGGTTTATGCATAATGTTCCAAACAAAAAACGTTTTTGTTTAAATATACAACAAAACTGAATTAAATTCATATAAATGTGCAGCATTGACTCAATTACGCAATAAAGATAATGTACATTAACCACATAGAGGAAATGGGATATAAAACATGTTGTAAGATGTACAAAACTATGGAAATATTTGATAAAACATGATACGGAGTCGCTAGTTCGATATTTGGAATGTAATTAGTCAAAATTTGGTGAATAAGTAAAAAATTCGTCTGGTTTGAAGTATTCGGTATTAAATAACGATACTCCGAGTCCTGAAATGTTTACTGTTATTATCTTAACCTCAATTTTTCTTCATTGAAACCCCGCAGAGTTTTTCTTAACAATATCTCTTGATTTAATTATATGGCGGAATTAATTTTTCAAATACAGTTTATCACAGAACCTAGTCCATCAATCTAGTCCTTTTTCCCTACGTTCCCGATGTTTAGATACCAGGTTTATGCATAATGTTCCAAACAAAAAACGTTTTTGTTTAAATATACAACAAAACAAGATTAAATTCATATAGACGTGCAGCATTGACTCAATTACTCGACAAAGGTGATGTACATTAACCACATAGAGGAAATGGGATATAAAACATGTTGTAAGATGTACAAAACTATGGAAATATTTGATAAAACATGATACGGAGTCGCTAGTTCGATATTTGGAATGTAATTAGTCAAAATTTGGTGAATAAGTAAAAAATTCGTCTGTTTTGAAGTATTCGGTATTAAATAACGATACTCCGAGTCCTGAATTGTTTACTGTTATTATCTTAACCTCAATTTTTCTTCATTGAAACCCCGCAGAGTTTTTCTTAACAATATCTCTTGATTTAATTATATGGCGGAATTAATTTTTCAAATACAGTTTATCACAGGACCTAGTCCATCAATCTAGTCCTTTTTCCCTACGTTCCCGATGTTTAGATACCAGGTTTATGCATAATGTTCCAAACAAAAAACGTTTTTGTTTAAATATACAACAAAACAAGATTAAATTCATATAGACGTGCAGCATTGACTCAATTACTCGACAAAGGTGATGTACATTAACCACATAGAGGAAATGGGATATAAAACATGTTGTAAGATGTACAAAACTATGGAAATATTTGATAAAACATGATACGGAGTCGCTAGTTCGATATTTGGAATGTAATTAGTCAAAATTTGGTGAATAAGTAAAAAATTCGTCTGTTTTGAAGTATTCGGTATTAAATAACGATACTCCGAGTCCTGAATTGTTTACTGTTATTATCTTAACCTCAATTTTTCTTCATTGAAACCCCGCAGAGTTTTTCTTAACAATATCTCTTGATTTAATTATATGGCGGAATTAATTTTTCAAATACAGTTTATCACAGGACCTAGTCCATCAATCTAGTCCTTTTTCCCTACGTTCCCGATGTTTAGATACCAGGTTTATGCATAATGTTCCAAACAAAAAACGTTTTTGTTTAAATATACAACAAAACAAGATTAAATTCATATAGACGTGCAGCATTGACTCAATTACTCGACAAAGGTGATGTACATTAACCACATAGAGGAAATGGGATATAAAACATGTTGTAAGATGTACAAAACTATGGAAATAATTAATAAAACATGATACGGAGTCGCTAGTTCGTAATAAGTCAAAATTTGGTAAATAAGTGAAAAATTCATCTGTTTTGAAGTATTCGGTATTAAATAACGATACTCCGAGTCCTGAATTGTTTACTGTTATTATCTTAACCTCAATTTTTCTTCATTGAAACCCCGCAGAGTTTTTCTTAACAATATCTCTTGATTTAATTATATGGCGGAATTAATTTTTCAAGTACAGTTTATCACAGGACCTAGTCCATCAATTTGTCCTTTTTCCTACGTTCCCGACGGCGTTATATATATACATCTCTCTTTCTCTTTTAGAATGATAAAAAGACATCGACACCGTAATCACAGACAACAAAGGAAAACTACCCTTCGTGGATTATTTGATTACTGCCATTGAGGTCTTGATGGAAGAATGGTGAATAATGGAAAATAATTCCGGTATTTTGCTCGACAAATATATACAAGGCGTCCGGGAATAATAAACCAAGGAAGATCTGAATTACACGCATTGTTTATTTTGAAAGTTTTTTCTAATAAAACATATTTTCCAACATATTTTCGTTAATACAAACATTTCTAATAAATAAATAAATGTGGAAAATCCTTATTTATAATAAGTTTCATATGGCGGGGGCTGTACAAACTTCCCTAAACCACATTTCCACTAAACTTTCATATTTAATGAACCTTGGAGTTTTGAACTGCTAATTTCAATAAAGTTTCGAAGTTAATTAAGTTTTGATTTGAGGAAACTATGTCATAGAATCTACCAATTAATTAAATCATATAATTATTAGGATCCGTATCCTTTTTATATAAGGATATTGCTTTTGGTATTCGATATCGTCCTATAGAAATTATTAACTATAAACGTCTCTTGACCAATTCGGTTATTAAATTTTCCGGAAACTCGATTAATACAATTAATATTCAGTGGTTTGAAGTCGTTTTTTAATTTATCTGTTTTAATGGAAACTTAGTTTGTATATATATTCATTGAACTAAAAAAAAATAAATAATAATAGTTTTTTAGGGTTTACTTAGATTTTTTGGTGAAACTACGAGTCTTATGAAAAAAAGTTATATAGGAAAGTTGTAGGTAATAAAAAGATCTACAACTTTTGTCTATACACTTTTTTCACATAACCTCAAAATTTATGTGAAAAATTCACAAAACCTAGTTTTTCGTTTTTAATTTTTATCTTGTACAAAAAACATTCTTTTTACACGAAATTTTGTAAAAAGTAACTTTTTTATGTCCCATAAACCCCGTAATTTATTTGATTCAAAATATTTATTTTTTCACGTTATTTTGACATATTAACGAAAAAAATTCAATCGAGAATTCTCCCTTCAAAATAAGCAAAAAAAAAACGATAATAACTCGCATCTGTTTTTTTTTAAATAATCATATACAGTTTTTAGTTATTTATTATTATTTTTCACTACAATCACAAAAAAAACGTGAAATTCCACAATTAATTTTCCCCACCAATTATTTATATTTTATATTTATCTATATTTTAAACAACCCTCGTATATCTAATAGCATGAGATTGCAAAAATTACTTGATTCAGTACTAGTTTAATCTTTTTATCAGATGAGAACTAATCATATGTAATGGGGTTAAAAATGCAAGTAATTCCTTAACTATAGGGGATGTTATACTAAATATCATTAATAGTATTCATTAATTCATGAAATATGTTTATATCACTAAAATTCAATGAACAATTATCTTAAAATACTGTTTTCGATAACAAAAAAATGAAACGATTAAACATTTGTCAGTTTTGTTTAAAATTCTGTTGATTATCTGGTATCATCTAAATGATTAATATTACGAGTTGTATTCTATTTTAATTTGATATAAAAAACCCTGGGAATTTCATTAACACCTAACCTAACCTAACCTAACCTAACCTAACCTAACCTAACATAACCTAACCTAACATAACATAACCTAACATAACCTAACCTAACCTAACTAATCATCTGATGAGTTTATTACAAAAAAAACATCAACAAAAAGATTAAAACATACGAAAGATTCTCTTAGAACACAAACAAATGTTTATTGTACAAGATTCGGAAGTTTAGAAGAATCGATAGAACTGAAACGAGATGGTTTTTAGCTCAAACATAATTAATAGTCCAAAATGAAGTCAAATCTTAAAGAAATTATGTGTAGTATAAAAGCCTTTAACTTTCCTAAAGATTACCAAAGATTCCCTGAATTGTGGTGTCGATTAGAACGTCATTTAAAATAAAATAAACGTTATTTCGTAATTACCAATCATGAAATTTAATTTCTACACCTTGTATTATACAATTAGTATAAATTGAAGAAGATATTAACGATAATATCACGAAATTATCCGTTTTATTTGAATGAATGTATAGAAATTGACTCGAAAGCAACAGACCTTCACCTTAACCGATATGACATAACCTCAACGTTTACATATTCGAAAAATTCGTTTCGAAGTCTATTAAATTTAAGTTGATCTGATGGAGGAATTCAGGTAGTTCTATAATCATTTGTATCGAAGAATTTTTTCATCGTTTAGATGATATCAATAAAGACCACCTCTAAAAAGAATTTTTGTTATTTCTAAATGTTCGTTCAACTATTTATTTTTGTAAAGAATGTCGAAACCCCTTTTTTTTTCGAAAATATTTGGTACAAAGGGTGATAATAAGCACCTGCTAATTTCGTAGCTTTTTTGTTAAATTAAATACTATATACAACCTTATATAAAGTTGGAATTTCTGTAATATTCATAATGAACACACTGTTTAAACCAATACACTATTTGACGCTCGTTTCGATAACCAAGTTATCATCTTCAGAAACTGAAAGTTTACCTTCAGTCAGACAGTGTATTTGTGAGTGTTGGTGTAGTGGTAATTTCAACAGTGTGTTCAGTAGAATCTAAAACTGCGTTAATACATTTATGAAAATCAGTCTACAAGGACTAGCTAGTAAAAACGCTGTTTCTGTAGTACAAACTATTAGATTTCTTGAGTTCGTTAGCTCAAATTGTACAGTAATGTTCATAGAAATTATAACATCTGGAAATAAAAAAATCAGCTACTGAAATAGGATAAGATAGATAAAAAAAAGAAGAGATCTACTGAATAAATTCTTTTCTGAAATTACGGAGCTTTAGGGGATTACACGTATAAAGTAGAATATCTTCAATAGCGATTGAGATTTCCGAAAAAGTGTTCATAATTATCATTCCTTATATACCAACAATTAAAATTGACACACTAGATCTCATATGACACTCTGAATTACAGGGTGATTCATTTGAGAAAACCGAGAAAATAATGTGTTAGTATTTTTCATTCACCCTGTATTATATTCGATGGATATTAACGAAATAAATAATTTTTCAGTTTTTTTATCACTATTTGAATGTTTTAGTCGCAACGAATCATCATTTTTGAAATTTTCCTATGTTGTACAGGGTATTAAACTTTTCCAGATTTTTATGTAAAATTAGTTAAAACTTTTTGAATACCCCGTAGTATATGCAACAAAATTATTGTGTTTTAATGGTAATTCTCTTTGTTACATATTTTCTAGTACCTTGGGTTGCTACTTAAGTTTTGAGATACAGAACTAAAAACAAATATTCATTATTGGATATGATTTTATTTTTTTCCAAAAAAAAATTCTCCATTGAAAAGGCTACCAAATTTAATTTTTACTTCGAGATCGATTGAGTTTTCTAAAAAAATATTCATAATTATCATTCCTTATATATCAACAATTAGAATTGACACACTACATCTTATATGACACTCTGAATTACAGGGTGATTCATTTGAGAAAATCGAGAAAATAATGTATTAGTATCTTCATTCACCCTGTATTATATTCAATGGATATTGACGAAATAAATGATTTATCAGTTTTTTTATCACTATTTGAATGTTTTAGTCGCAACGAATCATCATTTTTGAAATTTTCCTATGTTGTACAGGGTATTAAACTTTTCCAGATCTTTATGTAAAATTGGTTAAAACTTTTTGAATACCCCGTAGTATAAGCAAAAAAATTATTGTGTTTTAATGGTAATTCTCTTTGTTACATATTTTCTAGTACCTTGGGTCGCTACTTAAGTTTTGAGATACAGAACTAAAAACAAATATTCATTATTGGATATGATTTTATTTTTTTCCAAAAAAAATTCTCCATTGAAAAGGCTACCAAATTTAATTTTTACTTCGAGATCGATTGAGTTTTCCAAAAAAATCTTCATAATTATCATTCCTTATATACCAAAAATTAAAATTGACACACTAGATCTTATAAGACACTCTGAATTACAGGGTGATTCATTTGAGAAAACCGAGAAAATAATGTACTAGTATTTTCATTCACCCTGTATTATATTCGATTGATATTAACGAAATAAATAATTTTTCAGTTTTTTTATCACTAATTGAATGTTTTAGTCGCAACGAATCATCATTTTTGAAATTTTCCTATGTTGTACAGGGTATTAAACTTTTCCAGATTTTTATGTAAAATTAGTTAAAACTTTTTGAATACCCCGTAGTATAAGCAACAAAATTATTGTGTTTTAATGGTAATTCTCTTTGTTACATATTTTCTAGTACCTTGGGTTGCTACTTAAGTTTTGAGATACAGAACTAAAAACAAATATTCATTATTGGATATGATTTTATTTTTTTTCCAAAATTTTTTACCATCTGCAAGCTTTTGTAAACTCTACTTCAATCAATCCAATAAGAATGACTCTTCGTTTTTTGTTAGTACTAGGAAAATAGTTTAAGAAGAAATTCTTGTAACTACAATCATGATTTTTCCAATTAAATATTATATTAAAAACGTATAAACATCCACCAGAGTTGATATTTCATTAAAAAAAATCTCGTCCAGACCAAATTTCCCATAGTTATCTTTTATAATTGTCATAAATTGATATTTTATCTTTTTCTTCTAAATCATCTTCATTTTTATCGTTTTATTCAGCCATTTCTCCAGAAGATTCGAACTGTAGAAAAACGTTGACCAAATAATTTATTGTTCGTCGGAGGACTGGTCAATCCGATGTTTTGACTGTTCGGAAAAGTCTTCGTTTGAACTGATGATTGAGACCTCTACGGTTGATTTCCCTACAGCATTTCTTTGCACCAATCGACACGAGTTTATCAAATTATGAGAAACCAACACCAACAAATCTTTTTTACAATCAAATTTTCATACAAATGCCACATGAAGACCAGGAAATATCAATTTACAAACAGCTTCGATATTTTCTGATAGTTGTAATATTTTTTTATCGATTTTTGACTTACAAATAACGTAAATTAGTTCGACAGTTTTATTTTTTTTCCATTTTTTAGTCTTTGTTCATTTTTCAATTGAATTTATACAAATTTTTCATTCTACTTACAGATGAGGAAAGATACTAAAACTATTATTTTAATTGTGTCAGTTTCGAGTTTTATTTCCATGGGGGCTCGTAAACAAGCATCTAATAAATATAAAAGTGTATCGTTTTTTATATTTTATAGCCTAATATAATCGAAAAGCTGCGAACTTACAAGAATTTCAAAATACTTTTTATGAGTTGTCAATAAAACATTAAACGTGACTTAAATTCAAATTTATTTTTCAATAATAAACAAGATATATGACAAATCAAACGATTTTCTAATAATATTCCAAAAAAAAAAAACATTAAAGGGAGTAGATGAAGATTATTTTTAGAACCTCCCTTCTACTCGAAGTGAATCATATCGAGTCAAAACAATTTTGGTAACGATGAAGATAGACGTTAAAATAAGGGTTGAAAATGCAACGTAAGGGTCAATAATAACGTTAGAAGTGGGGTAAATATATAGGAGTTAACCGTAAAAATAATTCATCTATTTTTTTTTCTAAATTAGAATGTATATCGAATTAAATAAGATAATCAAGTGGTTAATTAAGAAATTTATGTAGTTCCCCATAAATTTCTTGTAAAACATTTTTATCTACGCTTCTACAAGTAATAAAATAATAAATCAGCTATCGACAAATTTTCCCCTTACATTTTCGGCACGAAAATACTTTTAAACGTTCATTTTTTTTATTGACACGTGGATTTACGAGTTGGATGACAGAAAATAGTTCAAATGATTTATTTTCTCTACACTGTCTTATTTCGTCTCAATAATATTGACAAATTCAGAAGGTTTTGAGAGAAAAAAAAACCATTTCAGTATAACATTTTGTTTTTCAGATATTTTTTCACAAATTACAACTAATTTTCATTTATATCATTGATATCCCTCTGTAGTTTTTTTATTGTTATAATTTTCACATCCCCATAATACAATTTCTGATTCGTTCAGTATTTAAAACCTTCTAGAATCTACATTTGGAAGGTAAATCCGTTTCCAATCAATTTCATTTTGACCTTTGTTAATATTTTAATTATTTTTAATACGTGAAAAGGAAATTAGGCCATCTCTTGTCGTTATTTTGAACCTATTAATTTTGAGGTTATATATTTTGACATTGCAACTAGCAATGTCTATTTTGACAGTTATAACCAAGTAACAAAGATTGTCCGTCAGTCAGATTCAACAGCGATATAAATAAAAAGTGTATAAACAGTAAAAAAAATAGTTAAAAGTAGTAAAAACTAAACAACGATGTAAAATTTAAGAAGTTTTGGTTTTCTCAGTGATTTTCGATAAGTTCGTTATGGTTTTTATTAGTTATGAACCCATGGAAACATTGCCAAACATCCTATGTAAATTAACGCTTTCTTATGTTCAAATTTTCAGTTAATATGCACTTTTTGAAATCCCTTCTAGTAACTCACGCACTTTCAGTCGACGATCATCCAGTGGATTCTCTTCAACGTTTCTTGAGTCACCACTTCATTTGATTAATCACTGCGTTGTTGGACTCCGTAGATCTTACAGTCTCGTTTAAACGTTGCTACCCAACATTTTACTGTTGATCATGGAGAAAAAGCATCTTCTACAGTAGAATCTAGTTCATTTTTTATATTATTTAGGCTAAAACCTTTCAAATAAAAGTTTTGTATCACATAACGATAACCAACGATGGACGTTGAGTCTTCAAACTTGAAACACACTTATAGATGGTAGCTACCACGATCTTTAGGTGAAGCTAGATACTTTTAGGGGTCTCTTCGTGATTATAAAACATTTTTAAGACCATCCAGTGGATTTTCTTCAACATTTCTTGAGTCATCACTTCATTTGATTAACCACTGCGTTGTTGGACTCCGTAGATCTTACAGTCTCGTTTAAACGTTGCTACCCAACATTTTACTGTTGATCATGGAGAAAAAGCATCTTCTACAGTAGAATCTAGTTCATTTTTTATATTATTTAGGCTAAAACCTTTCAAATAAAAGTTTTGTATCACATAACGATAACCAACGATGGACGTTGAGTCTTCAAACTTGAAACACACTTACAGATGGTAGCTAGCATGATCTTTAGGTACTTCTGGGTGTAACCTCGTGAATATAAAACATTTTAAGACCATCCAGTGGGCTAAAGAAAAACTTAACGTCTAGCACGTAGCAATGTTAATAAATTGCTTAAACGAATCATTTATTAAACAAATAATTCAACCATTTTATTTAATAATGTAGTTTAATTGATAAAATCCTATTTTAATCTATGATAATTACATAAATCATTGCGGTTAAAGTGTAGTTGTTTACGTAATAATTAAATATTAAATCGAATTGAATCAGAAATAGAAATAATCACTTTCTAATCACGATTCTAATCGAATTTATTAAAACAACTGTTTCTAATTTTTATAAGCAATATATTTACACCCTTATCATCAAACCCAACCACCCCCTTTCGACGACGCACATTGAATTTCTATTACTTTCATGTATTACAAAGTGAGATATATTTCAAAGCACTTAATACAAGATGTGACTTAAATTCTAAACTGTTTTGAGATCGGGAGAAATAATTAAATTCGACATGTAAGTTAAGGGGAGTTCACACTTCGGTAAACATTTAAATTCGTCTAGATATCTCTCCCAGCCACGTGTATCTCGCTGTAAATTTCGGTACGTGTCAAATGTTCGTTAAAAGATGATTCCGAAACTTTCGGGGGAGTTTCAGCTCGATATAAAGTTAACAGCATCCACCATATTATACAGATTTAATTACCTGCGTCCACTATAAACGATTTCCTTCAGAAAACTAAGTGATACGTGCGAAAAATCTCGATGGAATTAAGTGGAAATCTGTGGGGAAAGTCGCGTGAAAATGCGATTCTGTATTAGAAGCGGTTATATAAATAAATAAATGTGGAAAAATAAATCGTCAAGTCGCTATAAATTAATTATAAATAATTACGCAGACATCCATAACTCGTAGAAATGCGGCGTTCGTTTCAATTCATCCGCAAATCCTCTTCTTAACTTTCTATTCATTTATTTTATTATTTTTCATTTAAATTTCAACTGACGCTCGAAATAATATCAAAAATTTATATACAGGGTGTTTAAAATAATGCTAATACCGTTTCTAGGATAGATGGAAAACTGAAAAGTATTTAAAGTAAAAAAATTTTCACTTTTTTAACGATTTTTCCGCAAATTTCTTTGAAAAGAGCTCCTGAAAACTCCTCGCCAAAGAAGACTTCCAGAACTGTTTGGATCAATGGAAAAAAACTCGTGGAAAGGTGTGTGTGTCGAAGGGGGTCTCGTTATTTAATAACCGGACCTCGTATAATCATTTTTAACATGTGCGTGTATAATTTCGAAAATTTTCGTAAGAATGCAAATAAATTAAACAGCTACGTAAATATATTTTGATTAATGCTTACTGAAATAACACGCGTGAAATTTCATCGCCGACCAATGTAATAATTCTTCTAAAAATAAAAGAAGCTTGTCATAATCTTCTTGTATGAAATATTATTGAAATGAAACTCGGTATCTTATTATTTCCTATTTAAATATGAATGTAGTGATAAATCTTTGAAAAATATATCACCAAAAATAGTTTTAGCTCAGTACATAGTTACAAATTTGTTTTTTACAAAGTAGGATACACTTTCCAGTAAATATTCCCTCTAATTATTTCGTAATACGATTAAAAATTAGCAAATGATTGTGCATTTTTTTTGCATTGTAAACTATTGAGCCGTTAACTAATTCTGAACGCGGAGTAGGTAAATAAAGATCCTGCACTGCGTTCCTAACCAAGTTTTTAGTTTTTTCTTCTTATCTTTTACAAAAATAACTTTTTTTCCACCAAATTTGATGAGAAATTACCTTTTTTGTCTCAAATACACTGTAATTTATTGAATTTCAAATAATCACTTTTTACCCTAATTTTTAATCCTGAAAAATACACTGTAATTTTAATTTTTAGTATTTCAATTGGCAAATGATTGTGCATTTTTTTGCATGGTAAATTATTGAGCCGTTAACTAATTCTGAACGCGGAGTAGGTAAATAAAGATCCTGCACTGCGTTCCTAACCAAGTTTTTAGTTTTTTCTTCTTATCTTTTACAAAAATAACTTTTTTTCCACCAAATTTGATGAGAAATTACCTTTTTTGTCTCAAATACACTGTAATTTATTGAATTTTAAATAATCACTTTTTACCCTAATTTTTAATCCTGAAAAATACACTGTAATTTTAATTTTTAGTATTTCAATTGGCAAATGATTGTGCATTTTTTTTGCATTGTAAACTATTGAGCCGTTAACTAATTCTGAACGCGGAGTAGGTAAATAAAGATCCTGCACTGCGTTCCTAACCAAGTTTTTAGTTTTTTCTTCTTATCTTTTACAAAAATAACTTTTTTTCCACCAAATTTGATGAGAAATTACCTTTTTTGTCTCAAATACATTGTAATTTATTGAATTTTAAATAATCACTTTTTACCCTAATTTTTAATCCTGAAAAATACACTGTAATTTTAATTTTTAGTATTTCAATTGGCAAATGATTGTGCATTTTTTTTGCATTGTAAACTATTGAGCCGTTAACTAATTCTGAACGCGGAGTAGGTAAATAAAGATCCTGCACTGCGTTCCTAACCAAGTTTTTAGTTTTTTCTTCTTATCTTTTACAAAAATAACTTTTTTTCCACCAAATTTGATGAGAAATTACCTTTTTTGTCTCAAATACACTGTAATTTGTTGAATTTTAAATAATCACTTTTTACCCTAATTTTTAATCCTGAAAAATACACTGTAATTTTAATTTTTAGTATTTCAATTGGCAAATGATTGTGCATTTTTTTTGCATTGTAAACTATTGAGCCGTTAACTAATTCTGAACGCGGAGTAGGTAAATAAAGATCCTGCACTGCGTTCCTAACCAAGTTTTTAGTTTTTTCTTCTTATCTTTTACAAAAATAACTTTTTTTCCATCAAATTTGATGAGAAATTACCTTTTTTGTCTCAAATACACTGTAATTTATTGAATTTTAAATAATCACTTTTTACCCTAATTTTTAATCCTGAAAAATACACTGTAATTTTAATTTTTAGTATTTCAATTGGCAAATGATTGTGCATTTTTTTTGCATTGTAAACTATTGAGCCGTTAACTAATTCTGAACGCGGAGTAGGTAAATAAAGATCCTGCACTGCGTTCCTAACCAAGTTTTTAGTTTTTTCTTCTTATCTTTTACAAAAATAACTTTTTTTCCATCAAATTTGATGAGAAATTACCTTTTTTGTCTCAAATACACTGTAATTTATTGAATTTCAAATAATCACTTTTTACCCTAATTTTTAATCCTGAAAAATACACTGTAATTTTAATTTTTAGTATTTCAATTGGCAAATGATTGTGCATTTTTTTGCATGGTAAATTATTGAGCCGTTAACTAATTCTGAACGCGGAGTAGGTGAATAAAAATCCTGCACTGCGTTCCTAACCAAGTTTTTAGTTTTTTCTTCTTATCTTTTACAAAAATAACTTTTTTTCCACCAAATTTGATGAGAAATTACCTTTTTTGTCTCAAATACATTGTAATTTATTGAATTTTAAATAATCACTTTTTACCCTAATTTTTAATCCTGAAAAATACACTGTAATTTTAATTTTTAGTATTTCAATTGGCAAATGATTGTGCATTTTTTTTGCATTGTAAACTATTGAGCCGTTAACTAATTCTGAACGCGGAGTAGGTGAATAAAGATCCTGCACTGCGTTCCTAACCAAGTTTTTAGTTTTTTCTTCTTATCTTTTACAAAAATAACTTTTTTTCCACCAAATTTGATGAGAATTTACATTTTTATGTCTTAAATACATTGTGATTTATTGAATTTCAAATAATCACTTTTTACCCTAATTTTTAGTCCCGAAAAATACGCTGTAATTTTAATTTTTAGTATTTCAATTGGCAAATGATTGTGCATTTTTTTGCATGGTAAACTATTGAGCCCTTAACTAATTCTGAACGTGTGCTAAGTAGATAAATCGTATTTTCTCAGGGTTCCCAATAATTTCGACGTTGCCACTATAAAATAGTGAAACAAAAATAACTATTTTTGATATAACATCTGATTCCAATTTCATATTCCCCCAATCAAAGTATTTTGAATTATATTTCGTCGCTGACGACATCGAGAATATCAAAGCCGTTTCGTAAGCTAAAAAAACAGTCACCGAAACTTCAATTCCAGGTCTCTCTTTGATATTTGATGATTCATAATTTATTTTGATACAAAATGGATCCACTACTAAATACCGTCTCGAATTTATAGACCAGTTATCATAAAATATAAGAGGGTTTATTTAGAAAGAAAAATTAAAAAAAAAATGCGTGAAATTTCAGTTATTCAAATATCGTATTAAAGTTATTTCTGTTTCTGAACGAGTTTTTGAATTATTTCAAATTTTTTTCATTTTTATCTTTTCGTTCCTGGTCTATATTACAACTGTAGATATTAAAAATTTCAAAGATGGATACCGGAAACCCGTTGACAGTTATATTAATGAAAATAACACAAAAAATCTCCCACCTATACAACACGCGGTGGTATATCTTTCAGCACATATTTATTTCAGGCTGCAGTTATTATAAACATTATAATTATCATTAACACCCCATTAAAACTATATTTTATTGATTTATTGTATCAAATATCGTCTTGGTTATTAAATAAATTCACGACATGTGATTTACTCAAGTTTTTTTACTGAAATCATCTTATAATACACTCAGTATAACTACTAGTGGGATGAATAATATACGAGGTTTGGTTATTAAATAACGAGACTGAGCGTCTAGATGGCGACCGAAAACCACGTGTTTGTTTCAAAAGGCTTATAGGGACAATTCCCTATTTTGCACGCGTGGTTTTGAGTGGTATAATAAGGGCTGAAAGATCCATGAAGATGACCATCACCCAGCACGCTCTATAACTGTTTCAACTCCGGAAACAGTAACAAAAATCAACCAAATCGTTCGTCCAGATCATCCGGATGATTGCCGAGGCTGTAAACGCCGATAAACAAACGGTTAGAGAAATTTTAAACGAGGAATAACACATTTGACCCTGACCTAAAGCTTGTGCATCAACGGGTCTGCTCGGATTTCTTTGAAAGGTTAGAAAAAGGTCTGATCTGAAAGGGATTCGATTTGAATCGATGGAAGTTAAAACTCCTCACCGAAGAAGACTTCCAGCACTGTTTGGATCAATGGAAAAAACGTATGGAAAGGTGTGTGTCGATGTAAGTCTCGTTATTTAATAGCCAGACCTCGTATGTATCTGCGTAAGTGCCCAACAGATACAAAACTTCAAATAACCAAACTTAGGACGCTGCATCATTATACGGGGTGAATTAGGGATGATCTAACCTCAAATTAAAAGTTTTTTGTGTGTAAATTCGTTTCTCAAATTCATAGTTTTCGTATCGAGGTGGAAATCGCGAGAATTTTTTTCTAAATTTCTCATTATTTATATTGGAATAACCGTAATAAAAAAAAAGTGAAAGAAATTTTTTCTATCCTCACAATACATTTTCTTTCTTATCTTCTTTTCATTAAATTTGAACTTGGTAATAACATTTTAAGAAATGCACAGGAAATTAAATGAGTTTCTTTCATGCTTTTCATTTCGTTAAAATTGAAGTTTCTTTAGCAATTTTGAGAAATGTTCCTAATAAGATCCAGAAAAAAATATTAAAGCTAAAAAGTTGACATAAAATTATTAGTTTGAACTTTGAGAAAGATTAATTACTACTGCTCGGAATATATAATATAAAAGCCATCAGAAAATAAATTCTATTGAAAAATATGAATAGAATCAACAACTGTTTATACAGGGTGTGCCCGGAACTGATACAAAAAAATTCCAAAGTGAGTAGGTGACTTGAAAATATTGCCATGACAAAAATAATCCCCAGCGGCGGGTCATACCTAATAGTTAACGATCCGTAACTTTTACAGGGACAATCTGTATAGTATAAAGATAGTGAAACTTAATTATTCAATCGATTTTCTAGCAAAAACTACTCTTGGTTCAACTCGATAAAATTTATGGTTTAGAAGATATGTAGATTTTTAGATCGTAGTCCAAAAAGAGACATTTATATATATATATATATATATAAACATAAATTGTTATTATTTATTGAAAATTCTTACAGGAGGTGTTAAAGCGCAATCAAATATTTCTTGGAAGAGTGATGGATAAATAAATAAACATTTACTCTACCCTAAAAGGTGGGGAAGATCAACATCGAACTATACAAACACCTGATTTACCACCAAGTGATTATATCTCGGAGATAAATACTTGTTTTGATGACCTCGACGAATTTTATTTGTATAAGGAAAAGTTATTTTCATCTTATCCATCAATTTCTTTACTATAAAGCTCGATTTCCATCAGTCAAGTTGTTTTAATGATGTGCAGTGACAGCTAAGTGCTACTACATAAGTTTACCCAGCGTTTTTCGCATCTTCGAGGGGAAATAATTCGTGCCAATCAGAGCTGGCTTAAACATGAGATCTGGTGGGAAGAAATTTAGCTAATTTTTTACGACTGCCAGTGTATTTTTTAGTATACAGTGTTTTCGAACATATTATTCTTTCTTTCGTTACTCGGAAAACCAAAAAAATCGGTCTTTGATGTCTTTAAATGTTCACACATCTTCTTAGCGAAACGAGGTCGTTTATAACGCATTTCCAAGTCATTGAAAAACAATGCAGGTATTTTCAAAGTAGTTTGAAATGTGCGGGAGCCAAATTCTTGAAAAAAAAACCGTCGAAAATAGTTGAGAGAACAAAAGAGACGAATTATTTGTTATTCTTTCGAAGTGACTGAAGGATATATAATTGGAGACTGCTTTTTTCGACGAATTTTTTGTTTTTCTCGATGGACTTTTTATTAGAAAAGTTCTTTCGGTGTCTAATCTCGAAAATATTTGCTAGAGCAAATGTTATTCGAAAAATATCGAGTAAATTACAAAGATAATGTTTAGAAGATTGAAAATGAACTGTTTGAATGTCTAAAATGACACCAAATGCTTGCCAGTTAATTAATTCGTCAATTTTATCTTGTAGTTTACCACAAAATATCCAGATTTCACTTGTAGCATACTGTTTGTTTCAAAAATTAATTCACAGTGTTTTAATTTTATATAATACTATGCAGGGTGTCACAAAAAATGAGTAACCGTCGAAAAAAGTGAGATTCAACTGTATAGTTGACTAAAACGACACTAAAAGCTGCCTAGTAAACAAAATTTGTCGATTTTATTTTGAATTTCATCATAAAAGTTTCTAATTCATATTTTAGTATACAGTATGTTGAAAAAAATGATTTATATTGAATAAAACATCTTGAGAAATTTATAAAATTGATTTGGAATAGTACCAATTGATGAAATTTTTCGTTTTTTGTGCTATTTTACTAAAAAAAGTTTCTTATTTTAATTCTAGTATACAGTGTGTTGAAAAAAATTAGTAACCGTAGCTAAAAAATTGAAAATCAACTGTATAGTTGACTAAAACGACACTAAAAGCTGCCTAGTAAACAAAATTTGTCGATTTTATTTTGAATTTCATCATAAAAGTTTCTAATTCATATTTTAGTATACAGTATGTTGAAAAAAATGATTTATATTGAATAAAACATCTTGAGAAATTTATAAAATTGATTTGGAATAGTACCAATTGATGAAATTTTTCGTTTTTTGTGCTATTTTACTAAAAAAAGTTTCTTATTTTAATTCTAGTATACAGTGTGTTGAAAAAAATTAGTAACCGTAGCTAAAAAATTGAAAATCAACTGTATAGTTGACTAAAACGACACTAAAAGCTGCCTAGTAAACAAAATTTGTCGATTTTATTTTGAATTTCATCATAAAAGTTTCTAATTTTTATTTTAGTATACAGTGTGTTGAAACAAATTATTTATATTGAATAAAACATCTTGAGAAATTTATAAAATTGATTTGAGATAGTACCAATTGATGAAATTTTTCGTTTTTTGTGCTATTTTACTAAAAAAAGTTTCTTATTTCAATTCTAGTATACAGTGTGTTGAAAAAAATTAGTAACCGTAGCTAAAAAATTGAAAATCAACTGTATAGTTGACTAAAACGACACTAAAAGCTGCCTAGTAAACAAAATTTGTCGATTTTATTTTGAATTTCACCATAAAAGTTTCTAATTTTTATTTTAGTATACAGTGTGTTGAAACAAATTATTTATATTGAATAAAACATCTTGAGAAATTTATAAAATTGATTTGGAATAGTACCAATTGATGAAATTTTTCGTTTTTTGTGCTATTTTACTAAAAAAAGTTTCTTATTTTAATTCTAGTATACAGTGTGTTGAAAAAAATTAGTAACCGTAGCTAAAAAATTGAAAATCAACTGTATAGTTGACTAAAACGACACTAAAAGCTGCCTAGTAAACAAAATTTGTCGATTTTATTTTGAATTTCATCATAAAAGTTTCTAATTTTTATTTTAGTATACAGTGTGTTGAAACAAATTATTTATATTGAATAAAACATCTTGAGAAATTTATAAAATTGATTTGGAATAGTACCAATTGATGAAATTTTTCGTTTTTTGTGCTATTTTACTAAAAAAAGTTTCTTATTTTAATTCTAGTATACAGTGTGTTGAAAAAAATTAGTAACCGTAGCTAAAAAATTGAAAATCAACTGTATAGTTGACTAAAACGACACTAAAAGCTGCCTAGTAAACAAAATTTGTCGATTTTATTTTGAATTTCACCATAAAAGTTTCTAATTTTTATTTTAGTATACAGTGTGTTGAAACAAATTATTTATATTGAATAAAACATCTTGAGAAATTTATAAAATTGATTTGAGATAGTACCAATTGATGACATTATTTGTTTTTTGTGCTATTTTACTAGAAGAAGTTTCTTATTTCAATTCTAGTATACAGTGTGTTGAAAAAAATTAGTAACCGTAGCTAAAAAATTGAAAATCAACTGTATAGTTGACTAAAACGACACTAAAAGCTGCCTAGTAAACAAAATTTGTCGATTTTATTTTGAATTTCACCATAAAAGTTTCTAATTTTTATTTTAGTATACAGTGTGTTGAAACAAATTATTTATATTGAATAAAACATCTTGAGAAATTTATAAAATTGATTTGAGATAGTACCAATTGATGACATTATTTGTTTTTTGTGCTATTTTACTAGAAGAAGTTTCTTATTTCAATTCTAGTATACAGTGTGTTGAAAAAAATTAGTAACCGTAGCTAAAAAATTGAAAATCAACTGTATAGTTGACTAAAACGACACTAAAAGCTGCCTAGTAAACAAAATTTGTCGATTTTATTTTGAATTTCACCATAAAAGTTTCTAATTTATATTTTAGTATACAGTGTGTTGAAACAAATTATTTATATTGAATAAAACATCTTGAGAAATTTATAAAATTGATTTGGAATAGTACCAATTGATGAAATTTTTCGTTTTTTGTGCTATTTTACTAAAAAAAGTTTCTTATTTCAATTCTAGTATACAGTGTGTTGAAAAAAATTAGTAACCGTAGCTAAAAAATTGAAAATCAACTGTATAGTTGACTAAAACGACACTAAAAGCTGCCTAGTAAACAAAATTTGTCGATTTTATTTTGAATTTCACCATAAAAGTTTCTAATTTTTATTTTAGTATACAGTGTGTTGAAACAAATTATTTATATTGAATAAAACATCTTGAGAAATTTATAAAATTGATTTGAGATAGTACCAATTGATGACATTATTTGTTTTTTGTGCTATTTTACTAGAAGAAGTTTCTTATTTCAATTCTAGTATACAGTGTGTTGAAAAAAATTAGTAACCGTAGCTAAAAAATTGAAAATCAACTGTATAGTTGACTAAAACGACACTAAAAGCTGCCTAGTAAACAAAATTTGTCGATTTTATTTTGAATTTCACCATAAAAGTTTCTAATTTATATTTTAGTATACAGTGTGTTGAAACAAATTATTTATATTGAATAAAACATCTTGAGAAATTTATAAAATTGATTTGGAATAGTACCAATTGATGAAATTTTTCGTTTTTTGTGCTATTTTACTAAAAAAAGTTTCTTATTTCAATTCTAGTATACAGTGTGTTGAAAAAAATTAGTAACCGTAGCTAAAAAATTGAAAATCAACTGTATAGTTGACTAAAACGACACTAAAAGCTGCCTAGTAAACAAAATTTGTCGATTTTATTTTGAATTTCACCATAAAAGTTTCTAATTTATATTTTAGTATACAGTGTGTTGAAACAAATTATTTATATTGAATAAAACATCTTGAGAAATTTATAAAATTGATTTGGAATAGTACCAATTGATGAAATTTTTCGTTTTTTGTGCTATTTTACTAAAAAAAGTTTCTTATTTTAATTCTAGTATACAGTATGTTGAAAAAAATGATTTATATTGAATAAAACATCTTGAGAAATTTATAAAATTGATTTGGAATAGTACCAATTGATGAAATTTTTCGTTTTTTGAGCTATTTTACTAAAAAAAGTTTCTTATTTCAATTCTAGTATACAGTGTGTTGAAAAAAATTAGTAACCGTGGCTAAAAAATTGAAAATCAACTGTATAGTTGACTAAAACGACACTAAAAGCTGCCTAGTAAACAAAATTTGTCGATTTTATTTTGAATTTCACCATAAAAGTTTCTAATTCATATTTTAGTATACAGTATGTTGAAAAAAATGATTTATATTGAATAAAACATCTTGAGAAATTTATAAAATTGATTTGGAATAGTACCAATTGATGAAATTTTTCGTTTTTTGTGCTATTTTACTAAAAAAAGTTTCTTATTTCAATTCTAGTATACAGTGTGTTGAAAAAATAAGTAACCGTAGCTAAAAAATTGAAAATCAACTGTATAGTTGACTAAAATGACACTAAAAGCTGCCTAGTAAACAAAATTTGTCGATTTTATTTTGAATTTCATCATAAAAGTTTCTAATTTATATTTTAGTATACAGTATGTTGAAAAAAATGATTTATATTGAATAAAACATCTTGAGAAATTTATAAAATTGATTTGGAATAGTACCAATTGATGAAATTTTTCGTTTTTTGTGCTATTTTACTAAAAAAAGTTTCTTATTTCAATTCTAGTATACAGTGTGTTGAAAAAAATTAGTAACCGTAGCTAAAAAATTGAAAATCAACTGTATAGTTGACTAAAACGACACTAAAAGCTGCCTAGTAAACAAAATTTGTCGATTTTATTTTGAATTTCACCATAAAAGTTTCTAATTTTTATTTTAGTATACAGTGTGTTGAAAAAAATTATTTATATTGAATAAAACATCTTGAGAAATTTATAAAATTGATTTGAGATAGTACCAATTAATGAAATTATTTGTTTTTTGTGCTATTTTCCTAAAAAAAGTTTCTTATTTCAATTCTAGTATACAGTGTGTTGAAAAAAATAAGTAACCGTAGCTAAAAAATTGAAAATCAACTGTATAGTTGACTAAAACGACACTAAAAGCTGCCTAGTAAACAAAATTCGTCGATTTTCTGTTTATTTCATCATAAAAAGCTTCTAATATTAATCTGAGCATACAGGGTGTTGAAAAAATTGATTCGACATTGCAAAAAAATCGAAAATTAAATGTTTGGATGATTAAAATTACATTAAAAGCTTCCCGATTAACAAATTCGTCGATTTTCTCAATCATTTCATCACAAAAAGCTTCTAATATTAATCTGAGCATACAGGGTGTTGAAAAAATTGATTCGACATTGCAAAAAAATTGAAAATTTATTGTTTGGATGATTAAAATTACATTAAAAGCTCCCCGATAAACAAATTCATCGATTTTCTCAAGTATTTCATCACAAAAAGCTTCTAATATTAATCTGAGTATACAGGGTGTGAAACAAATTGATTCGAGGTGGCGAAAAAATCGAAAATTAAATGTTTGGATGATTAAAATTACATTAAAAGCTCCCCGATTAACAAATTTGTCGATTTTCTCAAGTATTTCATCACAAAAATCTTCTAATATTAATCTGAGTATACAGGGTGTTGAAAAAATTGATTCGACATTGCAAAAAATCGAAAATTAAATGTTTGGATGATTAAAATTACATTAAAAGCTCCCCGATTAACAAATTCATCGATTTTCTCAAGTATTTCATCACAAAAAGCTTCTAATATTAATCTGAGTATACAGGGTGTGAAACAAATTGATTCGAGGTGGCGAAAAAATCGAAAATTAAATGTTTGGATGATTAAAATTACATTAAAAGCTCCCCGATTAACAAATTTGTCGATTTTCTCAAGTATTTCATCACAAAAAGCTTCTAATATTAATCTGAGTATACAGGGTGTTGAAAAAATTGATTCGACATTGCAAAAAATCGAAAATTAAATGTTTGGATGATTAAAATTACATTAAAAGCTCCCCGATTAACAAATTTGTCGATTTTCTCAAGTATTTCATCACAAAAATCTTCTAATATTAATCTGAGTATACAGGGTGTTGAAAAAATTGATTCGACATTGCAAAAAATCGAAAATTAAATGTTTGGATTATTAAAATTACATTAAAAGCTCCCCGATAAACAAATTCATCGATTTTCTCAAGTATTCCATCACAAAAAGCTTCTAATATTAATCTGAGTATACAGGGTGTGAAACAAATTGATTCGAGGTGGCGAAAAAATCGAAAATTAAATGTTTGGATGATTAAAATTACATTAAAAGCTCCCCGATTAACAAATTTGTCGATTTTCTCAAGTATTTCATCACAAAAATCTTCTAATATTAATCTGAGTATACAGGGTGTGAAACAAATTGATTCGAGGTGGCGAAAAAATCGAAAATTAAATGTTTGGATGATTAAAATTACATTAAAAGCTCCCCGATAAACAAATTCATCGATTTTCTCAAGTATTTCATCACAAAAAGCTTCTAATATTAATCTGAGTATACAGGGTGTGAAACAAATTGATTCGAGGTGGCGAAAAAATCGAAAATTAAATGTTTGGATGATTAAAATTACATTAAAAGCTCCCCGATTAACAAATTTGTCGATTTTCTCAAGTATTTCATCACAAAAAGCTTCTAATATTAATCTGAGTATACAGGGTGTGAAACAAATTGATTCGAGGTGGCGAAAAAATCGAAAATTAAATGTTTGGATGATTAAAATTACATTAAAAGCTTCCCGATTAACAAATTCATCGATTTTCTCAAGTATTTCATCACAAAAAGCTTCTAATATTAATCTGAGTATACAGGGTGTGAAACAAATTGATTCGAGGTGGCGAAAAAATCGAAAATTAAATGTTTGGATTATTAAAATTACATTAAAAGCTCCCCGATAAACAAATTCATCGATTTTCTCAAGTATTTCATCACAAAAAGCTTCTAATATTAATCTGAGTATACAGGGTGTGAAACAAATTGATTCGAGGTGGCGAAAAAATCGAAAATTAAATGTTTGGATGATTAAAATTACATTAAAAGCTTCCCGATTAACAAATTCATCGATTTTCTCAAGTATTTCATCACAAAAAGCTTCTAATATTAATCTGAGTATACAGGGTGTGAAACAAATTGATTCGAGGTGGCGAAAAAATCGAAAATTAAATGTTTGGATTATTAAAATTACATTAAAAGCTCCCCGATAAACAAATTCATCGATTTTCTCAAGTATTTCATCACAAAAAGCTTCTAATATTAATCTGAGTATACAGGGTGTGAAACAAATTGATTCGAGGTGGCGAAAAAATCGAAAATTAAATGTTTGGATGATTAAAATTACATTAAAAGCTTCCCGATTAACAAATTCATCGATTTTCTCAAGTATTTCATCACAAAAAGCTTCTAATATTAATCTGAGTATACAGGGTGTGAAACAAATTGATTCGAGGTGGCGAAAAAATCGAAAATTAAATGTTTGGATGATTAAAATTACATTAAAAGCTTCCCGATTAACAAATTCATCGATTTTCTCAAGTATTTCATCACAAAAAGCTTCTAATATTAATCTGAGTATACAGGGTGTGAAACAAATTGATTCGAGGTGGCGAAAAAATCGAAAATTAAATGTTTGGATGATTAAAATTACATTAAAAGCTCCCCGATTAACAAATTTGTCGATTTTCTCAAGTATTTCATCACAAAAATCTTCTAATATTAATCTGAGTATACAGGGTGTGAAACAAATTGATTCGAGGTGGCGAAAAAATCGAAAATTAAATGTTTGGATGATTAAAATTACATTAAAAGCTCCCCGATTAACAAATTTGTCGATTTTCTCAAGTATTTCATCACAAAAAGCTTCTAATATTAATCTGAGTATACAGGGTGTGAAACAAATTGATTCGAGGTGGCGAAAAAATCGAAAATTAAATGTTTGGATGATTAAAATTACATTAAAAGCTCCCCGATTAACAAATTTGTCGATTTTCTCAAGTATTTCATCACAAAAATCTTCTAATATTAATCTGAGTATACAGGGTGTTGAAAAAATTGATTCGACATTGCAAAAAATCGAAAATTAAATGTTTGGATGATTAAAATTACATTAAAAGCTCCCCGATTAACAAATTTGTCGATTTTCTCAAGTATTTCATCACAAAAATCTTCTAATATTAATCTGAGTATACAGGGTGTTGAAAAAATTGATTCGACATTGCAAAAAATCGAAAATTAAATGTTTGGATTATTAAAATTACATTAAAAGCTCCCCGATAAACAAATTCATCGATTTTCTCAAGTATTTCATCACAAAAAGCTTCTAATATTAATCTGAGTATACAGGGTGTGAAACAAATTGATTCGAGGTGGCGAAAAAATCGAAAATTAAATGTTTGGATGATTAAAATTACATTAAAAGCTCCCCGATTAACAAATTTGTCGATTTTCTCAAGTATTTCATCACAAAAATCTTCTAATATTAATCTGAGTATACAGGGTGTGAAACAAATTGATTCGAGGTGGCGAAAAAATCGAAAATTAAATGTTTGGATGATTAAAATTACATTAAAAGCTCCCCGATAAACAAATTCATCGATTTTCTCAAGTATTTCATCACAAAAAGCTTCTAATATTAATCTGAGTATACAGGGTGTTGAAAAAATTGATTCGACATTGCAAAAAAATTGAAAATTTATTGTTTGGATGATTAAAATTACATTAAAAGCTCCCCGATAAACAAATTCATCGATTTTCTCAAGTATTTCATCACAAAAAGCTTCTAATATTAATCTGAGCATACAGGGTGTTGAAAAAATTGATTCGACATTGCAAAAAAATTGAAAATTTATTGTTTGGATGATTAAAATTACATTAAAAGCTCCCCGATAAACAAATTCATCGATTTTCTCAAGTATTTCATCACAAAAAGCTTCTAATATTAATCTGAGCATACAGGGTGTTGAAAAAATTGATTCGACATTGCAAAAAAATCGAAAATTAAATGTTTGGATGATTAAAATTACATTAAAAGCTTCCCGATTAACAAATTCGTCGATTTTCTCAATCATTTCATCACAAAAAGCTTCTAATATTAATCTGAGCATACAGGGTGTTGAAAAAATTGATTCGACATTGCAAAAAATCGAAAATTAAATGTTTGGATGATTAAAATCACATTAAAAGCTCCCCGATTAACAAATTCGTCGATTTTATCAAGTATTTCATCACAAAAAGCTTCTAATATTAATCTGAGTATACAGGGTGTGAAACAAATTGATTCGAGGTGGCGAAAAAATCGAAAATTAAATGTTTGGATGATTAAAATTACATTAAAAGCTCCCCGATTAACAAATTTGTCGATTTTCTCAAGTATTTCATCACAAAAATCTTCTAATATTAATCTGAGTATACAGGGTGTTGAAAAAATTGATTCGACATTGCAAAAAATCGAAAATTAAATGTTTGGATGATTAAAATCACATTAAAAGCTCCCCGATTAACAAATTCGTCGATTTTATCAATTATTTCATCACAAAAAGCTCCTAATATTAATCTGAGTATACAGGGTGTGAAACAAATTGATTCGAGGTGGCGAAAAAATCGAAAATTAAATGTTTGGATGATTAAAATCACATTAAAAGCTACCCGATAAACAAATTCGTCGATTTTATCAATTATTTCATCACAAAAAGCTCCCCATATCGATCTGAACATACAGGGCGTCGAAAAAGTGACGTACATTGATAAAAAATGGCGAAACAACTTTTTTTATCAACAATAATAGGTAAAAAAAATATATTTATAATAAAAATTTCCAATTTCTACGAAATTGTAAAAGTTAAATCGGCAATGGCGCTTCTCTCTTGAAAAGAGAAACATTCTTTTTATAATGGTCATTCGGGAATAAACCTATTTGCAACGTTGAATCCCGTAAAAGACTAGATTGGATTCCTACCGAACTGAAATTTCGGCGCCGTGATCCTTTTGTAGGATAAAAATTTAGGAATAGTTTGAATAGAGTTCGAGAATTGGAACAGAATACGGAATCATTTGAATAAATACCGCGATGATTCTAACCATTCTGGTTTCCACGAATCGATTTTACTATTTTATCAATTGGATTCATTCGAAATACGTTTCCTTTAGTAACCACATACTGTATATATAGTAAACGTTCAGAATTTTTAACTCGACATTATCATAAGAGGCCTTATACAGTAACGTAGCTCGAAAACACGATTACGACAAACCACATCGAAAGCTAAAAAACGACATAAAAACCCCATGTTTTATTTTAACGATCAGAATTGTCAAATTTGAAAGGTTTAGTGTCCCACCGAGGTAATACGAAGACCCACACTCGCGGGAAACTATTGGAGGTTGACTGGGAAGTGATGCCACATCCACAATACACCCCTGATCTGGTACGCACCGATTTATTTCGTATTTTGATCGGTCAAACTTTCACAAACGACGATGACTTTGAATCGCACAATTTTCATACACGTTCAACAACTTCACGTCCGATATCTGAAGATGGAAATTTCGTTATCGAAACAACAGTTTATGTATTGATATTGTAGTACGTACAATATTTATATGTGAGGTTAGGTTAGACGAAATTTACAATTTAATATTTTAGTTTCCATGTTTGGATTTTTTAAAATGGATTTTTACGAATAATTATGAAATTACTTAACCAAACTCGTGAATAATAAGCGCGATTGTCATGAATAGGGAAACATACTAATTAAGGCGTGTATGTAACACGAAGCTAATTTGTAAGCTAGTCAATATTTAATTTTCACTGGCCTAATGTTTATATATTCAAATAGGAATCAATTTCGATTAGTAGAAGGGTGGTACGGAAATCGAAACCCGCCAATGAGAAAGATTAATCGAGAAAAATCGAATTTTTTAGATTTATACGATTTTTCGAAATCTTTATTATACTTAGTTCAACTTTGGAATCAAATATTGAGTGTACTGACATCGACAAATGACAGCTGTCATTATTGCATTATTATTTTGGAACGCGCTTGATATAATATCCGTTTACCATTTTGAAAAGCGTTTTTAAAAAAGAAGAAAGTGATGTGTCATCAAGACAAAAACCAAAATTTCTACAGCATCCACTGTATTTTCCAGATTTGATCTAGATCGATATTTTTCTTTTTCTGAGATCAAATAATGGATAAAACGATATCTAATTGGATAAAATGATTTGATGTTAATCAAGTAGACAAAATTAACGATTTTCTCTTTAAATTTACACTGATAGTTTTTAATTTTAGATGTAACATTCAGAGTTTTATAAAAATTGTTTCAGGGTGTCCCAAAAATACAAAAAAAATATATTTAAATGACCCAAATGACGCAAAAAGCTTCCCAGTTGACGAATTCATCGATTTTCTTTTGTATTTTAACATAAAAGTTTCCAATTTCAATTTTAATATACAGGGTCACTAAAATTGACTCACGATGGTCAAAATATTTAAACTAAACTGTTTAAATAACTAAAATGGCACTAAAAGTTCCAGACTTAACAAAATTCGTCGATTTTCTCTTGTATTTCACCATAAATATTCTCGATTTCAATTGTAATATACGGGGTGTTTCAAAAATTGATTAAAGGTGACCAAAAAAGTGAATAAAAAACGTTTAATCAAATAAAAACATTCCACTTAACGAAACACGTCGATTTTCAATTATATTCCGCTACAAGAATTTAACTTCTCAATTTTAGTATACAGTGTGTTGAAAAAAATAATTCATAGTGAATAAAACATCCTAAAAAAATCATAACATTGATTTAAAATGAATTAATGAAATTTTTCGTGCTATTTTACCAGAAAAAAGTTTCTTATTTCAATTTTAGTATATAGGGTGATCAAATAATGGATAAAACAGTATCTAATTGGATTAAATGATTTAATAGTAAGCAAGTAGACTAAATTATCAATTTTCTCTTCAATTTTACAATAATAGTTTCTAATTTTAGATGTAACATTCAGAGTTTTATAAAAATTGATTCAGGGTGTCCAAAAAATAGAAAAAAAAAATGTTTAAATGACCCAAATGACGCAAAAAGCTTCCCAGTTGACGAATTCATCGATTTTCTTTTGTATTTTAGCATAAAAGTTTCCAATTTCAATTTTAATATACAGGGTCACAGAAATTGACTCACGATGGCCAAAATATTCAACTAAAATGGCACTAAAAGTTCCAGAGTTAACAAAATTCGTCGATTTTCTCTTGTATTCAACCATAAATATTTTAAAAATTGATTCAGGGTGAACAAAATTAAAAAAAAGGGAAAAATCATTAACAGCGTTTTTAAAAAATAAGAAAATGCTGTATCATCAAGACAAAAACCAAAATTTCTACAGCATCCACTGTATTTTCCAGATCTGACCTAGATCGACATTTTTCCTCATCTAAATCAAAAGACAATGCTATTCGGTCAGGTCAACGACCTTTCTTCTTTGGTCTAAACTTCAGGTCAACCCTGGATCGCCTATAAATCGATATATTTTGTACAGTGTCTTCAAAGTATGCTTGGGATCTTAGATCCGAAGCAGCGACTACTTCAGATCTGGTAACTGGGTCTTTTCTCCATAGATCCAGTTTGCAGTTTCGACGAGTAGATTAGACTCGATGACAAGATACATCCCTGGGTAATACCAAAGTTGTCACCAAATATTTTTAAAGATAATCAATGTATCAGGGAATCAATCAATTAGGAAATTAATCAAAAGTTAAATCGATTGTTGAAGGATTTAAAGTAGATCAGTATCGATTATGTCATTAATCAGTTAACACGAGTATTGATTATATTTTTACTACGACCAGAAGTTTTTATTTGTTTGTTTATTGTATTGAAGCGTCTTTTGAAGCGATTTATTCTAATAGATAGAAATGAATTTAAACTAACATTTAACTACGATAAAATAAAAGACCGAATTGCGAGGCGATTGTTGGAAAGTTGAAAACTTTCGGCCAATTAATGAAGTATGGTGACTTGGCAGTTTTCGGTTCTTTTGTTTGTTTAATATGCAGGTAGAACGTGTTTTCGTCTTGAAGAAGAATGCAAGAGACTTTTAAGTTTGGGGAAATATTAACAGCTTTATTAGCATAAATTTATGTAAAACGCGCTTGTTGCCTATCAAACTTCGTAAATATTCAGACGAAGAAAAAGTTTCTCGAGGTACAGAGATTATATAGAGTAAAATATACTTTCTAGACTGTTTCTTTCCCATTTTTCGACTTAGTATATTTAATTTCGTAACAAAAACCACGTGTTTGATGGATTTATCGTGAAAAAATTAGTAGTAATCGAATAATTCAAAGTATAATGATGATATTCGGAAGCTATCGGTTATGAGTTTACCCAATACCTATCAATCAATCAATATGACACTCCAATCCAGTTTAGTGATTGAAACTGAGATATTTTCTCACTACTAGCTACAAAATGTTCGATGTCAATTTTCTACGACAAGAAAATTGATTTTAATCCTAAAAACCATGACACTTTATTATTTTTCATAACAAAACCATCAACCAACTCATTTATTACATACAAATTCAAGGCGTCAATTTAAACGTATCAGCAGTTTATGAAATCGCTTCTTAATAATGATTATCTGGTTTAACTTGAGCTTCACGATTAGTCAACATCCATTTCCCTCGGGAATTTTGATCCTTGTTCCATCAGGATGTTAACTTAGATCTTGATTAGGATTTTTTACCAATCATGGTTTTAGAAATTTTCTTGGATCTTAAGAAATTCGCGACGTACGTTGAGCGTTTTGGTAACTACGAATAGGACTGGTAGAGACCAAACATTGGAGGTATCTTATCATTTTACAAAGTACCTGATTAAAACTAGAGATTTAATGGCTATTTAACGAAATCCAGAAGCTTCCAGACATGTAATGGCTATTTATTTGAGGAAATCAAGAAGCTTTCAGACATGTAATGGCTATTTAAAGGAATGCAGAAGCTTTCAGACATGTAATGGCTATTTATTTGAGGAAATCTAAGAAATCGAGAAGCTTTCAGACATGTAATGGCTATTTAACGAAGTCCTGAAACTTCTAGGCATGTAATGGCTATTTATTTGAGGAAATCAAGAAGCTTTCAGACATGTAATGGCTATTTAAAGGAATGCAGAAGCTTTCAGACATGTAATGGCTATTTATTTGAGGAAATCTAAGAAATCGAGAAGCTTTCAGACATGTAATGGCTATTTAACGAAGTCCTGAAACTTCTAGGCATGTAATGGCTATTTATTTGAGGAAATCGAGAATCTTTTAGACATGTAATGGCTATTTAAAGGAATGCAGAGGCTTCCAGACATGTAATGGCTATTTATTTAATTAAATCAAGAAGCTTCCAAACATGTAATGGCTATTTAAAGGAATGCAGAAGCTTCCAGACATGTAATGGCTATTTATTTAATTAAATCGAGAAGCTTCCAAACATGTAATGGCTATTTAAAGGAATGCAGAAGCTTCCAGACATGTAATGGCTATTTATTTAATTAAATCGAGAAGCTTCCAAACATGTAATGGCTATTTAAAGGAATGCAGAAGCTTCCAGACATGTAATGGCTATTTATTTAATTAAATCGAGAAGCTTCCAAACATGTAATGGCTATTTAAATGATTGCAGAAGCTTCCAGACATGTAATGGCTATTTAAAGGAATGCAGAAGCTTCCAGACATGTAATGGCTATTTATTTAATTAAATCGAGAAGCTTCCAGACATGTAATGACTATTTAAATGAATGCAGAAGCTTCCAGACATGTAATGGCTATTTAAAGGAATGCAGAAGCTTCCAGACATGTAATGGCTATTTAAAGGAATGCAGAAGCTTCCAGACATGTAATGGCTATTTATTTAATTAAATCGAGAAGCTTCCAGACATGTAATGGCTATTTAAAGGAATGCAGAAGCTTCCAGACATGTAATGGCTATTTATTTAATTAAATCGAGAAGCTTCCAGACATGTAATGGCTATTTAAAGGAATGCAGAAGCTTCCAGACATGTAATGGCTATTTAAAGGAATGCAGAAGCTTCCAGACATGTAATGGCTATTTATTTAATTAAATCGAGAAGCTTCCAGACATGTAATGGCTATTTAAAGGAATGCAGAAGCTTCCAGACATGTAATGGCTATTTAAAGGAATGCAGAAGCTTCCAGACATGTAATGGCTATTTATTTAATTAAATCGAGAAGCTTCCAGACATGTAATGGCTATTTAAAGGAATACAGAAGCTTCCAGACATAGAAATAGACATAACATATTAATTTTGATTATATAGTTAGTCGAAATATATAATTATTAAGGAAGGTTTTGTAATTGATGTAACATTAGAGTTTATTTTTAAATATTTGGAAGACATTCTAATGAAAAATAAAATGCAAAACTGAAATACTTTATTACATAGTCTTTCCGCATATCTAAAATCCTTTTAAATCTCCCGTTCCTTATTATTAAATCATAATAGTCGAATACATAGAAAATTGCCATTTCAAAATGTTTTGAGCTTTAGTTAGTGAAGCTCTAAGAGTCCTTTCTAGGACTTGGAAATTACTAATAGATTATTTATGTACAAGGAGGTTAAGAAATATTCGATTCTCTATGATGTATTAATATATTGATTCGAGTACAGTCTCATATAAAACTGATTCAATTCGTTAATAAAGGGAGCGAAAATAATTTTTTATGGATAGAATTCAAATAAAACCATTTTTGGCAACAATAAACTACGAGGAGCAATTCATGAACGTAATTAAGCTTGAAGAAGTCATTTTGTAACCAAATTGAATGAAAAAGAAGCTATTTTTCACAAAATTAGAGTCGAGAAAGTCTTTTTGACTAAATTAAAGATGGAACACTAATTGTTGCACGTGTTGTCTCAAAGAAAAACAAATTTTGGCAACAATAAACTCCGAGAAGCAATTCATAAATGTAATTAAGCTTGAAAAAGTCGTTTTGTAACCAAATTGAATAGAAAAAGAGCCATTTCTCACGAAATTAGAGTTGAAAAATTCTTTTTGACCAAATTAAAGATGAAACACTAATTGTTGCACGTGTTGTCTCAAACAAAAACAATTTTTGGCAACAATAAACTCCGAGAAGCAATTCATAAATGTAATTAAGCTTGAAAAAGTCGTTTTGTAACCAAATTGAATAGAAAAAGAGCCATTTCTCACGAAATTAGAGTTGAAAAATTCTTTTTGACCAAATTAAAGATGAAACACTAATTGTTGCACGTGTTGTCTCAAACAAAAACAAATTTTGGCAACAATAAACTCCGAGAAGCAATTCACAAACGTAATTAAGCTTGAAGAAGTCATTTTGTAACCAAATTGAATGAAAAAAAGCTATTTCTCACGAAATTAGAGTTGAAAAATTCTTTTTGACCAAAAAAAAAGCTGAAACACTAATTGTTGCACGTGTTGTCTCAAACAAAAACAATTTTTGGCAACAATAAACTCCGAGAAGCAATTCACAAACGTAATTAAGCTTGAAAAAGTCGGTTTGTAACCAAATTGAATAGAAAAAGAGCCATTTCTCACGAAATTAGAGTTGAAAAATTCTTTTTGACCAAAAAAAAAGATGAAACACTAATTGTTGCACGTGTTGTCTCAAACAAAAACAATTTTTGGCAACAATAAACTCCGAGAAGCAATTCACAAACGTAATTAAGCTTGAAGAAGTCATTTTGTAACCAAATTGAATGAAAAAAAGCTATTTCTCACGAAATTAGAGTTGAAAAATTCTTTTTGACCAAAAAAAAAGCTGAAACACTAATTGTTGCACGTGTTGTCTCAAACAAAAACAATTTTTGGCAACAATAAACTCCGAGAAGCAATTCACAAACGTAATTAAGCTTGAAAAAGTCGGTTTGTAACCAAATTGAATAGAAAAAGAGCCATTTCTCACGAAATTAGAGTTGAAAAATTCTTTTTGACCAAAAAAAAAGCTGAAACACTAATTGTTGCACGTGTTGTCTCAAACAAAAACAATTTTTGGCAACAATAAACTCCGAGAAGCAATTCACAAACGTAATTAAGCTTGAAAAAGTCGGTTTGTAACCAAATTGAATAGAAAAAGAGCCATTTCTCACGAAATTAGAGTTGAAAAATTCTTTTTGACCAAATTAAAGATGAAACACTAATTGTTGCACGTGTTGTCTCAAACAAAAACAATTTTTGGCAACAATAAACTCCGAGAAGCAATTCACAAACGTAATTAAGCTTGAAAAAGTCGGTTTGTAACCAAATTGAATAGAAAAAGAGCCATTTCTCACGAAATTAGAGTTGAAAAATTCTTTTTGACCAAAAAAAAAGCTGAAACACTAATTGTTGCACGTGTTGTCTCAAACAAAAACAATTTTTGGCAACAATAAACTCCGAGAAGCAATTCACAAACGTAATTAAGCTTGAAAAAGTCGGTTTGTAACCAAATTGAATAGAAAAAGAGCCATTTCTCACGAAATTAGAGTTGAAAAATTCTTTTTGACCAAAAAAAAAGATGAAACACTAATTGTTGCACGTGTTGTCTCAAACAAAAACAAATTTTGGCAACAATAAACTCCGAGACGCAATTCATAAATGTAATTAAGCTTGAAAAAGTCGTTTTGTAACCAAATTGAATAGAAAAAGAGCCATTTCTCACGAAATTAGAGTTGAAAAATTCTTTTTGACCAAATTAAAGATGAAACACTAATTGTTGCACGTGTTGTCTCAAACAAAAACAATTTTTGGCAACAATAAACTCCGAGAAGCAATTCATAAATGTAATTAAGCTTGAAAAAGTCGTTTTGTAACCAAATTGAATAGAAAAAGAGCCATTTCTCACGAAATTAGAGTTGAAAAATTCTTTTTGACCAAATTAAAGATGAAACACTAATTGTTGCACGTGTTGTCTCAAACAAAAACAAATTTTGGCAACAATAAACTCCGAGAAGCAATTCACAAACGTAATTAAGCTTGAAGAAGTCATTTTGTAACCAAATTGAATGAAAAAAAGCTATTTCTCACGAAATTAGAGTTGAAAAATTCTTTTTGACCAAAAAAAAAGCTGAAACACTAATTGTTGCACGTGTTGTCTCAAACAAAAACAATTTTTGGCAACAATAAACTCCGAGAAGCAATTCACAAACGTAATTAAGCTTGAAAAAGTCGGTTTGTAACCAAATTGAATAGAAAAAGAGCCATTTCTCACGAAATTAGAGTTGAAAAATTCTTTTTGACCAAAAAAAAAGCTGAAACACTAATTGTTGCACGTGTTGTCTCAAACAAAAACAATTTTTGGCAACAATAAACTCCGAGAAGCAATTCACAAACGTAATTAAGCTTGAAAAAGTCGGTTTGTAACCAAATTGAATAGAAAAAGAGCCATTTCTCACGAAATTAGAGTTGAAAAATTCTTTTTGACCAAATTAAAGATGAAACACTAATTGTTGCACGTGTTGTCTCAAACAAAAACAATTTTTGGCAACAATAAACTCCGAGAAGCAATTCACAAACGTAATTAAGCTTGAAAAAGTCGGTTTGTAACCAAATTGAATAGAAAAAGAGCCATTTCTCACGAAATTAGAGTTGAAAAATTCTTTTTGACCAAAAAAAAAGATGAAACACTAATTGTTGCACGTGTTGTCTCAAACAAAAACAATTTTTGGCAACAATAAACTCCGAGAAGCAATTCACAAACGTAATTAAGCTTGAAAAAGTCGGTTTGTAACCAAATTGAATAGAAAAAGAGCCATTTCTCACGAAATTAGAGTTGAAAAATTCTTTTTGACCAAAAAAAAAGATGAAACACTAATTGTTGCACGTGTTGTCTCAAACAAAAACAATTTTTGGCAACAATAAACTCCGAGAAGCAATTCACAAACGTAATTAAGCTTGAAGAAGTCATTTTGTAACCAAATTGAATGAAAAAAAGCTATTTCTCACGAAATTAGAGTTGAAAAATTCTTTTTGACCAAAAAAAAAGATGAAACACTAATTGTTGCACGTGTTGTCTCAAACAAAAACAATTTTTGGCAACAATAAACTCCGAGAAGCAATTCACAAACGTAATTAAGCTTGAAGAAGTCATTTTGTAACCAAATTGAATGAAAAAAAGCTATTTCTCACGAAATTAGAGTTGAAAAATTCTTTTTGACCAAAAAAAAAGCTGAAACACTAATTGTTGCACGTGTTGTCTCAAACAAAAACAATTTTTGGCAACAATAAACTCCGAGAAGCAATTCACAAACGTAATTAAGCTTGAAAAAGTCGGTTTGTAACCAAATTGAATAGAAAAAGAGCCATTTCTCACGAAATTAGAGTTGAAAAATTCTTTTTGACCAAAAAAAAAGATGAAACACTAATTGTTGCACGTGTTGTCTCAAATAAAAACAAATTTTGGCAACAATAAACTCCGAGAAGCAATTCATAAATGTAATTAAGCTTGAAAAAGTCGTTTTGTAACCAAATTGAATAGAAAAAGAGCCATTTCTCACGAAATTAGAGTTGAAAAATTCTTTTTGACCAAATTAAAGATGAAACACTAATTGTTGCACGTGTTGTCTCAAACAAAAACAATTTTTGGCAACAATAAACTCCGAGAAGCAATTCACAAACGTAATTAAGCTTGAAAAAGTCGGTTTGTAACCAAATTGAATAGAAAAAGAGCCATTTCTCACGAAATTAGAGTTGAAAAATTCTTTTTGACCAAATTAAAGATGAAACACTAATTGTTGCACGTGTTGTCTCAAACAAAAACAATTTTTGGCAACAATAAACTCCGAGAAGCAATTCACAAACGTAATTAAGCTTGAAAAAGTCGGTTTGTAACCAAATTGAATAGAAAAAGAGCCATTTCTCACGAAATTAGAGTTGAAAAATTCTTTTTGACCAAAAAAAAAGATGAAACACTAATTGTTGCACGTGTTGTCTCAAACAAAAACAATTTTTGGCAACAATAAACTCCGAGAAGCAATTCACAAACGTAATTAAGCTTGAAAAAGTCGGTTTGTAACCAAATTGAATAGAAAAAGAGCCATTTCTCACGAAATTAGAGTTGAAAAATTCTTTTTGACCAAAAAAAAAGATGAAACACTAATTGTTGCACGTGTTGTCTCAAACAAAAACAATTTTTGGCAACAATAAACTCCGAGAAGCAATTCACAAACGTAATTAAGCTTGAAGAAGTCATTTTGTAACCAAATTGAATGAAAAAAAGCTATTTCTCACGAAATTAGAGTTGAAAAATTCTTTTTGACCAAAAAAAAAGATGAAACACTAATTGTTGCACGTGTTGTCTCAAACAAAAACAATTTTTGGCAACAATAAACTCCGAGAAGCAATTCACAAACGTAATTAAGCTTGAAGAAGTCATTTTGTAACCAAATTGAATGAAAAAAAGCTATTTCTCACGAAATTAGAGTTGAAAAATTCTTTTTGACCAAAAAAAAAGCTGAAACACTAATTGTTGCACGTGTTGTCTCAAACAAAAACAATTTTTGGCAACAATAAACTCCGAGAAGCAATTCACAAACGTAATTAAGCTTGAAAAAGTCGGTTTGTAACCAAATTGAATAGAAAAAGAGCCATTTCTCACGAAATTAGAGTTGAAAAATTCTTTTTGACCAAAAAAAAAGATGAAACACTAATTGTTGCACGTGTTGTCTCAAATAAAAACAAATTTTGGCAACAATAAACTCCGAGAAGCAATTCATAAATGTAATTAAGCTTGAAAAAGTCGTTTTGTAACCAAATTGAATAGAAAAAGAGCCATTTCTCACGAAATTAGAGTTGAAAAATTCTTTTTGACCAAATTAAAGATGAAACACTAATTGTTGCACGTGTTGTCTCAAACAAAAACAATTTTTGGCAACAATAAACTCCGAGAAGCAATTCACAAACGTAATTAAGCTTGAAAAAGTCGTTTTGTAACCAAATTGAATAGAAAAAGAGCCATTTCTCACGAAATTAGAGTTGAAAAATTCTTTTTGAGTAAAATAAAGATGAAACACTAATTGTTGCACGTGTTGTCTCAAACAAAAACAATTTTTGGCAACAATAAACTCCGAGAAGCAATTCACAAACGTAATTAAGCTTGAAAAAGTCGTTTTGTAACCAAATTGAATAGAAAAAGAGCCATTTCTCACGAAATTAGAGTTGAAAAATTCTTTTTGAGTAAAATAAAGATGAAACACTAATTGTTGCACGTGTTGTCTCAAACAAAAACAATTTTTGGCAACAATAAACTCCGAGAAGCAATTCACAAACGTAATTAAGCTTGAAGAAGTCATTTTGTAACCAAATTGAATGAAAAAAAAGCTATTTTTCACAAAATTAGAGTCGAGAAAGTCTTTTTGACTAAATTAAAGATGAAACACTAATTGTTGCACGTGTTGACTCAAAGAAAAACAAATTTTGGCAACAATAAACTACGAAAAGCAATTCATAAATCTAATTAAGCTTGAAAAAGTCGTTTTGTAACCAAATTTAGTAAAGTAAGGCCATTTTGGAAATATTGAAATTAAAGCTAGAAAAATTTTAGGGTAGTAAGCTCTGAATAAAATCATTTAGAGATAGAAATCGCTTAGTCCATTGAAATGTTATATTTTCAGAATCCCTACCTTGGAGGACGCAATTTTATTTGTTAGAGGGGGATCAGCGGGTGCTTAACTCGAGGTTCGTGGGGCTGCAACTATTGTCGCGTCGACCGCCATCTTAGAAAAAGGGGTGCAAACATTTTTTTTCGATATATCTCGCGAACTATGCATCGTATAAAAAATTTGTGAAAACACAATTTGAGGCAAATAACTTTGACTACAATTACGTTTGTATAACTTTTTATCATAAATCGCAAATTTAAAAAGTTATGAGCTAAAAAGTGTATAAATTTTATTAAAATATCATTTTTTACACAATAACTTTGTTTTCTTTTGATTTTACTAAAAAAAAATACCACAAAAGAATGCTTTAGATCGTTTTTTCGAAGTACATATCAATTTTTATTACCCACGCCAATTATTTTAATTAAAGTCGTTAAAGCAGCTAATTAACTTCAATAAACTAAAAAGAACAGATGCTAGTCGACTTCAAATGAAAGCAAAAAGACAACGTATATGAATAATTAGAACTTGACTGTTATAAATATCTTGTAACTTTAAAAGAAACTCGTTTTCCATAATTTCTTGTACAACTCGTCTGTTATAAGACATTCCACGTCAAAAAATAAGAGTACAAATCAAATAATTGATAACAGATAATTGTCGAAGGTAAACTTGATTATAGTTAGTATTGGAAAGAATTAAATCTGGATAATATGGTGGCCGCTCAACTAATTTTAACTCTATCTAAGCTTTAATCACTGTTGTAATGATGAAACTCGATATTACCAGTTTTTACTCACTGATTATCTGATTATCATTCATCCTTTATTGTTTTCTAAGTAAAATTACAATTACACAAAGCGCCCCCTTTGAGATGGTAATCATTTTAGTGTCGTAAATCTCCAGCAGAGGGTGCTTGGATGTGGAGTCCCACAAATACCTGGGCCAACCACAAAAATTTTCATTATTTTCCAACGTAATCCGAGGGAGCTAAATCTAGAAATTCAAATTTTAAATCATCAATTTTGACTGTTGCAATAACAACTGTGTGAACTGGTTAATTGTCTCGAGGAAACGACATTTTCTTCTTAGCAAAATAAGCGTATAATTTTCGTCGTTAATAGTTTTCCCTTTTCCAAGATAATTCATTAAAATTATCCCACGCGCATCCCAAAAAACTAACGCCAAGTCCTTTCCTGTAGATGGAATAGTCTTTGGTTTCTTTGGAGCCGATTCTCCCTTTGCAATCCAGCTTTCTTATGTCCAAATTTACAGTTTTTTAAATCCCTACTATGTCTAGTAACTCACGCAACTACAGTCGACGATCATCCAGTGGATTTTCTTCAATATTTGATCGACCACTGCGCTGCTAAACTTCGCATTTCGTACGGTCCCGTCTAAACTATACTATCCAATATTTCACTATTGATAAAAGAGTAGTCTCAACAACGTGGTGTCTTCAAACTTGAAACATATTCGATTTGTTTTGATTTGATTTGAACCTACGACCGGCGAATCTTGAGATTGACGAACCTAAATAAAGTGACGGGATATACTAACAGTAATAAGTCATAAAGGAGACCAACTAATCAAATATTGTTAACAAAAGTTGACTCAAGACATCTGTCGTTGTTTGTAAGGTCCTGTATAATTTATAATAAATAATATATGAATAAAAATACGAGTTCAGTATTCTCTTAAGAATATATAATTTATTTCGAAAATTTGTAGCAGCTTTTTCGTCTCAACATGCCAATTTTCTTACAGTACCTTGTCACCTAAGGGCTAGTAATCATTGGTAAAATAACTAACCTACAAGATGGTACCCTATGGGTAAAATACATCTGGATTGTAATCACAATAATTTTAGTTTTTTATAAATTGAAATCTCAACACCGCGATGATTTTTTTTTCACGTTTTTTTCTTTCAGTATTTATAATATGATTTAGTATAAATAATACGTTTAATTTTTCGTTGGGCTCTATAAGAATTAACGATTTGTCCTGAAAAGTGATTCGGTTTAAGTGAAAACTGGAAGTGAAGTAGTGGAAACAATTTTTGAGTGCACTGCTGAAAAAATGCACGACGTTAAGAAATTCTAGTTAACTTAAGTTGTGTGGGAAATGTGGTGAAAACACTCGTCGAATTTTAAAAACTCTGGCAAAGTCTCAAGGAAAAAATCGTTTTTTTCTCGATGGGCACTCGAAAAAACCTTACAACGAAACAGATTTTATGAATACGAATCGTATTAAGTCTGAAAATAAATCTTTGATCATAATAGAACGTAAAAATCGATATTGATGATAAATATCTGATATACAGGGTGTGAAATTAATTAAATAACTCGGATTTTAATTATACAGAGACACATACAAAGTTAAATTATTATAAATATATATAAATGATCCAGATTACAGAATAACAAATTTTGAGTGGGTGTAGACGAAAAAAATTGACCATGGATGGACGTAAATATACCCAGAACGACATGGAATCACTAACAATGATTACAAAATAAAATTTACGGCCATACGTAAAACTCTATTTCAATAGAATAATTTTTTATTATAAGATCGTTTCAAAATATACATTTTATGTTTAAAAAACATAAAATCGGATAAATCTATTCGATATAACATAAATGTCATTTTTATTGATAGATATAATATTTTTTTTACGATGTCAAACATAAAAATTTCATCTAAATCATTTATAGGGCTACATGAAACTCTAAACGAGAAATTCTTGACTATTCCTGGTATATAAGCATCAATTTTTAAACTTTCTTAAATACAAGACAGAAAAACTAACCTAAAAACGTACAAAATTTGATTTTAAAATCAACTTATCATAACGAATTTTTTCGTTTTAAATTTTTCGATTTTTTTCTTCGGAAAACTCTTGACGGTTTTCCGGTGGGAACAAACATATAGTACTCCTCGAGTTTTTTTCTATATACCCCCCAACTATTTTGTAATAAAGACGTTTTATAATCCATTCATCCAGACCCGTTTCGACGAGAACGAAACATGCCAGCAGCATACTTTAGCTCCGAAGATGAATTGTTCTCATAAATCAGCATAAATTGGGCGATTTTCTCGGTTTCTCAAGAAAAATTATAAACCTATTCTTGTTGAATGTCGACTATTTTACCACGGTCAAGTATAGAACGGACCCCAATTTAAAAGGCAATTAGAGAATAATTTACTATTGAGCATATACGAGATCGGTTCAATTGAAATTGAAATAGTGGAAAGCGTATGAAGTTTCCGGGATAAAAAGTGAAATACTGCATTAAATAAAAGGTTTACAGGATTAATAGTGAAATATTAAAGTTTATACGAGGACTAAAAGTGAAATAACGAAACTATTACGAGGTTCATAGTTTTAAAAGTGGAAAATTCGGACATATATGAGGTTACATCAATTAAAATTGAAATAGTGAAATGTCTAAGAGGTTTATACAACTATTAGTCAAATAATATACCTAGTATGAGGTTTAAAAGTGAAATAATGGGATAACTACGAGATTTATAGGTTTAAAAGTGAAAAGTTCAACATATATGAGGTTTCTTCGGTGGAATAGTGAAATAAATGAGGGGTTTGTAGAATTAATACTGAAATGATATACCTCGAATGAGGTTTAAGAGTGAAATATTGGAATAATTACGAGGTTCATAGTTTTAAAAGTGGAAAATTCGGACATATATGAGGTTACATCAATTAAAATTGAAATAGTGAAATGTCTAAGAGGTTTATACAACTATTAGTCAAATAATATACCTAGTATGAGGTTTAAAAGTGAAATAATGGGATAACTACGAGATTTATAGGTTTAAAAGTGAAAAGTTCAACATATATGAGGTTTCTTCGGTGGAATAGTGAAATAAATGAGGGGTTTGTAGAATTAATACTGAAATGATATACCTCGAATGAGGTTTAAGAGTGAAATATTGGAATAATTACGAGGTTCATAGTTTTAAAAGTGGAAAATTCGGACATATATGAGGTTACATCAATTAAAATTGAAATAGTGAAATGTCTAAGAGGTTTATACAACTATTAGTCAAATAATATACCTAGTATGAGGTTTAAAAGTGAAATAATGGGATAACTACGAGATTTATAGGTTTAAAAGTGAAAAGTTCAACATATATGAGGTTTCTTCGGTGGAATAGTGAAATAAATGAGGGGTTTGTAGAATTAATACTGAAATGATATACCTCGAATGAGGTTTAAGAGTGAAATATTGGAATAATTACGAGGTTCATAGTTTTAAAAGTGGAAAATTCGGACATATATGAGGTTACATCAATTAAAATTGAAATAGTGAAATGTCTAAGAGGTTTATACAACTATTAGTCAAATAATATACCTAGTATGAGGTTTAAAAGTGAAATAATGGGATAACTACGAGGTTTATAGGTTTAAAAGTGAAAAGTTCAACATATATGAGGTTTCTTCGGTGGAATAGTGAAATAAATGAGGGGTTTGTAGAATTAATACTGAAATGATATACCTCGAATGAGGTTTAAGAGTGAAATAATGGGATAATTACGAGGTTTATAGGTTTAAAAGTGAAAAGTTGTGATATATATGAGGTTACTTCGGTTAAAATTGGAATAGTGAAATAAATGAGAGGTTTATAGAATTAATAGTGAAATAATATGACTCGTAATAGGTTCAAAAGTGAAATAATGGGATAATTACGAGGTTTATAGTTTTAAAAGTGAAAAACTGGAACATATATGAGGTTACTACGGTTGAAATTGGATTAGTTAAATAAATGAGAGGTTTATAAAATTCATAGTGGAATAATATACCTCACATGAGGATTCAAAGTGAAATAATGGAATAATTATGAGGTTTATATATTTAAAAGTGAAAAATTGGAATATATATGAGATTATTCCGCTTAAAATTGGATAAGTGAGATATATAAGATATATATATATATAATATAGTATTAATAGTTAAATAATATACCTCGAATGAGGTTTAAAAGTGAAATAATGGGATAATTACGAGAATAATAGGTTTAAAAGTGAAAAACTGGAACATATATGAGGTTACTTCGGTTAAAAATGCGATATATAAGAGGTTTGCTCAATTAAAATTGAAATAGTGCTATGTCTAAAGGATTTATGGAATTATTACTGAAATAATATACCTCATACGAGGTTTATAAGTGAAATAATGGTAAGATTACGAGATTCATATGTTTGAAAGTGGAAAATTCGGACTTATATGAGGTTAGCTCAAGTAAAATTGCAATAGTGAAATGTCTAAGAGGTTTATAAAAATAATAGTGAAATAATAATACTCATACGAGGATTAAAAGTGAAATAATGGAAAGATTATTAGGTTTATAGGTTTAAAAGTGAAAACTTGAAACATATATGAGGTTAATTCTCTTTAAATTGTAATAGAAAAATATATGAGTGGTTTACAGAATTAATTACGAGGTTTACATGTTTAAAAACAGAAAATTGCGACTTATATGAGGTAAGTTTGGTTGAAATTGAAATAGTGAAATATCCAAGAGGTTTATAGAATTAATAGTGAAATAATATACCTCGAATGAGATTTAAAAGTGAAATAATGGGGTAAATACGAGGTGGAAAGTGAAAAATTGTAACATATATGGGGTTACTTTGGTTAAAATCAAAATAGTGAAATATCTAAGAGGTTTATGAAATTAATAGTGAAATAATTGAAAGATTACGAGGTTCATAGGTTTCAGAGGTTGTAAATTGAGACATATATGAGCCTAGTTCGATTAAAATTGATATAGTGAAGTATATAATAAATTTAAATGAATAATAGTGAAGTAATAGTGATAAAACTGAAATGGTGGATCGTGAACGAGATTTTCACAATTAACAATTGAAAGTGAAATGTAAATATAGGTTCATAAGATAAAAAGTAAGATTTAGATTATTGAAAATCAAATATTATGAATACGAGGTTCATAAGATTAAAAGTGAAAAGTATGACACTTAATTATTATTGAATAATTATTGAAATCTATTGTTTTCTCAGTTTTCTTTTATAAATATTATGAAAAGCCCTTTTCTATACAACACGTGATTATAATTTGCATACAAAAATTCTTCAATTATATTTTCAGTAACTACCTTTACGTGTAGGTGATTTAGAACTTTATAGTGTATTATTTGGTATATTTATCCCTGGATTTTCTTTAATATTAAAGATTATATGTAAAGGAAAATGTCTTCAGGACACGCTACGACTAATTGTACCTTCATACAATTTTCCATTAGATGCGCGTCTTTATAATAACTTTCGGAAAGGAAACATGACGATTAATTAGCTGTTTTTAATTGTTTCATTCCAATCTACACCTACAAGGATGGTAGGAAATAAAAAAAAGGAAACATGGTCGATAATTAAAGGACAAACAATCAATTTTCAGTGATAAAAGCACGAAGATTTGAGGAAAATTTGGTTACAACAAGTACAACAAGAAAGAAGACAAAAAATGAATCAAGTAGCAAAAAAATTGATATTTTTAGATGGAAATTTTCTTTATAATCATAATTTGAAGGATATAAATGTTATTAGAAAACGTTTAAGATCAGATTTTATCCAGAATTTGGATTATATCAATTGATTATAACCTGAAAATAGAAGCTTCGTATATTTTTCTCAGTGTATATTTTAAAACCTTGAATTGAATAAGAAAATGTCCGCATTAGCCAGGATTCGATGTCACAAAGTTTTTCTCTTCCTTTTATGAAAACTTTTTGAGGATATATTAGATATTCGACAAAAAAAGAAAAGCTATCAACATGAAAGGACATCTGCTCAGATATTTTTTCTGGTTTGTCAAAACAAAAAGGATCTTTGGTTGAATAATTCTCGAACGAAAAAGGAATTCCTATAAATATAAAAACAAAATACTAAAAACGGTTTTTGAAATATTCCACTTTGATAATAATAATTTTATCTTTATCCGCATAGCGGACGAGCTCAAAACTATGAGTATCTTGGGGTGGTTATTAACGACGACGTGTGACGAGGGGTGGAATCTACAGGGTGAATAGAAGAAAGAATTATAACTGAGAAGAAGACACATCCCTTTCAAAGCAGAACTTTTACTAACCTTTCAAAGAAATCCGAGCAGACCCGTTGATGCACAAGCTTTTGGTCAGGGTCAAATGTGTTATTCCTCGTTTAAAATTTTTCTAACCGTTTGTTTATCGGCGTTTACAGCCTCGGCAATCATCCGGATGCTGATTCGATGATCTGCACGAACGATTTGGTTGATTTTGGTCACCGTTTCTGGAATTGAAACAGTCATAGAACGACCAGGGTGATGGTCATCTTCAGGGCTCTTTCGGCCCTCACTACAGCACTCAAAAACACGCGTGCAAGATAGAGAATTGTCCCTATAAGCCTCTTGCTACAAACACGTGGTTTTCTGCACGTCTAGGGCGCCATCTAGACGCGCAGTTTCGTTATTTGGTAACCAGACTTCGTATATAGTAAGAAACTTGTATTTATTTACTAGAAACAATTAAATAATTCCATAAATACATGCGGGTAGATGTTTTGAACAAATTTTTTACCTTTTTCATGTGATTTTGTTAATAAAATCTAAAAATTTTCTGCTTTAACAAAGTAAAATTTAGTGTGTATGCTAAGGATGAATATGATACTAATTATCGTCCCCTCGTATGTAAGAATCGACCGATAAATATTTTTATCGTACCTCGTATCCACAAAACACCAAGAATTTATAATAAAATATTATACCATTCAGTAATTTAACGAAACGAAGTATATGTTTATGGTTTCCAACCCTTTTTGATACTCAATTATTGAAAGCTCAATTTCTGAAATATCCTTCGGAGTTGCCGGCTCACAAAATATGAAATATCATAATAAACTTTGACTGGTTTTCATAATTCATCAAAACCGTACCCGTGGAGCAGCTAAAACTTTTTGAAATACCAAAGAGAACAGTATCGAAAAAGCCCAAAAGAAACTGATCGAAATATTAAAAATAAATAAAATTAAATCGTCAAATTAGCCCGAAATATCGATCATTTTTTACCAAAAAAAAAAACGTTGTTTTATAGAAATTTTAATCAACTTGTTTAGGGTTCAAATATTTAAAGCCGCCATTTCGTGTTAAAAATATCGTCCATTTTAACTAACTTTATAAACGTCTTATCCTGCAACTTCCGTCTACAAATCATTCTAAAACCGATCAGGGTAGATTTTAGTTGAAAATATAAACGATCAATGAAGATATATTGTTATTTTTCTTAAAGCCTAATCCTGTCCTGTTTCCTTCTCCCCATAACTCCAGTAAAACGGTTCCCGGTTAGCAAGTTAGCTCGGCAATGAATTAGACTTTAAACCAACATAACTAAATTTAGCAGAAAGCTCTAACGGTCGCGTTATAAACGATTATGTCTCTTGTTCGAGTTGGACCGTTTTGGACCCTTATTATTGGACACTTTATTACATTTAACGAGAAATATATCGATCGGTTACTCATGAATTAATTATTTAGTATGCTTCGTGACATATTCACTTATTTACAAATACCTAGAAACTACGTTTCGTATAATATAAAATACGAAGATGGTTTCGAATATGATGTAGACAAATCCTATAGATGGCGCGCTGAATTACGCGTTATCTGTGTCCAAAATGCCGACCGCCAGTGCGCAATAATCGTAGTGAGTCCCTGATCAAATTTGCTCTGTTTAATTAGATCAAAGATGGCCGCCAAATCATCTAAAATAATCTCAAAATTAATGTCAAACTAACGTCTAACTTAATGTCAAAATTAATGTCATTAATTATGTCAAAATAACGTCCAAATTAATGTCAATATTAATGTCAAAATGACGTTTGAATTAATGTCAATATTAATGTCAAAATAACGTCCAAAATAGTGTTAATATTAATGTCGAAGTTGATGTCAAAATAACGTCAAAATTGATATCAATATTAATGTCAAAATGATCTCTAAATTAATGTCAATATTAATGTCAAAATAAAGTCCAAAATAGTGTTAATATTAATGTCGAAGTTGATTTCAAAATAACGTAAAAATTGATGTCAATATTAATGTCAAAATGACGTTTGAATTAATGTCAATATTAATGTCAAAATAACGTCTAAATTAATGTGAATATTAATGTCGAAGTTGACGTCAAAATAACGTAAAAATTAATGTCAAAATTATGTCCAAACTAATGTTAATATTAATGTCAAATTACGTCGAAATTAATGTTAAAATTACGTTGAAATTAATGTCAATATAATTGTCAAAATAACGTCCAAACTAATGTCAACATTAATGTCAAAATTACGTCCAAACTAATGTTAATAATAATGTCGAAGTTGATGTCAAAATAACGTCAAAATTGATGTCAATATTAATGTCAAAATAACGTCCAAATTAATGTTAATATTAATGTCAAAATAACGTCCAAACTAATGTTAATATTAATGTCTAAATAACGTCCAAACTAATGTTAATATTATTGTCTAAATAACGTCAAAGCTAATGTTAATATTAATGTCAAATTACGTCGAAATTAATGTTAAAATTACGTTGAAATTAATGTCAATATAATTGTCAAAATAACGTCCAAACTAATGTCAACATTAATGTCAAAATTACGTCCAAACTAATGTTAATAATAATGTCGAAGTTGATGTCAAAATAACGTCAAAATTGATGTCAATATTAATGTCAAAATAACGTCCAAATTAATGTTAATATTAATGTCAAAATAACGTCCAAACTAATGTTAATATTAATGTCTAAATAACGTCCAAACTAATGTTAATATTATTGTCTAAATAACGTCAAAGCTAATGTTAATATTAATGTCAAATTACGTCGAAATTAATGTTAAAATTACGTTGAAATTAATGTCAAAATTACGTCGAAATTAATATCAAAATTACGTCAAAATTAATGTCAAAATAATGTCCAAATTAATGTTAATATTAATGTCAAAATAACGTCCAAACTAAAGTTAATATTAATGTCTAAATAACGTCCAAACTAATGTTGATATTAATGTCTAAATAACGTCAAAACTAATGTTAATATTAATGTCAAATTACGTCGAAATTAATGTCAAAATTACGTCAAAATTAATGTCAAAATTAATGTCAAAATAACGTCAAACTTAATGTTAATAGTAATGTCAAAATTACGTCAAACTTAATATTAATATTAATGTCAAAATTACGTCAAAGTTAATGTCAATATTAATGTCAAAATTACGTCAAAATTAATGTCAATATTAATGTCCGCGAACTAAACAATATACGTCGCGTAAAATATTTAATTTTGGTGGATTCGACATTACTTTTGATAGTGACGACGAAAATCTTCAATTTCCAAAATGTACGAACAAAAAATTAATACGTTTGCTGATATAATACGTGGTGGATACTTAAGCAAAACTTGAGTACATTCTATCACGTGTCTGAAGCCCTCAGAGATCAATAACACCGACGGAGTACTCACAATATTAAATTTTGTAACATTGAAAACGTATAAATAGTTTTCTAGAAGGAAAACTTAAACGATAAATCAAACTAATGTACTACGTTCAAACTTAAGCAAATTCTAGATTTCATCTTTTTTTTTTCGGCGTGGCGGCAGTGAAAATAAACATTATTAAGCTTATTTCAAGTAGCCATAATTTTCTCTGGAAAGCGAAATATTCCCCCTATTCGCTGCTGGAATATTCATACGGAGGAAAAATCAAGAAAGTTTCCCAATAATCATAAAAACCACGCGGTTTCAAAGTGGAAAAATACCGCAGCTGAAACTGAATTATAACATATTTCATTATTCTCATTTTTGATCTTTCCAAATAATTATTTTTCGAATTAAATGTTAGTTTAACGAAACAAATTTCGAAATTTCTTTAAAAACTTCTAATATACCTACAGTGTGTTCATAAACTAACCTATTTATTAGAATATCGCACTATATACATAATCCCAGTTATTACTTTGTTTTTTTCACAGTTATTTGGATGAAAATTTAATCAAAATGTAGTAAAATAATTAATTTTTCTATATCTCAGTTTATCTTTCCTAAATATCTCACCAAAATGCGATAAATCAGAAGAACTAGATTCTAATCTATACATTTGATTTTACGCCGTTGCCAAGGAATAAAAAATATCTCAAAATACCGTTTCTTATAATGTGAACAAATATTCATCCACCTTTGGCTATTGAAAACGTTCAGGGTGGTCTCGAAAAACCTCGACCGCTGAAGATGCGTCCAAAGATACCAGCATAGATCAATGAATTTATGCATCTGCCTTTGAGGACGTCTACAGTGAAATAGAGATCGAAAAAAGTTGGTATCAGTGAAGAAATATCTTTTAAGACGTCGAAGTAAAATTAAAAAGTTGCAGTGGGTTCAAAAAAACCATGAAAATGAAGTTAACAGAGTAAAAAGTCGGTGGAGGCTCTGTGATGGTTCGGGGATGTTTTAGAGGAAGACCTGGTAGAAATTGAAGTTATTTTTGAAAGGAAAACTATATTCAAGGAAAATTTAGTACTTTATGAATAGAAAATTTGATTTCCAGCTTGACAACGATCCCAAATTGTGCGGAATGTACTGGAAGTAATAATTTGGACTTTAAAGTTAACCAAAGGTGTTTTTTTACCATTAGGTTCCTCATTTTTCCAAAAAAAATTTACTTTTTCAAATTTTTTTATAGTATCTTAGTTTGCAGTGTCGGTGAACCCTGTATATTTCGAATCGAATACCTTAATTTATTAGAAAAACTTTTTTTAAACAATCTTTTATGAACTAGATGAATTTTTTTCTTCGAATTTAGACATATTTGTGTAATTTGAAGCTTGATATCGATTGAAACTTTATACTTTGATCACTGTTTTCAGTAACAACATGCAATGCAGTAAACTAGATGAAAATTCGCGTCTAAACCCAAGAGACACGTTAAAAATTAGGTATTTTCCGAAAGTTTTCTTGGCAAACTCTTTTCGGAACGTGTTTTAACTAGCGGACTATAATGAGAGAAAATTCAAACTTTGTACAAACGAAAATTTGGTTCTATTTGTGATAAATCGATAAATTTTGAAAAAATTAGTCATAAAACTTAATTCCAAAACGACATAGCACAATTTCAAAACTGTTGAATCAATTTTCTATTTATTTCAAAAGTTCCAGTGTCTATTTTATTATTCCAAAGGAGTTCAATTTCAGGACGAACTTTCCTTAAAAGCTTCTCGCTATTAAAACATAGAATGTAAGTCGTCTTTGAGAGTACTTTATGATAATTGCATAATCGATATTTTTTTGCGATTCAATACACTCAAATTAGTTTAAATTGAGTATTAATTCGCCCTTTTACGTATCCATTCGAAAAGTTTGAAGCTTTTTACTCCCAATTATATCATGTTCCATAATAGAATACCGAGAATATTCTACGAATAAATTTAATATAATCAAAATGCACAAAAGCTTACAAGCAATTTGAATATTCAACATTGCAACATTAATTTTCAAGCTGCGAAACTTTTAAATTATGTAAATATACATCTAATGTAGTGTATTTTTCATAACTAGACCATGCATCAAGAAATAAATAAGTTCCTGATCTAATCCCCAAGGATTTTTTAATGATCTTATGTTTTATTTTCCTCAGAAGTTGTTTAAATGTTTTTTCAATAGCTAGACTATCCAAGGATTAGCCCACAACCTCCTGGGTGCTTTTCTCTATCTATTAGGCTCCAAAAATAAAGCAGCAGTACGCAATTTTTTACACGTTATCTTCCATACATTTATTTCAATAAATTATCAACTTCAGTTGCAGTTTTTTCAAATTTCATATGAAATTTCTCGATAATCGAACGAACGAACGCCACGGCTACACTGATTTACCTACAGATACGTTAGACGTAACATTCAAAAGAATAAGTTTCAGGATAAATAGTTTTATTTTGTAAGATATTTTGATAATTCGTTCAACGTCCACCTGGAGCTTATTTAATTATTTTTTTAGTAGGAATTACATTCTACGAGGTCTATAATCATATTAAAGATGTTTTTGTTATGTGTAGTTTCAAATTATTCCCGTACGAGCAACTGCTATAGACAAATGTTTGTTTAATGGGGTGAATTTCCTGAACATCACCAGATTCGTGCGCAGTTCGAAATTGTGCGTTCGCGGCGCTAGTTTCGTATTCAAATTATAATTTTAGATGTTCATAAATTCATATTTTGTACATTCGACACGTCAAGAAAATATTCAAAATACATACGAAGCGGTTGTAATTTATTTACAGCGAACGAAGCTGATGGAAACTTTTCCAAAATACACCTACTTCTTTTTATCTTTTTTCGATTCTAATTGATCTAATCTTTTTAATTTGTTTTATAAAAACACTCTGTATATATATTTTTTTGTTTATCTATGAGAGGAAAAAGATTTTCACAATTAATGTCAATGTTAACGTCAAAATTAATGTTAAGATTAATGTCAAAATTAATGTCAAAATTAATGTCAAAATTATTGTCAATATTAATGTCAACATAACGTTCAAATTAATGTTAATATTAATGTCAAAAAAGCTGATGGAAACTTTTCCAAAATACACCTACTTCTTTTTATCTTTTTTCGATTCTAATTGATCTAATCTTTTTAATTTGTTTTATAAAAACACTCTGTATATATATTTTTGTATATCTATGAGAGGAAAAAGATTTTCACAATTAATGTCAATGTTAACGTCAAAATTAATGTTAAGATTAATGTCAAAATTAATGTTAAAATTAATGTCAAAATTAATGTCAAAATTATTGTCAATATTAATGTCAACATAACGTTCAAATTAATGTTAATATTAATGTCAAAAAAGCTGATGGAAACTTTTCCAAAATACACCTACTTCTTTTTATCTTTTTTCGATTCTAATTGATCTAATCTTTTTAATTTGTTTTATAAAAACACTCTGTATATATATTTTTGTATATCTATGAGAGGAAAAAGATTTTCACAATTAATGTCAATGTTAACGTCAAAATTAATGTTAAGATTAATGTCAAAATTAATATCAAAATTAATGTCAATATTAATGTCAAAATAACGTCAAAATTAATGTCAATATAACGTCCAAATTAGTGTTAATATTATTGTCGAAGTTGATGTTACATTAACATCAAAATAACGTCAAAATTAATGTCAATATTAATGTCAAAAAACGTCAAAATTAATGAAAAAATAACGTCAAAATTAATGTTAATATTAATGTCATAATAACGTTCCAATTAATGTCAATATTAATGTCAAGAAAACGTCAAAATTAACGTCAAAATTAACATCAAAATTAATGTCAAAATAACGTCAAAATTAATGTCAATATCAATGTCAACATAACGTTCAAATTAATGTTAATATTAATGTCAAAAAAACTGATGGAAACTTTTTCAAAATACACCTACTTCTTTTTATCTTTTTTCGATTCTAATTGTTCTAATCTTTTTAATTTGGTTTATAAAAACACTCTGTATATATATTTTTGTATGTCTATGAGAGGAAAAAGATTTTCCAAATGAATTTTAACGTCGAGAAGTAGAGTTTCCTGGAAACTATGGAGTAGTAGTCCTGAGGCAATGAGAACCAAATATCGATTTGAGAAACTCAAAGCGTGCTAATCCCAGCCATGCACTTTGTTCCTTGCCGCTAAATAAGGCTCATATAGACCAGTCTGATACTCAAATACATCGCATATTCTTTTTATTCATCTTTTTTTTCCACATTTTTTTTTAAAAAACTTCATTTTTTATCGTATTAATGATCTTTTAATCTATTTCTTAAATACTGAGATGTCTGTCCTATTATGTACTAGTAAAAAAATGTAAAAAAGTAAATATCAATCATGAAATGAATTCGAATAGACACTAGTATGAAATTTTATAAAAAAAAAACATGAAATCTGGAACAGAAAGTTGAGAATTAATACTAGTTCTCTTTTCGAGTAGGAAGAGATGTTAAAGTTTCGATGCTATATTTTCGGAAAGTTTATTGCAACGTCTTGAAAGCAACGTAGTTGTTTTTCCATGAAACTATGTACTTACACCAAAAAAAACTCGCAATACTTAAAAGTGATGCATTTCTGTGAGAAATTTCGTAAGCCAAAGTTTAGAGTGCTAGAAATGAGTTTTGATACAAAATTTTCACATATTTGATCATTGTATGATTTCAATCATAAAATAATGTCAATGTCATGTCAATATTAATGTCAAAATAACGTCAAAATTAATATCGAAGTTTATGTCAAAATACGTCAAAATTAACGTCGATATTAGTTTTTAAGTTAATGTCAAAAAACATCAAGGTTAATATCAATATCACTATCAAAATAACGTCAAAATTAATGTCGAAGTTGATGTCAAAATTAACGTCAAAATTAATGTCAAAATAACGTCCAAATTAGTGTTAATATTAATGTCAAAGTTGATGTTACCTTAACATCAAAATTAATGTCAATGTTGATGTCATAATAACGTAAAACCAACATCAAAAATAATGTCGAAATTGATTTCAAAATAACGTTAAAATAACGTCAAAGTTAATGTTAAAATAAATGTCAATATAATGTCAAAATTAATGTCAAAGTAAATGTTAAAAAAACGTCAATATTAATTTCAAAATAACGTCAAAGTTAATGTCAAAATAAATGTCAATATAACGTCAAAACTAATGTCAAAATAACGTCAAAATAACGTCAATATTAATGTCAAAATAACGTCAAAATTAGTGTCAGTATTAATGTCAAAATAACGTCAAAATTATGTCAATATTAATGTCAAAATAACGTCAATATGAATGTCAAACTAACGTCAAAATTAATGTCAATATTAACGTCAAAATTAATGTCAAAATAACGTCAGAATTAATGTCAAAATAACGTCAATATTAATGTCAAAATAACGTCAAAATTAGTGTCAGTATTAATGTCAAAATAACGTCAAAATTATGTCAATATTAATGTCAAAATAACGTCAATATGAATGTCAAACTAACGTCAAAATTAATGTCAATATTAACGTCAAAATTAATGTCAAAATAACGTCAGAATTAATGTCAAAATAACGTCAATATTAATGTCAAAATAACGTCAATATTAATGTCTAAATAATGTCAATATCACTATCAAAATAACGACAAAATTAATGTCAATATTAATGTCAAAATAACGTCAAAATGAATGTCAATTGTAAATGTCAAAAACACGTCAGAATTACTCTCAAAATAACGTCAATATTAATGTCAAAATAATGTCAAAGTTAATGTCAAAATTGTTAGATTTTTTGTCAGAATTGATGTCAAAATAACGTCAATATTAATGTCAAAATAACGTCAATATTAATGTCAAAATAACGTCAATATTAATGTCTAAATAATGTCAATATCACTATCAAAATAACGACAAAATTAATGTCAATATTAATGTCAAAATAACGTCAAAATGAATGTCAATATTAATGTCAAAATAACGTCAAAATTAGTGTCAATATTAATGTCAAAATAACGTCAAAATTATGTCAATATTAATGTCAAAATAACGTCAAAATTAGTGTCAATATTAATGTCAAAATAACGTCAAAATTAGTGTCAATATTAATGTCAAAATAACGTCAATATGAATGTCAAACTAACGTCAAAATTAATGTCAATATTAATGTCAAAATAATGTCAAAATAACGTCAGAATTAATGTCAAAATAACGTCAATATTAATGTCAAAATAACGTCAATATTAATGTCTAAATAATGTCAATATCACTATCAAAATAACGACAAAATTAATGTCAATATTAATGTCAAAATAACGTCAAAATGAATGTCAATATTAATGTCAAAATAACGTCAAAATTAGTGTCAATATTAATGTCAAAATAACGTCAAAATTATGTCAATATTAATGTCAAAATAACGTCAAAATTAGTGTCAATATTAATGTCAAAATAACGTCAAAATTAGTGTCAATATTAATGTCAAAATAACGTCAATATGAATGTCAAACTAACGTCAAAATTAATGTCAATATTAATGTCAAAATAATGTCAAAATAACGTCAGAATTAATGTCAAAATAACGTCAATATTAATGTCAAAATAACGTCAATATTAATGTCTAAATAATGTCAATATCACTATCAAAATAACGACAAAATTAATGTCAATATTAATGTCAAAATAACGTCAAAATGAATGTCAATGTAAATGTCAAAAACACGACAGAATTACTGTCAAAATAACGTCAATATTAATGTCAAAATAATGTCAAAGTTAATGTCAAAATTGTTAGATTTTTTGTCAGAATTGATGTCAAAATAAGATTTTTAACTATGAACATTGTTTCAATTCATAAAATTTTTCTTCTCGATGATTTTAGATTAAAATTAAATAAAATATATTGTTCGAAATGTATATGGTTGAGACGGGGCTCGTAATCGGAGTTAATTTACGATAATCGGAAATTTTTCGATCTACCTCGTAACCGAACGATATTCAATATATCAAAAAAGAAATATTCAAATATCCCGAAAGGTTTTTGAGTCCCTCAAGGGATACCAATGTAATCACGGTATCTTTCAATCCAATCTCTTTGAATCCTTTGAGTAATATGTTGCCAGAGAATGCCTAGCTGGGGTGTATTTAAATTTGAGTTATGCTCGTGTTCTATTTGGATCATTAAGGCGGAATAAATGAACGAACGTAAAGGAGTTCCTATCAATTTGGAATATCTACCTTTACCTGAGTTATTTACGTTCTATTTAAATGTACGTAATATATTAAGTAACTCAATGAAATAATATACAAATAATATTTACTAATTTTTTTTTTTTTTTTTTATAAAAAAAATAAAACATACTTTTATCTTATCCCCGGTATATTAATTTTATATTGAAAGGTATTCCAATTCCAATTAAATTCGTCGATATTATTAAGTTCAATAACGATTTTACCTGCTTCTCTTATTTATTTAATCGAAACGATCATCTGAAACGTATAAATTGCAATTTGGCAAATGGAAAAATTTTTCAACCATGATTTCCAACTCGCTATAGTAATTGGAATAAAAACATAACCTCAATAAGTACACAGAAGTTCGGTAAATTTGATTAGATGATATACTTTTACTAAAAACTGGGAATTCAAGTGAGGGCCGCAACCAACTCGGATTTCCATAACGTATTTCCAAAATTTTCAAAAATATATTTCCAAAAAACAGGACATTTACTAAAATTCTCAAAAATTGTACACCGCGCGCTGTAGTTAAATCAAATACGAGGGTTGCTAATTAAGTTCGCGAAAATTTTGTCTTATAAACTCACTTCAACTTTTAGTGTATTTTCTCCGCAATCACTACGAGGTTTATTCTAAAATATCAATCAATAAAATAAATAAAACGAGATTATTTATTGCTAGATATTTATTTATCGTCGAGATTTATTTATAAAATATATTACACAAGATATCTACACTGTACAAGATGAAGATTGTTTTTTTTTTTCCTTGTTCTTATCCAACAAATTATATGTATAATAAATTAAATACGGGGGGATTTACAAAAGATAAACTATATATAGCACCAGTCAGACTACTAATACAATGTACAATAGAGTTTAATCAAATTTACACATAAATACAAAAAATATTTAACAACAAAGATAATACGTAATGAGATAACGAAACAATCTTTTTCTTAAGGTTGTTTTTGATTACCCCTCGTAACAAATAAGAAGTAGATATAATATAAAGGACACGTGTTAAGTAAACATTTTGTTTAGTTCATATAAATACAATTTTTTTACGAGGTTTGATTGAAAATATCACTTATACGAGGACGGTTCTAAAAGTATTTGACGTGACTTGATAAGTTTGGAAAATTGTTAGGGATAATTTTCATTGACTTTAAAGGAAAAAGAAAAACTATCAACGGGAAATATTACGCAACGTTTAAGCGGAAAAATCGAGCGAAAACGGTCACATTTGTCAACTATTACATCCTTTTTTGCAATTTTTTCCAATCGTCGGATTTAAATACAAATTGAAAAAATAAATTTATTCTTTTCGTTTTTAAAAAGGATTTACTTACCTAACTGCTCTGTCTTCAATATTTTTCGCTATTAATTTATCTAATTTAATGTTTTTTTTTCCCATGTCACTTTTTTTTATTAGTGATATTTTCGATCATACCTCGTAGCAAATTTGTAAAAATAAGACTGAAATGAATACGAAAAATTTGGTAACAAATAAAGTTTCGTACTTCGCATTCTATCATCGGCTACGAGGTGTAATAAAAAATTTATACCATAAGAAAATTGAAATTTTCTTGTCTCATCAGGTATAAGGAAAAATTCGGGAAAACTCATAAACTTCAACTAACAACAATATCTCAATTATATAGTGGAAAGTAATTTCAACATCCTCAATATTCACCTAGCGAGTACATTTAAAATTATGGCGCAGTCAGTAGGATATCGAAATATAACTTTTGATAAACGAAAGAAAAAAAAATTATGAAAAACGTGCTTATATCTACTTGCATCACAGACCTTTCGCGGCATATATTTTTGTCCAAACCGGCAAATCAGCCGCACCTTTAGAGCGATTAAATAAAGGGTTTCAGTCGTCCAAAAATTTTCTACTGATACAAAATACGACAGCGATTATTGCAGAACCCAAAAAAAAAACGTTTTCGTTGATCCAACGTCCTGTTTTTAGGATTTTTTGATTAGATAAGCAGAAAGTTGAAAAACAGAAGTTGATTTTCATAATGAACACACTGTTTATACCAAAAATATTGTTGTAAACAGTGTGTTCAGTAAGAGAAAAAATTATCAAACCTGGGACCCAAAAACGAACACTCTGAGCAACATAAACCAGAAATTAGAGTTTGGGAATCCTTGAACAAGCTAAATAAGTAAAATAAAGTTGCTCGATGGATTTCGGGATACATTGGAATGGAGGAAAATGATATAGATGACAGATTCGTTAAGGAAACCCTATTTGGAAACGTGCAAGCTGCCAAAACACGTTTTTTCCCATAAGAAAGCTTCGGAAAAAAATAAACATTAACATAGATTAAAATAAGCGAATCTAGGATTATAAACGAGAGTCCTGTCGGGGTCCTGTTTCTTCAAAGACGCGGATAATTCAGCCTGCAGATTCTCGAAAAGTACGAAAAATAAAGACGAAGATTTCTGGTAGTACCCAGAGCGTGCCCAAAATTTTTTTTCGATAAATTTAGATAAAAACGATGATTGTATTGCGATAATTTTGATAAACACGGTTTCGTCGAGCTTAAAAAGCTATTAACAGAGAGAGAAAAAAAAACAAACCCATCGGCATGACATATTCGGGACAGACTGTTTGAGTGATTAACACCAAAATGGGTTGCGGTTGATTAAACGTAAATTTATAGTCATTGTTTCGTTTTTCCTCTTCATTGAGCTTCTTGTTATTTCAGTGCTAATGGACGGGAGCCGTACCTTCGTTATTTACAAGCAATAATCGACTGTGAAGTCAATCGACGTTTTTTTTTTAAAAAAAACGATAAAAGTATCAGTAGAATTTTTTATTTTTATCAACTATAACCCTTTAAGACACCTATATATATATATTTATGTATTTAAAATCCACCTAATGACAATCTAACAGAACCTGGCCGATCGGACTAGCAAAAACATGACTTCGAATAAAAATAATTCACAATATAAACGTCGAGTTTTTTAGGAAAAGATTATTTCAAATGAAAAGAATTTTAACGATTTTAGTACGCGTTTTCAACGATTAAACCACACTAGGAATACCGAGAGAAATATAACAACACTATTTACAATAACTACAGGTGCTGTATTGAGTCTGCTAAGTCCAAGGGATTCCTCAACGACGGGACTACTACTTCTGGACACTTTACTCCTAGCAGCACCTTCTATATGATTACCGTCGAGTTCTATGATCGGCGTACCGCCCGGCCAACCTTCCGTACTATATCTCCTATAATTACATTGATCTATCACGTGTTTGATATACGGACGAGATATATTAGGATAGTGGGAATCCTTATCCGTATCCTGTAAAAAATAAATTATTGTAATCCCTTGAAAATAATGGAAAAAAATGAGATGTTAGTGTACACGTACCGGTAATAGCGTTGATTGCCAAGTCCAGCATAAAGGTTTGAAGGAACCTTTCGTGGTAGCGTCTTGAAAACTTTGAAATTGATTGTCCCAATCGTATGACACCAAACGATTTTCTAATGTCATGCCGGCTAATTCCGGCGGAGCCGTTATCCTTACAGGATTCGAACCACTGGAACAATAAACGATTATTACAAAATTTTGTATGAAAATCCATAATTTTAGTTTGTATTTATGATTTAGTCTCGACAAGCTACGATTCTTTTATCCAGTTTATTAAACGAACATTCAATCAAGTCGTAAAATGACTCAATTTTGATGTAAACGATGAAAGATTCGTCAAAATCAAACAAGAAATGCTTCAGACCTCGCTGCATGGATTTTCCAAAGCTACTGCACAAGATTATGTCTTCAAAAAGATGAAACATCCATTGTATGGTCCCGATTTGACTCCGTTTTTGTTAACAAAGCTGTAGTTAACATTAAACAGACGATAAACGAATATTTTGACTCCCGAAGAAGTTTTAATTGATCAGAAATAGTTGCCACAAAAAATTAACGATGAAAGATTGTTCAAAATCAACCAAGAAATACTCCAGACCTCACTGCATGGATTTCCAAGGCTACTGTACAAGATTACGCCTTCAAAGAGATGAAACACCCATCGTATAGTCCTGATTTGACCTCACTTTTGTTAGCAAAGCTGTAGTTAACATTAAACAGACGATAAACGAATATTTTGACTCCCGAAGGAGTTTTAATTGATCAGAAATAGTTGCCACAAAAAATTAACGATGAAACATTCTTCAAAATCAACCAAGAAATACTCCAGACCTCGTTGCATGGATTTCCAAGGCTACTGTACAAGATTACGCCTTCAAAGAGATGAAACACCCATCGTATAGTCCTGATTTGACCTCACTTTTGTTAGCAAAGCTGTAGTTAACATTAAACAGACGATAAACCAATATTTTGACTCCCGAAGAAGTTTTGATTGATCAGAAATAGTTGCCACAAAAATTAACGATGAAAGATTGTTCGAAATCAACCAAGAAATACTCCAGACCTCGTTGCATGGATTTCCAAGGCTACTGTACAAGATTATGTCTTCAAAAAGATTAAACACCCATCGTATAGTCCTGATTTGACCTCACTTTTGTTAGCAAAGCTGTAGTTAACATTAAACAGACGATAAACCAATATTTTGACTCCCGAAGAAGTTTTGATTGATCAGAAATAGTTGCCACAAAAATTAACGATGAAACATTCTTCAAAATCAACCAAGAAATACTCCAGACCTCGTTGCATGGATTTTCCAAAGCTACTGCACAAGATTATGTCTTCAAAAAGATTAAACACCCATCGTATAGTCCTGATTTGACCTCACTTTTGTTAGCAAAGCTGTAGTTAACATTAAACAGACGATAAACGAATATTTTGACTCCCGAAGGAGTTTTAATTGATCAGAAATAGTTGCCACAAAAAATTAACGATGAAACATTCTTCAAAATCAACCAAGAAATACTCCAGACCTCGTTGCATGGATTTCCAAGGCTACTGTACAAGATTACGCCTTCAAAGAGATGAAACATCCATTGTATGGTCCCGATTTGACTCCGTTTTTGTTAACAAAGCTGTAGTTAACATTAAACAGACGATAAACGAATATTTTGACTCCCGAAGGAGTTTTAATTGATCAGAAATAGTTGCCACAAAAAATTAACGATGAAACATTCTTCAAAATCAACCAAGAAATACTCCAGACCTCGTTGCATGGATTTCCAAGGCTACTGTACAAGATTACGCCTTCAAAGAGATGAAACACCCATCGTATAGTCCTGATTTGACCTCACTTTTGTTAGCAAAGCTGTAGTTAACATTAAACAGACGATAAACCAATATTTTGACTCCCGAAGAAGTTTTGATTGATCAGAAATAGTTGCCACAAAAATTAACGATGAAAGATTGTTCAAAATCAACCAAGAAATACTCCAGACCTCGTTGCATGGATTTCCAAGGCTACTGTACAAGATTATGTCTTCAAAAAGATTAAACACCCATCGTATAGTCCTGATTTGACCTCACTTTTGTTAGCAAAGCTGTAGTTAACATTAAACAGACGATAAACGAATATTTTGACTCCCGAAGAAGTTTTAATTGATCAGAAATAGTTGCCACAAAAAATTAACGATGAAAGATTGTTCAAAATCAACCAAGAAATACTCCAGACCTCGTTGCATGGATTTACAAGTCTACTGTACAAGATTACGCCTCCAAAGAGATGAAACACCCATCATATAGTCCCGATTTGACCCCGTTTTTGTTAACAAAGCTGTAGTTAACATCAAACAGACGATAAACGAATATTTTGACTCCCGAAGGAGTTTTGTTCGATCAGAAATTGTTTAAATATTGAATGTGAAGTTTTAAAAAGACAAATATACAGAGAGACCTAAATCATGTATCAAAAAATATGAAAAATTCGAAATTGAAGATGATTATTTATGAAATTTCGATATCGTTCGAAAGTTAGAACCGCCGGAATTAATTAAGGAGTAAATTTTTAAACAGACTTCTTATTATTACTTACCACAACAAAATTTGAAACTGTATTAAGAAACTTCGGAAAACGATGGATTACGTCGAAAACAACTTTATACAACGTCATGGAACATTTCGAAAGTTTAATCTAATACGAAATTTAAGCGGTAACGTGGAAGCTTTTTGAATTACACGTCGAAAAAAAAAATCAATTTTCGAAACTTTTGTAAGTACAAGAAAATGTACTAGAAAAGTTTTTCAGAAGAAATAGTCAATTTCTCTCAATACAACTCGGAATTTTTTGGGTTTTATGTGAAAATTTTGACGCTTTTCATGATGAACAACAACAAATAATGTATATACAGGGTGGAAAACTAATCAATATGCCGTATCTTCGAAACTATCAACTTTTTCTATTACAATAAGGAAGTAAAAAAGGATTTCTAAAAGGAAAAACCGTTTTTTTAAACTCATACACTATAAACTAATAAAATCATTGTTAATTTAACGTGCGGCCACTTTTCTTGCAACGCCACGCAACGAATCCATTTTCTATCACCTGGTGGTGACTAATTTCTTCAAGATAATCCCTTAAAGAAACCGTAGAGAGTCCGATAACCAAGCTACCATGATGGTGAGCCTTCTGGTCGTCCAATACAGAAAACATCCAAAAAATCAACAAAATATTAGACTATGAGAAAGTTTTTTTCGAAATTATTGTCGCAATTTATTCAAAGTCGATCAAAAACATCGTGTCGATGATTCAAAGCAAAGTTTGGTCATATTTACAACTGATTTTTTGCATTGATATGTGACGTTAGATCAAACATGGATCCATCTTTTCATTCTGGAATCAGAACGTTCAATAATACAACAGTCAACAGGAAAGGTTGGTCCCAACAACCAATAGCGAATACGACATAGAATATTTGGATCATTTGAATGCAAAAATCAAGAAAAAACGGCCTCATACATCGAAGAAACAATCACTGCTTCACAAGTCGATAACAACGATGGTTAAATCAAACGAATTACGTTTCTAATTGCTTTCTCGTCTACCTTATAGTCCAGATCTGGCCCCAAGTGACTACTAGCTATTCGTTGATATTCAAAAAATGCTCGCCGGTAAAAAATTGAGAAAGAATTGCTGAAACTGAAGCATATTTGAGGCAAAAGACAAAACCTTTACTGAATCAAGTGAAAACGTTTCTATATTTCACCAAGACAACGCATCGATTATCAAATCGATGGTTAAATCGAATTGATCACACTTCGAAGTGCTGTTTTATCCACCGTATGCTCTAGATCTGGATCTCAGTGATTACTAATCTTAAAAAATGCTCGACGGTAACAAATTAAGTAAAAATTGAGAAAAAATTGCTGAAACTGAAGCATATTTGAGGCAAAAGACAAAACCTTTACTGAATCAAGTGAAAACGTTTCTCTGTTTCACTAAGACAACGCATCGATTATCAAATCGATGGTTAAATCGAATTGATCACACTTCGAAGTGCTGTTTTATCCACCGTATGCTCTAGATCTGGATCTCAGTGATTACTAATCTTAAAAAATGCTCGACGGTAGCAAATTCAGTAAAAATTAAGAAAGAATTGCTGAAACTGAAGCATATTTGAGGCAAAAGACAAAACCTTTACTGAATCAAGTGAAAACGTTTCTATATTTCACCAAGACAACGCATCGATTATCAAATCGATGGTTAAATCGAATTGATCACACTTCGAAGCGCTGTTTTATCCACCGTATACTCTAGATCTGGATCTCAGTGATTACTAATCTTAAAAAATGCTCGACGGTAGCAAATTCAGTAAAAATTAAGAAAGAATCGCTGAAACTCAAGCATATTTGAGGCAAAAGACAAAACCTTTACTGAATCAAGTGAAAACGTTTCTCTGTTTCACTAAGACAACGCATCGATTATCAAATCGATGGTTAAATCGAATTGATCACACTTCGAAGTGCTGTTTTATCTACCGTATGCTCTAGATCTGGATCTCAGTGATTACTAATCTTAAAAAATGCTCGACGGTAGCAAATTCAGTAAAAATTAAGAAAGAATCGCTGAAACTCAAGCATATTTGAGGCAAAAGACAAAACCTTTACTGAATCAAGTGAAAACGTTTCTCTGTTTCACTAAGACAACGCATCGATTATCAAATCGATGGTTAAATCGAATTGATCACACTTCGAAGCGCTGTTTTATCTACCGTATGCTCTAGATCTGGATCTCAGTGATTACTAATCTTAAAAAATGCTCGACGGTAGCAAATTCAGTAAAAATTAAGAAAGAATTGCTGAAACTGAAGCATATTTGAGGCAAAAGACAAAACCTTTACTGAATCAAGTGAAAACGTTTCTATATTTCACCAAGACAACGCATCGATTATCAAATCGATGGTTAAATCGAATTGATCACACTTCGAAGCGCTGTTTTATCCACCGTATACTCTAGATCTGGATCTCAGTGATTACTAATCTTAAAAAATGCTCGACGGTAGCAAATTCAGTAAAAATTAAGAAAGAATTGCTGAAACTGAAGCATATTTGAGGCAAAAGACAAAACCTTTACTGAATCAAGTGAAAACGTTTCTCTGTTTCACCAAGACAACGCATCGATTAACAAATCGATGGTTAAATCGAATTAATCACACTTCGAAGTGCTGTTTTATCCACCGTATGCTCTAGATCTGGATCTCAGTGATTACTAATCTTAAAAAATGCTCGACGGTAGCAAATTCAGTAAAAATTAAGAAAGAATTGCTGAAACTGAAGCATATTTGAGGCAAAAGACAAAACCTTTACTGAATCAAGTGAAAACGTTTCTATATTTCACCAAGACAACGCATCGATTAACAAATCGATGGTTAAATCGAATTGATCACACTTCGAAGTGCTGTTTTATCCACCGTATGCTCTAGATCTGGATCTCAGTGATTACTAATCTTAAAAAATGCTCGACGGTAGCAAATTCAGTAAAAATTAAGAAAGAATTGCTGAAACTGAAGCATATTTGAGGCAAAAGACAAAACCTTTACTGAATCAAGTGAAAACGTTTCTATATTTCACCAAGACAACGCATCGATTATCAAATCGATGGTTAAATCGAATTGATCACACTTCGAAGTGCTGTTTTATCCACCGTATGCTCTAGATCTGGATCTCAGTGATTACTAATCTTAAAAAATGCTCGACGGTAGCAAATTCAGTAAAAATTGAGAAAGAATTGCTGAAACTGAAGCATATTTGAGGCAAAAGACAAAACCTTTACTGAATCAAGTGAAAACGTTTCTATATTTCACCAAGACAACGCATCGATTAACAAATCGATGGTTAAATCGAATTGATCACACTTCGAAGCGCTGTTTTATCCACCGTATGCTCTAGATCTGGATCTCAGTGATTACTAATCTTAAAAAATGCTCGACGGTAGCAAATTCAGTAAAAATTAAGAAAGAGTCGCTGAAACTCAAGCATATTTGAGGCAAAAGACAAAACGTTTACTGAATCAAGTGAAAACGTTTCTCTGTTTCACCAAGACAACGCATCGATTAACAAATCGATGGTTAAATCGAATTAATCACACTTCGAAGTTCTGTTTTATCCACCGTATGCTCTAGATCTGGATCTCAGTGATTACTAATCTTAAAAAATGCTCGACGGTAGCAAATTCAGTAAAAATTGTTGAAACTGGAGCTTGGAGAAGCGCTGGAATTATAATATTCGTTCCTGAAGGAGGTTATATTGAAAAAAAAAAAGATTTTCCAATATACAGCGCTGTTTTCTACATCAAAATAAATATTTAAAAAAAATTTACTTACGGACTGAGTTCCTGGATACCCAAAGAATGTAAAACGGTAGGTAGACTTGGCAAACTGTGACAAGCCGCTAATGATTTTTGTTTGGGGTAGTACAACCCCATAACCAGACACGTTTCTTCTCGACTATTCAAACCGCCGAGAGTTATGGCGCTCCTACCTGAACTATTATACGTGCACTGCGTTATTAAATGATCGCCCGGTAAAATACGCACCGGCGCACCAAGTTTTCTATATTCCTGATATTCCGAATCTAAATTATCGTCACTAGCTATAGGAGGTTGTTCGATATTACCGCGGATATGTTTTAAAACGACTTGTTTACCGATTTTGTGCGTCTTCATCACAATCGCGAACATATTGATACCGTTACGAGGAAAAGCTTGTTTGGTACAAGCCGAAACGCAATGTCCCGACGAAATCACTTTCTGTTGACCCGGCGGAATGATATGTCTCCAATTCGGATCCATTCCGATGGAAATAACACCGGCGTCGTGTCTCCTCAACTCCGGAGTGAAATATAAACGTAAACCGGAACCGTCTATACCTCGCGCACTTCCTTCTAAAGGTGTTTGATAGTGAGTTTCCAGAAGGTAGTACCTCGAATTTTGGGGATCTATGGGATAACCGGCTTCCGGTGGGAAACTGAATCCTTCGGAACCTCTCGCCCAACTCGCTACGACGGTATTACAAGAAAACGGTTGGGAATTGGTATCGTAGCATCGATTACCCGGAGTATCAGCTAATTTTTCTATTATATTATTATCTTGACATTCGTATAATACGAGATGATGAAGACCGCTTGCGCCGTTGATGCTCTGAAGAGGTTCATACTGTAAAAAACCAAAAACATACGATTATGTAAAGAAAATGTAAACGAAACTACCTTAATTTCGTTTTTTATCTCACTTTTCTTTATTTAATCTATTTCTATTGTTGCCCCGGAGTTGTATTTTCCGCAAACGCGAACTAATTTCAATTTTCTCGGCAGATTCGGGGAATGCGTATGAATAGGATAGACTCTATTCGCCTGATGTAACGTTCTATCAAATTTGAATTCTCCGCGGAATTTCCACGTATCTGCAGGTTGATTTTTCGAAAATATGACATGTAAATTGCTTAGATTCGAACGCGATTCACGAATTTGCCAACGTTTCAACCATAAGGCTTTGTTATTTAAATAAGAATTCATTCTAATATCGGGAAGGAATATCAATCGAAAAATTACACAATCATTTGTTTATATATAAATTATTTATTAGAAAAAAAGTCGCCATAACTCATGAAACCAAACGGCTGCTACAACTCCTCCAATACAATTTACTCCTCAAAACAAATACAACGAATTTCTACCCAGATCATAACTGAACCTCCTCGAAGGAACCGTTGAAGAAAGGACATCAATTGAACGAAAACCTCATCAAAGAAGAAAATCTGAAGACCAAGTTTAGTCATTTCCACTAGGAACTGCATTGCAGCAACAAACAACCAGTAACGTCTTCACCAAGTCCTTCTAGAACCTTTATTTCTTTACTTTTAGTAAAAGAATCTTCACCATAATATATATTTTTGGTGTTGACAAGATATAGTTTTATCTAATCGATCAACAAGAACGAAAACCTCATCAAAGAAGAAAATCTGAAGACCAAGTTTAGTCATTTCCACTAGGAACTGCATTGCAGCAACAAACAACCAGTAACGTCTTCACCAAGTCCTTCTAGAACCTTTATTTCTTTACTTTTAGTAAAAGAATCTTCACCATAATATATTTTTGGTGTTGACAAGATATAGTTTTATCTAATCGATTAACAAGAACGAAAACCTCATCAACGAAGAAAATCTGAAGACCAAGTTTAGTCATTTCCACTAGGAACTGCATTGCAGCAACAAACAACCAGTAACGTCTTCACCAAGTCCTTCTAGAACCTTTATTTCTTTACTATTAGTAAAAGAATCTTCACCATAATATATATTTTTGGTGTTAACAAGATATAGTTTTATCTAATCGATCAACAAGAACGATAACCTCATCAAAGAAGAAAATCTGAAGACCAAGTTTAGTCATTTCCACTAGGAACTGCATTGCAGCAACAAACGACCAGTAACCTCTTCACCAAGTCCTTCTAGAACCTTTATTTCTTTACTTTTAATAAAAGAATCTTCACCATAATATATATTTTTGGTGTTAACAAAATATACTTTTATCTAATCGATCAACAAGAACGAAAACCTCATCAAATCACTTTCTGACGATGAATAATAAAACCCAGAGGATAGTAACGAAAAAAATCGTTGAAGAAGCTACTTCTACCAAGAGAATACCCTCAGACTCAATAGGAATATATCCGCTTGAGTCAACAGAATGAGCAGTTAATCTAACCAGCTCTTCCACCATCTGGAGCATACAAAGTAGTGATGAATCAGTTTATGGTATAATTTCTTGATTTCCTCGACGCCATCTTCTAAATTTGTAGATTCAACACTTGAGTGTATTGCTGATCAAGGATAAAATATTATTATTGTTGAAGAATTCCATCCCATTGATTTAGTACCAGCCAGTACCAAGATCGTTAACCAGTTAAGTTTGGTAACAACTTCATAGATCGCTATCGATGGACATACCTTCGAAAGGTTCGAGGTCAACGTTGGGATGCATTTTATCACCTAGACAAAAGTGGAAAGTTCCACCAAAGATAGGAAACTGGTTAGGTTAGGTTAAGAGGTCCAGATCTGTATCAATACTGATCTTGCAAACATTCTAGAGTGAGATAGACGTCATTTGATTGAGGTTGTCTTAATCCCACTTAGAGCAGTATTTTCAGAATTATTTAAACAACATATTTAATTAACGTGAACGAAATGATGATTACCCGATATTAGACATCGTTAGTCGAGATTTATGAACCCCCAGATTACTCAGTCAGCTCTCTAGTTTGATAGGGTGAGATTTCATAATCTAATGTTTACTTTCGGTCTTGTATAAACTAGAATATGTACCTTATGTAAAGAATTATCTAGTCGGATAATTTAGAAATTTCAGCATGTTTGTTAAAACTATATTTGTTCTAATAAAACACGTTGCATAATATAGTTAACTAATTGAATAACGTTCTAATATATTAATATATGTTTCAGTGTACATAGATAAATTGATGTTGTCAGTTTTGAGGTTAGGAATCAATTAAATTCGTAACATAAATCGAAGAATACAAAAAAATCAACTTACCCTTATCAAATGGTGCTTCCTGGTGATTGTAGGTATCTTAAAAATCCTACACCAAGATATGGAATCTCCTGGAGGCGGTGGTTCTATGGCAGGATTCCTCAATTCCCAAATTCGAGCTGTTTCTTCGGGTCGAGGTGCGTCTTGATCGGCCCTTTGTACTAAATACAAAGATTGACTTCCTCTGTTTGTTATTTCGTGTTGAGGAAGGGATTTTGGACCAACAGCGCCACCTACCGGTTCGTCTTTATGGTACGCCCATATTATTCTCATCGTGTCGTTCTGAAACAAATAAAATAAAATGTTTTATGACGATTGTTGTTTAGTTTCGGGTTCATATGCATAGATCCATGAAAACGTTTGCGATTCAATGAATGTCAATGTCAAACGTTGACATTGACACATCGCTGTTGCCATATCTCAAAATTTGAGATATAGTCATAGATAAATTGTAGTATATAACTCGGAATCGCCCGAAATAAAGTGAGTTACGATTTATATTATCACCCGTTAATTGTTCAATATTTTTTTTATTGTTTTTTATTTTCTATCGACTGATTTAACATCGATTTAAATTTGCTAATAACTATACGTGTCTCGAAGTGGTTTTTTAGATAATTTCGGGTTATTAATGATTTATTTTTGGGAAAAGGGGATCAGCTGTTAAAGTGGGCGGTACTTTAAGTCGTTATAAACGTTAACAACCTAATATTTTGGACCATTATTTATTTTATTTTGTGTTCAAGAAGATCCGGAAACAAGATAAACCAATAAAAGTTGTTATTAATATTTTATCGATGAAAAGATTTTAAAATTTTCGTATATAATAAATTGTTTGTTGGGTAAATATTAAAATTTCGATGGATACGTTGAAGATTCAAAGGAAAAGTGACTTTTCCTGTGAGAAAATTAATCACAAATCACACAAAATAATACTGAGAAGCGATTTAATTTATTAAACTACTTTTGATTGTCACTATATATATGAAAGTGTGTTATTGAAGGTCGAAACGTTGCAATCAACTACATTCGCTGAATAACTGCGAATCAAGTTTTTTTTTATCAAATCTAATTGAAATAAATATCTATATGGACAGCTCGTTAAAAAGTAATTTAGAAATAAAACAAAAATAAATTTTATCTTCATTAAACTTATAAATCAAAACGTTTATTTTTGTATACCGTTTAAAAGATTGTCAATGAACAATTCTGAAATTTCTGGGAACTAATGGCTTCACATATACAAGAAAAACTTCCAGATGAACAAGAACTTTCTGCAAATAGACAAATCTTGCTCTTGGGAAACTGCGTTGAAGCAGAAACTTCGTCCAGAGATGCTGGGGAGCTCCATGTTACATCGGAGGCAGTGACCAGCTATTGGTTTGTTGGTTAAGTGTTTTCCAAGCCTCTACAACATCTCCAAGATATTCTTTGTCTTCATTCTGGTTGTGTTTAACCTTGGATTCCGAGATGACTCTTTAAAAATATGTTTTTGATGGTTCTAATGAGCTGGAGGTTAATCTTCAGTTCCAAATTAGATCGTTTTCTGGTTTATTAGACCTTTTGAATCGTTTTTTAACTTTCTTTGGTGTCTTATAGGTTTTAGCAATAAATATCTGGTTCACAGATGATGAAACATTCAATAAAAAACTTGACATATACAAGCAAGACATTTGCTTGCTCTTGGGAAACTGCGTTGAAGCAGAAACTTCGTCCAGAGATGCTGGGGAGCTCCATGTTACATCGGAGGCAGTGACCAGCTATTGGTTTCTTGGTTAAGTGTTTTCCAAGCCTCTACAACATCTCCAAGATATTCTTTGTCTTCATTCTGGTTGTGTTTAACCTTGGATTCCGAGATGACTCTTTAAAAATATGTTTTTGATGGTTCTAATGAGCTGGAGGTTAATCTGCAGTTCCAAATTAGATCGTTTTCTGGTTTATTAGACCTTTTAAATCGTTTTTTGACTTTCTTTGGTGTCTTATGGGTTTTAGCAATAAATACCTGGTTCACAGATGATTAAACATTCAATAAAAAACTTGACATATACAAGCAAGACATTTGCTTGCTCTTGGGAAACTGCGTTGAAGCAGAAACTTCGTCCAGAGATCTTGGTGAGCTCCATGTTATCATCGGAGGCAGTGACCAGCTATTGGTTTCTTGGTTAAGTGTTTTCCAAGCCTCTACAACATCTCCAAGATATTCTTTGTCTTCATTCTGGTTGTGTTCAACCTTGGATTCCGAGATGAATCTTTGAAAATATGTTTTTGATGGTTCTAATGAGCTGGAGGTTAATCTTCAGTTCCAAATTAGATCGTTTTCTGGTTTATTAGACCTTTTGAATCGTTTTTTAACTTTCTTTGGTGTCTTATAGGTTTTAGCAATAAATATCTGGTTCACAGATGATTAAACATTCAATAAAAAACTTGACATATACAAGCAAGACATTTGCTTGCTCTTGGGAAACTGCGTTGAAGCAGAAACTTCGTCCAGAGATGCTGGGGAGCTCCATGTTACATCGGAGGCAGTGACCAGCTATTGGTTTGTTGGTTAAGTGTTTTCCAAGCCTCTACAACATCTCCAAGATATTCTTTGTCTTCATTCTGGTTGTGTTCAACCTTGGATTCCGAGATGAATCTTTGAAAATATGTTTTTGATGGTTCTAATGAGCTGGAGGTTAATCTTCATTTCCAAATTAGATCGTTTTCTGGTTTATTAGACCTTTTGAATCGTTTTTTAACTTTCTTTGGTGTCTTATAGGTTTTAGCAATAAATATCTGGTTCACAGATGATTAAACATTCAATAAAAAACTTGACATATACAAGCAAGACATTTGCTTGCTCTTGGGAAACTGCGTTGAAGCAGAAACTTCGTCCAGAGATGCTGGGGAGCTCCATGTTACATCGGAGGCAGTGACCAGCTATTGGTTTGTTGGTTAAGTGTTTTCCAAGCCTCTACAACATCTCCAAGATATTCTTTGTCTTCATTCTGGTTGTGTTTAACCTTGGATTCCGAGATGACTCTTTAAAAATATGTTTTTGATGGTTCTAATGAGCTGGAGGTTAATCTTCAGTTCCAAATTAGATCGTTTTCTGGTTTATTAGACCTTTTAAATCGTTTTTTGACTTTCTTTGGTGTCTTATGGGTTTTAGCAATAAATACCTGGTTCACAGATGATTAAACATTCAATAAAAAACTTGACATATACAAGCAAGACATTTGCTTGCTCTTGGGAAACTGCGTTGAAGCAGAAACTTCGTCCAGAGATCTTGGTGAGCTCCATGTTATCATCGGAGGCAGTGACCAGCTATTGGTTTCTTGGTTAAGTGTTTTCCAAGCCTCTACAACATCTCCAAGATATTCTTTGTCTTCATTCTGGTTGTGTTTAACCTTGGATTCCGAGATGACTCTTTAAAAATATGTTTTTGATGGTTCTAATGAGCTGGAGGTTAATCTTCAGTTCCAAATTAGATCGTTTTCTGGTTTATTAGACCTTTTGAATCGTTTTTTGACTTTCTTTGGTGTCTTATGGGTTTTAGCAATAAATATCTGGTTGACAGATGATTAAACATTCACTAAAAAACTTTTAATCGGATTAAATATTAATGAAAATGTTAAATAACTTCAAGTTTTGTCTATTTGAAGTAGTCATAGACAAATAATTCAATGTAACTATCTTAAAATTGTTTTTTTTTAAACACCTTTCGATGTTTCAAAGAAAGACTTTTCCGCAAAGTATTTTTCAATGAAAAATATTTGTGCTTGATTAATTTCGTTCGCAAAATTTATAAAAAGTAATTTATGGGGAGGTTTTCTACGAGGACGACTCCAGAAGTATCTAAGCTGACTTAGAGATGGCGGTAGTAACTTGAAAAGTACCATTGCATTTGCAGTATTTGTTTCTGTTAATTTTGTGTTGAAAAATAAACAAAATGGTTTAATTAAATGTTGTTTTCAAGATGCAAATACTAGTTTATAGACATATATTGTTATAATCATTTGAAGTACTTGTATATCAAATTATTCAATTTTTCGGATAAACCCGACGTAAAATTTTAGTTTATCGATTCCCACAAAATCGAATTAGTCGCGATCGGTCGTATTTCTAGTTCCCATGGATTCAATTCGACTATATAACGGTTTTATCAATAAATTAGATTTTTCTCTCTTTAAAAAGGATGCGGATTTACACAAAAAAATATAGAAACGAATCAAAATTTATTTATTTAAAACAAAATCTACCCTACAACGACTATAAAAACACGAATAAATAAGATGGAATTGAATACTTCAAGTTTTAATCTGATTGAAGCTTCTGAAAATATCATACCATTGTTTCAAGATATTTCGCATTCGATTGAATAAATAGATAGTGAGAGTTCCTTTCTTAGAATCAATCTTGTTGACACTCAGATTGAGCTATGCGGTCGAGTTTCAATTTACCTCCAATGTCCACAGGCCGGGTATTGAACACAAAAACTCATAATCTCGACATTTTATTGATTATTTCCAATTTATTCATACAAGTAACGTAAATTTCTGACTTGGAATCATCCTTTATACACTAAATCATCAAAAAAATCATTCATTGTACAAAAATTAGCCAAGGAACCTAACCTAACCTAACCTAACCTAACCTAACCTAACCTTACCTAACCTTACCTAACCTAACCTAACCTAACCTAACCTAACCTAACCTAACCTAACCTAACCTAACCTAACATAACCTAACCTAATTTAACTTAAGCTAACCAATTCCATTAGGGGCGATCCATAAGTTACGTCACACGTTAAGGGGGTGAAAGGGGGTCGTCGAAGAGTGATATTTTATGACAAGGAGGTGGGGATGGTCCCAATTATGTGATTATATTTCGTATGACGTAAATTCACTAATCAACACAAGCAAATACGTTATAACGAAGTTTCGTCCGCAAAGAATTGCTGCTAGACCTGTCAGACAAACGGAACGAAAATTAAATTGATGCTACGCCGCTTAATTTAGTTTATGGATACAAAATTATGAGTTAAATACTTTAATTAATATAATTAATCGTTTTTTGTTTTGTGAATTGTTTCAATAAACATTTCGTTCGATAGAAGGTTCGAACCTTCGATCTCCGTGTTGGAAATTAAGCACTTCGATAAGTTTCGACGAGATGTAGATATATACGGAATTGGAATTAATAAACTAAAAAGTATAAAATACTTTTTGAAATGACCTTAAGCTACATCCCCTTAATAGCCCTTAATCTAGGTCGAATGTTAAATTGGATTATAGGGCAGGGAAAGTTTCATTGTCTCTGACACATTTTAATGTTTCCGTTGGTTGTTGTTCGTGAATACTTTATAAGGTAAACTTGTGATTACGAACATCTGATATTATGTATTCAAAAAGGTCGTGAAGATTTTCCCTTTTTTCATCGATAAATTTTTTATCAAGCGGTTAAACAACGAGTATCAATTTCTCGTTTATGGAGTATTGGTAATCACCATAAAGACTTTCTATCGCATAAAAAGACAAATTAAATGTAATTAGAGTGGAAAATCTTGCTTCAATGTTTTCTCCATCGTTATCATTGTCTTTGACTAGTGTTTCAAGATAGACGTCAAAGTTGACGTGCTCTAATTCTGAATCTACTCTAAAATTTCTCTATTTCTGTCATTTATATGTAACTTGTTGTGAAAATCACCACATCATCATCATATGCTAGCATTCGATTCTAGTTAAGTTGGAAATTCTGGAACAGTGTGTAAATAGTCTTCAGTCTCGTCGAAACGCGCTTCAAACAGTGTAATTATGACTAATGGTGTAGTTGTGGTGTATTTGTGGTGTAAACAGTCTTCAGTCTCCTCGAAACGCGCGTCAGACAGTGTAATTGTGACTATTGGTGTAGTTGTGGTGTATTTGTGGTGCAAACAGTCTTCAGTCTCGTCGAAACGCGCTTCAAACAGTGTAATTGTGAGTGTTGATGTAGTGGCTGTGCAAACAGTCTTCAGTCTCGTCGAAACGGTTGTATATTTTTGTGATGATTACTATTTTATCTAAATTTTCGTTTGAGGGTTCTTGTAGGTTATTTTCGATTGTTTTATTAGTTTTATTGGTACTTTTATTTATTAAAAACGATGTTTTCTTGTAACTGTGTCATATGCTGTTTATAAATCGATGTAAGATGTGTCCGCTCGAGAAAGAAAGCACTAGAGGATGAACTTTTTGAAAGTTGATTGATTCGAGTGGTGCCCGCCATGTGGTGGTACTTGATCTAGAATTTCCGTGGATTGTAATGTTCGAGAAAAAATGTTTTTTACTTAAAATAACCTCACTTTATTTAATATAGTTAATTACAAATTTTTATCGACGTTTATGATATTTAATCACATTAGAATCGAAGTTGTTTTATAGTGGAGAAATTCTCATGTAATTTCTGCATTCCTGATGGATTTTTTCGTAATAAATCGACTTTCTCATGGAAATAAATGCAAATTATTCCGAAGGAGAATTATAAATAGTTCGGAAACTAGTATTCATAATTAATTATCATCATGTTTTATGTGTAAATTCGTCTTTTGCATTTCTCTCGTTCACATAATAAACTAGGTAGATGTATTTTGAAGCAGGGGTCGCGTTTTTTAGGATCGTGACAATATTATCATATAGTGGATACAATGGATAAACTCTGGGTGGCCGAATTCACAATGACTCACGTATATTCGAAGGGGGAATGGAAATTACGTGAATAAAGATGAAAAGAACCCTCAAAAATATCGCCAGGCTTTATTATATCAATTTTCAAATGAAATATGATTATTTCAGCAATTTTTTTTTAATACAAACACTCATCGTATGAAACATTATGCTTTTGAAGATATTAAAACGATAAATAGCAAAGATAATAATCGTTATATTGTAAATTGTTACAAAAAACAATGTTTTCAAACCTTATTTCATACAAATCAACTATAACTTTGTCATTTATTAGTATTTTTGTCTTTTAACCTTCGGATGACACTCATACACACGAGTTGTCTAATCTTCATGACAACCACGATCACAAGTTGACGCTCGACCATCCGGACCATACTAGAATAGTATTAGAAGAAGTATTTAAGAAAGAAAATGCAAAATATAAAAAAACTTTATAGATTAAAAAGGTAAAAACTCATTTTACATCACTAGAGCTTTGCCAGATTACTGATTTCCATAGGTTTGTTCAAGTAGACTTTATGTTTGAGGTGTTGTCACAAAAAACAATCAAAAAGCGTCAAATCAGGGCTACGTGGAGGCCAAGGGATTTGGAGACCAATTCCTTTCGAACTATGCAGTGGTTTTTTGGATTTTTTCTTCAGCAAATCCCAACCTTGATCCAAAGTTGGTATCTTTTGATTCCTGTGTTGATTGGAGCTGTAAACGACAAGTTTAAAGTCCTGGACGTTGTTGGACGACGTTTTACTGGTGGTGGTTTGTTTAAAACGCTCAACCCTGTATATTTGGAATGGAAATCTGCTCAACACATGAAGAATAAATTTGATCAGATCGTTAATAGGAACGAACTAAAAATTAGCGTGAAAATAAACACCAACTATGAATCGTGCCATTTTCTGAACGAGTTTATCGAACGCGGTTCGGCGAACTTGAGATTTTCCGAGTTTCCCAACATGTAGAGATGAGAAAATAGAAAAAAAAATCGGGGGATCGAAGAAAATAGTTCGTGATTCATGCACCGTCTTTCCTATATTTCAGTTAATGGAAAAATGAAATAGGAAAACACGTAGCGGTAATAATTTTCGATATATATATTTTCAAACTGTGGTGTGATTATTAGTTAAATTGACTTACCGTAATCGGAATATCATGATGATCGCACGTGTTCAGTCTTCTTCTGAATCTTAACACCGTATGAGTACTATTTTCATAACCTAAAAGTAGTTGGTAGTCTTGACTTGGATCGACTTCCGGTTCTCTGTCTATCGCACTTCCGGGTGAATCTTTAACATGTCTGTCCTGCAAAAAACAAAAATATACATTTTTAAAAACAATTACAAACAATTTACGTTGAAATTGAATACACAAAATGTAGTCTCGACTTCAATAAAATATTTTTATACCATGTATATACTGAAATAAACAATTTCCATCTCTATACATCAAATTAGAACTTGAGATGAGTCGTAGAAAGAAGATAGTGTTAAACGAGACCATAATTATATATTTCACCGTCTTCCATATGGTGTCGGTTGAATTTAAATCTAGTTTTTTCAAATTGTATACTTATTTCTAATTCGTGCTTAAAACCCAATATTTTGATAGACACATCTAGACACCAAATCAGTTTAACTGGATTTAACGAAAATATGAAAATAAACTAACATACTCAATCGATTTATAGGTTATGTTTGATTAGTTTTAAACAGTTTTCAATCGACAATATGTAAAATAAACCTTCAATACTATCAATTTTCATTTTGTTGATGGTGATACCGTTTTAATTTTTTTAAACGAATCCAAGAAAAGTCTAAAACAACTTACTAGAAGTAACTGGCCCGACCTAGTACAGTAAAATGTCGGGTAGCAAAGTTTAAACGAGACTGAACGATCTACGGAGTCCAACAACGCAGCGGTCGATCCAATGAGTTGGTGACTCAAGAAACGTTGAAGAAAATCAACTGGATGGTCTTAAAATGTTTTATAATCACGAATATACCCCTAAAAGTATCTAGTTTGTCCTAAAGATCGTGGTAGCTACCATCTGTAACTGTTTTTCTAATTTGAAGACTCAAAGTTGTTAAATATTTGCTTGGCAGTTTTATTTGGAGGGTTTTAGTCTAAATAATATGAAAACTGAACTAGATTCTACTCTGGGTGGGACTTCTCTTTCAGTATCAACAGTAAAATGTCGGGTAGCAAAGTTTAAACGAGACTGAACGATCTACGGAGTCCAACAACGCAGCGGTCGATCCAATGAGTTGGTGACTCAAGAAACGTTGAAGAAAATCCACTGGATGGTCTTAAAATGTTTTATAATCACGAATATACCCCTAAAAGTATCTAGTTTGTCCTAAAGATCGTGGTAGCTACCATCTGTAACTGTTTTTCTAATTTGAAGACTCAAAGAGTTGTTAAATATTTGCTTGGCAGTTTTATTTGAAAGGTTTTAGTCTAAATAATATGAAAACTGAACTAGATTCTACTCTGGGTGGGACTTCTCTTTCAGTATCAACAGTAAAATGTCGGGTAGCAAAGTTTAAACGAGACTGAACGATCTACGGAGTCCAACAACGCAGCGGTCGATCCAATGAGTTGGTGACTCAAGAAACGTTGAAGAAAATCCACTGGATGGTCTTAAAATGTTTTATAATCACGAATATACCCCTAAAAGTATCTAGTTTGTCCTAAAGATCGTGGTAGCTACCATCTGTAACTGTTTTTCTAATTTGAAGACTCAAAGAGTTGTTAAATATTTGCTTGGCAGTTTTATTTGAAAGGTTTTAGTCTAAATAATATGAAAACTGAACTAGATTCTACTCTGGGTGGGACTTCTCTTTCAGTATCAACAGTAAAATGTCGGGTAGCAAAGTTTAAACGAGACTGAACGATCTACGGAGTCCAACAATGCATCGGTCGATCAAATGAAGTGGTGACTCAAGAAACGTTGAAGAAAATCCACTGGATGGTCTTAAAATGTTTTATAATCACGAATATACCCCTAAAAGTATCTAGTTTGTCCTAAAGATCGTGGTAGCTACCATCTGTAACTGTTTTTCTAATTTGAAGACTCAAAGTTGTTAAATATTTGCTTGGCAGTTTTATTTGGAGGGTTTTAGTCTAAATAATATGAAAACTGAACTAGATTCTACTCTGGGTGGGACTTCTCTTTCAGTATCAACAGTAAAATGTCGGGTAGCAAAGTTTAAACGAGACTGAACGATCTACGGAGTCCAACAACGCAGCGGTCGATCCAATGAGTTGGTGACTCAAGAAACGTTGAAGAAAATCCACTGGATGGTCTTAAAATGTTTTATAATCACGAATATACCCCTAAAAGTATCTAGTTTGTCCTAAAGATCGTGGTAGCTACCATCTGTAACTGTTTTTCTAATTTGAAGACTCAAAGAGTTGTTAAATATTTGCTTGGCAGTTTTATTTGAAAGGTTTTAGTCTAAATAATATGAAAACTGAACTAGATTCTACTCTGGGTGGGACTTCTCTTTCAGTATCAACAGTAAAATGTCGGGTAGCAAAGTTTAAACGAGACTGAACGATCTACGGAGCCCAACAATGCATCGGTCGATCAAATGAAGTGGTGACTCAAGAAACGTTGAAGAAAATCCACTGGATGGTCTTAAAATGTTTTATAATCACGAATATACCCCTAAAAGTATCTAGTTTATCCTAAAGATCGTGGTAGCTACCATCTGTAACTGTTTTTCTAATTTGAAGACTCAAAGTTGTTAAATATTTGCTTGGCAGTTTTATTTGGAGGGTTTTAGTCTAAATAATATGAAAACTGAACTAGATTCTACTCTGGGTGGGACTTCTCTTTCAGTATCAACAGTAAAATGTCGGGTAGCAAAGTTTAAACGAGACTGAACGATCTACGGAGTCCAACAATGCATCGGTCGATCAAATGAGATGGTGACTCAAGAAATGTTGAAGAAAATCGACTGGATGATCGTCGACTGAGTTACTAGACATAGTAGACATTCCAGAAAGCATTTCACAAGATGGATGCCGCGTTTTTTCACAATGGAACAGAAACAGCGTCGTGGAGATGTTTCCCTAGAGTGTTTGGTAATGTTACACAGAATTTCTGCACTGTTTCACGATTGAAACAAAAGAAGGATCAAAACGATGGAAAGGAAAGGGAGAATCGGTTCCAAAAAAGACAAGGATCGTTGGTTCTGCAGATAAAGTCATGGTGACAATTTTTTGGGATACGCGTGAGATAATTTTCATTAATTGGAAAAGAAAAAACTATGCACGTCGAATATTATACTAAGTACAAGCGTTGAAATCAATCAAAAACAACCAGCTCTCAGATCGGTTATTGCAATGACCAAAATTAACGAATTAAAGTTTGAGTTGATACCTCATGCGCCCTATTAGCCAGATTTAGCACTTTTGGATTATTTTCTGTTCCCACACTTGAAAAAAATGGTTCGGTGGACTTCTGGAACAATTCTCGTATTCTGAGAATTGAAATAGATTCTAGAACATTCATGGAACATTCAAAATTAGAGATTATTTCGAAAACGTTTGTTTTTTGAAAGATATTACGTCTAAGCTGATAAAAGAGGAGTTTTAAATTGAGTACAGAAATTCTGGGGCGTTTACGATCATAAAATTTTGATGAAGGGAAACCAAACGTGTTTAATTGACGATAAAAGGTCGAAACGTCTTCCAAACTACAACAAGCAGTGATGTAATCATGAAGGTTCGTCAAAACGTCAACAATTCGATTATTTAAAAAAAAATCATGACCTAGATTACGTCAGGAAAGGTTTAAAAACGCGATGATGATGATTTTGTAAGAACTTTTACATTGATGTATGTATTATTAACGATTTCGGGGGAAAAAAAATGATTTTCGGTTTAATGAATAATAGCACGATCAATCTTACAATCAGTTTACATCAATAAAGTCTTTATACATATATGTTTAAAAATGTGTAACCATTAAAATGTCATTAGCAACTTTTCCGTATAATTTTCCGTAGTAGTTGCATGCAAATATGCAATTATTGTTATAATAAATTAAAAAGAAATTTTTTCCTATAAGAAAAACGAATATACCATTCCACCAATATTCAATTCAACATTTATAAATGAAAATGAATCAATTGAAGTCGAGGAACTTCCAGAACGTCCTTCGAAACAATACAAAAAGCTCCTGGAGAAGCTTCCCAGAAATATTTCCGATCAAGGTCTACTAACAGTACATTTAAGAAGATTTATAAAAAATTTTTGGTTTCGTGGAAAAGATTTTTCGTTTATCTGAAGTAAAAGTTTTCGTTGAACGGATTTTCCTCGATGGAAACGTCTCTGAATCCTACTCAAACAGCTAGTTCCGAAGAAGTCATTTCTGGATGTTATTTACTACGAAAATTTTATTTAAAATGCGCTAGAAAATTGTTAATTCGATAAAAAAATCGTTTTTTACGAATTTGATCGTTTATCGTTTTATTTTTTTCAAAATAACAACCAAAAAATGTAAATCAACTAAGTTTTTGATTCTAAACCAATTATATAGTTATATACGTCTTTGAAGAACATTTAGAAACTACTTTTTGTGTTATCCTAGTCCTAAATTTATTGCTCTATCAGATAAAGTTTATGAGTATCTGTCAGACGATCTAAGTTCTTCAAGAAATTACCAATTAAGTTTGTCAGAATGTGGATAATTGGAAAGAATTTATATACGGTCCTCGATTTATATTTATTGTTTATAATGATTGTTCATACCACTGAGGATGCAGGTCTACATCGCAATTCAGGTTTTTCCTCAACATTGAATTGCAAAGAAACTTTCTACGCCGACGGGTATAGTGAAACGGAGTTTAACAAGCTTTACCACCATTTTCTATTACACAATTTGTACTACAACTGCTTGTTGAATCCCATTCTTCAACATCGTCACTTATTCTGTAATCGTCGTAACCTCGTTCTACTATCTTAAACTGATTGAAACCTTTTAGCAAAACACACAAACCGTCAGTCCACGTGGACTCGTCGTCTCCACTATTTACCAATGAAAACATATTCCTAATCCTGTCGGCGGTCGTAAAAAAGTTGAAAATTGTATATTTTCATAGTAGCATAGAAAATCTATTTCTTGGAGGGTGTTCAAGTCTTGAGGATCTGTTTTCCTTGGTATATAACAAGGACTAACTATACTTTCCCACGCCATAAGGTGTTTCTTAATGTTTTGCATCTTCAGATCGCGTCCTAATCATCATTATCCTTGTAAATGAACCACTTAACTAGAAGCATTCGAGAAAGTTCAATTCCATTATCGTTGTTTCGATTGAAATCTGTGAATGTGTCTAGCGGCCACCATATAACCGTCGACTTGACTTCATTTTCTTGACAAGCCGATTATTAATAACGACCCAAGGCGTTACCTCGAATCATTAACTACAATTTATTCTTGTAATCGGTTATTTAAAAAAAAATTCTTTACCCGCTACTCATTAGTTTGAGCTCGCCCTGTATTTTAACAATAAAAATCTATGACCTTTCAAAGAACGAAAGCTCATTATGGATACAAGACATTTTTGAGGTGTGTCTACAGTATTATTTTTAATTGATCTGACTCATGGTCGAACAAACTGGTTGATTATTTAGATAAACTCGATTAAGGCGACTTGGGTGACGAAATTTTTGAAGAAAATCCACTGGATGATCGTCCACTGGAAGCTGCGTGCAAAATGGGTGCTTCGTAACTTTCCATCGAGTGTTTGGTAATGTTTCAAGACCACGGATGGAACGTGGATCCATCACTTCATACCCCAAACAAGTTTGGAGGTTCCAAAATTTAGATATCTGGTAAATCTGGTCAAGATGGAGACCGAACTTGCAAACAAACAATCCGTAGATAAAACCAGAGGATTGCGAAGGATTGCAGGTATCGGCAGCGGAAACCTTCGAGGTTTTCACTGGTTTAAACAGGTTGTAGTCGTGATGTAATAGCTTCGGATTAAAGGGATAATCTCCTATTATTTATCACCCAAAATTGATGTTGTGATCGGCGTTCGTTTTTAGATTACTGTGAAGTGTTTATGGAACGTTGTGCACGTGTGAAGTCAAAGTACGGCAGTTCGTATCGGTTCTAGAATGAAGTACAAATAATCTTGAAATAACTTTACTCGAACTTTTCGACACAAACTTTATAATTAAGAAAATGGAATTTAATGTACTTACCTAGTTTTAAAGTTAAAAGTTTCGTTATCGAGTTAATAATCAATTTTACTAATTTTCTACGTGTTTTCCGAGGAAATGTTATATAAGGTGTCCGATTAACGATTATTAGAACACCCGGTATGTATATTTGCGAGTGGAAATACCGTCACCAACTTCGAAAGTATTAAATTGATTATTTTTTAAGATACAATCCCCATTTATAAAACGACAAAGATATTTTTTAGCGATAAACACAAACTTGGTAGTAAAACTTCATTCTAAAGTCATGCAAACTACCGAATCAACATAAAAGAGAACCAAGGTGGCCTTGGTACAAGAAAGAAGAGTGTCAATTATTTCCTCTTACGACGCAAAACGGCCATAAATTAAGGAGTGTTTTCTTATCCAAGCGACCACACATACACGGTGGTTCATAAACAATAGATTTATAAGATACGCATGTTTGCTTAACTGTCAACTTTAATTGGATCGCAATCGTTTTTTAAGTAACTATCCGTTGATATGTCCCCCACGGTTTTACTGTAGGGCTCAATTACCAGAAAGACGGAGACATTATAAAGAATTTATTGTCGTTTTTAGATATCAAACATCATAGAATGAACCTCGACTCGACATAAAAGTTTTATTAAGCTATTTCAAGGCGCGGAATTGAATTTTTGATCCATCTAAATATCTAAATATCTAAATATCTTGGAGTAGTATCCTGGAGCTACTGTGATTAAATAAATGGTTAAGATCATAAGGATCTGTGTCCTTGTTGATTGTTTTCAACATTTCTGGAGTCCTTTGGTCGACCTTTATGATGCTGGTCAATATTTTATTGTTGATAACGAAGGGGCGGGTTTCAAATTTAAGTACGTCCCCGTGGAGTATCCTGGAGCTACTGTGATTAAATAAATGGTTAAGATCATAAGGATCTGTGTCCTTGTTGATTGTTTTCAACATTTCTGGAGTCCTTTGGTCGACCTTTATGATGCTGGTCAATATTTTATTGTTGATAACGAAGGGGCGGGTTTCAAATTTAAGTACGTCCCCGTGGAGTATCCTGGAGCTACTGTGATTAAATAAATGGTTAAGATCATAAGGATCTGTGTCCTTGTTGATTGTTTTCAACATTTCTGGAGTCCTTTGGTCGACCTTTATGATGCTGGTCAATATTTTATTGTTGATAACGAAGGGGCGGGTTTCAAATTTAAGTACGTCCCCGTGGAGTATCCTGGAGCTACTGTGATTAAATAAATGGTTAAGATCATAAGGATCTGTGTCCTTGTTGATTGTTTTCAACATTTCTGGAGTCCTTTGGTCGACCTTTATGATGCTGGTCAATATTTTATTGTTGATAACGAAGGGGCGGGTTTCAAATTTAAGTACGTCCCCGTGGAGTATCCTGGAGCTACTGTGATTAAATAAATGGTTAAGATCATAAGGATCTGTGTCCTTGTTGATTGTTTTCAACATTTCTGGAGTCCTTTGGTCGACCTTTATGATGCTGGTCAATATTTTATTGTTGATAACGAAGGGGCGGGTTTCAAATTTAAGTACGTCCCCGTGGAGTATCCTGGAGCTATTGTGATTAAATAAATGGTTGAGATCATAAGGATCAGTGTCCTTGTTGATTGTTTTCAACATTTCTGGAGTCGTTTGGTCGAACTTTATGATGCTGGTCAATATTTTACTGTTGATAACGAAGGGGCGGGTTTCAAATTTAAGTACGTCCCCATGGAGTATCCTGGAGCTACTGTGATTAAATAAATGGTTGAGATCATAAGGATCAGTGTCCTTGTTGATTTTTGTCAACATTTCTGGAGTCCTTTGGTCGAACTTTATGATGCTGGTCAATATTTTACTGTTGATAGCGAAAGGGCGGGTTTCAAATTTAAGTACGTCCCCATGGAGTATCCTGGAGCTATTGTGATTAAATAAATGGTTGAGATCATAAGGATCAGTGTCTTTGTTGCTTGTTTTCAACATTTCTGGAGTCGTTTGGTCGAACTTTATGATGCTGGTCAATATTTTACTGTTGATAACGAAGGGGCGGGTTTCAAATTGAGGTACGTCCCCGTGGAGTATCCTGGAGCTATTGTGATTAAATAAATGGTTAAGATCATAAGGATCTGTGTCTTTGTTGATTGTTTTCAACATTTCTGGAGTCGTTTGGTCGAACTTTATGATGCTGGTCAATATTTTACTGTTGATAACGAAGGGGCGGGTTTCAAACTTAAGTACGTCCCCGTGGAGTATCTTGGAGCTATTGTGATTAAATAAATGGTTAAGATCATAAGGATCTGTGTCCTTGTTGATTGTTTTCAACATTTCTGGAGTCGTTTGGTCGAACTTTATGATGCTGGTCAATATTTTACTGTTGATAACGAAGGGGCGGGTTTCAAACTTAAGTACGTCCCCGTGGAGTATCTTGGAGCTACTGTGATTAAATAAATGGTTAAGATCATAAGGATCTGTGTCCTTGTTGATTGTTTTCAACATTTCTGGAGTCGTTTGGTCGAACTTTATGATGCTGGTCAATATTTTACTGTTGATAACGAAGGGGCGGGTTTCAAATTGAGGTACGTCCCCGTGGAGTATCCTGGAGCTATTGTGATTAAATAAATGGTTAAGATCATAAGGATCTGTGTCCTTGTTGATTGTTTTCAACATTTCTGGAGTCGTTTGGTCGAACTTTATGATGCTGGTCAATATTTTACTGTTGATAACGAAGGGGCGGGTTTCAAACTTAAGTACGTCCCCGTGGAGTATCTTGGAGCTATTGTGATTAAATAAATGGTTAAGATCATAAGGATCTGTGTCCTTGTTGATTGTTTTCAACATTTCTGGAGTCGTTTGGTCGAACTTTATGATGCTGGTCAATATTTTACTGTTGATAACGAAGGGGCGGGTTTCAAACTTAAGTACGTCCCCGTGGAGTATCTTGGAGCTACTGTGATTAAATAAATGGTTAAGATCATAAGGATCTGTGTCTTTGTTGATTGTTTTCAACATTTCTGGAGTCGTTTGGTCGAACTTTATGATGCTGGTCAATATTTTACTGTTGATAACGAAGGGGCGGGTTTCAAATTGAGGTACGTCCCCGTGGAGTATCCTGGAGCTATTGTGATTAAATAAATGGTTAAGATCATAAGGATCTGTGTCTTTGTTGATTGTTTTCAACATTTCTGGAGTCGTTTGGTCGAACTTTATGATGCTGGTCAATATTTTACTGTTGATAGCGAAAGGGCGGGTTTCAAATTTAAGTACGTCCCCATGGAGTATCCTGGAGCTACTGTGATTAAATAAATGGTTGAGATCATAAGGATCAGTGTCCTTGTTGATTGTTTTCAACATTTCTGGAGTCGTTTGGTCGAACTTTATGATGCTGGTCAATATTTTACTGTTGATAACGAAGGGGCGGGTTTCAAATTGAGGTACGTCCCCGTGGAGTATCCTGGAGCTATTGTGATTAAATAAATGGTTAAGATCATAAGGATCTGTGTCTTTGTTGATTGTTTTCAACATTTCTGGAGTCGTTTGGTCGAACTTTATGATGCTGGTCAATATTTTACTGTTGATAACGAAGGGGCGGGTTTCAAATTGAGGTACGTCCCCGTGGAGTATCCTGGAGCTATTGTGATTAAATAAATGGTTAAGATCATAAGGATCTGTGTCTTTGTTGATTGTTTTCAACATTTCTGGAGTCGTTTGGTCGAACTTTATGATGCTGGTCAATATTTTACTGTTGATAACGAAGGGGCGGGTTTCAAACTTAAGTACGTCCCCGTGGAGTATCCTGGAGCTATTGTGATTAAATAAATGGTTGAGATCATAAGGATCTGTGTCCTTGTTGATTGTTTTCAACATTTCTGGAGTCGTTTGGTCGAACTTTATGATGCTGGTCAATATTTTACTGTTGATAACGAAGGGGCGGGTTTCAAATTTAAGTACGTCCCCGTGGAGTATCTTGGAGCTATTGTGATTAAATAAATGGTTAAGATCATAAGGATCTGTGTCTTTGTTGATTGTTTTCAACATTTCTGGAGTCGTTTGGTCGAACTTTATGATGCTGGTCAATATTTTACTGTTGATAACGAAGGGGCGGGTTTCAAACTTAAGTACGTCCCCGTGGAGTATCTTGGAGCTATTGTGATTAAATAAATGGTTAAGATCATAAGGATCTGTGTCCTTGTTGATTGTTTTCAACATTTCTGGAGTCGTTTGGTCGAACTTTATGATGCTGGTCAATATTTTACTGTTGATAACGAAGGGGCGGGTTTCAAACTTAAGTACGTCCCCGTGGAGTATCTTGGAGCTACTGTGATTAAATAAATGGTTAAGATCATAAGGATCTGTGTCCTTGTTGATTGTTTTCAACATTTCTGGAGTCGTTTGGTCGAACTTTATGATGCTGGTCAATATTTTACTGTTGATAACGAAGGGGCGGGTTTCAAATTGAGGTACGTCCCCGTGGAGTATCCTGGAGCTATTGTGATTAAATAAATGGTTAAGATCATAAGGATCTGTGTCTTTGTTGATTGTTTTCAACATTTCTGGAGTCGTTTGGTCGAACTTTATGATGCTGGTCAATATTTTACTGTTGATAACGAAGGGGCGGGTTTCAAATTTAAGTACGTCCCCGTGGAGTATCTTGGAGCTATTGTGATTAAATAAATGGTTAAGATCATAAGGATCTGTGTCCTTGTTGATTGTTTTCAACATTTCTGGAGTCGTTTGGTCGAACTTTATGATGCTGGTCAATATTTTACTGTTGATAACGAAGGGGCGGGTTTCAAACTTAAGTACGTCCCCGTGGAGTATCTTGGAGCTACTGTGATTAAATAAATGGTTAAGATCATAAGGATCTGTGTCTTTGTTGATTGTTTTCAACATTTCTGGAGTCGTTTGGTCGAACTTTATGATGCTGGTCAATATTTTACTGTTGATAACGAAGGGGCGGGTTTCAAATTGAGGTACGTCCCCGTGGAGTATCCTGGAGCTATTGTGATTAAATAAATGGTTAAGATCATAAGGATCTGTGTCTTTGTTGATTGTTTTCAACATTTCTGGAGTCGTTTGGTCGAACTTTATGATGCTGGTCAATATTTTACTGTTGATAACGAAGGGGCGGGTTTCAAACTTAAGTACGTCCCCACGGAGTATCTTGGAGCTACTGTGATTAAATAAATGGTTGAGATCATAAGGATCTGTGTCCTTTTTGATATTTTTCAACATTTCTGGAGTCGTTTGGTCGAACTTTATGATGCTGGTCAATATTTTACTGCTGATAACGAAGGAGCGGTTTTCAAACTTGTGCCGTATATGTTTTAGTATACTTTTTTTCCTCACCAATTGATGAAAAATCAAATTCCGAAGAAAATTCAAGTATTTGAAGCTATTCCGTGACAAAAACACAGGTCAAAATGTATCTTCCCCGAAGTAATAAAAACGAACACACGTATAAAACTTTTCCTTTCACAATGAATAGCTATTATCGACAACGGCCGGACCAATAAGATTTTTTTTATCTCTTTTTGTCTCGTTAGAAGAAGGACTAACCTTATGGTTTATCCGTTATATAGGTAAGAGACAAGGATCGATGGATATAAAGTTTAAGTGGCGCGGTCGATAGTATTTTTTTAAAAATAACCGATTCAAACTAAATCTTTTCAAATCTTGACATTTTGTTAAAATATTTATTCACTAACGTAATTGGCGCGATCTATAGGATATATAAAATCAACCCTATCGCATTCTTATCGATTCTCGAATCCCTGGGAGTTACTGGAGTGTATAGAAATAAATCGTAACGTCGGAAGTTGATTTTTCAGTGCAATTTATCCTAGGTGTAGTGTCATTAAAGGTACACCAGGGAATCTAAATAATCTTTTCTCCTAATGGAAATGTAAAGAGTTTGTTAAATCTATGTCACCGGTGTTGATTACCAACCGAGTTGGAGAAATGTCTTTAGAGCGAGAGCTGAATTTATAATGACATGTACGTAGAATTCAATTCACTCGAATATAAATTACTTTTATGAATATTAAAAACGAATTTTGAATATCGTATTTACTATGAATTTGTTTGTTATATACTACCAAAAAAAATTACGGATAATAGTTATTATATAGCATTCTGTATATTCTATAGAATCATTGCTTTAAGAAGCTGATTAAAAACTGAATAAAATTTGGTCTAATTTTGAAGACTTGTTATTTTTTCCATAACTGGCGCTGTCAATAGGATATATAAAAACTGAAGTTACTTAATACCAAATCAAGTGAATATAAACTGTTAATATCTTTCGTAGATTTGTTATGGTGAACCCAAAAGTGTAAAAAACAAAATATAGTTGACATATATATACGTAGAAAAGGTTGAGATGATAAAAAAGTGCTTGATTGATTAGATTTCTATATAAAGTCTGATTATATCGAAAATTTGCATGGAAATTACCTATAAATAGAACACATTTTCTTTATTTTGTTACCCCTAGTTATTTATAAGGGATTGTAAGGGCCTCGCATCAGATAACATTCGTTAATTACCTCGATTCGAAACGAAAAAAATTTAAATTAAATCCAAGTCGACAACGGAAGTTTGTAGGGGAGTGTAATTAATTACAAGTTGATGATTAGAGTCGTTGGCATTTTTTTTTCCTAATCTTTATAACTTTGTAATTTATCTTGATAACACGATAAAAAAAATACTAAAGTGAATCTAATTATACGAAAAACAGCTAGGAAAAACATGGAATTAAAGCAATTAGAGAATAGATAAAAGTTTGTTTTGGCTGCTTTTGTTATCTTGCTCCCCGATTCTCTATATTGAGACTTTTTAGATTTCTTAACATTTTTATCTTTCCTCGTATGTTTCTTACAACAAACCGCAGAAAAGCAATTTCTAATTAGAGGAAAATATCAGTTTGAATGAAGTTTATAAGTGAAATAATAAAGTGCAATAGCTGCCGCGAACCTCGGTTGAAATTCCGAATTTAGGAACAATAAGACAAACAAAATTAATTAGCAGAAAGCGACTTTAAGTACATCAAGTATCGTCGTTTCCAAAGAACAGCAAATTAGGTGAATGGTAGAAATTGTAAATTACTTGTGGTTAATTTTTTTCTCAATATAATTAATTTGGAATAATAAATCTTAGTTACGAGGTAATTTGAAAGGGTTTCTGATGAATGAATACAAGATGTAAAATACGACACAACAAATAACGAGAAATAAAGAAGATTTCCATTGTTTTTCTTTTTGAAAGAAGATACAAAGATTAATAAATAGCCACAAACTTTTATTTTTTATTTAATTCTAATATTGACAAAGATTTATTACTATAATCGACGTGGTATAAGTTAAAACGAATATCGATAATATACCCCATAAACCTCTGTGAAAAATTGTTCGAGTTAAGCAAACTTTCCAATACCAATACGACTCTTCTACACGTTCAAACTTCAATGCAAGTCAAATTATGCTTTTCCTGGAGTTCAATTTCTCCGAAGTGGGTTATTTACCCATATCTCGAAGTTTTCGGTATATAAATAATTCATGTTTCACCCTGCCGCAGAAGGCTTAGCTTCTTATCGAGAGGGCGGTAAAACTATGCCAAATAACCACCAGAAAGTTATTTATTTTCTCGGTTAGTATCTCGCATGTGTTAAAATAAATTTTCGGGAGTTTATTAACAAACTTGCAATTAATTATCTAACGAAAAGAAGACGGATATTTTGGAATATCGATAATGAATAATGAATAAACAAATAATGTTTCAGAAAACCGTTGCGCTTGATATCAGTATCGTTTGAATATAAATTCGATGCAACTGGTTCCATATATAAATTCATTTCGTTATATTGATGTACATCCAAAAATAATTATACTAAATTCTATAAAAAAACAAACTATAATCATTGAGGACGATCAAATTAAGAAATACTCGTTTTTAAGTGTTTAAATTATGATTAACAATGTTTCGATTAGAAGTTTTTAAAACCGATGTTGATATCAAACATGTCAACTGTCACTTGTCACTAATTTTTCACAGAATAAATCAGATGATGACTATTCAAACTCAAACACAGAACTGTCTGAATTGCAAGGCAGATCATCGCGCAAAACGACGGAATCGTTAGCTTATTTAATAGTTTTAGTTTCTTATTTTCTATATAAAGCTTCTTTAATTTAAATATATCAAATTCTACGAAAAAACAATCTATAATCGTTGAGGACGATCAAATTAAGAAATACTCGTTTTTAAGTGTTTAAATTATGATTAACAATGTTTCGATTAGAAGGTTCTAAAGCCGGTTCTGATGTCAAAAAAGTCAACTGTCACTTGTCACTAATTTTTCACAGAATAAATCAGATCGTGACCATTCAAACTCAAACACAGAACTGTCTATTTGTAATCGTTATCATATTTAATAGTTTTAGTTTTTTATTTTCTATATAAAGCTTCTTTAAATATTTTTTGTAACAGAGGAGATAAGAAACATCCTTGTGGAACTCCTCGTTGGGTTTGACGTTCATATACATGTCTTTTATTGACTTGAAAAACGCCTGATGTCACCCGATTTTTCTCTATCAATATAAATGTCTCTCAATATAAATTTTCCACACTTTTAGAAGATAAAACGTTGCTTATCTGGTACCAAGGTCGAGGAATGTTATAATTGCTCGTTTTAGGCACTTTTTAGTGTTTTTTTTTCGCTGATAATTCAAAGCAGCACCACTGGTATGTTTTCAGGTCCCGTTTTAGTTTTTCCAGGTATATTATACATTGAATTCCACTCGAGATTCTATTGATGTACATTCAAGAAGTTTCTTAATAATTATTCAGCTTAAATATACAAAATTCTATGAAGGAACAAACTATAATCATTAAGGACGATTAATTATAATTAACAATGTTTCAATTTGAAGTTTCTAAAGCCGGTTCTGATGTCTAACATGTCAACTGTCACTTGTCACTAATTTTCCACAGAATAAATCAGATCGTGACCATTCAAACTCAAACACAGAACTGTCTAAATGTAAAGTTGGTTGCCTAATTTATTAAAACGATTGTGGACATTCGTATAAATAAACCCATGATGTATATGGATATTAAAGATGAAAATGGAATATACGAAATGACTTGACACACTTAAGCTTTTTATTTAAACCGTTATATTCAGTGAAGTCAACTTTCAACAACGTCTCCAGATTATATCAAATTAATTCTCTTCTATTTTCATTGTGGCACTTAACCCTTGATATAAATCTCAGAAATTCCAACTCAGAATCTATTTACAACAACTAACATGCATTTAATCAGCAAGTGACATCTTCAACGTAACGTCGCTTACATTTTAGTGTACTGAATATCTCGAGTTAAAGGAGGGCGCGAAATTGAAATGCAAATACGTTGTCTTTGAGAGTTTATCTTTATAGTTTTACAATTAATGAACTTTCTCTACGAAATTTCATCAACTTACACATAATTATCCATCTAAAACTTGTTCTATCCACCACAACATCGAGTTTTACACAAAAAAGAAACTGTATAATAGATACGGTTGACGATGATGATGATTGGATGTAAATCACACGTAATTCGGGCTTCTAATAAAAGCTGATGGAAAAAAATTTAATACTTAATACTAAAACATGCATTAAACTAGTTGTTGACCGTTTGATTATTTTTAAAAGAAAATAGAAGCAGCTCCCGATTGGCAACGCGAAATCATCGAACAAACCTCGTACATCAATAATTAGATAACCTAATTTGGGGGGAAATTATCCTAATTTTATTTTAAATACTAGTAATTTTCATTAATATAAATATTTCCTTATTCTTTCCCCAGGTACACGTTAATGTCGTCGAAAAATCTGACACGGTTTTCCTTGTTCCATTAATTTGTTATATCGTTGAGTTTTTCGAAGAATCCGACTTGATTGAAGTAATTAAATGGCGAACACACTGGCCCGGATCGTCTTCTTTTGTTTCTCTTTGCTTTAGGGCTTCATACAACAGCATCAGGTCAATGCGCTGTTGCCAACCGTCATAAATTGCGCGATAAGAAAATGTTCTCTCGCTAGTACGAATCCACATACACAATAAAAAAACGATAGAAGTGTTGAAATTCTAGATATTTAAATTCGCGTAGACGATATTATGTTTTATGAGAAACTAAAGAAATAAAAATGAGAAAAATACAGTGTAGTATAACTCGTTTTTAATTAAATTAGTGTTTTTACGAATACAAATTGTAAAAAAGATCGAAATATTATTATAATCTTATAAATTGTACCACGAAGAAAAATCGTAGATTCAATGTTGAAATACATCATTCGTTTATTTTGGATTTGGTTCCTTGTGATTTCTAAATGTTATCAGATTCTAGAAAAAGTCAACTGTCACTTGTCACTAATTTTCCACAGAATAAGTCAGATGGTGACTATTCAAACTCAAACACAGAACTGTCTAATTGCAAGTCAGATCATCGCGCGAAACGTCGGAATCTTTAGCTCATTTAATAGTTTTAGTTTCTTATTTTCTATATAAAGATTCTTTAATTTAAATATATTAAATTCTACGATAAAACAATCTTTAATCATTGAGGACGATCAAATTAAGAAATATTTGTTTTTAAGTGTTTAAATTATGATTAACAATGTTTCGATTAGAAGTTTTTAAAGACAGTGTTGATATCAAACATGTCAACTGTCACTTGACACTAATTTTTCACAGAATAAGTCAGATGGTGACTATTCAAACTCAAACACAGAACTGTCTAATTGCAAGTCAGATCATCGCGCGAAACGATGGAATCTTTGGCTTATTTAACAGTTTTAGTTTCTTATTTTCTATATGAAGCTTCTCTAATTTAAATATACCAAATTCTACGAAAAAAACAAACTATAATCATTGAGGACGATCAAATTAAGAAATACTCGTTTTTAAGTGTTTAAATTATGATTAACAATGTTTCGATTAGAAGTTTTTAAAGACAGTGTTGATATCAAACATGTCAACTGTCACTTGACACTAATTTTTCACAGAATAAGTCAGATGGTGACTATTCAAACTCAAACACAGAACTGTCTAATTGCAAGTCAGATCATCGCGCGAAACGACGGAATCTTTAGCTTATTTAATAGTTTTAGTTTCTTATTTTCTATATGAAGCTTCTTTAATTTAAATATACCAAATTCTACGAAAAAACAATCTATAATCATTGAGGACGATCAAATTAAGAAATACTCGTTTTTAAGTGTTTAAATTATGATTAACAATGTTTCGATTAGAAGTTTTTAAAACCGATGTTGATATCAAACATGTCAACTGTCACTTAACACTAATTTTTCACAGAATAAGTCAGATGGTGACTATTCAAACTCAAACACAGAACTGTCTAATTGCAAGTCAGATCATCGCGCGAAACGATGGAATCTTTGGCTTATTTAACAGTTTTAGTTTCTTATTTTCTATATGAAGCTTCTCTAATTTAAATATACCAAATTCTACGAAAAAAACAAACTATAATCATTGAGGACGATCAAATTAAGAAATACTCGTTTTTAAGTGTTTAAATTATGATTAACAATGTTTCGATTAGAAGTTTTTAAAACCGGTGTTGATATCAAACATGTCAACTGTCACTTGACACTAATTTTTCACAGAATAAATCAGATCGTGACTATTCAAACTCAAACACAGAACTGTCTAATTGCAAGTCAGATCATCGCGCGAAACGATGGAATCTTTGGCTTATTTAACAGTTTTAGTTTCTTATTTTCTATATGAAGCTTCTCTAATTTAAATATACCAAATTCTACGAAAAAAACAAACTATAATCATTGAGGACGATCAAATTAAGAAATACTCGTTTTTAAGTGTTTAAATTATGATTAACAATGTTTCGATTAGAAGTTTCTAAAGCCGGTTCTGATGTCAAACAAGTCAACTGTCACTTGTCACTAATTTTCCACAGAATAAATCAGATCGTGACTATTCAAACTCAAACACAGAACTGTTTAATTGTAATCGTTATCATATTTAATAGTTTTAGTTTTTTTCTTTTCTATATAAAGTTTCTTTAAATATTTTTTGTAACGGAGGAAATAAAAAACATATTAAATATTAAACATCCATTGTTTATATTGGATTTAGTGACTTGTGAATGTTATCAGATTCTAAAAAAAAACTAGAATCTAAAAATAAGGATTTTATTTTATGTTTTTGAATCTTATGGAATGTAAAATAATCATTTTTGAAGTTGTTTTTTCCTGACCTAACCTAACCAATCACATCTAGTACGATATTTTCATGGTTCTGAAAATAAAACACTAAAAAATGAACGGCTACGCCTAGTGGGCGTATTTTAAATCTATATCAACTCATTTAGTTGGACGTTTCTACCGGAAATTTGTAATAGAAGCCATTTTCAATAGACACTATTATTTTTAATTATATTCTTTGAATAAATTCAAACAATTTATGTTGAACATCACGAAAAAATGTCATTTCTAAAGTTTGTAATTATCTACGGCTCCGTTTTTGTAACCATTAAAAACTTCCTGAAATATAAAAACATCTGTTTCGTTATTGTCGTAATTATTTACAAAAATGTGAGGGTGGAATCGTATAAAAAACTAAATTTATAGTTGATTGTTTTGAAAAAGGATTAGACTCCATATTATAACAAAAAATTAAAGAATCAAATAGAGTCTAATGAAGAGACATTTCAATCTGATGAAACTCCTCGTGGTGTCAAGAAAAGATACTGAAAATATGATCGGTTTCTTAAAGGTTATTGCTCTGATAAGACATACAATCTTCGGAATACGAAAATTTTGAAATTAAGCTAAAATAAATCGAACAATCACATGGCTAAAGAAATGATTGGATACCAGTGAAGCTATCAAATGATTTTTAGGTTCTTTAGGGACCCGAAATCGAAAAAAATCTCGAAAAAAACATTAAATTGAGAAATTTTCTTAAATTTTCTCGTTCAGACTCATTTTTGATGCGAATCCGAAGCCCTTTTTGTACCTAGTACACCTCATACTTCAAATTCAACAGTAAGTTAATAAACCCTCTCAAAAACGCTTTAAAAATGAGTTGTAGATACGAATTTTTCCAAGCATTATGAAATTTTTTATTAATCGTTTTATTATAAAACAATTTTCGAGGATGGGACTAATCGTGTCTATTTTAATTTTAGAATCAAATTAGATGGTGGAGCTTACCCTTTATTGCCCTCGAGGTAAGCAAATCACTGTGTTTATTCACATTTTTTTCAAGAAATTTCGTTTCGACCCAATTCGAAGCCTAATCTCTGAGCGGGAAATAACAGTAATCAGTAAATTTTTGAGTCAAGATCGAGGACGACTTGCCTCGTATATTTACGACGAGTTTAACGTTGAAAACCTATAAACTTCTACTGATTATTAATAGTGAAATTATAGGAAATTATATATGTTGTGCCAGGTTTCTATTGAAATTTTAATGTTATATAATAACCTATTTTACATATAGAAGCTTTTCATGAAGGATTCATCACATCGTAAATACTGTGAGTTTTTTCTATTAGTTATACTGAAATAATTTATTTGAAATTTAGATATACAATGATTGTACTAGGAGTACCTTGCCCCATAAAGGAAACACAAAAATTTTGTTTATTTTTCAACGTAATCTCCATACGCACATGTAGATTGTGTTCTGTGGTATTTAGTTTTTGTGATAATTGAATTAAAAATATAACAAACTATTTATTCAATTACACTTATAGATATTCATCATTTAATTTAAGAAAAAATCACTTAAATATCGACAAAATATGAAAATTACGATTTTCTATCGTATAAATGATTCCTTGAACTATTTTCAAAACATTAAGACGTTTGTCCAATATATATACGCATAATAGAAACGTTCTTTATAATATTTTTCTCAATATTTCACATTTGAAACCAAATTACATGATTTATAAGTATAGTGTTTCAATTTTAAGTTTTATTTTACAATCTCATTGTTAAATTATAAACAAAGTTTGTAATTGATTTAAAAATATAACAAACTATTTATTTAATTATACTAATAGATATTCATCATTTAATTTAAGAAAAAATCACTCAAATATCGACAAAATATGAAAATTACGATTTTTTATCGTATAAATGATTCCTTGAACTATTTTCAAAACATTAAGACGTTTGTCCAATATATATACGCACACTAGAAACGTTCTTTATAATATTTTTCTCAATATTTCACATTTGAAACCAAATTACATGATTTATAAGTATAGTGTTTCAATTTTAAGTTTTATTTTTCAATCTCTTTGTTAAATTATAAATAAAGTTTGTAATTGATTTAAAAATTATAACAAACTATTTATTCAATTACACTTATAGATATTCATCATTTAATTTAAGAAAAAATCACTTAAATATCGACAAAATATGAAAATTACGATTTTTTATCGTATAAATGATTCCTTGAACTATTTTCAAAACATTAAGACGTTTGTCCAATATATATACGCACACTAGAAACGTTCTTTATAATATTTTTCTCAATATTTCACATTTGAAACCAAATTACATGATTTATAAGTATAGTGTTTCAATTTTAAGTTTTATTTTTCAATCTCTTTGTTAAATTATAAATAAAGTTTGTAATTGATTTAAAAATTATAACAAACTATTTATTCAATTACACTTATAGATATTCATCATTTAATTTAAGAAAAAATCACTTAAATATCGACAAAACATGAAAATTACGATTTTTTATCGTATAAATGATTCCTTGAACTATTTTCAAAACATTAAGACGTTTGTCCAATATATATACGCACACTAGAAACGTTCTTTATAATATTTTTCTCAATATTTCACATTTGAAACCAAATTACATGATTTATAAGTATAGTGTTTCAATTTTAAGTTTTATTTTTCAATCTCTTTGTTAAATTATAAATAAAGTTTGTAATTGATTTAAAAATTATAACAAACTATTTATTCAATTACACTTATAGATATTCATCATTTAATTTAAGAAAAAATCACTTAAATATCGACAAAATATGAAAATTACGATTTTTTATCGTATAAATGATTCCTTGAACTATTTTCAAAACATTAAGACGTTTGTCCAATATATATACGCACACTAGAAACGTTCTTTATAATATTTTTCTCAATATTTCACATTTGAAACCAAATTACATGATTTATAAGTATAGTGTTTCAATTTTAAGTTTTATTTTTCAATCTCTTTGTTAAATTATAAATAAAGTTTGTAATTGATTTAAAAATATAACAAACTATTTATTCAATTACACTTATAGATATTCATCATTTAATTTAAGAAAAAATCACTTAAATATCGACAAAATATGAAAATTACGATTTTTTATCGTATAAATGATTCCTTGAACTATTTTCAAAACATTAAGACGTTTGTCCAATATATATACGCACACTAGAAACGTTCTTTATAATATTTTTCTCAATATTTCACATTTGAAACCAAATTACATGATTTATAAGTATAGTGTTTCAATTTTAAGTTTTATTTTTCAATCTCTTTGTTAAATTATAAATAAAGTTTGTAATTGATTTAAAAATATAACAAACTATTTATTCAATTACACTTATAGATATTCATCATTTAATTTAAGAAAAAATCACTTAAATATCGACAAAATATGAAAATTACGATTTTTTATCGTATAAATGATTCCTTGACCTATTTTCAAAATATTAAGACGTTTGTCCAATATATATACGCACACTAGAAACGTTCTTTATTTTATTTTTTTTAGATATTTCACATTTGAAATCAAATTACATGTTTTATAACTATTTTAAATCGGTAAATTATAAATAAAATTTGTAGTTTGATTTCTATGGTCAAACTAATTTCTTGTTATATGCAGAGATAGTTAGTATCTGATTATTATGCATGAAACAATGTATTGCATCGATCGAATTGAAGCAATAGAAACGGTTAAGTGATTTGGGACGCAATGCATAGCTAAGAAGTTCAGACTATTCCTAATTGAACAACTCCATTAATGAATATAATTGTCACAATCAAAATCGTGGGTTATTCAATAAATTTGATAAATGTAATCAATTAATTGTTTATAAGAAGACGTTGATCATCGAAATCATAATCTACGTCAACCAGAATTAGAACTGTATGTACAATTATCGAAAGAGGCTAAAAAAAAAGAAGAAAATGGTGGATTCTTCGTTAATAAAATAAGATGGAATCTTTTTAATCAACTGGGAGTTATATGGCGATAAAAAAAGAAAAATTTTCATTTTTTTTTAATATTTAGATTTGTTAAAATGAAGATAACACGAATTATTTTGAAGAAAACGCGTTTTTAAAATGGAAAATGCGTATAACGAATTTATGTTAAAGGTTTGAAAAAATCGACAAATTTTCCAAAAATAAACGATTTTTTTAAAATTTTTTTCTCTGGTAAAGGGAAACGTTTAAAAATGGTTACGTTTTCGATCTGAAGCCGGTACTGTCTTCGAGATAAAGTAAAATAAAAATAAAAACTAGCAGCGCTCTTATTAATTCATGATAATGATACTTTATGAGACGTTCTGTATTTTGAATAATTCATACGTTATGAGATCCAATTCAAAAGTTGTATAAATAAGGAGATACTAAGCTGGACATTTATACCTCAAAGGATTCTTATTTTATTATGCAAATAAGGATAATTTACGGGAAAAAAGACGAGTTAGCGTTCAACGTACCTCTATTGATTTAAGTATTTGATTTGCGCATACTGGTAGCATCTAAATTAACTTTTTATACCTCACGATCTTTAATTTGAATAAAATTCTTTATTTAAATTTTAAACAAAAACGAAACGTTGTCTTCTGACTGTTCAAAAAACTTCCATTCAATATGGAAGTTTCCGAATGTAGAATTCCGATAATTCCACCGAAAAATAAACTTGATCTTAGTACTACTGAATCAATAAATTCCACCAAAACATAACACAACCAAATTATGTAATGAAATTTACTGTTCCAAAACAGTTTCGTTTGAATTCATGTCTCAGAATTCCATTAAAATGAATATTTCGAATAACACTCGTATAACAGCACGTTCTGAGTACTTTTACCATGAAAAATGTCAAAATTTTTTATGTCAATGTCAAATTTGACATATTCACATCAGTGTTGCCATATTTCAAGATTTAAATAGCAATCATCTTATTGAAAGTATTTGTTTTTTTGTAAAACCCTTTCCTTTGAATGTTTTCTTATATTCAATATATTTTTGTCAATATAAATATTTGATTAACACCTTAATTTAACAAAACGTCAACTTAGAATCTTAATTCAAAGAGAAATCTGGTTGTTTCAAACTAATTCTAATTATTTTTATTTAACTATTATTTAAACAAGAACTTTAGTTTTTGAAAAGCCCTCAATCTTCTGACCAGCATCCCGAGGCTTAAATTCCAACTCCAACTGAACTTTGTAGCTCCGAATCTTTGTTCAAAAGAAACCAGGCTCCTCACGAATACTGCACAAGTTTCCGGACGTTCTAGAAGACCTTGTATGCTCTAATTTTGATTTAAACATGTTTTTTAAAACCTATTTTATAATCAGCGCATCATTTAAGTGAAGAACTCCCCAAGAAACGCTTCTAAATTCCAAAGAGTCAGGTTACGATTTAAATGAATGATTTAAAGTATGAAAATCCCTTATCTATATTTTCAAACTTTCAAAAATTCACAATATGATCAACACGGTAATTAAAAATTAATGTGACTAAATACGGTCCTGTACTTTGTTTACGTTACCGGCTATTATATCTCATATGTGTTTACGTCACTTGTCAACGTCAGATTTCATAGTAAACGTAAACAAACAACAGGACCGGATTGATTCCAATAAAATGTTCATTTAATTTTAATATTACGGAAATAACCGACGGGTCGAAAAGGGGGAAAAGAAGATATGAATATAGAAAAATATGTGAAGATTTTTAATGTACTTCATTTTGTATTAATTGTCAAATATGTTGTTATTAATATTTAAGGCCTGAAGTGCTAATAATTTTAGATTAAGTATTCGAAAGAAATGACTATAACTTAACGAATGATATGAATAATTTTGCAATTAATGAAATTATAATTAACTTAAAGCCTCCTTGTTAGACTTCTGTTGTTATACAGGGTGTTCCACGGCGAGTTAAAACTATCTGTATATGGCAAAATACTTATAATAAATCATGAAAATTTCTTCGTTTGGGTTTTCTACTATAACTTTGTTATTTTAAATAGAACACCCTGTATATTAATACATTTTTAAAATCTACGTGAATTTTAGTATACTTTTGTTTAAAAACTTTTTCCGAAAAACGCAGACTTTTTGAGTTATTATTTTTTTTGTAAAAAATTCGACCGTTGCAGATCCTTATAAATTAGTTTTTTACCAGGATACCTTCAAAGATATGAAGATGGTTTTTGTCCGGTTGCTTTTAGCAAGGTAAGACGTATTTGAATCTATGTTGAAAAAATCTTTTTTCTATACAGGGTATGTACAAAAACTGTTCAAAGTTTAACTTCATAAATATTAAATTTCTTCATTTTTTTAAATAGAACCACCCGGTTTTTTCCATTTTAATGCATTCAGGGGCGGAAATTATTTTTCTTTATCTCAAATTAAATCAAATTGTATTGACTCAATAGAAAAAACTGGGTGGTTCTATTTAAAACAATGAAGAAATTTGATATTTATGAAGTAAAACTTTGAACACTTTTTATGCACACCCTGTATGAAATGATAAATTTTCCGACATAGATTCAAATACGTCTGATTTTGTTAAAAGCAACCGGATAAAATTTTTTTTATATCTTTAACGGTATCCACGTAAAAAAATAATTTATAAGGGTTTGCAATTGATAAAATTTTTTACAAAAAAATTAATAACTCAAAAAATAAGCATTTTTGGAAAAAAGTTTTTAGACAAAAGTATACTAAAATTTACGTAGATTTTAAAAATATATTAATATACAGGGTGATCCATTTAAAATACCAAAGTAACAGTCGACTTTGAAAATATTTTATTAAAAAAGATTGTATTCGAAAACCCAAACGAAGAAATAGTCGTGGGACACTCTGTATATTAGCAATCGGTTGAAAATAAAAGAGGCAAACAAAATAAACGATTCAATAACTAAAAACTAACAATTTATATGTTTTTTTATGCGCTAAACGTTTATTACCGATTATTTAAAAAAGAAGCTCCAAAAAAATTTAGATCTGAATAAAACGATTAAATTCTATTTTTAAAATCGACGTTAAGTATGTGGAAATGTTTAGGTTGATGTGGTATTTCAACGGCAAAGAATTTTTATTCTTCCGATTTAATCGTCTGTTTACAACCGAGAGGTGAAAGCTCTCAAAATTTATCGACTGTTTAATATGTTAAAACAAGAAGCTTTGTTAAGAAAATTATAGTATCTCTTATAATAATAATCCAAACTCAAGATGGCGCAATCAGTTTTCAGTTTATTCAACTTAAAGTGCATTGTCCTCTGGTCGACGATTATTTAGAGGATTGACAGCTGTCAGCTGTCATTTTAACTGTCAATATCAAGAACGAAGCATGAAACTTTCGATCTTCTGGAATCTGGTTATATTTAAAGTGTAGTTTTGAAAAAAAAATCATAAATAATAAAGTTTATAATAATGAAGAAGATATCGAAGAGATGTTGAAGAAACTGTAACTAATAATAAGATTAGTTGGGTAATTTGAACTTTTACATAACTAATAACGATTTATTTCAAAATATTATTACGTCCAGTGGGTATGGGAATGTTTTTTCGATTACATAATCTGACATATCATGATTCGAATCGAGTAGGTGTCGGTAAATGATTTATCCTTGTTACGGTAATATATTAAAGTATTTAATATTGACTGACAGCTTATTTTATTACCATAAATCGATGTTATTAAAACCTTATTAGATACATCAAAATTTAAGTACAGTTAATCTTAAGTTAAAAATGAAGTTTTCACCATTTACCAATTTTAAATTAAGCTTAACTCACCCTTATGTTCAAAAACTACCTTATGCCGATATGTGCTTATTACTCTTAGGGGTAAAAACTACCCCTTATTACAAAAAAATCAATAAAATAATAAGTATAAGTATTTAATATGTAAAAAAATACTTTTAAGATTTGATTGAAAGTTGTTTAGTCCTTTAATATAGTATTTATAATTTTTTTAACCCTGCTCGATGTATTTCATCCCTTGTAAACCACCCTCGCTTAATATAAAACTTAAAAAAATGTTATTTAATCACGTTTTGGTAGCTTACTACTATTTTTGTTTGAGTTCGATTCAAAGATTTTGCTTCCCAAGTTTTTAACCCTTATAAATCATCCCTTAATTCGAAAACACTTTCAGCACTGCTTCGATTAATGGAAAAAACGTATGGAAAGGTGTGTGGCGATGGGAGTTTCGTTATTTAATAGACAGACCTCGTATACTTCAAAATCTACCTGCTACAAAATTTAAAAAAAAAATTATTTAGTTTTTTGGCAATATTTCGGTTAATTTTCAAGCAAATTAGTCGCTTGAAACGTAGATTTAAAGGAAATTTTATAACCTATAAGTTTCAAATGTATTTAGCCCTCTGTTTTTCAAAGGGCAACGTGTAAAGGGTTCGACAATGGTATTAGTCATACGTTAGGGTACGATTTGTAAGGTCATATCTCAGTTGTTTTAGAAGTTACAAAAAATTTGGAAAAAGAAAAATATTTGTTGAAAAAAATACCAACTTTTTGTTTCTTTTCAATTTTTAAGTATATCCTATGGTTTTTAAGATATTATGAAAAAAAAGAAATTCGAATTTCGATTTCGAAAATCATTTTTCGACTTTAAGCATAATTTTTTTCGAAATTACGCATTCTAAATCGTTAAAACTTGCAAAAATCGTTATTAATATATAAATAAAATAAATCATCATAAAGATTATATTTTTTCTAGTAATTTGGGTACTATAACTTAGGGTGAAATTCCACCAAAACAAAATATAAATCGATTTTATTTCATAGTTTTAATGCTAGAGAGTTCTACCAACCCTCATTTTAAATGTTTTTAAAAGTACTTTGAAAACGGTTATATGCAAATATATCAAAAAATTGACAGTTTTTCCGTTACTCGACTTTGAATTATGAAAAATTTTCGTTCTATAAAAATATTCAACTTTATTATCTTATAAGCTCTGTATTTGTATTAATTTCATTATTTATTTATTTTCAACATAAAAATTTTCACCCCCTAATTGGGGTGAAGCTCACAAGCTGTTAAAATTCGTTCATTATTCAATCGAAATAATCAGTTTTATATATTTCGAAATTCAAATATTGTTCAAAATAAAACTGTCAAAGATTTGTCAAAGATACCAACGTTTCGATCTTTTATTTAACCTTCATCAAGGCTAAAAATATCTGGTACATTATAACACAACGTTTGTTTATAATATTTTTGATTTAATCGAAATTTACGCAGTGGAAAAAAAATATTTGAATAGTTTGAAACAATCCCCGATAAATATTTCTGTTGCGTTCGTTTTGATGTGAATGATATCTGTTAGATCGAAACCGTCTTCAAATATTTTTCTATGCATACAGTCGGTAACAGAGTCTGAACACAAAGCAGAAGCCAAGATCCGAATCTAAATGCCCCACATTAACATATACCCGCTATAAAGTACTCAACTTGGATAAGATAAAGAATGATGGTACTAAAATATATCATCAGGTTGCTCGGAAAATTACACTTTAACGTAACTAGCGTCAAGGAAAGATCTATACACTGAGAAAAAAAGTATTCCGGCAATAAACTAGTCAGAAAATCGACAAAAAACTATCGAGAGGGAAAGAAACGTTTGGAACCTTGGGAGGACTAGGTTTGTAGCGTCCATTAACAAAAATAGATGGAGGAGAAAATTTGTTGACAATTAGAAACGTTTTTCATGTATAATGACTCCATAATTAATATCGTTTCATGTTACAAAGATTGAACTAAACACTTCCATTTTGTGAGGAAAGTTTTTGTCTTGGTAACATGGAAACTAACAACTAGAATTGAGGTTTACAAATTTTTCAATGAGAATCATCATAAGGTTGGAATTTTGTGATTTTATAAGACAGACTTAATTGGAAAGCTGCAGCGTCGTATTCATCATGGAAAAGTCCTTGGAAAGTTTCGACCTCTTCTTTTTTTCGATGGATAAATAAAAGCTCAACGTTGAACAATAAAAAATTTTACAAATTTTGAACTTATTTCAACGCTTGGCCCCCTTAACCTTTGAGTACAGTTGTTAGTTATCTATAACTCAGCTTTAGCTTTCAATAACAGATTTTGAGCCTCTATTTTTGCATGATTAATGTCCCTTTCATTTTTCTTGATATTAAATAATGTTTTCCTCCATTAAATGGAATGATTTCAACAGAAATTATTGAAGAATTAGATTTTGAAAACTTCGAAACGTTGAACAACAAAAAATTTTACAAATTTTGAACATATTTCAACGCTTGGCCCCCTTAACCTTTGAGTACAGTTCTTAGTTATCAATAACTTAGTTTTCGCTTTCAATAACAGATTTTGAGCCTCTATTTTTGCATGATTACTGTCCCTTTCATTTTCCTTGATGTTAAATAAGGTTTTCTTCCATTACATGGAATGATTTCAACAGAAATTATTGAAGAATTAGATTTTGAAAACTTCGAAACGTTGAACAACAAAAAATTTTACAAATTTTGAACATATTTCAACGCTTGGCCCCCTTAACCTTTGAGTACAGTTGTTAGTTATCTATAACTCAGCTTTAGCTTTCAATAACAGATTTTGAGCCTCTATTTTTGCATGATTAATGTCCCTTTCATTTTTCTTGATATTAAATAATGTTTTCCTCCATTAAATGGAATGATTTCAACAGAAATTATTGAAGAATTAGATTTTGAAAACTTCGAAACGTTGAACAACAAAAAATTTTACAAATTTTGAACATATTTCAACGCTTGGCCCCCTTAACCTTTGAGTACAGTTCTTAGTTATCAATAACTTAGTTTTCGCTTTCAATAACAGATTTTGAGCCTCTATTTTTGCATGATTACTGTCCCTTTCATTTTCCTTGATGTTAAATAAGGTTTTCTTCCATTACATGGAATGATTTCAACAGAAATTATTGAAGAATTAGATTTTGAAAACTTCGAAACGTTGAACAACAAAAAATTTTACAAATTTTGAACATATTTCAACGCTTGGCCCCCTTAACCTTTGAGTACAGTTGTTAGTTATCTATAACTCAGCTTTAGCTTTCAATAACAGATTTTGAGCCTCTATTTTTGCATGATTAATGTCCCTTTCATTTTTCTTGATATTAAATAATGTTTTCCTCCATTAAATGGAATGATTTCAACAGAAATTATTGAAGAATTAGATTTTGAAAACTTCGAAACGTTGAACAACAAAAAATTTTACAAATTTTGAACATAATTCAACGCTTGGCCCCCTTAACCTTTGAGTACAGTTCTTAGTTATCAATAACTTAGTTTTCGCTTTCAATAACAGATTTTGAGCCTCTATTTTTGCATGATTACTGTCCCTTTCATTTTCCTTGATGTTAAATAAGGTTTTCTTCCATTACATGGAATGATTTCAACAGAAATTATTGAAGAATTAGATTTTGAAAACTTCGAAACGTTGAACAACAAAAAATTTTACAAATTTTGAACATATTTCAACGTTTGGCCCCCTTAACCTTTGAGTACAGTTGTTAGTTATCTATAACTCAGCTTTAGCTTTCAATAACAGATTTTGAGCCTCTATTTTTGCATGATTAATGTCCCTTTCATTTTTCTTGATGTTAAATAATGTTTTCCTCCATTAAATGGAATGATTTCAACAGAAATTATTGAAGAATTAGATTTTGAAAACTTCGAAACGTTGAACAACAAAAAATTTTACAAATTTTGAACATATTTCAACGTTTGGCCCCCTTAACCTTTGAGTACAGTTGTTAGTTATCTATAACTCAGCTTTAGCTTTCAATAACAGATTTTGAGCCTCTATTTTTGCATGATTAATGTCCCTTTCATTTTTCTTGATATTAAATAATGTTTTCCTCCATTAAATGGAATGATTTCAACAGAAATTATTGAAGAATTAGATTTTGAAAACTTCGAAACGTTGAACAATAAAAAATTTTACAAATTTTGAACTTATTTCAACGCGTAGTCCTCTTAAACTTTAAGTACAGTTCTTAGTTATCTATAACTTAGTTTTCGCTTTTAATAACAGATTTTGAGCCTCTATTTTTGCATGATTAAAGTCCTTTTAAGGTCCTCTGGATGTTAAATAAGGTTTTCTTCCATTAAATGGAAAGATTTCAACAGAAATTATTGAAGAATTAGATTTTGAAAACTTCGAAACGTTGAACAACAAAAACCTTTCAAAATACAAACTGTACAATTAGCTGTAGTACTATCTCTGATCAATTATGATGAATGTGAAACTTATTATCATAATTATCATCGTCATCAGTGTTTTTTGTTGTTGTTCCAGTATATATTTTGGTGAAAAGTTTTTTGCGAATTCTCATTGTTGAAGAAAACAAAAATCGGCTGACAAGGCGAACTTGTCGGCGTAAATCAAAAGCACGCACTCGATTGTTTTCAGTATTTCAAGATCGCGGTTGTTAAGCTCCTCGTAAAGTCGGCGTTGAGGTTTGAACGCCGACGGTACGCGACGCCACCGTCGAAATAAATGGGCCGTTCAACAGAAATGATGATCGTTGTTTTGTGATTGATATAAGCGGGATTAAGAAGTTGTGGTTATAAATGTAACGATTCCGAAGAGGAAAATGGATTGGAAGATTGATGATTTTCGAAAGCTATACATCTCTACATTTCCAGGTATAGGTTGGGTTCAACAGATATCATTGAGTTCGTTGGAAACTGTTCCGCATAGCGCTTCATAATAAAAGCTTTAACTACAAAATTTTTGACTTCTTTTCAACGTATCGCTCATTTTTAATATCAAATAGAGCTCTAAGTTGCCAGGAATGGGTTTATAACTCTAATTAGCAGATTTAGAGCCTCTACTCTTCCTGTACGATGCAGAATGATTTCGAGTTTCATAATAAAAGCTTTAACTACAAATTTTTGGACTTCTTTTCAACGTATCGCTCATTTTTAATATCAAATAGAGTTCTAAGTTGCCAGGAATGGGTTTATAACTCTAATTAGCAGAATTAGTGCCTCTACTCTTCCTGTACGATGTAGAATGATTTTGAGCTTTATAATAAAAGCTTTAACTACAAATTTTTGGACTTCTTTCAACGTATCGCTCATTTTTAATATCAAATGAAGCTCTAAGTTGCCAGGAATGGGTTTATAACTCTAATTAGCAGATTTAGAGCCTCTACTCTTCCTGTACGATGCAGAATGATTTCGAGCTTTGTAATAAAAGCTTTAACTACAAAATTTTGGACTTCTTTTCAACGTATCGCTCATTTTTAATATCAAATGAAGCTCTAAGTTGCCAGGAATGGGTTTATAACTCTAATTAGCAGATTTAGAGCCTCTACTCTTCCTGTACGATGCAGAATGATTTCGAGTTTCATAATAAAAGCTTTAACTACAAATTTTTGGACTTCTTTTCAACGTATCGCTCATTTTTAATATCAAATAGAGCTCTAAGTTGCCAGGAATGGGTTTATAACTCTAATTAGCAGATTTAGAGCCTCTACTCTTCCTGTATGATGCAGAATGATTTCGAGCTTTGTAATAAAAGGTTTAACTACAAAATTTTTGGACTTCTTTCAACGTATCGCTCATTTTTAATATCAAATAGAGTTCTAAGTTGCCAGGAATGGGTTTATAACTCTAATTAGCAGAATTAGTGCCTCTACTCTTCCTGTACGATGTAGAATGATTTTGAGCTTTATAATAAAAGCTTTAACTACAAATTTTTGGACTTCTTTCAACGTATCTCTCATTTTTAATATCAAATGAAGCTCTAAGTTGCCAGGAATGGGTTTATAACTCTAATTAGCAGATTTAGAGCCTCTACTCTTCCTGTACGATGCAGAATGATTTCGAGCTTTGTAATAAAAGCTTTAACTACAAAATTTTGGACTTCTTTTCAACGTATCGCTCATTTTTAATATCAAATGAAGCTCTAAGTTGCCAGGAATGGGTTTATAACTCTAATTAGCAGAATTAGAGCCTCTACTCTTCCTGTACGATGCAGAATGATTTCGAGCTTTGTAATAAAAGCTTTAACTACAAAATTTTGGACTTCTTTCAACGTATCGCTCATTTTTAATATCAAATAGAGCTCTAAGTTGCCAGGAATGGGTTTATAACTCTAATTAGCAGATTTAGAGCCTCTACTCTTCCTGTACGATGCAGAATGATATCGAGCTTTGTAATAAAAGCTTTAACTACAAATTTTTGGACTTCTTTCAACGTATCGCTCATTTTTAATATCAAATAGAGCTCTAAGTAACCAGCAATGGGTTTATAACTCTAATTAGCAGATTTAGAGCCTCTACTCTTCCTGTATGATGCAGAATGATTTCGAGCTTTGTAATAAAAGGTTTAACTACAAAATTTTTGGACTTCTTTCAACGTATCGCTCATTTTTAATATCAAATAGAGTTCTAAGTTGCCAGGAATGGGTTTATAACTCTAATTAGCAGAATTAGAGCCTCTACTCTTCCTGTACGATGCAGAATGATTTCGAGCTTTGTAATAAAAGCTTTAACTACAAAATTTTGGACTTCTTTTCAACGTATCGCTCATTTTTAATATCAAATGAAGCTCTAAGTTGCCAGGAATGGGTTTATAACTCTAATTAGCAGATTTAGAGCCTCTACTCTTCCTGTACGATGCAGAATGATTTCGAGTTTCATAATAAAAGCTTTAACTACAAATTTTTGGACTTCTTTTCAACGTATCGCTCATTTTTAATATCAAATGAAGCTCTAAGTTGCCAGGAATGGGTTTATAACTCTAATTAGCAGATTTAGAGCCTCTACTCTTCCTGTACGATGCAGAATGATTTCGAGCTTTGTAATAAAAGCTTTAACTATAAAGTTTTGGACTTCTTTTCAACGTATCGCTCATTTTTAATATCAAATGAAGCTCTAAGTTGCCAGGAATGGGTTTATAACTCTAATTAGCAGAATTAGAGCCTCTACTCTTCCTGTACGATGCAGAATGATTTCGAGCTTTGTAATAAAAGCTTTAACTACAAAATTTTGGACTTCTTTTCAACGTATCGCTCATTTTTAATATCAAATGAAGCTCTAAGTTGCCAGGAATGGGTTTATAACTCTAATTAGCAGATTTAGAGCCTCTACTCTTCCTGTACGATGCAGAATGATTTCGAGTTTCATAATAAAAGCTTTAACTACAAATTTTTGGACTTCTTTTCAACGTATCGCTCATTTTTAATATCAAATGAAGCTCTAAGTTGCCAGGAATGGGTTTATAACTCTAATTAGCAGATTTAGAGCCTCTACTCTTCCTGTACGATGCAGAATGATTTCGAGCTTTGTAATAAAAGCTTTAACTATAAAGTTTTGGACTTCTTTTCAACGTATCGCTCATTTTTAATATCAAATGAAGCTCTAAGTTGCCAGGAATGGGTTTATAACTCTAATTAGCAGAATTAGAGCCTCTACTCTTCCTGTACGATGCAGAATGATTTCGAGCTTTGTAATAAAAGCTTTAACTACAAAATTTTGGACTTCTTTCAACGTATCGCTCATTTTTAATATCAAATAGAGCTCTAAGTAACCAGCAATGGGTTTATAACTCTAATTAGTAGAATTTGAGCCTCTACTCTTCCTGGTAAGTTACAGCAATGGAATTATATCTCTCTGCGGGGTTCAATACTTAATCCTCATATGTTTTTATGACTTGTAAATACTTTTAATCCTTTGAAACATTTACGAAAACCGTCCAACTCTCATATGAATTTGAATTAACACCTGCGGACGCCATTAATCTTACTAAAGGCCGCATAAAATACAGATCGGCAAGTGATAAATCTCTATTTAGCCAACTAAAAATGTTTTCGGGGAGTTTTGAGTGAATTGGGTCAGTTGTGAATCCTGAACGCCATCGATCTGATTACCAAAGCACAATCCTAGGGGTATATTATAACTTACCGGAAACGGACGGGCAGACATGTTTTATTTCATAATTTTAAAACCACAGAACTAATCTTTATTCATATAACTGTCAAATGTCACTGAAATTTTGACGTCACGGGAAATATGGCGGATATTAATAAAATCAAAGTAATTTTCTAATAATGGTTTTCAAATTTTTGTCTAATCGGGTCTTAATTTAACTATAAAAGATAATTGAACACGTGATTAAATGATATGATGTCTCATTATTTCGATATAGTTTGTTAGAAGTATTTGCGTTACCATATAAATCCGCCTCATTAAAAGTTTATTATAGTTGAATTTATTCGAATAAATACGAATTTTGAAGCATCATTAGGGAAATCTGCCGACTTGTTTTATTAAATTGATGTAATTGTTCAATAATTCATAACTAAGCTCGGAAACTGATGACGGACTTTCCCACATTCATTTTCTTTTGACTAACGTGGAAAATATTTCGTTTTCTAACCAACTAGCCATTATTTCATGGAAATAAAGACAACTGGTACTCGGAGGATTCATATCAAAAATAGTTTGAACCACAATTCTTGTTATGTGGCAGAATCATCTTGAGCGATGTAATTGAAACTTGTCGTTGCAAAATTTGTACTTTGTTCAATATATTTCCTATTTTGAACAATAAATACTGTCTGGAGTTTACTATAACGTATTTCCGGTTCTTATTAGCAGAATTTGTGCCTCTATTCTTGTTATATGTGGCAAAATCATCTTGAGCGATGTAATTGAAACTTGTCGTTGCAAAATTTGTACTTTGTTCAATATATTTCCTATTTTGAACAATAAATACTGTCTGGAGTTTACTATAACGTATTTCCGGTTCTTATTAGCAGAATTTGAGCCTCAATTCTTGTTATATGTGGCAGAATCATCTTGAGCGATGTAATTGAAACTTGTCGTTGCAAAATTTGTACTTTGTTCAATATATTTCCTATTTTGAACAATAAATACTGTCTGGAGTTAACTATAGCGTATTTCCGGTTCTTATTAGCAGAATTTGAGCCTCAATTCTTGTTATATGTGGCAGAATCATCTTGAGCGATGTAATTGAAACTTGTCGTTGCAAAATTTGTACTTTGTTCAATATATTTCCTATTTTGAACAATAAATACTGTCTGGAGTTAACTATAGCGTATTTCCGGTTCTTATTAGCAGAATTTGAGCCTCAATTCTTGTTATATGTGGCAGAATCATCTTGAGCGATGTAATTGAAACTTGTCGTTGCAAAATTTGTACTTTGTTCAATATATTTCCTATTTTGAACAATAAATACTGTCTGGAGTTAACTATAGCGTATTTCCGGTTCTTATTAGCAGAATTTGAGCCTCAATTCTTGTTATATGTGGCAGAATCATCTTGAGCGATGTAATTGAAACTTGTCGTTGCAAAATTTGTACTTTGTTCAATATATTTCCTATTTTGAACAATAAATACTGTCTGGAGTTTACTATAACGTATTTCCGGTTCTTATTAGCAGAATTTGAGCCTCAATTCTTGTAATATGTGGCAGAATCATCTTGAGCGATGTAATTGAAACTTGTCGTTGCAAAATTTGTACTTTGTTCAATATATTTCCTATTTTGAACAATAAATACTGTCTGGAGTTAACTATAGCGTATTTCCGGTTCTTATTAGCAGAATTTGAGCCTCAATTCTTGTTATATGTGGCAGAATCATCTTGAGCGATGTAATTGAAACTTGTCGTTGCAAAATTTGTACTTTGTTCAATATATTTCCTATTTTGAACAATAAATACTGTCTGGAGTTAACTATAGCGTATTTCCGGTTCTTATTAGCAGAATTTGAGCCTCAATTCTTGTTATATGTGGCAGAATCATCTTGAGCGATGTAATTGAAACTTGTCGTTGCAAAATTTGTACTTTGTTCAATATATTTCCTATTTTGAACAATAAATACTGTCTGGAGTTAACTATAGCGTATTTCCGGTTCTTATTAGCAGAATTTGAGCCTCAATTCTTGTTATATGTGGCAGAATCATCTTGAGCGATGTAATTGAAACTTGTCGTTGCAAAATTTGTACTTTGTTCAATATATTTCCTATTTTGAACAATAAATACTGTCTGGAGTTTACTATAACGTATTTCCGGTTCTTATTAGCAGAATTTGAGCCTCTATTCTTGTTATATGTGGCAGAATCATCTTGAGCGATGTAATTGAAACTTGTCGTTGCAAAATTTGTACTTTGTTCAATATATTTCCTATTTTGAACAATAAATACTGTCTGGAGTTAACTATAGCGTATTTCCGGTTCTTATTAGCAGAATTTGAGCCTCAATTCTTGTTATATGTGGCAGAATCATCTTGAGCGATGTAATTGAAACTTGTCGTTGCAAAATTTGTACTTTGTTCAATATATTTCCTATTTTGAACAATAAATACTGTCTGGAGTTAACTATAGCGTATTTTCGGTTCTTATTAGCAGAATTTGAGCCTCAATTCTTGTTATATGTGGCAGAATCATCTTGAGCGATGTAATTGAAACTTGTCGTTGCAAAATTTGTACTTTGTTCAATATATTTCCTATTTTGAACAATAAATACTGTCTGGAGTTTACTATAACGTATTTCCGGTTCTTATTAGCAGAATTTGAGCCTCAATTCTTGTAATATGTGGCAGAATCATCTTGAGCGATGTAATTGAAACTTGTCGTTGCAAAATTTGTACTTTGTTCAATATATTTCCTATTTTGAACAATAAATACTGTCTGGAGTTAACTATAGCGTATTTCCGGTTCTTATTAGCAGAATTTGAGCCTCAATTCTTGTTATATGTGGCAGAATCATCTTGAGCGATGTAATTGAAACTTGTCGTTGCAAAATTTGTACTTTGTTCAATATATTTCCTATTTTGAACAATAAATACTGTCTGGAGTTAACTATAGCGTATTTCCGGTTCTTATTAGCAGAATTTGAGCCTCAATTCTTGTTATATGTGGCAGAATCATCTTGAGCGATGTAATTGAAACTTGTCGTTGCAAAATTTCTACTTTGTTCAATATATTTCCTATTTTGAACAATAAATACTGTCTGGAGTTAACTATAGCGTATTTCCGGTTCTTATTAGCAGAATTTGAGCCTCAATTCTTGTTATATGTGGCAGAATCATCTTGAGCGATGTAATTGAAACTTGTCGTTGCAAAATTTGTACTTTGTTCAATATATTTCCTATTTTGAACAATAAATACTGTCTGGAGTTAACTATAGCGTATTTCCGGTTCTTATTAGCAGAATTTGAGCCTCAATTCTTGTTATATGTGGCAGAATCATCTTGAGCGATGTAATTGAAACTTGTCGTTGCAAAATTTGTACTTTGTTCAATATATTTCCTATTTTGAACAATAAATACTGTCTGGAGTTAACTATAGCGTATTTCCGGTTCTTATTAGCAGAATTTGAGCCTCAATTCTTGTTATATGTGGCAGAATCATCTTGAGCGATGTAATTGAAACTTGTCGTTGCAAAATTTGTACTTTGTTCAATATATTTCCTATTTTGAACAATAAATACTGTCTGGAGTTAACTATAGCGTATTTCCGGTTCTTATTAGCAGAATTTGAGCCTCAATTCTTGTTATATGTGGCAGAATCATCTTGAGCGATGTAATTGAAACTTGTCGTTGCAAAATTTCTACTTTGTTCAATATATTTCCTATTTTGAACAATAAATACTGTCTGGAGTTAACTATAGCGTATTTCCGGTTCTTATTAGCAGAATTTGAGCCTCAATTCTTGTTATATGTGGCAGAATCATCTTGAGCGATGTAATTGAAACTTGTCGTTGCAAAATTTCTACTTTGTTCAATATATTTCCTATTTTGAACAATAAATACTGTCTGGAGTTAACTATAGCGTATTTCCGGTTCTTATTAAAAGAATTTGAGCCTCTAATCTTGTATCATGTTCCTGAATGATCCTGAACATCCTTATAAAGACTTTCCTTTACATGTTTCGCATTTTATTATGAAATATTAACTAAAAAATAACGAGAATGTATATTTTTAGCAAGTAACGCTTATTTTTACGAATTGAAACTCGTTTCGTACATAATAGCGTTTGTAAAAATTTATGAACGATCAAAATGTTGTCTTTTTAAACGTTAAACCTTTGGGTGTCATTGAATTTTAATGCCCATTATGTTCTTTATTTTTTATTCCATCAATCGTTCGTCAGATTAAAGTCTTAAACGCATTCCATTGGACAACTGTAAACATATACTTAAAACCAACGGTATTTAAGAAAATATATAGAAAATAATATTTTTATCTTGTTATAGGTGTTGTTTAACAAAATACTTGTTTGTTTTTGTATAAACTTTATTTTTTTTTAATAATAGTAATAATAATTTACCGTTGGAAAGTTTTTTTTCATTATTTCGAGTTGATATTAGCTTAAAACCGATTATAAAACAATATCGCACATAGAATTAAAAGAAAAATATGAAAAACAATCGTTAAATATTTATATTTCGCCCGAAACAAAAAAAAACGCATCACGTGATATTTATAAATACAATAATTCCAGCTTGTAAAGTCCCATGATTGATCCATTTCATGTTTCACCTCTATTAGTATTTTTTACATCGAAATGCTTTCATTTTAATAAATAGTAGTAGTTTCATACAAATCACAAAATATTTTATCTGATCAACCTTATAAATTATATTCGTATCAAAGTTTAAATTAGAATTTGGAATGGATCTAAATCCATACACGATAATTGTGTATATACCTCGTAAAATCTGTATCAAAATTAGTTTCGGTACCAAGCGAAAGATGTCACTAAAATCAAACTAAATTTTTTTAATTAATTCGACAAATAAGGGGGTTGTTTTGCACCTCGTTAGAAAGGATTTTTAGTCCTCTATTCAGCGATATGACATTTTTTAAATTTGGTGCAAACATAAATGGAAAAATTAGATACCAAATATCAGTCAAAAAGCTAAATAGTAGACTGCTGTCATTTAGGTATTCAAAGTTACTATATAATTGCACCAAATTCAGTAAACTTTATATCGATGAATAGAGGACTAAAATCCCTTTCCAACAAGGTACCACACGACCCCCTTTCTAATAATTCAGATGAAGGGGGATGATATTTCCATACTGTGAACGAATTTATTAAATGAATATTGTATCTTACCTGGAAATGAACTTGTTTGTGGTCGACCCAACCGATGACCATATCGGAGCCGGCCATTCTACCGTCTCTTGAGAACCCGAACCCGACGTATCCCATCGTTCTTACTTGTAATTCGAAAGTGATTTCTAAAGGACTCGGTCCTAACGACCAAAGCAACCGGTAATCGGGACTGAGATACACCGAATGAGCCCATCGAGCGCTGTACGATAAATTTACTAAACACAACACTAAAAACACCACAACTAACTTTAAAAAGAGTTCCATTGTTTTATATCAAAATGGCATTTCCTGAAACAAACGAATGCGTATTAATATCAATTTATCTTTATAAAATGTCGTTTCTTCAGTTATTTTAGAGACATACGGTATAGAAAATTGAAAATAGTTCCTCAAATATCAATTATAGATTATTTTCTCTATAAAACGAAATTTCAAAGCAAAATAATTAGAAATCTTCTATTTTGTACCCTTCTACAATAAAACGTACCTGCCTGTAAAGGCGTTTGGTTTAAACACGATACCAGACGTGTACCGAGTCCTTTTTGTACCCCAATCGTTTTTATTTTGTCTAGAAAACGAAATTTCAAAGCAAAATAATGGAAAATCTTCTATTTCGTTCGTTTCCAGAGTAAAACGTACCTGCCTGTAAAGGCGTTTGGTTTAAACACGATACCAGACATAAACTGAGTCCTTTTTGTACTCCAATCGTTTTTATTTTGTCTAGAAAACGAAATTTCAAAGCAAAATAATGAAAAATCTTCTATTTACTTCGCTTCCACAGTAAAATGTATCTGCTTGTAAAGGCGTTTGGTTTAAACATGATGCTAGACATAAACTGAGTCCTTTTTGTACACCAATCGTTTTTATTTTGTGTAGAAAACGAAATTTCAAAGCAAAATAATGAAAAATCTTCTATTTACTTCGCTTCCACAGTAAAATGTATCTGCTTGTAAAGGCGTTTGGTTTAAACATGATGCCAGACGTGTACTGAGTCCTTTTCGTACACCAATCGTTTTTATTTTGTCTAGAAAACGAAATTTCAAAACAAAATCAAGAGAAATCTTCTATTTTGTTCCCTTCCAGATTGAAACGTGGCTGCTTGTATAGGCGTTTGGTTTAAACATGATACCAGACATAAACTGAGTCCTTTTTGTACACCAATCGTTTTTATTTTGTGTAGAAAACGAAATTTCAATGCAAAATAATGAGAAATCTTCTATTTCGTTCGTTTCCAGAGTAAAATGTACCTGCTTGTAAAGGCGTTTGGTTTAAACATGATGCCAGACATAAACTGAGTCCTTTTTGTACCCCAATCGTTTTTATTTTGTCTAGAAAACGAAATTTGAAAGCAAAATAATGAAAAATCTTCTATTTCGTTCGTTTCCAGAGTAAAATGTACCTGCTTGTAAAAGCGTTTGGTTTAAACATGATGCCAGACATAAACTGAGTCCTTTTTGTACCCCAATCGTTTTTATTTTGTCTAGAAAACGAAATTTGAAAGCAAAATAATGAAAAATCTTCTATTTCGTTCGTTTCCAGAGTAAAATGTACCTGCTTGTAAAAGCGTTTGGTTTAAACATGATGCCAGACATAAACTGAGTCCTTTTTGTACCCCAATCGTTTTTATTTTGTCTAGAAAACGAAATTTGAAAGCAAAATAATGAAAAATCTTCTATTTACTTCGCTTCCACAGTAAAATGTATCTGCTTGTAAAGGCGTTTGGTTTAAACATGATGCCAGACGTGTACTGAGTCCTTTTTTACACCAATCGTTTTTATTTTGTCTAGAAAACGAAATTTCAAAGCAAAATAATGAGAAATCTTCTATTTCGTTCGTTTCCAGAGTAAAATGTACCTGCTTGTAAAGGCGTTTGATTTAAACATGATGCCAGACATAAACTGAGTCCTTTTTGTACCCCAATCGTTTTTATTTTGTCTAGAAAACGAAATTTCAAAGCAAAATAATGAGAAATCTTCTATTTCGTTCGTTTCCAGAGTAAAATGTACGTGCTTGTAAAGGCGTTTGGTTTAAACACGATACCAGACATAAACTGAGTCCTTTTTGTACACCAATCGTTTTTATTTTGTGTAGAAAACGAAATTTCAATGCAAAATAATGAGAAATCTTCTATTTCGTTCGTTTCCAGAGTAAAATGTACCTGCTTGTAAAGGCGTTTGATTTAAACATGATGCCAGACATAAACTGAGTCCTTTTTGTACCCCAATCGTTTTTATTTTGTCTAGAAAACGAAATTTCAAAGCAAAATAATGAAAAATCTTCTATTTACTTCGCTTCCACAGTAAAATGTATCTGCTTGTAAAGGCGTTTGGTTTAAACATGATGCCAGACGTGTACTGAGTCCTTTTTTACATCAATCGTTTTTATTTTGTCTAGAAAACGAAATTTCAAAGCAAAATAATGAAAAATCTTCTATTTACTTCGCTTCCACAGTAAAATGTACCTGCTTGTAAAGGCGTTTGGTTTAAACATGATGCCAGACATAAACTGAGTCCTTTTTGTACCCCAATCGTTTTTATTTTGTCTAGAAAACGAAATTTGAAAGCAAAATAATGAAAAATCTTCTATTTCGTTCGTTTCCACTGTAAAATGTATCTGCTTTTAAAGGCGTTTGGTTTAAACATGATGCCAGACGTGTACTGAGTCCTTTTTGTACACCAATCGTTTTTATTTTGTCTAGAAAACGAAATTTCAAAACAAAATCAAGAGAAATCTTCTATTTTGTTCCCTTCCAGATTGAAACGTGGCTGCTTGTATAGGCGTTTGGTTTAATCATGATACCAGACATAAACTGAGTCCTTTTTGTACACCAATCGTTTTTATTTTGTGTAGAAAACGAAATTTCAATGCAAAATAATGAGAAATCTTCTATTTCGTTCGTTTCCAGAGTAAAATGTACCTGCTTGTAAAGGCGTTTGGTTTAAACATGATGCCAGACGTGTACTGAGTCCTTTTTGTACACCAATCGTTTTTATTTTGTCTAGAAAACGAAATTTGAAAGCAAAATAATGAAAAATCTTCTATTTCGTTCGTTTCCAGAGTAAAATGTACCTGCTTGTAAAAGCGTTTGGTTTAAACATGATGCCAGACATAAACTGAGTCCTTTTTGTACACCAATCGTTTTTATTTTGTCTAGAAAACGAAATTTGAAAGCAAAATAATGAAAAATCTTCTATTTCGTTCGTTTCCACAGTAAAATGTACGTGCTTGTAAAGGCGTTTGGTTTAAACACGATACCAGACATGAACTGAGTGCTTTTTGTACATACTGAACGTCCTGCAATGTTCCTTATACATGTAGGACCAGACCCAACGATATAGATGAATCAGTTATGTTCAAATGTTTTTAAAAGACATCGCTGATTGATGTGGTGGGCAAAATCGTCTCTACAATGTTAATAATTGATAAGCAGTAGCTAGGAAATATTGATACGTAGTTCACTGTTTTAACATGACTCTAAGCATTAAAAGAAAAAGATTAGACGAAGCGTCGTTGCCGGAAGATCTAAAGTACTTCGCTATGAGAAAACTCAGACGTAGTTCAATAAAATTTCTGTTTAAAATGAACCAATCAACGATTTTATTAGTTAGAAATTACTCATTATAATTCCGTATCCATCTACGTATTCTAATTTCTTGGTAGATTACAAGAAGATAATTTTTACCCTCGCACGAAGCCCCTCCTTTCCTCCTAGTTATATTTCTTAATACGTTTCTCGTTACACTCTGTGAAATCCGTTGAATTATCGTCCATTTTCGATACAATGCTTCAATGAAAACCGTTTTATATGGGCAGAATATTTTATAGATTGCTTGTATATACTACACAAAGAAGAATTCCATCTCGAGAGACTATTAAAGATATTTAACACGTTAATAAATTTTCATTGTTATGTTGATTTCGAAATATTAATGGTTCTCTAGATACCCGGCGTTATAATTATTAGAAAGTGAAATATATCGTAATATCAATCAGAATTGAACACACTTCACCAAGAAACAAGGTAAAAGATATACATTTCTATTATTTTTTATCTGGAAGTGATACCATTATAGTCATAGTAAATCGAAAGGTCCACATTCACCTTCCAATACGTTGGATTAAAACTGGAACTTTCCCTAAATTCATTTATAGAAATTAAAATCTGGCAAAAAATAGCATACCAGAGATATAAATTCTTTGGTTTTAGAATGTGAGATGATTATCGTTGCCAGAAATCTTCTATTTCGTTCGCTTCCAGAGTGAAACGTACCTGCTTATAAAGGCGTTTGGTTTAAACATGATACCAGACGTGTACTGAGTCCTTTTTGTACCCCAATCGTTTTCATTTTCTCTAGAAAATGAAATTTCAAAGCGAAACAAAGAGAAATATTCTATTTCGTTCCCTTCTAGAGTGAAACGTACCTGCCTTTAGAAGCGTTTGGTTTAAACATGATACCATACATGAACTGAGTCCTTTTTGTACCCCAATCGTTTCTATTTTCTCTAGAAAACGAGATTTCAAAACAAAATCAAGAGAAATCTTCTATTTTGTTCCCTTCCAGATTGAAACGTGGCTGCTTGTATAGGCGTTTGGTTTAAACATGATACCAGACGTGTACTGAGTCCTTTTTGAACTCCAATCGTTTCTATTTTCTCTAGAAAACGAAATTTAAAAGCAAAATAAAAAGAAATCTTCTATTTCGTTCGATTTCAGAGTAAAATGTACCTGCTTATAAAGGCGTTTGGTTTAAACATGATACCAGACGTGTACCGAGTCCTTTTTGTACCTCAATCGTTTCTATTTTCTCTAGAAAACGAGATTTCAAAACAAAATAATGATAAATTTTGTATTTGGTTCTCTTCCAAGTGTAGTGCTCATGAGTTTGAATGTCCTCTACGCAATATAATCTAGATCTAGCGTCTTCAAACACCTGAACACGCTAGACCTAGCAGATAATGCGACGTGCAGGTTTTGTTGTTTTTGTTTCACATGATAGAGAACCAGAAGTGTGTGTAGTTGTACCACTAAGACCACACGATGTGTCCAATCATACCAGCGATCAACGTTGGAAGTTTTGGAAGCATCATTTGGTACCGGCTTCACTTCTTCTAAAACAGAAAATTACTCAATTCTCTTTTCTCATGACCGTTCTTTCCCACCAAAAAACCTTTAACTCACGTAAATCTGCTTTTTATAATAATACAAAATGTTGTACGATATTTCCAAAATCGTTGGACATTTTGGACAACTTAAAAATTCGTTTTCTCAATTATTATTGCACCAAATTTACAAAACTTAATATCGATGAATAGAGGACTAAAATCCCTTTCCAACAAGGTACCACACGACCCCCCTTCTAATTCAAAACGTCCCCGATGGGGAGCTCATAATTCAAAGGGGGAGATTTGGTTGAAATTCGTCTTCATTAACGTTCTCTAAAAGTTCATCCAAATATCTTGGGTTCAGCGTAGTTATCTCATAGTCGAAAAACTGCAAATTACATCGTCGGTAATTACTGCGAGATCCAAGATTATGAGCAAGCCTCACAGTTTGGAATTAGAAGCTTAGAAAACACTTGGAGATTTAGTGAATAGTGCAAAGTATAGATTTTTCTACGTAGAGGTTTCTTAATGGATTAAAGCTTCCTTATGAATTTAGATCGAGGTTACCGGTACTAAATTAACCCCACCTGGAGGCACGATGTTAATCATACAAATTTTACAGTTAGAAATGATTTAAACAACATTTTTCTCAATAGGTGGATTGGAAAACGACTCACAGTTTGGTATTACAACCTTAGAAAACACTTGGAGATTTAGTGAATAGTGCAAAGTACAGATTTTTCTACGTAGAGGTTTCTTAATGGGTTAAAGCTTCCTTATGAATTTAGATCGAGGTTACCGGTACTAAATTAACCCCACCTGGAGGCACGATGTTAATCATCCAAATGTTACAGTTAGAAATGATTAAAACGACATTTTTCTCAAATAGGTGGATTGGAAAACGACTCACAGTTTGGTATTACAACCTTAGAAAACACTTGGAGATTTAGTGAATAGTGCAAAGTACAGATTTTTCTACGTAGAGGTTTCTTAATGGGTTGAAGCTCCCTTATGAATTTAGATCGAGGTTACCGGTACTAAATTAACCCCACCTGGAGGCACGATGTTAATCATACAAATTTTACAGTTAGAAATGATTTAAACGACATTTTTCTCGATAGGTGGATTGGAAAACGACTCACACTTTGGTATTACAACCTTAGAAAACACTTGGAGATTTAGTGAATAGTGCAAAGTACAGATTTTTCTACGTAGAGGTTTCTTAATGGGTTGAAGCTCCCTTATGGATTTAGATCGAGGTTACCGGTACTAAATTAACCCCACCTGGAGGCACGATGTTAATCATACAAATTTTACAGTTAGAAATGATTAAAACGACATTTTTCTCAAATAGGTGGATTGGAAAACGACTCACAGTTTGGTATTAAAACCTTAGAAAAAACTTGGAGATTTAGTGAATAGTGCAAAGTACAGATTTTTCTACGTAGAGGTTTCTTAATGGGTTAAAGCTTCCTTATGAATTTAGATCGAGGTTACCGGTACTAAATTAACCCCACCTGGAGGCACGATGTTAATCATCCAAATGTTACAGTTAGAAATGATTAAAACGACATTTTTCTCAAATAGGTGGATTGGAAAACGACTCACAGTTTGGTATTAAAACCTTAGAAAAAACTTGGAGATTTAGTGAATAGTGCAAAGTACAGATTTTTCTACGTAGAGGTTTCTTAATGGATTAAAGCTTCCTTATGAATTTAGATCGAGGTTACCGGTACTAAATTAACCCCACCTGGAGGCACGATGTTAATCATACAAATTTTACAGTTAGAAATGATTTAAACAACATTTTTCTCAATAGGTGGATTGGAAAACGACTCACAGTTTGGTATTACAACCTTAGAAAACACTTGGAGATTTAGTGAATAGTGCAAAGTACAGATTTTTCTACGTAGAGGTTTCTTAATGGGTTAAAGCTTCCTTATGAATTTAGATCGAGGTTACCGGTACTAAATTAACCCCACCTGGAGGCACGATGTTAATCATCCAAATGTTACAGTTAGAAATGATTAAAACGACATTTTTCTCAAATAGGTGGATTGGAAAACGACTCACAGTTTGGTATTAAAACCTTAGAAAAAACTTGGAGATTTAGTGAATAGTGCAAAGTACAGATTTTTCTACGTAGAGGTTTCTTAATGGATTAAAGCTTCCTTATGAATTTAGATCGAGGTTACCGGTACTAAATTAACCCCACCTGGAGGCACGATGTTAATCATCCAAATGTTACAGTTAGAAATGATTAAAACGACATTTTTCTCAAATAGGTGGATTGGAAAACGACTCACAGTTTGGTATTAAAACCTTAGAAAAAACTTGGAGATTTAGTGAATAGTGCAAAGTACAGATTTTTCTACGTAGAGGTTTCTTAATGGATTAAAGCTTCCTTATGAATTTAGATCGAGGTTACCGGTACTAAATTAACCTCACCTGGAGGCACGATGTTAATCATACAAATTTTACAGTTAGAAATGATTTAAACAACATTTTTCTCAATAGGTGGATTGGAAAACGACTCACAGTTTGGTATTACAACCTTAGAAAACACTTGGAGATTTAGTGAATAGTGCAAAGTACAGATTTTTCTACGTAGAGGTTTCTTAATGGATTAAAGCTCCCTTATGGATTCAGACCGAGGTTACCGGTACTAAATTAACCTCACCTGGAGGCACGATGTTAATCATCCAAATGTTACAGTTAGAAATGATTAAAACGACATTTTTCTCGATAGGTGGATTGGAAAACGACTCACAGTTTGGTATTACAACCTTAGAAAACACTTGGAGATTTAGTGAATAGTGCAAAGTACAGATTTTTCCACGTAGAGGTTTCTTAATGGATTAAAACTCCCTTATGGATTCAGACCGAGGTTACCGGTACTAAATTAACCTCACCTGGAGGCACGATGTTAATCATCCAAATGTTACAGTTAGAAATGATTTAAACGACATTTCTCTCGATAGGTGGATTGGAAAACAACTCACAGTTTGGTATTACAACTTTGGAAAACACTTGGAGATTTAGTGAATAGTGCAAAGTACAGATTTTTCTACGTAGAGGTTTCTTAATGGGTTAAAGCTCCCTTATGGATTCAGATCGAGGTTACCGGTACTAAATTAACCTCACCTGGAGGCACGATGTTAATCATACAAATGTTACAGTTAGAAATGATTTAAACGACATTTCTCTCGATAGGTGGATTGGAAAACAACTCACAGTTTGGTATTACAACTTTGGAAAACACTTGGAGATTTAGTGAATAGTGCAAAGTACAGATTTTTCTACGTAGAGGTTTCTTAATGGGTTAAAGCTCCCTTATGGATTCAGATCGAGGTTACCGGTACTAAATTAACCTCACCTGGAGGCACGATGTTAATCATCCAAATGTTACAGTTAGAAATGATTTAAACGACATTTCTCTCGATAGGTGGATTGGAAAACAACTCACAGTTTGGTATTACAACTTTGGAAAACACTTGGAGATTTAGTGAATAGTGCAAAGTACAGATTTTTCTACGTAGAGGTTTCTTAATGGGTTAAAGCTCCCTTATGGATTCAGATCGAGGTTACCGGTACTAAATTAACCTCACCTGGAGGCACGATGTTAATCATCCAAATGTTACAGTTAGAAATGATTTAAACGACATTTCTCTCGATAGGTGGATTGGAAAACAACTCACAGTTTGGTATTGCAACTTTGGAAAACACTTGGAGATTTAGTGAATAGTGCAAAGTACAGATTTTTCTACGTAGAGGTTTCTTAATGGGTTAAAGCTCCCTTATGGATTCAGATCGAGGTTACCGGTACTAAATTAACCTCACCTGGAGGCACGATGTTAATCATACAAATGTTACAGTTAGAAATGATTTAAACGACATTTCTCTCGATAGGTGGATTGGAAAACAACTCACAGTTTGGTATTACAACTTTGGAAAACACTTGGAGATTTAGTGAATAGTGCAAAGTACAGATTTTTCTACGTAGAGGTTTCTTAATGGGTTAAAGCTCCCTTATGGATTCAGATCGAGGTTACCGGTACTAAATTAACCTCACCTGGAGGCACGATGTTAATCATACAAATGTTACAGTTAGAAATGATTTAAACGACATTTCTCTCGATAGGTGGATTGGAAAACAACTCACAGTTTGGTATTACAACTTTGGAAAACACTTGGAGATTTAGTGAATAGTGCAAAGTACAGATTTTTCTACGTAGAGGTTTCTTAATGGGTTGAAGCTCCCTTATGGATTCAGACCGAGGTTACTGGTACTAAATTAACCTCACCTGGAGGCACGATGTTAATCATCCAAATGTTACAGTTAGAAATGATTAAAACGACATTTTTCTCGATAGGTGGATTGGAAAACGACTCACACTTTGGTATTACAACCTTAGAAAACACTTGGAGATTTAGTGAATAGTGCAAAGTACAGATTTTTCTACGTAGAGGTTTCTTAATGGGTTGAAGCTCCCTTATGGATTTAGATCGAGGTTACCGGTACTAAATTAACCTCACCTGGAGGCACGATATTAATCATCCAAATGTTACAGTTAGAAATGATTAAAACGACATTTTTCTCAAATAGGTGGATTGGAAAACGACTCACACTTTGGTATTAAAACCTTAGAAAAAACTTGGAGATTTAGTGAATAGTGCAAAGTACAGATTTTTCTACGTAGAGGTTTCTTAATGGGTTGAAGCTCCCTTATGGATTTAGATCGAGGTTACCGGTACTAAATTAACCTCACCTGGAGGCACGATGTTAATCATCCAAATGTTACAGTTAGAAATGATTAAAACGACATTTTTCTCAAATAGGTGGATTGGAAAACGACTCACACTTTGGTATTAAAACCTTAGAAAAAACTTGGAGATTTAGTGAATAGTGCAAAGTACAGATTTTTCTACGTAGAGGTTTCTTAATGGGTTGAAGCTCCCTTATGGATTTAGATCGAGGTTACCGGTACTAAATTAACCTCACCTGGAGGCACGATATTAATCATCCAAATGTTACAGTTAGAAATGATTAAAACGACATTTTTCTCAAATAGGTGGATTGGAAAACGACTCACACTTTGGTATTAAAACCTTAGAAAAAACTTGGAGATTTAGTGAATAGTGCAAAGTACAGATTTTTCTACGTAGAGGTTTCTTAATGGGTTGAAGCTCCCTTATGGATTTAGATCGAGGTTACCGGTACTAAATTAACCTCACCTGGAGGCACGATGTTAATCATCCAAATGTTACAGTTAGAAATGATTAAAACGACATTTTTCTCAAATAGGTGGATTGGAAAACGACTCACACTTTGGTATTAAAACCTTAGAAAAAACTTGGAGATTTAGTGAATAGTGCAAAGTACAGATTTTTCTACGTAGAGGTTTCTTAATGGGTTGAAGCTCCCTTATGGATTTAGATCGAGGTTACCGGTACTAAATTAACCTCACCTGGAGGCACGATGTTAATCATCCAAATGTTACAGTTAGAAATGATTAAAACGACATTTTTCTCAAATAGGTGGATTGGAAAACGACTCACACTTTGGTATTAAAACCTTAGAAAAAACTTGGAGATTTAGTGAATAGTGCAAAGTACAGATTTTTCTACGTAGAGGTTTCTTAATGGGTTGAAGCTCCCTTATGGATTTAGATCGAGGTTACCGGTACTAAATTAACCTCACCTGGAGGCACGATGTTAATCATCCAAATGTTACAGTTAGAAATGATTAAAACGACATTTTTCTCAAATAGGTGGATTGGAAAACGACTCACACTTTGGTATTAAAACCTTAGAAAAAACTTGGAGATTTAGTGAATAGTGCAAAGTACAGATTTTTCTACGTAGAGGTTTCTTAATGGGTTGAAGCTCCCTTATGGATTTAGATCGAGGTTACCGGTACTAAATTAACCTCACCTGGAGGCACGATGTTAATCATCCAAATGTTACAGTTAGAAATGATTAAAACGACATTTTTCTCAAATAGGTGGATTGGAAAACGACTCACACTTTGGTATTAAAACCTTAGAAAAAACTTGGAGATTTAGTGAATAGTGCAAAGTACAGATTTTTCTACGTAGAGGTTTCTTAATGGGTTGAAGCTCCCTTATGGATTTAGATCGAGGTTACCGGTACTAAATTAACCTCACCTGGAGGCACGATGTTAATCATCCAAATGTTACAGTTAGAAATGATTAAAACGACATTTTCTCAATAGGTGGATTGGAAAACGACTCACAGTTTGGTATTACAACCTTAGAAAACACTTGGAGATTTAATAAGGTGCTAAATCAACCTCACCTGGACCTGGAGGCAGATGTTCTAGTTCTAAGAACATCGACTTTTAATTATGAAACACAATTTTTACTCCTTTTAGTAGGTTCGAAAGTCGTTGTTTTTACAACTAAAAAACTTTGAAATTATTCACAATCATATCTATACGTGTTTTTTGAAATGTATCTACTTGATTCGATAGATTTTTTAATCTTGTACCTTGTGGAATGGTTATTTTAGGTTTTTAGAGCAATTCGACTGGTCAAAGTTTTTTATACAAATGGAAATATGTCTGGTAAACCATGTAGAAAAGTTTTTATACAAGATACATTATAGTATAGAATTATTAAAATAAACATATTGAGTTATCTACGCTATTAATTGACATAAAATTGATTATTGGACACAAATAATCTGTCGATTCGTACTACTACTAAACAAATAATGATACAACTCCCACAAATTCCCAAATAATTGCCAATACCATGCAATTTGCTCTATGCATATATATATTTATTGGCGATGTTTCCATTTTGATAAATTCATTGTTAACCAAAAGCTTGGAAAATGAAATAGACGGGGATTGAAAATTTGTTTGTTTTTCCGCGGTAGACGAAAAAAAAAAATCTCAAACTAGCAGAATATTCTCGTTATAGAGAAGGTAAATCAATCCCTGGTATTTGAACAGTATTTTTGTTATTCTCTGTATTAATTTCTAGCTGTATAACGAGGTTTGTTTTTGAAATGAGGAAATTGCTACTAAATCAGCGACGAAATTTTCATTTCCATGTAAAAAATACGCGGAATTTCCATTAGAATCCTTATGATTCGCAAACAAATGATAAGTAATTGAATTTAGTTACCACTTCAGTTAACAAATCGTTGAAATTTAGACGAGATTAAGCTTCTATATAATATACAAGGTAGATCTAGAAAGTACAATAAGACAATTAAAAGAAATCTGCAGTTTAATATGACATAATGAGGTGGATTTACACCGAAAACTGAATAAAATAACTAGTTTTCAAACTGAGTAAACTATGAAACAAATTTAATATGAAATTAACCAGGAAGCTGCACACTAAACATCATAGGAAGGTCAAAACGACGAACAGATCTCAACCAAAGTTACATATAGCGAAAATTTACATTTTTCAAGATTAATTTATTAATAAAACTCAGTTATGTTGATTTTATACCAATGGAATTGAAAAAAAAATCTTTGTAGGCTTAAAGCGTAAAGATTCGCTTTCTCAGAGATTATGAAACTAGTTTTGAACCTAATAGATGTGAATAAAAGTATAAAAAATTGTTTCTACGTATTTTTATCTAAACAAACAAACCCTCTAAACAGTTTTTTCCTATAAAGACTGTGCAGACGATATTGAAATGGATGGTATCTTCTTCAATATCATCCAGGAAGTAGAAAAAGGTTGAAGTCTACGAAATGGGTCTGAATTTAGATGAAACCAAGGTGGTTTCAGTCACATGAAACACTGAAAATATGTGAAAACTATACGTAGAGATGAGGAAAATTAGACGTTAGACATCTATGTAATAAACACGCATTCAGAATATCTCAAAGAAAGTCTCAACAATCATCGTTATGCAAAAATAAACAGCAGCAACCCTCCAGGACTGTAGCTCTCGAATTTCCAAGTTCCAGATGTATCTTTTTACCTTATATTACAAAAAAAGGCACATCAACCCTCATGGTGTGTAAATAAACAACAACAACCCCTCATATTTTAGTCTAAATCTGCTGTAAGTCAGTCGGGGATTGAGATTTCGTATTTATAAGTATCTGACGTGCCTACAGACTTTTTCGTGACTAATTTTTCGATAAAAACAGATAAAACAGATTGAATTCTTGTATTGTAATAACATTTATTTCGAAATTTTGATATTAAATCGTTTTTTGAAACTTATTTGAGTACCTTGCATTAAAAACAACACCCCAACAATCATCGTTATGTAAAAATAAACAGCAACAACCCTCCAGGACTGGAGCTCTCGAATTTTCAAGTTCCAAATTTGTCTTTGTACCTTATATCTCAAAAAAAGGCACAACAACCCTCATGGTGTGTAAATAAACAACAACAACCCCTCATATTTTAGTCTAAATCTGCTGTAAGTCAGTCGGGGATTGAGATTTCGTATTTGTAAGTAACTGACTTGTCTACAGACTTTTTCGTGACTAATTTTTCGATAAAAACAGATAAAACAGATTGAATTCTTGTATTGTAATAACATTTATTTCGAAATTTTGATATTAAATCGTTTTTTGAAACTTATTTGAGTACCTTGCATTAAAAACAAAACCCCAACAATCATCGTTATGTAAAAATAAACAGCAACAACCCTCCAGGCCTGCAGCTCTCGAATTTTCAAGTTCCAAATGTGTCTTTGTACCTTATATCTCAAAAAAAGGCACAACAACCCTCGTGATGTGTAAATAAACAACAACAACCCCCCAAATTTTAGTCTAAATCTGCTGTAAGTCAGTCAGGGATTGAGATTTCGTATTTATAAGTATCTGACTTGTCTACAGACTTTTTCGTGACTAATTTTTCGAAAATAACCGAATTTTCTATGGGTAACGATATAAAACAGATTGAATTCTTGTATTGTAATAACATTTGTTTCAAAATTTTATGATATTACATCGTTTTTTAAAACTTGTTGTTTGAGTACTTTGCTTTTTTTTACATTTTGGTGTCTTTGATTGTGTCTGTTGAAGATTTATGTTTGTGTTATAGCCACCCACTTGACGTCCTGGACAGGTTTAGTGTCTTAAACACTATTATCTTCCATAAAGGTGTCCCGTGGACAACTAACTATAAAATTGATGGGGTATTGGACGCAAAATGCGGGTAGGTATACAAGGATTCTTTGTTTTGTCGTTTAGCAGATGATTTAAAGCGATTTCGGGTACAAAATACACCGTATTGTGGGTGTATGTTTACGAGTTTCAAACATTCTTTTTTTCACTAACAAATATATACTGTAAATAAAAAAAATACTGGATTTTTATAACCGATTTTCTTTATTTTAATTACTTTTTTGATATCCTACTTATAAATCAGTTTCAAAATCATTTTCTCAAGATATTTCTGTTTATTTTTCCAACTTTCGGTCTTTCTAGAGCTTTTTTAAGCTCACAATACACCTTATTCTCAAATTTTCTAACCATATGCTTTTAATAAGTCTCCTTGATTGATAAAACCAAATTTTTGTCTTTTCTGATGTCATATTAAAACGTTGACGTGTCTTTCAGCCTTTATATCTTTTTTTTTTCCTTTTTTTCTTTGCTTTTTTTGAAGATAAGTCTGACGCGCGTTTCGACGAGACTGAGAACTGTTCATACAACCACTACACCAAGTCTAGCGACTTCAGATGTTGTTTAAGGCGAAAAAAATGAATATTGTAGACAACTAGCTTACTAATTGATTAAAATATTGTCCGGAAAGGATCGTACGACATCTTTTTATTTGTAAATATTTTAGTTTAGTAATTAATGATTTTACAAATTTTATTTTCGATATTTTTGTTCAGCATCGTATTTGACGCTACCAAGTTTTTTGTACTGTGAATAAATTAACGGAATTAGTTTTTTAATTATATTAAAGAATCCGTAGCGAAATCAAAGTATTCGATTTTCGCCTTTAAGAGCCTCTAGACGAAATCCGTTCGAAACAATACCCAAAATGAGTAGACAATATTTAAATCAAAACTACAACGAGATAATATCTGATTTGTGGGCATTTTTTTAATATAATCATACAATCATTATATTAAATGTAACCATTATAGTGGCCTTGGTAAATTGAATTGAAAAAAAACAAGATAGAAATGACCTTCAGGGGCGGTGCAAGAAATATTCTCCACGTACTACATTCTGAAATCAATATTAGTTATTTGAAAATTATTATTTTTGAACGCTCTGTATAAACAGACGAAATCGATATTAATTATTTCGAAATTATTTTTTTTGAACGCTCTGTATAAACAGACGAAATCGATATTAATTATTTCGAAATTATTTTTTTTGAACGCTCTGTATAAACAGACGAAATCGATATTAATTATTTCGAAATTATTATTTTTGAACGCTCTGTATAAACAGACGAAATCGATATTAATTATTTCGAAATTATTTTTTTTGAACGCTCTGTATAAACAGACGAAATCGATATTAATTATTTCGAAATTATTATTTTTGAACGCTCTGTATAAACTGGCGAAATCGATATTAATTATTTCGAAATTATTATTTTTGAACGCTCTGTATAAACAGACGAAATCGATATTAATTATTTCGAAATTATTATTTTTGAACGCTCTGTATAAACAGACGAAATCGATATTAATTATTTCGAAATTATTATTTTTGAACGCTCTGTATAAACAGACGAAATCGATATTAATTATTTCGAAATTATTATTTTTGAACGCTCTGTATAAACAGACGAAATCGATATTAATTATTTCGAAATTATTATTTTTGAACGCTCTGTATAAACAGACGAAATCGATATTAATTATTTCGAAATTATTATTTTTGAACGCTCTGTATAAACTGGCGAAATCGATATTAATTATTTCGAAATAATTATTTTTGAACGCTCTGTATAAACAGACGAAATCGATATTAATTATTTCGAAATTATTATTTTTGAACGCTCTGTATAAACAGACGAAATCGATATTAATTATTTCGAAATTATTTTTTTTGAACGCTCTGTATAAACAGACGAAATCGATATTAATTATTTCGAAATTATTTTTTTTGAACGCTCTGTATAAACAGACGAAATCGATATTAATTATTTCGAAATTATTATTTTTGAACGCTCTGTATAAACAGACGAAATCGATATTAATTATTTCGAAATTATTATTTTTGAACGCTCTGTATAAACTGGCGAAATCGATATTAATTATTTCGAAATTATTTTTTTTGAACGCTCTGTATAAACTGGCGAAATCGATATTAATTATTTCGAAATTATTATTTTTGAACGCTCTGTATAAACAGACGAAATCGATATTAATTATTTCGAAATTATTATTTTTGAACGCTCTGTATAAACAGACGAAATCGATATTAATTATTTCGAAATTATTTTTTTTGAACGCTCTGTATAAACTGGCGAAATCGATATTAATTATTTCGAAATTATTTTTTTTGAACGCTCTGTATAAACTGGCGAAATCGATATTAATTATTTCGAAATTATTATTTTTGAACGCTCTGTATAAACAGACGAAATCGATATTAATTATTTCGAAATTATTATTTTTGAACGCTCTGTATAAACAGACGAAATCGATATTAATTATTTCGAAATTATTATTTTTGAACGCTCTGTATAAACAGACGAAATCGATATTAATTATTTCGAAATTATTTTTTTTGAACGCTCTGTATAAACTGGCGAAATCGATATTAATTATTTCGAAATTATTATTTTTGAACGCTCTGTATAAACAGACGAAATCGATATTAATTATTTCGAAATTATTTTTTTTGAACGCTCTGTATAAACTGGCGAAATCGATATTAATTATTTCGAAATTATTATTTTTGAACGCTCTGTATAAACTGGCGAAATCGATATTAATTATTTCGAAATTATTTTTTTTGAACGCTCTGTATAAACTGGCGAAATCGATATTAATTATTTCGAAATTATTATTTTTGAACGCTCTGTATAAACAGACGAAATCGATATTAATTATTTCGAAATTATTTTTTTTGAACGCTCTGTATAAACAGACGAAATCGATATTAATTATTTCGAAATTATTATTTTTGAACGCTCTGTATAAACAGACGAAATCGATATTAATTATTTCGAAATTATTATTTTTGAACGCTCTGTATAAACAGACGAAATCGATATTAATTATTTCGAAATTATTATTTTTGAACGCTCTGTATAAACAGACGAAATCGATATTAATTATTTCGAAATTATTATTTTTGAACGCTCTGTATAAACAGACGAAATCGATATTAATTATTTCGAAATTATTATTTTTGAACGCTCTGTATAAACAGACGAAATCGATATTAATTATTTCGAAATTATTATTTTTGAACGCTCTGTATAAACAGACGAAATCGATATTAATTATTTCGAAATTATTATTTTTGAACGCTCTGTATAAACTGGCGAAATCGATATTAATTATTTCGAAATAATTATTTTTGAACGCTCTGTATAAACAGACGAAATCGATATTAATTATTTCGAAATTATTATTTTTGAACGCTCTGTATAAACAGACGAAATCGATATTAATTATTTCGAAATTATTATTTTTGAACGCTCTGTATAAACAGACGAAATCGATATTAATTATTTCGAAATTATTATTTTTGAACGCTCTGTATAAACAGACGAAATCGATATTAATTATTTCGAAATTATTATTTTTGAACGCTCTGTATAAACAGACGAAATCGATATTAATTATTTCGAAATTATTTTTTTTGAACGCTCTGTATAAACAGACGAAATCGATATTAATTATTTCGAAATTATTATTTTTGAACGCTCTGTATAAACAGACGAAATCGATATTAATTATTTCGAAATTATTATTTTTGAACGCTCTGTATAAACTGGCGAAATCGATATTAATTATTTCGAAATAATTATTTTTGAACGCTCTGTATAAACAGACGAAATCGATATTAATTATTTCGAAATTATTATTTTTGAACGCTCTGTATAAACAGACGAAATCGATATTAATTATTTCGAAATTATTATTTTTGAACGCTCTGTATAAACTGGCGAAATCGATATTAATTATTTCGAAATTATTATTTTTGAACGCTCTGTATAAACAGACGAAATCGATATTAATTATTTCGAAATTATTATTTTTGAACGCTCTGTATAAACTGGCGAAATCGATATTAATTATTTCGAAATTATTATTTTTGAACGCTCTGTATAAACTGGCGAAATCGATATTAATTATTTCGAAATAATTATTTTTGAACGCTCTGTATAAACAGACGAAATCGATATTAATTATTTCGAAATTATTATTTTTGAACGCTCTGTATAAACAGACGAAATCGATATTAATTATTTCGAAATTATTATTTTTGAACGCTCTGTATAAACTGGCGAAATCGATATTAATTATTTCGAAATTATTATTTTTGAACGCTCTGTATAAACTGGCGAAATCGATATTAATTATTTCGAAATAATTATTTTTGAACGCTCTGTATAAACAGACGAAATCGATATTAATTATTTCGAAATTATTATTTTTGAACGCTCTGTATAAACAGACGAAATCGATATTAATTATTTCGAAATTATTATTTTTGAACGCTCTGTATAAACTGGCGAAATCGATATTAATTATTTCGAAATTATTATTTTTGAACGCTCTGTATAAACTGGCGAAATCGATATTAATTATTTCGAAATTATTATTTTTGAACGCTCTGTATAAACTGGCGAAATCGATATTAATTATTTCGAAATTATTATTTTTGAACGCTCTGTATAAACTGGCGAAATCGATATTAATTATTTCGAAATTATTATTTTTGAACGCTCTGTATAAACTGGCGAAATCGATATTAATTATTTCGAAATAATTATTTTTGAACGCTCTGTATAAACAGACGAAATCGATATTAATTATTTCGAAATTATTATTTTTGAACGCTCTGTATAAACAGACGAAATCGATATTAATTATTTCGAAATTATTATTTTTGAACGCTCTGTATAAACTGGCGAAATCGATATTAATTATTTCGAAATTATTATTTTTGAACGCTCTGTATAAACAGACGAAATCGATATTAATTATTTCGAAATTATTATTTTTGAACGCTCTGTATAAACTGGCGAAATCGATATTAATTATTTCGAAATTATTATTTTTGAACGCTCTGTATAAACTGGCGAAATCGATATTAATTATTTCGAAATAATTATTTTTGAACGCTCTGTATAAACAGACGAAATCGATATTAATTATTTCGAAATTATTATTTTTGAACGCTCTGTATAAACAGACGAAATCGATATTAATTATTTCGAAATTATTATTTTTGAACGCTCTGTATAAACTGGCGAAATCGATATTAATTATTTCGAAATTATTATTTTTGAACGCTCTGTATAAACAGACGAAACTATAAAGGTTATCTCTTTATAGTATTAAATTGCAGACATGAGAATACGAGGGGTTTTAGAAAAGTAAGTGTTTCTATTTTTTGGAATTACACAAAGACTTTTTGTAATAACTTTTAATAATCGATTTTTGTTTTTTATTAGTTAATTATAAGTTGATCTTAGATACTTTAGATCATTTTTTGCGTTATTAAAGTTTTATTTTGCAAGTAAACAAAGCTGAATCATCATCATTCGGTATTTACATTTAGTGCAAAGTAATTGATTATTTCAGTGTGTTTGCTGGTCGAGAATATCGTTAATTTTTGATTCTTTTGGTATCCAGAAGTACAAAATTTTCGGTAAAATCCATTAGTAAAAATACCTCTCGCAAATTATGTCGTATCTTTTTGGAAAAAAAAAACTTGTTCAATAGATTCAAAATTCTGACTCTATCTTCCTTATGCATCTTTGAATTTGCCTAATTTATAAGCACGGTTCAGAATTAGTTGAGGGCTCAATAGTTTACAATGAGAAAAAAATGCACAATCATTTGCTAATCGAAATCAAATCGAATAATTTGAAGGCATATTTACTGGAAAGTGTATAATTTTGTTATTCATTGAAGTTTCCTTTTTGTATATTGAAATTTTATTTTATTTGTATCTTTATTTATGTATTTTTATGTTTGTTTTTTAGTTTTTACAATATTACAACGAATTGTATCCATTTTTGACATGAAATATTGGTTGTCGCGGGCCGTATCCGGCCCGCGGGATTTATTTTATAGACCCCTCGTTCAATAAAACGTTGCCATATCGCTCGTATTGTTGTTAATCTCGTGATTCGTTTCGGTTTACCTTATTTTCCACTATTTTTAATAAAATATCTAACAATGGAATTCTTTGGCACATTAAAATTCTTTATTTGGATTTGATACATTGAATAGGGACGGTTTTTGGCTTAGGCGTTTCCTAAATGCCCGGAAAATGTGCAAATAATAACCCGGTTCTTCGATTCCATTAGTAAAATCACAACAAGTGGATTTTTTTTGTATGAATGCCTCTCTTTCAAAAGCTGAAAGTCATTCAGCAAAATCAAATTTTATAGTCAGGGGGTTTGTGAGTGAATTTTAAATCTTTTAGCGAATCCAATCCGGAAAATTAGTTAAACACGATGATTCGAAATGGTATTTCATCACCAAAATCAAAAACAATCATTTCATTTCATTTTTTGACTAAAACGAATGTTTCAAATAGCTACAAACAACTCAAATAGCACTAGTATGTCAGATTTGACGTTTTTCATCAATTTGGTGACATTCGGTTGTAATAGAAATTTCCAAAATTCCAAAATTCCAAAATGCTTTCGTTAAAAGTTGAATCATCAACTTAGATTCGTCTTAACCGTGATTATTCTTTTAGATTCGACCTCGACCAACTTTTCGAATCAATCGATAAAAGTTCTCAGACTATAAACACCGTGACGGGTCACATTAAAGCATTCGCTTTGTTCTTGGAGCCCTAATGGAATTGATTCATACAAAATTTGTTGTTCCGTTGCATAATGAAAATGAAAAACGGTTTTTCATAATAGATTTTGACAGAACGCGTCAATGTTCAGATAAAATAAATCCTGAATGTACGATTTCATACATCCACTAATGGATTTTGATAACGAATAACTAAATAGAGATTCAGGACCCCGAGACGAAAGTAACCTGGTCCAATGTCTCATTTTTTCTACAGAAATTGCTGAGCTGACATCGGCACTCAATAAGTCGTGCGACTGACACACAGATGGAGCTGCGATTGTCGAAACGTGGCATCGAGGCATCCACAAATTGACAACAGGAAGTTTTTTTCAAAATTTACTCACAGTCGATGAAAATCGACGACGTGTTAATGATTCAGAGCAGTATTTGGAAACGTTTAAATGTAATAAATCAGATTTTTTGCATCGATATGTGACCATAGATCTATTAGTTCACTCCGAGATCAAAACCATCATGATTTGAGTGGACTGCAGTCGGTGAACTACGTTCTAAGCGTCCGAAGACATAATAATCAACTGGGGAGGTTGTAACTTTAGTATTTAGGGGTGCAAACGGGATATTTGTTTTCTAAAAGAAAAAAACTGAAGGATAGTTGATAATTTCAAACTTTTTTCACGTTTTTTTCACTTTAAACTTTGTTTAGAAATAATATTATTGAAAGCCTCAATCAGTTAATCAAAAAATAAAAATAAATTAAGTTGAAATGAGTTTTGTGAAGCGTATATTTTTGAAAATCTATCTCCAATGTTAAAATAATTTTATTTCCATATTATAAATTTGTAATATCGAAATAGAAACTTTTTAAATCGATACCGACTGGGTGTGTGTGTATATATATATACACATATTTATTTATTAAATATTTGATATTCCACTGAATAAAGTATAAGTCGAAAATATGCATACTTATATTACATAATATGTCTTTTCATGTTTCACCCAGGTTCACATATCTTGAGTTATATTAAATTTTGAAGCTTTTATTCTCAATTTAAGCTACAGCTTGATATAGCTGCTAGTCATAAAGGCCCTCGGTGACAATAAAAACAAAATAAACATGCGAATTCTTTTCCGAACTGCTTTATATACCTACCAAATCAAAAACCGGAATGGGATGCTACATAAAGTTATTTATTTCGTACTTTGTATATTTTTAGAATATGTAAGTTACCGAAATTTGTATTTACACTTTTATCGAAGATGTTTTAACAAGTTTTTTATCAACTGCCGATATTTTCTCTTCATAATCAAGTCTGGGAACAGAAAATAATCCGAGGGGGCTAAATCTGCCGAATATGTAACTAGTTTTCGTCGTTTTAATCCAAATTCTGTTGTTTTTGTTTGATTTTCTTTTGCTAAAACTTTCGCCGTTGATAATTTTTCCTTTTTCAATGAAAATTATCCCAAAAAACCGATCCTATAACCTTGTTTGCAGACAGAACAGTCTTCGTCTTCTTTAGAACCGTTTTTTTTTCTTTTCAGTGCTTTATTTTGATTGTTTTTTTGTATTCTGGTATGAAATGATGGATCTACATTTCATCCATGATTGAATGGAAACACCCATCTCGCTCACAGCTTTCTGGTGCCCAAATTTTCACCTCATTTGATTAATCACTGCGTTGTTGGACTCCGTAGATCGTACAGTCTCGTTTAAACGCTGCTACCGAACATTTTACCGTTGATAATGAAGAAGAAGTCCCACCCAGAGTAGAATCTAGTTCAGTTTTCATATTATTTAGGCTAAAACCTTTCAAATAAAACTGCCAAGCAAATATTTAACAACTTTGATTCTTCAAATTAGAAAATCACGTACAGATGGTAGCTACCACGGTATTTAGGTCAAGATAGACACTTTTAGGAGTATCTTCGTGATTATAAAACGTAGTGACTCAACATTTCTTGAGTCACCACCTCATTTGATCGACCGCTGCGTTGTTGGACTCCGTAGATTGTACGGTCTCGTTTAAACTTTGCTACCCAACATTTTACCGTTGATAATGAAGAAGAAGTCCCACCCAGAGTAAAATCTAGTTCAGTTTTCACATTATTTAGGCTAAAACCTTTCAAATAAAACTGCCAACTAAATATTTAACAGTATTGAGTCTTCAAATTAGAAAAACACATACATATGGTAGCTACCACGATATTTAGGTGAAGCTAGACACTTTTAGGAGTATCTTCGTGATTATAAAACGTAGTGACTCAACATTTCTTGAGTCACCACCTCATTTGATTAATCACTGCGTTGTTGGACTCCGTAGATCGTACAGTCTCGTTTAAACGCCGCTACTCAATATTTTACTGGTTGGGCAAATGCTGGGTGGCCATCTTCGTAGCACAAAAATCGTTATATAGAATCGTCCAAGTTATTATGATAAAATTCTTCAAGATTTAATTTTTTTTCGCAACAATTTTTGGTCACTGTTGACTTTGTTCAGTCATACAAAACAATTATTGCTTTTAAAGCCGTGGTTAATTATTGTAAAACATTATTGCTAACTATATTAACTTCAAGATGTTATTTGAATTTTAACTAAGTTTTTAACCGATCCAAGACTGTGTCAAGTTCCAGTGGATGGTTTTAGCAAGACGAAGTACCCCAAAACAATATCTCCAATAGATGGATGGAATAATGGCCAACGCGATGGCCTGATCTCGCATTATTAGATTTATTTCTAGATATAAATGTTTAAAATATTATATACATTGATTTAAAAATAAGGTTAGAAAACATACGCCGCGAAATCGGTACTGTACTGTTATAATGGAATTCTAAAATTTAGCGAAACTAATTTCCAAGAAAATCTTTTTATTTATCGATTTTGTTTGTTTCTTTTCGAGTTAATTTGCACACCGTGTAGACCAGTGATTGAGGGATCGACGGGAATCTCTACGACAGGATCGTACTTGAGTTTTTTTGACGAGTTGGATATTTATCGCGTCTGTTATTTTCTAGTACTAGTACGAGGAATAAAAAAAGAAAGATCGATACATACATAAATCAGGCGAGTTGTTGATTAAATCAAATACACACAGCGAGCTGTCAAAGTCACGCTTTCACCCCCGACTACTCGTAAATATATTATTAAAAACAATAATTTATTGTGGTTTTATTCAGATTTGGAGAGCGCGGCTCTAGTTGCCATTCACCTTTTGAAGAAATATCTTTAAAATCGACATGCAATTAGAATGGAATAAGAAGAGTTGAATACACGACATAGGTGTAATTAAGTGTGGAATTGCGTGCACCTTCTAAAACTATGTTAATGGCATTTGCAACGAACACTCTATTTGCATTTCAAACTATATCTTCGCATTGTTCAAACTTGTATCTTCTTCTTGTTGAATACCGTCGAGTTTAGGTAATCTTAAAAATAACGATTTTATTTATTTTTTTTTTAATACATAAAACGTTGTATTCGTTTAAAATGGTTTCGTATTTTCTAATGAGTAATTTTATGCCGGTCCTGTTTGAACAATTATGAACGCAGTGCCGGTTTCATTAACACAGAATATGGATGAAATAATTAACGTCTGATGGATTTTTTTTAAGTCATTTGCTTTAATTGAATATACAAATTAATTTTTTGGAATTTTAATTAGGAAAATCTCATTACTTCGTTTTTTGAAATACAGACCGACGTTATGGCCGAATTTAGTACCAAGTGACTTGAATTGAATTGAAAATTTTACGTTAAAACAAAATTGATAAACTATTTTTAGTGAAATATCTAAATATTTATTGTTGGTGTGTCTAAATGTTGTTAATTTTGAATCACTTCTGTTTTAAAATTTTGATAAAGATTTGAATACAAGTAGAAACATCAATTTTTTGTCAATCTGTCAAAAATTATTAAGGAAAAACTAATTTTGAAACAGAAAATATTTAAAATCAAGAAGATTTAGAGACATAAACGTATCAAAAAGTCTGAGAAATGCGGAAATATTTTGATAAAGACTCAAAGAAAAGTCGAAACGTCAATTTTTTGTCAATCTGTCAAAAATTATTGTGAAAAACTAATTTTAAAACAGAAAATACTTAAAATCAAGAAGATTTAGAAACATAAACGTATCAAAAAGTCTGAGAAATGAGGAAATATTTTGATAAAGACTCAAAGAAAAGTCGAAACGTCAATTTTTTGTCAATCTGTCAAAAATTATTGTGAAAAACTAATTTTAAAACAGAAAATACTTAAAATCAAGAAGATTTAGAGACATAAACGTATCAAAAAGTCTTAGAAATGAGGAAATATTTTGATAAAGACTCAAAGAAAAGTCGAAACGTCAATTTTTTGTCAATCTGTCAAAAATTATTGTGAAAAACTAATTTTAAAACAGAAAATACCCAAAATCAGGAAGATTTAGAAACATAAACGAATCAAAAGGTCTGAGTAATTAAAGAAATGTTTATTGTTAGTTTTAAATATGGATCTAATTCAAAGTTGTCTAATTCTGAAAGTTTTGGTATACTTTACCTGAGTTTTGCAACACGTACGCACAAAATAGAGCTTAATGAATTCGTACCTATTCATCATACGGTTGATGAAGTTTCTCCGTCATTCTCATAACTAATTCATCAGCAGTTTTAGTTAAATCTCTTTGTAAGTATCGCGAAAACGTTCTGTAGTTGTTTCTGTTGAAAATTAATAAATATTAATTCCCTTTCCGATCTTCTACAGAAATACTAACAAATGTATATACCTACCCGAAGAAACAAAGTTTGAAGTAAGTGAGGACGCGGCCATTGTTGTTTCCCTGCCAGTACAAATTCCAAAATTCCCTTAACGTGGCACGTTAAGCTACTCCATAATTCCTTATTAATTGCGAACAACAAAGTTAGATTTCGGTATATTTGGAAAGTTTCGGCAGCCCTTCAGGATTATAGAGAAATAACGGCGCTTTACAACAACCTCTCAAAATTGATTCGACCACAACACATTCATTTATATATTCCAAACACATATAGTCACATATTGACGGTCGTATAATTAATAATTTTTACATATATAATGTAATAAATATCAAAAAATCAAAAAAAAAGTTTTATTTACTTCAAAATAAAACAAAACAAGCCAAAAACCATTGGAATTGAGTCTTGGAATAGGATACGTCGAAATTAAGAACCTTCTCAATTTGGATCATCTTCTACCTCTTTTAACCATTTTGTTTTTGTTCTTTTATCTTTGTTAATTGTCTCTACACTTGTTTCAATCACTAAACTCAATGATCTATAAGTTTTTTTACAACATCTTCGTCGTTTACTTCGTTATAAATAAAGTTTTCTGACCTGGTGATAACCAGATTACATAATTAGTCTTAATCACCTTCTATTCCTTCATGTATTGTTTCTTTTCCTACTGTTTGATTTAGATATTCCTCCTCATCTATTTGTGCATCTAAATCTTCCAAAATATCTCATAAATCTTGTCTCTATTTCTTCACAAGACAGAAACCATTGGAATTGAGTCTTGGAATAGGATACGTCGAAATTAAGAACCTTCTCAATTTGGATCATCTTCTACCTCTTTTAACCATTTTGTTTTTGTTCTTTTATCTTTGTTAATTGTCTCTACACTTGCCTCAACCACTAAACTCAATGATCTATAAGTTTTTTTATAACATCTTCGTCGTTTACTTCGTTATAAATAAAGTTTTCTGACCTGGTGATAACCAGATTACATAATTAGTCTTAATAATCTTCTATCCCTTCATGTATTGTTGGTTTTTGTTCTTTTATCTTTGTTAATTGTCTCTACACTTGTTTCAATCACTAAACTCAATGATCTATAAGTTTTTTCACAACATCTTCGTCGTTTACTTCGTTAGAAATGAAGTTTTCTGACCTGGTGATACCCAGATTACATAATTAGTCTTAATCATCTTCTATCCCTTCATGTATTGTTTGTTTTTGTTCTTTTATCTTGTTAGTTGTCTCTACACATGCCTCAATCACTAAACTCACTGATCCATAAGTTTTTTTACAACATCTTCGTCGTTTACTTCGTTAAAAATGAAGTTTTCTGACCTAGTGTTACCCAGATTACATAATTAGTCTTAATAATCTTCTATCCCTTCATGTATTGTTGGTTTTTGTTCTTTTGTCTCTGTTAATTGTCTCTACACTTGTTTCAATCACTAAACTCACTGATCTATAAGTTTTTTCACAACATCTTCGTCGTTTACTTCGTTAGAAATGAAGTTTTTTCACCTGGTGCCACCCAAATATTGTTTCTTTTCCTGCTGTTCGATTCATCATCTATTTGAACATCGAAATCTTTCAAAATATCTCATAAATCTTGTCTCTATCTCTTCACAAGCTAGAGACCATTGGAATTGAGTCTTGGAGCAAAATACATTGAAATTTAGAGCCCCATAACATCAATAATCATAAGGAATAATCTTGATCTTTTTTTTCTATAATTAGATAAACAATTTAATAAGTTTCGTTGCCGTTAATTAAAATTACTAGTTTTTTGTATTCTCTAAACGACAATTTAATCAACATATCGAAAACTATGATAATTAACAAACCGTTCTTTTGATAAACAACTTCCTGAAACCGGCGGCGCGTTCGCGTCGTTTTTGTCTAGAAACGGACTTCCAAGGAGAATTGTTTACAAAGAGGTTGCGAAGCACCCAATTTAACATAATAGAAGATGATCTTATAACGAACAAGAAATCAATTTGTGTCATTGAAGTAATAACCAATTAATATTCCATTCAGTCCGTTATGTAAACAATTTATCAAAGCGTGACGTTCATTATAACCCCCAATGAAGGGCACGAAATATTCATTACAACCGAGGGTTTATATTTAATACTACAATATATTTAAAACGAGTTTTCTTTTTTTATAATTTGATGTTGCAATTAAAAAACTCTATTGGACTTTCTCGCTTTTAAATCCGGTTTAAATTTATAGGAAAAAACTGATTAATCAACTAGAATGCTTCCCTTAGTTATTCTATTGGATTAATTATATTTTTTTTTCAATTTCTCACACTGTCATTTGCATTCTACAAAGTTTGGGATACGGTAGATTTATAAATAAAGCGAATTCGGTCAGGATATGTATCATTAAACAAAATAAGAGGTTAGAGACTCATTTTTACACGTTTCTTCTATTTTATCCGAATATAACATACTTTGACAAAATGTTTTTGAGTTTCAATTGATTTAAGTTAAATAATGAAGATTCTAAAACATTTTTTTGGCACTACTGTCTTCTCTAGTGTTTTTGTGAAAATGTTTTTGAATTTCAATTGATTTAAGTTAAATAATGAAGATTCTAAAACATTTTTTTGGCACTACTGTCTTCTCTAGTGCTTTTGTGAAAATGTTTTTGAATTTCAATTGATTTACGTTAAATAATGAAGATTCTAAAACATTTTTTTGGCACTACTGTCTTCTCTAGTGTTTTTGTGAAAATGTTTTTGAATTTCAATTGATTTACGTTAAATAATGAAGATTCTAAAACATTTTTTTGGCACTACTGTCTTCTCTAGTGTTTTTGTGAAAATGTTTTTGAGTTTCAATTGATTTAAGTTAAATAATGAAGATTCTAAAACATTTTTTTGGCACTACTGTCTTCTCTAGTGTTTTTGTGAAAATATTTTTGAATTTCAATTGATTTACGTTAAATAATGAAGATTCTAAAACATTTTTTTGGCACTACTGTCTTCTCTAGTGTTTTTGTGAAAATATTTTTGAATTTCAATTGATTTACGTTAAATAATGAAGATTCTAAAACATTTTTTTGGCACTACTGTCTTCTCTAGTGCTTTTGTGAAAATGTTTTTGAATTTCAATTGATTTACGTTAAATAATGAAGATTCTAAAACATTTTTTTGGCACTACTGTCTTCTCTAGTGTTTTTGTGAAAATGTTTTTGAATTTCAATTGATTTAAGTTAAATAATGAAGATTCTAAAACATTTTTTTGGCACTACTGTCTTCTCTAGTGTTTTTGTGAAAATATTTTTGAATTTCAATTGATTTACGTTAAATAATGAAGATTCTAAAACATTTTTTTGGCACTACTGTCTTCTCTAGTGTTTTTGTGAAAATATTTTTGAATTTCAATTGATTTACGTTAAATAATGAAGATTCTAAAACATTTTTTTGGCACTACTGTCTTCTCTAGTGTTTTTGTGAAAATATTTTTGAATTTCAATTGATTTACGTTAAATAATGAAGATTCTAAAACATTTTTTTGGCACTACTGTCTTCTCTAGTGTTTTTGTGAAAATGTTTTTGAATTTCAATTGATTTAAGTTAAATAATGAAGATTCTAAAACATTTTTTTGGCACTACTGTCTTCTCTAGTGTTTTTGTGAAAATATTTTTGAATTTCAATTGATTTACGTTAAATAATGAAGATTCTAAAACATTTTTTTGGCACTACTGTCTTCTCTAGTGTTTTTGTGAAAATATTTTTGAATTTCAATTGATTTACGTTAAATAATGAAGATTCTAAAACATTTTTTTGGCACTACTGTCTTCTCTAGTGCTTTTGTGAAAATGTTTTTGAATTTCAATTGATTTACGTTAAATAATGAAGATTCTAAAACATTTTTTTGGCACTACTGTCTTCTCTAGTGTTTTTGTGAAAATGTTTTTGAGTTTCAATTGATTTAAGTTAAATAATGAAGATTCTAAAACATTTTTTTGGCACTACTGTCTTCTCTAGTGTTTTTGTGAAAATGTTTTTGAGTTTCAATTGATTTAAGTTAAATAATGAAGATTCTAAAACATTTTTTTGGCACTACTGTCTTCTCTAGTGTTTTTGTGAAAATGTTTTTGAATTTCAATTGATTTAAGTTAAATAATGAAGATTCTAAAACATTTTTTTGGCACTACTGTCTTCTCTAGTGTTTTTGTGAAAATATTTTTGAATTTCAATTGATTTACGTTAAATAATGAAGATTCTAAAACATTTTTTTGGCACTACTGTCTTCTCTAGTGTTTTTGTGAAAATGTTTTTGAATTTCAATTGATTTAAGTTAAATAATGAAGATTCTAAAACATTTTTTTGGCACTACTGTCTTCTCTAGTGTTTTTGTGAAAATATTTTTGAATTTCAATTGATTTACGTTAAATAATGAAGATTCTAAAACATTTTTTTGGCACTACTGTCTTCTCTAGTGTTTTTGTGAAAATATTTTTGAATTTCAATTGATTTACGTTAAATAATGAAGATTCTAAAACATTTTTTTGGCACTACTGTCTTCTCTAGTGCTTTTGTGAAAATGTTTTTGAATTTCAATTGATTTACGTTAAATAATGAAGATTCTAAAACATTTTTTTGGCACTACTGTCTTCTCTAGTGTTTTTGTGAAAATGTTTTTGAGTTTCAATTGATTTAAGTTAAATAATGAAGATTCTAAAACATTTTTTTGGCACTACTGTCTTCTCTAGTGTTTTTGTGAAAATGTTTTTGAGTTTCAATTGATTTAAGTTAAATAATGAAGATTCTAAAACATTTTTTTGGCACTACTGTCTTCTCTAGTGTTTTTGTGAAAATGTTTTTGAATTTCAATTGATTTAAGTTAAATAATGAAGATTCTAAAACATTTTTTTGGCACTACTGTCTTCTCTAGTGTTTTTGTGAAAATATTTTTGAATTTCAATTGATTTACGTTAAATAATGAAGATTCTAAAACATTTTTTTGGCACTACTGTCTTCTCTAGTGTTTTTGTGAAAATATTTTTGAATTTCAATTGATTTACGTTAAATAATGAAGATTCTAAAACATTTTTTTGGCACTACTGTCTTCTCTAGTGCTTTTGTGAAAATGTTTTTGAATTTCAATTGATTTACGTTAAATAATGAAGATTCTAAAACATTTTTTTGGCACTACTGTCTTCTCTAGTGTTTTTGTGAAAATGTTTTTGAGTTTCAATTGATTTAAGTTAAATAATGAAGATTCTAAAACATTTTTTTGGCACTACTGTCTTCTCTAGTGTTTTTGTGAAAATGTTTTTGAGTTTCAATTGATTTAAGTTAAATAATGAAGATTCTAAAACATTTTTTTGGCACTACTGTCTTCTCTAGTGTTTTTGTGAAAATATTTTTGAATTTCAATTGATTTACGTTAAATAATGAAGATTCTAAAACATTTTTTTGGCACTACTGTCTTCTCTAGTGTTTTTGTGAAAATGTTTTTGAATTTCAATTGATTTAAGTTAAATAATGAAGATTCTAAAACATTTTTTTGGCACTACTGTCTTCTCTAGTGTTTTTGTGAAAATATTTTTGAATTTCAATTGATTTACGTTAAATAATGAAGATTCTAAAACATTTTTTTGGCACTACTGTCTTCTCTAGTGCTTTTGTGAAAATGTTTTTGAATTTCAATTGATTTACGTTAAATAATGAAGATTCTAAAACATTTTTTTGGCACTACTGTCTTCTCTAGTGTTTTTGTGAAAATATTTTTGAATTTCAATTGATTTACGTTAAATAATGAAGATTCTAAAACATTTTTTTGGCACTACTGTCTTCTCTAGTGTTTTTGTGAAAATATTTTTGAATTTCAATTGATTTACGTTAAATAATGAAGATTCTAAAACATTTTTTTGGCACTACTGTCTTCTCTAGTGCTTTTGTGAAAATGTTTTTGAATTTCAATTGATTTACGTTAAATAATGAAGATTCTAAAACATTTTTTTGGCACTACTGTCTTCTCTAGTGTTTTTGTGAAAATGTTTTTGAGTTTCAATTGATTTAAGTTAAATAATGAAGATTCTAAAACATTTTTTTGGCACTACTGTCTTCTCTAGTGTTTTTGTGAAAATATTTTTGAATTTCAATTGATTTACGTTAAATAATGAAGATTCTAAAACATTTTTTTGGCACTACTGTCTTCTCTAGTGTTTTTGTGAAAATGTTTTTGAGTTTCAATTGATTTAAGTTAAATAATGAAGATTCTAAAACATTTTTTTGGCACTACTGTCTTCTCTAGTGTTTTTGTGAAAATGTTTTTGAGTTTCAATTGATTTAAGTTAAATAATGAAGATTCTAAAACATTTTTTTGGCACTACTGTCTTCTCTAGTGTTTTTGTGAAAATGTTTTTGAGTTTCAATTGATTTAAGTTAAATAATGAAGATTCTAAAACATTTTTTTGGCACTACTGTCTTCTCTAGTGTTTTTGTGAAAATGTTTTTGAGTTTCAATTGATTTAAGTTAAATAATGAAGATTCTAAAACATTTTTTTGGCACTACTGTCTTCTCTAGTGTTTTTGTGAAAATGTTTTTGAGTTTCAATTGATTTAAGTTAAATAATGAAGATTCTAAAACATTTTTTTGGCACTACTGTCTTCTCTAGTGTTTTTGTGAAAATGTTTTTGAGTTTCAATTGATTTACGTTAAATAATGAAGATTCTAAAACATTTTTTTGGCACTACTGTCTTCTCTAGTGTTTTTGTGAAAATGTTTTTGAATTTCAATTGATTTAAGTTAAATAATGAAGATTCTAAAACATTTTTTTGGCACTACTGTCTTCTCTAGTGCTTTTGTGAAAATGTTTTTGAATTTCAATTGATTTAAGTTAAATAATGAAGATTCTAAAACATTTTTTTGGCACTACTGTCTTCTCTAGTGTTTTTGTGAAAATGTTTTTGAATTTCAATTGATTTACGTTAAATAATGAAGATTCTAAAACATTTTTTTGGCACTACTGTCTTCTCTAGTGCTTTTGTGAAAATGTTTTTGAATTTCAATTGATTTACGTTAAATAATGAAGATTCTAAAACATTTTTTTGGCACTACTGTCTTCTCTAGTGTTTTTGTGAAAATGTTTTTGAATTTCAATTGATTTAAGTTAAATAATGAAGATTCTAAAACATTTTTTTGGCACTACTGTCTTCTCTAGTGTTTTTGTGAAAATATTTTTGAATTTCAATTGATTTACGTTAAATAATGAAGATTCTAAAACATTTTTTTGGCACTACTGTCTTCTCTAGTGTTTTTGTGAAAATATTTTTGAATTTCAATTGATTTACGTTAAATAATGAAGATTCTAAAACATTTTTTTGGCACTACTGTCTTCTCTAGTGTTTTTGTGAAAATATTTTTGAATTTCAATTGATTTACGTTAAATAATGAAGATTCTAAAACATTTTTTTGGCACTACTGTCTTCTCTAGTGTTTTTGTGAAAATGTTTTTGAATTTCAATTGATTTAAGTTAAATAATGAAGATTCTAAAACATTTTTTTGGCACTACTGTCTTCTCTAGTGTTTTTGTGAAAATATTTTTGAATTTCAATTGATTTACGTTAAATAATGAAGATTCTAAAACATTTTTTTGGCACTACTGTCTTCTCTAGTGTTTTTGTGAAAATATTTTTGAATTTCAATTGATTTACGTTAAATAATGAAGATTCTAAAACATTTTTTTGGCACTACTGTCTTCTCTAGTGCTTTTGTGAAAATGTTTTTGAATTTCAATTGATTTACGTTAAATAATGAAGATTCTAAAACATTTTTTTGGCACTACTGTCTTCTCTAGTGTTTTTGTGAAAATGTTTTTGAGTTTCAATTGATTTAAGTTAAATAATGAAGATTCTAAAACATTTTTTTGGCACTACTGTCTTCTCTAGTGTTTTTGTGAAAATATTTTTGAATTTCAATTGATTTACGTTAAATAATGAAGATTCTAAAACATTTTTTTGGCACTACTGTCTTCTCTAGTGTTTTTGTGAAAATGTTTTTGAGTTTCAATTGATTTAAGTTAAATAATGAAGATTCTAAAACATTTTTTTGGCACTACTGTCTTCTCTAGTGTTTTTGTGAAAATGTTTTTGAGTTTCAATTGATTTAAGTTAAATAATGAAGATTCTAAAACATTTTTTTGGCACTACTGTCTTCTCTAGTGTTTTTGTGAAAATGTTTTTGAGTTTCAATTGATTTAAGTTAAATAATGAAGATTCTAAAACATTTTTTTGGCACTACTGTCTTCTCTAGTGTTTTTGTGAAAATGTTTTTGAATTTCAATTGATTTAAGTTAAATAATGAAGATTCTAAAACATTTTTTTGGCACTACTGTCTTCTCTAGTGCTTTTGTGAAAATGTTTTTGAATTTCAATTGATTTACGTTAAATAATGAAGATTCTAAAACATTTTTTTGGCACTACTGTCTTCTCTAGTGTTTTTGTGAAAATGTTTTTGAATTTCAATTGATTTACGTTAAATAATGAAGATTCTAAAACATTTTTTTGGCACTACTGTCTTCTCTAGTGTTTTTGTGAAAATGTTTTTGAGTTTCAATTGATTTAAGTTAAATAATGAAGATTCTAAAACATTTTTTTGGCACTACTGTCTTCTCTAGTGTTTTTGTGAAAATATTTTTGAATTTCAATTGATTTACGTTAAATAATGAAGATTCTAAAACATTTTTTTGGCACTACTGTCTTCTCTAGTGTTTTTGTGAAAATGTTTTTGAGTTTCAATTGATTTAAGTTAAATAATGAAGATTCTAAAACATTTTTTTGGCACTACTGTCTTCTCTAGTGTTTTTGTGAAAATGTTTTTGAGTTTCAATTGATTTAAGTTAAATAATGAAGATTCTAAAACATTTTTTTGGCACTACTGTCTTCTCTAGTGTTTTTGTGAAAATGTTTTTGAGTTTCAATTGATTTACGTTAAATAATGAAGATTCTAAAACATTTTTTTGGCACTACTGTCTTCTCTAGTGTTTTTGTGAAAATGTTTTTGAGTTTCAATTGATTTACGTTAAATAATGAAGATTCTAAAACATTTTTTTGGCACTACTGTCTTCTCTAGTGTTTTTGTGAAAATGTTTTTGAGTTTCAATTGATTTACGTTAAATAATGAAGATTCTAAAACATTTTTTTGGCATTACTGTCTTCTCTAGTGTTTTTGTGAAAATGTTTTTGAGTTTCAATTGATTTAAGTTAAATAATGAAGATTCTAAAACATTTTTTTGGCACTACTGTCTTCTCTAGTGTTTTTGTGAAAATGTTTTTGAGTTTCAATTGATTTAAGTTAAATAATGAAGATTCTAAAACATTTTTTTGGCACTACTGTCTTCTCTAGTGTTTTTGTGAAAATGTTTTTGAATTTCAATTGATTTACGTTAAATAATGAAGATTCTAAAACATTTTTTTGGCACTACTGTCTTCTCTAGTGTTTTTGTGAAAATGTTTTTGAGTTTCAATTGATTTAAGTTAAATAATGAAGATTCTAAAACATTTTTTTGGCACTACTGTCTTCTCTAGTGTTTTTGTGTTATTTTTTAGTGAAAATAATATTTTCACCTGCCCTAACACGTGTGATCTCGTCCCTATACCAAAGAAGTTATAACCTCAGGTAATAGATCTACAAATTAAGACTTTTCAGTATGTATAATAAGCGTAAAATTACTAACGGTTTTTGTTCGTAATAAATATTTATATACATTATAAGGTTTTAATAGAGAAAAATGTAAAAATGCTACAAAGAATCAGTTTAGAACCCTGTAAATTCAATAATGGTAAGTTAATAATACAAATTTTGGTAATTCTTCGAATCAAAATTATATAAAGAGACTCAAGGATAAGCTTAGAAGTTTAAAGAAGGTTTTAAATTGTCTATAGCTCAACCACAAGCAGATATTTCTGAAAAAACACTTGTAGATTGGTTGATAGGGAGAAAATTCAAAGTCTAATTATACAAATATCATTCACGTGGACCTGGTAGTCAAATACTACAAAACTATAGTAACCCAAGTTGTTAACACCACGAAACGCGAAAAAAAATTGACAAATAGATTTAATATGAGGTTTAAGAGGTTACATACCGAATGTAAACCTCACCAAGAACGCGAAAAATATTTTAATTGTTAATAAAAATTTTTTATAACGAAACAAAAAAATTTTTGGTTCGATTGAGTACAAATATTTGTCACTAGAGAAAGTATAATTTAAAATAAATTATATAAAGAATTAGCAGTAGATTTTTCGATTTTATTCATCCGTTGTTCATAATCGTATTTTGATTTCTTATAATCTGTTAAAATCAAATATTAAGTGAAGCGTGAAACGTATCATCGACTTTTCTCACGATGGATTCTCCGTTGGATTCTTGAATTGGTGGCGAACCAAATTTTTTACGGTAGCCAGTCAATGGCTACTTCAATTGTCATACCGTTTTCAAGTTACGGATGATCGACTTTCACGTAAATTGAAATTGATAAATAAATTATTTCGATAATTTATCATTTTGAATTTAATTGTTTCGGTTCGTTTCGAAGGTCCCTCGTAGATATAATGCACGGTCTAATAAACATTTAAACAAATACGAAAGGATTGGTAAGTTAAGTGACAACACAAGGTGTGACGTTTGGCATTCTTTCACACCTTTAAGAAATAAAAAATATCGAATTTCTATATTGGAAATAAAAGTGTCAAATGTCACTAAACAAACTCGATTTTTTGTTTTAAACTTGTGTATATGTTCGAAATATTACGTAAATATTCGAGACCAGTCGTTGATTGATATAATAATAAACAAAAACAGAAATTAGACAGACGTATACGTGAAAATTAAATCTCGAAAGAATTAGAATCTAGTTACCAAATAAATGATTGCGAAAAAAGGAAAATCAACAAAATTAGGTGAAAATCTCTTACATATATTGAGTAAAAAACTCAATTTAAACGATTATTGAAGTGATTTTGATCGAATCTCGATTTTATATCATAAAAATTGAGGTTAGGTTAAGATACGTCTTAAGCGCGTTTCGATAACTAAATAATCACCTTCAGAGAAGTAACCCCCTTCAAACAAGCTCGAATTTTTGTTTTAAACGTTTCAGTTCAGTCGTTGATTGATATAATAATAAACAAAAACAGAAATTAGACAGACGTATACGTAAAAATTAAATCTCGAAAGAATTAGAATCTAGTTATCAAATAAATGATTGGGAAAAAAGGAAAATCAACAAAATTAGGTGAAAATCTCTTACATATATTGAGTAAAAAACTCAATTTAAATGATTATTGAAGTGATCTTGATCGAATCTCGATTTTATATCATAAAAATTGAGGTTAGGTTAAGATACGTCTTAAGGGCGTTTCGATAACTAAATAATCACCTTCAGAGAAGTAACCCCCTTTAAACAAGCTCGAATTTTTGTTTTAAACGTTTCAGTTCAGTCGTTGATTGATATAATAATAAACAAAAACAGAAATTAGACAGACGTATACGTGAAAATTAAATCTCGAAAGAATTAGAATCTAGTTACCAAATAAATGATTGGGAAAAAAGGAAAATCAACAAAATTAGGTGAAAATCTCTTACATATATTGAGTAAAAATCTCAATTTAAACGATTATTGAAATGATTTCTCTCTAATCTCGATTTTATATCATAAAAATTGAGGTTAGGTTAAGATACGTCTTAAGTGCGTTTCGATAACTAAATAATCACCTTCAGAGAAGTAACCCCCTTTAAACAAGCTCGAATTTTTGTTTTAAACGTTTCAGTTCAGTCGTTGATTGATATAATAATAAACAAAAACAGAAATTAGACAGACGTATACGTGAAAATTAAATCTCGAAAGAATTAGAATCTAGTTACCAAATAAATGATTGGGAAAAAAGGAAAATCAACAAAATTAGGTGAAAATCTCTTACATATATTGAGTAAAAATCTCAATTTAAACGATTATTGAAATGATTTCTCTCTAATCTCGATTTTATATCATAAAAATTGAGGTTAGGTTAAGATACGTCTTAAGTGCGTTTCGATAACTAAATAATCACCTTCAGAGAAGTAACCCCCTTTAAACAAGCTCGAATTTTTGTTTTAAACGTTTCAGTTCAGTCGTTGATTGATATAATATAAACAAAAAAAGAAATTAGTCAGATGTATAATTGAAAATTAAATCTCGAAAGAATTAGAATCTAGTTATCAAATAAATGATTGGGAAAAAAGGAAAATCAACAAAATTAGGTGAAAATCTCTTACATATATTGAGTAAAAAACTCAATTTATACGATTATTGAAGTGATTTTGATCGAATCTCGATTTTATATCATAAAAATTGAGGTTAGGTTAAGATACGTCTTAAGCGCGTTTCGATAACTAAATAATCACCTTCAGAGAAGTAATCCCCTTCAAACAAGCTCGAATTTTTGTTTTAAACGTTTCAGTTCAGTCGTTGATTGATATAATAATAAACAAAAAAAGAAATTAGTCAGATGTATAAGTGAAAATTAAATCTCGAAAGAATTAGAATCTAGTTACCAAATAAATGATTGGGAAAAAAGGAAAATCAACAAAATTAGGTGAAAATCTCTTACATATATTGAGTAAAAAACTCAATTTATACGATTATTGAAGTGATTTTGATCGAATCTCGATTTTATATCATAAAAATTGAGGTTAGGTTAAGATACCTTCAGAGACGTAACCTCCTTTAAACAATCTACGCGGTAAATAGCAAAATATCGAAATAAATTTACAGTTATTGTAACTAACTAAACTAAAAAATTAACTGGTCTATTTTCGTGTCCGATTCGAGATTATGGAGATAATTCTACATCTAGTTATTGCTGACCAAAACGATTGTGGAGGCGATAATATCAAGTTTTAGTTACGTGCCTTTTGTAGGCTATAAAATGTCGGAAAAACCGGACATTATGTGAGTCAGATCGACGTGGGAGATGGTTAAGTATTTAAAAATTTTTGATGCATTTCGCGATATCCCCTCGTACGTTACAAAATGAAGGTAAACAAATTTATACTTCACACCTGTATATTGTATTATTCTTGTTTAAACAGAACTCGAAACAGTATTTGATTCTAGTATTTACTTAACGTTTTTTTTTTTTTTAACTACCATGAGCTTTGAAATTAAACCCATTGTAGTAATACACGCGTTCATATAATGGTTTGTAAACATACATTTTAATGGGTAAATTTTAAACAATATCTTTCTAAATGTTTAATTTTATCTCATTAAACGAGGACGACGTGTCATCGGTTTAAACGGCCTTTGACCTCGTGAGATATTACAGACATTACATACAAACAGCTGCAACAAAAGATATGAGTAATAAATATTATTCAGTATTCTCGTATTTCAATGATATATATATATATATTCGATTAAATTTTATCAAATAATTCGATTTTTATTTTCGTAGGTTAACTAAAGTATCATTTAACACACCGCAGTTTCGTGTAAATGACTTTGTTAGATTAATAAATTAAAATTTGTCGACTCGAAACAAAGAAACGTTCCTACAATCTTTTCGTTTCTATTTCTAATAAAAAACAATACAAATCTTGTTGGTTTCTACTTAAAAATCCCCGGTATTCATTTAAACATACGACAGATAAAAAATTCATTACATGAACATGGTTTTAGGTATAAAACAAATGTCCAATATATTTAAAACAAACCCGCAGCATATGCCGGCATCGTCAGACAAGATTCCAAACAACGTTCGGGTTTGTATTAAAAATCTGAGTATATTAGAGGTACTACTGGTATATATAGATACGTAACGATTAAATAATTTTAAAAGTATATATCATAACCTCAACAATATTTTTGAGTACTTTAATAATAAGTTTGTGTCAAAAATTCCACACACTTGAATTTAACATTTCAATCTCAATCTTTTAATATTTAATTTTAGTTATTTTGTAACGTATTTATGCCCATCTTTATCTCGGTATTGTTTAAGACAGATGACGCCATCTGTAGATACACAACGGCATTCATTCCGGGAAATATTATTCATTTTAGTTGCTCGTGTATGTGAGATTTGACCGATAACGAGAGTTGACTTAGCAAACACAGATAGTATACAAATAAACGATAAACGTATGTGTCATTTCGAAAATTGATACGTCCCCGTGATTATACATACATGGGTAAATCGATGAGACACGCGCAATATCGTTAATTATTTATATAAAATACTATTAGTGACATTAATGACAAGTATAACTAACGAAAAACGTTACACATGTCAAATGTCACTGATAAAAAAAGAAGAGTTTGTTTCAGTTCTGTGGTCGAAGTAAACAAAGAAATTGATGATTCTGAGTGTTATTTTCATAATTCAAAACCGAACTGCTTTGTTAGTAAAGTTATAGCCTTAGATATATCAAAATTATAAACAAATCACAAAGAATTAAACGTATATTGAATAATTTGTTCCAGTGTATAGTCATTTCCCAGTTAACCCACTTCGGTTTTGTCATTTTTGATTCTCATGGAAGGAAAGTAACTAATTTAACCAATACAGAACCTACTTTACATGATTAAGGTTCACGATTATTGCTTGTTTCTCTCACGGAATTTATTATAAAAATTGAAACAATAAAGCCTCTATGTAACCTAAAGGTAAATTCATTTTATAATCGACAACGTCGTAGTTATTTTACGAGTGAATGTATTTTTTTATACAAGAGATATTAATTAAATATAATTACGTATAATAAAACGCGTGACTGACACGCAGATGGCGCTGCCATTGTTTGTTTTATATGACGTTTAGGAAGTACCAACTTTCGAAAAACTATGTGGGAAATTTAGTGACATTTCGATTATTCAGAGAAAAGTGACAGCAATTTAAGTGTAGTTATTTTCAAAACAATTTAGCGCGTTAATTTATGATAGAAAAAATACTGTACAAACTCATTAATGCTTTCAAAACTGTTATCCAGATCTGCTCCATCGAAAATAATGATGACGTTGAACGTTCTGGTCGTCAAATTATTCCAAAAAGTACAGAAATTAGTTATATCTAATCGTAAATTGAAATAACGTCAGAAAGCTAAATCTTTGACCACGAGAAAGCTTTTTTCAAAGTTTACTCACAGTCGATCAAAAACGATGACTTGTTAATGATTCAGAACAATGTTTGGCCATATAATAAACCAGATTTTTTGCTTGGATATGTGACAATGGATTAAACAACTAACTAAAAACGTTGGACATGTCAAATGTCACTGATAAAAAAAGAAGAGTTTGTTTCAGTTCTGTTGTCGATTAAATTTATAGTTCTATGATTTGCGTTGATGAAAAAATACAAAAATAAAATTGATTAGTGACATTTTTCGCTTGGATATGCGATAATGGATGAAACAACTAACGAAAAATGTTAAACATGTCAAAAAAAATGTTAGACATGTCAAATGTCACTGATAAAAAAAGAAGAGTTTATTACAGTTCTGTGGTCGATTGAATTTATAATTCTATGATTTGCGTTGATGAAAAAATACAAAAATAAAGTTGATTAGTGACATTTTTCGCTTGGATATGCGATAATGGATGAAACAACTAACGAAAAACGTTAGACATGTCAAAAAAAAACGTTAGACATGTTAAAAAAAACGTTAGACATGTCAAATGTCACTGATAAAAAAAGAAGAGTTTGTTTCAGTTCTGTGGTCGATTGAATTTATAATTCTATGATTTGCTTTGATGAAAAAATACAAAAATAAAGTTGATTAGTGACATTTTTCGCTTGGATATGCGATAATGGATGAAACAACTAACGAAAAACGTTAGACATGTTAAAAAAAACGTTAGACATGTCAAATGTCACTGATAAAAAAAGAAGAGTTTGTTTCAGTTCTGTGGTCGATTGAATTTATAATTCTATGATTTGCTTTGATGAAAAAATACAAAAATAAAGTTGATTAGTGACATTTTTCGCTTGGATATGCGATAATGGATGAAACAACTAACGAAAAACGTTAGACATGTCAAAAAAAAAACGTTAGACATGTCAAATGTCACTGATAAAAAAAGAAGAGTTTGTTTCAGTTCTGTGGTCGATTGAATTTATAATTCTATGATTTGCTTTGATGAAAAAATACAAAAATAAAGTTGATTAGTGACATTTTTCGCTTGGATATGCGATAATGGATGAAACAACTAACGAAAAATGTTAAACATGTCAAAAAAAATGTTAGACATGTCAAATGTCACTGATAAAAAAAGAAGAGTTTATTACAGTTCTGTGGTCGATTGAATTTATAATTCTATGATTTGCGTTGATGAAAAAATACAAAAATAAAGTTGATTAGTGACATTTTTCGCTTGGATATGCGATAATGGATGAAACAAGTAACGAAAAACGTTAGACATGTTAAAAAAAACGTTAGACATGTCAAATGTCACTGATAAAAAAAGAAGAGTTTGTTTCAGTTCTGTGGTCGATTGAATTTATAATTCTATGATTTGCTTTGATGAAAAAATACAAAAATAAAGTTGATTAGTGACATTTTTCGCTTGGATATGCGATAATGGATGAAACAACTAACGAAAAACGTTAGACATGTCAAAAAAAAAACGTTAGACATGTCAAATGTCACTGATAAAAAAAGAAGAGTTTGTTTCAGTTCTGTGGTCGATTAAATTTATAGTTCTATGACTTGCGTCGATAAAAAAAATACAAAAAGAAAGTTGATTAATGAAATTTTTTGCTTGGATATGTGATAGTGGATGAAACAACATGCGATTAATGCTGGAAATATGGAAATATTCATTTTTTTACTTGATATATTCCCAAATAAACTTCCAAACACTCGTATAATAAAAAAAAACAATTACAATCAACCAAACTTGAAGTTAAATACTATTTAATACCAAAAAAAAAATAAGTATTCTGATTTTTGTACCCACTTTGTTTGCGAGGACTAAAATAAAATTCTAAATCCATCCCTGAAATGCAGTCTCTGTAAATATATGACAGGGATAACTGTCAACTAAAATAAGTGATACGCCCATGGATTACCAATGCTTCGTTATTTTAATACTCCCTCAAACATAAAAAACAATAGAGAAAATAATTTTTTCTTTTATAGTTACGATTATCACGGAAACGGTCGGTATTACAATGGTATTTACATTGTTGTCAGATCTTTTTTTATTTCGGAAAACTAATGATGTTTGTTATATCAAATGAATCACCCTGTATATTTATCGTTTTTCGAAATACTGATTATAAATTCGGAGTTATAGCTACGATTGAATAACCACGTTTAACGAAATATTAGAAATAACGAAATTGAGGCGTTCCATACGCAAAAATCACCCTGTATAATTAATCGCACTTGTGATATTTAGTTATTTTATGAAGGTATATACGTAATAGTTTAATATTTGTAAGAAAAATGATAATTAGAAAGTAGATAGAAGTCATATCGTCATTAATCAACGAACTGACCGAGTACTAGACTTGTCGACTCTTCTTCTTTGTCGCCGTTTCAAAAGAATGACTAAATATGTTTCAAAACATCGTTTTCCAAAAAGGTTCGCAGCGATAAAACGGAATTTATCTCGTTTATAATCCGCGATATTATTATCTCTGGCTTACCTATTAGATCACACATAAAATAAAATCCTTATTTATAAGACACAAAACATATCGAATTCCACTCGTATTCACAAAATCGGTTAAATTAAGATGGAGTCGCAATATCAAACTGAGTGTATGAGAAGTTCCAGCGTCGCGACGGAACTAACAATGAGGTACGGAGGCCACGTCCGCGCACTTCTTGAGACTGGCTCTAAACTAAACTCAACTGTTCACAGCCTGCCAGGATGCGTTGCAATCCCCACCACTTCAGTCGGAGCTTGAATAATGTCCTTTTACCTGTGTTCTACGGGTATTCCGGAATAGTTCGAGCAATGCTAACCGATTCTTATTGGTATGGGCATCGGGAGGCCGAGCAATACAACAGGAACTTAAATAAAACGTTCGTGGATTTTTTGGTTGAGTGTTTTTACTATTTATATAAATAATTTGAACGAAAAAATATCATTAATATGTAAATTTGTAAGGTACTAATTGATTTCGTGTTCGGATGTTTTAATGTTGTATGTAAATCCGGTTGGAAATGAATGGGAAACATATCGGGTATAAAATTTTGGGTATGATCTTAATCGTTGTCGATTTGTATAACGTCGTTGTTTGTATACGGGGATGAAATACGGATGAAAAATCGATTTCTTACGGGTTTTAGAAGGAATTGAAGGTTTAGGTATATTGGTCAATTTTTATTTAGAGTTTATTTAGATTTAAATATTGTTTTGAAATTGAAAATTCGGATTTATTCTTGCAGGGGGTTGATTCCGTTCGAAGAATCGAAGTCACCTTCTCTAGGGGATGATTAGAGGAGTGAAAGATTCTTGCGGGGGGTTGATTCCGTTCGAAGAATCTAAAACAGCTTGTCTAGGGGATGAATGTCATTTATAATTTGTTCCTGGGTAAAAAATAGTTACGTGACTGAATATTTTTCTATTCGACTTTGGATTTCTTGAAATTATAGTTGAAAATACACCTTTTATAGGCAAAAATATGTGGGAAATATGAATTTTTTTTTCAAAAAACGTAAAATATCATGTTGACTTCCGGATTAAATGTCGACTTTCCCGGAGAATACAAAATTAATGAATGTTCCAGTTATAATAATGTTTTTTCGAACCCCTCGTATAAAACCCCTTTCTTTAGGGCTGTTTGATTTTTTTATGATAGTATAAACGTTCTTTTTTCGATTTTTTTGTATTACAACGTTGCCATTTCACTATTAGAGAAACTACAAATTTATATAAGGTTATTTTTCAAAAAAAAAGTTACTCTAATTTTGACCCTGTATATTCCTGACAAATATGAAAATGAAGAAATTTAGTTTACAAAGTCACTTAGATACATAATTTCTGAATCGATTCATCTCAAAAATGAATCAATATCTCGAATGGTTTCGAAAATATTAATTTTTTTATACAAGCATGTCAAATTTTTTTTAAAGAATCAAATTTTATTCTTAAAAACCCTCGACGACTACACATCTTATTCAGAAACAAAAATTTTGTAAAAATATGTGAAAAACATGAATTTTTTTTTTTCCAAAAACATCTCTTGTTAAATTCCGGATGAAATTCCTACTTTCCCGGAGAATACAAAGTTAATGAATTTTCCAGTTAATACAATGTTTTTTTCGAGAAACTGATACTCTTTTCGAACCCCTCGTATAAAAAAACCCTTTTTATAGAAATTTATCAAAATTTTGAACTGATTTTTCATCTATTTTCGTATCAAAAAAGTCCCCTTCGAAATCTGAAATTTAATTTCATAACCTCAAATTTTATATTTTATAATTCACTTTGTATAATAAACAAAGGGCTGCTTTATTTTTTTTATGATAGTATCAATGTTCTTTTTTCGATTTTTATGTATTACAACGTTGCCATTTCACTATTAGAGAAACTACAAATTTATATAAGGTTATTTTTCAAAAAAAAAAATTACTCTAATTTTGACCCTGTATATTTCTCACAAATGTGAAAATAAAGAAATTTAATGTACACAGTCACTTAAATACATAATTTCGGAATTGATTCATGTCAAAAATAAATCTCTATCTTGAATGGCTTCGAAAATATAAATTTTTTTATACAAGTATGTCAAATTTTTTTAAAAAATCTCCACGAGTAAATATCTTATTAATAAATACAAATTTTGCAAAAAAAATTGAAGATTTACCTAGGTGGTTTCAAAACCATAGTATTTCTTGCAAATTAATCTTAAGGGTGAGTTTTAAGGGATCAAATATTATGAAAATTGTGTAAATGTAAAAGTAAAATAATGTTTTATACTTGTAGGTTAAATTCATATGGAAAAATGTTTGTTTCCTGGAAATTCCTCCATTAAGGGTACATTTTAAGGGATGAAACATAATGAAAATAGTATTAGTGGTAATAATTAAAATATATAACGTAAAAAAAATTTATTCACCCTTTTTAGATGGACTAAAAATGATTTTTTGAAATTTTTGAAAATTTTGTAATTAGGGGTGGATTTTGGAAATGGAAACCTTCTAAAAATATGATTTCTTAATCGATATCATTATTATAAAACGAAACATATTTTTATTTTTCACTTTTAAAGATAATTACAACAATAAAAAATCGAATTTTGTAATTATTAAATTCAAGTGGTTTAAACCCCCCTCAAAAT